>NC_084496.1:13553261-18353261 GCF_030035675.1 Rhineura floridana
TTGGTTCATGCATCACATTAAACCATAGTTGAACAAGCTATGGTTTAATGGAGAGGTGGGGAATCTTCTTCAGCTCAGGGGCCACATTCCCTTCTGGACACTAAATGCCAGAGGCACAAGTGGGTAGAACAATGAATGAATTTCATTTTTTACAGTAGGCTAGATTCTACACATGCTGACCCACCTCTTTGTCCTCCATTCAGGCAAGCAAGAGCAGAGTTCAAGGGCACATTCCATCCAGGCAAAAACACTTCAGAGTGTGAAGCACGGCCAGTGAAGGGTGTGGCCTGGGAAGAGTGTCACAAAGGCGGAGAGAGAAGCCTGGAGCTCTCAGACTTGAGATTCCTCATCTCTGGTTTATTGTGCACAAGCAGTGTGCTAATGCGTGCTGCTGAAAAGTTCTTGCTCCACTCCTCCTCTGCTCCCGTGCCACTAGGAAATAAGCCAAAAACTGGCTTGTCAGGATGCCTGTATCCAGCAGAAGCAGGGGAGGAATGGAGCAAAAACTTTTCAGCAGCGTGTACCAATACACAGTCTGTTCACATTAAATCATAGTTTGTTTTCAACTAAGGCTTAATGCGATGTGTGAACCAGGCTACAGAAATATAAGCACACAAATTTCTCATAAAGTTTTCAAGACAAGTACACAGTTTGGTCTGTGGATTGCGACTCACTATAGCAAAGAATGAAAATAGGAAAAAGGACATGTTTTTACCAAAATACTTGAACAGGCCTAGCTTAATAAATCCAGTGGTATTCTGCTGTGTGTGCAGACTCTAAAGCTACATTGTTATAGTTCCTTATTCTGGAATTATTCCACTGAGATCAGATCTGTTTATAAGAACTTTGCTCGTTTTCTCCAAGGTTCTCTCCTTGCACCCCTTTAACTTCACAACATTGTGAGAGGGTGCTTGAAGCCACGTCTCCTCAATCCATCATACATCAAACTGGCTCCACCAGGGCTGCAATTTTATACATGCTTACTTGGGAGTAAGTCCTATTGATTTCTGTGGCATTTATTTCCACACAAACATGCATAGAATCAGGCTGTAGGAGAGCTATGAGAAAATATTTAACTGTATAGAAATAATGTATTTTTGGATGCGAGTGGAGGTGTTCCACAGACCGCTCACTTACCATAATCTATGTTTAGCAGCCGGATTAAATTTTCTAATCTCAGCAAATGTCAAATCACGTAAACTTCCAGACCCATCAGTGGTCCTGTCTACTGTGTCGTCATGCATCAGGATAGGAATGCCATCAGCAGTGAATTCAAGGTCAAGTTCCACCCCTGTAGCGCCATTGTCAGCTGCCTTAATAAACAAATAAAAAACTACTTTAAAGAGGACATCAGACAACAATGCACATTTTGCATCTTAATGTGCATTTTGCAAACATTACATTCAAAATTGGAAAACTGAAACACATCCACCAACTACAACTTGATTTCTGATGGACCTTTCCTCAGCTTTCAGTATCACTGGCCATGGGATCTTTCTGAACCACCTGGCCAGGCTGGGGGATACAATTTTGTGCTGGTTCCTGCCTTACCTAGAGGGCAGTTTTCTGAAGGCGGTGCTCGGGGATTAGTGTTCATCTTCTTGGTCACTGGCCTATGGAATTTCCACAGGGCACCATCTTTCCCTCCATGCTGTTTAACATTTATTTATTAATTACTTTAAAAATATTTGTATATTGCTATTTCATTAAAAACATCAAAGCGGTTATAACATAAAACAACCACCACAATATAGGGTTTTTTTAAAAAAAAAAACACATTAAAAATACAATTAAAACAAAGGTCAGCTGTTGCAAAAAAAGCATGTTCATAATTGCCTGCATAAGCCTGGCGAAAGAGAAAGGTTTCCAGTAGGCGCTTAAAAGTTAAAACAGAAGGTGCCTGCTGAATCTCTGTTGGCAGAGCATTCCAGAGAACTGGGCCAATGACACTGAAGGCTTCATTTTGTGTCATTGTTAAATGAGCCTCACCAACTCAGGGAATGACCAAAGCCCCTCCTGCAGATGATCTCAGTGATTGAGCTGGGATGTTCACTAATAGGCAAAAAACCCTTGCAGTTTAAGAATGTACCTATGACCAAAATATATTTCTAGCAAACTTGAAAAAGCAGGGAAATTGGGCAGCTATAGTGAATGCACCAGGGGAGCAGGAGACCTGACCTCCTCTCTGAGATATTGGACTGCCCTACAAACCTGTAAAAATGCAAACACAATTTGGATTGGCCGTTCACAGTCCAATCCACTGTCTGTGTAGCTTGGAAGAATTTGGTAATGTGTGCCTCTGAACATACGGTGAGTGGTGGCAACACCTGCAATCAGCCCAGATAACAGAAACAAGACATAAGCTATGCTGATCTTGTTTTAGCAGGGAGGAAGCAACAATATTAAGACAGTTGATATCCTTCAGATAGTCACTTTAAATATGTTTGTTTTACTTTGCAATTTTAGTGAAGTTTCCTATAGGAAATCATTTTCTTTTCACTGTTTTGGTGAATATGTGAAGTACAGCAACACTTTGCATAATTTACACTAAAAAATCCTCCAAAAACAATTGTGGATAACGGCACTGACTATTCTGCAGAACAGTCTACAGTGGCCATGAGGAGTGTCTCAGTTTGCACAAGATAAAACAGTGGGAGGTGAAATCTAGCAAATTTCTAGATGTGCTCTACGTTTTTAAATGACCATGTCCGCCCTTCCTTCAGTTGAGTGATTTAAGAATAGCAGGCTGAAAACATGCATCTTGGGCAGACCACGTTTGTTCTTTCCAACAGCTAGATTAATTGCTGAAGTAGCAACATATTGTAATCTGTCTAACTTTATATCAAACTGCAGTTTCAGATTCAACTGTTAATGCATCCAAAATAGAAATAGAATATAACCTCCAGTTTGAAACACAAAAGGCTGTCTTTACTATCATATGACATTGACCAATAAGAAGGCTTTGAAATTAATAAAAAATAAATCTGGCACAGATCTCTAGGATGGATAATGAGAGAAATATACTTTTCCAGCTTAGATTCTATGTAGAAACAGTAGTAACACAGAAAAGAAGCAAAGTAAGAAGAACAGCAACAAACATACAAAAAAGTAATTCTCCATTTTTGGAAATGCAGTCCTGATTGCATGTGTTGCCACCACTCAGAGGCATGTTACTAAATTCTTCCAAGCTACGCCAGAAGTGGATTGGACTGTGAAAGGCCACCCCAAATGGTGTTTGCATTTTGACAAATGTGCAGGGCAGTCCAATATCTCAGAGAGGAGGTCAGGTCTCCTGCTTCCCTGGTGCATTCACTATAGCTGCCCAATTTCCCTGCTTTTTCAAGTTTGCTAGAAATATCTGTTGGTTAAAATACGTTCTTAAACTGCAAAGGTTTTTTGCCTTTTAGTGAATTTCTTTGCTTTTTCATTCGGGAGGTAAGAAATGGGATATTATGCAAGTTTGCTGAGAATGGATTGATCATCTGCATGTTTACTGAGTTCAGTGGGATTTACTCCTGTGCAATCATACTTAGGATAGGTGAAACTGACCATGGGGCAGAAGGAGCAAGGGATAGGGGAGGAAGGGCATATATGTCCTTTTGTTCCATTTTTTGATCTCCCACCCATCCTACTCCTTTGCTTTTGCTTATCTCAAGTACACACTACAAGTTCTGTGCAGTTATGCCTTCTCCTGTATATAACTGAATTTTCATTCAAACTTTGGTAACTTGGAAGGAGAAAAGTCTTCAGATTGTTAGCAAGAAAGAACAAACAATGAGGCAATCTATATCCCCCTCAGAGATGAGGAAAGAAGTCAGTCAGTGATCTGATTTGTAGAACTGATTAGGAAAAAATGGAACAGTAAACAGCCTCTGTCATAATTTCCCCCCTCACTGAGCTTGCTATGGATTGTCTTGGGAAGCAGAAGGTTACTATATTTACCAATAATGATTCACAAATATTTGCACATCATGTCCCTTGTTAGTTTGCTGACTCTGTTTAGGTTTAGATGATCTACATAATCCCTGTGGTTTCTTGATGCTTTAATCATTCCCATTAGTACAGCAAGTGAGGGTTCCTTTGTTTGTCACACATTTAATTGCAACTGCTATCTTCAGAACAGGTTCTAATCCTCAAAGGTTTATTCCAGCATTCTGCACAAGAGTTGGCACTAGAACACTAGTTTTAAATTATGTCTCTTATTCCAGAACTTCATAATCATTTTTAGGCTGCTTAAATCCTGTTAAAGCTCAATCAGATATACTATTTACACTTTAGAACATAAATTTAAAAATGTAACTTGTCCCTCAGATCCACTTCCATACCCAAGGATTGGAAAGTGGTCAATGTAACACTAACTTTTAAAAAGGGACCTGGGGGGATCCTGGAAATTACAGGCTGGTTAGCTTAACATCTGTTCGAGCAAAACTGGCGGAAAATATTGTTAAAGATAAAATAACGAAGAATATAGAAGAACAAGCCTTGCTGAAGCAGAACCAGCATGGCTTCTGCAAAGGCAAATCCTGTCTCACTAGCCTATTAGAGATCTTTGAGAGTGTCAACAAGGATATAGGTGATCCACTTGACATAGTGTACTTGGACTTTCAAAAGGTTTTCAACAAAGTACCTCATCTAAGACTCCCTACTGGGAGGAAGGCCGGGATATAAATGAAATAAATAATAAACAGTCCTCCTGCGGATCAGGAACAGGTTAAGTAACAGTAAGCAGAGAGTAGGAATAAGTAGACAATTCACCCAACGGAGGAACGCAGAAAGTGGAGTCCTCCAAGGATCAGTATTGGGACCTGTGCTTTTTCACTTGTTCATAAATGATCTAGAGTTAGGAGTGAACAGCGAGGTGGCCACGTTTGCTGATGATACTAAATTATTCAGGGTTGTTAAAACAAAAAGGTATTGTGAAGAGCTCCAAAAAACCCTCTCCAAACTGAGTGAACAGGCAGCAAAATGGCAAATACAATTCAATGTAAACAAATGCAAAGTGATGCATGTCGGAGCAAAACATCTTAATTTCACATACAGGCTCATGGGGTCTGAACTGCCAGGGATGAGACCTTCGGGTCATAGCGGATAGCTCAATGAAGATGTTGACCCAGTGTGCGGCAGCTGTGGAAAAGGCAAATTTCTTGCTAGGGATCATTAGGAAAGGAATTGAAAATAAAACTGCCAATATCATGATGCCATTATACAAATATATGGTGTGACAGCATTTGAGGCTTTTTAGTTTAGAGAAAAGGAAACTAAGAGGAAACATGACAGCAGTATATATCATTATGCATGGTATGGAGAAAGTGGATAGAGAAAAGTTTTTCTCCGTCTCATATAATACTAGAACTTGTGGACTTCCAATGAAGCTGAAAGTTGGAAATTTCAGGATAGACAAAAGGAAGCACTTCTTCACACAGAGCATAGCTAAACTATGGAATTCACTCCCACTGGAGGTGGTGATGACCACCAATAGATGGCCTTGAAAGACAGATACGTGGAGGGAAAATGGCTACTAGCCATGATGGCTATGTTCTGCCTCCATGGGAGAAGGCAGTATGCTTCTGAATATCAACTGCTGAAAACCACAGGAAGGGAGAGTGCTCTTGCGCTCAGGTCCAGCTTGCAGGCTTGCCAAAGTCATCTAGCTGGCTACTGTGAGAACAGGATGATGGACTAGATGGGCCATTGGCCTGATCCAGCAGCCTCTTCTTATGTTCTTAAAGTCGCCTAAATGAACTCAGGATAACAACCCATGAGAATCTGCTAGCAGTTGCCATACTCATCAAGCAGGCCATATTCAAACCACGTGAAAGGTTCCAAGATACAATAACCTGACTTATGAACACCTTAAGAATACAAGTTTGCTTGAAACTCTTAACTGTCCTCTCCCCCCCCTCCCCACTTTGCTCGATGAAAAATTCTGTAGAATTTAACATCTTGCCTATTATTGTGTGACATTTTGGTTGGACCTAATATATTGTGTCACTGTATATTTCAGGTGTCTTTTGGTATGTTTGATAATGCCTGAAAGTTTATAGTGCTATGAATTTTCATAGGCACCACACTACTTTATCAGATGTACTGTAAAAGGTGAAGACAAATGAGGTACCTGTGGGCCTTAATTCTAAATTCCCCGCCAAGAGGCAATCCTCTAGGATGGCCAAGTCAATATCTACCCATTGAAGAGAAGGATAGTGTCTGTTACTGCTCTGGGTCAAGAGAAAATCCAACCTGTTTTCTTTTTGCATGCTCCTAACAAGAGATGGACTCAATACTGTGCCCAGTTTTGGTCAGCACAACTCAAGAAGAATAGCGGAGAGCTGGAAAAGGTGCAGAAAAGGGCAACCAAAATGTTCATGAGGCTGGAGCAACTTACCTATGCTGCAACATTTGAGGCTATTTGGTCTAGAAAAAAGAAGAGTAAGGGGGAATATGATACATAACACATTGCATAATATGGAAAAAGTAGACAGCCAGTGTGGCATAGTGGTTAAAGTGTTGGACTATGACCTGGGAGACCAGGGTTTGAATCCCCACACAGCCATGAAGCTCACTGGGTGACCTTGGGCCAGTCACTGCCTCTCAGCCTCAGAGGAAGGCAATGGTAAACCACCTCTGCATAAGTCAGGATTGACTTGAAGGCAGCCCATTTCTATTTTTATTTCAAACTAAATCCTACTAAGAGTAGACCCACTGAAATGAATTAGTCATGCCCATTAATTTCAATGGATCTATGAGTAGAACTTAACTAAAGCCCCAGATTTTAAGTGTTGCATCCATAATTTGGTATTACATTATATCTGCTCAAATATGTTGCAATTTAAGAAGAGCAAGCTTTATCACACCAGGATTTAGTAAATATTGCCCAATCCTGTCTAAATCTATTTTATTCTGCCTTCCTTCTTCCACTCCTAATTTGTATGCTTCGCTTTCACCATAAACGCCTACATATTATGATTTTATTTCCTCACGCATACTTTTTTAAAAATAAAAACTATCAAGAAATTATTTTAGCCTAACCTACCTCACAGGACTGTTGCAAGGATACAATCAGAAGGTGGAGGACCCTGTTTGTATGCCACCTTGAGCTCCTTTGGGAAAAGGTGGGATATAAATATAATAATTATTTGTTTGTTTTTCCCCTCCCGGGCCTTTCCTGCTTTTGTTTTTATTTATTTAACAAAAATTATATACCACTTGAGTGTAGAAAACCTCTAAGTGGTTCGCAAACAAAAAAAACCTTTAAGTTTATCAATAAAAACAAGTCGTTGTAAGCGTTTTTAAAACAATTGAAACAGCATAGACTAAAAAGAGATGAAAACACACCAATGCGTCTTTTTACTCCCAAGGAGTAAATTCATAACTGAATTTGTTTTTTTTTAAGTCAATTTTATTTTTTTATTGTTTAACTTATTTTCTTTTAAAAAAAAAATCTTATATTCTATCTTTTTTTCTGTTTTAAGTTTAAACTTATATCCTCCACCCGCGAAGCCTCTTTGTTCGTTCCCCTCATCCCTAGCTGAGCGGATGGGTCGCCGCTGCTGCCGCCGCCTGCGGAGCTGACCTGTCTGATGGCAGCGAGCGTGTTCTCGGGCGCATCGTGCGCGCCGCCGCGATGGGCGATGCGCGAGGAGTTCCCGCGCGGCTGCACGACGAGCTGGGCTCGCTGAGGGGCGACGGGTTCGAGGCTCAAGAGGCGCAGCACCAAGTAGAGGCCGCCGGTCAGCAGGCAGGAGACCGCCGCACTCCGGGTCAGGGCCAGCGCCGCCACCAGCAAGGCCGAGAAGGCGGCCCCTAGCCCGTCTGGGTAGCAGAACATAGCAGCCGGCCGGCGGTAGAGGGGAGCCGCCCCCCACTCTGAGTGGCAGCAAAAGGACTCTCTGGCGGCCCTCACCTTGGTCTTGATCGCATAATCGCCAGGCGGGGCGCACTGGCTCCCAGCCAATCCGCGCCCAGTTTCACCGTGCTGTCGGCCAATGAAAATCTAAACATTGAGACTGGTCCAGGGCTGATTCGTGCGCTGCGCTTAGCCTGCACCCACTTGGCCGACCTGAACTCGAACCACCCTCTTCCCCTCCGTCTAGCTAACGCTTCCAGGGCAATGCAGTCGAGTACTGTATGTGTTTGTTTCTTTAGCCATTTCAGGGCGATGCAATAGGAGTTTTTGTTTTTCTCCCTTTCTCGTAATACTAGAACCCAGGGTTATTTCATAAAGCTGAATGGTGATAGATTCACAACAGTCGAAGTATTTCACACAGTGCGTAGTTAAACTATAAAATTTGCTTCCATAAGATGTGGTGATGGCTATCAACAGAGCTTTCAAAAGGGATTAGGAGAATAAGGTGGTAATAAAATATTAACAACAATAATAATATATGAACTAGTGACAAACAGTCCTATCACATGCAAAAAAAAATCCTGTGAATTCCACGGAATCACTTCCACGAAAGTATACATAGAACTGCAACTCTACGTCGCGTGCCATAACCTGTGTCATGCCAGTAATTCCAGCAACAGTGGTGTTGCCTGATCAAATTAGTTAAAACAAACTTGCAGCTGAATTTAATCACTCAATCAAACTAAAAGGCCAAAAATTGATAGATCCATCACAGATTTCCTATAATGTGTAGTATGGCCCTTACTCCCAAGTTAAGTATGCAAAGAATTGTATTCCTAATGTTCTATTGTTGTGCAGCAATACAATAAACCACAAGAGTGGTAAGGACTAAGAAAAGAGGGACAAAACATTATTTCAACAACCAAGCCACCCCAAACTAGCAAAAAACCTTGGGTCCAGTGCCTAGAAACTGCCCACTGACAATAAGAAAACGGTTGTACCCATCCAACACTGAGTGAATCTTGGCAGTGCAGCTCCACTTCCTGCGGTCCTCAGGAAGTTCTGTTACCTGGAAGGACATGCCCAAAATATGCCACCAAACAATGTTGACAAAGGAAGATCAAGGGCACAGAACTCTGCCGAAGCAATTCTCAAAAGCCACATTATTTCTGCTCCTGATACTCTTCTTTAATGTGATTTTATTGCAAGGATTGTTTTTGTAAGTAAGTCACTTTAAGGGCCTCTTGCAATAAAATCCTTTTGGGTCTATAAAGTGGGGTATAAATGTTTTCACACATGTAGAAATAAGTGTTGATTAAAGAAATCCTAGTCAATTAACTGAATGGATTAATTGATTAGTTACCAAGTCTGAATAAATGCACATGTGAGTCAAACAAAATATATACCATCTCTGGTTTTAGGTGGGTTTAAATAATTTTAAAAAATTAAGTGTAAAGCAAATGTATAGGGCAAAGGAGGCAGAAATATGGGACTGACCTTTCATTTGAGGCTCAGATAGCCTCAGTGGCACGGAATGCTTTCTACCATCTCCGATTGGTAGCCCAGCTACGTCCCTATCTGGACAGTGACGACCTCGCCTCAGTCGTTCATGCTCTGGTAACGTCTAGATTGGACTACTGCAATGCGCTCTACGTTGGGCTGCCCTTGAAGATAGTTCGGAAACTACAGTTAGTCCAGAATGCAGCGGCCAGATTGTTGACGCGGACCAGAAGGTCCGCTCATATAACACCTGTTTTGGCCCGTCTGCACTGGCTTCCTATTTGTTTCCGGGCTAAATTCAAAGTGCTGGTTTTGACCTATAAAGCCTTATACGGCATGGGACTGCAATACCTGGTGGAGCGCCTCTCCCAATATGAAACTACCCGTACACTGCGCTCAACATCTAAGGCCCTCCTCCGAGTACCATCCCATCAAGAAGCTCGGAGGATGGTGACTAGAAATAGGGCCTTTTCGGTCGTGGCTCCCGAACTGTGGAATGGTCTCCCCGATGAGGTGCGCCTTGCGCCGACGCTGCTATCTTTTCGGCGCCAGGTGAAAACCTTTTTATACTCCCAGGCATTTTAAAGTGTATTTTTATAGTATTTTATTACTATGTTGTATTCAGGATGTTGTTTGGTTCTTGTATTGTTTGTGTGTTTTTGTTTTTTGAGTTATGGTATTTATTGTATTTATATATTGTCCTTAGTTTTACCTTTTATGTACACCGCCCAGAGAGCCTTCGGGCTTCGGGCGGTATATAAATTAAATTAAATAAATAAATAAAATTTATTTACTATATGACCATTTTGCAACAATGGATCCTGCGCAGAAAAGAATTAAGATTACTGTTTCAAATGATACATGTCTATTTTACAGCATCATTCCCCCTTCTGCCCAAGAATAATAGTGGAATGTCTCTTTCAAGATGGATTTTAACTAAGACTGATAAATGGAGCCTCCAGGTTTAGTAGCAAGCATACCTCTTAAGCAGCAATCACAGGGGACAACTACTGCCTTCAACTCCTGCTTCTGGCAAGCAGGATGGTGGGCTAAATGAAGCTTTGGTCTGGTCCAGCCAGGGCTCTTTTGTTTAATAGCCTGCCCTACATCATTTGATCTCTGGACAGGGTACGTAGTTCATTTAAAATAATTCATCATTTAATATTTAAGAAATGGATCCCGGTATTAAACAACACATAAATGCTTGAATAAGTAACCACGTCTTAATTTTGTGCCAAAATGAAGCAGGCCTCAGAGGGGAGGGTGCTCTATGGCCAGGATGTCACACCAGAGAAGGCCTTCTCCAAATAATATATCGCTCCTAACAGTGGAATGTGGAGAAGAGCCTCTCCATCAGCTCTTAATGCTTGGTACACATTCCTTCAAGTCCCAAGTCGTTTAGGGCTGTAAAAGTCATCACTTTGAAATTGGACTGAAAACATATTGGCAGCCAAGCGCAATTCTTTTAAAACCATGGCTTCTCTATGCTGTTCTGCTTAGCACCCTAGCTGCAGCTTTGACCTCATCCCCAAGGGTAGTCCCACATATGTGAGGGATTAATGTTAAAATGGCGCTTGCCAATTTGCAAATGGCTTTTAAATGTGCTTACAACTAATTTGAATTTTGTTTTTACTGTTATGGCAATTTTTGCAAGCCACCATTGCAAGGCATCATCCTGAAACATAGGGTCTAAACACATAAAATAATAATGTGCTTTATTAATCATAGGAGGAGGAGGAGCACCTTTTACATTGGACAACAAAAGAGAAAGGTATTACACTCAATTAATGTAACATCCGCCAATTCATGCTGCTATCCTTTACCTGGAGTAAAGCCCCACAGAACACAGCAAGTAGACGTAGAGTTGTATCTAATTAAGTTCTACTCAGAGCAGATACACTTAAATTAACAGACCTAAATTAGTCATATCCACTCTTTTCAGTGTGTCTTAACTCAGAAGTAATGGTGCAAGCCTTAGCGTTTCATCCAACATCAATCAGATTCATCCAACATCAATTTCATCCAACATCAATCAGGTTAGAGTGTTGGACCTTGGAGACCAGGGTTCGAATCCCCACACAGCCATGAAGCTCACTGGGTGACCTTGGGAAGGTCACTGCTTTTCAGTCTCAGAGGAACGGGCGGAGGGGTCTCACGGGAGAAGACTTCTTGGATTGACGCCCTTCCCCCTCCAGCATCACACCATTAAGGTGGATTGATGGTGCTACAGAGGGACTAGTTCTCACTTGCTGATGAAGCACTTTTTTATATTAAGCGAGAGGTCAAGCTTTCCGTATGCTTCTGCAAAGATATTTAGGATAGTTTGAAGATATTCCTCTGAATGTGCGGAGACTACATTATCATCGGCATACTGAAGTTCTACGACAGAGGTTGTAATTACCTTACTTTTTGCTTTCAGCCTACTGAGATTAAAAAGCTTTCCATCTGTTCAATATGTGATTTCCACACCAGTGGGAAGTTTCCCCTCAACAATGTGCAGAATCATGGCAATGAAAATGGCAAATAAGGTCAGAGTAATGACACATCCCTGTTTTACGCCTGATCCCACTCTGAATGGATCGCTTTGACAGCCATTGTTATCCCAAATTTTTGTTGTCATGGAGGAGTCACAAAATATTCACAAATTTATCAGAGCACCCAATTTTCAGAAGGATGGTCCAGAGAGCAGTTTGATTTACAGTATCAAAGGCCTTAGTCAGATCAATAAATGCCATATATATAGGTCAGTTTTGCTCCTGGCATTTTTCTTGAAGCTGTCATGTGGTGAAGATCATGTCCACTGTCCCCCTGGAAGGGCAGAAACCATTTTGGGATTCGGGGAGGATGTCTTCTGAGATAGGTAGGAGGTGATTTGTGAGGATCCTTGCAAGGATTTTACCTGCAGTAGCAATAAGTTCCCTCGGTAGTTCCCAAAATCTGTTCTATCACCCTTCTTAAAAAGAATGATAATTATGGTGTCCCTAAGGTCTTCCGGGATCTCTTCCCTCATCCAGATCTTTTCAATGAGCTTATGAAGTTGTTGTGTAATTCAGGCCCATCTTCTTTAAAGACTTCAGCAGGAATCCCATCAGGTCCACTTGCTTTGTTATTCATTTGTTTGACGGTTTTACTGACTTCATCCAGATTTGGGATACTACTGCAAGCTTGTTTCTGGTTTGTTGCTGAGGAATTTGTGAGAAGACCTCATAAGCCACAATAGAGTTACAATTAAGAAGGTTGTGGTAATGCTCTTTCTAATGCAGTGCAATAGACTGTTTATCCTTAAGAAGTTTGGTACCATCCTTTTAGCGTAAGGGATTCATACCATGATTTGTTCGTCCATAGATGCCTTTGTGGCATTAAAAAAGCCCCGTATATCATGAGCATCTGTAAAATGCTGGATTTCTTGAGCTTTCTTTGTCCACCAGGCGTTATTAAGTTCTCTAGTTCTTCGTTGGACCTCAGCCTTTGCACTGGCATAGATTTCCTTTTTAGATATACAGTCAGTGTCGTTCTGCTGTATCCAGAAGGCCGTCCTGTTCTCGTTGATGATACATTCG
Organism: Rhineura floridana; assembly: GCF_030035675.1. Taxonomy (NCBI): domain Eukaryota; kingdom Metazoa; phylum Chordata; class Lepidosauria; order Squamata; family Rhineuridae; genus Rhineura; species Rhineura floridana. Next base: position 13,566,165 of record NC_084496.1, read on the forward strand.
ATCTCAGTATCATTCTCATCAAACCAGTCCTGACGTTTCTCAGTTTGGTATCCAATTCGTTTGTTCACATGCTGCAATAATGGAAGTCTTCAGTTTAATCCAGTGTTTCTTGATGTTTTCAGGAATTTCCATAGGTAGATGTTTCTTAAGTGTTGGTTGAAAACAAGGTCGCTTAATAAAGTCTTGAAGGGCATGGGTGTTCATTTTATGCCTTGGTTTTCTTCCTTGGAGCCTACGTTGAGGAACAATATTAATGGCCATAGTGGATTGAATTAATCGGTGTCCAGCAGTAATCAGCACTCATGGCCCTAGTGAGGAATACATCATGACGATCTCTAGCACGGACAATTACGTAATCTAGGAGATGCCAGTGTTTTGACTGAGGGTGCTTCCATTATGTTTTAAATTTATTTTTCTCGTGATACAGTGTTTGCACATATAGTTAGAAGTAGAATTCCATTTAGCTTGCTGTTGCCAACTCCTTTCCCAATGGTTTCTGGCCGTAAATCAAAATCACGCCCAACTCTTGCACTGAAATCACCAAGGAGGATAATTTTAGGTATCTCTGATAAGATGGTGTCAAGCTGGGTATAAAATATTTCCTTGATGTCTTCATCAGCATCTAATGTTGGCGCATAAGCACTTGTAATAATTGCCTGCTGGTTTTTGGCAAGTTTTAACCAGAGAGTTGACAGCCTTTCGTTAATGCCAACAGGAACTTCTGACAAGAGCTTCACAATATTATTTTTAATAGCAAAGCCTACTCCATGTATTTGGCGTTCTTGTTCAGGCAGTCCTTTCCAGAAGAAGGTATAACCTCCTTTTTCTTCCTTCAATTGTCCTTCTCCGAGTTTCTTGGAGTGCTGCCATGTTGATGTTAAAACGTCTCAACTCCCTCGCAATGATCGCAGTCCTGCATTCAGGACATTTGCTATCCGCGTTGTCCAGCAATGTCTGTATGTTCCATGTTCCAAAATTCAGTTGTCTTTTGCAACTGCTAAGTGGTGACCCCACTGGATGCGGTAATCCAGTCAGGGAGAGATTAGGCAGACTATGTTTAGGGCATCTTTTCTAGCCCCTTCTCCATATGGGGTGAGCAGGGTGGATCCTGAATAGGGCTGCTCAGTCGTGGATACAGCTGCCGAACTACTCAACTGTCCTGGTCCTTGAGCCAGGATGACTGAATCTGTAACCACTGCCCATGTGCCGGTCCATGACCAGGGGCTTCTGGATTTCACAGTCCTGCCCCCGTCACCATTCGCCAATCGCCACGGGACTTTTGTTTTGTTGGAAGATGCCTGTGCATGAATTTGATTTATGTGGGGAGATCGGCGCACTACGATCAACACACAATCTTGACAGATTTTTTTTTGTCAAGACAATAAACAAACATCAGTTTGAATTGTATAAAAGAAATGTATAAAACAGGAGGATCAGAGAGTTCAGCAGTATCATTTCAATCAGGATCAGCAAAGAGGGGCCACGGGCCCTTTTCATTCCTGAGCATTCTCTTAAGACCCTTCTAGGCTTTTGGACCTTTGGCCAGCTTCTGTACATTCAGCTGGACATTTTAGTAGTATCTGCTTCTGCTGTTGTTTAGTGCAGTGGTTCCCAAACCTTTTATCTTCACAAACCACTTGAAAATTGCTGAAGAACTTGATGGACCACTTAATGTTATTTCCGCTTGTTGTAGCAATGGTAGTGTGACATGCTAGATGCAATGATTTTTAATTGTATTTCTGTTAATTCTTCCATTTTTACAGTGTATATTCAATGGAGACACACCACAGACCACCTGAATGAAGCTCGTGGACCACTGATGGCCCAACAACTACCATTTAGGAACCCCTGCTCTCATTTATTGTAATCCTAAGAGTTACTATAATCTGAAGAATCCTCTGATCCTAAGATTTAGCACCAGTATTGCCTATTACAGCAGATCAAATGTTATTGCTTTGATTGACTGTATATTTTCTTTTGTGTTAATATTCTGTTCACTTCTTTGGGGCCCTTTGGGCCAAAGAGCAGTATATAAATAAGTCAAATAAATAAATAAAGCATGTTACTGATATGGCAGCATTGTACCAGCCTGCTTGCCAGCCTGAATGCACCTAGTGTCGCAACATGGCTTCAGCAGGCTTAGGGATAAGGTCTCTACTTAAAACTCTTGTTGAATGAGGAAGGTCTTCAGTAGGTGACAAAAAGACAACAATGTACAATCTACTTGCGAGTAAGAGTCACATCCACACCATTCATTTAAAGCACCCTTATACCACTTTTAACTATCATGGCTTCCTTCAGAGAATTCTGGGAACTGTAGTTTTTTAAGGGTGCTTAAAGGTGTAGGATTGGAAACCCCTCACAGAGCTACAGTTCCCAGTACCCGTAACAAACTACAGTTCCCAGCATTGTTTAGGGGAAGCCATGACTGTCTTGAGTGGTATAAGAGTGCTTTAAACCAGCAGTAGCCAATGTAGTGCCCTCCAGATGACGTGGGACTACAAGTCCCATCATCTCCACTTAGCATGGCAATAGACAGGGATTTTTGGGAGTTGTAGTTCCACAACATGGGCTCCTACTGGGAGAAAGGGTGGTATATAAATATAATAATAACATCTGGAGGGCACTGTGATGTTCCTATATATTAGTGTATATATGGTAAGTGCTGGTTGTTTAGAGTATACATGGTAAGTAGTGAAAGAGGAGGGGGAGTGAATGGGCAATAGAATGCTTGATGATTGGCTGAATGTTTAAAATGGCTGACAGTATAAATGAAAGGATGACAGGTAAATCTGGGGGAATGTGAGGTGGTAAATTGTGGAATCTGGGGGGGAGAAGAGAAAGAGTGGATTGCTTGGTGGGGTTTAGAGAGTTGTTTACCAGGAGGGAGATGGAGTTCGGATTAGTATTGAGTAAAACCATATGCTTATGTGCCTTAAGAAGAAATCCTGTTAATCTTGTTAGTTTTGTTATCTGTAATAAATACTTAATTTGGTTTACCAAAGGCCTGATCCTTGGCTGGGGTTTCACAGACCAGAAGGGAGGGTAAGGTAATGACCAAGGCTGAAGGGGAACTGTAACAAATGGTGGCAGCGGTGAAGAGAATAACAATACCAGTATTCAGAGTCTCTGGGAATACTAGTATTGGGACGTTACTGGTGTTTGCCTAGCAGGGGGATCTGTTGAGATCTGTGCTAGAGCGGGGAGAGAAACCATAAGAGAGAGCGGTCCGGACTGGTGGAGTCCCTGGTGGTGCCTAGTGACAGGCAGTAGCCATGTGCAGGTAGGAACCTGACAGGGAGAGCCAGGGAAGGACGCCTCACAGGCACCACCTCAGCTACCCTGCTTCACAGGCCCGGTGCCAACAGGTAGCCAGGTTGGGCCTTGGCCGAGGGCTCCTGCGGCCCAGAGAGGCCTCTCCTTAGGGTAGTAGGATGAAGTTCCCACTCAGCAATCTGCTGCAGCATCGGGTTGCGGACTCAGTAACTCAACACTGCTGTTAATTGTAAGGGAGGAGCTCACATAAGCTCTCAGGGACCCAAATGATACAGGCAGTGCGGGCTTTAAAAAGCCCACCCCACCTACCTGTCACATCACATTGCTGCATGCATGTATGCTGTCATGCAAGATTGGGGGGTGGCCCTAAAGGGTTGATGCCCTGGGCATGCACACTGGCACAACAGGTGGATGGGATGGCTTATTTAAGCCCGCGTTGCCTATATGGGGTGGGGATGTTTGGCTTTACAGCACTGCAGGCCCGGGACAAGTTGGTCCCAAGGGCCCAGTCATGCCTGGCACCAGCCCTGCTGCTTCAGACATACGGTATGCATGTGACCCTAGCGCAGGGGTTCCCAAACTGCTGTCCATGGCCCACCAGTAGTCTACACACTTCATTCAGGTAGCTTGCGTCATGTATGCAAAAAGACAATTAAAAACCACACAACATCTAGCAGAGCGCGTTACAGTTGTGGCATTAGATAGACAAATTGTTAAGCGGTCTCCTCCAGCAATTTTCACGTGGTCCGGGGGCGGGTAGTTTGGGAGCTACTGCCCTAGTGAATTCAGGAAGGCAAATCCTTCCTTCGGACTCCTAGCGCAACACGCATAAATTCCAGCTCCAGACCTGCGGCCCGCGTGGACTACAATTCCCAGCGTGCAATAGCGCATAAATCCTGGCTGTAAAAAAAAAAGAGAACCAAACCACAGTAGGCCTTAAAAACTCCAACTCCCAGCATGCTACGCACAACCTTCCTTGTACTGAACCCCAGACTTGGCCTTTTGCTTTCTGGGTTTTGTAGTTTCCTTGTCTCCTTTCCCAGCGTGGTAACCTTAGAGACGCCGGTAGTGATGGTGGCGGCGGTTGTTACGGTTTCTTTCCCTCCGAAGCCGGAAGCGCCGTGAGGGAAGCTAGAAGGTGGTCTGGTCTCGGGGCGGCAGGCGGGAGCGGCGTTGCCAGGGGCTGGGCTGCGGCGGGCAGGACCGCGCTCCGCTCGGCGGCGGCGCACCTGGCTGGAGGTGAGCGCAGAAAGCGCGTATCTTGCGCTCATTGAGAGAGAAGGAGGGAGGGGCATTCTCGGGGCTCACAAAGCGGGAGGGTTGCCAACTGACCGAAGGGAAGGGGGGGACACAGTAAATCCCTCCAGCCTGCAGGACTTGAACTGACAGCGACTTGTTCTGCAGAAATCGGCAGGTAAAGCAATTGCTCCCTCCCTTTTCTTGGTTTTTTGTTAAGCGTATATTCCCGTTTCTTTGTTCGCATCTTGCAGGTTTCACGAGTGGTTTTTTTTTTTAAGAAAAATAAATGCCTACATATTACCAGCCTTCTGTCAGGTGAAATCTTTCTCCGTTTTGCAGAACGCTTCCGAGATATTTATTTATTATTTATTTATTTATTAAATTTCTATACCGCCCCATAGCCGAAGCTCTCTGGGCGGTTCACAACAGGATAAAACATCAGTATACAATTAAAACCACATATAGAATTCAAAAACACACAGGAATACTAAATATTAAAATATTAATATACTAAAATACTAAAATTATTAAATGTAAAAGTACAAAGATGTGATAATGTTACATGATTAAAATGCCTGAGAGAAGAGGAAGGTTTTAACCTGGCTCCGAAAAGATAACAACGTTAAAGTGAGCAAAGTCCTTCTGGTGACTGCAGGTGGAGAAAAGAGGACAGGGGAGTATGCAAGCCTGACACTTTCCTTGGGCTTGTTCCAACGTGCACATAGTGCTAAACCATGCTTTACATTATATAAGAATCAGCCCAATATGGGTTGTCAAAGGATGGTCCAGGAAAAAGCATACCAGCCTCTTCCAGCAAAGGTTTTTCCACTTCCAGTTTGGCACTTAATTGCCAAAAAATGTTCAAGAAGCTGCTGCATAAATAGTATTTAATAATGACGTTGGTTTAAAACTGTCTGAAAATATTTCCTGCCGCCTTTAAAGGCAAAGCCTTCTCCGGGCGGATTCCAAAATAAAAATGTGAAACGGTGTATATTAGACCTTTTTATTTACTCGGGTTTTTAAACTGTGTGCTAAGTTTGGGCTGGGAACTATTATATGCTGCATCTATTCAAGAAAGGTGATTTTGTTTGTCTCTGTTTTTAATCACTATATATTGTGTGTTTTAAAATATTTTGTTGTCAGTAACCCAGGGAATGTTTACTGATGGGTGGCTATATAAATGTAATTATTAAATTTAAGAATAATAAATGAAATACAATGATTAACTTAAACAAGAACATTAAAATAACTTTCTGAACAAATAAAGACATTAGTTAAAATTATATGTGTATACAATATAAGTATCACACACACACACATAAAATAAATTATCAGAGGAAGCTTATAATGGTGTGCTGGAGCCATACCTGCTCATGTCTAAAGCAGATTGGATTTCTGCTCTTAAAGGCATAGCTACGGGGTCCTTGGAAGAGTTGGCAACGTATGGAGGGGAAGAGGTGTCTTTCCCTGTTGGTGAGCCCCTTATTTGCTTGAGAGGAAAATTTGAGTAGAAACGCTTTCAAATTTGCAACAAGAACCTTGCATGGAAAAGCTTTTTGAATTTTATCGCTGTTTATTAATATTACAATTGATGTTACTTGCTTTTTTACTAATTTGTTTTTAACTTTGATTTCTTTAAAAAAAACTGTTGTATCTTCTTGTTTTACTGTATGTCGCTTTATAGTTGTTACAGAAAATGTGGGATGTAAATGTTACTGCTTTTTCCTTAATTCAGTGGTTCTTGGACAGAGTTGTGTGTGTAAGTATGTGTAACACCTGAAAGGTGACTGAAAATTTCTATGGAGGGGTCAGATTCTGAAGCGGAGGGAGCCCTTTGTTTCCTCACTACCTAAGTTATAGAGTGGGTTGTGTGTCCTCTGGTAGAGGATCCTTCACTGGTTCATCATGGATTTGTGCATACAGTACATTTCCCATCATCCTAAACTGATATCCTTCTGATGGTGTTTACCTATGTGTGGTTTTTAGGAGGGGGTGAAGAGAGCTTACTCTGTTTCCCTCTTTCTAATGCCAGTGTTGGCTTAATGCCCCTGTCCACATATCCTTGCATGCTGTGGCAAGCTTATGAGGATCTCTGTTTGTTCTCCTGTGGACCAGAGATTATTCTGGTTTGGGAGGGCCCCCAGAAGAAAAATTCATTTATAAAGGTGCGTGAGAGTTAAGGTTTGAGATAAACTGCTTTAATTATAATTTTGAGGGATGGAGTGCTGTTAATCAGTGGAGAAGTAAGGGTGCTCAGGACATGCTCAGAATTAGTTTTCTTAATTATGTATTTCATTTGTTTAAAGCCTTGATTGGAAAGACCATAGAAGTATGGTAGGGTTATGGAAGATGGCTACTGTTTGAGTGGTAGGATCCTGCTTTTGGGCAAAGACTTTGGGGTGGCATACAATCTTATTCATACTCAGAGTTAGACCCACTGAAATCAATGAAGCTGTTTAAGTACACTGATTTTAACTAGTACGACTAAAGTTGGATATTGTCCTGTATTGTTGCTAGAGAATATTCTGGCTTTGCCTGCCTTTCAATTTATGGTGGTGGTTCTTTTCTCCTGGACAATTTTCTACGTGATAGTGAATAGGATTTGCAAATGTGTCTGGGTCTGAAAGCATGAATTACGTGACCAAGGGAGGAAACATCAGGCTTGGGGGTTGAATGCGATGCTCCAGGCCCTCTGCTGTGGCTTTTGGAGCTCTCCCCAGACCACACCCCTCACTGGTCCTGCTTTACGCCACAAGTGTTTTTCCTGGCTAGAATGTGTAAGTGAACTCTGGTAATGCCTCTTCCTTGTCTGGTTGGAGGGTGGAGATGGGTATGTGAGTATGCATAGAAACCAGCCTCTTGTACAAACGTAACATTTGCATCAGTTGCTCCATTCAGTTTTGCCCTAACCCCATGCACCAGTGGCATGTGGCCCTTGGAAGGTTGTCCAGAAGCTAATGTGGTCCTTGGGTTGCAAAAGTTTCTGCACTCCCATTAGACTGATTAATTATTTGCAGGCTCATTTGTGGCTTCTTAATTAGAACTATACCTTTGGAAAGGTTCTTTGAAGCACAGATGTGACTGTTGGAAGGATTCTACACATGTCTTGATCTTCCAAAAGGTATTTTATTTATAGTAGATTAATAGAACCTGTGGGAAGGAATTTAATGTTTTTATTTTTTTATACCTTATTCTGATTTTATTATTCTGTTTGATTGGCGTTATAAGCCACATTAGATTGATTTGTATCCTTAAAGAGAAAATGTAAGGCATCCTAATAAACAAATCAATTGTGTGTTAATTAGGAGAAATGATTATCTTCAGTGAACGGCTTATTTCAAGACTTCACTGTTGTAGAGGTGCTGCCATAACTGAATGGTTAACTGACCATTTAAAAACAATACAATTGGTGTCTTTAAAAAAATCCGCAAAGAGTTAATATACTTTGTTTAAATAAATCCTTTCTGAAGGGACTGTGGATACCCCTTGATTGCTTGCATTCTCCTGGTATGGATGTTAACCTTGCATTGAAATGCCATCCTGGCCTAGTATGGCATATATAATCTGTGGCTAGAATGAAGTGTCATTTTGTCACATATGCTTGCACTTCACTCTAGCCATAGGTTATATATGCCACAATAGGCCATGGTGGTTTGTGTAATGTGTGAAGCTGCCCTTGTTGTGTGGCCTTAGGAAAGTCACTGTCTCTTGGCTTTAGTTTTCTATTTGTGTACTGAAAATTACCAAGACTTGGCGTAGATTGGCTGTGTGTGACTATGAAAGACGATGCAGGTGCAAGGCACTTTCCAAGTTTTTAAAAAAATCCAACATCTTCAAATCAGCATGCTGCTTAAAGTATCATAGTTCTCTTCCTACCAATTCCCAGAAATAATCTTCTGGTTGCTACGTACCCTTGTTGATGCCCTTTCTAAGAGAGGGTCTCCCACTCAGAAACTCAAGTCTATGGCGTAAAATAATGGGCATCTATTATTTCACAACGTTCCAGTTCCTTGACGCTCTGTAGAAGCTGCAGTTCTAGAGTGTTGGCTCTCATTGGAATTATCTCATCCTCCAGTGACTGGTAGGGACTATCACAGAAGAATAGTTCTGGTTAAAGGGGCAAAGAATGGCAATATAAAAAGCTGCCTTGCATCAGGCCAGGCTACTTGTCATCTGGGCTAGTACTGTTTACGCCAACGGTGGGTCTCCAGCAGAGGTCTTTTTTTTCACCAGCTGTCTGACCCTTCTTTGACTGGAGATGCCGGGGATTGAGCAGTGGGACCTTCCACATATTAAATCTGTACTCTGCCACTGATTTACGGTCCCTCTCCTGCATCATTTGTGTCTTGGAACTACAAGAGGTTAACATTCAGAGTGCATCAGAACTTCCAGCAGCATTGATGCTTTCTCTCTCTCCCTTTTTAATTAGCATAAGCTGCTTTTGTATACTTCAGTGTTTTTGTTTGCTTTTCTGTGTACACATATTGTGAAGAGTCGGGGTGCTTATTTGTATACATTTTAACTAAACTGAATTGTCACAGACAGTACTTTATGCATCTCGTTGCCATTTAACTCGTGTTTACATTTTCCTTTACACCCATGTACTTGCCTGCTGAGTTATGTATCTGATGGACTCTAATCCACAAATGCTTTTGCCATAATGAATATGTTCAAGAGTAAGTCCTATTGAATTCATTGGGGTTTGCTCCCAGGTAGGTGGGGTTAGGGCCAGGGCTGCGGAGTGGGAGTCGGAGTTGTGGAGTTGGAGTCGGGAGCAATTTTGGGTGGAGTCGGAGTCGGTAGAAATGTTCCGACTCCGACTCCTTCATAAATGGCAAATGTATATTAACTAGTAATAACACATTTACTGAAGTAAAATGGTAGCACAAGGCATTTCATCACTATCACGTGAATCCAGAGCTTGGAAAAGTTACTTTTTTGAACTACAACTCCCACGAGCCCAATCCCTGGGGCTGATGGCAATTGTAGTTTAAAAAAGTAACTTTTCCAAGCTCTAGATTCACGTGGTAGTGATGAAATGCCTTGTGCTACCATTTTACTACAGTAAATTTGTTATTACTAGTTAATGTACATTTGCCATTTATGAAGGAGTCGGAGTCGGAGTTGGAGTTGGAGTCGGACAGTAGAAAAACAGAGGAGTCGGAGTTGAAGGTCTGGCATACCGACTCCACAGCCCTGGTTAGGGCTGCAGATTTAGTTGCTGAGATTCCACAGGACTCTATGTTTTTGCTGGCACAAACCACCTCTCTAGGAAATGTAACCTTTGTCCATTTCTGTGCTCCCACATTGATGCCTTTCTAATGTGGTTCATGGATGGATGACAGTTTTGCTTTCTCAACAGAAAATACGTTATTTAAAAGAAATGTTTCACTTAATCTTCACAACAATAATCCCTCTACATCATGCAGACTGCTCTTGCCTGCACCATACTGCATATCCTAGGACAGGGGTTCCCAAACTTTTTGTCCTATGGACCACTTGAAAATTGCTGGTGTTCTTGGCGGACCACTTAATAATTTTTCTGCCTGTTGTAGCAACTGTATTATCCTGGGGTCCAGGAACCTTTTTTTGGCCTGGGGACACATTTGGTAATGTCAACTATCATGCATATAGAACTGACAAAGTGAGTTTATGAAGCCATGAACAAAGTAGAATCCAAAATCTGTCATCCAGGTGTGTAAGTCCCCTTTTCTAATTCAGTGAGGGTATCTTCATCATTTTATTTGTATGCTGCCTTTCCCCCTAAATTGTGCTCAATGTGGCTTACAACAAAGTGAGCAGAAATACATCTCAAAGTCAACAATTTTATGAACAATTTCATAATAAAAATAATAGAACATTAACATAACAGCCAAAATAACAACAGACAAAAACAACTTTTCAATATTATAAATATTGCAACATTACATCTCTTGGCTGGCGGCATTACTATATTGTTTCATAGCTCCTTTAGCTTTAAAGAAAGAGATGATCCTGTGGGCCACACCTGGCAGCGCATGACTGCATGCTGGTAGTAATGTTGATTGGAAGACTTGGTTTCCCAGCTCATGACCTGCTTCCCAGGAAACTACACAGCAACTGTGTAGTAGAGTCGGCTTACCAGTCTGAAGCTTACTGCTGTATGTATTCTGAGGTTGTTTTTCTTTATTTTGGAAGGACGGTATTTCTCTCTCTCTCTCTCTCTTACGAGCCCACTTGGATTAAGATGGAGGACTATGAGACATTCTGCAACAAGCAGCTTGCTAAATTCCAAGGAGACCTAGAGCAGAGGGAAGCCTCTCCTCCTGTTCGACACAAAAATATTTCACTTATTCAGTTCAATGGTGTTCCTGTGCTTTCTCCGCTGGTAAGATAACCTTTGTCCCTTCAACATGTTGTATATTTAAAAGGAAAAGAGTACATCTTATTTATGTTGGTAATCTTGGTAACTGGTATGTTACAATTCTTTTTTAAATTGTTTTGCGATCAAATCACTTTTTTGTGTACTGTTAAAAATGCAGGGTGAACTTAGGGATGCCCACACTGGAAATACTTTGTTACAGGTGGCCATGACCAGTGGCCTAAAGTTAGGTGGTTTTAGACTCTGAACCTTACTTACTGGGAGGGGGGGAATAGTAATTTCATTTGCTTTAAAATGCAGTAGGTCAGTGTTGTTGTTTTTTGGGGGGTGTCTTGCTCTACATTTGTAAATATTTATCTCCTTTCTTCCCTTCCCCCCCTTTGTTTTACAGCTTAGTCTTGAGAGAAAAAAGGAACTACAGCAAGACAGACAAAAAGCTCTGGATTTAGAACTCTGGCGACAGAATTCCAGGAAAAGAATCTTGTTGAATCGTGTTCAGGAGATTCTGGAAAATGTGCAGGTGAGGTTGAGAGGACTTTTTGGAAAGACAGTTACAACAATGGAGGGACTGTCTCATTTCAAAGCAGAAAGGTTCTATGTCTTGTTTGCTTAGTACTATCATCTCTGTGGCTACTTATATATTGAATAACTGGTAATGAGGTACAGTGAATAAAATGTAACCCAGTTAACTTGGACTTCCAACAAGACACGATCAGGATTGGGCTGTTACTATAAATACTGAGCACTGGTTATTTTTGCTTCTGTGTAAGAGACACACTGCCATTAATACAATACTAGCCAGTGCTATGAATGAAATCTTCACAGCCGTGACGGGCACAATGAAAGAATGTTTGAGTTTACCACAAAACTCTATAGCACTTGAATTAGCTCACTTGCTAAATGGACACTGTTTTCAGCTTGTTTTAGAGTAATAATAGGAACCAAACATGAGCTATTCAGTTTCATACTATGTTTATCATTGTGTGCATGGCAACCATTACCTGGCTTGGGATTTCAAAAACATGGCAGGAGTATGTGTCGAGGATAAAATACTAATCAGTTAGCTTTCTTCTAAACACCCTGCAGTTAATACAAGCATTTAAAACTTTGTTCCTCGTCCCCTAGCCAGCAAAGTGTAATTTCACTAAGGTGCGCCTGGCGCCAACACTGTTATCTTTTCGGCGCCAGGTCAAGACTTCCCTCTTCTCCCAGGCATTTTATCATGTGTTTTTAAATTGTTTTAAATTTTTTAATTGTGTTTTAAAAGATGTGTTTTAAATTTGTATATTTGTTTTTAATGTTTTTAGTTACTGTAAACCGCCCAGAGAGCTTTGGCTATGGGGCGGTATATAAATATAATTAATTAATTAATTAATTAAGGCTTGCAGCAGCACGCAGTGGCACCAGTCATGCTAAGCCAGACCACAGCATAGGGTGAAGGTGCTGGCTCCAAAAGATTGGAGCCACTTTGTTCCTCCCTGGTCTTTTAGGTCAGTGCGGCGCAGCAGCTAAGCCAAGGTTTGGTTTAGTGTATCATCCAAACCAGGGATCGTGGTTAAGGTCTCTCCTCTTTAACCACAGTCAATGTTTGTCCTATAGTAACAGGTCATGGTTAAAGAGAAGACACCGTGGCCATAATCCTGGGTTTGGATGACATGCTAAGCCAAAAGGTGGCTTAGCTGCCACCTCATACTCACCTAAAAAGCCAGGGGAGGAGCAAGATGAGTGCCAGCTTCTCTCTGTGAGCCAGCACATTCACATGATCGTGGTAAACTTGTGCCTGGCTTACAGTGATATGTGAGCCAGACTAATATTAAAAATGAGGTTAGCTGATTTAACTTCAGCTTCTTCTTTTGTTATAACCTTAAGAACATAAGAAGAGTCCTGCTGGATCAGGCTAAAGGCTAGTCCAGTATCCTCTTCTCACATTGGCCAGTCAGATTCCTCTGGAAAGTGCACAAGGAGGACCTGAGCACAACAGCACACTCCTTATGTGTCATTCCCTGTACCTGACATTTGGTGGCATAAATGCCTCTGACAGTGGAGACAGCTACTAGCCACAATGGCTGTGTTCTCATGATTGCTTCATCGTCTATACTTTGGCAGATAAAAGCTAGATGCTTATGCAAAGCGCTTGAATCTAGGGTTGCAGATACGTTTAACTGTTTGTATATACATAAATGACGACGAGAAGTCTAACATATTAGGTGGTTACATCTGCCATAAAAATGGCTTTCATTTGCTAAGTGAGCAGGTCACTTCATCAGAGTATTGGGATTCACAGAGCTGTTACAGGTTTGCATAGAGTCTTCTACATAACCAGTGAGATTTTTTTCCTTTTACCATCAAATGTCTTCAAAACCTGCTTTTGAAATTCTCCTTTGTTCTAAAAGCAGTTTGCCATGCTTTGTTTTTTGGGTGGAATGGGTTAAAAACTGCTGTTCCAAAAATATGAAAGCCCCCCTCAAATGTCTGGAATTGGGTGCATGTGCTTTGGATCCTGGCCTGCCTGCTACGTACATTTTTGTATGTGTTGTAGTAACCCCTGTTCACTTTATTTTCAGTGTCTGAACAGCCTATGTCAATTATTTGTTTTCCTTCACAGATGAAGAAATTGTCCAATCAAAGTGATTTAGATCAGTCTGAGACAGAGACTATTCATTCGGATTCAGTATCCAAAGTGTTGAATGGCTTTGTAATGCAATCAAACGGTGTTTTGCCAAGTCCTGTTGCTCTTGGTGAGTTTGTGGAACCCAGAAGGGCACTGGAGGATAAGCCAGCAGACGTACATGCCGTATCAAGTGGGAACTCTCTTGGAGAAAAGGAACAGTTCGACCCCCATGAACCAAAGGACGCTTCCTCCAGCCTGTCTGAAAAGAGACCTTGCCCAGAAGGTATATTTTCCAATCCAATAAACCTCCCTTCTTCAAATGATACTGGAAAGAAAGACAGCATTGAGATGGTGTGGCCTGATGCAGAAGGGCCAGATCATTATGTAATGAGTCTTCAGAACCTCTTGAAAAAATCCAAGGAGTACATGCAGAGAGAACAGACCAGGCGTAGCGTGCGAAGTACTTCAAAGAGAAGCGGTAGCAAAAGCCATTCGGACAAAGAGAATGATGCAGTGAAAATGAGCGACTCGGTGAAAGAAAGGGGGAAGTTAGTGGGCAGAAGTGGTATGGTCACGACATCTGATAAGCCAGGTCTTACTAAATCCAACACTTCTCTGCAAAGTACCTCAGTTCCTAAAAATAGTATAGCATCATCCAGTTTTTCTAAAGTGGATATACCAATGAGATCCGGAACGCCTCCTGTTTTGGATTCGGATTCAGACGAAGACTTTAAAAACACTGTTTTCTTTGAACATGACAGCAGCATTCTCAGAAGCCTCACAGGTTCTTACTCAAAGCTACCCAGCCCAGAGCCAAGCATGAGCCCCAAAATGCACAGAAGACGTCCAAGGCCTTCTTCAATGGGACAAATTGTCATTAGCCACCCTGTAAACGCCTGTGAATTAAGCCCTAAAGAAAAGGGAAGAGCAGCGGACTTGATCACCCAGGATGCTAGTGATAGGCAAATTGCATCTGATCCTATGCCAAAACGGACTCCAGAAGTTGCTCCCATTTGCTCTAGCAAAGTCCACGCTTTCCACAGGAGCTCTTCGGACATCTATGATGATTTGGTGGTCGGCAAACGAAATCAAGTGTGCCAGGTTTCTGTTGGTCAACGAGAGAACCAAACGCTCCCAGTCAGTGCCACAGTAGAAGGAGACATCATGTTAGATGGAGCTAGAGGATCAAGTACTTGCCTTTCAAACTCAAGTCCGCAGGAAGGGCATGCCATCAGCTGTCCCGTTATAATGCAAAACACCGCAAATGTCAGTGGAGCCAAGCAATTTGGCGTGCTAGACAAAGCCAAATGTAGCGCACCCACGGAACTCAATAAATCTTACGATGTTGACACGCCATCTCCTTTACTTATGCAAACGCAGCATAAACATCAGGTGGATACCCCAAACCTGTCTCCTGGAAATGATCAGACTTTAGAAAATGGGACTGAAAAGGTGAAATGTAGGCTTGAGTTGGATGCAGACAGCATGCAGAAGGAAAACACGCCTTGTGTTGCTACTACAGAAACCAGCGTAAGAGAGAGACGATGGCCACATGATCAAAGGTGTCCTGAGGGATCTGCACCTGGTACCAGGAATGAAATGCCAGAAAGACCTGTCAGTGGTGAGAGAATGCACTCTGTCGTAAGCCTGTGTTGGGTTGGCTAAGATTCCAAAATGTTCAGAGGGTATTTTTTTATGGCCCCAGCTGTGTTTGTAGGGAAGGCCAGTTCCAGGGTTGAAGGGGCTGTCATCAAAGTTCTTTCCGGTGGACCCCTCCTATGTCAGTGCCTCCCACCCCAGCTGCAAGCTTACCTGGTGGTAGCACCAAACACCCGAGAAGATGCCATTCTAAGTGTTTCACAGTGCCTTGGAGGGATGCTTTGCCAGATGTTCTGGGGCACTGGGAGAACGTTTAAATGGTGGCTCGTAGCTGTTTGATGTGGAGAGTGCCCAGAGCAAGTGTTGGCACCTAGGAGCCTAGCGATTGCCAAGAGCCCTGATGGTAGCCTTGTTCATAGACTTGTGTGCCTTTCCACCTTGCTCCAAAGTTTTTTTGGTGACTGTGAGTCCTATTGGTTTCAGTCGGAAATATGCCGGTTGCTGTGTGAATATTAATTGCAAAATATTGGAAGAAGCAAAAGATGCCAACCATAAAAGAATGTGGACCAGCAACCTGGCATAGGTTATTAACGTATAAAACCTCTTGTTATAAAAATTTTTGGGAAGGCATAATACGTGTACAAAAAGACCAACTCCCTCCAGGGCTGTTGTTACTTTCATATTGGTATGAAACCAAATATACAAATGTTTTGGATGAAATACAAATAGACAGTGAATTTGATGAATAAGATCTAATGATTCAAGGACATTCAAGGAATTGTCAGGTTGCAAATTTTTATTCATGGTGGTTACTACAATATCTTCCAGAATGTTGTATTTATCTGTCTTCCTGTGTTGTACATACACACACGAACATATGACACATGTTAGGAATATGCATTTATCAGTTGTATATTATTTAGAAATGATTATATATGCCAGTTTTCTATTATAATTTTGAACGCTAAACAGTTAAAAAATTGTCATCCTCTCTTCAAATTTGAGTCAGTCTAAAAAAATTGGTATATATATATATATATTTTTCAATAAGATTTTATTAGAATTTTTTTACTATAACACCATGGCCCTGTAAATATCTTTGACAAAAGGGTCAGTGAACCAACATTAACAATAAACGTTAAAGGAGTACATTATATCATATCACATGGGAGACAACATACTTATTTTATCAGCCAGTATTTTGCTTTGGGAAAAAAGGGAAAGGGAGGGAGTAAATACAGATGCATGTAAAATATTTCATAGAGAAACATCCCCTTGAAAACAAACGTAACCTCTCCATAGGAAGATACACTTTACTGAAGGAAGTACAACATTTGTATAACAAGGAGTTGGTAAATATGTATTGAAATGGTCTTATAGTTTAAACTTTTAAATATTTTCTCATTATTCTAAAAGGTTTGGGCATTTGTGAGTGCCTCTTGGTTGGGGGTTCATAAAATTTGCAACTGGTACTTCTAGTGATAATTATCTAGTAGTAATTGTTGTAGAATTTGCATCTGCCCTGTGGGTTGTGTTCAACGTAGCATTTCAGCTTGCCTGATGGAATGATCTCTCCTCTTCACCCCCATGTGCTGGTTTGGGGGTTCTCCCAACCCTCCAGAGCAGATTTGGGGAGGGTGCAGGAGGGATAAGAGGGAAGTCCCATTGCGCTAGCAGGGATCCTTGTGCTGGCTTCTGTTAGTGCAATGAGTTGTTGAATATGGCCCTATAGGTAGTAATTAGATATAGGTAGTAGTTAGAATAGTGCTTTCTAACCAGGCAGGTGCTGGTGCAGTGTATTTTGGAGTCAAGCTGTTGGTTTCAATCAAGTATCCTATGTTCTCCCTTTAGACTCAGGTGGGAGAACCTATTTCAGCCCAAGGGCCACATTCTCTTGCAGGCAGGGGTGTAGTTGTCCAGGGTCTCAAGGGGTCTTAGACCCCTTACGTTTTGGGGAGCTGGGTCCCAATGTCTCCAGCATCCTCCAAGCCAATCAGCATGAAATGGGAGTTTGTTGGCCACTGAGAAGAGTTTTCTAGCATGCTTCCTTCTCTTTTTCTGCTGACTGGAACCAATCGGAGTGAAAGGAGGTGAGTCAGCCACTAAGAAGACTCTTTTTCAGTAGCTAACACTCCCCTTTCATGCTTATTGGCTCCTAGGAACGTCTGTTGTTGTGGGAGAAGGCATTAACAAGGATTTCGTTCTCAATCCAGCAACAAAAGAAAAAAAGGGAGGAGGGGTGTAGCTGTGATTATCAGGAAGGGATCCTGCACTTCTGAATTTGCTACTATGTTACTGGCTGCAGGTCAGTAGTGGGTGGGGCCAGAGGTAAAAGTGGGCGGAGCAATAAATGCCAACCTTTGTACGCTAGGCTAGTTTCTTCACACGCGCGCATGCACCCCTTTCTGTCCCTCCTCTAGACAAATAAGGAGCATTATCAGATTTCAAGGATGCATTCCTGCCAGGCAAAAACAAATCAAGGAGGGTGCAAAGCCAGGCTGGTGAGGGCCATGGTTCATGAGGGAGAGTACCGAGGGCCATATAGAGAAGCCAAGAGGGCTGCAATTCAGACCCCAGGCCTGCGATTCCCCATCCCATAGGTGCACACACTTGGAAGTAAGTTCCCCTGATACCACTTGGATTTGCTCTCCGGGGTAGCAGCAAAGTTTCTGTAGCTCGAAACTGTCTACAGGTGGGGTGCACTATGGGGATGGTCAGAATTTGTTCATAAAAAGCTTTCGAAGGTGCTTTCTTGCCATGCAAGAAACCAGATTTCCTCTGCTATCCATCTTAACAATAGTGCTGCTTTTTTTTAGAAGAGGAAGCTCTAAAACAGAAAATGCTGGCCTTTGAAGAACTGAGGAGGAGACTGGAAGAGCAGCATGCTCAGCAACTCTCATTATTGATCGCTGAGCAAGAGAGAGAACAGGAAAGGCTGCAGAAGGTGAGAGGCCAAGTTAAAGTATGTTAAGTGGAGGACTTTGATTCTGGCCAGTGCAAGCTGATGATGTTTCTGTCTCTTGGTGCTGGATCCAAAGGAGCCACAAATCTGAACTGAGCGCCATTTGGGTGAGGAAAAACAACCTGCTTCCTGGCTTGTGTGTTTAGCCTCTAGGTAGAGCAGCCATTTCCCATCATGAAAACTCTGCACAATAAACATCAGGCCAGGTTGCTGGACTATTTTAATACCAAGATGGAAAGGGCCTTCCAGGAGGCTGTGGCATAATTAATGCCTGCTTTCAGAGCTGGGTCCAAGAGGCAGGAAAAAGCCACTGGGAGTTGTTCTGCTGCAAGAGGCAGACAATTACTACAGTCAGCATGCCTCAGCCGAACGTGTTTGTAAATGGAGAGACCGGAGGTCGCCATGAGATGGGTGAAATTGGGGATTGCAGCAGGTGGCGCCTACACGGTCTGGAACATTGTTTGAAGGTGCACAGTTCACTTGTCCTGCTGAAGCCAAGTGGGTCCAGCCCTATAAGTTTCCTGGATGAAAGGCTCCCTGTGCGCTGGCTGTAAGCTGCGCTGAGCTCTGTAATGTTCCTCCCACTGGCACCACCTGTCAGGCTCCCACCCATGGCTCCCACCAGGGAGAAACGTTTTTATTTTTCTTTAGCTCACTCTAGCACAGATTTCACAAGATCCCACTGCTAGGCAGCACCACCAGTCACTCCCTGTAAACAATACTGCTAGAGACTTCGCCTTAGTCTCCCTTCTGGCTTATTGCTACTTTGTGTCTGGGTGCACTTGCAGGCCACAACCCCCCTGTATCTTTGTGCCAATAAAGCATACAGCCCTGGGTTGCCCTGGATACTTGATGATACACTATCTCTTCCCCGCTGCCACCGTTTGATACTGTTTCTCCGCCTTGGTAAATACCCTGCCCACCCTTCTGGTCTGTGAAAGCCCCAGCCAAGGATCAGGCTTTGGTAAACCAATAAAATACTTATTTATAAACACCAGGAAATAACAAGATTATGTAAGGTATGTTTAACAAGCGTATGGTTTCATATAGTGTCACTCTTTATGTTTCTGGTCATACATATATTGCCTAAATATCAGCCAAATACAATCCAAGCCTCCCTCAGAACTCTGCCAACCGACCTCCTCAATAACAACTCCACCCCCCCCCGACTCAACTGTCATCCTCTCATTCATACCTTCAGCCGTTCAAACACTCAGCCAATCATCATACAGCATTCTCCAGCATTCTGGTACTCAGAAGCACGCTACCCCTCACCCTGGAGGTAGAACATAGCCATCAGCGCTAGTAGCTGTTGTTGCTTTTTAACTGGGCTCCTGCTGGGAGGAAGGGCGGGATATAAACCAAATAATAAATAAATAAACAAACAAACTGCTTGCTCCCATGGATCCTTTATGTGATGCCCAAAAAGCTTTTTATAACTCCTCAAAGCCTTTCCCAGATTTGTCCATTTCCCACTGTGGTACTAAAACAGTTTTTGTAGAACCCACCGGCCCCTGTAAAATTTCTTAATGTAAATTAATGTAATGAATGGCACAAAATTAGCTAAAATAGTGTAGAAGAGCTGATGGGAAAATCTTTTGGAAGGTAACTGCTGTGTTTTTGCACTTTGAGTGCATCCATTTTCACATGTGGTCCCCCGACAGTTGCATTAAAAAAACACCAAAGACTAGAGTCTACATAAAGGCTGCAAGAAAGTCAGCCAAGCAGAATGTCCAGGGGAGGGAATTCCACAGTCATAGGGCCACCACTGCATGTGGACAGAGTGAATGATTTGCAGCCATTTGGAATGTTATTTGTGAAGATCTTTAGAGAGGTGTGTCCATTTTTTTATTGTAACCCAGTCTCTGGTTTCTCCAACTGGCAGGAGATAGAAGAGCAGGAACGCAGATTTAAAGGGACGAAAATGGCAATTGCTGAAATGGACATTCCCCAAATTGCTGTTGGCAGTGGGATGGATTTGGAGTGGAGAAAGACCAGTGACCCTCGCTTGTTGCAATCTGTGCTGACTCGAGTGGAAACAATCCAGAGCATAAACTCTGAGAGTGCTGGTAAAAGGGGAATGTGTATTGATTTTCATATGTAGTCTAATTTAAAATAATCCATGAAGAATTTGCTATTTAGATGTGTTAATTTTTAATAGAATTTTATGTGCTGGATATATGGAGATTTTAGGAACAAAAAGTAATGATCTTTCCTTTCTCCTCCCTCCCTTTTTAATCAATGAGTTTAATGAACATAGGTATTTCTTCTGGATATTCAGTTGCTTAATCATGATTTCATTTTTTTTAAATACAGGTTTTGCCAATACCACCATACCTGGTTTGACCACTGAATCTCCATTCTACCTTTGGGAACCACCAGCAAGTGGAAAATCAGTTTTGGCATCCAGGTCTATTAGCAGGAGTAAAATGCGATGGTCTCAGGTAGGGAGCTGAACATTTACAGGAGTAAATATTATAGCTTTAGTGGCAAAACTAACCATTTCTTCACAGCTCTTTTATCAAAGGTCTATTAGTATTTGGCATATTGATTTTTTAAAATTTAAGTGGTAATTCCAACCGCCCTTTTTGATATGCCATTCTCCTATGGAGAATCATAGAATCATAGAATAGTAGAGTTGGGACCTATAAGGCCATCAAGTCCAACCCCCTGCTCAGTGCTGGAATCCAAATCAAAGCATTCCTGACAGGTGGCTGTCCAGCTGCCTCTTGAATGCCTTCAGTGTCGGAGAGCCCACTACCTCTCTAGGTCATGGGTTCCATTGTTGTATGGCTCTAACAGGAAGTTTTTCCTGATGTTCATTTGAAATCTGGCTTCCTGCAACTTGAGCCCATTATTCCATGTCCTGCGCTCTGGGACAATCAAAAAGAGATCCCGGCCCTCCTCTGTGTGGCAACCTTTTGTGTACTTGAAGAGTGCTGTCATATGTCCCCTCAGTCTTCTTTTCTCCAGGCTAAACATGCTCAGTTCTTTCATCGTTCTACTATACATAGAGCATTGTTGGACTTCCTCTCGTCAGTCTTGAATCTTCCAACATTCCATTTCATTGGATAACTCCTGGATTCTAGTATTAAGCAAGAGAGAAAAACCCTTCTCTTCGTTCTTGCTGTGCATAAATGTGGGGGGACGTGGACGTGTTGCCTTCTTGTTCAGTGGTGTCTTCTTTCTTTTTCTCCCTAAGGTGTACAGTTCTGAGATGAAAAGGAAACTAAACAGGATATCTGCTCTGGCAAAAGGATTTCTAACTCGTAGACTCTTGCAGACAGAGAAACTGAAACACCTTAGACAAACTGTGAAAGTAAGGAGCCTTCTGCCGTCCATGCATGTGTGTAATCGACACTGTGCATGCTGTTTTCCTTTTGTCTTCAACAGCTGCTGTTTAACAAACTCAGGATTCTTTTCAGACATTCAAGCCACTGCTGCTCCTCTATCTCCCGTGTTGACCAGCTGTTGTTCTCTAAGGCCCCTTCCCGGTCATCTTTCTTCTCTCAACGTCCGCTCCTCCTGTCTTTTCTCCTCCCCAACTCCTTCTCTTGTTCTCAGCTAACATACTTCATCCGCTAGTGTAGTCTGTGATTCCTCATCCCCCATCTCTGGAAGGCTGCAGGGTTTTTTTGACCACTGCTTCCTTCTTAGCACAACATCAGAGCAAGACTCCCTGGAGTAAAGGAAGTTTCTTGTCTCCTATGCAGGAGGTGCACCTGGATTGCTGGAGGGTCATGGACAGCTTCGGTACTATAGTTTGGCCATGCGTTTAGTCCAATGCATTAAAATAAATAAATGCAAGGATGTAGAGCTGAATACACAAGATTAGAAAGCCTCTAATAACACAGTTTCACTAAACGAGGGGTAGGGAATATGTGGTCCTCCAGATGTTCTTCAGCTCTAGCTCCAGCTGGCATGGCCAATGGTCAAGAGATGCTGGGAGTTGTAGTCCCAACAATATCTGGAAGGCCACAGGTTCTCCATCTCGGCACTAAATTTACAGTGCAGTTGTTGCATGTTTGCTCAGAAGTAGGTTTCACTGTCTTCGGTGGGACATTTCTAGGTTGGCACTTGTAGGACTGCAGATCCAGAGTTGTATACAGCAAAGTCCTTGCGCAAGTGGAATGGCTTGCGCTCACACATCAGAACTTCCCCATCTCGTGCTCCTGCAGCCTCGCCCCCCCCCCCAAATCTGCTCTGAGGGTTCCTCCAACCCTCTGGGGCAGAGGAGAGGGAGGGGAAGTTCCATCACACAAGTGGAAGTCACACAAGAATTTTGTTGAACTCAACCCCTAGTCTTGCAACTGTGAGCGTTTCAGTACAACTGTCCCAAGTGATTTTTGCCTAGATGCCGTTGGGAGACTAAAGGTAGTGCTGAACCCACTTTCCCTGTCGAGGTCATTCTGTGGCTGTTCTGTGTCCCTCTGTGAGAGCTGCTCTGTTGCCTTTCAAGGAACTGTTTCCTCAGCTGCTGGTGATGTGCCACCCTGGGCTCCTGCTGGGAGGAAGGGCGGGATATAAATCAAATAATAAACAAATAAATATTTGCTCTCGAATTCAATGTGAAATGATTTTTCCCCCTATTGTTAAGCCAGATGTATGTGGGTTTTTCTTAGGATACAATGGAATTCATTAAAAACTTCCAGTCAGAAGCTCCGTTAAAGAGAGGAGGCGTTTCAGCTCAAGATGCTAACCTGCAGGAGAGAGTGGCAGCTCAGGTGATACATGCATAGTCTGAAGCATACAGCGTTATGTGTTTATGCTGCTGAAATCTTAGGGTTGTATTCATGGAAGTCCTGCTCAGGGTAGACCCACTGAAATTAATGAAGCTAAATTAGTACACTAACATCAATGGGTTTACTCTGAGTAGGACTAGCACTGAATACCACTCTATTTATACTATTTCACTGTACTTTTGCCCTGCTTTTCAAACCATTATTGTCTCTCAAGACAGCTCACAACAATTAAAAAAAGGCAGGCCCTTCTATTGTTATGTACACCGCCCAGAGAGCCCCTGGGCTTAGGGCGGTATATAAATTAAACTAAATAAAACTAAATAAAAAATCAGTTTTACAACTAAAAAGAGATGAGACATACGGAAAGGGTAGAGGAGGGAGTTCAGCCAGAACAGACTGGTGAGCTATAAATGGGTGTATTTAGCCAGTATGAGCCCTGCTCACCTTCCCTTGCTGGTGTTCTTGCTTTTGTTGTTTTGGCCGATGATTGAGACCAGATTGTCTCAGTTATTCCCCCAAAGGGTCATAGCTCAGTGGTCGGTCATCTGCTCTGCATGCAGAAAGTCTCAGATTCAATCCCCAGCATGTAGGGCTGGGAGAGACTCCTGTCTGAAACCCTGGAGAGCCACTGCCAGTCAGTGTAGACTTTACTGAGCTAGATGGACCAATGGCCTGACGTGGTATAAAGCAGCTTCCTGTGTTCCTATTGTCTTGTTCCTTTGCATCTGCGGTCCCAGGGCAACTCTCAGAGCCAAGTGTTCTTTCAGGCAGGTGGGGGGATGCAAACTCCCTGTAATTTTTCTCTGTCTGGTTTTGATTTTGAATGTTGACTTTTGCACTGGGTCAGCATGCATCATGGGACAGGAGGAGTGGAAATCTCTTGGTGCAAAAAAGAAAAGGTTTATGAGGCTTAATACGTTTTCATTTCAGATACAGTCTTCATCAGGGTACTATAAAACAAAACATTGTTCTCTAAATGTTCTTTTACAAAGTGATTACAGTGTAATATACTGAGCCTAATAAATCATTTTTGAGCATCTGGAGCAGCCTTTCCCAACTAGTGGGCCACCAGATGTTGTTGGACCACAACTCCCATCTTTCCTGACCATTGGCAATGCTGGCTGAGGCTGATGGGAGTTGTGGTCCAACAACATCTGGAGGCACACTGGTTGGGAAAGGCTGATCTAGAGGTTTCCTCTTCTCCACTTTTGCATTATTGCTTCCCCTCCTTTTCTTTCCACAGTCATCATGCCAAGACACAGTTTAGAACTCCCAACAGTGGTTTAAGCTTCCAAAAGTACAACAGGCAATCCATGGTTTGGAGCTTCTTGTCTGATTAAAATAGTTCTTATGTCTGGCTACAGTGACCTACAGAGGTGGCGGATCATAACTGTGATTCAGACATCACACCAAACTATGGTTAGTGCAAACCAAGGTTTGCAAAACCCACTTCAAACCATATTTTCCCAATTATACTTTACTGGCTGATTGCAAACGATGTGCTGCAAATTCAGATGTCATGCCAAATCATAGTTGAGTTTCTTTCAACCCTGATTTGATAAGATGTCTAAATTGAGCCTCTTTTGTTGTAGTGATATGGATGTTGTGACATTTCAAAGATTTCTTCCATTAGACAGGTTATCCTTTCCCTTCTGTATAATCTGACCCTGGACGGCTTCCCAAAAGAGCCACAAGATTGTCTCCCCATCTTGTGCTCAGCTGATTAGGTCTTGACTTCTGGCAGTTCATGAAGTGATACCTCTTGAGGTAATGTTAGCTGTGCCTCAGTTTCTCCAGAAGTCACACACCCTGAGCCTTTTGAGATTCAGTCTATAATGGGGTCTAGTTGTTTCACAGAAATACTAAAGGGCACACCTTGAAATATTTGCTTACTGCATTTGATATTTTCCCTCCTAGCTGCGAGCTGCTTTGTATGACATTCACGACATCTTTTTCAAAATGGAAGTGTTTGAGAGAATGAGCATTCTGCGTCACGACCGAGAGGTCCGCAAAGAGAAAATGCTCCGGCAACTGGTGTGTTGTTGCGCCGCTTCATTTGAGTTATCTGTTCCTAGTAATATATTTTCTCTCGACCTTGAAAAGCTCATGTTATTAGTTGCTATCAGGTGAAAATCATTGGTCGGTGGTGTATGTATATGTGAGAGAGCTTTTTATTCCATCCTCCTTCCAAGGAAGTAGCCCCACTATTCTCCAGGCTACCACTAATACTACCTGTAGGAAAACGACTCCCTCTGATAATAATCTCAGCTGGTGAGTGCCAAAAGGACTGTAATCAAAATGGGCTACTGAGAAACAACAGGGAGGTGTCAGAATGAGCTGAAGGAGCCCCAAGGATTACCAGTCCAAAAAATTCTTTTGGGAGAAAAACCTACTCTCCCCCCTCCCCCCACTCAGCCCAGTGAAGACTGAGCATGTTTTGTGGCCGCAGAGGGCAGAGCGTTGTGTCTGCTAGGAATGCAATGTTCCTGAAAGAGAGATGGCCTCATTGGAACCCTGAAGCGGAACATACTGAATTGTTTTCTTTCTTTGTCTTGGGTCCTTCTTGCAACCAAACTCCATGCACCAAGTTACACTATGAAAATTCTAGCAGGGTATATCTCCATGCCACCAAACATTCTTTCCCTCTTACGCCACACAAGCAGTTTTGGGTGTTGGGGGAGTGAATCTCATCAGATCACATATGTGTAGGGCAGAACACTTCTTAACTCAGTTGTGACTAACAGAAATCCTTTTACAACATAACAGCATTTTTAAGAAGTAATATAACACATTGAAAAAAGATTTCTTTGGAGAGTCAAAACAAATGGATAAAAATGCATGAAACTGGAAAGTGCTTGATCTACAATATCATCTTAAATGTCTGTGCTCAAAAAAGTCCCACTGAATTCAATGGATATTGTTCCCCTAATACAGGGGTTCCCAGAGAGTGGTCCATGGACCACTAGTGGTCTGTGAGCTTCATTCATTAAGAAGTATTTCTAGCACCCAGAAGTGTTAAATAACTATCACCCAGCAGCAAATAGCACTTTTGGAGGGCAGAGTGCTCAAGAAACTAGTGGCGATCCAACTTCAGGCATGCTTGGAGGTGAATCTATTCAGTCTGGCTTTAGAACTGATCATGGCACTGAAACTGCCATGGTGGCCCTGGTTGATTGCATTTGTTGAGAGATAGATGGGGAGGGGACTCCAACCCTGCTAATTCTTATTGATCTCTCTGCAGCTTTTGATACCATTGACCATGATATGCGTCTGGAGCGGCTCAGGGAGGAGGGGCTTGGGAGCACTCCAGTGCTCCTGCCTCCAGGGATGTTTTCAGAAAGTGGTTATGGGAGGCTTCTGTTCGATGCCATGGTAGCTTTTCTGTGGTTTCCCACAGGGTTCCATCTTGCCCCCCCCCTTTGCTACTTAACATGGGAGTGGTCATGAGGATTTTTGGAGTGAGGTGTCGCCAATATGTGGATGACACTCAGCTCTATCTCTGTTCTGTCTGAATTGGGAGAGGCGGGAGAGGTGCTAGACCAGTGTTTGGAGGCAATGATGGGCTGGATGTAGGCCAACCAACAAACTGAATCCTGAAAAGATAGTCTTCCAGGTTTTTGTGTACAGGAGATGGGAAGATGGCCTGTTGCACTCCCTTGGAAGGAGCAGGTTCTCAGCTTAGGGGTACTCTTGGATCCAATATGATCACTTGAGACTCAGGTGGCCTCAGTGGTTAGCTGTGCTTGTTTTCAGCTCCAGCTGGTTTGCTAGCTACATCCCCTTTCGGATAGACAACTTGGCCACAGTACTCCATGCTCTGGTAACTTCCAGACTGGATTATTGCAGTGTGCCCTACGTGGGGCTGCCCTTGAAGACCACTCGGAAACCTCAACTGGTCCAAGCTGCAGCAGTCAGATTACTGGCTGGATTTGCTTTTAGAACTCAAATAACCCCTGTTCTAAAACAGTTGCATTGGTTACAGTTAGTTTCTGGGTCCAATTTAAGGTTCTCATGTTAGCGTTTAAAGCCCTAAATGATTTAGGCCCCAAGTATCTGAGAAGCCATCTCCTTCCCTACAGACCCTCTTGGATGTTCAGGTCAGCAGAGGGGTCCTTCTCAGTAGTTCCACCACCCTCAGAAGTTCAGGGGATGGTGGCCCGGGAGAGGGCTTTCCCTGTGGCAACCCCTAAGTTGTGGAATTCCATCCCTACAGAGGTGTATCTGTCACCTTCACTGTACAGTTTGTAGCAAATTCTAAAGATGCACCTCTTTACCCTGGCCTTCAGTACACCCTACGCCTGTGGTGTTATAACTCTTTTTAATGCTGTATTTTAAAATTCTGTAACCTACCCTGGGACCTACTGGTGAAGGGTGGGCAATAAATATAACAACAATAATAATAATAATAATTCAAGTCATCTGCGGCATGTATGTGTTAAATATATTGATTTTTAATTGTGTTTTTGCTTTTGTGTATTTTTGGATTACAGTTTGAATTCTATGAAATGCAAATTGTAATACAGTAACATACAGTATAAAAAATAAAAGAAGAAATAAAGATGCCATTAAAAATCATACAGAATCTAGCACAGGACATTGCAGTTGCTGCAACAGGGAGAAAAATCATGACATGGTTTGTCAAGACCCTTAGCAATTTTCAAGTGGTCTGTGGGGAAGAAAATTAGGGAACCACTTCCCTAGTACGTATATTTTAGATAGCAGCTTTAGAACATTATCTGTTCTGTTATGATGTTTGTTCTCAATTAAAAATTGTAATCCTAATACCTAGAATTTCCCTGTATAGGACAAAGCAAAGGCCCCAAGAGAGAGAGTGACACTTTCTACAGCCACACAGAAGTCTCTGGACAGGAGGAAATACATGACGTATGTGGGGAAACGGTAAAGGAATCACACCAGTGTATGCAGATGTGTGGGGCTAGATGTCTTGGCAAAATAGTCTGTTGTGTTAGTTGTTGTGAAAGGCAGGGAAACAATGAGGTAAGTTTTGGTCCAAACATTTTTCTGCTGAGTTTTTCTTTTAGTGATGTATCACGATCAGTGTCAACTTGGGAATCTCAGTTCTGAATTCCTGTTGACGACGGCATTATCTTGATTCAGGATGTTCCCCAGTCTAAAGAGCTGGAACGTAAAATCATTCAGAAATCCTTTCTTTGTGTTGCATCCAGCTAAGTTCAACTCAGAGTAGATGTGTTGTTTATTCACATCCATTAATTTCAGTGGGTCTACTCTGGGCATGACTAGCATGGGTGTGTGAGTATCTCCCAAATTTCTCAGATATATAAGAATCTATCATCTTATTTGGTAGCATGTTGAACATTCCTCCTCTGCTTTCATTCAGTTTATTCTGCTCTGATAACCAAGCGGGTTGGCTGCAGGTATTTGTTGACTTTCTGTAGAGTTGGACCTCTGCTTTCTCTCCTCTCTTGCACCTCTCTTCTTGCCCCCTTGCCCTTGCCATGCATACTGCCCTGTGGCATGGCTAGATAGCAATTGCTGGGGAGGAATGTATTCAAAGTTTGCCTGGCTTCTGGCTCACCATGTTGTGAAATAAAGTGACCTCTGAAGTGAGGGAGAGGCTGTCAGGGAGCCAAATATTTCATTTTAATGTTATATCCTGCCCTTCCTGCCAGAGGGAGCCCTTGTAAATAATGTACCAAGCACGTAGCAAAAAAGCTGTGAGCATATTGGATATGCTTGGCAGTGCTTCTTCAATGCAGATTGGGCTGGCTCTCTGCTAACCATGTTGAATGAATTGCCTGCTAGCCTTGAGAATACATGCTTCCTCCTTGGAGCAAATTTCCCCTTAGCTTAGGCAAATCAGTTCAGTGTAAAATTAACCATGGCTAAGACTAATCAGCATTTCCTTTTAACTAGCACCTGCAACTTGCCTGAAACAGAGTTTCAGATCATAGTTTCAAGGGAAAACCCTGGTTAGCCTTCACTATGGTTAATGTTGGTACCAGTGCTGAGCTTTGTTACCCTGATCCCAGCAAGACTATGGACCACTGAATGCTCTGGACCTCTTCCTCTCCACAGTTCAATATTCTGAACTGTATTCTGCATTGCCATATTGGCAGGGCACACTCTTTTGGAACGTTCATGAAGTCTGCATCGGTTTAGGTAGCTCGCTTATATGGGAAATACAGTCAAATATTTATTCGACTCCCCCCCCCCCCATTTCCAGTCGTTCTTTTGCATGCATGTCATACACGTCTTTTTTTTTTGTCTTTTAGGGCTTCTGACATGGGAATGCCAAATAAAAAAATTTTGAAACAAAAGACTCCAGAAAACAGGTTTGTGTAAAAAAAAAAAAAGTATTTTTTTCTGTACATTTTATAGCTACAGTTGGTTTTTGTCCCTTGACTTTTCTTGCTGTATCGGAACATAGCCTGGCTGATTGTAAAACATTCTTGATAACATGGTTTCTTTCTTTACAGAGTTCTTCAGCCAAACCAGGGTCAAAATGCTCCTGTTCAAAGACTCCTTTCTAGGCAAGGGTAAGAGTGCACTTGTTTTCTATAGCTGTAGTACTTTTATGATTTATTTCATTTATGAATTGTTTCCCATGAACTCCCCTAAAAGTGATTTAACAATAAAACATCAACTGTAAAAACATATTTGAAAACAATTTCAGGTCCAATACTGATACATAGTTCAGAGTTTAAAAACAAAAGCCAGGTTCCAAAGAACCACATCACTATTTCTGTGTTTCTAAGGCGGCTTTGCACTTGTGTTTCTCAAACAGCACCCAACCAGAATCTGGCTGCAGCTCAGTGTATGTTTGGAGGAGATGACTTGGGCTTTCAAAAGCCATTTGTGATAAAACATTTTTTAAAGAGGAGCAATTATTTAAAAGTAAAATTAATGGCATGCTCAGTACATATTGGGGATTAAAATCCACTTTGAGAAGGGCTGCTTGTGTTGGTCTCAAAGAAAAATGAATGTGATCTCCAAAGGGGTCAGATGGCACCTATTGTATCGGACTAATTCAGCACTGGAGAACCGTTGGCCATCCAACTCCCATCAGCCCCAGCCAACATCGCTAATGATCAGGGATAGTAGGAGTTGTAGTCCAACAACATGGGGAGAGCCAAAGGTTTCCATCACTGGACTAACTGATAGTAGCGTAGTAAGCAGAGCACTTGTGCCCAAAGAGGTGGTTTCTGCAATGTGTAAGCTTAGCCCTACCAGCCAATTCATGACAAAGGTGGGATACAGCCTGTTTGGGGAAATAATTCCAAGTCCTGCTGAGGACTGAAAAGCCATAACCACCTGAGCAAATATTTCCTGGATATGAAGTGCTAAGATTTTCTCTGCTGAGTCAGTCTTAACTTCTAGCATTCCTTACGGTGTATTTAGCAGTTGCTTGGGTTTGAATACTGCTTACCATGAAAACCCTATTCATAGGGTTGCCATAAGTCAAGATCGACTTGAAGGCAGTCCATTTGCATTAGTGTTAGACTAGGAAACCTGGGTTCATATTTCCATTCATCCATAAAGCTAGCTGCATTTCATACACTCTCAGCCAAACATATTTCAGTGAGTCTAGCCAGTGTGGGCTAGTGGTTAAAGTGTTGGACTATGACCTGGGAGACCAGGGTTCGAATCCCCACACAGCCAAGGGTTGTTCATTTTGTCTTTAATTTGCAGTCTTCGAGCTTCCTGAATTGTAATCTCAGTTCCATTACATTTTTCTTCCTTTAATTAAAATAGGCTTTGTTTATAAAAATCCTGTGGGCACCTTAGGGCAATATAAACAAAATGAGATATTCTTTAAAATTTACAAAATATACATGGTGGGCTGGTTCACATTCAGTGCCGTGTCATGGTTTGGCCTTGACACGAACATGCCTTCTGCTTGCAGACCCCTTCCTGAAAATGTTCTTAAATTGTCCCAACGGGCTAAAGGGTGGTGAAGGCTCAAGAGGCTAAAATCTGTTTGTAAATAGGGGCTTATAAGGCCATTGAGTCCAACTCCCTGCTTGATGCAGGAATCCAAATTAAAGCATACCCGACAGGTGGCTGTCCAGCTGCCTCTTGAATGCCTCCAGCATTGGAGAGCTCACCACCTCCCTAGGTCTTTGGTTCCATTGTCGTACTGCTCTAACAATTAGGAAGTTTTTCCTGATGTTCAGCCGAAATCTGGCTTGGACGATGGCTCTAACAGTTACACAGGACGATGGTGTCTTGACTGAACTATACATGCCCTGCAACATTCCTTAAATCCTCTGTGGCATGCAGAAGTTCTGTGTAGCGAGTGTGCAAGGACCCCTGCATAGGTTCCAGTGAGCAGTACGGATGCAGGCAGAGCCCCACCCCACCCCACCCTTCTTGCATTAACAGTGTTCTCCTTTGCCTGCTTTACCTTCCCTTCCCTAAAGGGGGGGAGGGAACACTGAGGTTTTTACTCCGTCTTTCCGATAAATCCCCAGGCAGCTCAGAAAAGCTAAAAATTCAGTTAAAATCAAACAATGTTAAAGTAAAGCAAAGTCTAAAAGCAGCATAAAAACTCTTAGATATTCAAGTGAGCAGATTGAGTTGGAAGGTGTAGGAAGACAAAGTTATTTGAATGGTGCATAAATGATGACAAGGCAGATTTCCGGCTTATCTTCCTGGGGAGAGCATTTCATAATTTGCTGTTCACCTCTGGAAAGGCCCGTAGCTCAAATGGCGGGGGCACCCAGAGAAGAGTCTCCATTGAAAATCTTGGGGTAGGGTAGCGTTCCCCTGCTTGGTGCCCTCCAAATGTTGCTGGACCCCCATAATCCCCAACTTTTGGCCATGCCAAATATAACTGAAGGGAATCAGATAGGAGGGAGGGTCTTTAAAGGTCAAAACTAGCACTGTGAATTGGGCCCAGAAATGGAGAGCTCTGCCAATGACAGAAGAGGCCAACCTCTGCCCTGTCACCCACTCCCCCTTTTCCTGATGTGAAGCCCCCCCAAAGAGAGAGTGGTAGCAACTGAGGTGGGCTGGCATCGTGCCCTCTGATCTTTTAGCTTTAACATTAATAGGGTGCCAGTGGTTTAGTGCTTGTCCATTGACAGTCTTGTGGCAAGCAAATTGATATGGAGAGGGTTCTCTGATGGCAGAATGTTATGGAAACCCACTGAACTGTGCCATATCCTTACCATTATTTCTTCTTTGAGCATCGTGTGTATTTCTTCATCGTTCTTTTTAACTCGTTTAATCATTTTTTTTTTCATATTTTTAATTGAAAGTTGGTAACCTTTATCTTCAAGCATTGTCTCTGGAAATTAGACCCAAGGCATAACATGCACAAATGATCCAAACTGGTAGGTACATTAGGGTGATTTTATGCCAAAGGCTGGACAAAAGGAACATCTGTTCCTTTTGTGAGTGTTTGGAATATAGGGAGTGGTCTTATTCCAGGTCAAGGCTATTGGGGGGGGGAAGGAGCTGTAGCTCAGGGGCAGAGCATCTCCTTGGCATGCAGAAGATCCCAGGTTCAATCCCTGGCATCTCCAGGTGGGGCTGAGAGGGAACCCTGTTTGAAATCCTGGAGAGCCACTGCCCGTCAGAGTGGATGATACTAAGCTAGATGGCCCAATGCTCCCATTCTGCATAAGCTTACTTCCTCTGTTCCATCTAGCCTAGCATTGTCTCCTTCTGCTGTCAGGCGGAAGTCTTTTCACATCGCTTTCTACTTGATCCCTTTTTTAACTAGAGCCGTCAGGAACTGAATGTGGGACCTTACCACTAAGCTTGGTTTCCTCCCCATTACTATGTTTTCC
Organism: Rhineura floridana; assembly: GCF_030035675.1. NCBI lineage: Eukaryota > Metazoa > Chordata > Lepidosauria > Squamata > Rhineuridae > Rhineura > Rhineura floridana. The sequence continues at coordinate 13,598,731 of NC_084496.1, forward strand.
AAGTGAGAAAAAAGTAAAGATTCTTGGTGAACTTTGTTTTCAAAGATGTAACATACAAGATGCTTCCCTCCCAAAGGTCACGGGGGCTTTGACGACATGGGCTTATGGTCTCTTGTTACTCAAAAGTGGGCTTTCAACTCCTTGATCCATCCACTTTTGCCACAGCTTTCTGTTGTTTCAGTGTTGGGCAGCGAGAATTTCCTCAAAAGGATATTTCTGGAGCTGGATTTATTTTTGCAAGCTTACTATAGCTTCGTCAGGTACACTTAAGGTGAAGGCAGCAATCCCCTATAGCAATGACAGAATGCATTCCTGTCTAGGTAACCTTCAGAGGGCCACATGCCAGTAAAAGATGGGGCCAGGAGCCAAAATGGGTGGAGCAGCACATGTTAATTTACTCTCGCATCCCTCTCTAGCCTCCATCTAGGCAAGCAAGGAGCATTATCAGTTCAAAGGGACATTCTACCCAGGCAGGCAAAAAAACTCAAGGAAGAGGCAAAGCAGGGCCGATGAGAGCTATGGTCTGGGGAGAAGGGATGTGGCCTGGAGAGAGTCCCACGGGCCATGTAGAGACGTTTGGAGGGCTGCATTTGGCCCCTGGGCTTGAGATTCCTCATCCCTGTCCTATAGGCCATAGAAGGCCCTAGTTCAAAACATTCTTGTTGCCTGTTCTGTTAAGGCCACCTTGATGTGGACCTGCTCTGCTTCCTTGATGTTCAATTATTAAGCCCTCCCAGAAGCAGATACTACTTATGGCTGGCAATAGGAGAAGCTAAAAATGCCTCCTTTGTGTTGATTACTGTTGAGTGCCCTGCATTTGCACACAGCCTTGGTTTCTTTTTACAGGCATTTTCAAGGTGTTTATACAAGTACAATATTTTAAAGATACGGCTCTGCAAAGGGATAGTATACCTGCAGCTTCCCTGCGTCTGCATTGTTACTACTTGCTTGTAATGCACAACAGGCATTTTAAAGACATAACATTGTAATTAAAAAGTGATTCTTTGTTTTGGTTTTAGGAGTATATGCGGGAAGAATCCAAAAAAAGAAGCCAAATGTTGTGACAACTTAAGACGGCAGCATTCACTGGGCTAAAAGGCCGCTTTGATCTGTCTGTAAATGCTCTCCACTGGTTTGGATCTTCCTGCTGTTGCACATATTGATGGCTTGAATTGGCAAGCATACATTTTGTGATATTGCTTCGATTTCTAAGAGAGAGGGAATGGAATTAAAAGAGAAATGAACAGCACAACAAACTCTAAAAAAGAATGTATTCTGCATGTTTCAACCCTCTTGTGTATTTGTTGTTTGCTTATACTCAAAACAGTAATATGCATTGTACACCCTCAGGAAAATGTGTATATGGTGATTTAATGAGAACATTTTTGCAAATTTGAACCTGTACTGCACTCTTTATAGTGCAATAAATGAACTCAAAATGATGCTTCATATGTTCTGCATTAATAGTTGTCTATATCATTCTCTATATTTATATCACCAAGTCTAAGCCACTTCGGCCCCACTGAAATCAATGGATCTAATTCTGGCTTTCATGTTGGCTATGTTGGCTTTAACCCTTTGTGACTGACACTGTTAGCCTTCCAGCATAAATACCGATTGCTCCTTCCTGCTGCCATGCTATTGCTTCTAGTACACTCTGCAATATTACTTAAGAGGTATCCCAAAGTTTGATTTTTACAGTAAGCAAACTTGAAAGTGCAGTCAGCACCTCCATCTCTTGTCTGTGGATCAGCAGTCACCAAATCAGAGGGTTAAATTGCCAGTTCCCCTATACATACAAAGAGGACAAAGTCTACATAAATTGTAGCAACAGCAATTACTGTATATAGGGGGCTTCTTTTGCTACATGTTTGCCTCACTTTGTCTTGTATATATATTTTTCTGTAAACAAAATATTTTGAATTTTTAATGAAGAAAGGATACTCTTTTTTTTGCCATTTGGGACAGAACTGTAACAAAGTCCTTTTGGTTTCCAAGGGCTAATTATCCAAATTATATTTGCAATTATTTGTTATTTTGAATAAAAATGATGACTATTGACTAAATTTTGCAGAACTGCTTAAATCCTGTTACATTACCAGAAAGTTAAGCTCTTACATTACTAAAGCCATGTCTGAAAAAAGGGACTTATTTAAGTAAGCTATTCGTGCTTGTTGTTAGACAGAGATGAATTACTTAGATCTCAGCATGGCTATGAAATATCGAAGCAAAAAGGGTCAAGTGTTGAGAAATGTATAGATCTGATCTGCCAGCGGGCATTAGATAATCATACTGTATCTTCATAACATAGTCATGGCGTAGAGAACTATTAAACCTGGTTGCAGAAATATTAAATTGATACTAACATTACACTAATGTTCAAATTTCAGATCTGATACCATTATAGTTTTGCTTCAAAATATTCAACATAAATTGAAAAAAGATTCACTTAACAAACTGGGTGGACATTACATAGAGTAGCACATCTGTTTATATGGGGATGGCTATAAATTCATTATGTACATATTCTAATGCTCTTCTGTATCATGCAGTATTTTAAACTGATCTTGTTGAAGGCAACAGTGTCGATATAAAAGAAAATGGTAGAGATTTAACCAACTGTTCAGCCATCTTACAAGCATAGTCTGTCTCTTGCAGGCTATATGTTAAAAGGCTCCTGCTGGTTTAACACATGCAGCACAATGCAAGCATTTCTCATGGAACTAATTTATTGGATTCCTAAATAGTTTTTAGAGCTTACATTTGCTTCATAATGCCTTTTGCATGACTTGAATGTTTTCTTTAGAGGTGTGAAAAAAGTCAACAGATGACTTAACACGCTAAATGCATCTTAAGAATTGTGAATGTTGGCTTGAATATTAGAAATAGGCTGCAGTTTACTATATGACAGTGCTAAAAAAGTTGCTAAAGCTTGTTTGTTGTGTGCTGTGATGTTAATTTAGAAACAATATGTAAATAGAATCAAGTTTTAATACAGACCTATTGTTACTTTGTTCAGATATGCTAAGTACAATTTTTCTTTTCTTTTTTAATTTTAAGGTCTGCTAAAATGTCAATGTTTAACTGTCATAAGGCCTTCTACTTACAAGTGCCAGGATCTTTTTTGTAATTTGATATATTTTATATTTAATGTAATTTTCAGTTCACTTTTTAATTTTGAGTGGAACGTAATATAAAACATATTTTTGTACTTTTTGTTTTCACCTTTTTTCATAAGTGCATTGCACAATAAAACTTTTTTTATCTTTAAAGAGTATGTGTGTTTTCTTCATCAGATTTTTCTCTCCTCTTGCATTCCTATCTGTTGCACATGAAGAATTAATATGTGAAATTTAAAAATTATTCTAGTATTTTACACTTTGTAAAACCAGAAATAAAATGTTACTCTAGTGTTAGAGTTAGTGTTAATGCTAGTGTTAGATTAGAGAGCCAGTGTGATGTAGTGGTTAAGGTGTTGGACTATGACCTGGGAGACCAGGGTTTGAATCTCCACATAACCATGAAGCTCACTGGGTGACCTTGGGCCAGTCACTGCCTCAGCCTCATGAAACCCCTATTCATAGGGTCGCCGTAAGTCAGAATCGAATTGAAGGCAGTACATTTACGTTAGTGTTAGACTAGGAAACCTGGGTTCATATTTCCACTCATCCATAAAGCTAGCTGTTCCTGGGCAAGCCATACACTCTCAGCCAAACATATTTCAGTGGGTCTAGCCAGTGTGATCTAGTGGTTAAGGTGTTGGACTACGACCTGGGAGACCAGGGTTTGAATCCCCACACAGCCAAAAAGCTCACTGGGTGACCTTGGGCCAGTCACTGCCTCTCAGCCCCTATGGAGACCCTATTCATAGGGTCGCCATAAGTTGGAATCGACTTGAAGGCAGTACATTTGCTCTTGAGTATGACTTAGTTGAAAACAACTCTTTGGAAATTTTAGGCACTTTCAAATAAGTGATTATGATTATATTATGAATAGTGAATCAAGTGGTGCATCACACAGTTCAAATGCTAATGGAGACATACTAGTTTACCATTGTTAATTTGCCTTCAGTGTTCATTCACCCCAAGATAAGATGAGAAACTTCCTTTAGAAGCTGATAATGTATAGGACAATTACTTCAGCATATGGGACTTCACTTGCCTGAACACTTGCAGATAAGTGTTGATTTACTAGTGTACAAACTGTCACTAACTTGTGACAAAGGAGGTGCAATATTATAGTGCCTCTGTACTAAATTTCAAATTGTTCTTGGTAATTTTAAATGAATTGTATATCTGGCCTGAGGAGTCAGAAAAATATAGTGTGAGACTGGAACAGCCCCATCAGTACATTCAGAGCAAAAAATAGGATTTTTATCATTTATAAACAAGAGGCCCATCATTAGTGGTGGGGGGAGAAGTTTTGTATTTCCTTAGGCTTCAATGCACAGTGTGCACAGTAGTGTTTCCTCCTTGCATATACACATGCACTCTTCCAAGACTGCCCACCCAGTCTTGGGGGCAGGTTTGTCCTCATTATGGCAGCGTCCTAAAGTGGAGTGATTTATATTTCTTTCCCCCACCAGGAATGAATGTCAGCCAATCACTTTAAAAAGGCAAAGGAAAGGGGTGTGTGTAAGGCAGAAGCCGAAATGTTTTGGTAATACAATAAAAACCTCTGTTTTGTTAATCACAATTACGTGCATATATTTTTAGGCGATTAACGAAAACCTTATAGGGATCCAGAGCAAGCTTGGGTGTAGTTGTTTGTTGCTTTCAAGACTCTCCCTCTCAACCTTTTCATGCCCCGGCCAGTCATTACTACATTTGTATCCCCCCCCTCTTCTCCCAGAACAGCTGGTATAGCACAGTGGGGAGGACAGCCTGGCTGGGAGTCCAGAGTCTGTGAGTTCAAATCCCTGCTGGTGTCTCCTGGGTGTCAAGGGCCAGCTAAAGATCACCCCCACAGGGAGTGGCTCAGCAGTGACGTGCCCTGCCACCTGTGCAGCCGTGGGCAAGCTGCATAGTCCCAAGGAGCCCAGTTGCCCCCCAGCTGGCAGTTGTGGACAAGGAAGGGGCTGGCTTGTACAGCTGTGGCAAGCTGAGCAGGCCCTAGCCAGCTGGGGAGGACTAGCCTCGGAGGCAATGGTAAGCCCCCTCTGAATACCACTTACCATGAAATCCCTATTCATAGCGTAGCCATAAGTCAGGATCAACTTGAAGGCAGTCCATTTCCATTTCCCTCCTTCCAGGAGGAGCCCAGAGTGGCAAACAAAAACACTCTAAAACATCTTAAAAATGAAAGGCTTTAGAACAAAACATTTTTAAAAAGCTTCAAAAAGTCTTAAAAAGCAATTCCAACACAGACAGACTGGGATAAGGTCTCTTCTTAAAGGGCTTGTTGAAAGAGGAAGGTTTTTAATTGCTGAAAAGATAACAGAGATGGGGCCTGTCTGATATTTAAAGGGAGGAAATTCCAAAGGATCGGTGCCACTATACTAAAGGCCCTCTTCCTATGTTTGTGACTGAGGAATGGACCACCTGATAAGATGGTCTGTGCAGGCACCCAACTGTAGAGCGCAGTGATCGACTGGGTATATAAGAGATGAGACTATCAGTATCCTGGTGCCTAGCTGCATAGGGCTTTGTACACCAAAACCAGAACCTTGAACTTAAGACATGAGCATGCCCTCTAGCTGCATAGCCTCATCTTGCATTCTATTTTTTAGTTGCTCTAAAGTGGAGTGGGGACCTTGTGGACCTCCAGATGTTGCTTGACTACAACTCCATGAGTCTGTATAAGGCAGCATCCTACGTCGCTAGACAGAGGGATGGATGCCTGCCTGTACCTCTCCCTCCCTCCCTCCCAGCTCCATCGCCCAACCACCCCAAGTCCTTGCTTGGTTAGGAGCTCACCTGATCTCAGCCTAAAGACAAGATCTTTCCCATTCCCGAAGATGCAACCTAAAAATACAAAACCGTTAGAGTGTGTGTGTGACTGTCTCCTCCCCCTCCCCCCTTTTCCCCCCAAGAAGAGGCGGAGCAGGAAGCGACTCCAGGCTTAACCTCTCCCCATTCACAAACAAGCCTTTCTAGGAGTCGACTCGTTCTGCTTTGTCCTTAACCTTGCAGACAACCTGAACCGACTGGGAGACTGTGCTCAGCCCCATGGGAGAAACAAAGATGTGAAAAGAATGAGGGGGAAATGATGAAAGTTTTGTTGTTATGTGCCTTTAAGTTGATTGCGACTTATGGCGACCCTAGGAATCAGCGACCTCCAGTAGCATCTGTCATGAACCACCCTGTTCAGATCTTGTAAGTTCAGGTCTGTGGCTTCCTTTACGGAATCAATCCATCTCTTCTTTGGCCTTCCTCGTTTTCTGCTCTCTTCTGTTTTTCCCCAGCATCATTGTCTTTTCTAGTCCAGACTCTGTGAGTTCAAATCCCCGCTTGTGTCTCTTGGGTGTAAAGGCCCAGTTAAAGATCACCCCCACAGTGGGGGTTACATGCCCTGCCACCTGTGCAGCCGTGGGCAAACTGCATAGTCCCAAGTAGCCCAGTTGCCCCCCAGCTACCAGTTGCGGCCAAGGGCTGGCTTGTGCAGCTGTGGCAAGCTGAGCAGGTTCTAGCCAGCTGGGGAGCACTAGCCTCAGAGGGAGGCAATGACCCCCTCTGAATACTGCTTACCATGAAATCCCTATTCATAGGGTCGCCATAAGTCGGGATCGACCTGAAGGCAGTCCATTTCCATTTTTTCCTGTGAATCACGTCTTCCCATTATGTTTCCAAAGTATGATAACCTCAGTGCCATCATTTTAGCTTCTAGTGATAGTTGTGGTTTAATTTGTTCTAATATCCAATTATTTGTCTTTTTTGCAGTTCATGGTATCTGCAAAACTCTCCTCCAACACAGATGGAGGGATTTCCTATGTCAGGTTTGGGGGAATCTGCGGTTCTCCAGATTATTATTGTTGGACTCCAACTCCCATCAGCCCCAGCCAGTATGGTCAGAGGTGAGGGATGACTGGAGTTGTAGTCTAGCAAGATCAGGAGGGCCGCACAGGTTTCCCCACCCCAGCTGTACTGTATTTGCAAAGGTTACATTACTTTCACTCACAGATCTCTCAGGCAGGCCATAGCAGGGAAGGGGGGGGGTGCATCTCCCTAATTCTCCCCCCCAAATTATTACAAAAATAATTACATTTATTACAGAGTTTGCCCTCCTCTTACTTTTGGGGGGCCACTTCGCAGAACTTTTAGGCTGGCTACGGGCCTGCTCCCAGGTTTCCTGGGAGAAAGGGCTGAGAAGCAGTGTAGGACTTCAGCTTCCGCAGAAAGGGCTGCCCCCTCCCGTTTGCAAACCTCCCTGGCTGCCTCCAGCCTCAGAACTACAGTGTCCAGAGTCTTAGGAAACTGAGGGGGATCGATATAAATTTAGAACAGCATCACTAGGGAGCCTGCAGCTGACCATGGCTCAAAATGAGTTTGGCAGCAGGGCAAGGAGGCCAGGGCACCCCACTCTGCCTGTCTGTCCCTTCAGCGAAACAAAACCCAAGATTTCAATAAAGTAACTCAATGAAAATGGAAATGGGCTGCCTTCAAGTCGATCCTGACTTATGGCTACCTTATGAATAGGGATTTCATGGTAAGTGGTATTCAGAGAGGGTTTCCCATTGCCTTGCTCTGAGGCTAGTCCTCCCCAGCTGGCTAAGGCCTGTTCAGCTTGCCACAGCTGCATAAGACAGCCCCTTCCTTGGCCACCACTGCCAGCTGGGGGGCAACTGGGCTGCTTGGGTCTATGCAGCTTGCCCACAGCTGCACAGGTGGCAGGGCACGTAACCTCTGAGCCACTCACTGTGGGGTGATCTTTAGCTGGCCCTTGACACCTAGGAGACACGAGCGGGGATTTGAACTCACAGACTCTGGACTCTCAGTCAGGCTCTCCTCCCCACTGTGCTATACCAGTTGATAAAGTAACTCAGTAAATGACAAAAACAATTATGCAGGTAGGAAGCCAGCAGGGATGTGGGGGGCTTTCCGGTGTTTTGCACTGTCTGTGACATGTACAACTCTCTACCTGTTGGACAGAAGTTGTGGGTGTGCACTCGGTGCAATGAGCTCCTGGTTCTCTGAGAACAATTTTGTTTCCTTGAGGCCAAGGTGGCTGACCTGGAGAAGCTGAGAGAGGCAGAGAGGTTGATGGAAGAGGCCTTTGGGGATATTAGAGAAGTGTCCCACTCCCAGGAAGATAGCTGTCCCGCTATCATGGAAAATGAGGACCTTGGGGAAGGAGAATGTCCGTCAGAGGAAGAGGGAAATGATGCCTTAGACTGAGGGACCCATTCCTTGGGAGAATGAGCAGATATCCTCTTGTGCTGAGGATACTTCTTCGGGGAGCAGAGATCCTGGTAGTGGGTGATTCCTACATTGAGCAGGGGTTGATGGCCTTAGAGGCCCCTTCCAACTCGAGTATTGATATAAATAAATATATAAATAATAAATAAATAAATAGTATTCTAGTATCCTATTATTTGATAATTAGGAATATAGATTGGTGTGTGCGATGGGCATGCAGACTGCAGGGTGATTTGTCTGCCTGGTGCAAAGGTTACAGATGTCACCAGTCGTCTAGATAGTTTAGTAGATAGCGCTGAGGAGGAATCAGTAGTGTATTCACATTGGCACCAATGGCATGGGGAAATGCATGAGGTCCTGGAAGTCAAATTTAGGTTGCTAGACATCAGTAGATTGATACTTAGTGAAACTGTTCAATCTAAATTCTCTTTCATCTTTAGGATGAACATGCTGTACAGAGGAAACAAGTTCTCTTTTGAACATGGGTTTCTTAAACCCTCCCTTCTAGACAAAGCATTGTTTTCTTATAAAGCAGAGTACGGCACAAGATACGATGTCTGAGCAGACAGCCAATATGTTACATTAACATTTGGATTGCGGTCTCCACCTATTTACTGTTTTAATACAACACAGTTATTTTCAGTCGGGTTCTCCTGAAGTTGATTCCTTTGATTCAAAGGTTGCCACTTTTTGAGTAGCGCTTTCCATTCAATGTTGAAAGATCCCTTCTGCATCCCAGGAGTTGCCAGCCTGGATGGGCCCGCATGTGTCAGCCAGGAGGAGTGATGACACCAATGTGTAAGTAATGGAGGCATTCAGAGACCTACTTTCAATCCCTTCTCACTTAAAGTGGCATCTTGGCCGTGCAGAGATCGGGGGGGGGGGAAGGGTAGGAAGTGGGGTGGAGTGATGTCATGTGTAAAGTCGAAGGAGTCATACATAGACACGGCTCTGGTGTTTTCTCTTGTTATTAAAGCCATAGATGTATCCAAAGCAGTGTGTGCCTCCTTAACCTAACTGCTCTTTCTAAGAACTTTGCTCTGATGTAGCACTAACTTAGCACAGCTTCACGACTCCAAGACGCTGACTTAGGAATCTGGTCCACCCCCAAGGCAGCTTAAGTAGGCCTGGATTCCACATCCAAATGAAGGCTCCGCCTGAGCTCTATCTGTTGAACTTCCCACCTGAAGAGCCTCGGAGTGTAGGGTGAAGGTGGTTTGATCTCAGCTTCCCTCTGCGACTGAAGGGGGCTGCTAGGTATCAGTTTGGGCGTGGGAAGCTGGGCAGCACTCAGCTGGGAAACGTCTGATGTGCAATGCTGAGTGCCTGGCGTGGGCGCCATGGGCATGTTCAATTGAAGAGGGTCCAAAGGGCCAGGTGGCGCTTCAAGAGGGGAGTCTGGGGCTGAGCTGTCAAAGACAGGGGTTGAGGTGCCCTGTGAGTCCACTCCTCCGCTTGCCCCTCTCTGGGTTCCTCATCATGTTTCGCCCTGGTCCATCCGCCCCCTCCCAGCCTGGCTCCTAGCAAGTGAAAACACCCGTTGGTGTGTGAGTAACGGGGGCATTCAAAGACTACTTTCACTCTCTCTTCACTCACTGTGGGGTGTCTTGGCCTTGCCAAGAGAGGAAAGGAAAAGGGCCCCCTCCCTGATTGGGATGGATCACCTGAACAGGCCTCCAATGAGCCCTCCCCTGCAGCCCTGGGAAAATGCTGCAGCCAAATGTGCAAAGGGGAAAGGGATTCATCAGATTTCAGAGGGGGCCACTGATGCCGTGCTTGGGGCAAACAGCAGTTACTTTCCCTCAAGTTAGGATCCTGGCAGGAAGGGCCTCTGGACAGAGGTGCTTTTGCTCTGGGGCACACAGACCCCTCCCACCCTCAAATTCCCTTCCTGTCTCGGAATCAAGTTCAGGTCATTCAACACTCTGAGATCTGACACACTGCTTCTGTATAGGAAAGCTCCACTTCCCACCCAAAACTACTCCCATCAAACAGCACCCATTTGCAATATGATCCCTGCCCCCAAGATTTCAATCGGTGTACCTAGGCCTTGCCTATCTTTTTTCTTCATCCATCGGTTGTTACGCAGATTCCTCAGCCAGATAAAAACACCCTACCTCTCCATCCAGCTGCAGTCTACCACCATTATTTGCACATCTCACTAAGTATGATTCATTTTCAAGAGGAGGGGGGAGGATGCTCTGCTACCTGATGGGGGATGTTGTGATGGGGGATCCTGACAAGGTCAGCTCAACACGGGCCACCTCCTTATGGGGTGAGGGTCTCCCGTGCTATTGCTCCAGCCTTTTCTCTGCCTTCACTGGCTGGGGCTGCAATCTGGGGCATCTTCCTACCCACACTTAAGGGGTCTCCTAATCCCCCTCCTCACTGCCCTGCCTTGCACTTCCTCCTCTGCATCCTCCCCTGCAGCTCTGGGACTCCCCTTCGCCCAAATGCCCAACAGGGCAGGGGAGGCTTACCGGACCCCAGAAGGGGCCACCGATGCAGCAGCCCTTGGGGGAGAGACAGGGGGCAGTGCCGCTTTTCTCCAAGGGAAGAGCCAGGCAGGGAGTGACATCAGAGGGAGAGGAACCGCATTTCCTTTGAAAGGCATGGATTCCCCTCCAACCATTTCCTCTATCCTTCCTCCCTAGCGATCTGGTTTCATTTATTTTAACCCTTATGAAATCAGGCAGACGGATGATGTCTCAAAGCGGGAGCCAAGGGAGAAAGAGGCCTTGCTGAGAACAGAGGAAGACGGGGAGCTCCTGCCCTATACTGAGACAGAAAACTGGGGTCCATCTAGCTCAGTGCTGTCTGCACTGGCTGGCAGCAGCTCTCCAGGGCTTCCAGCAGGGAGTCTCTCCGAGAGCTACCTGGAGATGCCATTGGGGATTGAACCTGGGACGTTCTGCATGCAGAGCAGGTGCTCGACCCACTTGTGCTTGCAGCTGAAGCTTTTTCCACATTTCAAGCAGCGATATAGTGCTGATATCCCCAGTATGAATTCTTTGATGGACAGTGAGATTTTTGTTACAGCTGAAGCCCTTTCCACATTGTAAGCCCTTATATGGTTATTCCCCAGTGTGAATTTGTATTGAAGCTCTTTCCACATTCCAGGCATTTATATGGTTTCACCCCAGTCTGCCCAAGTCCATCCGGAGTGAGGCACGCTAGTTCCCGCCAATGTTCCCTGCCACCCAGTTCACTGCGGAAAACAACAACAGGGAGCTCCACCAGCAAAGCGCTCACGGCTCGTCTTCAAACTCTACAGCATTTCTTACTAACGTATTATTGTTGTGCTAGAGGGCAAGGCTATCCCCCACCAACATACTGGCTGGAGTCTACAAAGGAGGAGAAATCACTTTAGTTCTCTGTGTGTGTGTGTGTACTCTCCTTCTTTGCAATGCGTGCAATTTAACGTCTACCAGCCTCCTCCCTGCCCCATACAGGAAAGCTGACTGGTAACTGGTAAATAACACAGGTGTGCAGAAAAGGGTCAAAAAATAGTATGTGGGTTGCACCCAACTTTCACCTCAGAGTGGATCCATAAAAATTAATGGACATGACAAACTCAGGCCTGGACAAAACCAGGGAGCAGTGGATTGCATTTGTATTTTTATTTTGGGAAAATCCAAATTCACTCTACAAAGAAAGGGCAGATAGGTTCTGGGCGAGGACAGTGTCGTCTGAAAAGGGGAGGGGGACCAGGATCACACAGAGGAAGGCCAGGATCTCTTTTCTAACATCCCAGAGTGCAGGGGCATTGGGGGATGCTAGTGAAGGTCTCCACAGGCCTCCAAAACACAGGCAACAGGTCGGCAACCCCGTTCTACACTCATAATATGGTCTCCACATTTCTGAAATCTTTCATGACAATAGACTTGTGCTACTTCTGAAGCTCTTTCCACATTCCAAGCAGTTCTATGGTTTCTCCCCTGTGTGAATTCTTTGATGCAAAGTGAGAGAGGAATTTCTAGTGAAGCCCTTTCCACATTCCAGGCATTTATATGGCTTCTCCCCAGTGTGAATACTTTGATGGGCAGTGAGTTGCTGTTTCCAGCTGAAGCTCTTTCCACATTCTAAGCATTTATGCGGTTTCTCCCCAGTGTGAATACTTTGATGGGCAGTGAGTTGCTGTTTCCAACTGAAGCTCTTTCCACATTCTAAGCATTTATGCGGTTTCTCCCCAGTGTGAATACTTTGATGGGCAGTGAGTTGCTCTTTCCAACTGAAGCTCTTTCCACATTCTAAGCATTTATGCGGTTTCTCCCCAGTGTGAATACTTTGATGGGCAGTGAGTTGCTGTTTCCAACTGGAGCTCTTTCCACATTCTAAGCATTTATGCGGTTTCTCCCCAGTGTGAATACTTTGATGGGCAGTGAGTTGCTGTTTCCAACTGAAGCTCTTTCCACATTCTAAGCATTTATACGGTTTCTCCCCAGTGTGAATACTTTGATGGGCAGTGAGTTGCTGTTTCCAACTGAAGCTCTTTCCACATTCTAAGCATTTATATGGTTTCTCCCCAGTGTGAATACTTTGATGGGCAGTGAGTTGCTCTTTCCAACTGAAGCTCTTTCCACATTCTAAGCATTTATGTGGTTTCTCCCCAGTGTGAATACTTTGATGGGCAGTGAGTTGCTCTTTCCAACTGAAGCTCTTTCCACATTCTAAGCATTTATGTGGTTTCTCCCCAGTGTGAATACTTTGATGGACAGTGAGTTGATGTTTCCAACTGAAGCTCTTTCCACATTCTAAGCATTTATACGGTTTCTCCCCAGTGTGAATACTTTGATGGGCAGTGAGTTGATGTTTCCAACTGAAGCTCTTTCCACATTCTAAGCATTTATGTGGTTTCTCCCCAGTGTGAATTCTTTGATGGGAAGTCAGATTTGTCTTCTGACTGAAGCTCTTTCCACATTCTAAGCACTCATATGGTTTCTCCCTAGTGTGAATACTTTGATGGGGTGAGATGTTTTTTCCTGCTGAAGCTCTTTCCACATTCTAAGCACTCATACGGTTTCTGCCCAGTGTGAATTCTTCGGTGGGCAGTGAGTAGGTGTTTCCACCGGAAGTTCTTTCCACATTCCAAGCACTTACATGGTTTCTTCCCAAGTGAATACTTTGATGGGAAGTGAGATGTTTTTTCTTGCTGAAGCTCTTTCCACATTCTAAGCACTTATATAGGTTCAATCCGGTGTGAATTCCTCGATGGGAAGTCAGATGTGCCTTCTGATGGAAGCTCTTTCCACATTCTAAGCACTTATATGGTTTCTCTCCAGCATGAATTCGTTGATGCAAAATGAGACTTGCCTTGTAACTAAACCTCCTTTCACATTCCAAACATTGATATGGTTTCTCCCTTTTCTGGTTTTTGTAGTAGGCTTTACATTTTCTTTTAGAATTCAGATTTTTCAAACAACGAAAATATTTATTTCTTTTCCTTCTTTGATCAGTTTTTTCTCGGATGGTAGTTTTATGGTAGCCACTGCCCTGAGAAGCGCAAGATTTCTTCCTCCTTTTCTCTTCTGCTTTAGGATTCCTTCTCTGCTCTTCCCTTTTTTCAGATCTGTCTCTTTCCCGTCTCTCTTTCCCACATAGTTCTCCCTTCCTCTTGGCTTTCCTCTTGTCATCTTCTGCAAGGAAGAGAGAAACTGATAAGTGCATGAGGGAAGAAATGGATCCTCAAATCACTGAACAATCCCAAATAACTTTTGTGATAAAGGAAGAATTGACAGGACTTAGATGGGAGATGGATCTTGCTCCGGGTTGAACAGTCTCTGTTGTCTGGCATTCACTGACAATTGGAGTGACACAGATTGTTGGTTTGGACCACAGTGATCTGGGTTCAGCTCCCAGTCAGAGGTTAATCCCATTGGGTGGTCCTGGGCCAATCACTCTCATTCGGCCTAGCCTACAAAGTTGTACAGGTAAATAAAACAACCGCAGATATTCTCTTTGGAGCAAGTGAAGCGAGAAAATGAAAAGGGGAGGCTCCCTCCTTCAGTGTCACAGAAAGTCCATTGCAAAGAGGAAGTCCCAAAGTGAATCCCCCACTTCAGCAGTTAACCGACCGCAGAAAGAGCCCTCAGATGTGCTGCCAGTCAGAGCAAATACTCCTGGATTAGTTGGCCAATGACTATGGCAGCGATATCGAGTCAGACCTCTGGGATTCTAACATTGTTCTTGTCTGTATTTGTATTTCTTGCAACTTTTAAAGTCATAAGTCATGATCGACTTGAAGGCACATAACAAATTACATGGAGGAACCGTATGATGAAGAACCAGAAATTTTAGAATGTGAGGTGAAAGCTGCTCTTAAAATACTTGGAAGAAACAAATCACCAGGAACAGATGGATACCAATAGAGTTACTACAAACTACTGAGACCGAATCTGTCCAAAGTTTGAGAAATAATTGTCAACAAATATAGAAAACTAAATAGTTGCCCATAGACTAGAAGCGTTCAATATAGATCCCAATTCCAAAGAAAGGGGATCCCAGGGAATGCAGTATCAAACTATTGCCGTAGTATCACATGCAAGTAAAGTAATGCTCAAGATTCTACAACAAAGGCTTTTACCATATATGGAGCGAGAAATGCCAGATGTCCAAGGTGGATTTAGAAAGGGAAGAGGTACCAGAGATCATATTGCAAACATAGGTTGGATAATGGAATGGACCAAGGAATATCAGAAGAAAATCACCCTGTGCTTTATAGATTACAGCAAAGCATTTGACTGTGTAGATGATGAAAAAGTACGGAATGCTTTAAAAGAAAGGGGGTGCCACAGCATCTGATTGTCCTGATGTGCAACCTATACTCTGGACAAGAGGCTACTGTAAGGACAGAATATGGAGAAACCGATTGGTTCCCAATCGGAAAGGGTGTGACACAGGGGTATATTTTATCGCCCTATTTGTTTAACCTATACGCAGAACATATCATACTGAAAGCGGGATTGGACCAAGATGAAGGTGTGAAAATTGGAGGGAGAAATATCAATAATTTAAGATATGCAGACGATACCATGCTACTTGCAGAAACCAGTAATGATTTGAAACGCTGATGAAAGTTGAAAAGGAAAGCACAAAAGCAGGACTACAGTTCAACGTCAAAAAGACCAAAGTAAAGACAACAGAAGATTTATGTAACTTTAAATTTGACAATGAGGACATTGAACTTGTCAAGGATTATCAATACCTTGGCACAGTCATTAACCAAAATGGAGACAATAGTCAAGAAATCAGAAGGCGGCTAGGCCTGGGGAGGGCAGCTGTGAGAGAACTATAAAAGGTCCTCAAATGCAAAGATGCGTCACTGAACACCAAAGTCAGGATAATTCAGACCATGGTATTCCCGATTTCTATGTATGGATGTGAAAGTTGGATAGTGAAAAAAGCAGATAAGAGAAAAATCAGCTCATTTGAAATGTGGTGTTGGAGGAGAGCTTTGCGCATACCATGGACCGTGAAAAAGACAAATAATTGGGTGTTAGAACAAATTAGAACTGTCACTAGAAGCTAACATGATGAAACTGAGGTTATCATACTTTGGACACATAACGAGAAGACAGGATTCACTAGGAAACACCATAATGCTGGGGAAAACAGCAGGGAGTAGAAAAAGAGGAAGGCCAAACAAGAGATGGATTGAATCCATAAAGGAAGCCACAGACCTGAACTTACAAGATCTGAACAGGGTGGTTCATGACAGATGCTCTTGGAGGTCGCTAATTCATAGGGTTGCCATAAGCCGTAATCGACTTGAAAGCACATAACAACAACAACAAAACAAATTACAATTGAACAGGGGGCCTTACCAAGACAGGACAGAGTCCCACAAATCCCCCCCATGACTTCACTGTGTAGAGCTCTCTGGTCAGGATTCAATAAAGTCCACTCCTCTTCTGTGAAATTCACAGCCACATCCTCCAAAGACACTGGATCCTAAAAAAAAAACAATACATGTTGTCATCACAGAAACCATAATGATTATCTGCTACCTACATGCAAAACGTAGTTAAGGTGAGGTGGCTGGTCATTGTTCTAAAGACAGAAACCTTCTCAAATGGCATTCACAGCTTTTGTTGAGGATGGCTTTGAGAGACGCAAAGAGGAGGGAAATTCATTCAGACCCAGGGACAGAGAGGCACCCAGGATGCCCCCAGCTTCTCCCACTTCTGAGTCTTTCCCCTACCTGATCTGGGGCGATAGCAACAGCTTCTCCTCCACCAGAAAGTGGAGATGATTTAGTAGGTCTTGCTGACATGACTCCATCCCCTGTGAGAAAGAAAATGGGCCCCAAAGCCTGTAATATATAGTATGCTATTCTCAGAGGTTAAAATATATAGGTCTGACTGCATGAGGGTCTTATAAGCTGAGTGAGTTTCAGGTATTTATTCACAGTTTATGTTTCAGTTGTGTGATAAAACATCTCTTCTCATTTGAGCTCTAGGCCAAAAATCAAAGTGATGGTTCCCATGTAAAAAATCATGATGTAAGTAGGAGCATTTCTGAGCTGTGCAAAAGGCTGGAGACAAGAGTGCAGAACGGAAATGGACTTCCTTCCAGTCGTTTCTGACTTATGGTGACCCTATGAATAGGGTTTTCAAGGTACGCGTTATTCAGAGGAAGTTTACCATTGCCTTCCTCTGGGGCTGAGAGGCAGTGACTGGTCCAAGATCGCCCAGTGAGCTTCATGGCTGTGTGGGGATTTGAACCTTAATCTCCCAGGTCATGGTCCAGCACCTTAACCACTACACATTGGCTCTCGGAGACAAGAGTAAAGGAGTCAAAATCAACAAATTACCTAACTGAGCTGACAGAGGTAGTCTCGGAGGTATTGTTGCGGTCCCCTAGACTACTGGTACTGGGGGACTTCAACATCCATGCCGAGACTGCTTTATCTGGGGCGGCTCAGGACTTCATGGTTTCCATGACAACCATGGGTCTGTCTCAATTTGTTACTGGCTCGACGCATGTGTCGGGACATACCCTTGATCTGATCTTCGCCACTGGACATGGAGATGGTGATCTGGAGGTTGGGGAGTTATCATCTATACCATTGTCATGGACAGATCACCGCTTGCTGAGGTTTAGGCTCCCAGCAACCCTTTCCCTCTGCAAGGGCGGGGGACCTGTTAAATTGGTCCGCCCCCGGAGACTAATGGATCCTGAGGGTTTCCAAAGGGCTCTGGGGGGTTTTCCGACTGAGAAGACTGGCGCTCCTGTTGAAGCCCTGGTTGATTTGTGGAATATGGAAATGACCCGGGCGATTGACACGATCGCTCCCATGCGCCCTCTCCCATGCAGAGCTCATACAGCTCCATGGTATACCTTGGAGCTGAGAGCGATGAAGCAAGAGCGGAGAAGGCTTGAGTGCAGATGGAGGCGGACTCCCGATGAATGCAATTATACCTTGGTAAGTGCCTGTTCAAAACAAGTATATAGTAGCGGTGAGGGCAGCAAAAAAGAGATATTTTGCTGCCACAATTAAGGCATCTCTTTCCCGCCCAGCGGAGCTCTTTAAAATTGTACGAGGGCTTTTACATTCTGGCCCTCGGGATATTATAGACTCATCTGTAGCCCGCTGTGAAGAGTTTGCCGGGCACTTCCAAGACAAGATCGCATGCATTCGTCGGGACTTAGACTCCAATATTACAGCAGTTGGTCCTAATGAAGCATCCAGATCACGGTCTTGTCCTCATTTATTGGATGAGTTTCAGTCGGTGCAGCTCGAGGATGTTGACAAGATCCTTGGACTGGTGCGGGCGACCACGTCTGTTCTAGATCCTTGCCCCTCTTGGCTGGTGAAAGCTGGCAGGACCGGAACCGCCGGCTGGGCCAAGGAGGTAATAAATGCCTCTTTAAGAGAGGGAGTGGTCCCTGACTGCCTAAAAGAGGCAGTGGTGAGACCACTCCTGAAGAAATCCTCCTTGGACCCAGATAACTTGAACAACTATAGACCTGTGGCGAATGTTCCGTTCCTGGGCAAGGTCCTGGAACGGGTGGTTGCTGGCCAGCTCCAGGGGCTCTTGGATGACACTGATTATCTGGATCCATTTCAATCCGGTTTTAGGCCCGGTTTTGGCACTGAAACAGCCTTGGTTGCCCTGTATGATGACCTTTGTCGGGAGAGGGACAGGGGGAGTGTGACTCTGTTGATTCTCCTTGATCTCTCAGCTGCTTTTGATACCATCGACCATGGGATCCTTCTGGAGAGACTCACGGAGTTGGGGGTACTGCTTGGCAGTGGCTCCGCTCCTACTTGGTGGGCCGTCACCAGAAGTTAGTGCTTGGGGAACACTGCTCGACACCCTGGACTCTCCATTGTGGAGTCCCGCAGGGATCGGTACTGTCCCCCATGCTTTTCAACATCTACATGCAGCCGCTGGGTGCGGTCATCAGGAGTTTTGGGGTGCGTTGTCATCAGTATGCTGATGACACGCAACTCTATTTCTCCTTTTCATCCTCTTCAGGTGAGGCTGTTAACGTGCTAAATCGTTGCCTGGCCGCGATAATGGACTGGATGGGGGCTAACAAACTGAAGCTCAATCCAGACAAGATCGAGACGCTGTTGGTGAGTGCCTTCACTGCCCAGATGGAGGATGTTCATCCTGTTCTTGATGGGGTTACACTCCCCTTGAAGGAACAGGTTCGTAGCTTGGGAGTTCTTTTCGATCCTTCCTTGTCTCTCGAGGCCCAGGTGGCCTCGGTGGCTCGGAATGCTTTTTACCATCTTCGATTGGTAGCCCAGCTACATCCCTATCTGGACAGTGATGACCTCGCCTCAGTTGTTCACTCTCTGGTAACTTCTAGGTTGGACTACTGCAATGCGCTCTACGTTGGGCTGCCCTTGAAGATAGTTCGGAAACTACAGCTAGTCCAGAATGCAGCGGCCAGACTACTGACGCGGACCAGAAGGTCCGCTCATATAACACCTGTTCTGGCCCGTCTGCACTGGCTTCCTATTTGTTTCCGGGCTAAATTCAAAGTGCTGGTTTTGACCTATAAAGCCCTACACGGCATGGGACCGCAATACCTGGTGGAACGCCTCTCCCAATACGAACCTACCCGTACACTGCGCTCGACATCTAAGGCCCTCCTCCGAGTGCCATCCCATCGAGAAGCTTGGAGGGTAGTGACCAGAACCAGGGCCTTTTCGGTGGTGGCCCCCGAATTGTGGAATAGTCTCCCCGATGAGGTACGCCTGGCGCCGACGCTGCTATCTTTTCGGCGCCAGGTGAAAACCTTTTTATACTCCCAGGCATTTTAAAATGTATTTTAAAAATGGTTTTTATAGTGTATTTTAAACAATCGTTATTGTTATATTTTGACGTTGCTTGGTTTTTGTTGTTTGTTCTTTTGATTTTTGATTCTGTTATATTTATTGTATCTATATATTTTGCTGGTTTTATCTTTTATGTACACCGCCCAGAGAGCCTTTCTGGCTTAGGGCGGTATATAAATAAAATAAATAAATAAATAAATAACAGAGAAAGACCAAATGGAGATACGACCCATTAATCCTTACCCAGAAGCCTCTGCCTGGGGTCCGATGGTGTCCTCTCTGCCTCAGGGAAATCAGTTCCTATTTCTGCATAGAGACCCTTTCCCTGAAACAGCATAATAAGAACTCAAGTCACATAATGGGGATCAGGATTAAAAGAGGACTAATAGAGGCAAAACCCAGAAGAGTATTTGATGTAGAAAAGGAAGGATAGACACAAAACCCTTAGAGATACTTGATATCGGGGTAGCCAATGTAGTGCCCTTCAGATGGGAGTGGACCCCAGTTCACATCAGCCCCAGCCAATACACTGGTCAGCGATTATAGGACTTTTACTTCAACATCTGGAAGGCACCACATTGGCGGTCCCCGTTCTACATGAAGCCCTCTCACCTGCTGCTCTTCCTGCTTCTTGTCCTCTGCCCAGCTCAGGAGGAAACCTTCTGCCAGGGCTATAGCCTGGGAACTGGTCTCGGCCCCACATTCCCTTACCCAGCTCTCCATCTCTGGGGGCAGGACAGCCAGGAACTGCTCCAGGATCACCAGGTCCAGGATCTGGTTCTTTGTGTGTCGCTCTGGCTTCAGCCACTCACGGCAAAGAAGGTGGAGTCGGCTGCAAGCCTCTCGGGGGCCCTCAGCCTCTTGGTAGCGGAAACGCCGGAACTGCTGGTGCTGCACATCTGAGCTGAGGGGGTTCTCCCCCATATCTTCTGCACATTTCCCCCCAGGAATTCCTCCACACAGGTCCCAGTCTTGATGGCATCAGGGCCAAGTCCTGCTTCAGGGGTAGCTGGGTCTTGCTGTTCCATATTTGATCTCTTGGTCTTTCACGGGGTCCTCATCCCTTCTCTGATTCTGGGAATGGTTTTCAGCATTCTGAGGCCACGTTCAGAAGGAGCACATCCACTTATTCTATGAGAGAAGCCAAATAGGGATCACTATGCCTAGGCCAAAGGCTGGCAGAGCAGGAGAGATGCTGGGGAAGAATAGTGGAATGTGAGGATTATTCTTTTTACCATATAGCCTTTGATAAAAACCCAGTGATGGGGCCTATGTCTTCCTTTGAAGATGGGCGTTTGGATGGCTGACAGATCTCTGCCAGCAGCTCCAAAGGGCCCCAGGGACCAGCATCATCCTCATTACCCCCTATTCCTAATTAAAAACTAGCTAAACAAGCTTACGGGGGAAGGGCTGTACCTCAAGTAGTAGAGCAGCTGCTTTGTATACAGAAGGTCCCACGTTGAATCTCCAGGCAGGGCTGGAAAAGACTCCTTGCCTGTAATCCTGGAGAGACTCTGCCAGTCAGTGCAGACAATACTGAGGTAGATGGAACAATTGTTTAACTTAATATAAGATCCTATACTCCCTAACTTATCTCTGAACTTTTCCAAGCCTCTCCTTGAATACAGAATTTTGGTTTAATTGTGAATGAAATGTTATTCCTTTCATCTCTTGATAGATTTGCTTATTTTTTGAACTGTCTCCCTTTCAGAGTTAAACGTGAGCTATATTGTTGCTTATTAAATGAAATTGGAACGCTGCAGTTCCAGGAGTTAATGACCTGGCTATGATAAGGAAATGCAAAGATCTTTGGGTGCAATGTGGCGGAAGAAACAAAGACTCAACATTTTTGGGATTGTCATCATAAATTAAGGAAGGACTAACTTAACCTTCATCTCAGCCAGCATGAGTGATGGAATATGGATGTGGGGGTTGGCTGCTCTGCCCTGTAGGCATTTGGATTGTTCTCTTCACCTATTTACCCTTTTAATAAAACATGGTTATTTACTTTCAGTCAAGGTCTTCCAAGTTTGATTCCTTTCATTAAAAGATTGCCAGTTTTCAGTAGCAGTTTCTATTCACTTAAAACGTCCCTTTTGCATCTCAGGGATAGGTGTCCTAGCCTCGCTGGGGTGGGGGAGGTAGCTCTCCTCCTTGATTTGGATGGATCAGCTGAACAGGCCTCCTGTGTGCCCTGCCCTGGGAAAACTCTTCAACCAAATTTGCAAAGGCGGAGGGGGATCACAAGATATCCAAGGGGGCCACCCATGCGGTGCTTTGGTACTTACTCCCAAATGAGAATGAAAGGGACTTTGAATGGAGGAGCTTTTGCTCTTGGGGATACAGCCCCCCCCGGGATTCCCTCCCTGTCTAGCCAACAAATTGAGATCATTTAACACACTAAGTCTGGTATACTGCCTTGGTATAAGGAAGCTGCACTTTCCACTCATTGTACCAAGGCCCTGCCTATCTTTTTTCTTCCGTTTTATTTGCTTTGTCCGTATGTTATTATGTGGATGTTCTGATAGAGGATCTAGAAGGGTTAACAGACAGAGGCCACCTCCTTACGGGGTGTGCGTCTCCCTTGCTGTCGTGGGCCCTCCAGCCTTTTCTCTGCCTTCACCGACCGGGGTTCCAATCTGTCTCCAGCCGCCTCCGCGCTCCCCCGACCTGGGGTTCCTCCTCTCCGCCCTCTCCAGCGGTCCTGGAACTCTCCTTCGCCCAAACACCCAAGGGGGACAAGGAACTTGCCAGGCCCCACCGACGCTGCAGCTCTGCCGCTGCTGCTGCTGCAGCGGCCGTTTAACAGCGAATCAAACTTTCTCCCAATGAAGAGCCAGGCAGGAAGTGATGTCAGAGGGAGAGAAGCCGCATTTTTTTGAAGGCTACTGCACCTCCTCTTGCTCTTTCTTCTCTAGGAATCTGGATTCGTTTATTTTAACCCTCACGAAGTCAAGCAGCCTGATGATCTTTTAAAGAGGGAGCCGAGGAGGAAAGCGGCATTGCAGAGAACAGAGGAAGACGGGGAGCTCCTGCCCTGTACTGAGTTAGAGCACTGGGGTCCATCTACCTCAGTGCTGTCCGCACTGGCCGGCAGCAGCTCTCCAGGGTTTCAGGCAGGAAGTCTCTCCTAGCCCTCTCAACTCTTTCAGAGAAGACCCCCTGGCCCTGGAGATTCCTTTGGGGAAGGAACTTCGGCATGCAAAGCTCTACCCACGGAGCTGTCGTCCTCCCATCACCCCTGCCAAGTAGCCATACTCGCTGGGGTTGATGGGGGTTGACAGGCCAACATCATCTGGATGGCCATAGCTTATCTAAAGTGAGATGAAATGTTGGGAGGTACCTTTGACAGGGAGAGATTTTTGTTTATTTCACACTCACCATCTCAAGAATTCAGGTTGTGTTTTCAAGTTGATGTGCAATGAGCATAGCCATTACAGTAACACCCTTCACAAACTACCCTTCCCAGGATTCTTTGAGGGAAGCCATGCCTGTTTAAAGTGGAATAACAGTGGAATAAATGTCTGCTGTGAATGTGGCCACAGAGATACATCAGATGGCCAAGTGACACCTACAGGCAGAGGAAGAAACAACACTAACCTGGCTCTGAATGTATGTACATTCAGAGGAATGAGGCTTGCAGTCCTAAACATACATGCTCTAGAGTGGGATGGAAGCCCTGTGGCACTCCAGATGTTGTGAAACTCTTGACTCTCCATTAGCCCCAGTCAGCACAGTCAATGGCCAGGGGAGATGAGAAAGGTAGACTAGCAGCTTTCTGGACCACCTGGACCCTGCCATCCTGGCTTCATAACTGAGATACTCTGTAAGAGCGATGCTGGTTGCCCCCCATGTTGGTGATGCTTATTTATTTATTTATTTATTTATTGTATTTGTATACCGCCCCATAGCCGAAGCTCTCTGGGCGGTTTACAGCAACTAAAAACATCAAAAACAAACATACAAATTTAAAACATATATTTTAAAAACAATTTAAAACAATTTAAAAACACATGCTAAAATGCCTGGGAGAAGAGGAAAGTCTTGTGGCCAAAACAGCCGTCAGTGTCACCATCAGCCCAGTCCTGTGGAATGTTCTTCTGACAAAGATTCAGCAGGCGTCTTCTATGTTAAGCTTTCAATGTTTGCTACAAACATTTCTATGAAGCCAGGCTTACGCAGACAATGGGAAAAAATAGTTTCTGTAATAGCTGGCAATTTGTGATTGTAATTTTTATGTGTCTTTTATTGTGCACATGATTAGTAAACCACTTCAAAAAATTTTCAAAATGAAATTGCAGTATATATATATATTTAATAAACAAATAAAGGAATAAAGTAAAATAAAAGGGCCACAAGTTCCCCAAACCTGTAGTAGAGAGTAAGCCCCATGGAACACAGTGGGGTTTACTCTTGAGTGAAC
Organism: Rhineura floridana; assembly: GCF_030035675.1. NCBI lineage: Eukaryota > Metazoa > Chordata > Lepidosauria > Squamata > Rhineuridae > Rhineura > Rhineura floridana. Next base: position 13,622,801 of record NC_084496.1, read on the forward strand.
AAACATACATAGGATTGTGCTGTAAGCCATACTGATGATCCTATAACCACTTACCTAGGTTTAAACCCCATTGAACTCCAGGGGACTTCTGAATACACGAGTACAGGATTGCACTGCTAATATTTAGGATGTGTGCTTTCTTTACGAAACAAAAAGTGTAGCTAAGAATGCTTTTCTAAATCTAGACAGTACCCTTCCTTGGGGCTGCGGTGCTTAAAAAACAATCGCGCCAGTCCTTAGTGATCTTTGGGGCATCTCTTAAAGGCACAGGTTGACCTGAAAGGGGCGGTATAATCATTCTCTATACCCCCATGGAAAGGCCGGCTACAAGTGCTGGCGCTTGCCCTTCTCAATCATGGCTGCCTGGGCTGTCGCGTCCGGCGGAGAGCAAGCGATGAAAGGCTGCGCGGTGGGAAGGGAGAGCACGTGACGGGAGACAAGATGGCTGCCTTTCCTTGGTAAGGACGGAGGAGCTTTTTTTTTTGGTAGATAGTCCCAGCTAGGGGCTTGGAGGAGGGGCGGTAGTTTGCAACGGCGGTGCAGGCACTGGGCGATGCCGTCCAAGGGACTTTTCTGCTTGAATTTCCTTTTCTCTTGCAAGGCTTTGTTGGAAGAGAGAGAAATGTTTGGAGCGAGGGAGAAGGGGCTTTTAGCTCTCCCACCCACAGGGTGGCTTTTACATTTTTACTTTATTTCGTGGAGGAGCAGGCAGATAAGATACAACAATCAGAGAGGTTCTGTGACTCTTAGCAGTGATAACTGCTATTTAATACATATTTAAGGTCTTAATATCTTTAATTATCACTGATTATGCGTTTGCAACTCATTGCCGTCTACTTTCTACCTTGCATTTTTCCTTTCCTTTCTACCTTGCATTGTGCCTAATCTATCTATATACATACTGCCAAGTGAGATTTCACTTTGTGCATCTGATGGGCCACAAAACCTTATGCCACAATAAATAAATTTTGTTAGCTAGTGTGGTGTGGCTAGACTACGATCTCAGAGACCAGGGTTCAAATCCAACTCAGCCACGAAGCGCGCTGGATAACCTTGGGCCAGTCATTGTCCTTTAGCGTAACCTACTTCAGAGGGTTGTTGTGAGGATAAAATGGGAAGGGGAAAGGCAGAGCTATTTATGGCACCATAATCTCCCTGGAGGAAAGGAGAGATGATGTTTATTATTATTTAGATTTTTTCATTCTTTGTTACCCAAAGGTCTCCAAGCAACTTACAACATTGTTAAAAACACAAATAAATATAAATATATCATGCAATAAAAACAAAGTGATTAAACTGCAACAACATCCCCCTTACAGTCACAGGAACCTTTGGCAGTGTACTAACAGCAGATAGAAATAATATATATTTTATAAGGGTGCCACAGGACTCTGTTGCTTTTGCTGCAGCTCTGTAGCTAACACTCTGGAAATCCTTAGCAGTGATGTATCAGGCAGAAATCCAGAGGTGTCTCTCTTGGGGATTAGAGGTGTGATGGCAGTGGGTATTTGGGAAAATAGGCAACATTTAATGCACAGACTAAACAAGTCTAACAGCAAAGTGTTTTGTGGCATCTTTTAAAGTTTTACTGTAATATAAGTTTCCTTGGATTGTAGCTTGCTTTATTGGATGCATTGTGTTAGTGTCATTTGGACAGTGTGTGTAATGTACATCTACCCACAGGTAAAGAGCTAGCCTGGTGCAGTGGTTAGTGTCTTTAACTAAGACTGAGGAAGAACCAGATTCAAATCCTCACTCACCCACGAGTCTGGCTGGCAGACCTTGGGCCTGTCATCTTTCTCTCAGCCTAACCTGCCTTATTGAGTTGTCATGAGAATAAAATGTCCTGATAAAAAATGCCTAAAAAATACAGAGAAAATCCAAACTGGGATTCAATGGTAATGAAATGCAAAAGATACAGTTTGGCTTTCTTAGTTCACTGATGAATGTATGACTGACAAAACGCTTAAAATGGTTAAAGAAAGAAGGAAAGCAAAAGGAGATAGAAACACAGTCAGAACCCTAAATGCAACTATACAATGACTAGTTCGTAGGGACAAACAAAACTATTACAATAGTTATTGTATAGAAATAGAAAAGGACAACAAAATGGGAAGAACAAGAGTCCTATTCCAAAAGATTAGAGAAATGAAAGGGAAATTTAAACCACGAGTAGGGATGTTGAATAATCAATAGGGGAACACACTGACTGACCGAGATGAAATAAAAGGAAGATGGCAGCAATACACTGAAGAACTCTATAACAGAGATGACAGGATGACAGATTCATTAACAGAGGAACCATATGATGAAGAACCAGATATTTTAGAATGTGAGGTGAATGTGCTGTTAAAATACTTGGAAAAAACAAATCACCAGGAACAGATGGCATACCAAAATAGTTGCTACAAGAGTTACTGAAACTGAATCTGTCCAAATTTTGACAAAAATTTGTCAAGAAATTTGGAAAACTAAACAATGGGCCACAGACTGGAATTGTTCAATATATATCCCAATTCCAAAGAAAAGGGATCCCAGAGAATGCAGTAGTTATCGAACTATTGCCTTAATATCTCATGCAAGTAAAGTAATGCTCAAGATTCTACAACAAAGGCTTTTACCATATATGGAGCGAGAAGTTCCAGATGTCCAAGCTGGATTTAGAAAGGGAAGAGGTACCAGAGATCATATCGTAAACATACTTTGGATAATGGAACAGACCAAGGAATTTCAAAAGAAAATCACCCTGTGCTTTATAGATTACAGCAAAGTCTTTGATGATGTAGATAATGAAAAACTATGGAATGCTTTAAAAGAAATTGGGTGCGACAGCACCTGATTGTCCTGATGTGCAACCTATACTCTAGACAAGAGGCTACTATAAGGACAGAATATGGAGAAACCGATTGGTTCCCAATTGGAAAGGGTGTGAGACGGGTGTATTTTATCACCCTATTTATTTAATCTATATGCAGAACATATCATATGGAAAATGGGATTGGACCAAGTAGAAGGAGGTGTGAAAATTGGAGGCAAAATATCAATAATTTAAGATACGCAGACAATACCATACTACTAGCGGAAACCAGTAATGATTTGAAATGCTGTTGAAAAAGTTAGAGGAAAACACAAAAGCAGGACTACAGCTGAACGTCAAGAAGACTTAAAGTAATGACCACAGAAGATTTATGTAACTTTAAAGTTGACAATGAGGACATTGAACTTGTCAAGGATTATCAATACCTTGGCACAGTCATTAACCAAAATGGAGACAACAGTCAAGAAATCAGAAGAAGGCTAGGACTGGGGAGAGTAGCTATGAGAGAACTAGAAAAGGTCCTCAAATGCAAAGATTTATCACTGAACACTAAAGTCAGGATCATTCAGATCATGGTATTTCCGATCTCTATGTATGGATGTGAAAGTTGGAGAGTGAAAAAAGCGGATAAGAGAAAAATCAACTCATTTGAAATGTGGTGTTGGAGGAGAGCTTTGCGCATACTATGGACTGCGAAAAAGACAAATAATTGGGTGTTAGAACAAATTAAACCAGAACTGTCACTAGAAGCTAAAATGATGAAACTGAGGTTATCATACTTTGGACACATCATGAGAAGACATGACTCACTAGAAAAGACAATAACGCTGGGAGAAACTGAAGGGAGTAGAAAAAGAGGAGGACTAAACAAGAGATGGATTGATTCCATAAAGGAAGCCACAGACCTGAACTTACAAGATCTGAACAGGGTGGTTCATGACAGATGCTGTTGGAGGTCACTGATTCATAGGGTCGCCATAAGTCACAATTGACGTGAAGGCACATAAAAACAACAAAGTTCATTAATGGAGCCTGCATGCAGAAGGTCCCAGCCTCCAGCATCAGTCCCTGGCATTTCCAGCTTGCAAGGATCTGGTAGTAGGTGATAGAAGAGACCTCTTCCATTATTGGGCTAGACGAGGAGCGGGATCAGAGGCAGGCACAGGCATGGTTACAAAGAGCTGTTGGACTCCAACTTAAAAAATGTCTGCTTCTTTTTGCCATGCTAGATTTCTATGTGCAGGGAATGTGTGTTGTATGGAAAAGCATTCAGGCAAGTGAGCAGCCACCTGCTATATAGCCCAGACACAGGGCTATTTCTTACTAAGGAGGTAAACCTGTGTCTGGGCTATATAGCAAGTGGCTGCTCACTTGTCTGAGGTAGAAACATGTGGCAAGAAGACTAGGCCAAACCTCTATGTGGAGTGAACAGTTTTATCATCTCAGAGTAGGCTTCTGTTAGAAATCGGGACAGGGGAGGAAGGCACTACATAGCTGCTGAACTATTCATTTGGTTCATGCCATTTGATAGGCCGGATGACTGTATACAGAAGTGGCCCGCTTTTCGGCAGCCCGCTAATATGGCAGCTTTCAATGAGAGTAAGGCTCCACTCATACGGTGCTTGTTACTCTTTTACTGCATTTTCCGGGCACCATTTTATTGATGGAGTTCCGCTTTTTGGCAGGTTTCGCTTTTAGGCGGAGGTCTGGAACGTAATGCACCGTATGAGTGGGGCCCTACTGTACTTCTAAGGCAGGGGTGTAAAACCTGTTGCCCTCCAGATGTTATGTTCCAACTCCCATCAGCCCCAGGCAGAAAAGCCAAGGGTCAAGGAGGGTGGGAGTTGTAGTCCCATAACAGATAGAGGCCCATGGGTCCCCCCATCCCTGTGTTAAAGACCTGTGTATTCCTTGTGCTGATGGGTTGGCTTATTTGGAGTGTATGTACAGTTTAGATTGTTATATTTTTTTCTCCAGTCAAAAGCACTTTAAAATGCTTTCTTTCAGCATCCAGTTGGTGTCACTGTTTATTTGTGTTTGGAAACAACTGTTCCTATCACGCTAGCAGGGTTTTTCTTAAAATGCATTACAGGAGAGCACAGTGTAGAACTGAAGAGTATATAAAACAGTGTTGTGTTTTTGAAATTCAGATAATTTCAAGGGGGCCACTACCTTGTGTCGCTTGGTTAGAGTTACACAGGCCCTGCTATTTGTATTGCTTGCATGCCTTTGTCTTTGAGTGATCCTGTAGAAGGAAGGTGCTTGCCTTGCCACTGTAGTGCATCATAAAGCAAACAGGGATATTTTCAGCTTATTAAAGACTTTATTCCATTCTTCCTTACAAGTTGCCAGACACACAACATTTTAAAAATTAAATATAGAGGTTGGAGATTTGGAAATGGGTCTGTATCAGACATGTGGAATCTGTAGCCTTCCAGATGTTGCTGAATGACAACTCCCATCATCTCTGTTCTTCAGCCATGCTGGCTGGAGCAGATGGAAGCTGGAGTCCAACAGCATCTGAAAGGCCACAGGTTCCCCACCCTGGAACTATAATATGGCTGAGTTGGACCTGGGAGACCAGCGAATCCCCACATAGCAGGGGTGGCTAACCTTGGTAGGCATCGGAGCTGTGGTCATTCTTGGCCCAACCCTCCGAGGCAATTGTGCTCGTGGAACAATTTTTGATTGCGGAACAGCACTCCCCCTCCCTCTCCTCCCCCTGCACATCCTCCAGATCTGCTCTTGGGGTTCTTCCAACACTCTGGAGCAGTTTTGAGTAAGGGTGGGAGGATATGTGTGGGGATCAGAGGGAGGGGAAGTTCAGTTGGATGAATGGAAGTCATTTTGTGATGGTAATCACTTCCTTGGATACGACTTGGAATCTTCTTCATGCAAAGCAGATGTGCTACCACTGAGCTATGAGCTACAGCTGTATGGTTCTGGTGCTCTGGACTCCCCCAAAACTTGGATTCTGTTCATGGAGTAACATATGGGCAGCCAGTGGAAGCTTTTAAGTGCCAGGGTTGCACGCTGGTGGTAGTCTGTCCCCATCAACAGTTTAGCCACAGCAACAGAGCGCAGTATTAAAATTTCAGTGGTGTAGGTTTGCTTTTTGTTGCTGCCGTAGAATCGTCTGAGGTCCAGCAAAAATGCTGTTCTGTAAAAGCGTGAAGGGAATACACTCTCTCTCTCTCCCCTTGCCCCTCCAAACACTCTGCTCCTTTGAATTGTGAAAGCCTTTATAAATGCTAATAAGCTCAAGGGGCAAGCAAAGTTAGCAGAAGTGTTGGGGGCACATTGAGAATAGTGCATTTGAGTGAATATTTATGCCCAGGGAAGGATGGAAACTGGAGATTAAGAAATGTAGAGAGACAGGCGTGTGTGTTCATTGCTGGATTATTTTCCTTTTACAATGTCTCATTTTGATTGTAAAGCCTTTTCTTTCAGTAATGCTGCTGGGCTGTTCGATTCAGTTGGCCTTCAAAGTTGCCTGGCCAGAGGGTGGCAGAATCTTCCCTCAAACGCTTTCTAAAATAAGTGTTGTCTCCTCTGCTAGTAGAATTGTGAAAAAAAAGTTGATTTGCGGGACACGGCTGGCAGCTTATTTCCCTTGTTTTCACCTCTTTATGCTAGCTAAAAATAAGCAGCGAACTTGGAATGTGCAAATTGGCCTTTTGGTAAAGACGACGATAGAGGGAATCTTAGCAGCATTTTTTGTTGGGTGGAAAGGCTCATGTTGCTCTGTTGATCCCTAAGAAAAGGAAATGGAAGCTAAGGCCCCATCCACGCTATATATTGAAAGCAGTATTATACAGCTTTAAATCGTCATGGCTTCCCTCAAATAATTCTGGGAACTTTGGTTTGTTAAGGGCACTGAGAGTTAAGAGGCCCCCTGTTCCCCTCACAGACCGACAACAGGGATCTTCTAACAACTTTCTGTTTACCTAAAGGCCAGCTCTTTTAGCAGAGGAGACAACACTTATTTTAGAAAGTGCTTGAGGGAAGACTTGGCCACCAACCGTTTCCTTTTGTCTGCAATGTTTTACCCTTTACTCCCCATTCTAAGGGGTCAAGGTTGTTGGTCTCTCTCCTGCCTCTGCTTGAAGACCTGCAGCATGGGGAAGCCTATCACCTGTATGGACTGCCTTCAAGTCGATCCCGACTTATGGCGACCCTATGAAGAGGGTTTTCATGGTAAGCGGTATTCAGAGGGGGTTTACCACTGCCTTCCTCTGAGGCTGAGAGGCAGTGACTGGCCCAAGGTCACCCAGTGAGCTTCATGGCTGTGTGGGGATTCGTCCCTGGTCTCCCAGGTCGTAGTTCAACACTCTAACCACTATGCCTCACTGGCTGTCTGTCACTTCTATAGTTCCTTTAAAAAACACCATATGAAATGGGGTATTTTTTTAAAAAAATTAATAAAATAAAAATAAAATGTTGAAGACAGAAACATAGAAAGCTTCCTAATACCGAGTCAGATAATTGGTCCATCTAGCTGAGATGCTGGGAATTGAACTTGGGACCTTCTGCATGTAAACTACGTCCCTTCGCCAAAGGTGGAAATATAGGCTCCATTTCAGCAGTATATAACATTCTGAAAATTCATGATAAGAGTTTAAGATGGGTGCTGAACAGCTGTTGGTCATTTGTTCCTGAGGTATCTCTGAAAAGCTTGCAATCCTGTCTCCTGGTCAATTTTATCCTCTGATTCAGGTCCCCCCGTCCACTTCTTCCTAAACACTGCCTACCTGTCCGCCCGTTTGTGATGTCATGCCAAACACTTGAGAGATCTTGTCTTTCCTTGTAATTTTTCTTTTCCAAAAACTGTTGTGCGTGAATGCGGAGTGTATTTTTCCAAAACACGGTTCTATAAGGTCTTTTCTGCCTTTTCTTCTTCAGGCACGCTAGACCAAGAAACTACATTCATGAACTGGAATCATGCAGGCTGGAATCTGTATCTGTGGATTTTGGAGACTACCATCCACTCAAACTCATTACAGTAGGTTTTCTTTGTAATCTTCCAAAAATCGTACATAGCCATGTTAATCCATTAGGATTAGATCATGGCTTGGGGGATTTGTGCTCTTCCAGATGTTGCTGGACTACTGCTCCTGTTGTCCCTGCCCATTCACCATGTTGGATGAGGCTGATGGTAGTTACAGTCCAACAACAACCTGAGGGCCACAGCTTGCTTATCTCTGGATTAGACAAAAATCTGAAAGGTACTAAAATCAAGTAATGGTTGTGATGCTGACACTTTGGAATGGCCCTCTCACTATAAACCTTCTGGCCCCTGGTGAAGACCTAGTTCTTTAAAGAGGCCTTTGGTGAAAGCTGAACTGTACACCATTTGCAGTCTACTGTCAGTATAAATTTTCAGTTTTCTAGTTGTGAGATGTGGATTTGATTAGTATATCTACAGCCCTGATTTATTGCCTAGCCCTGTCTACAGTCGCTCCCTGTTGATAACCTCGTTCATTTCTTCACCATTATCTTCCTAAATCAGGGGTAACCAGTCTGGTGCCCTCTAGATCTTTTGGACAATGACTCCCATGAGTCCTTGCTAGAATGCCCAAAGGTCAGGAATGATGGGAATTGTAGTCACCAACATTTATTTATTTATTTATTTATTTATTTATTTATATCCCGCCCTTCCTCCCAGCAGGAGTCCAGGGCGGCAAACAAAAGCGCTAAAAACACATCAAAACATCATAAAAACAGACTGCAAAATACATTAAAATAAAACAACTTTAAAAACATTTTTAACAAAGCTTTAAAAACATCTTTAAAAAAAGGATTAAAAAACGTTTTTTTAAAAAATATTAAAAAGCAATTCCAACACAGACGCAGACTGGAATAGGTCTCAATTTAAAAGGCTTGTTGAAAGAGGAAAGGACATGATGTTGGCTACCCCCATCCTAAATAAATAGGCATGCTTAATTCTTTTTTGAGTATTGTAGCTTTAGCCTTTTGTAGCTTTATTTTGCATCTGTACTGGAATTGTTTTATCATTTGATGTCTTATCATTTGACCTTTGTTTTTACTGTATTTTTAATGGTTTTTATTGTATGGTTTTTTAAATAAGTTATAAACTGCTTATAAACTTATATAAGCTTATATAAGTTATAAACTGCTTTTGATTTTTTAAAAAATGAAATAGGGGTGTACAAATATATTTATAAATAAAAAATTGATGCCGTGGGCTATTTTGAGAAGAGCAGGATATAAATATGAATTGTTTTTAGATGTCTTATCGTTCATGTGTTTGCTGCCCTAGGTTCCTTTGAGAGGAAGGACAGGATATAATAACAACAGTAAGCCTGCAGTCCTGTGTACACTTACCTGGCTGTAAGTCCTATTGAAGACCGTGGCCCTTACCTCTGAGTAGACAATTGCAGGATTGCTGTGTCTCAGTACCAGGTGGTGGATTACAGCTGCAATCCTCCATATACTTACCTTTGAGTCAGCCTTATTAAAATAAACAAGACTGACATCAGAGTAAGCATGCAAAGGATTGGCTGTATGCATTTCATGCTCTTTCAGCTCTCTCTAACTTTAGTTACCTATTTCTCAGGTCATGGAATCTAAGACAAAGAAATTAGGTCGCAAAGGAAGCACTTCCTCGACCTCCTCTTCCTGTTCAGCGATGGATCCTCTGAGCAGCGTGTTGGATGGCACTGATCCTTTGTCACTGTTTGCCGCAACTGCAGATCCTGTGCTGACTGGAACTATGGTAACATTCTTGTCATATTCACTAGGTCTTTATGAGCCCACTTGTGCATTAAAATAATGTCTGAACAATGCTAGTTTGGGGAAGGGCCGTAGTTCAGTGGTAGAGTATCTGCTTTGCATGCAGAAGTTCCCAGGTTTAATCCCAAGAATCTCTAGGTAGGATTGGGAGGGGACCCTTTTCTGAAATCCTGGAGAAACACTGCCAGTTAGGGGAGACCAGGTCTGGGGAATCTTTGATTCTCCAGATGTTGCTGAACATCAGCTCCCATCATCCCTGGCTGTTGACTATACTTGCGGGGCTGATGGGAGTTGTAGTTCTCCACACCTGGTGTAGACAGTACTGACCTAGATGGACTGTTGGTCTGACTTTGTATAAGGCAGAGTCCTATGACAAATACCAGGGACAGGACTTTTTGAGTGGTGGCCCTGCACTTATGGAATTTATTTCATGTTACTCCATCATTATTAGATCTTTAAAGGTTTTTCTAAAAAGGTGTTGTTTCATTTTTATGAAATAAGACATTACTGTTTCAATCTACTGTGCTTTAGATCAAGTTTTACTGGCCACTTTAATATGTGTATATTTGTTTAATTGATGATGTTTTATTTTATTGATTTATTTAAATATATATATATATATATTACATCAAGGTGGTGTAGATCATAAGATCAAATGCAGTTAAATACTATTAGAAACAACAACACAGTGAAAACAGCAGAATGGGAATCACTGAGCGGAACAACAAAATAAGATTCAGCAAATGCTTGGGCAAACAAAAATATTTTTAATTGTCAGCATACGCATATACTCCTGGGACAAGACTGTTTCACAATGTGAGCGGAGAATGTTTCATAATATCAGGTGGATCAAAGCAGGCCTTGGCAGCACCAAGAGGGATTCTTCTAAAGTTCTTGGAGAACGGGAAGGTTCATACAATTGTTTTACAGTTGTACTCTGCCCTGTGAGGGCTCTTATGTCCTGCAAGGTGACTTAAGACCTGTTTTTAGGAAACTGCCTTATACCAAGTCAGGCCATTGGTTCATCTAGCTCAGTATTGTTTACACTGATTGGCAGTGGCTCTCCAGGGTTTCAGGCAGGAGTCTCCTCACCCTACCTGGAGATGCCGGGGATTGACCTTGGGACCTTCTGCGTGCAAGGCAGATGCTCTGCCACTAAGTTGTGGCCCTTACTAGTAATAGAAGTACATATGATGGATTATAAGGTTCTGTAAATGGTGCTTGAATGTCATTTGTTAGTTACTCATGTTTATATACATGAGTGGTGGGGAATCTTGGGCCTGGAGGCCAAATATGGCCCTCCAGACCTCTCTGTCTGGCCCTTGGAACTCTGCCCAGGCCACACCCCTCACTGGCCTTGCCTGCCAGAAATGTGTCCCTGAGCTCTGATCATGCTTCTTGCTTGTCTGGATGGAGGGCAGAGAGGCGTGCGGGAGAGTGTGTGTGCAGAAGCTAGCCTACTGCACAAAGGTGAAATTTACATTTGTTGTGCTGCCCGCTTTACCTCTGTCCCCAGCCAACACTGGCATGTGGCCCCCAATAAGGAATGTGGCCCTTGGTCTGAAAAAGGTTCTTCACCCCTGATACACCCATTTGGGAGAAATTTCTTTAAAAAAAAGAAAAGATGAGTTATGTCTTTACAATATATTGAATGCCATACTTCTCATTTTATATGAGGATTTCATCCCCTGTTTTCTTCTTCCTGTGTAGGAGAATGCCAGAAAGAAACGTGACAAAGATGACTCTCTGACTGTAGGCAGCGACTTTGAGCCCTGGTCAAGCAAACGAGGTGACATCCTCGCTCGCTACACAACAAATGAAAAACTCTCCATTGTGAGTGAACATTTAATTATCTATTTTAAATAAATGGTGCATGCAAAAATGTAATGGGGCGGATCCAGTTGTTTTGGCATCTGAAGCACATGTTATGATACATTTCATTGCAGTATAATGGATATTAGTAATATTCACAGGTTTGCTTTTAAGCTCTTTAGAGAGCAGCATAGCAACTTTCTGAATTGTTGTGTGTAGTTATTCCTTACTGCTTAAAAGTTAGTAAACAGGAGGCTGGGGTGCATATGGAATAACAGCACAGTCCTAACCACGTCTGCTCAGAAATACTGCAAGTCCTTTTGAATACAGTTGGAACTGCCAGGTAAATGGATTCAGGATTGCAGGCTAAGGCAGTACTTCAGAATTTAGGATTTAGAAGGTACTTCTTCACAACAGTGCATAGTTAAACTATGGAATTCATTTCCACAAGAAGCAGTGATGACCATCAACTTGGAGAGCTTTGAAAGAGGATTAGATAAAAATTCATGGGGGATAAGCAGATCAATGGCTACTAGCCATGATGGATGTGCTCCTCCTCCAAGGTTGGAGACAGTATGCTTCTGAATTGTATTCGGGTCCTGCTTGCAGGCTTCCCATAGTCATCAGGTTGGCCAGTGTGAGAACAGGATGCTGGAACGGGTGGGCCGTTGGCCTGATCCAGCAGGGCTTTCCTGATGTTCTTATGTTACGATTGTATCCAGTGTTAGTCGTGTCTATTTGAATGCTTTTGGATAGCTGTTGCTGCTTTTTAGAAATGCTATAGTTTTGTTAGTTTGATTTTTTGTAAATTGTATTGTTTTTATTTGTGTGCAAGCCCCCTTGGGGGCCTTTTTGGCCAAAAGGCGGCCTACAAATAAAACTCTGTCTGTCTGTCTGCCTGTCTTTGCTCTAAACGTAACTAACTCATGTCCATTGAGTAGAATTTAGTTGGATACAACCCAGAAAATCTAATCAAACTGGTCTGTACTTTCAACAGATCAAATGCAGGGAGCCATGTTGATGTATTAGAAAAAAACCAGATCAAAAATGCCAATCTGTTGGACCAGCCAGGTTCATGTTGGACCATAGGACAACCTGAGATTCACAATGGGTCAGTTCTGCTGTAATGATCCAGCATGATTGATGATAAGCCATGATTGATGAAGCCAGGAATGAGTGTCAGGCCTTTGCATGTCCCCTACATCCTGTGCCTTTGTCATGGTTAATATAAAACCACAGTTTTGCATTGTATCTGACCCAATGTGTTGCAAGAACTTTTGAGAGTCTCAGAATTATTCCTCAGGCAGGATGCTAAACAAAACAGCCACTTCTCCCCTCACCCCCGTTTTTAAAAATGTTTTAACATCCTGCCTGCGGAAGAGTTCTGTGACTCTCAAAAACTTGCATGACACATTCTGAATATGTCTTAAGCAATGTGCTAACTTTTCATTATATATCTAAATCTGCTGGTAGGTGGGAATGGTTAATATTGAAAAACAATGTTTTTTATAACTTGTCTCATTGCAGAATTTGTATATGGGGTCTGAAAAAGGTAAGTAGTCATTTTCATATTTTGAACTGTGTAGAAAAAAAGTTTTGAAACATAGGCCCCCAAATTATTTACTATTTTCCTTCTCATTCATGAAAGTTCCTTGGTTACATGAATACTGGAGCTGCCACAAAAATATTCCACAACACGCTGATGACTAGAATAGCTTGCAATTAAGTGAAAAAATGTCTCAGCTGTCAAACTGTGAGGCATGAAGTGTGGATAGCCATAATCCCTTCTAAAGACATAAATTGGGTCTTATATATCTCTTATTTTCATCAGCCTCAAATTAGCTAGGAATCCCTCCTTCCCACATCTGTTCCATGGGTGGTTTGGACACAGTTTAAGGCACTGAAATATGTAATTGCTTTCAGGAAAAGCATCGACCCCTGGATCAGCAGTTTCTGAGAAGGTGCGGACAAGGCTGGAAGAGCTGGATGATCTTGAAGAGGTGAGCAAGCACTTTGAAATTTTTTAATTATTATTCATACCACACTTTTCTATAACATACTCAAGGCAGCTTACAATTATATATATGAGATAAATAATAACACCAGCAACCATTTTAAGATGGGCAAGGTAGCAGAAACATAAAACAACGTAAGGACAGTAACTGAAAAAAGGTTCTTGGAATAAAACTGGTTTTGCTTCTCACATAAACATGAGCAGCAAAGGGGATGGTCTGACCTCTCCTTAAACCAAGTGTGGGGAACCTTTGGCCCTCCCGATGTTGCTGAACTCCAACTCCCATCACCCTTAGCCATGCTTGCTAGGTCTGATATTTATTATTACATATATATCCCGCTTTTCCTTCAAGGAGCTCAAAGTGGCATGCAAACATGGTTCTCCCTCTCCTGATTTTATCTTCACAACAACTCGGTGTGGCAGGTTCGGTTGAGAGACCGGGACTGATCCAGTGAGCTGCATGGCTGAGCAGGGATTTGAACCCTCATCTCTCAGGCCCCAGTCCAGCACTCTAGCCACTGGCTGGAAGTTGTAGTTCAGCAACATCCAGGGGACCAAAGATTCCTCACTCCTGCTTTAGATGCTGTTCAGGTTCTTGGGTGCCATAGCTAAACAAGCCTCAACTTGAGTACCCACCTGCTGTATTACAGTCTGAAATGCAACCTAAGAAATAAAGGAAGCAATTAAATGCAATTAAAACTATACGATGCCTAGCACATTACAATTGCTACAACAGGCAGAAAAATCATTAAGCGGCCTGCCAAGGCCCCCAGCAATTTTCAAGTGGTCCATGGGGAAAAAAAAGTTTAGGAACCGCTGCACTAGAGGTTTTGTAAAAGATTTGACTGCAGAAATGTTTTCAAATAAAGTGAATAACTTGGCTTCAGTGCTAGGGGGTTGAATGACTTTAAGACCCCTTCAGGCCCTTTGATTCTGTTCGATCTCTTTATTTTCCTAGTTACATTCCTGATTGTAATAATCTTGATTTAAAACGAGAACAACAGCAAGTCCTATGGTGTCCCAGTGTTTGATTTCTAGTAAATAAAGTATAACAAACTCTGGTGGGATATGACACTCCCCACAGTCTGCTTTCTAGTGTACGCTGACTCCCTGAGAAGTGCAATATTTGATGCAAGTTGTGTGATAAAAAATTTAGATGTCCTACTCAAGGGTGAAACATGCAGCCCTGTTGTGTTCTTCGAGCAGAGAGGATGCTGGCTGGAGTTCTTCAAAGGGGACCCAAATGCAACCAACAGTCCTTGAATTTCAATGATAGTTTTGTTATGTAATCAAGCGCTTGGCAGCTCTGCAGATACCAAAGGGAGAGGAGGAAGCTGTTGACAAAGAAGCTGTCTTGTTTTATATGTTTATAAACTGAACTGTTTTGCACACGGCATCCTTTTCAGGGGTCTCAAAAGGAACTGTTAAACTTGACTCAGCAAGATTATACAAACCGGATTGAAGAACTCAATCAGTCTTTGAAGGATGCCTGGGCCTCAGATCAAAAAGTAAAGGCTCTAAAGATAGTTATTCAGGTTAGTGTTACGTGTCCTGTGTGTTCTGTACATATAATGATTTGGGGTTATAACATAGATTAATTAAAGTTAACCTTGTAGTGCAGTGGTGTGGAACCTGAGGCACAGGGTCCAAATGAGGCCCTCCAGGCCTCTCTAACTGCCCTTGGAACTCTCCCTAAGAGACACCTCCTCTTCTAAAGCCATACCCCTCACTGGTCCTCCTGGATACCTTCCTTGAGTGTTTTTGCCTGGCTAGGATATGTCTGGAGAGCCAGTGTGGTGTAATGGTTAAGGTGCTGGACTACGACCTGGGAGACCAGGGTTCGAATCCCCACACAGGCATGAAGCTCGCTGGGTGACCTTGGGCCAGTCACTGCCTCTCAGCCTCAGAGGGAGGCAATGGTAAACCCACTCTGAATACCGCTTACCGTGAAAACCCTATTCATAGGGTCGCCCATAAGTCGGGATCGACTTGGAGGCAGTCCAAGTTAAAGGATATGTCTGATAATGCTTTTCACTTGCCTGGATGGAGGATAGAGAGGGGTGTGTAGAAACTTCCCTACTGTTTAAAAGTGAAATTTACATTTGTTGCTCCACCCACTTTTGCCTCTGGCCCCGGCCCAGCCAACCACTAGCATATGGCCCTCAGAAGGTTGCCCAAAAGGCAATATGGCCCTTGGGCTGAAAAAGGTTCCCCACCCCTGCTGTAGGATTCCTGAAGGACACTTAGGGGCAGTGCTGGTTCAAATATTGGAGGGCCCTTAGATGCCTTCAGTGGCCCCTCTTTCCTGAACAGACCTGCCTCTTCCTTGATGATTGGCTCCCTGACCATTGATTTGCCCTCTCCCATTGGGCACAGTCTGCAGAGCAACTGGAACACAAGGCAAAGCAAACAGCTGACCTGCCAGCCTCCCCTCCACCTACCTACCGAGGATGGTATTCAGCCCTAGTCTGACTCAGAATAGACCCATTGAAGCTAGTGGATATAACTAACTTAGGTTCGTCTTTATGATTATTTTAACAACATTTTTATACCGCTTGCTTGTAGAAAACTCTTAAGCAGTTTACAAAAAACATTCAAATCATTTATAAAAACAGAAGCAAATAATTAAAATATTTTTAAAATAATTAAAACAGCAATAGACTAAAAAGAAATTAAAACATATCAACAACTGTGTGTCTGGATAGGCTTGCCTAAACAAAAATGTTTTAAGCAGGTGCCGTAAAGAATACAGCAAAGGTGCCTGCCTGATGTTAATAGGCAGGGAGTTCCAACTTGGACTCATTGATTTCAGTGGGTCTGCTTTGAGTAAGACTTAGCTGGATACAACCCTGACTGTGTCCCTGTTTTAACTCTCTCCTCTACCTATGGCATCCCTTGGGGCAGGAGGCAGAGAGAGCCTGAAAGAGCCCATTCTCTTCATTGCTATGCAGAAGCGGACAGGATTGCTGGGAATGGTGGTCGTCCCAACTTTTCTTTAGTTCATAGAATAGTAGAGTTGGAAGGGGCCTATAAGGCCATCAAGTCCAACCCCCTGCTCAACGCAGGAATCCAAATCAAAGCATTCCCGACAGATGGCTGTCCAGCTGCCTCTTGAATGCCTCCAGTGTCGGAGAGCCCACTACCTCTCTAGGTAATTGGTTTCATTGTCTCCTCTCTTAGGTGATACCGTAGGAGGGTGGTTTGAGCCAGATCTCTCGGGGTACTTGCTGCCAGTGTCATGGGGGCAGAGGTGTGCAGGAGAGCCAGTTGTGAAAACCTGGAGGGGTCTGAGACCTCTGCTTTAATTGTGCTTGTAATTTAGACACAAGGACCAGTGCAATTTCTGTCCTCTGCTATAGGCTGCTTGCATATGCTGTAGGGACAAATGACCTCAAAGTGTAGTGTAGTGTGTAAGTGTATAAATGCCTATATACATAAGTGTGTATATGGATGAGACGTCTGGAGTTCAGTGTGTGTTTACCAACCCTCGAGAATAATTTGGAAGTACCAAAATGAGATTTGAAACAGTATGTGATTCAGGGAGAGACTACAGCATAGCGATAGTGGACATGCCTTTGTATGCTGGGTTTAATCCCTGGAATTTCCTTTGGGGGAAGGGCTACAACTCAGTGGTAGATAGGGTTGCCAGCTTCAATCCCTGAGACTGAGCCTGTATCTTTAGGAGAAAAAGTCAGCCAAGTGCAGGTGTTCTTGCAACCCTGTAATGGGAAAAGCCACAAGGTGGAATTCTCCCTCCCCCCTGCAGAACTTTTAAAGATACAAAAGACCTCTTGGAGGCTGGGCCTGGCAATCAGGAGGTCTTCTGTATCTTTAAAAGTTGTGCAAGGGGAAGGGAGAATTCCACCTTGTGGTTTTTCCTATTACAGGGTTGCCAGAACACCTGCACTTGGCTGACTTTCTCTTCTCCTAAAGATACAGGATCAGTCTCAGGGATTGAACCTGGCAACTCTAGTGGTAGAGTATCCGCTTTGCATGCGGAAGATCCCAAGTTCAGTCCCTGGCGGCATCTCCAGGTAGGCTTGGGGATGTCCCTGTCTGAAACTCTGGAGTGCTGCTGCCAGTCAGTGTAGACAATACTGAGCTAGGTGGACCAACGGTCTGACTCTGTGCAAGGCAGCTTCTCATGTTCCTGGGTCTGGAGATAAGTCAAGTGGCTGCCAGCAACAGGGCCTTATTGGTAGTAGCTCTAGCTTATGCAACTGACTCCTTGAAACCTGCTAAACCAGCTCCTCCCATGTTTTAGAAGAGTGGTTAAAACATGACTTTTTAGAAAGCCTTTTGCTGTTTGAGTTGGGTTGATTTGGGCTTTTTTCTCTCTCTCCGTCTACCTCTATTCTGACTAGCAGCGCCTCTTTCAGATCTAAAGCAGGGGCCTTTCTCATCACCTGCTGTCTGATCCCTCTAACTGGAAATTCCTGGGATGGCATTCAAAGGCATGTCCTCTGTTGCTATGCTGTAGTCTCTCTCTTGATTGCATGCTGTTTTGAATCTCTTTTTGGCACTTCATTTTCAAAATTATTCTCGAGTATAGATGTTTTCTTTTTTTATCTGAACTTAGTCATCGCTTCTTCTCTCTCCCCCCTGTTAGTGTTCTAAACTTCTCTCAGACACAACCGTGATTCAGTTTTATCCAAGCAAATTCGTCTTAATAACAGACATACTTGACACATTTGGTAAGTACTGACATCTCAAACATATTTTTTCATTGCATTTTTAATAACACAAACAAGAAGACAATCTTGCATTTTACATGAGCCAATCAGTGATACAACAGGGACTAAACAAAAACATTTCAGTGGTGAGGATACAAGGTATTCGACCTGAATGAAATCAGTATCATACTAGCGTATCTTTCCCAAAGATTTAATGTGTCAACCGTAGTCTAATTCTAGGTACGCTAGTGTTTACAGGCTACGTTCAAGGTGCTGGTCTTGGTGTACAAAGCCCTGTACAGCTTGGGACCAGGATACCTGAAAGATCTTCACATCCCTTAGATACCCATCGCCACGCTGTGCAGGTGAGAGCTGTGACGTCCTTCCCTGGCACCACCTGTGTCGCTCTCACTCGTGGCTACCAGTGGTCAGGATCGTTGTGTTTATTTTTACCTCTCTCCGCTCTAGCACAGATCTCAAAAGATCCCCCTGCTAGGCCACACTACCCAACACTCTGTGTATCCAATATAACCTATAGACTGTGCCTTAGTCTCTTCCTGGTTATTTTGATACCTTGTGTCTGTGTGTGTATAGGTAATTCCCAACCCCCCTGAAGCCTCTTGCCTATGAAGCTCACAGCTCTGGGTTGCTCTGTGGTAGTGGATGTTGATACAATATCTCTTCCTTCACTGCTGCCACCATTCAATACTATTCCTTCTTCAGCCTTGGTTACTCTGCCTCCCCCCTGGTCTGTGCCCCCCAGCTGAGGAATCAGGCTTTAAGTAAACCAAGAAAATATTTATTGATAACACTAAGAATAACAAGATTACTTATAGATTTCATTGACAAGCATATGGTTTCATATATGTTTCTCTTATGTTCCTAATTCCTACTATTTGCCTCAGAACTCCCAATCCAATCTCTCAACAGCCACCTCTTACTCTCCACATCAACCTCCCTGTCCATAACCACCCTGTCCAACCCCCCCCACGACTCAACTGTCATCTTCTCATTTATACCTTCAGCCATTCAAACAGCCAATCATCATCCAGCATTCTACAGCCCATGTACTCCCCCTTCTCACTCACTCCACTTACCATATTTCCTATTATAAACCTGCACTTACCATATTTACATTACATTCACATACAGGGACATCACAAGGGCCTCCTGCAGATACCATCTCATCAGAAGGTCTCTTTCACACAACATAGGAAGCGGATCTTTGTTGCGTTGTGGCACCTACTCTTTGGAATTTCTTCCCTGTAAATATTAGACAGGCAACATCTCTGTTGTCTTTTTGACACTTACTGAAGACCTTTCTCTTTCAATAAGCCTTTTAAGTAGAGAACGTATCCCAATCTGTGTCTGAATTGCAATTGTTTTTAATATGTTTTTAATGATGTTTTGTTTTTAAGATTTTTTAAAGTATGTTTTTACTGTTTTATCACTGTTGTTTGCCACCCTAGGTTCCCTTTGGGAGGAAGGAGGGGATATAAATGTAATAATAAATAAATAAATAAATGATAAGAAAGGAAGCTATGTATTTATTATTTTATTATTACATTTATATCCCACCTTTCCTCCAAGGAGCTCAAGGTGGCATACAAAAATGGCTCTCCCCCCTCCTGATATTGTCCTTGCAACAACCCTGTGAGTTAGGTTAGCCTTGAAAGCAGCTCCTCACCGGTCCTGCTCCACATCCTCCTCGAGTGCTTTTGCCTTGCTGGAATATGTCCTTGAACTGTGATCATGCCTTTTGATTGCCTTTAGATTGGCAACTAGGGGGAATATAGAGTTCCTATCAGTCTGGCCTCCATTCAGGCTTGACTCCTTTTGTAACACCTGGGTGGAAGACAGTGGTGTGCACATGTGCAGAAAGGGCTTGTCCGTTGGTGTGGAGCCCCAGCAATAGCCTCCCAGCAATGTTAATCAGCGCTGCTTACCAGGAGGGAGAGGAGGGAGGTGACGATGTGGTTGGGGCTGTGTGGCCATGCCGGCAGGAGCACCAGGATAGCTCCATGGTTGTGCCCATGCAGCCTCGACCTTGCCGCCTCTGCACTCCTCCCGGCAAGTGGTAATGCTGTTGCTGGGCCGCAGTTGTTGCTGCTCTTTCTGCTGGGCAAGCCACTCCTCTGTGTGTGTAGATACTTCTCCCTTTTGTGCAGCTGGAATGCAGCCTCCTGTGCACAAGCAAGAGTTGTGTCTGTTGCTCCGCCTCCTTTCCCCTCTGGCCCTGCCCACCACTAGCATGTGACTCCTGGAAGGTTGTCCATGAAAGAATGTGGCCCTTGTGCCAAAAGCGCTTGCCTACCCCATTCTGTAGCGTCATCAAAGGCTAAAAGTTCTGGGTTGTTTCCAGCAGCATATTTTAACGAAACGCATCCAGTAGTGTGTTTCTCTCTGCCTCCCCATCCTTACTACATTTCCTTTTTAAAGGTCTTGAGTTACTGAATCCTGCTTATGCCAGTAAAATATCTTTGCTCAGTAGATTAAAAAAAGTACCAGATGTTCTTTCCTGGGCTAAACAAATGTGATCTGAGTAATGTAATCTGCCTAGAACTTCTCATCAGAAGTTCTGTGGATTCGAGCCAAAAAAATAGCGTTGCCGATGCCTACAGATGTCTTGAACCTCATTTCAAGGCATTTTACCACATGTCTGGCTGCAGCCTTTGTCACCTGACACCGATCGTACCCTGGCATGGATGGAAAGCTGTTGATGTGCTGCTTCCCCTGTTGCAAATGTGCCATCTGCTGTGACTAAGGTGTGCTTAACACTTGTTGCATTTGAGCTAGCCTGGTGCACAGATCATAATTGACTGCTGCTGTTGGGAATAGCGCATGTACATAAACTAGCACAGAAACCCTAAATAATCTTCTAGGTCAGGGGTTCCCAAACTGTGGTCCGTGGACCACCAGTGGTCAGCAAGCTTCATTCAGGTGGCCCACAGTGTGCCTCTGATTGGTGGCTGAAGACGGGAGGCATGAAATTGCATGAAAAATTCACGCTGGTTTCTAATTGTATTTTCTTAGCTGCTTTTATTTCATCTACTTTTTTTTGTTGAATTCTCTGGAATTCAAATTGTAATGCAATAAAATACAATATATAAGAAATGAAAGAAGCAATACAAATACAGTTAGAAATATTACAGTAGCTAGTACAGCACATTGTAATTACTACAATAGGCAGAGAAATCATAAAGTGATCCGCCAACACCCTTAGCAATCTTCAAGTGGTCCATGGAGGAAAAACGTTCTAGAACCGGTGTTCTAGAGAGGCCACGTTGACACCGTAAGTTTATTCCACTATTATTCCACTTTAAACAGTCATGGGTTCCTCCAAAGAATCCTGGGAAATGTAGTTTGAGAAGGGTGCTGAGAGCTATTAGGAGATCCCTATTGTCACAGAGCTAAAATTCTCTGAGTGGTTTAACAGTCAGTCTGTCTTTCCCAGGGATCTCTGGGAACTGTAGCTCTATGAGGGGAAACACTCAGCACCCTTCACATACTACACTTCCCAGGATTCTTTGGGGGAAGCCATGAGTGTTTAAAGTGGAATAATAGTGGAATAAACTTACGGTGTCAACGTGGCCTCTCTAGAACACTGATTCTAAAACCTTTTTCCTCCATGGACCACTTGAAAATTGCTAAGGGTGTTGGCGGATCACTTTATGATTTATCTGCCTATTGCATGGTGTGAATATGGGCAGTCTTATCCCAGTCTGCATCTGCGTTGGAACTGCTTTTTAAGATATTTTTAAAGATGTTTGAATATATTTTAAGGTCTGTTTTTAAGATGTTTTGGAGTGTTTGGAGTGTTTTTGTTTGTTGCCCTGGGCTCCTTCTGGGAGGAAGGACAGGATATAAACTTAATAAATGAATAAAATAAAATAAAAAAGCAGATTCCAGATAAGAGTACATATACTTTCCTTAAGGAAGCATTTATATTCATGTTCCCTTCCACTTTATATTTAGCAAAAATGGGAGTCAAATTTGTTTGCCGGTGTGGCAAACAAAACGCCAAAAACACTCCAAAACATCTTAAAAACTGACTTAAACGGGTGTTGAAGTAACACACTGCAAAAGGAAGTATTACAGTTGTGTTGTTGAGAGACTGCTTGACTCCACTAGGTGACAGTATAATGTGGTAGGAATCAGTGCATTTGGCAAGAGAAAAACTGGAGCTGTGTACAAATTGCCTCTCCAAATTTTCACCCAAGTTTTGTTTTTAATGTGATTTTGTCACTTGCATTTAGGTTAGACGCCTTGCTGAAGCCTAGATCTAGTCTCCCTAGCCATTCTCTCCTGCACTGAGCAGCGAGTTGGACTTGATGGCCTTATAGGACCTTCCAACTCTACTGTTCTGTGATATGTCAACCCATTCTTTTGCTGTTCGTTCTTATTGGGTTGTAGTGAACTACTCAGAGTAGACCCATTGAAATTAATCAACCTAAGTTGGTCATGCCCATTAACTGCAACGGGTCTACTCTTAGTAGAACTAACACTAACTGCCAGCTACTGACTTTGTATGTTGAAATACACACACACACAAAATAATATCCTTTTTTCCTTGCAGGAAAGCTGGTATATGAAAGAATATTTTCCATGTGTACGGATAATCGCAACTCCTTACCAGGTAACATTAGCACTGTGCTGTGTTGGGACAGACACATTCTTACTTGCAGATTTAGAGTTGTATGCAAATAAGTTTGACTCAGAGTAGACCTGTTGAAATTAGTCATGTCCATTAATTTCAGTGCGTCTACTCTGAGTAGAACTGAGTTGGGTGGAGTTGTAGGCATACATGTCAGGAAGCAATTCCTGTTGAACCCAGTGGCTTTTATATTTTTCTTATGTATCTTGTGGTTTTATATTTGTTTCACACCGCTTAGATGAGTTACCATATATATAAAAAAAACATGCGGGCTTTGAATCAGGCTTTTAATTTTAGAATGGTTGAAGATTACAGAATATGAACATTTCTATCATTTATGGATTACTGCAATGTGTGGTTCCTGGGGCTGCCTTTGAAGATTGTTCAGAAACGGAAAAATACAGTAAAAGCAGATTATTAAGAGGAACTAGATGGTCTGAACAGATAACATCAATTCTGACCCATTTGTAGGGGCTGCCAGTTCATTTTGAGGTCCAAGTGCTGGCTTCAACCATGTAAAGGCTTACACAGCTTGGGACTCCATTACCTTGCAGAGCGCCTTTTGTCATATGAGCCTGCCCAGACCCTGAGATCACCATCAGAGGCCCTCCTCTGTGTGTGCACTCTGGCAGTATATCTCTGTGGTAGAGCACATCCTTTGCATACAAAAGGCCCCCGGTTTAATCCCTTCATTTCCAGGTACGTCTGAAAAACACCCCCCTCTGGGAGAGTTAACTGCTGATCAGTGTAGTCAGCAGTGTGCTAGGTAGATCAGTGGTGTTAGGCAACTGCCTGTGCATAAGGAGGGCCATCGTTCACTTGCAGAGTTTCTGCTTTGCATGCAGTTCCCAATGGCATCTCTCTGTAGGGCTCCTGCCTGATATCCTAGAGAGCTGCTGCCCATCAGTGCAGGCAGTAGGAACAGAGGAAGCTGCCTTATGCTGAGTCAGACCATTGGTCTATCTAGCTCAGTATTGCCATCTGCACTGACTGGCAGCAGCTCTCCAGGGCTTCAGACAGGGAGGCTCTCCCAGCCCTAGCTTGAGATGCTGGGGATTGAGCTATAGCCCTTTGCCTAACGCGGAGCTAGATGGTCTGATTCAGTATAAGGACACTTCCCGCGTGTGTGTGTCTGTCTGTCAAGAGTCAATTTAAACAGGTTACTGTTTTATTTGGTACACTGTCTTCTTGCTTTTGATTTTTTTCCCCTCTGCCTGCAGCCTTTAAAAGGATGAGCAAATAGTAAATATATATATATAATTACTTTCATATATATTTTTAGGTGATTAACGGAATCCTTATAGGGATCCAGAGCAAGCTTGTTCTGTTTGTTGCTTTCAAAACTGTCTTTATCTGTCTTCTGTCTGTACGTAATTGTGATTAACAAAACAGAGGTTTTTATTGTATTAACAAAACATTTCAGCTTCCGTCTTCATCATATATAAAATCTTGAAATTGCATACAGCAATAATGCTGGAACAAGGGAATCCAGGGCTGTATAAATCTGCACAATTTCCTGTGCAGAGCTGCTGATCCTTGAGCAGCTGTGTGTGAAGCAAGAACAGGCTCACTGGTATTTGTTCTCATTTTTTCCATTCCAATAAAGTTTTTAAAAAAATCTTCGGGTTTAGCATCGGAGCCCTGCCTGCAAGAGACCAGGCTGCAATTTGAGGCCCGTGCTTACCGAGACGTACCTAAGTGTGGAAGGGAGAGGGGATAATTCCACAAGTTTCGAAGGGACACACTTTGCCTCTGATAACAAAACCGGTGATTGATAGCAAAGAATGTGTCAATGAAGCAAGCCTGGCTTCAAAATATAATGTAATATATAGCAGTCATTTAAAATGCCTTTGTAGTTATCATACAAAATAATTCTGTTAAATGTGTGTGTGTGTGTTTTATAAAAAGCAATTAGTTTTGAGTCTTGTTTATACGTTCCTCATCTGAGTCTGTAATTGCATCCTCTCTCAAACAGCTGCTGCTAACAGTGTTGTCCTTAACCGACTTGGTAGTTAAGGCATGCTTGAACTATGGACTCTCCGGGTACCTATAGTGCTCCATTATGTAAAAGTCCTCACATGGCTGGGGTGGAGGTGGGGGGGTTGGCTGTTGCCAAATGGGAGAGAACTGTGTGCTCTCTCGCTCTCTCATTTTCCCTCTCTTGAATTTCTGCACAGGCTTGATGTTTTTGAGGAGGGAACGGTACGGCCGCAGAATAATAAGTGACAGCCTCTGCTTCCATTCAGTTGAACTGGAACTTCTGTTGCTTCTGCTTAATTCTGTGACCGAAAGGCGTTCAGAATGCAAAGCCCCACCCCATATCGGATCGTTTTGCCCCATTTTGCTTGTCTTGGATGAGGCCAGCCCTTGTTCATTTGTCAGGCAAGGCGTGTAAGCAAAAGTACCTTCTCAGACGACGCTTCTGGATCCAAGGCACCTGATGGCCCTCAAACGTGGGTCAGTCACAAAGTGAAGATTGGTGGTGTGACTTGCTGGTGTGTGGTGAGGTAGCCAGTGTGGTGCGGCAGTCAGAGTCTTGGATTAGGACCAGGGAGACCAGGGTTCTAATTCCCGCTCAGCAGAAGCTCATTGGGTGATCTTTGGCTATGCCACTGCCTCTCAGCCTAACCCTACCTCACAGTGTTGTTGTGAGGATAAAATTGTGACAGGAAGAACCGTTTTTGTACACCACCTTAAGCTCTTTGGAGAAAAGGTGGGATACAAATCTAATAAATAAATAAAATAAATATGGCCACAGGAAACTTGCCTGTTGAGTCCAGTTTTGTCGGCTTGGATTGAGTGGCTCTCCAAGGTTTCATGCGGTTCTCTCCATCCTACCCCCAGCCCTCCTACCTATCCTTTAACTTGCTCTTTCCCACATTGGGCTACTTTGGGAGGAAAGGTGGAAGAGAAACGTAATGAGTAACAAGAACTGAAGATGCCAGGGAATTGAACCGCCCAGTTGTGAACTGCCCAGAGAGCTTCGGCTATGGGGCAGTATATAAATGTAATAAACGAAAAACAAACAAACAAATAAATAAATGTTCTGCTTGCAAATGTTGTGCTCCACACCTCTGTACACAAAACTGTGTAACTTCTTCCGTGAGATGCACTGATGGTCACCAACCTAGGCAACTTGAGAACACCAGAAGAGCCCTGCTGATCAGGCCAACGGCCCATTTAGTCCAGCATCCTGTTCTTACAGTGGCCAGCCGGATGCTTAGGGGAAGCCTGCAATCAGGACCTGAACACAACAGGCACTCTCCCCTCCTGCTGTTCCCAGCAACTGGTATTCAGAAGCACATTGCCTTTGACAGTGGAGGTAGAGCACAGCCATCGTGGCTAGTGGCCATTGAACGTCTTATCCTCCGTGCATTAACTAATCCATCCTTTCCCAACTTTTGGTTCCCCAGATGTTGCTGAGCTACAGTTCCCCTAATTCCTGACCATTGGCCATGCTGGCTGGGGCTGACGGGAGTTGTAGTCCAGCAACATCTAGGGGCCCAAAGGTTGGGAAAGGCTGGTCTAATCTTCTTTTAAAGCTGTCCAAGTTGGTGGGCATGTCTGCCTGTTGTGGGAGTGAATTCCATAGCTTAACTACGTGCTGAGTGAAGAAATCCTTTCTTTTGTCTTGCCTGAATCTTCCGACATCCAGCTTCATTGGCTGTCCACAAGTTCTAGTGTCATGAGATGGAGAAATTTCCATGCCGTGCATAATTTTAGAGACTTCTGGCATGTCACCCCTTACTTTCCCCTAAGTTAAAGGGAATTAGGCAAGCTTGTGGAGGATGGCTGTTTGCTAATCGTGATTTCTGTGTGCTTTCTCCAGGATCAGAGGCATTATGCCAGTGAATACCAGTAGGCTGGGATCAACAGGAAGAGAGAGCCATTGCAGTCATGTTCCTCCTTTGGGGCTCCCCGGAGGCTTCTGATTGGGCACTGTGGGAAACAGAATGCTAGACTAGGTAGGCCTTTGGCTTGATCCTGCAGGGCTCTTCCTATACTCTTAGTGACAGTCCCTCTGCAATTTGTGTCCTGAACGGATAACACGCGTTCCTAAATGGTGGGCCCCCAACTGAAATATTAAGAGAATCTTGTTTTTGAAATACCATGAAGGACCAGTTTATCCTTAACGACAACATTGTGAGGTATGCTAGGCCGCGAGAGTAAGTGAGGAGTTGGCCCAAGGCCATCTGGTGAGTTTCATAGCTAAGTGGGAATTTAAACCTAGATCTAAGGCTGCTGCAGTCCTAGCTCCCAGCCCAGAGCAACAGTGGAGCAGCGGAACATAGGACGCTGCCTTACACCGAATCATTGGTCCATCTAGCTCAGTATTGTCTACACTGACTGGCAGTGGCTTTCCAGAGTTTCAGGCAGAACTCTTTCCCATCCCTAGCTGGAGATGCCAGGGAGTGAACCTGGGACCTTCTGCATGCAAGGCAGCCTCTCTACCGCTGAGCCACAGCCCTTTCCCAAAGCCACTGCTACATTGGTATCCCTGCCACTAGGCCAGGGCAAGGCAGAAAGTGTGTGTGTGAGTGTGGGGGGGAGGCACAGGAGAACTGCCAGTTTGGTGCATCAGAGAAATCTAGATCCGGCTCGAGGATCCAGTGGAACCGTAGCTGACCAAGTGCAACCCCCTCCCCCAAAACACCGGTTTCAGGGATTTATGTTACCTAATGTTGGCAGGGATACCACTGGCAGAAGTCCTGCCCCTCCTTTTGGCGGGCCCAGTGGGGCCTCCACAGAGAAGAACCACCACAGTATCTTAGTCCCTCCAATGTGGCAGACTGGAGTTTAGGACTGTTCTGGAAATCAAGCACGCTAAGTGCGGCATGGCACTGGCGCTCCAGTTGTACTCTGTTTTGAATTTTTGTTCTTCTTATTTTGCTCTTGGCTTTTGCTGTGAACTGCTTTGGTATTCTTGAAATGAAAGGCCGTCTCTGTTGTCTTACGGCACCGACTGAAGACCTTTCTCTTTCAACAAGCCATTTAAGTAGAGACCTGCTTTGTTTTTAAGTTTTTTAAAGGTGTTTTGTTTTTATGACATTTTTTAAGATGCTTTGTTTTTATGGTGTTTTATAGATGTTGGTGTTTTGGCATTTGTTTGCCTCCTTCGGCTCCTTGCAGCGGTGCAAGGTTGAGCCAAAACGGACAAATTTGAACGTATATGGTTTTCTTTCATTCAGTTTATTAATGGTCATGATCAACAGCGCCATCCTCCTTGTTTGAAAGGATGATGAATCAGGAAGGGTGGGATATAAATTTAAATTCTAATAATCCCAGTTCTAATAATTCTAATTCTTCTAATCTAATAATTCTAATTCCGATCGATTCTAATAATTCTAATTTTAATTCTAATTCTAATTATTCTAATTCTAATAATTCTAATACATTTTTATTTGGCTACTTTATTATCATTTTTCCCTTCCTACTCTTGAGGGTTTTTTTTAGGATAGATAACTATCTCTGTAGGATATAAATAGTGTTCAGCAGTGAGAATCACACTTGAAATTCTTACTATGCGGTAAAAGCAACATACAAAGCTCTTATTCCCCTTCAGAAAAGGCAAAATTTAAGCAGACAGCAAATTCTAAAAATTGAATATTATGCAGCTGTTCTTTCTGCAGTCATACTGGTTTTATCTTGGATACATGGGTAGCGAAGGAAGGCTTGGAGCAGTTTGTCTCTGTGAATGTTGTACGTTGATGACATAACATGCTTGAAGCCTGTAGTGCCTGTTAGCTTCTGAAGTCCACCTTTTCTCTGCCTGCATCTTTGACAAGCCCTTGGGAGAAAACATGAATAAATATTGTGAACTAAGCACAGGAATGGTAGTTGTCACACAGTAATCCTATGCATGTTTGCTCAGGACTAAATCCTGTGCAACGGTGCAAGGTTGAGCCAAAACGGACAAATTTGAACGTATATGGTTTTCTTTCATTCAGTTTATTAATGGTCATGATCAACAGCGCCATCCTCCTTGTTTGAAAGGATGATGAATCAGCTTTCACGCTTTTCTGTTGTTAAAGTCTTCCATGACTGGATTTATTCCTTTCCAGGCCTTCTGCTTGTTTTTTTGTGTGTGTGTGTTTTATAAAATGTTTTTTTTTTTAAAGAAAGGAACTAAATCCCATTTTTATTCCCATGTAAGTAAGTAGGGTCCTGTTGTACTTATTCTTTGTAAAGAGCTCCATATACATCAGAAGTGGGGAACTGAGGGCCACATTCCCATATGAGCAACCTTCCCTGCTTGCAAAGCTCACTTTACGCCCCTGATAGTTCCTTTGTAACAGTGCCTGTTAGGCCTCATCTTGAGTACGGCATTCAGTTCTGGACACCACACTTTAAGAAGGATGCAAGCAAACTGGAACTGGTTCAGAGGATGAATAGGGCACTGGACACAAAGTGCTATGAGGAGAGACGGAAAGAACTGGGCATGTTTAGCCTGGAGAAGAGAAGACTTAGGAGAGATACAATAGCACTCTTCAAGTACTTAAAAGGTTGTCATACAGAGGAGGGCCAGGATCTCTTCTCGATCATTCCAGAGTGCAGGACACGGAATAATGGGCTCAAGTTGTAGGAAGCCAGATTTCAACTGAACATCAGGAAAAACTTCCTGTTATAGCGTTACAACAATGGAAGCAATGAACTAAGGAGGTGGTGGGCTCTCCAACACTGGAGGCCTTCAAGAGGTAGCTGGACAGCCACCTGTCAGGTATGCTTTAATTTGGATTCTTGCCTTGAGCAGGGGGTTGGACTCAATGGCTTTATAGGCCCCTTCTAAATCTATGATTCTAAGACATCAGATGTGGGGCAGGTGGATGTGGTTTGTGGTGAGTGGCCTGGTGGGTTAAATTGGGACCCGTACTGGGCCAAATTAGACCCACTGGCCAAAGGTTCTCCACCACTAATCTGCCTCTCTCTTACAAGATATCCATCAAAAAGGTTGTCCAGATGACCTCTGAAATGATCATATTCTAATGGACACTGGGCTGTTGTATTCATATCCTTAAGGTGTTCCCATAGGCATTGGATTCGCCGCTGTGAGGACAGAATGCCTTAGATGCCTTCAGATAGGCGTTTGGCCTGATCCTGCACAGCTCTTCTTATGGGTGTTTTTTCTCCCTTTTATTTTTTGTACTCTGGAGTGCCATTTCCCCCAGAACTGTATGAATTAAAACATTGCTTATTTAATCCAGAAACATAACAAGGAAGTGGGTTCTTAGTTTAATCTTCTTTTTGCCTTGTTTTATCAGATAATTTTACTCCTGAAAACGTTGTTGATACTGCCAAAGAAACCTGCTTGAACTGGTTCTTCAAGGTTGCTTCCATCCGAGAACTCATTCCCCGATTGTATCCTTTTTCCAAATGAAGGCGATGAAAATGTTATCTGGTTTATGCTTGAATTTCTTTAAAAAAAAATATCACAAAGCTGTCTTAGGTTTTTCCACGCTGGGAAAAAAAAGTAGAATCAAATGACCTCTTGTAGGCATCATCCAGGGTACAAACAGAGTTCACACCTGAGTGTTGAAATGGAGACTGGATTTTACCTACAGCTAAGACTTTTTTTAAGTAGGTTTTTTAAAAAAAAGAAAAGTAGTTTTCCTTTCAATAAGAAAATCATTTTTATTGAAAATCTTGTAAATTACATATGTTATGGTCAGTGAACTAGTGGGCTCTCAAACTGTGATCTGTAAGCTTCATTCACATGAGTCAGCAGCTGAGTGAGCACATCAGTAAGATTCTGTATTATGGGGAAAGATATCAAACTGAGGTATGGAGTTACAACTTCGCCAGCTTTCATTCACTGCCTACCCAACACCCCTAGAACAGGTGTGGGGAACCTTTGGCCCTGCAGATGTGGCTGAAGTACAATTCCTGTTAGCCCCAGCCAGCATGGCCAATGGCCGGGAATGATGGGAGTTGTAGTTCAGCTACATCCGGAGGGCCAAAGGTTCCCCACACACCTGGAGGGTCAGCGCATGTCATTGCATTAGTCTGACTGACAGAACAAAGAGAGTAACATTGGTGAGATAGATGTAGATTATTCAGAATTCCCTTGCAGATTAAAAAAACCCACTAGGATTATTAACCAAAGAGAATGAACATAGAAGCATCAAATGTTGGTTGCAACTCCTAAGACTTCCTCTTCCTAGCTGGTATAACAGTCAATAGATAATATTGTATGTGTAGTAGAGAATCAATGGGTAACTTGGGGTTTAGATGAAACAAAGGTTGACAGTATCATGAGATGTAATGGCAAATCCCCACCTGTGAAGAGGAGGAATTCAGAAGCTTGCACTTCTATGTTTAATTCACAGCTTGCGCTGTCATCCAATCCTGTGGTTAGTCCTAATTATGGTTTGTTGAAACAAGCCATCTTCAAACCATAGTTTTAAGAAGCAGGTTTGCTGAAACAAATCATAATTAAGATTAACCACTGTTGAGGGTTCAGATATAACACTAAACCACAGTTCATTCACAGCGGAATCAAAACTTCCAATCTCTTCCTTGTAGTCACACCAGAGGAGGAAGCACGAGAGTCCAAGGCACTCTGCAGCTTGTCTACATAATGCTAAACCATGGTTAAACTTTAGTGTTACATCAGAGCAGGGTCTCTGTGCCTTGGAGAAATGTTTTTACTAGCCAAGGGACATACTGTTTTCTTTTACAACAATGATTTTGTTATTTTGCAGTTTTTTCTCCCTGACATTTTATTACAGTTATGTGGAAGCAGCGATACTGAAGTGCAACAAATTTCTTTCCAAAACGTAAGGCTGATAATATTGGGTAAATGGGGTGTGTATGGAAATTAAACATGTGAATTCTGCCCAGAGATTTCTCTAGCATATCCCAGTAACTTGATTTAATTGTGCTGATGGTGTCTTTTGAATAGTATGTTAAGTACAGAGAAAAAAGGATGTCTGGGATGTAAAGAGTACTTGAGATGTGTCCAAGGGCTTGGACGTGCCTAGAGAGAGTTATGACTCTCTTCCCCCTTTGAACGCTGAATGTCTAAGCCATATCACAAGTGGACATGTGCTGTTTACATGTCTGAAGAAAGAATTCAGAGAAGACTTCATTACTTTTAATGCTACATTGCTTCATGTGGTTTTATGATAGCTTACTGCTTTGTATTTTTTAAAAAATGATCGGATCCAGCTGAAATGATAGTTTGCTTTGTTGTTTATTATGGTATATTTTCTTAGGCTGTGTATTGTAGTTTTCTGCAGTGATCTCTGGCTGATTGTAGGTGCTAAGTAAATGCATCAATAAAATTTTACTGTCCTTTTTTGCCAAGTGCTTAATGCTATCCTTGGTCAGCTGCAAGTATACGCCTTGGATAAATGACAGCCTTTTAAGTTGTCAAGGGATGAAATGGTAGTTGAGTGTGAAGTTAAATCATAAAAAGCTAGTTTCTCAAATCATTTTTACAGAGGAATTTCTGAATGTCTCCCACGCCTGACTTCCATAATCCGAGGGATTGGAGATCCTTTGGTTGCCGTCTATGCTAGAGCATATCTCTGCAGAGTAAGAGTTTGTTCTTTTAAAATGTCATTTTATTGGCTCTACAAAAAATGACCAAACTAGTTTGTTTAGTTATTAAAATATTTATAAACTGCCTTTCGGGGCAAATGCTCTTACAAGGTAGCATACAAAGTAATTATACAATAAGTGTGACAGTACAGAACAAATCATCAGGGTGTATCCAACTGAATTCTGCTCAGAGTAGACCCATTGAAATGAATGGGCTTAAATGACATGCCAATTAATTTCAATGGGTCTGCTCTGAGTAGAACTCAGTTGGAGGAGTAAAACTTCATTAAGGCACAACAATTAAGAAAAGGCAGATTTGAAATAAATAATATTACTACTACTATTATTGTTGTTGTTAATGATGATGATGATAATAATAATTCAATTTATATCCTGCCCTTCCTGCTGAAGAGAGGAAGTTTTTGAGAGTCCTTTTTAAATTGCCTGTGATGGAACCATTCATACCTTCTGGGGGAGGCTATTCCATAAATACAGGGTCGCCATTGAAAGGCCCTGTCCCCAATACCAAGCAGCCTAATATCTCTTATTGACAGACCACAGAGGGCCTCAGAGGCTGATCTTAGAGCTCAAGCGGGCCCATTGCAGAATTTCTCCAGACCAAGAAGTGGCTAGGCTACTTACAGTTTTCTGTAGACTAGTAATCAGCCCATTTCCTAATTCTAGGAGATAATAAACTGGCTATATATTGTATTCTTCAGCTGTCTTCTCTTATAATGCAGCTGCCTTGCATCATCTAATTGCTCCCTTATCTAATGCTCATCTATTTTCCCTGTATTTGCTTGTCGTATGCCTTTTTAAAAAGTGAATCTATTTTCCTTTAAAAGACTTGCTAAGGGCATATAAATATACACGATTGCGTTTCATCTGAAGAAACATAGGGTGGTATTTAATGTTAGTACTACTCAAAGTAGACCCACTGAAGTTAATAGACATTACAACTTAAGTTCATTTTATTGGGTCTGCTCCTACTCAGACTCAATCCCAGTAGATAATATGGGACTGGCATTGAATACAACCCATAAAATAGATTTAATAATTGTGGTTCTTTGAACATAGGTTGGGATGGAAGTAGCTCCTCATCTGAAAGAGAGCCTGAACAAGAACTTCTTTGACTTCCTTCTAACTTTTAAACAAGTAAGAGATGCTGTGAACTATGTTACTGAGAGGGGTGTGTGTGAATGTGTGTGTTTGTTTTGATCAGCTAGCCCAGGGGTGAGAAACTGGATCTGGCAGGCTAGATCCTTCCTCTTCCTCCTTCCTTGGTGGTCTAACTAAGACAGGTACACAGGGTTGTCCACCTGTCAGTCACCTGACATCATTGTGAGATCAGGTGCCAACTTAAAAGGAGTTCGCTGAGCCCCTTTGAAGGCCAGCTATAGCTCACTCTCAAAGGGGATGGCTCTTAGTGCCAAACCTCTGAGGGCAGTGGGATTACCAAGAGGGTCCCCTCTGCTAATCCTAGGCTGCAGGGCCTTCTGGGACAAAACTGTTTATGGTGCAGATAAGACTACTGGGGAGAGGCAAAAATCAGGTGTCCCAACTTGCACAAGGAGAAACGCTTTCCATTAAAGCAAACCCATCATTGGATGCAACTCTTGACGTTTGCCTGAAACAGCGTTTTGACTTCATAATGAATGCATCATACTGTTTTTCCAAGAGACCAATATTCCCCCACCCCCCAATCGTAATTTATCTTTGATGCTTTCAACAGATTCATGGGGATACAGTTCAGAATCAGCTGGTGGTGCAGTGCGTAGAGATCCCATCGTATCTAACTCTTTATTCTCCTGCAATAGATTGGATTCTACAATGCATCTCTTACCGGGCTGCAGAGGTAAAGGACTCTCTTTCACCATGGAAAGGTTTTAATGTTTAACCAGAACAAAAGCCTAGTATTGCACTTGAATTTTGTATAAATGGAAAACCCTTTGAGGTTTTTTTACTGAATGGTTAAGAGGTTGCTTCTTCTATGTTAAGGATGTGAAGCTGAATCACTGAATCATTAAAGTGTCCAGGTTCCGTAGGTGGTATTATTAACAGGTAGAGCGCTGTAAGTATGTATCGATCTAGCTTGTTCTGTGCTTAAAGCTCTCTACCATCTACCAACCATTCAGGTACAGAAAATGTTTTTTAAAAAAGATTCTCACTCCAAGGCTGTTGTAATCAGAAAGATCAATATGTGTGAAATTGAAATGTGGCTCAAGAGTCGCATAATTTTATAGAATTGTTTCAAAGACAAGAGGTTCTTGAAGACTCTCTGTCACTGTAAAGCATTTATCATTAAAAAGCAACTGGAGGCTCAATGTGAATTTTGCATGTGAGTGCAAGGTAAGTGCCAACTTTTATCATCAAGGCTATAAACGTTAAGGAAAATTTGCAGCTTATTTTATTTATTTATTTAATTACGCTTTTAAACCGCCCTATAGCAACGAGCTCTCAGGGCGGTGTACAGCAAGATAAAACCACATTTAAGCTTCAGAGTTCTAATGCGCTTTTAACATTCTTGAGGATTAATTGCGCCAAAAGGAGCTGGGCACACAATTGCACACCTTTCTCCTTTGGACAGCAGAATTAAAAATGAGAGTAAACTGCTGAAACCAAGTGCATCTTGAATGTATAAATGTAGTAAGAATATCTGCTTTAAACCAGGCTGTATATCAGGGGTGCAGATCCTGTTGCACCCCTCCCATCTACCTCCCATCATCCCCAACCATTGGCCATGTTGGCTGGGGCCAGTGGGAGTTGAAGTCCAGCAACGCCTGGAGGTTCAAAGGTTCCTCATCCCTCCTGTATAGGGTGGCTTCTCAGTAGCTAGATCTGGCAAAAGAAGATCATTCATTGATTCACAGTCAAAGAGCCTGATGATGATTACATAGACCACAGACTTTGTACTGAGCCTGAAGCATGTTTAAGCAAGCTTAGTGACCCTTCCTGTGCCATTCCTTCCTTTGTTCAGTAAGACTCGAATGAACGGAAAGTAGACTATGAGTAATATTGCTTAAAACCACTACCTTTGGAGATGTTCACCCCTGTCTCCACTGAGTTTATGCTTGCACAGCTGCTATGGGCTAGGACCTGGGAGATCAGGGTTCAAATCCTCACTCAGCTGTGAAGCTCAGTCACCAGCTCTTAGCCTAACCTACTTCACAGGATTGTTGTGAGGATAAAATGGAAAGGGGAGAACCATGTATACCACTTGGAGCTCCTTGGAGGAACGGTGGTATATAAAGGTAAATCATTACGATGACAATAATGCATTATTTTATATATTATTTTACATTATTATTGTTTTATTTTATTATTATATTAAATTTTTTTCCTGCCCTTCTTCCCAGAAGGAGCCCAGGGCAGCAAACAAGTAAGAAAATACTAAAAACACCTTAAAAAACATAACATCTTAAAAATGTAAAAACATCTTAAAAAGCACTTCCAAAACACACAGACTGGATAAGGTCTGTACTTAAAAAGCTTGTTGAAAGAGGAACATCTTCAGTAGGCACCAAAAAGATGACAGAGATGGTGCCTGTCTAATATTTAAGGGGAGGGAATTCCAAAGGGTCGGTGTCATTATGCTAAAGGTCCACTTCCTGATGAGATGGTATCTGCAGGAGGCCCCCACTTGCAGAGCGTATTGATCGACTGGGTGTAAAAGGGGCAAGATGATCTTTAAGGTACCAGATCTTTAAGCACGGCCTTCCTCACAGTCTGAATCTTCAGATGTTGCTGGGCTCCCATCTCCCATCAGCTCCAGCTAGCTTGGCCAATGGTCAGGGTTGATTGGAGTTCCACAGCATTAGGAGGGCACCATGTTCAGAAAAGCACGTTGGGAACATGCCCACCTTTGGGGGAAAAAGAAAGGTGTTATGTTCTCATTGCCCTTCCCCACCCCCATCTCCAAATTATATGAGCCAAAGCGGTGCCAGTGGTCAGGAACCCTATGTTCTGTTGCGCTGTGTGTGATTTGTTTGTGCTTAATTTCGTTTAAAGCGACACCACAGCAGCAGAGTAACAGCAGATGTTGAAATGCGAGTGTGCCAGCGTGTGCGTGTGTTTGCCTAAGAGAGCAGGCTTGTACCCTGCATCAGCATCACTGAGACTGGAGACTTAGTAAAATAAGAAAAGCTACTTTATTTATAGAAATACATAGTAGATAGAAAAGCAAACCTAGTTCTAACTAACTAAGTTGGAGGCATAACGCCCAGGTGTAGGGATTAGCCTCATGGCTTGGAGAGAGCAGAGACAAAGGGATGTCTCCTCTCTCCAGGACAGTTGGAGGACAAAGGAAAGGGCAGAAGGAGGAGGGGCAGGTAAGCTTCCCTAAAGATGAGAAGGAAGTCAGTCAGAGCATCACAGGTAAAGGTAAACAAGCCTATCCATCTGGAGGACCCTAGCTCTGTTTTCCTTCTGGAGCACAAACAAAAGAACAAAACAGGAGTTGGTCTTGCCCCACTTCCAACATGCTCTTTGTTATCTTTTAAAACATTTTGTTTGCATTTGACCATGCTTGGCACCTAATTGTCACCCCTCAAGTTTTGGGGGTGATATATGCTTGTGGACTCTCCTTGCCCAATCCAAACAGTGGATTTGGAGAAAGGTCACATTCATATCATACATTTAAAGCACTCATATACCACTTTAGCAGTCATGGCGAATCCTGGGAACTGTAGGTTGTTAAGGGTACAGGGAATTGCAGCTCTGTGAGGTCAGCATCCTTACCAGATTATAATTCCCAGGATTCTTTAAACTATGACTGTTAAAATAGCATCAGAGCACTTTTAAATGTATGGCATGGATGTGACCTCATTAATCTCATTGATTTCAGAGGAAAGTGATGTGCTCACGATCAGGGCGTAAGTACCACCAGAAATAATCCAACATGCTAATAAGGGCATGTTTATTTGGGGAAGGGCCATAGCTCAGTGGTACAGCATCTGCTTTGTATGCAGAAGGTCCCAGGTTCAAATTCTGACATCTCCAGGTGTTACTGGGAATATCCCAAATCTGAAATCCTGCAGTGCTGCTGCCAGTCAGTGCAGACAGTGCTGGGCTAGATGGAACAGTGCTGTGCCTCTGTATAAGGGCAGCTTTCTGGGTTCAATTATTTCATTGCAGAACCGCAACTAAATAATCATAATGCATCATTCCTGATTTTTCTAGCTCAGAGTGCTTCCTGGAATAAACCAAGGGCACTTGTTGTTCTGCTTTTGATCCTGCCGGTGTTGTTCTTCACGCTATTTTCTCATCTTGGTCGTGCAAATGTCACTTCCTTTTATTTTTAAACTCTTATCAGCATAACATTATAACCTCAAAACAGTCTGGAGCAAGAGTTTAATTTCTAACAAGGCGACATCATGTGCCAACATTACAAAAAAACAAGCCCCTGGCAAGCCAGCCATATGGAAATACGAAATCTTCCTGATACCTAGCCTTTGCCCCTGTTTGTTCACCACATCTCCCCCACCCCTTTTAATCGGATGCTTTGCAAGAAATCTGTTGTCTTCTTCCCACTGCAAAAGAATGCTATTACGGCTGCTGGGATACTACCCTTTGGTTAAGTGAATAGGAAGGGGTGATTGATTTGATGTTCCCTGAATGGGAGCGAACAACTGGAAATCTCACTCCCCTGCCTTTTGGAAGGCAGATACCTTTTAGCTAATGGGAGCAGCAGAGTAACTACCTGTGGAAGAATGAAAGCTGTTTTTGAATAGCTCGTCAGTGCTGTGTCTTGGGAACATAGGAGACTGCCTTTTACCAGTCCAGATCAGTAGTAGTTGGTGCCCGTTGGGATTGGTGGGGCAGGAGAGAGGGAGACCAACAGTAGGTGGGGCCAGAGGCAATACTAGGCGGAGACAGAGCAATCGTGTGTGGAGCCAACCTATACTACTTCTGGCCCAGGGCTGGCTCCCTGTTTCTGGGGGTCCTTGGGCACAGGCTCTCAGTGGGCCCCTTGTTTTCCTCCTCACGCCACACTCCTCCTTCCTCTTGGCCCCACCCCTTTAAAGCAAAACAAATCTTGACCAATGTGAAAACCCTTTATTGTCATTCTGAACTTTTGAAATGAGGAGTGCCATTTCTTCAACACTGAATGGGTGCACCATTCCCACCCATCTAAAATTAATGGTTGGATCTTTCTGCTATAATCTCATTTCACACTTCCTTTTTTTTGGGGGGGGGGGGATAAAAATGTAACATTTTTACAGGTAAAAAAAAATTGTACAGGTTAAACACATACATATTTATTTATTTATTGTACTTATATACCGCCCCATAGCTGAAGCTCTCTGGGCGGTTTACAGTAACTAAAAACATTAAAACAAATATACAAATTTAAAAACGCATCTTCTAAAAACAATTTAAAACACAATTAAAAAATTTAAAACAATTTAAAACACATGCTAAAATGTCTGGGAGAAGAGGAAAGTCTTGACCTGGCGCCGAAAAGATAACAGTAAATAAATAATATTGAAGATTATAGCAATATCCATAAGCTGGGTCGGGCAATTGGGTTGGGTTGGGTTGGGCTGGAGCCAGTGTGGGCCCCATCTCCACTCCTGGGCCCTCAGCCAATGCCCCGCTTCGCCCACTGCTGGAGCTGGGCCTGTCGTGTCCCCATCCTCTTCTGAATTCTACAAGGGCAAAACTGAGACTAAGGACGAGGAAGCTGACAGCCAGGGCCACCCTCGTGAGCTGGTTTAAAATAAAAAGGCAGACGGGGGCTGGCTGAGGGCAGGCTGCGATTGATGGCGGGGTGCCCCATTTGCCTTAAAAGACCATACTCCACTGGATGAGATTATGGCTGCATTAGCATGTAGTTAAAGGTGGGTTTTGGGGTTTTGTTGTTGTTTTAAAGTATTTTTCACCCTGTGCTTCAGCCAAAATAGTCTCCCAAAGAGACTTATAACAGTCAGTGATGAGATGGCCCCTGTCTTCATGCTTACAATCTAAGACATGACACGAGCAAAAAGGATTGGATTGGGAAGTGGAAAAAAGAAAACTTGGGTACTACTATGTATTTGTGACCTAGTCAGGCCATTGGTCCATCTAGATAGGTGTTGTCTACACTGACTGGAAGCAGCTCTCCAGGGTTTCAGACTGGGGACATTCCCAGCCCTACCTGGAGATGCCAGGGGATTGAACCTGGACCTTCTGTAACACATGTAGGTTCCCTCTTCAGGCCTTCTTTCCAACCTTCAGAGATCTAGGCCGGCCTTTCCCAACCTTTGGGTCCCCAGAAGTTGTTGGACTACAACTCCCCTCAGCCTCAGCCAGCATGGCCAATGGTCAGGAACGATGGGAATTGTAGTCCAGCAACGTCTGGGGACCCAAATGTTGGGAAAGGTCTGTCTAGGGGATGGAGCCAGAGGAGGCAGGGACATTGATCTTGGGGGTGAGGCCAGCCTGCGCGGGTCTGCTTCCATTTCATGTGTTTTGGAACTGGTGAAGGATAACTTCACTATGGGGCTCGTACTGTTGTCATCTGATCTAACTTGGGGCAAATCTCCTTTCCTCCTGTTCAAAAGTGAAATGATTTGGAATCCAAGAGTCTCCCCAAAAGGAAATATTAGTGGTCTGCATCTCTTCCACTTTCTCGTTACATGGTCACCATTAGAGAAGTCCACGTTATTTAATATTACAGTAATGAATGCTTTGGTTGGGCACTTCAATTCTCATGAACTTCTGTTTGGCAGGTTCT
Organism: Rhineura floridana; assembly: GCF_030035675.1. NCBI lineage: Eukaryota > Metazoa > Chordata > Lepidosauria > Squamata > Rhineuridae > Rhineura > Rhineura floridana. Next base: position 13,662,779 of record NC_084496.1, read on the forward strand.
ACTGACCGAGATGATGGAAAGATGCAAGAAGCTAGGCAACAAGTAAGTAGCAGGCTTGCAAAGTTTGTTTTTGAAATCTGAAGGACCCTCATCCTTACATCTGCCAGAGTCCTCCTATGGCTGTATAGTAGGGCCTCACTCATACGGCAGGTTACGTTCCAGGCCCCCGCCGAAAAGCGAAAACCGCCTGAAAGTGGGGCCCTACTGTATTCCAGCCGCTGCTCTACAGCTGACAGCGATCAGCTGTAGTGTGTGATCAGCTGTAGCGCGGGGAGCTCCAGCCACCATGTTCCAGCTGACAGCAATCAGCTGTAGCATGGGGAGCTCCATCTGCTGCGTTGCAGCTGACAGTGATCAGGTGGAGCGCAGCGGCTGGAGCTCCCCGCAGTACAGCTGATCACCCCGCTGGCACCGCCATATTAGCAGAATGCCGAAAAGCGGGGCCCTATTGTATTCTGAGCCCAGTGGAGAGAGGGCGAAACCTGCTCTTTCTCCCACACTGAGGTCAACAGGGTAAATCAGCATATTCTTCCTCTCTCCCTTGTAAGGTAAATGCTGCCACTGACTCCTAAGGGGTGACGCGGGGGCAGACCTGCATTTGGGAAGAGTGTGGATATGAGCGTGTGTATCTTTTATTTATTATTTGATTTATATCCCACCCTTCCTCCCAGCAGGAGCCCGTATGTGTATATGACAAACCGACCACCAATTCTGTTGCTTGTTGGTCAGCCTCCACCAGCTGGGACCTTTTGAAGGACCTGCGTTTTGTGAACGTTATAAAGATGCCTTCTCGTTGTTCCATTTGTCTAGCCCAGTTGTTCCCACTCTGACTGGCAGCAGCTCTCCAAGGTTCCAAGAAGGCATCTTCCTCAGATCCCTTTAGGTGGAGGAATTGGAACCGAGACCTTCTGCATGCAAAGCGCATGACTTACCACTGGCTTATGCCCTTTAACTAGGCCCTGTGCAGAGTGTGCAAACACCCTTGGGTGTCTGTCTCAGTGCAAATTCTTACAAACAATGGGCTCTCTCTCCATGCACTCTACCTTTCCTAAGGGCAGCATGTAGTATGGTTGTGTGCCACCCCAACCTCCGAAGGGTGAGGGATCTCCAGGGGTCCCTGCGCTTGCCCAGGGTTTGGTTTCCTTGAAAGGAAGGTCAGCGGAGGCTGTGGTATCTTTATGAAATATGGTTTGTTTATTTACACACATTCCAACCTGAGCTTAGGATGGATGAGTTCAAAGCATCAGCAGCCCCATATCTTGCTTTTCCATCAGGCTTACAGGAGGCATCCTAAAGCTATGGTGCAGGGAGCCAGCCTCTCTGCGTGTCTCCAGTCCCCAGCCTTTCCTCAGGCTCATCTAAAAACACAAGCCTCTGTTAGGCCCCAGGAAGGGGGGGGGCTCTCTTGAAGAGTTTCAATAACAGTAGGATCTCCCTGGCACAGTTAACGGGCGCTTGATAGACCCATCAGCTCACTTGGCCACTCTGTTAGACTTACAAAGGGGACTCATCTGGCCAGCAGAGCAGGTTTCTCACCTCCAGGGGCAGGCTTCCAAACCAGAGGCTGGAAGGGAACTCGTAGAAATCAACCGTCTCAACCCCATAGTAGTATTTTAGCAAGGTTCAGGATTAAGGACATCGGAAGAGCCCTGCTGGGTCAGGCCAAAGGCCCATCTAGTCCAGCATCCTGTTCTCACAGTGCCGCCAAACAGATGCCGCTGTGGGAAGCCCGCAAGCAGGACCTGAGTGCAACAGCAGTCTCCCCACTTGTGATTCCCAGCAACTGGTATTCAGAGGCAGACTGCCTCCAACAGTGGATGTGGAATATAGCCATTGTGCCTTGTGGCCATCGATGGCCTTATCCTCCATGAATAGGTTTTTGCTTCCGTGGGGTGCGCATTTGACTCCTCTGCTCCTGGCATTCTGCTGGTAGGTTGAGACACTTTTTGCTCCACTGTGATTTCAGCTGCTTATACCTCAGTGAATTTTTCTGTCTTCAGTGCCACAAGCATCTCTGTTTGTCCATCTACATATTGATGCATTGTGCCAAAAAGTGGGGGAGGCCCTTTGAGAAGGGGTAGGAAAGAAGCCTGCTGGGGGCATTGCTAGGTATTTTTTAAAGGACTCGGGGCAGAGGCCCATGGCACAAATTTGCATGGAATTTGTATATGTTAATATATCTGCCGCTGTGAAATTAAGATGTGGGTCACGGTCCTTCGCAGTGTGCCTGTCGTCCTGGTGCAGTGGCAGATCCCACAGAAAAGGCAGCAAGGCAGGTCAGGAATTGCAGGACCATGGAGAGCTCCAAGTGAGGAACTTGCGGAGAGTGGACGGAGGCTTCTGAGCCTCTGCCATCTTCTAGGCTCCAACCCTTTGTGGATAACAGTCAGATTCTTAAAAGGCCTGAAGACAGGCACCTCCATTCCATAGCCTCCTGCTTGGTGCATACCCTGTGATGCTGAGCCAGTGGGGGGCATCTGGTCTCTCGGGCTCAAGGGTGGGCACCCATGAGGGTCCAGGCTCTGGCCCAACACACCCTGGTAGTACAGGAGGATCTTCTCGGGGCTCCTGTCTTGACAGCCTCATGTGCAGTGGTTAGGAACATAAGAAGCTGCCTTATACTGAATCAGAATATTGGTCCATTTAGCTCAGTATTTTCTACACTGATCGGCAGCAACTGTCCAGGGTTTCAGGTGGGAGTCTCTTCCAACCCTACTTGGAAATGCCGGGGACTGAACATTGGACCTTCTGCATGCAAGACAGATGCTCTACTGCTGAGCCCTTCTCCAGTTATGGTTAGATGCAGAGATATGGTTCCCTGATCTCCAGCAGCGGACTCGGAGCCCAGAATTTTGTCTGGCTGTCTAACTGGTGCCCCAGCAGCTTCCGACTTTGTGTCTGGATTGATACTGGATTCAGGGGTCATGGTAGCACCCAGCTGCCTGTAAGCAATTTTAAGAAAACAATGAACCCAAACACTACCCCCCCAAAAAAAAACAGAGGAGGAAAGGGGCTGGAGACCCAGGACCCACCGCCCATGAGCCAGCTTTAACTTCCCCTGGAAAAAAGCAAAAGCATCAGTGCACAATGGCATAAACTTTGTGTAAAAAGCAGCCAGCTTGGATCGTGAAGTGGAGAGAGGCAGGGCAATCCCTGGGAAGGAGGCAACAGAACAAGACTTATTGTGGAAATGTTTTTCTCCCTACATTTCCTGCATTTCTAGTGAGCTAGACATTTTTATGCAGGGCAAAATAAAACAGGATGTAGTGAATTCTGCACCCACGTGTGCAGTTATTAGCTTTGTACAGCAAGCCTGCTAGTCTGGATGCACCCTAATGTGACAGACAAAATTAAAGTTTTCTTTCGTTCTTTCTTTCTTGACTCTTGTCTTGATCTGGAAATATTTCTTCTAGCGCCTTGCTATTGAATTCAGTAATGTCCGCCTTCAGAGCCGAATTTATTGCTGCAAGATCTATGGATTTTATTGGCATGATTAAGGAGTGTGATGAATCTGGTTTCCCCAAGGTAAGGTTCCCACCTCCTCTCCTCTTGCATGCAACTTTTCAGCTTAGTCATTGTCATGCATTATAATGGGTTTGAAAATCACTGATGGGGAACTTGTGGTCCTGCAGATGTGGTTGAATTCCAGCACCCATCAGTGCCGACCAGCATGGCCGGGGATGAAGGGAGTCGTAGCATGTTAACATCTGGAATGCCACAGCTTCCTTGTCCCTGAACTAACAGGCACAGTTAAATGAACATGCTCATATTTTTACAGCATCTTCTCTTTCGCTCTCTGGGGCGGAACTTGGCCTTAGCTGACCCTCCGGAAGGTGATCGACTTCAAATATTAAATGAAGCCTGGAAAGTTATCACAAAGTTAAAGAGCCCACAGGTGGGTTATTGGTAGGAGAGGCGTTTGGCACAGATATTACTATGAACTGTTGTAATAAATATAATGCAAGTTCTGCATACTCCATTTTGGGAATATCGCCTAGCCCAGCTTAAAGATGCCAGAGACCTCTCTTGGCATGTCCTTCCAATATTTTGATCAATTCTTTTTAGAACACACCTGTATAAGCAGTGGTGGTGGCTGGTGGCTCCATGTCAGTGAGCCAGTGGAATCCGCTCCGGGTTTCAGTCCAAGCTCGGACAGCTCTTTGAAAGTTTGGACTAAACCCTGGAGAAGATTCCACTGGCCCACTGACATGGAGCCACTAGCCGCTACTACATATAAGAACTCCGCTTTAACTACATAAAATGTTTTTGTCATGTATGTAGCAAACCGGGTATGGTATCATTGGGGATCTGATTATAGCTGTGTGTTTAGGACAGGGTGCAGAGCAGCAAGTAAAAGCCCTCTAAGCATTGTCTGCAAGGTGATACACAACTTTGAAATATAACTTCCATGAATTGATTTCTAGGATTATATCAACTGTGCAGAAATCTGGGTGGAATATACCTGCAGACATTTCACGGTATGTTCAGATTTTTTAATGTATTTTTTTATAATATTTGTATTTCTTTCTGCTCCCTGCCCCCAGTATAAGGACAGTAGTTTATTGCATTTGATAATGCTGTAGAATAAATATATCATGGAACATTTGTGTTAGAAGGCATTTAGAATGGTCTCTACATCTTGTTCATGTGACATACCAGCCGTACCTTTGTTTTTTGGGAGCGCTTAAAGAGGGAATGAGACTTAGTGACATCCATCTGCTGTGTCCTGGTTTTCTTTTCTTTTTATTTGTTCTGTTCAAGCAGGTTCATATAGACATTTGACCAGTTTGGGACCCTTGTTGGTGACAAACACTTTCAACTTTGTAAGTTAGGCCTTAAGAGACCAAGAGAATATCTGAGTCAGTACTGAATCTGAGGTGGGCCGGAAAGGAATGCAGATCAGCACGCATTTATTCAGGAATATCAAAACTACTGTCATGACTGTTCTTACAATCAGTGTGATGCATACTGGCCTGAGCGGAATAAAGTTTCTCTCTGTGTAAACTGCCTTCAGTATTTAACAAACAGGAGGTTGTGATTTTTTTATTATGGTTTAGGATTAAAACTCAAATAGATGCTAGCTTATTGACCTTAAATAATAATAGTAATAATATCATCATCATCATCTCTGGATTCCAAAAGAATCCTGACACACTGACTGTGCAGGAATAAGGCTCTTAACTGCTTAGCTTTGTAACGTAATTGTCCTTGCTTGGTATGGTTGCTTGGTATGGTTTTGATAAGTTGAATTCATGACTGCTTTTCTGCTGCTGCTGCTGTCTGATGGCATTTAATTTGCACTCTGCAGAAGCGTGAGGTCAATACGGTTTTAGCAGATGTCATCAAGCACATGACGCCAGATCGGGCGTTTGAAGAGGCCTACCCCCAGGTAAAAATGAAGAGCACAGCCATAAAAACCCCTCAAGGATTTTGTTCATATTAAAATGTACAGCTGGAATTGTCTCCAATACTTGTCCTACTCAGAACAGACCCACTGAAGTTGTTGTACATTCACTGGGTCTACTCTGAGTAGGACTAGCATTTGATACCACCTTGGGTGTTTGAGGATTCAGACTGGCTTTTAATGCACATCAGTCAAAGCCATGTACCTGATTTAAAAAGTAAATGTGAGCTATGTAAGGCCAATGAGCTGGAAACATTGAACCGAGAGAGGCAAACGTAGAGGCAGATGGTCTTCAAATATTTTAAATAGTTGTCAGCAAGAAAAGATCATGCTTGATGAAGAATTGAATAATAAGCAGCAGGTTGTAGCCATCTTACTCAGAGTAGATCCATTGAAATGTAATGAACCCAAGTTAGTCATGTCCATTAATTTCAGTGGGTCTACTCTGAGTCGGCCAAACATTGGGTACAAGCCAGTGCGTTTAAATGAAAGGGGTTTTATGTTTTCTTTTTCTCTGTGTGTATAATCTTTTTGTTTATTTAATCAAAAACATATAATTCAATAACATGACAAATAGGGAAATAAAGGGGGGAAGCTAACATTGAATTAAAATTAAAATTAAGCATGAGAAAAAGTACAAATTCAGGTTGTTGCATTCACTATCCCTGGGAAGAAGAATAATTACTGGTATCGGAGGGTAATAACATGTCCTTTTTGTAAATATTTGTTTGTTTGTATCTGGATGTTGTCCTCAGGATCAACATTCTCACTGGATATTCTCACTTGAAATTGAAGGGTGACTAAGAATTCCAAATGGTGGCTAGCAGTATTTCACTGAAAGCATTTGAACCTTGTCATCGTTGATATATAAAATAATTTTTTTTGCCGTGTGGCTGAAAACGTACCTTTTTTTGTGGAAAGGGTTGGAGTTGACATCACGCTTGACGGCTTCCTTACAGTGCATGTCTTCTTTCCCCTGCTTCCTGCTCTTTAGCTCCAGTCAATAATTCAGAAAGTTATCACCTATTTCCATGACTTCGCCGTTCTATTTTCATTGGTAAGTTTCCACATGGCTGTAAGGATCATGAATTCCTTTCTTTCATGGCAACCATTCCGGAAGAATTTGAGGGTCGCTAGAAGACAGAGCAAAAGAACTGGAATTATGTGGAATTAGCTGATGAAGGTCTTTATGTCCTCCCCTGCAAGCAATAAATTTCCATTTTCTTCTGTAAATCCTGGGCCGCATTCACACCATATGTTTATTTCACGATTATTCAACTTTAAACAGTCCCTCAAAGAATCCTGGGAGGTGTAGTTTATGAAGGGTGCTGAGAGTTGTTAGGAGATCCCTTTTCTCCTCACAGAGCTACAGTTATCAGAATGGTTTAACAATCAGCCCCTCTTCCCAGAGAACTCTGGGAACTGTAGCTCTACAAGGGGAATAGGCGTCTCCTAACAACTCTCAGCACCCTCCACACACTGCACTTCCCAGGATTCTTTGGGGGAAGCCATGACTGTTCAAAGTGGAATAATAATGGAATAAATGCATGGTGTGAATGTGGTCCCACTCTTATCATGCAGTCATGGGAAAAGCCCAATGACCCTGGAATATAGGGCAAAAGTCCTGTAGGAAAGTAACGCCTGATCTAAACCGAGATTGATTTTTTTATATATCCTTCTCTTCAATCACCAGGCTCCTCAAAGCAGCTTATGACATCCTAAAACAGCAGTTTTAACTACTTCTTCCCATCGTCTTGTCCCTTGCCAAGGGTTATGGTTTCCACTGTTTCTCCCTGTCGTCTGACGATTCCCTTGCCATTTTGTATCTGGGAGATGGAGAGGTGTGCAGAGTCCAGAGAAAGGCCTGTGAGTGGAGGGGTGTCCTATTTGCCATCCTTTGGACCCTGTAGGAAACTCACCAAACCAAACACAGGGCCATAGGAAGCTGCCTTATACTGAGTCCACCATTGGTCCATCTCGCTCAGTATTGTCTGCACTGACTGGCAGCGGCTGTCCAGGATTTCAGGCAGGACTCTCCCACCTTTATCTGGAGTTGTCAGGGACTGAACCTCTGCATGCAAAACCCTGCTTAGAACTGGGTGTGTGGAGAGCAGCTGAATTGGGCACAGCTATGGGCAACCTTGGTGCCTTGCCCATCAAAACAAGTGTAGAGTGAGAGACTGGGGTCATGGTCAGCAGGTACCAGGAACCCCCTTTTTTTGCTAGATTTTGAGGGTGATCTGTGAGTTACTTTGAGCCCTGGGTGAGAGCCAGGTGGACGGGTGGAGTCCTAGGTGGAAAGAAAAGGGAATGCTATCTGTTATTTATTAATGACGTGTATTAACAGTTTTATCATGTAATTTGCAACATTTGTTATCCTTTTGTGTTTTTTGTACACTGCTCGGAGATATTTTTATATATTAAGTGGTATGGAAATGATCTAAACAGATATAAAGCTCACTAGTAGCATACTTGCCCGGCCTTCCAATGCACTATTCCCAACCATAGTTGCATGCCCCCAAAGATGAAGCAAGGCCATCTTCAGAACAGATGTGCTTTAGCTACACATACTTAAACTTGGTGGTATTTCCATTGTTTCTTGTTTTTTTTTAGGATAAATTCTTACCATTCTTAGATATGTTCCAGAAAGAGAGTGTGAGAGTGGAGGTTTGCAAGTGCATCATGGAGGCTTTTATTAAGTGAGTACAAAATATTCTGATGAAGTGCACCCTAGAGAATCTAGACCATCTATTGAAAGGTTGTTAAGGGCGACAGATTTATTATTTATTTATTATTTCAATTTATATACCGCCCTTAGCGAAATAGCTCTCAGGGCGGTGAACAAACAATTGGTCTGCAGTCCAGTTGGCATTGGAAAGATTTGTTGTTGTTGCAGGCACTAAGGACTAGTCCAAAAAGAGCATTTAAATGCATTATAATTCCTATTGATGTTTATATAAATAGCTTATTGTGAAACTGACTGCATTAGGGTAGTCTTGTTCTGCTAAAATATGCTTTGCAGTTAGACGTGCTGGATTCAACCCAGCAATGTATTTGACTGTGAGCGGAAGGGCAGATGGAAATGCAAGGACATGTGACCCGAATGCACATTTGCTGCAGAGCTGATGCTCTTGACAGTTGTAGAAGATTGTGTTATTTCCCCCCCCCATGGCTGTATGTGTTAAGCTTTATTGTGAAGCACAGACACTTCAGAGTTAGATCACATCCATACCATACATTTAAAGCACATTTTATGCACGTGGATTCCCCCAGATAATCCTGGGAACTGTAGTTTATCCCCCACAGAGCTACAATTCCCAGGACTCTTAACAAACTACAGACCTCGGGTTCTTTAAGCCGTGTGTGTTAAATGTATGGTGTGGATGTGACTCCACTGCTTCTTAAAAAAAAAAGCGTTGATGTGGTTTTTGCTTATAGAGTGTCACCAATGAAAGAAATCAGCTAAATTAATAAGGCTTTATATATTGATTTTTAAAGCTCTGCATAAATGTGTATACAACTAAAACAGTAGTTTTGAAGAAAAACCAAACTGCGAGTTTTTAGACGATGCATGCATATGTCGCAGCCTGCACCATCTTAAAAGAGACATTCCCCTGTCTGTGAAAATGAAAGGGGAATGCCTCTTTTAAGAGGGGGCCTGTTATCTGCAGGTTTGATCACTCCCTCTAATAGCGAACTCAGATAGTAAGTGCCAACAGAAATGGAGCCAAAACAGGGTAATTGAGAAACAAGAGAGAGAGGGATCCAGCATGCTCAGGAGAACCCCAAGGTTTGGAAAAGTGTGAAAACATAACGAACAAATGAAAATAAGAGACACCTTCTCCCCCCCTCGCGAACAGCCTAACAATAAGTGACAGTGGGAGGTGCAGAGGATGGCGACACAAGATCAGGCCTTTTCAGTGGTGGCTCTCCGTCCATGGAATTTTTTTTCCAGAGGGGTGTGCCTGGCACCATCACTATCGATCTTTAGACACCAGGTGAAGACATTCCTATTCATCCAGGCATTTTGCTCTTAATTAGGGTACATTTTTTAGTTGGATTTGGGTTGGGTATGTTCTTTTTTATGTTGTCGTACAATGAGCACTTTTAATTAATTTTTAAAATCTTTTGTAGTATTGTACATTTTGTATTGGATGCTTTTTAAAAATTGTAAGTCGCTTGGAGAGAAAAAAGTAGTTAGCGACAAATGTAAGAACAACAAGCAGGACATGAACATGTGGGTGTTACCAGCGCTGCTGTGGAAAGAAAAAGCTGGGGCTGCTTCCATTTAGAATGAAATCCTAACATCAAAATACTTCCTCTTTCAGTGCCAAACGCATTCTTTCTAGTGTATTAATTTCCTTTTTATCACCTTTTGATATTTAGACTGAAAGTTCACGTTACACGGGACTGATTTTTAGCTAGGAGTGTTAAGTGGTGACCCTTGAGTCTTGAGGAAACAGTCTGCAGGAATGTTAACTGGAGTCTTTCTTTGTTTTACTTCCTCGATCCATTACAAAGAGTGCACTGTTGTGGCTCGTTGATTTGTGCAGCGGAACCATCATTTCAGGAGGGATGAATGATAAAACTGTCATGTGTAACTTTTGATTGGCTTGGCATCACATATTATTGTAAGTAAATGTACTAGTCCATACTGGGCAGTAGCATCAACACCCCTCCCCCATCCCCAGGGAACACATTTTAGCAAGGACAACTGATATAATGAACCCCCTAGGTTTCCAGTGGCCTGGAGAGAGAGTTTCAAGGCTCTGTGGCTTATTTCCTCTGCCCTGTCCTCTTTATGGCATTTCATTCCTTGCATGCAATGCTTTTTTTTTCTAATCTTGACACCAGCTTGAAGTTCCATCGCCTTTAGAGCTACATTGTTGGTTACTTTTGGACATCACAATCCACAGAGCAACAAAGCTGGGGTCATGAGATCAGTGTCTTAGGCTTCTGTGTGGTTCTTCTTTTTTCCCTTAAGGACTGGCCAGCCCCTAAATTGCATGGAGCAATATTCCACACACAAACTGGTGCTATTTGTTAGCTGTTTGGCTGGCCAGAACTTCTCTAGGGTTTCTCCCTAGGAGGTGTCTGTCACGTTAGGCAGGCTGAATTCATAGAATCATAGAATAGTAGGGTTGGAAGGGGCCTACAAGGCCATCAAGTCCAACCTCCTGCTCAATGCAGGAATCCAAATCAAAGCATTCTCGACAGATGGCTGTCCAGCTGCCTCTTGAATGCTTCCGGTGTCTGAGAGCCCACTACCTCTCTAGGTAATTGGTTCCATTGTCGTATGGCTCTAACAGTTAGGAAGTTTTTCCTGATGTTCAGTCGAAATCTGGCTTCCTGCAACTTGAGCCCATTATTCCGTGTCCTGCACTCTGGGATGATCGAGAAGAGATCCCGGCCCTCCTCTGTGTGACAGCCTTTCATGTAGTTGAAGAGTGCTGTCATATCTCCCCTCAGTCTTCTCTTCTGAAGGCTAAACATGCCCAGTTCTTTCAGTCTCTCCAGTCCCCTGATCATCCTTGTTGCCCTCCTCTGAACCAGTTCCAGTTTGTCTGCATCCTTCTTGAAGTGCAGAGACCAGAACTGGACGCAGTATTCAAGATGAGGCCTAACCAGTGCTGAATAGAGGGGAACTAATACTTCATGCGATTTGGAAACTATACTTCTGTTAATGCAGCCTAATATAGCATTTGCCTTTTTTGCAGCCACATCACAGTGTTGGCTCATATTCAGCTTGTGATCAACGACAATTCCAAGATCCTTCTCACACGTCGTACTGCTGAGCCAAGTATCCCCCATCTTATAACTGTGCATTTGGTTTCTTTTTCCTAAGTGTAGAACTTTGCATTCTTTCTTCCTCATCAGGTTCCTTAGTGATCTCCAGCTGAGACCTGGCCTTTATTGCAGGACAGGGCCCCACTGACTACAGCTAGTTTCCTTTTTTCCTTTGGAGCTGGAGGTCTTTTTGAAAAACGGGATTTCTTCCCTTCTTTCAGCTGGAGCTGGCCAGCTCAGAACAGAGGAGCCAAGTCTGTTAACCCATACAGGCTCATTTCACTGCTCTGCAGCCTCTTCTGTGTAAAAAGGCTGCTGTGAATTGGTCTGTTGTCATCGCTATCATCTTCTGTTGTTCAGTGAGTGCACAGTTTTGTATGGTATTCCGTATCTTGGGCAGAATTTAAGCAAAACGGCTTCTCAAGTAGTCAATAGGATACCTCCAAGGGGGCTGACTTTCTCCTAGTGCTCGAAGGCAGGAAATGACATTGCAGGGTAGCTACTGTGGGACCCATCCCCTGAGGTACCAGCTCATTTCCTGCCTTTCCTCGAAGCGCACCTCCTTTGTTTAGCTGTGCTTGTAATCCGATTCTTCTGTCTCAAGCTTCTTATTGTGGGTTTTCTGCTCCTGTGGTTAAGTCTTCATTTTGTGTGTGGATCTTGTGTCTAGTGTCTGCATGTGCCCTCAGGTTGGAGTTCCTAGGAACTGGCATTCAGAGCCATACTGCCTCCGACAGTGGAGGTAGAACATAGCCATCGTAGCCCATATCCTCCACAATAAGAACATAAGAGCCAGGCTGCTGAATCAGGCCAAAGGCCCATCTAGTCCAGCATCCTGTTCTCACAACCAGATGCCTATGGGAAGCCCACAAGCAGAATCCAAGCATTATCTCCTCTTGTGATCCCCAGCAACTGGCTTTCACAAGCAGACGGCCTCTGACAGTGGAGGAAAAGCATAGCCATCAGGGTTAGTAGCTGTTGATAGCCTTCTCCTCCAGGAATTTGTCTAATCCTCCTTTAAAGCCATCCAAGTTGGTGGCCTTCACTGCCTCGGGTGGGAGTGAATTCCGTAGTTTAACTATGAAATACAATTAGGCACTGTAATCTTTTCAAACCGAGGGCCCACCTCTAGCCCATACACACTTTTCTTAATTTTTCTTCCCTAATGCATAAAAGTGTTAAGAAGTTGTCATGCTGCAGGTCGTCACACTGCAGTTCACTTTGCCACAGACAGGTGGTGCTGCAGTGTGAATACAGGCACACCCCGCTTTAACATACGCAATGGGACCAGAGCGTGTATGTAAAGTGAAAATGTACTTAAAGTGAAGCAATTATCTATGCATGTACTGCACTGCAATCACCACTAGATGGCAGCGGCGTCATGCCATTAAGTGTCCGTAATTGCGAAGCGCGCGTATGGAGCATGCACGTTATAGCGAGGCGACGTTAAGTGAAGCAGCGTTAAGCGGGGTATGCCTGTACTTCAGCGTTCCATGGTGGCAGCTGGGCCAGGGACAGTGGGAAAACAAGTGAGCGAGGAGTGAGTGAGGCAGGTGACCATGAGGGGAGCGAGAGAGGTGGGCAGATGGGCGAGCGACCGAAGAGTGTGAGCTGGTCAGTGCCAGTGGTCACGTAGCAACACTTGGTGGCACTGTAGAGGATTGGCGAGGGGGGTAACTGCGGTTGTTGTTCCTGGGGTTGGGTGATGGGGTTGGCATGTGAAGCGCACAGAGGCTGCAGCCCCTAGTAACAATATTTGACTGGTGGTTGTGCTGCTGTTGTGACCCACCTGAGGTCAGGCTATGACCCTTTAGTGGGCCCTGAAATTGAAGACCAGTGGCCCAAAACACCTAGAGGTCCCCAAGTAGGGAAAGGCTGGCCTGTGGGTAACTGAAGGCAAACAGTTGTTTCGTGATGACTTCGTTGTACTTTTGTTCCATCAGAGAGCAACAGGGCTCTTTTGTGTGTTCGTAACACCTTTGCTGTGCAGTAAACAGAGTGTAGAGCTTTTAATGCCCTATAATCAAAGAGCACTTCAAATGAGTGCTCATTTTCTATGACAAGACTTCTACGCAGCAGGGAGACATAATCCAGATAGATGGAAAGAACCATTAATTACCATGCTTAAGTGTTCCTGCAGCCTCTAGGAGCAGAAGGAGCTGAATGGAAATGCAGAACACCTTGTGTGTGTTGCTGGATGTCGAAGTGCCACACACCTTCATCAGATAATAATAGCAGCCTCAGCTCTGTGAGAGCCAGTCCTTCACGTAGCTGAAACAACACTATCTGTGTACAAGAGGAGAGGTATTGGCAAGATCGGGGGAACCCAAAGGCTTTGGTGAAGGCCCAGAAAAAAAACTGAAAATTTTGAGGGAAAAAAGGGGCTTTCTGTTAACCCCTCCCCCATTTTTTAGGGGGAAAACAGGGGGGGGGAATCCATCCCCCCTGAATTTTCTGGGTTTTTTTTCTGGGCCTTCATCTGCACCTTACATTTAAAATGCATTTAATGCACTTTAAATCCAACTCAATTCCATAAATAATTTAATGCATATATAGAGCACACGGTTCCCCCCAAAAATCCTGGGAACTGTAGTTGACCACCTCGAAGAGCTACAATTTCCAGCACCCTTGACAAGCTACAGTTCCCAGGATTCTTTGGGGAAATTCATGTGCTTTAAATGTGCATTAAATATATGGTGTGTATGTAACCTTGGAGAAGTATATATATAAAAAGGGAATGCTCTGAGAGGGGGGATACAAAGGGATGGAGTTCACCACTCTTTTTCTTGACGAAAAGCGAAGGGTGGGGACTTGGAAGGGCGAATGAACCCCTGCTTCAGGTTGACATCAAGGAAGTCCCTTAGAGTGGCCAACTGTGGTTTGGACAGCAAGTAGATGTGGCCAGAGGGAATCTGGGGCCCTGGTCGAACCAAGGAAGCCCTGTGCTCCAGGTGAAGACCTTCAAGCCAGCTGTCAGTCTGCAGGCACAGCTGGATGACCTCTCATAAGGTGTTGGGGGCTTGGGCTTGCGCCAGTTCATCCAGTATCTCATCGTTAAGGCCCTTGTGGTATTGGTACATCTGGGCCGACTCGTTCCAATACACTTCCTGCGCCACAATTCGAAAAGTATTGGTATAAGTCGTGACTGAGTTCTTGCCCTGGCACAGGTTTCCCAGCTGGTGGGCTACTGTGGCTTTCCTGTATGGATCTCAAAAGATTTCCACCGTGGCAGCTGAGGGGTAGACCACTGAGCGCCCTCTCCTTCCAGTAGGCTGATCACGAAGACCATTTTCAACAAGTCGTTGAGAAAGTCTGACTGCCGTACTCTGGTGTACAGCTCACACTGTGCGATGAAAGTTGCAAACTGCTCCTGCTTTCCGCTGTAACGGAAGGGCAGCCCGGCGGGGGTCTTGATATGAGGCGCGGGCACTGGCTGGCCTGGAGCAACCCCGTTGCATGTCTCTCAAGTTGTTCCCAAGCTGGGTCAGCTGGAGTTGTAGGTTCTGGTTTTTCACTCAAAAAGTCTGGGTCTCGTTTCTCAGGGTTTGAATCTCGGCATGAAGTTTCTGGAGCTTGGCTAGCATGGTTTCTAGAGCTCTCTGTATGCCCTCCTTCATCCCGGTGCTTGCTTCCATCTCAGTCATGGAGTTGTCAGGTGGAGGTACTGGTGGCTGCAACAAACTATCCTGCCTGAACCCACTGAAGTCAGACATGAATGCAGAGGTTTGCTTCTCTTTAGTAGATTTAATGGAAAGTTTCCGTTCAGAACGCTTGAGGAATCAGCTTACAGGTTATAATAATAATAATAATAAACTTTATTTCTACCCTGCCCTTTTTCCAATAGGACTCAGAGCGGCTTACAACTAAAAACAACACCAATTAAAACATACAGAAGTATACTATTAAAAAAGAATTAAACTATGAGAAAAATTAAAACCATAAAATATAGGTTAAAAACAGCGGACAATTTAAAATAATAAAATCATATAATGTAATCACCAAACCTATGACATTTAATCCTGGTCGTTCTCTATCCCAAATGCCGGTTGAAATAAAACAGTCTTTACTTGTCGCCGGAAAGACGGCAAGGAGGGAGCTGATCGCACCTCACTCGGAAGGGAGTTCCACAGCCTAGGGGCAGCCACCGAAAAGGCCCTATCTCGTGTCTGCGTCATATGTGCTTGCGAAGGTGTGGGGAACACAAGAAGGGCCTCACCTGAAGATCTCAAATCCCAGACAGGTTCATGTAGGGAGATACGATCTGTGAAATAGCCTGGACCTGAGCCGTATAGGGCTTTGTAGGTCAAAACCAGCGCTTTGAATTGTGACCGGAAACAAATTGGCAGCCAGTGGAGCTGTTGTAACAGGGGAGTTGTATGGTCCCTGTAACCAGCCCCGGTTAGCATTCTGGCTGCAGCTCTTTGTACCAATTTAAGTTTCCAAACAGTCTTCAAAGGCAGCCCCACGTAGAGAGCGTTACAGTAGTCTAAGCAGGATGTAACCAAGGCATGCATCACCCTAGTCCGATCAGGCAGCTCCAGGAACGGGCACATAGGTTACACAGAATTCAGCATCATTACTAGGAATAAGTAGGCACAACTTCACTGCACAAAGATGTCACAGCGATTAGACACGCCTCCTTACCGATCTTAAGTAAGGATGGGCAGGCACCCTACTTGCGTGTACTGTGTATCACTGTGGAGAGAGCGCGTGCAGACAAGCGCTCTTCCTCAGAGGAACAGTGAGGACTCATTGAGATTGCCAGCACCATAGCCTACAAGTCCAAGGGGAGGGCGACTGGATCGCCTCAGCAAGGTCCTCCCCAACAGGAGGAGGGGGCTGTGTGGTGGTGACAGTGGAATGGGTGAAGGAAGAGATGAAAGGTAGGCGGAGAGGTATCTTCCTGACTGGGTTGGGCTTCCTCACTGGTAATGGGATTTATAGGAGCGGATCTGTCACTAGCAGCAGTGCGGGAGCTCTCAGACTCCAGCGCACCTGTAGACACGTCACTGGTGCCTTCTTCCCAGTCAAAGTCCGATTCCTTGTCCCCATTCTCACCACCTCATGCCCTTTCTCATGCCATTGATGTGCGCAAAATCCTTATTTTCATGATGATTTTTGTTGACAAGACCACTAGATGATTTTGGCACTTCAATTTTTGCATGATGAATATTATACTTGTGTGCCTTTTGGGTGGCAAGATCTAGTATTTTATCCTGAGAAGGAATTCCACTGTTCTGAACTTGTTCTGAGTTGTGAAATGTGAAAGTGTGTTTCAAAAGTAGTATTCACCATGCAAACAGTGTATGTGTTAGAACCACTTTGCAGTGACTTACCACACCAGTAAGTAGCACAAGACACTGGGCTGGTTCACACATAACTCAGATGTAAATGTGTATAGTTACCACAAATCATTTTTGGGGAGGGGGAATACTTCACTTTAAGCCATGGCAATAGGCTAAGATGACAAACGTTAACTACTGTCTTAGCAGTAGCGGCTGGTAGCTCCATGTCAGTGGGGCAGTGAAATCCGCTCTGGATTTTAGTCCAAACTTTCAGCTGAAGAACTCTGGACAGCTACTTGAAAGTTCAGACTAAAACCTGGAGCGCATTTCACTGACCCGCTGACATGGAGCCACCACTGGGTCCTAGTTATCTTTAACCTTATCACAGATACTTTTCATTCTTGTTTTCCAAAATGTTGTTTAGGCACCAGCAGGAGCCAACCAAGGACCCTGTCATCCTCAATGCCCTTCTACATGTGTGCAAAACAATGCACGATTCTGTGAAGTAAGTTTTTTGTTTTAATGAATCCCATTTTCAATTACGGTTGTTGTTGAGCATTTCTGAGGCCAAGAGGGTAGGGTAGGGGGATAGTATTGTTGTTCTGTTCATGTGCTGGTTTTATTCAGGGCTATGGGATCTGCGCGGGGTGCGGGGTAAACAGTTGCTTTGTTCTAAATGCACAACAAAGGAACAATCTGGGAAACGCTTGTGACTTCACAGCTTAACTAGTGGGGGTGGGGGGAGGGGAGAGAGAGATGGCAAGGAACAAATTTTAAGAGCATTGAAAGGGATAAACAAAGTGACAGATGCTGTTGTGAGATGTGGTGCCAGTTTAAAGTGCCTCTTCCCCTGTCGCAAAGGGCTGGTGACTCTAGTGAACAAAGCAATATTGATGTGGCTAGCCTTCTGCCCAAAGTAAATAACAAATGCATTTAAAATGCCTTTTTGCCATATTTGAAATGCGGGTGTAATCAGATTGAGGATATAATCCATTACCTGTTGTACTGCCCCCTGTATTTGGATCCTAGGGGAAAATATCTGTCATATATTATTCGGTTGTGCCCTGATCGAACGCCCCAAGAAGTGGTAGTGGAATTTTTAGCCGATAAATATTTATTTATCACACACTCGGTAGCCCAGTTTGCGCTGGCAGCCAAGAAGTTGAGGGCCCACCGCATTAAGAATTTGGTGGTAATATAAAATCCTACCCCCAAGGTCCGAGTGTTTCTTCCTTTTTTAATGAATGCCTTTTAATGAATGTCTTACTTTTAACGTGTGTTCTGACCAGAAGGGCCTTTTAACCAATACTTGTATATATTGTTAAGGCCTTTGGCTATATACAATAAAGTTTCTATGACATATCTGAAGTGTGTAAGGAAACTCTTTCTTGCTGGATGGGCTCTCGCTCTCGGTCTCTTGTTACTGTCCTTCCAGCAGAAACCTGCCCTCCTAGGGCAATATTCAATGATAATCCCACTTGGAGTAGGCCCCTTTGAAGTTAGTGGATATGACTAACTAGCATTGAATCCAGCCCTTTGGGTTGTATTCAATTAAGTCCTACTCAGAGTAGCTACACTGAATGGGTTGTATCCAACTGTCCTACTCAGAGTAGACCCATTGAATTAATGGACCTGGAACAGGTTCAGAGGAGGGCAACAAGGATGATCAGGGGACTGGAAACAAAGCCCTGTGAGGAGAGACTGAAAGAACTGGGCATGTTTAGCCTTGGGAGGAGAAGACTGAGGGAAGATATGACAGCGCTCTTCAAGTGCTTGAAGGGTTGTCAAACAGAGGAGGGCCAAGATCTCTTTTTGATCGCCCCAGAGTGCAGGACATGGAATAATAGGCTCAAGTTGCAGGAAGCCAGATTTCAGCTGAACATCAGGAAAAATGTTCTAACTGTTAGAGCAGTACGACAGTGGAACCAATGACCTCGGAAGGTAGTGGGCTCTCCAGCACTAGAGGCCTTCAAGAGTCAGCTGGACAGCCACCTGTCGGGTATGCTTTAATTGGGATTCCTGCACTGAGCCGAGGATTGGGCTCAACTCTTATGATTCTGTGACCTAAGTTAGTCATGTCTATTAACTTCAGTGGGTCTACTCTGAGTAGGACTAGCATTGAATACCACCCAGTAATTCTACTCTGAGTAGAACTTAGATACAACCCTTTAAATAACTATCTGCTTAGGCTGCACTCAGCCTACTGCGTGGGTTGTTAACGCAGCTGTTTCACGGCCGTGTTTGCAGATTAGCAGTCTTTATCGGGGACCCAGAGCTGCTGCCACACACCATCCGTCGGTTTCTTGTTATGCCCGTATTGGATGGCGAAACACTAATGAGCTAATAATAGTTGAGGTTCACTCTTCTCCAATTGAATTTGTATTCCAGAACAATTACTCTGTTCCCATCTGGTGTCTGCACTAAGAGAATTGCAAAATGATGCACTAGGGACTAGCATGTCCAGGATTAAGATGGATTACTTCATTGTAATTAAGTGTGGTTCATTTTCATCAGGGCGTGTTTGCTTTTATTACAGTCCCGTTTGGTAACCAAATTAAATGCTTATGATGTGAAACTGAACTTGAACCCTCCCCCAAATAGCCCAGCGTCATGTATTACATTTGCAGTATGTTTGTTTGTTTCGACTCTGTTTCAGTGGGACTTGCTTCTGAATAGGCATGTTTACGATTGCACTGGAAATGTTTATTTGCAAATAATGTGTTTGTTGTCAGAGACTGCTCACCAGTACAGGGTGGATTCAAACTGTTAATTATTTGTCTCATAGTAGGAATTTAGTCACACCTGCCCATGCGTACAGTGGGGTGAAATTTGCATAGAATTAAGAAGCCAGAAAAGTCCAGCCTGCTTTACAAACCACTTTACAAGAATTGCATAAGCACAATTGGCTATGGTTGCTGATCTTGGTCTGGGCCACAATCTGTGCAAGTCTTAAACCTTTTCCACTCGTCATGTTCCCAATGGGCTCTATCCAGCGTTCTCTGTCCACTAGCGCAAGTGCTTGTTCTAGCAAACGGGAGAGTTTTCACATAGCCCAGCTGAAGAATCCAATGCAACAGTTGTGCTAGTAGTGGAAACTTGGTGTGCAAGAGTTCACACCATCTTCCATGCAGCTGAGTTACCAGCAACCCTGTTATGCATTCTCCTGCACAACAACATTCTGCTGGCGCAAAACGTTTTCACCAGCAGAACAAGTATGCCACTGACTGACTTTAATTTAGTGCTGCATTGCATGGAACCCCCTGTGTGTGTGTAGCTCAGTGCTAGAGTATGAAAAAAAGTATTGTGTTCCATCTTTGGCACCTCCAGGTAGAGGCTCCTATCTGAAATGCTGGGGAGTCACAGCCAGTTAGGGTTTGCAATACTAAGCAAGATGGACCAACATCTGACTTGGTATAAAGCATCTCCCTATTTTCCTATGATAAATGGGACTGGTAGCAATGTGGGGAGGAAGGGATCGTCCCAACTGCAAGACAAACGAAGCACAAGTTTGGGGATTGGAGCTTTCCAGAGGTTGCTTGCTCAACTTGTCTGTTCTACAGGCATGTTTTGGCATGTTGTAGCTTAGGGATGGGAGAGCCTTAGGTTCCAGGGCTAGAGGTGGCCTCCCAGTCCTCTCTGTTCATCCCCTGGGAATCTCTCTCCCCTAGTCCTGATTCATCCAGATCAGATCAGGTGACTCTGCTTCCGAGTTCTATGGATCCTTCCCTCCATACCTGCCCTGGAGTGAGCCCCGCTGAATCTAATGGGGCTTGTTTCTGTGGTGCTGTCGATCTGTTTGAGATGGGCTTCTTAATTTTTGATGCTGTTTTGTAGTGCGCTGACACTAGAAGATGAAAAACGAATGTTGGCCTCTTTGATCAATGGATTTTTAAGAATGGTGAGTATCTGCTCTGCTGGTCAGGGTTTCAATCTGCATTTTAATTGTGCTTTTATGTGGCTGCTCATTTTTGACTTTTGGTCAATTTTGTGCACATAAAAACACAGATACATCTAATGTAATGTATATCTTGGCCCTTAGCCTTTAGTTATAATAATAATAATAATAATAAAATAATAACTATATGATAACTATATGTAGTTATGATAACTATATGAAACCCTCCATGTCCAGGTGCAGTATACCTCAGGATACCAGATGCCAGAAGATGCACAGCAGAGGATTGTTCTGCCTGCCTTTGTAACTGTGAATTTTGCAGAAGCACCTGGCTGAATGGCATTGACCTTTTGGTCTGATCCAGCCAGACTGTTCTTCTGTGCCCATCACAACAGAGCGTTGAGAGTGTTCCTAGAGGTTATGTCAGATGAAGGGAAAATAAGAAATCTGGTATGAACTATATTGCTTGGAAAATACTAGATGTTGTTTCCCCCCGACATTGAATTAAAGAGTTAGTGCTACCCTGCAGCAGATCAAAGAGCTGGGTAACTGGATGCCACAGTCTCCTGTCTTAAGAAATGACTTTGTGAATCTTCTTAATCCAGGTTTCGTTTGGGCGTGACTTTGAGCAGCAGCTGAGTTTTTATGTTGAAGCCAGATCAATGTTTTGTAATTTGGAACCGGTTCTCGTCCAGCTGATTCATGTGAGCATATCTTCTTTAGTATAAATTAGACTTCCCTGGCTGTTGGAGCTATTTCACCCCCCTGCTGCATATTGCCATTCCTTACATTTCATTACAGGGTAAGGTCAGTTTTGTAGGCATTTCACAGCAGAGAATTTGCATTTGTACGCCATGTTTTATCATGATATTTGGCATGTTGCTGGTGCATTAATGCCGCAAAGTGAAAAGCACAAAGAGCTGATAGCTCTTAAATGCTGAATATTCTAAATTGCCTTCTTTATTTCCATCAACAAATTAGTCCAGTGAAAGACCTTTATAATCGCTGCTTTTTCTCTTCTGTCTCTGAATTATTTGCATGTAGAATGAACAGCATTTGGAGGATACTTTTCTTCAATCTAAATGAGGGTCCATAAACTGACTGTTTATTCCAGGGCACTACACTGACACAGCAAATTTCAGTTTTGATATATTTTTTCAAGAAGGCCCCTAAGACCGGCCTTGAGGACCAAATTTTGACAGGTGATGCAAACCCCTTTCTGAGGTTTGCATTGAAAGCAAGGAATTTGCATCAGAACCCCCTGCTAAAATGTAGTTTCCTCCCGTTTGTTTTACCAGGGGTTTCCACGCAAACCTCTTCTTGAATCAGGAAGGGGTTTGCATGGAATCCTGCTGAATGGAGCAGGATTTAACCTATGCTCATCAGCTGATGAGTGGGCATTAATTCCTTCTCAGTTTGGCTGCAAACTCCTATTTCTTGCTGGGAACAGGCATGTGCAACTAATGCAAGATTTAACTCTGCCCTCCTGCCTATCAGATGACGTCTCGAGTGCTGTCAGCTGATGGGTGGGTGTGGTTTGGGGAAAATGGCCTCGCAGGCCATTTGGACCCCCTGGCAGGCCAAGGAGAATACTTTTCCTCAATCTAAATGTGGGTCCATAAGCTGACTGTTCCCCACCGCTGCCCTAAGGCAAATATATCCTTGCAATACCTAGCGAGGTCAGATTTCGAGTTGCCAGGAAGTGCAGTTTGTGTCCTGCTTCGTACATGATCTCTTCTTATTTACAGAATCAGGAAAAAATAGTCTAATTAATTAGAGGTGAACTTGCTTAATTTACCTAATTTTTATTGATCGCAGAATCCGGCTTTTCCTCATGCAAATTTGGGTTATCTTTGAGCAGAATTTTTGCCTTTTTTTTTTGTACAGTGTATGCGTAATCCTGCTTGTGCTTCATTACAGCTGTGTGTTCTTCCATCGTCCCTGAAGCTAACTCATAGTTAAACTTGTAGCTAATATTGATTACGCAGGAATATTTGGATTTAAACTCTCATTTAGTTCTATTGACTGCTGCTGGACAAAGTCCTTAAATGGTTGAGTTACAGAGTTGCTTCCATTAGTAATGTAATCTTTTAAAAACAGAGTGTGAACCAGCTGGCGATGGAAACGAGAAAAGTGATGAAAGGGAATCATTCGAGAAAGACGGCTGCATTTGTCAGGGTAGGTGTGAAAACTGAATGACTTCTTCCATCTTTAATTCTTTCTGTATGGACAACTCTATGGCCTGCTTTGGACGTAACACTAAACCATGGTTTAGCACTGGGTTTTGTTTTTTTTCCTATGGCCAGATGTTGTTGGGTTTCATTTCCCATCATCCCTGCCCATTGGTCATGATGGCTGGGGCTGAAAGAAGTTGGAGTCCAACAATGTTTGGAGGCCCACAGTTTTCCACCCCTGATTTTGGACATGTTCACAATAGTCTTTGAAAACTTTCCTTTCCTCCTTTTAGGCTTGTGTTGCCTTCTGCTTCATTACAATTCCATCTCTAATGAGCATCTTCATTCGTCTTAATCTGTACTTGCACTCTGGACAGATTGCTTTGGCAAACCAGTGCCTTTCTCAAGGTAAGCTTTAAGACCTTGCTTCGTTTTTAAAAATAAGCTATTATTTTAAGAAACCTTTTACTAGCTGCATGGAAAACGAGCGAGAATCGCTCCATTTTCGAATGTTCTGTATGAAAACTTAGGGAAGGAGGTTGAATCTTTGGTTGTCATGGCTCATTTGGCCTTGCACAGGACCTGCATGCTGATGGACTTAGCCTATAAAAAATCCAGTTGGAGAGCGTGCGGGCAAGGCAGTCTCGGTGTTTAGAATTCCAAGGATCTGTGCACATTCTACTTAGAAGTGCTACGGAACCTATGATTAAATCCTGTGTTTAGAATCTGGATTTTGCTTTTAGGCAAGTTAGAAAACAAACAGAGCGTATGCACTTGTGGTATGTTTTTTAAATCCTAGTATTATTTTTGGCAAATGGTAAGAACGTCAGTGCTGACATGCTAATTTACTTACTAATGAGACTGTTTTGTTCAGAACAAGACCTTCCTCTGCCTTTTTTTTTTTAAAAAAAATGTCTTGCTACATAATTAGTCCCATAACATATTTCAACCTTTCTTTTCCAAGAGGCATTAATTTTGGTGGCAACAAATATATATGTATATATACACAAAATCTTAAAACTTTACTTTTTAATGCCTGAATGCCCATTGGTTTATGTAACACAAGTTATGACAAAATCACTATAAATACATTTTGAGCTAATAGCAGCACAGGCTGGTTTGGGGAGAGGATCCTCAAAAAGCCAAGAGTGTGTGAGTTGTTTCTTCCAGTAGAAGCCTTTTTGTTAGTTGTTGCTTTTTTAGCAATAGAAAAGATGATGTCAAAGGGAATTATCTTGAACATAGGCACTGTGGACTCTTTCTCCTGTTGCAGAGTGGTGGTTGTTTTTTGAAGATGTGGGTTAGTTCCTTCTTGGAAAGAGACTGCACACAATGTAGGGAACGGCCGTAGTTCAGTAGCAAGCCCATGCCAAAGGTCTTCAGTTCAGTCTCTGGCATCTCTTGGTGCGGCTGGAGAAGACTGTCCTCTGGAACCCTGCAGAGCTTCTGTTAGTCATTGTGAACTGGCGGTATTTATTTTATTTATATATTAGATTTGTATTCTGCCCTTTCTCCCAGTAGAAGTCCATGTACTCCATGAGATGCCCTACAGAGGTGGTTGAACTACAGTTCCCATCACCCTTGACCATAGGCCATGCTGGCTGAGGCTGATGGGAGCAGGAGTCCAATTCCTGTCTGGAAGGCTCCATTTGGCTGCCCCTGGTGTAAACAATACTGAACTAGATGGGCCAATGGCACATCGTTGGAATACAGCAGCTTCCTATGTCCCTAGATCAGGGATGGGGAAACTGTGGTCCTCCAGCTCTTTTTGGACTCCAGCTCCCATCTGCCCCAGCCAGCACAGCCAATGGTCAGGGAGGATGGGAGTTATAGTCCAGCAACATCTGGAGGGGCACAGATGCCCCATCTCTGTCCTAGATTCACAAGCTGCTTCCTGTGCTACTCCCAGTTGGCATAGACATTGGGCTAGATGGACATTTGGTCTAAAATGGGGCAAGACAGCTTCACACTAAGTTATCTGGTAATTCATGTAACTGGCTAAGACATCTTGACAACCATCAGCACATTTTTTCTAACATGGGAGTGGCATGTAGGAGTTTACATTTATATCCTTCCACAAGTGGCAACCCTGACAGTTTCGTGATCTATTCCTTTTTTGGAGGAGGGAGGGGAAGAATTTATTTATTATTTATTTTATTATTTTATCTGTGAAATTTATATCCTGCCTTTCCTTCCGAAGGGAGCCCAGGGCAGCAAATAGATGGTAGAGAACCAAAAAAACCCTAAAAACAAAACATATTTAAAAATCTTTAAAATATCCTAAGCAAAACATATTTAAAAATATCTTAAACAATTCCAGTACAAATGCAATTGGGGTAAGGTCTCTACTTAAAAAGCTTCATGAAAGACTAAGGTCTTCAGCAGGTGCTGAAAAGACAACAGAGATGGTGTTGGGTGTGTTATGTGCCTTCAAGCTGATTATGACTTACGGCAACCGTATGAATCAGTGACCTCCAGTAGCATCTAACAGAGATGACTAGACTGCCTTCAAGTCGATTCCGACTTATGTAGACCCTATGAATAGGGTTTTCATGGTAAGCGGTATTCAGAGGGGGTTTACCAGTGCCTTCCTCTGAGGCTGAGAGGCAGTGACTGGCCCAAGGTCACCCAGTGAGCTTCATGGCTGTGTGGAGATTCGAATCCTGGTCTCCCAGGTCGTAGTCCAACACTAACCACTATGCTATGCTGGCTCTCAACAGAGATGATGCCTATCTAATATTTTAAGAGGAGAGAATTCCAAAGGGTAGGTGCCACAACACTAAAGGTCTGCTTCCTATGTTGTGTGGAACAGACCTCCTGATGAGATCCTCACCTGCAGAGCACAGTGACCGACTGTCTCAAGCTGTATAGGCTTTATATACCAAAACCAGCACTTTGAACTTAGCCCAGTATTTGTGCATATATGACATGTTACTTCTGATTTTGGATGGTTTTGGACATGTGCAAGGGAGAGCGAGTTAAATCTTGTCCCTTTCAGGAGATAACAAAAGTTGCCCAAACTTGTACATTTACTAGTAAATTCCAGCTGTCATTGCAAACAAGCTAACATTGGACGCTGACTCAGGCTTTTACCACAAAGGCTACCAGTTTTTATTTTCTTTGTTTCATCCCGATGCTGCGTGCCTCATTTGGGGCAGAGGGATTTAGGGCAAAGCCGACTGCTCCATTCAAGTACATTGCGAAAACAAGAGAGCTGCAAATTCAGTGTGGTACACTCTGTGTTTGTTTGGCTTGTTTGTAGACAAACCGAGCAGAGGCAACAAGATGAAGTCATTTTCCATTTCTCCGCTTTGGCTATTAACTCCTTCGTTAGTGCTTTCCCCTTTGCCAGATAATTAACGGGTGTGTTTGCTTCTTCAGAGTTAGGAATGAAGGAAGCTGCCTGAGTCAGACCAATGGTCCATCTAGCTCAGTATTGTCTACACTGACTGGCAGCGGCTCACCAGGGTTTCAGACTGTGGTCTTTCCCAGCCCTATGTGGAGATGCCGGGGATTGAACCTGAGATCTTTGCATGTGGCACAGGTGCTCTACCAGTGAGCTGCAGCTCTCCCCTGTTCTAGCTTCCCTTGTTCCCAAAGATTTTTGGATCTCTAAAATTCTACTGAAGGAGCCTCCTCACATGTATACCTGTCTGGTCCTAAATATCTTAATCAGAGACGCTCCTCCCACCTTCATATTCCTGAGGTTTAGAGGGCAACCGCTAGAGAAAGGTTTGGTGTTTTTCAGAGGTGGTACCTCGATTGTGGAATTATCTCCTCAAAGAAGCTTCCCTGGAGCCTACATTGTGGGGTTTTTTTTGGTGCTAAGTGAAGTCCATTTTAATTCCCCTTCATCTTTTAATCCTAACTATAATGTTTGTGCTTCTTTAGATCTGGGCACTAATTTGCTTTTCAGTTGTTGTTTTTATACTGATTTTACGTTGGCCTACTGTTGTGCTGTGTAGTTCTGTCTCATGCTGGGTTTTGGTTTTCTAAGACGTTTGTCCTGAGATTGTCTTATTGATTTGCCTTTGTGTATTTTATTGGCTTTTTAGAAAGCTTCCGGGGGGCTTTGTTGAATGGGTGATCGAGAAATTTAATAAATAAAATAAATTGCTGGGCATCACAAAAAAGTAGTGTATTTCCAAAAAACCCACAAAAACACCTGCATACCAGCTTGGAGGATTTTGGCTGCCATGGGACTCGATGAGGCTTTCTTCTGAGAAGACAGGTATAGGATTACATGGTTAACCATGTGGCTCACCACACTGAATTGAATCACTTTGTGTAATTTTGCAGAGTGCTGCTGCTGACAGAATGATGAATCCTTATCAGACATCAGTGGCAGCTGGGGGCTCTGTCAGGGGGTTAGTGGAATCCATTCCTGGTTTTAGTCCAAACTTTCAAGGAGCTGTCCAAGGTGCTGAAATCATCTTGGTCAACTCCTTTAAAGCTCATACTAAAGCACAGGGCGGATTCCACTGTACCCCTGACATGGAGCCACCAGCCGCCTCTGTCTGACATGCTTCCTGTTATGGGCCATGCACTGGACCAAACTGAGAGTCCTCTCTGGTGGAGAGAGATTTGTTAATTCTGCAGCTCTTTATAACATTCACATGAGCCATGTGCTTGGGAAGCTGTAGGTTTGTCCTGGCATGCTGGTCATCTGCTGTTATATCTTTGCTCAGCTTGAAGCCTAATATGCCCCACGGCCAGAGTTATCCAGCTAATTTGGACTTTTACATATGACTAATTTCACCAAGGGACGGATAAAAATGGAAATTGGGGTGGGGTTTGTTTTGCTCAGTTTTGCTGACTGAATCTAGATCCAGGAGTTCAAAAGTACACTGTGCTGTGGCTGATCTAAATATTTCTAGCTGGGTTCCCCACCCCCACCCTGCGTTTATTTGATAGCACAACAAGATGAATATTTTGTTTCACCAGTGACCTACTTTTCTGGGCCATCCGGAAATGAGGAATAAAGGATCATTCCCAGCGTTTTTCATTACTATATTTGCTGCTTTAGTACTGAATATTTTCTCTCCCCGAACTGAAAGGGGGCTTTAGCAGAAACTGTAGCTGCCTCTCTCCTTACCCACCTCCCCCACCCAGATTTGATTAGGCCCTTTTCAATCTAGTGTCTGATCTGGTTGGGACTGAAATGGCCTTCATCACGCTAGTGGATAGCCATGGCTTGATTTCGGCTTGTTCTCACTAGAATTGCATCAAATCGCAATTGCTACACTTCAGACATCATGCGAAACTGTGGTTTGTTCTAAAAGCAGAAGCAGGTTTCCTCCCTGAGGCTATGAAAAAAGAAGGGAAAGGAGAGGAAAGTGCATGGGCCTGAAGCTTGCTATGCCTCACTCACATAGTGGGAAACCATGATTTCCTGGCCACCCTCTCTCTAACCTACCTGATAGGGCTGTTGTGAAGATAAAATGGGGGAAGCCATGCACACCACCCTGAGCTTCTTGGAGGAAGGATGGGAAGCATATTAAACAGTGGATATGTTCACTGGCACCCTTCCAGTCATGTGTGCCCAGATGTTTTTGGGACTACAGCCTTCATTGCATTATCCCCAGCCAGCATGACCAGTGGTTAGGCATGGTGGTTGTAGTCCCAATGGCATCTTGGGACCCAGAGCTGGAGAAAGCAGCTTTACAGCATCCCTAAAGCTGGTTTTGAAAGGGCCTGAGGCTTTCCTACTAAAATGGAGAGAGATGTGGGGAGCTTGTTCCAGATCCTTGAGGTCACGTGGAACCTTTCAAGAACAGACATAACCACACAGACTGTGGGAAACCCTTCATTTGCAAGGAAACACTCAAGTCATGATTTCCCTTCCACCAGGGCCCAACTGTGTTCGGTTGTTGTAACAGGTCATTAATTTCCCCCCCTTCCCTGAAGGTCACACACGGTGTTAAGGAAATAACGTAGGCCTCTGCGGAAGGATTTATAGCCTAGTGGTCAGCCAGAATGAAGGAAGATTTGCTGCTGCAGAGGAGCAGGAAACCAAGTGAAGCATAAAACTAGATTGTATATGGTGCAATGCCCAAGCAATTAATTGAAGCCCAGGAAAGCTTCATCTGCAATTTATTGCAATGAATTCTCTTTCCCCCGCAATCGAACACAATGCTGGCTTGCCTTAGGAATGGAGCCTTATTGGACAGCCTGTACAGGAAGCTGTGTATTTCAAATTTAACTTGCCATATCTCAAGGTGAGGTACAGGTACTATATATACAAGGAGCTGCCTTAAGCTGACTGTAAATGTCTCTGGGTTTGATAAAGTAGCTTTCCCTCAGAAGGTGATCTATGGAGGCTCTCCAATTATTTTATTTATTTAAAGCATTTATACATCAGTAGCATTTCTAAGCAGTGTACATAAAAATAAACCATATAGAGAATACAACAATAAACGTTCATCCTAAAACCAAACGTAAACCTGAACACTACCTTACCTGTTGGAATAAGAAAGTCTTTGCCATGGGCCTGAAGTTCAGCAAGGAAGGTGCCTGTCTGATCTAAGTCAGAAGTAGGGTTGCCAGGTTCAGAGCCTGAAACTGATCCTGTATCTCTAGGAGAAGAGAAAGTCAGCCAAGTGCAGGTGTTCTTGCAACACTGGAATGGGAAAAACCACAAGGTGGAATTCTCCCTTCCCCCTGCACAACTTTTAAAGATACAGAAGACCTCTTGGTTGCCAGAATCAGGATCAGTCTCAGGCCCTGAACCTGGCAACCCTAGTCAGAAGGGCGTTCCACAGGCTTGGGCCCACAACACTGAATGCACAGCTTGCATCTGTCAGGGGAATAGGAGTCTCCTAACCACTCTCAGCACTCTTCACAAACTACACTTCTCAAGATTCTTTGCGGGAAGCCATGACTGTCTAAAGTGGAATGATAGCGGGATAAATGTCTGATGTGAATGTAGTCCTAGTGACAGAAGTATCACAGTTCTGTTGTAGTTGGTAGAGCTTTTGTTGTGATGAAAGCACAGCAGGGAACGCAAATTGCTCTGCATGTGTGAGCAAGAGAAAGAGAATGTGTGTTTTTGCTGCACATAAAGTAATGTTGCAGAGGGTTAACTGGATGAGCTCCCTTTTCCCAAGGTTTTCCTCCCTGCAGTCTTGATCTGGATCAGTCTAAACAGAATGATATTTTCCTGAGTAAGGACTGCCAGCTGAGCTGTCTTTCTGTGGGTTGTATCACCTAAGTTCTATGAATGGACATAAGTTAGTCATGTCCATTATTTCCAGTGGGTCTACTGTGAGTAGAACTTAGCTGGATACAACCCTGTGTTTTCTGTAGCCCTGAGGAGACTCGAAAAGCAATTTCTTTGAAGTAAAGGTAGTTGCTGAGAGCTGGCTGAAGCAGTTCCTTCTGTCTCTTTCCCCACCCCTCCCCTCCCCACCCCACCCCAAAAGGCAGGGAAAAGTTGATCAGGCATTTCTCTTTGTGACTTATAAGGACACAGAGGACAGCTGTGTTTTGGAGATAAAGGGCATAACAGTTGAGGACATTTTTTTCCTTTTATTGCATTGCTGCACAAGTGTTGCTGCTTCCTTGTGCAAGCATCACTTTGTAAGTGCCTCTGTATACACTTGGAATATAAATAGATTGTAAGTTCACCAGATGTAGACTGGCTGCACTTTACATTTCTGGAGAAGCAACCCCACCCTTCCTTGGATTTTCACTGTCTTGTTTTTCCTATAAGCCTTACCAATGTCTTACGCGCAATTAAAAACAAACAAACTAGGCTGTGTTTTCTTGCTTGTGGAGGTGTAATATTGTACTCGCAAGTCTGCTTGCTGTAATCTTAAAAATCTTCCCCAGACTGCAACTTCATTGGGATTTGTTTTTAAGATGTCTTTAGAGGTTTTCATATTGTTTTGTTTTCTCACTTCTTGTTTGCCACCCTGGGCTCCCTTGGGAGGAAGGGTGGGATAGAAATGTAATAAATAAAATTTTAAAAAGCTGATCACCGTGGGTATAATATTATTTTAATATTTTAACAAGGTTTCTGCATTGGGGTATGAGTGTTTTTCCACTATGGTATGGTACTGTATTTTATACTGTGCTGGTTTGCATTTTATATGTGCTGGTCTTTGACCAAAATAAAGAAATTCATTCATTGAGTTGTATTCAATCAAGTCCTACTCTGAGTAGACCCACTGAAATGAATGAACCTGTTAGGTCCAGTGGATCTACTCTAAGTAGGGCCATATTCACACCATGCATTTATTCCACTGTAAACAGTTATGGTTTCCCCCAAAGAATCCTGGGAAGTGTAGTTTGTGAAGGGTGCTGAGAGTTGCTAGGAGACCCCTATTCTCCTAACAGACCTACAGTTCCCAGGGTTTTCTGGGGAAAGGAACTGACTGTTAAGCCACACTTGGAATTGTAGCTCTGTGAGGAGAGTAGGATCTCCTGACCACTCTTAGCACCCTTCACAAGTTATACTTCCCAGGATTCTTTTGGGGAAGCCATGACTGTTTAAAGTGGAATAATAGTGGAATAAATGCATGGTGTGAGTGTAGCCTAGGACTAGGATTGGATACCAAGCCATGTTTTACTTGTTTGATGCAGGGCTTTTAATGCATGTTATTCATTCGGATGTTGGTGGCTGAGTTTTAATTTTTTGGGGGAAGGGGTTGTTACTGTTTTCACATCTTATCTATTATCTTTAAAGTAGACTGGGATAGACTTAAGCAGATGAACTGATGAAAACTAAATTAAGCAAAGATCTGGAGATTCGTCCCATGTAACTTGAAACAATTTTAGAAAGCCAAGAGCATTCTGGTCTATGGAACTGGATACTTATGCAATGCAGATTATTTTTTTCTGGTGATAAAATAGCATATACCCACTCATAGAGCACATGTGAGATGTGATTGCAACCTGTCTTGTCTTAATAGCCCATGGGAAGAGTGATATCTCTAATGTTAAGGAAAATTGGTTATGCAAATTAACATCTCTTTAACAACCAAAGGTAAAACCAAAAGAAGCCTCTCCTTTTTTAAGCATAGAAAGCTCTTCTGCCGAGCATAATGACGCATCTCACTCAGTACTGTGTACGCTGATTGGCGGTGGTTCGCTAGGGCAAGGGTTGCCAACCTTTGGGGGCCAGTGTGCCCATTTGGAATTTTGAGAGAGCGCCAGTCACAAAATGGCCATTGTGAGGTGTTTGGCATAATGGAAAATGGCTGCAGTAGGGGGTGTGAAGTCACACAAAATGGCCGCCACATCTAAAAGAGCAGAAAAAGAGACGGGAGCACAAAATTGGTGCAGGCATCTCATATATTATGCATTTTTTTTAGGAGATACATACTGTGACCTTTCACGGGTTACCTTAGGAGGTGCCACCATTTACCAGGTTGGTGACCTCTGCTGTAGGGTTATTTGTGGCCTGGGCTTCTTATTGTGTCCAGATCTCTGGTTGCTGCACTTCTTTCCTTCTCTTCTCCTCTCAGCCAGGCTGGGAGAGTGTCTCACCTGTGTGGTGCTACAACAATAACAAAAAAACCCCTCCCACAACTTAAGGGGGCAACAGCCCAGTCAGGACTGAACGTGCTCAATAATCATGGAAGATTGAGTCTGGCTGAGGTTTTACAAAAACCCATGAAAAATTGGAGGGTGAGATGCCTTGCTTCAGCTACTTGCAGCTTTCAGTGTTCTGGGTGAGGGCATAGCTGAGGTTGGAAATCAGATCGCTCCTGTTAGGGGGGATTCAGGATACCCTGCAACATTTTTTGCAAGTCCCCCTTGTGGAACTGTCTTCATAACTGCACGTTGCAGGATAGCTCAGTAGAGAATTGAGCCACGTGATAAAGCTGTAGGTCTGTTTTAAAACGTTGATGAATTCACATTCCCTCTGCTAACAAAACAATGACTCTGATCTTTTTGTAGCGGATGCCTTTTTCAAAGCGGCAATAAGCCTTGTTCCTGAGGTACCAAAGATGATCAGCGTAGATGGGAAGATGCGCCCCTCCGAAGCATTCCTCCTGGAATTCCTCTGCAATTTCTTTTCCACATTGTTAATCATTCCTGTAAGTAGCCTGCACAAATCTCTCAACCTCTACAGGGTGAAATGACCTTCTGTTTTTTTGCTCTTAAGGACAGTGCTTGTGTGCTTGCTCATTTATTTGTCTTGATACTTATATCCTGCCCTTATGCCATCAGGGTGGCTTATGTGGTCAGGGAGTAAAAAACAGTTGAAGTGTACAACTATGTGGAAGGAGATGAAGAAAATCTGGAGCCAAAACAAATTAAAACATTTAAAGAGGTCTTTTGCTGATACCAAAATGACATCAAGGTTGGTTCTGGGGAGAGCTTTTGAGAATGGGAGGGGGTTGCCACTGAAAAGACCTTTTCCTCAGTCACTACTGTGGGGGGGAGAGGAGAGGCTCGGTCAATGGCTAGTAGTCATGATAGGTATATGTTACCACCCAATATCGGAGGCAGTATCCTGGGGAGCAACAGTTGGAGAGGACTATCACCTTTATGTCTTGCTTGTGGGTTTTCCTAAGGCATTTGGTTGGTCACTGTGGGGACAGAAGGCTGCACTAGATAGGCCTTTGGTCAGATCCAGCAGGACTCTTATGTATGTTTTTTTATTTTATTTTGAAGAACTTTAAAGGTAAAGGGGTCCCCGCACTTGTAGTGCGAGTCGTTTCCGACTCTTAGGGTGATATCTTGCGACGTTTACTAGGCAGACCGTATATATGGGGTGGGATTGCCAGTTCCTTCCCCGGTCTTTCTTTACCCCCCAGCGTATTCCGGGTACTCATTTTACCGACCACGGATGGATGGAAGGCTGAGTGGACCTCGACCCCTTTTACCGGAGATTTGACTTCCTCCTTCCGTTGGAATCGAACTCCGGCCATTAGCAGAGCTTTCAGCTGTGTTACCGCCGCTTACCACTCCGCGCCACGTATTCAAAAGCAAATTAAGACAGAACAGGGGGGAAAAAACCACTATGTGTGGCTGCTACATAAGCAGAAGCCTGTTCCATGATATTGCAATAAACAAAATGAATCTTGAGTGCCAGGATGTCACAACAGGTCTCTGGCCCTCCATTTCCTTACAGACCAAAGATCCAAGGCTCCATCAGCTGAGAGGAGACCCCGCCATCCTAGAGGCTCTCCTTACATTCATTAAACTTTTAAAGAACACAAGAATATAAAAAGAGCCTGGCTGGACCAGGCGCATCTCCAGCATCCCGTTCTCACAGTAGCCTGTGGGAAAGCTTGTAAGCAGGACGTGCATGCAACAGCTCCTCCCCGCCCCCCTTGTCATTCCCAGCCACATGGCTCTCCAAAAACATGTGTGCTGTTGGGTTTTTGTAAGAAGGGTAACACTGGGAGGAGCCGGGGTGAGCCGTGTTGATTTTGTTAAGGCTTTCCACTGCCCCAGTAGTCCCACCCCTGAATTTTAGTGCTGCCTGACACCCACTTCTCACAAATAGTAGGTAAACCTCAGCCTGGAGAGTGCAGACGGGGGCTCACGTGACTTGATGACCCTCCACAAAAGCAAAATTAAGCAACAACAACAAAACGGCACACTGCTAAACTTCCTGAAGTCACTTGGGTTCAAGGGAACACTTCGAAGGCCCTCTAAGAGCTGTTCAGCTTCTCTTTACCAGCAACGGTGTGCATACGATGCTAGTTTGTTAGCCATTGCTGAACCAGCACAAAGCCTCTCAAAGCAGAATATTACGTTGCTGTTGAAGGCTGATGTTCCAGCGCTAGTGTTTAGGGTCTCTTCATATGTCAGCATTTCTCTCTCTCTCTCTCTCTCTCTCTCTCTCTCTCTCTCTCTCTCTCTCTCTCTCTCTCTCTCTCTCTCTCTCTCTGTGTGTGTGTGTGTGTGTGTGTGTGTGTGTGTGTGTGTGTGTGTGTGTGTGTGTGTGTGTGTGTGTGTGTGTGTGTGTGTGTGTGTGTGTGTGTGTGTGTGTGTGTGTGTGTGTGTGTGTGTGTGTGTGTGTGTGTGTGTGTGTGTGTGTGTGTGTGTGTGTGTGTGTGTGTGTGTGTGTGTGTGTGTGTGTGTGTGTGTGTGTGTGTGTGTGTGTGTGTGTGTGTGTGTGTGTGTGTGTGTGTGTGTGTGTGTGTGTGTGTGTGTGTGTGTGTGTGTGTGTAATCAATCTGTTTATTATGATGGGATTCCTTAAGTCTGTTTTTGTTCCTTAGGACCATCCAGAGCAAGGCGTGTTGTTTCTTGTGCGAGGCCTGCTAAACGTCATCCAGGACTACACTTGGGAAGATAACAGCGATGATAAAGTTCGGATTTATACAAATGTGGTGCATCTTCTCTCAGCGATGAGTCAGGAGACTTACATCTACCACGTAGACAAAGGTAAAAGAATGAGGAGGGCCGGCTTTTATACTGGGAGTCCATCATTTCACTGGGATGCGCCTCCAAGCCACAGCCCCTAACCCCGTTCCACGTCTGTGAATGTAGCGTAGCTGCCTTAGACTGAGCCAGTCTAATCTTCCCAAACTAGATGTTCGGGACTACAACTCCCACCAGTCCCAACCAGCATGGCCAGTGATTAGGGATGACGGGAGCTGAGGAAGCCTGCCCTGATCTTCTTTGATTGCCACTCTGGAGTCTGGGCATTTCCTAACTCTGCTGTCTGCTATCCTTTTGACCAGGGATGCCTGAGACTGAAGCTAGGGTCTCTTGCATGCAAAGCATGTGCTGTATCTACCACTAACCCTACATGCGCCAAGATGGAATTATTTATGAATAATTGCAGAAACAAAAGAAGTTTTCAGCAGGCAGCTAAAACAATAAAGTGTGGGTGACTGTCTAATGTTAATAGGCAGGGAGTTCTAAAGACATTTGTGGTGCAACATCCGTTATTAAAACTGACCTCAACGTCAAGAAAATTCCACTTAGGATTTATTGTAATGCATTTCAGATTTGGTAGTGTCATGCTTGTTGTTTATATATTGAAGGAACCCCTTAACAGGAAGTTCAAAAGCACAAGTGCTGCCATCCTAAAGGGTGGTTGTGCCTTGCAGATCTGGAACGAATGTTTTGTGGCACTTGTAAAACTGCAAGTTTCCCAGATTGAATTGGAAGGTGGATAAAGGGTGACCAACTCACAAAGTTGTGACCTGGAAGTATGTTGTTGACTCCCAGGCCATTGCAGTGCTTGCAGATAGATGATGATGATGATGATGATGATGATGATGATAATTTAATTTATGTGTCGCCTACCTGGCCGATGGCCACTCTAGGCGACGTACAATTCAATTACAATAATGCATCACAATAAAATAGACATAAATACAAAATGACAGTAAAATAGTAACAGTTCAGAGTAATGGGCAGAGATGGGATGCACAGGGCGTAATCTGTGCAGGCAGAAATGTCAGTGGCTGGCCTGGATGGTGAAACTATTCACACACCAAGTAGGAGTTAGTGGCCAGAAGTAACCTCTGCCAAGAGCGAGTGGCTGCTTGAGAAAAAAGTAGAGGAAGTGTTGGTGGAGGAAGAGTTTGCTTCCCCAGGCAACTCCCTGGTATGTATGTATGTATTTAATTATTAATTAATTAATTTCTATCCCGCCCTTCTACCCTGCAATAGGGCACTCAGGGCGGCTACAATAAAATAGCACACGTATATAATAAAATACACAATAAAAACACAAAACATTACAGTAAATTAAAATGCATAAAATACTATTAAAATACATCAAATGCATTATGCATATTTATTTATTTATTTATTTATTTATTTATTATTCGATTTATATCCCGCCCTTCCTCCCAGCAGCAGCCCAGGGCGTTATGTTATATACATACATAAAAGCCCAAGCTGGGCTTTAAACCATTCCTCATCTCCTGCCTCGCAGAAATCCATCATGATCCAACTGAAAACCAGTGTGGAGAGATCTGGGTTCAGATTTCCACGCAGCCACAAAGCTCAGAGGATGACCTTGGGCCAGTTGCTATCTCTGTCAGCCTAGCCTACCACACAGGGTGGTTGGGAGGATGAAAGTGAGAGTAAGAGATTATGTATGCCACCCCCTTTGCCAACCTGGTGCCCTCTGGATGTTTTGGATTACAGTTCCCATCAGCCTCAGCATCATATGGCCCTGCTGACTGGGGCTGATGAGAGTTGTGGTCCAAAACATCTGGAGGGCGCCAGGTTGGCAATAGGGGCTGTACACTGTCTTAAATTCCTTTGGGGTAGAATGGGATGAAAATAAAATATAAATAAGATC
This sequence comes from Rhineura floridana, assembly GCF_030035675.1. Classification (NCBI taxonomy): domain Eukaryota; kingdom Metazoa; phylum Chordata; class Lepidosauria; order Squamata; family Rhineuridae; genus Rhineura; species Rhineura floridana. The sequence continues at coordinate 13,699,551 of NC_084496.1, forward strand.
CAAGCTGGGTCGTCATGTGTAGTTTCAACCTCAGTTTGGGGCTTGTTTTTCCCTTAAATGAGCCTGATAAATCCTTTTTAGTATTGAGTGCGCAACTGGATTATGATCCTCTACAAAGAACCTAAGTACTTAATCCACACTTTGCAAGCCTTTTTTTGTGCAAAACCTGGGATTAAACACTGCTTTGCTTCAGTGATGTTCAAACGCTTGGTTCAAAGTATTTCTAACTTTCTTGTTAGTATAGGCATGCTCCATCTCATTTAATTTCATGATGCCTCCCTGAGAGAGAGAGAGAGAGAGAGAGAGAGAGAGAGAGAGAAGGATTTTTTCCACTCCTTTGTTCCTAGACATGGTGATGGGCAAAATAGTCCTTACTCACAGAATAGCTTCAATGAGAGGCCACCAGAGTAGTCTGCAGATGCTGGAAGACCTCCCTCTTGACTGTGCAGCAGATCACAGCATTTCTGTAAAACTGAATACTTACCTGAAGGGAGGCCTTCAGAATTACTTTAACCCTGGCTGGCAGCATTATGTTTACTCTTACGCCAGGGGCAGGAAACCATCTTCAGCCCGAGCGCTGCATTGCATTCTGGGCAACCTTGTGAGGGCCACATATTAGTAGTGGGCAGGGCCAGAGGCAAAAGTGGGGGAAGCAACAGATGTACATTTTATGTTTGTACAGGAAGCTAGCTTTTCCTTGCATCCCTTTCTGTCCTCTCTCAAGGCAAGCAAGAGTCATGATCACAGGTCAAGGGCAGGTTTCAGCTGCCAAAAACACTCTGGTTGTGAAGCAGGGCTGTGTGTGTGTGTGTGGCCTGGGGAGAGTTCCGAGGGCCAGAAAGAGAGCCCTGGAGGGCTGCCTTTGGCTCCTCGGCCTGAGGTTGCCTACACGTCCCAGTGTCGTGTAGTAGTTAGAGTGTTTCCCGTCTGTTGCACTAGTGTTGGACTAGCATCTGGAGACCAGGGTTCAAATCCCCACTCAGCCTTGAAGCTTGCTGGGTGACCTTGGGCCAGTCACCATCTCTCAGCCTAACCTACCTCACAGGGTTGTTGTGAGAATAAAATGGAGATGGGAGAGAACCAGGTACACCACCTGGAATTCCTTGGAGGAGAGGCAGGATATAAGAATGAATGAGTGAATGTAGTCCTCAGGGTGATAATTGCCAAATGTGCTCCTTAGTCAAGAGAGGAGAGGCTGGAAAAGTGGGTCTGTCCTTTCTCCATGGTCAAGTGATAAATCTGAAGCCAGTAAACTCTGAGTGCTAGTGCAAGAACTGACTCTAAGTGGGATGCATTGGCTGCATTCTTGCCTCCTGGTAAGCTGTAAACTGTGGCTTACCACGCAGGAGTCAATCACACCCACTGAGCTGTTTTTAATTGGTTTTTATGTCTGTCTGTCTGTGTTATACAGCCACAAGAGTAGCTGTATACTGTAGCCAGCATGGATTTTTCGCATTCCACAATGTTAAATTGAAAATACCCCCATGCCATTCTGATGCCTCCCATAAGCTCATTTCAAAACAAAACCTTACAAAACTTATAGTTCTGAACTTGGAAACGCTTGCTTAACAACCCTGTAAATTTTCATGGCGGTACACAAAACAGAGAGAATCGAGAGTACAAAGTGTAAAAAGAGAAGAAAAAAAACCCCAGACTCCTTTTGGACTCTTTTCTGTCAGTTCTCATAATCTGTTGAAATTAATTAAAACTCAGCCATGTTCACAGAGTACCTGTAATCCTAATACTGACCTTGCCCCATACTCTGACCTTCATCTTCTGCAGTTTAAAAGTTAAAAAAATGCCTGGCAGATTTTTAATTAATTAAAAAAATTATCATTGAACTGAATGATAATGTCGGGCATGCTCAGTAAGAACCAACTGTCAGTGTTCTAAAAGCCAGACTCACAGCTGCTTGGCTTGCCTAATCGGGGCCACACCCACACCAGACTTTGATTTCACATGAGATAGTCATGGCTTCCTCCAAAGAATCCTGGGAAGTGTAGTTTGTGAAGGGTGCTGAGAGGAGACTTCTATTCCCCTGATGGAGCTCCAGTAGCCAGAGTGGTTTAACAGTCAGCCACTCTGATTGAAGAGCTGTGAAGGGAACAGGGTGTCTCCTAGCAACTCTCAGCACCCTTCACTAACTACACTTCCCAGGATTCTTTGGGAGAAGCCATGACTGTCCAAAGTGAAGTAAAGGCCTGGTGTGGATGTGGCCAGGGACAGCTTTGGTTTAAATTTGGGTAGGAGGCTACATGTGCCTGCTGAAGAATAAAAAGTTGGGGGAAATGCTGAAAAGCAGTGATACAGTTCACGGTTTCCTTTTGGAAAGGAAAGGAACTTCCCATCTGCCCAGTGCCCACCCATCCAATCTCCTCCCCTCCGCTGCCTTCTCCCCTCCCTGCCCCTCCCCCGGGTCAGTTTCACGTATCCTAAACATGATTGCACAGAAATAAATCTCACTGAACTCAAAAAGTATGCAAATGATCAAACCCACCCTCCCTTCTCCCTCCTATCCCCTCCCTCTTGTCCCTTCCCTCCCCATTCCCTTCCAATCCCCTCCTCCCCTCCCCCTCCTCCTACTACCATGGTCAGTTTCACCTATCTTAAGCATGCACGGGAGTAAATGCCACTGAACTCAATAAGCATGCATATGATCAAACCTGCCCTCCCCTCCTCCTTCCTCTCACCTCGCTTTTGCCACTTCCCTCTGTGATGTTCCTATATTAATGTATATATGGTAAGTGTTGTTGTTTAGAAGATACATGGTAAGTGGAGTGAAAGAGGAGGGGGAGTGAATGGGCAGTAGAATGCTAGATGATTGGCTGAGTGTTTAAAATGGCTGAACGTATAAAAGGAAGAGTGAGAGTGGTGGTGGTGGATGAGGTGAAACTGAGTGGGTTGCTTGGTGGGGTTTAGAGAGTTGTTTGCCAGGAGAGAGTGGAGAAGGAGGGGGGTGGAGTTCGGATTAGTATTGAGTAAAACCATATGCTTATGTGCCTTAAGAAGAAATCTTGTTAATCTTGTTAGCTTTGTTATCTTTAATAAATACTTAATTTGGTTTACCAAAGGCCTGATCCTTGGCTGGGGTTTCACAGACCAGAAGGGAGGGTAAGGTAATGACCAAGGCTGAAGGGGAACTGTAACAAATGGTGGCAGCGGTGAAGAGAATAACAATACCAGTATTCAGAGTCTCTGGGAATACTAGTATTGGGACGTGACTGGTGGTTGCCTAGCAGGGGGATCTGTTGAGATCTGTGCTAGAGCGGGGAGAGAAATCATAAGAGAGAGCGGTCCGGACTGGTGGAGTCCCTGGTGGTGCCTAGAGACAGGCAGTAACCACGAGCAGGTAGGAACCTGACAGGGAGAGCCAGGGAAGGGCGTCACAACCTCCCCCTTCCTTTGCCCCTCCCCTTCCAATTCCCTCCTTCCCCCTCCCCCTCCTTCTACTCTTCTCTCCCCTCCCTTTCTCCTTCCCTCTCCTCTTCCCTTCCCCTCCTCCTCCCCCATGGTCAGTCTTACCTATCCTAATTTGTGTAGTGGTTAGAGTGTTGGACTACGACCTGGGAGACCGGGGTTCAAATCCCCACAGTCACTGCCTCTCAGCCTCAGAGGAAGGCAATGGTAAACTGAATACCGCTTACCATGAAAACCCTATTCATATGGTCGCCATAGGTCAGGATTGACTTGAAGGCACTCCATTTCCATTTCAACCATGATTGCATGAGAGTAAATCCCATTGAACTCAATAAGCATGCAAATGATCAGACCTGCCTTTCCCCTCCTTCTCTTCTCCCTTCCTCTTTCCCTTCCCTCTTCCTTCTCCCCTGCACACTCCAACCCTCCCTCCCCACTGGCTAGTTTTACCTATCCTAAGGATGATTGCACAGGAGTAAATCCCAATGAACTCAGTAAGCATGCAAATAATCAAACCTGCCCTCCTCCCCTCCCCCACCTGCCTGCCCCCATCTCCCTCCTCCCCTCTGCCCTTCCTCCCCTCCCCATCTCCTTTGGTCAGTTTCACCTATCCTAAGCATGATTGCAGGGGAGTAAATCCCACTGAACTCAATAAGCATGCAAATTATCAATCTACTCTCAGCAAACTTGTACAGGATCCCATTTCTTACCTCCTGGATTAAAAAGCAAAGAAATTCACTAACAGGCAAAAAACCTTGCGGTTTAAGAACATACCTATAGCCCACAGATATTTCTATCCAACTTTAAAAAGCAGGGAAATCGGGCAGCGATAGTGAATGCACCAGGGGAGCAGGAGACCTGACCTCCTCTCTGAGATATTATACTGCCCTACAAATTGGTCAAAATGCAAACACAATTTGGGTTGGTCTTTCACAGTCCAGTCCACTTCCTGTGTAGCTTGGAAGAATTTCGTAACATGTGCCTCTGAGCATACAGTGAGTGATGGTAACACCTGTATGCTCAGAGGCACATGTTACCAAATTCTTCCAAGCTACACAGGAAGTGGATTGGACTGTGAAAGACCAACCCAAATGGTGTTTGCATTCTGACCAATTTGTAGGGCAGTCCAGTATCTCAGAGAGGAAGTCAGGTCTCCTGCTCCCCTGGGTGCATTCACTATAGCTGCCTGATTTCCCTGCTTTTAAAAGTTTGATAGAAATATCTGTGCACTATAGGTACGTTCTTAATCTGAAAGGTTTTTTGCCTATTAGTGAATATACACTATACACTGCCCTGATACTTTATAAGATACCTTTATTACAAAAATAAAATAATAAATAAAAAATGACACTCAAATAAACCTGGCATGGCCATGCTGTTTCTGATTATATGTGCAATTATTTTTAATGTGACAACATTATGCAAATCTTTTGTAAGATGCTTTGAAAGCCTTTTGAGGCTATAAAGTGGAATTTAAAACAAGAGTTTTAAATAAATAAATGGGTGCTGTCATGATATCCTGAAGGTATCCTGAATGCTGGGGTGCGTATGCAAAGTGCTATGAACACTCTTTTATTCTCTGTTCAGATGCTGTTTCAATGTGGTTGATTTTAAGTTGTGACTTCCGAAAGTTTTGCTGTTCCTCCCTGTTAATTCTTTCATGTTTACTTTGTTTTGTAATCTTAGTTGTTGAATTGGTTATTTTACTGATTTTTTTTCCTGGTTGGGGTTTTTTTGGGGGGGGGGTATCTTTGAGTACTAATAATGGGAAACGATACACTTTTTTCAAGCAGCTTCACATTGTCGGAAGCAGTTGTGACATCACTTTTATTTTATTTATTTATTGCATTTATATACCGCCTCATAGCCAAAGCTCTCTGGGCGGTTTACAACAATTAAAAACATTAAAAACAAGTATACAAATGTAAACCCTACCAAATTAAAACCCATAAAAACTGATAGGCAAGTTAAAATACATGCTGTTCAAATGCTGTTAAAAAATGCCTGGGAGAAGAGGAAATTTTATTTATTTATTTATTTATTCAGCTTATATCCCGCCCGACTAGCAAAAAGCTCTCTGGGCGGCAAACATAGCAACATATACAATAATAAAATTACAAAGTCAGTATAATAAATATAAAAATACACCATCTAAAATAGAAATTACAGCATTTACATAAATAACTTAAATTAAAATGCCTCAGAGAAGAGAAAGGTTTTAACCTGGCGCCGAAAGGATAATAGTGTCGGCGCCAGGCGTACCTCCTCGGGGAGACTATTCCACAATTCGGGGGCCACCACTGAGAAGGCCCTAGATCTTGTTACTACCCTCCGGGCCTCCCTATGGGTCGGGACCCGGAGGAGGGCCTTCGTAGTAGACCGTAGTGTACGAGCCGGTTCGTAACGGGAGAGGCGTTCCTGCAGGTATCGTGGTCCCGCGCCGTATAAGGCTTTATAGGTTAAAACCAACACTTTGAATCTGGCCCGGTAGCATATTGGAAGCCAGTGCAAGCGAGCCAGAACAGGTGTTATATGCTCAGACCGCTTAGTTCTTGTTAGCAGTCTGGCCGCCGTATTTTGCACTAGCTGTAGCTTCCGAACCGTCTTCAAACGTAGCCCTACGTAGAGCGCGTTGCAGTAGTCCAAACGTGAGGTTACCAGAGCATGAACCACTGATGTAAGGTCCTCCTTACTCAGATAGGGACGTAGCTGGGCTACCAACCGAAGTTGGTAGAACGCATTCCGTGCCACCGAGGCTACATGGGCCTCAAGTGACAGGGAAGAGTCTAAAACGACTCCCAAACTACGAACCTGATCCTTTGAGGGGAGTGTAACCCCGTCCAGGACAGGGTATGTATCCACCATCTGACCAGAGAAACCATCCACCAGCAGCATCTCAGTCTTATCAGGATTGAGTTTCAGTTTGTTAGTTCTCATCCAGTCCATTGTCGCGTCCAGACAACGGTTCAGCTCATCGACCGCCTCACCTGAAGAAGATGAAAAGGAGAAGTAGAGCTGCGTGTCATCAGCGTACTGATGACAACGCACTCCAAAGCTCCGGATGACCGCACCTAACGGCTTCATATAGATGTTAAAAAGCATGGGAGACAAGACCGAACCCTGTGGGACCCCATATTGGAGAACCCACGGGGTCGAGCAATGTTCCCCAAGTATTATCTTCTGGAGACGGCCCGCCAAGTAGGAGCGGAACCACTGCCAAGCAGTGCCTCCAACACCCAACTCCGCAAGCCTCTCCAGAAGGATACCATGGTCGATGGTATCAAAAGCCGCTGAGAGATCAAGGAGAATCAACAGAGTTACACTCCCTCTGTCTCTCTCCCGACATAGGTCATCACACAGGGCGACCAAGGCCGTCTCAGTGCCGAAACCGGGTCTGAAACCCGACTGAAATGGATCTAGATAATCGGTTTCATCCAATAGTGCCTGGAGCTGGTCAGCAACCACTCGTTCCAGGACTTTGCCCAGGAATGGAACATTTGCCACTGGTCTATAGTTGTTAAAGTCCTCTGGGTCCAAGGAAGGTTTTTTCAGGAGTGGTCTCACCGCCGCTTCTTTCAGACAGCCAGGGACCACTCCCTCTCGTAAAGAGGCATTTATCACTTCCTTGGCCCAGCTGGCTGTTCCATCCTTGCTAGTTTTTATAAGCCAAGAGGGGCAAGGATCAAGTACCGAAGTGGTTGCACGTACCTGTCCAAGCACCTTGTCCACGTCCTCGAACTGAACCGACTGAAACTCATCCAACAAAACATGACTAGACTGTGCTCCAGACACCTCATTAGGACTAACTGTCATAAAATGGGAATCTAGGTCCCGACGAATGCATAAGATCTTATGCTGGAAGTGCTCAGCAAACTGATTACAGCGGGCTACCGATGTATCTGCCATGTCCTGTGGGCCAGAATGGAGTAGCCCTCGGACAACTCTAAAAAGCTCCGCTGGGCGGGAGAGAGATGCCTTAATAGTGGTGGCGAAATGTTGTTTCTTCGCCGCCCTCACCGCTCCTACATACCGTTTGGTAGAAGCACAAACCAGCGCATAATTGCATTCGTCGGGAGTTTGTCTCCAACTCCGCTCAAGCCGTCTCCTATCTTGCTTCATCGCTCTTAGCTCCAGAGTATACCAAGGAGCTGTATGAGCTCTACAAAGGAGAGGGCGCGCAGGAGCGATCGTGTCCACTGCCCGGGTCATCTCTGCATTCCACAGATTAGCCAGGGCTTCGACCGGAGTGCCAGTCCTATCAGCCGGAAAATCCCCCAGAGCCCTTTGAAAACCATCAGGATTCATTAGTCTCCGGGGGCGGACCATTTTAATAGGTTCCCCACCCTTGCAGAGGGAAAAGGCCACTGAAAGTCTAAACTTCAGCAAGCAGTGATCTGACCATGACAAAGGGAGAGATGTAAGACTCCCCACATCCAGATTACTATCCCCATGTCCAGTAGTAAAAACAAGGTTGAGAGTATGCCCCGATGTATGTGTTGGGCCACTAACACGTTGAGACAGCCCCATGGTTGTCATGGCGTCCATGAAGTCCTGAGCTGCCCCAGACAAAGAAGCCTTGGCATGGATGTTGACATCCCCCAGTACTAATAGTCTGGGGGATCTCAACAATACCTCCGAGACCACTTCCGTCAGCTCAGTTAGGGAAGCCATTGGGCAGCAAGGTGGACGGTACACCAAAAGGATTCCCAGTCTGTCCCTGTGGCCCAACACAAGGTGCAAACACTCCAGACCCGTAACTGCATGGACATGGTGCTTGGTGAGTGAGATGGAACTCTTATAGACGACAGCAACCCCACCTCCCCGACCCTCAGATCTACCATGATGCTGAACCAAATACCCCGGTGGGCAGAGCTGGGAGAGACTAACTCCTCCCTGCTTGCCCACCCAGGTCTCGGTTATGCATGCCAGATCGGCTGCCTCATCCATAATCAAATCATGGACGAGGGAGGTTTTATTTTGTACCGATCTGGCATTAAGAAGCAGCAACTGGAGATCTGAGGGTTGGCTGAGAGGAAAGTCTTGACCTGGCACTGAAAAGATAATAGTGTTGGTGCCAGGTGCACCTCATCACAGAAATCATTCCATAATTTGGGGGCCACCACTGAGAAAGCCCTCTCCCTTGTTGCCAGACTCCCAGCTTCCCTTGGAGAAGGCATCCAGAGGAGAACCTTGGATGTTGAGCATAGTGTACGGGTGGGGTCGTGTCGGGAGAGGCGTATTGTCAGGTATTGTGGTCCCAAGTCATGTAAGGCGTTATAGGTTAAAACCAGCACCTTGAATCGAGCTCGGAAACATACAGGCAGCCAATGCAAGCGGGCCAGAATCAGTTTTATATGTTCGAACCGTCTGGTCCCTGTTACCAATCTGGCCGCTGCATTTTGCACAATCTGCAGTTTCCAAGCAATCTTCAAAGGCAGCCCCACATAGAGCACATTGCAGTAATCTAACTTGGAGGTTACCAGAGCATGGACAACTGAAGCCAGGTTATCCCTGTCCAGATAAGGGCATAGCTGGGCCACTAACTGAAGTTGGTAGAAGGCACTCTGTGCCACCGAGGCTACCTGAGCCTCAAGTGACAGAGATGGTTCTAGGAGAACCCCCAAGCTACGAACCTGCTCCTTCAGGAGGAGTGCGACCCCATCCAGGACAGGTTGGACATCCACCATCCAGTCAGAAGAACCACCCACTCAGTCTTGTCTGGATTGAGCCTCAGTTTATTAGCCCTCATCCAGTCCATTGTCGCAGCCAATCCTTGTGCCACTGAAATAAAAACAGGCCTTAGGAACGTTATGTTCATTGCAGACAAATTATTGAATGAATCATGAAGTCAACAGTGATCAAGGTTCTAATTTGAAACAAAAGACTAAAATGAGAGGAAGTGTTCTTGCTTTTAAAATCAAAGAGCATTCTGTAAGAACAGCAACTTTTTCATATTTCTAAAGGGAAACTTTAGAGGCTTTAATCAGTCGAAATAATTAAGACAAACTTGGCTCATTAGTGTATTTCCCAGTAGAAACAGAATTTTCAGAGGAGCCTTCTTAGAACTCTAGTATAATCTGCTGAGGGTATTTGCATTTTATATGCATGGAATTCCTTTCTTCTCCTGTTTTTGGTTTCAGGTATACCATGCTGGGTCACCAAATATGAATATAGGATTGGGAGCAATGTCTGCTGCCTTATTGCAGTGCCTGGGACTTGTACTTTGGTTATAACCCAGCCTAGACCGCAGTCTGTTGCAGGAGGGAGACTATGCTGGGACCACCAAGAGGCAAACTTTTCTCTTGCCTTGCCCCTTCACCTCTGCTCTTTCTGGCTTCCTGCTCTTTACCAGGAAGATGAACATATTTGGCTCTTAGTTCTTCTTGTTGTTTTGAAATATTAAGATTTTGTTGTCAAGAATTTTGAAAATGGTATTGTTCTTATTTGTATTTTGTACTTGTGTGTATTCTTTGTGAGCCGCCTTGGGGGTCTTTTTGACCAAAAGGCGGCATATAAATAAAACATAACATAACACAACACTGTGTGTGTGTGTGTGTGTGTGTGAGAGAGAGAGAGAGAGAGTGTGAGACTGTGAGAGTGTGAGAGTGTGTGAGTGTGAGTGAGAGAGTGTGAGTGAGTGAGAGAGTGTGAGTGTGAGTGAGTGAGTGTGAGTGAGTGAGAGAGTGTGAGTGAGTGAGAGAGTGTGAGTGAGTGAGAGAGTGTGAGTGTGAGTGAGAGTGTGTGAGTGTGAGTGAGAGAGTGAGTGTGAGTGTGAGAGAGAGAGTGAGTGTGAGTGTGAGAAAGAGTGAGAAAGAGTGTGAGAGAGAGTGAGAGAGTGTGAGAGAGAGAGTGTGAGAGTGAGTGTGAGAGTGTGAGTGTGAGTGAGAGTGTGAGTGTGAGAGAGTGTGAGTGTGAGAGAGTGTGAGTGTGAGAGAGTGAGTGTGAGAGAGTGAGTGTGAGAGAGTGAGTGTGAGAGAGTGAGTGTGAGAGAGTGAGTGTGAGTGAGTGTGAGAGAGTGAGTGTGAGTGAGAGTGTGCAAGAGTGTGAGAGTGTGTGAGAGTGTGAGAGTGTGAGTGTGAGTGAGAGAGTGTGTGAGTGTGAGTGTGAGAGAGAGTGTGAGTGTGAGAAAGAGTGTGAGTGAGTGTGAGAGAGAGTGAGAGAGAGTGAGAGTGTGAGTGTGAGTGAGAGTGTGAGTGAGTGTGAGTGTGAGAGAGTGAGTGTGTGAGAGTGAGTGTGAGTGAGAGTGTGAGAGAGTGTGTGAGTGTGAGAGTGAGAGTGAGAGTGTGTGAGAGTGTGAGAGTGTGTGAGAGAGAGAGAGAGTGAGAGAGAGAGAGAGAGTGAGAGAGAGTGAGAGTGAGAGTGTGAGTGAGAGAGTGAGTGTGAGAGAGTGAGTGTGAGTGAGAGTGTGCAAGAGTGTGAGTGTGTGAGAGTGTGAGAGAGTGTGAGTGTGAGTGAGAGAGTGTGAGTGAGAGAGTGTGTGAGTGTGAGTGTGAGAGAGAGTGTGAGTGTGAGAAAGAGTGTGAGTGTGAGAGAGAGTGTGAGTGAGTGTGAGAGAGAGTGAGAGAGTGTGTGAGAGAGTGAGAGTGTGAGTGTGAGTGAGAGTGTGAGTGAGTGTGAGTGTGAGAGAGTGAGTGTGTGAGAGTGAGTGTGAGTGAGAGTGTGAGAGAGTGTGTGAGTGTGAGAGTGAGAGTGAGAGTGTGTGAGAGTGTGTGAGAGTGTGTGAGAGTGTGAGAGAGTGTGTGTGAGAGAGAGAGAGAGAGAGAGAGTGAGAGAGAGTGAGAGTGTGAGAGAGAGAGTGTGAGTGAGAGAGAGAGTGTGAGTGAGAGAGAGAGAGTGAGTGAGAGAGAGTGTGTGAGTGAGAGAGAGAGAGTGTGTGAGTGAGAGTGAGTGAGAGTGAGTGAGAGTGTGAGTGAGTGAGTGAGTGAATTGGGTGTGTCTGTGTGTACCTGTATGTTTTGGCCCCTCATATCGCCACCATGTGGCCCTTGACTGTTTTCCCCAGGGAATGTTCCTTAGAAAACTGAAGGACAATCAGAATTGCTCTGTGGTGTTTCAGCCATTCTTGAACACAGACCCCCATGTTTTTAATCAAACCTGTTTTCTCAGTTGAATCCAACGATACCTTGTATGGTGGAGATACCAAATTCCTGGCAGAAACCAACAAGCTGTGTGAAACATTAATAGCCCAGATCCTGGAACATCTGAAGAACCTTGGAAAGGATGAGGTAAGAGAGAGAGAGAGAGAACATTCGGATTGCCGGTTCAAACTATCTTCTCCAGGGATACACTCTAGACCACCCTTCCCCAACCTGTGTCCTCCAGGTGTTTTGGACTATAACTCCCATCATTCCCAACCATTGGCCATTGTGGCTGGGGCTGATAAGAGCTGCAGTACAAAACATCTGGAAGACGCCAAGTTGGGGAAGGCTGCTCTAAATGTTTATCGAATGAATAAATGAATTTGCATAAATGTTTTGCGTGACTTTCAGTATGACTTTCAGCCTAAAATGTCTGCTGCTAAACTGTTTGGCACTGACGGAGCCTTGAAGGAAAGCACCCCTGCTGTTCTGTGCTTCAGTCTCCTTCCTTTCCTCCCTGACATCTCTTGCTTTGCCCCATTGTGAAGGTCAGACCATTTCCTGATGAGGTTTGGTCTCACAGTGTCAGTTTCTCCCTGCAGGGCTGGCGTACCCATTAAGCAGCCTGTCTCTGGAGGCTTAATAGAATCCAGTGGATTCCTGCATTCTCTATTGAAACAGTTGCTCCGCAGCGGCTTTTCCAGTCTGGAGGAGTCTGTGTTGCTCCTTGGCGTTCCAGGGAACTGCAGACCACGAAACAGGCCGGACAATGGCCAGGGCGCAATGCGCATATGTTGGAGCACATCTGCATCCAATAGGATGGAACAGCCAGCCCCATTGTATGGCAACAAAGACAGCAAAGAAGGCTTCCGGTGCTGCCTCCATCAAGTAGTGGCCTGCAGAGTTATTCTGTTTGGTTTGGAGCTTTGAACCATCTACCTGCTGCAAGCAGGGCTTGAACCCTCAAAATCCTCCTGTAATCTGTAATCTGTAATTTGCAAGGCGCTTTGAAAAGAAGTCCTCTCAGCAATGTCCTGGACATTGCTGCTGTTGTTGCAGATCTGATTGAAGCGTCCAATGTACCACTTGGTCTAGATTTGTGGGAAAGGAGGAGAGGGGAGTGGAGGGCATCCAAATCGGCAGAAAGAAAAAAAAGGGGGGGGAACCCCAGGATGACGAAAGACCAACGTGGGTGAATGATGATCAAAAAATCTTGTTTATTGAGAACGTTCTAAAATATATAAAATATAACGTTCTCAATAAACAAGATTTTTTGATCATCATTCACCCATGTTGGCCTTTCGTCATCCTGGGGTTCCCCCCCCTTTTTTTTTTCTAGATTTGTGGGATCAGATTTGTCTTTTGAGATCTGAAGATGCAGACAAGGTCCTTGCAGTGATGCAGTCAACCACATGCCCCCTCGAATCTTGCTTATTCTGGTTGATTTGAGCGGGCTAGGAAGGGGGGGGATTGAGTCGAGGGTGCGGTAAATGCATTCTTGCATGAGGATGCAGTGCTTGCCACCCTTAAGGAGGTGGCAGGGTGTCTGTTTTTAAAACACCCACCTTGGATCCTGACGTATATGAAAACTACTGGCTTGTCACAAATACACCCTTTTGGGGTGAGGTGTTCCAGAGGGTGCTAGCAACCCAGCTCCGGGCACTCTTGGAGGAAGCGGATAATAATAATAATAATAATAATAATAATTAATTTGTGTGTCGCCTATCTGGCAGATAACCACTCTAGGCCACGTACATTAAAATGGGATAAAATACAATAGTATCAAATGCAGTCACATTAATCTCAATAAATAAAATACTGGACAGTCATCAGTACATTTATAAAAACATTTACATATACAGCATATAATAGATGACAAAATCATGGAGATTAACCCATCCCAAAGATCTCAAAGGCCAGTTAGCTAGACGTGATCCAGTCTGGTTTTAGACCTGGCTTTGGGCCAGGATAAGCCTTGGTTGCCCAGATGAATGACTTCTATGGCGAGAGAGGAGAAGGAGCATGCAGAGTAATTCAGCGTTCTGAGCTGCGTGTGCCAATGTGTGTATTTATTCAAGAAGCAGACTTTTATCCTGCATTGAGATCACTGAGATGTAAGTACAATAAGGAAAGCTTCTTTATTTATAGAAATACATAGCAGATAGGAAAGACATATCTAGTTCTAGCTAGCTAGCTAAGTTGGAGGTGCAGTGCCCTCATGGTATTGTTCTCATGGTTCAGGAGAGAGAACAAAGACAAAGATGTCTCTTCTCTCCTCAGACAGTCGAAGAAGATGACCAAGGAAGGAGGGGCAGGTCAGCTTCCCTGAGCATATCAGTTTACAGTGGAAGGAAGTTAGAGAAGAGCACAGGTCAAGGTAGACAAGTCTAGCCAATTGGAGGACCCTAACTCTATCTTCCTTCTGGAATGCAAAAAGAACCCAAACAGGAGTTGTTTTTGCCCCACTTCCAACGAGGAGGAGCGCTACTCTGTTGATTCTCCTTGATCTTTCAGCAGCATTTATTACCATTGACCATAGTATCCTTCTGGACTGGCTCTGCAGGTTGGGAGTGGGAGGCGCTGGATTGCCATGGTTCCACCTCTGCTGAACGCCCGGTCGCAGAGCGTGGCATCAGGTGATTGCATATTGGCCTTCTGGCACTTGCACTGAGGACTGCCACAGGTTGCCATCTTGTCCCAAGTATGTTTTAATGTGTCACCAGCACACCGATGATGCCCAGCTCTATTTCTGTATCACATCTGAGTCAGGTGTGGCTGTGCAAGTTCCCCGGGAGCAGCAGTGGGCTGGATGAGGGCCAAGATGAGGGCAGGCAGCTCTGAATGGGTGGTTCCCGGTTCTGGGAATTAGGCAGGTTGCCTGCTCTGGATGGGGCTGCATTTCCCCTGCCCCCAAAGGGCTGCTCCTTGAACCATCTTTGTCACTAGAGGCTGAGGTGGCTGCAGTGGCTAGGAGTGCCATTGATCAGCATTGGCTGTCGTGCCACCTATGGCGGTCCCTTGACAGAGGGATAGGCTGGCCACAGTGATCCATGCACTGGTAACCTTGGGACTGGACTACTGCAGTGCGCTCTATGTGGAGCACACAGCAAATGTCATATAGGAAAAGTCTCCTCTTGCTTACACTTGCGGAGGGGATGGTGGCAGCACTCGCTTGACTTCATTGGAGCCGACGGTTCTGTAGAACGAGGTGGCATAGTTGCATCCTATGCAAACGTCTTCCTGGGAGAACCTTCCCCTGGCTCACGTTTAACGCGAGCCCTTTCTTCCTAGATTGCATGTGTGTATTTGCAAATAGTCCTGGTAGCAGCGTTTAGGCAGCATTTAATTCCTTTTTCCATGCTCGCTTCAGCAGTAATTCACACTGGGCGCCGGTTAAGCCTGAACGAATTGAGAGAGAGGGCTCCAGTGAAGGATAAAATGCATTAATTGATGTGGCAGGTCGGCCACAATTGCTCAGCTATTCTTCAGCTGATTTGATTCCTTGGGGCAATGGCTGGCGGCTCTCGGCCTCTGAATCGAGGGCTTCTTGTTCTTTCCAAATGGAGCACAGTGAAAAGCGCATCCTGACAACGGGGAAGATTAAAAGAGCACTTGGCCTGCTACATGGGGGCTAGATTGGCATTGCTGGCCAGGCCTGGCAGCTGTGCTAGAGAGTTGCTGATGTGACGTTTTTATGAAGCTTCTCCCTTTTGTTGAGTATTGTTTTACTCCGATTGGTGATAGCTCTCTGGGGTCTCCGGATGAGATCTTTCCCAGCCTTCTGACTTGAGGTTCTTCGGAATGGGACTGGACTAGGAACAGTCTGCATGTGCGAGTCATTGTTTGCTTTTGCTGTTTTTCAGTGTGTTAACTGTGTTTGGGAGTGCAGTACTATAGAATGACGTTGTTGCTTCCCAGAGGGTTTGAAACTCACAGCAGGCAGGGAGGAGTTACTTCAAGAAAGAGGCCAGGGGCTGATCAGGGATCAATAGGGGCTTCTCAGCCGTATGTTAACGTGTCAGGTAGTCCAATGCTTGTATGGCAGCTTCAGCCTAAGGGGATTGAAAGTCCCTTTTAGTGACAAAAGATTACATACAGATGACTGAAAAATACACTAATGTTTCCATCATTACATGCTTTGATCTCTAAAACAAGACAAATGCCCTGGAAGTTTATTGGTTGGTTGAATGTCTGTCGTGAAACAACAAAGACTGTTGTGATGTTTGTGGACTAGAATCCACTTCATCAGATGCATGAAAAGAAGTGTTATCCTCTATTGGGAGGCAGCCCTGGGCTTCTACTGGGAGGAAGGGTGGGATATAAATCTAATAAATAAATAAAATGAATCAATTAAAGCAGAATGCAAAAAATGAAAACTGCAGCCTGACATTCTGCCAGTTGATTCCCCCCCCCCCCACTGGTCTTGCAAGCTGCATGACGGTCGTTCAAATTGATTCAGCATTTTAAAATTTTGCAGACTTTAAAGCGTCAGAGCCAGCTGGCCCTCTGCCTCTTCAACAGCACCTTGGCCCACGGAGACCTGCGAAACAACAAACTCAACCAGCTTACTGTTAACCTGTGGAATCTGGCTCAAAGGCACGGCTTTGCGGACACAAAAACCATGGTAAGGAAGACGATGGGGAGGTCTTGGGTCTGGGTGGGGGATGCGCTTTGGCTGAACGTCTGCATTCCAACAACAAAAGGGTCTTGTGGTACCTTAAAAGGCTCGACAGATTGATTGTAAGCATAAATATTCCTGTGCTGGAATCGACTTGATCAGATGCACTAAGTTGGCAGATATAAAATAAATGGTTGCAGAGAAGAAAAAATGGGTTCAAAATGACAATGAAAGGAAGGCAGGCGCTGCTTGTTTTCTTTCATTTCCATCTGTGGAAGACTCTGGGATGTATTCAACTCAGTCCTACTCAGAGTAGACCCATTGAAATAAATGAACTTAAGTTGGCTATGGCCATGACTGGGTCTATTCTGAATAGTGACGAGAAAAAGAAGAGGGGAGCCCCAGAATGCTAGAAAAATATTTTATTTATCATCCAACAACCGCTAATGGTGGTCGTACTAATGAAAGCAGCTTTCCTCACAGAAAGATACTTCACACCAGCAGTTGTTCCGTTGACGAAGGCCTGAATACACACAGGCTGAAATGCCTTGGGCTTGGATTACAAATATTTTTCTAGTATTTTGGGGCTCCCCCTCTTTGGCTCCTCTCTGGTTTTAGATGCCGGCCACTTTTAGCTGTTGGTTTCTCTTCTGAATAGGACTAGTGCAGAAGTAACCCCCCCACACACACACTTCTCTTCCTATTACTGTAGAGAGGACTGTTTTCCAATAATAATAATTCTTCCTCCTACTTTTTTTTCATTCTAGGTCAAAACTTTGGACTATGTCAAGAGGCAGAGCAAACGCCCCGAGCTAAGCCATTTTACAGAACTGGCTGCTCGGCTTCCTCTGCAATCCAGGACCTGACGCATCTTCACCTGCTGGACTTTGCCAGACTGGAAGGCCGTTCTCGGCATAGAAAACCCCCAGGCTGCATCTTAGGCTATTATCGGAGTTCAATATCTTCTTTTCATTTTGAAGCATCCCTTGATGTGCGTGACAGATTTATTTCCTCTGAAGCAGGAGGAAAATGTGTCCTGACAGTGCCATCCTTTCTGAAATGAGGGCTTGTCTCCCACTGCACAGCTATTAACCATTAAAAGGTGATTGAAATGCTCACATGGGGTCAGTAAAAGGGTGTCTTACCGTTTCAGACTGGAAATAACTTCTCTATCCAAATCTGATGGGCTGTAAAAAGAAAAGAGGGCAAGACAGCTTGTGTCGGCCCGTCTTGAGCAATGGCTTTGCAGCGTTGCTGCCTTTTGAGAGATGTACACCTGATTAACAGGCAGCTGCTGGGATTATTCAGCATTCTCCTTGAATATACTATTTCCAAGCCTGTTGCTGTTGGTTCTTTCGATTTTTAAAGCGGGACAGGAATTGAGAGGACCCTGAGAAGTATTTGGAAGCAAACGTGGACAGGAAGCTTTTGTGGCTAAGCTCAAAATTCATCACTGTGTTATTGCTTTTAAAGGATAGGACACATTTGTATTCATTCCCATGGCTGAACTTTGCAAGCAGGGCTTAGCTGGCTATTTTGTAATCGTTAGGCACACTTGTTCTTATGCTGCATATCTTAGCCTTCATTTGTTTTTCGAGTGCAAGCCTCTGTGAGTGACTTGAGCTCACACGCCCCTCGAAATTACTAGATAACACACCCCTTTGAGAATGGGCAAACAACATATTAAAACAGAGGAGGATGTGCCTTTTATTCAGCACCCAGCATGTGTGCATGGTGCCTTAGGAGTAAGAGGCAAAAACAGGAAGCTCCCTTACGCCAAGTCAGACTGTTGGTCCATTTAGCTCAGTGTTGCCTACACTGCAGGATTCCAGGCAGGGGGGCATTCCCAGCTTTATCTTGGAGATACCAAGGATTGACCCTGGGACCATCTGCATGCAAAGCAGATGCGCTACCACTGAGCCAAAGCCCTTCCCTGCCATTTCAAAATAGGCAATTTGGGGACACCAAGGGAAGATGAATGTGAACAACGGCAATTATGCATGCTTGTAAAAATGTGATTGAAGTTGGGGACGCAGGTTAAGGAGATAAGTCAAGAGCCATGCAAAGGTGAGCACTGAGGGGGGAACCTGAATGGAAAAGAGATCTGTGTTTGAGAGAGGGAGTTTCACTCATAGGGGTGGAAAAGAAGGCTAGACAATAAATTTTGAGGTTTTCTACCTTGCCTTTCAATTGTGTGATTCTCAAGATGGCTTACCATAGGTTGTCATAATACAAAACCTCACCTATGGACTCGCAACTCATTAGAAGAGTGCTTCTGGACCAAGCCAGAGGCCCATCTAACCCAGCATCCTGTTCTCCACAGTGGCCAACTACATGCCCATGGGAAACTGATGAGCAGGACCTGAACACGACAGCATCCTCCCTATTTGTGAGTCCCAGCAGCTAATATTCAGAGGCATAACCCCTCCAACAGTGGAGGTGGAACATTGCCCTCATGGCTCAGCTGCCCTTGGTCTTCTGGCTGATGGCACGAGCCAGTTTATCCCTCCTTTTCATCTTGGAGCTCCTGAGCAACCAGCAGCTGAGGCAGAACTGTTCTTTCAGACGGTGAGGGAGGAAGCAGGCTCTGGACAGCCGCTCTTTACTTGGCCAAGGGATGTTACCAGGCTGGTCTTTCCCTTGCCAGGATTTTCTTCCCAGATGGCAAGGGTGTTACTTCCCAGTGATCCTTAACCCCCCGCCCCCTGCCCATTGGCAGAGGCCAATGTGCCTCCCTTTTGCTCTGCAGTATCAGGGCAGCCGGCAAGGGGTGTGTTCAAGAGCAAGAGCCCCGAGGGTGCTAGACTGGGGGGAGCAGTGGTCACAATGAGAAACCAGGACCAAAAGATGGGGTGGAGGGGAGGGTAATACTCTGGAGAGGTTTAAAAGCGTAAGGGGCATAGCTTCTACAATAACCTTGCCACTTCCTTATATCTGGCCAGCTAAGATAAAGCCTTACATTAATTTTTTTGGGGTGTGTGTGTGATTTGGTGGCCCTGTGTGGTAAGAGGTTTCTGTGATCGTAAAGTACTGTGAGCAGCTCCCTTTGGTGGCATCACTGCCAAGAGGACACTTCTTTCTTGGTCAACAGTAAGCCTTGCACTTTCCTGTAGGAGCCAACACAGATTTGTGTTTAGATGTCATAGTTAGAACGCTTACAATCGTTGCATTGAAAATGTTTGCCAGTAATTCTGTTGTCAGCAATCAAAACCCATTCAAACTCGGCACGGGTGGAAAAACTGAAGTAAGCACAGGTTGTCTACAAGCTGTCTGCCTGCAAGCCCTGCTGATACAAGGAGGGAACTGCTGTGATGTCACAGAAGAGCTCAGCAGTCAGAGGCATGTAGGAGCAGAGGAGTCATGGGTCTCACGCCAGGCGAGAACTGGGGGAAGAGGAGAAGGTACTCCAGGGCAGACAGAGCAAGGAAAAAAGGATGCTGCAAATTAGGAATGTTTTTTTAAAAATGGACAAATCAAAGTTAGTTGCTGTTGGGGTAACAGTATCTACTGACTGAATAAGAGCATTATGTGTGTGTGTTTAAAAAAGGATTACATTTGCTGAACCCTTTTTCCAAGCAGAATTCTACCACTCTCGGAGGATCAGCCACCAAAGAAGCTGTGGGCACAGATCAGAGGGAAGCCAAGGTGACTGCAGAAAAGCCAATCTTTGGGGCAGAATGTAATTTGGATGCCTCATCAGTGCCGTGTGGGAATATAACAGACTTCAGTATGTGGAGGGGTTGTGTGGGCATATGAACCAAGCCAGAGTTAGCTAGGCAAACCCAGTGCAGAATATTTTATACAAAGCAAGTAATGTGGGGCTGATGCTTCTAGAGTGTTTCCTTTTCCAATTTTTTTTTAAGCCGTAGCTCTTCCGATAGTAATAGGTATCCGTTAAATAGTGTGTTTGTGCTGAACCTACTGGAAACATCTGGTTACCTAGAGGGTAGGGTTGCAACTCGCTAGAAAAAAATACCTGGTTTACTTTTGTGCCTTTCAAAGGTTTGACAGGCAGAAGTCGATCAGCCGCTACTTCCTGCAGATCAAGCTGTTCTGACAGGCATGTGCAGCTTCAAAAGCTGGCAAGCCAACCCAGTGGTAGGTAAATGCCATTGGCCCTCTCCTGGATGAGACCGTATAGGCTGCCCCTTGCCCAGCCATAGCGCATGCTGCCAATCTGTGTGTAACCCTCAGCACTCCATCAGAGCTGCCCATCAGCACTTGATCAAAAGATTGCTTTCCTTTTCCCCCTAAATAAGGTTCTGTGCCTGCAGAGGGGAAATCTGTGACACTCCAGCTAGTATTGGACTCGACTGCAGTCAGGGAAGCCGCTAGACAGAAAGAATGAAAGTTGAAGTCCAGCAATATCTGGAGGGCCACAGGTTCCCTACCCTTGCTCTGGGCTAGGGGTGGGGAACCTTTCTCAGCCTGAGGGCCACATTCCCTTCTGGGAGCCACATGCCAGTGGTGAGCAGGGCCAGTGGCAGAAGTGGGTAGAGCAATGAATGCAAAGGTTAACTTTATACACTAGGCTAGTTGCTACATATGTACACACACTGTTCTCTATGGAGAGAAGGGAGAGGCAGGATGAGAGATCACAGTCACCATTCCCCAGCCAGGCAAAAATCACTCGGGGTACAAAGCAGGGCTGGAGGGCTGCATTTGGTTCCCTATCCCTGCCCTATCCCTTACTTATCAAACTGAAGTCCAGCTTTCCTCGTTACTAACTTCATAACAACACTTTTGTGACACCTACCCTTTGGAAGTCCCTCCCTTTAAACATTACACAGGTGCCATCTCTGTTACCTTTTCCGTGCCTACTGAATACATTCCTCTTTCAACAAGCCTTTTAAGTAGAGACCTTATCCCAGTCTGTGTCTGAATGGCTTTTTGTGATGTTTTTAAAGATACTTTGTTTTTAAGATGTTTTTAGAGTTTTGAGCCTTGTTTGCTACCCCAGGCTCCCTGGGAGGAAGGGCAGGTAATTTAATAAATAATAACAAGGAATGAGGGAGGCTGTGCCTGTTCATATGTACTGAAGCTGCTAAAAACTACAGAACCTCTCTGGGCGGGGGGGGAGAGAGAAGGTGGTAGCACAGGAGCACTAGAGGTGCGTGCAAGTCTAGCATCTCCAGAGTGGGCAACAAGATGCCTCTAGTGGACGCGAAGGCAACAGAGCCCTCTTCTTGCATTTCCCCAGCAACTGGTACTCAAATGCATCCTCCAGGAGAGGATTTGGTCCTTTTAGTTAATTCAAAGCATTTCAAGGAGGATGACACAAAACTTTTTTAAAAAAACATTTACCTTGGTCAGCTATGAAATCTACATAACGTGTTCATGTTAAAAAATACGGATTTTGTTTTGCTCTATCAAACTTAAAAAGCATTGCAGGACTATCAGATTCATCTAGGATAGTGAACAATATTGTACATAACAGAGACTCATCTACATTTATAAATTGGTGCCACACACATTTCTGCAAGTTTTTTTTTTTTGGTATACCCACTTCACATGCTCCTTTTTCAAATACTGGCAACTTAACGGTGAGTCAGAAAAGGAAAAGTACTTTAATGGTTGCTGTACAAGCGTCTTGCTTGCAGGTACAGGGAGCCCTTTGGGTATGAGCATCATCATTCCCATCTTGTTTTGTATGCCTTTCCCAGGTACTCATGAATACTTATGTTAATCTGGGTCAGAAAGAGTGACATGTAAGGCTGGTGGGGAACCTCTGACACTCTAGATGTTGCTGAATTACAACTCCCATCATCCTTGACCGTTGACCATGCTTACCGAGGCTGATGGGAGGTGCAGTTTAGCAACATCTGGAGGGGGTGAAAGGTTCCCCACCTGATGTAAAGACACTATTGGAACTCCTCCTGCCCTGCAGGGTAGGGATTATAGTGCAGTCTGAAAATGGATGGGTTTGTGGTGTCTGGATCTATAACATGTGACCCAATGCCCTAATGTCAGAGTTTCCTGTGAAACTATCCTCACTGAGGGCAAGAAAATAAACTCATAATACAGCTAGTTCCATGATCACTTCCCACAGTTTATTCTTTGTTTCCCCAGATACAGCAATACAGCTGGGGCACGGCTTCAGCTTGATCAAAGGACAAGCAGGGGAATATTTTTAACTGTCCACTAAAAAATTGCCCCTTGCTTTTCTCCCCAAAGGGAAAAAGATGCCAGTGAGAAAAGGAGAAAAGTAGCTGGATGAAGGGGAGGAGCAGAACTTGTGAGTGTAGAAACTACTGGCAAGGAAGGGATTAAATGGCCCCCTCCCAGATTTCTGCTCAACCTGACTTTACTTCACTTAAAAAACAGCCACTCCCTCAGGAAACACAATTTGGGGTTAATCTTGAGAGCAGAATTAAGGCTTCATTTTCTGACTGGAAAGTTGCATGCTTCTAAAAGCTGGAACCAGGAAGACACCATGTGATTGCAACTGAATTTTGCTCATGGCCTGTTAGGTCCCATTCACCAATCGCAAATGCTTTATGAAGACAGCCCAGGATCCTCCAGTGAAGCACCTAATCATTTTGAGATAAAAGCAGGCAAAAGGAGGATTGCACAGTTACCTTCTGCATAGTCTCTGCTTTGATTGAACAAGGGTGACGTAGAGCTAACTTTCCGATTAGAGGTTTACTTAGAAAGAAATGTACCTTGAGAGTTCTGTGATTGATCTAAAAAGGTCCGTACTGTACTTTGAGATGGCTCTCATACAACTGTTGGTTTAAACCACCGCAGAAAGGAAAATAACATCCCTGAGTCTGCATTACTTTCCTACAAGCAAAATGGATTTTTAAAAAAATAAAAAAATAACCAACTACATATAGAAACCCTGGATTTGGGAGTATCCCAAATGCCCCATCAAACTTGAATGGGAGTGTTTTGTACAAAGCATGTAAACACAGATTTTCATACTCTCGCTGAAGACTACATTAAAGTCTGATGAGGCAGGCTTTCAAGTGCACTGCTTATATAAATCTGCATGCTCTCCTATCCAGTGGACAACAAATGCGTCATTCAGACGACTGCAGTCAACATTTCATTACTGCAGATCTTATTTAGCTTTTTTTTGGGGGGGGGGAGTACAGCGTGACATATTCAGCTTGGCTTCTAGTGTTTCAGCACAATCAGAACCACATCTTTCCTGATCTCTTTGGCTGTGGTGGGTTTTGGCACTACAGCTATGGGAACCAGGATCAGGCCATAAACAAGTAATCATAGCAGATGTGGGTACAAATCACTCTATGTTGTTAACTGAATAAAAAGACAATTACTGTCATGCCTTACCAGGTCTGTTTTAGAAAAACTATCCAAATCAGAGGCCTCTGTCCTAATATGTCCATCGGTGGTGTATCTTTATTTAAATAATGCTCACAGGGGAATAACATGAGACTGGTAGTTGAAAGATGCAACCATGACATTATTAAAAGAATTGAGCTCCTTGGGCTAACAAACATGTAAGCTGGGAAGCTTCACAGCTAACAAACTGCCCATTAAGTGACCAATAGCTCATCCTCGCTTCCTCTTCCTCCCCCCGCCCCAAACAACTAGTTTGATGAACTATAGTTGCATATAGGTAAGGGGATCAAGCCTGTGGGGATGTTTCTTACCTGTCTGTGAAACACACAAGAGCAGAGAGTTGATGGTATATAGAGAGGTCAGTAATGTAGCTGCCAAAGACATTTTTTTAAATTGATGCCTGCTGGGATTGCAAACCATTGCTATAAACACTGTTCCCCCTACCCCAAGAAAAAAAACTTGCTAAGAAAACCCAAACCTGTTTTAGGATACCCTCCCCTATAGCTTTGTCTTTAGTCTTCAAATTTTATAGATTTAGAAGCGAATTTATCTATGTGCACATGTTTCTGAACAGCAGGTTGAAATCCAAGGCCAATGCCTCCATGGTGCTTCAGAGCGACCGCCTTCTCAAATTCAGTCTGTAGCTTCTGCTGCAGTTTTTGCTCTTTGCTTCTGTCCAGAGCCATGTTCAGTTTGGAGACCTGTGCTGGAGAACCTTGGGCTGGTGCAGAATCCTTCTTAAATCCACCCAGGAGCCTGAGGAACTTGGTTTTCTGCTCCGAACTTTCAAACATCGCCGTGCTCCACTGGCCAAAATGAGCGTCCTGAAGAGCAAGACAAGAAGAATTAATAATGCCCAAAGGACTGTCTGACTCCTTACGCTCCCTCTTAATCACTAAGATCCTCTGAGGGGGCACTTCTCCACACCCCTGAGGCTTGGTCAGTCTTTATTTTAGCATGGCAAGCCCTGCCCTTTGGAACTCTCTGCCAGGATACGCTCGGCAGGAATCGTCTTCTATTTTCAGACTTCTCCTGAAAACTGTGTTATTCAGACAGACCTTTGTTAAATTTCCAAATAAAAAAAATTAATCACTTCTCATAAAACATTCCAAAGACATTTAACAGGAAGAATATCAAACAATAAAAAAATACAGTAGGGCCCTGCTTCTCGACGCCCCACTTTTCAGCATTCTGCTAATATGGCACCAGCAATCAGCTGGAGTGGGGTCTGGAGCTACAGCTGATCTCCTGGTGCGATCAGACTCCTGCGCTTGAGCTGATCTTCTCGGGGTGATTGGACTTCCGCACTTGAGCTGATGGTGCTGGAGGAGGGGAAAATCAGCTGTAGTGCGCTACAGCTGATCTCCTGAGCAATCAGCGGGCTAGGTTCCAGACCCCTGCACTACACCTGATCCGCTTTTTGGCGGTTTGTGCTTTTCGGTGGGGGTCTGGAACTTAACCTGCCATTTAAGTGGGGCCCTACTGTATATTAAAAGAAACTGGGATAAAAATCTCCCCCTAAGAGGCTTGTTTGGAAAAGCAAATAGATGCCACAAAGACAACAGAGACAGTGCCTGTAACAGGAGGGACTGCCAAAGTGCAGGTGCCACAACATGAGATGCCTGATTCCTACATTGTATGGACTGATGTCCTGATGATATGGTGTCTGCAGAATGCCCTCTCCTGCAAAGCGCAGTGAGTGGCTGAGTACAGAAGGGGGCAAGATGATTTAAGAGGAGAAATGTTCTTTGTTTAATCACATTTATTCCCACATGTGTTCTCTCTCCCCCCCCCATCCCTCTCACTGCTTTCTTACCATCAGTAGGTGACAGCAGCAGCAGTCACAACAAGAGATGCAGCGACAGCCCCCTGGAGTCCTCCTGGCAGCTCCAGGGAACCAACAGGTAGAAAGACACGCATCCTCAGCCAATCCAAGCCCCAAGGAAATCAGTAGGCCTTCCATCAGCTGATGGAAAGGAAGTGCAGACAAGTCCTTCCCTCACCAGGCTCAGGACTAGCATTACGGCCTCTGGCGACACAAGGGACGCACATACGTGCAACCTCACCTTTGGCTGCTTTGCTGAATGGTAAAAGGTGCAGCAGCTGACCTCTGCTTGTTGGCAGGGATAGAGACCCTCTCCTACCACACTCAACTATCCCTTCCCCTGCCCAGACTTTCCAACCCTCAGCTTCTGCGCGCAGACCTGCCTCAGCTTGCCAATAATTCATTCTTCCTAGGGGTGGTGGGGGAGGACTCAGACAGCCACAGATGCAGGAATAATAACAGCTTTTTAACACCCTGCAGTTTAGGAGGCTAGCATTGAGCTGTTTCCCAATGAGTCTTTATTTTCCCTGCCATTTCTAACCGGCTCTTTGTGAAGCTTGCTCCTTGGCCTTTGCAGCTCCTATTTCTTCCACGGGTTAATATGTTCTGATAGGCCACCATGAGGGGATTGGGATTTGCTGCAAAAACGTCAGCTGGAGGACAACTCCAGAGCCAACTAGACATTTGCAAATTCAAAGCACATGAGATTTAGAAAGGGGGTGCTTACCCTTCTCCCTTCACAAGGAAAACCCCCCCCCACAAACCTTACACATGTTCTAGAGAGGTTGCAAGTAGTCATCCCCCCCCCCCGTGAATTCTTGCTTTCCTGAGCAGGAAAATGGGCACAGTTGTGAGTGTGTTCTTCAATATGTGAAGATAAAACTAGTTGCTGGGAAGGCTTTTACTTGCTCTTTCATGATGCAAGGTGTGGAGAAAGTCAATAGGGAGGCCTTAGTCATAATACCAGAACCCAACAGGGTCATCCAGTGAAGCTGAACATTGGAAGATTCAAAATGGACAGAAGTATTTTATACATCATATAGATGGAATTTGCTACCAGAGGCAGTGATAGCCACCAACTTGGATGGTGCCATCTCTGTTGCCTTTCCGGCGCTGACTGAAAACCTTCCTCTTTCAACAAGCCTTTTGAAGAGAGATCTTTCCCAGTCTGCATCTGTATTGGACTTAGATGTTTTCATTGCTTTATTGCTTGGGTGTTTGCCACCCTGGGCTCCTTTGGGAGGAAGGGTGGGATATAAATTCAATAAATACTAATGAATAATGATAGACCTTCCGTGGCGCAGAGTGGTAAGCGGCGGTAACGCAGCTGAAGCTTTGCTCACAGCCGGAGTTTGATTCCAACGGAAGGAGGAAGTCGAATCTCCGGTAAAAGGGGTCGAGGTCCAGTCAGCCTTCCATCCATCCGTGGTCGGTAAAATGAGTACCCGGCATATGCTGGGGGGTAAAGAAAGGCCGGGGAAGGAACTGGCAATCCCACCCCATATATATGGTCTGCTTAGTAAACGTCGCAAGACGTCACCCTAAGAGTCGGAAACGACTCGCACTACAAGTGCGGGGACACCTTTACCTTTAATAATGATAGGGGAAACGACAATTTCATGGGGGTATATCCAACTCACGTTTACTCAGAATGGAGCCAATGAAATTAATAGAACAGAGTTGGTCTTATCCTCCATGGGTTGTACCCAATGTTAGTCCTACTCACGGTAGATCATTGACTTTAATGGACATGACTATCAATGGTTCTCATCATAATGGCTGTAAAGCCTCGAATATCAGAAGTAGTATACCTTGGAATACTGGTGGCTGGGATATATGAGTGGGAGAGGGCTGTTGCATGCCCTGCTTAGAATGCTGGACAAAAGAGGCCTTTGCTCTTTATAGGCCCTTATATTCAAACCCCACTTGCTTCCATACATAGCCAAGAGTCCACTTATGGTTTTTTATGGTCTCCTATTCTAGAGATGATGGCAACTCCTTAGGTCAGAAGAGACTGCCTGCCACACATACATGTATCCTTAATACACCATTGTGCTGGATTTTTTTCTTCAAGAGAAATCTGACTTTCTCTCATTGTGGAATTCGAGGCAGCATATGCAGAATTCTCAGGTCATCTCCCATCCAAGCACTGACCAAAGGTGGACTTCCTTGGCTTCAGCATCATGTGCCTTTGGACTAGGCCCTGGATCTGTGATTATACAGTAGTGCTATTTGTGGAGGAAATCTCTCACATGAGAAGTGGCTCGTTGAGACAGCTGGACCTCCAGCGTGAGCAGATGCCAATCAACACCCAAAATGCTCTATTCATCTAGAGGGTTTTTAACACACCCTGTGGGGCTTCTTGGCAATTTAGGACTCTATTCCCCATCCATGTAGGCAAACAAAGACAACTCTCAGTAGTGCCATTCCTCCAGGTCCCAAGGTAGCCTAGCTCATTTCTGCCAATACTTTGGGGGCACATTCTTCAATGTGGGTAATTATGTCCTGTGGTTAGCAGTATTAGATTGAGCAGTCCACTGAAACCAGGGGAAAAGGTGAGCTCTCTCTCAGATCCTCCATCTCTGTTTGATTGGTCATCTTTTGCAATTGTGGGGAAAAACACACATGGTAGTGCTAATTAGAGCATATGATGGCTATGTCCAAGGGCTAGTGTTATTTATATTCCACTGTACATAGAAACAACAAACTAAATCTGCAGGAAACGTATCACAACTAATTCCCCTGAGGAAATCACGGGGCAAAAATGCCACTTTTCTAGATTAATGATGGGAATTACAGCTTCCTGGAGGTTTCAGCCTCTCTAGGGAGTGGACTAATTTGTTCTATAGCATGACCTCAAGTTTCCAATCAGACAAGAGACTGGCGTGCCCAAGCCACAGACGTGGCCAGCATTGCAAGTCAACAATAGCAGAGGGATGTGTTATCCTTGTCACCTAGGCTCTCACAGAATTCATGCTTACCCAGTCTCCCTTTTGCTTGATGGCCTTTGTTTTGCCAGATTCCCGGTCAATCTCTTCTTGGAGAGCCTGCCGTCTCAACTGGAGCGAAGAAAGAAAAGGTTTTGTGTGTTGTTTTGCCCTCGTGTAAAATTTGATTGGAAAATTGGTGAGAAATGGTAAGGTAGGTAGGTAAGAAATGACAAAAAGTTATTTGCAGGAAAGAGAAGGCAGAAGAGTTTGTGAAGACAAGCAGTATCTGCAACACAAGCAGTTGTCACATATACAAACACATGAAAAGGATGTTTTGGAGACGGGAAGGCTGCACTGACTTGGCCTGGAGAACACAGCAGGTAACAGATGCTCTCAAAAGAGGAGCGTTGAAGGAGGGATGATAAAATGCCCTTTGAAACAATCGACCATTTCAAACTCTTTTGGCATCTACTTGAGGATCCGGTTGCCCTCCTCATCAGCTACTTCAGTTTCAAAATTCCCTCACATCAGAGATGGGCAATCTTCCCAGTGGCTCCTGGATACATCTCTAGAATGCTTAAAATATCACTCTCCTGTTTTAAAGTAGGTGCCTGCGGCTGTTATAAAAAATATACCATTAAGCCGGACAAAATCAAGGCAGCTTATTAGCAACTAGAAAAGGAAAAAAAATTACAGAGCTGCAAGCATCAGGATTTCCAAGTCCATAATAACTCATGAAGGACCAACACATCTGATTCCAGCACTTGGGGTGGCTTTGTGCATTTGAAAGTGTGCTTGGAATTGCTTCTGGAAATAGAGAACTGCCACAGAGCGAGAATATGTCTAAAGCCAAGTCCACCAAGTTTAGACTCTTCAGACACAATTATCTGCTAGACACCCCCACGTCTTGATTTAGTTCTCAATTTGTGGAGGATCGTTCAACTTTATCTTAAGAATTGGTACCTCTCTTACACTGGAATCACAGAAATGATGGTCTGGTTCAGAGCATTACATTAACCATAGTTTATGGGTTGTGTGACTGATGGGAACAAGCTGTGTCAACTTTCAGGCTTGCATGCTCCTCCTCCCTCTCATCCAGTGACCTTCCACCTTGGATCCCCAGGTGTTGTTTGACAAAGGCTCCTATCATCCCCAGCCAGCTTAGTCATTGACCAGGGATGATGGGAGTTGTAGTTTAACAACATCTGGGGACCCAAGGCTGAAGAACACTGGTCTAAATCATGGTTTATCAATAACTCAGGATTTATTGGTCCACTGACCCTAATACATATTGAACAATGTGACCAGCTGGAGGAGAAACACTACAGTAGGGCCACGCTTACACGCACTTCGCATTCCGGCGTTCTGCTAATGCGGGAGCTTTCAATTAGGGGAAATTCCCCGTTTTAAAGCCATTTTTGCGCTTTGTTGCATTTTCGTGCAACGCACCCCATTATACTCAATGGGTTCCGCTTTATGGCGATTTCCGCTTTACGGCAGCAGTCCAGAATGGAACGTGCCGTATAAGCGGGGTCCACCTGTATAGGGAATCAAAAACGATTAAAGTGATTGTCTGAACACTGAACATGGTACAGCAATGGTGGGAGACCCTGTGAACTTCCAGATGTTGTTGGACTCCAACACCCATCATCCTTGGCCATTGATTATGCTGTGTGGGGCTGACGGCAGTCAGAGTCCAACAACATCTGGAGGTTCATAGGGTTTCCCATCCCCGTGGTAAGAGTTTTGTCCCTTTGTGGTTACTTGGCCAACTGTTTTGCTACACATGTGGCATAATTCCCCTCACTACCACTGCGTCACAAATTCCCACTCATGGTGAATTCTGGAGTCTCTACCCAATGATAAGGCTTCCCCCCATTCTTCCATGTGCTAAGCTGATCATTTGTATTCAATGGGCATCAAAGAAGCAGCAAAACATTTGGGGTATTCAGTTCCCCCACGAGATTAGAATATGCAATGCAGATCAAGGATTGACTCGCTAGCTCTGCCCCCTCCA
Source organism: Rhineura floridana (assembly GCF_030035675.1). Classification (NCBI taxonomy): domain Eukaryota; kingdom Metazoa; phylum Chordata; class Lepidosauria; order Squamata; family Rhineuridae; genus Rhineura; species Rhineura floridana. The sequence continues at coordinate 13,729,744 of NC_084496.1, forward strand.
TCACATCCCAATGCTTGGCTCTGCCACGCTCCACTTTTTGGAGTGCAAATGTATACACTCGTGAACAGGACAAGGTGGAAACTGTCCGTACAATTTAGAACTCTGTCCAATCAGGGGCTGCACATATCCATGTATTGGGTACAAAAGTTGCATAGGGTGAGGGGAAGAGACTCTTTGTTTGCCATCAGGATAGCGATTTCCACCTGCCTTGCTCCACCCTCCAGCTCTGAGAGCTTTCACTAGTGAGCTGCTTCCAGAAGAACTTGGAGAGTTTTGGGGTTGAGGTGTAAAAGTTTGGGGAACAGGAGTTACTAGGTACTAATGTTATGAGCTTTGGAGCTACTTTTGGATGTGATTGGGATATTATTGATGACCTTTACGCTCACTTAAATTCTCATGTATGTTAAATGAAGTGTTAACTGTTGGATTTTTTTTAGTTTTATGTTGCAGAGATATACCTTTTATTGGGAATAATTATTGCACTACTGTATTAAGACCATTCGTTTTTATTTGAACCGCTTGGAGCACAGATGGATTTGTGAAAAATGTGGTATATAAATAAGGCAACTATGAGCGCAACGGCCAAGAACTGAACCATGCAGTCACTAACTCGTATAAACAGGGAAACAGTGCATAAAAGCCTGATGCATCCAAAAATGGGTGACCCCAGAGGGTGGGACAAGCAGATGAGATCCTACTTCGCCATGTGTGTCGGTGGTGGGTTCTACACTGTCCCAATCAGCCCAGCAAATGCCACAATCAGTAAGGCTCCAACAGAGCCACAAAAGAATAAGATTGTACCTTGTCTATATTCTTTTTGTCACAGTTTCCTTCCTTAAATGCCACCTCTTCTATTTCGTCATCCCCTTCCTGTAAAACAAGAGTACACATTTTGAGTACCGCTTGGGAAAACCTGTAACTGTGATACGGGTAACATCCAACATCCTACCAAAGTCATGGCATAAAAATGGCAGGTTAAAAGAAAAAGTTAAACCCAGCAGAGAATGCTGATTTGATCCCTGCTGTCTTTTCAAGGAGAAGTCACTGCTAGCCGTGGTCAAGATAGACCAAAACCTCCATCTAGTCCAGCATTCTGTTCCCACAATTGCCAGATGCCCAGGGGAAGCCCACAAGCAGGGTGGGAGTGCAATAGCACCCTCACACTCAGGAACCCCAACAACTGATATCTGGACACATCCCGCATCTGGTATCAGAGGCAATATAACCATCCTGACTACTAGCCACTAACAGCCTTACCCTCCACACATTTGTCTAACAACCTTTTAAAGCTGTCCAAGTTGGTGGTTGATCACCACATGTTGTGGTAGCATACATGGAATGCATAAATGGAAGAGGGATCATGATCGCCCTATTGCCGCCCTGGGCTCCTACTAGAGAGAAGGGCAGGATAGAAATCTAAATAAATAAGTGGAGCCAGTGTGGTATAGAGGTTAGAGTGTCAAGACTAGGGCCTGGGAGACCAGAGTTCAAATCCACGCTCAGTCATAGAGCACACGGAGTGACCTTGGGACAGTCAACGTCTCTCAGCCCAAACTACCTCACAGGGTTGTTGTGAGGACAAAACAGAGAGACAGTGTATGCCTCCTTGAGCTCCTTGGAGGAAAGGTGAGATACAGATGTCATAATAAAGAATATAATAAACAAACACAGATTTAAATGCTATTTAAAAAACAGAAATCTGATTGCAAGAGGCAACATTCATTATTAAATGATTTGGGGAGCAGGGTGAATGAAGGAAGGACATTGTATGCGTTATGGAAGCCATTCTCAAGCAATCAGGATAGTGTAAAACTGACTGAAGTCTGTAAGCAGCCGCCAGGAAAAAGATCTATACAGTCACCTCGAACATCAACCCATGCATGAAATAACCAAGAGATGCCAAGAGAAGATGTTGTCTGGCAGCACACAAAAAGAAAGAGTGATGGGTTCTGCTTTCTGATGGGAATCTGGGGGAAGACTAAGCTGTCGGCACCTTGGATTATTTTTAGAACCAACCCTCACATATATTACATCCAGAGGCAGGTGACAGAAACTCCCAAACAATTCTCTTGAACCAAACCCAGGAACAATGTTGTTGGTTTGGCTGTCTTTATCGTATGGAGTATAGAAGATGATGAGTTCTGACTTGCTACCTGCATGTTCAAGATGGCTCACAGTAGAGATTAGCAGAGCAGTGGTTAGAGCAGCCTTTCCCAACCAGTGTGCCTCCAGATGTTGTTGGACCACAACTCCCGTCAGCCAATGCTGGCTGAGGCTGATGGGAGTTGTGGTCCAACAACATCTGGACGCACACTGGTTGGGAAAGGCTGGGTTAGAGTGTCAGATTAAGATTTGGGAGATCATGGTTAAAATCCCCACTGAATGACCTTTCGTGACTCAATACCACTCAGCCTAGCCTACTTTACAGGGTTGTGAGGATGAAATGGCAAGAGGGAAAGAAACATGTATGCCACCTTGAGCTCTTTGAAGGAAGGGTGGAATATAAATGTACTACCACTACTACTACTAAACATTTCTGCCTTATAGGCCTACTGAAGGTGCTGTTAATGGCAACCAGAATTCAGATCCACAAAGCTGCTTACAAAATATTAAAAGTATAAACCACACTTGTCTGTAGCTGCATAGTTTTGCTCTTATTGCCAGTGCAGGGGTCACGATTTGGACTGAGACCCTAGCAGTGGCGTGGGGTGGGCTTTATCTCTGCCACCTTGCTGTGGTCCTGAGCTGGATCAGGCCCTCTGTGATAGCAATTTGTGGAAAATAACCACACCACCATGCACTCAAGGACAAAACTATGCAGTGAAGGCCACATTTTAGTGTTTGGATGTAACAAGATCCTGGTTTGGTTGGCCCCAAACCAACCAGGACTGATGAGCCAAGTCAGAAGAAGACATACAAGCAAAGTATAGTTAAGCTCAACAGACTTGAGTTTCATGTCATTTCCAACCCAACCCTGTATCATCAACAGTAACCAATTAAATTATTTATTTATTATCTATTTATTAAATTTATATCCCACCCTTACTCCCAGTTGGACCCAGGGCAGCAAACAAAAACACTAAAAACACTCTAAAACATAAAACAGGCTTTAAAATATATTAAGACAAAAATCTTTAAAAACATCTTTTTTTAAAAAAAGCTTTAAAAACATCTTAAAAAGCAATTCCAACACAGAAGCAGACTGGGATAACGTCTCAAAAGGCTTGTTGAACGAGGAAGGTCATCAATAGGCGTCGAAAAGATAACACTGATTGCACCTGTCTAATGTTTAAAGGGAAGGGATTCCACATGGTAGGTGCCCCCACACTAAAGGTCTGTTTCCTATGTTGTGCAGAACAGACCTCCTGATAAGATGGTATCTGCAGGAGGCCCTCACCTGCAGAGCTCAGTGATTGACTGGCTTATATAAGGGGTAAGAAGGTCTTTCAGGTATCCTGGTCCCAAGCTGTATAGGGCTTTGTACACCAACACTAGCACCTGGAACTTGGCCCGGTAGCAAATGGGCAGCAAGTGCAATTACTTCTGCAGCGGGTAACATGTTGGTGATACCCTGACCCAGTGAGCAGTCATGCTGCCGCATTTTGCACTAGCTGCAGCTTCTGGACCAACCTCAAGGGCAGCCCAACATAGAGCACATTACAGTAGAGCTGGAACCACTCCCTCCCGCAATGATGCGTTGACCACACCCTGGATCCATTTGGTTAAACTCCCTTGGCAAGCTTTAATAAGCCAAGAATGGCAAGGTGTGATGTTTTACTTGTGCCCGATCAGCCTCACAGCATGTCTTTTGCCACTTGTGCTCTAGTCATTGTCCAACCTATTTCATTGCCCTTAGTTCACTGGTGTACCAAGGTGCAAACTGGCCTCCACAATACCAGAGAGGGCACTCAGGGGCAACCGTATTAAGAGCCTGGCACACCTCGTTGTTCCACAACGTGACAAGGGCTTCAACTGGGTCACCTGCTCTATCTACTAGGAACTCCTCCAGGGCATTCAGGACTCCAGTGGATTCCATTAGTCTTTAGGGATGGACCATCTTCATCTGTCCACCACCCCTGCATTGGAGGACTGGAGCCATAAGTCTCAACTTCACCAGGAAGTTGTCTGACCATGCCAATGGGGTGACATCCACCACCACCCCATCTCCAGAACACTCTTTCCTCCATCTGGAGCAAAATCCAAGTTGATGGTGTGCCCTGCCCTATGTGTCAGGCCGGTGACAACTTGAGACAGCCCCATGGTTGTCATGGAGGCCATGAAGTCCTGAGCCAGAACACTAGAGGCAGCCTCAGCATGGACATTGAAATCACCCAGAACTATCATTCTGGGTTCCTCCAACATTAGATCCAAGACGGCCTCCGCCAGCTTGGTCTGAGAAGCTTCCGAGCAGCAGGGTGGATGATACATCAGGAAAGATACCACCAGGGCCAAAAGAATGCCAGCCTGGTTAACAAGCAGAGTCTACAAAGCCTTTAGAGGCAAGATGGCTTCCTTCAGAAAATTGAACTCTTGCCAAAATGAGAACAAAAAGTAACAAAAACTTTGGTAAAAGAAATGCAAGTAGACAATAAGGGATGAAAAATAATAATTTTAGGAACACATTGCTCAAAACATTAAGCACACAAACATTAAAGCAGAGAGGTGGTTGGGAACTTTCAATGACAAGGAAGTCAACGGTATGCTTAAAGGAAGAAAAGAGAATTGCAGAGAAACTGAATGAATTCTTTGCATCTGTTTTCCCAGCAGAAGATGCAAGACAGATCCCAATACTTCAACTTTCTCAGGCAGGGAGTCTGAGGAACTGAGGCAAATTGTCATGGCAAGAGATCACGTTTTAGGCCTTACTGACAAATGAAAAACCGGCAAGTCATCGGGTCCGGATGGCATCCACCCAAGAGTACTGAAATGTAAAACCTCTAATCTTCTAACAAAAATATGTAACTTGTCCCTAAGATCAGTCTCCAAACCTGAAAATAGTCAATGTGAAACCAATTTTTAAAAAGGGATCCAAGAATCCTAGAAATTACAGTCCAGTTAGCCCAATGTCTGCTCCTAAAACCTGAGAAAAGCATTGTTAAAGATAGTATTGCAAAATAAGTCTTGCTGAAGGAAACCCAGCATGGCTTCCACAAGGGAAACTCCTGATTACTACTAGACATTCAAAAAGCTTTTGATGAAGTCCCTCATTAAAGACTCCTGAGTAAGCTTCACAGTCACCAATCTCTTAGCAGGGATAAGTGGGCAGGTCCTCTCATGGACTAGATCATTTATGAACTTATTTATGTATTTATTTTATTACTTGATATATATCCCACTCTTCCTCCCAGAAGGAGCCCTGGGCGGTAAACAAAAATGCTAAAAACACTTTAAAACATCACAAAAACAGACCTTAAAATACACTAAAACAAAACAACTTTAAAAACATTTTTAAAAGCTTTAAAAACAAATTTTAAAAGGTTAAAAAACATATATATATATATTAAAAAAAACATATTAAAAAGCAATACCAACACAGACGCAGACTGGGATAGATCTCAACTTCAAAGGCTTGTTGAAAGAGGAAAGTCTTCAAAAGGCGCCGAAAAGATAACAGAGATGGCGCCTGCCTAATATTTAAGGGGAGGGAATTCCACAGGGTAGGTGCTGCCGCACTAAAGGTTCGCATCCTATGTTATGCAGAACAGACCTCCTGATAAGAAGGTACCTGCAGGAAGCCCTCACCTGCAGAGCGCAGTGATCGACTGGGTATATAAGGCATAAGGCGGTCTTTCAGGTATCCTGGTCCTGAGCTGTATAGGGCTTTGTACACCAAAACTAGAACCTTGAACTTGCCCTTGAACTTAAAAAAACAGAGGTCCCAATATTGATCTTTGGGGAACCTCACTTCTTACATCCCATTGTGAGAACTGCCCATTTAGTCCTACTCTCTGTTTCCAAGGTACTGATCAATAAGAGAACCTGTCCTCTATTATTATATTTAGGTCACATTCACACCATACATTTAAAGCACTATTGAACCACTTTAAACAGTTGTGGCTTCTCCCAAAGAATCCTGGAAACAGTAGTTTGAAAAGGGTGCTAAGAATTGTCAGGATATCCCTATCACCTTCGCAGAGCTACAATTTCCAGAATTCCCTGGAAAGAGGGATCGACTGTTAAACCACTCTGAGAACTGCAACTCTGTGAGGGGAATAGGGAGTCTCCTAACAATTCTCAGCACCCTTCACAAACTGTTCCCAGGATTCTTTGAGGAAAGCTATGACTGTTTAAAGTGGGATGATAGTGCTTTAAATGGATGGTGTGAATGCAGTCTTATATATTACTTTTCCTCCAGTGAGCTCAAGGTGGTGTAGAAACATAGTTCTCCCTCTCCTGATTTTATCCTCACAGCAACCCTGGGAGGTAGGCTAGACTGAGGGACAGTGATTGGCCCAAGGTGATCCAGTGCGTTTCATGCCTGAGTGGGGATTTGAACCCTGGTCTCCCAGGTCCCAATCTGACACTCTAATCACACCACCATACTTATCCTAAGAGCTTTTCGTGAGGGACTTTATGAAAAGCTTCTTGAAAGTTTAAACACACAATGTTGATTGATCCCTCTACCCATGCTTACTGTCATAAAAGGTCCAAATCCTCACCCAATAAACTAACTTTTACTCAGAGTACACCCAATGAAATTAATGGCCATGACTAACGTAGGTCTATTCATTTCAATGGGCCTACTCTGAGTAAACATTAATTGACTGCCTCCCATAAGAAAGGGCACATAACAAGCTCTGTTTAGAAGAGGGGTGGGAAACCTGTTTGGCTCTATGGGCCAGATCCTTATCTGACGTCAGGACTTCAAAACATGTAGCAGGTGGCACGACGCTGATAAAAACAAGGGGGAAAACCACTTTTAGCAGCATCTTGTTCATGAACCTGGACCGAGTGGGATCCCAGTTCCTTTGCGTCAGCCAGTGCGCAGGGAGGGCAATCCTGCCTACCGCTGGGTTCCTGCTTTATGCAGCGCTTAATGGCTTCTGACAGCCAGTGGGCGCTTTGGAAGCTGTGCAAGGGGACTTTGATATGATATCAAGTGGAGGGCAGGTGGGCATGACTTGCCCCAAATGCCCTCACAGGCCCAGTGGGGAAGGCTGACGGGCATGATTGGTCTGTGGGCTGGAGGTTCCCCACTCCTGACTTAGCATGTACCTTTGCTTCTTCTTTTATCTTTGCTTTCTTCCAACTGGGCTCTTCTCCACAGGCTTGGAAGTCTCTGTTCTCCCTGCGCGCCTCCTTCCTCCTCTTCTTGACATGCTGTTTGCTGCTGTTCTCAGATCCACCCTCCTCGTGGCTCACGATGTGGTCTCCTACCTCTTTGGATTTGGGGGTTTTCTTCTTCCTTTTGGTCCTCTTTGTGCTTGACCTGCTCTCCTTTGTAGACACATCTCCACTGTCTTCCAAGAGGGCCAGGCGACTGCCTACAACTTTGGTTTGTGTTTTTTTCTTCTTTGTTAGTTTGCTATTTCCTTTGGAATCTGGGGTCATGCCCTTTTCATCCTTGCCATCACTTGCCTTTTTTTTAGATTTCCGTTTCAGTTGATTTTCAGTAGAAACACCATAATTGTTATCGGCTGAAGTTAGAAGTTGCTTCTCCCTTTCCTTCTTTTTCTTCCACTTCTTGTTCGCTTTGCTTCCTTCTTCCAATGTACAGGCTGTGTCCTCCAGATGCTGTTGAAGACCAGAAGCTGTTCCCTTGCAACTAAGTTCTTCTAATTGGGAAACAGGGTTGGCAATACCTTTCTCTGTTAAACAGCAACCTTTCTTTTTCTTAACAATATTGCTGTCACCCGCAGCATATTGGACAAGAGTCTGAATCTTTTTTCTGTTGTGAATTGTGGTCTCCTGGGAAATGGTTTTTGATTTTTTGGAGATACGTTTTAGAGATTCAGCCTTATTGCTTCCACTGTGTAAGATCAAGGAGTGAACGGATTTATGTTTTCTCTTTTTCTTCTTCATCTTGGCAGGAGATTCATCATCATCCTCTCCACCACTGTTGGGAATATTCCTTTTGTGTTTCTTACTAATGAGAAAACAGGCTTCCTGCTGTTCATTCGCCAACTCTTTGCTAGAAACTTCCTGATTGCTGCCTCGTTCACAAGAAAACACTCGCTTTCCCTTCTTCTTGAACATCTTGGGCATTCTTTCAATTTCTTTTACTAATTCTGAATCTGAACTGCTTTCTATAACAATGGGACAGCTTGCACATCCTTTGGTCTTCAATTTAGAGTCAACTTTTTTCTTTGAACCTATCTGATCTGAACCCTCTCCTTTTACCAAAAGCTTATTTTTATTCACCTTGATTTTTGTTTGTAAATCAGAAGAGCCATCATCTTCTCCTATTATAACAGTCTGGTTACCAAGAATAGCTTTAACTTTGTTCTTTGTCTGCACCCCTCTCTCAGAACTATTACTTGCATCCTTTATGACCATTCTGAAAAACAAAAACTAAATTATATAGGGAAGCATTCTCTACATAGATTATTCCCTGAAGACTGCAAGAACCTTACCACAATGGCACTACTGTAGTTTAGCAACTGGCTGGTCTGTGACCGAAATAAATATTGAGTGCTACAGATTAAGATTACTGCAGGGGACACTGAGGTTTCCAACAGAAAATGCGTCTGTCTTGGAAGAAGTAAATATGTGTATACAGTCTTTGAATACTCCTAGGTACATGCATCTGAAAGACACGCATTTACAAGTATTTAAGCACACATGTACATTCATGGTCTACTTCCATTTATTTTTTAAAAGTTGCAAGTTTTGAGTGTTTTTATATTAACACTATTGCTTTGAGTTCCTATTAATGTCATTATTATGTAAGCATAGTACAAATGCCTCTAACAGAAATTCATCAGTATCTTGATATGCAGTCTTTCTTTTTTGGCAGCTACTTTCATATCTGACGGAACAAAACCTCTAAGCGGTTTACATTTAAAGCACATCCCCCAGCCCCCAAATCCCAGGAACTGTAATTCCCACTCCCCGAGCCACAATTCCCAGCACCCTTAACAAACTACAGTTCACAGTTTCCTTGGGGGATACCATATGCTTTAAATGTATGGAGTGTATGCATCCATATTCCTCTCTCGGGGAATCGTTGGCCCTCCAGAGGTTGTTGAACTCAAACTCCCATCATTTATTATTTATTTATTTATTTGGTTGCATTTATATACCGCCCATAGCAAGTAGCTCTCAGGGCGGTAAACAGCATAGGATAAAATACATACAGCGTAATAATAAAATCACAAAACATATATGACATAAAGAAAAACAAAATACAGTTAAACAGAATATAAAAGATAAAGGCTTAGTATACAAGATTAAAAAGCTAAAAAGATTAGAGTGATCCCTGGCCATTGGCCATACACGCTGGGGCTGACGGGAGTCGGAGTCCAGCAACCTCTGGAGGGCCAAAGGTTCCCTGTCCCTGCTTTAGGGTGAAGGGCTCCCAGGCTCAGAGAGGCCAAAACCTCTCCTCTGTCAGACGGAATGGCTCCCTCCATCCCTCTGCAGCCCCAAATGGGGGCTTCTTTTCCCCACTGCCGCTCACCTGTGCTGCAGAGGAGGGGGCTCGAATGTCCACCGTCCAGCCAGGCAGCACGACCCTCCTCACGTGCTCCTGCTGCGTCGCTTCCCTCACAAAGAGTCTCCCTCGGCTTGACCCGGAAAGAAAAGGCGTCGCGGCCCAGCCTTGCTGGGAAATCGCTGCCGGGCGCTGCTGTTTGAGGTCGCGTAGCAACCCCTCTCACGCCTCTTTCCCTCTCCGCCCTCCCCCCGGGCGCCCTTCATGGCTGTTGTTGAGGAACCCCCGGGCCTGAGCCTTTGGGATCAGATCTGCGCAGGTGGGAGAGCCCCAGAAGAGCCTCGTTTCTCCCACCCCCCACAAACCCCCCAACATGTCCCTTGCTAGGGAAGGGCTGCAGGTCAGTGGGAGAGCATCTGCCTTGCTTGCAGAAGGACCCAGGTTCAGTCCCCCAATAGCATCTCCAGGTAGGGCTGGGAGAGACTCCCTGCCTGAAATCCTGGAGAGCTGCTGCCAGTCAGTGTAGACGATACTGAGCTAGAGGGACCAGTATAAGGATGCTTCCTATGCCTGGGGGAAGAGCCATAGCTCAGTGGCAGAACATCTGCCTTGCTTGCAGAAGGACCCAGGTTCAGTCCCCTGCATCTCCAGGTACTGTTGGGAGACTCCTTGCCTGAATTCCTGGAGAGCCACTGCCAGTCAGTGTAGACCAAACCGGTCTGTGGATGACCCAAGAGCTTCCTTCAGATGTGCCGTGGCATGGCCACATTCAATATCCATCGTGATGTTTAATTAGATTTTTACTGCTTCTTTTGTTTCTCACGGTGGATATTGTTGTATTACATTTAGAATTCCATGGAATGCAATTTGTAAACTACAAAATATAAGAAATAAAAGCAGGAATGAAAATAAAATCAATAACCGTACAGCATCTAGCACAGTGCACGACAATTCCTGCAACAGGCAGGAAAATGATTAAGTGGTCTGCCAAGACCCTCATCAATTGTCAAGTGGTCTGTGGGGGAAAAGGTTTGGGAACCACTGGTGTAGATGATACTGAAGTAGATGGACCAATCGGCGCTATATAAGGAAGCTTCCTGTGTTTGGGGGAAGAGCCATAAGAGCCCAAGTTCCATCCCTGGCATCTCCACGTAAAGCTGGAAAGGCTCTTGCCTTGAGAGCTGCTGCCAGGCAGTGTGGGCATTACTGAGCTAGATGGGCCAAGGGTCTGACGCAGTATAAGGCAGCTTCCTATGTTAGCTGCCTCACAACTGCCCCTGCTTGGCCTCTTGGGGAGATGTTGGTGGGTGCCTTGGTAGAAACGGGAGCTTGGTCTATTGGTGTTTGACTAGGGCTGCGTAGCACACACCATGTATGTAAAGCACATATGAAGCACATTTTTCTCCCCCTTGGAACATAGGAAGTGCCTTAAACCGAGGCAGACTGTTGGTCCATCTAGCTCAGTGTAGTCTGCACTGACTGGCAGCAGCTGTCCAGGATTTCAGGCTGGAGTCTCTCCCAGTCCTACCTGGAGATGCCCAGTTTGCGTCTGTATTGGAAGTCTTTTTAAAAAATGTTTTTAAATGTGGAATTATTTTTAAATGTTTGCATTGTTTTGATATGTGGAATTGTTTTTCATTTTTTCTGTACAGAACTGGTTTTGTAATTGTTTTTAAACTTGTTTTATGGTTGTAACTCTTTTTATTTGTTTTAGAATTGTAGGTTTTATTGTAACCCACTCTGGGACCTTGTGGTGAAGGGTGGGTAGATATGAGACAGAGGCCCCACCTGCACTATACGTTTGAAGCAGTATTATCCCACTTTAAACAGTTATGGCTTCCCCCAAAGCACCCTGGGAACTGTAGTTTGCAAGGGATGCTGAGAGTTGTGAGGAGAGCCCTATTCCCTTCACAGAGCTACAATGCTAGAGTGGTTTAACAATCAAACCCTCTTCCCAAGGAACTCTAGGAACTGTAGTTTTGTAAGGGGGTCTCCTAACAACTCATATCTCCCTGTTGTTTCTCATTATAATAATAATAATAATAATTTAATTTATGTGTCGCCTATCTGGCCAATGGCCACTCTAGGTGACGTACAAATCAGTTGCCCCGTTTGGGCTATTGAGTCATCATAATTCAGCACCTGAGTTCACTACTGTGGTTTATACATTTCAGAGAAAGTGCTCAGACCTTCAAAATTTATTTATTACATTTTTATCCCACCTTTCCTGCAAGGTGGTGTACATAATTCTTCCTTCCCTGTTTGATCCTCACAACCACCCAGTGAGGTAGATTAGGCAGAGGGGGAGTGCCTGGCCCAAGGTCACCTAGCGAGCTTCATGGCTGAGTGGGGATTCAAACCTGGGTCTCCCAGGGCATAGTCCAACCCCCTAACCATTACACCACACTGACTCTCCAGTTTATTAGATATAAACATCTGTCAGAAATTAGGGATAAACATCTGACAGTTCCTTTCCCCCCCAGAATTTGAAGCAAGACAGCCTCCCCATCCTGACAGTATTGAACAGAAACCAGAGGCTGTACATGAAGAGAGACAGGAGCCTGTATTTACTTTTCAGGTAAAAAGAATTCACCCAAGAGAACCTGGAAATGTTTGTTTTTTGTTAAGATGCTAGTATAAAATTTCCATCAAAGATAAAGGTGACTCGGTGTGAGGGTGGACATGAGGAAAGGTGATGGGATGGAGAAAGTGAATGGGCAGACGTTTGTGTTCCCCTCTTGTAATACAGCTTGGGGGTCATCCAGTGAATCTGATTGGCACGAGATTCAGGACAGCAAGAGGAAGTATTGCTTCACATAGTGCCTTGTTAAACTGTGGAACTTACTGCCTCAAGATATGTTGCTGGTTGCTGGCTCTGATGGTTTTAAAGTGGGATTAGACAAATTCATGAAGGAGAGATTGACCAACAGCAATTAGCCACAATGAGTCTATAAATGGGGGCGGGAGGGGAACCTGGCCCACAGACGTAATTAGGCCCAGCAGGAGTCTTAATTTGGCTTGTGAGACCAGTTTCTCCAAACCACACCCACCATATATGATATCACGTGTGGGAGAGATGAAAATGTGGCTGCTAAGGAACAATCGGGAGCTTAAGTTGAACTCTCCATTGTTCTTGTTGTGCGGGGCTTACTGACAGCACTGATCAGACTGGGCCTGCCAGTCTACAGAGTGAAAAATGTCCATTTGCAGGTGCATTTTGAATCCACACGGTACCTGCAAACAGACTTAAAGGGGGCTAGCTGTAACTGCCAATCTACCGCAGGCACACTTTCAGCACCAGTCAGCTGATTGGCTCTGAGAGCAAGCCCCACCCTCCATCAGATGGCCTGCAGAGTTTGGAAGGGGTAAGGTTCTAGTTCTCCTCCCCTGATAGAGTTCCTCCATCTTCAGAGGCGCTATGTCACTGAATAACTAGCTCCAGGAGGACAGATGACAGAGGATGGCCGTTTCCCTCGTGTCCTGCCTCTGGACTTCTTATAAGGAAGGGGATGCTAGACTTGATGGATTGTTGGTCTGGTGTTGCAGGGTTCTTCTTGATATATTCCTTTTCAGATCTCGTTTTGGAGCTCCCAAAGTATCTGCATCTAATACTAAGCAGCAGGCTGTCCTTTGCACTGCCCTATTTTCCACTCCACCTGCCAGCTTCCTCCTTACAAATAGGCAGGAAAAATGCATGAAATTTTATTCTCTGTGTTCTTATATATTTGAGTAAACTCTTCTTGATCAAAAGGTTAAAAGAAGCAGACAGACAGAGCGGTAATGATGGTAATTTAGTCCTGACGTTTATGTTTGTTCATATCATTTGAATCTCTACCATTGTGAATGCAGGCAGAGACTAAAGATCCTTTCACAGTGGAACGACAAGAGGGGAGTGTGCTCTGTTGCTCAGGTCCTGCATGCAGGTTCCCTATAGGCGTCTTGTTGGCCGCTGTGAGCACAGGATGCTGGACTAGATGTATACCACTTTAATGGCCATGGAGGATCCTGGGAACTGTAGTTTGGTAAGGATGGTGGGAATTGTAAGTCATCACTAGGGAAGTCAGAGAATTCTCGGGGAAACAGGAATGGAAATTGCCGACGTTCGCTTATCAGTCTGGCACATATGGATCAGTATTTGCTGTTGTTGTTGCTTTTAGTCTGCAAATGATACATAATTGATTATTTTTTCCCATTTGCATTGTGTTTCCTTGGCACTGAAATTAACAGGGTAGAATAATGTAACAGTGTCATTTATGTGATTAAGTAAATTACGTAAATTACATAATTTCACCATAGCTGACAGTGAGACATTTGTTTTGGTGGAAGACAGACTGCGGTGGAATGGAAACAGTGCTGCATGGGATGGATACAGGGCAGAACAAAAAACTATGATGGGGTGAAAGTTGTATACCGTGAGTCAGGATGTGCCTTGGCAAGAGTGAGGCTGAAGAGGGACAGGACCCCTGACTCTAAAGATGTTTTCAAAATGTGCTACTACGTTTTTGCTTTTTGCGGGGTGGGATTCTTTTTTTTTTACATTGCATTGTAGTTTTATTGTATATTGCATTGTAGTGTATTACACTGAGTTTCTCAATTTCATTATTTGTTATATATGCATATTGTACTATTTTGTAAACCGTTTAGAAACTATCTTAGTATTAAGTGGTATAAAAATATGTGAAATAAATAAAACATAACAGCACTAAACAAATCAGGGTTCAGTAGCTGTAGATTAAGAAGTACCGGTGACTGAAGTTTTGGTAAGTAACACAGTTTTCACCAGACATCTAAACTTAAATTAAATGTGAGGGTTATTTTTACATTTTAATCCCTTCCTTCCTTCATGGACATCAGGTTGGTGTATTTGTTTCTTCCCACCTGGCACATAAGAAGCCGCCTTACCCTGAGTCAGACTACCTGTCCATCTAGTGCAGTATTGTCTGCCCTGACTGGCAGCAGCTATCCAGGATTTCAGGCTAAGGACATTCTCAGCCCTACCTGGATATGCCTGGAACTGAACTTGGGACCTTCTGCATACAAAGCAGACACTCTAGCACTGAGCTATGACCCTTCCCAAATTTATAATTAATTGACAATATTTGATTGGTCAGTTGACTGGCATGCAAACCCTGGATGCAAAGCAGATGCTCTACCATCGAGATACGGCCCTTTCCATGTTGTTTTGTCCACACTTGTAAGGTTGGTTATTCATCGAGCGAACTTCATGACTGGGGGGGAGGCTGAATCTGGATTTCTCCAATCCATTTTCATCACTCCATCCACTGCACCTGACTGTTTCCAGGATATGTACTGAGTTTGGATTTCTTTTTTGGGATCAGCTTATTTAAACTTTTTTCCCTTTGCAGTCATGTCAGAATATTTATATCATTAACTTTGATTTTAAGCAGGTTCCCGTGGATGCTGAAACTTTGCCAGTTTTGAGTGGGGATCAGATCAAAGCAGCAACTGATGAATCAGTTCCTCCAAAGACCCCTTCTTTCCTTTCCCTACCAACAACACCTGAGCTACCTGACTTAAAAACCTGTAAGTTGGAAAACAGCTTGCCATCTTTAATTTGAATGGAATTTTTTCAAGGAAAAAAAATTAAACCAGCCAAGATTCAGCAAAGAGAGCTAGCTGGTAAGCTATTCTTCGCGTTCAAGTGCTGAGTGTGCAATAGCCTTTTATCAGAGTGGCATCTGTGCACATTTACAGAAACCCACTTCACTGGGAAATTGTCCAAAGCCAGAGTGTAGTTTGTAGGCATTTGGAGGAGTTTGGGACAATGGTGTCATTCAGTAGTTTTGGCCACATTTGTGCCAGATGATGATGATGTGATTTAAATTTGTAGATTTATGTACCACCCTTTGTTAAGAGACCCCAGGGTAGTTCACAAAATAGAACATAGCAAACGATATATGGCAACACTTAGCATAATATTTATACAATATAAAAAATTAAAGCAATTATAAGAAGAAGAAATACATAATAAAATACAAAGCCTCACAACATAAGCTATTACTTATCTCAGGTACAACGGAAAAACAAATTACATATATAATAGCAACAACCTAAGAAATAAGTATCATACCACTTTTAAAAATATCATTTCACTTTAAACAGTCTTGGCTTCCCCCAAAGAATCCTGGGAACTGTAGTTTGTTAAGGGTCCTGTGAGTTGTTAGGAGACTCCTATTCCCTCAAAGAGCTACAGTTCCCAGAGTTCCCTGGGAAGAGGGATTGATGGTTAAACCAGTCTGGGAATGGTAGATATGAGAGAAGAACAGGGGTCTCTTAACAACTGTTGGGACCCTTAACAAGCTACAGTTCCCTGGATGTTTGGGGGGAAGCCATGGCTGTTTAAAATGGTATAAATATATAGTGCAGATGTGGCAGACTATAGACAATGATCTTATAGGGGTGGGTTTCTTGAGATAAGAACATGTATTATTTCACTTTCTTCAAAATTTGGTAAGCAAGCTCTGCTAATTTGAGGGCCTGTCTGTGCATTTTACTGAGTGATGCCCTGGCTATGATGTGTGAACAGAAACGATAGTACCATATCAGAATGAATCCTTTACTGAAAGCCAATTTTTTTTGTCCAGGTTCTCCAAGAGAATTCTTAGAACATTACATATTTCCCGAGCTTCTACCAGGAATGGCAGAACTGTTGCATCAGGCTAAAAAGGAAAAATGTTTTGAGGTCAGTTTTTGAGTGATTAGTTTGTTTTCAGAAATGTAATGGTCTATTTCAGACAGTGATACCTAGCCTACTTACCAGTAGTTCTCAAGGCATCTTACGATATATACCAGCAGCCCAGTGACTTGCCAGATGTTGTTGGACTACAACTCCCATCATCCCTAACCATTGACCATGTGGGCTGGGGCTGATGGGAGCTAGAGTCCAAATCTGAAAGGCACCAGGTTGGGGAAGATTGTTATATGGGGTGGCAATAATAAATGACGCCTCGATGTTCAAAAGTAGCAATGCCTTAGAGTACCAGACAAATGTCAGGGAAAGGCCATCCCCATCCTCTTCTGCAAGTGAGTTTCTCCAGAGGAATCTAGAGAGTCACTGCCTATAACAGAATGCTGGACTAGATGGATCTTTATTTGTTTAGTCAGTAGGTTTATATTCTGCCTTTCGATCCTATAATCCCCAAGATGGCTTACAATAATAATACACACAGAGAACACACACAGCCCTAAACTAGACATAGGGAACCTTTGGCCATCCAGGTGTTGCTGAACTGCAACGTCCATTACCCCTGGCTATGCTAGCTGGGGCTTATGGGAGTTGTAGTTCAATGACACGTGTCCTAAACTCACACAGTCCCTGCAGCTCTTTGTCCCATGGTCGATGGATATAGGCTGCTCTGCAATCCCAGGGAAATTGCTTTATGGAGCTAAGTATTCTTTCTGGCAGGGAAAGGAGGAAGCAAGCTCTCTATAGCTGCTTTTTCTCTGACCAACTGATGGAGTCAGTTCGGTCTTCCACTTGCCATGATGTTCTTTTTGGGAGGCAGGAGGAGCAGCCTCCCAGTGGCCTTTGGTGCCCTGGTTAATGGCAGAGGCCAGAGTTTGTGTCCCTTCTGCAATCATCATGGAGGACCAGGGTATCAATGGCTACTAACCCTGATGACTGTGTTCTCCCTCCACGGTTGGAGACAGTGTGCTGAAAACTGCAGGGGGGGAGAGTGCTGTTGCTCTTAGGTCCTGCTTGTGGGCTTCCCATAGGCATTTGGTTGGCCTTTGTGAGAACAGAAGGCTAGACTAGATGGACCACTGGCCTGATCCTGCAAGGCTCTTCTGATGTTCTTAGTTTCATGACCTTGGATATCTGGGCCCTGAAGGTCAGAAGCTGAGCTTCTGCTCCCTCCCCTTAAGCGTGCACGGAAGTGCCCCAGCATGAGTAAGGGTTGAAGGTTAATATTTTATTTAGCTTGGCTGTGGGCCAGTTCAGTATTTTGAGCACATGCAACTGTAGCACACGCCTCATTAATGTGTTGAAATTGCTGATCCCCCACAGGTTTAATGATGGGCTTTAGAGAAGCTAACCTTTTAAAGACTTCATTTCTATTGTGTTTATTCTTTGCTGTCTGACTGGCTTATCATAGTTAAGATGTAGCAGCTATTAATGGTAAGCTAATTTCCATCCCCTTTTAAAAAAACATGTGTGCACACACACCGCCACAAAACATTCTTTTTAAACAAGAATAACCAGAGTATCTGGGGGCAATTTGAAATGCATTTCAAAATGACACTTGCAATTAAATAGCTGGTAATAGAAACTGAAAATCACCGTTGTCTGTGTTTTTGCAAAACTGATCTCAATTGTATTATATAATGATATAAAATGCATTTTTATTGTACGCAACTGACTTCTGCTTGTTCCTTATTTTAGTTTTATTTTAAAAAGCTCTTGCCTTTCTGTTTTTAACAACCTTTGAAGAGGCTAGCAAAAACTTCAGTATAAAATATATATGTAAAATGAACTAGTAACCATTGTTTAAAAATTGCAAAAGAAGAGCTACAAAGAGCAGAGAGAGGGGAACCACAAGATAAGATCAACAGAGCAAGCACGGTGCATAAATGCTTCAGACTGATACATTGTGCCTCACCCCAAAAGCCTTCATCATCATCATCTCATATCTTTATATAACCTGGGATCACAAGGAGTCAAGTGCAAGTCTGGAGTCAGGGGTAGGCACCATTGGGCACCTGCCAAGAGCCACACACCTACATGGGGCCAAGGATCTCCAGTGTTGTGCCCACAGGGTTCAGTGTGCCCCCCAGTATTTCCTGTCATGCACGTAAAAGTAAATATCCTAAAAAATCCAATGCACGAGAGATTGTTTGCTTTTCCTGCTCACTTCCTATCTGCACTGGCTTGGCCTTTCCTACAAGGAGCACATCCCCACAGACATGCCCACGTTTCCCTGGAAGCCATCAGGCTAGCTTGGAGGTCACAAGGAAGGGTGTGTGGCACACACAGTGCTGTCCTCTAACACCTCATTGCTGCATTCCATCCCCACCCCCAGTATCTGCTGCCTGAGGCAGCTATCTCACTGTACCCAACGGTTGGGTTGTCCCTCCACATAGATTGGCACAGGAGCATCCCTGGGAAGGTCTCAGTGAGGGCAGTTTCTCAGTGATCAGGAGGATGATAGCACGTCCCCAGGACTAAATTACTCATTCAGCAGACTGTAAAATAGAAACTGGTCAAAGTTCTAAAAAGTGCTAACCATCACTCTTAAAAGCCTAAGAAAACTGCAATGCTTTTGCTTAAATAACAGTGATGTGGCTTCCGGGCGGGCCTCTCTAGGGAGTACTCCTCACCTAAACATACTTTCTCTCAAGTCAGTCCTATTGATATTGATAGGCTAGATCTGAACAGGGCGGTTCACGACAGATGCTCTCGGAGGTCACTGATTCATAGGGTCGCCATAAGTCGCAATCGACTTGAAGGCACATCACAAAAATCTTTCAAGCGAGCATGGTTAGAATCGCAGTCTTTTATTAAATATTTTGAGGGTTAATACTACTGTTTGCAAAGAAAAGAAAATAGTGTTGTTACTTCTGATTACTTGTTTTTAATGAGGAGCAATTCATCGAGGTATTAGCATAATTTTTGCATTGCATTGTCTCCCACGGCGTAAAACAAAAGTAATAAAGAATGGGAAATAATTCTCATTGTGAAAATAGTTTCAAACACAACTGCTGTTTAACAATGCACATTGTACAGAGGTTTCCTGTGCATATCCGGATTTGCTCAGTATCTCACAGCTGGGCCTGAGGCAGGCTTAATTTCGCTCTGACTGAGAGACTCTGCTGGAGTCTGAAAAATAGATGGGGGTCGCCTAGATTTCTAGTGGGTGATTTCATGGGCCTTGCTGGAGTTGAACCCTTGAGAAAATCAGCCAGTGTGATGGAGTGTTGGACCTGGACTAAGGAGACCTGCATTCAAAAAAGAGGCTGGCTGTGCTATTTGTTACCTTGTCCATGAGAGACTTTCCTTCCCATTGATGCCAGATGTGACATAATGGGAGTCCTGTGACAGGAACTCTCAGTCATTCCATCTGTTTCCGATGTTCAGCCTGTGGGTGTTACTTATGTAGCCAAGATGGCACCAGCCATGTACAGGAGGCAGGTTTCAGCAGGCTGAGGGAAACTCCCAAGTTTTGCTGAATACTTTTTTTCCTTCTTTGAAAAAAGAAAAACCTCCATACAATTTGTATTGTTAACCAGCAGATGTGTTTGAAACAAAGAAATTGGAGTCTGGAGAGGTCCTGTGTTTCTAATTCTATGGCACCAATGTGGCTGCTAAACACATCTAGCAGCAGCCATTCCATCAGGCTACAGCAGAGGGAGAGACGGGGCAGCAGGGCCCACTCCATTGGCTCTGCTGAAGACCAGCTCCATCAAGCTCCTCCCTACCAGCTGTCAAGCTTTGGTTATCTCCCAGCAGCCACTCCATCAGGCTACAGCAGAGGGAGAGGACAACAGAGCCTATTCCATCAACTTTGTTGAAAGACCAGCTCCATCAGGCTCCTCCCTCTCTCCTGTCATCTCGCAGCAGCCTTTCCATCAGGCTACACATTTCTAGGCCATTATTATAAGTTCATTATAAGAACTTTGTAACTGTTTAGAACCTGCTCCTTTGTTTATTCTCCTTTTCCCTCCTCCCTTTTGTCATATCTTTTAGATTGTGAAAGCCTGAGGGCAGAGACTTTTTGGCTGAAGAGCAAGGGTTTTTTATTTTAAAAGAAGCTTTAAATAAGCAAATAAAATTTGGAGTTTGCTGTTGGCAAAAGAGACACTGCGGTTGGTTATTCTTAAATTGTTACTTTTGTAGGGAAGGAGCAAACTTCTGTGAAACAGCACCCCCTGAGAAATTGCCTATGAGTGCCTAGATTATTACTTTTGGCTTAAAATAGCCACAGTATTACAAGACATTGTGAGATTTTGCTCCCTGCCTACTGCATAATCCAGTGGAAAATTCTCCCACAGAAACTGTTTACAGAAGTGAACAGCATGAGAAGAGCCCCTCCAGTTCAGACCAACAGGGGCCCACCTAGTACAGCATCCTGTGTTCACAGGGGCCAGCCAGGTGCCTCTGGGAAGCCCACAAGCAGGACTGAGCGCAACAGCCCCTCCTCACTTGTGATTCCTCAGCAACTGTTATTTAGAAGCATAGTGCCCCTGACCGTGGAGGTAGAACATAGCTATAAAGGCTAGCAGCCACTGAAAGCCGTATCCTTCTTGGCAGCTGTGTGAAAAGACTGATGCCCTTTTTTACGGATGGCTTGCGGCACTGGATTTGCCCCCATTCAACTTTACTTATGAAGGTTGGAGTGCTTCCAAAGAGGGGCTGCTCTTTATCAAGGGCAAGCGATCCAGAACGCGCCCCCCCAACATTGGCAAAGGAGGAGAACTCCATGGAGCCCTCTCCTGTGAGGATTTGAACTGTCATCAAGTTAGTTGTCTAAAGGAAGAAAACTGTGGCCGCCTGGCCTGAACATGGACACCAGTTCTACTCCTGGATCTGATCAAGGGGGAAGAGCGCTTCAAGGAAGGGGCTGCGCTTCCAGACAGCCAGAATCTGCACAGAAAGAACTATATAACTGCATTATAAGAGCTGAAACTGTAAGAACCTGTGCGTAAGCTTGCCTCCCCCCTCCTCCCCCCCATTCCTTTTTCCTTGTGTGTCATGTCTCCTTTCTTTTTTATTGTAAAACTGAGGGCAGGGACTACTGATTTTGGTAAGCCACTCGGAAAGCCTTTAAGGCTAAATGCTGCAGTACAAATGGCTTAAATAAATAAGCAAGCCACCCTGACCTCATGGGTGTTGCTTTTCAGTCATGCTTGCTGATTGATCACAAACATACAAGAGAACTCTGGAGGCTTTCTTACATTAACTCGTTTAATCCCTTCAATCCAAATGGCCTGCTCTTAGAAACAGTCGTCCCAGGAGAGGATGTTCTGCTTCCATGTAATAAATATCAACTTAAGAAACGTATTTCTTTTTTCTTTATATTGGGATGGAATAAGACACAGCTCCCTATGGGAATTGCTAACCCCAAAAGCTATTTGGATGTTCCAGGAGATAAATGAAAGCCTAGCTAGGCCGTTATCCGGGAAAGTGAATCAAGAGCGTGCAGGTGACTGCATGAGTTTCTGGTCTGCGTCCTCCTCGATTGCTCCAAACAATATAAAGCTGGGGTGAGGAACCTGCGGCCCTCAGCCTGATTTCCTGTGGCCCTCAGTGTCATCTGGTTTGCCAGACACTGTGGGCCCACTCTTGCTTTCTGGACCATCCCTCTGAGAACCACTGCCTCTTCTGCTTCATGTGTGTACGTATGTGAAATCTGGGGAAATTTCACTTGTAGCATCACACCCTGCAGAATGTCATAGGGCAGTGACCTGAAGACAGGGATTTTCTGCAGTTACCCCTGTGCTGTGGAATGCCGTTCCCTTTGTGAAGCAGCAACCTTCACTTGCTTCAGATGTCTTGTAAAGACGTCCTTTGTTTTGCCCTTTTTTCCCTTGACCCATAAGACTCGACCCTGTTTTGCATGTCTGAATCCTCCGCATTTCTCTCTTATTTGCTTTTATGGGTTTTTATATTGCTGGTTTTTATTGATTTTAGTTTGCTTTTTTGTTCTTGATTTAATATATATTGCTTTTAAAAAAAAAATATTGTACACTGCTTAGAAGAGATTTTTTTGAAATATTCAGCAGTTTATAAATGCTTTTAAATAAGAGAAATATGGGGTGGCACACAAAGAAAAAAAACCCTATGCAATTCTGCAGTGTTGCAAACCAGGGATAGGGAAATGTTTTCAGCTTGAGGGCCAAATTCTCTTCTGGACTACCTTCTGGGGGGCACATACCAGTGGTGGGTGGGGCCAGAGGCTAATTTCTACACAACAGTCACTCACTCTATTCTGCATGCAAGCAGACAAGCAGAAATCATTGTTAAGGATGCATTCCAGTCAGGCAAAAGGGCAATCTGAAGCAGGGCTGGTGAAGGGCGTAGCCTGGGAAGAGGGGGTGTGGTTGGGAGTAGGTGTGGCATTGAAGTAGAGAGAGAGAGAGGCCTGAAGGGCTGCATTCTGCCCCTGGGCCTGTAGTTCCTCATCCCTGCAGCAAAACCTTTGCCCAATTTTAATTATTAAAATTAAATTATTATTATTATTTTGGCTCAGATTCCTTCTACTGCTGGCTCTAGCTTCACACCCCATCCGCTGTGACAGCAGTTGACTTTTCCTGTGGGTCAAGAGCCCTTCATAGAAAAAAGGTTCCCAGGCCCAGTAGAGATGGAGACACGAGTAAACCACCAGGAGATCATTCATTTGCTCCCACAAGAGGCAGTGATGGCAGCCAGCTTGGATAGCTTTAAAAGAGGTTTGGCCAAATTCATGGAGGGATCAGGCCAGCCGTGGCTACTCACCATGATGGCTATGTTCTATCTCCACTGTTGGAGGCACCGTGCCTCTGAATACTGGTTGCTGGAGACCACAAGAAGGAAGAGTGCTGTTGCGCTCAGGTCCTGCTTGCGGGCTTCCCATAGGCATCCGGTTGGCCACCGTGAGAACAGGATGCTGGATCTGGCGGACCACTGGCTTAATCCAGCAGTTATTATGTTCTAACTGAAGAAAGGGATGAGTCTATCTTATCTGTCTATGGGACAAATCCACCTAAATATCATCATCATCATCATTTTGTATTGAACTGTATTGTTTACTGAATTTGTGTTTGCCTTATTTATATGCTATTGTCCTTTTAGATGTGATTATATTGATAGAAACTCCTACTCTTTTTTTAATGCCATTGTCATGAACCGCTTTGAGGTCAACATGGTTGTTGGAAAAGCGGAATACAAATATGAAATTAAATCAAAATCAAATCATTATGAATACTTAATCACCTTCCAAATATGTCCCAAGGCAATGTATGAAGCAGGATAAAGTTACAAAATGAACTAAAAGAATGTGAGTTTAAAAAAATACAAAATGGATACCTACAGTATGGCAGAAACCTTTTCATCAAGCTGGGGAAGCTAGTCAGCTATTCCTTTGACATTTGTCTTATTTTTCATGCCATCTTCTATCTCGTAGAGGAAAAGAACAAGATTTATTGCCCTGGATTTCCTAACCGAATGGTTATACAAGTAAGTAACGTATGGCCTGAAATATTAAAGCAGGGGTAGCCAACACTGTGCCCTCCACTACAACTCCCATCAGCTCCAGCCGGCATGGGTGATGGTCAGGGATGATGGGAGTTCTAGTCCAACAACACCTGGAGGGCACCGTGTTGGCTACCCCTGCATTATTACGCCTGCAATGTTTGCAAAATTTTGTTTGTTTTTTCCTGTTGTCTGTTTACCGTTTTGAGATGATTGTGTTTGACTTCCTTTTCTAATGCTGTCTTTTCAACCTTCTGTTCGTGACCCAATCAGCCACAACCCAAAGCGGAAAGACGAAGCGTATGTTGAGTTCTTTGAGATCCCTTTTGTGAAAGATTGGCTAAAGGATCAGTAAGTATCACTCAGGAATCGAGCACTGTTTCCCCCCACCCTGCCCTGCCCCCCTATCCAGCAAATGACAGGATGAAGCTCAGTCAAATTGTCCCCTTTTCAATTTGCTTTATTATTCATGTGTAACAAAAACTCTCTGACTTGCATGCTAATTTGGTAGCCACCTTGTTTCAGGGCAGTTTGTCCTAGGTTAATTTGCACAGAAATTGAGAGAGAGTGCTACAAGATTCATTATTCCCAAGAAGAGGGTGTTTTATAATTGCCTACTCTTATTCTGAATTTTTTCCCCCTAATTAACAAATATTGTTTACTGAGTGCAACAGTTTGAAAACCCACCTTTTGTGTGGATTACATTGATAATGATTCCTCCAAAGTACAGACAAATGTGTTTCAGCAACAACAAACCGAGTGTCTTTTTCCACTGCATGAATGTTGTAATTATGATAGGCAAGACCTGCTTGGGGAGCCACTTTGCTGGGGAGCCACTTCACATAGACAGTTTGCCATGTGGATCAGCCACCATGTGGTCACAGGTCACACAGCTGCCTATATGGATAATGACATGTGAATCGGACCACGGCGTGTATCAGAGCTGATTCACTTCTTGTACAATTTCATACAGGGGAAAGAGTTTTCCTACAGTCCTCTTGTCTCTGCTGTTAGATCCAAAGACTTGCAGTGTGCACATCTATAGGAGATCAGTTTGTGCATGATGTTTTGCTCACACAGTTTCTCCATGGGTTATCAAAGGAATGGGATCGTACGCTCAGGAGGATCTGGAACAGTTTAATAGCATGACACAATCCTCAGAGAGACATGGTTTGTGGAGCACAGCTGGAAAAAGATACTGAATGTATGTGCTCTTCAAGAATAATCTTATATTTGTTTGTTTAAGACTCTGTGTGTGTGTGTGTGTGCGTGCGTGTGTGTGTATATCTATCTATCATCTAATCTACCTAATCTGTCTGTCTGTCTGTCTGTCTGTCTGTCTGTCTGTCTGTCTGTCTGTCTGTCTGTCTGTCTGTCTGTCTGTCTGTCTGTCTGTCTGTCTATCTATCTATCTATCTATCTATCTATCTATCTATCTATCTATCTATCTATGAACGTAATTGTGATTAACCAGAGGTTTTTATTATATTAAAACTTTTCAGCTTCTGCCTTCATCAGCTGCCAACATACAAATCATATATATATACTGCCTCCCAACAAACTTCCAAAGCAGTGTACCACAGATTTTTTTTAAAAAAAAAAATACTTATATGGTAACAATGAAAAATACATAGCGGCTTTAAAAAACAGATATTAAAAGCCTCAAGTTTCAAAATTCCATGCAGTGTACAATCTACAATGGCTTAGTCACTCTTTAGGGAAAGCCCTCTTAAAAATATATGTTTTCAATAGCTACTGAAAAGGAAAAATGCTAGGTGCTTGTCTAAGTTCAATCAGAAACTGATTTTGTAGAGCTGGACTCACAACACTAAAGACCTGGTTTCTAGTTGATGTTAGGCCCACCTCTGGGGCATATAGAACTTTCCGCCTTCCCTGTAGGTCAGTGGTGGCACATCTGCCTTGCATGCAGAAGGTCCCAGGTTCAATCCCTGGCATCTCCAGGAAGGGCTTGGAAAGGAGTCTGTCTGAAACCCTGGGGAGCTGCTGCCAGTCAGTGTAGACAATACTGACATAGACGGACCTCATGGTCTGACTCAGTCTAAGGCCACTTCCTATGTTAAGAACGTCCATTGCAATGGCAGGCGGGGGTATATGGGGCAAACGGCCTTATCGGGAGACATCTTAATCCCTGTTTCCATCTCTGTTGGCATTGTTTTTGTTTTTATATATGGAATTGTTTTTCACCGTTGATTGTTTTTAGATGGTGTATCACTGATATGTTTGCCACCCTGGGCTCCTCTAGGAGAAAGGGC
Source organism: Rhineura floridana (assembly GCF_030035675.1). NCBI lineage: Eukaryota > Metazoa > Chordata > Lepidosauria > Squamata > Rhineuridae > Rhineura > Rhineura floridana. Next base: position 13,755,797 of record NC_084496.1, read on the forward strand.
TGGATATGCATTTAATAAACAAGGTGATGGCTCCCTCAGTAAACTGATACGCCATGACCAGGATGCTTCAGAAACATTGGGTGCATGGGGAGCTGTAAGAGAAGGAGTGCTGTGTAATTCTGAGCTGTGCTGGAGCCTTATCCAAATTCACCTGCCACATTGCCGGAGTGTGAAAGGAAATAGCTGACATTTCTGCATTTGTGTGGTTTCCTGTGCCATCTGCCCACGGCCAGCTGGAACATGGGCATTTGGCTAGCATTACAAGAGCCCTTCAGTTTGTTTGCATTAGGAAGTGTCTCAGAACACCCTCTCGTTTGGCTTGTTTGTCTGCTGTTGGCCCTCTGCATTCTCAAGAGGTTCTCTGGAGTTTTAGCTCCTCTGTCTGTCTGCCCATCCACCCATTCTATGTTTGCTCCTTTGTCTTTGTAATAAATTGCAGAATTGCCCATTGCTTTTGCTGTTGTTGTTGTTGTTGCAGGCAGAGGGTATCCCAAGTGTGTATGCAGAGCAACATTTCCTCCCCCTCCCATTTCTCTTGTTCATATTCTCATGGACCTAAGCCTGCTCGTCTCAGCTGCCTTTACATTTGACATCGCTGTCAGTTCTCAGCTGGCCCTATCGGGCTAATTTAGCATGGGCGACTGCCTCCTTTCTTTCCCCCACAAAGCGCTCTGCTTCCACAGGCTTTGCAATCTTTCAAGCGGCCAGCCCCGATTTGCACCGTAAGTGTTTGTTTTCGGCTCCCCCTGCTTTGTTCCCAGCTGCGTGGCTGCCTCTTCTTGGCTAGAGCTGGAGGACGGGGACGGCTTTGAAGGTTGGAGAGAATTGCTCTTCTCAATACCGAAGAAATGGGAAGGAGGCGTATGGAAAAGCAGGTGGGCTGTTTTAAACGAGACTTGTGCTTCCATGAAATGGAAGATGCTGGAGCGCTGGAAGATTCAGGACAGCCAAAAGAAAAGTCTTCTTCATCCACAGCACATAGTCTTGGGATTCGTTCCCACAAGAAGTAGCATTTTGTCTGACTGCATTGCCCAGCTGGTGCACCACTCTTGAATCACATGGATAACATTTTTGTGTTTGAACCAGAGGTCGCAAGAAACCATTTTATTGACATTCTTCTTGACCCTTAAAAAAAATGATGCCACGAGTTCTTGATGTAAATGATCCTCAATTAAGCTTATCCTCCCCCACACCCCAAGGAGTCCCTTTAGTTCAGATGGGGAACCGTTGGTTCTGCAGATCGTGCTGAACTGCAGCTCTTAGCTCCAGCAAATATGGCCAATGGCCAGGGATGATGGGAGTTGTAGTTCAGCAACATCTAGAGGGCCAAAGATTCCCCACACTTGTTTCAGTCAAAGTTCTAGTCAGAAGAACCTTAACTCAGGCGCATGGTGAAACTATGAAATTCACTCCCACAAAAGGCAGTGATAGCTACCAACTTGGATGGCTTTAAAAGAACACTGGACAAATTAATGGAGGGATAAAGCTATCTATGGCTACTAGCCACAATGGCTATGTTCTGCCTCCAGAGTCGGAGCCAATATGCCTCTGCATGCCAGGAAGAGTGCACTTGTGCTCAGGTCCTGCTTGCGGGCTTCCCACAGGCATCTGGTTGGCCACTGTGAGATGGGCCATTGGCCTGATCTAGCAGAGCTCTTACGTTCTTATTTTCAAACATTACCATAACAACAATAATAGTACTAGCCAAAGGCCATGACAAATACATTAAAAATATACACAAATACAGAAAGTAATATTTCGAACATTACATAGGTAAATTGCCATAAACTGGCTTGGAGATTCCTTTTATGACTGTTTAATGCTGCTGAATAAGTGTGAACATATTAGGCTACCCATGGTTATATTCTACCTGTGCTGCCATGATTCTCTGCCAGGGCTAGTCGAAGAGATTTTGCTGCCTGATGCAGAGCAGCAGACAGTGGCCTCCTTGCTCCGCATCTTAAGGTGAAGAGTATCCAGGGCCAGTCAAGTGATTTTGGCACCTTAGGCAAATAATCCCAAAGGCACCTTTCTTCCTTCCAGGCAGTAATAATATGATAATAATAAATTTAATAACTAACCATTTGGCTGCCCATTTAGAATACCCAGAATTGGCTGCCAGAAGTAGGGATGGGCTGATCTGTCCATTTTGTTTTCAGTTTCTCATTTTCCCAGTATTTCCCAGTCTCTCTCTCTCTCTCTCTCTCTCTCTCTCTGTGTGTGTGTGTGTGTGTAAGTTTCCCCACACCTGATCTATTGTTTCAGAAAGTGCAAATGACTGTCTTCAAATGTGAACTAAATCAAATTTCTCTCCCATCCCTAGCCTGAACCAACTGCCTCACTCTGCCTAATGGTAGGGCTGGACCTTTCATCACCAAATATCTGACCATGAGCCTGCAAAGGCAGCAGAGAAGAGATGGTGATGGGAAGGAAAAGGAAAGGCAGGTGGCAGCAGTAGAGCCCACTCTCTTTTCTGTCCTCTCCTTCATTCTTCATGTCTCTTCTCTGTCTATATTTCTCTGTCAGTTTTAGTTTTCCAACTGAACTAACAAGCTGTGCACCTGTTCCCGTTGGTGGCCACTTTGGTTACATGTTATTTTCCGCTGTTCTGCCCTGTGTCTGTTTTTTTGCACAGTTCTTTGCTGATAAATTTGTTCAGATTCAGTCCAACCTGGACATGACAGAGACGAGCTTGTATCGGAGGCAGCAGAAATAGTTGCTTGTCGCAGTTACTGTTGCTGAGTATGCTTACAGAGTCTGATCTCTCTCTCTCTCTCTCTCTCTCTCTCTCTCTCTCCCTCCCCCCCTCCCTCCCTCTCTCTCTCTCTCTCTCTCCCTCTCCCTCCCTCCCTCCCTCCCTCCCTCCCTCTCTCTCTCTCTCTCTCTCTCTCTCTCAAGCCCTTCTAGGTAAGATCCCGCCCCATATGTTACTACTTCTACACTGGAAATGACATCAGGAAGATATTCCTTCCTGCGCTTGAAGTCCGCATAAAAATCCAGACGGGCTTTCTCTCCCCCACCCCACCCCATCATTCTAGTCATCCATCCCCACTCCTCCTCCTCTGCCCTTTATCAGGAGCGATGTTGCATGCAGCAAGTGTCCTCTTGTTTCTAAAAACACTGGAACAAGAATCACTGCAGGGGCTACATTGTCCGACACAGTGAATGTCAAAATCTGCCCAGCATGTTTGGCCTAGATTAATGCCTGCATTCTCCATGTGCAGAGCTATACTCTGGACAGCCATCTGTTGGGAATGCTTTGATTTGGATTCCTGCATTGAGCAGGGGGTTGGTCTTGATGGCCTTATAGGCCTCTTCCAACTCTACTATTCTATGTCTATATCGGGATCACTTTTAATTTCAAAATCAACACACAGCATACATTCTCTGTGCATTTGGCTGTCAGCTCTGATTCATCTTGGAGTGTTCCAGCTGTCTCCTGCCACAAATAACTTGTTCCCTCTCCCCCAGTTCACTCTTGATGGACTATTGCCTCTGCTCATACTCTATTTTTATTTGACCTGAAGCCAATTACTAATATTCCTGGAGACAAAAATGGACCCGGCCTGCCTTCTGCTCCTTCAAGCTGGCCTCCTGAAATGATTGATATCTCTCGGTGACTCCCCCCTGCACCTGACCCACCCTGAATATTAAGCCCTTCCCCGTTTGCCTTGATTTATACATGCCTTTCCTACTTTAGTCGTGGATCAGTCCCCTGACAGCTCCTCATGACTTAAAAATGAAGCCGGTGGAGCTGTGGCCCCAGCTCATTTTGAAAGGTTAGGAAGGGCACTCTTGCATTTCCCTGAAAAAAGGAGATACAAATGTTCGGGATAAATGAAGGAAAGAATGTTCAGCCCTCTAAGGACTTCATGGGGGTGCTGGTGGACCTTTTGAGGATTTAAAGGAGTGCTTTGATGTTTTCATTTTGGAGAAAATGGTATGAAATTGAGAATATCAGCAAGCATAAATGTTGTTTATATCCCACTATTCCATGTCATAATAAGACTCTGTCTGTGATTTAGCTCCCCTACAGACTGGTGTTTCATTGCGGGTATATTCTGCAACATGGTCTTTGCACCATAATAGTGCATTTATGGTGGATTTATTCTGCTTTAGTTTGTTCTACGTTACGTCCCCAAGGCTACCACATTGTTGCCATCTGGAGGGGCCATAGTGCAAGAAAAGTGGAACAAAACCAAACCACTGGTCTGAAAAGTTCTGGGATTTCAGCAGGAAGTTATAGGATATGCACTGACAAGAAATGAAATCGTGTGACGGCCCCAAAACGTTTGCGGCACAAACAGTATTGAAAGTGTGATTGTTCGTGACTGTCCCTACAGCATCATGAGCACAAATAATCATGAATGCACAATGAAAAGGATGTCTGGCAGAGGAGGGGGCCTTAATTGTGGATCCGGAAGTTGACCTGGCATCTGTTAGTAAACCGTGGTGGTGGTGGGAGCTGGGTGGAGTGGATCTGACCCAGCTGTGCCCACTTGGGTACTCCACCATGGGCTGGAGTTCGGGGGTGGGGGAGTTGCTGTAGCCCATACATCTTCCATTGCTCTTACCAGGAGACCGCTCTGTCCTGGGGTGGCTTTGAGGGCCTGCAACATTGGGTCCCAAAAATGTATTGGGGATGCTGCTGATGTAATGTCCACTCTGCTGCCCACCAGCCTCCCTGGCTGAGCCTCTACTCTCCACTCCTAAAAAAGTTCCCCTTAGACTTGGGAGGTTTATGATAGCTACCCACTTACTTGCAAATACCCCCTTTTTGAGTAAGGCGCTTGAGAGAGTGGCAGCAGTGCAGCTTTAGGCACACTTGGAGGAAAGTGATTTTCTCTGGACCCAATCCAATCTGGATTGAGCCCTGGGAATGGGACTGATGGGTCTTGGTTGTCTTGATGGATGATCTCTATCAGGAGAGGGATAGAGGGAGTGCCACCTTGTTGCTCCTCCTTGATCTCAGCGGCTAGACTGACTCATTGGGTATGGGAAGGAAGGCATTGTTTTATGGCAGTTCTGCTCCTATCGACAGGGTTGGTCTCGGAGAGTGGCATTGGGCGATGATACCTCAGACTCTTGGCAGTTATGCTTTGAGATACCACAGGGAACCATCTTGTCCCCAATGCTGAATAACATTCATATGAAACCCTCGGGAGCGGTCCTTAGGAGATTTGGAGTCTGGTGTCAGTTTGATTGCAGCCTGAGCATCTTTTTGAACTGTTTGAAGACCATTCTGTTTAGGGGAACGTAATGTGAATGGGAGGACTTGCAAATGGATAATGCAACACTTAAGCAAGTGTCCGTGTGTGCGTCAGGGAGAGTGATTTCAGTTTTCAATATCGTGCTGTGGACTATCATAGGCATGAGGCAAAAATGTTCCTTTTCACCCAGGCATTTGGCCCTCAATGTGGAGGGCTTTAGGTATATTTGTGTCCTCTTCCTTGGTAATCTTTTCATGGGGTGGGTTGCATTAAACCAGCCTTTTTATATATGTATTATGGATGTGTTTGAGGTTTCAACTTGGTTTTAGCTTTTTTTTACATACTTGGTTTTAATGTTTGTATTATCTTGTAAGCTGCTTTGAGGCTCACTGAGTGCCTTTGGGCCAGTCATGGTCTCTCAGACTAGCCTACCACACCAGGTTGTTGTGAGGATAAAATGAGGAGGGGGAGAGCCACGTGTGCGTGCCACCTTGCACTCCTTGGAGGAAAGGTGGGATATAAATGTTAATAATAAAAAAATAAATAAAAACACATAATAAGGCTATTGGATCCCAGTGGATGTGTGATTTTGAAACAAAAAATATTTGCTTTAGTCCTAGGCCACCTATTCCGCTCTCCCTGCTGTTAACGGAGGAAGAAGCAGGCAACATAATTCAATCATTCTGGAGAGGTTACCGGGTAAGAGTCACCTTTAATTATTTTGTTTGATGTTGAATCTGTGCGGCTGTGGCAGCCCGAGGGGAAACCCCCTTTCATAAATTCTAAGTAGCAGGTGCCATAAATAACCATGAAGACTTGACGGTTGGCTTGTGTTTGCATAGAGGCCGTCTTGTGATGGATCCTGGAGAGAAGGAGGTGGCAAGGGACTCTGCTTCCCTCCAGCCCTTTTACCCGCAACAAAGAAGTCCAGTGATGAAATGGCTTTAATCAGAGGGTGAAAAGCTTCCTGGCTCTGACTTCCATTTTTTGTGTTGTCCTTTTGTTGTTGTTGTTGTTGTTGCAAGAAGGCAGCTGATAAAACTCCCAAGTCTCATGTCTGAGCCTGTGAATCAGCGCAGAGGCAGGAGGGATCCACTGAACAGCAGAAAAGAAAAGCCAAAGACGGGAGTCTGGGCTGTTTGGGAGGAGGAGATCAGGGGGGAAGTGGGGAACAAGGAAGAAGGATAGAGGAAGAAGAAACAGTGAGGGAAAGTAAGAACATAGGGTGCCTTATGCCACCGGGTAGGGAACTGGATCTCCCCAACCCCCAAGGGCCAATTTTGGCAGGTGGGCATGGTTGCCCACCTGTCAAGCAGTTGACATGGTTATGAGCTGATCGGTGCTGATAGCGAGCCCTCTCAGCTGCACTAGGCAGTTCCCAATGGGAAGTGCAGCCAAGCCCAGCGGGGCTCGCTGTCAGCGCTGAGTAGCTGATCAACTCCACACCAGCACTAGAGAGCACATGTAGCCTGGGGAAAACGTTTGGGGGGGAGGAGAAGCACCATCCAAAAAGAAGCTCCCTAGCAGCTTAACTGTCACTCCACCTTCCTGTCAGAGTAAGGGGACCTTCTCCAATTCGCTCATGGACCAGGGTGTTAGGCTACTAATTCTATACACACCATACTGTAGTTTGTAAAGGATGCTGGGAATTGTAGCTCTGTGAGGGGTGAACTACAGTTCCCAGGATTCTTTGGGGAAAGCCACGTGCTTTAAATGTATGGTGCCATAGTTTTTAGTAGCCCCCAAAGGCCCTGTTTCATAGCCATTCGTGGAGAAAAGCTACCAATGGCTACTAGCCATGCTGGCCATGTTCTGTCTCCACTGTTGGAGGCAGTGTTGCCTCTGGATACCTGTTGCTGGGAATCAAAAGTGGGGAGACCACTGTTGCTCAGGCCTTGGTTTTGGGCTTATGTTCATACGAATTTGGTTTCCAGGCCATTTCTAAAATAGATTTGTACGTAACCTTTCTTTAGTGACGTTGCCGTGCATCTTGAGTGCTCACCTGAAAAAAAAAGAAAAAAGGAAATGGACATAACAAGATTCCATTGTTTGACAATTCTTGTATTCAATGGTTCTTGCTCTGCTCTGTTGCTCTGTGTTCTCCCCAGAATCAGCTCATTATTAAGTCCTTTCATTCAAAAGTTAGAAGCTACCTTTTGTGAGATATGACTGGATCCATAGTCTTTTATCTGACTCTTTTATCAAGACTCTGATACAGGTTATCTCTAAGATTTCTTCTTGTGGGCAATAACAATGCTGTTATCCACTGTGCATTGTTCATTATATTATTCTGTTCGGCAGTTTCAGCAGACTGCTGAGATGCTTTTTTTGCACAGTTCTTTGCTGATAAATTTGCTCAGATTCAGTCCAACCTGGACATGACAGAGACGAGCCTGTATCGGAGGCAGCAGAAATAGTTGCTTGTCGCAGTTACTGTTGCTGAATATGCTTACAGAGTCTGATCTCTCTCTCTCTCTCTCTCTCTCTCCCTCTCTCTCTCCCCCCTCTCTCTCCCCCCTCTCCCCCTCCCTCTCTCTCTCTCCCCCCTCTCCCCCTCCCTCTCTCTCTCTCCCCCCTCTCCCCCTCCCTCCCTCTCTCCCCCTCCCTCCCTCTCTCTCTCGCCCCCTCCCTCCCTCCCCTCTCTCTCCCTCCCTCCCTCCCTCCCTCCCTCTCTCTCTGTGTGTGTGTGTGTGTGTGTGTGTGAGAGAGAGAGAGAGAATCTTTACCTGAAGCAGCACACCTTTCCTGGATTTAGTCACACTGAGACTTAACTACATACTTGATAGAAAAGTCCTACAGGTGTTCTGACTAACTAGCTAAGATAGAAGTGCACAGACTATGGCTGTGAACACACTAGTCTCCACAGCAAAGCGTTACCATTAACCACACCTGGAGGAAACTGCATGCCCACAATCCCAGGAACCAATTCAGGCAACTGGTTTAGTGTAGTTTAGTTCTTTTAAGAATTGTTTATGTAATTGTTCTTCCAAGCATACATTAAATTGCCAATGTTCATCTATGCATCCCATGCCCGGAACAAAAATCAATCCAGTGACTACCATCTGTATTCCCTGTTGTCATTGCTTTCAGTCTGCAAAAGATACATAATTGATTACATCCCTCCCCATTTACATTGCATTTCCTTTGCATTGAAATGAATGGGGTGGAATAATGTGATGACAACACAATTTTACATCATTAATTACATACATTAAATAAATTATGTAATTTTGCCACAGTGGACAATGAGACAAATAATGTTGTTTTTGATGGAAGGCAAACTGCAGCTGAACAGAAACAGTGCTGTATGTGATGAATATGGAGTAGAATGAAAAACAATGCCCTAATAATAATGATTTTCACTCTTTCAGGTCCGCTGTGAGCCTGAGGTTCAAGAACTGCGCCAGTGGCAGAAACACTTGAGAGAGACTAAGAACATTATTAAACGGGTACGAGAATTCTGGGCCAAGCAAGAAAAAAAAGGTAAGTTGGCCAGAGTGGCTTGTTCTCCCCCCTCCATCCCTCTGAGATGTAAATGATACAGTTGCAACATTTAGTTGAATGACCAGTTAGTTTGTGATCAGCTAAAAAAAATTGCATTCAAGCACTAGTCTGGTAGCACATGTGCCAAATGCTCTATTTTGAGTCAATCTGGAATTTTGGTTGGCCAAACATGTTGCTTTTATATCTCCTTGATGTGCAGATGCCCAAACCAGAAAATGCCGCTCTGTAACCTTTGGGCAATTTGAGATATTTGGCTCCAGTGTTTCAGTAATTGAGAAAGCCAACAATGCTCATGCAGCCAGGGTTAACTGCTTAAAAAAAATGTTCAGGGCAATAATAAAAGATCAGAGCTCTTGATAAATGACTAGGACATCATGAAACTGACTATTTTATTTCAATTGGTGCATATGAAAGTAGTGCAGCTGAATAATTTTCAGGTCCTTCATCCTTCAGCATTGGGGGTTAATTCCAACAAGACAGTAGGGGAGTTGGAATTAAGCAGATTTTCCACTCATCCCAGCCTGTTGCTTGCCCTGTGTTGTGAAGCCTTCTCTTCCTCTTCCGTGGTTGGTCCCATGGTGGGGAGACTGTTGCTGAGTCTTCCGCTCTATCATCCTGCCTGGGTGTGTGTCCCTCATTTCCTGCTTCCTCCTTCTCCATGTTGCAGGGATGGGTGGGCATGGAGCAGATCAGTGGTGAATCGGCAATGGGTGGATTCCATCCCTAATTCTTATGCATGACATCTAAAAACAAGTAAAGTGTAGGTTGTATCCAGTGCTAGTCCTGCTCAGAGTCATCCTATTGAAATTAATGCATGTCTAATTTCAGTGGGTCTAGGTCTACTTTGAGTATAACTTAGTGGAATACATGCTTTCTACTTTAGTAGTTTTGTGTTAGTCATATGCAAATATATGCACGCTTATTTCATTAATTAATTGGTCAATTGCTCCTACAATTGATCAGCTTGGATTTCTTTAATCAGGTGATAACCCTAGGAAATGAGGATCTTACTCACAGTGTTGAGAAAGAGAATCAGCTATAATGACATGGCCCTCTGCCACATGCCATAAGCCGCTGTTCTTCAGCTTTGGTCCCCAGATGTTGCCAGACTACAACTCCCATCAACCCCAGCCAGCTTAGCCTATTATTATTATTATTATTATTATATCCTGCCCTTCCTCCCAATAGGCCAAGGATGATTGGAGTTGTGCTCCAGCAACATCTGGGGCCCAAGGTAGAAGAACATTGCCATAAGCCATAGGTGGTGATCTGCCCATGGTCATACCACTGTGATGCACCAGAGTGGTAAAGGGGCACTGATTTCTAAGACCATAAAAAGGGGGTGGGGAATCTGTGGCCTTACAGAAGTTGCTGGTCTCCAACTCCCATCAGTCTTAGCCAGCATGGCAAACAATAAAAGATTATGGGAGTTGTAGTCTGATAACATCTGGAGGCCACAGGTTCTCCATCCCTGACATAAAGGAACAGAATTGCAGTGCATTTTTTAATTGAAACTTCATGAAGATTTTCTACATAATCACAAATTAAATAGCACTGATCATAACTTTATCAACCATAATAGGGAGATTGCCATAATTTCTGTTCCAGCTTCAGATGTCAAACATCTCCCATAGTTATAGCTAATTTCAAGTTAGTTTATTCTGTTCCTTTTTTGTGGATTTTTAAAAAATGCATGAAAAATGGATTTAAATTGTATGTTCTTTCCCCTAAAGTATGCATTTTATACATATTTTGTAAACATTCTTCGCCTAAAATTCACTGTTTTGTAAAATTGCATTTTGGTGCACATTTTTTTAATGAAACAATTGCAAAATTCAGAGAAGTGAGTTGTCTGATTGATAGATGGATTCTGAACTGCATAAAAATCTGGGTCAGGCAAATTAGGTAGCTTGAAAGTGCAAATTTGCCTGAAAATGTAGACTGTATATATTTCTCCTTTGTCCTTAAAGGAAACTCTTGTGTGATTCGACATGGGCTCATCATAGTCAAATAATATGCAACATGCACTAAAAATAAGATCTTACTTGTCGGTTCAGTGCTCTTGATGTACATGTCTTTTGCTTTTATGACAACACCATGGTATATTGTTGCCATCTTAGCACTTGTGATTATAAACCCATCAAAACAGGAATCTTACCTACAGATTGTAAGCCTCTTGAACTGATTCAGTTTATAGGTGAACCGATGCAATGCACAGAATTTAACAGCCTTGCCAGAAAGATAGGCATGTGAAGATCTGTCAGTTTCAGTGCTCTCAGTTTTTCATTTTATCCAATCTTAAATTCAGTTCTCCACATTTCTGCAGGAATTTGTGATTTTTTTTTTAAAAAAAATTCTCATGAAAATTCTTCAGCATTTTAGTGCAAATTACTCCTAATAAACACATCTTTGTATGTAGTTTTGACTACGGTACACGTTTTAGTAAGCATTTTTTCTTAATGCATTTTTGTATCTTATTTTCATATTCCATTTCTATGCACATTTTCTCCTAGTATATGCATTTTTTATTAACATTCTTTGGTTGGAGAACTGCATTGCAAAATCCGTATTGAGTGTGAATTTTGAAGGATGGCTGTGAGGTTCGGCTCTCATATTGTTCCAGAAAGTGTGGATTTGATAAATTCATTTTTAAATGTGAACTGAACTGAATTTCTCTCCATCCGTATTTGAAAGGTCTGGAAAACATAATGTATGGAACCAGTCCTAAACCGAATTCTTTTTTAAATCCAAAACCCTCAGAGCATCTCTGCAATGCAATATAAAGGTGCAACATTGATGTGACAGAGCAGAAACAAACCAACACATGTTGCACAATGAAAGCGTTTAAAGATGTTTTGCCTTTTTATGTTTGGGAGATATCCCAAAGCTTTATTCATCCATTGTATATGTGGCACAACGTGATGACATACTGTCCGATACAATGGATGTCTCTGTGCTTGTACTTTGCTACGAAGACAACTGGTTCTCTGTCTAAAATGCAGCAGTTTTACTTTACTATGTATTGGGGCTCTTTTGTTCTTCCAGATGTCATTATCCAGATCAATGATGCCTTGGGGGCGAATGACACTCTTCCCTACCTTCTCGCTGCAAATTGCCTGTCTACCCTTCTTCCAATCCATCCAGTTTACTTTCAGGGGTGGAATGAGAAATACAACTGCCATTATGTTATTGGTTCTTTGGGGGAAGGTTAAAATCTTATTCCTTTTTAAAGCTAATTGTTGTTGTTGATTACGCATTGGTCACTTTTGCAAGAGTGTCTCAAAGTGACTTATTTATTATATATATTTATTAAAGAAGTCAGGTAGTTTGCTTGGGCTCTGGCTGAGACATGACCTCCCTGAAACTGAACCTTCAATGTGGTTGCTGGAAAATTGGCTCCAGAGCATAGGCAGAGTGGGTTTTGCCAGTGTTAGGCACACTCAGAGTAGATCCATTGAATGAAAATAACTAACACAGGTATACTAAGCTGTTCCACTTCAGTCTTCCCTTTGTGCAAGCAGGTAAGCAAACTGCAAAGGGGATAGCTTAGCATTATAACCAAATGCAGGATTATGAACATAATAAAAACATTAGACGAGCCTGCTGGATCAGGCCAGTGGCCTGTCTAGTCCAGCATCCTGTCCTTCCAGCGGCCAACCAGATGCCCACAAGCAGGACTTAAGGACAAGAGCACTCTTCCTATTATGGTTTCCAGCAACTGGTATTCAGAAGCATCCTCCGACTGTAGAGGCAGAGTATAGCAGCCATGTTTAGTAGCCATTGATAGCCTTATCCTCCATGTAGTAGCCTCTTCTACAGCCATCTGCCATCACCAACTGGTTTGCTCTCCTTTAATATGATGCACTCTTTGACCAAAATTATTTGAAATAACTGTCATCCTGTGTGATTCTTCCTGCAGTCACTTGGCAGACCTAAGACTAGAGTATGGTTTTGTGAGTGTCTTGGGAGTTTAATGACCCCTCTGTGGGGTTTATCACATGGTAACAAAATTGTTTGTTCAAACATTTTGCCGCAAACAAAGGCACTCTTGTGTTTTGAAAACAGCAGCAGCTATTCAAAGCCTAGCACAAAAGACTATAACTCCCTTTCCTAGAACTTCGTATTTTAATTCTGAAATTTATCAGTGGGTATATGTCAAGACTTGGTGACATTTGTCTCTGTGTGTGTTCATGTGTGTGTTTATTTTTTTATCCTTCCTGAATGCTTGAAATTATCGCTCTAGCTTTAGATCACTAATATCTGTCTTAAGGACAAAGTCTGCTTGTTGATCATTAAGGCTGCACTCCACCGCTGCATGTACTTGCAATCAGTTTGAGACCCTCAAAAACAAGCTTCTATGGGAAGAGACGATTAGAGCGTGAGGTTGGGACATGAGCTGCGTTTAAGTATCTGAAGGCTTGTCACATAGAAGATGGTGCAGACTGGAGCCATATCTGCACCGTACATTTATTCCACTATTCCACTTTAAACAGTCATGGCTTCTCCCAAAGAATCCTGGGAAGTGTAGTTTGTGAAGAGGACTGTTAGGAGACCCTTAATCCCCTCACACAGCTATAATTCCCAGTGTTCCCTGGGTAGAGGGATTGATTGTTAAGTCACTCAGGGAACTTTAGGGTAAGGGTCTCCTAACAACTCTCAGCACCCTTAACAAACTACAGTACCCAGGATTATATTATTTATGTATTGTTTATATATATATGTTGCTTATATTATTTATTTATTTACTTGTCAAAGTGTATATACCACTTGATTATAAATAGAGCCTTTAAGCGGTTTACAAAAAATAAAACAATCATTAAAATTGTGAATAAAAGACAAAGTAAAAAAGTTTGTTTTTAAAAAATAAAAATATAATTAAAATGTAAAAGTAGCTGAAAACAGATTGAAACACATCAACATCTACACAGTTGGATAGGCTTGCCTTAAAAAAGTGTTTTTAGCAGAAACCAAAAAGCATACAGTGAAGGCACTTGCCTGCTGTCAATAGGCAGGGAGTTCCAAAGTGGGGGTGTTGCCACACTAAAAGATTGATTCTTACCAGTGCTTTGTACATTATGCATTGTATCCTGCCCTGGTATCTACATATATCAGGGATGGGGGAACTTGTGGTCCTCCAGACATTCTTGGACTACAGTTCCCAGCATCCCTCACTGTTGGCCATGCTGGCTGGGGCTGATGGGAATTGGAGTCCCACAACATCTTGAGGATTGCATCCTGGTTCCCCATCCATGTTACAGATAAGAAGTAGGTTATAAATACTTGAAATAAATACCTCTTCTGGATTTCACAGAAATCTAGAACTGCTCTCCAAACAAAAGCAATCTCAGTCCCAGCGCAGCGCTGAATGATAACAGAGCATTTGTCATTTGCATCAAGTGTTCTCCAAATGCCATAGATGCTTGGAACACGACTGCAGCAGAGACAGCTGAGAATGCAGCACTAGAAGTCATGTGACCCCCAGGAGGTAGATCCTGCTGCCGTGAAATGCCAAACCCACTGCAGGGTTATTTTGCTTTTTAAAAAACAAACAAAAAGGAAACAACATTCGCAGTGGCTGGTAAAATGAAAGGTCAACTGGATCAAACTTTCTGCTAAAGTTATACACTAATGGAGTAGCATTAATGATCTCAGTGACTGCAATACTGGCTCCTTCTGACTAGTTGCGCCAGTTCATAGATGTGCTTGCTAATGCAAACCTATACCTGTACCTGTATCTATGGCTGCATACATACCATACATTGACTTCCCCCAAAGGATTCTGGGAAGTGTCATTTTTAAGGGTGTTGGGAACTGAGGCCCTTAACTTGAAAAAGTTCCCCATCCCGATACAAAGACAGTGAAACCACAACCTCACCACTGGCTAAATTTGAAGGTGGGTCATATCAGCTCACTTTTAGAAAATGTATATGGTTTGCATTCAACTTCCATGAATCCCACCTTGTTCTGGTAGGAGAAAACTCAGCTTTGTATCATGGCTCATAAGTGACGTGGAAGGGCCCTTTGTACAGTTGTAGGGCACATGCCTTGCTTTGGTCCCGGGTTCAATCTTTGGCATCTCCAAGTAGGACTGGGAGGGAGGGAACCCTGCCTGAAACCCTAGTGCTGCCAATCAGTGTAGGCAATGCTGAGCTAGATGTACCAAGGGCCTGGCTCTGTTTTAGGCAGTTTCCTATGTGGCCAGTGTCAAATACTTGTCTAGGCTGCAGTTATTTTTTTCGGCTCATCATGGGAGTAATTGCTCCAGTCATGGCCCATGGGCAGCTGGCACTCTGAAGAGTTGACAATTTTATCCATGTGTGATGATTGCATGTGTAGTAGTCTGAAAAAAATGAACTGTAACTAAAGGGGGAGCAGAGAAGCCTTCCATATTACGATGGATATCTTAGGAGTGTCAGATTATGTGTGTGTGTGTTTTAAATGAAGCCACTGCTAGGCAAAAGAACACTTCCGTTTTAAGATGTTCCGTTTTAAGATGTCATTGCCAACTCCTTCTTGGATTAGCCGTTTTCCTCCTTAAGTTCACCCTCCCACCATCGTTCCATGATATTAGATCTCCGTTCCCTTAGGGACAAAATAGACATGATGCCTTCAATTTCAAAACATCCATGGAAGTGGGATCTGTTTTTGACCAGAAGCATCCCTCGTAGCTATTTTAAAATTGTTCTTAAAAAAAAAAAAAAGTTTGGAGATCCAGTCATGGATCCACAATTTCAGACTCAGTCCTTATTAAAATTCTGGGAGGCTATGCTCTTTCTGAGCCAGAAATGTTGCAGGGGAGGGAGGAGGAGGGAGGGTCATTTGTATAACAGGCATAATATCCTAGGTAGAATAACATGTTTAGAATAATAGAATCTTAGAGATGGAAAAGACCTGGAAGGACATCTCGCCTGACCAGTTGCCCAATGCAGGATCTGCGATGCAGATTGCAGCTGTACCTCACTGAAGGATGCAACACCCCTGGTAGGTGGCTGTCCAGGGTCTGCTTAAATCCATCCTTCCAGTGAAGAAAGGGCTGTGGCTCAGTGGCAAAGCATCTGTGTTGCATGGACCAGGTGGTTGGCATCTCTAGGTAGGGCTGGGAGAGATGACTCTGCCTGAAACCCTAGAGAGCCGCACCAGTCAATGTTGACAACACTGAGCTACATAGATCAATGGACTGGACTCAGTATGAGATGGCTTCCTATGTTCCTAAGGAGAGTCCACCCCCCCAAGGCCATCTGTTCCATTGTCAAACAGATCCTGTCTTTAGAACATTTCTCCCAATGTCTGGCTGAAATCTGCTTCCTTGGGATTTCCACCGATTGGTTCTAATTCTGCCCTCTGGAGCAACCAAGTACAATTCTGCTCCATCTTCTGGACAATGGCCCTTCATGTATATCATCTCTTCCTTTAACCATCTCTTCACACCAGCTCTTGCAACCATTCCTCATGGGGCTTGGTTTCCAAAATAACCCTTCACCATCCTAGTCTCCTCCTCTGGGCACGTACGAGTTTGTCAGTATCCTTCTTAAAATATGCCACCCAGAACTGGACATACTGGGTTGTACCCAGTGTTATAACTACTCAGATTAGACCTATTGGAAATCGATGGACACAACTATATTGTGAAGCCCTGGAGAACTGCTGGCGGCCAGTGCAGACAGTACTGGGCTAAGATGGACCATTGATTTCTGTATAAGGCAGCTTCCTGTGTTTCTAACTTAGTTCTATTAATTCTAATGGGTCTCCATGGAGTAAAAGGTTGTTGGATACATGCCACTAGATTGACCATCTGAATGTTTTGTTCTGTTCAATTAATTATTTTAAAATCTTAATACAATATTTGAAATTTTAGAAAATGTAAAATAAGGGCTTAGTGCTTGTCAATTGCCCTAGCACCTTTGGATTTTTTGCCTTGAACAATGGAAGGTGGAGCAAATTTACTCTTTTTTTTAGTTGGATAAAATCCTGCTTGTACATCCCACCAGTAAAATAGCCAGTGATTTCTTCTACTTTTTTTTAAATGAACAGTTTGGCAATGAAAATTTCCCTCTTGGGGCTAATAGCAACTTTGGTGAGGGGCAATTTTCATCAGGACCACAACAGGGGGATGGAGTAAACTCTTACCCCAATCCTGCTAGGGCTGTTAATGTTAAATGGGGAAAAACATATTAAAGGTAGTCATGTATTTAATTATTGTCATAACTTTTTGGACTACATGTATGCAACTAAATTTAAGTCAATCAAGGGCAGTGGCCTACAAAGCATATACCATTGTTAGTCCTTGGGCCAACCTGTTTATTGAGCATTCATCCTGATTTGCTTGCATAAAACTTGTGCAGAAGTTAGATTATATCCTGTCTTTATTGAGCATTCACCCTGATTTGCTTGTGGGGTGTTTATGTGTCTTCCCATTAGTTGTTAGTTCATCACACACTTTTCAATTGAGGGGCCACTGAACCTGGGTGGACACAAATGGAAAGCAGACAACTGGCTTTCAACTGTGGTTTCCATGATTGTTTGGACCCTCGTGCTCTGAGTTCTAAAATGGTGGTTAGGGCATGCAGTGCATGGTTTGGTGCAATATGTAAATGGAGCAACTGAGATTTTACACCAGGTGTCAACTGAGGGGGGGTAGTGAACAGGGTGGGAGTATGGATGGGGGAGAAATGCGATTAAGTTCTCAGTGCAAGGCAAAACTACCTAATCAGTGCCCACTTTCTGAAACACAGCCATCCTTTGAAACTCACACGTCTCCGAATTTTGCAGTTCAGTTCCCCAGCCGAGTGATGTGTACCAAAATGCATACCCTCGGATAAAGAGCGTGTAAAAATGCATATTGTAATGAAAATAACATACAAAAATGCATTATATTAGGGTAAATTGTTTTGCAAAAATGTGTGTATTAGGCAAAAATGCATATAAAATGTATAAGGAGAATTCTGTACTAAAACACGGATGAATTTTAAGACTGGAAAAATGAGTAACTGAGAGAAATGGTCAGATTCGTCTATCCTTGCTTGGGGTGGGGGTTTGGAAGGACATGTCCATACAAGTTTCCCAATATCACATTCACTAAGCAGAGGCTGAATGAGCATGATGCACACAGGCTAGAGAGATTTCCCCCCTGAAACTGCACTGCTAAATGAATTGGGTGTCTCTTTAAGATCAGAATCCAGACAGGCAGCAGCTCCTGTTTCACACTGATGCCGTTCTGGGCATTTCCTTAGTCAGCTAGAGTGATTGTTGCATTCTCTATCTATTTTACGCTAAGCCCTTGCTAATAAGTTGCACTCCGTGGCTTTTCTAAAAATGAAGTTTCATCCCCCTGCAAGGTGGTTCTACTGCCTGCTGTACAAATTACAATTCTGTATTTCTTTCACATGTTCACCTTGGGTAGGTTCCCCTTCTCCCTTTTTTTTTTTTTTTAAGTCAAGGTAATGTTGAAGTCGACCTTTGCTTTCGTATGATTTTGTTGTATTGCACCGATTGTGTTCATTTAGTCTGCAATCCTGTACACTCTCATCTGGGAGTAAGTCCCATTGCAGATATCATTCCTTCTGTTTCCAAAGTTCAAACTCTGTGTGCCGTCTCTTTACATCAGGGATGGGGATTCTTCTTGCTCAGTGGGCTTTATCGTCATCTCTCTCCCCCCATCCCGACCCCAGATGGACCGTTTGTCTGATTCAGAAGAAGGGAGCTTCCTATGATCCTTCCAAACCTGCCTTGTGCACTTCCCCTGGGGGGTTGTATGGTTTGGGCCCAGAGGGAGGGGGCAGGCGAGTGGACAGAGGCACCTTGGACAGGAGGAGAGAGTCCACTGAGAGCATTGTGCCCAAGCACACACACACCCCCCAAATCCTGCAACTAGCACTGTTAGAGCCACTGCAAATATGCATCAGCAGCGCTGTCCCTGCCCCAAATAGTTAAGCAGCTAGTCCAGTGCAAGGACAGCCACCACCCAAACGTTTATAAAGCAGAGAAGGAATCAAACCTCCCACCCCACACAAATATTCTTTAGCATTATATAAAACAGGTAGTAGCCCTCCAGATGTAAGTGGATGACGTCTCTCATCATTCTTGATCATTGATCTGTGCTGCCTGGGGCTGATGAGAGCTGGAATCTGATAGCATCTAGAGGGCCCCCATGTCCCCCCTCCCTGATGTAAAACATTACTATAGCAAGCGTTACATGCTTCATTAGAAGGGGCTGATTTAAAAGGGAAAGCGAGGTTGACAGCCTGTGTTTTAGTCCTGATACCCCTTGAAACTGTCATGTTTCTACCCTGTTGGAGGGTTGCGCAGCACCTCATCGTGTGCACTTACAGATGGGGACGTGCGGCAGGGAGCCCTCACTCATTGCAGCTCCCTGGCAATTAGGCTTGCAAACCACGTAGCTGCCTCTCTTTGGTGGGTTTTAGGTTTAGCATGTACACCCCATTGGAAAGCTGAGCCTGGAGACCCTTCGTGCAGTACTTCCAAAATCTCGCTGGAGGTGGAAGAGATCATTAAGGAGAGTTTCAAACAGTCAAAGAAATCCCATCTTTTCCGCAGTAGTGAATTAGGGTAGCTGGTGAATTTCTGCCCATTGGTGTCCCTTTGCTGGAAATGCTGCAGTAAAGTTTCTTTGCAGCTAGTGCCTACTACTGACCTTGAAAAGCCCATTCTATACTTAAATAATAGCAATAATAATTAAAATGTGCATTTCTATAGCAGCCTCAAAGCACTTCACATACAGCATTTTCATTATTCTAGGGGTGGAGAAGCCTGGGGCCAAATGTGTCCCTCTAGCCCTCTGCAACTGGCCCTTGGACATCTCCCCAGGCCACACCCCTCACTGGCCCTGCTTCGCACTGAGTGTTTCTGCCTGCTTGGGGTGACTCCTTGAAGTCCCAGAATTGACTCTTGGCTGGAGGGGAGAGAGGGGTGTGTGAGTGTACCAAGGCAAAATGTAGTTGTTGCTCCACCCACTTTTGCCTATGGCCCCGCCCACCCCTGCTATGTGGCCCATGGATGTTACCCCGAAAGAAAGCCTAAGGCTGAAAAAGGTTCCCCATCCCTGCATTAGTCGTTCCATTGACTGGCCCACCTCCAATCCACAATGGGTTCCCAGATCATCTTCTGCCTAGGGAAGACTAGTTAGCTTCGAAACAAGGTTTTCCCATCATGTGCCTTCTGACCATACCCCAGGCCTTTAACTGAATAATTCTTACAAAAGCCCCATAGGGTAGGACAATATCATTATCCCCCCCCCCCATACTGCAGCTGAGGCTTAGATGCAGAGGTTTGCCTAAGGCCACCTAGTGACCTTGTGGAGGAGACACAATTTGACTGGCAATCTCCTGGATCACATCAGCTCTCCTGTTGTAGTGCTTCAGGTAGCACTCCTAAGTGTACATAATTGGAAGCAAGTTGCACTGAAATCTATGTGATGACTTTGTGAGTATATAGCATCAGGCTGCCAAAAGACTTGAACAGGCGTGGGAAACCTTTGGCCCTCCCAGATGATGCTAGACTACAACTCTTGTCAGCCCCAGCAAGCCAGGGCAATGGCCAGTGATGATGGGAGTGGTTGTTCGGCAACATCTGGAGGGCCAAAGGTTCTCCACCTCTGGACTAAAAGGACCGTTGGTCTGGTGCACCAAGGCTCTTTATGTTCTCGAGGCCAGAGCAGAGGATCCATGCACCTGAGGCAAGATGGGTCTAATGAGAGAGGGGGCTGTGTAGAAGCCCCATACTCCTTAAGGTCAAGATGGGTTTATGCACTAAGGGAAGGGGAGTGAGACAGGGATGGGAAGAAGTAGGCAGTGAGGCATTACACACATCGGCTTGAGTGAACCAGCCTATTCTTCGGTTGTAGGCTTGTAATTTCCATAGCAGCTCTCCAAGGGCAAATGCAGAGTAGGAGGCTGGGCTGCTTATTTGCAATTAAGATGCAGAGCTTTTGTTCATTTATGATTGCTTACCCCAGCAGGCAAGAGCAGCTATGTCTCTTTTGTCTGACTGCATTGCCCAGCTGGTGCGATGCTCTTGAATCACATGGATAACTTTTTTTTGTTTGGACCAGAGGGCACAAGAAACTATTTTTATTGATATTCTTGATGTAAATGTTCTTGATGTAAATGTTCTTGATGTAAATGTTCTACAATTAAGCTTCTCCCCAACCCCCCAAAATGAAATAGTTAGTCCAGTTGTGGGGAACCTTTGGTCCTGCGAATGTTGCTGAACTACAGCTCCAATTAGTCTCAGCAAATATGGCCAATGACCAGGCATGATGGGAGAGTTTGTTCAACAACTTCTAGAGGGCCAAAGGTTCTCCACACCTGCTTTAGTCGAAGCCACGTTGAGCAACTTGTCAATGTCTAGTCAGAAGAACCTTAAGGGATGGGGAACCTCAGGCCTGGGAGCCAAATATGGTCTACTGTACAAAGGTAATATTGACATTGCTTGCTCATTTTTGCTTTTGCTTTTGGGCCCACTCACCACAGGCTTGTCCACCCCTTACCCCAAAGAGATTGCCCAGAAGGGAATGTGGCCCTTGGACTGAAAAAGGTTCCCCACTCCTACCTTAAATGGAGGCCTGCATAGAGGCCTCCCTGCGACAAGGGTTCAAGGACCACTGAAGAGGCTGGGTGGGAGAGGAGTTCAGAAGTAGAGAACATGCACTGCATGAAGAAAGTCATGGGTTCAATCCTGATCATCTCAAAAAGATCAGGTGGCAAGTTATGGCAAAGACCTCTCTTTTCAAACCCTAGAAATTTGGGGCCAGTCAGAGTAAGACTATCCTAAAGGGAGTAGTCTGATCTGGCAAAAGGCAACCTCCCTCGTTCCTAACTTGGTTCCCAAGATGCATGCACATCAACATGGTTGGGGAAGACCATGGTGCAGTTATGAAGAAACCCCTGAAGAAATATGCTCCAGGAGCGCTTGCTCATTAACATGTTTTGAAATTACCATGAATGGATTAATCCAGGCTTGAGGTCTAATACACACATTTTAAAAACTGCTATTCTTTCAAGGAGCTCAACAGCCAGTATGTGGTTTTGCAGCCTCCTTTTATCCTCACAAAAACCTTCAAAGTGGGGAAGAAATTCAATTCAGTTCACATTTAAAGGTGAACTTACCAAATTCACGCTTTCTGAAACAATATGGAAACTGAAATATGGCCATACCAAAATTCGCACTTCTCTGAATTTTACAGTGGTGTTGTCCCACCAAGCAGTGTGTGTAAAAATGCATTCACTAGGGTAAAGTGTGCATATAAATGCATATATTAATGAAAATAACATGCAAAAATTCCTTATGTTAGGGGAAATTGATTACAAAAATATGTGTATTTGCCAAAACTGCATATAAAAATGTGCTTATTAGGAGAAGTTCACACTAAAATGCTGAAGAGTTTCCATAGTTTTTAAAAATTTGCAAATTGCTGCAGAAATTTGAAGAATTGAAAAATGAGAAACAGAGAACTAAAATTGACACGTTCTTCCATCCCTATCCCAGAGATAGGTTAGGCCTGAGAGATGATGCCTGGCCCAACCTCACAGTGACATTATTATTATTAATATCCCACCCTTCCTCCTTAAAGGCTCATGGTAACTTACATGACTGGGGAATTTCAGGGCAGATCTTCTGGGCTCTAGTCTTGACACTATCTGCACATCTATTTACAAATCTGGATTTCTGCAATTTTAAAAAAATGTTTGCTTGCAGTGGGAACCAAGCTGGAAGACTCTGTACAGCCCAGCCCAGATCGCTCAAAACTTTCCGTGGTGGCAGTCTTGCCGAAGATGGAAGGCACAGAGATCACGGGGGACAAGGAAGATGACCAAACCTCTATATTCCAGACAAGTATTTAGTGAATCCACATGAGGCACTGTCCATCTGGACATCAATGTGCTATTTAGCTCCTCAGTGATACTGTTCCATACTAATTTAAAAGCCCCATAGTATCATCATCTGCTGCTGATTAAGGGAGCACAGGGCAGCTGAAATGGATAAAAAGATGTCCACAGTAACAAAACAATGATTCTAGACAATTGGGGGAATTAAAATACCTTCTCCATCTTTCAGGGAAGGACACTGTGTAAGACCCCCTGATTTACAACCCACCTAAACTCTACAGTCCTTTGATTTAAATTTATTTTGGTCCCATAAACTTCAGTGTGACTGGAGACCCATACGTTCTAAAAATGGAGGCTGTAAATCGGGGACCAGTGATGCAGGCACCAGCTGAAGCTCCGACCCACACATAAATGGTCAGAAGATGGCTAACCATATGCATTAACTTTTGTAAGGCAGCTGTGGGGAACCTTTGGCCCTCCTGAGGTTGCTGAACAACTCCCATCAGCCCCAGCAGGCATGCAACAGCCAGGGATAATGAGTGTTGTAGTTCAGCAACATCTTGAGAGCCCAAAGTATCCCACAGCTGCAGTAAGGGGAAAAGCCCAGCTAGCTCAGAGTGGTAGTATCCAGCTCACTTTCATCAGGAAACAAGAGACTATACTAGGGGATGGGGAACTGATGGCCTCTAGAGGTTGTTCGACTCCTAACTGCTATCAGCCCCAGCCAGCATGGCCAATGGTCAGTGATGGGATTTGTAGTCCAACATCTGGAGGGCTCAGAGGCTGCCTACTCCTGGACTAACACAGTAAATAGTAACAATAATAATCCTGGAACCTTAATGCTAGATACAGATAGGAATATTACTCCAGCTTTTAAAAATTATTTCCCCCATCTAATCAATAAAACTATACAAACTGTCCAAGGAAATGTGCCCTCCCCAAACTGCTTGCCATGCATTTAGCAGCCTGATCGCCACTGCCCCTCTTCAAGCCACTAACACCACCGCCATTGGGTTGTAAGGTGAGCCTAGTCAAGGCCTCACAAGTGTTGAAAAATACCTGTCGTGCAGAGGTCGTCAAAATGGTGCCCTCCAGACGTTTCGGACTACAACTCCCTTCATCCCTGGCACTGGCTGAGGCTGACGGAAGTTGGAGTCCAAAGCATCCAGAGGGGCACCATGTTGGCTACCGCTGTCATAGTGCTATTGCATCCCAGCATCCCCCACGCCCATCCCGGTTCCAGGCACAGGCAGCGGAAAAATCTCTTGAGAGACCCCAGCCTGAAGCGCTTGGACCTTTTTAGCACCCGTGCCCAGCGACCTGAACCCAACATCTTTTTTTGCACATTAACAGAAATGTCAACCTGAGTTTTAAAAAGACAAACCAAAATGACCACAACATTGTAAGTAAATAGTAAAGCCTTTATTTTGTTTTGTTAAGAACAGCATTTTGAAAATAAAATGTCTTTGCCCATGCTTTACAGCTTGCTTTTTCTTTTTGCTTTCAATTTCATGTCATGATGTACAGTCATTATGGTACACATTGATTGTCTTGAAAACCTTTCCAAAGATGTACAAGATTAAATAGTATGCAACACTCAGCAGAGTGGGAAGAGGGGACATTATAAAAAATGCAGATTAATACATTTAATAAATATATAATTTTAAAAAAATGAGACTTAGCTCTCATCAGTTAATAAAAAGCACCTGCTGTGTCATCTGGTAAAGTGGTAGAGTGGTCCAACCCATTCTCTTTTAATAAAAGCTATGTATTCTTCCGGTTGTATGGCCTTTGGTTAGAACACAAGACTCAAGCAGAGTTAGCCAAGAATGATGCCGTTGCCTACCCTGTAAATGCAGTTAAGGCTAGAATTTTAACACACCTTGTTTATCTAGGGCTTCATTCTGCAAGATCACAGACACCTGAGGGCACAGTGCTCTTCTAATAATATAGGCAAGGGTATTTGGGCCCCTTAAAACACTTGCCACCATCTTGCAAGAGAGGCGCTAACGTGGAAACTACCTTCAACTCCTGGATCTTTCTTGCACTGGGCTTAAAAGGGTGGTTGCATTATGGAGGAACCCTTAATCCAGGTGAGTCACTTACTGCACCCAGACACACCACTGCACTGAAGATGGAGAGGCAGAATGGAAGTTGACCATTGGCATTCAAGGCTATGTGCGCCCATCAGAACCCCTCAAGGCCAATGGCTTCAATCCAAAAGTCCACGGGGATCTGAATGGAGCAGCTCTGCTTTCCCAGGCTTCTATGTGCACACCCATCACAGCTACTCAATGGAAGCAAAGGGGTACAGTTCACAGAAAGTTGAGAATGCTCATGCTGAGATTAGGAGGACTCAAGCATGCTTTAAAATGTTTTCTAGAATGTGCCTTCCAGGCCCAGCTCTGCTAAACCTCCCTGGGAAATTTGCTCCAGCCTTCAAAGAGGTGCAGACTGCAAGTTGAAACCAGTAGACACAATCCTTGACACAGTGTAGAGCTTGATGGATTGCATCTGTAGCGCAGGATCTTTCTTTTTCAGCTTGGTGGGGAGGGGGGACACCTAGCTCATCGAAAAAAATCTTATGTTAACAGCTCTCAGGAAAGCTTGCATAGGGTTACAGCCTAAGAATGAATATTCACCCCCACCCCTTCAAGTGGCATTATTAATTGGCAACATGTGGAGAATGCAGTAGCTTTTATGCGTCTCAGAGTGAGTTACAGTGACTCCAAATCCCCCAAAAGTTGTGCTCCCTGTTGTGGCGTTACAGATGCTTTACATTCACAATCACTTTCATCAAAAGGCAAAAGTGTAAACAACTCTGTTACATTAACAAAAATATAACAACACAAAAGTGCCCCTTAAAAAAAACAACCCAACAACACATCTTTTGGAGCCGGGGGGTGGGTGGGGGAGGCAGCATATAACATCACAAATTACAGACTGACAGAAATGTAAATTCATTCCAAAACTAAGTTGTTGGAAAAAAGAATCAATTCATCTCCCCCTTGTTAAAGTTTAATCTGCACACCTCCCACCACTATGAAGCAGGGGTCAGGTTCACATGAGTGTTTAAGGGAAGTCCTGTGTTTGCAGGATTCAGCCCTCTCTTTAAGATCCCAAACTGCCATTGACTTAATGGGAAGCAGGACTGCTAAATCCCTTCTTGTCTAAAAAACAAATAAAAAAATGAATATCTTAATTATACTCCTGAAAGTAACTTTTTAAAAAAGTCAACCTCCTCTCTCCCCCATATCATTACTAACCACCACCACCACCATCCAGTCTTTTTCAAAAAGATATCAAAACTCAGTTGGGAAAAGAAAACTCACCTTGTCATTGATGCCATGTTCTTCTGTATTTTTTTTTAATAAAACAGTTTCAGAAATCCATTTTCAAACTGTTTTGCTTTACAAAAATCCCCGACACTTGAAAGCCCCAACTAAGATTTTGATATAGCGATAAAATACCCAGCATGTTAAAAACTCAGTTTTAAAATGCAGCAGTATATTTTGATCAAGGCCTCATTTTCTACAATCCTGGACAGCATGCCATACAGCTACCCTCCTATTACGTTAGAGCATCAACTTGTCTTATTGATTTGTGTCAAAATTAATATTTATAATTTTCTAAATGCATGTATACAGTTCTTTTCTCTTAATCAGGACTATTGCACATGCATTTGGTCGTGCACAACAGAAAAAGTATTGCTCTTACCTAGTCAAGACGTATTTTAAAAAACTTGCTAAGATGATCATGGCATGAATGGCAATGTAAACTTTCTTTTTTAAGAACATTTAATAGTATATCACATACAGCCTGATCTTGCACCCCTTTTGCTACTAAACAGACCAGCCAGGGTCAATGACTCATGGATGTTAATGGCCTAGTTCTCACTGAGGTGGAAGGTACTATTTCAGACTGCAGGTAGAACATCTTAATTCATTTTTTTGTTTCTAATCCAACCCCCCTGCTGAAGTTGGAAATCTGCTGCTTCAACATCCTGATTTGTGGCCATCCACCCTCGGCTGGAAAACCACTTAACAAAAGATTTTTAAGTCTGACGTGGTACTGCCCAAAAAGGTTAATGACCTCAGTGAGAACTAGGCTAAAATCAACATCAGGCATATAGCAGAAAACTGAAAGGTACTTGAAGAACTAGAGACATTTCCCAAAAGAAAAACCAGTCGTCTTTCCTCTGCAGGATACAGCCAATAACCTTGCAAAGCTACTGTGTTAAGTCATTTTTTATTTTGCACATTACCATTTTTATTCATCATTTGAAAATAAAATATTTTGTATTAGAACAGATGCAAAACAATCCCATCCTTCCACATATTTTGCAACTTCATGTAATATATATATATATATATATATATATATATGTATGTATGTATGTATGTATTTTTTTAAAAAAACACAAGCAAACCTCAATTTTTAATTTATTTTTAAGTCTCTAGGAAAAGCAGAGCATGATGCTGGCCAGCACGGCGGATGTAATGACAGTTCACATGCCCAATATGCATTCAATGCTAAACAATGAAGGAATGCTCTGTCAAACATCATTAAAAACATAGAAAGATGAAAAGACAGCAGGAACATGAGGTCCTCTGGAGTGTGTGTGTGTGTGTGGGGGGGAAGAAACACCCTTCTTTCCCAAAACCCACATGAAAATAATCCCATTTTTAAAATGCTCCGTAAAAGAACGCACAAGAAAATGCAGTAAAATGCACAAACCATTGCAGTCAATGAGACTCCAGTGTTAAACGGGTGGGTGGGTGGAAGCCAGTGAGAAGAGGGGTCCAATGTTTTTAAGTTAAGTGAACCCAGCTGAAGAGGCACCTCAACTTTCCTAGCTTTCCAAGAGCATTTTATTGCTGCACTCCATGGCGAAATAACATCTGTGAACTACAGAGTATGGGACCACTGCTTGAACACACCCATGGGCTACAACCACCTCGGTCTGCCCCGTTTCTCTCTCCCCCCATGCAACACAATTTAAACAGCAAGCTCTGCCTCCTTTACAGTCGCTTGGACATCACCATGTGGGCAAAAGAGGCGGAGCAAAGACTGCCCCGCCCCTTTCTCTCCTTAGTTTTCTACACAACTGCCTACAGCGCTTCCTGCGGAGAAGGTAGTTGGCTAGCAGCCATGGCTAAAGACTGCTGTGGACTAGTCTATACATATACATGAATTTAAATTGGGCAACCTCTGTTTACCGCATCTGACAGGGTTCCTGCTGACACACCATTGCCATCATTCTCTACCCTTGAATAGCTCTCCTCAGAAACCCAAGGTATGAAGAGACAAAACCATCTGGTCCTTCACTCTGGAGTGAGAAAGTCTTTGAAAAAAGGTCCCATGATGGACAGGAAATGCTATTCTAGATAAATGGCTGGATGATGTGATTAATGCATTATTATTTTTTGCACCTGTGAGCCCTCTCCCTCCTTTCAAAGATGACCAATTAAGTCATCCGCGGGGGTCAATCTCTTGCGGCAGTATGGATTAAGGACCATTTAATCCTTTTCAAAGCAACGGATGACCAAACAAAGCCCAATTTTGCTTTGTGGGCGGGTTGCAACTGACAGTTCTCTCGCCAGTTCCAGACACTGTGTCCCCTTTCTTCCCTTTTTTAATTTTTGGGAAGAGTGTGCCTACATCTGTTTTTAAATTTTCGTTTTAGCTTATATTTCACTGCAGAGGTTTTGCTTTTGTGGTTAGCTTATCCATTCCAATGGTGCTCACATTTACAATTTTTTTAAAAAAACACGACATCAGATCTAAGACCTCCTGTGCTTCTGGGTGGATTTTTTTTCTCTGCACTCCTTGTGTTCTTTGCTAGGATTATTCACTCCTCCCTCAGGAAAAAAAAATGCACACACTGCCAGGAAATAACATCTGTTAATAGTTCTCTCTGTCATCCTCTACAGCCTGAGCTTTTTCACCAAAGGTGTCTTCCAGTGTAACTTGGTGGAGCAGTTGGAATCTGGAAAGAAGGGATAATACATCCATAACGAAGCATTCTAGACTGTTAAGAAATCACTTTTTAAGACAGGCTACATTGTGCACCCACACCGCAAATTAACGGCACGGTCATTTAGGGTTGTGTTCAACTAAGTCCTACTCAGAGCAGACCCAGTGAAATGAATGAACCTACATTAGTCATGCTTGCTAACTTCAGTGGGTCTCCTCTAAGCAGGATTAGCTTTGAATCGTACTGAGGGCTGCATAACATCCTCTGCAAAGACCTAGCTCTCAACAAGGTGAGCAACCTCTGGCCTGGACCACTGCAGACTGTAGGGGAGATCTCACATGATGGAATGCTCCTTCATTTTTTAAAAACAACCACCTGATGAAATTTATCATAGAATTGGAAGGGACCCTGGTAGTCATCTAGTATGGAGTGGTGAACCTCAGAGCCAGGGGACCAATGTGGCCCTCCGGGCCTCTCTATCTGGCTCTTGGAACTCTCCCCAAGCCACACCCCTCACTGACCCTTGCTTCACCCTCCAGGTGCTTTGGCCTGGCTGGAAATGTGTCCTCCAACTCTGATAATGCTGGTCTGGATGGAGGAGAGAGGGGAGTGAGGATGTGTGTCAAAACTACCCCCCTGTACAAAGATGAAATTTTAAATTTGTTGCTCCACCCACTTTTGCCTCTGGCTCTGCCCACCACTGGCCGGTGGCCCTTGGAAAGGCACCCAACAGGAAATGCTGCCCACAGGCTGAAAAAGGTTCCCCACCCCGATCTAGTGTAACCTCTTGCTCAGTGCACGCTCTGTTGTTGTTGTTGTTGTTGTTATTATTATTATTATTATTACATTTGTATACTGCTCCATAGCCGAAGCTCTCTGGGCGGTTTACAACAATGAAAAACAAATATACAAATTTAAAAACACATTTTTAAAAACAATTTAAAAACACATGCTAAAATGCCTGGGAGAAGAGGAAAGTCTTGACCTGGCACCGAAAAGACAACAGTGTTGGCGCCGGGCGCACCTTGTCAAGATCATTCCATAATTTGGGGGCCACCACCGAAAAGGTCCTCACCACTGTTAGGCAGGATGCAAAGACAGCACCGCTGACCAGTGGCCATCCCGCCTCTGCTTAAATACTGCCATGAAGGAGAACCCACCACCTTCCACGGTAGTTCAGTCCACCTCTGAACAGCCCTTGCCATGACGAGGTGTCTCCTCACATTGAACCAAAATCTACTTCACTGGTATAATCAAATGGCAGTCCTACTCAGAGTAGACCCATCAAGATGAATAGACACGAGTAACTTAGGCCCATTAATTTCAATGGGTCTACCACCTATTACTTCTTGACTTGCCCAGTAGTGTAATGGCAAATTCAGAAGTGCAGGGTCCCTTCCTGTCGGAAGGCAGAGCTGGGGTCCCAATCCCGGGGAGCTGGATCCCGGAGAGTTGGGAGAAGAGTATTCGGATGGATGGCAGAGGGAAGGGGGAGGAACTTCCCCCCTTTGGAGCGAAGACGAAACAGAGGAACTGCCAGTGATAAGGTCGCTTAGCAACGGGGAGCCTGAGCCCTCCCTGGACATTCTCACGCCTCCCCCTCTTTCAGGCTCAGAGCAAGAGGGGGAAGAGGGAGGGCTGCTCACAGCCGAAAAGCGGGGAGGCAGTTTACCATCAGCCCCTCCCCTATCCCCCATCCTGGAATCGGAAACTTCAGAAGAGGAGGGGGTGATGCTTCCCCCCTCACCGCGCACACGCAGACAGCTGAAAAGACAGGAGAGAAGGGGGGGAAGGTGGGCAGTACCTGAGGGGCAGTTAAGGAGGAGCGAAAGATTGCGCGCCCATTTGGCCCCTTCTTAAAGAACAGGCGGGAAGAAGTCCCTTGCTCTGTCAACTTTCTCCCAATGCCGCAGGACCTGTATCCCTGTATTGCTTCATGAGAAAACGCAGTCTTTGTTTGGACATTACCCTAATAAAACACGAATTAACTACAATCGTTGGTCTGGTTCCTGAGTCACATCCTGGGCCTGACACTTCCAGACAGTCACAGCCACACACTAACACACTCCCTTCTCACGCTGGTTGCTCGTAGGATGCTGGAGACCTAGGGACACTGCTGGGACCTGGCTCCCCCAAAAGTAACAGGTCTAAAATCCCCCCCAGCGCCCCAGACAACTACATCCCTGCCCCCGGAGCAACTGACAACAAGCCTGCTCCATCTTCACATCTCCTCTTCATCTCCTCTTACCCAAGCTAAGTCTCCCCACCTCTTTCATCCCTTCCTTATGAACAGGTGAAGCAACCTTCTACCAAGTCATACCACTGGTCCACCAAACCCAGCATCCTCTGACCGATTATGGCTCTTCCAGGATCTCCAGGCAGAGGCCTTTTCCAGCCCTTCTGGAGATTTTTTCAGGGATGGAACCTGAGACCAGTGGTAACTGGTGCCCATTGGAACTGGTGGGGCGGAAAGCAAGGAGCCTACCAGTAGATGGAGCCAGAGCAAATGACAGGCAGAGCCAACAAATCGAGTTTTGTCCCCACCCTCCTCCCCGCTGAGTTCTAAAATGGCAACAGTGACCCTAAGGAGGAAGAAACTGACCCAGCCAGAGCCATCCCCTGGGCTGGTTGTAAGAAGGTAGGCAAGGTTTTGCTGAGGGAGGACTGAGGTTGGCAGGGCAGTGTCCCGCTTACCCTAATGGACCAGCCTCCGCCAGGGTGGCGGGACAATGACACTGAGCAATGGCTTCTCCCAGGAGGAAGGGCTCCAAGCCTAGGCTTCTCTCCAACATGCTTGCTTTCTATGGGCATCAACGCGTTGTTACACGTGGAGGAGCATTCAGTCACATGAGCCCTCAACTGTAGTCTGACAGTGGCACGGTCCAGACTCAAATCGACTGCCTCAGTAAGAGCTGGGCCAAAACCAGTGGTAGCTGGTGCCCACTGAAACTGGTGGGGAGGAAGGCAGAGAGCCCAAAAGAAGGTGGAACTGAAATTCTAGTTTTGGACCCCACCCTCCTCCTCCCTGCTGTGTTCTACAAGGGCAATACTGAGACTAAACAGAAGGAAGTCGATAGCCAGGGCCACCTTCTGGACTGGTTGTAAGGAAGAAGGCGGGAAAGCAGCAGAAGGCTGGGTGAGGTTGTTGGGGCAGTGCTCCACTTGCCCTAGTGGATCAGCCTCCATTGGCCAAAGCATACACATATACAATTTGTCATATGGGTGATGAATACTGAATGGATAAACTGAAATCCCCCTAGAATTTGTAAATTCTGGCTTTGATTATTACACTTAGTCAGAGGTGTAGTCATCTAGGATCTCGGGGGTCTCAGACCACTTACTTTTTTGGGGTCCCAGCAGGGTCCCTATGTCTCCAGCATCCTATGAGCCAATAAACATGAAAGGAAAGTCTGTTGGCTGCTCAGAAGGGTCTTCTAACATTGTCTTTTTTGTTGTTTGGAGCCAATCAGAGTAAAAAGAGGTGAGCCACTGAGAAGACTCTGCTCAGTAGCTAACACTTATGCTTATTGGCTCCTAGGGATGTCTGTTGTGGGAGAACAAGAACCTCATTCTCAACCCAGCAGAAGAGAAAAAAAGGATGGGAGGGTGTGTGGCCATGACTCTCATGAAGGGACGCTGCACTTCTGAATTTGCCACTTTACTACTGCACTTAGTTGATCATTCTAGAGCTAATGTCAACTCCTCGGACGTCCTGCTGAAAGTGGTGACGATGTGCAGGGGAAGAGTCTTAAGGGAAGGGCTGCAAAAGGAAAAGTATCCGTTCAGACCCGGTGATCAAAACGCCAGGCTGCACCCAGCACACCCAGCATAATCAACTAAATTGGGGCTTGAGGAGGATGGGGCAGCTCCGAGCGGCATTAGCTCCGAGCGGCATCAGCTGCCAGATTCCGCTCTTGAGCTCCTCCCCAACATGGCAAGCTGGCTTTCAGTGGGTCCTCTGCCAGGGTGTTGTTGCAACCTCCCCTCCTGCTGAGTGAGTGGCCGCATCAGGCCAGGGAACAGACTTTTTATTATTATCAGATCACCCACTATTTGTGCTTTTCAAAAAGAAAAAAGAGTGCAGATTTGCATTAAGGATCCAGCTAAAAAGAATAAAATAATGCAAGCCCAACTTGCAAGAAGAGGAAGTTGGCTCATGAGCAGCATTTTAAGCAGCATGTAGGTATGTATGCATGGAAATTAAAACGCGGGGGATGAGCATTCTCCTTTCGTCAGCAAGCCAAAGGGAGCGAGAAGGCACGGACAAAAGCAGTCTATGTAGTTCCTTGGGCGCAATTAAACATACACAATGCAAATGAGATGTTCAGGAGACTGTTTGGCTCCAGATCTCTTTCTCAGCCACTCTCACAGTGACCTGGCTGCAGATTAGCAGCACGGCTCGCCAGCCCGTCTGCGTGAACTCTTTGACACAGGCTTCTTTCTGAAGCTACCCCACAGTTTTACCAATGTGCAGAGTTCCGCACAGATGCACTCCAAAGTGGTCTTATTGGGAAAGGAGGCAATGTGCAATGTCATCATCCAAGAGGGCCTTTGTAGGGAAAGTGCTGGTGGGTTGGGTTTTCTTAACATTTCAAAAGACATCTTTTCACTGAGCTGCTATTAACAGTGGACATTATGGGATGGTTCATTTAAGAGAGAGAGAGAGAAAATGGCCTTGTTTGGGCTGATCCCGAAAGAGCAACCTTAGCAGGAAACAAAATATTAAAAGCTCACCAAAGTCCATAGAATTTTAAATTTAAGTCATCCCCTGAAGCACAGCATGCATATGTCGCTAGAACCTCCCACATCCCTCTCCTAACCTCCCGCCCCGCCCAATACCAGCAAGCATCCAATGGAACAGAGTTCGGCGTTGAAATCAGAGACTGGGGCATTCCCCCCCAAAGGCAGCGTCTTCTAGCATCACATTTTGATACTTACAGTCCCACCATTCAGGACAACCGCCATCTCAGTGGGCTGGTAGACGTTGCTTCTGAAGGGGGCACCAGGACGGCTTCCCAAGCTGCCGTTGCGGAATCCTGCAGTCCGTAAAGCTGTGTGTAAGTTTTTTGGGGGGTGGAGATGGGGAGAGAAAAAAGTAATAGGGAGAGAAAAAAGACAGATAAGAGAAAGATTTGTGCATTCTGGCAAAATATATATACAAAAGAGTAGCATCCTGCTCCCTAGATATCCCCCCCCATTTTTAAGCCTTTGTTCCTGAAAAAGTGGATGGGGAATGAACTCCCTACTCCTCCCCCCAAAAAAATTCCTGAATTTTTCCAGGTTTTTTCTAGGTCTTCACATCTCTGCTACTTTCCATCAAGGCCAATCAGGAAACCTGTAAGAAGGACAATAGCCCTCTCTTACTGTTGGCCCTTCAGCCACTGTGGGCGTAAGTGGCAGCTGCAACATAATGTTACAGCATGGAGTGCTCCCCATTCAGAATCACAGCGAATTCCATTCTGTTTCAACCCCCACCAGGTTTTCACCTTCCAGCAGTCAGTCAACATTCCATGCCTAATGACCATGCTCAGCCTTCACTGGGCCGTTTTTGGGTTCCACCACTCACGCCAAACATCTTGGGTTGTCTCCAACTAAGTCCTACTCACAATAGTCCCACTGAAATTAATGGACCTGGATTAGCCATGTTCATGAACTTTAATGGGTCTGCTCTGAGTAGGGCTAGCACTAGATACAACCCCTTTACGTACTTCTACAAACCTTTGGGGTTCCCCCCTCTCCCTGCAAACCTGCTGACACCCCCGATTTTGAGTGTGGGTGGTGTCATTTTGACTACCTAAGGACCACCAGTACTCGCATCCCAAACACTGGAAATAAAGGACTGGCAACTGCCTTTGAACATGGAAACGAAGACTTGGTCACGTGGAAATACACTCACATAACAAATCAAGAAAGCCCTATGCCTAAACATCATAAGCAACTGATGGATGGCAAGGAGGGATGAGCAAGTTTGTCAGTCTCTCTCTGTTTCTCATTTTTCCAATTGTAAATTCAATGTTCTCCACATCACTTCACAATTTTGTTCTTCAAAAAAGGTCCCATGAACATTTACCAGCATTTTAGTGCAAATTTCTCCTGGACTAAACATTTTTGCATGTAATTTTCTCAGCGATGTACATCTTTGCAAGCAATTTCCCCTAATATGACCCATTAGATCTTTAATGGACAGAAGTAGTTGGTGCCCATTGGGGCTGGTAGGGTGGAAAGCCGGGAGACCAAACAGTAGGAGTCAGGGCCAATGACAGGAAGGACCAGAGCTGATGCGAGGCAGAGCCAATGAATACTACTTTTCTCCCATCCTCCTCCCTGCTGAGTTCAAGGTCAACATTGAGACTGAGGAGGAGGAAGCTGACAGCCATGGTCACCCACTGGCTGTTAAGTAAGAAGGCAGGCAAGTGGGGACCGATTGAAGATGGACTACGGTTGGTAGGGCAGTGCCCCAACTTGCCCAGATGAGTCAGCCTCCAGTGCCTCTGGGACAGCAGACAAGTCTTGACCCACTTTGCTGACAGATGTACATCCTGTTCGTTTACTCAGAAGCAACCCCTACTGTGTTCAGCGGAGGGTCATTCCTAGATAAGTGTGTACAGTATTACTGCTGTTTTTTAAAAAAGGGGGAAATATGCAACACTCAACTTTAGTCACACCAAAAAGATGGAGGTCAGGCAACGGTTTCCTGCCTCCTATTCTCCTGGAAGTTTCCAAGATATTCTATATTCTATTGTATCGCCTTTGTGAAATAAGATCTAGCAAGCTTGCTATCATTTGCAAATTTTAATGGAGATGGCCAAGAGACTGATTTTGCTGAAAGAAAGAGTCCTGGGTATTTCTCAAATCACAAATATTTAGTCATAGGCAGATGCTGGGGGGAAGTTTTTCTTTTCAGCCAAAGAACAATGGGGGGAAATGGATACACTTTTCAGATAGTTGGAATGTACATTTATATCTACCCACTGATGGGTTCAACACAGATGAACCTTAATTAATCTCCTATGGAATTCTGCCAGTGGGTGCCCATTGTAGGTGCCCATTTGTAATCTGATTGGCTACCTCAATGGCAATGACCTGCAATGTGTTTGGTTCCAACACCATGCCCGATTTCAGTCAATCATGATGGGCTGGAAGCATGTTACCTTCTAATTCAATGGCACAACTGGATGGTCAAAAGAAATTAAAACTGTGGACAGCCCAGGACCACATACTTCCCCCAGTCTACTGCTATGTACATCAGAAGGAGTTGGGGAGCAAGACCACATTGTACATCTTTTGCAACTTGGAAAGAATGACACCCCAGGAGAAACACCAGCAGCCTCTTGCACTAGAAACAGAGATCTTCTCTTGCTGGACCATCACAGTGCCGTTGAATGGATGGCTCTTATCTGAGACTTCACAACTTGCAAATATTCTTCAACCACAAATCCACAGACATGCTATGGACCACCTGAATGAAGCCCAGGGACCGCTGGTGGTCCACGGACAACAGTTTGGGAATCCCTGCCTTAGGTGAAGCCTACCTGTATAGACCTCTATCTGCACTGGCTTCCATATGGCCCACCTCTGCTGCCCCCTTTGCTCAAGTCAAGCTTCTTTGCGCACTGTAACACACTCAGGTGGCTATGGATGCTTTACTACGGATTTTTACTCTGGTTCTGAAAACATTCGATATTGAAGGGTAACCCATGCATCCTTAAAAGAAATCACAGAAATAAACTGGTGTTTTAGAAGAAGCTTTGTGACGGCGACACCAGATATCCATTCCATTACTAAAAGAATCCTTTGAAGTGAATATCTTTATCATAGCCTATCTGTTTTAGATTCGAAATGCTTTTCACGTAAGAAATTGTATATATGGAATTGTTTTTATGGTTGACATTTTATGGTTGAATTTTTACCCTGAAATCACTTTGAGATATTTTACTGGAAGCAGTTCATGAATGGAATCAAATAAATACAGACATACAAATAGGGACAGTTTTAAAAAATCATTTTGGGGGACCCAGTGACATCCGATTAGCAGAGATGGAGACTGAAATTCTCCCAAGCTCCCATTTCATCAAGACAAGACAAACATGAGGAAAGGACAAGATCTCATGGCCTTAAGTTACAGCAGGGTAGATTTCAATGGGACATTAGGAGAAGGTTCTTGACGTAAGAGCAATTTGGTTCCCCCCCCCCCAAAAAAAACCCAGTCAGCATTCTGTGGAAACTGAGCATGCTCACTCCTCATTGGGTGGCTTTGTGTGTTCCCCCACTTTAGGAGTTTTGCAGACCTTATAGACCCAGTCAGTCACTGCACTCTGCATGTGAGGCTATCCTGCAGATACCATCTCATCAAGAGGTCTATATCCATGAACTTTATCACTGCTTGGAAGAAGGCCCAGCTCCAGCAGTGGGCCAAATGGGGCACTGGCCAAGGGCCCAGGAGCTCAGAGGGGCTCCTCACTAGCTCCAGCCCAACACCAGCAGCAGATCCAGTTTATGGGTGTTGATATATTATCAAATATTATTTATCTACCAACTTTGCTCGTACAAAATGTTACATTTTTATCTCCAAAAAAGGAAGTATGAAGATTATAGTAGAGACTCCCAAGGGTTGCTTCTTAGATGTGGGGGATTGGTGTATCCATTCAGTGATGAAGAAATGGCTCTCATAATTTCAAACGTTCAAAACGTTGCGTTGTTTTTCTCTACAACAGGGGGATGCTATATCAGCCAAGACTTATTTTATTTTGATTTATGTTTAGTAAGTGATTAACACACCTACACAGATTTTTATAATGATATGGCGATTGTTACATATATGGATTTTCTGCCGTATTGTTATCTATGTCCCCGGTATTTCTTAAATTGTTTGAAATTCTATATTTATATACCTGGATTTTTGTTGTTGTTGACAATGTAAACCACTTTGAGATCTGCTTGATATTAAGCAGTCTACAAATGAAGACAACAACAAATATTTTAAAGAGTAGAACCAAGGGGAAGGAAGAGTATGGCTTGAGGCCGAAAACAAGGGGGCCACTGATTGCATGTACCCAAGGGCCCTCAGAAACCTGCAGCCGGCCCAACTTTGAAAGGGGGTGCACAACAGGGAATGTTGGAGAAGAAGCGGCCAAGTTGTCTCGGCCCTGACAAAACTGTTGCACCCGCTGCAGCCTTTGAATCTGAGCACAACCATCCTTTGGCAACCAGATGGGATGGAGGTTACGCTTGGATTACTGCATGTGTCCCTCTCCCTTGGGCCTGACAGGATAATCTTTTCACAGCAGGAACAGGCCTCTGCTCGATTAGCCTCATCCCTTTAAGCTGAATTACACTGCTGTCAGCCTCACCAATCTCGGCCTGTCGCTGCAAACCTTTCAACAAAGGCCGCCCTGTCACAGCCTCCGCTTATGCGGGGATTGCACAAGAGTGAGGGGTCTATGGCCACTTAACACATTGGTAATGCACTTGCAGTTTGGCAAAAGCAAAAAAAAAAAAAAAGAGGCACAGATTTGCACAGAAGTTGCATGTCCTAATGTGCAAGGATAGTTGCAAATTTAGAATTAACTATTATTTGGGGAGGGGCCGAAGTTCACTGATAGAGCATCTGCCTTGCATGCAATCCGTGCTAGCATCTTCAGGTGGGGCTGAGAGAGAATCTGCCCTGAAACCCTGGAAGGCTGCTGCTAGTCAGTGTAGACAGTACTGAGTTAAATGGGCTAGTGGTCTCACTCAGATAGCTTCCTATGGTCCTATGCATCGTACCATAGTGGGGAAGACCGCGACCAGGGGACCTGTGTGCCCACACCTTCTGCTGCTGCCTTGCTCAATGGGGATGACTAATGTCAAGGCCCACCGGCTCTCCCTTCTCATGTTTCTTTATCTTTAAAAGGGAGCCCATTTTTGGAACGCTTCACTAAGTTAAACCCATACTGAGAAGAAGCGGGAGGCGCAATGCAATGCAGGGATGGAAACGTCTCCAATTTCATCTGGGACCCCAGCAGATTGTAAACTTTTCATTTAGCTGAAACCTTAGCTGAGCATATGAAACTGAACACTGTAAAACATGCCAAACAACTCAACATCAGAAATTAAAATGTTGAAAAAAAACCCTCCCTTCCTCA
This sequence comes from Rhineura floridana, assembly GCF_030035675.1. Taxonomy (NCBI): domain Eukaryota; kingdom Metazoa; phylum Chordata; class Lepidosauria; order Squamata; family Rhineuridae; genus Rhineura; species Rhineura floridana. The sequence goes on from NC_084496.1 coordinate 13,794,456, forward strand.
CCACCAAAAAAGGGCATGAGGGCAGAGGAAGGCAGGGGAGCTGGGAGGGGCAGGGTGGGGAGGGAATAAGGCAGGGGTTCCCAATCTCCCCCCCCCCAATGGATCACTTGAAAATTGCCAGTGGTCTCGGTGGACCACTTAAAGATTTTTCTGCCTGTTAAGAACATAAGAAGAGCTTGCTGGATCAGGCCGTCTAGTCTAGCAACCTATTCTCACAGAAGCCAACCAGATGCCTGTGTGAAGCCCGCAAGCAGGACCTGAGCACAAAAGCACTGTCCCCTCCTGTGGTTTCCAGCAACTGGAGTTCAGGGACAGACTGCCTGCAACCCTGGAGGTAGAGCACAGCTGTTGTAGCAATGGCACTGCAACTGTGCTAGATGCTGCACAATTTTTAAACTGTATTTTTACAGATGCTCCGCAGGCCACCTGAATGAAACTTGGATCACAGCTGGGCAACCCCTGGAATAAAGGATTGTACTGTTCTATTGTAATAATATGAAAACCCCAATAAACTAGATAAAAAAACAACAACAGACAGCCTTTAAAACAGAGTCCTCTGTAAAGTAGAATGAACGACCACTCTACTGGATTGGGCAGTCTGTAACACTGCGTCAATAGGATGGGTCACAGCTAATGGTGCTTGCACAATTCCCTGCTGGAAGTCCTTGCCACAATGAAGTCAGAAATGCTCCTACCCATCCCAAGTTGGCCAAGGAAAATTGTGGACAAAGTGTCCACTATCCATATGGCATGAACCCTTTGTACACATTTCACAATTCTGCAGATAAAGGAATCCAGTTAACGTTTACTAAGGCTTCATCTGTGCTATACCTTTAAAGCAGTATCACACCACATTAAACAGTCATGACTTCCCCCAAAGAATCCTGGGAACTGTGGTTTGTTAAGGGTCCTGGGAGTTGTTAGGAGACCCCCCTGTTCCCCTCACAGAGCTACAATCCTCAGAGGGGCTTAACAATCAATCCCTTTTTCCAGGGAACTCTGAGAATAGTGAGGGGCCCAGGGGATCTCCTAACAACTCTGCTGACATCCTTATCACTGTCTGAACTGTGCCCAACCATTATTACACATCCTTGAAAACTCTCCCGTCTGTACAGCTGAAATTTGTTCGCCCTATCATAACCTGACCTGTGCTCTCTTCTCTAAAAACAAGAAAGCATTCATAAGCCAACCACAAAAGTTTCCTTTTCTTTTCCTACAGCTTTAGAGTACTGAATCCCACACACAACAACTTAAAAAGAGCATTTGGCCCTATTTTGTATCTTGATAGGCAGCTATGTAGGACATAAGAGGGAGGTGGGGAAAACTAGCCTAGCTGCCGCTTATAGCTGGTCACTGAATGAGAGAGAGAGAGAGAGAGAGAGAGTTCGTATAGTAGAAAGAAACATAAAAACCTATGCAAGATGCTATGGTGTGCAACCACACTTGGAACAGAGTGTACAGTTCTGGTCGCCTCATCTTAAAAAAGGTACTGTAGAGCTGGAAAAGGTTCAGAAAAGGGAAAGCCAAAATCAAGAGGATGGAGCTTTTTCATTGAGAGAAAAAAGTGAGTAAGAGGAGACACGATAGAAGCATATAAAATTATGCATGGCATGGAGAAAGGATAGAGGAAAAAGGTTTTCTCACTCTCTCATAACACTAGAACTCTGGGATATTCAATGAAGCTGAATGATGGGAGATTCAGGATAGACAAAAGAAAGTACTTCTTCACACAGCTAAATGATGGAATTTGCTCCCACAAGAAGCAGTGATGGCCACCAACTTGGATGGCTTTAAAAGGGGATTAGACAAATTCACGGAGGAGAAGGCTATCGACAGCTACTAGCCACTATGGCTATGTTCTGCTGTCGCCACTGGAGGCAGTAAGCCTCCGAAAGAACATTGCTTAGAATTGCAAGTGGGGAGAACGATGTTGCGCTCAGGTCTTCCTTATTGGCTTTCCACAGACATGTGACTGGCCACTGTGAGAACAGGATGCTGGACTAGATGGGCTGTTGGCCTGATCCAACAGGCTCTTCTCATATTCTTAAGTTTGTCTTATCATTCTAAGAGTTCAAAACGAGCCTCACCAGCTGCAACATGTAAAACTGTTGCACCCAGCTAGATGGCATCTTAGCATTAATGTGCACGCATCTGCATGCACAGCACATGCACTGTGAATAAGATGCATCCACCACCCATTCACCTAGAGGATGTGTAGCATCCCCAAGATCTCCTCAGAAGGCAACTATGAGGATATCCGGAGCCATCTCACCAGCCCAAGACTGTCATGACTATTTCTCTGCTTTCTGTACAGAGTGTCAGTTCTCTTCCATCCCTGCCAAGTACTAGCAGAGACATATACATACACACTGCTCCTTTTTCCTCCCTCAAAATGCAACTCCCTCAATCAGGGATGGAAAACCGGTAATCTTCCAGATGTTGTTGGAGTCCAACTCTCCATTAGTCCAAGCCAGCATAGCCAATGGTCAAGCCATCCTAGCCAGATGCTGCCCATCCCTGATCAAAAGAAAAAAATGTTGTTAAAAAGTCTTACCTGCATTATGCTCATCCATTGAAAAGGCTTTGTTTTCCATGTAGCTTCGAGGAAGCTGCAGGTCATCCTCAAAAGCTGTCTCGCGCATCCGCGGTTGTGAAGTATCAAAATAATTAGGCGTGTTTTCTTGCTGGGATGGAAGGATGGAGCAGTGAACCTCAGGGATTGCGTGAAAGACCACGAACACCCAACCACTGGACACCAGTGCTATTGCAAGAGTAGGGTCACTCCACTGGTCTCTCCTCCTCAGTTCATTATTACCATATAGATACATAGTCAGCCAAGCAACCCAAATGAGGATTGAGAAAAAGCTAGTGATAATGAGGCACACTCCATTCTTCTTCCACTTCTTAAATTTTCCACACACTGTGAAGAAAGAAAAGCCCAGGGCCAACACCATCAAGACCATAACATAAATGGAAGCCATTGCAAAATCCATCGGCTCGTAACGACAGGCCTGTTTCCCATCCCTCACTACAGTCAATATCAGCCACTCTGTGGCAATAATGACTTGGACCAGCGCGAGGCAGACGGCGACACCGGCCAGCTGCCATCCAGACGGGCTCTTGCCGTGCCAGACAAGTTTCCGTAGCCTCCAGGCTTGAACCAACAAGCATGAGAAGCAGAGTGCAAAGAGGACCCCCCAGACAAAACGACGGACTGAGCAGATGGTCTCGTCTTCCTGGATGATGAAGGCGAAGGCCAAGCCAAAGAGTCCCAGGGTCCCAAAGAGGAAGAGGAAGTGCACCCCCAAGGGGCTCCTCTTCTCCTTCTGCTTGATAAACGGCAACCTCGCCAGCAAGATCAGCATGAGGAGCAGCGTCGTCAAGACTCCGGCTCCAGCAACCACCTCCACCACGATCCCCCAGATAGCATCCAGATCGCACAGGTAGACATATTGAGGAAGAAGATCTAGTCTGCATCCTCTGGAGGTACTGGAGTTCTGAGACGATCCATAGCTGACCACAACGAGGAGAAGGACACCAACCGTCAGGAAGGGAGTCATTTTTCTGTCTGAAACGAGAAGACAAGGAGATAGAAAGAACAGAGTAAAAGGTATTCTATTTCTAGGTGGCCCCTGCAGGATGGAATGGTTCCCCAGTACCAAATAACATTCCCTGAGCATGCTAGCGTCCCTGACCAATGCAGATCACAATTGGTGCCTTCACTGAATTTGAAATTGTTTTTATATATGTGATTGTTTTATATACGTTTTATTGCATTTTTGAAATCGCTTTGGGATGCTTCATAGGAAGCAAATAATTAATGAAATTAGTATTATCAATAACAAAGTAATAACACATAGTCGTCGTCATCATTTTTGAACAAATGAGCAAGTGAGCCCTGCATTTGCACCCTGAAGAACTTAGCAGTCCAGACACACAGCTTGCCCATCTCACCTGCCCTTTCGAGATAAAATCATTCGCTCAGCATCACAGCTGCACAGTAACAAGGGTTTTCTGCTTGACATACAACGTATGTAGGCCATTGGGGGGAAAAAACAAACCCCAAAACAAGTTACACTTATGACAGCGGTGTGATGTTTTTGGAAATATTTTTATTGAATTAATGAAATAAGATGTAACAGACTACAAAAGAAGAAGAACAATGCAGCTAATGTCCTTTACGCTTCGACAATTCACAAACGACAAAAAGGGTTTGTTTTCTTAAAAAAGGCAAACACAATGAAGGCATTTTCAGAAACTACTGCTGAGGACATGCTCATGACAGATGCTTTTGGAGGTCACCGATTCATAGGGTCGCCATAAGTCGCGATCGACTTGAAGACACATAACAACGTTGCTGAGGAGGGATGGTTAATTGTTCAGCTCTCTAGAAAGATCACCCCTCTCCCCCAATGAGGCTCGACTAAAAGCAAAAACATACCTCAATGCTGTCACAGGGGAGGAGAAAGAGTGTGCATCATACCCCCACGTGTGTGTGATGCCCACAATACCTTCTCCAGTTTGCAAATGCGTCCACAGGCCCACCAAAGGTCAATGTCCCCTGGTGTATAATAAAACAAGTCAGACGGTCTCAGCCTTACACTGAACGGTCAATCTAGCCTAATATATTCTGCTCTGACTGGCAGCAGCTCTCTCGGAGATGAGGCGGAGATTTTTCACGGCTCTGCTAGCTGGAGATGGTGGGTATCAAGAGCTCTGGCGGCAGGGCTGCCACAGGGCTGGAGGAGGTGCCCAACTGTGCACATTCTCCCAGAGCAGGTAGTTATGAGCCTCGCTTGGTCATGTGGTTCCTCCAGCTCACCTTGCTAAGTTTGATCATATGGTCTCTACAGCTCTACGGGTGGTTTACAATGCTTGTCCTACTCAGAATAGATCCACTGAAGTTAATGGAGATAACTAACTTATTATTTATTTGTGCATTTATATCCCACTTTTCCTCCAATTTATATCCTGCTTTTACTCCAAGGAGCTTTAAAGTGGCACACATAGTTCTTCCCCTCTCTCAAACAACCCTGTGAGGTAGGCTAGGCTGAGAAGCAGTGACTGGCCCAAGGTCCCCCAGTGAGCTTTCATGGCTGAGTAGGGATTTGAACCCTGGTCTCCCAAGTCCTAGTCCGACACTCTAATCATTTAGCCACACTGGCTCATTAATTTCAGTGGGTCTACTCTGTGTAGGAGTTAACTGAATACAACTCTATATTTGGGGGCAATGCTAATTTCCAGGTTTGCAGCAAAATGTAATGACATCCCTACACAACCAAATAAGCCGATCTGATGTAACCCACACAACTCAGGACTGGAACAGTTAGGAGCTGAGGGAAGGGGGAGTAGAGTGGGAGTTCTGAGGCCAAAAGACTGGGAAAAGATGCTTTGGGTTTGAAGAGAAATCCACAGTACCTAGCTGCTAAGCCAATATGCTAAAGCCCTCTCTGTTTGCAGGGGCCAGCTCCTTCCTACATCAAAGCCCCACCAATGGGCTTATCTAGTAGCAGCATCTGGGTCAGGTCTGGGGGCCTGGTTCTAGGAGCCAGTTGTAAAAAAAAATCCCCACAATTCATTGGAGGAACACTGTGAGAAGGGCATTTAGGGGGATGGACATGGCAGCCAGGCCCATGACCCAGCTGCTGGCACTGAGCAGAGTTCTGGGATTATTTTTTTTAAGGCGGTGGGTGGGGGATAGGGTAGGCATCAACAGTGGGCCCCACGAGGACACGGGGGATCCCAGGCCCAGTGTCTTGAATGCACCACATGTGCTCTCAGATGTGAAATATAGTCATATATGATGAACGCATGTTTGTCATATGCAACAATCAGGGCAATCTTTTAAACAGAGAAAAAGTGGAGAGTTTGCATATCGGTTGACAAGCCAGAGTTTTATATCAGGGATGGGGAACTTCTGGCCTTCAAGATGGGGTTGGACTGCACCGCCCATCAGCCCCAGCCAACACGGCCAGATGATCACAGGAGTTGCAGCCCATCAACATCTGGAATGCCACAGGTTCCCATCTCACCTTTCCATGGTGGCATCACAAAAAGGGGCCTGTGAAAGGAATTCTTCCTCAGCTGTGAAGCAAAATACTTCTTCACACGGCACATTGTGATTTTCTATCACAAGATGTGGTGATGGCCACCAACTGAGATGGCTTTACAATTTATGGAGGATAAGGCTGCCAGGGGGGACTAGTCGCGACAGCTATATGCTACCTTCAGGACAGATGACATTTGCCTCTGGGGACCACAACAGAGACGGCTCATTGTGAGTTTTCCAGAGGCCTCTGGTAGGCCACTGTGGGAAACAGCCTGCTTTACCTTAGGTGTGGGGAACCTTTGGCCCTCCAGATGTCACTGAACTATAACTCCCATCAGTCTCAGCAAGCATTGCCAAAGGCCAGGGATGATGGGAGATGTAGTTCAGCTACACCTGGAGGGCCAAAGGTTCCCCACACTGGCTCTAGACAGGCTGTTGGTCTGGCCCACCAGGATTCTTATTTTATTTATTTCGTTCCATTCATGAATCACTTCCTATAAAATATTTCAACACCATTTAACAATAAAAGCAACAATGACAACAACCTCATACAGAAAAACAATTTCAAATCCAGTCTCGGATAAAAACTTCTGCTTAGAAGGTTGTGTTGGAAACAGAAGACCTTTCATAGGAACTGAAAAAGCAACAGAGGCGGTACGTGTCTGACCTGTAATGGGAGACTTTGCCCAAGGGTTGGTGCCACCACGCTCAAGGTGTGATGCCTACACGGTGCAGAGCAGACTTTCCCGATGACGGTATCTGCAGAAGGCCCCTTCTGGTAGAGTACAGCGATTGGTTTGGTAGATACAGCATGGGCTGATCCTTTCAGTGCCTTTTCGGCAGGTGTGGGGAATCTTGGGCCCTCCAGATGTTGCTGAACGACAACCCCCATCCTTCCCAGACATGGACCATTCTTGCTGGGGCTGACGGGAGCTGCAGTTCAGCAACATCTGGACAGCCAATATTTCCCCAGACCTGCCCTTGCTGTTAGGTATCTTCTTATGCTCTTTAGTGTTTTCAGCCTCATCCCTACCCAGCAAGTCCTACTCGCTATCCAAGTACGTATGTTTACCTTTCAAACAGGAAAAAAAATGGTGCAGGATTCAATGCAACAAACACGACACCAAGTCACAGAAAGCCGTGCAGGAAAGTTATTCCAATCCACACTGAGATTTGAAAGAGATATGATAAACAGCCTTTTAGAACAAATACGAAAACTTGCATTATTTCACTGCCTCTGGCTCCAGGCATGCAATTATTCGCGAAATAAAATTATTCGCGAAATAAAACAGCACTAGCTGTTTTATTTCAAAGTTGTCCAAACAAGTGACAAGTGAGGATTTCAAGGCGGCTCACTCTTTCCAAGATGCTTTTCCCCATTTCTCTGGATACTTTACTCATGTCTTGTATCCCTCATGTGATGGAGCTATTCTAGGACAAGTCTGTTTCCGTACAGATCACACCGCATGGGTAACCACTCAAGAGTCAGCCTCAGGTTTTATTTCATTTCCTCTTTCCACTGCGATAGGGCAGTGCTGGGCAGAATTAGAGAGAGCTTATAATCCATAACTCACAAAGAAAAAAAGAAAATACCTTGACTGACAGACTGAATTTTGACAGACTGCGAAAGGAGAGCCTCCACTAGTTAAAAGTATCAGGTACTAGGAAGCGACAGTGAAGACTTCTTTGCCCAACACTCTGGGCAGCTTCTACCTATGAGACGAGCCAATACTGGGCTAGATTGGCCTCTTTCAGCCTGAGGGCCACATTGAGGCAACCTTCTGAGGGCCGTATGCCAATGGTAGGCGGGGACAAAGGCAAAAGGAAGCCAAGCAAGAGATGTGACTTTGTAGAATAGGCTCCATTCCAGCCAAGCAAAAGTCAGGTCTCTCTCTCGGTCTCTCTCTCTCTCTCTCACACACACAGACACACTCACATGCTCCAGGCAAGCAACAGGCATGATCACAGTTCAAGGAGGGTGTGGCTCCGAGGGCCAGAAAGAGAGGCCTGAAGGACTACATTTTACCCTCCAGGCCTGAGGTTCCCCATCTCTGGCCTAAATGGATAAACAGTCTGGCCTAGTATGGGGCAGATTCCTATGTTCCTAGACTCAGTAGAGGTCAAGAGTGGCTAGTATGAGACTAGGCTCAGTAGAGATCAAGAGTGGCTCACTCAGCTACATCAAGTAATGGTTATGGGTTGATATACACTCTTCATCTTGCTTTGCAAATTCAGCAGCAGCAGCTGGGCCTGAGTTCACACCAACTCCAACTGGATTTTTTCACACTTGACTGGATCTTGCTTGCAATCTGCATGGGAATAAGACATACCCGTCTCTTGCATCTCTGGGCTTTCTGGCCTCCATCTGTAAGAACACCCCCCCATCATAGAATCACTGGAAGGGGCCTTGGGAGTCACCTGCATTGCAGGTTGCAACTGCAGCAGTGGCAGTCGGTGGCTCCATGCCAGCGGGGCAGTGGCATCTGCTCCGGGTTTTAAGTCTGACCTTCCAAGGAGCTATCCAAGGTGCTTCAGCTTCAAGGCTGTCCAAACAAGTGTGGACTAACACCGCCAGCTGCCACCAAACTGTAGCATCCCTGACAGATGGTTGTCCAGGCTTTCCTTAAAATCTTAAGAGCCTGCTACCTTCCATAGCAGTCCTGTTTCACTGTCAAACAGTTCTTACCTTTAGGAAATTACTCTCAATATTTGACTGAAAACTGGTTTGTTGCAATTTCCCCACATTGGCTCTAGTCCTGCCCTCTGGAACAACAGAGACCAATCCAGCTCCGTTTTTCTGTTTGGATGCTCCATTATTGTCTGAAACTCAACATGTCAGAGTGAGATGGATCACTGGGGAAGAGACATAGCTCAGCGGTAGAGAGCATCTGCACGCAGAAGGTCCCAGGTTCAATTCCCAGCATCTCCATAGAGGTTGTGAATGTCCTCTGTCTAGAATCCTGGAGAGCTGCTACCAGTCACAGTAGATAATACTGAGCTGGGTTGACCAATGGTCTGCCTTGGACTGATCCCCCTAGGGCAGAGGTAGACAAAGGTAGATCAGGATCTAGTGGTAGATCACTGGATGAATGCTCATCTGCAGAAACCTGGGGGAAGATTTGAACTTGTATATGCAGCTTGTGAACCGTGAAGCTCAGCAGAAAAAAAGAATCTGCCTCACACTACAATTTTATATTTAGCTTTACTTCCTCAAGTCATTATCTTGCACCTGGCTCAAGTGATAGACCTTGGGCCTCTAGTTAAAAACAAGATTGATATTTGCATCAGCAACATAGATTCCACAAACCATAAATTTGCTCACACTTGCCCTCGTGAAAAGCAAGAAAGATGGAAATAAAAGGTTGAAACATTAAATGAGGGCTCCATGTCCAAAGCTTAAGGTGAACTCATCTGAGAGCCAGTGTGGCAGAGTAGTTAGAGCGTCGGACAACTTTGAAATAGGACTTCAGAGACCAGGGTTCAAATCCCCACTCACTGGGTGACCTTGGGCCAGTCGCTGCCTCTCTCACAGGGTTGTTGGGAAGATAAAATGGAGAGGGAGAGAAACATGTACACCACTTTGAGTGCCTTGAAGGCAATAAATTTAAAAAATAATAAATTTTAAAAAATAAGAGGACCAAACACATCCCTGGTCTGCCTGCAAGAGAGACAGAGAGGCTGGCAAAGACCTCCATGGCGTCATCTACCCCGAAACATTCCCAGTGACTTTTTATATGTTTTTATTTACTTATTTATAATTTGATTTATATCCCGCCCTTCCTCCAGTAGGAGCCCAGGGCTTATCATAGCTTTGAAAAGGTAGTTTCTTGCAAGCCGCCTTGGAACAATTAGTATCCTGAGATGCAGAACAGCTTATCAAATAAAATAAGGCAGGATATAAAAAAATTAAGCGCCATCATCAGATCCCATGGCTATGGTGTGGAGGCCTGGGACACATCCACCTTGCTGAACCTAAGGTCACATCCACAGCATCCAGGTAAATCACATGGCTTCCCCCAAAGAATCCTGGGACTTGTCTCACACAGCAACAATTTCCCAGCACCCTTAACGAACTACAGGTCCTTGGATTCTAGGGGGGAGCCATGTGCTTTAAATGGATGATGTGGAACAGGTCTGGGTCTGGTCAATGTTTGGATGGGAGACCTCCTGAGAAGCTCATGCACATCACCTTGAATTCTATTATAAGGAGAGCCCTGCTGGATCAGTCCATAGGCCCATTTAGTCCAGCATCCTGATCTTATGGTGGCCAATTGGAGATGCCGACGGGAAGCTCACAAGCAGGACACATGCACAACGGCACTCTTCCCACTTGTGCTCCCCAGCAACTGGTATCCAGAGACAAACTGCCTCTGATCCTGGAGGTAGTATATTGCCACGTATAACTTGCCTATCGGTTTTTATAGGTTTTCATTTGGTATGCTTTAAATTTGTATACTTGTTTTTAATTGTTGTAAACCGCCCAGAGAGCTTCGGCTATGAGGCGGTACATCAATCAATCAATCAATCAATCAATCAATCAATCAATCAATCAATCAATCAATCAATCAATCAATCAATCAATCAATCAATCAATGTTGGCTAGTAGCCATATATGTATTGGGGGGGAGGTGCCTGCATGCCTCACGTACAAGCATGTGTGTATACATGGGTATTTGACTACATGTACATATGTGTGGAGAGAGAATAGTGTGGACTAGGCATCTGTGAAGGTGAAAATGGGAGGGGGGGAGAAATAGAGGTACGTGTCTTCTTTTTCTTTTGCTGGGGAAGGTTAGTTTTTTTTTGTTCTTCCCCCACCCACCATTGCAATGTGGCCCCTGGAAGGTTGGGCACGTTCCAATCCAGCCCTGGGGCTGAAAGAGGTTCCCCGCTTCTGGGTTACATTCTTTTGCATTCTAGATTTTGGATCAAGTTGCCCAAAAGTTCCAAACTGAAGGGGGGGGGAAAGGGAGAGAGAAACAGAGAGAATTCTGGTTGCTGAACCTAAGGTCACATCCACACCATCCATGTATTCTGGTTCTTTTCCAGAATTCCTAACTGTACCATCAATATTTTAGCCATCCAGGGAACAATAGGGCAGGAATAACCACTGCAACACTATTGCAAAAAAAAAGCTTCTCTGCCTTTGGACGCAGAATTCTCTCCCTGCTGCAGTTCCAGAGCAAAAGCGCATCCAGCAATGCACCAGAGCTGCTTGCAAGTCGGATTTCTGCCCAATCTTTCCCAGCCAGATCCAAGGAATAAGCTACATAACTGATAATGGAGCAAACAACAGCTCAGCAGAGATCAGGCAGCTGAACGTGGTTCCAGAATAACAATTAATAACGGCCATGTGCTTTGCATGCAAAAACGCCACAATGGTTTCCTCTTAGTCTACATAATACCGTACAAGAGAGCTCTACACCTCAGCTGTTAAGAGGAATTATGAGCCTGTTCAGATTCAGGGGGAGGTGGATTAAAAAAATACCACTGATGTATTTTTAGAAGACAGAAGGCCCCAATCTGAATCTAAGTTGGATAGATGGTTCTGTGGTCAAGGACAGACAAAGCATTCAACCATTAAAGGCTACAAAAGGGAGGAATTTTGGTGGTGGTTGTTTTGTTATTTCATATTCAAATCTCTCTTTGCAATCATAAGGACTAGCAAGTTACCTCTCCCCTCTACAAATCAAACCTGGAGAGAGAGAAAAATAAGGAACAAGGGGCTGCCTGCATCAAAGCCGCCCTTGCTTCAATATCTTCCATATCTTCTAGCAAGCTATCATCAGCTTCACAATCTTCCTGATTTTGCTTGAACTTCCAAAAAAAAAAAAAAAGGAGTGGGAGGAATGCATTGGCCAGCACCTGGAAAGTCATCATAGACAGCTAGTGGGCTGCATTCACATTGATGAGTAATAAGTCAGTCATGCTTTGTCTACCATCAGGGGTGGAGACAACTGCGCCCTCCGCCCAATATGTTGCTGGACTATAACCCATTATCCCTGGCCATTTGCCATTCTGGCCAAGGCTGGTGGGAGTTGGAGTACAAGTGCATCTAGAAGCCACCAGTTTCCCCACTCCTGCTCTATATTATAGAAAGCTGCTTTATACCACTCCAAGCATAGGATTCCTGACCTTGAGCCTGGATCCCAGTTTCATCTCACTCTTGCATCACATACACACAGGACCCTCTTTAACCAGAGCCAGGGCAGGTGGCTTTGATAACCGTCTATCTTGTTGACAGAGTGTTACACATATCACTTTAATTTTCCCTTATAGAGTATGGGCTCTTAGTTCTGTAGACAATGGCCACTATGGCTACAAAATTGGAGTTGTATCCAATGTTAGCCCTACTCAGAGCAGACCCATTGATATTAATAGACATGTCTAACTTAGGTCAATTAATTTTAAGGGGACTACTCAAAGGCCTGATCTGTGCTAAACATTTAAAGCCATATTATATCAATTTAAAGTCATTGCTTCCTCCAAATAATCCTGGGAACTATAATTTAAGGGTGCTGAGAGCAAACCCCTCTTCCCCTTACAGAGCTACAATTCCCAGAGTTTCCTGGGAAGAGGGATTGATTGATCTGGGAACTGAGGGAAGAGGGCTCTCCTAACAAATCCCAGCACCCTTTAACAAACTACAGTTCCCAGGATGCTTTGGGGAAAGGCATGATTGTTTAAAGTGGTATTATAGTACTTTAAATGTATGGTGTTATACTGTATTCAAAGGCATATAAATGTGTTAGGATATCAGTTGAAATGCACTCATGATCCTAGATATATGCTGCACTGTTTTAATCGTTTCATTCTTTTATTGATTAATTATTATAAATAATCCTCTCTCGGAATAGTTCTGTGTAAGAGCACATCCTTGGATATAGTTTATACACATGAGCAAAGGAGCAGATGGCTGACTCCAGCAAAAGATGCCCCCTCTCAAAGAAACCTGTTTCGGGGGCAAGCGGGTGGGGGACGCGCACACTATTTTTATTTATTCATTGATTTATATCCCGCCCTTCCTCCCCGCAGGAGCCCAGGGCGGCACATGAGGATTCCAGCATACACACATAACACCCTCGCCACAGAACAAGCACAATTTTGTTCCAACATCTCATATTAGAGAAAAGATTCCTGAATCCAAGGCCTTGAGATTTATTCTGGGTTGGACTGCAAAGGAGGGGAACCTCAGACTAGGGGCTGAATGAAGCCCTCTAGGCAGAGCCGTCCCTAGGCACTGGGAAGCGGGGCAGTTGCCCCAGACCCCGCACTTTGCCCCCCCCCGCACTTGGTGATCTGCTCACCAGCCGGCTCCTCCCTCCCTGCTTGCTCGCCTTCACCATGCCAGGCAGGGTGCAGCGCTCACTTGCTCTCTTTCTCTCCACCCGGGACAGGGGCTCGCCTGCCTGCCTGCCCGCCCACCCGCCATGCTGAAGCTGCCGCCACCGCTCCTACTGCGGTCAGCGAGCGATAGCCGCCCCGGGGACAGCGAGCTGGGCCAGCAGTTCCAGGACTGGTACCTGCACACCTATGGCGACTCGGCCAAGACCAAGACAGTGACCCGGAGCAAATGTGGGGGGCTCCCAACTATGCTTTTGCCCTGGGCCCCGCACATGCTAAGGGAGGGCCTGCCTCCAGGCCTCGCTCTCAAGCCCTCAAACTGTCTCCAGGCCACACCTCCTCACTAGTTCTGCTTTGCACCAAGAGTCCTTTTCCTGGCTGGAGAGTGTCTTCAAACCGTGATCATTCCTCTTGCTTGACTGGAGTGGATGGAGGACTTAGGGGTGCATGCGAGGCTGTGCAGGAATTAGCCTACTGTTGTTGTTATGTGCCTTCAAGTCGATTACGACTCATGGCGACCCTATGAATCAGCGACCTCCAAGAGAATCTGTCTGTTCAGCTCCTGTAAGTTCAGGTTTGTGGCTTCCTTGATGGAATCAATCCATCTCTTGTTTACCCATTTTTGACCCTGGCCCTGCCCATCACTGGCATGTGGGCCCCAGGACGTCACTCAGAAGGGAACACGGCCCTTGGGCCGAAAAAGGTTCACCAAAATTCACAGAGGACTTCTAGATTTTGTAGCATGGTTTATACGTCAGATGTTAGGCTCGTTTGCATGACTGAAGCTGTATGATGGAACATTCCTTGGTCTTCATCAGAGGCAGGAAGAGAAGGTCCTGCAGACACAGGTGGACTGGGCAAGGGCATCCCACACACCCTCTGGATTTCCATGGGTCCAGCCCCTCAATATGGTTCGACAAGATTGCCATTGCTGTCAGTGCATCGGTTCAATACAGAGGAAATCCTGTTATCCTCAGGACAAACAAGTGTAAATAAGAGAGGGCTTGTGCAGAGAGGTTGCAGCTTGTTTCTTAAGGGTGGGAGAGATGTAAGCGCTAACCATTAACTAAGCAATAAGCAGATCCAGCTGTGACCGGTACCTCCTTTCCCTGCCAAAAAACCTCTGTTCTCTCTCCAACCCTGCACCTCTCCTCCCCTGCAGGCAGCGCAAACATAATATGCCAGACGCATCAATCACTTCAGCATGAGACCCGGGTGTGTGCGCGCGCATGTTTACTATTCCCTCCCTCCACACACAGACACACAAGCTCCAGTGCTAAACAGGCTGAGAGGACGAGAAATCTGGCACAAGGATATTTTCAGTTCCCACCAAGGGAGGCAATGCAAGATTTTTCTTAAGCTCCTCTCACTGATCAGATCAGTGTTTGGGCTTCAATAGGCAAATGAACAATGATCTCTCCACCCCACCCCACCCCACCAGTGTGCTGCATCAATGTGCCCTCTCCACTCTTAATCCCCTCTGGGTGACCCCTAATCCCCCACTCCCCTCAACCTCTCTGTCCCTTTATCCCATAGCCTCAGTCTAGTCCATCTTTTCCCAATGGCTTACAGTCAACATCCAGATACCCCCAGTAGGTCTCAGCCATCATTTACCCAGTCAATCGCCCCAATGCTGGATGCAGGCCTCAACCCCCTGCCCCCCATTCTTCCCTGTCTGCTCTATATCCAGCCTAATCACCCAGAGCCGCAGATCCAGACTGCCGTCTGCTGCCAAGCTAATTCTCTTGAGAGGAGATGTAGCAGTGTGGCCGCGATGATGAAGCTTTTCATTTAAGCCCCCTCCCTCCAAAGATCAATAGCATTTCAGTCCCATCTGGGCTAAGGAGGGAGAAAAAAGCCTGCCTGAGCTGTCAGTCAGCCATGGCTGTGGACCCAGTGAGCTTTGCCCACTTTTTAAAATTCTACATGTAAACACACATGCTGCTTTGACAGCCAGTGTGTGGTGTAAGTGGTTAGAGTGCCAGGCCAGGATCTGGGAGATCGGGATTCAAATCCCTCACTCAGCCATAGGGAAGGGCACGAATTTCAATTCAGTTTGCATTTCAAGCCAAATGTAGCAAATCCGCACTTTCTGAAACATTATGAGAGCCGAAACACAGCCATCCTTTGAAACTTGCACTTATTCAAATTTTGTGATGCAGTTCACCGAATGACCAGTGTTTACAAAAATGCGTAAGTGAGGGGAAAGTGTGCATAAAAATGCATATATGAGTGATCTTGATTACTCATGTTTACTTATATGATCTTGATTACTCATCCTTCCTTTCTTATGTACTGATCTTGGATCGAAATAAATTATTCTTCATATATGAGTGAAAATAATACGCAAAAATGCATTATATGATGAGAAATGGCTTGCAAAAATATGTAGATGAGTAAAAAAATGTGTTTATTAGGAGAAATTCCATTCTTTGAACACCACTGGGTGACCTTGGCCCAGTCACTGTCTCTCAGCCTAGCCTACCTCACAGGGCTGTTGTGAGCATAAAAAGGGGAGGGGGAGAACTGTGTACACTATCTTGAGCTCCTTGGAGGAAAAGTGGGCTAGAAATGTTAAAATAATACATGAACAGCATGGCTTGTCAAAAGAGGCGGCCCTTGATTACAACCACCATCCATTCCACCATTTTCTCCAGGCCCTTGCCTTTCACACCCATTTTCAATCCTAGCATGCAATTTCTACATCTTGGTACATGAACAACTCTTTTTTCTTTTTTTCACCCAGCCGGGGTGTGTGTGTGTGTGTGCGTGCGTGCGTGCAAAAAAGGGAGAAAGAGTTTAGCATAACTTAAAAGCTTGCACAATGGTACTGGGAACATCAGTCAGTCCAAACGGTATGCTTTCTGAGAGTGAGCATGGCTTCAAAAACGACTTTTAAAAGTGCTTTTGGGATTTCACTCTAGATCTGGCCTCCCAGTGACCTGGATCTCATAGTGTATTTACAATCAGGATCTGGGAACCTTTTTTAAGATCTAAGCCACCTTCCAGGGGCCACATGCCAGTGGTGGGCGGGGCCAGAGGCAAAAGTGGGTGGAGCAACAAAGTTTACCTTTGGACAGTAGGCTACTAGCTACATTGGCACACACCTCTTCACCCTGGCAATCAAGAGGCATGATCAGAGTTCAAAAAGACACATTGCAGCCAGGCAAAAACCCTCAGGGCGGGAAACAGGACCAGGGAGGGGCGTGGCCTGGAGAGAGTTCCAAGGGCCAGATAGAAGGACTAGGGGGGCGGATTTGGATTCTGGGCCTGAAGTCCCCCAACCCTGTCTAAGACCCTGACTTACAGAGGGGAGCCATTGCAAACTCCCTGGCATTCCCTTATACTTTTTTTAAAAAACCCTGCCCGCAAAGCCCCCCCCTCAGCTCCTTTAACTCCCTCTGCCCTCACGCCTTTTTTAGGTACAGCATTTTGTTTCTGATGTTCAGCTCTCTGGCATGTTCTATGCTGCTCAACTTCACATTTTCAGATAAGGGTTAGAATAAATGAATGGCCGATGCTGGGTTGGGCCCCCAGATTAACACTCCTTAAGTTGGAGACGCTTCCACCCCTGCGACTGCCTGCATTCAGATCAACTTCACCAGCCCTTCATTTGCAAATTGCAGAAGCAGCCACCAAGCATCTTCCCAAAGAAACTGCATGACGTGGGGGGGAAGGGAGAGAGAGAAAGCGTTGGACTGACACCCTTTCATCTTGCCCCCTACCTTTTGTCTAAGGCAGGACTTCCCAAATTGTGGCTCAGCGTCATTAAATATCCACACTGATTTTGAATTGGATCGTTATCGCTTCCTCTATATCTCGTATTCTGTTTTATGGCATTCCAAGCTGCATTCTACAGAAAGCAAATTGTAATACTATCAATTACAGCATAAGAAATAAAAGCAGCGATCCAAATACAACGAACCAGTCTGCAGCATCGAGCAGAGCCTACTGCAATTTCTACGGCTGGCAGCAAAATCACCAAAGTGGCCCGGCCAAGCACACCAGCAATTTTCAAGAGGGCTGTACGGGAAAAAAAGTTTGGAAACCACTGGCCCGAGGGAACAGAAGAAAAGTAAAGAGAATCACAGCATTCTCCCTCCACTGTTGGAGGCAGGATGCTGGGAATTGTCAATGGGAAGTGTTGCTGTTGCACTTAGATCCTGCTTGGGGGCTTCCCAGAGGCATCCAGTTGGCCACTGTGAGAAAGGGGTGCTGGATCAGATGGGCCATTAGCCTGACCCAGCACGGCTCTGCTTATGTGTCTTTAAAGATCTTCCCAGTCAAGATCCATGTGTGCTCCCCCCAATTCTACATTGATTGCAGCTCAGCAAGGTATAGCCTGCTGTCCTAAACTCCCTACCCTGGGAGTAAGCCCCACTGAACTCAATGGAACCTCCTTCCGAGTAGACAAGTATAGGATTACCCTGATGAAGTATACAGTCGCCTACCAATCAAGAGTGGGGTAGTGCTGTGGATCAGTTACAGTGCAGAACATCAACCTGGGTTCAAATCAGCCAGCCCCCAGTAGAGTCACCCATCTCGCCAAGGCATGCAGATGGTGGGAGGGGCACCACAACGCCGCCCAAACCTCCCCCCCCAGCCCCCTGGCAAAGAGAGCAGGACAAAACCCCAACAGATACTTTTGCACCTTCCATTTTAGTGTTGCAGATGGTCATTTTAGAATCTTGGGATTTAACAGCCTGATTTCCCTTTCTCTCTCCCCCCCCCCCAAGCACGGCAATATGTATTACTTCACTTACTTCCAAAATACAGTTAAAGCAAATGTTGGAGTCCCCTCGGCTTGCGGTGCTCCAGACCTTTGCCCCAAGGCTCCACGCACTTAAGCTCCCCAGTTTGCTGATGGATGCAAAGAGGATTCACGAGGGGCCCCCCGCCCTCAAAAACAACAAGAAGAACAGAACAGAAGGAAGGAGTTTTGGTAGAACAAGCCCAGCTGCCTCCTCCCAGCCAGGGCAAGGGAGGTCAATGCACCACATCTTGCAGAGATTGTTCTGTCTCTCTCTTCTGCCACTGCTTCACCGGGGAAGCCTTGGAGCTTGGTGGCAAAGCATCTGCGCTGCAGGCAGAAGGTCCCTCCCGACAGGGCTAGAAGGAAACCCCTGCCTAAACCTCCAAAGAGCCGCTGCCAGTCAGTATGGACAACACTGAGCTAGATGGGCCTCAGTATAGCATGGCTTCCCTCAAATTTGATCCTTTGCTTCTCCTAAGACTTCTTCTGCCATCTGACTACGCTCCAGGGTAAATATTAACTCTCCCCTCCCCACCAAAATAAATCCCCCTTAGTCAAAGATTTCGCCTGAAACCACACACACCTCAAAAAAGTGAGCCAAAACATCTCTTATGCTCTGTGCACAAGAACCCCTCCCAATATCACTCAAACTCTCCAGTGAGCTCCAACCTCCTTTAAACAGTTCAGAAGTGCCCCCCATTGTAGTCAAGGAGAAGAAAATAAATGCACACCAACATTTAAAAAACGTTTTGTGCATGTTGGGAGGGGGGGAGTGTGCAATCTTCGGTTCTTCTCTCTTTTTTTACCGCGCCATACTATAACACAAAGACTCCCAATCCAACTCTCCACATTTTACTTGGAAGTTCAGCCTTGCTGGACTCAGGGGAACCGACTTCGGAGGAAATTACCCGTAGACGGCCAGGGATGAATAACGTGCCGTTCAGCACCTCCTTCTCCTCCTCGATCTCTCACCCCCCGTCGGGCGCCACACGCCACATCGCTTCCCGGCTCCCCAAAAGTCCCCACAGATTACAACTCCCCTTCAGCGAGTTTTTTTTTTTAAAAAAAGCGGGGCGAAACCCACATTTCCCCATAACACACGTGCAGACTCCCGTTTCAGGGGTGTTCCCACGTTACGTTCAAGGAGAGTATGGAGCTGCGTCCCCAAAGGGTTGAGCTGGACACGTCTACAGTGGCTCACGTGTCTCCTGCAGCCCGTGCGCCACAGAGCCGAGCTGGAGAAGCGTACACCTTTTCACACCAACCCTTGCACAGGCGTAGAGGCAAGACAGCTGGGGCCTGCGCTCAGGATTACGCGTGAACAACCCTAGCAGGCGCGCACACGCGCGCACACACTCCTTTGAGCCCTCGACGGCAAGCAAGCCTTACCGAACGCGTCCAGAGAAGCGATTCCCCTAGTCCTCTCCGCCGCCCACCCCCTCGGTCTACCGCATTTCCCACCCCGTAGCCTCCCTCCGCTTTTCGCGGGACACGCGGCGGGGTCGCTCACCCTTGGCTACCTCCCTCCTTCCTTTCCCGTTTGCCGGAGAGGACTGGCGTCGTCGTCCAGGCGGAGAGTCCGACCTGCGGCAGCCGCGCCGATCACAGGTCACATTCGCGGCTCCGGCGCGGGGCGCAGCCGAGCGCTCAGCAGGGCCGTCCGCCGCACCGCTCCGCAGCCGCCGCGAGCAGCAGCAGCATTCCCAACCCAAATCCCAGCCCGGCTCATGGAGAGAGCGGGAAACGCGAGGTGAACGCCCTCCGTGCCGCCCCGCGCAAAGGAGGCCCTCCGGCCCGTGCGCTCGCTGCTTAGCCGCTTCTGACAGCTGCGCCGCCTGCTCCGAGCCTTATCTGGCTCAGCCGCCTCGCCTCGCCTGCTGCTCCGGGCGCGCCGTCCGGGCTGCCCCACCCAAGCCCCTCCTCGCCTCGCTCTTCTGCCCGCCTCCTCGGCGGCCTCCCGCGGCCCACAGCGCCCCCCGAGCCGCGCGCGGGTGGGACAGCCATCCAACCGGCCAGCGAGCGAGCAACCAACTTCCGCCCGGATTAATCAACCTCGCTTTGGACTCCGAAATGGCTGCTCCGGAATAATAAGCAGCGCGGGAAGGTGGGGCTGGTTTGTATCTCCCACGGCCGGAAAAAGATGCAGGCAGAGCGAGCCTAATAGCCAGGGCTGCTCGGAAGTAAGCCCTAGTGGGCTGCATACGTGACATACCTTTAAAGCACTTTTACCCTACCCAAATAATCCGGGGGGGGGGCTAGCCCTCACAGAGCTTCTATTTCCAGCACCCTTAACGTACTACAGTTCCCAGGATTCTATGGGGGAAGGAGCCACGTGCTTTACAGGTGTGGTGTATAGGCGACCAAGGCCAGGAAGCTGCCTCGTATTAAATCAGAGCATTGGTCCATTTAACTAAGTATTGTCTACACTGACAGGCAGTGGCTCTGCAGGGTTTCAGGCAGGGGAGGATTGAACCTGCACCTTCTGCATGCAAAGCGGTGCTCTGCCCCAGAGGTACACCCCTTCCCCCAAGATAAGCAGGTTTAGGAGCACAGCCTAATATGCACCCTTTTATAAGACCCGCAGTTTGACATGGGGAACCTCCAAACCAAGTATTCAGTTTTTATAACAGTGATTGTAATAGTAATAAAACTCCTTTAATGCAATTTTTCAATAGGATCCAAAAGCTAAAGGGAAGGCAAAGGAACAAATGGATCAGCATCCAGTGAATGCTAGAGGTCAAGCCTAGTCTTGAAGCAAAAAGTATACTGTGACAGAAGGAAATCAAGGCTGCATACACACCATGCATTTAAATCACATTCTCCCCCTGCCCCAAGAACCCTGAGAACTGTAGTTTGTTTAAGGGTGCTGGGAATTGTAGTGCTGCAAGGAGTTCCCAGGATTCCTTGGGGCTGGGGAATGTGCTTTACTTGTTTAATTTATTTATTTATTGCCTTCCACACACCAGAGTTTGGAAAAGTTACTTTTTTGAACTACAACTCCCATCAGCCCCAGCCAGCATGGCCACTGGATTGGGCTGATGGGAGTTGTAGTTCAAAAAAAGTAACTTTTCCAAGCTCTGCCACACACACTCAAGGCGATGTACAAGTCACAATAAAGCAGCTTTAAAAAAGAACAGCTAAAAATATCAGAAACCAGATATACCCATAACAGACAGTCGTTCATCTGGCTGGGGAAGCCTGCCTGTCAGTGCCTACCCCTGATGCTAGCATGGTGAGCCAATAAGGATAGTTTAAGTCAGGGGCAGCCAAAGGTGTCTTCCAAATGGACTACAATTCCCATCATTCCTGGTCAATGGGCAGGTTGGCTGGGGCTGATGGGAGTTGGTGTCCAACGACATCTGGAAGCCCCTAGGTTTTAACCACTGCTTTAAACTGACCACAGAGTTTTCTGATTGATTCCGCACCATAGCTCTAATCATATTCTGATGCAGTGTTGTTCAACCTCAGGTCCCTAGATGTTATTGGATTACAAGTCCCATCATCCATGACCATTGGGTAAGCTGGCTGGGGATGATGGCAGTTGTAGTCTGCATCTAGAGTGCTGTTCTTCATCCCTGGGTCCCCAGATGTTGAGGGCATCTGGGGACCCAGGGCTGAAGAACAATGCTCTGGAGGACTTAAGGTTGAAGAACACTGTAATGCACCAAGGATTTCTGTTCTTGGCAACAATGAAATGACATACAGACTTCTGCTGGTTGAACCCCAACAAATAGGGCAAAGATAAATAGGCAGCAGACTTTTTTCAGTCGCTGCCTCTCACAATGCTGGTAATTGGGCAGAGCTTGGAAAAGTTACTTTTTTGAACTACAACTTCCATCAGCCTCAGACAGCATGGCCACTGGATTGGGCTGATGGGAGTTGTGGTTCAAAAAAGTAACTGTTCCATGCTCTGAGTTAGGGGTTAGGTTAAAGGATCTTTGAGGTCCCTTCCAACCCTACGATTCCATATGTTACAATTAGAAGAGCAATGATCAAATAGTGAAAGAAAACAATTGACAATTAGCATGTGAGTCATCATTTACCCAACAGATGAATCAATAAAGAATTATAAAAGTTTTGATTGAGATGAAAATGAAGAGATGCAATCAGCCTAGTAAATAACACAAGAATATCAGTGATCAATAAACACAAAACAAATGACATATGGCTTTGCAGCACGTGAATCTGGGTGGTTTACACAAGTGGTTATTTTAAAACTTTTAACTGCCCCTGTTCTGTTTTAACAAACAGTGAAAGTGGCTGCCAATATATTTAGAAGACATTTTTTTTTAAAATCCATACTAAACACAAACGTTGTAACAAAGCAGTATTTGAATACAGCAGAGCCCAATGTGAAACTAATGGAAAAAGAAGAAACCGTAGGATCATCAAAGTTCAAATCGGTTACATCCTGAATGATAGAAAGGTGTGTGTGTACATATGCCTTTATTATTCATGTAAATGCTGAACAGAACACCTGCATGAACCCTTGGCGGTGGCTGGCAGAGAAGGGCCTCAGGTGACCATCAGGTTCCAGACAGGTTCATATGGGGAAACGCGGTCCTTTAGGCATTGTAGTTTTCCGGAGTCTGTTGATATTTCTGATGCAGTTTGGACTATATAAGCACAAACATGGAGGGAAAATGTGAATCATTGTTAATATATATACGGTCGCATGCATTTAAAACACATGGTTTCCCCAAAGAATCATGGGAACTGTAGTTTGTTAAGGGTGCTGGGAATTGTAGGTTGGTAAGAGGGTAAACTGGTGGGGCAGTGGAATCCTCTCTGGGTTTTAATCTGAACTTTCAAAGTTCTGACTCCTTGAAAGTTCTGACTATAACCCAGAGCAGAATGTACCGCCCCACTGACATGGAGCCACTGGCTGCCACTGGTTCCCAGGATTCTTTGGGGGAAAGCCATGTGTTTTAAATGTATGGTGTGGGGCATAAAGCTGATTACCAGCCAGTCAACATGGTCTCCACCCGCTTCAATCTTGGGAGGGGGAAATCTCTAGTTTTCACAGGAAACTGTGATTTTGACACTCCTCTGATCTTCTGCACTTTCGTAGGCAAGGAGGCAAAGAAGTGCTGCCAATGGATAGTTTCATGAAACCTGTCCGGACTTCACTCTGTGTTACGCAAGGGGATTTGATGGCTAAAAACACTTCTTAAAAAAATCCCTGAAGCTTGCTGCTGTATTCTGAGCAGAGATCTTTGAGGAGTAACCATGTCTGTGCCCTGAGGGCCTTTCCTGGGAAAACTGCTAGTTCTTACCTCTTGCAAGATATATCTTGCTTTCTTTCCTCTCCTTTAAAAAAAGGCTTTATTTAAAAGAGTTGTGGGCCAGATCTTGACATTAACAAGGTTAGAGTTACCCAGAATTTCCAATCTTTGGCTTTCTTGAATTGGTGCTTTAAAATCTGCAGGATTGCAATCCAGGCTGGCAGTGGTTTATGCTGTGTTGGAGGAAGGCCAAAGGCATATTTGCATGTTGAACACCTTGGGAATCCAGTAGAGCAGGGGGTGCCCACCTGCAGTGCCCTCTACAACTCCCATAATTCCCGACTATGGGCCATGCTGGTTGTGGGAGTTGTCGAGCACAACCGCTGCCTGGCACCACGTCAGCTGCCTCTGAAACAGGGCACCTAGTTCCTCCGATTTACTGATTTCTCCAGTCCAGAGAAGTGGGGAGTGGGGTAGCATTACTACTTCTCTCCATTTGCCTTGTGGCATTGGGGTATCACTATCTTGGTCCAGAATTCCCTGGGAAGAGGGATTGGTTATTCAACCAGTCTGGGAATTGTTGCTGTATGAGGGGAACAGGGTCTCCTCATCACTCTTATGAGTTGTACTGCTGGGCAGAAATATTTCAGTATAAACCATCAAAGCATCTGTCGTGTTCCAAGCCGTTCTCTTTGGCAGGCCAGCAAAGCTGGAAATTGATCCATCTTACCCTTCAGGGAAAGGAAGCAGAAGAAATGTGTGAGGCATTTGATCCCGACAGGGATAGGCCTTTGACCGCTTCCTCCTGGTAACTAGGCAGAGGTAGGGTTGCCAGGTTCCTGGCCTGAGACTGATCCTGTATCTTTAGGAGAAGAGAAAGTCAGCCAAGTGCAGGTGTTCTTGCAACACTGTAATGAGAAAAACCACAAGGTGGAATTCTCCCTTCCCCCTGCACAACTACTAAAGGTACAGAAGGCCTCTTGGAGGCCAGGCCTGGCAACCAAGAGGCCTTCTGTACCTTTAAAACTTGTGCAGGGGGAAGGGAGAATTCCACCTTGTGGTTCTTCCCATTACAGGGTTGCAAGAACACCTGCGCTTGGCTGACTTTCTCTTCTAAAGATACAGGATCAGTCTCAGGCCAGGAACCTGGCAACCCTATTAAGAGGAGAATCCCACATGAGTAGCCTGACTAAGGCCCCATCTGCACTATACGTTTAAAGGAGTATCAAACCACTTTAAACAGTTATGGCTTTCCCCAAAGAATCCTGGGAGCTGTACTTTGTGAAGGGTGCTGAGAATTATTAAGAGACCCCTGTTCCCCTCACAGAGTGACAATTCCCTAGGAAGAGGGATTGACTGTTGAACCGCTCTGAGAATTGTGGCTCTGTGAGGGGAACAGGGGTCTCCTACGCACTCTTGGCACTCTTAACAAACTACAGTTCCCAGGATTCTTTGGGGAAAGCCTTGACTGTGAAAGTGGTATAAGAGCGTTTTAAATGTATGGTGCGGATGTGGCCAGAGAGAAGCTTTTTTTTTTTTTGCATCTACTCTGTTCAGAACGATTGAAAGGAAATGTGAGTGTTTCTAGCATGTTCAGTGTAGGAGAGTCTGAGCCAGTGCAAACAGGAAGTGAGCAGGAAGAGTAAACAGTCCCTCGTGCATTGTGGATTTCCGAGGGGATATTTACCAAGACCTTTTGCCGGCACCATAGGAAGTACTGGTGGGGACGCTGGTGTCCCCAGGGGCCACGTTGGACCAGTCTGGTGCTGATGCCAATCTGGTACCACTGGCACGCCTCCTCTTGCATCCCGCTAATACCAAGGACACCTGTGTACATTCCCAAACAGATTATTATGAAGGTGTGTTAAGGTCTCCAGTCCTCTGACTTTCCAATCAAGTTACGTCCTGTAAAGGCTACCCTGACTTTTACCATGAAACAGCACAATATTCTCTTTGGCAAAACTCTCCTTTAATTTTTCAGAGTGTTGTCTCTGAAATGCTTACGTGAGGGCGACAGACTGCAGCCGAAAGAGATTTGGGCCTTGCTCAAGGTGGTCCCTTTCTCAGCAGCCTGTCACTTTCCTAAGCAGCTTGATCCTCTGGGATCGTCAGAGACATCTGCATAAAAATAATTGTCTGGTACCGAGGTGTGTTTGTGTGAAAATTTAGTGTCCTCTGGGGTAAATAAAGGACCTGCAAAGGTTCCTGTGAAGAAGATGGAATCGTGATTTTTTAAATCTATAGTTTATTTCATATTACTACAATAAAACAGTACAATCCCTTATTCCCTCCCAGCTCCCTCAGTTTCCTCTGCCCTTATGCACTTTTCTTTTGTTACAACATTTTCATTTCTAATGTTCAGTTTGGCATGTTATGCTATGTTCAGACTCGCATGCTTAGATAAGGGTTCAGATGAATTAGTGTCAATGTTCTGCTGGCATCCCAGATGGCATTAAATTGGAAAAGTTTCCACTCCTCCATTGCATTGTGCCTCCCACTTCTTCTAGTTGTGGTTTTACTTGGTGAAGAGTTCCAAAAATCTCCAAATCTCTTGGAAGTTTGATATATATATTTTTATGTCGTTTATAGAGAAGCATTTTCTCATGGGGTGCTGGTTGCAGAAGGTCTGGAATCCAGTTTTCTGTGTTTGGTGGTAGTTCATAAAATGAGCGGGGAAGCTTTTTCAGCCCAAGGGCCGCATTCCCTTGTGGGCAATCTTCTGGGGGCCGTAAGCCAGTGGAGAGCAGGGCTAGGGGCAAAAGGTGGTGGAGCAACGGTTGTGCCTCTTACCTTTGTACAGTAGGATACATTGAAGTCAAGCAAAAGCTGCAGATCTTTTTTTTAAAAAAAGATACTTTAATTAATGAAATAAGATATAACAGAATCCAAAGAAAAATTGCAGTTCATCTCCTATGTACAGTAATTCACAGCATCCAAAATAGATATCCATAAATGGAAACATTAAAGGTGAATCAAAGGATTCTGCAGGGTCAGATGAGCAATAAGCGTTCACAAGTATAACTTTACCTAGGGATTTGGAGGACTTTTGGAGGAAAAAAAAATACCATCCAAGTTGTTCCTGTGCTGGTGGGAAGTGGTTACCAGTTCCAAATGTTGGCTGGGATCATGTGGACATAGTGACCCATTGATATACCACTTATATGCCAAAATGACTTCTTTCTGATTTACAACATAAAATCAGTTATGAAATATATACAAAAGTAAAATACCCAATTACAGTTCAGTCAGAACATGAAAACGCCCTTCATTAAAATATACACTAAAACAAGCCAGTTAAACATAAACTATTTAACTATTAAAATAGTTAAAAACAAACAATCAAACTAGTTAGTAAAACCAAAAGTTCGAGGTATTTGCCTAAACAGGTGTGTCTTGAGGAGGTGGCGGAATGCCAGAACTGATGGAGCCTCTTGTATTTCAGCAGGGAGACACACAGACATACAGGTACCATCCGGACAAGCAAGAGGCATTATTGTAATTTAAAGATATATTCCAGGCAGGCAAAAACGTGCTGTGGCATCATGCAGGTGTCCTGAGAGGCAGCACCAAGCATTTGGGGCAGCAAGGGAGAAAGGGTGGAGCCTTCTATGGAAGCAGGAGACCTCCTTTTAAAAAATCCTTTCCCAAGTAATTCCTCTACATCTATTTTATTAAGATATTCTTCGCCCTACCAATGGACCTGGAATGGGACTGCCTTCAAGTTGATCCCGACTTATGGCGACCCTACGAATAGGGCTTTCATGGTAAGCGGTATTCAGAGGGGGTTTACCATTGCCTCCCTCTGAGGCTAGTCCTCCCCAGCTGGCTCAGCTTGCCACAGCTGCGCAAGCCAGCCCCTTCCTTGTCCGCAACTGCCAGCTGGGGGGCAACTGGGCTCCTTGGGACTATGCAGCTTGCCCACAGGTGGCAGGGCACGTCACCCCTGAGCCACTCCCTGTGGGGGTGATCTTTAGCTGGCCCTTGACACCCAGGAGACATGAGCGGGGATTTGAACTCACAGACTCTGGACTGCCAGCCAGGCTCTCCTCCCCACTGTGCTATACAAAAG
The DNA here is from genome assembly GCF_030035675.1 of Rhineura floridana. Taxonomy (NCBI): domain Eukaryota; kingdom Metazoa; phylum Chordata; class Lepidosauria; order Squamata; family Rhineuridae; genus Rhineura; species Rhineura floridana. The sequence continues at coordinate 13,821,896 of NC_084496.1, forward strand.
TAATGTACAAAATTAAAAATAACAATAAAATATGATACAGTACAACAAAGAGCAGAAGAACAGTGTAAGCCCAATTTAGTCATTTTCCCAAACAAAGAACCAGGTATCTGATGAACTGCCTTATCCTATCAGCTAAAACAGATATGGAGAACCTGCAGCCCTCCAGATATTGTTAGACTATAGCTCCCATCATCTCTGACTGTTGGCCATGTTGGCTGCTGTTGATGGGAGCTGGAGTCCAACAGCATGTGAACACCAGACATTTCCCATCCCTAGCTTAAACCCTGGAGTGGAGAAACGGAATGGGCCTCCTCCAAGACAGAGTTCTATAGCCTTGGAGCCAATGCTGAAAATGCCCTGTTCTAGGTCACTATGAGTAAACCCAACTGAAATGAATGGACCTAAGTTGAACTAAGTTGCTGTTGGACTCCGAAGTCTCATCACTCCCAGCCAGCATGTCCACTAGGCAGGAATGATTGGAGTTTGAGTCCTGCAGCAACTGGAGACTAGGGTTGCCAGGTCCATGGCCTGAGACTGATCCTGTACCTTTAGAAGAGAAGGTCAGCCAAGTGCAGGTGTTCTTGCAACTCTGTAATGGGAAAAACCACAAGGTGGACTTCTCTCTCCTCCCTGCACAACTTTTAAAGATACAGAAGACCTCTTGGAGGCTGGGCCACCCCTGCTCTAGGAAAAAATAGTATGACCATGGAACCTAGGGAGGCAGTGGGCTCTCCAGTAATGGAGGCATTCAAGAGGCAGCTGGACAGCCGTCTGTCAGGTATGCTTGAAGTTTGATTCCTGCATTGAATAGGGGGTTGGACTCAATGGACTCAACTAAGCCCCTTCCAACTCTATTAATCTATGATTTTATGATTCTGAGTTAGTTGGGTTCATTCATTTCAATGGATCTACTCTGAATAGAATGGGATACAACCCTATCCACCAAATTTCATATGGCAGAGCAGGGACAGCCAACATGGTGCCCTCCAGAGGTTGTTGGACTACAACTCCCATCATTCCTTACTATTGGCCATGCTGACTGTGGCTGATGGGAACTGTAGTTCAACATCTTCCAGAAGGCAACAAGTTGCATTAGAGGAACTCTGGACAGGGATCTGAGGAAGAGCTTAAGATATTGGAAGTCATGCAACAACTTTCTGGTGCCCTGTAGTTGTTGCTGGCCTCTCAATTTTGTCAGCCCCAGCCAGCATGGCCAAAGGTCAGGAATGATGGAAGCTGGAGGGCAACTGGAGAATTCCCAATGGGGAGGGCTGGTTACATTACCTACAATGGTGTATAACATTTCAGCTGTGATCCCCCAGTAAGACTTATGCACACAGAGAGAAACAACATAGTGATGTTTCCTTTGATGAATCAAAGAGTTAAAAGATCCACTCCACATTGTTTTCTGCCTTCAGAGATAGCCAATAAAAGGAGTTGCAAGCCAGACATCGTGTAATTTTTTAATAACCATAATTCTGGAATGGAACAAAAGTAGCAGAAGATGAGCCTGCTCCATGAGCTAGAGGGAGCCCCAGCTGACAAAGCGTCAAGGCGAGTTAAGCAGCAGAGCGAGTTCGGCAGCAGGGCGAGGAGGCCAGGGCCCCCTACTCTGCCCGTCTGTTCCCTGACCTCAACTAAACCGCAGTCTCCAACCCATTGACGTAATAAACCTTAAACAACACTATGCAGGTAAGAAGCCAGCAGGGGTGTGGGGGCTTTCCAGTGTTTTGCACCGCCTGCAGCATGTACGACTATCTGCCTGTTGGACAGAAGTCGTGGGTGTGCTCTCAGTGCAATGAGCTCCTGGCTCTCCGGGAACGACTTCATTTCCTTGAGGCCAAAGTGGCGGACCTGGAAAAGCTGAGAGAGGCAGAGAGGTGTGTGGAGGAGGCCTTCAGGGACGTTATAGCTGTGTCCCACTCCAACGATGATAGCTCTCCTGCTATCATGGAGAACGATGGTCTCGGGGAAGGAGAGCATCCAGCTGAGGAAGAGGGAAACGATCCCTTAGAAGGGACCCATTCCTTGGGGGATGAGCAGCTATCCTCTCGTGTCGAGGGTATATCTCCAGGGGGTGGAGGGATCCTTGTAGTGGGTGATTTGATCATTAGGAACATAGACAGTGGGGTGTGTGATGGGCGTGTAGACCGCAAGTTGTTTTGCCTGCCTGGTGCGAAGGTTGCGGATATCGCCCATCGTTTAGATAGTTTGGTAGACAGTGCTGGGAAGGAGTCAGTGGTCGTGGTGCACGTTGGCACCAACGACATGGGGAAATGCAGCCGTGAGGTCCTGGAAGCAAAATTTAGGTTGCTAGGTAGGATGCTGAAAGCCAGGACCTCCAAGGTGGCTTTCTCTGAAATGCTACCAGTTCCACGCGCAGGACCAGCCAGACAGGCCCAGCTTCGCAGTCTCAATGCGTGGATGAGACGATGGTGTTGGGTGGAAGGGTTCGGATTTGTTAGGCACTGGGGAACATTTTGGGACAAGCCGGGCCTGTACAAAAGGGACGGGCTCCACTTGAACCAGAATGGAACCAGACTGCTGGCACTTAAAATTAAAAAGGTAGCAGAGCAGCTTTTAAACTGACTGAGGGGGGAAACCCGACAGGAGCTGAGAAAGGTCCGGTTCGGAATAAACCTTCCCCCTGGGATAAAAGCCAAAGAAATGATGAAATTTTAAAAGGGGTAGGCCTAGAAGTAGGCATTGTGAGAGCAGGGGCACAGGATATAAATTCAGAAGAGCAAAATTACCACAGGTCTAACCGCAAGTGCCAAAGACACTTGAAGAGAGACACTGCTTACAAGTGCCTGTACGCTAATGCTAGGAGCCTCCGAACCAAGATGGGAGAACTGGAGTGCTTGGTCTTAGAGAAGAGCATTGATATAGTGAGCATAATGGAGACCTGGTGGAATGGAGAAAACCAGTGGGATATGGTTATCCCTGGATATAAATTATATCGGAAGGACAGGGAAGGACGTATTGGTGGCGGAGTCGCTCTATACGTGAAAGAAGGCATTGAATCCACAAGCTCGAAACCCCAAAAGTGGCAGACTCCTCCACAGAATCGTTGTGGGTGGTGATACCGTGCCCCAGGAGGGACTTAATACTGGGAACGATCTATCGTCCCCCTGATCAAAATGCTCAGGGAGACCTTGAGATGAGATATGAAATTGAGGAAGCATCCAAACTAGGAAATGTGGTAGTAATGGGTGACTTCAACTACCCGGACATAGACTGGCTGCATATGTGTTCCAGTCATGACAAAGAAGCAAAGTTTCTAGATATTCTAAATGACTATTCCCTAGACCAGTTGGTCATGGAACCGACCAGAGGGACGGCAACCCTGGACTTAATCCTCAGTGGGGACCGGGACCTGGTGCGAGATGTAAGTGTTGTTGAACTGATTGGGAGCAGTGACCACAGTGCTATTAAATTAAACATACATGTAACTGGCCAATTGCCAAGAAAATCCAACATGGTCACATTTGACTTCAAAAGAGGAAACTTCACAAAAATGAGGGGATTGGTAAAAAGAAAGCTGAAAAACAAAGTCCAGAGGGTCACATCACTCGAAAATGCTTGGAAGTTGTTTAAAAACACTCTATTAGAAGCTCAACTGGAGTGCATACCGCAGATCAGAAAAGGTACCGCCAGGGCCAAGAAGATGCCAGCATGGTTAACGAGCAAAGTCAAGGAAGCTCTTAGAGGCAAAAAGTCTTCCTTCAGAAAATGGAAGTCTTGTCCGAATGAAGAAAATAAAAAAGAACACAAACTCTGGCAAAAGAAATGCAAGAAGACAATAAGGGATGCTAAAAAAGAATTTGAGGAGCACATTGCTAAGAACATAAAAACCAACAACAAAAAATTCTATAAATACATTCAAAGCAGGAGACCATCTAGGGAGACAATTGGACCCTTGGATGATAAGGGAGTCAAAGGTGTACTAAAGAACGATAAGGAGATTGCAGAGAAGCTAAATAAATTCTTTGCATCTGTCTTCACAGTGGAAGATATAGGGCAGATCCCTGAACCTGAACTAACATTTGCAGGAAGGGATTCTGAGGAACTGAGACAAATAGTGGTAACGAGAGAGGAAGTTCTAAGCTTAATGGACAATATAAAAACTGACAAATCACCGGGCCCGGATGGCATCCACCCGAGAGTTCTCAAAGAACTCAAAGGTGAAATTGCTGATGTGCTAACTAAAATATGTAACTTGTCCCTCGGGTCCTCCTCCGTGCCTGAGGACTGCAAAGTGTCAAATGTAACGCCAATCTTCAAAAAGGGATCCAGAGGGGATCCCGGAAATTACAGGCCAGTTAGCTTAACTTCTGTCCCTGGAAAACTGGTAAAAAGTATTATTAAAGCTAGATTAACTAAGCACATAGAAGAACAAGCCTTGCTGAAGCAGAGCCAGCATGGCTTCTGCAAGGGAAAGTCCTGTCTCAGTAACCTATTAGAATTCTTTGAGAGTGTCAACAAGCATATAGATAGAGGTGATCCAGTGGACACAGTGTACTTAGACTTTCAAAAAGCGTTTGACAAGGTACCTCACCAAAGGCTTCTGAGGAAGCTTAGCAGTCATGGAATAAGAGGAGAGGTCCTCTTGTGGATAAGGAATTGGTTAAGAAGCAGAAAGCAGAGAGTAGGAATAAACGGACAGTTCTCCCAATGGAGGGCTGTAGAAAGTGGAGTCCCTCAAGGATTGGTATTGGGACCTGTACTTTTCAACTTGTTCATTAATGACCTAGAATTAGGAGTGAGCAGTGAAGTGGCCAAGTTTGCTGACGACACTAAATTGTTCAGGGTTGTTAAAACAAAAAGGGATTGCGAAGAGCTCCAAAAAGACCTCTCCAAACTGAGTGAATGGGCGGAAAAATGGCAAATGCAATTCAACATAAACAAGTGTAAAATTATGCATATTGGAGCAAAAAATCTGAATTTCACATATACGCTCATGGGGTCTGAACTGGCGGTGACCGACCAGGAGAGAGACCTCGGGGTTGTAGTGGACAGCACAATGAAAATGTCGACCCAGTGTGCGGCAGCTGTGAAAAAGGCAAATTCCATGCTAGCAATAATTAGGAAAGGTATTGAAAATAAAACAGCCGATATCATAATGCCGTTGTATAAATCTATGGTGCGGCCGCATTTGGAATACTGTGTACAGTTCTGGTCGCCTCATCTCAAAAAGGATATTATAGAGTTGGAAAAGGTTCAGAAGAGGGCAACCAGAATGATCAAGGGGATGGAGCGACTCCCTTACGAGGAAAGGTTGCAGCATTTGGGACTTTTTAGTTTAGAGAAAAGGCAGGTCAGAGGAGACATGATAGAAGTGTATAAAATTATGCATAGCATTGAGAAAGTGGATAGAGAAAAGTTCTTCTCCCTCTCTCACAATACTAGAACTCGTGGACATTCAAAGAAGCTGAATGTTGGAAGATTCAGGACAGACAAAAGGAAGTACTTCTTTACTCAGCGCATAGTTAAACTATGGAGTTTGCTCCCACAAGATGCAGTAATGGCCACCAGCTTGAATGGCTTTAAAAGAAGATTAGACAAATTCATGGAGGACAGGGCTATCAATGGCTACTAGCCATGATGGCTGTGCTGTGCCACCCTAGTCAGAGGCAGCATGCTTCTGAAAACCAGTTGCCGGAAGCCTCAGGAGGGGAGAGTGTTCTTGCACTCGGGTCCTGCTTGCGGGCTTCCCCCAGGCACCTGGTTGGCCACTGTGAGAACAGGATGCTGGACTAGATGGGCCACTGGCCTGATCCAGCAGGCTCTTCTTATGTTCTTATGTTCTTATGATCTCAAAAAAACTTGCCCTTCCTAAAGCAGCCAAACCACAAAGTTGATAAAATGCTGTCATCTAATGGTATTGATCAGAGGGGAATAAAAATCCCAAAACGGAAGGCTGAGGAACATGAAGATTGTTTTGAAATGTTATGATATCAGGTGTGGGGCAAGTAAAGGCACAGGGTTGTATAAAACCAAGTCCTACGCAGAGTAGACCCACTGAAATTTACAGGCCTAAGTTAGTCATGTTCATTTACTTCAGTGGGTCTACTCTGAGTAAGACTAGCATTCGCTGCAACCCATGATAATGGTGACACTTGCAAAGGCACATGGTTTGACAAGGGCTTTGACAATCAGCTGATCATTGGTGCCTGCCAAGACCGTGTTCTTTGCAAGCACTGACAATCAGGTGATTGCGGAGACTTGCAAAATGATGCATCTTTGCCCATGCGGTTTGATGTGCATGGGCAAGGGAAAATGGGCCACCCTGATGTCGTTGCAATATCAGGTGATTGACAGGTAGGTACCAGAAATGTGTACTATCTTCATTAGTATTAGAGGCTACAGTCATGTGGTGCAAGTAAATGGAAACTGCACGTCCATCCCACTTATCAGGAGCGGATGACATCCTATAGGGAATAGTTATTTATTTATTATTTATTATTTGATTTATATCCTGCCCTTCCAGCAGGAGCCCAGGGTGGCAAACAGAAACGCTAAAAACACTTTAAAACATTGTAAAAACAGACCTGAAAATACACTAAAACAAAACAACGTTAAAAACATTTTAAAAAAGCTTTAAAAACATCTTTTTAGAAATGGTTAAAACATATTATTAAAGAAAATATATTAAAAGCAATTCTAACACAGACGCAGACTGGGATAGGTCTCAACTTAAAAGGCTTGTTGAAAGAGGAAAGTCTTCAAAAGGCACCGAAAAGATAACAGATGGCGCCTGCCTAATATTTAAGGAGAGGGAATTCCACAGGGTAGATGCTGCCACACTAAAGATCCGTTTCCTACATTGTGCAGAATGAACCTCCTGATGAGATGGTATCGGCAGGAGGCCCTCACCTGCAGAGCACAGTGATCGGCTGGGTATATAAGGGGTAAGACGGTCTTTCAGGTATCCTGGTCCCAAGCTGTATAGGGCTTTGTACACCAGAACTAGAACCTTGAACTTGGCCTGGTAGCAAATAGTTGCATGAGCTGGATATCTTTAGCCTGGAGAAGAGAAGATTAAGGGGAGATGTGATTATCCTCAAATATCTGAAGGGCAACCTCCGGGGGACCACAGGTTTCCCATCCCTGGCTGGAATTCAAAGGTAAGAGTTGCATCCATTGCTCCTCCTGCTTTTACGCCTGGCTCCACCCACCTTTTGCCTCTGACTTGGCATATGGCCCCCAGAAGTGTTTCCTTGGGGGACTGTTGCCCTCAGGCTGAGAAAGCTTTCCACCTCCGCTTCGGATCCATTGCAAAATCCACTCCCATCGGTTCAAAATGTTGCATCTGCATGGGTCCTATCTATAAAGGCAAGGTGCTAGTCCCTGGGACATTCTCTTGTGCAAGCCCCATTTGATGAACATGGGTCACGTATGAACAAAAGGGTGTTCTTGAGCCACTGCCATTCATGTCAGCAGGTTAACACCTTTCCTGGTGGATAGTGGCCAAGATCTAGCATCTGCAAAAAGTCTGTTTAAATATATATATATCCCTAACTTCTGGTAGATGGAAGTTGTGTTCAGAGAAAGAAACTTCCTTGAACAGAGAAAGAAGAACTATCTGATTTGTCATCTTTCTTCCACATGGCATCCCGTTTCCGTAGCAACACAGCATCTGATGATTCTGAAGAATGAGTGGTGACAGGGCTAAAGGAAAAGCTACGGGATGAGGTTTCCCAGCTGGTGTAGAGAGAGGATGAGCGGATTCAGAGCCAGTGGCCTCTGTGAAGCCATTTGAAGGTGCAAAGAAACAAAGATTTAAAAATATTATCTTTTGCACCGCATTGGTTGAGCTGGAGGGGATTTAAAAATGAGACTGCTTTTGAAGGGGGTTAAAATCATAAGGAGAGCCAGTGTGGCATAGTGGTTAGAGTGTTGGACTATGACCTGGGAGACCAGGGTTCGAATCCCCACACAGCTATGAAGCTCACTGGGTGACCTTGGGCCAGTCACTGCCTCTCAGCCTCAGAGGAAGGCAGTGGTAAACCCCCTCTGGATACCGCTTACTGTGAAAACCCTATTCATAGGGTCGCCCATAAGTCAGAATTGACTTGAAGGCAGTCCATTTCATTCAAAATCATAAGAGTGTGGGGGAGTCTGGATTTGAATAATTACGAAGAGACAGCACAGGTGACAGTGGAGGTTGGTCCATTAGGGCACGAGGGGCCCTGCCCCACCAACCTCAGTCGACCCTCAGCCAGCCCCCACCTGCCTGCCTTCTTACTTGCAACCAGCCCAGGTGATGGCCCTGCCTGCCAGTTCCCCCTTAGTGTCAGTGTTGCCCTTGCAGAACTCAGCAGGGAGGAGGAAGGGGGCGGGGCAAGACCAGAATGAGTTGTCTGTGCCTCTCATTGGCTCGGCTCCACCTACGGTTGGGCTTCCGGCCTCCCGCCCCACCAGTCCCAACAGGCACCGGCCACCAAAGATCAGTGGGTACCACAGCCCAATTGGGAGCCTACTGCCAACCGCTGGGCTTCCTAGCCTTGTTGCTGCTCCGCCTCTTTGCTATCACTGCCCGTTTATTTTACGAGAATAAACTTAGTCCTGTTGTTAATGTGTCTGTTCACATCCAGCCTGTTTTCCTTGACCCAAAGATAGGTGGTTGTCTTAGGACAGGGGTGGGGAACCTCAGGCCTGTGGACAAAATGTGCCCCCCCGGCCTTTCTATCTGGCCCTTGGGACTGCTCCCAGATCACACACCCCTTTCCCCCAGGCCACCACCAGCTTGCTTCACAGAGTGTATTTGCCTAGCTGGAATATGTCCTGGAACTCTTAATAAGGATTCTTGCTTGCTTGCCTGGTTGGAGGATAGAGAGGGGTGTGTGTAGAAATAGAAACTAGCTTACGGTGCGATGGTAAAGTTTACATTTGTTTCTCCGCCCACTTCTGCCTCTGGCTCTGCCCACCACTGGTATGTGGCCCCCAGGAGGTTGCCTAGATGGGAATGCGGCCCTCAGGCTGAAATAAGAAAGGTTCCCTACCCTTACTTAGGTTTTAGGCCTATGTGCACTGTCTGGAACTAACAGCGCAATCCGACTCAGAAGGATACTTTTGAGATGTTTTGAAGTGCTTTTACTGTTTTTGTTTGCCACCCTGGGCTCCTTCTGGGAGGAAGAGCAGGATATTAATAAAATAAATAAATAAATAGGAAGCCCCCTGGGGTTCAAGAGGGCTTATTCCCAGGATTAGTGAGTATAGCAGGCAGGAGGAACGTGTGGCCCTTCAGAGGTTGTTGGTTTCCAAGTTCCATCATCCCTGACCATTGGCCATGCTGGCTGATGCTGATAGGAGTTGCAGAGTCACAGGCTCCCTAATCCCTGGAGTAAAGGATTGCTGCCACCCTCTGTTCTATTGGGAATCACTTATGAGGAAACACACATAGGATTGTGCTGCAAGGTGTTAAGGACACCTTTTTTTCAGGCCCGTCTTTCATAGTTGGAAGTTTGTTTTTTGTCTCTGGTCTTTTGCCTACAAAGTCCTGGCTGCAGTGATCATGTAAGAAGGCAACTCCCATTTGAGATATATTCAGTGGAGGGCAAATGGGGCACTGCCCCACCAACCTCAGTCCTGATTACTCCAAGCCCACCGGCTTTCTTGCTTGCCATCAGTCTGGTCTAATCTGGCTGTCTGCTTCCTCCTTCTTAGTATTAGTGTTGCCCTTTTTAAATTTGGTGGGGACAAAACTAGAATGAGCTGGCTTTGCCTGTCATTGGCTCTGGCTCCACTGATTGTTGGGCTCCTGACTTTCCGCCCCACCAGTCCCAATGTGCACCAGCCACCACTGAAATGTATTGGTGTGGTTACATTGCAGGCCTGATGTAATAGGCTGTTTATTGTCCTTTAATTCAGGGGTAGCCAACCAGGCACCCTCCAGTTCTTGCTGGACTACAATTCCCATTTATTTTATTATTTATTTATTAATTAGATTTATATACCGCCCCATAGCTGAAGCTCTCTGGGCGGTTTGCAACATAAACATCCAATATACAATTAAAATATATATTAAACAACTTAAAATAAAGTAATTATACCAGAAACCTAAACATAATTAAACACATAAGCAGCTACAAAACTCAACACTAAAATATTAAATATTAAAAAAGTATTAAATTGACTAAATATTAAGATGTTAAATATTAAATATTAAAATATTAACATATTAAAATGCCTGGGAGAAGAGGAAGGTTTTTATTTATTTATTTATTTATTTATTTATTAAATTTATTAGTCGCCCATCTGACTGGTTGTCCAGCCACTCTGGGCGACGTACAAGATAAAAAACATTACATTAAAACGTTAAAATTTAAAACCATAACTGTAAAAACCTAACCCATCCCAAAAGCCTGCCTGAAGAGCCAGGTCTTCAAGGCCCGGCGGAAGCTCATCATAGAAGGGGCATCATAGAAGGGGCATTTACCTGGCGCCAAAAAGATAACAATGTTGGCACCAGGCGTACCTCATCAGGGAGAGAATTCCATAATTCGGGAGCCACCACTGAGAAAGCCCGTTTTCTCGTTGTCACCTTCTGGGCTTCTCTCTGAGTAGGCCCCCGAAGGAGGGCCTTTGATGTTGAACGCAGCGTACGGGTAGGTTCATATCGGGAGAGGAGTTCCATCAGGTATTGTGGTCCCAAGCCGTGTAAGGCTTTATAAGTTAAAACCAGCACCTTGAATCGAGCCCGGAAGCATATAGGCAGCCAGTGCAAGCGAGCCAGAATCGGAGTTATATGTTCACATCTCCGAGTCCCTGTTAGCAATCTGGCCGCTGCATTTTGCACGAGCTGCAGCTTCCGAACCGTCTTCAAAGGCAGCCCCATGTAGAGTGCATTGCAGTAGTCCAATTTAGAGGTTACCAGTGCATGGACAACTGAAGCAAGGTTTTCCCTGTCCAGATAGGGGCGTAGTTGGGCCACCAACCGAAGTTGATAGAAAGCACTCCATTATCCCTGCCCCTTGGCCATGCCGGCCGGGACTGATGGAAGCTGAGCTGAAGGGTGCCTGGTTGGCTTCACTGGACTTTAATTCCACAGTTATGTCTCAATCAGTTTTCCCCCTTGAAGTCTCTGTTGGCACTATCCATAAACGTAACACATTCCAGAAGAATAGGCTAAGACAGGAATAAAACTATTGCTTGCATGTCAGCATTTGCTGACATTGAAAGGATTTTACAGTCTGCTTGTAAATTTAAGAGACTTTCAAAGCCAGGCAAATGCTTAAATTGTCTGCGCAGGTATTAATAATGGGTGGCACTCTGGCTTCTGTACAATAAAAGAACCAAACACACCCACAGAACCCCAGAACTGTTTGTTAAAAGAGGAATCTGGCTTTGGAACTGAATAGCATTTGTGTGTTTGCTGCTACTGTTGATAGGCTTCGCCATTCTATTCCGGGGTGGTCACAGCCAGAGGGTGGTTCAAACCTAAGTGGGGGAATTAAGGCCAGATTCAAAGCTCAGAGCCAGAGTTCTGGTCCCAGGCAGGACCCTGGACAGCTCCAACCGGCACTCAGGTTGGAGGCTCACACATAATCAGGCCCAAATGCTGCTCCAGTAAGAAGAGAACTCCTTAGGCTTAAATTGAGCTGCGGCATGGTCAGGGTGACTGGTGAGCTCTGCCAGTGTTAGGAATGGCTGACTGCTGCCTCATGTGGTGAGCTGTGTAACTGCAGGCTCTCAGGGAAGAGCCTTCCAGATCTGGCCAGGCTTGCGATTAGCTCCTCCTGGGCAGGGAGGAGTATAGAAAGTCTTCCTTTTCCAGCCAAGCCTTGCCTGAGCAATAAGGTCTGCCTGAGCTCCAGTGCAAGGGTAGGGGAACCTTAGGCCTATGGACTAAATGTGGCCCTTGAGGCTTCTTCATCTGGCCCTGGTGTTGCTTCACCCCCTCCTTGAGTGTTTTTGCCTGGCTGCAATGTGTCCTTGAACTCTGATCATGCTTCTTGCTTGTACAGATGGAGGAGAGAGGGTGTGTGTGAGCGCGGGCAGAAGCTAGCTACTATACAAAAGTTAAAGTAACATTTATCGCTCCACCCACTTTTGCCTGTGGCCCCCAGAAGGTTGAACAGAAGGGAATGAGGCCCTTGGGCTGAAAAAGATTCTCCCACCCTGTGTCCTAGTGTGTTTTAACTCTAGCTCTTTGGTGCTGATTCTTGGCTTGTTCCCCGGCCCTGACTTCTGCTTGTCATTCAGTTCCTGGGTCCTGACTCTCTCTGGATTGCTGCCCGACCCAGTCCTGGTAGTCTCTGCTTCGAGAAGCTCCTAGAGATTTAAGAGGCCATGCCAGCTTTAGCCACCATTGGCTTCAACTTTTTTTTTTAATTTAAATATTTCTAAACTACCCTTGTGCAAAAATACAACCAGGCAGTGTATACCAAACCAAATTAAAATAAGAGCAATAAAAACATCAAAAAAAACCAGTAAAAATACATAAGTAAATATTGGTTGGTAGAAAGAAATTCACACTGCAAATACTGTTGAATAACATGGTTTTTAGGAGAAGCCAACCAAATTCTTCCAAGCTACACAGGAAGTGGATTGGACTGTGAAAGACCAACCCAAATTGTGTTTGCATTTGTACAAGTTTGTAGGGCAGTCCAATATCTCAGAGAGGACGTTAGGTCTCCTGCTCCCCTGGTGCATTCACTATAGCTGCCCAATTTCCCTGCTTTTAAAACTTTGATAGAAATATCTGTTGGCTATAGGTATGTTCTTAAACCGCAAGGTTTTTGCCCATTAGTGATTAAATATAATAAGACCAAAGTTGTGGTTTTTGCTAAGAGGTATGAGCAGCATAAATGGACTCTGGATGGGCACAGTATAGAACAATGTCACTCGTTTAAATACCTAGGGCTCCAGTTTTCTGAAAACACCTTGTGGTGTACCCATCTGGAGGCATTTACTCCTCAGCTGCTTGTTTACTGGGGCCTATAAAGAAGCTTTATTATACTGAGGGTTATTTTTTAGTAGAACCAACATAAAGGTTTTTGTGGCCAAGACTATGTCTCAGCTTTTACATGGAGCAGCAATTTGGGATGAACACTGCAGAGACAAACTGGATATAATCCAAAATAAGTTCTTGTGCTTGCTCCTGGCCATAGCACATAGTATACCTCGTGCATTATTAAGGAGTGAAGTAGGTCTCCCCTCTCTAAAAGCATGTATACATGAATCTATTCTACTGTACTGGAAAAAGCTATCAGCGATGCCAGAACACCATTTAGCAAAACTCTGCTTTTTGGAACTACAGAACCGAGAAGGCTGGGTACAGTCCTGCAGATGACAGATGCTGAGTGACTCTATTTCCCCAGCGATGACAATGCAGAATGCATTCGAATGCAAGATCCAGGACTTAGTTTTCGGCAAAGATGCTCGAAAAGATTCTGAATATATCAAGAATTGTAACTCTGCCATTTGGTATGCCAAAATCAAATCAAATAACGAAAGGGCCACTTATTTGCAGGAGGTAACTAATTTCCCTGTAAGGCGTGCTTTCACTCAACTCAGATTTCAGCTGATGCCCACAGAATACCTGGCTGGTAGATATACAAAAAAAAAAAAAAAAACACCCATCAAAAGATTGCCTGTGTATATGTGGATCAGGGCAAATTGAAGGTATGGAACATTATATCTTATACTGCCCATTATACAACTCACTGAGGGCCAAGTTTGTCCTTTCTTTTCAGACTTTCTTTAGAAAGCCAGCCAGAATAGTTTAAGATGGCTGGTGACGGATACAGTTATTTGTCAGGTATAGGGTAGCCTTGTTTGCATTAGCCACAATAAAAATCAGAACTGCCTTTTTGAATTACACCAGTGCTAAAAGCTAAGGGGAGCTCATTTGAGTTTGCTCCTAATTTAAATAAATGTAGTAAACTACTATTACTCCCATTTGCAGTTTTATGGTTTTATCCATGTTTTATTGGATTGAATTTTAATGTTTTATAAGCATGTCCTTTTGTATGTCTCTTCATATTGTAATGACCGTTGGCTAAAAGCAATAACAGTAAAGAAAATGTTCAAAATATTGCAACTGACAGAGAGCTGGGGCAGCCATGAGTTCTGAGACATGTGCCTGAGGTGACTGCAGTAATGTAACGGTTTTCTTGGCATGGCCTGCTCCATCCAATAATAATACTTAAGCAAAATGTGATGAAGATGAAGAAAGAGGTAGGTAAAAAAGCAAAGTAGCAGTTCAGTTTAAAGAGAAAAAAAATATAGCCACAAAGTGCTGCAGAACTATTGCTATGGAATATTTTATGTTTGGGACATGGGATGCACACTGCTCTCCTTCCCATTCCCGGAGGTCAAGGTTATCCTATTTGGGGGAGATGTTCCTTGAAGGTATGGGGAATCTGTGGCCCTTCAGGTGTTGTTGAACTTCAACTCTCATCAGCTCCAGCCAGCAAGCCTAATAGTCAGGCATGATAAGAGTTGTAGTCCAATAACATATAGAAGGCAATTGGTTGCTCATCTCTGTCCTAGAACAGAGGCGGGGGAGCTTTTTCATCCCAAGGGCCACATTCCCTTCTGAGCAACCTTCCAAGGGCCACATGGCCATGGTGGGTGGGGCCAGAGGCAAAAGTGTGCAGAGTAACCAACAGTGGTGGCTTGCACCCATTGGGACAGGCAGGGCGGACGTCAGAGAGCCCAGTAGTAGGTGGAGCCAGAGCCAATGGCAGGCAGAGCCCACGAATTCTAGTTTTGCCCCCATCCTCCTCCCTGCTGAGTGCCACCACCCTCTGGACTGGATGCGAGCAAGCAGGCAGGCAGGCAGAAGGTGGCACCTGGCTGAGGGCAGACTCAGGCTTATTTATTTATTTAACAAAATGTATATACTGCTTGATTGTGAAAAACCTCTAAGCGGTTTAAAAAAATAGGATATCAATAAAAGCAAGTAATCAAAACATTGTTTAAATGATTAAACACAATAGTTTACTAAAAAGATATTAAAACACATCAGCTTTCAAACGTGATATTTCTGGATAGGTTGGCCTAAACAGAAATGTTTTAAGCGGGCACCTAAAAGAATTGGTTGGCAGGGCACTGCCCCATTTGCCCTAATGGACCAGCCTCCACTGACAACAAACATGCATTTTTACCTTTGTACAGTAGGCAAATTTCTGCACACACTGACACCGCCCCTCTATATCCTCCATCTAGGCAAGCAAGAATCAAGGACACATTTCAGCTAAGCAAAAACACACACACACATAGGGTGCAAAGCGGGACCAGTGTGAGGTGTGGCCTAGGGAGAGTTCTAGAGGGCAGGCAGACAGGTCTGGAGGGCTGCATTTGGTCACGTGGGGCCTGACGTTTCCCACCCTTGTTATAGGACTTGTTCTCCATAGCCCTGGCCATCCTCACTGCCTTCCTCTGAACCCGTTCCAGTTTATCTCCATTCTTCTTAAAGCATGGCACAGTGACAGAGGGTCTCCGTTGCTCAGCTGTGATCTTGCCCCAGATTCCAAGCAGAGCTGGTTTTAAAAAATGATGATGTTGCAGCAAACTGGATTGGCCTTCTAGACAGCTTGTCCCTCTGTTGAGTGTTGGCATAGCACCACCTGGTGTTAATGAGACCTCAAGCAGCAGAATGTAGTTTTGGTCACTTGCACACCATATATTTAAAGCGAACAATAAGAGAAGAAACCATATCCCATAGGAACATCAATGTGCAGATTGGTTACATCCTGAATGATGGAAATGTGTGTGTGTGTGTGTACATATGCCTTTATTTTTCATGTAAATGCTGAACAAAACACCCGCATGATCCCCCAGAGGTGGCCCACAGAGAAGGGCCTCATGTGACCTTCTCAGGTTCTGGACAGGTTCATATGGGGTCCTTTGGGTATAGTGGTTTTCCTGAGTCTACTGATATTTCTGCATTCTGTGCAGATGGTGCAGTTTTGACTATCTAAGCACAAATATTTGGAAAAAATGCAAATCACTGTTCATATATATGGTAACATCCACATCATACATTTAAAGCACATGGCTTCCTCCCAAGAATACTGAGAACTGTAGTTTGTTAAGGGTGTTGGGAATGGTAGCTCTGTGAGGGGTAAACTAGTTTCCAGGATTCTTTGGGGGAAGCCATGTGCTTTAAACGTATGGTGTGGATGTGACCTTAGTTCTTGCAAGGAAATGGACATACATCAGACACTTGTCTTACTAGTGAGACATCAACCTGTGTCTGTGTTGAGTGACGGCCCACATGACCCCATATTCTGTGTGTGTGTTATGTGCCTTCAAGTCGATTATGACTTATGGCAACCCTATGAATTGGTGACCTCCAGTAGCATCTGTTATAAACCAGCCTGTTCAGATCTTGTAAGTTCAGGTCTGTGGCTTCCTTTATGGAATCAACCCATCTCTTGTTTGGTCTCTTTTTCTACTCCCTTCTGTTTTCCCCAGTATTATTGTCATTCCTAGTGAATCATGTCTTCTCATTATGTGTTCAAAGTATGATAACCCCTGATCTAATAGTCTCCATATCTGCCCATTCGACTGCAGAAGTGGCACTTTGACAAGCGCTATAGAATGTTTGTTCCTATTAAATTACATAAAGGAGTTAGTAACAGCTGAACACAAAGAACTCATTTCCTATGTGGGGAACATGGGGAGCTGCCTGATACCATAAGGACCATAGCTCAGTGGTAAAGTGTCTGCCCCAAGTGCAGAAGGTCCCAGGTTCAATCCCCGGCATCTCCAGCTAGGGCTGGGAAAGAGTTCTGCCTGAAACCCTTGAGAGCCGCTCCCAGTCCGTGCAGACAATACTGGGCTGGATGGACCAATGGTCTGACTCAGTAGAAGGCAACTTCCTGTCTTCCTAAGCCAGGCCATTGGTCCATCAAGCTCAGTACTGTCTACACTGGCCGGCAGCAGCTCTCCAGAGTTTCAAACAGGGATCTCTCCTAACCTTACCTGGAGATGATGTGGATTGAACCTTGCATTTTTTACATGCAAAGCATTTGCTGTACCACTGAGCTACAGTGCTACATGTGAACGGCGGCTAGGATAACATATGCCCCAAAGTGGAGGCAATCTTCTATATTCCCCACTTGGAGAGTGATAATAGAAAATGTGGGAATTTGAGACAATGGCAGAACTAACGTATTATTTATGGTGTAAAAATAGATAATAAGGAAAGACAAAATGAATAAAATGTATTTAATGCTATAGAACTAGGCGGTACACACCAAGCACAATTTTTGGCTTTATTGTATTTTGAAGTACTTTGAACGTAACAACATGCATCATACATTGCGTTAGTTGTGTTCATTGCTCTCAATATCTGTTTGAAATTCTAATTAGTAAGCTGTACTGTTCAGTTAATACAGCAACAACATGTTCCACGCTTGCGAGGGGTCAATCTTCTAATGTGGAAGCACCTGTTCTGTGGAACTTCCTGCCTATTGATCCCTAATGAGAAGGAATGAATTGAGAAGGAGTCTCCTAGCATGTCAAAACATTAAAAGACTTGCTGGCTTAATTGATTCCCTTTACCCCTCATCCCACCCCAAATCTCACTGAGGCTAAAGTCTGATTTTTAAAAACTTGTTATTTATAATTTTATGATAACAAGATAACAACTAACCAGAGTAACATTCAGTTAAGCAAGTTGCATGTGAAGCACAATATAGATGTCAGGTTGCATACCCTCCCTTTTCACAGTCATGGATTACCAACAGATAAATAGGCATTATTCAAATATCCTCTCCAAAGAGAGGCATGCATCAGAGGGGAGCAGAGAGTCCCTTTGTTCCCATTCATATAACTTAAGAACGGAAACCATACAGTCTCAAATCGGTCATGTTTCATTTCACCTCTCAGTACCCTCTGATGTTGCATAAGCCATACTATAGACCACCAATCCTCCTTGGAAGGGCCATCAGTTTTCGATCTTCTAGTGATTGCCTTCCTAGCTGTCGTCAGCAGAAAAGAAATCAGTTCTTTGTGTACCAGAGAGGGATTTGGGTTGCCCTCCCAACATGAGAAGAGCTGTCCCAGGGTCCAGATTTAAAGGCTGGCCTGTAATAATAGAAATTTCAGCAGAAGCCCATTTCCAAAAGTCTCTCTTAACTTAGGGCAGTCCCAGAATAAGCGCAGTGGTGTTCCATGTTCCCTACCCACTGGGAAGATAGGGACTTATTAATTCTAGAAAGCCGAACTAGGGTCCAGTGCTAATGATGATGAGTATTAAGAGTACACTTGTACCTGAGCAGAAATAGTTTTTAAGGAGGTCTTAGTCCAACTCCCATCCCACCAAGCTTCCTAAAAGCCTAATTAAGGTCAGACGTGCTCTTGTGAATACTTGAGAATGGAATAATATAGATATTGCTTTAGATCAGGGGTGGAGAACAATGTTCACCACGAGGGCCACATTCCCTTCTAGGCAACCTTCTGGGGGCCACATGCCAGTAGTGGGCATGATCCAGTGAAAAAGTGGGCAGAGCAACAAATCTGAATTTTATCTTTGTATGGTAGGCTAGTTTCTACACACACACCCCCTCTCTATCTTCCATCTAAGCAAGCAAGAACTTCACATGCTGGACTATTCCAGCCAGGCAACAACACTCAAGGAAGGTACAAAGCAAGTCTGGTGAGGGATGTGGCCTGAGGAGAGTCCTGAGCACCAGGCATAAGCACTGGAGCAGCCTTTCCCAACCAGTGTGCCTCCAGATGTTGCTGGACCACAATTCCCATCTTTCCTGATGGGAGTTGTGGTCCAACAACATCTGGAGGCGCACTGGTCAGGAAAGGCTGCACTGGAGAGAGGTTGGGAGTCCCCAAAGAGAGCCAGACTGGGAGAGCAGGGATGGGCAAATCTGTCCATTTCAAGTTCTTTTCTCGTTTTTCCAATCTCAAGTTCAGTTCTAAACATTTCCACGTCAGTTTGTGACTTTTTAAAAGGAAAAGGAAAAGTCATCAGTGTTTTAGTGTGAATTTCTCATAATGCACATATTTGTTATGAGATCTTGCCGACACATTTTTGCAAAGCAATTTCTCCCAATGCAATGCATTTTTGCATGTTATTTTCACTAATATATATGCATGGTTGTGCACACTTTACCCTGGTGTATGCATTTTGGTACACATCACTGGCCTGGGGAACTGAATTGCAAAATTCGGAGACGTGTGAGTTTCAAAGGATGGCTGTGTTTTGGTTCGCATATTGTTTCAAAAAGTGCAAATTAGGCTGATTCGCCTTTAAATAAAAACTGAACCAATCCCCCTCCCCAAATCCCTCATGTGTGGTCCCTCCTCAGAGGACTTGCAGTCCACAGGAGGCCAGTAGCACGTTTATTTACTTACAGGATGTTTACAGTTCATGGGTCTGAAGAAGTGAACTGTAATCCACACAAGCTTCTGCCATGATGAATGTGCTAGCCTTGAAGGTGCCACAGGACTCTTTGTTACTGTTTGCTGCAACAGACTAACATGCAATGGAGGCTCAGCCAGTAGGGCAAATGGGGCACCGCCCCACCAAGTGAGTGCAGCCTTCCCTCAGCCAGCTAGCTCCAACCTCCCCACCTTATAACCAGTCCAAAGGGTGGCACTGGCTGTCAGCCCCCCTGCTCCATAGTCTCAGACTTGCTGTGTAGAATTCAGCAGGGGACAAAAATAATTAGCTGGCTCTGCCTATCAATGCCTCTGGCATTGCCTCTGGCTCTACTTACTGTTGCCCCCCCCCTGCCTTTGCCAGAGCTTGGAAAAGTTACTTTTTTGAACTACAACTCCCATCAGCCCAATCCAGTGGCCATGCTGGCTGGGGCTGATGGGACTTGTAGTTCAAAAAAGTAACTTTTCCAAGCTCTGTTTCACCCTAGCAGTGCCAATAGGCACCACCTTCCGCTGCTTAACATGGCAACCTCTCTGGAAATTAAAGACAGTCTATAGAAGACACTAGATGGCACTGTTGACCCACCTGTAAATGTTACATTGCGTGACTGTTGGTGGAGCTGGTGTCCAAGAAATTACAGCTGATCCTCCTGAGAAGTGCAACTTGCTGTAACACCAGAAAGCCTCTTTTTCTGTGTTGATGCCAGCTGCTACCTACCACGCTGTCTGTAGGTACAACATGCCAGTTGCCAGTTATGTAGTTTCCAGCGGTTCAATTACCTGCTTAGGAGTAGCGATGGGGGAGAAATTTGATTCAGTTTGCAGAGAAAGGCAAAAATGGAAATGGAAGTCGACCTTGACTTATGGCGACCCTATGAATAGGGTTTTCATGGTAAGTGGTATTCAGAGAGGGTTTACCATTGCCTCCCTCTGAGGCTGAGAGGCAGTGACTGGCCCAAGATCACCCAGTGAGCTTCGTGGCTGTGTGGGGATTCGAACCCCGGTCTCCCAGGTCGTAGTCCAACACCTTAACCACTACTTCGTGTGCCATCTTTCAAAATTCACACTTCCCCAAATTTTGCAGTGCAGTTCTCCAGCTGAGGAATACATACAAAATTGCATAGACTGGGATAAAGTGTGCATAGCCATGCATATATTAGTGAACATAGTATAAAAATCCATTAAATTCAGAGACATTGCTTTGCAAAAATGTGCATATTAGGCAAAGTTGCATACAAAAATGTGTATATTTGAAGAAATTTGCACTAAAATGCTGATGAATTTTCACAAGGACTTTCCTCTGCCCCCTTTTAAACACAAACTGATGTGGAAGTGTGGAGCGCTGAACTTAAGATTGGAAAAATGAAAAAAGGAGAGGAACCAAAATTGACAAATTCACCTGTCCCTGCTTCTTAGGAGAAATGGTCTCTCAGTTTTCCTGTTGCACACTGTATAGAAGGAGTGGGGAATACTGGTTAGCCCGAGGGCCAGGTTCTGTTCCGGACAACTTTCCAAGGGCCACATGCCAGTGGTGGGTGGGGCCAGAGAACAAAAGTAGGTGGAGCAATAATTGGAAATGTTATCTTTGCACGGTAGGCAAGTGTCTGCACACACTCAAGCCTCTGTCTCTATCCTCTGTCCAGGCAAGCAAGAGTCCTTATCAGAGTTCCAGGGCATATTCCAGCCAGGCAAAAACATTCAAGGAACATGTGAAGTGAGGGCACTGAAGGGTGTGGCCTGGGAAGAAAGGGTGTGGCTGGGGAGAATTTCAGAGGGTCAGATAGAGAGGCCTGGAGGAGCTTCCCCATCTGTGCTTAGGGGGTTGTCAGAGAACCTCTGTTAGAAAGGTGTGTCAGGAGCCTCTGTTAGAAAGGTGTGTCAGGAGCCTCTGTTAGAAAGGTGTCTCAGGAGCCAGTTCAGCAGCTGCCAGCAGGACGGATTAGCTCACCTGAAGGGAGGGACCTTCCCTCCTTTGAGCAAGGCGGGCAGAACTGAGGAATGTATACCACAGAGCAATAAAAAGGCAGCTGGCCTCATTCCAGGGGAGACTCCCAAATTGAGAGAGAGAAAACAGGTAGAGGTGATAGCTTTGGGGATGATGGGAGCCAGGAATGTGGAGACATTGCAAGAGAAAGAGCCTGGGAAGAAAAAAACAGGGGATTGGAGACAGGGACAGCATTTGTAAAGGAAGGTCTGGAGGCCAAGAAGCCTCCAGACCAAGAAGCCTCCGGACAGGGAGGGACCCCCGTGGCGGGCGTCAGGGAGTGGTGCAGGGATTCCACAAGGCAGGGAACCTAAGTGAAGGAAAAGCCAAGGGCAGGTTAAGGGGAGCACGCACTGGTGGGAATAAAGCAGACAGTGGGTGGGATCAGTGATGATCTGAGCACCCCAGCTGGTGAGAGTAAGATGCTCGCCAGGTGGGCTCTGATGTGCCAGACCCCCCGGGAGTCCGATGCTGCTTGGGATTGATCAAGGAGGCATTCCCTGGCAGGGCATCATTTCTTTTAAGGATTCCCTGGTATTCCAGAAACATCCAAGCACCGTGGAGCAGAAGGGACGTCTCCCTTGAGACACCCTGGCTTTCCAGAACGGATGCTTTAGCCCCAGAGCCTTCACTTCCTTTTGAAACATTCCCATCTTGCACAAGCCAGATTGTTTACTAATGGTTCAGTGTAGGAGCAGAGTATTTTGCTTCTTTGTCTACAAAAGGGAGGGCAAAACCTGACTGGAGTTCCTCGGGGGGTATGATTGCTGCTGGTAGGAATCCTTGTCCCAGGAGGAGGGGATGCTCTGTACTAGTCCGGCGGTGCCGGCGGTGCCCTCCAAATGATGTGGGCTACAACTCCCATCAGCCCTGACCACTGATCATGCTGGCTAGGATTCATGGGGTGTGGTGTCCAACAGCAACCAGAGGGAACCATGTTGGCTACCAGTGCTTTAATGTTTTCATCGTATATGGTCTTAACTCTGTGCAAACTGCCAGAGGGTTGATTGATCCACACACATTCTAAATAAATAGATAAAATAAAGCAAGCATTTTAAATCTGCCTGTGTGTGCAGGTGTGCGTCGTTTCAGCCATGGGTAAGGGGCCTGTGGCCCTCAAGATGTTGCTGGACTACAGCTGCCATAATTCCTGACCAATGGCCAGACTGGCAGTGTCTGAGGAGTCAGAGTTGAACAACATCTGGAAGCTCACAGGTTTGAATCACTGTTTTAAACTGACCTCAGAGCCTTCAGATTGATTCCACACCATAGCTCTCATCATACAGTGTTCTTCAGTCTCATGTCCTCAGGTGTTATTGGACTACAAATCCCATCATCCATGGCCACTGGTTAAGATGACTGGGGATGATAGGAGTTGTAATCCAACTACATCTAGAGCGCTGTTCTTCAACCTTGGGTCCCCAGATGTTAGGGACATCTGGCAGCAGACCTTTCAGATTGATTCCATACCACAGGCCTAATCATATTCTGATGCAATGTTTTTCAGCCTCGGGTCCCCATATGTTGTTGGACTACAACTCCCATCATCCATTACCGTTGGTTAAGCTGGCTGGGATAACAGGAGTTGCAGTCCAACTATGTCTGGGGAACCCAAGGCTGAAGAACAATGCATTAGAATATGGTTAGAGCTGTGGTGTGGAGACAAACACATTGTTCTTCAAACTCAGCTCCCCAGATGTCCTTGGACTACAACTCCCATCATCCATGACCATTGTCTAAGCAGGTTGGGGGTGATGAGAGTTATAGTCCAGCTCCATCTGGAGGATCCAGGGTTGAAGAACACTGTCTAATGCACTGAGGGTTTCTATTTTTGCTGACAATGAAATGACATGCACACTTCTGTTGGTTGAGTCCCAACAAGGAGAACAAAGATAAATAGACCGCAGGCTGTCTTTCAGTCACTGCCTCTCTCAATGCCAGTAATTTTGTACACTGGCTGAGCCGACAAAGTCCTGAATAGGAACCTGCTGCGGAATCATCATGCTGGTTTGTTGTGCTAATGAGGGGAGGAGGAGGCCTGAATGACAGCAGGTGCTTCAGAGTCCCTTTGCTCTCCACTCCTGGGCCTTTTTCTTTTCACTTGGTTGATTCATTCCTGATTGTAGAATTCCTCTTGCAGGTGGTTGCAAAATGTAAAGGAGAATGTGCCAGGGGGCAAAAGAAAAACAAAAAATCCTTGAGGTAACTTCACTGATTGTGTGTAAAGAGAGGCAATGGTGCAGGCTGAATACAGAGAAGCCTGCTCGCCCATCTCCTGCCTTGTTGAGGCACCTTGAGATCTCTGCCTGATGGTGCCTTCCGACTGCCACTGTTTTCCTGGAAGGATTCAAGTGCGTCCTGGAACTGTAGGTTTGCTCGATTAAAGGGCTCTGTTACCTTAGTGCAGGAGTGGGGAAACTTTTTCAGCCCAGGGGCCACATTCCCTTCTAGGCAATCTTCCAGGGGCCAGATGCCAGCAGTGCAGAGCAATGGATGATTTATCTTTGTGCAGTTAGGCTTGTTTCTACACAGACTCGCTGGCACGCCCCTCTCCACCCTCCATCCGGGCAAGCAAGAGGCTTTATTAGAGTGGAAGGACACGTTCCAGCCAGGCGAAAGAACCAGGGAGAATGTGAAGCAAGGCCACTGGAGGGTGTAACTGGGGAGGAGGTGTACCCCAGGCAGAGTTCCGGGGGCCAGATATAGGGGCTTTCAGGGCTGCATTTCATGAGGGCAAACTGTTTGGCAGTGCAGTGCCATTTGCCCTAATAGACCAGCCTCCGCTACACGCGCACAGACAACATTGACTTCTTGTGGTAAGGAAAACGATGGAGGAAATGAACAAATCATTAATGGGAAGATGTATAAACACCCTGCAAGGGAATGCGCATGGTTGTATAACTGCTATATAACCACCCTGATCTTCTGAGTCTATAAGACAAGGAA
This sequence comes from Rhineura floridana, assembly GCF_030035675.1. NCBI lineage: Eukaryota > Metazoa > Chordata > Lepidosauria > Squamata > Rhineuridae > Rhineura > Rhineura floridana. The sequence continues at coordinate 13,846,182 of NC_084496.1, forward strand.
ACATACACTTTTTTTTTTCTTTTGAGGGCTACGTTACCTCTGGAGCAATCTGTTGGAGGCTGGAACCAAAGAACCAGTTAGGAAAATGTTGGAAAAGAAGCTCTCGAAATTGTTTCAGGATAAGCACATAAGAAAAGACTTAATGGTTATGTTGGGGGAAGTGAGCAATTCTGGGTCTTGTCGTTTACCTTTGTCTACATGCAAGTTTTGTTTTGTAAATAAAATAAAATAATTTAAAACGATCTTTTAGGACAGGGTCAGGGAACCTGTGGCCCTCCAGATGTTGCTGGCAGAGGCAGATGGGGTCCAACAACATCTGGAGGGCCGCAGGTTCGCCATCTCGGCCCTCCCAGGATACCTATCGCTTCCAAGTGGTTCCCCCCCTCCCAAGTTAAAATACAAGCTGGTGTATTTTGTGTGTGTTCTTACAAGTTCTCAGTAACTACCACCCCCTTTCGTTAGCAAACATGTCACGAGTTACTGACAGGCTGGTGTTGAACAGATCCAAGAACACAGCACATTGATTAGGGTAAGAGAAGGGCATTTGACTCACTAATTGCTGAGTGAAATAACCTCATTAGGACGCTGGAGTGAGCAGACTCCAATATTTCCAGAGATAAGAGAAGAGAGATAATGGTCTTTCAAGGCCAGGGGTGCAAAAATATCCATTCATCTGTCACTTAGGCTGTGTGCTTGATGTAGCCAGCGAAAGAGTTCAAAGGCACCTTTTTGAAGTCACCGGCAGGCCTGTCAAATCTTTTATTAAGCACCAGTCCTCAGTTCATCAAGCTTTGAGCTGCGATGCTGGAGCTCCCTATTGAATAGCTCTTGTCCCCAGATGCACAAGGATGAAAGATGAGTCAGATCAGGGAAAGCTGTGAATTGTTTGATGAGGATGGAGGCATGGAGGAACCTCGTCCAGAGGAAGAGGTGACACCATCTCTAAATGTTGGGCTTGAGTTTGAATTACCAATGCGAATCTAGCAACACGAACCTTCAGAAGAATCACCTTGTGGGTGTAATTGATATTTCAGCATCAACTTTTTTTTTTGTTTCATCACAAATATATATTTATTATTATTATTATACTTCACGTTTAAATGTGCATTAATAGCGGTTATATTTATTGACACGTATTGATCAATATTAATTTATCAATTTAGCCAGCCAGCCAGCCTTTCTTTCCTCATACTCCATTCCTCTCCCCCTTCTATCACAGTTTGCTGGCTCCTCCAGTCACACTCCCAACAGTCAGGCAATATTCTATCTGTACCTACTGAGCATGCTCAGTCTTTGTTGGGCTGTTTTGGGCATCATTTATTTTGAGGTTTTTTCTCTAAAAACCTTTGAAGTACTGTAGACCTTGGAGTCCCCCTGCCTCTTACACCCTCCTGTGTGTGGGTGGAGCTGTTTTGGCTACATAAAGGCCCCCACTTAGGGAATTAAGTCAATTATGGGTATCTTATATGGGTGGAAAACCTGAGGCATGGTGGGGGATGCGGCCCTCCAGGCCTCTCTATCTGGCCCTTGGAAATCCCCCCAGACCACAGCCTTCACTGGCTATGCTTTGCACCCTATGTGTTCTCCCCGACTGGAATGTGTCCTCTGAAAATGAGTCTTCCTTGCCTGGATGGAGGTGTGTGAGAAAGAGTTGTATTCAGGTAAGTCCCACTTAGAGTTAAGGTTGCCAGGTTCATGGCCTGAAACTGATCCTGTATCTTTAGGAGAAGAGAAAGTCAGCCAAGTGCAGGTGTTCTTGCAACACTGTAATGGGAAAAGCCACAAGGTGGAATTCTCCCTTCCCCCTGCACAACTACTAAAGGTACAGAAGGCCTCTTGGTTGCCAGGCCCAGCCTCCAAGAGGTCTTCTGTATCTTTAAAATCTTTGCAGGGGGAAGGGAGAATTCCACCTGGTGGTTTTTCCCATTACAGAGTTGCAAGAAGGTCCACTCAGCCTTCCATCCATCCGTGGTCGGTAAAATGAGTACCTGGCATATGCTGGGGGGTAAAGAAAGGCCGGGGAAGGAACTGGCAATCCCACCCCATATATATGGTCTGCCTAGTAAATGTCGCAAGACTTCACCCTAAGAGTCGGAAATGACTCGCACTACAAGTGCGGGGACACCTTTACCTTTTCATCTCCCATCAGCCCCAGGCAGCATGGCCAATGGTCAGGGATGATGGGAGTTACAGTCCATCAGCATCTGGAGGTCCACAAGTTCACTCACCTCTGCTCTAAAGCTTTAAATGGCCAGAGTCCAGGATGCCTTTAAAGCAGGGAGAGCCAATGTGCCTCCAGACGTCGTTGGGCTCCAAATCCCATCAGACCCAGCTAGCATGGCCAATGGTCAGGCATGATGGGAGTTAGAGTCCAGCAACGTCTGGGGGCCTCAGGTTCCCCATCCTTGTTTTAGATGAAAAAGTAGGATTAGATAGAGGTAACTTTCATAATTCCTTCTATTTCTGATGTTTAGGCAGTGTGAACCATTGTTTATGTTGCCAGAATGACACCATTTATATACCAGAGGGAGAGATGACCCCCCCAACACAGCCCACTGAAGACTGAGTAAACTCGGTGGTAGCCAACCAGGGGTGTAGTTATCCAGAGTCTTGGGGGGGATCTTAGACGTTTTGGAGTGCAGGGTCCCAGCAGGGTCTCTATGTCTCCAGCATCCAATGATCCAATAAGCAGGAAAAGGAAGTGTGTTGATCACTGAGACTCTTCTAACATGCTTCCTTGCCCTTTAGTGCTGATTGCAGCCAATCAGAGTGAAAGCAGGTGAGCCAGCCACTGAGAAGGCGCTTCTCAGTAGCTAACACGCTCCCCTTTCATGCTCATAGAAGGTTGTTTAATCTTAGAAGGAGGAGTGGCTATGAGGGGACATGGCTGTGACTATCATAAAGGGACCCTGCACTTCTGAATTTGCCACTATGCTACTGTAGCCAGTGTAGTACCCTCCCAACTCCCATCAACCCCAGCCAATGGTCAGGGCTGATGGGAGTTGGAGTCCAACAACAGCTGGAGGGCACCACTTTGGCTACTTGTGCATTAATATATGTATTGAAAAACCATGCTGGCTGATTTGTAGTTGTAGTGTGGAATGGAAGACTGGGAGGGAAGGGGACATGGAATGGAGCAAGCGGCATCCTGGAGCACCACACTGAGACATTTTGTTGCAAGTCCCCTTGGTTTTTGTTTCTAAAGAAAAGCTACTTTCTGTTGAGCCCACATATTTTGAGCGAACACCCAGAGCCAATGGCTCAACCATTTTCAGATCTTCCAGCACTCAGCTTCATTGGATAGCGCTAGTATGAGACAGACTGAAAGGTCATGTAATAGGGTGCCACGGCCAGGATATTTAACTGCCCTCTGGAATGATGATTTTACATCTAATTGGTGTGAAAAATTTACTGCAAAATTATTACGGTTAGGTTTTTCCGCGGAATATTTAGTATCCCAACCATTTTCCATGGCAAAAGCCCAAATTCGATCTCGGCTTAGAGATTCTGACTTACAATCTATGATCAGCAGAGCCACTAAAGTATGTCTGTATTTTCCTGTATTTTATTGTATTTATGTTCACCGCCCAGAGAGCTATTGCTAGTCGGGCGGTATATAAGTTTTAAAAATAAATAAAATAATAAATGTTCTCCTCTTTTTTTGAAACTAAAAATGGTCCCTGAAAATTATGCTCCCTATTTGGACTACCTTACAGTACCTAAATTTAGACTAGCTTTTACGAAGGCCAGATTCAATTCTCTGCACTCAGCACTGTTGAAAGGAAGGTATGCTGGTCTCCCTGTTGTACAACGTCTTTGCCCATGTGGAATGGGCTCCATCGAAACCCTGCACCACATGGGTTTAAACTGTCCCCTATACTCTTCGCTAAGGGACAAATATCTTTCCCTCTTGCTACTAAGGTATTTTTCCAAGCCCCCGGAAACTATAGTATCTTACCTATTGGCTGGTTCAGATAGGGAAACTTCCCTCCAAGTAGCTAAGTTTATTCAGGCCTCCCAACAAATACGGCTAACCTTGTCCTCTTAACTGAATGCTCTTGCTTCGAAGCAATTTTATTTTGTATTCTGTTTTATTGTCATTCTGTTCCTTTTGTATATATACTGTATTTTGTATCTCTTGTTTTATAGTGGGTCCTTGACCGTAATAATAAACTTATTATGTAATAGGGTGGTGTTCTGGCTGACCTCTGGATGTGGTTTGTGTCTTTCAAGTGAGCTGCAGAGATGCTGAACACCAACTGACCAGAGTCAACTCCTCAGTCAGGCTCGCCTCCCCCCCCCCCTGCTCTATTCACTTTACAGAGATGGAATCACAAAGTGGCTTGGGAAATGGGTTCGCCAAGCCAAGCCACCTGAAGTTTCTGAGTGCAGGTTGGGGGGAGGGCTAACCTTTAGACTGCGAGTTGAAGCTTTATTAAAACAGCTGGAGCTGTTTTGATAGCCGGCTCCCCCAGGCATTGGAGACAGATGAAACCAATAAACACAGCTAATTGCAGATGCTGGTCGCCGCAGCAGGAGCCAATCTCTTGAAAGGGATCAAATTCTCCTGCTGCTGTTTGGAATCCAGGCAGAGAGTGGGGGTGGCCAAAAGGAGGCTGAATAATTAACCCTGGCTGAGTCTGTCCCTTTGTCATCCTTATGGCTTGGAAAACAGAGAGGGAAGGCTAACACATTTAGGCCTTTTTAGTTCATTTAAAAGAAAAACAGCTAGGGGGACATTGTTGAATGTTTGTAAATGATGCATGATGTTGCGATAGAGGACCGAGAGAGACTTTTCTCCTGTAGTAATAGAACTTGCCTCACCCGGTGAAATTGATCAGCAGTAGATTCAGGATGTATTGCAAACTATGTAATTAGCTGCCACCCAGCGTGGCAATGCTTATTTGTTTGTTTATTTTAACTTCACTCTTCAGGTCTTTTTGTATTAACCTTGCTCTGAGAGTAAGTAAAATCAAATAGTAAAACAGCCCCTGCCCTCCGAAAGGCACAACACAAAAAGAAAAAGGGATAGGGAAGGAGAAGGGGAAAGTGAAAATCAGGTGCAAGTTCTTAGTTACAAAGTTTTTAAACTGACGAGCTGGAATGGAAATAGTTCAAGGAACAGAGGAGCCAAACAGAGCTGATCTCTCAGCAGAGCCAATGGAGTGGCCCTGCTTCTCTCTCTCTCTCTCTCTCTCTCTCTCTCTCCTGATGGAATGGTGGCTGCCAGTTGATAGTGCCATTTAATGGCGGGAGGAGCCTGATGGAGCTGGCTTCTCAGCAGAGCCAATGGCATGGCGCCACTTCACTTCTCTGTCCCTGGTTGCAGCCTGATGGAGGGGCTACTGCTGGATAACAGGCGAGGCAGAAGAAAAGCCTGATGGAGCTTTGTAAACAGAACCACATTGGCTCACATGACTTAGACACATGAATGGAAGAGAGCTGATTTAACTGGAGATGCCATGGATCAGATCTGGGATGAGCTTCTGTATAGAGCAGATGTAGGGATCCTCAGGCCCAGGGGCCAAATGCAGCCCTACAGGGCTGTCTGTCTGGCCCATGCGATTCTCCCCAGGCCACTCCCCCTCCTCTACCAGTCTCTCTCCACAGGCCATACCCGTTGCCGGCCTTGCTTCACTCTCTCCTTGAGTATTTTTGCATTGCTGGATTGCATCCATGAACTCTGACAATGCTTCTTGCTTGCCTGGATGGAGGATAGAGAGGGGTGTGTGAGGGTGGGCAGAAACTAGCCTCCTGTGCAAAGGTAAAATTTACATTGGTTGCTCTGCCCACATTTGCTTCTGTCCCCACCCACCACTGGCATGTGGCCCCCAGAAAGCTTCCCAGAAGGGAATGTGGCCCTCATGCTGAAAAAGGTTCCCACACGTTATATAGGTATAGAGCCTGTACATCTCCTCTATACCAATCAGTCCCATGGACAGCTCCCAAGTAACACCATGGACAGAGCACTCAGGAAGGCTCATCTTATGTGCCTCTGATAATTGCATAGATTGTGCCTAGTTTCTGATAACTGCAGGCCCTGAAATGGACCCCAGCAGCCACGTGATGGAGTTGAGAAGCCACGTGGCCTGGAATGTTTGGAGTGCGGGTATCCAGTGCGGCAAATAGAGTGTCACCCAACAGGAGACCACAGCAAGTGTAAGGACACACATTTTGCACTTTGTTTTGAAGTGGCCAAGCCTGTCCCTTCTCATCATCGCATTACATTTGCTGGGTTGCCTGCTCATGGTGGAAGCATATACACTAGCAGCAGATCTGATCTCAACCTAAATGCGGCCCTCACAAAGAGACTGCTTTGAGGGTAAGTTGTCATTGCTTCCCTTTGAAGATCCAGGATGACTCCCACGAGCCACAATTATGTCTGAAAGACATACGGGAAAAATATCTAGTATGAAAAGAAACTGAACACATGACTGATGCCTCCCCAGTAGACCCAGGTATTCTGAGGCAATACACTTCACAAATCTGCTGTGGAGCTAGTTAGGGGAGAGCTATAGCAAGGCTAGGAAAAGCTTTTCAGAAGGGTTGGGATGAAACTCAACTTGTTGGGTGGGTTTGCATGGGATTGAGGTCGATAGAGAGGGGAACCTCCAAGCTTCCGAGACTGTCTTTCTGACCTGGCCTGTGCTGACCTTCCTTCAGGTGTAAACTGATACTCTTAAGGTTGGTGACCTCATTTCTTGCTCCTCCGTTTTTCTTCCTCCCACCTTGGGAGAGGAGACGTATTTCCACTTTTTCTCTCTCCAGCATCAGAAATCAAAGAGCAAGCATGGCTCTTTGAATCTCCAGCTTAGTTAGTAAGAAGCAGGAACTCTTTTCTATCAAATATGTACTTCCTGTAATAAACTTTTTTATTTTTTTAAAGCTAGAGTTTCAGTGTGATGACATCCAGGGGAAATGAGTGCTACTTCATTTAAGACTCACACACACACAGCTCAGTGACTGTGCTGTTTTGCTGCTCTGCTAACAAAATCCCGGTATGAGACTCATCACCAGTCGGCGTATCCCTGAAACCCTCCTTTAACCCAGACATGTAATTGGGGACCCACTTAAGAGTATGTAAAAAAAAACAATCTGAAAAAAGCTGTTGGGGTTTATGGGATACAACAATTATGTGGTTCTGTCTCCATTAGAGTAAAATAACAACAACAACAACAATAATAAAAGGAATAAGCAATAACCAGTCCCATCTTCCACCATTTGTCCTTACTCACACAGTCTAGCAAAATAAAGGAATCACATTTTCTACAGTAAAGTACATAAAATAGTTAACTCATGTATACAGTGATACAGGCACAGCTTAGGAAATCAGAAAGAACAAATGGAGGTTTCTTTCAGTTCATAGTTTTCAGCTTCAAGCAAGCAGCCCCACACCTGCTTGCTCTATGTGGTAATGGTGAATTCCAAAGACAGCACAGCAACAAGGAGGAGGAGGGAGAAAACAACAATCAAACAGGAAACTAGTTTTCCTGAGTCTGGCCAGAGATGGCACTTCTCCCTTTAATTGTACCGGAGCTTGTAAAACCCTGCCCCCTAGTGGCAGCATACAAAGTTGCCTATTTGCAACAAAAGCATGACATTCAAGATTCACAAATTAAAGGTCCTCAGAGTTCCACCAATTGTCTTCCATCAAAGGAAAGCTGTGAAGTCTCATCCATGGATCCCTCCTGGAAGCTTGTTGATACACACAAACACATTCCTGGCTTCTTGCCTAGGCTCCTTGTTACCCTAAACAAATCTCCCATTCCAATGTTAATCACCCCATCTTGCAGTTGCAGAATATTATCCTCTTAACCCTTATTTCAAAAGTCCTTCACCTCCCAAATTCCTCACTTCCTTTGGCATTTTCTTCACACACACTCTCTCTTCTTTGCACACTGGCTTTTTGCTCATACCCACAGCCAGGGGTGTAGTCATCTGGGGTGCCACGGGGTCTTAGACCTCTTACTTTTTTGGGGGGGTATGTCTCCAGCATCCTACAAGCCAATCAGTGTGAAAGGGGAGTGTGTTAGCCACTGAAAAGAGTTCAAATGATGTCAATGGCAAGCAAGCCTTTATTAGTTCCTACTTCAGAAAGCCAAGCCGAGCTGTGGAGAGTGAGAATTCTGCAACTGCACAAGAAGAGACAGCGAATCCCGATGATAGCATCCCATCTGCATCAACAAGCAGTTTGGTAGCAGCAGGAGATAGATGTGTAGACGCTGCATCCAGCAATTCAGGCAGTATCTCTGACAGTGAGAAAGGACTGTCAAATGGTGAAAGGCAGTATTTGAGCATGGCCAGATCATTCTATAATCTTAGAAGGTTGTAGAATCTTAGAAGAGGGTGTGGCTGTGAGGGAGCATGGCTCTGTCTATCATGAAGGAACCCGGCACTTCTAAGTTTGCCGCTACGCTACTTCCCACAGCGGCTGCTCACACCCACCCAGCAGTTCCTGAGCTCTGAGCCTTGCCCTCCTTTTATGCTGGTCCCTTCCTGCCCACCCAACTTTGCAGCTCCCTTGCATGTGATATTACAAGATTCCAGATAATATATAGAATCAGCCTGAGCGATGCATTCCCTTCTGGTCGGCATGCCAGTGGTGAGCAAGGCCAGAGGCAAAAATAGGGGATACAGTTGATGTAAATGTCACCATTGCACACTAGGCTAGTTTGCGCGGACGCATCTGCACGTGCACCCACCCACGCCCCTCTCTGTCCTCCATCCAGAGAAGCAAGAGGCACGATCAGAGTTCTAGCCAGGCAACAACACTCAAAGAGGATGCGAAGCAGGGCTGGTGAGGGGGGGTGGTCTATGGAAAGAGGGTGTGGCTGGGGAAGGGGTGTGGCCTGGGAAGAGCCCCAAGGGCCAGACAGAGAGGATTGGAGGGACACATTCAGCCCTCACATTTGATGTTCCTCACCCCAATCTACAATAATGCTTCCAACCAGGTATTTATTTGGACTGGATGCGTGCAGGCATTCTTTGCAGCTGTCTCTTCAGTTGCTCCTCTGCTCTGGAGACATGCCACAGCCCTTGTCAAACATTTTCCAAGCACATTCACATGACTAGAGGCATGAAGTGTCTTCAGAACATGACAAAGAATCCACGGCAAGTACTCTAAGCAGTGGAGACTAGTCCATTAGGGTGAACGGGGCACTGCCCCACCAGCCTCAGTCTGCTTTTACCCAGCCCCTACTTGTCTGCCATCTTACCACCATTCCAGAGGACAGCACTGGCTATCAGCTTCCTTTTCCTTAGACCAGCCTTTCCCAACTAGTGGGCCACCAGATGTTGTTAGACCACAACTCCCATCAGCCTCAGCCAGCATTGCCAATGGTCAGGAAAGATGGGAATTGTGATCCAACAGCATCTGGTGGCCTACTAGTTGGGAAAGGCTGCCTTAGACTCAATGTTACCCTTTGTAGAACACAGCAGGGAGGAGGGGGACAAAACTGAAGGCTGGAGGTGCTTATCATAGGCTCTGGCTCCACCTACTGTTGCCCTCCTGCCTTACACCCTTCCTGTTCCCAATGGACAGCAACCACTACCGATTCTAAGAGATGAGAGGTGTAGTCATAGTGATGAGAGAACAACATTTTTTTCCGCAGAGGCATTTTCCTCCAACCTTATTCCATCTACGCTGGTTGCCCATTTGTTCTCAGGCTCAGTGGGAAATGCTGGTTTTGACCTTTAAAGCCTGAAGCAGCTCAGGACCAAGTTTCCTTAGAAACCAGCTGCTCCTACGTGAACCTGTCAGGGCTTTAAGGTTGCCCTAGGATGGCCAGCTTTCTCTTCTATCCATATATGCAATCAAGTGGACAAGTAGGAGAAGGAGGCTCTTTTTGGCAGTATTGCCAGGATTTTGGAATTCCCAGTTATTGGGCTCCTCTCTCTTGTGTCTTACAACCAGGGTGGGGAACCTGAGGCCCTCCAGATGTTTTGGGGCTCCAGCTGCCATTAGCCGCAGCCTGTCAGGGATCATGGGAGTTGTAGCTGAACAACAGACTGAGACTGAAAGAACTGGGCATGTTTAGCCTGGAGAAGAGAAGACTGAGGGGAGATATGATAGCACTCTTCAAGTACATGAAAGGTTGCCACACAGAGGAGGGCCGGAATCTCTTCTCAATCGTCCCAGAGTGCAGGACACGGAATAATGGGCTCAAGTTGCAGGAAGCCAGATTTCGATTGGACATCAGGAAAAACTTCCTAACTGTTAGAGCCATACAACAATGGAACCAATTACCTAGAGAGGTAGTGGGCTCTCAGACACCGGAAGCATTCAAGAGGCAGCTGGACAGCCATCTGTCGAGAATGCTTTGATTTGGATTCCTGCATTGAGCAGGAGGTTGGACTTGATGGCCTTGTAGGCCCCTTCCAACCCTACTATTCTATGATTCTATGAACATATGGAGGACCATGGCTTCACCACTCTAACTTTAGTTTTTGAATACTTTTTTTAAAATAAAATTCCAGTCACCTTCTAATAAGAACATAGAAAACTGCTTTATACGGAGTCTGACCATTGGTCATGTTGTTCAGTATTGCTTACACTGGCTGGCAGCAGGTTCTCAACCAGGGAGCATTCCCAGACCCACCTGGGATTGAACCAGGGACCTTCCACACACAAAGGTGATGCTCTGCCACTGAGCTACAGCCCTTCCCCAAAATATCATCTACTTCTGCCGGAACGTTATTTCGCTGCTGCCATCTTTTTGTTTTTACCGCTGCTGCTTTTCTTGTGTAAAATGGGCTTACTGTGTTTACATGAAGACAATTTTTATATATAAAGTTTGTTTCATGAACGGTGAGAGCGCTGTGGCACTCAGGACCTCCTGGCAAGCTTTCCATCGGCATCTGATTGGCCACTGTATGAACAGGATGGTGGACTAGATGGGATTTTGGCTTGATGTTGTTCATAGGTGCCAAAAGGATGGAACTTTGAAGAACTTTTTTTTAAAAGTGCCTTTTAAACAATATGTTGAGTTTCAACATTTTTTTGTAGCAATTTGTTACCAATAACAACCAGAGGTTTAAAAGGGCAAAGCACAGGGTAATATCTAAACATTGGAAAACTGCAGGATTTTGACACTGAATTCTTGGTAGAGTGAGCTGTGCCAAACAGCCACAGCAGAAAAAGTGGCGTGCCAATTTAAATTGGGTAAAGGCAAAGCTAAAATATTTGATTTTCATATTGTGTGGTATGATTTTATTACATATACAAACCAGCGATAGGTGCAGCAAACTTTATCAAAGCCTTTTCTCTGATAATGTAAAAGAGAGTAAGCACAAACTGTAATATTATTATAATCTCCAAGTTGCCAATGAACCTTACAAATATGCTTTAAAAATTATTTAAAAAAAATTATATACCACTTGATTGGAGAGAATTCCAAGCAGTTTATAAACAACATTAAATCTATCAATAAAAACAGTTAAAAACAAGCAATTAAAACACTTTCAAAACAATTAAAATAGCAATAGACTAAAAACACATCAACATCTATGTGTCTGGATAGGCTTGCCCAAACAAAAATGTAAGCAGGCACTGAAAAGAATACAGCAAAAGCGACTGACTGATGTCAATAGTAGGGAGTTTCAAAGTGTAGCTGCTGCCACACTAAAAGAATGATGTCTTGCAAGTTAGGAATGAGTATTATGTGGCACCTGTAACAGTGCCAGTTCCACAGACAGAAGTGCTCGAGTGGGTTAGGCAGTCCCACAAGTCAGCTGGTCCCAAGCTGTTCAGGGCTTTATATACCAACAGTAACACCTTGATCAAAGAGGAGAGCACAAAAGCAGGACTACAGCTGAACATCAAAAAGACTAAAGTAATGACAACTGAAGATTTATGTAACTTTACAGTTGACAATGAGGAGACTGAACTTGTCAAGGATTATCAATACCTCGGCACAATCATTAACCAAAATGGAGACCATAGCCAAGAAATCAGAAGAAGGCTAGGACTGGGGAGAGTAGCTATGAGAGAACTAGAAAAGGTCCTCAAATGCAAAGATGTATCACTGAACACTAAAGTCAGGATCATTCAGACCATGGTATTCCCGATCTCTATGTATGGATGTGAAAGTTGGACAGTGAAAAAAGAGGATAAGAGAAAAATCAGCTCATTTGAAATGTGGTGTTGGAAGAGAGCTTTGCGAAAAAGGCAAATAATTGGGTGTTAGAACAAATTAAACCAGAAGTATCACTAGAAGCTAAAATGACGAAACTGAGGTTATCATACTTTGGACACATCATGAGAAGACATGACTCACTAGAAAAGACAATAATGCTGGGAAAAACAGAAGGGAGTAGAAAAAGAGTGGGCCAAACAAGAGATGGATTGATTCCATGAAGGAAGCCACAGACCTCAACTTACAAGATCTGAGCAGGGTGGTTCATGACAGATGCTCTTGGAGGTCGCTGATTCATAGGGTCGCCATAAGTCATAGTCAATTTGGAGGCACATAACAACAACAACACCTTGAACTGAGCCCAGTGACGAATGGGCAACCAGTGCAAATCCTGGAGCAGAGGTGTTATATTCTGACAGGGTCTCGCTCCCTTCAGCAACCTGGCTACAGCATACTTGCCTGCACGTAAAGAGGAAAAATATGCAAAACACGCTACCTTCTGTTCATAAGTACATGATGTAACTCATTTTATTTTGTTCCTCGTTATTGGTTGGTACTGTAATTTGGAAACCATTTATTTATTTATTTATTTATTACGTGAGTGACGTGACCTTGGGAAGTTTTTCTTCCCTTCTGGGCAATCTTCTGGGAATCAGGTGTCAATGGTGGGCAGTAGGCTAGTTTCTACACACTTATACTCCCCTCTGTTGATAATCACACAGTGTAATTCTGTCTATGTTTGAATGCATCACTTATAATTGTTAATGTCATTTAGATACCCATTTGGAGTGCTTAATTTCTATGTTTAAATCAGGATTGATGGAATATTCTTGTTGCTAATGTCTACCGGCCATGGGATTATTATTATTATTTCTCTTTCTGTTATGTTTGCAAATGAAGGATTCAAAATAAATTAAAAAAAGTAATTATATGATGTCACTCCTTTTATTTATTGTATTTGTATTTTAGAATTTTTTTAATTGGGAAATTTAACAATGAAAGGAAAACAAAGAAAAAATCGATGAAATACAATAAAGATGTTAAAGGCACCAAAATAAAAGAAAAGAAAGAAAATAAAATAATATATGAGCACTAATAACAATAATAATAAATGGCCACTAGTATTTTGGAAATTTAAAAAAGGGGGGGCAAAGTAAGGTGAGGAACTGCAGTTTCCAGAGCTCAGCATCTGATTATTAGTGAGCAGGTATGCATTGCTGTCTGCTGTCGTTTTACAAGGCTAAGAGTTAAGGCCTCTCCCTGTATCCCACCTCATTGCCTAACACAGACAAATCCGATCAATATGCCTTCCCTCGGGCTGCTTCCCATTGATTTCCTTCTTCGCCTTGACTTTGGATATAGTGAGATGAGCCTGGAGGACTATGAGACTCTCTCTTTGAACACCATTCAGCCAATTTTCCAGATCATGAACAGCATGACTTAGAAGTTGCTTTTGGTAAAGGAATAGCCTGTTGGGTGATAGACTCCCCCCCCCCACTCTTTCCACCTCTCTTCCTCATCTGTTCTGATTGTTAAGTACATGGCCTGGTTTTTCTCTCTGTCTCTCAGCTGAGGAAATAATACACAAGATTTTCAGGGCCTAGATGGAAGTGAGACCCCGTCGGCATATAACACCTCTGCTCAGAGATCTGCACTGGTTGCCAATTTGTTATCTGGTGTAACCCCTGGTACAGAAAGTTTAACAGCTCAGGACCAATTGACTTGAGAGACCACCTTACCCCATATATGTTGACTTGAGCACTTCAGTCTGCAGGACAGGCACTGTTACTGGTGTCACATAATGCCCATTCTGCACTTGTAAGAAATCGTTCTTTTAGTGTAGCAGCACCGACTCTTTGGAACTCCCTGCCTGCCGACATCAGGCAGGCGCCTTCGCTGCATTCCTTTCAGCACCAGCTTAGAACATTTTTGTTTAGGTAAGCCTATCCAGACACTAAGTCGCAGTCGACTTGGAGTCACATAACAACCACAGATCCAGACACATAGATGTTCATCTGTTTAAATTCTTTTTAGTTAGTAGCTATTTTAATTATTTTAAATATGTTTTTAATTACTTGTTTTTCACTGTTTTATTAATAATTTTAACATATTTTGTAAACCTCTTAGAGGTCTTCAGGCAGTACATAAGTTTTGCTAAATCAAATAAATAAATAAATAGAAAGTTTTATTTATTTATTACCTATATCCATCTTTCAGTCCAGCTATCTATAATCTACACTTTCATAAAAGTATACCAAGGTAGTATACATTATTATTATTAGTAGTAGTAGTAGTATTTAGTAGTAGTAGTAATGCAGATACCATGTTATCAGAAGGTCCGTTCTGCACAACATAGGAAACATACCTTTAGTGTTGTGGCACCGACCCTTTGGAATTCCCTCCCCTTAAATATTAGGCATGCGCCATCTCTGATATCTTTTAGGTGCCTGCGGAAGACCTTCCTCTTTCAACAAGCCTTTTAAGTAGAGACATTATCCCAGTCTGCATCTGTGTTGGAATTGCTTTTTAAGATGTTTTTAAAGCTTTTTTTTGTTTTTAAAAAAGATGTTTTTAATATGTTTTTAAAGATGTTTTGTTTTAATATATTTTAAAGTCTGGTTTTTAAGATATTTTAGGGTGTTTTTGTTTGCCGCCCTGGGCTCCTACAGGGAGGAAGGGCGGGATTTATTTATTTATTTATTTATTTAATTACATTTCTAGACCGCCCTATAGCAGAAAGCTCTCAGGGCGGTGTACAACAAATAAAATCACAATTAAAATATGAGCAAGTGTGGAAAAATATATATATATATAGTACAACTATAAAACATTAATAAAATTGCCATTGAGATTTAAATTAAGATCATATTAAGTTTAGAATGTTAAATTAAAATATTTAAAAATTTACAAAATTTAAAAAGCCTGGGCGAAAAGGTAAGTTTTTACCTGGGGCCGAAAAGATAACAGAGAAGGCGCCAGGCGTATCTCGTCTGGGAGGGCATTCCATAGTTCTGGGGCCACCACCGAGAAGGCCCTAGATCTAGTTGTTGATCTCCGGGCCTCTTTATGGGTTGGGACCCGGAGGGGGGCCTTCGATGTCGAGCGTAGTGAACGGGTAGGTACATAGCAAGAGAGGCGCTCCATCAGGTATTGCGGTCCGATGCCGTTTAGGGCTTTATAGGTAAGAACCAACACTTTGAATCTGGCCCGGAAACATATCGGTAGCCAGTGCAGCTGCGCCAGGACAGGTGTTATATGGTCAAATTTCTTTGTCCCAGTGAGAACTCTGGCCGCAGCATTTTGCACTAGCTGAAGTTTCCGAACCGTCTTCATAGGTAGCCCCACGTAGAGTGCATTACAGTAGTCCAATCTAGAGGTTACCATAGCATGGATAACTGAGGCAAGATGCTCCTTGCTCAGATAGGGTCATAGTTGGGCTACCAGCCGGAGCTGGTAGAATGCATTCCGTGCCACCGAGGCTACCTGAGCCTCAAGTGACAGGAGCGGATCTAATAAGACCCCCAAACTATATAAATTTAATAATAATAAATACTACTACCCATGTCCTTCACCAGCAGTTCTCAAAGCAGGTTACAACTGTTTAAAATTCAATATTAAAACCATGCAAGATTATAATAAAATCATTAAAATCATCAGTAAATACATCATTAAAAACATCAATAAAACATCAATCAATCTTGGTTTATTACAATCAATGACTAGCATAGAAAGCATTCAGAAATAGCATAAAACATATTGCCCAAATACATAAATAAATAAAATAGAATAAAAAGATAGCATATCATAGAATAAAATAAGATATAGGTACTATATATATATGCAATATGATTCTCCCCTTTCTTTTTAACCACCCAATAAAACATCAGTAAATACTGATTGATTAAAAAAAGACAGGTTGGCCAGCCTCTCTGAACAATACAGTTTTCAGAAGCCTAAAAGAAGGTGCCTTCTCCTCCAGAAAAGAAGTAGCTCAAAGCACCTTACAGATGAGCATCACAATAACCTATCATGACAAGCACAGTTGCCAGATGAAAAGCAGCAAGAACACAAAGAGATCAAACTAACAGTAAAGAAATTAAATTAAGCTGCAGCAGAGCTTGTTTGAAGAGAAAAGACTTCAATGGCCGGTAGAACACATGCAGTGGGGAAACAACCTAGCTCAGGGGGGTCCCCAGCCTTTTTGGGCCAGTGGGCACATCTGGGATTTTGAGAACATGCCGTGGGCACCAGTCACAAAATGGCTGCTGTGGGGGGTGTGGCCTAATACAAAATGAGGACATTTACTGAGATCTTTCTCGGGTGCCATAGGAGATGCTTGATGACACTGTGGTTACTGAGGCCAATGTGACATCTCTATCTTGTCCTTGAGACTCTGCTAGGCAACTCCCTCACTCAGACCCCACCCCCTCTTCTCAGGCACCACCCCTTCTGGGCCCTGCCTTGAGTGCCTGACTGCAATGCACCCTTGAAGTGTGATAATGCCTCTTCATTGCCTGGATGGAGAGAGCTACATATAGAAATTTCTGGCATTTGTGTGGCCAGAATGTAGCCTACAGTATGTGTTGCAGCTGTTGCTCCTCCCACTTTGCACCATCCCTGTCCAACAGTAAGAGTCACAGCTGTCACCCTGCCTACTTTGGACTCTGGCCACACCCACCACTGGCATCTGCTCCTCCCCCCAGGCAGTGCAACCCTTGGCCTGAAATGATATTAGGTCAGGTGACTACTGCCTCTCCCCCTCCCCCTGGACCACTCCTAATTCAAGGACGTAGTTCCGTCAGGCAAAAACACTCAAAGGAGGCGTGAGGCAGGGCTGGTGAGGGGCAGTGGGGGCTAGTGGCTCCATGTCAGTGGGGCAGTGGCATCCGCTCTGGGTTTTAGTCTGAACTGTCAAGGAGCTTTCAGCACCTTGGACAGCTCCTTGAAAGTTTGGACTAAAACCCAGAGTGGATGCCACTCCCCGGCTGCCACTGGGGAGGGGTGTGTCCTGGGGACAGGGGATATGGCTGAGGAAGGGCTGTGGCCTGGGGAGTGTTGTGAGGGCCAGGCTGGGGGGCCAGGAGAGCTGCATTTGGCCCCTGGGCCTGAGGCTCCCCACCTCTGCTCAAAGCTACCTCTCAGAAGTGGTGCCCCGCTAATTGTGGCAGAGAGGAGTCTTATGTAAGACACCTGCCTCCTCTACGATTGCAATGATTAACAAAGAAGAGCTTAATAGGGGGATACAATAAATTATTCAAGCCCCTGATCCTTTTGAAATGCTAACAGGTCTTCTCCTTCGAGAGACTCTTTGATTCAATTATGGCAGATCAGCCGGCCGGTCTAATTGGCTCTCTCCAATAGTGGATGATCAGATTTGTTAGGTTAAGGCAAATAACATGAAGGAGGGGGACATCGTGATTGTAAGATACCCTTTCTAAAGATGTCTCGCCTGGGAAGGGTTTCTTCTTGTCTGCCCCTGTTGTGATCTTGCTGTTTTATGTTGTTTTGATTGTTTGACTGATACATTTTACTGTAATTTACTGTATATTTTGTGGTATTAATATGCTGTTCTCCACTATAGGCCGATCAGCGGCAATGAAATAAATACAATTTCAAAATGCATATGTTAGACAATTAATTGGATGGACTCAGGGGGGCATCTAAGAGCTTTGGGTAATCAGGTACCTGGAGAAACTGAACACTATTCACATAGGTGTGGGCTGGTAAAGGCTACCAGAAGGTTTTCTGGACAAATTATACACAAACATGTAATAGAGCGGATAATAGCTGGGGTGGGAAACCTTTGTCATCCCAAGGGCCACAATCCTTTCTGGACAATCTTTCAAGGGCCACGCGTCAGTGGTGGGTGGGGCCAGGAGCAAAAGGGGATGGACCCACAGAGGTAAATCTGATCTTTGCATACCTCTCCCTATCCAGACAAGCTGTGGAGGCCGGTCCATTTGGGTGAGTGGGGGACTGCCCTGTCAACCGCCCGCTACCCACAGCCAGCCCCTAGCTGCTTGCCTTCCTACTTGCAACCAGTCCAGGGAGTGGCACTGGCTGCCAAACCTCCTCCTCTTTCGTCTCAATGTCGCTTCTTCTAGAACTCAGCTGGGAGGAGGAGGATGGGGACCAAACTAGATTGGGTTGCTTCTGCCTGTCGTTGGCTGTGCCTCCCACCTGCTGGCTTCCCTTGCTTGCCACCCTACCAGTCCTAAGGGGCACCAGCCACCACGACAGACAAGCAAGAGGCATCATGAGAGGTAATGTGCATTTCATCTACGCAAAAACCTGGAAGTAGGGGCAGTGAGGGATGAGGCTTGGTGAGAGTTCCAAGGGCCAGATAGGGCCACCCTTCTGAATTTGCCACTGTGCTATTGGCAGTTGGTATTCAGATGCTTTGTTGTTGTTATGTGCCTTCAAGTCGATTATGACTTATGGCGACCCTATGAATCAGTGACCTCCAAGAGCATCTGTCGTGAACTGCCCTGTTCAGATCTTGCGAGTTCAGGTGTGTGGCTTCCTTGATGGAATCAATCCATCTCTTGTTTGGCCTTCCTCTTTTTCTACTCCTGTTTTCTCCAGCTTGGTCTAGACTACCGCCCTTTAGGATGCATGTGGTGAGGGGGTTTGAGAGTGTTGAAGAAGCTGAGAGGAATGTGAATCTAGACCAAGAGGCTAGACTCCTAGCAGGGGCACCCAAGGTGGAATGGTCAAAGCTGAGACACCAGACTAAGATGCATCCAAACTCAGAGAAAGGCAATCGTGAACCGCCTCTGAATACCTGTTACCACAAAAACCCTATGAACATTCAGATGCTTACTGCCTCTGATACTGGAGGCATAACATAGCCATCACGGCTATGAATTTGTCTCCTCCTCTTTCAAAGCCATTCACGCTGGTGGCCCTCACCGCCTCCTGTGGAAGCGGATTCCATCATTTAATTATGTGAAGAAGTCCTTTCTTTTGTCTGTCCTGAATCTTCCAACATTCAGCTTCACTGGATGGCCATGAGTTTTAGTGCTATGAGAGAGGGAGAAAAACTCTTCACTACCTATGTTCTCCATACCATCTGTAATCTCATTCATCTCTGTCATGTCCTCTCTTATTTGCCTTTTCTCTAAACTAAAAAAAATCTCTAAATGTTGTGACCTTTCCGCATAGGGGAGTTGCCCCATCCCGACATGATAGGGAGCCCATGTCACCTGTCATTTTCCTTGTGAGGCTTGATCCCATCAGAGAGGGAAGCTTTAATGATGCCTTTTATTTCAGAAGCTAAGAGCAACACATATAGAGACCCGTCTGCTTTCAAAAGCCCTCGATACGCTTCTTGGGTTGGCGCTGAATATAAAGCAACAGTAAATGTTTCAACAGTAAAAGCATTCCTTCTTTTGAAATGGGACCTTGCGCTTGACCTGTGTCAGCTGATAATGCAGCTGCCTAGCAGACAAATTCTTTACCCTCTTCAGCAGTGGTTCCATGCTAACATCATTGGTGACTCAGGAGCACTTGACACCCGATGTGCTCTTGTACATGTGCCATCAATCATGTGCATTGTCTACTCTGAAGGCAGATGCTCTTCAGAGTCTCTGGCAGAGATCTTTCCTGCTATCACCTGCTATCTAATCCTTATAACTCACACGTGGACAGCCTGTGGCCCACATGTGGCCCACAGGGTCATTCAGCTTGGCCCAAGTGGATCCCCCCCAGCCACTGACTTGCCCCCATGATTGAATTTTGCTGCCTCCCGGCTGAGTTCCTGCTCCCCCAAGCCCATGTGCCATCCTCCCCATTTAAATCAGGCACCTACGTTGTGGATGGCACAACTGTGATGAGGAGGATGGCGTGTGTGAAGGAGAGGGTTAACTCTCCCTGCCCCATGAGTGTGTGGGTAAATGAATGTGTGATTGGTCCTAGCAGGGTCAAGCTCCCTCAGCTCTAGCCATGTGAAGTAGTTATTTTGAGGTCTAATTTCTCTAAAGGTGTGACCCCAATTTAATTATAAACTTGACTGCAAACAGTTCTTCAGCTATTACTGTCTAGGCTCATGAGGGTGGGTTAGACATTTGAACCATTGGACACCAGAAATAAATGAAAGAATTTATTATAAAAAGAATTGTCCCTAATACAGAATTAATACATTTAAAGGTTACCAGCCCTAAATCAATATACATACTCACACAATCCAGAGCATCTTAGAATGACAGAACCCCATGTGAAGACATTTTACACCCCTGGATGTGGAACCTCTCAGGTTCCGAAGAGAAGACCTGATTATTCCCCGTGCACTTAATTCAACATCCTTTCCAGTTGCCTTTGCCAAACCCACTGTAGCATGACCAGCGAGGTAACTTCTAGCTATCTTATTGGCTCAGCACAAGGACACATCACCTGGACCTCCCCCTGAGATCGTCCCTGTGTGTGTGTGTTCCCTGTTCTTGTAGTTAGCGTGTTCTCTGCTGCTAGCCTGTGTTTTTCCAGTCACCATACCAGGATGTTAGTTTGGTTCCTTGGTCTTCTCTCACTTCTCCTTTCAAGCCTAGAAGCAGCACTTTATTGAAATCCAGCTTTTTCTCTTGCTACGCTTAGCCATTTTTACCCAGAATCCCTTGATCAAATCTAATTAGCCTTATTAAGAATAACAGGGTCCAATTCTCTTTCAATGCCCACTGGCATGCAAGCCCACTCAACAGCCACCCTCCACCCATCAGCATCCCTTGGGATCAGAAAGGTTTCTCACTGTTGTTTTAACTGGAGATTGGAGGGACTGAATCTGGGACCTTTTCCTGCACAGTAAGTGCTCTGCTGCCGAGCGATTAGCCCTCCCCAAGTGCAAAAGCCACTTTGAATCTTGGCTATTGTCAGTATGAGTACATAAGAGGAGTCCTGCCCATTATTCTGCTTCTAACAGTCGGCAGCTGAACCCCCCCACCCCCTGAGCAGTGGACAGCTCCTTGAACGTTTGGACTAAAACTCAAGCAGATGCCACTGGAGCCACCAGCCCCCGCTGCCCCCAAGCAGAGCATGAATTGCACGGAGTCACGTCTAGTTTGGACTTTGGTCTTAGCCCCAGTTGGAAGACCTTGCAACTCATTATTGGGGAAGGGTCGTAGCTCAGTGGCAGAGCACCCGCTTTGCATGCAGAAGGTCCCTGGGTTCAATCCCCAGCATCTCCTGGCAGGGCTTGGAGAGACCCCCTATCTGAAAGACTGGAGAGCTGCTGCCAGTCAGTGTAGGTAATACTGAAGTTGAGGGACCAATGGCCAAACTCAATATAAGTCACCTTCCTATGTTCCTGTTATATATTGTCCTTTATATAGTGTGTTTAGAGAGCAATACTTGGGACAGGAGAGGTGGGGAGTGGTCTGACCATGAGTCTATAATTT
This sequence comes from Rhineura floridana, assembly GCF_030035675.1. Classification (NCBI taxonomy): domain Eukaryota; kingdom Metazoa; phylum Chordata; class Lepidosauria; order Squamata; family Rhineuridae; genus Rhineura; species Rhineura floridana. Next base: position 13,867,702 of record NC_084496.1, read on the forward strand.
ATCTACTGGATGGACAAGATACATATACAACTGTGAAGACTGCATGTTCTCTGTCCACAGTACTGAGAGAAGGTTATGTCCTTCCACAGGAGATTCAGAATTTTAAATTTGTTTGATGCTCTTATTCTCTTAGGTTTTATAAAACTATGTTCCGATTTGCATACATTCATTTTACTTGTGGGACTGCTGTACTCCAGGTGTGCCTGCTCGGCCACTTTGATCTGCGGAACTGGCACTGTTACAGGTGACACATAATACTCATTCTGCACTTGTAAGAAACTGTTCTTTTAGCTTGGCATCGTCCACACTTTGGAACTCCCTGCCTATTGACATCAGGAAGGCTCCTTTGCTGCATTCTTTTAGTGCCTGCTTAAAACATTTCTGTTTAGGCAATCCTATCCAGACACAGAGGGAGGCAATGGTAAACCCCCTCTGAATACCGCTTACCATGAAAACCCTATTTATAGGGTCGCCATAAGTCGGAATCGACTTGAAGGCAGCCCATTTCCTTCCAGACACACAGGTATTGATGTATTTTAACCTCTTTTTAGTTTATTGTTGTTTTAATCATTTTTAAATGTTTTTAATTACTTGTTTTTAACTATTTTTGTTGAAAATTTTAATGTTTCTTGTAAACTGCTTAGAGATTTATTTTAATAATCAAGCAGTATACACATTTTGTTTTGTTCCCTTGTATTTCTTTTAATATTTGCCAAAGGAGGAACAGTGATTCCTTTTTAAAGGGGCCTGCTGTGGTCTGCTGGGGAAATTCAGCACTTTATGTTGTAGTTTCTTTGGGTCTGAGTTAAACTTCTATTGATGTCACTTGGTGTTTACTTTCCTCCTGTTAAGCCTTTGTTTTGTACTGGCCTGATGACTAGATATGATGGAATAGGCAAATCTGACAATTTTGGTTTCTCTGAATTGCTCATTTCCCCCCAGGCTTCAGTTAGGTTCTCCAAATTTCCATATCAGTTTGTTTTAAAAAAAGAAGTGTTTCTCCTAATGTACACACTTGTATGCAATTTTGCCTAATATACACATTTTTGCAAAGCAATCTTCCCTAATCAGGGATATAGTTGTTCAGGGACTTGGGGGTCTTAGACCCCTTACTTTTTTGGGAGCAGGCTCCCAGCAGCTTCCCTATGTCTCTAGCAACCTATGAGCCAATCATCATGAAAAAAGTGTTAGCCACTGAGAAGAGTCTTCTAACATGCTTTCTTGTCCTTTTCCTGCTGACTGGAGCTAATCAGAGTGAAATGAGGCAAGTCAGCCATTGAGAAGACTCTTCTCAGTAGCTAATACTTTCCCTTTCATGCTTGTCGGCTCCTAGGGATAGCTGTTGTTGTGGGAGAAGACATTAACAAGGATCTCATTTTCGACTTGCCAGGAAAAAGGGGGGAGGGGGCATGGCTGTGACTAACATGAAGGGACCCTGCACTTCTGAACTTGCCACTACACTACTATCCCTAATACAATGCTAAAGTATGTTATTTTCATGAATATATGTGTTTTTATGCACACTTTACCCTACTGGGGTGATTCCCATACATTTTTCCTCCCACGGACCACTTGAAAATTGCTGAGGGTCTTGGCAGACCACGTAATGCTTTTTTCTGCCTGTTGTAGCAATTGTACTGCACTGTGCCAGGTGCTGTATGATTTTTAATTGCATTTGTTTGCCTCTTTTATTTCTTATATTGTATTTTACTGTACTACAGTTTGAATTCTGCTGCTCCCACTGTTCTTCACAGACATACTGTGGACCACCTGAATGAAGCTTGCGGACTGCTGGTGTTCCACGGAGCACAGTTTAGGAGCCCCTGCCCCAATGCATACCTTTCTGTACACGTCACGTGGCTGGAAGACTCCACTGGAAAATCCAGAGAAGCGCCAGTTTCAAAGTATAGCTGCCTTTCAGTTTGTACATTATTTTGGAAAGTGCAAATTAGGTAGATTCGCCTTTCAGTGCAAACGGAATCAAATTTCTCCTCTATCCCTAGATCCAAATAAACAAATCGGAATCTATTTTGGCATCAGCGACGTGCAGGGAATAGTCTCAAACCCAAGCAGCAGAATGAGGTATCAGGAGCAAATGCAATCGGCGTAGTAGGAATACCTGTATAAATTCCAGGAGCCATCTGGAAATACAGCACACACAAAAATGAAAGCATCGCCAAAACATGCTGACTAGTGTATACCGAGACAGTCTGAAAGGTGAAGAGCAAAAGGCGAAGCTGAATTCAGACTAGGGAAATGTGAAAGGTAAATATTGTGATAGGGCGGGCTGTTAAAGAAGTACAGTGTGTGCTTCAGAATAATTCGTGCTGATCAATCAATGCAGGCATACACGGGGTGGGGAGTGACAGCCACATTATGTAAAATCAAATAAAGTACATTTCACTGGGGTTGGAGAAACAGATCTGATAGGCATCTACTACTGCCGTCAAGTGAAGTACTGCAAGAGTTGAATTGTAAATGTGCCAAATTGCAATTGTACCATTTCAAATTTGAATTATACATCTCACACCTATTTGCATGCTTAGCAACCAACACATCTTACATGAAGGAAAGAGACAGAGAATGCCTGCCTATAAAGGCAGGGATCATAATCATCCTTTGCATGTAGGCGATTCCAAAATATAATAATAAAGGAGATGATGTTGATGATGATGTAACTTGGATGATGATGATGATGATGTTAATGGAACTTGTTAGTCACTTGTTAGACAGAAAAGTCTCCAGATAACCTTTTAACACTTTTAAAAGCATTATAAAGAACACACACATGCAAATCATAACATTCCACTGATCAGCACTGACAACAAACCTGACTTGCAAAGGAATTATCGGGAGCGCATTTTAAGGCTTCTGATTGTGATGTCACATATGACATCAGGTGTGGGGCAGGTGGGCATGGCTTGGGGAAAAATTGCCCCGAAGGACCGAATTAGGACCTCTGCCAGGCCTAATTTGGCCCATAGAGGTTCCCTACTGCTGTTAAATAATATAGCGCAAGGGCAACCTTTAGGGATGTTTTGAAAGGGAATGCTATTCTGGGCTCCAACCAGAGAGCTATGCACTCTTCCAGGATACTCCATAGCACCCCCACCTCCAGTTTCCATCCTGCCCCCCTGCTGCTACACTTAGCCAACATTCCATGGCAGGTGAGCATGCTCAGTTCCCCCTTAAGTTTTTCCATTAAAGATTTTACGTACTTATACAGACCTCAGGATTCCCCCAAACCTGCTGATACCTCACTGCTGACACGCACACACAAATAGGCATGGGGGAGAAATCTGATTCAGCTCGCATTTAAAGCTTAATCTATCAAATCTGCACTTTCTGAAACAATATGAGAACCGAAACACAGCCTTCCTTCGAAATCTGCACTTATGTGAATGTTGTGACGCAGTTTGCCAACTAAGCAATGTTTACAAAAATGCATACGCTAGAGAAAAGTGTGCATAAAAATGAATATATTGGTGAAAATAACACAAAAATGCACTATATTAGGAGATACTGCTTGCAATAATGTGTACATGAGTCAAAGCTGCATATAAGAATTTTATTAGGAGGAATTCGGACCAAAATGCTAAAGATTTTTCATGAGGTGTTTTTTTTTAAAGTACATCGCTGCAGATATGTGGAAAACTGAATTTAAGATTCGAAAAATGAGAAATGAAGACAATCAAAATGGACAGGTCCACCCCTAACCATAACTGACGGATTAAGAATTCAAGGGGCATGCATGTCGCCAGATCAATAGTCACATGCATGTGAGCGCACACATACATATGGACAGAGAGAGAGAGAGATCAATACATCTGTTCAGGCTAATGTGAGGCTTTCTGGATGCAGGTGGCAAGCGATAATCAATGGGAAAACCAGGAGAAATGACAGCGTGGTGCACGTGCGTCTTGCCAGCAGATTGTCACTAAAAGCTAAACTGTTCACGAGAAACGGCTCCAGGCAATGGCCTGGTTTCAAGACGCTGCTGGCTGAACAGTTCACAGTAATTGATTACTTCTGCTGGGGGAGGAGGACTCGCATCCATGGATCATGTCATCATGGCGACTGCATTGCAGGGTTTGCTTGGCACCAGCCTGGTGGCAGGTGACAGAAGTGGAGAGTGCACCCTTGTTTGCTTAAGGACGCTAGGTGTGAGCCTTACATTAGTCACGGCAGCAGCAGCTGCCACAGCTATTTTCATGCTGGGAGAAAAACATCTCTAGTCAGCGTTGCAGAGTCGGCAGCTGATGAAAAGTCGGCAGGGACAAAAAGGAGCCAGGAGCCAGGCTTGCGGGTGCTTGCAGATATGTCACAACCATGGTCCTGGGTTTGCACAACCAATTCTGATTTCATTGTCCACCACTAGTGTCCTCTCCTCTCTCCTAATGGTGGGCAGCCATGTCGGACGGATGCTTCCACACCTGTCCAGCCCAAGGGCCACACTCCCTTCCAGGCAACTTTCCAGGGGCCACAAACCAAACTGGGTGGAGAAATGAATCTAAATTTGACATCTGTCCACGAGGAACCGAGGAAGCTGCCTTACCCTGAGTTGGACCATTGGTCCAGTGTTGTTGATACTGACTGGCAGCAGCACAAAGTGAGGATCATTCAGACCATGGTATATTCCCGATCCTATGTATGGATGTGAAAGTTGGACAGTGAAAAAAGAGGCTAAGAGAAAAATCAACTCATTTGAAATGTGGTGTTGGAGGAGAGCTTTGCAGATACCATGGACTGCGAAAAAGACAAATAACTGGGTGTTAGAACAAATTAAACCAGAACTGTCACTAGAAGCTAAAATGATGAAACTGAGGTTATCATACTTTGGACACATCATGAGAAGACATGATTCGTTAGAAAAGGCAATAACGCTGGGGAAAACAGAAGGGAGTAGAAAAAGAGGAAGGCCAAACAAGAGATGGATTAATTCCATAAAGGAAGCCACAGACCTGAACTTACAAGATCTGAACAGGGTGGCTCATGACAGATGCTCTTGGAGGTCACTGATTCATAGGGTCACCATAAGTCAAAGTTGACGAAGGCACATAACAACAACAACAGTTGAAGATGGCAGGGATTAAACCTGGGACTTTCTGCATGCAAAGCAGATGCTCTGCTGCCGAGATACGGCCCTTCCTCTCCCTATCTTCCATCCTAACATGAACGAAGAATTACAGGGGTGTGTAGTCCAGCCTGGCAAAGCGCTCAGAGAGGGGCGTGGCCTGGAGAGAATCCCAAGGGCCAGACAGGGAGGTCTGGAGGGCCTGATTGAGCCTCTGGGCCTGAGGTTTCCCATCTCTGGAGTACAGAACTGAAGTCTGAGTTCTCTCTCTCTTTCTAGGCTGCAATGCTAAACACACTTGCTAGGTGATGAACCCCGCTGAGCCCCTTAGGCCTTACTTCCAAATTACCAAGCATAGGATTGTGTTGTTAAAAAGGGGTTTAATTGCTTCATCAGGCCATAGCTGATGTCAGGGAGTGGTATCCTTGGACAACTGCCAAGGCCGCAGTGTCCCAGAAGGTCTACTGGCATTGCTGACCCTTGAACTTGCTGAGGCTTATCAGCATCCAGAACCACCTGCTTTCTCTCTCTCTCTCTCTCTCTCTCTCTCTCTCTCTCTCTCTCTCTCTCTCTCTGGCAGCAGGATTGTATCTTGCTGGCATCCCCCCCCAAAAAATGTAGATCTGGGCCTGCCAAACAGTAATTCCTTCTGCGCAGATGCAAGAGATCTATACTATCGATCTTCTATTGTCTGGTCTGCTTTGATTTAACAAACTGTTTTTAATTCAAGTTGCTTTAGCCGTGCGTTTTTCTCGCTCCAGCTGCCTGCTTTGACATGCAGGAGTGGCAAAAATCACCAGAACTTCTCACTATGCGGGAAGGTGGGCAGTGCGTAATCGAAGCTTATTTTATATGCCATGGTGGCATATGAAATAAGCTTCCATTTGCATGCTGTCCACTTCTCCAGATTGTGGGAATTTTGGAGGATTTCATTTGGTTTGCCTCTTATGATCTTTCTTTTTTTAAAAAAATGTTGTAAGCAGCTTGGAGAGGGAGAGAGAGACTGTAAGTAAAATAAATACATGAATCATTCCACACATGCTTGCCCTTCACAGAGTGCACGCATGTTTTATGGGTTTGTTTCTTTAGTTATTAAAACATTGATTTCTCAACCAGAAATTCCTGAGGGCGGTTAACATATATCCCTTAACATGAAAAAATCCCAACGGTAAAAGTTCAGGCAAGTAACACTAAAGTGATCAAATTGCTTGTCATATTCAAATCACATTAAATACTAAGAGAATAAAAATGTATTGATTTGTCACCTATAAGCCATTACTGAGAGCACCTGGTGAATAAATAAGGGGAGGATGGTCCAGGCATCATGGTGTATGTGTGTGCCCTACTTTCCAGAGGACACTCCTCTATTTGAAGATAGACTCTGGTTCAGCAGTTCCCAAACTGTGGTCATGGACTACCAGTGGTCTGCAAGGTACATTCACGTGGTCCTACATTCACGTGGTCCATGGTCTATGGGTTTGCGGTTGAAGACAGGAGATGGCACATCTATTGCAATTATTATTATTATTATTATTATTGTTGTTGTTGTTGTTATTGTTATTACTACTACTACTACTAGTAGTAGTAGTAGTAGTTGTAGTAGTAGTAATTTTATTTGTATACCACTTTGTACTTGAAAAGAAGCCTCTAAGCTGTTTACAGTGTTGGGGGGAAAAAATCAAACCAAATCACACATTTAAAACAATACAAAACATTTAAAAGAAACCATCTTAAACATTAACATCTTAACATTAACAATAAATATCATAAGAACCAAATTACACATTTAAGACAATACAAAACATTAAAAAAATCTTAAACATTAATATAACCTAAAATAACTAACATAATGCATCGTAATCAATGATAACAGATTAAAACACAAATATTCCAGGAAGACAAAACAACCCCACCCACCAAGCACACAAGTGTGTATGTTCAGGTAGCAGCATCACTCCTGTTTCTGTTGCTACCACCCCAACTTATGCTCTCACCAAAAGATGGGGCAACACTACCCACCCCTGGAGCTCCCTCCTCTCACCAGGGAGCACGCACAGCATTCCACCCCTACACAACACCCATAACAACGGGGGGTAACACCATCCTTGAGGTGTTATTTATTTTTATTATTATTATTATAATGCACAAAGTGATCTGCAGGAGCACAAGTTGTATGTCCATGGATGCCCGGGGGGTTGGTCCCCCTCACATTATAAGATCCTTACCAGTCAAAGTGGAAGCTGTTGATTTATGAGAAAATACAAGTCTTAGGTTTTTCGCCAGAGATCCTCATTGATCTCGGGCTGCCTAAGGCCAAAATGGTCATTTCCCAACGTATAAAGGACATTGAATTCCAAAACAACCAGAGCCTGGTGGCAGCATATCCAAATCCAGGTCTGACCCAAAGGATGTCTTTCCCGGCAAATTATCTTGCAAATCTAACCATTGCGAAATATAGACGAGCATTTACCCTAGCAAGGCATAATGTTCTGCCCTCTGCTCTGTTGAAGGGAAGATATAATGGAGTCCCCTACGCAAACCGAGTTTGCCCATGTGATAACAAGGAGGTGGAGTCAATTGGACACATTCTTCTATATTGCTCCTTCTACCGGGACATCCGCCATGTTTTTATTACCCCCATTTTACAAGCATTCCCTGCGGAATCGGAATTCGACTACCCCTCTTTTATGCTAGCGGACACCATTCCTTGGGTCACTAGTAAAGTAGCAAAGTTTTGTGCTGCTGCCATTAAGTATAGAAAAATGTTATTGAATTCTGATTAAAAGTTTTATTCCAGGTTACACGGGTTTTTATATTTTAATGTTAAATTTAGACTATTTTTTTAAAAAAATTGTTTACATTTTATGGTCTTGCGTGTGACGCAATTTTTAATAATGAAACTGTGATATTATGGCTGGTCTGGGACCGAAATAAAAATTTCATTTCATTTCATATGTCCATGGACGGGGATTTGAAGATGCATCATGTTGAAACCATCCAGCGACTAGACTTTTCTTCCCCACCAGTAAACTGGCACACACCATTAATGCCTTATAGGCCAGAATCTTGCGCCCAGACTGCTCGCCCCCGGCTGAGAATCGCAGGACGAGAACCCATTCACCCTTGCCAGGCACAAGTTTAAAGAGGTGCACGGAGAGAGGGGGGAAACCCACAGCCCAGCTGCACTTCCTTTTACTAACACACACACTACCAGCCCCACCGTCCCACCCTGATTTTTGATTGTATTTTAATTGCTGCTTTTATTTCTTATATTGTAGTGCAAAATGCGGCAGCCAGGCTGTTGACGAGGACCCATCGGTCTGCGCATATAACACCTGTCCTGGCCCGCCTGCACTGGCTACCCATTTGTTTCCGAGCTAGATTCAAGGTGCTGGTTTTGACCTATAAAGCCTTATACGGTGTGGGACCGCAATACCTTGTGGAACGCCTCTCCCGCTATGAACCTACCCGTCCACTTCGTTCAGTATCTAAGGCCCTCCTCCGGGTACCAACTCATCAGGAAGCCCGGAGGATTGTTGTTAGATCTAGGGCCTTTTCTGTGGTGGCCCCTGAACTCTGGAACAGCTTACCTGAGGAGATATGCCTGGCGCCTACGGTACTTTCTTTTAGGCGCCAGGTTAAGACCTGGCTATACTCCCAGGCATTTTAATGTTTAATGTTTAATGTTTTCATGTTTAACGTTGTTAGTTAATTTGCTGTTATGTGTTATTGATTTTATTATACTGTTGTATTTTAATCCTGTTTGTACACCGCCCAGAGAGCTATTAGCTATGGGCGGTCTAAAAATGTAACGAAATAAATAATAAATAAATAAATAATAAATAATTCTGTGACAACCTGGATTCTACGGAATACAATAAAATGCAATGTATAAGAGATCAAAGAAGCAATAAGAATGCAATTAAAATTCACACAGCATCTAAGCACAATGCATTACAATTGCTACAATAGGCAGAGAAATCATGAAGTGGTCCCCCAAGATCCTTAGCAATTTTCAAGTGGTGTGTGAGGTGAAAAAAGTTTGGGAACCACTCAGACCAGCTGGACCCAACTTCAGGTCCGGTTTAACAATAATGGGAAGGGGAGAGAGGAACAAAGGAATAGAGGAAGTTGCCTTATACTGAGTCAGACTATTGGTCCATCTAGATCAGTATTAGCTGTGCTGTGGGGGCGCTTTGTCATCCTGAGGTCCACATTCCCTTCTGGGAAACTTTCTGGGGGCCACATGCCAGTGGTGGGCAGGGCCAGAGGCACATTTTACTTTTGCACAGAAGGGGATAGTGATGGAATCATTGGTCAGTTGCATTTCTCTCAGTTTCTCATTTTTAAAAATCTTAAAATCGGTTCTCCACATTTCTGCAGCAATTTGCGATTTTTTTTAATCCTCATGAAAATTCTTCAGCATTTTAAGTGCAGGTTTCTTCTTATAAACCCATTTTTGTATGCCGTTTTGACTAACGTGCACATTCGTGCCAGCAATTTATCCGCATATAATGTGTTTTTGTATGTTATTTTCACCAATATATTCATTTGCTGCACACTTCCCCCTAATAGATGCATTTTTGTGACTGTTGCTTGGTTGGAAAACTGAATCGCAAAATTGCGAATGTCAAAGGATGTCTGTGTTTCAGTTCTCATATTGTTTCAGAAACTGAGATTTGGATAAATTTGGCTTTCAACACAAAACTGAATTGAATTTCTCCCCCATCCCTAAGAAGGGGAGTTTCTACACACCCTCCTCTCTCTCCTCCTCTGTTCAGGCAAGCCAGAAGCATTATCAGAATTGAAAGACATATTCCGGCCAGGCAGAAACTTCCAAGGAGGGTGCAAAGGTAAGGGGTGTGCCCTAGGAAAAGAGGGTGTGGCCTGGGAGAGTCTTGAGGGCCAGATGGAGAGGCTTGGAGGGCCACATTTGGGCCCCGGACCTGAGGTTCCCCACCACTGTTTTACACTGACTGGCAATGGCTCTCTAGGATTTCAGACAGGGGTTTCTTCCAGTCCTACCTGAATATGCCAGGGATTGAATCTAGGACTTTTTGCATGCCACGCAGATGCTGTCCCGCTGAGCTGCCCATTAGAAGGTAACACCTGAACAGCAGACTGAGCAGTCCACCCAGTCACAGTCTCTCTTCCCCGCTGGTGTGAGATGATGTGCTGCATTTCTGTTTTAAAACATAGCAGTGATTTCTCAGGTCGCAGCTACACATATAAAATAGCACATACACATTTTATGGAAATCAGTGGGGTTTTTTGGCTTTAGGTTTGGCTTTGGGGTTTTTTGGCAATGCCAAAACACCTGGATAAGGCGTGCTGTGTCTGGCCCCACAGTGCCCCTCAGAAGACGAGAGTGCTTTGAGCTGAACAAGAGTTATGGGGAAGGGCTGTAGCTCAGTGGCAGAGCACCTGTTTTGGATGCAGAGGGTCCCAGGTTCAATCCCCGGCACCTCCAGGTAGGGTAGGGAATGTCTGAAATCCTAGAGAGCTACTACTAATCAGTGTATGTAGACAATATTACAGTAGGTGGACCAAAGGTTTGATTCAGTATAAAGCAACTACTTATATTCCTAAGATCATTTTCACATGGGAGTCTAGCTTAGCTTGGCGATCGCTCATGACCGAGTAAGATTGTCTTCCAAAATAAAGTCTTTCCATGGGACTTTTGTTATGGAAGACACCTGTGCGTGGTTTTGTTTTACGTGGGGAGATCGGCGCACCACGATCAACACACAATCTTGACAGAAAAAGGCTTTGATCCAATGGCATGGGTACCACGACGATTGGAAGTCCTTTATCTGCTGCAGCCTTCATCCACCTTCACAGCCGTTGTAAAGTACACATTGTTATCCTCTGCCTGTTCTGCCGTTGAGGACATTCTTGGATCGTTCTTTGTCTGATTCCTCTCCCTTGACCTTACCGCCATGGGTGACCCTGCTGGGAGTACATTTAATACAGAAGTGGGGAACCTTTTTGAGACCAAGGACTGCATTTCCTTCCGGGCCACCTTCCAAGGGGGGTGGAGCCAGAGGCAAAAGCGGGAGGAGCAATGGATGTAAATATTACTTTTTACAATACGTTAGTTTGTAAACACACACGCACACACTCTATTTCTTTATCCTCCAACCAGGCAAGCAAGCTGTGGTATCTGAGTTCAAGTTACTGGGCCGGTTCCATGGATTTTGATATGGTTTTTATTATTGTTGTTGTGTGCCTTCAAGTCAATTATGACTTATAGCGACCCTATGAATCAAAGACCTCCAAGACCATCTGTCATGAACCACCCTGTTCAGATCTTGTAAGTTCAGGTCTGTGGCTTCCTTTATGGAACCAACCCATCTCTTGTTTGGCCTTCCTCTTTTTCTACTCCCTTCTGTTTTTCCCAGCATTATTGTCTTTTCTAGTGAATCATGTCTTCTCATGATGTGTCCAAAGTACAATAACCTCAGTTTCATCATTTTAGCTTCCAGTGACAGTTCTGGTTTAAAATATATTGTTATTTTTTCCTTCCCTTTTGTGATGTGGTATTTTATCTTTTTCTGTGCAAGTCACTTAGAGACTTTTCATGTCACAAGCGATTGAACAGAAATCATCATCATCATCTTACTTGTTTGTATAAGGACAGACTACAACCTGGGAGTCCAAGGTGCAAATCCCCACACAGCCATGAAACTCACTGGGTGACCTTGGGCCAGTCACTGCCTCTCAGCCTCAGAGGAAGGCAATGGTAAACCCCCTCTGAATACAGCTTACCATGAAAACCCTATTCATAGGGTTGCCCATAAGTCGGAATCGACTTGAAGGCAGTCCATTTCATTTTTCAAATTCCTAAAGAAAATTCACCAGCATTTTAGTGTGAATTTCTCCTAACATATACAGCTTTGTATGCAATTTTGCCTAACATGCACATTTTACAAAGCAATTTCCCCTAATGTAATGCATTCTTGTAATTTATTTTCACTAATATATGCATTTTTGTGCAGACGTTGTCCAAGTATGTGCATTTTTGTACACATGACTGGGCTGGGAAACAGCACTGCAAAATTCAGAGAACTACGGCTATGTTTCATTCTGTGGATTGTTTTTTGGCAAATGTGCATTGGGTCAGTTTGCCTTTCAAAGCGAACTAAATTAGGAAATGGAAGAAAGATAGGAAGTTGCCTTATCCTGAGTCAGACCCTTGGTCCATCTAGCTCAGTACTGTCTACACTGATTGGCAGCCGCTCTCTAGGAATTCAGGCAGGGGTTTCTCTCAGCCCTACCTGGAGATGCTGAGGACCTTCTGGATGCAATGCAGATGCTCAACCACTGAGCCACGGCCCCATCCCCATGATTTCCTCCCCGGTCCCTTCTCATGTGGGGACAGTCCAGCCCCCCTGTAAGGCAGAGCTGGGGCTGATTCTGGTCTGAGCAGAGTGGAGTCTTTGGCCACTTTATCTTTCTGTGTGGCAACAGAAAATCCCTTTCTTCCAAGGGCTTCCCAGACAGAAGCTCACTTGGCGGACATGTCACCTAGCCATGAATCTGCTCTCCTCTTTATCACCATGGCGTGCAAGAAGATAAAGCAGGCAGCCCCTGTTTGATTTGTTTTAAGGGAGGGGAAAATTAAAAGGGCTCCTCTGTGCAGCAGTAATTAAATTCCTAATCAGTGACGGCACATTTAGGAGAGATTGATGGCTTTTTAATGCCTGAGATGAATGCGGAACAGACGCCGTCACCGTGAGAATGACACAATGGCAGTCACGTAGGTCGCGAAGCGGAAAGGGGGCCATTTGCCAGGCGTCTTCTTGAGGAAATGCAATTATTGCTGCCCGTTTTTCAACAGAGATTGACTTCCTTGCTTTCTTTGATTGCTGGCAGCAGAAGGTTTGCTGAGGACAATCCGTCTGGCTTGATCAGTCGTCATTAGCCCTTGGGAAACCCACGCACGCACTACTAAAAAGAAAGGTATGTTTTTAACACCCCACCCCCATAAACCAATTAATTAGGGCGAAATAAGGCACTGCCCCACCAACCTCAGTCTGCCTTCATCCAGCCCCCACCTGCCTACTTTCTTACTTACAGCCAGTCCAGAGGGTGGCCCTGACTGCCAACCTCCTCCTCCTCCTCTTCTGGCTCAGTGCTGCCCTTGAAGGAACTCAGCAGGAAGGAGGAGGAGGAGGAGGAGGAGGAGGAGGAGGGCGGGGGCAAAACTGAGATGAGTTGGCTCCGCCTGGCATTAATTCTGGCGCCACCTACTGTTTGTGCTCCCTGCCTCCCGACCTGCCAGTCCCAGTGGGCATCAGCCACGACTGATTTTCCTTGTGTACTTATGTACATTGTTTTGAGATATTTATTGTGGCTTAATTATGTAACTTGAAATGTGGAATTTATTTTATTTATTACTAAATTTGTACCCTGCCCTTCCTCCCAAAAGGAGCCCAGGGCTGCTATTATTATTATTATTATTATTATTATTATTATTATTATTATTATTATTATTATTATTATTATTATTATTATTATTATTATTATTATTATTATTATTATTATTATTGTTGTTGTTGTTGTTGTTGTTGTTGTTGTTGTTATTGTTATTGTTGTTGTTATTGTTATTGTTATTGTTATTGTTATTGTTATTGTTATTACTTCTTCTTCTTCTACTACTACTACTGCTGCTGCTGCTACTGTTTATTTATATTTTATTTATTTATTATTTGATTTATATCCCGCCCTTCCTCCCAGTAGGAGCCCAGTAGGAGCAATACTGTTTAGTATTGTATTAGTACAATGCTAGTATTATTTGAGGTCCCTGCCTTTCACCTTACCTGCTCCAATGAGAACAAGCTGCCATTGCCCCCCCCCCAATAGAAACATGTAGACTTAAGCAAGGCAACAGTAAGTGGGCAGTTGTGCTGCTTTGGTTTTTAATTGTCAGTTCTGCTGTATTTAATTGGCTTAATTGGTGGAATACAGGGGAGTGCAGTTCTGGGCAGGAATGATGACATCATGTGCAGGAGCACCAGGGTAATTGATGGACTCTTGTTATTCTGACAAGTGAATGAGATGATAAGGAGGTTTTCAGGTTTGCTTGTGTTAGATTAGCAGAGAGGAAATCCAAAAATGTGGTCTATAACCAAGCAGAGGCTGGATGCTTCTTTCCTTTTCTTTGATAGGATTCCCACTTCATGCCAGCAATTTAAAAGGTAACACTTCTTTGCAAGATTGTTTGCATCTCTCATGAAAAGTTGAAGGTTACATTTCAGCTGGCTGACCATCTTTTCTTATATCTCAGTGTATTCTACAATTTGAGCATCTGCAAGAATAAGTAAGCACCCCTTAGTCCAATGAAGCTTACTCCCAGGAAACTGTGCGTAGGAGTGCAGTTGTGCTAATTTAACATAGAAACATAGAATTGTAAAGTTGGAAGGGACCTATAAGGCAACAGAGTCCAATTCCCTGCTTAATGTAGGAATCCAAATTAAAGCATACCTGACAGGTGGCTGTCCAGCTGCCTCCAGTTTTGGAAAGCCTGCCATCTCCCTAGGTAATTGGCTCCATTGTCATAAAGCTCTAACAGTTAGGAGGTTTTCCTGATGTTCAGTTTTCCTGCAACTTGAGCCTATTATTCTATGTCCTGCACTCTGGGGTGGCCGAGAAGATATCATGGCCCTACTCTGTGTGGCAATCTTTAAAGTACTTGAAGGGTGCTATCATATCTCTCCTCAGTCTTCTCTTCTCAAGGCTAAACATGCCCAGTTCTTTCAGTCTCTCCTCATAGGGCTTTGTTTCGAGTGCCCTGATCATCCTCATTGCCATCCTCTGAACCCATTCCAATTTGTCTGCATCCTTCTTAAAGCGTGGTGTCCAGAACTGGCCTAACCATGAGGCCTAACCATTGCTGAATAGAGGGGAATTAATACTTGCAATTTGGAAACTGTACTTCTGTTAATGCAGCCTAAAATAGCATTTGTCTTTTTTGCAGCCACACCGCACTGTTGGCTCATATTCAGCTTGTGAATAACAACAATAACAACAATCCCAAGATCCTTCTCACATGTAGTATTGCTGAGTCAAATATCCCCCATCTTATAACTGTGCATTTGGTTTCTCTTTCCTAGTTGTAAAACTTTGCACTTATCCCTATTAAATTTCATTCTGTTGTTTTCAGCCCAGTGCTCCAGCATATCAAGATCCCTTTGAATTTTGTTTCTGTCCTCCAAGGTATTAACTACTCCTCCCAATTTTGTATCATCTGCAAATTTGATAAGCATTCCCTGCACCTCCTCATCCAAGTCATTAATACAAATGTTGAAGAGCACTGGGCCTAGGACCGAGCCCTGCAGTACCCTTCTCATTACCTCCACCCAGTTTGAGAAGGAACCATTGATAAGCATTCTTTGAGTACGATTCTGTAGCCAACTGTGGATCCACCTGATGGTTGTTCCATTCAGCCTACATTTAGCTAGCTTGCTAATCAGAATATAATGGGGCACTTTGTCAAAAGTTTTGCTGAAGTCAAGACCAATCAGCACTCATCATGGCCCTAGTGAGGAGTACATCACAATGATATCTGGCACAGACAATTATGTAATCCAGGAGATGCCAGTGTTTTGATGGAGGGTGCTTCCATGATGTTTTAAATTTGTTTTTCTGGTGAAAGTGTTTGTAATAAGATTATGCTCTGCACATTTAGTTAGAAGTAGAATTCCATTCAGCTTGGTGTTGCCAACTCCTTCTTTCCCAATGGTTTCTGGCCAGAAATCAAAATCACGCCCAACTCTTGCATTTAAATCGACCAAGAGGATAATTTTATCCTCCTTAGGTATCTCTGATAAGATGGTGTCCAGCTGGGTATAATTTTTTTCCTTGATGTCTTCATCAGCATCTAATGTTGGTGCATAAGCACTTACAATAGTTGCCTGCTGGTTTTTGGCAAGATTTAACCAGAGAGTTGAGAGTCGTTCATTAATGCCAATAGGAACTTCTGACAAGAGCTTCACAAGATTACTTTTAATAGCAAAGCCTACTCCATGTATTCGACATCCTTGTTCAGGCAGTCCTTTCCAGAAGAACCTCCTTTTTCTTCCTTCAATTGTCCCTCTCCTGCTCTTTGAGTTTCTTGGAGTGCTGCTATGTCAATATTAAAACATCTCAGTCTCAACTCCCTCGCAATGATGGCAGTCCTGCGTTCAGGATGTTCACTATCTGTATTGTCCAGCAATGTTTGTATATTACATGTTCCAAAATTCAACTGACTTTTGCGACCGCTAAGTGGTGACCCCACTGGACGTGTTAATCCAGTCAGGGAGAGAGATGAGGCAGACTATGTTTAGGGCACCTTTTCTAGTCCCCTCCCCATACAGGGTGAGCAGAGTGGTTCCTGAATAGGACTGCTCAGTCGTGGATACAGTTGCTGAACTATTCAACTGCCTAGGTCCTTGAGCCAGGATGAATGAGTCTGTATCCACTTCCTATGTGCTTGTCCATGACTAGGGGCTTCCAGATTTCATAGTCCTGCCCCTGTCACCATTCGCCGATCGCCATGGGACTTTTGGTTTGGTTTGGTTGGAAGACACCTGTGCGTGAATTTGTTTTATGTGGGGAGATTGGTGCATAACGATCAACACACAATCTTGACAGAAAAGGGTTTCGATCCAATGGCATGGATACCGCAGCGATTGGAAGTTTTGATCGGCTGCAGACTTCATCCGTCTTCACAGCCATTGTAACATACACATTGTTATCCTCCACCTGTTCTGCCGTTGAGGACATTCTTGGATCGTTCTTTGTCTGGTTCCTTGACCTTACCGCCATGGGTGACCCTGCTGGGAGTACATGACTCCCGACGGCATCGCTCACAGGGTTCATTGGAACACACAAGCCCACTCACCACTATGAGAAATTGCTTCCAAAAATGTACACATTAGTCAAAACTTCATACAAAAATGTGTTTATTAGGGGAAACTCTCACTAAAGTGCTGAATAATTTTCCTGAGCATTTTTTAAAAATCACAAATTATTGCAAAAATGCGAGAACTGAATTTAAGATTGGAAAAATGAGCAACTGAGAGAACTGAAATGGATAGATCCTGCCATCCCTACTCCCAGCAAACAAACCAGAGTGAATGCTCAATAAATAGCCTGCGGTGTCTAATCTCTCTGCAAACAAATCAGGATGAATGCTCAATAAATTGGTCTTCTGGAAGCCAAAAGAGAGAAGAGGATGGCAGAAAGAGGGATTCAAATAAAATTGAAGGCAGTTTGTTATTTTCAAGAGATCTGACTTATTTTATTTAGGGATTTCTCCCCTTGCATCCTCTGGATGGGTCTCCGAGCCTCCCCTCCTTTCCTTTCCCCTCCCCTCCCTCCTTTGAGTCCAGAGTAAAATGCAACACTGCGTGTGCGTATATTTTGCATGTGTGTGTGCACCAGGCAGCCAAAAGAACAGTAGGAGCAAATCACAAACTTAATCTCAGGCCTGTCTAGTTAAACTCCAGTGGTTCTCTATTCATTATAATTATGCTGATTGATTCTTCGATTCAGTCATTCATTGCTATAGCTACCGCATGGAGGTAGCTTAGGTGATTGCTTCACAAAGCCTGCGGGTTAGCACTTTTTTTTCTGTGAGAGGGAGACCTGCTGGGGGGAGTTGTGAGGGAGTCGTTCCTCTTCAGTGACAAGCTGGATAAAGTCATGTGTAGAGCCACCAAGTTATGCATGCCAAGTTATGCACTTATTTCCCTTGTGGAACCATGACAAACACTGTTTCCACGTTATGAGCGCTTATAGATGTGGGGAAATGACACCTGTGGCAGAGCACCTGTACATTTTTGTGTTTTATGTAATCTTTCCTATGATGTAAAAGCCACTTCTGGAAATCTAGTGGAATCAAGTGGAAGTTTAGCACTCATTTCCGTGGTAATTCCTTCCAGAAAAAAAATCTGTTTGCAACCCTGCTAACCAGGAATAATCATGGGAGTTTGCTGTTTTATTTTTCCAGCAGTTTTCTTGTGATCATGCCATGGCCGCTCATGTGATGAAATTTGGGACGGTATTCTGGTACATGCGCATAAAAGGTGGGGAGGTGGTTGGTGACATGTCCGATGATGCCTGCTGTTGTGTCATCACACCAATGCCCACTGATGTGAATGAAATTTAGCATGACATGGCAGTATATTGATGAAAAAAAACCCACCACAGTCCCATAACAGGTACTACAATCTGCAAGGAACATTAGAAATCAGGAAAGAAGCGCTAGCATTATAATAAGGAAAAATAGTACAATAAACCCAATGCCTGAGTGCAGCTCTAGTTTACCATGGAGAAGGGGATCACAGGAATATTATGGGTTGTATCCAATTCTAGTCCTACTCAGAGTAGACTGATTAAAATTAATAGACACAGGGTTTACTCTGAAGAGAACTTAACTGGATACAATTCTATTTTATATGCTTTTTAAAAATACAATTTTAATGCATGGTTTAAGACAGTTATAGAATAGTAGAGTTGGAAGGGGCCTATAAGGCCATCGAGTCTAACCTCCTGCTCAGTGCAGGAATCCAAGTTAATATACATTTAAATAGTTCTGTGCCTAGCATACAATGCAGAAATGCAAAGACAGATAGGCATGCATTTGTTTGCAACAGCCACTAGCCACTGCAGTTTGTCTGCAAACGTATATAAACCCAACTCAGCAGATAAAATTGCCAAGCTGACTTACAGATGGGGCAATTTAAAACTCAGAGAGCCTCATTGTAGACCTTATTTTAATGATGGTTGTTAGGAATGTTGCAGTCTTTGCTGTCACCGGCTTCCCTTGATCCCCAAGGAAAATGTGACAGTTATTATTTATTTATTTATTTATTTATTTATTTATTTATTAGTCGCCCATCTGGCTGGTTGTCCAGCCACTCTGGGCGACGTACAAAATAAAAACATACAATACACTAAAACATTAAAAATCTCAACAACAATAATAAAACCTAGCCCACCCCAAAAGCCTGCCGGAAGAGCCAGGTTTTCAAGGCCCAGTGGAAGCTCATCATAGAGGGGGCATGGTGGAGATCATTTGGGAGGGAATTCCACAAAGTGGGGGCCACAATTGTAAAAGCCCTCTCCCTAGTCCTCACCAGTCTAGCTGTTTTAACTGGTGGGATAGAGAGAAGGCCTTTTGAGGCTGATCTTGTTATATCCCGCTCTTTCTCCCAGTAGAAGCCCAGGGCCCAGGGCAGTTCCACCAGCCAGCAGCCGAGGGAGAGCTGACACAGCAGGAAGCACTCCATCATGTTGGCAGAAGGAGCAACTGCCATTTGAGTCTGCCTCTCCTTGCACTGTAACCTATAGAGGTGAAACTGTGGGGACTACTCCATTGGCTCACTTGGAAACAATTGACGTTTGGCTCCTATCCCACCTGAACTGTTTCCTCAGTAGCTGTTCTAACTGGTCATTATTTGTGTATGTAAACCGCTTTGAGCACAGACTATTTGTGGAAAATGCGGTATATAAATATATTGACTATTGTGGCATCGGCCCAGTGTGGTGCAGTGCTTAGCATGTTTTGCTAGGACCTGGTAGAGCTTGTTTTCCTCTTCCCTCCTCTTTTCATTTTCCTTTTGTGCCATGTCTTTTAAGCAGAGCTTGGAAATGTTACTTTTTTGAACTACAACTCCCATCAGCCCAATCTAGTGGCCATGCTGGCTGGGGCTGATGGGAGTTGTAGTTCAAAAAATGTAACGTTTCCAAGCTCTGTCTTTTAGATTGTAAACCTGTGGGCAGGGACTGTCTTGTTCGCTATTAATCGTATGTAAGCCATGCTGGGAGCTTTTTTTTGTCTGAAGAGCAGGATTAAAAAGAAAAAGGAGATTTAAATAAATGAATGAAGTGCTGGTTCTTAACTTTATAGACCCACATCAGGATTTGGAAACACGTGGCCCTCCAGATATCCTTGGATTCCTTTTCCCATCAGCTCCAGCCATCATGGTCGATACTCAGGGGTGATGGGAGCTGTGGTTGAGCAACATTTGGAAGGCACCATGTCAGCTACCCCTGACTTGGAAAGGGCAGGTGAACAGGCAGCAACAGGGAAGAAGAGAGAGGCGAGGGCACTGGGTCCCCTGTTAGGTTGTGGCTCTCTCAGACACCCTCCAGTGCTGATCCCTGATGCCATCCTCACCCAGCAAAAAATGAAAATTGAATATTCCTGTGTTGGTTTTCTATGAAAAAACCTGTTTATCTGCTGATTTTTTTTTTTCATTTTTAAAAACATGGTATTATTTTTCAACATTGTTGTTAATGGGACAGAAAGTCAGGGTACAAATATTTGAAACAAATGCTCGGGATGGGTGAGTCTCTCAATTTCACTTTCTCTCATCCCCCCCCCCAAAATCTTCAGTTCAGTTTCCCAGTTTCTGCATCAGTTTCTGATTTGTTTTTAAAGAAATCTACATGAAAACGAACCAGCATTTCAGAGGAAATTTTCCTGATACACACATTGTTGTGTGCCCAATGTACACATTTTTGCAGACCAATTTCCCCCATGATTTTGCATTTTTGCATGTTATTTTCATGAGTATATGCATTTTTATGCACGCTTCCCTGCAGCTTATGCACTTCTTGTGCACATGACGTTGCTGGAGAACGGCATTGCAAAACTCGGAGAAGCATGGATTTTGAAGGATGTCCGTGTTTCAATTCTCATATTGTTTTGGAAAGTGTGGATTTAATGGATGTGGCTTTAAATGTAAACCGGATCTAATTTCTCACCCATCCCTATGCATGGGGCTAAGAATGTCAAGGGATGGCTGCATTTCCATTCACCCATTGCTTCGGAAAGCGCAAATGGCATCGCTTCACCTTCAAACACCAACTGAATTGAATTTCCCTCCCCTTGCCAAGAGAACAGAACCAGAACTTACTACTTTCAAGGTAGATTAAGGTCATAGATATGTGCTTCCCCTCCATGATTGTCTGCAATGATCTCATTGTGAATTCACTTGAGTTGTGTTTGCATTACGTGGGGTGGGGGTGGGTGGGAGCTGAAGAGTCTCATGCTTGTTGTTGTGTCTGGAAAGCATTGCCTATGCTTGGATTAATTGCAGGCTGCTTTGGCAGCTGAGCCATTAAATCCAGCCTGAGAGAGGTAATAGCATGATTATTATTTAACAATCTGGGCCCACCAAGCCACCTCTTATCGGCTCTGCTTGCTGGGGTTTGGAGTGCTTTTTGTTGTTGTTGTTAAGAATGAAAAAAAAGCTAAAGAGAAAAGTCAGCAGGAGTTTAACAATAAATGCTTTGGACGCGGCTACCCCTTCATCTTTGCCATACTAAACAGCTACTTCCAAATGCACTGTAGACGTGAAGGGCATGAATCACTTTGACAGGGAAATGGCTAAAGGACTGGCAAACTCTTACTCGTGTCTGGGAGGGGTAGTAACACTGGCGGCTGGCGGCTCCATATCAGTGGGGCTGTGGCATCTGCTCTGGGTTGTAGTCTGAACTTTCAAGGAGCTGCCCATGGTGCTTTGAACAGTGCCTGGAAAGTTCAGATTAAAACCCAGAGCGGATTCCACTGCCCCACTGACATGAAGCCACCACTGGGTGGAAAGAGGAGGAGCAAAAGAACAGCTCTTAGTTGTAGCTATAACTTGTCTGCATCTATACTAGGGGTGACTCCAGATGTCACTGGAGTATAACTCCCATTATCCATGACCATTGGCCATGCTGGCTACGACTTGACCGGAGTGTAGTCCAACAACATCTATAGGGCCACAGGCTCCTCTTACTTGGCCTAGAGGATAGAGAGAGGTGTCTATCTAAATGGCATTTGACCATTTGGAATACAAGAACACAGAGGCCTGAAATCAGGGACAAGGAGCCTGTGGCTGTCCACTTGTTGCTGGACTATGATTCCCACCAACCTTGACCATTCTGGCTGCTTATGGGAGTTGGAGTCCAAACAACATCCAGGAGGCCAGAGGTTGTCCATACCTGATCTGTAGATTGAGGTCAGTCCAGGTGATTTTACCTATGGTGGCTTCCCATCCCCAAGAACCAAACAGTTCCTGGCCCATGCTTTAAGATCAGCTTCAGAGACCCTTCTCATACACCTACCAGCAGCATGATTGATTAGATTGGTTGGCATGAGCGCCCTTAATAAACTACAGTTCCAAGGATCCTTTGGGGGAAGCCATGACTGTTTAAAGTGGTATAATACTGCTTTAAATGTACAGTGCAGATGTGGCCTTTTCTGTGGTCAGAAAAGTGATGGAGAAATGCATTGAAGAGTGTGCGGTGAACGAATGACTCACAGGAAGACATCTAATCACTGTGGAAAAAAGTCTTGATGAATGTAGGAGGAACACTCATTGTCGTATAACCCTGAAAGCAAATTCGAATGAAGACAGGATACAATCTAACCTCCATGTGAGCTTTGTGCAAGCAAATCAGCTCAATAAATAGGTTGTCTGGAGGAGCCCTATAAGTCTCACCAGCCCTGACCATGGTGGCGTGGGATGATGGGGGTGGGTTTGTAGTCCAACAACATGTGGGGACCCAAGTTTGTGGAAGGCTGATCAGAGACGGGCAGAAAATCCAGGAACCTAATGGTAAAAAGTTCTTATACTAGCCCAGGACCTCAAAAAGAGGCATGAGATGCTGGATAAACTTTCATCCTATCAGTGGGCCATCGTTTTGCTGACCTATCTGGATATTTTTGACACTTGAAAGGCAATTTTCTTGCAATGCAGTAATGAAATATTGATTGACTTGACATAGTTTCATTTCTGCAGGTCCAGCCCAAGATGTTTTGCTGCCTGAGGCAAAAGGCAAGATGGTCCCCCCCACCATCCAATTCCATGTACGGAAGCCAGCTGGATTGGTCGTCGAATCTTATTTCAAGACTAGTGAAAGGACAGTGTCTTCCACCAAAATGTAGGGCAGCAAGCTTGCTTTGGGTAGGAACAGAGAACTCTTTTCAGCCTGAGGGCCACAGTCCTTTCTGAACAGTCTTCCAAGGGCCATGTGCTGGTGGTCAGCAGGGCCAGAGACACAAGTGGGAGGGACAACACTTCCAACATCCCACTGCAAAGAACGTGGCCAATGGGAAGGGCAGAAGAGTTTAGTCTGAGCTTCTCTTCTTCGGATTTCTTCCCTCTCCTTTATTTTTAGGTTTTATTTTCCCTTAAATCATTGGCCTCCAACTGGTGGGTCATGAGACCCACTACTGGGTTGTGGCCTGAGCTAAGATGGGTGACAACAGCAGCACTACCTCTGTACAAATATATGGTAAAATAAATAAATAAGAAATGGCTCCCCAAATTTATGTTTGGGTTCAGAGTGGGCCCCAGGACAGAAATGTCAGCTTTCTGGTTTGAACTTTCGGCCCTCCTGCACTAAAACATAAAGCAACAATTCATACAACCCCAGAACCAAAATGGCAAAAACAGATTCATTCCTTCCCTTCTGCGCAGTGGAGGCTGGCCCAGTAGGGCAAATGGGGCAGTGCCCTACCATGCTCAACCTGCCCTCAGCCAATCCCCACCTGCCTGCCTTCTTTCTTACAACAAATCCTGCCTATCAGCTTCCTCCTCAGTCTCCCGGTTGCTCCTTGTAGAACTCAGCAGGTGGAGGATGGGACAATAGAATTAGTTGGCTCTGCCTGTCATTGGCTCTGGCTCCATCTGTCTTTTGCTCTGGCTCCACCTACTGTTGGGCTCCCTGCCTTCCACCCTACCACTCCCAGGGACACTAGCAGCCATGCATCTGCTCTGGATGCTTCTTGGCATAAGCGGGATGTAAACATTGCCACACAGTTTTATTGATTACCTGCCATTCACCCGCAGATCTTAGGGTTGGTTACAATTATTTAAAATTCAATATTGAAATAAATTACAGTCACTGGACAAGGGTGGGTCCTGAAAACATGTGTTTCAAGTGTCAAAGGCCAGGGTAAAGAGGTGCACCATCAGCGTACAGAGGAAGATGTAGAATGAAGGCGCCAGATTCACCTCTGTGAGAATTCCACAGCCTAGGACCCACCAGAGAAAATGCCCTCAGACCACCACCCTTCAAACCTCAGGGGGTGGTGGAACTGCTGAGAGGGCCCCCTCAGCCGACCTGAACACCCGAGAGAGCCTGCAGATAAACAAACAAACAGCGCACAGAAACAGGCAGCCCACTTGGGCTGAGAATTTTATTAGAATACAAACAGATGTTGCCAAACACAGTTTAATATCTGTTTATGAAAATATCAACAGTTACAGCTTAAATAGGCAGTACTAGTAAATCACATTAGTAGACCGGATTGTACCCAATAGTCTGTATTTCAATTTGAATGAAAACTTTGTTCACAATGTTTTGGCTTTAAAAAATAAATAAATAAACACACACACACACACACATAAGTTCTTGTCTGGGCTCACATCATCCAATCTCTTTCTCCTTCCTCCCCTTCTCTATAACCAGAGGCATTAAAATACACATTAAAATCAAGAAAACAACTAGCCCCTCGCTCTTTGTCTTCCACCAAGATCTGGATTTTATTTTATTTTGTCCTAAACATATGGATGTTGGATTTTACACATAATTCAGCCAGACACTACCAGGTTACCAATAGTTGTTATATTAAACTTCACTAAACCAAGGAAATATAGGGTGGCTAGTACTACTCAGAGCAGACCCATTGAAATTAAGGGGAATGACTAACAGTGTTATTAATTTCAGTGGGTCTACTCTGAGCTAAAGTTAGTCAGATACAACCTATTCAGCTTACTTTTATTCAGAGTAGACCCATTGAAATTAATGGACCTAAGTTAGTCATGCCTATTAATTTCAATAAGTCTACTCTGAGTAGGGCTAACATTGGATACAACCCAAAACAAGGTCCTCAAGGGTGAGGTGAGGTTCTCCCCAACAAGGTTTTGTGCGTATCTTGGCTGGACCAGCATGCCAAATATGACCTCCTCTCATACACAAGTAAGCTCTGTGTTCTTCATTTAAAACACAGTCGGAAGTAATGAGTCCAGTGACAGAGTATACGTTTTGCAAACTGAAGATGCAAGATTCAGTCCCCCAGCATTAAAAGAGAGGAAGCTGCCTTATGCCAGGTCAGACTATTTACCCATTGACAGTAGTGGTCTGTAGGGTTGGCTGGCAGTGCTCAGCTGACCTCTAGTTGTCTGTGTTGCTGCTGCATCCCAGGATGGAGACTGGTAGGGGCAGGTGGCGGTGAGGCCAGTGTGGTGCAAGCACACTGGTGGAGCCAATCGGGTACTCCCACTGCTGCCTTTGCACCATGCCAACCTCACTGCCAGATCACCCCTCTTCCTCTCCAGCCTGGGATGCAGCAGTGCTGCAGGGGACCAGGTGAGGGCTGCCGCCCTGATCTGCCACCCGCTACTCTCACTCAAGCCCAGAATTGCTGTCCTCTGACAGGCAGTGTCTCTCTCGGGTCCCAGGCAGAACCTTTTCTCATCAGCTGTTACCTGACCTGATCCAAAAGTGGCCACTTGCACCTCTCCACAAAGGGGAGGGGAAGAGGACACAGATTGGCATAAAATGTGCATGTGTTAATTTAAATGTACAGGTGGAAATTTAGAAAGGGCTAACATTGGAACAGAAGTACAATACATCTCACTATAGTGGGGAAGACTGTGACCAGGTGCCCTGTTCGCCTGCCCAGTCTGCTGTCCAAGGTGCTGACCGTTGGTGATGAACAACTTCAGGGCTCCTCCTGCTTGCCCTTCGTAGGGTTCTCTGTCTTTAAACCAGCTCCTTCAAATAAGAGGGGTGATGTCTGTGAAGTAAGACATGTGGCCACCCTCTCAGATCCATTTTTTTTTAGATTAGAAAAAAGGTGAGGAAGGGGAAACGTGACCGTGGTGCATAACTTTTCGCATGATGTAGAGGAAGTGGACAGGCTTCTCTCAAAATACTACAACTTGGAGCCATCCAATGAGGCTGGATATTGGAATATTCAGGGCAGTCAAAAGAAAGGACTTCTTCACGCAGCATTTAGTTAACCTATGGAATTCCCTCCTGCAAGATATAGTGAAGCCTCACCACCTTGGATGGCTTTTAAGGAGGATTAGACAAATTCACAGAAGATAAGACTATCAGTGGCTGCTAACCATGGTCGCTATGTTCTGCCGACACCATTGGAGGCAACATGTTTTTGAATACCAATTGCTGGGAATCACAGGTGAGGAGAGTGTTGCTGCACTCAGGTCCTGCTGGTGAATTCCCCACGAGCATCTGGCTGGCCACTGTGAGAACAGGATGCTGGATTAGATGGGCCATTGGCCTGATCTGGCAGGACATGTTCTTAAAAATGTAAATGTACTGCCTTCAAGTCAATTCCGACTTACGGAGACCCTATGAAGAGGGTTTTCATGGTAAGTAGTACTCAGAGGAAGTTTACCATTGCCTTCCTCTGAGGCTGAGAGGCAGTGACTGGCCCAAGGTCACCCAGTGAGCTTCATGGCTGTGTGGGGATTTGTCTCCCAGATCATGGTCCAACACCTTGACCACTACACCACACTTTTTACTGGAGATATAATAGATCAAACCTTGGGCCTTCTGAATACAAAGTATGCTCTCTTCCACTGCACGATGACAGTAGGCCACAGAAGGGCCCCTGATTAAGACCCTGAGAGAGTTACAGGCCATTAGGGTTGACAAACACTGTGGCAGCTCAGTGTTTCGTTATGGGTGGTGGAGTAGGGTAAGGGGGTCTTAATGAATTCTACAAGCCCCACTTTTCTCCTCACCCCCATTTTTGATAAATCATGTCCCCATAGCCTTCTAAAAAAATAGCTAAGGGGAGGAATCACAAAAGTTGAGGGGACTGTGGGGGGGTGCAGTGCAAGCACTGAGGCAGCCCCTTATTCTTATCTTTTATAAGTAGTAAAAGTGTACGGCAATTGATTTCCATCTAGAAGTTTTAGATTGTTTTAATAGAAAAACCTCATAACATTCATTTGCTTATATATGGTTGCTAACCCAGAAAAGTGAAATGCAGACTAGAAATAGTTTAAATAGTTTAAACTCTTTTTTTCAGTTATCAGATGCGTTTTCAAAAAAGTATATATTGCACTTTGACATATACAATCATGTTGACTCCTCCGGCCTTCCATCAAGCAAAGTCCAAATGAACTATAAGACTGAGGTTACATATCCAACCTTAAGAATACAGAACTGTTCAAAGGTAAACTTTGGTTAATATACATTTGTAAAGGAAAGGTAAAAAAATGCAGAGGATTGAGAAGGTGGTGTGAGAAGCAGCTGATAATCTATAAAATTCAAACTTGTAGTGAAGCATTGGATGCTTGTGTTCTCTTTTCATTGGTCATGAATTTGACAATTAATGTTCCTTCCTGCCTTTTTATTAGGGATGGGTGAATCTGTCAATTTCGCTTTCTGTCAGTTTCTCATTTTTCTAGTCTTAGGTTCAGTTCTTCACATGTCCATATGTTTGCTTTTTAAAAAAAAAAACTGTCCTCATGAAGATTCATCAGCATGTTAGTGTGAATTCTTCCTCAGATGCACGTTTGTTTGCAATTTTGCCTAATACACAGATTGTTGCAGAGCAATTTCCCATCAAACTTTTGCATTTTTGTACAGTATTTTCACTAATACATGCAATTGTTATGCACACTTTACCTTCTCATATGCATTTTTGTGCGCATTACTTGGCTGGAGAAATGCATCGCAAAATTCAGAAAAGTGCGAGTTTCAAAGGACGGGTGTTTGTCGGTTCAGAAAGTGCAAATTAGGTAGGTTTAAATGTCAGATTTCTCCCTCATCCCTACTTTATTGCAATCAGTGTTTTAATATTTACATTGCATGTGATCCAAATCAGAATACAAAGAACCCCAACAGTAACCCTCTCTTTCCCCTCTCCTCCCCATATTTTAAAACACTTGAAATCTGTGGCACAAACTCATGTTCACACAAAAGATTTTTGATGGTTAAGGAGGATGATTTGGTTGTCGGCACCAAACTGAAGCCAACACCTTGCTTAAATATCCTATGGAATAGGGGTGGGCAACCTGTGGCCCTCCAGATGTTGCTGGACTGCCAACTCCCATCAGCCCCAGCTAGCATGGGAAGGTCTCAGGTTCCCATCATCCCTGCTAAAGAATAAACTGGTACAACCCTGAGGTCAGTACTGGTGTCAGCACCTGACATCTTTGGGCAGTGGTCATGGTCCAATTGCCTCAACAAAGGCCTCTGGTGCTGACATTGATGCTTGTTCAGCCTTCCTGCCTATCCTTAACTGGGCAATACTGGGTGGAAGTGATTGGTTCTTGAAAGGTACCTTCTATGTTAAATTTAACCCTGCTACATTGGACATTCTGGGACCCTGTGGGAACTTTAACACGGCAAGCAGCTTCTTAGAACAGCCTGTTTTGGCTCCAAAGACATTCTCTGGCTTGGTGGGGACCATCTATAGAATATCCCAAGGGGTATGGGATGGGATAGTCAGGTAAGCCCTGCTGGCCACTATGGTGCACCCCACTTCCAGAAACTGAAACACCTATACGTCTAAAATGTTACTTATGTCTGAAGGGTTGCCACATGAAAGAAGAAAAAACTCGTTTTCTGCTGCTGTAGAAAGCAGGGCTAGATGTAATGGGCTTTAGTGACAAGAGGCTAGATTTCAATTGAGCACCAGGAGCAACTTTTTAATGGTAAGAGTATTTTGACAACAGTTCCTTAAAAAGGTTGCTGGGCTCTCCTTTGCTGGAGGTCTTCTAGCAGTCACCAGTAGGGGATGCTGTAGCGCTGGGTTCTTATTTTTTTTTTTTGCATGCAGCAGGGGTTGGAGTAGATATCCCAAGAGACCCCTTCCACCACTATGATTCTATGAATCCATAAACTACAATCACCTCCACTTAGCGCTCTGTGGTTACCCATCGCTGCTGTAAACCCTAGTTGGCAATGTAGAGATATGGAAAGGCCATTTCTTCCCATCCCTGGAATGACCATTCATAGGTTAAGTTAAGCTGTAGGACCGTGACTGGCACCAGCTTGCCATGGGGAATGGAGGTGTATCAGGTGAAGAGGTGGCTAGCAGGCTATGGTAACATTAAAATGGGATGGGTCAACCAATGGAAACTTGACAAGGTGCTCCAAAATCCTGGATTAGGCCTGATTATAGCTGCAACTTTCATGTATAGGCCTAAGGCCCTAAAGGCAGGGATGGGGAACCTTTGGCCCTGCTGACCTACAACTCCTATCAGTCCTAGCAAGCAGGGCCAATGGCCTGGAATGATGGGAGTTGTCATTCAGGAACATCTGGAAGGCCAAAGGCTCCCCACACTTGCCCTAAGTACAGTAGCAGTTGGTGGTTCCATGTTAATGGGGCAGTGAAATCCACCCCAGGTTTTAATCCGAACTTTCAAGGTGCTATCCAAGGTGTCCAAGTTTCTGGAGCAGCCCCTTGAAAGTTCAGACTAAAACCCAGAGTGGATTCCACTGCCCCACTGACATGGGGCCACCAGCCACCACTGCCTAAGGGATATAGAATCCTAGTATCCACAGAAAACATGGATGATTCTCTCATTTTGTCTCCTATGAAAACCTCAGGCAGCTGGGCCAATCTGACTGCTTCCTTGCACATATTAATTAACATCCATCTCTTCTGGATATGGGCCATTCACTTAATTACAAACTACAAATTATCTGCATTTTTCACTGCCAGAAGTCTATATATGCCTATGTAAAGAGATTGTAAATAGCTTCTTATAGTTCATTCTTGTTATACCTGGTGCTGGGCAACCAGGGCTCTTAGCTCATCGATGCACTACCCAGCCCCCAAATATCCATCTCTAGAACCTTTTGCCATGGTATCCACAGCCCCGTTCCTGAAAGCAACAGGCTGCAGAATTGGGCTCAAGATGAGCAATGTGACTGTAACATGTGTAGAAACAATGCACTCAAGTGTCCATGGGTTTGCCAAAATCCCACACCGAAGATGGTGCTTACTGGACCAGGAGGTATACTTTCCATTCTGTAGAGCCAGCGTTAACTGCTCAACACAATTATTCAGCAGCAAGCAAGAACAGAGAAAACACAGTTTTCCCTCAACCATTTACCAAATGTCCAAACAACTCTGGTGTTGCTTGTCATATGCTTTCCAGGCTGGACTTCTGAAGGACTTGCTTACTTAAAATTGTTTGAAACGTACTGCTCAAACAACTTAATTCTTGGTCACAGATGAGCCCTGAGGTCTCTAGGATGTTACTTCCAAAAACCATTTTGTGGCAGTGGGGAGTAAGATGAATGGTTAAATTCTGGAGCTCACAAGCTCCCACCCCCACTCTTTATACATATGTGTGTGTGCATGTGCGTGTTTTCAAATGTGTACAAATAACCACTAGGAGCATATTAAAGGAAGGTCTTGCTCTTTTGCTAGGCTTCAGTGGGATTTATTGTCTCCGTATAGATCACAAAATAATTCAGCAACTCCCAGGGAACAAAGCACCTTTCGAGCCTCAAAAGAAAAGAAAAGGTCCTTTTGAAACAAGCAAGGCCCAAATACATTATTTTTGTTCTCTGCTCAGGACATCCTTCCTCTCCTTTGGGCAAAATGGGCTTGTCCATTCCATGAAGTGGCTTGTGGCCATATGGATATTAGTTGCAGTTTAACTTCCCACGTTGCTTCGCATGTTGAGGGATATAACGAAGCAATGTCCAGTTCTGTCTCATTCTTCCAGAGAACCTCCGAAGATGCACTGATATACCATAGAAATAAATATTTTGCAGATGGCTCCGTCCCTGACTTTAGCGTTGGAAAATCCGTGCAGCAGGATTCCATGCCAAGATTAAAACAAAACAGAACCAAACCAAAACCCAAGCAGGGGCATGTTATGTAAATACCCCCGTCAAATATATAGATATAGATAGATAGATAGATAGATAGATAGATAGATAGATAGATAGATAGATAGATAGATAGATAGAAAATGTTCAGTTATAGGTGTATGCTTGATAAGAACATATGTTTATCCAGGTATGTTTTGTGGTAGTTTATCACCGAGAATGTTGTATGGCATCAGCACTTGGACTTGCAACCGTTACTCCTGAAGTCCTCTTGTTTCAAGGCTATTCAACGCACCCTGCAGGAGATGAAGATGTTTTGCACCCTCCTTCCTTCTCCCCAATATCAAAAGCTCCCGTTACCAGTTCTAGCCTGTCTCCTGTCTCCTGGAGAGAAATTAAATCCAACAGCCACTCTTTGCAGTGACCATTGTGTCTGGCAGTTGCATCTCACGACGTAACCGCTTGAAAAGAACTTGCCTCCATTTGCTAACTGTTCAGGCGGCTATCACGGTGATATCTTTATAGGCTTTCCGTTCTTATCATATTGGTAAACCAGCATTTTGATACAGTGGGAGTTGGCGGGGGATATCCAGGGGCTGCTTGTTATGGAAAAGTTATGGTTGGTGTAGAACTGGACTGGTTGCTTCTGGCACTTAAAGAAGGCCTTCAGCGTCGCAGCTGCCATGGTGCGGAATCGTTTGCTGATGAAGCAGTAGAGGAAGAAATTGATGGCTGTGTTCAAGAGAGCCAACATGTTGGCAACGTCTGAGACAATGTGGACCGACCAGCTGTTGTTTATTGGTGTGACATAAAGGTGGTAGAGTATCATGATAATCCTGGGTGCCCAAAGGATGGCAAAAATGGAGGTTATTGTAAATAAGATGGCTGTGGTTTTGCCAGTGGAATAGCCTCTCAAGCGGAAATTGCACTTTTGCCGAAGCTTGCAGACAATGATGGAATTCAAGATGAAGAAAATGGAGCAGGGGACTAAGTAGATAGTGAAGCAATGGATCCAAATGAGGATGTGGTGGACCAGTGTGCTCGTGTAGTCTTCTTTCCAAATATTGGGCCACCAATAGTAAGGGATGCTGGTCAGAAAGCAAATAATATAGACGCTGACAATGACTTTCCGAGTGCGAGCTGGGTAAGACACCGTGTGATATTTGAGAGGGTGGCAGACTGCAATGTACCGGTCAATGGTCAGTGGCACAGTAATCCAAATGGATGTGTGGATGGACGAAAATTCCAAGACCTCGATGATCTTGTCCAGGATCTCCGGCATTTGCTTTTTCAAGATGAAGTCTTCTAATAAAAAGTCAACAAAGACAATGAAGAAGAGCACCAGCAAGTCAGCAGCTGCGAGGGCTAAAAGGTAATTGTAGGAGGATTTCTGCCGGCGTGCCACCAACTGGGACAAAATGATGACCGTCAAAATGTTAGCTGTAGGGAAAGAGAGAGAAAGAAGAGATGTGTTAGCTTTACAGGAGCTGTGGAGGCTGGTCCATTAGGGCTGATGGGCACTGCCTCACCAACCTCATTCTGCCCTCAGTCAGCCCTCACTTGCCAGCCTTCCTACTAATAACTAGCTCAGGGGTTGGCACTGTCTGTCAACTTCATTCTCCTTCGTCTCCGTGTCGTCCTTGTAGAACTTAGCAGGGAAGATGATGGGCTCAAACCTAGAGCAGGTTGGTTCTACCTGTCATTGACTAAGGATCCACATGCTGTTTGTCTCCCTGCTTACTCTGCCTTACAGGAGGCAGAGTAGCAATCGCGATTTGAATATCATTGGAACATAGAAAACCTTATACTGAGTCAAACCATCTAGCTGAGTCCATCTAGCTCAGTCTTACCTACTCTGACTGACAGCAGTTCTCCAAGCTGTTGAGAGGCAGTGGTGTCTCCCAAGTCTACCTGGAGATGCCAAGGATTGAACCTGGGACCGTCAGCATGTAAAACAGGTGCTCTACCGTGGAGTGATGGCCCCCAGACGGTGCAATGTATGCTCTCCCTAATGCATGCTTGCCTCTGAACAAATGAACATTAGATAAGCCCTGATTAGGGTTGCCAGGTTCAGGGCCTGATCCTGATCCTGTATCTTTAGGAGAAGAGAAAGTTAGCCAAGTGCAGGTGTTCTTGCAAACCTGTAATGGGAAAAACCACAAGGTGGAATTCTCCCTCCCCCCTGCACAACTTTTAAAGATATAGAAGACCTCTTGGAGGCTGGGTCTGGCAACCAAGAGGTCTTCTGTATCTTTAAAAGTTGTGGAGGGGGAAGGGAGAATTCCACCTTGTGGTTTTTCCCATTACAATGTTGCAAGAACCCCTGCACTTGGCTGACTTTCTCTTCTCCTAAAGATACAGGATCAGTCTCAGGCCTTGAACCTGGCAACCCTAGTTTTGTATAGCAGCAGCTCTCCAGAGTTTCAGACAGGGGACTTTCCCAGCCCTATCTAGAGATATCGGGGATCGAAACCTTCTGCATGCAAAGCACATGCTCTTTTGCTGAGCTAAAGTTCTTGTCAGTGGCAAACTAAGTAAATGGAAGGGGGAGGGTGTTTGGGGGATGGGATTAATTTGCGGGGAAGGAGTGAAGCTGGGAATTCTTCCCTGGCTCAGATTTTTTATCCAAGCTAGAGAAGAATTAGAGGGTTTGAAGCAGGTTATCCCAAGCTTCTGTGTGGCGTAGTGGTTTGAGTGTTGGACTATGTCCTGGGAGACCAGGGTTCGAATCCCCACACAGCCATGAAGCTCACTGGGTGACCTTGGGCCAGTCACTGACTCTCAGCCTCAGAGGAAGGCAATGGTAAACCACCTCTGAATACTGCTTACCATGAAAACCCTATTCATAGGGTCACTGTAAGTCAGAATCGACTTGAAGGCAGTCCATTCAAAGTTATTTTCCATGCCAGGGCTGACATCTCGAATTCTAGGGATGGGGCATGACGTGAAGGTCTGAAGGAACATAGAGATTTGGAATAATACATGGATGTATTTATCTGTGAACCTCAATCACGGGCGAGGAAAGTGCTGCCTTCCAGATGCTACTAGACTACAACTCCCATCATCTTTGATCACTGGTCATGCTGGCAGGGCCTGATGGGAGTTGCAGTCCAACAACATCTGGAGGGCCATAGTTTCCCCACCTCTGATCTAAATGATGAAAAGATGTGTTTCATGGATCTTGGACTGGGTCCATCTGAATATAGATCAATGTTTACATTCTTTAATTGGACCCTGGTTTTAATTCCATCCTTACTGCAAAATGTGCTGGCTCAGTCTCACCCAAATATCCCCCCACCCACACTTGCTGCATCCCATTTAATTACTTCATGAACAAAAGTACAGAGGCTTGGTTTACCAACTGCACAAGTTGCCAAGTATTGACATTTTCATATGCGTACAGTAATTACTACTCCTGTGGAGCTAAATGTGCCACATTTGATGTTAAACTCCAGATCGTGCTGATTGGCCTTGAAAAGGCAATCAAGAATAATTATGAGGATTCCTCTAAATAAGAATCAAGGGAAATGATGGAAGCAACAGAAATTATGTCCTTATATGCACTCTCTAGCAAAAGCAGGGATGCATATTATTTGTTACTTATGGCCTGACATTTACTGCTACCCTCTTCAGTTTTTTAAATAGTGCTTAAGATATATAACACGAGCAGCAAGAGTCTCTGCCACCAAACATTTTGATCTACCATTTTTTAAAAAAGAGAGAATTGCATCTTGGAACATTCCAATTATTATTGCTTACAGAAGGAGAAAGAGGAAGACAGAATGATGTGCAAGCAAGCTGCTTATTCCCTTCTGCCTAAGGAGACAATAGCGGGGGGGTGGGGAGTGAGAATTCAAAAAGGAGGGCATCAAAAATGTGAATGCTCAAATGCTTGCAACACATTTCAAATTTGGCAGAGGCACTTTTGAGTCTCAAGGGGACTTCAAGCAGGTTGCTTAACTCTCCCTGTTGGCACTAATGGAG
The DNA here is from genome assembly GCF_030035675.1 of Rhineura floridana. NCBI lineage: Eukaryota > Metazoa > Chordata > Lepidosauria > Squamata > Rhineuridae > Rhineura > Rhineura floridana. Next base: position 13,902,578 of record NC_084496.1, read on the forward strand.
ACACCAGAGTTCCCCTGATTTGCACAGCAGTGTTGTGGTGGTAAATGCAGGAGTGCAGGAGGTCATCTTGACAGCCCTCTCCCCATAGCCACATCCCCCAAGAAGAGTCCCAGTAATGCTCCCTGCAACCTGGAGGCCCAGACGTGTTTTTTAGAATTCAATCCGGACTTGCCTGAAACAACACAATGTATCCTATATTATCTTTGCTGTTGTGGTGAGCTGTTAGGTCTTTGGTATCTCATTTTCAACCATGCATCATATCCCTGTGCGACAACCTAAAGTCAGCGGTTTGAGAACCTTCACATTGGGACAGGGATGGGGAGAAATCTGATTCAGTTTGCATTTCTGTCAAATGTGCGCTTGCAGAAACAACATGGGAACCAAAATAAATGCAGCCATCCTTCGAAATCTGCACTTCTCCAAATTTTGTGATGCAGTTCCCTAACCAGCCAATGTTTTCCAAAATGCATATATGGGGGGGGGCGGGGGAAGTGTGCATAAAAATGAATATATTCATGAACGTAACATACAAAAGTGCATTCTATTAGGAGAATTAGTTACCAAAATGTGAACACTACTCAAAAGTGCATGCAAACATGTGTTCATTAGGAGAAATTTGCGCTAAAACGCTGAAGAATTTTCATGGCAATTTTTTTTAAAAAAATTCAAATTTTGCTGCTGAAATGTGGAGATCTGAATTTAAGACTGGAAAAAATGAGAAACAGAGAGGATTGGGATTTGCAGATCCTTCCTTCCCTACATGGGGACAAACCCCACTGAATGAAGAGAGACATTCATGTGAGTAAACATGCATGGGATTGGACTGTGAATCAGCTGCTTGTTCACTGTGATTTTCTGCTGCATCAAAAGCAGCTCCTACTATGCTCTGAAACGGATACTTCAATGGATTGCAGCATAATTTGCCAATAAAACCCTGCATGGCTTCATCGTTAAGTGCCATCGGTTTGCTAAAGGAAATCCTGCTGATTGTTGCTTATGATGGGATAATCCATCTCTCAGCACTGAAGCTAACAATTTATTTATTTATTTTGCTAAATCAGACCAACGACCTACCTGGCCTAACAGCTACTTTTGATGCAATTCAAAGTGCTCATGAGCTGTTTATAAAGCTCTGAGTGGAATAGATTCTGAATACTGTCCATTTCTGCATGACTCAGCACCCACAGATACTTGTATGGACTCCTGTCTGCAGTAGTGTAGTGGCAAAATCAGAAGTGCAAGGTCTCTTCATGATAGTCACGCCACACCCCCTCACAGCCATGCCCCCTCACTTGCTTGCTTGTTCTCTGTTGTCATCTTCACACTCTTTAGTCCTTCCTACATGTGCCTTCTCCTACAATAGCAGACAGACGTCCCAACTAGCCAATCAGCATGAAAGGGGAGTACGTTAGCTCTTGAAAAGAGTCTTCTCAGTGGCTGACTCACTTCCTTTCACTCTCATTGGCTCCAGTCAGGAGGAAAGGACAAGGAAGCATGTTAGAAGATTCTTCTCAGTGGCTAACACACTCCCCTGTCATGCTGATTGGCTCGTAGGTCACTGGAGACATAGGCACCTGGCTGGGACCCTGCTCCCAAAAACATAAGGAGTCTAAGACTCCCCCCAAGACCCTGGATGACTAGAGCAACCCTGCCTGTGAGAGCAATCAAATTGGCAGGCATGCAGGACAAGGCATTTTTGGTGTTGCCCCCCCCCCAAGGCAGCCTCCTATGTTTCAATTTATAGATTTAGTGAGATACCTAACAGGTGTAAATGCAAAGTTCTACACTTAGGAAAAAGAAACCAAATGCACAGTTATAAGATGGGGGATACTTGGCTCAGCAATACGACATGTGAGAAGGATCTTGGAATTGTCATTGATCACAAGCTAAATATGAGCCAACAGTGTGATGTGGCTGCAAAAAAGGCAAATTAGGCTGCATTAACAGAAGTATAGTTTCCAAATCGCGTGAAGTATTAGTTCCCCTCTGTTCAGTTAGGCCTCATCTTGAATCCTGCATCCAGTTTTGGTCTCTGCACTTCAAGAAGGATGCAGACAAACTGGAACAGGTTCAGAGGAGGGCAACAAGGATGATCAGGGGACTGGAAACCAAGCCCTATGAGGAGAGACTGAAAGAACTGGGCATACTTAGCCTGGAGAAGAGAAGACTGAGGGGAGATATGATAGCACTCTTCAAGTACATGAAAGGTTGTCATAAAGAGGAGAGCTGGGATCTCTTCTCAGTCGTCCCCGAGTGCAGGACACGGAATAATGGGATCAAGTTGTAGGAAGCCAGATTTTGACTGGACATCAGGAAAAACTTCCTAACTGTTAGAGCCATATGACAATGGAACCAATTACTAGAGAGGTAGTGGGTTCTCTGACACTGGAGGCATTCAAGAGGCACCTGGACAGCCATCTGTCAGGAATGCTTTGATTTGGATTCCTGCATTGAGCAAGGGGTTGGACTTGATGGCCTTATAGGCCCCTTCCAACTCTACTATTCTATGATTCTATTATTCTAGTCTAACCTGGCACAAGTCAGCCTCTTCTGATCTATGGATTTAGTGAGATTCCCCAGGTAAGCGTGTTCTCCCAAGAAGCCAGTGATTTGTTGGGATCCTTTCTGAGGCAGCACTTCCCACCAAGCAAAGTAAGCTGTTAGAGGCTAATGTCAACGTGACTCTCTTGAATTACCATGGTGTGCGCTATTGCCTGTTTTTGTTCTCCTCACTCTGCAATCGACCGTGTGACGCATGCCCTGTAAGGATGAATACAAAGGTGCGCTGATGGATCGTCTGCAGTTTCCTCCACCTGTCAAAAAGCTCTTTTGATGGAGGTGTGCAGGGATGGGCGTCATTAAATGTTGTATTTTTGTTCACAAATCATCATTTCCCTTGCCTAGTACATGAAATCTTCCCCCTCCCCAATCATTTGAAAATAGGAAGAGGCAAATCTGAGACTAGCTAGAACTGTCTCTATTTTGTGTTGTCTGAGCAACTAAGGGTGCTTCCAGACTGCCTGTAATTTGCAGGAGGGATTCAGGCGCATACCAGAAATTTGGGTTTGTGCAATTAAAGTGGATTAAACTGCTCTGTTGCCCTAGTGCAACAAATCCACCTTTATATATATATATATATATAAAGGACTTTATGCAGTTAGGAAAGTGACAGGGAAAATGCACTGAAAGTGTGGGATGAATGACTGATTAACAGGTAGACATATAAACACCCAGCAAACAGATCAGAATGAATGGTCAATCAAGGATATAAGCAGAGCTTGGAAAAGTTACTTTTTTGAACTACAACTCCCATCAGCCCCAGCCAGCATGGCCACTGGATTGGGCTGATGGGAGTTGTAGTTCAAAAAAAGTAACTTTTCCAAGCTCTGGATATAAGCTACAGCCACATGCACTATGATACCATTTTAACAGCATCCCCAAAGAATCATGGAATAGTAGAGCTGGATAATATAATCCTCTTTGTTGTGGGTGCCAAGAGTTAAGAGACCCCTAGTCCTCTCCCAGAGCTACAACTGCCAGAATTCCTTGGAAAGAGGGCTCAGTGGTTAAACCACTCTGAGAATTGCAACTCTATGAGGAGAACAGGAGGTATAACAATTCTCAGCACCTTAACAAGGTACAGTTTCCAGGATTCTTTGGGGGAAGCCAGGACTGATTAAAGTGCTTTGATATGGCTTTAAATGTGTAGTGCAGATAGGACTCTACTTAAGGTGACTAGCGAAAACAAGGTTCCATCAGTATAAGCCTCACAATTCTATAGCTTATAAAATTGCATCTGTTGGTCTAATAAATCAAAACTTGGCAAGTGTTCTCTACCTCATGAGGTCTATAAAAGTGCCAGATCTCAAACCGATCTGATAAAAATTGCCACTGATACACTACACTAAAAATGCTGAGAGTTTACTTGGACCCCTTTTTTCCATTTTTTTGAGAAAAACTTGAAAAAATAGGGGTTTTTCCCCAATTTCTGTGAAAACTGTAATATTGTACTTTATTCTGGCTTGTTGCTGAGCAGACCCTTTTATTGGTTTGGTGAAATTCTGATCAGTGGCTCAAAAGTTATTAAGATTTTCCTGCCCCATTAAAGTTTATGGGAAACAAGTTCTGGCAGAACAGCGTCATGCATGATTGAAAGTAAAAATGATTCTAAAATGTTGCCAGGACTACAGTGCTTGCAGGGATGCCACCTAGTGGATACTATAATACATATTCCTTAGTTATAAAAACACACAGTATGTGCAGTGGTTAGATGAGAGCTCATCAACTTTTTTGGGTTCACGGACACATTTGGAAACTTGAGAAACTGTCATCGGGAGACTGCACACCCCATAGCCACACATGACCTTCCTCTTTCAACAAGCCTTTTAAGTTGAGGCCTTATCCCAGTCTGCATCTGTGCTGGGATTGTTTTTAAAGTGTTTTTAAACATGTTTTTAAAGATTTTTTAAAAATATTTTTTAAAAGATGTTTTGTTTTTATGATGTTTTATAGATGTGTTTAGTGTTTTGCCATTTGTTTACCACTCTAGGCTCCTTCTGGGAGGAAGGGTGGAATAAATAATAATAATAATAATAATAATAATAATAATAATAATAATATGTATCCATCCCACTGTAACACCCTTACACCCCACCTCAAACTGCACCCCATATACACCCACCCTGCTATGAATGCCACACATACTCCCCAGTACTGACCCCCCGAACAAACAAATCTGTAGTATCTCAGGACCTATTTGTGCTATACATTTAAAGAAGCATTACACCATTTTAAACAATCATGCTTTCCCCAAACCATCCCGGGAATTGTAATTTCCCAGAGTTCCTTAAGAAGAGGGATTGATTGTTGAACCACTCCGGGAACTGTAGCTCTGTGAGGGCGATAAAGGTGTTCCAACAACTCTCATCATCCTGGACAAATTACAGTGCCCAGGATTCTTTGGAGGAAGCCATGACTGTTCAGAGTGGTATCATAATGCTTTAAATGTGCAGCGCAGAACATAGGAAGTCGCCTTACACTTAGTCAGACCATTAGTCCATGCAGCTCAGTACTGTCTACACTGACTGGCAGCAGCTCTCCACCGTTTCAGGCCAGAGTCTTTCCCAAACCGAGCTGGAGATGCTGGGGATTGAACTAGGGACCTTCTGCATGCAAAGCAGATGTTCTACCACTAAGCTGTGGCCATGCCCCAAAGGATATGGTCACAGTCTTACCTCCATGTAAGTTTTGTGCAAGCAAATTGGGATGAATGATCATTAAACGGATCATCTCGAGGAGTCCTATGTGGATCTCTGTGGATCTCTGCCATTTTGTATACAGGGATGAGAAAATCACTCAGCGCTTTCTGTTGCTAATTGACATACTTGCCATGCAGTTCTATAAAGTTGCTCGTGGTAAGGGAAGGAAAAAGCTGGCTGTCAAACAACTGACTCACCCAACCTGTCATCAGTCCCTGATCCAAGTTCTGGACCCATCCTTATCTCCCCCAGTTGGACCACAACCTACCACTGCTTCCAGCAAAAACTTACACCAAACAGTGCCTTGTAGAACAAAGTTGCGATTCATCAGACCATGTGGTGTGAGGGGCTGACAGTGGCGTGCAATCTACACAGGCCCTGTTAGGCTGACAGCCATGCAACAGGACAAAAATAAAATGAAATTTTAAAAAAGTATATTGCTTATCATTCCATCTATGCGAGTGCCACTGATTATGTAGTTTATGTAGTTATGTAACCCTATAGCTGCAAAGCAGCGTATTAAAAACAAAATTAAAGAGTGGGAACTTCTGTTAGCTAGATGTTAGGAAAAGGAAGACATTTGATTCAGTTTGCGTTGGAAGTCGAATCTATCCAGTTTGCACTTTCCAACTCAATAATGAGAAATGAAACACACCTCCACCAAACTTTCAGGTTGGAGAACCTCCCACCAATCTCAGTCTTCCCTCAACCACCACCACCCATGCCTTCCTTCTTGTTCACATCCAGTCTAGGGGATGGCACTGCTGATCAGCTTCCTTCTCCTTTGCCTCAGCGTTGCCATTGTGGAACTCAGCACAGCAGAGGATGGGGACAAAACTAGAATTAATTGGCTGTGCCTGTCATTGGCTCTGGCTCCACCTCCTGTTGGCATCTCCAGCTTCTGCCCTACTTTTTGCCTCTGACCCTGCCTGTCACTGGAAGGTCGCCTACAAGGGAATGTGTCCCTTGGGCTGCAAAATGTTTTCTGCTGCTGATCTACAAAGCCTCTTGTTTAATTCATAGGCAAACTGTGAAGACAGAGTCAACTGATCACTGAAAACTCACAGAAGTAAACAATGACCATTTCTTTAATAGGTGGACAGCCAATCAGGGCTCCTTTTCTAGCCCATCAGGGTTCCTGCTTGCATGTAGGAGCTCTCCATGTACACATCGGTATATAGATGTAGACCTTTTTTATAAGGGCTGCAGGTCATGGCGAGTGGCACAATCCTGCTCCCCCCACATGTATCCACTGAATGTGGGCTGTTCAAACAGTCCTCAGGTGTTTTTTGTCCAGCCTTCCTCGGTGTATGCATCAGTGGGCCACCTGCACTGCTTTTCCATGTGCACAATTTTGTGGATCAGGGCACAGATATCTATGTACAGATATCCTATACCGTGCAAGGATTCCAGGCATTCACTTGAACATCAGACTTCTTTGAGGTTGTTATGGTGAAAAACGTCTGTCCTTCTGATGTGCACCTTGCTCATTTCAGCAGCTGATGCATCATTGCTCTGACCTTGACTTAGCAAAACAATCAGCGGGTGCTTCCTTGCAGACGCTTAGCGCTCGAGACCACGGGCTGGTTCCAAGGTCTGCCTGATGTGCCATCACTTCTCTGCCGCCTCAAATTAAACAACATCTGGCACCACGGCCCTTCCATTCCCTGGAAATTGTATTTTAAAACAGTGGCAGCTTTGCAGATGCTTTTGCCAGACACACGGTATTGACCAGGACTAAGTGTCTTTAATGCACACTCTTTCCTGCCACCTGCTTTGTTTATAACTCCCCTCCAAGCCATTCTTATGGATCTTTTTAGTTTTGCAACAAAAATAGACACTTAACTCACTTTAACCACATAAGCAGCTTCCTGAGCATCAATGTATTATCAATTGGCACAATTTCCACAAGGCAGCAATTTGGGCTTCATGGCAAAACTGAGAAGTGTAGGGATTGATTTGGGACAAGGTTTAGCCCAGGACCTGGTCTCCGTGTCAGGATACAGCCCTGGGGCATCTGAAGGAATAATAAGTTGCTTTTCAAGATCTCCAGCCCCACCCCTCTGGTAGTGCTTCTGTGTGTCTGTGACAGGCAGAGGCTCACCAGGTGAAGTGTTCCTCACCACTGATCCCTCTCTGTCTATCTTTATGTAGACCAGGGATGGTGAACCCCAGTTCCAGGAGCCAAATGCGGCCCTTGAGGCCTCTTTATCTGGCCCTCTGAACTCTCCTCAGTCCACCACCACTCTTTCTCCCAGGCCACACCCCTCACCGGTCCTGCTTTGCACCCTGAGTGTTTTTGCTTCCAAGACTGGTTTAACAATCAATCCCTCTTCCCAAGGAATTGTAGCTCTGTGGTGGGAACAGGAGTCTCCTTAAAACTCTCAGCACCCTTAACAAACAGCTCCTTTGGGAGAAGCCACGGCTGTTTAAAGTGGTGTGATAACAATGCTTACAATGTATAGTACCAATGGGCCCTGGACATACAGATCAGACTTTCTAACAAACTCATTTAGGGATGGTGACAGTGGCTTGGGTTGTTGCTGTTAACTGGGAAGCAGAAACCTTTGCTGATCTACTACAGATCACTTAGGCATGTATTGGTAGCACCAGTTCAACCATCTGCTCAGCCCTGCCTTAGATAGAAGCCTTATTCCCCAGCACATCTGTGCAACAAACCCTCCCTGCCAATAAGACAGAGGCTGAAGCTGTCCTTGTCTTATCACAAGTCTAAAATGAAATCCACACATTTCTTATACACTCAGCATACTGTACACGTACAGTCGTGGTGGATAGCAATGGAAATATTGTCCTCAGATGACATTCCTCAACCGAGGCAGTACAATTACATGCAGTGAAGCTTCTGGCACGTGGGATCCTTGTGGTTTCTTTTCATCCCCTTGTTAGCCGTGGCCTCGCTTTCATTACTTTAATCCAGCCTCTCCAGAAATATAGGTCGCAAATGATGTCCAAGGGGAGGGCACATGATTGCCTGTGTGTCCATCTGTGCATGCCTGTGTGTATCGCATGCATGCAACGGTGTAGTCACCCAGGATTGCAGGGGGTTGTAGACCCATTACTTTTTTGGGAGCCAGGCAACCGAGTCCCTAGGCACAAGCCAATCAGCACGAGAGAGGACTATGTTAGCTGGTTAGAAGAGTCCTTGTCCTCTGAGAAGACTCTTCTCAGTAGCTAACACACAGCCTCCCCTTGCATGCTGATTGGCTCCTAGGGATGTTTGTGGTAGTGAAATGTGACTGAGAGACAACACGGAAAGCAAGAGACACCAGGAAAAGTGGGAAAGGGGGTGTGGCAATAAGAGGTCTTATCATGACAATCACGAAGGGACCCTGCACTTCTGAATTTGCCACTACAGTACTGCATACACACACTCTCTCTCTTTCTCACACGCACACACACACACACACACATACACATACACGCACATATGTACACATACTTGCACATCCCTGATGAATTTGACTCCAGCCTATGAAAGCTTAAGCCACAATACATGTTATTCCTTGAGATGCCAAGGGCAGGTAGTGGAGGCTGGTCCATTTGGGCAAACTGGGCCCTGCCCCACCGGCCTTGTTCTGTCTGCAGCCAGCCCCAATTTGCTTGCTTTCTAACTTACAACCAGTCCAAGGGTGACACTCTGCCTTAGTCTCAGTGTTAACCCTCATAGAACTCAGCAGGGAGGAAGAGGAGGAGGAGGATGGGGACAAAACTAGAATTACATTCATTCCACCTGTCATTGGCTCTGGCTCCATCTGCTGTAGGGCCTCCCTGCCTTCTGCCCCACCAGTTCCAATGGGCACCAGCCACTACTGCTCTTCTGATATTTGCGGTTGTTTGTAGCAGAGGATTTCCTCACATCTTTCAAGAGTGGAAGGGTCATAGCTCAGTGGCAGAGCATCTGCTTTGCATGCAGAAGGTCCCAGGTTCAGTCCCCGGCATCTCCAGGTAGGGCGAGGAGAGACTTCTGCTAGAAACCCTGGAGAGCCGCTGCCAGTCAGTGTAGACAACACTGAGCTAGATGGACCAAGGGTCAGATTCAGTATAAAGCAGCTTCCTCGGGTCCTGTTCATCCAGATCGTCTTCTTTTCAGGAAGATACAAAGTTATGTACCTGATGGCTTTCTATTAACTTCCTGAGCTCAGCTTCTTAAGGTGGACTTGGTCAAGTTTGTTAAAAGCTATCCTGGCTCCTGTGCCTGTTTACCCAAAAGACCGATCTAAAGCTCCTCGCTTCACCCTCCCTGTCCCCATCCTCACATACTGAGAATAAAGGTGGTTGATTATAGCCAGAGCTAACCTACTAGGTATATACCTTCAGCCCTCTTCAGGAACATTTCATTTGAATTCTTGGCATACAATTCTAGATGGGAAAGGAGGGAGGCGGGGACAGAGAGGGAGGCACACTTAATATTTCAGCATATCCATGCAGAGTAACAATGGCATGATTAACTACCCAGCAATGCAGAACTTCCAATGCTTCCAAAATGAGCAATTGGAGCTTAAGAGCCAATAAAGTATTGTTGCCGAGATCAACGCTTCCATGCTGAATGAAGGATTTGTAAGTCAGTTTGCATCCCCTCCAGCTGATTGCATTTCAAGGATATCATCTTAGGCAATTGTGAGCATATCCAGTACACACGCATGTGCACACACACACACTTATCTTGACAAATAAAGATACTCTAAATGACATAACATTTCCAAAACCTTGCTTCTCAAGATCAATATGCAACACATTTTCTTTTATAATGAATGATATTTTTAACACTGCCTCATTTAGCTATTCTGGATGGTTTGGCAGACATAAAGAAATCCTCTATAGAGTCACAAAGGAGGTAGAGAACAAGAGGTCACTTTGATGACTTTGAGTGTCCATCAGTAATGCAGAGGTAATTTTGGAGTCTGGATTTAATAGCCTTATTGGGTGTGGGGGGAGGGATGGGTGAATCTGTCAATTTTGTGTTCTCTCCATTTCTCTCTTCCCAGATGTAAGTTTAGTTCTGCACATTTCCACATTAGTATGCAATTTTTTTAAAAAAGTCCTTGTGAAAATTCATCAGAATTTTAGTGTGAATTTCTCCTAATATACACATTTGTATGCAATTTTGCATCACACACACATTTTTGCAAAGGAATTTTCCATAAAATAATGCATTTTATAATAATAATAATAACAATAATAATAATAATAATTTATTAAATTTATTAGTTGCTTGATAATGCATTTTATTTTCATGAATATATGCATTTTTATGCATACCTTATGCTTTTTTGTGCGCATTACTTGGTTGGAGAATTGCTTTGCAAAATTTGGAGAATTGCAAATTTGGAAGGATGGCCATGTTTCAGTTCTCTTATTGTTTCAGAAAGTGCGAATTAGGTAGATTGACCTTTAAATGAGAACTGAATTGAATTTCTCCATTCCTAGTTGGGGGGGGGAGGAAGACTCCTTAGAGGATTTTTTTTAATCCTGATTCAACATGTGATAAAGGCAGCCCAGTTGCATTCAGGGACCCTCTTTCTCATTCTGCTGTGTAGGGCCCTTACTAACTGCCCAAACATTCTGCCCTGACAGTGACACTGATGTCTAATTCTGAGAGAGAGCAGACAATTAGGTCTCCTTCAGAGTTATTCAGGATTTGATCTGTCTGCTAAGGATGGTTGTCTAGTCTCCTTCAGTTGTGGTAGAGGCATATGCATGCATGTGTCATGAATGTTTGTTCACTGGTTGATGTGGTCCATCGCTTGGGTGACCCCAAAACCAAGTTAACATAGCCCCTCCCACTAGTTCCTCTGCCAAGCTCACACAAGTCAACCTCCTTCCTTTGGGTGCTTCTAGACTACTTCCTGCATTAAAAATGACCTCAATCAGAAGTGAGGAAACTGAGACCTTTCAGCTATTACAATGCCAGGGGTGACCATTGGTCATTCTGGGTGAGGAGTTAGAGTCCAACAACATCTGGAGGGCCACACTTTCCCCATCCCTGATGCACATGTTCACACACTGCATTTGTTGTATAGCTTCCCATGTACCACTACCGAATGCAAAGAGGGGGCAGAATGGCAGTTTTGACCTCCTTGTAAGTAGAGGCTGCAACACCAAAAAGCCAGACTGCTTCACTAGTATTCCACAGTTGGGGAATTTTGGATATGGTGAAGCATTCAGTAAGGTGATTCCACCCCCTGCATCCCAAAGTGTTACAGTTCCAAGTGGACAGTACCACGAGCTTTTTCTAAAGGTAGATTCCAGCCATCTGTCTGGCGCTTGTGTGCCAAGTTTGAATGCTATGAAAAAGAAGATGCCTTGACTAAAGAGCTTCCTTCCTTGTTGGATAGGGATGGAGAGAACTGCCCATTTCACTTCTCTGAGTTCCTCATTTTTCCAATCCAGTGGAGGCTGGTGGCTCCAAGTGGTTTTAGTCTGAACATTCAAGGAGCTGTCCAAGGTGCTGAAATCATCTTTCCTTGAAAGTTCAGACTAAAACCCAGAACAGATTCAATGCCCCACTGACATCGGAGCCACCACCATCCACTGTTCCAAATCTTAAGTTTAGTTCTCCACATTCTGCACCAATTTGCAAGTGTTTTTTTTTAAATCCTTATGAAAATTCTTCTGCATTTTAGGGCAAATTTCTCCTAACACATTTTTGTATGCAATCTCATAAGAACATAAGAGCATAAGAAGAGCCTGCTGGATCAGGCCAGTGGCCCATCTAGTCCAGCATCCTGTTCTCACAGTGGCCAACCAGGTGCCTGGGGGAAGCCCGCAAGCAGGACCCGAGTGCAAGAATACTCTCCCCTCCTGAGGCTTCCGGCAACTGGTTTTCAGAAGCATGCTGTCTCTGACTAGGGTGGCAGAGCACAGCCATCATGGCTAGTAGCCATCGATAGCCCTGTCCTCCATGAATTTGTCTAATCTTCTTTTAAAGCCATCCAAGCTGGTGGCCATTACTGCATCTTGTGGGAGCAAATTCCATAGTTTGACTATGCGCTGAGTAAAGAAGTACTTCCTTTTGTCTGTCCTGAATCTTCCAACATTCAGCTTCTTTGAATGTCCACGAGTTCTAGTATTATGAGAGAGGGAGAAAACCTTTTCTCTATCCACTTTCTCAATGCCATACATAATTTTATACACTTCTATCATGTCTCCTCTGACCCGCCTTTTCTCTAAACTAAAAAGCCCCAAATGCTGCAACCTTTCCTCGTAAGGGAGTCGCTCCATCCCCTTGATCATTCTGGTTGCCCTCTTCTGAACCTTTTCCAACTCTATAATATCCTTTTTGAGATGAGGCAACCAGAACTGTACACAGTATTCCAAATGCAGCCGCACCATAGATTTATACAACGGCATTATGATATCGGCTGTTTTATTTTCAATGGAATCTGCCTTTTTCACAGCTGCCGCACACTGGGTCGACATTTTCATCGTGCTGTCCACTACAACCCCGAGGTCTCTCTCCTGGTCGGTCACCGCCAGTTCAGACCCCATGAGCATACATGTGAAATTAAGATTTTTTGCTCCAATATGCATAATTTTACACTTGTTTATATTGAATTGCATTTGCCATTTTTCCGCCCATTCACTCAGTTTGGAGAGGTCTTTTTGGAGCTCTTCGCAATCCCTTTTTGTTTTAACAACCCTGAACAATTTAGTGTCGTCAGCAAACTTGGCCACTTCACTGCTCACTCCTAATTCTAGGTCATTAATGAACAAGTTGAAAAGTACAGGTCCCAATACTGATCCTTGAGGGACTCCACTTTCTACAGCCCTCCATTGGGAGAACTGTCCATTGATTCCTACTCTCTGCTTTCTGCTTCTTAACCAATTCCTTATCCACAAGAGGACCTCTCCTCTTATTCCATGACTGCTAAGCTTCCTCAGAAGTCTTTGGTGAGGTACCTTGTCAAACGCTTTTTGAAAGTCTAAGTACACTATGTCCACTGGATCACCTCTATCTATATGGTTGTTGACACTCTCAAAGAATTCTAATAGGTTACTGAGACAGGACTTTCCCTTGCAGAAGCCATGCTGGCTCTGCTTCAGCAAGGCTTGTTCTTCTATGTGCTTAGTTAATCTAGCTTTAATCATACTTTCTACCAGTTTTCCAGGGACAGAAGTTAAGCTAACTGGCCTGTAATTTCCGGGATCCCCCCTGGATCCCTTTTTGAAGACTGGTGTTACATTTGCCACTTTCCAGTCCTTAGGCACGGAGGAGGACCCAAGGGACAAGTTACATATTTTAGTTAGCAGATCAGCAATTTCACATTTGAGTTCTTTGAGAACTCTCAGGTGGATGCCATCCGGGCCTGGTGATTTGTCAGTTTTTATATTGTCCATTAAGCCTAGAACTTCTTCTCTCATTACCACTATTTGTCTCAGTTCCTCAGAATCCCTTCCTGCAAATGTTAGTTCAGGTTCAGGGATCTGCCCTATATCTTCCACTGTGAAGACAGATGCAAAGAATTCATTTAGCTTCTCTGCAATCTCCTTATCATTCTTTAGTACACCTTTGACTCCCTTATCATCCAAGAGTCCAATCACCTCCCTAGATGGTCTCCTGCTTTGAATGTATTTATAGAATTTTTTTTGGTTGGTTTTTATGTTCTTAGCAATGTGCTCCTCAAATTCTTTTTTAGCATCCCTTATTGTCTTCTTGCATTTATTTTGCCAGAGTTTGTGTTCTTTTTTATTTTCTTCATTCGGACAAGACTTCCATTTTCTGAAGGAAGACTTTTTGCCTCTAAGAGCTTCCTTGACTTTGCTCGTTAACCATGCTGGCATCTTCTTGGCCCTGGCGGTACCTTTTCTGATCTGCGGTATGCACTCCAGTTGAGCTTCTAATATAGTGTTTTTAAACAACTTCCAAGCATTTTCGAGTGATGTGACCCTCTGGACTTTCTCTCCTAATACAATGCGTTTTTATATGTTATTCTCATGAACATATTCATTCTTATGCTCACTTTCCCCAAATATATGCATTCTTGTAAGTGTTGTTTCATTGGAGAACTGCATTGCAAAATTGAGAGAAGTGTGAATTTCAAAGGATGGCTGTGTTTCAGTTCTCATATTTTTTTGGATCTTGTGAATTTGACAGTTTTGGCTTTAAACGCACACTGAAACGGATTTCTCCCCCATCCCTATGCATGGGCTAAACATTTCCACAGTCTAAATTGCCTACCATGTGGGTGAGCAAGGATATGTGTAGGACATAAGCACATCGGAAAAGCCCCACTGGATTAGGTCAGTGGCCCATCTAGTCCAGCATCCTGCACTCACAGTGGCCAAATAGATGCCTGTGGGAAGCACAAAAGCAGGACCTGAGTACAAGAGCACTCTCCCCACTTGCAATTTCCAGCAACTGGCACCAACTGGATGAGAACATGGCAAGGGGGACATGCAACAAAATGTTGCAGAGTGGGGTGCTCCTGGTCATTGTTGACATCATTTTGCCATGCTGTCTTCCACACTACTCCCATTCTCCTTCCCACACAATGTTGCAGCATGGAATGTTCCTCTTCATTGCTCAGGTCACCCTCTTCCACGATACTCCCTTCCCACCCAGTTCTCCATCCCCACCCCAGATAGTCCTAGTCAGTATTCTGTGGCCACTGAGCACACACAATCCTCAGTGGAGTGTTTTTGAGTCTCCCCTTAAGAGGTTTTTTAAAAAAGACTTATACTGCAACCTTTGGAGTTTCCCTGAGCCTGCTGATACTTCCCTCTTTCGTTTGGATGGTGCAGTCTTGGCTATATAAGGAATGGCACTCACCACCTGAACGTTGGAAATAGAGGAAATGAGGAAGCTTCAGATGAGCTACAACACAAACATGCTGAACATTCTTCTCATTAAACCTCTTCCCACACTTTGCAGGTGGGATTCAAGTGCTTAGACAAGATTGCACTGGATGACATTTCCACAGGTTTCAGTGGGTGGGGAGGGAACTAACAGTGGCTTGGGATCAGCCGAGTTCTACTCTGAGTAAGCCCATTGAAATTAATGAACCTGTTAGTTATGTCCATTACTTGAATGAATCTACTCTGAGTAGGACAAACATTGGCTACCACCCATTGAATCCAATCATGAATGAAAGCATGCTTGTCAGTAGGGATGGACAAATATGTCATTTTCAGTTTCTCTCTGTTTCCCATTTTTCCAGTTTTAAATTCAGTTCTCCATATTTCCACATAGGTTTGTGATATTTTTTTAAAAAAATCCCTGTGAAAATCTATCAGCATTTTAGAGCAAATTTGGCTTAAAGTACACATTTTTGCAATGCAATTTCCCCTTGAATGCATTTTTGTATATTTGCACTAAAATGCATTTTTATGGACATTTTACCTCGGGACATGCATTTTTCCACACATTACTTGGAAGGAGAACTGCACTGCAAAATTCAGAGATGTGTACATTTCGAAGGATGACCGTGTTTCAACTCTCATATTGTTTTGGAAAGTGCGAATTTGGTAGGTTCAGCTTTAAATATGAACTGAACCGAAATTCTCCCCCATTCCCACTTGTCAGATCCAGCTGAAAATGATCCAGTTGGATTGTCTAGTATATACCCTAAAGCACAATAACCCCATAAAGTCCTAAATGACTTAGGCCCTAAATATTTGAAAGACCGTCTCCTTCCCTGCTCACCTTCTGGGATGTTATGTTCCACAGAGGGGGCTCTCTTGGTAGTTTTGACACCCTCAGAAGTGTGGGGAATGGCAGCCCATGAGAAGGCTTTCTCTGCGGCAGCCCCTAAATTGTGAAACTCTCTCCCCACAGAAGTCTATGAAGGGTCTTCATTGTACAGCTTTTGACGTATGCTGAAAACACACTTCTTTAGCCTGACCTTTGAGTATATTTTGTTTTGAGGGACTCGCATCTTTTGCTGAATCTATACTGCTCAGTTCCATTTGGAATGGTTTTACTAACTTTATAATTGTAATGATTTTATCTGTTTTTGGAACTGTAAATGCTGTACATCCAATGAAACTCTATGCTGGAAGATTCAGGACAGTCAAAAGAAAGTTCTTCTTCACAGAGCACATAGTTACACTATGGAATTCACTCTCACAAGAGGCAGTGATGACCACCAATTTGGAGGGCTTTAAAAGAGGATTAGAGAAATTCATGGACATGGCTATCGGTGGCTCCTGACCCTGATGGTTGTGTTTTACCTCCAAAAGCCACAGGAGGGAAGAGTGCTCTTGCACTCAGGTCCTGCATGCGGGCTTCTCATAGGCATCTGGCTGGCCCCTGTGAGAACAGTATACTGAACTAGATGGGCTATTGGTTTGATTCAGCAGGATTCTTAGTTATTATTGTTTCCCACTCTGGGACTTTATGGTGAAGGACTGGTAAGAAATATTATTCAATCAATCAATCAATCAATCAATTCAGAATAACCCATTTAGGTGGCAAACCTATACCTATTTACCTGGGAGTAATCCCCATAGAACTCAACAGGACTTACTTCTGACCTGGATAGGATTGTGCTGTTAATGTGACTTAACTGAGCCAGAAAACAGGGCAAAGAAAAGCAAAGATGTTCATAGGCAAATGAAGGCACCTTACAGATAGGAAATTCTTACATTGCAAATTCCCTGGACCTTGCAGGCACCAAGATTTAAAGGAATCACTGTTTAGTCACTTAAAATGGAGACATTCCACATTTTGCAAACCCCATGAAATGTCTGGAAGTTTGCTGGTCAAGTTCCAAGTTTGAAGCTGATTTATAGAGGCTAGTTGCATGCAACTTTATTTTGGGTGGACTCCAGCCGGTTAAAATCAAGTGGATGTTTTCCTATTGAGTTCTGTTGCAGATGACTTACACCTTTTACTATCAACTGTTAAACAGAACAAACTAGATCTGGCTATAAAATCTGCAAGGATGGCAAATGGATTATGAGATTTTCTGGATCCTATTTTGGCAAGAATCTAAGTGAAGTAGCATGATGTAGCAGATAAAATGCTGAACTACAGAAACTAACAAGTGCAATCCTATCCATGACTTACTGAGAAGTAAGACCCATTGAATTCAAGAGACCTTACCTCCCAGGAAAATGTGTGTATAGGACTGCAGCATTAGGCTCAATTTCCTCTCAGCTATAAAGCTCACTGGGTAACCTTGGGCTTAACCTACCTCATAGGGTTGTTGTGAGGATAAAAAAGAGAGATCTATCTATATTGTCTTGTGCTCCCTAGGTGAAAAGCAGCATAAAAATGTAGCAAAGAAACCTATTGTCAAATGTGGGTGAAATGTTTTGCCAGTTCACAATAGCTGCTCATTTTTAGCATTGAGCACCTGAGTCCTAAGAGGGCTAATTCTGAAGCGCATTAATCCTCTTTGTTTAAGTAAGAAAACAGAATCTCCAAGTATAACTGGTCAGGGAGGAAGCTGGGTGCGGTTATTCAATGGACAGGGAAGGTCCTCTGCCAAAACTTAAAAGCACCCTATTTTTTAAAAGATTTTTTGTACCACTTCACATATACAAGAACTTAACCCCAGGAATTTCAGGATTTAGAGCCCCTGCTGTAATGCCCAGAGAAGACTTTGCTCTCTAAAGCATTTGGTCTGCATTTCTAGATTTCACATCTATTATTAACAATATCATGCTTCTATTCCCCCTTACCCTGCTCCCCACAGTGCCAAGAATCATTTTTACCTTTAGCCACTTCTCTGGCCGACAGGGTTGATACATTTGAACCGTGAGCCAGAAGAGTGTTCTACTAAGCAGTCATTGCTGTGTCAGCACCATGGATAGCTCATTTGTTTAAAAAGCATCCCAGGAAACCTGTAAGCATATACAGGCTGTAATTCTGGGTAAGATATTTTTTCCCCTCCCCTGGCCATTGATTTCTACGAATCGTTCTAACTGTAGAAATAGTGCCACAAATCACTTCTTTATTCTCCTTGTAGCATGGTTTGGAAGATATTGGATGGGAGAGGATGTCTTTAAAAAGTGAGTGGGGGGGCTAGGGAAATTCATGGAGGACAAGCTTATCAATGGCTATTGGCCACAATGATGGCTATATAGACCCTCCAGATTCAGGGGCACTCTATCATCGAATACCAGTTGCTGGGGGAGTAACAGCAAGGGAGGGCTGCTCCTTTCATGCCCTGCTTGTCAGCTTCCCAGGAGGGCTCCAGATGAAGGACTTGCCAGTAAGGCTTGCTAAACTCCAACTTTCCAGAGTTACGGACCTCACACATCCCTGACTCCTCTCCAACACATCCCTATAATTCTCTTCCCCATCTGTCTTATCTGTCTAGGGTCTGTGGTCTGCCCTCCAATGGGACTTCATTGAGGGGCCTCCCCAATCCCCAGCACCTCTGCTTTAGCCCCAGCAGGGTCCTTATTTTTGGAAACCAGACATTCTCTCCTCTGCCCAGGGACTGTGACCACCTTCCCCCCGATGCATAGCCTCTAAGAGTCACAACAGCAGCTGTGTCAAGATGACAATCAGTCTGAGAAGTCCGTTCACTGGCCATAGAAGAACTTAAGGAACGAAGGCACTAAGTTTTGTCTTCAGATCACCCACTCTCTAGGGTTGTCCAGACAGTGTCTTGGGCTTGGAGCTGCCCCTCCCTGCTTCCCCCCTTTTCTTATCTCCATCACGTCTAAAGACAAGACAAAAGCAAATCGAGCCATGCCTTACCTGGTAGCCCCAGGCACAGAAGCAAGCTGTAGTAGACGATGGGAATGTATCCTAAGCCACAGCCATGCAGAGAGCTGTTGTGCATATGTATGTAATCTTGCTCCATTTGCCGTGCTCCTTCTGGGTCCTCTTGTAGCGCTTTGGAAGGATGGAGGGCAGTGTCAGCCTCCCAAATCCACCGCTCTGCATCCCAGCATCAGCCACTGGAGAGAGTCAACACCACCTGTCACAAGGAAGGAGCTCAGCACTCTCACAGCCCCTCACGGGCAGAGGTAGCAGCAACCACAGCAGCAGCAGCAGCAGCACATGGTCCTCCTAACCGGTGTAAGGGGAGGTGGGAGGGGGGAAGAGGAGGGATCTTCTTTCTGCAGCTGTCTGTGTCACACAAAGGGTTAATGCGCTCATCATCAGTTTCTCCGGGCAGTGCATTGCTGGCTGGTGCTGCCCATCTTCGAATTGCGCACACACATACACACTCTACACACACAGAGAGAGTCACCCTGATCTGTCTTCAGGGTCCTATTGGGCACCAGTTTCAGACAGTCTCTTTAGATGGATGGAAGAGTGGCCATTTCTCCTCTCTGATAAATAGTAACAGCGGCAACAACAGCAGCAATTGCCTCTGACCTTTTGTGATGGCCCCTTCAGTGACTGATTTTAGAAGGAAGACAGTCAAAGTTAGATCTAGGAAATAAAAAGGGCCCTCTTCTATTTGCATGGTTTTTTAGAACAAGGGATTTCCCCCCAAACCCCCCCCCCTCCTCCTCCTCCTCCTCCTCATTATTACAACAATAACAACCAACAATAGATGGAGGGGATCCCTTGTTTAAAAAACTGCCAATTCTATGCATGTGAATGGCCTGATTGGCTCATGAACAATAAATCTGGTTAAATTAATTTATGAATTGCCTTTTACATTAATCTGAAGACGGTTGACAAACGCATCATGAAAATAGCTCGCAATAGCTTTCAAAACCGTACCAAAAACCCCTAACTCAAGGCAGGTTTAAGGAGCAGTAGATGTCTCTGAGCATGTACAGAGTCGCTCTCCATCAAAGGAGACAAACGTAGCAGGTAGCTATATTGGTCTAGGAGAGAGCTACTGCACTCACGCCTGCTCATGCGTTTCCCAGGAAAAGGCATCTGGCGGGCCCCTCTGGAAAGCGGGATGGTGGACTCCGATCCAGCAGGACTCTCCTAATGGAACCTCCATGTTCAGAAACAGCGTACCTCCGGGAACCCAACACTACTGGGGGCATGCAACAGGGAAGAGCTGTCGCATTCCTGTCCTGCTTGTGAGCTTCCCAGAGGCATCCGGTTGGCCATTAAAGCAGAATCGGATCACACAGCTGTCCCCACTGGTGCCCTCTGGATGTTGGTGGACTACAACTCCCATTAGCCCCAGACAGCATAGCCAATGGCCAAGGATGATGGAAGCTGTAGTTCAGCGACATCTGGAGGGCACCTGGTTCTGGTCCAGGACAACATTTCGTTAGCGTTTGCTTGTACTACTAGGCACTGTATCAGAACAGCGTTGGCTCCAGATTTTGAGAAGGGTTTAGGTGTCCCCCTCCCTCAGTGGGTCAATCTCCTTGCTACCCTCATTGCCTCCCCATTTCCCTCTACACACCACTTCCCGGAAGGAAAGGACAAGGCAAGTGGAGTCTGATGCTGCTCCTTGTTATTGGTTGCATATCTGGAGAGGGCAAGTGACCAGGTAGCGACAGCAAGGAGAAGCAGAAGGAGCAGGGAAGGGCCGTAATTCAATGGTAGAGCATCCGCTTTGCATGCAGAACATCTCAGGTTCAATCCCTGGCATGTCCAGGCAGGGCTAGGAGAGATCCTTGTCTGAAACCCCAGAGAGCCACTGACAGTCAGTGTAGACAATGCCAAACTTGATGGACCATTGGTTCAACTCAGGGCAAGGCAGCTTCCTAGCTGAGCCAGCAGTGGCCTCTCTGGTACGCTGTGGGCCTTGGCAGGTGCTTTATGCTGCCGACTCTTTCTGTCAGGCCTGTTTCCCTCAAGGCCAACTCGAGGATTTCAAACAGAGCTGACACTTGCCCTTCAAGAAGGGTTCCTATGTGATTGTCGGCAGCAGAGCAGGCATGCTTTGATGAGGGGGACATAGCTCAGGGCCAGAGTGTCTACCTTGCTTCTAGAAGTTCCTAGGTTCAATCCCCAGCCGCTACTGGGAGGAAGGGCAGGATATCAATCTAATAAATAAATAATAAATAAAATATCCAGATAGGTCTGGGAGAGGGTATCTTTCTGCAGTCCTGGAGAGCCGCTGCCAGTCAGTGTAGGCACTACTGAGCTAGATGGACCAAATGGTCTGACTTCATATAAGGCAACTTCCGATGCCATTTGCCCTTTCTCCTCCTGGTGCTGTAAAGGGTGGCATAAAACGGAGAGCTTTCCCTCAAACTCGCATAAAGAGCAACTGCTGACTAAGACGACGATTTAAAATCTATACAAGCAGAAGGCCCCATTTAAGGATTTGCGACCTATCAAGGCACTTGTCAAGGCCCCCGTGTAAGTTATGAGCTGAAACGGGTTGAAGAGGAGGTCATAAATCCGACAAGAGCAATGCCGCCGCCACCCCAGTGGGTTTCCCTGCAAAATGAAAATGGGAACTGCCCCTTAATTCTACCAGGTCTTTGGCTCTTGCTGGACTGCTGAAATATGAATGACTCTTCTTAGCTGGGATGGAATAAGGAATTTACTCCCAAGAGCTAGGGAGGTGCTCATAACTCACCGAGAGCACAGCAAAATAAAAGTTTAGTTTCCCCTTATGGAAGAAAAACGACCTCTCTCCACAGTCTGATGTCACATGCTCAGTTTATTCCCACATTTGGGCTCCCCTCAATGTTTTTGATAGGACTAGGCCAGGGGTTCCCAAATTGTCGTCTATGGACCAGTAGTGCTCCATGAGCCTCATTCAGGTGGCCGGCAGCATGTCCACATTAAATATATATATATTGATTTTTAATTGTGTTTGTATTGCTTCCTTTGTTTCTTATATTGCATTTCATTGCATTACAATTTAAATTCTGTGGAATGCAAGTTGCAATACAATCAAAGCGATCCAAATCCAATTAAAAATCATACGGCATTTGGACACAGTGCATTACAACTGCTACAAGAGGCGGGGAAATTGTTCAGTGGTCTGCCAAGACCATCAGTGATTTTCAAGTGGCCCATGGGGAAAAAAAGGGTGGAGCCACTGGACTAGACCAGTGGTGGCTGGTGGCTCCAATGTCAGTGGGCCAATGGAATCCGTTCCGGGTGTCAGTCCAAATTTTCACGGAGCAGCTGCTCCTTGAAAGTTCAGACTAAAACTCGAAGTGGGTTCCTCTGCCTCACTGACAACGCACTACGCACTATCCCCTTCATAGTCTTGGCTAACAGCTTGCACAGGAATCCGCTGTAGGTTTCTACAATGCAATCTCTGCATTGGGTGTTGTTATATGTAGTATGTCAGTGATTCATTCAGTGTTTTCAGTTGGCATAAAGCTGGTATAGCAGAGTGGGGAAGAGAGCCTGGCTGGGAGTCCAGAGTCTGTGAGTTCAAATCCCTGCTCGTGTCTCCTGGGTGTAAAGGGCCAGCTAAAGATCACCCCCTCAGTGAGTGGCTCAGGGGTGACGTGCCCTGCCACCTGTGCAGCCGTGGGCAAGCTGCATAGTCCCAAGGAGCCCAGTTGCCCCCCAGCTGGCAGTTGCAGACAAGGAAGGGTCTGGCTTGTGCAACTGTGGCAACCTGGGCAGGCCCTAGCCAGCTGGGGAGGACTAGCCTCAGAGGGAGGCAATGGTAAACCCCCTCTGAATATCACTTACCATGAAAACCCTATTCATAGGGTAGCCATAAGTCGGGATCGACTTGAGGGCAGTCCATTTCTATTTTTTTCAGTTGGCATGGCCAGCCACCTTGACAGTTCACAAGTAAGTCCAACTCAGTTCTATGGGGATTATTCCCAGGGTTAAGCATACACATAGGATTGAAACCCAAGCGGCTCAGATTCTTTTCTCTTTTAACTTTGTTGTTATGTGCCTCCAAGTCGACTACGACTTATGGCGAACCTATGAATCAGTGACCTCCAAGAGCATCTGCCATGAACCCCCTGTTCAGATCTTGTAAATTCAGGTCTGTGGCTTCCTTTATGGAATCGATCCATCTCTTGTTTGGCCTTCCTCTTTTTCTACTTCCTTCTGTTTTTCCAAGCATTATTGTCTTTTCTAATGAATCATGTCTTCTCATTATGTGTCCAAAGTATGATATCCCCAGTTTCATCATTTTAGCTTCTAGTGATAGTTCTGGTTTCATTTGTTCTAACACCCAATTATTTGTCTTTTTTGCACATGCAATAGAAAAGTCTTCAATAAATAAAGAATTCTGTATGTATAGCCCGTCTCATCAAATTGCCCTCTGTCCCAGGAAAATGCAGAGAAGTGACACAGCTCAGACTTTGATGGATTTTGCCAGGAAAAAGTAGTGATTTATACATGCATGTAGATTTCACAACAATAGGTATAAGGGCTGCCTGTTCCATCCCTTGAGGATCTGTTCCTTTTTAAAAAAAAATCATTATTTCATTGGTGTAAAACAGGTCCCTGTACAGCAGAGCATCATAAAGCAAGAGTGGAGAAACTTTCTCAGCCTGAGGGCCACATGCTGATTCATTCCCTTCCGGGCAACCTTCCAGAGCCCTCATGCCAGTGGCAAGGGCAGTAGCTCAGTGGTGGAGCATCTGCTTTGCATGCAGAATGTCCCAGATTCAATCCCCAGCATCTCCAGGGAGGGCTGAGAAACACTCCTGCCAGAAAGCCTGGAATGCTGCTGCCAGTCAGTGTAGATGATACTGAACTACATGGACCAGTGGTCTGACTCAGTACAAGGCAACTTCCTATGATTCTATGGTGGGCAGGGCCAGAGGCAAAAATGGGTGGAGCCAAATGGTAAATTTTACCTTTGTACAGTAGGCTAGCTTCTGCACACCCACTCACTCACTCCTCTCTGTCCTCCATCCAGACAAGCAAGAGTCATGATCAGAGCTCAAGGACGCATTCCAGCCAGGAAAAAACACTCCAGGAGGGTGAAATGCAGGGTTGGCGAGGGGGTGTGGCCCATGCAAAGAAGGGTGTAGCTGGGGAGGAGTCCCAAGGGCCAGACTGAGACGTTTGGAGGGCCACATTTGGCTCCCCAGGCCTGAGGCTCCCTGCCCCTGCGATAAACAGTTACATGGAAGTTATGTCGTGTTGAGCTCAATGGGGCTTATGTCTGAGCAGACACATATAGAAGGTAAGAACCAGGGTTTACCCATCTCCACATGGTCTCTGCCTCTCCATTGTGTTTGTAACCTAAGCAGTTCTCATTTGGAAAATCTGGCAAGTTTCCCAACATGAAAATCAAGCCAAGGGACGTTTTTCAGCACCACTGCAACCCATGGGAGCTGGTCCTTTGGGGCAACTGGGGCTCTGCCCCACCAACCTCAGTGTGCCATCTGCTAGTCCCTGCCTGCCTGCCTTCATACTTGAAACCAGTCCAGGGGATGGCACTGCCCATCGGCTTCCTCCTCCTCCTTAGTCTCACTGTAGCCCCTGGTAGAACTCAGCATGGAGGAGGTGGATGGGAACAAAACTAGACTGAGTTGGCTCTGCCTGTTGTTGGCTCTGGCTCCAACTACTGTTGGCCTCCTGCCTTGCACTCTACCACTCTATGGGCATCAAATGGCAGATACTGCGTTCCAATCTGCCAAATATGAAATCCAACTGATTTCCACTTACCAGGGAAAAGATCTGTCTTTGCTTGCAATGGGACCCTAGTCAACCTCAGAAGGTTTCCCCATACCAACATCAACATCACACTCTTATTCTAACTACAGTGCTGTTTTTTAAAAAAAAATAATTGGAAGTGATACAGTCTTTCCATGTTTAATACACAAGACACACAGAGAGACACACATACACAGAGAGAGAGAGAGAGAGAGGGAGGGAGGGAGGGAGGGAGGGAGGGAGGGAGGTTTGGAGCAGGCCTTCCAGCAGCTGTAAATTGAATTAATATTATTAAGTCAATGGGCACAGACTAAACTTACACAAACAGAGCCTTCCTGTTCTGTTCTGCAAAGGGTCTGGTGCTACAAGTGACAGTGCAAGAGACAGAATTTAGAATCAAAGGAAGCAGCCCTGTACTAACTAAGGTCATTGGTCTATCTGCGTCAATATTATCTATGCTGACTGGCAGCAGCTCTACAGGATTTTAGACAGGGTTCTTTCCCAGCTCTATCTGGAGATGCTGGGGATTGAGCCTAGGACCTTCTTTATGCAAAGCAGATGCTGTCCCATTGAGCTATGGCCCTTTGCTACTCTTAGTCAGACCATTGGTCCATCTAGCTCAGTAGTGCAGCTCCCCAGGAGTTCAGACAAGGTTCTTTCATATCTGGAGATGCTGAGGATTGAACCTGAAAACGTCTGGAGGCCACGCAGATGCTCTACCACTGAGCTACAGCCCTTCCGTACTGCAGTGGGAGAGAGCTGTGTTCACCAACTGGGACCATATTCAGCATGCCACCAAGTTCCATATTGTTTAAAGCAGGGGTAGGAAGCTGCCTTATATCAAGCCAGACCATTGGTCCATCTAACTTGGTATTGTCCACTGTGACTTGCAGTATCTCTGCAGGGTTTCAGAGAGGAGACATTCCTAGCCCTACTTAGAGATGAAAGGGATTGAATCCAAGACCTTCTGCATGCAAGGCATCCACTGATCTACCACTGAGCTGTGGCCCTTCCCCCATCATGGTGACCTCTAGATGTGCTGGACTGCAACTTTCATCATCCCTGACTATGGTTGGCCATGCTGTCCAAGTCTGATAGGAACTGTAGTCCAACAACTTCTGGAGGATACCACATTGGCTACTCCTAGCCTACACTGGCTGTGGCTCTCAGTGTTTCAGACAGCAGCCTTTTCCCAACCCCACCCAGACATGGTGAGGATTAAACCTACATGAGAAGCATGTGCTCTACCACCTAGATCCAGCCATTTCTTCAAGGATCAGCCCTGCTGCACTAGGGGCACATAGGTGCATATGCCAAGTCAGACCACTGGTCCATCTCAGTATCTACACTGAGTAGCAACAGGTCTTCAGGGTTTTCAGACATGGGAATTTCCCATCCCCACCTGGAGATGCTGAGAATTAGACCTGGGAACTTCTGCATGAAAAGCATGTGCTCCCCCACTGACCCATTTTACTTCCCCACTGTTTAAATAAATGGTTGTCTTTTGTGGGAAGAGACAAAGAAGGGATCATTCATGTTTGGTGTTGGCTGGGACTAAGGTTTCCAACTGATCAGGTGAAAGCAATCTGTCCTCCTCCTTTGCCTTTAACAGCAGCTTGATCCACAAAAAATATAATGTATTTGTTGCTGTTATACACTGCTTTTCTATCCAGGATCTCCAAGGTTGCTAGCAATAATTAAAATCAGAATTAAAAAAGGCACCATGAAAATATCTAAAAGCTACAAATGTCAAGTTAGAAGTTCTTGCAGCTGTGGTGGCATTCGGGGGGGGGAGAGATCTCACATTTGCCCCCACAGCTTTCAAAACTGGCCATATTTTTGCAACCTGCTTTCCCAAGTGCAATAGCCCCAGGAAGTTTGTACCACCTGATATTTAAGGACATCAGAAGAGCCCTGCTGGATCAGGCCAGAAGCCCATCTAGTCCAGCATCCTGTTCTCACACTGGCTAACTAGATGCCTATGGGAAGCCCACAAGCAGAACTGTGATGTCCCCAATTGAGATTCCTTGAAATGGCTATTTCAGTTTCAGGAGCAAACTGTTGCTATCAGTGGAGATGGAACCTAGTAGCCATCTCAGCTAGTAGCTGCTGATAGCCTTATGCTCCATGATTTTGCCCAATCCTCTTCTAAAGCCACCCAATTTGATGGCCATCACCGCCTCTCATGGGAGCAAATTCCATATTCCGTATTTGAATTATGCACTCTATGAAAAAGCACACAGAGAATTATTTCTGAACATACAGGTTGTCTCTCAGGCAGCTGTGGCTTCTGGCTAGAGGCTCTCTGGACCTGAGAAATTAATGTATTGTCATTTGCTTCTCTCTATGCATTTCCTTTGCTGATAAAGCTCATTTGTATTAGAATGGTGAGTCATGCTTTTTGTAACCTTCTGATCTATTATCCAGACAGGGATAATTCCAGGAACCACCTCTTCTCTTTCAGTGGCTAAATGAGAGGCATGCACCGTTGCTCCCTGTCACTTCTTTTCCTTCACCTCACAAAGCAATCTTATGGTTTTGGGGGGAGGGGGATGTTGAAATGATGCACACCTGCATGATAAAATGTGGCAGCATTCTGACCAGGTTGCCCTCTGGATTTAAAGATGATTCACATGGTTCATGCAAAATTCTGCCAAAGACTTGTTGCAAACCACCTCTAGCAGGGCCAGTGCCAGAGGGTGGCCAGGTCGGGCCGCGGCTGAGGGCCCCTCCTTAGGGTGGGTGGATAGTGCTTCCTTCTGTGATCTGTGGCAGCATCGGTTCCTGACCCTGTCACGGATCGCAGAGTGGGAGCTCCCAGGCACCCCCTTACTACCGCACAGGCCTGCAATGCCTGCTTGCACACCCCACCTACCTTTCCTTGAAGTAAATGCTGGCTGCGCTGGGGGTGCATGCCTGCCATCAACCAAGATAGCGGCCAAGGCTTCCCTAAGGGGCTAATGCCCCTGCTGTCATCTTGGTTGATGGCAGGCATGTGCGCACAGCAAAGCCAGCATTCACTTCAAGGGAAATGTAGGTGGGGTTTGTGGGCGGGTGCCGGGTCCCAGGGCAGGCTGGCTCCCAAGGGCCCTGGCATACCTGGCATTTGCCCTGACCTCTAGCATAAATATAAGAACAGATTAGGGGTGAGAAACTTTTTTCAGCCCAAGGTCACATCCCCTTGTGGGAAACATTCAGGGGGCCACATGCCTGTGGTAGGTAGGGCCAGAAGCAAAATTAGATGGAGCAATGGATGCGACTCATACCTTTGTAAAGTATAAATCAGAGGTTTATGCATGCCCCTCTCTCCATCCAGGCAAGCAAAAGGCCTGATCAGAGTCCAAGGACACAATCCAGCCAATGTACCCAAAGAGGACATGGAACGGGGGGGGGGGTTTGCCTGAGAAGAGACACATGCATACCACTGGTATATGTCCAGGTTTAAAGGACTGCAGCCTTAGATGCCTAAATTAGAATTTGTAGTGATCAGAATAGCAGTGGGATGGTTAGATCATGGCAGTATGAAACAAATTAATGTATAGTATATCCACTAATAGGCAAAAACCCCTTGTGGCTTAAGAATGTACCTATAGCCAACAGATATTTCCATCAAACTTTTAAAAGTTGGGAATTTGGGCTGCTATAGCGAATGCACCAGGGGAGCAGGAGACCTGACCTCCTCTCTGAGATATTGGACTGCCCTACAAATTTGTCAAAATGCAAACACAATTTGGTCTTTCAACAGTCCAATCCACTTCCTGTGAAGCTTGGAAGAATTTGGTAACATTACCAAATGTTACAGTTGCTAATCAAAGAGAGGAAGGGAGGAGGAGGGGAGAGGAGAGGGGAGATGGAGAAGGGAGGGGAAGGATTACCCCAGAGAATCCTGGGAGGTGTAATTTATGAAGTGTGCTGAGAGTTGTCAGGAGACACCCTATTCCCCTCAGAGAGCTACAATCACCAGAAGAGGGGCTGACTGTTGAAACCCTTTGGCCATTGGAGCTCTGCCAGGGGAATAGGCGTCTCCTGTGGGTAACTGTGGCCAAGCTTTCTCAATATGATGAGAATTATTGCAGCAATTATTAAAATTTCATATCGCAAGAGGGGAGCCAAAATTCCCCCTTTCTTATCTAAGAGTGATTTTAAGTCATATTTCTGTGATCTGCTTTTAAAAAAAAATGAAATAGTACAATTAATTACTTATGATGATGATGACCGTATAAAAAACTGTTAAAACAATTGCATTAGATATAAACAATTAAAATAATTGCATATAGAGAGTTGTATTCAACTAAATCCTACTCAGAGTAGACCAACTGAAATTAATTCACCTACGTTAGTCATATCTATTAAATTCAATGGTTTTACTCTGAGTAGGACTAGCATTAAATAGCACCCATATAATTATTTCAAATCCGATACAGATTCCAATTCCCTGTATATAAATTGCTCTTCCCCTTTTTGGACTCATACTCAGGATGGTGATGGTGATGAAGATGATGATGATGGCAGTGTAGTCTGCACACAGCAAGCCCATGTGCTATTGCACTGAAGCTTTCTCTTCAGGAGTGGGTGGCAGTTTGCATCAACCTTAAGGGAGCTCATCCTTTTATTATACTTTGGGGAACACTTGTACAGCATGTCCCGTCAATAAAGGATCAAACTGAATTAAGTGAAAGGCTACAAGAGTCAACTACAGTTCTAGCTATGATGTGCCCAGAACTTGAGACGCCAGCAGCAAACACAATGAGACCTTTTGTCTATGATCTCCGTTGACTCCATTATGGGAAACTGGGTATATAAATGCTATGATGGGGTGGGAATGGTGATGAGCACAAGCCAACTGAGGTGTTGTCGAAAAGAGGTGGGGAAACCTTTTCAGTCCAAGGGCTGTATTCCCTCACAGGCTACTACCCTGGGGCCACATTCCACAGGCGGGGTGGGCTTAGGATTAGACAAATTCATGAAGGATAAGACCACAGATGTAGGGATGGAAGAAACTGTGGATTTGGTTCTCCAAGTTTCTCATTTTTCCAGTTGTAAATTCAGTTCTCCACATTTCTGCAGCAATTTGCAACTTAAAAAAAAAACGCTCATGAAAATTCTAAAGCATTTTTAGTGTGAATTTCTCCAAATAAACATAGTTTTGTATGCATTTGACTAACGTACACATTTCTGCAAGCAATTTCTCCTGATATAATGCATTTTATATATTATATTCACTAATATATTCATTTTTATGCACATTTCCCCCTAATATATGTAAACATTGTTTGGAGACTACATTGCAAAATTTGGATGTGTGAATTTCAAAGGATAGCCGTGTTTCGGTTATATTGTTTCAGAAGGTATGAACTGGATAGATTCAGTTTTAATTGCAAACTAAATTGAATTTCTCCACCATCCCTATATTAATGACTACTAAGCTTGATGGTTGTGAATACTGTCAGAGGCAGAATGCTTCTGAATACCAGTTGCTGGAAACCGCAGGAGGGGAGAGTGGTCTTGCACTCAGGTCCTGCTTATGGGCTTCCCTTAAACATCTGGTTGGCCACTGTGAGAAGAGGATGTTGGACTAGATGGGCCACTGGCCTGATCCAGCAGGCTCTTCTTAATGTTCTTGTGTTCTTATGCGGCCCTTTTGGTTGGGGCAACAGATGTGACTCTTACTCTTTGTACAGCCACACAAAAGCCAGAGGTGTTCTACACACACCTCTATCCAGGCAAGCAAGATATATTGCCACAGTTCAAGGATGCATTCCAGCCAGGCATGGAGCGGGGCGGTGAAGGATATGGTTTGTAGAGGAAGTGTGTCCTAGGCAGCATCCTGAGGGCCAGACAGAGAGGCCTGAGGGGGTGCATTTGGACCCAGTGCTTGAGGTTCACTACCCCTGCTGTAGGAAATTGACTAATAAGGAGCTGTTGGATGTCAACAAAGCTATTTCCTTAACTTTTTGGCCAGGGATATATGCCTCTGCAAGAGACAGAGATCATTGGAATTTGCCATTGTCTAGAACATGTGAGGGCAACAGGATGACCAAGGGAAGGTGACTACAATTTATCCATCGCCATTGGCTAGGGATGGGTGAGAAATCTGATTCAGTTCTCATTTCAAGCTGAATCTGTCAAATTCACCCTTTCCGAAACAATATGAGAACCAAAACACAGCCATGCTTCAACATTTGCACTTAGTCAAATTTTCAATGCAGTTTGCCAACCAACGTTTACAAAAATACATATATAAGGTGAAAATGTGCATAAAAATGAATGTGTGAGTGAAAATAACATGCAAAAAATTATTACATGACAAGAAACAGCTTGTAAAAATGTGCACATTAGTCAAAACTGCCTACAAAAATGTGTTTATTAGGAGAAATTCACACGAAAAAGCTGGAGAATTTTCATGAGGATTTTTTTTTTTAAAAAATGCAAATTGCTACAGAAATGTAGAGGGCTAAATTTAAGACTGGGAAAAAAAATGAGACACTGAGAGGACTGAAATTGGTGGATCTTTCCATCCCTACCATTGGTCCTGGGGTGACTGTCTATCTGGGGTCACCCAATAAAAATAAGAGTGGAATTAAATGTTACATTAATCACGTGGTTTATCCTTGAGTGAAAGATTATTCTGTCACAAATAGCCAGTGCATGCATGTGTGTGTGTGTGTATCCATCTGAACCCTGGGATAGTGGGTAAGGGGTCTTTAATCCTTTGCCCCTTTTGTGGTCCTGGTCAAGATTGGGGCTCCCCATGCCTGCTATCTTCATGTGTGTGGGATCTCTAAATAGAGGGAATGGGAGCTTTCCCCCATTTTAAAAAAGAACAGACATGGGGGCCCTGATCCAGATTGGGAACACAGCCCAGGGACAAAGAGTTAAAGCCTCCTGCCCCCCCCATGCCAGGGTCCTGATATCCTGATATGGATCCCCCCCTGCCCACACACTGGCTATTTGTCAAAAGAAAAATCTTGGCACTCAGTGACAAACCATATGATTAACATAACATGTTGCCTGGCCTTAATTGGCAGTAGATTTAGGTCAAACAGAATAAATTACTTCTTCATATGATGTGGAATGTGAAGAACTGGACTTAATACTGGAAAAATGCACAATAGAAAGAAACTGAAACTGATTTGTCCATCCCTACTCTCTGTCTAAGTGTTCTCTATGATGGAAGGAATTGATTGCGGGGGGGGGATGTCTCCCCTCCCGAATAATAGGGTAGGATCTAGCAACACACAGTGATTGCTCATTGGATGCATGTGTCTGTGGGCTTGCAGCTGAGTGGATATCAGAAATTGAAAATGGTCTGCAAGGAGACGGAGTGATCTGATTGACGTGTGTGTGTGTGTGTGTGTGTGTGTGACAAAGAAAGAGTGGGCTCTGGTTCTGAGTTTTTTAATAGGAGGGTGCAGCCCCATTTGCCAAAGAAGAAAACTATCCTGGTTGTAGAATGACCCCTCTTAACAGCCTCATGCTCCTTCCCAATTGCCCTGAAAAATGGAAAAATAGAGATAAGCCCTCACTTGGGAATGACACAAGATGCTTTCAGATGATTGAGCATTCATCCCGATTTGTGTGCAGTGTGGCTAGATGACATTGCATCATGAAAGCACTATTCCACACTTTCCAGTGCATTTCCCTACACAAAGTGGGGAGAAAATGGCATACACTGCTGACTCCATGTCTGATTCCATTAATCAACTGTTCTTCCTTTAAGACACGGACAAATAATTAAAAGATTGGGAGGAGAGGGGGTTGTACAGACTTTGTGACTTCTATATTAATAAGAAGTCACTCAAAGAAGCACAGTTAAAAACTACAGCACAAGATGTACAGACTAATGGACTCCAACTACACCAAATATGGTGTGTCACCTCTAATCAAACAACAAAAGAACAAATGAATAGTCCTCTCCCACCCTTTGAGCTGGTAATGTTGGAGGCGGAGAATAACCCTAAAGATTTGGTCACTAAAATCTATATAACATCTTGATTGAGGATAATGATGGGGATTAAGCATGTGAGAAGGACACTTGAAAGGGAAATAACATGAGACTAGCGGAGTCAAGTCTGGCAAGTGAAACCCTCCAGACTGATTTCTGCACATATGAGGGACAGTTCTTCAAAATTGCTCCATGGATGATAATATACTCCAGTTCAATTGGCTCGTATGATGGGTTCCAAAGCAATTCTTTGATTGCATGCAGAG
Source organism: Rhineura floridana (assembly GCF_030035675.1). Taxonomy (NCBI): domain Eukaryota; kingdom Metazoa; phylum Chordata; class Lepidosauria; order Squamata; family Rhineuridae; genus Rhineura; species Rhineura floridana. The sequence continues at coordinate 13,935,491 of NC_084496.1, forward strand.
AGGCACATATATCCATTTATGGTGGGAATGCCCCATCGTGACCTAATTCTGGGGCAAAGTTGTCAGATATATTAAAATGACTGGACAAAATATTGTCCAAACCTTCAAACTTTTGTTGTTATCTGTTTTGGATGACACTAATATTGGTATTAAATCTAAGGAACTGGTAACATTTATGCTTGTTGCATTGAAAGACGGTTTCTTACCTAGATCTTTAGTATATAAAAAAATATGGTTTATAGCCATCATGGAAAAGCTAATTCACCAAATTTGTTTAACCGAAGGACAATCAAAACCAGAAATTTTCCTCAGTGTACAACAACTTTGTTCTTCATGGAAATAAAAGAACCTCAGGAAAAACAAAACAACAACACAAAACCACCCCACCCCCATCAAATGCCCACATTTGAAATCATGACTAATAAAGTGTGAACATGATAAGTATTGTTAATTAGAAGCAAACTGAGGTCTCCTCATCCGATAATAGCTGACGAGGATAATGTTAAGATACTAACTGTATTTCCTGTTGCACCTGATGAGAAAATGAATGATGACTCTGTTAGTTTTATGTCATTATCCTCAGTGTTTCCAAAATATATATGCCATTTGTTTTTGTTCTTAATTTTTTTAAAAAAAATAATGCAATGGCCTATTTGCTCTTTGAACATGGTACAGTCTCAGGAAGGCTCAGACTATACCACATGATCCCCACCCACAAATAGGTAAGTCAGTATTCAGTCTTTGCAGGGAAAACTCTGGAAAACTGACAGTGCTTCTGGACTGTCGCTATTTTCCGGTGGGATTGGTTTGCATACCAGCAAATTCAGGCTGCACATTTACAGCTGATTGGAGCTCTTGCACAACAAACCCACTTCACAGAAAGATTGGACTTTTTGTAATAAGGGAAATGCACTGGAAAGTGTGTGATAGTGCTTGCATGATGCAATGTCATCTAGCTGCCCTGCAAACAAATCAGGATGAATACTCAATAAAGAGGTCATCTGGAAGCATCCTGTGTCATTCCCAAGTGATTTCCTCCTGTGATGTTGCATCTATATATATATATTTGCAACCAATGTTATATTGAGCTCCTTGTATGCTTACCCAGCAATAAGGTCACCACAGACTCTAAGTTCTTTCTAAAATGGATGGATACACCTTCAGGGGAAATGGGGGGTGAGGGGAAGAGGAGAGACTGAATAAGACAAAGATGTTGACTGATGTCTACTTCTCAAAATAGTGATTCTCAAATGCTGCATACACAGTCACACTAGGCCTTTAAAGAACATTCAGAGCACATTCCCCCTCCTCAAAGCATATTGGGAACAGTAATTTACCCTTCACAGAGCTACAATTCCTAGCACCCTTAACAAACTACAGTTTCCAGGATTCTGGAACACCCCCAGTGTATCTTGATGTCCTTAAAAGACCACAGCTATGGGCTGCTTGCTTAAGCTGTTAGTATATATCTCTAAGGTGAACTCCGCTGCCACCATTTGTTACTGATTCAACATTCGTTTCAATTTTGTTAACACTTGTACTCTTCATGATAGCTGGTCAAGAACCAGGCATGTTTTAAAAGCCAAACACATTTATTAAACCGAAGACATGAATCAACAAGTATACTTTTAACTCAGTTCTCAAATGTGTGGTTGAAGATTGTTGCTTTTCAGCTCTTATAAAATACACTCATGAATTTTCTCAAATAAAACCCACTTTAACTTCCCTTCCAACCTGCTCTATCCCAAAACCAAGTCCTATCTACTCATAAACCCAGCCCTGTCTCTTCCAAGTCTGAACCCTGTCTAACTGTCAACTTTCATTAACTCAAATATAAAACAACATTCCCCATTCTCTCAACCAATCACACGCAGTATTCACAACATTCTATCTCCCCCCTCCTCCTCCTTCCACTAACTACTTACTATATACAACCTAATACCAACCTCTACCATAAATGTTATAACATATGTACATATGTACATTGAAGCATCACACATGTGGCTCATGTTTTTATGTGCATTGCTAGACATTCCCAAACTACAGGGAAACAAGATCTAGATAAGCCAAGTCAGCCATCTGCAGTGTTAATCAACTTTCAGTGTTTGATGTTTGGGGGTCGGCACCGCTGAGCACCTGTCAAAGTCTGCTTTCCAGCAGGGGGCACACTGGTGATTTCCAGAGAGCCTGGTCCTACTTCTGCAGCTCTCCTCCTCTCCAAACATGATAGCAGTGTTCAGGGAAAGGAGAAGGAGGAGCAGCCTCCACATGCCTTAACTAATGCTTCTGGACAATGGTCAGTAAGGAGGGTTGCGGCCAGACACCTGGCCTCCCAGCAGTGGAGTTGCTGCCGCTTACTGGAAGGGGTGAGGAGGTTGGGAGGTTGGTGCTCGGCAGAGTCAGTCTGCACATGTGTTGTGCTCTGGTCCAGATCCGACAGAGGCTGTGGCAAGGCTGGAGGCAAAGCAAGGCTGCCAGACCATGCAGAACTCCAAGTGAGCAACTTGCTCTAATGAGGGTTGGGAGCAGACTAAGGCCTTTTTAGCTCCTATCTCCAGAATACCTCCTCCAGGTTCCACCCTCCTGTTGACAACTCCAGACCTTACAGGGACATTCCTCTGGCCTGAAGACTAGCACTCTTCTTCCATTCCATAGCCTCCCTCCTGGTGCTCTCTCTGTGCCACTAGTCTAGCAATGTGTGTTGGGAAGCATCTTACTCTTTGGGCTCAGAGGAAGGTGCCTGTGAGGATCTGGGTTCTGCCACAATAGGCCCTGGTGGTCCAACAGCCTCAGGTGCAATAGTTTCCCTGTCTTTAGGGGTCAGCTCTGAGCCCTAACCCAGCTGCATGTCTGATGACCCTGAGGACTCTGACTCTATCCAGTTCACTGTTAGATTCAGTGATCACGGCACCACGTGTCCACAAAGTACCTCCCCACTGCTTTGCCCCTCTCCTTCCCTCTCCCATTGCTGGGAGGCTAGATGCAGGGTAGTGCTCTTCCTCAATGCTCGCTCCTGGTGTGGATTGGGCCCATTGGGATAGGGCAAGCAAATGGGAAGAGATCCCAGTGCAAAGGATGGTGGTCCCACTGAAGACATCTTGCCTCCCTGCCCACACAAGTGTGAGCCAACACTGGTCACTTGCACACTGAAATTGGTCTAATACCATCCATCACTCTCATTTTGAATGCATAGCCTGCATCTTCCATACAGGCCAGTCCCACTTTGACAGGTATCGATTTTTCATTTTAAAGAGGTTCCCTCTTAAACTTGTCTTTAATTAGCTGTGGCAGATGTTCAGCTGGAAGAACGTCTTAGGAATCATTATTCTAATAACGTCCTGTTGGCTTTTAATGTGTGCCTCTTAATGTGAATTTGTAATTAGAGCATCCTATCCAAACAATTCTAGGGCAAGGAAATTAACCACAATGTCCAGGCTATGGGTCGGGCTGGGAGTTCAATACCAGCGACAAATATGGTTGCATCACTTTAACTTCTTTTTTTCATATCAAAACATGCATTTCCTTTGTATAATTTTCATAGGCAAATGATGTCGAAAAACCCCATCCAAGCTGTTTCCATTTCTCCCCTCCCCCCCATTGCTGATTCTATCTCCACTTTTGGCAATGGATTTCTCAAATACACCATCAGGTACCTGTATAACCAGAAAAATGGCACACAGAAACTCTGATGGTATCACATTGTCTTCTCCCATATGAATCTACTCAAGCTTTTAAACTATCTCCAGAGGCTCTGCTCCAGAAATGGGGAACCTTTTCCTTTCTATAGGCCACATTCCCTTTTGGGCAACTTTTCAGGGGCCATGTGTCACTGGTGGGTGGAGCCAGAGGCAAAGGTGGGTGGAGCAATTCATGTAAAATTTCAACTTTATACAGTGGGGTAGTTTATACACACTGGAAGCGTTCAATATACATCCCAATTCCAAAGAAAGGGGATCCCAGGGAATGCAGTAATTATCAAACTGTTGCCTTAATATCCCATGCAAGTAAAGTAATGCTCAAGATTCTACAACAAAGACCATATATGGAGAGAGAAATGCCAGATGTCCAAGCTTGATTTAGAAAGGGAAGAGGCACCAGAGATCATATCACAAACATACGTTGGATAATGGAACGGACCAAGGAATTTCAGAAGAAAATCCCCTTGTGCTTTATAGATTACAGCAAAGCCTTTGACTGTGTAGATCATGAAAAACTCTGGAATGTTTTAAAAGAAATGAGGGTGCCACAGCATTTGATTGTCCTGATGCACAACCTATACTCTGCACAACAGGCTACTGTAAGGACAGAATATGGAGAAACCGATTTGTTCCCCATCTGAAAGGGTGTAAGACAGGGGTGTATTTTGTCACCCTATTTATTTAATCTATATGCAGAACATATCATACGGAAAGCGGGATTGGACCAAGATGAAGGAGATGTGAAAATTGGAGGGAGAAATATCAATAATTTAAGATATGCAGACGATACCATACTCTTAGCAGTAATGATGTGAAAAGAATGCTGATGAAAGTTAAAGAGGAAAGCACAAAAGCAGGACTACAGCTGAACATCAAAAAGACTAAAGTAATGACAACAGAAGATTTATGTAACTTTATAGTTGACAATGAGGACATTGAACTTGTCAAGGATTATCAATATCTTGGCACAATCATTAACCAAAATGGAGACAATAGTCAAGAAATCAGAAGAAGGCTAGGACTCAAATCAACTCATTTGAAATGTGGTGCTGGAGGAGAGCTTTGCAGATAGCATGGACTGTGGAAAAGATGAATAATTGGGTGTTAGAAGAAATTAAACCAGAACTATCATTAGAAGCTAAAATGATGAAATTGAGGTTATCATACTTCGGACACATCATGAGAAGACAAGATTCCCTAGAAAGACAATAATGCTGGGAAAAACAGAAGGGAGTAGAAAAAGAGGAAGGCCAAACAAGAGATGGATTGATTCCATAAAGGAAGCCACAGACCTGAACTTGCAAGATCTGAGCAGGGTGGTTCACGACAGATGTTCTTGGAGGTCGCTGATTCATAGGGTCGCCATAAGTTGTAGTCGACTTGAAGGCAGATAACAACAACAAAGTTTATACTCTCTCTCTCTCTCTCTCTCTGTCCTCCATGCAGACAAGCAAGAGTCCAAGCACATATTCCAGCCAGGCAAAAACACTCAGGGAGAGTGTGGTGAGAGGGTGTAGCCTGGGGTGAGGGGTATGTGGCTGAGGAGGGGATGTAGTGTAGAGAGAGTCCTGAGGGCCAGATAGCAGTGGAGACTGTGGCTCCGATGTCAGTGGGGCAGTGAATTCGCTCCAGGTTGAGCCAGTGTGGCGTAGTAGTTGGAGTGTTGGACCATGACCTGGGAGACCAGGGTTCGAATCCCCACACAGCCATGAAGCTCACTGGGTGACCTTGGACCAGTCACTGCCTCTCAGCTTCAGAGGAAGGCAATGGTAACCTCCCTCTGAATACTGCTTACCATAAAAACCCTCTTCATAGGGTCGCCATAAGTCGGGATCAACTTGAAGGCAGTCCGTTTCCATTTTTAGTCAGAACATTCAAGGAGCTGTCCAATGTGCTGAAACCTATTCCCAAAATAGGCTTGGAGGACCACATCTGGCCCTGGGCCTGAGGTTCTACCCCCGTACTCCTCTGTCTCCCAGAGCTATGAAATTATGGCACATGGGCAGGAAAAACAGAAAGGTTTACTGCTGTGGCTACTGCTGTGCTGCAAATTTGTAAATTTGTGGCTTGACATTCTGTGTGTGTTGGGGGAGTAGAAGATGAACAGGGAGTGATGTTGGGGGTCACTTGCAGGGGTTCCTTCTTAAGCAGTGGCAGTTATGGGGGGAGTGATGCTTCTGTCAACACAGGAGCTGCCTAATGGGGTGGCAGACATGTTTTATTCCCCAGAATGTCCCCAACAGCAACACTGCATCATAATCTGGCATAATTCCAAGGGACATACTTTTAATGTGGCAGCACCTGTTATCTGGAACTCCCTGCCTATTGATATTAGGGAAGAGGCTTCATAAGTGTGGTTGCCAATGCCTGCTAAAACCTTTTATTTATTTATTTAAGCAAACCTACCCAGATATGTAATTTTATTATTCACATTTGGGCTTGTTTTGAAATCTGTTTACTATATCTGTATTTTGATAATTTTAAAGTCTTTTTCATTGCTGTTTTTAAAAAATGAATATTTTCTGCCATTTTACTTAGTTTTTCTAATTAAGCAACATATACATCTTACTAAATAAATAATGTGTGTGTGCACACACGCGTGTGCAACACTCTAACCACTATACCATACTGCCTCTCTAAATACTACTACTACTGCTACTAATGGTTCTTTGAAGTCTCTGCCTCCGTGGAATTGAGTTTCCTGCAATGCAGCTCCCTTTGCCAACTAGCATCTTTGGCTGGGATTCTTCCTGCCATTCCCCCCTCCCTTCCAGGAGTTTAATGTGTGGTTGCTAAGCAGAGGCACGGCTGCAGAAGTCCTCCTGTGCTTCTTGTTGGTGATCCTTTTAAAAATCCTGCTCCTCTAAGCATACGGTAGCTGTCTGTTCCCTGCCCGCTCTCTCCATCTCTCCCATCAGTGATGCGTGTTTAAATTTCTAGGCGCTGCAGGTCTGTGAAGTTGCAACCAGTCTCACTTATTTGGACAGGCATAAAGCCAGTCTGAGTTTTCTGGTAATCTATTTGCAAAGTGCTGGACGGCAGTGGTGGTGGTGGGGAGGAATCCTGGGATGTTTTTGTTATTTTCTGGCTTTCTTCCTGGTAGAAGAAATCCTCCTTAACGATATAATTCCCCTTATCAAGAACATTCAATTAGCTTCTGCCTGTAAGTCACACAATACTCCATATTATTAAATACCCAAAGAGAAGAAATGAAATATAATTCATTTTTTCTATGTTCAATATGAATTTGTCCAATATAAAAAAGTAATAAGAAAAAAGCAATATAATTCCCCCTTCAAATCTCCCCCCACAAAAGGTGGAACAGGATCCTTTTTCTGTGCCACATTTTAGATCAGGGTGAGAAGCCTATGGCCTTCAGACAATGTTGTACTCCAATGCCCAGCCAACATAGTCAATGGGCAGGGTGATGGTTCTCTTCTCCTCCCCTTCCCCTGCTGCCTGCTCCCCTCTTCCTCCCCTCCTCCCTTCTGCCTTTCCTCCCTTTCCTCCCCTTCCTCCTCCTTCTCCTCCCCTCCCCATCCCCTGTGGTCAGTTTCACCTATTCTAAGCATGATTGCAGGGGAGTAAATCCCACTGAACTCAATAAGCATGCAAATGATCAATCTATTCTCAGCAAACTTGCACAGGATTCCATTTCTTACCTCCTGGATTAAAAAGCAGAGAAATTCACTAACAGGCAAAAAACTATGCAGTTTAAGAATTGTGGAATAATGGCACTGACTGTTCTGCAGAATAGTTTCCAGTGGACATCAGGAGTGTCTCAGTTTGCACAAGATAAAACAGTGGGAGGTAAAATATATTCTAGTAAAATTCTAGGTGTGCTCTATATTTTTAATTGACCATGTCCACCTTTCCTTAAGTGGAGTGGTTTAAACATAGCAGGCTGAAAACATGCATCTTGGGCAAGCCAAGTTTGTTTTTCCAACAGCTAGAGTCATTGATCAAGTAGCAACATATTGTAATCCATCTGATTTTACATCAAACTGCAGTTTCAGATTCAACTGTTAATGCGCCCAAAATAGAAATAGAGCATAACCTCCAGTTTGAAACAAAAAAGGCTATCTTCACCATCATATGACATTGACCAATAAAAAAGTGTTGAAATTAATAAAAATAAATTTGACAGTTTTCTAGGATGAATAATGAGGGAAATAAAATTTTCTAGATTAAATTCTCTGTAGAAACAGTAGTAACACAGGAAAGAAGCAAAGTAAGAAGAACACCAACAAACATACAAAAATGTAATTCTCCATCTTTGGAGATGGCAGGTGTTGCCACCACTCACCATATGTTCAGAGGCACATGTTACCAAATTCTTCCAAGCTACAGAAGAAGTGAATTGGACTGCGAAAGATCAACCCAAATTGTGTTTACATTTTTTTTTCAATTAATTTTTATTCCAATTTTCAAAACCAAAACAATACAAAAAGAAAACAACGCAAATCAATAACTAGTACAATACAAAAAGAAAAAAATATATATATATATAAAAAAGAAAGAATATTGACTTCCGATTTGTCATAGTTCAGCTATAAATCTATAATATATAACAAACCTATCTCTTAATAGATTATAAAATCACCTTCCTCCAACGGTTATCTTAGTTGGTTTCAAATCTCATTAACATCATATCATTTTAATCTTCCACAAAAAGTCAAAGAGAAGTTTCCAATCCTTGAGATATATGTCAATCAATTTTTTTTTCTAAATAAACATGCCAATTAATCCAACTCATCAAATCTACTAAATCCAGTAATTTTAAATCGCTCTTCTGTCATTATCCATATTGGGTCCATCTTCCATCTTCCATCTTTACGCACCCAAAAATCTTGCTGTCATAGTCATATAATAAAAGTCTGATAGGAATTTCCTCCATCACAGATATTTTCTTGCCATCAAATCCAAACATAACACTGAAGTATTGTTGCAAAGCCGCATCTCTGTTCCTCCACATGATACACTAGTACATCTCTTGAAGGTTTTTCCATTGACACAAAACAGGGATTAATTCTGTTAACTTTCTCCATTTCAAGTTCCATCAAATCCTTCCAGTCCAAGAATTTTTTTGAACCGATAATATCTTTATCTCCAATCTCTTCAATTCCTTCAGGGACAGCGCTGAATTCCAAACTGTAATATTTGTCTCCAGGATCCATCACAGCCAGGAAATCCAAATCTTTTTTCATGTCCATAATTAAGCCAATCTCCATAGTTTGAACCTTGCCTTTAATTTCTCTTTCATCCTTTTTTTGTTTTCCAGATCTATCTTTATTCTCCTTTCTCATAGAATCCTGAGTTTCTTTCAGCTCCTGTCTCATTTTGTGAAATTCAATTCTCCACGCTTGTCTATTATTTCTCAGTTCTTGTTTTATTGAGTTAATCCCAATCATTATTTTCTGAAACATGTCTAGAGATAAAGTCCCTTCTTGTACATCCATGATCTTCTTAATTGTCATTCTTAAAGCCAAAGGAACAAAACTCCTTCAATTTTCAATGTCCCAAACAAAGAGCAGCTTATTTCTTTAACCAGTTACAAAGGAGTTAATCTTTCCAACAAACTAACGTCACACACTGGACAGCCCTTATCTCTTATCTGCCCGGAAGTGTAAGAACGGCTTTAGTTCACAGCGTCGAAATAGCTAGTAGCAGAGAGAATGAGCAGATTCGTCAAAAAAAAAGTAGATCAGGAAAAATAGTCCCAGCCATAAATCAAAAAGATTTCTTATCTCTTCCAATCAGAAATCTCTCGTCCGTTGTAATCTTTAAAATGCTATTTTCCATGTCAGCTTTTTGCAATAAAAAAAAAAGATACGCTATTTATATTTTCTTCCCCCTTAGTTCCGTGAATAAAAAAAGGAAAGTCTTACCTCACCTAGGTTATCTCAATTGCTGTTACTTTGACAAATCTCTTTAGCTGTATAGATAAGAAAATGATGAATGTAGACAGGAGGATGTTTGCCTGTTAATCCGTATAAAAAAAAACGGGTCACTTATCCAGCTGAGCTAGCATAAAAATCCTCGCTCTGTCTGAGCTGCTGGGAGACAGACAATTCTGACGAATTCCAGACTCCAACAATCAAAACAAAGCTATGTGGGAAATCTCACGTTTCTTCTTTAACCGGAAGAAATTATTCCCAGTCAGAAAAGAGCCTTCTGACTGAATTTAAACTGGATAAGTTTCATCCAAGACGGAGCTCGTCTCAGAGGCTGCACAGGCGTAGGGATCCTCCTGGGAAGTCCCAAATTGTGTTTACATTTTGACCAATTTGTAGGGCAGTACAATATCTCAGAGAGGAGGTCACATCTCCTGCTCCCCTGGTCCATTCGCTATAAGTGCCCACTTTCCCTGCTTTTTAAAGTTTGATAGAAATATCTGTGGGCTATAGGTATGTTCTTAAACTGCAAGATTTTTTGCCTATTAGTGAATAAAGTCATGGTGTGTATGTGTGACTCACACAGGAATGAGGTATTACAAGCACACCCCTAATTTGGGCCCTGTCCGCACTAGATTTTTAAAGCACTCTTATTCCACTTTAAACAGACATGGCTTCCTCCAAATAAACCTGGGAACTGTAGTTTGTTAAGAGTGCTGCTGAGAGCAGTTAGGAGGCCCCTATTCCCTTTCTCAGAGTGGTTTTACAATCAATCTCTCTTCCCAGGGAGTGCTGGGAATCGTGGCTCTGCAAGGGGGAATAGGGGTCTCTTAACAACTCTCAGGACCCTTAACAAACAGGATTCTTGGGGGGAAGCCATGGCTGTTTATATGTGTAGTCCACATGGGCCCTTAGTCTATGAAATGTAAGTAATATGTGTATTTGTATTTATTATATATACTAATTTATTAGATATCCTGGCCTTTCTCCTGCCTATCCACCTATCGATCAATCGATCGTAATGTGTGTGTGTGTGTGTACACAGAGTTATAAAAACATACAAGACAGTTACAATAAAACAAAACAAATAAAACTATATGTTAAAAATATATATCCCTGCACAGAAATACAGGTAGATGAGCTTGATAGCTCCACCGAGAGTAACTGGATTAAAATAAATGGGGCAAGGAATAAAAGGAATGTGGTGCTTGGAGTCTACTACCGACCACCCAATCAAGGAGGAGACGAGAATGTAACTTCTGAAAAGCAAATTACCAATGGAGCTAACTTTCTCCTACAGAAGGTGGAGGAAGCAACCAGAGGATTAGCTATCCTGGACTTGATTCTAACCAATAGAACCAATAGATTTGGTGGATCAAGTGGCAGTTACAGGAACTCTGGGGGAAAGTGACCACACCATACTTGAGTTCTTGATTTTAACAGAAGCAAAAGCTGAGAGTAGCCATGCGTGCACCCTGGACTTCAGGAAAGCTGATTTTATTAAACTCAGAACAATGGTAAGTAAGATTCTGTAGCAAGCAGCCCTAATGAGAAAAGGAGTCCAAGATGAGTGGGAGTTTCCAAAAAAGGAAGTTCTAAAAGCGCAATGGCAAGCAATTCCAACAAGGAAATAAGGGGGAAAACAGCAGAAGAAGCCAATGTGGCTTCATAAAAAGTTTAGAGATGACCTGAAAACAAAAAAGGACACATACAGGAAGTGGAAAGAAGGCCAGGCCACAAAGGAAGAGTACAGGCAGGTATCATGGAATTGCAGGGATGGCATCAGGAAGACTAAAGCTGAGAATGAGCTGAGGTTAGTGAGAGATGCTAAATGCAACAAAAAAGCTTTCTTCAGGTACGTCCATAGTAAAAGACAGAGAAAAGAAATGGTGGCACAGCTACTCAACAAGGAAGGCAAAATGACAACAGATGACAAAGAAAAGGCAGAAGTGCTCAATTCCTACTTTAGCTCAGTCTTCTCCCAAAAAAGGGTCTATGACCCTCCCGGGAAACATGAAGTAGAAGGGGCAGGATTGGAGCTTGAGACTGATAGACAAATGGTCAAGGAATACCTAATTACTTCGAATGACTTCAAATCTCCAGGGCCCAATAAACGGCATCCTAGAGTATTGAAGGAACTGGTTGAAGAACTCTCAGCAGGGCCGGCCCCAGGCATGCCGAGGCCCTTGGGCACCAGCCTGCCCTGGGCCCCTCTGCTCCCCTTCCGTGATCCGTGGAAGCAGCCACAGCTCGCTGGACAGGAGCTTCCAAGTCGCCCTCCATCCCCCACTTCACCTACCTTTGTCTCTGCTGTTTTTTTGCCATCAATCAAGATGGTGGCCGAGGTTTCCCCAAGGGGCTGAAGCCTCTGCCACCATCTTGGTTGATGGCAGCAATTTGCGTGTGTAGCACGCATGTGTGCCATCAACTAAGATGGTAGCAGAGGCTTCAGCCCCTTAGGGAAACCTCGGCTGCCATCTTGATTGATGGCAAACTGCAAAAAACAGTGGAGAGAAAGGTAGGTGAACCGGGGAGATGGCGGGTGGCTTGGAAGCTCCTGTCCGGCAAGCCGCAGCTGCTTCTGCTGATCACTGAAGTGGAGCAGAGGGGCCCCTGTAGCTCCAGGGGCCCTTGGGCCAGTGCCCCTCCTGGCCTCCCTTTAGAACCAGCCCTGACTCTCAGAACCACTGTCTATTATCTTTGCGAAATCATAGAGGACTGGTGAAGTGCCGGATGACTGAAGGAGAGCTAATGTTGTCCCTATCGTCAAAAAGGGCAAAAAGGAGGAACTGGGGAACTACAGAACAGTTAGCCTAACATCAATCCATGGAAAAACTCTGGAGCAGATTATAAAGCAGTCAATCTGTAAGCACCTTGAAAACAATGCAACATGGATTTATGAAGAACAAATCCTGCCAAACTAATCTTATCTCATTTTTTGATCAGGTAACCTCCTTTGTAAACTGTGGGGATGCTGTGGACATAATATATCTTGACTTCAGCAAAGCTTTTGACAAAGTGCCCCATAATATTTTGATTAGCAAACTAGCTAAATGTGGGCTGGATGGAACAACTATCAGGTGGATCCACAGTTGGCTCCAGAATCGTACTCAAAGAGTGCTTATCAATGGGTCCTTCTCAAATGGAGCGTAAGTAACGTGGGGTACCACAGGGCTCGGTCCTGGGCCCAGTGCTCTTCAACATTTTTATTAATGACTTGGATGAGGAGGTACAAAGCATGCTTATCAAATTTGCAGATGATACAAAATTGGGGGGCACAGCTAATATTGTGGAAGACAGAAAGAAAATTCAAAGGGACCTTGATAAGCCGGAGCATTGGGCTGAAAACACAGAATGAAATTCAACAGGGATAAATGCAAAGTTCTATACTTAGGAAAAAGAAACCAAATGCACAGTTATAAGATGGGGGATACTTGACTCAGCAATATGACATGTGAGAAGGATCTTGGAATTGTCTTTGATCACAACTTGAATATGAGCCAACAGTGTGATGTGGCTGCAAAAAAGGCAAATGGTATATTAGGCTGCATTAACAGAAGTATAGTTTCCAAATTACGTGAAGCATTAGTTCCCCTCTATTCAGCACTGGTTAGGCCTCATCTTGAGTACTGTGTCCAGTTCTGGTCTCCGCCGGGATCTCTTCTCGATCGTTCCAGAGTACAGGACACAGAATAATGGGCTCAAGTGGCAGGAAGCCAGATTTCAACTGAACATCAGGAAAAACTTCCTATATGTTAGAGCCATACGACAATGGAATGAAATATGTAGAGAAGTAGTGGGCTCTCCGACACTGGAGGCAGCTGGACAGCCATCTGTCAGGAATGCTTTGATTTGGATTCCTGCATTGAGCAAGGGGTTGGACTCGATGGCCTTATAGGCCCCTTCCAACTCTACCGGTCTATGATTCTATGAAAACCATTTCAATGAGAACACTATGGATTCAGCTGATGAGGTGGGTCTCACAAAACAAAATGCCTTAACTGTTGAAGGCAAGGGTAAAAAGATGGGTCTTCAGCACACAACAAAAGCTACACAACAACATCGGAATCGGGCCTTTAGTGTGATATTATAGACAACCACAATCTTTTTGGCACCTATTGAAGCACTTTCCTTTTCAGTAAGCCTTGTAGATGGAGATCATTATTCCAGTCTGTACCTGTATTGGGTTTGAATTTTCTTCTTAAATATGAAGTTGTATTTTAATTGTTTTCATATACGGAAGCACTTTCACATATAGAGTTGCTTTTAATTATTTTTATTCCAAAATTGCTTCAAGATATATTATGTGAAGTGATTCATAGATGGAATCAAATCGATAAATGAAGGCAAAGAAGGCTTCGGTACAGGGCCTTTTGTCCCCCAAACTGCCTCCTCCAGGTTCATTTGAGGACAATATCCTGTCTTCCCATCACCCAACCTCTTCTATAATGAAGCTATCTTTCTCAGGGGCGCTTCTGTGCTTTAATACACCCCATAAATAGAGCTTTCCATGAAAACTATGCCATAAGAGGATCGGCTTCATTTTCTAAAAAGCATCTCCAGATTTGGCTGAGGCCAAACAATCAGGCAATTGGGTGGGGTGGGAAGGCAAAAGGCAAGGCAGACCCAACAGGAAGCTACTTTGGCAGCTCAGACCAAAAGCAGCAGGCGTGCCCTGGCAGCTCTTTTGTAGGCCTCAGGATTAGTCACATGACCTGCTCTGGCCTATAAGTGTCAACGTGGTTCCTACAGGCATAGCTGCTATTGTGGTCATTGTTTCCTTTTGGCTAGAGCAGTGTGTCATTGGCAAAAAAGGAGGACTAAAGAGTTTGTGGTTTTTCATATGGTAATTTATAGGTATAGATTATTCATTTATTTATGACACTTCTCCCCGCCCCGTCCTCCCAGAGGAGCCCAGGTCAGCAAACAGGAAGGCGGCAAAACAACGGGAGGCATCCAACTAAATCCTATGCAGAGTAGACCCACTGAAATTAATGGGCATGACAAATTGGATGCATTGATTCCAATGGGTCTACTCGGAATACAACCAAACACAATTAATAAAGTAAGAGCATTTAAAACATTTAAAAACAGTAGGAACATCTCAAAACCACAGCTTGGAAAAGTTACTTTTTTGAACTACAACTCCCATCAGCCCAATCCAGTGGCCATGCTGGCTGGGGCTGATGGGAGTTGTAGTTCAGAAAAGTAACTTTTCCAAGCTGTGCTCAAAACACTGCTCAGTTAAAACTATGCAACACTGATGGCCACCAACTTGGATGGCTTTAAAAGAGGATTTGACAAATCCACAGAAAATAAGGTTATGAATGGCTGCTAGCCACAGTGGCTATGTTCTGGCTCCACAGGTAGAGGGAGTATGCTTCTGAATACCAGTTGCTGGAAACTGCAGGAGGGGAGAATGCTCTTGCGTTCAGGTCCTGCTTGCGGGCTTTCCATAGACATCTGGTTGGCCACTGTAGGAATAGGATGCTGGACTAGATAGGTCACTGGCTTGATCTAGCATGGTCTTCTTGCGTTACACCGTTTAAAACAGTCACATATCCTCATAGCTAAGAATTCTGAGAAATCCTGGGACAGTATCTTTCAGCTAATAGAGGCTTTTGAAAGATTATTATAATTTCCACAGAAAAAACCCTGCAATCTGTCTCACCAGGCTGGGGAAGACTGTGACCAGGTGGCCTGTGTGCCTGCTCAGTCTGTGATCCAAGTGCTAAGTGTTGACAGGCGACTTCAGAGCTTCTCTTGCTCTCCCTTCGAAGGGTCCTTTATCTTTGAACAGGTCAGCCCTTCTGATAGTGGAAGCCTTCAAACAGAGGATGGTCTCTGTAAAATAGGACACATGGCCACCCTAGGCTAGAGCGCAAGGGTGATGTGCAGGGGAAATAGTAAGGTGAACTCATGCTATATAATGAGAGCTGGGCCTGCCTCTGCACTTCTTTGGCTCTCTCCTACTTGCATTTGAGGACGGAGCTGTGTTTACCATATGGCCTGCACTGAACCCTCTAAGCTAGTCTCTAAGCTAGGATGTGGTAGAAGATGTTGTCCTGTCACCAGTAAAGGGTGAAGGACCGCAGCTCAGTGGTACAGCATCTGCTTTGCATGACAAGGTTCCAGGTCCAGTCCCCAGCATCTCCAGATAGGGTTGGGAGTGTCCTCTGCCTGAAACCCTTGAGAGCCGCTGCCAGTCAGTGTAGGCAATACTCAGAGCTTGGAAAAGTTACTTTTTTGGACTACAACTCCCATCAGCCCACTCCAGTGGCCATGTTGGCTGGGGCTGATGGGAGTTGTAGTTTTTAAAAAGTAACTTTTCCAAGCTCTGACAATACTGAGCTAAATAGACTGGTGGTCTGACACAGTATAAGGCAGATTCCAATGTTCCAATGAAGTAAGAGTATTATCTTATTGGGCCAGTCGCAGAGGCATTTGTGCCGCCATTTAGCTGAGTCAGTAGCTAGGTGGGATCCTTATCCCCCACCACATTTCACATTAGGTGTGGGATGTGGGTATGGTTTTGGGAAAACGCCCTTGCGGGCCAAATTGGAACCTACCCTGGACCTCATTAAGCCTGTGACCTGGTGGTATCTCACCCATACTCTAGATCTTTGGACCAGCTATTACCTGTTTTTTTAAAAAAGGAAGATTAAAATATATTTAAAAGCTTTTAAAATTCATTCAAGTGCAGACTACAAAAGAGAAATGCCCATTAGTTCAGGGGCAGATCAACTGAGTTTTCTTCAGAATTCAGACCAAACAAATTCCTCGTGCAGCATCCATCCTCTTGCAGTTCCTGCTCTGAATCTGTATCTAATGGTGACATTTGCTTGCAGCCCCTGTTTCCTTAATGGCAGAACGCTGTCTGTCCATCCTGGGAGCTGGAATTTGCAGTGTTGCTAGCATATGCTTAATTTTGACATTTCAGAAATGCTTTTTATTTGGGGAGTGCTTTGTTGTATGGCAGCTAACAATGTAGGATAATGACATCTGAATGTGGAAAAGGGTTTCCTGGCTGCAGGGCAATTTAATTTTTAAAAAAAAGCAAAAAAAACCCAGTAACATCATTCAACGAATACAACTCTTGATCAAAGAAAGCCCCCTGCCTACAGTCCGAGTATAGATCACACGAGGTTTCATCAGAATTCAGAGACCAAACAAATTCCTCATGCAGCGTCCATCCTCCTGCAGTTCCTGTCAGTGTCATGACAGCTGAACTAACACAGGGCGCCTCCAGACATCCTTTTTATTGTGCATTCATGATGATGTCAGGGCGATTATACTTGCTTCCACTTTCAACACTGCACCTGCAAAAGTTTTGGAGCGGACATGCTGCTTTGCTTCCAAGTAGTGCGTGGCCCATAGACTCCTGCTGAAATTTTGTATCTTTTTATACCACAGATGTTCCAGGTTAATTTCCCCACTTACTTTCGTTGTGCTATAGCGCAAGAGTGTCTCTCCAGATGGCAATAATGCAGTAACACTGGAGAAGCATTACAGAACAACTAATAAAGGGGAATTATGAGTGAACAGTCCAGGATAAATCCACCACTAATGCACTGTTATTGCATCAATGATGAGTTGCAGAATACACCTGCGAACACACACACACACCAGTCTGGAGAGCCCCACAAGATTTTGTCTTGTTACGGATCTAATATAGAAGAAGACAGTCACCATTATCATATTTGTCAGAGAGGATTTAAGGCATCATCAGCAACAGTGATGGATGATCATTCCTCAGACGCTTGAATCATATTTTTTTTCCCCAGATTGTTGCATAGTGGACTGGGAGTGTCCTTATACTGTCATTTTTATTAGTATTGAAAAATAAAACCACTCCATTGTGCAAAAAATTGTCTTGACTGTCTCTTGATAACATGGATTTAATGTATCACCCTGCTGGCCTGGACTCCTACTGGGAGGAAGGGAGGGATATAAATCTAATAAATAAATTAGTATTAGTAAATAAATAAATGTATAAATAAATAAATTTATAAATAAATAAATGTATAGGGTTGTATGCAATGTTAACGAGCAACAGGAGGTAAAAAACCAGGATGCTGAAAGGGTCTTTATTATGTACAAAAGTACTATATTAAAAATAGGTAGGAATTATAGTTGAAAATACAACAGAAATTTTGTGAAAAATTAATATCCAAAAGATGCTTGGAAATATATGATAGAAATTCAAAGCCCAACGCGTTTCAGCTTGTACAACCAAGCCTTCATCAGGGGACATATAAATTCTTCATCCAACTTCATCCTGTTGCTCGCTTTTGTGGATGCTACACACTCTACTTTTTGTATGCAATGTTAGCCCTACTCAAGGGGCTGGAGCCAAGTAAGTTCTACTCAGAGTAGACCCATTGAAATTGATGAACCTAAATTAAGTCATGTCCATTAATTTCAAAGGATTTGCCCTGAGTAGAACTTAGATGGCAACAATGCAAGGTGTCCCTCCCCCTCCTCCGACCATCTGGGTGTTTGATTGGTGTAAATAGCTGTCGTTATGGTGCATTTGAGGTAAAGCACTTGTTCATTCAGTGGCTGCTGGTACAAGTGGGCGGATCAAATGTCACCTTTGCCTGATTACTCACATGTGACACATTACAAATAAGCAACGCAACAAGCACCACAATTATATCTTGGAACAGACAACTTGGGTCTGATCAGCTGCACCAGCGAAGGAAAAAACAAAATATCACGTTACCACATAATTAGAAAATTGCAGAATGATTAATAGCTTTTCTTCTTCTTTTTTAAAAAAGGGCAATGTACACAGAGGATTTGCATAGACCTGTAATATACCAGGTAGATAATCTCTCACCATGTGTATATGGGCACATATGGAAAAGGGTCGTTCCTGGCTTTTCCTTGGCACTGAAAAGCAATAGCCTCTTCATGTTAAACTTCAATTGGGGCTGCCCAGACTTTCCTATGACTGCTATTTACAGAACAACAAAAAAGTGAATGCTCATTGCATTCATGAAATTAATGTCTCATCATCTTTGGTCCTCAGGTTCAAAACTGAGGGACAACCAATGGTACCAACATACATGAGAGATCTTGCTGGTGCCCTTGTAGAACACAGCAGGGAGGAGGATGGGGACAAAACTAGAATTAGTCGGTTCCGTTGGCCGTTGGCTCTGGTTCCGCCTACTGTTGGCCTCCTTGCTTTCTGCCCCATCAATCCCAATGGGTACCAGCCACTGCTAGTTTCAATTCCTGGCAGCTAGGGCTGAAAGAGACCTTTCTGTCAATCCCTGGGGTTGTATCTAAGTCCTACTCAGAGGAGACACATAGAAATCAATGGACTTGTTAGGCATGACCACTAATTTCAATAGGTCTACTCTGAGTGGATTTAGTTGGAGACAACCCCTGGAGAACCACTGCTAGTCAGAGTACATTTGCTCATCTGATTCCTATTTCCTGTGCACTAAGGATGGTTTGGTTGCTTCTGCTTGATTTTTGCTGAATAGCCGGCAGTTGTAAAACTCACAAAACAAATGTATGTGCATGTGTGTGTGCATGCATGCGTGTGTGTGTGCGCAGCTTGAGGGCAGCTACTTTGAGAACAAATGTCCTACAAATTGGTTTCATTGTTTAAACTGTATGCTGTGATTTTGACCTAAGGGGGCAGCTGAAATAAATATGTTCCAGCCTGCATAGATTAATCAGGAACACATCTTTTTCTCTTATTAAAATCTCATTTAGAAGATAGATCCTATTCAGAAATGTTAATAGTTTCACCTCCTCTTGCAGCTCCCTGAATTGGATTTCTTCAGAACATCCAGTGTTGTAGATTTACTGGATTTCATAATTATAGCATCATGAATTCCACAAAGGCTGACTTTCAGCCAAGATTTAAGAGACATTAGATCCATAAACCTGCTTTGAATTCCAAAACCAGTCTGGTGGCAGTGTGGATGTAGTAGTAAAGGCAGGGATGGGGAGCCAGTGGCACTCCAGAATGATGATGTTGGATCACAACTCCCACCATCCCATCCTCTAACCTTGGTTTATATAAATGAATAGAGCAATCCCTCAACATCATGGCTGTGACATGTAGTTCTCAAACAAGCCATTGAAACTGCTTAGAATCCATTTCATCATCATCATCATCACAGCAGCAACAACCAGTCTTGGCTTCTTCTTTGAAAACAGTAGTTTCCAGGTATGATAGTTAGGGATATAGAAGGATTCTGATGAAAACAGAAACAAGAGTGGAAATTGCTGATGTTCGCTTATTCGTCCCCTGCCTGGACCTGAAATCAGTCCAGCCAATACAATCAGTATTTGCTGCTGCTGTTGCCTTCAGTTCACAAATGATACGTAATTGATAAGGTTCCCCCCTCCCATTTGTGTTGTGTTTCCTTTACAGTGAAAGGAATGGGGTGGAATAATGTAATGACGACGTATTTACATAATTATATAAAGTCATGTAATTTCACCATAGCGGGCAGTGAGACAAGAAGGTAGCTTTTGGCAGAAGATAAACCACAGGTGAACAGAAACGATGTTGAGTGCAATGAATACAGGGTGGAATGGCAAACAGTGCCTTCTTGCATCCCTAAGCATGGCATGTGGAGGCTTCAGATTAAAATGTGGATAGGAGAACACAAATTGGTCATTGAGATGTGTCTGCCAGCAAGCAGTTGAATGGCACAGCAGTTAAAGGCAAAAGGAAATTATTGATTGTTCTCAGTCAAGAACTTAACCTGTTTAGCAAGCCGTTGGACATGTGCATTTTTACCGCTCTTGCAAAATTGCTTACTGGAAGGCGGGCGAAGGCAACCGAAGGGTCAACTTCTTCATTGAGCCACAATGCTTTTTCCTATACCCAGCAGAAAGACATTATTAACATTATCATAAACCACAGATGGGGAACCTGTGGCCCTCCAGATCCCACTAGTCCCGCCAGCATAGCCAATGCTCAGAGATGGGGAGGGATTGTAACTCAGTGGCAGAGCATCTGCTTTGCATGCAGAAGGTCCCAGTTTCAACCCCCTGCCTCTCCAGGTAGAGTTGGGAGAGACCCTTGCCTGAAACCCTGGAGAGCCGCTGCCAGTCAGTGCAAAGCTGAGCTAGATGGACCAATGGTCTGCCTCAGTATCAGGCAGCTTCCTATGTACCTATGATGGAAGGTGGCGTCCAATAAAATCAGGAGGGCCACAGATCTCCCCATCCCTGCGATAGACAGTGGTTCATATTCATCTTGCAAAGTGGCTGGCAAAGCTGTGCAAGTGGGTTGAGTGATACAGCCTGGCCCAAGTGGGCTGAGAATGAATCCAGGCAGACAATGAAGCAACTGCGTGATGATTTCACTGCATGCAAGATTCTGAATGGATCCACTTAAGCCACAAAGAACTTTCAGAATTACAGGGTTTGGGAAATGAACTCCTCCTGTTTCGACAAGGTGCTCCAATTACGAACTGAGCTAGACTCCCCTCCAGAGTGTTGGTGGCTTGCAATTAGCTCATCTCGGCACCTGTGATCCTCACATTTCCCTATCACCTGTTTCGCGATAGTGCAGGAGCCTGGCAGCAAGGAAGGCTGATGTCAGGAGCTGCTAAGGGCAGGGATCACCAACCTCTTTAGACCCTGTGGGAGTAGCTGTGGGTGTCACCCACTCTGTTCATTCCTCCCCCAAATCAGCCTGCCCCCCAAAAGACAAAAAACACACAAGCGCACACAAGTACAAACACAAGTATGTGCACGTGTGTGCATGCACACCCACCCAGATTCTTTGCTTTTCTAGGTAAAATTCAAAAATCCAGTAAAAGTAATCTGAGCCCTTAAATGCACGTTGAGCTGAAAGAGGAAATGGGAAGGAGTGTCACTCTTTCAACTTCCTCCTTTAGCTCAGTGTAAAGAAAAAGGTAGCCTCCCTCCCCACCTCATGACCAAAGGGGCAGTGGTTCAGAGGCTTTGTGGGCACCAGGAGAAGGCCCAGATTGTGCCATTGCACTCACGGGCACCACATTGGCAATGCCTATGCTAGAGCTAGAACTGGGAACTTTTGTGCAGCTGCCTCTTGAGATGAGCTGGCACAACTGCAGCTCGGACCATATTGGCAGTGAAGCATTCTCGGGCTCTGGTGTGGCCTCTCCTACACAGGTTGGCTATTTGGCCCTCCTGGACAAGAACTCCTATAAAAGGCTTCCTGTTTGGGCTGAGACTTTTCCTGAGCAATAGGGGCCTTCCTTGTTCTAGTGTGCTCCTCACCTGATTGCTTGCTTGGTCCCTTAAGCTCTGGCTTCCTGGTTCATCTCTGAAGCTCAGCTGGGGACCATAGAAGGCCTTTCAAGACAAAGGCACCTGCACCAATACATTGCCTGTGTTCACATTACCATTTACTCTGCACCCAGTGACCTCCCAGTGCTAGGTTTTGAAGCCTCATACACATAATGATAGCCACAATCCATACCGATCCTGTCGTTTCTTGAGAAATACTAGTATTTGATGCGTTTTTTTCTCAAACCAGTTTCAATCAGATTGGAAAACTTAAGCCACATTCGCTCCGCAGTATGCCAGGTATGTTTGAGACAGCCATTGCACGTGTGCAGATGAGCCCACATGCCAAGATGACAGCTTCATGAATAGGAGTTCCAGGGTGGGGTTACAGGGGTGGGGAAACCAAGGAGGTGACGTGTGTCAGGTGAAGACATCCCCACCCCCTCTCTGATGTGTACAGCAATGTGTTTGTTTGTTTGTTTATTAATACGGTCACAGACCCATTCAAATAAAATAGTCAATAAAACATCAGAATAGTTAAGATTAGGGTTGCCAGGTTCAAGGCCTGAGACTGATTCTGTATCTTTAGGAGAAGAGAAAGTCAGCCAAGTGCAGGTGTTCTTGCAACTCTGTAATGGGGAAAACCACAAGGTGGAATTTTCCCTTCCCCCTGCACAACTTTTAAAGATACAGAAGACCTCTTGGAGGCCGGGCCAGGCAACCAAGAGGTCTTCTGTATCTTTAAAACTTGTGCAGGGGGAAGGGAGAATTCCACCTTGTGGTTCTTCCCATTACAGGGTTGCAAGACCACCTGCACTTGGCTTACTTTCTCCTCTCCTAAAGATACAGGATCAGTCTCAGGCCCTGAACCTGGCAACCCTAGTTAAGATACAGGAATATAAAAGTACAACATAAGAGAAATAACAGTTAAGAACGAAGAATCCTCTTGCGGCTCCTTTGGGCAGAGAAGAGGAACTTAGCCACTGTCTCTGTTGTAGACTTATTAAAATCAGCTAGGAAATATTTCAAAAACCAGATCAATGGCCTGCCAGGAAAGTTCCTCATAATAGGGCCAAGTAGTCTATCGCGATCATCCCTATAAAAATTACATACAAAAAAGACGTGAGTCAAAGTTTCAACTTCGTCACCACAGGGACACAGTCGGTCTGCATAAGGGGCACCTTGGTATCGCCCTTCCAAGAGAGCAGAGGAGACACAATTAAACCTGGCCCTGGAGAATACATGCTGATACTTAGGAATAGTCAAATTCTCCAAATAACTAGCGTATTTGGGGAACTGGAAACTCAGACCAAGATGGATAGGGGAGCATATTTTGCAAGCATTTGATACAGAAAGTTGAAAGTCGATATCCCTAATGCGTTGATCTAAAATGTATTTAATAGTCCTAAAATTTTGTGTATGGATAAAATCAAAAGAAAAACCTAATGAGTGCAATTTAACAATAACAAATTTAGACCAAGAACTGGTGTAAATGTCTTTCAAAAGAAGATTTAAATAACCCAAAGAAGGATCGCTGAAGACAACCTGAAGCCAATATCTAAAAGCAGAGGACCATGCAGCGCATTCGATAGAAACAAGGCCAGCCTCAAGACGTAAACCCGCAGCTGTGACACACCTTGGCATTCTGAATAGAGATCTCAGGAATTTTGAAAGAACACTTACAGCAATGTGCAAATGTGACTTGACTATAGCAGGAGGATGATCTCACTGTGCTTTAAGCCGCTAGTGTGTACATGCCCATTGTTTGAGACACATCTCTTTATCAAGGGAATGAAGAAATATATATTACAAAATTAAAACCTCCAAAGGGACACCAGCTCATACACCATAAAAAGAGAACACAACTTTTACATATGTGGTATTTTTGAGTTTGTAAACTTGTGCCCCTTTAGATCAGGAAGGGGTGGACCTTTCAGCCTGAGGGCCACATTGCTTCATTGGCAACCGTCTGGGAGCCACATACTACTGGCAGGCATGGCCAGAGTCAAAAAGATGGTGGAGCAACAGATGGGACTGTTACCTTTGTACGATAGGCTACATTGAAACCATGCAGAATTCAGAGATTTCTACACCCACCTCTCTCCACCCAGGCAAGTAGGAGGCATAAGCACAGTTCAAGGACCAGCCAGGCAAAAACAAAGGGGTGGAATGAGGCCAGCGAAGGGCTGCAGCTAAGTGGTAGAGCATCTGCCTTGCATGCAGAAGGTCCCAGGTTCAATCCCCGGCATCTCCAGATAGGGCTGGGAGAGACCGGTGCCTGAAACCCTGGAGAGCTGCTGCCAGTCAGTGTAGACAGTACTGAGCTAGATGGACCAATTGTCTGACTCAGTATAAGTCAGCTTTCTATCTTCCTATGTTCTATAGGAAGAGAGATGGCCTGGGGAGAATCCTGAGGGCCAGATGAAGAGGCCCAGAGGGCTGCATTTGGCGCCTGGTCCTGTGCTATATTTTGTATAAAGTAGGGGTGGAAAGATCTGTCTGTTTCGGTTCTCTCAGCGTCTCATTTTTCCAAAGTTAAATTCAGTTCTCTGCGTTTCTACAGCGATCTGCGACTTTTTGTAAAAAAAATCCTCATGAAAATTCTCCACCATTTTAGTGCAATTTCTACAAATAAACCAGAGCTTGGAAAAGTTTTTTTTTTTTAACTACAACTCCCATCAGCCCAATCCAGTGGCCATGCTGGCTAGGTCTGATGGGAGTTGTAGTTCAAACAAGTAACTTTTCCAGGCTCTGAAATAAACACATTTTTGCAGGCAGTTTTGACAAAGGTACACATTTTTGCAAGCCGTTTCTCATCACATAATGCCTTTTTGCATGTTATTTTCACTCATGTAGTCATTTCTATGCACACTTTCCCCTAATACATGCATTTTTGTAAATGCTGTTTAGGCGAACTGCATCCCAAAATTCTAATAAATGTGAATTTTGAAGGATGGCTGTGTTGTGGTTCTCATATTGTTTAGGAAATTCCAAATTTGATAAATTCTGATTGAAATGCAAACTGAATAGAAAATCTCACCCATCCCTAATATAAAGAGAGACATCTTAGGAAAAAATGACTGGCACAGCTGCCTGCTTTTGTCTTGCCTTTAACTGTACTCATTGATAAAACTGAGCTTTCTAAACATGCTCAGAAGCCTCCGTTGCTGCGGGGACCTGCAGATCGAATTCCTCCTTGCTTCATGGATTGACCCACTGTGTGTGCACCATGTACTGAAGATGGGATTGGTTTGATTTTGGAACTTTAGACCTTTGATCAGCTGGGACTAGGTGCCAAAAGGCCAGTTGCTTGCTGTGTTCTGTACAAGCATCAGCCTGCTCAAGACGAGGTATGGGGGAGAAATTCAATTTGGTTCGTATTTAAAGGTGAACCTGCCCAATATGCACTTTCTGAAACAATGTGCGAACTGAAACATAGCCATCCTTCAAAAACTGCACTTCTCTGAATTTTGTAATGCAGTTCCCCAGCCAAATAATGTATATAAGCATGCATATGCCAGGGTAAAGCACTATATGCATACAATCACATAGTGAAAATAACATACAGAATTCTTTGTATTAGGGAAAGTTGTATACAAAGATGTGTATAAGGAGAATTTTGCACTGCAAATGCTGGTGAATTTTCATGATGACGTTAAAAAATGCAAATGAATGTAAAAATCTGGAGAACTGAAGTTTAGATAAATGAGAGACCAAAATTGACAGGTTTGCCCATTCCTGCTCAAGATTAGGGATGGAATAGTCTGTCAGATTCAGTTCTCTCAGTTTCTCATTTTTCTAAACTTTAGTTCAGTTCTCCACATTTGTGATTGTGCTTTTTTTAAAAAGAAAACTTCATGAAAATTCCTCAGCATTTTAGTGTGAATTTCTCCTAATACATACAATTTTATACGCACCTTTGACTAAGATACACATTTTTGCAAGCAATTTATCCTAACATAATGCATGTTTGTATGTTATTTTCACCAATACGTTCATTTTGTGCACACTTTCCCCTAATATATGCATTTTTGTAAACATTGCTTGGTTGAACTGTATTGCAAAATTTGGATAGGTGTGAATTTCAAAGTATGGTTGTGTTTCAGTTCTCATATTGTTTCGGAAAGTGAGAATTTGATAGCTTCAGCTTTAAATGTGAACTGAATTGGATTTCTCCCCCATTCCTGCTCAAGATACTGTAAGTTCATGACAGCAGATAGCACAAGCTGAAGAAAATCCACAGGCTCAAAGCAACAATGGAACTGGCCATGCATCGACCAGTCCAAATATCCTAGCTTTAACTGTTTTGCCATTGTTCAGCATCATATCCTAATTTTGACACGTTGCTCTGTGTTCACAGCTACACCCTGACATCGGGGAAAATTGAATATGTGTATTTCCTTGATAAATGATGCACTTTTGCATTGTATTCAGATGGTCTCTGCTCTAATCTGGCTTGCCAAGCTTACCAACTAATGCATTTTCACATTTCTCATCCTTGGATGCCATCTGAGGCTTATTCTTACTGACAGGTTATTTTATCATTATTTTTAAAAGCAGAGACCTGCCACAAATAATTTATGTAGTGTCGAACTGAAGATAACTAATGACTGGCTGGCAGAGCCAGTATTTAGCTATTCGATGCTACTCTGTACTTGAATATTCTAGAGGGCTAAGAGATATGTAATCTAACGGCAGTAATTATGAGGAGCGTTGCAGAACATTAGGATGCTGTTTGGGTTTTTAGCATTTAGAGGAGCAGCTCCGTCCTCCTGGCCTGGACATTGTCACCTATTCTGATCATGGGGGGAAAGAGTGCTGCCAGAGAGTCATAGGGATGGGCGAATCTACCAATCTCAGTTTCTCTCAGTGACCCCATCTGCACTATACATTGAAAGCACTGTCATACCACTTTAAACAAACATGGCTGGATTACCAATTAAAAAAAAAACCTGAAAGGAAGAACTACATTTTCAAATTGCAGAGGCCATGCTGCAGAGCACCTCATAAATGGATCTGGAGGGCTGTGGATTCTGAAGTGGGCCCATAAATCTGTTCTAGGTCATGACCCACTTAGATCGAATCAGGTAACTCACCTTTGGTTTGGGGGATTTTTCTCCCCTCCCTACCATCAAGTCAGCTGTCTGAGGGAAGAACTGTGTGACAGGAGGTGCCCTGTCCTCCTGGCCTTGGATGCTATCATGAGCTCTCCTCCTGGACCTGATCAGGGAAGGACTGCACTTTATCAAGGGCAAGACAGTGCTCGGTGAGGCTGCTCTCCTGAACAGCCCAAATCTCCATCAACAGAACTACGTAAACTGCATAAACTGTAACTTTAAGAACTTGTGCTTGAGCTTGCCTTCCCCCCTGTTCCCTCGTATTCAGTGGCAGCTGGTGGCCCCATGTCAGTGGGGCAGTGGGATCCATTCTGGGTTTTAGTCTGCGCTTTCAAAGAACTGTCCAAAGTGCGAAGCCCATCCACCTTGGACAGCTCCCTGAAAATTTGGACTAAACCCTGGAGAGGATTCCACTTGCCCCACTGACACAGAGCCACCAGTCACCTCTGCTCCTATTCCCTTTTCTTCAAGTGCCATGTCTTTTTTTAGATTGTGAGTCTGACCCACCTTAATATTGATACGTGTAAGCTCCTTTATGGCTAAAGGGCTTTAAATAAAGAAATAATGTGCATAGTTTTGTAATGTACAGCAGCAACAGCAGATACGAAAGGCAACCTTGCCTCTCTTCCACCTGTGCATCTATTAAAATACATGTAATGGCTAGGGCTGAGCTGAATTTTCAGGGGCAACCCTTTTTGCTCTGAAAATGGGAGGATTTTTTTGA
Organism: Rhineura floridana; assembly: GCF_030035675.1. NCBI lineage: Eukaryota > Metazoa > Chordata > Lepidosauria > Squamata > Rhineuridae > Rhineura > Rhineura floridana. The sequence continues at coordinate 13,963,173 of NC_084496.1, forward strand.
AGGTGGTGTTGAAATGTTTTCTGAAACATTACAGAATGTTGGCCTGTTTTACTCCTCTTCCCTTGCTCCTCTTGGCATATATAATGCATATTCTTATCAGGAGTGGGGAAACTTTTCCAGCTTGAGGGCCATTTCTAGGGGACCTTTTGGGGACCACATGCCAGGGATGAGTGGGAGCAGAGGCAAAACTGGGTGGAGCAACAGACATGAATTGTGCCCTTGCACAAGAGGCTGCTTTGTACACACACACCCTCTCTTCCATCCAGCCAAGCAAGGCTTTGTACACACCCTCCATTTCAAGCACACAGCTTCCTCCCAAGAATCCTGGAAACTGTAGTTTACCCTTCACAGAACTACAATTCCCAGCACACTCAACAAACTGTAGCTTACCCTTCACAGAACTACAATTCCCAGCACACTCAACAAACTATAGTTTGCCCTGCACAGAACTACAATTCCCAGCACCCTCAGCAAACTGTAGTTTACCCTGCACTGAACTACACTTCTCAGCACACTCAATGAACTGTAGTTTACCCTGCACAGAACTATACTACCCAGCACACTCAATGAACTGTAGTTTACCGTGCACAGAACTACAATTCCCAGCACACTCAACAAACTGTAGTTTACCCTGCACAGAACTACAATTCCCAGCACACTCAACAAACTATAGTTTGCCCTGCACAGAACTACAATTCCCAGCACCCTCAGCAAACTGTAGTTTACCCTGCACAGAACTACACTTCTCAACACACTCAATGAACTGTAGTTTACCCTGCACAGAACTACACTTCCCAGCACACTCAACAAACTAGTTTACCCTGCACAGAACTACAATTCCCAGCACCCTCAACAAACTGTAGTTTACCCTGCACAGAACTACAATTCCCAGCACCCTCAACAAACTACAGTTCCCTGGATTCTTGGGGGGAGGGAGTCATGCGTTTTAGATGTGCTTCAAATAGACGGTGTGCACGCAGCTCAAGAGTTCAAGGACACATTCTAGCCAAGCAAAACCACTCAAGGAGGGGGCGAAACAGGGCTGGGGGGGGAATGTGGCTGCGGAGGGGTAGTGGGCTGGGAAAAGAAAAAGGAGGCCCACGGGGTTGCATTTGCGGTACCCCATTCATGATATAGAGGTTGCTTGTGGGCTTCCCATGGGCATCTGGTTGGCCACTGCTGGACTAGATGAGCCACTGGGCTGATCCTTCAAGCTTCTTCTGTGCTAAATTCAAGGAGGATGAGGCCATCAATAGCTACAAGTCATGATGGCTTTTGTTGTTGTTGTTATGTGCCTCCAAGTCGACTATGACTTATGGCGACCCTATGAATCAGCGACCTCCAAGAGCATCTATGATGCCTTTATTTTCTCTGTTATCAGACATGGTGTGCCTCCAAGAACCAGTTGCTGGAAAGAGCTACTATGCTCCAGTTCTGCTTGTGGGCTTCCAATAGTTTGGCCACTGTGAGGACTAGATGGGCCACTGGCCTGATCGAGCAAGTTCTTCTTGTGTTCTTATGTTCTTCTTACTTGCTACATGAACCAGCCAAATGGGGATCATGAGATAAGCAGCAGATCCCTCCTGAACATTTTGAAGTCATTTCTCATCACTCCCCAAATTTGGTCCTGATTTAAACAGGAGAATATTATCAGGAAACTGGGAGTGGGGAGAGATTTCAGTCCAGCCTTAAATCTAATCCTGGTGATTAAATATAACAACAGCAACCAGAAAAACAACAATGGAAAGAATAAGAGAGGTGAAGAAATATTCAAATGGGGGCAGGAATTACTGCAGATGTGACACACAATCCTCTCACTGTTCAGTCTGATGCTGGATTTTTCTCAGCACTGAAATACGTTTTATTTATTTATTTACATTTTAAAAATATGAAACAAATCACCAACATCTGGATGCTGGCTGGCAATAACGCATCAGCGGACAGTTAAAGTCAGAGCTTATTCTTCCCTCCCCCGCACCCTTTGAATAACTTTTAAGTAATGTTACCTGATCATTAAGTCAGGATCCTATGTCAGATTTATTGTAAGGAAATGAAGCCAAGGCTGAGATGAGGAAGGATATTCAAAACATGCCAACATGGCTTAATTTTTCTTTTTTTAAGGTGATGCTCACAGTGCTGGCTCCACAGTATTTTTTTTTTTAGGAAAATAGGAGCAATGGTGCGTTGAGGGGAAGCTTTAGCTCTCCTCAATGAGGCACATACAACCAACTGCCCCTACAGGATTGAACCCCAACTACCCCGCAGGCCTCCTTGCAGCCCATTCCCAAGGCCCCATTGCCACAGCAACCACCTGGGCCTACCTCTGCTCACAGGTGGCCTGCAGGTGAGGCTGGCACCGCTAGTGGAGCCAAGCCTTGGCCAGGGAGAAGCAAATGGAGAGCTGTGGCTGGCAGAGCCTAAGGTCAGCCTGGGCCCTGCTGTGGAGGCTACACCAGCTGGAGGTAGACCCAGGCAGTTGCTGTGGCTACTGAGCCTTGGGAATGGGCTACAAGCAGGCCTGATGGGGGTGAATTTGGGGAGGGGAAATTGGGATTCAGTCCTGCAGGGCTCCGACGGCCCTTTGCAAGTGCTCACTTGCAAAGGAGCACCCTGCACTCCACAGGATTGAACCCTCCTGCTCTCCGTCGGGAGGAGATTCAGCATTTCCTCCCCCATCCCTATGTTTAATTAGGGTTTTGTAAACCCTAATTAAACTTTAGCCCTGTCCCCAAATTGATTCGGGGTCGGATCTGGGGTGGGACAGGTGGTGCCCCCAGTCAGATCAGGTGTGGGTGTGCTGTGTGCAGCCCTAATAAGAATATTATGTGGAGATCTGTACCTCTACTCCATGTGATTGTGATTTTTTCAACTTACAACCAGCCTCGGGGTTGGCCCAGGCTGTCGGCTTCCTCTCCCTCCTCCTCCTCCTTAGTCTCAGTGTTGCCCTTGAAGAACTCTGCAAGGGAGAGGAGGATGGAGACAAAACTAGGATGAGTTGGCTCTGCCTGTCATTGGCTCTGGCTCTACCTACTGTGTGGTCTCCTCAGAGCTTGGAAAAGTTACTTTTTTGAACTACAACTCCCATCAGCCCAATCCAGTGGCCATGCTGTCTGGGGCTGATGGGAATTGTAGTTCAAAAAAGTAACTTTTCCAAGCTCTGGCCCTACCTTCCACCCTCCCAACCTCTGCACTGCTATGGGAGGAGGGGACAGTCTGACTGGGACAGGTCCTGATGTTGCCTTTGCCTCACTCCCTCCCCCCTTCCCCACAGGGCAAACTAGGGGCTCTTCCCTTTACTTCCCTTGCATTATTCTTTGATTCTGATTAACCCCTTCATCTAATTTTAGGGACTGAACCAAGTGGTTGGTGTTTCAGGGGAGCTGAGTGGTGAAAGGAAGCGAGTCAGAATGCAGCAAGCAACCGACTGGGGAAAGATGTCGTAAATATCTCCTGCTGTTTCCACACTGGGAAAGAAATCAAGACTGCTAAAACAATCGGAAGAGGGGAGGGATGCATCTTAAGTGATATTCTACAGTCGACATTCATTTTGTTAACTTCCTGTTGTCAGAAATCAATTTGCTTGGATTCGTTCCACAAATAATTGGAGGCCTCGCTAGTTATAATCTTGAAAATGCTATAAAGCTGTCGGAGTCAATGAAATTTAGTTCATGTAAGAATTATATATTCTGAACACTTCCTTTACTGGAAACAGATGTAGGAAGAAAGTCATGGTCGTGACTGGTGGAGAGGGCAAGAACAAATGAATGTTAAACTAGAAAAAGGGGGAAATACAGATGGCTGATAGACTGTTATGAAGAAAAGTTTGTGGAAAGATGCCTGAGGAATTGTCATCATCCGGCTCCCAAGGTGTGCGCTCCCTCACCCAGCTGTCACTACTGGGGCATCTGCAGAACCGTTGTGACCTGAGGGGAGTGAGAAGAAGTAACTTTAATTATATATATATATGTCAATACTTATTGTTGTAATAATTTTATGTAAAGCGCTTTGTGAGGTCAGCCTGAAAAATGGTATGTAAATGCCTCAACCAACCAACCAACCAACCAACCAACCAACAAGACTTCTCCTTTGTGTAGGGGAACTTTTTTCAGCCTGAGGGCCACTTTCCCTTCTGGGCAACATTCTGAGGGCCACATGCCAGTGGAGCAACAAATGCAAATTTTACTCCTGTACAGTAGGCTCATTTCTACATATAGAAACTATATCTTCCATCCAGACAAGTAACAGACATGGTCAGAGTTCAAGGACACATTTCAGCCAGGATGTGAAACAGGGCCAGTGAGTGGTGTGGCCTGGGAACAGGAGGTGTGGCCTGGAGAGTTCCAAGGGCCAGACAGAGAAACCTGGAGAGCTGCATACAGCCCCCAGGTCTGAGGCTCTCCATACTTGGTATAGGACAGTAGACACTGGATTGGGCCCTTCTGTGCGAGGAAGACTCCTTCTGCTCACGAAAGAGCTGCTTACATCTTCTGCTACTGCTGGGATGGGAAAATTGTCATCCATGATCCTGGCCCGTGGTAGCTGCTGTTGATGGAGTCCAACATCTGGAGGACCACAGTTTCCCCACCCCTGTAATGGTGCATCATATTGTTTTGAAAATAAATGACCTATGTTGACACTGGTCCTGTGCTCTCCCCCACCCCAGCAAGTGACTGCATCCGCAAGCCACCGACCATTTCAATGATCCATAATGCCTCCAAAATAGCATCACTCCAGGGCATTGTGGGAAATAGAAATAGTGACACCTGTTGCCAGGGCTGGCTCCAGGTATGCTGGGGCCCTTGGGCATCAGCTTGCCCTGGCCCCTGGTGTGTGTACGTGTTCGCATGAGTGCACATGCGCACACGGCCCCCCACCTGTCTCCTGTCTTTTACTATTGCCTTTAACCAAGATGGCGGCCGCGGTTTCCTTAAGGGAATGAAGCCTCCACCGCCATCTTTGTTGATGGCAATCTGCATGCTACACGCGCGCATCTCTGCCATCAACTAAGATGGTGGCAGGGGCTTCAGTACTTTAGGGAAACCGTGGCTGCCATCTTCATTAAGGGTAATACTAAAAGGCAGGAGACGGGGCATGGGGGCCGCAGATTGCCACAATTTGCAGAAGGGGAGTGGAGGGGCTGCTGAGGGTCCCCCTGTTACCCTGTAGCTCCAGGGGCCCTCGGGCCAGTGCCCCATCTGGCCACCCTTTAGAACCGGCCCTGCCTGTTGCCCAATGCCTGAAGCTAAGCTCTTGGTGGGGAGACCAATGAAAGAGGAGGGACACTAGAGGTTCAGTTTTTTCGCTTTGAGAATATTTACTGGGGAGCAACCTCCCATTGGTACCATCCATGGAAATCTGAAGTGCACATCATTGGTCAGTCAGCCACTTACATTTTTTCCCCATGTGCAAGCAAAATTCAGTAAATGGGTCAGCCCAGTTGACTCTCTTGCTATCTCCTTGGAGCATGTACTCAGCCTTTCCAGCTGCAAGCATACAAGATACTGAGGCCAGCAAACAGCAGCTTTGTTTGCACTGAAGCAAGTGTTTTGGCTAACTGGCTTCACATGAGTCGGGAGCTTAATCTATTGATGATGTTGACCAATGTGTCAGAATTCAAATGAAAACATAAACACACAGGCAGGCTGATAACCAGTTTCCATTTGGAAGGTTAGAGCGACTTGGCTTTTTCACAAGTCAACCAGGGGAGAGGGTTAAGTAGGGGAGCACTGTTGAAGCTATAAATGCAGACATTGGTTCTTTGACACAGATAGGCATGAATGACATCAGTTCCATGGCTATAGCATATCAGTGAGGAGGAATTCTCTCTTAGCAAGATCTAGAAGCTCAGCTTCTCTTGGAAGGGAAGGGCTATTGCTCAGCACCAGAGCATCTGTTTTGCATGCAGAAGGTTCCAGGTTCCCAGGGCGACAAAGATGATCAGGGGACTGGAAACAAGGCCCTATGAGGACAGACTGAAAGCACTGGTCAAGTTTAGCCTGGAAAAGAGAACACTGAGGCGAGATAGGATAGCATTCTTCAAGTACTTGAGAAGTTGTCACCCAGAGAAGGCCCAGGATCTCTTCTCGATCATCCCAGAGTGCAGCACATGGAATAATGGGCTCAAGTTGTAGGAAGCCAGATTTCGACTGAACATAAGGAAAAAAGTCCTGTTAGAGCAGTATGACAATGGAACCAATGACCTAGGGAGGTGGTGGGCTCTCCAGCACAGGAGATCTTCAAGAGGCAGCCGGACAGCCACCTGTCAGGTATGCTTTCGACTGGATTTCTGCATTGAGCAGAGGGTTGGACTTGATGGCCTTATAGGCCCCTTCCAACTCTACTGTTCTGTGATTCTATGAATTCCTGGCACCTCCAGGTAGGGCTGGGCGAGAAACCTGCCTGAAACCCTGGAAAGCTGCTGCCAGTTGGTGTAGACAGAATAGATGGACCAAGGTTGTTATTCAGTATAAGGCAGCTTCCTATGTCCCTACAGCAGGTGATTATGCCAGGGCCTAGCATCTTTGGACAGCAGTGAGGGCCGCAGCACCTTGATGGATCCATTGCTGATCCCTGTCCTGGACTTAGTTTTTCTCTCTGGCCTGATACTCCGAGCCGCAGCAGGTAGTTGGATCTAGCTACCAGTGGAGGCTGGCCCATTAGGGTGAGTGGATTGCTGCCCACCAACCTCACTTTGCCCGCAGCTAGCTCCCACATGCCCTTTTTCTTACAACCTATCCAAGGAGTGGCAGCTTCCTCCTCATTAGTCTCAGTTGCTTTTGCAGGACTCAATAGGGCGGAAGAAGAGCGAGACTAAGCCAATGCTGTTCTTTTGCAAAATTTGGGGGGTTGTTCAATGATTTAGGTATACTGGAACTCAGTTTGTGGTATAATCCAGGATACGTCAATTATTCAATACCAAATAATCTGAAAATTACCTTCTAGGCTATTTTGTTTTCATTGATGATATAGAGATGATATTGAATCTTTTGACTGCTACAGAAATAAACACTGCAAAGGCTTGGAGACAGAAAACATCGACCTCCATCTTTGAGTGGTATGAGAAGATTTGGGATATCATAATACTATCTAAGCTGACATATTATAGGAAAGAGAACTACGGACAGGCAAATCTGTTTTTGGAACACGGGACTATTTTTATTTTAATGTATTGGAATAACAAATTTCAAGATAAAGTGCATCCATATAATTTGTTTACTTTATTGTAAGGAGTTAACATTTATGTAAGTAATTGTCTATGACCTTTCCTTTTGTTGTAATGTTATTATCATTTAAATTTTTAAAAATCACAGAATTAGTTGGCTGCGCCTGTCATAGGCTCTGGCTCCATCAACCGTTAGCCCTCCAGCCCCTTCCCTACAAATCCAAATGGGCACCAGCCGCCATTGCTAGCCACTCTTATCATTTCCCACAATGCCCCTGACCTTGCATTGTTAAGAACATAGAAAGGGTGCTGGGGTGGAACAGGCCAAAGGCCCATCTAGTCCAGCATCCTATTCTCACAGTGACCAACCAGATGCCAACAGGAAGCCCACAAGCGGGACCCAAGCACAACAGCGCTCTGCCAAATTGTGATTCCCAGCAACTGGGAAGATCATCTAGTTTACTTGATATGTATTGTATTCTGTGGTGTCTTGGGGTGGGCTGTTTTTACCTGGTTGGTTGCATGAAATGGAAATGGACTGCCTTCAAGTCGATCCTGACTTATGGCTACCCTATGAATAGGGTTTTCATGGTAAGCGGTATTCAGAGGGGGTTTACCATCGCCTTCCTCTGAGGCTAGTTCTCCCCAGCTGGCTAGGGCCTGCTCAGCTTGCCACAGCTGCACAAGCCAGCCCCTTCATTGTCTGCAACTGCCAGCTGGGGGACAACTGGGCTCCTTGGGACTATGCAGCTTGCCCACAGCTGCACAGGTGGCAGGGCACGTAACCCCTGAGCCACTCCCTGTGGGGGTGATCTTTAGCTGGCCCTTGACACCCAGGAGACACGAGCAGGGATTTGAACTCCAGACTCTGGACTCCCAGCCAGGCTCTCCTCCCCACTGTGCTATACCGTACGCATACAATAATTGAAAGCACCTCCAGTAAAAACCCTCCACATAGAAAACTACCATCAGCACATAACTCCAGTGATGAAAAGCTTGCAATGGCAACCCATGTGTTACCGGGCCACATTCAAGGTTCTTGTATTCATTTACAAGGCCCTAAATGACTTGGGTCCAGGATATCCTAAGAACCGCCTGATCCCTTATACCCGAAGCCTGATCATTGACGCTAGACACCTCTCACAGATGCCTTGGGGCAAGGATATTTTCTGGTTAGTCAAAAGTGGATTTAGGGGGAAAAATTGCCAGAAATGTTCTCTTGGAAATCAGTACCATGTGTCATTCTCTCCCACCCCATTCAGAAAAGAGCTTTCCAGTGTTACCAGCAGCGGGCACAGGTGGCAAATGGGTGCCCACAAAGCATTTGTCAGGTAGTATGAAGCACAGCCCACCCACCACTGACAGAAGGGTCAGGAAATGGAGCAACTGGCCTTCTGGAAATTGTGGGAGCCTTTGGTTCAGACACCTTCCATTTTGTTCCCTTTTTGACAACACAAAGAGAACAGTAGCACCTCCCCCCAATACACAGTTTAATCCAGTTAATTAAGGTCAACATGCCTTATTAAGCAAGGAGAAGAAGTCACACAGGCCTTGGCTAGCTGCCTGAAACAAACACAGTTTGGGAGGTGAGGAGAATTCAAGGATACTCCAAATATTTTACATGAGTAAATAGGTGGTATCTGTTAAATAAGGTGCACTTTGCAGATGGATGAATGCACCGTTATGATCACGGGAGATGAAGTTTGATTGCTAGAGCAGGGATTGTAACATGAGCAATAGAATTAAGTGGAGAGACACAGGACCAAGGCTCTATCTGCACCTTACATTTAAAGCAGTGTCATACCACTTTAAACACTCATGGCATCCCCCAAAGAATCCTGGGAACTAGTTTGTTAAGCGTACAGACAGCTGTTAAGAGACACTTATTCCCCTCACAGAGCTACAGTTCTCAGAATGGTTCAACGATCAATCCCTCTTCCCAAGGAACTTGTGGCATTTTAGCTCTGTGGCAGGAATAGGGTCCCGTAACAACTCTCCCATTGAACGGATTGGAACTTACTGGGGGTCTTCAAGGAGAGACTGAGCAGCCCTCAAGGATGCTCCAACCCGCCCAAGGACCTACTGGTGAAGGGTGGGCAACAAATTTAACAACAATTCCTCAGAATTTCTGGCATTGAGCAGGGGTGGACTAGATGACCTATGAGGACAGTATGATTCCATGCCTTTTAACTTATATTTTTCTTAACATGCCAGGGAAAAAGTTGCACATACAAATCTTTACCCTTCCACTCTGATAACTTCATCTCACTTGTTTTTTGAGCGCATACGATCCTACTTGGCGCTCTTGTCATCAGGCTGCTAATTGGGTATTCCAGTGAAGTGCAAAAACCCCACCAGATGCATTTCCAATTCATATCATCTGGATCTTATAAGTGAAATAGCTCTAAGTTGCCAGAGCAAGGAAAGCTTTGCCACAGATTTGTCACAATGTGATTTAGTGGAATGAATATGTGGAGAATGGACCTACATCCATTGAGACTCTACTGGTTCTTCTCACATATTAGAAATGGGCAAGAACCATAGCTCAGTCCTTTTGTGTGGCTTGGATGCAGCCTTGAACAGTACATGCTTTGAAATGGCCCCGGGTTCCAGTGTCTCCGATGTCAGTGGTCAGTGAATCCACTCTGAGTTTTAGTCTGAACTTTCAAGGACCCTCAATGTCATGGGCCCCAAGGAGAACCTTTGGCAAAAGTGGGATGATGAAAAGTGGGGTACAGATCTTAGGGAAGGGGTTGCCAGCACAGAGGAAAGATCTTCAAAAGCATCTGGGCTTGCTAATAGAGGTATTGGGGGGAAACAGAACCCCTCCTCCTTTCTCCTGAACTATCTAGTGAAGAATCTGTGTGGCACCCAGCCCAGATTTAGCTGTGGAACAGTTAAAACTCAATGAACAACTGAGAGAGCAAAGTGAAAGCAGTCAGTCTGAGCTGGAGATTATGCTTTCGCCAAGGTCAAGGAGATGAAATAAATGATGGTTTTAGAAGATGCTTTCAGTTCCTAGAAAGAGCCTTCACTTTATAGCAAAAGCAAAAAAGACCTAAAACTAGCCCACCCCTCTCTGATATAAAAGTTTGGTAATGCCTGTTTAGCGCTGTTGTGGCAACCCCTTGCTGTCACCTCCATGCTTTGTTCCTGAGATAAGCCTAGACTGTTTGGTATCCTGAAGATGTTTCAGTATTCTGATTCATGTCTAGAGTGTGATGTTGTGTTTTTGTGTTGACTTCCTGAATAAAGCTTCATGCAGAAAAATCCAGTATTCTAGTCCTGATTCTGCTTCTTTAGTTGGGAGCCAGAACACCCAGTGATGTCAGAGCCACTAGTCTCCACTGCTGGGTCCAATTCCTGGCATCAACAGTTAAAGAAATCTGCTGGCACAGGGTAGGGAAATCTGTCCCAGGCAACAAATGTGGCCTTTCAGGCCCTCAAGACTCTCCCCAGGACTCTCCCCTTATCTTATCTGCTTATCCGAGCAATCTTCCTGACTCTGGGGTACTCTTGACTCTGGTCCTCTGGCACAATTCCCTCTTTCTTGATTCTTGCATACCTTCTGATAGCTGCTCACCATGCAGTCCAGAGAGCCTCTCCCCCAGTCTCATTCATCCTTCCCCAGGTTCTTTTTAAAGAGGGACCTTTAAAAAGGCTATTCCACCTTGTACTGGACACATTGGCACTGCCACTGTCCCATCCCTTCTGGCCTGGCTATGTCTACTTCTTGGTGGACCTGGAGCTGCTGGAGGTCTGCAAGCAGCACAGCTCCCAGCAGCCTCCAGAAAAGGCTCTTGATTTCCTGAGAGGCAGAGCAAAGCCATATGTCAAGGGTGGGGAACCTCAGGACCACCAACCAAAGGTGGTCCCCCAGGCTTCTCTCTCCAGCCCTTGGGACTCTCCTAGGAACACAGGAAGCTGCCTTATATCAAGTCAGACCATTGGTCCATCTAGCTCAGTACTGTCTACCCTGAGTGGCAGCAGCTCTCCAGGGTTTCAGACAGGAAACATTCCCAAGCCCTACCTGGAGATGCCAGGGATTGAACCTGGGACTTTCTTCATGCACAGCAGATGCTCTACCACTGAGCGATGGGCCTTCCCCATAGCCACACCCCTCTCACCAGGCCACACCCCTTACCAGTTCTTTGGTATTGGGACTTGCAGGGCAGAAGGCCGGGAGACCAACAGTAGGTGGGATCCTCAGCCAATGGCAGGCAGAGCCAGCTCATTCTAGTTTTGGCCCCATCCTCCTCCCCCCTGCTGAGTTCCAGAAGGGCAACCCTGAGACGGAGGAGGAGGAAGCTGATGGACAGGGCTGAGATCTTCTGATGGGTCACTTTTGGTGGTTCCCCACACCTCTAAGGTTCGTTCAGCCATGGGACCATGTCTTTGGTGTGGCACACCTTGACCTGTGGAACCCCCAGAAATAGAGGTTCAGGAGGAAGCATCCCTCCTTTCTTTCAGGCAAAAATGGAACTTTTTAGACAGGCCTCTGTAGCATGAATTTCTCTCTAACCAATGCAGTATTTATTGATGCTTTTATTGTTGTTCTTAATGGGGTTTTAACTGTTTTTTTTTAATGGTATTGTGTCTTGCATACTGTAAGCCACCTTGATGTACTTCTATGAAAAGTGCAACTTATATATACTTTAATAAATACAGCAAATAACAGCCATGGCCTGGCTGTAAGTAAGAGGGCAGGCAGGTGTGGGCTGGCTGAGGGCAGACTGAGGTTGATAAGGCAGTGCAAGTTGTACTTCAGCAACACCTGGAGGGCCAATGGGTCCTCACACCTGCATTAGGTCCAGTCCTGCCCTCTAGGGAAGCAGAGACAGACCTTCAGATTCTTGAAATGTGCTATCAATGTACAGTGCCTGTTTGGATGTGAAAGGCCAGCGGACAGGTAAACTAGCCTAGACTCAGGGAGAGTTGGGACATAGGAGGAGTCATCCAGTCATTTCCTTCTTTGTAATGGAAGATCATGATGGCTGATAATGCATTTGCTTTCTCCAGGACGAATACCTCAAGCCTTTCAAAAATTTAGAACAATGCATAATGGATGCCTTTCCACCACATATAAAATTATCATAAAAAGGCAATTCAAACTATTTTTGTCATTTGCTGTGCTGGATTTTTAGCTCTTTTAAAAGCTCTTAATGCCCATAGTCCTCCTTGCTTCCACAGAGCAAAGAGAAGTTCTCTTTAAGGTGTATTGATTTTTTAAACTTTGCCTTATTTTCTACCTTACCCTTAAGCACTTTTGAGGATCGATATTTTTTACATTTTGACAAACCCACCACATAAAAAATGGATTTGTCCGTTTGAGGACGTTCAAATTGTGCACCTGATAAAAATTGTACCCAAGTAGAGGTTTCAGCAAAAGACATCCACGTCGTATTAAATGCTACCCATAACAAGGGCCACTGAAACGACAAGGTCTAGAATAGGGGTCACCAACCTTTTTGGGCCTGTGGGGGGCATTTGCAAATCAGAGAAATGATCATGGACCCAAAACACACACAGCAACCTGTTCTCTTGGTTACAACAGAATGCTGTTTTCAAGCTTAATTTCAGAGGGGAGGGAACAGGACCCTGTGAACACCACGGAAGGCCTCTGCAGGCATATGCACACCAATGGGCACCATGTCAGCAACCCCTACCCTAAAATGCATGTAGTAATGAGTGAGCCTTCCACTACTAAACTTGGCAAACCAAACGTCTCTATAAATAAATACATAAATAAGACAATCGCTTAGTTTATTCCAAACTCAACTTTGACCCCATTGGGCTCCTGATTACATCATTGGCAGCATGACAGGTTCGAAACTAGGGATGGATGAGAGATTCGATTCAGTTTTTTACTTCAAGCCAAATCTATCAAATTTGTACTTTCTGAAACAATATAAGAACCAAAACACAGCAGTCCTTTGAAACTGACACTTAGTTTGTGGCACCGTTCACCAACCAAACAGCGTTTACCAAACTGCATATGTTAGAGGAAAGTGTGCATAAAAATGAATATATGAGTGAAAATAACCTACGAAAATGCACTATATGATGAGAAATTGCTTGTAAAAATGTATACATTAGTCAAAACTGCCTACAAAAATGTGTTTATTAGGAGAAATTTGCACTAAAAAGCTGGAGAAATTTCATGAGGATTTTTTTTTAAAAAAAATGGCAAATTCCTGCAGATATGTGGAGTACTGAATTTAAGATTGGAAAAATGAGAATGAGTTGGTCTTCCCTGCCTGGATATGTTGGAGACATTCTTCTCCCTCACATTTTCCTTTCCTTTCAAATGTGCTTTACGAAAGTTCTGCTTACTTATCTACTTTCCTTTTATCCTCTTTCCTTCTCCTTTGGCTTTGATCAAATTGTGAAGCCTTCCTAGTTTTGCTAGCTTTGCATCAGGCGAGAAGGAAAGGGGGTGAAACAGAGCAGTAGAGATAAATATTAATCCCATTGCAAAGTGAAACAAGACCACCCAAAATTAAGCTAGTTTCTGCATACTCAGAGAACGCCTCAGCTACTCAGAAGTATATGTGCAAATTAAAAGCAAAAGGGGGGGGAAGTAAAAACCAAAATGGCTGAACAAGCACTTGAGTGAGCTTCCAGGGCCACTTCTGCATCGTTCATTTATTCCTATATAATAAAAATTGAAGACCTCACGTCATGCAGCATGAAGTCCAGTGTGTGGGGCACTGTGGCAAGGACTGCTGGGTGAGTGGGCAGGCTACCTGGCTGCAGTGGTGCTGGAGGAGGCTGCGCAGGCTGGTGTAGCACTGCTAGAGGAGGCCAGGCAGGTGGAAGAGGAGGAGGTCATGCATATCGCGGCTGGTGGGAGGGCAGCAAACTGTTGGTTATTGGAGAGAAGCGTTTGTGGTATTTTGTGCCTCTGGTGCCAGAATAGCTCAATTGGCCATGGGTACTCTGCACCTTGACTTGGGGGTGGAGCACAGGGATGGGCAATTCTGTCCATTTCAGTTTTTCAGTTTTCCATTCTTAAGTTCAGTTCTTCACATTCCCATATCTGCTTGTAATAAAAAAAAGTTCTCATGAAAATGAACCAGTATTTCTGTGCAAATTTGTCCTAAAATACATGTTTGTATGCAATTTTGCCTAATGTACACATTTTTGCAAAGGAATTTTCCCTAATGCAATGCATTTTTGGATGTCAGTTTTACCCATGTATGCATTTTTATGCACACTTTATCCTGGTGTGTGCATTTTTGTACACATTACTTGGCTGGAGAAGTATTACAAAAGTCAGAGAATGGTGAATTTCAAAGGATGGCTGTATTTTGGTTCATTTATTGTTTCGGAAAGTGCATATTTGGTAGGTTCGCCTTTAAATGTGAATTGAATCAAATTTCTCCCTCATCCCTAGAGGAGTCCCTTTTGCTGCTCTGGCCCAGGTTTAGACCTTCTTTTTTCTTCGTCTCCCCCTGGTCTGGTAGGATTTGGGGATCCACTGTTTCAGGTCTCCACTTCTACATTAGATTTGCAGAGTGTTGGTACAATGAATTGATTTAAGGCTCATGGAAAAACATGCCTGTAATTGTTTGATAAGTGAATGCATAGCTAATAACAGTGGGACAACTGAACAACTGCCCTTGACAAAGTTCTTACACCGACATTACAGACCTTTCTGAAACAAGAGCTGCTTTACACCCTATGCTCACCATGTCATAACTGGCCACTATTATAAAATTCAAAGTTTACTTCTGTTCCCAAATGGCTTAACTTATTTAAGTTGATCAAAGGGTGCATTTTTTTCAGTGAAGTTTCAGCTGAAAGTCTGCAAGTTAACAATATTTTTCACGGGCAGGAGAAATATATTTTCATTTTGGTTTCAAACCACAGGGCACCATTAACACTTCAGGGTGAGGGATACATATTTGGTTGCATTTGTAAGCACCAAAGATCTGCTTCGCATCCTGCTTTCAAAAAAAGTTTGCTCAGTCCCTCTCTAAAGCAGCAACTCATTTTGTTCATTTCTTTCCCCTCAAGAAAATAAAGATGACCTTGCTTTATAGCTACTGACCCGTGCAAACTGAGAAGTATTCTCTTTGGCATGCATAAATATCATTGATGATTCATGTTCAGCATGCAAATGAAGAGATGTAATAGAAAATTGATAGCCTCTGGAGTAAAAGTAGAATAGTAGGGGGGGGGGTTGGCTGTTAGATTTCTGAACAGCACATCAAACAATGTTGCTGGTCTTTCCAAAAGCCAATACTTCAGAGCACAGGTTGGACTATCTGATGGCATCAAATATTTATTAACTAAGATGATAATGATGATCATCATCACCATCATTATTAGGAATGTATGCAGAACTTGGAGACAAACTGATCTGACATGAACTGCCTTGGAACAATGTGAGGATTGAAACTTCATTATTGAATGACATCCAAAGAGGTGTGTGTGCATCACACAATCCTTTCCATGTGCAAAAAGAATGTATGAAGGGGGTTGTGAGGTTGCCCTACCCCCCACTGAGCTGGAAGCTGCAATTTCCCAACTTCTGCGAGTTCAATGTATATGTGAAGGAGGTCTACATGCATAGAATATTATATGCAAATGGCTTAGAGATTATGATGATTAAGTGGCAGATTAAATCCTGTTAAATAAAAAGCCTTCTAAAGTTTTTATCCCGGTTGTATCTGTCGTGGAATTCAATTGACTATATGTATATGCTGTTGTCTGAAATTGTTTTTATATTTATAATTGTTTAATATATATATATATATATATATATATATGTTGTTATATGGTAAATTGCTTTGGGAGGCCTCGTGGAAGCAATTCAGAAATAAATAAATAAATAAACACATAAATAAATAATAATAAATAAAATAAAGAATTTAGGCATATGCTGTTAAATATACCCAAAAGTTTGGTTACAGTTGCCTGGAGCCACCTTCTCTATAGGGGTGGGTAGTGTGCAAAAGTCATGTTTGCTGCAGGTGAAAAACCACTGAGCTCCTGAAAGCATTTATGTAGGCAGCATCAACCTAGGAGGTGTGTGATGCTTGTCTGAGAAGAGGAGATGGTCTGGAAAAGCCCACACCTGTCATCACCATGAGTGATAAATGGAGAGAGACCTTGTGTTTTCTGTTCTGGGCTCCCACCCTCTGAAATCTCACCCCTTACTCTGACAGCGAAAAAAATATCTCTGGAAAAATAGCAACCTGCATTATCTAAAGCACAAGAGAAAGCTCTCTGTTGGGAAATGGTAAAGTGAAGCTGCCCCAAGAAGCAGTTGTTAGACTGAAGCAACCCCAATATGGTGGAAGGAAAGTTGCATGATATGTACTTTTTAATATTGTGTGGCCTCAAAAATCTATAAAGTTACATGCAGAATAAGTAAGCATCACTCCCTCTAATCACAAACTCAGGTGGAGAGTGCCAACAGAAGTGGAGCCAGAATGGGGCCCACTGAGAGACAAGAGGAAGGTATCAGTAAAGTTGAAGAAACCCCAAAGCTTGCAGGAGTACACCACCACCACAACAATGACAAATAACAATAATGATAAACATGATGAAACCCCTAGGGGGACCACCTCCTCTACAAATACAAAAGTCCAATGAGAGTTGAGCATACTCAGTGACCACAGACTATTGAGTGTCACAGTACAGCTGCACCATATTTTTAAAGTACTGTGATACTAGTCACGGCTTCTCCCAAAGGATCCCGAAAACTGTGGTTTGTTAAAGATGCTACAAGTGGTTAGGAGACCTCTAATCCCTTCACAGAGCTACAATTCCCAGAGTGGTTTAACAATCAATCCCCAGGGAACTCTGGGGATTGTAGCTCTGTCAGGGGATTAGGGGTCTCCTAATGACTCTAAGCTCCATTAACGAACTACAGTTCCCAGGATTCTTTGGGGGAAGCCATGACTGTTTAAAGTGGAAAAATGTCTGGTGTGGGTGTGCCCCCCTAATTAGCCAAGCCAAGCAGCTGTTAGTCTGGTTTTTAGACACTGACAGTTCTTACTGAGCATGCCTGCGCTATCATAGACTCCAATGTTATTTCTTAAATTAATTAAATTTCTTAAATTAATTAAAAGTCAGCGATGCATTTTTTTAAACTTTTAAACTGCAGAAGATGAAGGTCAGAGCATGGCGCAAGGTCAGCAATAGGATTATAGGACTCTGTGTACATGGCTGATTTTTTATTAATTTCAACAAATTATGAGACCACTGACAGAAAAAAGTCCAAGAGGGATTTGGATTTGTTTAACAATCAGTCCCCAGGGAACTCTGGGAATTGTAGCTCAGTGAGGGGAATAGGGGTCCCCTAACCACTCTCAGCTCCCTTAATGAACTACAGTTCCCAGGATTCTTTGGGGGAAGCCAAGACTGTTTAAAGTGGTATAATGGCACTTTAAATGCATGGTGTAGATGGGTCCTAAGTTGGAAAAGAAAACTGTGAGGGGGATGGCTGGAATGCCCTGCTTGAGATCCTTGCAGCTTAAGGTCAAACCACATGTACTAATTGCTAGGGCTTTGCTATGAGCACAAGATTCAGTACAGATCCTGATCTGATGCTTAAGGAAACAGCCCACTTCAGTCTGAGATGCTGCCTGTTTTAGCTCAGGATCTATCACAATCTACTTTGCCCCCCACCATCACTATTGGGAAATTTTAAAAATTGCTATAACACTTTTCTTTTAGAGAGAAATGGATGAAATTTGCAGGCAAATTACCCTCTCTATAGGATACAGCCTGCCAAATTACAGGCAAATAGAGCCAGGAGACCCTCCGTGGCGCGGAGTGGTAAGCAGCGGTAATGCAGCCGAAGCTCTGCTCACGGCCGGAGTTTGATTCCAATGGAAGGAGGAAGTCGAATCTCCGGTAAAAGGGGCCGAGGTCCACTCAGCCTTCCATCCATCCGTGGTCGGTTGCATTTAAAGTTTTTTTTAAATAACTTATATATATATTTAGTATAACTGGATGAAATTTAAGTGCAATGTTGCCTCTCCGGAGAGCATGAATCCTGCCAAATTTCAGAAGGATAGCAGCAGTTGTTTTCCTGCAGTGGCAGCTGTTTAAAGATTGGAAATGGGTGTACAAGGGGTCACTTGATCTCCTCTAGTGTTTTGTGGGCAATTGGCCCGACAATTGTGGATATGAGGAAGGTGCCCCTGGGTACAAATCCGGCCAAATTGCAGTCAAATAGGCCCTGCGGCTTTTGTGTCTGGCACCTTTCAAGTTGGTTTTGGGATGGAAAGAACGAAGAGGGATTTGCTTTCTGGGTAAAATCATTTCTTCTAATTTTAGCTTGACCTGTCAGTCACAACTGAACTCTCTCTCTCTCTGCCGTCTCCCCTCCCCATCTTTCTTAAGCTTAAGAGACATTAGTTTCACATTGGCAAATCTGTTTCCCCCTGAAAAGCACTAGGAAAAGAGTGTGCTGGTAAAATCATTCCCTCTGATTACAAAGTAGACCTTTCAGTCACGAAGGTGCTCTCCTTCCCTTCTTGTGGTATTTTCCTTTAAGACATAATTGTTGATTTTGCAAAGCTGTTCCTTCCCCCACCACCTGACATCCTGGCATTTTCCTTACAAAGTATATGTAGAGACATAGTTTCACTTTTAGTATATGATTGTCTACAGCATTTTTTTTTTAACAGGCTGGATTGCCAAGGCACCACAAAGCGCTTTGGGGACCCCTGCTTTGACTTGTACAAGTCCTGCTTTGCTTCCGACAAGCCCCAAATCCTTCCTTAGCACCTACTTCAGCTTAGCGTTTGTCCAAACCTAAGATACTTCCCTATTAAATGCATAACATTCAGCTAGGACTTTTTGGTTCCCTAATTCGGATAATTGGTGAATTGCTTGCTTTGGATGGGGTCTACTCCCTCTGAAAGGTCTGTAGTCTGGGGGTGCTTTGTCACTAGAGGCCCAGGTGACCTTAGTGGCTAGGAGTGCCTTCAGCTGAGGCCATTTCTGGACCAGGATAGCCTGACCACTATTGTCCATGCACTGGTAACCTCCAGGCTGAATTACTGCAATGCACTCTATGTGGGGCTGCCCTTGAGGTTGGCCTGGAAGCTGCAGCTGGTGCAAAGTGAGGTGGCACGACTACTCACTGGGGCAGGGTATCACCAACATATTACTCCGCTCCTAAAAGAATTTCACTGGCTGCCCATTAGCTACTGGGCCAGGTTCAAGGTTCTGGTTTTGGTGTATAAATCCCTACACAGCTTGGGACCAGGATACCTGAAAGACCGTCTTACCCCTTATAGACCCAGTCGGACACTGCACTCTGCAGGTGAGGGTTTCCTGCAGATACCACCTTATCAGGAGGTCCGTTTCACACAACATAAGAATCAGGCTTTTAGTGTTGTGGTACCAAAACTTTGGAAGTCCCTCCCCTTAAATATTAGACAGGCACCATCTCTCTTGTCTTTTTGGCACCTACAGAAGATGTTCCTCTTTGAACAAGACTTTTAAGTAGAGACCTTTGCCCCAGTTTGCATCTGTGTTGGAACAGCTTTTTAAGACATTTTAAGATGTATGTTTTGTTTTAATCTGTTTTTAAAGATGTTTTGTTTGAATGTGTTTTAAAGTCTTTTGTTTCTAAGATGTTTTAGAGTGCTTTTAGTGTTTTTGTTTGCTGCCCTGGACTCCTTCTGGGAGGAAGAGCAGGATATAAATTAATTAAACAAATAAATATTTTTCTATTGGGGTGGTGGCCAGTTTTCATTTAGACTACAGTGCACAGGGCAGAAAGGTTTAAATCTTCCCTTCCCTGGCATGATCCCAATTACCTCCTCCTTGTGTAGCTACAATGCTTGTGGGGGGGGGGGAATTGGTGCCAATGGTACCTGGGAAGCTGCATTATACCAAGTCAGACCATTGGTCTGTCTAGCTCAGTATTGTCTACACTGACAGGCAGCGGCTTCCCACGAGATGCTGAGGATTGAATCTGGGACCTTCTGCATGCAAAGCAAATGCTCTCCCACTGAGCTATGGCCCTTTCCTAAAACGTAGGATGCTGCCTTACCCTGAGTCAGGCCATGGTCCATCTTGCTCAGTATTGTCTACACTGATTGGCAGCAGCTCCCCAAGATTTCAGGATTGGGGTCTCTCCCAGCCCTATCTGGAGATGTCGGGGATTGAGCCTGTGACCTTCTGCATCTAAGCAAATGTTCTACCTCTGAGCTGTAGTTCTGCCTTTCCTATCCCATCACCCACCTTTATCTCCTATCTGGGTCACCAGGAATCATTTAATCCCAGGATCTGCTGTTTCTGCACATAAATAAGAATCATGTGTCTGTTTACTGGGCCATAAAATGGGGGGGGGCATCTTGTTCATAGGGCAAGATGAATTATACATTCCAAATAGATGGTGTGACCAAGCCACTCTTAGTAACCTGAAACCGTACACGATCAACCCACAGCTAACTATTCCCCCCACCCCAAACCACCAGATGTTATTTAGACTTTCACAAATGGACAAATGCATTTATCATACGGGAAACAAGATAAGCAGAGTCACTGTGGCACTACGAGGCTGCCCATTTCTGAGATCGACTGCAAGAAAGAAACACCTACTGAATTGTTGCCAAAGAAACTTTCTACCAAGAGAGCCAGACAGATGCTTCAGGGAACTCCACATTTTTAATCCCTTCCTGCAGTGGTGCGTCTGGCACCTTTCAGTGTAGAGCTTTTGCCGAATGCTAACTATGCATCTGTTTACCCTGGCCTTCTGCACCTACGGTGTATGCTTTCAGGACCCACCCGACTCCTGTGAATGTAATGTGTTTGAATGGTTTTCAATGTTGTATTTTAAGTTTCTGTAACCCGCCGTGGGACCTACCATGATGCAGAGCTTGGAAGTAACTAGTTACAAGTAACGAATTACTTGTAATTCATTACTTTTTTGAGTAACGAGTGGGTAATTCCTTTACATTTCGATTGTAATAGAACTAGGAGTAATTTTACTACTTTTGTGGAGTAATTGTAACATTTCCAGAATTACTTTTGGGCATTACTTGGGGGGGGGAGCAGGGGAAGTCTTCTGCTCCTCTGATTTGTGGATGAAAATCATGTGCCTCAAACTGGGCTTCTGTGCAGTGTCTCACTTTCCACATGCTCTGTGGATGGGTAGGAGGCAATGAGGGAGGAGGCGGAGAGTGAGATGGGGTGGAGAGTGGTGGTGAAGAATGGAGTGGAGGGAAAAAAGATCCAGAGGTCAAGAACATGGATAAAGGAGGAGAAGGAGACAGCAGCAGAATGGAGATAAAGAACTGTGGAGGTGAAAGATGACAACGTGTGTGTGTGTGTGTGTGTGTGTGTGTGTGAGAGAGAGAGAGAGAGAGAGAGAGAGAGAGAGAGAGAGAGAGAGAGAGAGAGAGAGAGAGAATACTGTATTTGCACTTGGCACACAAAGTGGCCTCCACCACCCTCTCTGGCTACTGTGCTGCATTTCCAGTATTTTAACTTTTTTTGCATCTCAGGGAAAAATGTTTGCTTGAGTGAGTGTCCTTTAGTTGGTGGCAGGGCAGGGTCCGGGAGGTGGTTATGTGAGAGAGACTATGCTAGCTGGCTGAGGGGGGGGTGCACTTGGTTTGACGTGCAAAGATCTGAGTAGTGGCCTCAGCCTCCCTCCCCACCACCCTTACCAGTGGAGAGACCACCATTGCTATCTTATGGATAAAAATAATTATTCTACTACCTCTGTATGTGTTTGTTTATTTTTAATGTTGTTTTAGGCTACTTAGATGTGCAGCAGCCAAGGCCAGCAGCTTGTAGGCAGCTTTTTTAAGTAACTGAAATGTAATTGTAGTGATTACTTTGGAGGAAAAGTAAAGTAATCAGTTACTTTCAGAGCAATTGTAATTGTAACAGTAATTACTACTGTTTTGGGCCATGTAACTGTAACTGTAATTTATTACTTTTTAAAAGTAATCTTCCAAGCTCTGCCATGATGAAGGGTGTCCAATTAATAATAACAGCAACTCCACATGTTTAATGCAAAGGAATAAGAACATAATAATATAAGAAGATGCTGCTGGATCAGGGCAGTGGCCCATCTAGTCTGGTATCCTATTCTCACCAGATGCCCGTAGGAAGCCCAAAAGCAGGACCTGAGCTCAACAGCACTCTCCCTACCTGTGATTCCCAGCAACAGGTTTCAGAGGCATACTTGCAACCCCCATTCAAACCTTCACACTAAACCTGGTGTGGGGAACCTTTGGCCCTCCAGATGTTGCTGAACTATGAGTCCAATCAGTACCAGCGAGCATAGCCAATGGCCAGAGATGATGGAGTTGTAGTTCAGTAACATATGGAGGACCACCTGAGCTCAACCCAGGGAGATCAGGATGCGGAGTGCCCAGAGATGCTGAAGATGGGACTGCAACTCATGCCCTTGATGCTCTGCAATACTTTTGCCATCATGTTCAACACCTAAAGGGGGCTAAGTAACCCCTCCCTTTATCAAGCTGTTAAAAGGAGCAAGGAAAAATAGTTGGCAATGATTTGGAATGGCTGGTGCAATCACTCTTTGCCACATTGAGTTACAGAGGCAAACAAGTACAGAAATGAATAAATAATAAATAATAATAATAATAATAAATTTTTATTTAGCAGACGCCCATCTGTCCGACTAAACGGACACTCTGGGCAACGTACAATATAAAATAGAATATAAAATACAATCTCATATACATAATCATCACATTATTAATATCATAACATCTCATCTAAAGACCATCTTACGTTAATACAGTGTAAAACCTAACCCACCCCAGAGATCCCATAGGCCTGCCTGAAGAGCCAGGTCTTCAAGGCTCGGCGAAAAGTCAACAGAGAGGGGGCATGCCGAAGGTCAAAGGGAAGTAAGTTCCAGAGGGTGGGGGCCACGATCGAAAAAGCCCTCTCCCTGGTCCGCACCAACCAAGTTGTCTTATTCGGTGGGACCGAGAGAAGGTCCTGTGAGGCTGATCTTGTTTGGCGGCATATTTGGTGATACTGGAGGCGTTCCTTCAGATAACCTGGGCCGGAACCGTATAGGGTTTTAAAGGTTAAAACCAACACCTTGAATTGGGCCCGGGATACAACTGGCAACCAGTGTAATTCAATCAACACTGGGGTGATATGATCACGGCGGCGAGTCTGCTTTATTAAGCGTGCCGCCGCATTTTGTACCAGCTGGAGTTTCCGGACCGTCTTCAAGGGTAACCCCACGTAGAGCGCATTACAGTAGTCTAGTCGAGAGGAGATCAGGGCATGTATCACTCGTGGGAGCAGATGTATGGGAAGATAGGGTCGCAGCCTCTGTACTAGATGAAGTTGGTACCAAGCTGCCCGGCTCACTGCTGAAACCTGAGCCTCCATAGACAGCTGGGAGTCCAAGATGACCCCAAGACTGCGGACCTGGTCCTTCAGGGGCAAACTCACCCCATTAAGTATCAGGTCAAAATCACCCAACCTTCCCTTGTCCCCCACTAGTAATACCTCAGTCTTATCGGGATTCAGCTTCAGCCTGTTCTCTCCCATCCATCCACTTACGGACTCCAGGCACTTGGACAAGGTATCCACAGCCAACTCTGGTGAAGATTTAAATGAGAGATAGAACTGCGTGTCATCCGCATATTGGTGACACTGCAGCCCAAAACTCTTGATGATGGCTCCCAGCGGTTTCATATAAATGTTAAATAGCATGGGAGAGAGGATAGAACCCTGTGGCACACCACAGTTGAGGGGCCAAGGGTCTGAAACCTCATCCCCCAACACTACCCGTTGATATCTACCGGAGAGATAGGAACGGAACCACTGTAAAACAGTGCCTCCTATTCCCAATCCCTCCAGGCGACTCAACAGGATACCGTGGTTGACGGTATTGAAAGCCGCTGAGAGGTCCAGGAGGACGAGAAAGGTATATTCTCCCCTATCTAACGCCCTCCTCATATCATCCACCAGAGCGACCAAGGCTGTTTCAGTTCCGTGTCCAGTCCTGAAGCCCGACTGGAAAGGATCTAAATAATCTGCTTCCTCCAAGTGTGTCTGTAACTGCTTTGCCACCACACGCTCAATCACCTTGCCCAAGAACGGTAAATTGGAGACTGGGCGAAAGTTGTTTAAATCTTGGGGATCCAAGGAGGGCTTTTTCAGAATAGGTCTTATCACTGCCTCCTTGAGGGCTAATGGCATTACACCCTCCTCCAAGGATGCATTTACCATTGCCTTGATCCCATTGCCCAGTCTCTCTTTACAGCTCATAACGAGCCATGAAGGGCAAGGATCAAGTAAGCAAGTGGTTGGTTTTACAGTAGAGAGCACCTTGTCCACTTCATCAGAGAGAAGAGGCTGAAACCGATCCCAGCAGACCGAATTGCAACTGGCCGCCTCTGGACCACTACTCGTGACCACGACGTACGGAATCTTGTCCTTTAGGTGCTCGATTTTATCGGCAAAGTGTTTAACAAATGTGTCACAGGAGGCTTTTGATTGTTCCATAGGTTCCTGCGCTACTGGACCGACCAGGCTTCGGACCACTTGAAACAACCTCCTGGGACAGCACTCTGCCGACGCAATAGAGACAGCAAAGAATTGCCTCTTTGCTGCCTTTGTTGCCCTCTGGGAGGCCGCCATTGCCGCTCTAACCAGTGTCCGATCAGCTTCAGTGCGCGATTTCCGCCATCGGCGCTCTAGTCGTCTCACTTCCTGTCTCAGACTGCATAACCATGGTGTATACCAGGGTGCAGTCTGAGTTCTATTCAGGAGAAGAGGACGTTTCGGTGCCACCCGGTCTATTGCCCTAGTGATCTCCCTATTCCACTCCATCACCAGGGCTTTGACTGGGTGGCCTTCAGTTAGCTCCAGATCACCCAGCGCATTCAGGAATCCAATAGGCTCCATCATGCGTCTGGGGCGGACCATCTTAATAGGTCCTTGTCCCCTGCAGAGGGTGTGCGGCACAGAGAGATCCAATTTCACCAGGTAATGATCTGAATTCCATATCCAATGGGCCATCACTCGTCTTCAACAGACTAAAAAGAACCGGAATCATTGCTATTGAGAAGGGTGTCTGCAGCAACTTAGAGCTCTGGCTCAGGGTGGTGGACAAATTTGACTCAGTTTGCATTTAAAGCTGGATTTATCAAATTTGCACTTTCCAACACAATATGAGAAGCGAAACAGCCATCCTTTGAAATTTGTACTTATCTGAATTTTGCAAACCATACAATGTTTACCAAAATGCAAATACTAGGGGGAAATGTGCATTAAAATGAACATTTTAGTGAAAATAATATACAAAAACGAATTCTTTTAGGAGAAATTGCTTACAAAAATGTACTCAAAACTACATACACAAATGTATTTATTAGGACAAAGTTTCACTGAAATGCTCAAGAATTTTCATGATGGATTTTTTTAAAAAAAATCACAAATTGCTGCATAAATGTGGATAACTGAATTTAAGACTGGAAAAATGAGAAAGAGGGAGAACCAAAATTGACAGATCTTTCCATCCCTAGCTGAGGCATAAGGTTCCATCAGATCAACTATTTTGAAACTAGAATCATCTGGTTTGATATGGCAAAAATAAACAAATAGATAACCAACTAACCATCCATCCAACCAACTAACCAAACATATGACTAAGGATGGCAGAGAAATTTGATTTAGTTCACATTTAAAGGCAAACTTACCAGATTTGTACTTTTTGAACAATTTGTGAACCAAAACACAGCCATCCTTCAAAATGTGCACTCATTCTAATTTCGCAGTGCCGTTCTCCAGCATGCATACATAAACATTCATTATATTAGGGGAAATTGCTGGTAGAAATGGGTACACTAATGTACACATTAGTCAAAACTGCATACAAAAATACTTTTAATGGCAGAAATTCTCATTAAAATGGCGATGAGTTTTCATGAGCATTTTTTTGAAAAAATTACAAATTCTTGCAGAAATGTGTGGAACTAAATTTAAGATTGGAAAAATGAGGAAATTGGAGAAAAAAATGGACAGATTTGTCCATCCCTGCTTATGGCTTTACTGCAGCCATACATAGGCCTTAAGGGAGGATGCTACAAGTAACTTACTTTATTTTCATGAGGGAATATGAACCACAAAACTCAACATTATATATGGCCAGGGTGGGGAACCATTCCCTGCTTCATGAACAGCCTTCTGGGGCCTGCATGCCACTGGTGGGTGGGGCTAATGCAAAAAGTGGGCAGAGCCAGGAGCAAGAGTGGGTGGAGCAATGAATGCATCACTTACCTTTGTTCCAGCCGCACAAAAGTCACAGCTTTCTACACACACACGCACCTTCATACTGCATTCAGGCAAGCAGTGCAGCTTGTCCATTGGGGGAAATGGGGCACTGCCTCGCCAACTGCTGTGCATGCAGAAAGGCCCAGGGTCAATCCCTGGCATCTCCAGCATCTCTCCTGTCTGAAACCCTAAAGAACTGCTGCCAGTCAGCGTAGACAATGCTGAGCTAGATAGACCAGTGGTCTGACTTGATATAAGGCAGCTTCCTGCGTTCCTAGGAGAGTCCCAAGGGCCGGAGAGAGAAGCCTGGGGGACCACCTTTGGTCGGTGGTCCTGAGGTTCCCCACCCTTGACATATTTATTTATTTATGTATTATTTGATATATTTCCCACCCTTCCTCCCAGCAGAAGCTCAGGGCAGCAAACAAAAGCACTAAAAACTTTCAAACATAAAAACCAACCTTAAAACACATTAAAACATAAGAACATAAGAAGAGCCTACTGGATCAGGCCAGTGGCCCATCTAGTCCAGCATCCTGTTCTCACAGTGGCCAACCAGGGGCCTGGGGGAAGCCCGCAAGCAGGACCCGAGTGCAAGAACACTCTCCCCTCCTGAGGCTTCCGGCAACTGGTTTTCAGAAGCATGCTGCCTCTGACTAGGGTGGCAGAGCACAGCCATCATAGCTAGTAGCCATTGATAGCCCTGTCCTCCATGAATTTGTCTAATCTTCTTTTAAAGCCATCCAAGCTGGTGGCCATTACTGCATCTTGTGGGAGCAAATTCCATAGTTTAACTATGCGGTGCTTAGTTAAAGTACTTCCTTTTGTCTGTCCTGAATCTTCCAACATTCAGCTTCTTTGAATGTCCACAAGTTCTAGTATTATGAGAGAGGGAGAAGAACTTTTCACTATCCACTTTCTCAATGCCATGCATAATTTTATACACTTCTATCATGTCTCCTCTGACCTGCCTTTTCTCTAAACTAAAAAGCCCCAAATGCTGCAACCTTTCCTCGTAAGGGAGTCGCTCCATCCCCTTGATCATCCTGGTTTCCCTCTTCTGAACCTTTTCCAACTCTATAATATCCTTTTTGAGATGAGGCGACCAGAACTGTACACAGTATTCCAAATGCGGCCGCACCATAGATTTATACAACAGCATTATGATATTGGCTGTTTTATTTTCAATACCTTTCCTAATTATCGCTAGCATGGAATTTGCCTTTTTCACAGCTGCCGCACACTGGGTCGACATTTTCATCGTGCTGTCCACTACAACCCCGAGGTCTCTCTCCTGGTCAGTCACCACCACTTCAGACCCCATGAGCGTATATGTGAAATTCAGATCTTTAAAAAGATTCTTAAAAAAAGCTTTCCAAACATCGTCTAAGATTATAAACATTTTAAAAAAGGTTTAAGAACATATTAAAAAGCAATTCCAACACAGACACAGACATATGGCTTTGCTCTGCCTCTCAGGAAATCAAGAGCCTTTTCTGGAGGCTGCTGGGAGCTGTGCTTCTTGCAGACCTCCAGCAGCTCAAGGTCCACCAAGAAGTAAACATAGCCAGGCCAGAAGGGATGGGACACAGGCAGTGCCAATGTGTCCAATACAAGGTGGAATAGCCTTTTAAAAGGTCCCTCCTTAAAAAGCACTTGGGGGCAGGAGACTGAGATGGTGGGAGGAGCTCTCTGGACTGAATCTTGGACAGCTATCAGAAGGAACACAGGAATCAGGAATTGTGCCAGAGAACCAGAGCCAAGAACACAGTAGAGTCAGGAAGAACATGGTTGCTCAAAGAAGCTTCCAGACCAAACAAGAAGCCCTTTGTCGCTCTTCCTGTCTAGGAGTTTGAAATGGCCAGTCTCAGTGGATGTGGCCAGTCCAGAGCCTGAGACTACTTCATTGACCTAGAACAGGGGTGGGAAAACTTTTCCAGCTAGAGGGTCACATTCTCTTCTTGGCAACCTTCTGGGGGCCACATGCCAGTGGTGGTCAGAGCCAGAGATAAAAGTGGCCAGAGCAACGAATGTAAATGATACCTTTGGACAGTAGTCTAGTCTCTAGACATGCTCACTCACACGCCCTATCCAGGTAAGCAAGGGGCATTATTAGAATTCCAGGACACAGTCCAGCCAGGCAAAAACACTGAAAAGGATGCAATGCAGGGCCAGACAGAGAGGTCTGAAGGGCCACATTTGGTCCCTGGGCTTCAGGTTCCCCAACCCTGGGCTAGAAGATCTCCAAGGTCTCGTCCAGCTTTAAAATCCTTTGATATATCTGTGTCTGAGACATTTTGGTGTGTAACATTTCAGTAACACATTTTCTAAACGATCCCTCTAAATGTACCTCAGGTACATCAGCATTTACAGGACCCACCCAATTTTTGTGATTGTAAGTTGTTTTAAATTGTTTTTAAGGATGTATTTTAAATTGTTATAACCTGCCCGGAGACCTCAGGGTGAAGGGCAGGTAATTAATGAAACAACAACAACAAATCAAATAAACTGGGACTTATTGGGATCCAACTTTTGGGGGCTTAAAGCTAGGTCTCAGATCTGAAAAGACTGGAGATGGTCTGGTCCAGACCTCATTATATAACTCTGTCGAATGTGGGGTGTCAAATGTGGAACTTTGGTTAAAGCAACCTCCAAGAATCCATTTAACTTTTCAGCTCTTACATCTGAATACCCGTACATCTAGAAACATTAAAACAGTGACCTTCCCAAATTGGAGCTCATGCATAAAAATAAAACTCCCCATTTTGCAAGGACAGAACGAAACCTGCCAGCCTCTTTACTGGCAGGATGGATCATTCCATCTTGGCAACAGGCACTCCTTCAAGCGTTTTATTTTCCTCCAAGGGGCCCTTAACCTGGAAGTCTAGTATGTGCTGCTCTTGACTCCATCAATCAAAATTGCTGCAGTTGGGTTGCTGATGAGAAGTCGGTTCACTCTAGGCCTCTTGACTATGCCCAAGGGTGCTCTCACACAGCAGTGTTCAACTGTGGGTCCCCAGCTATTGTTGAACTACAACTGCCATAATCCCTGATGGTTAGCTGTCTGGGGATGATGGGAGTTGTAGTCCAATAACAACTGGGGAGCCTGGCTACTGAGCACCTGAGATTGGTGTGTGCATTGATTTTGCTTTTAAGGGAAGCCTGTCCTCCTACATTTTTTAAAAAACGTACATTGAAAGTAAATAAAAACCTCCACTTTTTTTTTAAAAAAAAGCAATCTCCCCACCTTTCTGGAAATCTCAGTGTAGGGCATCATATTTTTTTTAGGAAACATGGGCACCCAGGAGGGCTGCAGAATGCAGACCACCAAAGATAAGAGGGGCGATATGTGGCTCAGCAATACTACATGCGAGAAGGATCTTGGAATTGTTGTTGATCACAACCTGAATATGAGGCAACAGTACAATGTAGCTGCAAAAAAAGGCAAATGCTATTTTAGGCTGCATTAATAGAAGTATAGTTTCCAAATCACTTCAAGTATTGGTTCCCCTCTATTCAGCACTAGTTAGGCCTCATCTTGAGTACTGAGTCTAGTTCTGGACACAACACTTTGAGAAGGTTGCAGACAAACTGGAACAGTTTCAGAGGAGGGCAACAAGGATGATCAGGGGACTGGAAACAAAGCCCTACAAGGACAGACTGAAAGAACTGGGCATGTTTAGCTTTGAGAAGAGAAGACTCAGGGGACATAGGATAGCATTCTTTAAGTACTTGATAGGTTGTCACACAGAGAAGGGCCAGGATCTTTTCTCAATCATCCCAGAGTGCAAGTGAATAATCAGCTCAAGTTACAGGAAGCCAGAGTTTGGCTGAACAACAGGAAAAACTTCCTAACTGTTAGAGCGGTACAACAATGGAACCAATGACATAGGGAGGTGGTGGGCTGTCCAACACTGGAGGCCTTCAAGAGGCAGCTGGACAGCCACATGTTGGGGATGATTTAAGCTGGATTCTAGCTGCATTGAGCAGGAGATTGGACTCGGTGGACTGATAGGCCCCATCCAACTCTACTGTTCTATGATTCCATGAAATTATTTGGAGAATGAAAGGAAAGACACTCATAAACACTTCCAGGCCACTTTGAAAGTAAAGTAAATGCAACGAAGACTCCACACCTCACCCACAAGAATTTCACTGTTTTCCCCCCCATGCTCTATCACAGGTTTTGAATGTAATTTCTTTTCTCATTAACTGATAGAAAATGATTGAAAAACATAGCAGAAAAGTTTGGCACCACATTATGAAAATGTAGCAGACATGGAGGGCAAGGATGAGAAAACTTTTTCAGCCTAAGGGCCTCTTATGGGCAATCTTCTGGGGGCCACATGCCAGGGGTGAGGGGAGACCAGAGTTGAAAGTGAGCAGAGCAATTATTATTATTATTATTATTATTATTATTATTAACAACAACAACAACCCACCCAGGGTAGGGCACAACAATATAAAATACAATATTAAAAATAAATTAAAACAAATTACAATCACAACTAGAAAGGATCCTAAAAATATATGTATATCTCAAGCAGGGTGTAGTCATCTAGGGTCTCGGGGGATCTTAGACCCTTTACCTTTTTGGGAGCAGGGCCCCAGAAGGGTCCCTATGTCTCCAGCTTCCTGTGAGCCAATCAGTATGAAAGGGGAGTGTGTTAGCCACTGAGAAGGCTCTTCTCAGCAGCCAACACTCTTGCCTTCCGTGCTTATTGGCTGCTAGGGATGTCTGTTGTGGTAGAAAGTGTTAACAAGGATCTCATTCCCAACTCAGCAGCAAAAAAGGGGGAAGGGGCATGGCTGTGACTAACATGAAGAGACCCTGCACGTCTGATTTTGCCACCACATTACTGATCTCAGGCGTCAAAGGCCAGGGTAAAACATGCGTCTAGCATATGCTGGAAGCTGTATAAGGAAGGTGCCAGATGCACCTCTGTGGGGAAGGAATTCCACAACTTAGGAGCTGCCACAGAGAAGGCCCTCTCCTAGGCCACCACCTCCCCAAACCTCTGAGGGCGGTGGGATAACCAAGAGGGGCCCCTTCACAGGCCTAAACACTCGAGAGGATCTGTAGGGAAGGAGGAACTCTTTCAGACTGGCGACGTTTGTACTGTCAGCTACTTTCTGCACATGCTCCCACTCCCTCTCTGTCCTCCTCGGCAAGGAAGAGTTAACGGGTGCATTCTTCTCAGGCAAAACCCTGAAGGAGGCTGTGAAGCAGGGGCAGTAAGGAGTGGAATCTGGAGTGAGGAGGGGGGCAGGGCAAGGGGTATGGCCAGAGGAGAATCCCGAGGGCCAGAAAGAAAGGTCTGGAGGGCCACATTCAGCCACTGGGCCTCGCGTTTCCCTGCCCGTTCTTGGGATTCCTTGAAATGACTCAGGCCCGTAAGGTAAGCTACAAACTAGAAGCAAGGGGTGGGGTGGTTAAAGTTAGCGCTACTCAGAGTAGACCCACTGAAGTTAGGTTCATTTATTTCAATGGGTCTACTCTGAGTAGGATTTAGTTGACTGCCACCCAAGGCACGAAAACCAACACTTTAATTAAATCCAGGTGTTATAGATTACTCACCGTGGAGTTGTTGAAACAAAGTACTGAACTGTCACATTACTTCTGATCATTGCTGCACCTGCTAGGCCCCCTTGCTAATACTGTTAATCCTCTTGAGCAATCATAAGGCATATTTGCATTCTCTATGGTTCAGTGTGCATCCTCTAGTTTTCGGCACGGCGTCTGAAGAAGCACAGAGTGTAAGAGGAAGGCAGCCTTATTTATAACCCTGCCAGATTTATTGCCAGGGCCTCTCCTGTTCTGCGTGCAGCAGGAGTTCTGTGTCGAATGGCTTCTTCTGAGGAAGGCCCAATGAATTGTGATTAGGATGGCATGAAAATCTCATGTCCATTTCAGTGTGGCGGATATACAAGAAGATCCCAATATACTGGTATAATCAGCACTAATTTTATTTTAAGTATGCCTCTGTTCTTCAGGGGAGTGGAAATGTGATGGGAAAGTCCATATGTGGGGGAGTCGTGGATCTTTTGGCCCCGATCAGCCCCCTGTGCCATCTCCATTTCTGCCATTTCATGCCTAAGATCTGACCCAGTACCAGGCACTGAGTTCTCAGAGGACAAACTGGACTCTCCACAGGTCGAAGACTCTGAGAAGCAGGGAAGGTCTCCGGAAACCAGAGATGAGGATCCCTTTTACTACCAACAGGTGAGGATTCCCTTTACTTCTTTTCTGCCAGTGGCTGTGGTTAAGACATGGTCTAGGGCGGTGGTGTCCCAACTTTTTTTCCCCCACGGACCACCTGAAAATTGCTGAGCGCCTTGGAGCACCACTCAGTG
The DNA here is from genome assembly GCF_030035675.1 of Rhineura floridana. Taxonomy (NCBI): domain Eukaryota; kingdom Metazoa; phylum Chordata; class Lepidosauria; order Squamata; family Rhineuridae; genus Rhineura; species Rhineura floridana. The sequence goes on from NC_084496.1 coordinate 13,995,943, forward strand.
ATTTTTCTGCCTGTTTTAGCAGTTGTACTGTGCATCTTTGCATTTTATGGTGTTATGATCTGAATTCCACAAAGTTCAGTTTGTAATACAATAAAATGCAATATAAGGGGGGGGAAAGAAGAAATAAAAATGCAATTAAAAACAATATAGATATTTAATGCAATGGATATGCCATCTCTCATCTGCAACCAGAAATTATCATCATCATCAACAACAACATTTATTACCTATGTTTCACCCAAAGGTCCCAGGCCAGGTTACAATAATTTTAAATATAGCATTAATGCTAAAATTTATAATACTAAAATACAGTATTAAGGTTAAAACAACCTTAAATATCGCAAAAAAGAGAGAGATAAATCTCTATGTATGGATGTGAAAGTTGGACAGTGAAAAAAGCAGAGAAGAGAAAAATCAACTCCTTTGAAATGTGGTGTTGGAGAAGAGCTTTGCAGATACCATGGACTGCAAAAAAGACAAATAATTGGGTGTTAGAACAAACTAAACCAGAACTATCACTAGAAGCTAAAATGATGAAACTGAGGTTATCATACTTTGGACACATCATGAGAAGACATGATTCACTAGAAAAGATAATAATGCTTGGAAAAACAGAAGGAAGTAGAAAAAGAGGAAGGCCAAACAAGAGATGGATTGATTCCATAAAGGAAGCCACAGACCTGAACTTACAAGATCTGAACAGGGTGGTTCATGACAGATGCTCTTGGAGGTCACTGATTCATAGGGTTGCCATAAGTCGAAATCGACTTGCAGGCACATAACAACAACAAAAAACATGGATCACCTGAATGAAGCTCATGGCCCATTGGTGGTCCATGATCCACTGTTTGGGAACCCCTGGTCTAGGTAGGCCAGAGTATATATGAACTTTCCAGTGGCTAGAAACAACACAGGTCTCTGGCTCCTTGTTCATGATTCTGGTGTCCCCGCCTTGCTGAGCTCCCTGTGATATGGACCTTGGACCATTTTTGACCTTGCTTTTGGATCACAATTTGGACCTAGACCAGTGTTCTTTGCTTGTTTTGTTTATCTATTTATTTATTACATTTACATCCCACCCTTTCCCCCAAAGGAACCAGGGCAGTAAACACACAAACAAATGAAACATCTAAAAACAATTCCAATACAGATGCAGGCTGGGAAAGATCTCTACTTAAAAGGCTTGTTGGAAGAGGAAGGTCTTTTGCAGGTGCTGAAAAGACAACAGAGATGCTAACTGTCTAATATTTAAAGGGAGGGAATTCCAAAGGGTAGGTGCCACGACACTAAAGGCCCAATTCCTATATTGTGTGGAATGGACCTCTTAATGAGATGGTATCTGCAGGAGGTCTTCTCCTGCACAGCGGAGAAGTGTATTAAGAAGTGGACAGGGTATTAAGGCATGAGATTATCTTTGCGTGAGTTTGGGATTGTTGACTATGCTGCATCTGGAAGGGGAACAGGTTGATCTGCTGATCAGTTGTGAAATCTCTTTGAAGATGAATGTTAAAAAATCAGCAACACCACACTCAAGCTGCTCCCACCAGGTTTTAGAGTAAAAAGGGGTGGGGTTTGACTAGCGAAATGTGCCCCCATTTTCAGAAGTGAAGACGCATTGGAACCGGCAGAACAGTGAGGTTGTTTCTACCCTGAGACTCTGGGTTTAGGAAAGCAAGAAAGCTGACATTTATTGTAGAAAGTACATACTTGATAGAAACGAGCCTAGTTCTAGCTAACTGAATTTGAAGATGCAAAGAGTGTTGCTTTTTCTCTGCGGGAGAGAGAGGCAAAGGAAAGATGTCTCCTCTCCCAAGGTGGGATGAAGAAGAAGGGAGGAGTCAGGAAGTGAGATCAGCAACCCCTAAGAGTATCAGTCTAGCATCTGAAGGAAGGTCAGCATAGGCTAGGTCAGAAAGAAAGTCTAGGAAGCTCGGAGGTTTCTCTATCTATCTTCTTTTAAGCAGTAGTGTAGTGGCAAATTTAGAACTGCAGGGTCCCTTCATAATAGCCACAGCCACACCCCCTCACTGCAGCTATGCCCCCTCACAGCCACACCCCCTTCCAAGATTATACAACCTTCTAAGATTATAGAATAATCTGCTTTTTGTTTCTGTATCACTGTCACCATTTGGTTGTCCTTCAAATGGACATCTCACGATCAGAGATATTGCTTGAATTACTTAATCTACTTGCAGGTTTATCTACCTGCTGCTAAAGTCTTCTCAGTGGCTGATTTACCTCCTTTCACTCTTATTGGCTCCAATCAGCAGGAAAGGACATGTTAGAAGACTCTTCTCAGTGGCTAACATGCTCCTCTTTCATGCTGATTGGGTCATAGGACACTGGAGACATAGGGATCCTGCTGAGACCTGGCTCTAAGACCACCCCCTGAGATCCTAGATGACTACACCCCTGCTTTTAAGCTATGCAAACCCACCAGCTTCTCAGTACAAGCTGAGTGGCATTCCAACATTTCCAACACAGGGCAGCCCCAGAGCATGATACCTGATCAACTCAGTCAACATACCTTTGTGGCCATGGATGGTGGGTGGGGATGGGATGGAGTATGGAATGGGAGCATCATGGAGGAAGGCATGGCTGACTGAACAGAGCACTAAACAGGAGCACTCCTCACAGCACATTTTGTTGGAGGTAGGAACAGGGGAGAAATTTAGTTTGGTTTGCAACGACTTAATTTGCACTTTCTGGAACAATGCATAAGCTGACATGCAGCCATCCTTTGAAATTTGCGCACCTCCAGATTTTACAATACAGTTCTCCAAACAAGTTATATGCATATGAGGGGAATGTGTGCATAAAAATCCATATATTAAACAGCACACGAAAAGGCATTATATTTGAGGAATCGGCTTGCAAAAAGGTGGATGTCGGAAAAAAGGTCATCTGCAGTGCAGAGAATTTGTCGTGTGGATGTTTAAAACAAACATGCAACCTGATGCAGAAATGTGGAGAGCTGAAGTTAAGAGTGAAAACAAGGAGAACCTGAAAGTGACAGATTCATCCATCCCCAGTTTCTGGTCCTATCTGTGTATACTAATAAAAAATAAAGGTGTCCCCGCACTTATAGTGCGAATCGTTTCCGACTCTTAGGGTGACGTCTTGCAACGTTTACTAGGCAGACCGTATATATGGGGTGGGATTGCCAGTTTCTTTCCCGGCCTTTCTTTACCCCCCAGCATATGCCGGGTACTCATTTTACCAACCACGGATGGATGGAAGGCTGAGTGGACTGTGATGTTCCTGTATTAGTGTATATATGGTAAGTGCTGTTTGTATAATAATAATAATAATAATAATAATAATAAATTTTTATTTAGCAGACGCCCATCTGTCCGACTAAACGGACACTCTGGGCAACGTACAATATAAAATAGAATATAAAATACAATCTCATATACATAATCATCACATTATTAATATCATAACATCTCATCTAAAGACCATCTTACGTTAATACAGTGTAAAACCTAACCCACCCCAGAGATCCCATAGGCCTGCCTGAAGAGCCAGGTCTTCAAGGCTCGGCGAAAAGTCAACAGAGAGGGGGCATGCCGAAGGTCAAAGGGAAGTAAGTTCCAGAGGGTGGGGGCCACGATCGAAAAAGCCCTCTCCCTGGTCTGCACCAACCAAGTTGTCTTATTCGGTGGGACCGAGAGAAGGTCCTGTGAGGCTGATCTTGTTTGGCGGCATATTTGGTGATACTGGAGGCGTTCCTTCAGATAAACTGGGCCGGAACCGTATAGGGTTTTAAAGGTTAAAACCAACACCTTGAATTGGGCCCGGTATACAACTGGCAACCAGTGTAATTCAATCAACACTGGGGTGATATGATCGCGGCGGCGAGTCTGCTTTATTAAGCGTGCCGCCGCATTTTGTACCAGCTGGAGTTTCCGGACCGTCTTCAAGGGTAACCCCACGTAGAGCGCATTACAGTAGTCTAGTCGAGAGGAGATCAGGGCATGTATCACTCGTGGGAGCAGATGTATGGGAAGATAGGGTCGCAGCCTCTGTACTAGATGAAGTTGGTACCAAGCTGCCCGGCTCACTGCAGAAACCTGAGCCTCCATAGACAGCTGGGAGTCCAAGATGACCCCGAGACTGCGGACCTGGTCCTTCAGGGGCAAACTCACCCCATTAAGTATCAGGTCAAAATCACCCAACCTTCCCTTGTCCCCCACTAGTAATACCTCGGTCTTATCGGGGTTCAGCTTCAGCCTGTTCTCTCCCATCCATCCACTTATGGACTCCAGGCACTTGGACAAGGTATCCACAGCCAACTCTGGTGAAGATTTAAATGAGAGATAGAGCTGCGTGTCATCCGCATATTGGTGACACTGCAGCCCAAAACTCCTGATGATGGCTCCCAGCGGTTTCATATAAATGTTAAATAGCATGGGAGAGAGGATAGAACCCTGTGGCACAACACAGTTGAGGGGCCAAGGGTCTGAAACCTCATCCCCCAACACTACCCATTGATATCTACCGGAGAGATAGGAACGGAACCACTGTAAAACAGTGCCTCCTGTTCCCAATCCCTCCAGGTGACTCAACAGGATACCATGGTCAATGGTATCAAAAGCCGCTGAGAGGTCCAGGAGGACGAGGAAGGTATATTCTCCCCTATCCAACGCCCTCCTCATATCATCCACCAGAGCGACCAAGGCTGTTTCAGTTCCGTGTCCAGTCCTGAAGCCCAACTGGAAAGGATGTAAATAATCTGCTTCGTCCAAGTGTGTCTGTAACTGCTTTGCCACCACACGCTCAATCACCTTGCCCAAGAACGGTAAATTGGAGATTGGGCGAAAGTTGTTTAAATCTTGGGGATCCAAGGAGGGCTTTTTCAGAATAGGTCTTATCACTGCCTCCTTGAGGGCTAATGGCATTACACCCTCCTCCAAGGATGCATTTACCATTGCCTTGATCCCATTGCCCAGTCTCTCTTTACAGCTCATAACGAGCCATGAAGGGCAAGGATCAAGTAAGCAAGTGGTTGGTTTTACAGTAGAGAGCACCTTGTCCACTTCATCAGAGAGAAGAGGCTGAAACCGATCCCAGCAGACCGAATTGCAACTGGCCGCCTCTGGACCACTACTCGTGACCACGACGTACGGAATCTTGTCCTTTAGGTGCTCGATTTTATCGGCAAAGTGTTTAACAAATGTGTCACAGGAGGCTTTTGATTGTTCCATAGGTTCCTGCGCTACTGGACCGACCAGGCTTCGGACCACTTGGAACAACCTCCTGGGACAGCACTCTGCCGACACAATAGAGGCAGCAAAGAATTGCCTCTTTGCTGCCTTTGTTGCCCGCTGGGAGGCCGCTATTGCCGCTCTAACCAGAGTCCGATCACCTTCAGTGCATGATTTCCGCCATCGGCGCTCTAGTCGTCTCACTTCCTGTCTCAGACTGCATAACCGTGGTGTATACCAGGGTGCAGTCTGAGTTCTATTCAGGAGAAGAGGACGTTTCGGTGCCACCCGGTCTATTGCCCTAGTGATCTCCCTATTCCACTCCATCACCAGGGCTTCGACCGGGTGGCCTTCAGTTAGCTCCAGATCACCCAGCGCATTCAGGAATCCAATAGGCTCCATCATGCGTCTGGGGCAGACCATCTTAATAGGTCCTTGTCCCCTGCGGAGGGTGTGAGGCACAGAGAGATCCAATTTCACCAGGTAGTGATCTGACCATGACACAGGGCTAGAAGAGACAGTCCCCATCTTCAGATCACTTTCCTTCTCTCCCGTGACAAATACAAGGTCAATGGTATGGCCGGCTACATGGGTGGGACCCATATTACTTAGGTGCAGTTCCCATGAAGTCATGGTTTCAATGAAATCCCGAGGGGCTCCAGTGAGAATGGCCTCGGCATGCACGTTGAAATCCCCCAAAACCAATAAGTTCGGGGTAAACAACCGTACAGCCGCGACCACCTCGAGCACCTCGGTCAGGGAGTCTGCCGTGCAGCGGGGTGGGCGGTACACCAGCAGAATTCCTAAACTGCCCTTTGGTCCCAACCTCCAGTACATACAATCAACAAACTTGGTCTCGTGGAGAGGAGGTCTGGCGAAAACCAAGGACTCTCGATAAATAACTGCCACTCCCCCTCCCCGCCTACCAATCCTTGGCTGCTGTGCATATCGGAAACCCACTGGACACATGGCCTCAAGTATAGGAGCCGAGGCCTTGTCCAACCAGGTCTCCGTAATGCACGCCAGGTCTGCATGCTCATCCAGAATAAGATCGTGGATGAGTGATGTTTTCTGAACTACAGACCTGGCGTTACATAACAGCAGTTGAAGGTTGGATGGAGTCTTACATCCCCCAGTTATCTTCTGGTTTAGGGCAGGCCCGGAACAAGGGATGGGTACAATACATCTATCCCTTGTTCCCCTGACCTGGCTTGGCCTGCCACCTCCGCCCTTCCAGGGTCTGCTGCCAAGCCTCACGATACCGTGGCTCCTCACATTATTCCCCTCCGGCTTACACATGTCCCGCTCCCCGTCTGCCGATCAGGCAGGCCCCCCACCCCTAAAATTAGCTTAAAATTTAAAAAAATCAAAAATGAAAATAATAATAATAATAATAATAAAATAAAATAAAAATATAAAATAAAATAAAGTAAAGTAAAAAATTAAAAATTAAAATTAAAAATAACAAATAACAAAATTAAAATAAAAAATAAATAAAATAAAATAAAATAAAAGCCTCCGTCTTCCTTGATCCAGATGACGTTGGATGAACTCGTTTCCATTCGCTGGCACTTCGTCTTTTTAACTCCAGTTGCCAATCACTCTCTCATGTCCAAGCAAGATGTCCTCAAGCCGACAAGCAAGGGCAGCGGCAGCACGGCCACAGCAATGGGCGCAAGCCGCATCAGCGGCAACGACAACACAGACGCCCCAACGGGCCGCGGCAATGGGCATAGGCCACAACCGCGGCGGCGAGGAAACCTCCGCACCGACGAGCAGCCGCGGCGGCGGCAGCAGAACAATCCAAGCCGCAGCCCCAAGTGCCGGCCCCAAAGGCGCAAAACACCAGCCGCCAGAAACGTCCGGACCAGGCACAGCAACAGCGGCACGCAGCAAAAGGGCAGCAAAGCAGCACAGCCGCCGCGCCAGCAGACACAGCCACATCCACAACGGAGATACATGGTAAGTGGAATGAAAGAGGAGGGGGGAGTGAATGGGCAGTAGAATGCTGGATGATTGGCTGAGTGTTTGAATGGCTGAGAGTATAAATGGAAGGATGCCAGTTAAATCTGGGTGGACATGAGTGGGTTGTTTTGGTGGGTTTTGGAGAGTTTTGAGAGGTGTTTGTCAGGAGAGTGTGGAGAGAGAGAGAGTGGGAGTTCTAGTTTATGATAAGTCAAGTATCATAGCAATAGAAGAAACCATATGCTTATGTGCCTTTATAAAGTAATCTTGTTATCTTTGTTATTTAATAAATAATATATTTGGTTTACCAAAGGCCTGATCCTTGGCTGGGGTTTCACAGACCAGAAGGGAGGGTAAGGTAAATACCAAGGCTGAAGGGTAACAAATGGTGGCAGCGGTGAAGGGGAGAATATAACACCACAAGTATTCAGAGCAAACCAGAATTATCTGCATTGATACAAAGGGATTGGGACAGCTTAAGCATGCAGTCACAGAGGTAACCTGATAGAGAGAGACTCAGGTAGAGTCTCTGGGGATACTGGTTATAGGACGTGACTGGTGGTGCTGCCTAGCAGGGGGATCTGGTGAGGTCTATGCTAGAGCGGAGAGAGAAACCATAAAAAAGGACAGTCTGGACTGGTGGAGTCCCTGGTGGTGCCTAGTGACAGGCAGTAACCACGAGCAGGTAGGAATCTGATAGGGAGAGCCAGGGAAGGGCGTCACATGGACCTCGACCCCTTTTACCGGAGATTCGACTTCCTCCTTCCTTTGGAATCGAACTCCGGCCATGAGCAGAGCTTTCGGATGCGTTACCACCACTGACCACTCTGCACCACGGAGGATCTTGTGTATACTAATAGTGATCTCTAAAACAGAAGATTATTTATTTAATGGTCTTGTTACAGGAATGTAGGTTTTGGTTGAACGTTAAAAGCTTCTTGATGGTAAGAGCAGTTTGACTATGGAACCAATTGCCTAGAGGCTGGACAGTCATCTGTTAGGGATGTTCAAGCTCTAGATTTCCTACATCCACCTAGGGGCCAGACTAGATGACTTTCAAGCTCCCCTCTCTGATTTGATGAAAAACATGAAGGATTTTTTTTGGTACTTTCATACATTGGAAGCAAGCAAATGTTGATTTTTCTTAAATCAGCCACAAAAAAATGAATCCTCATGCTTAACAGAAGCAAACCCCAAGCCATTTAGACTGACTGTTCCCAGCAAAGCTTCAGCTTTTGTCTCTATAATTTTCTGTAGAGTATTATCAAAGCAGACATTAGTTACACAAATTAAATGTGCAGCTTTGGTGTTTTTCCAAAGTAATTAAAATAAAACCAGTTTCTCTTTTCCCTTCCAAACTAAAATTCCAGCTTATGTTACATCGCATGGATTTTTAAAAAACCATTCTTTCTAGTTTTTTGAAATTTGGAGTAATAAAGTTGTATTAGAAAAATTGATTGGCTGCTAGTGACCTTAACAAGGCCGTGAGATATTAATGAAAGCCAGAGGGAAATTGAAGACAAGTCCCGGTCGTAACAATGCTGCAGTTTCTCTAATGCTGAGATGAAATATAAACACCTTTTCTGGGAAATGTTCTAGCTGGTGGGCAACAGGTATCGATGACTACCCCTTGCAATCTCTAAAGCAATTTGGTGTGGCTTGAACAAGGGACTTGATCAGATCCTGAGGTTCCTCGCATCATTCAGCTTTTAAATGCATGTGCCAAGTAAGAGCTGTCATATTTTTTGGGGGTAATATTTATGAGATTTTGAGGCATACGTAATTATGTTGTACCCTGATGCTACCCTGGGCTCCTGCTGGGAGGAAGGGTGGGATATAAATCTAATTCATAAAATAAACAAAATAAATATTGGGTGCTGTGTATATGATTCACTATTGTTTTCTGTTTTACATATGTACATTGTTCAGACAGATTTACTGCAGGGGTGGGGGAATCCAGACTTCTCTAATGGGTCCTTAGAACCCTTCCTAGGCCACACCCCTCACTGGACCTGCTTTGTACATCCGTTGAGTGTTTTTGCCTACCTGTCAAGCATCCTTGAACTCTGTTCATGCCTCTTGCTTGCCTAGATAGAGGATAGCAAGGGGTGTGTTAGCATGTGTAGAAACCAGCCTACTGTGCAGACATAGAATGTGTATGCACTGCTCCGGTCACATCTGCCTCTGGCCCTGCCTGCCACTTCATGTGCCCCCCAGGAAGTTGCCCAGAGTGGAATGTGGCCCTTGGTGTGAAAGAAGTCTCTTGCTATAAAGGAGCTGTATCCCAGGGTTGGTTTACGAATGTTATTTTGTTATTAGCTGGGAAAAGATTCCTCCCCATCTCTGTTTATGCTGTTGGAATCAATTGAATCGGTTCATACAAATGTGTTTACTTTAGCGCAATTTATTCCCTCTGCCAAAAAAGCTGAGCAATTTGATTGTTTGCTTTTATTATGCAATAATGTATGGAGCCTCAAGGGCTCCGTTGGGCTGATGAGCCGGACGTCTGCTTTCACTGAGGGAATTTTTTTTTTGGCCTGTACAGAGGATGTGTGTCGTGGTTACCCTAGAGACCATGCTGCAAAAACTATACAATCTTCAGAAAGGATTATCCTAGTGACAGCCAGTGTGGTGAGATGGTTAGAATTTCAGGGTAGAGACACACTTTCTGGTATCAGTGAGTCTCCACCTCTGTTTTCTGAAAATGGAAGCACATAACCCTGGTCAAACTCTACCCCTTTTTACTCTAAAACCTGGTTAGATCTGCTCTAGTGCGTTTTTTTTAAAAAAATCAGCTTCAGACAGATTTCACAGCTGATTGGTAGATCAACCCGTTTGCCTTCCAGTGTGGCCAATGGAAACATTTTGCTGTAGGCTCAGGCAGAGACAGTGATTGGCCAAATACTTTTCTGTGGGTGGTCCTGAAAGATCTGAAGCCAGCAGTGGGGAAGGGAGGTGTGTCCAGCTAAGAGCAGAGCCACTTCCAAACACAGCCAGAAAAACCACTTTTGCAGCTTTTGAAGTGACTAGTGTGCCCACTGCCTCAGACTAGGACATGGGAGACCCAAGTTCGAATTCTCACATAGCCATGAAGCTCACTGGGTAACCCCTGATCAGTTACTGTGTCTTAACCTACCTTACAGGGTTGTTGTGAGGATAAAATATGGGAGAAGGGGAAGGAGAACCAAATATGCCACCTTGAACTCTTTAGAGGAAAGGTGGGATATACATGTAAAAAATGAGGGGGGGGGAGGATTCTGCAACAAGAAAGGCTGAATTTTACAACTGAATGCATTCTGCAAATCTGCATATATTTTGCTGCCCCCCTTTTTGTTCCATCCCTAAAAACTTGGGTAAAGCTTTCATCCCACTGCAGATGCCCTGCTTCCCTTCAGGCCATGCCACACTCATCATTTAAATTTGCGCTTTCTGAAACAATCTGAGAACCAAATCACAGCTATCCTTCAAACTGCGCACATCCAAATTTTGCAATGCGGTTCTCCAGCCAAACAATGTTTAAAGAAATGCAGATATTAGAGGATGTGTGCATAAAATGAGCATATGAAAATAACAAGAAGAAATGCAATATATTAGTCAAAATTGCCTACAAAAATGTGTTTATTAGGAGAAATTCACAGTAAAATGCTGAGGAATTTTCATGAGGATTTTTTTTTAAAAAAACAGAAATTGCTACAGAAATGTGGAGAACTGAAATTAAGATTGGAAAAATGAGACACTGAGAGAATTGAAATAGATAGATCTTTCCATCCCTCCCCTCCAAGCATCTCTGCCTCCTTCAGGGCTAGGGATGTGAGGACAAATTCAATTCCGTTTGCATTTAAAGGCAAAACTCCCTAATTTGCACTTTCCAAAATAATATGCAATCCAAAATCCACAGCCATCCTTCAAAAATCACACTTCTCTGAATTTTGTAATGCAGTTCTCCAACCAAAGAATTTGTACAAAAATGCATCTGTTAGGGGGAAATGTGCATAAAATGCATATATGAAACAAAATAACAGACGAAAATACATTATATTAGGGAAAACGCCTTTACAAAAATGTGTACATTAGGCAAAATTGTACGCAAAATGTGTACATCAGGAAAGGTTTAAGCTACAATACTGAAGAATTTTTAAATCACAAATTCTTGCAGAGATTTATTTATTTATTTATTTCCTGCCCTTCCTCCCAGCAGGAGTCCAGGGCAGCAAACAAAAGCACTAAAAACACATCAAAACATCATAAAAACAGATCTTAAAATACATTAAAACAAAACAACTTTAAAAACATTTTTTTAAAAAGCTTTAAAAATCTTTTAAAAAAGGGTTAAAAAACATATTGTTTTAAAAAAAACATTAAAAAGCAATTCCAACACAGACGCAGACTGGGATAGGTCTCAGCTTAAAAGGCTTGTTGAAAGAGGAAAGTCTTCAAAAGGCAAAAGGCACCGAAAAGATAGCAGCAGTGGCGCCTGCCTAATATTTAAGGGGAGGAAATTTAAGGGGTAGGTGCTGCCACACTAAAGGTCCATTTCCTATGTTGTGCAGAACGGACCTCCTGATAAGATGGTATCTGCAGGAGGCCCTCACCTGCAGAGCACAGTGATCGACTGGGTATATAAGGGATAAGACAGTCTTTCAGGTATCCTGGTTCCAAGCTGTATAGGGCTTTGTACACCAGAACTAGAACCTTGAACTTGGCCCGGTAGCAAATGGGCAGCCAGAGATGTCACAGAATCATAGAAATGTAGAGTTGGAAGTGATTTATAAGGCCACTGAGTCCAACCCCGTGCTCAATGCAGGAATCCAAATCAAAGCATTCCCAACAGATGGCTGTCCAGCTGCCTCTTGAATGTCTCCAGTGTCAAAGAGCCTACCACCTCCCTAGGTCATTGGTTCCACTGTCGTACTGCTCTAACAGTTAGGACGTTTTTCCTGATGTTCAGTTGAAATCTGACTTCCTGAAACTTGAGCTCATTATTCCTTGTCCTGCACTCTGGGATGATCGAGAAGAGATCCTGGCCCTCCTCTGTGTGACAGCCTTTCAAGTACTTGAAGAGTGCTATCCCATCTCCCCTGTCTTCTCTTCTCAAGGGTACCCATGCCCAATTCTTTCAGTATATCTTCATAGAGCTTTGTTTCCAGTCTCTTGATCATCCTTGTTGCCCTCCTCTGAACCTGATCCAGTTTGTCTGCATCCTTCTTAAAGTGTGGTGTCCAGAACTGGACGCAGTACTGAAGATGAGGCCTAACCAGTGCCAATTAGAGGAAAACCAATACTTCAATTCATATGTGGAGTCCTGAACTTAAGAATGGAAAAAGAAGAAACTGAGAGAAGCTGAAATGGACAGAGTCGTCTATCCCTACATGTCATCCAGGATGCCCGAGTACTTCTGGGCTATTTTCTGATTTGGTGCATGTGTGTACGTATGTGTGGAAAAGAGATAGATTTCCCAAGCCCACTTCCAAAGCAAGCTGAAAGGAGCTCACCCATTGTTATACAATGCAAGGGATGTGATTCTCCAAAGGGATATCTATTCTCTGGCTTCTATAGTAACTCTTGCTAGACATTCCTTAATGCATTCTACTCTGAGTGATGCTTCTTGAACACACATAATGTGAAGGAGGGCTGTGGTGAGAAAGTGGTAATTAGCTTTTGAGTAATAATGAAACATATCGAGTTCTCTTGAATTATTAAACATAATTAGTTTCTTTTTCTTTTCTTTTTACTCCTGTAGGCTACACCATCTGTATTAAATACCAATTGAAACTGTGGCATGCTTTGATTTAGTAGAAGTGCAAGCTCACCATTAACATACATCCACAGAAATGAATGTTTCTGAGGGTGGGTGGGGTCGGGGTCCTCTGGCCCTTTCTATCCATTACTTTAGTTTATATTAATGAACCTCTGGCAATGAAAGTCAAACTGTTTGTTTGGTGAGATGCACTGAGGTCCATAATTTGACCAGTGAAATGGCTTTTAAGATGCTGTGATGTTAACAGATTAGATTAGTTGGCAGAGAAAAGAAAATGCCTTGGGACTGCAGGGCTGGCATGTGATATTTTGCTGCCTGACAAGATGACCCCATCCCCAATATGGGTCCAGAAGCTACTCAGACTGACAGCTGAATCTTACTTGCTTTGTGGAGCAAGGTCATGCGACACGCGCAACCTTGCAGTGATGACTGGTGCCCATTGGGCAGGGAACCCAACAGGAGGTGGAACCAGAGCCAGTGAGAGTCAGAACCAACTAATTCTACTTTTTTCTCATCCCCTCCCCACCCCAGCTGAGCTCTACAAGGGGCAATACTGAAACTAAGGAGGAGGAAGCTGGCAAGTAGTGCCATTGCCTGGGCTGGATGTAAGTAAGAAGGCAGGCAAGTGGGGACGCTGAGGGCGGACCGAGGTTGGTGGAGCAGTGCCCCACTCTTTTTCATGGGCCATCTTCCAGTGCAGCCATGAGGAAGGGCTGTAGCTCAGGGGCAGAACAACTGCTTTGCATACACAAGGTCCCAGGTTCAATGCCCGGTGGGGCTGGGAGAAACCCCTGTCTGGTCCCCTGGAAAGCCACTCTCAATCAATGTAGACCATCCTTAGCCACATAGACCAACAACAGCCTGAGTCAGTATAAGACAGCATCCTGCTTCAAGTGGGCATTGCCTCCTTTCTGGAGGTGTTGCTGTTGAACCTCAGGTTGGCCCGTAAGAAGACATCACTCACCCACAGTTTGATTGTGGATGAGGGAGCTGCCCTGGCATGTATCACCAAGGGTCTGATGAGCAAGCTGAGAGGTCCTGCTCTGGCTCCGGCCACCAGGATATTTGGTGCAGCATCAGTCCAGACTGAAAGGGCTGGGGGATTGCAGTCATCTGCAGAAGGTTGTCCAGTTATGATGGTAGCAGGTATGTGATGAATGAGAACCAGTGAGGTTTGTTAGCTAAAAGTGCTGTTTTTGGAGGAGATAAACCCAAATTCAGATCCCTGCTAAGAATAGGGATGAGAAAATTTTGTCAATTTAATTCCTGTGCTGTCCAGTGAGGTGTTTGTGCCCTAAATTCTGCTCCTCTTGAATTCCAGTTAAATAACATATATATGTATATTGGGTACTCCCCGCTGTGTCCCCAATGCCATCTTACGACTCGAAGCCGGCCTTCCCACAACTGAGGCGCAGATTCTTAAGTTTAAATACTGGTTAAAATTAATGCTACTCCCAGCTGGTTTGGCCCCTCTGGTCCTATCTGACGTCTTTCATTCAAAATGGAAGAAATCTTTAGCCACAAAACTTTCACGATTAGGTCTCACTACTCCCATTCTTTTGGCAGCAGGTTTCCTTCAAGCGAAGTTGTGCATTACCCAGAGAATTTTAGACATGGAACTCCAAAACCACTTGGTTTTTGTTTGTTCTTACCCTGGTTTTAATTGTTATACAAAGCCTTTTACCCCGGCACAACACCTCGCCTTTCTTGATACCCCCAGGATCAGGGAAGCTTTTACCCTGGCTAAGCATAATGTTCTGCCATCTGCCCTATTAGAGGGCAGGTACCGGAAAATTCCAGTTGCAGAACTTCTTTGCCCTTGTGGAGCTGGCGTCATTGAAAATGTAAGACATGTCTTACTAGATTGTTCTTTTTATTATGACCTCAGATGTTTGCTTATTGCCCCCATCCTATGAAGACTCCCGTGCAGGGACGCAGAGTATCATGTGAATTATCTTTTAGCAGATACTGATTCTCGTGTCTCTTCCAAAGTGGCGGGGTTTTGCGCGGTGGCCATCAAACTTTGCAAAGCTTTGTTAGCACCCTAATTTTAATATTTCTGAGATGGTTTTAGCCTGAGCTGATGTTTTAGTGCTAGCAGTTGTGTATATGGCGTTCTGTACTGCTTCTTTGAGATGCAATATGTTTATTTTTATACTGTTCTGGATATGCTGGTCTCCGACCGTAATAAACCATTCATTCATTCATGCAGTTAGTTGGCTACCTCTTTCAATTCCTTCAATTCTTTTTCATCAATTTTGCATGTGCACATTGATAAAACACTGCAATATGAATATTGATATTGATAACAATAACGATAATAATAATAGTGATGATGTTCAGACTTTATGTGAACATACCTGATGATTTCTAGAGATCAATTCACGATTTAATTCACGCTTCCTAAACCAATCCATGAATCAAAACATAGCTAGCTACCCTTTGATATTCACACTTCTCTGCAATCTGCAATTTAGCTCCCCAACCAAAACAAAATGCATACTGTGCTTATAAATATTTACTTATTAGATTTTTTACTCACCCTACACCATGAGGTCCTGAGGCGGGTTATAACAATTTAAAAATACAATGTTAAAATCAGTCAAAACAAATTACAGCCAAGAAAATAGGGTGGGTCCTAAGAATATTATTTTTATTATTATTAGCAGTAGTAGTAAAATAATGTACAAAAACACATTATATATGGGGAATTGCTGGCAAAAATGCATGTGTTAGACAGAATTGCATACAAAATGTGTACGTTAGAAATATGCAGGTAAAATGTGCAAATATTTTCGTAAGGACTTTAAAAATAATCTCAAAGTCATGCGAAAATGCGGCAAACAAGTAAAGACTGGGAAAAAGGAGAAACTGCAAGAAAATGAAACTGACGTATCGTCCATCCCTAATGATTTCATTGAGATTCTCTTTCTGAAGTGCTTTATCGTGTTCATGTGCTAGTAAAACACCACACAAAAAAGACTCTAGATGCAACTGATTTGAGGATGTGCACCCCCTCCACAATGCCCGTGTGCCATCTGAGAGATGTTTCTCTCCCCTCCACCTGCTTGTTGATGAAGGGCATGGCAAAGTATCCAAAATGTTCCATCTTTAAATTGTTCCCCAGATATTTCCCAGTCCAGTGGTGCCTTCAGCTTGCCCCATTATCCAGCTGGTCTTGTTCAGGATATCTTGCTGCAAGAGGAATTGTTTGGAATAGGAATCTGAGTTCCAATGTCAATGAAGGTTGGAGAGAACACAGGAGATTTAATCAAGTCATGTTTAGCAGAGGACTTTTTGATGTTGTGCATGCAGGGTGCAATGGACAGATTGTTAATGAGCTCTCATCCGAGTTACCCCAAGGATCTAATTTACAGAAGAAGTAACCTTCTTGGTCCTTGATTTACTCAATCTAATTTTAAATATCACAAATGTACCTGTTGAGTGATAGGCCCAGTGGCCTCATTCTTTTAAGCCTGTCTGGTCAAAGAGGAATGGAGGGCATTGTGGTCAGGGCCTTGCCTGAGAACTAGTTCTAAATGGGGGTCATAAACTTGTGCCTGCCACTTCAAATTTCAGGCAAGGGCTCAGATGAGAGGATGCTGTTCCATACAAAGAAAATAAGAATAAAATCCCTGCATGTAGAAAACCAGATGTCATGGAGGACGGTACTAGTTTAATACAATCATTCAGTTGTGTGCAAGGGAGCCTCATGAAGTTCAATTCCTGCTGGTACTGGAGAACACAACATTTGTTTTTAAAGAAAAAATAGGGGCAAATCCAGCAAGCCTTCTCCCCACCTCCTCAGAAGGGATGGGTGAGAAATTTGATTCAGTTCACATTTTAAGCCAAATCTATCAAATTTGCACTTTCCAAAACAGTATGAGAATGAAACACAGCTATCCGTCAGAGTTCACAATTATTCAAATTTTGCCATGCAGTTTACCAACCAACCAATGTTTACAAAAATGCATGTGTTAAGGGAAAGTGTGCACAAAAATGAAAATATGAATGATAGTAGCATACAAAAATGCACTATTATGATGAGAAATTGCTTGCAAAAATGCTTACATTAATCAAAACTGCCCTCAAAAATATGTTTATTCAGAGAAATTTGCACTAAATACTGAAGAATTTTCATGGGTTTTTTAAAAAATTGTTGTAGAAATGTGGAGACCTGAATTTAAGATTGAAAAATGAGAAACTGAGAGAACTGAAATTGACAGCTCTTTCCATCCCTACTCCTCAGTGATTCCAGAGAAACCCAGTGTAATTGACAGACATCAGTTTGATTGCCTACTGGAAGGCACATATAATTTTAAAAGCAGAGATGAAATTGATAAGACTTCCCTCCACTCATCTCAGCAGCTAGCCAGAGGCTTTGGTGAAACCAACTAATTTTATCAGTTTCACCAGGCTTCTCCATATTTGTTACACAATTGTTGGTGACTGTAAATGAAAGCTAGTCAGTTTCGCTGCTGCCTTTAATAGAACTTGTTTGCAGTGGATAGGCATGGGTTTCGGAGCCAGAAAGCACTACAGTCAGCAATAAGGTCATCAAACACTCTTCTGCCCAAGGTGAGACCATAACTCTGTAGTCAGTTGACACCTGAAAGAACTGAACGTCAACTGAAGTAAAAGTTTTTCACAATCTCAATAAATCGGCACTTGGAAAAACAATATGGAATGACAAGAGGAAAAACACAGGAACGCTGCAGAAGATCCTCAGGAGTAAAGAAGTATACAAATGGTTTCAGTACCTGAGGAAATAACTAGTGTAGAATGAGCTCTGGAAAGAAATATTAATATATGAGATGCAGTAGGGCCTCTTTGCTTGAGAGTTGATTCATACTGGCCCTGAGCAAAAACTGCTCACAGATCTGCTGCTCCATTGGGAGACTGTGAATTTAGGAGGACATTTTTGTGAAGGGGCCATGAGATTTCTTAAGAGGTTTGGAGGCTTAATGTTGGTGGGCAGCGGTAGATGCCCGTGCGGTCGGCGGAGCCACCCTCCCGACACTAGTTTTGCAGAAGTATATCTAAATGGGATTGGAGTCCAGCCAGGCTTTGCCGAAGTCAGAGCTGTGCAGATGCAACAGCAGAGCCAACCCAGTGCTTCTGTTGGTGTTTCCATGCAGCCCCTACCCTGCCCTAACCTGCCTCATCCCAGCCCCATCCAGGAAAGAAATGTGAAGAACTGAATGTTTTCTTGGAAAAATGAGAAAACTGAGAGAACCAAGCAAGGTTTAGGTGATCAAAGCTGTCTGTCCCTCCACAATGCCTCATGTCGTTTATGCCCCTCTGATATGTTGCCATTGTTTGTCCTGCCACTGCTTCTCTTAGTTGTACTAGTCGATTTCTTGGAAGATGCTATGGAGGGATCTGAAAATAGCACTTTTTGAGAAACTTAATTACATTCCTTCCATGCTCTGTGATTTTCTCCATGAAGGTTAGATGATTACTTTTCACAGAAGCTTGCACAGCTTAAGAACTTCGAAATATGTATTGAAGCAGAGATTTGCCAGTTGAAATGTAAGCGTTGTTCCATCCTGAAATAGACCCTGGTCTGCCAGGGTTTTCCAGGTTGTATCATTTTTCCAGTGTTTTTTGGTAGGAGGGAAGTGCTTTACAATGTCAAAAGTCATTTTATCTAATTGTAATCCATTCCTGGTGCATTCTGATCTCTCTCTCTTTTCTTGTGTGCCTTTTCAGTCACCCCTCTCCTAGGATGGAGTCAATGGGATGCTGCTGTACCAACTGACTCAAACTGCCCCCTTGAGCCGAAGCCAGGAAAGTTTGTTCTGAACATGGATTGGGCATGAGCACATGTCTACAGTATGACAAATGCTGATAAAGCTTTAGTTAAGCTACCAGTATGCTCGTGGCTTAGCTGAATCATTGGTTTTGCATTCAGAGAGACTCAAGGGCATATGTTGCACAAGCATAACAACATATTTGGATTGCATTCCCCTGACCCCAGTGCATTTCTCCAGCCAGGTAATGTGTGCAAAAATGCATATACTAAGGAAAAGTGGGAGTAAAAATATATATATTAGTGAAAGCAACACACAAAATGCTCTATATTGGGGGAAATTGCATGCAAAAATGTCTGTTAGGCAAAATGGCAAAAAAGTGTATATTGGGCCAAATTAACACTACACTTAGTAGTAGTAGTAATAATAATAATAATAATAATTTGATTGATTAATAATCACAACAATTGAAAACAGAACATTACTAATGTCTTTGTAAACTGCTTAGCTTTTTTTACAATCAAACAGTATATAAATAGTAATAAATAAAAATAAATAAACCCGTTTAAATCAAACAACAATCACAAAAATAAGGCGGACCCTAAAAATATACATATCAAGTGTCAAAGGCCAGGGTAAAGAGGTTAAGTTTTCATGAGGACTTTAAAAAAAATTGCATACTGCTGTGGAATTGTGAAGAACTAAACTTAAGGTTGGGAAACTGAGAAGATGAGAGAAGCTCAAATTCACAGATTTGCTCATCCCTATGCTTTAACCAGACAGCCAGTGTGGTGTAGTGGTTAAGGTGTTGGACTACAACCTGAGAGACCAGGATTCGAATCCCCACACACCCATGAAGCTCACTGGGTGACCTTGGGCCAGTCACTGCCTCTCAGCCTCAGAGGAAGGCAGTGGTAAACCCCCTCTGAATACCGCTTACCATGAAAACCCTATTCATAGGGTCGCCCATAAGTTGGAATCGACTTGAAGGAAGTCCATTTCATATTTTTTTATGCTTTAAACATTGCTGTTTCCAAAAAGAAACACTAGCATCCATTCATGGTTGCTTAGACACCATTGTGCTCCCTTGTCCCAAATTTCCTGTAAAAGCCAGCACTGAATGTTGCTCTGGGCTACGTTTGTCTCTTCTAGAACTTTTCAGGGAGCGAATCGGCTGGGACTGGAAGCGGCCAGAAACCTACAGGGGGACTTGAATTTCTGATAAATCCTATTGCATTTCTGCAAACAGCTGATGTTTCACTTGAGAGCACATAAAAAATTTAAAGCATCACTAAATACTAAAGGGGGAGAGAGGAAAAATAATAAAAAAGAGTCCTCTGTACTCCTAAAGTGAAATTATTGAAGCAATAAAGAATAATGCTTTTGCAGATGAGTCTCCAGACTTGCAGTGCCGAGCAAATCAATAATGTCATACTCTTCCCCAGGAGGATCAAAATACTTGTGGAAATGGCTGCAGGGTAAAAGTGGAAGGGGAAAAGGGTGGAAAGAGAGAGATTCAGTTCAATCAATCAGCGTGCTGTACAATGCAATAACCCAGGGCCAGCTAACGGGCTCGCTAGATAAAGGCTTGAAAGGCGTTTAATCAAAGATTTGAGTCAGTGACGGCTAATTATAAGTCTGAAGGCAAAGACGTATGCAGGGAGGAGGGCAGGGAGAACCTTACAACCTGGAAGAGGTTTGGAGAGTTTATAACAGAAGCTAGCAGTAGTGGGGACATGTGCCAAAAGGAATCATCATTGTATACTTGGCTGGGACACCTCCTGGAACAAAGTAGAGACAAACTTGTACCTTTGTTTAAAATTTAAAAAAGCATTGCCACTCCCCTTATTACACCTGCTGTAGGAGGTATAATAGTATGGGAAGGACTGTAGGGAGGGAGGAGAATGGCAAAGTACACATTTTGCATGCAGAAGGTTCAGTTCCCAGCGTCTCCAGGTAGGGCTGGGGAAAGCTCCTGTCTGAAACCCCAGAGAGCCACTGAAACCGCCTTGATTCAAAAAAGATGAGGAGCATGGCTAGATCAGGCCAGTGGCCCATCTGGTCTAGCATCGTGTTCTCGCAGTGGCCAGCCAGCTGCCCATGGGAAGCCCACAAGCAGGACCTGAGGCCAAGAGCACTCTCCCCTCCTTCACTTTCCAACAACTGGCATTCAGAAACATGCTCCCTCCAACAGTGGAGGCAGGGCAGAGGTAGGAGGTAGGTTGCACTGACTGATTGCCTTTATTGGAATGGCTGTAGCTCAGTGGTACAGCCTCTGACTTGTATGCCCAAGCTCAAACCCTGGCATCTCCGGGTGGGACTGGGAGAGACTCCTGCCTGAAACCTGGAGAGTTTGGGTGAGGGCAACCCTGTTGCTTCTCCTTGATCTCTCATTGGCTTTTGACACCATTAACCATGTTGTCCTTCTGGGGCGATTGACATAGGATGGAGGTTGGAGGCACTGTATTATGGGAAAGGGCCATAGCTCAGTGGTTCAGCATCTACCTTCCATGCAGAAGTTGCTGTCTGAATGCCTGGGCATCAGCGTCCAATCAGAGTAGACAATATTGAGCTAGACGGACCAATAGCAGCCTTCTTCACTCCTGTATTTTGCATTCATTTTGTGGCTGAACTGAAAGTTCAACATATGAGCCTACATGCACTCCAAGATCGACTCTACACATTGCTCACCATTTTGAAAGATCAGACCAGTGGAAACCAGGAATAAGTTCTTCTTGGTGGTGTCCCCACATCTATGTAGCTTTGTCCCCTGACAAATCCATTTGGTTCCTCCTCTTCAGAATTCTTGGAAGAACTTTGGCTTTATCCTGCTGCTCTTTCTGATGGTGCTGTTGTTTTAGTAATGATGATTTTCATCTGGGTTGCAATCCTAACCCCCACCTACCTAGATACGGGTCAGACACGGGCCATGTATTTTTGTTCTAGCACCAAAACAAGTACTCAACAAAACAGAAATAATAATGGGATATAAACTACCATTGGTTTCACCGATTGTTTTACCTGGCTGTGTAAAAGACCTAGTTCTATCTGAAGATAGGGAAATGATAATACACCTCATGATGGTGGCGCAGATGACAGTGTGTACAAATTGAGGGAAAATAAGAACCCCAATATTAGAAGAGTGGATTTTAAGGGCCTAGGACATTGTATATATAGTGAAATTAACCAATACGGTAAGGGCCAGAGAGGACAGGCAACTAAAAGTGCCTGGGAGAAAAGAGAAGCGGGGGTCATTCCATCAGTGCTGCTGAAAAACCACCTCCTTCAAGCCCCCTCACAGAGTAGCGAAATTAGGTATTTGAGCGTCAGAGTGAGCTTTGTCTATTTGAATCTTTGCTAGAGGTTACACCTCCCCTGCGAATTAGACAGACAGACGTTAAAGGTTTAAAATAAGAAACAACTACTTTATTCTGAAAGTACATACTTGATAGGAAAGAGTTCTCCATCATCCTGGGAGCCTTTTTGGGGTTCAAATGCTGTAAATAAAATAAAGTAAAAGAAATACTTTTTTAAAAAAATTGAAAAGTTGAGTGCGTTTGTCACATGCTGGTGCAACAAAGTTCAAGAAAGTGCACTACCATATACATTCTAAAAGGGGAACATGTGTCTCATACTATTGTGCTATATTGTATACTTCTGATATATACAATAAAAATCTGTTGTTTTTACAAAAACAAAGACATTGATGGACTGAAATTTATGGACATGACTAAGGGTCTACTGTCCTTCTGCCTTCAGCAAGAAAATTTATGTTTTACCACACATACACTGCGGCTAAGAAATGCCTCTGCTTATTAATGTCCAGGTCCCAGGAAGGCTTCAGCCGCTCTGTCGATCTTTATGCCTTTATGTGTCCATAGTTATGAGTGGCTCCCTTAACCTGTTACTGTTCCTCTCTCTAGGGTAACTCTACTACCACCACAGATGCTGTTTCAACATTTATTTATCTTATGCCAAGCAATACATTCCTTGTGATAGCCAACCAAATTTATTGAACAATAGATATTAATATAAACAGGAAAACTCAGATTCTCAAGCATGTGGTTATAGAATAATGTTCTTCAGTGTTTATGTAACATTTATTTAGCTTCACAAATATTATCAGTAAAGTCTGCTTCTCTAACCATTACTAGCCACACTTCCATCTCTCTCTACCCAAGGACAAACCCTATCTGATGGTTAACTGTCACCCACCCCCTATAAAAACCACCACCCCCATTCTCTCAGCCAATCAATACACAGCATTCCAACCCGCTCACCCTCCCTTCACTGTCTATGTGCCATAAGTCTCCAAATACAAACCTAAACCAACATATATTACAGCATATAACACTGAAACATAACTATCTCTTCTCTGACTAGAACCTGGATATAATCCCTGGTTAAGATTGTACTGTAAGCAGGGATGGAAGGATCTGTCCATTTTGGTACTCTCAATTTCTCATTCCGTTCCACAGATTTCTGCTGCAATTTGTGATTTTTTAAAAAAGAAGTCCTCATGAAAACTTTTCAGCATATTAGTGCAAATTTCTCCTAATCAGCACATTTATTAAATTTACCAAAATAGCTCTGAGAGCTAAAACGGTGCAATGCTTCGTTGTAACACAACGGCAATATCATGAGTTGCTTACACCTCTCTCCAGATTTCTGTTTCACTCCATTGGTCAGTCAGCATTCCATGGCCACTGAGCATCTGTACCAGGAGTGGGCAACCTCAGACCTGGGGACCAAATGTGGCCCTCCAGGCCTCTCTATGTGGCCCTTGGACTCTCCCCAGGCTGTTCGAGTGCTTTGCCTGGCTAGAAAGTGTCCTTGAACTGTGACAATGCCTCTGGCCTGGCAGAATGCAGGAAGATGGGTATCTGAGTGTGAATGTAGCAACCTCCAACTTTTGGTGCCCACTGTACAATCACATCTCTTGTTCCACCCACTTTTTCCTTTGGACCCATCCACCATTGGCATGGTTGCCCATGTGGGAATGTGGCCCTCAGGCTGGAAAAGTCATCCCCCCGATTTATACCAAGGGTACAGTTATGCTTATAAATATGGGTGACTGGAAACCCAATCCCTAACTGGTCTAAAGGGCCTACCTGGAAAAATCTGCCTAGTGATGTCACCAAGCTTTGTTATTACTTGTCTTGGAATACAAATTTGTCCCACTTGGAAAGCTTTACAAAGCAAGGAAGATTTCACCCCAAACTTTTTATCCCTTTCTCTGGCATGGATTAAAAGTGCCTGCACCTCCCTCCTTCTTCCATGGTACCTCGAATAATACAATCCCAGGAATAGGGACCCTCAGGAATTGTAATTTCCCCAGGTCCCTAGTATGCATATCAGGAAATATAGAAACTTCACATTTCAGGGCTGCTTACACCTAGAAGGCTGATTCCCTCCACTTATCCTTTACATATGAATAGGGATGGCAGGAACTGTCAATTTTTCAGTCTTAAATACAGTTCTCCACATTTCTGCAGCAATATGCAATTAAAAAAAAAAAATTCCTGAAAATTCTTCAGGATTTTGGTGCAAATGTCTCCTAATATACACAATTTTGGCAGTTTTGACTAACTTACACATTTTTGCAAGCAATTTCTCATCATATAATGCCCCTTTCTACGATATTTTAACGAATATATTCATTTTTATGCACACTTTCCCCCAATATATGGATTTTCGTTAACATTGCTTGGTTGGAGAACTGCATCATAAAATATGGATATGTACAAATTTTGAAGGATGGCTGTGTTTTGGTTCTCATATTGTTTTGGGAAGTGTGCATTTGATACATTTAGTTTTTAAATGCGACCTGAATTTACTTTCTTTCCCATCCCTACATATGAAGGTGGTGAAGAATGCAGCCCAAATCTCTGTTATGCAGATTTCCAGAAATGCATAGTTAATGCCCTTGGTTGTCTGGTTTTCTTGAAGGTTATGTTAGGACAAATACAGATGGCTTTTTTCTACTTTCTTTGTACTTTGCTTCACTCTCTTTCCTTCTTCCTAAGTTTCTACCCTCAAGAGCTAGGCCCTGTGTGCCCCTGGATGTACCACTGCACAGCAGTCAATAAGACACTGAAGTCTCATCTCCTAGCAAATGCCATGTCCCAGCAAAAACATTCATTAGGGAAAGCCAGTTGCTGCCTGCCTCTGAAATCACAGAACGTGCATTCTCCCCTGCAAAGAAAATTAGCAAAATGAAACCAGCAAAATGTCAGTAAATATCAGCATAATTTAAACAGCTTCCTCTTACTAAACATGACCTTACGTGTAAATAAAACAATTTCCTGATGTCATCTTCTTATTCCTGTAAACTCTGGATTTACTGCCGGGTGTGACTTTGCTCTTTATTGCTGCAGTGCTTTAGAGACTATGCCATGATTTGAGCAAGATCCGGTTCTGCACAAACACCATATTTTTCTGAAAGCCACTTACAATCTTGCAACAAACTTAGAAAGGCCTGCCTGTCATTCTTCCTCTGGATCCTCAGGGGCATGTCAGGAGCTTCTGGACCTGTATGTAGCTTCCCCAGGTGGTGAATCAGAGAACTGCAGCTGGTAGCTTCTGAGTCAAGAACTTTCTGGGCCCGGACTGACTCATGCACTCTGGCTGGCCATTGGATCCTCCTCGGCAGGAAAGAGTACAAAGGGCTTCCTGTTCCTGTTAAGCCTTGTTTGCGCAACAAGGTCTTGACTGTTGGCTGTCTAAGAGATAATTTAGTTGTTACATTCTTAGGCATTGTAGTGTTTCAACAAACAGAGTTGAAACACTGCTCGGTGGGAGATGTAGCATAGCAGGACAGGGAGGAAGGGAAGGAGATTTGGCTGGACCCGTAATGAGTTACTGGGTGATACAATAGTTGTGTATGGTTTGCTTTTTAAAAAATATCATTTTGTCATTTGGACTTAATTTGAGGCCTAGTTGTATGTCACAACTAGGGTTGCCAGGTCCATGGCCTGAGACTGATCCTGTATCTTTAGGAGAAGAGAAAGTCAGCCAAGTGCAGGTGTTCTTGCAACATTGTAATGGGAAAAACTACAAGGTGGAATTCTTCCTCCCCACTGCACAGCTTTTAAAGATACAGAAGACCTCTTCGAGGCGGTGCCTGGCAACCAAGAGGTCTTCTGTATCTTTAAAAGTTGTGGAGGGGAAGGGAGAATTCCACCTTGTGGTTTTTCCCATTACAGGGTTGCAAGAACACCTGCACTTGGCTGACTTTCTCTTCTAAAGATACAGGATCAGTCTCAGGCCATGGACCTGGCAACCCTAGTCACAACACCAGTGGATTGACCATTGGCCATGCTTGCTGGGGCCAATGAGAATCTTAACAACATCTGGAGGACCACAGGTTCCCCATCCATTCCCATGTTGTGCTCCCCTGTACTGTGAAGGAACTGCTGTGCTTCATAACGTTTGCCATACCACACCTATTTGTGGGCATTTACCTTGTGGGCATTGTGGGATTCTCAACAGAACAGGCAGGAAAATGTCAGCCAGTGGGGGAGGGGTGTGTGTGTGTGCCTCAGACTGTCAGTATTTTGCAGGATGGATTCAAGCGCATGCCTGGAAGTGTAGGTCTGCACAATTAAAGTGGATTAAAGCACTCTGTTGTCTGACCACAACAAATCTACTTTAAAAAGGAAAGCTTTTTTTCAGTTAGGGTAGTAATAAATTTATTTCGGTCCAAGACCAGCAAAAGTTAGGGTAGCGGAGGGGAAAAGTGTCAAGTGTGGAATGAGTAAACTGCTAGTGGGAAGAGTATGAACACCCTGCAAGCAAATCAGGATGACTGCAGGAAATTTGTGCTTGTTTTCCTATAACGTTCCCTGCATGCTCAATAAAGACTGGATGTGATTTCACCTCTTTGTAAGCTTTGTGCAAGCAAATCAGAATGAACGCTCAATGAATAGGCCAACTGGAGGAGTCCTGTGTGTATGCATGTGTATTTGAATTTGTATTAGGCATTATAGAGGCACAGGATTGCCTGTATCTATAGCAGAAGGGTTTTTTTTTTTTTTAAAAAGGTTCCATCATGTTAAACTGCAATTACCACCCCCACCCCCATAACATTCTGGTGGTTTGCATAAATACAATTGACAATGGAAACGTACAAACCTTTTACTGTTGGACTCAGAAACGCATCCTTAACACACAGAGGAGGGCCATGATCTCTTTTCAATTATCCCAGAGTGCAAGACATAGAATAATGGGTTCAAGTTACAGGAAGCCAGATTTCAGCTGAACATCAGGAAAATCAATTCTGAGAGCAATACGGCAATAGAACCAATGAACTAGGGAGATGGTGGGCTATCCAACACTTGAGGCATTCAAGAGGCAGCTGGACAGCCATCTGTCAGGTATAGTATAAGTTGGATTCCTCTACTGAGCATAGGGTTGCCAGGTTCAATCCCTGATCCTGTATCTTTAGGAGAAAAGAAAGTCAGCCAAGTGCAGGTGTTCTTGCAACCCGGTAATGGGAAAAACCACAAGGTGGAATTCTCCCTTCCCCCTCCACAACTTTTAAAGATACAGAAGACCTCTTGGTTGCCAGGCCGAGCCTCCAAGAGGTCTTCTGTATCTTTAAAAGTTGTGCAGGAGGAAGGGAGAATTCCACCTTGTGGTCTTTCCCATTACAGGGTTGCAAGAACACCTGCACTTGGCTGACTTTCTCTTCTCCTAAAGATACAGGATCAGGATCAGGGACTGAACCTGGCAACCCTAACTGAGCAGGAGGGTGGACTCGATGGCCTTATAGGCCCTTTCTGACTCTACTATTTTGTGATTTATGATTAACAAGCCTGCCAGTTTTCATGGTGATATTCAAAAAACTCAGGGAGAATTGAAATGTTAAAGTTTTAAAAAATGGTGTAAAGAAACCCAGAAGTGGTTTGGACTTTTTTTGTAAAAGTTCTCATAATTTTTAAAATTTAAAACACAGATGTAAATTACAACACTTTTGGTCCTGTCATTTGATTGCCCCATTGTGTGAGGTGCCCCTTTTGGTGTTTTCAAGTTAAAAAACCCAGCGGTTGAATATTAATAAATGTATGAAAATTAACATTACTGTCAATCACTATGCACTGGAATTAAAATCAAAATGGGTGCCAGGAGTAAAAGGACTACAAACAAGATGGCTGACATGAAAAAGGTGGGAAAATCAACATACAATCAAAACAGCTACTGGAAGTAAAAGGATTACAAACAAAATGGCTGCCATGAAAAGCCTTTGTGGAAGGAATAGAAGTTTCCTTGCCAAATGTGTGATGCAGGAATGCAGAACCTCCTTCAGATAAAGGGCCTCATTCTAGTCAATTTCTACTTATTTAGGGAAGGGGAGAGATGAGGACAAATGCCCCAAAGGACTTCATTTAAGAAGCCTCCACACCTGAGTCCTTGGTCTTATTTACACTATGCTCAACACCCAAGGCCCTCCTCCGGGTGCCTACTCTGAGGGAAGCTCGGGGGCTGGCAACAAGGGAGAGGGCCTTCTCAGTGGTGGCCCCCAAATTATGGAATGATTTTCCTGATGAGGTGCACCTGGCGCCAACACTGTTATCTTTTCAGCACCAGGTCAAGACTTTCCTCTTTTCCCAGGCATTTTAGCATGTGTTTTTAAATTTGTATGTTTGTTTTTAATGTTTTTAATTGATGTAAACCACCCAGAGAGCTTTGGCTATGGGGCAGTATACAAATGTAATAAATAAATAAATAAATTTTAAAAATGAGTCAACTCACAGTGCAATCCTATATATGTCTACTCTGAACTCAGCCCCATTGTTTTCATGGGGCTTTCTCCCAGGTAAGTGTGTTTTGGATTGCAGCCTCAATTTGTCAAGATAGGAACTCCATTATGAACTTCCAGCTGAACTCAAGAATTCAACCACTCAGTTAAATAAGAACTAAGGGCACCACTAATGGTGGTGGTCATGATCTTTTCAATGAGTTAAAATGCCATTAATAACAGAGCCAGGATAAATAATGGGTGAATGAACTTGGACAACATGACTTTTTTCTTTTCCCTTAATTATTTGTACCTCTGTGATCCCCTTTTCCACTTGGCCTGTAATGTAGCAAAAAGAGAAAAAAATGTTTTTTCTTTTCTTTTTTCAGGAGGGAAGAAGCATGGATGGCCACCAATGTTAGCGATAAACTTCACTTGTGAGCAATTCTGCAGCCTGTCTGGCACTTGAGACGAAAGTGAGGAAAATACAGACAAGGACACAAATGACAAATGGACACTTCTGTGCACCGTGCCTGATTGCAGCAAGGTTTGGGTTTTTTTTAACCACAAGCTACATTCAAAGGCTTGAGATGCTTCTTTAAAGATTGCTCCTGATTGCAGTTCTTCTTTTGAGACTGTAAACACATTCTTTTTAGGAGTGCACCCCCTACCTTTTCTTGATACAGAGCAGGGACAAGAGAGCCTGGGGCCCTCCAGATGGCACTGGACTCCAACTCCCATCAGACTCATTCATAGGATGGGGGCGAAATAGGATTCAGTTTACGTCTGAAGGTGAATTTATCACAACCACACTTTCTGAAACAATATAGAACCAAAACACAGCCACCCTTCAAAATGTGTACTTCTCTGAATTTGGCAATGCTGTTCTCCAACCAAACAATATTCACAAAAATGCATAGATTCGGGGGAAGTGGGCATGAAATGAAAATATTAGTGAAAATAACCTACAAAAAGGCATTCAGTTAGGAGACACTGCTCGCAAAAATGTGCTCATTACTCTAAAATGCAAACAAAAATGTGTTTATTAGGAGAAGTTCACACTAAGTTGCTGAAGATTTTTTATGAGGATTTATTTTTTTTTTTGTAAATTGCTGCCCTACTCAGTTTAAGACTAGAAGAATGAGAAAATGAGAGAACTGAAACTGACAGATTCTTCCACCCCTAGTGTGGACCTACTGAACACTGACCCATGTAGCAAGCTGTGTCACTGTAGCTTGTCAGTGACCAACTTCCCAGTGGAAGTTCCCACCTTCAGACTCCGAACTGACTCCACCCACTTAGCCTGGCTATTGGACCCTGCTAGGCAGGAAGGCATAGGGCTTATATGGAACTTTGCTTCAGCAACAAGTTTTATCTAATTTCTGGTATGTCTTATGCCTTAATCCTGCTTTGTGAAGGAACAGGACGCTTCCTCTTTCCTTGGCACTCTGCCTACTGGTGATATTGCTAGCCACCTTTAAAGTTTGCTTTTTTCAAAAAATAAAATGATTTTTTTAAAAAGTGAAATGTCCATTACTTTCTTCTTCTTTTTCACCTAAGTGCATGCAACTTGAAGACATGGTTTGTGATTTGCGATTCGGCCAGATCAGTGGCACGGCCCTAGTAGTACTTGAAATGAACAAATAAATGGCACCTCAAACACAAATAGGTTTATTGCGCATACATTTTTGGGTGAATTTCAGGCTTCATACACACAATACATTTAAAGCACATTATGTCCCCCAAAGAATCCTGAGAACTGTAGTTTGTTAAGTGTGCTGGATATTGTAGGGGGTAAACTACAGTTCCCAGGATTCTTTAGGGAAAGCCATTGCTTTAAATGTATGGTGTATATGCCGCCAGAGTCCACTTGCATCTGATGGTGGACTGTACTCCACAAAATCTCATGCTGCCATAAGTCTGTTGGCCTTCTAGGTGCTTTGTTTCTGATAAAACTGTCTCTGTAACTATTCCAAGCACTCTCACACTGGCTCTGTATCCAAATCTTGACATGAAAGAGAATAGAACACCTGTTTGTTCAGGCCTTCATCTGAGCCTGTTGGGGCCATGAAGCTTAGTTTGTATAATGACTTGACCAGACAGTTGGCTGTTGACTGCTGACTTTCCACTCTGTGTTCATCATGATTGATGACGGTGGTCCAAAATGTAGACATCATCACCGCATGGAGTCATTTCCTGGGCTCCTTTGTGTTGGCAACAGGAGAGCAAATGTTTAGGAAGAGGGACTGCATTAGCGTCCCTGCACAGCAAGGATCTGTATGATGTGTCTTGCCTCTTGAAATAATTGGATGTAAAGGGAAGAGTGCCAACAGAGGGGGTATGAAACAGAGAAACCTTCCCGAGGATTCTCTGTGCAAAGCACATGTCCTGTGATACACTCATTCCTTTAAGTGGTGTGTGCTTGGATGCAATGCTTGGTCAATTGTGCCCTAAATCTATGACTCATCGACACTTCCAATCAACTGTTAAGAAAATCCCTATAGGAGACTTACTCACGTCTACCCTTTGTTCTTGTTCGTTGCAGGGTACTAGAAGAATTTAGGTAAAATCATTTGCCGTATGTAACTTCACGTCCACTGGCTCCTGGTGGACATTGGATGCCCAGACAAGATGGACCTTTGGTCTGATCAAGCAGGGATCTTACATTCTAATTAAAGTTGAAAACAGAAAACAAGATACCTAGTGTGAAGGTGTGGGGAGAAACTGGTGCTGAAACACGCTGAGAGAAAAGCTAAGGCCACAAAACTACAATTCCCAGAGTCCCCTGGGAAGAGGGATGGATTATTAAACTGTACTGGGAATTGCAGCTCTGTGAGGGGAATAGGGGTTTCCTACCACTTTAAACAATTATGGTTTCCCCCGAAGATTACTAAGAACTATAGTTTGTGGCAGGTGCTGGGTGTTGTTTGGAGACCTCTGTTCCCCCCAGAGAGTTACAGTTCACAGAAGAGAAGAGGTGTTGATTGTTAAACCACTCTTGGAATTTTAGCTGTGTGGAAATTCTCAGCACTTTTAACCAACTGCAGCTCCCAGGATTCTGTGGGGGAAGTCATGACTGCTTAAAGTGGTATGGTACTAACTTGAATGTGTAGTGCAAATGGGGCCTTAGAGATGAATCTACAAATTCTCATTTTCCAAAACAATAAACAAATTGAAATGCAGCCACCTTTTGACATTCACACTTCTCCAAATTTTGCAATGCAATTCTCTAGCCAAGTAATGTGTACAAAAAAGCAAAGTGTGCATAACAATTAGGGTTGCCAGGTTCAATCCCTGAGTCTGATCCTGTATCTTTAGGAGAAGAGAAAGTCAGCCAAGTGCAGGTGTTCTGGCAACCCTGTAATAGGAAAAACCACAAGGTGGAATTCTCCCTTCCCCTTGCACAACTTTTAAAGATACAGAAGACCTCTTGGTTGCCAGGCTCAGCCTCCAAGAGGTCTTTTGTATCTTTAAAAGTTCTGCAGGGGGGAGGGAGAATTCCACCTTGTGGTTTTTCCCATTACAGGGTTGCAAGAACACCTGCACTTGGCTGACTTTCTCTTCTCCTAAAGATACAGGATCAGGATCAGGGATTAAACCTGGCAACCCTGATAACAATGCACATGGTTGTGAAAATAACACAAAAATCTTTGAGAAGATTGCTTTGCAAAAATGTGTCTGTTCGGGGAAATTTGCACTAAATTGCTAATGAAGTTTCATGAGGACTTACAAAAACGATAAGATTTGAAACTGATGTGGAAATGTGGATAACCGAAGGCCAGAAAAATGAGAAACTGAAAAAGAGAAACTGATTTGCCCATCCCTAGTAAGTAGGAGGAGCAGTAGATGCCTTCCTTCTGTTTGCCTGGTAAGTAAGCAGGTAGCAGCAATGAAGAGGAAGATCATGACAGAGAGGAGGCAGCCTCACTGAAGGACGGGGACCCACAGTGGAGACTGGTCCATTGGGGCAATTGGTGCACTGCCCCACTGACCTGAGCCAGCTCCTGCCTGCCTGCCACCACTCCCCATATGTTCAGAGGCACATGTTACCAAATTCTTCCAAGCTACTCAGGAAGTGTATCGGACTGTGAAAGACCAACCCAAATTGTGTTTGCATTTTGACAAATTTGTAGGGCAGTACAATATCTCAGAGAGGAGGTCAGGTCTCCTGCTCCCCTGATGCATTCACTATAGCTGCCCAATTTCCCTGCTTTTTAAAGTTTGATAGAAATATCTGTAGCTATAGGTACGTTCTTAAACCGCAAGGTTTTTTGCCTATTAGTGAATTTCTCTGCTTTTTAATCTGGGAGGTAAGAAATGGGATCCCGTGCAAGTTTGCTGAGAATGGATTGATCATTTGCATGCTTATTGAGTTCAGTGGGATTAATTCCGTGCAATTATGCTTAGGATAGGTAAAACTGACCATGGGGGAGGGAAGGGGCAAGGAGGGATTAGGAGGGGATGGGGAGGGGAAGGGAGGAGTGAAGGAAGTGGGAGGGAAGGGCAAGAGGGAGGAGATAGGAGGGAAGAGGAGGGGGACAGGTTTGATCACTTGCATGTTTATTGAGTTCAGTGGGATTTACTCCCATGCAATCATGCTTTAAAAGGTGTCCCCGCACTTATAGTGCGAGTCGTTTCTGACTCTTAGGGTGATGTCTTGCGACGTTTACTAGGCAGACCATATATATGGGGTGGGATTGCCAGTTCCTTCCCTGGCCTTTCTTTACCCCCCAGCATATGCCGGGTACTCATTTTACCGACCACAGCTGGATGGAAGGCTGAGTGGACCTCAACCCCTTTTACTGGAGATTCGACTTCCTCCTTCCATTGGAATCGTACTCCGGCCGTGAGCAGAGCTTTCGGCTGCATTACCGCCGCTTACCACTCTGCGCCACGGATAGGTAAAACTGACCAGGGGGAGGGCTGGAGTGGGGAAGGGAAGAGGAAGAAGGAAGAGGGGAGGGGAGGAGGAAGGGAGAGGAGAGGGGAAGGAAGGGAAGGAGGGGAAAGCCAGGTCTGATCATTTGCATGCTTATTGATTTACTCATATGTAATCATGGTTAGGATAGGTAAAATTGACAATGGGAGAGGAGGAGAGGGAGGGGGAAGTGGAAGGAGCGGAGGGAGGCAAAGGAAGCGGGAGGGGAGGGCAGGTTTGATAATTTGCTTGCTTATAGAGTTCAATGGTATTTACTTCCGTGCAATCATGTTTAAGATAGGTAAAACTGACCATGAGGAGGGGAAGGGGAAAGAGGGGATTGGAAGGGGATGGGGATGGGGAGGGAGGAGCAAAGGAAGGGGGAGGTAAGGGGCAAGAGGGAGGGGATAGGAGGGAGGAGAAGGTAGGGTAGGTTTGATCATATGCATACTTTTTGAGTTCAGTGGGATTTATTTCTGTGCAATCA
The DNA here is from genome assembly GCF_030035675.1 of Rhineura floridana. Taxonomy (NCBI): domain Eukaryota; kingdom Metazoa; phylum Chordata; class Lepidosauria; order Squamata; family Rhineuridae; genus Rhineura; species Rhineura floridana. The sequence continues at coordinate 14,029,773 of NC_084496.1, forward strand.
TGTTTGAAAATGGAAATGGACTGCCTTCAAGTCGACTTATGGTGACCCTATGAATAGGGTTTTCATGGCAAATGGCATTCAGAAGTGGTTTTATCATTGCCTTCCTCTGAGGCTGAGAGACAGTAACTGGCCCAAGGTCACCCAGAGAGGTTCATGGCTGTGTGATGATTTAAACCCTGGTCTCCCAGGTCGTAATCCAACACTGACCTGGGGAAGAGGCAGGGAGGGTAGGAAAAGGGGGAGGGGAGGAGATTGGGTGGGTGGGCACTGGGAAGAGGGGAAGCCCCTTTCCTTTTCAAAAGGAAAACATTGTGAACAGTATCATTCTTTTTCAGGCTTTCCCCCACCTTTTTATTCTACAGCAGGCACATGTAGCCTCCCACCCAAATTTAAACCAAAGCTGTCCCTGGCCACATCTACACCAGACCTTTATTTCACTTTGGACAGTCATGGCTTCTCTCAAAGAATCCTGGAAAGTGTAGTTAGTGAAGGGTGCTGAGAGTTGCTAGGAGATGCCCTGTTCCCCTCACAGACCTTCAATCAGAGCAGCTGACTGTTAAACCACTCTGGCCACTGGAGCTCTGTCAGGGGAATAGGAGTCTCCTCTCAGCATCCTTCACAAATGACATTTCCCAGGATTCTCTGGGGGAAGCCATTACTGTCTCATATGAAATCAAAGTCTGGTGTGGGTGTGGCCCCCTGATTAGCCAAGCCAAGCAGCTGTGAATTTGGCTTTAGAACACTGACAGTTGGTTCTTACTGAGCATGCCCGACACTATCATTCAGTTCAATGCAAAATTTCTTAAATTAATTAAAAATCAGTCAGGCATTTTTTTAAACTTTTAAACTGCAGAAGATCAAGATCAGAGTATGGGGCAATGTCAGTGATAGGATTACAGGTACTCTGTGAACATGGCTGATTTTTAATGAATTTCAACAGATTATGAGAACTCTGACAGAAAAAAGTCCAAAAGGAGTCTGGGGTTTCTCTCTCTCTTTTTTTAGAATTTTAACTCTCTATTCTCTCTGTGTGTTTTGTGTATCACCATGAAAACTTAGATCGTTATTAAGCAAGCATTTCTGAGTTCAGGACTATAAGTTTTGTAAGGTTTTGTTTTGAAATGAGCTTATGGGAAGCATCAGAATGGCATGAGGTGTATTTTCAATTTAACATTGCGGAATGTGAAAAATCCATGCTGGCTATAGTATACAGCCACTTTCGTGTAATCCAACTACATTTTACTCAGAGTAGAGCCAATAAAATGAATGAAACTAAGATAATTGTGCCCATTAATTTCAATGGGTTGAGGTCAACTATTCTAAATCCTCCACAGAGTAATTTATTGAAATTAAAGAAGTGGTTGTTGTTATTGTTGTTATGTACCTTCAGGTCAATTTTGACGTATGGTGACCCTATGAATCAGCGACCTCCAAGAGCATCTGTTATAAACCACCCTGTTCAGATCTTGTAAGTTCAAGTCTGTGGCTTCCTTTATGGAATAAGTCCATCTCTTGTTTGGCCTTTCTCTTTTTCTACTTCCTTCTGTTTTTCCCAGCATTATTGTCTTTTCTTCTGAGTCATGTCTTCTCATTATGTGTCCATAGTATGATAACCTCAGTTTCATCATTTTAGCTTCTAGTGATAGCTCTGGTTCAATTTGTTTTAATGCCCAATTATTTGTCTTTTTCGTGGTCCATGGTACCCACAAAGCTCTCCTCCAACACCACATTTCAAATGAGATGATTTTTCTCTTACCTGCTTTTTTCACTGTCCAGCTTTCACATCCATACATAGAGATTGGGAATATCATGGTCTGAATGATCCTGACTTTGGTGTTCAGTGATACATCTTTGCATTTGAGGACCTTTTCTAGTTCTGTCATAGCTGCCCTCCCCAGTCCTAGCCTTCTTCTAATTTCTTGACTATTCTCTCCATTTTGGTTAATGACTGTGCCAAGGTATTGAATCCTTGACAAGTTCAATGTCCTCATTGTTAACTTTAAAGTTACATACACAAATAGCAAATGTAAATGTTACCTTTGTAGAGTAGGCTAGTTTCCTCACACACTTACCTCTTTTATCCAAGAAAGAAATGGGTCAATTTTTCTCTTAGTTATGCTCATTAACTTCAGTGGGTCTCTTCTGAGTAGGAGTAGCAATGAATACCACCACCCTCTATTCTATGGAAACAATTTAGTTGAAATCAACTAGTTTCTATATATGTACTGATTGGCAGACAGTGCTGAGCTTGAAATTTGAGATTCCTTGACAGAGATTTATTTTTCTAATGAGGGAGGCCAGGGTTGGCTCCCTTCCACAGATAAAGCAAAGTCTTCTTTTTTAAGCCCCATGGCTGAGGGCAGGCCATCTTGTAGATTAACAGAAACATGAGCAGCCTCTGGCGTTTTTTGCTAGCTGCAATTTGGAAGCCTGGGAAGCTCTCTCCTTTCTTGCATGACCTTGCTGCTGTGGAACCATCATGATACCTTTGACATGGGCTCTAACTAGCACTCTGACCCTCCCTTGTTGTCCTGTGTACCCAGTTCAGGCACAGAATTTAAACTCCCAGTCTGCAGGTGCTGCATGGTATGTTAATAACAATTCCCCTGATAGATTATCTGGCTACATATGGTGGGCTCATTTGATATAGGCTTCTGTAAACAGACTACCAAGAGGTAGGGATAGGTGAGACATTCGATTCAGTTTGCATTTCAAGCCGACTGTATCAAATTTGCACTTTCCAAACCAACATGAAAACCAAAACCAAAACCAATTTGCACTGATTTGAATTTTGCAATGCTGTTCACCAAACAATGCTTACAAAAATGCATCCATTAGGGGAAAGTGTGCATAAAAATGAATATATGCATGACAATAACATACAGAATGTATTATAGGAAACAAATATGTTTATATGTGTATATTACTGAAAACTGCCTACAAAAGTGTGTTTATTAGAAGAAATTCATGCTAAAATGCTGGAGAATATATTTTTTTTTTAAAAAAAGCAAATTAATGCAGAAATGTGGTGGTCAGATGTTACCACACACATGCACACATCCTCCATCGAGGCAAGCAAGAGGCATGATTACAGTTCCAGGCCACAGCCCAGCCAGGCAAATGCGCGCAAGGAGAGTGCAGAACAGAGTGGGGGAGGGGGTGGCCTTGAGAGAGGGAGTGCGGCCTCAAGAGAGACGATTGGGGGCCACAATTGGCCCCCTCAGCAGTGAGGTTCCCCAACCTGGCATTAAAGTAACAATTCTGTTACCTGGTCGCTAATTGTGCCCTCTGTTGTAGACCTATTTAGCTTTGGAGGTGGCACACTTTGTGACGTCTAGGAAATATTTCATTCTTTGAGAAAGAAAGAGGTTTGTTTGGGGTTTGTTTGTTTGAAGAAAGAGGGCTTGTTACCTGTTTAATCAGTCCCGTGGGAAGCCTTAGCCTCAGAAGAAAAGTGTTATCTGGGTTATAAATGAGAGGAGGGCAAAGCTATTAGTGATGCTATCTGTTTTCCTGAGGTAATTTGGCTGCTGTCCCCTCAGGTTGGCAGAGCAGACTTCCTTATCGGATGACGGCGACAAACAGGATTGTCAAACCTCATTTTTATTTGCCTGAGGTAGGAAGAGAGGTAGGAACATTTTCTCGGAAAATGCCAGGGCAGTCGTGTTTCCCAATAGATCAACTCACATAAATGTGCTTGACTGACGCAGAGCGATGAGTCTTGTAACACTTGTGGCAACTGCAACTTAGGGGTGCAGGTAGGAAAAGGGGGAATCTGTCCATTTCTCTTTTTCTCATTTTCCCCTTAAATTCAGTCCTCCACATTTCCACATCTGTTGGCCATTTTTCTATTTTTCAGAGTCTTCATGAAAATTCACCAGCATTTTAGTGTTAATTTCTCCTGGTGTACATATTTTTCTATACAATTTTTCTAATTTTTTTTTGGCAAAAAAAATCCCATGCTATAATGCACTAATAGAATGCATTTTCATACACCTTAATATATGCATTTTTGGACCCATTACTTGACTGGAGGTTGCCCTGCAAAATTCAGAGAAGTGTGAATTGTGAAGGATGGCTGTGTCTCTTGCATCTTGTTTCAGAAAGTGTGAACTAAGTAGGTTTGCCTTCAAAATGTAAACTGAATCTAATTCCTCCTCTGTCCCTAGCCATGAGACAGGAGATGAAAGAGGTAGCCGTTGAAGTTTGTCTGTATACTTATATTTGTTCATGGCTTTCAACAAAATGTTTCAAAGCACTTACAAAATATTAAAATACCAAACAACTTAACAAACATTTAAAATACAAAACATAGAAATGAAGCAGAATAATAATAAAAGAGTTCCTCTATCAGCAAGAAGGATGGCCCCTACTCCACCCCACTAAAAGTTGAACACCCAAATAGGCTAGAATCATACCACGTTAAAATTGGCGGTGTGGAATCCATTTGGGATGCCAGAGGAGTATTTTTGGAATTTTCCAAGGGAGACATAGACTGCTAACTTTTTTTTAAAAAGTACCATTTGTTTTATTTTCTCATCCCCTCCTAGTATTTGCAAAATGGTGAAATTATAAAATTGTGCAATAACGCAATTGCAATGGTAAAAAGAGGAAAAGCTGCAACCGTACAACTGAAATTAAGAGTGAGATGGAAACAGGCTGCAAGTTGGTACAAGGCGAGGAGCAGTTTGGATCTTTCCCAAAGACATCATTTCAGAAAAAGTTCAAGGCTGGAGGCAGTAAAAGTGAAGGAATCAAGATAAAATGTTCTGCACAAATTAGGACAACAGTTAAGTAGCAGGGATGAGGAAGATCTCTGCTTGAGACCTTGGGAAGCCACTGCATACTAGGCTTGATACAGAGGGGGCTTGCTGGGTGGGGTGGAGACCAGTGGAGTCTTCTCCATTAGGGTGTGTGGGGCAGTGCCCCACCAATCTGTGTCTGTCCTCAACCAATCCCCACCTTCCTGCTTTCTGGCTTCCATCCAGTCCAGAGGGTGGCACTGCCTGTCATCTGCCTCCTCCGTCTCAACATTGCCCTTGTAGATCTTGGCAAGGAGGAAGATGGAGACAAAACTAGAATCGGCCAGCTCTGCCTGTCATTGGCACTGGCTCCATCTAGTGTTTGGGCTTCCTGCCCTCCGCCCTACCAGTCCCAATGGGCACCAGCCACCACTGGTGGAGATGCTATGCTAGTTTCCTAGCAGCTGGACCACTATCGCTGACCAGGAGGGAGGGGCAAGGCAGCAAGAAAGCTGGCGCCAGCAAAAGCACCACCAGGAGAGCCAGACTGGGTCCACCAATGAATTTGTACCATGTCAGCCTCCCCATCTCCTTGTTACCCATCTCTCCCTCCAGGTGAGTGACCCACCGGCCAGTGACCTTCCTGCCGGGAAGCTGACATAGCAGCCCCGCTTCAGGCTGGATGGTACAAGTAGTCTGACCTGGTCAAAGGCACTTTCTTGGGCTCCTCACTGTGAGACACCCGTGCTGCCTTGGGGATAAAGTAGTCTGTAAGCTACAGCCGTGTGCGGTGTTAAGAAATCTCCAGGGAAGCAAAAGAGTGGTGATGGGAGGGCAAAATACAGAGAGGGGAGATTGCAGACACCTGTCTCTTGGCTACAGGCACCACACGGTCAGCTTCTAAGTGGCTATTGCATGGCTCTTGGTTGCCTGAATCTGCCCCAGGTTGCCAGCTGTGGCGTCAAATCACATACGGACCGAGTTAAGGCCATGTGGGGAAGGGCCGTAGCATCTGCTTAGGATGCAGAAGATCCCAGGTTCAGCCCCTGGTATCTCCAGGTAGGGCTGAGAGAGAACCCTGTCTGAAATCCTGGAGAACTACTGCCAGTCAGTGTAGACAGATGGACTGGCAGTCTGACGTGGTACAAGGCAGCTTCCTCCATTTTTCTCTCAAAGGGGCCTAACCTGCCTTGACATCTTCACCTTCCACAGAGATGCTCTCCCTATCCCTGTAGCTATGGAAACCTTTCTACCTGACTTCCTTTGTTTGGAACTACCCAGCGCTCACTTGGTTTGCTTGGCACTGGAGCCACTTGATCCAATGAACTGTAGGTCATTTCAACGAGAGACAAATCTCAGCATGTCTGTGTAGACCAGCCTCTCTCTCTCTCTCTCTCTCCATGCATGTAACTTGTTTAAGCGTCTGCAACATACACCTAAAACAAGGAATGCTGGCCACCCCGTGTAAAAATAAGTCTGTCTGTTTCAGTGTTTAAATAACTTGATTGTTTAAGGAGGCTCTTATGGGGACGTGATCTCATCTTTGGAGGCTGGTTTTGTCTGAAAATGGCAAACCAATGTAGAAATGTGGAGAACTGACCTTATGACTGGGAAAATGAGAAACCACAATTGGGAGATTCACCCATGGCTGCTAGTGCCTCTCCATTGCACGCGACACAAGGCTTTGAGTCCATCAAGCACAGCAGTGTGAGCTGATCTATTTGGGAAGATGGTCTTCCATTTGATGTAGCAGAGTTTCATGGGCCAATGGGTGCAGCCAGCCCAATATTTAGCTCAGGGGTAGGGGACATTATTCAGCCCGAGGGCCACATTCCCTTCTGGGCCAGCTTCTGAGGTCCACATGCCAGTGATGGGCAGGGGGGGCGAAGCAAAAGTGGGCAGAGCACCCAGTGTGAATTTTATTTTTACAGAGTAGGCTAATTTCCACACACTTTTCGACACCCCTTCTGACCTTCATCCAGGCAAGCAAGCATTATCAGAGTTCAAGGGCATATTCTAGCCAGACAAAAAACCATCAAGGTGGGTGCCAGTCAGGGCTGTTAATGGGTGTGACGTGGGGAGAGGAAGTGGAAGACTGTGGAACGGACATGGCCAGACAAAGAAGCCTGAAGGGCGTAAGGTTCCTTATCCCCGCTCTGGCTCATAGTTTATACCAATGGCCAGGGATGATGGCAACACCTGGAAGGCCAAAGTTTCCCCACACCTGCTTTAAAGGCCATTTCATGATGCATGCTAGTGTTGTGGCATGCTTCGGGTCTGAGGAGGCATTCTTAAGGCTGGCCCAAATTGAGGCAGGCTTGGATGAAGAATGGGGAGCAAAGCCTCTCACATTTTTGGTAGGGGGCTTATGGTTGTGCGTGTGCATGTGCTGGAACTTACTGGAACTCCTGTGTAGCTCTGATTCCTGGGCAGCTGGTTGCTTCCGTCTCCCCCCCCTCCGAAAAAAAAGCCCTGTTCTGAAGGGCACTCTGTGGGGAAATGGTAACCACTACAAATACGGTGGTCAACATTATCTCCCAGAATGCCCCTCAGAACTGGCCTACCGACCACCAGATGGAGCTGCAAGAGCTCTGTGATAACTCTTATTCCATGAAAACCACACCTCTCCCCCACCCAAAATAGCTCAAATTCCCTTCCCCCAATTCAGTAACTTATAACAGGGTCCCTATAATGGAAGGGGGGGATTTCAGCACTAGCCTAATCTTTTGCATTGATTAGCAGCATTTCCAGGCACATTCCAAAGCGCAGTTATTAACCTTTAAGCTGCTAAATTGTTTGGGACAAAGCGTGTGCATCACACACATACACACCATCACATCTCACTGGGAGGAAGGGCGGGATATAGCAGCAGCAGCAACAACAATAAAAATTTTGGCACATGAGATGGAAAATCCCACAAGTGTCTCCTCCTCTTCCTGGTGGTTGAAATGAAACGATAATAAATGAAATAACTAACAATTTGCTGCCCTGTGACAACACTCAACATTTGCTGTCTGAGGTGGCTGCCTCATTCCCCCTAATGGCAGGGCCAACTCTGGTTTTCCCTTTGTAACATCTGGATCTGCAGCCATATTCTTGAATCATGTGTGCGTTGAGACCAATTAAAGATCAGCTTTGACAATTGCTCTGTGGATTCAGTGCTCGCTAAGGCTACTCAGACAAAATTGCATGTGAATCAGCTCTGGCTGTCTTTTTCTTTTTTCACAAAGTGATGCACAGAGACTTTTGCAAGGCCATCACAATGCTTTATGGAATTGATCATCTCGAATGAGGTGCATTGATATTTATAAACGCCCCAAAGAGGATACTTGCCCAGATGATTATTGTTGAATATTGTTGAACTTTGAGAACATGGGATGAGGAATCAACTCCCACTCTTGGAATCCAAACCAAAACAGATGTCTCTGAATCATAGTCATTGCCTGTCATAGCCTGAAATGATTCAGTCCCAACAGCAAGGCTCTTCACTGTCTCCCCACTATAGGCTTGTCATGATTTGTGGTCCATGAGCCAGTGTGGTCAGGGTTTTGGACTGGGCCCTGGAAACCAAGGTTCAAATCCCCGCTTGCACATGAAGCTCACTGGGTGATCTTGGCTAGACACTGGCTCTCAGCCTAACCTACCCCACAGGGTTGTTGTGAGGATACAATCAGGAGGGGGAGAAGCATGTTTTTAGGCCACCTTGAGCTCCTTGGAGGAATATTGGGATATAAATGTAATCATAAATAAACAAGCTAGTGACCAGAAATTGTGAGGAAACAGCTAAACATTAAGAGAAATGACCTAATGTCCACGAGTTGTTGGAAAACTGTTGGTCAGATATCCTTTTTTCAGATATTTAATAAGACAAACATATTTTCTTCCTGAACTGCCCTCTTACATGCTCTTTTTGGGCCAGATTCAGAAGCTGAATCTTCCTGCTTAAATTTTAATTTTAATTTTACATCTTCCATGATATTTATCTAGCTAAACCAGCCTTTCCCAACCAGTGGGCCTCCAAATGTTGTTGGACCACAATTCCCATCTTTCCTGACCATTGGCAGTGCTGGCTGAGGCTGATGGGAGTTGTGGTCCAACAACATCTGGAGGCACACTGGTTGGGAAAGGTTGAGCTAAACCCTTGTTTCCCATCTCACCTTTCCTGGACCCAGTGGGGTACATTCAGAATTCAGGTTTATACGTCCATTCTTCCCTCTCTATGTCTGCTAAAATATGTCAATTTTTAGAAATTTGTAACACCCTAATATTCATTCCCCCCCCCTTGCTGGGCAGAAGTCATATAATACTTGCATTCCAGCCCTTTGCTGATAACATTCAGAATAACATTAAACACTAATAACATTCTTTTGTTAGTGTTTTCACTGATTTCCAGGACCTTCTCAAAGTCATTCTTGCAGATGCAAATGTGTTAAACACATTAAGCATGTTACCAAATTCTTCCAAGCTACATAGGAAGTGGATTGGACTATGAAAGACCAACCCAAATTGTGTTTGCATTTTGACAAATTTGTAGGGCAGTACAATATCTCAGAGAGGAGGTCAGGTCTCCTGCTCCCCTGGTGCATTCACTATAGGTGCCCAATTTCCCTGCTTTTTAGAGTTAGATAGAAATATCTGTGGGCTATAGGTACATTCTTAAACTGCAAGGTTTTTTGCCTATTAGTGAATATACTTGAATGTCATTTGAGGAAATGTGGGTGGATTCTCCTGAACAAGATGCTAACTGATCCATCTTTATTGTGTGGCTTGCAAGGTTGTACCCACAGTTGGCTAAATATAACTAATTGATGTTTGGAAGAGAAGATAATTAGCGGCAGTTGCTTAAAAAAGAACCAATTCATGCTGGGAAACATGTATTCTTAACTCTAGCAAATCTGTGAAGGATTCCATATCAAAGATTTGAGAGAAGGACCATGGCTCGGTGGTAGAGCATCTGCTCAGCTTGCAAGAGGTCTCAGCTTCAACTCCCATCATCTGTAGGTAGGGTTGAGGGAGACCCCTAAAACCAGAGTAAGTGTGTCTGGCATGCTCCAAAGCTCCTGGGAGAATGGGGGAGAACCTCAATCAGCTGGCATTTAACGGTGAACTTACATAATTTGCACTTTCTGAACTGAAACACAGCCATCCTTTACAATTCGCACTTTCCAAATTTTGCAGTGCAATTCTCCAGCCAAGTAATGTGTGCAAAATGGATATATCAGGGTAAATTGTTTCTGGACCGGCATTGGTTTCTTGCTGCAGGTCGCAGCTGTCAGAGGCATGGGGTTTTTTTTTGTTTTTTTTAAATCTGCTCTGAATTTGTTATGTTATTATCTTTGTAATTAGCTTTCCTCCATTCTTAACTTAACTCAGTGGAATAAGTGCCTGCAGCATAAGCATTCTCATCAGCATTTTCGTTAGCAATTACATTGGTTTTTTTGCTAGGAAAAAAATGGTGAATCGGCAATTGTGCAAACAATCGGGGAAAATTGTGGATCATACTGAAAGCCGGACTATCGGAATTCAAATGGATAGGGACCAGCTTCCAGACCCCATCCCTAGTAACAGGTGAGGAATAGCTCCTCTTTTTTTATTATCCACTAATGCAAAACAGTATTTTATATTACTTTCCCTTCATTATCTCATTTCCTGCTCCCCTAAAAAAAGCTTCCAGTACATTTATTTATTTATTAAATTTATACCCCGCATTACTTGTCATGCTAGAAACCCAAGGCGGCTGACATATGGTTCCCAGGCAGACTCCCATCTAGGCACTGACCAGACCTGACCCTGCTTAGCTTCAGCAGGGTGCTGGCCTCATGTGCCTTCAGACTCATGTGCCTGGGACATGGATGAATTAGATCGATTGAGGCTGCAATCCTCCACACACTTACCTGGGAGTAAGTCCCATTGAACTCAGTGGGACCCACTTCTGAGTAGACATGCATAGGATTGCAATGAATCAATTAAATGCACACTTATTCACAAGCAGGTCTGATTGGAGCCAGTGGGACTTACTTCTGATGAAGGTTGCATAGGGTTGGGCTGTGCGAATTATTCAAATCATATTTGCTTTACTACTTACACAAACATTCAGCTTCTGTTATTCACACAAGCTTGACAAAGATAAACTGTTTAACATCATTTCCTTGGCTGGAAATGGTCTCTTCAGAGCTGAAACAGAATAATTCCTAATTCTCTATTCTCCTCCACCTCCCAAAGCCTGCTGTTTAAATATGCTGCTATGAGCTTGATTGAAATACAAACACTCTTGAGTGGAGAACTTTAGACTAAGACAGCAGCAGGGGACCGTTTTGAGTCCAAGGGCCACATTCCCTCCTGGACAACCCTTTGGGGGAGCTGCATGCAAGGGGCTGGCAGGGCCAGAGGCAAAAGTGGGTGGAGCAACAGGCGTGACTCTTACCTTTAAATGTACAAAGTCAGAGGTTTCTTTTAGATACACTCACACTAGGGATGGGCGGTTTTGTCCATTTAAGTTCTCTCAGTTTCTCATTTTTCCAGTCTTAAATTCGGTTCTCCACATTTCTGCAGCAATTCGTGTTTTTTAAAAAAACAAAATCCTCATGAAAATTCTTCAGCATTTTAGCACAAATGCACATTTTGTATGCACTGTTATTACTTTATTCATTAAATGTATATCCCACCCTTTCACCCAAAGGAGGCCAGTTTTGACTAAAGAACTGCAAGCAATTTCTCCTAACAGAATGCATTTTTATGTACCTTCCATATGCATTTTTATGCCCACTTTCCCCAAATGTATGCATTTTTGTAAACATTGTTTGATTGGAGAACTGTACAGCAAAATCTGGATAGGTGCATATTTCGAAGGGTTGGCTGTGTTTTGGTTCTCATATTGTTTCAGAAAGTGTGAATTTGATAGATGCAGCTTTAAAGGAGAACTAAATCTGATTTCTCCCCCAACCCTAGCTCACAGCCTACACACATCTCTCTGTCCTCCATCCAGGGAAGCAAGAGGCATGATCACAGGCCAAGGGTACTTCCTAGCTAGATAAATGCACTCAGAGGGCACAAAACATTGCTGGTGGAGAGTGTAGCCTTGGGAGAGGAGGTGTGGCATGGGAAAAATCCTGAGGGCCAGATAGAGATACCTGGAGGGCCAGGGCTGGCTTTTGCAAATGTGGGGCCCGATTGGGAACCTTATGGCGGGCGCCGATTTCCGCGAAGCAGCAGAAACGGAAACAAGTGCTGCCGCTCAAGGATTAAAAAGGTGCAATTCCCCCACAAGTCCGGCCCCCCGCTAAGCACTTAAGGCGCAATTCCCCCACGAGCACAGGGCCCCCGCTAAGCGTGGGGCCCGATTGGGCCCAATCGGTATTTTGCCCTGTGGAGGGCCGCGTTGAGCCTGAGGTTCCCCACCCACGGACTAAGGTCTAATTTTTCTCATGCCAAAATGGATTTAAGATCATAAGAAAAGCCCCACTGATCCAGGATCCTGTTTTCCACAGCCGCCAACCAAATGCCCTCTCTTATTTGTTCTCTTCCACTGTTGCCCCCCGGCTACTGGTACTGCCATGGAATCTGGGGCTAACACATGGGCATTGTGACTTGTTGCCATCCATCGCCTTATCCTCCATGAATCTCCTTGCAACAGTGGTACAGTGTTGTTGTTTTTATGAGCATGTAGGCTGGGGAGAGGCCTCCCTCCATTTGAATCAGACAAACACAAAAACTCAGGAAGGCACCGTATGCTGAGTCAGACCATCGGTCCATCTGTGCTGTTTATAGTGACTGGCAGCGGTTCTATGGGATTTCAGGCAGGAGTCTTCCCCAGTCCTAACTGGAGATGCCGGGGACTGAACCTGGGACCTTCTTCATACAAGGCAGATGCTCTACCACTGAGCTATGGCCCGTCTCCTAAGCATATGGACAGGGGCAGCCTTGTTAAACAGATCTGTAGACCAAATGATGTGGCCCACATAAGGATGGATGAATCTGTCCAGCTGGGTTTCTGATTTTGCCAGTCTTGAGTTCAGTTCTTCACATTTCTGGATTAGTTTGCAATTCTTTTTTTAAAAAAACTAATGAAAATTGGTCAGCATTATAGTGCTGATTTCTCTGAATATGCATTGCATTTCTGTATACAATTTTCCCTGACACACACATTTTTGCAAGCAGTTTCTCCTGATATAATGTATTTTAATCGTTTCCACTCATATATGCATTTATATGCGCACTTTCCCCTATTATACACATTTTGTACACCTTATGTGGTTTAGAGAACTGCATCACCAAAGTCAGAGAAGTGCAAATTTAAAAAAACCAGCTGTGTTCACATATTGTTTCGGAAAGTGCAAACTCGATGGGTTCGCATTGAAATCCTTGTCAAACCAAATTTCTCCCCCATCCTTACACCCCAGTAGCAGGTGGTGGGACTCTTTGTAGCTCTTCTGAATCCATCTACTAGCAAAGAGAATTGGGGACCCCACTTTGCAAGCTCAATTATTTATTGCACTTTTTTTCTGCAAAATTAGTGCATGCACCTGCTTAGAATGTGGGAGGGGGAAATCAAATGCTAGACTCAGCTTCTGCCAGATTTCAAAGCCACCACTTAATAAAGACATATTGCTTTGTCAGTAGTGTTTGAACACACACAATTCCTTTGCCTCTCTTGACTAATTAGGATTCTACCTGCATTAGTCTTGGCAAGCCAACAACATTTATGTCAGAAGACGTTCAAAGCCCACCTGCATTTCAATAAAGTACTCTTTTTTCAAAAGCTTCATTAATATTTATCCAGTGCTTACAGAATACAGTTATGTCAGTTAACCGGGAACAGCTCCGCTGAGATGCCACAAGAGTCCTTTGCCTGAGAAAGATGAACCAGCACTCTTGATGGGGCTTATTCAGCAGTTAATTGTTAGCTACAAATCCGAATCACATAACACATATTTCACATAATTATTGGGAGCATTTTAGCCTCTGCTCATCTGATTCACACACACCCCAGCTGATCATGTGTAGCAGTCAAAATTGGGATTAATGTGCATGTTGTGGAAAAGCAGTGTGAAAATGGTCACATCCAGAGTTTATTTGTCTTATTCATAACCTGTTTTGAAAACCTGCCCCATATGAAGATTTTCTGGGAGTAAAGCTGAAGTGCTAATTCCACATACCTGGGAGCTAACTCCATTGAATTCAGTATAGACGTGGTTAGAATTGTGCTGAAAATCAATGAGACTTTTGAGTGAATATAGAAAAGGATTGTGTTGTAAATCTTTCTCTCCCCCTCTGATCCTTTTTTTAAGCAGTTAGCAGGGCTTACTTAGGTGTCACTACTTTTATTTGGCAAGAAACTAATACATATATTTTAAAAAAAATGTTCTGCAATGGCTAACTGGTTTTGACAACAAACTATTATATGGGGTGTATGTACTTTTACATCTCCAGCGTCAAATTTGTCAAGTAGGTGACATGCAACAAACACTAATTAGGTGTTCCAAATTGAACAAACAGAGCACTATGTCAAAAACATTTCTTGTCTAGGGCATTCTTTGGTCCTGGACTGGCCTAGGAAGAAGTGCAGCAGGGAGATCACCTACACAATATCTTCATCTAAAAAGGGCCTATTAATTGAGATATCTCTGTAGTAACTGAAAGTCAACAAAGTAGCACATTTTTTCTTTTTTTAACTGAATTCTTCACCAGCCTATTGCCACTTCAACAAGGTTTTCTCTGGTTTTCTGTTAGGCAAAAGTATGGAGGAAGTATGCCATAACAGCAGATTCCAGCATTGTCATCCATGCTCCTTGTAAACCTGTGGGTGGAAGAATGTTATTATTCAAAGTTTGCAGGTAATATTTTTATTTATTTATTACATTTATATCCCACCTTTTCTCCAAGGAGCTCAAGGGGGCATACATGGTTCTTCACCCTCTCCATTTTATCCTCGCAACAACCCCATGAGGTAGGTTAGGCTAAGAGACAGTGACTGGCCCACGGTCACCCAGTGAGCTTCATGGCCGAGTAGGGATTTGAACCCTGGTCCCTCAGGTCCTACTCCACCACTCTAACCACTACGCCACACTGGTTTGTTTGTTTGTACACCTAGCCTTTCCTGGGACTTTTTGGAGTGGGACCATTCATTCATTCATTCTTACATTTATAGCCCACCCTTCCTCCAAGGAGCTCAAGGTGGCCTACAAACATGGTTCTCCCCCTCCCCATTTTATCCTCACCACAATCCTGTGAGGTAGGTTGGGCTGAAAGATCACACTGACTCAGTGGTCGGCAGAGCACCTACTTTGTATGCAGATGTTCAGTTTCCAGCCTCTATATTTTAAAAAGGTCAGCCAGCATAGGGGTGGGGAAACTTTTCCAGCCTAAGGGCCATATTGCCTCATGGGCAACCTCCTAGAGGCCGCATGCCAGTGATGGGTGGGAGCAAGAGGAAAAAGTGGACAGAGCAATGAATGCGACCTATCTTTGTATGGTAGGCTACACGCCAGAGATTTACACACACACACACACACACCATGTAAATGTGTGTCATGTGCCTTCAAATTGATTACGACTTATGGCGACCCTATGAATCAGTGACCTCCAAGAGCATCTGTCATGAACCACCCTGTTCAGATCTTGTAAGTTCAGGTCTGTGGCTTCCTTTATGGAAGTAATCCATCACTGGCTTGGTCTTCCTCTTTTTCTACTCCTTTCTGTTTTTCTTAATGTTATTGTCTTTTCTAGTGAATCAAATCGTCTCATTATGTGTCCAAAGTATGAAAACTTCAGATTCATCATTTTAGCTTCTAATGATAGTTCTGGTTTAATTTGTTCTAACACCCAGTTATTTGTCTTTTCACAGTCTATGGTATCCACAAGGTTTTCCTCCAACACCACATTTCAAATGAGTTGATTTTTCTCTTATCCACTTTTTTCACTGTCCAACTTTCACATCCATACATAGAGACAGGGAATACCATGGTCTGAATGATCCTGACTTTGGTGTTCAGTGATACATCTTTGCATTTGAGGACCTTTTCTAGTTCACTCATAGCTGCCTTCCCAGTCCTAGCCTTCTTCTAATTTCTTGACTGTTGTCTCAATTTTAGTTAATGACTGTGCCAAGGTATTGATAATTGACAAGTTCAATGTCCTCATTGTCAACTTTAAAGTTTCATATCCAAATAGCAAATGTAAATTTTACCTTTGTAGAGTAGGCTAGTTTCCACACACACTTTCCTCTTTCTCCTCCACCCAAGAAAGCAAGAGTCATTATTAGAGTTCAAGGGCACATTCCAGCGAGGCAAAAACACTCAAAGAGGGTATGAAGCAGAGGTGGTGAGGGGTGTGGCCTAGTGAGGAGGTGTAGCCTAGGCAGACTCCCAAGGGACAGATGTAGGATCCTGGGGGGCCTCATTTGGTTGTAACAGCAGCAATACTGTGATCAGTGCTGGGCAACGAGGCCATCTAAATTACCCACAATGCCCTGGAATGACATGGTTGTTCATCCTTAGCTGCCTAGCCTGAGGGCCCCCAGGCAGGTGATAACACAGCAGTGGATCCTGCCCGGACACTGGTACCCAGCAACTTCCCAGTGGTCCCATGCACTGATGCTGGCTCTGGGCTCCACTCTTCCCTAAACATCACTGAATGCAAATATGTCTTTTGAACATGGCAACTGTCAAGCCTTGTCCCAATTTCTTGGATGAGTTTCAATTGGTGCAGCTTGAGGACATCGACAAGGTGCTTGGACCGGTTCGTGCAACCACTTCTGTGCTGGATCCTTGCCCTTCTTAGCTAATGAAAGCTAGCAGGGATGGAACAGCCGGCTGGGCCAGGGAAGTGGTTAATGCCTCTCTGCAAGAGGGGGTGGTCCCTGGCTGCCTGAAAGAGGCGGTAGTGAGACCACTCCTGAAGAGACCCTCCCTGGACCCAGAAAATCTTAATAACTATAGGCCGGTAGCAAATGTTCCATTCCTGGGCAAGGTCCTGGAATGAGTGGTGGCAGGCCATCTTGGATGAGGTCCACTCTTGGATGAGACCGATTATCTGGATCCATTTCAGTCGGGTTTCAGGCCTGGTTTTGGCATGGAAACAGCCTTGGTCGCCCTGTATGATGACCTTTGTCGGGAGAGAGACAGGGAGAGTGTGACTCTGTTGATTCTCCTTGATCTCTCAGCAGCTTTCGATACGATCAACCATGGTATCCTTCTGGGGAGACTAGCTGAGTTGGGAGTGGGAGGTACTGCATTGCGGTGGTTCCACTCCTACTTGGCAGGTCGCCTCCAGAAGGTGGTGCTTGGGAAACATTACTCGGCACCCTGGACTCTCCAGTATGGGGTTCCGCAGGGGTCAGTTCTGTCCCCCATGCTGTTCAACATCTACATGAAACTGTTGGGTGTGGTCATCTGGAGCTTTGGAGTGCGTTGCCATCAGTATGCTGATGACACGCAGCTCTATTTCTCCTTTCCATCTTCTTCAGGTGAGGCTGTCAATGTGCTGAACCAGTGCCTGGCTGCAACAATGGACTGGATGAGGGCTAATAAACTGAGGCTCAATTCAGACAAGACTGAGATGCTGCTAGTGGGTGGTTCTTCTGACCAGATGGTGGATATCCAACCTGTTCTGGATGGGGTTGCACTCCCCCTGAAGGAGCACGTTTCGTAGCTTGGGGGTTCTCCTAGAACCATCTCTGTCACTTATTTATTTATTTTATTTTATTTATTTAATTACATTTCTAGACCGCCCTATAGCAGAAAGCTCTCAGGGCGGTGTACAACAAATAAAATCACAATTAAAATATGAGCAAGTGTGGAAAATATATATATATATAGTACAATTATAAAACATTAATAAAATTGCCATTGAGATTTATAAATTAAGATCATATTAAGTTTAAAATGTTAAATTTAAAATATTTAAAAATTTACAAAATTTAAAAAGCCTGGGCGAAAAGGTAAGTTTTTACCTGGCGCCGAAAAGATAACAGAGAAGGCGCCAGGCGTATCTCGTCTGGGAGGGCATTCCATAGTTCGGGGGCCACCACCGAGAAGGCCCTAGATCTAGTTGTTGATCTCCGGGCCTCTTTATGGGTTGGGACCCGGAGAAGGGCCTTCGACGTCGAGCGTAGTGAACGGGTAGGTACATAGCGAGAGAGGCGCTCCATCACTTGAGGCTCAGGTAGCCTTGGTGCCACGGAGTGCCTTCTACCAACTTCAGTTGGTAGCCCAACTATGTCCCTATCTGGACAGGGATAACCTGGCTTCAGTTGTCCATGCTCTGGTAACCTCCAAATTATATTACTGCAATGCACTCTACGTGGGGCTGCATTTTGAAGATGGTTCGGAAACTGCAGCTTGTGCAAAATGCAGCGGCCAGATTGGTAACAGGGTCCAGACGGTCTGAACATATAAAATCGATTCTGGCCCACTTGCATTGGCTGCCTGTATGTTTCTGAGCTCAATTCAAGGTGCTGGTTTTAACCTATAAAGCCTTACATGGCTTGGGACTACAATACCTGATGGAACGCCTCTCCTGATACGAACCCACCCGTACACTACGGTCAAGATCAAAGGCCCTCCTCTGGGTGCCTACTCCAAGAGAAGCTCGGAGGGTGGCAACAAGGGAGAGGGCCTTCTCAGTGGTGGTCCCCAAATTATGGAATGATCTCCATGACAACGTGCGCCTGGCGCCAACACTGTTATCTTTTCGGCGCCAGGTCAAGACTTTCCTCTTCTCCCAGGCATTTTAGCATGTGTTTTAAATTGTTTTTATACTGTTTTAAATTTTAAAATTGTGTTTTAAATTGTTTTTAAAATATGTGTTTTAAATTGTATATTTGTTTTAATGTTTTTGATTGCTGTAAACCACCCAGAGAGCTTCAGCTATGGGGTGATATACAAGTGCAATAAATAAATAAATAAATATAAAATAAACTGCCAAACTTATTCTGTTTTGGCTTCATAAGGAGCATCAGAAGAGCCCTGCTGGATCAGGTCACCAAAAGCTCATCTAGTCCAGTACCTCGTAGTGGCCAGCCGGATGCCTACAGGAAGCCCTCAATCAGGACATGAGCGCATGTTTGCTTAGGTCTGAAAAAGCATCTGTTTTTCAACACTACATTTACAATGACAAGTCACGTTTTAGATTTAAGTTAGGATTTGATGCATGGAGATATTAATTTCAGGCTTTTCTTCCATTTGGGAATCCATCTATCCATCCATCCATGGAACAACAACAAAAGCTTACCTTGAGATGCAGCAGCCCCAGCAAGAAATTCAAAACCTACACAGAGTGGCAGAAAGGGTAGGCAGACAGTTAATAAGAGATTGGTGAACATTTTGTACAAACACCCATTTTATGGAGTCATTTGTTTCTGTCTGAAAGACGGACCTGAATGTAATTCACTTCCCTGTGTTCGCCTGGTGAAATTATTCCTCTTTCTTATCATCCTTTTCATTGCGCCTGCCACTCCGTGTTATTAACTAGACCTTTCTGATGCACAACTAAGAGTAAAACAATGACAGTGACGCAGTGATGCATGCTGAATACTAAAATATCTGCTTACAGAAGCTGCAGGAAGGACCTATTTGACGGCAGGGTAAACAAGGCTCCTGAGCCCATCAATGTGGTCTAGCGGGCAGGCCAGGTTGGGCTTTAACCCGGTATATTATCTGTGTTCATTCTCTGCTCAGTCATGAAACTCCCAGGGTGATGCTGGGTCAGTCTTGCTCTCTCCCTCTCCCTAACCTAACTCACAGGGTTGTTGTGAGGATACAAAGAGGGGATCATGAATGCTGCATTAGCTTGTTGCAGGGCAGACAGAATGAAAATGTGATGATTATAACAGGACAACAGACCTGTGTCCAGTGGAGGCTGGTCTGTTAGGGCAAATGGGGCACTGCCCCACCAGTCTCAATCTGTCCTTAGCCAGCCCCCACCTGCCTGCCTTGGCTGTCAGCTTCCTCCTCTCCAGTTTTGCCCTGATAGAACACCGCAGGGAGGAGGATGGGGATAAAACTAAAATTAGCTGGCTCTGCCTGTCATTGGCTCGGGCTCCACCTACTGTTGGCCTTCCAGCCTTCCGCCCCGCCGGTCCCAATGGACACCAGCCACCAATGCCTGCAATGAAATGTTGCAGCATGGAGTTCTGCTGTTTAGGATTCCAGATACTCCATTCTATTCTCCCTCTCCTCCCCCCTTTTTTTCTACATCAGCCATTCAGCATCCCATGCCCAGTGTTTTCTCATGAATCAATACAGGGATACAGGTCCTGCGGCATTGGGAG
This sequence comes from Rhineura floridana, assembly GCF_030035675.1. NCBI lineage: Eukaryota > Metazoa > Chordata > Lepidosauria > Squamata > Rhineuridae > Rhineura > Rhineura floridana. The sequence continues at coordinate 14,049,783 of NC_084496.1, forward strand.
AAAGTTGACAGAGCAAGGGACTTCTTCCCGCCTGTTCTTTAAGAAGGGGCCAAACGGGTGCGCAATCTTTCGCTCCTCCTTAACTGCCCCTCAGGTACTGCCCGCCTTCCCCCCCTTCTCTCCTGTCTTTTCAGCTGTCTGCGTGTGCGCGGTGAGGGGGGAAGCATCACCCCCTCCTCTTCTGAAGTTTCCAATTCCAGGATGGGGGATAGGGGAGGGGCTGATGGTAAACTGCCTCCCCGCTTTTCGGCTGTGAGCAGCCCTCCCTCTTCCGCCTCTTGCTCTGAGCCTGAAAGAGGGGGAGGCGTGAGAATGTCCAGGGAGGGCTCAGGCTCCCCGTTGCTAAGCGACCTTATCACTGGCAGTTCCTCTGTTTCGTCTTCGCTCCAAAGGGGGAAAGTTCCTCCCCCTTCCCTCTGCCATCCATCCGAATACTCTTCTCCCAACTCTCCGGGATCCAGCTCCCCGGGATTGGGACCCCAGCTCTGCCTTCCGACACACAGTTGGGATTGGTCTTTCACAGTCCAATGCATTTCCTGTGTAGCTTGGAAGAATTTGGTAATAGAAGGGAGGAGGAGAGGAGGCCAGGTTTGTTCATTTGCATGCTTATTGAGTTCAGTGGGATTTACTCTTGTGCAATCATGCTTAGGGTAGGTGAAACTGATCTGGGGGAGGGGCAGGGAGGAGGGAAGCGGGGAGGAAGGGAGGAAGGGTAGGGAGGAAAAGAGACGGGGAGGGGATTTGGTGGGTGGGCACTGAGCAGAGGGAAAGCTCCTTTTCTTTCCAAAAGGAAAACTTTGTTAACAGCATCATTATTGTTTGGGCTTTCCCCCACCTTTTATTCTACAGCAGACACATGTAGTCACCCACCTAAATTTGAACCAAAGCTGTCCCTGGCCACATCCACAGCAGACATTCATTCCATAAACAGTCACGGCTTCCCCCAAAGAATCCTGGGAATTTTAGTTTGTGAAGGGTGTTGAGAGTTGTTAGGAGATGCCCCATTGCCCTCACAGAGCTACAATCCCCAACCACTCTGGCCACTGGAGCTCTGTCAGGGGAATAGGAGTTTCCTCTCAGCACCCTTCACAAACTACACTTCCCAGGATTCTTTGGGGGAAGCCATGACTGTTTAAAATGGAATGAAAGTCTGGTATGGGTGTGGCCCCCTAATTAGCCAAGCCAAACAGCTGTGACTCTGGCTTTTAGAACACTGACAGTTGGTTCTTACTGAGCATGCCTGCACTATCATAGGCTCCAATGTTACATTTCTTAAATTAATTAAAAATCAGCTGGGCATTTTTTAAACTTTTAAACTCCAGAAGATGAAGGTCAGAGTATGGGGCCAGGTCAGTAATAAGATTTTAGGTACTCTGTGAACATGGCTGATTTTTAATTAATTTCAAGAAATTATGAGAACACTGACAGAAAAAAGTCCAAGAGGGGTCTGGATTTCTCTCTCTCTTGCTTTAGACTTTGAACTCTAGATTCTCTCTTGAGTGTTTTGTGTATCATCACAAAAACGTAGAGGGTTGTTAAACAAGCGTTTCTGAGATCAGGACTATAAGTTTGGTAAGATTTTGTTTTGAAATGAGCTTACAGGAAGGAGCAGAGTGTCATGGGGGTATTTTCAATTTAACATTGTGGAATGTGAAAGATCCATGCTGGCTACTCTCATGGCTGTATAATGAGCCCTGCTGGATTGGACTAAAGGTCCATCTAGAGCAAGAGCGGAGAACCTGAGGCCTGGGGCAGCAAATGTGGCCCTCCAGACCTCACTTTATGCCCCTTGGAATTCTTCTGATGCCACACCCCATCCCTACAGGCCACACCTCCCAATGGTCCTGCTTCACTCCCTCCTATTTTTGCCTGGCTGGAATGCATCCTTGAACTCTGACAATGTCTCCTGCTTGCCTGGATGGAGGACAGAGAGGGGTATGGGAGTGCAGGCAGAAACTAGCCTACTGCACAAAGGTGATATTTGTTGCTCCATCCACTTTTGCCTCTGGTCCCACTCACCATTGTCATGTGGCCCTTGGAAGGTTGCCCAGAAGGGAAGGTGGCCCTTATGCTGAAAAACGGTTCTGCATCCCTGAGCTAGTGTCTCTGCTGTTGCTCCCAGCCCCAAAGTGACTAGTGCTGGAGACCGATTGACCCTGAACATGCCATTATGACTAATAAACAGGGGGTTGGACTAGATGATCTTAGAGGTACCTCCCCACTCTATCATTCTATAAATGTATCACTGATGTCTTTTTTATTTTAATGTTTGCTGCAATAGCAGCTTGCAGAGGATGGGTAATTTGGACCAGGGCTGACGTGTGCAAGAGATGAATTTGACCCACTCTCCCAGTGCTGATTCTCCAATGCAAAATACATACACACACACACCAGACATAGAGGGAGAAACATAAAGGCACCAAATTCTCCTGCCTCATTTCCCAGTATCTTCCCAGTCTTGCTTTTTAAAGTTAATGTCTGTGTGCCACTTCTCTTCCATTGCATTTACATTATACATAAACATTCCCAGGTAGCCTTCCCTCCAGGCACTAACCATTAGGAAAAATGAGGCACTGCCCCACCAACCTCAGCCGGCTCCCACCTGCCTGCCTTCCAACTTTCAACCAGTCCAGGGGGTGGCACCACTTGCAGCTTCCTCCTCCTCAGTCTCAGTGTTGCCTCTTGTAGAATTCAGCAGTCGGAGGATGGAGCGACCCTAGAATGAGTTGGCTCCGCCTGTCATCGGCTCTGGCTCCACCTACTCTCTGGGCTCCCTGCCTTCTGACCTACCAGTCCCAATGGGCACCAGCCACTACTGCTAAACAGCCACGTATTTCAGCTAGGTTGCAAGATTGATGCTGCGTGATGGGCCTTCTTCAGGCCATGTTTTGGGCATGTCTTGGCAAGCTCGGCCTCTTGCCAACCTGCCCTTGTGTCCCAGTCCCCTGTCTTGAGTTGGCTCCTGCTCTGCCTAGAAATGGAAGGATATGCCCATTTTGTTTCTCTCAGTTTCTCATTTTCCCAAACTTAAATTCAGTTCTCCACATTTCTGCAGCATGTTGCATTTTTTTAAAAAAAAATCCTCATGAAAATCTTCATCATTTTAGTGTCAATTTCTCCTAATAAATACATTTTTGTATGCCATTTTGACTAACGTACATAATTTTGCAGCAATTTCTCCTCATATAATGCATTATTGTTTGTTATTTTCACCAATATGTGCATTTTGTAAACAGTGTTTGGTTGGAGAACTGCACTGCAAAATTCAGATAAATGCAACGTTTGAAGGATGGCTGTGTTTCATTTTCTCTCACTTTGTTTTGGAAAGTGCAGATTTGATTGATTCAGCTTTCAATGCACATTTATTCCCCATCCCTAGCTCTGTCCTTGATTTCACACACACAGAAACCTGATCCTGATTCACACACACAGAAACAGAAAACGGAAAAGGACAGGCCCTTGATCAGATCATTTTTTCTTATTGTACCTGTTTTGAATGATGATATATTTGAGAGGGTCTGTGGCATTTTCCATGGGTGTTGCAAAACAATTATCCATCCGCAAGACGAAGCAAGTTGTGTCCCTGCTAGTGACCATGACGCCAACATAGAGCCAGGCCTGTGTTGGCAAAACTACCATTGATCCCTCATAGGGCGAAATGTAATTTTGATCTCGATAGAGAGCCATCTGAACTGTAAACTGTCCTGCACCTTCGACACTGATGTTGACAGAACTGGAAGGAGGAAAAAGCAAATAAGATAAAGCTGGAAGAAGAGGTCTTGGTAAATGGCCCTCATGATAAGGGGGAGGGGGAAATCTCTTTCTCTAAGTTCATTCTATCTTCCTAGAGTCCCACATCAATGCCCCAAATGTAATTTCTTGAATATGTAAGGCTGGATTTAGACCTGAGGTGTATTGCATTAGTTTTCCTTATGGTAATGGTAGAGCTTCCATTCCGATTTCTAACATTCCTTTCACGCTGCAGTACCTGTTGCCTTATGGAGCTGTGGCTTTTTCACTGATATATGCCCATGTGCTAAATTTCATTCACGCAGCCAGTGTGGTGGTGTCACACAACAACAAATGTCATCAGACATGTTGCTAGTCCCCCATCCATTCTGCACATGCGCACTTCTGTTCCCCTGTGATTCACTCATGAAAATGGCAGGAAAGAATGGCAGGCCAGTAGACCGCCCCACAGTTTATCACTTTACTCCTATGATTTTCTGGGTTAATGGGGTTGTAAACAGATTTTTTTTCTGGGAGCAATTAACATGGAAATGAGTGCTAAACTTCCACTAGAGTTCCAAAAGTGGCCTTTACATCGTGTGAAAGATCAAATAAAATGCAAAAATGCCAGGAAATCAGAATAAACTGCTCTCTGAATGCAGCCCAAATGTTTTCACTCCCCAGGATCAACCCTCAAAGTCTTTGGACAAACGTAGTACGAAACACTATTAGAGATGATGCCAACAATTCATAGGAAGCTGTGTTATTCTGAATCAGACCAACTGGTCCATCTAGAGGCATTGTCTACACTGACTGGCTGTCCACGATTTCATACAAGACTGTCTCCCAGCCCTAATTGGAGGTGCCAGGGATTGAAACTGGGGCCTCCTGCATGCAGAACAGATGCTCTAACCACTGGGCTATGGTTTCCCTCCTTACCTGCTTCTCAAATTTGTCCAAATTGTAAACTTCATCTGTATTATGAGTCAAGAGCCACATACCCTGGAAGTCCTCCTCCATCTCAGAATGTTAAACAAGTTTCTGCATATGCACAGTGTTCAACTGATCAGGCAAACCAAAGGTAGGTTGGGATTTTTTTAAAAAATTAACCCCTTACTCTCAATTAAACTCTACCTCAGGGGTAGGGAACCCGAGGCCTGGGGATCACATGTGGCCCTCCAAGCCCCTCCATCTGGCCCTCAGGACTTTCCCCACACCATATCCCTTCCTCAGCCACACCCCCTTTCCCCAGGTCACAGCCCTCCCTGGGCCTGCTCTGCACCCTCCCTGAATGTATTTGCCTGGCTGGAATATGTCCTTGCACTCTGATCATCCCCCTTGGATGCCTGGATGGAGGGTAGAAAGAAGTGTGTGAGCGCAGAAACCATCCCAGTGGATGCTGTTCCATTTGGACAAATAGGGCCTTGCCCCACCAACCTCAGTCTGCCCCCACCTGTCTTCCCTCTTCCTTTCAACCTCTCCAGGTGGTGATGGCACTACCTAGCATCCTCTTCCTTACTCTTGTGTTGCCCTTTAGGAACTCAGCAGGGAAGAGAACAGAGACAAAACTGGAATCCTCTGGCTCTGCCTGACTCTGGCTTGGGTTCCGCTGACTGTTTGGACTCCCTGTATTCCGCTCCACCAGTCTTGATGGGCAACCAACCACCACTGAACTCGCGTACAGTACAAAGGTAACATTTACATTCATTGCTCTGCCCGCTTTTGCCTCTGACCCCACCAACCACAGGCACGTGGCCCCCTGGATGTTTGCCCAGAACTGAATGCAGCTCTTGGGCTGAAAAAGGTGCGCCCACCCCTGTTCCCTTACATTACTCTCCAATAGTAGGATCTTTAAATAGAAATGAAAGTATCATTAGGCAAGATGAACAGCCTTCCCCTGAATAAATAATGCCATACCTGACGATGGGCTAGATGGCCGTTTCAAGGCTGATTTCCATGTCCAGGGGATAGGAACAGTGGAAATTAATTTTGATTTCGTTCTCTCTAATGACAGCCCCATCGGCCAGATATAGCATGTTACTATACGTGGCATGAGTTTAGTTTTTCTGTGGGGGAATAGAAGGAATCAAAGCAGTTCATCTCCTGGCTTCAGTAGAGTTACATACATGGCTGGGCTCAAGCAAACATTTTTGATGCAAAAAAAAAAAAGAGGTGCTTTTGAGAAGATAGAAATGGCTGCCCAAACCCCTTACTCACCATTTTCATGGCTGAATGCACTGTGTTTACTGTTTAATCAGTAGTTGCATTGGCACCACTAATTTTAAAAGTATCTCTTTCCTGATTAGAAGAGTCTAGTCATTCAGGGATTATGTAACCAGCATGATAATGCCAAGCCATTGTTACAGTGCCTATCTGATTCAACTACATGATTATGTCATAAAGCCAATCCAGGGCTATGCTTCTTGCCTTCACTCTGAATTGGCTTTGTGACAATACCATACAGCCAATCAGCTTCTGCCTCAAGCATTTACAGATATGAACACCATCTTCAGATAACAATCTAAAAAATACTTCCTGGTGACACTTTCCCACTGAATAAAGAACTTACTGTCAATTGGGTTCCACAATGGCCAGCTTCAGTGGGTGTCAACACTGAGACCATTGTTCTGTTCCTCTGTTCTATAAAACCAGCACATCTGTAGTCCCTCAATTGCATGTTTATGTTTTGGAAGCCCATGCTGTTCAGGAGGCACTTTTCAATGGAGACCTTAATTTCATTTGCACCACACTCCAGTTGCGGCTCCAAGCTAGAAACATCTTAAGTGTAAGAATAAATAGCTTGATGAGTAGCAGCAACAGCAGCAGCAGCAATAGTTGTTAATATTTACTAAGCACATTCTTTGACTGCTCATTTATTTTCCGCATGTCAAATGCTGAAAGCAGCTCAGGTACATAATCTCAGCAATGCTTAACAGTACCCCACAAAGTGGGCCAGTATTATTAACATTCCTATGCTATCAGGTTTCTTTAAATCAGATGTGTATTTAATCATTAGATATACATTTATTAGATTTATATTGAATAGTTGGAGTGGGGGTGACAGGGATTTTTGGGGTCCAATGGACCGGGGGTCCTGAAGACATTGAGGACACAGGCTTGTAGCAAACAGGTATGCCTTTATTTAGTAAGGCAATGTACAGGTGGTCAGTTTCCCATGATGTTCGATGGAGCTCTGCCACATGGCACTGATGTTCACAATTTTATGCCCTCCAAGACAAAGAAATTAGCATTTTCCAATCCGAAAGTTATACATCAACAATACATAGTTATGATGCTGCCTACATTAAAACTAGCCAACCAGATAATAGTCAGAATCCCTAATACCAGCCCATCACTTATCTGACCTAACACATTCCAAAGCTGGCCCTTCCTGACCTGATAGAGACGCTGAGTCTGCTTTACCAAGGTCTTTCCCCTCTTTATCTAAGTTCCAGGGTCTTCTTGACCCAGCATACAGAACATACTGTACATTCCACGAAGGGTCCTTGGGAGGGACCTCAAGGAACAGAATCAACCAGAGAATTAGAGATTTTCAGCTTTGATTCACATATTATTATTATTATTATTATTAATGCAATTTATATACCGCCCCATAGCCGAAGCTCTCTGGGCGGTTCACAACAAGTAAAACATCTGATATACAATTAAAACCACATATCAAGCAATTTAAACATACATTAATAGTATCAAAAAAAATTAAAAACATATGTATACACATACAAATGCATATTAAATATTAAAAAGCTGAAATACTAAAAATACTAAGATGCTAAAAAGCTAAAAACTGAAACTAAAATGCCTGGGAGAAGAGGAAGGTTTTTACCTGGCGCCGAAAAGATAGTAATGTTGGCGCCAGGCGTACCTCATCAGGAAGAATATTCCATAGTTCGGGGGCCACCACTGAGAAGGCCCTTTTTCTTGTTATCACCTTCCGGGCTTCTCTCTGAGTAGGCACCCGGAGGAAGGCCTTCGATGTGGAGTGGAGTGTACGGGTGGGTTCGTATCGGGAGAGACGTTCCATCAGATATTGTGGCCCCATGCTGTGCAAGGCTTTATAGGTTAAAACCAGCACCTTGAATCGAGCCCGGAAACATATAGGCAACCAGTGCAAGCGGGCCAGAATCGGTGTTATATGTTCGGACCGCCCGGTCCCAGTTATCAGTCTGGCCGCTGCATTCTGCACGAGCTATAGTTTCCGAACCGTCTTCAAGGGCAGCCCCACGTAGAGTACATTGCAGTAGTCTAATTTAGAGGTTACCAGAGCATGAACAACTGAAGCAAGGTTTTCCCTGTCCAGATAGGGGCGTAGCTGGGCCACCAGCCAAAGTTGGTAAAAAGCACTCCATGCCACCGAGGCTACCTGAATATTTATAACTTCAATATTTCTAAAGAACATATAGTTTATTAGTTTAGCATAAAAATTCCTCATCAGGGGTTAAGAATGAGAGAAAGATGCTTGCCTGTTCAACATAATCACTGCTAAGTTAGAACCAGCAACCTGTGCAATTTTTACATTTACTGTTCCTAGCTGGGAGGTGGGGTTCAGTAGCATAGCCAGTACAGTGTTGTTGGTTTTTTACGGTAATATAGTAAACAGCACTACAGTTTTATACTTCTGCAAACTTCAGAGTTCACCCTAGCTTACTGATATCACCCTCTGCTTGGATGGTGCTGTTTTGGGTTCAGTCCTGTCAGCGCTCGCAAAGTGAGTTCATTATTTCTAGAAGTGACCTATATGGGTTCACAGCACAGAGCTCAATGTACAGCCCCTGTGCCCTTTATAACTTGGCCCTCTGTTGATATGTACTAAATGGACTACAGCTCCCAAAAACTCCCTCCCCCCCCCCATCATGGACCACTTGAAAATTGCTGGGGGCCTTGGCAGGGCATTTCATGATCTTTTCTGTCTTTCATAGCAATTGTCCTGCGCTGCGCTAGCTGTTGTATGTTTTTCAGTTGTGTGTTTTATTGCTTCTTTTATTTATTATTTAGAAGCAGATTGCGCAGAATTCAAACAGTAATACAATAAAATACAATACAAAAAATAAAAGTAGCCAATAAAATCTGCATTAATAATTGAATGCAGCAGTGGTCTGTGGATCACAGTTTGGGAACTGGCCTAGAGGTCTTTTCAAACCTTCACCTTCATGCGTAGAGCACAAGCATGGAAGAGGAAGCGAATCGTAACGCAAGTCCCACCTTGATATTCTCACCCACAGCTGGGGGGAGGGCACTTCTGCACATGCGTACGTATAACGTAGGCCAGCCTTCCCCAGCACGGTGAACTCTGGATGTTTTGGACTCCAGTTCTTATTAGCTCCAGCCAGGATGACCAATGGATTAGAAGATTTTTCATTTGTATTGGGGTAGCCACTGTGGTGCTGTCCAGATGTTTTAGACTACATCTCCCATTATCCCTGGCTCTTGGCTATGCTGTCTGGGGAAAATAAGAACTTCAGTAAAGCCTGCTGAATCAGGCCAAATGGCCCATCTAGTCCATCGGCCTGTTCTCATAGAGGCCAACCAGGTGCCCATGGGAAGCCCACAAGCAGGACCTGAGCGCAAGAGCACTCTCCCCTCCTGCAGTTTCCAGCAACTGGTATTTGGAACCATGCTGCCTCCAGCTATGGTGGCCGACCATAGCCATCATGCAGATGGAAGTTGTAGCCCACAACATCTGGATGGCACCATGTTGGCTACCCCTGATTTGTAAATGAGTTCTGACATGCCAATGGGTGATTTGTTTTTTATTTATTTATTTATTGAATTTATTAGTTGCCCATCTGGCTGGCTGTCCAGCCACTCTGGGCCACATACAAAATAGGCATACAATACATAGGCATTAAAAATCTAAATACGATGAAGATAAAATCTAGCCCACCCCAAAAGCCTGCCTGAAGAGCCAAGTCTTCAAGACCCAGCGAAAGCTCGTCATAGAAGGGGCATGGTGGAGATTATTTGGGAGGGAGTTCCACAGGGTGGGGGCCACAATTGAAAAAGCCTCCCTTTAGGCCTCACCAGTTTGGCTGTTTTGACTGATGGGATGGAAAGAAGGTCTTTTGAGGCTGATCTTGTTGGGCAGCATAGCTGATTTGCATGCATGCCTGCACTGTCCTTGGGTATTTTCAATCATTCCTGTGAACTTTCTTGCTCTGATGTGCCTCCATCTTGGTCCCAACCCTGACATTCATAATGGACCTACCAGAGCTGTTGGACTCTCGATTGCAGGAGCACCCCCATTTCTCATTGATCAGCTCACATTCTTCTGCGCCACACTGGGGACATGGGCTGTCAATGTACTCAGGATCTGGAAGATTGCGTTCATAAAGCACAAAGTAGGTCACAATTTATGCACAATATAAATTCAATAAATAAATTATTAAATAACAACTAGAGAGGGTCTATATGAGATCAGAGTAAAGAGTTGCATCTTCAGCCTATGACAAAAGCTGTATAATGAAGGTACCAAGTGCACCCCTGTGGGGAGGGAATTCCACAACTTGGGGGCTGCCAGTCAGAATGCCCTCTTTCATGCCACCCGCCCCAATATCGGAGGGTGACAGAACTACCAAGAGGGGCCCCCAATACCCAAGAGGTTCTGTAGGGAAGGAGGTGCTCTTTCACATATTTAGGCCCCAAGTCATTTAGGGCTTTAAACCAGAGTTTGGAAAAGTTACTTTTTTGAACTACAACTTCCATCAGCCCCAGCCAGCATGGCCACTGGATTGGGCTGATGGGAGTTGTAGTTCAAAAAAGTAACTTTCCAAGCTCAACTTTAATAGGGTTACCATATTCCAGTTCCACAAATCGGGGCAGGCTAATTTGCATATTATGCAAATTATTTGCATATTATTTGCATATTATGCAAATTATTTGCATATTAATATTTGGATTGTCCAGTTGTTTTGTTTTTGTGCCTAGGATTTACCACTAAAAACTGGGGAAAGATGTGAGAAATCTTTTTTTTAAAAGCAACATTTTCAGCCTTAAATGCCTAGATTCTAGTTTCCAACACTTTGGAATATTGATTGATTGATTGATTAAGAGGATTTATATCCTGCCCTTCTGCTGTTAAAAACAGAGCTCAGCACAGCTTACAAATATAATAAAAACAATAAAAATACACAATCAATATAAAAACATAATAAAAACACAAAATAGCAACAAACATAAAGTAAGTCAGGGCAGCAGTATGGTTAACCTTTGCTGGTCATTGACCAAAATAAACTTATTTACATTTTTTAGTATGGTTAACCATTACACATACGATATATTTAAGAGATGTGGTGGGTGGAGAAGAGCAAGAAGCCAAAATGTTACGAAAAGGAGTCTTTCACACCACATGCTCAGTTCTAAATACTGTTGCAGCAAGTTTTACAAGTTCCTCCAGTATTCCACTGGTGCAAGCACTCAGACGTTCAAAGTATCTGTATGTTTCTTAGGTTTTATAAAAGCAGAGCTTTGCTTAACGCAAAATTTCTTCTCCCTTTGATCAACCGCATCTGCACAGGTTCCACCTCCATACTCAAAATGAAACTGGGCCTGGAAGTGTGCAATAACTCCACGCATACTTTGCTAATTTACCAATGCCAGGATGTCTGTCTTATTGACTACTTTCCTGCTCCCCCCCCCCGGGCATCATGAAAGACCCAGTCCTGGGCTCAGAAAGAAAATAAATATCTGGTCCTCTTCAAAGTACTCATACACCTCTTGTTTTAATTAAAATAATATTTATAAATTCTTGCTCTTATCACTAATGGGAGTTAATTACCTTGCATATGCTGCTGTTGCTTCTATGGCTGTAACGGAGTGAGGTTAAAGATAAGTGAAATGCAAATAATAATAATAATAATAAATTTTATTTTTCAGCCGCCTATCTGTCCGGGTTAGGGACACTCTAGGCGACGAACAACAAGAATAAAAACAATACATATAGATCAACATAATCAAATTTTAAGCTAAAAAACCATTCATTAATTCAATTGTAACATAAGTTAATCTGTCCCAAACTTGTAGGCCTGCCTGAACAGCCAGGTCTTCAAGGCTCGGCGATAGCTGGATAGGGAGGAAGCATGTCTGAGATCGAAAGGGAGAGAGTTCCAGAGGGTGGGGGCCACAACAGAGAATGCCCTCTCTCTGGTCCGTACCAGCCTAGCTGTTCTCACCGGTGGGACCGAGAGAAGGTCTTGCGAGGCTGATCTCGTCAGGTGGCACAATCGGTGATTCTGGTGGCATTCCTTCAGATATACTGGGCCAAAACCATATAGGGTTTTAAAGGTCAACACCAACACCTTGAATTGGGCCCGGTAGACAACTGGTAGCCAGTGAAGATCTAATAACACTGGGGTGATATGATCCCAGTGACGGCTATGCGTAATCAAGTGTGCCACCGCGTTCTGTACCAGCTGTAATTTCCGGACCGTTTTCAAGGGTAACCCCACGTACAGCGCATTGTAGTAGTCTAAGCGAGAGGAGACCAGGGCATGTATCACCTGAGGGAGCAGGTGAACAGGAAGATAGGGACGCAGTCTCCGTATCAGATGTAATTGATACCAAGCTGCCCGGCTCACTGCTGTAATCTGAGCCTCCATGGACAGCTGGGAGTCAAGTATGACCCCAAGACTGCGGACCTGGTCCTTCAGGGGTAAACTTACCCCATCAAGCATCAGGTCAGTAATTCCTAACTTCCTTTTATCTCCCACAAGTAATACCTCAGTCTTGTCGGGGTTCAGCTTCAGCCTATAGGAAAAAACCAACACAAAAGGCAGTAACACTTTCCTAAATGTAATACCATACCAACCACAACAAGATTCCTATGAGTAAGGCAGAAAACTCAGCATTCCACAACCAGTCAGGATTCATAACCAAAAACCCAAACTAAAAAAATCCTAGCAGCCAGTCAGCCAAGGTCACAGAAATCCCTATGCAGCACAACCTGACCTGGGGACTGCAGTTAATGCAGAATGCTGCAGCACAATTGCTGACATGAGTGAGATCCTATTAGCACATAATACCTCTGCTCTGAAATCTGCGTTGGTTGCTGATTTGCTACCAAGGCAAGTTCAAGCTGTGCTTTCCATGTTATGGGTGCCACATAGTACAGTACTTGTTCTGCTCTTGTAAGAAATCAGTCCTGTAAAGTGGCAGCACCTACGCTTTGGAACTCCTTGCCTATTGACATTAGGCAGACGCCTCTTTTCAGCACCAGCTAAAATCAGTTTTCTTGAGGCAAGCCTCTCCAGGCATGTGGAAGCTATTGTGTTTTTAAATCTGTTTTTAACTCATTGTTGGTTTTGTTATTTTGAATGTTTTTAAGTATCTGTCCTTAACACTTTTGCCAATAATTTTATTGTTTTAATTCTTTCTGTAAACCGCTTTGAGATTTTTTACAATAAAGCGGTATATATATGTTGTAAATAAAAATACATAAATAAATGTTGGAGTCACTGTGGCCCTTGAGTCTCTTCCCACTTTTAGGAACCAAGGAATCTGCCTTATACTGATTCAGGCCATTTCGTACCATGATTTCTTAAATGCAATACCATACCAACCACAACAAGATTCCTATGACTAAGGCAGAAAACTAAGCATCTCACAACCAGTCAGGATTCCTAACCAAAAACCAAAAATAGGATAAATGAAGAAATATTTATATAAGCATGACTATCAAATATATTTATTATTTACACAAACTGTAAAGATATTTATAGTGCAATCCTAGGTTTAATCCTAGGAAGCAAGTCCCAGGGTATTCAGTGGGGCTTACTCAAACAGGGACAGAAATCCAACCTCAAGTGATAAGCAACTTCATTCACACAACCCAAAATTCCGAATCATGCCACTTTACGCTGTTTTGCAACTGTTTATACTTGTTTTTATGGTTATTGGATTTTAAATGGCTTTATTTCTTGTTGTGAGCTGCCTTGGTTTCCAACCCTACCTCACAGGGTTGTTGGAAAGACTACACACACACTGCAGATGTATAAATACATACAGCCCATATAATAGTTTATTGTCAAACCAGTTGGTCATTGCAGAAAAATCAGTATTAGTTTCTAAAAAATCAGTATTAGTTTCCTACAGAATAAAAACTGTAATACCTAAGTAGGCCCTGCCTACTTGCTTTAAAATAGGACTGGAGATGGGGACAGAAAGAGTTAGAACACAAACACAATTCTTTTTTACATTCACTCCAAAGTCCCATTGATTTTCAGCACATTCATAACGATGTCTATTCAAAAGTAAGTCCTATTGAATTCAATGGGATTTACTCTGGGCATATGGGATTAACATTGCTTTTACAAAAGCAAGTATTGGGAAGGTTTTCAAAACACTGCCCAGGATCTGACTCCTGCACACAAGATGGAAAAAAACTGAAATGTATATACTTACCCAATTTATGAGATTTTCAGATAAACAGAGTGGGGGGGAACTACCATTTTCTGGCATTGCAATGACGTTTTCTAGACACTGCCTCAGGTCAACCAAATGCAACCCTGGCTTCACTGATTGGCTGCAATCCTGAATGGGTGGGGTTAAAGCTACAAAGTGCTATACAGTACTGTTTAAAGAAAGATTTAACAGTCGGGGGGGCGGCTGACGTTTTTATGTATATTGTGAGAACCAGACCACCTAGAAACTTAATTTTTTTTAAATTAAAGCTGAGAATCCGGGCCACCTAAGGGGCTAAACGGGCACCGGGTGGCATGCAAAGAATCCGGGTAAAACCCGGCTAACCGGGCAATATGGCAACCCTATGCTTTAAACACTAGTGTGAGCACCTTGAATTGGGGCTGGAAATGAACTGGCAAAATACATTTCTCTGGTTCCGAAACAGAACTTTCCTCCAAGATAACTCCAAGTAACATACCTGTGCAATAACTCAAGGAACAAGCTGGTGTCCCTTGAAACTTGTAGACATAATAACCACCTACACAAGCTTTAACTTGTACAGTAATAGACCAGTGGCAGCAGTTGTCATTCCAGTGGGCGCAGGCTGTACAAGTTACTATTTCAACATTATTAGTGGGGTGCAAACCATTTAGCCACATAGGTGCATCAGTGTTACACTTGTATATTGGTACGCAAGGTTCTGGCATGCGCTCTCCTCCATTGCCAACAAACCGATACCACCCTTTTTTATCACTGTCACAATTTTTTCCTAAACCGTAGGAGGTGCTTCACCAAGGTTGATCCAGAACCATGTGAATCAAACACGGATCAGAGCAGGTGCGGGATCCATTCATTCTCATACATCCTTCAGCAAAGCCAGGAGCTTCACAGTGGAAGCCATCTCCATCGTAACCCTCAGGACAGGAGCAGGAATAGTTTCCATGGGTATTGATACAGGTTGCTACAGAGTGGCAGTGATTTAAATGGGGGTTGGAACATTCATCCACATTGGCGCAATTGGCACCGTCTCCAGTGAACCCATCTTGGCAAATGCATTGATGACGGTCTCGGTTTTCCTCGCAAGTAGCGTTGGGGTGGCAGTCTGAACAGTGCACTGCAGCTAGGTAAACATAAACACAGCTCTTTATCCATGGTGTTCACATACTTCCCAGGACTTACCAACCCATTCAAATAAAATAAAGAGGGGTCTCAGGCTACAAGAACCTGTAGCCTTCTTGATGTCATTAGGCTGTGTCTGTCAGGCCCAGGATGTGACTCAGGAACCAGACCAACGGCTGTAGTTAATTCGTGTTTTATTAGGGTAATGTCCAAACAAAGACTGCGTTTTCTCATGAAGCAATACAGGGATACAGGTCCTGCGGCATTGGGAGAAAGTTGACAGAGCAAGGGACTTCTTCCCGCCTGTTCTTTAAGAAGGGGCCAAACGGAAGGAATTAATGTATTGATGGACAAATTCAAAGAATTTGGACCGTTAGCAGGATTTAAGATCAACAATCAAAAAACAAAGATGTTGGTGAAAAATTTAACTTTAAGGGAACAGAAAGAGTTAATGGACAAGACAGATTTTACAATAGAGAAAAAGTTGAAATATTTAGGTATCATTATGACAAATAAAAATTCAAAGTTGTTTCATAATAATTATGAAAAATTATGGACAGAGATTAAGAAAGACTTGCTAAGATGGGATAAACTACAACTGTCATTAATGGGTAGAATATCTGTGATAAAAATGAATGTATTACCGAGAATGATGTTTTTGTTTCAAACAATACCTGTAATATCCTCTGATTTACCTTTTAAACAATGGCAAAAAGATATCTCTAAATTTGTATGGCAAGGAAAAAAACCAAGAGTTAAATTTAAACTACTACAAGATGCCAAAGAAAGAGGAGGACTGGGATTACCAAATCTGAGACTTTATTTTGCTGCCTGCTGTCTAGTCTGGATAAAGGAATGGATCTTATTGAGGAATAAAAGACAATTGGATTTGGAGGGCCATAATTTGAAGTGGGGATGGCATGGATATCTATGGTATGACAAAGTAAAAGTAAATGTAGACTTTAACAATCATTTTATAAGACGTCCTCTGTTGAAAATATGGAATAGATATAAACCAAGGTTTTATTCGAAAATACCGTTATGTGTCTCAAGTCAAGAAGCGTTTTATAGAAGAGAAATGGCTGGAAAAGAGAAATGGTTAACTTATCAAGAACTATTAGAAAATGTACATGGAGAATATACAATGAAAGAGAGAGAACAACTGACAAAGGAAGGACATAGTTTTCAATGGTTTGCCTATTTACAATTGTTAGAAAGATATAAAATGGACAAGAAAATGTATGGGTTTGAAATAAGTAAATCTGATTTTGAAATAGGATTGTGTACAAATGATGAAAATATAATTGCGAAAATGTATAAACTCTTATTGAAAATGGATATGGAGGAAGAACAAGTAAAAGAGTGTATGGTAAAGTGGGCAAAAAATTTTGGTTATAATATACAAATGGATCAATGGGAAAATATGTGGAAAAAAGGTTTGAAATTTACACTATGCTATAATCTTAAAGAAAATTTTTATAAAATGATGTACCGTTGGTACATGACTCCAGAAAAGTTGTCAAAAATGTATAGTAATGTTTCTAATGTTTGTTGGAAATGTAAACAACAAGAAGGATCATTTTATCATATGTGGTGGCTGTGTAAAAAGGCAAAATCATTTTGGGCACAGATAGGTAGGAAGATGCAAAAAATTCTAAAGATAAATATTCAGTCAAAACCAGAATTTTTTTTATTGGGTTTTATGGATAAACAAATAGAAAAGAAATATGGAAGAATAATATTATATATGATTACGGCAGCAAGATTATTATATGCACAAAAGTGGAAAATGGAATCAACACCAACAATGGAAGAATGGCTATTGAAATTAATGGACTTAGTAGAAATGGATAAATTGACATGTTTACTTAAAAATCGACAGATACATTTCTTAAGGAATGGAAGCCTCTCTTAGACTTTTTGTTGAAAGATCAAAATAAAATGATGATACTGGGATCTGACGATTAATTAAGACAGCCTATGGAGAAAAGGGATTCTGTATGTATACATTAAGGGACAGGTTTGATGTATATTATATACTTATAGCTGATCTGCGACAAATCGGAAGTCAACTATTTTATTTTCATTTTTTGTTGTTGTATTGTTATGTTCTTTTGACTTTGTTTTGTTTGTTTTTGGAAAAATTTGAATAAAAATTATAAAAAAAAAAAAGAAGGGGCCAAACGGGCGCGCAATCTTTCGCTCCTCCTTAACTGCCCCTCAGGTACTGCCCACCTTCCCCCCTTCTCTCCTGTCTTTTCAGCTGTCTGCGTGTGCGCGGTGAGGGGGGAAGCATCACCCCCTCTTCTTCTGAAGTTTCCGATTCCAGGATGGGGGATAGGGGAGGGGCTGATGGTAAACTGCCTCCCCGCTTTTCGGCTGTAAGCAGCCCTCCCTCTTTCCCCTCTTGCTCTGAGACTGAAAGAGGGGGAGGCGTGAGAATGTCCAGGGAGGGCTCAGGCTCCCCGTTGCTAAGCGACCTTATCACTGGCAGTTCCTCTGTTTCGTCTTCGCTCCAAAGGGGGGAAGTTCCTCCCCCTTCCCTCTGCCATCCATCCGAATACTCTTCTCCCAACTCTCCGGGATCCAGCTCCCCGGGATTGGGACCCCAGCTCTGCCTTCCGACACCATCCCCCCTCCCAGGCTGTGCCCCCCTCCCCTTGTCTGGCTTGGGACGGTGGGGAAAACGTTGATGGAAAAGTTTTACCAATTCTGGAGCATGCACATCAGCTGCATCTTCCCATGATCTGTCAGCCACCCCATAGCCTTTCCAGTGAATCAAGTACTGCAGCTTGTGGCGTCTGATCCTGGAATCTAAGATCTCCTCAACTTCAAACTCAAGCTGCTCATTTACCAGGAGTGGAGCTCCGGGAGGTTCCTTCGGCCGTAACTCACTGGGAGGGGCGGCTTTCGTTAAGAGGGATCGATGGAACACAGGATGTATTTTAAACGTGTCAGGCAGCTTCAGTCGGTACGCCACGGGATTGATTTCAGTTTCTATTTCGAAAGGACCCACCCTCTTGTCTTGTAATTTTCTACATTTGCCCGGCATCTGGAGGAAGCGGGTGGACAGCCATACCTGGTCTCCCAGTTGAAGGGGGGGGCTCCTTCCTGTGCAGGTCAGCAACTCGCTTGTACTCCGTTTTGGCTTCGTTTAACTGCTGTTTCAGTGTCTGTTGCGCCGCTTGCAATTCCTTAAGGAAGTTCTCAGCTGCCGGTACCAGCATTCCTTCTGAGCTGCTTGGAAAGACTTTAGGATGGAATCCATAATTAGTGAAGAACGGGGTTTGTTGAGTGCTGGAGTGCAGAGAATTGTTGTAAGCGAACTCTGCAAAATGCAAATATGATACCCAGTCAGTCTGTTGATAGGACACATAACTTCGTAAATATCTTTCCAAAACGGTGTTCAAGCGTTCCGTCTGCCCATCTGTCTGGGGGTGATGGGCGGAGGAGAGTTTTAATTCCGTCTGCAACTGTTTCCACATTGCTCTCCAAAATTTGGCTGTGAACTGAGTTCCTCGGTCTGAGAATACGCTGTTTGGCAATCCATGCAGCCGGTAGACTTCTTTTATGAATAACTTGGCCGTTTCTTTAGCCTCTAAGGCCCCTGCACAAGGAAGAAAGTGTGCCATTTTGGTAAGTAGATCCACCACTACTAAGATGGCTGTCATTCCTTGGGACTTGGGTAGATCAGTTATAAAATCCATGGAGAGGTCCTTCCAGGGTTCGTGTGGGACAGGCAATGGTTGTAACAGTCCTGCTGGTGTCCCTGTTTGTGTTTTTGTCCGCAGACAGACAGAGCAGGACTTTACATAACTCTCAATATCCTGACGCATTTTAGGCCACCAGAAGTCCTTGGCCACGTTCTGAATGGTCTTGTAAATCCCAAAGTGTCCCACTGTGATGGAATCATGACACTGGCGTAGGATTCTGAGCCTTAATTCCCCTTCTGGCACATATCTGGCGGTTTTGAACCATAACAGTCCATTTCTCCAGTGAAATGTTACTTCTGAGTCTTGACCTTGTCCCGTCTCCTGCTGATATTTTAGCATGTCTGCATCTTCTTGTTGTGCCTTTTTGAGTTCCTCTTCCCATGAAGGCTGGCATACTCCCAACGTTAATTTCTCTGGCGGGATTACGTACTGAGGCTGGTCCTCGGATTCACTTTCTTTGTATTGTGGCTGTCTGGATAAGGCATCTGCTCTCTGGTTTTTGGCTTGGGCATGGTAAGTAATCTGGAAGTTAAACCTAGTGAAGAACTGGGACCATCTTATCTGTCTCTGGTTCAGCTTTCTGGCGGTTTGGAGGCTTTCAAGATTCTTGTGGTCGGAGCGCACTTCAATTCGATGAGAGGTCCCCTCTAGGTATTGTCTCCAGTTTTCAAAAGAGTCCTTGATGGCCAGCAGCTCCTTCTCCCAAACTGTGTAGTTCTTCTCTGCAGGCTTTAACTTCCGAGAGAAGTACGCACAGGGGTGCAGCTCCTTCCCTTCTTGGTCTAATTGTAGCAGGACCCCCCCGATGGCAAAATCTGAAGCATCTGCTTCCACTACGAAAGGGCGGTTCGGATCAGCAAAGCGCAGAATGGGCTCAGTAGCAAACCTTCTCTTCAGCTCCTCAAAGGCCTCGGTGGCGTTCTCTGTCCATTGAAACTTCTTCTTCCCCCTTAAACAGTCAGTCAGAGGAGCTGTTAATTTGGAAAACCCTGGAATGAACTTTCTGTAATAATTGGCAAACCCCAAAAACCGTTGTACATCCTTTTTGGTGACAGGTTGGCCCCAGTCCAATATGCAGCTTACTTTCCCTGGGTCCATCTCCACGCCTTCCGCTGAGATTCGATATCCAAGGAAGTCTAGAGACTTGAGGTCAAATCCACATTTCTCTAATTTAGCATACAGGTGATTTTCTCTCAGTCTCTTCAACACCGTCTTCACATGCTGGTCGTGGTCTTCCTGGTTCTTTGAGAACACCAGGATATCATCTAAGTAACAGATTACATACGTGTCCAACAAGTCTCTAAACACGTCGTTCATGAATTTTTGAAAAACTCCTGGACTTCCACAAAGCCCGAACGGCATGACCAGGTATTCATACTGTCCGTAAGCGGTCAAGAATCCTGTTTTCCATTCATCTCCCTCCTTCATTCTGATCAGATTGTACGCTCCTCTCAAATCCAACTTCATGAAGATTTTTGCAGAGCGCAGTCGGTCCAGCAACTCTGAGATCAGGGGCAGCGGGTAGCTGTTGGGGATGGTGATCTGGTTCAATGCGCGATAGTCGTTACAGGGTCTGAGTTCCCCCCCCTTCTTTTTCACAAACAATCGTGGCGCTCCAGCAGGGGATTGTGAGGGGCGTATGAATCCTCGCCTCAGGTTTTTATCCAGGAATTCCTTCAGGGCCTCCCTCTCATTCTCTGTGAGAGAGTAGATTCTCCCTGATGGGATGCTGGCTCCTGGCACTAGGTCAATCACACAGTCGTAAGGGCGGTGGGGGGGTAAAGTCTCTGCCTCTTTTTCATCAAACACATCTTTGAATTCTTCATACTTTGGCGGCAGGATCACTTGCTCGATCTTTTGCACTGCCCCCGCTAGGGTGTTCTTGATTCCTTCAGGTTGACAGCTCTCCTGGCAATACTGTGAGGTGAACCACACCACGGCCTCCTTCCAACTTATTTTGGGTTCATGCTTTGCTAGCCAGGGCATTCCCAGAATCACCTCAAAGTTCGAGAGATCTGACACGTATAGCGAAATGAACTCTTCATGCCCAGGGATTTGAAGTTTCACTTCCTCCGTGGCTTGTGTCACCCCTCCTGACTTCAGGGGTCTCCCATCGATAGTCTCCACAGCTAGGGGAGCATCCAGTTTCCACCGGGAAATTCCATGACGCTTGACTAACTTTGCATCAATAAAATTTGTGGAGGCTCCACTGTCAATTAAGGCAGTGGAATTAAACACCACTCCTCTGGAAGTTGTAATCCGAATAGGCAAGACCAACACCCCCTTTGAGGGAGGTTGGATCGTTGGGGGGCCTTTATACAATGCTGCCCCCAGTCCACCGGCCTGCACGTGGACTGGGTGTTCTAGTTTCCCGATGGCTCAGCTTTCCCCCCTTTCAGTCCACAGTCTCTGGCCACATGGCCCGGCTTTGAACAATAAAAGCATAAACATTCCCGGCGTCGTCTTTCCTTTTCTTCTTCCGACAGTCTTGGCCTAGCCCCTCCCTGTCCCTCAGTTGCATTACCTGCCATCCCTGCAGTGGGAAGGGTCTTGTTGCGGGATGCCGAGGCTGAGTATCTCGGGACCTCCTGCTTCCTTTCCAGGCGCCTTCCTTCCATCCGGTGATCTATCTGTAGGCATAGCCGGATGAGCCCTGGTAGGTCAGCGGGGGGGGAGGTCCTGGCCAACTCATCCAGGATTTCAGCATTTAATCCACTCCGGTACATAAACATCAGGGCGGCGTCATTGTAACCAGTTTCCTGGGACAGAATTTTAAAAGTGTTAGTGTACTCGGAAACAGTCCCTTTAGCTTGCTTCAGAGCGCCTAGTTGCCGCGCTACTGTTTCAGCCCTTTGCGGGTCTTGAAACATCTCGGTCATCTCCTGTATAAATCCTCTGTACCTTCCTAAGACAGTATCCTTTCTCACGAGATACGGAGTCACCCATTTTGCAGCTTCTCCCTCCAGGAGGCTAATCACAAAAGCTACTTTAGCCACATCGTCTGGAAATTCCGTGTGCCTGACATCCAGATATAACTCACATTGAGCCACGAAGGTTGCCAACTGATCACTTTGTCCTGCGTATTTTGGGGGCAATCCAATGGGAACCTTTACTACGGCAGCTGGAGGGTCTGTTCGCATCTGGTCTATCGTGGCCTTCAAGGTTTGATTATCCGTCTTCAGCGCCTTGACTGCTGCTAGCAGGGCTTGAACATCCGTCTGCAAATCAGCTACCTTAGTCCTCAAGAGTTCCACTTCTTCCGTCTCAGAAGTGGGGTTCATCCCCCCCGCTGCTCCCTTTGACATCTTGTCCCAGTCAAGTGAAGAGAGCGTTGAGGGTGATTTAGGTGGCTCTGTCAAGCTGTCAGGCCCAGGATGTGACTCAGGAACCAGACCAACGGCTGTAGTTAATTCGTGTTTTATTAGGGTAATGTCCAAACAAAGACTGCGTTTTCTCATGAAGCAATACAGGGATACAGGTCCTGCGGCATTGGGAGAAAGTTGACAGAGCAAGGGACTTCTTCCCACCTGTTCTTTAAGAAGGGGCCAAACGGGCGCGCAATCTTTCGCTCCTCCTTAACTGCCCCTCAGGTACTGCCCACCTTCCCCCCTTCTCTCCTGTCTTTTCAGCTGTCTGTGTGTGCGCGGTGAGGGGGGAAGCATCACCCCCTCTTCTTCTGAAGTTTCCGATTCCAGGATGGGGGATAGGGGAGGGGCTGATGGTAAACTGCCTCCCCGCTTTTCGGCTGTAAGCAGCCCTCCCTCTTCCCCCTCTTGCTCTGAGCCTGAAAGAGGGGGAGGCGTGAGAATGTCCAGGGAGGGCTCAGGCTCCCCGTTGCTAAGCGACCTTATCACTGGCAGTTCCTCTGTTTCGTCTTCGCTCCAAAGGGGGGAAGTTCCTCCCCCTTCCCTCTGCCATCCATCCGAATACTCTTCTCCCAACTCTCCGGGATCCAGCTCCCCGGGATTGGGACCCCAGCTCTGCCGTCCGACAGTGTCCAACTAAGTTTTACTCAGAGTAGACCCTTTGGAATTAATGTACCCAAGTTAGTCCTCTCCATTAATTTCAATGGGTCTACTCTTAGTAGGGCTATCAATGGATACAACCCATTGGCTCCAACTTCCATCATCCCTAATGAGGGATGGATGATTCTGTCCTGTCTTAAATTCAGTTCCCCACCACTTTGTCATTTTTTGGAAGTCCTCATGAAAATTTATCAACATTTCAATGTGGCTTTCTTCTAATAAATACACTTTTGTGTGCAGTTTTGACACATAGAATATATTTTTGCAAGTGATTTCCCCCGAGGTGATGCATTTCTGTATGTTATTTTTGCTAATGGACACTTTACCCCAATGTGTGCATTTTTGTACATATTACTATATTGCAAAATTCAGAGCAATGTGAATTTCAAAGGATTGCTGTGTTTCAGTTCACGTGTTGTTTTGGAAAATGCAAATTAGGTAAGTTTGCCTTTAAATGTGAAAATGGAATTGAGTTTCTCCTCTATCCCTGTCCCTTACCCCCGGGACATGCTGTCTGGGGCTGATGTTCAACAACATCTTGAACAGAGGAACACAGGAAGTTGCCTTTTACGGAGTCAGACCATTGGTCCATCTAGCTCAATATTGTCTACACTAACTGGCAGTGGCTCTCCAGAATTTCAGGCAGGAGTCTTTCCTAGCCGGGGATTGAACTTGGGACCTTCTGCATGCAAGGCAGATGCTCTCCCATTGAGCCACGGCCCTCCCACTGGGGTTCTACATTATGGAGAAGGATCCATACCTGAGGGGAAAAAATTACTATAAAAATGGGTGGAAGGATCTGCCATGTCAGTTCTCTCAGTTTCTCATTTTTCCATTCTTAAACTCAGTTCTCCACATTTCTGCAGCAATTTTGTGATTTTTTAAACTTCTCCTGAAAATTCTGTCGCATTTGAGTGTGAATTTCTCGCAGTAAACACATTTTTGTATGCAGTTTTGGCTAATGTACCAATTTCTGCAAGTAATCAATTGTAATATAATGCATTTTTGTATGTTATTTTCACCATTATATTCATTTTTATACACACTTTCTGCTAATATATGGAATTTCATAAACATTGCTTGGTTGGAGAACTGCATCGCAAGATTTGGGTAACGGCAAATTTTGAAGGATGGCTGTGTTTTTGTTCTCATGTTGTTTCTAAAAGTGTGAATTTAATAGATTCGCCTTCAAATGTAAACTAAATAGAATTTCTCCTCTGCCCCTAGCTATAAATATAAAGGATGTCCTGCACAGCTACCTCCCACCAGGGAGGGATGGGCAATAGCTATTGGCTATGTATATTCCATGTTTAGTGGTTGGTGTGGAGAGGGAGAAACAGCAAGGGAGGGCTATTGCCTTCACGCCCCACTGGTGGACATCTTGAAGGCATCTGATTGGCTGCTTTGGGAAGCAGTATGTTGGACTAGATGAGGGATGGGGAACCTGCGGCTTTGCAGGTTTAGCTGGCCTGCAACTCCAGTGATCCCTGACCATTGACTGTGCTAGTTAGTGCTTGGGAGTTGCAGTTCAACAACTCCAGAACAGGTTCCCCATTGGTGTACACACTGAGCAATGAGAAAGTGGTCTGATCCCTAGAAGGAATCTTCTTATTTGGTTGCTACTCGTCCAGTTTGAAAATCCAGCATCTTATTTGAAACAGTTCACGGCAACAAGGAGTTGCTCATTAAAGCAGAACATTCATCTTCTTACCTTTCACCAGGCTTGTTCTCTGTGCAAAGGTGGAACATTTATGGCTGACTAAGAGCAAGAAGAGATAAAATGGATGCTTCATAATTAGCAGTAAAAAGAAAAGTAACAATACCCAAGCTCACAGGGCAACAGAAATCCAGGCTGCAAGGAAAACAAAAAGTTTTATATTATTAGCCTATGATTTACACTTCCTCATATTCAGAACCTATTAATAAAAGGAAGTCTGATATTAATAAATCTGAAGTCTGTTATTAATAAAAGGAAGTCTGATAACAAGGATTCATGTGGGTCATTTTCAAAAGGCTGGGACTGTTCCCTGTGAGTTCATGTAACCCCCAAATCTATTCAGAAGAGATCCTTGCTCTGAACTTCTAAGCCTGTTAACGGTGATTTTTAGTTATCTATTTGGGGGGAGGGAGACTGAAAAAAAGGTATAAACAAAATACTCCAGAACCCAGCTTCAAAGCACTCAAGTTTCACCACATTTCAGTTTTTAAGCTCCAACTCAAAAGAAACATTTTAATGTTAAAAATTGAAATTGTAACATGCACACACGACACACACACACAACACACACACATCAAACTCTTACAAGCAATTTGTGGCATTGCATCATATATATCAATACAGTAGCTCCCTTTCCACATGTTGCTGTGACCTGGCACATTCATTAGAGCGAAAAAGATTTTTAGAAGGTGTAATGTTCCGGTTTGGGATTTTGTTGTTGTTGCTAATTTTGTATTGAAATTTCACATTGTGAAATTAAGATTTTGACTTTTGCTTTGAACTCAGAATCTGAAACTGGATGAAACTTGACTGCTTTACAGTGCAATCTTATACCAACTTACCTGGGTCCCAGCCCCATTGGATTCAATGGGTCTTATGGATTAGAATAAAGTTTATTGCATTAGTCTGTGGACCATAGCAAACAGGGGGACTTATGTCTATGAAGACTACAGTGTATAGGAGTCTACACATCTTACTTGGAAACTTCTTTTGTAATTATAATTGTTATTTTTTTCAACATTTGAAAAAAGTGTAATAAGACAGGCTAAGAATGCACTCATATTTTCTATTTATAATCTTAAAACTCCTTTCAACATTTGAAATCAATGATAAAGCATGCTAGTAATTCATTAAATATGCTAGAGAGTTTCTTGATTGGTCAAGTTTAAAATGCAGTCCTTTGCCAAGTATGAAACCATGCATGAATTCAGACAAATCTTAACTAATATTGCATGTCAGCTGTTGGTCCCAATAAATCTTCAATAGCACTGAATATCATTGCAAACCTATTGCCAAACATAGCCAAATCCTAGTTGCCACTGCATGTAAGCTATCAATTCCTGTGAAATACTCATTGCCAGTCCATTGTCAAACACTGTCAAATCCTAGCTACCATTGCATGTCAGCTATCAAGTACCATCAGATATCAACATGTGGAATTTTATTGCTCCAATCATTAGAGTCACTTCCATCAAGCATGCTTCAATGCCACATACAGATATAGGTTGATACATCAGCATTTGCACAAGAAGACGTTAAGATATTTTGAAAGGCAATTTTCTTTTACTATATGTTGCTGTCTTGTGGGAACAGGAAGAACAGTGAAAGGATCAATGCATGCTGTCCTGATCATGATGCGTAATATGCTCGCCCACTATTGCACTGGCTCTCCCTTGCAGCATGTTTTAAACCCCAAACAGGATGAGATAATACTGTGATGTCACAGGTCACTCCTTATGCTGCCACAGATTCTGTTGTTCCAACACAAGCAGGCTTTATGTCTTTACATCTTCCCCTCTCATAACATTAGAACTTGGGGACATCCAATGAAACTGAACATTGGAAGATTCAGGGCAGACAAAAGAAAGGACTCCTTCGCACAGCTCATTGTTGAACTATGGAATCCGTTCCCACAAGAGGCAGCGGTGGCCACGGCGAGTTGTTAGGAAACAAGGGATGGTTAGGAAAGGTATTGAAAATAAAACAGCAGATATCAAAATGCCCTCCTACAAATCTGTGGTGTGACTGCACTTGGAATACTGTGCGCCGTTCTGCTCACCTCAGAAAGGATACTGGAAAGCTGGGAAAGGTTCGAAACAGGGCAACCAAAATGATCAAAGGGACAGAGCACCCCCCCTGTGAGGAAGAATTGCAGCGTTTGAGGCCTTTTAGTAGAGAGGAAAGTGAGTAAGAGGCGCCGTGACAGAAGAGTATAAAAGTATGCACGGCATGGGGAAAGTGGACAGAGAAAAGTTTTTCTCCCTCTCTAATAATATTAGAACTTAGCATAGGCTGCTGCATTAGGGCAAATGGCACCTCCACCGACCTCAGTTTGCCCTCAGCCAGCCCTCACCTGCCTGCCTTCTTACTTACTAGCAGTCCAGGGGGAGGCAGCACTGGCTGGCAGCTTCCTCCTACTTAGGCTCAGTGTTGTTCCTGCAAAACTCAGCAGAGAGGAGGATGGAGACAAAACTAGAATTAGCTGGCTCTGCCTGTCATTGGCTCTGGCTCCATTTCCTGTTGGTTTTCCTGCCTTCCGTGGTACCAGTACCAATGGGCACTAGCCACCACTGAGATGTAAGAAGTGGTGGCTCATCTGCCACTGACTGTCTGTGCCCCCAAACCTCTGTAAGACTGCTGTTAGTTACCTTTAGCAAATTAGGTTACCTGTACTTTTGTTTCGGCTATTTCTACAATGATTCTCTACCCCCTTAACTGCCCACACTCCGAAATGTTTGGCAGTAGGTCAGATACACACGGGGTTGTTATATCCAGTGCTAGTCCTACTCAGAGTAGACCCTCTGAAGTCAATAGACTTGACTAACTTAAGTTCATTAATTTCAGTGGGTCTGCTGTGAGTTCGATACGATTCACGGCTAGCAGTAACGTCCCCGTCACATCTAGTAAATGAGGTGTAGCGGTGGCTATACAGAAGCATCACAATTATAAAATTCTTTTGTGTTACTGCCTAGGAATGATCAATATCAAATCAACTTCTACTAATCAAGTGATGAAAAAGAAAAGAAAATCTGGTGGCTAGATTTTATTTCCCCTTTATATCGCCTGTGGATGAGGAAATGTTTTTGAAGGATGTTTGACTAGCTATATTTGTATAACTTGCAAAAATGAAAACGAACCTTTGGGTAAGTGCACACAGCTTTTTTCCTGGTTCTCGGGTTTCTTAACTTGCCAAAACCACAATCAACTTTTTTTGGGGGGGGAGGGAGGAGGGACCCAAGAGGGACCTACAACAAAATGTCACCGTGTGAAATATTCCCATTCAGGGTTCCAGCCAGCCAGCCATGCTCAGGGAGACCTTGAGATGAGATATGAAATTGAGGAAGCATCCAAACTAGGAAATGTGGTAGTAATGGGTGACTTCAACTACCCGGACATAGACTGGCCGCATATGTGTTCCAGTCATGACAAAGAAGCAAAGTTTCTAGATATTCTAAATGACTATTCCCTAGACCAGTTGGTCATGGAACCGACCAGAGGGACGGCAACCCTGGACTTAATCCTCAGTGGGGACCGGGACCTGGTGAGAGATGTAAGTGTTGTTGAACTGATTGGGAGCAGTGACCACAGTGCTATTAAATTAAACATACATGTAACTGGGCAATTGCCAAGAAAATCCAACACGGTCACATTTGACTTCAAAAGAGGAAACTTCACAAAAATGAGGGGATTGGTAAAAAGAAAGCTGAAAAACAAAGTCCAGAGGGTCACATCACTCGAAAATGCTTGGAAGTTGTTTAAAAACACTATATGAGAAGCTCAACTGGAGTGCATACCGCAGATCAGAAAAGGTACCGCCAGGGCCAAGAAGATGCCAGCATGGTTAACGAGCAAAGTCAAGGAAGCTCTTAGAGGCAAAAAGTCTTCCTTCAGAAAATGGAAGTCTTGTCCGAATGAAGAAAATAAAAAAGAACACAAACTCTGGCAAAAGAAATGCAAGAAGACAATAAGGGATGCTAAAAAAGAATTTGAGGAGTACATTGCTAAGAACATAAAAACCAACAACAAAAAATTCTATAAATACATTCAAAGCAGGAGACCATCTAGGGAGGCGATTGGACCCTTGGATGATAAGGGAGTCAAAGGTGTACTAAAGAACGATAAGGAGATTGCAGAGAAGCTAAATGAATTCTTTGCATCTGTCTTCACAGTGGAAGATACAGGGCAGATCCCTGAACCTGAACTAACATTTGCAGGAAGGGATTCTGAGGAACTGAGACAAATAGTGGTAACGAGAGAGGAAGTTCTAGGCTTAATGGACAATATAAAAACTGACAAATCACCGGGCCCGGATGGCATCCACCTGAGAGTTCTCAAAGAACTGAAATGTGAAATTGCTGATCTGCTAACTAAAATATGTAACTTGTCCCTCGGGTCCTCCTCCGTGCCTGAGGACTGGAAAGTGGCAAATGTAACGCCAATCTTCAAAAAGGGATCCTGGAAATTACAGGCCAGTTAGCTTAACTTCTGTCCCTGGAAAACTGGTAGAAAGTATGATTAAAGCTAGATTAACTAAGCACATAGAAGAACAAGCCTTGCTGAAGCAGAGCCAGCATGGCTTCTGCAAGGGAAAGTCCTGTCTCAGTAACCTATTAGAATTCTTTGAGAGTGTCAACAAGCATATAGATAGAGGTGATCCAGTGGACATAGTGTACTTAGACTTTCAAAAAGTGTTTGACAAGGTACCTCACCAAAGACTTCTGAGGAAGCTTAGCAGTCATGGAATAAGAGGAGAGGTCCTCTTGTGGATAAGGAATTGGTTAAGAAGCAGAAAGCAGAGAGTAGGAATAAACGGACAGTTCTCCCAATGGAGGGCTGTAGAAAGTGGAGTCCCTCAAGGATCGGTATTGGGACCTGTACTTTTCAACTTGTTCATTAATGACCTAGAATTAGGAGTGAGCAGTGAAGTGGCCAAGTTTGCTGACGACACTAAATTGTTCAGGGTTGTTAAAACAAAAAGGGATTGCGAAGAGCTCCAAAAAGATCTCTCCAAACTGAGTGAATGGGCGGAAAAATGGCAAATGCAATTCAATATAAATAAGTGTAAAATTATGCATATTGGAGCAAAAAATCTTAATTTCACATATACGCTCATGGGGTCTGAACTGGGGGTGACCGACCAGGAGAGAGACCTCGGGGTTGTAGTGGACAGCACGATGAAAATGTCGACCCAGTGTGCGGCAGCTGTGAAAAAGGCAAATTCCATGCTAGCGATAATTAGGAAAGGTATTGAAAATAAAACAGCCGATATCATAATGCCGTTGTATAAATCTATGGTGCGGCCGCATTTGGAATACTGTGTACAGTTCTGGTCGCCTCATCTCAAAAAGGAAATTCTAGAGTTGGAAAAGGTTCAGAAGAGGGCAACCAGAATGATCAAGGGGATGGAGCGACTCCCTTACGAGGAAAGGTTGCAGCATTTGGGGCTTTTTAGTTTAGAGAAAAGGCGGGTCAGAGGAGACATGATAGAAGTGTATAAAATTATGCATGGCATTGAGAAAGTGGATAGAGAAAAGTTCTTCTCCCTCTCTCATAATACTAGAACTCGTGGACATTCAAAGAAGCTGAATGTTGGAAGATTCAGGACAGACAAAAGGAAGGACTTCTTTACTCAGCGCATAGTTAAACTATGGAATTTGCTCCCACAAGATGCAGTAACGGCCACCAGCTTGGACGGCTTTAAAAGAAGATTAGACCAATTCATGGAGGACAGGGCTATCAATGGCTACTAGCCGTGATGGCTGTGCTGTGCCACCCTAGTCAGAGGCAGCATGCTTCTGAAAACCAGTTGCCGGAAGCCTCAGGAGGGGAGAGTGTTCTTGCACTCGGGTCCTGCTTGCGGGCTTCCCCCAGGCACCTGGTTGGCCACTGTGAGAACAGGATGCTGGACTAGATGGGCCACTGGCCTGATCCAGCAGGCTCTTCTTATGTTCTTATGTTCTTTTTCAAGAAGCTCCATTCCAATCTTCTGGTTTTCCATTCCCACCTCCACCCGCAAACAATCAGTCACCATTCCATGCCCACTGAACATGTACAGTCCTAATTGGGCTGTTTGGGGGTTCCCTTCCCCACAAACTTTATCCCCTCCCACATTTTTGCACTTCATAAAATGTACCTTTTGGGGTACCTTTTTAAATATTCAAAAACATTATTTTTGAGAGAAAATATATTTGAAAAATGGACTGCCTTCAAGTCGATTCTGACTTATGGCGACCCTATGAATAGGGTTTTCTTGGTAACCGGTATTCAGAGGGGGTTTACCATTGCCTTCCTCTGAGGCTGAGAGGCAGTGACTGGCCCAAGGTCACCCAGTGAGCTTCATGGTTGTGTGGGGATTCGAACCCTGGTCTCCCAGGTCATGGTCCAACACTCCAACTACTACGCCACACTGGCTCTTGAAAATATATTTAGAAATGCATTTTTCTGAGAGGAAATGTGTTTATTAAATGCTTATTTTGTGATGAGATGTATTTATAAAGATATATTATAGATATATTTTGAGAGGAAATTTGTTTATTATGTATTTTGAGAGAAACTATATTTATAAGTGTGTATTTTGATATGAAATCTGTTAGAAATGTCCATTTTGAGATAGATTACACATTTCTAAAGATGTATTTTGAGAGAAAATATGTTTTAAAATATGTATTCAAAGGCAGATTTTCATGCAGGCTAATTTGGAAACAGGACAGAAGGAACTTACAAATAAACACATGTGAATGTGGCATAGACTGGAAAGAGAGGAATCCACCCATCTTTAATCCTCACAGGATGTGCACTCTGTACATTTTTTTTTTATCACAGATGGAATGAGTGATTAGTCATGTGAGCCATCCCATTTTGCTCTGTTTGACAGTTCCCCATGATAATTTGATACTATAAGTAATAACAGCCACAGACTAGGTTTGAACATTACAGTGAAATCAAACATTGAGCTCATTTTTTTTTTTAAGTCAGTGCTTGTCTTTTGGCATATCATATTCCTTTTTGGCCACTCAAGAAGATTCACAGAATGTTCCAAGAAATGCCCTTTGCCTGATTGCCCTCAAAACACAAGCCAGTGAGATTCAGCGATGCCAGCTTGCAAACAATGATGCAACAATATTAAAAAGGAATGGGGGGGATGTTAACTCGCTTCTGTTTTGAGTGGACTATGCCTGAACCTTGGCTAACTAATTGGAGTAAACTGGACTTTTGAACAAAGCAAAAGTAGTCTTGAAATGTTGGAGAGCTTTCCAAACATTGATTCAATAGCATAGCACTGGATGAGCAAATAATTGTTAAGTACAAGGTGTTTGGCCACTCACGATCTTGCACTGCTCCACCTGGAGACTGGTTTTTCCCCTCAGTGACTGGTTCTGATAAGTGGGTGCTGGTCCATTAGGGTGAATGGGGGCACGGAGGCATCAACCACAGCCAGCCCTCACCTGCCTGCCTTCTGATTTAACAACCAGTCAGGGGATGGCTCTGCCTATCAGTGAGTCCGGTTCCATGTACTTTTGATCTCCTTGCTTTCCCACCACCAACTTCTCCTAATACACACATGTTTTGCAAAGCAATTTTCCCTAATAAAATGCATTTATGTTATTTTCACTGATATATTCGTTCATATGCGCACTTTATCCTGATACATCCATGTACACATTACTTGGCTGAAGAACTGCATTGCAAAGTGTGGAAAGTGCATGTTTTCAAGGATGGCTGTGTTTTGGTTGATGTATTGGTTTAGGAAAGTGTGAAATAGGAAAGTTTGCCTTTAAATGCGAACTGACGCAAATTTCTCCCCTGGCCTTAGTGCTCACAAGACATTTGAGTTGTACCAGCTAAGGAATGAAAGATCTGTCAATTTTGGTCCTCTCAGCTTCCCATTTTTCCAATTTTAAATTCAATTCTCCACATCTCTGCAGCAATTTGCTATTTTTTTTTTAAAAAACTCATAAAAACTCATCAGTGTCTGACTGTGGATTTCTTCCAATAAACACATTTGGTATGCATGTTTTCACTAACATATGCAGTTTTGTAAGCAATTTCTCCTAATATAATGCATTTTGTATGTTGTTCTCACTACTATATATATTTATTTTTATGCACCATTTCTCCTAAGATATGCATTTTTAAAAACACTGGTTGGAGAACTGCAGAATCCGGATAATTGGAAATTCCAAACGAAAGCTATATTTCAATTTGCATATTGTCTCAAAAAATATGAATCTGATAGATTCATCTTTAAACACAAACTGAATCAAATTCCTCCCTCATCCCTAGTACCAACAGAACTGGTTTATTTGAGCAGCCTGCAGATCTCTCGCTCTGCTCTGGGACAGGGCACTTTTCTGGATTTGATTTTGTTAGCAACAAGGAAGCCCTCTTAGAAAGGCTGCTGATAATCATCATTGCAGTTCCAAAACACACACAATCAAAGCATTGCATTTCCTCGTCTTGCCTTTATTTAGTTTTTTGAACATCTCCCAAAATTCCCACGATCAGGGCAAAATTCTTGAAGACAACTCCACCATTCTTGAGAAACGAACTTGATCCTTGCTTCACAGAAAACCTACAGTTCTTCCTTTTGCACAATTTTTTCCTTCTCCTTCAAGGGCTCTTCTTTTTTGGCCTTTGATGAGTCCTGACAAACATTTTTTTTAAAAAAAAGCTAGTTATGCAACAGAGACACTTTGGAAGAACCTATGGTTATAATGAGCAGTAAACTTGACAGGCTGGTCTTACAACTTGGGGATGGATACATAGTTGGTGAACAACTTGGCCTCCACTGAATTAAAAAGGACTTACTTCTAAGTAGACATGGGGTGGTATTTAAATGCTAGACCTATTGAAGTTAGTGTATATGACTAACTGTGGTCCATTAATTTCAGTGGGTCTAGTCTGAGTAAGACTTAGCTGAATACAGACCATGGTAAGTTCTGATCCACACATTAGACTAAGAGGTCAGATCATGACGGTTGATATTGGAATTCACAATATGACTCCTCAAGCATATCTACATGACTGCAGAATGCAAGACAATCCTCAAACCACCTTTAAAAATCAGGAATATCCCTTACCTTCTTTCTTGCCTTAATTTGTTCTTCTAAGAATTTAGCAAAAGCATCAAGAGTGTGTTCTCCTTTGTATGGGACAACCTTTAAGGAGGAAAAGCAGCGGGAGAGGTGAATGCAATGGCAAACTCTGAAAGTTTGTGGACTCATCACCCATAGGGCAACTTTGTACATGACTTACCTTGTACACATCGTTAAAGTGATGGTATCCAATGCTACTCCTACTCAGAGTAGGCCCATTGAACTTAATGACTAACGTAGGGTCATTAATTTCAATGGGTTTACTTTGTGTATAACTTGGGTACAATGTATTGTTTCAGTGTTTATTAAGGTCCCAGTGCATATTGGCATTCTGCTAGCTGTTGAAGGAATTTACAAAGGCATTTTCCTTGATTTCTTGACCCAAGTCTCCTGTTTTATTGCAGTGCTGTTTTAATGGGGTTGTTTCATTGCAAATTTTAATTATAGATGTTAATATTTTAATGTTTGTTTCCATTAAAATATTTATATTTCAATGGGATTGTTTTAGTGTGCATTTTGATGATGGATATTTATATTTTAATGTCTGGGTAACTGGTTTTTATAGTTTGTAAACTACTTAGAAGCTTATTTTGACATTAAACAGTATATAAATTAAGCTGGCAAAAAGTGTTGGACATTCCAGTACTGT
The DNA here is from genome assembly GCF_030035675.1 of Rhineura floridana. Lineage (NCBI taxonomy): Eukaryota > Metazoa > Chordata > Lepidosauria > Squamata > Rhineuridae > Rhineura > Rhineura floridana. The sequence goes on from NC_084496.1 coordinate 14,084,243, forward strand.
TTGGATGGTTCAGTCTGCCATCTTGATTCAAAGTGGCATCCAACTGTATCCAGTCATAGACAAAAAACTGTTCCTTGTTTAAGATATCTTAAGAGGTGTCCAAATTCATAGATAAAGAGACAAACAACTTCCCACAAATATAATCATCATAGCAGTTACGTTACACAAGGTTAAACACTGGGAGAAATCTCTTGATGGTGAGATCAGTTTGACAATGGAACCAATTACTGACGGAAGGATTGGAGGACTTTCCATTGCTTGAGGTCTTCCAACAGAGGTTGGAAGGCCATTTTGGGGGGATGCCCCAGCTCTGCATCGAGCAGGAAGTTAGTGGCCTACAAGCCCTGTCCCCAATTTGTGATTTAATTATTCCATTATTTATTTATATTATCTCTATACCACTTTATGTAAAAAAGGGTCTCTAAATGGTGTACAGCAAACAAAAAACAGCAACAACAAATATACTGATACCAATTTCTCCTCCTTTTGACATAGTTCTCCACTCAACATCTCTCACAGGAACACAGGAAGCTGCCTTATACTGAAGCAGACAATTAGACCATCTACCTCAGTATCATTTACACAGACTGGCAGCAGCTCTCCAGGTTTTTAGGCAGGAGATACTCCCAGCCCTACCTGGAGATGCTGGGGACCTTCTGCATGCAAAGTAGGTGCTCTATCGTTGAGCCACAGCTCTCAGCCTCCTGGCTCTTGCCCAGGACTCTACCCATCCAGTCTGGCTGTCACCCAGGGTCCAAACAAACTGAGAGATCTCCCTCAAAATCTCATAACAAGGAGGGGTCCTGGAACCTGCTGACACTACCCTAGTCTCCCAAAAGGCTTGTTTCATGGGTAGGCACCAAGGTGGATGGAGCTTCCCCGGGCTGCCCGCAGCTCTGTCCTATTCAGCACTAGTCAGCTGCACTGAACACACCCTGGTTCCAGGTCACAGCAGGGTGGATTTTATGAGTTTCCCTGGGGTCCCTTGGACACCGTTTAGTTTTCAGCCAATTGAGTGAAAGACCAAGTGGCCACAGAGCTAGCAGCCTTCTCAATTAGTATTTCTAAAGGCTGGAAACATGTCGAGAGCAATGCAAAAGCAAGCAAGCATTTATATTTCAAAAGAACCAAAATGCCCAGGATTGTGTAAGTTGACACATTTTTACACCACTTAAATGCAAAGGGCTGCTCTTTGGTTCATTAGAATCTGGGCATGCACTACCGGCGACAGAGTACCCGCTTAAGAGATTAAATGAGGACAAATGTCTTTTAATGTAATTTATGTGTGGGGAACGGGGAGGGAAAAAAATGAAAACCTGAGTAATGTCTTAATTATAAAAGAGTGCCATTGAATTGAATTACTTGGCTCCAGAGGTGATGTTCTCACTTCAATTAGATTATCCATCCAAATGGTGGAGCACAACCATTTGTTTAATGTATTTCTTTTATTATTTGGGATCTCCTTTGTTGTAAGACTATTTCCATCAGTTGGAAAAGCAGAAGAGAATGGGGGATCTGAAAGGCAATTGGGAAGAAGGTGCCACAATGTTCCGTTGCACCCAGAAATGTTTCAAAGAGTGAGACAAGCGTTGCATGAGATATTCTAGTGAAGCAAAGTCTGTCTCAGCCTGGTGCTGAATCCTGAAAAGACAGAGGTGTTATGTGTCCTGGGTTCAGGAGATGGGGAGATGGCCTCTCCTGGATGGGGCTGCGCTCCCCAGGAAGAAGTAGGTGTGTAGCTTGGGCGTGCTCGTAGATCCAATTTTGTCACTGAAGGCTCAGGTGGCCTTGGTGGCTAGGAGTGCCTTTTTCCAGGTATGGCTGGCTCACCAGCTACTTTCTTTTTTGGACAGAGATGACTTAGCCATGGTACCCCATGCTCTGGTAACTTCCAGACTGGATTATTGCAATGGGATCTATGTGGGGTGCCCTTGAGAACAACTGGGAAGCTTCAGCTGGTCCAAAATGCAAAAGCCAGATTACTGGTTGGAGTTCCATTTAGATACCATAACTGCATTGGTTGCCAGTTGCTTTCAGGCCCAGTTCAAGGGGCTCACATTAGTGTTTAAAGCCCTACATGATTTAGACCCCAAATATCTGAAAGGCCACCTCCTTCCCTACAGACCCTTTTGGGGGTTAAGATTAGCAGATGGGGCTCTCTTGATAGTTCCACCACCCTCAGAAGCTTGAGGTCTTGCGGCCTGGCAGACAGCACACTCTGTGGCAGCCCCTATGGGGGGCTATACACAGCCCTGTGGCAGTTGTGGAATTCCCTCCCCACAGAATTGTGCCTGGCCACTTCACTATATAGCTTTTGTCACATGCTGAAGACGCACCTCTTTACCCTGGCCTTTGAAGTTGAGATATTTAGGACCCTCTCTACTTGTGATTGTAATTTCTTTCAAACTGTTTTTAATGTTATAGTGTTGTGACCCACCCTGTAGGGATGGGATCCATTGGCCAATGCTGGTTTGAAAGCATTCTGTTGCCTAACAGGCAGGTATTGATCTGAGTTCATTCTTTGTCTGCTAGTTCCTGGTTTTACCAATCCTTTTTTTCTCCTCGCAAAAAGTATTGATATTAATATTGATTAAAAATATCAATATTTCCTTTAAAATATCAATAATTTGAAAGGAACTATCACTAAATGAAAGGAAATATAGACAAATTCATAACAATGTTTAAGAGACAGATTGTTTTTAATATATGTTTTTTAAATTCGTTTTTGAAAATAGCTCATATTTTAATTGTGATTTTATTTGTTGTACACCGCCCTGAGAGCTTTCTGCTATAGGGCGGTCTAGAAATGTAATTAAATAAAATAAAAAATAAAATAAAATAGCAGTGGGAAAGTGCTACAAAAGAATCCAATCTGCAATGAAAGAGACTTAGCTAATCAATGGAAAATTTTGTGCCAAATCCAAATTGGGAAGAATTCTAGCACATCCCCCCTGCCCTGGGACCTTCTAGTAATGGGTGGATATTATTACTATTATTATTAGTTTTGGACTACAACTCCCATAAGCCCCAGCCAGCACAGTCCAAAACATCTGGAGCTCATTAGGTTGAAGAAATTGGTCTATCTTCTTTACAAAAAAAGGGGGGGGGTTGGAAACTTTTCCAGAGAGCATGGGTGTGTCTAACTTTAGTCATATTCAGATTAGAACTGCTGAAATTAATAGGTCTAATTAATTTATGTCCATCAATTTCAATGGGCCTACTCTGAGTAAAACTAAGTTGGCTACAACCCATGATTTTTTGCATGGTTGGAATGTTGCTTTTATAAACTCATCAATGATCATCATAGCTTAGAGGACTGTATGCTTTCCATGCAGAAGGTCCGGGTTTCAATCCTTGGCCACCTCCAATTAAAACAATGAATCCATTTAAGTGCTCTCCCAGTGAGCTACACTCTCTTCCATAATTCAGGTCCTGTACCCACGTAGGATATACCACAATGGTTCTTCCACACTGGTCAACATCCAGGGTAGATGAATCAGTACTGTGCCTCAGTCCACATTGAGAAAGACGCACAAAGCCCCATACAAGTTGGATAAGGGTGGCCATGTGCCCTACTTTACAGAGGACAGTCTTCTATTTGAAGGTGTCTTCTGTGTTGTTTGGTCCAGGTCCACATTAAATATAAAGAACTCTAAGAAGGTAGAGGAGGGCCTTGACATTGTCCATCAACAGTGAGCATCTGGACTAGTGCACAGGTGAGGTCACCTGGTCATAGTCTCCCCCCCATAGTGAGATATATTGTGTTCCTATTTAAATGGTAGCAATTATTTCTAAATTTGCATCTATAATGTAAATAGCATATGCAAATTTTATGCACAAATGTCCTTTTTATTTTTGTGATACATGTTCTCTTTTTTGGCAATGCATAAATTGTCATCCAAATCTTGTTTTGCTCAGAGTTATTGTTTGCATACTGCACACCACTCTGGAAGTGCAAGAAACTCCCAAGTGAAGATTCCCTTCTCTTTTGAGACCACAGAGTACCCATGACGGCTAGAATGGCATTTTTTCCATTCCATTGCAACACATCCATGATCTGCACACCCATGGCAGATGGAAAACATCTCACCTCAGTTTCAGATCCTGCAGGAAAGTACCTGAAGAATGGGTAGCGCTCCAGGTTGACTAACAGGATATCATTTGCTGTATAGTCTATTTTGCCAATGACAACATTTTTGCTACTTTCGTACAGCTTGCCAAGTTCATCCCAAACAGGGAATAGTTTCTGGCAGTCACGAGACCAGGGTGCATCTGAAATGGAAAACCAAGAGGACATTGTTAAAAAGAAGTTATAGTGCTGGAGCTTACAATCTCCTTTAACAGCGGAGTCAGGTAGTGAGGGCCAACAAAACGGGAGCCAAAGCAGGACCAATGAGAAACAAGAGGGAGGGATCAGAATGCTCAGGTAAATATAAAGCACTTGGCTATGAGGTACGGGCAGGTTTGCCATAGCTTCGGCAAAGCTATACACCTTTTCCTGGAAACAGTCTAGCTGAACACAGAGGACTTACTGAGAAAACATACAGAAAAACAACCAAATGTGGTCTGTGCATGTTCAGGAACCGTGGACTGCTGACTGCCAATTGGAAAGGAAAGACAAAAAACCTGAAGTGGGAGAGAGCAACGCCCTGTTTGGGGCTTTAACAGCAACTTGTAGCATCCTAGAGAAAAGCATGTGTGGCTGGCATAAACCTTGAATAGGAACGCTCCTGTTAGGAGGCAAGGAATCTGATAGACTGCAACTAAAGGTGTACTAGAAACTGGCCTTCAGTCTCACACGGGGACCATTTTTTACCAGTTTCATTGGAACATACAAAGCTGCCTTATACTGAAGTCGGACCACTGACTCACCTAGCTCAGAACTGTCTGCACTAGGTGTGGGGAACCTTTGGCCCTCCAGCTGTTGCTGAAGGACAACTGCCATCAGCCCCAGCAAGCACGGCCAATGGTTCAGCAACGACTGGAGGGCTAAAGGCTCCCCACTCCTGAACTACCCTGGCTGGCAGCAGCTCCCAAGGATTCTCCCAGACCTACTTGGAGATGCCGGACGTGGCAAGAGTACAGAAAGCTACACGTGATACTCACAGAAAAAGACCAAAACATGGTTCTTCTTATTAAAGGCAACCCGATCAAAGTTTTTCCCAACGAGCACTTTCACAGGCTTCTTATCCCAGCCTTCTTGGATTTCCTCGCTGGACTGATGTGGCTAATAAGAGGGAAAGAGATAAGCAACAGAAGCCAAGGAAGGTCAGCTGGGGCTCATCTATGAGGCTACACTGGGGTGATGAAGTGGCAATTTTTGCCAAAGGTCCCTGCTGAGGCTTATCTGGCTGGCCACAGGCTTTCTGTAGTTTTAATTGCCAGCTGCCTGCTTTGGCCCACAGAATAAGAGCAAAACCAGCCACAGCAGCAGAGCTGTTTGTTTCAATCATACGAACAATAGAAGCTGCCTCCTATCACGTCAGGGCATTGGTCCATCTAGGTTGACACTGACTGGCAGCAGCTTCTACAGGGTTTATGGAAGGGTTTTCTCCCAGCTCTTCCTAGAGATGCCAGGAATTGAACCTGGGATCTTCTGCATGCAAGGCTAATGTTCTGCCACTGAGCTATTGCCCTTTCCCTGCCATAAAGCACCTGTCCTAATCTTATACAAAGAGGGATGAGTGGATTTCCTTCTATTCTGTTCCTTTGGTTTGCGGCCTATTGCCGAAATAAAACACAAACACCATTCATTGGGTTAAATCATGGGCCACTTTATTAAACAGGATCAATTAGAATAATGAACCTGCAGAGGGGAAATCAAGTGCGGGAGCATTCTGATGAGGCAAAGCCTGCTTGCAGCCATAGGGCGACCCAACCTTGCCTGAGCCTGGGGCTGCCCTGTGCCAGACCCCAGCTCAGGCCACACCCTGAAGATGTGTAGGGGGTCCAACCCGCATCACCGCCCCCCGGAGCCCTGAAACTTGCCCCTTTGCCCGGCAAGCACCGGGCATGGAACGGAAATCTTCTGATTCTCTGATTCTGAGTCCCGCATTCTACTCCTCTTGAATTCTGGCTTAACATGGGAAATGTATTTATTTAGCAAGATTTAGATACCACTTAAAATGTGTGTGTGTGTGTGTGTGTGTGTGTGAGTGTGCATGAGGTTGCCATAAAATGGAAAAATACTTTCATTATAATTAGTTGTAAAATGTGTGCATTATGCAAAAGGGCATACAAAAATGTGTATATTTGGAGAAAAGCATACCAAGAATATGTACAATTTTGGGGGAAGACTTTTTTTAAAAAAAAATGCAAAGCCATGCAGAAATCAGTCAAATTAAACTAAAAATTAGAAACGCAGAGTAACTGAAATTGACAGATTTGTCTGGCCCGATTCCCCATCACCACCACATACACATTGCTAATATATCCATATACTAGGGATGCTAGAATTCCGCCCAATTCAGATTTGGTACCAAAATTTCCATTAATTAGCTTATTTTCAAATGCCAAGGATCATTTAATTTATTTATTTACATTGATCATAAGAATGATAATTTATCGATATTTCCTTTCAAAATATTGATATGTCCTTCAAAATATAAATATTTCCTTTAAAATAACAATATAAATATCAATATTTTTTTCTGAGCAAGATAAACCAACAGATTGGTAAAAGCAGCAGTTAACAGATACAGAATGCACTCGAATTGATGCCAGCCTCTTGAAAATGAAATGGACTGCCTTCAAATCGATTCCGACTTATGGCAAACCTATGAATAGGGTTTTCATGGTAAGCGGTATTCAGAGGAGGTTTACCATTGCCTTCCCCTGAGACTGAGAGGCAGTGACTGGCCCAAGGTCACCCAATGAGTTTCATGGCTGTGTGGGGATTTGAACCCTGGTCTCCCAGGTCATATCCCAATACCTTAACCACTACACCACACTGGCTCTCTAAGCGGTATTCAGAGGGGGTTTACCATTGCCTCCCTCTGAGGCTGAGAGGCAGTGACTGGCCCAAGGTCACCCAGTGAGCTTCATGGCTGTGTGGGGATTTGAACCCTGGTCTCCCAGGTCCTAGTCCAGCACCTTAACCCCACACTGGACAGCCTCTTAGATTGAGGAATACTTTCAACCCGGCACTTGGCCAATGGATCCCATCCCTACTATGCACATTGATAAAACACTGCGAAAAAGCAATGGATGCGACTGGACGCACATTATTAGATGGCTCAATGTGAGCCAAGCCGATGAAGCTGATAAGTTGTTTGCCCATGTTTACCAAATGAAAAATCTGGTCTCATCTGTTTCCATCCAAGAAGCTCACCTTTGCTTTTCCTTCTAAGTAGCTTCTGCAGAAGTGTCGCAGATTCTCCGTGGTTACTTCATCTGCAGGCATCTTGTACTTGACATTGCTTGTCAGGTTTAGGATTTGAACTGAAGGGACTTCCACCACAGTGATCCGGAAGTACTCTATCACACGGCCATTTCTGGTTTCATCAGTATCCACAAAGATGAACATGATCTGAAAAATGAAAAACATGAGAGAGATTGCTACCTTCTTACATCCTAGAACACAGTTCCCAGATGCTGTTGGGACTACAATCCCCACCATCCCTGACCATTGCTCGTGCTGGCTGCGGAAGATGGGGCTTTTAATGCAACAACATTTGAGGCCTCCAGGTGGGAGAAGGCTGTCCTAGAAGATGCCCGAGGACACAACTCTGCTACAGATTCAATGGTGACTGAATCCAGCTTCTTTGTCATACCTCACCAACTCTGAGAATCTCCAGGAATTCATTGTTAGAGACCCCTTACAGAACTTTTGAAAACTTCTTGGTTAGTGTAGATATGTTCTTAGAACATCAGGCTTTTAAACACAAAACAGATACTATTTGTTACAACCAGGCTTTTTAGTAGCCCTTGGCTTAAGTCATTTTATGGTGTTCTTAATTATGCTACTTATGTAAGTTATGAGCATTATTTTAATGCTTTTGATTCTGTATTTTTCTTTTTGTATTCTGTTTTTATATTCACTTTAAACTGCCCTGTGACCATGTTTGGTGAAAGGCAGTATAGAAATCTCTAAATAAAGAAACTGAAAAATGCCAGCATAGGATAACTATGTCTCCTACTTTACAGACAACAGTCCTCTATTTGAAGGCATTGATGTAAGAGAAAATATTCCCTTTGGGATCTTTTTCTAGGTACTGCAAATAACAGCCATTCAACATTTCTGCATCATAGACACATTACAGTTCTTTGCATAGATAAGAACTTCGCACTTTGCAAACCACACAGGCTATATGGTACAAACAAGCATGGCAAATATACTCTGCATAACCACAGAGGCACATTGCCTAGGACAAAGCAGGCTACTGGAACAAAGTTTGTGGTTAATAACAGGATGCTATATAAAATAAGCTGAAAGAACAGGATGTGGTGCTCTGTTTCTCCTGAAGTCACTAGGTAGGCAGATTTAACTGTGTTCATGTCTCTTGCTCACCTGGAGCCTATGTTTGTCGATCACATGGTCTCAGAAATATGGGGTAACTTTGGCTCTTATCACAGCATCCTCTCTTACAAGAATCTTAGGCCCAAGCGCCAAACACAGCCCTACAGGCCTCCCTATCTGGCCCTCAGGAATTTGTAGTGGCAAATTCAGAAGTGCAGGGTCCCTTCGTGATAGTCATTCCACACACCCTCACTGCCACACCCACTTTCCCTCATTTCCCTTGCTCTCCCTGTTGTCTCACAAGTCCCCACTCCACTACAACAGAAGTCCCTAAGAACCAATCAGCATGAAAGGGGAGGTTGTGTTTTAGCTACTGAGAAGAGTCTTCTCAGTGACTGACTAATCTCCTTGTTGGGATAAGCAAGCTTGCATGCTTTTAATACGGCGATGTCCCTTCCAGCTAGAATTTGAGGACACATCTATGCTGGTTTAATGTGATGTAACTTCCTGTTGACCAGGTGGGTTTTTTCCCCATTCTCTTCCTCTTTCTTTGTTAACACCCATGCTCAGGACTCTCCCCAGGCCACAAACTCTCCCTATGACTCATCCCTCACCAGCCTGCTTTTCCCTCTCCTTGAGTGTTTTTGCCTGGCTGGAATGTGTCCTGGAACTCTGATCTTGCCTCTTAAGTGCCTGGATAAAAGATAGATGTGTGTGAGTGAGTGTAGAAACTAGTCTACTGTACAAAGATAAAAATGTACATTTTTTTAGCTCTGCCCTCTTTTGCCTCTGGCCCCACCCACCTTGGAATGTGGCCCCCGGAAGGTTGCCCAGAAGGGAATGTGGCCCTCAAGCTGAAAAGATCCCCTACCTCTGCTGTATTTGAAAATCTGTCTGGTACAAGTCTGATAAAAAGATAAGGACCCTTATGAGAGGAGAACAGGGGCCTTGAAGCTGCCTGTCAACAGTTATTTTTAAGTGACTTCAAGATGAATTACTGCAATACACTGTATGTGGGTCTTCCCTTGCACTTGACCCAGAAACTGCAATTAGTGCAGAATACTGCAGCCAGATTGCTGCCTGGGATAAGACCATGTCAGCATATAACACCTCTGTGCAGAGAACTGCACTGATTGTCAATTTGTTACCCGGCCAAGTTCAGGGTGTTACTACTGGTATATAAAGCCCTTGACAGCTTAGAATGAGTTTACTTGTGAGGCTGCCTTGCCCCTCAAATGCCTATTTTTATTTATTTATTTATTTATTTTATTTATTATTTGATTTATATCCTGCCCTTCCTCCCAGCAGGAGCCCATTTGAATGCTTTGCTCTGAGGAACAGGCACTGAGCCATATAAGACTCATTCTGCACTTGTAAGAAATTGTTCTTTGAATGCAGATTGCTGTTCTTTGGAACTCCCTGCCTATTGACACCAACCAGGCCCCTTTGCTGTATTCCTTGTGGCATCTGCTTAAAACTTTTTGTTTAAGCAAACCTGTCTAAAGACATAGATGTTGATCTGTCTTAATTTTTTAGTTAGTAGCTGTTTTAATTATCTTAAACATGTCTTAAATACTTGTTTTAACTATTTTATTGACAATTTTAATGTTTTTTGAAAGCCGCTTATATACACTTATTTAAATAAATAAATGTAATACAGCAACATAGCTGTGACTCCCCCACAGTGGGGCTATTCCCCATACCACAGTTCACTAAATTTGGGGTGGCTGCATTTGAATCACGGTTTGCAAGATGATCCCAGAAAAGCATGACTATAGTGAACAGTACTCCGACATCAAATATTTGCAAAGAAAGGAGAACCAGACTGCTATAGTCGATGACACTATACCAACCTTCCCTCGGAATTCCATGGCAGCAGACGTGTAATTGTCATAAGCCTTGCTGAACATGCCAGAACTCTTGGCCATGAAGAGAACAATGTGATTTTCAACAGGCACATCAAAAATCTTCACAGATGTCTGGAAAGCAAAACGCCAGAGCTCTCACACTGCTGTTTGGCAACAAAGACTAGGATCCAGAAAGATACCAGGGAAAAAAAGGTGTGTGTGGGGGAAGGAAATATCTTTCACTTGTCTTTATTTCAGGGGATGTCAATGACTAGAACTCTTCTAAAATGCTCCTCCCATTCATGACCCCATTTGGAGGTGGCAAGTTTGTGGGGCCTCTTCAGAGATTCTGGCCCCATCTGTTCTATACAAATTCATGGAAATGACAAATTCATGGAAGATAGTCCTGCAACTGGATATGAGCTACCAAGTTAAATAGAACCTCCATGCCTGAAGGCAGTCTACCACTGATTAGTAGGTGCTTGGGGGCAAGCTATAGAAAGTGGCTACCTCTACTGTGACCTGTTGACCAGCTTTCTGGGCCACACTCCAGAGAGCTGGTGTGATCTAGTGGTTAGAGTGTCAGATTGGGACCTGGGAGACCAGGGTTCAAATCCCTGCTTGGCATGAAGCTCACTGGGTGACTTTGGCCCAATCACTGTCTCTCAGCCTAACATACCTCAAAAGGTTGTTGTGAGGATAAGATCTGGAGAGAGAAAGCAATATTTATAAGGCACATTGAGCTCCTTGTAGGAAAGGTGGGAAATAAATGTATAATAAATAAAACTAACCTTCCCATGTTGAGTGGGAAGAGCTGAGGGGGGATTCTTAGACATATAAAGCACTATGATACCACTTTAAATAGTCATGGCTTCCCCCAAAGAATCGTGGGAACTGAAATTTGTTAAGACTGCTGAGAGGAGACCCCTATTCCCAGAGTTCTCTCGATAAAGGGATTGATTGTTAAACCACTCTGGGACTTGCATTCCAATGAGAAACCACCTAATTCACATTTCTTAAACCAATACATGAACCCAAACACAGCTATCCTTTGAAACTGACATGTCTGAATTTTGCAATGCAATTTCCCAACCGACCAATGTTTACAAAAATGCACATACTAGGGAAAAGTGTGCATAAAAAGGAATGCATTCATCAAAATGCATTGTAAAGGGAAATTGCTTGCAAAAATGTGTACATTAGTCAAAACGTCATTAAAATAGGAGAGATTTGCAGTAAAATGCTGAAGGATTTTCATGAGATTTTTTAAAAAATTGCAGATCGGTGCAGAAATATGAAGACCTGAATTTAGGATTAGAAAAGCAAGGAACGGAGAGCACCAAAAGTGATGGATCCATCAATCCTTAGTGTAGACAATACTGAGCAAGAGCAGGAAAGGCTGGTCTCTTGGGGCAAATGGGGAGCCGCCCCACCAACCTCAGTCTGCCCTTGGCCAGTCCCACCTACCTGCCCCCTTTCCTCCTCCATAGACTCAGTGTTGAACTGGACAGGGAAGGCGGATGGGGACAATACTAGAATGAGTTGGATCTGCATATCGTTGGCTCTGGCTCCCCCTGTCATTGGCTCTGGCTCTGCCTACTGTTGGCTTCCCTGCTTGCCACCCCACCAGTCCCAACGGCCACTGGCCACTACTGAGCTAGAGACACCAATGATCTGATTTAGTTTCCTGGAGAATGTGCTTGAAGAACTTTCAGCTCAGTGTTAAATTTCCAGGTTTTCTCCCAGAAAGCTTACAATTCCCCAGAGAAGATTACCATTAAAAATTCAGAGAGGTTATGTAACATATTAGAGATATGCAGAGGTGTTCACGACAATCTGTTCTGGTCCTCGGAAGTTGCTATCATAGAGATTGGCCCAAGGTCACCCAGGGAGCTTTATGGTCGAGTGAGGATTTGAACCCAGGTCTCCCCATTGCTAACCAGAGACTCTTACGTAGCACCAAACTCACCTCAAGATTATACTCTGTGACTAAATCCATTGTAAATGTTTTGATTAATCTGGCAAGCTCTGCTTCGTTCAATTTGCCTTCTTCAGATGCTTCATTATGAACAGGTTTTCCCTGGAGCACAAGAAACATGAGATGCAGCAATAAAACAGGCCACTGTTGTCATTCACGGGACAGCTGGCGGGGGGAGTACATCATTTAGATTGGTTGCTGTTTTGCCTTTTGGCAGTGGTGGCTGGCAACTCCATGTCAGGCAGTGGAATCCACTCTGCATTTTAGTCTGAACTTTCAAGGGGGAGCTATCCAAGGTGCTGAACCACCTTGGACAACTCCTTGCAAGTTCAGACTAAAACCTGGAATGGGATTCTACTGCCTGACTGACATGGAGCAGCCAGCACTGCCTTTTGGAAAATGATTCTTAAAACTGGCATGATGTAGAACAGCCTTCCCTAATCTGGTGTCTTTGCCCTCTCCTTAGAGGAAGAGAATCTGTGCAGAAGGTCCCGAATCATAGCTCAGGCTCTTAACCACAATGCTACACCCCTCCTTAGGGTGGGAGGGTAGAGCTCCCATTCCACAATCCATGGCAGCATTGGCTCTTGACCCTGCCGTGGATTACAGAAAAGGAGCTCCCAGGGCCCCCCTCATACACCCACTTAGGCCCGCAACACCCGCCTGCATCTCCCACCTATCTGTGCTACTGCAGTGAATGCATAGCGCACATGCATGCCATCAACCAAGATGGCAGCGGAGACATCAGCCTCTTAGGGAAGTCCCCGCCACCATCTTGGTTGATGGTGGGCATGTGCGCGGTACGACCAGCATTTACCACAGCGGGAGATGTGAGTGGTGCATGTGGGTGGGCACTCCAAGCCCAGGGCAGGCTGGTGCCCAAAAGCCTAATCCCAGGTGCTGGGCATAGCTACACCAGCTCTCTGCCAATAGGGAAGGTGCTGCACCCTCCCTATTCATTCATTCATTCATTCATTCATTCATTCAATTTGTATCCCACCCTTCCTCCCAGCAGGAGTCCAGGGTGGCAAACAAAGCACTAAAACACTTTAAAACATCATACAAACAGATCTTAAAATACATTAAAACAAAACAAATTTCCCTGGTTGCCCCCTCTACATCTTTCTCTGGTCTATAATATCCTTTCTGAGGCATGGTGACCAGAACTGGCCTAACCATAAATTTGTAAAAGGACACTGCAAATTTGAGCAGTTTTGTTTTCGTTCCTCCTGCTAGCATGGAATTTGTTTTTATCAGAGGTGCCCCAGACTGGCCAAGGTATCTATCAAGGGTGGCTGTTCTCATTGTGACATCTCCATTTTCTTTGCCAGGAGTCCTGCAGGTGGCCTCGTACCACTGCATGTCATGTTTATATGATTTACAAGTGGGAGCTGCAACACTGTGGAGTGCTCCTGTTCAAGGTTTCAGCCAGCCAGCCAGCCAGCCAACCAGCCAGCCAGCCATGCCCTTTCCCAAGATACTCAATTCCATCCCCCCTTCCTATGTTCCCCCCCCAGCACTTGGCATTGTGCAGCCACTGAGCATGCTCAGTCCCCATGGGATTGGTTTGAGTCCTTTTTGTTCTGAAGAGCCTTTGTACTTCTGCAAATCTTGGCATTCCTCTGAGCCTGCTGAGACCTCCCTTTTGTTTGTGGGTGGTGCTGTTTTGGTTACATGAGGACCCGCACTTGGAGAATGAGTTTACCATCTGTATATACAATACACATGTTCGCACCTTTTGGAATACAACCACCATGTCTTCTCTGACACCAAAGTGAGCAAAAACCTCTTCACTGGCTGTTACTCCGAAAGGGAGTTCAGGGACATGTCTTGAAGATTCGTAGAAGATCTCCACAGCTCCACCTTGAAGTCTCTGTTAAACACACACACAAACACAAACACACACACACACACACACACAGAGAGAGAGAGAGAGAGAGAGAGAGAGAGAGTTGTACATCAGCACCAGCATGCCATGAGCAAAGCAGTGCTAGATTTACATGCAAGCTACATCAGATACAGTTTAGGACCTTAGATTATGAGGGGCCTCTAAATGCAACCCCCTCCCTAAATTTCAAGTTTCACATACTGTAATTGGTTAAAAAAGTTTCAGGAAATGGAAAACAAGCATTACCATAAAGGTTTCACATTTTAAGTCATGTGCAGAACACATGCAGTTGATGTTGGATTTTTGTCTTTCATTTAGTAAATGCTAAGCTGTGCATAGAGAAAAATTCAATTCAGTTTGCATACGAAGGCAGCCCCCTACCTAATTCACACTGTCTGAAACTATGTGTGAACTGAAGCACAGCCCCCCTTCAAAATGTGTACCTCTCCCAATTTTGCAATGCAGTTCTGAAGCCAAGCAAAGTGCACAAAATGGGGGGAAAGTGTGCGTATAAGTGAAAATTACATACAAAAAGGCATTAATTTAGTGAAAATTGCTTTGCAAACGTGTATATTAAGCAAAACTGCATACAAAAATGTGTATGTTTGGAGTAATTCATACTAAAATGATGAATTTTCATGAGGACTTTTTCTAAAAAATTACAAACTGATGTGAAAGTGTGGAGAAGGAGAGCTGAATTTAAGCCTGGAAAAATTAGAAACTGAGACAGACATATTCACCCATCCCTACTGATGAGAGGAATAACTTGGTTTGCCAAGGCCAACTCTGAATCAAGCTAGAGTGGGGAGAGAGAGAGAATTAATCCATTTGGATGCAGAGACAAAGTCATTTCAGTCCACAATAGTTTACCTTAAAAAAGCCAATCACTGCCAGATCTTCAGACTCTATGAAGGTTTTGGCCTGGGCTGTGCTATTGATAAATATGGCGCTGGGTCCTATTCGTCTTCTAACCCATGTCATGAAGGCAGAGGCCTCTCTAACACCTGTAAAATAAAATGTTAAAAAGAACAGAAGAATTGATTATATAGAGAGGGTGTAATAGATTAAAGGTTATTTAAAATTCAATTTACAGACCGACTTTTCCATGATATCAGACATTAAATCAATTCCATAGAATGGCATAATTAAATTTAATCATGATGATTTAGCTTTTATTTATTAATTAATTAATTATATCCCACCTTTCCTCCAAGGAACTCAAGGTGGCATACAAACATGGCTCTCCCTCTCCTGATTTTATCCTCACAACAACCCTGTCAGGTAGGTTAGATGGAGAGACAGTGACTGGCCCAAGATCACCCAGTGAGCTTCATGACCGAGTGGGGATTTGAATCCAGGTCTCCCAGGTCCCAGTCTGACACTCTGACTTCTCCACAACTAGAGCCAGGGTGATGATGTTGTTGTTGTTATATGCCTTCAAGTCGATTATGACTTATGGCGACCCTATGAATCAGCGATCTCCAAGAGCATCTGTCATGAACCACCCTGCTCAGATCTTCTAAGTTCAGGTCTGCGGCTTCCTTTATGGATTCAATCCATCTCTTGTTTGGCCTTACTCTTTTTCTACTCTTTTTCTACTTTTTCTACTTTCCCAGCATTATTGTCATTTCTAGTGAATCATGTCTTCTCATGATGTGTCCAAAGTATGATAACCTCAGTTTCATCATTTTAGCTTCTAGTGACAGTTCTGGTTTAATTTGTTCTAACACCCAAGTATTTGTCTTTTTCGCAGTCCATGGTATGCGCAAAGCTCTCCTCCAACACCACATTTCAAATGAGTTGATTTTTCTCTTATCCGCCTTTTTCACTGTCCAATTTTCACATCCATACATAGAGATCGGGAATACCATGGTCTGAATGATCCTGACTTTGGTGTTCAGTGATACATCTTTGCATTTGAGGACCTTTTCTAGTTCTCTCACAGCTGCCCTCCCCAGTCCTAGCCTTCTTCTGATTTCTTGACTATGGTCTCCATTTTGGTTAATGACTGTGCCGAGGTATTGATAATCCTTGACAAGTTCAATATCCTCATTGTCAACTGTAAAGTTACATAAATCTTCTGTTGTCATTATTTTAGTCTTCTTGACGTTCAGCTGTAGTCCTGCTTTTGTGCTTTCCTCTTTAACTTTCATCAGCATTTGTTTTAAATCATTACTGGTTTCTGCTAAGAGTATGGTATCGTCTGCATATCTTAAATTATTGATGTTTCTCCCTCCAATTTTCACACCTCCTTCATCTTGGTCCAATCCCTCTTTCCGTATGATATGTTCTGCGTACAGATTAAACAAATAGGGTGATAAAATACAACCCTGTCTCACACCTTTTCCAATGGGGAACCAATTGGTTTCTCCATATTCTGTCCTTACAGTAGCCTCTTGTCCAGAGTATAGGTTGTGCATCAGGACAATCAGATGCTGTGGCACCCCCATTTCTTTTAAAGCATTCCATAGTTTTTCATGATCTACACAGTCAAAGGCTTTGCTGTAGTCTATAAAGCACAGGGTGATTTTCTTCTGAAATTCCTTGCTCCATTCCATTATCCAACGTATGTTTGCGATACGATCTCTGGTACTTCTTCTCTTTCTAAATCTAGCTTGGACATCTGGCATTTCTCGCTCCATATATGGTAAGAGCCTTTGTTGTAGAATCTTGAGCATTACTTTACTTGCATGGGATATTAAGGCAATAGTTCAGTAATTACTGCATTCTCTGGGATCCCCTTTCTTTGGAAGTGGGATATATATTGAACACTTCCAGTCTGTGGGCCATTGTTTAGTTTTCCATATTTCTTGACAAATTTTTGTCAAAATTTGGACAGATTCAGTTTCAGTAACTCTTGTAGCAACTCTATTGGTATGCTGTCTATTCCTGGTGATTTGTTTCTTCCAAGAATTTTAAGAGCAGCTTTCACCTCACATTCTAAAATTTCTTCATCATATGGTTCCTCCGTGAATGAATCTGTCATCCTGTCATCTCTTTTATAGAGTTCTTCAGTGTATTGCTTCCATCTTCCTTTTATTTCATCTCGGTCAGTCAGTGTGTTCCCCTGTTGATTATTCAACATCCCTACTCTTGGTTTAAATTTCCCTTTCATTTCTCTAATCTTTTGGAATAGGGCTCTTGTTCTTCCCATTTTGTTGTCCTTTTCTATTTCTATACAATAACTATTGTAACAGTTTTCTTTGTCCCTACATACTAGTTGTTGTATAGTTGCATTTAGGGTTCTAACTGTGTTTCTATCTCCTTTTGCTTTTGCTTTCCTTCTCTCTTTAACCATTGTAAGAGTTTCTTCAGTCATCCATTGAGGTCTTTCTCTCTTTTTAACAAGAGGTATTGTCTTTTTGCATTCTTCCCTGATAATGTCCTTGACTTCAGTCCATAGTTCTTCTGGTTCTCTGTCAACTAAGTTTAAAGCCTCAAACCTGTTCCTTATTTGATCTTTATATGCTTCTGGGATGTTATTTAAATTGTATTTTGGCATTATGAGTGCTTTGTTGTTGTTCTTTAGCTTTTGATACCGTTGACCACGGTATCTTGTTGACTCGCCTAGACAGATTAGGATTGGGGGACACTGTTTTACGGTGGTTCCATTCCTATCTTTCAGGCAGGTACCAACGGGTGGCATTGGGGGATGAGGTTTCAGACCCTTGGCCTCTTAACTGTGGAGTGCCACAGGGTTCTATCCTCTCCCCCATGCTATTTAACGTCTATGTGAAGCCGCTGGGAGCTATCATCAGGAGTTTTGGGCTGCAGTGTCACCAATATGCGGATGACACTCAGCTCTATCTCTCATTTAAATCCTCACCAGAGTTGGCTGTTCAGACCATGTCCAAGTGCCTGGAGTCCGTAAGTGGATGGATGGGCAAGAATAGGCTGAAACTAAATCCCGACAAGACTGAGGTATTGCTCGTGGGTGACAAAGGAAGATTGGGAGACATCGACTTGGTGCTTAATGGGGTGAGATTACCCCTGAAAGACCAGGTCCGCAGTCTAGGAGTCATTCTTGACTCCCAGCTGTCCATGGAGGCTCAAATTTCGGCAGTGAGCCGGGCAGCTTGGTATCAATTACATCTGATACAGAGACTGCGGCCCTACCTTCCTACACATCTACTCCCACGAGTGATACATGCCCTGGTCTCTTCTCGCTTAGACTACTGTAATGCGCTCTACGTGTGGTTACCCTTGAAAACAGTCCAGAAATTGCAGCTGGTACAGAATGTGGCGGGACACTTAATTAAGCATAGCCGCCGGCGGGATCACATCACCCCCGTGTTGGTAGACCCACACTGGTTACCAGCTGTTTACCGGGCCCAATTCAAGGTGTTGATGTTGACCTTTAAAACCCTAAATGGTTTCGGCCCTGTTTATCTGAAAGACCGCCTCCAGTATCACCAATCAGGCCGCCTTACAAGATTAGCCACACAGGACCTCCTCTCGGTCCCACCGGTCAAAACAGCTGGACTGGTGCGGACCAGGGACAGGGTGTTCTCGGTTGTGGCCCCCACCCTCTGGAACTCTCTCCCTTATGATCTCCGACATGCCTCCTCCCTGGTGGGTTTTCGCCGAGCTCTTAAGACCTGGCTATTTAGGCAGGCCTATTGGAAGTTTGGGGTGGATTAGCTTTTTGATATATTATTGGATGTTTTTTGATGTTAGCTTAATTGATAATTATGTTTTGATTGTCTATTGTATTTTCATATGTTGTTGTAAGTCGCCTAGAGTGTCCGATAACTCGGACAGATAGGCGACTAACAAATAAAATTTTATTATTATTTTATATTACTCTGATTTTTGATACGATCAGTTCATGATCTGTACCGCAGTCTGCTCCTGGTCTTGTTTTTGCAGAAAGTATGGAACTTCTCCACCTTCTGTTTCCAATTATATAATCAATTTGATTCCTATATTGACCATCTGGTGATGTCCGCATGTACAGTCGTCAGGGTGATGTAGTTGGCAGCAAGAGGGACTTTGGGACCAGACTGATGTGTACAGCCTAACACCTACTCCAAAGAACTGTCAGAACACACATCATGGGCCCCTGAAGAAGGCTTGTGCAAGTTGCTCAATAACACTCTCGGAGTTCCTTGTTTTGGGGGGGTCCTGACCATTCTGCAGTTCCAGCAAGTGCCATACACTCTCGGATAATTGTATTTGATGTAGTAACGCAAAAGAATATGTTGTGCTTACAGCATGTCCCGATTATACCTTGGGAAAAGGCTTGCTGGCAGCTGATTGGTGGTAACAGTCATAGAGCTACAATTCCTAGAGTGGTTTAACAATCAATCTCTCTTTCCCAGGGAACTCTGGGAATTGTAGCTTTGGGAGGGGAAGAGGGGTCCCTAACCACTCTCAGCACCCTTCACAAACTATACTTTGCAGGATTCTTTGGGGGAAGCCATGACTGTTTGAAGTGTAATAATAGTGTGTAGTGGTTAAGGTGCTGGACTATGACCTGGGAGACCAGGGTTCGAATCCCCACACAGCCATGAAGCTCACTGGGTGACCTTGGGCCAGTCACTGCCTCTCAGCCTCAGAAGGAGGCAATGGTAAACCACCTCTGAATACCGCTTACCATGAGAACCCTACTCATAGAGTAGCCATAAGTCGGGATCAACTTGAAAGCAGTCCATTTCCATTTTTCAAATGTATGGTGTGGATGGAGCCTGAGAGAGAGGGCTCATCCAGACGACTGCAAAATGTGTGACATGACCGCTTTGTGTTCTCATTATTTTTTGGTTGTTCTGATGACGCCGAGTGCAAAAGCGCGTTTTTGCGCGGTTAAATCCGCTTTCGCACAACTGCGGAAAATGCGATACACTTTTAAAAAGCGTGAATCATCCGCGGTTCCTTCGGCCGCTTGGACGCAATACCGCGGATTTAAGAGATGACACTGTTGCATGGGCGGTCCTGGGGCGGTTCCCCAGTCCCCCTCCTCTTTTCCAGCCAATCCCGTCCTTTGCACATTTGCGCCTGTGTGGAAACGTCGCCCGGGAAAACGTGGCCAATCAGTGCTGTTGGATATACTGCGCAGGTGCAGAAATGCAGGTTTGCGCAGAAGCAGGAAGTCATGGTGGAAAAGCTGTTTAACCGTTTTGGATTAACGTGATTGCAGAAATGCAAGAAAGCATATTTGTGAAAGCAGCAGAAGGAAGGGGAAACTGGAAGGGGAAACACAAATCACTTTTGCGCCCAAATTATGATGTACTTGCAGGGGCTTATAAATGGCTGCAATAGGGAGTGTTTGGCAAGCCGAAAAGGGAAATATCCAAGAAGCCGCTTGCTAAATGGAGTAACTTTTCTGCTTTACCATGAATGCGCATTTCTGCGAGACTTGCCAAGCAGATATGCTACTATAGGTGCTCTGTCACAGAGCTATAGCCTTTTGCCCATAGCAACGGAATTAGCTGCGATCCTGACTTATGGCTAACTGTAACCAGAGGGAGTGTTTGGCAAGCTGAAACGGGAAATATCCAAGAACTCGCTTGCCAAATGGAATAACTATTCTGGTTTACCACGAATGCGCAGTTCTGCAAGACTTGCCAAGCAGACATGGTGTAAAGTGGGGGACACCGTAACCATAGGTGTTGTTTGTGTGCCATGAGAAGCTGGGTGGGCTGTCGCGTGTTTTTCTCCTTTGTAGCCGTGCAGCCTCGTAAGCCGCTTCCCGCTCTTGGGGCACCCCCCATCCCCAGATGAGTGGCTGGACAGCTTCCCCCCTCTCTGCTCATCAGCTGTGAAGCGGGTTTGTGTGCGGTACTTTGGCAGGAGGTTTGAATCCCCTGAGTGAATTCCTTGTGCTGCCCGATCCCGGCTCATCAGCTGTGAAGCAGGCGTGCTCACGGCTTTTAGGGGGGAGGTGCAAATCCCCTGCCTGAGTGGGTTCTTTGTGCTGCCCGCTGCTCTTTCATCAGCCACCTATGATTTTGCCCAGGGCTCCACAGGCTACGGGAGGACTCGTGGCCCCCTCCTCCAAATTCGGTTTGGGCCATGACCTCCATTGCGCCCACAGGAAATTCAAACTTTCGCGCTTCCGCGTTCAAGCACGCATGTGCAGAACTGATAGCAGTGGAAGGGGAGAGGGGAGCAGACGTCATATTTTCCCAACGAATCGGAACATAGTGGGATGTGTCGGGGGCACGGACAGGAAAAAAGCGAGAAGATGCCGCATGTTCGGGCTGCGTGTGCGGCCGGTAAAAAAGCGTGTTTTTAATATCAGCAAAAAGCGGGAAAGGAGTGGGAAAAGGGGCAAGTGAGGACTCTCAGCTGACAGAGCGGGTATGGAAAACCTGGATTATCCCGCTCCGTCTGGATGAGCCCAGAGTTTAACTCAAACCTCAGGTCTGGAGTTCGAATGCCCCCCTCCAGATCTGCCTATCTGGCCCGTGACGCTTTCCCCAGGTCATACCCCTCACTGACTCTGCTTTGCAACCCCCTGAATGTTTTTGCCTAGCTGATACGTGTCCTTGAACCCTGACAGTGCCTCTTGTTTGCCCGTATGGAGGACAGAGAGAGGTGTGGGTGGGCGTATAAAAACTAGGCTACTGTGCAAAGGTAAGATTTACATTCATTGCTCCACCTACTTTTGCCTCTGGGCTTGCTCAATTCTGGCAGGTGTCCCTTCGACATGTTCCCAGAAAAGAACATAGCATTCAGACTGAAAAAGGTTCCCTACCCCTGGCTTAACTTATTAACAATTGTGTCTTCCCGATTTGTGTTGCAAATCGGCTGCCTAATCATCAGCTTTCACATCTGTTCAGGTTCTTTCACGTCAGGCGACTCTCCTTAAAAAAAAAAACCTGGAAAGAGCATATCCTGCTATGATTTACATGGCAAATGAGGAAAGCACCATCTGGACCCCCGGACCCTTTCCACACAAAATATCGGCGGGCAATTTAATCCAGAGTGATTTCAGGATCTTTCCATAGCTTACTGAGCAGGCTGTGGAATTGCATTAGATGTCAGAAATGAAGCAGGCGGGTGTTTCTGCTGGACTAAAGAGGTAATAGGAAGGTGGTGAGATGTAGGACGTGGCCTGCTCAGTGGGCTCAGTGGGCTTTTCCCAGGCCCCATCTGCACTATACATTTAAAGCAGTAATACCACTTTAATTAGTCAATGAAGTTCAATGGGGTGAGTTTACCCCTGAAGGACCAGGTCCGCAGCCTCGGGGTTGTACTTGATTCCAGGCTGTCCATGGAGGCTCAGATTTTGGCAGTGAGCCGGGCAGCCTGGTATCAACTACACCTCATACACAGGCTGCAACCCTACCTTCCTGTTCATCAGCTCCCACTGGTGGTACACGCCCTGATCACCTCTCGTTTGGACTACTGTAATGCGCTCTACGTGGGGTTACCCTTGAAAACGGTCTGGAAACTACAACTTATACAAAATGCGGCAGCTCGACTACTTACGAATAGTCGCCGCCGGGATCACATCGCACCAGTGTTGTTCGATCTACACTGGCTTCCAGTTGTCTTCCGGGCCCAATTCAAGGTGTTGGTATTAACCTTTAAATCCCTATACGGTCTCGGCCCAGTTTATCTAAAGGAGCGCCTTCAACGCCACCAATTATGCCGCCCGACAAGATCAGCCACACAGGGCCTTCTCTCAATCCCGCCGACAAAAACAGCTAGATTGGTGGGAACTAGAGAGAGGGCATTCTCAGTGGCGGCCCCCACTCTTTGGAACTCCCTTCCACAAGATCTACGGCATGCCTCTTCCCTAAATGTATTCCGTAAAGCCTTAAAGACCTGGCTCTTTCAACAGGCCTTTGGGATTTCCGGGGAGGGTTAACTTTTATGACTGAAATGCCTCCTACCCTGCACTAGTATTGTAATCGCTCCTGTATTGCTGTACTGTTCATACATTGTATTATTGTATTTTATTGTATGGTGTTTTAACCATTTATATGTACGTCGCCTAGAGTGGCCATTGGCCAGATAGGCAACACATAAATTAAATTTTATTATTATTATTATTATTATCAGTTCCCCTAGTGATTCCTGGGAACTGTAGTTTGTTAAGGGTGCTGAGAGTTGTTAGGAGACCCCTATTCCCCTTCCAGAGCTACAGTTCCCAGAGTGTGGTGGAGGCTGGTCCGTTCGGCCAAGTGGTGCACTGCCCCACTATGCTCAGCCTGCCCTCAGCCTGCCCTCAGCCAACCCTCATCTCCCTACCTCCTTACTTACAACCAGTTTAGAGATTGTCCCTGGCTGCCAATTTTCTCCCCCTCTGTAGTCTCAGGATTGCCTTTGGAGAACTCATCAGGGGACAAATCCAAAATGAGTTGACTCCGGCTGCCATTGGCTCTGGCTCCACCTACTGTTGGGCTCCCTGTCTTCCGCCCCACCAGTCTCAGCAGCCACCAACCACCACTGCTAGAGTAGTTTTAACCATCAGTCCCTCCTCACAGGAAACTCTGAGAACTGTAGGTCTAGGAGGAAACTAGGAGGTCTTCTAACAACCCTCAGCACCCTTTACAAACTACAGTTCCCAGGATGCTTTGGAGGAAGCGATGGCTGTTTCAAGTGGGGTGATAGTGCTTTAAATGTGTAGTGCAGATGGGGCCTTAGTGATAGTTCCACCCCATTTCAGAGACCCCTTCCCCAACTATTTCCAATACAAAGAGCATGTCTGGCGGCTGTGAGGTGTTTGTGCAACAGCCTCCCCTCCTTTTTCAAACTCAGCCCTAAATGTCCTTGTTGTTATTCAACATTCTTGCATGTGATTTGAGTTATAAAAAGTTTGAAACAATTCCACTGCATGCCTGAGAGCTGGGCAGAAGCTCCCCCTTGTGACCAAACAGGCATGTCATGCTGGGTATTGGTTTACCTTTGCAATCAGTGGGGTTTTTCCTGTCACCATCTACAAAGAACTTCAGGGTCGGATATTCCAGGATGTCAAATTCCTTTTTTAAGTCCTTCTGGTCCGCCACATCCACTTTGCCAAATTGGATATCCACAGCTTCCTTCTTAAATTGTTCTGCAGCTTTGGCAAATTCTGCAGCCAGACTCTGTGAAGGCCCGGATAAAGGAATGTCTGTAAAGAGCCAATACAAAGAAAAGAGATTGCTTATGCAGTCATTGACTAAGGGAGCCACTTGTGTATCACTGAAAAAGAGGAAATGCATAATCAAGGAAGAGGATGAGAGAGAGAACATAAGAAGAGCCCTGCTGGATCAGGCCAGTGGCCCATCTAATCACAGAATCAGAGAACAGTAGAGTTGGAAGGGGCCTATAAGGCCATCGAGTCCAATGATGAACTGCAGCGGAACAGAAACAGTGCTGCATGTGACAAATGTAGGGCAGAACACAGCAATGCCCTCTTAAATCCCTAGTTCCAAGGCGCCATGATCTACAGAGTGAAGGTATGATATCCTATTCAAAAAAGATAGGGAGGAGAGAGAAATGGATAGATAAAAAAGAACAAGTACGTGTGCAAAGTGGCCCATGTGTTATGCACACCAGCATGGGAGGCAAAGAAAAGACACCCTCACATTAGCACACAGCACGTCTGTTATTGACAGCTTGAGCAGATTGTAGATTTCATGACAGATTCAGCCTAGCATCCTGTTCTCACAGTGGCCAGCCAGATGCCTCAATGGGAAGCCCACAAGCAGAACCTAAGCACAAGAGCACTCTCCCCCCTTCCCCACGGTTTCTAGCAACTCCAAATGTTGCTGTACTCCACCTCCCATAATCCCATCATGCTAGCTGGAACTAGTGGGAGTTGGAGTCCCACAATATCTCTGGAGGTCCACAAGCTCTCCATCTCTGCAACTGAGGACTGTCTTCTATAAAGTAGGACAAATGGTCACCCTAAAGAGATGATCCAGAAAGGATGTCAGAAAAAGTGTGTTCTCAAGGTTAGCCCTTACATAAGGGACAGGGAGCCTGCAGGGCTCCAGATGTGCTCCAGATGTTGTTGAACTCCAGTTTCCATAAGCCCAGCACGCACACACACAAGTTATTGTGGAGTTAGAAAAAGGTCAGAGAAGGGAAACCAGAATAATGAAGGAGATGGAGCAATTCTCCTACAAGGAAAGGTTACAGCAACTGGGGCTTTTTCGTTTAGAGAGAAGGAGAGTAAGATGTGACATGATAGAAGTATACAAAATTGTGAATGCCACGGAGAAAGCAGAAAGAGAAAAGTTCTTCTCCCTCTCTCTTAACACAAGAACTCATGAACATCCGATGAAGCCAAATGTTGGAAGATTCAGGACAGACAAAAGAAAGGACTTCTTCACACAACAGTGCATAATGAAACTATGGAATTCACTCCCCCAAGAGGCAGTGACGGCCACCAACTTGGATGGCTTTAAAAGAGGATCAGACAAATTCATGGAGGATATGGCTGTCAATGGCTACTAGCCATCATGGCTATGCTCTCTGCCTCTATAGTCGGAGATGGTATGCTTCCAAATACCGGTTACTGGAAACCACAGGAGGGGAGAATGCTCTTTGCACTCAGCTCCCACTTGTGGGCAATTGGTTGGCGACTGTGAAAACAGGATGCTGGACTAGATGGGCCATTGGCCTGATCCAGAAGGCTGTTATGTTCTCTCTCATCCTCCTCCTTGGTGATGCATTCCCTCTTTTTTATTTTTTCATTTTTGGTGCTCTACAAGTGGCCACCACTCTTCTTATGTTCTCAGAAACATCAGTGAGTTGTTTCATCTGGCTACGGCAGAGGGGTAGAAAGCAAGCAGAGCCACTATAGAAAGTTATGCCTTTCCACATTCACCTAAATATAGAAATGCTTAACTTCGCTATAGTTATTCCTCAAGACACCACATTATGTAGCCGTTCCATCCCAAACTGGTGTGGATAGTCACTTTCATTAGACTTTTGATAAATTGGGAGAAGATTCTAATCTTTTCATCTTAACTTACTGATCAGTTGCAAATCCCTGAAACATTTATTTTCATCATAATTATCATGAGCCCTCCATTAATCATCCTCTAACCAGCCAGTGCCATCAGCTGCCTTAAAATAATACCCAGCAGCCTCTTTTGCACATTAATTTTTTCATCTAATGTCTTTTATGGCATTCAGTAGAGGAGAAAACTCAAACACGAGGAGTTTCATCCTTCCAGATAATTGCAAAACAACAAGGAACCAGCCCATTAGGCTTTTATATAACCTCATTCTACGGGTGGGGAATGATCTTGGAAATTAGGGCTACTTAAGAGTGGGGTCCCAACCAGGCCTTGCCAAAATTATTTGGCTGCTTTGGGCAAATGACAATATATAGAAGCTGATGTGACTGGCAGCCAAATCTTATTTCAACCACTATGGTGTATGGTTAAAATGCTGGACTATGATGTGGGTGACCAGGGTTCAAATCCTGTCAGCCATGAAGCTCATTGGATGGGGATCGAAAGACCTATCAATTTCAGTTCTCAGTTTCTCATTTTTAAAGTCTTATATTCAGTTCTTCATATTTCCGCAGCTTTGCAATTTTTTTTAAAAAAGTTCTCAGGTTTAGTGCTAATTTCTCCTTAAACTACACATTTTTGTATGCTGTTTTGAGTAATGTATATAGTTTTGCAAACAGTTTCTCTTATCAGAATGCATTCTGGTATGTTATTTTCACTAAGGTATTCCTTTACATGCACACTTTCCTCCAACATATGCCTTTTTGTAATCATTGATTGGTTGGAGCCCTGCATCGCAAAATTTGGATAAGTGCAAATTTCAAACTATAGCTGTGTTTCAGTTCTCAGAAACTGCAAATTTGACAGAGTCGCCATTCAATGAGAACTGAATCAAATTGCACTCCTATTGCTATCACTGGGTGACCTTGAGCGACTCACCATCTCTTAGCCTAATCTACTTCACAGGGCTGTTGCAAGGGAGAACCATATATGGTACACTAAGAGCCTTGGAGGTAGGGCTGTATGCGGCACCAAAATACAATTTAAAACAGACAACAAAAATACGTCCTAAACATGTCTCTCAGCTATAAGGGTAAGGAGGTGCATCTTCAGCAAACAACAGGTGTGGGAGGCCTGTTTTCAGCCCAACGGCCACATTCCTTCATGCACAACCTTCTGAGGGCCGCATACCAGTGTGGCAAAAGTGGGAGTGGCCAGACAGACACGACTCTCCATCCAGGCAACAAGCATTATCACTGTTCAAGCCAGGTCAAATTGCTAGAGGAAGGCACAAGGCAGAGCCAATGAAGGATGTGACCTCAGGGGCATGCCTTGGGTAGAAGCCCAAAGGCCAGAGAGAGTGTCCTGGAGAGCTGCATTCAGTCCCCAGCTTTGAGGCTTCCCAGCCCAGGTATATGATGAAAGCTTGTGTTCTTGCACTTCTTGTTAGCTGTTTGGGGCATCTCCACTGCAGAGGGAAAAGCAGGTTACAACTATAAGTGGTGGAGGCTGGTCCATTTCGGCAAGTGGGGCATTGCCTCACCAGCTACCTTCAGACAACCTCCACCTGCAGGGCCGGATTATCTTTTTTTTTTTTTTATTCAATTAATTTTTATTCCAATTTTCAAAACCAAAACAATACAAAAAGAAAACAACACAAATCAATAACTAGTACAATACAAAAAGAATATATATATATATATATATATATATATATATATATATATATAAAAGAAAGAATATTGACTTCCGATTTGTCATAGTTCAGCTATAAATCTATAATATATAATAAACCTATCTCTTAATAGATTATAAAATCACCTGCCTCCAACGGTAATCTTAGTTGGTTTCAAATCTCATTAACATCATATCATTTTAATCTTCCACAAAAAGTCAAAGAGAAGTTTCCAATCCTTGAGATATATGTCAATCAATTTTTTTTTCTAAATAAACATGCCAATTAATCCAACTCATCAAATCTACTAAGTCCAGTAATTTTAAATCGCTCTTCTGTCATTATCCATATTGGGTCCATCTTCCATCTTCCATCTTTACGCACCCAAAAATCGTGCTGTCATAGTCATATAATAAAAGTCTGATAGGAATTTCCTCCATCACAGATATTTTCTTGCCATCAAATCCAAACGTATCACTGAAGTATTGTTGCAAAGCCGCATCTCTGTTCCTCTTTTCCACATGATACACTAGTACATCTCTTGAAGGTTTTTCCATTGACACAAAACAGGGATTAATTCTGTTAACTTTCTCCATTTCAAGTTCCATCAAATCCTTCCAGTCCAAGAATTTTTTTGAACCGATAATATCTTTATCTCCAATCTCTTCAATTCCTTCAGGGACAGCGCTGAATTCCAAACTGTAATATTTGTCTCCAGGATCCATCACAGCCAGGAAATCCAAATCTTTTTTCATGTCCATAATTAAGCCAATCTCCATAGTTTGAACCTTGCCTTTAATTTCTCTTTCATCCTTTTTTTGTTTTCCAGATCTATCTTTATTCTCCTTTCTCATAGAATCCTGAGTTTCTTTCAGCTCCTGTCTCATTTCGTGAAATTCAATTCTCCACGCTTGTCTATTATTTCTCAGTTCTTGTTTTATTGAGTTAATCCCAATCATTATTTTCTGAAACATGTCTAGAGATAAAGTCCCTTCTTGTACATCCATGATCTTCTTAATTGTCATTCTTAAAGCCAAAGGAACAAAACTCCTTCAATTTTCAATGTCGCAGGGCCGGATTATCCATTAGGCTTAGTAGGCTGAAGCCTAGGAGCCCGGAGCTCTTGGGGGCCCGTGCAAGAGCTTCCGAACTGCCCACCATCCCCCTGCTTCACTTACCTTTTTCTCAGCTGTTTTTTGCGGTTTGCCATCAATCAAGATGGCGGCCGAGGTTTCCCTAAGGGGCTGAAGCTTCTGCCGCCATCTTGGTTGATATACGGGACAGCGGGCGGCTCAGAAGCTCCTGTCCTGCGATCCCTCCTGTGGCTGTTTCCGTGGATCTGCCTAAGAGGAGAAGGGCCCCCCAAACACCAATCAGCCTAGGGGCCTCCTCAGCTGAATCCGGCCCTGCCCACCTGCCTAACTTCCTAATTATAATGAATCAGGGTGACTCTGCCTGTCACTTGCTCTGGTCTCCCTGACGTCTGCCCTACCAGCCCCAATGAACATCACCCATCACTGACTAAAAGTAAATTCACTAATAGGCAAAAAAGCCTTGCGGTTTAAGAATGTGCCTATAGCCAACAGATATTTCTGTCAAACTTTAAAAAGCAGGGAAATTGGGCAGCTGTAGTGAATGCACCAGGGCAGCAGGAGACCGGACCTCCTCTCTGAGATATTGGACTGCCCTACAAATCTGTCAAAATGCAAACAAAATTTGGGTTGGTCTTTCACAGTCCAATCCACTTCCTGTGTAGCTTGGAAGAATTGGTAACATGTGCCTCTGAGCATATGGTGAGTGGTGGCAATACCTGCAATCAGCCCAAATAACACAAACAAGGCATGTGCTGTGCTGTTCTTGTTTTAGCATGGAGGAAGCAATAATATTAAAAGAGTTTATATTGTTCAGATAGTCACTTTAAATATGTTTAATTTATTTTGTAATTTTAGTGAAATTTCTTATAGTAAATCATTTTCTTTTCCTTCTGTTTCTGTGAATATGTGAAGTACAGCACACTTTGCATAATTTACACTAAAAAAAACCCTCCAAAAACAATTGTGGAATAATAGCACTGACTGTTCTGCAGAATAGTCTCCAGTAGACATGAGGAATGTCTCAGTTTGCACAAGATAAAACAGTGGGAGGTGACAGAAAATAATGCAACAGGGGTCTGGATTTTTTTTCTTGTGTTTTGGACTTTAAACAGATGATTCTCTCTGAGTGCTTTGTGTATTGACATGAAAACTTAGTGTGGTGTTAAGCAAGCATTTCTGAGTTTAGGATTTTACGTTTTGTAAGATTTTGTTTTGAAATGAGCTTGTAGGAAGCAGCAGAATTGCATGGGGGTTATTTTCAATGTCACATGGTGGAATGTGAAAATCCATGCTGGCTATAGTATACAGTCACTCTTGTCGCTGTGTAATGAAGTAGAAGCAAAGTACAGGGGAGAACTGCTCATGCCTAACAGCCACTTTATTTCTTCTTCTTTCATTCAGTTCTGCTGCTGCAGGTCACTCCATGCAGCAGAGGCCTCGTGGGAGGAGGATGGGGAAAAGGGAAGCATCTAGGTCACCGCTCCATGCCAAAGCAGGACTTTGTCCCCATCACTGTTGCAGTTTTATGATTACAGTCAGCCAAGTCTGTTCAGGCTATAGCGATGAATTCACTTTTGCTAAAAAAACAGACACTGAACAGAGAATAATGTGCAGAGGATAACCAAGAGTCTTTGGCAGTTTCTGCAAGAGAATCACTCAAACCTTCCCTCCACTGCCCAAATCCTGAAGCCTGGTAAGTATAACACTAACTCACCATTTTAGAAGAGGGATAGAGCACTCTGACTGTGCACCCAGGTCTGTGCCTGCTCTGCAGACAACGGGGTTTTTTTGTGCTGACAACTATCCCCATTCTAGCTTATGAAAAATGTGCAGGTACATCTGCACAGTTCTGTAAACAGTGCGACATGTTATTTGGAGGGTTCAATCACAACCTGTCATTGCTTCCGTTATGGAAAAAGGACCACAGCTCAGTCTGCTCCGCATGCAAAATGTCCCAGGTTCAATCCCCTGCATCTCCAGGTAGGGCTGGGGATGCCCCCTGCCTGAAATTCTGGGGAACAACGGCCAGTCAGTGTAGACAATACGAAACTAGATGGACCAATGGTCAGACTCGGTATATTCACATCAACAGAAAGAGCCACAATTATGACTGTATGCTATATTGTAGTAAAAAAAAAAATGAAATGGAATAAATAATGCAATTAGGACAATAAGCAATACAGAACTGAACAACCTGTTATGAATCCATTTTGACTAATGAGCTTTCTTCAATTATGTCCCAGTAATCTTAAGTTCTTGGGGAAAGTAGCTTCTTTGAGGAACGTGTCCAATTCTTCATACGCATCAGTGGCCAAGTGGTTTAACAATCAATCCCTCTTCCAAGGGAATTCTGGAAACTATAGCTCTGTGAGAGGAATAGGGGTCTCCTAATAACTCACAGCACCCGTAACAAAACCATGACTGTTTAAAGTGGCATCATAGTGCTTTAAGAAATACTGTGCGGATGTAGCCTAAAATTGTCTAACAGTACCACTGCTCAGCAATGAGCTTTAAGATACTGAACACCATTGGTGAGACTTCCTGAGGTAAATACGTCCGTAGAATCATTCTGCTTTTGTTTCCCTGCGCTAATAATAAGCGTTCATTATTTACATTTATTTTTCAGTTTGCTGAGAAGTTAATAAGCTACTACACCTATTATTACATCAAAGCCAAAATCATCCTTGGCATTTTGCTATACAAATAGGTTAAACTGAAAGGTAAACATGAGGAACACACCATGAACTGGTATACGATATACAGTGAGAAAACAGGGCACCGCAGCTTGACTTATTTTTGCACCATCTGGATTCTCTTACAGTGTGCCTGTTCTTTGCTTGAAGCACATGGTGGCCTGCGGTTTCTGGATTGATCAGGAGTGCACACTGTGGGCTGATCCATTAAGGCACATGGGGCACTGCCCCACCAACCTCAGCCTGCCTTCAGCCAGCCCCACCTGCCTGCCTTCTTACTTACAACCAAGTGCAGGGGATGACCCTGCCTGTCACCTTCCTCCTTCTTAGTCTCAGTTTTGCCCTTGCAAAACTCAGCAGGAAAGAGGACAGGGGAGGGGAATCTAGAATTAGTTGGCTCCACCCATCATTGGCCTCTCAGCCTTCTGCCCTGCCAGTCCCAATGCGCACCAGTGGGAGCGATGTAGCAACCTTATGTGTGAAGAGAAGGGTGGGCTGGATGGCCGTTTAGATACACCTGCTCAATGAATTCATGGAAAGGATGGATTAAATCAAGGACGGAGAAAGTTTTCGAACCGAAGGGCCACATTCCCTTCTGGGAAACCGGGCAGAGCAACAAATCTGAATTTGGCCTTTGTTTCTACACACTCTCACACTCCTCTCTGCCCTCCAGCCAGCCACGCAAGAGTCATTAGCAGAGTTCAAGGGTGCATTCCAGCCAGGCAAAAACACTCAACGAGAGGGCAAAGGAGGACTGATGAGGGGTTTGGCCTGTGGAGTGGGGTGTGTGGCTGATGACGGGTTGTGGTCTGAGGATGAATTAGAGAGGCCTGGCGTTCCTAGCCATCTCTGCACAAGGCTGCACACATTAATCAATGCAATTGAGGGATTCATTCACTAAAGCTTTAGCCACAGAATTAAACTCTTCCCAGCTCCAGAGGTTGGCATCTGTGGGCAGTTGCTGATAGGCTCAGCTCACAGGTGGGCCCACAGTCCACACTGCTACCAACCCAAAATACATGTGTTCAGACCTGGCACTACTAAATACTCCCACAATGCCTCTGGGGCCCTGACAGATAACCAGAGTCCAAGATTTTTTAAAAAACAAAGAAACACAAGTTCAAATAGTAGTTTAATATTTATTATTTATTACATTTATACCCCACCTTTCTTTTCATCATAGAAACCCAAGGTGGCTT
Source organism: Rhineura floridana (assembly GCF_030035675.1). Classification (NCBI taxonomy): domain Eukaryota; kingdom Metazoa; phylum Chordata; class Lepidosauria; order Squamata; family Rhineuridae; genus Rhineura; species Rhineura floridana. The sequence continues at coordinate 14,116,972 of NC_084496.1, forward strand.
ACATATGGTTCTCAGGCCGGTCTCCCATCCAGGCACTGACCAGGCCTGCTTACCTTCAGCAGGGAGCTGGCCTTATGTGCCTTCAGACCATAGCCTGGGACCTATACATATGGATAGCCAACATAGTGCCTTCCATATGCTGTTGGACTACAACTCCCATGGCTGCCACCCATTAGCCACGCTGGCTGGAGCTGATGGGAGTTGGTCCAATAACAACTGGAAGGTACCACATTGGTTACCCATGGACTAAATGGGCCTTTGGTCTGTTCCAGCAGGGCCCCTTTTATGCTTAAAGTTTTAATTATAGATTTATTAGTCTTATTATTCATTGAATTTATTTACCGCCCTTCTTCCAAAAGGAGCCCAGGGCAGCAAACCCATCAACAACACAATGTAGCAACAACAACAAAAGAAAAGCATTTTAAAACACAATTACAGTTAAAAACTTCTTTCATTCAGGGATCTCTGGGTTACCAGGAATAGTCCCCTTCAGCCGTCAAATGCGTAGGTGAACAGGACATGTTTTCATTCCTCTTGGCTACTTCTTGTAAAAAGGAGTAGTCATTTGTTAAAACTACAAGCTATCCCATGCTTAAGAAACTACACCTCTCCCCTCAGTAGCTTAAGTACAGCTTCAAGCATGATGTGTTTCCCAGGGGAAGGGGAGCTCAGTGGAAGAGACAGAGCTTGGAAAAGTTACTTTTTTGAACTACAACTCCCATCAGCCCAATCCAGTGGCCGTGCTAGCTGGGGCTGATGGGAACTGTAGTTTTAAAAAGTAGCTTTTCCAAGCTCTGAGCATCAGCCTTGCATGGAGAAAGTTCAACCCCTAGCATCTCCAGGGAGGGCTGGGAGAACCCCTTGTTTGAAACCCTGGAAAGCCACCACCAGGCAGTGTTGACAATTCTGATAGACCAATAGGTAGACCAATGGTCTGACTCAACGTAGTGAAGGGCCACAGCTCAATGGCAGAACATTTGCTTTACATGCAGTCCCCAGCATCTCTAGGTAGGGTTGGGAGAGACCCCTGTGCAAATCCCTGGAGAGCTGCAGCCAGTCAGGAATATGATACTGAGCTCGATGGACCAATGGTCTGCCTCAGTATAAGGCAGCTTCCTCTGTTCCTACACTGATGACACACCCCTATGACTAATATATACGTATGCTGGGGAGCTGCACTCAGTGGTCACTTCCCCTGGTTGATGTGGGCGTGCAGTGAAACAATTGCCATTTGCTGTCATCTTGCATGACAATCCACATGTGGCTTTCACACTTATTTCCAACATGGCTGTGATATCCATATTGCAAATCTGGCCCATGCACAGCAGCACTCGGAAATGTGTTTTGCTAAAGTTTTGGCAATAATGGAAATATGTCTCCATTTTCCTCAATTTGCGGTTAGATATCAGATCAACTTTAAAAAAAACACAAAAATCCATCTTTGGCAGTTACACTGTTTTGGAATTACCACTTCAATTATATAATTATCATTGTCACTGTGTTTTCTCCATTTTCCCCTTCACTGTTAACAATTCTACTTCCTGTAACGTTGAGGGATCTGGTCTGTGTTTTTCATGTTCCAGTTCAAACACTGGAGGATGTCCAGCCCAAGTGAATACAGTATGTCCGTTTTGGTCACTCATTTTTTTCAACCTTAAACTGTTCTCCATATTTCCTCTTCAGTTTGTGATTTAAAAAAAAAATCCTCATGAAAGTGTATCAGAATTTTAGTGCTGACTTCTCCCAGTATAGAATAACATACACATTTTTGCAGAGGTATCCCCCTTTATATAATGTAATTTTGGCTTGTTATTATACAGCCACAAGAGTGGCTGTATACTATAGCCAGTATGGAATTTTCACATTCTACATATTAAATGAAAATACCACACACACACATATCATTCTGGTGTGGTGTATACCCACAATTTAAAATAAAAACTTCCAAGGCTTATACTGCTGGACTCAGGATCGCTTGATCTACACCCTGGAAGTTTTCATGGCGATACAAAGTCCCACCACAGAGAATCCACAAGTTAAAGTGAAAAACAGGAGTAAAAAAATCAAAAAGCCTCTTGGACTTTTTCTGGAAAAGGTCTCATAATGTTTTGAAATTCATTAAAAATCAGAGGTAGCAGTTAGTTGTTATGTGCCTTCAAGTTGACTACAACGTATGGAGACCCTATGAATCAGTGACCTCCAAGAGCATCTGTCATGAGCCACCCTGTTCAGATCTTGTAAATTCAGGTCTGTGGCTTCCTTTATGGAATCGATCCATCTCTTGTTTGGCCTTCCTCTTTTTCTACTTCCTTCTGTTTTTCCCAGCATTATTGTCTTTTCTAGTGAATCATGTCTTCTCATGATGTGTCCAAAGTGTGATAACCTCAGTTTCATCATTTTAGCTTCTAGTGATAGATCTGTTTCCATTTGTTTTAACACCCAGTTATTTGTCTTTTTCGTGGTCCGTGGTACCGGCAAAGCTCTCCTCCAATACCACATTTCAAATGAGTTGATTTTTCTCTTATCTGCTTTTTCCACTGTCCAACTTTCACATCCATACATGGAGATCGGGAAAAGGTAGCCGTAGGCAACCTATAATGCTAAACCTGAGCTTGCCTTATCCTCAGAGCTTAATCTTTAGGCACTTGAAAGTAAAAAGAAAACAAGGCTGTTTTTATATTAATTAAAGAACTTTGGCATTGGAGTCCAGGATAGTTCAGCGCATGCATACTTAGAGCCAGGGGAGGGGGGCGCTCCCTTCTCTTTTTAAAAAAAGCCTCCTTGGTATGTGGGGTCAGGGTGAAGCCTTGTCTTTCTGTGGGGCTGCTGTATGTTTGCAGTTCATGCGGAGTGACTGTCAGGGCTGGGTTTTCCAACCTGCGCTTTTTATATCCAAGGCTGCAATCCAATACGTGTCTACTCAGCAGTCGGCTCCATTTGGGTTCATTGGGACTGACTCCCCGGTAAATCCATATCAGATTGCAGCTTAATCTTCCCTTGGCCAGAGCGCTTGCTGGCTCGGCTCTTTGGCACTTCAACGCGAAGCCCTCTGTTACCCCTTGCCTCGATTAGAGTCTATTTGAAGCCATTTGTTTATCTTCCAGCTTGATTTAATTTATTTTCCGTCGGTTTGCAGTCCACCCCTTTACCCTCCCCAAGCTGTAGAGAGAATGCCTGGAGCGGAGCTGCAGCAATTCAACAGCAACGTCCACTTGCTGCGGCTTCCCCTCTGGGCCTTTCACCACCCCGTGCCGCTGGGATGCAAATGACTGGAAAGCAGGCAAGGCTCTTCTTTCAGTAATTCCTTTCCCAGTTCTGTTTCCCCCAGTTCTTTCCCAGGCCTCTTGAGAAAGGACAGCCTTGGCCCCAAATCCCTCCAGTCCTTTCCAATCTTCTCTCACACCCTCCTTTCCTACATTCCTCCACCAAGAGGCTGTTCCTGTTGTAAACCATATAGGCATGGGTGACTGAATTGTGTCTGTCTGCACATCTTATAGTTAATTCATTCAAATAAGCAGGCATACTATTGGGCAGCCCTATCCATTAATTTGTTTCAGGAATAGTAAATAGTCATGGTAAAGTCAGGCACTTTGGACTTTTGCATAACTCCAGAGGCTGCTGGGCTGCAGTCCCCATAACTGGCCATAACTATTGTCCATGCTGGCTGGAGCTTTGGGGAGTTTGGGTCCAACAACATCTGGAAGGCTACAGGCTGTCAATGCCTGATCTAGATCTAAATTTATGATGAAAGGATTAGTAGGGTTTTGGAATACCATCATAACTTCCAATCATTGGAAGTGAGGGGTGAATACTGTTCTTTATGATGTCAAGGGATGTTGGGGCAGATCTGATGGCACAAACCTATGTATGTCTACTCAGAAATTGTGTTTAATGGGATGAAATCTAAAGCTGCAATCCTAAAGCTGCAATGGGAGTAAATCCCATTGAACTCAGTAAGGATGCAAATGATCAAACAATTCATCTTGTAAAGGAACCCCATTTACTTACCTAGAATCATAGAATAGTAGAGTTGGAAGAGGCTTGTAAGGCCACTGAGTCCAACCCCCTGCTCAACACAGGAATTACTAAATATGTTCAGTGTTTCTATTGGCTTCTTGTGTAGCTTGGAAGAATTTGGTAACGTACCTTTGAGCATATGTTAAGTGCTGGCTACACCTTTAATCAGCCTAAATAACGGAAACAAAATATGTGCTATGCTGGTCTTGTTTTTGGAGAGAAGAAGCAACAATATTGCTGTGAGTTTGGGGGTTGGAATGGATGATTCCTGTGGGTCCCCTTCCAGCCTCTGATTTGGAACCCTGTGCCTTGGGGCTGGCTCTGCTGGTCAGATGAGTTTCTTTTGTTAAGCTAATAGAGTGGCCAGCCTGTTAATGGGTCTATCAGGTGCCCAGCAACTGGTGAATGGGCCAGGAAGATCCTTTTATCATTGAAACTCTTCAGGAGAGCCCCCCCCCTTCCTGGTGGCTAGCAGAGGTTTGTGCTTTGAATGTTTTTGGAGAGTTGCCTAGAGAACGGCTGGGAACTGGAGGCAGGCAGAGAGGCTGGCTCTCTGCACGATGGCTTTAGGATCAGGGCTGTGGAGTCAGAGTCGTGGAGTCAGAGTCGGGAGCAATTTTGGGTGGAGTTGGAGTCGGAGTCGGTAGAAATGTACCGACTCCGATTCCGACTCTGACTCCGACTCCTTCATAAATGGCAAATATATATTAACTAGTAATAACAAATTTACTGTAGTAAAATGGTAGCACAAGGCATTTCATCACCATCACGTGAATCCAGAGCTTGGAAAAGTTACTTTTTTGAACTACAACTCCCATCAGCCCCAGGGATTGGGCTGTATACATTTGCCATTTATGAAGGAGTCAGAGTCAGACAGTAGAAAAATAGAGGAGTTGGAGTAGGAGTCGAAGGTCTGGCATACCGACTCCACAGCCCTGTTTAGGATGCCTCCTGTAAAACTGATGGAAAAGCTGGATATTGGACTGCTGATGCCTTGAACCCCTCCATCCTAAGCTCAGGTTGGAATGTGTGTAAATAAATAAATTTAAATAAATAAACCATATTTCATACAGACACCACACTCTCCGCTGACCTTCTTCCCAAAGGAAACCAAACCCAGGGTGAGCGCACAGACCCCTGAAATCTCACCACTCGGAGATTGGGGAGGCGCACAACACTGGTGTGAGAAGTGGGATTGAGTTTCCTGGGAGAAGCATTGGGAGCAAGGTGTGCCTGAGCTAATTCTTCATTCTCCTTCCACTCCAGGCCTTGGGGAAATTTACAGTACCTAGCATTTTGTTAAGTCAGGCTCATTTATTTAGAAAGCAAGATCCATGAAGCTGTTTTATCCTGAGCTACACCATTGGTCCAAGAGGCCCAGTATTGTCTACGCTTGATTGGCAGCAACTCTATAAGGTCTCAGAAAAAGTGCACAGTGCTTCTACACGAGATGCCTTTGCAAAGCAGAAATGCCAGGGATCACACCTAGGACCTTCTCCATGCAAACTGTGAGGCACCTGCCACTGAGCTCGGGGCCCTCTCTCAGCCAGACTCCTCCTCCCCTCTTTTTGTCCTTGAGCTGTGCATAGAGGCCCACCTCTTCTCCCCACTTGGTCATCTTTACCTTTTCTACTTCTCTCTGTAGCCACAATCTAGGGCAACCTTCCCCAACAGGGCGCCCTCCATCTGTTTTGAATTACAACTCCCATCAGCCCCAGCCAGTACACTCATGCTGGAGGTTATATTCTATATCTGTTGTGGGTGCATTAACAGTTGTATCCAAAACTGGAGCTTTGATATAAAATCAGGCTGATTACAATATATTGCAACCTAAGCAATGAATCTAGCTGTTGGGGAAAAAACAAACTTTGCCTGATAAAGATGCATATGTTCAGCCTGCTATGCTTAAACCTCTCCAGTTAATGAAGGATGGGCATGGTCCATTAAAAACATAGAGCACACTTAAAATTTGCATATTTTTATTTCATTCATCTCCCAGTGTTTTATCTTCTGCAGCCTGACATACTTCTCATGTCAATTGGACACTATTCTGCACAGTCATCAGTGCCATTATTCCACAATTGTTTTTGGAGGTTTTTAATCTAAATTTTGCAGAGCATTCCTATACTTCACATCTTCACAGAAAACGAAGCAAAAGAAAAGAATTTACCATAGGAAACTTGACTAAAATTGCAAAGTAAATCAAACACATTTAAAGTGAATATCTGAACTACATCAACTGTCTTAATATTGTTGCTTCCTCCCTGCTAAAATGAGACCTGCACAGCACATATCTTGTTTCTGTTATTTGGGCTGATTGCAGGTGTTGCCAGCACTCACCATATGCTCAGAGGCACATGTTACCAAATTCTTCCAAGCTATACAGAAAGTGAATTGGACTGTGAAAGACCACCACATTGTGTTTGCATTTTTACAAATTCGTAGGGCAGTACAATATCACAGAGAGGAGGTCAGGTCTCCTGCCTTCACTATAGCCACCCAATTTCCCTGCTTTTTAAAGTTTAATAGAAATATCTGTGGCTACAGCCATGTTCTTAAACCCCAATGTTTTTTATTAATGAATTATTATAAACATATGCATTTTTACTAGCACATGCATCTTTTGTACACATTACTTGGCCAGAAAACTGCATTGCAATATTTAGAGAAGTGCAAAATTGGAAGGATGACTGTGTTTCGGTTCTTATATTGATTTGGAAAGTGCAGATTAGGTAGATTCACCTTTAAATGCGAACTAGCAATGCTCTCCCATCCTCACTCCTTGCCTGCACCAATACTATATCCATTCCTAACACTATTAAACATTTAAGTTTAAGATGCCACAAGACTCTTTGTTGAGTTTGTAAAAGTTAGATCATTTCTTTTGGAACAAGGAATACTTACAGAACTCCACCAGCAGGTATTTGGTTGCATTCAGGGCCCTATCAAAGTTGCTCTTTTTCAGGACCAGAACATTGTTCTCCTCCTTGATTTGGGGGAGTTTGGCCTTCTTTGGCTTCTTCTCTGTTGGGCCGATGCCACCTTCAGCTGAAGAAGAAGGCAGGCACGCTATAGCAGTCAGCACAAGCAGCCGCAGAGTTCTCATTCTGTCCTCCTAGCACGTTGTAAGCACCAAAGAAGGGGAGGAAGGGGACCTAGACTGTATTCTCTATAGTTAAAAATGCCCATAGCCTTATCAGCAGGCCACGTGGCTCAGTTCCCACACACCTGGAGATAGAGGACTGGGCTTGCTGCAAGCAGGATTGAGCTTGCTCCCTCTGTGATATGTTAGCGCTCCTAACAGTGTGCTCGCTCTAAAAAAAAGGAAGGGACAGGGAATGGAAGTTTGGAAGTCTCTGTGTTGCTCCAGTTTACTTTTTGATTTTTTAAATTTTCATTATTATTAAATTAAATCCCAAAGGAGCCCAGGGCAGCAAACACATCAGCGATAAAAGAATACAACTAAAAATAAATAGAAAATTATTTTTAAAAACTAAACACAAACACATCTTAAAAAAACTTTAAAGATCAGACATGTAAAACAATCTCACACTCTCACTGCTCATACATATGCATAGAAACAGTTTAATTAAAAACCTGATAAGACATTGAGGAAAAGCCTTTGTTTTATTTATTTTATTATTAGATTTATATCCAGCCCTTCCTCCCAGTAGGAGTCCAGGACGGCAAACAAAAGCTCTAAAAACACTCTTAAAACATCATAAAACAGACTTTATAATATATTAAAACAAAATATCCTTAAAAACATATTAAAACAAAACATCTTTAAAACATATTAAAACAAAACATCTTTTTAAAAAAGGCTTTAAAAACAAAGTTTTAAAGACTTTTAAAATGTCTTGTCAATTTCACTAAGCTTGCCAGTTTCACCAAATCCAGAAATGAAAATAAAAATGCTATATCCAGAGTCCCTGTGGTGGATTCCTCCACCCCAGCTCTCCGTCACCTCCCTAGAACTGAGCCATAATTCTCACAAACAGGGGCTGTATCATTTCAGGATAGCTATGCTCAAGAATTTTGTTCAGTCTGCATTTTTAAGGGACCTGACTTGATTTGCACTTCTCAGACAAACGCATGGATCAGAATGCGGCTCTTCTTTGGATTTTGGATTTCTCTGAATGTCACAATACAGGGGTGCTTCCAGACTGTTAGTATTTTGCATGAGAGATTTTGCACCTATTAGGAATTCTAGGTTTGCACATTTAACCAGTCTAGAGGGACAAAACCAAACCCTAGCTCACATTTCATTGGGCAATTTATACACAGTTTCTAGGACACTGACATAAACTGTCACCTCTGTAATGTTATCAAGTTTCAGCCAGTTGCCACTTACTGCTTTCCTTCTGCAAACAAAAAACCACCTGGAACATAAAATGTCCCAAAAAAGCTTTGGGATGTATTTACTACCCTGGCCAATGTTAGCAGATTGGCATAGTAAAAAACCCATTTTTTAATGTCAGGGACAGGTCAACAAGGAACACTGGAGTCAAATGCACAGAAACATTCCACCTCCCCAAATAAGTGTTTTCTAGCTCTAGGGGTTTGGGTATTGTCAAGCACCCTTCTCCTGACACCACAGACACAAATATATTATCTGGGGTCAAGATATCGGCCCACCATGCATTGGCAATCTCATTGAGGTAGAATACATACCCCCAAAACTATGAGTATGATTTTTTTCTCAACATTGGACGAAGGCTTCATGGATTAAAGCACTGTTGCCATAGTGCAAGAAATCCACTTTAAAAAACACTTTGTACAGTTTGGAAAGTGGCAGGGAAATGCATTGAAAAGTGTGGGTTGAACAAAGGATTAATGGAAAGTAGGGCGGGGAAGAAATTCGATTTAGTTCACATTTTAAGCCAAATCTATCAAATTTGCACTGTCTGATACAATATGAGAACTGAAACACAGCCATCCTTCAAAGTTCACACTTGTCTGAATTTTGCAGTGCAGTTTTCCAACTAAGTTATGTTTCCAAAAATGCACATGTTGGGGGAACGTGTGCACAAATATACTGGTGAAAATAACATACAAAAATTGCATTATATTAGGATAAATTGCTTGCATAAATGTGTACATTAGTCAAAACTGCATGCAAAATTGTATTTGTTAGGAGAAAATCACATTAAAATGCTGAAGAAATTTCATGAGGATTTTTTTAAATAATGTGCATAGCATGAAATCAGATACTTATTGTGACATAGTATGAAGAAATATTTGCATAACTATCAAATATGTTTATTATTAACACAACCTGTAAAGATATTTATAGTGCAATCCTATGTTTGTTTACTCAGAAGCAAGTCTCAATGTATTCAATGGGGGTTATTCAAACAGGGAAGCGTGCACAGAACTGCAACCTCAAGTGATAAGGAACTTCACTCACCCAACCCAAAATTCAGAATCATGCCACTTTAAGCTGTTTTGCAACTGTTTATACTTGTTTTTATGGTTATTGGATTTTAAAGGGATTTATCTCTTGTTGTAAGCAGCCTTGGTTTCCAGTCACCAACGCTACCTCACAGGGTTGTTGGAAAGACTCCATATACACAAACACACTGCAGATGTAAAAATACATACATAATAGTTTATTGTCAAACCAGTTGGTGATTGCAAAATCACTATTGTTTTTTACATAATAAAAACTGTGAAACCTAAGCAAGCCCTGCCTAATTGCAGGATTGGAGGGGAGGAGAAAGATTTACAACACAAACACAATTCTTTGCTATGTTTACTCAAAAGCCCTATTAATTTACAGCACCACCTAACCATGTTTACTCAAAAGTTTGTCCTGTTGAATTCAATGGTGTTTACTCTGGGTATGTGGGATTAGCATTGCAGGTTTATTCCCAGAAAAGTGAGTATTGGATTAAAGCTTCATATTGGGAAGGTTTTCAAAACACTGCCCTGTTCAACAGCCCAGGAAAATTTAAACTTGTTTGACTCCTAAACACAAGAGAGAAAAAAACGGAAAGCTATGTACTTACTCAGGTTATGAGATTTTCAGATAAACAGGAAAAAACAACCATTTTCTGGTGTTGCAATGGGGTCTAGGCCCTGCCTGGAGGTCAACAATCACAACCCTGACTTCACTTATTGGCTACAAACCGGAAAGCGCGGGGATAGAGCAGCCTCCCTTGAGGTGATTTACCAGAAGTTGAGGGGGGGCAGCTGACATTTTGGTGTATATCTTATGAACCAGACCACCTAAAAACTTAATTTTTAAAAAAAATTAAAGCTGAGAGTCTGGAGATTAAGGTGACTCTTCCAGAAACCCAGAGAGCCCCCCCCAAAAAAATCTGGAGTCTCTGGGCAAAAACTGGATACCTGGCAACCCTAATTTTAAAAAAATCCAAATGCATATTTTAGGGTAAAATGCATATTTTGTAAAATAAATAATGAGAACTTTCATGCAGTTGTAATTTTTTAAAAAAAAATCAGATTGATGTGGAAACTGGATAAAATGAACTTACGAACATTTGCAAAATTGACACAGGCTAGGAATAGACTGCTTTGCCCATTCTTACTTCAAGGTATTATCTAGTGCAGGGGTTCCCAACTGTAGGCTATGAGCTTCATTCAGGTGTGTGAAGGCATTAGGACAGAGGTTCCGCAAGCTTCATCCAGGTGGTCTGTGGCATGCCCACATTAAATATGCATATTGATTTTTAATTGTTTTATTGCTTCTATTTCTCATTCTGTATTTTATTCTATTACAATTTGAATTCTGTGGAATGCAAACTGTAACACTATAAAATACAATATAAGAAATAAAAGCAATAAAATAAAAATACAATAAAAATCATGCAGCATCCAGCACAATGATTGCTACAACAGGCAGAAATAAATCATTAAATGGTCTGGCAAGACCATCAGCAATTTTCAAGTGGTCCACAGGGAAAAAGGTTTGGGAACCACTGATCTAGTGTATTTTTTAAGCCATACGCTGTGGTTGGTTTGTGGGTGCACTTGGAAGTGACATTCTTCATCTAAATTGCCCATCTCACTCCTTATTAACCACCAAACTGCAGGCAAAGCTTTTTTTATTAGAGGGGAGATGAAAATCTAGGGCATCCCAGCCCCATGGAAAGCAAACACATCCTTGCACATGCACCATGGGATGTGTCTTTACTCTTAGGCCCTAGAATGGCTCAGCACCAACAGTGAGCCTCTTAGAAGTTGGCGCCTGACGTGATAATGACATCCAGTGATTGATAGGTGGACCGTCCCGCACAGCTGTCCATAAATGGCCACTGGAGAATGGGCCAGCTCTTGATCTGTCCCACAGGCTGAAAAAAGGGACAGCACTGGTGTAAGGTGCAGTTTGTGTGTTCTCAATGACAAGCAGTCTTTTAAAATGGCCCCCAAGGCCCTTTTTCATCTGTTATCATTAAGCACACAGAATGCTTAATATAATGAGCCAATGTGCAAGATATGAGGGCAAGATATATTTGTATACAGTCTTGTGGAATGAAGGGAAAGCTTAATGAGAGCAGCAGATCTCCCCTCAAAAAGAAAAAGAGGGAAAGGAAAAGAGCTAGCTTGACTGTGTTTGCATTTATCCCACAATTCCCCCAAGTTCTATCATAAAGGTGCTTCTAGGACCTAGAAAGAGCTCTTACATGGCTCAGACGAATCCTAATCAAGCAATCCTGACAAGGTCATCCACCCAAGTGCTGGTTCTCCTCCCTTCCTTGTTTTTCCACACCAGAAGTTGTTATCACCTTACGAGAACCCCTGATCAGCAAATACACAACTTACAAGGAAGGCTTCTGGTTTATCTGGGAGTCTTGGAAAACAAGGGATCAGGAGGCAAAGTTGCCAAACTGGTCATTGCAAGAATTTATAGTTTTGCTAATGCAAAATCAGAACTCACTCATCTCAAGATGAGCTGGTTCACACAACGTAGGTAAGGAAAGAGTTTAACCATGAGTTCCAGTTTGGACAACATGCTAAGTCCAAGTTTGGCTTGGCCCAGCAGTAAGAGAACCTGGGAGGAATAAAGCAACTGTGAGTTCCTCTCCAGGAGCCCCCCATCCCCCAAATGTTTGGACACTCTTACTAAGCCATAGCTTGACTTACAGTGTCATGCAAAACAAGTCATTGTATATCACCATATTTTAAAGCAATACTCATTAGCAAGGGGGGGGCTCTGTTAATAATAATACAATGGATTTGTCCATCCCTCGTGGCGTACAAAGTTAAAATGTAATACCTGGAAAGAAATTCTGGAAGTGGTCCCTAGTACTTCCTTACCTCCCTAGGGATGGGTGAGAAATTTGATTCAGTTTGCATTTAACAGCAAATCTATCAAATTTGCACTTTCTGAAACAGAGCGAAAACCAAAACACAGCCATCTTTTGAAATTCACACTTATCTGAGTTGTGCAATGCAGTTCTCCAACCAAACATTGTTTAGAAAAAGGCATATATGAGGGGACAGCAAGCATAAAATGCATATATTAGTGAAAATAACAAACAAAAATGTCACATCAATCAACACTGCATACAAAACTGCTGCCCTGAGCTCATTTTTGGAGGAAGCATGTGGTAAATTGAAATAACAACAATTCAAAAATGTGCTTATTAGGAGAAACTTGCACTAAAAGCTGATAGCTTTTTATTAGGATTTTTTTAAAAACAACAACAACAAATTACTGCATAAATGTGGAAAACTGGATTTTAGATTGAAAAAATGAGAAAACTAGGGAACCAAAATGGACAGATCCCTACCCACCTCTCCATTTTCCAGCACACTATAGCAGTTGAGGCTGGTCCATGAGGGCAAATGGGACACTGCCCCACCAACCTCAATCTACCCTTCATTTGCCCTCACTTGCCTGCCTTCTTACTTACAACCAGTCCAGAGGTAGCACTGCCTGTCAACTCTCTTCCTAAGTCTCGGCTTCACCCTTGTAGAACTTGGCAGGGAAAAGGATGGGGACAAGTTAGGACCAGTTGGCTCTGCCTGTCATTGGATCTGTTTCAATCTACTGTTGGACTCCCTGCCGTCTGCCCCACCAGTCCCATTGGCGCCAGTAGAGTGTAGTAGTTGCACTCACACAAATTGCTCACACACCCCTGATCTTCCAAATTCTCTAAAAGAACATATCAGCAGTTCTTACTCCAAAGAGGAATAAATGAAAACATGAAGAGGTCAACTTTAAACATTTCCTCTTTCTGTTTTAGAGTGATTCCAGGTGACCAGTCGCCATCTAGTGTGCATTCAGAAAACAGCAGAGGCATAACGGCAATCACTTTAAGTACAGTCACTGGCAAACAGCCTTTCATGCTGTTGAAAAAGAGGCATGCAACTGACACATGTCCCACTTGAAACTTAACAGGTATGCTTTTAGGCATCAAATATAAAGAATGGTATTCAACACTAGTCCTACTAAGAGAAGACCCATTGAAATTAATGGACAGGGCTAACTTAGCTTCATTGCTTTCAGTGGGTCTACTCTGAGTTGGACTAGCATTGAATACCACTGAAAGACTGGTTGCCTGTTTGGCACCTCATCACTATGTAATCTCCCTACCTTTTAATAAATGGGACATTTGTCCCATATCGTTGCAGAGCACACTGAACAGTCGACAACCACTGCTGGGGGATGAGTTTTGTTAAGTTCAGGAAAAGGAGGTAGCACAGTTGTTGTCACTCACTAAGTCCGGGACACATCCTTGTACCAACTTTAGAGGCTTGATTCCCCTCTGCCCCCAATGTCAGAGAAAAATAGGGAAATGTTTATAATGCACCCCAACTTACATATATTCAGGTTCATGGGACAAGCTCCACTTGCTCTGCTCTTGCCTAACTGGTTGCTGTTGCTACTACGCCTGTCTCCTCCTCCAGTTTAGAACCCAGCCATCTGGGTGATGGATATACAAGATGGAAATGGTACAACCCGCTCCCATCTCAGGCCCTTGTTGGTTGGGCTCTTCCAGTTTGCACGTGAGTGAGGTGGAGAAAGGGGAAGGAGAAGAGGCAGTACCAGAGCAGGCTAGGGAACAGGAAGAGGCTGTGGAGGCTGGTCAGTTAGGGTAAATGGGGCACTGCTCCACTGAGTCTTCTCTCAGCCAGTCTTTGCCTGTCTTCTTATTTACAAGAGGTAGGGGGTGACTCTGCCAGTCACTGGCTCCACCTGCTGTCGGCCTCCCTACCTTCCACCCTACCAATCCCCATGTGCCCAAGCCACCACAGGGAAGAGGCAAGACTGCCATAGAGTCATAGAGTTTTAGAATGGGAAGGGGCTTTGGAGGACACTTAGCCCACCCTCCTGTTCTATTTATGCCTGCCTTTCCTCCAAGCAGCCCAAGGTGGCATACATAGGTGTCCCCCTCTCCATATAATCCTCACTGTTGCGCTCCAGGAGGTGCCCTCAAGGGCTAGGGTATCAGTCTGAGGAGGACAGAGACTTTCAGCACAACACTTGCCCAAGAGAGCCAGGCTCAAGGTGCACCCCAGTCTCAACAAGCCAAGGTCAAGCACAGAGAATCAGGCTAGGTCCAAAATATCTAGGAACAGCACAAGGTCAATATTACAGAAAGCATGACTAGGAGAGGGAACAAAGAGCCAGAGACATATGCTGCTTCTAATAAGTAGGCTCAAGAGGAAGGCCTCATATACTCTGGCCTCCTAAACCACGTCTTTAAAAGAGCTGCTGGCAGTGGAGGAGCATCGGGGATGGCTTACAAGTAGTCCCCTTATTCATGCATAGATCTACTCTGGGTCTACAGAACCAAAATTTTTGGTGCTGGCACTCTTGAGGACTAGGGAGCAACTCCACCTCTTCCTCTGACAGCTTCAGGGGTTCTTAATCAGGTGTCAACCCAGAGGGTCCCTCAAGGGGGTTCTCTGCTTTGGATGCAGGGAGCCCTGCCTGCTACTCAAGGTCCTTGACCATGGGGTGTGTGGTTCATTATCTAAGGACTCAGTGCCTGTACCACATCAGAGCTAGGCATGATACCAACAGGATTAGACTGAGGGATTGTGACTGGCCCACGATGAGTTTCATGGTCAAGTGGGGGTTTTGAACTCTGGTCTCTCAGGTCCCAGTCCAACATTCTAACCACTGCACCACACTGGCCACAGTAGACTTACAACGCAGTATGCAACTAGAACATCCCAGAGAGATGGTTGCTTAGATTTTGCTTCTCCCATGAATGGGAGCCCACCACCTCCTGAAGCAATCCACTGTCAAACACAGCCTCCTCCAACCCAGTACCCCTCAAATACTTTCAATGACAACTCCCATCATCCCTCACCATTGACCATGCTGGCTAATGCAGATGGGAGCTGGAGTCCAAAACACATGGAGGGAACCAGGTTGCAGAAGGGTGGTCAAACAGCTCTTACCATTGTGAAGTTTCTCCTAAACTATAGCTGAAATCTGCTTCCTGGTCATTTCCACCTCTTGGTTCCAATCCTAAATTTTGAAGCAACAGGATTGCTCCATCTTCTGCATGAGAAGAGATCTGAAGAACACATCTTGTCTTGCATTGATCTTCTCCAGGCTAAACATATCCAGTGCTTGCAACCGCTCCTCATAGGGCTTGGTTTTCCAGTTTGGTCACCTTGGGGCACACTCCAGTTTATCAAAGCATTTCTTAAAATGTTGTGCCCTGAACTTGATGCTGTGCTCTAATTGTGGCCTGACAAGGGCAGAACAGAGTGGAACTATTACTTCTCATGATTTGGACACTAACTACACTTCTACTAATACAGCCTAAGACTGCAGTATCAGTGTTCAATTCACAGACATGCTGTAGACGGACATTGATATAAAAATGGAACTCATGGTGCATTTACAGCACATTGGCTCTCTTTATATACTGCACATCTGCAACCTGTGAAAAAGGGGACTGCTGTACATTTATTTATTTATTAAATTTATACCCCACCCTTCCTCCCAGAAGGTGCCCAGGCCAGCAATATGCCATCCATCCATTTTGCATGGGGACCTTTGGGAGATGAGTGATTTGTTAATACGTTGGGAATTCACAATCTTGAAGGGAACAGCTGTAGGTCAGTGGTAGAGTATCTGCCTTGCGTACAAAAGGTCCCAGGTTCAGTCCCTAGCATCTCCAGGTAGGACTGGGAAGTTCCCAATCTGAAATGTTGCCAGTTAGTGTAGACAATACTGAGCTAAACTGACTTGGTATAAAGTCTGTTCCTAGGTTCCTACTGTATCAGATGTCTCATAATGTCTGAGGTTGACAGAAGATTCAGCGTCTCCTTTTCAAACATGTCATTGCAGATAAACATGACAGATTGATGGTCTTAAGATGCCTTATGTGCTGTTGCCATGAAGACCTTGTTTAAATGCTTCTGGAGTCTGCGATCACCACACACATTGCTTCATCAAGCCAAGAGGCACCTGATCTCACCTATTGCCTCGCACTACGAAGTGATAAACCGGGGCGAAAAGGAGGTGCCCAAGTACTTCAATTTTGCCAGTGACGTTCTGGACAGGTGGACCCAAGTGGAAAAGGTAGGAATTTGACTGCTTTGGGGACAGGTCCATGGCTGCTTGGAAAAACAGGACGTTGATGGTAATATGTGGAATTTCATGGTCTCCTTAGAGCACAGAGGAACTGGTGCCTTTGTTCAGTGATGTGTTCCCCAGGCTAAGAGACTGAAGGAAGCCTTGGATTCAGCCCTCCAAGGTCATCTGACGCTTGCAGTCAGAAGGATTTGGGTCTGTGACGTCTGCCGCCTGTCTTTAGTTGCCATTAGCTCCCTCTGCTGACCCTGCCCATGGCTCAGTGGGAGAGCATCTGCCTTGCAAGCAGAAGGCCCCAGGTTCAATCCCCAGCATCTCCAGGTAGGACTGGGAGGGACCCCTGTCAGAAACCCTGCAGAAATGCTGCCAGTTAGTATAGACCAGGTGCAGGGAACCCTGACTCCTCTCTGATGCTGCTGAACTACAACTCCCATCAGCCCCAGAAATCATGGCCAAAGCATAGACAATACTGAGCCAGATGGACTAACAGTCTTGTTCAGTATGAGCAGCTTCCTGTATTCCCATGAAGGCTGATCTCAAGGCAAGTCTATTTCCAGGTACTCTACAAAATCCCATCTGATTCACACATGAGCATTTCTATGTGGATTATATGAACTCTTTACTCGCCTTCCACTTTATATTATAAGAAATATAACTTCTTATGTTATCTGCTAGGATGGAAAGAGGCCTCCCAACGGGGCCTTCTGGTGGGTGAGCGACCAGAGGGAAGAGGTGAAGTGGACCTTTGAGGAACTGGGGGTCTTATCCCGGAAAGCTGCCAACGTGCTCCTTGACCCGTGTAGCTTGCAAAGAGGCAACCGGATCTTGGTGGTTCTGCCCAAGATTCCGGAGTGGTGGTTACTGAACGTGGCTTGCATGCGAACAGGTTAGTGAATATCATGGAGGACAAAAGAGTCTCAAGAGAAACAGTTTAGAAGAAGGCTTGGAAGGCTTTCAGAGGGACCAATTCATGGACAATAAGTATGAGTAGCTACTAGCCACAATGGCTTTATTCTCCTTCACTGTTGGAGACAGTATGTCTCTGAATACCAGTTGCTGGGAATCACAATGCCCTATGAGAAGAGATTGAAAGAAATGGGCATGTTTAGACTTGAGAAGAGAAGCCGGAGCGGAGATGCTTGCTTGCTTGCTTGCTTGTTAAATTTATATCCTGCTCTTCCTCCCAGAAGGTACCCAGGTGGCAAACAAAAACACTAAAAGTACTCTAAAACATCTTAATAACAAAATAATTTAAAATGTATTAAAACAAAACACCTTCAAAAATATATTAAACAAAACATCTTAAAATAATATTTTTTAAAAGCTTAAAAACATTAAAAAGCAATTCCAACACAGACACAGACTGGGATAAGGTCTCTACTTAAAAGGCTTGTTGAAAAAGGAAGGTCTTCAATAGGTGCTGAAAGGAACAGGTTGAAGTTGAACCCTGATAAGACCGAGGTACTACTTGTGGGAAACAAGGGAGGGTTAGGAGATGTTGACCTGGTGTTTGATGGGGTGAGGTTGCCCCTACAGGACCAGGTCCGCAGCCTCGGGGTTGTTCTTGATTCCAAGCTGTCCATGGAGGCTCAAATTTTGGCTGTGAGCCGGGCAGCTTGGTATCAATTACACCTTATACGTAGGCTGCAACCCTACCTCCCTGTTCAACAGCTTCCACTCGTGGTGCATGCCCTGGTCACCTCTCGTCTAGACTACTGTAATGCGCTCTACGTGGAGTTACCCTTGAAAACGACCCGGAAATTACAACTTGTACAGAACGCAGGGGCGCGCTTACTTACCAACAGCCGCCGCCGGGACCACATTACGCCAGTATTATTTGACCTACACTGGCTACCGGTTGTTTTCCGGGCCCGATTCAAGGTGTTGGTTTTAACCTTTAAAACCCTGTACGGTTTCGGCCCAGCTTACCTGAAAGAGCGCCTCCACCGCCACCAACTATGCCGCCCAACTAGATCAGCCACACAAGGCCTTCTCTCAATCCCGCCAACCAAAATAGTGAGGTTGGTGGGTACTAGGGAGAGAGCCTTTTCTGTGGTGGCCCCCACTCTCTGGAACTCCCTCCCATGTGACCTTCGACATGCCCCTTCCCTAGAGGTATTCCGCAAGGGCCTGAAGACGTGGCTATTCCAACAGGTCTTTGAGGTCCTTGGGAGGGGTAAATCTCCTTGATCTTGTCATCTATCGTATGCTGTTAATATAATTGTTTTTATATGTATTGATGACTGTCCAGTATTTTTATTTACTGTTATTAATATGACTGCATTGTTACTGTTGTATTTTATCTCATTTTAATGTACGTCGCCTAGAGTGGCCATTTGCCAGATAGGCGACTAACAAATTAAATATTATTATTATTATTATAAGAGAGATGATGCCTGTCTAATATTTAAGGGGAGGGAATTCCAAGGTGCAGTGATTGATTGATATGATAGCGCACTTCAAGTACTTGAGAGGTTGTGACACAGAGGAGGGCCAGGATCTCTTTTCGATCATCCCAGAGTGCAGGACATGGAATAACGGACTCAAGTTACAAGAAAACAGACTGTGTCTGAACATCAGGAAAAACTTCTTAACTGTTAGAGCAGTACAACAATGGAACCGATGACCTAGGGAGGTGGTGGGCGTCTAACACTGGAGGCCTTCAAGAGCCAGCTAGACAGCCACCAGTCTGGGATGCTTTAAGTTGTATTCCTGCATTGAGCAAAGGGTTGGACTCGATGGCCTTATAGGCCCCTTCCAACTCTACAATTCTATGATTCTATGAGAGTGTGTGTCACTCAGGTCCTCCTTGCAGATTTCCCATAGTCATTTGGTTGGCTACTCTGAGAACAGGATGCTGGGCTAGATGAGCCTTTGGCCTGATCTAACAGAGGTCTTCTTCTGTTCTTAGGCTATTATATTGTATTGTATTGTATTGTATTGTATTGTATTGTATTGTATTGTATTGTATTGTATTGTATTGTATTGTATTGTATTGTATTGTATTGTATTGTATTGTATTGTATTGTATTGTATTGTATTGTATTGTATTGTATTATATTATATTATATTATATTATATTATATTATATTATATTATATTAAGGAGTTGAATATTTTGCCTGGAAGCTTTGAGCGGGCATGTTAAACCTGGACTTTTGGGAAAGTATACTTTGGGTTGTATATACTTCTGAGGAAGAGCAATAGCTCAGTGGTAGAGCATCTTGTCTTGCACTCAGAAGGTCCCAGGTTCAGTCCTCGGCATCTTCAGGTAGGACTGGGCAAGAACCGTTTCAGAAATCCTGGAGAGCCACTGCCAGTTGGTATAGATAATACTGAGCTAGGTGGACCAATGCTCTGATCCTGTATAGGGAAAGTTCCTAGGTTCTTGCAATAACAGGCAAATGCACGTGATAAAGCCTCAACAGGTTCATTTAGAATGAAAAGCAGCCTTGAGCTAGGGGTATCTCACCGACTGCTTTTCTGCTCTCAGTTGCTTCCTTGACTGCTTTTTCAGATGTCTATCTGCAAGGGTAATTACACATGTGAAATCTGGAGGGACAGGTAGAGAGCAACTGGAGGGGTGAGAAAAAACACACACACACGCAAACAGGGTAAGAAAAGAGATCAGGATTGTTCCCCTTGGTCTTCTGTTCAAGAATTGCAAACTCCCAAGACTGCTTTTCAGATATATATAAAATAATAATAATAATAATAATAATAGAATTAGAATTAGAATTAGAATTTATTACCCAACCCTTCACCCCAAGGTCCCAGGGCTGGTTATAACATTTTTAAAACACATAATTAAAAACAGTTAAAAACAGCCTGAACTAGCTATATAGTTCCAATAGGTCTACATCTTAAAATGCAGAATTATTTTATTGATTCCCCTACTGCAGGGGTTCCCAAACTGTGACCTGTAGACCACCAGGGGTCCACGAGATTTACTCAGATGGTCCACAGCATGCCTGCATTAAACATATTGATTTTTAATTGAATTTTTATTGCTTCTTTTATTTCTTATATTTGGTTCTTATTCTAGGAGATGTAAATTGTAATGCCATAAAATGCAATATAAGAAATAAAAGAAGCAATAAAAGTACAACTTAAAGTCAATCAGCATCTAGCACAACGCATTACAATTGCTACAATGGGCAGAAAACCCATTAAGCACTCCGCCAAGACCATCTGCAAATTTCTTTTTTTTTTTTCAATAATTTTTATTCAAATTTTCATAAAACATACAAGACAAAATCATAAAACATTCAAAGACAAAAAACAAAATCAAAAATAGTTAAACAAAAAGAAAAAAAGAAAAAAAAAGAAAAAAAAACAAAAATAAAAAATAAAGAGTAAAATATTGACTTCCCATTTGTCAAAGATCAAATCAGTTATAAGTCTATAATATATAACAATCCTGTCTCTTAAGTCATATTATAAAATCACTTTCCTCCAGTAGTTATCTTACTTAATCATCAAATCTCATAAACATTACTTTATTCTTTCCACAAAAAGTCAAAGAGAGGTTTCAATTCTTTAAGAAATATATCTATCAATTTTTTTTTCCAGATAAGCATATCGATTAATCCATCTCATTACTAATTATGATAATCTTATTGTCATAACCATAGTCAAAATAAACATTTCAATTAATCCATCACATCAGAATCTGTTAGGTTCAATAATTTCAGTAGCCATTGTTCTATTATCTCTATTAGTTCCATTTTCCATCTTCCATCTTCAGTAGTCTTGTTAAGTCCAGTAATTTCAATATCCAATCTTCCATTATCAGTATTCCATAATAATCTTGCTGTCAAAGCCATAGTCATATAGTAAGAGTCTGATGGGGATTACCTCTATCCCAAATATTTTCTTGCCATCCATTCTGAATAGGTTGCTGAAATACTGCTGTAAAATCATATCTCTGTTCTTTTTTTCAAAATACACTGGGTCATCTCTTAAAAGTTTTTCCATTGTCACATGGCTGCAGTTAATTCCATAGATTTTCTCTATATTGGGCTCCATCACATCATTCCAGTCCAGAAGATTATCCATGCCATTGATAACTTTATCTCTAGAATCTTCATTCATTTCTTCAGAGATAACATTGAGTTCCAAACAATAGATTTTATTTCTAAAGTCCATAGACTCCAAATCTTGTTCCTGTTCCACGTTGGTTCCAATCTCCGGGATCTCCTCTCTCACAGGGACCCCTATTCCAGTCTCCAGGGTCACCTCTCTCACAGGGACCCCTGTTCCAATCTCCGGGGTCTCCTCTCTCACAGGGACCCCTTCCAGGGTCACCTCTCTCACAGGGACCCTTATATCTTTAATCTCCTGCTTCATTTTACTCAATTCAATTTTCATTATCTCAATCTCATCCATTATTTTCTGAAACATAGTTATTTCCAGATTTTCAGCCACTTTCTTAATTGCCATTTTAAAAGAAAAATATAGGAAAACCACTTCTTATTTCAGCAACAATTGGGTTAATACTCCAAACTTGGTGACATCACAGTATAAACAGAGCAGACAGCCTTATCTCTCCAATAGTTAAGTAAACAAAATGCAGTTCCCAGGATCGAAACAATTAATGGCAATCGTCAAGAAACAGATTCGTCAAAATAAAATAGACCAAAAAGAGAGTAGTCTCAAAACAGTATAATATTTTTCAAAATAAAAATCTGGAATAGAAATCCCTCTTCTGTGTGTATCTTTAGAATGCAAATCCAGGACAGCTTTTTGCAACAAAAACAGAGATAAGCTATTAATTAGTGCGTAGCAGAGAGAAGTTACGGCTCCCCAGTGAGATGTCAAAAACTGATCAATCTGGCAAATCTCTTTTAAACAGCAACAATTTAAGTCAAGTAAAAGAAAAATATAGAAAGAAGGGTGCTTGCCTGTTAGTGCGTTCTCTCTTAGAAGATAAGGTGAACGTTCGCTTTATCAGATAGAGCTTGCTGTTAAAAATCCGTCCCACCTTCGTCGGCTGGACCTCGTCCCATAAATTAATGAGATCTGGTCGTCCCAACAAAAATAGGCTTTGAGGTTAATCTCTTCGTTTCTCCCTACCCGGGAGAAGTTTAATCAGTCAAAAAAAAAAGAAAAAACTGACTGATATATCTGAATAAGCTTCTTTTGAGGCAGGAGCCCGTCTCAAAAGCAGGCACAGGCTAAGTCACCCTTCCCGGAAGTCAAGACCATCTGCAAATTTCAAGTGGTTCGTGGGGGGAAAATGTTTGGGAACCACTCCTCTGCTGCATTTATATACCATCTTCCCTCCAAGGAGCTCAGGGCACCGTACCCATCACTTATTCCAGTGGTTTTCAAACGTTTTTCCCCATGGACCACTTGAAAAATTGGGGAGGGACTTGGCAAACCCCTTAATGATTTTTCCCCTGCTTGTTGTGTAGCAACTGCAATGTGCTGTGCTGGGTGTTGTATGATTTTAAATGCATTTTTATTGCTTCTTTTATTTCTTATATTGTATTTTATTGTATTACGATTTGAACTCCAGAGAATTCTGTAGAATTCAGATGGTAGGTGCTCTTCAAAGACATGCCGCAGACCACCTAAATGAAACTTGTGGACCACTGGTGGTCCATGGTCCACAGGCTGAGAACTCCTGACCTATTCTATCATCACAACAACCCTGTTAGGCTCAGAGATAGTTATTGTCCCTGGGTCACCCAGTGAGTGTCATAGGTGACTGGGGACTTGAACCTGGATTTTCCCATCTGTAGACCAACACCCTGAGAAAACACAGTCTCCCCACCGTGGAGACCCCACATTCTGGGTTCTCTGCTCATTTCATCCCCTGCTTCTTTTCCAGGCATTGTTTTAATTCCAGGGACATCCCAATTAACAGCTAAAGACATTTCCTACAGACTCCATGCTTCGAAAGCCAAATGCATTGTCGTCAGCGATGCATTGGCCCCAGCAGTGGACTCGGTCGTGCCTGAATGCAAGTTTCTGAAAACCAAGCTACTGGTGTCCGACAGCGGCAGAGATGGCTGGCTGAACTTTAAGGACCTCTTCCAGTGGGTATTTTCAGCCTGTGCCATTGTAATGGGTAGAGCATGAAACAAGAGTAACATATGGTTACATTTACCCCATTATGTTATCCTTGGGGGGGGCACAAAAAGCTCTTGGGGGCGCATGCAAAGTGTTAGCCATGGGTTATATCTCTCTTTCTTGGATCTTCATAGCTCCCATAGAGACACATCACTGAAGCATTAAGAGATCACATCACTGGAACCCCTTTTCAGGGGTTACCAACATTCTTTTTGTCAAGTCTAGGGTGACTGCCTACACCAATAGGCCACTCACAGAAATCTGATTGAAAACCTATGACCCATAGCAGTGATATTCTTTAGAATGCTGCTTATGGGCCATTCTTTGTTTGTGTACAATATGAGAACCAGCCCTTTTAATGGAGTGCTGACTAGTGTGCCTAAGCCCTGCTATAACTATGTGCAATGCATACCTTGTCCATGAAACGTGGGTGGTGTACAGAGACCTACTGGATTTGTCTCAATGGATGCTGATGCAGGTTCCCAGTTGCTGAGAAACTTACCAAGGGGTTCCATTCATGAAATGTACCCCAGTTGCAAAAGGCAACAGTACTGCATGTTGGTCACATAAAACATCATTGTTTTTAAGGGCAGCACCTGACAGCCATTACTGCGTTAAGACAACAAGCGAAGAGCCCATGGTCATCTATTTTACGAGTGGGAGCACAGGCCCCCCCAAAATGGTGGAACATTCCCAGTGCAGTTACGGCATTGGATTTACGTCAAGTGGCAGGTAAGGTCTTCTGACTTCTTTCAAACTCTTATGATCACAAAATAGGGAGAATATATGAGCGGTGCATTTTGGATTTGGGTGCAAAGGGCCCTTGTGGGATAGGAAAGGTTCCAGTTAAGATGAAGGCAGGCAGATCGGAAGCTCAAGCTGGGGAAAGCAGCCGAGCCCATGCCTGACCTGCCAGAGTTTAGCAGTCACAGATGCAATATCCAAACAGTGAACGGCAATGTCCTGAACGTGCGGCTGCCCTCGTGGTTGACCCAGAAGCTGCAGCTGATGCAAAATGCAGCCACTTGACTGCTCACTGGGGCTAAATATCACCATCCTGCACATTGCAGAAGAGGGTCTCCTGCAGATACCATCTTATGAGGAAGTCCATTACACATATCGTTGACATCTGGCCTTTAGTGTGGTGGCACCAGTAGCGGGTGGTGCCCATTGGGACTGGTGGGATGGAAGGCAAGGAGCCCAACAGCAGGTGGCGCCACAGCCAATGACAGGCAGAGCCAACTCATTCCAGTTTTGTCCCCATCGGCCTCGCAGCTGAGTTCTACAAGGGCAACACAGAGTAAGGAGGAAGAAACTGACAGGCAGTGCCACCATCACCCCCGAACTGGTTATTTCAAATAAGAAGGCAGGCAAGTGGGGCTGGTTGAAACCAGACTGAGGTTGGTGGGGCAGTGCCTCAGCTTTCCTAATGGACCAGCCTCCACTGGGTGGCACCTGCCGTTTGGAACTCCCTGCCATTACGTATCAGACAGGCGCCGTCTCCATTGTCGTTTTAAGTGCCTATTAAAGACTTTTCTTTTTTCTGGAGATTTTTATGCCGGTCAGTATCTGCATTGGATCCAAAACTATTGTTATATATGCAGATGTTTTCATTGTTTTATATACACACAATTGTTTTCTGTATGTTTTCATTGGATTGTGAGATCGCTTCGAGGTCCTTCATAGGAAGCAATTCGTAAGTGAAGAAAATACAAATGGGTTGCATGCAGAGGACCTTGTTCAGTCCTTCCACTAAACATGCACAGATTGTGGGAGGGCAGGGAGGGAGGGAGAGAGAGAGAGAGACAGTAGGCTCAAGAAATGGTGCAGGGAGATTTTAGACTCGGCTTAGGCCATCTCCTCTCTATAAATGTAAAGCACTTTGATAGCAATTGAGGAGTCATGGCTTCCCCTCAAAGGGGAAGTGCGTTCGGGGTGCTGAGAGTTGTTTGGAGTCCCTTATTCCTTCCACAGAGCTACAATTCCCAGAGTTCCCCAGGAAGAGGGGCTGATTATTAACCACAGTGCTGTTTTGGTAAAAAAAATGAGGTGCCATTACTCATACCTTGGTAAAAGTGTCTTGGGTGGGTGCCAGCACAAAATGGTTGCCATTTTGGGCAGCAAAAAAAGAGGTGCTGGTTTTCCATACCACTGAGTACTGTCCAGAGCTAGGAAAAGTTACTTTTTTGAACTACAACTCCCATCAGTCCAATCCAGTGGCCACGCTGGCTGGGACTGATGGGAGTTGTAGTTGAAAAAAGTAACTTTTCTGTCACAACACAGGACTGAAGCTTCCTTTGACTGAGTCAGGCCATTGGTCCATCTAGCTCAGTACTGTCTACACTGACTGGCAGTGCCTCTCCAGGGTTTCAGGCAGGAATCTCTCCCAGGCCAACCCTGGTGATGCCAGGGATTGAACCTGGGACCTTCTTCATGTAAAGCAGATGCTCTGCGGTTGAGCTGTGGCCCTTCCCCTAGTTAAACCACTCTGGGAACTGTAGCTCTGTAAGAGGAATAGGGGTCTCCTAGAGAACTCTTGGTACCCTTAACAAACTACAGTCCCCAGGATTCTTTGGGGGAAGCCATGACTATTAAAGTAGCACTATGGTGCTATAAATGTATAGATGGTGCTGGGTGCTGGTATCCCATACTGGCATTCCTTCTGATAGACCTGCAGGAGGGTTTGGGGGGGGTTCCTCCATTCTGCTGAGTGGGGCCATGGACTTCTTCCCCAAAGTCCTATCCTGTCAACGCCACTAAAACAGGGAGGAAACATTGGTGTAGGTGAGGAGTTTTCACTCTGTGATCCAGTTCACTGCCCATATGGACTTTGTACTTCTCAACCAACTCCTAACAGTCAGATTTCCAACACCTTTGCTGCGTCATCCTGTCACCTCCTTCCTAGGATCTTGACGCCCAGAGTCAGTGTTTGATTTCAAATGCGTTCTTTCCCACTCAACAGGCACTGGATGGACCTGACTCCTTCAGATGTGTTTTGGAATACATCAGACACGGGGTGGGTAAAGTCAGGTTGGAGCAGTGTCTTTGCTCCTTGGATTCACGGATCGTGCATCTTTGTACATCACCTGCCGCAGTTTGAACCCGCTGTCATACTAAACGTAAGAACAGCAATTTCCTAAGCTCCCTTTTAAGGGAAGGGCTGTAGGTCAGTGGTAGGGCATGCACCTTTCATACAAAATGTTGCAGATTCAATCTCTGATAAATCTGGAAAAGACTCTAGTCTGCAAATCTGGAGAGCCACAGCCAGTCAGTACAGAGCCTGCAGACCAGGAGTGGAGAACCTCAGGCCTGGGGGGCCAAATGCAGCCCTCCAGGCTTCTTTATCTGCCCCTCGGGATTCTCGCAGGCCACACCCCCTTCCAAGCCACACCCCTCACTGTCCCTGCTTTGTACCTTCCTTGAGAGCTTCTGACTGGCTGGAAGGTGTCCTTGAACTCTGATAGTGCCTCTTGCTTGCCTGGATGGAGGATGGAGAGGAGCACGTCCACCTATGTGGATACTCGCCTACTCATTTTGCCCACTTTTGTGTCTGGCTCTGCCAATCGCTGCCATGTGGCCCCCAGAAGATTGCCTAGAAGGCTGTGTGGCCCTAGGTAATTGATTCCATTGTCAAACTGCATGCTGTTTCTCATAATCTTCCTAAAGAAAGTTTCTAAAACAAATTAATGCTTGACCAAAATCTATTCTCTTGTCATTTAAGCCCACCAGGCTAGTCAAGTCTTTGCCCACTTTGAAGAGTACTATTAAGTCCCTCCTCCTCTTCAGGCTAAACATACCCAGTACTAAAAGACTCAGTGATGTATGCATTCTCCAGTTGTCCCAATTCACTAGGCACAGCCCCTATTGCCTTTTATTTATCCTTAGGATATCATTGTCCTGGTTTTGATTCTAGAACCGTGTCAATACAAGTCTCGTCCAATTAAAGCAGGTGTGGGGAACCTTTGGCCCTCCAGATATTGCTACAGCTCCCATCAGCCCCACCAAGTATGGCCAATGGCCAGGAGTGATGGGAGTTGTAGTTGAGCAACATCCAGAGGGACAAAGGTTCCCCACCCTTAAATTAAAGCCGTACTTGAGTGTTGGGAAACACTGTAGCTGATATCCGATGTTAGTCATACTCAAAGAAGACCTATTGTGATCAATGGACTTAAGTCAATCCATTTATTGCAATGGGTCTACTCAGAGAATAATTAGCTTTGGATATTACCCGATGCTCCAAGACCACATTCAGGGGCAGTGTTGGCTGGTGGCTCCATAGCAGTGGGGCATGCTTTTAGTCCAACCTTTTAAGGAGCGGTCCAAGGTTCTGAAACTTATTCCAAAACTAGGTTCAGCACCTTGGGCAGTTCAGACTAAATCCCGGAGCAGATTCCACTGCCCCACTGACATGGAGCCACCAGCCAACACTGTTTGGGTGTGTGTACAATAATGATTGTGCTTTTATTGTCTCCATCTAGACTCTCGCCCGATATCCAGTCACCACTTTCTGCACAGCTCCTACGGCATACCGAATGTTGGTTCAGCATGATGTCACCAGGTACTTCCCATTGTGTAACTGGGAAAGTGAATGCTAGAGATGAATTAAGAGGAGAATTGATGGGCAGTGAACTTTTCTTATCATTTGCTCCAGTTGCCCAGAGGAAGGGTCATAGTCAGTAGTATGCTGACTATGCTTTGCATCTGCTTTGCATGCAGAAGGTCCCAGTTTCAATCCCGGGCACCTGCAAGGTAGGACTAGGATAGATACCCCATCTGAAACCCTGGAGAGCTGCTGCCAATCAGTGTAAGCAGTACTGAGAGAGATGGACCAATTGGTCTGACTCAGTTTAAGGCAGCTTCTTTTGCTTTGTGGAAAGGCCGTAGCTCAGTGGCAGAACATCTACTTTGCATGCAGAAGGTCCCGGGTTCAATCCCTGGCATCTGCAGTTAGGGCTAGAAGAGATACCCCGTCTGAAATCTTGAACAGCCACTGCAAGTCAGTGTAGGTAGCACTGAGCTTGATGGACCAATGGTCTGACTCAGTATTAAGGCAGCTTCCTATCTTCCTATGTATTAGAGACAGGTCCTCATTCCTGGTAAATCTGCAACCCTACATATAAAGGAGCAAGCACCATTGAACACAGAGACCTTGACTTCTGAGTAAACATTTATAGGATTAGGAGCCAAGAAAATGTTGCCCCCTTCACAGATGCCAAACCGATGCCATCATTTGAACATTTGTGTGAACAGAGAAATTTCACACTGTTTCCCACATAATCTGTTAGCTTAATCGTCCTTAAGCATAACACCATTGCAAAGCTCTTTCCGGGGTTTAAGAAACCCACACAGTCTCATCTAATTCGAGAGACTAGTTAAAACAAAACCCCAGCATAAATCCAAAGACCAGTTGGCTATAGCTGGTAAGTCTATAGGATTGCTTCTAACTGCTGTCATTTCTCATCAAGCTGCAAATTCATGAGCCTGAAGCACTGTGTGACTGGAGGGGAACCGCTCAACCCAGAAGTGATGGAGCGATGGAAGGCTCAGACGGGGCTGGATATCTATGAAGGCTATGGACAAACCGAAACAGTATGTCTGTCTTCATTGGAATGTTTCATCGCTTGTGTGTTTGATGCTCTGGGCTCCTTTGGGAGAAAGGGCGAGATATAACTTTAATAAATAATCATAATAAATAATTGTTGCATGGTTGTTGTCAAGAATGCCTTGTTTGAAAGCTTAAAAACTAAAATGATTTTGAGGCAAGGAATTGTGGGGGAAAACATCTTGCCTGAAATGGGGCATCTGACAAGGCCATGAGTTGCGGTTCTCACAACTGAAGCTAGTTAATTAGGCTATAAGCAAGAACACCTGCTTATCAGTTGAGGTACTTCAAGGGCCAATTGGCCTGGGAAGGTTGGTGAATGTGTGAACATTAGGCGTGAAAGCTCCAGAAGATTTCATCATCAGAAAGTCCCCTGATTGGCTAATTAATTCCTGGCTGTTGCTGGGCTTTTCCCCATAAGAATAGGATTCAGACCTTAGCTTTCATTCCGCTATGGTTGCTGATGCTACCTATGTGGGGTTAGTTAGTTTATTAATATACGGTCACAGACCCATTCAAATAAAATAGTCAATAAAAAACATCAGAATAGTTAAGATACAGAAATATAAAAGTACATCATAAAAGAAATAGCAGGTAAGAGAAGAATCCTCTCCCCTATATGGGGTTCCATCTTTCATCCAGGCTATACATCTCTGGGGAGATGTGGAACCATGAAGTTATTTTGCTGTTTACCTCTGTTGTAAGTATAGATTAGGCCAGACCAGCCTTTCCCAACCGGTGTGCCTCCAGATGTTGTTGGACCACAACTCCCATCAGCCTCAGCCATTGGCAATGCTGGCTGAGGCTGATGGAAGTT
The DNA here is from genome assembly GCF_030035675.1 of Rhineura floridana. Classification (NCBI taxonomy): domain Eukaryota; kingdom Metazoa; phylum Chordata; class Lepidosauria; order Squamata; family Rhineuridae; genus Rhineura; species Rhineura floridana. Next base: position 14,147,010 of record NC_084496.1, read on the forward strand.
GTGGTCCAACAACATCTGGAGGCACACTGGTTGGGAATGGCTGGGCTAGACAGTTTTGTTATTTTTGTCTGTGACTGTAACTCTCTGTATTTTACCTGGCCCTGGGGGGGGGGGGTAAGGAACTATTTTGCTGCTGTGCCCTTAATTTTATTTGATAGCTACTTCTTATTTACCAGTGTGTGTTTATTGCGGGGAGATTTGACTCCGAGTCCAGCACCTTGGCCAGTTAGCCACAGACTACTGGATATTTAGGTATTTTGCCTAAAGGCTCCAGGACAAGGAGTGTACCTTTGGCTCTTGTCTTTGGAATCCTTGGCAGGTCTTTTTCTGGCAGTTTGAGTTTTCCCTTCGCCCAGAGTAGGTGACCAGGATTAAGGAGTGGTTGCAGTCTACCTACCTTGCAGGGTTGTTGTTGATGTACTCAGCCCTGGTAAGGGAGGCACGGGTTGTGCCTTGCCAGGATCAATTACCCTGGGTTTGGGAATTGAGTCTTGGGACTGAACTGGCAGCAGCGATTCATGACAGTTGTGTCTAGCAAACTCTCCTCACTGTTTTGTTTGATCTTGTAAAGCAGGGGTTGGGGAACCATTTCAACCCAAGGGCCACATTCCCTTCTGAGCAGTCTTCCAGGGGCCACATGTCAATGGTGAGCAAGGCCAGAGGCAAAAGTGAGCAGAGCAAAAATGTAGATGTGGCCTTTGTGTAGTAGGCTAGGTTGGTGTAAGCATCTCTATCCTCTTTGCTCTTAAACCTGTGTCTGTCTGGAGCGGCATGTCTTCTTCTCATGACACAATGAAAACAACTTCCTCCCAAAAGTCAGTCCAAATCTCATTTAGTTCTCTCTCTCTCTCTCTCTCTCTCTCTCTCTCTCTCTCTTTCTCCCTCTGTCTTACAGGTTGTAATATGTTCTAATGTAAAAGGGATGAAAATCAAACCGGGCTCATTGGGAAAGGCGTCTCCACCATATGATGTCCAGGTACAAAGACAAATTTAAATCTTCCAGAATGGTGTCCACCTGAACACTGGCAGGAAGCAGACAAGAAATATTCTATTCCCTGTAATTTATCTGTTACCACTGAAATGCCCATTATTATCACTGGCAGGGTGCATTTGGAGGGAAGTCTTGTGTGTGTGCAATTCACTCTTGTCTTTTCTCAATGGTGTCTCAGCTGAGCAGTCCATTTTCTTTGTTCAATAGAACGTATTGGAAATAACTGAGAATTGATCAGCCCCCTCTTGCTTTGGCTAAATATCTCATTCATTTTCTATTTCTTGAGAGAACACTGGAGTGTAATCGATCTCTGGGAACAAGTTTATATATATTTTTCTTTATTCCACACAACTTAATGGGATCCATTGAGTATTGATCCAATCCTTACCTGTATAGGCCAGTTCCCATCCATATATTCTCAGTCTGCTTTCCATTTCTTGACATGACAATGGAGTGTGACAGAGCACTGGGGAGAAGCTTATCTATTTTTTCTTTATCCCATAGAAGTTAATGGGAGCCATTCAGTACTGAGCCAATCCTCACCTGCATAGGCTATTTTCCATCTACATGTTCTCGCCCTGCTTTTCATTTCTTGGAGTGGAACAGAACCCCAGAAACAAGCTTTATCTATTTTTTCTTTATTCCATAGAACTTAATGGGTACCACTGGGCCTCTGAAGTGTATCATGGATTTTGATGCTATACATGTGGATTTGAATCAAGACTGGTCAGCTGAAACAATATACTGTATGGAGCATCTTTTGTTTCTTTGTTTCTACAGACTGTAGATGACGAAGGCAATATTCAGCCTCCCGGAGAAGAAGGATACATTGCTATCAGAATCAAGCCAAAGCGACCCTTTTGTATTTTCTCACAGTACTTAGTAAGTTGTTATTTTTAGTGCAGAAGTGATGCCATGCAAACTCGTAATGAATTGCTAGACATTTCTGTGTGAGCCTCTAAGTCAAGGGTAGCCAACATGGTGCCCTCCAGCTGTTGTTGGACTCCATAAGCCCCAGCCAGCAGGTTCAATGATCCAGAATGATTGGAACTGTAGTCAAGCAACATCTAGAGGGGACCATGTTGGCTACGCTTGCTCTAAGCCATGAATTGTACCACTCTATTTTTTTATGTTTATTTTTATGAAGTATTAGTTACTTAATAATAATTTTAAAAAACAGTTTGGTGCCCGTGAGTCATTGTTAAAATGTTCACCAGCACCTTTTCTTTGCAATAAAGCTGGTGACATTAGCAGGATTTTGCTCTGGCTTTAGGTTTCTGCTTTCTAATGGGGTCCAGTTGTGGTACAGCAGACAGTGTAATGTGTTTGGACATGGAAGCCCTGTTTGAAATTGTCATTCAGCCCTAATGCTCACAGCCATGTTGAAACTGGGCTGATGTCAGTGGTTGGCATCATTGGGCACATGCCAATGCCCACATCCCTGTAAGGGGGCCACGGTAAACTCCCTTTGGCCTCCTGGCTCTGCTCCTTCTCTGCCTTGCTGTTGCTGCTTCTGCACTTGCCCTTCCCCAGCAACTGAGCAGTAACAGGAGCAAGGAGGTGGAATAGCACCCTCTGCTTATCTTGGGTGTTGCTGTGGTTTGGGCTCAGGTGGAGAGCACAAGCAAATGGGAAGCAGAGAGGAGAAGGTAGAACCCACTCGGAGGAAGTGTCCAATGGACTTCTGAGATCTGAACCCAGATCTATTTTGTTTGACAACACCAAATCAACTTCCCATTACCAAAATGGATGGATCAGCAGGCCTCAGTTAAAATGTTGTGGAATAATGTTTGGTTATTGTCAGGATAACCCTGAGAAAACGGCAGCCAGCGAGCGTGGAGATTTTTATGTCACTGGAGACAGAGCGATTAAAGATGAAGAAGGCTACTTCTGGTTTGTCGGGAGGTCGGATGATCTGATTAATTCTGCTGGGTAAGTTCAGTTTGGTTGGCTTTTCCCTTTTTCACTGTATTCAGCTCCAAAAGGCGCTGGAGTGACCTCGTTCTATTTCTTAGGTATCGAATTGGCCCATTTGAAGTGGAAAGTGCCTTGATCAAGCACCCGGCCGTCATTGAATCGGCTGTGGTCAGCAGTCCAGATCCCGTCAGAGGAGAGGTAATCATGGAGAGTCAGGCTGTCTCCACATTCCTATGCACATTGTGCACAGGGACACCACCACATGAAGTGTACTTGTTTGGGGAAAGAGCATTAAATCTTGAAATACCACAGTGGCACAAATGGTGCTATATTCCAGGGATCTGCCTCAGCAGAGGAACTATAAAAATGTTCTAGGAATGTAAGAAGGCAGCATTTTTCATTCCAACCTGTATTTGTCACAATCAGCACTGTTTCCGTTCTGTTGCAGTTGAGTTTCATCTCGCTGCCTGCTATTTAGCGTAACATGTAACTTACATAACTGTTTATCTAACTTACCTAACTTAAGTTCATTTCGATGTAAAGAAGACTCCAAAACAATGTAAAGAAAAGGGCTTATTAATTATGTGTCATTTGCAGACTTCAAAACAACAACTGTGTGAACAAATACCAGTCAGATTTGCTTGGCTAATTTCTGCTCCAGACCACAGATGAGCACGTGCTGTGCAGTAATTTCTGCTCCTTGTTCTGTTTTTGTCAGAATTCTCTGACATCACTAAAACGTTCCTGATGGGAAAGCTCACCTCAGCTCCCTTAGGTCCAAAAAGATTAGAACGTAGCTTTTTTGAAATCAAAGCTTGGTCCCTGAGTGGGAGAACAGCCACATCTCTTTAGAGACCTCTATCATTCCTTGGTGCTTAGAATACAGAATACTAGCATTCCAGGTTCAGAAAAATTTATCTGTATCAGTACATCACAAAAATGAAAGTTTAACAGTATGAAAGGAACAAAGTAGCTTCAATAGAAATTAACTCAGTTCCAAATAAACTAACTCTTAGGATGCTGAATTTCCCTGGCAAATCAGAGTATCCCCTTTGAAAAAGGAAACATTGTTTCTCCCAACAAATATTAAAAATGAAATAATAAAATAACATCAATTTATGCAAATGTGAATAAGATTATGTAAAACCTAAATGAAGCAGAAGAACAACCTTGAAGTTCTGAGTCTCCCTGGCAAGACAGAGTATTCTCGTGACAATGTTCTCCTCTTGTTAGTTACTGCAGATAGAAAATGTGAGTTTCATAGTTATATATTTATTTTTTCCAGTCAGATGCAAGGAAGTACGGGAAATGTAGGCCACATTTGCACTATGCATTATGTGATATATGATACCACTTTAAACAGTCATGGCTTCCCCCTAAAGAACCCTGGCAACTGCAGTTTGTTTAGGGTGCTGAGAAGTGTTAGGAGACCCTTATTCCCTTCACAGAGCTACAATCCCTGGAGTGATTTAATAATCCATCTCTCTTCCCAGGGAAGTCTGTATAGTCCCAGGCAGATGGCAGTTACAAGAGCTCTGTGTACTTCATGCATCCATACCATGCAAGCATTTACTTTAATATGCAGTGTGCAACATTCGACGTCATCATTCATTTGCTCAGACTTCCAAACAATTGGTTATTTATTAGCAAACTAACTATTAGATCACTGGCTGTCTTTGCATAGCTAGAGCTGAAACCTGCTAAGGTTGTTTTGATTGCCATTGGAGGTCAGATGTGATTTTATTAATAATGATGTTTGGTTGTTTGCCCTTCTGTTTATAATGGTAAATCTGAATTCCGGACAGTTTTATTTGTTATGGCCTATCCTATGGACGAAAAAAATAATCTATCTTGCTAATAATTCGCCAAGTGTGAATCCTTATCTAGTCAAAACAGCATCATCCATGCTCAAGATTTGGAGAAGGGCAATAAATCTTAAGAAAGAAACATTAAAGGGGGGGAGTCCACTGAGGACTGAACATGTTCAATTGACATGGAAAGGTGATTGCCTGTTGAGGAGAGAAACTGGGATAAGGGAATGGAATGGAGTATTCTTGAAGAGGACATAACTGGCTGGCAGGAACTGTGAACAGTCCCACGCCACAATATTTTGTTGCAGGTCCCACTTGACTTGTCAAATAACCAGTAATGTACACCAAGCACACTGAAGCCTACTTTTCTCTCCAACTCATTCATGCAAATATAATTTACATCCTGTAGGTGGTGAAAGCCTTTGTTGTCTTGTCTCCTGCCTATTTATCGCATGATCCAGAAACATTAATCAAGGAACTCCAGGATCACGTGAAAAAGGCAACTGCTCCTTACAAGTATCCGAGAAAGGCAAGTGTCTTCCCACGGGGAAATGGCAGCATGTGTTTGAAAAGTCAGATTTTGGGAAATCAGGCTGTTGTGTCTCACTTTCCTATTGGAGTGATGAGATATGTGTTCCGGTGGCTTCGTGCTGATCTGGGAGACATTTTTTCCTGCTAATGGCCATAGAAGCAGGAAGACATCCTAGAATATTTTATTTATTTATTTATTTATTTATTGTATTTATATACCGCCCCATAGCCGAAGCTCTCTGGGCGGTTTACAATAACAAAAAACATTAAAAATAAATATTTACAAATTTAAAAACACATATTTTAAAAACAATTTAAACCACAATTTAAAACAGTTTTCACAGTTTGAAGGTGCATCCCAGCAAAGCCAATGTGCTCGAGGCCAGAGTAAGCCAGGGAGGGAGGTGACTTGGGAGGGGGTATGACTTGGCCAGAGTCCTGAGGACCAAACAGAGAGGCGGGGGGGAGGGCACAGTTGGACCTGAGGTTTCCACCCACCCCTGATCTAGGCATAGTCTTGGTCTGGCACCCACCATTAGAACCAAGGGGCTGTGTACTTTTTGGATCAGTCAAGTGGCTGACTGTTCTCTCGAGCACTCATGGGAGGAGGGAGTGATAGCTGGGACTGGGAGGGCAGACGGCAGGGACCCCAAACAGTAGGCAGAGCCAACTCAATTATTTTACTGATTTTATGTCAGTGATCTTGCATAGCATGAGGGGAAGCCACCTCATATCAAGTCAGACCATTTGCTGTCTAGCTCAGTATAGTCTAACCAGGTGTGGGGAACCTTTGGCCCTCCAGTTGTTGCTGAACTACAAACCCCAGCATTCCGGGCCATTGGTCATGCTTCTGGGGCTGATGGGAGTTGTAGTTCAGCAACATCTGGAGGGCCGAAGGTTCCCGACATGGAGTCTACACTGACTGGCAGGGGCTCTCCAGGGCTTCAGACAGGCGTCTCTCCCAGCCCTACCTGGAGACCCCAGGGATTGAATTTGGGATTTTCACCAAGAGAGGTGGGCAAAATTCCTTGCAAGCAGAAAACAAACAGATATGGGAGAAGAATTCTAACCTAGCCTCCTTCTGCTGTGCTAGTGTTCTGCTGACAGTGAGTAGGGGATTTTGTGTTCTTTTTTTTATGTAGGCTGGCCTTCAAAACTGTGATTCCCCATGCCCATGCATGCTTGGAGAACATCATTTAATGTTTATCGAAAAGTATCCCTGATTTAGTGGTAGATTCAGGGAAAGGGAAGTATTTCTTCACCCAGTGCATAATCAGTTTGTGGAGCAAAGGGCTCAATATGTGGTGATGGCCACCAGCTGAAGATGGCTTTAAAAGGGAATTGGATATATTCACGGAAGATAAGGCTATCAAAGGCTACTAGTCATGGTGGTTATGTCCTCCTTCCCAATGGCTCAGCAGCACTATGCATCCGGGACTAGGAATCAGATTCCTCTTCATCAGGTGATGGAGGCAAAGACTCCAAATCTGAGGAGAAGGGCATGCAGGGCCAGCTCCAGAGGTGCTGCTTCCAGGTGAACCTTTGGGCCTAGTGCCCCACTCCCAAGGATATGGCACTGCCTTCCTCTGATTCTGAGGTCTCCAGCGTACAAGATCTAGAAGACCTGAGGCTCCCCACAGCAGGAGATTGCTAGAGCTGGGTCCCTTTAAGCAGAGCATCATGTTGCAGCACAGGTGATGCTAAGCATTATTCAGAGCCTGGAAACGTTACTTTTTTGAACTACAGCTCTCATCAGCCCCAGCCAGCATGGCCACTGGATTGGGCTAATGGGAGTTGTAGTTCAAAAAAGTAACTTTTCCAAGCTCTGCCATTATTCTGCACCTTCTGCTATTACTATGTAAGGGCTTAGTTTCAGTTTATTCCTTGCTGGAGCAACTCCAGGGCTCTGTGTTTTCCAAAGCACAGCCCTGTATTTAGCTGGAACTTTACCTTGTCCTATACCTTTGTTGAGCCTCGCCACACCACAGAGCAGGATAGCATGCCTCTGAATTACCAGTTCCTGAGGAACAAGGTCTATTGTGCTCATGCCCTGCTTGCAGGCTTTCCGAAGTCATCTGGTTGGCCACTGTGAGGAAGAAGATAGTGCATTAGATTGGCCTTTGGTCTAACCCTGTAGGGCTTTGCTTATGTTCATAGACTGAATTACAGGACATGTTCCGAGGAAAAAAAGTTTTTTTGTTTGCTTGTTACAAGAAACCATTAACTTGACAGTTCCACTAACATGAAAAGAGCTAAACTCTTGTGAGCCATGGTAATGTGACTGAATTTGTGCAAAGCTGCAATAAGCAGAGCTTGGAAAAGTTACCTTTTTTGAACTACAACTCCCATCAGCCCAATCCAGTGGCCATGCTGGCTGGGGCTGATGGGAGTTGTAGTTCAAAAAAGTAACTTTTCCAAGCTCTGGCAATAAGTAATATAAACTCTTTTCCTTTCCCAACACAGGTTGAGTTTGTGCAAGAGCTACCAAAGACCGTTGCAGGAAAAATTCAAAGGAATGTATTAAGGAAAAGAGAGTGGGGAAGTGTCTAACTTCTGCTGAACATTTGCAAGTGAAGAATCTTCCTGCAATCTGCTATTTGTTGCTGCAGTGGAGAGTTTCCTAACTCTTGCCTCCCTTCCCTAATCTATTGTTTAGTTCTAATATCTCAAGCATGCAATCCAGCAATAAGAACTAAGTTTTCCCCTAAGTTTTCCTCCTCTTCTGAATTTCTCCCTAGATTTTGGACTTCCAAGTTATCGGACCTTACTTCCAAAGTGGAATTGCAATGCATCAGGAATCCTCCATTGTTCTCTATTTTTATTTCCAAATGAGATGGGGAGCTGTAGCCCTTCAGATGAATCTGATGGATTCCAGCTCCCATCAGTCTCAGCCAGAATAGCTAATGGTCAGGGATGACTGGGGTAGTAGTCCAGCAGCTTCTGGAGATCTGCTGTTGTAGAGAATGCAGCATGCATGAAATTTGCCACAGCTCCCCTTTCTTCAGCTCATTCTAGTGGTGGACAAATTTGTTGGTTATGATTTCTCACCATTTCTCTTTTTTTAATAGTAATAATTTTTTTAAAAAAATAAAATTTTAAAACATTTTTTTAAATCTTAATTTTATTTCACTCCATTTCCAGATCAGTTTGTGATTTTTTAAAAGTCTGCACAAAAATTGCATGTGTTTTTGAATGCATTTTTCCTAATAGATGCATTTTGGCAAGCAATTTCTCATAACACATTTTTATGTTGTTTTCATGAATGTTTTGCCTAACATACACTTTTATGTAGACATTTTTTTTGGTTGAGGACTTCACTGCAAAATTCGGCAAAATGTACTTTGAAAGGGTAGCTGCATTTTTGGTTCAAGAAGTGTAAATCTGGTAGGCTTGCACAAAAATATGAACTGAATTTCTCCCCCATCCCTCATTCATTCATTCATGGCTTTCCCTTCCTTTGTGTTACTGATAAGCGTGGGTGCAATGACAAACCACTACAAAATGAGCCATCTTAATGTGACTGCATATATGATGAAATTCAGATTCTTGTGTTGTGCTGTGTTTTACAAATGTTCAGACGTTCATTGCAGATCAACCAACCTTCACACACAAAAAGACATTTTGCAGGATCATATATATGATTGTAGTGAGAATTACAATGCAATTGCCTAAAATTACAGACTTTCAGAGACAAGCTATTAATGGTCCTATCACGTCAAGAGAGATATCTGAAGCTATAAATAAAATTAAATCCGGAAAGGCGCCAGGACCAGATGGGTTATCTGTAATGTACTATAAATGTTTGGAGGAAGAACTCTTGCTACCTTTACAGTATACAATGAATTCTATTTTGCAAGAGGGAAAGATACCGGATAGTTGGAAAAATGCTAACATAACATGAATGCCTAAAGAGGAGCAAGATTTAACTAAAACAAAAAATTATCGGCCGATATCTCTATTGAATAATGACTATAAAATTTTTACAATGATCTTGGCAGAAAGAATGAAAATAATATTGCAACAATTTATCCAGGAAGATCAATCGGGGTTTTTACCTAAAAGACAATTACGTGACAACGTCAGGAATGTCTTGAATGTGTTGGAATATTTAGAACAACGAAATGATAAACAAGCAGCTTTGATTTTCTTAGATGCTGAGAAAGCATTTGATAATTTGAATTGGAAATTTATGTTTCAGGTTTTGGAGCAAATGGATGTTGGAGACAATTTTATAAAATGGATTAGATCGATTTATACATCTCAGAAGGCTCAGATAATTGTTAATGGAGATTTAATGGATTCATGTGAAATACAAAAGGGTACAAGACAGGGATGTCCATTATCTCCCCTTCTATTTATTCTGGTCTTAGAAGTGCTGCTTAGAGATATAAGGCAAGATAAAAGGATTTCGGGATTAAAGATAAAAAAAGAAGAATATAAACTGAGAGCATTTGCTGATGATTTGATAATTGTATTAGAAAACCCTTTGGAAGGAATTAATATATTGATGGACAAATTAAAAGAATTTGGACCGTTAGCAGGATTTAAGATCAACAATCAAAAAACAAAGATGTTGGTGAAAAATTTAACTTTAAGGGAACAGAAAGAGTTAATGGACAAGACAGATTTTACAATAGAGAAAAAGTTGAAATATTTAGGTATCATTATGACAAATAAAAATTCAAAGTTGTTTCATAATAATTATGAAAAATTATGGACAGAGATTAAGAAAGATCTGTTAAGATGGGATAAACAACAATTGTCATTAATGGGTAGAATATCTGTGATAAAAATGAATGTATTACCAAGAATGATGTTTTTGTTTCAAACAATACCCGTAATATCCTCTGATTTACCTTTTAAACAATGGCAAAAAGATATCTCTAAATTTGTATGGCAAGGAAAAAAACCAAGAGTTAAATTTAAATTACTACAAGACGCCAAAGAAAGAGGAGGACTGGGATTACCAAATCTGAGACTTTATTTTGCTGCCTGCTGTTTAGTCTGGATAAAGGAATGGATTTTATTGAGGAATAAAAGACAATTGGATTTGGAGGGCCATAACCTGAAGTGGGGATGGCATGGATATCTATGGTATGACAAAGTAAAAGTAAATGTAGACTTTAATAATCATTTTATAAGACGTCCTCTGTTGAAAATATGGAATAGATATAAACCAAGGTTCTATTCGAAAATACCATTATGTGTCTCAAGTCAAGAAGCGTTTTACAGAAGAGAAATGGCTGGAAAAGAGAAATGGTTAACTTATCAAGAACTATTAGAAAATGTACATGGAGAATATATAATGAAAGAGAGAGAACAACTGATAAAGGAAGGATATAGTTCTCAATGGTTTGCCTATTTACAATTGTTAGAAAGATATAAAATGGACAAGAAAATGTATGGGTTTGAAATAAGTAAATCTGATTTTGAAATAGGTTTGTGTACAAATGATGAAAATATAATTGCGAAAATGTATAAACTCTTACTGAAAATGGATATGGAAGAAGAACAAGTAAAAGAGTGTATGGTAAAGTGGGCAAAAAAATTTGTTTATAACATACAAATGGATCAATGGGAAAATATGTGGAAAAAAGGCTTGAGATTTACATTATGCTATAATCTTAAAGAAAATTTCTATAAAATGATGTACCGTTGGTACATGACTCCAGAAAAGTTGTCAGAAATGTATAGTAATGTTTCTAATGTTTGTTGGAAATGTAAACAACAAGAAGGATCATTTTATCATATGTGGTGGCTGTGTAAAAAGGCAAAATCATTTTGGGCACAGATAGGTAGGATGATGCAAAAAATTCTAAAGATAAATATTCAGTCAAAACCAGAATTTTTTTTATTGGGTTTTATGGATAAACAAATAGAAAAGAAATATGGAAGAATAATATTATATATGATTACGGCAGCAAGATTATTATATGCACAAAAGTGGAAAATGGAATCAACACCAACAATGGAAGAATGGCTATTGAAATTAATGGACTTAGTAGAGATGGATAAATTGACATGTCTACTTAGAGAAAAATCGACAGACACATTTCTTAAGGAATGGAAGCCTCTCTTAGACTTTTTGTTGAAAGATCAAAATAAAATGATGATATTGGGATTTGACGATTAACTAAGATAGCCTATGGAGAAAAGTGATCATGTATGTATATATTAAGGGACAGGTTTGATGTATATTATATACTTATAGCTGATCTGCGACAAATCGGAAGTCAACTATTTTATTTTTATTTTTTTTGTTGTATTGTTATGTTTTTTTACTTTGTTTTGTTTGTCTTTTGAAAAATTTGAATAAAAATTATTAAAAAAAAGAAAGAATTACAACGCAATCATATGTATGCCCATATTGATTTTACCAGTGCACATATGAATGTGGGGGGAGGGGTACATTCAAACAAACTGAAAGATGTGGCAAACTCCATGCTGCAATGCTAGAATCAATTTTATCTGGGTATTCTAGTTAAACATCTCTGCCTGCCAAGTCTCATTGTGATATTTGAATGAATCTGTTACTCTACTGAAAGATGACACTCACACAACTCATGAATTGTGAATATACTAATCTTATAGACTAAGGATGGGTGAGAAATTGTTTGCATTGCAAGCTGAATATATCAAATTTGCACTTTCCAAAGCAATATGAGAACCAAAATCCAGCGACTTCCCAGGAGGATCCCTCCACCTGTGCTGCCTCTGAGACGGGCTCCCGTCTTGGATGAAACTTATCCAGTTTTAAATTCAGTCAGAAGGGTTTTTTCTGACTGGGGATGATTTCTTCCGGATAAGGAAGAAGCGTGAGATCTGCCACATAGTTTTGTTTTGATTGTTGGAGCCTGGAATTCGTCAGAATTGTCTGTCTTCCAGCAGTTCAGACAGAGCGAGGATTTTATGCTAGCTCAGCTGGATAAGTGACCCGTTTTTTTTTAATGGACTAGCAGGCAAACCTCCTGTCTACATTTATCATTTTCTTATCTATATAGCTAAAGAGATTTGTCAAAGTAACAGCAATTAAGATAACCTAGATGAGGTAAGACTTTCCTTCTTTATTTACTGAACTAAGGGGGAAGAAAATATAAATAGCTTATCTTTTTTTATTATTATTGCAAAAAGCTGACATGGAAAATTGCATTTTAAAGATTACAACAGATGAGAGCTTTCTGATTGGGAAAGAAAAGAAATCTTTTTGATTTACAAGACTTTTGTGTAATATATATAAGGGACTATTTTTTCTGATCTACTTTTTTTGTTGTTGTTGACGAATCTGCTCATTCTCTCTGCTACTAGTTATTTGAATGCTGTGAACTAAAAGCTGTTTTTGCACTTCTGGACATTTAAGAGATAAGGACTGTCTAGCGTGTGACGTTAGTTGGTTGGAAAGATTAACTCCTTTGTAACTGGATAAAGAAATAAACTGCTCTTTGGGACATTGAAAATTGAAGGAGTTTTGTTCTTTTGGTTTTAAGAATGGCAATTAAGAAGATCATGGATGTACAAGAAGGGACTTTATTTCTAGACATGCTTCAGAAAATAATGGATGGGATTAACTCAATAAAACAAGAACTGAGAAATAATAGACAAGCGTGGAGAACTGAATTTCATGAAATGAGACAGGAGCTGAAAGAAACTCAGGATTCTATGAGAAAGGAGAATAAAGATAGATCTGGAAAACAAAAAAATGATGAAAGAGAAATTAAAGGCAAAGTTCAATCTATGGAGATTGGCTTAAATATGGACATGAAAAATTTTGTGATGCAGTTTGCTAACCAAACAAAGTTTACCAAAATATTTATGAAAGGGGAAAGTGTGTAAAAATGAATATATGAATGAAAATAACATACAAAAAATGCATTATATCATGAGAAATGGCTTGAAAAACTGTACATTAGTCAAAACGTCCTACAGTTTTAGGATAAATCTGCACTAAAGTGCATGAGGATTGGGAAAAAAATTCACAAGTTGCTGCAAAAATGTGGAGAACTGAATTTAAGACTGAACTGAAATTCACGGATCTTTCCATCCTTGTTGTAGGTTCCAGAAGCGTGTGTTATTTGTTGTTTTGCAGAAATGCTAGTTAGTCTGCCAATGTGTACCAAACCAGGTGTCCTTTGAAAAGCCCATGGCACATAAACAATAACCATGTGGGTTTAGTTCCAAAACATTTTGACATAGACCTTAAATTCTATTCTACGGTGTCAGTAGTTCTCTTAGCACTCACTGAATCAGTGCATAACTGGCCTGTCCCTTTGTGGCAACACAATAGTTAAGCCAATGGTAGCCAGAGGTGCCAGGACATCTCTGTCTTCCCAAGTCCATTGTGACATTAGTCGCTCAACTGAAAAATGCAACTCAGAGCCCATAGGCTGTGAACATATGTATGCTGACCTGGGCTCCTGCTGGGAGGAAAGGCAGGATATCAAATAATAAATAAATAAATGATGTATACATATATTCAAGCACAGTAATTCTTTGCCCTGTATTGCAGAAATAATGACTGAGTCATACTGCCACTTGACCTGTGTTGCACCATGTATTTTCCCTACATTCTACTCAGCCATAATTCTATATGTGTGAAATTTTAATTTTGTGCTGTCCACTGTGCAACTTGTTTGCTGCATTGCCCTTTGAATTTCTTCAGAACAAAGAGTTTACTGATTGTACTCAATAAATACTTTGATTGCTGGAAATAAAGATGCTATCTAATTTCTTACACATGTGATATATCTGAAAGAACATCTTCTTCCCTACAGATGAGCCCAGGGATTAGGATCAGCAAGGAAGACCCTGCTGGTAGTTCTACTACTCTCAGGGTTCAAGGTGTGTGGCTTGTGAGAGGGCCTTCTTAGTTATGGTCCCAAGAATATGAAAATGGCTCCCTACAGAAATATGTCTGGCACCATCTCTTTACAGCTCTCAGTGGTTGCTGAAGATGCACCTGTCCTCTTGCCCTGGCCTTTACCCTGTGTTATATGGGTTGTGGGTTATTTTGGAATTACAGTTAACAGTAACCGTTTTTTACTGTTTTAACAACAACATATATTTTATATTTCCCCAATATCTCTGTCCGCATTGTTCCCTTGTTGCATGGAAGGCAGAGGAACTATCTAAGCTGTATTAGGAACTATCTAAGCAGGTGAGGGTCTCCTGAAGACACCATCTTATCAGAAGATCCATTCCGCACAACATAGGAAATGGACCTTTAGTGTGGCGGCACCTACCCTGTGGAACTCCCTACCCTCAAATATTAGACAGGTGCCATCTCTGTTATCTTTTTGGCACCTATTGAAGATTTTCCTCTTTTAACAAGCCTTTTAAGTTGAGACCTATCCCAGTCTGCATCTGTGAAGGAATTGCTTTTTAATATGTTCTTAAACTTTTTAAAAAAATGTTTTTAATCTTAGAAGATGTTTTCATAGCTTTTTAAAGTAACATTTTTAAAGATGTTTTAATGTGTTTTAAAGTATTTATTTATTTATTTATTATTTGATTTATATCCAGCCTTTCCTCCCAGCAGGAGCCCAGGGCGGCATGATGTTTTTATGATGTTTTAATGATTTCAGTGCTTTTCTTTGCCTCCCTGTGCTCCTGCTGGGAGGAAGGGTGGGATATAATAATAATAATAATAATAATAATAATAATAATAATAATAATAATATCTGATGAAGATTTAGACATGCTTCAAAAGCTATGAGGCTCAGGCCACAAATGGTCATGCTTTGGATGTTCCCAAATTTCAAACTGCTAAATGCTCAGAGCATGCAATTAAGTTTGGAGCGAAAACATCTGGGTCTCACTAATGCAAGTGAGAGTGCTCAATGTGCTTCACTGTCATAACCCCAGAGTCTAGCAGCAGTAATCTGAATTCAAAGGCTACAGACATTCCAACTAAGACACCAGACTCTGAGCCTGCTCCTGGAGATCAGGAAGCAACTGAAGCTGAGGAACTTGAGCCCCTTGAAGAACCTCCAGGATCTGTAGGGCTAGAGCTTGGACTTTCATGGGCACCTCCCCTGAGCCTGAGCCACCAAATGCCTCCTCCAGGACATCACAAGGGAGGGAGCTAGGGAATGATGCCCATCTTTAGACCATAGAGTTGGCCTTTTACATATCTAGAGATAGGATGGGGTGAAGCCTGAGAGCAGGCTCAATCTGCTCTCAACCATTGTTGGAGCAAGTTGGAGCTATCCATGGTCCTGCAACTTTGGCCCAGCATTGCCTCCTTCTCTGTGGGATCCAGCATTGGACCAGAATATGACCTTCACATTCCCTAACTCAGTTCAGACACATGAGATGATGTTTGAACTGACCAACCATGATTTGTGATTGGCCAGCAAAGCAGAGTCAGAAACCGCCATTTGAAGTGGGCTTGCAAATCACAGGTTGTGCTAACTATGGTTTGGTGTGGAGCCTGAATTTGATTTCGATTCAGTTAGTAGTTACATTTACACCCCACCCTTCTTCCACAGAGCTCTTGATGATGTACATGGTAGTGGTCTAGTAGTTGGATTGAATTGGATTGAACATGTTATAGTGGCTTGTATTTTACATATATCTAGTATGCAACTATCACAGATGTAGGATCATCCCACACACATGCAACGCATTAAATTCCTTTGTGAAGAAATTGTGTAATGTAGGAATCAGCCTTGAGAGAAAGATGGTTGTTCTGATCAGGGAACCCAGAGGTTACCTTCCAGTAAGATTGGACGAATCTTACAATTTCAATTCTTCCTAGTTTCTCAGCTTTTTCCCATCTTCAGTACACTTCCCCAAATTTCCAAATCAATTTTTGAATATTTTTTAGTCCCCATGAAAATTCCTCAGTATTGTAATGCTAATTTCTCATAATATACACCCTTTTGTATGCCATTCTGCCCAATATACCCAATTTTGCAAGCTCTTTCCCCTAATATCTTCAGGAGAGGCCCTTCTCTCAGTCCCAACACCCTCGCAAGTGTGATTGGTGGGGACGCGAGATAGGGCCTTCTCGGTGGCTGCTCCTGGGTTCTGGAACTCCCTTCCTAGGGAGGCACGAATGGCTCCCTCCTTGCCATCCTTCCGTCGGCAAGTAAAGACTTTTTTTATTCCGACAGGCTTTTGGGATAGAAGGTGTTTAGGATTGGGCTTTACAAGGCTTGTTTTATTGTTTTATATTATTATTTGTATTATTTTAAATTGTTTTTAGATTTTTTTAGTGCCTTTCACGGTTTTAAGGTTGTGCATAGTTTAATTGTATTTTAATTGTATGTTTTTCTATGTTTTTAACTACATGTAGTTCTATTTGTAAGCCACCCTGAGTTCCAGTTTGGAAAAAGGGAGGGGTAAAAATAAAGTTTCAATTCAATTCAAATATAATGCAGTATTGAATGTTTTTGTCACCAATGTATGCATGTTTGCACACATTTTGCCCTAGTATATGCAATATGGTACATATTATTTGGCTGGAGAATTGTGTCACAAAATTTGGAGAGCTGTGAACTTCAACGGATGGCTGCGTTTTGCTTCACGAATTGCTTTGGGAAGTGTGAATTATGTAGATTTGCCTTGACATGTGAACTGAACTCCATTTCTTCCCCAGTCTCCACCTCTGAGCACATGGAAGTATAACCCTTGAACCCAGAGAGAGGGGTGGGTATATCTGGTAACTCTGAGAATGAAAGAAGAATGGGAGGAAGAGCAAGAAATCTATGTGCATCTCTTAATGTTTACCTCAACACTCACATTATATGGGTCCTTCCCCCAAATGTGTGTGAAAAGGGAACAAGAGAAAGAGGTTAAGGTCCTGCCACATCTTACTGATCATGTCAATTATTAGAGGTTGCTGGCATTCAGTACCTGGTCCCTGACATATACTTTGCACTGCCCTCCATCTCTTTGCTGGGGGCATACATACCAGGGCCAGAGACGATTCCTCAGTCCATACAATGCTCTCCAAGCAATAACTGCCATGCTCTTTTGAAGACAGAAATGTCTTGAAAGACAGAAGCAAGTGAAGAAGAAGCTCTTTCTCCAGAGGTCTTCTGATCCAGCTCCTGAACAGTCATCTCTCTCAGGTCAGTGCTCTGCACAGAGGGACCTAAATCTCCAACTCCATTTGGACAACAGAAATGATCAAGCATTGAATAAAACTACAATTTACTCAGCAGCCATCTGATTTTTCTCTCTCCTCCTTTTCATTTTTTTGCAGAAGTGGTTCTCCAGAGGTTGTTGGACTAGAACTCCCCTCAGTTCCTGTGAACATAGCTGATAGTCAGGGATAATGAGAGTCGTAGTCCAACAACATCTGGAAGGCCAAAGGTTCCCCACACCTGATGTATTGGGTGTAATCAGGAACTACAGTTCCAAAATAAACCCAATGCCACCTGTTCTGCTCCACAGATGGAAGATGGGGCCACCTGCTAATATGTGTGTGTGGTGGGAGGACCTCTGTGCACATAGGCATTCTCCTCTATGGAGAAGCCAGCGTAGTGTAGTGGTTCAGCTGCTGGAGGAGGACCTGGGAGACCAGGGTTCAAATACCCGCTTGGCGATGAAACTCACTGGGTGATCTTGGCTAGGCACTGTTTCTCAGCCTAACATATCTCACAGGGTTGTGGTAAGGATAAAATAGAAAGGGGGAGAACCATGTACCTCCTTGGAGGAAAAGTATAATAATAATAATAATAATAATAATAATAATAATAATAATAATAATAATAATAATAATAATAATAATAATAATAATAACTGAGGTGGTGATTTGGATTGAAGTTGTGGGGAGGGATGAATTAAAATCTTACTTCTTTGCCACGATCTTGCTCCCTTAGGCCAAGGGTGGATAGCACCAGGCTTGCAGGATCTACTTTGTCTTTTTTGACAGGAATTTAGAATTAAGAATGAATATACTAAGAATGAAGGAATGCCTTGCCTTTGAGCAGGAATTTATGAAGAGAACCAGAATGGAGTTCACAAGTCCTTTCACACAAAAATCCATTCCTGGTTTCCCCTATTGCTGTTTTAGCAACCTAATTTAGGGATTGACAGGGGGGGGCTTTTTAGCTGCTGCTATTTTTTTAAGTGTTAGTTATTTTTAGACAATTGAGAATCAGAAATCCTACTGCAAATTGTCCAGAGATCTATCCGCTGTTGCCTCCAGGCTGTGAGAATTTTGCGGGAGGGATCCATGCGCATACCGGAAATGTAGGTTTGTGCAATTAAAGTGGATTAAAGTGCTCTCTTGTCCTGATGCAACGAAACCTTTAAAAAAAACAGACTCTTTGCATTTAGGAAAGTGATAGGGAAATGCACTGAAAGGGTGAAATGAACGAACGATTTCATACAGACACATAAACACTGTGCAAGCAAATTAGGATGAAGAGTTCTGGGCATATAATCTCCCCACAAACAAATCACAATAAATGCTATAAACCAGATGCAATCTAACCACTGCGTAAGCTTTGGCCACATCCACACTATATATTTAAAGCAGTATTATCAGAGCCAGTGCCAAAGGGTAGCCAGGTCGGGCCCTGGCTGAGGGCCCCTGGGTCTCAGAGGGGGCCCTGAAGGGCTCCTCAGAATGGGTAGGTAGTGCTCCCATTTCATGATCCACAGCAGCGTCAGCTCCCAATCCTGCAGAGCATGACAGAGAGGAAGCTCCCAGGCACACACACCCATAACTGTACAGGCCTGCGACACCCACCTGCATGCTCCACCTACCCCTCCCATTGTGGTGAATGCTGGTTATGTTGTGCACATGCATGCCATCAACCAAGATGGTGGCCAAAGCTTTCCTAAGGGGCTGATGCCTCTGCCGCCATCTTGGATGCTCGTACGCGTGAGAGGTAGGTGGTGGTGGGCACTGTGGACCCCTGGCATGCCTGGCACCAGCCCTGAGTATTATGCCACTTTAACCATCATGGCTTCCCCCCAAAATCCTGTAGTTTGTTAAGGGTGTTGAGAGTTGTTAGGAGACTCCTATTCCCTTCACAGAGCTACAGTTCCCAGAGTGATTTAACAATCAATTCCTCTTCCCAGGGAATTGTAGCTCTCTATGTGGAACAGGAGTCTCCTAACATCTCTCAGCACCCTTAACAAACTACAGTTCCCAAAATTCTTTGGGGGAAGCCATGACTGTTTAAAGTGGCATCATAGTACTTTAAATATATAGTGCAGATGTGATCTATGTCTAAGCAAATCAGGATGAATGCTGAATAAACAGGTCATCTGGAGGGTCCCAGCAAATCCACTTGCTCCCTGCCCCTGTCTTAGGCAAGTATCTTTCTCTCAGTTTCAAGCCACGTTCTACAACTGGAGGTTAATAATACTAATGTACCTTATGGGGCTGTTCCAAAGATGATGATAACTATCATTATTTGCAGTTACAGTAATTACTCTGTGTTGTGCTTTTCTTCTTTCTAGACTGAAACCCCAAAGGACTAATTTTAGTACTAGCATCATTGCAAGATTTCATTCTCCTGCCATGAAAACTTTCCTGAAGTCACAGATTCTCAGATCGTTCTGGATCCTTCGGCTGCCTCGTCGATTATTTCACAGGCACCACAGGTTCCTCAGCTCTCCCATTTTTGCTCACTATGAAGCTGGAAGCCGTGGAGAGCAGCCACTACCTGAGTATTTTAACTTTGCAAGTGATGTACTGGATAAATGGTCACAGATTGAAAAGGTAGGTTTTGTTTTCCTTCTACAGATTAAATGGTTCTTGGATTGTGTCTTTCTTTTTTAAAAGGCAGTTTAGGTGTGTGGGTTTTAAAATATATTGTTGTGTGCCACCCCAATGTCTGAGCAGTGAGAGATCTCCAGGACTCTCTGCATTTGCCCAGGGTTTGGTTTCCTTGAAAAGAAGGTCAGCGGAGACTGTGGTGTCTTATAGGATATATGGTTTTTATTTACACATATTTGCAACCTCAGTTTAAGATGGAGGAGTTCAAATCATCAGCAGCCCAATAGATCTTTCTTTTCCAGTAGACTTACAGGAGCCATCCTAAAGCCATGGTCAGGGCCAGCCCCAGACATGCCGGGGCCCTTGGGCACAAGCCTGCCCTGGGCCCTGGCACTCCCCTTCTGTGATTCACGGCAGGATCGCTGCCGCGGATCGCATGGCGAGAGCTTCGGAGCCCCCGCCATTCCCTTGCTTCAACCTACCTTTCTCGGCTGCTGTGTGGTTGTGTTAGGAATGGACCTTGAACTTCCTCATGAGCATAGCTCACTAGAAATGCAAGTTCCCCTATTGAGAGTGCAGCAGGATCTTTTGCTGGAGTTACCTGCACATCTCCCCCAGAGCATGTATAATTTTACCCTTAACCCACTGACACATATACAGAAAGTAAAATAAAGAGTGGTTTTATTAAGAGAAGAAACAAAGAAAAATATTGCAGTGTATAGTTACAATTTAACAATGAGCAACTTTCTAACTATTATTCATTCATTCAAGACCGCTAGATAGACTAAAGCAAAGAGACTAAACTTATGCACACTTTCACATCAAATTCACCCACACAGAAAGAAAAAGGAAAGAAAGAGGCACAGAAGTTTTGTATACCTTTCCTGGAGAGTTGCTGCAAGACTAAGGCTGAGAGAGAGACTTTCATATCTAGCCCAATGAGCCAAAGCTCCGTCCTCGTGTAACCAGCACTAGATTTGAAAGATCTCACCTAAATCCCTAGCTCTGAAGTTCTGTAAATTGTCCCAAAGATGCTGGAGAGCGTTGGTAAGAAAAGCAGCTGTTGGAGCCCTCCAGAAGAGGAACTGCTGACCCCTTCAAACCCCTTATGTTTTCTACCTTTTTCTAACCAAACTGACCCCAATATAAACCTAATGAAGATGTGGACGTGACAGATAAACTTGTTTAGGAGTACTGGTGAAAGAATCTGGGTTTTTCCAGAAACCATTCCCTGATAAGTTCCCAGATAATAGGTGTGATCTCCCTGCTGTCAATTCCTGATGTTTCAGGTAATTGTTATCTTGTCTTCTTCTAAAGGTTAAGATTATCATAATCCTTATGTAAACTGTTTGTTTGAAAGGAGCTCCTGATTCTTACTGGGCAACATTCCCCAAATTTCCATAGGAAGTCTATACCCTCAGGCTTTTGAGATATGTGCTCAGGAGTCACAGAGAGGCTGTTTCCCAGTAATCTTTGCTGTTGCAGGTTTTCCAAACTCTGGTTCTCTGAGGTGAATCAAAGAATAAAAATCCCCAATATTTGATTACTTACAGCTGCACACGCAGTGCTGACCTTAACCAAGATGGCCACCGAGGTTTCCATAAGGGTCTGGAGCCTCTGCCGCCATCTTGGATCATGGCAGGGATGTGCATGCATGCCATCAGCCAAGATGGTGGCAGAGGCTTCAGTCCCTTAGGGAAACTTGGCCTCCATCTTGGTTAAGGGCAGTGCTGTGCGTGCAACCGCACAACAGCCGAGAAAGGTAGGTTGAAGCAAGAGAATGGCGGGGGCTCCGGAGTTCTTGCCGTGCAATCCGTGGCAGCAATCCTGCCGCAAATCACAGAAGATGAGCAGAGGGGCCCTCAGCCAGAGCCCCACCTGGCCGCCCTTTGGAGCTAGCCCTGGCCATGGTGCAGGGAGCCAGCCTCTCTGCCTGCCACTAGTTCCCAGCCTTTCATCTGACTCAGCTCAAAACACAAGTCTGTCTTTTGGCCCCGGGGGGGGGGCTCTCCTGAAGAGTTTCAATAACAGTAGAATCTCCCTGGCCCATTTGCCAGTTAATGGGCACTTGGCGGACCCATTAGCCCACCTGGCTACTCATCAGATTGACAAAAGAGACCATCTGACCAGGTCTCCCATCTCCAGGTGCAGGGTTCCAAATCAGAGGCTGGGACTCATAGAAATCATCTATCTCAACCCCCAAACCCATATGAATATTTCTTCAGTGTAAATCTACTTCTAAACAGCAGGTGCCTCCAGGCTGTATGTATTTTGCAGAAGGGATTCAAGCACATACCAGGAAATTTAGGTTTGGGCAATTAAAGTAGATTAAAGCTCTCTATCACTGCCACAACTAATCCATTTTTTAGAAGAATAACATTTTTTGCAGTGAGGAAAGTGACAGGGAAGGAGATTGAAAAATGTAGAATGAGCAAATTATTAATGGGAAGAAATATAACCAGCCCACAAGCAAATCAGAAGGAATGCTTATTGTTGTATAACCTCTCCACAAACAAATCAGAACAAGTACTGAGTAAACACTGGATATAACCTAACCTCCGCATAAACTTTGTGCAAGCAGGTTAGGATGACTGCTCAATAAATAGGCCATCCAGAGGAGGCCAGCGATAGGACACTCTCACACACACCAAACTGGATTTGAAATTGGCTTGGTAATTACAAATACACTCTTGGTGAGTGTTCAGGAAAAAACTGATCTGCTTTTAAGAGTTAAGTAGTGAATGGCATCTTGGGGCTGTGCCTCTCACCAGCTCCCTCTCTCTGAGTCACTGCTACGTGCTGGGGTGCAGAGAGGTAGGGAAGGTGTGAGCTAGCAGCTCCAAATAAGGGAAGCACTTTTTTTTTGCCAAACCTTTCCATTGGCTCCACAAACTGACCACTCGCTTTCAGTGATCTTTGCAGCGGGTGGGGGAGGGAGAGATGTGATCAAGGGTGAAAGCATTGCCCTCACTCTGTATGGGATTTGTGATGTCCTCACATAGCCTCGACTGAGTGATGGTGTGATGACACCATCATATTAGTTGTGTGATCCCCAGTTAGCTGAGATTGTGTATATAGCAAGAAAAAAATGACACTGGAAGGACAGCTGATGTAACATCTAACAGACCATGAAAAAGAATGAAAAAGATGAACAAATGAGGGAAGGATGGGTTTTCATACAGAAAATGTGTACAGAAAATGCAATGCCCTTAACCATTAGTCTGGTCCCACTGTGGTGGAGCACCTCAGTCTAGGGGCTGAATGTGGCCCTCCAGACCTGTCTATCTGGCCCTCAGAACTCTCTCTAGACCACACCCCTTCTCCCCAGGCTACATCCTTCACTGGTCCTGCTTCACACCCCGAGTATTACTGCCTGGATGGAATGTGTCCTCAAACTCTGATAAGGCCTCTTGCTTGCTTTGACGTATGGATGTAGGAAGTAAAAAAATTACACTCATTGCTCTGCCCACTTTCACCTCTGGTCCTGCCCACCACTGGCATGTGGCCTTTGGAAAGCTGCCCAGAAGGGAATGCGGCCCCCAGGATGAAAAAGTTTCCCCATGGATTGCTATACCAGATCTAAAAACAAAGGAAGCTTTTTTCATCTTTTTTTAACACATGCACATTTATTCTGTAGGATGGAAAGAGACCTCTCAACCCAGCGCTATGGTGGATAAACGGAAGAGGGGGTGAATTGAGGTGGAGCTTCGAGGAGCTGGGAGTCCTATCCAGGAAAGTGGCCAATATACTCTCGGACCAGTGTGGACTACACAAAGGAGACAGGGTTTTGTCCATTCTGCCCCGAATCCCGGAATGGTGGTTGGTGACTGTGGCTTGCGTCAGGACAGGTCAATAAAAATAGCAGAATGAAATGCAACACAGATGGGGAACATGTGGCCCTCCAGATGTTGTTAGACTCCAATTCCCATCAGTCCCAGCCAGCATGGCCAATGGCCAGGGATGATGGGAGTTATAGTCCGGCAACATCTGAAGGGACACAAGTTCCTCATCCCTATTACACAGCCTCCCTCAACCTGTTTTTGAACTACAGCTCCCATTAGGCTCAGCCAAGATTGCCAATGGGCAGGAGGAAGATGGGAGTTGTAATGGCATGTATTAGGTTGGCGCATATTAGGTTGTGGAAGGATGATATAATTTGTCATTGGACTAGGAAGTAGCTGTGGCTGGGACAGCTCTTGATGGTGAACCATTAAAAGACCAGTCTTTGATAGTGGGGGGACCTCCAGCCTACTGGCTTAATTAGGGCCAACTGGACTCACCATTTTGGACAAGCCATGCTCACCCTACACCTGATGCAGTGATGGCTGGCGTCCATTGGGACTGGTAGGGTGGAAGGCATGGAGACCAACAGCAGGTGGAGCCAGAGCCAATCACAGGCACAGCCCACAAATTCTAGTTTTGCCCTCATTCTCCTCCTCCCTGCTGAGTTCCTTCAAGGGCAACGCTGAGACTAAGAGGAGGAAGCTGACAGTCAGCGCCCCCCTTGGACTGACTGTACGTTAGAAGGCAGACTGAGGTTGTGCCCCAGAACAGCTTCCAATGACTTGATGTCATATATGATGTGGGGTGTGGGGCAGATGCGGCTGGGCTGAAATGAAGGCTAGCTGATTGGTGATGCCTGCAAAGCCCCGAGCATTGGGTTTTGCAAGTGCCTATGATCAGCTGATCTAAAACGTTGACCCAGTGTGCACCTGCTGTGAAAAGGACAAATTCCATGTTGGCAATGATTAGGAAAGGAATCAAAAACAAAACTGTCTCTGTCCTAATGCAGTGGTTCCCTAACTTTCCCCCCCACAGACCCCTTGACAATTGCTGGCGGACTTGGCAGACCACTTAATGATTTGTCTGCCTGTTGTAGCCATTGTGCTGTGCTGTGCTCCATGGCATATGCATTTCGATTGTTATTTTCATTGCTTCTTTAATTTCTTATATTGTGTTTCATTGTATCACAATTTGCATCCCATAGAGTTCAAACTGTACTACAATACAATACAAGCAACAAAAGAAGCGATAAAAGTACAATTAAAATCAATTACAAATATTTAATGTGGACATGCTGCAGAGCACCTGGATGAAGCTTGCAGAACTCTTGTCCTGGTGCCTTCACACACATCCATGATGCAACGACACTTGGAATCCTGGATTGTATCTAATGTTAGTCTTAGATGCAGAGCAGGCCCATTGAAATTAATGGGCATGACGAACTGGGGTCCATTAATTTCAATGGGTCTGCTCTGAGCAGATATGGGCAAGAATATCAATTCAGTTTGCATTATGAAATTCACGCTTTCCGAAACACGATGAGGACCGAAACACAGCCGTCCTTGAAAATGTGCACTTATCCAAAATTTGCAATGCGGTTTGCCAACCGACGTTTACAAAAGTGCATAAGTGTGCATGAAAATAAATGCATGTGAGAAAATAACAATACAAAATTGCATTATATGACAAGAAATTGGTTGCAAAATGTGCACATTAGTCAAAATGTGTTTACTAGGGGGAAATTGCAGTAAAACGCTGGAGAATTTTCACGAGGATTTTTTTTATTTAAAAAAAAAATGCAACTTGCTGCAGAAATGTGGAGAACTGAATTTAAGATTGGGAAAATGAGAAACGGAAAGAACCAAAATGAACAAATCTTTCCATCCCTCACTCTGAGTAAAACTTATTCGAGAACAACCCGCTATGTACTGTTCTGGTCACCGTTTGCCCCCAAAGATATTGTAGAGCTGTAAAAGGGTGACCAACATGGAACGATGCTCCTGTGAGGAACTGTTGCCACATTCGGTGCTTTTTGTTGAGGGAAAAAAGATGAGGAAGGAGGCATGTGATAGAGGTGTATAAAATGTAGCATTCATGGCGGAGGGAAAGTAGATGCAGAGATGTTTTTTTCCTACTCTCCTAATACTACAACCTGGGAACACCCAGTGTAACTGAATGGTGGGAGACTCAGGACAAATAAAAAGAATCACTTCTTCATATTGCACATATTTAAATGGTGAAATAAATGACAAGTTTTTTTTTTAATTTAACAACAAAATTGATATACCGCTTGATTGTAGAAAACGTCTAAGCAGTTTACAAAAAACATTCAAATGTATTTATTTATTCGTTTATTGCACTTGTATACCGCCCCACAGCCGAAGCTCCCTGGGCGGTTTACAGCAACCAAAAACATTAAAACAAATATACAAATTGCCAATAAAAGCAGTTAAAAACAAGCAATTAAAATATTTTTAAAACAATTGAAACAGCAGCAGACTAAAAAGAGATCAAAGCACATCAACATCTATGTGCCTGGATAGGTTTGCAGAAACAAAAAAAGTTTTAAGCGACAACTAGAGGGATAGTTGCTAGCTTGGACAGCTTTTTAAAGGGGGTGGGGATTAAAGACATTTGTGGAGGATAAGGCTATGCTCAGTGGTACCTAGTAATGATGGCCATAAATTACCTCCAGTATCAGAGGCAATGTGACTCTGAATACCAGTTGCTTGGAGAGATGAGCAGGGCAAACGCTGTTGCACTCCTCTCCAGCTTGTCAGCTTCCCAAAGGCATCTGGTTGGCTACTGTGGGAACAGAAAGCTGGACTAGATGGACCATTGGCCTGATCCAGCAGGGCTCTTCCAAAGTTCACTGGAACAGGAAATTGATTTCTTTTGTTTACTATACATTTATCCTACCTAAGGACCTCAATGTAGCAGACATGTTTCCCCCTACCCGCATCATCCATTTTATCATTGCAACAGCCCTGGGTGGTTTGTTGGGCTGAGAGAGAGTGACTAACCCAAGGTCACTCTGGTGAGCTTCGTGTGATTTGAACCTGGGTCTCCAGAATACCTATAGCACAGATACATCTCTGTCTTTGAAAAAACCCACACTACTCTTCTTGTAGGAATCATCCTGATCCCTGGAACGTCCCAGTTAACAGCTAAAGACATTCAGTACAGACTTGAGGTGTCAAAGGCCAAGAGTATCATCACCACAGAGGCTTTAGCACCTGTGGTGGACTCAGTGGCAGCCAAGTGTAACTCCCTGCAAACCAAACTGCTAGTATCTGAAGGCAAGAGGGATGGATGGCTGAACTTCAATGAACTGTGCACGTGAGTGTTCTTCATTGAGTTTCTTCCAAATAATACAGGGATGGAGAACCTCAAGCTGGGAACCAAATGTGACCCTCCAGGCCTCTCAATCTTCTTATGAAAAAATATATATGCAAAGATACTCAGCAGTCTGAGCAGGACCAGCCCCAGGCATGCCAGGGCCCTTGGGCACTACCCTGCCCCTGGCACTGGAGCTCCCCTTCCGCGAGTTGCAGCAGGGTCACTGCTGGATATCACAGGGTGGGAACTTCGGAGCCCCCGCCATTTCCCTGCTCAACCTACCTTTCTCGGTTGTGTTTTGTGGCTGTGCACGCTACATGTACATGGCTACCCTTAATCAAGATGGCGGCTGAGGTTTCCCTAAGGGGCTGAAGCCTCTACAGCCATCTTGGCTAATGGCAGGAATGCACGCACGTGGTGCGCACAATGTGGGAGAAACGTTGCATGTGGTTTGAGCCTGTTATCCTCTGTCATCTATAATTGGAGCTACTTTAACTGTCATGACTTTCTATGTTGCACAGAGAGGCTTCCGCCAACCATGCTTGCGTGAAAACAACGTTTCATGATCCGATGATCATTTACTTCACTAGTGGAACTACGGGGCCTCCAAAGATGGTCGAGCATTCCCAAGGGAGTTTTGGTTTTCGACCCATCGCCCACAAAAGGTACTAGTGAGAGCTGAGCCAAACCACATCTGAGAAAAGGCCTTGGGATTTTCATTGTTTATTTTTAATTTATTATTAGATTTATATCCTGCCCTTTCTCCCAGTAGGAGCCCAGGGCTCACTGTCCTAGAAAAGCAAGGCCACTGTAACATTTTCTGCAATTATTCTCCACCATTTTGTGTGGCAGCTGCCATTTCCCATTCCCACCCCCACCCCACAATTCCCCTGAAAGACGCTAAGTCCAAGGCGTTCTGGAGGATACAAAATGGTGGCCAGGCTGTCAACATGGTTGCTCCTTCCGCCACTGCAGACGCTGTGCCCCACCCTTGAGAAACAGAAAGAGAATTTCTCCTCCCATTTCCGAATGTTTGGTGAAAGGGTCCTCCAATTTCTCTGCCCCGCAAATAGGGTGGAGAATTTCCAGAGGCCATTTTGCATACAGCTCGAGTAGCAAGGCCAGTTCTGTGATGAAAGGTGAACCGTGTGCGTGAGCTGATTCGATGAATTCAATTTGGAAGACTTCATTGCTGTAAATTCACTCTTAGATCAGGCAAATCTATGGAGGATATGAATCATTATAGCAAAATGGAAGCCCCATGTCCAGGCACACCGTAACCCTAGTTCTCAGCTGCTGGGGGGGGGGAGCAGGGCGTCATGGTCTGCTTGAACTGGCTGTTCAGTTAGGAACACAACATAGGTCTAATAATGTGCAACCTTTTCAGATGAGGGATCCGCCTTTTGCCCAAACATGCATTTTGGGGACCCACTTCTTAATCTTTGCATGGTGGTAGTGCTGCTATTGCTACCTGCTTTATATAACAGGTGTGAGGAACCTGCAGCTCTCCAGATGTTGCTGGACTACAACTCGCATCATTTCTTGCTATTTGCCATGCTTGTTGGGACTCACGGGAGTTGGAGTCCAACAACATCTGGAGGACCACAGGTTTCCCCAGGCTATGAACCAAAACTGAGTCTCAGCCAGGATGGGCAACATATGGTCCTAGGGACACATGAGGCCTTCAGCCTGGGATCGCAAACCTAATTGCATGTGAATAGCAAGGAGGGGGGAAGAGGTGGCAAAAATAGTGGAAATGGGGTGGCCCCACCACTAGTGTGCAGCCCTTGGCATTGGGCATGCCGTCAATCTATACCCAGCCTAAATAATTTTAGTGGGAGTCTTATATGGCAGAAAAGGCAAAATGCCACATTTGTTTAATGCAATTCAGAAATCAAAGTTGGGGTGGGGGGAAGGTTAGCCACCCTTTCTGTAGATGGAACTTTGGTCTGGTCCGACAAGGCCATTCTTACTCGCCCCAGGTAAAAGCACTCTCAAGGGGCCAAGAGGATAGCTAGGAACAAAAACCTGTCTTGTTCCAAGCGATCGCCATTGCAGAGTAAGGGCTCTGGCCAAAACAAAGGGGTTTTTTTTGCCAACGTTCTGGGTCCAGCAACGCACAGACAGACGAGGCTAAGCAGGGCAAGGTCCAGGTTTTCGCAAGATAGAGGAGGGTCAAGCAAGGCCAGGCAAAGTCCAGACTCTGGTAAAGCCAAGCAACTTAGGAAGTTAAAATGCAGCCAAGTTAGAATGCAGGACAGCCTTGTGAGGAGCTGAAGGTGGAGATTCTATTCAGGCTTCCATTCCTATGCAGAAAGGAGCAACTGGGAAAGCACCAGGCACACTATCTAGCCGAGGACTGTAGCTCAGTGGCAGAGCATCCGCCTGGCATGCAGAAGGTCCCAGGTTCAATCCCTGGCATCTCCTCGTAGGGCTAGGAGAGAATCCTGCCTGAAATCCTGGAAAGTCAATGCAGACAGTGATGAGTTAGATGGGCCAATGATCTGAGTCAGGATTAGGGATCTTCCCAGGTCCCTATGTTTCTTATGCATGATCAGCTTTAACTTAAGGGGAGGGTTGCCTTTTCGCATGCATTGGGTTTCCAACAAGGGTGCAGGAACCCTGGTAAATCAGAGTCGGACACTCTAGTAAGGGAGCCCCCTTCAGACTAAATGGCGATCACACACCGTCAATAGAGCATGCCCAATGTGTGTAGTGCTACTGAGGGGGGCAGGGCTTGCCCCACACATTCCTAGTTTCCCCTTCGTGCATTCAGCCGTAACGCCTAAAGAGTACTAAAAAAAGCAAGGTTGACATGTTGCTTCTGTTCTGGCAATCTCAGTTTGAGCCTGGAGCTCTGTCTAGTTCAGGTGTGGGGACCTTTTGACCCTCCAGATGTTGCTGAACTACAACTCCCATCAGCCCTAGCAAGCATGGCCAATGGCCTGGGAAGATGGGGGGGTCAATATCAGGAGGGCCGCAGGTTCCCTACATCTGGTCCAGGTGATTAGCTCTTTCTGTTTAAGGCAGGGGATAGCCACTATGGTGCCCTCAGACATTTTGAACTATAGCTCCCACCATCCCTGGCTATGGGCCATGCTGACTGGGTCTGATGGGAACTGCAGTCATGTTGGCTCCCCGCCCCCTTAAGGAGTCAAGGCTGCTTCAGCAACTGTTTATTCCAACAGAGCAATGGAGGTTGTGGTTCCGCTCAGAGCTTGGAAAAGTTACTTTTTTGAACTACAGCTCCCATCAGCCCAATCCAGTGGCCATGCTGGCTGGGGCTGATGGGAGTTGTAGTTCAAAAAAATTAACTTTTCCAAGCTCTGGTTCCACTGTGCCTTAGAGGCTGCTGGCATGGCAAAACAGGTTCCTCTCACATCATCAGAGCTTCCAGAGTAGGAAAGGAGAGGTGGTGGCTGCAAACTCAAGCATCACCTCAAACAGCACATAAATAAGTAAACAAGATCCCTGTGCCACCTAGGAGAGTGCCCATAAGCAGACTTTCTTGGGAGACAGAGAGGCGGCTGCAGCTGGCATTTGAAAGGCAACACAAACTCCAGTTACAAAGTAGGTGCATCCCCACCCCAATTTAAAGAGGACAATTTGTGAAGGGCTATACCCATTTCGAACTGGGACCATTCCACTAATGCAAGCAGGGGTTCTTGCATTAGCTAGGCAGCTTCAGGTTCCCTGAGGGTATTGGCTGAGGTTCCCACTGAGCTCAGGGAAGGCTTATACACCAAATGCAACCTTGTGGGCAAGCAGCAGGTCTGATTCATTCATTCATTCATGACATTTATATGCCACCTTTTTCTCCAAGGACCTCAGGGTGGCATACATGGTTCCCCCCTCCTGATTTCATGCTCGTAACAACCCTGCAAGGTAGGTTAGGCTGAGAGGCAGTGACTGGCTCAAGGTCAACCAGTGAGCTTCATGGCTGGGTGGGGATTCGAACCCTGGTCCCTTAGGTCCAAGTCAGCACTCTAACCACTTCACCGCACTGGCTTTTACAGCTACTGTTCTATGTTCCATAGTTTTATGACAAGATTTCTTGAGGGCCACTGCATGGCAGTGGTTAGAGGAGACGTGGGTTGAAATCTCTGCTTAGCCACAAAGCTTAGTAGGCTTTGACCATGAGCTGAGGCCGATCACTAACCCTGAACCTAGCCTACCTGACAGGGTTGTTGTAAGGATAAAGGTGGAGGAGTAAATATGGTGACCCTGAGTTCTTTGAAGGAAGGATAAAAATGTAATCAATATTTAAAACACGCACACAAACACATAATACCAATAAGTACAATGCCAACCACTGTGCATAACTCACTAAACTTCATCCCACTGATTCCCCAACTTTTTGCCCATGGACCACTTGAAAATCACTGGGGGTCACGGAGACCACCTCATGATTTTCCTGCCTGTTGTAGCCATAGTGAAGTGCTGTTCTAGGTGCTGTATGATTTTTAATTGTATTTTAATCGCTTCCTTTGTTTTTCTTCTGTATTGTATTTTATTGGATTACAATTGGAATTCCACAGAATGCAAATTGCAATACAATAAGATACAACATAAGAAACAAAAGAAGCAATAAAAATACAATTAAAAAATCAGTGCATATTTCATGCGATGGGTGTGCCGACTCCAGTCTTCTTCAACCCCAAATCCAAAGACAGACCACAAACCATCTGAATGAAGCTCGTGGACCACTGGTGGCCCGTGGACCACAGTTTGGGAACCCCTGATCTGGACTGTACGCCCTATACCAGTGGGCATAATCTTCAGTGAAGGCCCTTGCTGCTGCGAGCTGAAATTGTCGATCACAATTCTTCTTTCCCGTTTCCTCAGATACTGGCTGCATTTGAACTCTTCGGACATTATGTGGTGCACCGCAGATACAGGATGGGTGCTGGCTGCCCTGGGATCTGTGTTTGATCCGTGGGTTTTTGGTTCCTGCGTCTTCATACATAACCTGTCACAAGTAGAATCAACAGCTATCCTTAATGTAAGGTGTCAATTCTCATACAGATTTGCTCATGTCTCATCAAGCAGTCTGTCCTATTTAGCTCTATAACAGCAGCCAGGAAGTGGGTAGGATGACATTAAACATGGGGAAGGAGTAATGATGCAGATGATTTTTAACTTTAGTTTTGACTAATTGCTACTGTCCCTGAGCCTATGGAATAGGATGGGATATACCCACACACACATAAGGTTAATCAAACCACAGTTTGCTTTGTTGTACCTAGGGATGGAAGAAAATGTTGTTCTTAGGGATGAGGAAGAAATTTGATTTAGTTTGCATTTAAAGACTAATTATCTAATTATCTAATTGGACCTTTCTGGAAGACAGAAATTCACAGTGGAATTCTCCAGCCAGAGGAGAAAAAAAATGCATCTGTTAGGGTAAAATGTGGATTAGAATGTATCTATTATACAAAAGTGCACTATATTCAGGAATATTGCTTTGCAAGAATGTGTCGGATATTTATGCCTGGCTGGAATGCCTCCTGGGACTCTGATCATGCTTCTTGCTCATCTGGATAGAGAATAGAGGGATGTAAGAAATAAGCTGAGTGTACAAATGTAAAATGAACATTTCTTGCTCTGCCCACTTTTGCTTCTGGACCCGCACATTACTGGTTTGTGGCCCCTGAAAGATTTCCTAGCAGGGAATGCAGCCCTCAGAGTGAAAAAGGCTCCTTGCCCCTAGTCCAATACTTCTATGCATCAGCTAAGTTTGTTAGAGAACTCACAATGGCCAACATAAATCTCAGCTGATTAAGCAGTCAGCTTGGATCAGATCATGTTGTTCATGTACAAACTTTTGTTTGTCTTCTTTTTTTACGAACCAGACTCTGTCCCGGTTTCCTGTCACTACCATGCTGGGCGCTCCAACCTTGTACCGCATGTTGGTACAGAACAATGTCACCAGGTACCTTGAAAAACTGCTTTTGAGAAATGATCATTTCAATAAGTACCTGTATTTACTGCCTGTTTGCTTTCAGATCCCATTGTCAGTGATGTTACTGATGTTCACAAACTCCTGAATTTGAAATACAACATTTGGCAAAGCGCAGTGCTTGCCTTCAATCCAAAGCAAATGTCATGATCCAAGAATTGCAATTGCAATTTGAGAGGTAGAGAAGAAATTATCCTTCTGGCAGCTATAGTGGTAGCAGCAGGAAGGGAGGTCTACAGTAGTGTCATGGGCACCAGGAAGCCTGGGGAATGTGCTTTTCCCAGGGCACCCAAATTCTCTTTCAATTTTGGGCTCCCTGGAAGTAATCTATCCTGGGCTCCCAGGCACATGTGCCCCTGCTAATAGCAGCATTCAGGGTGCAAGGAAAAGAGGGGGGAAGAGTGAAGGAGATCTCCCTCCTTGCCGCCACCACTGTCATAGCTGCCTTTGCTAGGCCACGTAAAGAAACAGTGCAGGGGCTGATTGATGTAGGTTGGAAGGCTCACAAAGATTGGAGAGGTTGCTTGGACCCAATTGTGCTCCTCCTAATGATGCCATCAGGAGCACAACAGCCCAAATTGGAATTAACAGTACATCTGCACGCAAAGCTCAGAACTGTGTCACACAATTATACTAAGATACTGGATTCTGAAGCTACTCCTCTTACAGTGATCCTTCTTCCACTGGCCCGAATATGTGTTAAGACTGGACTTCACCATAGTTTTGAGCACTGCTACAGCAATGTCCCAGGCACCATGGGGGCCTTGGAAATGCATTTTTCCTAGGGTGCCCAATATCTTCTATATAGACACTCTGGAAACAGCACGTTCTGGGCTCCCAGAAGGTGCTTTCTAAAGTGTGCCTGGCTAACCCTCCCCCATAGAGGGCAATGTTTGCACCAGCCATACTCCCAGACAACACTCGTGTCGGTGTCTAGCTCTCCCCCACCCCCCATGAGAAGAACCCCCAAGTCTCATCGATGATGCTGTCTTTGAATTGTGTGTTTCTAAGAAGCTGATGCAGAATATCAGTATCAGTTTCTTAACGGGTCTCATACTTTGTACACCCACATCAAGTTATAAGTTCATGAATCTGCAGTACTGCATAAGTGGAGGGGAACCGCTCAACCCTGAAGTGATGGAGCTGTGGAAGAACATGACAGGACTGAATATCCATGAAGTCTATGGACAGACAGAAACGGTAGGTTCATCTCTTTATTCTAAGGTTATTCAAAGGTATTTTAGGACATGGATGGGGAAACTCAGGCCTGGAAGCCCAACGTGGCCCTCAAAGCTTCTCTATCTGACCCTTGGGACTCTTCCCACGCCACATCCCTTCTCCACGGGTCACACCCCTCATGGACCCTGCTTTTGGCCTGGCTGGATAGTATCCTTGAACTCAGATCAGGCCTTTTGTTTTTCGGGAGAAAGGACAGAGGGGGGTGCATGAGTGAGTGTGTAGAAACTAGCCTCCTGTACAAAGGTGAAATTTACATTTATTGCTCCTCCCACTTTTGTCTCTGGCCCCACCCACCACCAGCATGTGGTCCCTGGAAGGTTGTCCAGAAGGCCATACAGCCCTCGGGCCGAGATAGGTTCTGCATCTCTGTTTTAAGACATTCCTAGTGGGACTTGCAACTTGCAGTGTATAATGAGGGTAAAAGTTTTCCATTTCATCCCTATCCCCAACAGTCAGTCAGCATCCTATGCCCACTGAGCATGCTCAATACTCGCTGGGCAATTCTGAGGGGGGAAGGGAATCCTCTTCTTAGCACTGGTGTATTTTTTTAAACCAATAAGATTGCCATAATGTCCTGGTAAGATACAAAATACAAGATAAGTGGGACCTGCAACAAAATGCTGCAGTGTGAAATGCTCCTATTCAGGGTTCCAGCCAGCCACCTACCTATACACTTTTCTAGGATACTCCATTCCACAATGGCTATGTTCTCCACTGTCATAGGCATCATGTCTCTGGATACTATTTGCTGGGAACTGCAAATGAGGAGAGTGCTGTTGCGCTCAGGTCCTGCTTGTAGGCTTCCCAGAGTCATCTGATTGGTCATTGTGAGAACAGGAAGCTGGACTGGATGGATCTTTGGCCTGATCCATCAGGGCTCTTCTTATGTGTGCAGAATGTCTAGACATCAGTATGCTTTTTGAGTATGTGTGTGAAAGAGAGAGTTGTGGCAAAGGTGATCCTGAAGGAGAGAGAGGGTGAGTTAAAAGGAATGGCTTTGTGCGTTGAGGATTAGACCTCCCAACCTTCTGCCTTATGCTCAGATCCTGGACCAATTCAACTGTCTTTTAGCACCACCACTTTGCATCTTAAGTAGGAGCAACAAAAAAAATGGTGGGTTAAAAAGTGTGACTAGGTATTTGGGGCTCAGGCCCAACTTCTGCATCGAGTTGAAACAAAACCAGGTGACATACCCTTTATTTATTGAAACCGTGGACTAGGCAAACATTTTAAAGCTGCAAAGACCAATTTGGCAGTAAGCCCAATTTGAAATGAGTGAGAATCACTTCTGAGGAAATGGGCAGAGGATCAAGCCGCACAGATCTCCAAAGAGGGAAATGCCAGATTTCTAACACTATATTCATAGAAGATTGTCGTCACACTATGGTTCACAGCTCCATCTGTTGGTGGCCAAGTTAACTGCTGTGTGACGACAATCTTCTATGAATATAATGTTAGAAAGAAATCTGGCATTTCCCTCTGAGAGGTGCTGGGCCATTGCAGCAGCATTGGAGGGAAGCAGAGAAAGAGGCAGGTGGAAAAGGCATATGGAGGCAAGTGGGCGGCCCAGGTGAGCTGTGGAGGAATAGTCAGGACAGGACAGGGGAGCTCCCTAACAACCATCCTGCTTTGCCGCTGCCCACCACTTCCCTCCTCTATGCCCTCTGCTGCTGAGGCTGAAATAGTGGTGTCAGTACGAGGCAAGCAGTAGGAGCAGGAGGGGTGGGAACAGGTCTAAGGGGAGTGGGTAGGTTGGGAAGGTCTAAGGGAGTGGAGGGATTTGGCAAGTTATAAGCAGAGCTTGGAAAAGTTACTTTTTTCAAACTACAACTTCCATCAGCCCCAGCCAGCATGGCCACTGGGATTGGGCTGATGGGAGTTGTAGTTCAAAAAAGTAACTTTTCCAAGCTCTTCTTATAAGGGGAGTGGATGGGTTTGGCAAGGTCTAAGAGGAGGGGGAGATGGGTTTGTCAAAGTCTGGGGAGTGGAAGTTGGCAAGGGGGTTGGTGGGGAGTAGATGGGATTAGTAAGCAAAGTGAACAGGGGTGCAGCCCCTAGTGTGTGTGTGTGTGTATTTCCTTTCAAAATAGCAGTCTTCTTTTAAATAGGGTGCAGTTTGTGGAGTTCAAAAGGGGATGAAAATTAAGCCCGGTTCCATGGGAAAGGCATGTGCACCTTATGAAATCCAGGTTAGTAAACGCCATTTTCCTAGTTTGTATCCATTTTTACATTACAGCTGCTCTGACACACCAAAGTGAAAGGCCTTTGATTCGGTGATGTATTTCTCTTCTTCTAGATTCTAGATGAAGAAGCAAATGTTCTGCCGCCTGGGAGAGAAGGAGAGATAGGCATCAGAGTGAAGCCACAAAGACCTCTTGGTTTTTTCTCTCGCTATGTCGTAAGAAACCTGCTGGAGAATGTGACTGGTTTTGTATGGCGTATGAAGTCACCATATGGCTTTGTGTCCCTCTGTTCAGCTTAAGTTTAGTCTGCATTTCCATCGCCACCCAAATTATCAGGGGACACCTCCAAACGTTCCCAAACCAGACTTGAAAGGTGTTGCAGATCTGTGCTGGCAAAGGGATGAGGAACCTGTAGGCGACCCTCCATATGTTGTTGGCGGTGGTGGCTGATGCCCATTGAGACTGGCAGGGTGAGAGGCAGGGAGCCCAAACAGCAGCTGGAGCCCAAGTCAATGAGGAGAAGAGACAAATGGCTCTCAATTTGTCTCCACGCACCTCCTTGTTGAGTTCTACGAAGGCGACACTGAGTTTCAGGAAGAGGAAGCTGCCAGCCAGTGCTGCCAACCCCTGGGCTGGCTGTAAGTAAGAAAGCAGGCAGGTGGGGGCTGGATGAGGACAGATTGAGGTTGGGGAGCCAGTGCACCCCTTGCCCTAGAGGACCAGCCTCCACTGGCTGTAGGACTCCAATTTCCATCAGCTCCCAACCAACACAGCCTATGATCCAGGACGACGGGAGGTTAAGTTCAGCAAACATCTGGAGGGTCCCTGGTTCTCCACCCCTATGCTAGAGGAAGAGAGCAAATGAATGGGCAGCAGCCACAGTGGCTAGGTTTATGTGGGGCTCCTCAAAGAGGGGGACTCACTGGGAAAATCCTGTCCAACAGTGCCTCCGAAACCTGGAGCCAGAAATGATGGTGGTGACCAAAACCCTCACCGTTCCCTCCTCCCTCAGCAGTGCAAGGTAGCATTCTTCAACTATCTAAAAGACAATCACAAAGAAGTGAGCAAAAGCCTTGTTCTCTGCTGCTGTCCAAGAGGACAGGGCTAGATTTAGACCTAATGAGCTTAAGTTACAGAAAGGTAGATTTCAGAGGAACATTAGAAGAGACCTTATTTATGGGGAAGGGGCATAGCTTGGTGGCAGAGCATCTGCCTTGCATGCAGAAGGCCCCAGGTGCAATTCCTGGTATCTCCAGGTACAGCTGAGAAAGACTGGAGGGTCACTGCCAGTCAGTGTAGACAATACTGAGCTAGATGGGCCAACGGCCTGACTCAGTAGAAGGCAACTTCCAAAGTTCTCATAACTCTGCAGTCCCAGGCCAAGATATACCTGAAGTTTATTCTCCCTTTCTGAACTTCTTTCATTAGGACAACCCAGAGAAAACAGCTGGAACAGAACGAGGGTTTTTTTATGTGACGGGAGACAGAGGGCTGATGGATAATGAAGGATACTTCTGGTTTATTGGCAGAGCTGATGATATCATCAATTCTTCAGGGTTGGTTTCTTCTCTCCCTTTCCTAATTTTTGTGTGTTGATGTAATTTCCTTTAGAATTCCCTCCCCTTAAATATTAGACAGGCGCCATCTTTGTTATCTTGTCAGTACGTATTGAATACCTTCCTCTTTCAACAAGTCTTTAAAGTAGAGACCTTATCCCAATCTGCGTCTGTGCTGGAATTGCTTTTTAAGATGATTTTAAAGATTTTTTTAAAAAAATATTGGTTTCAAGATGTTTTATTTTAAAGATGTCTTTAAAATGCTGTGTTTTTGAGATGTTTTAAGATGTTTTTAATGGTTTGTCCTCTTGTTTGCGCTCTGGGCTCCTTCTGGGAGGAAGGGCAGGATAGAAATGTTATTATTATCATTATCATTATTATCATTAATAATAATAACAACAACAATCACAATAATAATCACTACCAGTCACTATCTCTCAGCCTACCTCAACCTACCTCACAGGGTTGTTGTGAGCATAACATGGGAAGGAGGAGAAGCATGAATGTCAACTTGACCTTGTTGGAGGAAAGGTAGAATAAAATTTCTTTTGTTGTCAAGCATAATAATCACAATAACAGTAATTAACAATTGATTACTACATAAGATTTTTTGAGTCATCAAAACAATAGCTTAAAAAGAGTGAAAAAGCACACACACACCCCAAGGAAAATCAGCATAGCATCAAACAACACTACAAAAAAGCACAAACAGAGCCTTTTCTTCTTCTGGGGACAAGAGGTACTTTCCATCCCAAAGTTCTAATAAATGCAACCACTCGTTCTCTTTTTCTCTGTCAATAGAATTTTTTTTTCAGGGTAAGAGGCACTTACATGCCAGACATTTCTCCCCCCAATTTATGAACATTTCCCAAAGCTAACTGTTGTGGTTTTTTAAATGTTCTTTTCCTAGGTACCGTATTGGACCATTTGAAGTCGAAAGTGCTCTTTTAGAGCACCCAGCAGTAGCAGAAGCTGCTGCTGTGAGCAGTCCAGACCTGCTCAGAGGAGAGGTAATGAGAACACAATTGTTACAATTGACTACAACTCCAATCATCCCTGACCTTTGGCCATGCTGTCTGGGGCGAAGGGTGTTAGAAGAGCCCTGCTGGATAAGGACAAAGGCCCATCTAGTCCAATATCCTGTTCTCACTGGTGGCTAACGAGATGCATCCTGGGAAACCCATGTGCAGGACTTGAGAGCAATAGGACATAAGAAAGATGTGAACACAGAGCATAGAATCATAGGCTAGTAAAGTTGGAAGCGACCTATAAGCAGAGCTTGGAAAAGTTACTTTTTTGAACTACACCTCCCATCAGCCCAATCCAGTGGCCATGCTGGCTGGGGCTGATGGGAGTTGTAGTTCAAAAAAGTAACTTTTCCAAGCTCTGCCTATAAGGCCATCAAGTCCAACCCCCTGCTCAATGCAGGACCCCAAGTGAAAGCATACCCAATAGGTGACTGTCCAGCTGCCTCTTGAGCGCCTCCAGTGTTGGAGAGCCCACCACTTCCCCAGGTCATTGGTTCCATTATCATACTGCTCTAATCGTTTGGACGTTTTTCCTGATGTTCAGTTGAAATCTGGCTTCCTGTCACTTGAGCCCATTATTCCGTGTCCTGCACTCTGGGGTGATTGAGAAGAGATCCTGGCCCTCCTCTGTGGGGCAACCTTTCATGTACTTGAAGAGTGCTATCATACCTCCCCTCAGTCTTCTCTTCTGAAGGCTAAACATGCCCAGTTCTTTCAGTCTCTCCTCATAGGGCTTTTTTTCCAGTCCCCTGATCATCCTCACACTGTTGACTCACATTCAGCTTGTGATCGACAATAATTCCAAGATCCTTCTCACATGTAGCATTGCTGAGCCAAGTATCCCCCATCTTTTCACTGTGCCCTTGGTTACGATGAGATATTCTGAATTAGAGCGAAGGCCCATTTAGTCCAGCATCCTGTTCTCACAGTGGCCAATCAGATGCTTACGAGAAGTCCACAAGGAGAACCTGAGTGTGAAGGCACTCTTCCACTGGTGATCCCCAGCAGCTGCTATTCAGAGGCATACCGTCTCTGATCCTGAAAATAATGCACAGCCACCATGACTTGTAGTTGCTGCTGAAAGCGGGGTGGTGGTGGAATCCCCTAGAACTCCAGAACTGAGCCAACAGCAAGAGATATCGTCATATACAGCAGGCTTCCCATCATGTTGTACATGATGATGTCTCTTGCTGGTGGCTCAGTTCTGGGGCTCTAAACCAGATGTGTGGGGCTCCTGCTGGGAGGAAAGGCGGGATATAAATAAAATAATAAATAAATAAATGTGTGGAGAAAATGTAGATGATAGACAAATTTGTATATTTCTGGCCCTTTTGTATATGTCATTTATACATCTTTTTACCCACAATTGCATTCCATTCAGTTTTTGCATTAATTGTGTGTGTGTGTGCGTTAAAAGAGAGATTCCTCTCAGAATATGCATTTAAATGTGGATCCCCACATCCACTATTTAAATGCATATTTTGATACACTGAAATTTCCAGGAACATTCAGATAAGTGCAAGATCTGGTGGATTGCTTTCCTGTCCAACGTTAGTCATACTTAGAGTAGACCATTTAAATTAGTGGGCATGAGTCACTTAAGTCCATAAATGTCAGTGGGTCTACTCAGAATAGAACATAGTTGGAAGGAATACAGCCCATTAATTCAAGAACTGTGGATCAGGTCATTTTGTGTAGGAATTTGCAGAGGATGATTTCCTCAAGTGTTCCTAGAAAAATCCCAGGCAGTCAAGCTGGCCTTTTGTCAAGGCAATCACAAGCTAATATCATCAGTGGGCCATTTGCCATATGGGGCTAGCAGCAGAGCTGTGTGAGCTAGATCTTCTGACATCTTAATGGCAAAAGCGTAATGTACATTTGGTGCACACTAAATGGTTTTCTAAGCTGCCTGTAGCCATGCATCCTTTAATTAGCTGAGTGTACATCTCTTGGCCACATTTCAGCTCTGTTGCTATCCACCTGCCACTCCTGGGAGGGGATCACCTCAGTCCACACAGCCCTCCTTCACTGCCCTCATCCACTTTTCCTTCCCATAAAAGTCAGTGGCTCTTATTGACTTCTATGGCAGAAGTTTACCAGTCTGCAATTAGAAAGGAAGGATTAATATACTACATGAAAGTGTGATGTAGTGGTTAGAGAAGTGGACTAGGACTGAGAAGACCTAGGGTCAAATCCCCTCTTAGTTCTAATGTCCACTGAGTGAACTTTGGCCATCGTTATTTCTCAGGCTAACCTACCTCACAGGATTGTTGTGAGGATAAAACAGAGGGGAAAGAATCATATATATTGCTATGAGCTCATTGGAGAAAAGAGATATAAATGAAAAAAAAGCAAATAAATGTGATTACCCTCCTCTCACTGCATTCTAAGAGACAGTTGGGTGCTAGTTGGCTCAGATACTTTTCGAAAGTTAATAGATCTATTCCTAACAGGGATGGAGGAGAAATATGATTCAATTTGCATTTAAAGGTGAATCTACCTAATTCACACCTCTCAAACCTCTCATTGTTGTTCTATGCCTTCAAGTCGATTACGACTTATGGTGACCCTATGAATCTTTTTTGGATATATTCACAGGGTTTTCATGGTAAGAGGGATTCAGGGGTGGTTTACCATTGTCGTCCTCTAAGCCTACAGCATCGAGAGTTCCCAGGTGGTCTCCCATCCAAGTACTAACCAGGCCTGACCCTGCTTAGCTTCCGAGATCAGACAAGATCGGGCATGTTCAGGGTAGTATGGCTGTAGGCTCAAACCTCTCATACACAAACCAAAACCCAGCCATCCCTTGAAACAAGTCCCTTTCCAAATTCTGCAATGCAGTTCTCCAGCCAAATATTTTGTACAAAAATGCATATACTAGGTAAAGTGTGCATAAAATGCAGATATTAGTGAAAACAACACACAAATACTCATCATATTACCTGGAATTGCTTGGAAAAATGCATATATAAACCACAACTGCATGCAAATATGTTTATATTAGGAGAAATTCACACTAAAATGATGAAAATTTGTAATAAGCACTTTTAAAACCAAATTGTAAATTAATGTGGATATGTGGAGAACTGTAGTTACATTTGGAAGAATGAGAAATTGAGAAACCAGCGTTGACAGATGTGCCCACCCCAATTCCTAATTACAGTAGATTGTGTCTGTGTCTTTGCTTATTCTCCCAACTCTGCCTTTTAGGTGGTGAAAGCATTTGTGGTCTTGTCTCCAGGCTACACATTGCAAGACAAGGAAAAATTAACTCTTGAGTTGCAAGACCATGTCAAGAAAGTTACTGCTCCATACAAATATCCAAGGAAGGCAAGTATGGACAAGGAATATAGAGACGTTTAGAGACAGTGGCATTGAAGGGAAGGGAGAGGCATTATAAGCTTCAGCCCCTCTTTTTTATTTATATTTAAATGCCTCATGTAAAATTAGAGAGAGAGACATAAGCTACCTTCCAAAAGAGAGAGAAAATGTCAGTAGTTACATTTTCTAAACCATAATTATGCCCGTGATTATCTTTCTAGAAATGAAGGTGCACCACTTATTTTGGAATCTAATCGACTAGTGATAACTGTTAGTGCTTGATTTTGTATAACTTCTGATTTTCTCCGTGATTGCTATGTTCCATAATCTTGTGAACCAGTTCTTTAATTGGTGGGATTAATAGGCTCCTTTTGTACTTTGGCCAAATTTATTTTTCCCCAATGACCAAATGTATGTGTCTGATAAAGAATGTCCTATTACGGACCCTACTGTAAGAAGAACGTCTTTGCTGAGGACACCCACTGTTGCTACTCACAGTGAGCTTCTCCCCAAATTCAGATTCTGAATTCCACAGTTTGATTCAGCCCCATTTGCCACACGCATCCACGGGCCCAGCGCTGATCTTGGCCCTCACCCCTCTGCAAACAAACCAGTCAAAACCCACAGCCCCCACCTGAAGTCTGAAGCGGCGCAGTTTATCCACACACAGTGGAGACTGGTGGCTCCAAGGTCAGTGGGGCAGCAAATCTGTTCTGGGTTTTCATCCAAATTGTTGAGGAGCTGTCCAAGGTGCTGACACCTATTTGCAAAATGGTCCGTGGGTAGGACCTGAACCAATGAATTCGAATTACAGAAAGGGTATGTTGATGAAATGTTAGGAAGAACTTCCTGGTCGTACAAGCTGTTTAACGGTGGGACAGGCTGCCTTGGGAAGTGTGGACTTTCTTTTGTGTGAGGTTTTTAAGCAGAGGCTGGATGCTGGAGGATGGGTTTCCTGCACCTGCAGGATGCTAGGCTAGATCAGGGTGGGATATTCAGGCCTGGGAGCCAAA
The DNA here is from genome assembly GCF_030035675.1 of Rhineura floridana. Lineage (NCBI taxonomy): Eukaryota > Metazoa > Chordata > Lepidosauria > Squamata > Rhineuridae > Rhineura > Rhineura floridana. The sequence continues at coordinate 14,190,358 of NC_084496.1, forward strand.
TGTAGCCCTCCAGGCCTCTCTGTCTGGTCCCTAGGCAAGAGAGCTTCCTGAGCCACACACACCCCACCAGCCCTGCTTCACCCCCTCCTTGAGTGTTTCTCATTGGCTGGGATGTGTCCTGGAATTCTGATCATGCCTCTTGCTTGCATGGATGAAGGATGGAGAGGTGTGGATGTAGAAAGTAGCCTAGTTGCAAAGGTATCATTTGCATCCATTGCTCCACCTACTTTACCTTTGGCCCTGTCCACCACCTGCATGTGGCTCCTGGAAAGTTACCCAGAAATGAATGCAATCCTCAGGCTAAAAAGGGTTCCCCATCCCTGGACTAGATGACCTCTGAAGTCTCTCCCAGCTGTGATTCCATGATTCCAGATCCTACCATTTCATTCAACTGCATCATGCCCAGGCCATGCAGACCGTAATTATTCTGAGCAGACACCCTACCTGCTTACCTTTCACACCGGGCTCAGAAACCATAGATGGTGTAGGAAGCCATACGATGAGTCAAAATGGCCATGATCCCTTTGCTGATGTTGTTGTTGTTGTTGCTTTGCTAGATGGAATTTGTCCAGCAGCTGCCGAAGACTATCACAGGGAAAATCAGACGGAATGCATTACGGAACAAAGAATGGGGCCGAGTCTAAAGCGATGTGGGAGTTTGCACAAAACCACCATCACATTTTCTTGATTTCCATGGAGGTTATTCAAGGCCTGCTGATATTGGGGTGACCTATTTCTTGGCTAGACTTTGAGAATCCAGGTTACTGGCTGTAGGGGTGGTAAATGAATAGGAGGGACAAAGGACTGTGCAGTTCCTGCACTGAAGAGAAATCCGTGAGCTTTACCTCGTTAATGACACCCACTTTTCCAAGCAGCATCGAGCCTGGAACAGCACTACAAGATTTAAGTTACTTTGGATGTGAGAGAGCTTGGGAGACTAATGGCATCTTTGTAGTATTTGATTTATTTACCAATATGCAAGAAGTGCATAGTGGAAGCAAATAGACCTCTACAGCAAGCAGCACAGCCCCTAAGAATCAGAATAATAGAATCCTGAACAGCAACTATATCCCAATAATGTTCCCATTTAAGTCAGAGCCAACTTTTTTAAACAAACATCTGAATCTCTCCTACTCTCTCTGACTCTGGGTGCTTCCAGCCTGTTGCTATTTTGGGGTGGGATTCAATCACATACCAGCAATTTCAGGTCACACAATTAAAGTTGATTTGGCACTTTTGTACAACAAACCTGCTTCCCCCTTTGGACTTTTTGCAATAAGGGAAGTGATGGGACAATTCACTGGAAATTGTGGGATAACAATTGCTTGATGCAATGTCATATATGCTCATAGAATCATAGAAATGGAAGGGGCCTACGAGGCCTTCAAGTCCAATCCCCTGCTCAATGCAGGAATCCAAATTAAAATATACCCAACAGCTATCCAGCTGCCTCTTGAATCCCTCCAGTGTTGGAGAGCCCACCACCACCCTAGGTCATTGGTTCCATTGTCGTACCACTCTAACAGGATGTTTTTCCACATGTTCAGTTGAAATCTGGCTTCCTATAACTTGAGCCCATTATTCCATATTCTGCACTCTGGGATGATGGAGAGGAGATCCTGGCCCTCCTCTGCGTGGCAACCTTTCATGTACTTGAAGTGCCATCATATTTTCCCTCAGTCTTCTCTTCTCCAGGCTAAACATGCCCAGTTCTTTCAGTTTCTCCTCACATGGCTTTGTTTCCAGTCCCTTGATCATCCTCATTACCCTCTTCTGAACCTGTTCCAGTTTGTCTGCATCCTTCTTAAAATGTGGTGTCCAGAACTGGACGCAGTGCTCAAGATGAGGCCTAACCAGTGCTGAATAGAGGGGAACCAATACTTCTCGTGATTTGGGAACTATACTTCTGTTAATGCAGCCTAAAATAGCATTTGCCTTTTTTGCAGCCACATCACACTGTTGGCTCATATTCAGCTTGTGATCAACAACAATCCCAGGATCCTTCTCACATGTAGTATTGCTGAGCCAAATATCCCCTATCTTATAACTATGCATTTGGTTTCTTTTTCCTAGGTGTAGAATGCTGCACTTATCCCTGTTAAATTTCTTTCTGTTGTTTTCAGCCCAATGCTCCAGCCTATAAAGAACCCTTTGAATTTGGTTTCTGTCTTCCAAGGTATTAGCTATCCCAATTTTCTATCATCTGCAAATTTGATAAGCATTCCCTGTACCTCCTCAGCCAAGTCATTAATAAAAACGTTGAAGAGCACTGGGCCCAGGACTGAGCCCTGTGGTACCTCTCTTGTTACCTCCCCCCAGTTTGAGAAGGAAGAAACAATTCAGAAGGAATGCTCAATAAATAGCCAACCTCCCCACAGACTTTGTGTAAACAAATGTGTCCTCATACCCTGATGACTCTTGTTTGCCTGGATGGAGGAGTGTGTGTGTGTGTGTGTGTCTGTGTAGAAACTAGCCTACTGTACAAAGGTAAAATTTATATTCATTGCTCCACCCACTTTTCCTTTGGCCCCACCCACCATTGGCATGTGGCCCCCCAGAAGGTTGCCCAGAAATGTGGCCCTTGGGCTGAAAAAGGTTCCCACTCCTGCAGTATTGCCATGTGAATTAAAAAAGCAACAATCTGAATAAGATAATTGACAAAGCAGCCACTAATCAAGCAATTTGATGCATATATTATCAAATCTTGCATTCCATTCTCCCAATACTTCCAGTCCAGCTCATCTAGCAAAAACACATCCTGAGTTTCCTAGCTGTTAATTGCACAGCATTTTAGCACTAGGTTTAAGAGAAATGCAGAGCTACCAGTCCAGCGGATCCCAAGATGCCTCTTGTCTCCAGCTCAGCAAAGCAAAAACAGGAATGACAGGAACTGGTGGGAGGGGTGGAAGGGAGGGAAAGTGGAAGTCTAGCAACACTGTGATTGCATTCTTATAGCCACTGTCCTAGAGTAAACCCATCTGAATTCAATGGGACTTACTGCTGAGGAGTGTGCTCTATAGGTCTGACGAATGTAAAAAATGCAGGAAAGGTGACAAGGGAAAGATTCAGATGCGTAGAGAATGGAGTCCTCCCTATACCGACCAGAGATGGGACCAGATCTTTATGTCAAATTGGACCTGAGCCCAGAGATGAACCCTACACCTTCTCTACTCTTCATACATGCTTAGAATTTATCTGGGGAAAACATAAAATCCTTTCGGTTGTATCGAGGTTGTGATCTTGTATTTTGTCCTAATGGTTTGTTGGCCAAGATCATTGGTCCATGTTGTTCACTGTTGCCTGCATTAACTGGCAATGGCTCTCTAGGGTTTCAGGCAAGGGTTCTTCCCAGTCATAGAATCACAGAATGGTAGAATTGGAAGGGGCCTCTAAGGCCTTCGAGTCCAACCCCTTGCTCAATGCAGGAATCCAGATTAAAGCATCCCCGACAGGTGGCTGTCCAGCTGCCTCTTGAAGGCCTCTTGCCTGAAGATGCCTGGGATTGAACCTGGGAGCTTCTGTACTCACAGCAGTTGCTCTTCCACTGAGTCACACCCCTTCCTGCAAGCTGACCTATAAGGAGTCAGACCATTTGTCCATCTAGCTCAGTACTGTCCACACTGACTGGCAGTGGCTCTCCAGGATTTCAGACGAGAGCCTCTCCAAACCTTACCTGGAGATGGCGGCGACTGAACCTGAGACCTTCTGCATACAAAGCAGATGATCTACCACTGTGCTACAGCAATTCTCCCCGCTTTGTGTAATAAGTGCCCTATGCACAGTATGCACAGGGGAATGCTCTGAGGACTGGGAAAACATGGCCCAACCTTGCTGTCCCACAACAGCTGGGCAGCTGTGTTTTGCATTAGCAGCAGCATCTGGACAATTGTCAAGGGAAGCCCCACAGAAAGAACATGGCAGTAATCTAGGTCACTAGAGTATGGGTTACTGTGGCCAAGTTATCGAAGTCAAGGAACATCTGTAACTGGCCAAGCCAGCCATAGCTGGAGGTAAGCACTCCTTGCCACTGAGGCCACCTGGACAAGTTTGAATTCAGGAGAATTCCCAGATGGTGTCCCTCTTCCTTCAAGGGGAGTGCAACGCCTCCCAGAACAAGTTATCCCCTAATTCCTAGACATGGCAGCTGCCCACTCACAGCATCTCCATCTTATAAGGATTCAGTCGCTGTTTATTATCTCCCATCCAAACCATGACTGCCTCGGGACACCCTGAACTCGGGACACAGTTCAGCACCTGAAGCACCTCTCCTGTTTCAGATGAAGGTGGGGCCTATAAGACCATTAGGTCCAGAGCCTAAAATTCCATAACTGCACCACTGAGCCCTCCCCTCTTGCTTGCCCCCCCCCCAACATTTTAGCAGTCAGGAAGGTATAGGAACATAAGTCCCATCTAATCCAGCATCTTGTTCTCACAGTGGCCAACCAGATGCCTGTGGGAAGCACGCAAGCAGGACCTGGGCGCAACAGCTCCCCACTTGGGATTCCTAGCATACTGCCTCCAACAGTGGAGGGAAAACATAGCCATTGTGGCTAGTAGCCATGGCTAGCCTCATCTTCCATGCTGCACAGACACTGTGGACAGAGCCTATCTGCTTTAAGTGCTAATCAATAATGAGCAAGTCTGCAATGTTTGATTGATTTATCAGAACAATACTAGGCCTGGGGCATTGTGAAGGAGGCAAAATGGTGGTCAGTCTGCCACCCCAGGCAGGGGGAAATAAAGAAGCTGTGCTGGTGCCACTGCTAATGGTGAACCCAACCCCTGAAATGGGTGATGGAGAATTTTTCCTCCCCCTGGAGAAATTCCACAGAATACCTTCCCCCCATACACACAATTTCCCTGCCTGCAAAAAAGGTGGAGAATTTTGAGTGTCCATTTGCACATACGTCTCTCATTTTATCTGTGAGCAAACTGTGCATCCTGACCTTTAGACACACAGCTGTTCCAAACCTTAATAATGAGGTCAACATTATACTGACAAGTTCATGTAAAGCAAGGTGGTTGCTGAGTCCACAGGAGGATTAACTTGGACGAGGCTGTGGTCTACAGACCTCTGGGAGTTTACAGATTAAAATGGATCACCAAGGAAAATTAAAAGATCAAAGGCAAAGCATGAGAAGCAATGTCATGCCACCTGCTGATCTAGTCCAACATTCTGTCTGCATCTATGCCAAACGCTATCCCTTATCCATGCATTCAAACTTGACTGTGTATAGACTTCAGGGTGGATAGGATGAGAAGACGTGTGCCCAGCCCCAACATCCTTGTCCCTACCAGTTTAACCCCCAACCTTCCCACAAGAAGCAAGAAGGTCTGAAGGGGGATTCTTGCCATGTTTAGGTTGTTAATCAGGTCATTGCTGGAACCCTAAACATTTACATATGGCAGATGGGTTAGAAGTGGATGCACAGGACAGAGCAGCCAGAGTGAAGCCATAATGAACCAAGATGGAGGGCAATTTTGCGCTCCGTGTGTCATTTCTGGTTGAAGGCTGCTATAAGAAGATAGTACAGAGATATCAGATCACTTTGCATCTAGATATATAAATTAGTGCATGCAATGTCAAAGTGAAAGAATACAAATGTGTTTTTGAAACTCTGTCAAAGCTGTCAGTAGAAAATCGCAGGTACTAACTTTATTCCCCTCCCAGACAGATTATGATAATTCATGGTTTGCATATTTTGGGGGTTCACCCTCAATTATTTCACATAATATTATTGGATAATTCCCACCCCCTCATCTAATTTTGCTGGTCGGTATAAAAGATGTATTCAAATGTGAAGGCTCCTACTGAAGCCCTGGGCTCCTACTGGGAGGAAGGGCGGGATATAAATCTAATAAATCTAATAAATCTAAATATATATAAATCTAATAAATATAAATTCAATATAAATCTAATAAATATAAAAATAAATGTTGGTTACTTCGCTGTTCTTCTTGGGGGCAGGGGGGATTGCCTTTGGCTTACTGTTTCTTCTTTTCTTGCTGCTGTCTGCTCTGCCCTGGTTTTGCATGTTGCTCCTGGCAAGCAGTGATGGGAGACTAGGTACATAGTGATGCCTGTCCTTGGTGGATGATCCTGGATATGCTCTCAGTGTGCAACTATTGGAATTAAAAAAATGTCAGGCTGACACTCTTCCTATTTCTGTTTATCACTTTGCCTCTAGATATATAAATTAGTGCATGCTAATATTATGAAGATCTGTGTATATCCTTTTGTATTTTATTGGTGATGCATTTCCATTTTTTTTGGAGACACAGAAGTTGCTGCCCTAACAACTGAGCTTTGGCCCTCCCCAGTCTTCAGATCTGTGCATAGCTGTCCCTCGTGGTGAGCCACAAAGCTGTAGGTTTCCGCAACTACCTAGACAAGGAATAGCCAATGTGGTACCCTCCAGATATTTTTGGATCACGAATCCCATCACCGTTGACCATGGGCTATGCTGGCTGGGGCTGATGGGAGTTGTAGCCCATCAACCACATTGACTACCCCTGGCCTAGACAATGAACCATCCCCAAGCCCTGGATTTGCCCCACACACCAGCCTGACCATCGGTGGGAGAAAGCCTAATGGGACTCTGAAGCTACCAAAAAAAAAAGCACTTGTGGCCTCCCAGATGCTCCTGGACTCCAACCCCCATCAGCCCAAATCAGCATGGCCAATTGCCAGGGATGATGGGAGGCGTAGTCCAACAACATCTGGAGGGTCAAAGTGTCCTCATCTCTGGCTTAAACATAGAGGCAGGCAGGGATGCTCTCATATATGTATAGGTGGGCAAAACCAGACAAAATACAGTGGAGACCTAAATGCAGCAGAGAGGAACGCTTGAAGCTTGGGGTCTGGGGCAGGAATTCAGAGACAGTGACATGGAAATGAAAGGCAGAGGAGTGACGCTTAGTACGTAGGATTTCCTAGGTGAGTTATGCAAGCCTCAAGAAACTCGATGATGCATAGACCAATTTACTCATTCAAAGGTTTATCTGGTTTGGGATTTTATTTTTCTTAAACGTTGTTCTAAGATTGGGGATTTGGGCAGCAAAGGGTTAGCAGAGCCAGAAGGACTGTTGAAAGGTTCTTTAATAGTTGGTGCCAAAGTTGCCAGTCACATCTTTTGTTAACAAACCCACAGCTAAATGGCCCAAGGAAGTGGTTGAAGAAGATGTGTCATCCTTATTTCCCCCTCCAGACCAAGGGAAGGGTGAGCTACAAGCTGCAAGTGGAAAACAATAAAAGAATTTTTGGAGAGGCAGAGCGAGAGAAAGAGAGGAGGGGCTGCTGGAGCTTCGTAAGCAAATGGATACCGGAGTCCCTCTCTCTGGAGCAGCCTTTCCCAACTAGTGGGCCACCACATGTTGTTGGACTACAATTCCCATCTTTCCTGACCATTGGCAATGCTGGCTGAGGCTGATGGGAGTTGTGGTCCAACAGCATCTGGAGGCACACTGGTTGGGAAAGGCTGCTCTGGAGCTATCGGTTGGGGTGGATGTGGCTGTCTCTGGGAGTGTTTTAAGTTGTGTCTCCACCTATACTCAACCTGTATTGTTGTAAATAAATGCAAAATAAGGAACAACAAATCTGTCCATTTCACTTTCTCATTTTTCCAGTCTCAACTTCAGTTTTTCACAGCAGGTTGTACCCTTTGATAATCCTACTCAGAGTAGATCCATTGTAATTAATAAACATGAGTGAGGTCCATTCATTTCAATGAGTCTAGTCTGAGTAGAATTTACTTGGAGACAGTTATTTTTAGTCTTCATAAACATTCAATCAGCATTTTTAGTGACAATTTCTCCCAATACACACTTTTGTATACAATTAATATACATATTTTACAAGCAATTTCCCCTAATTTAATGCATTTTGTATGTTATTTTAATATATATTTTATACGTGCTTGACCCTAGTGTATGCATTCTTTTTTTTATCATTAATTTTTATTCAAATTTTCAAAAACAAAACAAAACAAAACAAAAATACAAATTAAACAATAAAATAAAATGTTGACTTCCGATTTGTCGCATATCAGTTATAGGTCTACAATATATAACAAACCTGTCTCTTAAATTATATTACAAAATCACTTTCCTCCAGTAGTTATCTTAATTAATCATCAAATCTCATAAACATCACCTTATTCTTTCCACAAAAAGTCAAAGAGAGGTTTCAACTCCTTGAGAAATATATCTATCAATTTTTCTCCAAATAAACATGTCAATTAATCCATCTTATCAAATCTGCTAGGTCCAATAATTTCAATAGCCATTCTTCCATTATCAATGCTAATTCCATCTTCCATCTTCCATCCTTGCACCCATAATAATCCTGTTAGGTCCAATAATTTCAGTAGCCATTCTTCCATTATCAGTGTCCCATAATAATCTTGCTGTCATAGCCATAGTCATATAATCAGAGTCTGATATGAATTTCCTTTATCACAAATATTTCCTTGCCATCAATTCTGAATGTGTTGCTGAAATATTGTTGTAAAGTCATATCTCTATTCTTCTTTTTTACGAAATGCACTGGCACATCTCTTGAAAGTTTTTCCATTGTCACATATCTGTAATTAATTCTATAGTTTTTTTCTATGTCAAACTCCATCACATCATTCCAGTCCAGAAATTTATCCAAGACATTGATAACTTTATCTCTGATATCTTCATTAATTTCTTCGGAGACAACGCTGAATTCCAAACAGTAAACTTTATCTCTAATATCCATAAACTCCAAGTCTTTTTCCAGTTCCACATTTGTTCCAATCTCCAGGGCTTGCATCTTCCCTTTAATTTTTCTTTTTTCATCTTCTAATGCTTGACCATTTGTATCTCTGATCTCATCAACCTCCTCTCTCACAAAATCCCCTATTTGTTTAAGCTCCTGCTTCATTTTGCCAAATTCAATTTTCATCTCCTGTCTACCCTGTCTCAGGGTTTGTTTCATTATCTCAATCTCATCCATTATTTTCTGAAACATAGTTACTTCCAGATTCTCAGTCGCTTTCTTGATTGCCATTCTTAAAACCACGAAGAAAAAAAAACACTTATTCCAGCAACAAAGGGGTTAATATTCCAAGCCTGATGACATCACAGTGTAGCCAACACAGCCTGCCTTATCTCTTATATGCTCAGGAATGCAAAACAAATTTAGTTCACAGCATCAAAACAGTTAGTGGCATCCAGAACAAGCAGATTCGTCAGAATGAAATAAACCAGAAAAAATAGTCCCAGACATATTTATTTATTTTATTTATTTATTTTGTTTCATTTTTAAACCGCCCATAGCGAATAGCTCTCTGGGCGGTGTACAAAAAGATTAAAATACAAAATATCATAATAAAATCAACAAACAATAATAAACACAAACAAGGAACAACAGAATATAAAAGTTAAACACATTAAAATGCCTGGGAGCATAGCCAGGTCTTAACCTGGCGCCGAAAAGATAGAAGCGTAGGCGCCAGGCGTATTTCTTCGGGGAGGCTATTCCACAATTCGGGGGCTGCTACAGAAAAGGCCCTAGATCGAGTAACTGTCCTCCGGGCTTCCTGATGAGTTGGTACCCGGAGGAGGGCCTTAGCTGCTGAGCGAAGTGACCGGGTAGGTTCATAGTGGGAGAGGCGTTCCACAAGATATTGCGGTCCCACGCCGTGTAAGGCTTTATAGGTCATAACCAGCACCTTGAATCTGGCTCGGAAACAGATAGGTAGCCGGTGCAAATGGGCCAGAACAGGTGTTATATGTGCTGACCGGCTGGTCCTCGTCAGCAATCTGGCTGCTGCATTTTGCACTAGCTGAAGTTTCCGAACGGTCTTCAAGGGCAGCCCTACGTAGAGCCCATTACAGTAATCCAGCCTAGAAGTTACCAGAGCATGAACAACTGAGGCGAGGTCATCCCTGTCAAGATAGGGGCGTAGCTGGGCTACCAACCGAAGATGGTAGAACGCATTCCTTGCCACCGAGGCCACTTGCGCCTCAAGAGACAAGGAAGGATCGAAAAGCACCCCCAGACTACGAACCTGTTCCTTCAAGGGGAGTGTAACCCCATCTAGAACAGGGTAAACATCCACCATCTGAACAGGGAAGGCATTCACCAACAGTGTCTCAGTCTTGTCTGGATTGAGTCTCAGTTCATTAGCTCTCATCCAGTCCATTATCGCAGTCAGGCAGTGGTTCAGCACATCCACAGACCCACCTGTAGAGGATGAAAAGGAGAAATAGAGCTGCGTGTCATCAGCGTACTGGTGGCAACGCACTCCAAAACTCCTGATGACGGCACCCAGAGGCTGCATGTAGATGTTAAAAAGCATGGGGGACAAAACCGACCCCTGAGGGACTCCACAATGGAGAGTCCAAGGTGTCGAGCAATGTTCCCCAAGTACTACCTTCTGGCAACGATCCGCCAAGTAGGAGCGGAACCACTGCCAAGCAGTGCCTCCAACACCCAACTCCGCAAGCCTCTCCAGAAGGATACCATGGTCGATGGTATCAAACGCCGCTGAGAGATCAAGGAGAATCAACAGAGTCACACTCTCCCTGTCTCTCTCCAGCACCTTGAATTGAGCTCAGAAACATACAGGCAGCCAATGCAAGTGGGCCAGAATCGATTTTATATGTTCAGACCGTCTGGACCCTGTTACCAATCTGGCCGCTGCATTTTGCACAAGCTGCAGTTTCCGAACCATCTTCAAAATGCAGCCCCACGTAGAGTGCATTGCAGTAATATAATTTGGAGGTTACCAGAGCATGGACAACTGAAGCCAGGTTATCCCTGTCCAGATAGGGACATAGTTGGGCTACCAACTGAAGTTGGTAGAAGGCACTCCGTGGCACCAAGGCTACCTGAGCCTCAAGTGATGGAGCGCCTCTCTCGCTATGTACCTACCCGTTCACTACGCTCGACGTCGAAGGCCCTTCTCCGGGTCCCAACCCATAAAGAGGCCCGGAGATCAACAACTAGATCTAGGGCCTTCTCGGTGGTGGCCCCCGAACTATGGAATGCCCTCCCAGACGAGATACGCCTGGCGCCTTCTCTGTTATCTTTTCGGCGCCAGGTAAAAACTTACCTTTTCGCCCAGGCTTTTTAAATTTTGTAAATTTTTAAATATTTTAAATTTAACATTTTAAACTTAATATGATCTTAATTTATAAATCTCAATGGCAATTTTATTAATGTTTTATAATTGTACTATATATATATATATTTTCCACACTTGCTCATATTTTAATTGTGATTTTATTTGTTGTACACCGCCCTGAGAGCTTTCTGCTATAGGGCGGTCTAGAAATGTAATTAAATAAATAAAATAAAATAAATAAATAAGTGACAGAGATGGTTCTAGGAGAACCCCCAAGCTACGAACCGTGCTCCTTCAGGGGGAGTGCAACCCCATCCAGAACAGGTTGGATATCCACCATCTGGTCAGAAGAACCACCCACTAGCAGCATCTCAGTCTTGTCTGAATTGAGCCTCAGTTTATTAGCCCTCATCCAGTCCATTGTTGCAGCCAGGCACTGGTTCAGCACATTGACAGCCTCACCTGAAGAAGATGGAAAGGAGAAATAGAGCTGCGTGTCATCAGCATACTGATGGCAACGCACTCCAAAGCTCCAGATGACCACACCCAACAGTTTCATGTAGATGTTGAACAGCATGGGGGACAGAACTGACCCCTGCGGAACCCCATACTGGAGAGTCCAGGGTGCCGAGTAATGTTTCCCAAGCACCACCTTCTGGAGGCGACCTGCCAAGTAGGAGTGGAACCACCGCAATGCAGTACCTCCCACTCCCAACTCAGCTAGTCTCCCCAGAAGGATACCATGGTTGATCGTATCGAAAGCTGCTGAGAGATCAAGGAGAATCAACAGAGTCACACTCCCTCTGTCCCTCTCCCGACAAAGGTCATCGTACAGGGCGACCAAGGCTGTTTCAGTGCCAAAACCAGGCCTAAAACCGGATTGAAACGGATCCAGATAATCGGTCTCATCCAAGAGCGCCTGGAGCTGGCCAGCAACCACCCACTCCAGAACCTTGCCCAAAAAGGGGACATTTGCCACCGGTCTATAGTTGTTCAGGTTATAATACTCAAAAGCTCATAAATCAGATTTATTATTATTTTTTTCTCCTCGGAATAGAAATCCCTCATCCGTTTGTATCTTTAAAATGTACAATTCCAGGCCAGCTTTTTGCAATAAAAAACAAAGATAAGCTATTACGATTTCTTTCCTCCTTAATTTCGTAAATGAAAGAGAAGAGTTATAACTCACCCAGGGATTCTTTATAGCTGATTCATTGACAAATCTCTTTTTGTTGCAACAATTTAAGCCAGATGATAAAAATAGAAAGAAGAATGCTTGCCTGTTAAAATCCGTTTATCTTTAAAGAAAAGATAAACGTCTCGCTTAATCAGTTAGAGCTTGGATGGAAGTCCGTCCAGCGTTGCTGGCTGAACCTTCTTTCATAAACTAATGAAATCCAGTCCCCCCAACAAACACAAGCTTTTGTGGTTAATCTCTAGGTTTCTCCCTGCCCGGGAGAAAGTCTTTACCAGTAAAAAAAAAACATTCTGACTGATTTTAAAACTGAAAAAGCTTCTTCTGAGACGAGAGCTCGTCTCAAAGGCAGGCACAGGCGACGTCACCCTTCCCGGAAGTCCCTAGTGTATGCATTCTTGTACACATTACTTAACTGGAGAACCGCAGTGCAAAATTTGGAGAAGTGTGAATTTCGAAGGATGGCTGTGTTTGGCTTTGCATGTTGTTCCAGGCAGCGTGCATTCAGGAAATATATCTTTAAATGTGAATTTAACCAAATTTCTCCCCTATTCCTAATGCAAACATTACAAAATGTCAAAATCTCCAGTGACCTCCTTTCAAAGAAAACCAAACTTGGGTAAGTACTGTGCCCCAGAACTGATCACCACTTGAAGAAAGAGGATGAGCATAGCAGTATATTTGAACAGGACATTCCACACATTCGGTATTTCAGAGTCAAGGAAATATATGTCCAGAGTTTTGAAATTGCTGGATTTATGAAGCCCTCTCTGATTCCCTTATGACAACTATATTCCCCAATGAGTTTTGAAAAGGAGAAAAAGAACCCCATACATTTCAACATGTATTAATTTAGAGGATAGAGAGGGGGGCTTTCTGCACATGTGACATTCTAGTAGAACATTAACATCAGAGTACATAACAATTCTAGAGAAAAGGTTGCCAAATGTCATCATATTAAAAGTTAATGTTTATGAACTGAATGCTGAAACTTCTTCAGTTAAATCCACCTCTCCTAAACTCTGGTGAATTCCCTTTTGGTCAGCTGTCTGCTATCCAGAGTGTGGGACTTGGTAACTTGTCTGCAAGTATGTACAGGTTTATATTTTACACTGTTTCTTGTTCCAGTCTGAAAAAAACATGGACAGTTCCTTTAGCAAACTCAGATGGCACTGAACGGAGATTCTAGTTTTTCAGCTGGTATATAAGATCTATAGGGGACTTCAACTAAGTCCTACTCGGAGTAGATTCTTTGAAATTAATAAATCTAAGTTAGTCATGTCCATTAACTTCAATGGGTCTACTCTGAGTAGAGGTGGCTCAGCCTATTTCTATTCCATCTCAATTTTGCATGCATTCAATCATGTCTGTTCTGTTCCCCTTTCTGCAGAACTTATTTTTAAAAAATGCAGTGTATACTCAGTGCCCTTTAGTTTCATAGAATCATACCAGTGGCATCTAGCATACTGAGTGTTTCGGATGGCTATATACAAAGATAATTCCAGAAATACAATACATGAGTTAGGGCGCAATCCCACTTGATTTTGCGCCGGGCTAGAGAGAGGTGGATGAGGTGGACCCCTGGCTGAGCTGTCAGGCTTCCAGCACGGCTGGGCTCCACCAGCAGAAGCCCCCCATCCTGGCTCAGGCACAACCCTGCAGGCACTGCCAGAGGTCCACTGGGGATGGCCAGTCCAGCATATGGAGAGCTAGCGGTAGCCCTGAACATGGAGCCTTCCAGGGGCATGGCAGGGAAGGAGCCATGGGGGGCTTATGTGGGATCCAAGTGCCCCACGGAGCGCTCCCGTGGGTCCCACTCCACACAAGAATTCCGCCAGCAAAAAGGCTGTTGAGTAAAATAGAGACAATGGTGGTTTACGGGGAGCGTTAACTTCCTGATAGGCCTGTTTGTGGGAGCCGCCTCTTCCTGTCTGGCTCCCGCATGCAGCTCCCAATGGAACCTCCACTCAGCCAAGCCGGTGGTTCCCCAGCGGCAAGTGGATGCTGTGGTGCTTCCCGCCAGCTCCTCCTCCACTGCCCCCTTCTGCTGGCTGCCCAAAGGTTGGATTGCGCTGCCCGTTTCAGATAATAAATATGAGTGGAACATAGCAAAGGGGTCGTTGTTAGCTCAGTTCTTAAGATAATCAAAACCAGAATTCAGTGAGGTTCTCACTTTTCCTCAGCTCAGAAGGGCATTTACAGAACTTAGGTTGCAGCAGATGCCCTCTGCATATCTTGATGGGAGATACCTTAGAATTCCAGCCACAGAACGGAACTGCATTTGTGGGTGCAACCAGATTGAAGATATAATCCATTACCTGCTGTACTGTCCTCTGTAAGCGGATCCCAGGGAAAAATTCCTGTCAGATATTATTTGGATGTTCTCTGATAGAATGCCCCAAGAAGTGGTAGTGGAACTTTTAGCTGACAAATATCTGTTTATCACATATTCGGTAGCGCAGTTTGCATTGGCAGCTAAGAAGTTGAGGGCTCACCATATTAAGAATTATGCGGTATTATAAAATTTTATTTTTAAGGACCGAGTGTTCAGCCTTTTAAAGGATGTTTTATTTTAATATGAGCTTTGAGTAAGAAGGGTCTTTTAATCAATACTTTGTATACATTGTTAAGGCCTTTGCAGAGCTTGGAAAAGTTACTTTTTTGAACTACAACTCCCATCAGCCCCAGCCAGCATGGCCTCTGGATTGGGCTGATGGGAGTTGTAGTTCAAAAAAGCAACTTTTCCAAGCTCTGAGCCTTTGGCTATATACAATAAAGTTCTATGAGAATTCATTTTCAGATTTTACTACCCAGAGGTCTTCCAATTGCTTTGTCTCTTGCATGTAAGAGGTATCTGTGTCAGTCAGGGCAAAACTGCATGTGCCTTGAATGCAGCAATGCTAGTCAGGGCTTTGGGGGGCAAAGGGCTAGGAATGCTTGCAACATTAGTTTGACCAGAGAGGGAAGGACGTGGGATATAAAAATGATTGTTTATACCACAGGCAAAACAAAACAAAAACACCACCCTCTAAAACACATCTCTGAAAAGCTATCCTCTGAAACTGATTTTCTCGTGAGCCGCCCTGAGTGCCCTATTGTAGGGTAGAAGGGCAGGAGAGAAATATTTTAAATAATGTATCATAATAACACAGGAAATGGCCTTATACCAAGAAACCCATTGGGTCCAGTTAGCTTTGATTGATTGACAGTTAGCTTTGTGTTTTCTACAATGACTGACAGTAGCTCTTCAGGGTTTCAGACATGAGTCTTTCCTAGCCCTATCTGGAGATGCCGGGGACTGAACCTGGGACCTTCTGCATGCAAAGCAAATGCTCCACCACCTAACCATGGTACAGAGTGCTAATTTTTTCAACATATTGCTTGTTTGAAACGTCCGCTGACATCAGTACATTGCAGACTTCCACTTGCACACACGGTGGATGGAGCACTTTGCAGGATCAATGGAGGTGGAACATTATGCACAGTTTGCCTCCCAATTTCAGCAAAAGCTCTGAAATTCTACCTTTAAGAAACATGCTGGATATGGAATGATGTTGCCTTTTCACTGGAGTTCCAATTGCAGCTTTGTCATTGGAATTTACTCTGTGCATTCCTTTTTCATATATACTGAGACATCAGAGGATGTTTGCTTTGCTCTTGACAAAATTTGGAATAATCATTTTATTCTTTTCTGGTTTTCCATAAAGGCAAAATCATTCATGGCAGGTGCAATAAAGCTTCTCTCCAGACTTCCAGTTTTAAAGTCGGTTAGGAGCCCTAGATTGCCTTATAGAATCAAGAGCCAAACCTGCAGTGGATTGCCACCTCTGGATTATTCAGACTGTGAAGCCCTGTACAAAAATGTGCCAGAACATTTTAATTTTGCAAGAGATGTGCTGGATAAATGGCACCAAACGGAGAAGGTATAGTATTATATCTGTCACAATTTTCTTCCAGTATTATCAGTTAGTCATTCTAGTTTTTTGTTATTTATAGTCAACAACCACTGCAACAGACGTCACAAAACAAAATATATGTCAAAAAAAAAAAACAGTCTGCGTGGAAATTAGCATTAATTTTCAGATATGCAAATCATCAAAATTTAAAATTTGTAAAGTTTCCTGTATCATTTAAATTTAAAAGTCTCTTTGCTACTTATCACTGTTATGCACATGGAGAGTAACTCAGCGGTCTAAGCTGCATGTGTCAGTGTATGTACTTACCTAAGAAGCAGGCTTTTACCCTGTGTTTAAATCACTGAGACTTAAGACTTAGTAAAATAAGAAAAGCTACTTTATTTATAGAAATACATAGTACATAGAAAAGGCATACCTAGTTCTAACTAACTAACTAATTTGGAGGCGCAATGCCCAGACTTGGGTATTGCCCTCATGGCTCAGGAGAGAGAGCACAGACAAAGATGTCTCCTCTCTCTTCAGACAGTCAAAGAAGAAGACAAAGGAAGGAGGGGCAGGTCAGCTTCCCTGAGCAAATCAGTTCACAATGGAGGGAAGTTAGGTAGAGAAGAGCACAGGTAAAGGTAGGCAAGCCTAGCCAGCTGGAGGACCTGAACTCTATCTTCCTTCTGGAATATAAACAAAAGAACCCAGACAGGAGTTGCTCTTGCCCCACTTCCAACACCCCTTCTCAACGAGTGTTTGGTTCAGCCCATGAGGTTCATCTTGTCTCACAGCTTGCAGTATCTGACTTTGCCCAATGCCTTCTTCAGAGCATCTGCAGCCATGTCTTCCATTGGACAATACTCCATCTTGAGTAGTCTTCTGCGGTAGGTAACTCTCATGAAATGATGCTTCACATCTATGTGCTTGGTTTGTGGATTCCTCCCTTCTGATTCCACGAGTCTGATGCATCCTTAGTTGTCTTCATACATCATGACAGGCCAAGGTATAGAGATGCCTAATTCTTTGAACAGTTCAAGCAGCCATGCTAACTGTCTGCGTGCTTCTGAAGCTGACACATACACATACTTCTGCGGAAGAGAGTGCTACAGTCTTTTGTTTCTTACTTGTCCAGCTGATCACTGAATCTCCATAGTAGAAGATGTTTCCACTGCTGGATTTTTGATCTGTAGTGTCTTCAGCCCAATCAGCATCTGCATATCCCACTAGTTTGGGATCTCAGGTTGCTGCTAACTTCCGTTTCATGGCTGTAGTGTCCTTCAGATATCTAGCCACTCTCTTGATTGCTTCCCAGTCCTTCTTGGTTGGCGACTTGGTTTTTCTGTACAAGTATCCCACTACTGCTGCCACATCTGGCCTGGTAACAGTGCTGATATACAGAAGTTTTCCAATGGCTTGTCTGTAGTTCTCATGGTCTTCCCATGGTTATTTGTTGTGGTCCAGTTTCAGGTAGCCTACTTCCATTGGAGTAGGTGCTGGATGTGCATCCTTCAGTCCTAGACTCTCGAGAAGGTCTTGGATCTTTTATCTTTGACTCAGCAAGAAGGATCCATCATCTTCTCTTTCAATTTATATGCTGAGGTAGTAAGTGACATCACCTAGGCACGTCACTTCCTTGCTGAGATGATTCACTACTTGTTGTTGCTTGTCCAGTGGGCCTTGATAAGCCAACAGTAGATCATCCACGTAAATCAGTAGATAAGTCCATCTGTTGTTCCTGAATCTGCTGTACAGGCATGGCTCTGCTATGCCTTATACAAAGCTTTCTTTCAAGAGCATTTTTCTCAGTTTCTCATTCCAGGATCTGGAAGCCTGTTTATAGATGGATTTTTGAAGTTTTCTTTTCCTGGAACTTCAAACCCTGGTGGTTGTTGCATGTAGATTTCCTCTTCTATTTTTCCATGCATAAATGCTGTTTTATATCCATGTGTTCCACCTACATTTTCTTGTTAGCAGCAACACTCAGAAGAGTTCTGATGGTTGTGTGTTTGACTACAGGAGCAAATGTTTGATCGTAGCCTTGTCCATACTTTTGAGAGTATCCTTTGGCTACTAGTCTTGTTTTGTATCTCTCAATGTTTCCTTCAGCATCTGGCTTTTTCTTGAATATCTATTTGTAGCTTACAGCTTTTCTTCCTTGAGGAAGTTTGGAGGACAGGGCTATCAATGGCTACTAGCCATGATGGCTGTGCTCCACCACCCTAGTCAGAGGCAGTATGCTTCTGAAAACCAGTTGCCGGAAGCCTCAGGAGGGGAGAGTGTTCTTGCCAGAAGCCTCAGGAGGGGAGAGTGTTCTTGCGGGCTTCCCCCAGGCACCTGGTTGGCCACTGTGAGAACAGGATGCTGGACTAGATGGGCCACTGGCCTGATCCAGCAGGCTCTTCTTACGTTCTTATGGTCAGTGTACAAGTTTTATTTTTGTGTAGGGCTTCCAGCTCTTCCTTGGCTGCCTGCATCCCCCTCTCAGCTTCAGCTTTGGGTAGGCTTCAATCTCTTTTCAGGTCTCTGGCTCTGGAAGTTCATCTGGAGGACCCCAACTCTATCTTCCTTCTGGAATACAAACAAAAAAACCCAAACAGGGGTTGCTCTTGCCCCTCTTCCAACAAACACTAGTTTAGATTTTATTAAAAACAGCCTATAAATTTGATACTGCTAGCATATATAAAGCTACTCTATAGGTAGGAAAAGAAAATTTCTAATATTATTATGTCATCCCATGGACACAAATGGATTAATCTTACAGTGGACTTACACAACTGATCAGATCTCTTTACAAAGTTATATCCTCAAACAGGGTTACCCTCCTTCAAACCATGCAACATCTTAAGACAGAGCTGTTAATGCTGTTAATTTAATTCTAACATAATGAATACAAACACATATAAGAAAAGCCCTGCTGGATCAGGCTAATGGCTCATCTAGTCCAGAATCCTCACAGTGGCCAACCAGGTGCCCAAGGAAAGCCTGCAAGCAGTACCGAAACACATGAGCACTCTTGCAGCTTCCAGCCACTGGTATTTGGAAGCATATGGCCTCTGACCATGAAAGATAGAGCATAGCCATCATGGCTAAATAGCCATTGACAGCCTTATTCTTAGAGTGTCAGACTATGATCTCAGAGACCAGGGTTCAAATCCCCACTCAGCCATGAAGCTCACTGAGTGGCCTTGGACTAGTCATTGCCTCTGAACCTAACTTACATCACATGGTTGTTGTGAGGATGGAATGGAGAGGGGAGAAAACATATATGCCACCTTGAGCTTCTTGGAGACAAGGCAGGATATAAATGCAATAATAGCAATAATTAAAAATGAATTTGTCTAATCCACTTTTAAAGACATCTAGTTGGTAGCCATCAGTGCCTCCTGTGGAAGCGAATTCCATAACTATGCGCTGTGTGAAGAAGTCCTTTCTTTTGTCTGTCCTGAATCTTCCAACATTCAGCTTCATTGGATGTCCGCAAGTTTGTTTGTTTATTTATTAAATGTATATCCTGCTATTCTTTCTAGAAGGAGCCCAGGGCAGCAAACTAAAACACTAAAAGCACTTTAAAACATCTTAAAAACAAAATATTAAAACAAAACATCTTTTAAAACATATTAAAACTTCTTAAAAGCATCTTTAAAAAACAATTTTAAAAACATCTTAAAAAGCAATTCCAGCCCAGACACAGACTGGGATAAGGTCTCTAGTTAAAAGGCTTGTTGAAAGTGGAAGGTCTTCAATAGGCACAGAAAAGATTACAGAGATGGTGCCTGTCTAATATTTAAGGGGAGGGAATTCCAAAGTGTCGGTGTTACAACACTAAAGGTCCGCTTCCTGTTGTACGGAACAAACTTCCTGATAAGATGATATCTGCAGGAGGCCCTTGCCTGCACAGCGCAGTGATTGACTGGGTATATAAGGAGTAAAATAATTTTTCAGGTTTCCTGGTTCCAAGCTGTGCAGGCCTTTGTACACCAAAACTAGAACCTTGAACTTGGCCCAGTAGTTAATGAGCAGCCAGTGCAATTCTTTCAGCAGCAGGGTACCATAATATCCCATCCCAGTGAGCAGCCACACCACTGCATTTTGCATGGACACCAGGTTATCCACAGCCACAGCTGTCTCAGCAGCCAAAGCTGGTAGAAGGCACTCCTAGCCACTGAGGTCACCTGAGCCTCTAGCGACAAAGATGGATCCAGGAGCACCACCAGACAAGAAGTTCTAGTGTTATGGGAGGGGGGGGGAAACCTTTCTCTGTCTGTTTTCTCCATAGCTTGCATAAGTTTATACACTTCTATCATGTCACCTCTTACTCACCTTCTCTCTAAACATAAAGCCCCAAATGTTGTAACCTTTCCTCACAGGGGAGCTGCTCCACACCCTAGGTGATATATTTATTTAATATGGCATTCACGCCACTATGGAGGAGGTGAAAGGAGGGGTGGGAGAGAAATTCAACTCAATTTGCATTTAAAGACCAACATACCAAATTTACCCCTCCCGAAACAATACACACAAACTGAAACACAGCCATCCTTTGAAATTTGGGCTTCTCCAAATTTTGCAATACTGTTCACCAGCCAAGTAATGTGTTCAAAAATGCACATAACTAGGGTAATACCAGGATATATATACATGCATATATTAGTGAAAATGACATTAAAAAGGCATTGTTAGGGGAAATTGTTTTGCAAAAATAGCTATATTAGGCAATAAATGTGTATTTTAGGAGAAATTCACACTAAAATGCTGATGAATTTTCATGAGGATTGTTTTTGCAAATTAATGTGGAAATATGGAGCTTTGCAAAGTCTATGCATATCATTCAGAAGTAGATCCCTCCCACTAAATTCAACAATACTTGCACCGACGTAAGTTTGTATTGGGTTGCAGCATCAGATTAAAAGTCTATTTCTAACATTTGGCATATCCTTTTTTCACATTTTATCTATATTTTGATAACTTTTACATCTTCTTGTTTTTAAACTTTGTGTTTATTTGTATTTTCTTATGAATATTTTATATTGTCTCTAACCCCCTTAAAGGCTTTTTGTTGATTAAGTGGTGTATAAATCTTGCTTGATAGATAATGAATGGTATTTCCCTTTTTTTCTTCTCCTTTTGTGTCTGATAGGAAGGAAAGAGACCTTCCAATCCTGCTCTTTGGTGGATAAGTGACAAAAATGAGGAGGTGCGGTGGAGTTTTGAGGAGGTGGCACACTTATCTAGGAAAGCAGCCAATGTGTTCTCTGAAGTTTGCAATTTGCAGAAGGGAGACCGAATCATAATCATGCTCCCAAGGGTACCTGAGTGGTGGTTGATCACCATGGGCTGCATCAGAGCAGGTCAGTAAAGTTCCCTCTATGCTAGGAAACAATGGAAAGACAAATCTTTACCTTTTTCTCCTTTTCTTTTTTTAAAACTGCTGTTTGTTTTCCTGCTAGGTATCGTCTTCATTCCCGCCACAATCCTATTGACTCCTAAAGACATACTGTACAGGTTCCAGCAATCTCAGGCCAAATGCATAGTTACAAATGATGCCTTAGCTCCACTGATTGACTCTATTGCATCCGATTGCCCCTCACTGAAAAATCGGGTGCTGGTCTCCAAAGACAGCAGGAGAGAAGGATGGCTGAACTTCCATGACCTGCTCAAGTGAGTATTTCTCCTGCCTTGTGAGGAAAGTCCAGCATAAGTGAAAGGGAGATATGGGGAAAACCTGGTGTCTGCAGTCCTCATCATCTAGACCAGGTTGGCCAATGTGACGCCCTCCAGATGTCATAGGGTTCCAGCTCCTATCAGCCCCAGCCAGCATGGTCAATGTGAGGGATGATGAGAGCTGAGGTCTAGCAATCTCTGGATGGTATGAGGGAAATGGTCTGAAAATGAATAAAGAAAAAAAAAGTGTTTGCAACCCTCACAATCCAGACCAGCAGGGCTGAACCAAGACATTTTGCTGCTGGAAGAGAATGATAAAGATCATGTCTAGGTGTGGGAGAGGAATGCAGTTTGGTTCAGATTTTAATGGAAACCTACCTAATCCGCCCTTTCCAAAACAATGTGAACTGAAATGCAGTGGTCCTTCAAAATTCCTCTAAATTTTGTAGTGCAGTTCTCCTGCCAAGTCATGTGTACAAAAATGCAAAAATGGAATAAGGTATGCATACAAATTTATTTATTTATTTAATTTGTATCCCGCCCTTCCTCCCAGCAGGAGCCCAGGGCGGCAAACAAAGCACTAAAACAGTTTAAAACATCATAAAAACAGATCTTAACATACATTAAAACAAAACAGCATTAAAAACATTTAAAAAACAACCTTAAAAAGGGTTAAAAACATTATTAAAAAACATATTAAGCAATTCTAACACAGATGCAGACTGGGATAGGTCTCAACTTAAAAGGCTTGTTGAAAGAGGAAAGTCTTCAAAAGGCACTGAAAAGATAGTAGAGATGGCGCCTGCCTAATATTCAAAGGGAGGGAATTCCACAGGTTAGGTGCTGCCACACTAAAGGTCCGTTTCCTATATTGTGCAGAACGAAATGCATATATTAGTAAAAAATAACATTCAAAAATGCATTATGTTAGAGAAAATTGCTTTGCAAACATGTCTGTTAGGCAAAAGTGCGTACAACAATATGTATATTGGGAGAAAGTCCCACTAAAATGCTGGTAAATTTTCACAAGACCTTAAAAAAAAATCACAAAGTGATTCAGAAATCTGGAGAACTGAACATAAGGCTGGAAATGAAAAAGGGGGTTGAGGGTATTGGAACTGAATATTTTGGAAGAGGGCTCCATGCTGCAACATCCCAGTCTGCTTCTGTGTTAGAATAGCTTTTTAATATGTTTTTAAAGTTTTTTAAAAAACAGTATGTTTTTTAACCTTTTTTAAGATGTCTTCAAAGCTTTTTTTTAAAAAAAATGTTTTTAAAGTTGTTTTGTTTTAATGTATTTTAAAGCCTGTTTTATGATGTTTTAAAGTGTTTTTAGTGCTTTTGTTTGCCGCCCTGGGCTCCTGCTGGGAGGAAGGGCGGGATATAAATCTAATAATAAATAAATAATAAAATATCTCCCATAAATAAATATAAATAAATTTCTGGGTCTTGCAGTGAAATTGATCAATAACAGACTAAGGTCAAAGGAAAGCACTATGTAACATAACCACCCATTGGAATTTATTACTACCAGATGTTCTGGGAGCTGTTCTCTCTATTTGCAATATTCAGAGATGAGTGCCGATCCTCCTGTAGCCAAAACAGCACCATCTATGCATAAGCAGAATGGCTCTATAACTGCACATCCTGGTAACAGACACAACAGTTAGCACCCTAAAAATATCTCAAGAATTTCTTTACAGCCCAACACACCTTGACTTTATAATGTCATAGATCAGTGGGCTTTCCACTCCCTCTGGTTACCTGGCAACTGAGCATGCTCAGTTTGTTCTACTAGTTAGTTTATTTTTTTAAAGGAAGTGTGATTATTTGTATTGTCACTGGTACAATACAGCTGAAATACAAATCTTTGTTTGAGCAGTGTTTTGCTTTTGCACACAAGTTGGGGGCGAAGAAAAATAAGGCACCATTTGCAGCAACATAAAAAAGGCTTGCAGAACTGGGGAGAGCTGCTGGATGTTGTCTGTCAGCCTACACGAAATGAAAAGAAATGAAAGAAGGGAGGAGGAGGGAGTGGGTGTGGAGAGGGGAACAATTGACACATCCACCTAAAAGCACTGGAGCAAAGCATCTGCAAGCATGAGAAATACGAAGTGAAGACGTTTTTCCCTTCCCTTTTCGTATTATCAGAGGATTGGGTTAGTATGGATTTACAGGAGGGAAACTGCGTGATAGCTTCTGTTTGCCAGTAACATCATGTGAACCAAGTGAATTAAAAGGGGATGTGACTAGCACCAAACATGCACTAAATCACTGTGTAGATGAGCCCAGTTATACTTCAAGCCAGGAAGGAAAAATGAAATGGAAATGGACTGCCTCCAAGTCGATCCTGGCTTACAGCAACCCTACGAATAGGGTTTTCTTGGTCAGCGGTATTCAGAGGTGGTTTACCATTGCCTTCCTCTGAGGCTGAGAGGCAGTGACTGGCCCAAAGTCACCCAGCCTGCTCCACGAGCTAGAGGGAGCCCCAGCTGACGAAGCGTCAAGGCCCCAGCTGACAAAGCGTCAAGGCGAGTTAAGCAGCAGAGAGAGTTTGGCAGCAGGGCGAGGAGGCCAGGGCCTCCCGCTCTGCCCATCCGTTCCGTATCCTCAACTAAACCACAGTCTCCAACCCATTGACGTAATAAACCTTAAACAAAACTATGCAGGTAACAAGCCAGCAGGGTGTGGGGGCTTTCCAGTGTTTTGCACCGTGTGCAGCATGTACGACTATCTGCCTGTTGGACAGAAGTCGTGGGTGTGCTCTCGGTGCAATGAGCTCCTGGCTCTCCGGGAACGACTTCATTTCCTTGAGGCCAAGGTGGCGGACCTGGAAAAGCTGAGAGAGGCAGAGAGGTGTGTGGAGGAGGCCTTCAGGGACGTTATAGCTGTGTCCCACTCCAATGATGATAGCTCTCCTGCTATCATGGAGAACGATGATCTCGGGGAAGGAGAGCATCCAGCTGAGGAAGAGGGAAACGATCCCTTAGAAGGGATCCATTCCTTGGGGGATGAGCAGCTATCCTCTCGTGCTGAGGATATATCTCCAGGGGGTGGAAGGATCCTTGTAGTGGGTGATTCGATCATTAGGAACATAGACATTGGGGTGTGTGATGGGCGTGTAGACCACAAGGTGTTTTGCCTGCCTGGTGCAAAGGTTGCGGATATCGCCCGTCGTTTAGATAGTTTGGTAGACAGTGCTGGGGAGGAGTCAGTGGTCGTGGTGCACGTTGGCACCAACGACATGGGGAAATGCGGCCGTGAGGTCCTGGAAGCAAAATTTAGGTTGTTAGGTAGGATGCTGAAAGCCAGGACCTCCAAGGTGGCTTTCTCTGAAATGCTACCGGTTCCACGCGCAGGACCAGCCAGCCAGGACCAGCTTTGCAGTCTCAATGCGTGGATGAGACGATGGTGTTGGGTGGAAGGGTTTGGATTTGTTAGGCACTGGGGAACATTTTGGGACAAGCCGGGCCTGTACAAAAGGGACGGGCTCCACTTGAACCAGAATGGAACCAGACTGCTGGCACTTAAAATTAAAAAGGTAGCAAAGCAGCTTTTAAACTGACTGAGGGGGGAAACCCGACAGGAGCTGAGGAAGGTCTGGTTTGGAATAAACCTCCCCCCTGGGATAAAAACCAAAGAAATGATGAAATTTTAAAAGGGGTAGGCCTAGAAGTAGGCATTGTGAGAGCAGGGGCACAGGATATAAATTCAGAAGAGCAAAATTACCACAGGCCAAATCACAAGTGCCAAAGACACTTGAAGAGAGACACTGCTTACAAGTGCCTGTACGCTAATGCTAGGAGCCTGCGAACCAAGATGGGAGAACTGGAGTGCTTGGTCTTAGAGGAGAGCATTGATATAGTGAGCCTAATGGAGACCTGGTGGAATGGAGAAAACCAGTGGGATACGGTTATCCCTGGATATAAACTATATCGGAAGGACAGGGAAGGACGTATTGGTGGCGGAGTCGCTCTATACGTGAAAGAAGGCATTGAATCCAGCAAGCTCGAAACCCGAAAGAGGCAGACTCCTCCACGGAATCGTTGTGGGTGGTGATACCATGCCCCAGGAGGGACTTAATACTGGGAACGATCTATCGTCCCCCTGATCAAAATGCTCAGGGAGCCCTTGAGATGAGATATGAAATTGGGGAAGCATCCAAACTAGGAAATGTGGTAGTAATGGGTGACTTCAACTACCCGGACATAAACTGGCTGCATATGTGTTCCAGTCATGACAAAGAAGCAAAGTTTCTAGATATTCTAAATGACTATTCCCTAGACCAGTTGGTCATGGAACCGACCAGAGGGACGGCAACCCTGGACTTAATCCTCAGTGGGGACTGGGACCTGGTGCGAGATGTAAGTGTTGTTGAACCGATTGGGAGCAGTGACCATAGTGCTATTAAATTAAACATACATGTAATTGGCCAATTGCCAAGAAAATCCAACACGGTCACATTTGACTTCAAAAGAGGAAACTTCACAAAAATGAGGGGATTGGTAAAAAGAAAGCTGAAAAACAAACTCCAGAGGGTCACATCACTCGAAAATGCTTGGAAGTCGTTTAAAAACACTATATGAGAAGCTCAACTGGAGTGCATACCGCAGATCAGAAAAGGTACCACCAGGGCCAAGAAGATGCCAGCATGGTTAACGAGCAAAGTCAAGGAAGCTCTTAGAGGCAAAAAGTCTTCCTTCAGAAAATGGAAGTCTTGTCCGAATGAAGAAAATAAAAAAGAACACAAACTCTGGCAAAAGAAATGCAAGAAGACAATAAGGGATGCTAAAAAAGAATTTGAGGAGCACATTGCTAACAGCATAAAAACCAACAACAAAAAATTCTATAAATACATTCAAAGCAGGAGACCATCTAGGGAGGCGATTGGACCCTTGGATGATAAGAGTGTCAAAGGTGTACTAAAGGACGATAAGGAGATTGCAGAGAAGCTAAATGAATTCTTTGCATCTGTCTTCACAGTGGAAGATATAGGGCAGATCCCTGAACCTGAACTTACATTTGCAGGAAGGGATTCTGAGGAACTGAGACAAATAGTGGTAACGAGAGAGGAAGTTCTAGGCTTAATGGACAATATAAAAACTGACAAATCATCGGGCCCGGATGGCATCCACCTGAGAGTTCTCAAAGAACTCAAATGTGAAATTGCTGATCTGCTAACTAAAATATGTAACTTGTCCCTCGGGTCCTCCTCCATGCCTGAGGACTGGAAAGTGGCAAATGTAACGCCAATATTCAAAAAGGGATCCAGAGGGGATCCCGGAAATTACAGGCCAGTTAGCTTAACTTCTGTCCCTGGAAAACTGGTAGAAAGTATTATTAAAGCTAGATTAACTAAACACATAGAAGAACAAGCCTTGCTGAAGCAGAGCCAGCATGGCTTCTGCAAGGGAAAGTCCTGTCTCAGTAACCTATTAGAATTCTTTGAGAGTGTCAACAAGCATATAGATAGAGGTGATCCAGTGGACATAGTGTACTTAGACTTTCAAAAAGCGTTTGACAAGGTACCTCACCAAAGACTTCTGAGGAAGCTTAGCAGTCATGGAATAAGAGGAGAGGTCCTCTTGTGGATAAGGAATTGGTTAAGAAGCAGTAAGCAGAGAGTAGGAATCAATGGAGAGTAGGACATCAATGGAGGGCTGTAGAAAGTGGAGTCCCTCAAGGATCAGTATTGGGACCTGTACTTTTCAACTTGTTCATTAATGACCTAGAATTAGGAGTGAGCAGTGAAGTGGCCAAGTTTGCTGACGACACTAAATTGTTCAGGGTTGTTAAAACAAAGAAGGATTGCAAAGAGCTCCAAAAAGACCTCTCCAAACTGAGTGAATGGGCGGAAAAATGGCAAATGCAATTCAATATAAATAAGTGTAAAATTATGCATATTGGAGCAAAAAATCTGAATTTCACATATACGCTCATGGGGTCTGAACTGGCGGTGACCGACCAGGAGAGAGACCTCGGGGTTGTAGTGGACAGCACGATGAAAATGTCGACCCAGTGTGCGGCAGCTGTGAAAAAGGCAAATTCCATGCTAGCGATAATTAAGAAAGGTATTGAAAATAAAACAGCCGATATCATAATGCCGTTGTATAAATCTATGGTGCGGCCGCATTTGGAATACTGTGTACAGTTCTGGTCGCCTCATCTCAAAAAGGACATTATAGAGTTGGAAAAGGTTCAGAAGAGGGCAACCAGAATGATCAAGGGGATGGAGCGACTCCCTTACGAGGAAAGGTTGCAGCATTTGGGGCTTTTTAATTTAGAGAAAAGACGGGTCAGAGGAGACATGTTAGAAGTGTATAAAATTATGCATGGCATTGAGAAAGCGGATAGAGAAAAGTTCTTCTCCCTCTCTCATAATACTAGAACTCGTGGACATTCAAAGAAGCTGAATGTTGGAAGATTCAGGACAGACAAAAGGAAGGACTTCTTTACTCAGCGCATAGTTAAACTATGGAATTTGCTCCCACAAGATGCAGTAATGGCCACCAGCTCGGATGGCTTTAAAAGAAGATTAGACAAATTCATAGAGGACAGGGCTATCAATGGCTACTAGCCATGATGGCTGTGCTGTGCCACCCTAGTCAGAGGCAGCATGCTTCTGAAAACCAGTTGCCGGAAGCCTCAGGAGGGGAGAGTGTCCTTGCACTCGGGTCCTGCTTGCGGGCTTCCCCCGGGCACCTGGTTGGCCACTGTGAGAACAGGATGCTGGTCTAGATGGCCCACTGGCCTGATCCAGCAGGCTCTTCTTATGTTCTTATGTTCAGTGAGCTTCATGGCTGTATGGGGATTCGAACCCTGGTCTCCCAGGTCGTAGTCCAACACTCTAACCACTACACCACACTGGCTCCCAGGAAGGAAAAATACCCACTGTCTGTTATGCAATTGGCTGAGGACCTCACTGCCCTGGCTACATTGGAACACATTTCATATAGATGCCAATTTTGAGTGGACACCTATTTGGACATCCGGAGGGCTGATATTCTTAACTCAAGATGCATGTAGTAATGGTTATTGTACCTGGAAGAGCAACTGACAGTAGTTTATTGTTGTTATTAGCAGAGCTTGGAAAAGTTACTTTTTTGAACTACAACTCCCATCAGCCCAATCCAGTGGCCATGCTGGCTGGGGCTGATGGGAGCTGTAGTTCAAAAAAATAACTTTTCCAAGCTCTGGTTATTAGTAACGTTCGTATATTATTTCTTTTTCTTTATTTCTTATTTTTGTAACTTTAATATTTTTATTCATTTTGTTTTATTTTATTATTACTTCTTTGTGTGTGTTTTCTTTCTTCTCATTGTTAAATTTGCAAATAAAATAATAATAAAAACCGAAACCAAAATCATAGACCATCGGTTTTGACTGCACCAGGCTTAGCCTTACTTGCCCACTTCTCTGTTTTAAAGCGCTGCAGAGGATGGTCACCAACCTGTTAAAACAAAGAGCAAAGATCCAATGACCATCTACTTTACCAGTGGAACCACGGGTTATCCCAAAATGGTGGAACATTCTTGTGGCAGTTTGGGGATTGGGCTGACAGCTACTGGAAGGTATCTATTTCTAAAACTTCACAAGAGAGAGAGAGACTCCGGGCACCTGAAAGCAGTGGTGACTGGAGTCCAGTGGGACTGTTAGGGGGGAAGCCAGGGAGGCAAGAAGTCGTTGGAAACAGAGGCAGAAGACAGGCATGTAGGGACTGGCTGAATCAGGGATGGCAGAGACATTTGATTCACTTTGTATTTAAAGGCAAACCTACCTAATTCACACTTTCCAAACAATAAGAGAAATGAACCACAGCCATACTGCAAAATTCTCCAAATTTTGTAATGCAGCTCTCCAGCCAATTAATATGTTCAAAATGCATATACTGGGGTAGTGTGCATAAAAAATGCACGTTACTTTAAAAAAAACATACAAAAATGCATTGTATTACGGGAAATTGCGCTGTAAAAATGTTTTTAGGCAAAATTGCATAAGATATGTTTATTGGGAGAAATTCACATTCAAAGCCTGATGAACTTTCATGAGGACCTTAAAAAAAATGTGGAAATGTGAACTGAACTTGATTGCAAAAATGGGAAACCAAGAGAACCCAAAACTGATAGATTTGCTCATCCCTAGGCTGAGGGCAGACTGAGATTGGTGGTTACAGAACCCCCTTTGCCCTAATGGACCAGCCTCCACTGTCTTAAAGAAGTACCATTTTACTGTACCTTTGATACACATGATCATCTAATGCAGTGTCTATAGTCCAGAAAATCTTAAGCCACAAAGAGGCTGCAATCCTAGGGCCCCCAAACACAGCTGGATTATCACATTTTGAAGTAAGTAGACTAATGCTCATTATCATATAGAGATTGGGCCTGGAGGGTCCCAGAGAAGAGAATGGTCAGGTTGGTATGGAGGCAGCCGATCCCTGAGATACCTTTGAAACCCCTGTACAGCTTGGGACCAAGGTATCACCAGCATTTTGAACGGTACCCAGACATGAACCAGAAGGCGGTACAGGGGTTTATAGACTGACAAGATGTGCTCCCAATGCCCATTCAGCCCCCTTAGCAATTTTGCCTCTCTGTCCTGAACTAACTGCAGCTTGTTGGAAGATTCAGAAGAGACAAAAGACTTCTTCACACAATGCATAGTTAAACTGTGGAATTCACTTCAACAGGAGACAGTGATGGCCACCAACTTGGATGGCTTTAAAAGAGGATTAGACAAACTCATGGAGGAGAAGGCTATCAATGGCTACTAGCCATAATGTCTATGTTCTGCCTTCACTGTCAGAGGAAGTGCCAGTTACTGGGAATCACAAGTTGGGAGAGAGCTCTTAGATTCTGTTTGCAGGCTTCCCATAGGCATCTGTTTGGCCACTGTGAGGATGGTGGACTAGATGGGCCATCGGCCTAATCCAGTAGGCTCTTCTTATGTTCATAAGTCTTAGAATAAAGAGATCCTATCACAGATTGCCTGCATCATATCTAGTTTGGCCTTCAGGCCTAAGTTAGTTTAATTAAATGTAATTCAAAAACACTTGTGTTTGCCTCCTTATTAACAGGTACTGGATGGATCTAAGCTCTTCAGATGTGATCTGGAGTATGTCTGACACAGGTTGGATCAAATTTGCCTTCAGCAATTTGTACCCTACATGGATCCAAGGGGCGTGTGTCTTTTCACACGGCATGCGCCAGTACAATCCGACGGTTGCTCTCATGGTAAGCCCAGATGTACATGCAGTATAGAAGGCCAGGGTGCTTCCTTTGAGGGCTCCTATGAATATAGGGTGCATGGATCCAGGGTTTTCTCC
Organism: Rhineura floridana; assembly: GCF_030035675.1. NCBI lineage: Eukaryota > Metazoa > Chordata > Lepidosauria > Squamata > Rhineuridae > Rhineura > Rhineura floridana. Next base: position 14,221,537 of record NC_084496.1, read on the forward strand.
ATAAAGTCCAGCCCGGAAGTCCAGCTGTGACTCAGTGGTCATAGGGATGGGGGAGAAATGCAATTCAACTTGCATTTAAAGCCAAATTCATCAAATTCACACTTTCCAAAACAACATGAATACAGAAATACAGCCATCCTTCAAAATTCACTCATATCCAAATTTTGTGATGCAGTTCTCCAGCCAAAAAATGTTTAGAAAAATGCATATGTTTGGGGAAAATGTGCATATAAATGAATGTATTTGCGGAACTAACATACAAAAATGCATGATATTAGGAGAAATTGCTTGCGAAAATGTGTACATGAGTCAAAACTGCATACAAAAATGGGTTTATTCTGAGAAATTTGAACCAAAATACCAAATAATTTTCATGAGGATTTTAAAAAATATGGAGAACTGAACTTATGATTGGAAAAATGAGAAACTGGGAGAACGGAAATTGACAGATCCTTTCATCGCCGGTAGCAGAGCACCTGCTTTCCATACAGAATGGGTCCCAGGTTCAATCTCCAGTCCTTCCAGATAGGGCTGGGAGGGACCCCTATTGAAAACCCTGGTGCTCCACTGCCAGTCACTGCAGACAATACTGTGCTAGAAGGACTAATGGTCTGACTCAGCATAAGGCAGCTTCCTATGTTTCATAATAGTGCCAGTGGCACACCAGGGTACTATATAGTCCACCTGGCAATGGGTCTCTAGTAGAGTCCTTTTCCATCTCTCTGCTACCCGATCCTTCTAACCCAGGGGTAGGGAACCATTTTCAACTGGAGGTCCACATTCCTTTCTGGGAGAAACCTTCTGAGAGCCACATGCCAGTGGCCGGCTAGGACCAGAGGCAAAAATGGGCAGAGCAACAAATGTAAATCCTTCCTTTGCATGGTAGGCTGGTTTCTACATCCACACACTCACACACCCCTCTCTCTCCTCCACCCAGCCAAGCAAGAGGCATGATCAGAGCTCAAGGGCACATGCCAGCCAAGCAAAAACCCTCAAAGAGAGGGCAAAGCAAGGGTAGTGAGGGTGTGGCCTGGGGAAAGGGGATGTGGTTGGGGAGAGTTGCAAAGGCCAGACAGAGGCGCCTGAAGGGGCCGCACTCTGCCCCCAGTCCTGAGGTTCTCCAGAGATGCTGGGAATTTAACCTGGAACCTTCTGCATTCAAAGCTGTACTCACTGAGCAATGGTCCCTCGCCAACTCACTACTGTTATCCTCGCTCTGTTTGAGGGAGACAGGAAATCTGTGTCCTTTTCTTGGGACAGCTCAAAAACTCTTTGACCTTGCAGAAAAGCATTTCAGACAACAAAGTTTAGAGTTAAAATACAAAGCCTGGATTTCGGAATCACATGATGCATTAGGAGTCTGTTTGTGTGTGTTTTCCGTAGACTCTCACTAAGTATCCAGTGACAGTTTTCTGTGGCGCCCCAACTATTTACCGCATGCTTCTTCAGCACGACGTTAGCAGGTATGCCTGTCTGCCTTGCAAAGTAGCATGGCGGTGCCTTCTAAAGCTCTTAGCGCAAGTTAACTTCCTGGATGTTTTAGTCCCTCTACCTGAGTTGACTCTTTTGTTGTGCTTCCCACTGTCAGTTTTTCCTGTTAGAGACAGTGGAGACTGGTAGTTCCGATGTCAGCGGGCCATGAATCTACTCCAGGTTATAGTACAAACTTTTAAGAAGCTGCCCAAGGTGCTGAAACCTATTCCCAGAGATTCAGAACTCTGGACAGCTCCTTGAAAGCTTGGAGTAAAACCTGGGGTGGATTCACTGTCCTGACATCGGAGCCACCAGTCTCCACTGGGAGCCCTTATGTAGCCAAACTGGCACCATCTGTGCACAACAGGGGGATTATCAACATGCTCAGGGAAACCCCAAGGTTTGCAGCAAGAGCACTGTGCATGCCCAATGGGAACAGAATTCTCACTGACTGTTGTGAGGGTAACAAAATACTCTAATGAGGGCTGAGCATGCTCAGTGGGCATGGAACGCTGACTGACTGTTGTGAGGGGAAGGGAAAACCAAAGGAGGGGAATGGAATGGAGTACTCTGAGAAGGAGCATCACTATTTGGCTGGCTGGATTCTTGAACAGAAGTACTTCACATTGCAATGTTTTGTAGCAGGCACCAATTGTACCTTCAGAATAATCATGCGGCACTGTGCAGCTGAAACTATAACACTTCACACTGCTGGTGGGAATGTGCAAATGCTCCCAGTCTCGAAACAGTCCCGCATGTAGAAAAGTAGCAAATCAGGGAGAAGGCAAAGACCAAATCAGTGGGCTCATGTGCATATGTGGAATTTTGAGAGAGTACCATGGGCGCCAACCTCTTTGGCTGCTTCTCTCTCTACTCCCATGGATGAATCTCCTCCCAGACAGGAAGGCCCCATCTGCACTACACATTTAAATCAGTATCATACCACTTTAAATAATAGTGGCTACCCCTAAAGAAGCCTGGGAACTGTCGTTTGTTAAAGGCGCTTAGAGCTGTTGAGAGACCCCTATTCCCTTCACAGAGCTATAATTCCTATAATGGCTTGACAATCAATCCCTCTTCCCAGGGAATGCTGGGAACTGTCACTCTGTGAGGGGAATAGCAGTCTCCTAACAGCTCTAAGCACCCTTAACAAGGGGGAGATAATCACCCTCGCCACCTCAAGACAAAAGTGGCAGTGAATGGGAGGGATGATTTCAGAAGCTTCGTGGACACCAGAAGGTCTCAAGGTTGCATTCATGGCTGCTACATTGGTGACCCCAGGGTTAAACAATTTCTCCCCCTGATATGCTAGTTTGCTATTTGGGAGTATCCAAACATGAACATCCACATCTACCACCCCATACTATGGTTGTAAATTCCTACCCAACATATAGATCAGAACTGGAAACTCTGCATTAGGTAGTCCAGGACCAGTAGCCAAGATCTGTACAAACCTGGGTAACCTTCATGTACTGGATTAAATATTGTGCTGAGTTTTCAGCAGAGTTAATTTCAAGTCAAATTGAGATCATGCTTTGGTTCAATGATCTGGAGTTGGCCCATACTGTGAATTTTGCACCCATTTAGTTTAGAAAATATTGGTTCTCTTCTTTTTCCTTGCACAGTCCTTTGTAACAACCTGTCAGGACATTATGTTCTCTTGCAGCTGGGACTCTGGTCACAGCTACTTCAAGTCATAAGAAAGGTAGCCATAATCAGATTCCCAGCCACAAATGTAATATCCTGGCAGATTGTTACAACAAGTGTGCAAGGGGGAAAACTATTTCCTTACTCCATTCACTGTTGTAGTTCCAAACATTGTTCAGGTTGTTGCACATTGGTAAACTTTGTTTCATTATGCACCTTTTACTTACTCCATTTTCTATCCCCCCCCCCATTCCATCATTCCTGAGCATTGGCCATGCTGGCCAGACCTAGAGATGTAAGAAGGCAGCATTTTCCACTTCACCCTGTATTCGTCGCATGCAGCACTGTTTCCATTTTGCTGCAGTTTGTCTTCTGCCAAAACTATGTTATTTGTCTTGCTGTCCACTATGAAATTACAGTTACATAATTAATTATATAAATTACATAAATTACATAGTCTTTACCTTGTTCAGCCCCATTCATTTCAATGCAAAGGAAACAAAATGCAAAGAGGGGAATATGGAATCAGTGGCATATCACTTGCGGACCAAAAGCAACAACAACAATTAATACCCATCATATGTGCTGGATTGATTTCCATCCTGGACATGGAACAAATAAGTCAGAATTCCCCAACACATCTCACTGGGGCTGATGGGAGTTAGAATCCAACAACATCTGGAGGGCGACAGTTCTAATCTATGCCTGTATGCAGTCAACTCTTTTAGGGGAACTAAATGCTTCTTCGTATACTTGTTCAGGTACAAGTTCAAGAGCCTGAGACGTTGCCTGACTGGTGGGGAGCCAACCAACACTGAACTGATGGAGCAGTGGAAAGCACAGACAGGCCTGCAAATCTATGAAGGCTACGGGCAGACAGAGACCGTATGCTGGCATATATGATTGTGCTCAAGCAGCAGAAACCATGGATGGGCTTCTCCCCAAACTCTCCCACTGGGAGGATGCCCCTCAGTCCATACTAATCACACATAAATGACTTCTTCATAGTACACCTAAGTTGCAAGCACCTTGCCCACAAGGCAATCATATGTAGCAACAGAGCTTGGAAATGTTACTTTTTTGTACTACAACTCCCATCAGCCCCAGCCAGCATGGCCACTGGATTGGGCTGGTGGGAGTTGTAGTTCAAAAAAGTAACTTTTCCAAGTTCTGTGTAGCATATTTATACACAGGGAGTAATGGGGGAAATCCACATACTAGAGGCCAAGCTCAAGGTGACACAGAAGGTCTCCGATTGAATCCGGCTTGGGTGAGGGGAGGTAATAGAATGGAGTAGCCTGGAAAAGGGTGTAGCTGGCTGTTTGGAATCCCAAACAGGAGCATTCCATGTTGCAACCTTTGTTGCAGGTCCAGGTGAACTGAACTATGGCCCTTCCCCAAATCTGTAGATAATAAAAGCCAACTAAAGAGATCTCTACTCCATTAAAAGCCATAGTTTCACAGAGAGAGAGAGCTGATTGTGTATCTACCATTTGTTTTCACAGACTATGATATGTTCAACTAGGAGAGGTATGAAAGTCAAGCCTGGCTTTATTGGAACGCCGGCCCCTCCCTTTGATGTCCAGGTAGGCATATATAATATATATCATACAGAGAAAGCTCGCGGTCAGCCATAATAGCCCACGTTCCATGATCACCCCAGGACACCGTATATGCCCATTTCAATAAAACCTTAACACTCAGCTAAAGAAACAAAAGGGAAAAGCTCACATAACCAATCACTGGTTTTCCTTCTTTCTAGATAATCGATGAACATGGCAATCGCCTGCCTCCTGGGGAAGAAGGAGACATTGCTGTTAAAATCAAACCGCAAAGGCCTCTAGGTCTCTTTTCTGGCTATGTGGTAAGGAAGAACCCTTTCAAAAGGTTGGACGTCCTTCACGGAATACATTATTTAACAACATTTACATACCGCTTGCTTGTAATAAAACCTCTAAGCAGTTTACAAAAAGCACAGAACATTAAAATGGTCAATAAAAGACTATTAAAAACGGGTATTTAAAAACATTCAAAAGATAATTAAAATCAACAGTGAGCTAAAAGGGGATTTAAAACACATGCAAACTTTCTACATGTCTGGATAGGCTTCCCTAAACAAACATGTTTTAAGTGGGAGCCTAAAAGAATACAGCGAAGGTGCATGCCTTTTCTCACTAGTCAAAGAGTTCCAGATGAAAATGTCAACCCAGTGTGCGGCAGCTGTGAAAAAGGCAAATTCCATGCTAGGGATAATTAGGAAAGGTATTGAAAATAAAACAGCCGATATCATAATGCCGTTGTATAAATTTATGGTGCGGCCGCATTTGGAATACTGTGTACAGTTCTGGTCGCCTCATCTCAAAAAGGACATTATAGAGTTGGAAAAGGTTCAGAAGAGGGCAACCAGAATGATCAAGGGGATGGAGCGACTCCCTTACGAGGAAAGGTTGCAGCATTTGGGGCTTTTTAGTTTAGAGAAAAGGCGGATCAGAGGAGACATGATAGAAGTGTATAAAATTATGCATGGCATTGAGAAAGTGGATAGAGAAAAGTTCTTCTCCCTCTCTCATAATACTAGAACTCGTGGACATTCAAAGAAGCTGAATGTTGGAAGATTCAGGACAGACAAAAGGAAGGACTTCTTTACTCAGCGCATAGTTAAACTATGGAATTTGCTCCCACAAGTTGCAGTAATGGCCACCAGCTTGGATGGCTTTAAAAGAAGATTAGACAAATTCATGGAGGACAGGGCTATCAATGGCTACTAGCCGTGATGGCTGTGCTCTGCCACCCTAGTCAGAGGCAGCATGCTTCTAAAAACCAGTTGCCGGAAGCCTCAGGAGGGGAGAGTGTTCTTGCACTCGGGTCCTGCTTGCGGGCTTCCCCCGGGCACCTGGTTGGCCACTGTGAGAACAGGATGCTGGACTAGATGGGCCACTGGCCTGATCCAGCAGGCTCTTCTTATGTTCTTATGTTCAGAGTGTAGGTGTTGACACACTAAAAGATCGATTTGCTATGAGAGTGGAGTATTATGTGGCACCTGTGACAGTGCCAGTTCCGAAGATTGAAGGAGACAAATGGGCATATATGGGGGAAGGCGATCCCACAGGTAATCTGGTCCCAAGCTGTTATGGGCTCTATATACTAATAGCAACACCTTGAACTTGGCCTGGTAGCAGATCGACAGCCAGTGCAGTTCTCTTAACAGAGATGTTATACATTGGCAGGGTCTCATTCCTGTCAGTAGCCATGCTGCAGCATTTTACACTAACTGCAGCTTCTGGATCAAGCACCAGGGGAGCCCCACATAGAGTGCATTGCAGTAATCCAGTCTTAAAGTCCCCAGTGCCTGAAGATTCTGAGTGCTTTTTCAACAGACATTAAGAAGATGAAGTGTGCTTTAAGAGCCACCAGCTTAATTTTCCTGTATTGTTGCCTAATGTGTTATGCTGTTTTAACACTAAGTTCCCTGGAAAGAGGACTGTAGCGCTGTGAGAAGAATAGGGATCTCCTAACAACTTTCATCAGTTTTAACAAACTACAGTTCCCAGGATTCTTTGGGGGAAGCCATGACTGATAAAGTGGTATCACAGTGCTTTACTTGTATGGTGCAGTTGTGGCCTTAGTTGGCTGCAGCCCCATATTTCTGAATATCAGTTGCTGGGAACAGCAATGGGAGGGGACCTATTGACTTCATGTGTCACATTTGTGCTTCCCAGAGGCATCTAACAATGGAAGATAGGATGCTGGACTAGATAGGCCTTCAGTCTGATCCAGCTGAACATTACTTGTTTTCTGATGATTTGTGGCTAGAGATGGGGAAGAAATTCTATTAAGCTCACATTTAAAGCCAAATCTCTCCAATTCACAATTTCTGAAAAAATATGAAAACATGTTTCTGAAAAAATATGAAAACATATATCTGAAAAAATATGAGATCTTCACTTCTTTGAATTTTGCAATGCAGTTCTCCAATCAAGACTGCTAGATCCGTCATGAGTCGTTCACACATGCAGGATGCCTGCATTGAGCAGGGGGTTGGACTCGATGGCCTTGTAGGCCCCTTCCAACTCTGCTATTCTATGATTCTGTGATGCCCCTTGATGTCGGAGGGATCAAGAGGTGACTGTGTGTGTGTAGCCTGGCCTTAGCTATCTCTGCTTCATTGTTCTTAGAATGACCCTGAGAAAACAGCCTCAACGGAACGTGGGGATTTCTTCATCACTGGGGACAGAGGGATCATGGATGAAGAAGGATACATGCGGTTTGTTGCAAGAGCTGATGACATCATTTTATCCTCTGGGTACACTTTTCTGTTCTTTTTTACCCTTTGCATAATAATTTATTTGCAGCAGAGGTGGGGAACCTTTTTCAGCTCAAGGGCTGCATTCCCTCCTGGCAACCTCCCAGGGGCCACATGCCAGTAGTGGGCAGAGCCGAGGGAGAGGGGAGAAATTTGTTTCATTTCTCATTTAAAGCCAAATTTATCAAATCCACAATTTCCAAAACAATATGAGAACTGAAACACAGCTATCTTCAAAATTTACACTTATCCAAATTTTGCAATGCAGTTCAGCAACCAGACAATGTTTACAAAAATGCATACATTAGGGGGAAATGTTAAGAACCCACCACAGGAACGATGCATCTGGGTTGCTAGGTAAAAAGAGGGGGGGCAAACGACAGACATTCCAAAGGCCACTAGAGAAAAAGACAGAAGCAGAAAAAGTGCACTAAAGTGAGGGAGAAACAGAAGCTCTTTAGGACTCCAGGGATTCCTATTGCCTGGTGTCCAAACAACACACTTATCGATCACAACTCTGACTTCACTCATTGGTTAAAAACACTAACAGGTGGGCGTAGCCAGGCTTGCTCTTTTCACAGAAATCGCTCAAAAAGGTACCTGCACATTTTGTGTCACAACTTTCTTTCTAAGAGGGCTAGAGACTTACTTTTTAAAAAAAATGAAAACTCACAGTCTGGGGCTCCTTCCTGGGAGCACCAGTGAAGGCCTTTGCAGATAAAATCATTCAGATTCATTCCGACTTGGATGCTATAGTTGATACAGTCTCAGTGGATGTAACTTTGGCTCCTGCCTGTCCAATAATAATGGATTCTTTTCAATTTGTACAGCCCGAGGATGTGGACAGGATCCTTGGAGAGGTGAGAGCCACCACATGTCTTCTAGACCCCTGCCCTTCCTGGCTCATTAATAGCGCCAGAGAGGGACTGGCTGAGTGGGTGAAAGGAGTGATCAATCCCTCCTTACAACAAGGCAGAGTTCCAGTGTGCCTAAAGGAGGCAGTTGTAAGGCCTTTGTTGAAAAAGCCCTCCCTGGATCCCTCCATAATGGATAATTATCAGCCGGTGTCCAATATCCCATTTTTGGGCAAGGTAATAGAGCGTGTGGTGGCCTCCCAGGTCCAGGGATTCCTGGATGAAATGGAGTATCTAGATCCATTTCAGTCTGGTTTCAGGCCTGGTTATGGGACGGAGACGGCTTTGGTCGCCTTGGTGGACGACCTACGCAGAGAATTGGACAGGGAGAGTGTGCCCCTGTTGGTTCTGCTGGACATCTCAGCGGCTTTCGATACCATTGACCATGGTATCCTTCTGGACCGCCTTGCTGGGATGGGACTTGGGGGCACTGTTTTACAGTGGCTCCGTTCCTTCCTGGAGGAACGAACCCAGAAAGTGGTGCTGGGGGATTCCTGTTCGACTCCTTGGCCGTTGGCCTGTGGGGTCCCTCAGGGCTCAGTTTTGTCCCCCATGCTATTTAACATCTACATGAAACCACTGGGAGAGGTTGTCCGGGGGTTTGGGGTTCGGTGCCATCAGTATGCTGATGACACCCAACTCTACTTCTCCTTTCCACCTAACTCCAAGGAAGCTGTCTTGGTTTTAAACCGGTGTCTGTCATCAGTGGTGGACTGGATGAAGGCAAACAAATTGAAGCTTAATCCAGACAAGACAGAGGTGCTCCTGGTCAGTCAAAAGGCAAATCAGGGAATAAGGATTCAGCCTGTGCTGGATGGGATTACACTCCCCCTGAAGACGCAGGTTTGCAGTTTGGGTGTGCTCCTGGACTCAGTGTTAAATTTGGAGTCCCAGGTTTCTGCGGTGGCCAGGAGTGCTTTTGTACAATTATGATTAGTGCGCCAACTGCACCTGTTCCTTGAGCCATCTGATCTGGCCACAGTGACACATGCCTTAGTTACATCCCGTTTAGATTACTGTAACGTGCTCTATGTGGGGCTGCCTCTGAAGACTGTTCGGAAACTTCAGTTGGTGCAACGTGCTGCAGCCAGAATGTTAACTGGGGCTGGTTACAGGGACCATATGACTCCCCTGTTACAAAAGCTCCACTGGTTGCCACTCTGTTTCTGGACACAATTCAAAGTGCTGGTGATGACCTATAAAGCCCTATATGGCTTAGGTGGAGGTTATCTGTCAGACCGTATCTCCCTATATGAGCCTGCCCGGGCCCTGAGATCCTCAGGAGAGGCCCTTTTCTCAATACCTACGTCCTCACAAGCACGACTAGTGGGGATGCGAGATAGGGCCTTTTCGGTGGCTGCCCCGAGGCTTTGGAACTCCCTTCCTAGGGAAGCAAGAATGGCCCCCTCCTTGCAGTCCTTCCGTCGGCAAGCAAAGACTTTTTTATTTCAACAAGCCTTTGGAACAGAAAGCTGTTAAGGACAGGACTTGAAGGGTGCTGCATTGCTGTTGTCTAATTGTATTATTTTAAACTGAGTTTGAATTATTTTAATTGTATGTATGAATGGTTTTAATACTATAAATAGTTTAATTCGATTTTAATCTAGACTTTTGTATGTTTTTAATTATATGTGTGCTTTTATCTGGAAGCCGCCGTGAGTTCCAGTTTTGGAAAAAGGGCGGGGTAAAAATAATGATAATAAATAATAATAATAATAATAATAAAATTTAATTTTTGTGTCGCCTATCTGGCCGAAGCCACTCTAGGCGACGTACAAACTAAAATTCAGTAAAATACAATACAATGCAGATAAAATAAATGGGTGCCCGCAGGTGCCAGGTTGGCAATCCCCAATTAAGAGCATCTCTCTTCTCGATCGTCCCAGAGTGCAGGACACGGAATAATGGGCTCAAGTTGCAGGAAGCCGGATTTCAACTGGACATCAGGAAAAACTTCCTAACTGTTAGAGCCATGTGACAATGGAACCAATTACCTGGTGAGGTAGTGGGCTCTCTGACACTGGAGGCATTTAAGAGGCAGCTGGACAGCCATCTGTCCGGAATGCTTTGATTTGGATTCCTGCATTGCGCAGGGGGTTGGACTTGAGGGCCTTATAGGCCCCTTCCAACTCTACTATTCTATGATTCTATGAAACCATTAAAAAAAACCCAGTCACATACCCTTATACCTAAAAGTGTCATGGGTCAATACCAACTGGACAGCAGTCAGTGGCAGCACCTCATTCCAGTGGGCTGGGTCAACATCAAATGAGCCTTGACAATTTGCAGGATGACCAACAATACACTTGCAAATGATCTCAGTGATCTAGCTGGGAAACAAGGGTTCAGGTGGTCCCTAAGGTACCCTGTACCTAAGTTGTTCAGGGCTTTGTAAATTAATTCACTAATAGGCAGTTTAAGAACATACCTATAGCCAAGAGATATTTCTATCAAACTTTAAAAAGCAGAGAAACTGTGCAGCTATAGTGAATGCACCAGGGTAGCAGGAGACCTGACCTCCTCTCTGAGATATTGGACAGCCCTACAAATTTGTCAAAATGCAAACACAATTTGGGTTGGTCTTTCACAGTCCAATCCACTTCCTGTGTAGCTTGGAAGAATTTGGTAACCCATCAGCCTCAGCCAGCATTGCCAATGGTCAGGAAAGATGGGAATTGTGGTCCAACAACATCTGGTGGCCCACTAGTTGGGAAAGGCTGTGCTAGAAGATGTTCTGTTCAACTCACAGAGCATCAGTCAGAGCGGCTGACTGTTAAACCACTCTGGCCACTAGAGCTATGTCACGGGAATAGGAGTCTCCTCTTAGCCCCCTTCACAAAATACACTTCCCAGGATTCTTTGGGGGAAGCCATGACTGTCTAAACTGAAATAAAGGTCTGGTGTGGGTGTGGCCCCCTGATTAGCCAAGCCCAGCAGCTGTGAGTCTGGCTTTTAGAACACTGACAGTTGGTTCTTACTGAGAATGCCTGGGCTTATAATTGAGTTCAATGCTAAATTTCTTAAATTAATTAAAAATCACCCAGACATTTTTTTAACTTTTAAACTTCAGAAGGTGAAGGTCAGAGTATGGGGCAAGGTCAATATTAGGATTACAGGTACTCTGTGAACATGGCTGATTTTTAATGAATTTCAACAGATTATGAGAACTCTCAGAGAAAAAAGTCCAAAAGGGCTCTGGAGGTTTTTTCTCTCTTTTTACACTTTGAACCCTCTATTCTCTCTGACTGTTTTGTGTATCACCATGAAAATTGACAGGGTTGTTAAGCAAGCGTTTCTGAGTTCAGGACTATAAGTTTTGTAAGGTTTTGTTTTCAAATGAGCTTATGGGAAGCATCAGAATGTCATGTGGGGTATTTTCAATTTAATATTGCGGAATGTGAAAAATCCCCGCTGGCTATAGTATACAGCCACTCTAGTGGCTGTATAATACAAGGACCTTGAATCTGGCTCAGTAGCAAGTAGGCAGCCAGTTCAGATGTTTAAACAACAGCATTGCATGTTGTCGGCCATGTGCCCCATCAGCAGTCTGGCCGCCACATTCTGGACCAGACCAAAGGGCAGCTCCTCATAGAGTGCACTGCAGTAATCCAGCCTTGAGGTTATCAATGCATGGACTACAGTCCTCAGGCTGCTCCCTGGTCCTTTTAACTGGAGATGAAAAGAATTTAACCAGTGACTCTGTATGCAAAGCACATGTTCTACTACTGAGCTATGGCCTCTCCCCATTAGGTATCGCATTGGGCCCAATGAAGTTGAAAATGCCTTAATGCAGCACCCAGCCGTGGCAGAATCCGCTGTCGTCAGCAGCCCAGATCCTATCCGAGGAGAGGTAAAATGAAGTTGCCCATCCACAGTCAGTACCTTGGACAGCAGACTGACAAAGCCACAGGCCAGCCAGTCACAGTCTTCCTCCACTATGAGGAGACACACTGTATTTCTATTCAAATAATGCTCATTATTTCTAAGTCGGCGTGAATACATATCAATGAGCATATGTCCGCTTTTATGCAGAATGCTGTAAGCCGTGAAAGCATTTGTAGTGGCATCTCTTTGATTTTTGTTGTAGATTGTAAAAGCTTTCATCATCCTGTCGCCTGCCTACGAATCGCAGGAGAAAGGAAAATTAATTCTTGAACTGCAAGAACATGTCAAAAAGGCAACAGCTCCATACAAGTACCCCAGAAAGGTAAGAGGAGTGTTCCTGAGCATCTCTCTCCGGCTGGCTTTAGCAATAGAAGACCTTAGGTGCAGCAGAGGGTGATCCATTAGGGCAATTGGGGCACCGCCCCACCAAGCTCGGCCTGCTGTCAGCCAGCCCACATCTGCCTCCTGTCTTAGTTAGATTGAGACACAGGGTGGCTCTGCCTATCATTGGCTCTGGCTCCACCTACTGCGGGCCTCCCTGCCGTCCGCCCCATCATTCCGGTAGCACTAGCCACCACTTTCTAGGTGGATGCCTAGGAGGGAGGGTGACTATCGTTTCATGTGTTTATAAGCCATAACAAATGAGAAGAAACATTCAGAACTGAGCCACAAATTCAGCTCTTAATTTTCTGGCTGCCAGCACAAATAAAGAAGCGTAAGAATATAAGAAGACCTGTCCTGGATCAGGCCAATGGTCCATCTAGTCCAGCACCCTGTTCTCATAGTGGCCAACCAGTCACCTGTGGAGAGCCTGAATCAAGACCTGAGTGCAATAGCACTCTCCCTTCCTGTGGTTTCCAACAACTGGTATCGGAAGCATAATGCCTCCAACAATGGAGGTAGATCATAGCCGTCATGGCTAGTAGCCATTGATAGCCTCATCCTCCATGAATTTTTCTAATCCTCTTTTAAAGCCATCCAAATTAGCAGCCATCTCGGCCTCTTGTGGCAGTGAATTCCATAGGTTAACCACATGGTGTGTGAAGACACATAGTAACATAGTTTTCATTATCTCAAACAACAACAAGCATACGAACTCACCAGATGTGATGAAGTTCTTCCTGCAACTAAACTCCAGCAAATATTTTCCATAGGGATCTTATAAAGTAGATGTTGAGTAATATACTACCGTCTGTAACAGTTCTAGAAATTATACAAAGATGCTGTTCCAAGGGTACAGGGCAGTATGTTGTTGGGGTTGCTCCATTCATTGCTGCGGCTGCAGGAGGAGGCAGAAGACATTTTTGGTCCCCTTGATGGGTGGCCTTTTTCTGCTTAAGAACAATCAGGAGGTGTCAGAGGGAAAGGAGCTATTGATGCTTTAAAAACCAAAGCAGAGCCAGTCAACAAACAAGGGATGTGGAAAGGGGTGCAGAGGAGGGGGATTTATATGGGTCTAAATCTGGATGCATCTGGATGTATCACTGAACACTAAAGTCAGGATCATTCAGACTATGGTATTCCCGATCTCTATGGATGGATGTGAAAGTTGGACAGTGAAAAAAGCGGAAAAGAGAAAACTCAACTCATTTGAAATGTGGTGTTGGAGGAGAGCTTTGCGCATACCATGGACTGCGAAAAAGACAAATAATTGGGTGTTAGATCAAATTAAACCAGAACTGTCACTAGAAGCTAAAATGATGAAACTGAGGTTATCATACTTTGGACACATCATGAGAAGACATGATTCACTAGAAAAGACAATAATGCTGGGAAAAACAGAAGGGAGTAGAAAAAGAGGAAGACCAAACAAGAGATGGATTGATTCCATAAAGGAAGCCACAGACCTGAACTTACAAGATCTGAACAGGGTGGTTCACAACAGATGCTCTTGGAGGTCACTGATTCATAGGGTCGCCATAAGTCGTAATTGACTTGAAGGCACATAACAACAACAACAACAAATCTGGATGCAAGGCTGTCAACCTTTTTACAGTCAGGGCTCCTGTGCCTTTACCACAGCAGTGTCAAACCTGAGTCCCAGGATCCAAATGCAGTCCTCCCGTCAGTGGTCACTGGTCTATTGGGGCAAATGGGGTGCTGCCCCACCAACCTCAGTCTGCCCTTAGGCAGGTCCCACCTGCCTGCTTTCTTATTTATTAGATTCATACAGTATCCTGCCCTTCTTCCCAGAAGGAGCCCAGAGGGGCAAACAAGCGACAGAACACTAAAAACATCTATAAAACATCTTAAAAACAAAACACTTTAAAGACATCGTAAAAACAATTCCAACACAGATGCAGAGTGGGGTAAAGTCTCTGCTTAAAAGTCTCATTCAAAAAGGAAGGTCTGGTTTCATACTTACAAGGGGTGTCCCTGGTGGCTAACGTCCTCCTCCTTAGTCTTGCCATTATAGAACTCAGCAGAAAGGAGGATAGGGACAAAACTAAAATGAGTTGCATCTGCATGTCGTTGGCTCTGGCTCCGCCTGTCATTGGCTCTGGCTCCGCCTACTGTTGGCCTCCCTGCTTGCCACCCCACCAGTCCCAATGGGCACCAACCACCTCTGCATGAGGTGTAGGGCAGGTGAGTGTGGCTTGTCCAAAATGGCCTCGTAGGCCAAATGGGAAGTCCAGTAGGCCTTATTAGGCCGGAGGACTGAAGGTTCCCCTGCTATCAAAGACTGGTCTTTTAATGGTTTCAACTTGCAGGGCGCCATCAAGAGCTGTTCCAACCGCAGCTACTCCCTAGTCCAATGTTAAATTATATCAGCCTTCCATAGCCTCAGACCTGCCAGACATTTTACATAACAACTCCCATCATCCTGACTAGGGATGTGTTAGAATTCCACCCAATTTGGACTTGGTCCAGAATTTTCCATTAATTCACTTATTCGCTATTGTAGCGGATTGGATTTTTATGTAATGATTTTCAACACGCACACACCTTTTCCTCCGGCCTCACACCCTGCTGGTCCTGCTTTGCAACCCCCTTGAATGTTTTTCCTTGGCTGGGATGTGTCCTTGAACTCTGATCATGCCTCTTGTTTCTCAGGGTGGAGAGGGGCATGCACCCACTTGCCTAGGAGTAAGTCCCATTGTACTCAGGGCAAAACTGCACATGCAGCAGGCAAGACCCCTTCAGATTTCTCTATCCTTCACAAAAGGAAATCCAGAGCTGAAGAACAGCCTTGGATCTGTGACAGTGGCAGAGATGTGAAGGGCTAGGGAAAAATCTGGGAGGAAATTTTTGTTTGTTTTCCCCGATTTTTTCCTATTGGAAATGGGGGGGGGGAATGTCCCCCCCCATTTTTCCATTCCCCCCTCACCGGGCTTTCACATCTCTAGACAGTGGCGGTGGACCACAGCCATTGTGGCTAGCAGCCATTGTGGCTAGCAGCCCTTGAGAGCATTATTCTCCATGAATTTGTCTACAGTTTTTAGATATTCTTAATGTTTTAAATGTTTTTTCATTGTATTGTTTTGCTGTTCTGTTGTTTGCTGGCCTGGGCCCCCTTGGGAGGAAGGGCAGGACAGAAATGTAATAACTAAATAGATAAATAAATAGAGACAAATGGGTGCTTCCAGATGTGGAGGGCTTAACATCACCCAATCATTGCTGTTCTGCTTTCTCCTGGGAGTGGAAGAGCGACTCTGTTCCCAGACTTCTGGAATCCAAGTGAGCATAGCCAAATGACTAGTCACCTTCTTTGAAAGTCATCCAAGTCGGTTGCCATCACTATATCTTTTAGGAGCAAATGACTTTCTTTTGTCCGTCCTGAATCTTCCAATATTCAGCTTCACCGAGTTCTAGTTATTATGAACGAGGGATAAAAAACTTCTTCCTATCCATTTTCATCATGCCATGCATAATGATATTCTTCTGTCATGTGGGTTTCCCCCCCACACACACACACACACAATTAACGAATACAATGTTCAATAAAAGTTGGTATGTGGGAAACAAAAATATCAGCAAACTCCAACTGATTGGGAATGGTTATTGAAATGTCTAGAATTGGTAGAAGTGGATAAGCTGACTGAGCTGTAGCCAACTAAGTTATACTCAGAGCAGACCCGCTGAAATTAATGGACCTAAGGTGTGTCCATGAATTCTAATGGGTCTACCATGAGTAGTAGGACTAACACTGGATACAACCCACCATACTGGTTCATAGGAGAGAAGGAAGACTGCAGAACAACAAAGTGGTAGAGAGATGGACTTGCTTTGTTAACTAATGGAATATGAGATATGGAAATGTAAGAGTAGAAATAAATAGCTTTTTTCTATTCTTTTTTGAAATGTTGATGTTTTTTTAAAAAAATAAGTGTGCTCAACCATTCTCTCTTTCTCTTTCCATAGATTGAGTTTGTGCACCACTTACCCAAGACAATTTCTGGAAAAATCCAAAGGAAGGAGCTGAGGAAGAAGGAGTGGGGGACAGTAGCATAGTGGCAAATTCAGAAGTGCAGGGTCCCTTCATGATAGTCAAAACCACACCACCTCTTCTGTGTGTTTTTTTGCTCCTGTGTTGAGAATGATATCCTTGTTAATACCTTCTCCCACAACAACAGACATCCCTAGGAACCAATAACCATGAAAGGGGACAGTGTTAGCTACTGAAAAGAGTCTTCTCAGTGGCTGATTCATCTCCTTTCACTCTGATTGGCTCATAGGACACTGGAGACATAGGGACCCTGCTGTGACCTTGCTCCTAAAAAAGTAAGAGGGGGTGAAAGCCTAATGGGACTCTGAAACCAACATGAAAGGATTGGCTGTTATTTGTCTCAACAGTCTCACAGGATGGATGAGCAGACAAATGATCATGGTGCTGATGGTGAACTCTTTCCCTCTGTGGTTATTTGGATGTCAGCATTCAACAAAGTTCCATTGCCTCATCATGGCTGTAAAATGATTAATTTGCTTGCTTATAACTGACACTGGTAAATAAGACACCACTGAGCATACGGTAACATATTATGGGGTTTCTGTCTATGCATGAAGTCTGACAATGAAAATAAAATGAATAGCCTTCAAGTTGATTCCGACTTATGGCGACCCTACGAATAGGGTTTTCACAGTAAGCGGTATTCAGAGGTGGTTTACCATTGCCTTCCTCTGAGGGTGAGAGGCAGTGACTGGCCCAAGGTCACCAGTGAGCTTCAGGGCTGTGTGGGGATTCGAACCCTGGTCTCCCAGGTCATAGTCCAACACTCTAACCACTCTTGGAGATCACTTGTGACTGTGTATGATTGTCTTCCAAAATATAGTCTTTAACAATGGATCTGTCTGAATCTGTATCCACCACCGATGTACCAGACCATGACTAGGGGCTTCTGGATTTCACAGTCCTGCCCCTGTCGCCATTCGCCATGGGACTTTTGTCATGAAAGATACCTGTGTGTGAATTTGTTTTATGTGGGAAGATCGGTGCACAATGATCAACACACAATCTTGACAGAAAAAGGCTTTGATCCAATGCCATGGGTACCATGACGATTGGAAGTCCTTTATCTGCTGCAGCCGTCATCCGCCTTCACAGCTGTTGTAACATACACATTGTTATCCTCCGCCTGTTCTGCCGTTGAGGACTTTCTTGGATTGTTCTTTGTCTGGTTCCTCTCCCTCGACCTTACCGCCGTGGGTGACCCTGCTGGGAGCACATGACTCCCGAAGGCATCGCTCACAGGGTTCATTGGAACACACAAGCCCACTCACCACTACAAGGTGACAATCCTTTCCAAATGATGAGTCACTTCCCTTTGGAGGTTGGAAGTGGAAATGCACTCTGAATGGAAAAGTACTCTCAGGTCAAGAAGGACGGCTTTCCTAGGGACAGTTGAATTGGCCATTGTTGGTTAGTTTCTAATTTTTCCAGTCTTCCTTTCACTCCATTTTCTACATCAGCTTGCATGGGGCTACAGCGTGCATGAAAAATTAAACACATTTCTCTGCACATTTCTTCTAGCATGCCACATTTTTGTATACAATTTCCTTTAATATATGCTTATTTGCAAGCAATTTTCCATTACCACATCCATTTATGTATGTTATTCTCACTGATGTATGCACCTTTATGTACACATTTACCTAACAGGCATTTTAGTGCACATTTTTTTCTTTAGAGACTTGCATAACAACATTCAGAGAAGCACACATTTTGAAGGGTAGCTACATTTTGGCTTGCGTGTTAGTTCAGGGAGGGTGAATTTGGCGGATGCGCATTAAAATGCAAAACAAATGAATTCCCACCCTTCCTTTAATGTTTCCTAGCACCTCCTTTTAACTGGAGATTCCACTGATGAAACCTTGCACTTTCTGCACCCAACATAGGTGCTCAACTGCCAAGCTATGATCCCTTCCCTAATTTATTTTAATAAGGGGGAGTGGAATCCAATTGTCCACTTTCTATTTGTTCAAGGCTAAAATTGCAACAACAAAAGCAAACAAAAAAGAGCTCTATTCATTGCACAGGTTGTGCTTATTTTATTTGTAACTGAAGCACAAGGGTGTGTGCAATCCTAGTGTGTTCCTAGTTTACTTAATAAACATTCAGTAAAATGACACAAGGCAAAATGTCTGCCTTTCCTTTATTGCCTTTCCTACCTGCACTTTCTTCGTGCAACAGGTGTTCAGCCACTGAGCAGTGGCGTCACTAGGGTTGGTGTCATCCGGTGCGGTAACTCCTTGGCGAGCCCCCAAATCTCCTGCTGAGCGTATGCAAGGCCAGCCAGCCATGCCCCTGGGAGGGTGCATGTTGGAGGGGCACCCAGCCGGAGAAGCAGGCCTGGGAACGCCGGAATGCCTCCCTCGCCCCGCCAACACTGCTCCCAGTGTCGCTCGCCCGCCTGCCTCCGAGGAGGAGGAGTTGGCTGCTCCGTCGCCGACCTGGAGCGCTTCTCGGCTCCTTTGCCGGGCAATGGCGTGGGCGCCCTGCCCCGCAACGGGGCGGTTCTGGGTGTCACCCCCCTCATGGTGTCACCCGGGTACGGTCTGCACCCCCCGCACCCCACTAGTGATGCCACTGCCACTGAGGTCTGATCCCTTCCCTAATATCTTTTAAGAAGGGTCCACTTTGGGATCTGTTCAATGTTAAAATTGCAACGAATTCTATTAATTGCACAGGGTGTGTTTACTTTACTTTTAACTATGCATCATAAGAGCTATGATCCCTTCCCTAATTTATTTTAATAAGGGGGAGTGGAATCCAATTGTCCATTTTATATCCTTTCAAGGCTAAAATTACAACAACAGCAAACAAAAAAGAGCTCTATTCATTGCACAGGCTGTGCTTATTTTATTTGTAACCGAAACACAAGGGGCGTGTGCAACCCTAGTATGCTCATCATAATCATCATAAATGTTCAGTGAAACTCAGAGCAAAGGCGTCTTTCTCTCCTTAATTGGCTTCCCTGCCCATGGCTTCAAAAGAGTCCCAGTTCTGTTTGATGGCCACAAAGCAGCTTATGAACACACCAGCCTGGACCCCACCACTGACCCTGGGAAAACAGCAAACCGGTCTGATTGCAAAGCTACCCATTGTCTTGCAGCAAAGAAGCTAATTGAGTCACTGCTTGGCAAACAAACAACAGTTCCCAGAAGGAACAGTGCCAAGTGCTGCCCCGCAGGTGGGTCTAAACACTCCTGTGCATTTGGGATAACGTTGTGCTTCTACAGTGACTACATTTAATTGCCACTGGTGAGGGACACAAGGCCAGTTTTCAGTCATCACACAAGGACAGCTCCCATTAATATGGATGAAAAAGACTCTCCTGTTGGATGCAAAGGGCATCCCCATGTTCTTTCCTTCATGCTCGATGAACAAGATGAGGGGAGCAGCAAGCAGAAGCCTAGACAGAGGCTGACTCCCAAGAAGAGCATTTGTCATCGATAATGAGTTCCCTGGGGGAAGCCTCTGCCTGTTTATCACAGATGCCGCCTTAGCAACACAAACAACAGAAACATAAATGTCCTGCTTCTGGGCTTCTCTGAAGGCATCTCGTTGGCCAATGTGAGGAATAGAAGGCTGGACTAGATGGCCCTTTGGTCTGATCCAGCAGGTGTCTCATGTTCTTATGTCTGTATGGACAGTCCCTGTTTTCTAGTAAATCACTCACTGACCAGTTTCTCCCTATGGGGATGATTTGTTCAAGCTTCAAGAACCCTAGAAGAGTTCTGCTGGATCAGTCCAGTGGCCTATCTAGTCCAGCATCCTGTTCTCATTGTGGCCAACCAGATGCCCATGGGAAGCCCGGAAGCAAGATCCAAGTGCAACAGCACTCTCCCCACTCGTGATTCCTGACAACTGGTATTCAGAAGCATACTACCTCTGACAGTAGAGCGAGAGCACAGCCATCATGGCTAGTAGCCATTCGTATCCTCCATGATAGCCTTATCTTTAATTTTATTAGTATCTTGAATTGGCATTCTTCAGAGAGCAGCTCCTTCCTCTAGAGCAGGTGTGGGGAGCCTATGGCCTTCTAGACGTTATTGGACTCCACCTCCCATCCGCCGCAGCCAACATGGACAACAGTCAGATGATGGGAGTTCTAGTCCAACAATATCTGGAGAACCACAGGTTCCCTATACCTGCTCTATAGGGTAAGTAGCATGAGCAACCACGGGTGCAAGTTGTCTCTAGCACACATCCATGTTTAATGCATGTGCATGAAATGAAGTCACTACACAGTTCATTGCCTGCTGTTTTACACACGGCGGATGCAAAGGTCTGTTTTTGACCTATTGGTAACAGACTGAAGAACAAATATGTCTCTAATCAAAAGACTTTGGATGGTATGCAATACTAGTCCTACTCAGAGTAGAGTAGACATATTGAAGTGAAAGACAACTCACTTAGGAAACCATAATTCAATGGTAGAGCATGTAGCTGGTCCCAGGTTCCATCCCCAGCCTCTCCAGGTACGGCTGGGAGAAAACTCTGTCTGAACCCTTGGAGAGCCGCTGCCAGTCAGTATAGATAATACTGAGTTGGATGGACCAATGGTGTGACTCAGTATAAGGCAGCTTCCTGTGTTTCAGTGGGTCTGAGTACAATCCTTTAACTCCACCCTTGCAGTTTTTCAGCCAATGAAGAAGTCATTCCAGAGTAAACCAATACAGTCAATGGAGTGAAGATGTCAGCAATGTATAAGAGTGGCAGGGGTGGTTTGGAGAGAGATTGTATAGTCCTGTTCAGGCTTTCTAGCATGCAATAAGAACAGCGTCCTTCAACCTTGGGTCACCAGATGTTGTTGGATTACAGCTCCCATCATCCCTGACCATGGGCTAAGCTAATGGGGGAATGATGAGCATCACAGTCCAATAACATCAGTGGACTCAAGGTTGCAGATCACCGATTTAGAACATCCCAGGGACAGAAGAGGGGTGTTACAAGCATCTTGGTATCGTCATCTATGAAACATTGGAGAGTATGCATAAAGCAACACTTTAAACCTTCCCCCCAGAATTTTAAGGAAGCCAAGCAGTACTAAATATATGAGCCAGGGGATTCTTCTGACATCTCAAAGAATCTGTTTCAGAAGGCAGTACCTGATGCTGGAATCTGGGGGGCTTCTTCAGATAGGAGCACCCCAAGTTCCCAGCAGGCAGCACAGGAAATATCCTTGGTAAAGCCAGAGAGATTTCTCCTTGTATCAAGGCCAATACATCAGCAGCTTGCCTGTTCATGATCTAGGCCTTGGTCTTTCCATCACCAGGGAAAGAGTACATGAATTCAGAGGACATCTCAGACCAGGAGGAGAACCTGCCCTCCGAGCCAGATTCAAATGTTCCTGCCTCCTCAGAAGGTCCATCATTTGCAAAGCCCCCAATGCCAGTGCTCCTCTGGCCTAAAGATGTCACATTACTGTCTTCTGACTCCAAGGACTCCAAGGACTCCAGCCCAGAGGCCACCATACAAGGGTAGCCAACATGGTGCGCTTCAGATGTTCTGGACTACCATTCCAATCAGCACCATCCAGTATGGCCAGTGAAGGAAAGAAGCTGTCATCTAAACCATCTGGAGGGCACCATATTGCCTACCCCGCCATAATAGAACCATACCCTTCTCCTATGCCATTGGAGACCACAACTCCTTAAATAGGCTGGACCTCTTTAAGAGTGGAGGCTCCGCTCATCAGTAGTGGAGCTAGCTGCTCAAAGGAAGCTGAAGTCCTATTCCAGGCGTAGGCTAAGTTTGCTGGCTGTTGGAGCAACATTCAAGCCTGTCATCCCGTAGAGGAGCTACAGCTTCCCCTGCTTGACCTTGGCTGTGTGGGCTTACCCTCTGCTGGTTTTGACCTTGCTTTGCTGGAACCTGACCTGACTCTGCTTCTTGGAGTTGGCCTTGGTGCTATTGCTATGTGATCTGGTGTCACTGTGCTCAACCCAAGCTCCTCACTTTTCCTCTGACTGCCAGTTGCTAGAAGCTGTAGAAGAAGAGAATGCCATTGCACTTGGGTCCTGCTTGCGGGCTTTCCATGGGCATCTGGTTGGCTACTGTGAGAACAGGATGCTAGACTGGATGGGCCACTGGCCTGATCCAGCAGGGGGCTTCTGGTGTTCTTATGCCTAGACCTCCATTTCCCCCATCTTGGACTACTCCTTGGGACAGACTACTGTCAGAGGTGAGCCAGGAACTGGGTGTTGGAGCTGAGGGTTGTATGAGCACCTACCAGAGCCAGGAAGACCACTGCTGCTCAGGCAAGATGCAAGCCCAAATTGGAAGCCTTTTGGAGACCTCCCTGCCCAAGGGGCAGAGTGGAAATGGCCCACGTGGGTGGGCAAGCCTAGTCCAGATCCTGAGTGCACTGCCAAGATATTCCAACTTGCAGTTCTGAAAGCTTACCATACAGAGCAGCTGCACGCAGAACCGAAAGCTCCTGGTTTTAGGGGCTCCTTGGCATGCCCTTTCCTCTCTTCTTTCAACAGCTACCTTTTCGTGTACCGTTTAGCCCAATCATTTTTGTCTTCCTTGCTTCCTGAAACTAAGTTTAAGTATGCACAACTTCCTGCTCCCCCTTGCCACCTCCATCATGCCCCTTTCCCTCTGTGGCACCCTGTTCTCACAGTAGCCAACCAGATGCCCATGGGAAGACCCTCAAGCAGGACCCAAGTGCAGTGGCATTCTCTCCCCAAATAGCAACTCTGAGAATGTAGGCTCCGTGGGGCAAAGACCTGTCTTCTGTAAAAGTGCCATGTGCATTAATGGTGCTGGATTAAAATATATATATTATCTCTCAGGTTTTCAAATGGTAGGTCTAGAAACAGCGAGCTTATTCTTCAGCACAGAACCATTGTTTCTGTATAATTCCATGTTTTCGTCTCCTTAAATTCCATATCATCACCCTTCTCACTCTGCCTCTCCCCAGTCTTGCCAAAGGATTCAGAATTCATTGAAAACATGACATTTGGAGGCAGTATTATGCAAAGTCTATATATATATGCAAATTGACTTAATGTGCCTAATTTATTCATGCACAATAAAGAATGTGCCAAATTTATTCATTTGTAACCAAGAATGATGGTTGCCCTAACCCTCAGCTTTAATTGAATCACAACTCCATCCTTTAATAGATGTTTTAATGCTTTTAAATTATGCCCAAGGGCCTTTATGCAATTTGACAAATGTATAGTCGGCAGGCATTAACTATGGGCATTTTGGCCAAATTGGTATGCTCAGTAGGAAAAGAGCAGCTCTCAGACACAACTGGAGCAATAAAATTAAGGAGAGCAAGAGTGAGGAGTAAATCAGACGAGTTTGGAACAAAGTCGGCTCAGTATAAAGCCATGCTTGTTTTGCTCTTCGTTCTATGTAAGCATGTACTATACCAGGGCTGGTTTTGGCACCTGATATCCTTTGGCAGTTGCCAGGGGCCCAACAACTTGGCAGGGCCCACCATTGACTAGATCCTCCCATTAAAAAAAAAACTGGTCCAGTGCTCTGGGCAAGGCCCCCATCTGTGTCATACATTTAAAGCACTATGATACCACTCTAAACAGTTATGGCTTTCCTCAAAACATCCCAGGAAGTGTAGTTTTTTCAGGGTGCGACAGTTGTTATGAGAACCCTATTCCCCCCCCCCAGACAGCTACAATCCCCAGAGTTTCCTGGAAAGAGGAATTCCTTGTTAAAGCACTCTGCAAACTGTAGCTCTGAGGAATAAGGCTCTCCTAACAACTCCCACACCCTTGGTAAAGCCATGACTGTTTAAAATGGCATGGACTGTCTTCAAGTCAATCCCGACTCATGGTGACCCTATGAATAGGATTTTCATGGTGAGCAGTATACAGAGGTGGTTTACCATTGCCTTCCTCTGAGGCTGAGAGGCAGTGACTGGCCCAAGGTCACCCAGTGAGCTTCATGGCTATGTGGAGATTCAAACCCTGGTCTCCCAGGTGGTAATCCAGCACCTTAACCACTATACCACACTGGCTCTCTTTCAAATGGCATAATATTCCTTTAAATGTATTGTGCAGATGGGGCCTAAGTCAGGCCTCATCAATACAGGAGGCGCCACCAGAGAGTGACAGCCTAAGACCTAGGAGACCAAGGTCCAAATCTCCACCAGGGCAGGAAACTTCCTGGATGACCTTTTGCCAGTCACTGTCTCTTGGCCTAGCCTACCTCACAGGGTTGTTGTGAGGATAATATGGAAAGAAGGAGAGCCACGTATGCCACCTTGAGCTCCTTGAAGAAAAAGGTGCAATAGAAATATAATATTAAATATTTGTAGTGGAAGGAAAGTCTGAATGGGAGTTTTCCCTCCAATCCAACTCTTTTATTTATTTTTAATTTATTTTGAAATGTTATAAAACACCCTTCATCCAAAACTAAATGGATCCAGGCTGGTATATAGAAAGAAATGTTCACATTACAGAAATGTTATAACCCAAACTGATATGACATAATGAAAAAGACTAAAACAATCCAACCAGCAAAAATGACTGGGCCAAAAATAGCAGCCCTGGGCAATCTGGATCAGGATTGCAACAGGCAGCAAAGGGTTAAAGCAACCCCCCCCCCAGTGCCAGCTACTTAGGGTTGTATCCAAGGTGGCACTAAGTTAAAGTCACTCCGTGGTATGCTTGTTCCACTGGTTAAAAGTTTTGCTTCAGTGGAATGTTGTTGTGCAAGAGAATGCATAATCAGGTTACTGGGAATTTTGTTGCACTATAGATTGCCTTGTCTGTTACACAACAAGTTTCTACTACCACAACTGGTTGTGTTGGATTCCTCTGTTGTGCAACATTAAAGCTCACCCATCCACTAGTAAAAGAGCCCTTGCGCTAGCAGACAGAGAATGTTGGGTAGCACCCTTATCTTTTTTTTAAAAATCATGGAATTGCTAAAATTGTGCATGTCATTCGATCTAGCATGGCTTTGACTATAACACTTCCTGAACTCCTGTCTTCTCCGCCCCCTAATTTCTACTGGCATCATATGGTGAAATTATAGCTTCACCTGCAGAGGATTAATTACTGAGCTGTGGTAGTGAACCAAGAAATGGTGCTCATTCTGTTTTGCATCCTTCATGCCTTTTTTTCTCTTAATCTAATGATAATTGATAAAACGAAAAGCTTCTTTCTCACCAGGGAATAATCCTTTCCTGTAAAAGACATGTACAATGCAAGCAAGGCTCTCGTGCGCTTTTGAGACGGCAGACTGAGGAGGAGGTGCTTATCAGAGGTTCTTACCAGCTCTTGTGGTGCAGCTAGTCAGATGAATTAAAAGGCATTTTGTCTACAGTGATCATCTCCAGGTAACAACTTGCATGCTTCTGATTTATCATGTCAACCACTGAAGTTTGCAAATTCTGATGTGTCCTTGCAAGAGCCCTGTGAGGTAGGAAGGCTGCATGACACTGACTTTCCAATCACTACTTATACATCCAAACTAGATGTGATGTTGGTCACGCAATTAGCAATTGCATGATTGGGTTTTTTTAAAACTGTAAATAGGGTTGGGGTTTGCTGATCTGGATTGAGGGAGATTGCGGGGGTTCTTACCCTGTGCCCCATCCATAGTCCTGATTAGGAATGGTGGAAAAAACTGGGTCAGTTCACATGGAAAGGAGGATATATCTAAGGTGCCCTTTCTGGAGCAATACATACACCGAATCCCAGCTATCCTTTGAAATTTGCACA
Organism: Rhineura floridana; assembly: GCF_030035675.1. NCBI lineage: Eukaryota > Metazoa > Chordata > Lepidosauria > Squamata > Rhineuridae > Rhineura > Rhineura floridana. The sequence continues at coordinate 14,247,904 of NC_084496.1, forward strand.
TCTTCAAATGTTTTGATGCACTTCTTCAAATTTTGTGATGCACAGCTGAATACTGTGTACAAAAATGTATATACTAGGGGAAAGTGTGCATTAAAATGTATATATTACTAAACTTTACATACAACAATGCATTATATAGGGGGAAATAGCTTGCAAAAATGTGTATATTAGGAGAAATTCACACTAAAATGCTGATGAATCTTCATGAGGACTTTAAAAATTCACAAAATGATTTAGAAACGTAGCGAATTTAGGACTGGAAAAATGAGAATCTGATAATGACCAGTTTGCCAGTCCCTAGTCCTGAGCCAGACTGGAAGATGGGAACATCTGGTGTTAGCTTTTTAAAAATAAATTAATCAGGCAATTGCTAATTGGGTGAGTAATGTCTTGTCTAGGTCCTTAGATCTTTAGCTTGTCAATCTAGATCTGACATGGAGCTCCATGTTCAGAGTTTCTGACAGCTTTTTCTTTCTAAAAAGCAGCCTTGGAGGGTTCCAATGTGAGTTGGGGTCATATTGCAAGGGGGTTCTTTGCCTCTGGAGCTCAGCCCAGTCCAAATGGGGAGAAAAAGAAAAATACATTGGAACACCAAACATGAAGCTCCAGAGTCAGGTCTCATTTGGGACCTCCCAGCTAAGGGGGACAGGAGAGGACCTTTTCTGTTGTGGTGCTCAAAAGGCAGCATTTCTGTTGTGCCCCACACTCTGGGATGAGGGACTGATTGTTAAACCACTTTGGCAATTGTAGCTCTGTCAGAGGAATAAGGGTCTCCCAACAACTCTCAGCACCCTTCACAAATGACCTTCCCAGGATTCTTTGGGGGAAGCCATGACTGTTACAAAGTGGCATGATAGTGGAATAAATGTATGGTGTGAAGGTGTCATTAGTTGTATTGCTGCTACTTAATGTGCAACATCTTTTACCCTTGTTACTGTTTTGGTTTTAAGTATTGGTTGTACATATGTGTTTCCTGTTCTTGTATTTAGGAATTGTTCGCTATTTTTATTTATTTCTGTTTTAATTGTTGTATTTTTTAAAATACAGTATGATGTTTTGGTTTGTAAGCTGCCTAAATAATTTTATTAATGGACAGCCATATAAATACAGAGCTTGGAAGATTACTTTTAAAAAGAAATAAATTACAATTACTGTTACACGACCCCAAAAAGGAATAAATTACCATTACAATTACAGTTGTTCTGAAAGGAATTGATTACTTTCCAGTTACTCAAAAGTAATCACTACAATTACAGTTAAGTTATTTTTTAAAAAACTAGAGTGCCTACAAGATGCTGGCCTTGGCTGCTGCATGCCTAAGTAGTCTAAAACAACATTAAAATTATTCTACACACAGAGATAGTAGAATAATTCTTTTTATCCATAACATAGCAGTGGTGGTCTCTCCGCTGGTGAGGGAGGCAGACAGCACCCCTCAGATTTTTGTGTGTCAAACCAAGTGCAACCCACACACACACACACAGCTAGCAAGTGTCATCTCTCTCACTAAGCCACCTCCTGAACCCTTCCCTGCCATCAACTAAGGCACACCCACCCAAGAAAACATTTTCCCCTGGGGTGCAAAAAGTTAAAACACTGCAAATGCAGCAAAGTAGCCAGGGACGGTGGCAGAGGGCGCTTTGTGCACCAAGTGCAAACACAGTATTCACACACATACACACATATTGTTGTCTCTCACCTCCACAGTTCTTTATCTCTATTCCACTGCTGCCTCCTTCTCCCCCTTCACCCACGTCCTTGCCTTCCAGCTCCTTTCTCTCTCCATTCCATTCTTCTCCACCACCGTCCATTTTTTTAAACAATTGTTTTCTCCACTCCACCCCCATCTTGCTCTCCACTTCCTCCCTCATCACCTCCTAAACACCCACAGAGCACGAGGGGAAAGTGACACTGCGCAGAAGCCCAGTTTGAGGCACATGATTCCCATCCACGAATCAGGGGAGCAGAAGACTTCCCTTGCTCCTCTCCCCCAGTAATGCCCAAAGGTAATATTGGAAACATTACAATTACTCCTCAAAAGTAATATTTATTTATTTAAAATATTTCTATCCCGCCCTTCTACCCTTTAATAGGGCACTCAGGGCGGCTTACAAAAATAAAATCAAACACGTACATAATAAAATTGTTAACAGTAAAATTACAAAAACATTAAAATACATAAAATACAATATATATATATACATACACACACATATATACATATATATAGGGGGTAGTACTAAAGGGACTACAAAGGTAAAAGTAATAAAATTACTTCTAGTTTGATTACAATCAAAATGTAAAGAAATTACCCACTCATTCCTCAGAAAAGTAATAAATTACAAGGATTTTTTTTGTAACTAATTACTTCCAAGCTCTGTATAAATATCTATTATTAGCATTGGTATTATTAGGTAGCTGTATTTGTACTTTCATTCATCATGTTATAAGGTGTCATGATCTTGCCATATGCCACTGAGTACTTAGAATCATAGAATCATAGAATAGTAGAGTTGGAAGGGGCCTATAAGGCCATCAAGTCCAACCCCCTGCACAATGCAGGAATCCAAATCAAAGCATTCCGGACAGATGGCTGTCCAGCTGCCTCTTAAATGCCTCCAGTGTCAGAGAGCCCACTACCTCACTAGGTAATTGGTTCCATTGTCACATGGCTCTAACAGTTAGGAAGTTTTCCCTGATGTCCACTTCTAGCAGAAGTGGGGTATAAATAATTTGTTGTTTGTGATCGTTACTAATAAATAATAAGTCTTACATTAGATAGAAATAATAATTTGAAACAGATTTTGTTCAGTTACTCAGCATGTTACAGTTCTTTTTCCTTTTTATGGATACCTTTTTAATTTGTTGATTGTATAAAGTTTTTCCCCTAGTACAAATACTTTCAAAAGTAGAAAGTGGGACACAGTTCTCAACATATCTACAACTTATAACAATCTGAGGAGGAAACCCTTAGGTTATGTGATCTGTAAAACCTGATCTACAGTATGGCTGTAGAGTTCTCATCATTCCACCTGATTTATCATGATCAGGGTTGGCACCAGCAACAGGCATCCTTGGGCAGCTCCCGAGGCCCCAGTATTTAGGTAGGGCCCACTGTTGATACATACTCTGAGTTTGCTACCTGGGGCAGAAAAGACCACAAATGCCTCTCTCCTTCCAGTGCACTAAAAAAAAACCTACACTAGTTAGTAACACATAAAATAACTATCAATTTGCTGCCTTTTCATGTCATCCAAACTCAGCTACTTGAGGTAGTGGCCCCGCTCATACAAATTGTTGGATTAGCCCTGATTGTCACCACAACCATATAAGTGCACCATGGGCTACTGGCTCTGAAGGGAAGGGGAATGGCTTGGCCAGCCCTCCTCTCCAACTTGAAGTTGGCCCCTGATCTTGATATGATTCCAGCAACTTGTAGGCTGCCCTTGCCACTGGATTTTTTCAATTCTACAAACTCATCATCTCACTAGTCCCTGTGTACCGACAAAATAACTGCCCTGGCTCCCACCCAAAACCAGAGGACATATGCATTTACTTCTAAGTAAAGAATTAAAATGCAAACTCAGCAGCTAGGAAAGAGCAGGTGCTCTTGCAAGGCAGAGGAGTAGTAAGAATAAATCCAGTCCAAGAACCAAGGCGAAGGTTCAAGAGTCCACTATTAGTAGCAGAGTTCCAAGGGAGTGCACAGGAGCTGCAAAGTTGTTCCAGCCAGTGTCTCTGCTTGCCCCCCAAGCTTCTAACCAGAGGCATAGATGTTCAGCTATTTGCAAGGATCGCTGTCCCTGTGAGATTTCTTGGCCTGAAGGTGGGTACTTCTCCAAGGGGGTGAGTCTTCTCCTTTCTCTTAATGCGCTGCCTCTCCCATGGCGACATTGCTGGGCATGCCGCCTCCTCTGATTTCTCTGCCTGGTCACAGCAAGCTGCACCCCTGAGCCCCCTTCATCCCCGACAGACTAGGAGGGGGGAGTCCCCAGGTCTCCCACCTTGTCAGATCCTGGTGCGTGTGGGGCCAGAGGATGGGGCTTCCACAAATGACCTCTGGTGCACAGTCTCATCCCTCTTCCTATTCTGAGTCCTCCTCCTCTGCTTCAAAGATCTGAATCCTTCTGATCTGAATCCAAGGGCTCAGAGGGAACCATGACGGGAACATAACACAGATGGGAAACGAACAACCAGATGAAAGCACAGGGGCCACCAGAGCTTCCATGTGCTTGCTATGTGTTGGTCTCAGAGCATAGGCAGTGGAGGCTAGTCCTTTACAGCAAATAGGGCACTGCCTAATAACCTTGCTGTTGCGCGCCACCCCAATTTTCAAGCAGTGAGATTTCTAGGGGTCCCTGCAGTCGCCCAGGGTTTGGTTTCATTGGGAAGAAGGTCAGCGGAGACTGTGGTGTCTATGAAATATGGTTTTTTTTATTTGCACACATTCCAACCTGAGCTTAGGATGGAGGGGTTCAAGGCATCACCAGTCCAATATTCAGCTTTTCCATCAGGGTTACAGGAGGCATCCTAAAGCCATGGTGCAGAGAGCCAGTCTCTCTGCCTGCCTCCAGTTCCCAGCCATTCTCCGACACAACTAAAAATACAAGCCTCTCCTAGGCCCCGGGGGGGGGTGAGGCTCTCCTGAAGAGTTTCAATGACAAAAGGATCTTCCTGGCCATTCACCAGTTGCTGGGCACCTGATAGACCCATTAACAAACCTGGCCACTCTATTAGCTTAACAAAAGAAACTCATCTGACCAGCAGAGCATTCCTCACCCCCAGGTACAAGTCTCCAAATCAGAGGCTGGAAAGGGACTCACAGGAATTATCTATCTCAACCCCCCAAACTCACAACATTACTCTGCCCTCAGCCAGTCACCACCTGCCATCCTTCTTGCTTACAACCAATCAGGGTGTGGCTCTGCTTGTCATTGGTTCTGCCTCCACCTGCTGTGGGCCTCCCTGTCTTCTGGCCTACCAGTTCCAATGGCCATTAGCCACCACTGGGGCATAGTCTGGCAACATATGACACAGCAACCTTCCTGAAGCTAAGCAGGTCCAGGACTGGTTAGGGTGACGATGGGAGCTTTTTGCTCCACGATGGAAGATATAAAAGTAATAAATGAGCATATGGCGCACAGTGGAATGATAGTTCTCTGGTGGCTCCAGAGGGAAAGTCTGGATCCAATGGGCAGAAATGGCAGGGAAGCAGATTTTGACCAAATGCTAGGAGAAACTTCCTAACAGTAAGAGCTGCTTGACAGTTTGCCTTGGGAGATAGTGGGCTCTCCTTTGCTGGAGGTGTTTAAGGAGACAACTAGAGGCTGGGCAACCAAGAGGTCTTCTGTACCTCTAAAAGTTGTGCAGGGGGAAGGGAGAATTCCACCTTGTGGTTTTTCCCATTACAGTGTTGCAAGAACACCTGCACTTGGCTGACTTTCTCTTCTCCTAAAGATACAGGATCAGTCTCAGGCCAGGAACCTGGCAACCCTAGGAGACACTGAATGGCCACTGAAGTAGTTACACACTTCACTGCAGATCCTGCACTGAGCAGAGAGTGGTGGTTGTTTTTATTATGAATTGGCTTTTACATGTGTAAAGGTTGGTATTGTTGGTATTTGAATTGCCTTGTTTCCTTACGAGGTGGTTTACAATCCTCCCAGAAACAACTTTAAAAAGCTTTTAAAACAATGGCTTGTATCCAATGTTTGTCAGAGTAGGCCCATTGAAATTAATGGCAATGACTAACTTAGGCCCATAGATTTCAGTGGGTCTACTCTGAGTAAAACGTAGTTAGATAAAACCCAATACAAACAAGCATCCAAGGTGGAGACCTAAAAAATAATGTTTTTCATTCACTAGAAATGCTTGTTGGAACACACAAATGTCCTCAGTTGTTTCTGGAAAGTACAAGAAGTGGCTGCAGGGGTTGGACTAGATGACTTCTGAGTCTACAGTCTCATGATTCCATAATGATGCAGTTTCTAATCATTTCTTTTCCTGAAGGACCACAACATCCATGATTGCAGGCCCAGCTGCGTTGCAGCATGAAAATCTTACTCAAACTCAATATGCTACGGCTTGTCTGGAGCTCCAAATCACTCTGCAGGTTGTTGCAGAAGGACAATAGGAGGTTTGCTTCACTCAATCTTTCAGACTATGAAGCTATTAACCGGGGTGAAAAGGAGGTCCCAGAGTACTTTAATTTTGCAAGTGACGTGCTGGATACATGGTCCAAAGTGGAAAAGGTAACATTTCTTTCCATTTTGGGTAGCAATGTCCTACTTTACTGGAATGATATGCAGAGACAGTACTTGAATTTGGGAGGAAAAGGTATGGGAGTCGTCCCATAAAACGGAGAAGCTTCATCCCTGCAGGGCTCCAATTTTGAACCAAATTCTGCCCCTTGTAACCTTCAAAGCAGAATAACTTAGGGGATCATCTCAAAAGATAAAGAGACTGGGAGCCCTTTGCCCACTCCCATATTTCAAGGGCAGTACAGAATAATCCTATGTGTTTACTCAAAAGTAAGTCCCCCTCTGTTCACTGCAGCTGACTCCCAAGTAAGTGTGCATCAGATTGCAGTTGTAAATCATTTTGAATATTGTTTGAATGGAGAAGTCTAGGGACTCCTCCAGATGATCTTTGTGGAGTATTTGTTTTGATTTGCTTATGCGGAGGTTAGACTATGCCCAGCATTTATTCTTATTTGTTTGCACAGTCTGCATTGAGATACTCTCTTCTGTAATCATAAGGGCTATAGACTTATTTTATTTTTTAAAATTGGAGGCAGGGGCTTGTCTTGTGTTTTGCTTGATATAACCTTGTCCATAAAGTCTCCATTGTAAGCTGGAGAAAACAGTGACCCTGATGCTGGTTTGCAGGATGGAAACCGACCATCTAATCCAGCCCTCTGGTGGATAGATGGTAAAGGGAAGGAAGTGAGATGGAGCTTTGAAGAGCTGGGAGTCCTCTCACGGAAAGTGGCCAATGTACTTTTGGGTCCGTGTGGTCTGCAAAGAGGAGACCGAGCAATTCTCATTCTGCCGCGAGTCCCAGAATGGTGGTTGCTGAATGTGGCATGCATTCGGTCAGGTAAACACATCTAATGTTATAAATATATACATAATAGGGGTTACCAATCTTTCTGGGCCAGTGGGCTCATCTGGAAATTTGCGAAAATGCTGTGAACACCAGTCACAAAATAGCAGCTGTAAGGGTGTGGTATGACACAAAATGGCTGCCACGCTGAAAAAAAGAGACAGAGGCACAAAACGGCATGGGCATGGCCACCCATCAAGGATGGTGGCCCTTACATCAGCCATTGCTGTAAGGCATCCAGTGGAATGTGGGCATGTTTAAAGAGATGTGTTCAATGTAGAAGAGGCTGAGCAAACAGGAACCAAGCAGGAAGAGACAACAAACAATTTGGCTCATGCATTGCAGATTTTTGAGGAAATATATGTCCAGTTTTTCATATTTAAATAGTAGTGGTGGGGTGGGGAGACTTCACATGAGGCCTCCGCCTTGCTGAAAAGAAGCCCAGGATTGGGAAAACCTTTCTGGTCCAGTGGGCCAGATCTTTATCTCCCCATAGCCCCACAGCCCAACTTTACAGGTGGGCAGAGCCACCCACTTGTCAATCATCTGATATCATGATGCTGTCACCAGTGATGTCAGCTAATGGACAATGGACCTAGTTTGTGGGAAATGCCCTCATGGGCCAACGTGGACCCCTACGTGCAGAGATTTCCCCACCCTGCTAAGCAGGACTGAGTTTTGATCAGTGTTTGGATGGATAGGACTCCCTGGGTACCACACGTGCACTGCTCTGGGTTCCATGTCAGATGAAAGGTGGAATATAAATGCAAGAGAGTGAATGAATGACTAAAGTCTAGCAACCGTTATGAATTTGTTGGCCCTCTAGGGATTGTCTTTATGCCAGGGACACCCCAGCTGACGGCCAAAGACATCCTGTATCGACTCCAAGCATCTAAGGCCAAATGCATTGTCACCCATGACACCTTAGCCCCTGTGGTGGATTCCATTTCATCTTCCTGTCCCTTTCTGCAAACAAAGCTGCTTATCTCTGAAGGCAGAAGGGGCGGCTGGCTGAACTTCAAGGAGCTACTTGAGTGAGTGGCGATGGCTTTACTTATAGTGCATGGGAAATGCTCAGTCTTGGCCCAGTCCCACATGCCTGCTCCCCTGGCTGCAGGCTGAGGCCCCATCTGCACTATACATTTAAAGCAGCGTCATATCACTTTAAACAGTCATGGCTTCTCCCAAAGTATCTTGAGAACTGTAGTGTGTTAAGGATGCTAGGAGCTGTTAGGAGACCCCCTATTCCCCTCATGGAGCTACAATTCCCATAGTTTCCAGGGAAGAGATATGGATTGTTAAACCACTGTGGGAACTATAGCTTTCTGAGGGTCTCCTGACAACTCTCAGTACCCTTAACACTACAGTTCCCCAGATTCTTTGGGTGAATTATGACTGTTTAAAGCAGTATGATACTGCTATCATATGTGATCTTTATCTGGTGACAACAGTTGGTGTTGGGAAGCATCTTGTGGTTTAAGTTCCCCACAGTACCCAGAGTTCCTGATGTAACACCACTGTGCAGCATCATAGGAAATTAAAATGGCAGTTTCACAGATGTGGCCAGGGCAATTCATGGGTGGGGTGGGGTAGAGTTAAAGACTAGGAGGGCCTTCAAACCTGCAGCCAGCTGTGACAATGCTAGATCAGGCCAAAGGCCCAGCTAGTCCAGCATCCTGTTCTCACTGTAGCCAACCAGATGCCTATGGAAAACTCACAAGCAGCACATGAATGCAACAGCACTTTTCCCACTTGTGAGTCCCAGCAGATGTGATTCCCAGAGGCACGGGAGTGGTTGCATGTGAGTGGCTGAACATGAGCCTCGGCATAGGACGTTCATGTGGCAATTACAGTAGGGCCCCGCCTCTCGGCACCCCGCTTTTCAGCGTTCCGTTAATATGGCGCCAGCAGGGCGATCAGCTGGAGGGGAGGCTGGAGCTCCCCACACTCCAGCTGATCATGCCAGAGGAGGGGAAGATCAGCTATAGCATGCTACAGCTGATCTCCTCCTCCTCGGGGCCGGTCAGACTCATGCACTCCAGCTGATTGCACCGGAGGAGGGGAAGATCGGCTGTAGCTCGCTACAGCCGATCTTCTCCTCTTCTGGGGTGATCAGACTCCCACTCGAGCTGATCGCGCCCGAGGAGGGGAAGATCTGATCTTCTCCTTCTCTGGTGCGATCAGCAGGTAAGGTTCCAGACCCCCGCGCTACAGCTGATCCGCTTTTTGGTGGTTTTTGCTTTCCAGTGGGGGTCTGAGACCTAACCTGCCATATGAGTGGGGCCCTACTGTACATGACCAGCACACAGCCATACTGATAGGCTCCCATAGTCAGCAGTTATGAGGTTGGCCCCTGCTACATCTGTCTGCACACTTTGCTGTACTTTCAAGGATAAAAGACTTCAGCATTCACTTCTTTAATCTGTCACCCTTCCTTGCCTTTCTTTAAGAGTGGCCCCATCTGATCACAGCTGTGTTAAAACCAAGAGCGATGAACCAATGAGTATCTACTTCACAAGTGGAACCACTGGGTCTCCAAAGATGGCAGAGCATTCTCAAAGTAGCTTAACTCTCGGATTTGCATTATCTGCAAGGTATTTTTCTTTAATGCTCTTATGCTTCTAAGATCACATCCACACCATACATTAAAAGCATGTTTAACACACATGACTTCCCCCCCCCAAAAAAAATCCTGGAAACTGTAGCTTATTAAAGGTGCTGGGAATTGTAGCTCTGTGAGGGGTATACTACAATCCCCAGGATTCTTTGGAGGAAGAAATGTGCTTCAGATGCATGGTGTGTGGATATGACCTGTATCATTCCAGACTCCCATCACTGAACTTTTGTGTTTCACAGGTACTGGCTGGACTTCAAGCCTGCAGACATCATGTGGAACATGTCTGATACAGGCTGGGTGAAGGCAGCTATAGGGAGCGTTTTTGGGCCCTGGCTTCGAGGCACCAGTGTCTTCATACATAGCATGCCCCAGTTTGACCCAAGAGAGATTCTAAATGTAAGGATACAAGTCCTGTCCTTGGGGATATATTTTGTGTTTCATGCTCTCTGCCGCTGGGCAATGCTAGCTCAGCTCTTGGGGCACCATGGGCAAGATGTTCTCAGCAGGCCCCTCTCTCTGACATCACTTGGGCCCTCCCTTATAATATCACTGCAGCCCACCCTGTGACATCAGTATGACCTGCCCCTGTGACATCATTAGGGCCCGCCCCTGAAATCTCAGGGTTTGCGATACTTCTAACCTGGCAACCCTATCTCAAAGTGAGCCTGTGACATCCCCAGCCACCTATCCCTGCCTTCCTGCAGCAGATGAGGGCATCTCTGCCTTTGTACACTGTAAAATCTACCCTTAACACATGTACAGAGGCTATACAATGCTATATAATAGCCAACCTTTATGTGCAGTCTTTTCACTCACAGCCTGGGCACTCCACAGTATCCCATCCTTATCTCTGGGTGATCCTGGATACCCTAAACCCACTGTGGTCATATTTACTGCTAGGTTGTATGTGAGGAAAACCTTTCCTTCAAGGGTTATTCTTATGGCATACAGCAGCCACCAGTTTCTGAATGCACCGCCTTTAAAGTATTTGCCAAGCGACTCTGCAGATTGTGTGTGTTAAATTTAGTACCATTTGTTATTATGCCACCTCATTAACTGGTGTTTATGTGATAGACAGTAACCAAGCTTAGGTATGGAACAAGAAAAACCAAACAATACTTTATTATTTACATCTGAGTATATGGGCAAAGCAATCCAACTTGCCAGAGGCTGGTGGGAGTAAAGCCAGTGGTGGTAGAGCTGGCAGAAGGAGCCACCACATCCAGCTGCCGCTTGGCGGCCTCTTGGAGGAGAGGACACCCCATTTCCCAGAGGGCTGCTGGAGGGAGCCATTTCCCTTCTGCCACCCCATTTCCCAGAGGGCTGCTGGAGGGAGCTGAACGGGACCTGGATACAGCGTAAGTTCCCCCTTAGCCCCTCCTCTGACACCCTCCTGGAATGCCCCTTTTGCAGGTCTTCCACCGGCTCCCCTTAGGATGGGCTGGGCTCCTTTGGTGGATCTCCAGCTGAGTTGGCCGGATCCCTGCTCAGCTGCGACTGAACAGGGATGAGGGACTTATACCGGCATAGCTCAGCTGAGCCAGGACCCAGACAGAGGTCTGCTGTATCCAACTTGCTTCAGCCCGGTGTCAATGCGAGTTGGATTGCACCCTAAAGCATTAAAGATGGTATAAAGCTCTGCATATATCATTCTACTACACTATCTAACTAAATCTCTATCCACCTCAGACCAGCCTCCACACTCTACACACTGGTTGGGAAAGGCTGCTCTACCCCAATACCTCATCTAACTATCCAAACCTCAGAATAAAACCAGCTGAATAAGTCAACTGACAAAACCTCCAATATATTTAAAAACAAACCCAACACCTAATCAGAAACATTCCCGCCAAACACTCACTCCCTAACATTCCATTTTACCCCTCCCCTCTCTACCCCTCTCCCCTCTATGTCTATATTATACAGCCACAAGAGTCAGCACGGATTTTTCACATTCTGCAATGTTAAATTGAAAATACCCCCCATGCCATTCTGATGCTTCCCATAAGATCATTTGAAAACAAAACCTTACAAAACTTATAGTCCTGAACTCAGAAACACTTGCTTAACAACCCTCTAAATTTTCATGGCGATACACAAAACAGTTGGGGAGAAGTGAGAGTGCAAAATGTAAAAAGAGTCAGAGGGGAAAAACAGACCCCTTTTGGATTTTTTTCTTTCAGAGTTCTCATAATTTGTTGAACTTAATTAAAAATCAGCCATGTTCACAGAGTACCTGTAATCCTAATACTGACCTTGCCCCATACTCTGACAGTCATCTTCTGCAATTCAAAAGTTTTAAAAATGCCTGGCTGATTTTTAATTAATTTAAGAAATTTAGCATTGAACTTAATTATAAGGACAGGCACGCTCAGTAAGAACCAGTTGTCAGTGTTCTAAAAGCCAGACTCACAGCTGCTGAGCTTGGCTAATCAGGGGGCCACACCCACACCAGACTTTTATTTCAGTTTATACAGTCATGGCTTCCCCCAAAGAATCCTGGGAAGTGTATTTTGTGAAGGGGGCTAAGAGGAGACTCCTATTCCCCTGACAGAGCTCCAGTGGCCAGAATTGTTTAACAGTCAGCCGCTCTGACTGAAGCTCTGTGAGTGGAACAGAACATCTCCTAGCAACTCTCAGCACCCTTCACTAACTACACTTCCCAGGATTCTTTGAGAGAAGTCATGACTGTCTAAAGTGAAAGAAAGGTCTGGTGTGGATGTGGCCAGGGGCAGCTTTGGTTTAAATTTGGGTGGGAGGCTACATGTGCCTGCTGTAGAATAAAAAGGTGGGGGAAACCCTGAAAAAGAATGATTCTGTTTACAATGTTTTCATTTTAGAAATGAAAGGGGCTTCCCCTCTTCCCAGTGCCCACCCATCCAATATCCTCCCCTCCCCCTCTCCTCCCTCCCTCCCCCTTCCTGTCCCTTCCCCAGGTCAGTTTCACCTATCCTCAGCATGATTGCACAGGAGTAAATCCCACTGAACTCAAAAAGCATGCAAATGATCAAACCTGCCTTCCTATCCCCTCCCTCCTGCCCCTTCCCTCCCCCTTCCTTCACCCCTCCCTCCCCCTCCCTCATCCTATTCCAATCCCCTCCTTCCTCCTCCTCCTTCCCTCCCCTCTGCCCTGGATGAGTTTAAGAGTGGGGGGGGATGAGAAACTGAAACAGACGGATACATCTATCCCTAAAGCTACCTCACTGGGTTCTTATAAGGATAAAATGGGAACAAGGGAGGAGGGGGAGTGAGACAATGTCCCTCGGAGGAAGGGGAAGTTAGGGGAAAATAATCAAAGCATCTTTTTCCAGAATGAATTCATGCTTCCCCTCCTCTCTCTCCAGACTCTCTCCCAATATCCAGTAACAAAAATGTGCAGTGCTCCAACGGTCTATCGCATGCTGGTGCAACATGATCTCACCAGGTACCCTGCATTATTGTTTCACATGAGGAATGTGGAAATGCTGTTATTGTCATTCAGCCTTGCAATGAGAAACACTGCATCCGTATTGCTGCTCCCACCCCACCACCCTGGGCATCATAATGCCACATTACAATATCCAGCACGCAATCTGCTGGCTGGGAACGCATGGTGGTGGCATTATGGCATCTGCTTTTTGTCTAGCTCTAAAAACTGGAAGGAAAGGAGAATGGTACATACGGGGATGGCCCAAGCATGGGCTGTCTTCTCCAGGATAGGGATGGGGGAGAAATGTGATTCAGACAGCATTTAAAGCTGCATCTATAAAATCCACATTTTCCGAAACAATGTGAGAGCCCAAAGCATAGCCATCCTTCGAAATTATCTTCTCTGAACGTTGTGATGCAGTTCTCCAACCAAATAATGTTTACCAGAATGCACATATTACATAAATGTGTGCATAAAAATTAATATATTAGTGAAAATAATGTTCAAAAAATGCATTGTGATAAATTGCTTGCAAAAATGTGCGCATGAGTCAAAACTGCGAGCAACAATGTATTTGCTAGGAGAAATTTACACTAAGAATTTTCACAAGGATTTTGTTATTTAGAAAAATAGGAAAAATGAAAAACTGAGAGAACAAAATTAGCAAATCCTTCTGTTCCTAGGTGCAAGTAAAAAAGGCAACCCAGTGGGGGCTGGCTGAGGTAGGGATGGCAGAGAGAGTTGAGTCAGTGAAAGCAAACCTACCTAATTTTCACTTTTCAAATACACAATACCAGAACTAAAACACAGTCATACTTCAATATTCTCTGAATTTTGCAGTGCAGTTTTCTAGTCAAGTAATGCATGAAACCATGCAAATGCCTGCAGAAATGTGGAGAACTGAATTTAAGATTGGAAAAATGAGAATCTAAGAGAACCAAAATTGACAGATCCTTCTTTTCTGCTCCGGGAGCATTATTAGGAGGTCACCTAGGGGGCACGAACCCCTGGTCTTTTGTGGCAGATCTCTTGCCCCTTCCCCTCCCCTTTTGAAACATTAGAAAACCCGCTATGTTGCTTATAGGGTGTCTGGGCACAGCTCTGGTGACACCCCACTCCCCACCATCTTAATTTCTCAAACAAACTGGCATGTGCACATTTGTGTCATGGGCCTGTGCCCCAAGTCCAACATCAGCCACCTGAGGTGGCCACCTCATTCTACCTATTGGGCACATCCTGATTTTTTTTAAAATCCATTCTAACCTGGGTTCAAGTCTCTTTTGGGGATGGAGACAACCCTGGTTGACCTGGTGGGTGGCTGGTTCTCCAGTCCTGCTAGAAAGCCATCCGTTCTCTTCCTGTTGTGTCTGCTAAGCTACAGGTTCAAGAGTCTCAGGCACTGTTTGACAGGAGGGGAGGCGCTCAATCCGGAAGTGATGGTGCAGTGGAAAAATCAGACAGGGCTGGATATCTACGAAGGCTACGGACAGACTGAAGTGGTAGGTGCCATTTAGTCGATCAACAGAAAAAAGAAACCAGGGCACAAAACTATGTAATGGCCTTTGCTCTTGGAGCAAAGCTAGAGATGTTTAATGTTGTGCAACCGAACTGAAAGGGTATGCTTAGTTGAAGCAACTTTAACCACTGCCCCTCTTAAAAGTGTTCAGTTCATTATTTATTTAGTGTTAATTATTCTATTTATATCCCATCTTCTCTCCTGAGATCTCGAGGTGGCCCACGTGGTTCTCCCCGTCTCCATATGATCCTTGAGCCCCTTGAAAATTCAGACTAAAACCCAGAGCAGATTCCACTGAGATGGAGCCCACAGCTGCCACTACATCTCTTTGCACATCTGGAGTGACCAGCGGTGTAGTGGTAAATTTTGAAAAGTGCTCTGCCCCAGCAAGAGATGAGGGAAAACTAAATTCAGTTCACATTCAAAAGCAAACTTCCCTAATTGGCACTTTCTGCAACAATATGAGGATTGAAACGCAACCATCCTCCAAAATGTGCATTTCTCCAAATGTTGCGATGCTCATCTCCAGCCAAGTGCTGTGTAGCAAAGCGCATATGCTAGGGCAGACTTTGCATAGGCATTAATATATGAGTGAGAATAACATACACAAAAGCATATAGGCCCCTTCCAACTCTACGATTCTGTGTTTCTATAATTATACCAGGGGGAATTGCATGCAATTTTGCCTAATGTGCACATTTCTGGCAAAGCAATGTGTCTATTACGAGAAATTAGCAATGATGGCGAATTTTCATGAGGAGCTTTTTTAAAACACACGCACAAACTGATGTGGAAATGTGGAGAAATGAATTTAAGACTGTGAAAATGAGGAACTGAAAGGAGCCAAAATTAACAGATTCACCCACCCCTAGCCTCACTCCTAGCAGGTGCCTTGCCAAAAGGGGTGGGAAAGAGATGGCTGTGGGGAAGAGAAGGGAATTAGTGCTGACCTGTGGATCTCCAAACTGACATTTGTCTTGAAGTGCAGGAGCTCATTGTGGCAGCCCCTGTCAGCACTCCCCCACAACAGCTATACAGTGGATACGTTATTCTTCACATAACAGCAAACTGGCTTAGGTCTCATCCTCACCATACAATTAAAGCACTTTTATACCACTTTCATAGTCATGGCTTTGCCCAAAGACTCCTGGAAACTATAGTTCCAGACACCCTTAAACAAACTACAGTTCCCAGGATTCTTTGTTGGGGAGCCCTGTGCTTTAAATGTACAGGATGGATGTGACCAAAGCACATTTAAAGCACATAACATCCCTCAAAGCATCCTGGGAATGGCAGTTTGTTAAGGTTGCTGGGGATTGTGCTCTGTGATGGGTAAACTATGATCCCCAGGATTCTTCACATTGGGAGGAAACGATGTGCTTTTTATGTCTGGTGTAAACACAGACAACATTTAGCATGAGGTTTATAAATCTGTTTCTGGATTGTATCGCTCCATATCACACGGGAGGAGGAGTGTCAATCTTGAATATTCATCCTTATACCAAAACAAATGTGCAGGAGATAATCTCCCCACCAGCAGCATCTTATCCAGTCACTGAGGTCATTCCCTGGAGCAACTCTTCTAGGTTTCCCCATCAGCTGAGGTTTAGCAAGCAGCAACTACAGACAGATCTTCTCAGTAGTAGTGGTCCTCCTGTGGAATGCTCCCCACAAAGGAAGCTCCCCTGCCACCTACATTGTTATCGTTTTCTGATGTCTGTTAACAAACAACTGCATTCAACGTTCATAGTTCTCCCATGAAAATTATTAGTTTATTGAATGTCTGTCCCGCCCTTCCTCCCAAAGGAGCCCAAGGCAACAAGCAATGGAGTAGCAAAACAATAAAGATAAAATATAAAAACATATTTTAAAAATTGGCTTGTCTTCAATGTTCTACTCAGAGTAGACACACAGAAACGAATGGCTCTAAATTAGTCATGTCCATTAATTCCAATGGGTTGTTTCTTAGAGCAGGCCCATTGAAACTACAGTAGGGCCCCGCTTACCAGCGCTTCGCATTCCGGCTTTCCGCTAATGCGGAGGCGGGAAATTCCGCATTTTAAAGCCGTTTTTGTGATTTTGTGGCACTTTGCGGCATTTTTGCATCATTTTTGTGCAATGCGCCCCATTATAATCAATGGGGTTCCGCTTTACGGCGATTTCCACTTTACGGCGGGGGCCTGGTCCCTAACCCGCCATATAACCGGGGCCCTACTGTACCGGACTTGAAATAGCCATGTCCTTTATTTATTTATTAAATTTATATCCTACCCTTCCTCCCAGAGAAAGCAAGAGTGGTGTAGTGGTTAAGGTGTTGGACTACGATCTGGGACACCAGGGTTCGAATCCCCGCATAGCCATGAAGCTCACTGGGTGACTTTGGGCCAGTCACTGCCTCTCAGCCTCATGAAAACCCTATTCATAGGGTCTCCATAAGTCGGAATCAACTTTTACTTTTTTTTTCCTCCCAGAAGGATCTCAGGGTGACAAACAAAACACTAAAAACACTCTAAAACATCTTAAAAACAGACTTTAAAATATATTAAAACAAAACATATTTTAAAACATATTAAAACAAAGATCTTTTTTAAAAAAAAAAAAAATCTTTAAAAAAATCTTTAAAAGCAGTTCCAAAACAGACACAGACTGGGATAAGGTCTCTACTTAAGAGGCTTGTTGAAAGAGCAAAGATTTCAGCAGGCGCCGAAAAGAGATGGTGCCTGCCTAATATTTAAGGGGAGGGAATTCCAGCAGCGGCACCACTACACTAAAGGTCCACTTCCTATGTTGTGCAGAATGGACCTCCTGACCAGAGGGTATCTGCAGGAGGCCCTCAACCAGTGATCAACTGGGTAAATAAGGAGTAAGACGATCTTTCAGATATCCTGGTCCCAAACTGTATAGGGCTTTATACACCCAAATCGGAACCTTGAACTTGGCCCATTAGTTAATACGCAGCCAGGTACAACCAACTGAGAAGGGGGAATTAAAAACCATCACTGCTAGTTACTTCAATGTTGCTGGGGACAGTATCTTTCAGCCATCAAATTCCTTGGTGAACAAGAGTGTTAATAATGAAGGTAGACAGACACACCTCGCCAATGAGGGCATTCTACAGACAGGGCCCTGTCACAGATCAGCGCTGAGCCATCTGCTCAACTTTTTAAAGTAGCCTAAAAGTGCAATTCATGAAGACGATCAGCGGATTGAAAACTTTTTTTTTGCTGCAGGGTGTGATATCTCAGAATGAGAAAGGGAAGAAAATTAAACCTGGATCCATGGGCAAGCCAGCTCCACCTTATGATGTTCAGGTAAGAGGACAGCTGGCTCATCATTATGTGGGGCTAGCGGAAATAAGATATGGAAAACAAGCTTCAAGGAAATAGTAAGAACATCTGTGAATTCAGAGGTGTTTAGAGGTGTGTGTTTCCTTTCCAAATCATAACTGTATTTGCCACTTTTTTCTAGATTATAGACGAAAATTACAACATTTTGCCTCGTGGGGAAGAAGGAGACATTGCCATTAGAATAAAACCCAAGCGCCCATTTTGTTTCTTCTCCCGCTATGTGGTAAGCAATTCATTTATATACAAGACAGTTCTCTCTCTATAATTACTGAATATCAAACCCAACTGGCCATTTTGTTTCTCTTGTTATGTAGTAAACACTTTACATATAACAATCTCCTCCCCACCTATACTTTCAATGTGCCAAATCTAAGCAACCATCTCATATTTTCTTCACAACAAATAATGTATATACCAGACTGCCACCTCTCTATTACTTCTGTATGTCAAGCGGCCATTTCGTTCTCTCTCTCGTTATATGGTAAAAAGTGTATGACAAGATAGTCCCCTGTCTATATGCCAAAGTAAGGCAATGTGATGGCAACATTTTTTTACCACATAAATCATGGGTGAGGAGCCTCTGGCCCATGGACCTGAATAAGCCCAACAGGCCTCCCCATTTGGCCTGCCAGGCCATTTTGGCTAAGCCACAGTCCCCTGCCTTGCACTTTTGTAGGACTCGTGCAGCACTATGCAAGTCTTGACAATCAGCTGATTGTCAAGACGAGTAGCACAGTGCATGGAGCACAGACGTTCTCGTGATTGACAGGTGAGCGGCCAACTTGACCCCTGTGCTGGATCCTTATCTCACCCATGCCTGGCATAAATCTTCCCAGTGTTAAGCATAAATGAAGCACACTGGTAGAGCCAGTAGAGGCTGGTCCATTAGGGCAACTGGGGCATCACCCCACCAACTGCAGGGTTCCTTCAGCCAGCCCCCATCTTCCTGCCTTCTTACTATATCTAGTCCGGGGGGGGTGGTATTGCCTATCAGCCTCCTCTTCCTTAATCTCAGTGTTACCCCTTGTAGAACTCAGCATGGAGGAGGATGGAAACAAACCTAGAATTAGTTGGCTCTGCCTGTCATTGGCTCTGGCTCCACTTACCATTGGCCTCCTTGGCTTCCACCCCTCCAGTCCTAACAGGCACCAGCCACCAATGGATAGAGCACACAACAGATATCGTACTCCCAAGAATGACTGCCTAAGATTGCAGCTTAAGGGGGCCATCATAAAGGGGACACCCCTTCTTCCACTTCAGTAATTTGTGTACCTGCCTAATTCTAATGTTATTGATTCAGAAATCATTCCCAGTGGAGTTCAGGCAAGAGTGTATAGCAGCCAGAGACTCCAAATTTAAATGGACATATTGTTGTGTTTATGGTAAGGATAATCCAGAGAAAACAGCTACAGCCTTTCGTGGGGATTTCTATGCCACTGGAGACAGAGGGCGAATGGATGAAGATGGATATTTGTGGTTTGTTGGAAGATCTGATGATGTCATAATCTCCTCTGGGTTTGTATTTTGCAGAATTTATTTATTTGTTTATTTATGTTTATAGAGAGGATAGGGTGGGGAAAAGCCACAGTATAAAGGAAAATAATGTTTTATTGTTTTTTTTGAGGCCACTTTTCCACATGTCGGCCATCAAAAGGGCTAGCAATTTTTTTTAAAAAAAAAACCAATGACGGTAGATACAAATGCACGAAAATGAGGAAATGAGCAAGCACAGTATAGTGAAAAACAACTAATTGTTCTTCAGAAACACAAACAGAACAAGAACCAGGAACCAGATAAATCTGTCCAGGCCTAAGGCCTGGTGAAATAAGTTTTACCAGTACACTGGAAAGTGAGGAGGGGAGTACATGAACCTGTAGGGTTTGGGGAGACCTCAGGCCCAAGGGCCAAATGCAGGCCTCCCTATCTGATGACAGGTCTCTGGCATTATGAAACAAGACTGCTGAAGATCTAAACAAGGAGAAGGATTGCAGAGGGACAGTAGCTCAGTGGGAAGAGCATCTGCCTTACATGCAGAAGGCCCCAGGTTCAATCCCCAGCATCTCCAGGTAGGGCTGGGAGAGACTCCTGCCTGAAACCCTGGAGAGCAGCTGCCAGTCAGTGTAGACAGTACTGAGCTAGATAGACCAGTGGGTCTGATCCAGTCTAAGACAGCTTCCTCTGTTCCTAAGGAGGCAGGTTTGTATGGCGGAAGGGCTATCTTTAAGGCACCTGGGCCAAAACCATATAGGAATTTAAAGTCAGTGACCAGTAATGAAGCAATACGTTTGTCTTTCTGAAATTAACTCAGGGTTTTTTTGCTTCCAGGTATCGTATTGGGCCTTTTGAGGTAGAAAGCGCACTGATTGAGCACCCTGCTGTGGCTGAATCAGCTGTGGTGAGCAGTCCAGATCCCATCAGAGGGGAGGTAATGAAACTCAACATTAAAAAAGAACCTCAATCCTTTTCCTTATTTAAGTGCATGGCCAGGAATAATTAACGTTGTCTAAGGTGGAGTGATAGAGGAGGCCACCAAAGGAAAGCTCACAGGTCCCCCTCAAATCCAGAGACTCCCAGCCAGTTGAGCTACCTATGCACATGCAGCCATTACCATGCCTCGGTTCCCATTTTTAGCATGCGCTGGCAAATGCCATGTTTTGAGCTTGGTATAGGCTGGAAGCTGGCATAGCAAAAAACCATTTGGCCCTTAATTAAATTACTCTCCACGTGAACAAAATTCCTCCTGATGTTAAAGAGCTTTCTTCCCCTTTCATGCTTTTTTGTATTTGATTAACTAAATGTTGCAACATCTATTAATTTATATATATATATATATATATATATAATGGAATCTGTTGCTCACTGCTCTTTGACACCTCAGTATGATGGAGGAGGTTTTCTCTGGACAGAATGGAGGCTTGGTGGATGTTGCAATTCATATGTGGAGAATATCATCTTCGAAGAAGGTGTTCTTTAAGTTCACTGATCCTTCTCTGGTATTTATCTTCAGTGTTGCAAATATATATATTTACCTCCCTAGGTGGTGAAAGCTTTCGTAGTCTTATCTCCTTCCTTCACATCACATAATCCTGAGAAGTTAACCCTTGAGCTGCAAGAACATGTCAAAAAAGTGACTGCTCCGTACAAATATCCTAGAAAGGCAAGTTCAGTTACTGTTTGATCCCAAATAATATTGACTCTTTTAGTTAGGGTGGTCAGGCTTATCAATAGCAATGACAGTGCATGTCCATGTCCATAAGCCAGTGGTTCTCCAACTTTTTTGGTTCATGGCGCACTGTAAAACGTATAAAAAAATTCTGGCGCACTTCATGTACAAAATTAAAAATATATTAATATATTTTAAACTATGAATAAAAATAACTTAAACTATAGAAAACTATTACCTTATTTTAATAAATTAAGCATGGTCATGTGAGACATGAGCTTGATATTTTTGCTTGCTAGCTGTGTACAATAATAACTGTTACCCTAGGGGCCTAGCCTATTAATTGATCATGGATGTAATAAATCTCGATACAAATGGATTTCTTCTCATTTTTAAAATATACTTTCATAATATTCATGGCACACCTAGCCACCTCTTGCGGCACACCAGTGTGCTGCGGCGCATCATTTGACAATCACTGCCATAAGCAGTCTATCTTTGAATACTAGTTGTGGTAGGAAGGGGGCTATTGTGTGTTCCTGCCCCGGGTTTCCAAAAGGCATCTGATTGGCCATCATGGTGAGCAGGTGAGCTAGACTAAATGGAACCTTTGATCTAGCCGGACTCATGTTTTCATTTCAGTGTCGCCCCTTCTGTGTTGTGAAACATACTTTGATCTGCCCAACCTTAAAATTTATGGGCATCTGTTATTTATTTTTCTACAACACTTTTGAGACATTTGTTTAATTCTGGTGCTTACTTGCCTGTTTTGTTTTTGTCCTTCTATCAGATGGAGTTTGTCCAGCAGCTGCCAAAAACCATCACTGGCAAAATCCGAAGAGTCGAATTGCGGAAGAAGGAATGGGGGCCCCTTTAATTCTGTGCTGAGGTTATCCAAGGGTTTTCCACCAACACGATCAGAATTAGGTAGGAACTTCAGTGTGTAGACACCAAGCAGGTACTAAACTGTGTTTGTTTTAAGACTATTTAGGTAGCGTTGCATAGGAGGGGAGGGTCAACGTTAAAAGTGACAACCTGATTCCAAACTAGTTAATTGCAACTAACATCTGAGCTCTTGATGGGGTTCAAATTAAAAAAACAAGTGGGTGCTGCAACAAGATGTTAAAGTGGATCCTTGCCTTTTAGCAAAAGTGCTCCTGTTCGGGCATTTCACTCTCCCCGCCACCCTATTTTACATCTTACCCCCAACTGACATTCAATATTTCTTTGCTTACAAAGCATGCTGAGTCCTCATCGAGCAGTGTTATGACAGTTTTGTCCCTTTAAGTGTTTTTAAAAACAGATTTGTTTTTGTACTTCTGCGAAACTTGAAGCTCCCCTGGGCTTGCCAATAACCTCCCCTTTGTTTCCAAGTGGCCCCATGGTGGCTCCTTTCCTATTGGCTCTCAAGAGAGAGAATATGGGTGCAAGCTGGTGAATGGACCTGTCACTGAGCCTGTCATCTAAAACACTGTGCTTCAACCTTGGATCCCCAGATGTTCTTGGATTACAATTCCCATCATCTCCAGCCAGTTTAGCCACTGGTCAAGGGATCATGGGAGTTGTAGTCCAACATCTGGGGACCCAAAATTGAACAACACTGATCTAAAAGATGCCTTGCAGCAGAGAGAGCGTGCCTGTGGCCCTCTAGATCAGGAGCAGGGAACCTTTGGCCCTCCATCTGTTGCTGGACTACAACTCACATCAGCCCCAGCATGGTCAAGGATGATGGGAGTTGTAGTTCAGCAACATCTGGTGGGAACAAGTTCCCCATCCCTGCTTAGAACTTATAAAAAATAGAAAGCTGCCTTATACACAATAAGACCAACTCACTCAGAATTATTGACAATGAGCAGAGGTAGTTCAGGATATCAGACAAATCTTTCCCAGCCCTACCTAATGGTAGGAATTAAACTTGGACCTTTTGCATGCAAGGCACATATGTGCTCTACCACTGAGCTATGACCCCTCCTTGAAAAACTGCTGCCAGTCAAGCGATGGACCACTGACCTGCTTGCAATAGCTTCATCTGCTCGCTTCGTATTAGTCAGCAAAGCTACACAAAATTGTTTTTTTTAACTCAGGATTTTACAAAGTATATCAAACTCTAGAGTCTAGACAAATTAATTGAACAGTTTCAAACTGAAACAAAATCAGTTTAATAAAAAATGTACAAAAACAAGACTACATACAAAACAGAATTATTTTTTACCCTATCTTAAGACGTTTTCCCACAAGGATTTTTTCCCCAAAAGCTCCAAAGCAAAACTAAAGCCAAACTCATGCAGGCAGCTTGTTTAAAACAAAATTTAAAATCTGAGACTGTGACGCCAAATTTTAAAAGATCTCCTCCCAAACCCATACAACATGAAAAAAAAATATTTGCAGCTGCTTAGTAGGCCTTGCTAATGCACTACTGTCTCACTCAAGGATGATTTAGTCATTTCCCTGGGCAACCAATAATTGCCTCCCCAACTGAGCAAAACTGATGCAATTTCCTAGTTCCTCACGCTCAATTGCTCCCATAAAGCTTTTGTTGCACAGGGAACAAGCATCCCGAAACTGCTTCCTGTCTGGAATACAAGCATCAGAGAGCTGCCTCTTCCCATTTTTATGGGGTCAGAACAGTAGCGAGGAAATGGTTGACAAACTTCCTGGCCCAGGAAAGGAATGCAGAGGTTCTCCTTCCCCTGATGGGCTAGAATTCTGGGTCAGAGCTGTCTAAATGGGGGACGGGAGGCATGCAGGGTTTCCCCTTAAACCTCCCATCTCTACTTGTAATAGTAAGCAAACACAGAAACCACTCAGAGCACCGTGGAGTAGCTCTTGGCTCATGAACACAGAACGTTTACGTGGCTCTTTCCCCCACACTACCCCTGGTTGGCTGTCTTGCCTGGCAAGAGTTAAAGAGCGGGCAATGGCTACAGCTTTCCACACCACTTGGGGAACTAAAAAGGAGTAATTTGGGAGTAGCCTGTATTCTTTAGCCGGGGAGCGGCCTGTGCCCTTCCAGATGCTGTCTGACTACAACTTCCATCAACCCCGATCATAAGCCATGCTGGCTGGGGTTGTTAGGAGGCAGTGTCCTGAAACCCAGGCCTACAGTTGAACAGAAGAGCTTTTCATAGACATGACCTTCACTCATTAAAATCCAGAGTGGTGGGGTGCTGTTTTTGAGGGAGCTGCCCGCCTATCCTCTTCTTTTTTTCATATACCTCCGCAAAAGCGTTTGGTTCAGGAAATGCGGTCGTACCCAGTTAAGCCAGAGTGGGGCAACATCCTCCTGGAAAAAGCTCACCTTAGCTGACCCTGAAAGTGGGCCCATTCACAAGGATGCTTGAACCATCCAGGCCTGGCAGAAGGGCCCGATGCACCAGCTGGCAGAGCTTTTGAGAACTGTGTTGGTCTGGTACCAAGGAAGCTACTGGCCAATACAGCCCAGCAGGCCAAACTTTGCCCACATGGCCTGTGGAAACAATTCCCAAAGGATTCCTCCCAATCTCTGCAATGCATTTCAGAACATAGTTTGAGGGGGAAATGTATTCCGAAAATACTGCAGTGTGCGGTACGGGAAGGCAATACAAGCTGCCCTGCAATATTAGAAGAATGGGCTCTGCAAAGCCATTTTAGGGATGAGGAACCTATGGCCCTCCAGCTTCTATCAGCCCCGGGCAGGATGCCAACAGTCAGGGATGATGGGAGTTTGTAGTTCAGCAGTCGCTGAAGGGCCAGAGGGTCCCCATCCTTCATCTAGTTGCTGATAAATCCATGCCAATACACAGACAGTATTCTGACAAGTTTATAGCACAAAACTTGCATGTAATCTTGTAAAAATGAAATCATTAAAAAAGCTACTCCTCTGCAAACTACACACGGGTATGATTTTAGAAAGCATTTGTTCCAGCTCCTGGTTTTGAATGAACT
The DNA here is from genome assembly GCF_030035675.1 of Rhineura floridana. NCBI lineage: Eukaryota > Metazoa > Chordata > Lepidosauria > Squamata > Rhineuridae > Rhineura > Rhineura floridana. Next base: position 14,272,984 of record NC_084496.1, read on the forward strand.
CTGGGCTCATCATCATTCAGAAATCTGAAGCATGGATCAGCCCATGTGCAAAACCAGCAGAGATAAAATGTTATTTGGCTGAGAAGAACTATACATGTTGCATGTGGCTGGAGTTTAACACCAACTCCAATAGCAAATGAGAAACAGGTTGTTTTAAGTGTCACGGTTAACAGAGACTCTGTGATCCAGAGATGTTTAGGCCAAAATCCTATCAAAAGCAAAAGGCGCACGAGTCTTGGTGTGTTTTCAATTTCACTGAGTTGTGTTTATCTAAGTCCTGGTCACAGTAGACCCACTGAAATTAATGAACCTAAATTAGTCATGCCTATTAATTTCAATGGGTCTACTCTGAGTAGGACTAGCACTGAATACCACCCACTGATCTCACTGGAACTTTGTGACTCACTTAATTTGTACTGGGAGTAGAGGTTTGGTTCAGATGTCATGGCCAAAGCAAGCTTTGGCTGTCAGGGTTTGGCCTTAAGATCACCAGCTCTCAGCTCCTCCCGTCAGCTCCAACTCCCTCTCCGGAACTGGAAGCCCATTTCAAACCATGGTTTCAAATTCAGATTTGGGGGCAAACTACGGTTTGCTGTAGCCACCAGTTTGCACACACTGAGAAAGGACACCAAGGTACTGTTACGGGAGCCTAGGAACCAAGGGAATAAACTGGAGCATACCAGGAGAAGAAGGGAGCTATCTTATTAGAAGCCGCAGCCCTGAAACTGCGGTTTGGCCAAGATGCCTAAACTGGGCCATAGAGTTATAAAAGGCAATTAAAATACACGCACGCACACACCCCAATCCATTGACATAACAATCAGCCTTCCTCCATGGTCTCTTCCCCTAGCAGGTTTCATTAATGATTCTAGTCCTTATGATTGTCGCTGGGCTTTGCTGCCTCAGTCTCCTCTTCACACTCATTTTTGTTTTCCGTCTTCTCCTCGGGTGGTTTTGCTCCATCCAGGCCACCATCTTGTGATGCTTTTGAAGCCTCCTGCTGCCCTTCCCCTTCCTTGCTCTTCACCACCTCCTGGAGGTTGTACTTCCGGAACAGAATGTAGTCCTTCACCACGCTCAAGCAGCAGATGTTCTTTATGATCTCCACCACAATGGTGAACTCGGGGTTGCTCAGATCAACTTTGTTTTCTGGATTGAGATGGCCAACTACTCCTGTCGAGGCAACACAGGAGGGGTGGGGAGGGAGGAAACTATCTGGTAAGCCTGGAGGGTAACACTTTTGATCAGCTGAAAACAAAGAACTGGAGTACCATAGTGGCACAGAGACTAAGACCATACAGAAGAGCCTGGTTGCTGGATCAGGTCAAAGGACTGTCCAGTCCAGCATCCTGGTCTCACAGTGGGCAACCTGATGCCCGTAAAAAGCCCATAAGCAGGACCTAAGCACAATATTGCTCTCCTCCCTTGTGATTCCGAGCAACTGGTATTCAGAGACATTTTGCCTCGGACAGTGAAGACAGAACACAGACATCATGGCTAGTAGCCACTGATAGGCCTGATCCTCCACAAATTTGTCTAATCCTCTTTTAAAGCCATCCAAGGTCACATCAACACCATACAAAGCACATGGCTTTTCCCAAAGGTTCCTGGAAAACGTAGTTTACCCCTCATGGTGCTACAATTCCCATCACCTTCAATAAACTACAGTCCCAGGGATTCTGTGGGAGAAGCCATGTGTTTAAAATGTATGGATGTAATCCAAGTCGGTGACCATCACTACCTCTTGTGGAAGTGAATGCCATAGTTTAACTATGTGTTGTGCAAGTACTTTCTCTTGTCTGTCCCAAATCTTCCAACTTTCAGCTTCATGGAATGTCCCCAAGTTCTAGTTTTATGAGAGGGCGAGAAAAACTGTGAACAAGCAAGTTTCTAGTTCAAACATCAGCTCAGTCTTGAACTCATGAGGTGGCCTGTAAGCAAGCCACCACCATCTCTTCTTCAGCCATTTATCAGGGCCAAACTAGACACAATGAGATGGATGCATGTTATTTTATTTTATTAAGTATTATTTAAGACCTCTCTCTTCCATACAAAGGGACAAGACTAGGAGTAGGTTCATTACATTTAATGGGGCTTTTTTTCTGAGAAGATGAGGGGTTGTATTCAACTAAGTCCCACTCGGAGCAGACCAATGAGTCTACTCTGAATTGAATACCACCCATATACAGGACTGCTCTAAGTTGGTTGCTCACAAGTCTCACTGAACGTAATGGGATCCCAATAAAAACTCAGTGCAATTAGCTTAGGCTGCAACTAGTACCCACTGGGTGGTATTCAACTAAGTTCTACTCAGAGTAGACCCACTGAAATGAATGAACCTGACTAATTTGGGTTCATTCATTTCAATGAATCTACTCTGAGTAGGACTAGCACTGGATACCACCCATTTCCCAGAGAATATGCCAACTGAACACAATGGAACTAACTTTTGAGTAGACATGTTAAAGGGCTGCACTGGATCCAACCCATTGTCATGGGATCTGGCTTCCAACAAAAAATAAATAATAATGAAAAGCAATCATAATAGTAAAGAAACAGCAATAGTCAGATCCTCCACCCACCCCCAAAACCAAACATCTAAAACAGGGAGGGGGAACCTGCAGCTCTCCAGATGCTGCTGGAATCCATCTCCCAGCAGCCAGCATGGCCAATGATCAGGGATGATGGGAGTTGTAGTTCAGCAACATCTGGAGGGCCACAGGTTCCCATCCCTCCTCTAAAAGGTCTGCCAACTGAAGTCATGTGAAAAATAGTGGCTGGGGGTGAGGTGAGAAGAGACATGACAGAATCAAGGAACCAGAGTTTTGTATCCAACTACCCTCTACTTACAGAAGACCCATTGAGATTAAGGGATCTAAGTAAGCCACATCCATTATTTTCCATGGATCTACTCTGGGTAAGACTAGCACTGGCTAAACCCAGGGTGCCTCCGAATATAAGTTCAGCCTGGAGACTGTTTTTATTCCCAGAATAGAGCTCCCAGTTCTTTTCACTCATAAACATTCCTAGCTCCCCCTGCCCAAAGCATGCTTTGTTTCAGCACCTTAAAACAAACAAACAACTTTGTTATTACTATTATTACACAACCGGGAATCAGAATCATCCAGAGACCCACACTAGGTCCTAATTCACGTTTTGCCCATCCCTGCTATTAAGAAGCAAATCACTGACCTGCCAGTTCTTTGATGACTTCTTCCCGGCTCAGGTGGCTGTTATTTCGAGCCTTGTAAACAATCTGAAATGTGCCCTTCTGGGGACTTTTAAACCAAGGCTCAAAGAAGGTCTCTGAATATTGTTTCATGTCCTCAAGGAAAGCTTTGCAGGTGCCCGAAACAGGCAACATGCGCAGGATGACCCGGGTCTTCTTCTTTTTGGTGGCATGCATGTCCCTCAAGATGTGATGCACCAGCTTCTCAGGCTCTGTGAGGGGAAGGCAGCGAGTGAGATGTTTTCCATTCATTCAGGAGGCTTTAACGCTGGGTGAAGAAATGGCATCTCTAAAGGATGGCATGAAGTTCTAGGCACACACAGGGATTTGTTCACGTGCCTTCAGAGTAGGACAACATAGCAGGAGAAGGGGAACCCTTTTTCCTGATGAGGGCCCCGTTCCCTCAGGTGTAATGCTGGCAGTGGGCAGAGCCAAAGTCAAATGCTCTTCTCTCTCTTTTACCGCCACCTCCCTTTCTGTCTTCCCCTTTGTGATATTCCCAGTGTTCCCACCCTTCCCAGTGTGATACGGCTGAACCCAAGAGATCAAGACTTCCCTGTGGACACCCACTGCGTTCATGGCTCATAGCTCATGCTCTTAATCATTATGCTGCCTCTTGCCATTCCATGCATGCTTACCTACACCCAGGGTCCTAATGAAAACCACATTGTTGGCACCACTCTCCACCGACTGGAACCGTCGCAGCTTCTGCTCCGTGGAAGTGCGAATCTGATCCACTTCTTTTTTCAAAGCAGCTTCAACATCGTCATCCTCCTCCTCCTCATTTCCTGACAGTCTGCCCTCATCTTGATCTGCAAACTTTACAACGGCATGTGCATGCAACGTATTAGGCAAGTCAACTCAATGCGAAAGACTTATTTATAGCTGGTGCAAGTTGAAATTCCTTCACAGGTTTAGTGGATGTCTCATGTTTTAATTTAGGGTACCACACAGCCATCTAAACCCCACTGGAGGAAAGGTACAAACCTTCAAGATAATACATTAACAAAAGATCGTCGAACACTACTTGTTAAGGAGCAGATGGCAAGCCTATTCAGTGAGTCCTATGCACAACTTACCCAGGAGTAAGACACACTGAACACGGGGGTTTGCTGAGAGGAAATGTAGGCTGCATACTACATTTACATTTAAAGCACATTATTTCCCACAAAGAATCCTGGGAACTATAGTTTATTAAGGATGCTAGGAATTATACCTGTGAGGGATAAACTACAGTTCCCAGGATTCTTTTGGGGGAGATGATGATGATGATGATGATAATGTTAGGGATAAATTGAAACCCCCAGTGCTTGTAAAACTATAATTCACTTGTCCTACCTAAACCAGCTTGGGCTTCACGGGAAATAGAACCAAAGTGGCCTTTATTTGACTTTTGATATAAAATGTCGGTTTATTTCCTGGTGACCTGACCCTTACCTACATTCCAATGGCTCGCATAATAAAAGCCGGTTTAAGCTGGAAACTTCCCTACTATGCATTTCTGTATCACATTTATGCTTATGGCCTTGCTTATTGTTACTAATGTGCCTTGCATAGGAATGTCAAACGCTGTTCCAACGTCCCACAAACCTTGACTTGTAATACTCCTTTGATATGTAAGCAAAGTAATATCATGTCTGTCTCCAGTTTAGGGGGCGCCCGGTTGCAGCTGGGCCTCCCCTCAATAGTTGCCTTTGTCTGCTCCTGCATAGTGCTTATCTCAAGGACATGCGAAATATGCAGACATAGAGTCTAAGAGATAGTCTCGATGTTTCCACTTTGTCCTTCCCCCTGTACCCCTTTACCTCCTTACATATGCCCCAAAGCTATGACAGTTAGCAACTGCTTCTTTTGTATTTTATGACGTGAACCCGATATTGTAAACCTCGGGGTAAGCCTATATAAACCCTTAAACACCAATAAACGAGGTTCCCATGCTGGCCTGCTTCGGCTTGTAAGTATTGGGTCCCCTTTGCAAAGGTTTTTGTCTCATGTTACTTGATCTCTGATAGTGGGTTCATTTGCACTCAACTCCGCACTCTTCCCAGGTGTAATAAGCGAGTTGGGGTTGACAGGGCGACTTGCGTGTTGGGTTTGGACCTAACAACAACAACAACAACAACAACAACAACAACAACAATAATAATAATAATAATACTAAAATTTTATCTGTGAGTCGCCTATCTGGCCGACTTAACGGCCACTCTATAAATGTATGGTATGTAGCCTTCAACCTTTTCAGATCTGGAACATTTAGACTAAACATGCATTTGGTAACCCCCTTCATAATTGTTTACCATGTATTTGTACGGTGGCAATACTGCTGTTGCAACCCACCTTGGATTAGGCTGCAACCAAGTAGTGCAGAGGTGGCTGAACTACAGCTCCCATCAGCTGCAAGCATGGTCAATGGCCAGGAATGATAGGTGTCATCATTCAGCAACATCTAGAAGGCTAAAGGATCCCCCACACTTGCAGTAGTGGGTCCCAACCCACCAGCTGAAGACCAATGAAATCATGTCTCCTTCATGGGGGCTGCCCTTTTCCTTCCATTTGCCCAGTGGGGAAAGGTCGTAACTCAGTGGTAAATCATCTACCTTGCATGCAGAAGGTCCCAGGTTCAGTCCCTGGCATCTCCATGTAGGTCTGAGAGAGGCTCCCTGCCTGAGAGTGGGTGCCAGTCAGTGTAGTCTAGGTGCTGACCGTTGGCCCTCCAGATGTTGCTTAACAGCAACTCTCATCAGCTCCAGCAAGCATTGCTGATGGCCAGGGATGACCTGAAGGACCAAAGGTTTCTCACACCTGGTCGTGGCGAGGAGTGCTTTTGCAAGGCTTGTCTGGAGGACAGGGACAGTGCCACTGTTAACCAGCCCTTGGCAACCCCTAAGATCAATCACTGCAACATCTTCACAAGGCTGCTCTTGAAAATAATTTGGGAAATTGCTGCTGGGCCATAGCTCAGTGGCTGAGCATCTGCCTTGCATGCAGCAGGTCCCAGGTTCAATCCCTGGCGTCTCCAGATAGGGCACTTAGAGACTCCCTGCCAGAAACCCTGATGAGCCGCTGCCTGTCAGTGTAGACAACACTGAGCTAGTTGGACCAACTGGCCTCGCCCAGTGTAAGGCAGCTTCCTGTGTACCTGCTCAGGCCCGTACAGCTGCTCGCCATATTCGCCCAGCAGGCTGTAGGCTTCGGCCACGCACTTGCGCTCGTTCATGTTGCAGGTGATGAGTATGCCGCACATGCCAGGCTCCAGCTGCCGCGATCCGCCCGGCCGAGCCCGCTTGGCCGCCTGCATGTACTGCGCTTTGGGCCGCCGTTTGCGGGAGGCAGGGCCCGCCGGGGTCGGCGTCTCCACGGCGGCCATCAGGAGACGGAGCGAACGAGACCGATTGGCGGAGGAAGACCGGCACGGCCGTTAGGAAAGGACTCAGCGCGGGAAGAGTCAAAAGCTACTCCCCACCACGACGCTTGCCGGCGCCCTCTTGATGGCGTCATCGGGACGCGCCTGGGAGGGGGGAAAAGCACCATAGAGATAGGAAAGAAAACTATAGAGATAGGAAATATAGTACATCTCTCTCTCTCTCTCTTTCTCTGTATACACACACACACACACACACACACACACGTATGATAAACCGCGAAACAGGAGTGGGGAACCTGTGGCCCTCCAGATGATGAACTATAACTCCCATCTGCCCCAGCGACAATGATCAATGGTGATGGGAATTGTAGTCCGGCAGCAAATGAAGAGCCACAAGTCCCCCCAAGCCTGTCATAGAGCGTCAAGCGATAGAGCGACGCCACCCCGCAGTTATAGAGAATCACAGCTTTCCCGTTATTACGACTTTGCCGCACGGAGTGGGATAAAGGGACGCTATTCTGCGTCCAATGGGCATGTGGGAATCAATGGCTTTCCATTTTTACCATATTTTTACCATATGTTAGCACTTTTCGGTCTATAATTTCTACCGGAAGTTCAGGCCTTAATGACTTTTTCTGTCTCTATGGCAACAGGCAATCTCTTCCTCGCCACGCAGTTACGCCTGTGGCGCGAAATAGTTTCCCGCCGGGTCCTAAAACCCGTCCGATAAACCAACCAGGGTGAAAAAAACCCGGTGCCCTACCAACTCCTCCTCCACGCCAACTTTGCGCATAAACCCGAGAATTCTAATAAAATTGGCCGGTTAAGATTATATAAAGGACTCGGAGCCCACGGCGACAAACAACAAAGTAGGGGAAACAATACAATTGAAATAACCATACAATTAAAAATAAAATAATTTAAAAACTTCAAAATTAAGAACGTCTAAAAACATTTAAAAGCATCTACGACAATGACCATTTGTGACCATTTGCTTGTGCGGCGGATGTGGCCTATATCGCTTCTTAATGAATCGTTTATCCCTGTCACTTTTCTAACTGTCAGAAGTCCATTGTGTGTTTCTTTTTTAAGTGGATTTGTTTGTTTATTATTTATTTATTATTACATTTAAACCCCACCATTCCTCCAAGGAGCTCAAGGTGGCATCCGAACATGGCTGTCTCTCTCTTAATTTTATCTTCACAACAACCCTGTGAGGTAGGTTAGGCTGGGAGACAGTGCCTGGCCCAAGGTCACCCACTGAGCTTCTTGGCCAAATGGGGATTTGAACCCTGATCTCCAAGGTCCCAGTCCAACACTCTTCTAGCCACTACACCATCCTAGCTCTTTAAACCCCTTTTAATTTAATCAATTTTTGCAAACCTACATTTCCAGCATAAAACTGAATGCCAAAATACTGGCATCTGGGGGCAAGATTCTTGGCAGCTATGGGAATAAAGGCAGACAAAAGGCAGCTCTTCATGTTTATCCTGCTGCTTCTATTATCTAGGTTCCTCTTTTAAAATATAGGTGAAAAGCAAAGAAGAGAAAGTGCTGAAGGTCACCTTTTACTGATTAGGTTAATTATTAGAGGATGCTGGCATTCAGCCCCAATGAAGTGCCTCACAGCACTTTCTTGTGCAAGTACATACCAGGAGCCAGAGAGCAGTGGAGCCCTCCGGGAAAGACTTTGGGGCAGAAGTCGAGGGCCCTGCTCAGCCAAATGAGAAGGGGGGGGGAGCCCAACACATAAAATGATCACAGCATTTCAGAGTGAAGTAATACAAATTACAATCTCAAGGGGAGGGGCCTGTAAGACCATTAAGTCCATACTCTTAAAAAAGTTGCCTGACTGCACCATCGCTAGAGATCGTGTGCTTGGAGAGCACCACCTTCTCCACTGTGTTTTTTTTTTAAAAAAAAGCTTGAAATTTTCTCTTCACACCATGGTTTCTGATTCTTCTTTGCTGGCCAGTCTCAAATCATGGTTGGTCAATTTGGACATAAGCCATAGTTAAGCTTCCTTGGAGTGCAGATCCCGTGAGTTCAATGAATTTTTTGCTCCCACATAAGCGAGTATAGAATTGCAGTCTTGGGGACCAATTCTAAAGGGGGGGATAGGGAGCCCTTCTGGTTCTTGCCGATGAGAGTCAAAGCTGGAGGGATAGTTCCCTTCCTTCTTTTCCAGCCTGGTTTTGCAGAGGGGCCCAGATTGGACATCTCACCAGGAAATGGGCTGACTTTGGCTGCAGCGGATCACTCCCTTGCCGCCCCTAAAATGGTCCATTTCGGGGCCGTATGCTGGCTATGTGCACCCCACCGTGCTTTTGGCAGGCACAGTAGTGCCCTCCACTTCATCCTAACCCCTGCCATCAATGCAGATGGGGGAGTTAAGGTTTCTCTGCCCATCAGTATGTCTGAATCTGCATGAAGCATATTGAGCATTCAGGGGGAAATGCTATATAGGAAGAGCCCTGTTGGATCAGGCCAACGGCCCATCTAGTCCAACATCCTGTTCTCACAGTGGCCAAGTGGATGCCCATGGGAAGCCCGCAAGCAGGACTTGAGTGCAACAGCCATACTCTCCCGACTTGCAATTTCCATCAGCTGGTATTCAGCGGCATATTCCCTCTAACACTGGAGGTAGAGAAGAAGAAGAAGGAAGAACAATAAGAATTTTTTATTGTACTAGCCATTGGTCTTAACCAGCACAAGGGACAATTTACCCCAGAAGGAAAGACACGTATTGACTATTTAATATTACTTTTTAACGCCAGATCAGTCAATAATAAGACGACAATAATCTATGATCTTATTCTAGATGAACAGGCTGATATTGTCTGTATAACGGAAACCTGGCTTACCAATTTAGGTGGAGCCAATTTGACTGGGATCTGCCCCCCTAGTTACGCTGTCTACCACCAACCTAGATTGGACCATCGTGGTGGTGGAGTAGCTCTAGTATACCGTAAATCTATTCCCTTATCTAGAATTTTCCTTCAATCTTCCCCTGGTTTTGAATCTCTCTGCCTGAAGCTTGGTCACCAAAATTACATTGTGATTCTTGTAATCTATCGCCCCCCCAATCCACTAAGCCGTTCCTTGTCTGACCTGTCTAACCTAATTGCAGGTTTACTTCTGGATTCTCCTAGACTTTTAGTGTTGGGAGATTTCAATATTCATATAGAATCCCCCACCTCAAATGATGCTCTTGATTTTTTATCTTTAATGTCCACCTTAGGGCTACAACAGTTAATCTCAGTCCCAACTCACACTGCAGGCCATACCCTAGATCTTGTCTTCCAACCAGAAGCAGATACCTCAGACCTTCGAATAGAGAATATAACTTCTACCCCATTATCTTGGTCGGATCATTATTTAATTAGTTTTAACCTCCTTGTGTCTTCTGTACCTCTCAAAATTAGAACCCCCATTAAGTTATACCGCCCTAAGAGATTATTAGACCCTGACGTATTCCTATCAAAGTTTAAGGAATACCCATGCCCCCCTACCGGAACTCCAATTGATACTCTGATCTCCTCTTGGAATAACACCATGGCCAAAATTATGGATTCAATGGCCCCCCTTCGTCCGTTAAAAATTACAAGACTCAAATCTGCCCCCTGGTTCTCTAAAGAACTGCTATCGTAAGCTGGAACGCCGATGGCAAAAAACTAGGAGCCCATTTGACCGAGCTCAAACCAAGAAATCTGTGAAAGCATATTCCTTGGCTAGACATGCTGCCCAAAAAGCATATTATTCTGCTGCAACTACTTCAGCCGGAAATCAACCTAAACAACTCTTTCAGATAGTTAACAGTCTCCTCCGTCCCAAACACCCGGATTCAGATACAGTATATTCTCAAACCCGCTGCCAAGAATTTGCTGCATTCTTTGAAGGTAAGGTGGATCAGATTCGTTCCTCCTTTGACTCTGCTAAAACGGTAGAATATAATGATAGTCTATCAGATTTTGATGTAGCTAAATCACCAGAATCTAAAGACACTCTATCAGAAATCAGCCTGCTATCCCAATTTTCGTTTTTTCAACCTATCCAACCAGATGACATTCTTCAGCTTCTCTCTAGAATGAAACCTACTAACTGCTCACTTGATCCCTTCCCTTCATGGCTCATAAAAACGTCTAAAGCTGAACTTGCGAATTGGCTCACTGTGATAATCAATGCTTCACTCCAACAAGGTCATGTTCCCGAAACTCTGAAAGAAGCAATTGTAATTCCATTATTGAAGAAGCCCTCTCTTGACCCTACACTTCTCAGTAACTTTCGTCCAGTATCTAACTTATCCTTCATCAGTAAAGTCATCGAACGAGCTGTAGTCACACAACTTCAAACATTTATAGATTCAAATAACTTACGATCCCTTTCAATCTGGCTTTAGGCCCAAACATGGGACTGAAACAGTGTTAACAGCACTGGTGGATGATCTGCGACTTGAATTAGATAGAGGAAATCTAACTTATTTAGTGTTGTTAGACTTGTCAGCTGCATTCAACACTATCGACCATACCATCCTTCCGCACCGCCTCTCTAATTTGGGATTCCGTGGAACGGTACTACAATGGCTTCGCTCCTTTTTGGAGGGCAGACTCCAGAGAGTTGTCCTTGAGAACTTTTCATCTAAGGTTTGGCCATTACGATGTGGTGTTCCCCAAGGCTCCATATTATCCCCAATGTTATTCAATATTTGTATGGAGCCCTTAGGAAGGATCATCCGTGAATTCGGAATACACTACCATCAATATGCAGATGATACCCAACTTTATTATTCTTTCCCGCCAGATGTTTCAGATGTGGTTCATCCCTTAAACCAATGCTTGGCTGCAATACAGCAATGGACTAACAAGAACAAACTGAAACTTAACCCAGAGAAGACGGAGGTTCTACTAATTTGTCATAAACCCTCTCATGAATTTAAAAACGTACTTATTTTAGATGGGGTCCCACTCCCTCTGAAGTCCCAAGTTCGGAGTTTGGGTATTCTTTTAGATTCTGCTTTGACCCTTGAACCCCAAATTGCAACAGTATCCAGAAGTGCTTTCACCCAATTAAAGCTAGTCCGCCAACTTCGTCCGTTTTTAGGAACGTCGGACTTGAGGCAAGTGACACAGGCTCTTGTGACCTCAAGATTGGACTATTGTAACGCTCTTTATATAGGACTATCTGCTAGATCGCTTCGTCCGCTTAAGTTGGTTCAGAGAGCGGCGGCCAGAATGCTGACCGGAGCTGGTCCACAAATGCATACTACACCTCTTCTTTATCAACTTCATTGGCTACCGATTTTATTTCGACACCAGTTTAAAATTTTGGTATTAGCTTTCAAGGCCCTACATGGATTAGCACCAATATATCTATCAAATCGTATTCTGGAATTTAAATCTCAACGACCGACAAGAGTACCCTTCGAACATTCTCTTATCATTCCATCTACCTTTATAATCCGCCGCTCCAATATTAGGAACAAAGCTTTTTCGTGCATAGCTCCCATCTTATGGAATAACCTGCCACCAGAGATCCAATGTTCTTCCTCACTCACGGTCTTTCGCCGTCAGTTAAAAACATTTTTGTTTCTTCAAGCTTTTAATGTTAACATTTAAATTGTTATAACTATTGTATAATTGATTTTCTTAATTTTATCTTTTAATTGTATATTGTTTTGTATTAGACATTGTCTTATTTGTTCGCCGCTCTGAATTCTAAGAACTAGGGCGGGATATAAAATGTTTAAATAAATAAATAAATAAATTTGTTTCAAAGGCGGCGTCTATCTATACTATCAAATGCTGTCGAAAGATCTAAAAAGGTAGTAACAAGATGTTTCGAAGTATCCTTAGTTTTTTTAATTAGAGTCAGTAGTATGTAAAGTACTATAATTTTGTCTAAATCCTTCCTGTTCTTCATGAAAGAAATAATTTACTAACCGTGGCTGTAATTTTAGAAGAAAATTTCCATATAATTTAGCTGACATATAAGGCTGATAGGTCAGTAACTGTGAGGGTTATTTTTCTCTCCTTTTTTTATCAATAGGGTAGACAATACTTAGATTCCATCCTTTTGGTACTGAACCTGTACGATTGATTACTGTGAATAGTTGGGCTAAAACAGGAGCCCACCAATATGTAAAATTCTTAAATAGCTCTGGTGGTATTATAATCCTCCCCTGGCACCTTTTTTGTTTTTAACCTGGCAATCAGAAACTCTATTTCTTGAGGTGATACTGGTTGCCATTCTGGTAAGGGCTGTAATTGTTTTACATCTAGTTGTGTGTCTGAAAATTCCTGTTCTGTTTGTGCTCCATAGATTTCAGAGAAGTATGATCCCCATGTTCCTGCTGGAATTTGTGCTTCTATAAACATTTCAACTTCTTTCATACCAGATGACACTAATTCCCCAAATTTATCCTCTCTCTTTTATTTCACTGCTAAGCTTAATTCGTGCCATATCTTTCTTTTGCTTTAGGAGTTTTTTTACAAAAAGCCCGGAAGTTAATCAGTTCTTCGAAAGCTCCTGGTGTTTCCAAATGCCACGAAAACCTCGTGTGTTTAGCTAATTGTTTCTTGGCTAGCCTACATCCTACATCAAACCATCTGTGTGCCTGATGGTTCAGGGTCTTAGATGTTAGTGACTTTACTACCAAGGATCTAAGGTCAATTATTATCTCATGGTATACGTCGTTTACTGCATTTGGGTTTTCCATCTGCGTCGCTCCAGCATATGTGGCTCTAGTAACATTCCATCTATAGCTTCTCCTATCTTGGAGGTCCATTTAATTATTTTCTCCCCTATTACTGCGCCATCTAATTAAGCAGTTTCATTATTTTGTAAGATTTAATCTTAATCTGCAACTTAAATTTGCAATGGCAGATGGTCACTCTCTGACCTCTTTAATACAGCCATAAAATAAATCCAGGCAAAGAGTGAAGGGGAAATTTGAATATAATCAACTACACTTCCACCTCTTTGGTTCAAGAAGGTGTAATTACCTTCTGATTTATCCAAAGGGGTACCATGTAATGAAAAGAGGTATTACTATATGAGCTCCAAAAGTTTTTTACCATGTTTATTGGCCTTCTTGGTGTGTCCAAATGGGAAAATTTCCTCCTCAGGGATTCCCAGTAGGAGACACATACCCCCTACTGGGGTTCCTATGCTTGCATTAAAGTATCCCATGATCAAAAGTCTGGCTTCTAGATATGTCTGATTTATATGTTCCGGTAAATTAGTTATTAGTTACAGTATATGGTAGAGTATAAGCATCGTGGCTAGTAGCAGCTGATAGCTTTAATCTCCATGAATTTGTCTAATCCCATTTTAAAGCCATCAAAGCTGGTGTGCCTTACTGCAGCTTGTGGGAGTGAATTCCTTATTTTAACCATGGGCTGTTTGAAGAAGTGCTTTCCTATGTCCGTCCCACATTCACCTTCATTGGATAGCTCTGCATTTTAGGCTTTGAGAGAGTGAAAAACCTCCCTATCCATTTGCCCCACATCGTGCATAATTTTATACACCTCTATCATGCCCCTCCTAACTGGCCTTTCCTCTAAACTAAAAAGCCGCAAATGTTGTAGCTCTTCCTCTTAGGGGTGTTGCTCTAACCCCTTCATCACCTATTATTTCATTTGTGGGAGCTGGAGTATTTTACCCTGACCTTAATTGTATACTTTGCAGCAGCTTGAAGTTTACAGCCAGTAGTGTAGTGGAAATTCAGAAGTGCAGGGTCTCTTCATGTTAGTCACAGCCACGCCTCCCTCCTTTCTGCTGCAGGGTTGAGAATGTGCCTTCTCCCACAACAACAGATATCCATACGAGCCAATTAGCATTAAAGAGGATTGTGTTAGCTACTGAAAAGAGTCTTCTCAGCGGCTGACTCACCTCTAACTCTGAATGGCTCCAATCAGCAGGAAACAAGGAAGCATGTTAGAAGACTCTTCTCAATGGCTAACACACACTCCTTTCATTTTGATTGACTGGTAAGATGCTGGAGACAGAGGGATCTTGCTGTCACGCTTATCTCAATTTTGTGCTGCAGTTCTCCAACCAAACAATGTTTACAACAATGCATATATTAAGGGAAAATGTGCTTAAAAATGAATGTATTAGTGAAAATAACATCCACAAATGCATTATATTTGGATAAATTGCTTGCAAAAACATGTACGTTAGTCAAAACCGCAAACAAAAATGTGTTCATTAGAAGAAATTCATACTGAGGCTGAAGAATTTTCATGATGATTAAAAAAAACCAGCAAATTGCTACAGAAATGCGGAGAACTGGATTTAAGATTGGAAAAATGAGAAACTGAGAGAACAGAAATTGACAGATCTTTCCATCCCTACCACAAACTCATAATTTTTTCTCATTTTATTCTTTGCCCTGCTAATACCTCTAAGATAGCGCACCTTCCTTGCACTGATCAATATTTGTAGCACATTTTAACAACTCCCCTCCCCTCCCCCAGCAGCTGTTATGACTTCAGTGTATAGAAAGGTACTTGGCACAGGAGAGGTTGGCCTCATTGCACTCACTTTCTGACTTAAGTTTACAGCAGTGATGGAGAATTTGTGACCGTCCATATATTTGTTGGACTCCACCTCCCATCATCCCTGACCATTGGCCATGCTGGTTTTGGCTGATGGGAGATGAAGTCCATAAACATCATCTGGAGGACCACAGGTTCTCCAGCCCTAGTCAACACTGACTGGCAGCAGCTCCAGGGTTTGAGACAAGGGCCTGTTCCTAGTCCTACTTGGAGATGATGGGGCCTGAACCTGACCTTCTGCATGCAAAACATATGCCTTACCACTGAGCGATGGCCCTCCCCATCAAAACTCTTGGTGCAATTGTATGTCCAATCACATCAACCATGCTTTGGGCAATGTTTTATCAGTTACGAAGAGAGGGGAAATATATGACGGCCTGTAAGCTGTGGCAAACTACAAGTGCGCCACTCTCTCTACCACAGGGGTGGGGCATCGTGGCCCTCAGATGTTGTTGGACTCCAACTTCCACTATCCCTCTGGGCTGGAGCTGATGAAAGTTAGAGTGCAACATCATCATCTGAAGGGCCACACGTTTCCCCATCTTAAAAAAAAAAAGGACTGCCTTCAAGTCAATTCTGACTTATGGCGACCCTATGAATAGGGTTTTCATGAGGCTGAGAGGCAGTGACTGGCCCAAGGTCGCCCAGTGAGCTTCATGGCTGTGTGGGGATTCAAACCCTGGTCTCCCAGGTCGTAGTCCAACACCTTAACCACTACACCACACTGGCTCTCACTATGCCACACTAATTAAGTCCCCATCTTAATTAGAAACAATAATAGTTAAAAAATCAGAACGATGGAAAATTCCTGATGCATCGTGGTTCCACTTTGGAAACAAGGTCAGGTAAATCAGAAGTCCAAAATTTAGGGAGAAAAATCAGATGAGAATTTTGGAAGCACCCTTAGGGTAAAGTACAATTCTTGCGTGAATCTCTTTGCTTGGCATATCAGATCTAACCAACAGAGTAAGTAGGGAAGCAGGCAAGATGGGGAAACTCTCCCATCGGAACAACAAACAGGAAGATTGCAGGAAGGTTCTTCACTTGCAAAGGTTCGGCCAAGGCTACACTCTTCCCCATTCTTTGTCCCTCAATATGTTCCTTCGAATTTTCCCCGCAACTGTCTTCGGCAACTCCCGGACAAATTCAACCTGCGTAGCAAAAGATAAAAGAGTTTATCTCATTATTTTTGCAGCCTTGCACTAATTCGGTACCACGGCTCAGAGTTTACAGAACAATCCAAGCCCCTGATCAACCATGGGGGGGGCAGCGTTTGGATGAGGCAGAGATGTCCCTCCATCCTGCTCCACCAGCAGGACAGCCCTCCTGCCCAAACAGCAGCAACCAGCAAAAAACCCCAAAAGAGGGAATCTGGGGAGAGGGCGGAGCTGGGCCAGCACGAGATCCATGGGACCTGAGCTACCCCGGCTGCTGAGATATGAAGGATGGAACCAGGCCTGATTGGGGCCTCTTCCTGCACCAGCCTGGGAGCAGCTGAAGTGAACAGTAGGAATGGACGGATCTGTCAGTTCTTCAAGTCAAAAATGTTTATTGTGCTAGCCATAAGCCATGACAAATACTGTACAAAACTTTAATATAAAATATAAACAGAGACATAGAAAATATACATAATAAAAATTAACAAGCAGAGTCTCCCTGGCAGTTAATTGCTATGTAGTCTAATTCTTTTTTTCTGATTTTTTTTACCGCAAGGGCAAAAAGAGCCACCTTGTGGGTCACGTAGCTGTTAACATCACTCAGGAGATATAAAGTCTCCTCCAGGGAGTTCCCATTTCCCTGGGACAACAAAGGTTTAATAAATCTCTCTCTTGGGTGATCGTATAGAGGGCATCTTAACATATAATGCACAATATCCTCCACCTCTCCTAGATCACAAATACACAGTCTTCTTTCAAATGGCACATTCTGATAACGACCATCCAGTACCGCTGTAGGCATAACTTGGAACCGGAGTTCCATGAAAGCAATTCTTAAGGGGCTAGCCTTAATTTAGTCAGATAACAAGCTCTAAAATGTTCTGTTTTCACTAATGCAAAATAAGTAGAAAATCTGGATTTTTTAATTAGACACAGATCTCTTTTAGCGTCTATCCAAAGGAGCCAGTCCCTTAGGTGTCTTTTTTCTATGTCCACGAGATATTTTAGCTCGGGAAGATGGTAGCTATTTAAAAGGTTATGGGACATTAACTTCCAGTTATGGTTATTTTCTAACTCCTTATAACACAAAGTTGGTAAACGTTCCGTTGTCAAAGAAGCAATTCGCTTAAAATAATTCAAGCGGAGCCACACAGCTTTTATCTTTATAGATGGCCAGCCAGTTTCTGTTCTCAAGAAAGCAGCAGGTGTTCCTGGGGGTAAGGAGTATAGTTTTCTAAAAAATTTATTTTGCACTATTTCCAGGGTTGTGATCACATTCGTGTCTGCTCCCCATACCTCTACCCCATAGAGCATTTGTGTGACTACTTTACTGCCAAAGATCTTTAAGGCAGGTTCGATCAATTGTCCACCCTTGTTATAATAAAATTTCATTAAGGCTCCAATTGTTCTCTCTGCTTTCAGCTTAATCATCTCACTATGCCGTTTCCACGAAAGGGACTCGCTGAAAACTATCCCTAAATATCTGAATGAGCGGACTTGTTCTAAGACCTGTTGATCCAAACACCATTTATACCTTGGATTACGTTTGCCAAAGACCATAATTTTAGACTTAGAGTAGTTTATCAATAAATTCTCATTTTTACAGTAAGTACTGAATGAGTCAAGGAGGTTTTTAAGGCCCAAACGAGAAAGAGAAATAAGTACCAAGTCATCTGCGTACATTAAAATAAAAATCTTTCTATTGCTAATTGCTGGTGCAGGCGAATCTACTCGAGCTAACCATGGGACCAGATCATTGATATAAATATTAAAAAGAGTGGGAGCCAAAATGCATCCCTGCTTCACCCCTCGTGTAGTTTTCAAAGCTTCAGTTAATGCACCCTTTAAGCCAATTCTGATCCTCAGTTCTGTGTTGCTGTACAACTCATGAATCAACTGTAAAAGTCTACGATCCATCTCAATGCTTTGTAATTTCTCCCATAGTCTGGATCTGTTGATTGAGTCAAAAGCTGCAGTGAGGTCAATAAAGGCAGCGTACAGATGTCTTCTGTTCTTAGTGTATTTCGCTATAATATGATTTAAGACAAAGCATTGGTCGGTCGTGCTGTAACCTCTTCTGAACCCTGCTTGTTCTTCCTGGATAATCAATTTATCTTGCAGCCAATCAGTTAGTTTTTGCAGTAAATATCGAGCATATATTTTTGAGGGGATGTCTAACAAACTGATTGGACGATAGTTTTGTGGGTCATTTCTATCCCCTTTTTTATAGATTGGAAATATTATGCTTGTTTTCCATCCGAGAGGCATTTGACCAGAGCTGTTGATTGTGGTGAATAATCCAACCAGGATGGGTATCCACCAATCTACATTTTCTGTAAAAAGTTCTGGGGGAAGCATATCTTCTCCTGGTGCTTTTTTAGTTTCAAGGATGCAATAAGCGTCTTTATCTCATGTGTAGTTACTGGAAGCCACTCAGGTAAGTTATCATAGTTTTTAAATATCTCAATCTCAGCACTATCATTAGGTTGACCACCAAATAAGTTAGTAAAGTGCTTAATCCAGGAAGAAGCAGGAACTGCAGCCTCTGAGGTAGATCTTATTTCCTTTAATCCTCGTGCAACCAGCTCCCAGAATTTACCTTCATTATGTTCCCTTACTGTTTGTTCCAATTCTTGCCACTGAGTTTTTATATATACCCCTTTCTTATTTTTAAGTAAACATTTATATTCCGTCCTACATTTAATTAACTCTTCCGTTTTCTCTTTTGAAGGTTTCTTACAGGATTCTCTGATTTTTTTTTTTTTTTAATACTTTCTTAGCCTTCCTACACTCTGCATCAAACCAGCCGTGTTGGAATGTCTGTTTACTTTTATCTTTAGTTGTTATTAAACAAGGTCTAAGTTCTGTAACTATTTGCTGGAAAATATCTATGTGATTCGCTGAGTTATCCCCAAATTGTTGTCGCCTGCTCATCAGAAAATTGTTTTGTAGTTTTTGCTGGATGTTACTACTTAATTTGTTAGACCATTTCAGTCTCCTTTCGCCCAGCATTTCCCCGGTAAGATTAGTTGTATCTGTTATTGGCATCCGTTCCAACAAGGGATTTAAAGTCACCACTAAGGGGAGATGATCGCTTTCTGTTCTTCCAAGAATTTCAAAAGCACTTACTAAAGGGAAAAGTGAGACTGAAACCAATATATGATCGATAACACTGGCACCCAAATTGCTCAGATAGGTATAATAACCTTCAGTTATGTCCAGTGGGCTCCCATGCAGCGAATATAAATTTTGATGGTATATAAATTCTAAGAATTTAAGACCTTGTTGATTGAATTTGCTATCCATCGAGGTGTGGGGAGTTAGAAAGATCTCTTCCAGATCTAAACCGAAGGGATGAAAGAAACCTTCTGAAATTGCCCCAATTCGGGCATTAAAATCCCCACAGATTAGAATATATGCTTGCAGGAACTTCTGATCTATCTGTTCCAGTAAAGATACTAAATCCTTCCATATCTTGGTAACGGTTACAGGGTTGTTAGACGGTGGAAAATATGTGTTTATGCAGAAAAAGGGGTCTCCAGTCTCTGTTTTTAATTGTACTGGGAGGAGATAGTTATTTTGAGATTCCAATTTAACCAACTGGGATTCTTCGATTAATTCCAGCGATAAGAAGGACACCAGTCCACCACTACCTCTGCCCTTCTTGAATTTCTTTGTGGCTGGTAGATGGAATGATTTATAACCCCGCAGCAGTGGGGAATTGAGTTCATTAGTCCAAGTCTCCTGTAAACAGACTATATCATATAGTTGGAGCATCTCAATAAATTCTTTATCTGCCGTCTTATTTTCCCAACCTGCCACGTTCCAGGAGATTATCTTTAACCCTTTAGATTTTATATCAAGTCATTTAGAATAGTCCAAGGAGGTTTTAGGAGAGTAATCTCTGGGCTTATTATTATCACCCTTGATCCAATATTTATCTTTAATAAGGATCATGTGTTGTGTTCTCCAATTTTTCTGGTTGTGGGTATGTGTTTGCAGCCTGATGTTATTTGGGTACGTTACAAATTTGGGGAGCTCGTATCTCTGGTTCCTCCAGCCTCTATTTTCCCCAGTGTTAGATTCCAGCCATCTTTTACTTCCAGTCTTTGGAATCCAAGTGGAAATATTATGATGCCCTTGAGAGGACTTGTTTGGTGTTCTTATAAGTTCAAATAGTAGCCCTCTGTTGGAAAACCTATGTAATAGGGACCAGAAATTGTACCCTAACTCAGAACTCCGAAATGTGAGCTCGATGCTTCCCAATTGACCAAAAGAGGGTAGACATTTGCAAAAAACTCCTTTTCTTATGTCAAGGGCTGTTCCCAATATAGATTGAATATCAGTTAGGAGTTCTTTCCACGAACTTAATCTCCCTCCTGATTTCCTCACTAACCAGTTGTGGATGATCACTTGAAAGTCATTCGGTATTCTTTCCTTTGATCTAATCCTTTTCTTATAAAAAGGGTTATATTTACTCCATTTCCTTCTATTGTCTTTATAGTTGTATTTTAGGGGATGTGATGATTCGCTGAGTTCCTCGGTTGCCTCCCATCTACATTGCTGAACCATACGGGGAGACTGTTGGTGAAACTTGACTGAGCCATCTTCTTCTGATGGAGTTTTCAGGGTTTGCTTAGAAATATTAGGTGGGCAACTCATATTTTCCACTATCAGTGGAGTAGAGGCCTTATCTGAATATTTATCAATTATTAAAAGTCTTGGATCGGAGGGTGTGAGATTTAAAATGGAAACATCATTATTGCTGAGAGCTTGCTCTTGGTTACCAGCATAAGGGAATGTCTCTGAGTGCTTGTTCCAGTCTTCAAGTATATCTTTTAGTTGTTGAGTTGTTGTGTTTTGGTCAAAATCCTCCTTATGCCGAATATCTCTATCTGCTTGTTCTTTCTGTGGCACGGTGTCCTCCAAACCTTGAGTAGTAAAATTTGTCTGAGGGGCTATCGTCAAAATTCCCAACTCTACAAGGGCAACTAAAGTTCCAATGGTAGCTTTCAGACCAGAGACTTCCTGCTGCAGTTTATCCATGTTATGAAAAAAATTTTCCGTTGTCTGCTTGGTTAAAAAACATTGATCTCTTAAAATTTCCCATGAGGAAGGAGTTTCTTCCTCGTTCTCTCCCAAAACTAAGTTGCCTGAGTTTCCCTTTAAAGAATCTAGAGTTTCTTTGCTTACTGTAAGTTGTGTTTGTCTACAAAGTTGAAAGGTGTCTTCTCTCAGATCAGGATCAGTGGACCAGTTTGTTGGACTTTCGTTATAGGAATGCTTGTCTGAGTTTCTTCTATCTTCTAGATGATCTCCTGTCTCAGTTATAAAACTGGTGCAGTCAAGGAAACCCAGACTCTCCATAGGTGTTAATTCTGGAGTTCTTTGGTCCATCTGCTGCTCTTTTACTTTTGCTGTAGGTTTATTACTTTTAATTATCCCACAATAGTCTAATATTGATTTTTGGATCAAATTAGGAGTTGAGCTGTTAGTTATAGTACTACGGCTTTGAGCACGCGTGGTCACCATTTTGTACTCGTCAGGTGAATTTCAAAGAATGAAATATGCTTAAACAGCGCTAATTTCTCTTCACCTCCTAGCACTCTATTCTGATTTCAATAAAAGATACTTTGGCAGCTACCCTGTCAGTTCTTTCCGGTTCTCATTTTCCCAGTCTTAAATTCATTTCTCCACATTTCTGCAGCAATTTGCTATTTTACTTTCTTTTAGTCCTCATGAAAATTTGTCTGCCAAGTTTTCCCAAACCACGTTCACCTGATCCATTCCTGATGTCATGTTCAACATCACATCAGGTGTGGGGCAGGTAAAACAACTGGAAGTGTAAAGTAAGCTCCCAATTGTTCATTTTCCAGATCCAGTCCCCCACCTCTGATCTAGGACTGTTAGCAGGAAAAAGTCTCACAGATGCCACTGGGACATCTATCACATCACTCCAATAGGAAAGTGAGCCATGACTGCTTGACTTCCCAAAGTCAGACCCTTCAACCACATTTTGTGATTTTCCTGTTAGATAATGGGAAGATACTTGCCTTTCTAGGATACTTGTAAGGAGCAGTCACCTTTTTCACATGATCCTGGAGTTCCTTGATTAATTTTTCTGGATCATGTGATAAAAAGTCAGGAGACAAGATGACAAAGGCTTTCACCACCTATAGGATGTCAATTACATATGCATTAATGATTCAGACAAATAAAGGGGCTTCAGGGTAACTAGATGTTTGGTATATGTTACTGGTTATTTGCCAAAATCAAATGCTGCAATGTGGCATGTTCCTTGTCAGAGTTCCAGCCAGCCATGCCCTCTTCAAGGATACCCCATTCTGTCTCCCTTCCCTTTGACAGTTAGCATTCCATGCCCACTTAAGTATGCTCATTAGGTTTTCCCCCACTTAGGATTTTTCCCTAATGATATTTGTATGTTTGCAAACTTTGGGGTTTCCCTGAGCCCACTGATGCCTCCCTCTTGAGCATGGATGGCGATAGGATAGGTCATAAAAAACCAACATTGTGCAGAACTCAGATTTCACATTCTAAGTATAAACAGGAGTCTAAATTATTAAAGTCCTATTAATATCATACCAGTAGAAAAATAACTCATTGCTGCACACAATCAACAACAGGACCTCTCAAGTATTAATGTCAGCAAAGGGGACCCTCTTGGTAGTTCCACTACCCTCAGATGTTTTCAGTCTCTTGAACTTAGAATGCTGCCGTGGCAATGTTTGGTGAGCCTGAGAACTGTAATTCCCTAGGACAAATGAAGGTGCCCTGGAGAAAGTAGTTTTCCCAGGCTTCCCAGCACTTGGGATGCTGCAATCATGTACTCGTAAGCACCAAAGGAGGCCTCTAAAATGTTATTCCATTTCCAGACACGTTTGAGGAAAGGGCAGAATTTAGGGATTTATGGGGGTTGGCAGACTCTCAAAGAGAAAGGGAGATTCATCCCCCATTATGCTCCTGGTAACATCATCAGGAATTGAGCTTTAAGGGGAAATTAGTTATTTTCTGACATTTTAATCCAGCTGGGATGAGGACAATTTGCCCACCAATAACACTTTCATAGATCTCTGGAACGCAGTAGCATCTCACTGTGGTATTTCAAGATTTAATGCTCTTTCCCCAAGCAAATACACTGTATGTGGTGGTGTCCCTGTGCATAATGCGCATAGGAATGTGTCGGCCTGACTCTCCATTATTACCTCTCCTCTGACGGGATCTGGACTGCTGACCACAGCCGATTCAATGACGGCCGGGTGCTCGATCAAGGCACTTTCCACTTCAAATGGGCCAATACGATACCTAAGAGACAGAACGAGGTCACTCCGGCACCTTTTGGAGCTGAATACAGTGAAAAAGGGAAAAGCCAACCAAACTGAACTTACCCAGCAGAATTAATCAGATCATCCGACCTCCCGACAAACCAGAAGTAGCCTTCTTCATCCTTCATCGCTCTGTCTCCGGTGACATAAAAATCTCCACGCTCACTGGCTGCTGTTTTCTCAGGGTTATCCTGACAATAACCAAACATTATTCCACAACATTTTAACTGGGGTCTGCTGATCCACCCATGCTCATAATGCTGCCTCAAGATAAAATAAGAAGGCAATTTGGTATCGTCAGTGCCAGCTTCAGATCTCGGAAGACCCTTGGACAAAATGCTCACACTTCCTCCAAGAAGGTCCTCCCTCCTCCTCCCTGCTGTCTTCCCATTTGCTTTTCCTCTCCACCTGAGCCCATGCTGCCCCACCGCCCCAGGGAAGAGGTGCTGCTCCATCGCCTTGCTCCTGTCACTGCTCAGTTCCTGGGACAGGGAAAGTCTTTGGCAACTTTATCTTTCTGTGTGGCAACAAAAAGTCCCTTTCTCCCAAGGGCTTCCCGGACAGAAGCTCACTTGGCAGACATGTCACCTAGCCATGAATCTGCTCTCCCCTTTATCACCATGGAATTGGGATGTATATTGAACGCTTCTAGTCTGTGGGCCATTGTTTAGTTTTCCATATTTGTTGACAAATTTTTGTCAAAATCTGGACAGATTCAGTCTCAGTAGCTTGTAGCTACTCTACCGGTATGCCATCTGTTCCTGGTGATTTGTTTCTTCCAAGTATTTTAAGAGCAGCTTTCACCTCACATTCTAAAATTTCTGGTTCTTCATCATACGGTTGCTCTGTGAATGAATTTGTCATCCTTACATCTCTTTTATATTGACACGCTAAAAATAGTACTTACTAAGTAGCATGAGAAAAGACAGAAAGGTCGATTAGGTTTGATTCTGATAGCAAGGTCCCCTTCTTTCCCTGGGGGCTGAACATTGCCTTTGTCATCTATAATCTGCAGAAACAAACAAGATGCATATGCTATTTCAACTGACCATGTTGATTTAAAATGCACATATATTCATATCATGAAAAACAATGGTTTAACTTGGTTCTCAGTGATGCCCATTAAGTTCTATGGAATGAAAAAAATATAGAGACACTTGTCCCCAGGTGCCCTGTACATTCCAATATTATATCAAGGAACAGGAAATGAGTGAGAATATTTAGACAAAGTAATAGGGCCAGGGTTGGCTCAGTTCTCAGTTATTCCCATTAAGTTCTATGGAATAAAAAAAACAGACGCTTGTTCCCAGGATTCCAGAACACTCCAGTGTTATATCAAGAAATGGAAAATAAATGTGAATATTTACACAAAGCAAAGAGGTGGTGTCGATCACAGTGATTTCCATTAAGTTCTATAGACCAGAGAAAATGGACTGCTCAGCTGGGACATAGCTGAGAAGAGACAGAGTGAATTGCACACTCAGGAGTTCCCTCCAAACACACCCTGCCTGTCATAATAATGGGCATTTCACCGCTAACAGATAAACTACAGGGAGTATATTATTTATTATTTATCTATTTATTAAATTTATTAGTTTCCCATCTGGCTGGTTCTCCAGCCACTCTGGGTGACGCACAACATAAAACATACAATTCACATTAAAACCTTAAAATTCCAACAATAACACTAAAACCTAACCCACCCCAAAGGCCTGCCTGAAAAGCCAGGTTTTCAAGGTCCGGCGGAAACTCATTATGGAGGGGGCATGGCAGATGTCATTTGGGAGGAAATTCCATAGAGTGGGTGCCATGATTGAAAAAGCCCTCTCCGTAGTTCTCACCAGTCTAGCTGATTTAACTGGTGGGACGGAGAGGAGGTCTTTTGAGGCTGATCTTGTTGGGCGGCAACATTGATGCTGAAGGCGCTCCTTCAGATAGACTGGGCCGAAACCATGCAGGGTTTCAAAGGTCAAAACCAACACCTTGAATTGGGCCCGGAAAGCAACTGGTAACCAGTGCAACTCCTTCAGCACTGGAGTGATGTGGTCTCGGCGGCAGCTGCCCTTAATTAGGCGAGACGCCGCATTCTGTACCAGTTGCAGCTTCTGGACTATTTCTATTCTGTTTTCTGCTAAGGCACTGCCAGACTGTTGCTGTTTTCCAGTGGGATTCAATCACATACTGGCAAATTCAGGTTGTGCAATTGCACAACAAACTCTCCCCCCCCCCAAAAAAAAAATTGGACTTTTTGTGGTAGGGGATGTGGTGGGAACATGCACTGAGAAATGTGGGATGGCACATGCTTGATGCAACATCGTCCAACCTCCCCACAACAATGCAGAACAAATCATCTGTAAATGATGATAAACATCTTCTAATCTCCCCACAAACTTTGTGCAAGGAAATCAGGAGTGCTCAACAAATAGGTCATCTGGAAGCAAACCAAGTCTTCAGATGAACACCAACTGAGTAAATTTAAATGATCTACCTGGACATCATATGGTGGAGATGCTACTCCCAATGAGCCCGGTTTGATTTTCATCCATTTAACATTCGTACATATTGCTACCTGTAAGAGAGAGAGAGAGAGAGGACCACAGCCAAATGACAGTTGGATGTTTCAATTAGTTTTGGAGGGAACTCTCCATTGCTGCGTGACCAGACAAGATGGCAATCCAGACATGTACAGGTCTTGTCCAGAAAGCAGACAGATGTGGATCTGGCCCAGGAAGGCCCACCTCGCACCAACTTTGTCATTGTTTCAGGATCAGGCAAAGGCAGTTTTGTTTTCCCAGGCATTTGGGTAGCACCAATGACACTGCATTGTATTGTTAAAATTTGCTTTTTAAATTATTTATGTATTTATTTGATAACAAACATTATCCAGACAGCATCCATGTAACAAGAGACGGATGAAATTGCATTGGGCCATAGCCTGAAGTTACAGAAGTCCAGTTTGTTTTTGCTTTTACTGAATGCCACTCAGGCCACATTCATACCATACATTTAAAGCATTATTATTCCAATTTGAACAATCGTGGCTTCCCCCAAAGAAGCTTGGGAGTGTAGTTTGTTAAGGGTGGTGATAATTTTTAGGAGACTTCTATTCCCCTTACAGAGCTACAGTTTGCAGAATGGTTTAACAATCCTTTCTAGGGAACTCTGAGAATTGTAGCTCTGTGAGGTGGTGGCCTCATGAACCTTCAGACCATACCCTGGTTTGGACTGTGGGCCTAAGGTTCCCCACTCCTGATGTGCAGTTTTCTTCATAAGTCAATAAATACAGTGACCGTACTGAGTTGACAAACATCATCCTGCAAAAATGAAGACAGACATACTGTTTCGGTTTGTCCATAGCCTTCATAGATATCCAGACCCGTCTGAGCCTTCCATCGCTCCAACACTTCTGGGTTGAGCGGTTCCCCTCCAGTCACACAGTGCTTCAGGGTCATGAATTTGTACCTTGATGAGAAATGACAGTATTTTTTTTATTTATTATATTAAATTTATAGGCCACCTTTCCTCCAAAAACCTCAAGCTCAGTGGCCACCCTCGAGGAAGAGGACGAAGAGGAGGACGTGGTGGTCAATGTGGAGGAAGAAGGCGATGCAGATGAGGTAGAGGCGGGCAGCATGGGGAGACCTCCATCGGAGCTCACCGGGCCAGGGCCACGCAGCCGCCCGAGGAAGCCTCAAGCCATTGACTCAAAGACTTCATGTTAAGAACATAAGAAGAGCCTGCTGGATCAGGCCAGTGGCCCATCTAGTCCAGCATCCTGTTCTCACAGTGGCCGACCAGGTGCCTGGGGGAAGCCCGCAAGCAGGACCCGAGTGCAAGAACACTCTCCCCTCCTGAGGCTTCCGGCAACTGGTTTTCAGAAGCATGCTGCCTCTGACTAGGGTGGCAGAGCACAGCCATCACAGCTAGTAGCCATTGATAGCCCTGTCCTCCATGAATTCGTCTAATCTTCTTTTAAAGCCATCCAAGCTGGTGGCCATTACTACATCTTGTGGGAGCAAATTCCATAGTTTAACTATGCACTGAGTAAAGAAGTCCTTCCTTTTGTCTGTCCTGAATCTTCCAACATTCAGCTTCTTTGAATGTCCACGAGTTCTAGTATTATGAGAGAGGGAGAAGAACTTTTCTCTATCCACTTTCTCATGCCATGCATAATTTTATACGCTTCTATCATGTCTCCTCTGACCCGCCTTTTCTCTAAACTAAAAGGCCCCAAATGCTGCAACCTTTCCTCGTAAGGGAGTCGCTCCATCCCCTTGATCATTCTGGTTGCCCTCTTCTGAACCTTTTCCAACTCTATATCCTTTTTGAGATGAGGCGACCAGAACTGTACACAGTATTCCAAATGCGGCCGCACCATAGATTTATACAACGGCATTATGATATCGGCTGTTTTATTTTCAATACCTTTCCTAATTATCGCTAGCATGGAATTTGCCTTTTTCACAGCTGCCGCACACTGGGTCAACATTTTCATCGTGCTGTCCACTACAACCCCGTTCCTGCTCAACAACAGCCCGGCGCGGTGCCTCTTGTGCAGGGTCTCCTGGCGCGGGGCCTCCTGCTCAACAACAGCCACCACCGCGTCCTTCTCCTCCTCCTGCTCCAGGCAAGGCCCAGGTCCCCAAGCCAGAGCTCCCGCAGCCCCCCCCGACATAAACCAGCACCAGCACCAGACGCCCGGGGAGCAGCAGCTGAGTGAGCCCGAGGACATGGAGCGGAAGACAACATTGTAACAGCAAACAGCTTCGCTGTAACAAATGCCTGTTGCCCTTCTGCTTCTCAGGAGCTGCCGCCCCCGCTAACATCACTTCTCTTTCTTGGCGGTGCCAATAAATGATAATGTTATTTGTTATTTAATTTAATTTTTGTAAATTGTAAGAAGTGGGGAAACTTGAGCAGTCCAAGGGCCGCATACACTCATGGACAACATCCTGGTGGCCACCCAGCCACTCTCACATTGGATCTCCTCTTGCAGTTACCCGATGAAAAGTACCTGGTGAGATCATGCTGTATCAACATACGGAATCCGGTTGGAGCTGTGCAGAAAGTGGTGACTGGGTACTGGGTGAGAGTCTAGATGAAGACAATGAGGGATGGAGGGATCTGTCACTTTTGGTTCTCTCCGTTTCTCATTTTTCCAATCTTAAATTCAGTTCTGTACATTTCTGCAGCTATTTATGATTTCTTTTCCATTTATTTATTATTTACTATTATTTATGTATTAAATTTTGTAATCCACCCTTCCTCCCAGAAGGAGCCCAGGGTGGCAAACAAAAACACTAAAAGCACTTTAAAACATCTTAAAAACAAAAGACTTTAAAACATTAAAACAAAATATCTTTTAAAACATCTTAAAACAAAACATCTTAAAAACATCTTTAAGAAAAACAACTTTAAAATCACCTTAAAAAGCAATTCCAGCACAGACGCAGGCTGGGATAAGGTCTCTTCTCAATAGGCTTGTTGAAAGAGGAACGTCTTCAGTAAGCGCCACGAAGATAACAGAGATGGCACCTGTCTAATATCTAAGGGGAGGTCATTCGAAAGGGTAGGTGTCGCTACACTAAAGGCCCGCTTCCTACACTTTGCAGAATGGACCTCCTAATAAGATGGTATCTGCAGGAGGCCTTCACCTGCAGAGCACAGTGATCAACTGGGTATGTAAGGGATAAGAATGAAAACTCTTCAGCATTTTAGTGCAAATTTCTCCTAATAAACACATTTTTGTATGCAGCTTTGACTAAGATACACATTTTTGCAAGCAATGTTTCCTAGTACAAATACATTTTTGTATGCCATTTTCACAAATGAAGATGAAGGTGGTGTGAAAATTGGAGGGCGAAATATCAGTAATTTAAGATATGCAGACGATACCATACTACTAGCAGAAACCAGTAATGATTTGAAACGAATGCTGATGAAAGTTCAAGAGGAAAGCACAAAAGCAGGACTACAGCTGAATGTCAAAAAGACTAAAGTAATGACAACAGAAGATTTATGTAACTTTACAGTTGACAATGAGGACATTGAACTTGTCAAGGATTATCAATACCTCGGCACAGTCATTAACCAAAATGGAGACAATAGTCAAGAAATCAGAAGAAGGCTAGGAGTCGGGAGGGCAGCTATGAGAGAACTAGAAAAGGTCCTCAAATGCAAAGTTGTATCACTGAACACTAAAGTCAGGATCATTCAGACCATGATATTCCCGATCTCTATGTATGGATGTGAAAGTTGGACAGTGAAAAAAGTGGATAAGAGAAAAATCAACTCATTTGAAATGTGGTGTTGGAGGAGAGCTTTGCGGATACCATGGACTGCGAAAAAGACAAATAATTATTAAACCAGAACTATCGCTAGAAGCTAAAATGATGAAACTGAGGTTATCATACTTTGGACACACAATGACAAGACATGATTCACTAGAAAAGACCATAATGCTGGGAAAAACAGAAGGGAGTAGAAAAAGAGGAAGGCCAAACAAGAGATGGATTGAGTCCATAAAGGAAGCCACAGACCTGAACTTACAAGATCTGAACAGGGTGGTTCACGACAGATGCTATTGGAGGTTGCTGATTCATAGGGTCACCATTAGTCGTAGTCAACTTGAAGGCACACAACAACAAATTTTCACAAATATATTCATTTTATGGCCACTTCCCCATAATACACGCATTCCTCATATTGTTTTGGAAAGTGCAAACTGGATAGATTTGGCTTTATATGCAAACTGGATTGAATTTCTCCCCCATCCCTACAGACAATCAAAGCACAACTATTATAGCAACCGCAAACAGGTGGTTTTGGAATGCTCTTTTCCAGCTGCACATAACCATGAGATACGGGATGGTAAGCCACTTATTGATATGGTTAGAGAATCAAGCCAGGGCAATGATTTCCTGAGGATGAAAATAGGAATTGCCGCTAGTAAATTGGGACAATCACTGTATCTTAATTACTGGAGCTGAGAAGACTGCACGGAATGATAACTTGTAGGTCTGCCACACAGAAGTGGACAAAGACTTCTTCCCCATTGACCCAGAGGGCAGGACTGTATCTACTGCAGTGGTGACTGCAGTGGGGCAGTGGAATCCACTCTGGGATTTAGTCCAAACTTTCAAGGAGCTGTCCAAGGTGCTTTCAGCACCTTCAACAGCTCCTAGTAAAATCAGACTTAAAACTCAGAGCGGATTCCACTGAGGCACCAGCCGCCACTCATCTACTGGGCTTAAGTTAGATAGCTGTCTCCCTCCCACTCCTCTCATGGATGGGTTCCTCGTTGCGAATCTGCTGTGCCCACTGGCCTGTGTCTGTTGTTGTTTAACGCCTTATACTGAGCCAGACCATTTGGTCCACCTAGCTCAGTATTGCCTTCACTGACTAACAGCAGCTCTGCAGGATTTCAAATAGAGGCTCTTTCCCAGTCCCACCTGGGGATGCCAGGAATTGAACTTTGCACTTTCTAATGTAAAGCAGGTGCTCTACCTCTGAGCTACAGTAATTACAGGAGGGTAGATTTTGATTGAACATCAGGAAAACATACTAATGATAAAGAAAAGTTTGACCCAAGAACCTATTTTTAAGAGGCTTTTACAAAAGAATCTTATGCGATCGGCTATAGCAAAGCTTGCAAACCACTGTCGACGTCGGCTCTCCATCTATGAGCTATGATGGAACATAGGAAGCCGCTTTACACAGAGTCAGCTCAATTGGTCCATCTAGAACAGTACTGACTTCCCCAGCCTTGCTCTCTCCAGATGTTTTGGACTACAACTCCCATCAGCCCCAACCAGCATGGCCAACAGTCAGGGATGATGGGAGTTGTAGTCCAAACTGATCTGGAAAGCACCCCATTGGGGAAAAGCTGGTCTACACTGACTGGCAGTTTTTTCTGTAAGCTTTCAGACTGATTTTTCTCCTAGCACTACCTGGATTGCATCTGCCCTACCACTGATCTACAGCCCTTCCCTTAAAAGGGAACCTATTCCATTCATTCTTTCATTTCTTAGATTTCCTACCTGCCCTTCCCCATCAGGCCCCAAGGCAGGTTACAACAATACAATCATACCATTAAAAACAAGTAAAAAGAGGTAAAACAGTCTGTACTGTTAAAAAACGGAATAACACAATTCTGAGCAAAAGCAGCAGAGTATAGCAGCACAGCAGAGGTTGCCCCACAAAAACACCTTAACTGTCAAAGGCTAGAGTTAAAAAAAAGTGCATTTTCAGCATATGGTGAAAGCTGTACAATGAAAATGCTAACAATGAAGATGCTAAATGCAACTTGGGGGGAGGGGAGTTCCACAATTTAGGGGCTGCCACAGAGAAAGCCCTTTTCCAGGCCGCCATTCCCTACACTTCTGAGGGTGGCAGAACAACTTACATTCCAAATATCTGAAAGACTGCCTCCTTCCGGTGAATGCTGTAGACTCACATCTTCATCCTGGTCTTTGACACCCCAGATGTATGTTTTTGGGACCTACTCTATTCTTGTCACAGTGGTTTGTTTTAGACTGTTTTAATATTGTATTTTAAGCTGCTGTCCCCTTATGGTGAAGGATGGATAATGAATAAAAACAACTGCTGAACTTAACACCATAAGGCTCTGTAGGGAAAAGAGGCAGTCTGTCAGATATTTGGGGCCTAAGTCTGTTGAGCCCCAGCTCTCCCAGGGGGATCAGGGTGGGGAGCCGGCCAAACCCCAGCCTCCTCAGATAGGGCAGGGGGAGGAATCAGAGGTAGATGAGACTTTCAAGGACAATGAGGGAGGGGGAGTAGCTGACAGCCTGCCAGTTCCCACAGACAGTTCTCCTGCCAAAGCAGACTTCGCTCCCCCTACAGACGCCTCAACAGAGCCGTTGAGGGATGATCGGGCGGGCGCGCTAGCTCCACACACCCCAGGATTCCCCGTCTGGCACTTCAAACACTTTCCCGCCTCCTGAGGCATCTATCGAGCCTGTACTGTCAGATGAGCCGGCGGAGGCTCGCCCCCCTTTGCCCCGCACGAGACGTCGAGAGAAGACTTCGCAGGAGTCAGAGATTGTGAGAGAAGACCTTCCCTACTTAAGGCGGCGCCCCCCCTGACCCGGTTGCTGAGTCAACTTTCTTCACACGCTGCAGAGTAAGCCTAGGTAGCTTAGTTATTATTTGATTTATAGCCTGCCCTTCCTCCCAGCAGGAACAGGAACTGTTCTAAAACAGGGGCAATATAGGAGCTCTAAAGGGAACCCCACGTTTCTGAATCACCTTCAAGATCAGCCTCACGCAGAGCACATTACAACATCCTGTGTGCAGGCCATTATTCTTACATTTAGTACGATAGTGGGATCAAACAGTGGGAGGCGATGTACAAAGACACAGGCGCCATAAATCCATGGACAAAACACACCACTCCAGGTCGTCTTCACCCATCCTGGATCTGATGTATTCCAGAATATGGATGAAGGAGTCAAATCCATGAAGCGCCTGTAGAGCAGGAAAAAATGCATATGCATCAGGGTCCCAGGAAGCAAGTGACAGGGGCCCTGTTCACACGTTACAATCAACGAGTGTACAGTTTGTGTACATGGGTACACAAGTAGGTGGGATGTACACTCATACAGTTATTCACATGTAACATTCAACGAGTGTACAGTCTGTTATATACACATTTGCTGCCAGGAAAAGAAAATGGCTTCCATGACACTTATCAAATGCGCTATTGAAGCAATTCCCTTTTACTGGCAACAAGGCAAGGCATGCTGGGACTGTTATATAGTACTTCCTGAAACTGTTTCCTGTGAGCCCTGTGCACACCAACATCACTTCAGAGTTTCAAGACTGAACCTGTGATGGCTAAACTTTTCAGATCGATATATTTTATATATTAGCCTGAACTTTTCTGATCCCGGAAGGCAGCAGTGGGGAACTGGGTGTGGTAGGAGGCTCCAATTGTTCCATGAGGCTATTTTAGGAATATAGGAAGCTGCATTATACTTTGACCATTGGTTCATCTAGCTCAGTATTGTCTACACTGACTGGCAGTGACCCTCCAGGGATTTCAGGCTGGGATCTCTCCTCATCGTACCTCAAGATGCCAGTGTCTGAACCTGGGACCTTCTGCATGCAAGACAGATGCTCTGCCGCTTTGCTACAGACCTTCCGCAAGACACACCAACATGCCCTACATCAGAGATCATTTATGGTGTCATGTATGGGGCAGATAAAGATCCAACTGCAAAGGAATAATTGTGAGCCCAAGACCACATTCACTGTCCCCAGACATTTATTCCACTGTTATTCCACTTTAAGCAGTCATGGCTTCCCCCCAAAGAATCCTGGGAAGCGTAGTTTGTGAAGGGTACTGAGAGTTGTTAGGACACCCCTATTCCCCTCACAGAGCTACTATTCCCAGAGTTCCCCGTGAAGAGGGATTGATTATTAAACCACTCTGAGAACTGTAGCTTAACACCCTTCACAAACTACACTTCCCAGGATTCTTTGGGGGAAGCCATGACTGTTTAAAGTGCAATAATAGCGCATGGTTTGAATGTGGCCTTAAAGTGCACTCCTGATTGTCCCTGGCAAGCAGGTGTTGTACTGGGATTGTAGTAACGTCGCTGATCCCTGCCAAACCAGGGTTTCAGGCATTGTCAATCAGTACTCGCAGATCCCACTGGGATCAGTTGTACTTGGGAATTCAGGAGTACAGACAATTGCAGCAGGGCTGCAAAGGAAGAAAGGAAAGAATTGGAAGCAACCTTAGAGCACGCTCCCAATTCTTTCCTTTGAAACTGAGTCACCTGTTGTCATGGCAAGTGATTGACAGATGGGTGGCATCAGGAAAGTGATGGGCAGTTAGGGATGGGTGATGATGTCCATTTCAGTTTCTCTCAGTTTCTCATTTTTCCAGTCCTCCACATCAGTGCATGATATAAAATCCTCATGAAAATTCACCCGCATTGTAGTGCAAATCTCTCTTAATCTACACATATTTGCATGCCATTTTCCCAACACTGCACATCTTTGCAAGCAGTTTCCCCAACAGAATGCATGTTTTATGTTCTTTGTTACTAATAT
Organism: Rhineura floridana; assembly: GCF_030035675.1. Classification (NCBI taxonomy): domain Eukaryota; kingdom Metazoa; phylum Chordata; class Lepidosauria; order Squamata; family Rhineuridae; genus Rhineura; species Rhineura floridana. The sequence goes on from NC_084496.1 coordinate 14,307,714, forward strand.
GTGCATGTTTATGCACACTTTGCCCCAGTATATGCATTTCTGTACACCTCACATGGCTGCAGAACTGCACTGCAAAATTTGGAGAAGTGCAATTTTGAACGATGGCTGTGTTTCAGTCCACATGTTGTTTCAGAAAGTATAAATGAGATAGAAATGCCTTCAAATGTGAGCGGAATTGAATTCCTCCTCCATTCCTATTTCCCATGCCTGCCATAACAAGATCCCCAAAGGTGCCTGAATCCAGAACGTATTGCTCATATATCCCTAGTTTTTGCTCCCATGGAGCTTTAAAGCTTTACCTGCCTGTGCATACGAATCCAATGCCGTGAGAGCAGTGTGAATGTTCCACCATTTTGGGAGTTCCTGTGGTTCCACTTGTAAAGTAGATGGCTAGGGTGTCGTTACTCTTTGTCTTCAAGCAGTCATGGTCGGCAGGTGCTGCTCTTAAAAAATAAATGCATCATATGGAATTGGCATGCAACATGAGCAGGGGGTTGGACTTGATGGCCTTATAGGCCCCTTCCAACTCTACTATTCTATTCTATGATTCTATGATTTCCCCTTTCACAATAGCCATCCATTTCATGAATAGAACCTTGGCAAGTTTCCTAGCAGCTAGAATCCTGCTTCAGTAACCCTTGGCAGAAATCCGGCAGATCACTGTCAGCCCTCCAGGCTTCTTGCACAAGTTACATGTCGCACGTATCTGTTTGAACATATGCCTTATCATCATCATTTAGACACCTATTTGGACTGCCTGCCTATATCAGGTGTGAGAAACTTTTGGCCCTCCAACTTCTGCTGAACTACAACTCCCATCAGCCCCAGCAAGAATGGCCAAGGGCCAGGGATTATGGGATTTGGAGTTCAGCAATGTTTGGAGGGCCAAATGTTCCCTACACCTAGCCTATATTAATGTATATATTTAAAACAAGATTGTTAGGATTAGGGATGGAAGGATCTGTCAATTTCAGTTCTCTCATTTTTCCAGTCTTAAACTCAGTTCTCCACAATTTTGCACCCACTTGAGAATTTTCTGTAAAAAAAAATCCTCCTGAAAATTCTTCATCATTTTAGTGTGAATTTCTCCTAATAAAGATAATCTTATATGCAGTTTTGACTAATATACACACTTTTGCAAGAAATGTCTCCTGATACAATAATTTTTGTATGTAATTTTCACTAATATGCCACCCTGGCTCCTACTGGGAGGAAGGGTGGGATATAAATCAAATAACAAATAAATAAATAATATATTCATTTTTATGCACACTTTTCTCTAATATATGCATTTTTGTAAAACACTGTTTGGTTGGAAAGCTGCATCACAAAATTCGGATTCATGTGAATTTTGAAGGATGGCTGTGTTTCGGCTCTCCTAGTGTTTCAGAATGTACAAATTTTATCGTTTCGGCTTTAAATGCAAATAGAATCAAATTTCTCCCCCATCCCTAGCTGGCATATTCTTATGGTCAACATCATCTGGCAATGAATTTTTTTGAAAAAATCATTCTTTTTACTACTGTTACTATTACTTGTTTTTCTTTTCCTCTTTTTTCCAGTTACGATTGCAAATAAAAAAAATGTGGATAAAATGTATTGCACATGGTTTCCGCAAGGGTTTAGCCATATTAGTTAGTGCCCCATTAAAGGGACCAACCCAATTCCCACTGTGTCCAAGAACAAAGGATTGCTCACATAACAGCGAGCTAGACTCACCCTGTTCTTCTGATGGTAAATTGTTTTAGCTGGTTTTAATATTACATTTTTACATGGTTGTATCTCACCCTGGAACCTTATGGTGAAGGGCAGGAAAGAAATCCAATAAATAAAAATAATAAATCATCGTCCAAACCAGTGGTGACCAAACTCCCCCCCCCGGACTATTTAGAAATTGCTGAGGTTCTTGGCAGACCACTTAATGATTCTTCTGCCTGTTGTAGCGATTGTAATACACTGTGCTAGGTGCTGTATGATTTTCAATTGCATTTTTACTGCTTCCTTTATTTATTATGTTTAATATCTTACAGACAGCCAGTGTGGTGTAGTGGTTAAGGTGTTGGACTAGGACCTGGGAGACCAGGGTTCCAATCCCCACACAGGCATGAAGCTCGCTGGGTGACCTTGGACCGGTCACTGCCTCTCAGCCTCAGAAGAAGGCAATGGGAAACCCCCTCTGAATGCCGCTTACCATGAAAACCCTCTTCATAGGGTCGCCATAAGTCGGAAACGACTTGAAGGCAATCCATAAAAAAAAGTCCATAATATCTTATAATTTGAATTCTACGTAATACAATGCAAGAAACAAAAGAAGCCATTAAACATACAATTGGAAATCCGTGTGTATCTTCAGTGCGATGTGCCATCACCCATCTTTAACCACAAATCTATAGATGCGCCGTGGACTGCCTGAATGAAGCTCGGGGACCACCAATGCTCCATGGAACACAGTTTGGGAAGCCCTGATTGAAACGTTTGTCGCTCTTGTTTCATGCTCTGTCCGCTACAACAGCAAAGGTGGAAAATACCTACTGCAGCAGGTCCTTGAAGTTCAGCCAGCCATCTCTGCCGCTGTCGGACACCAGTAGCTTGGTTTTCAGAAACTTGCATTCAGGCACGACCGAGTCCACTGCTGGGGCCAATGCATCGCTGACGACAATGCATTTGGCTTTCGAAGCATGGAGTCTGTAGGAAATGTCTTTAGCTGTTAATTGGGGCGTCCCTGGAATGATAACAATGCCTGGAAAAGAGCAAGGAAATGAAGTGAGCATAGAACCCAGAATGTCTCCATGCAGGGAAGTTGCACACACGGTGTTTTCTCATACTGTTATGGGGCCAGGGGTTAGAATGCTGGTCTACCGCTGGGGAGATGCAGATTCAAGTCTCCAGGCAACACTGAAACTCACTGGGTGACCCTGGGCCAATCCCTACCTCCAAGCCTACTGGCTGGTCGGTGACCGAAATAAATATTGATTGATTACCTCCAAGCCTAAGCTACCTCACAGGGTTGTTGTGAAGATCAAATGGAAGGGGGAGAACCATGTATAGTTCCTGCACTCCTAGGAGGAACAGTGGCAGATAAATCCAGTAAAGCAAGGGTGGGCGGGTTTTTTTCAGTCTCAGGCATGCATTCCCTTCAGGGCAACCTTCTGAGGGCCACATATCAGTGGTGGGCAGGAGCAAAAGCTTAAGTGGGAGGAGTAACAAATGATAACTTTGCCTTTCCGCAGTAGGCTAGTTTCTACACACACTCCTGCACCCGTCTATCCGCCAGCCAGACAAGCAAGACTAGAGGCATTATCCAAAGACACATTCCAGATAGGCAAGTGCACTCGGGGTGTGAAGCAGAGCCAGCAAAGGGTGTGGCCTAGGGAGAGGGGATGTGGCCTGGGATTCCCCACCCCTGCAGTAAATAAATGAAATAAATAATTCTCCGTTCTCAAGGTGTAGACCTAGAAGGAAAATGATATAAGAGCACACGTCATTTTCATCACCTGTGTAGCTCCTTCTCCCTTCCATCCAATAATTTATTTTAAAACTGTACTATGCGAGTATGCATGCCTTGCTGTGCTCAGTACTCATTTGCATGGCTGCTCTCATGGCTTGTGCAGTGCCAAGTTGTTGGGAGAGAGTATTTGTTTGCTGCCAAATCTTCTCACTGGGAAGACAGCACTTTTTGTTCACTTGGCTGCTCAGGAGAAATAAGAGATGTCTTCCCGCTCCTGACTGGAGGGGACAAAACACTATTGGAGGCGACAGCCAACTTTTCTGCAGCGGATGTCAGTGACCGAGAATGCGTGAATCTACACTGTCCGTAGCCAGCACCAGCCAAATAAAATGGAGGGATCACCATACTCATGTCCTCAACTTAATTCTGTTTTGGGCAGAGCTTGGAAAAGTTACTACAGCTCCCATCAGCTTGCAGGCAGGAATCCCTCCTAGCCCTGCCTGGTTTGACCCTAGGGCCTTCTGCATGCAAGGCAGATGCTCTGCCACTGAGCTATGGTCCTTCCTCCAGGACCTTCATGGTTTTGAGGGCAACAGCACTCTCTCCACTTGTGATTCCCAGCAAGCGATATTCAGAGGCATGCTGTCTCCAACAACGGACGGAGAATATAGCCACTGATAGACTTATCCTCCGTGAATTTGTCCCTCTGAAAGCCTTCCAAGCCTTCTTCTAAACTGTTTCTCTTGAGACTCTTTTTTCCTCCATGATATTCACTAACCTGTCCGCATGCAAGCCACGTTCAGTAACCACCACTCCGGAATCTTGGGCAGAACCACCAAGATCCGGTTGCCTCTTTGCAAGCTACACGGGTCAAGGAGCACGTTGGCAGCTTTCCGGGATAAGACCCCCAGTTCCTCAAAGGTCCACTTCACCTCTTCCCTCTGGTCGCTCACCCACCAGAAGGCCCCGTTGGGAGGCCTCTTTCCATCCTAGCAGATAAGAAGTTATAACAATGGGGGGGAGGGGATCAAGCACACACCTCATTCACAGAGCCATGATGGATGAATCAGACAGGGTTTTGAGGTGCAACAGTGGAAGAGAAAGCAAAACGGGGATGGGGGGGAGGAGCAGAGTCCCTGGGAAGAGACGTGCCAGGAACTTGTTGATGGGGACGCAGGAAGCTGCCTTATACTGAGCTAGAGCGTTGGCCCATGTAGCTGAGCGTTGGCTGTACTGGGTGTGGGGAACCTATGGCCCTCTAGATGTTTTTGAACTACAACTCCCATCATCCCTGGCCGTTGGCCATGGTTGCTGAGCCTGATGGGAATTGTAGTTCAGCAGCATCGGGGGGGGCAAGGTTCCCTACACCTGGTCTATACTAATTGGCAGCATTTCTGAGGGTTTCTGATAGGGGTCCCTCCCAGTCCTACTTGGAGATGCTGGGGACTGAACCCGAGGCCTTCTGCTTACAAGGCAGATGCTCTCCCACTGAGCCATGGGCAGGGTCAGCAGAGGGAGCTAATGGCGACTAAAGACAGGTGGCAGGCATCACGGACCCAAATCCTTCTGACTGCAAGAGTCAGATGACCTTGGAGGGCTGAATCCGAGGCTTCCTTCAGTCTCTTAGCCTGGGGAACACATCACTGAACAAAGCCACTGGTCCCTCTGCTCCAAGGAGGCCATAAAACAGGGGTGGGGAACCTCTAGCCCGTGGGCCAATCTTGGCCTGCCATGGGGGCCCGATTAGGCCCCTAAGGTCATTTCCCACAAACCACACCTGCCCATTAGCTGATGTCACTAATGACATCAGCTGGCGGGCAGGATCTTCTTAGAAAGCTCGCCGTGTGCTGATCCCTTAAACCTTAAAAAAGGATCACCACGGGTCGGGCTTTCTAAAGAGCCTGGGTCTGCTTGCTTTAGCTGCCCATGCAGCGAACATAAGCAGACCTGGGTTTTTTCTTCATCGCTGCCTGATAGAGCAGTTCCTGCCAGAATGCTTGTAGACATCAGCTCTGATGAGGCCTGCTCTGTAGCGCAGCCACGAAGAAGCATGTGCACGTTTTGCAGCACTCTTTGACACAGTCTTCCCCCCACCCCGCTTTAAAGATTGCAGGAGCCACCTTTGAAGGTGAGGAGAGACTGCTTCAAAAAGTGCTTGCTTTGAGACCATCTCTGCACTCTTGTGCTCAGACAGGAGCAGAGGGTCTGTCTTAAAGCATTCTGCAGCACTCTTTGAAGCAGTCTCCCTCCCCCTTTAAAGAGAACTGCTTCAAAGAGTGCTTGCTTTAAGACAGTCTCCATGTTCCCGACTAAGCAAGGTCTGTCTTAAAGCAAGTGCTCTTTAAAGCAGACTCCCTTCCCCACTTTAAAGGCAGTGGGGGGGGGGAACTGCTTCAAACAGCACTGCAAAATAAGCACCTGTTTTTACATCGCTGCACATTGGAGCAGTCCCTATCAGAGCTGGTGTCCGCAACCCACCTGCCAATCATGGAACATCATAGAGACACTATGTGACTGATAGGTGGATTGCCCCACCCACCTGTCAAACATGACCTGCAGGGTGGAGGGAGACAAAGATTTGTCCCCCAAAGCCAAAACGGTTCTGCACCCCTGCCATAACAGAACACATGGTGCAGTCAACGTCCTGTTTTCCTACCAGCCATGGACCAGTCCCCAAAGCAGCCAACTGCCTACCTTTTCCACTTGGGTCCACCTGTCCAGAACGTCACTGGCAAAATTGAAGTACTCGGGCACCTCCTTTTCGCCCCGGTTTATCACTTCGTAGTGCGAGATGATCTGAGAGGCCAGGTGTCTCTTGGCTTGATGAAGCAGCGTCAAAGGCGGCCTCAGCCTCCAGAAGCATTGAAACAAGGTCTGCATGGCAGCAGCACACCGGCAGCTCGTGACCTTGCTTCCCTGCTTGCTTCCTCTGCAACGACACATTTGAAAAGCAGAGCCCTTTTTTAAGCCTCCGTACTTAAGGGACATCTGATAGAGCAGTGCTGCAGGCTGATGTATCCCCAACATGGGATCATGGGAACAGGGGTGGCTGGTGGCACCAAGCCAGAGGGGCAGTGGAATCCGCTCTGGGTTTTAGTCTGAACTTTAGGTGCTGAAAGCACCTTGGACAATTCCTTGAAAGTTCAGACTAAAACCCAGAGCGGATTCCACTGCTCCACTGAAATGGAGCCACCAGCCACCACTGCACAGGAAGCTGCCTTATACTTATACTGGTTACTCAGATATAAAGGGAAGGCACTCTGCACATGTTCAGAAGTAGTTTGCTGGATTCATTCTTCACAAATAGAATGAAATTATGTGGCTGTGCAAAACATAAGCCATTGCCCTAAGAGTTTGATTTCTGCTTCACCAAAAACTTACAGTAAAAACCTATCTGTGTCCATTCCAAAGCAAGTGACATTGAGTTCAGTGTGACTTACTTCAGGGTAAGTGGGTATAGGATTGCAGCCTTTGAACCAGCTTTGGCTGCATCATTAGAAGGAACACTCCTGACTTTCACGGCCTCACTGGGATGCGAGAATCACTGCCGCAGATTGGAAGCAACATGCATTTCTTCAAGCACCACCTTCACACAGGGTTAGAACATCTGCTTAGCATGCACAATCCCAGGTTCAATCCCTGGCATCTCCAGGTAAGATTAGGAGAGACCCCTGCCTGAAACCCTGGTGAGCCTCTGCCAGTCAGTGTTGACAAAACTGAGCTCCTCTTTTCGGGCCTGTCCCTCCAGCACATGGAACACTGGAGCCAGGACCCCCGAGAGGGAGGGAGGGGCCAGTTAGGGCAGCAGTTGACAAAACTGAGCTAGGCGGACCGACGGACCCGCTCAGTCTAAAGCAGCTGCCTATGTTCCTGATGCTGAACATCTGTCCTCTGTTCTCTCAACAAACACAGTGGTAGTGGCAGACCAGGGCTTTGGGGCAAAGGTCCAGGGCCCACTCATCAGGAGGGCCCTCAAACCTAGGAAGGCAACATTTTACATTTCTATCCCACCTTGCTTTCATCACGGAACCCAAGGTGGCATGCATATCATTCCCAGGCGGTCTCCTATCCAGGCACTGACCAGACCCAGACCTGCTTAGCTTCAGCAAGGTGCTGGCCTCGTGTGCCTTCAGACCATCGCCTGGGAGGAGCATAGGTCAGCGTGATTCACTGTTTGTAAGAGAAAGAATAAACATTGCCATCTAAGTGGAGGGAGAGGGAATCGGGGAAAGCCACAGAGTCCAGAGTCTAAAATTAACTGACTGCACCATCATCGGTCAAGACATTAGAACTGCTGCCCTAACTGGCCCCTCCCTCCCTCTTGGGGGTCCTGGCTCCACTGTTCCATGTGCTGGAGGGACAGGCCCGAAAAGAGGAGCTTGTTCCACATCCACAGAAGCCCTTTCCTTCCCTGGGCTCCCACAATAACATCTGTTTGAAAAAGAATTGGGCGTAGCAGATATAGGGAGACACTGTATGCTGCCATCATTTTAAAGAGGAGAAGTTAAATGTGTATTTAATATCATAGAATCGCAGAGTTGGAAGGGGCCTCTAAGGCCATCGAGTCCAACCCCCTGCTAAAGGCAGGAATCCAACTTAAAGAAGCCCGACAGGTGTCCGTCCAGCTGCCTCTTGAAGGCCTCCAGTGCTGGAGAGCCCGCCACCTCCCTAGGTCATTGGTTCCACTGTCATACCCCTCTAACAGTTAGCAAGCTTTAGAATCATTAGGTATCTGAATTGACAGGTAGCATTCACTGTCTTTTTAAAATGGGATTGCTGGTGTTGTGGATGTACATGCATATATTTATAGAGTATGAACAAGATATTTATTGCAGAATGCATCTAGTAAATTTATAATAAAAAATTAAAAGGTTCTAAAGCCTAGAACCCCATGTGCGCAGGCTTCTCACAGTGCTTAGAGGACACCGGTGTCGAAGCAAGTGGGTTGTATCCAATGCTAGTCCTACTTAGAGTAGGCCCACTGAAAGGAATGGCCTTAAGTTAGGCGTGTCCATTCATTTCAATGGCTCTAGCACAAGCATTGGGTCCAATCCACAGGCTGGGATTCAATGCTCGTCAAGAGTAGACCCATTGATGTCAATAGGCAATGACTAAATTTCTTTCAAGGGGTCTACTCGGCGTAGAACTAGCATTTTACACAGCCCAGGTCATTTTCCTCTCACTTTCATAGAATCACAGAATGGTCGAGTCGGAAAGGGCCTTATAAGGCCATCGAGTCCACCCCACCGCCACCCCCGCTCAATGCAGGAATCCAAATGTCTGCAAAATGTCCGATTGAGGGGGTGGGGGGTAACTCTCCACGGCCACCGACTCCCAGCCGAAAACAGCGCCAGTTCGGAAGCGCCCAAAGTTCACCAACCTTTTCCTCTCCTTGGGGGGACTCGGGGAAGCAGTCCGGGACCAAGACCGGACGGCCCGTCCGCTTCAGCAGCAAGTGCCTGGCTGGCCCGCCCTCCTCCCCAAATAGCGCGCAACGCAGGCGCGGCCCCTTCCTCTTCGCCCCTTCGCTCAGTTTCGCGGTGGCGTCAGCCGAGACCCTCCCTGGCTGCACATCCGCCAGCCACCTCCGCAAGTAAGTCCAACAAAAAGGTCTGCAACGCGGCTGTCTCCTTTTCGCTGTCTGTCTCCTGGGGGTGGCGGTCCTGTTCCCTGCTCGGTGTGGCCCGCCCGAGCCCCCTAAAGGGCCGAGCCCGGGGCCAGCGGGGAAGGGATCGCGACGCGGCGGGGCTGCTTTCCCGGTTTCACTTTCTTTCCAGCTCACTTTTTCTCTGCTGTTATGCGGCCAGACGGCTCCGTCCACATTCAAGGCTCTCGCTTTTTTAAATTTGCACCCTGCCGCCACATCATCATCATTTGCATTTATATTCCACCTTTCCTCCAAGGAGCTCAAAGTGGCGTACGTTCCCCCCTCCTCGTTTAATCCCCACAACAACCCTGTGAGGTAGGTTAGGCTGAATGAGGGGTGGTGACTGGCCCAGGGTCACCCAGTGAGCTTCATGGCAGAGGGGAGATCTGAACCCTGGTCTCCCAAGCCCTAGTCTGACACTCTACCTGTTGTTTATGTTTTATTTGCTTACATATTTATTTGCTACATTTCTATCCCACCTTTCCTCTAAGGAGCTCAACGTGACCTACAAGGTTTTCTCCCTCCCCATTCTCCCTCCTCATTTTAGCCTCACAACAACCTTGTGAGGTAGGTTATGCTGGGAGACTGTGTGACTGCCCTAAAGGTCACCTAGCCAGCTTCTTGGCAGAGTAGGGATTTGAACCGTGGCCTCCCCTGGGTCCAACACTTTAACCATTACATCACACTGTGCGCGAGCACACGTGTACATATATATGTTATTTTTAAAAAAATCTCTAAGCACTGTATAAAAATACAATATAACAACAATAAAACAGGTTCATAAAAACAGTATTGTAAAAACAGGAATTCAGTAATAATCAGGTCCAGTCTTGTGGGTTAGGAAAAGCCTGGACAAATAATAATAATAATAATAATTTAATTTGTGGGTCGCCTATCTGGCCAATGGCCACTCTAGGCGACGTACAATTTAACAACAATACATTACATCATAATAAAATACATCATAAAATACAATATAACAATAAAACAGTTCCAGTACAGAGTAGTAGGCTATTGGTCGTAAAAATTTAACCCTCCCCGTAAGTCCCAAAGGCCTGTCTGAAGAGCCAGGTCTTCAAAGCTTGGCGGAATACATTCAGGGAAGGGGCATGTCGAAGGTCATACGGGAGGGAGTTCCAGAGAGTGGGGGCCGCCACTGAAAATGCCCTCTCTCTTGTCCCCGCCAACCTAGCTGTTTTAGTTGGCGGGATTGAGAGAAGGCCCTGTGTGGCTGATCTTGTTGGGCGGCATGGTTGGTGGCGCTGGAGGCGCTCCATCAGATAAACTGGGCCGAGACCGTATAGGGATTTAAAGGTTAATACCAACACCTTGAATTGGGCCCGGAAAATAACTGGGAGCCAGTGTAGGTCGAGCAACACTGGGGTGATGTGTTCCCGGCGGCGACAGTTTGTAAGTAGTCGAGCCGCAGCATTTTGTATAAGTTGTAATTTCCGGACCGTTTTCAAGGGTAACCCCACGTAGAGCGCATTACAGTAATCCAACCGAGAGGTGACCAGGGCATGTACCACCAGTGGGAGCTGATGAGCAGGAAGGTAGGGCTGCAGTCTACGAATGACGTGTAATTGATACCAAGCTGCCCGGCTCACTGCCGAAATCTGAGCCTCCATGGACAGCTTGGAATCAAGAACAACCCCAAGGCTGCGGACCTGGTCCTTCAGGGGCAATTTCACCCCGTCGAACACCAGGTCAACATCTCCCAGCCTTCCCTTGTCTCCCACGAGTAGCACCTCAGTCTTATCAGGATTCAACTTCAGCCTGTTCCTTCCCATCCATCCACTCACGGATACATACATCTTCACAATTTCAATTAAATAATAAATTTATTGTACTAGCCAAAGGCCATGACAAAAACATTAAAATATACAAGTATACAGAAAGTAATATTTCAAACATTACAGAGTAATTGCAGACAAATTACCATAGGCAAACTCAGCTTCAACAAAAAAAACTCTGACTCTCCAAGGCAGTTTGTGACAATTTTGTCTAATTTTCTCTTCCTAATATTTTTTGCTGCCAAGGGAAAGAGAGCTGTGGGTGTCACTCAAAAGAAAAAGAATCATTTCTGCAAGGGCATTCCTACATCCGTAAGTTACAAGTGTTGCAAAAATCTCTCTCGGGTGTGTCTGCACAAGATGTCAGAAGCAACTGATCACTGAATCTTCATGTACAGCAGGGGGAACACACAGTTGTATTACCCATATATTTAGTGTTTTCTTTGGTAAAAAATGTGGCCCCGGTGCGCCCACTTTGATAAAAGTTCTGTGAGTGCCAGCACAAAATGGTTACCATGGGTAGCAAAAAATTAATAAATATATCCATACCAGTGAGTTCCATCACACACAAAAATTGCATTTATTTATTTATTTATTTATTTATTAAATTGATATCCGATAAGAGGCATGATCAGAGTTCAAGGGCACATTTCAGCCATGCAAAAACACTCAAGGAGGGTGTGAAAAGGGGCCAGTGAGGTGCGTAGCCTGGAGGGTGTGGCTGGGAGGAAGCGTATTGTGGAGGGAGTTCTGAGGGCCAAGCAGAGAGGCTTAGAGGGCCACACATGGTTCCTTTCCCCTGTATTATGGCATAAGCTTTTATGGACTCTTTTATCAAAAATCATACACCTTTTGCTTCAGATGTGTGAGAAGGTATAGGATGCTGCCTTATCCTGAGTCAGACCACTGGTCCATCTAGCTCAGTATTGTCTACACTGACTGGCAGCAGCTCTCCAGGATGTCAGGCAGGGGGACATTCCCAGCCCTACCTGGAGATGCCGCTGGGGGATTGAACCTGGGACCTTCTGCATGCAAAGCTAATGCTCTACCACTGAGCTACAGCCCTTCCCCAACTATCCATGGATAGTTTCTACCAGTCTCTACTGTTCAATCTTCCTTCACAGCCAGTGCCTGAGAAGTGACAAGCCTGACCAAGCAGCGCAAAGCCCAAGATGCTAGGCCTGCTCGTCCCTGAGCAGCAGGAGCTGGGCCTCACAGGGGTGTGACTTGGCAACAGGCGGCTCGGCCTTATCGCTGCCTGCACAACTTGCATCCCTCGAGAACAGTCCGAGGAGGATCCGCACAAGGAGGGCACATCCTGCCTTTGCAGAGCCCTGGAGTTGGTGCAGAGCTCCAAGCACTTTGGTGACTTCTAGTCCAGTGAGTCTTTTGTCTGAACTCTGTCCCCTGTTTGTCTCTTTATTGTTGTGGCGGGTTTATTTTCCCAGGGCTCAAAAAGGGAATACAATACATTTTCAAATAATCCAGGCAAAGTCTCCTTAAATAATTCAGTATCAGCAGCACAGGCGTGGTAGGTTGGACAAATAGCTGGAGGGGGGAAAACCCCAAAACTTTGACATCTGTTCTGTTCTTTGTTATTTATTTAGTCCACCCTTCTTCCAAGGAAATCGAGATATGATTCCCCCTATTATTATTATTATTATTATTATTATTATTATTATTATTATTATTATTACTTTCCCCCAGAAGACCTATCTCTCTCCCTCTCTTGCAGCCTGATGAAATGGTTGCTGTGGATGACTATGTCAAGTAACAGTCTCTCCAGGGTTGACTCATGAGTAGATCAGCTGTTCCAGCTTGCTGCTTGACACAAGGAAGCTAATAAATGGGTAAAAGCAGTCCCGTGCACTAGCCTGTTACAGTTATTTTTGCTGTACAAGTCCTTGTAACTGATTAAAAAGTTTGGTGCATTCGGTTGGGTCAGATGTAATGATTTCCCTGCATGGGGTTGTTGCCCGTGAACTGCTTTACCTCTGGCTGTTATTTGGTCACATGACAGCAAAGCAAGGAGCTGGAGAACTTTGACAGGATTGTTTGTAAGTGACTGTTCAGGTACATTATTAGCATTTATTTATTCATAAAATCTTAATGAAAAAACACCTCTCAGCAAGGGACCCCCCGAAACAAAACATGAAAACCAAACGTATGGGTTGACTCTCCTTGGGCTCTTTTATATATGCTGCCTTTAACAACAGTCACAACATAAAATACAACTCAAATGTGTTGCATGTACACATCAAACATCCCAATCCTGTCTTTGAACCTTGAAGAGAAAGACACACAATCTGGATAATAACACACCTACCCCGCCACAGCCTATTAAAGGAATAAGACTGCATACACACCATACATTTAAAGCACACACATAAACACCCAAATAATCCTGGGAACTGTGAGTGGGCATCCAATGCGAGTCCCACTCACAGAGTTGACCCATTGAAGTTAATAGACATGACTGATACCACATTCACCCCATACATTTATTCCACATTCCACTGAAAACAGTCACAGCTTCCCCCAAAGACTCCTGGGAAGTGTAGTTTGTGAAGGGTGCTGCGAATTGTTCGGAGACTCCTTTCCCCCCACCCCACAGAGCTACAGTTCCCAGGGTTCTCTGGGAAGAGGGACTGACTGTTAAACTGCTCTGCTTGCTAAGGCTGATGGGAGTTAAGAGTCCAGCAACCTCTGGAAGGCAACATTTCGTGCTATTTATATCATTGCTGTTTTACTTGGGTTGGCGACTTTGTGTGTTATTTTATTTGTATTTTATTTAGTTTAGTTTCGCTTATATACGATCTCGCATGTTTGACATTTTGTATTTTTAATTCTTATAATCAAAGTTCGTTGGAAACTCTTTTTAAAAAATGCGTTGAGAAGCATGGGACGAACAAATATTTCACAGAAAGACTTGTAAACACCCCACCAGCGAATCAAAGATGAACGCACAGCCTGGTATAACCGCCCTGCAAACAAATTGAAACAAATGCTCAGTAAAGACTGGGTATAATCTAACATCTGTATACGCTTTGTGCAAGCAAACAACAACAACAGTTTACATTTATATCCCACATTTCTTCCAAGGAGCTCAAAGTGGTATACGTGGTTCTCCTCCCCCCGTTTTATCCTCACAACAACCTTGTGAGGTAGGCTAGGCTGACAGACAGTGACGAGCCCAAGGTCACACAGTGAGTTTCATGGCTGATTCGAACCCTGGTCTCCCAGGCCATAGTCCGACACCCTAACCATTACACCAGAGATTCCCAAATAGTGGGCCACAATCCTCATTCAGGTGGTCTGTGGTATGTCTGCATTAAATATTCATATTTATTTTAATTATATTTTATTGCTTCTTTTATTTTCCATGTTGTATTTTATTGTATTGCATGTAGCACATCACATTACAACTGTTGCAACATGCAGAAACATCATTAAGTGGTCCTGCCATAACCCTCAGCAATTTTCAAGTGGTCCATGGGGGAAAGCGTTTTGGGAACCGCTGCATTGCACCACACTGGCTGAATGAAGGCTCAATAAAGAGGACGAAAGCTCATTAAATAGACTGAGGAGAGGAGCTCTCAAACAACCAGGCCTCTTGCTCAATAATTTGTATTTCGGCTTTGGGCATTAACTCTTTCTCAAAAGAAAAAAAAGGTGGAATCAGTCTTTCTCCTCCTTTAAGCAGAGACAGGAATGCAGGGTGTGGTGATCGCAGAAGACAGCTGGAATGTGCGATAGGCCTTCTTGTCAGCCTTGTTTGTTTTCTCCTTTGTAGCAAAATTGCAAGTCTTCAAAAGAATCTAAGCAGGTTACACCTTCTGAAGAACACCTCAAGGGTCCAAGCGATGCTAGGTTGGAAATTATTTCAGAAATTTTGTCACTTTTCTTTTCTTTAGCGCTTGACCCTTGTTTTGAAGAGTGTGTTATATATTTTACAAATCCTTCAAAGCCCCAAATGAAATTTTATTTATTTCTTACATTTTTATCCCATCCTTCCTCCAAGGAGTTTAGGGCAGTGTACCTGTTTCCCCCACTCCTTTTTATTCTCACAATAACCCTGTGAGGTAGTGTAGGCTGAGTGAGAGTAATTGGCCCAACATAGGAAGCTGCCATTGGTCCACCTAGCTCAGTATTATCTACTCCACTGTTCTTCAGCCTTGGGGCCCCAGATGTTGCCAGACTACAACTCCCATCATCCCCAGGCAGCTTAGCCAATGGCCGTCCGGGGACCCAAGGCTAAAGGATAGTGGTCTACAGTGACTGACAGTGGCTCTCCAGGGCTCCAGGCAGGAATCTCTTCCAGCCCTATTTGGAGATGTCAGGGATTGAACCTGGGACCTTCTGCATGCAAGTCCAGATGCTCTTCCACTAATCTGTGGCCTACGGTCCCCCAGTGAGTTTTATGGCTGAGCGTGGATTTGAACTCGAGTCTCCAACTAAGCTTCTAGTCCAGTGCTCTAAGCAGACACCTTATGGAGTCTCAAGACTGATAGGGTGGCTTGCCCAAAGCCACCAGGAGTATGAAGAGTTTTGGGTGGCCATGTGGCCTACTTTACAGAGGACAGTCCTCTAGTTGAAAGGCTGCCTGGTTCAAGGCTAGCTTAAAGATAAAGAACCTTACACAAGGACCTACAAGGGCACCCTAACAGACCATCTTCCACTGTCTATATATATCTTCAAAATATGGCAGGCCAACTCTGCTGTGTTTGGGAGCCCTCCTGCTCATTCTGCCAAGAGGAGCCCCCAACTCCCCTGATGGCACCACTCTTCCTTTCTGTCTCTCCCCCTCCCTGTGTGCTCTGCTAGTGTTGAAAACAGTGGAGACTGGTGGCTCCAATGGCAAGTGAAAGCACCTTGGGCAGCTCCTTGAAAGCTGACTGAAAACCAGAGCAGATTCACTGCCCCGCTGACATGGAAGCCACCAGTCCCCACTAGCTGAACAGATGTGCATTGATAAATTGTATCATTAAATCAAGACCTCTTATTGTGGTGTTTGACCAATGGGCAGGAACACATGTGAGCCTTGGGAACACATGTGAGCCTTGGGAACACAAGGGGCCATGCTTGCCCAGACTCTTTGTCTGAGTCTATCTTTGTTTGTCTCTTTCCCATCGTTGTGAGGTTAGTTTCTCAGGGCTCCAAAAAGGGAGCATGGCATGTTTTTCAACACCATAAATAACTCAGAATCTAAATATGAGCAGAGAAACATGTCAGGGTTTGCCAAGTAGCTGGAAAACCCCAACAAACCTTGGTTTCTCACTTTTAGCCCACTCTTCCTCCAAGGAGCTCAGAACAGCAAGCATAATTCCCCTACCCCATGTTATCCTCAGAACAACCCTGTGAGGTAGGTCAGGTTCAGAGATAGTGATAACCTGAAGGTCACTTGGTGAACAACATGGCAATTGTGTGAACAATCCCATGAAGATGGCTTTTTCTGCATGTATGTACTTTTATAAATGTATCCAATAGCTTCAGTAGCACAGGCAGCCCCCAGTTCTGGAATTCATTTTCAACATTCTTATTTTAAACCAAAACTCAGATATGGGATGCAGGGCAGAACATACCAGTGGAACAATAAAAAAGAAGGAAACAACGGGGATATCCACTTGTCCCTAACTTAGTGTTCTTTAATCTTGCTTCTCCAGATATGAGTGGACTACAACTCCCATCATCCACAGCCAGGCTTAACCCAATGGTCAAGGATGATGGGAGTTGTAGTCCACCCACATCTGGGAACCCAACGTTGAAAAACACTGTCCTAGACCACGCTGACACTGCAGAGGCATATGTGATGGAGCAGCCTTCCTTAACCTGATGGCCTCCAGATGTTTTGGACACCAATTCCCATCAGCCCCAGGTAGCATGGCCAATGGTCAGGGATGATGGGAGTTATACTCCAGCAACATCTGAAGGCCACCAGGTTAGAGTGTCCTTAAACACAAGTCTGTTGGAATAATAGGCAGGCATGAGGTTACTAGCATCTTTTAAAGCACTGATGTTAAAGAATCAATCTGGCCAATTTTATGCTGGATGTGGGAGAGGACTGTATTTCACGAAATTGAAATAAGTGCAAATTTGGAAGGATGGCTTTGTTTCATATTGTTCCAGAAACTGCAAATTTGATAGATTTAGCTTGAAATGCAATCTGAACAAAAATTCATCCATCCCTGTACATAAATAAAATAAAATAATAAAGAAAAAGAAGAATGTTGAAATGGTCAGCAAGTGGAAGAAGCCAATTTCTTCTCTACCGTTATACAATTGTTTCCGTTATGTCTTTCAGGTAGGTGACTCATGAGATATATACTGAACGTAAGACACTGTGGAAGACCTCCCTATGGCTTGCATCACTGTGACAGTATTATGGAAGGCCTCAGCCTTTAGGGCTCTGCGGCCTCTCAGTCTAGCTTCTTCCAGAAGCTTCAGCAAACGTCAGCAGGCGCCGGCTGCTCAGAATTTTTCAGGCTACGAATCCATACAAGAACAGTATAAGCCGGAGGTGCCAGAATACTTCAACTTTGCAAAAGATGTAGTGGATAAGTGGGCTGAGGCAGAAAAGGTAAGTTTTCCTGTTGTTTTTCATGTTTGATTGCAGGTCTTTCAAATATGCACACCCACAGGGTGGCCTGGTTCACATATAATGCTAAGCCATGGTTTATAAACTGTTTGATTGTCTGAACCCAGCCCAGCAGCTTAGCTATGGTTTACTGACCACAAGGAGAAACTGTGTATATTAGGCAGAATTGCATACAAAAATGTGTATACTGGGAGAAATGTACGCTAAAACACTGATGAATTTTCAGGGGAACTTTTTAAGTATAAATCACAAACTGATGGGGGGAATGAGACCTAATGCTGGAAAAACAAGAAACTGACAGATTTGCCCATCCCTAGCTATAGCCAGTGTTTCAGACATGACCATAAGAAGCATTTGGCTACCCCAGTGGGGGTACTTACAGCCAGCTGACTCTGTCATCCCATCAGGAAGGAAGGCGACCTACAAGCCCAGCTCTCTGGTGGGTCAGTGAGCAAGGGGAACAGGTGAAGTGGACCTTTGCGGAGCTGGCCCTTGTAGCCAAGAAAGCAGCCTGGGTGCTCTCTGAGCAGTGCGGCCTGCGGAAAGGAGACAGAGTCATAGTGATCCTGCCACGGATTCCTGAATGGTGGCTCCTGAATGTGGCTTGCATGCGAACAGGTTAGCAGTATGTATGTGTTGTCTGTTGGGCCAAGCGGGATGGGCCCTTTATTTATTTATTTCATTTATATACTGCCCATAGCCGAAGCTCTCTGGGCGGTTTACAGCAATTAAAAACATTTAAAAAACAAATATACAAATTTTAAAGCAAAAAGCAATTTAAAAAACACAATTTTAAAAAATGCAAAGACAATTTAAAAACACATGGGAGATGCCTGGGAGAAGAAGAAAGTGTTGTAGGTGTTTAATCGACCTCCCCCACTGAGTTTACTTACAGGTTTTAAGGCAGACTTCAGCATTGCACTTCACAAAGCAGGTAACAGATGAGTTTGTCTCAGAGCTTCCTTCCTAAATTGGATTTCCCTCTAGTCTTACATCAGGTAAACTTCTGTTGAATGCAGTCATGTCACTGATTAAACTGGCTGATTTTAAACAACTCTTTCATTTTCCCCTGATCATCTTTGGGGATGAGGACTGCCTTTCCCATCTCTCCAGGTCCTTCTTGGCTTCTTGACATAACAGCCCTTAGAGCAGGCAGCAGGGACCTCTCTTTCTTGCCATCGCATTTGTTACATTCACTGAAGTACAAGAGCAGAAAGACACCCACAAGCACCCACATCAGAGAGTAGCAAGAACCACCTTGCAGCAGATAAATCTCCTCATTCTGTTTTTTAGTTGTTAGTAGTAATGATGGGTACTGCTTCAATGATGTATCCGAGCCAAAGATGGCAGCATGGACCCGAAGATGAGAACATCCCACTGCGAAGAGACAGCTCGCCTTCCTACCAGTACTCTGAGGAAAGATTTGAAGCTGGTTTCCCCCTCACCCTACCAAAAAGAATCCCCCCCCCAATTCAAAAGGTCACACTTACCAGAGGAAAAACCCGCACGCTGGTCTCCCCGTGGCCAAAGGAGGCTTCTTCATCTCGCAGACTCCTGTTTTTCCGGGATGGCAGTGGAGGAGGGAGCGCGCCGTTACCACCTTACACTCTCTCGTTGGTGGTACCAGTAATAAATATGGGATCAGGACCAATCCCTTCCCATTTTCCAGTTCAGGGGCATAAACACCTGAGCCATCTTTTAGTGGACAAGGCTCTTTATTTATCCCAATATTCTCTGTTTCTTTCTCCTGAACATGTTGCTGGAGGGAGGTATGTTTGCACACACCCTTAGGACAGACCTACACCACAGGAACATAGAAGCATTGGGCACTGCCTTACACTAAGTGAGACCCTTGGTCTATCTAGCTCAATGTTGTCTACACTGACTGGTAGCGGCTCTCCAGGATTTCAGGCACAAATCTCTTCCAATTCTCCCTGAGGTGCTGGGAATTGAGCCTGGGACCTTCTGCATGCAAAGCTGATACTCTGTCACTGAACTATGGCTTTTCCACACTATACATTTCAAGCACATTCAGTGCACATTTAAAGCACATGGTTTCCCCCCTAAGAATCCTGGGAACTGTAGTTCACAGAGCTACAATTCCCAGCACCTTTCAGAATATCTTTCAGCACATTCCTGGTACCTTTCAGCCCATTCAGCGCACATTTAAAGCACATGGTTTCCCCAAAGAATCCTGGGAACTGTCTTCCCCCCCAAAGAAACCTGGGAACTGTAGTTCACATATCTATAATTCCCAGCACCTTTAACAAACAACAGTTCCTCTGATTCTTGAGGGAAGCCACGTGCTTTAAATGCATACTGAATGTGCTTTAATCATATGGTGTAGATTTGCTTAACATTTGCACCAGAGAGCTCTTAATATTGCCATTGTATGCTAAATGTTAAATGTCAAACCAAAGTGGGGAACTGGATCCAGCCAGTGGGCGACATCCTTATCTCCCCCACCCCCTGCATGATTAGCTTTTGTGCCCGTGTGGCTTGAAAGTCTCCAGCACTCCTATAGGAATGGAGAAAGCCACCATAGACTGAGTCAGACCATTGTCCATCTCTAAGGTTTCAGACAGGGAGTCTCTCCCAGCCCCTGCCCAGAGATGCTGGGGACCTTCTGCACACAACACGGATGCTCTGCCCCTATGGCCCTTCCCCAGTTCTCACAAGCAAACAAAAAACTGTGGTGCTGCCCTTGGAACTCTTTAGCGCTCCTAAGAGGGAAGCATGTAATATTGTTATTATTAATCTTCCTAATTTGATCCTTCCTTTAGGAACTGTTCTTATTCCAGGGACAACGCAGCTGACAGCAACAGACATTCTCCACCGAATACAGACATCAAAGGCCCGATGTATCATTACTGACCAGGCTCTGGCCCCAGCTGTAGACGCAGTCGCTTCCAAATGCCCATCTCTCGAATTCAAGCTAATTGTGTCACGGGACCCCAGGGAAGGCTGGCGAAACTTCAACGACTTACTGGAGTAAGTATACAGACTTCTGTCTTGGAAAGACAGGACATTTCGTCCTACATGTTGGCACGATATGGAAGCCCAAGTGATTTCCCATTGAAATGGCTTGGAGTTTGATGAGTAGAGCCCAGCGACCACAACATTGATTAGGTCCACGGGCTGGAGGTGCTCCAACCTGCAGTTGTGTGTGTATACCGAGCTAAATGTTCCTGGCTTTAGCCCTAAGGCAGGGATGCGGAAGCTGTGGCCCTGCAAATGTTGCTGGCCCCCAACTCCCATCAGCCCCAGCCAGCATTGTCAGGGATGATGGGAGATATGGTCCAGTGACACCTCAAGGACCATAGCTTCCCCATCCGTAAGCTAGGAGCTTTTGACACCAGTACATAAATATCAGTGGCCCTCCAGATATTACTGAATTACAACTCCTATCATCCTTGGCCGTTGGCATCCTTGCTGAGGCTGGCAGTTGTCATTCAGCAACATCTAGAGGGCCAAATGTTCCCCACCCCTGCAGTAGACTGGTATATTTCAAGTTAACTTAGCATAAACTCTGCTTGTATACTTTTCTCCATTACATTTTCAGAAGTGGACAGTGATTTACTTTGTTTAAAACGAAAGCTGGCCATTCAATTCAGAGAGAGGACCTGAAATATCCAAGGGGTCCACACACAGCAGTTTTATTGATAAAATGCAATGAAAAAGCAAACGAGTCGCAATTGTACAGGCAGTTGCATCCAGATTCTTTTTGTTTGTTTTACTAATGTTCAAAGCACTTGTGCACACCAGTTTAAAACACACACACACACACACACACACACAAAGGCACAAAGACAGTGCTGATGCAAAAAGGATGCAGATAAACAGAATGGTCCCCCAGAAAGCAGTGTATACTCCCAGATCCAGAAGTAATTCGCATATGAAGAGCCCTGCTGGATCAGATCAAAGGCCTATCTGGTCTAGCATTCTATTTGTACAGTAGCCAACCAGGTGCTTATGGGAAGCCCGAAAGCAAGACATGAGCACGAGATGACTCTCCCTCTCACGTTCCCCAGAAACTAGTATTCAGAGACATGCTACCTCCAATGCTGGAGGTAGAGCATAGCCATTGTGGCTAGTAGCCCTTGATAACTTTTATCAAGGGGTGGATGGTGGATACATACCCTATCCTGGATGGGGTTACACTCCCCCTAAAGGACCGGGTTCGGAGCTTGGGAGTCGTTCTAGACTCTTCCCTTTCACTTGAGGCTCAAGTAGCCTCGGTGGCATGGAATGCGTTCTACCAACTTCGGTTGGTAGCCCAGCTACGTCCCTATCTGAGTAAGGAGGACCTTACATCGGTGGTACATGCTCTGGTAACCTCGCGTTTGGACTACTGCAATGTGCTCTACGTTGGGCTGCCTTTGAAGACAGTTTGGAAGCTGCAGCTAGTACAAAATGTGGCTGCCAGATTGTTGACAAGGACCAAGCGGTCCAATCACATAACACCTGTTCTGGCACGCTTGCACTGGCTGCCAATATGCTTCCGGGCCAGATTCAAAGTGTTGGTATTAACATATAAAGCCTTATACGGCATGGGACCACGATATCTGTTGGAACGCCTCTCCCGATATGAACCCGCCCACTCACTGCGTTCTGCTTCGAAGGCCCTCCTCTGGGTTCCGACTCGTAGAGAGGCCCGGAGGGTGGTGACAAGATCTAGGGCCTTCTCAGTGGTGGCCCCCGAACTGTGGAACAGTCTCCCCGAGGAGGTACGCTTGGCGCCAACACTGCTATCCTTTCAGCACCAAGTTAAAACCTTCCTCTTTCCCAATGCATTTTAACTTAAGCTATTGATTTTTCATTTGTTGTAATTGATCTTAGACTGTTTTATTGTTATATGTTTTTATTGTATTATATTGTGTATCTTAGTATTTTTGTTGTTCACCGCCCAGAGAGCTTCTGCTAATCGGACGGTATAAAAGTTTAATAAATAAATAAATAAAATCCTCCATGAAATTGTCTCATTCTTTTTTCAAGCCATCCAAACTGGTGACCATCACCGCATCTGGTGGCAGTGCATTCCATAGTTTAACTATACACAAGGTGAAGCAGTACTATGGGGGGTATCCAGCCCAAGTGGTACCGCTAGTGCAAGGACTTCTGGCTGTGCAATGGAACTTCCCCTCACTCTCCTCTCCCTGCACACTCCATAAATATGTTTGGGGGTTTCCCCCCTCCAGCCCCTTAGAGCAGATTTGGGGAGGGTGTGGCATGGGGGAACAGACAGGGAAAGTTCAGTTGTGCAAACAGAAATCCTTGTGCTAACGGAACTACTTCATTGGATGCCGCCCTGTCTATCCTGGATCTTCCACCCATTCAGAACCCTGGGTTCTAGTATTATGAGAGACGTTAAACAAAAATCCAAGAGAAGCAAAGTGACCCAGGAAGCTGCCTTATACCAAGTTAAGAACATAAGAAGAGCCTGCTGGATCAGGCCAGTGGCCCATCTAGTCCAGCATCCTGTTCTCACAGTGGCCAACCAGGTGCCTAGGGGAAGCCCGCGAGTGCAAGAACACTCTCCCCTCCTGAGGCTTCCGGCAACTGGTTTTCAGAAGCATGCTGCCTCTGACTAGGGTGGCAGAGCATTGGTCTATCTAGCTCAGTATTGTCTACACTGATTGGCAGCAGCTCTCCAGGGTTGCCAGCAGGAACCTCTCCCAACCCTATCTGGAGATGCCAGGGATTGAACCTGGGACCCTCTGCATGCAAATAAGGTGCTCTACCATTGAGCTATGGCCCTTCCCTGGACGGGGAACCCTAAAGCACAATAACAAAAAAGGAATAGTCCATTCCTACCAGCAGCTCTCTGGGAGTCATTTCCAAAGCGGCAACAGCCTGTGCTTGTGGCTGTTTTGATCATGTGGGTTTTATTGTATTCTTTGTCTTAACAGACATGCACCTGCTGAGGACACTTGTGTGGCCACAAAGAGTCATGATCCCCTGGCTATCTATTTCACCAGTGGAACAACGGGTACTCCAAAAATGACTGAACATTCCCACGCCAGTCATGGGATTGGACTGGATCTAAATGGAAGGTATGGAAGAGTTCGTATGTCCTTATTTGCACTTCCTTTCCATTTAATCCTCAGCCACTTCAGGCAGAGCACCAGATACAGGGTGCCCCCCATCTGTCAGCATTTTGCGGGAGAGATTCACATGTATACCATATCTTTAGGTTTGCGCATTTAAAGTGGATTTATTTATTTATTTATTACATTTACATACCGCCCCATAGCCGAAGCTCTCTGGGCGGTTTACAGCAATTAAAACAATAAAGACAAACATACAAATCTGCAACAAAATCACTTTAATCCTGGACTTTTTTGCAGTTTGGAAAGAGATGGGGAAATGCACTGAAAGTGAATAAATGAACAGTGAATGAGAATACGTGTAAACACCCCAGAAGCAAATCGGCACAAATACTCAATAAAGACAGGATATAGTCTAACCTCTGCATGGCTTTGTGCAAGCAATTTAGGACAAATGCTGAATAAACAAGTCGTCTGGAGGAGTCCAAGATACTAGTGCAGTCCTAAATCTAACTTCATGAAACCAATAGCAATATGAAGCATTTCTGTAGCATTGTTTAAACGTTCCATTCATTATCTCAGAAATACTTACCACGGTCCTGTAAAGTAAGCTAGCATTATTCTCCCTGTTTTGCAGAAAAGGGACTGATGTTAAGAGACAATAGCTTACTTAAGACCGACTGGTGAAGGGATGAGGACTCTGCGGCCCTCTACATATTGGTGGACTCCAACGCCCATCACCCACAGCTAGCATGGCCAATAGCAAGGGATGATGAAAGATGTAGTCTTAACAACAACTGGAAGGCCACAGCCTGTCCATCCCTGAACTAGTGAGTTCATGGCTAAAGCAGGATTTTGAATCTGAGGCTTTCTAGTTCACGTCCTGCAGTGCAATCCTAATCATGTCTACTCAGAAGTAAGTCACATTGAATTCAGTGAGGGTTACTCCCAGGTTGGTGGGCATAAGATTGCAGCCGTAGTCCAGAGCTGTGTCACCTTGAAGGCTAACAATGGCAAAAGCTTTCATAAGCCATAGGCCAGGTGTGGGGAACCTGTGGCCCTCCAGATGTTGCTGAACTATGACTTCCATTATCCCTGGCTATTGGCCATGCTTGCTGGGGTTGACGGGACTTGTAGTTTAGCAATGCCTGGAGGGTCATAGGTTCCCCACATCTGCCAACAGCTATTTCATCTGAGGCAGGAAGTATAATCCCGAACTGGCAAGCACATATATCCGTGTGGTAGCAGGGAATGTAGAGGGAGGGAGTTAGGAGGGAAATTAAATGCAGTGAGAACCTGAAAGCAAAATAGTTTCAGTGACTAATTAAGAAGATGGAGTTGGCACTTACAACCATCATGGCATTGGTAAGCTAATAAATACATGTACTGTAGTGTGATTTAAAAATGCAATCGTTATTCAAGCCACAGGTGACAAAACTCAATCCATTGCTAAGTTATCATTTAACATTTCTCTGCTGGAGTTTCCCTTTGCTGTTCCTTTGTTCAAGAATGGCAACCTTAAGGTTGGTTACAGAGCTATGGCTACAAAAGATTGGTGTGGCTGCCTTACGGAAATTGTTACCCGGGAAACAGCACCATCGAACACAGTGGGATTTACTTCTGAGTAAACATGCATAGTATTGCATTACCTATCATTAGGGATGGGATTTGCTATCTGATTCCATTCCGTTTTTCAATTTGTCAAATGGGCTGCCAGTTCCTCTTTGTTATAAATTGTGTTCCGCTAGTTATTGCGATTCCCAGTTCTCCCTTTCCCCCCCATTATTTTTTCTGAAAAAATGAGTTAATTTCCCCCGTTATTCCTTATGCTGCTGTGTATTTATATAATGTATACAGCAGCAGCAGATTACAAAAATAATTATGTAAATAATTACATAATTCTCACTGTGGATTTTTTAAAAAAGGTTACTGTGTCACTAACAGCCGCGAACACACACAAAGAGTGGGAGCCCGTTAGACGATGAAACAAACTTGTGGATTATCCCAGAATTCTATACCAAATCCAATTCTGTGAATATTCTACACCATCCCTACCTGTCATTATGTATGCTAGATTGGCTCAGTTCCAACAGCCTGCCAAACGATGACTTGTGCTAGGCACAGTTAAGAATGGCTTGAGCTTCCAACTGTGGAGTAGCCACCTCGTCCCTTCCTGGCTCTTCTCTCTCTCACACACACACACACACACAAAGGAGAAGAGGATGCAATTCTCAAGGGGCTGTCTGGAGAATGAGAGTGGACCTGCAGAATCAGAGGGCCACATGAAATTAGGCTGAGGGCCATAAACAGCTCTTGGCCTATAAGCTCCCCATACCAGAATTAGGCCACATCTGCACTGTACATTTAAAGCACTATAAACAGTCATGGCTTCCTCCAAAGAAGCCTGGGAACTGTAGTTTGTTGAGGGTGCAGAGAGTTGTTAGGAGACCCCTATTCCCCTCACAGAACTACAGAGCTTGGAAAAGTTTATTTATTTATTTATTTATTTATTTATTAAATTTATATACCGCCCGACTAGCAATAGCTCTCTGGGCGGTGAACATAAAGCATGGCCACTGGATTGGGCTGATGGGAGTTGTAGTTCAAAAAAGTAACTTTTCCAAGCTGAACTATTATTGCCAGAGTGGTTTAACAACTAATCCCTCTTCCCAGGGAACGCCTAACAACTCTGTGCCCCTAAACTACAGTTCCCAGGATTCTTTAGAGGAAACCATGACTGTATAAAGTGGTATGATACTACTTTAAATGCATAGCGTGGATGTGGGCTTAGATAGTTCAAAGTGGATCATCACAACTCTCTGTGGCTAACAGCCACAGTCCTCATTGTACAATAGCAATCAATCTCCTTTGCAGAAGTCCCATTTTACACATTTTCTTCCTTTTACATAGGTATTGGCTCGATTTGACACCTCTGGATATAATTTGGAATACTTCAGACACAGGCTGGGCAAAATCAGCATGGAGTAGCATTTTCGCACCATGGAGCCAAGGGGCATGTGTGTTTGTGCACGGCATGCCACGGTTTGAGCCACAGCCTGTCCTCGAAGTAAGTGACAAGCATTTTAGTATTTATTAACCTAAGCTCAAGCCTTTTCTTTGAACATTGTTTGAATACACACAACTGAACTGGCTGCATCAAGGTTGTCAGCTGAGTCGACCCACAGTTAAGCGCACGGCGAAGCTGTCCCATGATTGCTAGCAACCCAGTCCACATCTACAAGTGCCTCTTCTCAGCCTGCTTTGAACAGCATTCTGGCACCTGGCTGAATACAGACATCATGCCAAACCATAGCGTCCACTAAACCTTCACTTAGAAGCTGGGGTTGAGCTTCAAGAGGGAAACCATGGTTTTAGAGCAAAGGAACACTGTGGGCTGATGGCAAAGTGACCTGTGCCTTCACCACCAGCTTACCATGTGACCGTGATGGACACCCCAGAGGCAAAGCCTCACTGCTTGTGCACTTAGCATAAAAAGCAAGCGGGCTGGCAGAGGAGACAGGAAGCTCAGTTACCTACTGATATCTATAATGTATAGTAAGTTATCTATTATGGTCTGTAAACTAGATTGTGTTCTGTTGTCTTTTATAATCATCTCTAGACTTTGTCCAGGTTTCCTATAACAACGTTCTGTTCTGCTCCAACCGCTTATCGGATGTTAATACATCACAATTTAACCAGGTAAAGTAGTACTTACTGCTTGAAATCTTAACACACTTTAATGCTGGTACTACCTACATTGCTGGCCCAAACAGGAAACCATTTATTGTCTTTCCTAGTGAGACTGCCTGCCTGAAAAGAATCTTTAGGTACCCGGGAGATGTTCTAACAAGCTGCAGCACACAGATCTGTGGGTTTCTAATTCTAGTTCTAGCAGCTTTAGATATAAGTCTTTAAATGTAACAGTGGCCAAGGCCACCCACCAACTCATCTGATGTCACGATGGCAGCACATGATACAGCACTTTGAAGCCCTGACAATCAGCTGATTGTTGGAACTTGACAGTGGCCTTTGCAAACTCCTTACAAAGAGTCCTGTGCTGTTCTTTAAAGTCCTGCCCAGCAGCACTCCAGAAGCCAGGTATGTGGAGCTCCTGAAGCCGCGCCTATCAGTGGGACCTCAGAAGCACTGTTGGGGAGTTCTGAAGTGCCAACAATTGGCTGATCGGCAGCAGTTTAGAAGCCCCTTTTGCCCCAACCCCAGCACCTTTTCACCTCCCCACACTGGACGTCACATATGACATCAGGTATACAAGTTAAATAAATAAATAGTTGTTCCTCAGTAGCTCTTGTTCACAGGAATGCTGCTGACTAGTGCCATTCAGTCTTATCCTCCACAAATTTGTTTGATCCTCTTTTATAGCCGTTTATTGCAGGATCAGTACTCTTCATGCATGTTGCAAGCTTTTCTTTGGAGTTTACACACTGTTGTTGGCATCAAAATGCTAACATATATCCCATTTAACCTGGGTTTACCCTTTCTAGGGAAATTTGATAAGGACAAAAGGTTGTTGCCAAGACCTATTTACACTATCTCAACAACCCGCTTGCAAATTAGGTCCCCATCTAAAAGCACCCGAAGTTAGCAGCGATTACATCATCTTGAGGTAATTAATTTCATAGCTTACCTGAATCACCATTCAGTTTTATTGGAAGCAACACTTCTGTCTAGCCACTGTCTCCACACCCTGCATTATTTTATACTCCACTTGAGCATTAATCCTTTAAAAACTATACAGCTCTCTCTCTTCTCTCCCTGCTGTATCCAAAGTTATAAATTCCATAGCCTGAAGCACTGCGTGAGCGCAGGGGAACCCATGAATCCAGAAGTGATGGAACAATGGAAAACGGAAACAGGACTGGATATCTACGAAGGCTACGGGCAAACAGAGACGGTGAGCTGAGCCGTTTTAAAGATGGAGCAACGGCAAGTTAGTTCTGCTATGGGAAAAGCTCATAAACTTATAATGGACTTTCCTATTACCAAAACGCACACACTAAGATGAAGTAACATCCAATTAATGCTTTAAAATAAAAGCTTTTTTAGGACTGCAAGATTTAATTGATTAAATCATTGAGAACAATCAGTGGACTTATCGGTATGTAACTCCCATCCCCTCTTTGCTATCTGTTTCTTGGTTTGACATGTCACCCAGAAGTTCCATTTCTCTCTCCCCCTCCCTCCCCAAATCTTCCAAGTCTTGCTTTTTTCAGCTACGCTTTGCTTTTCGCTTCTTGGCACAGGTGCTGATTTGTGGAACTTTCAAGGGGATGAAAATTAAGCCAGGCTCTATGGGGAAGCCTTCTCCAGCCTATGACACTCAGGTACTGTCTGTGATGCTGGCTCGGGGTATGTAAGGGCAAGATGCCTCTGAGCAGGCCTCCTGGCACTGCTACGTGTTCACTAGCATTCTCCCCCTGGACCCAATCCACACAGTTACCTAAAGCAGGTGTGGGGAACCTTTGGCCTTCCAGGTGTTGTTGAACTGCCAACTCCCAACATCCCTGGCCGTTGGCCATGCTGGCGGGAGCTGTGGTTCAGCAACACCCGGAGGGCCCAAATCTGACCTAAAGGGAGAGTGCAAGGCAAGCAGAGGATCCTTCCCCATCTTCCTGTTCTTGTCATGGCTTGCTTGCGCATTCAGAGAGAAGACAGGTGAACAGGCAGCAGTAGGGAAGAGAAGCAGTAGTATGGCCAGGACCTGACAGGGCCCCCACTGCCAAGATATGGGCCTCAGGAGATGCCCATCAATGCCTACCCGTGATGCTAGCACCGTAAGCCAGTAAGAACAGTTTAAGTCGTGTAATCAACGTGAAGCCTTCCAGATGTTCAACAACATCTCCCATCATCCCATGTCATGGGCCATGCTGGCTGGGGATGTTGGGAGTTGGCATCTGGAGGGCAACGAGTTGACTACCCCTAGTTTAAGCAGCTGGCGATCAAGTATTGTCAGGTATTTATGTTTTGTTTACATGCAAACATTTTGTCCCAATATCCTTTTTCCTGTCCCAGTCTGCGCCTGGGCTTTGTCAACTTGGACTTGGTTTCTAAGAACTTTGGTAATAAACTTTGGTGGAGATCCCTAGAATGACAATTATGCATGGGCAGCCAATTCATGTTGCTGCGGGTAAAACTATTATGTTCTGTATTATTTCATTTTTTTTTAAAAAGGCTCAATCTCAAGAGTACAGTCTAATCAAAGCCATTAGGAAAGAGGGTTAGTTGGGAAAAGCCAGGATGGAAAGAGGTATGATACTGAGCCAAAAACTGATGGGTGAGCTAACCTTGTTGTTTGGCAGAGACCACCAAATAATTGGAGCCTGTTTTAGAAATTCACGAGTGCTTGTGGTATAGCAGTTAGAGTGTTGGACTGGAATCTAGAAAACCATGTCCAAACCCCTGGTGACCCTCAAGGCTCACTGGGTGACCTTGGACAAGTCAGTCTCTCACCCTAACCTACCTCACAGGGTTGGTGTGAGGATAAAATCAGGAGAACCCTGCTTGTACACTACATTGAGTTCCTCGGAAGAAAGGTGGGATATAAATGTAATGAACAAACAAACAGACGGGTGGGTTGGACTCCACATGCAACCCAACCCGAGCCTAAAGTTGACCATGCAAAGGTGTCAAGTTAAACCATGGCTCCATCTAGTTCAGCGCTGTCTTCACTGGCAGCCACTCTCCAGGGCCTCAGACAGAAGCTTGCCCCAGCCAGGAGACGCCATGGGTTGAACCCGAGTAGCTGCTCTACCAGTGAGCTGTGGCTCATTGCTGCTCCACCTGATTTCCCCCCTCGCCAATCCAATTCTGTAATTAATTTTTTTTAAAAAAACTAAAATACGATGACATTTGAGTATTCTCTCTTTGCTTTTAGATAATAGATGAAGACTGTAATATTTTATCGCCTGGAAAAGAAGGAGATATTGCTATCCGAATAAAGGCAGCACGGCCGTTTTGCCTTTTCACTCAATACACTGTAAGCATTTAAGCTGCACATCTAATGAAGAAGTAGAAGCTATTAAACTATTTGTGTGTAATCTGAGCTCGTTTTCAAAGCACCAGGAATGATAACATCTTGCTCTTGTAACTACAGGTATAAATTTGAACAATATGAGCATGTGGCAATAGCTCAAAAGCCATTTAGGGGGCTACTGTAATTCAGTAGCCATTCGGGGGGGGGGGGCTCAGAATGAGTCAGAGGGGGAGGAATACAATTCAAAGTGCTGGTTCTGACCTTTAAAGCCCTAAACAGCCTTGGACCAATGTACCTGAGGGACCGCTTACGCCCATATGTACCTGCCCGGGATTTAAGATAATAATAATAATAATAATAATAATAATAAATTTTGTTTGTTAGTCGCCTATCTGTCCGAATTCACGGACACTCTAGGCGACTTACAGCAACATAATAAAATACAATAACAATCCAAAACATAATATCCATTAATCCAACATCAAGAAACATCAACTAATACAACAGCAAGCTAATCTACCCCAAAATTCCCATAGGTCTGCCTGAATAGCCAGGTCTTAAGAGCTCGGCGAAAACCCATCAGGGAGGAGGCATGTCGAATATCATAAGGGAGAGAATTCCAGAGGGTGGGGTGTCATCTGCCTCTGGTCTCCTCTGCGTGCCTGGAGTGAAAGATGTTAGATTGACAGGCACACGGGAGAGAGCTTTTTCAGCTGTGGCCCCCAAGCTTTGGAATACTCTACCCCAAGAGGGTCACTCTGCTCCCTCCCTGTTGGTTTTCCGGAGACTTCTGAAAACGATCTTGTTCCGGAGAGCCTTTGGGAGGGACTGAAGGTAGAGCCTGACACTGATTCTATGCCTTCTTTGTTAAATTTTACCTTTGTAGTCCCTTTAGTATGTGTGTGTATAGTATTTTATGTATTTTAAATTTATTTTAATGTTTTTGTGATTTTACTGTTTACAATCTTATTAGGTACATGTTTGATTTTATTTTTGTAAGCCACCCTGAGTGCCCTATTATAGGGTAGAAGGGTGGGATAGAAATATTTTAAATAAATAAATAAGACCTCTTGTAGGGCCACCTACGGAGCAGAAAGAAGCACAGTACTGGACATTGGAGCAAGAGCTGCTCCAAGATATGTTGCTGGCTGAGACAAGGCATAAAATAGTGCTCTTCTCCCCAAATCCCATGCACAGAAGCTGACCCGACAGAACCACTGGGTTGTAACCAATTAAGTTATACTCAGAGTAGACCCACTGAAATTAATAGACCTAAATTAGTCATGTATATTATTTTCAGTGTGCTTACTCTGAGTAGGACTACCATTGGGTCTCTCCATACGTCCTTTGTTTCGCATTCATGATGATGCACATCATGATGTTGTCGGGGGATCACACACATTCCCACTTACAATACTATTTGCACCTGCCAAGGCTTCGGGGCAGTCACACAGCTTCATTTCCAAGCAGCACATATCCCAAAATTCCCTGCTGAAATCCCATAATTTTAATAATCCCACAATGCTACGATATTGAGTTGGAAACTTATCAGATGTAGCTAGGCTGGAGGGTAAGTAAATTGGCCTCCGACCTCGGTTTTAAGGAACACACAATATCTTTAAAATGATTTTAAAAAAACAAGTGAAACTGTAATAACCTGCAACATATTTCTTCTTTGTTTTCAACACTTAGTGCAGAAGAGGTTCTGTGTAACCTGGAAAGCTCCCTTCCTTTGAACGTTAGCCGGTTCAATTAGAAAAAGGTTATTGGCTGGCTTACGTTTGCCAGAGATATGGACGAGCTGCAGCAAGCCACAGACTCAGGACTCCCCTTTCCCTTTCTTCCTCCCACACAGCTGGGAAGACTTCAGAAGCATTCACTTCACCACAGTTTGCCATGTCATCTTGACTGAGAAACTGTGGTTAACATTAACTCTGTTTAGTTTCAGACGGCTTTAAACTATAGTTACTGCAGCTGGCTTGCTTAAACCAACCAGTTAAGATTAAAGCACAGCTCCAGGTCTGGACGACACTGCAAAGGACACTTGATCAAAAGCAGAAGTGAACGCTTTCCAACTCCTCTTCTTGCCTGTGCAGGAGCAGTGTGGGAAAAGAGCATAAGGCTCACCGTGGCTCCTTCCTACAGGTCCACGTTATGCTAAACTATGGTTTTAGTAGAACATGCAAACACAACCTGTCTTTCCTTGTGTTCTCACATTTTTCCACAATACAGATGACTTGACAAACTAACATTAATGCAAAATCATGTTTAAGAAACACTCAAGTGTTGAATACTTATCTACACTCCAGATTTTATAATTTTGTAATAATATACATGAATTGCATTATCTGAGTATTATTGAATTGATTTTTATAGCATGACATGTTAGCAGTGTATGATCTGCTTTTTTTTAAAGCAAACGGTAGTATTTATACCTCTGCAAAAAGGAATAACAACCTAGAGGTAAAAAAAAATACCCACCCCTAAATTTGCTGGTATCAGCAGGTTGATGCATTTTATAACTTTGTTGTTATGTGCCTTCAAGTCGATTACAACTTATGGCGCCCCTATGAATCAGTGACCTCCAAAAGCATTTGTCATGAACCACCCTGTTCATATCTTGTAAGTTCAGGTCTGTGGCTTCCTTTATGGAATCAATCCATCTCTTGTTTGGCCTGCCTCTTTTTCTACTCCCTTCTGTTTTTCCCAGCATTATTGCCTTCTCTAGTGAATCATGTCTTCTCATGATGTGTCCAAAGTATGATAACCTCTACCTGTTCACATATACTAGGATGATCCAGAAAGGACAGCTTCATCTGTACGTGGTGACTTCTACATCACTGGGGATAGAGGGATGCGGGATGAAGATGGCTACTTGTGGTTTGTAGGAAGAGCAGATGACGTCATCAACTCTGCTGGGTAACACAACTCACGCGCACAGGCCATTACAATGTTACGCTGCTAAGCTTTATTTACAGACCAAATGGCAGAACGTACCTTCAGAGCAGTCTCTTTTCTTTCAAAGATACCGCATTGGACCATTTGAAGTGGAAAGCGCATTGATCGAACATCCAGCAGTAGTAGAATCCGCTGTTGTTAGCAGCCCAGATTCCATCAGAGGAGAGGTAAAAAGAGTTGAATCATATTACAGTAAGGAGTTGTGTTTAAAAATGGAGGCAGGCGCTATGAAAAGAGTTGGCAGGATGTTTTCAATGGGTGACAGTCAGAACGTATGAAGGACCTTCTACTGAGTCAGACCGTTGGTCAGTCTGGGTCAGTAGATTAACTGGCAGTGGCTCTTCAGGTTTTCAGGCAAGTCTTTCCTTCCGGGATACGCTGGGGATTGGACCTGAGACCTTCTGCATGCAATGCATGTGTTCTGCTACTGTGCTATGCCCAGTCCCCACTTGACAGCTATCCTTTGCAATCAGAAGCATACTACCCTTCTTAGATGAAGCTTTCCTGCAGACCAGCCAATGTTCCCCTCCCCTCGGAGCAGCACCATTTGCCAGCTTTGCATACTTAACTTGAGAATACGTCCTAGTGAAATCAGTGGGATTTACTGTCAAGCCTGCGCTGTGTATATGCCTGCGCTGTGTATATGCCTGCACTGTGAAGGCTGCAAGTTTTACACCTATTTAGCAGCAAGCTCCATTCAACACTGTGAAATTTACTCCCAAGTAATCATGCATAGGATCACAATACTGTATGGTTGCAGTCCTATGTACACTTACTTTGGAGATAAATCCCATTGAACTTAGAAAGATTTAGCTCTGAGTAAATGTACACAGCAGCTATCACCAAGGACTGGAGCAGAAGTTAATGTATTTGTACGCTGCTCTGGCTGTGATTACAGAAGAATGGGATATACATAAATTTGTTTTGCCACACAAAGTCACTGAAGACAGCTTCCTTGTGATAAGCAACCCCCATCACATCTGGATGATGTAGAAATGCTTATCTCATGGGTTACTGCCATCATCTTCTCCATGCTCTTACTCTTGAAACTTAGGAGCCTTAGCTGCAGACAGCAATAACATGACAGTGGCAATCCACCTGGTATGTCAATCTACATGTGACAGTTGGGGCAGGGTTCATTCAACTGGGGGAGTGGGGAAACGCAACATGTAGTCTGGTTTTAATCTTTTGTTCTTAGCAGTTGGAATGTTTGTGAATGTTCCAAATGATCATAGCAGCTCACCAGAGCGGGGATTTGCTGACAAGAAAGCTGAACAAGGCAAGGAATATACAGTGACATCAGTTTTGGCCATCAAAAAGGCTTTGAAGACATTGGTTTTGAAGGGGTTTCAATTGAGATTTACTAATTATGCTGCTGCGTTATTGACTTAAATTACTAGCGTATTTGACATCTGCAATATGCATGTTGAAATGGCGATTGTTATGGTTCATGTTTCCTGTAAGTAGTGTTGGGAGGAGTCTGTCCTGAAAAGATGAAATCCCACTTGAACCTTTTTAAAAAAATAATTCAAAAGCCTGTGTACTCTACAAGGAATTTGTGTTCCAGGACACAGTGGCCCATGCCAGTATGAGTATCTTATTCTGGGATGTACAAGCAGCAATTCCCTAATAATAATAATAATAATAATAATAATAATAATAAATTTAATTTCTTCGTCGCCTATCTGGCCAATGGCCACTCTAGGCGACTTACAAAATTATTAAAATACAATTAATAAAATACAGTAATACAATAAAAACAATAGATCTACAACAACAATATTAAAACTGGGTAGGAGGCATTACAATTATATCGATTAACCCTCCCCGGATACCCCGAAGGCCTGCTGAAAAAGCCAGGTCTTTAAGGCTTTCCGAAATACATTTAGGGAAGAGGCATGCCGGAGATCTTGTGGGAGGGAGTTCCAAAGAGTGGGGGCCGCCACTGAGAATGCCCTCTCTCTTGTACCTGCCAATCTGGCTGTTTTTGTTGGCGGGATTGAGAGAAGGCCCTGTGTGGCCGATCTTGTCGGGCGGCATAATTGGTGGCGTTGAAGGCGCTCCGTGAGATAAACTGGGCTGAAACCGTATAGGGATTTAAAGGTCAATACCAACACCTTGAATTGGGCTCGGAAAACAACTGGAAGCCAGTGTAGGTCGAACAACACTGGTGTGATGTGATCTCGGCGGCGACTATTCGTAAGTAGTCGAGCCGCCGCATTTTGTATCAGTTGTAATTTCCGGACCGTTTTCAAGGGTAACCCCACGTAGAGCGCATTACAGTAGTCCAAACGAGAGGTGATCAGGGCGTGTACCACCAGTGGGAGCTGATGAACAGGAAGGTAGGGTTGCAGCCTTCGTATGAGGTGTAGTTGGTACCAGGCTGCCCGGCTCACTGCCGAAATCTGAGCCTCCATGGACAGCCTGGAATCAAGCACAACCCCAAGGCTGCGGACCTGGTCCTTTAGGGGTAAACTCACCCCATTGAACTTCAGGTCAATGTCACCCAACCTTCTCTTGTCCCCCACAAGTAGTACCTCGGTTTTATCAGGGTTCAACTTCAGCTTGTTCCTTCCCATCCATCCACTCATGGATTCCAGGCAGTTGGACAAGGTCTCCACAGCCAACTCTGGTGAAGATTTAAACGAGAGATAGAGCTGAGTGTCATCTGCATATTGATGACACTGCAGCCCAAATCTCCTGATGATTGCTCCCAGCGGCTTCATATAGATGTTAAATAGCATGGGAGAGAGGATAGAGCCCTGTGGCACACCACAATTGAGAGGCCAAGGGTCTGATACCTCCTCCCCCAACGCTACCTGTTGGTACCTGTCGGAGAGAAAGGAATGGAACCACTGTAATACAGTGCCTCCAATTCCCAATCCCTCCAGGCGAAGCAGAAGGATACTGTGGTCGACAGTATCAAAAGCCGCTGAGAGATCGAGGAGGACAAGAAAGGTGGATTCTCCCCTATCTAATGCCCTCCTCAAATCATCAACCAGAGCGACCAAGGCTGTTTCAGTTCCGTGACCAGTCCTGAAACCCGATTGGTATGGATCCAAATAATCCGTTTCATCCAAGTGTGCTGACAACTGGTTGGCCACCACTCGCTCAATGACCTTGCCCAGAAATGGTAGATTCGAAATTGGGCGGAAGTTATCTAACACTTGGGGATCCAAGGAGGGCTTCTTTAAGATGGGCTTTACAATTGCCTCCTTGAAGGCTGATGGCATCACACCCTCTTTCAAGGATGCGTTTACCACCGCTTTGATCCCCTCGCCCAATTTCTCTCTGCAGCTCACAAGGAGCCACGAAGGGCAAGGATCAATAAGACAAGTGGTTGGCTTCACAGATGAAAGCACCTTGTCCACTTCCTCAGAAGGGAGAAGCCGAAACCGATCCCAATTTACCGGCTTGCAACTGGCCAACTCTGGTTCATCGACTGTGTCCACGGCGCGCGGGATCGAGCTCCGTAAGTGTTCGATTTTATCAGCGAAGTGTTTTGCTAATAGGTCACAGGAGGCCTTTGAGTGTTCCAAGGGTTCCTGAGCAACTGGACCGACCCGGCTTCGGACCACCTAGAACAGCCTCCTGGGACAGCACTCCGCAGACGCAATAGAGGCAGCAAAGAAAGCCTTCTTTCCTACCTTTATTGCCACTTGGTAGGCAGCTACTGCTGCTCTAACCTGTGTCCGGACATCTTCGGAGCAAGATTTCCGCCACCGGTGCTCTAGTCGTCTCACCTCCTGTCTCAGACTACGCAACCGTGGTGTATACCATGGTGCTAGCTGAGTTCTATTCAGGGGGAGAGGACGTTTCGGAGCCACCCGGTCTAATGCCCTGGTGATCCCCACGTTCCACTCCTTCACCAGGGTTTCGACCGGGCGACCTTCAGCAGGTTCCAATTCCCCAAGCGCAGTCAGGAATCCATCCGGATCCATCAGGCGTCTGGGGCGGACCATTTTAGTAGGTCCTTCACCCCTGCGGAGGGGGCATGGCAACGAGAAGTCCATATTTACCAGGTAGTGGTCTGACCATGACACAGGAGTGGCATGAATCACTCCCAACTTCAGACCACTTCTCTCCCCTCCCAGGACAAATACTAGGTCGAGAGCATGACCGGCTACATGGGTGGGCCCAGTATTACTTAGGTACAGTTCCCAGGAAGCCATGGTTTCCAGGAAATCCCGAGGGGCTCCTATGAGAGCGGCCTCGGCATGCACGTTAAAGTCACCCAGCACTACCAGCTCTGGGGACAATGCCCGTACAGCCGAGACCACCTCTAGCACCTCGGCCAGGGAATCTGCCGTGCAGCGGGGTGGGCGGTACACCAGCAAGATCCCTAAACTGCCCTTCGGGCCCAACCTCCAGTACATGCAATCAACAATTTGAGTCCTATGGAGGGGAGGTCTGGCAAAAACCAAGGACTCTCGATAGATGACAGCCACACCCCCTCCCCGCCTCCCCACCCTCGGCTGCTGTGCATAACGGAAACCTGGCGGACACATGGCCTCAAGAATTGGAGCAGAGGCTTCGTCCAGCCAAGTCTCCGTAATACATGCCAGGTCTGCGCGCCCATCCAAGATCATATCATGGATGAGCGAGGTTTTCTGAGCCACAGACCTGGCATTACATAACAGCAGTCGAAGGTCGGTAGGAACCTTGCGTCCCCCAGTTTCCGTCTGGTTCTGAGCAGACCCGGAACATGGGATAGATATAATGCATCTGTCCCGTGTTCCCCTATTCCGGCGTGGTCTGCTAGCAGCACCCTTCCAGTGCCTGCCACCCACACTTCCTATAACTTGGCCCCCCACCTCCCTCTCCGGCTTGCACATGCCTCTATCCCTATCTGCTTCTCAGCAGGCCATCCACCCTAATAAAATTAGTCCAGAGACCCGCCTCCGTACCCTGTAGCAGCAGTATTACTAATTTAAATTGAATTAATTAAACCAATAATTAATTAATTAAATTAATTAAATTACATTAAATTAAATTAACTAAGTCAATACAAATCAATCCAATTCACATTCATACACATTCACACATTCATACAGCTATACATCCATACATACACCAATTTAAAACAGAAACCGGGTTGTGATAGCCAGCCAGAATGGTAGTCGCAGCCGGCCACAGTAACAGGTCTGTAGAATACTTGGTCCGGGTCACGGCAATAAGGTCCTAGCCAACATGGGTGGGCAAATAACGGCGGCGATGACAGCACGATGGCGATGTAGACAGCATCCCAACCAGCAACGCACCCCGCGATGAGGACGACCCACAGCAGCAATGATGACGCCAAGCAACAGGCAAGCAGCACGACGACAGCAACACAGGGCCGTAACGTCCCGATGCCCCAGCAGTGGCCAGCCCGCAACGGCAGCCACAGCGCGCAAGCAGGAAGTCCAAACAAGCAGACAGGCAGGGTGCAGCAGGGTGCAGCCGCGGCGAAAGAGAAATAACAGGCCCCGGGGGCAGCACAACCCCCAACAGCAGCAAGCAAGCAGGGGCCGCGGCAACACAGGATGACGTAAGTCACACGCAACGACAACGGCGTCCCGACCACCGCAGCAGCGACAGAGGGGCGGCGAGCCACAGCAGAGAACGCAGCCGTAGGCCGCAGCAAAACCCCGGGCCACAGCAACCGCAACGCCGAAGGAGCCAGCCCACGCCGAGATGGAAGCAGAACTGCTCATCTGCCAATGTAATATGTGCCATCATCTGCCAGGCATGTTCTGCTACTTTCTACAAAGGAAAAACAGCCAGTCTCTCCTCTTTTCCTTTTCCTCCTCCTGTACCTGCACAAAGTTGATTAGAGGATTCAGTTGAACAAAATAGATGGAATCGCTGCACGGTGAAAAAATAATGCACAGCCAAGCCCTCCGAGCTGAGGAGAACCAGGCCTGAGGAGAACCAGGCCTGAGGGAGGTTGTCTTAAATTGGCCCTCTTAGGTTGAACCTGGCTTAATCCCCACAAAGTGTTCAAACACAATAAAGTGGTTTAAGAGATTTGCAGTTGTCACTGTCCATCTCTTCAGTTATGCATCAAAAATCAAGTGCATTAAAAACAGGATGCAAAAACCTGCTCTTAGTTGTTCATCTACCATTGCAAATGTTTTTATAATCTGCCCAAACTTTTGTGAAACTTTGTGATTTTTTTACATCAAATATATTTGTATATTAAGGTTGTGAAAGCCTTTGTGGTTTTGTCGCCTGACTACGTTCTCCATGATCCAGAAGCACTGATTAAGGAGCTGCAGGATCATGTCAAAAAGGTCACTGCCCCATACAAGTATCCTAGAAAGGTAAAGCTGTGGTTTAGCTTCTGTAAATCTTTACACTGGCTTCCTGTCTCTGCCTGGATCCTGCACAAGCTCTTGTCCTTTCCTTCAAAACCCTCCATGGCTTTGCCTCCTCCTCTCCCAGCTTTTCTTTCCCAACCTTTACTCACCCAGGTCCACCACCAAGTTGACAGAATGTGGCTTCTCTTAAATAGCTCCACCCTTTCCCTCTTGCTTCTCCTTATGCCTGAAACTTCCTCCCAAAATGCTGCCTTGAAACCACCACCCTTTTCCTTCAAACCCATCCTCAAAACTCCTATTTTCCCATGGAGCCTATGGAACAAGCCCCTAGTCCAGAGCCAGGGCACTTCTGACCCTCCAGATGTTGCTAAGCCACAATTCCCACCATCCCGGCCATTGGCCATGCTTGCTGGGGCTGATGGGAGGTGTAGTTCACCAACATCTGGAGGGGGAAGGCTCCTTGCCCTGTTGTGCTGGACTGGGCTTCAGCGGAGATTGGTTTCTAATGTCATGTTAAAACAAGATTCCTGGCAGAATAAACCAGGCTGTGCACAAACTGCCTCTCCCTTTGCACAAGGGAGTAAAAACAAGCCAAGAAGCCACACTTAAGCCTGGCATCCTGTGGCATCTGAATCTGGCATCCTAGGAGGCTGCTCTCAAAGAAGCCAGGATTCATAAGCAAACTTCAAAACCCTGGTGTATGCCCCTGGCTTGTTTGGAAGCAACAAAGGCGGGTGCGGGTTCAGACATTAGAGGAAGCCAAGCTTAATTATGAATTCCTGGTTAGTTGGCATGACTGGAGGAGCAAAGCACACAGCTTATTTGCATTGTGGTTTATTAAGATAGGATTCCTGATTTAATGTGGCCAAATAAATAATAAATAAATAAAACGTGGCAATTGACTCAAGTCTGATATCACTCCAGGAAGCTTAACAATGGCTTGATACAATGTCTGAATTGACAAGGCATGGTTTGCCCTTGTCCACCCTAGATCCCATCCACACCATCCATTTAAAGCACTCTTACACCACTTTAGCAGACATGGCTTGCCTCAAAGAACCCTGGGAACTGTAGTTTATTAGGGGTTTCCCAACAACTCTCAGCTCTACAGCACCCAGGGAAGCCATGACTGTTAAACTGGTAGGAATGCTTTAAATGGATGGTGCAGATGTGACCCTAGTTTGAAGTGGGTTTGCATTTCATGGTTTGTGTGACCATGGTTTTGGTGTGATTTCTACATTAAGACACACTCTTTATTAGCTCCATTTCTGAA
Source organism: Rhineura floridana (assembly GCF_030035675.1). Lineage (NCBI taxonomy): Eukaryota > Metazoa > Chordata > Lepidosauria > Squamata > Rhineuridae > Rhineura > Rhineura floridana. Next base: position 14,348,768 of record NC_084496.1, read on the forward strand.
CCACTGAGTGGGTGGAGAATGAGAGCAGAGAAGCAACGTGGACGTTCAGACCCTAACCTGAGTCAGCAGAAACCAATGCAATGTCTGAATTGTACAACATCAAGAATGTTGTGCTAATCAAATAGGGGCAAGCAGGGCTCTGCTGGAAGCCTTCCCAATATACAGTAAAAGCATCTTTCTATGTGCTTGTTGTAACTTGCCCCCCCCAACACCACTGGACTGATCTTTTGATTGATTGATTTTAATATTTCTACCCCGCCTTCCCTTTTAAGTTTACTTAGCACCAGAGGGGGGAACCTCAGGACTGGATGCCAAATACACACAGCCCAAACCCTCTCTTACCCTTGGAAGTCCCCAGGCCATGCCCCCCACTGGCCTTGCTTCACGCCCCAAACATTTTTGCCTGGCTAGAATGCCTCTTGCAGGTCAGGAGGACAGAGAGGGGAGTGTGTAGAGAAACTAGGCTACTATACAAAAGATAAAAAAGTTTCTTGTTCTGACCACTTTTGCCTCTGGTCCCACCCACCACTGGCATGTGGCCCCTGGGAAGGTTGCTTAGAAGGGAACATGGCCCCCAGGCTGAGAAAGGTTCCCCATCCCTGACTTAGAAGTTACATGCCGTCAATAACCTGCTCCGTTACTTCTTTTGCAAGCTGTAATTTCTGCTCTTGTCCAACAGGTGGAGTTTGTGCCCCATCTGCCAAAGACAGTCAGTGGGAAAATCCGAAGAAATGAATTACGCAAGAAGGAGTGGGGGAAAGCTTAGAATTCTGTTTACTTTCACTGTGCCTGTTCTAAGTTTCATATTGGTTCCTTGTGTTGCAAGATCTGGTTGGGCTAGCCTCCATATTTAAATCCCGCACATCCACTCCCTTAGAGAGAGATCGACGTGCATACAAGCAGTGTAGGGTCAGACCTTTGGGGAGTGTCATTGGTTCCGCATCTCCCTCTGCCCATTTATATAAAAGCATCTTGCCAGGTTAAGCAAAGTGAAGTGTAACTCTCATTCCAGATGTTGGAAAGCATACAGAAGAGAACACTGTGTACTCTGGAGAAAGCTCCAAAACAAGTTTGATTCCAAAGCTCAAAAGAAGAAGAAAAAACACCAGCAAGCTAGAAACATAATCAAGCACACAAAGCCAGTACCTTCTTTCTACCCTGTAGAAACAATAAATGAAGGGCCTCAATCTGTCCAGTGCAGCACACGGTTCCACTTCACCTATTAATCCGACAGCTTCCAAGACACTCAATGATGCAGGTATCCACATCTGGGTCACTGAGAACTGCAACTTGTTAGAACTGAGATAGAGTTGCCATGAAGCAAGTTAAGCCATTTTAAGCGCACACAGTCTGGTTTAAGTGAATCCCATCACCCAGGATTATAAACCGAACCATGAGAGGATTATTTATACGTGTTCAAGTAGTCATTTCAATATTCCAAGCACTTACCAGCAGCAAGCCCCTTTGAGCACTTGAGCTAAAAAACCCTGTGTACAAACACAACCTGGCTGTAGCAACATTTTGGCAAATGGTCCTCTCTCTTTTATACGTATATATCAACTGCAAGGGATCCAGTGGTGACAACAGATATGAAGCATTATCACCAAAGCTTCTGTCAATTATGAACTATGCTGAATGGTGCCAAAAACAGGAGGGGAAATTTTGAAAGTCACCTGGACACAGTCCAGCCAATATTAAGTCCCTTTAGATCCCATTTAGTTCAGTGGGAGAATTCAATACATGCTTAAAGCTACTGAAAATCAGTGGGACCTAAACTGCACAAAACCAGCTGATCGCACCAATAATAGTTTTAGTTTCCGCAACAAATCTGAGGCCTGCATCTGTGCTGGAAGACTGTCCCCCACCCATGTGGAAACAAACTTCTAGAAGCCTCTCAGGCTTTTAACTATTAATATTCTTGCACACTGTAATTTCTGTACTGTCCTTAAAAAGAGATAGTAATGCGCTCAAAATTCGAACAGTTAACAGAAAATTGTTTTTATTTCATTTGTTAGACTTAACAAAGAGTGTTGTGGACTGCAATCTGAATTATCCCTTGGGACACCAAAAGCACCAGTATTTCATAATCAAGGGAACCATTTTCAAGCTAGTGTTAGAACACATTGAAAAGCTGGTGTTCCAGAGAAAGTCACTAATCTGTGCTGCCATGCAAGCTTCATTCCATTTAATGGGCTTATGTTGAGCTTGTTGGATCTTTTGTAGAACTTCTACCTCTTATTTTCTAACTAATGTGGGTTTGTGTTTTCTCTTTCAGTAGTAGATTGATGTAAACTCCTTTTTCACAGCCATATACCAGACTCATGTGTAGTGTCAATGCCTACATCTGAACGAAACACATTTGATTGAAATAGAACATCTCAGCATAAGAAAGGTGGTTTGATGCACTCTGCAATTAAAGTCAGCCTGCAGAATTTCAGTTTTTTTTAAAAAGGGCACACTTTTATTTCACTTCACAAATAAAGAATTAAGATTTTTAAACAGTTTAAAACCATGATAACTACTTTATGTATCATTTGTTATAAAAAAGCAATAGATTCTAAGCTTGAAGTTACCTAGTAATGGCAACATAATCCATAGTCATAAAAAGGATCAAAATCTGTAAGCCTAGAATACAGAAAAAGAACCCTTTACAAGATAAGACCAGCTGCTGCTGTGCATTTGGATTAGCCTCAGCAACACTGTCAAAATCCTTTCCAGGATCCTCTCCTTTTACTCCTCATTTTTCACTTTAGCAGCTCCACACAACCCATTGGCATCATGATGTAGAGGAATATTATAAGCTGGGGAAGCACAGCTAATGGCCTCTCTAATTTGTGACAAGGAGCGAGCGGATTTTTTTTCTGCAATGAAGAATACAAAGGAGGTGGTGTTGGGCTAGGTTCGCATAGAGGGCCGAAGAGCCAGGAATTTCCTTTCAGAGCTTTCTGATGAACTGCAACTTTGTACGGGATGCGGCAGCCCCAGAGCATCTGAAGCAGGAGGAAGTGCACACTTCTCCTTTTGAAGTGTGCGTTCCCATATGAAATAACCACAGCCCTTTCTGTTCCTTCCCTGCTTTCTACCTGGGCAGCTGTAGAATACTTTACCATGATTGGGACCACCATTTGAAACATTCAGCCTTCTGGCCCTTCGACCGCATTTGCATAAAGGCGGAGTCACTTTCCCAGTTCCTGTGCGTTGGCGCAAGTTAATGGAGGAGTTTAAGATGCCAGAAGGCACATGGTGGGAACCTGGCCTTCTGAACAGCAGGGAGTTGCTGGATGTTGTGCCTTTATCTTCATACACTATAAAGGGTGGCTTTTTCGCTGGAGGAAAAGATTTTGGACTGGAAGGTTTTCTCTTATGAGCTTCAGATGAGGATCTGACATGGTTTCCATTTGACCCATCAGTAGAGGCAGTACTTGCCTTTGCAGTGGGGAGCTTAAACCCAGAAGCATTTGAGAACTTATCTGGGACCATGCCTGTATTAGAAATAATATTGCTGTAACTTTGGTTCACCACAGACTCGGAGAGTTGCATATTCAGAATAGGTCCCACAACACTTTCAGATCTCAAATTCATCACATGTGATCCATTCATACCCATTTTCTCTCCAACGGTTAAAGAACTCTTATCGTTTGACTCATCCACCCATTGTGAACATTCTGAATTTTGATCATCTTGCGATGCTGGTATTAATGCTACATCCTCCCAATCCGCCAACATGGATAAACAATCTGAAGTGGTACTTATGTCTGTATCGGAAACATTGACAGAAGAAAGAGTGGTGGAGACCAAAACCAACCCTGGATTATGTGCTGAAGAATGAGAAACTGGATGACCATTATTTAGCCCACCCTGGATGCCCAAAGAGTTATAGGAAGGCTGAAAACAGCCCAGGGGGGAATTGAGCCTTCCAGTCTGTGGAGTCAAGCAGCTTTGAACACTGCTATACCCATCAGTCTTGTTGCCCTTTCTCGACAGAACATGGGTGTTTTCATGTAAACAAACAGGAGTGAACTCTTGCTGTTGATTTTCCTTGTTTTTAATTTCTGTGGTAACGCCAGCATTTTTACTCTCATCCAGACATGATCTTTTTGCACCATCATTGCTTCCCAAAGGACTCCCATCGGTAGGCTTCACACACAAAAATCTAGCAATGGAATTCTGTGGAGGAGGTGCCTAAAGAATCCATAAACAAATGAGACATTGTGGGAACCACAGAAAACAGATGTCAGCAACCAAGTGAGAAAATCTGCCTCGGAGTCTTTCAGGACAAGATCAAGTTCAAAGTTGTTTCAGCAAACTCTTACTTTCTTCTCAGTACATAGTCAGGAAGAAAAGCCACTGACCTTCTCCAAAGATTTAGTGATTTTCATCACACACCCATCATAGATCATCTTCCATGCAAGGCGAGCAGTATTCCGGGAATCATCCAGCCCTTGGGGAAAATGAGATGTGGTGTCATTGTTGACACACTCATGCACATATATGAAACAGGAAAGATTAACACGCAGCTTACATCACTAACCTGTGCATCTGGGTAGCCAACGTGATGCCCTTCAGATGTTGCTTGACTACAATATCCATCATTACTGACCATTGGCCATGCTGGTGGGGCTGATGAGAGTTGTTGTTCAGCAACATATGGAGGATACTACATTGGCTACCTCTGTTATACGTGTTTACTCCAAAGTCAGTCCAACCAAGGTCAATGGACCTTCTTGCAGGTAATATTGTTGCCGTGGTAAAATAAAGCAAAGAGTAGATGAATCTAATCATTATAAAAGGATTCATAGTAGTTTATTCTTACCACTCAAAATGGCAACTTGAAAGATGAACTTGTATGGACAGCACTTTCCAGAACTGTTCAGACTTCCACCTCCTACCCTAGTCCTCACGAAGAATGAAGGTGGGCTAAACTCAATGGTAGAAGACATTTAATTGCAAAAAGGTTTTAGGTTCAATCCCTGGCATCTCTAGTTAAAGGATCTCTGATAGCAAGACCCTCTGCCTCAGACTTTGGAAAAACTCCTGACAGTCAGAATAGACAATACTGGCAGCTTCATGTGTTCAATACCAGATAAAAAACATAGTCTTAAACACAGTTACATGCTTGTGGGTAATTTACTGCACATAGGCAAGAGTGCCTTAAGTTGCAATCCACACATTCATTTGAAATCATTCAAATGAAAGCAACCAGGAATATACAAAGGGATGGTGTCTACAAGTCTGCCACAATGGACCAACCAAATTCCAGGAGCAAGAACAAGACTTAGTCTTTTAAAAAAACTACCAAGTTCAGCTGAAGCATCCTATCCAGAGTCATCTGTGGTCACATAAAACTGAAGGATCAGGGCCATATTTGATTTTACTACAGGAATGGTTGTCTAGTAGCCTCAGAACAGCAGAAGCTCCATCTAGGGAGTAAAAAGGGTGATGGCACCATGGCATGGTAGAATGTCAAATTCTACCAGAAGACTGGGGATAACCCAGAAATGGGGCTTCTGTAGCAGGGGTCTGAAGTTGCCTAGAGATACTCAATCTCCTAACAGACTAGAACAAGTGGGGCAAAGAATCACAACTCTCTGATTAGCTCTAGCCCCTCATCACCCCCTCAACTGGAAGGGTATCATTACTGAACTGACTGGACTGAGCAGAGCATTGCCATCATTAATGAGCTAAGGGTGGGCACACATCCCAAGCAGACTTGTGTTAGGCTTAAGGACGAGGCAAGACAGGGACATGCTTCCAAATAAAGTGTGCTTACAACCAGGAAGCAAGTGGACTATTTTGTACTCGCACAACCCCTTTTCACTGAAACTGCAGAGTCGAAAGTATGCACAAAGCACCCTAGAATAAGATGTGCCCATGGCTTTGCCAATATACACAGAGCAAATAGTAAGTCCAGGGAGACACACATTCCACTTCCTGTTGGTCCTGAAGTGCACTGGGCAACATTGAATCGCTATCCCTCTCAGCCTAACCCACCTCAAAAGGTTGTTGCAAGGATAAAGTAGGAGTTAGGGAATAGTCTTATTGTCCTGAACACCTTTTAAAAGGGCAAAACAGAAATGGAATACATCACTTAAAAAAAAAACAGCCAAGTATTCTGTTTTCTTTTACCCGAGCAATCCCATCCCTTTCCTCTCAGCTGCATTTTTCATTTTAGAACATGTCGTTATTGAAGAACAGTTAGGTTATATGCCATGCAGACCTTGGAAAAATCCCAAGTACCTAATTTCCCAGGTACCTAACACACTTGTAGATGATACCTAGAAATGCAAGATCCTCCCCAACACAAAAAAACTTTTCATGATTTTATAAAAAACATTTTCCCCCAAAAAGAACTCACCAGAATGCTCCCGTCCTGCAAATATGATCCCCACATCTTGCAAAGCACCATTTAACCCTTGTGGCTTCCTAGAGTAAAAGAGCTAAGAAAAAATAAATGTGAACACATTAGATGCTCTGCTAAACCTGAATTGCAGTGGATGCTCCTAGATGCCGTACAAAGTTTAGTTTACACACATTTCTCTCTTTAGCAAGAGAGAGAACTCAAAACACCCACAACGGTGCTCTGATTGCTTCTGCTACAACAGCTAAATATTTTACTGAAGATGGGTCTCTATTAAGTGATGATTTATCACTGGTTTTCTATATATTGCATATACTGTATAGATCATACCTCCCATAAAATGACTATTGACCATGCTGGCTGGGGCTGATGAAAATTGGAAGTCCAGTGGTATCTGAAGGGCCACCAATTCCCCTCCCTAATCTAACGGAACCGCCCTGTGATCCTGATGACTGCCCCTAGGTGCTAGAGCTCCTTGTCAACAGAGACGCAGCAACTGCTAGTGGCAAAGACTTTTTTTTTAGTATTATTATTTAGACAGGCACCTGATCGATAAGATGTCTTGTAAATATGTTGAAATCTGTTTCTTTTAAAAGCATGTCATTTTTATTGATGTTCCACCCACCTTGTTTTTTGTTATTAGTATTGTATTGCTGTTTTATGGTATTTTTTCTTATATTGCATTTATGGTTTTGATGCTGGTTGCCTTGAGCACCGTTGAAAAGGCAGGATACAAATTTTAGAAACTCAGGGCAGCATTCAACTAAATAATTGTGTGAGCTCGAGGATTGGTGCTAGTGCAACAGGACTTCCCCCTCCTCCCCATCCCCAAATCTGCTTTGGGGGGCTGGGGGAAAGCCTAGAACAGATTTTGGGGGAGCAAGGCCAGAGAACCGTCAGCTGCACAAGGAAAAATCTCTGCATTGACAGAGCCAGCGATTTAGCACTATGTTGAACACAACCCTTACCACCCCCTCTTACCCACGAGGCCATCTGCCACCGACTGCCCTGTGAGAAGGAACAGGACAGAAAAGCAGACAGGCAAAGATGACCACAGACTGCTCCCCCCTCCCCCGCAACTGCACTCTGGAAAGGATCTTGGTGACTTAGTTATCTTTTGATGTTATTTTATTGTGATCTTTTTAATTTACTTTTCTTACTTTAATAGTAATGTATTTTAGCTACACTTTGACAGGGCCAGAGGTGGGTCCTATCTAGGAAGGCTACGTAAAGCATGATCTTTATGTCACCAGTGAAGGAAAACAGTAATGAACAAAAGAAAAATAGAGAGATGGAAAGGAGTCAAGCAGATGGGAACATTTATTGCAAACAGAACTGAGATGACAGTATTGTAAGCAATGCAAAAATACACCAAACCCTTTTGTCTATACGAATTATCTTTAAAAAAAAAAAAGAGATCCAGACAGGCTTCCAGTTACACCATGAACAACATGTTCAATGTAATCCAAACAATAAGCAAAGCTCAGCTAGCAAAATATGCTGCTTAAACTTTCTTATTGTTACACGTATGCAATCTGCTGGTACACTCACCTTGTAAGTTGCCCGGAGATCAATCCAGGAGTTTAAAATATCTGGTTTTCGCAACTGTTTTCTTTTACACTCGTACTGCAAACACACACCCAGGTCCCAGTCTGTACAAGAAACTAACAGTTATCAACCTTTCATGTTCTATGCCCATCACAGCCAAATCTGTTTCAGGGTTATTTCTATCGTTCTTCAGCGTGGAATCTTCACTTTGTCTATCAGGCAATCGCTACAGGCCATGTCAGAAATATAAGGAATTAAGGTGGGAAGAGGATACTTAGCGACCAGATATGTTGTATGGTTACAATTGTGGAAGGCACACAACTGCTGAGGGGTGCGCATTCCATAACTGCATCACCCAACTCGGAGCTTTGTGTGTCTTCTACTCCAGAAAATCTCATCTTCATTTGGCATTCTTAAAGCACGTTGCTAGCCTATGGTGCAAAGACAGAATTGAAAGTTTCTGGCAAAGCATGGCAAAGTATTAGAAGACAGGGTTGTATCCAACTGAGCCATGCCCATTCATTCCAGTGGATCTACGCCAAAGTATTACTTAGTAAAATACAACCCAAAGTCAGGGGCTGAGGTTGGCAGGATTTACAGGGGCAAGGTGTCGCCATTTTATGTAACTGTCTGCTTCCTCCCACACCTGGCAGAAGCAGGGAAGTCGGCCTAAAACAGACACTCACAAATGTGAATAATTCTGCAGCCTACAGAAAGTATTTTAGTTTCTTTGTTCTTAGAGCATTTATATCCCACCTTTTCACAACATGAATTAGGTCTCCCTCTGACTGGCAGCTTCTCCAATGTGACTCATTCGGCACTTCCTCCCATCGCAACTAGCCTACAACCTGAGGAACTAGGCAGAAGAACTTGGCAATGAGAAGTTATTGTGCGTGGTGTTTCTTCTCTGGGCCACAGATCTAAGCACGGTCTTTGAGTGCTCACTTTTCCTCTCTAGAGTAGCTCCAAGTGGTAGAAAACACTACTGGGATGGGGGCTGAGATCACAGCAGTCCTCATCCCAGCCCAAGTGTTTCAGCTACTGCTGCTGATTCTTAAAGGTGGAGGAGGCCTGGCCTAAACAGCCCTGTCCCCAATAGCCCTGTCCCCAGAAACAATTGTCAAGGAGAACAAGGCAGCAAAAGGGGGGATTCTTCAAATTGCAGATTGGATGGGAAAACTTCTTCAGCCCAGAAGCTGCATTCCCTTCTCAGCAGTCTTCCCAGGTCCACGTGCCAGTGGCTGGTGGGGCCAGAGGCAAAGGTGGACAGAGGAACCGATGTGAATTTTACCTTTGGACAGAAGGCTAGTTTCCACACACTCACTCCATTCTCCATCCTGAGCAGCAAGACACATCAGAGTTCAACGATACATTCCAACTAAGCAAAAACATTTGGGGTGTAAAGCAGGGCTTGTGAAGGGTATGGCCTGGGGAGTTTCAAGGGCCAGAGAGAGAGGCTTTGAGGGCCACATGTAGCCCCCAGCCCTGAGATTCCACACCCCCTACTGTAGACCGAAACTTCTCCAGGCACAACACCTGAAGGACAATTACAGCCAATGTAATGCCCTCCAGATGTTGCTGCACTACAACTCCCAGTATTCCCAGCCACTGGCTCGGCCTGATGGAGTGTCCAACAGCATCCGGAGGGCACCACATTGGCCATCCCTGGATTACACACCTTGTATATGGCAGCTTCATAGGCTGGTACATTCAGGTTTTTGACAGTACTAGTCACCAGTTGAGGATTCATGGGCCTTGGTTGGTTGTCCTACGCTTCTAAAACGGTGATTGTCACTGTCAAAGCTGACTGCCCTTGGACACATACATAAGAGTCAATATTTAATAATATTATCTGGCTTTTCAACCCAGATTGGCACCTGAAGCAGCTTATGAATTTAAATTTGTAGTACAATCACCAATTTGCAGCCTGATATCTTAGATAAGGGTTTTTAAGAGAACACCCAATCCACCAAGGAGATTTCAACATGATTCTACTCTTGATGGAGCAAGACAACATTGGGGAAACTAACTGTGCAGATCTCACAGCCAGTGTTGGACCCCTGGCAGCTACATGGAACAGCACAAACCAAAGAAACTCAGCAGGTATATATAACATAGAATAAGTTAGTTAAAAATCGGAGCCATATCTGGATATAACCATGCTGGAACAAATACTTTGGGCCAAGTCAGAACTATGCGATACGCATAAAGCCTTCCCAGGCCCAGCTCTGCTAATAAAGTCTTGCTGTATTAGTGATTTTCAAATGAACAGCATTACATGAAAGCAACACTAAAATTTCAGTGTGAGAAATCAGATTTGGAAAAGGCACTGTGAATTACCTGACCACGTAACAAATGCACATAATTTTCCTTCAGAAGTAGCACAACTTGAATGACCTGAACCGAAAATAACATTCTTCTCCTTTTGTATCTTTTGGATCCATTTAGAAAACTGAGACAGACATATATGCAGAGGAACTCCTTCATCAACTTGGTTCTTAATAGAAGAGAACAAAATACATTTAAGTGTTGCTGCGGGTTTCTGAGCCTCGCTTTACACCCAGCCTTAACACAGTCCATTGCCAGGCATAGTGAACAGCATCAGTAACATCTCTATGTAGTTCCAAAACCAATTGGAAATTATTAGCCGAGTATGCAAACTGCTTGCAACATGAAATAAGAAAGTTGTACCTGTTTTATGCCAGTTAGCTCAGTGCAAAATTCAGAGAGAATTGGATGTTCCTGAGGCTGGACATACGTGTGGAATTCAGATTCAATCTCTCCATTCAAGGTGTTTAATAGAACAGCTGGAAATTCAACTACAAAAAAAGAGTACTTTTTCACTAATACTTCCAAAGTACTTTAAAATTAAGTAGTATTGTAAAGTGCTGGCATTCTAAATAAAACAATTTACAAGTCTAGTATACAGGTGTAGTTAGAGTGTTGAAACAGGATCAGGAAGATATAGGTTTAACTCCCTTCTCAACCGAATTCATTGGGCCAGTCAGTCTCCTTTAGCCTGACCTACTTCATAGGGTTGTGGTGAGGATAAAAGGGGAAAAAGGGGGAAGATAGATAATTGTGTATATCACCCTGAGCTCCTTTGGAAGGGAATGATAAAAATCAAGTCAATTGCAATTGTGCCCTATGTTTAACAAGCTAAACACTCCCACAAGTTTTAATGAGTACTACCGATAGACTGTTGTTGTTATGTGCCTTCAAGTCAACTTATGGTGACCCTATGAATCAGCAACCTCCAATAGCATGTTATAAACCACCCTGTTCAGATCTTGTAAATTTAGGTCTGTGGTTTCCTTTATGGAATCAATCCAATCTCTTGTTTGGCCTTCCTCTTTTTCTACTCCTTTCTGTTTTTCCCAGCATTATTGTCTTTTCTAGCAAATCATGTCTTCTCATGATGTGTCCAAAGCATAATACCTCAGTGTCATCATTTTAGCTTCTAGTAATAGTTCTGGTTTAATTTGTTCTAATACCCAATTATTTGTCTTTGTCGCAGTCTATGGTATCTGCAATGCTCTCCTCCGACACCACATTTCAAATGATTTTTCTCTGACCCGCTTTTTTCACTGTCCAACTTTCACATCCATACATAGAGATAGGGAATACCATGGTCTGAATTATCTTGACTTCAGTGTTCAGTGATACATCTTTGTATTTGAGGACCATTCCTAGTTCTCTCATAACTGCCCTCCCCAGTCCTAGCCTTCTCCTAATTTCTTGACAATTGTTTTCATTTTGGTTAATGACTATGCCAAGGTATTGATAATCCTTGACAAGTTCAGTGTCCTCATTGTCAACTGTAAAGTTACATAAATCTTCTGTTGTCGTTACTTTAGTCTTCTTGATGTTCAGCTGTAGTCCTGCTTTTGTGCTTTCCTCTAACTTTCAACAGCATTCATTTCAAATCATTTCTGGTTTCTGCTAGCAGTGTGGTATCATCTGCATATCTTAAATTATTGATATTTCTCCCTCCAGTTGTCACACCTACTTCATTTTGGCCCAATCCCGCTTTCCATATATGTTCTGCATATAGATTAAACAAATAGGGTGATAAAATGCACCCGTCTCACACCCTTTTCAATGGGGAACCAATTGGTTTCTCCATGTTCTGTCCTTACAGTAGCCTTTTGTCCAGAGTATAGGTTGCACATCAGGACAATCAGATGCTGTGGCACCCCCATTGTTTTTAAAGCATTCCAAAGTTTTTCATGATCTACACAGTCAAAGGCTTTGCTGTAATCTATAAAGCACAGGGTGATTTACTTCTGAAATCCCTTGGTCCATGTTCCATGATCCAATGTATGTTTGCAATATGATCTCTGGTGCCTCTTCCTTTTCTAATTCTATTTCATCTTCATATTCTTCTGGGATGTTATTTAAATTGTATTTTGGAATTATGATTGCTTTGTTTGTTCTTCTTTAGGTTTACTCCGATTTTTGATATTACCAGTTCATGATCTGTACTGCAGTGCTCCCGGTCTTCTTTTCGCAGAAAGTTTGGAACTTCTCCATCTTCTGCTGCCAATTATATAATCAATTTGATTCCTATATTGACCATTTGGTGATGTCCACGTGTACAGTCGTCGTTTTGGTTGCTCAAAATATATGTTTGCAAGAAACAAATTATTGGCTTCACAGAAGAGTTGGAGAAATTTTATGCAGAAGTACAAGAAGAAATTGCTCACACACCAAAACAAGATGTTCTGATAATCATGTAAAAGAAAGGAACAGAGAAGAACTAGAAACTGTGGGGAAATGGGGCTTAGGAGATAGAAATGAAGCAGGAGAGACTTATTGAATTCTGTGAAGCCAATAATTTGTTTCTTGCAAACCCATTTTTTGAGGGAATGATAATATGTGTGTTCCAGATACCTGCTGCTACTATGTTTCAGCATCCATTTCCACTCAGTCATATAAATTAAATAGAAATAAATTGCAGGGAACAGCCTCATTGTTGATTTACCATTTCACACAGAGGCAATTCCCAAATAACATTAAGAAATCTCCACTTACTTATTTCTTGAGTGTAACATTTTCTGCCATCTTTCCAGCATGTAGATTCAAAATCAATAATTATTAAGTAGTCAAACAACTGCCCTGCAAAATTAAGAGAAGAAAGTGTTGACAAACTATTGTGTCAACAGTAATTTTTGCTTTGTGAATCAGACCAAGTACTCACTGATTTTGGGTCTCACATTACTTTGGCCACTGGGTGATATTTTAGATATTCTTCTAATAATGCCAAGCTGTCTATAAAACAAACACACCAGAAGAACAAATATCTCAGCAGCAATACAATATTTGCAGGCTATCAAAAGATCGAGATGCACCTGAGCAAGAGAAACAATTTTTCTTAGAGTAGTAAAATATGACTTTTCACATAACATGCTTATAGCCAAATACAGAAAATCGTACAGTTTTTGTCCACTTTAATGCAACCGGAAACATTCATTCTCTTTCTCAAACACACACACTCACAGTTCTGTGTAAAACCATAGTTACAATTCTGTTTTCGCACATGCATGGCACATATGTGGGTGGAACATAGAACAAAGGCAGCCTTACAAGTGAGCCTACAAATTCTGTCTGTTGAGGAAGGGTGGGGAATCTCAGGCCCAGGGAGGGGTGGGGGGCAAAAATGCAGCCTTCCAGGATTTCCTAACCCTTGGAACTCTCCCCAAGCCACACTGCTTTTCCTAGGCCACATCCCCCACGGGCTGTTTCACACCTTCAAGTGCTTCTGCCTGGCTGTAACGTGTCCTTGAATGAACTCTAATCATGCCTCTTCGCTTGCCACAAAAAGGATATGCAGTAGACCTGAGGAGAGTACCACAAGCCAGACAGAAAGGCCTGGAGGGCTGCATTTCATCTCACAGATTCATAGAATAGTATAGTTGGAAGGGGCCTATAAGGCCATCAAGTCCAACCCCCTGCTCTCCTGGACCTGAAACTTCCCACCCCTGCTGTAGAGAAGAGCAGAGAACAGTGGGGGCCCAAAGGGCATGAAATGCAAGAGATCCGATCAGCATCATTTCTACCTGAAGCTCAAAATGCATATAAGCTGAGCACAGGGTCCCTTCCCAACACCAAGTCATTGGTGATAACGTCCCAGTAGCCAATGATGCAGTGCTAATATTTAACCCCCGATAAGGGTGAAGAGAATGGGAAACTAGGGGCTGGCTTGTTTGTGTACTTTAAAATATTTATAAGCCACTTAATATTTCAAAAACCTCTACATCTAAAACGAACAATATGTTATTAAAACAAACTAAAATACAAGCAAAAACCAACAAAACAGCTGCATAAAAACCCGAATAACCCAGAAATTCAAAGGATACAAACACGTCTAGCAGCACCTTATCTCACCCCTGCCCTTTATTTCATTCATCGCTTAACATTCAGCCTTTCCCAACAGCAGAGAAACGCACAAGAGACTGCTTAACCTAAAAGCGTGCCCTTTTGACACGAGGAAAGGACGGAAGGATGCAGGTCCCGTTCTAGACCTTACCTGGCCAACCGTTTGGTCGCCATACCTACAACTCCTCCCTCCCCAGCAGCAACATAAGGCACTCCTCACACCGAAAGCTAAGCCTCTATCGTTCTCGCTTCCTGCCTCCATTTCAAACAGCCCGCCTCGCCGTGGCCCCACCTCTGATCGATGCCATCGAGGAATCGGCTACCGGAGTCTGGCGTTTTAGCTTCCGGGAGCGCTCTTACCCGCTTAAGCCTAGCCAGTCTTCCCAACGGTTAGCCTAGGCCTAGCCTAGGCCGAAGGCAACGACTGCCGGTTCCTCGATTAGGGGCTTGCTCTTCATCATAAGGAGGCAGCTGTAGATGGTGAGATACTTTCTTTTTGAATGACCTTTATTCTTCGCATGTTTTTTTCTACATTGCCAGGTAGTGGGGTAAGGGTTAAGAAATACAGCTATGTGGGGGATTTATCTTTAGAAGACAAAAGGAAAAGGCCTGCACAGGCATGTGGCTTGCAGATCTCCCAGCTTCACGCGTATCCCAACAGGAGACTTTTTTGAAGCTCTCCCCAATTTTCTACACCTAGATACTCTGCCTGAGGCCCTCTACCATTATTGTACACTGTTGCTTTCTGCACACCTGCTGTGTGCTATTTTCTCTGCGACATTTCCTCCATTATTATTATTATTATTATATTACACGTTGCTACAGGCTTTACTTCACCAGCTGTATGTTGTTTGTTCTGCAATAACCTCCTTAAGTTATTTTTGTTGTTATTAATCAATTGGCTCCAGATTAACAGTGCAATCCTAACCATGTCTACTCAGAAGTAAGTCCTATTGAATTCAACTGGGCTTCCTCCCAGGTAAGTGGTCTGGGATTGCAGCCTAAATTAGTTGAACGTTGATCCCATTGAAATCAATGATACAAATTAATCATAGCTTGAAGGGCTGTAGCATGAAGAAGATCCCAGATTGAATTTCCAGCATCTCCAAGTAGGTCTGGGAGAGACTCCTGCCTGAGATCCAGACAGCTGCTGCCAGTAAGTGTAGGCAGTACTGAGTTAGATGGACCAGTGGCTGATGCTATGTATGACAGCTTCCTATGTTCTCATTGTTAATCTAGATCCAACTAAATACTGTTAAGCATTAAGGATATCTCCGAACTGGGTGAATGGGCTGTAAATGTGATTCAGTGTAAGCATGTGTAAAGTGATGCACAGTGGAGTAAAAACCTTAAATTCACATATATGCTCATGGGGTCTGAACTGGCAGTGACTGCCCAGGAATGAGACCATGGGGTCATAATGGATTGCTCTATGATCCATAGAATCATTGAATAGTAGAGTTGGAAGGGGCCTATAAGGCCATCAAGTCTAACCCCCAGCTCAATGCAGGAATCCAACTTAAACCATCCCCGACAGGTGGCTGTCCAGCTGCCTCTTGAATGCCTCCAGTGTTGGTAATTGGTTCCATTGGGCATCTGGCTTCTTGCAACTTGAGCCCATTATTCCATGTCCTGCACTCTGGGACGATTGAGAAGAGATCCTCTTTGTGAGAATTCCCTGCTAGGGATCATCAGGAAAGGGAACGAAACTAGAACTGCTGATATAGTAATGCTGTTATACAAATCTGTGGTGTAGCCACATTTGGAATACTGTGTGTAGTTCTGGACTAGATGTGCCATTGGCCTGATGCAGCAGGCTGCTGTCAAGGAGAAGGACCTGCAACAGCAGTGTGTGGGTCTCATGTTTCCCAGATATTCAGTTAAATCCCCTCCCCCCCTTTAATTTTAAATTTTAAAAACACTGCACCTTTAGTAAGAATTTTAGTTAAGGCTACAGCCCTCAGCATACCCATACAGATATAAACCAGATGGAAAGCGGTGTGACTTACATCTGAGTTACTTCTATGTTTAGGATAGGAGTGTTAATATGAAATATAGAGATGTAAGGGAAGAGATGCAGCAAATATGGCAGTGTAGAATGCTCCTGGTTGAGGTTCCAGCCAGCCATGCCCATTTTGAGAGTACTCCATTCCACAACCTCCGCTGATTTTGAAAACCAGTTGCCTGAAGCCTCAGGAGGGGAGAGTGTTCTGGCACTCAGGTCCTGCTTGCGGGCTTCCCCCAGGCACCTGGTTGGCCACTGTGAGAACAGGATGCTGGACTAGATGGGCCACTGGCCTGATCCAGCAGGCTCTTCTTATGTTCTTATGATTTATTACTTCTGCAAACTTCAGAGCCCACTCCTGTGTGAAGGGGAGTGGGTGCCATGTTGCCTATATAAGCAATGACACTCAAGAGAACTGAGAACACTGTAAATATATACATGATAAGTGACTTAAAAATTCAAGAGAATTTTTTTCTGGGTAAAAATATATGTGAAAAACAATTACCCTGCAATATGTTAGTTATCAACAGTTCAAAATAGACCTCAACAGCAATAGTGTTGACAATGGCAAATTGTGCGCTGCATAATATTTTTGTGTTCATGCACATGCATTTAGGACAAGATTGGAGACCCTGTTTAACTCCAGTTCCCATCAGGCCAGTTATCAGGAATAATGGGAGTTGTAGTCCAACAAGATCTGGAATGCACCTTGCTCCCCAGCCCTGATATATGAGTGAATGTGCACTAGAGAGGACATATATCCATTATTCATTCAGACACTTCTAGAAATTCTGATGAGAGCACTAAACTAGTCTTCGCCAACCTGGTGCCCTCTAGATGTTTTGGACTACAATTTCCATCAGTCATCCTGGCTGTTGATGAAGTCTACAACATCTGGATAGCACCAGGTTGGAGAAGCCTGTGCTAAACCCTGAAGAATGACAGCAACTTAAGTAACTCACAGTAGCAAAATTAAAGAAGGGCTTCTCCAAAGGCAAAAACCAGGACTAAAATGGGATAGCAATTTACCAGGGACAGGTACCAATGAATAGAAACTATCCCTGCTGAAGAGTCATTATGAAGACTCAGCATGTACCACATTAGTTTTTCCCATAACCTATCAAATCTGAAATTAAATTGCATCCTTCATGAATATCTTTTATTTTTGATTTAAATTGCTTGTGTTTGTGTTATTTTTTTAAAAAAACTTGAGATTCATTTATATCTTACTAGGAGCCTTGTACCTGGCATTGAAATCAGTGGTTAAAGTTAGTGCAGTTTTAAAAGGTTCAGTCTGCTATCTTGATTCAAAATAGCATCCAGCTGTATCCAAACATAGCTGAAAACCTGCTCCTTGATCTTGGGAACCAATCATGCAAAATTTGCTTATGTTATCTTAAGAGGTGTCCAAATGCATAGAGAATAAACGAACAGCTTTTAAAAACATATAGTGGATGATTACCAAGAAACTACTTTAGGTGTTCCCAGATTCGGGGCTGCTCCATGGGACTATTGAGCTTTTCTTTGCAGAGCAGACCAACAAGTCTTAGCACATTCTGCTGTTGAAAGTCCCCTCCAGCTGATCCCAATTTGTCTTAACTAACCACGGTTAGAACAAACCAGAGTTCCCTGAACTTGGACTTCCCTGAACTTATTTCATTGCTGTCAATGGCTTAATGCTCAATCTTATGCACAGAGCTTGGAAAAGTTACTTTTTTTGAACTACAACTCCCATCTGCCCCAGCCAGCATGGCCACTGGATTGGGCTGATGGGAGTTGTAGTTCAAAAAAGTAACTTTTCCAAGCTCTGCTTATGCATGCTTGTTTGGAAGCAAGTGCCAGTGGTCCAGTTCAGATGTAACAACAAACCACAGCTTGTTGCTACAAGAACAAGGTTGCACACGCCTCAGGGTTGCACACTCCATCCTTCCTCCTGCTCTTTCACAAATGAGGAGACGGCAACCAAAAGCTTTCACTTTTTGAATTAAGCACAGTTTCCTGTTCTTGTGGTTTGTTGTTACATCGGAACTGGATCAGTGGCACTTACTTCTAAACAAGCATGCGTAAGATTGAGCATTAAGCCATTGAAAGCAATGAAATAAGTTTATTATGCTTAACTTAAGTCGCACTGTTGTCATTGCAGTATAGGTTGCAGTACTAAGTGCACCTCCTACTAGGGAGTAAGCCCATTGAGCTCAGTTGAACTTCTAAGTACACACATGTAGAATTTTGCTGTGCTTCATGACTAATTAGTTTAGCTGGTTGGAACCATTGTGTATATGCCACCAGTTGTATGATGCTTCAATCCACTTCTCTAGTTTTTCTTTTTGGCAGATCCAACCCTCCTTAAATTGTATTTGCAAGCAAAATGGCTGCAGCAACCCAAGTAATGAAACAGAAAAGGTCCTGTGAAGATGATGAAAATGTAGAGGAGACCCAGAAGGTGAAAAAGAAAAGGAAGGTTGCTGAGAACGATATTTGGGAAAACCAGCAGAAAGCTAAAATACTGAGTGAAGTAAGTGTGTATATGCATATCATTGCAGGTGATCTGCTATTAGGTTTGTATGTCATTTTCTGAGCCCCCCTGTCTCACCAAAAAGATCTTTCCCAGCCTGCATGTGTACTGGAGTTGTTTTAAAGATGTTTTTATCATTTGATCACTTGTTGTTTGCTGCCCTGCACACCTTTGGGAAGAAGGGTGGAATATAAATGTAATAAATTATTATTACTTATTTTTATAACAATTATTATTATTACCACCAGATCTGACAACGTTGCCATTCTACCAGCACAATGCATAAACATTTGGATTTCCTGAATTCCTTGCCACCTAACGAGTAGAAAGACATTTGTGTCTGCTTTGAGTGCATGTGATACATGAGTATGTTTAATGCATTGTACTGGAATATCTTGTTAAATAATTTAATTATTAGCATTTTGGTTTCTTTTGTTACATGTTTATATGTAAAATCAATTTTAGAAATTAATTTAAAAAGGTAACAGTGCCTTTTACCAGCTTTATCTAGTACCCCAACTACGGCCATTTCTGAACAAGGATAGCCTGACCACTTGTGCCAATGTGTTGGTAACTTCCAAATTACATTACTGCAGTGTACTCTTTGTGGTGCTCTCCCTGAGGTTGACCCAGAGACTCCAGCTAGTTCAAAATGCAGTGGTCCAACTGTTCACGGGGAGAATACTACTACCATGATACGTCACTGCCAAAAGAATTGCACTGGCTGCAAGTTATTTACCAGTTGACTACTCTTAAAGACGTGATGTTAGAATAGAAGGGTCTTCATTCTGATTCATCAGGGCTCTTCCTAAAATGCCACACTCAATCAGAAGTGAGTATAATATACGGACAGACCACATCCAGGCCATTTTTGTTTGTGGCCAGTGTGCCCTTCTCTGAATTCTGCAAAATTGAAATAAACTTTCTGGCCCCCATGAAACCTTGAAGGCAAAGTTGAAAGCACTTTGTCGACAAAGCTTTAAAAGCCCAGAAACAGGAAGGTGGGAAGGGGTAAAGTCCAGGTTTCACAATGCTTCCTCGCCCTTTCTAATCCTAGGAGGTGGTTTTTGAGAGGCTGACTCTTGGTTTTTTCACAGTTGGAGTTGTTAGATTTTGCAAATGGCATGTCTGACTGAAATCGCTTGGCATTTGCTGTGTTTATGTAAATAGCTTCCAAGTGACGTTAAGTTATGCATTACTAAAATATTGTACGCTTGCTCTGTCTTTCTTGCTCAATGATCTATTTTCTCTGTGCCCTTTTTGTAAGAGATGAGTTGTCCCCTTCTGGAATTCATTACTGCAGTGGGGACTCAACGCCTTCAACTCTCTGTGTCTGTGTAATAAATCCTGAGCCAGTTCTTTTCATTTTCTCAGAAGAAGAAACCCCACTTGTCTGCTGCAGTGTTTGGAGAAGATTGTGAAATCAGCTATGACCAACTGTACCAATTCCTCAAGTATGCTGCTTTGGGAAAACGGCACGATGCAGCTCAGCCCAGGTAGAGTCACTTTCCACATTCTGTAAAGCATAAGGACATCTGGAGAGCCCTGCAGGTGGATCAGGCCAGTGGCCCACCTAGGCCAACATCCTGTTTGCTCAGTGGCCCACCACATGCCTGTGGGAAGCCCACAAGGAGGACCCGAGCACAACAGCACTCTCCCCATTTGTGATTCTCAGCAATTAAAAAAAAAATCTTTAAAAGCATCTTAAAAAGCAATTCCATCACAGACACAGCCTGAGATAAGGTCTCTACTTAAAAGGCTTTTTGAAAGAGGAAGGTCTTGAGTTGCATACATGCCATACAGTTAAAGCATGTGACATTCCCCCAAAGAATCCTGGGAACTGTAATTTGTTAAGGGTGCTGGGAATTGTAGCTCTGTAAGGGGTAAACTACAGTTCCCAGAATCTTTGGAAGAAGACAAGCACTTCAAATTAGGGTGTGTATGCAGCCAGGGTCTGAAGACTCATGATGCAGCACCCTCACTGTAGTTAAGCTAGGACTTGGTGTGATCAGTGTCTGGATGCAGGACCACCTGGGGACCACATGTACTTCCATAAGCCCTGCTGGATCAGTCCAAAGAACCATCTTGTTCAGCATCCTGTTCTCTCGGTGGCCAACCAGATGCCTATGGGAAGCCTGCAACCAGAACCTGAGTGCAACAGTGCTCTTCCCACTTGTGATTCCAGCAACTGGTATTCAGAGGCATATGGCCTCCTACAGTGGAGGCTGAACATAGCCATTGTGGCTAGCAGCCATTGCTAGGATTATCTCCATGAATTTGTCTAATACTCTTTTTGCCTCTATCAAAAAAAAAAGCCATCCAAGTTAGTGGCCATCACTGCGTCTTGTGGGAGTGAATTCCATAGTTGAACTATGCATTATGTGAAGAAGGACTTTCTTTTGTCCGTCCTGAATCTTTCAGTGTTCAGCTTTGTTGGATGTCCCCAAGTTCTAGTGTTATGAGAGAGGGAGAAAACCCTTTCTTGATCCACTTTCTCTTTACACATTTCTATCATGTCGCCTCTTACTCGCTTTTTCTTTGAACTAAAAAAACCCAAAGGTTCATCCTCCATGCTCCAACAGGAATAAGTTTCACTGAAGACCATCACCTAATGCTATTCTCATGCTCTGTAATGAACTGTAAGCTCTGCAGGTTTGACACCTCTGTTAGCCTGTGTGATGCAATGTTTCAAGTGTTGACTTAAGTCACATCCACACCACATCTCTTTATCCTGGCCTTTGATACCTGACATGTATATTTTTATGATACACCCTATTTCTGTGATTTTAAGTTGTTTTAATTAGTTTTTAAGCATGCGTTTTAAAGTGTTGTAACCTGTCCTGGGACTTCAGGGTGAAGGGCAGGTAGTAATAATAATAATACATTTAAAGCACATTTCTCCCTCAAAAGAATCTTGGGAACTGCAGTTTGTCTCTCTCAGACCTACAGTTCCCAGCACCCTTAACAAACGACAGTTCCCATGATTCTTTGGGGGTAAGCCATGTGCTTTAAATGTATGGTGTGGATGTGACCTTAGTCCAGGGAAGCTTCCGGTTCAAAGCCCCACCCTGCTACAAAGCCCCACAAGGTAAGCTTGGACTAGTCATCGTTTCCTAGCCCTGGAAACAGGCACAACATAGATCGTGATCTACTAGCGGATCACTGAATTATTTGCAGTAGATCAGCAAGGATTTCTGATTCCCAGTTATTTAACAATAGCAACAACAACAAAGTTCTTACCCCCCCAAAAAATAGGCTATTAGAATCCCTGATCTGTAGCAACTGAGAGATAGATATGTACTTGTACATATGGCTCACGGAATGCAGATAACTGAATTTCAGGCAGGGGTTTCTCCCAGCCCTACCTGGTGATGCTGGGGATTGAACCTGGGACCTTCTGCATGCCAAGCAGATGCTCCGCCACTGAGCTATGGCCTGTTCCCCTAATTATGGTGCTTTGCTGCTGTCCAGTCTTATAAGGGCAGGTCGTTCACCAGGGCAACTTGAGGAGAATGATAATAGCTCCCCCCCCTCCCCTTGTGATGTAGCTGGTGCCGTATTCATCACCGAAGGCGTTTGGCCGGTGTAGCAGTCGTGGTTCTATGTGGCGTCAGTCAGCTCCATTTCGACCGCTTCTACATGCAGTTCAAGAATCTCCGAAAGACATTCAAACATGTAAGTTCCCCAGCCATGATTATGGGGGTGGGGTGGGGGATAACTTCTAGGTCCTAGATTCATTCCACAACATCTCCAGTTGAAAGGACCAGGTCACAAGTGATGGGGAAAGACTTTTGCCCTGCCTGAGACCCCCAACAGCCGCTGCCAGACTGAAGCTGCATCTGCACCATACACTCTAAAGCAGTATCGTACCACTTTAAACAGTCTTGGCTTCCCCCAAAGAATCCTGGAAACTGTTGTTTGCTAAGGGTGCCGAGTGGTGTTAGGAGATTCTGATTCCCTTCACAGAGGTAAGATTTTCAGAGTTCCCTGGGAAGAGGGATTGATTGTTAAACCACTCTCGAGACTGTAGCTCTGTGAGGGCACTAGGGGTCTCCTAGCAACTCTTAACACCCTTAACAAACTACAGTTCCCAGGATTCTTTGGGGGAAGCCATGACTGTTTGAAGTGCTGTGATGCTACTTTACATGTTATACTGCCAATATGCGTTAGTGGTATGTGTGTTTCTTAACACAGACAGTACATTCTGTCTTCTGAAAAACGCACACATGCTATTTTCCATCCAGAATGGAGACGACTTTAATTTTCCCAGTACTTTTTTGTTTTAGATTTTTTTTTTGTCTTCCTTACAAGTCTCCACAGAACGGGATGCTTTCAATCAGGAAACCTTGCCCGGTTCCGGTCGTGGGGGTGGGTGGATTGGTGTTCCAGTGGCAAGGAAACACATGTCTCTAATTAAGAGCAAATTCAAGGCTTTCCAGGAACAAGGAACTGCCAGTTCTTGCCAACGAGACGCAAGAATGAACTTTCTCTGGCTCCTGCCTGGAAGTCGAGGTCATTAATACGCTCGCTGAGTAGACACAAAAGAGGCCTGTCTTACTCACTCCTGAAAATGTTATTTTGAACCCCTGCTACTCTCCCCACCTCCATTAAAATAACACAGGCATAAGAGTGAGCCAACTTAAAAATGCCCATATGCTAGTGTAGTGATTAGAACACAGGAATCTGCTGTATTCGGAGTCCATCTAGTTTAGTATTGTCCACACTGGCTGACAGCGGCTCTCCAGGGTTTCAGACAGGGTCTTCTCCCTGCGTTACCTGGAAATACCAGGGATTGAACCTGGGGCTCTCTGCATGCAAGCAGGCACTGAGCTATGGCCCTTCAAGACTGCTGCACTAAGACCTGGGAGATGGGTATTCCATGGTTCTACCTCCACTGTTGAAGGCAGTATGTTTCTGAATGCCAGTTGCTAGGATTCGCAGGTGGGAAGAACGCTGTTGCGCTCAGGTTCTGTTCACGGGCTTCCCAGCACTAGGATTCAGTGAAATGTATTTTTATTTACTGGGGTATCCCCACCGCCAAAATCTTTTTTTGTTTAAGCCAGCTTACCTGGACATGTAAATTTGACTTGTATTTTAATACATAATATTATTTGATGATGTGTGTATGTGGGTGTGTATATACACTATATATTATTTATTTATTATATTTATATGCTATCTTTCCTGGTGGTGTGCAAATACAGTTCTTCCTCCCGATTTTATCCTCGCAACCACCTTGTGAAATAGATTCGGCTGAGAGACGGTGACTGGCCGAAGGTCACTCGGTGAGCTTCCTGGCCAAGCAGGGATTGAATACTGAACTCCCAGGTCCCAGTCCAACACTCTAACCACTACACCATACTTCCTGTCTATGATGTACATTTTTTAAACTGCTGATTTTATTTATATTTTGAAAAACAAATAGGTTGACTTGTTTCACTATCTGATTTTTATCAGTAATTTTAATGGGTGCTTAGAGGTTTCTATGATTAAGTGGTATGTAAATTCTGTATAATAAACCGTAAAAAAGCAACTGCAATGTAATACTGGCCTGTCACAGTGGCCCCTAAAGTGACTTGCCACAAGAACAGTCTGGGGGATTGTGAGATGTTATAGCTCTGTGGTAAAGCACAGGCTTTGCATGCATTAAATCCTTGGTTCAGTCCCTGCCCTATCCAGGTCACAAGGACCTGATGGCAGACAAAGGGATCAACAACTGCCTGATGCTCTGGAGAGTCATTGCTCCCCATTGACATCATGGGATCTTCCAGTCAAGGGCCTCTTGGGGTACAGGCTCAGGAAGACAAGAGTTGAACGGTTCACCAGTAACCCCCGTTGCTCAGTGTGTACAGCTTATTGGAAGGGGCACAACAGAGATGGTAAACTGTGGCCCTCCAGCTGTTGTTGGACTCTAACTTCCATCAGCCCGAGCCAGGAAGCCAGTGGTCGGGAACGGTGGGAGTTGGAGGCCCAACAACATCTGGAGGCCCACAGGTCCCCTATTCCTAGGGCACCTGATACAGTAATCTCTTGCTGCAAGACACACTTTTCTTTTTCTGCATTTTCTAATCCTTTTTAACCCGTGTTTCATGTTGTTTAACAGCGCTTCTGTCTACCACCCTCCTCGGATGGTTTTATGGAAAAACTTTGCGGAGCAGGAATAAATGACAATCCACAGATCAGCAGGCAAGGTATTGAAATATTTATTGTGAATTGCCAAATATTATTTAGGTGTATGTGAACCTTGATTGCTAAAAATTTCTAGCTATTTCAGGTTGACTTGTTTATGTCTGCTGTGAACATCCCCCAAGGGGATCTTGCATCAGCCAAACACATGGCAGAGCTCTGCTGAAGTATTTACTGCTTTTTAAGGTTTTTCCCCTCCTCAGATTTTTCAAAGAGACGGTCAGATCTGGCAATATGACAAAAGATATGTGGGGGCCCTGCAGCAAAATGTTGCAGCATGGACAGCTATGGTTCAGAGTTCTGATCATTCAGTTCCTTCCCCCTCAACAGTCAGCTGAGCATGCTTAGCATTCTGTGCCTACTGAGCATGCTCAGTTTTCATTAGTCTATTTTGGGAACCTTTTTTTTTTGCCCTTAGGAATTATTTTTTCCGTTTTGGATTGGGGGCTGGACAGACACACTTAAACCCAGCAACATTAAAATCTTTTGCTTTCTCCAACAAAGTCAATGAGCATCTCTCACTTCCTTTCCTGAGGGTGTGAACCAGGGATTGACCTCTTTTCTTTTACATCAGGCCTTTGAGATTTCTCCCTAAAGTGACCTTTCTGATGCAGGTGATGTACTTTCTAGGGTTTGTTTTTTTTTACTGGCAGAGGTGTTATTTCCCTATTGATTGATTTTATACAATTATTCATTTATTCACTTCATCTCATCTCTTTTCTTGTCCACCATTGGAAACAGGTGTTGGAAAAGATGTCATATAAGTGTTTTAAACAAACAAATATGTTCTGGATTTCAGTGACTCAGAAAGATCCCATAATTCAGAAATATGGAGAAGAGCGTCACGGGCTCTCCAGGTATGTTCTAACTCTGGAGGAGATGCATCTCAATGATTACCCCTTAGAAGGTAAGCTCCTGTTGATGGGGAAAAATAAATAATATATGTGTGATTCCAATTAGTGTGCAAATCTCAATTATTTGAAAAGTGTGGGAAAGTCATGGTTCAGGAGCAGAATACATGCAGAGATCTGTATGAATTCAGCTTAACTATTCAGCTTCACCGACAGAATAGAATGAGGCTGGATTGGTTGAGAGGGGGGTTCAGTTCAGACACCATGCCAAATCATAGCTGATTTGCTAGTTGCTGCTTGGAACCCACACTATCGTTTAAAAGCTGTTTGTCTGCTTTAGCTTTGTAGTGTCACAAGTTTGCTCCCATCTCTGCAGCTTCTGGAGTCAGAACTATGCCAGTAAACTATGGTTTGTCAGTTCATAGTTGGCACAAACCTTGGTTTGTAGCCCCCTTCAAACCTGGATGCCATGATTCATTTGTCAGTCACAAACCATGGTTTGTTACATTCAGATATCCTGCCAAACTAGCATACTCTCCATCTAGGGCCGCTGTTGACACCCATCATCTTTGGGCAGCTGCCAGTGCCCAAGTGCTCCAGCAGGGCCCTCCACAGTGGCTGGCCTGGTCGGGGAGCTGTCTGCCATTTAGTATTGCTCCAGGGTATTGTGGGAAACTTAATATGGCAGCCAACCACACTGGCTCTCGCAAAATCTTTTGGTGACGTAATATCTGCACTTCCTTCTCTAGATGTCAGCAACTGCAGCCATTTTGTTTGCACCCATGGCCAGGGCCCAGTGATGGATAGCAGCCCCTTATTTGGGCTGGACTGTGAAATGGTATGTTGGCATGACATTCCCCCAATGAACAGAAGAAAGCAGTCTTGTGTTTTATGTTTTCTTGCCATAGCTGAGATTTAATCTGTGAAGAGCTTCAGTGTGAAATGATTATTTTTATTTATGATTTAGTTTAAATGTCACACTGGTCAATACCATGGCAGGATTTTTTTTAAAGTCCTTCGTCCATAAGCCCAGTGCAGCCAGCATGGTGTCCTCCAGACGTTGTAGGGCTCTCATCAGCCCCAGTCAGCATGGCCAATAGTTAGGGATACTGGGAGTTGTAGTCAAGCAATATGTGGAGTGTAGACATTGGCTAGGCCTGCCACAGGCTCCCCACCCCTCAGGTAGACAAAACTGAGCTAGATGGAGGAATGGTCTTACTTAGTCTAAGCTTCCTAAGTCTAGAAGCCAGAATTAACCAGGGAATGTAACCCTGATTAGCAGGAAGGCCCTAAAGCAATGGTTCCCAACCTTCTCACTCCCACCCACAGACCACTAGAAAATTGCAGAGGCTTTTTGCCAGACCACTTCATGACTTTTCTGCCTGTTGTAGCCATTGTCATGCACTGTGCTAGATGCTGTATGACTTTTAATTGCATTTTTATTGTTTCTTTTGCTTCTTTTACTGTATTTTATTGTTCCATAGAATTCAGATTGTAATACAATAAAATACGATAAAAGAATTAAAAGAAGCAATAAAGAAAATTGGAAATTATTATGAGTATTTAATGCTGACACGCCATGGACCACTGTTTGGAATCCTTGCCCTAAAGCTTTATCAGAAGCTATAAAGGGACAAAGGAGACTGTGTGACTGATATTTTTCTCAGAATTTCCCCAGGAGTCCTGAGTACTGGAAACAGCCCTGTACAGATGACCCAAGCGTGTGGATTTGTAATTATGGGGTGGGCTCTAAAGGTTGGGAGCTGGGGGAAGGAGGGGGTCAGCCTGACCAAGTCAAGGTCTTTCTTCCCATTCTTTGGTTTTTAATGTTTGCCCAGTGCCTCACTGATAAGGGATCCGAACTCGCACGAATCTCGGTGGTGGATGCCAGTGGTCAGTGCATTATGAATGAGCTGGTCAGGCCCAAGTTACCAATAAGAAATTACCTCACCAGGTACCTTAGTTACACATTTATTCCTAAAAACAAAAAAAGCCAAGCCTAGGCACTGGAGAGCAGCCTTTTCCAATCTTTGGGTCCCCAGATGTTGCCGGACTGCGATTCCCATCAGCACTGACCATTGGCCATTCTGGCTGGGTCTGATGGCAGTCGTAGGCCATCAACATCTGGGGACCCAAAGACTGGGAAGGGCCTGCTGGAGAGGATTCTGATGGATTTGAAGCACATGTATAAAAAGGGTGGGGGTTATTACATTAATCAAGAGTTGGCAAGTGGGACCTACATTTGCTTCTGTTCAGGATGTTGTGAGCCTTGTCTAGTATTGAAATACAGTGATGGGAAAAGCTTCACAGTCCTCACTCTATGTTCCCCTGCCCCACAGCAGCCATTTTGTGTTATGCCTCACCTGCCCCACAGCAGCCATTTTGTGACTGGCGCCCACAGCACTCTCAAAATTCAAGATGTGCCCATTGGTCCAAAAAGAGTGGTGACCCTTGTTCTAATCCATTTCCCTTCTCACCCAGCTTTCCAAACCCCACTTTCTATCAGCATTCCATGACCATGAGCATGCTCAGACCTCATCGGGCTATTTCAAAGATTTCCCACACGCACACACTTTAGCATTTTGTTTTTTTCAATAATCTTTGTACATTTCCAAACTCCCCCCCTCCAGCCTGCTAATGCCTCCCTCTTGTGCATGAGCAATGCAGATTTGGCTGCGTAAGCATCGGCACTCACAAACTGAACACTCGAAATGACATGCCTTTTGGGTCCAAACAAAACGTTAACCACAGAGGTGTGTGTGTGTGTGTGAATGCATCTCTCCTCTCTTTAAACTTTTACAGATAGCGGGGTGAGGGGGAACACTTGATCCAGATTAGGGCTGTGGCATGAGGAGGGAGGGCGGATCAACTCTTTCCCCTGTCCTGGCAAAACCCTTACCCTCCACATCGCCACAATAGTCAAAATGCAAAATCTTTACCAGCTATCTGAAGTGATACTGGCTTTTCTACAGCATCCTCCTGCATGTGTTACTAGATCAGGTCTGAGTTGTTTTGTCAGCGAAGGTGGGATTTGGTCAGGAAGGAAAGGAAGTTTGGGATGTTTCAAAAGAGAATAAGAGAAGAGGCTGGGGTGGATTCTGCTCCAGGGATTTCCCACCATAGCTGTGTCTTGGCTTGAAAATGCTGCATTCCTACAAGGCCCTGAAAATCCCTCCCTCCTTTTGCTTGTGTTTTGAAGCTACTCTGGCATCACTGAGGAGCTGCTTTTGCCAGTCACGACGACCCTTGCCGATGTCCAGGTCCAGTTAAAGAAGCTGCTCCCCGCCCACGCGGTTTTAGTGGGTCACTCTTTGAATTTTGACCTCCGAGCTCTAGAAGTGAGTATATCCGTTTAGCATCACCTCCTTTTCTATGGATGAGTCTCAGCCTCAGAGCAAGGGCCTCTTACCCAAAAGACAACGAAACTGAACGTTTAGCCTTAGGAACATAGGAAGTTCCCTTAAACCAAATCGGACCTTTGGTCCATCTAACTCAGTACTGTCTACACTGACCGGCAGCGGCTCTCCGGCCCCATAGCCAGAGGCAGGTCCTTCCAGAGTAAAGTCGCACTTGAGTTCAGCAAGGCTAACGCCCTGGGAAGTTGTTGTAAGACTGCAGCCTAAATGTTTATCAACCTTAAAATAGATATGTGTGTCGTTTGCATTGCAGGATGATAAACTGGGGAACAAAGAGGTCCAGTTAGCAAGACTGTGAATTTTTCCATGACTTCTGCAGTGACTTCATTGGCTTACAGTTTGCTGGTTTCCACCATCCCTCTCTGCTTCGTGAAGAAGCAATAAAAGGGTGGCTTCCTGCCATCTCCCCTCCCCCCCCACCTCCAGGTTTCATTAAGGCTTTAGAATTTTTTTAAAAGTAGCACAAGAATGGATAGATGTCCTTCCAACATCTGAAGATGAGTGAGCTGAGACATAAGTTAAGGCAGACATCAGAAGAATGAGACTGACTTCCCAGAAAACATGCAGAACAATCCTATACATTGCTCTTAATACCTCTTTAGAGTTTTTCTGCATTTCAGGAAGGAAGGGATGAAGAGCACAGCAATGGCTTGGGTTTGTTTGTTTCAGAGAGGAAGAAAAACTAATATATTTTCAGCGGGTTCATCTGTTTATTTATTATTTGATTTATATCCCACCCTTCCTCCCAGCAGGAGCCCAGGGCGGCATCTATATGATAGAAGGAGCATAAAACATCCTTAAGGGTTTCTTCCTTTTAAACAAAAGGATAACCATCTTTTTTTTTCCTCCTCCCCTCGCCCAAAAAGCTCCTAAAATTGACCTAGTAATGTTGGCTCATTTGGGCATTCTATAGCACAGGGATGGGGGCTCTGTGGCCCTCCAAATGTTGTGGGACACTTACTCCCATCAACCCCAGACAGCATGGCCAGCAGTCAGGGAGCAGAGATGCATTCACACACACACACACACACTTCCAAAGGAATGTCATTTCTGTCTGCGAGTGCCGATGCTTATGCAGCCAAATCTGCCTCGCCCATGAACATGAGAGAGGTAAAAGTGGGAAGGGGGGATCTGCAGAAGTACAAAGATTATTGAGAAGAAGAAAACCATAAAGAGGGTGGAGGACCCCCAAAACAATCCAATGAGGTCTGTACATGCTCAGTGGCCATGAAATGTGGAGAGAAGGTGAGCACTGGGTGGGAGGGGGAATGGGTTGGAGCCAGGTTCGCCAACTTTTTTGGACCGGTGGACACATCTTGAATTTTGAGAGAGTGCTGTGGGTGCAAGCCACATTAAAATGGTGATGGGGCGGGGGCATGGCATGACACATATGGGAGTTGTAGTCTAACAACATCTGGAGGGCCACAGGTTCTTTGTCCCTGTGATGGGTCTGAAGAGGCCATCAGGGTGCTAATTAGAGTGCAACCACCACTTCAATCGTGGCCAAAAAACATCTGTTTAAAGGGAACAAAGATGGAAGGATGCCCTCTGGCGTGTTGCATCATGCAAGTAAGCCTGGCACCCCAAACATGCCTCATATTTGCCACCTCCTGTATGCAAAAAAGAGCCCTCTCCCCTGCTTTTATGGGGCCCAGCTCTTAGTGCAAAAGTGGGAGGGGGGAATTTTGATTTGCTCTTACTGGAAAAAACTAAGACAGCTTTCTAATCAACCTGTTTCTGTGTTGTTGGATACCAGGTTTGCATTCGGTAAACGTAGAGGAGACCTGCTTCTGTTCTGATAGTAAATTCAGTATTTACTTTTGCTTTTTATATTGTCGATCCAATCCCAAGGGCTGATCTATGTATTCGGCAAAATCACATGGCTTACTTAGTCCTCCCTGGGGTTAAGGAATGGCTGTAGCTCAATGGCAGTGCACCTGATTTACCTGTACTTTTACTGTCTTGTCTGCACCCTTAGAATCACAGCTTTATGCAAATACCTGTGAGTAACGTTTTCTAACCACCCTTGCCGTCTCTTCCAGATGGTCCATCCGAATGTGATAGATACTTCTCTCCTTTTTGCCAGGAAGGGTGGTAAAAGATTCAAGCTGAAATTCTTAGCAAAAGCAGTTTTAGGGTAAGATATTTCCTGTCCCTCATTCCTCAAGCTAGAGCTCCCAGTTTAAGTACATGTATAATTAAGTAAAATGTGGGATTGCTGAACCACAAAAGGAAATCCTTCCAGGTGGAGGATCCCCCCCCCCCAGGTGATTAAGGCTACAATCCTATACATGCTTATCTGGGAGTAAATCCCATTGAGCTCATTGGGACTTATTTCTGTGTATATATAGGAACATGTTGTAAGTCTGCCTGACATCTATAAACCACTCAGTCATCCAAGCCAAAGGTTTTTTTAAAAAACTAATGTCAGGAATGGGGAACCTGTAGCCCTCCCAGAGTTGTTGAATATCAGCTCATCCAACATGTAGCCAGTGTACTGCAATGATTAGGGTGATGGACTATGACCTGGGAGGCCAGAGTTCGAATCTGCACTCAGCCACGTAACTTATCAGCTTATTCGGAATGCCACGTAACTTATCAGCTTATTGGGCTTGGTTGGCTGCAAGGAGCGCATGATGCCAGTTGGGGGTGGGGGGATTTATAGACTTCGGTTGGTTTCCAGGCTTAATTCAGAGGGATGCGTGCATGTGTAACCTTTAAAAGCCCTGAACGAGCAGTGGAAAATATGTGGCCTTCCAGATGTTGCTGAACTGCAACTCCCTTCAGCCCGTGCCAGCATGGTTAACATTCAGGGATTGTGGAAGAGTAATAGTTCAGCATTTCAGACATGTAGATGTGGATGCGTTTTAATCTCTTTTTAGTTTACTGTTCATTTTAATTATCTTTTAGGTGTTTTTAGAGAGCCAATGTGGCGTAGTGGTTAGAGTGTTGGACTACGACCTGGGAGACCAGGGTTCGAATCCCCACACAGCCATGAAGCTCACTGGGTGACCTTGGCCAGTCACTGCCTCTCAGCCTAACCTCACAGGGTTGTTGTGAGGATAAAATGGGGAGGGGAGAAGCTCCTAGGAAGAAAGGTGGGATATCAATGTAAGAAATAAATGAAATAAAAATAAACCTGGCCAATACTCAAGGATGATGGGAATTGGAGTCCAGCAGCATCTAGAGGGCCAGAGGTTCCCCATCTGTAGCTTACATTACTCTGTAAAGCATGGATGAGGATCCTTTCACACCCAGTTGGCCTGGTCCGTCCCCAACTTTAACTGACAGATGGGTGGGACAGTCCACTTGTCCATCACCTGATGTCATAATGCCCCACCCACCTGTCAAAGTTCCCAGCTAAGCCTGAGCTCAAGCTAAGCCCTGAGCATGGGGCTGGTAGAGGTGCTTTCTGCAGGGATCGGCTGTGCGACTTCAGTTCCCCATGGAGAACTTGGTTGCACAGCTGATGCAGTAGGGTTGAACTCATCATTACCGTCAGCTGATCGGTGGTGACTTCAACCCTATTTTCTGCAAGTATCAACTGTGTGATTGAAGTCCCCATGGGGAATTCAGTTGCACATCCCATAAAGCCACATGTCTGCCTGCCCCACACTTGATGTCACATATGACAGGTGTGGTGCAGGTGGCCATGGTGTGAGGGGAAAACAGTCTTGTGGGACAAACTGGGAGGGCAAAAGTTTCCCACCACCTGGTCTAAAGCATAAAAAATGCCTAAAAGAATGACCTTTATTTATTTATTATTTGATTTATATCCCGCCCTTCCTCCCAGGAGGAGCCCAACTTGAAGATGAACTGGAAATTATTCAAAGTTCTACCTCCAAATTAACTTAATTCACATTATTTATGGCAACAACTTTCAAGTGTAGTTCAGAGATTTTTGAACTCATTCAGTGAACTTCATTAAACTGAACGAGTTCATTCCAG
The DNA here is from genome assembly GCF_030035675.1 of Rhineura floridana. NCBI lineage: Eukaryota > Metazoa > Chordata > Lepidosauria > Squamata > Rhineuridae > Rhineura > Rhineura floridana. The sequence continues at coordinate 14,381,973 of NC_084496.1, forward strand.
GCACTGATTGGTACTTAACCTTTTGCACATTTTGCTCCTCTGCCTCGTAGGAAACAAATTCAGCCCACAGACGGAAAGGGTCATGATCCAACTGAAGATGCTAAGTGTGCCCTTGAACTGGCCCAGTATTTCATTAACCAGGGACCCAGAAAGGTGCGTCATTTTGCATCTTTTTTGCGCTTCTTTTCACTTTTATTTTTTGAAAAGATTTTTTGCAAAAGGATTGTATACCTGGAAAGAGAAAATGCCTTGGAACAACAGAAAAATAAAACCTAAATATTCAAGACCCATCACAATGTATTGAATACATCAAGTAGACAGGAAAGTAAAAGAGTTGCTCGCTATGACTTTGAAATAAGCTTGCAGAATTTGGGTTTTATAATCAGGTGGGCCTTGAGTCTGGCTGCCTACACCAGGGGTAAGGAAGCTTTGGTCCTCCAGCTGCTGTTGGACTCCAGCTCCCATTAGGCCCAGCCAGCATGCCTAATGGGCAGAGATAATGGAGTTGTAGTTCAGCCACATATGGAGTACCAAAGGTTCCCATCTCTGGCCTGCACTGACTGCCAGCCTCTCTCTAGGGTGCCCATGTAGTCAGGGACATTTAGTGGGAGCCAGTTATCACCACCACCACCATCATCTCTGATCATTGGCCATGCTGGCTGGTGCTTATGGGAGTTGCAGTGTAAAGTATTTGAAGAGCACCAGGTTTGGGGAAAACCTGATCTAGTGCAAGCTACTCTCTCTACTTGGGTGCCAAAATCTCACCCTGATTCATTATACCGCATGCTGAATTGGAACTGGGCACATTAGTCACAAGGAAAGCCTCTGTACAATTCTGTACACGCACACCCCAGCACAATGACACATTTGGGTTCCTGCAACTGTGATTGAATGCAAACTTTGGAGGGGGAGGTGTTTTCTAAAATATGTTAACTTCATACCAGGTAGCAGAACTGAACCTGGAAGCAAGATTGCAACAAGAAAGGGAGACTGGAAACAGGCAGAACTGTCCTTTGCCACACCAGGAGAATGGAGTGAGAAAACCCACCCAAAGGTAAATAACCTGTGCAGTTTTTAATTCTCCTGTTTGAAAAACTGCAGCCTTTGCCTGAACAATGTGTGTATCAAAGCCTCCTGCAGCACCTTCACACCACTTATCCAAGATTTTATTGTACTGGCAGAGTCTCTAGGAAGAACACTGTGCAAATAAGCTATCCCCAATTGCAGGACATGTTGGCCACATGTTAATCAGCTTGCATTCATTTAATGAACCATGCTCTTATCACGATCACCATGTGTTTTTGTTTTTGAAAAAGCAACCAAACCTGGAAACTCAACATTTTAGCCATCTCCCGATGACTTGCTGGACTCTGGCATTCTTAGCTATTTCCATTCTAGCAATTTAACATATTTAGTTCACCTGCTTTGTATGGAGAATCCGGATGATATTATTATCAATGTTGCATTCTAAATTTTTCTGTTGGCCTCGTGTTTTCCCCCCTGTAATTGTTTCACAGTAAAATGCAATTCAGCACTGCCTTGTCTGGTGTGGATTTACAAAACACTATGGAGGTTGTTCAGAGCAACTGTGCCTTTAATTAGAAGCTTCCTCCTTGCATAATAATAACGCTGACTACCTTACAGGGTTGTTGTAATTATCGTAACAAGAGAGCATCTGTGAAGGACTTTTCTGCAAGCTATATAAATGTGAGGCATTATTATTACCTAACAAGAGTAGTTAGTTTTAAACATGACATTGGGTTGTTTTGCTTTTAACTGACTTTAGTTTCCTTTGTTGTCTCTTAGCCTTCTAGACATCTTGTGCTCTGTTGGTCAAAAAACATTTTTTCTGGGAGGACAGAGTGAAGCTGCTTCCTACAACTGTCAAAATCATATTAGTTCTCTTAATAAGCAAGTAAGTTATAAATATCCCCCACAGACTTACGCAGACAAATATTTCTCCCAGCATAATATTCATTTTCCAGAGCTGAGAAGCATGTGGCCTTAGTCCTTCCCAACAGAAAAAGAAACAGCTGTTTCAAGCACTTGGAAACCAGAATGGCTTAGTGTTGGAGTAGGACCCAGGAGACCAGGGTTCAAGTCCCCATTCAGCCATGAATCTCAATGGGTGATTGTGAGCAACTCGCTATCTCTCAACCTAACCTACCTCACAAGCTTGTTGTGAGGATGAACTGAGAAGGGGGAGAACTATGCATGCCAACTTGAGCTCCTTGGAGGAAAGGTGGGATAATAAATAAATGGGATTATCCAGACAAGCTGGACCTCTTCAGATGAGGTGGGGTGTGTGTGTGTGCGTGCACGCTGGTGTGTGTCTTGGGTCGTAACCACACAGAGCCTTTGAGGTGCCTGACCCCATCAGGGAGGTTTCAGGCCCCCTACCCTGAATATTCAGCTCTCATTAAAATAAATATGTACATAAGGAAAAGGAGGTGTGCAGACAAATGATCTCCGCCATGCCCCCTCTATGATGAGCTTCCGCCGGGCCTTGAAGACCTGGCTCTTCAGGCAGGCTTTTGGGGTGGGTTAGGTTTTATTATTGTTGTTGAGATTTTTAATGTTTTAATGTATTTGTATGTTTTTATTTTGTACGTCGCCCAGAGTGGCTGGACAGCCAGCCAGATGGGTGACGAGTAAATTTAATAAATAAATAAATAAAATAAAGTATTCTGCCCAGTTGCTCAGTAAGATGTTCGTTTTCTCTGATCTTCTGTTGACATAACTGATGAGGGCAAATAAAGCAAACTTTATTAATAGCTAAATGTAAATGTACTGCCTTCAAGTCGATTCCGACTTATGGCGACCCTATGGATAGGGTTTTCATGAGGCTGAGAGGCAGTGACTGGCCCAAGGTCACCCAGTGAGCTTCATGGCTATGTGGGGATTCAAACCCTGGTCTCCCAGGTCGTAGTCCAACGCCTTAACCACTACACCACACTGACTCTCACTGTTAATAGCCAATAATGATTAAATTCCTTTAAACATATTAGGCTAACACAGCTTTTGCCAACCTGGTGCCCTCCAGATGTTTTGGACTGCAACTCCCATGACCCTCATCCAAATCAGAATGCGGACCTCCAGGCTTCTCTGTCTGGCCCTCAAAAATCTCCACAGGCCACACCCCTCGCTGGCTCTGCTTTGCATTCTTCTTGAGTGTTTCTGCCTAGCTGGAATGTGTCCTTGAACGCTGAGAATGACTTGCTTACCCGAATGGAGGACAGGGAGGGGTGTGTGAGCATGTGTAGATGCTGACCTACTGCACAAAGGCAAAATGTACATTCATTGCTCTGCCCACTTTTGCCTCTGGCCCTGCCCACCATTGGCATGTGACCCTCAGAAGGATGCCCAGGGAGACATGCAGCAGGCTTAAAAAGATTTCCCACCCCTGGATATTAGTTTTGCATGCACCCAGGTTTTCCCTCTATTGACCTGTAGCCCTTTATCCCCAAATGTCTCCTCTCCAACTCTGTCCCTATTTAGGTACTCCAGAGAGCCCTGGAAGAGATTCCCAGGTCCTCCTTCAGTGTAATTCAACTTTGTTTGGGTCTGCAGCAGGATACACCGCACCAGGTTGCAGAAACGGTCTCAAAGGTAAACAGTGCTTCCCAGTATTCTACAACAGAGGTAGCAAAAGGTAGATCTGCAACAGAGGGGAGGGGGAAACCAAGGGCTGAATGCCATCCTTCAGGTGTCTCTCTGACCCTCGAGACTCTTTCCCAGGCCACCCCCATCACTGGCCCTACTTCACACTTCAGGTCTTCAAGCAGAGGCTGGGCAACCATCTCCCGGAGATGCTCTACCTCTGAGTTTTCCTGCATCAAGCAGGAATTGAACATAGAAACATGCAATTGCGGCACTGCCCTGTCTGCTGCTTGGAAACTTCAACTGGTCATAAGAACATAAGAAGAGCCTGTTGGATCAGGCCAGTGGCCCATCTAGTCACAGTGGCCAACCAGGTGCCTGGGGGAAGCCCGCAAGCAGGACCCGAGTGCAAGAACACTCTCCCCTCCTGAGGCTTCCGGCAACTGGTTTTCAGAAGCATGCTGCCTCTGACTAGGGTGGCAGAGCACAGCCATCATGGCTAGTAGCCATTGATAGCCCTGTCCTCCATGAATTTGTCTAATCTTCTTTTAAAGCCATCCAAGCTGGTGGCCATTACTTCATCTTGTGGGAGCAAATTCGATAGTTTAACTATGCGCTGAGTAAAGAAGTCCTTCCGTTTGTCTGTCCTGAATCTTCCAACATTCAGCTTCTTTGAATGTCCACGAGTTCTAGTATTATGAGAGAGGGAGAAGAACTTTTCTCTATCCACTTTCTCAATGCCATGCATAATTTTATACACTTCTATCATGTCTCCTCTGACCCGCCTTTTCTCTAAACTAAAAAGCCCCAAATGCTGCAACCTTTCCTCATAAGGGAGTCGCTCCATCCCCTTGATCATTCCGGTTGCCCTCTTCTGAACCTTTTCCAACTCTATAATATCCTTTTTGAGATGAGGCGACCAGAACTGTACACAGTATTCCAAATGCGGCCGCACCATAGATTTATACAACGGATATCGGCTGTTTTATTTTCAATACCTTTCCTAATTATCCCTAGCATGGAATTTGCCTTTTTCAGAGCTGCCGCACACTGGGTCGACATTTTCATCGTGCTGTCCACTACAACCCCGAAGTCTCTGTCCTGGTCGGTCACCCCCAGTTCAGACCCCATGAGCGTATATGTGAAATTAAGATTTTTTGCTCCAATATGCATAATTTTACACTTGTTTATATTGAATTGCATTTGCCATTTTTCCGCCCATTCACACAGTTTGGAGAGGTCTTTTTGGAGCTCTTCGCAATCCCTTTTTGTTTTAACAACCCTGAACAATTTAGTGTCGTCAGCAAACTTGGCCACTTCACTGCTCACTCCTAATTCTAGGTTATTAATGAACAAGTTGAAAAGTACAGGTCCCAATACTGATCCTTAAGGGACTCCACTTTCTACAGCCCTGCATTGGGAGAACTGTCCGTTTATTCTGCTTTCTGCTTCTTAACCAATTCCTTATCCACAAGAGGACCTCTCCTCTTATTCCATGACTGCTAAGCTTCCTCAGAAGTCTTTGGTGAGGTACCTTGTCAAACGCTTTTTGAAAGTCTAAGTACACTATGTCCACTGGATCACCTCTATCTGTATGCTTGTTGACACTCTCAAAGAATTCTAATAGGTTACTGAGACAGGACTTTCCCTTGCAGAAGCCATGCTGGCTCTGCTTCAGCAAGGCTTGTTCTTCTATGTGCTTAGTTAATCTAGCTTTAAGAGAACTCTCGGGTGGATGCCATTCTGGCCCGGTGATTTGTCAGTTTTTATATTGTCCATTAAGCCTAGAACTTCCTCTCTCGTTACCACTATTTGTCTCAGTTCCTCAGAATCCCTTCCTGCAAATGTTAGTTCAGGTTCAGGGATCTGCGCTATATCTTCCACTGTGAAGACAGATGCAAAGAATTCATTTAGCTTCTCTGCAATCTCCTTATCGTTCTTTAGTACACCTTTGACTCCCTTATCATCCAAGGGTCCAATTGCCTCCCTAGATGGTCTCCTGCCTTGAATGTATTTATAGAATTTTTTGTTGTTGGTTTTTATGTTCTTAGCAATGTGCTCCTCAAATTCTTTTTTAGCATCCCTTATTGTCTTCTTGCATTTCTTTTGCCAGAGTTTGTGTTCTTTTTTATTTTCTTCATTCGGACAAGACCTCCATTTTCTGAAGGAAGACTTTTTGCCTCTAAGAGCTTCCTTGACTTTGCTCGTTAACCATGCTGGCATCTTCTTGGCCCTGGCGGTACCTTTTCTGATCTGCGGTATGCACTCCAGTTGAACTTCTCATATAGTGTTTTTAAACAACTTCCAAGCATTTTCGAGTGATGTGACCCTCTGGACTTTGTTTTTCAGCTTTCTTTTTACCAATCCCCTCATTTTTATGAAGTTTCCTCTTTTGAAGTCAAATGTGACCATGTTGGATTTTCTTGGCAATTGGCCATTTACATGTATGTTTAATTTAATAGCACTATGGTCACTGCTCCCAATCGGTTCAATAACACTTACATCTCACACCAGGTCCCGGTCCCCACTGAGGATTAAGTCCAGGGTTGCCGTCCCTCTGGTCGGTTCCATGACCAACTGGTCTAGGGAATAGTCATTTAGAATATCTAGAAATTTTGCTTCTTTGTCATGACTGGAACACATATGCGGCCAGTCTATGTCCGGGTAGTTGAAGTCACCCATTACTACCACATTTCCTAGTTTGGATGCTTCCTCAATTTCATATCTCATCTCAAGGTCTCCCTGAGCATTTTGATCAGGGGGACGATATATCGTTCCCAGTATTAAATTCCTCCTGGGGCATGGTATCACCACCCACAACGATTCTGTGGAGGAGTCCGCCTCTTTTGGGGTTTCGAGCTTGCTGGATTCAATGCCTTCTTTCACGTACAGAGTGACTCCGCCACCAATACATCCTTCCCTGTCCTTCCGATATAGTTTATATCCAGGGATAACCATATCCCTCTGGTTTTCTCCATTCCAACAGGTCTGTGTTATGCTCACTATATCAATGCTCTTCTCTAAGACCAAGCACTCCAGTTCTCCCATCTTGGTTCGGAGGATCCTATCATTAGCATACAGGCACTTGTAAGCAGTGTCTCTCTTCAAGTGGCCTGTGGTAATTTTGCCCTTCTGAATTTATATCCTGTGCCCCTGCTCTCACAATGCCTACTTCTAGGCCTACCCCTTTTAAAATTTCATCATATATTTGGTCTTTATCCCGGGGGGAGATTTATTCTGAACCGGACCTTCCTCAGCTCCTGTCGGGTTTCCCCCCTCAGTCAGTTTAAAAGCTGCTCTGCCACCTTTTTAATTTTAAGTGCCAGCAGGCTGGTTCCATTCTGGTTCAAGTGGAGCCCGTCCCTTTTGTACAGGCCCGGCTTGTCCCAAAATGTTCCCCAGTGCCTAACAAATCCAAACCCTTCCACCCGACACCATCATCTCATCCACCAGTGACCAGGTTACTGACTGGGGTTCCATTTAGAGCTCATATAACCTTTAAAACAACTGCACGGATTACCAGTTTGTTTCCGGGCCCAATTAAAAGCGCTCATATTAGTGATTAAAGCCCTAAATGGCTTGGGTCCCAAATCTCTGAAAGGCCGCTTCCATCCCTATGGACCTTCTCAGGCATTAAGAGCCACAGAGGGGGCTCTCTTGGTAGTTCCACCATCCTCGGAAGTGCATGAAATGTCAGCCAGCAAGAGGGCTTTCTTAGGGGCAGCCCCTAAATTTCCAGCAACAGCTTGCAACGTTTTTGTTTAGGCAACCCTATCCAGATATGTAGAAGTTAGATGAGTTCATCTATTTTTAGCGCCTTGTTGATTTTAGTTTTTCAGTGTTTTTAAAAAACTGTTTTAACTGTCTTTTATTGATTAGTATGTTTTGTTTTGTTTTATGTAAACTGCTTTGAGGTTTTATTACGAGCAAGTGGTATATAAATGTTATTATTTATTATTTAATTTGTATCCCGCCCTTCCTCCCAGCAGGAGCCCAGGGCGGCAAACAAAGCACTGAAAACACTTTAAAACATCATAAAAACAGATCTTAAAATACATTAAAACAAAACAGTGTTTAAAACATTTCTAAAAAAAAACTTTTTAAAAGGGTTAAAAACATTATTAAAAAACATATTAAGCAATTCTAACACAGACGCAGACTGGGATAGGTCTCGACCTAAAAGGCTTGTTGAAAGAGGAAAGTCTTCAAAAGGCGCCGAAAAGATAGCAGAGATGTTGTGAATCAAATACATAAAATTGTTAGACTCTCACCCTACAGAGGTGTGTCTAGCATCTACATTGCACAGTTTTTGCCGCACATTGAACACATGCCTCTTTATCCTGCCCTTTGACAGTTAAGGTGCTTTGTTTCTGGTGACGGAACTCCTTTGCTCAGTTTATATTTTTCCGTTCTGAGATGAAACAGTTTGATGTGTTTTAAAACTCTAGCAATTTTTATCTGCTTTAAAACTGTATTTGCTCTTTGTTGTCACCCATTCTGGGACCTCAAGGTGAAGGTCAGGTAATAAATCTCATAAATAAATGGCCTCCTCCAAAGTTTTATGATTTTGTGACCTTTGAGGAGGGGGGAGTAATTAAAAATAAACAAGAGAGATCTTGAAAGTCCAAAATCTGCTAGTCCTTGTTCTACAACAGTGGTTCCCAAACTTTTTTATCCCTGTTGTAGGGATTGTAGCATGCTGTGCCAGATGCTGTGTGATTTTTAATTGTATTTTATTGCTTCCTGTATTTCTTATCTATTGTATTTTGTCGTATTGCAATTTGCATTTTCACAGGATTCAAATCGTAATACAGTAATGTAAGAAATAAAGAGAATAAAAATACAGTTAAAAATATTTAACACAAACATGTCACAGACCACCTGAATGAAGCTCAGGGACCACAGGTTGGGAACCCCTGGTCTACTCAGAGGAGAGGAACCAACTTTTTTAAAAAAACCTTCTTCTTGTAGATGAGGACCAAGCTGGCAAACATGCTTACGGTTTATGCAGGCCCATTTGGCAAAGACGCTTGCCTAAAGTCTCTGAAGAGAACCTTTAAGAAGTATGGCCACGTTCTGTCAATAAGTGCCATTGCAGAAACGTGTGAGGTAAATAACGTAGAAATCCTGCTGTGGTGAGGCGGGCAGTGCAAAGCCCCCAAAAGCTAAGTGTGTTTGTTCCCCTTCTCTCTCGGCCTGTGAAGCCCCCACTTCCTTTCTTTCCTACTGAAGGGGTGGGGAAGCTGTGGCCTTCCAGACACTGTCAACCCAGTTTTAACACTGCTCTGGCTTTTAATTCTCAGTTCTGCTGTATTATATTGTTTGCATTTGTTTTTAACCAGCTTGGGGCTCTTGTAGTTGAAAAGCAGAATACACGTTTTCTAAATAAATATTTCCATTCACCACTGGTTTCATATCCTGGCTTGTAAACCACAGCTGGGACTTGCAGGAAGCTATGCTTTAACGAGCCAGGATATAAGTGCTGAAGCCGGGCAGGTGAGGGGGGATGAATGGGTAGGCATATGGTTTGTTCTTGGACAAATAAAACTGTGGTTTATGGGCCTATGATCTTAATGGCTGAACTGCACCGATCTGTTGGAATCTTCTCCTTTTCCAAAGCCCCACATCTGTGTTCAATATGAAGTCCTAGAGGCTGCCCAGCTTGCCATGGAGAGTCTCAACGGAGAGGAAGTAGCAGGCTCCTTGATCAAGGTAAGCTTGTATCTTGCCCTTGCACTCATGGCAGTGTTGGAAAAAGAGCAACGAGGTGCACAGCAGCATCTTAGCTCCTGCCATTGCAGGCCACCAAGCTGTCCAGCCCTTACATCATGCTGAACCCTCATTAAGCAAACTGCTTTTGCCAGACCTGTATGTAGTCACTCACCTATGGCGTATACAAATTGCCTCCAGGCCATCGGGCTGGGAAGGGAGGCAAAACTTAGCTTTTTTTTCCAGCCTAAAAGGAAAGACAGGTATGTGCAGTCAGGAACAAATCTGAAGTGAGTTAGCAGCTGCTGTGGACACTCGCCAGGGTGCCCTCTTCTTTTGCACTTCTTGGGCTTGAATTTCTATCAGGCCATCTAAACTGAAATATTAGGAATATAGGAAGTTACCTTATATAGAGGCAGAACTGGTCCATCTAACTCAGTATTGTCTATTACATTAACTTAGGGAATAATCCAACACGGAAAAGGCCAGCAGGAGTGGAGTCGGTGAAAGGAAGATGGTGGAAGAGGCTGCCAATCCTACCTCCATTCAGGAACCCTGGGAGGGGAGCAGGATGGAATTGAACAGGATCAGGATTCAGCATAAGTCCCCCTCCCTTCAGTTCCATCCCTGACACACAAACCCCAGAACGCCCCTTTTTGGGACCTTTTACCGGCCAAACCTTTACTGCACTTGGGTGGGGGATTTCTGCCAGAGCAGCCCGGCTGTGCCAACATTGTCCCTGCTACGCCACAGCTGCGCCACATCCTGTATCCTCTTGGCTTGGCGTAACTACCAGGAGGATTGCGCCTTAAGGCACAACTGGGTAGGCACAAAAATATATATGAAGTGCTGCTAATATACTATAAAGTAAAATGCAACTTTAATCTTACAAAAAAACCAAACCAGCAATAAACATATGAATGAAATTTCCAAAATACAACCATTATGATTGCAACTATCCAGAACAATGCCTTTACATCAAGCTTCCTCTTTCAACAAGCCTTTTAAGTAGAGACCTTAACCCAGTCTGCATCTGTGTTGAAATTATTTTTAAAATGTTTAAGGTGTTCTAAACGTTTTTTAAAAAGGCATTTTTAATATTTTATCATTTGTTTGCCATCCTGGGCTCCTTCTGGGAGGAAAAGCAGAATATAAATTTAATAAACAATAACAAAATAAGGTGATGCATCAAAGCAATGAATGGTCTGTAGTAAATGCGTTTCAACCTCCAAGGGGTCTTCCTCAGCAGTCTATGAATTCATAACACACAATGTTGTCATCAGAATTTAGTCACTTGGCTGATCTATGTAGATCAGGGTAGCTGATCTGTCTTAAAATTACTGTTCACACGTGGTCATCATAGAGATGTAGAAGATGATATAAAAAGGTGGTATTTATTCTACTAATGCCCACTCACTTATGTTTATAGGGCATTCCCCAGCTTTTTGATTATAGATGCCAGCTCTCCATCTCAATAAACCCTTCATTTATGTCTTATTTTTACCTACCTTTGTTGTAATTCTGGGAATTTCTCTCATGTATTTGCTATCTGTGATTTGTAGCCTTGTCTCTTACAAAATATTTTTTAAATAAAAGACTCTTCTGGTGCCTGTGTGGTTCAGATGCCTCTCAAGGACTCAGGCCCCAGCTTTCCACTCCTCTGTTGCAATTCCCTTGTTGTTGTTGTTGTTGTTATGTGCCTTCAAGTCGGTTATGACTTATGGCAACCCTATGAATCAGCAACCTCCAAGAGCATCTGTCATGAACCACCCTGCTCAGATCTTGTAAGTTCAGGTCTGTAGCTTCCTTCCTCTTTTTCTGCTCCCTTCTTTCCCCCCCAGCATTATTGTCTTTTCTAGTGAATCATGTTGCAATTCCCTTATGCACACACAATGGAGGTCTCAGAAACATGCTCTGCAAGATCTGAGGTTATTGTCTGCTTCTGTTTTGGTGCCTTCAGCTTCAGAGACCCATCACTGAGGTTACACTTGATTGTGAGATGCTGGTGAAAGAGTTGGAAAGGGATGCAGACAACGAAGGTGTCCTTTACCTGTCGGGACTGGGGAAAACCCAGAGCGAGACAGACTTACGGGAAAAACTGGGTTATCTGAAAGATTTAAATGCCGTTTTCGTGCCAAGGGATCCCAGAACTGGAAAACGGAGGAATTATTGTTTTCTGAGTAAGTATGACAACATTGAGGGATTGGATCCTAGAGCATTATTTTCCTGCAGCTTCTTGGATGAGTGGAAAAAAGAGGTTTTATCATTTGTTTGCCACCCTGGGCTTCTTCTGGGAAGAAGGGCGGAATATAAATTTAATAAGCAAATAGTAAAATAAGCTGATGCGACAACCAATGAATGGTCTCTAGCATTAATCCAAATGATAACACCTGAGGGATTGGATTCTAGGAGCATTCTTTTCCTGCAGCTTCTTAGATCAGGGGGAAAAAGCAAGATGAATATTCTAAATGGACTAAAAGTTGGTCCATGTTTTACATTGACCAAAAGTAGAAGAATTTGATCACACCATATTTCTTGTTGCTAATGGTACTTGGGGGAAAGAGGATGACCTTCCCCTGTAGAGCTTGGTTCCTTTGCATTCAAATATTTGAATGGTTGTCACTTAGATGATGACGATAACCTGTTCTTGTTGCTCCAGAGGGGTAGGATCCAAGCCAATGGATTTAAATTACAAGAAAAAGGATTTGGACTAAACTTTAGGAAGAACTTCCTGATAGTACAAACAAGCCAACAGCAGAACAGACTGCACTGAAAGAGGGTGGACACTCTTTCATTAAGAGGTTTTCAATCAGAGGCTGGCCGACCATCAGTCAGGTTTCCTGCATCAGCGGGGGTAGGTCTAAATGACCTTTGTGATCCCTTTCATCTTACGAATCATCTGGAGCAGCTGTTCCATAACCAGTTCTTACAATATTCTTAATATCTTGCAGTAGCACTTTTTTTTTACTTTAGGGCTGCAAAGTTTCACTGATTAATCTTTTAATGACTTTAAAAGAGCTCAGCTTCTTTTTAAATATACATCAAAACATTTATAAAAACTGCACACACCTGTTGTAAAAGGGCTGTTCTTCCATTCTTATTTTATTAACTCTAAGGGTATTAAAATGCCACCGACTGTTTTAACAAACATAATGGCATAAGCGCTTGTGGGTCAAAACCTTTTTCATCAGAGGTATAAAGTGGTTGTGTAATAATTGTTTGCTTGTGTTTTAGAATTCCAGACACCAGAAAGTGTCCGCCGTGCTCTTAAAACCATAGAGGAGGAGAGGGACAGAGGCAGCAAGCTGCAGAGCAGGATGGCTCTTACCCCTGCACGCCTCCACAAGTGGTTCTGCCACGTGACTCAAAACGGTGGAAAGCTTGCTGTTTCGCAGCCACTGCTTAAAGCTCCCTTCCCGGAAAAGAAGAAGACCTTTGCTTTGGTGAGCTTTTTGTCTTGCTTTCCCTGTCACTTTCACGATATCATTGATCAGATGTCATGGGGCAGCGGTTTGAATGCCAAGCTTGGAATAAGGAAACCAAGATATGATAACTTCCTAAGATGGCAGTTTACAGTACTGATAATGGCCTTGAACACTGGGGTGTTCTTGATGACTGATCTGAAAACTTTACTTGATTTGGGAGGCGTACATGACCCTAGTCCTCCATGCATCTCTACTGAATCACCTGGCACCACAGTGGTGTGTGTGTGAATGCATATCCACTGTCTGAGGCAGTCTGTCTTTGAATACCGGTTGCTAGGGGAACTGCAGGTGGAGAGAGTGCTCTTGCTGTCTGATCCAGCAGTGCTGGCGTGCGTGCGTGCGTGCGCGCGCAAAAGAGACTGAGCACAGGGTGACCATGACCATATTGGTGATGCCCACATTTACTTTGGTCATGTCCTTTGAGCAGTCCTCAGAGGATATTAACCAACAGCAAGTGTGGTCCTCGGCCCAAAATAGGATCAGTTAGTGATGGATTTTCTAACTGAAATTTTAAAGAACTGGAGAACCTGTTACCAATTTTATTTTGCGCACTATAGAGTCACTTTCTGTTGCCCTTCCTATGTTGTTGTTCTGGCTGTTGAGTTTTTCCTTTTTTTCCTTTTTTTAAATGACTGCCTTCATGTTATTCCTACACAGGAACAAGATTTAAAGAAAGCAATGAAGGCATTTGACCACAGAATCAAAAAGCTCTACCAAGGCTTACCAGATCACATGCTCTGTGTCATTCTGTTACCGGGCACAAACAGGTAAAAAAAAAGCCACATGCTTTTGTCAATATTTTTTTCCTCTTTCCCCAAATTTCTAACTGTTAGAGCAGTACAATAATGGAACCAATGACCTAGGGAGGTGGTGGGCTCTCCTACACTGGAGGCATTCAAGAGGCAGCTAGACAGCCACCTGTCAGGTATGCTTTAATCTGGATTTCTGCATTGAGTAGGGGGTTGGACTTGATGGCCTTATAGGCCCCTTCTAAATCTACGATTCTATGATATGATTCTGACATTAGAATCTAAGGCCATCATGCAGCCATCAGCAACCCCATCAGCCCTAGCTAGCATGGCCAATGGCCAAGAATGTAGTCCAACAACATTTGGAGAGCTACAAGTTCCCTGTGCCTGTTTTACATCCAATATTGCCTTTTTTCCTTTACTTGGATAAGGGTGAATGGTCAGAAGATGGTCATTTCAAAAATTTCTGCCCTTACTATGGTTAGCATCTGAAGCATCCAACACCAAAAAATTATTTCTAGAACTGTCTAGAAACACCTTAGTTGTCAGGCGAAGTTGCAAATAAGAAACAAATTGGGCTGCTTGCTTATCAGTTACAGAGCTGCACAGGCAGTTTGACCCTTGCCTCATCTGACACGTGGCTGCTCCAAGGCAACATCCAGCTTGAGGAAATTACTAAAAGCCTTTCCAATATTGATCAGTAAGAGGGCTGCTAATGGAGCAGAAAGAGGTGCTGCTCTTAATGGGGTTAATGTACATGTATCCACTAGGCCTCCATTAGATGATTGGCTCAGAACACTGAGCGATTTGCAGCTCAGTACTTGTCGGGATTGTACATGGTGTGCTTGTCACTTGTATGCTAAAGCTCTAGAACCGCGAGGCTGATGAAAAGAACATGGGAAGCTGCTTTATCCCGAGTCAGGCCATTGGCCCATCTAGCTCAGTATTAGCTACACTAACTGACAGTGGCTCTCCAGGGTTCCAAGCAGGGCACTCTCCCAGCCCCAGCTGGAGATGCTGGGGATTGATCTTGGGACCTTCTGCATGCAAGGCACTCTACCACTGAGCGACATCCCTTCCCCAAAGAGCGAGCACAGTGGTAGCGCTGACTCCTCACCCTAGGATAGGGGTGGGGAACCTCCAGCCCACAGATCAATCCTGGCCCAACAGGGCCTTTAATTTGGCCCACAAAGCCATTTTCCCCAAACCTGATCTTTTGGCGCTGGTTTTCTCAAGGAGGGGAAGGGAGGCTGGCTCCACCTCTTCCTCCAACAGCTCCAAGGGTAGTTCAGCAGGTCTTCCTCCAGAGGACCCCTCAAGGGAATCCTCAGCACTGGTTTCAGGGGACCTTGCCTGCTCCTCAATGTCCTCAGCCCATGAGGTATCTGGCTTGTCCTCTGCAGATTTTGTGTCTGGTACCACTAGGCATGACATTGCCACCCCACAACACCCTCACACACATTTTTAATACCTCACGTATGGTTCTGCTTATGGCATGTTAAGGACATCCTTGAGAGTTCACACACACACAAAATAGTTACCAAGGCGTGAAGAAGGGGGAGGCAAGGACAGGCCTTTCACCCCCTTCGGCCCTCACCTGAAGGGACAGGGCTTTAGGAAACCCAAAGCCTTCTCCGAGATTCCAACTCTTCAGCCTGGAGAGCTACAGAGCCTCCTTGCTTCTCCCCTCCCAACTCCGTTAAGTTGAGCCTTAGGCAACTGTCAGAGGGAAAGCCAGGAGTTGAGCCAGAACTGGAGAAGACTGCCGCAAAACACACCGCATCCGGGAAGGCAGTTGTTGCCTAGGCAGAGTCTCTTTAAGGCTCTTCCTGTCTTGAAAGGCCCAAGGGCCAGCATGGGTGGGCCGGGCCAGTCCAGGGCCTGTGAGGATGCTTCACCATCCAGGAAGATGCTTTAATTTGCCTTCTGATAGCTTGTTCACACATACGAACGGACAGACATACACAGAGGGCTGCAGGCCCCTGATTTTTGTCTCGGTGGCGCTTGACACACACACCTTTTCACTGCCTTTATAGGTGGCTTTTCCTCCTGCGTGTGTGGTCAGGCCTTGCTCTAGGCCTTGGGAATCGTTTTGGATTGCAGTATTACCAGTGTGGAGGAACCAGTGGCCCTCCAGATGTTGCTGGACTCCAACTCCCATCAGCCTCAGCAAGCATGGCCAATGGCCAGGGACGATGGAAGTTCAGCAACATCAGAAGGGCCAAAGGTTCCCCACACGTGCCATATGGGGAGTGTCTTGCTTCCACCTTGCTCAGACAGTTCATCAGGGAGGATGGCAAGGTTGTCTCTTCACACCTGACTCTCGACTTGACCCTCAGCTGCCTTCTTTCCCCCACCCCATATCAGGGACCCCACCACTCCCACAGCTGGGGGGCTTAGGGAAGGCGAGAAAGGGTTGAACCCCTGCTGAAGAATCCCTTTTACAAAGCAGGCCATGAGGAGAGCTGAGAGCAGATGGGTCAGTGGAGGTTGGCGCCCACTGAGATAGGCAGGGCGGCAGCAGGGAGCCCAACAGTAGTTAGAGCCATCTAATTCTAATTTTCTCCCCATCATCCTCCATGCTGAGTTCTACAAGGAGCAACACTGAGACTGAGAAGGAAGAAGAAGCTGACAGGCAGGGCTACCCTCCAGCCTGTCCCAACTAGTGGGCCACCAGATGTTGCTGGACCACAACTCCCATCAACCTCAACCAGCATTGCCAATGGTCGGGAAAGATGGGAATTGTGGCCCAACATCTGGTGGCCCACTGGTTGGGAAAGGCTGCTCTAGACTGTCAGTAAGAAAGCAGACAGATGGGGGCTGGCTGAGGGTTGGTGGGGCAGTGCCTCATCCGCCTTAATGGATCAGCTTCCTCTCTGTTTTTTTAATAAAAGAGCAGAAAGCAAGGAGATGCCAGTTTGTGCCATTTACCTACAGAACAATACTAAATGATTCTGCTGGAGAAACAAACCCACATTTCATTGAAACGAACTCCTACCCCCTTTGCAACTTTGTTAGCTCTTCCTTCCACCACCCCGGACTTCCTTTCATGACCACCACCACCACCAAAAAAAGGAGTGAACAGAACCCTAAAGATTCCAATCCATTGATGCCTCAGAGATGGCCTGATTGTGACAGGGGAAAGGGAACTGAGTTAAATGCTGAGAATCTCCCCCCCCCCCATGATGGAGGCTTGAGGTCTGCCTCCTGTGGCCTTTACAAAATAAAATAACCCCCCCTTTCTAATGCCTCAGTTAGCTTGATGGGCACAAGCCCTTCAGCTTGGCTGCAATTACATCAGCTAAAGCTGGCAGGCATCTTCTAAGTCCTGCTCCTAAGAGAGACAGATGACACTGGGTTGCTGCTTGGGGTCCTTTCGGTATCTTCTCCGTGCAAGTGTTACTTAGCTGTGGGCCCCCCTTAATTTTTCAGGGGCTTAAAAAACAAAGCACAAGCACCCTGGAGGCTTAACTGGCTTGGCTGTTCTTTAGTACACTGGGAAAATGGGGGGGGAGAGAAGGGTCTGCTCCCGTATTTTAGCTTGTGTGCCATAATTATTTTCATGTGCTGTAACAGTATCTAGTGATCTTCCCTACTCTCCCCACCCCCACCCTCCCAAACTCCCTTTTCTAAGCTTCACATGCATCACCACATTAGCTTAATCAGCCCCAGGGGAGGTCTGAATGCTGGGATGAGCTATTGCAGGCCTTTTTTAATTTGCTTTGCCTTCATCCTTTAATCCTAAACCCTTGCTGCTGATTATTTCAATCCGGGTGGGGTGGGGTGGTGTTAGATGCTTCCAAGTCAGTCTTTCTCTTTTTTTTGCTGCAGATAAGCCCGGGGTTGTAGACAGGATTTGATTCATATTTGCTTGTTCTTTGTTAACTATTGAAAGCTAGCCAGTATGTGCCTCTTTACATCAGAGTACACACGGCACAGCTGCTTTGAGTAATGAGAGTGGATCTACATCTCACCCTCCCTCTCACATTTGTCACTCCTCTGCCTACTTCCAGCCCTGCCAGAACTGGTGGCACTCACGACGACAGTGGCCACCTCCACACTATATGTGGTTTCCCCCTCACAGAGCTACAAATTCTCAGCACTCTTAAACTACAGTTCCCGTGGTTCTTTGGGGGAAGTCACATGCTTTAAATGTGCATTGGATGTGCTTTAGATATATATGGTGCGGATCCGCTCTAGTCTTGCTCCAGTTGCATCAAGCCGTTAACACAGAGTAGGAGCAGAGAACCTGCAGCCCTCCAGATGTTGTCGGACTCCAACTCCCATCACCCCTGTCCATTGCCCATGCTGGCTTAGGCCGATGGGAGCACTGATGAAAGAAGGCAGCGATTTCCATTCTGACCCTTATTTACCTAACTGGCGCCGTTTCCATTCTGCTGCAGTTCGGTTTCTACCAGATCCTACATTATTTGTCTCGCTGTCTGCTATTTAACGTAAGTTACATAACCATTTAATTGTAAAGGAAGCATCCAAACAATGTAAAAATAAACCCGTCATTAATTCAATATTATTTGTGGACAAACCAACAATGATATAAACAAACACCAATCATATTTGCTTAACTGATTTCCATTCCTGACCACAAACACACAAACTGCAGGAAGTTCAACTTCATTTTCCGTTGTTGTCAGAATTCTCAGCCTTAGATGGGAGCTGGAATCCAATAATATATGGAGGGCCCCCATTTCTCCATCCCTGGCATAGGAGGCCCCAAATGTCATAGCTTTGCTCATAGGGGAGGGGTTCCAGCCCCCTGATTGTTAGTGCTGCCCTTTTCTGCACCTGTTCCAGCTCTACAATATCCTCCCTGCGGCAGCCAGAGCTGCAGCACAGTATTCCAATGTGTGGCCTCACGCAGGGTGTATCCTGCCATCTGACACACGCTGCAGCTGCCAAGCTATAATTTGAACTGTTAATATGTTGTAGGACAATTATACTTTGTTTAGTGTATCTTTGTTTCTGTGGTTAATCACCCTCCTTGGTTTTTAAATCTGCGAAAGGGCAGGCTGTTGCAGAATAAACAAATATAGCAGGCTAGAAAAAAAAACATGTGTAATGGGGGGGTGCGCCTCTGGTAGTAATCCCTGGTACGTAAATAAGGATGTAACAACCATGTTCCTATTTTTCATCTGTGAAACGGAAAAATGGACTGCCTTCAAGTCGATTCCGACTTGTGGCGACCCTATGAATAGGGTTTTCATGGTAAGCAGTATTCAGAGGCGGTTTGCCATTGCCTTCCTCCAGAAATGTTGGGATGTATAGCAAAAGAAGAAAAAATCTACTTACTTTTGTGTAACAAACACACTTTAGGCTTGCAGCATGTACCTGTGAACCCCACAATCTGCCAACCAGAGCCAGCTGCAAAAGAATTAAAGAATTCCAAGCCCAGGAATTCGGTCCGAGTACCAGAGCAGATTTGAGTGCACAGCCCTTCCACCCCAAATCCACTCCTGTTTACCCCCCAAGCTCTCATCCCTCATCCCCAACAAGTGGTCTGACGGTTTGAAATGCCTGCATCCCTGAAGAAGTTGGGGTCCTTGTGTGTGCCCCCCCGTGCCCCCATCCCCAGTTTTTCAGCTGACATGTTCAGGTGAATACCTAAACGCAGACAGGAAGAATGCCTTCGGATTATCTGTTGCTGGAAACCGCAGGAGGGGAGAGCGCTGCTCTTGTGCAGAGGGCCTGCATGTGGGCTTCCCACCGGCATTTGACTGGCCACTATGAGAACAGGATGCTGGGCTAGGTGGACCATTGGCCAGAGCCAGTAGGGCTCTTCTGACATTCTTGAACATGACTCCAGAGAATCTCTCTTCTGCCCACCTGTGATTATAATACAGGTGACACCGTTCAGGTTTCCCTTTGGGCAGGCGTTAACCCTTCGGTACGATTTTGTTTGTAAATTAAAAGCACTTTGCAGCATGTCTCTCAAAGAAAAGTAATGCTAATTTCTGTCACTTACTTTGCAGAGTTTCTGAATCGCTCCATGGCTTTGGCCTGCTGGGAATCAAAGGAGACAACCCACCTCTGGAGGCTCCTAATTGCAATCATAGTTTTTAACATTCTGGTTTTGCTAAAAAGCTTTGGCAATTTCATTTAAATTTCATTTATCTTGGATACCAGCAGATATTTCCCTCCCCCCACAATACAATGTTTTAAATATTAAAATCAGTTGAGTCAAATGTTAAATCATTCAAAGAAGTGGGTCCAGTTATTTATGCAGTAAGCTGGCTTGTTCTTTTCCTTTTACTCGGCTCTGCTGGTTGCTAACCCAAACGCTGTTAAGGAATAAAAGAGTGTGAAGAAGCTTATTGAGGCTGGGTTGAGTGAAAAGTTCTCCCCAAAATTCTTCATCTTTTTGGGGGGTGGCAAAATTGGGAGAGAGGGGTTTGAGACAGATTAGCATTCATTATTACATTTCCTTCAAGGTAGTGTACAAAGATGGCTCTCCCCCTCCTGATTTTATCCTCACAACAACCCTGTGAGGTAAGTTAGACTGAGAGACAGTGGCTGGCCCAAGGTCACCCAGTCAAGTGGGGATTTGAACCCTGGTCTCCCAGGTCCCAGTCTGGCACTCTAACCACTACACCACACTGGTTGTCATTCAGTTTTCATCAGAATATTCCTCAGGGGCAGGGGAATTCTCCAGTAGTTTGGGAAGAGGGGCTGAAATGAAACTTTCAGAGGACACCTCTGTTCTGAGAAATTTGTTTGGTTAATGATTAAAACTGTGGATTATCTCCACCTAAATTTTACTCACACCCATTCACATGAATTATGTTAGTCATGTTCATTCAGTTCGATTCCAATGGAAGGAGGAAGTCGAATCTCCGGTAAAAGGGGTTGAGGTCCACTCAGCCTTCTATCCATCTGTGGTCGGTAAAATGAGTACCCGGCGTATGCTGGGGGGTAAAGAAAGGCCGGGGAAGGAACCAGCAATCTCACCCCATATATACGGTCTGCCTAGTAAACGTCGCAAGATGTCACCCTAAGAGTCGGAAATGACTCGCACTACAAGTGCGGGGACACCTTTACCTTTTTACTTTGAGTAGGACTAGCTTGGATACAATCCTATGTTAAAAACGAGTATTAAAACTCGAAAGAGAAAATCTTCAAGAAATTCTTTTCTAATAAAATTTGGCCCAGCACTAGCTCTGTGGGTGCATGCATGCAACAAATTGACCTGGGACAATGTGAACTTTTGATTGTGATTTGGAAGGGCCAGGATTTACATTCAGCTTTCTTCATGCAAGCAACAAGCTGACCCCCCCCCACCAACAAAAGGTGCATTGTGGGTAACAAGGACTACCAACTGTTTTTTCCTGCTAGGCCTCATAATTAAACTTTTTCATAAACATTTGTGGCATTCTTCACCCCCCACACACATACCATTCAGCCTGAAGGAAGTAGCACACTTCAGAGAAAAGTACTTTGCCCTTGGGAAAATGGAATCTGTGATTCACACATTTTGGTCTTTTTCCATCATCTTCATAAAAGGAAAGGTTTCGGCTCGGGAAGGGTGGAGGAAGACAAGGAGGGCGGGAGGGCGATAGACTCTTGTTACTGAGGCCAGAATGTGTAACAACTGAAAGTTATTGAGGAACCCTACATGACTGTAGCTCTGCTAGGCTTTCCACCACCACCACCCCGGTTCTAAAAATCCTTGGGTTCTGAGCATGCATAGATTGCCCTCCCCCCACTAAGAGAAAAAAATATTGGCAAAAGTGGAGTTAAGGACAAAGCCCATCTCTTCTGACTACACTTTTTTTTGGGGGGGGGGAAGACTCTTGGTCTAGTCTTCCATTGAAAATGTCCATTTCTGAATAAGAATCTTAAGTGGTGTAGAAAAAAACTAATACAAATGAAAATAAAAATAAGTTAAAATTACAAAAAAACACAATTCAGTAAAAATGCCTGCTGGAATAAAAAAAAATCTGAAGCAGGTACTGCAAGTTCGACTGGGCTGCAAGTTTGACAGCCTCAACTGGGAGTTCCATAAAACGAAATCCACAATACTGAACTGACAAGCTCCTGATGGATATGAGCCATGCATCGGAACCGGAGGGGGGACTCCCCCCCCCCAAAGACCTCTTATTGGCAGGTATATAAAGAATCAGGCAGGCCTTGAGGTATCCTGACCCAAGTTGTTAAGGCCCTTGTAAATTAGTACAAGAGCCTTGAGCCTGGCCAAGTAGCATATGGGCAGCATATGCAAACTTTTGAGCACTGGAGTTATGTGCTAGTGATAATCTGTCCCCAACAACATCTAGCCACACTGTTTTGTACCAGCTGTAGCCTCTGGACAAGGGACAAGGGCAGCCCTACCAAGAGTGCATTGCAACCATTGAGTCTTAAGGTTACCAAAACATGGATCATTATTGTCAGACTATCCCTGTCCACAAATTGCTGCAGTTGGCGTGCATCCAGTCCCTTCACATACCCGTTTCCCACAAGGGAGGTCAGGTAACACACCTTGTGGAGAGGCAGATTTTAGTTCCAGAATCTTCTGACTGGAGAATCGAAATGGCAGCTGCCTGAGGGGGGAAATAGACTAGGCTGAAGCGAGGTGCTAGGCTGAGTCACCAGCCATTCCGCTGGGTGCTCGCCAGAAATGTATGAGAACAGCTGAACGATGACAACATGCAACAGAAGACAGGTACATTTAGCAGTTGTGTAGGTGAGAAAATGTCAACAGATGCGGCTTTTCTCACCTAGGTACAACACGCTTTGCCAACACCAGTTTCTTCACCTACTCCTCTCTGGTTCCACAGCTTTAGTGTTGTCAGTTGCTCTGAGATCAAAACCTGGTGCATTCTGGAGCAAGAGAACAAGCTCCTCATCCCCCCTCCCCAAAAGCAAGTCACGGTTACGGATCTGTATCTAGTGTTAGTAACCCTGATGCGATTAAGCCTGTTGATTTCAGTGGGTCTACCCCAAGTAAAACTTAGTTGGCTACGACACATAACCTGTGGGGGTGTGGAGAAGAAATCAGTGCAAAACAGGGAGAGCAAAAAAGTCAACTAATTGCATGAAATATTCATTACACAATGTGCTTATATAAAAAGGGCCTCAGGACTGCCTGTCTTCCTAGTGCTTTCACACTCACCGGTCAGCACAGGGAAAGGGAATCTAGGAAGCTGTCTTACATCAAGTCTAACCATTGGTCCACCTAGTTCAGTATTGCCTCCACTGACTGGTAGCCACTCTCCAGGATTTCAAATGGGGTCTCCCAGCCCTCCTTGGAAATGGTGGGGGTGAACTGAGCTATGGCCTGTCCTCCAAGCGACAATGGGGTTTGCTTCATACTGTGGCATTGTGCAAAATACTGCCTGCATTTTCATTTATTTTATTTATTTATTTCATTTATACCCCACCTTTCTTTGTTCATGAAACCCAAGTGGCTTACATATGGCTCCCACATGGTCTCCCATCTAGGCACTGACCAGACCTGACCCTGCTTAGCTTCAGCAGGGAGCTGGCCTGATGTGTCTTCAGACCATAGCCTGGGGCCATTATTCTCTTTGAACTGGAGTAGAACTTTGAATGAAACATGAGAATTCAAGGAAAAGGCCTGGGATTTCCCTGGCCCCCATATCTCTGTGTGTTCCTGAACCTATTATAGCCCTCCATTTTCCATCTCTGCTGTTGCTGCTCCAAGACGGCCAGTCAGCAGAGGGAGAGGCTGAGAAACCCTGCTCTCCATTTTCCAGGAGCCAAGGGTGGGACCCAGTTCAGCCCTCTCAACTTTCCCCTCAAGAATTGTCTTCCATGGAAGGATTCCTTACTATGACTTTGTGTCCAATTGCTGACCCTGTTTTAAAGAATAGAGATGCTTATTGGGCACTTCAGGCTTGCCCATAGAAAGGCGGGATACAACTATAAGCAGCAAATCAACAAAGCATCAGTCTTTTACAATCAACCAATGTGACGATCAATGGCCTTGCTGGAAGGAACCACAAGGCATCTTAGGGTTTCCGAGGCCACCTGCAAGATGTTGGCAGTCTGCAGGTGGGATTCAGTCGCCCACCAGTAAATTCAGGTTGTGCATTTAAAGTGAACGTATGAACAGACTGCTGGATCAGGCCAGTGGCCCATCAGCATCCTGTTCTCACAACCAGATGTCTACAGGAAGCCCACAAGCAGGACCTGAGTGCAAGAACACTCTCCCTTCTTGCCGTTTCCAGGGCCTAGTAT
Source organism: Rhineura floridana (assembly GCF_030035675.1). Taxonomy (NCBI): domain Eukaryota; kingdom Metazoa; phylum Chordata; class Lepidosauria; order Squamata; family Rhineuridae; genus Rhineura; species Rhineura floridana. Next base: position 14,405,728 of record NC_084496.1, read on the forward strand.
TCAGAAGCATACTGCCTCCAACTATGGAGGCAGAGCATAGTGGTCGCAGCTCATAGCCATTGGTAGCCTTGGCATACTTGTGCAACAAAGCCACTGAAAGAAAGGAAGGAAGGAAGGAAGGAAGGAAGGAAGAAAGGAAGAAAGGAAGAAAGGAAGAAAGGAAGGAAGAAAGGAAGAAAGGAAGGAAGAAAGGAAGAAAGGAAGGAAGGAAGGAAGAAAGGAAGGAAGAAAGGAAGAAAGGAAGAAAGGAAGGAAGAAAGGAAGAAAGGAAGAAAGGAAGAAAGGAAGGAAGAAAGGAAGAAAGGAAGAAAGGAAGAAAGGAAGAAAGGAAGAAAGGAAGAAAGAAAGGAAGAAAGGAAGAAAGGAAGAAAGGAAGAAAGAAAGGAAGAAAGGAAGAAAGGAAGGAAGAAAGGAAGAAAGGAAGAAAGGAAGAAAGGAAGAAAGGAAGAAAGGAAGGAAGAAAGGAAGAAAGGAAGGAAGAAAGGAAGAAAGGAAGAAAGGAAGGAAGGAAGGAAGGAAGGAAGGAAGGAAGGAAGGAAGGAAGAAAGGAAGAAAGGAAGAAAGGAAGAAAGGAAGAAAGGAAGGAAGAAAGGAAGAAAGGAAGGAAGAAAGGAAGAAAGGAAGAAAGGAAGGAAGAAAGGAAGGAAGGAAGGAAGGAATTGGACTTTTTGCAGTAGTAACTACTGTACTTACAAATGAATCAGAATTAAATCTCAACAAACCATGGACACCATATAAGCCCTCTGCAAACTTTGTGCAGCCAAATCAGGCGGAATGCTCAATAAACAGGGCTTATGGAAGTGACACGAGAGGCCAAAAAAAGAGGTTAGAAGCCCACAGCTACTTTTTATCCACTTCTCCCAAGCCTTGCTGGAAGGTTTGCATGACTAAAAGCCTCTAGAGAAACACTTAAGAACACCCCATTTACAGATATTTTCATGTTGTTGTCTTAAAATATTAAAGCACTACACCGTCAAAGTCAATAATGCAAGCAATGGATTCCCACGGGTATGGGACTGCCTTCGTCGATTCTGACTTATGGCAACCCTATGAATAGGGCTTTCATGGCAAGCGGTATTCAGAGGGGGTTTACCATTGCCTTCCTCTGAGGCTGAGAGGCAGGGACTGGCCCAAGGTCACCCAGTGAGCTTCATGGCTGTGTGGGGATTCGACCCCTGGTCTCCCAGATCGCAGTCCAACACCTTAACTACTACACCACACTGGCTCTTATACCCACAGGTATAAGCAGTAGTTAACCTAGAAATCTGGAATCACTTTCTCTGCAAGCTGTCGCCTCACGCATGAACCAACCTCTTAGGGCATAAAAAAGAAAAAGCCAACCACAGATAGGAGCTGACCTGCTCTAAGAGACACAAGATTGCAAGATGATGGGACAACAGAAATGACACCCTGCGGTCCTTCTCATTTTGCCAGCCACCTCTTGGATCCAAATGAGGTTTTGCCTTTTTCCTATAAATTCAGCATCAGGGACCTTTTATTAATTTAATTGGCCCATTTCTATCCTGCCCTTCCTCCTGAAGGAGCGCAGGGTGGCAAACACAGAAGAGATAAAACCATTAAAAACAATTCCCATACAGATGCAGACTGGGAAAGAACTAATTAAAAGGCTTGTTGAAAGAGGCCTGCCGTAATAGCCATGAGACCATTCCTCACAAAGCATGCCCGCCTGACCCACACCTGAGATGGTGTGATAGGCTACAAAGGAACAATCAGCTAATCCAAAACAACTGGTCACAAAAGTGTAGGGCCTGCTTTGCTGGACTAGTCTCTTTGTGCCTCTTAATACTAAAGAAATTCCCAAAGTGTATTTAGCTGCTTAGAAATCTGAGGTTTGAGAGAGAGAGAGAAACTCAACAGGTCAAAAGGGAATGACATACCAAATAGGGGGAAAAGGAAAAGAAGACAGCCACTGCTCTGAATTTGGAAAGAGGGTTGCTCAACTAGACTGGCTGCCGGGTAGTGGCAGCCAGAACAGCAAGGGACAGACAGAGAGACAGCGCATATGCCAAGAGTCGACATGCCACCACCTCACACACAGTTATAGTCAAATTTCTCCCCTCAACATGCCACAATTTCTTTTTGTTTTGAATGCCAAACACATTAATCTTGTAAAGTAATGGAGCAGGAATGGGTGGAGGGAAGCCAGCCCTCGAAGCCGACTTGAGTTGACAAATGGAGACATCTTCCTCATTTGGAATGAACGCACTAGAACATGGAAAAAAATGGTTTTCTTAATGAGTTTTTTAAAAAATTATTGCAGCACTGGGAGGATGGGTACCGTTTTCCAAGAGCAGACTGGGCTGATCGACTCTTATGGAAAGCCTACCGACTTTTCAGGGAAAACCACTAAGTTGTTACAGTCATATCATTATCGACGGGGTGTTTGTGGTAAGCCTAAGCCTCCTTAACAGCAGTAGCGTAGTGGGAAATTCAGAAGTGCAGGGTCTCTTCATGTTAGTCACAGCCATGCCCCCTTCTTTTTTTTGCAGCTGTGTTGAGAATGAGATCCTTGTTAGTACCTTCTCCCACAACAACAGACATCCTTAGGAGCCAATAAGCATGAAAGGGGAGTTAGCTATTGAGAAGGGTCTTCTCGGTAGCTGACTCACCTCCTTTCACTCGGATTGGTTCCAAGGAAGGAAGCATGTTAGAAGACTCTTCTCGGTGGCTAACACGCTCCTCTTTCATGCTGATTGGCTCGTAAGATCCTGGAGACAGAGGGACCCTGCTCCCAAAAAAGTAAGGGGTCTTAGACACACACACCCAAGACCCTGGACAACTACACCCCTGTTTAACAGCACTGCCTGTCATTCAACTAAGGATACAAAAAGAGTCCTGCTGGATCAGACCAAAGGCATCTATCTGGGCCGGCTGCTTCATAGAGTTAACCGTTGTCCATTGGGATATATAAACTGCTTATATTAATATGTTTAAATTAGGGTTCATGGGTTACTCTTGTTAATGTGAGCTGACATTGCTTCTGTCTATTATATTGAAGAAAGCAAAGCATTAATCAGAGCTCAAGGACACTTTCAAGTGAGGCAAAAACACTCAAGGAGATGCGAAGCACAGCTAGGGAAGGACAACATGGGGTTGCAGGAGAGATCCGAGGGCCGCATTCAGCCTTCAAAATGGGATGTGATGTTCTTGTTTGTGGGGATTTGTATTATTTCACTGCATTGTATTGTAGGTTTTTAAAAAATATATATTGCATTGCATTTATAATTGGAGTTTTTCAGTTTGTTATATATATAGCATTCATTATTTTTAAACCACTTAGAGACTGTCTTAAGTATTAAGCAGTATATAAATAGGTGAAATAAATAACTTTTGCCATTGTCTGTTGCAGGTACAGTTGTGAGAGACGAGACAGAATGTTATGTACATCACCTATGCGCAAATGTGTGCAAAGTAACGCACATTGGCACAAGGCATCCTAACTTTACATCTAAAAAGGACAGGGACCTAAATTAGCTGAGGAAAGATTTCGGAAGTCATTCTGAAAAGCTCATTATCAACGCCAGCAGCTCAGCATGCTACAGGAGTGAAAGGACAAATGCATCATAAGGAATCATTAGGATTGAAATGGAAAATAAAACAGCAGGGACAATAATCATGCCATAATATAAATCTATCCCATTTAGAATACTGTGTGCCTTTCTGGACATTGAAATTAAAAATAAAAAGATACTGCAGAGAAAGGGGAATTAAGAAGGGGCTAAGAAAATTCTTCTGAAATTCTTTTCTAAACCTTCGGAGTTCTTAACTAGAAGGCCCGATTTCCAAAGTGAAATTGAAACATTAGGAAGTCTCTTTTAAAAAACCTTTTTAATTCCCAGATTTTGTACACAGCACCTGTGTGAGCCGCCTGCCACAGCAGGTGTCCCTCTTTCCCACCCACCCCATGTTACCAAAGTGCACATATGCATTGATATGACATTGCCAAAGAACAATCCTGAACTGATCATATATAATCTGCTTGGTAAGGTCCACCTGAATAGCAGTGTACCAGCACCTTAACGAATAAATTAAATAATCTTCTTGTGCAGCGGTTTCACAATGGCAGGCAACAAATGCGCACATCAAGAGAACGCATCCCACAAAGAACAGAGGTGGAAACAAAGCCTATGGAGAACTGTAGCAGAGTGACGTGTATACTCCAACTCAATAAATTAAAAGTTACACTGAATTGGAATTCAGGAGAAGCTGAATTCAGGACAAAGCGAACCCACAGAACAATACAGGAACAGAATAGGAAAACTCAACCCTGAAATGGGGACTTGGATGAGAAATGGTAAGCCAAGGAATTGCCAATCAGCAAAGGCAAAAGACCAACTTCCTGTTGTTTTCCTCTGGCCTCTCTAGGAGCTTCGTGGTATCTGCTCATCGCAGGAGCCGATGTTGCGCCTGTTCTACAGGCAGAGTGCCACTGTAATGTAACATGCGCATCGACAACTGGGAAGCCTTGGCTCATGAGTGTCCCAATTGGAGGTCGGCCATTATCAAAGTTGCTATGGACTTTGAAGAAGCACAAGGCGAAAGGGACAAAAGGGCTAAGGGGAAGGCGCATCAAGCAAATCCTCATCGTGACCATCTTCCATCTGGAAACCTATGTCCTCACTGTGGGAGGCTGTGTGGATCCAGAATTGGCCTCCACAGTCACTTACGGACCCACTGTTACCTTATCTTGGAAGACAATCTTACTCGGCCACAAGGGATCGCCAATGATGATTGACTACGCTAAGCACCAAGCCCCATGACTTCCCCATTCTCCGTTCTTCAAGCCATACATCCCAACAAAGAAAAGCCCATTCAGAAATGGCCCGCTGCATACAGCCAACCCTCATCCTATCAAAAACCTAAAAATAATTCTGATGCTGAAGCCAACTTCACAAGGGTTGGGCTCCTCTTGGAAACTGTGATGTACAAACATACATAAAAGCATAGGCAGCTGCCATATACCTACTCAGCCCATTGGTCCATCTAGCTCAATAATGCCTACACTGGCAGAGGCTCACTGGGTTTCAGACAGGAGTCTTTTCCCAGCCCTTGCTGGAGATCCCAAGAGATTGAAGCAGGAACCACGTGCAGGCAAACCACCTGCTTTGCATGGACACATCCACGCACCCCACTACATAATAACAGCAAGAATTTATGCGGGCTCCATCATCTGTGCAGCCCCCCTTTGAATTGCCAACAGGATAGTCTGTGAACTTGCCTGAGCTGAATTGGGCTGCAGCCATGTGTCGGTCATGAAAAAGACATGCAAGGAAAAAGACATGCTGTAAGGATGGGGTGGGTGGGAGCTGGAGCTCAGCGGCAGAGCATCTGCCTTGCACGAAGGTTCCTGGTTTCTGGCACCTCCAGGTGAGGCTGGGAGGGTCCCCTGCCTGAAACCCTGGTGAGACGCTGCCAGTCAGAGCAGACGGTACTGAGCTAGATGGACCAAGGATCTGACTCGGTATAAGGTGGCATCCTATGTTCCTTGTCAATGGTCTTGCATACCTGGGAGCTGATATTTAAAAGGTACCTCTGGCCAGGCTTTGCTGGCGCAGCCTGGATGTCACTCAAGAGTTAGCAGGACTGCACTGTTGACCAAGTTTTCAGCTCCTCTTACTTTGGAGGGCTTTGGGAGCCACATTGCTGTGCCATCTGCAGGAAGCTTAAATATTTTATTACCAGGAAGGGGGAGGGAAAGAGATCAAAATCACATTTCTGGGAAAAGACAGCAGGATGCCACAGAGACATCAACCATCCACTCATTTTCCAGCAGATAATTACAAAGGCTGTGCTGAATGAGCCTCCACAAGCATTTTGCTCTAAGTCTTTTGGAAATTTCCCTGCATGCACCAAATCCACCCCTATTTTTACATCTGCCACGTTTTAAAGCAAGGCCTAATTGTCAGCATCATGCACATCCATGACACCAAGTTTGCATTTTAAAAGATTATATAAAAATGAGAAGATGTAGTCATCATCCCTGACACTCAACTCGACTGGTTGGGGCTTATGCGAGTTGGAGTCCAACAACCTCTGGAGAGCCACAGCTACCCAATCCTTGCCTTGCAGGCTAAGCAAGTGTGCTGCTGAACTACAACTCCCATCAGCCCCAGCAAGCATGGCCAAGGATGATGGGAGCTGTAGCTCAGCAACAACTGGAGAGCCAAGGTTTCCCACATCTAGGCTAAAGTATAACGAAGCCGCTCTCAGGGCTAGATTAAAGTGTCCTCTGTAAGCTATATTTAATACAAAGTTTAGGGGTGGGTGGGAGACTAAATAGACTCTTTACTTTTCCAAGCTTAGCTTTTCTGAATTTTTAAAAAATTGAGGCAAAACAAAAAGACATATGCATAGATTGTCAAACTGTTCGCAGAACAAGAGGCCGGCATCAACTTAGCAACTGCGGAATACCTGTTGACTATTGCCATACGGAGTCCCACCCTCCAATATAATCTGGGTCCAGGAACAGGAATGGTCTTTCTGGGCAATGAGGATGCTTCAGAGCTTCTCTGTGTCAGTTCTTAGCAAGGTTGTGCCAAGGAATCCTAGCACACTGTTACTCCACACTTCCTTCCATATTTTGAAAGAAAGGCAAACGGTGATGAGAATACACCACACTGCATAGAGCCTCTCTTTGTTCTGGGAACCAGGGACTGGCAGATGCATTCAGTAAGGCAGCTTAATTCATCAGGGTTCAGGGATGGGAAACCTATGGTCCTCCCTATGCTTTTGGCTAGCTCCCATAATCTCAGACCATCGGTCCATCCATTCCTGCTATATGCTCATGCAAGCAAGCAGCCCCTCCGTTAAGGGGACAAAATTTTGAAGTGTTTATTTTTGAGAGCCTGCCCTTATTAGTGCTGGCTACCTGAAGTTCTCCATGGGGAGGCTGGAAAAAAGTTAAGCATTTGCAGAAGGTAATGATATAATGGAAGTGAGCCTCTGAGAAGGCTCAGCGTGGGGGCTAACCAAGTTGGGCTCGGAAAGAATCTCCTACCTCGTGGTGCATTATGTGGACGCAAAGACTGAACTGCATGACAAGTAAGCGTTATGCTCCAACCTCACCACCTAAGCCTCTTTAGAACAGGCTGCTGACTAAAATAGGTAGTCTTCTCATTTGTTTAGAGTCAACTGCTGTTCATTTTCATAGCAACTCTCCGGACAGAGAATCTCAAATGCACAGACTTGGTGTCGTTCATTATGCTTTAATAACCAAGGCTTGTTCTCAAAAGCCTCTGGGCTAAACCTTCAAGCAGGTGAATAAATACTTTGCAAGGTCAAGTTAGAGAGTTCAGGGCTGTCAGGACTGAATGAACACACCAAGACAACGTTTTCCCCAATCTTAGGCACAGAATTTCCTTTGTCATCAAAAACAAAAAGAGGACATTGAATAGAACACACATGCAGCCTTAACACTGAAGTGAGAACTTCCTAGCTGGACTCAAGAGCAGGGGGTGCAAGGAGTGCCCTGCCCCTAGATGCAGTTATACCTTAAAAACAGCACTTCTGGTAGCATTTGCACAATTTTAAAAAGGTGTTTTAATGCAGTCAGTATTCATCAACAAACAAATGGATATCAATCTCTGCTCCTGGCAGGTGAGAAAGGGTGTGAATTTCAAGTATTTCTTTAAAAAAAAAAATCCACCCCAGGATTGTAGGCGATTTCAGATCTAGAGGAGTTTGACTGTCTTGATGGACCTACCCAATTGTGCCCATGCAAACTCTGTTGGGAAGTGGGAGGCAGGAGGGAGGGGGAAGGAAAGACTAGAGAGAGGTGGCACAGCTTCATGCTGAGTCTCTTGCGTGAAGAGCTGTAGCAATTGAGGAAGGGAGCTAGCCTGCTTCAGCAGATTGCATGGTTACAGCACAATTGTAAAGAAGGTCTTCAACACGCCTGCCCAACCCACCATGTAGCAGAATTGCCTTTCCCACCGATCTCAAGCTACTTAGACGTTTCCAATGGAATGTATAGGTTCATGGATTGCTTAAAAATGCAGCTTAGGTGGGTCTATGACTCATTAAGTCAACTGCCCACCTGGTGCCCTCCAAGTGTTGTGTTCCTATCAGCCCCAGCCAGCAGGGCACCAGGCTGGCAACGTCTGCATTACGTTTCAAAAAAGAAGAAGTTAAAACCTACTTTGAGAGCCTTCGCTGAGTAACCAGAAATAAAGTTTTATATTTTTAAAAAAAACATTAATATGGAGGTGAGACCCATGTCAGGTGAAAGCCTCAGCAGCTATCCCTTTTCCCACGTTTTAAAATGTCGACAACACGTCGTCGTTTTAAAAAGTCACAAAACAATTCAGCCAGCATGAATGAAACTCCTTTTTTAGGTTGCAAGAGTTCCAAGTGAGCAACTCGTCCGAGATACAGGAAAAATGTTAAAAGACAACAAATCAAGTCTTATTTAAAATATTGTTAAAAGTCAGTCCCAAAGGACATGCATAGGGCATAGCCATTAAAGATGATTCCAAACTAGGGTTACCACCGTTTTGGTTAAGTCTGGGCCTTCCTGACAGCAAGGGAACAAGCAGAAATCCAAGAGATGCTGCCTTTTCCATCACTGAATTTCCATACACCTGCTGAAATTTCTATTCAGGATGCAGCAATAAAGGGCAGAGTGGAAATCTTATTTGAGAGATGCAAACTTCCTTGTGCAGGGAATAATGGGATGACTCCAACCACAATCCCACAACCAAGAGCTTTTGTGGGTGCGTTTGTGGTGGCGGTGGCTGTTAAACCCACACATTCTTGCACAGCTATGCCGCGCTCATTGGCCATATAGAGGGTAACACTTTTATCCAAGTGTCAAATATATAAAATTAAAGGAGAGTTTTTATTCAAGGTGTGTGTGCGTGTGTGTCTTCCCCCACCACAGAGAGGAAACACTTGCTCAAGGTACAAATGCATGGGAAAAGGGGGAAAAAAAGAAGTACCACATTTGGCTTTTAAAATCAAGTAAAAGCATTTTCACACTGCTAGGAAAAGAGACTCCCTAGTCCAAAAGGAAAATTCAATCTGCAGTGTTGGGGGTTTTTTTTTGGGGGGGGGGCTTAGAATTGAGGTAGCACAGCTCTTATGCACTTTACCCAAAGCAAGGGATGGCCAATTTCTGCCCAGAGTGCTGCAAGGCCTGTTATATACACACATACCCCATGCCTTGCTACCCAAGCGAGAGGAGAATCCCTTTGCTTGACTTTTTTTTTATGGGGCTTGCATTAGCATAATCTCTGCAAGACTGCCTAGTTCTTTTTATTTTCTTTTGAGGGAAGAAGCCTCACCCTCTTATAGTGCATGCTTGGCATCCTTGTCAGTGTGAACAGAGCTCATTGTTTAAAAGTGAGCAAAGCAATTCCAAATGATGGCAGACTTGTGGGAAGGGGGTGCATAGAGGACAAGGAGTAAAAACAGCCCTCTCCACAGAACCAGATGCTGCACTTTTATCTCATGGCCAAAAGGGTTCAAAAAAGCTTATTAAATGCTGAGCTGACTGGAAGGTACAGTATATTCTTTCAAGCAAAAGGAATATTTTTGTTAAAAAAAAACCCCAGGAGCCAACTTAAAAGAAGTTAGCTATGCTACCAAAAACAAAAAAGAGTGGAAAAAATGCACTTTCATTGGCTTTCAGAATCTTATTTACCTGGGAATTAAATGCATTTTTCAGTTAACAGTAAACACTGTTGATTAATCATGGTATAAATCTTAAAATTATCACAACCTTAAAAAAAAAGTCAACAATGTAAACAGCACTACACACAGTATAGACCTGCCCTGAAAATATATATATATATGTAAATTTGCAGAACTTCAATCTGGCACTGTATAATTTAGCGATGTTAATTTAACTTCACCAAAAAAAAGTTTGTTTTTTAAAGTTGTGCAACCAACGTCAAGATGTAATTATACCAAATCTGAAACCATTCTTTTTTTAAAAAAAACATTTAAACTTGCAGCCAGGGGTCTCAAAAATTTCAAGGGGTGAGGAAGAAGAAACAGGAATAACCCAAAATTGAAAAGTGCCTAAAATATGGATACAGCATTTTAGAGCCCTTTCAAAATTACAAGGCAGAGAAAGGTGTAAAGTAGAAAAAATCTGGAGCGTCTGTAAATTCCAGAGGAGTCCAGAGCTTATGGGTAATGAAAAGGTTGATAGGTTACGGCTGTTGCTGCTGCATTAAAATGCTGCTAAGTATGATGGTCTGCACACAGGCTCGCTGTCTGTGAAGCTACAACGCATTTGGTGTCCTCTCCCTCCTCCTCCTCCTCCTTCTTCCGTTGCTCCATTTCCCATTCCACAAAGGTGTCAAAGAGACTGGGCCAAGCCTCATCTTCGCTGTAATTGCTGAGGTCCGGCCCAATGACCTGAGTAAAATTTAGGAACATGTTCCACGTGTCCCGGGAGATGCCCTTGATTCCTGAGGGGTTCTCGTTCAGAAAGTGTAACCACTGGTCCAATATTGGGGGCTTGTTTTGAGAGAAGACGAGTTTCCAAAGGGCAATGGCTATTTCCCGATGCAGCGATCGCTGTCCCTCTTCAGAGTCCAGGCCAAACTGAAAGGTAAAACGGTAGAGATCCTTGAACTTGTCTTCTTGCTTGGCTTCATTTAAGAGGGTGGGGAACCGGGCACATATCCCATCAATGCTGTCTGCATATATTGCTTTGCAGCCCTCAAAGAATTCTGTCCTATTCAAGCGAAAAACAAGCCAGTTAGACCTCCTTTTTAGTATCACACATGTTAGTATCAGGCCCAGCAGTCGCAAAGGCTATATGCTACCTCCGGGATCAGAGGCAGCAAGTCTCTCAATACCAGTTGCTGGGGAACAGCAAGAATGGGCTACCACTCTCATGTCCTGGCTTGTGGACTTCTGAGAGGCATCTGGTTGGCTACAGTGGGAAACAGGATATGGGACCAAATATTTCTTTGGTCTCATCCAGCATGCCTCTTATTTTCTTATGGCACCTAATTGCCCTTTCCCCAGTCTTGGATGGCCATCTCAAGTATATACATTCTAGCAGAAAACAAGGGCTTGCATTTTTAAAGAATAAAGACGACTGGAGTAAGTTGAAAGGGGTGTTTGGGACATAGCTGGCAACGGCAATAACAGACACATTTTCATTTCTAAAATTGCATTATTTCATAAAATGAACAATACATTGGAATAGATACAATAGCAGTCCGATGGGGCAGTTTCAAACGTTGAAATTAACATTCCCGCCACCCACCTTCCCCTAGGATAACCTGTGTCCCTCCAGATGTTGTTAGAATCCAGTCTAGACCCCACCTTGGTCCCCAATGCTTTATTTGGTGCTCTTCTTAATGTCCAGGACTTGGTAAAAATCCTGCTTGCAAATGCAGACATCTCTGACCATGAGAGCCTGAGGCTTGCCTTTCTAACTCAAAGAAAACAGGAAAGGCAAAGTACCACTGCTGCATGGGAGTCCAAAGACTGTGCTATGTCGCCCCATTTCGAATTTTAGTAAAATTTTAATAAAACCTCAAAGCGATTTATGAGAAATATTATAGGCATCAATTTAAAAAACAGCTAAAAACAAGCCATTAAAAGCACCTGAAAATGGACATGGACTGCCTTCAAGTCAATTCTGACTTATGGCGACCCTATGAATAGGGTTTTCATGGTAAGCGGTATTCAGAGGGGGTTTACCATTGCCTTCCCCTGAGGCTGAGAGGCAGTGACTGGCCAAGGTCACCCAGTGAGCTTCATGGCTGTGTGGGGATTCGAACCCTGGTCTCCCAGGTCCTAGTCCAACACTCTAACCACTACACCACACTGGCTCTCTAAAAACATCTAAAAGATAATTAAAATTAACAGTAAACTAAAAAGAGATTAAAACGTGTCTGAAATGCTGAACTATTACTCTTCCACAATCCCTGAATGTTAACCATGCTGGCACGGGCTGAAGGGAGTTGCAGTTCAGCAACATCTGGAAGGCCACATATTTTCCACTGCTCGTTTAGGGCTTTTAAAGGTTACACATGCACGCATCCCTCTGAATTAAGCCTGGAAACCAGCCGAAGTCTATAAATCCCCCCACCCCCAACTGGCATCATGCACTCCTTGCAGCCAGCCCAGCCCAATACCCTAGCACAGCCTTTCCCAACCAGTATGCCTCCAGATGTTGTTGGACCACAACTCCCATCAGCCTCAGCCAGCATTGCCAATGGTCAGGAAAGATGGGAATTGTGGTCCAGCAACATCTGGAGGCACACTGGTTGGGAAAGGCTGCCCCAGCAGATGAATTTTGAATAAGCTGTAGTTTAAATACTCCTTCAAGGCAGCCTCACGCAGAACATGTTATAGTAACCCCATCTATAGGTAGGTCATTCCTGTCCAAGAAAAGGCACAGCCAGCATACTTATCTGAAGCATGTAAAAAGCAGCCCTTGCCGCCACCTGGGCATTCAGGTGTTCAACTGCCCTGCAAGCATCTATCCCACTATCTTTTCTGAGAGGACCTCATTTCATCACCAAAAAAAAGTCTTGGAAGATACATAAGGCTGCATCCCCCGACGCCCTTGCCTCTTTGCTGCCACGAAGCCTAGAGAAGAACAACTGGTGCTCTCTGCAGCACCAAGAATTAAAGCTCCATTCTCAAGCTGTATATCCTGAGATGGATCTAGACTTTGCAGCTCATGGTACACATTTGGACACCTTCACATCCGTCATTCCCAAGGATCAGACCCCTGTTTGTAGTCAGGTGGAACCAGAGAACAAGATGTCCAATATCGTCAACCAGGACTCCCCCTGACCCTCTCCCCCAACATCCAGATATCAGTATGGTGTTCCTCATACCTTTCGGCCAGGATAGACCACCAATCAGATCCAGTAATGCTGTTCCTGCTTCCCACAGTGGCCGACAAGATACCTCCTGGAAGCCCACGCAGAGGGGCTTGACTGCAAAAAATCTTCTGTAACCAATATCTTGACACTGAAGTTCGATACCTACACTCATTCACTGCAACATGCCTGAAATGCCAAAATTCTGTAGCTCCGTTCACAGGCTTACCTGGGCGGTGGTGACAGCCTTCATATGATGGATAAAACGGGTGAGCCTCCCTCCCCTCCGCGATACACATAAAGTTACAGGTGACACAGGGCCTCCGTTTGGAGAGACCAGTTGCAAAAGTCTTCAAAAAGGTAAGAAAAACAGCTTGATTTGCACAATCCCTCCCTTTTTTTAAAAAGAGAAGGAAGAATCTGGGAATCATATTTAAATCAGCAGATTTTAAATTTGTTTGGGGAAATTTTTTTTGTAATCCAAATACTTATACAAACTGCAGTCATTACACCTTAAGAGGAATTTTCTCTACAAGAGATAAAAGGGAACGCCCCTTCTAAATCTGATGCAGATGTGCATCACCGAAGAAACACAGGAAGTATAGTTGTTTTCTCATATGCAAATATATGTAGATTCAATCAACCAACAAGTTAGCAATTGATCCACCCAGATTTCTTTCCTCAGAAAATAGCCCTTGAATAGGTGAACACCACACAAACGCACCTTGTGAATTTGCACATGGTAGCTGCTTGGAATTTCCATGCCAGGACTAGCACTTTGAATTCAGTTGGGTCGACACAGAGGTCATTGCAAAAACGCTCCATGCCTTCCTCCAATATGGCATCTTCTCGCTCGTCCTTGTATCTCCTAAATAGCTCCTCAGTCCTGTGGAGGGACGATTCCTCTGTGCCAGAAACCGGCTCTTTCTTGGCATCTCCAGAAGAAGTCGGGGGCTGACTAGACTCTATGGTGGCCTCCATTTTCTTTGTCCCATTGACAAGGATGTCCCCAGAGGATTTCCCACCAAGCGTACTGTGCTCTTCCTTATGGATCGTGCTCCGCTTGCTGTGAGTTTTGCCGCTCGACTCTCGTTCGCCATTTTTGCTGCCCAGAGTGGAAGAAGGATTTTTACACTTGGTGACGCACTGGCCCATGGTGTCCCACACTCTGCTGTTAGAGCAACCCCCTCACTATGGCACGCCCACTCCGCGGCCACTTGGTGGGCCTCAACATGCCATCAATGGCGGTCAAGCAACCTAGGGGAAAGGGGGCAGGGGAGGAGAAAAAAGGTTCAGAAGCAGATCAGTTGTATCAAACACAATGGGGGGCTGTAGCCAACTAAATTCTACTCGGAGGAGCCTCACTGAAATTAGTGCAGCTAAGTTAATCATGCCTACTCATTTCAATGGGTTTACTCTATGACTAATGTTGGATACAACCCACTAAGTACTTTTGGAGCTCATTATTATTATTTATTTTATTATTTACTAAATGTACATCCTGCCCTTCCTCCGGAAAGAGCCCAGGGCAGCAAACATAAACAAAGCAATTTAACAAAAAGAAAAGCATTCTAAAACAGAGTTAAAATATTCTAAAACACAATTAAAAATGATGACGACTACTACTACTACCACCACTATTGCTAACAACAAGCATGTATACTGAACAAACATAGCAGCTGCTGGTTGTTCTATTTGATCAACCATCATAGAATCATATAATAGAATGACAGAGTTGATAGGGGCCTATAAGGCCATCCAATCCAACTCCCTGCTAAATGCAGGAATCCATATTAAAGCATACCCGACATATGGCTGTCCAGCTGCCTCTTGAATGCCTCCGAAGTTGGAGAGCCCACCATCTCTCTACGTCATTGGTTCCATCGCCATACCGCTCTAACAGTTGAGAAGTTTTTCCTGATGTTTAGCTGAAATCTGGCTTCCTGTAACTTGAGCCCATCATTCCATGTCCTGCCTTAGCCCTCCTCTGCATGACAACCTTTCAAGTACTTCAAGAGTGCTACCATATCTCCCCTCAGTCTTCTTTTCTCAAGACTAAACATGCCCAGTTCTTTCAGTCCCCCCTCACAGGGCTGTTTCCAGTCCCCTGATCATCCTCGTTGCCCTCCTCTGAACCTGTTTCAATCTGTCTGCATCCTTCTTAAAGTGTGGTGTCCAGAACTGGATGCAGTACTCGAGGCCTAACCAGTGCTGAATAGAGGGAACTATTAAAAGAAATCTGAACCAAGCAGTTCAGTCTACATATATTTGCATATAACAAACAACTGTTTTAAATGTGTGTGGGGAGAATACTTTGATTTTAGTTGGTGCATGTATGGGTCACAGTGGGCCCCACCTTCTAAGGGAGTGAATGGATGAATTCCTCTAAGATGGTGCTGTCATCTGTAGTTTTTGAAAGTACTTGTATTAAAAATAACTGTCTTTAAAAAGTGTATTGCCCAATCAGACAGGGATACCTTTATAGTCAAATAAGGATCTTTTAATTGATTAATCTAACGGATCAAATTGACTACATGTGACAAACTACTTACTAGTTTTCAAAGTTGTGTTACGTATATGATGGGATTGTAACCCCTATACATGACCCTATAAAGATATTATTCATTTATTTATTAAATGTTGATTCTTGTTCTTTCTCCCAAATGAGACCAGGGTGTAGAGGTGTGAAGGCACAGGGGAAAAACTGGAATAACTGGGGAGAAATCGGGAGGGGGGATTTTTTTCTGAATTTCCCAGTACTTTTCCAAGTCTTAACATATCTACCAGGGTGGCAAACAACTAATAAAACAATTAAAAAGATCTTTAGAAATCTTTAAAACAATTCCAATACAGATGCAGACTGGGAAAGATCTCTACTGAAAAGAGTTCTTGGAAGAAGGTCTTCAGTAGGTGCCAAAAAGACAACAGAGATGGTGCCTGTCTAATATTTAGTAGGAGGGAGGGAGGGAGGTCACTAGTAACTCCTTAGTGCATGGGAGGGCGGTGAGAGGTGGAAGAAAAGTATCTTAAATTAAAATCACCTGTGGAGTTCATGGCAGAGGCAAGATTCAAACTAGGCACTTCCCAATTCACTGCTCAGTGTTTTAACCCCGATGCTGCATTTGCTCTCTGTTTCGATGTGCAGGCTATATAAAGACCATGACATCAGCCTTCTCTTGAGAGCCGCAGCAGGATCACATGCAAAGTGCTGCCCCAAAAACAGCAGCTTTCTGTGCTCTTGGGCAAAGCTGGCCAAACACATTTTGCACTCCCACACAGTTGCACAACTGAGAGTGCGCCCAGTAGCCCTTCACAATCAGAAGCTGCATCCTGGGGCTGTGGATGATGCAAGAGTTGAACCCAAGTATCCAAGGAGGAGGAATACAGGATGAGGCCACATATACGAGGTCAGACCACTTAGCTCAGTGATGTCCTCTCTGGCCTTCCCCAACATCCCCCCTCCAGATGCTTTGGGCTATAACTGTTGGAGGCTGGTGGCAGTCAGAGCCAAAACATCTAGGAGGCACTAGGCTAGGTAAGCCTGGTGCACTCTGACGGGCAGCAGCTCTCCAGAATCTTGGAGGGGAACAATGTTATTCCCATCACCTGCTGCTTTTAACTGGAGGTGCCAGGGATGGAACTTGCATGCCACCTTTTTGCATGCAAAATGTGCGCCCATCCTCTGAGCTATGGTCTGCCCCCTCCCTGCAGGTAAAGCCAACCTTCCCCCATGGACAGGGCTTGTTCAAGATCCTGGGGGCGTCCTTCTTAAGACTGGCATGTTGCTTTACTGGCGTCTCCCTAAATATTTTGGTCCCTTAAGCAACTGATTGGGTTGCCTGTACAGTAGCGTGATACAGGCTGTGGGTTCGACAATTGCATGCCAGGGGTTCCCAAACTGTGGTCCATGGATTTGTGGTTGAAGACAGGAGACGGCACATCCATCGCATTAAATATGCATACTGATTCTCAATTGTATTGTCAGTGCTTCTTTTCTTTCTTATACTGCATTTTATTGCAATTTGAATTCTATGGGATGCCAGCTGTGATACAACAAAATACAGCCTCTACGACAGAAAAGCAGGAAGAAAAAGGCAATTAAAAGTCAATCGGCATCCAGCACCGTGCACTGCCATTGCTACAACAGGCAGGAAAGTCAGTAAGAGGTCCGCCGAGACCCTCAACGGTTTTCAAATGGTCCGTGGGGAGGACAAAAGTTGGAGGACCACTGCTCTATGCAGCTCTCCCACCACTTGCCCCAGGGACAGGGCCTGTGGCAATAGAAGTGGCTTGTTTGTGGACTGCACATCCATCCATACATGCGTATCCACCCTCTGCTGGTCCAGTCTGCAGCGCAGTCTCCACATTGATTGTGGGTGCACCTAAATGACTCCTCCCCCCAAAAAAGTTTGCCATCCGGAAGCACTCTTTAACTACGTCAAGCTACGTTTTCTCACTTATACCTAGAAAGCAATGGCAGCTTCTCCCACCACTGGCAAGAATAAAAGGAAATTCCTAAAATTCTTACAGTAACGCAGGGTAACAAAGAGGTCAATTCATGTGCGGAGTTTGCCAAGGCAGACTACTCTGAGCCAGAATCTCCCCCCCCCCCCCGCTTGCTCAGGAAGTCATTAAAAAACCATAAATGCATCTTAATACCGAAGCATCCAAGAGGGTTTACCATTCTACAATTTGCATCGAGCTACAGCCAAGTCAGGGCTTCTGGCTCCCTGCACTACAAACTCTCTTCCATCACTCTCCAAAGTTTGGATTTCACAGTGGAAATCTGAGGATGTTTTCAAGATGTCGGGGGTGGTAGTTGTGGTGGGGTGTATAATGAGCAACATTGCAGCAATATAAAAGGGCATGATGGGGACAGAAGTATTTGTTTTCTGTGCAATAAATCATAAAGCAGGCAAATGTTGCTCACTCTGATCTAAAGTCACGACCCAGCTCCATAAAGACTGCAGATACTATTTAAAAGGATGTGGAGTTTTGAGAGAGCAGGCTCAGAGGCACATGTTACCAAATTATGCCAAGCTACACAGGAAGTGGATTAGACTGTGAAAGACCAACCCAAATGGTGTTTGCATTTTGACAAATTTGTAGGCAGTACAATATCTGAGAGAGGAGGTCAGGTCTCCTGCTCCCCTAGTGCATTCACTATAGCTGCTCAATTTCCCTGCTTTTTAAAGTTTGATAGAAATGTTTGTTGGCTACGGGTAGGTTCTTAAACCACAAGGTTTTTTGCCTATTAGTGAATTACAATTTGAATTCTATGGAACACAAACTGTGATACAATAAAACACAATATAAGAAATAAAAGAAGCAATAGAATGAAAAACCATACAGCGTCAAGCACAGTGTATTACAATTATTACAAGAGGCAGAAAAACCATTAAGTGGTCCGGTCAAGACCATCAGCAATTTTCAAGGGGTTCATGGGGGGAAAAGGTTTGGGAAGCACTGATCTACGCAGAGCTGTCCTTTAAGGGTCTTGCAAGTTGCGCCGGTGACACAGAGAATTCGCACTCCTGATCTCTTCCAAGCAGAGTTGCAGAACAACTGCTCAAGCCTGGCTTTATTTTGGAGGCTGCCACCTCCTCCTCCAGACCTGCCACAAATTTTTAGATTTGCCGGGACGGCCTCTCCATTATTCCATGTATGTGCCAAATTTATGTTAACAAGAGAATGCAAAGGGATGCCTTCTCAGGGGTTTATATGTTAACCATGAAAGTCTCTCTGTCAAAAGTAAAAGCCCAGGTTGTTGGCTTTTTTAATCAAAGTACTATAAAGACTTTCTAGTTTAGGAAGACCTCTGATAAGTATCAAAAGTACCTGGAAAAGGGCAGAAGCTAAACCATTTTGCTTTAAAACTTAAGGGGTGTATCTAACTAAATTCCACTCAGAGTAGACCCACTGAATGAAGTTAGTCGTGTCCATTAACTTCAGTGGGTCTACCCTGAGTAGATCAGCATTGTTTTGTTAGTCACTGGAATATATGGTTTTAGTGCTTAACAACATACTTCAGGGACCCAGAGCAAAGCTGTCTGACATTTAATGCTTTTAAAATTGCGTGTGTGTGATACATCTACACACACACACAACTCATTATGCATTTGGACACACTTAAGATATCATAACCAGATTATGTACGATTGCTCCTGAGATCAAGCAGCATGTTTTTGTCTGTGTGGAAATAAAGTTGGATGCCATTTTGAATCAAGATGGTGGACTGAACCTTTCAAAACTGCACTGTTTGGGGGGTTTCTTCAAATTTCTGAGCAATGATGGGTACGGGGCCAAATTCCCCAATGGACAACCTTTCAGGGACCACACACCCACTTATTTATTTATTTATTACATTTATATACCGCCCCATAGCAAACGCTTTCTGGGCAGTTTACAGCAATTAAACACTACTGCTGTATTGCGGTTTACAGCAATTAAACACTATTGTGTATAATACAATATAAAAATTCCTACTGCAGTGCTTGTTTGTGCTTAGGTCAAAGGTCATGCCATGAAAACATGTGATCTATACAATCTTTAGAAATACAATCCTGTGAGCTAGACACCATGCCTCATTTATACATGCATGTTCGTTCATTTATGACTTACAGCATCAAGTCATGATTTGCATGTGTAAATGGACTACCATGGACTACCACAGATAGATTTGTCGTATCTGATAGGCAGGGCTACCTGTAAGGCGTGTATTATCTCCCACATAGAGGGTGGGGGTAGGGCTTGGGGGAAAAGACAGCAGCTTGCAGAGGGCCATGTAGCGAGTTCACAGCAGGGGCAAGATTTCAACCAGGGACTTCCCGATTCATAGACCAGCCCTTCTAAAAAAGCAGCATAAAATTATTTTCATCAGGGAGTAATATTGTTATTAGGTAGCAACGTTCTTTTTTTTTTAACTGAGCCCCCTCTCCGCTAAACTTATTCTGCCCCCTTTCCAGTTCAGCACTGACCACCTGTAGAAAAAGGACCCCCAAGCTAGTCCAAGGTTCAGTCTCATATAGAAAGCACAAAACATCCTTCCACGTGGAAGCCCACTGTTGCGGGCATGCAAAAATCTACAGACTGGGGTGGAGGTGTATGTTACCTACTGGCTCAGTAGGTTGGTACTGGTGGCCAGAGCACGACAGAGTTTTGAGACAGGATACCTAGAAGATTGTCCCACCCTTTATATACCTAATCACCTGCAGATACCAACTCATCAGGAGGACTGTTCTGTACAATATCAGAATCAGACCTTTAGTGTGGTGGCAATGACCCTTTGGAACGCCCTCCCACTGCATGTCAGACAGGTGCCGTCTCTATTGTGTTTCTGGAGCCTATTGAAGGGCTTTCCTTTTTCAATAAGCCTTTTAAGTGGGGATCTTTATCCCAGTCTGTATCTGTATTGGATATGAAAATGTTTTTACAAGCAGAGTTGCTTTTATTGCTCATGTTTTTACTGTGAAGATCACTTTGAAATATTAGATGGCAAGTGATTTGGAAATGGAATCAAATAAATAACCCAGAAAGGTCTAGGATGAGGCTACCAAAACCACCTCCCCCCACAGGTACCTCCCCATTTCATAATCAGACCAGCATCCATGGTCCTACTCCACGTCCCTCCGTCATGTCAAATTCAAGAGGTGGCACAAAAGATGAGGCCTTCCCAGTTGCGGTACCCTCGTTGTAGAATGCCATACCTAGGAAGGCCCACCTGGCACCATCACTGCATAACTTCCCACACCTCACATTAAAGATCTGATTTTCCAAGAGGGCTCCTGGGGATTAGGAAAAGTAGACTGCTGGTGAATCTATTATTGTTTTTATGGTCTGTTTTTCCTTTTTGTGGCTTTGAAATGTCAGCTATATATTTATTTTTAAATTCTTTGGTTCATTTCCCTGAATCTCTTTTCTGACAGAAAGGCAGAATTTAGATGACACACATACAAATCCAACACTGGCATTCAAAAGGGAATAGAACAAGACATCTCTGTTCAGCCTTTTTTTAAAAAAAAAACCCACACAGGGAAACATCACTAGGACAAAACAGTTGGGTCTTCCCACGTCAGATTGAGATGAGGAGGCCAGTGGGAGGTGGAATGGGATGATTACTGAGTTACCCAATAACCACCCCACTCTAGTACAACTCTTAGTGGTGGATGGGGCCACGGTTACCATCTCACTGCTGAACTGAGATAGGTAATGGAGTGGGATGGTTACAGACAGCCCATTTCAGATGCATGGCACATTCTCCTCAGCTGGCAGATCTGTGCATGAGTGCACACAAATAAACACAACACACACAGGCGAGGAGACAAACGGTGCCAGAAGGCCTGGCAATGCAAGAATGAGGTGTGTCCCCTTACTATGCATAAATGCAAACAAGAGCAGGTCAAGAGAGAACAGATCCAATCTGAGTGGGCGTGGCAGACTCCCAACAGTTGATGAATTGGCAAAGCAGGATGAAGAGTGTTCATCAGTATACTTAAAAGAGCAGGCCACTCCTGGTCTCTATTGAGCCCCAAGTCCAATAGTGTTAAATCAGCAACTGAAGTCTAAGTCTGCCAGCTTCATGCCAGAGACAAGTTTGAAAATCTCTGGGGCGGCAGTGAGGCAGTTTTTCAAAGTCTGCTCTGGAATGTCCAATGGTCTGCTTCACTGGTTTCTGAGTAGGGGTTGTCACTGCAGGATAGCACCCAGTTGACTTAAACTGATCACAGCCTAAACTGTGTGATTTGCTTGCAAATGCAAATTCAGACAGCCTCTCTCGGGTACACACAGGAAGGAGAGGGCAACTGCCTAGCCTAACATAATGACGAGGTCACCACTGAAAGCACTTAAACATCACTCACAAAAACGTATCTAACAATACGCTCACAAAAGCTTTGCTGTGACAGAGCCTAAGCACTCCTCCATCACCATGTATTTATACTGCACTTTTCATTTTTATAGACATAACAGTGCATCACAATTGGGGGGGCAGATTTTCAGATGGAGGCACCTTCGGTCTGATCTAGCAGGGCTGCTCATATCTTCTTAACACAGTATGACTAGATAGAGCTGGGGCAGACACCTTATTTAACACTCAGCTAACTTACACCACATAATTAAAGCCTGCACAGTCCTGTTTTCACAAATGTGACAGAGGCCAAGCCCTTGCAGTTGGATGTGCTACTCTTATTCCCCAGAACCCTTGTGTGCAGGAAAAGTCACACAAATCTGGAGAACGGGGAGGAGAAAAGTGGGCTTTAGGGGGAGGGACTGCTTCCTTATTTTAACCCTTTAGCACTTTCTGACACTAAACCCATGAACAGACCAGAAACCTTGTGCATATTTACAAATATAAAGCAGATTTTGAAATCAGTGTTTATGGCTTGTAGCCACAGACAATTGCATAGAAGACAGCAAGATCCACTACACAGACACTTTTTCTCCCTCTTGCATAACATTAGAAGTCAGGGACATCCAATGAAGCTGAAAGTTGGAAGACTCAGGATAGACAAAAGAAATGACTTCTTCATACAGCACCATAGTTAAACAATGGAATACGGTCCCGCAAGAGACAGTGGCAGCCACCAACTTGGGATGGCTTTAAAGGAAGATTGGACAAATTCATGGAGAATAAGGCTTTCAATGGCTACTAGTTACGATCGCTGTGTTTGACCTCCCCTGTGGGAGGCAGTGTGTCTCTGAATGCCAGTTGCTGGGAATCACAATTGGGGAGAGTGCTCTTGCACTCAGGTCCTGCTTGAGGGCTTCCCATAGGCATCTGGTTTGCCACTGTGATGCTGGACTAGATGGGCCACTGGCTTCTTATGACATAAAAAACATGGGGTTGTGAACCCCAACTCATATTTAATATGTGATCCTCTCTAACCATTCCCTCAAAGCCTTGGGAATTTCAGTTCTATGAAGGTGCCGAGAAGTTCTATTAGAGATCCTCAGCCTTCCACAGAATTACAGCTTTTCTAGGCTGGAGCCACGATGCTTAAGATGAATCTGGTCTTAAGCTGGCAGCATAAACCAGTCATCCGTTGCAATTCTGAAGCAAGCCTGCAGGGCACCCAAACAGCTGAGAATGCAATGGCACAATTCCCTCACTGTCCACGTTGCAAAAGATGCTTCTATTTTCTGACAGGCATTTAGCTTTCTACTTAAGTCTGATTATAGCACCTCATCCCTAAGGGGGCAATCAATGTTCTTCTTTTTCATTTTAAAGAAGTGCAGTCTTAATTAAGTCTCCAGCTCTCCTGGCTGAAGGAGCCAAACAAAACCAATCTTACATTTGCCTCACCGGGGTGGGGACATGCACAAACTGGGAGCCACAGCTTTGCATTTGACTTCTTTTTCCACTGTGTCTGCACTCTCAGTTGTTAGAGAACCAAAGGAAGAGGAGAGCTTGGTTAATGCTTTGCCCCTTCCTTTGCATCCAAACACTTCCTTGCAATTTACTACTGATGTTGCAAGTTGCAAAAGAGGGTATCTATGAAAGACAGTAGGGACCACAGCTCAATGGTAGAATATCTACTTTGCAAAAAAGATCAGTCCTTGTTAAACCAGATAAAGGATCTCGGGTAGCAGGTGCTGGGGAAAGATCCCTGCCCAGGGCTCTGGAAAGCTGCTGCCAGACAGAAGAGACAATTTGGGGCTGCATGGAGCAATGAGCAGGCTCTGTAGAAGGTGGCCTCCAATGTCTCGACAGGGCTTCAGGAATGAATGCCAAGGGGGCAAATGGCTGTATGATGTTCTTCAAAACTAAGCACAGCATCATAAGAGCAATAGCTGAGGCAACCATAACCATGGTGACCTTACAAATAGGGGTTTCATGGTAAGCAGTATTCAGAGGGGGTTTCCCATTGCCTCCCTCTGAGGCTAGTCCTCCCCAGCTGGCTAGGGCCTGCTCAGCTTGCCACAGCTGCACAAAACCAGCCCCTGCCTTGTCCGCAACTGCCAGCTGGGGGGCAACTGGGCTCCTTGGGACTATGCAGCTTGCCCACGGCTGCACAGGTGGCAGGGCACGTAACCCCTGAGCCACTCCCTGTGGGGGTGATCTTTAGCTGGCCCTTGACACCCAGGAGACACGAGCGGGGATTTGAACTCACAGAGAACATAAGAAGAGCCTGCTGGATCCAGGCCAGCGGCCCATCTAGTCCCATCCTGTTCTCACAGTGGCCAACCAGGTGCCCATGGGAAGCCCGTAAGCAGGACCTGAGCACAAGAGCACTCTCCCTTCCTGCAGTTTCCAGCAACTGGTATTCAGAAGCATACTCCCTCTAACTGTGGAGCCAGAACATAGCCACTGTGGCTAGTAGCCACCGATAGCTTTGTCCTCCCTGAATTTGTCTAATCCTCTTCTAGCCATCCAAGTTGGTGGTCATCACTGCCTCTTGTGGGAGCAAATTCCATAGTTTAACAATGCAATGTGTGAAGAAGGACTTTGTTTTGTCTTTGCTTTGTTTTGTCTTTACAAGAGGAATCTTCCAACATTTGGCTTTATGGGATGCCCACGGGTTCTATTGCTTCAAGAGAGGGGGGGAGGTGCTGAAGCAGCTGGCATATGCAGAAGCTACGATGGGACCAGTTTTTGCAAATAGGGAGGAACCAAAAGGGGGGCGGAGAGCCAACATGAGAAGTCATGGGTTTAGAAATCTCAAGGCTGCCAAGCAGGTTGTGGGGCACAGCCTCTCTTGCAGAGGTTTTCAAACACCTCCTGGATGGCAGGAACCTGAACCTTCACCTTCACAGGACAAAATGGAAGCCAGTGCAGTGGATAAGGGTGTTTCCCTCCACCCAGGGAGACCTGGTTTGAAATCCAAAGGGTGAATCACTGGGCCACCTTGAGTTAATCAGTCTTCCAGACCAACCTCACAGGACTGCTATTCAGAATAAGAGTGGTATAACCACATTCCTCTGCTCTGAACTCCTAAAGGAAGAGCAGGAAACAAATTTGAGCTACTAGTCCTTAGAAAATCCTGAAGATACAGAAGCAGTCTTTCCTGATGGAGGACAGGGCAATCTTTGCCAGGCCTCTGAAGGATCCTGGCACACCTCTTGTATCACAGTCGCCCACCTTTGTCATGATGGCATCAGATGACAACTTCAAAAGGGGCTGACTGTAACCGTCCATTGGCCGACGGGTGGCTTCAGGTAGCTCCTTTGAAGTCCATTTGCAGAAGCAGTTTGAATCCAAACTGTGCCTACAAAGAGAGAAAGTGGGGCTCTCAGTGAGCCCCTCTGAAGGCGCACTGGCTGTCTATTCGTTTTATTTATTTAAAACATTTATACACTCCTTTGCATTTCTAAGTGGAATACATAAAAACAAGCCATAAAATAATAAAACCATAATAAAACCAACCACTACCTGAAAATGCCAGCTGCAAATGAAAGGGAGCCTGCACTGGAAGGAAACTTTACGCTCCTGATTGTTCCTATGGGGCCTAATCCTTCCCTGTACCACACCTGAAGTCACATATGACACTGGATGTGGGGAAGGGGGCATGATTTGGGGTGGGATAGCTTTGTGGGTCAAATTGGGGCCTTTGCTGAACTTAATTAGGTACATGGACTGGAGACTCCCTACTTCTACTATATAGCTGCAAAGCTGGGGAGAAGGCTGTTTGGTTATCACATTTGCCGGGGGAGGGGGGCACACTCACCAGGAAAATCATCAAAACTGGCTAAAAGGTCCATCTAGTCCAGCGAGATATTCCAGGGAAACTCCACAAGTATAGGATGAAGACAATGACTTTCGTGCTGTTGCTCTCCGACAAGTGACATCCAGAGGCATGGTGCCTTCAAATGTGGAGGTTGCACAGAGCCATCATAACTGGTACCCATCGGCAGCCTTATCCTCCATTAATTTGCCTAACCCCTTTCAAAACTATCAAAGCCAGCTGCATCAACAATCCAGGATAAAGGACAGGGAAAACTGGGGAAACTGCTGGGTTATGCTGGTCCCCCACCCCCCAGCATTTTAATAACAAGGCACATCCAGAGGCATGGTGCCTTCAAATGTGGAGGTTGCACAGAGCCATCATAACTGGTAGCCATCGGCAGCCTTATCCTCCATTAATTTGCCTAACCCCTTTCAAAACTATTAAAGCCAGCTGCATCAACAATCCAGGATAAAGGACAGGGAAAACTGGGGAAACCGCTGGGTTATGCTGGTCCCCCACCCCCCAGCATTTTAATAACAAGGCACATTGAAGCACCTTAAGGGGCACAGCTTGTCCACCTAGCGTTCATGACCTTGAAGCACCCTCCCACTCTGCGGTCACTCAAGGAGACACTATGAAACCACCAGATGCATCCACTCTGACACTGGCTCATCAAAAGAGGAGCTATCGTTTGCTAACGGTAGAACGGTCCAGATCATCTGAGGAGCACACTTTTCCGGTCTACCAGAGTGTAACCCTAAAAGAGGACTTACGTGGTATGATCAAAAGCACAGGAAGGCATTGCAGCTATTAATCCATCTCTCCTCCCAAGCACCAGGGTCTCTCCATGGAACGCTGTGGAAAATAGGGACATGTGCTTAGAAATCCTGAAAGGAGGAAAATCAAGGACTGTGCATGCACAAAGCTCAAGCCTTTCCCCAAGGCAAAATTCAAAGTAGCTTTCTGCCTTCACACGAAAAAGGAAGCAGCTGCTGTACGCTTCATTCACATGGTGATTGCTTACTACTTCAGGGTTGATTCCTACCAGGCAAACAGGAAGGCTAGTTGCTAGCAGTTACTTGGACACCAAATTGCATAAAGCGTTTACACTGGCAAAGATGCCACATACACAGAGGATTTGCAATACTGGTGGAATACCAATGTTAGCTGTATTTAGGGGTGGGGTGGCGCAGAGTGCTAAGCGGCGGTAACACAGCCGAAAGCTCTGCTCGCAGCCGGAGTTCGATCCCAAGGGAAGGAGAAAGTCGAATCTCCGGTAAAAGGGGTCGAGGTCCACTCAGCCTTCCAGCCATCCGTGGTCGGTAAAATGAGTACCCGGCGTATGCTGGGGGGTAAAGAAAGGCCGGGGAAGGAACTGGCAATCCCACCCCATATATACGGTCTGCCTAGTAAACGTCGCAAGACGTCACCCTAAGAGTTGGAAACGACTCACACTATAACTGTGGGGACACCTTTACCGTTAGTGAACCTGTGGCTCTGCAGATGTTTCTGATCTTGGACTAGTGGCTGTGGTGGTTGGGACTAATGGGAGTTGTAGGCCAACAACATCTGGCGGGTCACAGGTTTCCAAACCAAAGCAGATGCACAAGGTAAGTAGCAGGAAACCTCTCCATGAGGTAGGCCCCACGCGCACGCACAGAGAGTATCTCTAATCCATAAATGTGAATACAAGCTCACTCGCTGCAGAGCTACACCGCAGGACATTTCGGATTGAAGAGGATGCAGAGAATTTTCTGTTGGCAATGTAGGCACTTTCACTTCTAAATCCCAACATTTCAAGTTCCCAGGGGCAAGGGAGGGTCCGAGTTGCATCCTTAGGGGTCTATAAAGTGTTTCTAGGTTGGCTGCAGGGTTCATCGGCCAACACTCTCCTCTAGGTGCCCCCAACACCACAGACAAGACAGACTGCAATCAGGGGAGGGGGGCTTTTCAGACAGAACACCCCATCTGTGGAGCCCACACCCCCAGAAGTTTTCTATTAGAGCCCTGAACAAAGACCTCCCAGACCTCAATAACTTCGCCGTATTCTTTTTGCACCATTACAGAATTTGTGAGTTTGTCTGCTGCTTTTTAAACTGCCTTTTTTAGCTCTGTTGTTGAAAATCTTAGCTATTATATTGTGTCTTCATACTGTAATGGCTTAGCTTTATACTGTGAAGCAGTCTATAAATTCAAGTAATAACAGTAATAGGTTGTATCGTCATACTCAGAGTAGACCAACTGAAGTTAATGGACATTAACAACTTAGGGTCATTCATTTCAATGGGTCTACTCTGAGTAGGGCTTAGATGGATACAAAGAAATAATACTGCTCTGAAACCTACTAATGACTTGTGATATACACATTTAACAAATAAATAAATGCATTCCAATCCCTAGAACACTTTTTGATTGCGTTCAAGTCATTCCAGTTTTGCATTCCAGCCATTTCCCTCGCATGGCGAAGACTTGCTTTTTATCAACACCCTCAGCCTCAGCTCTTTCTTTCAGCACCCATCGCCCAATATGGCGAGAGACGACTCCACTTTGTAAGGCCAGCAGGGTGGAAACATTTCACCATTCACTTTTCACTCCTGACAAGTTCTGCATGGAAGCATTATGCGTTTACTTGGCTGGAGACTGCAGCCAATTGCAACTTTAAGTCAGGAAAGCAGGAGTTTCTAAAGACAAACCCGATTTCCTCACAGTTTGAAGCAGACCAATTTCACATATGCCAAGGAAGAGCAAACTGATGCTCTCTTCCCTACCTAGGTTGGCCTGTCAACACACGGCAGCATGCCAGGTGCCAGCAACTGGAACGCCTGATGCAACGGACAACAATGAACTTTCTCTTCCTAGTCTGGATTTTGTTGTGTTGCAAATTGTCCCAAAATCAGGTTGCATGGTAGCCCTGACAACATTTATCCATAAATAGCTACCTACTGGAGAGAGGGAGGGAGAAGTCTACTCTTCCAAAAATATTTTTAGAGAGTGATATTTTTGGAGAGAGGTGCATTTACTGGGCTGGATGCTTAGGAAAATACACACTTTTAAAAACACC
Organism: Rhineura floridana; assembly: GCF_030035675.1. NCBI lineage: Eukaryota > Metazoa > Chordata > Lepidosauria > Squamata > Rhineuridae > Rhineura > Rhineura floridana. The sequence continues at coordinate 14,434,269 of NC_084496.1, forward strand.
AAGACCAAAACAACCTTCCAATAGACGCTTGATAAGGTGACTAGCTAATTGTAAGTCTAATACCAAAGATGAGCAGCAGGACACTGGAAGCTGCTTTGTATTGAGTCAGACCGCTGGTCCATCTAGCTCAGTATTGTCTACACTGACTGGCAGCAGCTCTCCAGGGTTTCAGGCAGGGATCTTTCCCAGCCCTACCTGGAGATGCCAGGGACTGAACCTGGGACCTTCTGCATGCATAGCAGACGCTCTACCACTGAGCTACAGCCTTCCGCAACTGCTTCCTTATCACTAGGACTAGTCCACTTGAATGCCGTGTGCTGCATTTCAGCTCTCTTACAATCCACCCCTCCATCACATCTCTTATTTCTTTCAGATCCTTAACTCAAAGCCCACATTTCCTGACACACCTTTGGCACAACCACCGAGTCCTCTGGATGCTACAGTAACTAAGTCAGATGTGGGAAACCTTTGGCCCTCCAAATGTTGCTGAACTACAACTCCCATCATTCCTGGCCATTGGCCGTGCTTGCTGGAGCTGATGAGATTAGAACTTCAGCAACATCTGGGGGGCCAAAGGTCCCCTACACCAGAACTTAGTCAAAGTATACATAACTGAAATAGACACGTTCTTTCCCTTTCTGGGGCTGCTTCTCTCCCACTCCTGTTATCTATGCCAGATTTTAAGACTGTAAACTGCTTTGGGGGGCAGAGGCCTGTCTTATATTCTACAGCAGCCTTCCCCCAACCTGGCGCCCTCCAGATGCTTTGGACTTCCAATTCCCATGCAGGTTGGAGCTCGGGGGGAGGAGTTTCCCTTCTGCATTCATATCCGCTCTGCTATAGCGCAGCGGCCGTCCCCCACTCAGTGGACCACTTGAAAATTGCTGAGGGTCTTGGCGGACCAGTTAATTATGTTCCTGCCTGTTGTAGCAATTGTAATGCGCTGTGCCGGATGTTGTATGATTTTTAATTGCATTTTAATTGCTTTTTATTTCTTGTATGAAATACCTTGCCGTATTACAATTTGAAATCCATAGAGTTCAAACTGTAATATAATAAAATACAATAGAAGGAACAACAGAAATACAATTAAAAATCAATATGAACATTCAGTGCAATGGATGTGCTGTCTCTCGCCTTCAACCACAAATCCACAGACATGCCGCGGACCATTTGAATGAAGCTCGCAGATCAGAGTTTGGGAACCCCTGCTATAGAGAGTTTCTGGCTAATTACAGAGAGAGAAAGGTGAAGAGGAATCAATCCCATGCTAGATGGGGGGGGGATCCAGTGACAGTGACCCACAGGCACCCTCGTGGTCTGGGAGCAAGACAGAGTGCATGGAATCCAGGCTTGGAAATAAAATCAGAGTTCAGGGACGTGTCTGAACTTCCCATGCCAACCATCTATGCTTCCTTAGGGAAGTCTAACTTTCCCTTGACAGCGACCGCTATGGATAAACGGAGTAAAAAAACAATCCGCTACAAAGGTCATTTTCCAAGATGTTTAAATCTTAAACAATTTTTGAACCTTTGAGCAAGATGTAACGAATGAATTCTGGAAAGACAGATTAGTCAATATTTAAATCAATGACAGTGTAAAATACATATAGTGTAATCAGCTCTCTGATCTATGTATTCAATTAAAAATAAATAAAAAGGCTGTGTGGACAATGAGAGAAAATGCGGCAACTCTGCTGAATGCATTCCAACTAAAACGGGGATGGAGAACCTCAGGCTAGGGGGCAAAACCCGGCCCTCCAAGCCTCTCTCTCTCTGACCCTCAGGACTCTCTGCAGGTCATACAACCTCCCAAGCCCCACCCTTCACCACCCCATTTGCACCCTCCTTGAGGGTGCCTGCCTAGCTTGAATGTGTCCTCAAACTCCAATAATGTCTCTTGCTTGTCTAGACAGAAGATGGAGGATTTTTTGGAGGGGGGGAGAAGTGTGAAGAAACTGATCTATTGTATAAAGATAGAATTCACATTTTATTGCACTGCCCATGTTGGCCACTAGCCCCACCAACTACTGGTACATGGCCTCCAGAGGGCTGACTAGAAGAAAATATAGCCTGCAGGCCGAAAAAGGTTCCCCACCTTTGTACTAAAACTACCAATCCAAACAAAGCGACTTGGAGAAATGCCCCAAGGAAGCTCAGCTGCTGGAGCGAGAGAAAAAGCACCTTCTACAATGAGGAAGTGTAACCAGACTGAAGATGTAAACTGCGATTTTGGAGGGAAATAGCCTGTTCCCCTTTTGTTCCTAATCAAGAGTGTTTTAAAAAAATAAAAATAAAGAGCTGCTTTGCAAATCCAGATGCAACTGCTGTAGGAATCTTGCATAAACCTTCTGCGGACTGAAATGAAAACAAGAGAAAGATCTGCACAACATGTTACACTGTTCCGTACACAGCAAACATTCATTATTGGGGAGGGGAGAAGTAGCAGCAGCTAGGATCATGAAACTAATTCCATCCCACTCCAGCCCCCTTTTCGACATCAGCCAGCAATGCATCACCAAGGTGCCACCTGGGCCCCCATGCTGGCACGTGACCAAACTGCAAGGCCATCAATTTGATGCAGGTACCTGATGGGGAGTTTCTTCTTCTAACTCTACCAGTGTCCACCAGAAACAAGTAGCTGAAGGAACTAAATCAAAAGAGGATCACCTGACAGCTCAACTGACAGTCACAATCACCCCCAGGCAAAACCAGGAACCAACAGATCAAGAGGGGAAAAGAGCAAGGAAGGAGCCGGTGCCTGCGTATCACAGCGCATAGTTGAACTATGGACTTCGCTCCCACAAAAGGCTGTGATGGCCACCAACTTGGATAGATTTAAAAGAGGATTAGACAAATTCATGGTGGACACAGTGGGGAGGAGAGCCTGGCTGGCAGTCCAGAGTCTGTGAGTTCAAATCCCCGCTCATGTCTCCTGAGTGTCAAGGGCCAGCTAAAGATCACCCCCACAGGGAGTGGCTCAGGGGTTACGTGCCCTGCCACCTGTGCAGCCGTGGGCAAGCTGCATAGTCCCAAGGAGCCCAGTTGCCCCCCAGCTGGCAGTTGCGGACAAGGCAGGGGCTGGTTTTGTGCAGCTGTGGCAAGCTGAGCAGGCCCTAGCCAGCTGGGGAGGACTAGCCTCAGAGGGAGGCAATGGGAAACCCCCTCTGAATACTGCTTACCATGAAACCCCTATTTGTAAGGTCACCATAAGTCAGGATAGACTTGAAGGCAGCCCATTTCCATTTCAAAGCTATCAACAGCTTCCAGCCACAATGACCGTGCTGTGCCTCCATAAGCAGGGTCAGTGTGCTTCCAAATATTAGTTGCTTGAACTCCCAGGAGAGGAAAGGGCTCTTAGCACTCAGGTCCTGCTTGCAGGTTTTTCATGGGCAACTGGTGAGCCACTGTGAGAACAGAATGTTGGACTAGATGGGCCACTGCCCTGATCCAACAGGCTCTTTTATTTCCTTATGTTGCTATAACGTGAAGCCAAGCCGTGGCTTTGTTCAAGTGCATGGGCGTGTGGGCTCACAGAGATAAAGAGAGCCTGGCTGCTGGGTCAGCCAATAGCCCATCTAGTCCAGCGCTCTGTTCTCACATAAGCCAACTAGAGGCCTATGGGAAGCTTGCAAGGAGGACCTGAGCGCAAAAGCCCACCTGAGATTCTCAGCAACTGGTATTCAGAGACATATTGCAGTCACACTAAGCTAAGCTCGGGATTCCCAAACTGTTGGAAGTGGGGCAAGAGCAACTCCTGTTTTGTTCTTTTGTTTAAGCTCCAGAGGGCAGATAGAGCTAGGGTCCTCCAGATGGATAGGCTTTGTTTACCTTTTTACCTGTGATGCTCTGACTGACTTCCGCTTACCTGCCCCTCCTCCTCCTGCCCTTTCCTTTCCTTTGTTCTCCGGCTGTCCAGGAGAGAGGAGACAGCCCTTTGTCTCTGCTCTCTTTCCAAGCATGGGGCTAACTCCCACACCTGGGCGTTATGCCTCCAACTTAGCTAGTTAGTTAGAACTAGGTATGCTTTTTCTATCTACTATGTATTTCTATAAATAAAGTAGCTTTTCTTATTTTACTAAGTCTCAAGTCTCAGTGATGCTGATGCAGGGTAAAAGCCTGCTTTCTTAGGCAAACGCACGCACACGCTGGCCCACTCACATTTCAACATCTGCTGTTACTCTCTGCTGCTGTGGTGCTGCTTTTAAACGAAATTAAGCAACACAACTACACACAGCGCAACACAAACCGTGGTCCACCAAGGGTCTGTGAGCTTCATTCAGGTGCTCTGTGGTGTGTCTGTGGATTTGAAGATGGTCACGTTCATCACAATGAACATTTATATTGATTTTAATTGTATTTTTTAGTTCTACAGAATTCAAATTGTAATACAGTATATAATCATGAAGTGGTCTGTCAAGACCCTCAGCAATTTTCACATTGTCCGAGGAGGGAGGGCAGGTCTGGGAACCACTGAGCCAAACTAAGGTTTGGCTTAGAATGTTGCCTGAACCCAGGCTCATGGTTAAGCTTTCTCCAGGACTGACCACAAACTATAATCAGGGATTATTTACTGCTTGCGAAATGCACTAATAATTTCAGGTTATTAACATCCAGGTTACAGATGTTAATAACGGAGCATTTCTATTTTGCGCCTGGATGTCATTTTTATAGAATGTAACCAAGCTGCCTTGAATATGGGAGAATGGCAGCATCTTATATTCGTTTTGGAAAGTGTTTTGTCTGTTTGCACTTGGATACTTCTTTAAGATATTGTAACCAAATTTTGCATGATGGTTCCACAGATCAAGGAGCAAAATGTCATCTGTGTTTGGATATGATTCGACGCCATTTTGAATCAAGATGGACACCTGAAACTTTCAAGACTGCACATATTTTAACCAAATTTTGCATGAGTGTTCCCGAGATTAAGGAGCAGGTTTTCATTTACATTTGGGTACAAATGGATGCCATTTTGAAGGTATTTCTCCCTCTCTCCTTTTTTTTTTCTCCCTACAGATTCTTCTACTTCTATATACACTGAGGGTTCTCCCAAGCCTCGCCAATACCTTGTGGGTGGAAGGTGCCATTTTGGCTCAATAAGGATCTGTGCTTGGAGAATGACTTTGCATATTAGTATATAGGACAGGGATGGGGAACCTTTGGCTCTCCAGGCGTCACTGAACTCCCACTGGCCACAGCAAGCATGGCCAACGGCCAGGGATGATGGGAGTTGTAGTTCAGCAACATCTAGAGGGGCCAAAGGTTCCCCTTACCTGATATAGGATAACTCCCATGGTGCTGGTTTTAAGGTACATACCAGCAACTGTACAGCTTTGCAGTCAGACCAAGATCTATGTTAAAACATCTATACACAAAAAATGATTACAGGAAAGGATGCCATCATCAAGCCCCAGTGATCCCCGTCCTTAATATCCACCGCCTTCGCCTTTTTCTTTTTTCTTGCAAACACTAACAGAAGTGAGGAGGCAGCAGGCACCTCAGATAAATAAACAAATTGTCCATCTGCTTGTCATCACTTATTATGGAAAGAACGAGGTTTGGATACATTCTAGGTAATGCTGGTAAAATGCCACCACTCATACTTTTTGATAATCATGGTCTTGCTGTTCAGCGTTTCTGTGGACCACCTGGATGGAGCTTGTAGATCACCAACAGTCTGTGGGCCACAGTTTGAGAACTTCTGTTTGAGAAGCTACCGAGTGATGATGCCCACTTGCTAAAACTCCATCTGATCCCACACTGATCCAGGATGTAATTCTTATGCAGCTGTTTCCAGAACAAGGGTTCTGAAGACCACCTGAATGGAACTTGGAGCACACTAACAGTCCGTGGACCAGTTTAAGAATATACACATTCCCCCTCCCTCCCACACACAGTTGTGTATCAGCAATTCAAATATTTCCTTTGAAGTGTAGATCTGAAGAGTGGAATGGTAATTACTCTACTACTTTCACGCACCAGCTCAAGGATATATCTTTCCTTATGTCACAAGATTCCATGTGCTAAATAATTCCCTTTCATGTACAATGCCATGAAGGTCCTTCTCAGACTGAGCAAGCCTTTGCTATCTCTCTCCAGTCTATGAAGTAGCTGGTCTCCTTGAGCTTGCATTGTGTCAAAGCCGGCCCACAGCCTATGCTGTGGAAATCCAAATCCCAGGCTCACAATAAATGATGCATATCCCATAGGTTTTGCTTAAGTGGATTTACATAATTGTGAGCCAATTTCAGTGTCCTGATTCTCACTGCAAGGTGGCCTAAGAGGATGGGAAGGAGGAGAGTCATGAGCTGGATCAGGAGACAGAAATAAATCAGCAGAAACAAGGGGATGCGTTTCTAATTCCTAGCAATCCAAAGTTGTGTCCAATGATATTCTTACTCAGAGCAGACCCCCTGAAGTTAATGGGCACAACTAACTTTGGTTCTTTAATGTCATTGGGTCTACTTTGAGTAGACCTTAGTTGAATACAACATCTAGTTTTTAGATCTGATGAATACACACACAAAACAAAAGCTTTATTCTCAATTTACACCACAAGGCCCCCTACAAGGGCTATTACCATCACATCACTGCACAAGCCTTTCCAAAAAAAACCCCACACCATACATGTAAACCTGTTTTAAACACTTTAACAGTCATGTCTTTCCCCACAGAATACTGGGAACTGTTTTGTTAAAGTAGTAATTCTCAAAATGTGTCCCTGGGAACACTAGGAGCTCCACAACTGAATACGCAGCATGCCCATGAATCCCAAAGTCGCCACCTACAGAGGTTCTGCATGCCAACTTCCCACGGACATCTGGTTGGTGACTGTGAAAATGGGATGCTGAACTAGATGGGCCTTTGGCCTGATCCAACAGGGCTCTTCTAAGGTTCTTAACCTCATGTAGGCTTCTAAACCGACAACACCACAACCTTAAATTGGATTTTTTTTCCCAGTAATTTTATGTTGAAGACATCTGCCAATGCCTATTAGAAGATTTGGACATTAAGAGCTCCATAAATATAGAAGGACTTCCGTGCAACCTCAATCAACATTGTCGGCTGCCAAGACAACATGCAATGCATCGCCCAGTTCAGAACAGTCTGCATGCCAGTGGTATGCAAAAAGGGCAACCACAGTTGGCTCAATAGCAGCCAAAAAGATATGCAAATGCAGGTCACTATGCAATGACCATTCTGTTTTGAGTCACTGTCAACATCCCTTGGAGAATGGGCTACCATCAAGTACACAATTAATGCTTGTCCCTGGAATGGATAAGCCACAAAAGACTTCTAAGGCAAGTGCTCTCTTTTTCTTTTTTTAAAAAAAGGCCAACAACTAATTATTTGTTTTCATTTATGAACTGCTTCCCATAAAATATCTCAAAGCAATTTCACAATAAAAACATCAGCAATACAAACAATTGCACCAGAGGTTCACCAACTTTTCCCCCTTACAGTTCCTTACAGACCACTTGAAAATTGCTGAGGGTCTTGGTGGACCACTTGATGATTTTTCTGCCTGTTGTACCAATTGTAACTCACTGTGTGATTTTTAACTGCATTTTTAATTTGTAGTATTCTCTCTTTTGTTTCTTATATTGCATTTTAATGCATTGGAATTCAAAATGCAATATCATATAATACATTATAAGAAATAAAAAGAGCAATAAAATACAATTAAAAATCAATATCAATATTTAATGCAGACATGCCATGAAGCACAATTTGGGAACCCCTGAATTACACAATTTCACATATAAAAACAATTATAATACAGTAGAGCCCCACTCATATGGCAGGTTACGTTCCAGACCCCCACCTAAAAGCAAAACTCCATCTATAAAATGGTGCCCGATGCCCGAAAAACGCCGTAAAAGCAGAACAAGCACCGTATGAGTGGGGCCTTACTCTAATTGGAAGCCGCCGTATTAGTGGAACGCCGAAAAACAAGGCCCTACTGTAGTTAAAATAACCATTAAAAACCCTTTCAAATCCTACAGGTCACATCTACACCCCACATTTAAAGCCCGTTGCATTCCCAAAGAATCTTAGGAACTATGGTTTTGTACAGGTGCTGGGAATTGTAGCTCTGTAAGGGGTAAACTACAGTTCTCAAGATTCTCTGGGGGAAGCCATGTGCTGTAAATGTATGGTGCGCATATGACCACAGGGTGGGGTAAAGATTTCCACCTACAAGGCCCTGTCTTCAACAGGCGCCAAAAAAGGCAATAGGCACTACGTCTGTTTGATATTGAACAGGAGTGAGTTCCAAAGGGTGGGTGCCACCATGCTGAGGGCCCAAATCTAAGACCGTATGGAAGGACCTCCTGATGAGGTGGTACCTGGAGGAGGCTCTCGCCTACTCAAACACACTCTTCTACACCATCCCACAGGTGAGAAAACCAGAGAGAAGGGGCCTCCCCTCTTCCTTGTCATGCAGGTGCCAGGAGAGGGACAGGCAGTAAGATTCCAGTCCCAACTGCCACCCTGGGCAACTTCTAGGAGGAAGGGCAGGATATAAAGTTGATCAGTCAATCTGTGAGAAGGGTTGGGGACCCTGCTCGACACAGCCCTCATCTATCCAGACGCTTTTAGTGTAAAGCAGGGTGGGGAAGTATGCAGCCCTTGACCTAATTTCATGTGGACAGAGAGCCCAAGGAAGGACAGAGGTTTGGGGGGAGGAATGGGAGGGGGAAGCTGACACAGATGGAGTGAGAGGAGGAGGAAGGAGAAAAGCCCCACGCACACTATTAATTCAGATCTCTTCTGCCATTGTCCAGAGCGGGGGGGGGGGAGAGAGAAATGGGTGTCTCCGCCCACTTGGTTCTGGCCCTGCCCACTGCAACTCCTGACAGATCACCCGAGGGAACGTGGCCCTCAACAGATAAATGGTTTCCCAACCTTGGGGTAAAACAACAGAGCAGACTTTGTTTCTAGACACCGACCATTATATTTAAAGGAGTCCAGATGACTAGGGGTGTCTTCTAGGTCAGTGCGAGTGAGACATGGAGGTTTTCCTTCAACAGCCTCTGCCCAGACGTGCTTTTGGCCCTACTGTACCTTAAACCAATGAAAATCCAAACATGGTTGTTACTATTAAAGAATTCCCACATGCCCCTTTTAACCCACATTTGTAATCTGCAAAGCACTCCATGCGCTGCCTACTTAGTCTGTCCACCTGCGAGTATTATTTCATGAGAGAACTCACTCTGACCGTGATTTAGCCAGTCCATGGCAGAGGTTGGCCTTCCAATGCTGCTCTCCTAAATCTAACACACAGGAGGAAAAGCTTTTGTAGGCCAAGGGTCACTTTCCCTTCTGGGCAACCTTCTGGGGGCCGCATGCCAGCAGTGGGTGGGGCCACAGGCAAAAGTGAGCGGGGCAATGAATGTAAATTTCACCTTTGTACAGTAGGCTACTTTCAGCACACACTCGCATAGTCCCCTCTGTCTTGGCAAGCACGAGACATTATCCGTATCCAAGGACACAATCCCAGCCAGGCAAGGAGCACTCAAGGAAGGTCCGACTCAGGAGCATGACCGGAAGAGAGGCACAGGTGGCTGGGGAAAGTCCCAAGGGCCAGATGGTGGGGGGCATTTGGCCCTGACCCAAAGTTCTCCCACCCCTGATCTAGTGCTAGACCACATTTGGTTTTTTTACTTGATTTCCTTATATGCCCCCCCATACCACCTCTGAACCATGTACTCGGGCACAGTCTCAAGGCAAAAACTAGCTTGCGTCCTGAAGTGCTGTCAGCAGTTCTGCAAAAGTGATAGAATCAATGAGGCTTAACTTCACAGAATCAGCAATCCAGTATGACCCTTATTACTTGGGTACTATGACCCACTACTGACAATAGCCCTGGTTCAAAAGCAACAATGGGGGTGGGGGGACCCGTTGCCAGTAGCAGACCTTGTTAAATAGGTTGCAACCATGCTGAACGCACCATGGAGTCCCTAGAGCAGCGTATCATGCTTGCAGCAGCAAGGGCACCGACAAAGCAAAACGTTCATTTTCATCTTTTATAAAGGAAAAGGCCATTCCTGGCTGGGGGGGGGGGAGAGCAAGGCATTCCAGCCTGTTCACAAAAGGTTACTAACAAGGCTAATTTGCACGCTGCTGTTTACATTATAAATAGTCACGCCTGACGAAACTGTTGCTGTGAGAGAGAAAAAAGCTTCACTAGTTTTAAGGACATTGGGTAGGAGGGGACAGTTTCTGTACAAAGAAAAGGAAGGCATTTACACCAGCAGCAAAGTCATCAACCGGTGGAAATCGTTTTGACAAACCTGCACCACCACCAGCTCCAAATGTCGAGCTAGGCCTCAAAGTCCCAATAAAGAGCATGCTGCACTCCTACATCTCAAATGCTTCGTTCTAGCCAGAAATAGTTCTTTAAATAGATTCCATACCTGACACAGGAGACAGATCTATGAGCAATGAATACTCTTTCCCAACACTGCCCACAAATTTAGGCTCCGTAGAAAGATGCAGTGGTATCTCTAGGCCAGTGGTTGCCAACCTTCCCCCCCCCCCAATAGACTACACGAAAACTGCTGAGGGCCTTGGTGGGCCAATTAATGATTTTTCTGCCTGTTGTAGCAATTGTAATGTGCTATGCTAGATGCTGCAGTTGGTCTAGACTAGAGCAAGGCTTCCAAAACTGTGGACCACTAACAGTAATAGAATCATAGAGTTGGAAGGGGCCTTGTACGCCATCGAGTCCAACCCCCTGCTCACAGCAGGAAATCCACAGCTAGAGCATCTCCCGCAGATAGCTGTCCAGCCTCTGCTTGAAGACATCCAGCGAAGGGGATCCCACCACCTCCTTAGGCAGTCGGTTCCATTGCCGAACTGCCCTTACTGTCAAGAAGTTCCTTCTAATGTCCAATCTGAATCTACGCTCCTGCAACTTAAAACCATTAGACCTAGTCCTACCCTCTGGGGCAGCAGAGAACAAATCTGTACCCTCCTCTATGTAACAGCCCTTCAGGTACTTAAAGAGTGCAATCATGTCACCCCTCAGCTTTCTCTTCACCAGACTGAACATGCCAAGTTCCTTCAACCTTTCCTCATAAGACTTGTTCTCCATACCAGCTATCATCCTCGTCACCCTCCTCTGAACCCGCTCCAACTTGTCTATATCTTTCTTAAAATGAGGCGCCCAGAACTGAACGCAGTATTCCAGATGAGGCCTGACTAATGCAGAATGTAGTGGGACTATTACTTCCCTCGACCTGGAAACTATAGCTCTGTTTATGCATCCCAAAACCGCGTTTGCCTTTTTTGCCGCAGCATCACACTGCTGGGTCATGTTCAACTTGCGATCCACTACAATCCCAAGGTCCTTCTCACACACACACTACTGCTAAGCAGGGTATTTCCCATCCTGTACCCGTGCAAGCTTCATTCAGGTGGTCCACGGCAAGTCCATATTAAATATTCACAGTTATTTTTAATTGTATGTTATTGCTTTTTATTTCTTATACTGCAGGGCTTCTCAACCTTCCTTAATCCCATTCCCCCCTTTAAAACTCACTCTCCTAACAATAACGTGGAAATCATGTAATAACCTGCATACTATCGTCTCACCTTCCAAACATAACATTTCATACCTTTATATTTTAATATTGTGCATTTTTACTTATATTGTAATTTTTTAAAAAACAATCATGCCCCCTCAGAAATCTTCATACAACACCCCCCCCCGGTTGAGTAACACTGTGGACATGCCATAGACTACCGGAATGAAGCATCTGGACCACTGGTAGTCCACAGACCACAGTTTGGGAGTTCCTGCTCTAGGCCAAGTAGTTTTACTTTGGAGTCTAACGCTGGCATAATTGTCTTAGGCTGCTACCTGGCTTTCTTAGCCAAGCTCTCAAAGCAACTTGAGACAAAACACCAGGGATTTGCCCTCCTGCATCCTCTATCTGGGCATCTACAGTAGGGCCCTGCTTTACAGCGGTCTCAATTAGATGCAATTAGACTAAAGCCCCACTCATACGGCGCTTGTTCTGCTTTTACGGCGGTTTTTGGGCATCACGCGCCATTCTATTCAATGAGTTTCGCTCTTCAGCGGTTTTCACTTTTCAGCGGGGGTCCGGAACGTAACCCGGCATATGAGTGGGGCCCTACTGTATTTCCAGTATCATAAGGCAGGGCAGGCAGACTTCAGGCCTGCAGGATCTACTTTGACACTTTTACTAGAACACCAAGTCCATCAAGCAGAGCCAGGGGAAAATCAGTGGCTATGGGAATGGAGCCAGATGCAAACAGTGGCTTGGGGCACAACCTATTACCTCTCGCACCCCAAAAGCCACATGCCAGCATGACTTTAATGTGCAAGTACAAATCTACATCCGAGACCAACTTGGTCTCCCAAATCAACAGATCAAGTACAGCCCTTCTGAAATTGAGCTTTTTGCAGAAAGACATCTAGCTGATCAGCACAGAAAGCCTTCAGTTCCTTCTCTGGTTTGTCTTTTTTGACCAATGCCACAACATAGTGAACCAAGGCTGATGGATCAGCATCACATATTGGCTCCAGTAACTTGGCATGCCAGGATTTGAGCGCATCCATGTTCTTTATTATCATGGTGGTGATGGTGCTGCAGCAGCTACACTTCTGGTAGCATCTCCCTGCACCAGTCCCACTCCCTCCCCCCCTCCCCGTGAGCAGTTACTTGCCAGCAGCAACTCTCCCCCCATCCCCTCTGACCAAGTTAGGGCCTAGAGTCAGACCAGGAAGGGTTGTTGGTTGTTTTTTTTTTTACTGAACGTAGGTTTCAGTTGATGCCCTCAGCTTATCTTGATGGGAGATATCACGGGATCCCACATGAGGAGCGGTGTATACGGATGCAGCCAGATTGAGGACATCATACATTACTTGTTGTTCTGCTCACTTTTTGAGGATCCCAGAGGGAAGAACCTGTCTCCCGTTATGCAGCTATTTTCAGATCAACCTCCACAGAATGTCGTACTTTCTTTACTAGACAAAAATGTGTATATCACATATAAAGTGCCTCAGTTTGCTCTAGCAGCAAAGAGGTTGTGTTAGAACTTTTAATGATTGTTTTAGCAGTTATAAATTATAATGGTGTTAAGTGGGATATTTAATGCTGATTTCCTGACCTGTTTTAAATCTTATATTTCTTTCTTTTAGTATTTTAAATGAGTTTAGTAATATTGTAAAGGTCTATGGCCAATGTACAATAAAAGACCTCTTTCGCAAAAAAGAGAGAAATTGAGCTTTTAATCTTCAGGTACTACTACAGGTGTACTACAGGCTACTTTAAGGACAGAATATGGAGAAACCAACTGGTACCCCATCGGAAAGGGTGTGAGACAGGTGTATTTTATCACCCTATTTATCTAATCTATACGCAGAACATATCATACGGAAAGCAGGATTGGACCAAGATGAAGGAGGTGTGAAAATTGGAGGGAGAAATATCAATAATTTAAGATATGCAGACGATACCATACTACTAGCAGAAACCAGTAATGATTTGAAACGATGAAAGTTAAAGAGGAAAGCACAAAAGCAGGACTACAGCTGAACATCAAAAAGACTAAAGTAATGACAACAGAAGATTTATGTAACTTTACAGTTGACAATGAGGACATTGAACTTATCAAGAATTATCAATACCTTGGCACAGTCATTAACCAAAATGGAGACAATAGTCAAGAAATCAGAAGAAGGGAAGGACTGGGGAGGGCAGCTGTGAGAGAACTAGAAAAGGTCCTCAAATGCAAAGTTGTATCACTGAACACTGAAGTCAGGATCATTCAGACCATGGTATTTCCGACCTCTATGTATGGATGTGAAAGCTGGACAGTGAAAAAAGCGGACAAGAGAAAAATCAACTCATTTGAAATGTGGTGTTGGAGGAGAGCTTTGCGGATACCATGGACTGCAAAAAAGACAAATAATTGGGTGTTAGAAGAAATTAAACCAGAACTATCACTAGAAGCTAAAATGATGAAACCCATACTTTGGACACATAATGAGAAGACATGATTCATTAGAAAAGTTAACAATGCTGGGAAAAACAGAAGGGAGTAGAAAAAGAGGAAGGCCAAACAAGAGATGGATTGATTCCATAAAGGAAGCCACAGATCTGAACTTACAAGATCTCAACAGGGGGTTCATGACAGATGCTCTTGGAGGTTGCTGATTCATAGGGTCGCCATAAGTCATAATCGACTTTTTCAAGTCGTAGTCGACTTGGAGGCACATAACAACAAACAACTACAGGGAGTCCTCCCCTGCTTCCTTCCTAACATTAAGAATGCTGGGAGTACTACTGAAAGAAGACAACAAAGAGGGTTGATCCTGCTACTCACACGTGCCTCACAGTTCCCCCAGTGCAGGGGGCAGCCAATGTGGTGCCCTCTAGATGTTGTTGGACTCCAGTTCCCATCAGTCCTGACCACCGCCCGTGCTAGCTGGGACTGATGGAGTTGTGGGCCAACAACATCTGGAGGGCACCACATTGCCTATCCCTGTACTAGCGTATCTGGGGATTAAATGGGCTTTGATTTCTTGAGCAGGCCCTCCACTGTTGGTGGCACAGAATGGTGGCTAGAGGCAGGGAAGGACTGACAATTGAGCATGTGTATGGAGGGTCCCCTTCAAGATGTGCTGACCTAATACATCCTTCAGATGTGCTGATCTAACACATCCAGCCTAAACATAGTATAGCTTGATCCGCTCTTGCAGCTCATAGCAGAGGAAGTGCAACAGTTTGCACAATGAAACTGATATTTAAACGTTGTTTTTATACTTACTAAAAACACATGTTGGTGGGGAGATAGCTACCAGATGCTTATTTTTAACAAATAATCAACACATGGCCACATTGGGTTTTGCTGCTATATCATAAAAAACGGATTGATTATACCACAAAGCAACACTTTGAATGGTCAGAAAAGCTGTGTTTGGCAAAAACTGTAAAGAGCTCCCAAGAAAAATGTGTGTGTTGACAAGTATTTTTTTTCCAGATTTCTTCAGAACTACCTCTAATAAATATTGCAAAACATCAACAGCCAGCTGAACATGCTGGGGTGCCAAATCTCCTTCTCAATGTCCAAAACCTGTTCCTAGCAAAGCAAGTTCCAGAATGCTTTAAGCTCTGGAGGGGGATGGAGGGGAAGGAGAGTCGAAGCCCCCTGAAGCAGTGAGGAAGAACAGCGCAAGAAAAGGCACAGCCCCCTGAAGTTAACCCCTGAGCATATCATGACACGCGCTACCAAGAATCCAGTCAGCAAAGCTGCTGTCAAGACTGGATGCGTTAGATCAGGGCATTTGAAGGGAAGCCTTCATAGGCATGCTCAATGAGCACCAACTCCACAGAGACACATCCCCTTAGTTACAGCAGGGAAAAGGTTCAAAACACTTTTGTTTATTGACTTTGGGAGGTTTGCTGCAGCAAAGACGAGCCATTCCTGCTCTTGGCCACCGTTTACTATCAACAGCAATGCAGGGCGGAACGCTTTCTGCAGAAAGTTTTCCGCAACGGGGGGGGAGATAGCTTTCCAGTTTTCTATGGACAGTCACGCCATTTCTAAAAACGAATAGCTTTGTAAAATTAATTAGTAGCATAACGAATGGACACAACACTGTTGCATCATAGCCTGAACACCCAGAGTACAGGGGAGGAGACTGAGCATCAAGTCTCTGTTGCTCTCAGAACCAGTAAGAACTGGAGGAAGAGGGAAGGTGCCTGTGAAAGATCATTTGCTGCAGGACCGCAGGCAGAGGCCAAGAGGGCAGAAGAGCAAGAAAAGGCTTTGCTGCCTTCTAGCCCAGGTGTGGGAAACCTTTTTGGCCCGATGGGCCAGATCATTATCCCCACCCCCATGGGCCGAGGTTGACAGCTGGGTGGGGCCACCTACCAGTTAATCATCTGATGTCTTCATGACGTCAGGTGATACGCATGGCCGGTCCTGCCCACCTGTTCAAGTTGACCTGTGGGGATTGGGGGGGGGGGGTGTCTGCTTTTCTAGTGCATTCCCTGTAAGGAAATGGGATGGCAAAGTTGCACCCAGCAGGATTGAAACACCCCCTCCCTCTCATCAGCTGATGAGCGGAGAGTTCAATCCTGCTCTCTGCAAGGTGCTGCTTTACCAGTGGGTTGCCTGCAGGGAGTGCTCTGGTGACGCAGCACCCAGCAGGATTGGACTCTCTGCTCATCAACTGATGAACAGCGGGGCGTCAATTCACTTGTTTGGTTGCAGGCACCAGTTCCCTGTGAATTGAACCCCTTCGATCCATCAGCTGTTGTCACTCGCCCATCAGAAATTATGTCAGCTGATGGACAGGAGTGCATGGTTTGGGGGCGGGGAATGGCCTTGCAAGCAAAATTGGGGCCCCTGGGAGGGACCCTACCCCCAATCTAGCCTATGCTCACCTATTGCTGCTGCAGTGTGTATGCAAGGGCAAGGATGTTGTGCTATTTTCATGGCAGCATCACAGTTAGAGTGCTGGACTTGGACCTGGAGAACTAGAGTTCAAATCCCCACTCAGCCATGAAGCTTACTGGGGGATCTGACACCAGTCACCATCTCTCAGTCCAACCTACCTTGTGCGGTTGTTGTGAGGATAAAACAGGGAGGGGGAGAACCTTGAATGCCACCTTGAGTTCTTTGGAGGAAAGGCAAAATACAACAGAATAAAAAATAAAATTTAAAATAAAAATCTCATGGGGGCAGGAAGGAAAATACACTAGCAACTATCCTAGTTATTTAGGTTGTGGGGTAAAGGAGGAAGCAGAGGAAGGAACATAGCTCATTAGTTATTTGCACGCAGATCGTCCCAGGTTCAAATCCGGCTGTCTCCAGGTAGAACTGGAAAAGACTTCCATAGTTTCTGCAATGTGCAGATAGCAGGTGCCTGTCATATTTCAGCAGGAACGCTGTTGTGCAGAACAGGGGCTGCCGCCCTGAAAGCCCTGTTATTGTGGAGCAGGCTTTTGATTTCTTTGGAAGTTGGAGGAGAAGCTCTCCTGCAGACCACAGGGACCTACTGGATATATAAGGAATAAGGCGGTCTTTCAAGTCACCTGGTCTTCAGCTGCTGTTACAGGGCCTGATATGCTAGTACAAACACCTTGAACTTGGCCCAGTAGCAGACTGGCAACCAGTGCAAATTGTGGAAGAAATGTGGGACCTCCCACATGCAAAGCAGATTCTCTACTACTGAAGTACATTCCCTGCCATTCTGGCTGAAATGCCTATTAATGGTGCAAGAACCCCGTCGCCTTTTGCATATGGCCACCCTACCAAGGACTGTATTTGCCCCCCCTGAACGCTTCCCCACCCAAGGTCTAAGTGGTAATTAACCTTTTTCACACACAGCTCTCAGTGTCTGTTCAAAGCAGCTACAAACAGTTTTCAGTGCCTTCATTTTTTTTCCTTACAGGTTTTAAGGGAAGCATCCTGTTCTAAAATATTTACAAATACACAAATAAAATAGTGTCCAAGAACAGTTCTGAATCATTAGAAGTGTGTATGGCCTTGCCTTCAATCAAATATTTCACTTCAACTCTTTTTGACTACTGAAACTTTTTTATTCTCTTTTTTTAAAGATGTAGGGCATCAGGACATTTTCCAGAGTTTTCTGGGAAGTTTGCCAATGAAACATTTTCCAGAAAACCCACATCACTATCTGGAAATTGTGTGTGTGTGTTTTGAGGAGGGTGGGAGAGAAAACAGGAACCCAGATATAAATCTGCATTCTTCCAAAACGCCGGACCAAACTATACATCAGTTTACAACACACCAGTTTACAATTGCGCACTTAAGTATGTGGCTGGGGCTTTCTTTAAAAACAAAAAAAGAAAACAGTCACTGTGGAGTACAATGAAGAAGGAGCTAAATCCAGTGTGGTGTAGTGATTAGAGTGTCAGAGTGGGACCTGGGAGAACCAGAGTTCAAATCCCTGCTTGGCCATGAACCTCGCAGGGTGACCTTGGGCCTTCCACTGTCTCTCAGCCCAACCTACCTTACAGGGTTGTTATGAGGATAACATCGGGAAGGGGAGCACCATGTTTAGATGCCATCTTGAGCTCCTTGGAGGAAAGGCTCCTTGGAGGAAAGGCTATAAACTTAATAAATATATAAATAAACCCATTCTCCACATACCACTTTCCATCTGAAAAGTCCTCTCCTCCGCCTCCAAAATGCAAAGCTATGTTTTTTCCTGAATGGTTTTTCATTATCATTGCGACACATCACATGCCAATAATTCACAGCATTATTTAATATAGATTCCCAACTACAACAAATTGAAATAAAAAACCCCTCTCCTTTCTTCGTCATCCCACCCTTTCTTTTTAATCCGCCTTCATTTTCTGAAAGTATGTCCAGAATAAGTGCACACATACACTTGCCACAACTGTAAACTGCTTAATATACAATTTTAAACATGCAGTACTTTGCATATTTAGGAAGCTACAGTGGCATGGGAGGTGAAGGTGGGGTGGAGGGAACTGAGGCATATTGATACACGCCCTGCATCACCAACTCAGAAATTAGGAGACAGGAATTCTTCTGGCACAAAAATCGTAAACATTTCTACAAATAAACAAATCAGAAATGTGTTTGGGAAACATTCCCAGTGCAGCTGGTAGCCAACACAACAGAGATGCTGATGAGTTTGCTCAGCAAACAAAAGTTACGCAACCAGGTTTCTAATCCGTTAGGGCCCAGGGTTAACACTTGCAATGGGAAGGGTGCCTCTATTTCTTTCTTCAAAGCTCTGTGGTTTGAAATCATGACACGGCTAAAGGAACATTTTCCCTTCATCATTCCATAAGCCTGAGCGTCCCAGATCTCGGCAGATGTAGATACATACATACCCAGCTCTCTCTGGTAAGATGTTCCAAGGGTAACTCTTCTTCCACAGTCAGCACATAGACCATCAGCAGTCACAAGCCTTCAAAGCACGGCTGGATGTTCACAAACTCCAGAACCTATGGTTTCAAAATGATTATATATATTTATTTATTTTTTAAAAAAAGGGCAGTAGCATAATGTTCTGTGTTGCAGGTAAAAATCTGGGAAAGAGATGTTGTCAGCTGGTGAACACCCTAATCTTCTCCACCGGACACTGATGGGATACACATCCACCTTCCTCGGCAACTGCTTTCCCCTATCCAAACTGTTAAACTCTTGCCAGATTCTAATGCACATCAGCATTCAAGCACCCTGCACCCATCCATGCCCTGATGGAGAAAGATGCTTGGGACAGAACTCAAACAAAGAACTCTGTTTAATCAGAGGTAAGTATCTCAATGACATTACAGCACAGGGCATCCCACTCCAAGGGGTGGTGCGGTGTGTGTTTTGAGGACCGCACCTGCACTATACATTTAAAGCAGAATTGCTTTAAAACAGCCATGGCTTCCCCCAAAGGATCCCAGGAACTGTAGTTTTTAAGGGTGCTAAGGGTTTAGGAGATCCATCCCCCATTCCTCCTACAGAGCCACAGTTCCCAGAATGGTTTAACAATCAATCCTTCCCAGAAAACTCTGGAAATTGTACTTCTGTGAGGGAAACAAGGATCCCCTAACAATCTGCAGCACCTTTAAACTACAGTTCCCAGGATTCTTTGGCCATGACTATTTAACATGGTATAATACTACTTTAAATGTATAGTGCAGATGGGGCCTAGGTCTGTGGGGTAGCCAGAAACATATAACTGTATTCCTCATTATTACCCCCAGCCGGTTTAAATCCATTTCAGCCTGTTAAAATCTGTTTCAGTCCACTTTTTATGCTGCATCGTATGTTCTTGGGGTGACTTTCATTACAGGGTAGCCCATAAATAAAACTAATTTGGGGAGAGAAATATGAAGATGTGTTGTGCTAAACAACCAAATACCATCAGAAATGTAGGGTCTATGTGTGGGGTCTATGGCAGAGTGTCTGACGACATTGATTCAGTAACAGGGCAAAGCAGAAAAGCATCAGTACAGGCCTGGTTCTCACCAAGACACTAATCTCTTTGGACCAAAATACATGCACAAATCTCCATGCAAAAACAAGCTTAGCATGGCAGGTACCCTTCTCCCTGACATGCTAGCTTTCTATGTAAAGGATTTTTTTAAAATGTTCAATCACATGAGCTCCTATCTATGGCATGAAGCAGTAAACTTATACCACTCCAATGAGAAACTGGCCTATGTGAAAACTATATTATCAAAAGTCCTCTTACTATTGAATGCCAAAAAGATCAACAATTCTGAAGATAAAATAAAGACAGGCTATGGATCTGATAATGCTACAGAGAAGAGCATTTAGCACACTATCGCACAAAACAATGCTAACAAGTGATGTCTGGCTATGCTTTAGCTAAAGCAGGTGTGGGGAACCTTTGGCCCACCAGAGGTTGCAGAACTACAACTCCCTTCAGCCCCAGCAAGTATGACCAATGGCCAGGGATGAGGGGAGATGTAGTTCAGCAACCTCTGATGGGCCAAAGGTTCCCCACATCCGTACTAAAGCTTCAGGGAGGGGGGAAAAACCAGTTTGGTGTGTTGAAAACCTCATGGTCTCCAGAGCTCATTCAGATTTGTTGGCTGGGGAGTGGTGGCGGGGGGGGGGGAGGTTGCATATTTGGGGTTAACAATTCAAGACTGCAATTATCGCAGAAGTGAAATGTATCTATCTGCTGCAACTTGGCACTCAGTACGTCTGTGAAAATGACCTACAAATTATGGTAATTACATGCAGCGATACATGCAGCTGGCTGCAGCCCCCGGGCCAGAGAGAGATTTCCAAACCTACCCCCACCCCTTCCTGGATGCATGAAACAAATTGCTACGCTCGCTGTCTTCACTGAGACCGCCCAGCAGGAGCTGCAGGGAGAAGAACAGGAATGAGATGCCTCCGAGGAGAAGTGAAGGTGCCTGGCTGATCCTTAGGCAGAAGGCGGCAGGGAGGAATCCAAAAGCCATGACGAGGGCAATACCTTTTTTAGAAACACCAACCGGGAAAGTGTGCTGGCTGTAGCTCGCTGGACAAGCTTCCAGGGTCAATCCCCGGCATCTCCAGGGTAGGCCTGGGAAAGAAGTCGGTCTGAAACTCTGGGAAGCCGCTGCCAGTCAGTGTAGACAATACTGAGCTTGATGGACCAAAGGTCTGACGCAGTATCAGGCAGCTTCCTGCGTACCCTGCAAAAGTGACCTATAAATCTTAAGGAAGATGAACCTGAACATGCCAAGCTTTGGCATGCCCAACTCTTGAAGTCAAGGGCTGGGGAATCTGCAGCCCTCCAGATATTATCAGGCCACAGCGCCCATCGTTCCTGACCACTGGCCGTGCTGGCTGGGGCTGATGGGAGGTGGAGTCCATCAAAATCTGGAGGGCCACAGGATCCCCACCTCAATACAGCACAGAAACAAAAGAATGAAAAGAAGAGCTTCCAGGAACTTCAGCGGAATCCTGTGGTTCTACAGCATATTCAAAGGATTTAAGAGTCAGGGATCCCACTGGAGTCCAAAGCCACACGGGAAGAGACAGAGCATCAATTGTTTTAGCCAAACTGCCTGAAGACCACAAACATTCTGCTCAAGAGGAGCCATAAAAGGAAACAGCTTCCAGTCAATGTTTGCTGAACCTCTGCGTGAAACAATCGTTAGCCATTTCTCATTCACAAACGCCTTTCTATTACCTCGGCACAAAAATAATTCTTTTAACACTAAGGCTTCCGTACAGACATTTAAATCAGGGGTGGCTAACCTGCAGGTGTTGTTAGACTACCACCCCAGACCATTGGCTATGCTGGCTGGGGCTGATGGGAATTGCAGTTTTTAAAAAGATGTTTTGTTTTTAATATGTTTTTGGTGCTTTTTCATGCCCTGAGCTTCCTTTGGGAAGAAAGGCGGGACATTAGAGTCAGTGTGGTGTAGTAGTTAGAACACAGAAATCTAGAGGCTAAATTTAAATATCTAAATCGTGATGGGATGGATATATTTTATGAACCACGACTTCCTAGCTCAAAGGCCAGTATTGCAAAAGGAAAGAAATATAACCGTGAAAAAGGAAGTATTTTAGGATATTCGAAAGGCAGCTTTTTTTGTTTTGTTAGAAAAAAATGAAATATCACTTCAGTTTAAAAAACACCTCTGGACTCATTACTCACGTAAACACTAAACCCCCTTGGGGGCAGGGTGTTATGCTTTCAATAAAAAAAAACGCTTGCCTCCACACCCTTCAGATAGGAAGAGAATATGAATAATGACTGGAAAAGCAAACCACACTGGAATGTGGCGTTTTGTTTGCACGTTTCCTACACAGCCAATTAAAAAAAAAAAAGGAACACATTTTCTACAGTTAGGGAAATCCCACTTCTCATTTTGCTAGTGACAAAGCACTTTCGTTATCCCTGATTCTCCAAAGATTTTTTTGTTAAAAAAAGACACCCAACTTTCTCTTTGACAACCACCGCAAGTTCCCCCTCCTTGACCTGGATCCTTACCTGAGCCATACATAACACAAATGCCACAAAAAGACTGAGAATTGGATTCCCACCCCCTTCGCCACCCCTTCAAAAATCCAAGGCTACAAACACACAAGGCCAGTTTAATTTCTCTCCCCCTTTGCACGCTATTATTTATTTAAATTTATATCCCCCCCCTTCCTTTCATAGGAGCCCAAGGAGGGAAACACATAGGCAATAAAACATCTAAATACAATTCCAATGTAGACTGGGGGGAAAAATCTCTACTTAAAAGGCTTGTTGAAAGAGGAAGGTTTTTGGTTGGTGCCGAAATGACAACAGGCAATGGCGCTTTCGTGACACTGTTGCATCCCTCACCTTTTATTCCACATTCATTAATCCAGAACAAGAACCAGGAACATAGAAAGCTGCCTTATACTGAATCTGACCCTTGGTCCATCTAGCTCAGTGTTGTCTACACTGACCGGCAGCAGCTCTCCAGGGTTTCAGGCAGGGGTCTCTCCCAGCTCTACCTGGAGATGCCAGGGACTGAATCTGGAACCTTCTGCATGCAAGGCAGATGCTCTGCCACTGAGCTACGGCCCTTCCCTATCTACCTCCTTTAAATTCTGTGCTCCCAGTCACTAAGAAGGATGAAATTATTCCCCTATTTAGCTGAAATACTGAAAGAATTGTGGGAGAAGGTGGTGATGGAAGTGTATCTTGGTATTATAGCCGCATTTGAAACATGCCACTAGGAACAGGCCGGAGCGGCCGAAAGCATCATGTGGTGATCCTCAGAATCTCAGAACAGAAGAAAAGTCTTACCAGTTTAGACCAAAAGTCTACCTGGTTCATATTTCATTCCTGAGGGTGGTGAGCTGGATACCTTCAGGAAACTCACAACCAAGGCATGCAACTCTTTTCTGGGGAGCCTTTGAATCATCCCTCTAGTCAGGACTGTTGCTAGGGGGTGGCCCAGAGGGCCCGAGCCCAGGTCTTTTGAACTGGGTCAAGGATCTCCTTCCCCCTTTTAAAAAAAGCTTTGCCTTTTCGCTCTGAAGCTGCATACACACCATACATTTAAAGCACATTTCCTCTAAAGAATCTTGGGAACTGTAGTTTACTCCTCACAGATCTACAGTTCCCAGCATCCTTAACAAACTACAGTTCCTAGGATTCTTTGGGGGGGGGTTAAATGTATGGTGTGTACGCAACCTGAAAGCCTAAATTTGCTTCTATACATATAAATTAGCATATACAAAATGTTATGAAACTTTGTGTCATGGGCCTGTTCCACAAATCTTTTAAGGATCTATCAAAGCCTTTACCCCTAGTCTTTTTGCATTATTGTGGCTAAGGCAAAATACATCTAACTGAAAAATGATCACATATTCTTTTGCTGCCTACCCTTGCCTCATTTCTCCCATTCCTCTGTTGTTTCTGTGTGTCTATTATATATTGCAAGCCCCTGAGGGTAGGGACTTGTCCTACCCGTTCTTTGTAAAAAAAAAAAAGTGTATGTAGATGGAACTATAGAAATAAATAAGGAAGTAACCCCTCTGGGCGTGGAAGCACCATTAAGCTGGTCATTTTTAATCTGACCTTCAAATGTGAAAGCTCCTCCAAAATGATGCACAGTGACCAGCATCCAACAAACTGACTTCTTGAAGGAGGACACAGGAGATTGGTATATTCTACAGCTGGAAGTGGAGAACGGTGTAAATGTTCCAAACTTTGGGGCTGGGCTGGGGTGGGACATCTTCCCTCTTTCCTCCTCTCCCTTGGGGACACTAATCCAGAACAAGGAAAACCTCCTTCAAGTTCCATGCTCACTAGCACAGATTACAATGTTCACCTGTACAGGCAAGCAATGAAAGCATGTCACTGATGAAAGACATCCACACATTAAATGATTTTAATTTCTGGGAGGAGGCAGTCCCCCCCTTGGAAGCAAACATCAAAACTGACAACCACACGTTCCACAAATGAGAAATTGGTGTGTGTGTTTTAGCCACAGTTCAACCAGCCCACTTGCAACACTCCAGGATGGTTGAAGTGGTAGTTACTGCCCATCACCACAACTTCAAGCCACATGTGAAAGGGATGCAGTCCCACACACACACTTACTTTGGAGTAAACCCTCTTAAATTTAGGTGACCCGTTCTCCTGAGCCAACATGTACGGGAGTGGGTTATAAATGGATTCTTATCACATAGCCTAAAGAATGGGAAAGTGCCCTCCCTACAAAAAATAAACAAAATGAATTAAATTAAACTAAATTTGTGAAACTGGGGGTGGGGGAGCAGGGACAGATATCTTTTAACCGCTCCACTCTGAACACACCCGGACAGCTGAAGTAGTACCTACTACATTCAACACTTCACCCCACATATTAAAAGGTAGCAGTCCTACTAGTCACCCTTCCTGGGGAGGGAGCCCTTTTGAATGTACCGGCTCTTCCTTCCAAGTAAACATCCACCCAGTTCAAGTGGATCCTTCTAGCATACTAGCCTGAAGAGGGGTACGCTGACGCGTACTAGGGACTCCAACAAACTCACCTTCAGAGATAAACGGGGAGCAGAGACTCGTGTATTTGCCTGGGGGGGGCAGGGAAAATTCACACGTCCCAAATTGAGGCGGGGGGAGAGAGAAACTCTTTTTCATTTCCTTCCTCCACTGCCCCCACTTCTCCTTTGGGGGCTTATAGGACCCCCCACTCCAATCCCCCCAGAGCGCACATGACACCCCCCAGCCTTCCCTCTTCCTCTCCCCCCCACTCCCCTTCCAACTCAGGGCAGCCCAAAGGGGAGGGAAAAAAGACTCCACAGAGGGGGGTGAGGTGAGGACCCTGCAGCTACTCGGGGGGGGGGAGGCAGGGGGCCCGTGAAGAAGCCCTTGTGTGAGCGAAGGGGAAATAAACGGGAAACTCCCGTGCCCAATCCCGAAACGGACGGGAAGAGAGACAGTCCAAATCACTCACCCCTCTGCACAAGCTCCTCGCAGCGGCCAGGGCTCCCACTCGGGCTCAGCCTCCCCTGCATCACTTCCGGGGGGTGGTGTCCGTTTGGGGAGTCAGCTGGCGACGCGATGACGTTGCACGGCGCCTACGCTAACGTGCCTGACGCCCCACGCAGTAAGGGCAAAAGGGTTCTCGTTCTCTGGCCTCTGAGGTGAGCGGGGAGAAAATCGTCGTTGGGTTGAACTATAATAGTCAAGGGGTGGGGTGGGGAGTAAGGAGGGATGATGACCGGCCTAGCTAGGATTAGGTTAGGATGGACGACGGAGGGGGGGAAGCGCTGCGGGGGGGGTGTCATGGAGGCAAAGTGAAGCGTTTTGAAACGAGGTCGCCCTCCGTGCCCACCCCCTTAGTCTATTGGTACAGCCCAGACGGCTCTCTAGAGAGCAGCGCATGCGTTGTTCCTACCCTCTTCGCTAGGGGGCGGTAAGGCGCTCTCGTGTTTCCAAAATGGCGCCAGCAATGTCAATATGGAGGAGTAGAACTTGATCTGATCGCACCCCAAATAAAATCCCGTCTGTGTATTCCTCTTCGACGCATTCATGAGTTCCCTTGACAGCGAACTGAGACCCTGTTATCTTCCTCCCAAGACGCCTAACAAATTGAGGGCCTGACTCTCCGGGTAAGGTTGCCATGTCAGCCTCAGTTTATCATAGAATGGTAGAGTTGGAAGGGGCCTATAAGGCCATCGAGACCAACCCCCTGCTCAATACAACAGGAATCCAAATTAACGCATCTTCGACAGGTGGCTGTCCAGCTGCCTCTTGAAGGCCTCCAACGTTTCAGGGGGTGGAGCTTGGGGGGTTCAAAGGCGGGGCTTCATCAGTCATGGGGTAGAGCTTGATTGAGGAATGGGATTGAGCATAGTGGTGACTAGTGGTTGATATGATGCTCCTGCTTTATACTACACTGTGTTAGGCCATTGGTCCATCTAACCTATAGATTCCTAGGGGGTCCCCCTAACTCATGACCTCCACCCCTCCCAAAGAAAGATAGTACAGATTTGTATAGTATTTTCATATGCTGATTTATATGATTAGAAAAATTGTTATATTTGATATAGAAATACAATGCACACCTTCAGTGACTCCCTCCCACCCCTTTCTGATATTAAATAAAATACATTTCTTTGCCTGTGTGCACAGTTTTCCAGGAGTTCTGCTGTTTGCTCAGGGTTGAAAGATATAAAAATGTTAGTCGCAACTGAAGTGAGAATGTCCAACAGGAATATATGGACTCGGCCAACGGATGGGACACATGGGTCTCCAGATGTTCTGCTACAACACCCTTTGTCTCTGACCATTAGCCATAACTGCCTGGAACTCATGGGAATTGCATTCCAACATCTGGAGAGCCACAGGTGCCCCATCAACAGTGTTAACTAATGGACAGTTTTAAATTAAATGATTTGCAAACCAGCAATTCAAATAACAATGACAACTGAGAGAAGTTTACACCCAGGAAATACAAATGTAAGGGAAGCCTCTGTCTTAACATGTGGCTCTAGACTTGTAAGCAATGACCATAAATGAAAAGAAGGTCAGGAACGACAGCATTGCTTGCTGTGTGTTTGTAGTTTTCCAGTTGCAACCAAGAAGCCATCAATGTTGGCTCCATCTGCACTATACATTTAAAGCACTACTATACCACTTTAACAGTCTTGGCTCCCCCCCCCAAGAATCCTGGAAACTGCAGTTTGTGAAGGGTGCATAGAGTTGTTCAGAGACCACTATTCCCCTCACAGAGCTACAATTTTCAGAATTCCCTGGGAAGTGGGCTTGACTGTTAAACCACTCTGGTTGGCGATCACTCATGGCCGAGTAAGATTGTCTTCCAAGATAATTTGGTATATAATTCTGGTATTGGAGCCCTGAATGTATAGTACACATCGAGTCCCAGAGCATCTTGTGAATGGGCTCAGTTGATCTGAGTCAAAGCAGTGGGAGGCAGGAAGGAATTGGACATCCCATGGACAAGCATAATCTCCAGAAGAAAAGGTTGGAGAATAATTATTCCGTTTCATTAATATTTAGAACCATTGTTCTCTTTTGGCGCCGGCCCAAGACTTGACAATTTATATTCTTTCCTATTCACTTAGTCACCTTTGCCAAAAGGCCAAAAATGAATAAGAAGCACAAATATATTATTTTGCTTCGGATATGGATTGTATATTTTTGGATGCCTCATTCTTGTAATGAGTGCAGAGATAGCAGATAATGTCACGCATCCTGCTAAGGAAAAATGAAATGAAAAAGAGTTCTAGGAGAAGACTTTATTCATGCAACAGAGACTTAACTGGTCGACATAAGAGTGAGGCAGATCTTGACCCATTATCTACTTGATATCTCATCAGAACATTATGCAAAGTGAAAGAGGCTGGAAAGTTCATTTACTAAATTA
Organism: Rhineura floridana; assembly: GCF_030035675.1. Classification (NCBI taxonomy): domain Eukaryota; kingdom Metazoa; phylum Chordata; class Lepidosauria; order Squamata; family Rhineuridae; genus Rhineura; species Rhineura floridana. The sequence continues at coordinate 14,462,146 of NC_084496.1, forward strand.
TGTCACCAAATATGAGAGAGAATAACATTTGAAACAAGTTGGGATCCCTATGACCCTTCTCTCCCCACCTCCACTGATTGGTAACAACATTATTGCCCAAATTGCCTTTGGTTTCCGGTCATCCGTGTACATTTTTTCCTGACAGAGCAGATCTTGGATGTATTTGAAGCAATAACATGACTTCTCTAGAAAATAGCTTGAATCAGTGTTTTGTTTCTATAACTTGGAAATACAGCAAAGGGCAGGTAGAAGTCCTTGCAAGATGATTGGTAGTTGCCAGAGCAGGCTGTCCTCTTGCTGTTCTGAACTGTCCAATCGTAAGAATCGCTTTTCTTGGAACAATGGGTCTAAAGTTTCCAACTGGCCAACCAGATGCTTCCAAAAGTTTGTCTGTCTCTTTATTAAAAGCATCTTTACCCTTGCTATTCAAGCCAAAATAATACCACCACCCCCTGAGGATTTGAATCCAGGTCTCCCCAGCCATAGTACAATACTCTCATCGCTCTGCTGGCTTTTAAATCACAGCTGCCAATGCCCAGGAGTAAATCAGCAACCCTTAGATATTGGCTGCATTCGCATCTCATGGTAAGCCATAAATCAGAGGCTAGGAACTTCAGATCTGTGGGCCAAATGCGCCCCTCCAGGCCTCTCTATCTGGCCTTCAGAACTTTCCCCAGGCCACACCACTCACTGGCCCTTCTTCACACCAAAGTGTGGAATGTGTCCTTGAACTCTGATAATGCCTCTTGCTTGTCTGAATGGAGAGAGATGTGCGAGTGTGAAGAAAGCCGTCTACTGTACAACGGTAGCATTTATATTTGTTGCTTTGCCCACTTTTGCTAGCCCTGCCAACCATTGGCATGTGGCCCTTGGAAGTTTGCTCAGAAGGGAATGCAGGCCTTGGGCTGAAAAAGGTTCTCCAGTCTTGCCATAAACCATGGTTTACTGCGCACAGGCGATTCATGCCTGCTTCGCTTGTCCCCGTTCCTCCATATTTGCACTCAGACAGAACAAACCATGATCCCTGGCACAGCATTACATTCAAGCCAAAGATTGTGATTTGTTTCACTCCCAAGAAACCACAATCTGCCATTCCTGGCTCACTGATTGTTAGTTGGAGCAAACTGCAATCCCTGGTTCAGACATAATACTAAGCCAGACATCATGGTTTGTTTCCTCACAGTGCAAGCAGGGTGGAACAAAAACAGCTCAGATATGGGCCTTCTTCACAGTAAGCCACTAACTATGGTGTACTGTGATGCACAAACTGGGTCACTGACTTTTACCAAGTCTGCATAACCTGTGATCCACCAACCTGTGTAACTCCACATGACAAGAAGTACCACAGCTCAGTGGAAGAGCATCTGCTTGCATACAGAAGGAACCAGGTTCAATCCCCAACATCTCCAGGCAGGGCTGGGAGAGAACCCTGCCTAAAACCTGGAGAGCTGCTGTCAGCCAGTGCAGACAAGACTGAGCAATTTGGACCAATGGTCTGACTCAGTATAAGGCAGCTTCCTAAGAGATCTGATTTCGCATGAAACATACGTGAGTGCATTCCTAATCAGCGTCTAGCCTCATTGGCAGTTGCAACCATAATCCCGTTCCTCTTTGCCCAAATCCCAGTGCACTCATCAAACAGAAACAAGCACAAGTATCTTCCAAAAGGAGAGGGATGCTTGAAATATCCACCCGCTCCCAGTGTTGTTAAACCAGATTGACGGTTGTCAAAGAAGAGGAAATGAATTTTGTTCGTGCCAAGTGAGTTGAAGATTTAATATGCACTGTTGCACCGGAGAGAAGCCGTCTTCTCAGCCAAACAGAGCCGCCTCCTTCAATCTCCTCTCAATGTCACAGGAGTGAAGGGTGCCAGCTGTTCATTCTTCCATATAAGAGTCCTGCAGGCCATCCGCCACGGTGGTAAGCCTGTTTGGCTTTCTTCCCCCAGGAATGAATTTGACCCAGTGACTTTTTGTTGCGGCAGCTTAAATGTGCGGCAGCAGCGTGAATGATGATCTGTCACTTTTCCCAGCTGCAGAGCAATTGTGGGCCAGTGCTTCAGCTAAGTGTTGTAATTTAGCTCTTAAGATAACAAAATGGGGACACCCGACACCAGCTTTTTATTATTATTAAAGGAGCCCAAGAGTGGTGTTAAGCAAACACCAAGAACAAAGACCAGACCATCCGCTGCTACAGACATGATTCTTCCACAGGAAGGGCCATAGCTCAGTGGCAGAACATCTGCTTTGCATGCAGAAGATCTGAGGTTCAATCCCCTGCACCTCCAGGTAGGGCTGGGAAAGGATCCCTCTCTGAAGCCCTGGAGAGCCCCTGCCAGTCAGTGTAGTCCAGGTGTGGGCACCTTTGGCCTTCTAGAGGTTGCCATACGACTCACATCGGCCTCAGCAAGCATTGGCAATAGCCAAGGATGATGAGAATGGTTGTTCAGCAACCTCTGGAGGGCCAAAGGTTGCCCCCATCTGCTGCAGACAATACTGCTCTAGATGGACCAATGAATCTGACTCTGTGTAAGGCATTTTCTTATTCACACACGGATGAGGGGTGTTGAGAGGCAGCCAGAGGGGCACTTCTTACTCCAGAGGGTTCTTAGAAATGTGTTTGCTCTCTGAAGCTTCCTGAGCTCAGATTAGATGGTTACTGTGCCTTTAGCGCACCTGTTGAAAGGAGAGATTTGACACTTCCCTCCTAGCAGCGGCTGGAGAGTTGGAAGAGGCCTATAAGGCTATCAAGTCCAATCCCCTACTCAATGCAGCAGGAATCCAACTTAAAGCATACCTGACAGGGCTGTCCAGCTGCCTCTTGAATGCCTCCAGTGTTTGAGAGCCTACCTCCTCCCTAGATCATTGGTTCTATTGTCATACCGCTCTAACAGCTAGGAGGTTTTTCCTGATGTTCAGCTGAAATCTGGCTTCCTGTTCGTGCCCTGCCCTCTGGAATGATCGAGAAAAGATCCTGGCCCTCCTCTGTCTGACAACCTTTCAAGGACTAGAAGAGTGCTATCAGAAGAGTGCTAGAAGAGTGCTCAGTCTTCTCTTCTCAAGGCTAAACATGCCCAGTTCTTTCAGTCTCTCCTTGTAGGGCTTTGTTTCCAGTCCCCTGATCTTCCTCGTTGCCCTCCTCTGAACCTAACATTTCTCCAGGTAAGATCCTCCCAATGACTTCATATGACCAACAATGCTGGGGGAGAGGTGGAATCTTCTCTTGGCAGAGGTCCAGTGTAAATTGGTACGCAGCAGTTAGTTTTTCGGCATCTTGGTAAAGCAGAGAAGGGGAAGCTGTCATCTTCCAGATGTTGTTGGACCCCAGCTCCTATCAGCAGCAGCCATTTTGGCCCATGGACAGGGAGGATAGGAGTTTGAACACAACATCATCCAGAGGGCCACAGATTTCGCATCACGGTTCTAGAGCTTTCATCTGCCCAGCTCAGCTCAACTCCAAAACAGGAAATGTCACATTCATAAGAACATAAGATCAGGCCATCCTGTTTTCAGTGGCCAACCAGATACCCATGGGAAGCTTACAAGCAAGACCTGAGCACAAGAGCTTGCTCACCTCCTGTGGCCTCCAGCAACTGGTATTCCGAAGCATCCTGCCTCCGACCATGGAGGTAGAACACAGCCATCAGGGTCAGGAGCCATTGACAGCCATATCATCCATGAATTTATCTAATCCTCTTTTAAAGCCATGCAAGTTGGTGGCCATCACTGCCTCACTGAATGCCATAGTTCAACTATGTGCTGTGTGAAGAAGTACTTTTATTTGTCTGTCCCGAATCTTCTAACATTCAGCTTCATTTTGATGACCCGACTTCTAGAGAGGGAAAAAAAACTTTTTTCTATCCACTTTCTCCACACCATGCTCAATTTTCTATCATGTAGCCTCTTACTCGCCTTTTCTCTAAACTAAATTTATGGTGATGATGTGGTGCATTCATTAGAGTAGTGGGTTTCAATCTGGTTTGCCCAATAAATGCACCGTTCAAACCCAGTCACTAATCCCCCGTTGCGAGACAAACAATCTGGCATGGCCAGTTTCGGGGCCTTCCTGAAAACCCCCCTTTTCTCTCTAGTTAAACATTTGCCGTCTGTTCCTTTAGAAATGACAATGGGTTGTCTCTGCTGAGAACAGTTAAGAAAGAGAGCATTATGTCCATCTTGCTGAGAATCACTGTCTGCAACCACAGACAACGAAAACTTAGTCATGAGTTCACATAAATCATTGGCATAAGAAAGACCAGCAGCCCTGGTTAACAGAAGAGCTTCTGTTCCGAGACACAGACTGGATCTGCATTCATCGTTTCTGAGTCATTAAAAAAAAATGGAACATTGGCTTGGATCCAACGTACCCTTTCCACAAGTGGAAAATGTGGTTACTTGTATATATAATCACGGTGGAGAAGTTACCAATTTCCCCCACCCTGGTTTCAGGCCCCTGAACCTCACTCATGGCATGCTGTCGTTCCAGAGGGTTTCTGAACTCTCAAGAGCAGAGATGGATGGATCAGACTATTAAGAACCTCGGAAAGGCCCTGATGGATCAGGCCAGTGGACCATCTAGCCCTTCAGCCTGTTCTCACAGAGGCCAGCCAGATGCCACCATGGGAAGCCGACAAGCAGGACCCAAGTGCAACAGCACTCAACCCACTTGTGATTCCCAACAGCTAGTATACAGAGGCACGCTCCCTCCAACAACTACTAGCAACAACAGACTCGGCAGGTGCACAGGTCACAGCCTCCTCCACTATGGTGTGATGTACTACCTTTCTGTTTGATTATAGTAATTCTTTCTAAATGTACATCTATACATATAAATTGGCACGTGCACCTTGTTCAGAAACTCAATGTGAGTTGAGTGGAGACATTGGCCTGGGAAAGTTGGGCCTTAAAAATGGCTGGGCCAGCTTGAGTTTCAGAGCAGGCTCTTTTCAAAATCCTAGCATGAGCGCTGGACAGATCCGGGATACAATTTCCATTAGATCCACCCCATACTTTTTAAAGCACATGGCTTCCCCCCAAAGAATCCTGGGAAATGTAATTTGTTAAGGGTGTTGGGAATTGTCGCTCTGTGAGGGGGTAAGCTGTGGCTCCCAGGATTACTTGAGGGAAGCCACACCCTTTAAATGTATGGTGTGGACATTCTCCATGCTTGGGTAAAGCTTAAATAATGTGGCATATTGCTGATATGAGCAAGGTTTCCACCCCCCTCCATTTGGTACATGGAAATTAAAAATTCTCTGTTGTTGGCAGATAATAGTAGTTTTCTATCTCTTCCAGTTCCTTTTGGGTTTAACGAAGAGAGCCAATAAAATATTTGGAAACTGATTAAGGAGTGTGTGAAAATGTCCCATCTGTTTGGAGGCTTTCCTCCTGCCCTGCCGCCCCCATCAACCCAAATGTTGATGAGTCTGTTTCCTCGTTTCTATAGATGATGCCAGTTGCCCGTCAAGAAGTTCTTGGCCTTTATCGCAAAATCTTCCGCATCGCCCGAAAATGGCAATCGGCATCCGGGCAGATGGAAGAGACTGTCAAAGAAAGACAGTATATTGTAAATGAAGCTAAAACGTTATTCCAAAAGAATAAAATCGTGAGTGTCTGTGTTGTCAAAGTACTATGGTCTTTGCGTTGGCATTGGAGAGGGCAAGAGGAATAGCTTTCTCCCATTTTGTCCCAGTGGATAGGGCAGATGTTCCTTTGTATGGAGACCAGTGCTGGCTGGTGGACCAGCGGGGGTTGAGGCCCATTGCTCTCCTGGCTTCCCAACACTGTGGGTCACTGCCACTGAATGAGAAGGGGAGGGGCCTCTGCCGATGACGGAGATTGTGGCTTCTTGTATAGACTTTAGTCTGTGATCAGCGTCAGAAGTCAGGAGTGCAGAACCTTTTTTAGCCCAAGGGCCACATATCTGGCCACATTTGCAGATTCAGTCCCCAGCATCTCCAGCTAGAGCTGGAAAGGGCCCCTGCCATGGAGATGCTGAGGATTGGACCTGGGACCTTCTGCATGCAAGGCAGATGCTCTACCACTGAGCTACAATCTTTCCCTTATTTTTGTTTTAGAGAGTTAGTATCTACATTGAATCACAGGTTGCATTTCCTGTTTTAATTTTTGTTTTGTCCTGCATTGTTTTGTCTGACAAGTTAACAGATCCCGAGCTGATTAAACAATGCATGGAAGAGTGCAAGGCGAGGATAGAGATAGGACTTCACTATCACATTCCGTATCCAAGGCCTGTAAGTAGGAATACACCTGATGCGAATCTCTTTGTGTCATTAACTCTGTAGAGTTCAACCCATGCTAGAGAGGAGCGATTGAATCATCCCATTTGCTTCTGTGGGAACAATCCTGCAATTACTGTTAAGCACATGTGTCGGGCTGAATCAGGGCTCTGTAGTCCCTGATCTTCAAAGTAGTCTCCCACTTCTGAAAGAGTCATTAAAACAATGCCTTTTAGTAACACAGTTGCTTGGAGAATCAGGATGTTGGCTTGATGTTTAATTATTATGTAGCATGGCTTCCCAAGTTTTTAGACATCAAATGGTGTTAATTAGCAGCCCTCAGTCATTTATTTATTTATTTATGTATTTATTTTATTACATTTTTAGACCGCCCTATAGCAATAAGCTCCCAGGGCGGTGTACAGCATAATAAAACAGGTTAAAATACAAGTGGATGTAGATACACAATAAAACATAATTAAAAATTTTCAATTTTAAATTCAAATTTTAAAATTTTTTAAATGCCTGGGCGAAGAGGTAGGTCTTTACCTGGCGCCGAAAAGATAACAAAGAAGGCGCCAGGCGTATCTCATCAGGGAGGGCGTTCCATAGTTCAGGGGCCACCACTGAGAAGGCCCTAGCTCTAGTTATCGTTCTCCGTGCCTCCCTATGCATTGGGACACGGAGAAGGGCCTTCGACGTCGAGTGCAGCAACCGGGTAGGTACATAGCGGGAGAGGCGTTCCGCCAGGTATTGCGGTCCGATGCCGTTAAGGGCTTTATAGGTAAGAACCAACACTTTGAATCTGGCCCGGAAACATATTGGTAGCCAGTGCAGCTGGGCCAGGACAGGTGTTATATGATCAAATTTTTTTGTCCCAGTAAGAACTCTGGCCGCAGCATTCTGCACCAGCTGAAGTTTCCGAACCGTCTTCAGAGGTAACCCTACGTAGAGTGCATTACAGTAGTCCAATCTAGAGGTTACCAGAGCATGGATAACTGTGGCAAGGTTCTCCCTATCCAGATAGGGTCGTAGTTGGGCTACCAGCCGAAGCTGGTAGAACGCATTCCGTGCCACCGAGGCTACTTGAGCCTCCAGTGACAGGAGCGGATCTAATAAGACCCCCAAACTACGGACCTGCTCCTTTAGGGGGAGTGTAACCCCATCTAGGGCAGGTCGGACATCAACCATCTGGGCAGAGAGCCCCCCCACCAACAGCATCTCAGTCTTGTCAGGATTGAGTCTCAGTTTATTAGCTCTCATCCAGTCCATTATCGCGGCCAGGCAGTGGTTTAGTACATTAACAGCCTCACCTGAAGAAGATGAAAAGGAGAAGTAGAGCTGCGTATCATCAGTATATTGCTGGAAACGCACTCCAAATCTCCTAATGACCTTGCCCAGCTGCTTCATATAGATATTAAAGAGCATGGGGGACAGAACTGAACCCTGTGGGACCCCATATTGGAGTATCCAGGGACTCGAGTAATGCTCCCCAAGCACCAACTTCTGGAGACGATTCTTGAGGTAGGAGCACAGCCACCGCCAAGCAGTGCCTCCAACTCCTAAGTCCGCAAGACGTCCCAGAAGGATACCATGGTCGATGGTATCAAAAGCCGCTGAGAGATCAAGGAGAACCAACAGAGTTACACTCCCTCTGTCTTTCTCCCGACAGAGGTCATCATACAGGGCGACCAAGGCTGTTTCTGTACCAAACCCCGGCCGAAAGCCCGATTGACATGGATCCAGATAATCAGTCATTCACAAATTACAAGATGGTCCCTCCTGTCAGCATTCAAATTCTGTGCAAATAGGGATCCAATATGGCAGTAATGATCACCTCTCTCCATCCTTCCTTCCTTCCTTCCTTCCTTCCTTCCTTCCTTCCTTCCTGTCTCTCTCTTTCTTTCTTTCTTTCTTTCTTTCTTTCTTTTCTTTCTTTCTTTCTTTCATAATTAAATTATAATAGAACGCAATCACTTCTACGTTAAACAAAAATACACGCACGTGCAAACATAAATATAGTTCAGACTTCATCATCTTAAATAACCATTTAATGATCCCACGATCTTATAATTATTAAAGTCATTAATTCAATAATTCAATAATACTATAGCTTAATGAATAAATATTATTGAACTAAACACAAATAAAGCAAATAATTTAAAACCTAATTCTTTTATGCCTAGCTCTCTTTTAATATATATTATTGTTGAAGCCCATTTCCCCATTTCCTCCCTCAGTATTTTATAAGGTCGCAGTAACACAGTCAATTTTATAACCTCCAATTGTTTCCAGATTTTCCTAATTATTTCTATTTTGTTTGCGCCTCTCTGGGCATCCATGTTTTGTCAAAGAGAAGTCTGGTGATTGTTAATATATATAACATTTGTGATTGATATTTTTTATTGCTTTCTTGCACTTGCGAGTAATTTAAAAGACGTAACAGAGGATCTACAACCAAACGAATGTTGGATATTTCTTCAACTATTTCTTTCACCATTCTCCAAAAACAACGTGCTTTCCTGCAATCCCACCACATATGCAAAACAAAAAATCTCCCCCACACTTTCCCATTCTCACAGAATATTGTGATGGCCACTGGCTACAAACAATAAATTTCCTCTTCTTCATTCTCACAGAACATTTACCATGGCCTAGGCTGAATTGGCAAATCAAGTTTTGAGATCAGCTGGCAAGCCAGAATCAGAAATCATGGTCTGAAATTGGTATGCAAACCCTCATTTGTGCTATGAGTTTGGTGTGATATCTGAACGGAAAAACCACTGTTATGTCCCTGGCTGTGCCTCTGGGGGCCATTGACCCAGAAACAGGAGTGCTACAAAAGCAGATGCACAGCTCTAAACGATGGTTTGCCTTTATCTTTGGAACCTGAAGTCATGGTTTGGGTTTTGAACGATGGTTAGCACAGTGGCAAAACTGAACTTCTGATCTCATTTTAACACAAAAGTAAACAGTGAAAATGCCAATCTTGGCCGCTTTGCTTCTTTCCACTCTTGATAGGAGTGAAAAAAACAAATCCCTGGCTTAACGTTAAATCTAAACCAGAGATAGTAGTTTGTTTGTTCCCAGCAAACCATGAGGTACAGCCAATGTTAGCTTACTGATTGTTGTTTGTGAGAGTGAAACAACTCACAATGGTTTGGACAGAACTCTACACCAGGCTCTTTGTTTCCTTGGCACACTAGTGGGGAGGAGCCAAACAGCCCAGAAAGGCATGTCCATGGTAAATGTTAGCTATGGTTTACCCTGGGATGTGAAAACATTAATTATAGTTTACTGTGACATGCGTTTGTGCAGACAAAGGGATCTGACTCCACTTTTTCCAAGTCCACATCCAATACTCCCTCTTGCACTTTGGCAGGGGGGTTGGGTGTACATGTGTGTGTGTGTGTTTCTGAGCAGTTCTGAATGTCTTCAGTTTCAAATGTTTGGGGGTTTTCAAATTATTTTCTCCTTGATACAAACAGATTCATCTGCCTCCCATGGGCCTCACTCAGCAGCAAGGTCGTACATTTCGACATCAGGAAAAGCTGAGGAAGCTTTCCAAGCCAGTCTACTTGAAATCCCACGATGAAATTTCGTAATCCAGTATCAGACTGTAGCCTGTGTCATCCTTGGGCTGCTTGGCAGATGCCTTTCACGCCCACAAGAAGTATAAATGAAACTAGCATGCTGACATCTTCCTCAAGGCCAGAAGCCCACTCGATCCCATGAAGGTGATGAGTAATGATATAATCAAACTGTCTTGTATTTATTAAACATCAACAGATGACTCATCAATAAAAGTAAACTGCTTTGTGGTATGAAGGGCAAAGTGTGATGGGTCTTGCACTGTAGATGGATATATCGCCATGTGGACAGGAAATGACAAGAGTTTGCCCTCAAAAGTCCTATCCAGTCTCAGGAGGCTGCTGTCCTGTGCTTCACTTATTTGCAAGTAAGTCCCACTGAACTCAACAGGGCTTGTTTCTGTGTAGACATGGCTGCAATCAGATGTGCTTATGTGGAATTCATTCCCATTCAACTTAGCAGGCCTTACTTCTGCATAGATGCATATATGACAGAGCTTGGAAAAGTTACTTTTTTGAACTACAACTCCCATCAGCCCAATCCAGTGGCCATGCTGGCTGGGGCTGATGGGAGTTATAGTTCAAAAAAAGTAACTTTTCCAAGCTCTGATATATGACTACCCTGGCAGAGCATACATTAAGACAAAAGTGATGTTTGTCACACATTTGTCTGCTTCTGGGTCCCAGGACCATTTCTGAAAATAGGAAGATGGTCCTAAAGTATGGCGTTACCTAGGGACACAGGAAGATGCCGTACGCTGAGTCAGACCCAGTCTTGTCTCTACACTGTCTGGCAGCAGCTCTCCAAAGTTTCAGACAGGGACTGTCTCCCAACCCTATATGGAGATGTTGGGGATTGAACCTGGGACCTTCTGCATGCAAGGCAGATGCTTTACCCACTAAGCTACAGGTCTTCCCCCACCTCCCACCATCTTTTACTGAGCAATACAATCATATTCTGAAACATAAAAACATTTTTCAAAGTATACATCAGCATTGTGTGGCATGTGGAAAGCACCTCTAGTAGCCATCCTAAGGGCCTACTTTGGGCAATATGCTCCCCTAGCCTTCCTTCTGCACATGATCAGAGTGAGATCATGCCCTCTATCCCTAACCACTGGGTGCACTAGTCTAGCCATACATCTTGGTTTGGAGCCATAATAATGCATTTATAATACACCAGCGGAAGGCCCTGGCATTTTCCATGTGCACTCCCTGGCCAGTGGATCTATCCACACACCACTACAGGCACAGATACTTATTCAGCGTGTTAAGCACACCCCCAACCCAAATTTAAAGCTCTTTGCCGTTTGTGCCTGTGATGGAGTACTTAGATGATTCCTGTGCCATGAACATGCTTGAAAAAGGACAGATTTGAAAGACAGACAATGAGCAGCTGGCCAGAGAATTGAACTAAGCTTCAAGTTTAAGCCAGGAGTGGGCAACCTGTAGCACTGCAAATCTGAAGATAGCACAGTTCCCATCATCCCTGACCACTGGACATACTGGCTGATGTTGATGGGAGTTGGAGTCCAAAAACATCCAGAGGGCCACGTTTCCCAATCTTGGTTTAAGCCTCAGTTTCACTAGATTGTACTGGGAGGAAGGGTGGGATATAAATTAAAAAAATACACAAATAAAATACAAGTAGGGCTACAGAACCGATGGCCTTTCTGACATTGTTGGACTTCATCTCCCATCAGACCCAGCCAGCGTGGCTGATTATCAGGGATTATGGGAGCTTAGTAACATCCGGAGGACCCCAGGTTCCTGTTTTATAGCTAAAGGTTTAGTACAGAGTTGCAGCATGACTGTATATGGGCCAAAAGCAGCCGTGCTAATAAAAACATGCAGTGCCATACTAGGGGGGAGTACCGGCCCCATTGCTAACCTCATAAGGGACCTGTAGCAAAGCGTGGAATAGCTGAGCTAAGGTTATCAGGGTAGTATTTGTCTTGGGCTTACTCAGCAATAGCACAGGGTCAGCAGGAGCCCCTTCATTTGAATAGGATGATGTGGTGAACAGCACCTTATGAAGGCAGACTCCAAAAAGTTTTGCATTGTTGGTAACAACTTGTGTCAACTAGGTCTGGCTCAAATAGGGAGCTTTTTGTGTGTGTGGCAAACATCTTGAAAACACTAGTGATATTCCGTCATCCCTTCAGATAATTCTGCAAGGCAGCGGTGCAAAGTCCTGTTCAGCTATCTCTGTTAAGGCAAAGTTGATTTCTGTGTGGTCTTTGTGGAATAAACTTAATTGGTGAGAGGCTTGAGTTACTGTTCCCAAGAACCTGCAGTTTAGTTTCTATTCAATCATTGCATGTCCGCTAAAATCTGTCGGGTCCATTCATTGCTTAAGATAGATAGATAGATCTTCCTTTACTCACACATGGGTGTGTGCAAAGGTTATTTAAATCATCATCTTGTTGGGTTCTGGGCTTGAATCAACTAAAAGCCTGAGTACTCCGAATCATATAGATAAGGTAAGTGAGCTGGTGCAATAAGGCATTGCATCCTAATTAGCTGAGTCAATATTACCAACTGGGTTATGGCAAAAGCTCAAAGGTGGAACACCCAGTTCTGCAAGCAACACACTAGACAGCCCCAGGCAATCAGAGAGGGTCTCTCTTGAGCACTCACAAATCAAGCAGTCTCCAAACTGGTCGACTCCTGTAAAAACATGACTTGATTTTAAGAAGAATATACACACACAAAACCCCCAACGTACATCTTTTCAACTGTGTAAATTTGACCAGGGCGTCCTGAAAATGCTACTTTGTGAAAATGAGAAGTTGTTACACCTACAATCCCTTTTGTAAGAGTTGCTTCAAAGCATTCTGAGCGGCTTTGAGAAAAGACTGCATAAGCAGAAAATCTTTTCACACAGTTAATTAAAGCTTGCACAGCAAAAGGCTGGAAGGCATAAGCAAAAAGAGTGCATACAGACGTGCCTTTAAAAAAAAGAGAGAAGCTGGCTCAGGGTTCCCCCCCCCTCTGGTGGGGCAACCCTGGCTTCCCCACACTGTCTGTTTTGTGACTCCCCACCACCACCCCATGCGGAGGTAGAACATAGTCCCTGTGGATAGTTGCCATTGATAGCCTTATCCATTATATGCATTAATCCTTATTTTTAGACAAGTCAGTACAGTATGCACTCTTCAGATATGGAGGATCACCATAACTCAGTGGTAGAGAACATGTGTGGTATCTTGAAGACTCCCAGCTTCAATCTCCAGCTTAAAAAAGGAGCAGGTAGCACAGGTCTGGGGGAACCTTTGGCCCTCTAGGTGTTGCTGAACTACAACTCCCATCAGCCTCAGCAAGCATGGCCAATGTCCAGGGATGATTGGAGTGGTTGTTCAGCAACATCTGAGGGGCCAAAGGTTCCCTCCACACCTGGGGTAGCAGCAGGTGGGGTTGCCAGGTCCCTGGCTTTCACCTGGAAACTGGATTTTTGGGGTCCTCTCCAGGTCTCTGGGTGACTCACCTTAATTTCCAGACTCTCAGCTTTCATTTTAAAAAAAAATACGTTTCTAGGTAGTCTGGTTCACAAGATATACACTAAAATGTCAGCCGTGCCTGCCCCCCCCGCACCTTCTGTTAAATGAGCTTGTAGCTGGCTGCTCCAACCCTGCCCTTTCAGGTTTGCAGCCAATAAGTGAAGTCAGGGTTGTGATTGATAAGGGATTTGTTGACCTCCACACAGTAGCTAGACCCCATTGCAAGGCCAGAAAACTTGTTTTTTTCCCTGCTTATCTGAACATCTCATAAATTATGAGTAAGTATGTAGCTTTTAGTCTTTTTCTCTCTTGTGTGCAGAAGTCAAACAAGTTTAAATTTTCCTGGGCTGTTGAAGAGGTCAGGGTTGTGAAAACCTTCGCAATATGAAGCTTTAATCCAATACTCGCTTTTCTGGGAGTAAAGCTGCAATGTTAATCCTACATACCCAGAGTAAACCCCATTGAATTCAATAGGACTTACTTTTGAATAGACATAGTTAGGACTGTGCTGTAAATTAATGAAACTTGAGTGAACACAGCAAAGGATTGTGTTTGTGTTGCAAATCTTTCTCTCCCCCTCCAATCCTATTTTTTGAAGCAATTAGGCAGGGCTTACATAGGTATCACTGCTTTTATTATGTAGGAAACTAATACTGATTTTATTCTTTAAAATGTTCTGCAATGAACAACTGGTTTTGCCAATAAACTATGATATGGGGTGTATGTATTTTTATATCTCCAGTGTGTGTGTATATATAGAGTCTTCCCAACAACCCTGTGAAGTAGGGTTGGTGATTGGAAATCAAGGCAGCTCACAAGAAATAAATCCCTTTAAAATCCAATAACCATAAAAACAAGTATAAACAGTTGCAAAACAGCTTAAAGTGGCATGATTCTGAATTTTGGGTTGGGTGAGTGAAGCTCTTATGACTTCATGTTGCAGTTCTGTGCATGTTTCCATTTGAGTAAGCCCTATTGAATACATTGGGACTTGCTTCTGAGTAAACAAACAGGATTGCACTATAAATATCTTTATATTTATAAATATAATTTATAATTTATTATATAAATAATAAACATCTTTGACAGTCATGTTTGTATACATATTTCTTCATACTATGTCCCAATAAGTATCTGATTTCACACTATGGTTGTACATTATTATTTCCTCTACATTTTAAGTGTGCCCTTTTTCCTTGGGGTGGTTATGGTTCCCCTCTGTTGTTTTCACCCTGAGGGGCAGATTGGGCTAAAAGATGGTGAGTAGCCCATGGTCACCCAGTAAACGTTATAGCTCACTTCCATTTTAAAAAAATAATTAAAAAGATTTACATGCAGGCAAAATTTATGTAGTAGATCCACACAATATATGTAAAGCATATCCAACTCACATTTAAAATGCATGACTTCTCCTAAAGAATCCTGGGAAGTATACTTTCCCCCTTACAGTTATAGTTCAACATCCTTAACCAACTACAGTTCCCATGATGCTGTGGTGCTATTCATGTGCTTCAAATGTGTGTTGAATCTGCTTTAAATGAATGTTGTGGATCTGCCCTAGGTATGATGTGCAATCAATAGTGAATTGAAAAGAATGATTTTAAAATATACTTTTTTTAAACAGGGAAAGGGCTATAGCTCAGTGGTAGGGCATATGCTTTGCATGCAAATGTCCAAAATTCAATTTCTGGAAGACTATTGCCTGGAATTCTGGACAGACAATGCTAGTCCATGTCATCAGTACTCAGCTAGATGGTACCAAATGGCTTGAGTTGGTATAAGGCAATTTCCTTTGTTCCTAAAAGTGGAAAGAGACCCAAGGGCCACAGTGACTCCAAAATTTATTTATGTATTTTATTTACAACATTTATATACCACTATATTGTAAAAATCTCAAAGTGGTTTACAGAATAAAATTATTGACAAAACAGTTACAAGACAGTTATTTAAAATCATTCAAAATAATAAAACCAACAATGAGTTAAAAACAGATAAAAACACACAATAGCTTCTACATGCCTGGGTGAAAATGGAAATGACTGCCTTCAAGTTGATCCTGACTCATGTCGACCCTATGAATAGGGTTTTCACGGTAAGTGGTATTCAGAGGTGGTTTACCACTGCCTTCCTCTGAGGCTGAGAGGTAGTGACTGGCCCAAGGTCACCCAGTGAGCTTCATGGCTGTGTAGAGATTCAAATCCTGGTCTCCTAGGTTGTAGTCCAACACTCCTAAACAAAAATGTTTTTAGCAGGTGCTGAAAAGAGTACAATGAAGGCATTTGCCTAATGTCAATAGAGAGGGAATTCTGAAGCATAGATGCTGCCACACTAAAGGACTGATTTCTTACAAGACCAAAACAAGTACTATGTGGAACCCATAACATGGAAAGCACACCTTGAACTTGGCCTGGTAGCAAATCAGCAACCAGTGCAGATTTCAGTGCAGAGGTATTATGTGCTGATAGGGTCCCACTCATGTCAGCAATCTTACCACAGCATTCTGCACTAACTGCAGCCCCCGGGCCAGGTTGTGCTGCATGGCAATTTCTGTGACCCTGGCTGACTAGCTGCCAGGATTGTTTTAGTTTTGGTTTTTGGTTAGGAACCCTGACTGGTTTTCTGCCTTACTCATAGGAGTCTTGTTGTGGTTGGTATGATATTGCATTTAGGAAATCATCACTGTCTTTTGTTTTTCTTTTCTATTTGCATTTCATTTATCTTTAACTATTTATCCCTTACATCCATAGAAGCAACAACAGTGGTTCCTTGAGCTCAGCTCAACCCCCTTAAAACCAGTGATGATGCACCTTGTTGGTTGCATGATGGGTTTTTTCTTGTAAAAGAGAATTCACATACTGCAGTTGTTCCCAAGCTGCTGCCTGTGAAGGTAGACCAAACCATGTGTGTTTTCTCTCTGTCAGTTATTACTCGCTGGAATATGGTTGGCTGTCAGAGTGAGTTTATAGCAGCCCACAGGGTAGACAGAAATGGGTAGAGATTCTTCTTACTCTTACTCATTTCTCAGACCTCTTTCTGAAGTGAAGGATCAAATCTGTAAAGAAGTTTGGAGCAGCCATGTTAAAAGGTAGGGGCAGGGCATTCCAGGCAGGGGGTTGCCAACCCTGCTTGGATATGGATATCTTTGCAGAGGATCCCTAGTTAAGCTTCACCAACAGCACAATCCAAACCATATCTACTCAGAAGGCCTATTGAGTTCTATGGGGCTTAGTATGTGTGTTTAGAATTGCAGCCTTGAGGGGCATCCATCTTTACTCTTTGAGTACTCCCATCTAACACCTCCACAACACTAGGTTCCTTTCTTCTTCCAAGCAGGCCCTGTTCCACATTTTTAAAGCTTTGGGTGATAGGATTTCCTTGGAAGCAAATGCTCTGCCGTGGGTCTTTTCATCCCACATATCTTCCCTGTTGCTAGAGTTACAGTTGTATGGGCATGCGATCAACTCATCCTCTTCTTTCTTCTACGTACAATCCAGCCACTTCTTCCTCTTCAACACTTCAATAATAACTTTCCCCTTTGAAGTCATTCCTTATCCGGCCAACTTCTTTCCATCCTGCCATGGATGCCTGTTCCGTATACAGCACACACCTCACAAGCTGCCGGCACTAAGTCTGGGATGGGGAAACCTGTGGCCCTCCAAAGGCTGTCGGACTCCAATTTCCGTCAACCCCAACCAATGTCGGCAAAGGTCAGGGACAGGGAGGAAAGATCTGCCAGTTTCGGCTCTCTCTCTCACTTTTCCAATCTGAAATCCGTTTCTCCACATTTCTGCAGCAATTTGCAATTTTTCAAATTTAAAAAAATCCTCATGAAAATTCTTCAGCGTTTTGGTGCAAATTTCTCCTAACACACACCTTTTGGTATGCAGTTTCTCCAAATATAATGGATGTTTGTATGTTCTTTCACCAATATGTTAATTTTCATGTACACTTTCCCCGTAATATATACTTTTTGGTAAACATGTTTTGGTTGGAGAGCTGCATCCCAAAATTCAGATAAGTATGACTTTAAAAGGATGGCTGTGTTTTGGCTGTCATGTTGCTTCGGAAAGTGAAGATCTGATAGATTTGGGCTTTTAATGCCCTGAGCTCCTTCTGGGAGGAAGGGCAGGATATAAATGTAATAAATAAATAATAATGAGAACTGAATCACATTTTTCCCCTAGTCACGGACGATGGGAGCTAGAGTCCAAGAAGATCTAATGCACGTTAACTCAAAGCAACAGTGTTGAGTCAAAATATGTCCCCTTTCTTTCTTTTTCCAGTAGGGGAGCCACCTCTTTAAAAAGCAATCTATTTTCCTCTAAAACCATGGGGGGGGGGAGTAGAAGGTAGAAGACAAACTCTTAAACACGAGTGGACAGATTCTGGAGTCCCAAAAACGAAAGGAATGACAGGAAGTGGAGTAAGCCAGCAGCAGAGTTGATTAAAATACCAGAGCAAAGATTTCAGCAAGAGAGGCTCTGGCAGTGTTCCCTTTCGCTTCCTCTGTCTGGGAACACCCTCCTGAGTCACACTGAGAGCAAAGAGGTCACTGTGAGTGCAATCGGTCATTAGAGGAGTGAAAAGGGATGGCACCCTTTTCCATTTCCAAGACAAAATGGCTTGAAACAAAAGAGAAAGCAAATGATCTGAGAACAAGGACACTTCCAGACTGCCACTATTTTCGGGTGGGATTCCATCACATGCCAGCAAATGTGCAATTAAAGTTGGTTTGGAGGCCTTGTGCAACAAACCTGCTTCCCCAAAAGATTGCAATAGGGAAAGTGACTGGGAAATGCCCCGGAAAGTATGGGATGATGCTTGCTTGATGCAACAAAGTCTAACCTCCCCACAAACACATCAGAAGGAATGTTCAATAAATAGCTGATGTCATCTCACCCGTCCAAAAAACAAATCAGGATAAAATGCTCAGTAAATAACTAATGTTGTCTAACCTCCCTCCCTTCATCTGGAAGCATCTAAAGGCTTTTTTTTTTAAAAAATGGTGCTAGTTGCAGAAGGTATATATCTTTAATTGGAAAGTGCTGGCATATAGCATTAATATAAACAGTTTCAGTCATCTAGCTGGCAAAGTGCCGCTACACCCCGATTTATCCAGTGTTTCTGAGGAAAAACAGAAGGGAGCTCAATCGAGAGGACATAATTGGTGGAGTGTCCAGTGGTGGACAGGGTCCCTCTCCGGGCGCTGGTTTTGTAAACGGGACACAAGTAGATCCATTGGTGCAGAAATTTGGCACTCTCTCCAGGTTTCAGCCAAATAATGGGCAGGGAATCATAAAGGATTTTGGGGAAAGAGTCTGTGATCTGCATGGTTTCCCTGTCCCACCGGGCACCTTCCAAAAAAAGCCCTTTCACGTAGGCTCCATCTCCGGGCTTTCTATCCATATTGTGCTCCTGTCTCATCATCTAAATTGAGAGGAAGAAGAAGAGGTGATGGTGTGTTAAAACATGGTCTGTATCCTGGGAAAGAGCTCCTTGAAAGTTCAGACTAAAACCTGGAGCGGATTCCTCTGCCCCACTGACATGGAGACATCAGCCACCTCTGGGAAGAAATAAATAATGACTATGCATTCTGTATACATGGGAGAGGGGGCAACACATTGTCTTGAAGAGCCCTCAAGTCAGGCTTGTTTAACTTAGAGCTACTAAGTTCAGCTCAAAATTGGAGGTGTAAGGGGAACAAGACATCTCCCTTTTCTCTCTCTTTCCCCAAATGCTGTTGTTGCCAGTTTCACAGTGGCAGCAAGGAGTGCTCATCCTAGAAGTCATCCAAGACAATGCTATGATCTAGTATTGTTCCCAGGGCACTTCGGGGGAGGGGGGAGGGAATTGGCCACCTCTGGGAAGAGTGCTCCTTGCCACTTATAAGCCACCCCATTTCCCCAGTTTCCCTCTCCCCACCCCCCAATTTATGAAAAATTTGGTAAGTTTCATTCCTATCATGTCTCTCTACAGTGTGGAGGCCCAGCTGGTGCCAACTTTGTCAGCATTTCAGTGTCAGGCAAATATGTTTTTAGGTACCCGGGCATTTGGCCGCACCAACACTTGGCTTTTTTTACTCTGTTTATGTTCTCAATCTGTTTATTTTATTTATTAAATTTATATCCTGCCCTTCCTCCCAGTAGGAGCTGAGGGCTCCTAGGTATATTTTCATTACTCTATTTTTTTCTTGTAAACCACTTCGGGACTTCTTTCTGTGGGAATTGATGCATAAATGCAATCAGCTAACTACTTCTCAGCTTGCTTTTCTGGGCCAGTCCTTCTGCACGTTTTCCCGAGTCACATGAGCCTCAACTGCATCTATATTGGAATAGTTTTCAGATGCTTTGTTGCTTGTGTCTTTACCACCCTAGACTCCTTTGGGAGGAAGGGTGGGGTATAAATTTAAAGAAATACTGACCAGCACATGTTGAACCAAACATTGCCATCAGACCCTTGCCATCCTGCCCTCACTACTCCTTTTTCCTACCCTGAACTCATCTCCAGTCCCACTACCTGAGACTGCTTTTCATTGGCGATGCTGAAGGTTCAGCCAGGCCCTGAGGGACATGGGAAGCTGCCTGGTCCATCTAGCTCAGTATCGTCTACACGGACTGGCAGTGGCTCTCCAGGGTCTCTCCCAGCCCTACCTGGAGATGCCATTGGGGGATTGGACCTGGGACTTTCTGCATTCAAGGCAGATACGCTGCCACCGAACTATGGCCCTTCTGCACGGACACCGTGGGCTCTGCCACTGAACTGCCAATGGCCCTTCCTTAGCACTGGAAATGTCGCGAGGACAAAGCAGGTACGTTCTGCCCCTGCATATCCCCATGCTCATTTTGGGCAGCGTCGCTGGCCTGCAGACCAATGGCGTCCGTTGAGTATGATAAGGTGGAAAGCAGGGAGGTCAATGACAGGCGGAGCCAGAGCGTATGACAAGCAGAGGCAACTAATTCCAGTTTTGTCCCCGTCCTCCCTGCTGAGATGTACAAGTGCAACACTGAGACTGAGGAGGAGGAAGCTGGCAGCCAGGGCCACCCCCCTCAACAGGGTATAAGTAAGATGGCAGGCCAGTGGGCACTGTCTGAGGCTGGGGGCGCAATTTCTCTGTTGCACAAAGAGACTGGCCTCCACTGCTGGGAAGGCACAGCCTTCCTGCTAGCCATGGAGACCAGGTAGGGTGAGCACTGGCTTATAATGCCTCCCATAGATCTGAAATGGGAAACGCTAAAACATCACTTCCAATCCTCTGTGATGCAATCTGTCCAGAGTGCACAGAGTATCTACTGGGATTGTCCATCAGACTTTCTCTCCCCTGCCTCCCCCCCAGCTCATGCAAGCTTCTTAAACATGACGATTGGAAGAGAAATCTCTACAAAGGTTTGCAAAAGCTCGGTCCTGTGGTTTGTCTTTTTGCCTTCTTGGGTTCTCATGTTTCTGTCTGCTCATTACGTTTTCGTTCGTAATGCTCTCTGGACTTATTATTTTTGAGCCTGTACTTTCTGCACAACTCCCCAAAGGCATGTTTTAAGATAGGGCTGAGGGTGGATCCTGAGCGCCTGCTGTTTCGGTTTTTTCTCTTTCCGTTCAGCATTATGCCATCAATTATTTAATATTTTACTATTATCTTCCAACACTGAGGGATCAATTAAATGGAAAAAGTGGCCTCTGTTATTTCTGGCCTCTGAATGGACTCAAGAGAATGCAGCTTCAAAAATCCATGTTTTGTGGGGAACAAAGAAAGAATCCCTTCTCAGTGACCACCGCAGAGTTTTACGCTAGGGATCAGTGGCGTCATTAGGTCAGGACTTGAGGGCAGATGTCTGGGGCCCTACTCAACAGAATGGGCCGCCAAATGTAGCAGGGCTGCTTTACCACATTTATTTTTATTTATTTTATTTTATTACATTTCTAGACCGCCCTATAGCAGAAAGCTCTCAGGGCGGTGTACAACAAATAAAATCACAATTAAAATATGAGCAAGTGTGGAAAATATATATATATATAGTACAATTATAAAACATTAATAAAATTGCCATTGAGATTTATAAATTAAGATCATATTAAATTTAGAATGTTAAATTTAAAATATTTTAATATTCATCTTTGAAATGAGTGACATAATACACGTTGAGGGGGTGATTTACAACCATTAACTCCAGAGTCTAAAATACTTAACTGTACCACTGGTAGAGAGGCCTTATTGTTCCTTGGATTCCAGTTCACGCAAACATCCCAGTCTTTTCCAGAATAACTGTGCTCTCTAGAAATGGATTGGCTGATGGCAATGGAGGGGAGACAAATTCTCTGACCTTCTCAGGGGGACACACTCTCGTCATCTCTTGTCTAGACTGTTGCAATTTCCTGTTGCTTTCTCTGCTGCTAAAAGTATCCCAGGCCCAGGTATAATCATGCCTTGAAGTCTTTGCACTAACATAGAAAGCTGCTTTATATCAGGCCAGACTGTTAGTCCATCTAACCCAGTTTTACCCACTCTGACTGGCAGCAGCTCCTCAGGTTTCAGAAGAATGATTCTTTCCCATTCCACACTAGCTGGAAGTGCCAAGGATTGAACCTGGGATCTCAGGACAGTCTCTTAGTCTAACCTGCTTCACAGGATTGTTGTAAGGATAAATTTGGGGTGGGGTGGGGTAGGCAGGGAAGAGATCACGCACAATCATCCTGAGCTACTTGGATGAAGAGTTGGAAAATAGCAATCAGATAAACAGTAGGAGGAAGAGAAAAGATGCCAATAAAAGTTCTGTGCTCTGTTAAAAATCTGGTTATTTCAGAGGATGCTTCCCAATATCTCCACTATGGGTTACCAAGTTTGGTTTTGCATAGTATAGAGCAGAGGTTCCCAAACTGTGGCCTGTGGACCACTAATGGTCCACAAGCTTCCTTCAGGTGGTCCAAGGCATGTCAACATTAAATGTTCACATTAATTTTTAACTGTATTTTTATTGCTTCTTTCCTTCATTTCTGATTTTTTATTTTATTGTATTACAATTTGAATTCTGTGGAACACAAACGGTAATGCGATCAAATAAAAGAAAGAAAAGACGCAAATAACATACAATTAAAAACCAGACCACCTATCAAACTGCATTGTAATTGCTACCACAAGCAGAAAAACCATGATGTGGTCTGCCAAGACCCTCAGCAATTTTCAAGTGGTCCTTGTGGGGAGAACGGTGGGGAACCTCCAGTATACAAAACCTCATGTGCATGGAATAAAGTTATTTCAAATACTTTACCTCAAATTCAAATCCAATGTGATCTATTGGGATGGTATATTTTCTGGCATAGTTCTGTGAAACACCCGTCAAGAAAGACTGAGTAAAGTAGAAACCAGATAACCAAAACACATTTGGGGGTCCGTGCTTGATCCAGTCCTGGTGAATGGACAAAACAAAGATTTATTACATGGGATTAAAAAAAAGCCTGCATGTGGTCACCTGTCAAGTCTCAAAGGCCAAGAGCCTGCAGCAATGGCATCCCAAACTGTCAGGCTCTAGCATTAAACAAAAATATCCTAATTTATAAATATTAGGATAAGAAACTGATACCATAAATTAGCCTAGTATAAAATACCAACATAACCCTCAAATATATAAAGATTGAGGTTAAAAACTCCAGGAATAGGATTTAAACATTCAAAAACAAACTATATAGCCCAACAAAAACAAAAAATTTTTAGTTGCCAAGGATGTTTGAATGACTTTAAGGTATTTTGGGGGTGCTAAATCCAAAAATGACATTAGTTTTGCCAAATTGGCTCTAGCTTCTGAGATAATGGATACCCCTCAAATGACGATTGTACCCCAATATGACCTGTAGCTGCTGACATATGAAGCAGGGTTTGGTCTGTCTTTTTACTCTTGAACATCGTTTTGCAAGTTTATCCATTGCATATAATATCAATCGCTTACAAGAAACCTAAGTGGGAGTATCCTGATTTGGACTCAGCAAGGCGACCTGTGCCACACAGCGAAGACGTTCCCATACCAGTGTTTACCTCACTGCCTGACCTTCCATTGTCAGATGTTGAAGAAATGTTGGACGTGGAGTGTAGCGCAGGTGGTAGCCCTGGAAGTGGATATGAAGAAAGCTTTTCAACACCTGAGCAGTTCTCCCAAAAAGAACTCAATGATCTGATACGAGACCTCAGTCTGTCAAAGCAAGCATCTGAACTTTTAGCATCCAGGCTAATGGAAAAGAACTGTCTACAGCCGGAAGCTAACATAACAGTTTATCGGACAAGAGAGGAGGGACTTCTTCCATACTTCAGCCAAGATGAAGAACTTGTATACTGCAATAACATTCCTGGACTTCTTCTCCAAATGGGACTACCGGAATATCGACCAGAAGATTGGTGGCTTTTTATAGACAGCTCCACCAGAAGCTTGAAATGTGTTTTATTGCACAATGGTAACCGCTATGCATCTCTTCCAATTGCTCACTCAACAAAACTTAAAGAAGAATATGAAAATATCAAAATGGTCTTGCAGAAGTTCTGCTATCATGAGCACCAGTGGTCTATTTGTGTTGATCTAAAGATGGTGAACTTCTTGCTTGAGCAGCAAAGAGGATACACGAAGTACCCTTGTTTCATCTGCTTGTGGGATAGTGGGGCAAAGCGAGATCATTGGGAAAAAGTGACATGGCCTTCAAGGGAACACATGACTGTAGGTGCAGCGAACATCATTAACAAGCCATTGGTTGTCAGAGAAAAAATCATTCTCTTGGACTGATGAAGCAATTTGTTAAGGCCTTGGACAAAGATGGTGATTGCTTCAAATACATTTGTAGATCGTTCCTTGGACTGACTATGGAAAAACTAAAAGCAGAAATCTTTGATGGTCCTAAAATTCGTAAACTCATCAATGATTTGAATTTCACTAAATTTATGAATGATGTTGAAGCTTCTGCCTGGTGCAGTTATGTCTCAGTTGTCAAGAACTTCTTGGGTAACCACAAAGCAGACAATTATGAAGAACTAGTGCAAACATGCTCGCTAACTTTAAACATTTGGGTACTAATATGAGCATAAAGGTACACTATCTCCATAGCCACTTAGACAGATTTCCAGATAATCTTGGTGATTTTAGTGAGGAAGATGGGGAGAGGTTCCATCAGGATATAAAGGCGATGGAGGAAAGGTATCAAGGCAGATGGGACAGACACATGAAGGCAGACTACTGCTGGAGCCTCCAACGTGATTGTCCTGATGCCCCACATAAAAGAAAATCGTACACAGAGCATTTTTCTATGCATTAATTGTGATTATCTGAATCAGCTTACTTTGTTTTAATGTTATTGTACTGAATACAATGCCATTAGGTATTTCATGTGTTTACTTTTGTATGATTTGAGACAGTTTCCATGTCATTTGTGGGCAGGCTATGCCTGACCATTAAATGTTTTGAATTTGTTATGTTTTTCAATGGGGGCATCCGTTATCTCAAAAATTAGAGCCAATCTAGCAAAACCGATGCCATATTCGGAATCAGCGACACAAAGTTACCCTAAAATTGATCAAACATCACTGGCAATAAAATTAGTGTTGACCAGATATTCGATGTTGGGATTCTAGATTCACAAGAGTAGACTTGGTTATACTGTATCTAAACCTTAAAATCCCACTGGCAGGATAAATTTGCACATTTGTGTGGCTTGCACATCATTTTTTTCTGGGGTATTTTTATATATTTATTGTTGGCAATTGTATTACTTTGAAGTTTATCTAAAGATAGAGGGCTGTGTTCAGCTAAATTCTAGTCAGAGTAGATCCATTGAAGTTCATGGACAAATTAGTCATGTCTATTAACTTCAATGGGTCTACTCTGAGTAGGATTAGCATTGGATACAACCAGAAATCTATTTAGTACAGGTATGGGGAATCTGCGGCCCTCTAGGTGTTGCTGAACTACAACTCCCATCATTCTTGGACATGCTTTGTGGGGCTGATGGGAGTTGTAGTTCGGCAACATCCAGTGGGCCAAAGGTTCCCCATCTGTTTTGACAGCCAGGTTTTTTTAAAAAACCTCTTTATTCCTCCAACAGTTCCTCTGTTCTCTGGCTCTTTTTAGCCACCTAGCTAGCTTTCTGTTTGCTGGCTCCCTTTATGCCATTTAAACACTACAGTGTTAAGCAGTATATAAATACTCTGAGACTAAACACAGCTGGTTACCACTCTGGAGTTTATCGTAACTCACATGTAGGGAGGGGCAAATCTATCCATTTCTGTTTCTCTCGAAAGCGCAAATTAGGAAAGTTTGCATTTCAATACAAACTGTATCAAATTTCTCCTCCATCCCTACTCATCTGTAAATAAGCTTGACAACAATACTGACAAATGAACCATGAGAGCTGAAGTGTACCTGGAAGAAGAGTAGTCGCATGAGAAGGTCAGACACATAACTCCCCAGAGGCTTCAAAGATGGGTAGGATTTGGCTGCCCACATGCCAGGCACTTTGCCCACCAGCATGCTGTTGAAGACGTCCTCTAGTTCTGAAGACATCAACACCAGCCCTTTGATGGCCTTGCCTAGGTTGATAAGGCTGCTTCGTATAATTTCTGTAAGCCTAACGGGAGACGAAACAGTGGCAAAAATCCTGAAAATTTGTGCTAGCCAGCAAACAAACCAGGAAGTCTTCCACTGATGACAGCTTCCCATTTCATCCAAACTAGAAACTGTGGTTTGTCATCAATGGAACAAGCCAGGATCTTAAATCTTCAAACCAAAATTTAAGATCATAACTTGTCCTGAAGTTGTTAACCAACTTTTTCCGGTTTGGTGAAATGGGAAACGATGCTTAACTGGAAACTTTCACATATCATTAGGGGTGCCTTGAAGGGAGGAGGTAGGGCTGGCCCTACCATTAGGCAGAGTGAGGTGGCAGATGGTAGGGAGTGACAGGAACATTTTGGAGAATGGAGATCTGTGTGCTATGTGTCATGTCCTGTTCCATCCAAAACTAGCCTGCTGTCCTCAGGTGCAGTGGAGGATGCTGTTCTGCCACCAGTGTTGAAGTAAGATTCAACTGCCAGTCCCCTCAACTTCTGTACATGAAATAACAGGTGGGCAAATATCAGTGGTTTATCTTAATGTCCACTATGCTAAGATAAAATACATGTAGAATTTTCAGGCTTGTGGCTGCGCCAAGACTTTTCAATTTCTATCAATATTTTAGGGTAGAGAAGACAGGGAAACAAGAATCCTACCTGTTGAATCTGATGAGCTCTTGCCTAAGAACAGTGTTCATGGACTCCCTGTAAAGCACTGGGTACATTTCCATCACGCTTTCTAGGTCAAAATCTTGTGGTAACTTGGAGAGGATGTCCTGTGCCAATTCGTCAACAGTTTCCTAAAATCAGGAAATTGAACAATTTTTAAATGGAATAAGCTTGAAAATAGCATTTTTGTAGATCTTGACTGAGCTGACATCTTCATGTATGTCCTTCAAATATGTTATTTTTCAAACTTGCTGACAGTGCTGAGCTTGTAGTAAATGATGCATAGTGCAGATTTTTTTCTCTGTTCGGTCATGGAGCCATACCACAGGGATGATGTTCCAGATGTTTTACACGCGTCTACCAAGACCACTTGCTGCATCTGTACATGGAGTTGGAGACATCTTGGTTCAACTGCACTGCAGAGATGACCTCACTGAACTGGTTTGGATGTAATGCCAAACCATAGCTTAACAATATATTAATTAGCCTGCTGTCCCCTGTCCTCTCCTCCTGTGGGATGTTAATAAAATGACTTTTCATTGTTGTTGCAATTTTTTATATGGTGTACGCCAGGTTGTTGCATTTTTACAAAAGTGCACTTTATAAATATTTAAATCAATAAAATGGGGAGATTAAAAGCATTCAATTAACCAGTTTGCCATTTTGCCCCAACTCAGAGTTCCAATGAACTTTTGACTATGCTTTATCCAAGCAAGCCATGATCCCAAATTACAGATTGATCTCAGCTTGTTCAGACTTATTATAGTTTAACCTAACCAGTTTCTCCCATTTCAGATGAAACAACAAACTGTAGTTCATTGAATGCCGAGGTGAACACTTCCAATCACCTCCTTTCGGCCATGCCAGAGATGCAGAGGGAAGGTGGGATCACACAAGCCTGAGCCTGGTGTTGTGCAACTGCCAAGGCCTGTACCCCAGCAAGGGGCCCGCTGCTAAGCCCTGGAGCCCACCACCTGCTCCTTCTCCCTGCTGTCACTGCCTGTTTAACCTGTCCCCTCTAAGTGTGAGCAGGGATAAAAGCAAGGAGCCAGAGCAGTACCCTGGCTCACCTTGCCTTCTCCCTCTGGGTGGCTGTGAGGAGATAGCCCAAAGGTAGAGGGCCGCAGTGACACCAGCAAGGGAGAGGTGGATGCACTACTGAGTTGGCGGGGGGGTCCACTGAGGGTGCCTTGGCCAAGGCCTCTCAAAACCTGGAGATGGCACTCCTGAGGAGGAGGAGGAGGAGGATTAATTTCACCTTGATGTCCCAGGGCAGGTTACAATGATGCAGAAATACAATATGAAAATCAGCTAAAACAAATTAGTCAAGAGAATTTATTTATTTAATTTATTTATTTAATTACGCTTTTAAACCGCCCTATAGCAACAAGCTCTCAGAATATATATCCCAGGTGTCAAAGGCCAGCAGCATATGACGAAAACTGTACAGCAAAAGTACCAGACGCACCTCTGTGGGAGGGGAATTCCCCAAGCTAGGGGCTGCCGCAGAGAAGACCCTCTCCCGGACCGCCTCCACCAAATTTCTGAGGGTGGGGGAACTACCAAGATGGCCCCCTCTGCTCAGAATCAACACCTAGGAGGGTCTTTAGGAGCGGAGGCAGTTGCGGAGATATTTGGGGCCTAAGTCGTTTAGGGCCTTAAATGCGAAATGAAGCCGCTGCTCTGATGTCTTGTTACCTGTGGGGATTTGCCACCACCCCCTGCCTGGCGAGGCAGAGTCAACAGGACGCCACTGAAAAGCAGGTTGGTCTCTTGGTTGTCCTTCGTAATATCTGCATTCTCATGGAGCCCAAAGACTTCAGGGTGGGTTATAATCGGCAGACTTCTCAAATACTCTATGTAAGACTGTAAAGAAGCAATGTATAATAAAAGATATATTTTGACTCCAATCAACTGCAAGCAGATTAGCTAGATAGCGAGAAAGTATTGTTCACACTGACCCAAACTAGTACAGACAGGGCCCCATCTGTGCTATACATTTAAAGCAGTGTCATACCACTTTAAACAGTCATGGCTTCCCCCAAAGAATCCTGGGAGTGGTAGTTTAAGAGCGCTGTGAGAATTGTTAGGAGAGACCCCTGTTCCCTTCACAGGGCTACAGTTTCCAGAGTTCCCTGGGAAGAGGACTGGTTTTTAAACTACTCTGGGAATTGTGGCTCTGTGACGGGGTCTCTTAATAACTCTCAGCACCCTTAAACTACAGTTCCCAGGATGCTTTGGGGGAAGCCATCACAATTTAAAGTGGTATCATAGTGCTTTAAATGTAAGGTGCGGATGCAGCCTCTGATCCTCACATTTTATCTGCACCTTTTGCAATCTTACCTGGTACGTCCCAAAGGGTGGTACGTAATATTCCCCTCCTGGGGAAAGTCTATAGTTTTCCTGGGTTTCTACCTCTTTACAATATACAATGGAAAGCAGGGAGAGGAGGAGACGCCTGTCCTTGTCATCCGTCACTCTCCCACCATAGTTGCATTCCCCTAAGAATATAAAGAATGCATTAGAATGAAAATGGTAAGATGTTTATGCAGCATGCAGGGAGACATTTTTCTTTAAAACAGAAAACTGTTAAGGCAAGAACCCAGCAAATGATCAAAGAGCACTTCATGCTGCATCATTAGTAAAGCTAAGTAGATCTGGACCTGGCCAATACCTTGGATGGAAGGAAGAATAAAGGGAGCTCCATGTAGAAACAGCATTAAAAGTACAATACATAATCATCAAAATAGGCTGGCCTTCTAAAAATACATATACTGCCGTGAGCAATAAACTCATTTCTTTTCTAAAAGTTTGATAGTATTATCAACCTGTACGGTAAGACTCATCACGTTTGCTTAGCTCCCTCGCAAGTCTTGAATGACTGGATGAAAACTTTGAAACCTATCCTTATTCCCTAGTTGAAAAGAGATTTTTTCCAAATCAAAGGCAGAAAGGAAGAAAGACTGATAAGACTGCTCATAATGTGAGCCAAATATAGTTGGCTCAGAGAGAAATTGGAACTACCAAGTGGGACGTTTTCAGTCACCACGCATACAGTAGGTGGTCTTGAATTACTTGGGATCCTGCAGTTTTATCAGAACTGGACTCCCACCATGGGCCCCTGTATACTTGGGGCTAGTCCTGAATGTTCCTTGAGGGGAGGAGGATGTTGGTGACCATGACACTTGTGGCCCGGTTCACAGGTAAATTGGAAACCATCGTTTTGGGGAGGGGCCATAGTAGTGGTACAACACATGCTCTGTATGCAGAGATTCCAGATTCAACCCCTACCATCTCCAGGTAAAGCAGGGAAAGTTCCTTGCCTGTGATCCTGGAGGGTAGCAGAAGTAGATGATACTGAATTTGATGGACCAATGATCTGACTCAGTATAAACGCAGCTTCTCATGTTTATGTGGTTTCCTGCTGCATGAATGAGCTGCAGTGAGCCTTGCATGCCCTCTTCTCTTGCACATCTTTTGCTCTGGCCACACCAGAGGCGGAGAGAGGAAGAGAAGCGCATGAGCCTTGGGGAAGGCGAGGCTCATTTTCGTAACCCTAAACCACGGTTTAACATTATGTCTGAATGCAGACATTGTGTCCATACCTGTAAGATATGTTAGAGCTTCAAATGGCGTTTCTTCATATTCATTCAGAAACATCTGGATCTGCCGCATACTGATTCTAAGATCGGATTCATTGAATTCGTATGGAATGTTCCAACCTGTCCAGTCAGAGGAGGGAAAAAAGTGAGTCCCCAATACAGTATTTGTTCTGGAAATAATGTCAATGGCAAACAATAAAATGTCATTGGGAGTTAATAGGCTTAGTTAGCTAAAACAATACCATAGCGAAGTCTAGGGATTTGTCTCAATATTGTATCCAAGTGGGAGTTATTTGCCTTTAGGTATCTTCCCTTACAGTGCCATAATGTATTCCAGGTCTAACGGTAATTCAAACTGCCAACATTAAATATTATTTATGTGCCCCTTAGCTGTCATTTAAAAATTGCTGAGCTCAGAACTGAACAGCTGCATTCTGATAGACACAGAAAAGACAGAAGTGTCGTTAGTTAATTTGAGCAGAAGTTGCCTGTTTGGCTACCTAGGAGATCTGAATGACAGAATCAAGTTTATAACCTCATAAAAAATGCTTCCATCTGTTAGTCAGGGTACCTTTAGCAGGAAAAAAAATGGCCCAGTGAGCAACATAACATGAGGAAATCTTCAATAAAACTAAGCCCCAGCTTAATCACAGAAAGAGATGACCATCTGTATGTCAGCTACACAGTGATGCAAAACTGGGCTTTGGGATACAGATGATTGCTGCAATTGTTGTGCCGTTATGAGCATGGGCTCAAAAGTTGTTACCAGTGCCAGGTTGATCCATGCACCTTAGTAACAAATGGGTCAGAGGGCTCATTCTCATTGAAGATATCAGCCTGTTTTTGGACTGTACCACATCATATTAAATATGGGAGCTCAGATGAATGAATGCACCTTTTTTAAAAAATAAAATAAAAAAGGAGGATCCTTCTACATAGAAAACTAGTATGTCTGAGAGAAAGTAAGACTTAGTTAAGAAGTGCAACATATATCAAATGATGATGTCACCAGGGTGGGGTTGTGGACAGAGGGCTGGATGAGGGAGCTGAAAATCCCCACTCAGGGATAAGGACGGGCGGATCTGTCCATTTTGGTCTCTCTCAATTTCTCATTCTTCCAATCTTAAGTTCAGCTCTCCACATTAGTTTGAGGACCGTTTTTTTAGGACTGGGGAGGGCAGCTATGAGAGAACTAGAAAAGGTCCTCAAATGCAAAGATGTATCACTGCACGCTAAAGTCAGGATCATTCAGACCATGGTATTCCCGATCTCTATGTATGGATGTGAAAGTTGGACAGTGAAAGAAGTGGATAAAAGAAAAAATAAATTCGTCAAAATGTGTTGCTGGAGGAGAGCTTTGCGCATACCACGGACTGCGAAAAAGACAAATAATTGGGTGTTAGAACAAATTCAGATCACTAGAAGCTAAAATGATGAAACTGAAGTCATCATACTTTGGACACATCATGAGAAGACATGATTCACTAGAAAAGACAATAATGCTGGGAAAAACAGAAGGGAGTAGAAAAAGAAGAAGGCCAAACAAGAGATGGGTTGATTCCATGAAGGAAGCCACAGACCTGAACTTAGAAGATCTGAACAGGGTGGTTCATGACAGATGCTACTGGAGGTCGCTGATTCATAGGGTTGCCATAACTTGTGATCAACTTGAAGGCACATATCAGCATCAACAACATACTTTTGCAAAGCACTTTTCCCTAATATAATGCATTTTTGTATGTTATTTCCTGAAATATATGCATTTTTATTGCCCTACTATATGCATTTTTGTACATATTATTTGGTTACAGAACTGAATTGCAAAATTTGGAGAAGTGAAGATTTCAAAGGATGGCTGTGTTTCGGTTCGCATATTGTTTTGGGAAATGTGGATGGGATAAATTTGGCTTTAAATGTGAACTGAATTGAATTTCTCCCCCGTTTCTACTCAAACATGATGCTCAGTGAGTAACCCTGGGCCAGTCCCTCTCTTTCAGACTAACCTACTCACAAAGTTGTGAGAATAAAAGGGGTCGCGCAGATAGTAGCGGCCACGTATAGTGCTTTCAGCTTGGAGGAAGGGTGGAATACATGCCATCCCAGAGCCTGCTGTAGCCTCCCGCCGCTCCCAGAACCATCGCCCATCAACTGCCCTGTGGGAAGGTTCACAGAAGAGAGAGAGATGTGAGTGAAGACCACATCAGAACCTGCTCCAGTGAGACTTTCCCTCTACTCCTCTCTGGAGCCATCTACCACCAAAAAATCCCACAAAACCATTGTTCTGGAAAAACAGCAGAATGCACCAATTCTTACCCAAAGGACCAAAGTTCCTTCTTTCTTGTACAAGAGCATGGAAAAAGCAAAGACCAAACAGCAACTTCTGCCATACTTCTTTCTTTTCACAACTGTTAAAGAACGTGAGGTCAGAAATTGGGTCGTTGAGGTAGGATCGAAGGAGATTCGCTCTCACTCCCTTAGGTGGCTCGTTGGTCATTTTTATGCCATTCTGGAGAATGCTAACAGGAAACTTCTCTGATGGATAACTCGTTAGCCACAATCTGATAAAGGGAGAGCAAAAATAAAAACTGGATGTTACCAATGTGTAGGTCAGGGGTAGCCAATGTGGCACTTCCAGATGTTTTGGATTACAACTCCCATCATCCCTATCAGCTATGCTGTCTGGTGCTGGTGGGAATTGTAGCGCACAACATCTGGAGGGCACCACATGGGCTACCCCTGGTACACATGTTTATTCCCATATTGGAATAATGGTTAAGTATTTTGTATGCACCTTAGTAACAAATGAATCAGAAGCCTGGTTGTCATTAAGGCCGTCAACCTGTGTACGGACTGTACCACATCAGATTAAAGATGGGAGCTCAGATGAATGAATGCGCCTCCATTAAAAAAAAGATCCTTCTAGATAGAAAACTACTTTGACCAGGAAAAGGTAAGACTATCACTGTCACAAAGCACCATCACAAACTCAAACTAGCCTTGTTGGGGGTGGTGTACGGACATGGTGCCTCTTTGCAACAAGGAGCACAGCTGCTACCACAAAAACACATGGCAGTGGCAGTAAGAAGGGGCAGAGGAGCTGTTATGGGGAAACTTTTGTGTCCCCCCCCAAACCACCATTGTCTGATAGAAAAAAAATTAAAAAATGTAATGGACCCTGAATCTGAGCCCCTGCACTCTCCTGAGGAAGACTCAGATGAGGAGGAGATGCAGACTGTCCCACTGAAGGGGGGGGACTTCAACCCCTTCTTAGATGCCTTTCCAGGCTGAGGATGAAGCTCTCTCACCATCCTCAACCTCTTGGGACAAGTCCCCAGTAGCATTTCATCTCTTCAGCGTCATAGAAGCCAGCGGTTGCAGAGCCAGACAAGGGCCCTTTAAAGAGGCCAGCCAGCTTCTCCGCAGAGGAAGGACCAACTTCTAAAGGAGAAAAAAAGGGAGAGAACCCAAAATGCTTGAAAAAAATGTTTATTTAACAAAAGCCCAACACGTTTCGGCCACTCAGTAGTTTGGCCTTCGTCAGGGGATGAACTGATCTAAAATATTCTTTTGTAGCAAATCTGCTCAAAATGATAAATGGTGGTCATTTTGGGTTTCCCCCCTTTTTTCTCCTTTTGCTTTTGGATGCTTGTCACCTGCTGTAGGACCAACTGCTGAACAGGACTTGCCAACCTTCACAAGGTTTCAGATGGCTTCACCTCTTTGCTGAGACAACATCCCTCCAGTAACCACAGTAAGGAAAGGACTGCAGCCCATGGAGATCATTGGGAGCTTCCCACAGTCCTGATACGGCTTGCCTGAATCTGGGTGTATATTGCCGAATCAAGCTGCATGATACTGAACCTGACCTTACCTGTGTGACTCTGCTCATTGTGACCTTACCTGCTGTGCCCTTACTAGAAGAGACTTTTACCTAACAGGCCCATATTTAAGAAAGCTGCTACTTCTCCTGTGAGCCCCAAGTGGAACAGATAAAAAAGGACATTCAGTGCAACCCTTTGTTGACTGGCAAACCGAGATCTCTGGAGCTCAGGAAATTAAGTTTTCTCTTGCATCCATGTAGAATTAGGAATAAATATTCAATTCTCGCCTGAATTTGACATGGGTATTCTCAGGCACGATGACTTCTTCGCAGATTTTTTCCAAAGCAGGCATCCAGCTGGTTGCAAGATGGCAGTTCTGTAAGACGACCCAAGTTCCACCCACAATAGCCTGATTAATCATCTTGGCTGCGATGGGGCCTTGCCCTTGCCCAAGCGAAATAGTCTGAATGCTTTCCATGCCAAGATCTTCAGCAAACTTCAGCAGGCCTAGTGTCAAATATTTAAATACATATACTTTTGATAAATGCATAAGGTTTTAGACCCAGAAACACTATTCAAGAAACCCAGACTGAATCTTTATAATTTAAGGGAGGGAATACAAGTGTTTTCTTGGGGACTTTCTGCCACACAATGCATAGCTAAATTGTGGAATTTGCTCCCATAAGATGTAGCTACAGCTACGAACTTGGATGTCTTTAAAAGAGGCCTAGACAAATTCAAGGAGGCTAAGGCTATCAATATACGCATGATACAATATACAAAACACACATGATGGCCACATTCTCCCTCCACTGTCGGAAGCAGTATGCCTTTGAATGCCAGTTGCTGGGAATCACAAGTGGGAAGAGCACTGTTGCACTCAGGTCCTGCTTGTGGGCTTCCCTTGGCTATCTGGTTAGCCACTGGAGGAAACAGGATGGTGGACAGCATGGCCTGATCCAGCAGGGCTCTTCTTATGCACCTACGGGCTTTAACAGTCATGTATTTCTATCTCAAATCTTCCTTTTTCTACTGTTTGCCGTGGGAATACACCACACATAGAAAGGAAGGAAATGATTTCACAAAAGGAAGAAGTGACAAGACTAGACAGTAATTCATGAGTTTTGTACAAAAAGACAGAAATCAGAAGTTTAAAAAAGAGTTTCTGTTCTGAAGATGGGCAATGTACAGAACTTGAGCTGCAGGTGGTGCTATATGCTAGAATCCTGAAAATGCCAGCTTTCATTTACATGCAGAGAGAGAGAGAGAGAGAGAGAGAGAGAGAGAGAGATTCTAGCCTTGGTTTGTTCCTGGCTTGAAGGAGCCCTGGCAGAGTGTCCTCTGGGGGGTTCCCTCATCTGTCAGACCTGGCAGGCCTCAAAAGGATGGCTAGATCCAACTGCCTGACACAGATCAGAGTGGAGAGCCATAAAAGGGATAGCCTGCAGCCTAGCACTTTGTCTCCTCTCTGTTTCCTAGGAACATACAAAGCTGCCTTATGCTGAGTCAGACTATTGGTCCATCAACTTTAGTATTGTCTACACTGACTGGCAGCAGCTCTCCAGGGTTTCAGGCAGGAGTCCCTCCCAACTCTACTTGGAAATGCTGAGAATTGAACCTGGGACCTTCTGCATGCAAAGCAGATGCTCTGCTATTAAGCTACAGCATATGCTGGAAAGAGGCACAGGGAGTGTGAGGGCCCTGGTGCAGAGGGGGTTAGTCCCACAGGAGAATCTGACTCAGGAATTGCCCAGTTTGGAGTCTTTGGCTCAAACTAAGTGTTGGAGTTCTGGATCTCCATGGCTTGCCCTGCTGGGGTCCTTCTGATCTAACTGTCCTTTCCTCCTCTGGGTCTGAGCAGCTGCTGCTTATGGGGTAACAACAGTTGCAACTTATAGCTTCATTCGGCTAAAAGGTATTCACATATCCTTATCCTGAACAAAACATTTCATTCTGTTGTTTAAGAAACCTCACCTGCCATGGGGTCAGCTCCTGGAGATAATACGAAAATCAGAGGTGCACAGCAATTAGAATCATTGTAACTTCCAACAAGATCAAATGTTGGAGGTTCAATATACGTCTTCCCCATGTTTTCTGAGATGAACTGCTGGGTGGCTGGGATAATTTTATCTGGTCTCAGACATCGGAGGATGACCATGCGATCAAGACCCGTGACCAGTTTCCACTCATCTGGAAACTCTTCTTCGTGAGGTTTGGCAGAGTCGTAAATCAGTTTCCACCGCAGGACGTTGGACTCAACGTGATCCATCAGCCCATGCAAGTTTTTCAGCCCTGATGCACGCACGATCTCAGCCCATGATTTGTCAGTCAGCCACTCTGAGGCAGGGTTGGGATACGGGTTCTCGAGAGCAACCCCTCCTGTCAGTAAGAAACGCCAGACTTCATCATCTATCTCATCCCTCCCTTTCATGATCCCTACAGTCAAAAGGAGGGAGAAAAGAAGCTTGTCCTTCTCAAACAGAGATCGGCAGACATTATTGTAGATGCTGACTGTGAAATGCTCGATTATGTTTTCAATTCTTTCATCCAAAACATCGCTCTTCCTGCTATTCGCAAGAGACTGCACATAGAGGTTAATAAACCATATCAAGGAGTATTGATACATTGGCTCAATATTAGCCAGATCAGAAATGCAGAAGAAAACTGTCGCTGAATGAACAGCCACAGGCTTGTATCCCATTCGGGTAGAATCTATTTCCATTTCAGTGATAGTAGCAATTTCTTGCTTTTCAGAGATTTCTTCAGACAACTCCTTGGAAGAAGAGAGGATTTTAATGGCTGTTTCATCTTCCAAGATATTTCCTTCCGACTTGGAAAGAACTTCCAGGATTTTGTCTTCAATCTCCTTCAGCTGCTTCTTGTTAGCTGCACTCTCGACAATCAGCTTGTTCTTCTTCTCTTCCAGCTCAGGTTTTTCCTTTGCAGCTACGATCCCAAGAAGCTGGTCTTGAAGCCCTAGAGGTGTGATCATGAAATTAAGCAGACAAACTTTCACAGCCACTTCAGGAAGATAATGAGGATTCCTTAAACGTGTTGTTATGTAAAGCCTGAAATCTCTTGAGTACTCAATAATATTCTCTCCCAATCTCATGTATTCCACACCTTGCTGTTTGAAAGTTGTCTTTAGCAACACGGGCTCCAAAAAAGCATCCAATTCCTCACCGATATTTTCAAGCAAGACTGGGGTCCCAAACTGGATAGCATTCTCCAATGACCTTACGTAGTTTGTGTCGGACAATTTGATGACAGAAAGCTTATTGCCCTTTTCCATGTTTTTAACCCACTTGTTGGCTTGCCCTTGAGGATCAATCATTAAAGCCCATCGCCTTGAGTTGGAAACAATGATGCCATTGTCAACAGAAAAGGAATCAACTGGCAATCCTGCAATCTGCCAGGCACGGATCTTAACTGGATCCCCTAAAGTGTTACTCAGGCTGAAATCAGTAGAGCATGGGACCTTCTCTTCTTTGCACAAGACCAGCCATTTCTTCTGACATTCAGTACGGTAATCGACGGTAAAGGCTCCCAGATAAGCCACTGTACCTGAAGACAGCAAGACATCCCCGGTAAGATCAGTGTAGCGGATTCCAAGCAAACGCGCTGCCTCCGTCCATCTCTCCTTCTCTCCTCCCAAGCCACTGATCAGCTTTTCAGCCCGAATCAGCTTCTGGGAACATATATTTATATTGGTCTCGAGTTCTTTCTTCCGGTTATTCATCTCTTCAAACTCATCATTCAAATCTTGGAGGCGGTCCATCACGTTCTTAAGTTCTGCCCGCTTTGTATTGAGCTTCTGCATTTGAATGTCGAGCAAACCTTCAGCCTCCCTGAGTCGTTCACGTTTGGGTGCAACCACCTTTGCGACGCGATCGTACACCTCCATGGCCCTCACCCATTTGCATAAGCCTTCACAGGCTGAAGACACATTTTTAATGACAGCCGGCTGGAAGTCTGGATGGTTGATAAACTTCTCTCTGATTCTCTTCATTACAGCTGGAGGAATATTATCTTTATCATAAGTCTTTAAGCCCTCAAGGAATTTCAGATCTCCTAGAACCTTTTTGGAACTACCCCAATAGTCTTCTATCATTTTACCTGCAATGTCACACAAATACACATATATGTGTTTAAAATGTTTTTTAAAAAATAGAAACATCTCATTTTACAATCAAAGAACGTGGAAGATTTCCCTGAAATGGTTTTTGAGCATCCAGAGAAGTCAAAGCACTGCTGCAGGGGTGAGACTGTGATGGGACCAACAGGGGCAAGCTTTTCCATCTGCTTTGCCCCCTCACCCCTGCTCTTACTGACATTTTTCTGGGGACTGTCCTTTACCAGGAAGATGAATGCCATTGGTTTTTAGCTGTTGTTGCTCTTTTAGAAATGCTAGGATTTTGTTAGCTTGATTTTTTGTAAATTGTATTGTTTTTATTTGTGTTTTTCCATTTGTGTGTAAGCTGCCTTGGGGGCCTTTTTGGCCAAAAGGCAGCCTAGAAAGAAACAAATGGGTTGAACATAAAATAACAAATGGGTAAAGTGATATCTGTTATTATTCATTGCTTTTATATCCCACCTTTTCTCCAAGGAGCTCAAATTGGCATACATGGTTTCCTCCCTCCTCATGTAATCTCTACAACAACCCTGTGAGGTACATTTGGCTGGGAGGCAGTGACTGGCCCAAGATCAACCAGGGAGCTTCATGGCTGAATGGGGACTCGAACCCTGGTCTTCCAGGTCCTAGTCCAACACTCTTAGCACTACACCTCACTGGATCTCAGTTATTTATTTATTTATTTAACAAGATATATATATACTGCTTGATTGTAAAAAAAACCCTCTAAGCGGTTTACAAAAAACATTAAAATTATCAATAAAAGTTAAAAACAAGTAATTTAAACATTTTTAAAACAATTAAAACAGCAACAGACTAAAAAGATTAAAACACGTTAACACCTTTTTGTCTGGATAGGTACGCCTAAACAAAAAAGTTTGAAGGAGATGTCGAAAAGAATACAGCAAAGGTGCCTGCCTGATGTCAATAGGCAGGGAGTTCCAAAGTGAAGATGCTGCCACAGCGAAAGTATGATTTCTTACAAGTGCAGAACAGGTATTATGTGGCACATGTAACAGTGCCTGTTCCACAGACTGAAGTGTTCAAGTGGGCATATATGGGGTAAGGTAGTCCTGCAAATAAATGGGTTCCAAGCTGTTAAGGGCTTTATATACCATTGGCAACACCTCAGCTTTGCCTGGTAACAAATCAGCAACCAGTGTAGATCCCTGAGCAAAGATGTTATACATTGACAGGGTCTCACTTCCGTCAGCAATCTGGCTGCAGCATTCTGCACTAACTGCAGTTTCTGAGTCAAGTGCAAGGGAAGCCCCAGATAGAGTGCATTGCAGTAATCCAGTCTTGAAGTCACCAATGCCTGAACAACTGTGACCAAGCTCTCCCGGTCCAGGAACGGTCATAGTTGTCCTAGCATGCGCAGCTGATAAAAGGCACTTCCAGCCACTGAGACTGCCCGGGCCTCCAGTGGCAGAGCTGGATCCAGAAACACCTCCAGACGGTGTACCTGCTCCTTCAGGGGGAGTGCAACCCCAGCCAGTTATATCTTGTAACGCTTGTTTATATGGTTGATTTTATTAGGTTAATTATCTTTACATCTATGGGTGGTATTCAATACTCGTCCTACTCAGAGTTGAAGTTAATGGACAAGATTAACAGGCTCATTCATTTCAATTGGTTTACTCTGATTAGGACTTAGTTGAATAATAGAATAGTAGAGTTGGAAGGGGCCTATAAGGCCATCAAGTCCAACCCCCTGCACAATGCAGGAATCCAAATCAAAGCATTCCTGACAGATGGCTCTCCAGCTGCCTCCTGAATGTCTCCAGTGTCAGAGAGCCCACTACCTCTCTAGGTAATTGATTCCATTGTCGAATGGCTCTAACAGTTAGGAAGTTTTTCCTGATGTCCAGTCGAAATCTGGCTTCCTGCAACTTGAGCCCATTATTCCATGTCCTGCACTCTGGGACGATCGAGAAGAGATCCCGGCCCTCCTCTATGTGACAACCTTTCATGTACTTGAAGAGTGCTATCGTATCTCCCCTCAGTCTTCTCTTCCCCAGGCTAAACATGCCCAGTTATTTCAGTCTCTCCTCATAGGGCTTTGTTTCCGTCCAATATCTATTTTATATGTATGTATATAAAATATTCAAAAGTGATATGATAACAGTATCAACAAAGGAGCATGTGATCCTCCCCCCTCCAAAAACTTGATATTTTTTTTTACCACTTCCACTTGGATCAGGCTTTCTTTCTGGTTTTATTCCTTTCATGACACAAATGCTCTCCATGACCAGCTTGACAGGCCCCGGTGGATTCTGCATGGATTTGACAAGGGAGATATCCGAAGGATTCAGGGTATCGAGAGCTGCAAGGGCAGCTTCTAGAGCTGGCATAGCCTCCGCAAGGTCCCCCTCACATTCTTCCTGCAATCACATCAAGCATAATCCCACCACACTGTCAGCACTCCACTGCACAGCTGAGCAAAATAGTAATTTGCAAGAATGGCCCTTTTCTTTCAAAGCCCTATTGGTGGCGCCATCGCTGGGTGCTGCCCGGTTGGCATTGACCTGTGACAGGGCCTTCTCGGTGGTGGTTCCCCTGTGAGCCGAATGTCCTCCCTGGTGAGGGATGTCTCTCTCCTGCTTTATTAACATTCAGGAGGAATTTTAAAACATACCTGTTCACCCAAGCATTTCATGGCTGAAATATACTGTTCCTGGCACCCTGTTGGCTTTGATGTCAGTGGGGCAGTGAAACTGCTCTGGGTTTTCTTTAAGGAGCTGTCCAAAGTTCAGATTAAAAACTGGAGCCAATTCACTGCCCCACTGACATTGGAGCCACCAACCTTCACAGGGTATGAGACTGCTTTTAAAGGCTTTCAGCAGTTCTTAATTAATTTAAATATGTTTTATTTAACTTTGTTGTTGTTGTTACTTTGTCACTTGCCACCCTGGACTCCTCTGGGAATGAACACATCCATGGAAGGGCAAATCATAGAAATCTTATACATGTCTATTCGGAAGTAACTCTCATTGAGTTCCATGGGGCTTACTCTCAAGTAAGTTGGCATAGCAGAGGTGGAAAACTTCAGGGCTGGGGACCAAATGCGGCCCTCTAGGCTTCTCTATATGGCCCTTGGAACTCACCCCAGTCCACATGTCCTTCCCTGCAAGCCACGCCTCTCACTAGTAATGGACAAGTCTGTCAATTTTCTCATTTTTCTCATTTTCCCAGCTTTAAAATCAGTTCTCCACATTTCCACAGCTATTTGTGATTTTGTTAAAAAAAAAAAAAAGTTCTCCCAAAAAATCATCAGCATTTTAGTGCAAATTTCTCCCAATGTATACTTTTTGATATTCACTTTTGACTAAATACAATTTTTGCAGACCATTTCCCCTAATATAAAGCACTCTTTTATGTTATTATCACTAAAAATGCATTTTATGCACACTTTTCCCCAATGTATGATTTTTTTTTTTAACACATTGTTTGGCTGGAGAACTAAGGAAAAGTGCAAATTTCGAAGGATCAGGTGTTTTTGAGTTTGTGTGTTGGTTCCAGACGTGTGAATTAGATTTTCATTAAAATGCAAACAAATCAAATTTCTCCCCCTCCCTACCCCTCTCTGACCCTCCTTCGCATGAGTGTTTTTGCCTGGTTGGAATGTGTCCTTGAATTCTGATAATGGCCCCTGCTTGCTTAGACGGAGAACAGAGAGGCTCTGTGTGTGTGTGTACAGAAACTAGCCTACCGTCCAAAGCTAAATTTGCATTCATTGCTCCACCCACTTTTGCTTCTGGCCCCACCCATCACTGGCAAGTGGCCCTTGGAAGGTTGCCCAGAAGATAATGCAGTCCTTAGGGTAAAAAAGATTCACCTTCCTTGAGGTATAGGATTGTAGCCTTAATGTCTTGTCTGGTTTGGCCCCGAGAATCAGGGAACCAATAAATAGGGCTGAAACAATACATAGCTGCTGTTTACCTCTTAATAAAAGATTTCTCATTTATTAAATTTCACTGTTGGAAGCATAAGCTCTGGCAGGGGCAGCCCCGTGACACACATTAAAATTACCTTAATTCCCTGTGCAATAGCTGCAGCTTGATTGGCTTCCTTCTCGTCTGCAGCCACCAGTTCCTTTTTGGCATCCACTTCAACTGTTTCTTTTTCTATATGGATCATCATTTTCTCCGTTTCTGCAGAGGTTTGAATCAGTTCGGGTTGAAGAGCTGTCAGCTCCTTTTGCATCACTGCAACCTAAAGAGGACACCAAGGAAGAGGGAACAACCAAGATATTGTCCAAGTAGGAATGGACAAATCTATCCTTTTGGTTTCTCTTAATTTCTCACTTTCCTAGTCTTCAGTTCGCCATGTTTCTGCATCAGTTTGCAATTTAAAAAAATCAGCAGCACTCTAGTGTGCATTTCTCCTAATATACACATTTTTGCAAAAATAATTCCTTAATATAATGCACTTGTGTATGTTATTTTCACCAACTGAAGATGGTAAAACTGTAGATAATGAAAACCATTACAAGTGTTTGCATTATTTTATCACTTAATGACAAAACAAGCTTGTAAGAATGTCAACCATTTCCAGTCCATACTTACTTGTGAAGCTGCAAAATCAAGCTTTTGAAGGCCCACAAGGTAACGATTTCTCATCATATCAACTTCTTGCCTTTTACTATTCAGTAATGTCTTAAAAGTCAGAATCAATTCCAGGTAAGATGTTGGTGTTACATAATTGTGTCTTAGAAGAGTGCTGTAATAGCTGACAGAGAGTTCTCTCACACTTTCTTGGAAATATTTGCACATGGACACAACCCTACAGGGAAAATACATGTTTTTATAGGCAGCTAATACAAACATTGAGGGAAACTGTGCATTATCCAGACACAGTGTATTGTGTAAGAGCCACAGATGATTTCTGGTCAACGTTTGGGTCAAGAGATGCTCTCTGGAAATTATTAGGGCCCATGCCAAAAATTATTTTGTGACATGCTAGTTAACCATATCAAAACAGCCACATGGTGATGGAGAGCAGTCAACAACCACTCTGCAAGCATTTAGAGCAACTACACTCTGGACTACTCTTTATGGCCTAAACTGCTATTTTAATGCCTTTGCTCTATTTTAATGCCTTTGTCAGAAATGGGTCCAGCTCCATATTAACCATAGACCATGATGGGGCAAACTAAGTTCAGTTAGGTCAGTAGGAAAGCACCAAAAGTGGAAGTACAAGCACCAAACCCTGTCCCAGTCAGAATGGTCAATGATCAGGAATGATGGGAATAGTAGTCCAACAACATCTGGAAGGCCACTTTTGAAGTAGACTCAAGTCAAGTCCACAAAAGATTGTGCCATAATAAATGTGTTAGTCTTTAAGGTGCCACAAGACCCTTTGTTGATTTTTGCTGCAACAGACTAACACGGCTACCCTTCTGGGACAACCTAGATACATTTGGTACATTAAAGAGATACAGAGAAGCAACTTTGTAGACATCCCATGACATACGATTTTCTGATTTCATCTTCCAGCTTCACGTCCTCCAAGAATTTATTCGCAACCATTTCCAAAGCATCCTTGGGCCATCTTTGGAACCAATCGATAGTGCAGCAATTGATCAGCGAAGGAAACATTCGTAAGCGATTCCGGAACGCATCTCCAATTGGACTCATTGCTGAAAAGGATACAATTATTTGGTTATAGCCAATGTTAGTCATACTCAGAGTAGATTCATTGAAATT
Source organism: Rhineura floridana (assembly GCF_030035675.1). NCBI lineage: Eukaryota > Metazoa > Chordata > Lepidosauria > Squamata > Rhineuridae > Rhineura > Rhineura floridana. The sequence continues at coordinate 14,505,977 of NC_084496.1, forward strand.
AATGAACATGGATAAATGCAGTTCATGAATTTCAATGAGTCTACTCTGAATTAGTTGGAGATGATCCATTATTTCCCAAGCAAATCCAGTCAAACATTAGCAGAAAGAAAGCAGAATGGAAGAAAAGGAACATATTGTATCCATACCCAAAACTATATGTAGATTTTTCTTCAAGCGCTCAGTAAAATAGTTGTACATGGCTAGTGGAGTGGCTTCGATTCTCTTGCCTTCAGTTCTTGCCGCACCCTGCATTTTTTCAACAATGTCAGCCTTCTCATCTGCTGCGAAGATGTTAGGCACATCACCCGTGTTCAACAGCATGTTAATATCCTCTACAAAGGACTCGTCCTTTATCTGGTTATCACAAAACAAGAACACGGTGCTCTTGTTCGCCACTCCTGATTGCAGCATGACTTTCTTGATGTCCTCTCTCCAGTCATTGGTGGTGTAGAACTTTGTTATTTCAATCATGAAAAGCTCATAGGAGTTCATGAAAGTGCCCAGCTTAGTCGTGCTCTGCCGGCCACTTCCACCAATCCCCACCAGCAACAAATGGCCATTGTCCTGCTTCAGTACTCTGCATATCCTAGAGATGTGCTCAATGGCAAATTTAAACATCACCAAAGACATGGGTGCCTTGCTGATGTTGTTGAACTCTTCCAGATAGTATTCCATGACAGACGTCAGATTCTTCAAGTCTGTGATCTCATCATAGATTTTTGTATCGCTTGACGGCTTAAAGTAGTCTCCAAAGAAAAGGCTCCGGATGTTTTCATCGTTGATCTTTCCAGTACGTGACAAATGGCTTAGTACCTATGGAAGAGACCAAAGGATACCTAAAGTAATTTTGGCTCCCTCTGCTATCACCTCTCTGATATAAAACCATGTGTCACTGGTCCTGAGAGCACTGCACTGGCTATCAATGAGCTATCAGGCCCAATTCAAGGTGTTTGTACATACAAAGCCCAAAGCCCTAAATTATGTGGGACCAAAGTACCTAAAAGAACACTTTACCCAATATCAACAAATTTGGGCCCTACAACGGGTAGCAGAAGCCCTTTTAGTGATACCATTACTGGTGGTTCCCCATTTGTAGAATATCTTTCCTAGTGGGGGGTGTCCATCTCTCTCATTATTAATTTTAGGAAGAATCTAAAAACATTCCTGTTTACACAGGCATTTGGTGGCTGAAAGATCTGTGCCTGGCAATCTTGAAATTATTAGCTGTGAGAGTAGGTGATAGTTTTTTTTAGACATTCTTAACTGTTTTAAAGAAGTTTTTAACTGTTTTTTAAAAGAAGTTTTAAACATTTTTTTAGAAGTTTTAAATTGTTTTTAGACATTTTAATTGTATTCTGTTACTGATGTGTTTGCTGCCCTGAGTTCCTTCGGGAAGAAGGATAGGATATAAAATTAATAAATAATTATAGATGTGGGAAGAGTGAGGTTAATTTTTATTTATCATTTATTTATTAAGAACATAAAAAGTGTCCTGCTGGATTGACCAAAGGTCCATCTAGTCCCGTATCCGATTCTCACTGTGGCCATACAGGTGGCTCTTGAGAAGCCCGCAAGGAGTTTATGAGCACACTTGCCCTCTTCCCACTTATGATTCCCAGCAACCTATATTGTATCAGAGATAATACAGCCATCATGGCTAGTGGCTAGTAGCCACTAACAGCCTTATCCTCTATGAATGTGTTTAATCCTCCTTACAGCCATCCAAGATGATGGGCATCATTGCATCTTGTATAGCAAATTCCATAGTTTAACTATTTGCCTGTCCTGAATCTCCCACCATTCAGCTTTGGTGGAAGGCCCCAGGTTAGAGTATCATGAGTATCTCTATCCACTTTCTCCACACCATGCATAATTTATACACCTCTATCACGTCCCCCTTGCTTGTCTTATTTTCTAAACTAAAACATATAATTTATCAGTTATGATGTTATTTATTGATTGATCGGTTGATCAACGTAGCATCATTCCAAGGGACATTCTGGGTAAAGAAAAATGGCAGAAATCAGACCAACAGACCAGAGAAAAAGCAGTGAATGTTACTGGAGTTCCACCTCTGAAATTTCCCCCAACCCCAGAAAATTGCCAAAATTCCTCCTCCACTTTTGCACCCTAAAGAACTGGCATGTTTGGAGGTGGGCATTTCAGCCCAGCACAATAGAGATCTCATATTGCCATAAATATATGTCACTGTTTTCCCTGAATTCAAACTCTCTCTCTCTCTCTCTCTCTGCTTAAGGACCAGCTTACCTTATCAACGCTTTGTTTGAAGCAGTCAGAAGTTGTTTCTTTCACCATGTTAAAAAACACCTCCCTGTCTTCTGCATCTATTAACCGGTCATAGAAGACGCGATAAACTTCATGAATCCAAAGCCTTATCAGTTTCTCTCCATCCTATCAAAGAAAGGAGGAAACACAGAAAATATATTGTTGCTTGTTTGGAAACAGATATAAACATATTCACACTAGGGATGGAAAGATCTGTCAATTTCAGTTCTCTCAGTTTCTCATTGTGATAGAATCACAGAATCATAGAGTTGGAAGGGGCCTATAAGGTCATCGAGTCCAATCCCCTGCTTAGTGCAGGAATCCTACTTACAGCATATCTGACAGGGGGCTGTCCAGCAGCCCCTTGAATGCCTCCAGTGTTGGAGAGCCCACTGCCTCCCTAGGTCATTGGTTCCATGTAGAATAACAGAACAGTAGAGTCCATTCTACTATTTTAAAACCTTTGTAACAAAATTTAATAGTTATGAGTTCAGTACTAGGTCCTGAAGATTTTTCCAATCTTAAATTCAGTTTTCCACATTTCTGCACCAATTTGCAATTTAAAAAAAAAACCTCATGAAAATTCTCCAGCATTTTAGTGCAAATTTCTCCTAATAAACACATTTTTGTAGGCAGTGTTGACTAATGTACACATTTTTGCAAGCCATTTCTCCTAATATTATGCATTTTTGTTTGTTATTTTCATGCATGTATTCATTTTTATGTACACTTTCCCCTAACATGTGCCTTTTTGTAAACATTGGTCGGTGAACTGCATTGCAAAATTCAAATAAGTGCAAATTTCAAAGGATGACTGTGTTTCAGTTCTCATAGTGTTTTAGAAAGTGTGAATTTAATAATTCAGCTTGGAATGTGAACTGAATTGACATTCTCACCCATCCCTAATTCACACACGTACTAGGAACCTGATTTTTCTTGGCTGCTGGCAGGAGGAAGCGAACAAACAAGAATTTAATCAGTGAATCAGTTTCTAGAGCTTACTCCATATGCGCCCGCTTGACCATTTCAATCTGTGGAACTGGCATTGTTACAGATGCCATATAATACTCATTTCACACTTGTTATGAAACTGATCTTTTAGTGTGGCAGCACTAAAGCGTTCTCTTGGAAGAGGGACTGACAAACCACTCTGGAATGTAGCTCTGAGGGGAATAGGGGTCTCCTAACAAGTCTCAGTACGCTTCATAAACTACATTTCCCAGGGTTCTTTGTGAGAAGCCATGACTGCAAATGGGAAAAAAAGCAAATGTGGGAAAAGCCACCTGTCGGGTATGCTTTAACTTGGATTCCTGCATTGAACAGGGGGTTGGACTCAATGGCCTTACAGTCCCCTTCCAACTCTATGATTCTATGAGTCTATGAAATGTACAGAACTTTAGACTGGATCAGCTCTAGCCTTTGCAGAAGAAAAGGTTTGATCCCTACATGCAGATAATTTGAGCCACTTTTTCTATGGAAATTAGAGGGGAAAGTATAGCTGGAGATTCAGCAGCTGGGTGCATACTAGCCCTGAAACCAAGCTGCAGATCAGGAAATCTCTACGTCAAAACTCACCTCTAGCACAAATTCTCTTGATGGTCTTAGGTAAGCCACACTTGCTCAGCCTCAACGTCAACCCCCCCAATCTTCAATAAGATGATAAAATACCTAACTTACAAGGTTGTAATAATGATTGCAAGGTGACCGTGCATGTGAAGCGCTTAGAAACCAAAAGTGCAATATAAACACTTAGTATTATAGTGGTGCTAATGATGTGCCTGTTGTTGAAATAATAGCAAATGTAGCATACCTGCAAATGGGTATGAGGGCACAACAGCACTCCTCTGATCACCCGGGAGAAATCACGCAGGTTAAAGATGTAGTGAGATTTTGAAGGAGTCGGGAGGAAATTTTCCACAGCCATTTTGTAAATGTTCATGGTAGCATGGACCAGCATTTTGCCAAGCCTTTGAAAAGGAACAAAAATATTGAATGCAAACTTGAGCCTTTAATTCCACCCCCACACCCCACACCCCACACTTGTTCTCTCACTTTGACTGCCACAGGGAAGAGCTGTAGTCATAGCTAGGGATGAGCAAATCTGTCCATTTCAGCATCTTATTTTTCCAATCTTAAATCCAGTTCTCTACATTTCCACATCACACTGTGGTGTTTTTTTTTAGAGTCCTCATAAAAAATCATCATTTGTGGGCACATTCAGGCACATTTCTCCTAACACACATTTTTGCAAGAATTTTCCCTGATACAATGCATTTTTGCATGTTATTGCCACAAACATAGGCATTTTAATGAACACTTTACCCTGGTATTTATGAACACATTACTTGGCTGGAGCACTGCACTGCGCAATTTGGGAGAAGAGCAAATTCAGAAGGATGGCTGCATGTCGATTCACTTATTGTTTCGGAGAGGGTGAATTAGGTGGCTTCATCTTTAAATACAAAATGAAACCATCCCTCTTCACAGTTCAGTGGTAGGACCTATGCTTTACAGTGAGGGCTGGGAAAGACCTCTGCCTGAAACTAGGGAAGTGCTAGAATGCCAACCAGTTCAGCTTTGGTACCAAATTTCCCATTAATTCATTTTTTCTCTATTCTTGCAGATCGGATTTTTATGTAGCATTTTTCTGTGGATTTTTTTTTTATTTAAAAAGTCTGCCACTAAAATATTGATAGTAGGAACAATAATTTTGCTGATATTCCCTTTCAAAGTATTGATATTAATACCCATATTTTTGCAAGGGGAAAAACAGATTATTAACAACAGTATCTAGTGGACAAAGAATGAACTCAAATTGATACTGGCCTGTTAGGTTAACCAACACCAGCTAATGGATCCTATCTCTACCTGAAGCCCTGGAGAGCTGTTGCAAGTCAGTATAGACGTTGTTGAGTTAGATGGACAAATGGCAGCTTCCTATGTTGTTAGCCATGAAGAAACATTTAACATTCTTTTTATCAACCCCCTTATTCCAAAGCAGGGGTTGCTTAAGGTAAAATCCTACTGGCACTCAGATAACAAACTCACAACAGTATTATATAGCAACAGAAGTGGCAGTAGGAGATGGTGGCCAGAAGAGCTTGGAAAAAGTTGTGCTATCTTGAAGAAGGAACTCATGAGGCGTGCGCCTTGCAGAGGGGACACTTACCTTAAGAATGATGCCTCAAACCCTTTGCTGAAGTGCCAGTCAACAATGGAAGTGAAAATCTTGTTTAAAATCTCATCATCAAAAGCACTGATGGAAACAAGGTTCAAGTGTCGCGTGAAACGCCCTGTACGACACAAAGGAAGACAAGAATCAAGTTTCAATGCAGTTTGCCATTCTTTCTGAATGACCTTAGGTAGATCTTTTAATTTGCTGGTGAACATTGGACTATGGTCACATTCACACCGTACATTTAAAGCCTTCTCATACCAATTTAAATCATGGATTTCCCCCAAAGAATCCTGGGAAGTGTAGTTTGTTAAGAATGCTGAGAGTTTTTTAAGAGACCCTTCAACAGAGCTATAATTTTGAGGTGCATCCATTTTGCTTCCAAACTGATTGGCGCTCAACCACCTGAGTTTGAAATTGTTGGAAGTGGGGTAAGAGCAACTCCTGTTTTGTTCTTTTGTTTATGTTCCAGAAGGGAGATCAAGTTAAGGTCCTCCAGATGGCTAGGTTGACTACCTTTACCTGTGATGCTCTGACTGACTTCCTTCCGTCATTAGACTGATATGCTTAGGGAAGCTTACTTGCCTCTCCTCCTTCCGCCCTTTTCTTCTTCTCTTCTTCGACTGTCCGAGAGACAGGAGACATCTTTGTCTTTGCTCTCTCTCCTGAGCCATGAGGGCAACTCCCACATCTGGGCATTGCACCTCCAACTTAGTTAGAACTAGGTATGCCTTTCCTATCCACTATGTATTTCTATAAATAAAGTAGCTTTTCTTATTTTACTAAGTATTAAGTCTCAGGTGATCTACATGCAGGGTAAAAGCCTTCCACTTAGGTAAACACACACACTGGCACACACGCATTTCAGACCATTGACAATCTCTGCTACTATCTATACTAATTTACATAAGAAAGGTTTATGGCTGGCCCAGTAAGCGAAGTTGAATTGCAAGTTGTGCCTAAAAGCTAAAAAGGCTAAATACTGTGTGTGATTTACAAAGAGATTGAAAAAGGAGACTAGGCTAGACAAAGAAAAGCAGAACAAAAGATAGGAAACAATGGCTGGAGAATCAACACTTAAGACGAGCATCCCGAGGCTGGAGAAGGACAATCTTCAAATGACTGCACTCCTGGAAGTCTGGGCATTGCACCTCCAACTTAGTTAGTTAGTTAGGACTAAGTATGCCTTTCCTATCTACTATGTATTTCTATAAATAAAGTAGCTTTTCTTATTTTACTAAGTCTTAAGTCTCAGTTATCCTAATGCAGGGTAAAAGCCTGCCACTTAGGTAAATGCACACACTGGCACACGCGCATCTCAGACCGCTGAAGATCTCTGCTCATTTGTACAAATCTACATAACAGAAATTAGAGGGAAGAAGATGCTGCAGTGTATCCTCACCTTCTAATGAGGGCTCCTGTTCAGGTTTCCAGCCAGCCATGCCCTTCTTCAGGATACTATGAACAGGGTGGCCCACTCCTTCCTCCCAATTTTCCATTTTCCCCAACTTATGCTCAACATTCCCTGGCTAATGAGCATGTCCAGTTCTCATTACACAGCATTTTGGGTGTATTTTTCCACTTTCAGTATTTATTTTTTTACAAAAATTGTACTTCGGCAAAACTCAGGGTTCTCCCAAGCATCTTAATACCTCCCTGTTCTTTCTCAGTGGCCCTTCTTGGCTACAGTCCTGTTGGCACTCACCAGCTGAGTTCGCTGTTCGGAGTGATGAAATCCTATTGTATTTAAGCAAATGTCATACCTGTAATATCATTCCTTCCACCACCTGGTGGTCCCATTGCTGAAAGAAACAGAACATCAACAATATCGAGTCTTGATGTGTCTTTCTTGTCATACCAGTGGCCATGATCAATCCACTGTCTAAGGAGTTCTATAGGTGGCTGGGCTCCATACACCTCCTTGGCTGGCATGTTTAAATCATCTAGGAAGAATATTGATACAGTTGTTTTCATAAGACAAAGAACACCCTACCTTGTTTCCATTAGACAAGCAAGCAAACAAAAGATTGTCAGAGAGAGAACAGAAGCAAGCCAGAGATTTCCAGAAGTCCAGCATCTAACTAAACCAGCAGCTAGGATTGGGCAAATTTGACAATTTTGACTTCTCTCAGTTTCTCATTTTTTCAATTTTAAGCTGAGTCCTCCATATTTCCACATCAGTATGCAATTATTTTTTTAAAAAAAGGCCTTCTGAAAATTCGTCAGCATTCTTACTGCACATTTTTCCTAATACACACATTTTATATACAATTTTGCCTAATATGCACATTTTTGCAAAGCAATTTCTCCTAACATAATGCATTTTTGTTTGTTATTTGTATGGATTTTCCCAAGAGAATCCTGGGAAGTGTAGTTTGTTAAGAGTGCTATGCACACTTTAGCCCAGTACATGCATGTTTGTACATGTTGCTTCGCTGGAGAACTGCACTGCAAAATTCAGAGAAGTGCGAATTGCAAAGGATGGCTCTGTGTATTGTTCTGGAGAGTGTGAATTATGTATGTTTGCCTTTAAATGCAAACTAAATTGAAGTTCTCCACTCTTACCAGAAGCTCAGAATAACCGCGCTATTTCCATACACCATAAAACTCTTCTGTAATTTACTCTCCCAACTCTTTTAAGTTGGTGAACTCCCACCTTTAGATTCATGGTGTTCAACCCTTTCATCACTGATGAACCCCTATAATATGGTCTCTATAAAGTCCTGCAGAATCTGAACTCCTTCCTTTGCCACCTGACCAAAGTCAGTCAGTCAAAACAGGTAATCAAGCTGCAATCCCACATACACACTAAAGTCCCACTGAACTTTATGGGGCTTACATTTAAGTAGACATGCGCAGGATCATACAGCTAGCAATCTAAATGATTCCCAACATACATCCTGCCTATTTTGTGAGAATAAAATCAATCAAGATTTATATGGAACATTCAGCAGACAATCAGAAGAGCCCTTCTCAATCAAACTGCTTGCATTTTCACACCAAAGATGCTCTTCCCTGCAAAAAGCAGCACCCGGGGCTGATTTTTCAGCAGGAAAACAGCACATGGAGGAAAAAGTTAACTCACCGCCCCATGCCACACTTTTTCTATGTTCTGCATTTCTTTTTGTGAAAGGCATTAGGTTGTAGTTGGAAGAGCAGGCTTTTAAACCGCAGCGTGTCGTAATGAAAATGCATAAGGCACAATCTTACCCACAAACACAATGGCCTTCTTCCCTGCTGTGGGGCCAAAAAGCCCCTTTCTCCTCCTGTCCAGTTTTGACATAATAATATCCTGGGTCTGATTTGCTGTGGTTCTGGCAGAGAAATTGATGAAGTTGGGGGTGTACTTTGTCTTTGGAAGGTGGATCAGAAAGCTGTTGGTGATTGCTGATTTCCCTGTGCCGGTGGGTCCCACGAACAGCATTGGAACTTCATGCTCCACATATGTTTTTAGGAAAAAAGTCTGCCTGGCTGTTTCCATGGTTGGGACGATAAGCTCTGAGACCTGTTGTGAAGAGATTAGGTTGGGCAGGGGCGCAAGAGTAAAGAACACACCTTGCACAATCTCTACACCAGTTGGCTGTGACCCTCAAAGCCCCCAGATACCTTTATAACTGGAGATGCCAGGACGTGAGTCCTTTTGCACTATGAGACAATCCCCATCACCCATATACATCTCTTTTTTAATATCAGGGTCTGTCTGTTTTTTTCTCCTGAAGAGCTTGAAAACTGAACTCGGGCACTTCCATAAAAAAATGCACAATGGAAAGTCACTATAACATTCTAGATCCATGCTAAATTTCAAGAGATAAATCGGATGCCATCAGTATCCTCCTCCTTCTTAGAGGCTACCCACTCCCTGCCATTGTTGCCAGGCGCTGTTCTCCTCTGATCCATCGCTGCTGCCACCAGCTCGCTTGACAGGCAGAGCCAACGGGAGAGCAGGCAATGGTGGCTCCTCCTCTTCCTCACCACCGCTGTTGTTTGTATGCCCATCCCCTTTGGGTCGGAGCAAGAGGCAATGGTGACAATGGTGACAAGGGCACAGGAGGCTGGTCCATTTGGGCAAATGGGGGCCACTGCCCATCCAGCCTCAATCTGCCTTCAGGCAGACTCACTTGCCTACCTTCTTTCTTACAACCAATCCAGGGGGTGGCATATGCTGTCAGATTCCTCCTCCTTAGTCTCAGGCTGCAGACACTCTAGCTGCTTCGAAAGCAGTCAGACTGTTTTCTCTGGCCTTGGTTCAAAAAGCATTTGCCCATGGCTGCACACATCTCCCTTCCCCACTGCTTATCTCAGACCTTTTAAGACCACCCACAGCAAAGTGTTGAGGCAGTCGCTGTCTCTGTCCAACCTACAGCAAAGCATTGTCATTGGACACACCACAGAGTTCATCTACCAAACAGTTTTGATTTCTGTGTGAAGCTGGTTTCACAGAGAAATGCACTAGAGCTGCATTTCCCCAGGTTTTGGGGTAAAAGGGGGCAGAGTTCGATTAGCATAGTGTGTCTCCAACTTCAGAAAACAGAGCTGGAGATGCACTGAAGGCAGCACAACTGCAAGTGGGTCTCTGCCCTCAGTGTTGCCCCTTGTTGAACTCAGCAGGGAGGAGCATGGGGACAAAACTGGAATGAGTTGGCTCTGCCTGCCATGGGCTCTGACTCCACTTAGTGTTTGGGCTCCCTGCCCTCCACCTACCAGTCCCAATGGGCACCAGCCACCACTGGACAAGGGGAAGCAGGTCTAGGGGACGTACTGGTGAGCCCTCTGCTGGGGTATGGTCCTTGGCAAGTGCCTGACCATGCCGACCCTTGATACTGGCCCGGCCAATTGGATAAGAGCAGCCTGAGCAATTAGGAGGCATTAAATGTGGACGTTTTACCTTTGTGCCAGGAGAGATTGTTTGCTCTTCCTTCGTTATGTATTCTGTCCACATGTTCCACTGTCCACCGGCTTGCTTATGAAAATAAAAGTCGTACACACTCCCTGGTCGAGGAGGAAAAGACCATCAGGAAAGCTCACTTCAACACAGCACAACTGGCTTTAGATGTTATTTCAGATTATAATGTTTGGAGAGGTTTCTCTGCATGCTTTCTAGCCAAACAGAAATAATTCAAGTGTTCCAGAATCTTGACTATGGTAGGGTGGGGGCAGCAGGCAGAGCAGAAGCTCATCAAGAATTTCTATCTCCAATTGTGTGACAATAGTAACAACTTCCCCCCCCTTTCAAATTAGGCTGTTAATATGAAGAAAACTGGACAGCGGGGGGAATGCCCCAAAATGGATTCGTGTGTGAACTAGGGATGGAAAGATCTGTCAGTTTTGGTCCTCTCAGTTCTGGAACTGAAAACAAATCCCTTGGCTGAGAGATGCACTCACAGGTAGAGTTATTGGAGGATTCAGATTCACTCTGTGTTTGGCAGTGAATCTTATTTTGCCCAGATTTTGGCCCCAGGATCAGAACTAAGATATGATGATTAGTCCACACAATCTGTAAACCAATACACAAACAGGTCTGACAACCCAACAAAAATGCTGACAAGGTGGTTCGAGGGCCATCTTCTTCCTTTTTCAACACTTCATAGCATAAAAACTAAATCAATTTTAAAATCTGCATAAGGATATGTATGCATAAACTGACCTCTGTCTGGAAATATATTGTTTTTGGTTAGCTTCACACTTTTGGGACGTGGGTGTCTATCATCTATTCCCATCAAAAGTTCACGGTAAAAATGGTCAAATTTTTTCCTGCCCTCTGCATTGATGGTGCCACCAATGGTCCAAACCAAGGCAAAAAGGAACAGTCCCTGCAGCCACAGGGTGATCTGCTGGCTGGACATGGTCTCTGTCTCTTCTTCATTGGAACTCCTTATTTCATCTATAAAACAAAATTAATAAGAGTTGATAAAGACTGTTCCCAGATGAAAGCCATGGTCAAGAACTTGAGTAGGGATCAGAAGGCTCCTCGAGACAACCTGTTTATTGAGCATTGATCCTGATTTGTTTGCACAAATCTTACACAGTGGCTAGACTATACCCGGTCATTATTAAGCATATGTCCTGATTTGTTTGCAGGGAGGTTATATGATAATGAGAATTCATCCTGATTTGCTTGTATGGGGTTTATAAGTCTCTCTGTTAATCATTTGTTAATCCCCATCACTTTCTGAACCATAAAAAGACTGTTTTTCTTTCTAACTGGATTTGTGCCAGGGCAACAGAGTGCTTTAATCCACTTCAGTGGCACAAACTTAAATCTCTGGTATGTACTTGAATCCCAGTGACTAGAGATAATATAACCAGTGCAGCTGTGGCAAGCTGAGCAGGCCCTCGCCAGCTGGGGAGGACTAGCCTCAGAGGGAGGCAATGGTAAACCCCCTCTGAATACCGCTTAGCGTGGAAACCCTATTCATAGGGTTGCCATAAGTCGGGATCGACTTGAAGGCAGTCCATTTCCATTTTTTAGTTCTGACTGTAATTTGTTTTCAACTGTTTTTAATATTGTATTTTGTATTGTTGTAACCCACCCTGGGACCATCTGGTGAAGGATGGATAATAGATCTAATAATAATAAAGCTCACAGAACTCAGTGGGACTTCCTTCTGAGTAATCGTGTAAAGAGCCACACTGTTAATCTAATAGCTGGTAATTGATTAACTGGTGCAGCTCTGCTTAAAATGGATGGAATACTAGGGGGAAACCCGGATTTTTTTTTTCAGAATCGAGAAAGGGCAGATCATTTATTTATTTTTATTCAGGGCAAGCAAGAATGGGAAACATTTGTGGCCAAGACACACAACACCCAGACTGGAATGAAGACGTTTGGGAAACAATCCACCTCTAGTTACAAACACTTGTCAAGCTTCCCATTGGCTTCTTTGATTACATATACTGGTGTGCTTTGCAATTTAACCAGAACACAGCTCAACATAGGCTTGTTCAATGACACTTCCATACCTTTCCAGGACACAAATGAATAGGGACAACAAGAGTAGTTGTTCCGCTCACAGGGGTAGTTGGGCTCACAGGTTCCTTACCGAGCAAAGTCGTGAACAGTGTCATCATGGTATGGCTGAGATGGATGGGCGATGTCTGGACTATGACCCTGCAATGATGGCGAATGAATTCCAAACAAGGATGAAGTAGCCACATAAACAAGTCATCAATCTGCAAGTTGAAAAACAGTAAGTGGCTTTTAAATGCAGCAGAAGTTGTGTCATTATCACCAATGATAATAGTTTGCCAACAGCCAACATGCAGAATGCCTATGACATTCTTCTGCCTGAAGCAAAGAAGATGGCACCTCCCCAGTCCCATTCCATGTACAGAAGCCCATTGGGCTGGCAGCCGAATCTTACTTCAGCACCAGCAATAGGACAGCACCCTCTACTGCATCCAAGGGCAGCAGGCTCACTTAGAAGGTGCAGGGCAGGCTGCATGGCACACACCGCTTTGATCTCCAACATTTTGCTGGTGCTCCCTGCTCTCTCTAGGACCTGCTGCCTGAACTTGTTGCTTCACTCGGCCCAATACTGGGCCAGCCCTTCTAGTACAGGGGGTAGAGTAGCATAACAAAGCTAGAGTGACTATGTCTCCCTCAGTTACCTAGACAACAGCTCTTCCCTCACATGCACCCTCCCCAACCCTGTGTTTGTCATCTGAGGCACTTCTCTGTGCGCTCCACTCTGAGGGAGGTGCAGAGGGTGGCAACACAAGGATGAGGCCTTCTCAGTGGTGGCTCCCCTTTTGTGGAATGCTTTCTCCAGTGAGGCATGCTACCTGTTTTTAGCTAGCAGGCAATGTATATATATATATGAGCTCTTTTTTTAAAAAAAAGCAACTAATAAATATAATTGTAATAACTCTGTTGTGAATGGACCAGAAGCAGCGCAGCAGATGGGGATGTAACTCTAGCCTCTCAGCAGTGGTGTCTCTGATGCTTACCAGGAGGGGTGAGGTGGCGAGGAGTGCAGTTCAGGTGCCCCATCAGGAGTGCCAAGTTGACTTCACTGATGCACTTACACCAATGGAGGCTGGTGGCTCCAGTGTCAGTGGTTTTAGTCCAGACTTTCAAGGAGCTGTCCAAGGTGCTGTGGTGCCCCACTGATGTCAGAGCCACCACCTTCCATTGACCCACACTAATAATAATAATAATAAATTTAATTTTTGTGTCGCCTATCTGGCCAGAGCCACTCTAGGTGACGTACACATTAAAATTCAATAAAATACAATATAATACAAAATAGAATACAATGCAGTCAACACTAATGCAGCAGTATAAAATCATTTAGGGCAATCAATGAATAATTATAAAGCAATCACAGAAAAATTAGCCCACCCCAGAAATCCCGAAGGCCTGTCCAAAGAGCCAAGTTTTTAAGGCTCGGCGAAATGTATCCAGGGAAGGGGCATGGCGAAGATCGAACGGGAGGGAGTTCCAGAGAGTGGGGGCCGCCACTGAAAATGCCCTCTCTCTAGTCCCCACCAGCCTAGCTGTTTTCATTGGTGGGACTGAGAGAAGGCCCTGCGTGGCTGATCTGGTCGGGCGGCTTAATTTGTGGTACTGGAGGCGCTCCTTCAGGTAAACTGGGCCGAGACCGTATAGGGATTTAAAGGTTAACACCAACACCTTGAATTGGGCCCTCCAATGACCTCTCCACTGCCTCACCCCTCCACCTCCTGGTAAGTGGCAGTGACACCGCTACTGGGATGCTAGTGTTAGGGCCCCGCCCCACCAGCTGAGCTGCTTCTGGAATGGTCACTGACTGTATAGAAATTGTGGGTAAAGTGTAAGGTGTCATGTGTCTTACTATACAGAAGGCAGTCCTCTATATGAGAGGAGCTGTCCAGCCCAAGCCCAGTTGAAAGTTAAATATAACCCTAAGAACAGAGAGCGGGGATGCCCATCAACAGTTAGCACCTGGACAACAGACTGAGCAAGAACACAGGTCACCTGGTCAGTCTTCCCCACTATTACGAGATGTATTGCATTCCTATGTAAATGATACCCCCACTGTTGAAGGCAGTCTGCTTCTGAACACCAGTTGCTGGAAACTGCAGGAGGGGAGAGTGCTGTTGTGCTCAGGTCCTGGTTGCCGGTTCCTCACAGGCATTTGGTTGGCTAATGTGAGAGCAGGATGCTGGATTAGATGGGCCATTGACTTGATCCAGCAGGCTCTTATTATGTTCTGGATTTGCATCTACACAGATTGCAAATGAGCTCACCATATACAGTTGGTATGTCTGTACACCCCCAAAGGGCACTAATTTGATTCCCCCTTTTGTTTTCATGTTATTTTTATTTTAAAATGAAACTAGGCTTGCACACCAGTTCTCTGTGTACATCTTGCAAGTTTGGAGGCAATGTATTCATGTAAGAATCCTTCAGAGGCTTCCAGCCTAACTGATGAGGTTCCATGTAGATCATGCCACACCTGGAAGAATTAACAGTTTAGTTGCACCATTTTGCTTGTAGTAAGAGAGAATAACTTATGCAAGTTGACTCAGCCTTCAGATGATTCAGAAAAGAGTCTTTGGGCACTTTAAGAACCTAGCAGATTTATTGTGGCAGAAGAAAACTTCACGTTATCCTCACTGACACAGTAGCAAAGTAGCCTCACAAAAACATCTAACACAATAAATCTGCTAGTTGTTAAGGCACCACAAGAATCTTTATGCCTGTTCTAAGAGAATAACGTTGTTCCCACCTCCGGAACTGGTCAGCATGATTGGGGATGCTTGAAGAATTTGATTTCTGTGAATTTAGTTGTGAACTGACCTGATCTGCACCTCCCGGACTAAGGATTTCAAAGGTTAGCTGTGTTTTGGTTCTTGTATTGTTTCAGAAAGTGTAAATGAAGGTTCACTTTTAAACATGAACTGAATCAAATCTTCCCCACATCCCTACATGGGAGAACCAGAACACCTCCTCTTTGACTTTGGAGGGGGACTAAGCTGTGGACCTTTTTGCAGCCTGTGAGGCCAGGTCTCTGTCTTTCCAAAGGCGGACCTCTCTCTCCATTATCAGAGTGTTTAACTCTTCTCTCTATGTGGTTTTCTTACAGACACACACAGATTTACGTGCATCCCAATCTCTGGTGAAAGAGGGTGCCAACACATTCCTTGGATCTGGTTTCCTTGGAATGAAGGTCATTGCTGTGCGTTTGTGATATATGGTTTTATTTACACATATATACAGGCTGAGAATGATGGAAGGACTCTCAGCATTACCACTTCAACAGGTCTTGCTTCCCCATTAGATTTTTTTGGGGGGGGGTCAAAGCCATAGCTGTGGACTCAGCCAGAGAGCATGTCAAGCCTCTGTGTCTTCCCAGCTCTCAGTTCCAGACAAGACCAGGCAAAACTAGCCTCTGGCCTTTTATTCATCTAAACCTAGGATGTAGTAGCCTCCAGCCAGATGTGGAAGGCTTGCTCCCTCCTTCTGGAAACATCATTAGCTAGTTTTTTTTCTATGGCAACACACCTGTTCTTGGCCAACTCTTGAGTCATGTAAAAATATGTTTAAGAGACTTGGCTAGGGCCATTAACAAAAAGACTGAGTTTGACCACTAGCAGTTCCTTCTACTGCAGAATCTCATATTACAGATATAAAACTGCAGGCTTGGATGGGTCCCACAGAGGACATCCAGATTAATCACCCAGTCATATATATCCAAAGCTGCTATTAGCTTTGCTATTTTGCTGTTGCAAAAATTACCTGCTGACAGTTGCTGGAGATGCTTGTTCCAGATCTTCTGGCTCAAAGATTAGGCTCATTTTTGAACTCATCTGAATGATTTCACCACTCATTAAGCACAGCTAGAATGAAAACATAATGTAACCATAGTTCAGTCATGTGTGCGGTAGATAGTGTGACAGAATTACTAATCATTTTGCTCAGTCATGTACTTGCACTATTGCAACATGTGTCACTTAAGAGTTTCATTCACACGTAAATAATTATATTGGGAGTAAAACATTAACAGCAAAAGATTCATGCACAGCAAGCTACACTTCCACTAATACTTCTTGTTGATGGCACCTTTAAAAAAAATAACTGGATTTTTGATTCAGCACGTACATTTTCCATCTTTGAAGCAATCATTTTACAGGCACTCACATGAAGGAAAGTGACATTTTGTAAGAGTGAACCTCGTTCTTTCATTTGTTTCTTCTGATGCTTGAATACTTGAGAGCAAAACATAATGAAAGGGTTGCATGTAATGCTTAGCCATGATTTAGCATTACAAGGACAAGCCCCTCATTCTCTCTTCCAACATGGCTGTGTTGGAAGATTCTGGTTTAGATTAATCACAGTTTATACACACTCGCACACACACATTTTAAAAAGACAGAAGGCCAAGATCCAAAGAACTATTTGAGTAATTGCAGACTATATGACCATAGGTTGTAACATAACATTATTACAGCAGTTATATACAACAAAATCTCATTGTGGATAGTATAAGGAGTTGTTAAGAAAACTAGTTTCTGAAGAACTGACGCGAGGGAGCAGTCAAGTGTATTGTGATCTTCTGTCTTGTAAGATGCACAGAGGCTATTTTGTCAAAAGCAATAAATACAAATTATTATTATTATTACTGATGGCGATGATGAATATCAATATCAATTTTCCTCTGTGATACAACAATGATATAAATATCAACACAGATCCTCAATCTCACTTCTACAGATACAGTTTCTTACTTTTTAAAAAAAGTTTATAACTGCACGATTGTAATTATGTCTACTGAATTCAGTGGGGCTTACTTCCATATAAATGAGGTTGTTTGCTGTCTTAAAGCAAATTATGTAGTTTATTCTATTTGTGATTTTAAAATAAATGATCTCGCAATGAATTATCCAGTTGCAATAAACAAATGCCCCACGGTTGCAGCCCTTACCTTTTTGTTGTCGTCTAGCACTGTGTTCATGTTCTCTATCCAAACAGCATCTACTGGACCATCAAAGATAATCCACTTCCTGTCCTCTGTGGTAGAGCAAGCTTGTTCTCTAAAGGTGTTTGCAAGAATGCCATCAGTCCATTCGTGGCTCACGGGGTCAAAACACCCATACAACTGCCCCATGGTGATAGCTTTGGGATTAATAATTCTGTATTCAACTGCAGATTCCTCCATTGATGTTTCTAAGACCAAAAAAACACCAAGGACAGTAGTATCTCTGATTTGGGATGGGGGAGAAACTCAGTTTTTGCATTTAGAAGTGGATCTACCTAATCCGCACTTTCTGAAACACAGCTGTCCTTCAAAATTCTCTGAATTCTGCAATGCCATTCTTCAGCCAAATGATATGTACAAAAATGCATATACGGGAGTGAAATGGAAATGGACTGCCTTCAAGTCGATCCCGACTTATGGCTACCCTATGAATAGGGTTTTCATGGTAAGCGGTGTTCAGAGGGGGTTTACCGTTGCCTCCCTCTGAGGCTAGTCCTCTCCAGCTGGCTAGGGCCTGCTCAGCTTGCCACAGCTGCACAAGCCAGCCCCAGTGCCCATAAAAACGCAAATATTGATGAAAATAACACAAATGCATTATATTAGGGGAAATTGCTCAGCAAAAATGTCCACAGGCAAAATTGCACACAAGCATGTGCATGTTAGAAGAAATTTGCACAAAAATACCAATGAATTTTCATGCGTATTTTGAACAATCTGATATGGAAATGCAGAAAACTGAACTTAAGATTGGAAAAGTGAGAAACCGAGAGAATCTGAAACTGACAAATTCACCCAACCTTATCTCTGATTAGTCAGAATGCAAAATCACCGGCAGATATTAATACTTTAAATCCTTGTTCTTCCAAAGCTGTTTCTCAGGACAAAGTAGGTGTCATACGCCAGGCTCTGGGAGAAACCCTCCACAGCTATCTAGTGGAATTCATATAAAGAAGAGATGGGAAAGTGAGCAAATGACTGTGGGTTGTACCCATTGCTAGTCCTACTTAGAGTAGACCCACTGAAGTTAATGGACATGGCTAACTTCAGTACATTTATTCCAATGGGTCCTTATGGTACTTTGGGCCCAAGTTCCTGAGCACTTTGTGAATTAACACAAGAACCTTGAACATAGTCTAGTAGCAGATTGGCATGGAAGAAAAAAGACAGGGAAGGTGAGAAGGCAAGAGAGGAGACAGAAGAAGTTCTGAGGGGCAGGTGGTAAGCTGAGGAAATCATGCCTAAAAGGTTTCAGTTCTCCAACACTGTTAGAACACTGGGAAGAAAAGCATAGTTTTGGCGTAACAAAGGGTGTTAAGTGATTTAACTGCCTATTCATTCAAGATTTGGATTAACAGAGGCCTGTTCCTGCCAGTGGAAGCTTTTAGTTTAGTCTTCGAGGCTATTCAAATTCTCCTCTGTTGTGCACAGCAGAAAAAACAACATTAGCAGTTGATTATTTAGGTACTTATAACCTTCATTATCCACATCTCTGCTCCCCAACAACCCAAGGCTACAGGCAAATAACAATAATAAAAATAACTCAAGATGTAAGTTTCCTCTATCAAGATCAGCCTTTCATTTATTAATTGCTGCCTATGAAACAACTTAAAGCAATTTAACGGTTAAAACATCAGTAATGAAAAATATATAAAACGATTTCATATAAAAAACTAAAACCATTTCATGCATATAAAAATAAATTCAAAACCAATAAAGATGTAGAGTGGAATAAAAGTCTCAACTTAAAAGGTCTGTTGAAATAGGAAGGCCTTCAACAGTTGACAAAACAATAGAGATGGCCAATAGAGATGACAGGGAGCAGGGGGGTTCCAAAGGGTTGGTGCCACCACACTAATGGCCCAATTCCTATAGCTTATGGAAGGGATCTCATGATGAAATGGTATCTGCAGGAGACTCTCTTCTGCAGAGTGCAACAATGGACTGGATAGGTGAGGTGATATTTAGGTATCATAGTCCCAAGCTGTACAGGTTTTTGTATACCAGTACCAACCACATTGAACATAGCCTGATAGCTAATTGGCAACTAGTAGCTAGTTGCAGTCGAAAACATCTGGAGGACTCCAGATTGGGGAAGGCTGCTACAGATGAAAAAGAAGACAACGCTCATTTTTAAATTAAGAAGCTATTGGGTAGAATTAAAATTGATATGTACCTTGGCTCAAATCCCCAAGAGCTGCAGCAAGCACTTTGTAGGCGCAGGTTTTTCCTCCCATCGGTTCCCCGACAATCATATAGCCGTGACGAACCATCATCATTTCATAAATCTGTACCAATGACATGAGTGCTGGCAAAAATACACGGCACAAATAAATTTTTAACATGAAGTGAGTTTCATTTCTGTCTTGAAGAGTGTGAGGCATCCACTGAAGGGTGAAGGCAGGAATGTAGTCAACAGAAAACAAAACCCCAAAGCATTTTGAGCCGTAAGTGGCCCAGTTTCATAGGAACTGTGCAAATATGGAAGGCAGACCCTTAAGTCAAAGTCAAGGAACCAGGAAAGGGAAATCAACTGAGGCCAAATGGGAACTGCAACAAAATGTAATGTGGACTGGTTTGCAGGTCATGGTGAGTCAAACTATGGCTTTCCAGGGCTGCACAAATGTGTTAGTTCCCACAGAGGAGTTCGCATCCACTTTGCTCCTCTTAGCGTGGCATGTCATCTAAACCGGGGGTCATGGTTAAGGTCTCTTCTCCTTAACCACAATCTGTAGCCAAGGATATGGATCGTGGTTAAAGAGGATAGACCTTAACCACAATCCAGAGGTTTCCAATGACATGCTAAGTCCAGGCTTAGCTGCCATGCTGGGCTAAAACAACTGAGATAGGGCAAAGCAGGCACGAGTTCCTCTCCAGGAAACAACACATGTGTGCAGTCTCAGTAAGCCATAGTTCGGCTGACTGTGCTGTGCGAAGCAGGCCAGAATGGATCGTTTTTGTTCAGTTTTCCAGCTAAGCATCCATGCCTTCTTTCAGGTTACTCCATTCCATTCCACTCCCAGTTTTCCATTCTTCCAACAACAGGCCCTCTGCATTCTATTACTACTGAGCATGCTCAGCTCTAATAGGCTGGTTTTTTTGGGGGGGGGCTGCCTCCGTAGTTTCTCCCGCAGATACCTTACCACTTATTTTTACATAGCGCCATGTAGCTATATAGCCATCATAGCTCAGCACCACTATTAGTATATATGGTACCGTGCTCTACCATAGTGGCATGTCAGGGACAAAGCAGAGGTGCCATGGAAGATTCAGGATGTGATCTTAGCAGTCTTTAGTTAAAAGGTAAAATAGAAATGTTGCCAACTTAAAGAAATCTTGGTCGATTAATCCATCAATTAGCACTCGGGGAGGGAGCAATCGTTCTAAGGCAAAGCATTCTAGCTCAGGCAATGCACATCCTTATTTTATTTATTTATTTACTTATTACATTTATACCCTGCCTTTCTCTCATGATTGAAACCCAAGGTGGCTTACATATGGTTTCCAGGCGGTCTCCCATGCAGGCACTGACCAGGCCTGACCCTGCTTAGCTTCAGCATGGAGCTGGCCTGATGTGCCTTCAGACCATAGCCTGGACATCCTTGTTGTAGCAAGCACCATCTTGGAAGAGGCTGTGGTCCTATGTGCAACATTTGCCCGATATTGATCTGAGTAGGGGTATTAGTGTGGAGAAATGGCCTATCTTTTTACCTCATGTCATTTTCCTGTCCAGAATCACACACCCAAGCTCTTATTGTCCCAAGTAGGGGACACAATACAGCTAGGGTGGCTAACCTGTGATCCTCCAGAAATTGTTGGACCACAACTCCCACCTTCCCTGACCATTGGCCATGCTGTTGGGCACTGATGGGAGTTGGGAAGCCAGCAACATCTGGAGGTCACCAGGTTCCCCACCTCTACAATATACAGTAGATTGATTACACACACACACACAGCCATGGAGTTAATAGCAGTTTGGAGGGAGACATTTCAATGAGGAAAGTGGCATGAACTGAAAGGAGCACCTCATTCCCTGTACCTTTACAAGTGACACCATGATTGGCAGTGCTTGCAAAGGCACAGGGCTACACAAACATTCATGGCCAGCTGTTCGTCCATGCTTGAACAGCACTGTACCTTTGCCTGTGTAGTTTGATTTCAAATCATATAAGCAAAGGGCCAGTTGATATCCTTATGACATCAGGTGAGTGACAGGTGAGTGGCCACACCCACCTGTCAAAGTTGGCCAGCAGTGGTGGGGGTGGGGGTAAGGATTTGGCCTGCTGGCCAGATCCACTTCCCTCCTCTCCATTCCATCATACATCTTTCCAATGTGTAAATATTCAAACTAAAGAAACCTGAATAATTTTCCCAATAAACCATGGAACTGGCTGTAGATTCATTTTTTGGATATTGCTGTTCAGTGCCTGAATGAAGAGCTCATAATCCGGTTGTGGAAGAACAACACCAGGAAATAAATCAGATATGATTCCCTGTGAAATGAAAGGAGAAAATGCATTTGATACTAGTGTATTTTATCCCAATTTAATGTACGTCGCCTAGAGTGGCTATCTGCCAGATAGGCGACAAACAAATTAAATATTATTATTATGTAATTTAGGACCAGAACATCTGACTGTACATAAAGATGTTTCAAGCTGTTCTAAACGAATGAAACAACTCTTTCTTCTTAGTCAGTCATGACACTCTCATCCATATTTGCCTTTCTGCATTCATATAGTAGCGGCTAGTGTTTTCAGCCTCTAAAAGACTTCACCCATTATCTTACCTGAAACAGAGGAACATCTTGTGCCAAGAATTTAGCTAAGTTGACATCCAGCAGAGCCCTAAGCAACAATACACTTTCGTTTTCATCTGGGTACTTTAGTTTTAAGTTCCCTGCGGCTGTCAGGACTGATTTCACTGCACGCATCCCATAGTCATAATGATGTTGCGATGATAACTGTTCAGAGCAAAGACGATAGGTGGCAACAATTTTCTGGGCAAGGCTGTGGAAGATTATAATATGGTACAATTTATGGGCAGCAAACACAATGGAAAATTGATAAAATGTCTACATATATAAAAATCTGAATGTTTAAAATGGAAAAAACCAAGAAAGTTTATAAAAGGTGGAGGAATGATTCAAATGACAGGTTTTTCCTCTTACTTTGGGGACAATATTGGCAGGCTAGACAATCCAAAGCCCTGCTGTTCTTAATGTTTTAAATTGTCTTAGTATCTTAAGTGTATGTTTCATGGTTTTAATGTCACAAATAGTTTAATTCTATTTTAATTGTATATTTTTGTATGTTTTTTACCTATGTGTAGTTTTTATTTGTAAGCTGCCCTGAGTTCCAGTTTTGGAAAAAGGGCGGGGTAAAAATAAAGATTCATTCATTCATTCATGCTGGGCAACAGCAGGGCATGATGGAGTGGTGAAGCCACCAGCGCATCCACAGCCTCATCATTCACACCTTCCAGGGCAAAAGGTGGAAAGAGCAGGCAAAACGCGAGCAAGCCTGAATTAGGCCCAATGCTGTCTAGCAACTGCAGTGGGCATGCCAGGGTTGCAGTGGATCCTCAGATGGTCCAGCTCCCCTGCCCTGCTCCCGCAACACTCCTTTGGGGAGCTTTTCGCATGCTACTGCTGGTAGGATCCCAACGGTGGTGCTTCTGCCTGGCTGCATGTTCAGCAGGTGGAACAGGGACCTCCGCATTCAGCAGAGTGCTGCTGGCCTCATTCCGTGGGTGGAATAAAACACAAAAAAGAGAGTTTGAGGGATCTTCTGAAGAACATTCACTTACAAATTTTCACCCATGAAATTTCGGCATAGCCCTAGTAGCAACATGGCACAATTAGTAAACCATCAAAAGTATTTCAAAGTCAACTATAAAGGCTCCTTTTGCTATATTTTAACAACACAGTTGATGTTACACGCATCTGAAGGCACATAAACACTAACCTGAGAAATAAAATACAGTAAAGTATTTCTGAGAGACTCAGAGTAATATATGAAAACTGACTAACAAAACAAAAAATTCTGGGGAGCCGGTGGAAGGGGGGCTGGTGGAGGAGGAGCCGGTGGAAACCTCCACAGGATCCTCCTCCTGTTCAGGAGCTGCCGGCCCAGCTGAACACCAGCTCCATCAGCAGCCACATGCATGAGCTGGCCAGGAAGCACCAGCTCCCACAAATTGACCTCCTGAGGAGGAAGTGCTCCCCATAGAGGCTCATTACTAGTTTTTTACTCCACCAGCCTTTTGGAACACCCCATTTCTGAGGATTCCGCTGGCCTTCTGTCAGCCAGGCTAGCGGCATCCAACAGCATCCAACTCACCTCAGTCCAGTGGAAAGGTGAGTTAGACTGCACCCTAACTTACCTTCTGGAGTCAAGAAATCCCATTGAATAAAGTGAAATTTCCCCAATCAAAGCATAATCTGGGACCATCATGGCTACAGTACGGAATAAAGCCTAAAGAAGTACAGAAAAAATAAATTAAAAATAGATACACAGTGCATTCTCAAAACAAAGAGCATCAGGTATGTTTGTTCTTCAGGGATGTAGTGGTTGAGTGATATTACTTGTGAGCCTATGACTTCAGAATTAATTAGCTAAGAAATAAAAATTAGGCTTGCCAGGATCTGTCTAGTAATGAGTAGGGGTGAAGGTGGAATCCATTTTAAATGGACTGATACACAGAATTTGGTGGTTCCAAACAGATACAGCTTGGCCCGCACAAGACCGCCTCTTGTATTGAGCACCTGCTGATACCTGAGCTGCTTGTACATTGTTGTTGTTGTTGTTGAAAAAAAGGCTAGCACCAATTCTCCACCCATCTCATGATGCTGCCCAAAGTGGATCACTTCATCTTGTATGGCATGTTCCCTCAAATGTCTAACTGGGAAGGCAACAAGGCCATTCCGCAGTGCCATGACAGCTCTGAACGACAGAGCTGTCCCTTGAAGCTCCTTTCCTTAGCAAGCATATAGGCACATTCCTTGCACTAGGGAAGAAGTACATTTTGGTTTCCAGGCACCAAACAAGCCACCGTGACTCATTGATGCTGGTAATGGTTCTTTACATCAGCTGAGCTCACAGTAGGCCTGCTTGTGAACCTGCACTTTAGCCTCCTTCACACATTACTTGCAGGAAAGTATAGAAAGGTTGTAGTGTCATGCCTGCTCCCCCCCCAAAAAAAAGATAACGACACACAGCTCCTTCCATCCCTGGTGGTTATTTATTTATCTGTATTTATAGCTTAAACAAACCCCTAAGTGGTTTATATAAAACAATGTTTCTTATTTGCATAGATGTCTGAGGCAGAAAGGTATTTATTTGCATGCAAACGTCTACATGTAAAGGAACAGAGGAAGCTGGCATACACTGAGTCAGACCATTGGTCCATCTAGCTCAGTACTGTCTACACTGACTTGCAGCAGCTATTCAAGGTTTCAGGTAGGGAGTCTCTCCTGGAGATGCTGGGGACTGAACCTGGGACCTTCTACATGCAAGGCAGATTTTCTACCATTGAGCTATGGCCCTTCCCCTCAACCACACAGGGTTCCAGAACCCAGGAAAGCCTCTGCACATGGATGCTGTGGGCAAGGCCAGGAGAAACCATATATCATCAGGTGCAGGCCCTTTCTACACACTTTACCCCTTTACATGCATTTGTCAGAGCAACATCTGTGATCCTTGGGAGCTATCCCTGGTCCTGAAACCTGATCCCACTTGTTCTTTTGAATCCTGCTTCTCCCCAGTACTGATTCCTGCATCCCAGCTATCTATTTCTCCTTAATGCCTGCTCTAGGTTCATTTTCTTCAGGCATTGCCCAGCATCCCATAGGTTTTCAGCTTTGCCAAAGGAGAACAATTTACCTTCAAGTTATCAGGAAGTTCTGCCCGACCAGCATATCCAGGATTCATAGTGATGAATACTGCACAGGTTGGATTAAGTGAAATTTCTGTGCCTTCAAAGATAAACGTTCTCAGCTTTCGAATAATAGCCTGTTGGATACTGAGGATCTGCTGCGCCACTACAGAGAGCACTTCAACCTAACAATGAAATAAAAGAAAATAATACTTCAGATTAAAACATGCACACACACACACACTCCTTGACAATATTCCATTCTACCTCCCACAATATTTGGTCAGCATTCTGTAGCCCCTGAACATACTTAGTTCTCATTGGGCTATTTTGGGATTTCCCCTTAGATTTTTTTAAAAATGCATATCTTGAGGTTTCCCAAGCCTACTAATAACTCCTACTCGTGGGTGGGTGGTGTAGTTTTGGCTACCGAAGCAACAGCACTCACAGCCTGAACACTGGATATGGAGGCAAATCGTTACCTCAATTCTGTTGAACTCATCAAAGCAGGCCCAAGCTCCAGCCTGTGCCAGTCCTTTAAAGAATTTGCCCATGGCTTTGTAATCAAGACCGTCAGAGCAATTGAAGACCACACACTAAAACAAATTACACAGGACATTGTTCAATTATTTTAAGTTGTTGCAAATTGTTCCTTGCAGTAACGTTGTCAAGCATTTATTTTCTTCTTGGTGTAGCTGTTGTGCCCACAACACTTGTGATGCAGAAATTCAAGTTTTTGCCATCATTGCATTTGCATAGTGCAAGACACTTTGTCTGCTCGGCGCATCATGCAGCTATTAAAGGCATAAGCACCCTGCTAGAGAAGATGGCAATCTGAGCTACAACTCTAGCAGTTTACAAAGAGAAAAGAACAGCAACACTGTTATTTATCAGGGATGGAAAGATTTGCTCATTTTGGTTCTCTCTGTTTCACATTTTTCCAATCTTAAATTCAGTTCTCCACATTTCTGTAGCAATTTGCGAATTTTTTTAATTCCTCCTGAAAAATCTTCAGTGTTTTAGCATTAATTTCACCTAAACGTATTTTTTGTATGCAGTTTTGACTAATGAGCACATTTTTGCAAGCAATTTCTCCTAATATGACACAGGTTTTGCATGTTGTTTTCACGAATACATTCAGCTGTATGCACACTTTCTCCTAAAATATGCATTCTTGTAAACATTGGTTTGAGAACTGAATCACAAAATTTAGATAAGTGTGAATTTCAAAAGATGGCAGTGTTTCGGTTCTCATATTGTGCAGATTTGATAGACCGAATCAAATTTATCCTCCATCCCTAGTGCCTGGTCCAGCAGAAGATGGGATGGATCCCGCTCCCTCCCCTGCCTGTGGGGGGCACATATAGGGAGGCCCAGGTGAGCTGGGCAACCCAACACATATCAGCAAAATGAGGGTTATTTTGATACCTGCTTAGCCAGTGCTTTCGCTAGATCTTTAGTGGTTTCAGTTTTGCCAGTCCCTGCAGGTCCTTCTGGAGCACCTCCCAGGTTTAATTTCAGAGCTCCCATTAATGTTCTAAGACACAGAGAGGAGGGGAAATCAGCACAGCATATATTTTCAGCTCTAAAGATACAGATATCAGGGGTGGAAAACATGTTACCCTCCAGATGTTGCTGGATTACAACTCCCATCATCAGTGACAACTGGCCACAACTGGCTGATAGGCGTTGGAATCCAACAACATATGCAGGGCCACAGGTTCCTTACTACTACTAGGGATGGAAGGATCTGCCAATGTAAGTTCTCTCTCTTTCTTGTTTTTCCAGTCTTAAATTCAAGTTCTCTGCATACCTGCATACCTTCATAAGAAAAAATGAAAATACTTCAGCATTTTAGTGTGAATTTCTCCTAACACCTTTTTGAATGCTGTTTTGACTAATCACACCTTTTTCAAGCAGTTTTTCTTAAAATAATGAATTTTGGTATGTTATATAAATTAATATATTCATTTTTCTGCACACTTTCCCCTAATATATGCATATTCATAAACATTCTTTGGAATGAAGAACTGCATCGCAAAATTAAGATACATGCGAATTTTAAAGGATGGCGGTGTTTTGGTTCTCAGAAAGTGTGAATTTGATAGACTCAACTTTAAATGTGAACTGAACTGAATTTCTTCCTCATTCCTACCTGCTCCTAACCTATGTTAGAGCAACATCTGTGATGCATTGGAGATATCCCTGGTCCTGAAACCTGATCTCACTTGTTCTTTTTAACATCACGTACCTTCTCTCTGATACCAATTCCTGCATCCCAGCTACCTATTTCTGCTTACTGCCTGCTCTAGGTGGATTCCTAACCTATGCCTTGCTGATATTCTAGTTCTGAACCTGATATTTAAACAAAATACATGAACATTGGAGGATACAGTTTACTTTCATCCCTGGTTCTCCCCTTCCAACTTTTACCAAACCAATGTCCTAAATATGTCATGGAAAGTTTTTCTTTTTAAGGCAGGGTGATTTTACCTATAGCATCGGTCAGTCAGTGGAGTTATCACCAAACGCAGGGAATTGCCCAAGTACTCATAGCCATATCTGGCTTCAGTTGTAATCATTCGGACTATTACTTCTCCCTGTTCCCAGTAATATCTCAGCTGAGAAATCCACTGGAAATCATTCAGATCTGAAATTTTGTCTTCAGCCAGATTTGCAACGACATCACGTGCTGAAGAAATAATGATATTTTATCAGTTTGTGCAATTGATTTGCAATGGAGTGCTATGTTAAGTTAGCAATATCAAGCATTTAATAATATTGCATTCTGTTTGAAGTTCAGATTTCATGCAGAATGACTAATCCTACTATGATTTATTACCCAGTCATTCTAATAAATTAGAAGCCAAGGCAGAATTTAGCCCTTAGTTAATAAACCAGGATCTGACACCATGGTTTATATGCTAGCTTTAGTTAAAACAAAGTTTGTATGACATAGAACTGTGGTTTGATCTCAAATTGCAAGTTATTCTTCTTGCATGGAAAGGGCAAAGAGAGCAGAGCAGCACATGCAAGCCCAAGGCTTACCATAGCTCATTCCCAGTCACCTAAACCACTGTTGTGATAGTTTCATGAATTGGACGTAATGGTATTAACCCACTGAGGTTTAGCACATTTAGGTCCCCTTAATTTCAGTAGAGCTGTTTAAAGCACAAGGTTGATTCTGAAACTGAACTAAGAGAAATGTAAAAGTGCTTAATCTAGCAGAATAATGCCCCCCAGCATTTCTGACTAGCTGGTTGTTTTTAGAGGAATCTAGTAAAAATCTGTCTTTCAAATGAATTTAATTTTAACCTTCATAAATGAAATAGCATAATTTCACATGAGAATTTCAAAACAGAGAAATGGAGAAACACCAGCGATGCAACCCTACACATACAAACCTAGGAGGAAGACCCATTGCCCTTGTATAAAGGACCCTGTGTCCTTCAGCAACAGGTTCATGTTTGCTCCTCTACCAGATGTTTTCAGACATGCAGCTTGATTAATTCTGTCTATTAAGATGGATGCATTGGCCTGGTTTGGATGCAGTACTAAACTATGGATTGGCATTACATGCATGAGCCTTGGACTAATGCACTCTCTCCTTCTCTGGTCCGGCCATAAGGAGGAGACTGGAAGATTCCGGTTCTCCTTTTAACTAGCCACAGTTTGTTGTCACTTGAGAACTTGGACAAACTGTGGTTAGTCTTAGCTATGGCTTAAATAAACCACACTGTGGAGGGTTGCTGAGGTACTCATAGCCACATCCGGCTTCACTTGAAATAATTTGGACCATCACTTCTCCCTGTTCCCAGTAATATCTCAGCTGAGAAATCCTGCAGAAAATGAGCCCCACTTCTCATTCAACTGTGACTCAAATAAGGCTCCACCAGCTCAAAAGGGCTTAAAGTGAGGGAATGATAGGTTGCTTAAGAGAAAGGGTCATAGCTCAGCAGTACAGCATGTGTATGCAGAACATCCCAGGTTCAATTCCTTGTCATCCCTAGGCAGGGATGGGAAACCTGCCATTTACCATGCACATCGATGACTGTGAGGGCCCCCAGAGTCAGCCGGGCCCCACTGGACAGCTTTCCTCTCACCAGTTCAACAATTTCTCCAATCTGTTTGTTGCTTTTCTCCAAAAAAGCCTGTGGCAAAAACAGAGGAGGCTGTTATTACTAATAAATAGGACTTGAAACATAATTCTGAAGTGTATTTCTCCCTTCATTGCAAGCAGTAGTGTAGTGGCAAATTCAGAAGTGCAGAATCCTTTCATGATAGTCACAGCCATAATAATAATAATAATAAATTTTATTTGTTGGTCGCCTATCTGTCCAGGTTAGTGGACACTCTAGGCGACTTACAATAATAGAGACCAGTACATAATACAAAATAAAATACAAGCAAACACAATCATAATCAATTTAAAACCAATTTCTATTTAAAACCTTATAAAATTAATCCTCCCCAATCCCATAGGCCCACCTGAATAGCCAGGTTTTTAAGGCTTGGCGAAAACCCATCAGGGAGGGAGCATGTCGGAGATCAAAAGGAAGGGAATTCCAGAGGGTGGGGGCCACAATCGAAAATGCCCTCTCTCTGGTCCGCACCAGCCTAGCTGTTTTAACCGGTGGGACCGAGAGAAGGTCTTGTGAGGCTGATCTTGTCAGGTGGCATAATTGGTGATTCTGTAGGCGCTCCTTCAGATAGACTGGGCCGAAACCGTATAGGGTTTTAAAGGTCAGCACCAACACCTTGAATTGGGCCCAGTAAACAACTGATAACCAGTGAAGATCTATTAACACTGGCGTGATATGGTCACGGCGACGGCTGTGCTTAATCAAGCGTGCCGCTGCATTCTGTACCAGCTGTAACTTCCGGACCATGTTCAAGGGTAACCCCATGTAGAGCGCATTACAGTAGTCTAAGCGAGAGGAGACCAGGGCATGTATCACCCGTGGGAGCAGATGAACAGGAAGGTAGGGTCGCAGCCTCCATATCAGATGTACCTGATACCAAGCTGCCCGACTCACCGCCGAGACCTGAGCCTCCATGGACAGCCTGGAGTCAAGAATGACCCCGAGGCTGCAGACCTGGTCCTTCAGGGGTAATCTCACCCCATTAAGCATCAGGTCCGTAATACCCAGCCTTCCTCTGTCTCCCACAAGCAACACCTCAGTCTTGTCGGGATTCAGCTTCAGCCTGTTCTCTCCCATCCATCCACTTACGGATTCCAGGCACTTGGACATGGTATCCACAGCCAACTCTGGTGAGGACTTAAATGAGAGATAGAGCTGAGTGTCATCCGCATATTGGTGACACTTCAGCCCAAAACTCCTGATGATGGCCCCCAGCGGTTTCACATAGATGTTAAACAGCATGGGAGAGAGGATAGAGCCCTGTGGCACCCCACAATTAAGACGCCAAGGGTCTGATACCTCATCTCCCAAAGCTACCCGTTGGTGCCTATCTGAGAGATAGGAATGGAACCACTGTAAAACAGTGCCCCCTATTCCTAATCCCCCTAGGCGATCCAACAGGATACCGTGGTCAACGGTATCGAAAGCCGCTGAGAGATCTAGGAGAACGAGGAAGGTATATTCTCCCCTATCCAACGCCCTCCTCATATCACAGCCATGCCCCCTCTCCCCTTTTTTTGCTGCTGGTTCGAGAATGAGATCCTTGGAATGCCTTCTCCTGCAACAACAGATGTTCCTAGGAGCCAATAAGCATGAAAAGGGAGAGTGTTAGCTATTGAAAAGAGTCTTCTCAGTGGCTGACTCACCTCCTTTCACTCTGATTGACTCGAATCAGCACGAAAGGACATGGAAGCATGTTAGAATATTCTTCTCAGTGGCTTAATACACTCCACTTTCAGGCTGATTGGCTTGTAGAATGCTGGAGTCATAGGGGCTCTATTGGGACCCTGCTCCCTAAAAAAGTAAGGGGCTAAGACCCCTCCCCCGAGACTCCAGATGACTACAAGGGATGTGTTCTGTTTATTTATTACTTAAATAACTTTATCCCAGTCTTCAGCCAATAAAGAGCAGCTTATAGATCAATACAAACAAGATGGTTTCCACTCTCAGGCATCTAATCTAAAAAGACACAGCACAAATGGATTAAGTCCTACTAAGAATAAATCCACTGAAATAAATGAACCAACATTAGCCACATCCATTAATTTCACTGGGTCAGTAGCACTAACACTGGATACAACCCAAAGTAATTTGTTTTTTAGTCTTACAGGTAAAGTATTTTCCTTGATGGCTTCTGATACTTCTTTTGTCCAGAAGATTGACGATACGCAGATAACAATTTGTCCAGGCCACTGCAGCACCCACTTATTCCGGGGAACCTTAAAAACACATCAACCAGCATCAGATTGCAAAGGAGAAGTAGGGGTCTGGAATTTTAATATAAAGAGAAAGGTATGGGTGAAATATTTCCAAAAATTCTGATATTTATTTGTATTTTATTTCCTAGTTGCCTAATACCTGCTGTCTGTAGGCAACACGTGTGCGTGCGTGCGTGCATGAGAAAGAGAGAGAGAGAGAGAGAGAGAGAATGACTCATTCAGATCTGCTCAGGGTTCTGTGAAGTATTCAGCCTGTGCCTTCATGATTCAACCAGCATGTCAAAGACACACAGCTCTATTTCTCCTTTTCATCTTCTTCAGGTGAGGCTGTCAATGTGCTGAACCGGTGCCTGGCTGCGACAATGGACTGGATGAGGGCTAATAAACTGAGGCTCAATCCAGACAAGATTGGATTGCTGCTAGTGGGTGGTTCTTCTGACTGGATGGTGGATGTCCAACCTGTCCTGGATAGGGTTGCACTTCCCCTGAAGGAGCAGGTTTGTAGCTTGGGGGTTCTCCTAGAACCATCTCTGTCACTTGAGGCTCAGGTAGCCTTGGTGGTATGGAGTGCCTTCTACCAACTTTGATAGGTGGCTCAGCTATGCCCCTATCTGGACAAGGATAACCTGGCTTCAGTTGTCCATGCTCTGGTAACCTCCAAGTTAGATTACTATAATGCATTCTATGTGGGGCTGCCTTTGAAGATGGTTCAGAAACTGCAGCTTGTGCAAAATGCAGCAGCCAGATTGGTAACAGGGACCAGACGGTCCGAACATATAAAACCAATTCTGGCCCGCTTGCATTGGCTGCCTGTATGTTTCCGAGCTCGATTCAAGGTGCTGGTTTTAACCTATAAAGCCTTACATGGCTTAGAACCACAATACCCAATGGAACGCCTCTCCCAACACAAACCCACCCGTACACTACGCTCAACATCCAAGGCCCTCCTCCGGGTGCCTACTCAGAGGGAAGCTGGGAGTGTGGCAACAAGGGAGAGGGCCTTCTCAGTGGTGGCCCCCAACTTATGGAGTGATTTTGCTGACGAGGTGTGCCTGGCGCCAACACTGTTATCTGTTTGGCGCCAGGACAAGACTTTCCTCTTCTCCCAGGCATTTTAGCATGTGTTTTTAAATTGCTTTTTTAAAATGTGTTTTTAAATTTGTATATTTGTTTTTAATGTTTCTAATAGTTGTAAACTGCCCAGAGACCTTCGGCTATGGGGCAGTATACAAATGTAATAAATAAATAAATAAAGACATAAGGTTGGTGTGTTGTGCAGAGGATGCATGTCATGCTATTTGAAAGACTGGTTCAACAAAAAAGGTTGACTACTGTTAATAGCAACCAAGCGAAATGGTCATGAGAATCCAGTGAATAGCCATAAGTGCATCATCATCATCATCATCATCATCATCAAATTTTCATCCTGCCCTATCTCCCAAAAGGAGCCCAAGGTGGCAAACAAGGGACAAAACATGAAAACATCTTAAAAACAAAACATCTTAAGAAAAACCTTTAAAAACATATTTAAAAGCAATTCCAACACAATCCCAGACTGGGATAAGGTTTCTGCTTAAAAGGCTTGTTGAAACAAGTAGGCACTGAAAAGATAGCACAGATGGCGCCTGCCTAATATTCAAAGGGAAGGAATTCCACAGGGTAGGTGCTGCCACACTAAAGGTCCGTTTCCTATATTGTGCAGAACAAACCTCCTGATAAGATGGTATCTGCAGGAGGCCCTCACCTGCAAAGGGCTGTGATCAACTGGGCATATAAGGAGACTGGCATTTTATGGATTGGCATAGGAAGTCAAATTATCCTTATAAACAAAATCCCTATGTTTCTTATTCACTTTTGAGAAACTTGTCCTTTAAAATATGGCTGTTATCAATGGACCATGTAAGCTGGTGTACTTGCATTTGAACCAGTGTAGTGTAGTGGTTAGAGTGATGGACTACGACCTTGGAAACCCAGGTTCAAATCCCCACTTGGCCATGAAGTTCTCAGCCTAACCTACCTCACAGGATTGTTATGAGGACAAAATGAAGAGCAGGAGAACCATGTATGCCACCTTGAGTTCCTTGGAGGAAATGTGGGATATATATGCAATAAACAAATTAATAAAT
This sequence comes from Rhineura floridana, assembly GCF_030035675.1. Taxonomy (NCBI): domain Eukaryota; kingdom Metazoa; phylum Chordata; class Lepidosauria; order Squamata; family Rhineuridae; genus Rhineura; species Rhineura floridana. The sequence goes on from NC_084496.1 coordinate 14,539,757, forward strand.
AAAGATCATCTACTTTAGCTCAATTGTGTTCATGAGACTTAAGATATCTTAAGTGCAAATGTGTCACTGCAAAGCATTGCTTATTACCTCATCATATCCTGCAATCCCCCTTTCTATGACTTTTTGGATACTGGCTAACATCATTTCTTCTACTTGAGACAGCCATTTCTCAACCATGCCCTTAAAAAAAAAAGATAACTGTGAAAATGAAGAATCTCTCGACATCAAAATATACAGCGGTTGAAAGTGAACTTTCGCAATGAGCACGTTTAGACACTGGAGAGAAATCATGTCAGTAGTTCATTTGAAGGAGCTGACACAGAAAAGCATACATACGTTGTTAATACGATTTTAATTGGAAATGCCCTCCGCTTCCAGAGTGGAGTGTTTTAGCAGCACTCAGTCTTTGCTTTTCTGAAGCAAGCTGGAAGTGGAATAGCAACTCTCCTTCCATACATTGTACTCAAATGAGCAGTCCCTCTTTCCCAGCCCTAAATGTTGTGGGGGGGAGAAATTTTCCTCTGCCCTCACTGTGGTCTTGATCCTGATTGGGGATGCAAAACAAATGGAAATGGAAGGGCTAATATCAGTGGAGACTGGTGGCTCTGATGTCAGCGGGGCAGTGAATCCGCTCTGGATTTTAGTTGGAACTTTAAAGGAAGCTGTCCAAGGTGCTGAAAACTTTTAGCACTTTTAAAGTTCAGACCAAACCCCGGAGCGCATTCACTGCCCCACTGATATCAGGGCCACCAGTCTCTACTGGTGAATGTAAATGAATTCATTCCTAGAGAGGATGGGGAGACCACAGAGATTGCAAATGCCTAAAGTGACCTATGCAGGACATAACAGAGAATGCTGTTTGTTGAAAAGCTGCAGGACAACAGTGGTATGGCTCAACTGCAGCTGGGGAGATTGCATGGCTCTTCTGTCATTATTTTTTTTTTAAATGCCAGATTTGCTGAAAGGTCAAGCAGGGAAAACCTGGGAGAAAAAGGATTTCATGACAAAGTTATAGAGATGCCCCATAAAAAGTGAGTGAGCAAAATATGGCTATTCTATAGTAAGCATCTAGTGTGGAAACATTAGACAAAATCTTTGCTGAGAACAAATCTATATGTCTTTAAATAGTGTAATGAATTTACCAATGGTTTTCCTAGTCATAAATTGCTTATGTAATATTATTCTGTTGTTGTTGTTTTTTTTACACATTATAAGTTATATGTCAGCTTCCAGCCCGGTCAGGGCTCTAGGGGAAAAGTGACCTCATCTGAGAAAGAGGAGTGGGACTCTGCAGCTAACCTAGAGCTTGGAAAAGTTACTTTTTTGAAATAAAACTCCCAGCAGCCCAATCCAGTGGCCATGCTGGCTGGGGCTGATGGGAGTTGTAGTTCAAAAAAGTAACTTTTCCAAGCTCTGTGACCCCCACACACTACACTTGGATTCCGGCCTTAGTCTCTTCCCCTTCATCCTCCCCCGCCCCCCAGGTGCAGAGCTGGCATCAGTCCTGGCAATAAATCCAGAACCAGTGGATGAGTGCTTGCCTGGCAGCCAGAGATCTTCACTGCCAAGGGTTTACTCAGGAGGAGGAAGAGGCCAGTCAACGACCAGGTGTGCACTGGGACACAGCATATGGCCTGGAATGGGGAGGAGCAGCTTGAGAGGATCTCTCAATCTCTCCTGGCCCTTTCCTGGGATAACAGTTCCCTGCTGTGCTCCCATAAGCAGCTTCTGTTTGGGTTTAGGGGTGGGTGAATCTGTCAGTTTTGGTTTCTCTCCGTTTCTTATTTTTCCAGTCTTAAGTTCACTTCTCCAAGTTCCAAAATTCTTTTTTTAAAAAGTTGTCATGAAAGCCTATCAGCATTTTAGTGCAGATTTTTGATAATATGCACATGTTTATATGGTGTTTTGCCTAGTATGTACATATCTGCAAGCAATTTTCCTTCATATAATACATATTTTCACTTATATGTGCATTTCTTCGTACACATTCCATACACATTTTTGTACACATTACATGTTGGAGAACTACCCTGCAAAATTCAGAGAAGGGCAAATTTCAAAGGATGACTGCATTGCAGTTTGCCTATTGTTTCATGAAGTGCCAGTTAGGGAGATTTGTCATAATAAATGCAAACTTAATAGAGTTTCTCCCCCAATCCTAGCTCTGGTTTGCCCTGCTACCAAGTACAGAGAATGGATGATGGACAAAATTACTGCTTTTCACTGTCATCTAAAAATTAGAAGATTCAATTCAGTTTGAGAGGGCATTTCCCAAAAAGCATATGGTTATGACCAAACTATCAAATAAAAAAAGAGAAAATTCTATGCAACAATTACTTTGGCGTGTGCTGGGTAGATTTTCTTTATAAAAGGAACAACTTCCTTTTCTGAACTGATCATGCCTATAATTTCCATGTCGTCCGTAAACTCTAGTTTTGCAATTCCCTCAAAGCACTTCTTCAAGTGTGGCTGTACTCGGAGAGGATCTTTGGTTTCAGACAAAATCTCCAGCAACTCATCATTAGAAAGGAAGAAGAATCTGTTCAAAATAGGTTTTTTAATGCACACACATTAATTTTCATGTCAGAAGTCAGAATGGGGAAAGGGATTCAGTGGCCATCATTTTATAGACCCTTGACCCTTCATGGAGAGGGGCCACAGCCCAGTGGCAGAGCAGGTATGTTGCATGGCAGTGGAACCTCAGCTCAATCATCAGCCACTGCAGTCAAAAGAGTGTCACATAGCAGATCAGGAGTGGAGAACCTTTTTCAACCTGAAAGCCACATGCCCTTCTGCGCAATCTTCCAGGGGCCACGTGGCAGTGGTGAATGGGACCAGAGGCGAAAGTGGGCAAAGGAACAAATGCAGATATTACCTTTGGACAGTAGGCTAGTTTCTACCCAACTCACACACTCCTTTCTGTTCCTCCATCCAGACAAGCAAGAGGCATGATCAGAGTTCAAGGACATATTCCAGCCAGGCAAAAACACTCAAGGAGGGTGTAGTGCAGGGCTAGTAAGGGGTGTGGCTTGGAAGGGCGCACTGCCTGGGGAGAGACCCAAGGCCAAATCACAGGGAGGCTTGGAAGAGTACATTCATCCCCCAGGCCTGAGGTTCCCCCTCCCAATAGGAGATGCTGCAACAGCCTTTCTCCTCCTGAGACCCTGCAAGGCAGCTGTCAGTTACAGTGGCCCATGCTAAGCTAGAGGGACCCGTCACCTGACTCAGTACAAAGCATTTAATATGTTCATATGAAGATTCTTGTTTAGCAGAGGGGCCATAGCTCAGTGGGGCAGAGCACATGCTTTGCACACAGAAGGCCCCAGGTTCAGCCTCTAGCTTCTCACTGAAAAAAATCTTAGGCGGCTGGAAAAGAGCTGCCAAAGATCCTGCAAAGCCCCCACCAGTCAGAGCAAAAGCACTGCACTAGATGAACAAAGTGACTCATCTTCTGACTTGATACAAGGCAGCTTCCTGGGTTCATACTAGAATCTAGAAGACTGCTTACATGTGTGGACTTTTTTCACAGCTAATGTTCTTGCAGACAAAGGGCTAACTCGCATTTTTCCACCAAGGAGACAATGTCTCCAAACGATTTTCCATGATCAGATCCCCAAGGTCTTTGGTGGGATTTGCACAAGCACAAAAACAGAACACTGCCTTTCAAATAAATGAATTCTGATTTCAGAAAATTCACATTCCTAGGAATATTGACACAGAATTCTCTCTCTGCACCATTCCTACAATACATATGTTATTTTAGTTACAAATAAAGAAAAAAAATGTGAATGCTCCCAATATTATTTTTATTATGCCCACACACACACTTTTAACAAGAACAGCCGCTTATTGTTATTATTATTATTGATAGGTGCTTACTGTGCAACAGTTGAAGACACCCAGTGCCTTGTGCACGCCATGAACCTGACAGGTGTCACTTTTGACAACTGCCGTGAAAAATCTCACCTTTCATTTTTTTAAAAAAAGCCTCAACTCTCTAGCCCTTAAGGCTATGTGGTGATAAGCTTAACAAAGGTAAAAGTAGTGTCTTACTAAAACTCAAAGTAAAAAGGTAAAGGTGTCCCGCACTTATAGTGCGAGTCATTTCCGACTCTTAGGGTGACGTCTTGCGACGTTTACTAGGCAGACCGTATATATGGGGTGGGATAGCCAGTTTCTTCCCCGGCCTTTCTTTACCCCCCAGCATATGCCGGGTACTCATTTTACCAACCACGGATGGATGGAAGGCTGAGTGGACCTTGACCCCTTTTACCGGAGATTCGACTTCCTCCTTCCGTTGGAATCGAACTCCGGCTGTGAGCAGTGCTTCGGCTGCGGTACCGCCACTTACCACTCTGCGCCACGGAGGGTCTAAACTCAAAGTAGTGTCTTACTAAAACTCAAACATCAGAGATGAGCCAAGCACCACCTCTTGATTTTTATGACAGCTGTTTGTTCCCTAACGTCTTTCTTCAGCCAAGTTTAACACCACTACTCAGAAGGACATGTTACAATGTTTGATGCTTTTTATGTTCGAGGGGGAAAGGGCAGCTAAGGGAGGAACATGACCAAAGCTTTTAAAATTACATATGGCATAGAAGAGGGTCAAAAGAAGTTCTCTCTCTCTCTCTCTCTCTCTCTCTCTCTCTCTCTCTCTCTCCTATCTCTCTCTCTCTCTGTCTCATAGTGCTAGCAACAGGGTCGTTCAATGAAGCTGATTTATCAGAGACTTGTGACAGAAAAAAGGACGTACCTTTTTACACCTCAGCACTTAGTTAAACTATGGAATTCACTCCCACAGTATATGGTGATGGCCAACAACTTAGTTTTAAAAGGGGAATTAGACATATTCAGGGAGAATAAGGCCATCAGTGGTTACTAGACATGGTGGCTACATGCTGTGTCCCAGATCAGTGGCACCAGCCTCTGAATACCTGTTGCTGGGGAAGAACAGCAGGAGAGAACTATTGCCTTCATGTCTTGCTTGTGGGCGTCTCAAAAAGGCATCAGTTAGCTACTGTAGGATGCTGGCCTAGACAGACCTTTGGTTTGATCCATCAAGACACTTCTTACGTAAATCTGGTTAGTTTGTCTAATACAGTAGGTGGTCCCTGTGCAAGGAATTGTATTCCATGTATCACGTACCATCACAAAACAAATGTCTTAATAAACAGTCATTTCTTTCACATTTGGACTTGTTAATGAGCCTACCTTGGAAAAAATAACCGTTTCTTTTCCAAATAAGTATTCAAGCCCTTCTGTATATCTTCCAAAAGTATATTTGCTTCCCGAAGTCTGTCCAACATCTTTGGCTGTTCAGTGGCCATCAGGACTCTGGTGTCTTTTACCTTTAAAAAAAAAATACTAAAAAAGCTGTGGCTCCATTTTTGTTTCGTAAAAACACAGATGCTGAATACATTACATTAGACTGGCATCACATCTGGTTTGCTTATTTGTTTATGGGATTTTAAAAAACACTTTTAAAGAACTTTTGTTTAAGCAGGATATACACAGAACAGTCAATCCCAATCATAAAAGTGTGAAATAAATCCAGCAGAAATCCAACTTAAATCAAACATTAATGAGCAGTGTGAGGAAAGGTGGGGAAACAGGGACCCCCTCTGGCCGCAGCCAGGTGTGCCTAGTTCATATAGTTACTAAACACCATGGTGTAGGTCAGGACAGGGAGCTGAAGTCATCATACAAGACACTTCCTGCTACCAAATAGCTGCTCATCAGCACAAAGGAACACACTGGGCAAGAAGTAAACATAAGGCAAAGTGCTGAGTTCTGGCTCAAGGGATGTCCCTTTCAGGTTCTCTGCTCCACAGCCATGGAGGTGAGGCCTAAGAAGGGTAATCAGGGCCTGATAGACAGAGATGGGAAGCCTCTGGCCCTCCCGATGTTGCAGGACTCCAACTCCTATTATCCTTGATCAGTGGTCAGGCTGGCTAGGGTTGATTGGAGTTGGAGTCCAATAACATCAGAAAAACACAGGCACATCCCTGGTATACAGCATCATTTGCAGCTAGGACCTGGTTAGAACAAGTTCATTGCATTCAGTGATCTGTCCATGGTTCTGCAAGATTTGTAACTGACCATCTTGGTTCTCCCGCATTTTGGACCTGTTTTGGCTGCCTGTCTCCGCCTGCAGTCCAGTATCTTACTCTTTGAACCTGGTTCCTGCTATTGCTCCTGCCTGCTGGCTGGGCCCCATATTTCTGTGGGCTCTGTGACCTCAGAACAAGACAGTCCCCAGGGTGAAGCAGACTGCCTGACATGTCACTAGCCATGTCAAGGCTTACTGAAGCTACCCTATGAGATGTACCAGACAGAGCAGCAATGATTCAGAGTAAACATTGCAGCAGACCAGGGATTTGAACCCAGGCATCCCCAGTCTCGGTGTAACACGAGTACTGCTACACCACACAGACGCTAATGCTGTGTAAGAAGAACTGGCCGGGGTGGATAGGCAGGGGATCCCAAGTGCAACTGTATGTAATATGAGTACTTACTGCTTGCACCATGATGTCCTTCCAGTAAGTGTCCACTATTCCAAACTTTCTACCCTCCTCTGGCATTTGAGCAATGATGTCTTCAGAGCTGAAGATGGGTTCCAGGTAAAGCCATGTTGCCTGGCATTTTAACCAGTTGTCTAAAATCTCCTGCATCAGAACAAGCTTCTCTTCCCACCTCTGTAAAGAGATTGTTTCAATATGCCAGTCTCTGAGGGCCTATCTTGAATTCTTACTCAACAGACTAGAGACAATGTTAAACAAAGAGAGTTGTGACCAACTAAGTCCTATTCAGAGTGGACTCACTGAAATTAATTGACTCAAGTTAGTCATGTCCATTAATTTCAGTGAGTCTACTCTGAGCAGGACTAGCACTGGACACCACCCAAAGTTTGCTACACCATGTTCTGTGCATGCAGAAGAATAACCCAATGCTTCATTTTTCTTCTTTCATCCACCCATCCTGTTGCATCAGCATACTTACAAAACCAACCCAGAAGCTGTGTTCATCTTCTTTGTGTGCCCCCTCCATGGGAAGCTCGGTGGGTGGCAACACAAGAACAGGCCTTTTCAGTGGTGGGCCCCCCAGCGGTGGAATGCTCTTCCCAGGAAGGCACGTCTGGCACCTTCTCGATCCATCTTTAGTCATCAAACAAAGACCGTCCTTTTCGCTCAGGCCTTTGGTATGCTGTCTTAGTCCTTTTTGTTTGTGTTTTAAATCTTGTATACTGTATGTTTTAAAATTCATTTTATAGTGGGTGTTCTTTAAATGTGTTGTAAGTTGCCTAAAGACCACTAAGTATGAGGCAACTAACAAATTAAATAAATAATAATAATAAAAAATAAAAACTGCACACAATCCTACCCTTCTAAGCCTGATTAAGCACCGGTTCACAGGCTTCTTTTTTACAGATCGCTTGAAAATGGCGGCAGCGGGGGGGTCCACTTCCTAAACTTGTTTTGTTCTATAAAATATAAAACTCCTGCTTTAGGGTTTGATGCTGCTGGTATCGTTGAATTGTCATTTGCTCTTTGTTGTCCATTTAAATTTCCATGATGGGCTATTATACTAAATAATGGATGGCAGGTGGCCATGTGCAAGAGGGCCTTTTCAGCTGTGGCCCCTCCCACGTGTGGAATGACCTCCCCAGAGAAGTCCGGCAGGCACCTACCTATGTTAATGTCTTTCCAGCACCAGGCAAAGACATTTTTATTTTTCCTAGTCACTAATTTTTAATTTATGTGGTGGTTTAATACTGCTTTGTATGTATGATTTACCAGCTGCTGTGAAGTTGTGTTCCTCTGTTCTCTGTTTTCAATGTGGACTTTATTAGTAGTATTGATTAGACTTGTTAGCTACTTTTTACACAACAAAAGGTCTCTGAGTCATACACATTCTAAAAATCATAAACATATGTTTTTAAAAAATACACTATAATAAAACCATATGCAGTTCATTAAAAAAACCTTTTAACTATAATTGTGTTTTATTTTCTGCATATTATTGCAATTATTTTAACTTGATCTTGTAAGATGCTGAGAAAACAGACAACCTCTGTCATGACAGTATGCATAAAATTCATCAGACAATTTTATATTATCATCTGGTTAGCTGCCTTGGGAATCCCAGATATTAAGAGGCGGGATGGAAATATTTTAAATTTAATTAAATTAATAAATAAAAATTAACGCACACTGCTGCCCCACACCTCTCACTGCTTGGTTTGGTATTTTTAGTCTGTTTGGGGTGGTTTAAGTAAATGGTCTGGACAGCTACCTGCTTCCCCCCCCAAAAAAAATCACTTCATGCTAGATATGAAGGGTAAACCAATTCCCAGAATAACTCTGAGAGCTGTCCAAACTTTTCATAAATAGTAATGCCATATTTGTTATTTGTGTTCTGCCCATTCTATTCACACACAGGGTGAAGCTCAGCAGGACAACAAGGAACAAAGAGAGAAAGTTTTTAAGGGCTGGGAAGCATAAAGGTATGCCTCCCCACCCCATCATCAAATATTGAAAGGAAATGCATACTCTTTGGACTCTTGGTTGAAGTAACCCTTTTGAAAACGCATGATTTTGCACTCCTCCTTTCAACAGGGAGGTACTTTGGGAGGCCTTAAATTCATCCACTCAAGCATGTAAATCACATTCAGCAGAGAGGAAAATCACCAAAAATAATCTTGAAAAATCATATGGATTTCATAAACACCAAAAGGCTACAGATGGGTTCTGTAATGCAGACACTAGATCACAGGCTTAGGCTGCAATCCTTATCATGTCTACTCAGAAGTAAGTCCCACTGAATGCAATGGCTTACTCCCAGGTAAGTGGAGTTAGGGTTACAGCCTTATGCACCAACTAGAAGAATTTTAAAAATGTGTTGACCACATATCAGAGAACAATACAGAATTATGTTTTCTACTAAGAGATCCTATTACTAGGCTTGTTTGGGATGTTGCTGATTTGAACAAGCGCAGTGTGATGCATCAGATCAGGGATGGGGAACCTGTGGCACTCCAGATGTTGCTGAACTAAACTACCATCCTTCCTGACTATTGGCTATGACGTGAGTTCTAGTTCAGCAGCATTGGAGGGCCATGGGTTCCCCATCCCTGCATTAGAGGGACCAATGCCCTGACTGTATAATGAGTCTTCCTGTTCCATTTCCCCCACAAACAAGCTGCTTTTCTTGCAATATGTCAGAGTTGGAAATTAGGGCATTCTTATGCTAATGTGTTGCATGGAAACACAGAGAAGCACAGACAACCCTGTTTCTCCTTACCCGACATTCAGTCTCTATCGGTTTGATGAATGGAGAACCGCACATGGTCTGGGTCTTGACAATGTGATCGTCAAGCAAAAGCTGGATGTCATCGATTGCTGACAGAATGCTGGTGTCCTGCAAAGAAGCCAAACTCATTTGAAGCCCCACTCCATGCCTCTTAAACCTATATTATTGTTCCATATACAAGTCAACATTATATTATTCCATATACAAATGGAAGTTATATGGTCTATTTGATGCAATTATTATTCCATATACAAGTGGGCCCCGTAACAAAATGTTGGTCCTGGTCAGATTTTTGACTACTCCACTGCCTCTCCTCTAGTCCTAGTTCATATTTCAGCCAATATTAAGGTTCCCACAGCCTCTTGATACTTCCCTCCTGTGCATGAGTGATGCCATTTTGCCATTTTGTTCTACCTCCACTGTCGGAGGCAGTGTGCCTTTGAATGCCGGTTGCTGGGAATCACAAGTGGGAAGAGCACTGTTGCACTCAGGTCCTGCTTAGAAACATAGGAATCTGCCTCATGCTAGGCCAGACCATTGATCCATCTAGGTCAATCTACACCAAGTAGCAGCAGCTCTCCAGGGTTTCAGACAGGGATCTCTCCCAGCCCTACCTGGAGATGCCTGGGATTGAACCTGATCCAACTGCAAGGATCTTCTTAGGTCCTTATGGCCATATATACAATGGCACTCCCAGCCAGGACATCAGAAATGGAAGGAATGGTGATACTCGTCATCTAATCCTTCTCCACAAGGCTCTAGCTGCCAGATTTACAGGTTTTGTGCTACCAAAGCTGAGCAACCTTCTCTCTAACCTTGATCTCCACGTACCATATATTCTAGGAATGTGTGGTGCTGGTATGGAGAATGTCCAGGCAATGCAAACAGTCTTATAAATATTAGCCCTTGTTAATGTGGCCATCAGAGACTAACAAACAAAAGATCAGCAGCAGCATCACATGGACTCTTGGGACAAACTGTACTCTCATGGACACTACCATCAGAATGGGCCACGGACAGCAGCCTTGGTAAGTCAGGAGCCTGGAGCCAGGAGTCGGCTGTGAGCCAGGGCAATGGCCAGAACTAATGAGCAATTCAGGACTAAAGAACAAAACCAGGGATCGAAGAGCAAGTCAGGACTGGAGGACAAACCGGGAAGGAGATCTGAAAGACAAGCCAGGCATTGGGACCAAAGAGTCCAGGTACCTGTCAGAGATCATGAAGACCTTGTTGCCCAAACAAGGCTCAGCTGGAAAAGGAAGCCCTTTTATACTCCTTACTGTTCCGGAAATTCCAATGGCCAGTTTGGGTGGGCGGAGTCAGTCCAGACATCCCTTTACTAAGGCTGCTGTGACCTGTAGTTCAGTGGTTCACCACATGGGGCAGCCACACAGAGATTCCAGCAGCCCTCGACAGCAACAGGCAAACCAGAAGCAGACCTACTGATGTCAGCAAGCAACGTAACTGAGAAAAGAACGACGGTCCCCAAAAGAGTTGTTCAACAGCAGGAAATTTACTCACTGTGTCCCTGTATTTTACAAAAGTGAAGCAGATATTGGCCCATTCAGATTTCATTTTCTCCATGTTTTTCTCTAAAGAGTACTCCTTGCTTGCCGCTGCTCCAATAGGCTCTAGTCTAGATGGAAATGGGAAATAAAAGTTAAGCTGCAAGTTTTAAATTGATCTACTCAAGCAAAGCCAATCATCTAAAGCCTTACAAGGGCAGGCCACTGAGAGTGTGTAGAGTGACTACTGCAGTATAAAAGATTTGGCACCATGTCCTGGGAGGCCATGTAGGAGTCTCATAGAAAGAATTATACACGTGGGAGCCCCATGGGAACAAGCATTGCATGCATTGGCTCCCAGACAGGTATGGAGCAAGAACAAGATACCTCCCCACATACATCTTGCACTGAAAACTTCAGTCTGCTCTGACTTTCCTAATATTACATAAATACAAGCTGTTTAACAAATGCAAGGCTTTAAATAATTTCAGGAAATATAAAGTAGAAATTCAAGGTCCTCACATTCATAATGCAAGCAACAAATATCAACTAGATAAAAGATTTGGGTGTTTTTCTTACTTATCAATGTATTTTGAGAGACCATATTCTAGCATGTTCATGAGTGAAGTAGTTTCATCAGGTCTTATCTCATATCCAACTATTTCACTGATCTGGAAATAAATTGTGAAACAGATTTGATCATGAACCAAAAAAAAAATCCAGAAAAGGAGTTTATATGGGGATGGTAATACTGGCCTATCTTACAAGGATGTTGTAAGAAGTGTTGAAAGAACCACATGAAACCTTACTCTCCATATCTATAGGCATATTTGTCTCAATGCAAATTGTAATTGTAGTTAAAAGGTATGTGCCAACAAAGTATCCTAGGTAGATTATGGTGTCTTTTCTTTCTATAGCCTTTTATTATTTAGTTTACCAGTTAATTTGTTCATTTATGAACTGCTTCCCATAAAAGCAATTGTTCCCTGAGCTGGTGGGACTCATTTGACATTGACATGAAACTGAGCCTTCAGTGTCATCACTGCAGTCCTGTGGACAGCTCTTCCAAGACAGATCTTCTGTATTGACCTTTAAATGTTTGCTGGAAACACTTCAACACCACCAGGCTAATGAAGACAATTAAGAATTAACTGCATTCAAATAGCATATATTAGTGAAAATAACATACAACAACACACACATTATGTTAGGGAATGTTGCTTAGGAGTGTGTATATGGGAAGAAAATCGCACCAAATGCGATTTTAAAAAACAATAATTGCAAAATAATGTGGAAATATGGAGAACTGCACTTAAGACTGGAAAAATGGGGAACTGAGAGAAACCGAAATGGACTGATTCACCCATCTCTACCTGCTCCCAGTGCCTGTCCTTCATCCCACGATTGCAGGCGATAGAGAGCACAGGAAGATGCTGCTTGAACTTGTCGATTTTAAATTTCACATTCTCCGCTAAACGCTTCGGTCCAGGGAGCTCTATAAAGGACTTTGTCAGTTTGTACATGGTCCGCCACATGCTGGAGACATCCTCACTGATTTCTTCAGCATTCAACTGAAGGAGAGGTCCTGCAGGTGGAAATGGAAAAGAAAGCAAGGATTTTGTAAATCTCAAATCCCACATTTCCCCTGCAAAGAGTTACTGGTCGGCAATTGAGAGTGGTGGCTCAGATGTCAGTGGGGCAGTGAATCCACTCTGGGTTTTAGTCCAAATGTTCAAGGTGCTGAAACCTATTTTCACTGCCATTGGAGCCACCACTGCTGGTCAGTATATGGACAGCACTGAGAAAACAAAAAATATTTCATAGAGAGTTTTTTATACATTCCAAGTACCATAGTTACATGTATTAAAAATGAACTTTAACACCAGGGTCACTTCCAGACTGTCACTATTTTGCAGGAGGGATGCAACTGCATACCAGCAAGTTTGAAAATGAAATTGACTGCCTTCAAGTCGACTCTGACTTATGGCGACCCTGTGAATAGGGTTTTCATGGTAAGCGGTATTCAGAGGGTGGTTACCATTGCCTTCCTCTGAGGCTGAGGGGTCAGTGAGCTTCATGGCTGTGTGGGGATTCGAACGCTGGTCTCCCAAGTCGTAGTCCAGCACACTGGTGCAACAAACCCACTTTTGAAAAATCAGATTTTTTGAGGTGAGGAAAGAGATGGGATACCTATCGATTGAAGGGAAGTTGTATAACCTCTGCACAAACATATCAGTATGAATGCTTAATGAATAACGGATGTCCACATATAACCTCTGTGCAAACTAATCAGGAAAAAAATGGAGATGATTTCTGACAAATGCTTGCCTGAGTGAGGACAGTTTCATTTTAGAAATGCTCTCAGACATTTTTATTATTTTTTGGAGTTTCTAGCATTCAAGACCTGATCGTCTGCTTTCTGAGAAGACAGTACACATCACCCCTCCCCCCAAATCAGTAAAACTCAGGAAATATTGGGTTGTATCCAACTAAGTCCTACTCTGAGCAGACTCACTGAAATTAATGGACCTGAGTTAGTTTGTTAATTTCAATGGGCCTGCTATAACTAGGACTAGCAACGGATGCAGCCCATCATTTTTAAAGACACACATCTCATTTGCAAGCAACTTATGGCCATGTACAAAGAAACTCACCATTCATCCATTCCTCAGATTTTGTATGGAAGTTATAAGCAGTCACCCAAAGCTGTTCAAAGGGCTGTTTGTGTACAATGATATTCTGCAGTAGAGGAAACTGGCTTTTCTCTCGCTCCAGCAGCTCCTCTTCTTTATTAATAGCCTGCAACACGTACACACATTATTATTTTAAAGGTTTGGTATGGAGCTCTCACTTTCTTTGAATCAGCATTACAAAAAGAGCTAAAATAGTTTCTTTATGGAAATGAAGAAATCCAGAACTAAGCCCTCCCTTTACAGTCATCCCCGTTATCCAACATTTGCTACAGCATATTGTACAAGTGGCGGCAGCTGCCTGTTGGAACTGGTGGGGCAGAAGGCAGGAAGATACATGTAGATACAGCCAGAGAACGACAGGCAGAGCCAGCCAATTCTAGTTTCCTCCCCATCCTCCTCCTTGCTGAGTTCGAAAAAGGCAATGCTGAACCAAAGGAAGAGGAAGCTGACGGGCAGTGATCCCTGCAGGATTGCTTGTAAGGAAGGCAGGCAGGCAGGTGGGGACTGGCTGAGGGCAGACTGAGCTTGGTGGGGCAGTGCCCAACTTGCCCTTATGGACCAACCTCCATTGATTCTACACATGCAGAAAACTAAGGTGGTAGTATCATGTGTCTGGCAAAGCAGGAATAAAGGAAGCGGTGGCCTGCCAATTGTTGTTGGACTCCAACTCCCATCAGCCCCAGCCAGCGTGGCCAAAGTCAGGGATGATGGGCGTTGGAGTCTAAGAACACCTGGAGGGCTACAGGTTCCCCCATCCCTTTGATAGGGCATGTACTGCACGACATCAGTACTGCAGGTGAAGGATGTCAACTGTCAGCCCCAGTATTAGCACCCAAGAACACTCTGAGCTGTGGGGTCCCAATGCTCTGGTAGTACCCGTTGGCCCTCACACCTGCCCTGGTATTCCTGCGTTGGGTGGCAACCAGCTACAAGCCACCATTTCAAGTTTCCCACTGTACTCCAAAGCAATCGACAAGGAGTCACTCTGGGTCACGTCTGCACATTTAAAATGCTGCTTATTGCTTAGGTATGCCCACACTGGGAGACAGCAGTGTAGATGTAACCCCCTGGCTCCCATGCTCTAACTTTAAGTAAGCATGCAACTAAGCCTGAACATCTCTGCCTCTGCTGTTGGAGGCAGTATGAGCAAGAAGCGCCACTGCTCTCAGATGCTGCTTTCGGGCTTCTCATTGGGGCATCTGGTTGGCCACTGCTGAGGATAGGACGTTGGACTCGACCGGCCTTGGGCCTGATCCAGCAGGGCCCTTCCTCTGTGCAACTGAAACAACTGCATACTGCTTCCTTGACTGCGCCTTCCCTCCCCTCCCTTTGAGGTGTTGCCAATGCTGAACGTTAGATTTTAAGCTGCTCAGGGCAGAGATCTGCCCTCTTGCACTTTGTGAAGCTCCATGAACATTATTGAAATGACAATGAATAAATAATTAAAAATATTTAAACTTTTCAGAGTGACGTCTAGTGAACATACTTGCCATCCAGAAAAGATCTTTGCTCAGCCATTCTCAATATTTAAGTTGGATCCCCTTGCTCACTTACTAGAGGGGTGGAGAAGTGTGCTTTAAATGTGCTTTAAATGTGTGGTGTGCACACATTTGCAGGGACAGTGGAACTTACTTCTGCATGAGCATGCGCAGGCTGGCACTATAAAATAATTTTTATAAGGCTGCAATCCTAAACCCACTTACCTGGGAGTAAACCCCATTGATTCAATAGGACTTAGTTTTGAGTAGATGTGATTAGGATTGCACTGCAAGTCAATGTTTGCACATTCAAAAACTATGGACAGACTAACTTCATATTCAGCTAGAGCTGCGTCCAAATTCTTAGACAACTCATTAAATTTTTCAACATTATTCTTCATTTCTTCCATGGTCATGACGTCCTTCTTTCGGAAACTTTCAACTTCTTTGTTATAACCTTCTAGAATAGCCTCAAATTCAGAGCACCTGGTTAAAAGCAAAGACAGCAAAGCATATGCTCATCTTAAAGCATGCTCCCCAGTTCGGGATGGGGGAGACAGTGGGTTCAGTTTGTGCTTAAAGCCACATATGTCAAATTTGCACTTTCTAAAACAATATGAGAACAGAAATGCAGCCATCCTTCAAAGTTCACACATATCCGAATCTTGCAATGCAGTTCTCCAACCAAAGAAGGTTTACAAAAATGTATATATTAGGGGACAATCGGCATTAAAAACGTTCATGAAAATAAAATACAAAAACAAAAATGCGTAATATTAGAAAAAATTGCTTGCAAAAATGTGCTTGTCTGGAGATATTCACACTAAAATGCTGAAGAATTGTCATGACTTTTTAAATAAAAAAAGTCACTAATTGCAGATATGTGGAGAACTGAATTTAAGATTGGAAAAATGAGAAACTGGGAGAACCAAAACTGATATATTGTTTCATCCTTATCCTCAGTTTAAAATAAATTAAAAAATAAATCAGAAAATAAAGTGAAGAATGAAGCCACTTTGAAGGTGTTTTGTTTTTAAGAAGCAACAGCGGGATAGAAAATGTCTAGATGACAAATAAATAAAGGAACTTTAACTTAATTGAGTGTGTGTGTGTGTGTGTGTGTGTGTGTGTGTACACACACACACACACACACACACATATACATGTATATGCATATACATATTAAATTGAGGCAAACAATAAGATGATGCCATCTCTCCATTCCATGCCCCATTTCAGAAGCTGACTGGGCTGGTAGATGAATCTCACTTCAACACTGCCCATGGGATAGTGTTCTGCACCATGTCCAGAACAGGTCATGTGATATGCGCAGCTCTGTCTTCCAACAGAGGTGGACAGTTAGGGAGCTCAGGAGAAGCAGCCATGGGGCAGATCCCACTGCCTTCTAGAATCAAGCCTCACTCAGCCTTAGAGTAAGGCCTCCAGGGCCTCTCTTGACAGTTTGGGGAGGTTCTTATGGAAGCAGGCAGTTTCCAAGGTAACCTACCCTTAAGCTAATAAAATTACCTTTTGATGAGAGCGAGCTCCACGTGGTCCCTTCGGTTCATCAGCTGGTTCCTACTGGTTTCAAAGATGATCTCAATCTCGTCGGGCCAATGGAGAACAGTGCTGTTCAGTTTTATATCATCAGCTAGGAAAATGTTATATTTTATATTAATCTGCACATCTGTTTTGCAACGGATATTTTACTATTGCTCCTTTATGAGGGTGATGCTCTAAAAAGGGGCTTTAATTACTTTAAATAAATAAGTTAAAAGGTAAAGGTAAAGGGGTCCCGCACTTGTAGTGCGAGTCGTTTCCGACTCTTAGGGTGACGTCTTGCGACGTTTACTAGGCAGACCGTATATATGGGGTGGGATTGCCAGTTCCTTCCCCAGCCTTTCTTTACCCCCCAGCATATGCCGGGTACTCATTTTACCAACCATGGATGGATGGAAGGCTGAGTGGACCTTGACCCCTTTTACCGAGATTCGACTTCCTCCTTTCGTTGGAATCGAACTCCGTCCGTGAGCAGAGCTTCGGCTGCGTTACCGCTGCTTACCACTCTGCGCCACAGAGGGCCTAACAAACTAGGCTAGGCTGAATACTTCGCCGAACTCTGGTTTTTAATCCAAGTACTTACTCAAACTGCAGATTGAAAGGGGCCCTATTAGAATAGACATTCACCCTTCTCATAGTGTATATTTGGCTTTTCGTTTTTTGAAATGTTATGTTTTTGTTGTCTTAAGTTTTTGTAATTTGTGTTACTTTTTTCCTAGTTGTATTTTGCATTCTTTATGAGCTGCCTTGGGGCCTTTATGGACAAAAGGTAGCAGAGAAATAAACTATAACATAACATATAACCTAACACAGAAGGAAGGAGCGAACATATCCATCACCTAAAACAAAGAAAGGTATACGGAGTGTTTTTGCTTCAGCATTATTGCTTATATTCATACACAGATTTAACCAATGAATCAATTAAAGCTTGCGCCAACTATTATTTCTGTAGGTGGCCGATAGTTCTAATACCAACTCTTAGCTTGTTGTATTTTTCTTTTTGGAAAACGTACAAGGAAGATCGGCATAGTCCATGAGGAATTCTAGTCTGTAGATAGCCTCCCGGATTTCACGACGTAGCTTAAAAACAGTCACTTCACTGGATTTTTTCAGATAGGCTGTAGTCTCAACAAGCTCCTCAGTCGTTAAAGGCACATCACTGACTTTGTCTGCAATGATGTTGTACTGATTGCAAATGCTACAAACAGAAATAGAAGAAGGCCGTGTCATTCAATAGCCATCTCAATGCATGGAAATAATTGGAGTTGCGAAAATTTCTGTTTTGTTTTTGTTTGGCCTATCCAAAGAGGACAGCGTAAACTTTGATTATGGCTAATCTGTTCAGGTTTATTAAGTACACTCTTTAGTGAAGCTTTATATTTAAACATTAGCCTGATAGCCACAGGCAACAAGAGATTGCATGCTGGTGAGTGAGGGAACTAGATACCCAGAGCCAACGTCTGAAGAGTTGTTCACAAGTGCTTCAAGTATCAAAAGATTCCCCGGGGTGGCAGAGATAGAAAGCCTGGCCTCCCTGTAACCTATTTAAACCTTTAGTTGGCTCTGCACCTAGTCTGATGCTCTTGGGGTATCTGCATCAAGCCTGAATTATTCCTGAGGCCTGTGCAGAGCTGTCCATGGTCCTGCTTCATTGCCTGAACTCTCACCCCATCTTTCACATTTGAACTTTCCAAAACAATATAAGAACCAGAACACAACCATCCTTCAAAATTTGCATTTCTCCAAATTTTGCCATGTAGTTCTTCAACCAAACAGCGTTTACAAAAATGCGTATGTTGGGAGAAAGTGTGCATAAAAATGAGTATATTGGTGAAAAATAACACACAGAGATGTGTTGCATTAGCAGAAACTGCTTGCAGAAATGTGTTACATAAGTTAAAACTGCATACAAAAATGTGTTTATTGGGAGAAATTCGCACTAGAATACTTTTGAATTTTTATGAGGATTTTTTTAAATCACAAATTGCTGCAGAAATGTGGAGAACTGAGAGAACCAGGCAGAGAGAACCAAGACTGACAGATCCTTCCGTCTCTACTGGAGACAATGTAATGCTTTGCTCAGGCGGTCCTACATTGCACGATCCAACACAGTCATGGCCTCCTCATTCTTCACATTCGTTGTATCCTGTTATAAAAACCTGAACACTTAGGGCACAATCCAACTTTTCTTTCCGCCAGGCTGGGGGGAGTTGGATGCCGGTGACCTCCAGCACTGCTGGGCTCCACCAGCCTCTATCAGCAGCAGCCCTCCACTGTGGCACCACCAGGAGCCTGTCGCCGCTGCTAGGGACCCATCAGGGATGGCGAGCCCAGTGGATAGAAGGCCGGAAGAAGCTGCAGAAGCCTGGAAAATGGGGCATTCCAGGACATGGCAGGGGTGGAACCATGGGGAGATTTATGTGAGATCCTCCTCGCATTCGGAGCCCTCCCCCAGGTCCCAATCCTCCAGGAAACTCCTCCAGCCAAAAGGCCGGTGCAGTAAAAAATAATAATGGGCCTCTATGAGGAGCTCTTACTCCCCAGGAGGCTGATTCATGGGAGCAGGTGCTTCCTGGCCACCTCATGTGTGCAGCTTTCAATGGAGCCGGTGTTCAGCCACGCTGGCAGTTCCTGAGCGGGAGGTGGATCCCATGGGGCTTTCCGCCTGCTTCCTGGCATCTGGATTGCTCTGTTACTTGTAGATCAAGGAGAAACCAACTTTCTTCCTTTGTTAGCTTTCAACAAACATTTACTGTAATCTCTTTCAACAGGATTAAAAATGCAAAATTGTTTGAAATTTCATAGCTCAAATATGCAAGCTAAACCATAAACAAAATACATGCAAATAAAACACATTACCAAACAAAGATTCAAAGCAACTAACAAAATAAATATCAAAATGTACATGAAAATCAACCAAAGAGGACAAAAGCAATCACTAAATAATGAACAAAAATGGCAGAAAAGAAGCAAATTTTGGAAGAGCAGAAAAAAACGGGGAAAAGTTCAGTTCAGAGTAATCAACATAATTTGCACTTCCCAAAACATTACGCAGACTGATGGAAACACAGTCATCCTTCTAAATTCGCACTTCTCTGAATTCAACCGTGTAGTCCTTCGGCCAAGCAATGTGTACAAAAAGGAATACAACTGGGGAAAGTGTGCATACAAATGCATCCATGTAGTGATACTCTAGTAACATACAATGGCATGATATTATGGAACATTGCTTGCAAAAGTACATATTGGCAAAATGACCTATAATGCTGACAATTTTGAGGAGAACTTTTTTTAAAAAATCACAAACTGATGTGGGAAAGTGGAGAACTGAACTGATGATTGGAAAAATGAAAAAATGAAACTGACAGATTTGCTCATCCTTACTTCTGGCCTTACTTTTGCATACCTCTGGTTTACCTCCCTGTTTTCTTCTACTTGAAACTCAATCAGCCTGTTTTTCAGCTTTTGAGTCCGACAGCAAAGCTCCTCATTCAGCTTTAACGCATCAAGGCAGAACAAGGCCAGTGGGACGGTGACATGCATAGACGCAATTTCTTTTTTCAGTTTTGTTAAACCATCAATCTTCTGCATAAGGATTACATTGCCGTAGTTACATAGTGGAAACAATAATGATGGCTTGAATTCAATGCTAATCCTACGCAGAGTAAACCCATGACATGACTAAGGTCGCAATCCAATACACCCTTACAGGGCTGATGCCAGAGGGCGGCCAGGTCGGGCCCTGGCTGAGGGCTCCTGCAGCCCAGAGGGGCCCCTGAAGGGCCCCCCTTAGGGTGGGAGGGTAGCACTCCCATTCTGCGATCCATGGCAGCGTCAACTCCCAACGCTGCCGCAGATCGCAGAGAGAGAGAGCTCCCAGGCATCCCCCTATACAGACCATGCGAGCTTCAGTAAGCCCACATGCCCACCCCACCTACCTCTCCTGCTGCTGTGAATGCTGTGTGCACTGCATGTCCATACCTGCCATCAGCCAAGGTGGTAGAGGATGCTTCCCTAAGGGGCTGACATCCCTGCTGCCATGTTGGTTGATGGCAGGATGCGTGTGCATAGGCATGCGCGTGCAGCGTGCATAGCATTCACATGAGGCGACAGGAGAGGAAGGCAGGGTGTGCTGGTGGGCACCTGGGGCAGGCTGGTGCCCAAGGGCCCAGTCATGCCTGGAGCCAACCCTGCACACTTACCTGGGAGTAGGTCTCATTGAACCCAATGGCGATTATTTCTGAATAGATATGTATTGGATTGCAGCCTGACTTAGGTCCATTCATTTCATTGGGTTTATTCCAAGTATAACTTAGTTGGATACAACACAACACGGCTATTTTAGGCTCATATATGATTGCAGAGATGTTGAAATAGAGAAAATATCATTCCCCAAAGATATTTGTTTTCTAAACCGATGTTAGAGATAGTGGTGAAGGAAACACACACACACACACACAGTGTAGAAAGCTGCCTGACCATTGGCCCATTAAGCGCAGCATTGTCTGCACTGACTGGCAGTGGCTCTTCAGGGTTTCAGGCAGGTGTCTTTCCCAGGGACTCAGCCTGGGACCGTTTGCATTCAGTTCTTCCAGTTCTTCCCTCTCTTTTTGCCTTGCATCAGTCTCTCCTTAGCCTTCTTGACTGATTCATTTACCCAGAGTTCATTTTCAGATTCTCCTCCCAGGGATTATGTCAAGCAAACCCAAAGTCATCTCTGGAGTCTCCAAAACTGTTCAAGACCATAGAAACCATGCAAAGTGCTCCTTCTAGGAGGAACGGCAGTATATAAATTTAATAAATAAAATAAAATAAAAGGACACCAAGATCTACGCACCAAAGGTGTATATAATTATGCATGGTGTGAAGACAGTGGGAAGAGAAAAGTTTTTCTCTCTCTCTCATAACACTAGAAGTCAAGGACATTCAGTGAAACTCAATGTTGGAAGACAGACAAAAGAAAGGACTTCTTCACACCGTGAAATCTATGGAAATAGCTCCCAGAAGAAGTAATTATGGCCACCAATACAAAAATTCATGGGAGATAAGGCTATCAATGGCTACTCGCCATGGTGGCTATGTTCTGCCTCTGCTGTTGGAGGCAGTATTCCTCTGAAGACCACTTGCTAGAAACTGCAGGAGCAGAGAGTGCTCTTGCACTCAGGTCCTGCTTGTGGGCTTCCCACTGAGCTGTGAGAACAGGGTGCTGGACTAGATGGGCCATTGGCCTGATCCAGCAGCCTCCTCTCTTATGTTCTTAAAACCCATACATGTTTATTGTATTCACACAGTTAAATGCCCATTAAACTACGTATGCATCTCATAGGGGCTGGGCTTTTCCCTTTTCAGGTCCCTAGTACACTCATTCAGTCAATGCATAGAAGCCTCATGCTGCACAAAAGTCTCAATCAAGGTCATCCCTTTCCCTCCAGGTGGAGATTTCTGCACTGCTGATCTTGCTTGAAAGTGCTGATTCGGAAGTGCAGGGTGCCCCCTTGCCGGCATGCCCTTCAAATCAAAAGCCCTCTAAGAAAAAGAAGTCACCCCAGATTACATTTGTTACTCTGCAAATGTTGCTTTCAGTGAAGTGACATATTGTTACCTCCACAAAATCATCCAGATCGTGTATTTTGCTTAAAAACTCAGTCACGTCTTTTTCAGCATTGTTATTCAAGAGATCGTTGTACTTCTTGTACACGTTTAAGTATCTTAAACACACAAGAAAAGAACAGAAAAGAAACAGAAATTCTCCAAATCGGGATCAATGGTAATGAAGAACAATTTATGTATATTTTAATAAATATATCCCATCTTTCTTTCATCATACAAGGCAGCTTACATGTGGTTACCAGGCTGTCACCCATCAAGGCACTGGCCAGACTCAGGCCTGCTTAGCTTCAGCAAGATTGTGGCCTCATATGCCTTTGGACCAGTATTTGCAGTATGAAGAACTGCATTTAGAGCCATACGACAATGGAACCAATTACCCAGAGAGGTGGTGGGCTCTCCGACACTGGAGGCATTCAAGAGGCAGCTGGACAGCCATCTGTCAGGAATGCTTTGATTTGGATTCCTGCATTGCGCAAGGGGTTGGACTTGATGGCCTTATAGGACCCTTCCAACTCTGCTATTCTGTGATTCTATGATTTCATGATAATTTTCTCCAAAGTCATTTCTATCCTCAAGACAAAGAAGGAAATATGTTTTTCTGTTTCCTATGCATTTGGAAACCTCTTAAGATATTGGAACCACATTTTGCATGATAGTTCCTGAGATCAAGGAGCAGGTTTTCATCTTTGCTTGGATACAATTGGATGCCATTTTGAATCAAGATGGCGGACTCAGCCTTTTAAAATTGCACTGATTGTAACCAAATTTTGCATGATTTTGGTGTATGTGAGCAATACTATTAGAAACATATACTTACTTCTGTGGACCAACAAGATTGCGATCAAATATCTCAGCAGTTTTGTTCACATATTCTGAAACTAAAGATTCATCTTCTTGAACGGTTCGAAGAATCAGGTCATCCCCTTTTAATTCTGGGAAAAGTTTAACTTGTACCTAAAAGGGGGGGGCAGGGGTAGCCACAGCAAACACAGGGTGATATAAATAGCATGCACATAGTATGAATGCTACACACACAAAATGATTGTTTTTTGACTTACAGAATTTTTTTTTTAAAAGAAAGCCATTTTACCCTGTCTAAAGTTTGGACAGATACACCATAGATTTTTGGCTCATGTAATATCCTAGAATCCATTCCATAAGCTTCTGTACATGATTAAACAGCATCATAATCGTATGCAGGTTTACAGACCTAAACCACAGCAGCCTCGTTTACATTTAACACTAAGCTATAGTAAACATTAACCAAGGTCTATAAACCAGCAGCAAAACATGGCTTCCAAATGTGGTTGGTTTGTGCTTAATAAATCGTGGTTAAGCAAGCTGCTGGGCCAGATTCAAATGATCAAATTAAACCATGGTTTAGTGTTATATGTGAACCAGGCCACTGTGATCAATCAGTCTTTGCATAGGATTGCAGCTGAGGTCTGTAATCCGATGCTTGCTTACCTGGGAGTAAACCCAAATGGGCATAATGTTGCTTACTTCTGAGTAAACATGCACAGAATTGCACTCTTACATCTCACTTTTACATACCTTTGGAAGTCCCTCAGAATTCTTCAGGATCTCCATGAAGCAGCGGTAGATTAAATCCCAACAAGCTCTCATATCCGGTTCAAATACAATAGCAGGTTCCTCCACATCCAGCTTGATTACCAGAATTTGCGGTACGAAGAACTGCATCTCATGGTAAGTTTCTCCAAAATCATTTCCATTCTAAAGACAAAGAACATTATTAACAATAAAGGGCTGTGGTTATCTATTGGGAGGGGGGACTGTGAATTCAAAATGGAACTGGAATTAAGGACTAATCCCATCTACACCATTACAGTCAAGCTTACAGCTTTAGAATTTGATTTAATAATTGAACGATATTCTAATGATTTTGTTGTATACTGCCATGATGTTTTTATGAGTTGCCAGTTGTCAGGAGCAGCTGCTGCAGGAGTTCCCTCCCCACACTGTCAGCTCAATGATCAGCTGCAAATGTGAGCCAAACAGATCAGAAGAGGCTGGGCAGGGTGGCCCTGCTGGAGGAGAGATGCTCAACCATCCAGAAGATAAAGGTATGGTGAGTTGCACATTTAGAGGTGATTCCAAGCAAGGAGGAGCAAGGACAGAGAAGGAGTAGCAGAAACTTAAGAGCCCTGCTGGATCAGGCCAGTGGCCCATCTAGTCCAACATCCTGTTCTCACAGTGGCCAACCAGATGCCTACAGGAAGTCTGCAAGCAGCAGCTGAGTACAAGAGCACTTTCCCCTTCTGTGGTTTCCAGCAGCTGATATTCAGAAGTACTACCTCCAACATAAACAGGAGAGAGTTAAGATTGACACTATGGGCAAGCTTTGCCACAGCAATTTAGTACACAACACAGGAATAAGAAATACGCAGCAATTCTGGGGCTAGCTACCCCAATGGCGAGTCAAGGAGGGAAAAAGTTAATTGACGAAAGGGAGAGGCTACTTGCACACCTGGTGATAAATGCGGAAGCAAGACTGATTAAATGTACAGATCTCAGAAGGGCTCTAAACTCATCTGTGAAGAACTCACCAGGTGTTTTCTGAAGGAAAGAGAACCCCTGGGGATCTGAAGACCCTTGGGATCCATAGTGGAAGGGTGGAAGCTCTCACAGCAGTTTATAAAAAGTTCTTATAAATTAATATAGGTGCGCTTCGCGCCAACACTGTTAACTTTTCGGCACCAGGTCAAGACTTTCCTCTTCTCCCAGGCATTTTAGCATGTGTTTCTAAACTGTTTTTTTAGAAAGTGTTTTTAAATTTATTTGTACATTTGTTTTTAATTGTTGTAAACCGCCCAGAGAGCTTCGGCTATGGGGCAGTATACAAATGTAATAAATAATAATAATAATAATAATAATAATAATAATAATAATAATAATAATAATAATAATAATAATATAAGCACAATAAATAAAACAATGCATAATGTAAGATGAAGAGGTACAAATGTGACATGATCAACTCTGCATACCTTGTGTATCTTAAAAAAGGAAAGGAGATCTTCTAATGAATTAATGACCATCTCTCGTAGCTGTAATGACATGAGGATTGCTACCGAAGCAAAATATTCTTCTATTGGTTGAGAGGAGTCAAAGTCATTCTGGGGGGCAAGATGAAGCCAGTTTTGCTTCTGATCAACAAAGAGGTCTGCACATTTGGGAATCCACCTGTAATGCGTAAGTTATCCTTATCTCAGTTACTGCACATCAAAATTGCTTTAAAACGATGAGATCTTGTAAGCCAGCCCTTGCCAACCTGGTGTCCTCCAGATATCTTGGACTACAATTCCCATCAACCTCAGCCAACTAGCTGGGGCTGATGGGAGTTGTAGTTCAAAACATCTGGAGGGCATTAGGTTGGTGAAGGCTGTTGTAAGCAGTGGTGTAGTGGTAAATTTTGAAGTGGAGGAGCTCATTGTGATCACCATAGCCACATTCCCAGGGGGAGCCCATAGCCACATTTGAGTGAGTGGCATTGCCCATCTTTCAAAGTTGGACCGCAGGGTTGGGGGCCTGATAAAAATTTGGGCCACTGGGCCAGAAAGGTTCCCCCACCCCTCCTTTATTGCCAGAAGCATCAATCCATGCTGTTCATAGTATTTTCTCTAAAGCCTCTGAAATGAGGTGGACATATGCAGGATTTGCTATGATCAAAGACAAAAATGAATGGCTTTAAAAGTTATTCTGTTCACACATGGGCTTCTCTATGAGCAGGATAAACAAAAGGGTACAGATCAACAGATATGACTTCTACCTTTTTTTAAAGTAAGTTGCATTCTAGGTATGTAGAAGTCATTTGATTCTACACATATACACACACACACACATATATACACGGTTGTGCATCCGTGTAAGCAAGAGGCATTGTTCAAGGACACACTCCAGCCAGGCAAAAGCATTCAAGGAGGCTGGGAAGGGATGTGACCTGGGAAGAAGGGCATAGATTGGGAAGTTCTATTGGGAAGAGTCCTCTCAAGGGCCAGAGAGTAGGGATAATAAAGCAGGCAATATCATAATGCTGTTATTCAAATCTATGGTGTGGCTGCATTTAGAATACTGTGCACATTTCTGATTGCCTCACCTCAAAAAAGATATTTTAGGGCTGGAAAGGGTTCAAAAAAAGGTTCAGTTAGGTACTTCCTAACTGTTAGAGCGGTACGACAATGGAACCAATGACCTAAGGAGGTGGTGGGCTCTCCAACACTGGAGGCATTCAAGAGGCAGCTGGACAGCCACCTGTCGGGGATGCTTTAATTTGGATTCCTGCCTTTAGCAGGGGGTTGGACTTGATGGCCTTATAGGCCCCTATCAACTCTATGATTCTAAGGGCAACCGAGATGATCAAGGGGATGAAACAACTCCCCTGTGAGGAAAGGTTGCAGCATTGGGGCTCTTTAGTTTAAAGGAAAAGCAAGTAAGAGGTCACATGACAGAAATATATAAAATTATGTGTGGCATGGAGAGAGTGGATAGAGAGACATCTCTCTCTCTCTCTCTCTCTCTCTCTCTCACATAACATTAGTACTCGTGGATGTCCAATGAAGCTGAATGCTGGAAGATTCAGGACAGATAAAAGAAAGTATTTCTTCACGCAGGGCACAGTTAAGCTATGGAACTTGCTCCCAGAGGAAACACTGACGGCCACCAACTTGGAGGGCTTTAAAAGAGGATTAGACAAATTCATGGGGTGACGGTATCAAAGGCTACTAGCCACAATGGCTATGCTCTGCCTCCACAGTCAGTATGCTTCTGAATACCAGTTGCTGGGAACCACAAGAGGGGAGAGTACTTTTGTGCTCAGGTCTTACTTGCGGTCTTCCCCCAGGCATCTGGCTGATCACTGTAAGAACAGGAGGCTGATCTAGATGGGCTATTGGCCAGATGCAGCAGGCTGTTCTTACGTTCTCATGTTACGTTGATGGGGGAGAAATTCTATTCATTTCACATTTAAAGCTGAATTTATCAAACATGCACTTCCTGAAACAATGTGAGACCCTAAACACACCCGTCCTTCCAAATTCGCACTTCTCTGAGTTTTGCCATGCAGTTCTCCAACCAAATAGCATTTACAAAAATGCATATATTGGGGGGGGGGAGCATAGATAAAATGAATAATGAAAGTAATGTACAAAAATACATTCTATGAGGAACCCTTGCTTGCAGAAATGTGTGCATCAGTCAAAACTGCAGACAAAAATGTGTTTATTATATGTTATGCTGAAGAATTTGAGATTTTTTTTAAAAAAAGGAAATCGCTGAAATGTGGAGGACTGAATTTAAGATTGGAAAAATGAGGAACTGTGAAAACCGAAATAGACATACCCTCCCAATCCCTACTGGTGAGTGAGGCCTGCGAGGATGGCATTCAGCCACCAAGCCCATGGACTCTGTCCCTGGCTATACAGGGGTAGCCAACATGGCACCTTCTAGATGTTATTGGGCTACAACACCCAACACCCCTGACCACTGAACATCCTGACTGCAACCAATAGCAGTTGTAGTTCACCATGATATCTGGAGAGCACCACATTGGCTACCCATGGTGTTTAGACCATATAGACTTATTTATGAGAAATCCCCATTGATCGTAATGGAACTAACTGCTGAGTAGACATGCGTAGGATTGCATTGTAAAATGATGCATGCGAAAGCTCCTTACACAGCATACACTTAAAGCATATCTTCCTCCCCTCCCCCCAAAAAAAGAATCCTGGGAACTGCAGTTTACCCAGTTTAACTGTTCCTGTAAGGAACCCAATAATTCTAGTTAAAGAAATGTTGTCTTCAAAGAATGAGAGAGCAACATTTATGTTGCCTGTGTGGCTTCTGCACTGCTTATGGTGCCTTGGAAGTAGATCTGTACTCCTACCCGGCCCCACAATATAATGGCATGAAACAGGGACAGGGAGCCTTCAGAACTCCAGCTGCTGCTGGCTGGGGCGGGTGGGAGTTGGTGTCACTCCCAGGCATGAAAATGACATCTCAAGGGCCACTGGTCCCACATTGCTGCCATAAAGCTACTGTGCCCTACAGAGTCTGAAGTTGCAGATAGATGCAGAACTGATGTGGCACAGGTTAGGTTTAGCTGCAATACAACCAATCCCAGAAGAATCCATGCAAAAGAATGGAAGCTGTAAAACAAAAAAATCAGCTATGCTTATTTTAACTTTTAACAAAGTTAGGGACGGTAACGTTTGGACTGGAATGGGAGCCTCAGGCCCAGGAGGCAAATGCTCCCCTCCATGACTCTCTACCTGGCCCTCAGGGTTCTTCCAAGGTCATGTACACTCCTGAGCCACACTCCTCCCCAGCCCTGTTTGCATCCTCCTGGAGTGTTTTTGCCTGGCTGGGAATGTGTCTGTGAACTCTAATAACGATTGCTACCTGCCTGGATGGAAGATAAAGAGGGATGAAGCCTAATGTACAAAGGCAGCATTCAGATTTACTGCCGGTTTGCACTTGGCCCTGCCCACTGCTGGCATGCGGCCCCTGGAAGGTTGCCCAGAGAGGCATGTGGCCCTTGAGCTGAAAAAGGTTTCCCACCCCTGCTGTAGGATAGGGATGGACAAGAATTTAGATTCAATTTCCATTTCAAGGTGAACCTCTCAAATTCACACTTTCGGAAACAGTATGAGAACTGAAACAACCATAGTTCAAAATTCACACTGAATTCAAATTTTGTGATGCAGTTTGCCAACCAAATAACATTTACAAAAATGCATGAATTAGGGGAAGGCGTGCATAAAAACGAATGTATGAGTGAAAATAATACACAAAAATGCATTATGAGACAAGACACGGCTTGCAAAAATGTGCACATTAGTCAACCTGCCTACAAAAATGTGTTTATTAGGAGAAATTTGCACTAAAATGCTGGAGAATATTCATGAGGATTTTTTTTTAAATCACAAATTGCTGCAGACTGAATTTAAGATTTGAAAAATGAGAAACTAAGCGCACCAAAATTGACAGATCTTTCCATCCCTACTGGAGAACCCCAAAAGTTCTACCTGACTATACGCTTGCCTGAAGAATATTGAGAGGGTTGGGGGTGGGCAGAGGAGTTGTTAGTCATTAACATTCACTTAAAGCAGAGGTGGGGAGCTTGTGGCCCCCAGCTGTTGCTGGACTCCAACTCCCATCAGCCGTCACCAGCATGGTCAATAATGAGGTATTATGGGAGTTGTATTCACATGCCATCTAGACGGTCACAGGCTCCCTATACAAAGCATTCTGACCTGTTCTCAAGGATATCATGAGCTTCTTGACAGTGTGTTCGGATCAAGTCTTCAAATTCGTTGGGCAGCAGTGGCAAATCGCCCCCAAGGATTTCCTTGGTACGAACAAACCTCAGTTCACAAAACCTATGGGGGGGAAATGCATGAACTTGAACTAACGAGGTAGTCTGAGGATTAAATGCAATTATAATACCAGCATCTGCTTTAAACACATCAAACACAGGAAAGTGCCTGGGTCCATTTCAGCTCAGTATTGTCTACACTGGCTGGCAGAAGCTCTCCAGGGTTTCAGGTAGCAATCTCTCTCAGCCCTACCTGGAGATGCTGGGGATTGAACTCAGAGCCTTCTGCATGCAAAGCAGATGCTCTACCACTGAGCTACGGCCCTTGGATTGGAACTAGCATAGCAGACAAAGCCATTCCTGCTGCTTATAGACAAAAGAGTCCTCTGGAACTGGTCCACTCAGTCACCAGAAATCTTTCTGGACTGATCTATGCCCATAACTGAGGGAGGGGGAGCTGGCTCCATAGTCATTATTGTTGAGTGACAAAAGGTGGCTGTGAGCATGAAGATACTGCACGCCATGCAATGCTTAGATTTTAAAAAATATTTTCTATTTTTTAAAAAAATCTATAGTTGATTACTGTTTGCATAGTCTGAAAAAGAATAAAACATTTTTTAAAAAGGTAACAGGATATTTTTTATGCAAGGCAGCTTACTCTGTGAACCAGAGATGTTGCAAAGTAAGCATCATTGGATTCACCGTGAAGAGGTGACCTTCATTCCAGCTTCTCACTTCTTGGTAGATGGCGTGCCAGGGGACTGGTGCACGGATCACTCTTCGAGGGAAAGGCCGTGGGATGCTGTGTACAAAGAGTCTTTTTCTCTCATCTGGATCCATCAGGATGTAATCAACTAGAGTAAAACCACACAAAGCACAGGCAGGAGGAGGCAAAAAGAAAGCTCTGTTTTGAACACAGTTTGGCATAGGGACGGGGGAGAAATTAGACTCAGTCTGCATTTAAAGCCAAATCTATCAAACTGGCATTTCCCAAAACAATATGAGAACCAAAACACAGGCAGCCTTTGAAATTGGCACTTCTCCAAATTTTTTGATGTGGTTCTCCAAACAAAGTTTACAAAAATGCATATTTTAGGAAAAAGTGCAAATAAAACCAGTATTTTAGTGAAAATAACATACAAAATGCATTATATTAGGAGAATATTCTTACAAAAAATGGGTACATTCATCAAAACTGCATACAAAAATGCATTCATCAGGATACATTTGTGATAAAATGCCAAAGCATTTTCATAAGGATTTTTTTTTTAAAGTAAATTGCTGAGGAAATGTGGGGAACTGATTGGAAAAATGAGAAATGGAGACAACCAAAAACTGCAGATTCTTCCACCCTACTTTGGGAGTAGTGGTTAAGCATGTGCAGTACACATAGAAGAGACACTAGGTGGCACTGTGGAGGGAGTTCAGGCTTCTGGCAATGGTCACATCCACGCCACATGTTTAAAGCACATGGCTTCTCCCAAAATATCCTGGGAACTGTCCTTTGTTAATGGTGCTAGGAATTGTAGCTCTGTAAGTGGTAAACCATAGTTCCAAAGATTCTTCAGGAGGGAAACCAAACCAGTATAAATGTGCTTTGAAGGTATGGTGTTAAAACAGGTATAAATGTGCTTTAAACATATGGTGTGGATGTGACCTAACTCTATTATTTATTTTATCACATTTATAAATCACTTAAAAAAAAATCTCTTAAGTATTTTACAGAGAGAGCCAGTGTGGCGTAGTGGTTAAGGCAGCCTTTCCCAACCAGTGAGCCTCCAGATGTTGTTGGACCACAACTCCCATCAGCCTCAGCCAGCATTGCCAATGGTCAGGAAAGATGGGAATTGTGGTCCAACAACATCTGGAGGCACACTGGTTGGGAAAGTCTGGGTTAAGGTGTTGGACTACGACCTGGGAGACTACGGTTCAAATTCCCACAGCACCATGAAACTCACTGGGCGACCTTGGGCCAGTCACTGCCTCTCAGCCTCATGAAAACCCTACTCATAGGGTCACCATAAGCTGGAATCGACTTGAAGGCAGTGCATTTACATTTTTAAGTATTTTACAACATAAAAATAATAAAACTATGCATAAAAGCATGTAAAAACAAATAAAAACAAGAATTCAGACAAATGAAGACATTGTTGGATCCAGACTAACACTACAATCCTATACATCTCTATCCAGAAGTAAGCCCCATTGTTTCCAATGGGACTTTCTCCCAGGTAGCTGTTTATAGCAGAAATGAGCGACCTTGTGCCCTCCAGATGTTGTTCAACTCCCATCAGCCCCCGCCAGCATGGGCATTGATTATGGGATGTTGGGAGCTGTGGTCCAACAACATCTGGGGGAGTCACAGGTTCCTCATCCCTGGTGAATAGGACAGCAGCCTTAATTGCAAAGTCCAGGCAGGCAGGCAGGCGGGTTCTGCTCCCTATATAGTTTTAGAAGCCTGTGTAAACTTTGATTTCAGAAAACCCATCGAGACATATAATTTAGTCACCAGTATTCATTTTAACAGTTTACTGATTTTGTGTGTTTTAAAGATCATTATGTTATGCCTATTTGTTTTGTAATTGTTTTGTGCATTTTAGCTGTACATATGCTGCTGTGTTAGGCTGTGGTGTAGTGGTTAGAGTGTTGGACTACGACCTGGGAGACCAGAGTTCGAATCCCCACACAGCCAGGAAGCTCATTGGGTGACCTTGGGCCAGTCACTGCCTCTCAGCCTCAGAGAAAGGCAATGGTAAACCACCTCTGAATACTGCTTACCATAAAAACCCTATTTGTAGGGTTCCCCATAAGTCGGGATTGACTTGAAGGCAATTCATTTTTTATGCTGCTTAAGTGGTCTATAAAACTCTCTAAATAAACCTTAGATGTAATCCTATACACCAGGTGTGGGGAACCTCCAGCCCGCGAGCCAATCTTGGCCATTTCCCCCAAACCACATCTAATAGGCAGGGGGTGAGGTTCAATCCTGCTGGGTGCTGTCACATTCCCTGCAAGGAACATGCTGGTGAAGTAGACCCCTCTCCCCACCCCTATGGCCACCCAGTCACCTGCTCTCATCATGATATCAGAAGATTGGCAAGTGATTGGTCCCGCCCACTATCAGAGTTGGCCCACAAAGGGGGAGAGATAAAGATCTTGTCCACCAGGCCAAGAAGATTCTCCAGACTTGCTATACACATTTATCTGGGAATAACTCCCCACTGAAGTCAACAGGATTTATTTTTAAGTTGACAACCATAAGATTGTAATGTTAGTGTGGTATCCAACTAAGTTCTACTCAAGGTTACTCATGTTCATGAGTTTCAATGGATCTATTCTAGGTAAGACTAGCATTGGAAGCAACCCTTAGTCTGGGTCCAAACCAATACGTAGTCTGCTATATATACTGATTTTCCTTGGGAAACAATAATAAAATCTAAAACAAATTCTCTCTTTAATGTAACATTTTCTTGGAAATCCAATCTTGTACAGAATGACTGTCCTCACATTCTGATTATGAGATGTGACTTCAAATAAAACTTATTACCAGCTTCCCCTTTTTATTGATTTTATTTTCCTTGTCTTATCAGGTGAACATGCCCAGACATATAATTCAACAATCTGTTCTCATTTGAGTATGTGTGATAATCCTGTAACAGAACAAAACCCTTCAAGATGTGAAATATTCATTATTGATCATGGGGTAGCCAAACCACAGAATTGGTGGAACATGGAAATCTAAGAATTAAATTTGCCTCACTGTGTAAAGACGTTTGTGGGGGAAAGTGTGCCTTGAGAGAGTGAGTTCAGATTTATTTATTTGTATGCAGTAATGCAGTGGCAAATGTAGAAGTGTAGGATCCCTTCATGAGTCATGCCATGCCCCCTCACAACTTCTCTCTCTCTCTCTCTCTCTCTCTCTCTCACACACACACACACACACACACACACACACAATTTGAGCAACCCCCTTTTGTAAATAAGCACACCTGCACTAGCGATAGGATCCGCAGATGCTGCCCCCTCTGACCACACAGAGGAGAAGGTGGGAGAGGACAGGGACTCTGGGCCACATGATAGAGCAGGGGACTTGGGAACAGCCTCCCCTGCAGGGCCAGACCACAGAGGAACAGGAAGAGGAGGCACCACACCGCATGGCAAGAGAGAGGCTGCAGGCTGGAGTGGGCAAATATCTGCTTAATTTCACTCCCCCATGGGTGGGGCCCTCCTCTCCTGCCTTCTCCATGGTGGCAGGAGTTGGCAGATTAGAGGGGCCAGGAGGGGGGGCACCTGCAAAAAAAGTAACAAGACAGTGTCCTGATGCATCCTGAGAGGACTGCACACCTGTTTGTATGTAGTCATCAGGCAATTTCAAAACAAAGGCTCAACAGAGTGAAAGTAACACAAAGTAACATCAGTAAAAGTTTAACTCATACCCAAATAAACTACAACATAAACAACCTAAAATGCTGAATTTCCCCAGCAGATCATAG
The DNA here is from genome assembly GCF_030035675.1 of Rhineura floridana. Lineage (NCBI taxonomy): Eukaryota > Metazoa > Chordata > Lepidosauria > Squamata > Rhineuridae > Rhineura > Rhineura floridana. The sequence continues at coordinate 14,573,741 of NC_084496.1, forward strand.
TACACCCCTTTAAAAGGGGGGGGGGTTATTCTTTTAAGAAACACTAAAATGAAAACAACATGGGATGAAATGAAATGAACTTATGGAAATCTGAATAAAAGCATAAAACAAACTTAACATTCTGAACCTCCCTGGCAGGACACAATATACTCTCTTGAGAATTTTCTCCTTTTATTAGTTATTGCAGATAGAAAATGTGCAGTCTTCACAGATGAATATTTATCCTGTCCACCCATCAATAAATTAGAGACTCATGGTCAGACCTGTCCCCATCACTCCTGAAAATCTGAAACATGTTGTTATGGGTTGTTTTAAGATTACAACTAAAGTAACTGCCCTAAGTAAAAGTAGTCAGGAGTAAGCGTTTGTAAAAGTACTTTTGTAAAAGACTACTAAGTAGCCAGAAGATGACTTTTTGGTTGATCAAGAATGTATTTAATCAGTAAATCTAAGTGATTAAACACTGGCAGCCCTACTGACAATGTTGACGTGGCCAGATAGGCGGCCTAGAAATAAATTATTATTATTATTATTATTATTAAAGAGACTTCATATCTAATAAATCAAATGTGAGGACACTTTGCCACTCTATATTGGCACCCAAAAACTGCCACCTAAGTGCTTTCCACACTCTACACTTCAAGGTAGGACAGGCTCTAAAATCTAGACTGCAGAATTCTAGTGTTCAGCTTGCAAACCACACAATAAAAATTCAAGAATCATTGCCTGTGCCTGAACTATACTTTTCTCTTACCAATATCTTTCATAAGCCAGATATGATAATCATCTTGAATCTCTTCGGTTAAACTACTCAATAACTTCTCCAGATTTGGGTTGACGAGAAAATGAGTTGGAATATGCATTAAAACTTTGTCCATCACTTCTTTGTCCTGTGGTGCTAGCATGTCTTTCCGGATGCCTTTATGAATGTAATAACAGTATCGCTACAAAGTAAATTTGTATATGTATATCAGTAGACAGAATTACATTATTGGACTGAGTAAAATAAGGCCAAACCAGATGCAACTCAGGAGACCTGGTCCATGGACCTCTCTCACATTACATCTAGTTTGGCCCTAACTCTCTTGTGGAACTCAACCAGTCACGAGCCAAAACTGGGTTCCCCAACTCTGTGCACGACTCTTCCATATAGTGGGCATGGCATGGAGCATCTCTCTACCAAGGGTGGCGTAATGTATTGGCCCTCCTGGCTTCCCATACCAGGAACTGCCTGAGTCAATTCTCAAGCATTGTACTTTTAGTTTCAGTTCCGCATTACAAGAACTTAGGGATGCCAGAGAATTCCCAACAAAAATGGGAAAGGGAAAGCAAAAATTGTTGCAGTTTGCAAGTTTGTTTGTACTCAGGAATAGAAATCAGTCAAGTGAAAACAACTGGTATGTGTTCACAAGGCTGTTCTTTTTTTAAGTCCGCAAACAATAATTCATTTCTTTTTGTAACGTTGTTTTGACTTCCCTTTACGTTGAAATGAACGTAAGTTACATAACTTACATAAATAGTTCCATGAGTTAAGTTAAATAGCGGACAGCCAGACAAACAAATTAGTATTTGCCGGAAAGCAAACTGCAACAGAACAGAAATAGTGCTGATTGTGATGAATGCAGGTTGGAATGGAAATTGCTGCCTTCTTCCTTGCCTAGCATTCAGACTGTTACTATTTTCAGGTAGGATTCATAGTAGCAAATTCAGGCTGCACAATTAAAGCTGATCTGGAACTCCTGCATAACAAACCCATTTCTCCAAAAGATCAGGCTTTTTGCAATAAGGAAAGTGATGGCAAAATGAACTGGAAGGTGTTGGGTAAGAGTGGGCTTTCTTGACACAATATCATCTTATCTCCCTGCAAACAAATCAGAATGGATGTTCAACATACATGTCATCCTGAAGTAACTCCAGTACCCTCCAGACATTCTAGACCAGCCTCTCCCAACCTTTGGGTCTCCAGATGCTGTTGGACTACAGCTCCCATGAGCCCCAGCCAGCCTGGCCAATGGATAGGGATGATGGGAGTTGTAGTCCAACAAAATCTGGACATTACCAGTTTGCCTACCCCTGCCTACGGAAACATTTGCCCTGCAGCCAATATTTAAAGACAAACAGATTATCAAATGAGGCACCGGCAGGAGGAAATCAAAACAAAAGGAATGCAATAATTGCGGGGATGACGACTAGATGTCAATTGTTGTTTTATATTGACATTGTTGCTTAGACCTGGACTCCTCCCCCAAAGCAATCATGCATTTGATCAAAGAATGTGCTCTGAAATATGGGTGCCTCCAGATTATTAGAATTTTGCAAGAGTAATTCAACTGCATATGGGGACTTTCAATTTAGAGCACACCAAATCAACCTTTATATATAAAAAAACCCTCAATTTTTGGAAAGTGAGGGCAAAATGCACTGAAAAGTGTAGAATGAACAAATGACCAATGGGAAGACGCATAAACATCCCCTCAAGCAAATCAGGATGAATGCTCATTCTCATCTAACTGTCCTGCAACACATTAGAAACAATTACTAAAGCTGTGTGCAAGCAAATCAGGATGAATGCTCAATAAACAGGTCCTCTGGAGGGACCCTATGCTTCTCTGTTTCAGAAACAGCTCACCTACCTGCAGATCAGTCTCTGTGGGTAGATTTTCTTCTTTGTTTATTTCCTCCTCATGCCTGAGCATCACAACTAACTGTTCTTCTGGGGTTAGAGGCTGGTTGTCAGAATAGTGGAGAACTCCTGTTTCTGAAGGTTGTCTATCTATTGACAGTTGCCTATCTGTTGTCAGCAGCAATTCCAAACTGCATATTTGGTCTGCTGCTGCAGCTCTGGAATGAAATGCCACCATTTTAGTATGCTAGTAACCAGAAAGGACACTTTGGACAATCCAAATCTCTGGAATATTTTTATTGTTCCCAACTGTTCAATAAATCTCAAGCTTCCTTCTACTTCCCGTAGGCCAGCCTCCCCCAAGCTGGTGCCCTCCAACAGATGCTCTGAACTACTACTCCCATCAGCCCCAGGCAGTATGGCCAATGCTCAGGGATGATAGGAGTTGTAGTTCAAAACATCTAGAGAACCCCAGGTTTTTTTGCGGGGGGGCACTGCCTTAGGCTCATGGCAAATAAAAACACCTAGTTAGGTAAACATATGCATATTTTTCAAATGTATATTATACATGGAAGGATCTGAAGGCACAGGAGGTATGGTCTGAAGGCACATGTAGCTAAGCAGGTCTGGGTCTGGTCAGTGCCTGGATAGGAGACCACCTAGGAACTGTATCCCTGCCACCTTGGGCTATATGATGAAAGAAAGGTGGGATATAAATGTAATAAATAAAGAAATAAAGAAAAATAAAATATATCCATAAACACATTTATATAGATAGCTATAAATATGAATTACTGAATTTGGGTATCAAGAGTCGTAGCTTAGTAATAGAGTACATGCTTTACATGCAAAGAATACCAGGTTAAATGCCAGACTGGGTAGAAACGCTGTTTGACAATTTGGAAAGCCAGTAGGCCAGGGTTTGGGAGCCTTTTTCAGCCCAATGGCTGCATTCCCTTCTGGGGGCCACATGCCAGTGATGGGTGGGGCCAGAGGCAAAAGTGGGTGGAGCAACAAATGTACATTTTAGCTTTGAACTGTTTGCTAATATCTACACAGACTTGCACACCTCTCTCTATCTTCCATCCAGGCAAGCAAGATGTATTATCAGAGTTCAAGGACACATTCCAACAAGGCAAAAAACAATCAAGGAGGGTGCAAAGCAGAGCTGGGAAGGGGTGTGGCCTGGGAAAAGGGGGTGTGACCAGGAGACAGTCCTTAGGACCAGAGAGATGCCTGGAGGGACACATTCAGCCCCCGGGCCTGAGGTTCCTTGTTCCTGACATACAGATATCAGATCATAGGGCAGTGGAAGGACACTACAGCATATAGCAGGGAAGTGCTGAGCTGCTGTGTAGCTATGCAAAGCAGTGCGAGGCCAACATTAGAATATCATGTTACAGCAGCTGGAAAAATGACTCAAAACAGCTCAAATATAAAACACCCCCTTCTCACTCATATGCAGGATGTGCGCCACTTTCCCCAGACGAAATTAGGCTTTTGCAACAACCAGCCAGCAGACTATAAAGAGATAATTACTGCTTGGATCTTGCAAGTCTTAATGATAGCCTTTGACGTATCCGTCAAGTGAACACTTCGATAGACAGAATGATAATATTGTATGCAAGTGACAAAACATGGGTGCATACAGCAGTCTGGTGCTGCTTGACTTATCCGTGGGTGAATCACACACACACAACCCGTCAGTCTGCTTGAAAATCGATTAAAGCTACAAAAGAAGCCACAAGTGACATAGTACAGGGCAGAATGCTTTCCCCTATTCTGAAAGGCAGTCTGACCCGGTATATGGCACCTGCCTTTGGGACAGTGCAATCATCACCCTGTCTAATCAGAAGTAAATCCTATTGAATTCATTGAGGCCCACTCCCAAGTAAGTGGGGTTAGAATTGCAGCTTTTATCACAAATATCAACGTGAGCCCATCAGAACGTAGCACATTTCTGATGCACCACTCACTGCTCAACCGGCTGTCTCCCTTCACTGCTCAAGCGGCTGTCTCCCTTAAATAAAAAAGCTAGTGGTGGACAACGCTCTGTATCATTATAACCACATTTGCCAGGTAGCAAGGCTGGACTCCAGGTGGTTTGGTTTAGACTGAGGAACGTAGGCAGTTGCCTCATAGCAACTCAGATTCAAGCTCCGCCAATGTCAGTAAGGGAAAGGAATGGGCAAAAAAGAAAAGGAAAACAGGATTTTCTTAATGGAACATTTTAAAACTGCAGGAAAAATTGAAGGACAGAAGTGTGCCATTTGGTGAAAACATTCACTAGTGCTAAATAGTGTTGTTTGTAAGCAGAAGGGAAATTAGAGCAAAGAAAATTCATAGGAAACTGCCTTATACCAAATCAATCCATTGGCCCATCTAGCTCAGGATTGTCTACACTGACTGGCAGTGCCTCTCTAGGGTTTTGGGCAGGGGTCTTCCCCAGCCCTACCTGGAAATTCCAGGGATTAAACCTGAGACCTATATGCAAAGCATGCACTCTGCCATTGAGCTATGCCCACTTCTCCAAAAATGTGTCCTGCTAATGGCAGGATTCAAATTCATGCTATCAAAACGACTGGAGCCTAAACCTAGTGCATTAGACCATTCAGCAACACTACCACTGGTTCTTTTGCCAGTACTGAAAGCTTATGGGGCAACAACTGCCATCCAAATTCCTAATTGCAGTATCTGTCAAATAAATTCAGAGCTGCTAACTACACAATACCTGTCAGTTTCACCACCAACACTTCCTGGTGAAAGTTTCACCTTCTTTTCGGAAGGAGCATACTCTTTTGGAGCTGAAAGACTCAGTCAAGAAAAAAAGCACTACTAAAAAAAAAGATTAATCCAGATTTAGGGAGGCATAACAGCCAGTGTGGTGTAGTGGTTAAGGTGTTGGACTACGACCTGGGAGACCAGGGTTCGAATCCCCACATAGCCATGAAGCTCACTGGGTGACTTTGGGCCAGTCACTGCCTCTCAGCCTCATGAAAACCCTATTCATAGGGTCACCATAAGTCAGAATCGACTTGAAGGCAGTACATTTACATTTTAAAGAAGCTGAGCTTTGTAAATTCCAGTATAAACATATACAGTCTGCACCTCCAAGACTAACGTGTAGATCAAAACTGACGTTACCTGCCAGCTTTTGCACTTCCCAGATTGCACTTAAAATGTATATATTTTAAAATATTATTTAATCATATCTTAAATGCTAATTTTATGTGGATTTAATGGGGAAATGGAAGACATGTGTAAGCATCCAAAAGGGGATGAAAACGGGAAATATACAGGACAGAGACAAACTAGGCCCATGTGTGTTTATTGGAGAACTTCCTCTTTCAGCAAGCCTTTTAAGTAGATACCTCATTCAAATCTGCATCTGCATGGAGGTTTTTTTACATATGTTTTGCTTTCTGGATATTTTTAAAGATGTTTTTAGTGTTTTATTGCATGTTGTTTGCCACCTCAGGCTGCCTCTCAGGACAAAGAGTGGGATATAAATTTAAATCATCATCACTACCACCACCAGGCTGCCCTTTTGCCTATAAAGCAGAGTGGAGAGTCTCCTTTTTTTATAACAAGAGAAGTGCATTGGGGAGTGAAGTAAAACATGTCCCCTCCCCTCCCCTATCTTGCCATGCTAAGCTGCTTTTAGCCATTTCTCTCTCCCCCCCCTTTCCAGTTCTGATATTGGAAATGAGGCAGTGATGGCTGGTACCCACTGGGACCGGTGGGGCGAAAAGCAGGGAGACCAATGGTAAGTGGAGCCAGAGCCAATGAGAGGCGGAGCCATTCCCTGACTGGTTGTAAGCAAGATGGCAGGCAGGTGGGGGCTGGCTGAGAGCAGACTGAGATTGGTGGGGCAGTGCCCCACTTGCCCTCATGGACCAGCCTCTACTAAAAGTGAGCCAGACAGCAGGTGGGATGGCTGAGAACATCAGAAGACGGTAATTCAAAGCTATGGCAGGTTTTACTCCATTCTTTTGATAGTAAAATGTACAGCAACCTTTGTCTGGTACACAGACATGCAAACCCATACTTAATGAACACAGGGACCTCTAGCTCATCCCAAAGACTGTCCAGATATTTGAGATTAATTGCTTTGTGGAGCAGTTCCAGTGTTACCACAGGATGCAAAGGGGACCAGCAGTAAGGCACTTAAGAACATCAGAAGAGCCCTACTGGGTCAGGCCCAATAGTCCATCTACTCTATCATCCCTGTTCTCACAGTGACCAACCAAATGCTCATAGGAAGCTCAAAATAAGGATCTGAGTACAACAGCTCCCTCCAACATTCTGAGCATTCCCTTGGCAAAGTGTTCCAAACACAGAGTTCTCCCTGATGGCGGCAGCTGGGTGTGCAGAGCACTGCTAGCACCAGGGGTGTAGCGGAACAGGAAAACAGCAGAGTGCAATGCCACTTGTTCACAGGAGTTATGATGTCATTTACTGGAGCAGTATTTGTCAATGTTCCAAGATTGGGGGCCGCAGGACAGGACTGGCTGGCTGATGATCCCTTTCTTAGATACGTTAGACTCAGACAATGGTCCCATGAACTTCATGGCTAATCAGGTATGTGAACTGAGGTCTATCCAGATGGCAGTGGGGGCTGGTCCTTAAGGCAAGTGGGGCACCACTCAGTCTGACCTCAGCTAGCCGCCACCTGCCTACCTCTTTATTTACAACCAAGCCAGGAGGTACCACTGCCTGTCAGCTTCCTCCTCCTCAATCTCAGGGTTGATTTTGCATAACTCATCAGGGAGGAGGATAGGGACAAAACCAGAATTACTTAGCTGTGCCTGTCATTGGCTCTGGCTCTACATACTGTTGGGCTCCCTGACTTCCGCCCCACCAGTCCCGATGGGCACCAGCCACTACTGTCAGCTGGCATTTTGGGGGGAGGGACTCTCCTTGGGGGTGTGGCTATCAGGAGCAGCTCCTGCACTTCAATATTTACCACGACAACACAGCCTAATCCAGCCTTCGCCAACCTGGTGCCCTCCATATGTTTTGGACTACAACTCCCATCAGCCCTAGCCATATGCTGGCTGTAGTCCAGGTGGGCAAAGGCCAGGCTAGCACATATAGAAAGCCTTGTCAAACAAAATGACAGGCAGACAAACAGAAGCATTTGATGAGAGGTGTGAGCATGTTTTCAAGCACATAGGATACATGGAGATTCAGTTCTCTGTTTTGTGATCCCAAAAGCCTTCTTTGCCCTGACGGTTGAACCTATCTTCTGTAGATCTTTCATCTTCAAGTCCTGTGCAGTGAGGGTATAATTATTGGCGATGGAGTTGCTTGGGCTTCGAAAATGACGCTGCTCTTTAAATGGAGCTGCCAACATCCAGGATGCTCTTTGCATCAGAAAAGGGTAATGGCTGCTCTTTTGGATCATCTGAAATGGAGCGGGGTGAAGAGGAAAAACAGCAGCAACATTAAATTGTGCTAGGCAGCAGCTTCCTTAACTGGAACAAGGTAATAAGAACAGATGCTGGCTCCACTTCAGACTGTACTCACCTTTTAGAACTATCTAACCTGCTTTTGTTTAATCTCTCCAAGCCTGACATTTTCATTTATTTATTTAAAATATTTCTAACCCTTCACAGAAATTGATCCCAGGGGTACAGACACCAACTTAACTTAAAAACATCATATTCCATACCACCAGAAGCATCAACAGAGATAAAAACACAATATATATAAGCAGTCTTTGAAATACAGGCCAGTTTCATCCTTTGAAATAAGGCAAAAGCTAGTATTCTATAAATAGCTGAGTAAGGAAGCTATGTACACACACCATACATTTAAAACATGTTTAAGGCACATGCCCCTCCCCAAAGAATCCTGGGAACAGTAGTTTGTTAAGGGTGCTGGGAACTGTAGTTCTATGAGGGGTAAACTACTGTTTCCAGGATTTGTGGGGGGAAGAGAATGTGTTTTACATGTATGGTATGTATGCAGCTTAAATGTGTTTTAAGCTGGCGCTGAAATAAGAAAAGAGTTGGCGCCAACTTGGGAGGAGGGCATTCCATATCCAGGGAACCACCACAAAAGAAGGCCCTTTCTTGTGTCAACGCATAATCAATCTCTCCTGACAGTGGGATGTCAAAAAAGGGCTCCTCTGCAGATCTTAAAAAATATGGGGAGTCTGGTGCAGGGCTCCTTCTGGTGTGTAAAGTCCTTCATGTTGTTATGACAAATAGCATTTAACCAATGAGGATTGGAGTCATAACCATCTATTTTTCCCCCAGAAAATGTCCTATCTAATGTTATTGGACTACAACTCCCGTCAGCCCTGACTACTGGCCATAGGACTGGCTAGGACTGATGAGAGCTGGTGTCCAACAACATCTAGAGCGCAACAAGTTCTCATCCCTGATTTAGCTGAAGCGCTATGTAACCTCCAGAAAAGGAGATTATTACAATACAAAGTGATTGCTTTTTCCAAGTTGCCGCCTTAAACACACAAGTAGATCCTTTCTTACTCTTTATCAAGCATGGGTTGCATTCAACTAAGCTCTACTCAGATGGAAAATTCTGCCCATTTTGGTTCCCTTTCTCATTTTTCCCAACTTAAATTCAGTTCTCCACATTACCGCAGCAATTGGTGATTTTTTTTTAAATCCTCACAAAAAATATCTAGCATTTTAGTGCTAATTTCTCCTAATAAACTCATTTTATGCAGTTTTGACTGATGTACACACTTTTGTAAGCCATTTATCCTAATATAAAGCATTTTTGTATCTGATTTTCATTCATACATTTTCTTTTCTCTGCACATTTCCCCCTAATATATGCATTATTGTAAACATTGTTTGGTTTATGAACTGCATCACAAAATTCGGATATGTGTGAATTTCAAAGGATGGCTGTGTTTTGGTTCTCCTATTGTTTTGGAAAGTGTGAATTTGATAGATTCGGCTTTAAATGCGAACTGACACACATTTCTCCCCCATCCCTACTCAGAGTAGTCCCACTGAAATTAATGGACCTAGGTTAGTCTATTAACTTCAGGGGGTCTACTCTGAGTAGGACTTAGCTTGAGACAATCCCATGACTGCGCATGCACCCATCCCATGTAGTGAGTCACTAGGGCAGGGATGAGCAATCTTTGGCCTTCCAGGTGTTGTTGGACTTTGGCTATGCTGGCTATCAACTTTTGGCAATGCTGACTGGGTTTTAGAATGATGGGAGTTATAATCTGTCAACATCTGGAGGGCTGCAGATTCCCTATTCGCTGCACTAGGATAACAGACCGTAACATCTCCCAAGGTTTCATAGGTCCCCGAGCACCTCTCAGAACTCTCAAATTCTCTCAGGATACCCACTGGCTCTCCTCAGCAGGAACAGCTAGAAAGGCTTCCTGTTAGGGGCATGGGAAGCTACCATTGGTCCATCTTGCTCAAGCTTGTCTGCACTGACTGGCAGCAGCTCTCCGGACTTTCAGGCAGAAGTCTCTCCCAGCCCTACCTGCAGATGCTGGGGATTCAACCTGGGACCTTCTGCTTGCAAAGCAGATGCTCTACCACAGAGCTATGCCTCAGAGCTTGGGAAAGTTACTTTTTTGAACTACAACTCCCATCAGCCCCAGCCAGCATGGCCACTGGATTGGGCTGATGGGAGTTGTAGTTCAAAAACGTAACTTTCCCAAGCTCTGCCCTTACTCTCCCCGGGCCTTCTGTTGCTAATAAGTTTCTTCCAAGGCAATAGCAATCCTGCCCAATGCAACCGTAGCTACACAGAGGGCTGCCTATGCACCACAATGCCACAGGAGTGCAGAAAGGGCTACCAGATGTGGCTCCTGGTACAACTTTCACTGGGCAGCAGTAGTCTGTCTTGGCTCTCACATTGTTCCCGAGTACTGACCGTCCAGCTCCAAGCCTTTGCATGACCTCCTGGCTCGGCTCAGCTATCCAGAGAAGAGTGTTATGCCATGGACCATATTTCGCAGATCACATTTCATTTGGAACCCAATATTTGTAGCAAGGCTTTATTAAGAATATCCCTGCTCTAGGATCTGGAGACTTGACTGGCAATCCTACTCTGCCCCACTCCCTTTCAGGTTATCACTCATTTCCAATAAACAATGCCTGAAGGTGCCTTAGCACCTGTAACCCAGTGAGCAGCATAAGACTCTTATACATACCTGATAGAGTTCAGAGGGGTCTGCTGCAGCCAAGCCAGGCAAAGGTGGCAACTCTGGTATTTGTTTAGCATGGCTCATATTATAGATAGAATCATTCTGTGCCTAGGAATCATTAAAAAAAGGGTAATGTTCGCAGAAAGCCTATAAAACTAGACAGACAAGGGACATTTAGATCTGTCTAGTGCAGAAAAGGTTGATCTGTTAGGGCCAATGAGGCACTGCCCCATCAACCTCAGCCAGCCCCCACCTGCCTGTCTTCTTACTTACAACTGGTCCAGGGGCTGTCACAAGCTGTCACCTTCCCTCTCCTTAATTTCAGCATTGCCATTGGAGAACTCAGCTGGGGAGGGGGGAGGATGGAGACCAGACTTATTGACTCTGGCTCCACCTACTGTTGGGCTCCCTGCCTTCTACCCTTCCAGTCCCTAAGAGCCACTGACCCAGGGTGGGAGATCCACAATAGGTGGAGCCAGAGCCAATGACAGGCAGAGCCAACTAGTTCTAGTTTTGACCTCCATCCTCCTTCCTGTTGAGTTCTGAAAGGGCAACACTGAGACTAAGAAGGAGGGAGCCAACAGGCAGCACCACCCCCTGGACTGGTTGTAAGTAGTTGTAACTGTAAGTCAGGCAGGCAGAGGCTGGCTGAGATTAGTGGAGCAGTGCACCATTTGTCGTAATGGATCAGCTACCATGGTCTAGATGCTGGCATAAGCCTTTCTTGCACTAGAGCCTGCGGATTGCATATGTCAGAGCAGTATGGAAACACCTGCAAAATCTTGAATTATTTGTATATTGCAAGTGAATGGAAAACATAATCACACACGAAAGAAAATGAGCCCTTTTCAGTTTCTGACCAAACAATGTTCAAGCAAAGCAGTACATATGGCTATTCCGAAAAAGCTGCATGTGATTGTCTACTTCACACACACTCAGGCCAGGCTCTCATCAAGATTATCAGCCAGCATCCAGGCTATACTCCTTCAAAGTGCTCCTATGACTGAATGCTATTTCAGACATAAAAAATCCCCCTACAGAGGGGGAAAAAACCCTGATGGATTAGACCGCAGATACATCTAGTCCAGTATTCAGTTTCCCACAACATCCAACCAGATGTTTCCAAGAAGCCCACAAGCAGGGCGTGAAGGCAACAGCCCTCCACAGCAACTGGCATTGCAAGATACACTGCCTCTGAACATGGAAGCTCTACTGAATATGGAGGTGCTATCTGGCTTCAGAGGATAAGGATGCCAGGAGTCCACTTACAGCGTGATCCAAAGACCAAGGTCAAGTCACAGTCCAAAGTGAATTGAGGGGTGCTCAGTCAGAGAGCCACATCAAGGAGCTAGAGTAAGGAAGTTGTTCTTACAACTTTTCCCTGGGACTGAATGCTTTTATCCAGAAGGCTTCTAAGCCCTTCCATGGGCACAGCTGTTGGCCATTTGAGCTATCAGAGGAGTTCAGTCTACTCATGAGGAAGCTAGGCTGGGCTAGATGGCCTTTGAGGTGCCTTCCAACTCTGTGATTCTATGACTGGCAGCAGCTCCCCAGGGTCTGAGGAAGACAAAGATTGTTTCCCATCACCTGGTACCCAACCCATTTCTCTGGCTTCAAGTTCCATGCTTTAGTTTTAAAAACTGAAAAAGCCAAAGTGTTTGGGAGGAGCTAGTCAATATGGAAAGGGACAGACACTATTAAAAACTAATCCTTGTGCAAACAGCTCCACCCACTGGAAAAACCTGTTTCCCAAACTAATACTTTCCAGCTTACTACACACACTTCACAAAACTGGGAAACTCTCACCAATATTTAACCCCACAAAGCTTCTGAACTGCACATTCATCAGCAAGTACCTTCGCACAAGGTTTTCAAATCCCTTTCAGCTTCTTGTCTTCACCCCAAGGCCCAAACACAGTCCTGTCGCACACACTTACCCTCACAATCTTGTCAATCTGTCTTGGATTCATGATGAACAAACGCCTTCTTGGCTTCAGTTGTTTCTGGGTTGCTTCAAACGTACTAGTTAGAGACGTATCCTTCTTACAATAAATTCTTAGCTAACACTTTGTTTTAAACACCTAGAAACACACAGATTGAGGGGAGTCATTTCAGGAGCTGTGTTCAGTACAGAAACCTATGGAACTGTTGTTATATGTTTAGTTTTCAAAAAATTTTCAAGCCACCAGCTAGAAATAAGTAGGTCTCCCAACTTTGTTCTTCTGTCTAAGCTTGCCAAATCCATGCCTTCTGTTTGACGAAAGACTTCTCGTGTTGATTTTTCTTGGCAGAAGTCCCAAAAAGCACTCCAGATCTTTCCTTGTTCTTTTACCACTTTTGACTGTTTACACCACCCACACATCTCATTATATCCCAGTTTCTCTCTCTCTCTCTCTCTCTCTCTCTCTCTCTCTCTCTCACACACACACACACACACACACACACGGTCTCTGCTTGCTACCAAAATAAATAAATAATCATTCTCCAAGTCCCCTCTTTCCTTCCAATTTCATGCCACCTCTTTTTCCTGTGGAGTTAGCTTTTTCTCCTATCAAACCTGATTTCCACCCTCTCCCATTTGTGGAGTGGTTGCAAAGCAGGGCAAGTTCATGCACTTTTAGAGAAAGGAGATGGAAATGAATGCAACCACAGAGTCCCTGTGAGAAAGCAAAGCAGACACTGGCCTGTTCTGCCTCTTTCCAACACCCGTATTGATTGCACGTCAAAGGACCAGGAAAAGGGGAGAGGGGTCACCTTCTACTTGCCACTGCCCTAGTTACCTGTCTCTGTGACTGGTTGCTGCTTGCAGCTCAAAAAGAACTTCTATGTATGACACTCTCTCTTTCAGTTCTCAGCCAGGGTAGCCAAGGTGACAGCATTATTGTCACTAGGCAACATAAGAATGACTCCTCTCTCCCTGTTCACCCCCTCCCCTTTGGCTGTCCACCCAGTTGTCTGGAGCAGCAACGTCTTTTAGGTTGATCTCTTTTAGCTGGTATTATGAAGGATAGTTGCTGTAACAACTGAAAACCCTGTTGATATGGTAGGATGGATTATTAACTCAGGCTAGGGCTGAGATGAGTGGGAGGAAAAGGTTTTAAAAGATTTAGCTGAGCATATTGATGAAGGCCAATACACTGGAGCAAATATAAGATGGAGGTACTGTTGTTGAGTGGGTCATCTGTCCAGACTTGTGGTGTTCCAAATGGCCTTCAGGGCAGAGTGCCCCTGCCACCAGCTTCAGAAAGTGTGCCAACTATGACTCTTTCTGGACCAAACCTCTTTTGACCTTCAGTAATCCATGTGCTGATAAATCTCTAGGTTAGATTACTGTAATGCAAATGTAGCCGACACGGTGCCCGCCAGATGCTGCTGGACTCCAACTCGCATCATCCTTGCATTGTCCATTCTGGCTAGGGCTGATGGGAATTGAAGTCCACCAACATCTGGAGGGCACCACGCTGGCTAACCTTGCTGTAATGCATTGTGCTGTTTTTGAAGCTGCATGAGGCTACCCCTCAGTCCTTCCAAACCTGGCACCAAGTATACATATCACATAAGAACTTGCAAAAATCTGCTGCAGCAGAGTTACTATTATTTTCTTTCTTACAAGGTGCCATTTGTGAATGTATCTGAACACGTGGTAGTGCCTCTTCATTCCTCTAATGAAAGCTGTCCTCTTCATCATCTGACTGGTTGCACCGCAGAACTAGTCTTTCATGGGCTGCCTTTGGCAGCTGCCTTTGGATGCAGTGCTTAGAGCCAGCATCATAGGTAGGCATCATTGGGTACCTGCTGAGGCCTGCTTCCCTGCAGGGGGCCAGTGTCAACTTCCAGAGACTCTTGGCTATAACTGTTTGTTCAAAAACCAGAATGCTGGAAAACTGTAGCTTTTATTCTGTGCACAGTGGCACCATTGATGTTTTGTATATAAAGAAATTTCTGTGTAAAATATGCTAAAGCCCAACGCGTTTCAGCCTGTGCAGTCAAGCCTTCATCAGGGGAAAATATTAAAACAAACTTTTTCTGGTATCTTCCTTATCGCATGACAACAGCGATAAGGAAGATACCAGAAAAAGGTTGTTTTAATATTTTCCCCTGATGAAGGCTTGACTGCACAGGCTGAAACACGTTGGGCTTTAGCATATTTTACACAGAAATTTCTTTATTTTATATACAAAACATCAATGGTGCCACTGTGCACAGAATAAAAGCTACAGTTTTCCAGCATTCTGGTTTTTGACCTCCTATTTTGTGCTTCCAGTGAATGCTTCACACACTTTTATCTTATAACTGTTTGTTCACCTACCAGCAGCATTCTCTACTACCTTTCTCTTTCACAAGGTAGTTCTGTGGATTTGGTCCAGAGGGAATGGGCGAGTAAATAGGCAGTGGGGAGATCAGTGGGGAGCACTCCACTCAGGGAGGGGAGCACTGAGAACATGTTGTCCAAGCATCCTCCAAAACCTGAAGCCAGCACTGGCAATGCTAAGCCACAGCTCAGTGTTCAGGCAATATAAGCCTAGCCTCCCCTCTCCTCGTCTGGCGCAGCTTCACAAAAGAGATTGAGTGCTTTCGTGCCCATTTTAAATTGACAGCAGTTTAGCATGTCACCAAAAGCATAAACGATGATTAATCTTAACAATGGTTAGTGAAAACAAGCCATCTATTGTGGCATAAGCTTTTGTCGATTAGAGTCAGATGCATAAAGTGGTATCACAATTTTCAAAGCATATGCCATAGTAAAAGTATATAAAAGTGCCAACACCTCTGTGTTGCTTTTTATGTCAGGATTGCACTCTTTAAAAAAAAACTGTCAAACATCTCTCTTTGTTAGGGTGGCCATGTGTTGTCCTTCACAGTCCTCTATTTTAAGGGCTGTCAGAGGACAGTCATATTTGACTGTGTCCTCTGTTCAAAGGGCTATTCAGTGTGGCTTAAATATAAAGAACCCTAATTAGAGAGAGCAGCAGCCTTGAGGTTGCCTATCATCAAGAGTAAGTATCCTTACAGTGGACTGAGCAGGCACACAGGTTCCCTGGCCACAGCCTTCCCCATTAGAGTGAGATACATTGTCTATTCAAATTATGGCAATGATTTCTAATTTGCATATATACACCTGTATTAGCATATATAATTTTTATTTATTTTTGCCAGTCTCTTTCCTCTTTTGACCTGTATTTTTTAGTGATGTGTTTCCTCTTTTTTGGGGAACATGTCAACATTTATTTATGAAATGTATATCCCACTCTTCCTCCTAGGACAGCCTGTCCCAACTTGTGGGCCACCAGATGTTGCTGGACTACAATTCCCATCATTTCTGAACATTGGCCATGCTAGCTGGGGCTGATGGGAATTGTAGTTCAGCAACATCTGGTGGCCCACAAGTTGGGAAAGGCTGTCCTAGGAAGAGCCTAGGGCAGGATAGCCGCCCTAATGTAGATGTGTGTTATATCCAGCAGTGTAGTGGCAAATTCAGAAGTTCAGGGTTCCTTCATGATAGTCACAGCCATGCCCCTTCTTCTCTTTTGCTACTGATTTGAGAATGAGATCCTTGTTAATGGCTTCTACCACAACACCAGATGTCCCTAGGAGCCTATCAGCATGAAATCGGAGTGTTAGCTACTGAAAAGAGTCTTCTCAGTGGCTAACTCACCTCCTTTCACTCCAGTTGGCTCCAATGTTAGAAGCCTCTTCTCAGTGGCTAACACACTCCCCTTTCATGCTGATTGGCTCACAGGATGCTGTAGACATTGGGACCCTGCTCCCAAAAAAGTAACAGGTTTAAGACCCTCCCCCTGAGACCCTGGATGACTACACCACTGGTTATACACACATATAGACAAAAATATTCTGTCAGTGTGTCTGCTCTCCACAGTTTGTTCCCAGTCGCTCCTCACTTTTTTTTTTTGGTACCTCAATGAAGTATCGGTATATATGGAATTAATCCTTTCCTCGGATTTTGTTTTTAATCTTGTTACTGTCCATATCGTTTATCTTGTTACAAGATGTTTGTGCTCCTGAAAATACAAAGTTTGGTCTGTCTTTGTATATACAGACATAGACACACGTTTACTTTTACTAATTGGGGTGCAGCTATCCATTCCCTACTTGCTACTGATTAATATTCACGGGGCTTACTACATGGATTTATTTCTTCAATTTATTTCTCATTGTTAATGAGAAATAAATTTATGTTTACATATAATATACACAGGCACACATATGTAGTAGGTACATCTCTCCCTCCACGTAGAATCCAACAAGGATACACAAACACCTTGCTACAAGGTTTTATCAATGCGTGTATAGGAGTATAAATTGAATTTGGTTAATACATGCAATATATACAGATTTATTATCTAAATGCATATATGTTGTATTTCAGAAAAAATGTTTAGGATGGAAGTTTCAGAGTGAAATATACCGTTGTTTTGCTTTCAGAGATCTTAATATACACACAACTCATCCACCCACCTAGAAATATACTTTGCCCCTTCTGTGTCCCCCTCCGACATTTTTTCCTGATGCCGCCACTATACGGTTATAGCTCTGCTCTTTCTAGCGAGAGAGACTCCTCAGCTCCTCACAGGAGCGCGCTCGGCCTGGCACTGAGGAGGAAAGAGACGGAGGCAGGCAACAGCAACCACGCTCGCCTCCCCTCCGGGCGTCGCTCTTTTGTAGGCCCAGACGGGAAAGGAAGCAAATTCTCGAGCTCCGCTGGGGGCGGCCCGGCAGCTTAGCCCGGAGAGGAGCGACGCAGCTGGCAGAATGAGCCGGGAGGGCTGCTCTGGCCGGACTGAGGTAGGTAAAGAGGAGGCCTGGGAAGGCGGGAACATAGGCCCGAGGCCTAAACCTCCCCGAACGAGGGCGCCCCTCCCCGCCGCACTTGGGCTTGATTCTTTAGCTTTCGTGCCAGGCCGAAGCAGCAGTCGCCGCTTTAGCCCGGCTCTTTCATACGCCGTGAATGGGGAACACTCTAGGCGGAAATTCAACAGGGCGGCGTCCCGTGTTCTGCTTTTGTGGGCTTCTAAAAGTATAGCCGGCAGAAATTCAACAGGGCAAACTCTCTCTTTATCTCTGTCTCTCTCCGGCTTTTGGAAACCATAACAGGGTTAGAAATTTAGAAATGCAATAGGGCAATCTTATTATTTTTTATTAAATCTTATTTTTTATTAAACCTTCCCTTCAGCCAGGAGGCGTCAGGGCAAGTTACAACAGTGTACAATTCAACATTAAAAGCAATGACAAGAAGTGACAATCGCAGGAGTAGGGTGGGTCCTGAAAGCATACACCTCAGGTATCAAGGGCTAAGATCAAGAGGGTAAAATTCCCCCAGTACTACCTTTATAAGCCTTGTGTTTTCTGGGCAATCTGGTTGAAACAGGATGCACTAACTTGTTCTTATTCACCAGGGCCCGCCCCTATCTTTGGTAAATCACCTCTCCCTGTTTTGTCCTGATTTTATTTATTTTTATTATTTTGTTTTATTTCCTCTGTGGGGATGCCTTTTTAACATTCGACTTGTGTAAGTTTCTTAGGTTCTTTGCCATTCTTGCCAGGTTTCAGCTCCCAAGATCTCTTGAGATCTTAAATCTCTGTGCATCTTGTCACCAGGGTTCATGTAGGTGAATGTGTGTGTGTGGACATTGAGGCCTTGTGGAGTGCACAGCCTGCCATTTCTCACACATGCCCACAAAGAGATGGCATAGTACCAGAAAATGTGTGTGGGAGGGTGTTTGACGATGTTACTAGCCAGAAAAACAAATATGCCTCGGCTAGTAAGTCTGCTTATTGCAGAGTGAGATGGTGTAGTTATAGTACATTTTTAGTAGAGTGCAATGAATGATTGGTGATTGAAAGGGAGATATTGAACCTCCAAGAGCATCTGTCATGAACCACCCTGTTCAGATCTTGTAAGTTTAGGTCTGTGGCTTCCTTTATGGAATCAATCCATCTCTTGTTTGGCCTTCCTCTTTTTCTACTCCCTTCTGTTTTTCCCAGCATTATTGTCTATTCTAGTGAATCATGTCTTCTCATGATGTGTCCAAAGTATGATAACCTCAGTTTCATCATTTTAGCTTCTAGTGACAGTTCTGGTTTAATTTGTTCTAACACCCAATTATTTGTCTTTTTCGCAGTCCATGATATGCACAAAGCTCTCCTCCAACACCACATTTCAAATGAGTTGATTTTTCTCTTACCTGCTATTTTCACTGTCCAGCTTTCACATCCATACATAGAAATCGGGAATACCATGGTCTGAATGAGCCTGACTTTGCATTTGAGGACCTTTTCTAGTTCTCTCATAGCTTCCCTCCCCAGTCCTAGCCTTCTTCTGACTTCTTGACTGTTGTCTCCATTTTGGTTAATGACTTGTGCCGAGATGTTAATAATCCTTGACAAGTTCAATGTCCTCATTGTCAACTGTAAAGTTACATAAATCTTCTGTTGTCACTACTTTAGTCTTGTTGACATTCAGCTGTAGTCCTGCTTTTGTGCTTTCCTCTAAGAATGCATCAGCATTCTTTTCAAATCATTACTGGTTTCTGGTAGTATGGTATCGTCTGCATATCTTAAATTATTGATATTTCTCCCTCCAGTTTTCACACGTCCTTCATAATTATTTAAGTGTACATGATGCCTTTCAGTTGCATAGTCAAAAACAAACTGGTCACTCTCTCCAAGAGACTGACAGTCTAAAATAGACAGTGGGAGGGGAAGAAGAGTCAAGGGTAGAGAGGACAAATGTGGGTAAATGCAGTTACATGTCCTTAAAGCTTAGATACAGTTAGAAATGGGGGTGAGGCAAGGCCCAGACAGAAAAGGTATACTTTGAGGAAGAATTTCAAGGCAGAGAAGAACATGGCACTCTCTACATGCTCAACAAAAGGTTATGCCACAGTAAACCTGTTAGCCTTTAAGGTCCTGCAGGACTGGTGGTTGTTCTGTTTTGTGTGATCCTTGAACTGAAGCAGTTCTAAACTAGTTCCGTTCATACACGTGCAAGGGGCTGTGTACCAAGAGTGAAATTCTGCCCACTGTCATGTTGAGGATCCTGTCACCTGTGTTTAATTTATAGAAGGAGTGATGTTAAGACTGACTTCAGACTAGCTGGAATTGTCCACAAAGCCCTTTTAAATCCAAGAAATAAGGGTGTATGTGGTGAGAAAGTTGTGCTCCTCGAGGGAGTGGGCACCCTGCACATCCTCAGTGGAACTTCTTTAGCATCACTTCACACATTCCAGGGAAGAGATCCCTACCCTAGCCCTGCCTTAAATGAGATTAAAAACAATCTGGAATGCTTTGATTTCGGTGTATGTTCAGCTTTTCTTCCTCATCCCATCCTGTATTAGTAGCATTCATACCTGTGTCACAAATAGCTCACAGTGTCATGTGTGAAAACAGTCTATCTACAGAGAAGAATCCCATGTGCCAATCATGGTGATGGTAATGATATTGAGTACTCATAAAGCATTTTTATTTATAAGCGCTTATATTGCTTCACATAGGAAATCATACTTACAAGTCAGGGAAGTAATCCTATAATTCCCGTATTTCTGGTGCTCAGGCTATGAGTCCTGTTGCTTATACAGGATCATGTTTCAGTTTTTTATGTTTCTTACAAACATTTCCTTACATAAAAGCAGTGTCACCTTACAATAATTGATTTTGAGTTTCAGTGTTTCAAAATAAAATATCGTTGTTGTTATGTTCCTTCAAGTCGATTTCGACTTATGGCGACCCTATGAATCAGCGACCTCCAAGAGCATCTGTCGTGAACGACCCTGTTCAGATCTTGTAAGTTCAGGGCTGTGGCTTCCTTTATGGAATCAATCCATCTCTTGTTTGCCCTTCCTCTTTTTCTACTCCCTTCTGTTTTCCCCAGTATTATTATATTTTCTAATGAATCATGTCTTCTCATGATGTGGCCCAAGTATGATAACCTCAGTTTCATCATTTTAGCTTCTAGTGATAGTTTTGGTTTGAACAAAATTACAATGTACCATTTGTAATTCAGTAATATGAGAGCATTGGTTAGGGGTTTGATTTTTTTGCAAGGCACTGTATAGCCAAAATGGCATCAGTTCCCTCTGCATGGGTATTGTCAGGCTTGGGGGAACCCCAAGGTCTACAAAAGAGCCTTGGAAGAAAACCCTAAGGTGGGAGGCGGAACCCCAAAACAAGGCCTAGTGTGGACCAAGGCTGCTGACTATAAGAGGGAGGGGAATGGGAAGTTGAATGGAATGGAGTATCCTGGGAGGGGGCTTGGCTGGCTGGAACACTGAACAGGAGCAGTGTTAGTGTATCAGATGCTAGGAGATACATGCATTAAATATGTATTTATTTATGTATTTATTTATTGCATTTGTATACTGCCCCATAGCCAAAGCTGGCTGGGCAGTTTACGACAATTAAAAACATTAAAGACAAATATACAAATTTAAAAACACATTTTTAAAAACAATTTAAAAACACATGCTAAAATGCCTAGGAGAAAAGGAAAATCTTGACCTGGTGCCGAAAAGGTAACAGTATTGGCGCCAGGTGCACCTTGTCAGGGAGATCATTCCATAATTTGGGGGCCACCACTGAGAAGGCCCTCTCCCTTGTTGCCACACTCCCAGCTTCCCTCGCAGTAGGCACCTGGAGGAGGGCCTTGGATGTTGAGCATAGTGTACGGGTGGGTTCGTGTTGGGAGAGGCATTCCATCAGGTATTGTGGTCCTAAGCCATGTAAGGCTTTGTAGGTTAGAACCAGCACTTTGAATCGAGCTCAGAAACATACAGGCAGCCAATGCAAGCGGGCCAGAATCGGTTTTATGTGTTCGAACCATCTGGTCCCTGTTACCAATCTGGCTGCTGCATTTTGCACAAGCTGCAGTTTCCGAACCATCTTCAAAGGAAGCCCCACATAGAGTGCATTGCAGTCATCTAACTTGGAGATTACCAGAGCATGTACCTAATATTGGAGCATATCCTCTTGCTCAGCAGTTGCTAACATGGTGCTTGTAGGCAAAATGGCATGCTTGCAGTCTTCCCCTGGTGTCTGTGAGCCTCTGAGCTCCACCATCCTCCTTCATTGTCTCCTTGATGGTGAGGGTGGTTACCTTTTTCTCCCTTGAAATGATATAGGGTGAAAGGAGGAAGTTAGAGTGATATTCTTTCCTGCATCATCTTTCAGCTGTATGTGCTTTGCAAGGTTTAGATTAATTTTACTGGATCTGACTTTTACCCAGCTCCTTTACACTATGTGTGCATGCATTTTCTCCATCTGTCTCTGGGGAGGAGGAGAGAAGTGACCGAAGGAGGTTGTGCCGTATCATTCACTGAAAAATCCAAATGCGCCCACAGCCCTATAAAGGTTTGTGGTCCCTGCTGTAGTTGTCCTAGTTCAAATAGTAGAATACCAGCTTTCTTGCTCTGACAGTTTTTTATTCAGGGACTTGACGCTTTCTTGTGGTACTGTGTCCAGTGGCATGCTGAAGGGTCTTGTCCATTTTATGCCTACCAAGATGGACATGTTGTCACACTACTGGCAGCAGTCTTTAGCATGCTATGCTCACCTAGTTGATAGACATTTTCCATGTGTGTGTTTGCACAAAAAGGGCTCCATTTAACTCTGCTTGCTGTCATGTTAGAGTTTTATTTTTATGCATGTAGTATGCAAAAGAACATGTTGCTCTACCACTGTAGCATTTTTTAAAGTTCTGTCTGCATAGGAGGGGGTACGTTATAACTCAGGGTGGGCAGAAAGTAGATTGGGAACTACTGGTAAGTCTCTGGGTGATTTGAAGTAGATTGACAAAGGATTTCTGACTCCCAGTTGTTCAACAATACCAACAACAAAATGACTCCCCCTCCTTTGTAATACTGCTGAAATGAAGAAAGGGGGGGGGCAACCAGAAGGGGATTTTTGAATGTACTGAGTGGTCTCAGTTCTGTTCTAGTACTCAAAACAAATTCCTTTTCTCACGTTCTTTCAGACTATGTGTAGGGCTTCTGCACAGGGCCAGTGAAGATTTTGAATAGGGTAATTAGCATCAGGAAGTTTTCTGATCCCCTAGAGTGATCTGGATATTATTATTATTTTGTTTATTTTACTGATATTTAGTAAACAAAGCTTAAAACTGTTGAAACTGCCAGGCTTGCGTAATACTGTATTTGCAATTCACATCCACTCATTTTTACTAATGAACTTATGAAACAGAAAGTTTTCCACGGCAAAATAAAACATTGGAAAATTTCCCAACCCACATCACTGCACCTGACTTTGGTTGGTGGATCTTGGGGGTTCTAGTAAAAAACCAACGTACATCCCTCAAGCCTGAAATCTGTTCTCCGCTGATCTAGCCAGCCACACTGGGTGACTCACTCAGCTTAGTGAGCTTGTAAAAGTGAGAAGTGTGACTAAAGAAGACAGCATACATCAGCCATCCACAACCTGGTGCTCTCCCTCCTCTTCCTCCTCCTTTAACAAAGAGCACTTCTAATATTTGGCTTTGAAAAGTTAATTTCTCCCTCACACAACAGATTTTAGCACTGTGGCCATAGCTCATATTTCACTGTACTTTTTCTTACAGCTGGTGGAGGAAAAACGCCTCAAGCACTCACGCCAATCACATTGTTCTAATCCAGTGTGACATTTTCTGCATGGTCAGGCATGGAAGATCATTGTTCTCTGTGCCTTTTACTAAAGAGCATTGCTATTCAAATATTTACATAAGGAAGCCTTTTCTTTCTACTCCAGTTCTAAAACCTGATCCACACTTGGAGTCATCCTGTGTGCTCAGTGTTCTGCCCTAGCTGTAGAACACTGTGTCAGTATTTGTCTTCCTGCCGGCATGCTTCCCAAAAGAGATTAACGGACCAGCCTTCCTTTAGGACTTATTATGATTATTAAGTGAGATCCTATCTGTGTTGATGGGAGTTTTGAGCAACTTCACATCCAGATTGTAAATGTTTGATCTCTCTAGAAAGTGCTCCATGTATATTTTGGTATTTGTATGTTCACTGTTTTATTGGTGAGTGCTTCTAGGTGACCTATTTGTTGAGCCTTCATTCTGATTTGTTTCTGGGGAGCTTAGATAATGCTTGTATGAAAACAAATGCTATCCCACAATTTCTTTATATATATATTATTAATATATATATATAAAAATAAACTTTTGGGGCAGCAGGTTTGTTGCGCGAGACCTCCCAATCAACTATAATTGCACAACCTGAATTTGCCAGGATGTGATTGAAGCCTGCCAGAAAGCAGCCACAGTCTGGAAGCTCCTTCTGTCTTCTGTAACATACTAAGGCTACAATTCACAATGCACGCTTGGAAGTAAGGCCTGTTGAACACAGTGGGACTTACGTGTGAATAAAAATACATAAGGTTGCACTGCAATTCTGTTGTTATTATCATAGTGTTTGCTCCTTTTCCTCTTCTACTTTCTTTTTCTCTTTCTCCTTTCTTCTTCTAGGGGTGGATTTCCTGTGTCTCTTGCTGGTCCACTGTTCCCCATTCACTTCTTCCCCTTTTTGGTTTATTTGTGCAGCCTGGAAGGTGTCACACTGGAAACTCTTGGATGACAGCCCTACATATAAGTAGAACTAGACAGTTGATCACAAATTGTTGTTCAGTAAAGGATGTGTAAATGTTCCTAACAAAGGAAGGAAATTTATAAATTAAGAGTATCAGATGTATTTAATCCTTGTGCTACTACTCCTACTCAAACCTCAAGGTTAAGCATAAATGTAGTATTTACAGCTTAAACTATAAATCTATCTTTTATAGGTTTTTTTAGTTTATAAATATTTATTTGAAATTCCAAACAATACAAAAATAAGAAACCATACAACAGTCAACAATACCCAGAGTGCCATTTAAGCTTAAGATATATACACACATACGTTTAACCCAAGAGATTCCACTGCCTTTATAGTGTTTCCATTGGCATGCTTATTAGAAAATATTTCTTTCTGTTTCTGAGTGCTTATTTATTTTATTATTTTCTTTGAGACATTTATATACAGTAGGGCCTCACTCATACGGTGTGTTATGTTCTGGACCCCCGCTGTAAAGTGAAAACCGCTGTAAAGCAGAACCCATTGAATAGAATGGCGCGCGATGCCCGAAAACCGCCGTAAAAGCGGAACAAGCGCCGTATGAGTGGGGCTTTAGTCTAATTGCGTCTAATTGAGACTGCTGTATTAGCAAATTGCTGTAAAGCAAAGCTCCGTAAAGCAGGGCCCTACTGTATGGTTTAATCATTCAAATTTCTAAGTAGTGTACATGAAAAAAAACCATACACAAAGTGTGTGAGTGTTAAGCACTTGCTGCAAAACTAATATTATAAAAGTAATAATTCATTTCCTCTTTCTCTGTCCTTTAGGTTTTGGTGGTTAAGAATGCACTAATTTATTTATAAGAAGATTCAAGATTTGGACTAAAGCTTCCATCATGTCCAAAGAGATGAAGGAACTCCAGAAAAGTTGGCACTCCATGATGGAAACGGTTCACAGCAACCCACGCGTGAGTTAATGAATTTTGTTGTCATTTTATTATGGCATTTTTTCTTCTCTTTGGGTGGTGCCCCGATTAATTGCAGTTCAGATTTTTTAAAATGATTTTGAGCTACTTTGGTGTGGTAGTGGTGTTATTTAATAAATTTATAAACTGCTTTAAAGCTTAAAGCCAGTGAAGCAGTGTGCAAGGTAAAAACAGAATAATGGTGTAGTGGCTAAGTGTTGGATTAGGACCTGGGAGACTGTGGTTCAAATCCCCATTCAGTCTTGAAGCTCACTGGGTGATGTTGGGCCAGCCACTGCCTCTCAGCCTAACCTACCTCACAGAGTTGTTGTGAGGATAAAATAAGGAGAGGGGAAACCATGTATGCCACCTTGAGCTCCTTGGAGAAAGGATAACAGATGTAATCATAAATAAATATATACATGGGCAGACACTCACACACACGCAAGAACAACTGTGGTAAAGCACCCAAATCATTAGGTGAGGAAGTAAGAGGCAGCATATGCCTTTGCTGCACTGCCGCGAGCACCACTTTCTTTCCTGGTACATAGCGGATGCAGCTGTATATCTGGCACTTTAAGGCTGTTTCCAGCTCAGGGAAAGAGTGACTGAGGGGCTGTACTGGATTTCTTTCCTGAGCCTTCAGAACAGGGAGGGGCAGCCAGGATAGCCCTGTAGCGCTTCAGGGAGCACCCATAGTTGGGCTTTCCAGCCAGGGGAAGAACTGTACATCTGCCAGCTGGAACTACTGAGGGAAAATGAACAAAAGCGATTCCACTGAATCCTCCTGTAAATTATCGGAAAACTCATTCTCCAAGTATGGATCCTTATGTGGCCAAAGTGCCACATCCATACACACAAGAGGGAGATATCAGCTGGCTCGGGAAAACCAAAGTCTGCAGAGGTACAAAAAATATTTAGGAAAGAAAGATCCTAAACGGGGTGGTGCGGAGGAGAATCCCAAGCCCAGTGAAGACTAAATACCCTTTTTGTGCATACTGACTGACTGTAGGGGACAGGCAAACTGAAAACCAGGCAGGAGGGAAATGGAATGGAATATCACGGAAGAGGTCATGCCGTCTGGCTAGAACCTGGAGCTTTGTATACATTATGTAGAAGGCAACAGAAGGGCTCGCCACCAGGTTTTGGCCAGAAGACATTATTTTTGCCTGTGTTCCATAACTAAGAAATCTCTATTGGCATTTGTTCTAAAAGACATTGTGCCTTAGATTCTCCTTGTTAACAACATTCTAGTTTTGTCAAAAAGTACAATTGATCGAGAGCCTTGCTATTGTGTGATGAATTCATTTAGATCTCATTTTTAATGGGTCTCCTCTTTGCTACTTGGTACAGTATGCAGGTTCTGAGGATGACGAGTGTCATACTTAATAGGATAGCCGTAATGCATTATTACAACATTCTACTGCTGTAGAATGATAACATTGACCTCTAAACTTGCCTCTCTTGTTGCTTTCACCTTCAGGGGAAGCCTGCAAATTAAACCTTCAATGCTAGTTTTAGCTCCTGTATCTGGATGTCTGTGATCGGCTTTTTCTAACAGCCATGTTCATGTTTCTGCATTGACACACACATCAAAGGAGAATGTCTTCAACTCCACGCAGAAAAGAACTTGTCAAGCTTTCAGCTGTTTGCATAACAAGTGTAGGAAAAGTGTATTCTGTACCAGCTTTCCTGAATCTGGTGCCCTCTTGATGTTTTGGACTACAATTCTCATCAGCCCCAGCCAGCATGACTGTGTTAGCTGAGGCTGATGAGAGTAGTCCAAAGCACCTGGAGGGCACCAGGTTGGGAAAGGCTGTTCTAGACAGACCAGCATTGAGAACATCAGTCAGTCTCTTTTAATAGACAGTATTAAGTATGCAATTTGCTCTTGAAATAACTTCACTTCCCAAAATAATTTGTTAATTTAATACAGATATTTTAAAATCTTCCTCTTTTTCACTTTATGTTGCAGGTTGTTGCTTTCATGAACTCCCAAATCGGCCAGTATTTAGATGACCACCCTTTTGTTGCGCTATCACTGCTGGTCTTTATTGCAGCGTCTGCAATTCCAATTGCATTCTTTCTGGTTTTTGTTGTTGCCACGGCTGTAATTGCCTGCATTGGAGTGATTGTCATGGAAGGTATTTTGTTTTCTTGTTGTTTTTATATGATGTGGGCTGATGGAATTCTGCCCAGGGAATGGCTGTGGGCTCAGTGGGCAGAGCACATGCTTTGTATGGAGAAACAACTCTTTCAGTCTCCAGGTCGGGCTGAGAATGTCCTCTGCTTGAAACCCTGGAGGAATACTGTCAGCCAGAGTGGGCAACACTGAGCTACAGAGAGCAGTGGTCTGACTCATAGGTTCCTATGAATTTCCTTTCCCCTAATTTATCTTCTGCTTACAAACATCAGTTATTGATCACTAGTTAATGTTTCTACCGTGTAGCACACTTTTGTGCTTCCATATTCCCATTGTAGTCCTGTTTCTCACTCATACACACGTTTTTGTGTGTGTGGGCGGGGGAGCAGTTCTCTTCCTTTCTAATATTTGTGGAACTTACATTGTTCCACCTCACCCTTTTCATAACGATGAAAAACGTGTTTGGCATTTGCATCGTTTCAAATGCTGCAGGCTGTCGAAACAACATAAACAGGACTGTGGATGATGATAGATATTCATATAAAGTATAAAGAGAAAAAATAAATGTTCTTTCCAGGTAAATCCAAAATTAAAATCTGACACATCCTTAAATATTACTGAACAACATTGAATTTGATCAGATATTAAATACTTATACAACTTATATCACTGAATACTGAACATAGGTGGCTGTGGATTCTTAAAGGGACAGCAGCCTCTTTTCCTCTTAGAGGATGATTACTCTCCCTGCACCAAGGGTTGCTAATCTGTGGTTTTCCCAGTGCTGCTGAACTACAACTCTCATCCACCCTAGCCATTATGGCCAATAACTGGATGATGGGAGTTGTATTTCAGTAGTATCTGAAGAGCCACAAATTATCACCCCTGCTCTCTAAGCACTACCTTGCTTGAAGCCAACATAGCAACAGTCTCACTCTGAAATAGGCTTCAGCATGTCTGCATGTCACTTTGATGTTTCATAGGCATCTAGTTGGCCACTGTGACAACAGGATGCTCTACCAGATGGAACATTGGCCTGTTCCAGCAGGCTGTTCTTATCTTGGGAGAGCACTTCCCACATAACATCTATGTGTCCTGGAAGTGCTCACTTAAACACTACCGCATGCTAAAAATCTTATTAAACAGAAATGTGGAATCTATCTCCGAACAGGATACTTGTATTGCTAAGATGCTCGTGAAACCTCGGTATCCTCAGTGGTGAATGTTTATATCTGAATTTTCCCTCTATTGTATTTTAAGACAGGTCCAGCCAACTCACAATCCGCAGGATGCATATGGAACCCATCTAGATTTTTGTAGCCCCCTCTGTCCTTCTCTAAGAACATAAAAAGAGCCCTGCTGGATCAGGCCAAATGCCCATCTAGTCCAGCGTCCTGACCATTCTCACAGTGGCCAACCAGATACCCATGGGAAATCTGCAAGCAGAGCCTGAGCTCAACAGCCCTTACTCCACCTGTATTTCCCAACAACCAGTATTCAAAAGCATACTGCCTCCAAGAGTGGAGGAATAACATAGCCTTCGTGACTAGTAGCCCTTTCTTTATCATGCTGAGTGTGCAAAGTGCCACTTTTTACCTAGCAGACCCTCCTCCCATAAGGAGAGATCAGCAACTTTCCTTGGGCCACATAAGAAGTGGAGCATCATAAGCTGTTTTGTTTGACAACCAACCGTGCCATTCAGAAGTAAGAAATTTAAAAAATGGATTCACCTCCAGGGCAACTTCTTTCCCAACGGAAGGTGCACATAGTAGTTAATATCAGAGGTCCTGCTTCTTGCTTTTAACATGGCAGGAGCCCACTCCTCTAACCAGAGAGCTTCAGCTATGGGGTGGTATACAAGTACAATAAGTAAATAAATAATCAAGAAAAAAGAGGTCAGCCCAGTTTACTAGATGAGTGGTTGGGCTTTATGTTACCGTCTACTCTTGCTGGACATGTAGAACTAACTGCTTTTTTTCTTGGTAGGTTTTGTAATATCGTTGGGAGGAGTCACCTTGCTTTGTGTGCTTGGCGGGTTGGGTATGCTATCACTGGCAGTGTCTGGAGTGCTGAGTGTTTGTTACTTGTCTCTTACAACTCTGCTCAGCTACTGGCCCACTCCAGAGTAAGTGCTAACAGCTCTGTCACAATAAACTGTGTTCCTGATACATTGTAATAGCAACTATAATTTTATTAGGGCAGGGACATTTATTTTAAGAAATCATTCAAGCAGAAGTTTGAAGGGTGCCTAAGGTACTTTCTGGAGTACTTGGGTTAAACTCATTATGCACACGGGAAGTGTAAGTGAGCGCTGCTCTGGCCCCATTTTACCATTTTCAATGTAGCACTTGTATGCTGCATGCCCTGCCCATATATACTGTTACCAGATCTGCTTGAATCCATACCTTGCATGCATGTTCCTTCAAGTGTCACTTGGGGATCTTTCCTGGAGAGTATTGGGATCTGCAGACATTGATGCAAATGGGCACAATTACTTTAGAGATGCCAATATTGCTTAGCATATTTGTGGAAATCAGCAACTATTGTAGTGTATGTAAATACTGCAGGTTTTAGAGCCTTCACCAGTGTCTGATGTGTGGGTGGGGGGCTTGGGTAGTGATCCTTGGTATAGCGGAAGAGATACTACATGCGTATCCAAGACATTTTCACCATATGAATGGGGGGAAAGGGTGCCATAATTATGGTTATATCCATGTAACACTTAGTTTAGGCTTCTGTTCTTCCACATAATTGTGAATGTGTAGTCAGGAGGAACAGGTCAGAATAATTGTATGGAGATCATAACTTCCTGTGCGAGCCTAGCCCAAAATTAGAGGCAATGGTCAGAGGGCATTGGTGCTAGTTCTTAAATGAGGCTATATGCCTTGATTTATCTTTTTTTTTTTACGGGCCGCAATCTTCAGTCAACACTGCAGCTACCTAAGAAGCACTTTGTAAAAGATTACATTATAGTGCCATCTCCAGCCTGTTTTTGTTACTGTTGTAGAATCTCACCATTTATGATCTCATTTGCCCTTGCAGCACAGAACTGCTTTAACTGCATAGTAAAAACTACATCTGTAAGACACCAGCCATGATACTCTGTGCAGTTGCCATGTCAAGATTTTGTTCTGAGCCATTGGTTGGACCACACTTTAGCACCAGAGCTCCTGAGCTGAATTATGTACTATGGTCTCAAATGCACCCCAGCGTTCCTTATTAAACTGTTTTTATTGGCTGTTTTGCATTGGCCTATAAGGGCATACTTCCTTCTCTCATGGTCATTATTGCAGAGCACCTCTCTTGACAAGAGTTTTGCTGCTTATGAAGCCTAAGGCAATTATTCAGAGTGCACAGCAAAACCTATACAGACTTGGAACTGCTTTTAAAAATAATGCTCCTAAAACGGCATTGTCATCCCTCCCTCAAAGTCAGAATAGGTTGCATGGTCTCCTTTTGAAAAGCTTTGGGAAGATCGGTGGATGAGGGCACCTAAATGCTTCTACCTAATGGGGAATCTTCTGGGCTTTCTGAATAATAGGCATGCTAACCTATGAGACTTGGATTTGTGTGAGCCATAAAAGTGGAAATCTAAAATACTTTGTTCTCTCTTTTTCACAGCCACCTGTCAAAGAAAGAAATTGCTAACGGAAGCAGTTTTATGCCAAGCAACCAGGATAGTGGTGCTAATAAGACTGAATAAATTGGACTGGTGCTTTTGAATTCTTCCTTGAGTAGCACTTTAAAAAAATGCAGAATTTTGAAGGGATTGTTACCTTCTCAAAATGTTTACCTGTCAGAATGGTCAAGTTGTGGTTTATTATTTCCAGAAGCTGGAGGCTGTTTCTTTTTCTTCTGGCTGTCATTATAATGGCTGAACCATCATTAAGTATGCTGTCATGTGTTGAGTAACTCAGTCGCAGTCGCTATAGAGCAGGGTCCCATTGTCTTCCTCCAGGTTTATCTCCCGTTTAGATTAGTGGATGTTTTGCATAAGAGAGAGCTTTTGTGTCCACTGGTCTTATAACTTGTTAAACTCAGAGCTTTATATTATCTGCCTGGCAGGAGATAAAACGTAATACTGCTGGTAATAGTACTTTTTTTGTGAGAGTGAGAGAGAGAGAGACTACATTCAAGCCTTATAAAAAAAGTCTTACAACACCCATTGTAATGGAGAATGGAGCTTGCACTCTGTCAAAGACATAGGTGGAAAATCCAAGTTAAAGGGGGTGGATCTCTTTATGATTGTGGTGGGTTTTTTTTAATAGGTCAAGCATTTTTGTTGCATTTTAAGTTATTCAGAAATGATGTCTTTCTGGTTTTGTCTTATGTTTTCCAGAGCTTTGGGGGCTTTGCAGAATATTTGTTGGTCAAGAGTTGTGCCTTATTTCATGTGTGTGTTTTAAAAGAAATTTATTTCAGGCCAGGTGTTTTCATGCCCTTTCAAACCTTTTCGTTATAATAGTTACATTTTTTCCTTGCTTAACTGATAATGCCATTGTCAGGTATACTTTGCCACTAAATGGCTACTTGTTTGTCCAAGTTGTCCCTGTTGTCTTTTGTTTCTTCGGGTCAGTTTGAGAGAGAGTGAAAGAAGACTCATAATAACCATTTACACTTTTTAAGACCTACACTTGATGTTTGTGTCGGGTCCAGTGGAAGCTAATCCATTACGATGGATGAAACACTGCCCTGCCAGCCCCCACCTGCCTGCCCTCTTACTTACAAGAGGTCCTGAGGATAGCACAGCCTAGCGACTTCCTCCTCCTTAGTCTCAGTTTTGCCTCTTGTAAGGGCAGCAGGGAAGATAATTAGGACAAAACTAGAATTAATTGGCTCTGCTTGTCATTGGCTCAGGCTCCATCTACTGTTTATCTCCCTGCATTCCACCCTCCCAGTTTCAGTGGGCACCAGCCACCATTGGTCCAAACCCAGACCTCTTCCACCCTGATGACCACAGCTTATTTGGTGGGTCTATGAAAGCCCACATCACCAAGGCTGCAATTACAGTTTGCTACAACAATCACCTGGTCCATAGTGCAGCAGAAGCCACAACACCACATTTTTAGACAGTGGGAGTTGTTTTCCAGCTGCACAGGATCTGGGTGTCTTGTGAGACAGAGGTGGGGACAATGAGAGTTTTGAAACCTGCTGACAGGCAGCCAGACTTGGACTGAGTTAAATGAACCTTCTTTAGGAAAAAAACTCCATAATCTAGGTGCCACTACTGAGAAGGCACTGTCTCGTTTAGCCACCGACCATTGCCTCAGACTGAGGGGATGCAAAACAGGGCATCCATGAACTCATCTATACTTGAGTGCATGGGTGAGATCATATCTGAGAAGGCTGTCCTTAAGGTATCAGATGACTTGTGCACTATATTGTGTGCTAGGGACTGAGGAGGCTGTCCCTAAGGAATCGGATGACTTGTGTGCCAGTGCAGTTTGCTATTAGGGCAGACGTGTGTGGGGACATTCAGCGCAGTTGTGTGGATCAGTCCTCCATTAAAGATGATGATCTGTGGATGCCAACCCACAAAGTTCTGCAACTCTTCCATAGACTTTACACACAGATCCTACTGAAGTCTTATCGAAACAGGTGGGAGTCTTCACAACAGGTATGGTGGATGGCTCCCTGGAGTTGGAGCCCTGAACCGTTCAGAATTTAAGCATAATGTCTAAGGCCCTTCTGTTTTCTTTGTATTAATCTAAACGTGTTTGCTGAAGGATACTGCAGTCCAGAGTATGGCACTAATTGGGTGCTCTGGCTGCCTACCTCTGTTAAAAAGGCAAACCAGAACCCTTGATAGGGAACAGCAGATACATAAAATATGGGATGCTTTCCCCCAAAACGGCTTCATTAGGAACCAGTTACGCTGGAACTGCATCTGTGTCTAAAAGAGACATAGGGAGGGCCATGACAGCGGCGAGAGCTTGGCCTTTAGCCTTCGTATGCAGAAGGTCCCCAGTTTTGCATTTAAAAGAAGCTCAGTTGGGCTGAGAAATGCCTCTAACTGGGACTTAGAAAATTAGTCAATACACCTGTACCAGATGGGTCATTAGGGCCAACAGGGCACTGCCCCACCAACCTCAGTCTAGATTTCTCCAAGACCACCTGCCTGCCTTCCTACACATAGGAGGTCGGCCATTATCAAAGGTGCTATGGACTTTGAAGAAGCACAAGTACAGGGCAAAAGGGACAAACGAGCCAAGCGGAAGGCACGTCAAGCAAATCCTCATCGCAACCATCTTCCATCTGGAAACCTATGTCCTCACTGTGGGAGGCTGTGTGGATCCAGAATTGGCCTCCACAGTCACTTACGGACCCACCGTTAAAGACCTTTTCTTGGAAGACAATCTTACTCAGCCACGAGTGATCCCCAATGACTAGAATGACCCTTGTAGAACTCAGAAGGGAGGAGGATGGGGACAAAAGTAGAATTAATTGGCTCTGCTTGTGGTTGGCTCTGACTCCACCTACCGTTGGGCTCCCTATCTTCCACCCTACCAGTCCCAATCAGCACCAGCAACCACTGGGCCAGTGCATTTGTATCTGCTCCAAATTATCCCTGGACTGAACAAAAATTGCATTGGAGAACAAGTCCCTTTTCTGTGGTTGATTGCCACTACCAAGTGTCCTACCATGAAATTGCCTTTGAATGTAGAAAGCAGATAGACTCTCTGCTCTGGATATATTCTCCATTGCTATTGCTAGTTCCATGTAAAAAAACACAATCCTGCCATCCGCAGGGGTGGGTGGATAATCCCTAGGTAGAATGTATTCCAGGGTTTAGTTACCTTTAATCTTTTGTTTATTTAATAATTTGCGCTTTTCCTGAGTTGTGGAACAGCCTCCCCGAAGAGGTACGCCTGGCGCCTACACTTTTATCTTTTCGGCGCCAGGTAAAGACCTTTTTATGCTCCCAGGCATTTTAATTTTCTTAACCATTTTAATCTTTTAATCCGTATTTTTAATTTTTGTCGTATTGTGTTTTTGTAGTGTTTTTTGTTGTTTGTTTGTATATGTTTTTATGATTTTTATTATGATATATTGTATTTTATCTTGTTTGTTCACCGCCCTGAGAGCTATTCTGCTAAGGGCGGTATATAAATTGGGGGGGGGGGGAAACAGCAGGTGGATCCAGAGCAGCCAACGGCAGAGCCAACTAGTGCCTCGTTTTTTCTCCATCTCAGTTCTACAAGGGCAATCCAGAGACTAAGGCAAGAGAAGCTGACATACAGTGCCACTCCCTGGGTTGGTATAAGTCAGAAGGCAGGAAATGAGGGGCTGGCTGAGGGCAGACTTAGGATGGTGGACCGCTGTTCCATTTGCCCTAATGGATCAGCCTCCACCGGGTTGGCAGGCAAGAATCAATTTTAAAAAACCACCATGCCAGTAACCTAAGTTACAAACTACAAAAGCCAGACAAACCAATGAGCACAGAAAATCCCATTCCATAGGAGCAACAAGCGCAACAGATAATTTCTTTTAGTTAAAATGTGTTGAAACCACCTTTCAAGGTAAAAAAAAAGCCTTTCCAAGTCATCTTCCAGAAAAGCATAAAGCATTGTTTCAATAGCATAGTATACCTGCTGGCTAGTTTGTATGCAGGCATGGATATTTGACGTTTCAGATGTTTTTGTAAACTGCCTTTTACAGCATTGATTTTTAAAAATGGGATTTATTTATAAAATAACCAGTAGCGCTCCAGAATATCTTCTTAAAATCTAAATGTGGAGCCAAATCAACATGTAATAGAAAAGACCAGCTTCCCCCACCGGGTGCCCTGCTAATGATGACTGACTCCAGCTCCCATCAGCCCCAGCCTGCAAGCCAATAGCCAGGAATGATGGGAGCTGTAGTCCAAGAATACCTGCAGGGTTACAGCCCTGACTTAAGGTAGGCAGGAAGCATGTTCCAGTAACAAATAGCAAACTCTATAGCTGCGTACATTATTTTTCTCCCAAGAATTCTGAGAACTTTAGTTTGTTATGGGTGCTGGAAATTGTACCTCTGTAAGATGTAAACTCTAGTTCCCATAATTCTTTTAGGGGAATGAAATGTGCTTGAAATGTATAATGTGTACTCGGTCATCCTGGGTAGCCTTGCTTTCAAAACTGAACCAACTATGCAAAGCCTGAAGTTTGCAGAAATACAAAAAATCTTCAGGAAAAAAAAGACCCTAAGGGGGCAAAAAAGAGCTCAGTGAAGATGAAGCAGGTTCAGTAGTGGAATGCTGGTTGGCTAGGGTTTTTTTGGGGGGGGGAATCAAGGAAAACCAGGTGCAGGGAGGAGAGTGGAATGGAGTACCTTGGAAAAGCACATGGCTGGCTGGCACCCTGAACAGTAGTGCTGCACATTGCAATGGTCTGTGTGGGTGCCACTTGTTATACCTATATCAAAATGCAACATAGATACAGATGAGGGCGGATATGAAAATGTGACTTCTATATCCCACTTTACAGCAACTGGCTGGTTTTTTATTGTTGGACTTTCACCCACTAAATGGAGAGACAGAGAGAGAATGAACAAATCTGGCTGAGGAAATAGACTCGGAACACTGATGAAAATGTTGATAAACACTCACTGCTTTCCTCCTCTGCAAGGAACACACTTAACCAGGACTGAAGTGACTTGATAATGCTGAACAGCTGAGGAGGAAAGAGGGTGTGTCTGTCGGTTTGCCCTTTCCTCTTTGCCTCCAGTTAATTCTAATGGCAGAAAATGGATTTGGGGAGAGAGAGAGAAGTTTATTTTCTGAAAATAAAAATAAAAAGAAACTTAAAGATTCTATCTATAGGAAAATGAAGGTTTGCGCTTTCTAAAATAGTCTCGTTTTAAAAAGCTTTGTGGGAGGTTTGCAAAGAAACAGCTTAAGATGATAGTCAATGGGCACTAATGCTTTTTTCATTAGCTGACTGATTTGTGCTACCTTCATCAGATATCAAGATAATTACTGGGCATTCTGTTTGATGTACAAAGCCGTTTAATGTACAAAGCCTTTGGACCAGGTAGAAAATGCACTTAAGACAGCCTCTGCAGCTACACAATGCAACAGAGTATTAGGGAACTGGCTTTGAAATCCCATTAATTTTGAGGAGTCTTAGGGTGAAATGCTGAGCTGAATTTCTGGGGACGGTGTAAAAGCCGGAACGGAACAGGCCAGAACGGGCCCTTTATAAAAGAAATTGATGCAAAAACACTGAGATGTGTTAGAGTCACTTGAGAACAACATTCAGGAACAAAAACCATTCCAATGGGATTTTATTAACCCTTTAACAACCAAAATGGTTTCCCGAATGGAATGAAACAGCCCGGCACAGCGACTTCCCAGCGAGCCAGACCTCTGAAATTCACCAGTCCCACATGATTACATGGGATGCATGCAATAAGACACAAAACTTCCACGCAAACCATGTTCTGATACCCATTCTCAGTCAGCCAGACCTACCAAAATTCACCAGCCACACATGTTGCTGCCTCTCCTTTTGTTGGGCAATGGGAGATAACACAGGATGACCCAGGAACCTCTGGGGTGATCAGCAATACCCTTTCTTGCTGTTTGTAGGTCCACGAAGCAGTACTATTGGTGCTGCTACCAGGTTGCAAATGGCTGGTGAATTGGGGAGAAAGAGAGATTGGAGGGGCAAGTCGGCTGGCAGAAGGGGGAGAAAAATAGAGTTTGCCTTCTGTGAAATAGATGTGCTATCACAGGAAAAAAATGGGTTCAAAGAAGTGCTCTTGTGTGCTTGGGCTCAGACTCCACCTCTGCCTTGTATTCAAGTTCTGGGCCAAACCTCACCAGTTTGCTTTCTGTGAAATGAGTTTCTGACGCAACTACTTTCACAATCAAAGTTATTAAAGTCTGGAACCTGTGGGAGGGCCTCCCACTCATAGGGCAGAGCGCATGAGGTGGAGGCAGAAGAACTTTCCAGTCAAACGGCTCTCAGGCAAGAAGGCTGGAGCACAAGACCTTGGACAGCCACTGCCAGTCTGAGGGCCAAACTAGATGAGATACCAATCATGCAATAAACAATTGCACGATGAGCTTTGCAACACTAAATTGAAGGTGCAGGGCAGCTGATCCCTAGTGGAGTCCTGACATGGGGGCTTTAGTCCCTGCACCTGCTATTTACATTGGGAATAATAATAATAATAATAATTGTACCACCTCCTTTGCCGAAAATGCCACACCACTGTACCAGTGTATATCAACAAAATCACAAAACAAAGCAATCCGATGTCAGTCCCTCTGACATTATCTGGCCTACAAAGTGGTGGGGCAAGCATCCATTCCTCCACCCAGAAAAGGTTTAGCACACCTGTTCTATATATGGCTACGATGACACAAATAAATAAATATAACTATAAAGAGTAGTTCTGAAATACTGTAATGATTTTTCATTCTTCTAAAGATATTTTAACATATAGCATCATTATATTCTTTGGAAAAATATGAATCCAGTAAAAAATAAACACACATAGCAAGAACTAAAACAATGTACACAAATATGTGTATGTATATATATATATATATATATATATATACATATATATATATATATATTCTAAAACAACATTAGGATATAAATGTAACATAAATAGCAGCAACTGAACCAATATTTTTGTAAACATTTTGCAAAATAAATTGAACACAAAGGTACTCTTTTGTGCAGGTAGGCGTGCAAGATCATTTCAATATAGAACAGTATCAACACTGAAAATAATCATATAACATTAGACAAGATCATGTTATAGAGGGAAACATTTTTGCCTGTGGCATGGATTCTTCATTTGTCACAACACTGGACATTTGAATATGCCACAAGGAGCTTGATTTCTCTCAAGGCAGGACAGATGGTACCAGTCCTGACAGACTCCCTGGCAGAGAATCATTGTGTCCTCCTTGGGTTTCTTGCACAGATTACCCATTAAACACAATGACCAAGATGAATTTTAATACTGTTGTACTGCTGAAGATAAGAATGCAATTGTAGACAATGGTTCTTTAGGCACATTTCTTGAGACAGGAGTGTTGAAATTGTTCATGACTTTCTCATTTATTTGTTTCTTTGTTCTCTGCTGCTGTCTCTGAGTTGCACTTGGTTGTGGAAGTAATGCATTCTTGCTGAGCAGTTCCGTAGCAATCCACTGCCGTACAGGGACCATGTCTACCAGGAAGGGGATTGGAGAGCCACTGCACAACACATGTGCAAACAGACATACAAACACCCCATAGTTGGAAGAGTCCTTTTGAACTGGTATGTCAAGAGAATGATTCACTCTGACCAATTCATTGCTGAAGCTGACTGCATCTCTATAAATGTTTGCAGCATATTGGTGTACTTGGTGGAGATGCCATGTTTGGAATCAAGATACAGAATAATTTTCCACTTGAAGAACACAATCATTAGTACCCAATGAGAACTGTGTACATTGGTGGGGAGGAGCCAGATGTCCTTCATCACAACATCCAAGTTTGTGCCAAAGTTATGAACGCTTGTTGTGTATCCCTGTAATTCCATGGACCGCATAATAAATGGGCTGAAGACACACACGTCAACATCTGTACTTGTCACAGTCTCTAGATTTGTTCTAGTAATTAGGAATCCCTCAATTACAGTGTCAACTAGCCAGTTTTGATTCAGAAGAGACTTCATGTCATCTGCATTGATGTAGACCCTTGGTATGGTTGAATTTCTCATGCGTGAATAGCATGTTACACTTCCATCAGGCACTTCGTATGCATATCTGTGAAACAACACTTGCTCTGCATTAAATAGTCTTTGAAAGTATATCTTTTGTACCGCAGGATCCCCCCTTGGCATCAAATGCCTTCCTTTTTGAATCCATTTGTACTGATCACATCTCCAGTCATCTTTTTTATGTTTGTGGCCTTCGTAGCTATAGACAAACAGCTGCCCACATTTTGCTTAGCAGCTGGGAGAGTTGATATTTTCCTGGCTACTGGGTTTTCCAAAATCTCAAGAGCTTCAAATGGTGAAAGTTGCTCAAACTTACGCATGTATACTACACTCATGGCTTTTCTGCTGTAGGTAATGAGAGAAGACACTACTTGCTGCCACTGAGCCACCTCCACAGTATAAATATAGCATACCTGGGCTGCTGCCTTTTTGGTCTGAAAGAAGGGATCATCCTGTCTCTGCAGAGACCAACAGATCTTATAGTGCCCCTAATGGGAAGAAGAGTAAACTGCAGCTATTCTCTAGCACCAAAAGCTATCTGTAGTTGCATTCAATACTAGTATTATAGCTTACTACAAAAACCTTGCTAGGAAAGAAAAACAACAATGTACTATATTGTTTTCACACACATACCTCATCACTCATTACTAGAGCTGCCAACTAAGTAATAATATTTATTGGAGCAATTTGGTTTGCAGTTAAATTTGCATACTATCAACATTTCATTCAGGATGTTTTGTGTAGATGACTGTATAATTTATAAATAAACACTACCGCTCGTTGGAATGAAAGGTCATCTTTAATATATATTACAGTAACATAAGAGAATCAAAGTATTCACAAAAACACAGAAGTGTGCCCTTAACTTTCAGCAGTACCAGTTTAAATTTGACATCAAATGAAATTTGTCTCTGTTGTTAAATTAACTGAAGTTATATTTGGCTATATACCATTGAAAACAATTGGAGCGCATAGCACGAATCTTTGCTTGTGTGTATGCAAGTGAAAGTGGTTGCTGTGAAAGCTTGTGGCCCAGAGCATTGACTCATCCAGTTATGCATGACTGGTGCATTTGATTGACTTGGCTGGTTCAGATGTTGTTCTGGGCTCTGTTCAGAAAGATGTATTATTGCATGGAACGTGGCTTATGTGGAAGTTTTGTGACTTTTTGCATGAATCCCATCGAGTCATGTTGGACTGGTGAATTTGGTGGGTCTGGCTGATTGGGAAGTCGCCGTTCCAGGCTGTTTTACATAAAAGCGTATTATAGCCCAGAACGGGTATTGGAACGTGGTTTGCGTGGAAGTTTTGTGTCTTATTGCATGCAGCCCATGTAGTCATGTGGGACTGGTGAATTTGGTGGGTCTGGCCATTTTTCAAGTGGTCCGTAGGGGGAAAAAGCTTGGGAGTCGCTGCCTTGTGTTATTGCATTATCGCTGTCTGGAGGGGCCCTCTTGCGCTATAGCGCAACAAAGGCAGGGCTAAAGACATATACTGGAACATTTGTGCTAGGGAAAATGACAGGATCTCAGCAGAGAGCGATGCGTCATGCTCTGACTGGAAATGAAGCGGTATGTCCACCTGGAAACTTCTGCAGGCACAAACTGTATGGCATGGTAAATTTGTTTTATATTGCATGTTTTTAAAGTGTGTTGTAAGTCGCCTAGGGACCACTAGGTATGAGGCAAGTAACAAATTAAATAAACAAATAAAGTAAATCAATGAAATAATAATCGGCAAGATCACATATACTCACATATACCATCATGAGCACAAAGCATCACGAATGCACAATAAAAAGGACTGCACCCATGCTTGTTTTGCTTGCCACATCACCTACGCCCACTACCCAACCCCTTCCTTTACACCTGCCTGCCTCTGTCTCCCTCCTCCGCCAATCTGTTGTCACACTGTAGGTCACAGCACCACCTTTCGGCAGCCAAGCAAACTGCTGTGTGATGACATTAGGCAAAAATAGATCAGGAGATATATATACTGTTTAACATGGCACTAACACTTACCTTCCCACTCTCTCCCACACACAGGACACGTCTACCCATACATTTAAAGCATTCTTATACCACTCTTAACAGTTATGGAGACTCCTGGTAAGGCAGTCCTCTTGATACAACTGGTGCCTGCAAAGTGATGGCAATTAAGAGATTTAGGCACTGTTTCTTTCTTCTGCAAGATTGCAAAATTCAGCACAAGAGCCAGGGCTTCTCCAGACAGCCTGTTTATTGAGCAGGGAGCGGGGGCAGGAGAGAGCCAAACAGCAGTGACAGGGGCAGGTGGATTATTATTATGTTTGTGTTTATTAGTTGCTTATTACCCAAAGGTCTCCAAGCGACCTACAGTGCTACTAAACACAAAAGTAAATATATCATACCATAAAGCCAAACAATAAAGAACCACCACCACCCACATACAGCCGCAGAAAGCTTTGGCAGCCCACAAATAAAAACAAGCATCATCTTAGCCTGTCAAATGCCTGGGGAAAAAATCTAAGTCTTTACCTGGCACTGAAAGGATGTCAATGAAGGTACCAGGCAGTCCTCTCTGGGTGGGGAGTGTGGAGAGCCACAACTGAAAAGGCTCTCTCCCTTGTCACCACGCTCCGAGCCTCCCTCAGAGGGGGGACCTGGAGAAGGGCCTCAACAGAAGATCTCAGAGTCCAGATAGGTTCCTATTGGGAGAGTGGAGAAGCAACATGGGGAGGAGGAGTTGGCGGATAACCCTTTCCCTACCATTCCAGGGTCTCAGACAGCAGGCATTTCCCATCATTTGCTACTTGATCCTTCTTTAACTAGAGATTGCAGGGACTGAACTTGGGACCTTCTGCATGCAAAGCAGGTGCTCTCCATGTCTTCAGAAAAAAAAAATTCATATATTTGAGGAGTGTCCTCTCACGCAGAGCTTGGGGAACACAGTTTGTAATGCTCTTGCAGAAATGCGAGGCTACGCTATCCCTCAGGAGCCCAAGACAGTTCTTGGATATTTAAAGAGCATTTACAGAAAGTGATCTGTTGGTAGCAATTAATTTATGAACCATTGCCAAAACAACTGTAGCTAAACACTGGGGGGGGGGAGAAGAGAAATGCACCACCTTTGATTTGAACTGATTGAGAAACTATAGTGACAATGGGAACATTCCCTTTTGTTTTTTAAGGCAACGGCAGTTAATCAGCAAAATAGATTCATGGGAGTGAGGGAGAGACGGTCTATGTTTTGGAATAACGAGCATCAGGATAGTGTGCAACTGTTCGACGCCTTCAACTTATAGTTTAAGTATTATTGTATCCTACAAACTGTTCTTGAAAAAAGGAAAAAGCTTTACACCTGGCAGGATTCTGCTGCATAACATCATAAGAAGAGCCTGGCTGCTGGATCAAGTCAATGGCCAGTCTAGTCCAGCATCCTGTTCTCACAGTGGCCCACCAGAGGCCTCCATGCTCCACTGACACACAGTAAGCAACAATCTGCCCGTAGGGCCAGGGCGTTGAATTCAGCAGAAAAGTTAGATTCGCGGCCAACTACCTCCAGCAGGGGTGGGGAACCTGTGGCCCTCCAGATGTTGCTGAACGACAACTCCCATCAGCCCCAGCAAGCATGGCCAATGGCTAGGGATGATGGGAGCTGTCGTTCACCAACATCTGGAGCAGGGGCATCACTACCGGGGTGCGGAGGGTGCAGCCCGCACCTGGGTGTCACCATGAGGGGGGTGACACCCAGAGCCACCCCGCGCCGTTGCCCGGCAAGGCTGCTCCAACTCCTCCTTGGAAGCGGGCAAGACCGTGAGCAGCGTCGGCAGGGCAATGGAGGCACGCCGGTGTTCCCAGGCCTTCTCCGGCTGGGTGCTCCTCCGGCGCGTGCTCTCCCAGGGGCATGGCCGGGGCTGGCCAGCCTTGAGTGCGCGTGCGCAAGTGCACACACATGCAAGCCCAGCCACCTCGTCCATGCCCCTGGGAGGGCGCGCGCCGGAGGTCCGCACCCCCCCACACACTCCCGCTAGTGATGCCGCTGATCTGGAAGGTCAAAGGTTGCCCTGTCACCCGCTCTACAGGGTCTGTTAGGTTGCAAGCACTGACCTCATAGATTTTGGCAAGTGCTTCCAGGAATTCATGCACGTGGGGCCTCAGCTTCATCGAAACCTCAAAGATGACAACAAACAAGAGCAGGAAAGTCAAATGAACAGAAGGGTTAGGCAGACCCTTCCACCCCCTGCTCTGCTCTACCAGCTTGAAATCCATCCAAAAATCTGCAGTGACGCATCCCTCAGTTCTGGGTGAAATCATGTTGGTGCGTTTCATAGAATTAGAAGTGAGCTTGAAGGTCATCTAGTCCCTTGCCTAGTGCAGAATCCAAAGTATTAACACACCGGGTTTTTTTAAAGGTCACATCCACACCATACGTAGAAGACTCTTGTACCGCTTTAAACGGTGCTTGGAAATGTGGCTCTGTGAGAGGGGTCTCTTGGCACCTTAACAAACTACAGTTCCCAGTACTCTTTGGGGAAAGCCGCGACTGTTTAAAGTGGTCTGATAACTGCTTTAAATGTATGTGACCACCAGTAGTGTAGTGGCAAGTTCAGAAGTGCAGGGTCTCTTTGTGTTACTCACAGCCACCCCCTTTTTTGCTGCTGGGTTGAGAATGCCTTGTTAATGCCTTCTCCCACAACAACAGACATCCCTAGGAGCCAAGAAGCATGAAAGGGGAGTGTGTTAGCTACTGAGAACTGGACACAATCAGCAGGAAAGGACAAGTAAGTTAGAAGACTCTTCTCAGTGGCTCATTATTATTCTCATTATCCTTTCATGCTGATTGGCTCACAGGATGCTGGAGACATAGGGAACCTGCTGGGACCCTGCTCCCAAAAAAGTAGAGGGTCTAAGATCCCCTGAGACCCTGGACAACTACACTCCTGGTGACCAC
Source organism: Rhineura floridana (assembly GCF_030035675.1). Classification (NCBI taxonomy): domain Eukaryota; kingdom Metazoa; phylum Chordata; class Lepidosauria; order Squamata; family Rhineuridae; genus Rhineura; species Rhineura floridana. Next base: position 14,617,816 of record NC_084496.1, read on the forward strand.
ATACACTCATGCAGCCTGATCCATTCAGAACACTAACACTTACCTTCCCACTCTCTCCCACACACGGGACACGTCTACCCCATACATTTAAAGCATACTTATACCACTCTTAACAGTCATGGAGACTCCTGGTAACTATAGATTGTTAAGGGTGCTGGGAATGGTAGCCCTGTGACAGGTGTAGAGAACCTTTGGCCCTCCAGATGTTACTGAACTACAATATCCATCATCCCTGGCCACTGGCTGTGCTTGCTCGGCCTGACGGGAGTTGTAGTTCAGCAACAGCTGCAGGGCCAAAGGCTCCCCACCCCTGCCCTAGGGAAAACCCCAGTGCTCATTTTGGCTTGAAAAAGCCAACAAAACCACATACTCTGGCTCTGAAGGCAAACATGCACAGTCCGGAATACATAGGGGAAAGCCAACTGTAGCTTTGAGTGGTGAGGGATGAGACCTCTGCACATACTCAGAGGCACTCCTGTTTCCATTTCAGGGCTCAGCCCTGGTGAAAAGATGGACTCCAAGAATACTAACCTGATAGGGCTTATCCGGGAAATAGGTGGTGAATGCCGACGCATCATCCCAGAGAGCTGTCAGGGAGGACACCGCCAAAGTCCCTTCCTGCAGGGGCCCCGGATGAGACAAAGATGGCAGTCAAAAATGAACAGAGGTAATGCTAAAAACCAAACAACCAAATGAACCCACCTCCGTATAACATCCAACCAGCGACAGGAAGTTTAACATAAGCAGCTCCAATAGAACTGCACCCAACGTCTCCCAAATGCTCAAGTGAATAGCCTGACCTTGGTGCCAGAATTAGACCAATGACATAGCACCACAGAATTGCAGTCAACAAAGTCCTACTCTGAGTAGACCCACTGAAATTAATGAACCCAAGTTTTGTTGTTATGTGCCTTCAAGTCGACTACGACTTATGGTGACCCTATGAATCAATGACCTCCAAGAGCATCTGTCGTGAACCGCCCTGTTCAGATCTTGTAAGTTCAGATCTGTGGCTTCCTTTATGGAATCAATCCATCTCTTGTTCGGCCTTCCTCTTTTTCTACTCCCTTCTGTTTTTCCTATTGTGTGCATCGTACAACTCTGGACTCTCCTTTTGCATCTGTGCGCATCAGCCATGTCCATTAACGTCAGTGGGTCTATTCCAAGTAGGACTAGCACTGAATACCACCCATAGGAAGCTGACTAATACAGAGAGAGACCCATTGGCATCCTCCTAATTCACTATTGTCTACACTGACTGGCAGCAGCTCTCCAGGGTTCCAGATAGGAGTCTTTCCCAGCCTACCTGGAGATGTTGGGGATTGAAGCAGGGACCTTCTGCATGCAAAGCAGATGCTCCACCACTGAGCTCCAACCCCTCCAAACGGTGCCAAGGGGGTCTCTGATGGGAGGGCTTTCCATAGCTGGGGTGCTGTTGTGGGAAAGGCCCTCTCTCACATCTCCACATCATGTACAGCTCCCACAGGTGGAATGTGGAGGACCGACCCATAGCAGGAACATATAGGGAGAGACGCTCCCACAAGTATCAAGGTCCCGAGAAGTTTAAGGCTTTCATAATCATCACTAACACCTTGAAATTGAACCAGAATCATACTGACAGCCAGTGCAGCTCCTTTAGGGCCATTGTTATATGGTCCTTATGTGAAGTTCTGGCTGCTGCATTCTGTGCTAGCAGCAGTTTTGATATTGCCTTCAAGGGGAGCTCCACGTAGAGCATATTGCCGTAATCTAATCTCAACATAGCCTTCCCTGTTGTAGAGCAGTTTTGCTCCTCCCCAAAGCAAAACTGAACTTTCCTCAGAGAAGTTGGAATGTTTGCCAACATTCGCTTCCTGACTCTTGATCCTCTTGAGTAGGTAAAATGTTTTGAAGCATTGCACAACATCATAACAGTCTCATCAATAATAGCAAGGAGAGGGTGTTCAGCAACAACCTAATCTTGGCCTCCAGAGTTCTGGAGGCAGATTCGGCCTCTCCTTGGCTGCAAAGTCTGAATTGCCTTACCAGGTCCAAGACCAGCGTATTCTTGGGGGTGTGGCGTGTCTTCCTTGGGATCTTCTTCCGGGGTTTCTGAGAGACTTTGTGGTGTGTAAGCCTAAGGAGAAAAAAGAGAGGCCTTTTATCCATGGCCTGGATTACCCCCGCCCCCCAACACACACACACACACACACACACAGAGTTTTGTCCATTCGTCTTCGAATGTTCCTTTTTTGGCGTCAGCGACATCTCCAACTGCCATTCAACTAGAGCAGGGGCGTGGAACCTGGGGCCCAAACGTGGCCCTCAAGGACTCTCCAGGCCACACTCTCCTTGAGTGTTTTAAGGCTCCTCATTGGCTTGAGCTGGCCACTCACAGTCCTCTTGCCATGCTCCTGGACGGCCATTTTTGTGATGGCAGCGCCATTTTGGAATGGGAGTGAAGCTCAGCTCCTAGCCCCACCGGTTGCCTGCAAACTGTAGCTCTATAGGCTAGGACATTGGATTTGACATAGGGATGGAAGGAGCTGTACATTTTGGGTCTCCCAGTTCCTCCTTTCTCTTATCTTAAATTCGGTACATTTCTGCAGGAATTTGCACTTTTTTAAAAAGAAAAATCTTCATGAAAATTCTTACTCATTTTAGTGTGAATTTCTCCTAATCAATATATTTTTGTATGCAGTTCTGACTAATGCACACATTTTTTCAAATAATAAATAAGTCAGTAAAGAGTGGGAAAAACTATGGAAACCAGTCCTGGGTAAATGTTGCAAAATGAAGCCAGGAGACGTGGGGAGGGGATGAGACAGTCCAAGAAGGGCTAGAGAGAGTAAACTAGCATTCATTCAGGTGCTAGCTCTGGGGGTTCATTCATTCCCCCAATAAATCTGTTTTCCTAGTCCTTCAAAGGGGAATCGTGGTGAGTTAGTGCACCTCAGTGGTAGAGCACCCGCTTTGCATGCAGAAGGTCCCAGGTTCAACCCCTGGTATTTCCAGGTAGAGCTGGAAATGTTCCCCGGCCTGAAATCCTGGAGAGCTGCTGCCAGCCAGCGTAGACAGGCCTGAGCTAGATGGACCTTTAGTCTGACTCTGTATATATGGCAGCTTCCTAAGGACAAAACCAGGCCTCGGGAAGGTGCGACTGAACGTTAACGTGACCTATGCAGTTTCTCAGCTTCTTAAAGAGGAACCCAGATCTGCTCCAAACAACAAGAGGTCCGCTGAGATACAAATGCAAAAGGAAACCGAGGGCAAGCCAACCCAGCTTTAAGGTAAAAATATCACATTTGATTCAGATATTTTGGGACGCAGGGAGGGAGGATCCGGCAAGCTTAGGAGGGTGACAAAAAGGGCCCCAAAGAGTGAGTTGGTGTCCAGGGAGACCCATTACTCTCCCTGAGGTTTACAGATTAAAGGTGAATTGAAGGGGTGAAATTAGATCTGTAAATTCTAACCAGAATTTAGAAGGGTAAAGCAATCTCGGTTTGAAAAAAATCTCTGGAGATTTTTCTCAACCATAGTTGGCAACTCTAGTTGGTTGGCTGGCAGAGAAAGAAAGAGATTGCCTTCTGTGAAATGGGTGTGTGTGGGGGTTCTTGCTTTTTGTGAAATGGGGTTATGTAGATTCAAAGTAGTTTTGGACTCAGACCCCCCCACCCCCCGTGCCTTGTCCTCATTTTTTTTGAGGAAGTTACTTGTCTTCTACCCTCACCAGTTTTGCCTTCTGTGAAATGGGTGTTTTGTGTCTGGCTGTGCTCCCTCCCTGGGCGGCAGCCATTTTTATGTTGGTGCCCTCAATGCTTTCTCAAAATTCCAAATAGGCCCCAAAAGGTTAGGGACCTGTCTGCTACCTGCTACCTAGCTATATGTGACATCAATTGCTTGTTACCAGCTTAGGCTGATTTGGCAGCTCTGGGCCTTATCCAGAGAAATCTCGCCACAGCGATGCATGTTTTGCTTACGTTCAGGTTAGATTACTGCAACGCGCTCTCCACAAGACTGTCCTTGAAGAGGGTTCAGAAACTGCACCGGCCACAGACTCCAGCTCCTAGAACACTTGTGGGCACCCAGATCATATTAGCCAGTGTGGTGTCATGTGAGGGTTTTGGATGAGCACAAGGGAAACCAGGGTTTGAATCCCTACTCAGCCACAGAGCTCACTGGGTGACCTTGGGCCAGTTAATGTCTCTCAGCTGAATCTACCTCACAGGGCTGTTGTGAAAATAAAATGGGGAGAGCCATGTACACTACTTTCAGCTCCGTGGACGAAAGGTGGGATATAAATGAAATAAATAAAATATTGGCTACCGATTCATTTCCGGGCCCAATATAAAATGCTGGTTTGGGCTTGCAAGCCCTAAATCCAGAGTAGGGTGTTTTTTTCCAGCCAGTAGGCCATATCTTTACCTCCTCCATGTTTTGGTGAGTTGCAATATCTATGTAGAAACTCCAGGTTTAGAGGCAGTGTACCTAAAGTTAGAATGCTATGTGTTGCAGGAGAAACACCGGAAGAAAGCTATTGTCTGCACACACTGCTTATGTACCACTGAGGGAAACAGGATTGCTGGACAAGACGGAGCTTTGGTCTGACCCAGCACAAAGCCATGCCTAGCATCAGTATCTAGCCTCCTAGGGCAGCTGCCAGGGACCACCAGCTTGGTCTGTGTGCCAACATTTAAATGTCCCAGAATGCCCTGGAATGACATTGAGTTGGGAGCACCAAGGCATTGTGGGGAATTAAAATGGCAGATTTGGAGCATTGCTGTTGTCCGCACCCATTGCTAGGTACACATCAATGTAAGAGGGGGGTCCGCCAGAGGAGATGTTGCCCATGCCCCCATGGGCTTGGGATATAACAAGGGAGGGCTCTTGTTATGTTCTTCAGCTGCTGTGTAAAGAAATGCTGTTTGATAGCTTTTAGCAGGCTCAGTTAAGAAACAAAAAAGCCCCTTGCCAAAAAGAGTGGGGGGGGAGACAGGCACAGTGATCCATCTCGGGATGGATTGCTTGATCCCTCCTCTGCCAGCATGCTTGCTCACCTGCATGGAGTTCCTGCTCGCCTATGGCTACCAAGCTAGTACCTAAATACAAAGCTGCCCTTTTGGAATGTTGACGTGGAGCTTCCCTTGAGGACAGCAGCATTCCATGGCCATGAGTCTGTTAAAGGCAGTTTGAAAAGTCAGGGTCATTTAAGAGCAGGGTTTGCAGACAGCAAGCCTAACCATGTCTACTCAGTAGTAAGTCCTATTGAATTCAGTCGGGCTTATTGCCGGGTAAGGAGGGTTAGGATTGCAGCCTTAGTCAAGAGTTGAATGAGGGAGGAAAAACAGAGATTTCAATGTGTAGCTTCAGGATTTACTGACAGTTATTAAAAGCATATGAGCGAGGGTTGTTTGCTAATAATAATTTGGTTGATGTTGGAGGCCTTACTATTGGGAGTTGCCCGGTTGGCATTAACCTATGACAGGGCCGCCTTAGTAGTGGTTCCTCATCTGAAGAATGCCCTCCCCAGTGATGTGCACCTATCTCCCTCATTATTGACTGTCAGGAAGAAAAAATATTCTTGTTTACCTAGGCATTTGATGGCTGAAAAATACTGATCCAGGCAACTCTGAAATCATCAGGTGACAGAATGTGATGGTTTTTAACTGTTTCTATAATGTTTTTAATGATATTGTGCTATTGATATATTTGCTGCCCTCGACTCCTTTGGGAGGATGTGCAGGATGTAAACTGAACTATTACTAATGTTATTATTAGTCTTTATTTTCCAACTGATTTTGTAGGTATTTGACAGCTGCTCTTTCTGCCCCTGCAGTAAAGTAACTCCCTGAGATTGCCCCTCTCAGCCAGTCATCTTCAACTCAGTCAATCGCCTTTCCTTTCTGTTTTACTTCTCGGGGAGGTCCTGCTGATCCTTGCTCAATAATGTGGTCATGTATCATAGAATCACAGAGTTGAAAGGGGCCTAAAAGGCCATTGAGCCCAACCCGTGCTCAATGCAGGAATCCAAGTGAAAGCATCCCCGACAGCTGACTGTCCCGCTGCCTCTTGAAGGCCTCCAGTGTTGGAGAGCCCACCACCTTCCTAGGTTATTGGTTCCATTGTCATACCTCTCTAACAGTTAGGAAGTTTTCCCTGATGTTCAGTTGAAATCTGGCTTCCTGCAGCTTGAGCCCATTATTCCGTGTCCTGCACTCTGGGATGATTGAGAAGAGATCCTGGCCCTCCTCTGTGTGGCAACCTTTTAAGTATTCGAAGAGTGATATATCTCCCCTCAGTCTTCTCTTTTCCAGGCTAAACATGCCCAGTTCTTTCAGTCTCTCCTCATAGGGCTTTGTTTCCAGTCCCCTGATCATCCTTGTTATCCTCCTTTGAACCTGTTCCAGTTTGTCTGCATCCTTCTTAAAGTGCGGTGTCCAGCAGTGGACGCATTACTCAAGATGAGGCCTAACCAGTGCTAAATAGAGGGGAAGTGGTACTTTACGTGATTTGGAAACTATATTTCTGTTAATGCAGCCTAAAATAGCATTTGCCTTTTTCGCACAGGATGTCATCACAGTTGCTTCTTGAATGTGCTCATTTTTAACTGTGATGTTGGGGGACATGCGAGGTGTTGAGAATACGATCTGTGGAGCACTAAAGAAGGCAAGATCCTTCTTTCTTAAAGCTGAACCGATTGCTCTGAGGCCGTTGCAAAGAAAAGAGTTGGCAGGTTCCAAGGTACGTGATCAGACTATTATTTGGGGCCAAACAATTCCACCATAACTGCCGAGACCTGTTTTACTTTTTCCCTATAAGCCACCGGTTGTGGCCTGGCTTATTTATTGTATTTGTACTCCACTTTTCAGCCAAAAAGGCTCCCAGTGTCGCTTACATGCAATCAATCAGTACAAAACAGTCCCTTGCCTGCAGGCTTGCAATCTAAAAAACACGACACACAAGGGGAAAGGGGCAGGGAGGGAAGAGGAAAAAAGCAAACTCAGGCACCAGTTCTTAAAGAGTAGTTCTTACAGTGACCAGCTCTTATAGAAACAGTTCAGGGACAGGTAGTGCCTGATGGAGCCGGCCTTTCAGCAGAGCTGATGGAATGAGCCCTGCTTCCAACCTCTGCCACTGAGGTGGCCTGGTGGAATGGCCACTCCCAGATGACAGTTGAGGGAGAGGAGGCCTGATCGAGGCTTAGTTTCTCGTCTTTGACAGGACAGATGTTTCAGCAGCACCACAGATTGCCTTGGAAGCTGCTGAGAATTTGTTCCAAAAGTTCTTGTTGCACCATACCTTTATTAGGTTACATCACAAAAGAGTGAGCTTCAGAACTCATCACGCTGGATGTTGTGCAGAGCTTGCGGGAGGAGAGCAAGCAAAACACAAAAGTATGGCAGGGGTGGGGAACCTCTGCCACGCAGGCCAATTTTGGCCCACCAGGGGTTGCAACTTTATTTATTTTTTAATTCAATGTCCTTCCCCAAGGAGTCCAGTTACAGCATCGGCCCATGAGGCTGTTTTCCCCTAACCATAGCCTCCTGTCCATCAGCTGACGATGTGGTGGTGGGCATGGTAGAATCTTAGCAAGGATTCAAACACACACACGACAATTTGAAAATACTCTTCCCAACCCATGTCACAGATAATTGTGACCTAACAGCTATATTTGATGACATCACTGCTCTGTACCCAGAGTAGGGTCTTGAACAACTGGGCAGAGTCCTTTATGCTTATAGGCTTGTCTCAGTTCCAGACAAGCTTGGCTCCAAAAATGAGGATGCAGGTTATAGAAAACAACCACAACATTTTTGTGATGCAGGCCCTCAACGAACAGAGAAAGAACCAGGAGTTTTGTGATGTGGCTGTCAGCATGGACCAGAAAATCTTCTACGCCCACCTCAATGTCTTAGCAGCCATGTCCCCCCGTATTAGGACTCTAATATCCAGCAATGACATGAAAGCTGACGAAGGACTCTTTCTTAACTTTGATGCCAAGTCCCTGAGCTCGGCCTTGGTGGAGGAATTGCTTGACTACTTCTGTACTGGGAAGTTTGTGATTTCTGAGAAGAACGTGGAGGAGCTGCTGAAGGGAGCCAAGTATTTCAGTTCCCAGACTTTAAAAAGCCACTGCTCTGACTTCCTCCTTAGGTCCCTTAAGAAGAACAACTGTCTCTACTACATGCTCCTGGCCACCAGTTATGAAATGATAGACGTGGGAAATGCTGCCTATGATGGTATACGAGACAACTTCAATTACTGGGCGGGCCGTGGCATAACAGACTTTGTGCGTTGCCCTCATCACATCTTGAGCAGGCTCCTTAAAGATGAGAATCTTCACGTGGAAAATGAGGACCAGACCCTTTCGGCTCTCCTCCAGTGAGTAAAACATAAAAGGGAGAGGTTTTTTAAAGAGTATTTTACCTGCATACATTTATCTGCGGTCTCCACCAAGATGCTGTTAGCTGCTTACCGTGAAGTGGTACTCTTTTCAGACCACACCGGCCCCCTATCTCGCATAGAGAGTACTTTGAGTGACCGTAAACAGGGAAATCCTCAAAGCCTGATGCTTTACCAAAGGAAAGGGGCATTAATGGACTCCGTGGTGATTTTAGGGGGACGAAAAGTCCAGGGTAACTTCCACAGCGGAGTTTTTGCTTATATCATTGGAGAGAACATCTGGCTAAAGCTCACAGAGATGCCATACAAAGCAGCTGCTCCTAGTGCAACATCATTAGGGAAATACATTTATGTTTCTGGAGGAGCAACAGAGCAGTCCTCTCGCTTGAAGACAGCCTGGAAGTATGATACGGATACTAACTCTTGGACCAGACTTCCAGATCTGCCGATAGGTTTGGCCTTCCACACCATGGTGACTTGTGGGGGGGGGCAGTGTACTCCATAGCAGGAAGCACAGCCCCAAGAAAGTACATTTCAAGTATCTACAAGTACAATGAAGGGAAAGAGGAGTGGATTCTTGCTGGGGAAATGAGTATTCCTATGGATGCAACTGCGTTAATCACCAAGGGAGATGAGGCTATTTACATTGTGACAGGGCAATGCCTGGAGGATGTGCGCTTCTCCCGAGTAGGTGCACTGGATTGCTTTGACACTAAAACCGGGAATGTGGTGCAATATTATTTTTTTATTTATTATTTTATTTATTATTTTGTTTCATTTCTAGACCGCCCATAGCTAGTAGCTCTCTGGGCGGTGTACAAAACTGGATTAAAATACAATAATATAATAAAATCAATATCACATAACAGCAAGTTAACTAACAAAAATTAAATGTAAAAACATTAAAATGCCTGGGAGTATAGCCAGGTCTTAACCTGGCACCTAAAAGAAAGTACCGTAGGCACCAGGCGTATCTCCTCAGGTAAGCTGTTCCAGAGTTCGGGGGCCACCACAGAAAAGGCCCTAGATCTAACAACATTCCTCCGGGCTTCCTGATGAGTTGGTACTCGGAGGAGGGCCTTAGATACTGAACGAAGTGAACGGGTAGGTTCATAGCGGGAGAGGCGTTCCACAAGGTATTGTGATCCCACACCGTATAAGGCCTCACATCCTTCTGCCTGCAGGAAGAGGAACATTGCGCTGCCAGGGAGGGAGAGCCCCTTGTCATCTGCTGCTGCTGTGCTGCTTCCCCTGGCGGTCACCACCACCACCCTTCCTGCTGGAATGCTGCTATTGTATTTTATTGTATTATAATGCTATTTAATTATTTGTTCTGTTGAGTTTGCTATTTATTTCTATGTTTTTGTATTTTATGTTGCTGTTTTACTCTTATGTACACCGCCCAGAGAGCCTTTTGGCTTTGGGCGGTATAGAAATTAAATTAATTAAATAAATAAAAATTTCCCATCCAGTTCATTCAAAAGCCCTTGCTGTCCTTTCCACAGGAGAACATCTTGAGCATACAGAGCCACAAAGAGAGTCTGGAAATAAATCTGCAGAAAATCACAATGAACAAATCCACAAACCTTATGCCTCTCTTGCCAGATAACTACAGCTTGCATCATTCACATGCGGTGTGCTCTCTTGGGGATAACAAAGTGTTTGTTTGTGGTAGCCACGTTTGTCCAGGCGATAAACGTTTTGAGGAATATTCTATCAATCGGCAAGCATATATGTTAGAACAAAATGTGGGGGAATGAAGGATATTGGCTCAGCCTCCAGAAGCTCTGGGTGGTCCTGCTTGTTGCACAGCTAAGTTGCCATGCAAGATTCTCCAAAAAACTGCAGTCAATTAATTTGGGAACACAAAATCAGACAGAATTCTGGCAATAAAGAATGACTCACTCGCAAATGACAGGGAAACACAAGGTTGCTTCCCTTCGTCTCTTTATCGTGTGCTTTGTTTCAGCAATTTAACTAGAGTGGGCACAACCAGGACAGGGGTACAAAATGGGCATTCAAAGATTATGTAGTGTATCGATAGTCAAAATATATAACATTTTCTTTGGGGCGTGAAAACTCAAGCATGTTTTCAAAATGGTAGATGCCAAGTCAGAAACCAGCCTGTTCTGAGGGCAATAGGCCAGGCAGAGTGCCGCCACTGCAGCTTCTCCATGGACTCTGTGCCCGTAGCCTAAGCGCATCCAGCCACTGAGCATTGCCAGCAGTTTGGCTTTGGAACTGCAGCAGTAGTGCCTTCTAAGTCCACAACCGTTCTTACCTACTTTGCTGCTGGTTGCAACACAGAATTTAGGGCCTGCCCAAGGCCTAGAAATGAGTAGTGACAGCACTGCTTTCCTTCAGGTGTAGATGGTTTCACAGCACCAAGGCATCCTGCACTCCGTAAATAACCAGGGTCAGCCTCTTGCCCGGTTCCTGCTTTTAGGAAACAGTGTGGTTCCTGAGGATATTGAAAATGTATATGATTTTAAAATGGAACAAATGTTAACCTCACTAATGCAGTGTTATAATTCTTTGATCTTGTGACTCCGATATGAATTTGCTCACAAAATTCTTAGAGAAGGCAAAGCTCTGCTGAGGCATTACTTTTTCACAACCAGCTGGAAGTGGAATTAAACCATGGTTTCACTATTTCTATGGCCAAGATCCTACTGTAACATTTGAGAGACACTGTAGCCCTTTTCAGCAAATGATCCCTGCAACAGTAATTAGATGCTTCCTGCTTGTTGCTTCGGCTTCTGCCTGCTTCTTGTACACAGTGCAGCCGTGGCATTACTGATTAAATTCTCCTTAAAGAATGAGTTCCTCTTCCCTGTACAGGGTGTGTGTGTCAGTACTGATTTCTTCTCATGTATTTATTTCCTTCTCTTTTAAAACATGAAACAGCACTTTTTTGCAAGGGAGGAAAAGGGGGTGTGTGTGAGAGGGAACCAGAAAGGAATCCCTGTCTCAAGCACAACCTGAACATGGGTGCCATGCTAGCATCCAAGATATTTACAGTTAGCAAAACAACATTATATCCTCCTTCTTTGAAACAGATGATGCTTTTCATCAAGATGATGAAAAGCATCAGCTTGCTCAATGCCCTGATGTGTAGTTTTGAAAGCCAAACAAAGGACCATCCTTGCAGGTCCTCACTGGCCCACTGCCATTTTGCTCACAGGTGAAGACATTTATTTACTAGTATTCCTAATTATGAAGGTTGCCACTGTTCTCTTGTTACACTTTAATTGGACTTTTGTCTTTTAATAGAGCGCTTCCGCAAAGTGTTTTCCTGATATTTTGCACTGGCTTTGTGGGGTTCTTAACAGAAAAATGACATGTAAATTTACAAAGCAAATACTAAATACATGCACACATGGACAGACATTTTAAGTATGGTGGCTAAATGTGTACTTCATGATTCTTCTGTATTATTCAGACGATGCTTAATGATTGAGTAGGGAGCAGAAACTGCACCCAATCCAGCCCTGTAAAGGGTAGTCTGTTCCCCCCTGACCACCTCCCCCAATTGCACACCAGAATTGGGAGAAGGGTTTTAGAGCAGGATATGGGGCTTTGGAGTTGGGGTTGGGGCACTGGCCCAACAGCTCTTCCATTCCAGCAAAACTACTTGCCAGAAAAGGAGCTAGGATGACTCTGACGGTATAGCAAGGTTATGGAAATCAAGCAAGTAAAACTTTACTTACGATTGCATAATAATTTCCAGAGAACTATAACAAAGAACGGAACCAGTTGTCCTTTAGAAGGGAGGGAAATGAGAAACAAGGAAGCTTGTCACCGGCGCTGGCTACGGAGGAATTCTCTTGAGCTCTGACACAAAGCTGTGTGCAGCTCTCTTAGGGCAACTTCACCCCAGTAAGGGTCCAGAATGTTGCCATCTTGTTCCTGTGCTTGTAACAACAACTTGCCATGCAAAATTCTAGTAGGCAACTCTTTCACAATGCTAGTTGAAATGCCAGGAAAAATGTCACTTGCTTCATTTCTGCATCATAGCTGTAGAACACATGTGGGGAACCTTTAACCCTCTAAATGTGGCTGAACTACAACTCCCATCAGCCTCAGCAAACAGCCAATGGCTAGGGAAGATGAGAGTGATAGGTCAGCAACATTTGGAGGGCCAAAGGATCCCCACACCTGCAGTAAAAAGTACAGGAGCAATGCCAGTAAACAGCTGGCAACCCCAAGAAAATGTATTGAAGCCATGGAGTTGTACATTAAAAGAAACACATTTAATACTAGTTGTAAAAAGAGAGAAACAAGAGAAAAAATTCTAGTACTGCAATCCTTAGCCCATATTCTTGGGAATAAGTCCCACAGAATAGTGTAATTTACTTCCAAGTATATATGCATATGATTGGACTATAAATGCTGCAATCCTGTACACACTTACCTGGGAGTAAAACCCACTGAACTCAGTGGGACTTACTTCAGAGTAAACCTGTATAGGATCAGACCACATAAGGATCTTTATCATGTGTTTTATTTCTATACTAATGGTCTGATCTTTTTTATGTTGTAATGGCACTAATTTCAGTGGGAAGTTTCTGCAGTCCTCAGCATGCACATGAGAAAAATGAACTTATGTAATTCAGTGGGTTTTACTTCCGAGTAGATGGATTTGGGATTCATCTTTAACAGTTAAATCCTATGCATCTTTTTTCAGAAGTCTCATATTCAGTCTTAAGGATGAAATCCCAAGCACACTTACCTGCAAATAAGTCCACTAAACTCAATAGAACCTTTTTCTGAGCAGACCAGCATAGGCCATAGGATTATACTGCTAAGCGTGTTTAGGAATGTGGAGTGCAATACTTTACCAGAGCTTGGAAAAGTTACTTTTTTGAACTACAACTCCCATCAGCCCAATCCAGTGGCCATGCTGGCTGGGGCTGATGGGAGTTGTAGTTCAAAAAAGTAACTTTTCCAAGCTCTGTACTTTACACATTTATTCGGAAGTCGATTGCACATTGTTCAGTGGGAATTTCTTCAGATTGAACCTAGGATTACAGTTTTAGATTTCTAAATTGTTAGACACATATAATTTGGGCAGTAATGGTGGTAAAATGACAATCTTATAAAGCCACTGAGAAGAGTCTTCTAGCATGCTTCCTTGTCATTCCCTGCTGATTGGGGCCTAGCAGAGTGAAAGGAGTGCCTACTTCAAACAGCCAAGTTGAGTGAGAATTCTGTAACTGCAGAAGAAGAGGCAGCGAATCCTGATGAGAGCATCCCATCTACATCATCACACAGTTTGGTAGCAGCAGGAGATAAAGGTGTAGAGACACTGGATTCAGTAATTCAAGCAATATCTCTTGACAGTCAGAAAGGACAGTCAAATGGTGACAGCGATAGAGAAGCAGAAAGCAGTATTGACGCCTGGCCCGTTTTTTCTATAACCTTAGAAGGGGGCACAGCTGTGACTATCGTAAAGGGACCCTGCACTTCCAAATTTGCCACTACACTACCCCTTTTGGGGGGTGCATACCAGGGGCGCATGGCCAGATGCAACAGTGGGAGAAGCCATGCATTGTTAGAGCAAATAGGCTGTGGCCTTTTTCTTCATGCGCAATGCCATTTTAAAGCTGTGGATGTAGGTGGGAAACCTTTGGCCCTCCAGCTGTTGCTGAACGTCAACTCCCATCATCCCTGGCCATTGGCCATGCTTGCTGGGGCTGATGGGAGTTTATCTCAAGATTGTGAAAATATGCAAGACTAAGCCTGAAAAGGGAGTAAGATGTCCCTGGCTTTTGTTACTCCAAGTACCCCTTTCATGCCTAAAATGTTACCTTGGCATATGTTTTTCTCTTTGTTTTATGACGTTTTACTCCCTGCACTGTAACTCTTTGGGGAAAGTATATAATCTGTGTCTTTTCAATAAACGGGGTTCCCATTTCTGAAAGGCATCTTGCTGGAAGGTTTTGGGACCCCTTTGCAAAGGTAAATCTGGTGTCATATTTTCTGGGCCTCTGGCAGTGGGACAGTGCTCTCAACTCCGCATCTTCCCGGGTGGATGTGAGGTGAGTAAGTAGTGACGGCTTTTCTTGTTGGGTTTGGACCTAACAGTCTTATAGGCCACTTCCAAGTCCACTATTCTAGGGGTATATGACCACCAACACCATCACCCTGGATAGAAAAAAGCCAACACAATACATGGAAGGACACTGTGGGTGCTTCCTTGCAGTTGCGATTTTCAAGTGGGATTCAATAACATACCATCAAATCCTGTATGTGCAGTTAAAAATGTTCTGGAGGACTGCCTCTTATAGTCAGAGGAAGACAGTAGGAAGAGCTAATAAAGGGATAAGATCATTTTTCTTTGCAAGTGCTGATTTAAATTTTGGCGCCAACGGGCACCATTTTGTCCATTTACCTTTTCAACAGGGTCCAGGGCGGGGAACGCAGGCAGCTCCTCCCCAATCTCCGAGCAGTGAGATTTCCAGGGTCCGTGCGCTCATCCAGGGTTTGGTTTCCTTTGGGAAGAAGGTTAGCGGAGACTGCGATGTCTTTATGAAGTATGGTTTATTTACACACATTCCAACCTGAGCTTAGGATGGAGGGGTTCAATGCATCAGCAGTCCAATATCCAGTTTTTCAATAAGTGTTACAGGAGGCACCCAAAAAGCCGTGGTGTGGAGGGCCAGTCTCCCTCCTGTCCCCAGCCTTTCTCTAGACACACTCAAACAAACCTCTAGCCACCAGGAAGGGGGGGAAGGCTCTCCTTAAGTGTTTCAATGACAAAAGGATCTTCCAGGCCCATTTAACCAGTTGCTGGGCAACTAAATAGGCCCATTAACTACCTGGCCACTCTATTTGGTTAACAAAAGAAATTCATCTGGCCAGCAGAGAGAGTTTCTTTGCCCCCAGGTGCAAGTCTCCAAATAAGAGGTTGGAAAGGGGGGCCACAGGAATCATCCTACCCAACCCCCATGCTCATAACACTACACCCTTCTCTGAAAAAGGCCTGTCCCAGACCTGCAAACAAACAATACAATAACAGCTTCTTCTACAAAGAAATAACAGGTACAGGTTAGTCAGACATTGAAATATACATCATTAAAGCCTGAACTGCTCTAATTCTGACACTTGACAGCATGTTTCTTCAATGGCGCTGAAACCCCCAACCCCCCATAAGTTGCAGAGGGACCCCCAAGCACGCCCGGGCGACCAGCAGGGAGGGGTGTAGCTAAAGGCCCCCTCTTGTTTGCGGTTGGTGGATTTTTTCCTGAATTCCCCTTTTTCTACTTGATGAGCTTCTCCCCTGACAGTATGTTATGCTGAAACCACCAACCCCCCATAAGTTGCAGAGGGACCCCTAAGCATGCCCGGGTGACCAGCAGGGAGGGGTGCAGCTAAAGAGCCCCTCTTGTTGTTTGCGGTTGTTTTCCCCCCCTGAATTGCCCTTTTTCTACTCGATGGGCTTTTCCCCTGACAGCATGTTTCTTCTTCCATAGCGCAGCAAAATCCAACCCCCCATAAGTTGCAGGGGGACCACCAAGAATGCCCGGGCGACCAGCAGGGAGGGGTGCAGCTAAAGGCCCCCTCTTTTTGTTTGCAGTTGGGTTTTTTTTCCTGTTTGCTGTTTGGTTTTTTCAAAGTAGGACACCCGAGCAGCCACGGAATGAGGGTGGAGGGAGAAGCCTGCAACGCGGCAACAGGTTTTTTGCCTGGATGAAACTAAGAGCAGAAAAGAGGAGAATAGCACCCCCCAGTGTCCACAGACTTTACCTGCAGGAGACAGGGAAACACCGCCCCTTCAGTTAACATTTTAATATGGGGCATGGTGTCATGGCCCCGTCAGAGGACTCCTCAGATGAGGACGACTCGGGAGTAACAGCAGCAGACCCAGGAGCAGCAGGAGACACGGAGGAGCCTCCTGAGAATCCAGCTCCTTCTGCCCCTCAGCTGCAGAGCACCCCAGGGACAGCAGAGGCCCTGCAGCCAGACACAGGCAGTGAACAGGATACTCCCCCCTCACCTGCAGAACGTAGACAGCAGAAGGTCAGGCAGAAGAGAGGCAGGCCTGAAGGCCCAAACGCTGAGGGCTCACACCTGCTGTCCATCCTGCTCTTTATAAGGCACACCTTGGCTGCAGCTTGTTGCTAACTGCAATGTCAGGCGTGGCATTGTGTAGACCTAGTTTCCCTGCAGCATCTCTTTGACTGACCTCCTTGGCAATTGATCCTGGACCTCCACTGACCTCGCTTCTGGACTTCCAAAGTACGCTTCGGATAGGCCTGGCAGATTTACAACCCGACTGCTGGCTAAGGACTTTCCTTCCCTGCCAAAGACCCAGGAATTTCCAGCCCCTCCTGACACTGCTGATGCAGTGTAGAGCTGACACATGGCAAGAAAAAACCCGAATGCAGATAACGCGTGCGCATGTGAACACCAAAAAAAAAAATCCGCAGCGAGGACGGACATATATGAACCATCCAAATCAATCACACTGCAAAAAGAAGCATTTATAATGTGGATCCTGGGCCCCATATAAACAGGGCCTTAAAGAGAGAAGGGGGATTTCTTCAGAAGTTAAACTAAGATTGGGGTTGGGGGAGAAACTATTTGCCTGAAAGCAAAGTCCACTTTAGCCATCCCGTGTGGTTTTTCAGCAGTTGGTTCAGCACTGAACAGTACGTGCCATCAAGGGCGCAGGGAAACTCTCGCCATCCCATCATCAGGGATGGGGGAGAAATATGATTCTGTTTGCATTTCAAGGCGAACCTCCCTAATTTGCACTTTGGCCAACTGAAACACACCCATCCTTTGAAAGTCGCACTTCTCTGAATTTTGCAATGCAGTTCTCCAGCCAAGTGATTGCGTATTCTAGGGGAAAGTGTGCATAAAAATGCAAATATTAGTGGAAACAGCATAGAGGAATTCATTATATTAGGGAAAATATAAATATTTGGGAAATGCTTTGCAAAAATGAGCACATTAGGCAAAACTGCATACAAACCTAAGTATTAGGAGAAATTTGCACTAAAATGCTGGTGAATTTTCATGAGGCCTTTTTTAAAAAATGGCAAACTAATCTGGGAATGTGACGAACTAAACTTAAGACTGGAAAAATGAGAAAGAAAAACTGAAATTGACTGATTTGCCCATCCTTACCCACCACCGAGAGGAGGATGCTCTGTTTGGGTGAATGGGGCACTGCCCCACCATAGAATCACAGAATCATAGAATGGCAGAGTTGGAAGGGGCCTATAAGGCCATTCAGTCCAACCCCCTGCCCAATGCAGGAATTGAACTTAAAGCATTCCTGACAGGTGGCTCTCCAACTGCCTCTTGAATGCCTCCGGTGTTGGAGCGCCGCCACCTCCCTAGGGAATTGGTTCCATTGTCATACCACTCTAACAGGAAGTTTTTTCTGATGTTCATCCTAAATCTGGCAGGGTGTGAATGCAGGAGCCCTTTCCCATTGCTCGCCCTTGTTGTCTTGTGACCAAAGGTATGCTGCCTTGGAATGTGGAGGATCCATTTAGATTTAGCAATTGACAGACTTCCTCCTCTTCTCTCCCCTCCCCCCAATGAATTTTCCTAAGCCTTTTAAAAAACTGCCTGAGCCGCTGGCCACCACGACACCTTGCGGCACGAATCCCATAACTGTGCAGCATGCAGACGGTCTTTTGTGTTTGTTTGTTTGTTCCATGCCCTTAACCTGCTGCTGATCAAATTCATTCAGCTGTCCCAAGTTCTTCCATTATGAGAGAGGGAGAAAAAAAATCCCTAATTGCACACCTCTTATAATTTTGCAAAACACTCTATACCATGTCTCCTTTTCTCCAACACCATTCTCAGTCATCTTTTTTTATCCATAAACTTAAAAGCCCCAAGCACTTTTTTTTCCTTTTAATTTTTGACAGTGTGCCTGCCATCAGGCCAGAAGGCAAACTGAAAAGAACAACAACTGGTCTGTCTGTCTGTCCTTCCATCTCTCTGTCTCTGTCTCTTATCTAAAATCTCTTTTGCTGGGTGCAATAAAGACTCACTTTAAAACACTTTGTTATACAACACCTGGTGGAGAAATATTCAACTAAAAAGGGGAGTGCCCTATATGTGGCTTTTATAGATTTTAAACAAGCTTTTGATCTTATACCCAGGAATAAACTATGGGACAATTTTGAGACAACCAACATAGATAGACGACTTTTAATGTTGATACGTTCATGAAAATACCAGACTACGGGTCAGATGCGATAACATAGGACATTTGACTAAACCAATTCCCACCTACGAGGGAGTCAAACAGGGATGTGTTTTAGCTCCCTCTTTATTTAACTTTTATGTAAACTCCATGATCGATTCTTTGGCGCAGACTGCATCACAACCAGCGACTCTAGCTAATAGAATGATATCTACATTACTTTACGCTGATGATGCAATTCTGCTATCACTAACTTGCAGTGGATTATGACGCCTGTTGCGTGCGTTGGCGGATCATTGTGCCAAGGACCACCTAATTATTAACCATACTAAAACAAAAGTACTGGTGTTTACTAAAAGTAAGGTGAGACATAACTGGCAATTGAATGGATTGAAAATTGAACAGGTTTCATCCTTCCGATACCTGCGGGTGACTTTCCACGCTTCAGGTTTATGGCATTTCCATATCAAGAATACCATCTTGATCGCGCGGAGGACCTCCAAAGCACTTCTCTCTTTCTTTCATACTAAGGGTAGACAACACATCTCTTCTACCATCCTTGTGTTTGTGGCGAAGGTTATTTCCCAATTGATGTATGGCACACAGATACTAACTTTTCCAAAATCAGTCCCTTTCGAACCTATACAGACAAAATTCCTGAGGGCTGTTTTTGGGATCCCATCATGTGTCTCAAATGCGATAGTAAGAATGGAAGCCGGTCTCCCTTCCATCAAAGCTCGAATTTGGAAACTTAAAATAAAGTGGTGGCTAAAACTCCAATTCTCACCTGTAGGCTTGGCTTCCTTAGTACTCTCTGACACCTTTCAATCATCCAAGTCGGTGATTAAGAAAGTGTCACCTCTCGGCTTTTCGCCTGCCAACATTTACAACTTAGGATATGTTAAAGCATGGTCAGCTATGTCCCAACGCATAATGGACATAGAACTGCAAACCCAACTATCTGTGTCATCTAACAAGCTTGATACCATCACCTTTTCCAGGGGCTTTGCCCCTGCTCAATACCTTAGTAACCTCCTTATTGCCAGATACAGAAGAACTTTTACCATGGCGAGATTCAACGTGATGCTGTCAGCTTTACTCGAGGGTAGGTTTCGTGGGGTCCCGCGCTCGGATAGGCTGTGCCCATGTGGAACTGGAGAAACTGAGACAATATCCCGTGTCCTTTTATACTGTACTTTCTACCAAGATATCCACACTTGCAGCATCACTCCTATCATTCAATCGATACCTGTCCGTGACTCATTATACTATACAAGACATTTACTGCAAGATTGCCACCCTCAGATTACATACATCGTTGCTAAGTTCTGCGCCACAGCAATTATAATTCGTAGAACACTGCTAAATCAAAAGTCCATATAAAGAGTATCGACACTGGTTTTAATTTGTTTTAAAAAATGGTTTTAACTGTATGATGATTTTGTGTTGGCCATCGGCCGCAATAAATAAATAATAATAACTTTAAAACACTGCCACAAGTAAAAATGTTCTGACAAAATAACAAATGAAAGCAGATAAGAAGCACATGTAACAACAATCTTAGAAACTGCCTGTCTTTAAATAACAAGGGGCCCCTCTAGACATCCTTTTTATTGTGCATTCATGATGCTTTGTGCTCATGATGGTATTGGGGGCGAGTATATGTGATCTTGCCAATTATTATTTCATTTATTTACTTTATTTGTTTAATTTGTTAGTTGCCTCATACCTAGTGGTCCCTAGGCGACTTACAACACACTTTAAAAACATGCAATATAGAAGAAATTTACCATGCCATACAGTTTGTGCCTGCAGAAGTTTCCAGGTGGACATACTGCTTCATTTCCAGTCAGAGCATGACCCATCGCTCTCTGCTGAGATCCTGTCATTTTCCCTAGCACAAATGTTCCCGTATATGTCTTTAGCCCGGACTTTGTTGTGCTATAGCGCAAGAGGGCCCCTCCAGACAGCGATAATGTAATAACACAAGGCAGCGACTCCCAAGCTTTTTCCCCCTACGGACCACTTGAAAAATGGCAAACCGCTTGATGATTTTTCTGCCTGTTGCAGCAATTGTAATACGCTGTGCTAGATGCTGTATGATTTCTATAGTTTTTATTTCCTATACGTTGTATTTTATTGCATTCCACAGAATTCAAGCTGTAAGTGCAAAAGAAGAAACAAAAGAAGCAATAAAAAATTGATTAAAAATCAGTCTAAATATTTAATGCTGTTAGACATCTGGAAGTTGGACAGTGAAAAAAGATAAGAGAAAAATCAACGCATTTGAAATGTGGTGTTGGAGAAGAGCTTTACGCATACCATGGACTGCAAAAAAGACAAATTGGGTGTTAGAACAAATTAAACCAAAACTATCACTAGAAGCTAAAATTATGACACTGAGGTTATCATACTTTGGACACAATGAGAAAACATGATTCATTAGAAAAGATAATAATGCTTGGAAAAACAGAAGGGAGTAGAAAAAGAGGAAGGCCAAACAAGAGATGGATTGATTCCATAAAGGAAGCCACAGACCTGAACTTACAAGATCTAAACAGGGTGGTTCATGACAGATGCTATTGGAGGTCACCGATTCATAGGGGCACCATAAGTCATAGTCAACTTGGAGGCACATAACAACAACAACAAAGACATCTGGAGGAGGACACCATCACATTGACTACCCTGTCAGCTCTGCACTGAGACAGCAATGCCGGTGGGGGCTGGAAATTCCTGGGTAGTTATCAGGGCGGGAAAGTCCTTAGCTAGCAGTCTGGTCATAAATCTGCCAGGCTAACGAGGATGAAGCATGATAAGGGCAAGGCCTGTCCTAAGCTTACATGCCAAGCCAGAAACGAGGTCAGTAGAGGTCTGGGTTCAATTGCCAAGGGGTCAGTCCAAGATAAGGTTCAGGGAATCTGGAAACACACAAAGCCACACCTGAC
This sequence comes from Rhineura floridana, assembly GCF_030035675.1. Lineage (NCBI taxonomy): Eukaryota > Metazoa > Chordata > Lepidosauria > Squamata > Rhineuridae > Rhineura > Rhineura floridana. Next base: position 14,639,317 of record NC_084496.1, read on the forward strand.
ATTGTAGTCAGCAACAAGCTGAACCCAAGGTTTGTCTTTTAAGGAGCAGGTTTGTCAGCAGGTGTGAGCCCTCAGCATTTTGGCCTTAAGTGGACAGGCCTGCCCCTCTTCTGCCTGACCTTCTGCTGTCTATGTTCTGCAGGTGAGGGGGGAGTATCCTGTTCACTGGCTGCGTCTGGCTGAAGAGCTTCAGCTGTGTCTGGGGTGCTCTGCAGCTGAGGCAGAGAAGGAGCTGGGTTCTCAGGAGTTTCCTCCGTTTCTCCTTCTGGGTCTGCTGCTTCTGGGTCTGCTGCTGTTACTCCTGAGTCATCCTTGTCTGATGAGTCCTCTGACGGGGCCATGACATACCCTGGGCAAGGCACACCTCTGCTTAAAACAGGTGTGGGGGACATTTGGCCCTCCATATGTTGCTGAACTACAACTCCCATCATCCCTGGACATTGGCCATGCTTGCTGGGGCTCATGGAAGTTGTGGCCCTCCAGATGTTGCTAGACTGCAAGTTCCCCACATCTGCTTACAATGTTTGTTGTGCCTCTTCTGATTTGTGTGTGTACTTCCCTCTCTCCCTGTAGGTGGTTGGGCTGGTCACCTGGAAGGATCTGGCCCGATACCAGCTGGGGAAGGAAGGCTTGGAGGAGCTACCCCTGGCAGAGACGTGACTTCACCCCTGGGTGCTGCGGGCCTTGTTGTGCATCAGGATCTCACCAGCCTCCCAGCGCTGTTGGCCTTGGGAGGCCGTGGAGGGAAAGCTGAACATCAAAATACAGTATCCCACATGGGCCTGTTGTTGGATCAACCCAGAAACTTTATGAAAAGAAAGTCTATGAATATGAGACTGAGCGGACACAGCGCCCTTCCCCTGGAGGATCATTGTCCTACACAGAGCCATCCAGCAGCGAAAGCTATGTACGAGAGACTTTTGTAAGTCCACAGAGCAGAGAGAACCTCCGCTATGGGCGAGAAGCTCTCGGCTCCACAAGGACTTATTTAAGGGAAAACTATGACTCTCCAAGAACTGAGACTTACTATTCTGAGTATAGAAGTGAAGATCCTAGTCCCAGCAACCCCTACCTGAGTCAAAATTACAGTTTGCCTCGCCATGAAGGACACTCCACATACATGACAAAAGACTGGAATGCCAATTCTCCTGAGGATTCCACATCCTAAATCTGGCAGGGTGTGAATGCAGGAGCCCTTTCCCATTTCTCAGAACAGTAATGAGTGATGAGGTATGTGTGTGAAAACAATATAGTACATTGTTGTTTTTCTTTCCTAGCAAGGTTTTTGTAGTAAGCTATAATACTGGTATTGAATGCAACTACAGATAGCTTTTGGTGCTAGAGAATAGCTGCAGTTTACTCTTCTTCCCATTAGGGGCACTATAAGATCTGTTGGTCTCTGCAGAGACAGGATGATCCCTTCTTCTTTCAGACCAAAAAGGCAGCAGCCCAGGTACGCTATATTTATACTGTGGAGGTGGCTCAGTGGCAGCAAGTAGTGTCTTCTCTCATTACCTACAGCAGAAAAGCCATGAGTGTAGTATACATGCGTAAGTTTGAGCAACTTTCACCATTTGAAGCTCTTGAGATTTTGGAAAACCCAGTAGCAGGGAAAATATCAACTCTCCCAGCTGCTAAGCCAAAATGTGGGCAGCTGTTTGTCTATAGCTACGAAGGCCACAAACATAAAAAAGATGACTGGAGATGTGATCAGTACACATGGATTCAAAAAGGAAGGCATTTGATACCAAGGGGGGATCCTCCGGTACGAAAGATATACTTTCAAAGACTATTTAACGCAGAGCAAGTGTTGTTTCACAGATACGCATACGAAGTGCCTGATGGAAGTGTAACATGCTATCCACGCATGAGAAATTCAACCATACCAAGGGTCTACATCAATGCAGATGACATGAAGTCTCTTCTGAATCAAAACTGGCTAGTTGACACTGTAATTGAGGGATTCCTAATTACTAGAACAAATTTAGAGACTGTGACAAGTACAGATGTTGACGTGTGTGTCTTCAGCCCATTTATTATGTGGTCCATGGAATTACAGGGATACACAACAAGCGTTCATAACTTTGGCACAAACTTGGACATCTGGCTCCTCCCCACCAATGTACACAGTTCTCATTGGGTTCTTCAAGTGGAAAATTATTCTGTATCTTGATTCCAAACATGGCATCTCCACCAAGTACACCAACATGCTGCAAACATTTATAGAGATGCAGTCAGCTTCAGCAATGAATTGGTCAGAGTGGATCATTCATGCACCTCTTGACATACCAGTTCAAAAGGACTCTTCCAACTGTGGGGTGTTTGTATGTCTGTTTGCACATGTGTTGTGCAGTGGCTCTCCAATCCCCTTCCCGGTAGACATGGTCCCTGTACGGCAGTGGATTGCTACGGAACTGCTCAGCAAGAATGCATTACTTCCACAACCAAGTGCAACTCAGAGACAGCAGCAGAGAACAAAGAAACAAATCAGAAAGTCATGAACAATTTCAACACTCCTGTCTCAAGAAATGTGCCTAAAGAACCATTGTCTACAATTGCATTCTTATCGTCAGCAGTACAACAGTATTAAAAGTCATCTTGGTCATTGTGTTTAATGGGTAATCTGTGCAAGAAACCCAAGGAGGACACAATGATTTGATGGGTTTGGCTCGCTGGGAAGTCACCGTTCTGGGCTGTTTCATTCAGTTCTGGAGGGCATTTTGGTTGTTAAAGGGTTCATAAAAAATCCTGTTAGAATGGTTTTTGTTCCTAAATGTTGTTCTCAAGTGTTCTCAAGCGTCTCTAACACATCTCAGTGTTTTTGGCATCAATTTCTTTTATAAAGGGCCCGTTCTGGCCTGTTCCGTTCCATCGCTGGTGTTTTTTAAAAAAATGTTTCCTCTTAAATTGTTTAAACTACTCTATAGATGTGTGTTGCTGGATTGTGAAATGTTATTTAAACCGCTCTTTTAAATGTCTATATTTTAATGGAATGGAATATATATTGCCTTAGGAGGGTTTTTAACCTTAACATAGGCATAGAAATATAAATAATAAATAAGCAGATTTCCTTGTTGGTGAGAAATGGGAACATTTCTAATTACAAATCTGGCAGACAGCATCATAAAATTCACACCATGATCATCACAAGGGCTCAAAGATTAGAGCTGTTCACCAACTGAAGATTACTTTGATGATTCTTAATTGTTCTGCTAGCTCCTTGATTAAATTCATTTCTTTTTTTATGTATATACATTTTATTGATTTTCAAAAACACAAGTAACTACTTTGACAATTCAATCCTAGAAAATTATACAGATTGAAAACTGCCTTAAAATTGATGGGTAAAAATAAAACTTAAAATGCCGAATGATAGAACAAAACTATTCCCCAACAGGTTCTAAATGACTGGTGAATTTAAGTACATTTCTGTGGCCAAATCGCAATCAGGATGACAATATAGGTCGATACAGATCTAAAGCTGCAATCCGATGCACACTTAACTGCCATTGAGCTCCATTAAGCAAGCAGAACTTAAGCATGTCTAAGACTGTGCAGTTGGAGAGATAGATTAAGCTTCAAACTGAGGGGATGGCTTGCCCAAGATCACCCAGGTTGTAGCTAAGCATGGATCTTTACTTTTTCACACACACACACACACACATCTCCAGAGGAGGTATATTCAGTGGAAGGCCACATGCATGCTTTGTGGGCAGAAGATCCCAGGCGCAACCCCCAGGATCTTGAGCTCTCTTCAGTTATCCTTCTGAGTTAAGACAACTTATGGAGGGGCACGGGGAAGAGAACAGTCACTCCACCACCGCCCCGTCACCATTCTGGCTGCCCTCTAATCACTAGAGGGAGACATCTGAAGAAGCGGGGAGCCTCCTGTATTCAGTCCCCACACATTTTAGAAGCCTGGAAAACTTGGGGTCCTAAAATGCAGAGGAAGCCTCCCCCAGTACAGGAGCCTCCCCACTCAAGGGCAACAGGAACTGCAAAGGAGGTCAGCATCAATGAGCACTTATGAAGGCCCTTGCCCCTGCAGGGGACCCACCGCCAGTCCCTGGACACTCCAGGCTGTGCTATTCTGCCTCCTTGCTGTTGTTGCCTGTCCACCTGCCTTCCCTGAGCAAGCAAGATGGGAGCGGGGCAAGAAGCAGCAGCTGTCATCTTTGCACACCTTACCCTCTTTCTTTCTTGACGGTGGTGCCAGCTGAGCAAGCCCATAGAGAAGAGCTGTAGGTCAGGAGCAGAGCATCTGCTCTGCATGCAGAAGGTCCCAGGTTCAATCCCCGGCACCTCTTAAGTAGGGCTGGGAGAGACCTCCACCTTAAACCCTGGACAGCTGCTGCCAGTCAGTGTAGGCAATACAGAGCTAGATAAGCCAGCGGTTTCTAAGCCCAAAAGCAGGGGTGGAGCACAAAAGCACTCTTCCCCACTTGTCATCCCCAGGAACTGGCATCCAGAGGCATACTACCTCCACCAGCAGAGATACAACAAAATGGCATCACCCATGTGCAAAGCAGGTGTGGGAACCTCGAGGTCTGCAGAAATAAAAACTACAAGTAGAGCTGCTATCAGCATCTGTAATGTTGACCTAGATGGACTAATCCAAGGCAGTTTCTGTCCTGGCCAAGCCCGTTGGAATCCGACTTGATGGGGTATTTTTCTCTGGTAGAGAAACGTCCGTCTAGAATGCTTCATGGGTCAGCTTACAGGTTACACAAGATTCTGCATCGCTACACACCATAATCAGGCATTACAACTCAAAGGTAAGATGTCGCAGCAATTAGAAATGCTCCCCTATGACCCTTAAATAGGCGCAGGCGGGCCCTTTCTACTTGCATGAGGGAGGTGTCACAGAACGGGAACGCCTGCGTGAACAAGCGCTCCTCCTAGGTGAGCCTGCCGGTGCAGTTGTCTGTGTGTCTGAGGCGATGGGGGGGTGGCACCTCATTGAGACCCTCCTCTAGAGGAGGTGTGCACAGCGGCAGCAGCTTGGGCAAAGGGAGGGGAGGAAAAGGGATGGGCTCCTGATCAGCCAGTGTTGTAACTGGAGCTAAGGGGAAGGAGCTGCCACGGTCAAAGGTACTGAAGCCTACTGTGTCAGCACTTCCTGGTTGCAAGTTACTAGGACCTTTCTTCGGGTCTCATTCTGTATCTTTTCTTCTTCATCACTCCAGGATCATTCCACAGAGCTCTTGATCGTTTCCTATGTCTCTCTGACAGCAGCGAAGAGCAGCCCCATGGGAGTATCTTGCCTCAAGCCCCCTCTCCTCCTATAAAATCTGGATTTCCATCACCAAACAAAAGCAGCCCTGCATCATCACAAAAAGAGGACATAGATTTGAAAAAAAATGGCATGTCCTAATGTATGTCCTAATTGCATAGATGCAAATTTAGAAATAATGACTATAGTTCCAATAGAAATACATCTCACCACAGCAGCAAAGACTGACCTGGTGACTTGTGTGCCTGCGCGGCTTAGTCTGCTGTCTGAAACAGGCTGTCAGGCAACTTCAAGGCTTCCGATCTCCCTTTCTTGTTGTTTTTAAACGAGAAAGCCCTTCAAAGAGAAGACGCCTTCAAATAAAGAACTGTCCTCTGTAAAGTAGGACAGCCTGCTATCCCTGCCTGACTGTGTCGCTGTACTCATTCAATTTCTCCTCCTAAAGCAAAATAAAAATGATGGCTCAAAGCCTGGCAAAACTCAGTTCTTCACTCCAGGCTACTCAGACTACCTTTTTTCAGTTGCATGATGCAAAGATGTTGCATGGATGATACACTAGACTCTGTGCTCTGGTGTCAGTTTTGTCCTGAGGGTGGTGCAGAGAGCAGGCAAAGTCGGAGGTTTCCCCACTATCACCATCTGCCTTCATGGCTGTTTTACAGCGGAACCCAGCAACAACAGAAACTCATTCGGCTGGTCTTGCAGAAGGAATCGCTTGGAGGATGGGTCTCGCAGGAACCCAGCCTCCCCCTTGTCATTCTTCTGCATGAAACAGTGAGGAAAGCATGGCATCTTCCAACTGTTGATGGGATCTAGTTTCTTTTCCCAGAAGGATTTTCAAGCGAATCACACCCTGAGCATGAACGACTGCACCCCAAACACCACTAAGATGGGACAAAACTTTACCCACAACGGTAAGTCGAGTCACTGGGGAGGATGCTGTAATATTTGGAGATACAGTATATATAAAGGGGCTATTTTCAAAGGGCACTTTCTCCGATCTACAGGCGATGGGGAGTTAAACTGGGCAACTGAATAAGAAAAAACGTAAGACCATTCTGTATAATTGTGTATAAAGATCCTGAATCTGTTATGATTACAACTGCTTCCCCCATTTCTCATCCAAATCTCTTTCCATTTCAGAGGCAAATGTCAGATCCACCTCTGCTGGTGTTTTGCTTTGTTGCTAAATGTTGTGCATGCACATTAGATTTGTAGCCTGCCCTGTCGAAAGGAATCAAGGCAGGTGACAGTAATTGTACAAAAAAGCATGTGTATCTTTGGAACAAGTGTGTGTGTGTTTGTATAGGCAACTACTGTTCTATAACTATATTACATATAGGAACACGGAGAACTAGGTAGGTTTGCAAGGCTGTATTAAATCTGGAGACTTCTACATGCACTTCCTGTGCATGACTGCATACCACTGACCCATCCACGTGCAGTTTGCTCTCTCCTGCTTAATAAACAAAAACACTGTGCCATTTTCTTCCAAATGCCTCAGTAAATAAGAGGCGAGAAAGATGTACTATCTATACACTTCTGTTCTAAAGCCTTTTCCCACAGGGTATTTTATACAGCTGTTGTACAGGCACAAAACTGAAAGTGGACAGATCCTTCTGAGTTCTGCTTGCTTCTCTCCACTCGCATTCTACAAGAAGCATCACTGCAAACAGGTGCAGTGGCCACAGTGCATACCAAGCATATCGGAAGGAAAAATCCATTCTTACCCAATATCGGAAGCAGGTGACGTTAGCAGTAACCTTAGCTTTTAGGGTGGGGTGGGGGAATCTGTGGCCCTCCAGATGTTGCTAGAGTATAACTCCCACTGTCCTTGACAATTGGTCATGGGCTGATGGGACTAAGAGGCAAAAAACATCTGGAGGGCTTTGGGGGAAGAGGATACTGTTTCATTTTATTTCATTTTATTAGCCAAGGATAAGACATTTCCCACAATCACATGCTTATCATCTTTGGAAAACATTGTGCACATTTTACCGGGAGCTTCCTATAAGCCAGGGATGGGGAACCTGCGGACCTCCAAATGTTTGTTGAACATCAACTCCCATCAGCCCCAAACAGCAGGGCCAATAATATGGGATGATGGAACTTGTAGTCTAGCAGCATCTGAAGGGCCACAGGTTCCCCATCCTGCTAAATACCTTAGTTTATGGAAAGGAGGGGGCAGCAAGACTAAGATGTTGTGGGGCACGTTTCAGGGACGCACAACATGCTATGGGAAAGTGGTCTGGACGTTTGCTTTAAAACTTAGTACTTTGGGATTCCACCTTCTCGAGGTTCCTGTGGAGTGGAGCCTTCATGGTTCTTCTCCTCATTTTATTTTCACAATGACCCTGCAAGGTAGGTTGGGCTAAGAGATGGCGAGTGGCCCAAGGTCACTCAGTGAGTTTCATGGCTGTGTGGGGGATTTGATCCCTTGTCTCCCAGTTCCTAGTCCAACACTCTCACCCATACATCACACGTTTGCCGCCCTGGACTCCTGTGGGAGGAAGGGTAGGATATAAATGTAATAAATAAACAAACAATTATTGTCATTATCAACCACCACCATGTGGACATCATTTGAAGTCATTCTGTCTTTGCTCTCCTTTTTTCTCCCTTTGGTAGGTGATCTTAGACCTGTGAGCTACTCTACCTTCATCATGCCCACCTTATTTGGCATCATTTGCCTCCTGGGCATCGTCGGCAACAGCCTGGTGATCTGCACTGTCTTCAAAAAATCCAGCCCCGGCAGCAGTGTCCCTGACATCTTCATCATCAACCTTTCCATGGTGGACTTGCTCTTTGTCCTGGGCATGCCCTTCCTTATCCATCAGCTGCTGGGCAATGGCGCCTGGCAGTTTGGAGAAACCATGTGCACCATCATTACCGCCCTGGATGCCAACAGCCAGTTCACCAGCACCTACATCCTCACCGCCATGTCCATTGATCGCTACCTGGCCACTGTCTACCCATTTACCTCCACCCGCTTCAGGAAGCCCCCTGTGGCCATCTCAGCCATCTGTGTGCTGTGGGCTCTATCCTTCCTCAGCATCACTCCAGTGTGGATGTACGCACAGCTCATTCCCCTGCCAGGAGGGCTGCTGGGCTGCGGGATTCGCCTGCCAGACCCTCAGTGGGACATCTACTGGTACACCCTCTACCAGTTCTTCCTGGCTTTTGCCATCCCTTTTGCCCTCATCACAGTGGCCTACAGGAGGATCCTGCTGAGGATGGCCAGGTCCTCACAAGCATTGACAGGGCAGAGATGCACCAGGCTCCGGACCAAAAAGGTGACCCGGATCGCCATCGCCATCTGCCTGGTGTTCTTTGTGTGCTGGGCCCCTTTCCATGTTCTACAGCTGGTCCAGTTGGCCGTGCACCAGCCCACCTTGGCTTTCTACTATGCCTACAATGTGGCTATCAGCCTAGGTTACGCCAATAGCTGCCTGAACCCTTTCATTTACATCTTGCTCGGACAGAACTTCCGCAGAAAAAATGTTGTCTCTGTCAGGCCTGCAGATGCAGGAGAGGATACATCCCAAAATCGGATCAAAAGTGGCCGGGCACAACCTAGCGAGTCTGGGCAGCCTCTGTTGCATTTGGTCTCTGTCTCAGCCAGGTAGAGATGACAAAGTGGTATAGTTCCAACTCATGATCCAGTTAGCTATGGGAACTCATCATCTACTGATGGTAAGAAGATGGAAACATAGGAATCTGCCTTGTACTGAGTCAGACCATTGGTTCATCTAGCTAAGTATAGTCTACAATAGGCCCTCCTTCGGGTACCTACTCCAAGGGAGGCTCGGAGAGTGGCAACAAGGGAGAGGGCCTTCTCAGTGGTGGCCCCCAAATTATGGAATGATCTTCCTGACGAGGTACACCTGGCGCCAACACTGTTATCTTTTCAGCACCAGGTCAAGACCTTCCTCTTCTCCCAGGCATTTTAGCATGTGTTTTAAATGGTTTTAAATTTTTAAATTGTAATTTGTGTTTTAAATTTTTAAATTGTGTTTTAAATTGTTTTTAAAATATGTGTTTTAAATTGTGTATTTGTTTTAATGTTTTTAATTGTTGTAAACCACCCAGAGAGCTTCGGCTATGGGGCGGTATACAAGTATAATAAATAAATAAATAATAATAAATACAATAGGGGTAACCAACATGATGCTGTCCAGATGTTGTTGGACTACAACTCCCATTAGCCCCAGCATAAACGGTCCATGATCAGGGATGATGGGAAGTACAGTTCAGCAGCATCTGGAGGTCGCCAAGGTGGCTATGCTGGGTCTATATGGTCTAGCAGTAGCTAGGTTTCAGGCTCAGGACACTCCCAGGCCTTTCTGGAGATATCAGGGTTTGAATCTGGGATCTTCTGCATGCTAATCAGATGAGCTACAGACCTTCGCCTGAGCATACTTGCCGCAGTGGGATTCATCCCCACGCCCTCAAAGAGATTGCATTTGTCCTCCTGGCCCCTCCCACAGCTATTGACTTAAGTGCTAGGAACTGCATCCTTTGAAGGGGGATCTTGATCCCATCTGGCCTCACACTGTAGCACTCTGAATGAAGAATGATGAGCAGGAGGAAGAGCATGCAAAGCACCAAAGGAACTTCAGCCGGAAGTAGACACGTCGATGCCTATTGTGGATTAGAAACACTTTGGACAACATGAATATACATCCAGCATTTTTTTAAAAAATTATTTGTTTATTTGTTGTAGGATTTCTTAAACGCCCTTCACCATAATGCCTCAGGACAGGTTACAATAATATAGTCATACCATGTATGGTATTCCAAATTTATACTTGTGATCTGCGTGGAAGGGGAAGAAGGAGCCGGCTTTGCCATTAGGTAAAATGAGGCAGCTGCCTCAGACAGCAGATACTGGGAGATGTGCGGGACAGAGGTGTAGAAGGAAATATCTGTGTGTGCCATGTAGCCTGCCCACCCTGACCTAGCATGATGCCCTCAGGTGTGGTAGTGGAGTCTATCCCATAGCCAGTGTTGAAGTTAGATTCAGCTACCAATGAGATCGCTTTTCATATAGAGAACGGGAGGTGCAATTTTTGCCACAGGGAACAAAATGTCTTGGGCTGGCACTGGTGTCTATAATTCATACACCACCTAAACTGGATTTTCCTTCAACTTTTTTGGTACCTGCACCAGTAAATAGCTGTCCCTGCTTTTTGCTTTGGGGGAGACCCTGAACATTTTTTGATAATGTAACAACTAGGTTTCATAGAATCATGGAATATCTATGAGGCCATCAAGTTCAACCCCCTGCTCAATGCAGGAATACAACTTAAAGCATCCCCAACAGGTGGCTGTCCAGCTGCCTCTTAAATGCCTCCAGTGTTGGAGAACCCACCACCTCCCTAGGTCATTGTTTCCATTGTCGTACTGCTCTAACAGTTAGGAGTTTTTTTCTGATGTTCAGACAAAATCTGGATTCCTGTTTCTTGAGCCCATTATTCCGTGCCCTGCACTATGGGATAATAAAAAAATCCTGGCCCTCCTCTGTGTGAAATATATCTCCCCTCAGTCTTCTCTTCTCAAGGCTAAACATGCCCAGTTCTTTCAGTCTCTCCTCATAGGGCTTTCTTCCCAGTCCCCTTATCATCCTTGTTGCCTTCCTCTGAACCTCTTCCAGTTTGTCTGCGCCCTTCTTAAAGTGAGGTGTCCATAACTGGATGCAGTACTGAAGATTAGGCCTAACCAGTGCTGAATAACAGGGAACTAGAACTTCACTCAATTTGAAAACTATGATGCAGCCTAAAATAGCATTTGCCTGTTTTGCAGCCACATTGCACTGTTGGCTCATATTCAGCTTGTGATCAACAACCATCCAAAGATCCTTCTCACATGTAGTATTGCTGAGCTAAGTATCCCCCATCTGATAACTGTGCATTTGGTTTCTTTTTCCTAGGTGTAGAACTTTGCACTTATCCCTGTTAAATTTCATTCTGTTGTTTTCAGCCCATTGCTCCAGCCTACCTAGAGTCACTAGAGCATGGATGGGGAACCTGTAGCCTACAACTCCTGTCATCCTTGACCATTGGCTATGCTTGCTGCGCCTGATGGAAGTTGGAGTCCAACAACATTTGCGAGGGCTACAGGCTCCCCATTTTTGCATTAGAAGTTAAACATCCAATGGGGAATGGATGCATCTTGTTGCTAAAGCTCATGACATATGCACAAACACTGAGGTGGCGTGTAGCAGTGCACAGCCTGAAATATCACATTGGCAGCTGCTGAGGTCAATAAACATAACTGTCTTATAATAGGTTTGTACATTTATCACCTTTAACCAAAAGGCACCCTCCTGGATTTTAAAGCAATGGTGCTTTATTATGCTTTATTATTGAAGATTCTGCTCTTTAAATAATACTGCAGATGGAACAGCAGAATCTTCATTAATAAAGCATCATAAGGACATGTCTTATACTAGAGATGAGGACCCTGTGGTCCTTCACATGTTGCTGGACACCAACGCCCATCAGTCCCAGCCAGCATGACCAGTGGTCAGGGATGATGGAAGCTATAGTCCAACAACATCTGGTGGGCCACAGGTTATAATCCCTGCCTTATACCATATCACACTATTTGTTCCTCTAACCCAGTGTTCTCTTAGTGCATGGATGGCCAATGTCATGCTCTCCAGATGTTGTTGGACTCTTAACTTGCATCAGGCCCAGCCAGAGGTTTAGGGATGATGGGAGTTGTAGTACAACATCTGGAGGGCATCACATTGGCTGCCCCTGCTCTAATAACAGTGGCTTGAAACCTCCTGGATGGCCCATTTCCTACGAATGCACAGGATTGAGGATTCTCACATTCTCCCCTTTGCCTTGAGGCTATTCAGATTCCTTATACATCAGACTTTGTGCTCAGCTAAACTTGCAGGCTTACTAACGCCAGTTGTCTGAATAGGCAGACTCATGGTTGGAGATTCTCCCCCACCCCCCAAGAATTTTTGGGACTTGGGAAATATAATGAAAATAATCGGGAGTTCAACAGCACAGCATCTTTATAACATTTCTTGAATATCTTAACACTTCTTAAACATCTTAATAATCTTTTACATAAGTGCATATAGTGGGTCTTAGCCAATAAGTTAGAATCAAACAAGTTACATTGCAATATATCTTAAGGCTTCTTCCAGTGGTCTGTTATGTTTAACAGTACCTCTAATTCTTATGCAGAAAGTAAATCAATATTTATCTCACCCAGTGTGTGGAGTCACACCTCAGACAACTGACACCAGCTGCAGCATCTTTGAGCGGGCTAATAAGCACTGGTAGCTTGCTCATAGAATCAGAGAATAGTAGAGCTGGAAAGGGCCTATAAGGCCATTCAGTCCAACCCCCTGCTCAATGCAGGAATCCAACTTAAAGCACCCCCAACAGGTGGCTGTCCAGCTGCTTCTTAGATGCCTCCAATGTTGGAAAGCCCACCACCTCCCTCAGTAATTGGTTCAATTGTTGTACCACTCTAACAGTTAGGAAGTTTTTCCTGATGTTCAGCCAAAATTTGGCTTCCTGTAACTTGAGCCCATTATGCTGTGTCCTGCATACTAGGATGACCCTCCTCCCCTTTTAAGTACTTGAAGGGTGTTATCTCCCCTCAGTCTTCTCTTCTCAAGGCTAAATGTACCCAGTTCTCTCAGTCTCTCCTCATAGGGCTTTGTTCCCAGTTGGACTCTCCTGTTAATGTTCCAGGAGGACAGGACAAAGCGCACACTATTCCAATACAAGTAGAAAGATAGCAACAAAAGGTAATAGAGACTATGGACGGAAAGGACATTCCAGTGGTGGTAACCTGCATAGCGTACGAGTGTTTGCTTTCTGGCCTAAGAACTACATGGCATACAAGTTTAAGGTTGTCCTGTTTGTTTCCAATACTCTGGGCATTAGTATATAGTACTATACTAGACTAATGTACTATACAAGTATTCTAATAGTATGAAGTATGTATCATCTGCAAATTTGATAAGCATTCCCTCATCCAAGATTAATAAAAATGTTGAAGAGCATTGGGCCCACTGGTATATGATGCACACTGCAAGAAAAAGAAAAGTTAAGGACCTCCCCCACCAAACTCCTGCTAGCTCTCCCTGTTCACTCGCTCCCTGACAGCTGGCTCACTTATATATCCTCTGGACCAGCTAAGGCAGCTTCCTCTGCTCTGCTCAGTTAGGAGTAGGGAAACAGAATGAACCTCCCAGCACACACAGCTGCTAATAATTGCACTCAGCAGCTATCAGGCCATGTCCCTTCAATCAACAGCTATCAGGCCAAGCCCCTTCCACTCAAGCTGCTACGGCGCCCTTCAACCTTTCCATTTACCTAGCTGACACATGGCGACTCAGAACAGCTAAACACACATCAGATCAGAGCATGGTAAGCATACGTGACTCAAAACAGGGAGATTCCTGGATTACTCCAGGTCACTCTCCTCTTTGCCTTTGACTCTTCCTACATATAGGAAGAGAAATGAATTCTAACCTTGATCTCTGTCCTGCTACCTAGTTGTTTAATTACCTCAATAACAAAATTCAGTCTACACTAGGATTGCTAGGTGTCTGGTTTTTGCCCAGAGACTCCAGGTTTTTGGGGTCCTCTCTGGGTAAGTCATCTTAATCGTCAGACTCTCAGCTTTCATTTAAAAAATTTTTAGTTTCTAGGTGGTTTGGTTCTTGAGGTATACACCAAAACATCAGTTCCCCCATGTCTGTAAAATGAGCTTGTAGCTGGTTGTTCTAACCCCGCCCTTTCAGGTTTGTAGCCAATAAGTGTTGACCTCCAGGCAGTGCCAAGACCACATTGCAAGGCCTGAAAACTGTTGTTTCATAAATTGAGTAGTTTTTTTCTTTCTTGTGTGCAGAAGTCAAACAAGTTTAAATTTTCCTGGGCTGTTGAGGGCAGGGTTTTGAAAACCGTCCCAATATGAAGCTTTAATCCAATACTCGCTTTTCTGGGAGTAAAGCTGCAATGCAAATCCCACATGCCTGGAGCAAACCCCATTGAATTCAATAGGACTTACTTTTGAGTAGACATGGTTAAGATTGTGCTGTAAATGAATGGGACTTTTGAGTAAACATAGCAAAGAATTGTTTGTGTTGTAAATCTGTCTTTCCCCCTCCAATCCTATTTTTTTAAAGCAATTAGGCTGGGCTTACATAGGTATCATTGCTTTTATTATGTAGGAAACAAATAATGATGTTATGTTTTAAAGAAAATATTCTTCAATGACCAACTGGTTTTGACAATAAATTATTATGTGGGGTGTATGTATTTTTACATCTCCAGTGTTGTGTGTATATATGGAGTTTTCCCAACAACCCTGGGAGGTAGGGTTGGTGAGTGGAAACCAAGGCAGCTCACAACAAAAAATAAATCCCTTTAAATTCCAATAACCATAAAAACAAGTATATACAGTTGCAAAACAGCTTAAAGTGACATGATTCTGAATTTTGGAATGGGTGAGTGAAGTTTCTTCACTGGAGATTGCAGTTCTGTGCATGATTCCCTGTTTGAGTAAGCCCCATTGAATACATTGGGACTTGCTTCTGAGTAAACAAACATAGGATTGCACTACAAATATCTTTACAGGTTGTGTAAATAATAAACATCGTTGACAGACATGCTTATATCAATATTTCTTCATTTAAAACATTTGACGTCCCCTAAAGAATCCTGGGAAGTGTCGTTTCCCCTTCACAGTTATAGTTCCCACCACTCTTAACAAATTACAGTTCCCATGATTCTGAGGTGTGATTCATGTGCTTCAAATGTGAGTTGAATGTGCTTTAAATGAATGGTGTGTATCTGCCCTAGGTATGATGTGCATTCATTAGTGAATTGAAAAGAATGATTTTAAAATATACTTTTTTTAAAAAAGTGGAAGGGCTGTAACTCAGTGGTAGAGCATATGCTTTGTGTGCAAAGGTCCAAAATTCAACTTCTGGAAAAGGCTATTGCCTGGAATCATGCAGAGCCAATGCTAGCCCATGTCATCAGTACTGAACTAGATGGTACCAAATGGCCTGAGTTGGTATAAGGCAGATTCCTTTGTTCCGAAAAGTGGAAAGAGACCCAAGGGCGACAGTGAGTCCAAAATTTATTTATGTATTTTATTTACAACATTTATTGTAAATAAATAGCATTATTGTAAAAAATCTCAAAGCAGTTGACAGAGAGAATTAAAACAATAAAACAATAAAGTTATTGGCAAAAACAGTTAAAGACACGTATTTAAAAACATTCAAAATAATAAAACCAAGAAGTTAAAAACAGATAAAAAACCCAATAATTTCTACATGCCTGGGTAGACTTGCCTAAACAAAAATGTTTTTAGCAGGTGCTGAAAAGAGTACAATGAAGGCGTCTGCCTAATGTCAATAGGCAGGGAGTTCCAAAGCATAGGTGCTGCCACACTAAAGGACTGATTTCTTACAAGAGCAGAACAAGTACTGTGTGGCACCTGTAACATGGAAAGCACACCTTGAACTTGGCCTGATAGCAAATCGGCAACCAGTGCTGATTTCAGAGCAGAGGTATTATGTGCTGACAGGGTCTCACTCTTGTCAGCAATCGTGCCACAGCATTCTGCACTAACTGCAGCCCTCAGGCCAGATTGTGCTGCATGGGAATTTCTCTGACCTTGGCTGACTGGCTGCCAGGATTTTTTTAGTTTTGGTTTTTGGTTAGAAATCCTGACTGACTGTGGAATGCTGAGTTTTCTGCCTTACTCATAGGAATTTTGTTGTGGTTGGTATGGTATTGCATTTAGGAAATCATCACTGTCTTTTGTTTTTGTTTTTCTATTTGCATTTCATTTACCTTTAACCTCACTCCCTTACATCCACAGAAGCAACAACAGTGGTTCCATGCACTCAGCTCAGTCCCCTTAAATCCACTGATGATGCCCCTTGTTGGTTGAATTACAGTTTGTTTCTTGCCCAATAGTGGTAAAAGAGAATTCACATACTGGGAAGTGTGGCTGCAATTGTTGTTGTTCCCAAGCTGCTGCCTGTGAAGGTAGACCAAATAATGTGTGTTTTCTGTCTGACAATTATTACTCATTGGAATTGGGTTAGCTGTCAAAGTGAGTTTATAGCAGCCCATAGGGTAGACAGAAAAGGGTAGAGAATCTTCTTACTCTTACTCTTTCTCAAACCTCTTTCTGAAGTGAAGGGTCAAATCTGTAAAGCAGTTTGGAGCAGCCATGTTAAGAGGTAGGCAGGGGGTTGCCAACCCTGCTTGGATATGAATATCTTTGCAGAGGATCCCTAGTCAAGCTTCACCAACAGCACAATCCAAACCATATCTACTCAGAAGTATGTCCTATTGAATTCTATGGGGCTTAGTAAGTGTGTTTAGAATTGCAGCCTTCAAGGGCATCCATCTTTACCCTTTGAGCGCTCCCATCTAACACCTCCACAACACTAGGCTCCTTTCTTCCTACAATGGCCTTCTGATGACCGGCCTGGCCTGCGGGCACTTTAATCCTTCTTGCTAGAAGCAAGTAGGCTAGTTTAAAAGTTCCCTACCCAGGCTCCATCTTTTAGCTAAAATTTCTTAATTTCCAATCAGAGCAATGTTTTTGTTTGAATTGTATGTGCCAAGCAACTGTGGTTGATGCTTAATGTATCATGCTTAATGACATCACTCAGGCCCACCCCTGTGACATCACTAGGCCCCCCTCCTAAACTCTCAGGGTTTGGGAAGCTTCTGACCTGGCAACCATAGTCTACACCCACACAGAGCTTTCTTTTTTTGCAGCCTCCATCTCCCATAGGAAGCTGTCTTACACTGAGTCAGACCATAGGTCCATTTAGTTCAGTATAATCTACACCAACTGGCAGCAGCTCTCCAGTTCTCTCCCAGCCCTACCTGGGGATGCCAGGGATTGAACCTGGGACCTTTTGCAGGGAAAGCAGATGCTCTATCACTGGGCTACACTCCTTCCCCATGAAAGAGTCCCAGCAAGCCACTCCAAGACTGCTGAAAGTTTAGGATACTCTTAGCCTGGGGAAAAAAAGACATTTCAAATGATGTCAGCTCTATCCGAATTTTTTTTATTATTTTGGATGTGCTTCATTCATTAACAATGTATTTGGAGAGCTCTGTTATATCTTATTCAACTCCATCTAGGTATATGAATATACCTGTATTGGTTTTATGACCAGTGGAATGATTACAAGTGGGATCTGATATGCAATGATTTAATTTTGTTTGGTTTTGCTTAGAGGTTGGTGCAATGTGCCGAGTTATATGTGTTACATTGTACTGCACTCTTGAAAAATCTTGAATAAAAAGAATGTTCAATATGGTGTTGTTTTTTGAAGAGATTGTGTGAGAGCCTCAATTTCCAAAAAGATAGGAGCTTGCCTTGCATTTAGTTCTGAGTTAATTCACATTTATTAATTTAAATCTTTTCTAGATAAATCAAGGTTGTTTTAATCCACTGGATATAAAATCCTCTTGCCTTGCATTTAGTTCTGAGTTAATTCACATCTATTAATTTAAATCTTTTCTAGATAAATCAAGGTTGTTTTAATCCACTGGATATAAAATCCTCTTAATCGTCACAGCGCACTGAAAAATCCAAGATGATGTTTTCCTTCTCTGAGTGTTTGAAACTTCAGTTCTTTATTAATATATATATATTTTTTAAAAACCTTATTATTAATAATTCAATTTATTAGTTGCTTGCTACCTGAAAGTCTTTTACAACAAAAATAAAATAAAACTATAACCACCCCCATACATCCACAGAAAGCTTTGGCAGCACGCACACTGATTCAGAGCATAGCAGATTGCCTCAATAATGTTTCTGGGGTGAAATTCTGCATGCTTTTTGCTATCAGTGTTAATGTAAGATGAACAAAGAAATCAAATACATTTCACAACTCTCCCTGCCTAGAATCCCCAGCAAGGAAGAGAAAAGTAAACAACATGCAAGGTAGCTTCATTTTGTTGTGGACGTACAACAAGGTCTGTATATAACAGGGGTGGGGAACTTTTTTCCACCTGAGGTCCACATTTCCTTCTGGGCAACCTTCCAAGGGCCACATGCCAGAGGAGCAAACCATGTAAACGTTGCCTTTGTACAGTAAGTTAATTTCTCCACACACTCTCACACCTCTCTCTAGCCTCATTCCAAACAAGCAAGAGGCATGAGTAAGGACATGTTCCAGCCAGGCAAAACACTCGGGGTACAAAGCAGTAGCAGCAAGGGGTGTGGCCTGGGGAGGGGGTGTGGCTTGGGGACAGTTCCATGGGCCAAACAGAAAGGCCTGGAGGGCTACATCTGGCTTCTTGGGCCTGAGGTTTCTCCCCTCATGCCTGTAACATATATGGAATTGGGATATATTTTATTTATTTATGTATTTGATTTAGATCCCGCCCTTCCTCCCAGCAGGAGCCCACATTACTACCCCACTTTCACAGGACCAATGGGTAGTGGAGGCGGGTGGCTCTGATGTCAGTAGGATAGTGAATCCACTCCAGGTTTTAGCCTGAACTTTCAAGGACCAGACCAAGGCGTTGTTGCACATTGGAGACACCTGTCTCCACTGCCCATGGGGACAGCCATTTTTCTCTTCCACCCCCACTCAAAAAATGTCCCTGGGAATGTTGCTACACCAGGGATGTAGCCTCGAACTGGCAAGACTTTGGGGTCCTGGTGAAAGAAAGCAACTGCTCGGTCCCTTCATAGTTGAACTTGTGAACTTGAACTTGTGATCAAATTGTTTTCATTGTTTTTAAACTGCTTTCATTCCTGGCTTGTTTTATTGCATTTTTAAAATTATGGATGCATTTTCATGCTTGATAGAATTGTTTTAGTGTATATTTTAATTTTGGATGGATTTTATTATTGATATTGATATTAATATATTGATATTAATATTAGTTGCTTGTTACCCAAAGGTGACTTACAACAAAAATAAATAAAACAATAATTGCCCCCATATAGCCACAGAAAGCTTTGGCAGCACACTAATGCAAAACAACATCATCTCAGTCTATCAGATGTCTGGGGAGAAAGGTATGCCTTTACCTGGTGCTAAAAAGATGTCAATGAAGGCACCAGGCAGACCTCACTAGGGATTGTCTTTCACAGTTGAGGAGCCATAACTGAAAAGGCCATCTCCCTTGTCACCACCCTCTAAGCCTCCCTGCATTATATTAGAGGAAATTGTTTTGCAAAGATGTACCTATTAGGCAAAATTCCACACACACATGTGTATATCAAGAGAAATTTGCACTAAAATGCTGATGAGTTTTCATGAAGCATATGAAATCCTTTGTCAGTCCCCCAGCCAATTTACCAAGGAGGGATCCCTCATCACAGTTTTAGGCAGCTATACTGTTGAGCGTCTCTTTCTCCATAACGACAGGAATCACTCAGGCATTTGTCACCATGAAGGCTGTTAAATCTAAAGAAATGTGATTTAATCCAGGCTGGGGTAAGACAAATGTGTGCACCCTATATGAACCCTGTTAAATATGTGAGCTCAAATGTTCCCCTGCCTACAGAATTGTGAAATGCCCTTTTCAGACTTGACAGGAGTAATAACGGTAATAATAATAAAAAGATACTCGTAGCACTTCAGTATATAATGCAGCTGCTAAACAAACAAAGAAAAAGAAAAATCAAAGGGGCACTTTGAGCATTTTCATGATTGCAACCTGTGACCATTCCAGAGACACTTTTCATCAAAAACTCCCAGCCGACATTTTCCTTCAAATGCCATTTTTATTATGGCTTGGCGTGCCTTTGGCTTTATAAGCTGTAACGGGCAATCTCCTTCAGTCTGAGTCAGTGGAATGCCAAACCATCATGAAACACACAGACACCTGAGTCACAACAACCTTCAGCCACAAATGATTTAGCAGAACACATCGACCAAATGATGAAACAGCTCTGAAGGCTGCAGAGGACAACTGAGATCCTTACCAGTAAACTTACAAGCTTTCTGTCTGCATATACAGGAATGCAATGGATATGTCAACCAATGGTTCTGATGTTCTTATGATACAAGATAGTCAAAGTTTTCATGCACACACAGTGTTTTTCCAACTTGTTTTCTGGAAGACTGTATGCACAGGTGGTGTACAGATAGTATAGAAGCACTCTCTCTTAACTTGCTTATAATACATAAAGACTCTGAATCAAAACCCAATTTTCCCATCTTTTGGCAGGCAGGAATAGATTTTCCAGCAACAAAACCCAATAACCTCAACCTAGAAAAAGACAGGACATGTGACTCATTAAAAGCTATCGATTCTTGACATTTTAAGCGAGCTTCTTTCTCCCGGGTTTCTGTAAAGCTCGATCCACGAACCAATCAAGCCTAAATACTTGCCCATAGTCCAATTTGGTACTATTGATTTGCCTGTGAAATAAATGGGCTTAAATGCAGGGAGCCACTTTAAGTGGCTTGCAGAGGAAAGGATGGAGAATGTCAGCGCTAAAACCCTGTAGCTCATTAGAGGATTAGCCCATTAATCCTCTGGGCTAATGAGCAGGTGTCTAGATAGCAAATGGAACAGACAGTCATTTTGTTGCATATTGTTTGTCTCTCAACTTGCAGGAACAGAGAAATATTACAGTGTTGCAAACAGACATACCAGGCAGAAAGCTCTTGTGCCCTGCCAACGGAATCATAAAAGGTGACTCAGTGAAACTGCAGTCTCTTGTACCGTAAAGACTTAAAGATTTGATGTGGAGTAAGCTTTCATTGGAGGTTCACAAACTTGTAGTCATCAGTGACCCAGTTTAGGATAGGGATCTTGCCCAACCACACCCTGAACTGTGGAGAGACTTCTCAGAAGAGAAGGCTCAGCGTTTCTGAGAGTCTTCAAAGTTCAGCACAAATGCACGGTTGAGTTTCCATCCTTGCAGGGTCGATGGGCGGAGGAGCTGGTACAAATTACCGGGGCCTGGTGGTCTGGAAGGGGGCCCGGGGCCCGATTATGCTGCATATGTTTTTGTCTTTCTCAGTAATATCATTATTTGTTGATTGTTTTTGACATCCATTGTAAAATCGGTGAATTTCAAAGAAAATAATGATATAAAAAATTCTGTCAGTTATTGGCCAATATAGATTATAATCAACCAAAGAACTACTAATTACATAGTAAGAATAGAATATGATTATATTTTAATGTAATTCTTAACAAAATATATATTTCATGTTCAATGCACACACAATTCTGAATAACGGCTTGCGAACTTCTGCTGTGAAGCGAGCATTTCCGAGCATTTCCGACTCTATACGAACATTCACTTCTGCTCTTTGACAGTATGACAGATGACAGTCTCATCTCATTATGCAAAGTTTCATTTCGTAAGTGAACACCGTGCGAACACAACAAAGTTGTTGTGTGATACACATTGTGTTGTGTTACACATACCAGTTAAATGTTTAAAGTTCAGCAATGATCCTGTGGGTGTTTATATTATTGATATTAGTCATTAGGATCTTAATATTCTCAAGAGATACGAATATTATCATATTTATTATTCATATAAAATATCACACATTTATTTTATTTTATATTGCAGTGAATTTAAAATAACTATGATACATTTTTTAATTTTAGATAACTTTTTTACCCCTTTTCAATTCTTACCATGGATTATCATCACAAACAAAGATATTCAAGTGCAATGTGTTTAATGTTCTTTTGGACACTGTCATTGGCAATATGACAACACAATTTGAGGTGGCAAAAGCAATAAATTCTTTATTCAGCGTTACATGAATTAGAGGATGAAGAAATTCTAGAAAAGGCCAAAAAACTGCAAAGTAATTATGAACAGGATATTAGCGAAAATATTTACGACGAGCTAATACATCTTAAGGCAGTATATAAATCAAATTTGCAAGAAAATTTTCTTTCGCCAATAAACCTTTTGAATAAACTAAGACAATTAAAACTTGAAATTCTTTTTCCAAACGTAGTCGTTGCTGTAAGGTTGTTCTGCACCATACCAGTAACAGTGGCTCAAGCAGAACACTCTTTCAGGTGTCTTTCTAGAATAAAAGACGTGTTAAGGTCTACAATGGCCCAAAACTGATTGACAGATTTAGGTTTACTGTCAGTTGAGGCTGAATTAGCTAGAAAATGCAATTTTTCTGAAGTTATTGATTTATTTGCAAATCGCAAAGCTCATAAAGCTCCACTCATATAAAAATGATACAATAAATTTCGCAAAATGCAGCTTTCCTGAATCGATTGTTTTAAAAATGTAGCTTTTTATGAATAAAGTTGCAATTGGGGAATTTTGGGTACAATTTTATTTTATTATGATTAAGTATATATTTTAATTTTTTTAGTTAACCTTTAATTACAAAAGGTTAAATGACCTACCCATATATTTTACAAAAAAATACCATTTATTTTTAAAAATATTTCTAAACGTATTTTCTCTTAGTTTTCAAATAAACAAGATCTCATGTCAAAATTATAAAAATGTAAAAATTTAACATTCTAGTGAAAAACAAAAAGCAGGTGCATTTTGCGAGTAGTTAATTTTAAATATGCTGCATTATACGAGTATTGCAATTTGCAGAAAGTTGCAATTTGCGAGGTTGCATTTTGCAAGTATTTACTGCAATGTGAATTATAATAATGTGATATATGTGATTTTGATTTAAGCTTTTTTATATGTTCTTTTAATTTTAATTTTTATATGTTCTTTAAGAATGAATGTTTTCTTTTCGCATTCCAGGTTTCATTTGTATATCAGGCAGGGCATATTTGTTTTTTCTTTAATATAACATATGTGATTTTAGTTTTAAGTTTTTTTACAGTGTTGTTTAGTTTTGTTTATATGTTCTTTAAGAATAAATGTCTTCTTTTCCTGTTCCATGTTTCATTTGTATACCAAGCACGGCATGTTTGGTTTTTTGGGTTTCTTTGCACATCAATACAAATCCTGTGTAAAGATTTTTAGCCGGTCTGCCCTTGCTGGGGGCCCCGAATTTTTTTTCTCACTGGGGCCCGAACCCCCTCTTGGCAGCCCTGCATCCTTCCCCTGCTTTGCAAGCTTAAGAGAAGGGATGGAGCTCATCACACGGAGCTTCAGAGGCATTCAGAGAAGCTCAGTATGATGTTGTCTGACTCTCACCCTTGCACTGGGATAAGCACACTTCTTGAAATGTACTTGCCGCTGGTGACCTTATCTATCATACTTGTGGACCCCTGTGTAAGAAGGTTGGCACAGGGGCTGCCAACTCTTGTGCTCTCCCACAATTGGACTTTCTGGACATCAACATAGCCAGGCAAGAAGTGGATCAATGTGTCAGCTGACCACCAGACGCTCTCCTCCCCTTACTGCAGCTGTCTAAGAACACAAGAAGTGCCTCCTGGATCAAGCCAATGCCCTTTCTAGTCCAGCATTCTGTTCTCACAGTGGCCAACCAGATGCCCATAGAAAACAGGACCTGAGCACAAGAGCACTCTTTCCTAGGTAACCATTGTGGAAAGGAGAGAGCAGTAACATATGAAGTGAGTTCTTGGAGGAGGGCAGATGCAGCTCTTGTGACAGAGGGAGGCACAGTAGAATGGCAGAGCAGGAAAGGTCTACAGCCCTGATCCAGTGGATTCACAGACCAGGAAGGCAAGCAGAATTGAGGGGTGAAGGAGGAGGATCTGGGGTTATACAACAAGTGGGGAACCAGGCACCGAAAGGCAGAATGTGTGGAAGACCTTCCTTGAGGAACCAGAAAGAGAAAAAGTGTTCGCATGAAAATGCTGCACAAAGAGAGTTTGTGGAATAAGAGGGGTGCTTGAACTCCCTATGGTGAGGACCCACCAGGCTGATTTTGCTATAAGAATTTGTACTGTGGCTGTGAGAACTCTCCTGTAAAGAAGAGGAGACAGGCCAGTCCCTGACACCTTGCAGTAAGTGAGTGAGTGGATTGATTAAAACTTGTAAATGGGCCCAAAGGCCACCCAATGAAAGGGGTGGCAGTGTGCCTGTGGTATTTCTTTGTAAAGTCCAAATAAATGGTCACACTGTTTACCATTTTTCCTTCTTCTCTGTGACCATGTACATATCATCTACCAAGTCAGGATAACTCTGTGCAGCTGAAAATGTTAGTCCTGAGCCATGAAAGCTGGAACACAATAGGTGCATTACTCTTTATGGCTTCCCAAGATTCTTTCTTGTTTCTGTTGAAACAGACCAACACGTCAACTCCTCTGAAATTCACAGCCCCAATACACCAGAAAGGCAGATCCCTGAAAAAACAAGTTATGTAACAAAGAAGACCAAATCCTTCTCCAGAAAACAACATGTCTTCTCTGCAAGAACCAGAAAGAGAGCTAGGAAAAGCATTTTTGCTTCTCTGTTTTAATTTGAGCCGATGGCTCCAGCTGAGCTAAAGCCCTTAGCGGCCAGAGCTGTGCTGGGGGAGTGAAGCTTCTGTTTGCAGCAAAGTACTCTTATTTGCTCAAACATGAATCATCGCTTGGAAAAGCCACCTGGTGGATTAAGGCTCAGTTTGTTGAATAGAGGACATGGGATTCTGCAGCATACCTACACTCATAGCATTAGGGCTGAAACAGACATGATTTGACAGGGCCGGCTCTACCATTAGGCAAATGAGGCAGCTGCCTCGGGCAGTAAATGCTGGGTGGTGGGGAGTAGCAGCAAGGTGTTACAAAGACAGAGCTTTGCGCACCTGCTGAGTGTCTGCTCCACAGCCCCTAAGCTAGGTGTCAGGAGCTCCTATCCTGCAGTGATCTGGATGCAAAGTTGGAGGCTGCTGGGGCGCCAGATGGGAAGCCGAGTCAGGTCCAGGGCTCAGAGCTGACTGCTGAAGACAGGGAGGTGCACCTGAGGCTGTTGGACAGGAAGTCCCAGACCACCATAGGGCCAGAGCCTGGACCCTCAAAGGAGCCTTCCCCTGAGCCTGAAGAACCAGAAGCCTCTTCCTGCACATCACCAGTCCAACAGCACAGGGAGTGCATGAGGAGGAAAGCTGAAGAACAGGTGAGGATTGCCCATTTTCAGGCCAGAGGGATGACTCTTTAAAGGTCTGAAGTCCTGGAAACCAAAGGAGGTAGTCTGGAGACAGCGGCATAAAGTTGCTCACTTGGAGCTGTCCATGGCCTGGCAACCTTTGACCAGCCTTGCTGCATTCTCCAGCATTGGACCAGAACATGACACTAGGTGCAGGCGAGTCAGATTCAAAGGCCAGGGTGCTCAGCTCCTGTAAGTGGAATTGGGGAACACCCTCTTACTCCCTTCCTTAGACTGCAATATATCTTTGTCATGTTCTGGTCCAGTGTTGGGCCCCGCACAGAAGAAGGCAAGGCTGGTCAGAAGCTGCAGGACAACAGATAGTTCCAAGTGAGCAACTTGCTCTGTCAAAGACTGAGAGCAGGCTGAGCTCTTTTAAGCCTCTATCACCAGACTACCTCCTCCAGGCTTCACCTCCTTGTCAAGAACTTCAGAGACTTAAAGGGCCAACCCTCTGGCCTGAAGACCAGTGCTCCTCCTCTTGTCTATAGTCTCCTCTCGGAGCACTACCAGCACTGCTGGACAGGTGACATGTAGTGGGTGGCAACTAATTCCTCAGGCTCAGGGGAAGATATTGATGAAGGTCTTGCCTCTGGCCCTACAGGCCTTGGTGGTTTGGAAGGCTTTTCTTGGGGGCTCCTTTCTGACAGCTTCAGGCCCAGGAATCTCCTGATCTCCAGCAGTCCTAAACATGATCTGGCCCCATAGTTGCTGCCTCTACAGCTTCTGACTGCTGGATTCAGAGGTCATGGCGCCTGTACAGGAAATCTGTGATCGGACCTCCTTCCCCCCCCACCACCACCTTAAAGCAGCCAGAAAGGAAGCTCAACATTTTATCAGGGCGGTGGCAGTGGAGAAGGGTTCTTAACACTTTCTCCCATGCCATGTCCCCAGCTTAAATCACAAACAGAGCCCAATGCCACTTTTATAGTCACACAAGGGGCAATATACTAGTGCAATACTTCTTGTTGTGTCCTATTGTCAACTGGAAAAACAGAAAGGGGAAAAAAAGAGTTTTATCTCTCTTTCTCTCTCTCTCTTTATAGATTCCCTTTCCATACACTGATGAAAAGTAGAAGATCAAATTGCAGATCTGCCATGTCATCAAGTCTGTGTTGACTCTTAGAGGTCAGAAAGTGGAAAATTAATGAGCACGTTGGATTCATTCTCAGCTCCTACACACAGTGGTTTGGAGTGAGGGTGGCGAAATCTTTTTTTTCTGTTGACGGCCACTGTCTCTCAGGGGTAACCTTTTGGGGGCCACTTGTTAGCAGTGGATAGGGCCAGAGCCCAAAGTGAGCAGAACACCTCTTCTCTCTATCTTTACCCCCTTTCCTCTGTTTCCTCCCTCCTTGCCAACCACATGAAATTGAGCCGAGGGCTGCAGGTTGCTCATCCCAGGTTTAGAGGACTGGACATGAGCCATGTGTGGTTGCATTTCATCCACCCCTTCCCTCCTCTCTTTGCGTGCCCAGATTAACAGAACACTTCTGTGACATCTGAACTGTAAACCGCCCAGAGAGCTTTGGCTATGGGGCAGTATATAAGTACAGTAAATAAATAAATAAACTGGCAAATACTAATCTGACCTATCACTCCAAGCCAGGTTTGCAAACCACTGTTTTATTCCGGTTTGGATGGGTGGCTCAAACCAGTGTTTACTCAGTTTGGATATAACAACAAACTGTGGTTTGACAAAGAAGGAAGTGTTAAAACATAAGGAGACCAAAGACCTCTCTAATCCAGTATCCTCTTTCCCACAACGGCTAACCAGATGCCTATGAGAAGACCCCACACATAGCCCTATGAAGCTATATCTTGCTCTGTTAAGGCAGGTGTATGAGGGGTGGGTGGAGGAAGCATGCAAATGCTTGTGCGCTTGAATGAGAAAGCCATCAGAACTTGGGGGGAATGCGACTGCCCCAGTCTACCAAGCTCAGGCGGGTACACATGGATGAAGAGAAGCTGTGTGCAAGGAAGCACAGAGACTTGGCTGCAGAGACCATACAGATGCAGGATCTCTCGATGGGGATCTGATGTGGGGCAGCAGAACTGCAGTTGCATAGGAGTGATCATGCTGCTTGCCTCCACTTATCCTGTGCTTGTGTGAAAATGAAATGGACTCCCTTCAAGCCGATCCCGACTTATGGTGACCCTATGCATAGGGTTTTCATGGTAAATAGTATTCAGAGGTGGTTTTACCATTGCCTTCCTCTGAGGCTGAGAGGCGGTGACTGGCCCAAGGTCACCCAGTGAGCTTGTATATTTGTACATAAACCAAGCTTTAGAAAACTGTCACATGTCTCCAGTACAGAAAGACCGGGTGCGGGACATGCAGTAGAAGCAGCCATGGCACAGGAAAAGAAGGTGCTTGGATGGGTTTTATTGAGTAAGCCATTGTACATTCACAAGTGGGACCTGCAACAAAATGATTGCAGCATGGAGTGCTCCTGTTCAGAATTCCAGCTAGCTATAACCTCTTCCAGGATGCTCCATTCCCTTTCTACCAGGTTTTCCCTTCCCTTCCCCACCCCAATACTGAGTCATCATTCTCATGCTCAGTTCTTTTGGGCCTCTTTTGAGATCTCTCCAGATGTTGCTCAACTACAACTCCCATCAGCCCCAGCAAGCATGGCCAATGGCCAGGGAATGTAGTTTAGCACCAACTGGAGGGCCAAAGGTTCCCTGCACCTGCTCTATCAGATATGACCACTGTGTGTTCTTGCATGGAGTTCTGCATAGAAATATGTAATGGAATATGGATTCAGAGCAATATGTTTTCACCAGCACGTAATGAGAGTCTGTTCTACCTCACAGGGTGGCTGTGAAAAAAAAAGGGGAGGGAGAAATATACTTTATCCTGAACTCCTTGGAGGAAGAGTAGGATAAAGATATGTCCTAATTTATTATTATCTGGATAACCACCAAACCAGCTGTATTTTCTTGGATTTGTAGGCTTTATAATTGCAACATGACCCATGGGAGCACATGTGCATGTACAATGTATTAAAGGGTTCTGGAAAACCTTGCTGTCTTAAGAAAATAAGCCCTACTCAGCCTGCAAGGGAATATCAAAAGCCGAACTGAAACTGATCCTCTGAGCTATGCAAAACCACAAAGCTACATCGTCAGACTTGGGGAAAATCCCCAGACAGAAGACAGATAACACAAGTGCCTAACTGCAAGTGCAAGAAAAGGGACGGATCATCAGGCATTCCACCTCTCCCCTTTCCCAAGATGCTACTTGTCTAGTTCAAAGAACTTCTGCAGGCAGTAGACAGGAGCCGGGTGATTAATGAGTCCGTCAGAAAGAATGGAAAGGAGGATTTTGCACCATGGAGTTGCTATACCAAAGCGCTGGCAGGCCTCAGGATGCCAATATATTGTTTCAGCCTCGTGGAGTCTTTACAGTATGGAAATAAGGATGGATGAATCTTGTCAGTTTTGGTTTCTCCACATTTCTCATTCTTCCAGTCTTAAATTCAGCTTGCCCCATTTCCTCACAAGCTAGCAATTTTAAGAAAATGAAAATGTGTACATATGTTCATGTGCATTTTCTCTTGTTGCATGCAATTTTACCTAACGCACACATTTTTTGCATGTGATTGTCCCTAATATAATACATTTTAGTTTGCTGTTTTTACTAACATATGATTTTTTAAATATATACATTTTTGTAGAGTCTTTCCTAATATACACCCACTGCAGGGGTGGGACACCTTTCTGACCCAGTAAGACAAATCTTTCGCTTGCCCACCCCTACAGGGCCACTTTGATTGGTAGGTGGGACCACACACCTGCCAGTCTAGTGTCACCATGACAAGCAACCATTTAAATTTCCCACAATGCCTCCCTCCCACTGTAGCATCCTTCCAGATAATTGTGGGAAATTAAATTGGCAGGAGTGTCTCCAGCCCAGCCATGTAGCCCAAGGGAGGTACCAATGGGCTGCACCCTGACATAGTATTGGGGTCCAGGCAGCTGCCTGAGGTTTCCATGTGTTGGTGCCAAACCTACCTTCACCCAAACACACACCCTCAGAGGTGGAATCTTTTCTGCACAACTCCCTCCCAATGGAGAGTAACAAGGGTCACTGTCTTGAGATCTTTAGGCAATTTGATGCCTGAATTATCTCTGTATTTTAATCTTCCCAGCACCAAGATAAAGTGGCACCCTTCCCCAACACACACACCTTATCATCACCACCACCAGCATGAGGTACCACACAATTATCCACCTGGAAATTACAGTCTCAAGACTGCACACAGGTGGGCTGTTACTAATCCTGGATTACAGCCAAGATGCATCAGCTGTGTGTGATCACTTGTGAGTAGGATGGTATGAAAATATACTGCATTTTGAAAGTATTGGGGAGAATCTGACACCTCAAAGACCAAGGAGCAGTTACTAGCTGTGTCAGCTTCCCACTTGCAACTTGAGAGGAGCAGCCCAATTTAACTCACATTTTGCTGAGCACCAATGCAACATTTAGAACAGTCTTCCTCTGCCTGGTACTCTCCAGATGTTTTGGATTTCAGCCCCAATGTTGGCTGGGGCTGGTGGGAGTTGTAGTCTCAAACATCTGGAGGGCACCAGCTTGAAGAAAGCTGACTTTTAAAAATGTTCCCTTCCCTATATAGCTTTTGTCAAAAAAATATGGAATGACGCATTTGTTGCATTTTGAGTCATATCACTATAAGTCAATATAGTTAACTATTTCAAAAAGTTAAGCAGAAATAGAAATCTCATAAAAGATATTGGGGTTATATTCAACTAAGTCCTAATCAGAGTAGACCCACTGAGATTAATGAATTTAGGTTAGTCCTGTCTATTCATTTTAATCGGTCTGCTTTGAGTTGGACTAGCATTGACTACCATCCATTAGTTCTTATTCACTAATAGGCAAAAAAAACCTTGCAGTTTAAGAACATACCTACAGCCCACAGATATTTCTATCAAACTTTAAAAAGCAGGGAAATTGGGCAGCTATAGTGAATGCACCAGGGGAGCAGGAGACCTGAACTCCTCTCTGAGATATTGGACTGCCCTACAAAGTTGTCAAAATGCAAACACCATTTGGGTTGGTCTTTCACAGTCCAATCCACTTCCTGTGTAGCTTGGAAGAATTTGGTAATGTGCCATCTCCAAAGATGGAGAATTACATTTTTGTATGTTTGTTAGTGTTCTTCTTACTTTGCTTATTTCCTGTGTTACTACTGTTACTTATTCTGTTTCTACAGAGAATCTAACCTAGAAAATTATATTTCTCTCACTATTCATCCTAGAAACCTGTGTCAAGTTTATTTTTATTAATTTTAAAGGCCTTTTTATTGCTCAATGTCATATGATGGTGAAGACAGCCTTTTGTGTTTCAAACTGAAGGTTATGTTCTATTTCTATTTTGGATGCATTAACAGTTGCATCTGCAGTGTGATGTAAAATCAGACTGATTACAATATTTTGGTACTTAAGCAATGACTCTAGCTGTTGGAAAAAGCAAACTTGGCCTGCCCAACATCTGCCCAAGAGGCACATGTTACCAAATTCTTCCAAGCTACACAGCAAGTGGATTGGACTGTGAAAGACCAACCCAAACTGTGTTTGCATTTTTGCAAATGTGTAGGGCAGTACAATATCTCAGAGAGGAGGTCAGGTCTCCAGCTCCCCAAGTGTATTCACTACAGCTGCCCAATTTCCCTGCTCGTTAAAGTTTGATAGAAATATCTGTTGGCCATAGGTACATTTTAAACCGCAAGGGGTTTTTTTACCTATAAGTGAATATAACTAACAGTGAGCTGCAGATTGTTAGTTCCTTTCTCATCTGGGGTGACTAGCAATTCTCCCTAGGTGAGCGGGCAAGTGCAAGTGAACCTGGCAGTTAACTTCCTCTTCCTCAGTCTCAGTGTTGCCATTATAGCAATCAGCAGAGGAAGAATGAAGGGCAAGATGAGAATTAGTTGGCTCTGTCTGTCATTGGTTCTGGCTTCACTTGCTGTTGGCCTCTCCATCGTCCGTCCTACCACTCCCAATGGGCACTGGCTGCCACCGATTTTTATGAATATTTTTATACTGCTCTTCAATCATTTTCCCAGAGCAGTTTACCAAAAGAATACAAATTTGCTGGCCTTAGCTGATAGGAGGTAGAACTGCAGTATGATTGTTCATTTTGCATTGGAATATTCCACAGAAATGCTGCAGTAAAATACAAATAGTAGAAAACCATAAGGGCAGCCTTGTTTTGCATGATCTGTCTTTGGACTCATCAGATGCGTTCATTGATTTTAGCATGCTTTGATTCAAGGTTGAGCTCCCGGAAAGATCTGAGATTGTTAGCAACAGGGCAACAGTATAAACCCAGGAAACCAGACACAAGACATATTGATTTCAATGTGAAAAAAAATTGAGAAGTAAGAAGTATTCACTTTTTTTCCCTTATGGCTCAAGGGTGTCTACTGATGTATTAAGAAACAGCATGGTGCCATCATTTGAGCTACTGTCATCAGTAACATGCACATATATAATTGATGTTTGAGAGTCTCTAGTTTTCAGTCTGCAAACGAGGCCACAGATGCGGTAGGTGTGCCCCTCTAGACGTTGTTGAACTCCAACTCCCAACAGCCCCAGCCAAACAGCACCTGGAGGGCCACAGCTTCCCCTATCCCAGCTACAGACTTAAGATAGCACAGAGAATTTAAAGACATTGGGATTGGATCAGCATTTAAACCATAAAGCAAACATACACATTTTATTAATAACAGCAGGGCCGGTCTGACCAGTGGGCAAAGTAAGGCACTGCCTCAGGTACCTGATTTTGAGTATCATGAAAGGGCAGCAACTGGTTAGTTATTTAGGCTGCAATCCAAACCCCCTTTGCTCTGGGCTGCGGGGTGTGTGTGAATGATACCCCCTGAAATTATTTTTATATAAACAATGTTTTATTGAGATTTCCAGTAAATGTAACAACAAACAAGTATAACAAACATGTCACTCTACATGAAAAAAGATAGTACATTCAGCAATAGCAGGTTTACATTAAAAAAAAATAGAAATAATGCCAGAAAGTGAGACAATAGAATTGAAAAGCAGGGTATGCATCCCATCAAAGGGAAGTCAGTGTTGAGGGTGGTCTCGCTTCATTTTTGATGGCATAACATATAAAAAGATACCATATTGGGGTGAATTGATCAGAGGATTTTATTTATTTATTTATTACATTTGTTTATTACATTTATACCCCACCTTTCTTTTCACGATGGGTTTCCAAGGCGGCTTAGCTTCAGCAGGGAGATGGCCTTATGTGCCTTCAGACCATAGCTTGGGACTATGGAGGATGTCTCCCCCCAAGCTTTTTAGGCTCGCTCTTGAGTTAATTTTTCATCTAGGGCAAGCTGCCAAAGTCTAGTAAACCAATTCTTTATCGCTAAGTGTTCTGCCCCCTTCTAATTTTGGGCTATTTCAAGCCTCGCTGCAAGTAGGGATCTGAATAGGAGAGATGTGTTTTAGGGGAAATGGGAACCCCTTGAAGGAAAAGAAGTGGCAAGGCTGGATCCAGGGTAATTGTAGCTTTAAGAACCTTACTAGCAATTTGAAAAACATCTCTCCAGAATTGTCTCATTGTACTTCAGTCCCACCATAAATGGAGAAAGGAACCACGGATTGGGCATCCTCTTCAGCACAGAGGGGGGAGGGAGGAGCTGATATAGTTCAGTTTGACCAGAGTGAGGTGCCACCGATGCATAACTTTCAAAGCATTTTCTTTTATAAGAGCTGAGGTGGCTTGAGAGTGTGGGCCTACCCATATATTGTTCCATTCCTCTTCCACAATTTCCCTCCACAAATCTTTAGCCCAGGCTTTACATGCTAAATTTTCTTTTTCATATTTAAACTCTAATAGGAGACTATAAATTACAGAGATAGCTCCTTTTCAGTTCCCACATGGCTCTGTAGGACATGCCAGAGAAAGTGGCAAACTTTCAACTTTGTATATTGTGTTTATAAAGGAGGATACTTGTAAGATCCTATACCAGTTGATTCCTAACCCAGAGACACGTTTTTCTAACTGAGAAATTTGTAAAGGACATCCTCGATCAAACAGATCTCGCATCATCAGCAATCCCCTCTGCTCCCAACCTTCAAATTGCCGATATTTGTCAATGTGGCAAAACTTGGGATGATCTAAAAATGGAAGGAGAGAGGATGGCCAAGACACTAATTTGCAGACCAGATTTCCAGATTTTCAATGTGGCATTCAAGAAAGGGTGTGTGATTGAGGAAAGAACACATTTAGATAGCAGTAGCAAAGGAAGTGATCTTACTGACGGGCACTTCAAATTCAAAGTAATTTCCATTGAAATCCAAGGTATATTTAGGTCAAAGTGAATCATTTGAGCTAATTGTTTAATCTGCGATGCTTCATAATATAGCTACAGATCTGGCATACCAAAACCTCCTTTATTGCTTGAGCAATAAAGAACTGCTTTGCTTAAGCGCAAACATTTACCGCTGTTACAGTAGAAGTCAAGCATTTGCTGCCATTTCTGTAGGAGTGTCTTAGGGAGATAAATGAAGAGTTTGGAAAAGGAAGAGGAATTGGGGCAGAATGGCCATTTTCACTGCAACCGCTCTGCCAAGCCAAGAAAGGGAAAGGTTTTTCCAAGAATAAAGTTCAGTTTTGATCGGTCGTATTACTGGATCAAAGTTACTGTTTTTAATTGTTTTAAATCTTTGATAATAGTAACTCCTAGATATTTAAAGTCACTAAACCCCCTGAAATTATTAGCTGTGAGAGTAGGTGATTGGGTTTTTTTACAAGTTTCTAATGGTTTTTAAGAAGATTGTTTTTAGAAGTTTTAATTGTATTTATTAATATGTTTGCCACCCTGGGCTTCTTTGGGAGGCAGGAAAGGAAAACTACTACTACTACTACTACTACTACAACTGCTACTGCTACTACAACAACAACTACTACTACAACTGCTACTGCTACTACTACTACTACTACAACTGCTACTGCTACTACAACAACAACTACTACTACTACAACTGCTACTGCTACTACAACAACAACTACTACTACAACTGCTACTGCTACTACAACAACAACTACTACTACTACAACTGCTACTGCTACTACAACAACTACTACTACTACTACAACTGCTACTGCTACTACAACAACTACTACTACTACTACAACTGCTACTGCTACTACAACAACAACTACTACTACAACTGCTACTGCTACTACAACAACAACTACTACTACAACTGCTACTGCTACTACAACAACTACTACTACTACTACAACTGCTACTGCTACTACAACAACTACTACTACTACTACTGCTGCTACTGCTACTACAACAACTACTACTACTACAACTGCTACTGCTACTACAACTGCTACTGCTACTACAACAACAACTACTACTACTACTACAACTACTACTACTACTATAACTGCTACTGCTACTACAACAACAACTACTACTACAACTGCTACTGCTACTACAACAACTACTACTACTACTACTACAACTACTACTACTACTACAACTGCTACTACAACTACTACTACTACTACAACTGCTAATAATAGATGGAGGTGTCCTCCACCTAGCCCTGCCGGCCTCTGCCAGCTGGTGGGGAACACCCTTCTCCCCACCAAAAGAGGAGGCACAGAGGCCAATCGAATGCCAATGGGAAGCTGGCCAGTAGGACCGGAAAGCTTCTTAGGCTTTTTCCTCCTATGTCCTACACAGACGTTCTTCAGAGGGCATCTTTCCTTCCAGCTTCTTCACATCTCTCTCCTAACCGTCCCCAGATGAACTGCTCTACTGGCAACAGAATTTAACAATTTAATCCTGTTTTGAACCAGCAAAATGAACCAGTCTCACCCACCCACCCCAAGAAGACAAAGAAACATCAAGTTTTTGCCTCCTCTAACTAATGGGCACAGCCCATTCTGAGTCTGTTTCCATCCCAAAGCTCAGCATCATCAAACTGTGCATAAGCTACAAGTGGGGCCTGCAACAAAATGTTGCAGTATGGAGTGCTCCTCTTCAGGCTTCCAGCCAATCAGCCATGCCCTCTTCCAAGATACTCCATTCCACTATCCCTCCCCCAGCTTTTTCCATTTTTCCTTCCAACAGTCAGTCAGCATTTCATGCCCACTGAGCATGCTCAGTCCCCCATTATAGGGTCCTTTTCTTGTCCTTCTGCAAATTTTGTGGTTCCCCCAAGCCAGCTAGCAGTTGAGAATATGAGCATTTGGTCGTGCACTCAAAGCATTTTTTTCTGACCATGAAGGCCACTTTGACCAGAGCCAGATTTAGTGAACAAACTGACAAGGCCTTGGCTTAGGGCTAGGAATAGGCAAATCTTTCACCTGCAGTTTCTCTCCCTTTCCATTTATTTATTTATTTTATTATTATATCCTGCCCTTCCAGTAGGAGCCTAGGGCGGCAAAAAAACCCCAGTAAAACACTCTAAAACATTGTAAAAACAGACATTAAAATATATTAAAACAGAACATCTTAAACACATCTTTAAAAAGACAACTTTAAAAACATCTTAAAAAGCAATTCCAGCACAGACGCAGACTGGGATAAGGTCTCTACTTAAAAGGCTTGTTGAAAGAGGAAGGTCTTTAGTACGGGCTGAAAATAAAACAGCGCTGGCATCTGTGTAATATCTAAGGGGAGGGAATTCCAAACAGTAGGTGCCACAACACTAAAGGTCAGATTCCAATGTTGTGTGAAACGGACCTCCTGATATCGTGGTTATCTGCAGGAGGCTCTCACCTGCAGTGCGTATTGACTGACTAGCTATATAAAGGGTAAGAAGATCTTTCAGGTATCTTAGTCCCAAGCTATATAGGGCTTGGTACACCACCAGTCTAAAATCCAGTTCTCCGCATTTCCATATCAACTGCAATTATTTTTTAAAAGAAGTTTACACTAAAATACTAACAAATTTTCTTAAGAAATTTTTGTTTTTTAAAAATTGCTAATTGATGCTGATATGCGAGAAACTGCAATTAAGACTGGAAAAAATAAGAAACCAACATTCATCATGGATTTGTCCATCTCTAGTCACAGCGAAGGCTGCAATCCTAACCCCACTTACCTGGGTGTAAGCCTCAATGAATTAAACAGGGCTTACTTCTGAGCAGACATGGTTAGGATGGCACCGTAAGGCAGCACTCCTATACACACTTACTCAGGAGTAACTGCTATCCTACTGAACTGCATGGCATTTCAAAGCAAAACTTTTCTGTGTGCTTCTCTTTGGATACATAGCCCTCCTTTTTACAAGGTTTCAAGAGAGCTAACCACCATGTAAAATAAGGCAGCAGCATCATAATAAAAAAGCTGTAGGCAGCAGTTTCAATAACTTTGAATTTTATCCAGTTTGATCTAGCATAAAAGCTGGAGGGTAAGGAAGGAAAACATCCCAAGAGGCCAATTAAAGGCACAGAGCACCACACTGTGAAGTCTCAAATGAGCATATGAAGCTGCCTTTGTATCATTGGTCCATCTAGTTCAGTATTAACTGGGAGCGGCTCTCCAGGGTTTCAGACAGGAAACATTCCCTGCCCTACTCGGAGATGCCAGGGATTGAACCTGGGACCTTCCACACGCATAACAGATGCATGCTACGTCCCTTTCCTAAAAGATCGTTGCTTTCGATTCCTGTACATGCAGAATGAACATGCATAGGATCATATTGTTACGTCTTGCAACTTTCTGTGAGATGAAAGGCCAAACCAGATGCAATGTAGATAGTGTGAATTCAATTAACACACTTTTTAAAAATGTAAGTTACCACCTGGGGGTGGGAGGGAGAGAGAGAGAGAGAGAGACAGCAAGCAGACCCACAGAGGCACTGGTGGAGGCTTTCCTCCCAATACAAATAGCAACAAGGGTGAGCTGTTTTCTTCAGAACCGTGGCATGACTGGAAAGGGTTAAAGTCTCCCTTCCTCATTTGCCCCCTGTGGCCACTACTTACTGTTTTGCAGAACTGTACTTTTTGCATTTGTCCAACTTAACAACTTAAGATGTGGTCCCCAAACATTTGTACACTCAGCATGACCCAGAAAAAGATGAACACGCCCAGAGCACTTTCAGGCATGGAGGGGGACCCAGGTACAATCAGAGTCATTCCCCTCCTTTGGAGACCTACACATGGACAACGGTATATGCACCAAGCCCCTTCTAACACGCTCCAAACACACAGGAGCGTGCCAGTGGTCTCCAAGCATGTCCGTAGGAGGCACGCAGGCTGAGCCACATAGCCCCATGATCCCCCTCATACTTTCTTTCAATGCATGATTGGGGCACCCCTGTGACTCCCTCCACCCCATTGTCACATCTAGGCTCCTCCAGATGACCAATATATCGAGCA
The DNA here is from genome assembly GCF_030035675.1 of Rhineura floridana. Classification (NCBI taxonomy): domain Eukaryota; kingdom Metazoa; phylum Chordata; class Lepidosauria; order Squamata; family Rhineuridae; genus Rhineura; species Rhineura floridana. The sequence goes on from NC_084496.1 coordinate 14,677,002, forward strand.
TTCGTCCTGATTTGATTGCATAAAGCTTATGTAGAGGTTACATTATATCCAGTCATTACTGAACCTCTGCTCTGATTTGTTTCCAGCAGGTTATATACCTCCACTGTTGGAGGCAGTATGCTTCTGAATACCAGTTGTTCGAAACTGTAGGAAGGGAGAGTGCTGTTGGGCTCAGGTCCTCTTGGTGGGCTTGCCACAGAAATCTGGCTGGCCACTGCGAGAACAGGCTGCTGGACCAGATGGGCCACTGGCACCCTGAGCCAGCTGGCCTCTCCTCTTCTGATGTTCTTAGTGAGCATTCACCCTGCATTGCTCTTGATTTGTCTGCAGGGTGTTTGTCTTTGTTCACCCCACACTTTTCAATGCAAAAAAGTCTTTTCTTTTTTGCAAAAAAATCCCCCTGCAAAAAGTCTTTTTCTTTTTTAAAGTGAATTTGTTGCACTAGAGCAGTGGGGGTGAGGGACTCGGGCGTAGGGGCCAAATGCGGCCCTCCACAGTTCTCTATCTGGCCCTCAGAACTCCTCCAAGGCTACACCCCTTATTGGCCTCACTTTGCTTATTTGCCCGGCTAGAATGTCTCCTTGAACTTTGATCATGCCTCTTGCTTGCCCGGATGGAGGACAGAGAGGGGTGTGTGGAGAAACAAGCCAACTGTACAAAGGTATTGTTATGATTAAATTTATGGCCCACCCTTCGCCAGTAGGTCCCAGGGCTGGTCACAATAGAAACTGCAGTAGTAAAAACAGTGTAAAACAAATTAAACTGACATTTGTTGCTCCGCCCATGAGTGTGGATCCTACCCGCAGTCTGGAGATACCCCTAGTTTGGCCCTTACGTTTAGTTGGATGGAGCAAGGGGGGGGAGAGAGAGAAAGAGAGAGGCTCTCTACTGTTAGAGCTGCTTCATTAACATCAAAACGGTCCTCATTACATTGTGACTCTCACACAGAGGCCCAAGGCGAAAAGACCTTCAGTGTCTTGCTTGCCAGATTAGATTTGCTGGTACAGTATTCTAGCTGCTCACAGCCCAGTTCTTCCAGTAGAAAGACCACCTATTTCTAGTCCTGCTTAATTGGCAGAAAAACAGGATGTAACCGTGCCATCAAGTGCTTCTTTAATCAATGCAGACAATTTATTCAACTGCTCACACTTTCTCCACTTCCAAGATCAGGCACAGACACGGTGATTCTTCCTTCACGTTCGTAATCAGTCTTCCTCTTTTGTTTCAACTTGCTTGTTGTTCCTCATTTTAAAAGAGACAGACGGGAGGGTTGGTAAACCATATGATTAGAGGAAAAGGGTCTCTTCATGGAAGCTGCTTTGAATGGAGTCTTTCCATTTTGGCTTATGCATTAACAGCAGGAACTACTTCTGATGCTAGCCAGATATCGATCAGGCAGAAATAAATGCTGCTCGGGACTCAGAGGCAACCCCCTTCTGCTTTGCAGAATACAACTGTAACGTGTATCATTCATTAAACAGATACCTGGGGCAAAGATTAAAGTATCTTGCAATACTCCCTGTTGCATTTTAAGTCACCTACCCTGAGAGTCCTTAACAAATCTTGACAAGGGTTGACTAAACCATTGCTGGATTGATTGTAGGTGTATATACACACATACATAATGTTTCTGTATATGTGCATGTGTATACACACGTGTACACATTCATGTGTGTGTGTGTGTGTGTGTACGAACACATATATTTTCTAATGCAAACTGTTGTCTGCAAGCCCCATTCAGGTTGCAGAAGAGTCAAGAATGATCAGTCCTTTGCTCTGCTCTTGGTTATTTTTTTCCCTTGATAATGGGGATCAAGGCCATTTTAATCAGGACTGGATTATCAAATAGGCTAACAAGGCCGCAGTCTAAGGCCCGTGATTTTTTTATAATTCACGGTTTTGATGAAGCCCATGCTGAAGAGAAGAAAATTATTAAAGTACAAGTTGTGCTTTGATTTGTAGAACAAAGAAGCGCTGATAAAATGATTAAGACCCTCTGCAATTTTCAAGCGGTCTGCAGAGAAAAAAGTTTGAGACCCATTGTTCTAAAGAATTATTCTCAGCCACATACTTAGGAACAGAACAGCTAAACTGAGTTGCATGTAAGAAAGTTGGTGCGGTCTGGTGGTTACAGTGACCAACCAGGATGAGGAGACTCAGTTTCAAATTCCAGCTCAACAATGAATGACTTCAGATCAGTCACCATCTCTCAGGCCAAGCTACCACACAGGGCTGTCATAAGGCTACAAGGGGAGAGAAAGAGAATCATCATGGATATTTTCTTGGGGTATTTGGAGGAAAGGTGCAATAAAAATTTAATAAATACAAGGGTAGCATCCATGAGAAGAACAGAAGTCTCCAAGTGCCAGTCCTGTGGGCTGGCCCACAAATTTTGAACCAACCTGATTCAAGGAAGGATCCTCAGCACCACTACAGGAGTGAGCTCCCATCTGTCACCTACATCCCAGGCTTAGAAGAAGAATGGAGGCTCACTCCACTGAGCTCTGGAAGTCCCAACACAAAGCGAAGCCAAGCCCTCGCACATCTTGCATCCTGCACTGGAGCAGGCACTCACCAGATTGAAAGCAGTCGCCACTGGCGACTTGGTGAGCACATTTGTGAATCCCTGCTTGCAGTGAACACCAAGCTCAGAAGGTGCTGCTGCTATCATTACTGGTTGTATGTTCAAGCCAAAGCATCATCCCCCCCAGCATATTCTAGGCCCTTATCTAAATTCTTAGCTAAAGAAATGATATCTCCGAGAGGACATGTGAAGGAGTCTTGCCCCCCATCTGCACTGTGAGACAAGAGATCACCCACTCTAGGTGACTCTCGTGGCTGTATAATACAGAATTGGGTTTGCATATATGGGTATAATAAATATTGATACCAAAGTTAATAAAATAACTCAAAATGTCCAACTTTAATCTCAAACAATTAATGTATATCTATATATAATGATAATATATTAAATGTCTAAAAACTCAGTTATTGACATGTATATGGAATATATCATAACGTCAACTAATGTAGCCAACAATGTTGTGACAAAACAAATGCAACAAACAGATACTTAGACAGTGGACCAAAGGCTTTTCTACCCTGAATGGGTATTCTTCAGCGGTCAATATACATATAATATATGATTCAATTTTGTCACTACATGCAGTTTTCTGTTGTAACCAAACATAATATAATGACCTATCTACTCCTGAGAATATATTTATATCCTTTGTTGGATCTGGATTTATCATGTAGTTTGCTCAATCATTCTTACTTGCAGGGCCTTTTCCAAATAGCGATTCTTTCACAGGTCAGTGTCAGTGTCAGTCTCTCTCTCTCTCTCTCTGGGGTGTGTGTGTGTACACACATCAATTGTTTGAGATTAAAACTGGACATTTTTATTTATTTTATTAACTTTTATATCAATATTTATATACCCAGATATGCAAACCCAATTCTGTATTGCTGTCTATTTCTGTAGGTTTGGTTTATATTTCCTTGTTCTTTCATCTCCCTAGAGGAGGTGCCATGCTCTATGACCTTTTGGTGTCAGATAGACCATTTTCTTTTATTTATATGATTTGTTGTTATGTGCCTTCAAGTTGATTTTGACTTACGGTGATCCTATGAATCAGCAATCTCCAATAGCATCTGTTATAAACCGCAATGTTCAGATCTTGTAAGTTCAGGTCTGTGGCTTCCTTTATGAAATCAATCCATCTCTGGATAACCTCAGTTTCATCACTTTAGCTTCTAGTGATAGTTCTGGTTTAATTTGTTCTAACACCCGATTACTTGTATTTTTCACGCTCCATGGTATGCGCAAAGCTCTCTTCCAACACCACATTTCAAATGAGTTGATTTTTCTCTTATCCGCTTTTTTCACTGTCCAGCTTTCACATCCATACATAGAGATCGGGAATACCATGGTCTGAATGTTCCTGACTTTAGTGTTCAGGGATACATCTTTGCATTTGAGGACTGTGATGTTCCTGTATGTGAATGTAATGTAAATATGGTAAGTGCGGGTTTATTATAGGAAATATGGTAAGTGGAGTGAGTGAGAAGGGGGAGTAGATGGGCTGTAGAATGCTGGATGATGATTGGCTGTGTGTTTGAATGGCTGAGAGTATGACAGTTGAGTCGGAGTGGGGGTTGGACAGGGTGGTTGTGGACAGGGAGGTTGATGTGGAGAGTAAGAGGTGGCTGTTGAGATATTGGATTGGGAGTTCTGAGGCAAATAGTAGGAATTAGGAACATAAGAGAAACATATATGAAACCATATGCTTGTCAATGAAATCTATAAGTAATCTTGTTATTCTTAGTGTTATCAATAAATATTTTCTTGGTTTACTTAAAGCCTGATTCCTCAGCTGGGGGGCACAGACCAGGGGGGAGGCAGAGTAACCAAGGCTGAAGAAGGAATAGTGTCGAATGGTAGCAGCGGTGAAGGAAGAGATATTGTATCAACATCCACTACCACAGAGCAACCCAGAGCTGTGAGCTTCATAGGCAAGAGGCTTCAGGGGGGTTGGGAATTACCTATACACGGAGACACAAGGTATCAAAATAACCAGGAAGAGACTAAAGCACAGTCTAGAGGTTATATTGGATACACAGAGTGTTGGGTAGTGTGGCCTAGCAGGGGGATCTTTTGAGATCTGTGCTAGAGTGGAGAGAGGTAAAAATAAACACGACGATCCAGACTGCTGGTAGGCACGAGTGAGAGCGACACAGGTGGTGCCAGGGAAGGACATCACAAGGCCCTTTTCTAGTTCTCTCAGAGCTGCCCTCCCCAGTCCTAGCCTTCTTCTAATTTCTTGACTATTGTCTCCATATTGGTTAATGACTGTGCCAAGGTATTGATAATCTTTGACAAGTTCAATGTCCTCATCGTCAACTTTAAAGTTACATAAATCTTCTGTTGTCGCTACTTTAGTCTTCTTGACGTTCAGCTGTAATCCTGCTTTTGTGCTTTCCTCTTTAACTTTCATTAGCATTTGTTTCAAATCATTACTCGTTTCTGATAGTAGTATGGTATCGTCTGCATATCTTTAATTATTGATATTTCTCACTCCAATTTTCACACATCTTTAATCTTGGTCCAATCCTGCTTTCCGTATGATATGTTCTGCATATAGATTAAAGAAACAGGGTTATAAAATACATCCTGTCTCATACCCTTTCCGATGTGGAACCAATCGATATCTCCATAGTCTGTCCTTACAGTAGCCCTTGTCCAGAGTATAAGTTGTGCATCAGGACAATCAGATGCTGTGGCACCCCAATTTCTTTTAAAGCATTCCATAGTTTTTCATGATCTACACAGTCAAAGGCTTTGCTGTAGTCTATAAAGCACAGGGTGATTTCTTCTGAAATTCCTTGGTCTGTTCCATTATCCAGTGTATGTTTGCAATATGATCTCTTGTACCTCTTCTCTTCCCTTTCTAAATCCAGCTTGGACAGCTGGCATTTCTTGCTCCATATGTGGTAAGAGCCTTTGTTGTAGAATCTTGAGCATTACTTTACTTGCATGGGATATTAAGGCAATAGTTCGATAATTACTGCATTCTCTGGGATCCCCTTTCTTTGGAATTGGGATGTATATGGAACGCTTCCAGTTTGTGGGCCATTGTTTTCTTTTCCAATATTTGTTGACAAATTTCTGTCAAAATTTGGACAGATTCAGTCTCAGTAACTTGTAGCAACTCTATTGGTATCCATCTGTTCCTGGTGATTTGTTTCTTCCAAGTATTTTATGAGCAGCTTTCATCTCACATTCTAAAATTTCTGGTTCTTCATCCTACAGTTCCTCTGTGAATGAATCTGTCATCCTTGCATCTCTTTTACAGAGTTGCTTCCATCTTCCTTTTATTTTATCTCGGTCAGTCAGTATGTTCCCCTGTTGATTATTCAACATCCCTACTCTTAGTTCAAATTTCCCTTTAATTTGTCTAATGTTTTGGAATAGGGCGCTTGTTCTACCTTTTTTGTTGTCCTCTTTTATTTCTTTACAATAACTATTGTAATAGTTCTTTGTCCCTACATACTAGTCGTTCTATTATTGCATTTAGAGTTCTGACCGAGTTTCTGTCTCCTTTTCTTTTGCTTTCCTTCTGTCTTTAATCATTTTAAGAGTTTCTTCAGTCATCCATTGAGGTCTTTCTCTCTTTTTAACAAGAAGTGTTGTCTTTTTGCATTCTTCCCTGATAATGTCTCTGACTTCAATCCATAGTTCTTCTGGTTTTCTATCCACTAAGTTTAAAGCCTCAACTCTGTTCCTTATTTGAACTTTATGTGCTTCTGGGATGTTATTTAAATTGTGTTTTGGCATTATGATTGCTTTGTTGTTCTTTAGCTTTACTCTGATTTTCAATATCACCAGTTCATGATTTGTACCTCCGTCTGCTCCTGGTCTTGTTTTTACACAAAGTATGGAACTTCTCCATCTTCTGCTACCAATTATATAATCAATTTGATTCCTGTATTGACCATTTGGTGATGTCCACATATGCAGTCATCTTTTTGGTTACTCAAAAAATGTGTTTGCAAGAAACAAATTATTGGCTTCACATAAACCAATGTCACTCTCCTGCTTCATTTCTGTCTCCTAAGCACCATTTCCCCACAGTTGCTAGTTCTTCTCTGTTCCCTGCTTTTGCATTCCAGTCCCCCATGATTATCAGAACATCTTGTTTTGGTGTGTGATCAATTTCTTCCTGTACTTCTGTGTAAAATCTCTCCAATTCTTCTTCTTCTGTGTTTGCCATTGGAGCATAGACTTGGATGATGGTTGTGTTGATAGGTTTCCCGTTTAATCTCATTGATATCACTCACTCAGACCTTGCATTATAGCTCCTAATTGCTTTTCCTACATCAATTCTCACTATTAAAGCAAGCTCATTTCTTCTTAATTTCTCATTTCCTGCATAAAATATTTTGTAGTTGCCTGATTAAAAATGTCCCATTACCGTCCATTTTAATTCAGTCATGCCAAGTATTGTAATGTTGATGTGTTCCATTTCATGCTTGATAATTTCTAACTTTCCCTGGTTCACAATTCTCTGGTTCACAATTCTCACATACTATGTTCCTATTGTGCATGTCATACAACTCCAGACTCTTTCATATCTGTGTGCATCGGCCTCTGGGCTTCCATTTGGCTTGACCCAGTGGCGTCATAAGTCACAGCGCTACTCATACTTGTCATTTGTTCTTCCCCAGTAGCTCAGTGAGTGCCTTCTGACCTGGGGGGCTCATCTTCCAGCACTATCTCGTGTTGCATTTTGGATACTCTGTTCATAGGGTTTTCATGGTAAGAGGTATTCAGAGATGGTTTACCATTGCTTTTCTCTGAGTCTGGATGCATCTTAGTCTGGTGTCTCAGCTTTGACTATTCCGCCTTGGGTGCACCTGCTAGGAGTCTAGCGGTCTAGACTGCTGATGGCATTGTCCTCAGCTTCTTTGACACTCTCAAACCCCCTCACCACGTTAAGGTGTGCATCCTAGAGAAGGATTTATTTGCTTAGTACATTTATATCTCATTATTCCTTCAAAGAAATCAAGGTTCTCCAGTGGTGTTGACCAAGGTGTGTGCAATATTTGTTTTCTTGCCTGAGAACAACATGGCATACACAAGCAACAAGTGCAAGCTGATGCAAGCTGGAAGAAAAAGTGAGAAGTCTGGAGTATAAGGGAAGACAAAGTCTTCTTAGACAGAATGCTGGAAGAACAATACCAAAGAGAAGTACAGGAGGTGGAAGAAAAACAGCAAGTTGAAACAGAAGAGGAAAGTACTGAAGAGAGGAACAACGAAGTGGAGGAAATTCCATGGAATAGAGTGACAGGAGCAGAAGAGCTAGAAGCCCTGGGCTCTTTCTGGGAAGAAGGGTGGGATATCCATTTATCCTGCACTGGTGGAACTATGGAACCACTTTCAGGCACTTGAGGATGAGACTGGAGGACAGCCTGCAGAGAAGGAATTACAGGAGACCCCATGGGACAGCAAGTGAGAGGCTGAAGCTCAGTCAAGCAGAGGCCCCATGACAAGAAGAAGAGTAGCAGTAGGAGACTCCCTACTGCATGGGATTGAAACCCAAGTATGCCGAGAAGATCCATGGATTTGCCAGGTATGCTGCCTCTCTGGAGGATGGATTAGAGATGTGACAGAAGGGTTGCCATCACTCACAAAGCCCACTGACAGACATCCCTTTCTTCTCATCCATGTGGAAATGAATGATACCGCAAACTGGAGCTATGAAGAAGTCACGTCAGACTTTGAAGCTCTGGGAAGGAAACTCAATGACTTTGGGGCCCAGATAGTTTTCTCATCCATCCTTCCAGTATTTAGAAGAGAAGTAGAAAGGGAAAGAAAAATGCTCCAGGTGAATGACGGGCTATGGAAGTGGTGCTGATGCGAGAGATTCGGATTCTGGAACCACGGGCTACACTTTGTGGAAGACGGACTGCTGGCAAGTGATGGCTGCACCTCCCAAAGACTGGAAAGGTGTGTTTGGCCAAAGCATGGAGAATTTCATCAGGAGGGCTTTAAACTGAATCCTAAGGGGGAGGGAGACATAAATGTGGAGGTAACGATTGACAAAGGCTTATGCACAGTAACAGGAACTGAGAGAACACCTCTAATGGGACCCAATAATAGTCTTCATAAAAATGTAGGAAGCCAGACCATAAATCAAATGGTCTTTGATGTCTGTATACTAATGCCCAGAATATGGGAAACAAACTGCATGAACTTGAACTCTCAATACAGGAAGGTAAATATGACTTGATAGGTATAACTGAAACTTGGTGGGATGACTCCCATGATTGGAATATGGCAACTGTCCTGTCCTCTTCCTCTGCGAGGGTAGGGCTCTCCAGTGGCGGTGAGGGTGCTGGGAGAGAAGCCTCATCAGGCTGAGGAGTGACAGGCAGGTCTGGTTGTCTCTCCGGGGGGTATCTGTAACTGGTGGAGGTGACCCATCAACATCCAGAGTGGAGGTTACTTTGGTGTCCCACCCCTCCCTCGGTCCTCCCCCGGTCCTCCCCCGATTGGATCATCTCAGTCGAAGTCCTCCTCGCTCTCCTCCTCCTTGCTGGTCCACCCTCTGCTATCATGGCTCAAGGCAAATATATACATATCCCTGCTCAAAAATACAGGAGAATGAGCTTGCTGGCTCCATCGAGAGTGTCTGGATCAAAATTAATGGGGCAAGGAATCAAAGGAACATGGTAGTTGGCGTCTACTACCACCCACCCAATCAAGGAGAAAATGAGGATGAAACTCTTGCAAGCAAATTGCCAATATTTCGAGGAGTCATGATATAGTAGTAATGAGGGACTTCAGTTACCCCAATATCTGTTGGGAGACATATTATGCCAAACACGGCCCATCCAAGAAGTTCCTGACTTGTGTTGGAGATAACCTTCTCCTATAGAAAGTGGAGGAAGGAACTAGAGGATCAGCTATTCTTGACTTGATTTGAATCAATAGAGATGACTTGGTGGATGAAGTGGCAGTTACGGGAACTCTGGGGGAAAGTGACCACACCATACTTGAATTCTTGACTTTAACAGAAGCAAAAGCTGAGAGTAGCCATACGTGCACCCTGGCTTCAGGAAAGCTGATTTTAATAAACTCAGAACAATTGTAAGTACGGTTCCATGGCAAGAGACCCTAATGAGAAAAGGAGTCCAAGATGGCTTATGCATTAACAGCAGGAACTACTTCTGATGCTAGCCAGATATCGATCAGGCAGAAATAAATGCTGCTTGAGACTCAGAGGCAACCCCCTTCTGCTTTGTAGAATATAACTGTCACGTGTATCATTCATTAAACAGATACCTGTGAGGAGATACTGAAAGAAACATTGAGAAGAGAAGACTGAGGGGAAATATGATAGCACTCTTCATTGCGGCCTGTGAATGTGGACAAGTTGCTTGAAGAAGTGCAGCCCACCACCTGCCCTCTTGACCCCTGCCCATCCTGGCTGCTAAGAACTGACCGTAGGGGACTGACTGGGTCAGTCCAGAGAGCGATTAAAGCTTTGCTGGAGGAAGGAGATGTACCATCTGCCTTGAAGGAGGCGGTGATGCGTCCTCTCCTTAAGAAGTCCTCCCTGGACCCAGAAGTATTAAACAACTATCACCCAGTGGCAAATATCCCCTTTTGGGGTAAGGTCCTTGAGAAGGTGGTGGTGGTCTATCCATGCTTGGAGAAAACTGATTACTTGGATCCATTCCAGTCTGGCTTCAGGCCTGGCCATGGCACTGAAACTGGCTTTGTTGCCCTGGTTGATGACATTTGTCAGGAGAGAGATGGGGGAATGTGACCCTGCTTGTTCTCCTTGATCTCTCAGTGGCTTTTGGTACTGTTGACCACAGTATCCTTCTGAAACGTCTTGAGGAGGTGGGGACTGGGGGCACTGTGCTTCAGTGGTGACATTCATACCTCCAGAGCCGCTTCCAAAAAGCAATTATGGGAGGCTACTGTTCAGCACCATGGGAACTATCCTGTGGTGTTCCTCAGAGTTCCATCTTGTCCCACATGCTATTTAACATCTATATGAAGCCACTGGGAGCTGCAGTCAGCAGTTTGGGAGTGAGGTGCCATCAATATGCAGATGACACCCAGCTTTACCTCTTTTCCATCTGAATCAGGAGAGGCAGTTGAGGTGTTGAACTGGTGCTTGGAGGCAGTGATGGACTGGATGTGGGCAAATAAATTGACGCCGAATTCTGAAAAGATAGAAGTGTTATGTGACCAGAGTTCTCATGTCCAAGAGGTGGGAGGACGGTCTGTTCTTGATGGGGTTGCTCTTTCCTTGAAGGAGCAAGTCCACAGCCTGGAGGTACTCCTTGATCCAACATTGTCACTGGTGGTTCAGGTGGCCTCAGTGGCTAGGAGTGCCTTTTTCCAGCTCCAGCTGGTTCACAGGCTTCAGCCCCTTTTGGACAGAGAAGACTTGGCCACAGTGCCCCATGCCCTGGTAGCCTTCAGATTGGATTATTGCCAGGCACTCTATGTGGGGCTGCCCTTGAAGATGACTCGGAAACTTCAACTGGTCCAAAATGCAGCAGCCAGATTACTAGCTGGAGTTCCCTTTAGATCTCATATAACATCTATTTTAAAACAGCTGCATTAATTGCCACTTTATTATTTATTTATTATTTATTTATTTATTTTCATTTCTAGACCGCCCATAGCTAATAGCTCTCTGGGCGGTGTACAAAACGAGATTAAAATACAATATAGAATAAAATCAGTAACAGAAAGGAACGCATTAAACTAAAACATTAAACATAAAACATTGAACATTAAAATGCCTGGGAGTACAGCCAGGTCTTAACCTGGCGCCTAAAAGAAAGAACCGTAGGCGCCAGGCGTATTTCCTCCGGTAAGCTGTTCCATAATTCTTTCTTTCCGGGCCCTGTTGAAGGTACTCATGTTAGTGCTTGCAGCCTTAAACAACTTAGGTCCCAGATATCTGAAAGAGTGCCTCCTCCCCTACAGACCCTCTTGGATGTGAAGAGCAGCAGAGTGGGCTCTTTCGGTAGTTTTGCTACCCGCAGAAGCACAGGGAGTGGTGGCCTGGGAGAGGGCCTTCTCTGTGGCAGCCCCAAAGCTGTGGACCTCCTTCCCCACTGAGGTGCGTCTGGCAACTTCATGGTACAACTTTCAGCCAATGCTGAAGATGCACCTCTTTACTCTGGCCTTCAACACCTGAGTTACTATATACATTTTTAGGACCCACCCTATTTTCTGTGACGTTGTTTAGGTTGTTTTTAATTATGCGTTTAAAATTGTAACCTGCTCTGGGACTTTTGGGTGAAGGATGGGTAACAAATTGTAATAATACTTGAAAGGCTGTCACACAGAGGATGCCAGGATCTCTTCTCGATCATCCCAGAGTGCAAGACATGCAATAATGGGCTCAAGTTGCAGGAAGCCAGATTTCGGCTGAACATTAGGAAAAACGTCCTAACTGTTAGAGCAGTACGACAATGGAGCCAGTGACCTGGGGAGGTGGTGGGCTCTGGAGGCATTCAAGAAGCAGCTGGACAGCCACCTATCGGGTGTGCTTTAGGATAGATTCCTGCATTGAGCATGGAGTTGGTTTCAACGTGAAGTATTGGTTCCCCTCTATCTGGCACTGGTTAGTCCTTATCTTGAGTACTGCATCCAGTTCTGGACATCACACTTTAGGAAGGATGCAGACAAACTGGAAAAGGTTCAGAGAATGGCAGGGCTCAAAGGAGGAATCCAAATTAAAGCATACCCGACAAATGGCTGTTCAGCTTCCTCTTGAGTGCCTCCAGTGTTGGAGAGCCCACTACCTCCTTAGGTAATTGGTTCAATTTTCATATCACTCTAACAGTTAGGAAGCTTTTCCTGATGTTCAGTTGAAATCTGGCTTCCTGTAATTTGAGGCCATTATTCCATGTCCTGCATTCTGGGATGATCTGTGTGGCAACCTTTCAAGTACTTGAACAGCACTATCATATCTCAGGGCTAAACATGCCCAGTTCTTTCAGTCTCTCCTCATAGAGCTTTGTTTCCAGTTCCCTGATCATCCTCGTTGCCCACTTCTGAACTTGATCCAGTTTGTCTGCATCCTTCTTAAAGTGTGGTGTCCAGAACTGGACGCAGTACTCAAGATGACGCCACATAGAGGGGAACCAATACTTCACGCGATTTGGAAACTATACTTCTGTTAATGCGGGCTAAAATAGCATTTGCCTTTTTTGCAGCCACATTGCACTTTTGGCTCATATTCAGTTTGTGATCACAGCATTCCCACAGTCTACCAGGGAGGTTATCTGATCAAAAAATGAAATAAAATTAGTCTGGCATTCTTGATAAATCCATGTTGGCTTCTAGTAATCACTACATTGTTTTCAAGGGGCTTACAGACTGACCGCTTTATAATCTGCTCCACTGCTGTTATTGTGCAATCGTTCTTGCAGTTGTTGATTGGGTGAAGCATCGCTGCTCTCCTTGCTGTAAGCCACAGTGAGCATTATTTGTGGAAAACCAGCATAAAGTGATGATGTGTGACAGGACCAAAGTCAGTCACTGAACTTCATGGCGCATTTTGAGTTCTGGACAACTAAAAGCATCTTTTGCAGGTGTCCGGCCAGCTTCTCTGCAGATCTGATGCAAGACAGATGTTTGCTGATGCTGGAGTTTTAAGCTGTATATCTCCCCCCCCATGCTCTGCTTCCAAATTTGTTAAGAGAGCCAAATAACTCTACAAATTGCTATTAAGTTTTCAGTGACCTCACTTTATAAATGGAGCCACACCCAGAATTTCTCACCACTAGGGGGAGGAATAGAGCAGGTGCAATACTGTAATATAAATGGGTTATGCCAATTGGCATATCTTTGATTAGTGGCAGCTGATTCCCATTGGGCCTCCTGGGGAAGAAGGCACCACAGCAGATAATTGGTAGGTGAAACTACTTTCTCCCCATTTTTCCCTTAGCCCCACTCTTGCCTCCTTAACAGCACAACAGGCAGAAAGTGAAGAGGTGAAGCTATTCAGGACATGGCTATATCAATCGTGGGAAAACTTCTGGCTCAAACTTCTGCATGTATGCTTAGAAGTGACCAAAAGGATTTACTACTCAGAGTATAGGATTGCAGCCGTCATCAATGCCTAAACTCACAGAAGCACAGCCAAGGGGGGGGAAGATGGCAATTCTGCTGCTCCCCCAAAGAATGCTGGGAACTGCCACTTAATCCCCACAGAGCTATAATGTTCAGCGCCATGAACAAACTACAGTTCCCAGGATTCTTTTTGGGGAGAAAGTGTGCTTTAAATGTATGCCACGTGCATAGGCTGACACTTGTGTTCCCTCCCCCTTTTTAAAGAAAGTATACAGCTGTACCTCTAGCAGGGTACAATAGCTGTTGGCTTGGTTACTTTTTAGGCAAATGGACCCCCACACACACACTGGTCAGATAAGCTGATGGCGATGTCGTTATATGCCGCAAACTCTTAAGATGGGGCTACATTTTACAATGCAAAGAATTCCCCCCATAATAGTAGTTGCACACCCACAACATTCTTTCACATGCTTGCAATAATTTTGAAACAGACCCCAGACATTAGGCCCACATTCACACCATACATTTATTCCACTTTAAATATCCCCCAAGGTATCCTGGAGAGTGTAGATTGTAAGGCATACATACAGCACACAGTGTTAAAACATAGGAGGAAGACCTTTTACAGACTGAGGCCCCATGCCAGTGGTGGACGGGGACCAGCCACAAGAGCAGACAGAGAAACAAATGTGAGTTTTCCTTTTGTAGAATAGGCCAGTTCCTAGCCACACTCATGCACCCTTCTCTATCCTCTTTCCAGACAAGCAAGGACCCATTGTCAGAATCCAAGGCTACATTCCAGCCAGGAAAACTCCAAGGGGGTGCAAAGCGAGGGCAGTGAGGACTATTATCTATCCGCAAAAGCAGGCTCTTGCTAGATTGCAGAGAACGAGCAAAAGCCTAAAACTAGGGCAGCATTCCCACCCATACACATTACATAAAAATATGTGGCAGCAGAAAAGCAGCACCAGATGAGAGCTGCAAGAAACTGCCAGGACTTAGAACAAAATTTCTTCTCTACTAACCTCTCCCCCAAATCTAGTCAGCCAGAAGTGCTAACAAGCAAATTGCAGCAAGTTATGCTGTGGCTCCCAGGATACTGTTTCCAATTACACAATCGACGTTCTCATTTCAGGATGAAAGGGCAGCGAAGCTTACTGGAGGAGAGTGCCAGCAGCTCAGGGAGCAAAAAATGTTTTGTCACTTCAGAGGAATTTTGAGAGAAGCGTCATCTCTCGTTAGAGCTCAGAAGCAATTAACAGGACCAATGCACAAATTGCTATTAGCTCAACCAATATTTTGCTTTCTGGAACAAGGTTGTGACGTTCTCCCAGACTGGCGACGGGGGAGACATGGCCCTTCAGATGTTGGTGAAGTATAACTCCCAGCCTCCCTGACCATTGGCTATGCTTGCTGAGGCTGATAGGCGTTGAAGTTCAGCAATATCTGGAGAACCACAGTCTTCCCATCTCTGACAGGGCATGAAGTGCACAGTAAGAATTCAAGCTACTTCCACACTGGGCATTTATTGTGAACAAAGCATGGCTATTCCACTTTATTAAAAAAAAGAGGGACATCTGCATGATGTGGACAGAACACCCTGCTCCCTTATTTTCTAGCACTTACAGGCACCGACTTTAAAAAACAACTCGGCAATTTCTCCAGGTGTAGGTGGCAGACTGTTCAGTATTTTTTTGTGTCAGTTATAACCTGTGTCGATCACTCTATGCATTTCATTCTCTATGGTCCATCTGTCCCCTGCCTAGGAGAGAACTCTTAGCACTTTAACCCTTCCCAAATACCTTTATATCAGTTTCTTCCCCATACTGCAACAGTGGGAAGTAATAATTATGATCATGTGCAGCAAGGAAGCATGGAGTTTTTAATCCCTTCCCACTGTGGCACACCACCAAAAAGGCCCTGCCCCACCAATCTACTTATTGGCAAGCTACTTTTGATACATATCTTAAAGGTTTAGGCAGGTTCATACAGGCTTTATGCAGCTCCCTGTTATGGTACCATGTGGAGAACACCCCTGGCTACAAGTAAAAGCTGAAGCTCTCACTGACTGGTGTCCATATTTAAAAACCTGACAATCTATGACTGGGATTAGATTCTATACTACAAGATGTCCTTCCTACACATACCTGGCAGGTGGAATGAAACCCAGAAATCCTGGCCTGCGATTCTTGTCCTAGAACATGGGGGGGGGGGACACCTGTGGCCTTCCAGATAATGTTGAATTCCAGCTCCCGGCAGCATAGCCAATGGTCAGAAGTAACAGGAGCTGTAGACCAGCAACATAGCTAGCCACCACTCTCCTATAATCTCTCCTTTACTTCGGTCCACAGGTGCCTCTACTGACAAAGGAATCTTATTTTTAAAAGGAACCGTTTCTACACAGGAAAGGAGAGCCAAGGCAGGGAAGTCCTGTGGACTGAACAGGCCCTAGAACACCCATGTAAAGATCCATTCAGTAGTCTCCATCTTTGTGAGCCACTAGTATTGCTGTGCTGGACCTCCTGCCTTCATGAAACTAAAGCATACAGCTTTCCCCAGTACTATCTGGAGGCAGCACAGAGCTCAGCTGTATGTCAACTCAGACACTCACATTTGGATTAAGGGCTTAACCAGAAGAAAGCTTCAAGCAAAGCACAAACAAGCCAACAAGTGTGCTCATGAAAGCCAAGGGGTTTGTGCTTCTCTCCAAGGCTGCATATATACCATAAATTCATTTATTTATTATTTGATTTATATCCCGCCCTTCCTCTCGGCAGGAGCCCAGGGCGGCACATGACTCCAAGCACACTTAAAGTACATGACTCCAAGAATCTTGCCAACTGTATGTCTGTGAGCAGCAAACTTACAGTTCCCGAAGTTCTTTGAGGAAAACCATGTGCCTCTGTTGTAGGATGTGTACACACACCCAGTTAAAATTGCTTCAAAGCAGTAGAAGCATTGCCCAACCAACCTCAGACCACCCATGTGCAGCCCCCAGCTGCTTACCTACATCAAGTGCCTATCAACCTCCTGAGCCCCAGGGCTGGCCTTGTAGAACTCAGCAGGGAAGACCAAGCTAGATTTTTAGTTGGCTCTTCCCATCATTGGCTCTAGGCCACCATTGCTTCAAAGGCTTTACCTGCCAATGTAATCCATATGATGTGGCAACTCTAAAGTACATGCATATGCATGCCACTATGGGGAGAAGAACCTGGCTGGGAGTCCAGAGTCTGAGTTCAAATCCTCGCTCGTGTCTCCTGGGTGTAAAGGGCCAGCTGAAGATCACCCCCCCGACACACACACATACACACAGTGAGCAGCTCAGGGGTTATGTGCCCTGCCACTTGTGCAGCCGTGGGCAAGCTGCATAGTCCCAAGGAGCCCAGTTGCCGCCCAGCTGGCAGTTGCAGACAAGGAAGGGGCTGGCTTGTGCAGCTGTGGCAAGCTGAGCAGGCCCTAGCCAGGTGGGGAGGACTAGCCTCAGAGGGAGGCAATGGGGAACCTCCTCAGAATACCGCTTACCATGAAAACCCGGTCACCATAAGTCGGGATCAACTTGAAGGCAGTCCACGGATAGAAAAATGTCTCAGAGAAATGCAACCAAAGACAGGCCTAAATCAAAAGTTACTGTGGCCTCCATTTAAAACGTGTGGGATTCTCTGCCTTGTTATATCATTCATTATATTTTGATTGCTATTGTTATTTTTGACAGATTACTGTTATACAACTCTCCAGGGGGTGGCACTGTCTGTTGGCTTCCTTTTCCTCAATTGGCTCCACCTGCCATTGGCTCTGGCTCCACCTACTGTGAGCCAGTGTGGCATAGTGGTTAAGGTGTTGGACTACGACCTCCCCACAGTGCCATGAAGCTCACTGGGGCACCTTGGGCCAGTCACTTCCTCTCAGCCTCAGAGGGAGGCAACAGTACCCGAATACCACTTGTCATGAAAACCCTATTTGTAGGGTTGCCATAAGTCGGGATCGACTTCAAGGCAGTCCATTTTTTCCATGGAAGGCAGTCAGCTAATGTTCAGCACGCTAAGATGTTCTGCAAGAAGCTTGACCAGTGATGGCTATCAAGTCCAACATCAGCCCGAGGGCCACAGGTTCTCCAGCCCTGCTGGACGTACACATGCAATTCCTAGCATGTCTCAGCCATTAGAGGAAGGGAGAAGCAGCACACATTTCAGGCCATCAGTTTCACAACATAGGAAGCTGCCTTCTACCGAGAGTCAGACCAGGGGTCCATCTAGCTCAGTGTTACCCACACTGACCGGCAGTGGTGCTCCAGGGTTTCAGAGAGGCAGTTCCTCCCAGCCCTCCCTGCAGATGCTGGGGCTGCTGCACACCAAGCAGATGCAGAACAACTGAGCCATGGCCTGTTCTCAACACATTCAAATCATGAGTGTGTAATTACCCAGGATTTGGTGCTGGTATCAGGGTAAGCATCATTGGGCACCTGCTGAGGCTAGAGAGGGACAGGTGAACCTGTCAATCTTAAATTCAGTTTTTGTATTTCTACATCAGCATCTCACTTAAAAAAATCATGAAAATTTGTTAGGAGAAATTCACACTAAATGCTAATATACACATGCAAAAAATGTGCATGACAAATGCACTGTATGTCATTTTCACCATTTTATTATTAAAAAATATATGCATTTTACATGCATTTTTGTATATGCTTCTTGGCTGATCCATTTTTCAGCACCCAGGGATTGGTAAACAAGCCCAATACTGCAAAGAAATAATTCTGCCGAAGCAATCAGATAGCTTACAGCTTGTATCTTGTTTTATTCAGTTTACCCGGAGAGTTCTTTTGGGAATCTTACACCAATTGAATATAGCTAGTACGATGCCCAAAAGCCCTAGAACCACAGCTGCCATCAGTGTACAAGTTATCCATTTGTCTTCATTCCATTCTTCTTGGCCTGTGGAAGTAGTGATATAGTAAATGCCAAGGCTGTCAATCCCCCTGCCCCAGATGAAAGAAAGGTTTAGGGATCTACTAGTTGGGTCTGGGGATCTACTGGCTCAAGCTGCAGGAAGTCAGATTTCGACTGAACATCAGGAAAAACTTCTTAACTGTTAGAGCCACATGACAATGCAGCCAATGACCTAGAGAGGTGGTGGGCTCTGACACCAGAGGCTTTCAAGAGGCAGCTGGACAGCCATCTGTCAGGAATGCTTTGATTTGGATTCCTGCATTGAGCAGGGGGGTGGACTTGGTGGCCTTATAGGCCCCTTCCAACTCTGTGATTCTATGATCTATGATCTAGTTTGCATCAAGCCTTTAGAGCAATAGAAATTATTAGATGGCTATTGTGCTAGCTTATGTAAGTTATACCAGTGTGCTGCAGTTGGTAGTGCTGGACTGAGGCCTGGGAGATCAGGGTTCAAATCCCTGCATGGCCATGAAGCTCGATGGGTGACCTTGGGCCAGTCCCCGTCTCTCAGCCTAACCTACCTCACAGGGCTGTCATTGCAAGGATAACTTCTGGAAGGGGAGAACCATGTTTGTACATCAAGTTGAGCTCCTTGGAGGAAAGGTGGGATAGAAGTGTAATAATGCCAGAAACGTCACTGGTCTGATGGAATCACCCATGCTGCTTCAGATCAAGGGTATGTATTTGAGTGGTACATTGTTAACGTACATGCATGTGTATAAAGTTGTGAACAGAAGGGGTCAAGCAGCTACCCTTCCATCCTGGTTCTACACATGTGTGCATATTCACCACTACCAGTTTTGTTGTCAGAAGCAAGCTCATGGCCAGTTTACATCAGGGTGGGTGACCCCCAGCCTATGGGCAACCCTCCGCTTGCCAAGCAGTCCGAGACTGTCTATGAGGCCATTTCTCCCAAACCAAGCCTGCCCGTCCATCAGCTGACATTCCTAGGTGACATCACTGGTTCCCTGCAGGGAGCTTGCTGGTGAAGGCAACCCCTGTAAGCCAGAAGGATTGCATTCGCCAGTGATCAGCTGGCGAGCAAAAGGTTTAATCCTGCTCAGTTTGGCTGCATGTGCCGATTCCCCTGCTGGGAACCAGGGCTTCAAAGCACAGTGCTACCTTATGTCGCTATGACACCAGGTGATTGACAAGCAGGTAGCCCTGCCAACCTATCAGATTTGCCCCCCCCCAGGGGTATGCAGACAGCCAGAAAAGGTTCTGCCCTCCAAGGTTTAGGTATTTTTTGGCAAAAGATCACTTGGAGAGATTGGGCTAGATCTCGATCTACTATCTTTTACTTGTGACACTTGTTAACTAGAAGGAATGTTTTATGTTTAGCACATTCGGTTTTTCTGCTTTCCTAATCCAGTTTAGACATCTAGACCAGGAATGGGGAACTTACTGCCTTCCAGATGGACTACAACTCCCATCATCCCTGAACATTAGCCAGGCTGGCCAGGGCTGATGGGAGTTGCAGCCCAACAAGTTACCTTGCACGTCACAATGGATCTCTAGAGGTATGCCATGACTGAGATGCTGTGCCTAAAGGTTGGGGCCAGGGTTTGTATGTAATGCTGGTCCTACTCAGAGCAAACCCGTTCAGATTAATGGACATGAGTAACTTAGGTTCATTGATTTCAATGGCTCCGGGCAAAACTTAGTTGGACACAGCCTCAGGTTTCCCCTAGTCGCCGCTTCGGTGCTCTCCTTTGGGCTGCCAGGTTGCCTCTTCCCCCTATCCAGGACCCAACCCATCTTAGCTCATCGTAACCACCAATGTAAGAAACATACCTGTAATCTCAAGCTGCTCCTTTGGTACCAAAATGACAGGATGAAGAAGAGTCACCAGAGCAGAGTTTGCCATAGGCATCACATCTGCAAGAGAGAATGTCTCAGATTTTGTGGGTCAACAGATTGACTATATTAAGCTCCCAGCCCCTGCAGTCCTCCATTTAAGGCATTTGTATGTCATTTCTCAAGTCACAACTGGAGCTTGTGAACTGTCCAACTGCTAGAGATGTGAGAGCACAGGTGAAAAAAGAAAACCAAGGTTTTTTGCCTCAATGTTTTTTCCCAGGCCTTCAACACTTCTAGTGACTGCATATAAGACCCCATTAGAGGTTATAAGCAAATCGTACCATTCATATCCTTATTTCAGAAGTGACCAGCATAGCTCTGAAGGGCACAGTGGTGCCCTTGAGATCTTCCACTAGTGCATATGACGCCTCCGATCCCATCCCCCAATCATCTGGTTGGCAGCCCTTGCAAAACTCCAGCATGTTTTGCACCAATTATCAGCTGTTCAGCAGCACCTACAAACCCCGCTCTGCCAAGTCTATACCTGCCCCATACCTGACATCACAATGTAGGGCAGGTGGACATGGCTCAGAAGAGACAGCCTCACAGGCCAAATGGGGAGAGCTTCCGGGCATTCCACACTGCTGCTATAGGACAAGCATAACTGCAGTCCCCTGGCAGATCTCAGAAGTGTTGGTCTCAACTCAGGATTAGCTGTTCTGCAGCTCCAAGCACTAGAAGCATCACCACCTGTACTCTCGTTGCTTCAGGACAGCAGAGTAAAGATAGATCAACACTGTCGGCTGGGTCATTCAGTCGTTTACATCAGGTTTGGGGAACCTGTGGCCTGCCGGTGTTGCTGAACAACTCCTGTTATTCCTGGCCCTTGGCTATATCAGCTGGGGCTGATGGGAGTCGTAATTGAACACCTAGAGGGCCACAGGTTCCCCACACCGGATCTACATGAACAAAGCTGGTTTGCCAGAGTTAAGACATTTCACAGCGGAAGTTTTTTTGGTGTGAAATGTGCTCTCAGCAGAGAGCCACACCAGCCCTGGGCTTTGACACATGCACCTGTATGATATTTGGAAGTCATTTTAGGGTCACAAATAGACCAAAGAAGTGTTAAAAGACCTTCTCCTGAGGGTCTTATAACAGTGGCCTTCCCTCTTCATTAGAAGATGCTTTGATACCTCGTCTTTTTCTGGAAGGACGAAGAGGGCATCCGGTTGAACACAGAGGGGAATCTGGGTGAAATCTGTCACAGATGAGAACGCTACAGTGAAAGTACACCTAGGAAAGAAAGAGCTGGTTATTTCATCAGCTCCAAGGGATCAGTTTTAAGCTACTGTATGAATTCCATGTTCTTTCAGCTTCCCTTTTCCTCCAGTTGACATTTGTGGCGCAACAGGGCATTTTGTGACCAGCAGATCAAGTAGCCCCCTTCCAAGTTCCCATTCAGGTCCCCAGTGCAGAAGAGGCATTGCTGCGATGATTACTCCGCCTCTCCCATACCAGAATCCTCCCCTTTACTGGAAGCACCATTAGGCAAGAGTTTTTCAGCTGCAACTCACCAGGCTGGGTAAAGCCTTGCCACCAGAAACAAAAGCAAACGCCTTCACTTCAAACCTTTGGCGGAAGTTATGATAGGTGACCTCAGGGCCCACTGGATGGAACACTGTCTTGTAGTTGTCAAGCTCATAATCACACCTATAAAGCCAATGAACATAAGCAAACTCACTTTCTGGGCTTGAGCTCTCAGCTGGAGGGCACCTTTAGAAATCTTCAGAGCTTGCAACCAAGGGACCAAGATCCAAGCTGTAAGCCAGGAACGGGGGGGGGGGGATCTGCAAGTCTCTCCAGATGTTGCTGGACTGCAACTCCCACCAGCTCCAGCCACCACAGGTAGTGGTCAGAGATGATGGGAGTGGTAGTCTTAACTGTACCTGGAGAGTGGCAGGTCTGCTGCAGTTTGACTTCCAACAACAACAACAAAAACCTACATTACTCGGCTTGCTTTCTGCTGCAGCAGGGTTTTATGTAATTAAAGTGATTCCACACCATTCATCTCAGTGAAAAGGAAACAACGCAAATGGGAAAAACATTCATTATTTATCATTTGCAGAGTGAAGACAGTGAACACCGATCGTCTTTGCTGAACTGATTTCTGTTCTGGACAGGGGGCAAGCCAGTGCCACCAGCTATCTCCACTCCCATCAGTAGCCTTCAACATCCTTCAATGTTGCTACACTGCTCTGCCCATGGCGATTGCCTTCTGGCCCCTCCAGGTGAACTTGGCAGGCCTTTTACCTATTTCTAGGTAATGTTCGCCTCAATCTAGAGTGTAGATGTCCCAACATCTATTGTAGAGATGCTATGTTTGCTGCTTAGGAGAAGTTAATTCTATATAATGTAGCCAAATGTCCCACTGGAAGAAGCCTTGCCTAGCTGCCAGTGGCAGTGTGCTGTTATGCTTATGTTATGCTTGGGGTCTTCCCAAGAAGCACCTGGTTGGCCACTGTGGGGAACCAAGGGGCTGATCCACACAGACCTTTGGACTGATCCAGCCGGGCTTTTCTGATGTTCCTAAGGCTTCATAGACTGCTTAAACCATGTGTATTTAAGGCTGTGTACATATTCCCCCTTCCAAGGAAGAACTCTGGGAACTGTGGTTTACCCCTCATACAGCTACAATCCCCAGCACCCTTAAACTACAGTTCCCAGGATTCTTTGGAGGGGAAGCCATGTGCTTTAAAGGTACAGTGTGTACACAGACTAGATCTTTCTTCATCTATATATTTCTTCGTGCAAACACTCTCATGTGAATTTATGCAACCTTTAAGTGCTGAGCATTTCTGACTGCTATTGACCCCTGGTGTGGTTAAGGACTGCTATTAAGAGCATATATCAGGACTTCACCCTTGCTGGAGAAGAGCAGGGAAATGCACCAGTACTGGTCCCCTCACTGATCTTACCCATCTACCATGATGTTCCAGCGTGGCAAGGAGGCTGGATCCAGAGATGGCGTAGCCCAGCAGTCATCCAGCATCAGATGGATGTTTGGATCATTACGGTTGAGCACCTGAACTTCCAAGAAGATTGGCTGCCGCAGATATTTTACAATAGGATATTGGTCATCGCTATAAGGGTACAAGTAGGAGGCATCTGCAAGACAAGAGACCAGTTGCGGCATCTCATTCCTACATGTCACTCTACTCAAATCAGCCACCTTTGGGTTACAGAGCAGGACCCTTGCATGACAAGTGTTGGCAACCTGCCAAGACCCAATTTAAAATTGTTCTAGTCAACATTCAGGGCAAAGCCCACTCTAGGCAACCAGCATTCAACATACGGTTACAATGTCCCCTTTGAAATAAAGCATTTCTAAAAACGTATTCTACAGTCCAGGCTAGCATATAAAGACTAATTGGACCAATACTCAGCTACTGCCAACTCAGAACAAAAGGGTTTTCTACCACCCATTGCAAAAAAAAAAAAAAATAGGCAGCACCAATGGTCAGACATATCTCTCACAAATACAGGGCCACCATCAAGATGGCCCCAGCCCTAGTCCCCACCAATATAACAAATCTGAAGATAGCGCACACGCTCCAGCAAGGCCTCTGAAGCCAATCTGAAGTCCTGGGCCGATTCACATGGGTGCAGGTAGTATCTGGTGTGAGGCCAGAGCGTCTGAAGGACTAAGAAAAACCTTGCCACGTTTGTCAGACTCTTACAGGACTACTGTTAAGTGTTCCCTGGGGCTGTTAAATACTGGCTTGCCGTTCCCCCACCATCACCACCTTTACATTACCAAAGCCCACATTGAATCAGGAACTCTATGAATGTATGCAAAGTTGCATCAGGAGCACCATGTAGGTTTTTTACCAATTCATGTACACATTGATGATTCATGGGATACGACCAAGTGTGACACTCTTATACAAAGATGGTTTACCAACATGCTAGAGCACGTTAGTACACCATTTCAGAGTCCTGAGGCACCCACATACATGACATCAAGAACACCTCGTTGCAGAGTCTTATCAGTGCAAACTAGTTAACAGAAGGGACAAGATGCAATCATACTGAAAGCTACATTTGCACATGCTCCAGTGCTGGAATTTTAGCTATTCTCCTGATTAAGAGAGATATTTTAGATTACACAGGAACAGAGCTAAAGACTGAACATCTAGGAACTGAATGCAGCAAGTTCTCATCCCTAGTTCAATTATTTTGGCTGCCAAGTCTGGTAACAATTTGAACACATGTAGGTAAGCTATGCAAGAGCACTCCTTAAAGCAGATGTTCATGTCTGCAATAAACTGTTTTAAACACTGTATTTTATATTATTGTGACCCACGCTGGGATCTTCTGGTGAAAAGCAGGTAATAAATTTAAATAGTAATAATGATGATGCAAACTGACAAGTTGCAACTGTGCATTAAAACAGGAGTGGGGGAACTGGCTGCCCCCCAGATGCTGCTGGGCAACCCCCACCATTCCCAACAATTGGCCATGCCAATTGGACCCCACCAACATCTGGCGGGCCACAGGTCCTCACCTTCAGGAAGCCTCACCTGGATAGATTAGGAGAATTAAGGAGAGTGGACCCTGGTTTGTTACAGATGCTGGAGAAGGAAGGCTGCTTATCTCAACATTCAGTGAGGCATCATCGTTCCCATAGGAACATATCACTGTTAGCCTGTGAGATGCAAAGGCTTTAGTTAGCACCGAGGTATTTCTACCACCAACTTAAAACAGCAGCATAGAGCTCTTGCAGTTCATAGCTCATGCCGCTGGAGGCTTCAGTGGAAGGGTACAACAGCTATGCAATGCAAGAGCTCTGCTGGATCAGACCAAGGCCAATGTAGTCCAGCATTCTGTTCCCACAGCAGCCAACCAGATGCCTATGGGGAGCCCCCAAGTGGGGCCTGAAGGCAATAGCTGTCTCTTGCTGTGGTGCCGTAAGAGCTGGTAATTCAGATGCATACTACTGCTGAACTTGGAAGGAACCTATTGTCGCCATGACCAACCTATAGGGATAAATAGATCCATCAGTTTCAGCTTCTCAGTTTTCTAACCTTCTGTTCTCATTTCATCAGTTTATGATTTTTTTAAACAGTTCTCATGAAAATTCATCAGCATTTGGGTACCAATTTCTCCTAGTATTGTATGCAATAATGTCTAATATACATGTTTTTGCAAAGCCTATTTCCCTTAATACAATGCATCTTATGCATTATTTTCACAAACATATATATGCTTATGCACTCTTCTCCTTAGAATGTGCATTTTTGTACACATCACCTGGCTGGAGAACTGCACTGGAAAATGCAGAGAAGTGCAAATTTTGAAGGTTGGCTCTATTACGATTTGAATTGTTTTTCAATAGTGCAAATTTGGTAGATCTGCCTTTCAAGGTGAACAGAGTCAAATTTCTTCCTCATCCCTACCAACTGGTATGGGTGAGGGCCAATCGGAGGACTAAAGACTCACCTAAATTCACTGTCTCTGGAAATTGCCCGTGGTGGAAGGTCTGCCCAAGATGCAGCCACTTCGTTCTCATAAAGAGTCCTCTCGCCATTGAACTGCAGACAGGAAGAGGAGCTATGTTAGTCTCAGGTGAGTTAAGACCATTAGATGTGCCACAGCTCAGGAAAACTCACCTTTTGCATGGTGCCACACCCATTCAGTGGGATATAGAACCGAACCACATCATTCGAAGGAGATCTGAAAACTGGCTTGCAGGCAGGGTCTTTAAGCTTGAGTGAATCCAGATTAAGTGACGGCTTTGTGCTGTTATTGGCTATTTCAAAGGCCATGTGACCATCCCGAGTGCATACAGCAACTGTAACAAAGTTGACGGTTGAGTTATGATAGGCGATAGAGGCTTGTAACAGTCATGACTGGGTGGTTGCAGCATCCCTGCTTACAATGCTTAATCTCAGCCTTGAGAGAGGCTTTTTTGCAAGGGGCTTTGCTGCCAACGGAGTTAGAATAGAAGCAGGAAAGCTAGCCTGTCCTGTAGTGGCTACCCTGTATCCAGCAGCAGGATGAGCTAGATGGCCTCAAGGTTACTTCCAGATCTATGTTTCTGTGTACAGCCCCTTTGTCTCCTTTAGGGGGAAAAATGGGCAGGAAGTAGTGACCACAGCTTCTAAAAAGGGCAGTTGCAGCTCAGTAGTAGAGCATCTTCTTTGTATGCAGAAGATCCCAGGTTCAATCCCCGGCATCTCCAGGTAGGACTGGGAGAGACCCCTGCCTGAAACCCTGGAGAGCTGCTCCCTGTCAGTGCTGATGACACTGAGCTAGGTGGACCAACGGTGTGACTCTGTACAAGGCCGCCTCCTGAGATCTTGCAGGAAACCATTGACAGCAATAGGGAGCCCATCAAGATCTCTCCTCAGTGAAGAAAAGACCCTGGTTTCACAAGAGGTGAAACATCCGGGAGGGAGGGATTCTTCTGAAAGGACTGCAATTCTAGGTCATGTTTGCTACAAAAGCTACTAGGTTTGGGTCAGCCCTGGGTTAACTGCACTGTTGACTGCAATGTACAGGAGAGCCATCTTTTTACTCTGCAATATATGCATTCGTGGACTGGGTACTGTGTTCCACCCATGAAGCATTAAAGCAGCCTCTCCCAGCCTACAGCCCTCCAGATGATGTCAGACTACATCTTCCTTCCTCCCAAGCCACTGGCCATGTTGGGTGGGATCGAAGGGAGCTGGAGCCCAACAATATCCAGAGGGCCACACATTGGGGACGGCTGCATTAGAGCGTCCATTATGCCATTTGTTGTTGAAAGGCTCAGTATTTAGGCAGCTGGGCTCCATCTGAACAATTCGTCCCTCTTGACTTTCATTCTGTTCTATTTTTGCATCCTTCTTGGCCTCAGGAGCAGCTCTATTGTATACAGCTATCGAGCTCATCTTTATCATGTAGGAACACTTGCTTTCGAGCCACGCAGCTGCACGAAGCCCAAGACAGGGACTGCCGAAGAGTGCGTTGGACTCCATTTGCCAAGCTAGCTTTACATGCCCTGAAGCTATAGCCTCAAAATCTCATCAGTTAGGCCCCAGGAAGAAAACTAACATGCTTGGCAAGACTATACTTTCCTAGCACACATGGGAGGTGTTGTGTGCTGGGGCATATATAGGATGTGTGAAGCCCTTACCAAGTGGTGCAGTTTGCTCACAAGGACACTCAGGATAAGTTACCATCGCTGCCACTTTGCCATGATAGTTGAAATCCAATTTCAAGGACGACGCATACGACTGAAAGCCTGAGCAGCTGTCATCTCTGTAGAGCTGAAATGAGATTTGCCATTTTCAGTTTGTGTCACTGGTTAGACCATCACCCAACTCAGAAAAAAAACAAACAGGCTTGAATTGCTCTTAAGTGTTTGCATGTTGCTGTACACCTCCCTGATGTGTTGAGAGACGGCAACATACACATTAACTGTAGTGGCTAAAAGCAGCCCCTTTCTACTCCAATCCATTTGAAAGGTTTCTGGGGCTCCCAGGATTATGTTAAGCTTGCCTGTAAGTAGTTTGTTCTGTGGAGTAAACAAGGAATTTACCCGAGACTTCAAGGCTCTCTTGCTAATGTACAACTTCACACCCCTACTTGTGTCTATACTGATTCCATTGACTTGACGCTGGTCCAGCAGAATGTTCCTGTTGTCTAGACGCATAGCTGCCAGCGCTCCTGGAAAAGCTGGGACCGTAACTGTCATGTGTGTTGAATTGCAGGTCACTGGGCCTAGAACAGGAGTCCAAAAGCTATTATCCAATGAAGCTGTGACTCGATGCACATTTGCATTGAAGGAGGGATGCTCGAGGAAGTAATTCTTAATTCTGATGGAAACTGACCACCCCTCCTGGAGTAGATGCATGATTGGAATTTAAAAATATCCAGTGGATTTTGCACTTGAATGTCCCAATTCAGTTCTTGGCTCAAATGTGAGTGCATTTTGAAGCGTGGAGAGATGTGAAAACAGGATAGAACTAATGTAAGGGGGCATTAACTATAATCCTTTTATGATTTTATGAGAAAGGAAGGCCACTTTGAATGAAACTGTCTTATTTTCTCTTGGTTATCAGAGGCTCAAATCATTTGTTTTACTATTAGCTTATATCCCATCTTTCCTCCAAGGAGCTCAAGGTGACACATGGTTCTCCCTCTCTCAATGTTATCCTCACAACAATCCTGCAAGGTAGATTAGGCTGAGAAACCAATTGGCCTACGGTAACCCAGTGAGCTTCATGGCTGAGCAGGGATTCGACTCCTGGCCTCCCAGATCCTAGTCTAACACCCTAACCACTACAACACACTGTCTCTCCACTTTTTTATTTTACATAATCAGTTAGTATGAAGGGGATTGCTATTAACTGTTAAGGTAGAAATCGGTACTTAATAAAAGTACAACTTGTAACAACTAAGAGAAAAACATATGGGTGAATACATGCAAGACTGACATGGACTGAGAAGAGCAATTTGCACACCCCTCTGTTGAAGCCATTCCCACTGGGCTCTTCTTTCCAAAGCAGTGAACAGAACAGGCTACACACATCTTGAAAGAGTTCTGCTTACCTGGGGCACAGATCATTCTTGATTCCATCGTCAGCTGCTGTTCAGGAGGCCCATAGGTAAGCTTGAGTGCCGTAGTGTATAGCACTCGGTCATCTTGCTATAATGTATTAACTGCCATTAGCCATTGACATTGGTTAAGGCTGTACATGATGCCATAACTGTCCCCACCCCAAAACTGACCCATATGCTGGAGAGACAATGCTCAAAGTCCTCTCCATGTTCAGAGCAACAAGCCTCACCATTCCATTAACAGTGGTACCAAATGCTTTAAAAATGCAAGCAAGCGTTGTTAGTGGGCAGGAAGGGCTTCTTACTAGGGTTTGGGTCTACTAGCAGTGACCAGGACTTACTAGCATTACTAGTAAGTACTGTGATGTTCCCCAGCATTTGGGGCTTTTTAATGAGCATGATGAAATTTAAATCCCACTCTTCCATTAATATAGGAGTGGCTTGCAATAGAGAAAAAGGATTCAAGCATGTACATTTCACTATAAGAAACCAATAGTTAGATATCAAGAAGGTATTGGTACTAGAACTTTTTAGACTTTTAAAAAAGAAAACTTTACAGTTTTAAAAGTTAAGAGGTACTTTACCATAGTCTAGAGATGGATAGATGAGGCATGAGCATCCTACACTACAAGAAAGCAGTGGCACCAAGGATAAGGCACTCACAGCCATTTAACCTAAGAGCCCTGCTCCATCAGGCCAGTGGCCCATCTAGCTCAGCATCCTGTTCTCACAGTGGTCAACCAGATGGCCATGGGAAGCCCATAGGCAGAGCCCAAGCATAACAGTGCTGTTCCCACTTGCAGTTCCCAGCAGCTGGTATTCAGGCATGTTGAGAACACACCCACACAGAAAGGTCTGGAGGGCCACATTCAGCCCCAGGCTGGAGGTGCGCCTCTCTTGGTACACAACTCTAGCATCCCTTTCTCAAGGGGGTATTGCAGAGCTGAGAAAGTTGCAGAGGAGTGCAACCAAAGTGATCAGGACTGAAGCAGCTTCCCGATGAGAAAAGACTATATAGTTTATGGCAGTGGTTCTCAGACTGTTTTGGTTCATGGCGCACTGTAAAACATGTAAAAAATTTCTGGCGCATAGTGTACAAAATTAAAAATATATTAATATAAAAATATATATGAATAAAAATAACTTAATATACTTTCATAATATTCACAGCATGCCTAGCCATCTCTTGCGGCACACCAGTGTGCCCTGGCGCACCGTTTGAGAATCACGGGTTTATGGGTTTCTAGTATAGAAGCTGAAAGGTTTAGAGCAGCCTTTCCCAACTGGTGGGCCACCAGATGTTGTTGGGCCACAACTCCCATCAGCCTCAGCCAGCATTGCCAATGGTCAGGAAAGATGGGAATTGTGGTCCAACAACATCTGGTGGCCCACTAGTTGGGAAATGCTGGTTTAGAGGGCTCTTTTAAAAAGAGATAGGTGGCGTAGTCCTGATGGCTTTGCTCCACCACCAGCACTGAGAAAATTTCTAGTCACTAGGGAGCAGTATAAAAGGGCTTTTGGACCTCACAGAGGCATCTTACTGGTTACTGTGGGAATGGGATGCTAGACGAACCTTTGGTCTGATCAAGCAGAGCTCTTATGTCAAAAGTCTGACTGAAGATGGAATATACACCCAAGGGCTTTGCTGCCCAAGAAACATCAAACTGCCCTCCCCAATACCTTGTACGTAACAACTCCTGTCGCTTGTAACGGGACTTTTACAGCCATTGCAGAGTCTTCAGTTATAAATATGGAGCCCTGTTGTATGGCTTGTTTAAGGCTTAGCCTCCGTGTTTGTCTTCCATAATCTATTGACACAATCCATTCCATCTGAGACTCAGTCTGCAATACAAGGTTTCCATTACGATGGTAAACACGCAACTGAATTAAGAGATGCATGTACAGGAAGTGGTTTTTAGGTTCCCCTCCCTCAATCAGAGTGTCAGCTTTTAATCTAACCAACTGGCCTTAAATGAGATACTGCAGCCAAGTCAGGCAGCAGGTTTTTAAATACAATTACTTATAAAAACTGTAGATTGGAAATAGGGCTGCTGGAAAATCCCAACAGAAACAGGAGCAAAAATTGCTGCGTTTGCTTGTTTGTCCCATGTCTGGAACAGAAATCAGTCCAGCGATTATGGTCAATATTTGTTGCTGCCATTTTCAGTCCGATAATGGTATGTAACTGACGCCTTTTCCCCATTAGCATTGTGTTTCCTCTGCGCTTAAGATTTATAGGCTGCTTGATTGTAAAAACCCCTTAAGTGGATTACAAGAGAGAAATCAATAGTTAAACAATTAAAAACACTATTAAAACAGCAGTAAGCTAAAAGAGATTAAGGCACATTCACACCATACATTTATTCTGCTTTTATTCCACTTTAAACAGTCATGGTTTCCCCCAAAGAATGCTGGGAACAGTAGTTTGCGAAGGGTGCCAAGAGATATTAGGAGACCCCTCTTCCTCTCAGAGATACAATTGCCAGAGCATTTCACTGTCAATCCCTCTTCCTAGAGAGCTCGGTTCCAAAGTGCAAGTGGTAAACAAAACTAAAAGGTCAGTTTCTTAACAAGCATGGAATGAGTATTATGTGGCACCCATAACAATGCTAGTTCTGCATATCAAAGCAGTCAAGTGGGCATATATGTGGCAAGGTCTAGAAACTGATAAAATATAGTAGTATATACCGCATAGACATCATGGATGCTGGAAGAGAGTCTCGGAAAGGCAACCTGCAGGAGGTAAGAGGGGACATTTTAGTACTACCCATCTTCTTCCCAAAGAAATGAGCGGCAACATCTTTAAAGCCAAGATACTTCTAAACCAGACTGGTCCAACTACACAGCCTCCCCCCCCCCAGAACCTGCTTGAGGTAACATTTTAGGGTACCAACCAAGAGGAACACACTTCTTGGATTGCTGCTCACAACCATTCACAATGAGATGAGATTGTATGAAGCTGCCAAGTCAGGCCAGTGATTCACGTAGCTCAGTTTTGTCAGCACAGATTGCTTTTTGCCACATGAGGAAGTCATGTGCAACCACATGGAAAATTCCAATATATGCAGTCAGATGACCCCTTTATCAAATTCTTTATTTTGCGGCCACTGACCCGTCATATAATAAAACATTGCAAAAGAGCAAAGAAAGTTAACAAAGAACATTTAAAAAGGGTAAATCTTTAACAGCTGAAGTGATATACATTACTCAGGAAGAACTTTAGAGCGTAAACTTTGTGCAGCGTGCAGGAATTTAGCAACTCCGTTTGTTATTCCCCTATTGATGCCTGAGATGAGATAACGTATTTTATTATCGGGCGACATCCAGGAGACAGTTTCCATTGGTTTTTTTAAAATATGACGTATATAGTTATACATAGGACACAATAATATAACATGTTCAAGTGTTTCAATACTGCCAGATTCACAAGGGCATAAGCGGCGGTCAGGGGGAATCCCCTTATATCTCCCTGTCAAAAGTGCGGAATTAAGAGAATTGAATCTGGCCCGAGTAAAGGCCAGATGTAGATTGGGTACTTCAAGGTAATCTAGGTAGGGAGCCTGCTTATGAAATTTGAAATGCAATTTAAAATATACTGGAGAGCAAGTTTTGGAAGCCTCATTGTTGGCAATTTGGAAATCGATATCATTAAGACGGGTACAGATGGATATTCTGGCCGAGGAAAAGGTTTGCGATGACAGATAGTCAGAAGATAGACCAATCTGGGAAAGCTTATTCCTGATGTTGTTATTCCAACAGGAAATATGGGTATCATTCCACATGTATGCTAAATAACCCAGAGGGGTTTCATAGGAAACTTTGGTGCAATATTTTAGGGCAAGCAGCCACGCTTGGCATGCTAATGATGGCAGGCCAGCTTCTAGCCTGAGGGCCGCTGCCAGAGATGACCCCTTCATGAGAACCAAATGGACAAACAGCAATAAAAAAATCAATGTTGAAACAGAGTGGACACTAGAAGAGAAGAAAGTTGGTTTGATATACTATCTGAAACTTTGTTATGGTCAATTCAGTATACGGCAGAATCCTATGTAGTCTCAATGGGTCAGTCTTGCTTGAGTGTAGGAGAAGATAGCACCTAGCTGAGCCAAATCCAGTTGAGTCTAGGCAGGCTTCACCTAGGACTGCTAAAACAAAGAAGCCTGAAGATTGGCAGTACTTCTCCAGGGTTTCAGACAGCAGTCTTTCCCAGATTGAACCTGGGACTTTCTACATGCCAACTAAGTGTCCTACCACTGAGCTATGACCATATGTCATTGAGCAGAGTTCAAGCTGCATGGGAAATTACTTCCCAAAAAATTCTGGAGCACATCCCAGATTGGACAGTATCTTGTGCCAGCCTTGCTTCTGGACAAAGAAGTGGCCAGGTACGTTTGTAGAAACGGCTGTTAAATGAGAGTGGGTATTGCAAAGAGATATGCTGAGTACATGCAGCAGGGTCTACAGATCATATTCCCTTGTTGTAAAGGACCGTCACAGTCCATGTCATCTGCACTGTTCCTTTGTTCTTATCAGCAAGGGTACATTTGCTTCCCCAGTCCTAAAAGCTTCAAGTCAAGGATGCAGAATTAGGTTGTTATTTGTTGAAAATACTTGGCCTTCAACTGGTGGGTTGAGACCTGCCATGGACCTGCCCAAGGGATATATACTACCTGTAGTTTTTTTAAAAAAATGAGTCTCTAATTCATGCTTGGGCTAAAGTTGGGCTGAAAAGGTTGAAACTGCTGGTGTCAACACCCACATCACTTCAGCTCCACTTACTACAAAAACAAGATGAACTACATGGGTTCCCATTGTCCCCTGGTTATCATGGCTCCCCTATCCTGAGGTCAGCATTAAGTGCACAGGATCAAAATAATCCCTGCATATGCGGTGGACTACCCTTAGTGAAAAGATCTTGCTACTTGCAACAAGTCCAGTTGAACTTGATCTTACCATGGGATGCAAGGGACAGGGGCGGGGGCAGATGTATAGACCACAGAGAAAAGTATTTTAAAAGGCTTAGGAGAGCCATTTACTGCTGGCAGAGCAAGAAAATGCTGCTGCTGGCCACTTAATTGAACACACCTGGGCAAATCCTGCACAGTGAATGGTGGCCATCAAGAAACTGAAAGTCCAAGAGCAAGCATAAGGGCCACGCAAGTCATTTTTTAAAGTTAGCAGGCACGGAGAAAGGCGGATTGTCCATTTCTTTCCTACCAACCTGTTTTCTTTTCCTGCCTCTACAGGGTAACATGGGGGAAGGGGAGATTAGTTTTTCATTGGTACTAGTAAAGAAGCCACTTGTTACGCCTCACCTCTCTAGGTCTGCTATTTTTAAAAATGAGACATGCTTTGTAATGACACTTTTAGCATTGAATCTAAACTGGACCCCAAGATCCACAGAAGCAGTGCTGAATGGGCATTCATTGCAGACAAGCGCCTGCTATGCTATTCAAGATCACGTGGATGAGTAACGACAGGAGGAAGGTAAACCACAAGTACCCAAATTATAGAAACTTGGATTCACCTGGCAAGAGGCAACATCCAACAAAAGCCAACATCAGAGCAGAATATATTGACCATGCAACAGTGCGCATTTATTGTTCCCAACCTGAACATGTTTGGACCCTTGGAAGAAGCCACTGCGCTGCTAGTGTCCCATTTCAGCCCTTAAGGTAGGGATGCAGAAACTGTGGCCCGCCAGGTGGTATCAACCTCCAAAGCCCACCAGCCTCAGCAGTGCTAGGAATTGTAGCCCTGGACATGTTCGCTTCTCTTAAAGCAAGAGTAGCTAACTTCAAATGCAAGCCAGAAGTAGCTTATGTTACACCGATATGGACAAGTCACTCAGCCAGACTATAACTGTAATACTATGCAACAAAACTTTTTCCTTTAAGGAGAGCTGCCATTACTTACAGTCATGAAATCTTTGGTGCAGTTTGTAACACTGGTGAAGCCACTGGGGAAGGAGGATTCATCTGCCTGGACAGCATCACAGTCAACATTGTAAGTTACATCCTCAGGACCTGTTGCTGTCATATTGTTGAACTGCAGCCTAAATCGCAGGTGGTGCTTGTTATGCTGTTGGCAGAAACGTGCTAGAATGCAGCAAACTATGTGATCACATATTTGCTCAGAGAAGGCATCAGAAATCTCAAAACCCATCGTGGAGGCAGTCGCATATTTTCCCCAGTTCATCATTTGGAGTCAGCTATGTGCTATGACTTTTGTAGCCAAGATGGTACACATACATATATGCATCAATTTCTTAGAGAAACCCTAAGATTCATAGAAGTACAACAGATTTTTAGAAAAGCTGCCAGCTGGTAGGTGGGGAAAACAGAAGCTGAGGGAATGGAATAACTGGAATGGTCAACAGGAAGCACTCCACACACTGCAACATTTTGTTGCAGGTCTCACTTATTCCATAAGTTTGTTACTGCAGCCAGTTCAGGTCAACCCATTTCAGAAAGGGCACTAAGGTGAAAAACAGAAAAGAGTAGCCAAAGTGACTGAGGGGATTGCCATACATTCCTATGAGGAAGGTCAGAGGGACTTTTTAAAGAGTTTGTAAGAATGTAAGAACATAAGAAGAGCCTGCTGGATCAGGCCAGTGGTCCATCTAGTCCAGCATCCTGTTCTCACAGTGGCCAACCAGGTGCCAGGGGGAAGCCCGCAAGCAGGACCCGAGTGCAAGAACACTCGCCCCTCCTGAGGCTTCCGGCAACTGGTTTTCAGAAGCATGCTGCCTCTGACTAGGGTGGTACAGCACAGCCATCACGGCTAGTAGCCATTGATAGCCCTGTCCTCCATGAATTTGTCTAATCTTCTTTTAAAGCCGTCCAAGCTGGTGGCCATTACTGCATCTTGTGGGAGCAAATTCCATAGTTTAACTATGCGCTGAGTAAAGAAGTCCTTCCTTTTGTCTGTCCTGAATGTTCCAACATTCAGTTTCTTTGAATGTCCCCGAGTTCTAGTATTATGAGAGAGGGAGAAGAACTTTTCTCTATCCACTTCCTCAATGCCATGCATAATTTTATACACTTCTATCATGTCTCCTCTGCCCTGCCTTTTCTCTAAACTAAAAAGCCCCAAATGCTGCAACCTTTCCTCGTAAGGGAGTCGCTCCATCCCCTTGATCATTCTGGTTGCCCTCTTCTGAACCTTTTCCAACTCTATAATATCCTTTTTGAGATGAGGCGACCAGAACTGTACACAGTATTCCAAATGCGGCCGCACCATAGATTTATACAACGGCATGATGATATCGGCTGTTTTATTTTCAATACCTTTCCTAATTATCGCTAGCATGGAATTTGCCTTTTTCACAGTTGCCGCACACTGGGTCGACATTTTCATCGTGCTGTCCACTACAACCCCGAGGTCTCTCTCCTGGTCGGTCACCGCCAGTTCAGACCCCATGAGCGTATATGTGAAATTAAGATTTTTTGCTCCAATATGCATAATTTTACACTTGTTTATATTGAATTGCATTTGCCATTTTTCTGCCCATTCACTCAGTTTGGAGAGGTCTTTTTGGAGCTCTTTGCAATCCCTTTTTGTTTTAACAACCCTGAACAATTTAGTGTCATCAGCAAACTTGGCCACTTCACTGCTCACTCCTAATTCTAGGTCATTAATGAACAAGTTGAAAAGTACAGGTCCCAATACCGATCCTTGAGGGACTCCACTTTCTACAGCCCTCCATTGGGAGAACTGTCCGTTTATTCCTACTCTCTGCTTTCTGCTTCTTAACCAATTTCTTATCCACAAGAGGACCTCTCCTCTTATTCCATGACTGCTAAGCTTCCTCAGAAGCCTTTGGTGAGGTACCTTGTCAAACACTTTTTGAAAGTCTAAGTACACTATGTCCACTGGATCACCTCTATCTATATGCTTGTTGACACTCTCAAAGAATTCTAATAGGTTACTGAGACAGGACTTTCCCTTGCAGAAGCCATGCTGGCTCTGCTTCAGCAAGGCTTGTTCTTCTATGTGCTTAGTTAATCTAGCTTTAATAATACTTTCTACCAGTTTTCCAGGGACAGAAGTTAAGCTAACTGGCCTGTAATTTCCGGGATCCCCTCTGGATCCCTTTTTGAAGATTGGCGTTACAATCGTAGATCTACTTGTACCCTGTTCTTCAATAAGAGGGGTCCCCAAAATGGCTAACTCTTGACCATGGAAGGCAAGTGACTTCTATATATGAAAAAAATCACAGTATAGCTGTTGGTCTGATCCAGGACAGGGAAGGTTTCTTAGGGCTGTATTAGACTTCCTTTTACTCAGAGTATACCCACTGAAATTAATGAACCCCATGTTAGCCATGTCTGTTAATTTCAAAGGGTCTACTCTGAGCATGACTAACACTGAATACCACCCATAGTATTAAGAAGCTTAAGCATTAAGAAACTTAACCTTTGGATTGTGTTCTTATGAACAGCTCCTATAGCATTTGTACAGTGGAGCGCTGGGACATTACCTTACTAACAAAACACACTGTTGGAAGCAGCAGCACTTTTTACATTCGCCCAGAAGGCATCGCAAACATATATAGTTACCTCCAATTTTGTACAATTCATGTACACAGCGGTGAGTGCGCGCCTTTCAAGGTCCACATCATAGTCACAATCTTTTATTTCTTCCCCACTTGCATCTAAGGAGAAAGATGCGCAATCAAGCATGCTTTTTGACAGCAGAAACCAAGAGCCAGTTTAGCTGGAGACAGGAAGTGACTGAACATGAAAAACCTGTGGCTCTCCAGCTGCCGCTGGACTACAAATCCCATCTTCCTTGACAATGCCAGCTAGGGCTGATGGGAGCTGGAGTCCAACAACATCTGGAGGAGCCACAGGCTCCCATCCCCTGATATAAAACAACAATACCAATAACTTCTATATGCCGGGAGCTCAAGTCTCCAAGTTCCCTGGGAAGCCAGATTTGTAGTTCATCCTCATAGCATGTTGTTGTACCTGTAACAGATAACAGCACCAAGCCAGCCTTAGACTTCAGTCATCTTAGAGCCATGCAATAGAAAGCACATATGTTTGCACCACAATTCAATTCCCATACATAATAAAGTCCTATGCACCAGTAGTGAACCTATTCTCCAAGTGTGGATCCTTACGTAGCTAAAACAGAACTATCCAGGCACAAGAGGGAGATATCAAGCTGGCTCAGAGAAGCCTCATGATTTGAGGGGAGGCTAGACATTGCATCAAAGCGAGTATTACAGCATATTTTCCTTATCACCAGAAGTCCAGCCTTTTGGGGAAGCTGGTTTGTTGCACAAGACTTCCCAACCCATTTTAATTGCAAAAACCAAATTTGCCAGTATGTGACTGAACCCCACCCCCAAAGAGTGACGGTCTGCAAGTGCTTGAAATCTTTAGAAAAACGCTAAAGGAGGCAGGGAAACAGCGCTCAGTGAGCACAGAACTTTGACTCCTGGGAAAAAACCCAAAGAACTGGGGGGAGGGAAATGGAATATCCGGGAAGGTAACATGGTTGGCTTGAACCCTGAAAAGGAGCACTCCACACTGCAACAATTTATTGCAGATTCTACTTGTTCTCTCCTTTGTTAGGAAGTGGTTGAAGAGCACAGAGACATTAGACTTACATACAGCTGAGTCGTTTTAAGTTTTATTGCTCTCTGTAGCAAGTCAATACGTAGACCGAAACTCAATTCACAGTGTGCAATAGCTTTGCCTGAATAAGCATTGCAACCTGGCTAAGGTCCCTTGGGGTACTTCTCACCAGGTGCAAAAACTCAAGCATTCAGGAAATAGATGTAGACAGACAAGAGTAGCCATCACAATTGTTAACAAGACCTCAATATGTAAGAGCCTTGCAGGACCAGGCCAAAGGCCAATCCAGTCCAGCGTTTAGCTTCCACAGTATTGTTATGCCAAAGCAGCCAATCAAACTCCTTTCTGAACCCCAGGAACAGGACATGAAGACAAAAGCACTCCCCTGGCTTCTTGTTCTCCTGCCCCTAGAATGACCTGGCTTCCAGCCAAGTGAGACCAAGAAAACCTAACACCACCTTGTGGAGGCTTCACTAACATGCTGTTTCTATGGCAGCACATCTGCACTTGACCAAGTCTTTAGACATGTAAAAACAATGCTTAACAGGCTCTGCTGGGGTCATTAGGCCACAAAGACTGGTTTGGCCATTTTCTTTTGCTGGAGACTCCCATCTTACAGATACAAAGCCACTGGTTTGGAGAGAACCTAAAGGCACCATCCAAACCAACTCCTCCAATCCTGTAACAATATGTTTTATTTGTTGTTACTTTGTTCCACCCGTTACCCAAGGAGCTCAAGGAAGCAGTTATGGTTCTCCTCCCTCTCCATTTTATCCTCACAACAACCCTGTACAGCAGGTTAGGCTAAGACACAGTGACTGGCCCAAGGTCCCCCAACAAGCTTCATAGCCAAGTGGGGATTTGATCCCTGGCCTCTCAAGTACTAGTCTCACACTCTAAGCACCCTGACTCTTGAACCAGATATTAGAAGCAGGATTACATGTTACCATCCCACTACCATCATGAACATGTTATGATGAAGGCACAGTACAAGAAGACACCTCAAAAGACCCTCCCAGTCTGGTTTTCCCTACTACTTCTGAGGAGAAAGACAGAGAGAAGTTTATCCTCCCCAAACCCAGCAAAATATTCAACTTACCTAGGAAATCTAGAGCTCCAGAATCCTGAATACTTCCCATCAAACAGCCAAGCAAGAAAAGCACCCTAAACACAAACAAGAGAAACATCATCCCTTGAGAAACTACACTACAATTCCCTCCCTTCCCCCCCCCCGAAGTTCCATAAAACAACGCCCCTTACCGCACGGCGCAAAAACCACCGCTACCGTACGACCCCATCCTAAACAACCAGCGCAACCCAAAGCATGCGCTCCACGAGCCGCTGGTTGAGTTTTATACACAGCGCCTCAGAGCCGCGCATGCGCTGTCCCTCTCCGGGGTAGCGGAAAGTGCCGATGTTCTCCAATTAGCGCCTGATTAGAGATCGTCGCCGCGGCTGTCAACACGTGTCTCGCGGTCGGGTTTCTTCTCCGTGTAATAGGCGGTGCAACGCGGAGGGACGCGTCTCTTTCTGCAGTTACATCGCACAGTTCAGAAGGCACAGAAATTGCAACTACTACAAGCAGGCTGGGGCTGGACACGCGCGTTGCCCCTGTGCAGCAGTGATCCTAAGCGCGCTTAGTCAGAAGTACTTAAGCTCCCGCTGAACTCAAACTGGGCCTTGACTTCTGAGTAGCATTCCTGGGATCGGGCCTGCACGGCCGCAGAGCATATGCAAGAGCCCGATCCTCTGCGTGTCAACTAGGAACAGAGTCCCATGATGCACCAAGGCGCTTGCTCCCAAGTAAATCCACTTAGGGTTTCAGCCGTACAGTTCCACTCTGGGAGTGTTTACTCGTACGTAAATCCCGTTGAGTTTAATGGGTGTTATTCTCTTACGATTGTAGCCTTACCTGAGGGTTGAGTTCCACTGAATGCACTGGGACTTACTTCCGAGTAAGCATGCAGAGGCTGGGCAGTAAACAGTGGTAATCTCAGTTCAGAGCAACTGGAGTTTAAGTAGTCTGTGGATCGCATTCCAGCCCCCTTTCCACTTCTTACATTTTGTCGGTTTTCCTCTTTCATTTCCCGAGCTCAGAATGATTAGATATGCAAGGCGGCGGCGGCGGCGGCGGGGGGATCTTTTCCCTTGTTAAATTAAAGCCCAAATTAGCTTGTAAAGAAGGCATAACAAACATTGGGGTTGCATCCAACTAATTTCTACTCAGAGTCGACCTACTGAAAGGAATGGACCAAGGTTATTCATTTCCAGCTATTGCAGTGGGTCTCCTCTGAGTAAGACTAGCATTGTACCCGTTGCATTTATTTATCGCATTCATTTCCCCCGAGGAGCTCAGGGTGTGTATGTGGTTCCCTCCCTGCCCTCATTTTATCCTCACAACAGCCCTGTGAGGTAGGCCTGGCTGAGACACAGTGACTGGCTCAAGGTCACCCAGTGAGTTTCACAGCCAAGTGGGGATTTGAACCTTGGACTCCCAAGTCCCAGACTCACACTTTAACCACTATACCACACTGACCCTCCTGCTGTTTTTTAACATTAGGTGGTCCCAATCCTGTGACTACTTATGCCTATGTATTTTCCTGCTCTTTCTCAAAAGTTTCTGGCCAATTTATCAGAGTGCTGGTTAGAGTGCTGGACTTGGCATGGGAAGAGTTGGGTTCATATCCTGACAGCCAGGAAATGCACTAAGAAGCATGAGTCAGTCATTTGGTCTCAGCCTGTCTTGCCTCATAAGGCTTGTGTGAGGATAAAGTTGGGTGATCCTGAGCTCTCACGAGGGGCGTTCTTTATTGCATTGTTATGTCACCCCCTTCCTGAGAAAGTCAATACATGGCTTACCTGCCACTTACCTTCACAGCAGCCTTGTGAGGTAGGTTAACTGAACACTAGCAACCATCCCAATAAGCTTCATGACTGAGTGGGTGTTAGAAAGTGTGCAATTGGCACACAAGCCTGCAATTCCCACATGCAGTCCTCATACTCAGTACTAGGGGTCTTTTGATGTTGAAACCTGGATGCACTCCAGAGTTTGGCACCCCAAGACTTAACACAAAGCAACAGCAAGAAATCGAAAGTAAAACTTTATTCTGTCAAACAGAAATCCACTTATATTACTAAAGATATACACCACGCTAGCAACAGGCCCAGTTTGAAAAGAGTTTAAAACCAATACAAGAGTTATTTTTCAGAGCATACCTGGGAACATTTAGGAAAACCAGGAAGTGGGCTGTGTATATACGATATATTAACAGCAACCCCTCTCCCTGCAGATAATTCCAGGAACTGTAGTTTGTTAAGGATGCCAGGAATAATAGCTCTGTGATGGGAAGACCACAGTTCCCGAGATTCGGGGGGGGCAGGGGAGCTTTAAATTTTATTTATTTATTTATTATTCAATTTATATCCTGCCCTTCCTCCCA
Source organism: Rhineura floridana (assembly GCF_030035675.1). NCBI lineage: Eukaryota > Metazoa > Chordata > Lepidosauria > Squamata > Rhineuridae > Rhineura > Rhineura floridana. The sequence goes on from NC_084496.1 coordinate 14,718,991, forward strand.
ACAGGAGCCCAGGGCGGCAAACAGAAATGCTAAAAACACTTTGAAACATCATAAAAACAGACCTTAAAATACATTAAAACAAAACAACGTCAAAAACATTTTTTTAAAAAATGTATGGCGTGTATTCAACCCTAGTCAGGGAAGGGGCAGGAGAGAAGGAAGGAAGGAATGAGGAGCTGCTGGCTTTAGGAACTCAAAACTTTTAGGAACTTTCCAAAGGAGGAAGGGAGCTTGGGTAGAGATTTTGTGGGGCTTTGGCAAAGCTCTCAGGTGAAACAATCAGAGGAGGGCAGGTGAGAGACTATGGGGCAATGGCCGAGAGACAAAGGTCCGTTCTTGCAGTGGGTGCCTCTGGATAGTAAGGGAAAGGGAAAGGCTGTAGCTTAGTGGCTGAGCATCTGCTTGGCATGCAGAGTGTCCCAGTGGCATTTCCACGTAGGGCTGAGAGAAGCCCTGGAGAGCTGCTGCCAGTCAGTGTAGGCAATACTGAGCTAGATGGACCAAAGGTCTGACTCAGTATAAGGCAATTTCCTGTGTTCCGGTGGGGATCTGAGACCCAGAGGTGAGACAGCTAAGGAGGAGGGAAAGAGCATAGCAAGGGGGAGGAAGAGAGCAGAGCAGGTCTCCCCAAGAAAAAGGGATCTGCTTGGGCTGGAAAGAGAGGAGAAGGGATGAAGGTTTTTGCCAGGAAAGAAAGGATGACCTGTCCTTGAGATTCCTAAACCTTGAGGTGAAAAGCATCACCTCTTATGCTCAAGGGGGGGGGCTTGAAAATTATAAAAACAAAGATTGCAAAATCTGTCTTCCCGATAGTGAATAGATGTTAAATGGTTCTTAAATGGTGCCAGCCAGAAAGAGTTGGTCTAAAATGCTGGTGGAATGGCTTCTAAAATGCATCTTATTTAGCTGCCCATGTGCGACTGGGGAAAGAGATTAACGTATTTTTTGGGGAAAAGCAAAGATTTAGGAGACAATCAGTGGGTATTGCAGCTCAGCTTGGTTGAACCTGCATGCCGACTTCCTGTGAGAGAGTCTTTCTTGAGGCTTCCCCAGGCCAAAATCGAACCTCGGATGCAGACTACCATCGCAAAAAGTGGAGAGTTTTTAGGGATGCTTCATAACATGGGAGTTTGAAGCAGATTCTCCTTAGTCCAATGCTGTAACCAGGCAGCCTACTCTGTCTGGGCGGGGATAGCCTAGCTTGGGTTATCTATGCTGTGGTAACCTCTAGGTTATCTTACCGCAATGTGTAATGCGTAGGGTCTGTCTTTGAAGACAGTTCAGAAACCGCAGCTAGTGCAGAACTCAGTGGCCTGATTGTTAACTTGAGGTAGGAGGTCTGATCATATAACATTGATCTTGATCCAACTGCCCTGGTTGCCAGTTAGTTTCCAGGCTCAATTCAAAGTGCTGGTTTTGACCTATAAAGCCTTATGCGGCTCAGGACCCCAATATCCCATATGAATCTACCTGGACCCTGCATTCATCATCTGAGGCTTTTCATCTTGTGCCCCATCCAAGGGAGGTATGGAAAGTGGCAACATGAGATCAGGCCTTTTTGGTGGTGGCTCCCCAACTGTGGGATGCTGTCCCCTGAGAAGTCCATCTGGCACCATTGGCATCAGTCTTTGCTGAAAACGAGCTGGAAAAGACTGTTTAATTAGCCAAAACAGACAATGGATGAGCTAATCACATACACTGACAAAGGCTGAGAGTGAGCTTCACAGCTGCATTTGCAGCTCTTGGTAGCAGAAATTCAAGGACACTGATCCACAGGGAGTGGTCCACAAAAGTTAAAAGTGTGAGATCTAAAGACACTAACCCCTGGGAAAGATAAAAATCTCACAGGTATAGGTGCCACCTGTGCCTCCTCCCAGAGGAGCTTTTTCGGTATAAATAGAAGGCCTTAGATCTGGGCAGATAAGCCTTGACACTGGACTGCAGGGAAGAGCAGCATGGTGTAAATCCAAACAGGGCCATAACGTGATCTCTCTGCTGTCTGCTGTTTGGGGCTTCCAGCAGGGAGAAACGAAAACGTAAGAGCTGTGCTCGTTAGCTGCTTTAAGTGTCTGCCTGCAAAACAGCTTTTGCAATTCAATAAAGCACTAAAATTTCCTTCTTCGTAAGTGTGTTTTAAGTTCTCAAACTTTCTTGCCTCTGGGAAAAAACACCTTTGGCAAAACGCATACACACATGGTTCTCCCCCTCCCAATTTTATGCTCACCACAACCTTGTGAGGTAGGTTAGGCTGAGAGACAGTGACTGGCGAGAATAAAAAGCCAGTGTGACACTGATCCAAGTTGAGGAACAAAGGTAATTATTAGCTCATTAATGACTAAAAACGATTTCCAGTCTAGCAGAGGCTGATGAAAATATCAGCATGAGAATGTTGGTATTTTACATGGGAGCATTGTTGGAGGAAGTCATAGTCCTAATGGAGAAGCCATATCGTCCGTTTCCAGATCCAGTTTAGTTTCTTGCCTTCTGTTTTTCCCCCCTCTTCCTTTTGAAAAGAAGCCACTGTCAAAGGCTTAGAGTAAACAGCCCCAGTTCTGAAACCCTAATTTCACAAAGCTGAAGAAGGCTCTTGCTTTCTGCATCCTCCCTTTACAGCCTCAGTCCTCAGCTCGCTTGCTCTCTTTTTCCCACACAAAGGCATTTGCAATGGTAATAAGATCAGTGTGTTTCTTTGGTTTATTTGTGACAGAGTTTGCATTTCCCATTGTGCTGGGGAGAGGGGGTGGGGAGAGAGAAACATCAGCAGACAGAACAGAGTAACTGCTGAAGAAGGCAGAATGACAGAAATTGCACAACAAAAAAGACTCCAGCTTTTTTTTCCCAGGTGTCCAGTGCTCATTCAGACTGATGGGGCAGAAGGCAAGGAGACCAGCTGTAGGTGGAGTCGCAGCCAATGGCAAGCCCATCCACCTTCTGATTGGTTGTAAGTAGGAAAGCAGGCAGGTGGGGGCTAGCTGAGAGCAGACTGAGGTTGGTGGGGCAGTGCCCCACTTGTCCTAATGGATAAACTTCTGCTGTTTCAGCTGCTGCAGTCTTACGGCCCCTGGTGTGGTTTCCCCCCCCCCCCCGGTGTATTCTACAATATGTCACTGATGCAATAGTTCATTAGTGGTGGATTTATACAGGACTGTCCACAGCATTCTGCTTTGTTAGTTGTTCTGCAATACTTCTCCAGTGTCACTGCATTGTTGCCAACTGGAGGGGTGCTCTTGAGTTATAGCCCCCCCAAAAAAGCTGGGGGGGGGAAAGACAGAATATTTATGTTTGGAAAAGTTGCAGGATATCAGTAGGAAATTACATGATATCCACTGATTGCAAATGAAGCAGTATGTCCGCCCCAAAATGTTTGCAGGCACCAACAGTATTGAAAGTGGGATTGTGTATAACTGTCCCAATACCCAGCTGGCCTCCACTTGATGTCCAGCATTTAGTGTTGCCAGTCCCATGCTGTGGAACACTCTTCCAGCAGAGATTCAGCAGGCATCCTCACTTTTGACTTTTAGGCGTCTCTTGAAGGTCTTTTTATGCTGATAGGCCCATGCAGATGCTTAGTGTTTTTGACTGGCCAGTCACTTTAATGCTGATTTTTGTACTTTTTTTTTAAATGGTATTTGTTATTTTATTGATACTTTATGAGATGGCAGTTTATGATGCTTTTGTAAATGTTTGGGTGTGCCAGCAAACACAACTCAATGGAGAAATAACATCTTTGTGTCTCTTTGTTGCTTTCTTCTGTCCGATGACGTTCTCAGCAAGTCTGAATTCTTTGGGCAACTGAGAATCAAAAACACAAAACAGTCATCATCAACCTGGAAATCAAAAAAAGAACCTTTTCTAAAAACATCCCTTTCCCCTCTGCCAATAATTTTGTAAAGGCTGCAATCCTAGAACACACTTTCAAGGGAGAAAGTCCCCTGGAAGACAGAGGAATGTACTTTCAGGGAACATGCAGAGACTTGGACTGCAAAGATAGGAGTTGAGCAATCATAACAAATTTAAAAAGCATTGTTTCAAACAGCGATCAGTGCGTCCTAATGAGTCCCACACAGAGGCTTCACTCCCCCCACCCCCATTTCACTGTGAAGTGATTTGAGCCTTGGGAGATCTTCAGCGGAGGAAGAAGAAAAGATAATTCTTGTGGCTCAGAACTTCATTGCTTTTGATTTAACACTTATATAAAAAGAAGAAGAAAGGGTTCTGTTTGAACGTAGCTCATTTCTTAAAGCTATGTGAAGACCTGGTCAGAAGGGCTAATAAACTCCTGGGAGGGAATTCGGGGTCAGTTTCGTTTGATCTTTTCCAAACTGCCTGGCAGAACCCACAATGCGGCTCATTAAGTCCTTCCTTTTTCTTCTTGAGGCTGGCTTCATTACGTCTTCAGTTGCAATGGGCAAAAAGGGAATTGAATTCATTCCTGCTGCCCAACACTGCATACACTCGGTTGTGACCCAGGGGGTTATTACACACACAGTGCCCCCCCTCCAGTAAAATCAAAGACAAAACTCCCATTTAATGGCAATGTCTCAGGACTGCACCCTTACTTTGCTGCGAGTCTCAGGGTGTCAGAAGATCTTGTGTCTTTTCAAACCAGTGTATGAAGTCATTCAGATATTCATCTGGGCTAAGCTCTGCTCAGTTTTAGCCCTAGAACCTCTTGTCGATAACAAGGGTGAGTTTGGGGAAGGGCCATAGCTCAGTAGTAGATCATCTGCATTGCATGCAGAAAGCCCCAGGTTGAATCCCCACATCTCTAGGCAGAGGTGGGAGCGACCACTGTCTGAAATCCTGGAGAGCTGCTGCTGGTTAGTGTAGACTGTACTGAGCTAGATGGACCAATGATCTGACTTGGTATAAGGCAGCTTTCTATGTTCCTGTGTACTGGATTGTAAACCAGCCGGAGATGGACACATTTGTCAATTTCAGTTTCACATTTCAGTTCTCTACATTCTGCAACAATTTACAAATTCTTTTGTTAAGAACATAAGAAGAGCCCAGCTGGAGCAGACCAAAGGTCCCTCTAGAAAAGCATCCTGTTCTCACGATGGTCAACCAGATGCCTACGGGAAGCCTGAAAGCAAGGCCTGAGTACAACAGCACTGTCCCCAACTGTGATTCCTGCCAAGTGGCATTCGGAGCCACACTGCCTCCTACAATGGAGGTAGAACATAGCTGTCATGGCTAGTAGCCATTAATAGCCTTAACCTCCATGAGCTTGTCAAATCCTCTTTTAAAGCCAGCCAAAAAAGGCCTCATGAAAATTCATCTCAACATACACATTTTTGTATGCCCTTTTGACTGTACATTTTGCCAGCAATTTCCCCTAAAACAAGGCATTTTTGTATATTATTCTCATTAATTATGCTTTTTTGCACATGTTGTGTCGGAGAACTGCATCACACCTTTCAGTGAAGTGACAATCTTGGAAGGTAATTGTGTTTCTGTTCATGTGTTGGATCAAGAAGTGTGAATTAGGTGGTTTCTGATTAAAATGATTTCTCTCCATCCCTATGAAGCCACCTTAGTGCAGTGGCCAGAGACTAGACCACATAGTTAAACTAGGGTATTATAAGATGTACTAATGGCAACCAATTTCGACGGCTTTAAAAGGACAAATTAATGGAGGCTAAGGCTAGCATAAGCGACTGGTCATGATGGCTTATTAACTCCAGTACAGGAGGCACTACACCTCTGCATTCCAGTTTCTGGGCATCACAAGCAGGGGAATGCTTTCTCCTTGTGCATTTCCCACAGGCATCTGTTTGGCTGCTGGGAGAACAGAATCCAGGACTACATAGGCCTTCATAGGCCAGCAGCCAGATTCTTCCTATGTTGCTCCTGCTCTCTCTTCTTTGGTTTCTTTATCTTTAAACCGGGGTTGCACCAGACATCCCTCCAAACAGAGGATGCCTTCAAAGAGAGGATTGTCCTCTATAAAGTAGGACACATGGCCACCCCAGCAAGTCTAGCCCATAGAGGAGTCTTGCTCACTGCCGTGCTATGAGAGTCCTTCATTTATAACACAAACTAATTTTTCGCTGTCAGATGTTGAAAATGGAGTCTGGTGATCCAGGTCTATGCAGGGATTTGGGCCTGATGGAACAATGGTTCGTTCAGTTGGTGGGTCCATGTCAGTGGGCAGTGGAATCCACTCCAGGTTTTAGTGTGAACTTCCAAGGAGCTATCAAAAGTGCTGAAACATACTCCCACAAGAGGTTCAGCACCTTGGACAGCCCCTGAAAGTTCAGAATAAACCCCAGAGCGGATTCTACTGTCCCACTGATATGGAGCCACCATCCGCCACTGTTCAAAGCCACACACGAGTCACATTCCCACCATACATTTAGCACACATTTAAAGCCTATGGCTTTCCCCAAAGAATCCTGGGAACTGTTGTTTATCCCTCACAGAGCTACCATTCCCAGAACCTTTAACAGACTACAGGTCCCAGGATTATTTGGGGCAGCTGTGTGTTCTAAATGTGCTTTACATGTATGGTATGGATGTGTAACCTTGCTTTACTTTGGTCTATCTTGCTTTGCTTCACCAGAAGTTAAAACTGAGGATATGACATTTTGAAGCCTGCCATTTCCATGAAGAATAAGGCAGTCTGTGCAAACAGAAGTGACCTTTGCTTCCTCATTTTTATCTTCCCAAAGCTGGCAATGCTGTCTGTGACTATTCATTAACTACCCGCGCTTTGGGAAGTGTGCATCTGTGGAGTCCAGCTACTACGCTGTGTGAGAGAAGCTGCCTCAGCCAGATACTATTGGGGGGAAATGTCCACCCGGTACCACCAGGCAGCTGCTGATGGCAATCTGGAACTACTGAAAGAAGCTACCAGAAAAGACCTCAACACTTCTGATGCAGACGGGATGACGCCCACCCTGCTGGTGGCATACCACGGCAACCTGGAGGCAATGGAAATCATTTGCCGAAGAGGGTAAGTTCAGCAGGCCTACATATAGCCTGTAATACCTTTTTGATCATAAATTCGGTGGTTAGGGAGGAACAAAAACGTGTCATTGATTAACTTTTGTTAGGTTCATTTGTTAGGTTCAGCAGGCCCAGGGGGGAGAGACGAAAGTGTGCCATTGACTGACATTTGTGAGATTCCTTGTTTTAGAAATGATATGACATTTGTGGGCAATGAGGAGGTAACCTTTGTAAACTTGTGTTTAATATGAGAAGAGCCTGATGGATCAGGCCAATGGCCCATCCAGCCCAGCATCCCATTATTTATTTATTTGTTTATTGTTTGTTTATTTATTTATTTATTGACTGACTGACAGCATTTGTATACTGCCCCATAGCCAAAGCTCTCTGGGTGGTTTACAACAATTAAAAACATTAAAAACAAATATACACATTTAAAAACACATTTTAAAAAACAGTTTAAAAAACGCATGCTAAAATGCCTGGGAGAAGAGGAAAGTCTCGCATTGGCCACCCAGATACCCATGGGAAGCTCAAAAGCATCTGATATACACAGACCATATTTAAGGGATGGGGGAGAAATTTGATTCTGTTTGCATTTCAAGGTGAACCTCCCTAATTCACACTTTCTAAAACAATGTGCAAACCGAGATGCAGCCATCCTTCAAAATTCACATTTTTAGAGGTTTTGCAGTGCCCATCTCCAGCCTAGTAAGATATACAAAAATGTATATACTGGGGTAAAGTGTGCATGAAGGTGCAAACATTACAGGAAATAACAAAGAAAATGAAATATACTAGGAGGAAATTCCTTTGCAAAAATGTGCAAATTAGGCAAGATTGTATACAAAAATGCATATATTAGATTTGCTCTAAAATGCTGGTGATTTTTCATGAGGGCTTTTTTCCCCCATCACAAACCAATGTGGAAATGCAGAGAACTGAATTTAAGATTAGAAAATTGAGAAACGGAGAGTAGCCAGAATGGACTGATTTGCCCATCCATACAAGGAATATTCATCCAGGCTCCGTATTTCTCTTGAAACAATGTTCTGAGGTTTCTCCCACTGGTTGATTACAGTATTAGCTTCAGGTTTCAGAAGGAAAACGCCTTGGGGTCCCTTGCCTCAGGGCTGGGCAAACTGTGACCTTCCAGATGTTGCTGGACTCCCAACTCCCATCAGCCCCAGCCGACATCCCTGATTTACCTCCTTACTTCCATCATCATCATCAGTTGCTGCTGCTCCTGTGCCCCATCCTCATAATTCAGGTGCAGGGAAGCTTTGGCTCTCCCAATGTTGCTGAACGACAACTCCCATCAGCTCTAGCAAGCATGGCCAATGGACCGGAGTAATGGGAGTTGTCATTCAGCCAAAGGTTCCCCCCACCTGTCATCATTGCTACCACCTGGCTGCATGCCAGGCAGAGAACCAATGACCAAGCAGACAGTGGCACCTTCTGTTCTCTTTCTCACCACCCCCGTTGTGTGGGCTGGAATGGGAGGCAGGTGAACAAGCAAGCAGGTTGCAATGGCGAAGTGGAAGAGCAGGTCCTGTGGTCTTTTGTCAGCAGGGGTGTAGTTCTCCGGGGGTCTTGTGGGCCTTAGACCCCTTCCTTTTTTGAGAGCAGGGCCCCAGCAGGGTCTCTATGTCTCCAGCATCCTACGAGCCAATCAGCATGAAAGGGGAGTGTGTTAGCCACTGAGAAGATTCTTCTAACATGGTTTCTTGTCCTTTCCTGCTGATTGGATCCAATCAGAATGAAAGGAGATAAGTCAGCTACTGAGAAGATTATTTCCAGTTGCTAACACTCTCCCTTTTCGTGTTTATTGGCTCCTAGGGACATCTGTTGTTGCAATAGAAGGCATTAACAAGAATCTCATTCTCAACCTAGCAGCAAAAAAGAGGGGGAGGGAAGTGCTGTGGCTGTGACTTCTGGATGTGGAAGAATTCTGAATTTGCACTTCTGAATTTGCTGCTATATATCAGTGCCCACCCCCCCGGGGTGTGGGCCCTCGACACACGCCCAACCATTTTGACCCTTGACGCCGGCTCTGGTTAATGATGTTTGGTGGCATGTTATGATGATGTTTCTGAGTCCCATCTACCCTCTTTCCTCATTTTGCAGAGCCAAAGTCATACAGAAATACTGACGAAGGTTGAGGGCCCTAGCTCAGTGATGCAGCATGTGCTTTGCCCGCAGAAGGTCCTGGGATCAGTCCCCATGATCTGCAGCTAGGACTGAAAGAAAACCCTGCCTGGGACCCTGGGAAGCCACTGCCAGTAAGTGCAGACAAATACTGAGCTAGATTGACCAATGGTCTGACTCAGTAAGGCAGTTTCCCATGTAGAGCACACTAAAACCATGGCAAGGTAAAATGGAGACAAGCAGGGTGGGAAGGTCATGCCTTGGGGACACATGTTGCCCTCTAGCAGTGGAGGCTAGCCCACTGGGGCAAATAAGGCGCTGCAATTAGCCAGCCCCCACCTTCCTGCTTATAACCAGTCCGGATGGTAGAACTGCCTGGACAGTTTCCTCCTCCTTAGTCTCAGTTTTACCCTCGTAGAACTCAGCAGGGAGGAGGATGGGAGCAACCCTAGAATCAGTTGGCTCTGCCTGTCATTGGCTCTAGTTCCACCTACTGTTGGGCTCCCTGTTTTCTGCCCTAGGGGGACCAGCCACTGCTGCCCTCTAGGTCTCTCTGTCTGGCCCTCAGGACTCTCCCCAACCCACACCCCTCTCATCAGGCCACACCCCATATAAGCCTTGCTCTATACTCTCCTTGAGTGCTTTGCCTGGCTGGAACGTGCCCTTGAATTTAACTCCTCTTGCTTGCCTGCAGTAATGTAGTGGCAAATTCAGAAGTGCAGGGTCCCTTTGTGATAGTCACATCCACACACCCTCCCCCCCTTTTGTTCTCTTGCTGCTGGATTGAGAATTAGATTGTCAATGCCTTCTCCCACAACAACAGATGTCCCTAGGAGCCAATCAGCATGAAAAAGGAGAGTGTAAGCTACTGAGAAGAGTCTTCAGTGGCTGACTTACCTCTTTTCATTCTGATTGGAACCAAACAGCAAGTAAATTAGAAAACTCTTCTCAGTGGCAAACATACTCCTCTTTCATGCTGATTGGTTGTAGGACACTGGAGATATAGTGAGCCTGCTGGGAGCCTGCTTCCAAAAAGCCAAGGGGTCTAAGACCACCCCAAGACCCCAGACGACTACATCCCTGCATTCCTGGATGGAGAGATGACTTTTACATGTCTGTAATGTAGTCCTACTATACAAAAGTAAGAATCATATCTCTTGCTCCCCCACACTGGCATGTGGCCCCCAGAAGGTTGCTAACAATGGAATGTGGCCCTTGGCTTAAATGAAAGGTTCCGCACCACTGGCTTAGAGTGTTACAATGCCATGCAAACATTAAGTGCAGGCCCACAATATGTTTCTTAGTTCCTGGCTTTTGGGTGTGGCCTGCGCTTGTATATGCCACATTTTATTGCCAATAAAAACAACCTTTAAACAGTGTAATTGCTTGTCCTAAAGTTACAGCCAGATTTCACTGTAGTTAAAATGAATATCACTCCTTAGCTAACAAAGAAAAAAAAAGCCTTGCTCAAAGAAAAAAAATCAAACCTTCACTTAGCAAGCCTGTGTGAACCTGTTGGCTCCCAGATAGGAGCTCATAGTGCCTTTGCTCTTCTTCCCTGGTCCTTTTCGGGGTGACTTTGGGCTAGCCTCACTCAGCCTAGTCTACCTCACAGAGCTTTGTGAAGACGAAATGGGGAGGGGCCATGTACTCCACCCTGAACTCCTTTGAGGAAGGACTTTTGTTTTTAAAAAGTAATTAATTAACAAAATAAAAAAATACTTTGGCCACCATCACAAATGCAAATCACGTTAATACAAATCTCAAGGAGTGGAACCATCACTAAGCAAATGGATCATCTTCCTAACTTGTGACTGATCACATTAAATCATCTAAGCAACAAACTCAATGCAACGTTGCGCCTGATGTAGAAAAAACCTTTGTTATAAAACAAAAAGATGCCGCCCTGTAGACCATTCATATTGGAGGACACTAAATCACTGTGACCTGATCTGCAGGAAAAACCTTTTCTACAGATAACTTCACTGACATCAACAGGACTAAGATGAGATTGTAACAGTTTAGCTTAACTCATTTGTAGGTAAACTTGCAAGATATTTATTCTGATTCATGCTATTCTGATTAGCAATCTAGCTAAATGTGGGCTGGATGGAACTATCAGTTGGATCCACAATTGGCTACAGAGTCGTACTCAAAGAGTGCTTATCAATGGTTCCCTTTTCAAACTGGGGGGAGGTAATGAGTGGGGTACCGCGGGGCTCAGTTTTTGGCCCAGAGCTCTTCAACACTTACATTAATGACTTGGATGAGGAGGTGCAGGGAACGCTTATCAAATTTGCAGATGATACAAAATTGGGAGGGATAGCTAATACCTTGGAAGACAGAAACAAAATTCAAAGGGATCTTGATAGACTGGAGAACTGGGCTGAAAACAACAGAATGAAATTTAACAGGGATAAGTGCAAAGTTCTACACCTAGGAAAATGAAACCAAATGCACAGTTATTAGATGGGGGAAACTTGGCTCAGCAATACTACATGTGAGAAGGATCTTGAGGTTGTTGTTGATCACAAGATGAATATGAGGCAACAGTGTGATGTGGCTGCAAAAAAGGCAAATGCTATTTTAGGCTGCATTAATAGAAGTATAGTTTCCAAATCACTTAAAGTATTGGTTCCCCTCTATTCAGCACTAGTTAGGTCTCATCTTGAGTACTGAGTCCAGTTCTGGACACCACACTTTAAGAAGGATGCAGATAAACTGGAACAGGTTCAGAGGAGGGCAACAAGGATGATCAGGAGACTGGAAACAAAGCCCTGTGAGGAGAGACAAAGAACTGGACATGTTTAGCCTTGAGAAGAGGAGACTGAGGGGAGATAGGATAGCACTATTCAAGTACATAAAAGGTTGTCACACAGATGAAGGCTAGGATCTCTTCTCAATCATCCCAGAGTGCAGGACATAGAATAATGGGCTCAAGTTACAGGAAGCCAGATTGCGAATGAACATCAGGAAAAAATTCCTGTTAGAGCAGTAGGACGGTGAAACCAATGACCTAGGGAGGAGGTGGGCTCTCCAACACTGGAGGCCTTCAAGAGGCAGCTGGACAGCCACCTGTCAGGTATGCTTTAATTTAGATTCCAGCACTAAGTAAGGGGTTGGACTTGATGGCCTTATAGGCCCCTTCCAAGTCTATGATTTTAACCCATACATTAGAAATAAATAAACATCTGCCTACTGGTTTCAAGCATTCAAAGTTCTTTGCATGCATTATCTAGTTGTAATCCTTACAACGACCCTGTAAGATAGTATTATTATCACCATATGGCACAGAGAAGGGCTTGCCAAAGGTCACCTAGGGTGTTCGTGGGAGAGGTAACTTATTTCCTGGTAATCGATACTTTATTACGGTCAATGACCCGTCAAGAAAAATAAAAATTACAACCAGTTGCAAACATATTGTTAAAATTATCACTAAACTAGTACTAGTAATATTAAGCAATTACATAGAAGGGTTAATAGTAAATAACTGTCTTTTACGTTGGGCTACATAAAAGTACTTAGCAACTGAAATCAAATGAGAGCTATTATTGCCAGATAGAAGCCATGACATCCAATGTTCAGGAGATCTATTGGGATGATTTTGCATATAAGGTATGATATATAGATCCCTTTCCTCAGCATATAGAGGACAAGCAAAGAGGATATGGGGCAGAGATTCTATTAAGCCTTCCTTACACAGGAAGTTGTTGTGTTAAGGGCATGCCCTTAAATCTACCCTCCAGGAGCGCAGACTCCAGACAGTTGAAGCGGGCCTTAGAGAATGCTAATCGGTATTTGGGATTCATTAAGACATCTAGATATGGCGCGTACTTTAGAAAGTTGAAGTCCAGTTTATGATGAAGGGGGGAACATACTTTAGATGCGGCCTGGATTGTTGATTGTCTATCAATGTCATGGAGTCTATCCTTAATAATCTGCCTAGCCCTACCAAAGTCTTGGGAGGAAAGAAATTCTAATGAAAGGCCTAAGTAGGGCAGCTTGTCTAAAAAGCATTTCATCCAGCTGGATAGGAGCCCGTCTTCTCCAAGACATGACAGATAACCTGACGGGCATATATAAGCAATTTTAGTCCAAAAATTAAAAGCTAGGGACCATGCTTGGCATTCTACCAAGCACGATCCCGCTTCCAATCTTAACACAGCATTTGGAACGCATCTTTGAACTCCAAAGATTCTTCATAAGAAGATGGACAGCACTGTCTCCACCATGGGATTGAACGCATGTATCCATATCTGGACACCATACAATAGTTGGGCTAGAATTTTGGCTCTGAATACCTGTATAGCTGCCGGGATATATTGCCCCCCTTTGTTATAAAAAAAAGTGTACTAAGCACTAAGTACTAAGCAGGGTGGTCATCCAAACAAAATATTCCAGACTTTATTAACTTTTTAAATCGTCAAGATGTAATTTGCTTACAGGAAACCTGGAATACCACAGAGTTGAACATAGATGGCTTCAACGCTATAACCTTACCAGCTGTCCACCAAATAGAAAAAACTAAGGGATGCCCTAAAGGAGGCCTGGCTATCCTTATTTCTACAGCATTAAATGTCCGTTGTAACAAAATTCCAGCATGTAATAACTTTGCCATGGCTGTTCACCTGACTTTTGTTAAAATGTCTCTTCTATTAATCAATGTATATATCCCCCCTGCTACTTCTAGGTCACTTACTGATCAATTGTGGGAAGATTTTGATTATTATACCACGGAGTTGGAGTCCCGATTCCCTGGAGCCTTGGTAATTATCCTGGGAGATTTTAATGCTAGGATAGGCCAGAACAATGAGACCCTTCTAGCTTCTAAGTTGTGGAGGGGGGAAATTAACACACATCTAGTTCCTGAGCTAGTGAGAACCTCCAAGGATTATAGCGTCAATTATCAAGGAATTTGTTTATCCCGTATGGTTGGCAGCCATAATCTTACCATTTTAAATGGATTAAAGCCCCTTGACGCTTGTGCGGAGTACATACATATCAAATAGAGGAAGTAGCGTGATCGACTACGCGATCACATCCCCCCATCTTTTGAATTCGATTACGAATTTTTCGGTCGGCATGAGATTGGACAGCGATCACCTACCCATTTCTTTTTCATTGCATTTAAAGGTGAACTGTAGGTTAGCGGCAGAATATAATCCGGCCATCAATCAAATGTATTTTAAATACAAACGACCCATGTGGACCTCATTAGTTGCCTCTAAAGTAGCAGAATTTATAGCATCTCCCTTGGCTAAGAACATTCAGGAGTCTTTTGGAAATTCTCCCGACCTCACTCAATCCCTAATTGCATTGGACTCTTTGGTTGAGTCATTTCAACCTTTGTTAATACCGAATAATGTGCCCACTCGATCAAACGTGTGGGATGACTCGCATAAATGGTTCGACCAAGAATGCCTTAACGCAAAGAGACAATTGAGAAACATATATCTATGTTATCGTCATCAAAATGCTAGAGTCTTGCCTGAGATATATTATATAACCAAAAGGAACTACAAAGCCCTTATAGTGTCCAAAAAACGACAAGCAATACAATTGGGATGGGAGTCCCTAAGACAGGCAGCCAAAGATAGCAACTCCAAAAGGTTTTGGTCTCTAATTAATGGCTCCATTAGACCTTCCAATTTTGCCCCTTGTAACATCCTTCCAAACGTCTGGGAACAATATTTCATGGATTGCCAAAAGGATTCTTATCGCTCGTCTCCAAAGATTCCATTTGTTGTTGACTATGAATCCTCTCCCCTTTGGCCGCCGGTTACACAATCAGAAATACTTGATTTAATTAAAAACCTAAAACCGGCCAAAGCTCCAGGTGGTGATAATCTTTCCCCTGAGCTTCTAAAAACACACTCAGAATGGTGGGCGCCTATTTTGGCCAATCTTTTCACTCTGATTAATAATAAGGGACATTTTCCTCAGGCATGGAAGGAAGCCATTGTTGTGCCTATTTATAAGAAAGGCCCCAGGACGGAGCCGGCTAGTTATAGACCAATTAGCTTACTATCGGTGATTGGGAAATTATATGCTAACTATCTAAAGAACAAGCTATCCAACTGGATGGAGGAGGAAAATGTACTGGGAGAGGAACAGGCAGGCTTTAGGAGTGGTAGATCGGTCATGGACCACTGCCTTTTATTAAGCCATCTTGCCGAAAAATATAGAAATCAGGTAGGGAGTGGTCTTTACGTTGCTTTTATTGACCTGAAGGCGGCGTTTGACTCTATCCCACGGGATATACTGTGGGCCAAATTGGCTAAAACAACTATCGATAAGAGATTGTTGTTCTTGATTTATAAGCTGCACCTGAACACTTCCCTTCGTGTTCGCTGTAGCCAAAAAGGAGATCTCTCCAACTCAATTATCACGTCAAGAGGGGTGAGACAAGGCTGTATGCTGGCCCTGCTCCTTTTTAATCTCTTTCTAAATGATTTGGCCCCTAAATGTTTTTCACCTGACCTCCACTCGCCTAAAATTAAAGGAACCAGTTGTCCTATTTTGCTTTACGCTGACGACGCGGCCTTGCTCGCTTTTTCTAAAGTTGGCCTCAAACGCTTGATTAGAATTTTTATGGAGTATTGCTCAGAGAACGCATTAACAATTAATTTTTCAAAAACTAAAATTCTAGCGTTTACAAAATCTTCCCTAACTCCCATGTGGAAAATTAACGGCCACTCCATTGAGCAAGTTAGTGCTTACAAATATCTAGGTATGTTATTCCATTCCTCCCTTTCTTGGATGCCTCATATCCGCGCGGCAGTTGCGACGGCCCGAACATCGATGAAGTGCTTAGTACGCTTTCCTGGTAATGAAGAGGGGAACTTACTTCCTGGTAAGTGTGACTTTATAAGATTGCAGCCTGTGTCTCTTAAGCCCTGTGCTACATCAGTCCTCTGAAAGTGCTTTAGTGCATTGCTGGATAATGCATTCCCCAAAGATCACATGGGTCTTGAACAGACGAGGAAGAGGGTTACCCCAGATATATTTAACTTAGCTCTTGTTTGCATCATCAGCTAACCTGAAACAACCACCCCAAGCATCACGTCATTTCCCCTGGATCTCTTCCCTCTGTTTCCTAAACACATTGTTATCAAGCTCCTGTTTGGGTGAAGGGAGGGGTTGATCTGGATTGGGACCATGGCCCAAGATCGGGGAATTTGCTGCAATGGCACTGTTAGGGACAAATAAGTTGGGGGCGGGACTTTCACCAGAGCAAAAGGTTAAGCTCCCCTTCCCTCACACCACAGTCCCAATCTGGGTTGGTATCCCACAGATGCAATTTTAAAAGAAATTTTATTTATTTATTTTTATTATCTATTCTATTTTTATTTTTATTATCTAAATTTATATCCCACTCTTCCTCCCAAAGGGATCCTAGGGCAGCAAACAGATGATAAAGCTCTGAAAACATCCTAAAAACAATTCCAATACAGATGCAGACTGGGATAATAAAGGTCTCTATTTAAAATGCTTGTTGAAAGAGGAAGGTTTTTATCACTGCTATTTTTATTACTATTGTTATAATAAAATTTCTTTTTTAAATGATCACTTTAATAATAATAATTAAACTGGTTAGTTGCTGGTTATGCAAAAAGTCTCCAAGCGACTTCCAACATATTTAAAACATAAACATCCATAAAATACATTATAATATAAACACCTTTATATAAAAATACATTCACATGAAAGCAGATAATTCTTATGTAAAAAAATAACAGCAAGATACAATTATTAATCATTTTTTTTAAAACTCTGGACCTAACTTTCCCCTCCCCTCTGCAATCTTTATTTTCCTTACCAATTCATGTTGTCTCTTGAAGTGGATTAGAAAAGAATGACCGACTGTTAGGAGAAACATCTCTCCCCGCCCATGGATCTGATAAAAAGCTGGTGTGGCTGGGAGCAGACATTCTCTCTGCCCTGTATGGTGGTGGTAAGAAAAATGGGCCCTGGTGGAAAAATGCAGTACGTGTGTCCATGAGCTGCTGGATGCCCGTTTTTAAAATTGAACATTTTTTTCCAGTGAGGGAGGGTTGCACTACAAAACAATTTCATTTGAAAAGCACAGTCTGAGGGGAAAGCGATTTACAAATAATCCCTATCAAAAACTTGAGTTTGCCAAAAGAAAGTGCAAGTACTTCGTGCATGCCCAGATGCACACTCTGTTCCCATTGCTTTAGAGGTTTGCCCCCTGTTCAGAAATAGCTGCCTCTGGACCTAGAGGCTCCATTTTTTTTCTATGGCAATTGCCAAGGCTCTTCTGAGCTGTAGTAAGAGGATTACAACCTCTGCCCCCAGCTCTGAATTAAGTCTCACAGATGCCACTATGAGACATCCTGAGTCTTTAACACATTAAACAGGTTTCTCTGCCATGGAGACACAGGTGAGTAGCAGGATTATAAAACTGCAAGTAGGCACCAAGGCTGCTAAATATCCATTTTTAAAGCGAACATTTTTTCCTCTGGGTGGGAGTTGCACTGTAAAACAATTTCATTAAAAACCATAGTTTTATGTGAAAGCGGATCCTCAGAACCCCACATGCATGATTAGGAAAGTGGGCTTCCCCATCATCTGTAGTTTGTCCCAATTCAGACGCTCCAGGGTGGAGGGAGGGAAGTCCAGGGGAAGCCAGTCCAGGGGACACCAGGCGCAGGTCCAGGCTGGGGGTGGGGGGGTGGCGAAAAAAACAAGGGGAATAAAAAATAATAATCCTATCAAAAGTGAGGCAGGGCTATCAAAATGAGTTTGATGAGGGCTACCCCTATTTTCTTCTTGAACCAAACCCGCTGCCTCTTCCCATCCCTATCTACTGGGGGCAACAGCTTCCAAAGTCTCTGGAAACCCGCTGAAGGCATACGTTCTGCGCAAATGTGTTTCCATTTTTGAAAAAACTTCTCAGGAGCAAATGCAGTTGGGAGAACAAAGCACCTCGGGGAATAGATGGCTTCTGTCAGATTTCAACAGCAAAGCAGGAAAGTTAAGTGTAGAGCCAGGACGTGCTTCCTCTTACTGGAACGCACAAGAGGCTGCCATGGATACAGACAGCATATCTGAGAGCAATTGAAGTCCAAGGTCTCAGCAACTTATATTCAGAGAGGGAAATTTGCAAATAAGGTTGCCTGTATTGCCTTAGCAGGAGGAGGGGGGGATAAACTGAGCTGTGCATATACTGTACACTGTAAACGCAATACAAAGGACCATACATAAGAAATCTCCCTTTATTAGTTATGTATTTATTTATTTCATTTGTGAATCCATTCCCATGAGGCATCCTGAAGCTATTTAACTATATAAATAACATCTATAAACAGACACACTTATAAAAAACAGTTAAAATAATTGCATATATAAAAACTGACAAATCACCGGGCCCTGATGGCATCCACCCAAGAGTTCTCAAAGAACTCAAATGTGAAATTGCTGATCTGCTAACTAAAATATGTAACTTGTCCCTTGGGTCCTCCTCCGTGCCTGAGGACTGGAAAGTGGCAATTGTAACACCAATATTCAAAAAGGGATCCAGGGAGGATCCCGGAAATTACAGGCCAGTTAGCTTAACTTCTGTCCCTGGAAACTGGTAGAAAGTATTATTAAAGCTAGATTCACATAGAAGAACAAGCCTTGCTGAATCAGAGCCAGCATGGCTTCTGCAAGGGAAAGTCCTGTCTCAGTAACCTATTAGAATTCTTTGAGAGTGTCAACAAGCATATAGATAGAGGTGATCCAGTGGACATAGTGTACTTAGACTTTCAACAAGCGTTTGACAAGGTACCTCACCAAAGACTTCTGAGGAAGCTTAGCAGTCATGGAATAAGAGGAGAGGTCCTCTTGTGGATAAGGAATTGGTTAAGAAGCAGAGAGTAGGAATAAACAGACAGTTCTCCCAATGGAGGGCTGTAGAAAGTGGAGTCCCTCAAGGATCGGTATTGGGACCTGTACTTTTCAACTTGTTCATTAATGACCTAGAATTAGGAGTGAGCAGTGAAGTGGATAGGTTTGCTGACGACACTAAATTGTTCAGGGTTGTTAAAACAAAAAGGGATTGCAAAGAGCTCCAAAAAGACCTCTCCAAACTGAGTGAATGGGCGGAAAAATGGCAAATGCAATTCAATATAAACAAGTGTAAAATTATGCATATTGGAGCAAAAAATCTTAATTTCACATATACGCTCATGGGGTCTGAACTGGCAGTGACTGACCAGGAGAGAGACCTCGGGGTTGTAGTGGACAGCACGATGAAAATGTCGACCCAGTGTGCGGCAGCTGTGAAAAAGGCAAATTCCATGCTAGTGATAATTAGGAAAGGTATTGAAAATAAAACAGCCGATATCATAATGCTGTTGTATAACTCTATGGTGCGGCCGCATTTGGAATACTGTGTACAGTTCTGGTCGCCTCATCTCAAAAAGGATATTATAGAGTTGGAAAAGGTTCAGAAGAGGGCAACCAGAATGATCAAGGGGATGGAGCGACTCCCTTACGAGGAAAGGTTGCAGCATTTGGGGCTTTTTAGTTTAGAGAAAAGGCGGGTCAGAGGATATATGATAGAAGTGTATAAAATTATGCATGGCATTGAGAAAGTGGATAGAGAAAAGTTTTTCTCCCTCTCTCATAATACTAGAACTCGTGGACATTCAAAGAAGCTGAATGTTGGAAGATTCAGGACAGACAAAAGGAAGTACTTCTTTACTCAGCGCATAGTTAAACTATGGCATTTGCTCCCACAAGAGCTACTTGCTATGGGCGGTATATAAATGCAACAAAATAAATAAATAAATAAAGATGCAGTAATGGCCACCAGCTTGGATGGCTTTAAAAGAAGATTAGACAAATTCATGGAGGACAGGGCTATCAATGGCTACTAGCCGTGATGGCTGTGCTCTGCCACCCTAGTCAGAGGCAGCATGCTTCTGAAAACCAGTTGCCGGAAGCCTCAGGAGGGGAGAGTGTTCTTGCACTCGGGTCCTGCTTGCGGGCTTCCCCCAGGCACCTGGTTGGCCACTGTGAGAACAGGATGCTGGACTAGATGAGCCACTGACCTGATCCAGCAGGCTCTTCTTATGTTCTTATGTTATTTCAAAATATTTCCAGGCTGCTTTTCCAGTCAATGACTGTTCAAAGTTGCTTACAACAATTCATCATAAAGTCAACTAAAATAAGTCAATAAAACATACTTAAAAATAGCTACAGTCTAGACACAATAACACAGAAATACACATCATGATATGTTTATATCCTCAAATCTCAGAATCTCTGCAGCAGTTAAGTGTAATGGGCTCCAAATACCTTTTCCTGAGATCATGGAAGCCTTTGCAGCAGCTGAATGGGATGTTTGGCTCTTACATACTTGATCCTGATCTGGGCTGCATACACTCTAACCCATTTGTAACACAAGACTGTCGTTTTTCTCAATCCAGAATCATTCATGCTTGTCCTCAACATGCTGTTTTCAATCTAGATTGATTCCAGATCATGCTGTCCACAAGGGTGGGTGTGGCTACTTTATATGGATTTGAAACCCCTCCCCTCAATTAAGTCATCCATGCCTTTTTCTTCTTCCGCATGCCCCAGGTGAATGAAAGAGGAAATGGTGACTGCAATCATGGTATCTGCCAGTAGTACTTTACCTTTTTTGCACCATGGAGCCCTTTGAGAATCTGATGACAGCTATAGAACTTCTCCCCAGAACAGCGCACGTAAACACACAGCACAAAAAAAATTGCATACAATTTATTTTATTGCATTAGATTTTTTTTTTTTGCACCCAGTTCATGGACTCCCAGAAGCCCATCCATGGACCACTTGTTAAGAACCCAGTAACATTGCAGGTGTGGATACATCACCACCCCGCCATTGCTGGGACCACCAACATCTGTTTTCAAATGGACACACTGATAATGTAATGCAGAATCAGTCTGTAACGAGCGTTTATTTTTGGAATGAAATCAGTTTCTCACAAGAAGCACCTCACAGGGGCAAAAAGTATGCGGTGGGGTTAGATTGTATGTGGAACACATAGAACAAGCAAGTACTCAGTCTCCATTGATTCTAGAATAAAATGGTATGTGTATGCAGCCTTGGATTGGGACTGTGGCATGGGCAGGCCTTTACCCCCACTGAGGTCTCTGATTTGGATTAGGATGCACACACTCTCTCTGTGGCTGCTATTTTCCCATGAGGGAAGCTACGTTGGAGCCAAATCCCTACATTACCTTGAAGCTCTTTGAGCTATCTTGGGCCAATGACCATCTGTCACTTTCGCTACCACACACTGCCTGTGTGAAAATATTCAGCTACTTGTCTGGTCAACTTTTGAATATGGAATGGGGACAGACACCATCTTGTTGTTCACCTCAAGCAGTAAAATATCTTGGGCCAGCCCTCAGAGTGGAGAAAGCCTTTTTCAGTCCCATCCCTCATTCTTGGAAAGAGAAATACATTTAAACATTTAATAATTGTTAACTACAGTTTAGTATGTTTTTGGGTTTTAGTAGCCTAACCTGATCTTCTTTTCTGGGAGGAGCTGAAATCTAGAACCTGTCTGGGGACCAGGCCTTTTTATGAATAAGAGGATGGAGTTATGCTGAGTGACCAATGATTGTGAAGCTGATTGCTTGCTAACAGCTGGAGATCAAGTGATATTTTCTCAGCGGGAGCTAATGACTGGGATAATCTTGTCTTTCTGGCTAGAATCTCCAGTCTGTTGAAGGCCAAATCCTTGAAATACATGCATCAACTGCTGAAGGATATCCCTCTGGAATTCCATTACATTTGCCAGCCTTCTTTTGCAGCTATTAAATGTGCTGTAGTGCTCAAATTAGTTGTGCCTCTTCTGATCAGTGTGTGCTCCAGGAAGGTATGAAATGTAGCTCTCACAGACTTTTATTTCTTGGTTAACATGTATAAGACAATGAAGTAGGAATGAAATGGTAGAGTCCTAAGGTAGCAGAATGGACTGTACCCACTTTGGACCGCAGGTGGACATTCACATTTTAATGCTCCCCTAGATTAAACACCACCATCAATAACTCCCTGCACTCAAAAAAGCACATCAGGGAATGTGCTGGCCCAGAAGCCACCTCTTTAATCTGCTAGCTTTAACTTGCAGGGAAGAATTCATAAATGGTACTCCCAGTCTGCAGTGTGAAGTGCTATCCATTCTGCCTCATTTTCCTGCCATTGGAAAACCAGACCCCAGAGCTGATTTTAAGTGTTTGAGTCCTTCATGTTTTTTTTTTCCTCTCAGGGGTGATCCAGATAAGTGTGACATTTGGGGGAACACTCCTCTTCATCATGCAGCCTCAAACGGCCACGTCCATTGCGTAACCTTCTTAATCAATTTTGGTGCCAATATCTTTGTCCTGGATAACTACATGCGTTCTCCTCTCGACGTGGCTGCCAACAGAAACCAATATGAATGCGTCAAGATCCTCGACAACGCAGCCACCGAGCAGAACATGAAGAATCTCAAAAGAGTCTCCAGGCTGAAAGCCCAGGCTCGGCGTGATGCAGAGAGGCAAATCCGTGAATGTGAGAGACGTCAAGAGAAACATGAACATGAAATGGCCAAGAACTTCAGCAAAGGATCCATGCATTCTGCAAGGGGAACAGCCACGAGGACAAAAGTGTCCAATTTCTTTACCTCCAGTTCATTAAGCCCACTGCCCAAACACTTGAAAGACACCTTCAAGCTGAGGAACAAAAAGAAAGAGGAGAATTTAGATGGTCATGAAGATGGGAGCACTGGCCAAGATAAAGGCACCCTAGCTGGGCGAACTGTCGTGATGGATGTCTTCAATGAAAACGATGAGGAAGAGCTGACAAATGAATTTAAGAGAAAAAACAGTGTTTCTGAAGATGACGATGAGCTGGGGCCAGAATCCATTTTCAAGCGGCCAGGGCTTGGAAACATTGTGTTTTGGAGCAACTTGCCCACTGTGGGTGAAAACACTGATGCAATGCTCTGCAAGAAAGAAGATATCAGCGTCAACATGCCTGATGAATTGCTCCATTTCAAAGAGCCTGAGACTGACGGTGCCGACCCAGACACAGAGAATGATCCTGAAGAATCCTGGATTGAAGAAGAAATAGGATGGGACAATGGGAAAGTGGAGACCACCCCGCTTGAGGTGTTTTTGGCATCCCAGAACCTGAATGAATTCCTTCCCATCTTGATGAGTGAAAACATTGATTTAGAGGCCCTCCTGCTTTGTTCGGATGAAGACCTACGGAGCATTCAGATGCAACTAGGCCCAAGGAAGAAAATCCTTCATGCAGTGGGCCGAAGAAAGCAGGCACTGGCAAAGCCTGGTATGGCCAGAGACACTCAACTGTAAATCATAAAGGCGCCTGCATTGCAATTGCTGTACATGAAGCTGCTGTGCTTCACAGAACAGAGCGTTAGGTCAGGGATGAGGAACATGCGGCCCTTCAAATATTGTTGGACTCCAACTCCCATCAGCCCCGGCCAGCATGGCCAATGGCCAGGGATTCCATGAGTTGTCATCAGTGGTGGCAGGTGCCCACTGAAGGCAAGGAGACCCAACAGTAAGATGGAACCAGAGCCAATGACAGCCAGAGCCAACTCATTCCAGTTTTGTCTCTATCCTCCTCCTTGTGGAGTAATTAAACACAGAGACTGAGGAGGAGGAAGCTGACACCCAGTGCCACTTCCTGGACTGCTTGTAAGAATGCAGGCAAGTGAAGGCTGGCTGAAGGCAGACTGAGGCTACTGGGGCAGTGCCCCATTTGCCCAAATGGGCCAACCTCTACTGGTTGCAGTCTAACAACGTTTGAAGGGCCACAAGTTCCCCAAACCTGTTTTAGATTTTTAGAAAAGAGCATCTGAGCTTTCTGAAGCCACAGAGCTGCTTAGCCGGTTCAGCTATGGTCTGCAGGGGTCAGATACATGTAGAGTGTCAGTTCATGAAAGGAGACAGCCTACAAGCCACTTCCATGATCACAATGACGGTTTCTCCAGATAATCTTTATAAAAGGGTCACGTAAACAGACAGAAACGGAACCAGCTTATATGTGTGAACCAGCCCCATCAACAGCACAACAGAAAGAACACTCTCATGCAGACTATCCTAAATGAATGTGTTTGCAAACATGGGCATTTATATAGTCTAATTCATTTTTTCCCCCAAGATCACCACAGGAAGATGCTGTTGAATGTAGATTTTTAAGGGGGGGAAATGTTACAAGGGAAAAATTAATTGGAAAGCTTTTGAAAAAGTATACTTTGAATTGAAATGTTTAAATATTAAATGGTTTTAAATGGTTAAAACCAGTCCTTAGCTAGCCAACCCATGGTCTAGATCTGAATTATGGTGGCTATGCATACCACTTTACAGAGAACAGTTCTCTATTTGAAGGCATTCTCTATTCAAAAGGTTGCCCAATCCAAGTCTCATTTAAAGATAAAGAACCTCAAGAAGGAACTCGAAGGGAAAGCAGAAGTCTTGAAGTTGCCCGTCAACAATTTGCACCTGGACAGCAGACTGTGTACCTGGTTACAGTCTTCTCCACTATTGCAAGATGTATTCTATTTCTATTTATAGAAATTGGGTGATATCCAACATCAGTCTTTCTCAGAACATACCCACAGAAATCAATGGTGGCATTCAATGCTAGTCCTACTCAGAGTAGAGCCACTGAAGTTGATGGCCATAACTAACTTAGCTTCATTCATTTCAATGGGTCTGTTCTGAGTAGGGCTTAGTTGAATACAACCCAATGGACATAAGTCTGAGTATGACAGTTGGTTATCACTCACTATTTCTAAATTGCATCTATACATATGAATTAGCACATGCAAATTGTATGGAAATTTGTTTTTGTCTTTCATTCTATTCTGCTGATGCATAAATGGTCATCCTAATCTGAATGTGTGTCTAACAATTCATATGACTCAGATGAATGGCTGTTGGATACAATTTGACGGGGGAGAGTTTGGGGGGAAATTGTGAATAGTTTCCTCCATTTATACTGTAACAGAATGTTGGCACACCAGTCAGGAAGCTAGACAAGAACTTCATTGTGTCTCCTAAAAAAGGAACTGAAGAGCAGCAGGATATAACTAAGCCCAGTGCCATCTAGTGATTAAGCTATAAAATGACACTATCCACAGAACCACTAACAGGATTTATGCTAGAGGGACACATTGAAAATCGGCTGAGATGTGCTGGCTGATTATGGGGGTGGGTGGGTTATTTGCCTCTTCAGGCAAGGCCCCACACCTGTCTAGGGATGCCCACTCCAATACATGAAGACTAGATATTGTTCTATATGAAGACTGCTATAATAGCCAGCCTTTGATCTCATGCAGTATATTTAAGATGGCAAAACCACCTTTGATTTATTTCAGACAAATAAAATTGAAGATACAGAGCTGCCTTATACTGAGGAAGTCCTTTGGTCTATCTAGTTTGGTTTCATCTATCCCAGGCATAGGGAACCTTTGGCCCTCCAGATGTTGCTCAACTACAACTCCCATCATCCCTGGCCATTGGCCAAGCTTATTGGGGCTGATGGGAGCTGTAGTTCAGCAACATCTGGAGGGCCAAAGGTTCCCCACACCTGATCCACCCTGACAGCATAAGGTCTCAGAGGTCTAAGGTGCTATTCTTATTCTTTGGGGTGGAGGGGAGACACACATAAGGGCCTTAATGAAATCCACAGGCTCCATCCATTACATTAATTTTAGCCAAATCATAAGCCTCCTCCCCCAAAAACCTTCTAAAAACACTAGGAAATGGAGCCAGACTCCCTCTGCCCCCTGTAATTCGGGCACTGAACATGGGTGGATTGGGACAGATCTTCTGTTCCAAGTGATGCCCTTAGCAATAGAAGGGTTCTAGCCCAAGCAGCAGCCTGGATAAGCAGACAAGGCAAATGAGGGCAGAGTCCAGCTTTCAACAAGGCACAGCAGGGACAGATAAAGCATAGTGAAGCAAAGCAAGATAAGTCAAAGTAAAGCAAGGTCACATGTACACAATACATTTAATGTACAGGGCTTCCCCCAAAGAATCCTGGGAACTGTTGTTTACCCCTTACAAAGTTGCAATACCCAGGATTCTTTGGGGGAAGCCATGTGCATTAAATGTACTTTAAATTTATGGTGTAGATGTGGCCCAAGACAACATGGACGTTCAGGTTACAGATAGCACCCTGGACAGCTCCATAAGGAATTCAAGCTGGAGACTCGTAGGAGCAAGGCTCAAATATTGCTTCAGGAACAAGCAACCTCTAACTGAGCCTTAATAAAATGCATAGATTATTAGGGTTTTCACTTTATTACAATAAAACAGTAAATCCTTTATTCCCTCCCCCTAGCTCCCCTCCCCCCTCTGCCCTCATGTCACCCCTTTTTTGGGGGTGGTGTTCCAGTGTTTTAATTTCTGGTGTTCATTTGTTTGGTGTGTGAGCCTTAAGAGTGGGTGGCTAGCTCTGCTGGATGGCTAGCACTGCTTCTGGTGAGAGAAGCTTCTTTAGTCAAAGGGCTCTAGCCTACTTCAACAGTTGTAGACAGTGCAGGGGAAACCATGGTTTTGTTGGGACTTCTGGGCTGCAGCCCTATGAACAGGTTCAGAGGAGGGCAACAAGGATGATCAGGGGACTGGAAACAAAGCCCTATGAGGAGAGACTGAAAGCTCTGGGCATGTCTAGCCTTGAGCAGACTAAGAGGAGATATGATGGCACTGTTCAAGTACTTGAAAGGTTGCCACACAGAGGAGGGCCAGGATCTCTTCTCAATCATCACTGAGTGTAGAACATGGAATAATGGGCTCAAGTTATAGGAAGCCAGATTTCAACTAAACATCAGGAAAAACTTCCTAGTTGTTAGTGCTAGGTACAACAATGGAACCAATGACCTAGGGAGGTGGTGGGCTCTCCAACACTGGAGACATTCAAGAGGCAGCTCAACAGCCACCCGTCAGGTATGGTTTAAGTTGGATTCCTGCGCTGAGCAGCGGGTTGGATTCCATGGCCTTATGGGCTTCTTCCAACTCTACTTTTCTATCATTCTATGAATCGAAGGAGGGCAAGGCAACCTCTCTAGGTGTTGTAAAGCAGGGTCATCTTAAACTGGAGCTGCTGGGGAAGTAGGACAGCTGCTAGTCATGCTAGAAGGATCAGGTTGGCCAAAACTCTATGCTTGTCTGTGAAATAAAAGCCTAACAAGCGATGTGGGTCATAAATGTAAGAACATAAGAACCCTGCAGAATGAGACCAAAAGTCCTCTGATAGACTCTTCTTCCATGAATATGATCATACCTCCTTTTAAAGGCATCTGAGCTAGAGGTCATCTCTACATCTTGTGGCAGCCAATTCCACAAGTCAATTACCTGGCCTGTGAAGGACTTTTGTTTCTCCTGAATCTCCTGCCCATGACTTTAACTGGATGACCTTGAGTTTCAGTATTTAAGGGGAAGGCAGGGAAACATCTCTGCATTTTCTCCACTCCATACATGACCTTAAAAACCTCTACCTTGCTCCCCACCCCATTTTCTTGTGAAAACAGCAAAGCTAATAAATTGGGAATAAATCTGGTCCAAATGCAAATAACCATTTTAATTTGCAGCAAAATTTAGTAAATACCAATTACCCACCAATTTTCAACCAATACAGCCTCACCTGGATTTTAAAAAATATGAAAAAAAAGTAAGGTTAAAAAAAGAAGTAGTACATACGAAGTTGAGAAGTTCTGTTATTTTATTTCAAAAAATAGCACTTAAAGGATTTGATCCATATCAAGGTTACAATTTTTGGCAACCCTCCTTGATCCATTTGACAGCACAGGGGGTAAGAAAGAATTGCAAATTCTATATGTTTATTATTTTACATCTGTGGCAAGCTTAATCACCGGGGAGCCTTCAGAATCATTTCACATCCTTTAGATCTGAAATGAAGGCACCAAATGGGACTTGAAAATTTGGCTTTTAAATTCTGGAGCCTATTATTATTAATTATAATAAATCAATATTTAAACAGTGGTCATCAACCTAATGCTTTGTATCAAAAAATGATGTAACCTTCTAAAGATACAAAAATCTGCACTTACACTATAGTGAGTACAAGACAGGATTATAGAGTATGAATCACAACTAAAGTACACAGAAAAAAGATTGGTTATGCATGTTACACAAATTAGATTTATCCTATTCTATCTTAATTCTTTTGTCCTCAAGAAAAATATATATAAAAAAATAAGAGTTACAGTGCAATTGTATGCGCAGTGACTCAGAACTAAACCACTGAGTTGAATGGGGATTATTCCCAGGTAAAGTGGGTATAAGATTGCATGTTATCATCTTTTTAAAAAATATTTTTTTGCTAGAAGATAAATTGTGGGGAAAAATACAACACTAAATGCTACTTTATTTTCTGTATTGTGTTGTCGCTTAGGTTATTTGCAGATCTTCATTGTAGCTGCCAGCTGACCAGGAATCAAAAACCATTTTTGCTGTGACTATGTCTTCAATTGCCATTCCTGAAATAACCAACAATTGATATCACAGTCAATAGTGTGAAGAAACCCCTCCTTAGAATTTTCAGCAGGAACAGAATGATTGGACTAAATGGATTGTAAATAAGAATTTTTAAATTGGTCCCCTCCAATGCATCATTACAATGGCCCAAGTAGTCTGCCATCTGTATACATGATGAAAAGTTACTTAATTTGCATATCTGTTTACTCTCATACTGTTTACACCAGCCTTCCCCAATATGGTGCTCTCCACAGCAGTTAAGCCCACCTGTCAAATTAGGCCCAGGAGGCTGGATCCTGATAAGGATCTGGCCCACCCAGTCAAAAAAGGTTTCCCTACCTCTGCGATATAACCTCCCTGCAAACAAATGTTCAATAAAAACAGACATCGTCTAACCACTGTGTAAGCTTTGTGCAAGCAAATCAGGATGAATGCTCAATAAATGAGGCATCTGGAGGGCCCCAAAATATCCAAGGAGCAGTTTGTATCACATTTACTGTCAGTCAAGCAGACTATAGACAATGAATGAACATAAGAAGAGCCTTGTTTGACCAAAGGTCTATGTAGTCCAGCGTTCGGTTTCCCACAGCAGCCAAGCAAGATGCTTATCAGAAGCCTACAAGCAGGACGAGTGCAGCAGTACTCTCCTGCTCATTTTAGGAAAGTAGGAAGCTGCCTTATACCAAGTCATACCATAGGTCCATCTAGCTCAGTACTGTCTACATTGACTCTCCAGGATTTCAGGCAGTTCTCTCTCAGCCCTACCTGGAGATGCCATTGGGGGGCTGAACCTGGGATCTTCTGTAGGCAAAGCAGATCTTCTACCACTGGGTTCCAGCTCTTCCCCAGCAACTAGTTTTCAATTATTCCTGAGCAACTAGCATTCAGAGGCACATTGCCTCCAATACAGAAGGAAATATGTAGCCAACATGACAAGAAGCCACTGATAGCCTTATCCTTCATGAATTTGTCTAAACTCCTTTTAAACTTGTCCAAGTTGGTGCCATCACCACAACCCAGGCTATGGTCTGAAGGCACATGAGGTGAGCTCCCTGCTGAAGCTAAGCGGGGTCAGGTCTGGTCAGTGCCTGGATGGGAGACCGCCTGGGAACCATATGTAAGCCGCCTTGGGTTTCTATCATGAAAAGAAAGGTGGGGTATAAATGTAATAAATAAATAACAAATAAATAAACTCATGGAAGCAAATTCCATAGTTTTACTGTGCAGTGTGAAAATAGCACTTCTTTTGTCTGTCCTGAATCTTCCACCCTTCAGCAGTGCATACAAACCACTGGATCCATGCATGTGGTCCACTGGGAGAGAACCCCATCAGAATCAGGCTGCGTGCACACCATGGGTGGTATTCAATGCTAGCCCTACTCAGAGTAGACCCACTGAGTTTAACAGGCATGATTAACTTAGGTTCATTCATTTCAATGAGTCTTCTCTGAGTAGGATTTTGTAGAACACAACCCCACACATTCAAAGCACATGACTTCCCCCAAAGAATCCTGGGAACTGTGGTTTGTTAAGGATGCTGAGAATTGTAGCTCTGTGAGACGTAAACTACAGTTCCCAGGGTTCTTTAAGAGAAGCTGTGTGTTTTAAATATATGGTGTGTACACAGCCTCAGTTACTCCAGAGCTGCACAAAAAGATCAAGACCCCCAAAGAGCCTAGCCTAATTAACTGGCCTGTGGACCTTCAGTTCATAAGAAACCCATGCGCCACTCTCTGCAAGTAGTCCTCAGTGAAACAAGAGCGAAGATAGCAAGATCAGACCATTGCCAGCTCTGCTCCCTTCCGGCACAAAGTCCATCAGAACTGCCTGCTGGTCTCTGGGAGTAAACGCACATACAAACTATTATTTAGCAGCGAGATTGTTCTAGAAGTGCTTTCATTCATTCACTGAGTTCAATTCAAATGTTTAACTATTCTTCTCCAGAACGACTCTCTAAAACTGGTTCTGCCAAGTTCACATAGATGACACTTGTACATGGGGCTGATTGACTGATGCCCCTCTTGATGTCGCCAAGAAACCTCCCACACAGTTCCAGGAAGAGTTTTGAGCTTAAACTTAAAAAATAAAGAGGCAAATGAAAGGACAAATGCTTAATGTTTATGCAACATATTTTTT
This sequence comes from Rhineura floridana, assembly GCF_030035675.1. Taxonomy (NCBI): domain Eukaryota; kingdom Metazoa; phylum Chordata; class Lepidosauria; order Squamata; family Rhineuridae; genus Rhineura; species Rhineura floridana. The sequence goes on from NC_084496.1 coordinate 14,749,740, forward strand.
GAAAGAAATCTTTTTCTTAAAAAGAAGCAGACAGCTCACTTGGAGGACAGAGCTATTGATGGCTTCTAGCCACAATGTCTACATTCTTTACTGTTGGAGGCACCGTGCCTCTGAGTACCAGTTGCTGGGAATCGCAATTGGGGAGAGCGCTCTTGCGCTCAGGTCCTGCTTGCGAGCTTCCCATGGGCATCTGGTTGGCCACCGTGAGAACAGGATGCTGGACTAGACGGGCCACTGGCCTGATCCAGCAGGGCTCTTCTGATTTGTGGAGGGGACAGGGGAATAGTTATGATCAAAGTTAAAGTGGCATACAAAGATGTACAATACATTAATTCATCTTCACTTCCCTGTTGATGTTAATTGCTTCAGTCTCATATCTTCAAGGAGGAAAACAGCACGACTGATTTGTTGAATCATGGGGGAAATCTGTTGTCAGTTTGAAGATAATCACCAGCATTCCCACACAAAGTGGTGATGGGGATAGATAATAAAGCATTGTCTTGCATTGTTATTTGCGCACAGGAGGGGATCATTCTTACCCAGCGATTTGAACACAGTGGTTTTCTCACACAGAGCTGGTTTAGTTCCCAACACCACCTCACCCAGCTCTGCAAAAATCTTCGCCTGTGAAACAAATGCAGATCGTTGGTTGTCTTATCATTCCCTGGACTTCTGATGGTCTGCGAGTGCCATTGCTCACACAGCTGAAACAGCAGCACTTGTTATATATATTATATAATAATATGGGAGTTATTAGATTTGTGGGAAACCACAATGTTTGCAGAAATACAGACTGTTGGGGAGGGGGGAGAGACTCTAAAGTGTGTGTGTGTGTAGGAGTCTCCTGTAACACTCCAGTGAATACTGTGGCTGCATCCATACCACACATTTAAAGCACTCTTATACCACTTTAAACAGCCAGGGCTTTTCTCAAAGAATCCTGGGAACTGTAGTTTGTTAAGGGTGCTGGGACTTGTTAGGAGACCTCCATCACCCTCACAGAGCTACAATTTCCAGAGTCCCCTAGGAAGAGGGATTGACGGTTGAACCATTCTGAGAATTGTAGCTCATGGGATATGGGTTTCCAGAACCCTAACCGTTGTGGTTGCTCTCTTCCAGACACACTCCAGTTTGCCTGTGGTTCTCCACAGAAAATGATCAGAGTGTGCTATTTCCCCTGCCAGAAGGCCAAGAAACCACATTTCCATTCAGAAACAACCCTTTGTACGCTTGCGCAAGCATACAATGCTGCCTGAAGCCAAGCTGAACCATCCATCCACCTAGCCTGGTACTCTCTGATAGCTGTTCTCCAAAGTCTCAGTTCAGCTGTCTGCGGCTGAAGTATGGCTTCTCCCCACATCAAGTTCTGGCCCACCCTTTAAACCACACTCAAAAGTTCTGATGGGAGAAGGTTTCTCAAGATTTCAGTCCCCACAGAAAACCAGGCCTGGCATCCGCACTTGGTAACCTCAGAGAGCTGGCAGGGCCCCAATGCCTTGGCAGAGCCCACTGGTCTTGCCATCTGCCCTGGGCCCCTAGGGCTGAGTGGTCTGGTTTGTGTACATCACCGTTTTAAATGTTCCACAACTCCCCTGGCATAGTGTCACTCTTGGGCCTTGTGGAAAATTAAAACGCCAGCTCTGATGGAAGCTGTCATTTGAATTTCCCACAATGCTTAGAAACAACGCTACAACAGGGCACTGTGGGAACTTTTCTATATGGCTTGCAACTGCCTGCAAGGGGAAGAGGACCATCACTGCCCAGGGAGGGAGAGCCATCTGCCTGCTTTGCTGCTGCTGCGCTGCTGCTTGGATAACATCTCTGCTCTCTCCTTCTTGGGCTCCTGCTCTGCACGTGGGCACCTTGCAGGACCAGGCCTCAGGTACTCAGCCAGCTGTGCCTGATACTGTTCCATCTGTCCCTTCTTTGGAGGGGATATATAAGCCGGCTGGCTGAGGGGGCTTGGGAGACCCATTGCCTGCTGTCCATCACTTTTGGGCCCCTATTACATCAGCTACTACGGACTGCCGGTTGCTGAAGCCCCTCGGATGCTGCTGTGCTGTCTGAATGTATGAGTGGGTTGTATGAGTGAGTGTGTGACTGTGTGTATATGCCATGAGTTTTATTATTTATTTTATTTTTATTATGTGCCTGGGCGAGAGGACAGTGTTGTGGGAGGGAGGACCAAAGGGGGCCCCTATTAGTGTAGTGACGGGTAATGGGAGGTATGGCGCTGTGAGTAGGACATGCCAGTTAAGGGGAACTCGCCCCAGACAACTGGTGGCTGTGACGTGTTCCGGTCCTCCTCACACCCACAGGATTGCTGGTAGTTCTATCAGCCAACCCTCGGATCTCCAGTTGCTGCTTTTTAATGCCAGATCGGTAAATAATAAAACCTCCCTCATCCATGACCTAATTGTGGATGAGGCGGCCGATCTGGCATGTATTACCGAGACCTGGGTGAGCGATCTGGGAGGTATTAATCTCTCCCAGTTGTGCCCACCTGGGTATTCGGTTCAGCATCTGGGTAGATCTGAGGGTCGGGGAGGGGGAATCGCTGTGGTCTATAGAAGTTCCATCCCTCTTGTTAGGCACCCTATCCAGGTGGCTAATGGTCTAGAGTGTCTACACATAACGTTGGGTCAGCAAGACAGACTGGGAATACTGTTGGTGTACCGTCCACCCTGCTGCCCAACAGCCTCCCTAACTGAGCTGACAGAGGTGGTCTCGGATCTATTGTTGCGTTCCCCCAAACTTTTGGTATTGGGGGATCTCAACATTCATGCTGAGGCCGCTTTATCTGGAGCAGCTCAGGACTTCATGACCTCCATGACAGCCATGGGGCTGTCTCAATTTGCTACTGGCCCTACGCATGTGTCGGGGCACACTCTGGACTTGATTTTTGCCTCTGGATTAGGGGATGGTGATCTGAGAGTGAGGAATTTTACATCTATTCCTTTGTCATGGTCAGATCACCACCTATTAAGGTTTAGACTCACATTGTCTTCTCCCCCCTGCAAGGGTGGAGGACCAATTAAGATGGTCCGTCCCCGGAGACTAATGAATCCTGAGGGTTTTCTGATGGCTCTAGGGAATTTTCCGGCTGATAGAATTGACGGTCCTGTCGAAACCCTGGCCACACTGTGGAATACAGAAATGGCCCGGGCAGTTGACACGATCGCCCCGGTGCGCCCTCTCCGTTGCAGAACTCAATTGGCTCCCTGGTTTACCCCGGAGCTAAGAGTGATGAAGCAAGAAAGGAGACGGCTTGAGTGCAAATGGAGGTGAACTCCCGACGGCTGTAATCATGCACTTGTGAGGGTCTCTACCAAACTCTATGTGAAGGCAGTGAGAGCAGCAAAGAAGCAATACTTTGCTGTCTCTATTCAGTCATCTCTTAACCGCCCAGCAGAACTTTATAAAGTTGTCCGGGGACTTTTACACTCTGGTCCCCAGGACGCAATAACACCATCAATTGCCCGCTGTAATGAGTTTGCGCGACACTTTCGTGATAAGATCATGAACATCCGCCGGGACCTTGACTCCATTATTGTAGCAGTTGATCCTAATGAGGTGTCCAGAGCACAGTCTTGTCCTGTTTTATTGGATGAGTTTCAGTTGGTACAGCTCGAGGATGTGGACAAGGTGCTTGGACAGGTGCGGGCGACCACTTCTGCTCTGGATCCTTGCCCCTCATGGCTAATAAAAGCTAGCAGGAATGGAACAGCCGGCTGGGCCAAGGAGGTGATTAATGCCTCTTTACGAGAGGGAGTGGTCCCATCCTGCCTAAAACAGGCGGTGGTGAGACCGCTCCTAAAAAAACCCTCCTTGGACCCTGATAATTTGGACAACTATAGGCCGGTAGCAAATGTTCCATTCCTGGGCAAGGTCCTAGAGCGTGTGGTCGCTCGCCAACTCCAGGCTCTCTTGGATGAAACTGATTATCTGGACCCATTTCAATCGGGCTTTCGGCCGGGGTCTGGTACAGAAACGGCCTTGGTCGCCCTGTATGATGACCTCTGTCGGGAGAAAGACAGAGGGAGTGTAACTCTGTTGGTTCTCCTTGATCTCTCAGCGGCGTTTGATACCATCGACCATGGTATCCTTCTGGAGCGACTTACGGATTTAGGAGTGGGAGGCACTGCTTGGCGGTGGCTCTGCTCCTATCTCGGGAATCGTCTCCAGAAGGTGATGCTGGGGGAACATTACTCGAGTCCCTGGGTACTCCAATATGGAGTCCCACAGGGTTCAGTTCTGTCCCCCATGCTTTTCAATATCTATATGAAGCTGCTGGGTGAGGTCATCAGGAGTTTTGGAGTGCGTTTCCAGCAATATGCTGATGATACGCAGCTCTACTACTCCTTTTCATCTTCGTCAGGTGAGGCTGTTGATGTACTAGACCGCTGCCTGGCCGCGATAATGGGCTGGATGAGAGCTAATAAACTGAAACTCAATCCTAACAAGACTGAGATGCTGTTGGTGGGAGGGCCCTCTGCCCAGATGGTTGACGTTTGACCTGCCCTAGATGGGGTTACACTCCCCCTAAAGGAGCAGGTACGTAGTTTGGGGGTCTTATTAGATCCGCTCCTGTCACTTGAGGCTCAGGTAGCCTCGGTGGCACGGAATGCATTCTACCAGCTTCGGCTGGTAGCCCAACTACGACCCTATCTGGACAGGGAGAATCTCGCCTCAGTTATCCATGCTATGGTAACCTCTAGATTGGACTACTGTAATGCACTCTACGTGGGGCTACCTGTGAAGACGGTTCGGAAACTTCAGCTAGTGCAAAATGCTGCGGCCAGAGTTCTCACTGGGACAAAGAAATTTGACCATATAACACCTGTCCTGGCGCAGCTGCACTGGCTACCGATATGTTTCCGGGCCAGATTCAAAGTGTTGGTTCTTACCTATAAAGCCCTAAACGGCATCGGACCGCAATACCTGGTGGAACGCCTCTCTCGCTATGTACCTACCCGTTCACTACGCTCGACGTCGAAGGCCCTTCTCCGGGTCCCAACTCATAAAGAGGCCCGGAGATCAACAACTAGATCTAGGGCCTTCTCGGTGGTGGCCCCCGAACTATGGAATGCCCTCCCAGACGAGATACGCCTGGCGCCTTCTTTGTTATCTTTTCGGCGCCAGGTAAAAACCTACCTTTTCGCCCAGGCTTTTTAAACATTGTAAATTTAATTTTAAACCTAATATGGATTTTAATTTATAAACTCATGGCAATTCTATTTCGGATTTTTATCATGTTATATTTTTCACACTTGCTCATATTTTAATTGTGATTTTATTTGTTGTACACCGCCCTGAGAGCTTTCTGCTATAGGGCGGTCTAGAAATGTAATAAAATAAAATAAATAAAAAATAAATAAAGGCAGGGTCCACAGAATATAGTAGCAGGCCCTTCAGAGGGCGCTCTGCCAAAGCCCTCCCTCATTGGAAATCTCCAGTGGTACCCATGGATATCTTGGGGAAAGGCCTTAGCCTAGGACTGCACTCAAAATGTATTGGTCAATGAAGAAAAACACACAAAAAGCCCCTTCCTTACCCCTGATAAAATGACATCTCCTGATTCACGGAGAGCAGCTTCTCTCGAATCTACGTACAACCCAGAGTTCTTCATCACATCATCATCCAGCTCTCGCCAGTCAGGCCTACATGCTCCAACGGCTAAAAGACAAAACAAAAAAACCCCAACAACAAATTGGAGAAACAAACACCCCAACCTCATCATCACAAGTTGTTCACAAACCATTGACAATTCACTATGAATCACTCTTAAAGAGCATAAACATCATGGACTCTTAATGCAGAGAGGAGACTGAACAAACCCCAGCTCTGTCATGGTCCTACTTCAGGTCCATGTAATTGACTGTGGCTGTATACACTCACCATTTGTTTAAAGCACATGACTTCCCCCAAAGGATCCTGGGAACTGTAGTTTGCTAAGGGAGCTGGGAACCGTAGCTCTGTGAAGAGTAAACTACAGTTCCCAGGATTCTTTGGGGAAAGTCATGTGCTTTAAATGTATGATGTGTATGAAGCCTGAATCTCCTTTGCTGGACAGTTCCCTGGGTGCCTGGAATACCACTATGATTCCTGACCCACTAATTTTGAACCATATGCCATTGGCGGTGCCCAGGCAGGGAATGGGACACTCCTTCAGTAAGGATACCATTCCTTTCCCGTATTTAATTACAGCATTTACAAAAATCCACTTTCAGACAGTCCCTGCCTGCAAGATCACAATCTAAAAAGATGTGGCATTTGAGGAAAAAAGGAAGAAAAAGCAAGCTCAAGCACAATTTCTTAACGCTACAGCCAATGTCTGTGGTAGTTCTGGTTGCCTTGCCTTTAATAAAGAGCAATCCTTCCCCTGGAGCACTCTCCTTGCCCCTCTCCCATTCAGATCCAGAAGCAGAGCTGCTGGCATCATCTTGGACAGGATAAGGCACCTTTTGCCACATAGGATAAGGCACCTCTTGCCACACAATTCTTTCTGCCAACAGCTGACATGATAGGAATGTAGGACACTGCCTTACAATGAGTCAGACCATTGTTCTATCTAGCTCAGTATTGTCTACACTGACTGGCAGCAGCTCTCTAGGATTTCAGGCAGGAAACCTCTCCCAACACTACCTGGAGACTGAACCTGGGACCTTCTGCATGCAGAGCAGATGCTCTGTCACTGAGCTACGGCTTCTCCCCTAAAGCAGGGCTGGAGAGCCTCTGACCCTCCAGACGTTGCTGGACTACAACTGCCATCATTCTTAACCATTGGTTGTGCCAGCTGGGGCTGATGGTAATTGGAAGTCAAACAGTAAAGGTTCCCCAACCCTGACCTGATGAATCTATATGGCTGAGAGTGGCTCTCCCGAGTCTCAGGAAGGGGTCTCTCCCGGCCTTATCTGAAGATGCTGGAGACTGAACCCGGGGCATTCTATATGCAAAGCAGATGCTCTACCATCAACCTACGGCACTTCCCCCAAATGATGGCAGTTAGAATCCTCCCAGGAGGGAAGAGAATCTCACTCTACTTGGGAGGAAAAAGTACTGGTGGCACGCTGTCACCAATGACCTGGATAAGGCCTTGAACAGGTACTCTTTGACTGCAGGAGAGAGTTTGGAGTGTTTTGATGTTGTTGTTGATAATCCAAAGGTTATAATTTAGCAGAACAGGCTGTCATCAACCTCCTTTTGAGCTGATATACACAATGCCATAGAAAGGCAGCAGATTCTTGCCCAGAGGAGCAAAGGTTATGTGGATTTCTCTGACAATCTACTCAAGCTTTAGGAATGGGTTCATTGCAGGGGAGGATGGGAGAAACACACAGAGGAAGACGCAGCTCTTTGCGCATGTGTTGCGGTGGTGAACGAGGTGACTCGTCGTCCCACAACACTCCATGGCATGCCTTTGCATAAGACGGAAAATGCTTCCAGTAAAGCATTGATTATAAGGGGGTGGAGGGAAATTGGGCAGACAGCAGTGACGAAATGTGAAATTTGCTCCTTCAAATGACTTTCTATGCCTTTGGTAGACAAAACAGGAGGAAGGTGGAAAGGGTGGTCTAAACTGGGGGGAAATGTTAAAAAAAAAAGTGAGGAACATCTGCAGGAATCTTTTACCCAAGCGTGGGGAACCTTTGGCCCTCCAGATGTTGCTGAACTACAATAACCATCATCCTTGCTCCAGGAAGAGACCATAGTTCAGTGGTGGAGCATCCGCTCTGCATGCAGAAGGCCCCAGGTTCAATCCCTGCCATCTCCAGGTAAGGCTGGGAGAGAAACCTGCCTGAAATCCTGCAGAATTGCTGCCAGTCAGTGCAGACAATACTGAGCTAGATGGACAATGGTCTCACTCGATATAAGGCAGCTTCCTATTTCCCGTGCTTGCTGAATCTGACAGAGGTTGTAATTCAACAAATACCTGGAGGGCTGAAGGTCCCCATCCCTCTCTTACAGAAAGGGCTGCACAGGTTCTTCCTGGTGGGAGGTTGTGTGCCAAATCTATCTCAGAAAGTAAAATGGAAATAAAATGGAATCAAAGAAGTTTGACCAGGAAAGGCCCAGTAATGAAAGAGGATCATCTGCTGTGAAAGCATTAATCAGGGAACACAGCCAAACCCTGAGAAGAGATGCAATCAATCCCCACTCAAAGAACTCACAACTGGAGGAGGGGATCCCATCATTAAACTCTAGACGAATTAATATGGAATACAGATAAACCCTGGGACTGGTTTTTATACCCCAGCATAAATGCTGAATGCATTGTGAAGAAGTGAGTCCTTCTTCAGACCTTTGTTCCACTGGGCTCCTAATCTAATAAAATAAATTAATAAATAAATGTGTCTAGCATCGTAAAAAGATTAGCACTGCCTGTTCAAAACCGGTTAATCTGAGCCAGCTAATCCTTCACAAGAGTCTTTAGCTAAAGTTAATTAAAGCATGGCCGGCAGGAGAGATTTTTCTTTCCTTTTCTTTTTAAACCAGGCACTTATCTGGAAGCACAACAACAAGCCTATGCTATATTTTGCATCTTTCTCGACCGGATTATGAAGAGCGACCGTGCCATCCTTAAGGGCCGGTTCACAAAGTCCACACTCTGATGGGGAGGACTGTAACTCATTGGCAGACCATCTGCCTTGCATGCAGAAGGTCCCAGGTTCAATCCTTGGGGAACAGCTCCTGCCTGAAGCTCTGAGAAGTTGCTGCTAGTTAGAGCAGACCATCCCAAGCTAGACAGACCTCAGAAACACAGGAAGCTAATTTATACCACGTCAGACCATTTGCCCACCTAGCTCAGCACTATCTACACTGACTGGCAGCAGCTCACCAGGATTTCAGACGGAAGGTTCTCCCAGCCCTCCCTGGAGATGCTAGGAATGAACCCGGCACCAAATAAAGCAGATACTCTACCATGAAGGCCTTATGAAGGGAACTCTGTTGTTTTGCTCAGTGGACAAGATCTTCAGCTGGGTACATATTTGGATTACTGACCAATAGCCTGACTCAGTGTAAGGCACTTTCCTAGGTTCCTATGCTTAAAAGCACTCTCTGCCTCTGACAAAGTTGCCACATGCAGGCACCTCTCAGGAGCCACTGGGGCTGGAACCAGGAACCACTGGCTCTGCATGCAACTGCCTCCAAGGTGTGATCCACAGAACGGTGCTTTGGAACATCTTCTAGGGCAGTGACGTATTCTCGGGCTCTGGTCTGACCTGACCCACCAAGATTTGCTATTGGGCCCTCCTAGCCAGGACTGAAGAAATTAACATCCACAGGAAAGCAAAGGTGAAAGAATGTATTGTACATCTTGCTAAACTACTTAACTATTTCCCCTCCACCACCCGCCCCAGACTTAAAATCTGGAGAACCCTGCTGCATTGGGCCAGTGGCCCACCTAGTCCAGCATCCTGTTCTCGCAGTGGCCAACCAGATGCCCACGGGAAGCCCGCAAAGAGGACCTAGGGCAAGAGCACTCCCCCCTCCTGTGGTTTCTAGAAACTGGTATTCAGATGCATACTGCCTCCGACAGTTGAGGTGGAACACAGCCATTGTGGCTAGCAGCCATTGATAGTCTTCTCCATGGACTATCTTCTCCTTTTAAAGTCATCCAGGTTGGTGGTCATCACAGTCTCTTGGGAGAGCAAATTCCATAGTTTTAACTATGTGTTGTGTCTAGAAGGTCTTTCTTTTGTCTGACCTATATTCGTTTTTTAGTATTTGTTTGCCAGTATTTGCACCACATGGTGCTTGTTAGTCCTTGCAAATTGAATTTCAGTAGCCACAGAGAAAAATCCATACACAAAAGTGTGCATTACGCTAAGTGTGTACTGGGTGTAGTCATCCAGGGTCTTGGGTCTCAGACCCCTTATTTTTTGGGAGCAGGATCCCTATGTCTCCAGCTCCTATGAGCCAATCAGCATGAAAGGAGAGTGTGTTAGCCACTGAGAAGAGTCTTCTCAGTAGCTAACACTCTCCCCTTTCATGCTGATTGGCACCTAGGGATGTCTGTTGTTGTGGGAGAAGGCATTAACAATGATTCATTCTCAACCTAAAAACATAAAAAAGGGAAGAGTAAGGGGCATGGCTGTGACTATCATGAAGGGGACCCTGCATTTCTGAATCTGCCACTACACTACTGAGTGTGCATTACCATTTATATGGGCCCCAGGTTTCACCCATTCGCCATGTAAAATCGGCTCTGTCGCCATAGTGACGGTTATGATCACGTCCGCCCCAGTAGCAGCCTCCTGAGCGGAAGGGCAAACTTGAACCGGCCCCTTCACCGAGCAAGCAAACTTCTCCGCATTCTCCTTGGTGCGATTCCAGATCCTCACCTACAAGGGAAATGGATCAGCTAGTATTTAATCCCGTCAGTGATTTATGTAAGATCAAGGCAGGCTTACAACAAGGATGGGGAATCTGTGGCCCTCCTGGTTTTGTTACTCCAACTCCCATCCGTCCCAACCAGCACGGACCACAGACAGGGATTATGGGAGTCCGTGGTAGCTGGTAGGGCAGAAGGCAGAGACACCAGCAGAAGGTGGAGCCAGAGCCAACAAGAGGCAGAACTACAGCCCATGACAGATGGAGCCAACTAATTCTAGCGTTGTCCGCATCCTCTTCCCTGTTGAGTTCTACAAGGGCAACCCTGAGACTAAGAAGGAGGAAACTGACAGTCAGTGTCACTCCCTGGACTGATTGTTAACTAAGGCTGCTTTCACACATGGGGCTGATTGCATTAGTGTAACGGATTAAAAAGGAAGCGCTGCTGACCCGATTTCTAAAATCTCTTTCACACTGCGGTACCTGTTGCATTAAGCAGTTTTTTCAGCCAAAATACCGGCATTTCGCGCAACTGTCACACGGCTTGTTTTCATCCCTCACCCATTATACACATGCACACTGTTCCTCACTGTGTAGGAGGTGAAAGATCTCATCCCATCACCATGCAAGCCCTCCCTCTTTAGGATCTGACTTTTTAAATTATTTCTGTTGTATCGACACAGGGGTGTGTGTGGGAAATGCTGCTGCTACCTGGTACAATTTTTCATCAGGCAAAAAATCCTGCGTATGCTCGGATGCCTGTCATGTGAGTAGCTGCATCTAGCAAAAACCTCCCGCAATCTTCCGGTTCCCAGCCTTGCTAACGGATTATTTCTGGTATCATTTATCATGGAAATTTGTGCTAAACCTGCACTCCACTCCACTAGAATTCCGGAGCTAGCTTGTACGTTGTGTGGAAGATCAAATATAACGCGCAAATTACCAGGTAAGAAATCGTCAGTGCAGTGTGAAAGCAGCCTAAGAAGGCAGGGTAGGTGAGGACTGGCTAAGGATAGACTGAGGTTGGTGGGGCAGTGCCCCATTCGCCCTTTTGGACCAACCTCCACTGATGGAGCCCAACCACAACATTGGTTCCCCACCCTTGGCTTACAACCTAAAGCTATCTATGCTCTGCTATGGAAGACAAGTGGCTGACAGGGGCAAGGGGTTTTGCATCAGGGCAGAGCCTGATTGGGAAGGCAGTGCCGATCACTGGGAAGGCATTCGCCCCTATGAAAAGGTTTCTCCTTACAGGAGAAACTCAGCTCTGTGCCCCATTTATGCAAGAACTTCAGTTACTGGAGATGCGTATTGGGGCTCCCAACTAAGGATCACCTTGCCCCTTATATCCCTGCCTGGCAACTGCACTCCTCAGATGGGGCACTGCCGAGACTGAACACATGCCCCCCATGCTCTCAGTTTGTACTAGAACATGAGCTTTTAGTGTTGCAGCTCCAGCCCTTTGAAATCAATCATCAGTCGAAATTAGACAGGCTTCCGCCATCACGGGATTTAGGCACCTACTGAAGATGTTTTTCTTAAAAAAGGTTTTCCCTGAAATGTGACCCAGTCATTTATATTAATTGTGCACCTGTAGGAATGGTTTCATTGTTTTAAGGGTCTGAAGAAATGGATTTATTGTCTGAAGTGATTTTATTGTTTTTAGAATTTGTATTATTTGCATTTTCTCTTATTGTTATTCTGTTGTACGCTACTTTGATGGCCTCAGGCTATGAAGCAGTTTATACATCTGCAAAATGAATAAACGCTTTCCCCAATGCTATTTATTACTTATTTTATTTATTTAAAATATTCATAAATGCACTTTCATATAAAATATCACAAGGTAATATACAGACTAAAAACACACTATTGCCCCCAAAAATCAAACACATCAGTGAGGGCTGCCTGGCAAAGAATCTCAGATTTGAAAGGCCTGTCTGAATAGTCTGTCAGGGGACTTGATGTGTTGTCATTTTCAAAGCGCTTTGTACAGGGGGAAAAAACATGGCTGCCTCATGCCTCCATCATCAAGCCCCATCACTCCCAGGCCACAATGTGTGGCCACATTCACGCTGTACGTTTATTCCACAACAAAGTAGATTCCACAATCTTGAAGTGTACCCATCCTGAGCAAGGGATTTTTTTAAAAAATTGAAAGGTGGCAGAAAAACCAACATGTACTCTGTGCATGCTAGAAGTGCTATAGCTGAGAGGTGTGTGTGTAAAAAACATTATGTTGATTTAATTGGGATTCTTACCTCCTTAAACGAGAACAGCTCTGTGAAAATCTCATAGTGGCTGTAGGCTTGAACCCCAGCTCCTAGGATGCAGAGCACTTCAGAATCTGCTGGCATTAAGAACTGAAAATATATCCAAACGGTGCTCGTTACTACAGCTCCTTTCAGATTAACAACTTTTGCCTACACCCTAAAGCTTTATATCCTTGATTCTTTCGCGCTTCTTACACCCCAGGCTATTTCTTTCCATTTGTGTAACTGGTTTCTAACCACTAGGTGGAGAACCAGATCTGTCATTATCTCCCCCACCCCTTGCAGGCCAAGATTGACAGGTGGGTGAAGCCACCCACCTGTCAATCACCTGATGTCACAGTTATTTCCAGTGATCTTTTTTGCCCACAGGACTCTTCAGAAGCCCTTTTCAAAGTGCTACTTTGCATAGGGCATGAGAGGGGACCTTTTGGACTCCCAGATATTGCCCAACTACAGTTCCCATCAGCCCCGGCAAGCATGGCCAATGGCCAAGGATGATGGGAGCTGTAGTTCAGCAAACAGCTGGAGGGTCCCAGGGCCCCCACCCCTGACAGAGGGCGTTGTAGGCACTGCTGATCAGTCCCCTTTTGGCTGAGCTCGGTTTTCACCTGCCCCACATCTGATGTCCTATATGACACAAGGTGCAGGGCAGGTGAGCAGGGCTTACCCAAAATGACCTCGCAGGCCAAATGGGGAGCCCTGGTGTGTCTTGTTAAGCCCATGGGCTGGACGTTCCCCTGGCCTAGGTAAGACTGCTGAATGTGGCACCTGCTGTTTCCTTACCTAACACCACAAAGAATTAACCTCCAGTTCTGCTAATTTAGAGACAACCACCTTTTTCCTGCTCTCCCCACTGCACAAGGGAATGAAGTGTTCCAATTAACACCAGAGGTAGGTCTAAATTACTGCTGACATTTATATTTTAAAAGGTAGGGAGTGCCATTTCTTCCCGGTCCCAGTAGGCCCTGTTGGAACTTGAAATCTGTTCATTTATTTCATGACATTTATGTCACCTTTCTTCCATCATGGAACTGGCATCTGCGCAGTTCCCAGGAGGTCGCCCATCAGATGCAGACCTGTTTTGCTTCAGCAAGGCATTCTCTCATACTATACCTAGGGGAGTATGCCTGTAGCGACGGGGAAAGGCTGTAAGGCTCAGTGGCAGAGCATCTGCTTTGTATGCAGAAGGTCCCAGGTTCAACCCCTGGCATCTCCAGGTAGGGCTGGGAACGCTCCCTGCCTGAAACTCTGGAGAGCTGCTGCCGGTCAGAGTAGACAATACTGACCTAGATGGACCAATGATTTGACTTGGCATAGGTCAACCTCCTATTGCGAAGGGCTGTAGCTCAGTACTAGAGAATCTGTCTTGCATGCAGAAGGTCCCAGGTTGAAGGTCCCAGGTTCAATCCCTGGCATCTCCAGGTAGGGCTTGGAATGTCCCCTGCCTGAAACCCTGGAGAGCCGCTGCCAGTCAGTGTACATGATTCTGAGCTCAATGGATCAATGATCTGACTTGGTATATAAGGCAACTTCCTATGTTTCTGAGGCTATTCTGCACCTAGCAGGGGCGAGCTGAATTGTTTCCCTAACATCTCCACTCAAATTTAAGACCGTTATAAACAAGGGTGTGCAAAACTCCTTTTCTCCCCCCCTCCGCATTTTATTATCAAATACTTCTTTGATTGGGTCATTCATTCAAATCCCATTTGTCTCCTGATTCACTTGGTAATAATACATTTGTTTTGTTGCATACACTTGGTATCTTCCTTCTACTTGGTGGTCACCATCTTAGTTTTCTCAGTATGCCCAGCATGTTGCATGATTCTGGGGGTAGGGGAAATGGCAGCCCTCTCCGCCCCTAGTGGCCACCATGTCTCCTCAGAACCAGTGATAGTTGGTGGCTCCATGTCAGTGGGGCAGTGGAATCCACGCCCTGAACGTTTGGACTAAAACCCGGAGCAAATTTCACTGCCCCACTGATGTGGAGCCACCAGCCACCACTGCTCAGAACATTCTGGAACGACCCAACATCTGGGGCATCATGGGAGGAGGGCAAAATGATGGCTGCCAGGAACAGCTACTGAAATCAGCTCTGCTACTGCTGCAGCCAGAGAATCCCACCCCAAAAGATCAACAGTCTGGAAGTGCCCTAAGATTAATATCCATTTGTCTTTCAAGAAATAAATCACGTAAATCTAGAGTCCTATGTTAACAACAAGCTAATGGTTAAGAATCAAAAGACTTTGAAATCCAAAGATGCAAAACTGGATGGTTCCCTCCTCCTTTTTTTTTAATGGGAAGCATTTTTACAGCTTAACAATGCTTAAGTTATCCCACTTAATAAACAGCACTCACCTTGGTGGCTATCGCAGAAATGGCAGCCGTTCGCTTGGCTGTAATGATGCTGCCATCCATGACCTTTCCACAAGGAGACCATCAAACAGAATGAAAAGAGCACAGCAAGATACCATTAAATACCAAATGCTTTTCCTCATGCGAACCACATGCATAACCACAGTCTGCTGCTGTTTTGGATTTCTAGCAACACAGTCCCATGGCTGGAGGTACATGGATTGGAAGTGGGGAGCACCGGACTACAGATGATGCAGCGGGAGGGTGATGGGGCAAGCCATGCCCCTCCCCCCACCAACAGCTCGCCCTCCCCTTCAGTCATTTTGCTGGACTCCTTTAGTTCCTTGGAGGAAACGCAGTTTTGGCATACACATTACAAGTAAGCAATGAAAATCATGCTCACTTGAAAGTTAACTTCTTCAAAATCAAGAGGACTGATTTCAGAGTTTGGGGGTAGAACGGGGAACAATTTCTAGTTCATCTTCCAATTCATTCTCTTACATGTGTTTTTTTATTTGGGCCTTTAAGCTTAAAGTTCATAATTGCTGGGAAAATTAAATTACACAATTCACATTCCACTGTGTGTGTGCTTTGATGTTTTTTTTAAGTCTTCTTAAGTGCTTCAGCGCAGCAGCTTGTGACTTTCTGAATGCTGAAAAAAACTGTTGAGGATCATTTGGATGAATTTGATTTGAACTGTGAACTGAACTAGGTTAGTTTGTAAAGGGACAAATATGATCTGAAATTAGTTCCTTTTTGGACATGTTGAACTTACTAGAACTAGAACTTTCCAAGCTCTGAAATAATGTTGCAATAGGGGTGTTCATATAACCCCCCCTCACACATTGATGTGGGGGAGAATCTGGGTCATGTCTAGCAGTCATGCTCTCCCACCTCACTACCAAAACGTGCTGGGCATGACCCCCCCCCCGGCCGTGCATTTGGTCAGCATGTGAAGGGACCCTCAATGTGAATCAATGTATAGACCAGGTGTAGGGAATGTTTAGCCCTCTAGATGTTATTTCCCTCTTCCCTAGCCATCGGCCATGACTGCTGGGGCTCATGGGAGTTGTAGTTCAGCAACATCTGGAGGGCCAAAGGTTCCCCATACCTGATATTGACAAAGAGATGCAAAAGGAGAAGTCCTGGCCCGATCAGGAACCCTACTCCCACAGAGGATCTCTATGCACAAACATTCAGTTGCTAAACTGGTTGAAGTTGTGTTTGCATCGCACTATTGCCTTGGAGACTTACGGCTTTGAGAGTGCCATTGCTTGGATCAAACAACAGCACTGTTGCCTGATGTGAAGGAACCGCAGGATCCTTTGGGTGCTCGTAAAAGGTCACCAGCTTGGTTGCCAGAGTGTCATCTTTTGCACTGTAGGCAGGCATGACTCCTAAAAAGCTTACAAGCAGAAAATAACACCGGTACATTTTACATTCAAGGGTGACCTCTTCCCTCGGCAACTAAGCTAGTAAGAAGAGAATCAGCAACAGCTCCTAAGGCTTAAATAAAGTGTAATGAATAAGAACAAGAAAGCAGCCTGCTGGATCAGGCCAATAGCCCATGTAGTCCAGCATCCTATTCTAACAGTGGCCAGCCAGATGCCAATGGGAAGCCAACAAGCATAACTTAAGTCATCAGGGCTGCTGCCAGGTTGAGGGAGTCCTCAGTAAAGTGCTGTCCATTCTGGGGTGGGGGTCCTATTTTAATGGTGGACCCTCTTAGGATTCAGGGAGGAGTCCTAGGGGGCTTATCTTCATGGTGCCACTGGCTCTAGGAAGTAGCCATATTTTTTCACAGTGGCCTTGTTGGCACATAATGCCAAGCCAAACTATGGCATAGCAAGAATGAGAAAATATGCAGGTACCCAGAAGGAAAATTACAGCTACTTTGCTCCTCCACCAGTTGTCCTGCTGCTGTGCTGCCCAGAGCTATGCCAAATCACAACACATGAACAGAGGCTCGTGGTTTCTCTCTCCCAGACAAACTACAAAAACAAACCTTGGTTACAGCTCATGGTTTGTCAGAAACAAAGCAAACCATGAGCCTGAGTTGGCATGTGTGACACAGACGTCTGTGACAAAGGTCAGTTTTCCAGACAACTTGTTTTTTGAACATTCATCCTGATTCACTTGCACAAAGCTTGTGGAGAGGCTAGCCAAGGTCAGCTATTTATTGAAGATAATGGTCAGCCATGGATCTCCTGGATCCTCAGAGGATCCATTTCCCAGAGAGGGGCCCAATCTGGGCTGCTCTGTTGCACCTTGATCAGCAGGGCTGTGGATGCAACAGAGTACCCACAGCTCAGTGCCTCCCAGGCCCCTCTTAAGAATGCTGTGCTCAGCTGCAATCCTATACTCACCTACCTGGAGTAAGTCCCATTGAACTCAATGGGGCTTACTTCTGAATAGACATGTGTAAGATGCACTGTGGCTGAAACATACATTTTAGTGGACTTTGGGGTCCACTTCATCAGATGTACAAATGGTATGGGGAAGGGGAAACGACTGTGATCATTCTGTGTAAATATTAAAAGAAGCTAAAGTGACCATTCACAATTAGAGGTAACACACAATACAGTCGTATGCATGTTTATATATAGACAGATATGTATCTGCATCAGCCACTGGCCTTTGCAATTTGAGTATAAAATACAAACATGCGTAAACAACCAAGCAAGTAAAATCACTAAACCAAATTAAAGCACTAGTCATTTCAATTTGTCTACAAATATAGACAAAAGAACACTGCTAAGCATATAAAATTACTATGCATGTTTATTCAGAGTTGGATCCAGTCTTAAGGCATGCTTAGAACAGACCCACAGAAATCAATGGAACTTTAAATTAGTAATTAAATTAGTGCTCAACTTGTTAAGTATTCCTTTCTTCTTAGATAAACAAGATGAATAGCTGCTACCTTGAGCTGGGTTTGATTTCCAAAAAGAGAAGTTAGTAATTGAGAGGCAATGTGGTATAGTGATTAGATTGTTGGACTAGGACATACCCCACTCAGCCATGATGCTTACTGAGTGACCTTGGGCCAGTCACTCTTCTAAAACAAGGAGGGGGGAAGAACCATGACTGCCACCTTGAGTTTCTTGGAGGAAAGGTGAGATATAAATGTAACTAAAACAAAAATAATTGCTAACATCCCATTGATTTATTTCAATAGGTCTACTGAAAATATGACTAACAGCACAGTTCTAGCCATGTCTTCTCAGAGGTAGGTCCTACCAAATTCAATGAGGCTCACTCCCAGGTAAGTGGGGTTAGGACTGCGACCTAAGGCTGGATCCAACCTACAAGTAGGTCCCATGGACTTACTCCCAACTAAGTATATAGGAGTGCAGACTTACAAACATCCCAGGTTGGCTATGTTAATTTTTTTTACGTCAATGAACATGTGTAGAGCGACTGGAAACAGTGGCCAACAGTTGCCAACTCCGGACAGCTGCTGCTAGTCACTGCAGTGTAGACAATACTGAGCTAGACAGACCAATGGCTTTCCTCAGTACAGCTTGCTACATACTCAAGTGTAGATCCATTGAACTTAATGGAGTGTAGATCCATTGAACTTAATGGAGTGGCTCACTTTATGGGTCAACTCTTAAGTAAAGCTTGGTTGGCCACAACCCATTGAGCAGTATACAACACTGGCCCAACTCAGAGTAGATCCACTGAAGTTAATGGACATGACTAACTTAGGTTCATTAATTTCAATAGGTCTACTCTGAGTAGAGCTTAGTGTCCCACCCATTCGCTTTATTCCGAAAGTAACGGGGGGGGGGGTCCCTCAAGCGTCACTTTGGCATATACCTGGCAAGACGGTTGCCCCATCCCCGTTCTCACCCGCTGTACTTGTGGATCGGCACCACGGCGCGCACCGGTTGCACGACGCCTCCCTCGGGCCCGCTGGAGAAGCTGGCCAAGGCGGCTTCCAACTGCGGGACGAGCAGGCTGGCGCGGGGCAAACATTTCTCCACTGCCTCGGCCCCCAGGAACACGGGAGGAGGCACCGCAGCGCGGCTCATGGTAGCGCTCGGTGCCCCGTACGGCACAAGACACTCGCCGGTCTCCAGCAGCCACCTCCCCCCAGCCTCAGCCACCCCGCCCCGTAATGGCGGCGCGCCAAGGGCCGCCCTAATCAGCCAAAGAGGCTGCAGCGCAGAGCCCCATCTAGCGGCCGACCGATCAGCAGAGGCGCCTGCCCGGCGGACACTCGGAGCAGAGGCTCTCCTGAATGCAGTTGGGGGTTTGGCTTGCGATTGCCGCGCGCATGGAAGGGTTATCAAGGTCAGGGATGGAGATGGTGGAGGATGGATAAATAGCCTTTTCTATGAGGCACCTACGGTGTGGTAAGTTCCCTAGACTCTCGCTTTCTCTGGAGCTTCAGGGAGCTCATAACACTTGGACATCCGAGGAACAGGGGTGTAGTCGTCCAGGGTCTCCGAGGTCTTAGACCCCTTACTTTTTTGGGAGCAGGGTCCTCCAGTGTCTTACGAGCCAATCGGCATGAAAGGGGAATATGCACTACTGACAAGAGTTTTCTAACTTGCTTCCTTGTCCTTTCCTGCTGATTATTAGAGCCTATCAGAGTGAAAGAGGTGAGTTAGCCATTGAGGAGACTCTTCTCATGTAGCTAACACACTCCCCTTTTATGCTGATTGGCTCCTGGAGACATCTGTTGTGGGGGAAAGCATTATTAAGGATCTCATTCTCAACCCATCAGCAAGAAAAGGAGGGAGGGTCTGTGATGAAGGGACCCTGTGCTTCTGGATTTGCCCCTACGCCTGGCGCCTATGGTATTTTCTTTTCGGTGCCAGGTTAAGACCTGGCTATACTCCCAGGCAGTTTAATGTTTAATGTTAATGTTTAATGTTCATGTGAATGTTTTAAATTCTCCTGTTATTTGAAATGGATTTTATTGTAACATTGCATTTTAACTCTGTTTTGTACACCACCCAGAGAGCTACTAGCGATGGGCGGTTTAAAAATGAAATAAATAAATAAATAAAAATAAATACGCTACTGCCAAGGAAGCTGATAGTGGAAGATTCAGGCCAGACAACACAGTGCCTAAACTCCTCCACTACCACCACCCCCTTGAAAATCACTGATGGTCTTGGTGGACCACTTAGCAATTGTCATGCCCTGTGCTGAGTGCTGTGTGGATTTTAAATGCACTTTTATTGCTTCTTATACTGTGTTTTATTGTATCACAATTTGTATTCCATAGAATTCCAGCTAATACCATAAAATATGATATAAGAAATAAAAGAAGCAATAAAAATATAAACATATGTATGAATATTTAACGTTGACATGCTGTGGACCACCTGAATGAAGCTTGTGGACCCCTGGTGGCCCACGGATCACAGTTTGGGAACCCCTGAACTATGGCATTTGCTCCCACAAAAGGCAGCGATGGCCACCCACGTGGATGGCTTTGAAAGAGGACTAGACAGATTCATGGAGCATAAGGCTATCAATGTCTACTAGCCATAATGGCCATGTTCTGCCTCTACTGTGTGCCTGTGAATGCCAGTTTCTGGGAACCACAGGTGGGGGAGTACTGTTGCGTTCTGGTCTTGCTCTCATGCTTCCTGTAGGCATCCGGTTGGCCATGAGAACAGGCTGCTGGACTAGATGGGCCCTTGGCCTGAGCCAGCAGCCAGGCATGTCCTTATGTAGGAGGAAGCTGACAGAAAGTGCACCTCCCTTAGACTGGTGGTAAGTAAGAAGACAGGTGGGTAGGGGCTGGGTAAGGGCTGATTGAGGTTGATAGGGCAGTGGTTCATTTGCCCCAATGGACGAGCTGCCACTACCTCATTGGCTGCCAGAATTACCAAGCAAGGGTCCTAGGAAATCCACACTGGTTTTGCATCAAATGCCCAGGAAGGAGAAGAGTTCAGTATGCTTCTGAGTACCAGTTGCTGGGAACCGCAGGAGGGGAGAGGGCTCTTGCCCTCAGCTCCTGCTTTTCCCCCCTTTTCTTTTTCCTTTTCCTTTTTATTTAAGGGTGATACATTTAAAGCACATCCAGTTCACCTTTAGCACATGACTTCTCCCAAAGAATCCTGGGAAGTGTAGTTTCCCCTCACATATAGTTCTCACCACCCTTCACAAATTACAGTCCTGCCCACCATCGGCATTTGGCCCCCAGAAAGATGCCGGATCCCCACCCCTACTCTGCATATTTATGTGGAAGTCAGCCCCACTGTGTTCAATGAAGGCTTATCCTTAGGTGAGCATGCATAGAACTACAACCTCCGGTTAGCTTGTGTTTTTCCTATCACACCCAAACAGATATAGCAGGTGTGGAGAACCTTCGGTCCTCCAGATGTTGCTGAAACTTGGCCGTTGGCCATGCCAGCTGGGGCTGATGGGAACTGTAGTTCAGCAATATCTGGAGGGCCAAAGGTTCCCTATATAGCTTGCTACACACCCCTACTTTTCTGGGTAGTAAATGCAGTACTGCAGTGGCAAATTCAGAAGTGTATGATCAACTTATGTTGGTCAGAGCCACATCCCCTTCCTCACCCCCTTGTTTTGCTGCTGGGTTGAAAATGAGATTCTGGTTAATGCCTTCTCCCGCAACAACAGACATCCCTAGGAGCCAAATAAGCATGAAAGAGGAGAGTGTTAGCTATGGAAAAGAGTCTTTTCAGAGGCAGACTCAACTCCTTTCACTCTGGTTGGCTCCAATTGTCAGGAAAGGACAAGGGAGCATATCAGAAGACTCTTCTCAGCGGCTAATACACTCCCCTCTCCCGCTGATTGGCGTGTAAAATGCTGGAGACATAGGACCCTGTTCCCAAAAAAGTAAGGGGTTTAAGACCCCCGAGACTGCAGACAACTACTACACCCCTGAGTATATGAGACTTTAATAGGATTCAGCATGCTATACCCTGTGCCAGTAAAAACCAGATGGAAGGTAGACATTCAACAAGTGAAGCCTTCTTCATCATGGTATCTCGATTTGTTCAATTTTCTGCATGTCTGGAGGAGTTTAAGACGGAAGACCTCTGTCAGCGGACGAGGTTTTTCAGAAGAACAGCACAATCATCATCTAGGTTTATTTGTACTTTTTGGATACAGGTCATCATTATTTCGAAGCACCGTGAGGAAAGGGGGCTTTTAACCCTTCCTCCCGTGAGGGTTTTGTGAACGTGCGTGTTTAACATTAATTCCCATGCATCTCCACCACTCTTGCCCCTCACATAGAGAGTTCTACCAACTGCAATTGAGCGGGTTTTTTACTTCCTGTTAGCCCCTTGATTAAGTCCGGGACGCTCTAGCCACTGTCTACTCCTGGTTTCCATGACAGAACGGTAATCTCCTCGGGTGGGGGTGGGGTTCGTAGTCGCCTTCCCAGAGACATTGGGGGAAATAGACATAATATAGAAAGTCTCCCTTTCTCTATGGTTTTGCGCTAGGGAAAGAGAGGCCGCAAGGTATATTCAGGGGAAGCCCGAAATTCCGCTTCCTCCTCCGCAGCAGCCATCTTGGATTTCTCCCCGGGAAGGTTCAGGGGAGTCTGTGGCCGTCGGAGGCGATGAAGCCCGTTCCGGTTGTAGCGCGGTACCTCTCGGTGAGTGATACCCACCGAGCGGTGGGGAAGTGGGAGCGGCTGCAAGGCAGCCGCCTGGGCCGGGGAAGGCGAACTGGAGAAAACACGGCTCCTCCTTCACGGGAATGGGAGCGACCTTGACGTGGGCCTTTCAACGGGGGACGAAGGGAAGGGGAAGGCGGGCGCTTTTCTTCCTCTGAACTCTGCTGCTTCCCAGTAGTCTGCTCGGGGAGGGAAATGGTGCAACGGTGGGGGTCACGACAGTCTCGTCGATGGGGAGGTTGAAGGTCACTCCAGGCGCCCCGAGGTCGGCCTGTCTTTAAAGCCAAGTGCTGTTTTCTCATTACAGCTGCAGGTGAGGGACAGTATGCTCTTTCCATTAGAAGGAGGTGAGGAATCCCTGCACGGAGAAAACTAGCATCTCAGCAGAAAGAGTATGCTAGAACCTTGGCATGCTAGTATTCTCTGCACATGTATTCTTATTGATTGGTTTTTAATCTAGATTTTGTTTGGAGGGGTGTCAGGAAAGGGGCCATTCAGAGCTTTGTGTGTAATGGGCTCCTGGTGTAGTCTCTGGCATCTGCAGATTTTTTTTAAAACTAGGTATTTCCTTTTTAAAAGAGGAATTTGTTTCGAGTATTTTTTGCTTGTCAAAGTTTATTTTATATTTGTAAGGTGGAAAGAGGAGTTATGTTTGTCTGGCATGTTTGGTTATAAGAAACCAAGACAGTTACAAGAAATAAGGTAGCAGGTGATGGGAAGACCTCTCCCTGAGACTTTATAGAGAGCCATTGACCATCAGAGTAGACACTACTGAGGTAGACAAATAGCCTGAGCTGTTACGAGGGCTGTGGAGTCGGTACGCCAAATTTTCGACTCCAACTCCTCTATTTTTCTACTGTCCAACTCCGACTCCACCCAAAATTGCTTCCAAATCCAGAGCCCTGGAAAGGGCTGTAAATGTCTTTTTAAATTGGAAGCTCTCATAGGAGCATTTTTTTTGCGGCCTGAATATGTGCTGATCTTGGCATCACAGCATTTGTCTTCATCTGGGTCCTGTGTCATACACTGACACACAAAATGTTTTCCATCTTGAGTTATGGTGAAATGCTCAACTACAGCAGACTTCATGGGAAGCTTCTTTGACATTTTGAATTTATATTTTAAAAAATTTGTCAATCAAAATTTATTTTGAAGCTGGAGTCAAAGTTGGTACATTTCTACCAACTCCGACTCCACCGAAAATTGCTTCCGACTCCACGATTCTGACTCCACAGCCCTGGCTGTTATAAGTAGCTTCCTATGTTTTTAAATCATTCCATTGTGTGAGCTTCCAGCTGTTGTCTGGAGTTATACAGGCCCAGGTGCAGGCTACTGACTCCCATATGAGAATTAGGCTAGAGGCTCCCCATGCCTCTCCAGTGGTGACTTACTCTTGCTGTACTTTACAATCAGTGCTGTCCTTTAGTCCAGGTGTGGGGAATCTTAACTCTCATCATTTAGTCCAGTTATGGGGAACTACAACTCTCATCATCCTTGACCATTGGCCTTGTTTGCTGGGCTGGTAGGAGTTGAAGTTCAGCAATATTTGGAGGGCCAAAAGTTCCCCACACCTGCTTTAGTCTTTAGGAACAAATGTGTTTTGCTTACCAGGTGATGCACACTTGTCATGTCAGCCACTGAATTTCAGGTGGTCTTAGCTTAAGGGGAAGCAGTCATGGCTGTGGACCCTTACTGAAGGAAGTAATAAAAATACTTTAAAGATTTCACCTACTAAACAGAGCTGTTTGCTTTTTTTTAAATTCTCTGGCCTGTTTCGGCCTGTTGTGTAGCTGTTAAATCTGTCCACAATATTCTGGTAAGAAAGCCCATGGAAGTGTTTGATTCTGTTGCATTAGAAAACAAACAGCCTACCTGTTTAAGACGACTTAGATTATTTTCAACCAGCTTCTGTATCTTGGTAGCCTCTAATCTACTTTGCAGAGTTGTTGTGATGGGAGAGAAGAACTGTGGACACTGCTTCCAGCTCCTTGGAGGAAAAATGGGATAAAATGTTAATAATTGGTGAAGTGAAAGGGAACCAACTTATTGTGAGTGTACAATGCTTTCTCAAGACACTTTAGAGGTGTGACTGTAAGCTGGTCCAATATAAAAGTAGCAACCTTTTCTTCTTTTGTCAGTGACTCCAGGGATTTAAACTCAGTGTGTTTACCTATGGGATTTGCTTCTCCAGACACTGACCTCTTGTGATGCCAGTAGTCTTGTTGGAAGATGCCAGCTTTCCATGTTGCAAAATAAAGTCAAGCATGAGCACCTTCGGACTCTTGTTAGCCTGGGATAAAAACTCTTGAACAACCCTTCAATCTATGATAATTCATGGGTGAATTAGAGGAGCTCTCGTTTCACCTTTCTCATGTAATCATATCTTGAGATGTGTATAAGTAATAGGGCTGTCACAGACGAAGAGAATTCACTACTTAATAATGAGTTATCTGTAAATGACCTCAAAAAACACCCCCCCAAAAGTGTAACTGCAAAACCCTAATATTCTTGCCTGTGTGTACTCCTTCCCCCAGATGAATTCCACCAATAGCCTAAACACCCTAACATTTCTGAGCCCCTCCCCTGCCAACAGTTGTTCCTTATAAGTAGCTGCTTCTCTTTATCTCAACATCCTTGAAAACAATCTGAAGAATGAGGGTTGGACACTGGCTCCACTCCCCAAGCTATCACCAATGGCCAGCAAAGGGTGTCATTTTGTAGTTGGGGTGTGTATATTCAACCAAAGCTAGGGTTGCCAGGTTAAAATACCTGATTGGTTGTTTCACATCCCATTCATTGTGGCAGCATCTAGAACACCAAGAGTGTGCGCATGCATGTATGTTGGGCGAGGTTATTTTTCAGAATTGCAACTTTTGAATCTTAACTTTGTAAAGAAATCCTGCGTAGAGGTAAAGAAAGGTTTAAGTGACAGATGTGTGAATCAAGATAAAACTAAATTATTCCTTAAGACAGAGGATTGAGAAGTACTGTAATGACTGTGCTGTTGCCTAACTTTGTTTTGACAAATTATGATCTGCTCCTCTAAAAAACTAGGTATCACTGTGTCCTGAACATGCCCCGTCTCATCTGATCTCAGAAGCTAAGAAGTGTCAGTTCTGGTTAGTACGTGGATCTGGTTAATGCTGGGAATACCAGATGCCATAGACGTTTCCTCCTTGAAAGGCTGTAGCTTTTGTAGGTTTGCTTTGCATTCAGAAGGTTGCAGATTTAATCTCTGGCATCTCCAGCTAAGGCTTGAAGAGACCCCTGCCTGAAATCCTGGAGAGCTGCTGCCAGTCAGTGTAGACAATGCTGAGCTAGATGGATCAGTGGTCTGACTCTGTATTAGGCAGCTTTCTATGTCCTAATTAAACGGATATATCACGTTAAATTGGCTCCAGTAAACATAACTGTCTTATTTATAAAACAGTGATCAAAGATTCCAGTGTTATGTGTTAATTCACTATAAAAGTATTTGACAGCAGAATTTGCAGGGATGCCTAATGTGTTTTGTTAACTTTTTCTTTATACCCTACCTTCTAGTTTCAGGCAACTTGCACTGTGTTAACAGGTCCTCCCATATGACTTATTCCACTTGTGTCTTTTGGACTCTACTTTGTACAACACTCTACTTTCTACATTGATAAGATTCAAAAAGAAAAGAGAGCATGAAGGAAGGTCCCTGTATGGGAAGCTGCTTGGCTGTTGCATCCATTCCGTCTCACAGTAGCAGCTTCTGGAATTCTGTTGTTCATGTGAAAGTAGTTTCAAAGGATGCTAGGTCTACCTGGGCAAGGAGTGAACAGCTTTGCATATATTTGAATTGCAGGAGGACAGGTGTTAGGGCAAATTGGCAACAGCCTAGTCTTATTCACTGCTTCCCGCAATATATCAAGCCATTTTTTAAGTAATATTTCTTATTACAATTTTAAACACAATAATCAAACAACTAATTTATCAGAGAGCCAGTGTGTTGTACTGGTCACAGTGTTGAACTAGAACCTGGGAGACCAGAATTCAAGTTTCCACTTAGCCATAAAGCTCACTAGGTGATCTTGAGACAGTCATAATCTCTCAGCCTAATCCACCTCACAGGGTTGTTGTTAGGATAAAAAAATCCTAGTTTCCTATTAGAAACTACAGCTCTCTCCTCGGATGTCAGACTGACTTTCCTAAAACTTAGTAGCAATCAAGAAGAGAGCCAAAGTAAAAGTTACTTTATAAAGAATTGGTTCTCTTCCTCTTCAGTAGTTAAAACATTTGAAGTGACCAGATTTTATGTCTAATACCAGTTTTTCTGCACTTTTGTCAAGAGCTAAGGGTAAAATGCACATTTTTTTCTAGCTAATTGTGTGTATTCAGGGTAATGAAATGTTCAGTAAAGCTAGATCTTTATACCTAAGGAATGTTGTTCATATTCAGTCACAAAGAAAGAGAGGAGAATCCCAAAATATTTTTTTCACAGCATTTTGGGATTTCCCCCCCTCTTTCTTTGTGGTTCTTTGGATGCTGACCGTTTTTTGTTTCCTGATATTCATACACTCTCCAACTGGTGAAGAGAACACTGCAACAGCATAAGTAAAGGCATGCTGAGCTTAAAACCAGGTTAATATATTTAAATGCTTCTTGCTGAAAGGAAATTAAAAAAGCGGAGAAGTGGCTTGGTAAGAAGCTGATCTGTACTGCCTCTTCCCATTATGTTTATTTTTATTTTATTTATTTCATTCCATTTCTATACCGCCCTTAGCCTATGGCTCTCTGGGCGGTTCACAGCAAGGAATAAAATACAATACAGTAAAAAAATCAGATAAAATCATTAAAACATACAACTTGAGCATTTAACAACTAATATAAAAGAAATTAACAATAAACATTAAAATGCCTGGGAGAATAAAAAGGTTTTAACCTGGCGCCGAAAAGATAGAAGAGTAGGCGCCAGGCGCACCTCATCGGGAAGACTGTTCCATAATTCGGGGGCCACCACTGAAAAGGCCCTGGATCTAGTAACAGACCTCCGAGCTTCCCTATGGGACGGGACTCGGAGGAGGGCCTTAGATGTTGAACGTAGTGAGCGGTAGGTTCATAGTGGGAGAGGCGTTCTGCAAGGTATTTTGGTCCCGCACCGTGTAAGGCTTTATAAGTCAAAACTAGCACTTTGAATCTAGCCCGGAAACAAATAGGTAGCCAGTGCAAACGCGCCAGAACAGGTGTTATGCGTGCGGACCGTCTGGTCCTCGTCAGCAGTCTGGCTGCTGCGTTTTGCACTAGCTGTAGTTTCCGAGTTGTCTTCAAAGGCAGTCCCACGTAGAGTGCATTGCAGTAGTGTCAAACCATTGAGGGATTTAATGTATTAACCTTCTCAGTGCTCATTTCACTAGGTGGAAGTAAGTTTCTACTGAAATAAATGAGATATTGGAAGAAGCATAGACTGGGATGTCAGTAATCTTTCAGTAGGACAGTATGGATCACTGATGCTGTTAACATCCTGTGTACAAGTAGTAAACTCATTTACCACGTGTGGCTCCTCATGTAGATAAAGTAGCACCACTCATGCACAAGTGTGGCAGTATCAGCAGTCTCAGGAACCTCGAGGCTTGCAGAAATGCAAAAAGAAAATATTGGAGGGTGGGCAACCCAAAATAATAAATAATAAAATTTTATTTCTGCGTCGCCTATCTGGCCGACTTAACGGCCACTATAGGCGACTTACATAAAAGGATAAAATACAACATATAAATACAATTAGAGCCTCAACCTCTGATTAATCTAAACCCTCCCATCTCTTTAAAAGATACAACTAGGTTACCCAGGAGTCCCGTAGGCCCGCCTAAACAGCCAGGTTTTCAATTCTCGGCGGAAACCTGCCAGGGAGGGGGCATGGCGAAGGTCATAGGGCAGAGAGTTCCAGAGGGTGGGAGCCACAATCGAAAATGCCCTCTCTCTGGTCCGCACCAGCTTAGCTGTTTTAACTGGTGGGACCAAGAGAAGGTCTTGTGAGGCTGATCTCGTCAGGCGGCATATTTGGTGATGCTGGAGGCGCTCCTTTAGATAAACTGGGCCGAAACCGTATAGGGCTTTAAAGGTTAAAACCAACACCTTGAATTGGGCCCGGTAAACAACTGGTAGCCAGTGCAGACCTTCTAGCACCGGAGTGATATGATCACGGCGACGGCTGTTCTTAATCAGACGTGCCGCCGCATTCTGTACCAGCTGTAGTTTCCGGACCGTTTTCAAGGGTAACCCAACGTAGAGTGCATTACAGTAGTCTAAGCGAGAGGAGACCAGGGCATGTACCACCCGTGGGAGTAGATGGACAGGAAGGTAGGGTCGCAGCCCCTGTATAAGATGTAATTGATACCAAGCTGCCCGGCTCACTGCTAAGACCTGAGCCTCCATGGACAGCTGGGAGTCAAGAATGACCCCGAGGCTGCGAACCTGGTCCTTCAGGGGCAATCTTACCCCATTCAGCACCAGGTCAGTATCTCCTAACCTTCTCTTGTGTCCCACAAGCAGTACCTCGGTCTTGTCAGGGTTCAGGTTCAGCCTGTTTCCTCCCATCCATTCACTTACGGACTTCAGGCACTTGGAAATAGTATCCACAGCCAACTCTGGTGAGGACTTAAATGAGAGATAGAGCTGAGTGTCATCCGCATATTGGTGACACTGCAACCCAAATCTCCTGATGATGGCCCCAGCGGCTTTACATAGATGTTAAATAGCATGGGAGAGAGGATAGAACCCTGTGGCACACCACAGTTGAGAGGCCAAGGGTCTGAAACCTCATCTCCCAATGCTACTCGTTGGTACCTGCCTGAGAGGTAGGAACGGAACCACCGTAAAACAATGCCCCCTATTCCTATTCCTTCCAGGCGATCCAAGAGGATACCGTGGTCAACGGTATCAAAAGCCGCTGAGAGATCCAGGAGGACGAGGAATGCATGTTCTCCCCTATCCAACGCCCTCCTCAAATCATCCACCAGAGCGACCAAGGCTGTTTCAGTTCCATGTCCAGTCCTGAAGCCCGATTGGAATGGATCTAGATAATCTGCTTCATCCAAGTGTGTCTGTAACTGTTTGGCCATCACTCGCTCGATCACCTTGCCCAAAAATAGTAGATTAGAGACTGGGCGAAAGTTGTTCAACTCTTGGGGATCCAAGGAGGACTTTTTCAGGATGGGCTTTATTACCGCCTCCTTGAGGGCTAATGGCATTGCACCCTCTTCCAAGGAAGCATTCACCACTGCCTTGATCCCTTCGCTCAGTCTCTCTTTGCAGCCCACAATGAGCCACGTGGGGCAAGGATCAAACAAACAAGTGGTCGGCCTCACAGTAGAGAGCACCTTGTCCACTTCCTCAGAGGGAAGGGGCTGAAACCGATCCCACCGGACCGGATTGCAACTGGCCAACTCTGGCCCACTACCTGTATCCACGGCATATGGAATCGTACTCTTCAGGCGTTCGATTTTATCAGCAAAGTGTTTGGCAAATGTGTCACAGGAGGCTTTAGAGCGCTCCAAAGGTTCCTGCGCAACCGGACCGACCAGGCTTCGGACCACTTGGAACAACCTCCTGGGACAACACTCTGCGGACGCAATAGAGGCAGCAAAGAAATCCCTCTTTGTTGCCTTTGTTGCCACTTGATAGGCAGCTATTGCTGCTCTAACCAGTGTCCGATCGTCTTCAGAACGAGATTTCCGCCACCGGCGCTCTCGTCGTCTCACCTCCTGCCTCAGACCTCCTGCCTCAGACCAGGGAGCAATCTGAGTTCTATTCAGGGGGAGAGGACGTTTCGGAGCCACCCGTCTATAGCCCTGGTGATCTCCCTATTCCACTCTGTCACCGGGCGACCTTCAGACAGCTCCAAATCTCCCAGCGCATTCAAGAATCCCTTTGGCTCCATCAGGCGTCTGGGACGGACCATCCTAATAGGTCCCTGTCCCCTGCGGAGGGTGTGCAGCAATGTGAGGTCTATGTTCACCAGATAGTGATCTGACCATGACACAGGGTTCGAAGAAACAGCCAATGAGGACTGGTCATGATCAGCAGACGCAGAACACTGAGTGAGGAGGAGTGAACGGAAAACCCAAAGGGACAGAATGGAGAGTATTGGAAGGGCTGGTTGGAATTGTGAAAAGGAACACTCCATGCTTCAACATCTTGCTGTAGATCCCTCTTGGGAAGTGTCCTCTAGGATTTGCTTGCCTTGGTGTAGAATATTGGAGGTTTTCTCCATTGCAGATTGTTGCCGTCTGTACCATGTCGTTTCTTGGAATCATCCATTCAGGACATTTGTTCTGTGTCTTGCCGTACAATATGATTTGCAGTTCAACCAGTAACTGGTAGGAGGCTCTTTTAAGACAGGAGCAACTGATAGCTGTTTCAGCAGTTGCTCTCCCTGCTGTAGCACAGGGAGCAACCACAAAACTATTGCCAGGTACTGCATGGCTGCATTACTAGAACTGCAAGCAAAGGTACCTAACATGAGCAGTGAGCATGCTCAGAAAGCACACCCATCATGTTTTGTACGGGTGTACAGTCTTCAGGATTGACCTCTGGGGGGGAAATCAGTTCTTCCTGCTTGCCTTAAAACTACCTATGCAGAGTGCTGATGTTGCAAGGTGCATTGAAAAAAATGATTAAGGTGAACAGTCTGTCTAATGCATGGGTGGAGGGCAAGGCCAGGCTACTGAACTGGTGCTCGATTTGCTGCTGAGTATGTCTGTCAAATGGTTTTCCACCATGGGGAGAAGAGCTGTGCTTAATCCAGTGGAGGAAAAGAGCAACAAGCCCTGATTTATTTGTTTAGAGCAGTGGATCCCAATTTTCTTTCCCCCCAGGCCACTTGAAAATTGCTGAGCGTCCTGGTGAACAACTTAATGATTTTTCTGCCTATTGTAGCAATTCTAATGCATGGTATTAGATGCTGTACCAGTGGTCCATGGACCACAGCTTGGGAATCCCTGGTTTAGAGCATTTTTGCCCTGCTGTTCAGCCAGAAAGGCTCTCACAGGGGCTTACATACAATCAGTTAAAACGAGACAGTCCCAGCCCGCAGGCTCACAGTCTAATAAAAGACTACACATAAGAGAAAACAGACAGGGAGGGAAGAAGAAAAAAGCAAACTCGGGCACCAATTATTATACACTAGTTCTTACAGTGACCAGCTGGCATAGAAACACTTCAAGGGTAGGAGGTGCCTGATGGATCTGGTTTTATAGCAGAGCTTAGGATTGAGGCCTGCTTCCCATGTCTCCCACTCAGGCAGTCTGATGGAATTTTAAGGTAGTCTTTGTTGTAAAGCTTACTAGTCAGAATTCCTGGATCTCTTAACAGTTTAGAAAATAATAATAAAAATCTATCCCAAAGCACTTTGGGAATTCATCTAGGTAAGCTTTAATAGAAAATTAAACAAAATTAAGTTAAAGAAAAAAAATTTTTTTACTAAGGTGATGACTTGTTAATTCGACAATACCGAGCATGAGATCAAATGCATCTGGATCTAGCTTACCATTGTTTGTTCTCTCTCATTAGAGGAGGCTTTATTCTCTCAAGGCTGCGCCTAAAGCCGAAGCCCCCAGAGGAGCAGACCGGGCAACACAGCTGCACCCCCAGGATCTTGAGGTCAGTCTGAAGAGGATGTTGCTTTGCATTTTAACATCCCTGCTAGCTGGAGCAGCAGACAGTGGAGCGGTGTGGTTTCACATAGACTGATGTCTCCTCTTCTAAATGCAGATTGCAAAACTACCAAATGGCTTAGTGATTGCTTCTCTGGAAAACTATTCTCCAGTTTCAAGGATTGGTGTCTTCATCAGAGCAGGCAGCAGGTATGAGAGCACCGCCAATCTGGGGACCGCTCACCTGCTGCGTCTGTCATCTAACCTGGTGGGTTTTCTTCTTTGACTTCATTGAGTTTAGATTAAGGAAGCAAATTGTGATAGTCAGCTTACTCAGGGCTGGCTTCCTAAAAGTGAAATTGGGGGCAGGGAAGGGTGCGGTAGCGGGAGGAAGGGCAGGAGTGCATTCGGAATTCTGAAAAACCATATGCTCATGCTATTGTGTTAACCAAAAACATTCTCTTTTTATTTTTTTATCATCTTTGTGGAAAGAAAATTTCACAGAAGTTCAAGTCAAACATTGTGTTATTCTCAGGCGAGCATGTGAGGCTTTCCTGTAATAGGTTGCGTCTCCTGATTGGCTTAGGTAGGGACCATGTGATGTTTGAGATTCAGTATTCTGCTCTCTCTGGATTTTCCCGTTTTTTCCTTTAACCCCAGCAAATATGTATCTGATCTCTCCTGTTGTGCCTTGTGCTCCATTAGTTCTCCCTTCTGTGCTGTTGCACTCAGTGTCCTAGTGGTGGGCTTTCCGTTGGGGCATCTGATTGGCCATTGTGAGAACAGGGCGTTGGGCTAGATGGGCCTTTGGTTTGCTCTTGTTAGGTTCTTTTGCTTGCTCTGTCTCTATTTGCCCAGACTTTCTTTGCTCTTTCTCCCCTTACCGTTCCTCATTTTCTGCTGTTATCTTCCTCTTCTGTGCTGCCATGGTGCCTGCAGGCAAAGACAACACCACCACCCAATCTGAGAAGCTGATTTCAAGTCATTCTTCTATATTAGCTCCTTCGCACTCGCTGCCCAAAACAGCTTCCACTGAGACTGTTAAAGAGACTCCTTGGCCACTACCCCGAACCTCCTCCCCCCTCCATGGGGCCTCTGTTGGTGAGTGCAGCACCTCCGCCATGATTGAATATCCCAGTGCCCCCAGCCACAAGTGCTTCTTCCACGGAGCCTCTCTTGGCTGTTCAGGGTGGCGTTGTGAGAAGAGCAAAGGAGGTGGCCTTAGCGGTCCATGCCAGCAGCTGGCACAAGGCTGTGGGAACCAGCAATGCTGCCTCTTCTTCCCCACCTGAAAGCACAACGTGCCAAGCCCACTTGAGTCCCATTGCTGTTTCCTCCTGCTCCCTCAACTGGAGCAACATCCATTTTCTTTGGAAGGTTTGGGCTGCATCATTTTCTCTGACCGCCAGAGGCCCTCAGAGGACAGTACAAGACTGCATTCCTGTTTTGAGGAACAGCAAACTGGCCTTTCTGAATCTTAGCAGACTCAGCCAGCTGTATAACCCAGCAAACTACCTCCATTTCTAAAGAAGCTCTCTCTCTCCCTTAAGAAGGCCCTGCTGGCAGATATTTCTAAGGAGCTGAAAGTTAAAAGGCACTAAATTGGGCTACTCATCTCCTTATCCTTCCTCCTCTGAGTCACTCCCTCCTCATCATTCCAAAGGGAAGAGGGGAAAGAAAATATCCAAAGTGCCTATAAAACGTTCCCACCCTATAGTCTCTAATGTTCCTTCCTCAGAGACCTCTGATTTGGTCTTCTGATCATTGGTCATGGTCAAGCACTAGATCGTACTTCCTGCAGCATCCTGGTATCTGCAAGGGCACGTGCTTCCAGAGAAGAAGCCCTCAAGGATATTTTAGCTGAGCCCAAGGACAAGTTCAAGGCTGTGCCCTCAGACCCAAAGGATGATGACTAAAGATGGCACAGAGAGCCTCCCTCATATCAGCAAACAATTATAGACTAAGAAATCGCTTGGCAATGCGTGTATAGAATTTGCAATTGGATGTTACAGGAGCCACATAGCTGCACCAAAAGCAGCAGCCCTGAGTTGTCTCCAAAATAAAGTGTCATAAGAACAGCCCTGCTGGATCAGGCCAAAACCCATCTAGTCTAGCATCTTGTTCTCACAGGGGCCAACACAATGCCTGTGGGAAGAAGGCAAGCAGGACCTGAGCGTAACAGTGCTCTCCCCGCTTGCGACTCTTACCAGCTGGCATGCCGAGGCATAGCGCTTCCAAAAGTGGAGGGAGAACATACCATTGTGGCTAGTAGTCATTGATAGCCAATCCTCCATGAATTTTTCTAATCCTCTGAAAGCCATCCAAGTTGGTGGCCATCACTGCCTTTTGTGGAAGCATAAGAGTTGTGATATAGTTACCCAGTATCATAGTTCAGGTTTTCTTAGCCCCCTTCCACTTAGTTGCTGCTGTGTTACCTGGTTGAGAGAAAAGGAGAGACAGACCTGCCACTTTCAGCAGCAGCTGTGCATCTCCAGTTTTGTCTGGTTCCAGCGTAAGGATGGAGAACATACTGAGCTTTCTGAAAGTTCCTAGAGTGTGAATCTCGTAGCTTAACACAGCCTTAACTTGCTGTGCCATATTCTTATAGCTAAGCAGTTTAGCGATGCAGACATTGGCTTTGTGGATCTGTTTGCAATACCCAAGTTTAAAAACCCCAAAACTTTATGGGCTAAGTATGACTGCAGTTTTGTTTTGATGTCCGCAACTGAAAGTGTAAACATTTATTTCCTACAGACTACAAAAGGAGCTTCTGCCTTTAGAATCACCCGCGGCATCGAAGCTGTTGGTGGTAGCCTAAGGTTTGTAATTGCTTAAAACTCACCTGTGCTTTGAAGAATTCTCTGGTTAATTGCACAAAATGTGATGTCTTTTATTTAAAAAGAGCTATATTTCTCATTTCTGCAATTCATAGTCTATTGCACTGGTGAAGACTTTTGGAATAGTCCAAGGCTGAACTACTGAAAACAAGTGTGTGCCCTGGGTTTTTCATGTTTTAATATTAAAATGGGCTTCATTTAAACATCTCCATTATCCTATTTTAATTATTAATTACATCTCCCTCCTTATAATTGAGTTTTTATGACTTCTGGTTTTATCCTGGGCTCTTACTGTTTCTCTTTTTATATGCTTGCTCCCTCAGGCATCTTAGTGCATAGGGAGGCCGTGAAAAGAACACAAAGGGGCCTGTTTGACAGTGAGAGAGCAAGTCTTGGATTTTTCATAGAAGCTCATGCAACCGAGGGAAAAGGGGGCCACATCGTTATAAAATTTGTTTGACCTGTTGGACAGTTTGATTCTTGGTTAGGGTGTGAGAGGTCCCAGATTCAAATCTCAGAAAGCCCTGCTAGGTGCAGGGAAAGAAGGCGTTCTGTACCTTTAAAAAAAAAATTTTTGGAAGGGGCTATAATTCAGTGGTA
The DNA here is from genome assembly GCF_030035675.1 of Rhineura floridana. NCBI lineage: Eukaryota > Metazoa > Chordata > Lepidosauria > Squamata > Rhineuridae > Rhineura > Rhineura floridana. The sequence continues at coordinate 14,785,369 of NC_084496.1, forward strand.
GAGCACATGCTTTGCATGCAGAAGTTCTCGGATTCAAGTTCTTGGCATTTTGAGGTTGGAGGGGGTGGGGAAATCAAGTCTAAATCCCTAGAGAGAGCTTCCTACCACATTCCTCCTTTTTGTTTCATCAAAGCATTGTGGGGTCAGGGAGATAAACGCAGTGCAAGCTGACTAAAGGAGTCTGTGCGCAAGACATTCCTCTTTATGGACTTTCTTTTAAGTAAATGTTGCATCTGGCCAAATTAAGTATGTGAACTAATTCAAGAGTGTATTTTAACTTTTTGCTAAAGAGAAATGTCTACCACACAGTTGTTCAGAGTCTCAGTTTACACTATAGACTTGCACCTTAGTCCTAACGCATACATTTTTGAATATCTGGAAGCACATATCAATTAAGTGTGGTAAGAACTGCACGTTTAAGGAGTGATTTTCATTTTAAATATGCAATACATATTAAGATACATTTGCTTATACTGTATTTATAACTTCCATTGTGTTTAATATGTAGATCCACCCTTTTATCTCCTTATTTAATATTATTGAATTGCAAACTCTGTGAAGCAGACACCGATGTCTTGTTTCAGCATTCTGGTAGAGATACACTGAAGGTTGTGCGGGTTCCAGTGGCTCCACCTCTTTTTTCTGAAAACGGGGGCACATGATGCTAATAAAACTCCGTCCCTGGTCAGATCAGCTCCAGTGTGGTTTTTGAATTCAGTTTCAGACAGATTTCACAACCTGATTGGTAGATCAACCCATTGCCCCTTCTGGTGTGGCCATTGAAAACACTTTGCTGTAAGCTCAGGCAGAGACAGTGATTGGCCCAATGCTTTGCTGTGGGTGGTGTTGAAAGGCTGGAAGTCATTAGTGGGGAAGGGAGGTGTGTCCAGCTGAAGGCAGAGTTGCTTCAAAACACAGCCAGAAAAGCCATTCTCACTACTGCGTGCCCACAGCCTTGGTTAGCATTACATAATGATTACATGATAATTAGTAGCTTATATAAGGTACAAAGATAGTGTGACTAATTAATAGAGGGGGACTTGTGTAATATACAGTATACACGTGTGCTACATTTGGATATAGGAGATATTGTGGTTAAAGGAAAGAAAGCATTAATATAAGCAACTCCACAATAGGATTGTAAACAGAGACAGCATACTAAAATCCAGTAACCTCATACAATCTTCTGAAAAATGTACCTTTTTCTTCTTCTTTAGTGTGACTTCTACTAGAGAGAGCATGGTTTATTCCGTTGAATGCCTGCGTGACTACATGTAAGCTTCTAGATGTCTAGCAAATCAGTTTTCAACACTTTCTGTAAGCATTCCTATTGATAAAGCAACAGCATCGTCAGACAAGTCACTTTTTGTTCCTGCTCTTGAAAGACATCGTTTAACTTTATTCTGAGCCATAAATAACTTGATATGTGCTGATCTGTGGATGAGTTCCTTAAAACAAGCAGTGCTTAATTTCTCCAGAGGATTGTTTACAGTGCCCCTTTTTCAAGTTACCCCAATCATGGAATGGTTACGGTTGTTTCCCATGTAGACACTAATGTTTCTCTGCATAATTGTGTACTTGAACTCTTTAACGCTTCTTCCGCTTTAACGCATCATCTCTGTTATCTTTTCGGCGCCTTTTGAAGACTTTCCTCTTTCAACAAGCCTTTTAAATTGAGACATCCCACTACGTCTGTGTTGGAATTGCTTTTTAATATTTTTTTAAAACAATGTTTTTTAACCCTTTTTTTAAAGATGTTTTAAAATCTTTTTTAAAAAAATGTTTTTAAAGTTGTTTTGGTGTATTTTAGGGTCTGTTTTGATGTGTTTTTAGCGCTTCTGTTTGCCACCCTAGGCTCCTGCTGGGAGGAAGGGCGGGATATAAATCAAATAATAAATAAATAAACGCTTTATGGCAGAGTTTTTCTTAAAAGTCAGGTGAGTTCCAGAAGCAGCTTTCAGTGTAGAGTATCTGCTGTTAAGAAAATGTACAAAGCACCCCTCAGCCTATCTAAGCATGAAGGGGAACATGCAGGATTGGAGTCATCACATCTTTTTGTTCCATCAATGGGCCTAATTCTGTAGTTCTCAGAATGCAGTAAAATCACCTGAAGTTGATGTCACCGACTGGATAAGAGAATGAGCTATGAATGAGGGAGCGCCTGGTTGGGATCTTGCAAATGAACTCATTAAGTAGCTTTAGACCAGGGGTTCCCAAACTGTGATCCATGGACCACCAGTCCATGGTCACGAGTTTCATTCATTGTCTATTAGCAACTCTTGTAAAACCAATTATGAAAACAGTCTGAGATACATGATTCATACGTGAGATACTAGCCCATGGTGATCCTATCAAGTGATCTGTGTGACTGAATGCGTTTGCCTGGATGGCTTGTGCACAGGGCTTGTTTCCTGGCCCTCAGATAAGGACTATCGGGGAGGAAAACCCATGTGTGAATTTTACCCTGGTTTATTACTTAACTCCCTCCCCCTTTTTTAAGCTTCTTGGGGCACTAGTCTTGTGTGTTTCTTTTTCTTAAAGTGCCACATACGTTTGTGTTAGAGAATGTTCTCAGAAGGAATTCGGTTAAACTTAGTGTTAACCGTAGCCATGATGGTTTTTCTCCGGCCCCATTGTCAGACAGCATGTTTCTGAATACCAGTTGTTGGAAGCTGCATGAGGGGAGAATGCTCTTGCAGGTCCTGGTGCAGGCTTCTCATAGGCATCTGGTTGGCCAAGTGACAACAGGATGCTGGACTAGATGGGCCATTGGACTGATCCAGCAGTGCTCTCCCTATGTTCTTAACCCCCGTACCTTTTGAATTCTTAAGTTTTAACATCAGCATTTTGTCCTTGGCTTGTCTACAATTTGGGGAGCCTCAGTTGTTTGAGTCCTTTTTAATATATATATATTGCTTCCTTCCTACTTCAGCGATACTGTATTGGAATATTTAATAAACGTCACAACAGCTCCAGAATTCAGGTCCTGGGAAGTAGCTGATGCCAATCTCCGTTTAGGAATTGATAAGGCAATTGCCTTTCAGAACCCTCAAGTTGGTAAGTATTCCTAAGCCATTAGGCTGCTAAGAGTATTTCTTTAAACACTGTACAAAGTGGAAGCCATCCTCATGTTTCTGAACTAAGTAGTTTTATTCTATTGATGGATGTTCACAACTCTTTTTCCATGATGGTGCTTGAGAGGGGCCTGCAAATGTCACTTTTACAACTTAAATTTTTGTGCCCTCAACGACTTAAATTATTTTGAATTAATTGTGCTTAAAGTTGTATTGCCTACATTTGCAATGATAACAGTTCTGTTTCTTGGAGAGTATTCCTCTGTGTCAAACAGGGTTTCAAGATCTGTTTTTACAAATGTAAAATTTATTTTAAAAAAATAAATATTAGACAGGCCTCATCTCTGTTGTCTTTTCAGTGCCTACTAAAGTCCTTCCTCTTCCAACAAGCATTTTAAGTAGAGACTTTATCCCCCTCTGCATCTGTATTGGGTTTGTTTTAAAGATGTATCATTTGTGGCTTGCTGCCCTGGGCTGCTCTCTTTTGGCAGGGAGGGTGGGAAATACACTTAATAATGTAGAGCTCTGCTTTTCAATGGAATACAGGGGTGTTTGACTGAAACCCCAATGGACCCACGTTAGGCTCTTAGATGTTCCTTAAAAATAGCTCTTTGATTCTCAGCCAGCATCTGTGGCCCAGTAAGCTATTCGGTGTATTGGTTAGATAGCACTAAGTGACCGTTCTCTCCCCACCACCACCAATAGACTTGATGTACATGTTCCATACAAGCAGGGACCTTGCCTCAGTGGTATGCGTGTGGGGGACCTCCACGCAGGCCATGAGAATTATGTTTCTGCAGGATATAGCTTGGGTACAAATTGCTTCAGTTCCCTCCTATAGTATAATAAACAAACCACCTATTATCTTATGCATAGGTATTCTTGAAAACTTGCACGCAGCAGCTTATCGGAATGCCCTTGCCAATTCCTTATACTGTCCGGACTACATGATTGGGAAGATTACATCAGAACAAGTAAGAGTCTGAATAGCACCTTCTATACTTAATCCTTCTACACCAAAAGAACATCAGTTTAATTGCTATGTTTGCCTCCCGCGCAGAGCTCAATAATAATTTTTGATTTTCAAACTGTTCCAAGGAAGCTTGAGGTGCCTTAACTGCTTATCAGTGATTCCTCAATAAGAAGGGTGCCAGTGGTCAAACAGGTTGCCCACTGCAGCCAAAGTTACCCTGCAGTTTACAGCCTAAAGGAAGCTGTCTTGGTTCATATAGACTCAGTTCAGATACAGCATCCAAACATTGGAGCTTTCCCCAGTCCCTTCTGCACATTCCTCCTTGACCCCTTTTCACGGACTCCAGGCCCCTCCCCCATTTCTTGATTTAAAGTAACTGTAGGGAGGGACCGTCAGAAGCATTTTTACATCTCAACAGGTTTTCAGTTAGCTGCGCTTGAACTGACAAACTATACTTGCAGAATGCCCAGCTGTGCTGGCTGGGACTGATGAGAGTTGCAGTCCAAAACCATCAGGAGGGTGACAGGTTGGTAAAGGCTGCCCTAGAAGACAGCTGCAAGTCAGAGTAGGCAGTATTTGGCTAAAACGGATAAACAATCTGACCTGACATGATGCAACTTCCTATGGCAGGGCTGGGGAGCCTTTGGCCTTCCAGGTGTTGTTGGACTCCCAGGGTCCATCAGCCCCAGCCAGCTCAGCTGATAGTTAGGGATAGTTGTAGTCCAGCAACGTCTGGAGGGCCACAAGGTCTCCAGGCCTGTCCATGTTTTTTGCTTGCCCAGCAACCACAATTGAAAACCAGGCGTGCTCCTGGCATGCAAACTGTACTTTGACTGTTTGGGTGTAGCTTTGGATTCTAGAGACACTTCTTCGCAGAAGCCGTGCTAAAACACAGCTTAAATTTACCTTGCAAGTTTTTCTTTGTAAGAAACATGCCATCTTTTACAAGTAGTAATTTGGAGGGCAGTTCCCCCTCCCCCCCGCCCCCCAGGTATATTGATCCCAACTGGATATTTTCCTTTGTATCCATCATACAAGATTTGCTGGATACTTTTAAGAGTGCAATCCTATATATGTTAGCTGAGTTCAGTGGGACTTACTCAGAGGTAATTGCAGCTTTAAATGTTCTCCATTGTTGCATTTTAACAACCGTTTCCATAAGCTGTTTTGCTTAGTCATAATATTAGTGAAGCTGTTTAAAAATGGTGTCACTTGAGCCAGTTTTGTTCTGAAACTCCTTATTAAGCTGAGATAGTATCCTCTGCATACCTTTTTGGAAGTAAAGGACTATGCAAATTAATGAGACTTTTGCCACAAACCCATTGTATGAGGATCCAAGTCACCCACTGCTATTTGCTCTTCTAAAAGAATTTTACAGAGGGAACACTGCTACTCTTGGTTAACTGAGTGCAGATTCACACAGTGCAAACGTAAGTTGTGGAATTCACTAGCTTACGTTGTTTTAAAAAGGGGTTAGAGAAAACCATGGAGAAGATTCTGTTAGTGGCTATTGACCGTGATAGATCGATTGTTATGTGCCTTCAAGACGATTTCGACTTACGGCTGCCCTATGAATTGGTGACCTCCAATAGCATCTGTTATTATATTATATTATTTATTTATTTATTACATTTATATACCGCCCCATAGCCAAAGCTCTCTGTTATAGACCACCCTGTTCAAATCTTGTAAGTTCAAGTCTGTGGCTTCCTTTACGGAATCAATCCATCTCTTGTTTGGCCTTCCTCTTTTCCTACTCCCTTCTGTTTTTCCCAGCTTTACAGTCTTTTCTATTGAATCATATCTTCTCATGTGTCCAAAGTATGATAACCTCAGTTTCATCATTTTAGCTTCTAGTGATAGTTCTGGTTTAACTTGTTCTAACACCCAAGTATTTGTCTTTTTCGCGGTCAATAGTATCCGCAAAGCCCTCCTCCAACACCACATTTCAAATGAGTTGATTTTTCTCTTATCCACTTTTTTCACTGTCCAACTTTCACATCCATACATAGAGATTGGGAATACTATGGTCTGAATGATCTTGACTTTAGTGTTCAGTGATACATCTTTGCATTTGAGGACCTTTTCTAGTTCTCTCCTAGCTGCCCTCCCCAGTCCTAGCCTTCTTCTGATTTCTTCTTGTCTCCATTTTGGTTAATGACTGTGCCGAGGTATTGATTATCCTTGACAAGTTCAATGTCCTCATTGTCAACTGTAAAGTTACATAAATCTTCTGTTGCCATTACTTTTTTTGACGTTCAGCTGTAGTCCTGCTTTTGTGCTTTCCTCTTTAACTTTCATCAGCATTCATTTCAAATCATTACTGGTTTCTGCTAGTAGTATGGTATTGTCTGCATATCTTAAATTATTGATATTTCTCCCTCCAGTTTTCACACCTCCTTCATCTTGGTCCAATCCTGCTTTCCATATGATATGTTCTGCGTATAGATTAAACAAAAAGGGTGATAAAATACACCCCTGTCTCACACCCTTTCCAATTGGGATCCAGTCAGTTTCTCCATATTCTGGCCTCTTGTCCAGAGTATAGGCTGCACAACAGGACAATCAGATGCTGTGGCACCCCCATTTCTTTTAAAGCATTCCATAGTTTTTCATGATCTACACAGTCAAAGGCTTTGCTGTAATCTATAAAGCACAGGGTGGTTTTCTTCTGAAATTTCTTGGTCTGTTCCATTATCCAACGTATGCTTTTGGTACCTCTTCCCTTTCTAAATCCAGCTTGGACATCTGGAATTTTTTACTCCGTATATGGTAAGAGCATATATGGTAGATCAATAGAACTCCCATGTTCGGAGATGGTGTCTTCTTGGTAATGGCCTCTACTTCATGGAACTCTCTCCCAGAGGGATTTATAGTTGACCCTTTTAGTTGTAGTATTGTAAACACTCTAAAAAACTACCTGTTTCAGTTGGTTTTTAGCTGAAATGTTTTATTCTACTGCAGTGGCTTTGGAAAATAGTTTTACCCTGCTTATTTTCTAATGTGCTTTTGGTATTTGAAAGCTTTATTATGGTGTGGCGTTGTATTGTGTTTATGGCAGTATTGCTGTCTGCTGTTTGGGAGGTCTAGGAAGACAGCTTCTAAATATTTAAAGTAAATAAAAAACAAATGTCACTTACTACCACATCCTGCTTGTGTGTGTCTCAAGAGGCATCTGGTTGGCCATAGCAGAAGCAGGACACTGGACTAGAGGGAGCTTTTGGTGTGATCCAGCTGGGTAATTTTCGTGTTCATATTTTGGTTATGTGGCAAAAAATATTGACATGCTCGTCTTTCTTTTTTCATCACAGCTGCACCACTTCGTACAGAACAACTTCACAAGTGCCAGAATGGCTCTGGTGGGGCTCGGTATGTAAACCAACATCTGTGTCTTGTGGCTGTGCTGTAGTCTTTTAAAGATGAAACGCTCTTCACCAAAGATGTCTGGGATGTTCTTCTGATGCAAATGCTTGTCTTGCAGGTGTCAGCCATCCTGACCTAAAGCAAATTGGAGAGCAGTTTCTCAACATCCGCAGCGGAGTTGGCTCAGCTGGTGAGAAGGCCAAGTATCGTGGAGGTATATGTCCTCTTTTGCATCGTCTTCTTAATGATTCTGTACAGCAGTGTTGCTGAATTAGATTGACAGATGAGTCAGTCCTACCTTCTGACTTGTGCTGCGGGACCATGATCTGGCGTGCCCTAGTCTCAGCAACTGTACTACAGTAATACCTCAGTTAACAAAGTACGTATGTTCCTGGACATTATTTTTTTAACAGAAACTTTGGTACCAGAGGTAGGAAGAACATGGAAAGAACAGGGATAGGTTCCTACACCAGCTCATAGATCGTGGGGGCAGCTTCAACAGGGGCTTTAAAGGGTGCCTGCCCAGCACCCCCCTCCTCTTTCCCCTCCTTTTCCTCCTCTGAAGTGTACTGGATCTTTCCCTCCCTCCTGGGAGTAAGCAAGAGATCTCTTTAATGCAAAGCAAACACACAGGCTTGCCAGTTTCACCCTAGTAAAGCAAAGACACAGGCTTATCAGTTTATTGATAGCAAAGCAAAGACACAGGCTTATCAGTTTATTGATAGCAAAGCAAAGGCACAGGCTTGAAAATTTATCGGAAGCAAAGCTGGTCAGTTTCACCTTTTAAAAAGCCTTCCTTAAAAGGAGCTTTATTCCTGGAGGATTAGCTGACTGAGGTATTACTGTATTGTCTTACATCCAGAGGCAACCTTTCACAAAGGCCAGATGAGAATTCCAGCACATGTTCATGGGATTTAAAGATTACTATTCTCAACAGATTGTAAAATTTTTATCCCGCCCTTCTCCAAGGAATTCAGGGTGGGGCAGTCATAGGAAGCTGCCTTGTGTTAAGTCAGACCATTGATCCATCTAGCTCAGTATTGCCAGCATAGACTGGCAGTGGCTGTTTGGGGGACAGATAAGTGTCTCTCCTAGTCCTACTGGAGATGTCGGGCATTGGACTTAGGATCCTCTGCATGTCAAGCAGATGCTCTAGCCCTCAGCTACATGCCTCCCAGGAACATAGGGAACTGCCTTCTACCAGGTCAGGTTGTTTGTCCATCTGGGCCAGCCTTCCCCACCCTGGAGCCCTCCAAATGCCATTCAGCTACAACTCCCATCATCTTCGATCATTAGGTACGCTGGTTGGGGCTAGCTGGCAGTGGTTCTCTGGGGCCGTGGGTAGGGAGAAATCTTTCCAGTCACTTACTTTCTGATCTAACTGGAGATGACAGGGGTTGAACCTGTGAAAAGGATGCTCTACCACTGTGCTAGTCCTCCTCCTTGCCACAATCCAGCAAGGTAGCCCAGGTTGAGAACGGTGAATTTCACTGGCTGAGCAGGGATTTGGACCCTGTTGGCCCATGTCTTAGGCCCAACTCTAGCCATCACACCACATTGGCCTGTGTACCCTGACATGCTGTCCTAGGCAAGTGCCACATTCTAAGCCCACAGTAGTATTTCAGGGTGCAGAGCACATCAACTTTTCTTGGTCATTTGACCACCTTGAAAATCCTACAGTCTCCCCACAATGTGTCTGTCAGTGACTTGGGGCTCGAACATCTAGTTAGAGTCTAAGCTCTGCCTCTAGCATACCTTGCAGCAGGGACATTAACTTGTTAGCTGAGGGTCTTCTTGCTTGCTCCCTAAAATGGCATTTGATTATGGATTCCGGTTCTGAAGCTGCGTTCTAGGGTACCCTGGAGTTCTCAGAAGCTTGCTGAGGGTTCATCAGTGATAAACTTAGTGATGCTAGTCATACATTCCTGAAAAGCAGCATATCCGTTATGGTTGAACTGCACAGCTTGCAGGTGGAGGGCTGGGTCCCTTTTAGGATGCACCCTCAATTCACATGGAATGAGGATGAGGCAAGTGCTGCCCTGGGCTCCTGCTGGGAGGATATAAAAGTGCCTGACATGATCCGAATATATGCTGTGAAATGCGCCCTCCCCAGAGTCGTATGCAACACACAGAGTTTCCATGGTAGATGCTTTGGGGCTCATTAGCAGACAATTTGATATAGAAAAATGGAAAATTGTAATGCTGCATTATTTGTAAGGATTGTTAACATATTATACTTTGACTGGTTCCTAATTCCTCTTTTTGCCTTTTGCTAAGGTGAACTCCGAGAACAGAACGGCCACAGCCTCGTCCATGCTGCAGTCGTAGCCGAAGGAGCCGCCACAGGAAGTGCAGAAGCAAATGCATTCAGCATCCTTCAGCATGTTCTTGGGGCAGGACCTCTTATCAAGAGAGGAGACAGCATCACTAGCAAGCTCATCCAAGGTGTTGCAAAGGCAACTTCCCTACCATTTGATGTAAGTATTTAGGCTTGCATCTGCAATTTTAACAAGTGCAAAAACTAGAGAGGAATTAGAGTTGTAGCCAGCTAAGCTCTACGCGGAATAGACCAACTGAAAATAATGGCCTAAGTTAGTAGTGTCCATTAATTCCAATGGATCTACTCTGAGTAGGACTAGAAATGGATGCAAATTGTACTGCTTATATTTTTTTTAGAAAGGATTGTGTATGAGACTCATGGTAACAGACATGCAGCAGAATGCATGCAGAGCGTCTCTTGCCCAAGTCCCTTGGGAATGAATGAGATTTGTGCAAGAGCTTGTGTGATAAAAGTTCTCAATAGGTTATGGATTATGAAGTAATAATAATAATAATAATCCAGTATGCTGTATGTTGTAGTTTGTGTTATTACACAGTTTTTTATCTCATAACATCTAATATAATGTTCTGTATCTGTGGTCAGCTGAGTGTAAATAAAGATTTGATTGATTGATTGATCAATAGGTTATGCCGGAGATTTCTACCAGAGTTGCAACATACAATGTGATTATAAAGTGCTTTTCAATAAATGAGTCAGCAGACTACTTTTTTAAATTAATGCAAGTGATTTATTTTTTTTCAAAAATGCAAGTAACAAAAACTGAAGCTGGGAAACACCTAAGAAGTGGCATTTCCCTTCTCATGCAGAGCGAATGCTGCTTCTGAGATGATGCCAAGTGCAAAGCAAACGGATGTGTGTTGTTTAAAAACAAAATGTTTTTTTAACTTCAGAACTATTGTTTTCCTCATATGCTGTCAGTTAAAACAGAGGTTCCCAAACTGTAGTCCATGAGCTTCATTCAGGTGGTCCGCAGTATGTCCGCGTTAAATAATCATGTTTATTTTTAAATTGTATTTTTATTGCTTCTTTAACTTCTTATATTGTAGTTTATTGTACTACAGTTTGATTTCTATGGAATTGCAATCAAATGCTGTATATGAAATAAAAAAGCAATAAAAATACATTCAGAAATCATACCACATCTGGCACAGCATATTACAATTGCTACAACAGGCAGAGAAATCATAAGTGGTCTGCCAAGACTCTCGGCAGTTTCCAAGTATGGAAATGGAAAAAAAGTAGGGGAACCACTGAATTAAAACAAATACAATTAATAATCAACTAAGGCTGCAATCCAGCACGTCTACTCAGAAGTAAGCTCCATTGTGTTCAGTGGGACTTACTACCAGGTAAGTGAATGGATTGCAGCCTAAGGGTTGTATTCAACTAAGTCCTACTCAGAGTAGACCCATTGAAATTAATAAACCTACATTAGTCATGTCCATTAATTTCACTGGGTCTACTCTGAGTAGGATTAGCATTAACTACCACCTTAAGACTTTATTCATTAGGTAATAACCCTGTATCATATCCAGAAGATTGAATCTTAGCTTGTCTAAACTTGAGCTACTTTAAAATGCCAAAAATATTTTGGAATGAAGAAGAAAGCTTGTTGGAATATGCTAACTGAAAACAAACTTACTTTGCAGGCAGCAGCATTTAATGTGAACTACACTGATTCTGGTCTCTTTGGCATTTATACCATATCCCAGGCTTCAGTTGCTGGGGAGGTGAGTTACTGACTGGTATTCTCAAATCAAGTTAACTGAAAGTATGTTTAGTCTGCAATTTTGAATTTCTTTAAAAGTTGCTAGGGCTTTTATACCAAGTGTGTGTGCGTGTCACTGCAACACACGTTTTGCTTTCACGAAGGATGTGCTGGAAGTAACAAGGATGTCCTTGAGTTGCTAAGCAGATTATGGTCTTAAGAAATCTGTGTCTCTCATATGATTGTAAGTGGGCGAACAAGGTGAACTGGCTTTGGAAGGGACCATAGCTCAGTAATGGAGCAAATGCTTTGCTTGCAGAAGAACTCAGATTCAGTCCCTGGTATCTCCAGGTAAAAGAAAGGGATCAGTTAGTAGGTGATAGGAAGCCCTGGAGGGCTGCTGCAAGTCAGAGCAGACAATAGATGGACAGTCCTACCTAGAATTAAAGCACCTTCCTATGTTCTGTGATCTTGTTTACTCCCAAACATCATTGTCCATCGATGTGACACTCATAACTTTTGCTACCCTCCATCTGCTATGGACAGCATGTTCCAACAACCATACTTTTACAAGTTGCAGAGTGGTGCATTGCTTTCTGCATATACAGGATTGAGGATGTGGTGTACAGGCAGAATCTCTTCCCTGTCTGAGAAACCTGGGAATGTCATCTTTCGTTTCAGAAAAGTTTAAAGTTAGTGTGAGATATATTTGAAAAATGTGCAGGTCACATTTGCAAAGGCCCAAGTGTTCCCAGCAGTGGTGCTGTATTCTGTGTGGCTACCTATTTCTCCTTTGCTCAGGGCCATGAGGGCCTTCTTATTTACTTGAATCCTTATTTCTCCCACTGTTGACTCTTGCAATACACTCTGAATTCTTCAAATCCTTGAATATAACATTGGAAACAGAGTATGTTGGTGCACAGTAGAGAGATCTTGGATTTGAACATGTGTTTCTGGGTTACCGTAACACAGTTTAGGCTTTCTTGGCACAGAGTATGAACAGATTTGCATAAAGCATCACAAAGACACCTTTACAAGCTGCAGAACAGTGGCCTGTGGCTCTAGGTTGCCTATCATAAGAGTTGAATTTCTGCATTAAATTTATTATATACCTTGAGAGTCCTTGACCTGAAATTTTTGATTTTCTAAATCAGATCTGCATAAAAAGGGCTTTCGTGCTCTTCTTTCCAACATCTCTGGAGCCACACAGTGTCTGAGTAGACAGGCATCAATTAGCCAAATGTGGTTGAGGTTTTACAGAGCATGACTGTCAGCAGGCAAATGGTTGGCTTGACTTCTAGGGCTCAGGTAGATGCAAGCCTTGGGGGGGAACCAGTTAGCGTAAAATCAAAAGTGGAAGCTTCCAGTCTCCTCACAGGTGTACAAATAGGAGTGAGAAGGAGCACATGTATGAGCCTAAGGCTTCCTGTGGCTTGTTCTCCTAGTGGGAAATTGTTTTCTCTGACATCTGAACCAAGCTTCAGAGACCAGATGTGATGTCATCGCGCGATATTGGGGTCCATTGAAACCACAAGCTTGAAAAGCTGTTTCACTATTGAATCCCTTTGCAAGGGACCTTATGGGTTGCAGTTCTCTTTTGTGGGTTGTGGGCAGGACTGTCCTTAGGAGGGGTGCAAATCAAGGCAACAGCCCTCAACCCCACCTTAATACAGTGACACCAGTCCAAATGCCCACAGCTGGTTGGCAGACCCATGCATTAGCTAGAAGCTCTTGTGTCTTGGAGTGGAAAAGGGAGGGTGAGTCAGTAATATATAGGAATAATAGCACTTGTTCAAACTGATGACAAGCAGTGGGACTTGATCAATCTTGCCTTCCTCCTTACCTCTGATGCTGAGCCACCGCATCCTGCTTCATGTATTCTTGATGGTGGTGAGCGAGTCTGGACCAAGAGCACTCAGTTCTCCACAATTCAGCAATCACCACTGATGCTCCTCCATCCACCCCACAACAGAGTCCTCTGGCACAGAGAAATTGGATTTGGGGTGGGGAGTGGGTCTGCACTTACTGTCACTGCTTTTGCAAATCCCAGTGTGAAATAATGCCCCTCCCCTCAGCTGAGCTGTCTGGCAAGAGCAGATGACTTGGCTCTTGTGTCAATTTATGTACTTTAGGGCAGGAAAGGAGGTTGTGGAACTCTTGCCATTGTTTCCTTCCTTGCCAGGCAAAAGCAGTGTTCCTTTAAACGAGAGGTTTTATTGGCTGCAGGTAAATAAGTGGCATATGGGCATATAGTGCAAAATGGGTAAGAATGCAGATATCCAGATGCATGCATTATAGTATTTAGTGATCGTTAAAAGAAGCTGACAAGATCAAGCAGTAAAAGACTTTTCCTGTACTGAACTTCTTTTTCCCTGGACTTCTGACTGCATATGTCAGAAAAAGAGAGGGCTGTGTGGTCCATATGAGCAGGTTCAGCTGCACTGTGTGAATTTGACTGTTTTCCCACTGGAAGTGTGTGGGGGCTGGCAGCAGGGAGGCATTGGCAAACTAGGAAGATGAAACTTCCCCCATCTCTAGTTTATGTACATATTCTAGTCAAGGGGTGTCTCCGTGTGTATGGAATGTGAAACTCCAGAGCATTTCAATTTTGGAGTAGACATGATGCCCCTTCCCCATTTTTAATTCACATCGGAGCGTTTTTCAGATCAGTGGAGATGAATCTGAGAGAACAGTTTGGATGTTCCAAAAATCAGGCATATTCTCCCCTGATAAAGTGTACATTCATGTTCTCGTTCTCATTCTCGTTCTCTCTCGTTCTCTCTCTCTCTCTCTCTCTCTCTCTCTCTCTCTCTCTCTCTCTCTCTCTCTCTCTCTCTCTCACACACACACACACACACACACACACACACACACACACACACACACACACACACACACACACACAGAGAGAGAGAGAGAGAGAGAGAGAGAGAGAGAGAGAGATTCTCTCTCCCTCCCTCCCTCCATATGTTTGTATGTTAGAGGGAGGGGACTCGCATTCACTCCATTTAGAGGGGTTTTTTTCCCCAGTGCAAATTGCAGGTATGGAAGGCCTGATCAGAACTTTCAAAGCAAATAAATAAATAAACATTTGCTGGGGCGGGGGATGAATTCTAGATATTATAGCCAGAAACAAAATATTTTGATATTTTTGAATCAAGGTAATCAAAGCTGCTTTGAACCAAGTGAAGGCAATTTCCCAAGGTGGAGTCACTGATGCAGAAGTCACAAGAGCTAAGTAAGTTACCTTACCAGAGCTGCTATTGTGATAGGAACCTGACCTGTTTACAGTCCAAAATTGCCAAATATACTATACTCATCCCTTTTCCCTCACCCCTTTTTTCTGGCAGACATTCCTGATATTTAGGAAATATGATGTACCATCTAATCAGTTGAATTCTTAAAACCATTTTATTAAGCCAAAGAAAAAGCTCTCAATTTCCCATCTATATGAAACTGGTTCCTCATCTAGGACAGCCTTTCCCAACCTTTGGGTCCCTAGATGCTGCTGTTCCCATCATTCCTAACCATTGGCCATGCTGTCTGGGGCTGATGGGAGCTGGTCCAACAATATCTGGAGACCCAAAAGTTGGGAAAGGCTGATCTAGGACAAATGAGATGGTATTCAGAGAAAGGATTGTGTGTAGCTCAGTGGCCAAGTACATGCTTTACATTCAGAAGATCCTAGGTTCAAACCCTAGCATCCCAAAAGGATCAGGCAGTAGGTGAAAAGGAAGACCTCTGCCTAAAATTCTGGGGAGCTGCCAGTCAGAGTAAACAATATTGGATTAAATGGATAAATACTCTGACATGGTAAAGGGCAATTTCCTGTGTTTTTATGTAATATATACTCTTGGAGTTTTTTTAAGAAAAGCAATGGAACACTAAAACGTATGGAAAATCTTATTTACTCTTAGACCTTGGAAATCTAGACGTTGGAAATTTTACATGATTTCTTAACATACATGATTGCAACAATTTCTTGGGCCTATGTGACTGAAGTTTGTTTTTACTCCCAGTACATACGTTAAGCTGGATTTCCTCATGTGCCTTCATATTGCCTGCCTTCAAGAACGCCTTGTAATTTTCATGGTGGTATAGATGACCATTGTAAAGTAATCGACATCCTGTGATTATGTTTACATTACCAAAAAAAAAAGCAATCATGTATTTCTCTATTTGCTTTTACCAGTCAATGTACTCCATGTTATCACTTTCAGGCAGATCAAAGGTCATCCTATTTATGGATTCTTAAGCAGGCTGCTCTGCTCACTTTTTCAATTCTCTTGACAGAAACCAGCTGAAGGCAGCTCACTTGATGTCTGTTGAGTCTTCAGAAGGCTTGCTTGATGAAATTGGCTCGCAGGCCCTGGCATCTGGGACGTATACATCACCAACTGCTGCAGTTGAAAAGATTGATTCTGTGGCCACCACTGACATCGTGAATGTGAGTGAATGTGCCAGTAGATGGTCTCAAAACACTAGCAGCAACTGTATTAAACAGAATTCTGTCTTTGCATTTAGAACTGTTTCCCCTCTTCCCATTTTTCTACAGTAAAAACAAAATCTGCTTCCTGAGTTAGCCAGCAGTCCTCATGATTGTAATGCTGAGGCCTGGCCCCAGGTACTTCTTCCTTCAGAGATGAGCAGCCATGATTTTTTCTCTGGTAATCCCCAGACTCTGGAATGCCCACCTGAGCTATATCTGTCAAGTGCTTACACTGTAAATGTTTAGTTTTTATTCACCCACATTTTCAGTGGCCCTTATCTGGCATTACTCTTTGTGTTTGCAGTCCCTCTGTAGCTAGTTTTGCTTCTCATTTTTGTTCTTAGCTGCCTTGGAGACCTAGATATGGTAGAAAGCGGAATACACATATTTTAAATGAGCACCAGCATTGGCTTTCCACAAGAGAAATTGCTCTTCCCATGCATACCAGGAAGCCAGACTCAAATACAGCATTTCCTTTAAAGCTCAAAAATAGGCACACTCGTAACAAAATAAGTGATTCTGCTTTGCTTATTCCAAAGCAGTTGATATGTTCATAGCCTAACATTTTGTCATCTGCAATCTTTCTGCTTTATTTTTCAGGCTGCGAAGAAGTTTGTTAGTGGGAAGAAGTCGATGACAGCTAGTGGTGATTTGGCAGCTACCCCTTTTGTTGATGAGTTGTAAGAAGTGAAACATGAGGCACAGTCTCAAATGGACACTGCTCCAAGGCAGTTGCATTGATTGCCATTCTCGTCCTGTATTATTTATGGGTTCCTAATGCTTTGGAGCTGTACGTTACTTTCGATGCACATAAACTAAATAAAGGGCAGAGCTCATACTCTTAACAGAATTCCCAGTAACTTTGTGTCTCCTGTATTTTTTTGCACTTAAAGCCTTTTTTAAATTGCTGCTTGTTGCAGATAGCAGCCTGTGATACTTAACATGGAATACTTAACATTGAACAGATTGTAGCATGTCACTTTGGTTCTTTGGCTAGAGAACAGATTTTGGATCAAGGAAACCCAAGCTGAAGCCTCATCACAGCCATGGCATTGAGAGAGTCCCAATCTCAGAGTTTTCATAAGAATTGTTGATGGCCCATTGATTCATCTAAAGTTTAAAATATGAGTAATGATGCATTCCATCGTAGTCTTTTTAATAAATCTATTCTGCTTCCTTGGTCTCTTGCACCTAAAGCGGGTAGGGAACCTGTGACTCTCCAGATGATGTTAGACTCCAACTTCTATCATCCTTGATCATTGGCTGTGCTGGCTGGGGCTGATGGGATATAGAGTCCAACAGCATGTGGAGGGTTATTATTATTATTATTACTACTACTACTACTATTAGATTTACTAGTTGCTTGATACACAAAGGTTTCCAAGCAACTTATAGCAATGTTAAAAAGCAATATATTATTAAAAAAAACCATAAAACAACAACACAACACCCTCCCCCCATGCAGCCACAAGAAGCTTTAACAGCATCCTAATAATAGACATCATCTTAGTCTATCAAGTGCCTGGGGAAAAAGGTATATCTTTGCCTGGCACCGAAAAGATGTCAATGAAGTCGCTAGGCGTACCTCACTGGGGAGAGTATTCCACAGATGGGGAGCCACAACTGAAAAGGCCCTCTCCCTTGCTGCCAACTCTCTGAGCCTCCCTCAGAGGTGAGGCCTAGAAAAGGGCCTCAGAAAAAAATCTAAGGGTCCAGGTAGGGATGTATCTACAAGCTTCCCACTCTGACTAAAGGAATGCCTTCTCCTATACAATCCTGTTTATAAAGGTGGTCTTGGGGGGCCCTGTGCCAGATGCCCCCACTTTTGGAGGCTAGGCAGGTGCCATGGCACCCTCATCATGTCTCACTCTTCCCAGAAATATTTATTGAGCACCCTCTCTTTTGGTCTTTTAGGTAATGATTCAAAATGATTTCATTTGCTTGGCTTTTTACAAATATCATTCCATTCTGCTCCCGTTAATTTGTGTTTAGTTGTGGAGCTATGGGTTTGTGTCCTAGATTAAAAAGTGGAATATATAAATATTTTACATAAATTAATAATGAGGAATGTAAGTGTGCTTAATTCTGTCCACTTAGCTATTTTAAGAGTACAACAGAGCTAGCTGATATGTGATGTATATTAATATTTAAATATAGTTCCTCCCTTCCTTGTGTGTGTTTGTGTGGAATCTGCAACATTCCAAATTCTACACTAGTGTTGACACCAAAGTCATGCAACTGTATGAAGTGTAAAAAGGCTGCCTTTAGAGGCTTTTTTTTCCTTTTAAAAGGCAGGATATAAATAATTAAAGGGGCCCCCAAAAATAAATGTGGAGCAATTTGGCACCACTGGGGAAACTTTGTCTATCCATAGTAATCAAGGTGTCCCTTGACATCCCTGAAGGCAATACATTTATTTGTAACGCAATCTGGCTACACAAAAACTCCAAGAGCAGAATTGTTGGTTGCAGGGAACCCACCTCAACATACAAACGAGTTTCCAAATGTGTGGGGCTTTTTAGTAAGATGTTTAGAACATATCAGAATTCACCAATCCTTGCTGATGGCCACCTTAAAAAGTGGCAACAATTAGAATGATTAATTTCTAGTGCAGCAAATTTCATTTTGAAGTAATAGTATCACTTACCTCTAAAAGCAGAAGATGGCCATTGGTTGCTCTTACAGTTGTGCTTGGCAGCTTGATTATTGTCTGTAGGATAACTGATTCAAGTATTTCCCTCTCCTCTCCAAAGAGGGAGCATCCCTTGTTTCAATAAGCAGGTTTTCAGGTGACCAGACAAATGAAGGATGGGTTGTGTGAGTGAAAATCCACCTGGATCAAGTTTCAGAAACCCAGCTTCTGGAGGTGCAAAACTGGATCTAATTGCTTGCTTACTCGAATTCATAAGAAAAATGTTCGAGCCAAAATGCATCCGACACAGTAGAGGAAGAGGATGACAATGATGGTTCAGTGCTACCTTTTGGCATAGTCCAATATGGCAACGAAGAAGTTAAATACGAAGTTGAAATGTCAATATCGCTTTCCTCGTCAATATCTTTATGAATCATAATGTCGCAGCCAATGTCTGAACCCACAGTAAATGTGTAGGTTTTCCTTTCAAAGATGTGCCAGTCTTTAGAGATCCATTTTGGTTGACTGGAAGTTTCAAAAGAAAGCGATGGTACAGCTCTAACATTATGAAAATCATCTGCATGTACAGTTCTGTTATTAGGAGGAGCACCAGTGACTTCAGTTTTAATAAAAATATCGTCACCAAAGGTAACGACATGACCCCCACCAGTAATGTCATCCTCATCAATAATATGACCACCACTGACATCGTCATCGGAGTCTTCACTGCTTGTCCAGGCTTCTTCACTGGCACAACTTGATGTCCTAAAATGTAGACAATGGAGTGAGTTTTGGAAAGTAGTAATGCTAGAATGATGGGAAATAGGAAGCAGCCTTCTACAGAGTCAGTTCATCTAGCTCTCCAGGATTTCAGACAGGAGACATTCCTAGTCCTACCTGGAGATGTCAGGGATTGAACCTGGGACCAGCAGGCAAGGCAGATGCTCTCCTGAGTTTGGTTGCTCCAATTTGATTAGTTTAACAGAGGGGAAGGGTCTTAAATGTGTTCTAGGGAAGGGATTGTAGCTTGGTGATAAGAGTTCATCCTTTGCAAACAGAAAGGCCCAGGTTCAATCCTTGGTATGTCCAGTGCATAGGAGCAGGCAACAGGAAAAACCTCTGCCTGAGACTGGAAAGCTGGTCAGTGTAGGAAAAAAAACCAGGCTACACAAACAACGAGTCTGCCCTAGTATAAGACAGCTTCCTGTGTTCCTGACTTCAACCACTCTTCTGATCGAAAGGTGCTCAGGGGGTTTATAGCAGTCAATAAAAGTACAATGCAATGAACTTGGACCTATAACAAAGTAAAAAAGGTCTAAAATCTAACTATAAGATTGCAACCTGTACACACCGTGTCCTAGTGGAATGAGTCTCAACTTGTCATGAGATGGAAGGACATAGCATGTCATGCTGAGAGAAAAAGCCACTAAGCTTGAATCCTCGGTGAGGCTCTGTGTGCAGATGGTTGCTGAGAGAAATTGGCCAGTTGCATCTGCCCTGGATGGGGTTGCAATTCCTTTGAAGGAGCAGGTATGCAGTCTGGGGTTGATCCTGGATCAAGCTTTGTCACTAGAGGCCCAGATGGCCTCAGGCATAAGGAGTGCCTTTTACCAGCTTTGGCTAATAGGATAGTTGTGTCCAGTCAATAATACCATTGGAGTAGAAATTGTATATGTTATCAGTTATGCTTAAATCACTTTGGGATGATTCATGGGAAGTGATCCATAAATGAAAAAAGTAGGTAACACTGGAGATCCAGTGTGGTGCAACGGTTAGTGTTGGACTGAGACCTGGGAGACCAGGGCTCAAATCCCTACTCGGCCAGGAAGCTCACTGGGTGATCTTGGGCCAGTCACCGCCTCTCAGCCGAACCTACTTCACAGGATGGTTGGGAGGATAAAATTGGCTGGGAGGGGGACCATGTTTGTATGCCACTTTCAGCCCCTTGGAGGAATGGTGGGATATAAATGTAATAATAAAATAATTGGGTAACTTCAAGATTGGAAGACTGCACTGCAATCTTGTGTGAGGCTTCTCTTGTGGGGGTGGTCTGGAAACTGCAGTTAGCCACTGTGCTGCAGCAGTCTGCACTGATAGGCTGAGAGGATCTCACTCCTGTTACACCTCTGGTGAAAGACCTACACCGGTTCCTGATTTGTTACTGAGCCCAGTTCAAGCTTTTCTAATTATTAGTCTATAGAGCCCTGAACAGCTTGCAACCAGTCTGCTTAAAGGATCACCCTGTTCCACATGCACCTATTTAACTGCTTATGTCTGCGGAACTTGCACTTTTACTTGTACCATGTCATGTTCATTCTACATCTGTGAGGAGCTGGATCTTTTTGTGAGCTAGCATCTGTGCTTTAGAGCTCCCTGCCTGTTGACATTAGGCAGACACCTTTATTATGGGACCTTCTGCATGCGACAAGATGCACGATAACAAAAGCTATGAGCCTTCTATTGGTTTTCTATTAAATCCTGTTGGGGATTCTGTTCATTAAACAGCGTTATTCCAGTTTGAGAAAACAATTAGTCCATATTCTCCTGACTATTAAATTTACAAAGCGTTGCTGGTTTGGGTATGAAGTTTGTTTTTTATTTTTGCACTAATTACTAGGTGTAAGTGACACAACTGAGTGAGGGAATGTTGTTTTAAACATAGGCAGCTATCCTACACTGTTAAGACTGTTGGTCCATTTTTAGTTCTCAAGAGGTTGGGGAACCTTTTTCAGCTTGAGGGCTGTGTTGCCTTTTGAGGGCCACAGGTCAGTGATGGAGGGGGCCAGAGGCAAAAGTGGTTGGAGCTACAAATACTGCCTTTGCACAGTTGTTCTTTATTTAATTTATATCCCACCCTTCCAAAGGAGCCCAGAGCAGCAAACATAAAACAATGTAACAACGAAATTAAAAATAGTTAAAAACATTCTATAACAAAATATTGTAAAACACAATTACAAGATTCTAAAACAGCTTAAAAACATTCACTAGTGATCTTCAGGTTGCCAAGAACAGTCCCCTTCAGTCTTCAAATGCCTGGGTAAACAGGAATGTTTTCAAATTCCTCCTGAAAATAGTGATGGAGACAGACACACCTGACTGGGGAGGGCATTCCACAAATGGGGAGCCACTACTGAAAAGGCCCTGTCATGGATCAGCACCAACTGGTCAGCTCTCAGTGCTGGCATCACCAGCAAGGCCTTGCTGTCTTTCTACACATCCATACTCATCCAGGCAGTCGAGGCAGTATCAGCATTTAGGGATGCATTCCAGTTAGGCAAAAATGGGGTGCCAGGAAGGGCCACTGGGGGAGAGTTCAGAGACCCAGATAGCGAGGCCTGGAGTGCCATATGTAGTCCCCACCCACCTGTGCTCTACACTAAAGGGGTTTAAATGGGGGTTTTCCTAGCCCAGGAGATGCCAGGGACTGAATCCAAGATCCTCTGCATGCAAAGTGTTTTGCATACCAGAGAGCTAGTCCCCATTTCATAGTCAGATAATGTTGCCGTTAGATTTTCAATTCCCCCCGCCCCTGTGCTGCCTTGACCTTTTCCCTAGGAGTCTAGCAAGAAATCTACAGGTTCTTACTCTGCTATCTCAGCTCCCTTTATTTCAGGAATGCTGGCGACAGCAGCTTCCCACCGGATTGGTAATTTCATAAAATCCCTGTAGACCTGGATTTGCAGAACTGTCCCATTAGGAGTGGTGTACAAAAGTTGCCTGAGTTCTCGCAGTGTCCATCCTAAGACATTAGCATGTCCAATTTTAAGCAGGGTATCACCTGCAAGGAAAAAGATGGCTATTAGTTTGAATACTGTGCTCTCGATATCAATGAAAATAATGAAAATTAAAGATGTTTAATTTGTTGTGGATGCTGACCCAACCATTCCTTTGTCAGGCAAATTCCTGGTTCATAGTTCAAGATGATCACTGAGATTTTATCAATGGGATCCACTGATCAGGAGATGGTCTAGTAGCTAGGGATCACTGTGCTTTTGAAGGGGATAACTTCTCTAAACTCTGATTGGTGACACTCCTCCAGCCATTAGCTACCGGGCTAAGTTCAAAGTTCTGGTTTTGGTGTACAAAGCCCTATACAGCTGGGACCAGGATACCTGAAAGATTGTCTTACCCCTTATATACCCAGTCGATCACTACGCTCTGCAGGTGAGGGCCTCCTGCAGATACTATCTTATCAGGAGGTCTGTTCCGCACAACATAGGAAACGGACCTTTAGTGTTGTAGCACCTTCCCTGTGGAATTCCCTCCCCTTAAATATTAGACAGGTGCGATCTTTTCAGCTCCTACTGAAGACCTTCCTCTTTCAACAAGCCTTTTAAGTAGAGAGCTTATCCCAGTCTGCGTCTGTGTTGGAATTACTTTTAAAAATGTTTTTAAAGATGTTTTGTTTAAATATATTTTAATGTCTGTTTTTATGATGTTTTACAGTGTTTTTAGAAGTTTTGTTCGCTGTCCTGGGCTCCTACTGGGAGGAAGGGCGGGATATAAATTTGATTATGATGATGATGACGATGAAAGGAGACAGAGTTAATGGCAGTTTTAAACAGAAGGCCCAGTTTTTTGAGCAAGAGTTAGTTAAATGGGCTGAAATAGAGGGCAGCCTTGGGGGTCAACCCAAGTTGCTTTTGCGGGGGGTGGAAGCATCTTATGCTTTAAAGAAGTTATATTTGTAAACACAACAGACATTACAAAGAAGCTGTGAGTCTCTGGTAGGGATGGATTAAGCTGTCAGTTTCTCTCAGTTTCTTATTTTTCCAGTCTTAAATTCAGTTCTCCAGCTAAGTAACCTGTACAAAAATGCATATACTAGGGGGAAATGTGCATTAAAATGCTTATATTAGTTAAAATAACATACAATATTACATTACATTAGGGATTTTTTTTAAAAGTGTGTATTAGGGAAAATTGCATACAAACATGAATATATTAGGAAAAATGTGCACTAAAATGCTGATGAATTTTCATGAAGCTTTTTTTTAAAATCACAAATTGATGTGGAAATGTGGAGAACTAAAGTTAAGATTCGGAAAATGAGAAACAGAGAGAAAGGGAAATTGACATATTTACCCACCCCTAATTCTAGTCAGTGTGGCATACGTGTATTATTTAGATGGAAAGGTCCTGTTTTGTCTCATCTGCAGACATTTAATGACATAGACACGAATCTGCCATTGACTAAGTTAGACATAACTCTGTCTTGTGTGAAGTGGGTATATTGGGTGTCATAAATGTTATGCATGTACATCCTGCTTCTCAACTCAGGATGGGTAAGCTCTTGAAGCAATTCACATAAGAATAGATAAATGAGGGATGAGAAGAGTATGTCTTGGCTCCCAAGCAGAGAAGCAGACTCAGGATTCAAAGACCGGGCTTTGCACAGAAATTTATTCCAGAGGTCAACAGAGGAATGAAACATCAGAACATACTAGGCAGGAATTGGGATTCAGCACACCAGCAGGTGAAACTAGGCTGTGAAAGCAACGGAGAGTTGTCACATCAAAGCTCTTACCCCAGACACTCCAAATAAAAGAGAGGCGGGCAGGCACACTGCTTGCACAAGCTAAATCTATCACTTTCCAGTCTTTGAAACAAAGCAGGAACGTCTCCTGAGAAAAGAGGTTAATTTCTCAAGTTGTAACCATCTTTTTTCTCAACTGCCTTGGAGAAACTATCAGTTCTGACTCTGAGAGATTCCCCTCCCTTATCTCTCTGGAATGGTCCAGCAGCTCATTACAACCTGGCTGCTGAAAAAGAAAGTCTGGGCTAGGGGGCAGAGATGAGGGGAAACTGCATTCCCCGTAGGTGAGGGGGGACTGCTGGGGCCTTCCTCAGCAGAGGCTCTAACAGGCTCAGGGGGTTCAGAAAATCCTCTGTGGTCTCACCAGAGCTTTCCCCAACACCTGCAAATCTCTCCCAATCCTGCCAAAAGTTCTCCATGCAGCCCATGACTGAGTAAATCACTGGTACCCAATAGAACAGTGGGTTCCCACATTTTACCTCCATGGACCATTCATAATTCTTAATTTCTTAATTCTGGCCTCCCATTAAATTTGTGGCTAATCCTCTCCACTCATTTCGAGTGCCTCTTTCCTTCATGACTCCTGGTGTGACCCGCAGAAGTTTTAGGTCAACCACTGGGGTCTCAGAAAGATGGAGCAGCCGCTGTACCTGCTGCTCTTCACAGACCCGCTGCAGACCACCTGAATGAAGTTCATGGACCCCTGAGGGTCCACAGACCAGGAACCCCTGCACTAGAACAACTTTTAATAGTTACTAGCTTTTAAAAATCTGTAATCTATTATTAGAGAAGTACAAGGGCCACTGGAGGTTGTACACCCAGAAAGAACACCATGGAAAGAGGAAGAATGGCCAGAGGATGAAAACGACAAGGAACTTACTTTTCTGTCTGAAACTCTGGGTCATCTGCCCTCAACAGCCTCCACATGCCTGCCATCTACAACTAACGGGGTGGCTCTGCCTGTCATTGGCTCTGGCTCCATCTACTGATGACCTCCCTGCCTTCTGCCCAACCCAGTGGAGACTGCTTTCTCTGGCATCAATGGGACAATGAATCAGGTCCAGGTTTTATGAGCTGTCCGGGGTGCTGAAATCTAATTCCAAAATAGGTTCAGCACCTTGGACAGCTCATTGAAAGTTCAAACTAAAAGCAGGAGCAGATTCACTGCCCCACTGACATTGGAGCCGGCAGTCTCCATTGGCGCTGCCAATCCCAGTAGGCACTGGCCACCCTGGGCCTATGGAAATGTTACACCATACTGGCAGTAAACACAATGGTTTGGTACTTTCCTTTACCTGGTTGGAGTTTTCCATCTCTTGCTGCTGCACTTTTCTCCACTAGGCTCGATATTTGGAGGTAGGGCCCGTTCTGAATGAGTATCAAGCCTAATCCTTCCTCTTCCATTTGGATATTTGTCTTCATGGTTGCGCTCAAAGTATGTTCAGATTCCTCCATATCTGAATCATCTTCATCTAACCGAGAAAGAGAGGGATCTTAGCTTCTACAGGGTGGGGCTGGGCATGGAGTCAATTTCATTTGCTACTCAACATAGCAATCCACTACTATCACCATCCCAGTTTGGTAAGATGCTCCCTCTGGGTCGCAGCAAGCAAAACCTGCATGTCGGCATTTCTATATATTTCATGTCTATTTCCCCCCTTCTTTTGAGGAGCTCTGGTACTCCCTTGCCCTGATTTTACTTTGGACCAAGGAATTTCAGAAGAAAATCACCCTGTGCTTTAGAGATTACAGCAAAGCCTTTGACTGTGTAGATCATGAAAAACTATGGAATGCTTTAAAAGAAATTGGGGTGCCACAGCATCTGATTGTCCTGATGCACAACCTATACTCTGGACAAGGGCTACTGTAAGGCCAGAATATGGAGAAACTGACTGGTTCCCCATCGGAAAGGGTGTGAGACGGGTGTATTTTATCACCCTATTTATTTAATCTATACGCAGAACATATCATATGGAAAGCAAGATTGGACCAAGATGAAGAATGTGTGAAAATTGGAGGGAGAAATATAAATAATTTAAGATATGCAGACTACCATACTACTAGCAGAAACCAGTAATGATCTAAATGAATGCTGATGAAAGTTAAAGAGGAAAGCACAAAAGCAGGACTGCAGCTGAACATCAAAAAGGCTACAGTAATGACAACAGAAGATTTATGTAACTTTACAGTTGACAATGAGGACATTGAACTTGTCAAGGATTGTCAATACCTCAGCACAGTCATTAACCAAAAAGGAGACAATAGTCAGGAAATCAGAAGAAGACTGGGACTGGGGAGGGCAGCTATGAGAGAACTAGAAAAGGTCCTCAAATGCAAAGATGTATCACTGAACACTAAAGTCAGGATCATTCAGACCATGGTATTTCCGATCTCTATGTATGGATGTGAAAGTTGGACAGTGAAAAAAGCTGATAAGAGAAAAATCAACTCATTTGAATTGTGGTGTTGGAGGAGCGCTTTGCGGATACCATGGACTGCGACAAAGACAAATAATTGGGTGCTAGAACAAATTAAACCAGAACTATCACTAGAAGCTATCCTAGGCTCCCCTCCTGGAATGTTCACAGTGGGGAACCTTGTTCAGCTTGAAGGCCGCATTCCTTTCTGGGCAACCTTCTGAGGGCCATATGCCAGTGATGGGTGGGGCCCGAGGCAAAAGTTGTCAGAGGAACAACTGCAAAGTTTACCTTTGTACAGTAGGTTAGTTTCTGTACACACTTGCACACTGCTGTCTATCCTCCATCCAGGGAAGCCAGAAGCATTGTCAGAGTTCAAGTACACATCCCAGCCAGGCAAAACAAAAAACAAAAAACACCCTCGGCAGGGTCATTGAGGGGTGTTGCTGGAGAGAGTCCCAAGGGCCAGAGAAAGAGGCTTGGAGAGCACTTTCAGCCCTGAGGTTCCTCACCCCAACTTTAGCCCTTTCACTTGTGGAGATATAAGGAAATGGGAATGCAGGCAAGATCCCCACTCAACTGCTGAGTAAAAAGAAAATCTACTACCACAGCTCACTCCTTACTCCGAGTGACCTTTGAATTGGTTCTAAGAAAGGTGGTATCCTATTTCATCTAACCCAATCTCCTCTTTTTTACAGTGCTCGGAAACACACCTTCAGGAAGCCCATGAGCAGAGTGTGAAGGTAGTGGCCTTTCCTCAGAGTTCCCCTCCACCCATAACTGGTATCCAGTGACAGACTGCCGTTGAGCATCTTGCCCAATATCTGTAGTGCTGATAGATTTATCATTCATAAAGTTGCCTAAACCCCTTTTTAAAGGCATTTCAGCTATTGGCCATCCCCACATCTCATGGCAGTCAATGTCAAAAATGAATGCTGCATTGTGTGAAAGAGCCTTTTCTTTTGCCAGTCCTGAATCTTCTGCCACTCACCTGAGTCCCAATCGCTCTCATAATCTTCAGAGTCACTCGACAAGCTTTCTGCATCTTCTGCAGAGAAAGAGAATGTGGTCATTTTGCAAAGCTCACATTGCTTAACTCTCTAAGCCAGGTGTGGGGAGCCTTTGGCCCTCCAGATTTGCTGCAGTACAACTCCCATCAGCCCCAGCAAGCATTGCCAATTGGAGATGTAGTTCAGCACCATCTGGAGGGACAAAGCCCTACACCTGCTTTAAGCATACAATTCTCTTCATCCTAACAGGCTGCAAGACACAGATCCTCATATTTAACCTCTCAACTCACAATTATAAGCAAAATCCTTTACAGGAGGTTAAAAAAATGCAATTCAGAGGTATTTACAATGGTTAAGAACCATAGTACTGTCTGAGACATGATCAGTGGGAGTTGACTTTTCTCTCTGAACAGAAACAATGTACCAGAAACTGCTTTGGAAAGTCCACTCGTTTTCAAAAGCCATTTGCTATGAAACATTTGAAACTGCTGTTTGAGAAATGTGAGTTCCCAAAAGCCCTCTGGGGTATACTGAATTAGTTGCATGGTCCTTTGGATCCTGGCCAAGGTACTTATCTATCAACAACCAAGCAATGCATTTAGTAACCCTAAAAAGAAAACAAGGAGGGTCAACCTACAAAGACATGATTTTTGGAGCTGTGTGTATGGGATGATGATGTCAGTATAGGAACCTCTGATGTTTCTGTGCTATCCCAGTGTCACTTTAAACACAGGCTTATAAGGGCAATTTTGATAGTTCTTATAAAAAAGCTGCTAGTGTTAATTGAAATAGAATGGAAGATTAATGAGAGTTATAGGTTGAGAGGAAATTTAAACTAATTCTGGTCTCATCATTACCTGATGATAGATGTGACCATCTTCTCACAGACCATCTTCTTTTGATAGATGGTCTTCTGACAGACAGTCTTCTGGCGGATGATCTTCTTCTGCTGGATGATCTTCTTCTGCTGGATGACCTTCTTCTGTCAAATGAAGGTCTTCTGACAGAGAACCGTATTCTGGCGGATGATCTTCTCCTGGTGGATGAACGTCTTCTGACAGATGATCTTCTTCTGTCTGATGACTTCCTTCTGTCAATTGACCTCCCTCTCTCAGATGTCCTTTGCTGCATAGACATCCTTCTCTCAAAAGATGACTGTCTTCTACAAGATAACTTTCTATGGTCCATGATTACAAAGTCTCAACAGATTCTCTTTGTAGCCAAATATGAGTGGAGAATGCTTCTGGCGTGCCCTTTTGGGGAGTGATCACTAACCTGCAGTGTCATGTGAAGGGAGAACACTACAGTAGGCAAGGTGAAGTTGACACCTAGTAACAGTTTAGAATCCTAGTGCTGTTGAGTTCCAAGATTCTTGGAACGTCCAATGATGTGTAAAGGTCAGAACCTGGCTTGACAGATGCATTCTGACTCTTTGTATGCTTGAGGTGTGTCCCCCATTGTTGCAGGAATGGTGTTCTTATTGAAACTGCTCCTTCTGTTGTTGGACTTATATTTGTAACCCCCAAAGTGGCCCAACTGCACATGATCCATGCTCAGGTCTTCCAGCATTCTGATTTTTGTGTAAACTCAACCATGCTCCCCCCAACTCCAAATTGGATCAGAGCAGCAGTGTTGGAGAGAAGAGATGATCCCTTTCCTCTGCACTGTGGTCATGGTCCCTCCGTCTATTAGGACAACCTTCCCCAGTGGGACAGAAGCAGCATTAACAGGTTGTATCCAGTGCTGGTCCTACTTAGAGTAGGTCTATTGAAATGAATGGATATGCCTAACTTAGGTTAACTCATTTCAGTGGGTCTACTCTGAGTAGACCTTAGTTAGATGCATCCTTAAATCTCCTCTCCCCCAGTGTCCTTATTCTGATTGCAATTGGGATTGAGGGGGGCAGCTCCATCTGAGCAAAGATAGATATGTTAGGACAGTGGTTCTCAACCTTTTTTGCTCCATTCCCCCCTTTCACCATTGTTCAGAATATAATTCCCCCCTTCCCAAGATAGTCTCTCATAGCGTGTTGACGTTTCGCGAGTGACGGTGGTGTTTCTCGTGAGAGAAAAATTTCTTAGTTTATATTATAACAAAATTTCTTGGAGCACTTTCTGGTCTTTAAATAATAATTTAATTTTGCAAATGAAAATAATGCTGCATGTTCAAGAATCAATTTTAATCTGTGACATTCAATAAACTTTATTGAATGTCGCAGATTAAATTAAAAACAAACTACAATTTTACAGATCGTACATAATCTACAGGACATCACACTTTGCTGAATAGTGGTCCCAATTCCCCCCCTAGAACCCTAAAATTCCCCCCAGGGGGGAATTCCCCCCTTGTTGAGAACCCATGTGTTAGGAGATCCAATCCCACACCTTGTGTAACTGGGTAATAATGTTATTTTTAAAAATGCCAATTATGTTGAGTGCAAGGACTCCTTAGGCTGTTGATTTCATGCCCCGATTTATTATATTTAAGTGCCCAATCATATACATGATTCCTCTGAAGGAAGTCCAACCATATTCAATGACTTTTATTAAGTATACATAGTCTTATCTTATTCAGATCTTTTAAATATGCTTGGTGCTTGCTTAGCCCAATCCAATGTACGTTTGCTCAAAAATAAAGGTGGAACTAGAGAAAAGTGTGGGATTGCCCTGCTCATGGGGAGTAGCTACTGAAAAAAGGAAATGGGTGCTTAACCCTGCTCCATTCATTGGGTTGTATCCAAGTAAGTTCTACTCAGAGCAGACTCACTGAAATTAATAGACCTAAGCTAGTCATGCCCATTAATTTCAATGGGTCTACTCTGAGTAGGACTAACATTAGATACAACCCATCAGTTGTCAGTGGCAGCTCCATGTCAGTGGGGCAGTGGAATCCACTCTGGGTTTAGTGCAGACTTTCAAGGAGCTATCCAAGGTGCTGAAACAGATCTAGTCCAGCAGTGTCTGCTATAAGTGGTAATGGCTCTCCAGGGCCTTCAGTAAAGTCCCTTCACATCATCTGCTATTTGATCTAAAATAGAAGATGCCAAAGACTGAACCTGGGACTTTCTGAATCTAATGCACATGCTCTAAAAATGATCAAGGTTTCTTCCATATGGTTCTTTCCAAAACTTGTTTCTGAAATGTTTATTTCCTATAGCCAGGCTTTGAAACCACAAGTGAGTTGAGCGGTAGGAGAGTGAATCTTGGAGAGGGGAAGAATCAGTGAGTGAAGGACACCCTTTCTTCCCACTGATCTGCCTGCTTAAGTGCCTCTCCTTCCTCTTTGTTTAGATAAGGTGTCATTCTGCTCAGTGTTCCACTGCACTTACTCTCAGGTAAGTCTGCCTAGGATTGCAGTGTCAATGTGGAAGTTTTATACCTTGCAATTTGTGCAGAAGGGTCTAAAAATAAACTGGATAGACAGTCTGCAGCTTAAATGTCACATGGCAATTAGCTTTCCATGCACCAGAGTTATGGGTGTGTATTTCAAGATACCCATTGAAAGGAAGGGGTGTTGCTATGGTTAGATATATATTTTTAGAATCCATACAACTCTGTGGCTTTGGAGTTGCTAGACTTAGTGGTCTAAAATACTAGTCATTGGTCAACTCGCCAAACCCTTGGTTACAAGTGGCTTGGATTTAGATTTCTGGTTACTTTTAAAAGAGTAGTGCAGCACAGCCAGCAGTTTCCTTTTTAAGAAGGATATTCTTGATCTTATTTATTATGCCTCGTTCTCTTGGAGGTGGACTACTTCTGGCTGTACCACTTCAGACTGCATGAAGGGTTGTCTGGTCCAAGTCCAGACCAAGTCTCGTCTGTTTGTTAAGGGTGCTGAGAATTGTAGCTTTGTGAGAGGTAAACAACAGTTCCCAGGATTATTTTTGGAGTGGTGGGATATGCTTTAAAATGTGTGGTGTGCGCCACAGTATGTGTGCATTTATTGAATTGTAGTATTTTTTAAAGTGTGTATCCATATATTTAAGTTAACATACACACATTTTACACAAAGCTGTGTCCTCTTTTGCTATGATGTATTTCCTCATTATTGGCATTACGCAAGCGGCTGTCATAAAAATAACTACATGGAGGCTGCAGACTTGAGCAGAGGACTGACAAGGGGAATGGAACGAAGGGGCTGTGCTTACCCCTTTCACCTCTTTATGCTTTCTTGTTCATCACCCCCCCCTTCACCCACCACTAAGTTTTTAAAGTCCACCAAAATGAGCCAGGTGCAAAATATCGCCTGGGGGCAGCAGACATACACTGTCAAGGCACAGGAGACCTATGAGCACACACTCAGCAACAGAATTTGATTTCAATACCAGAACTGAATGCCCAGCGCTTTGACATAAAAAAAATTCCACTCTTGCTTTCTTTGTCACAGCATTCTCAAGGGGGGGGGGAGGTAACTTCTTGCCATCTCAAACAATTGTGAATGAGAAACTCTTCAAGCTGCACTGCAAATCATCTGGAGATCTAACATTAGATTTCAGTCTACCTTTTGCAGATTGCCCTCCCCTGAAGAAGCCCTTGAGTAAAACATGTGAAGAGAGGATTTGTTTACTATTTATTTATATACATTTATACCCCTCCTTTCCTCTAAGAAGCTCAGTCGGCTTATAAGGTTATCATAACTCTCTCCGCTCCACCGTTTTTGTCCCTGTGAGGTAGGTCAGCCTAAGAGCTAGTGGTTGACCCAAGGTCACCCAGTGAGCACTTCATGGCAGTGAGGATTTTGACCTGAATCTCCTAAATCCTAGTCCAGCACGCTTAAGGCAGTGTTGGTGCAGTGGTTAAGAGTGTTGGGCAAGTGCCTGGGAGACCAGGATTTGAATCCCTACTTGGCCACAAAGCTCTCTGTGTGACCTTGTGCGTCACTGACTCTCAGCCTGGCCTGCCTCACAGTGTTGTTGTGAGGATAAGATGGACGGGGAGATCACGTACACCACTGTGAGCTCCTTGGGATAGGTGGGGTATAAATGTTTTTTTAAAAAATAATTCTCCCGGCACCTTTCTCAGTGAAGTTTCCCTCAGTGAAGACGGAGATGAATATTTATTTATTTATGTCATTTGTTAATCTCGCTCCCCTCCCTCAGGCACGAGGCTACTGCCTCCCGCCTCAAACTGCCGCCAAAGCCCCGCCCCCTCTACCTATTCCCAAAACCCCGCCCCTCACGTGCTCGCCTTCCTTGTTTAAATTTTATATCTATAAGCCCCGCCCACAACACTGGAAAGCCGGCCCTTTCCTCTTCAGCCCTACCCCATGATCTTCTCGCCGCCGTCTTCCACAGCAGGCCCCGCCCCGTCTGGGGCAAAGTGTGCAAGGCGCGCGGGGAGATGAGGACGAGGGTGTGAGCTTTTCGTTTCCGGGTTGCGCTGCTGCTGCTCGGGTTTTGCTTCCGGCGCCGTCCCGAGTCGGGACGGGGGGGGCCGAGCCCGCTCCTGTGGCAGCGGCTACCTGAAGGGGTTAAACGGGAGCGCGCTTGCTGAGGAGTGAAGAGTCCGAAGGAGAGCCGAGCCATGGAGCCGCGGCTGTGAGGAGCCTCCGGCCCGGGCCCCGCTTTTGGGCAGCCGGGCCGAGGCCGGAGCCGGAGGACATGGACAAACTGACCATCATCTCAGGATGCCTCTTTCTGGCTGCCGACATCTTCGCTATCGCCAGCCTGGCGAACCCGGACTGGATCAACACCGGCGAGTCCGCGGGTGGGTGAAAGCGAAGCAAGGAAGGAGGCAGGACGGCCGGTGGGGCTCGAGGGCTGGGAAGAGCAAGAGGGAGCCTGCCTGCCTAGAGCAGCCGGGCGACAGCCTAAAGGTGTGAATGTTGCAGTGGTAGCCGGGAGGGGGAGGATGTCTCTGTAGGGAGCTGGAAGGACAAGTGGATCAAATCCAGTTCGTTAAGCGGCCGTCGACATACAGTATAGGAATCGGGATGCTGTGCTACATCATCATCATCATCGTTATTAGTGACCCACCCTTTGGACCTTTGGTCTGTTTATGTTTTGAAACACCGAGAATGGGGGGCCAAAGTGCATTGGGAAGAAGCAGGTGGGGGATTTAGGGCGACTCTTGTGAACACTGAGATTCTTGCTGGGCTGTCTAGACATTTAGTCTAATCCGGAAAGGCTCCTGTTTTTCGGAACAGAAGGAGGAGAACGGGGTAGGAAAAACGGGGGAGGGGGCTGATTCCAGCTCTCCAAGCAGTTCAGCCACGGTGGCAATCGGTGTTTTAGACCAGATGGACCTTTGCCCTGTTTGTGCTTTGGACACGGAGGAGGAACAGGAGGTCATATGTGGTAGGGAGAACTGTGTGTGTGTTGCAGCTGACCAAATCTGGTTCTCAGAATCATCTTGGATATAAGGATTCTTAGGCATGTTATGCTTTTGTAGCACATGTATGTGTTGGCAGTTTTGTGAAGCACTTTGAGTGTGGCTGTGAGAAGGTGGGATATGACTTGAATGAATGAAACTTGAAGTCAAGGGCCCTGGAAAAACAGGACCTGGGAAGTCCAGGAATCAGTGATACTGTAAGGGTTGTGGAACCTCCAGACCCAGAGGCAGTATGCCACTGAATATCAGGTGCCAGGAGTCAGCTGTAAGACTGGGCTGTTGCCTTTTTGCCTTGCTTATGGGATTCTCAGAGGCATCTGGCTGGCTGCTGTAGGAAGTAAGATACTGGACTAGCTGAACCTTTGGTCAGATTCAGCAGAGCTCTTATGTTTGGAAAGTGAGAGAGAATACGCAACACCCCTTATTCCTCAGAGTCGCTAAGCCATTTCCTTGGAAGGGGCAAATAAGTAGACCACCCTTTTGGGGAAACGACAGATGGAGTGGGCAAAGGTATGGGGGAGGGGCTTGGTCTCTACCAAATGGGAGAACCTGGTGATTTCATGGTTGTAGTTTCCACTGCATCCTTGTGGCTTAGACTCTTTTGAAAACTTGACTCCATAGCTACAATTGAGCTAGAAAGGGCTAGAACTGGTCAAGTCTAAGCCTTTGTCTAAAGATAGGTCCATCGTGATACTAGTTCTCTCCAGTTAATCAATATATTACTATTTCACCCAATGCATAGTTAAACTGGCATTCACTCCCACAGGAGGCAGTGCTGGCCACCAACTTGGATGGGTTTAAAAGAAGATTAGACAAATTCATGGAGGTAAAAACTATCAGTGACTACTAGCCATAATGGCTGTGTTTTGCTTCCACGGTCAGAGGCAGTGTGCTTCTGAATACCAGTTGCTTGAGTTGCTTGAAGGGGAGAATGCACTCAGGTCCTGCCTGTTGGTTTCCCATGGGTATGTGATTGGCCACTGTGAGAACAGGATGCTGGACTAGATGTGCTACTGGCCTGATCCAACAGGCTCTTCTTATGTTCTTATATATAGGCTGTATTCAGCCACAACTGAATTTTGTAGAATGTGAGGTATTTTGTAGAATGTGAGGTTATTGAAAAGAAAAATAATGCTCCACTGTTGGTTGTTAATGGACAGTTCTGTCTCATGCTGTGTTTGAGAGATGAATGTGCAGTCCTATCATGGCACCTGTGAGAGATTTTACAGAAAAGCAGAAAAACAGTTATCCTAGCAACTTTGAAGGGGGATGCATATCAGATAAGTGGTGGAAGAGACAGATGACCATGGTACTAATCATATTGGTGAATTATGTGACTATCAATTATGTTTGGGTTTGTTGTGCAGCTTTCTAAAAACTGGAGGAGGCTCCATGAGTCAGAAGGCACATTTCGTCTGCGCAGATACTAGTTTATAAATATATCATTTAAAAAGAAGCAGGGGAGTGAATTTGCAAGCTAGCATCACTCCAGGTGGGGAAGCAATCCTTGCTCTGTCAGCAAAGGGCAGTCTAAATAGTTACTTGCGATGGAGCGAGAGTGAACAGGACTGAAAACAGTGGCTTAGATCCAGCATTTGTGCAAAGCTGCCTGGACAACAGAGGTTTCCTTCCCCTTGGATCCCCTGACAAGCTTCTTTCCTGAGGGCTAAGGGGCTATCATAAAGTCTTGGTGTGTAGTGTATGTGTGTGGGCTCAACAAGAGGTGAAATTGGAGAAAATTGGACAGACTTGTGCTAGCAGATGGATAGCTAACATGGTGCCCTCCAGATGTTGTTGGACTACAACTCCCATTATCTCCAGCCATTGGCCACTCTGCTTAAGGCTGATGGGCGTTGTAGTCCAATATCATTAGGAGGTCACCACATTGGCTGCCCTCGCATTAGCAGTTCCAGGTCGTGGGCCAAAAAGAGATACTGAGGCTGGAACAACCTGGGCTTGGAGAGCTTCAAGTGTCTGAATTAGTTGTTGAAACCAAATTGTTGTGTGGCATAATAACAACTAGAATGCATTTGGTTGGGAAAGAGAACTTGTACCTGGAAAAACAGAAGGGCAGGAGGCTTAATCGCAACAACTATTCAACAGCGGCCAGTCAACATTTCGGTCATCTTTGGGTATGTGCTTGCATATTTGACTTTGAAGACCTAAGGGCTAGTCTGCCAGCATTTAATTGTACAAAGCCAGATAAATATATTATAGTTATGGGTGAGAGATACTGCTGTGGGAATTGATTTTTTTTCTTTTTCAGCATAATGAATCTGGACCACTGTTTGTTTTGTAAATGTGATAATGAGTAGCAGCCGCAAGAGAGGCTATGCTGGGATGTAAGCATGGGTTTGATTGGTGCGGGTGTTTTGTTTTTTCTGATGCAACTGTAAATGGTAACCATTTTGTGTGTGGGTGAGCTTCCTGAAGTAAGGACGTAAATTGCAGTTCCAGAAGGTACATCAACCAGAATAGTCTTATTTAATGCCACGGAGTTCACCATGTTGACATGCAGTTGAGTCTACCTGATAGCTGCAGTCTTGGGGGACATTTTGTCCTCCTTTTGTCTTATTTCTGACCGCAATATCTTCTTGGGGTACTGATTTTTGTGAATTCCCATAAGAATTACCGAGGGAAGTCTTTTTTGTTTGATCAGTCAGCTAATGGAAATCATCTGCACCATGCACATCTCTTCTCATAATCATATAGCCTTGTTTTTTTCTGGAATATTTCACATTTTAAATGCTAAGATTTTTTTCAATCTAGCCTGTTCCTTCTTGGGGTACGGGGCCTTCCGATGATCAGATGTTCTGTTGAAGCCCAAACTAGCTTCCTAACAAAAAGACAGCATTGTTTGCCTGGTCTAACTTGGGGGCAACTCATTATTGTATGGATGTTCCTGTGTGGATAGTGTTTTACAAGGACAGGCCTCTATCTGAGCAGCTTAGAATCTTACGTTTGATTCATGGGAAATGGTACAGTGAAATGGAGATGAAGTAAACTGGGAACTACTGAAGCCATAGAGTTAACCTATAAACTAGATTGTTGCAGTCATTGAAGGTGTGTGTTTGTGATTCCAATAACACCCTCCCCCCTCCTCCAAATCGCTGGTATCTTTTTCATATCTTCACTTCGCAAGTTGGTTCAATCAGAGTCTAAATAAAGTGATCACAACACACAGTGGCCCTCTGGTCATCAAAGGTGTTCTGAAAGTGCAGAGATATCACAGCTGTATGGGAGCAAATTCAAGGATGATGGGAGCTGGAAAGCAAGACAGTTAGCAATGAGGCAGTCATTGGGGAGTGGAGCACAGTAATTCACTCTCTGCAGGAGCTGGATTGCATTTTTTTAATGCAGCAAGCATGTTGCTTACGTAGCATGCTGGTGTAATGCGTTCTTGGCCCTCACGACAAACAGGTATTCCGTTTTTCCTAAAGTTTAATATCTAAAGACTTCCTGCTGTACAACTGTAGAGTTGACCGTCTACCTAAATATTTTCATTTGGTCACATTTCAGTAGTTTCTGCTGGCTGTTTTCTTTGAGTTCCACCCCTCCCCCATGGTGAAAGCCGTTGTTTTCTACTTCTTTGCTTGTTCACAAAAATACAGTGATTAAAAACCAGGCAGTATTTGCAGCATGACTTGACATGACTGTCCTAAATAATTACCTATTGCATTTCTTGGGGGGAAAAATACGTACTTTTTTGCCAAGACTGCAAAAGTGAGGTATCTTGTTCTGTTTCTGTGGAACAATGGTGGCGCATTGCTTCTGATGTACAGATTTTCCCTGGGCATACACGGAGCCCTGTCCCAACCACCAGAGTACAGTCTACCAACAGCAGAATGATTTAATTAAGCTAAAATTAAGTTATTTCCAGTGAAGTGGAGGGCAACCAAAAAGTGTCCCTGTCTGGGAAATGCCTTAAGACCCCTGTAAGCAAAGCTGTGACCTCGAGTGCTCCGGAAGGGTTGTTGATATTGATGTAGTTAGAATAATTCTCCATCCCTTGTCAGTAGTATTAACGATTCTCAAAAGTAGTTCATAATAACACAACCAGATGTGTGTGAGGGCAACATTGCCCTCACAGTGATTGTTCCTGTAAAGTGTATCCAAGCACTGGGGAAGTTACTCTCTGAATATTGCTGTTCTACTGACGAGAGAATTCTCAAGACAAGAGAGAGAAGGCTGGTCTGTATGCGATCTTTCTTGGCAGTATCAGGCGCTGTTGATGGTACTGGAAGGCTGATGTTCATCAGTGTCTTCTCCACAGTACACACAGGAAGTTGCCTTCTACTGAGTCTGACCGGTTGGTCCATCTAGATCAGTACTGTCTACACTCTCCAGGGCTCTCCAGTGTTTCAGACAGTCTCCCAGCCTTACCTGGGAATCATTAGGAGTTTTGGAGCAAGGTGTTAGCAGTTTACTGATGACATGCAGCTCCATTTCTTCATAAGATCTGAATCGAGAGAGGCTGTGAATACTCTGGGTCTGGGTCTGAGTGCTGTAGTGGACTGGATGATGGCCAGTAAACTGTGTTTGAATCCTGGGAAGATGGAGGCTCTTTGGGTAGGTGGTTCCCATGTCTGGGAGATAGGCAAGTTACCTGTTCTGGATGGGGATGCGCTCCCTCTGAAGGACCAGATCCATAGCCTAGGGGTACTTCTGGATTCACCTTTGTCACTAGTGACCCAAGTATCCTCTGTGGCTAGGAGTGCCTTTTACCAGCTTTGTTTGGTTCATCAGCAACGGCCATTCCTGGACAGCGATAGCCTGACCTCTGTAGTCTATGCGCTGGTAACCACAAGGCTGGATTACTGCAATGTGCTGTATGTGGGGCTGCCGTTGGCCCTCTTTTGGAAGCACCAGCTGGTGCAAAATGTGGTGGCCAGATTGCTGATGGGAGCATATGGCCAACAACATGTGACGCCACTTTTAAATAATAATAATAATAATAATAATAATAATAATAATAATAATAATAATAATAATAATAAAGCATTTGCACTGGCTGCCCATCCTCTACCAAGCCAGGTTCAAGGTCCTTGTATTAATTTACAAAGCCCTGAACAACTTAGGTCCCTGGTATCTTAGGGACCGCCTGAACCCTTGTATACCTGCGCTACTAGAAGCATAGACCTGTGACTATGCAGGAAGCACTGCAGAGCAGACCGTATTGAGAATAAGAGTTTTAACTACAGGCTGCTGAATGCGAGTCTTGCTAAAAGCGGCATAAAAATGTGTTTAAGAAATAAATGGCTGAGTGGCAGAGCACATGTTTTGCATTCCCAGGTCCCAAATTCTGTTCCTCTTATTCCCCGTTCAAAGGGTCTGGCTACCAGGTGCCTGGAAAGGTCTTTGACATGCTGGAACAGCCTTCTGCAGCCTAGTGCCCTCTAAGGTTTTGGATCGCAGCTTCCATCAACCGCAGCCAGCATGGTTGAAGGTCCGGAACGATGAGAGTTGTAGTCCAGCAACATCTGGAGGGAACGAGGTTGGGGAAGGCTGGTCAGCCTTGTCAACCCTGGGCTCGAGAAATCAATGGTCCGGCTTGGTACAAGCTGCTTTCCTATGTTCAGAACAATCTTTCAAATATAAGAGGTGACAAACCACAGTTGGATGTGAAGGCCTTCCCATTCTCTTGTCTTTTTATTCTGAGCCTGTTGCACCTGAAATTGATTGACTTTAACAGGGCTGTGCAAAATTTTTGGCGTGTGGATCTGAGTTATACACCATATCAGTCTGAGGGTTCTTTCTTTGAGTGTCATTGCAGGGTAACCACACTTTTCAGACTTCTGCAGCCATAAAAGTTAGAGCAACTTGTTTCTTTAAATAAAGTTGGGGCTCTTAAGTGGAGAAGCCTCCCTGGGCTTGCTGGACCATTGAGTTAATTCAGTATGAAGGCAGCTCATTATAACGATACAGAGGAAGAATATAATAGGGGTCTATGCGAGGTAGGTGATCTGTGGCCCTCCAGATGTTATTGGACTCCATCTCCCATCAGTCCCAGCCAGCATAGCCAATGTTCAGGGTTGATGAGGGGAGTTGTCCAACAGCATGTGGAGGGCCACAGGTTAGAGGGCCGCCTCTGAGCTAGAGGATGGTCTGCTTAAAAAAACTTGTAAAAGAAAGCAAGTCTAACCTCAACATTTCCCCCTGGTTAAAGTATTTTATTTGTACTGTTCTTCTTTGCTAAGTCATTAAACATCAATTAATTTGATGCTTTGACTACACTTCATTGTACTTGCGATTTTGCATTTAAAAACCTATTACAGAGGTGTTAAATAATAGTTTTAATTTTGCATTTGTCAAACCTTAAGCTTCCACAGATGTTTCGTAAGCCAATTGATATTTTGGTGGGACGAAGCTTCTCTTCCTTCAATCCGAAGGGGAGAATTTAATAGTCTTAAGTGCAAAAGACCTCGCAGCATATGAAAAGAGCACTTCATATGCTTGCTTTGACATTGAGCGGACATCTGATCTTGATAGAAGATTTTTATTTTTGAAATGTTTGGTGCAGTCTAGAAGTGTGTTTCTGTTATAGTGGCATGGGGAAGATTTCACAGAAGCATGTATGGGTTCCAGTAGGTCTGTACTGCACTGTTGGCTGCTGCACTGGGGCATAAAATGAGTGTTTTTAATACTAGGCTAATCAATTTTTATTCGTTTGTATACAGACCTTCTGTCAGTCGGTTTCCAGGATAGATAACAAAACAAACAACAGAAACTCAGAATAAAAATTGACAATGAAGGAAACCCCACAATTAAAAGCAGCAGACTAAACTTAAAACATTGTGTCCTGTAAGCTAAGGATGGGGAGACTGCGGCCTTCCAGATATTGTTGATCTATTTACTTACTTATTATTTGATTGTTATCCCGCCCTTCCTCGCAGCAGGAGCCATAATCTACAGTTCCCATAATCCCTCACCATTGGTAATACTGGCTAGGACTGATGGGAGTAGAAGTCCAACAACATCTGGAGGGCCACAGCCCCCCAGATGTTTGGAACATGAACTGGGGTCCACAAACATGTTCCCTGAGTTGTCATTGGTGACCATTTCCATTTAAGAGCATGCCCCAGTGCTGAATGAAAAATAGGCAAGGGCTTTTGTTTTTGGCTGAGGTTTCAATATACTTTAAAGCAGTGAGACTTCTCACTGCTTCTGATGCTCAGCAGGGCTGTGGGGATGAGACAAGTAGCTTAAATAATGCAGATTGTCGCTATAGAAAAGAGCTGATAGAATACTGGATCTAGTTCCTTTGTTGTTTCTCTTGTCTGTACCATACAAAGAACCTTCCTTGAAATTTACATGAAATTATTGAGGCTGCAATCTTATAGTGCTTACCTGGGAGCAAGCCCCACAGAATGCAAAGGGGCTTTCTTCTGAGCAAACATGTATAGGGTTGTGCTGTAAGTATATGATCAAAGGATTTGCAATGCTAAGATATAAAAAATGAGGGCAGTATCTGAGATTACAGGATGGGACAGTAGAATTTGAGAGTGGTGACACGTCTAAGCTGATTTTTCCAACACTGGAGGCATTCAAGAGGCAGCTGGACAGCCATCTGTCAGGAATGCTTTGATTTGGATTCCTGCATTGAGCTGGGGGTTGGACTTGATGGCCTTATAGGCCCCTTCCAACTCTACTATTCTATGATAATTGCAAGAGAATGAAAGAAGGAAAATGGCAGTGCAATCTTCCCCACACCCCAAAAATGCAATTTATTCGTAGGTTATTGACCCAATAAGACCGTGTTACATCAATATGTATTTGATACCTTGTTCTGTAAGAATGTATTTGTTTTACTTGCAGAGGGTTTTTTTTTAAAAAAAATAATCCCACAGACCACTTGAAAATTGCTGAGGGTCTTGGTGGACCACATGATGATTTGTTGTAGCAATTGTAATGTACTGTGTTACATGCTGTATGATTTTAATTTCATTTTTACAGACAGTGTAGACCACCTGAATGAAGCTGGTGGACCACTGTTTGGGAACCCTTGATCTAGGTCATGGGTGCGGAACCTGTGGCCCTCCAGATGTTGAACTCCTCACCCCATGACTCAAGCCAATGGTCAGGGTTAATGGGAGTTGTAGGTCAACAACATCTGGAGGCCCTCAGGTTCCCTGTCTATGATCTAGTGACTCTTAACTAACACAGATGCCTTTATTTCTTGGGGGAAAGTTGGGCATAAGGAAGAGATGTCTTGACTTTTTCAAAGCTACTACTTAATCGCTGGCAATTTGAAAATATTTGTGGGTTCTTCAGTAATAAGCAAGCCACATTGTTATATATCGGAAGAGACGCTTGTGTACCTATGAAATTGAAATGAATGTCTGTGGCTTCAATTATCTCTCAAGCAGTAGTCAAGCAGCTGCCTTGTGAGCATCTGTTCAGTGTCAGTGCACAACACAGAAAGTAACTGCATTATACCCGTCGTGAAACTTAGCTGCTAAATCCCTGCGGGGAACTGAATAAAATGAGGATCCCTCACAACCACTTAGACTGATGCATATTTTCTCATATGGCCATATTGGTTGCAAATTATATTTCAACATGTCTTAGTGTTGACTTGCGTGCAGCTACTGTAAAATAGTCAACTTGGTTGGCTGTGCATCTGTGAAATGTACTTTTTTACAAGCGACCTTGTTCTTTTTTCATTTAAATAACCCTGTAAGCTGCTATATTGTGACAGTAATAAGTTATGAATTTTAATGATATAGTTTAACTGCCAATCTAGTTTACTTACACTGGCATCTTCCAGATTTCCCAGAGCATTTTCCATATGGGCAGTTGGTAATTTATCAAGCCATTAATAAAAAAAATACAATCTGGGGATAGTTTGCTATGCTTCATATTTAAAGCAGGTGCATTACATTGCTCCTTGTAGTTTCAACCCTTGCTGTTTACAGGTGTTGAGGTAAAAAAGCAGATGTGTTTTCTTTATGGCAGTACAGCCAGCGAGGATCTATATTTTTTAACTATATAAATGGGATTCAGTAAAGAACCAGAACAAAAAATCTGTTTTAAGAGACATTCCTTCACATTGATTGAATTAACAATAAGCCAGACGTTTGGACATAGAATCATAGAATAGTAGAGTTGGAAGGGGCCTATAAAGCCATCAGGTCCAACCCACTGCTCATCATTGAGGCTTCCCAGTTGGTACTGACCTGTGATGAGTCTTTTTCAGTGGTGGCCCCGTTTGTGGAATGTCCTCCCCAGAGAAGTGTG
Source organism: Rhineura floridana (assembly GCF_030035675.1). Taxonomy (NCBI): domain Eukaryota; kingdom Metazoa; phylum Chordata; class Lepidosauria; order Squamata; family Rhineuridae; genus Rhineura; species Rhineura floridana. The sequence continues at coordinate 14,828,478 of NC_084496.1, forward strand.
TCTGTCTCAAACATTAATGACTTCTATGAGGAATTTGAAAACATTCCTGTTTACCCAGGTGTTTGATGGCTGAAGGAGACTGTTCCTGGCAACCTGGATATCACTGGACAGAATCATGTTTTTGTCTGCAATTGTGTTTTTAGAATGTTTTAATTGTTTTCAGAATCCCTCTTTGTTGTTGTTTAAATTGTGAATGAGCAGCATGCCGCCCAGTTGTTCCTGCTTTGCTCCTCCCTGGTGCAAGCAGGATAAACAAGAACAGGAAGTCTTCGCTTCCCGTTATGTCCAAGCCAGAGATCTTGGCTGATCCTTATTTCTTTGCTAGGGCTATGCCCCCACCCTTTCTCCAATGTGCAGCACAGGGCAGCTTACAAGAATGATAAATAAAATATCATGATTTTAATAATAAAACAATTCCCCAAACTAGCGGCGTTGCACTCAGCAAGCCATGGCTTGCTGGGGAGAAATAAGCCATGATCCCTGTTTTGTACATAACGAGAGGCCAAGACTTTCTGGTTTCTTTATCTGCTCTCACCAGGAGAGGAGCAAAGTGGTATAAATGAGCACACTGCTCATTCACAATAAGTCATGATAAGCCCATTATGTGCAAACACAGCTAATGTGGTGTTCTCCAAGCTGGGAGTTAAAACTTTTTCCTGGAATTGCTGGGATGTGTTTTGTTAACAATATTACTGCTTTACTATTGCTTGGCGTTGGAAATGTGCGGTATTTAATATGCGATAATCCTGGTCCAACAAACTCTGGTTTGTTGAAGTGGGAACGCACAACAAGCTTGAGAACTCCCTCTTCCTCCTTCCCCTTTGCAATCTTGCCTTGCAGGAAGGACTTAAACCACAGTTTCCCAGGTCAGGCATCATGGGAAAGTATTGTTTAGTAAATCTGGAAGTCTGCTGAACCTGGGCATTGTGACAATAAGTGTGGATTCTTGGATCACCTTCAATGGCTGGTCTGAACACTGGGAGCGGGGGTCTGTTGCATATCATCTTGCAAAATGGTTCTTGGAAGTTTCACCATCTGAAAGAGTCGTAACTCAGCAGAGTATATTATTCACATGCCAAAGGCCCCAGTTGCAATTCTTGGCATCTCCAGGCTAGGGCAGGGACTGACTCCTGTCCAAATTCCTGGAGAGTTGCTGCCAGTTATCATAGACGGTACTGAGGTAGATGGACCAATGGTCTGACTCTGTATTAGGCAGCTTTCTGCCATGAAAGTTTTATCTAGGCTTAGTTGATTTCATCCTGATCCTAGACGTGTAATGGGGCTGGGACAGCTTTGGTTGCCTTTGGTGGAATTGGGGGAGTGTATCCCTGTTGGCTCTGCTGGACCTCTGCATGGCTTTCAGTACTATAGACCACAGTATCCTTCTGGACATCCTACAGGAATGGGGGTGGGGGCACCATTCTGTGGTGACTGAGGTCTTAGCCTGGCAGGTAAGTCTCAGAACACGTTGATGGGGGACTGATACTCGACCTCATTGTGTCTGACTTCTGACCTTCTGTGGAGTTTGGGGTCCTCTCTTGTTTCCATGCTGTTCTAAGTTAGGTGTCTTTAGGAGGTGTGCTCCTGCTGGGAGGAAGGGTGGGGCAGAAATAAAATAATAAATAAATAATATGCGGAAGATGTCCAAGTAAGCTGTAGGGCTCTTACTGCACAGTTGTCTGGGTGCAGTGGTTAATTGGGTGCAGAGTAATAAAATTAGGCTTAATCCAGACATGGCAGAGGGGTTTGTAGTTTATGGGAAAGCTGATCTGGGCTTAGGAATGCAGACTTCTGTCAGGGGGGTTGCATTAAAGGATCAGATCCACAGTTTAGGAGTGCTCCTAGACTCAGTTTTGTTCCTTAGAGGCCCAAGTTGTGTCTGAAGTCAGGAATGCTTTAGTCGGCTTTGGCTTGTGTGCTAGTTGTGCTTTTTTCCTGTACTGTGAGTGGCTGCTGTCATTCACGCATACCCTGGTCCAATACCCAGATCGGACATCCCTGAAGAATTTTGAAATGCCATCTGATGCAAAATGCATTGACCAGAGCTATTTCTGGTGGTCTGGTCCGAACATATTAACAAGTTCTTTTTAATTTGAATTGCCTTCCGGTTCATTTGTGGGCACAGTTCAAAGTGGTGGGCTGTTATTTCTAGTCCCAGGCCATTTAGGGCATTCTGTCACCGGAAAGAGTGCCTCCTTCTTCTGCCACTTTTGGGGATGTACTTGGTGAAGACACAGGAATGAGCCTTCTTGGTGATGGTACCCAGACTGTGGAGCACCCTTTCAAAAAAAGTTCACTTGAAGTTTTGGGAGGGCAACACAGTCTCTTTATTCTGCCATGCTTTTAATGGGTATTAACCACCAGCTGTTGTGATGTCATTTTAAACTGACCCTCTTCTTTTATGCCGTTCCATGTTGCTAGCTTTAAAAATTATTATATATAGTCTCTGTATTTTGAAATTGCATTTTTATTGTATGTTTCTGTCTCTAATCTAGAAATTGCCTTTTTGGGAGATGAAATTTCCATAAAGATTCGTTTTCTTCAGGAGCAAAGGGTCTTCACATCTCTTACTGCGGTACTCCATTTAAAACAACTTGTTCAAGATATGTGGCAGAATAAGACTCATGAAGACCCTTTGCCCTGAGGAAGACTTTGGTCTATGTTTTGGGCAAAGTTCACAAAACTTTTTAATTTATAGCTGCTCTGGTTGTTCTCTGATAAGGTTAAGTTATTTCTTTCCAGTATCTTGCTCTTACTGAGAGGAAGGGTGGGATATAAATTTAATAAATAATAATAAATAAGTTTGTTGCTAATAATTTCTTTCCTTAGTACCTTTCTCTGCAATAGGATGATTGTCCTGCCTGTATACCACCTTATATTTAAATATTGAAATAACAGTGTAATTTCCCCCTTTTCTCACCTAATTCCTATCTGGATATAATTATATTTACTCTTTGTAGGAAAACTTTTACAAAATTAAGATTTCATGTCATGCCCAGTACTTTTTTGGAGGGTCATTATAAGAAATGACCCGTGGAACTGTCTATTTGTGTAATTTGTAAAATTGTCATTGGATGTTGTCCATTATATTACTCAGTGCCTGCTTTAAAGATCCCTGTGGAAGATGTTTCATCAGAGTTGAGTTGCAGGCAGAACTTTGTACACTTAGTAAGCTTTTTGCTGTTCGATCATAAAAATTAAGTTACTCTGTAGGGGTTTTTGTGTGTGTGCTGGTGGCCAGGAAATGAAGATTTAAATTTGTGGCTCAACTCTGAATGTGTGTTTTGCTTTCTGTTTCGTTATGGTGGAGAGCCAAGTGTGGTGTAGTGATTAAGATGTGGGACTATGATCTGAGAGACCAGGGTTCAAATCCCCACACAGCTATAAGGCTCACTGGGTGACCTTGGGCCAGTCACTGCCTCTCAGCCTCAGAGGGAGGTAATGGCAAACCACCTCTGAATACCGCTTGCCATGAAAACCCTATTCATAGGGTCGCCATAAGTTGGAATCGATTTGAAGACAGTCCATTTCCATTTTTTTTGTTATGGTGTATAGCTAAACAAATAAATTACTTCCTACCTACCTACCTACTTACAAAACTAAATTACTATTTTTGAGCACCAGCTCGAGGCCTGCCTCTTTCCTTTCCTTTTCAGAGTTACTAGCAGATCCAGAAGCATTTACTTTCTGGTTATTCAGGCTCGTCTGGATCAGCATCTGGGATGACTGTCCTATACATCTAGCAATGACGTAACAGCTGAAGTCCAATTGTGGGATGTCTTTCCCACAGTACACTGCTGGCATCATATAGAATCATAGAGTTGGAAGGGGTCTATAAGGTCATGGAGTCCAACCCCCTGCTCAACACAGGAATCCAAATTAAAGCATACCCGACAGGTGGCTGTCCAGCTGCCTCTTGAAGGCCTCCAGTGTTGGAGAGCCCACCAACTTCTGAAGTTATTGGCTTCATTGTCATACCACTCTAACAAGATGTTTTCCTGATGTTTAGTCGAAATCTGGCTTCTGTAACTTGAGCCCATTATTTTGTGTCCTGCACTCTGGAATGACCGAGAAGAGATCCTGACCCTCCTCTGTGTGGCAACCTTTCAAGTACTTCATATCTCCCCTCAGTCTTCTGTTCTCAAGGCTAAACATGCCCAGTTCTTTCAGTCTCTCCTCATAGGGCTTTGTTTCCTGTCCTTGTTCATCCTCATTGCCTTCCTCTGAATCTGTTCCAGTTTGTCTGTATCCTTCTTAAAGTGTGGTGTTCAGAACTGGTTGCGGTACTCAAGATGATGCCTAACCAGTGCAAAATAGAGGGGAACCAATACTTCACATGATTTGAAAGCTATACTTCTGTTAATGCAGCCTAAAATAGCATTTGCCATTTTTGCAGCCACATCATGCTGTTGCCTATTATTCAGGTTGTGATCAACAACAATCCCAAGATCCTTCTCTCATGCAGTATTGCTGAGCCAAGTATCTCCCATCTCATAACTGTGCATTTGGTTTCTCTTTCCTAGGTGTAGAACTTTGCACTTTTCCTTGTTAAATTTCATTCTGTTGTTTTCAACCCAATGCTCCAGCCTATCAAGATCCCTTTGAATTTTGTTTCTGTCTTCCAAGGTATTAGCTATCCCTCCCAATTCTGTGTCAAGTGACAGGCTTATAAAACTCTTTACAGTCTACTACGGTTGGTTTCTGCCTCACCCTTGAGGAACTGTGGTTCTAATGGAATCTGTCTTCTGCATTTACCCTGTATAGCTCAATACTTTGGGGAAATAAAGACAGGCATTATATTGATGATATTGGTTCCTCCATCTGAAACGAGAGCAGGTGAATAAAATACAAACATTGCCACGAACTGGGTTAGGGTTAATATTTGGCATGAAAACTTAATTTTGCTCAGTCCTTCAAAAATATACCCTTTTGAAATGAAGCAGCCTTCGTGTGTGCCTGAAACTGTTCTGCAATGCACTAGCAATGTACAGTATATACTGGTGAGTGGCATTACAGTGAAAGCTCTCAGAATTCTGATGTGCCAGCATGATCTGTGACGTCTGTAACACAGTTGACCCTGATGTGCTTTGTACAGCGCACAAATCTTCTACAACAACTCTTGCTTTGTAGCTCCCCTCCTCTTTTGAGCTGATGAAATGTAAAGTTCTCTGTTGCTGTAGGTGAAGTGGGTTGCGTTTTTCATGCATGCTCATTGGTGAGGGGGGGGTGCATACAAAGCCTGGAGGTGTGAGGATGATAAAGGGATTGTCCCTTGGCTTGTGTTGACAGCCCAAAATAATGCTCACCAGTTCTCTGTCAAGAGTAGCTGTAGTCCATGTGTTCTGAGGTCATAGATTTTGTCAAAGCTCTATAGTAGGTGACTGTTTCAAGATAGAAGGCGGAATTTGTATTTTAATGTTAAGCTGTTTATGCAGTAATACATCATATTTTTCATTTGAAGGCTTTGCTTCTCTGAATCTCTCAGAGAGCATATGCTGATGGGGGGGCATATACATTTAGTAATAAATAGTTTTAGCACTTCAGCGCCCTTTAAAAATGTTTAATGCCTCCGAGGAAGACATTTAGTTGAAATGCATTTAAGCAATTTCCATATAATAAATAAATTGCTACTTTTTGAGCACCAGTTTAAGGCCTGCCTCTCTCCTTACTCTGTCATCTTTATATCAAAACATGCATTTTAAGTACTGGAATAATGGCAGGTAGTTAATCGTAGGTAGCCTTTGGCGATGGCTGATTGTCATAAATGCAGAAAATTGCATAGTGGTTTTATTGCATATGGATTCAGTCCTTCCCATTGTGTTTTGGGGGGGGGCTGTTTTCAATAGCCGGGCCATCTCCTAATCCAATATGCTTAAACTTGTAATGTCTGCTAAATCAAATGAAATACCTGAGTTTCTAAGCCTGGAAACTAGATGTAGTTGTGGGCTGTAACAACTTTCTTTTGTTCGCTTCGTGTTGCCAGGTCTGCAGAAGTGCCTCGGTGCCCAGTGGCTTAGAAATTTGAGTCTGGCACCTAGGAATCTGAGGGTGTGTATTTTTCCCCACCCTATGCCATACTTCAAATAGTAGGTCTGTTAAGCCCGGCCACAGTTGAGGAATTGTTCAGTTATACTCCCCGCTTGCTGATGGGGAATAAATTTGCGTCTATATTAAGGGCCTAACTAGACATGGCATTAAGTGTGTGAATGCAGTTCATGTGCATATTCTCTCATAATGTAAATAGCAACTAAGGGGAAGTCCAAGCAGTCCTAGGACTGCAGAGGTCTGGATAAAAATCTTCCACTTGGGAGTTGCTGTTAGCATTTCAAGGGAAGTTCCCATTTTCTGTCTGTGGAGGCTTCCCCTGAAATGTAAGTAGCAGCTTCAGAGAGGTGATTTTTGTTTGGACCATGGCAGAAAGGGGGAGGGGGTCCAGCTTCCTATTCCCTCCCATCTCTGTGGTTCCTGAGGCTGCTCAGGTTTCCCAGCGGCTGCAGTTTCCATGAAATAAAAACATGCTGATGAATTTAACCCATGTAATTAATGTCTAGTTTGGCCCTATGCATTTGGCATTTTCTGTGACTCCCTGTGCTTTCTTATCATCTACCAACCCAAGTAGTCACTCTACTTCCTCCTCCTTCCTGTTGTTCTTTCCGGATGAGCTGCCAAGAAAGTGCCATCATCGGTGGCTTGTGAGGGGGCAACACAACCTCACATGATACATACCAGGGGTTCCCAAACTGCGGTCTGTGGATCACCAGTGGTCTGAGTTTCATTCAGTTAGTCCATGGTATGTCCACATTAATTTTTCACTTTTATTTTTAATTGTATTTTATTGCTTCTTTTATTTCTTATATTGTATTTTATTGTATTGCAATTTGAATTCTATGAGAAGCAAACTGTAATTCAATAAAATACAATATAAGAAAAAAAAGAAGCAATAAGAACATAACTAAAGTTCACACAGCATCTAGCACAGCGCATTACAGGCAGCGGGCAGAAAAATCATTCAGTGGTCCATCAAGACCACCACCAATTTTCTAATGGTCTATAGGGGGAAAGAAGGCTGGGAACCACTGATATAAATGCAACAACTAACATGTTTGAAGGAATTCAAAAAATTGGTTCCAAGGAAAAGTGTGTTTTGTTTAAACAGTGACTGTCCACTTGTGTAAGCTACCAAGCCACAGTAGGATGTCTACCACAAGACAGTGTGTTTGTTCCAATACTTTTAAAGAACTGGAAGCACTTTCAGATCTTGCAGCAAATCATATTATGTAGTCTGATGCAGAATTGATGAGCTTCAGCCTACTGAGTGAACCAAAGAATCTTGCCTTAGATGTGGGACCATCTCTCTCTCTCTCTCTCTCTCTCTGTGTGTGTGTGTGTGTGTGTGTGTTTCCCAGTTTATATATATATGTTCTTCAGAATATAAAAAAGGGGGAGTAAACCTATGAAAATTGTTTGTCACTGCTACTATGTAATTTGCATAACAAGCCACACTTCATCCAAGTTCTAGCAGAATTCTTGTTGAGGAAAAATGTTAATCTCCTGGCCTATTAAAAGCCGTTTCCCTTGCAGTCAGTGCTTGCATATGAATAGGATTATATAAAACGCTGCTTTGCCTTTCTGCCAAAGTAAGGCAGAACTGTGGGTCACACTTCTCAGCTTGGCCTACTTTTCTTCTGTAAAATAGGTACTAGAAGAACAGTTCAAGTTTTCCTCCCTTTTGAAATGGCTTCCTTCTGATAGTGTAGCAGCAACGTAACTATTCTTGTCTTCTCCTGTGGATAGCTCTAGTTAGCCGGCTGTGCTGCAATGCTTGAAGACAGAAGTTGTGCTCTTAAGCATATGTACATAATAGTGTTCTGCTGTGGTCTACAAACACAATAAACTCTGTTCTATTATATATAATTGTAACTCCCATCGTAACAATTGGGACTTAATTCCTGCTGTATACATTTTAGATTTGGAGAGTTGTATAACAGTAATCTGTCAAAAATAACGATAGCAATCAAAAGGTCATGAATGATATAACAAGGCAGAGAATCCCACCCATGTTTTAAATAGCTGTTGGAGGCCACAGTAACTTTTGATTTTGGCCTGTCTTTGGTTGCATTTCTCTGAGACATTTAGCTGGTTAAATTTTACATTATTGTTTTATTATTAATATCTATTACATTTATATCCTACTGTTCCTCCCAGCAGGAGCCCAAAGCAGCAAACAAAAACACTAAAAACACTTAAAAACAGACATTAAAATATATTGAGACAAAACATCTTTAAATACATTTTTTGAAAAAGCTTTAAAAACATTTTAAAAACCAATTCCAACACAGATGCAGACTGGGATAAGGTCTCTACTTAAAAACCTTGTTTAAAGAGGAAGGTCTTCAGTAGGAGCTGAAAAGATGAGAGATGGCACCTGTCTAATATTTAAAGAGAGGGAATTCTAAAGGGTAGGTGCCACTACACTAAAGGTCCTCTTCCTATGTTGTGCGGAACGGACCTCCTGATAAAATGTTATCTGCTGAAGGCCCTCACCTGCAGAGTGTAGTGATTGATTGGGTATATAAGGGGTAAAACGATCTTTCAGTTATCCTCGTCCCAAGCTATATAGGGCTTTGTACACCAAAACTAGAACTTTGAATTTAGCTCAGTTGCAAATGGGCAGCCAGTGCAATTCTTTCAGCAGCAAAGTGACATGTTGGTGATACCCTGCCCCAGTGAGCAGTCTCACTGCCGCATTTTGCACCAGCTGCAGGTTCCGGACCAACCTCAAGGGCAGCCCCACATAGAGTGCATTACAGTGATCCAGTTTGGAGGTTACCAGTGCGTGGAGAACAGTGGTCAGGCTATCCCGGTCCAGAAACGGCCATTTAGCATTCTTTTGACATGCTAAAATGGAAGCATGTAATAGAACTGCTTTGCTGACATTGCTAATTTTTCCATCTGAGTTTATACTGAGTGCAGAAATTAGGGTGGAGTTTTGGGGTACGTTGGGCTCCAATCCCTGGCAATATGTATCTGGGTCAAAGTTTCTAGTCTCCTATTCTTTCCTGGAGAATGTGCCTGAAATTGGCCAGGCTTTGTGGTACAGAAGGAGAAAAACTATGCCATACACAAAGCAGTATCCGAAGATTCAGCAGGAGATCTTTCACCCTTTGTTGAGAACTTTCCAATCCTCCATCCCCTTCTCCAGGACTTCAGCCACCCATGCCTGTATTCTTGGAGATGTCGGCCACAGGTAAGTTCATTTCATTCTTCCTTCCCAGCCTTTCTGAACTTGGTGCCTTTCAGATGAGTTGGATTACAACCCCCATTAGCACCTGCCAGCCTGGCTCATGGTCAGGAATAATGGAAGTTGTAGTCTAACGACATCTAAGAAGGCACCAGGTTGGGATAGGCGGCTATTTGCTATTGTGCCTATCATTTTCACCTTAGATATTTCAGTTTATTTAGTCTTACTGCTCATAGGGTGCTGGTGACACAAGTATCAGGGCTGGCAGGGACTTGTGGGTTTGCACTGGTGCCGTACTCTGCTGGCAGTGAAGTGGGTCATGCAGCTCAACCATCACACTACAATTCTCTCACACTATCCAATCCTTTAGCTCAGTATCTCTTGCTCTTAATGGAAGCAGCTCTCCAAGGCCGTGGGCAGAAGCCTTTCCCATCATCTGCTACCTAACAGGAGATGTTTGGGGTTAAACGTTTTGTATTCAGAGCATTGCTCTACCACTGAGCTATGCCCCCCTTATGGAAGGATGGTTGCTCGCTTTGCAGGGTGTCCCATTATGCTACTCTCTTGCTCAGTATCTTACAGGAGCTGCGAGGCAAGCTCATTTCAGCGTTGGATGCCACTGGTGAGCTGAAGACACACTTCCGCCTTATCTGACCTCATCTGTGTTTACTTGTGCCCCCTTCTCTCCATACAGAGTGGGCAAGCCATTGACCACCCTTGACAACTTTATAGTAATTATGGTTTGGCATCCTTGTGATGAGGGGGGCGTGATGGAGGAGGGACGAAGGAAGAAAAGCACATAGGGTGCTGAGTAGATCTGTCATTTCAAGGTGCTCCAGGTAGCCCTAATACGCTTGGACTCTGCATGCCTTCCAGGCTCTTCTGGAAGCTTTGCACTAGGACTATTTTGGCTTTTCTTGCAATCTGCTTCACGCTTTACTGTGATGGCACAATTTTATTTGGACTTCAAATATGTCTTGGCAATGAATTCACTCTCAAGCTCCATTTTTCTGTCTGTAAAATGGAAATGATAGCCTCCCTCACTGAAGGGCTGTGGCTTAGTGGCAGAGCATCTGCTCTGCATGCGGAAGGGTCCAGGTTGGATACCTGGCATTTCCCAGGTAGGGTTTGGGAAGTTTCCTTGCCTGGATCCCTGGAGAGCCATTGCTAGTCAGTGCAGACAATACTGAGCTGCATGAGCCCAATAGTCTGACGCTGCATAAAGCAGATTCCTAAAAGGACAGACCATGGTAGGGATTATAAATAATGTTTATTTGTAATACAATTATGTATGTATTACATTTACGTTGCATTACATTTATTTCCTCTGAGGATCTGAAGGTGGCATATGTGGTTGTCTTCCCACTCCCAAACTTTATGCTCACAACAACCTTTGAGATAGTGACTGGGCCAGGATTTCCCAGGGAACTTCATGGCTGAGTAAGTGTTTGAGCCCGGGTCCCCCAGCCCTAGTCCTGCTTTCTCCCCTTATTGTATGGCTACCTGCTTCACAATGGCCTTCTGCTGGTACTAGTTGGTTTGGAAGAAACAGTGTATTTTGGTGATAATTAGGAAAACATTTTTCCTGACGCTGTTTTCTCTCTCTTAGCAGGTAGTCCTCAACAGAGTGGAATGCAGAACAGTCTTGAAGATGACAGTTCAGATATGATTCAAACCTTGCTGTCAAGCCGCTGATGGCACCCATGACCCTGAGCAGACTAACACACCTCGTTACCAAGGAGGGAGGCTGTACCAAGCAGAAGTAGAAGGTTCAAGAGGAACTGCTCCTGAGATAGCAGAAGGCAGCCAAAGGGTGTGAGAAGCCAAAAGGCTTGGCTCCTGCGTGATCCCATGTTGTGTTGAAAGGGGTATATCAGTTAGATTTTGCCCATGTTAGAAATGGGCAAAAGGACACGATGGAGATGGTCTCCCATTTGAGATGTCAGAGTCGCTCTGTGGTTTGTTGGAGCATGAAAAAGTCACGAGCTCTAGTGCTTGCTCCTTTACCTTCTTAAGTACCTTGCCTAGGCGGAGACTTTCTGTTTTCTAAACCACAGTTTCCCATGACATCTAAACAGTGGAACAGTGGTTAAAATACCTACAAACCAGGATCGGGTTCTGGTATGCAACTTTGGTTTGTAGGAAGTTCTTAAACTATGGTTTCCTGGTTCAGATATGGGAAGATGTGATTTAACAAACCAAGTGTATGAGAATAGGAAAGGGAAAGCCGACAAGGGGGGGGGTTACAATCGAGCATAAACAACATGTGGATGCTGAAGCTTGTTCATGCTCTAACAAATCACTGCTTTGTTGAAGGGGCTTTTTACATCTGAACTAGGCCAACACTTTGGTTTACACCTGGCTTCTACCCCCTTTAAAAGCATGTTGTGAGCATTATCAGGGAAACGTTTCTGTGATGGAGCTATCTGGTTTTCCTGTTCCCTCAAACATGTGCTCTGTGGTCTTTGTGTGCCCCTTTTCCCCCCAAGCTTTGCCTTGGGTACGAGGGCAAGACTGAGCTGGATTTTTCGTAGCAGTTTGGCCAAGTCCTTTTCAACTCCCTTGTGAAGAAGGCTGCTGAAATATCATTTAGAAAGTCCCCTCAAGCCCCTACTATCTTCAACAATGGGTGGGGCTAGCAGAATACTCCTGGGTATTCAGCAGAACAATGGTTGTGAAAATCATATGCAGATGGAGCGGAATATGCATCACTGGCATGTATGGGGCCAGAGCTAGCAAGACAGTTGAACAAGTATGCAGAACCTCATCGTGCCGGAAAAGCGGTTAGCACTGCCTTTTCTTGTCTGTCCTCAGGCTTTTCTTCTGCAGCAGGAGCTAGAAACTTGCCTTTTGTGTTGATTCTGAAAGAGATTTTCCAAGACTACAGATGATACCAGACTTTACTAGATTTTATCGTTGAAGCTGTATTACGCAGCATGCTACTATGTATGCTTCTTGACAGTTCCTCATCCAGTCCACAGAAAACCAGAGGCAAATGTATTGGGGGGGCAATGCCCCCCCAGGCTTCCTCCTGCTGCTTCCCCTTCTGGACCTTTTCTTCTTCCAGAAAAAAGGATGCATCTGGCAGAGCCCTACACCATTTCCTGTGGCCAAGGAGATGCAGCAGAGGTCATCTGGGAAAGAGAACTTGCACCTTTCACAGCCCATAGTATCTTGCTTTTACTTTCCCAGCTGGTTACCATTCTGAGTCCACACATGACAGGGATAGGGAACCCATGGCCCACCAGAGGCTTTGGATTCCAACTCCCAGCAGTCCCAGCCAGCATGGCCAGTGGGCAGGGGTGATGAGAGTTATAGTCTAGCAACATCTGGAGGGCCTACAGCTTCCCCATCCCAGACAAGGTGTGCAAGATGGGTGGCCGTGGGCTGCAGACCTTGCAGGTAGGCCATTTGTCTGGCCTCAGTAGCAAGCTTTGACTATATTCACCTTTATTAAAGGGTTGTGAGAAATAGACTTTGAAATGTCTTTTTGTTTCCTTCTAAAGCTTTTCTTTAATATACACACAGCGTCTATAGCCCCATTTTCTTCTAAGGCGCTCTAGGTGACATATGTTTCCCTTCCCCCCCTTTATCCTCAACTCTGCCAGGCAGTTTGTAGGCTGAGTGATAGTGACCAGTAAGCTTCATGGCAAAGTTAGGGGGTTTAAATATGGGTCTCCCTGTTCCTAGTCTTGATACTCTTTTTTTTTTTTTAACCATTCTTATTTTTCTTGATAGTCTCTTTCCAACAAAGAGAGTGACGGCAATTCTAGTCAGATACTCTTAACTGCTACACTGGCTCTCAGTTGCACTGCAGATTTTCCCGGGTAATATTTCAGTTCTTGGAGCAGCACGTGTGTTTTTTATCTCCTTTCAGTCCTCTCGAGCGTCTTGTGAGAATGTGCCCACATGCATTGCATTCCATTCGGGGAGATTAGGCTGTCCTTCAAGGCATGCCTGTAGTTGGCTTTTCTGTCATGATCCAAAAATTGTTTTCCTTTTAAACCTCTTTCAAGAGATTTAAATGCCAAACCGGTGTGGCCGCAACACCCTATAGATCTGAGTGTGTCTAAAACGAGGACAGTCCCCTTCCAGCGCCATGTGATGAAAATCTTTCTCCTTGTGCACTATGATCCCTTTATTGCAGGGATGGGGAAATCTGTGGCTCTCCAGATGTTGGGCTATAGTTCCCATCATCCCTGACCGTGGACCATGCTGGCTGGGGCTCATTTGAGATGGGAGTCCCAACAACATCTGGAAGGGGATTGGTTCCCCAGCCTTGCTTTATTATGTTCAGATATAATACGTGTTTGGTGCCCAGCACAGGTGAGCCCCTTTTGCTAGCAGCTTTTTAAATGGCTTATCAGACGTTTTAGTGATTCTTGATGACATAGAGTTGTTTACAGTAGTTTGTTGCACTGTTAAAATTAAAACAAAAAAACCTCTAGCACTCAGCAGCAAGATTAGCAACAGATGTTTTTATAACATTACGAAAGCCTAAGTTTATGAGCAAATCAAGCAGAAAAGCTACAGAAGGGCTATATTGGAACCAAGTATTATGTTCAGTAAAATTTCACCACAGCTCACAATGCCATAAAAGTTTCTTTAAAATTGGGTCAATATATCCCTTATGTTTTGCTTCACCATTTTTTAAAAATCTATAGTCTTGCTTTCACTCCAAAATAAATCTGTGCTTCAGAGTTATGTGTATTGTTGTTGTTGTTTGGCTTCCTCACAAATAGTCCAACTTAGCAGTTTACCAGAATAGAAAGATGGAGCCCCAGTTACAAAGTGTAAAAACACTGAATTTTATTTCAAGCACTTTGCACATCTCTCGTTGAAATCCTGGGGTTTCCTTTCTCCCATTCAGGTTCTTTAGGCAGCTTTATTCATGTTGGCTCAAAATTGGTCTGCGTTTTGCACAAAACGATTTATAGGAAATTTCTTTGAGCGCAATTGGATCTGGTTGAGTACTTATGCAAGTTGTGAGGTCTGTTGCAGAAAAAGGGGAGAAAAGGCCAAGGTTTTCTTTTGGTCTTGCAAATTGGCTACTTTCTGATCCACTTATTTTAAAAATGGGATGCAAGAGCTAGTACCCACAGAATGTCACGTTTAGCTGTTCCCACTCAAGATTGCCTTGCCACTCTTTTATAAATGGGCTTCCCATAGGCATCTGGTTGGTTACTGTGAGAACAGAATGCTGGATTAGGTGGGCCATTGGCTTGATCCAGTAGGCTGCTCTTACGCTCTTAAGTGCTTTTCTTCTTTGGTCCTGAGGCTCTCTGTATTGAGAGCAGACCTGCTTCTTTTTTAAAAAACAAACACCCGGTCTGGTTTCCAGTTCTCTCATTACTACCTGTGAGGCACTGAGGTAGCATTTCTACCCTGTCATAGAATCATAGAATAGTAGAGTTGGAAGGGGCCTATAAGGCCATCAAGTCCAACCCCCTGCGCTCCAGACAGATGGCTGTCCAGCTGCCTCTTGAATGCCTCCAGTGTCTTTTTGTCCCATTCATAAAACAGCTTAAAATGAACAATGTGATAAAGCCATGGAATATAGAACCATGACAAAACTGGCCAGTAAGTCAGTCAATTGAACTGAATGTGACTGGTGAAACAGCCAGGCTTTCACTGCTTCCCAGAAGACCAACAGAGAGAAAGGCATTCCAGAGTTTGGGTGCCATAACTGAAAAGACTGTCTCCTGTGCTTACTTTGCCACACCTAAGATTGGAGGTGGGTGGGAGAGAACACACAGAACACGGGTTTTGTTCTAAGCCATGGATGTGGATTTTTTTTCAGCCCGAGGGCCACATTCCTTTCACGACAACCTTCCGGGGGGCATATGTCAGTAGTAGGCAGGGCCAGAGGCAAGAATGGGTAGAGCAGCAAATGAGAACTTTAGCTTTGCGCAGTAGGTTAGTTTCTATACACATTTGTACACACCTCCTAGCCAGCCAGCCAGCCATTCACAGTGAGAACAGGTGGCTGGGCTAGATGGGCAGGGCCGGCTCCAGGCATGCGGGGGCCCTTAGGCATCAGCTTGCCCTGGCCCCCTGGTGGGTGTGTGCGCATGCGTGTGTGGCCTGCCCAACCCCCCCATGCCCCCCTATCTCTCTAGTCTTTACCATTGCCCTTAATGAAGATGGCGGCCGTGGTTTCCCTAAGGGGAATGAAGCCTCCACCACCATCTTTGTTGATGGCACATATGCGTGCTATGCACGCACATCTCTGCCATCAACTAAGATGGCGGCAGCGGCTTCAGTACCTTAGGGAAGCTGTGGCCGCCATCTTCATTAAGGGCAATGCTAAAAAGCCGGCTGACAGGTATGGGGGGGGCACGGATCGCGGAAGGGGAGCTGAGGGCCCCTCAGGGGCTCCTGTAACTCCAGGGCCCTCGGGCCAGTGCCCAACCTGGCCACCCTTTAGAACTGGCCCTGTAGATGGGCCTTGGCCTGATTTAGCAGGGCTTTTCTTATGTTCTTAAAGAATGCATTGGGAGAGAGGCTGTGTGCCTGGCATACATCTAGCTACTTGATCCAGCACTTCTGTCAAGCATATCTAACACATCTGTCTTTTGTTGGGCTTCGTGTTCATTCAGAAGCTGAATTAACTGTATTTGGGGCAGGGCTTTATACTTGGGAAGTGCTTTGAAAATCATAAGAGCTTGAATTCTAAACTGATGTGACCTCGCACGGAGAAGCTGATCAGCTTCTACTTGAGTTAGTGACCAAGAAAAGCTTTTTATGTTTTAGTTTTGGAAAAGGTTGGAGGCAAAAATGGAAAAGATGAATAAAGCAGGTACAACTATTTTCCTTTGTAACTTGTCCCCCTCTGTGGATTGTATTCAACCAAATCTTATTCAGGGTAAAAAGGTAAAGGTGTCCCCGCACTTGTAGTGCGAGTTGTTTCCAACTCTTAGGGTGACGTCTTGCGACGTTTACTAGGCATACCATATATATGGGGTGGGATTGCCAGTTCCTTCCCTGGCCTTTCTTTACCCCGCAGCATATGCCGGGTACTAATTTTACCAACCACAGATGGATGGAAGGCTGAGTGGACCTCGGCCCCTTTTACCGGAGTTTCGACTTCCTCCTTCCGTTGGAATCGAACTCCGGCTGTGAGCAGAGCTTTCGGCTGCGTTACCACCACTTACCACTCTGCGCCACGGAGGATCTTCCTATTCAGGGTAGACACATTGAAATTAATGAACCTAAGTTAGGTATGGCCATTAATTTCAATGAGTCTACTCAGAGTAAGACTAGCATTGGATGCTACCCATAGTTTTTTCTATAGAGTGTGCAGAATTACAGTATTGGAATTGTTGAACGTATGATATCGGAGGGGGAGGGTTTGCTGCTAAAGTACACAGTAGTATGGGGTGAGCCTAGTAGCAGCAGCAGCAGCAGCAGCAGCAGCAGCAGCAACCTGAATTTATGAGCACAGGATAGTTGAGGTGTCAGTGCTCAAATTAGAGTGGGCCCAGTGGAAGCCCGGCCCTCTTCGCTTTTTGTGATGGCCTGCTTAGCTACATGTTTGGGAAGGCTATAGGGATTAGGCTAACATTGGGGGAGACTTGTGATTTTCATTACCCCCCTTTTCTACCATAACACCTGAAAGATCATCTCACCCCTTATATACCCAGTCGATCACTCTGCTCTGCAGGTGAAGGCCTCCTGCAGATACTATCTCATCAGAAGGTCTGTTCCACACAACATAGGAATCAGGCCTTTAATGTTGTGGCACCAGCCCTTTGGAATTTCTTTCCTTTAAATATTAGACAGGTGCTGCCTCTGTTGTCTTTTGGGGGCCTACTGAAGATCTTCCTCTTCCAACAAGCCTTTCCGATAGAGATCTTTTGCAGTCTGCATCTGTATTGGAACTGTTTTTAGATGTTTTGTTTTATCGATGGTGTGTTTGCCTGGGCTTCTTTGAGATGCCGTCCTTTAGGAAGGATGGCTGTAAATTGAATCTAGTATCAGTGTTACTAGTATTAGTATTACTAGTACAACATTAAGCTGGGTATTCTTCCTAAAGAGATAAAATTTATTAAGTTTATTATTTATTTATTGCATTTAGATACCACCTCATAGCCGAAGGCTATAATTAAGAACGTTAAAAACAAGTATACAAAGTATGTAAAGTTGAAAATAATGGAAATCAGCAGTTGGAGCACATGTTGGTTTTTATGAATGTTATCTTGATTGGCTTTGCCATCTTGTGTTCTTGTGTGGTGCGGTAAATGAAAAACTCAGTAGAGCCAGTTGTCTTATTAGGCATATGCTGAGCGCTGGGGAGCAAATATTAAGGTGCTGGAGGAGAGCTGTCCTGTCTGCAGTCTACCCTGTGACAGCTTTCCTTGAGGTGTTGGGAGACAGCGTTGAAGGCAGTCCCAGCTGTCAGTCTAATTGGCTTTTGTACATAGAATGGGGTGGTCTGTGTTGTTTCTGCCTTGGGTAGCCAAAGTCTTGTCCCAGACCTGATGAAAAAGCATAGGATTGTATCCATGGCAACGCTAGGTAATGCATCCCATCAGCGCAAGGAGTTCAGTTTATGCATCAGGACTTTCCCTTGCTCCTGATTTAGGATTGTCTTACATCTCTGTGTGAAGCTAAATTTAACTGCCTTATGCAGGAGCAGAACAGCTGTGTGGTCACTATAGTTTCTGGCTCTGATGCCCTGGAGCGATTGGTCAGAACCCGTTTAACAGGAAAGGTTGTGCTTATAGAGTACACGTTGCTGGAACAGCATGGCTCAGGAGACAGTATGGTTTCTATGTCAACTGTGCCTTTAAAGTAACTTGAAAATTCATCTGTATATGTCTCTGTTCGTTCACCCCCTTGCAGTCTCTTGCCATTCTCAAAATCAAACGTTGCAGATTTCAGTGGCCCTTGTCATTTGCCACCATGGCAGTGCTTGGAGGGGGGATCATTTCTACATCAATTCAGCATATTAGCTATTAATTAAACTTTGTGCTAGGCAAAAATACCCTTCAGAATGAGCCTGGACACCGTGCTTTGGGATGCAAGAGCCCAACAGCATTTTCTTTATGCTTTCCATATTGCTGCCCAGAGTGACTTCTTTTCAGTGCCTGCCGGTCTCATCTTGTCTGGAGGCACATGTTTGGAGAATAAGCTGGATGCCCTTGAGCGGTGGTGGAACTGGGGTAGCCTCAAAACCTACTGTGTTAAGGCCCAGGTGACCAGTTATTTAACGACATAAGAGCTTGCTCAATCAGGCCAGTGGCCCACCTAGGCCCACCTCCTTTTTCACAATGGCCAACCAGAAGCCTATGAGAAGTCCACAAGCCAGACCTGAGGGGAATAGTACTGTCCCTTCCTGCAGTCTCCAGCAACTGATTCAGAAGCATACTGCCTCCAACAATGGAGGGAGAACATAGCCATTGTGGCTAGTAGCCATTGAATTCCATAGTTTAACTATGCATTACTTTCTTTTGTCTGTCCTGAATCTTCCATCATTCAGCTTCACTGGAAGCATGAGTACTCGTGTTATGAGAGATGGAGAAAAACTTTTCTGCATTGAATGCCAAACTAGTTGCGAGTTGAGAGATCAGTGAACAACATCTCCCGTCTTTTAAAAAAGTGTTAATGGGGAAGATTTGCATTGGGGACCGTGTTGCTGGGGGAAGCTTGCAACATGGCACCTTACAGAGTTGCCTGTAAGCAAAAGGGACAGGTCCCTGCTCCCCGGGAGCTAGCAGTCTAAAACAATAGAGAGCCTTTTTTGTGAGCAGAGTTGCAAGTCTGCATTAAATAAAACATGGCAGTGCTGAACTTGCAGTGGTTGTTGCTCAAATAATATCTCGGTTCAGGAATTGGCTGACCGGTCCTGCTTCCATTGTCCCAGCCAGCTGCAGCTGCTGGCCTTGGTGCATCAAAAAGGAAGGTCTGAAAGAGGAGTCTGCACATTCAGCCAAATGTGCATAGTAGGATCTGTCCAGGAATGGCCCGATCCCCTAAGCCCATTCAGTTAAACGTAATTCCTTTTTCAGACCTTCCCAGGTCAGAGGTTGAGCCAATAGGAATAGGGATGTTGCCATGGAGCTAGCATGCACCCCACACACATATTCTGAGAATGCTTGGAGTCAAAAGATGGTATCCAGTACTTATTCCTGTAGCACAACAATTTACGATTGTGCAGTGGAACTTCCCCTCTCTCCTTCCCCATGTGTGCCCCACACCCTCCCCCAGAACAAGTTTAGGGGTGCACCAGTGACGGCTGCTATGATGTCATGGGGGCGTGACTAATAAGGTCATGGGGACATGGCCAAGATCTGGTCAAGATCTGGTTTTCTTCCTATCCTGCATTCCTATCCTCCTGCATTGAAAGATTCTGTGGATGCTTAAACATTGCAGAACCTAAAGAAATGTAATGGTGCCTTACTTTGGTTTACAAAAGACAGTAAAATTATCGATAAAACAAAATGAGCATTTATATATGTATAAACGCAGTGGTTAGAGTATTGGACTAGGATCTGAAAGATCCCCATTCAGTGATGAGCAACACTAGAAACTCTTTTGAACAGCTCTCTCCTTCAGCCTACCTGCACGTGCACACAACACAGTGGCCACTCTTTTCTTTCAAGCTACGTCTGTTTAGATGCAAAGCATCAATCACACACACATCCACAGAGCAATCCATTTGGTCCTGCTTTTCCCTCCCCCCCCCAATGGTCAGCAAAAGGCCCATTAGGGTGAAGGCCTACCCCCCACGCCACTGCCATCCTCCTGCTCCTCCCCCTCCCCCTCCAACAGTCAGCAAAAGGCCCGTCAGTACCAAAGTATGCCCTCCACGACACTCTGTGGTTTTTGCTCTTGCTCGCCATGTAGCAACAAACACACACTCACCTACTCTGCACCATCAAATACTGAACTGGATTGACACAAAAATGTCGCTGCTGCTTTCAAAGTCTAGGTGCAGAGAAAGAATCATGTTTCCTGTTGCTTTGCACAAACGCAAACTCTGAGAGGAACCAGTGCAAAGTGCAGATGCATGCATCTGATTGGCTCAGATTGAAATGCATTGGGGATGCTCTTCATAGTCCTGCCCTAATGCTATGGAGCTTCTAATGTGTTTCTGAGGGACTTCTGATTGGTTGAGTTTATTATGTGGGAAATAAAATAAAAATGGAGGTGCTGAGGGGACCCCTGCTCTCCCTAAGCCACTCCTGCTAGAATTTTACCCCTGGAGACAGATGGGACCATAGCAATGATTGTGATTGGCTGTGCTATTCAGAGATGCTTGGCCAGAACACAAGATGGACAGAAACAAATCCAAAGGGTCTCTAAATGTGAGGTACTGTATTGAATATGAATGTAAGGAATAGCGAAAGGGTGCACTGGGGGCGGGGGAGAGGGGGAAGTTCTGTTGCGAAAGTATAAATCATTGTGCTGATGGAAGAATTTACTTCGTGCCATATTGGATGCAACCCAAGCTCCTCAACAGGGCTTCTAGTTTTTAGCTTTCTATGCCTTTTTGCATGCGTTTATGAATCTCTGTTTGGAAGGGCATAACCTGTAATTGCGTCACAAATGGATATTTTCATGTTGGAGCATCTGTAGGGACTGATGCACTTTTATGGGGCAAGTGCTCCAGGGCCTTGTGAGTTACCCATTCTGACATAGTAAGCTTCCAAATGTGCCACTCCTCGATACAGTCACTGTAAAAAGCTGCTGGTTAAAGACGAGATAAGGGCAACGAGCATTCAAATGTTTTAGAAATGTTTTGCTCATTGATGGAGTAATAATTCAAGCAAGGACTGATGCCTTCTTGCCTTGATCTTCCTCTTCTGAACATTAAGCAAGTGATGATGTGCTTTGCAACATGTCTGGCAAGATTTGAAGGTTGTGGAGGTAGGATTAATGAGTTCAGGACACAAAAGTCTGAATGTGCTTGCCTCTTAATCTGTAAACTGAACAACCTGCCAGAAGCTCATTTGAAATAAATCAGTCATCTATTATGCCGTGTTCAGAATATAGGTTCTCAAATTGCAGCTTAAGAAGTATGGGCAGGACTCGGCTCTATTCAAAACAAAACCGGTAAGATACCCATCTAGGAAATACCTGCATCTCTCTGTTTCCAGATATGGATATAGAGAAATCTCCTCCTTAGTATTATAACAGATGAGCATGTTGTTTTTTAAAATATCCTAAGGAATCTAAATGCTACCTGATGGTTATTCTGGAAGAGAATATTATTACATTTTCGTGTGTGTGTGTTTAGAATGGGAGTCCATATTTTCTGTATCAAATAACATTTTAATTGCTACTTGGCTATTTATGCTGCCTTCGGGGGCAGAGGCAGATAAAGCAAGTTTGAGTAAGATGAAGCAGTATTGGAATAGATAAAAATGTGTCTGGGCCTAGGTGTCTCAGACAGGTAAGGAGGTAAGCTTGTGTCTGGCCTGTGCCATGTCACATAGATTGGGCACATGTGAATGGATGCATCCCACTCATGCTCTCTACATAGAACACACACACACAGTTGCTGTACATAGAAAACAAGCATGTCAGGAATATTTCTTTCATAGCCTCCGGTGATATGCTAGTTATCTATGTGTGAGAATTTTTTTTCTTTAGAGCATTCAGTCATTGGAGCTGTAATCAGCGGTCTGAAAAGGTACAGGCCAGACACAATTCTACCTTCTTGCTTGTTTGTTTTGAAATCAGAGGCTTTATTCTCTCACAAACATCTTCTGAACAATCTGACTTCAGACAAAGCACGTACTAGTAAATTTCCCTAAGTCACGGGACACAACTGCCCAATGTTCTCTGAGGGCTAGAATAAGGAGATGAGCTGGATCATCTGGATGTGGTACAGGTGTGGGGAACCTTTGGCCCTCAGGGTGTTGCTGAACTACTTACTCCCATCATCCCTGATCATTGGCCGTGCTTGCTGGGGCTGATTGGAGTTTGTAGTTCAAGCAACATCTGGATGGCCACAGGTTCTTCACAACTGAGGAAACAGATCTGAAATTAATTTCCTGCCAATATTATCTGAAGAAACAGATCTGAAATTAATTTCCCACCAATTCTTTTTTTCAAAATTTGTGAACGAGGATTTAATATTTAACATTTAGCATTGGTATTTAATAACTCTGTGAGGCAGGTTACGCTGAGAGCTAAGAATTGCTCCAAGTTCCCCCAGTGGGTCTCCCTGAATCTAGACTAGGCTGCTAACCACTACAGCAGCCAGAGATACAGGACAAAATCAGACCAATCATAGAATCTCCAGAAGCTTGCTGAGGCAATACCACCTTGGTGAGCCAGATAAAAAAGACAGCAGGGAGGTAGCAAAGCTTGCATCTGTCATGAGCCATACTAGCAGGGGATGGACCAGCGAGCAGGAGGGGGGCAAGGAGGACTTGGACTCAGACTTTCCAGTTGGGAAAGGACCCAGCAAGGGGAGGGACCTCAAAGTGGGCCCCGCTCTGCATAGTGACGGGTCACCTTCCGCAGTCCCAGACACCCCCTAGAAAAACCACCAGACCCACCTGACACCCCTCTGCCAGATGAGGTGCATCTCACAGCACACGTGCCACTGCGAGACAGCTCTCCCCCCGCTGAGGGAGAGGACGGGACAGAGACCAAAGTCCCACCTTCGCCCCGGTCCAGGAGGCAAATGTGGCGGGAGATTCAACAGTCCCAACTCAGGAGGTCTGCGCTTATGTGCAACAGTGACTCAGGCTACACGCAAGCAGGGAGCCTGCCCAGTTCTATTTAAGCTGGGTGCGGAGGAAGTATTAGTTGCTGAGCCAACGTCTTATTGCTGCCAAGTTGTGCCTAGTTAGCTGGAGAGGGATGCTGAGTTCTGAGTAAGTTGTAGGTAGATTCATGAAGCGCACTGAACTGAAATTTTCTCTTACTTCACTAAAAGAAAAAACTACAGTTGTGTCTGAGTCCTTCGAGTTTGGGCAGGACAGCATCCCTGTGGAGGGAATTCCACAACTGGGATGCCATTGCTGAGAAGGCCCTGCTACTGCTCATACCTTATCCCCATCCCGGCCACCGAGTTTCAGATGGGGAAGGCACATGGAGCATACCAAGGCCTCTAAGGAAGATCTTAATGTCCGGGCAGGCTTGTTTAGGAGAAGGGGGTTCTTCACATGTCCCAGACTCTGGCACTGAAGTTAGCAGCTGTTGTCTTGGGCTAGGAAGGCAGTGATTGGAGTGGAAAGCTTAGGAGAATGAAAAGGAAAGAGGAGAGGCAGAGGCCACATCCAGTCCAGGCTGCTTCCGGCCATTTTTGTCAGTTTTCACACTGTCTTTTAACATGGCTACCAGCAGCTCTAGGCTGGATTCCAATATATTGTGTTTCAGAGGCTCACTGGCAAGCTGTTGGTGTATATTAACCCATTTATACACAACACATATTCAGACCTTGCGTTGTCATATTGAGACTGTACCGTTGAACCTCTGGCCCTTCCTTCCTCGCATGGCTCGTGAGCATATTTTGCTTCCTTGCCACAAAAGTTCTGTCTGACCCCAGTTGATCTCCAGGGATGAGAATGCCATGGATTGTCATGGATTCCCATTAACTGGGGGTTATTAGTTAAGAAGAATTGAACCTATTACATCTTGCAGTATCTTCTGATCTCCTGTAGGACAAGTAAGGTGAGGGGGAACATTTTTTGGTAATTTGGAGGGGGGGAATCCACTGTATTTCCATGGAAAATATTCATTTGCTACAATGGCATTGTTTCATCAAATTAGTAACATAATAAGTATGCATGATACGAGACAGATTGGGCAGCTTCAGTGTTTTGCACCTTTTTTTTAGATGACTTCCTCTAGGAAGCATATAGATTAAATGTCTGTGCACGCACTTGGCTTAGTTGTTTGGACAATGTCTTCTTTTGGTTTTAAATTTGCCCCCATTTGCAAACATGCTAAATCAAATCCATATCATTTTGGGGACACACAAAGATGTTTTGAAAAGCCTACATAGCTGCTGAGGGATAAAACTTCACTAAGCAGAACGCTTGCAATGGATGTGTAAGTGGAATAAGCATTCTAGTAGCATTAGAAGTGGGGGATTAACCTGGTTGAAATTATTTTGCCTTAAACAAGAGTCATTCATTAAGAGTAATTTATATTGTTGCGGATGTATACTCCATGCATATGTTCTGTGGAGCAGCGAAGGTACCAAGAGACATGGGGAGCTGCCTTATACTGAGTCAAACCATTTGGTCCATCTAGCCCAGTATTGTCTACACTGACTGGCGCTCGCTCTCCAGGGTTTCAGGCGGGAGCCTTTTCCCCCAGCACTATCTGGAGATGCCAGGGACTGAACCTCGGACCTTCTGCATGCAGAGCAGCTGCTGTGTCACTGAGCTGCTGCCCTTCACTGTTCCGGCTCTGCCAGCAGGGATGGAGACTGTCAGGCCCAGGGCCCAAATGCGGCTCTTCAGGCCTTGGCACTCTCTCCACACCACACCCCTTCCTACCTGGAGATACCAGGGATTGAACCTGGGATCTTCTGCATGCAAAGCAGATGCTTTACTGGTGAGCTGTGGCCTTCCCCTCTCCAAGAGCAGCTGTGTTGTGCATTCGCCTTTGCCTAGAAGCATCCTCTAACCTCTTGGATCCCCCCCTTTCTTTTTTATCCTCTTGAGAACAGGCAGCATGGCTGTCTTCGGATGCTGCACTGTGACAAATGATTCATCACGATCTGTCTGTCTTTGGGGGTGGGAGGGGGTGACACCGTTGATGCCCTTCTCTTCGTCCTGAGACTATTTGAATAATTCGGGGGGGGGGAAGAGGTGAGAGCAGAAGTAGGTGCTGGTACCTGTGTCTTTCCTTCCTTTTTATTACCTGCACTTCCTTTTTTGTTACCTAGGAAACCAGAGTTGGCTGGCATGTTGATGATCAGGTGAAATCGGAAGTAATTTTAGCTGTCAAAGGTACCTTCCACCTCTCTGAAATTATCTCTACTGATCAATTGAATCTTTTGAAATGCCAAGGCTTGTAATCTCCTTTTGAAAGTTGTGGGCACCTTCTCTTCAGCTCCACCCCCTCCTTGCTAAATTTCTGTGCAAACCTGCTGTCAAAATACATGTATATAGTCATCTTCTGGAAATAGTTTCAAATGTTAACAGTTCCAGTAATTATGTCTTAATTGGAGTTCTAAAATACAGGGAAAGTGTTGATGGCGCTACAAGATTCCATTTGCATGGAACATGTTCATAGGTGTGTGTTTTAAATGTGTTATTGGTACATGATAATCCCCATTCACATGAACAAGGAACAAGAAATTCTGGGGTGTGCTCTTTCTTAATGCATTCATATAGAGGCCCCATCTATACTATATATTTAAAGCAGTATCATACCATTTTAAACAGCCTTGGTTTCCCCCAAAGAATCCTGGGAAGGTAGTCTGTTAAGGGTACTGAGAGTTGTTAGGAGACTCCTTGGGAAGAGGGATAGATTAAACCATTCTTGGAGCTCTGTGAGGGGAACAGGAGTCTCCTAACAACTCTCAGCACCCTTAACAGACTACCTTCCCAGGATTCTTTGGGAAAACCAAGGCTGTTTAAAATAGTATAATAGACCTTTAAATGTCTGGTCCAGAAGTGGCCAGAGTTTATCTCTGAGTGCCCCCATCGATAAGAGAGGAGGATGACTTTCACTGCCCTTCTGCCTAGATCCATTGGATTCTTAGGATCAGATAGAGAATTCTTGGCCAGTCTTCCACCAACCTGAGATTGCTTTTTAATATTTCAACCATTTAAAAGGGGTTGGTTTGGCTGAATTGCTTGAGAAATCCTGAGTTTACCCATATTTGTCAACATGGGGATCTTAATTATGGTTAATATAGCCGTTCCATAGTTTGCCCCACCAGATTTGGCAGAATACCCTCAGTTGCCTAGTTGTCCTTCCCTTCAACTCTCTTAGCTTCCCAGTGAGCTCCATTATCGCACATAGATGCTGTGTTTGATTTCTATAGAATTATGAAATCCACCAGGAGAAGGTATGCTTCAGATATCTCTATGTGAAAGAGATAGAATCATAGAACAGTAGAGTTGGAAGGGGCCTATAAGGCCATCAAGTTCAACCTCCTGCTTAATGCAGGAATCCAGATCAAAGCATTCCCGACAGATGGCTGTTCAGCTGCCTCTTGAATGCCTCCACTGTCGGAGAACCCACTACCTCTCTAGGTAATTGGTTCCATTGTTGTATGGCTCTAACAGTTAGGAGATTTTTCCTGATGTTCAGTCGAAATCTGGCTTCCTGCAACTTGAGCCCATTATTCCGTGTCCTGCACTCTGGGACGATCGAGAAGAGATCCCAGCCCTCCTCTGTGTGACAACCTTTCATGTACTTGAATAGTGCTATCCTATCTCCCCTCAGTCTTCTCTTCTCCAGGCTAAACATGCCCAGTTCTTTCAGTCTCTCCTCATAGGGCTTTGTTTCCAGTCCCCTGATCATCCTTGTTGCCCTCCTCTGAACCTGTTCCAGTTTCTCTGCATCCTTGAAGTGCAGAGACTAGAACTGGACGCAGTACTCAAGATGAGGCCTAACCAGTGCTGAATAGAGGGGAACTAATACTTCACATTATTTGGAAACTATACTTCTGTTAATGCAGCTTAAAATAGCATTTGCCCTTTTTGCAGCCACATTGTACTGTTGGCTCATATTCGGCTTGTGATCAACGACAATTCCAAGATCCTTCTCACATGTAGTATTGCTGAGCCAGGTATCCCCCATCTTATAAATGTGGATTTGGTTTCTTTTTCCTAAGTGTAGAACGTTGCATTTATCCCTGTTGAATTTCATTCTGTTGTTTTCAGCCCAATGCTCCAGCCTATTAAGGTCCCTTTGAATTTTGTTTCTGCCTTCCACGGTATTAGCTGTGCCCCCCAATTTTCTATCATCTGCAAACTTAGTAAGCATGTTCTGTACTTCCTCATCCAAGTCGTTAATAAAAATGTTGAAGAGCACTGGGCCCAGGGTCGAGCCCTGTGGTACCCCACTCGTTACTTCTGTCCAGTTTGAGAAGGAACCATTGATAAGCAGTCATTGAGTATGATTCTGGAGCCAACTGTGGATCCACCTGAAAGTTGTTCCATGCAGCCCACATTTAGCGAGCTTGCTAATCAGAATATCATGGGGCACTTTGTCAAAAGCTTTGCGGAAGTCAAGATATATTATATCCACAGTATTCCCACTGTCTACAAGGGAGGTTACCTGATCAAAAAACAAGATAAGATTTGTTTGGCAGGATTTGTTCTTCATAAATCCATGTTGGCTCAGTAATCACTGCATAGTTTTCCAAGTGCTTACAAACTGACTGCTTTATAATCTGCTCCAGAGTTTTTCCAGGGATTGATGTTAGGCTGACTGGTCTGTAGTTCCCCGGTTCCTCCTTTTTGCCCTTTTTGAAGATAGGGACAACATTAGCTCTTCTCCAGTCATCTGGCACTTCACCAGTCCTCCATGATTTCACAAAGATAATAGACAGTGGTTCTGAGAGTTCTTCAGCCAGTTCCTTCAATACTTTAGGATGCAGCTTATCAGGCCCTGCCGATTTGAACTCGTTCAGAGTGATTAGGTATTCCTTGACCATTTGTCTATCAGTCTCAAGCTCCAATCCTGCCCCTTCCACTTCCTGTTTCCCAGGAGGGTCATAGACCCTTTTTTGGGAGAAGACTGAGCCAAAGTAGGAATTGAGCACTTCTGCCTTTTCTTTGTCATCTGTTATCATTTTGCCATCCTCATTGAGTAGCTCTGCCACCATTTCTTTTCTCTGTCTTTTACTATGGACGTATCTGAAGAAAGCTTTTTTGTTGCGTTTAGCATCTCTCACTAAGCTCAGCTCATTCTCAGCTTTAGTCTTCCTGATGCCATCCCTGCAATTCCATGATACCTGCCTGTACTCTTCCTTTGTGGCCTGGCCTTCGTTCCACTTCCTGTATGTGTCCTTTTTTGTCTTCAGATCATCTCTAAGCTTTTTGTGAAGCCACATTGGCTTCTTCTGCTGTTTCCCCCTTTTTTCCTTGTTGGAATTGCTTGCCATTGTGCTGTTAGAATTTCCTTTTTTAGAAACTCCCACCCACCTTGGACTCCTTTTCTCATTAGGGTTGCTTGCCATGGTACCGTACTTACAATTGTTCTGAGTTTATTAAAATCAGCTTTCCTGAAGTCCAGGGTGTGTGTATGGCTACTTTCAGCTTTTGCTTCTGTTAAAATCAAGAATTCAAGTATAATGTGGTCACTTTCCCTCAGAGTTCCCGTAACTGCCACTTCATCCACCAAATCATCTCTATTGGTTAGAATCAAGTCCAGGATAGCTGATCCTCTGGTTGCTTCTTCCACTTTCTGTAGGAGAAAGTTATCTCCAACACAAGTCTTGGCAGGGATTGTTGATTCCTGCCCCTGCCTTCACCTCAGTTGCTGAGGGCCCTCCAACTGTGTAAACAAATGGGAGGTTGAATCAAGTAAGAGTTGATATTGCAGGTAGCTGATTGTGTAAGATCCTCCAAACATGGTCCTGGAAACGTGAATGGATTCTTATAAGAGCAGATGTTTGCAAGGAAGGTCTGTGTGTAAACCATTCAGGGAGAATGTTATTAATAGTGATATTATGACTTGAGAGCAGGAAGAGATGCAGCAGCTTTAGCCCAAACGAGTTTCTATTGGCTTAACAGTTACCCATATAGGGCAGTTCCTTTGTCATAGTGTCACCGTGGACCACAATGGCGCTTGCAAGTCTTCCTCCTCGCACCTGGGTGGTTGACGTTTGATACTGCCAATTTTAGGTGGTGATGAGTGGCTTGTCTGCTGCTGTAGCCTGAGCCTTTAAAGTTAAGCTAGGTTCATTCCTTCTTGCAAATTCTCACCTGTAATAACATTCCTGCTGGCCAGCATAGGGCCCACTGAGACTTTGTTGGCTGCATAGGTCTTCACATGTTTAACTGGGTGGAAGTAAACAAAGTCCTTTTGCTGCTCCCAATGGAAGAGATTCCATCCGTCTTTATTCTTTGCCGAGTGCAGTGGAGAGTGGATAACACGTTTTTGCCACTGTGAATTCATCTAGCTCTTTTTCGGAAGGAGGGGTTGCCCTCTCACACAGTTCCTCAGTTGAACCCTTGATGGAACAATGTTGCCTTTTGAGAGTTGTCTTGAAACAGAGGTTGAGTTGTCAGTATATCCTACCTTTAAAAAAAACGGTTGCAATTCAGTTTCCCCATACAGAGATCTAGGGCAGTGCACTTGAATGGCCCTCTTTCTCTGCAAATGACAGAGAAATGCTTTGTCACAAGTAGT
Organism: Rhineura floridana; assembly: GCF_030035675.1. Taxonomy (NCBI): domain Eukaryota; kingdom Metazoa; phylum Chordata; class Lepidosauria; order Squamata; family Rhineuridae; genus Rhineura; species Rhineura floridana. The sequence goes on from NC_084496.1 coordinate 14,858,002, forward strand.
TTGCAGACATTATTCCCTCTGGGGGAGGAGTTCTTGATTCTTATAAACCTTGAAAAAGTGTTTGTTTTTTAAAAGCTAGCTGGTGATATTTGCATAATTTTATAGAAATTAAAGGCATTTTCTTGGTTCCCTTGCATGAGCTGGAACTCGTGTGTGTGTGTGTGTGCGTGCGTGCGCATGTGCGTGCGAATGCGCAGGTTTCTCCATAAAGCACAAATCTGCCTGATGCACACACCCCTTCAATCTTTTTGGACAGCAGCTGACAACCCAGCAGTCCCAGACCCCTCCGGAACTCCTGTCTAGGAATTGACAACTTAGGGTGATCCCAAAGTAGGTTTACTTTGTAGCTGCTGATAGCTTTTAATTCTCTTTAATTTGCTGTATTGGAGAAGGATCTGTTCAGATAACACTCTGTGCAATACTTGTGCCCAGTGAAGAGTCTATAGCATGTGTAGATCAGATCCCGATTCAAAAAGGTCCTTGTAGATCTAGAAAAGGTAAGTAAAAATGATCAAGCACTTAGAGCACCTTCCCTCTGAGAAAAGACTACAAGTGTTTGGCATTTCTTAGGTCATGGGGAGCAAAGCCAAGTTGGGGGGGGACACAATAGTTATGTAATGGGGAACCTCCAGTTGTTGGCCTCCATCTCCCATCGACCCCAATAGTTAAGGCTGGGGAGTTGGAGTCCAGCAACATCTGAAGGACCACAGGCTCTCTGTTTGTGCAGCAGGGATTTATAAAAGTCTACATGATATGGAGAGAGTGGGTAGAGAGAATCTCTCCCTTTCCTACAAGTGTGATGTAATGTTTAGAGTATTAGACTAGGATCTGAGAGACTAGGATTCAAATCCCCACTTGGCCATGAAGTTCACTGGGTGACCTTGAATCAGTCACTGCCTCTCAGTTTACCTCACAGAGTTGTTGTGGGGATTAAAAGAGGAGGGGGAGAACTATGTACGCCTCCTTGAGCTCCCTGGAGAGAAGGTAGGAGATAAGTGCAATAACATAAATAACTAAAATAACACTCAGACGTGTAGGTACCCAACAAAATTGGCTGGTCCTTTTAGCATAGATGAAAAGGAAGTATCTCTCTCTGTTTTTCTAAATAAATGAACTATCATTCCACTTCAAAATGACTCCAAGAAGTCTTTTAATGCTCTCAAGGGAAGCGGGGAATAGCTAGATTTCTGTCCTATAAGAAATAACACTTGGGTTTATATTCTGCCTCTCCAAAAGATCATCAAGTTATTATACACTCAACAGATGAAGGCTAATGATGTTGAAAGGAAATCACAGGTGTTTAATTGGCATGATCAGCGTGGTGTTTTTTTTAAAGTTGATTAGTCACATCATTTATTCTGTATAGGTTGGGGAACCTTTGGCCTCCAAATGTTGCTGAACTACATCTCCCAGCAGCCCCAGCCAGCATGGCCAATAGTCAAGGCTGATGGAAATTGTAGCCCAACAATAATTAGAGGGCCAAAGGTTCCCCACCCCTGTTGAATAGCCCGTGTGTTAATGGCATTGTACATTAAGAAAAGATAGTTTTCTCTCATTTGCAGTGTACATTAGAGATAGTGTACATGTTACCTTTATGATTACCTTTATGATTACCTGCATGATTTTTTTTCCTGAGCATATAATCGCAAACTTAGAGGAGCTGTTGAATGATCAACTAAGTACAGGCAAGGGGGAAGAGAACAGGTCAATGCCTAACTTATCCTCTCGCTCAGGGCTGTTTCCCCCCAGTCTAAACCTTCTCTCCCCCCCACCTCCAACCTCATACATTCCCCCTCCCAGCCCTTCCACGGTCCATTTCTCCCTCTGTCCTTTTTATTCCCATTTCTTGCCCAGATCCCTCAAGAACATAAGAAGAGCCTGCTGGATCAGGCCAATGCCCCATCTAGTCCAGCATCCTGTTCTCACAGTGGCCAACCAGAAGCCCGCAAGCAGGACCTGAGTGCAACAGCACTCCCCCCACTTGTGATTTCCAACAACTGGCATTCAGAGGCATACCGCCTCCGACACTGGAGGGAGAACATGGCTATCGTGGCTAGTAGCCATTGATAGCCCCAACTGAACATCCTCATTCCTCATATGGAACAAGGACCCCCAAACCATTCCAGAGGAATCAGCTTGGATGCCGTAGCTTTTCTTACCGCAGGAAGTGGGACTGAAAAGAGTGGAAATGTTAGTATTTGTGGGTTCATAGCAATGAAGCATGGTTTGTAACATAATTGGTCTCAAGTTGTAAAATCATTTGCATCTTGAACGCACTAAGTGAAATTCCTTCAGACACCAATGCTTTGCATTAATAAGAAGCGCCTGAAATCTCTTGTGTTGCACATATGCAGACATGTGGTCTTGGCCTGCTCCTTTACTCAACAGAGCTAATTTGAAATAAATCTTCCAGTGCCAAGTGAAGCGCATTAATTACACCGCCTTATTCTATTATCTTTGGCCTAATTTTCTAGAAAATGAAGGGGACATTTGTAACAGTTAAGAGTAGCTTTTCCTGTTAAGTGAGGTATTCAGAGCATTTGCCCACAATCTGTGCAGCTCTCTTTGGAAACCTTTTTAGGTCAATTCTAAAATGCATAACTGGAACATTTTGCTAACTTCTGTCTCCAGGTGGAGTCTAGGGTCACATCCACACCATATGTTTAAAGCACATTTATACCACTTTAATAATGAGGGCTTCCTCAAAGAACTGTGGATTACCCCTCACCGAGCTACAGTTCAAACTACATTTACCAGGATTCTATGGGGAAACCATGTGCTTTAAATGTATGGATGGAACCTAGAACTGGAAGCCACATCATGCCAGCCTTAGTCCCTGTTCTGCAGTTTATCACCATCCATGCCTAAATTCCTACTGTGAACATAATTAGGCCACAAGCTGTTGTGGGAGGGACTAGTTGCAAAACTAGGCAGGGCTATGTGGAATTTGACAGCATTGCCAAAGTGCTTCCTTGAGTTGCAGCAAGGCAAGATCCTTTCACATGTTGTTAACAGTAAAAACATAAGAGAAGCCTGCTGGATCAGGCCAATGGCCCCTCTAGTCCAGCATCTTGTTCTCACACTGGCCAGCCAGATACCGATGGGAAACCTGGAAACAGAACGTGAGCACAACAGCAATACTTCTGGAGTTTCCAGCAACAGGTATTCAGAAGCATGCTGCCTCCAACCGTGGAGGCAGAGCATAGCCGTCATAACGAGTAGCCATTGATAGCTTTATTCTCCATGAATTTGTCTATACAAGTATATGTGGATGCCCCTCTTCAGGACTTGCCTGAGCCTAAACTAAGGAGACTTCCTTACACTGTCATTCTTACATTTGATTGGGGAGTGTGTGTGCATTTCCTTGAAACTGACCATGTCTGCACTTTTCATGTAATGCTAAACCGTGGTTCAACATTACTGGAACAAGCTGCAGTGAGCCTTGGGCTTGCACATTCTTCCCACCTCTGACGTGGCTTTGAGGAGCTTTAGTTTTCATTGTAGACTAACTGCAGGTTGTCATGATCTTCAAATCTGGACATACTGCGGTCCAACAGGTATGGTTTGCTGGAATAGGCCAACTTGTTTCTGATTTCTTCTTTGTGGCCACACCAAATGAGGGGAAGACTCATTTCGGCACAGCCTCATAATACTAAACCATGGTTTAGTGTTACATCCAGAACACAGCCAGTGGGAGAACACTTGTGGATTTGGTTGAACTTCTCGATGTCCCATCCTCAATGCTTATGGCAGGTGTGAGCAAGCCTTAGGTTTGCAGGCTTTGCTTTGTTTTTTATTATTTATTTATTTATTTAAAATAGTTCTATCCCGCCCTTCTACCCTAAAATAGGGCACTCAGGGCGGCTTACAAAAATAAAACCAAACATGTACATAATAAAATTGTAAACAGTAAAATCACAAAAACATTGAAGTAAATTAAAATACATAAAATACAATTAAAATACATAAAATACTATCTATCTATACACACACACACACATATAGGGAGTGGTACTAAAGGGACTACAAAGGTAAAATTTAACGTAGAAGGCATAAAAATTTACTGGAATCCCCAAGTCCATCCAGTGGAACCAAGTGCAAATTAGTAACTCAAGGGTTCAAAATTGTGGTTTGGGTCAGGGGGTTCTATCCAACAGTAGCCAAACTTGGAGAAGACCTGCTGCATTTAATGGGCCTGACTAATTTAAGTCCTTTAATTTCAATGGTTCTGCTCTGAGTATTTACCAGTACAACCTGATCTGCCTGATGCCCTTCCCTGGCTTTCAGTTCCAACCAAAAATCAAACATCTGCTGAAAACATTGCTAGGTAATTGTTGGCTAAAAGCCCACTCCAAAGAGGGAGAGGCCTTAGATCGCTTTAAAAAGAGGCTCAGGCTGGGGTGTGCACCCAAAGGGTGCTTTGTTGTTGTTAGAGGAGCCTCTGGAGCGGGTGTGTGAGGGAGACCTCTTGGTCTGCTTCTGTGTGAAGCAGTTCTGAGGGTGCTTGTCTTGTGCTCGTATTGCCAAAACCTTGCCACTTGGATGGAATAATTAAGAATATTATTAATTAATTAATTAAATTTATATCTTGCTCTTCCTCCCAGGAGCTCAGGGCAGCAAACAGGCAATAAAACACTAAAATATCTTTAAAACCTCTTTAGAAACAAAACATCTTTTAAAAAATCTTTGTTTAAGAAACTTAATTCCAACACAGATGCCGACTGGGATAAGGCTTGTTGAAAGAGGAAAGTCTTCAGTAGGCACTGAAAAGATAACAGAGATGACGCCTGGCTAATGTTTAAGGGGAAGAAAGCCCGCTTCCTATGATGTATGGAACAGACCTCCTGATGAGATGGTATCTGCAGGAGGCAGACTGGGTATATGAGGGGTAAGACAATCTTTTGGGTATCCTGGTCCCAAATTGTATAGGACTTTATAGACCAAAACCAGCACCTGAACTTGGCCTGGTAGCTAAGGAGCAGCCAGTGCAATTCTTTCAGCAGCAGGGTGACATGTTGGTGATGTCCTGCCCTATTTGACCAGTCACACCTCCACATTTTGCACCAGCTGCAGCTTTCAGACCAACCTCAAGGGCAGCCCCACATAGAGCTCATGGAATGTATTCCCGACGGAGGGAAGCAACAGCAGTTATGCATTTGACATACATGAACAGATCTGCCTTAAATAATAATTTTTAAAAGCTTTAAAATGACTGCCAGGACCAGGGGCCGCTTTGGGCTCAGGACAACGACCTTGGCTGAAGGGCATTGAACCCTTGCCCATTGCGCCCTTTTCTGCTTGGAATCAGGAGTTCCTGATGCCCCAGTGGAGAGAGAAATGGCAGGTTCCTGTTGGGTAGTTTCTGGGAAGGGGAGAGAGTTTGATTGGGAAAACATTGCACGGGGGAGAGGTCACCATCCCCTCAACCTGTGCTGCCCCACCTCATGTAGATGCTTTTAAACTTTTCTTTTAAAAAAAGGCAACGCAGATCCAGTTGTGGATCTCCCATGTCATTTATTTATTTATTACATTTATATACCGCCCCATAGCCGAAGCTCTCCGGGCGGTTTACAGCAATGTCATGTGGTGTTCAGCTTTCAGGGAGGAGAGAGTCATTACAGCACAGAGATTACAAGCCTTTTTCCAATGTTAAACCTTCTAACGTGCCCAAAGGAGCCAGAGTTGAGAAGAAAACATCCTCTACTTCAGAGCACATCAGTTTGCTGAGTTGACTGTGCTGTCTAGATCCACCCGTTCTTCCCTTCGTCTCCATCTGGGTGGAAGAAATGGTTGGGATCTTCTGTACTTAAGGAAATGGATCAAACTTCCCTCAGCACCATTGCCTTTTCCACACTGTGGTCTGTGAGCTTCATTCAGGTGGTCCGCAGCACATCTGTGGATTTGTGGTTGAAGACGGAAGGCGGCACATCCATCGTGTTAAATATTTTTCGCTGTATTGCTTCCTTTATTTTTTATACATTATATTTTATTGTACTACAGTTTGAGTTCTGTCACTTAAATTGTGATACAACAAAATACACAAAAGCAATAAAAAGCAATAAAAATACAATTAAAAGTCACACAGCATCTACACAGTGCATTACAGTTGCAACAGCAGGTGGAAAAATAATTAAGTCGTCTGCCAAGACCTGTGTCGATTTTCAAGTAGTTCATGGGGGAAAAGATTTGGGAACCTGAGCTAAACTTAACCCAGTGGCTGTTAGTCGTGATGTCTACATGTAATCTCCTGGTTCAAAGGTTAGCACACCATGGACTACCTGCTGTTGAGCGGCATCAATGGAAGAGGACAGCTGTTTGCTTAATTTCTCCCAGAAATATCTAGGTGGCCACTGTAGGGAGAAACAGGAGGCTGGAGTAGATTGACTTTTGGTCTGATCTACCCAGGGCTGCTGTTAAGTTCTCATTTCGGGGGGGGGGGGAAGGTGGGTTGAAGAAAAACAGGCACATCCATTAATGGGTTGTTGTCATGTGTGTCATTTCAGGTGCTCTCACAGTTGGCCTTGTGCGACAGTGTCAAACCATTCATGGACGTGACAGGACCTGTATTCCTCCACGGTTACCTCCTGAGTGGGTCACCACCTTATTTTTCATCATCATGGGAATCATTTCACTGACTGTCACGTGTGGCTTGCTAGTGGCTTCCCACTGGCGAAGAGAAGCAACTAAATACGCACGCTGGATAGCATTCACTGGAAGTAAGTGTGCCCTTTTTGGCTCCAGAGTTGATCTGGCCGCAGGCCAAATCTTTGGGAGTCACCTTGGCTTCTGGAGAGTCAGCAAAGGGAGCACCTGTGTCTGTCTTTCTGAGATGCTTTTGAACACCTTCCAAGTAACCTGAAACCCCATGGGGATCCTCCCTTTCCCGGGAGGAACCTAAGAACTCTTGCCTATGTGCAAGAAGCCTGCATAATACAGGCTCCTTCTCCAGCAGAACTGCTGATGGCAAACCCATAGCTTGTACCGCTGGTTTCTCTGACCTGAAAGGATCAGGAACTTAATCAATTCTGTATTCTCCCATGGAGATCTGGGTAGTATTTTTCATTTCAATTTATTGTGCGGTCACAGACCCAATAAGACAAATCAGATAAAAGGAAACAGTCTATAAAACATTTAAAATATACAATAAAATATAAATATGACTTTAAAATGGAACATTACAGTTTGAAAGAGAGGACCATCTTGCGTATTCTTTGAACTGAAAAAAGGGACTTAGCTACTGGATAGCATGCATTCTGCCCCGGGAACGGGGGATCTTTTCTTTCTCCCACAACAACTTTCTGAGGCCGCATGTCAGGTTAGTCGTTGTTCAGCCTAAGGATTCGAATTCAGGTTTTGGGTTTCCCTGTCAAAGTTCAACATGCTAACCAGTGTGCCAGTTCCCAGAGACCTGGGAGTATCTTGAGCCTGTCTTTTAAGATCATATAATAATGTTATTTGGGGAGAATCAGTCTGCAGTAGATCAAGCTTAACCTGTTGCAAAAAAAGTGGTTTCCAGCAGAACCTACCTGTTAAGATTAGTCTGCATAAAGAGAGAACCTTCCAATCCCCACTGCCAAACAAGATATTTGCCTTTATGGCCCTTCTCCTGAGACAATTAGATTGGGGAGGGTCAAAAAGTTGTTACTGGGACCTTCAGCTTGTTGACCTCCTGATACAAACGTTTAGATTTGTAAGCAGACTTTTAGACCAACTTTTGCGTGTTTACTTTCAGATGATCTAAGTCCTCTGTATTGTAGAAATAGTTTAGAGGAGAGAGTGTTTCATGGAAAGCAGGATTTCTGATCTTTCCAGGTGGATAAAAATGTCTGCAAGGAGAGCAGCCAGCTTCCCAGTCTGCACTGCTGAGGCAGCCCATAATGGCTGCAAGTTTGTGAATATTGCGGAGGTTCTAAGGGTTGTGGATTGAGAAACCTGGTTGATCAAAAAAAGAACTTGCGTAATGATGATGGTCCATAAGTGAAAATGGGGTGCTGCCCCACCAACCTCAGTCTCCTCTCAGCCAGCCTCCACCTGCACTGCCTGTCGTCTTCCTCCTCCTCTTTAGTCTCAGTGTTGCCCTTGTAGAACTCAGCAGGGAGGATGAGGGGACTGCATATACAGTAATACCTCAGTTAACAAATCCTCCAGGAAGGAATTTTTAACAAAGTCTTTTTTGGGGTGTGGGGGATGCAGGGAGGGGACATACTCTGACATAGTTAGAATGTGGCTCCTTGTCTCCTGGATTGTGGCTGCTGCAGGCAGCTCTCTCACACATGGCTGGAATGGCACTCCCTGCCAGGTGGCGCAGGCGCCTCTGCCGTAAACAGGCCTTTGCGGGCCCTGGACGCAGGGTTGACTGCGGGCACATCTGCTTGAATGTAGGGAGGATGGCAGAGAGAGAGAGAGACCAAGCCCCGGGGTGGGTGGGTGGCTGCCCTTGCCTGCCTGCTCAAGTGTACGGAGAGGAGAACTTTGCTCAAAGCTTTGGATTGCTATAGCAAGATGCTACATGATAAAATAAAAAAGGCAAGGCAGGCACCCCTGGATTCATTTTGGAAGAAGCCTTCAAGTGGTCTATATGCAAGGTTTACCTGAACTGGTTGTTTCATTTCAAACATGCATATCGTTAGTAAAGTTTGCTGAAATATGTCAGACTGCTCTTACTTTTTGTGGTGTAGGAACCTATCCCTGTTCTTTCCATGTTATTCCTACCTTTGGTAGCAAAGTTTCTATTAAAAGAAGCAATGTCCAGGAATGCATGTACTTGGCTAATTGAGGTATTATTGTACTGTACAATTCTGTGTCTATTGCTGTTATCAGCCTTCACAGGTGCCACATTTAGAAATAATAAATAATAAGCCTGACTTGTAGAAGAAACAAAGTGGATAATTAGCCATGGAAACTTGGGTTATGGATCTCTTTGGATACGGCAAGTATCATGGTCAGCCCTATTCTATGAAGTAGCCCAGGTTTGGTCTGTGGTGCTTGGAGAAGTGGCTGCTCCAGGGGCAGGGCAAATCAGCCTTTGGATTGGATGTTGTAGCTTTTGGGGACGGCACACAGGGGCATCTTCGCCTCTAGACTTTTTGATCTGGAGAGCTGGGGGTGGTAGACCCTTTTCTAGACCTCCATGGGCTGCACACAGCTATATATAAAGGCTGGCCATGTGGAAAGTATAATTGAAGTACAGACTTCATTGCTACAAGATGTGGTAGTTGGCCACAGGTTTAGGTAGCTTTAAAAAAAAGGGTAGACAAAACTCACAAGTAGACTCTGCAACAAAATGTTGTGGTGTGGAATGCTCCTGTTCACTTTGTTCCAATTGGCCAGCCATGTGCTCCGACACAGTCCTCCATTCCATGCCCCCTCCCACCCAGTTTTCCATTTTTGTTCCACAGCAGTTGTCAGCATTCTGTGAGTGTGCTGCTTTGGGGGTTCCAACTCACCCTTAAGCGTTTCTTTTTCTTAAATAAAATACTTCTGCTCTTTTGCTGATACCACTTCCTGAGGAAATACAGAATGGAGGGAATGATGGAAGGACAATACTGTCAGTGGCAACTGACAGTGGTAGATACGATGGCAAAATATAATCAGCCAAGTTCAGAGCTGGCCTTTCTCCAAATTCCATTTGCTGGAAGAGGGGAGTGCAAGGAGCTAGCAGGGGGTCCTCTTACGATATTGCCTTGTGCTTGGCTTCCCAGAAGCATCTGACTTGTGTGATGAACTCTAGCTCAGTGGCAGAACTATCTGAGGTCCCTTCCAAGCCTGTGATTCTATACTTCTGTGCACAAAAAGTCCCAGACTCAATACCTGGCATCTCCTGGTTAAAAGGAATGGGTAGCAAGTCATGAGAAAAGTCTCTGGGGAGCCATTGCCATTGCGATAGACACTTGTACCAAGCTAGGTGGGCAAATAATCTAACCCCATGTAAATCCATTTCTAATATGACCTATGATTGGTTTCTGTTGGATACCGGATGCAGAACTAAAGCAGTGTATACCCCATCCATTTCAAGCACATGGCTTCCCCCAAAGAATCCTGAAAACTTTAGTTTACCCCTCCCAGAGCTACAATTCCCAACCCCTTTAACAAACCACAGTTCCCAGGATTCTTTTGGGGAAGTCATGTGCTTGAAATGGATGGTCTGTACACAGCCTAAGTAGACCTTATGCCTGATCTAGCGGGGTTCCCTGTATGTTCTAAGGAGGGAAGGGGGTCTTTGGGTGGCTAAGGTTGAAGGATATCCATGCTGCATCAGCAAGAATGAGTCAGGAGCATTGATTTTCCAATTTTCAGTGGGGGAGGGACCTAGGAAAAGGTGAGTGCTGGCCAGTGGTTGTAATGGTATCTCAACAATCTCCCGCTGTGTCCTGTCTTTGAAATTTGCTTTTAGGACATTTACTTTAAGATCTGCAAGTGTAGATGCATTTACATAGGACAAATGGGACCGTCTCTGCTCAAGAGAATTAATGGACACAAATTTGACGTTAAGAAAGGTAACACAGAAAACAGCCTGTAGGGCAGGGGTTCCCAAACAGTGGTCTGTGGATCACCAGGGGTGTATGAGCTTCATTCAGATGGTTCGCAGCATATCCACATTAAATAATTGTTGATTTTGATACCAGTCTGCATCTGTATTAGAATGCTTTTTAAAAAATGTTTTGGGTTTAGAGATTTTTTAGCGTTTTGTCACTTCTTCTTTGCCTCCCTGGGCTCTCTTTAGGAGGAAGGTTAGGCAATAATAACAACAACAACAATAAATATTTTTGTTCCTTCTTTTATTTCTTATATTGTATTTTATTGTATTTCAAATTAAATTCCATGGAATGCAAATTAAGAAATAAAAGAAGCAATAAAAATACAATTCAAAATCGTACAGCCTCTAGCACAGAGCATTACAATTGCTACAACAGGCAGAAAAGCATTAAGTGCTCCACCAAGACCATCAGCAATTTTCAAGTGGTTCATGGCAAAAAAAAATGTTTGGGAACCACTGTTCTAGGGGAACTTTTTAGTCTTTCTGGCCATTCAGTTGCTGGAATCTTATTTCTCCTTCATTCAGAAGAGTGACTTAACAATATAAAATTGACTAAGCTAAGCATCATGGGTGCCTTTATTCGGTAAAGCCATTAAACTCTGGAACACAAGAGCTTAAATTCAAAACAATCTCAAGATGCCACGTAACTCCACTTAGACTGAAAGAATAACAAAAAAGATTACTTATGATTGCGTTTCTTTGTTTCTTGTAAAATAAAATTGTTATTTATAACTCAATAAATGAAAGTTGGCTCTGGTCTACAAAAGCTTCTGCCATAATAAAAACAGCCATTAATGTCCCACAGAGTGTTTGTTGTTTTTCATGGTGACTGAGAGACACCCTGCTCCAACTGTGACAAAGTGGTTATTGTCCCTGTAAAATATGTAGGAGATTTTATTTATATTTAATAATATGGAGGCTCTTGACTTACCAAGTTCAGCCTTTTTTACAGATTTGCAGTCTGCTGGGCCCAGGTGAGGCCTTGCAATCAGCTGCTCCAAAGAAAGTGAGTGGAGCCAGCGTTAAGGACTAAGCCACCTTATGAGGGCCATGGGCCCTTTAAGCCAGGGTATAAAATCTTAATAAACTAGCAAACAGATGCTGGCAAACAGGAACAAAGCCCCAAAGAATTGTGGAAATTGTAATATGAGGCAACAGAAAGATGGAGCGCAGTCCTTTGCTGCAGCTGCTGTTGTAACTGAGCCTATCATGTGAGCCTGTCAACACTGCCTGGCACTTGGGAATATAAGGAAAGGTGCCCCTTCTTGCTAGGCTACTTCACATTCTGAACTAGTACATTCAGTGGAATAAGGTAGTAAAATAGTCTGAAGCCGTTTTTTATTCCAATGTGGACTCTGCCTCTGACTCCTGAGCCAAACCAGGCAACCTCCAAGTTCTGGTCAGTGCACACTCCTATCCTGTCCTCTTGTTATTTTGAGCTGGGTGCCAAATTAACAGAAAGCTTTAAGCTCCCCCTAGTGGTGTTTTAACTGGGGTCCTGATAAACTGAATTAAGCCTGGATTGGTAGGTGTGGCGTAGTGGTTAAGGTGTTGGACTACAGCCTGGGAGACCACAGTTAGAATCCCCACACAGCCATGAAACTCACTGGGTGACCTTGGGCCAGTCACTGCCTCAGCCTCATGAAAATCCTATTCATACGGTCGTCGTAAGTCGGAATCAACTTGAAGGCAGCAGGGCTGTGGAGTCATGGAGTCGGAGTCGGAAGCAATTTTGGGTGGAGTCGGAGTCGGTGTCGGTAGAAATGTACTGACTCTGGCTTCAAAATAAATTTTGATTGACTTTTTAAAATATAAATTCAAAATGTCAAAGAAGCTTCCCACAAAGTCAGCTGTAGCTGAGCATTTCACCATAACTCAAGATGGAAAACATTTTGTGTGTCAGTGTATGACACAGGACCTAGATGAAGACAAATGCTGTGATGCCAAGATCAGCACATATTGAGGCAGTGATAAAAATGCTCTTACGAGAGCTTCCAGTTTAAAAAGACATTTACAGCGCTTTCCAGGGCTCTGGAGTTGGAAGTAATTTTGGGTGGAGTCGGAGTCAGAGTCGTACAGTAGAAAAATAGAGGAGTCAGAGTTGAAGGTTTGGCAAACCGACTCCACAGCCCTGAAAGGCAGTACATTTACATTTTATGTCTTTCCAGATAGGTGTTCCATGGCTGTTATGCTATCTCTGGCATGAGAAGCCATTGGTCTTCTAACGTGTGGCTAGGGTGTGGCCACAAATATTTTTTTCCTGAGGTTTGATTAAATGTGTGTTTTGTTTGGCATGTGAGCTGTGCCATCTTTTAAGAAATGTATACATTTCTAAACACCAGTATCCTGCCTTTCAATGAACATTTCCAGGATTGCTTGCAGTTACAATCAAATCAGTTCAGATTCATACAAAGGCTAAAAACTATCAGTAAAACTGCAGAACAGAATGACATGCTGAAAGCCCAACCATCTAAAACGGAGCAGCTAAAAATATTGCCATTTACTGTTCCTTTACAAGCCTGGCTAAATCAGAAAATCTGCAGCTGGCATCTACAGCTCAATATGGGCAGTAACTGGCCATTGGGAGGGCTTTCACTGCTAGGGTTCACTAACTCAAAGGGCCTCTCTTCAGTCATTCCTTTGCCTGATCTCTAATGGTGGTAGTGTGGGGGAAGAACTGGTAGACAGGTTGCCAGAATAGCACCCACGGGTGCACCTGCATCTGCAGAGGTCTTTTCTGGCGCCCATTGGGGCCCCTCCTCCCACTGATATTAAGCTTAAAGCAGGTGTGGGGAATCTTTGGCTCTCCAGATGTTGCTGAATGACATCTCCCATCACCCTGGCCATTGGCCATGCTTCCTGTGGCTGTGATTGTATTTGTCATTCAGCAACATCTGGAGGGCTAAATGTTCCACACACCTGGCTTCAAAGAAGCATTCTATTGTAGTCATTGCAATATGTTGTTCTGTGTGTGTGTAGTGTCCATGATAATTCTCTGGCTGACAGTGCACCCAAAAAGATTGGCGATCCCTGAGGTAGTAATGAAAAAGATGATTGGACAGTCCCTGCCAATCAAGGTAGAAAATGCTGGGCTAGATGAGCCAGCCTGAAATCAGTGTCAGATTCAGATGTTCATCATGTTTTTGTGTAACTGATGTGGTTCTCTGTGCTGTCTTTAAAGGAATGGCTGTTCAAGGCAGCCTTGGAAAATAAGCCGACCAAGTTACTGGCCCACATGAAATGTTACTAGGCTAGCTGCTGGCACAGACTTGTGATAATCGTCTGTCATACAATTTAAAAAGGGGATGGGGTGGGGGGTTCAGTGGGCAGAAGCTTCATTTCCTTTCACTCCTACATAACCTGCTATTGCTACAGGTGACTAGGTGAAGGGCTATTTAAAAAGTCAAACCTGGTGCTCTCCAGATAGTTTGGATTGCAACGTCCATCTTCCCTGACTGTCGGCCATGCTGGCTGGGGCTGATGGGAGCTGTAGTCTAATAAATATTCTGGAAGGCACCTGGTTGGGGAATACTGGTTTAGACCAATATTCTAATTCCAGGGGTAGAGAGAGCCCACCTCCTCACCTCTGTGACAGACCCTTCACTACTGTTTTTAGAAGAGTATGGAGAATGGATGGATGCTAATTGGCTAAATGTGGGGGCATGTTAGATGATGGGACTTCTAGATTTCATGATGGGGGAGGCCTACATAAGAACATAAGAAGAGTTCTGCTGGATCAGGCCAATGGCCCATCTAGTCCAGCATCTTGTTCTCACAGTGGCCAACCAGATGCCCATGGGAAGCCCGGAAGCAGGATATGAGCTCAACAGCACTCTCCCCTCCTGTGGTTTCCAGCAACTGGTGTTCAAAAGCATGTTGCGTCTTACCATGAAGGCAGAGCATAGCTATCATGGCTAGTAGTTATTGTTAGCCATCTTCTGTGTGAATTTTTCTGATCCTACTAGTGAAGGATGGGAATAATAATAATAAATAATGCCATACAAGTTGGTGGCCATCACTGCCTCCACTGCCTCATCCCCCCTGCCATAATTTGAGTTGGAAGGGGCCTATAATGCCATTGTGTCCAACCCTCTGCTGAACTGTGACGCTGAACAGTTGGGGGTCAGAAAAGCAGTTCAGTGTTAATGACTGGAAAAGAGTATTTAACCCTTGGAAAGGATTGTTTCACCGTTACAAATAAGAATCTGTGGGAAAGGGGGTCTGTGCTTAATGCTGGGGCCCTTATAAGGGTTTTTGCCCAGGTGCCATGCTTTTGACAGTCCTAGGGAAGCAAGACATCCCTCCAGAAGGGTAGGGTACTTTCTGCCCTGGGGACGGACAATGCTACTGCAATCCATTTCCATGCCCCTATATAGCAATCAGGGACTCTTCTTTTCAGCAGGCAAAGGATGTCATGTAGACAGTGGCCATAGTGAAGCTGTGATGTCCTTTCTGATTGGCTTACTTGTTTGTTTGATATTTATATACCAACATTAATAAAATTCTTAGGGCAGTTCAGAGGAAAAAGTTAAAAAAGACAATTTAGCATAAAAATAACTAAACCCAACAACTTGAGCAGTGTAGATTTTAAGCATGGGACAATAAAAAGTTGTTCACCTGGTGCCAAAATTATATGAAAGGTTTCTGGGGAAAGCATTCCATAATCAGGGTGCTACCACTGAGAAAGCTGTCTCCCGGGAGCCATCTGCCTTACCCCAGGTGGTGAGGCACAAAAAGAAGGACCTCTGCTGAAGAATCATAGTGTTGGAAGGGACTTCAGAGGTCATCTAGTTAAACCTCTTGCTGAAGCAGGTAATCAAGAGTGCTTCAGTTACGGAAAGGTATATATGGAGAGAGGAAGTCCCAGTCGCTGTGTCTTGCAACTTAGGTGATATTCAGAGTCCAAACAGCACCATCTGGGTAAGGATCTGTTAGTTCTGCTGTCGGTTTGAGTTTCTCAGCACACATGTCCTCTGAATCTCAAACCTCTTTCCTTTCTCATCCGTTTGAGACTCAGTGGGGAGAAACTTCCAAGACTTGCAATCTGTACGGTGTTTCTGTGCTCTGAACTATGAATGTGTGTCTCCTCCCTCCCGCCAGCCTAACCTGTGTTTTATTTTTCTTTTCTTTCAGTGATCCTATTCTGCATGGCAGCCCTAATATTTCCCATAGGATTTTATATCAACGAAGTGGGAGGCCAACCTTATAAACTGCCGAACAACACAGTGGTTGGGTCGTCATACGTACTGTTTGTTTTATCCATTTTCTTTACAATAGTGGGACTCCTATTTGCTGGCAAAGTGTGTTTACCTGGCTGACGAATGCTTACAGAGGTTGCTTCACTCGGTCATGAAGGAGAGCAGGATGCCTGTCGCATTCTCGGGAGAATGCTTACGCTGGGCTGTGACAGTCTTACCAAGAAAAGAGGAGGTCTCTGATGTGTTCTCTCACAATGCACTTTGGATTTATTTTTATTTTTAAACAGAGAGCCTTTCCCACAACCAAATACAGACAGCCTTGACTCATCTCCTGAGCATCTGGATGCGGTCAGGTGCGCACTGTGATAAGAACTCATGTAGGAGAATTCTTTTCTACACTGAGCAGCGTTATTGACACATACACACCCCATCCCAGCATCACTGTACTGGACCCATTTTAGATATCTGACAATTTTGAAAATCTCACAAGTATTTATGAACTTTGGCCGACCAGAGGTTTGCCAAGGGAATTGGAAGTGGGGCTGGCCTCACTGTCTTTTGAAGATACGCATCTTCCTTCTGTGATAGGCAAGAAGCATTTGCCGCCAAAAAAAAAAACAAACCCAGTTCAATCTTATACTAACTGCATCCTGAAGCCAATTGATCAAAAGATGTTCTCGGAAAACTGTTACGACAAAACACCTGCCTGCCATGTCCCTCACCACCCCTGTGAGCTCTAGAAACACCTTGGGGGTGTCTGGGTATTCTTCATTATATATATATAATATATATATATATATATATATCTGATGCAGTATACAGAATGTGTATACATATATATGTATATATATGTATGGGTGTATGTTTGTCTATATGTGTGTATACACAAACATAGATACATACAGACACACACAAATCCCTGGGAGAGAACTCTTGAGCGCTTTGCTAGCAAAACACTGTGGTGTGTAAAACTAGAACTCAGTACAGGGGGTGAAAAACAAAATTATAATAATTTGAAAAAAGCCATTTCTCTGAAGGCTACATAGCTGGGAAAGTCTTCAGTTTACCTCATTCTTTGTAGCAGCCCTTGGTTTTAACCGTTTTTTTTAAAAAACAAAATAGGTACAAACAACTCTATACCGTTCTAGGTGCAATTTTAAGTTAAGCTAAGTGGGTTTTTTTTTCTTTATATGGTAATTTATTTGTATATTGAGGATAGAAGTCAAGTTTGTGTCACACTTTGCAAAGGTCCGATCCCAGTAATGGGAAGTTACACTACTTAAATTATGAGCAACTGAAGTAAGCCGGTCTCTCTCTCTGTCTCTCACTCTCCCCCCCCCCATCCTCCTTGGCCCCTTTCTTTGGCTTTGCTTGTTATGCTAATATGAATTGCTCACACAGGAAATCTGCCACAAGATACCTCCTGTTGACTATAATGTGAGCTGGGGGACTGGGCAGCAAAAGCTACAATAAAGAGGGACAAATTCTTCATGTCGCCTGCAAGTATTAAGTTAAATCCACTGTTACCAAAAAGGGAGCCTTATGGTGACTTTACGTCCCCATGCTTTGTCTTATTCAGAGCTTGGAAAAGTTACTTTTTTTGAACTACAACTCCCATCAGCCCAATCCAGTGGCCATGCTGGCTGGGGCCGATGGGAGTTGTAGTTCAAAAAAGTAACTTTTCCAAGCTCTGGTCTTATTCTGATACTTAAACAGGGGTTGCCCACTTCCAAGGGGTCTTCACAATTTATAGCAGTGTTTTCCCTCTTGTCATATTCACGTGAGAACCTCAAGTTGCTGTCCTCCTTCAGTAATGGGGCTCAGCTCCTTTTTTCCCCTCTGGCTTCCAACCAAGAGAGCACTTCTGGGCCCAGCAAGGGTGAAGAATGACCTGCAGTAGCCAGAAAGGAAGATCTGAGAGTAACCATCTTTTGGCAGTGTGTGCTGAGCAGCAGGACCTGCCTACTCTTCTGGGCATAACCAGCCCACAGGAAAGCTCCTTAATTCATGTCATCAGGCCAAGCAGTAGTGCCCTGTTTTTGTAGCTCCATTCATCAGCAGCCCCCCCCCCCAGTATGTGGTCTTTGGCAGATGCCTGATAATGTTGACCTTTGATGCCAGCCCTGCTCAGATAAGTGTTGTCTGCTGAGGGGACCTGCATGTACCAGGCTTTATCTCTTTTGAACATCACACACATAAATATTTTGGGAGAAATTTATATCTTGAAGTCGTGTTGAACAAGCAGCTGCCAGTCCTTTGTATTGCAAGACTTGCATTAGCAGTCAATGAAAAATGCTCTCCCAGCATAATACAGGGAGTTACCCTCTATCCGTGGGTACAGCTATTGCTGCAAAAATGTCACATGCCTGTTGGGATTCACCATTGTGGAATAGGAATAATGAAGGGTTACCGGGCCAGCACCATGGGGAATCACATTTAGGTTAGAAAGATCCTGACCAGTTTTAATTTGTGTATGTAAAATTTGTTGTAAAAAGTGGGATTCTCTAATAGAAAAAGAACTCTGTGTTGTTTCAGATGATGAATGGCCTTCAAATCATGAAAACTTTCCCATTGCAGTATTGTTGCAAGAGGGGAACTTGATGTATTGGATTCTTTTCTTGGGAGAGTTTTTGGATGACTGTGATTTTTTCCCCCTGGAGTATTTGATTGTTAAAAGAGCAACCTGTCCACTCATCTGGACTATCTAGTTTTGGATCTGGGCATGCTGATTTTGGATTTCAACATCCTTTTAAAAACGCATTATGTTGGGAAAACTGGATATCAATGAGAAACCCCAGCCTGATCTCTGAGGTGGTCTTTTGTTTAGTGAGGTTAATTTGTTCACATTCAATAATTGGTACATCACATAGTTGAGTAAGCTAATAAAGAGGTTGTTTGGGTTTTTTTTACCTCTGTGCCCTAACCAAAAGGATTGGACAGATTGTAGTTGCCAGGCCTTTAAATAGTAAAAAAGACATTTTCTTCAAAGAATTATTAGAAATAATTCCATGGAATAATTTGGAGGTGGTGTTTTTTCCTGGAAGTCTTTGCCCTGGTCTGCTACCTGTGTGGGTTCTTTCTAGGGCTGCCAATATTGTTACCACCTCTTTTCCTGTGCAGCATGACATCTGGGAACTGTGGGTTTTTTCCTGTCACGGAGATGAAATGATATTAAAAACCTTCACCTGTTGAATTTCTGCACATCGGGCTGCTGTTTAAGGCATGAGCGCAGAGCTTATTTTTAAAAAGCTGGCAACTCTTGTCCTTTCCCAACATTATCTGTCTTGCCGTAGTTAATTACGGAGTTCATCTCCTGGTGCATAATGAATCGTATAGTCTCTCTTCATAACCTACTTTGCTACAGGTGCTATTTTGAGAACAGGAATCCAAGCATTTAAACTTGCACAGTAGCCAAGGGCAGAGTGAGTTATACTTGCAGCTGTACCTAACTGTCCTCACTTTCCTTGTGTGTATTACTGTCTCCCCCCCTCCAAAAAAATCTGTGTCTAGTACCACCACCAGTTTTCACTGAACCATCTTTCAGAGATGAGCTCTTGCATTCCTATCCAGCAGTTAGTTTCTCTTTCTACATTGGAAGGTCATGTGAAAGGGAGGGCCCATCTAAGGATTACTCAATTGGTACTCAATTCATGTCAGATGCACCACATTTTCCCCACCACCCACTCTGCCTGCCACTCTGGGATCATCCAGAAGAAGCCACTTAAATCCTCTCTCTCTCCTGTTTGAAGCTTGAAAACGTATGTGCAAATGGAATTACTAAAGAGATCTTAGTTGAGGGGGAAAATAAGAAGACAGTGGAAATTCCACTAAATAGCATTTTTTACAAGTGCTAGGAATGCTCCCAAAGTTCCCTTCCTGAAATCATCAAATGGAGGGGTTGGATATGTCACCTTGTGAGAAAGAGGGCCTGAGCCAGCCTTGACACATGCACAGAGGCCTTTTCCTATGGGTAGACTCAACATGTAAACTGCTTGAGACCACCTAGTAAGAGCAGGCTTGACTTAAGTTGTAATGTTTAAAGCTTTCCTGAGGACACCGATTAGCCACCTGGCTGATGCACTTGTGTTCTGTGTGAAACAGGAAGCCAAGCCATCAAAGGGTACTGAGAGGCGTTGGGGTCACATGTATCCAAATTGCATACTAAGCTTCTTAAGAGGAGCAGCACCCTCCTCCCATTGCCGCCAAAAAAGGGACTGCTTACATGGACAGCACATTTGCCTGAAAGTTTCACCACAGGAGAATGACCTTCCTCTGCTGCCACCACCTTCCCTCAAAACAAATTTGCCAGGTGGTGGCATTTTACTGATATTATCCAACAAATGGGTTGGAAAGGTTTAAAGAAAGAACGTCTGCCAATGACCTACTGTGAACACAGGACATCCAGCCTGTAAATGGTGAATGGAAGTCTGATCCCTGTCATTTGTAAAAGCCAATACGGCTGGAGCTTGCAAAGGGAACAGATTGGTGCGTTCTGTTTGTATAACTTGAATTTCAATTCTTTGGGTGGTGGGGAAAATCCCTGTAATTGTAAAAAGAGAGGGGGGAGAGAGAGAGTCACCAATTGCTTTTAATAAGGTTACATGGAATGCAGTACTAATTTATAGCAGAAAGACCATATCTTGTAAACTGTATATAAAACACAGTTTTATGGTGCAATTGTTCGTCAACCTTCTGTCTGTTACTTTGGGAGGGGGTCAACATTGTGGGGGGTTTTCATACCTAAGAGCATCATGTTAAAATTTGCAAAGGAATATTTGTCGCTTGTATTTGCACAAGGATTTTTTTTGTGAAAACCTGTTTAACAGGCTTTTAAATAAATGCCTGTGCCATTAATTTAATTCAGTGTGTGCAACTTTTTTGCCCAACAAAATCCACATGGGTAGGGTGAGTGTTCACATAAAGCCTTTTGAAATTCTGCTGGCGTTCCGTCCAGAGCAAATCATATGTATTAGTCCAGACACATTCACTTGGCGGCTATTTACTGAATGCCCAAAACTATTTGATGTCACAGGACACAATACTTTTTAACATCCTAGTTCTGGTGAAACGAAGTTCATTCTACAATCATTTTAACAGGCTTATGGTAAATTTCTGCGGTCTTTCTGTAACCAATAAAATTCACAGCAGATGCTTTTTTTTCTCCGAAAAACCAAAACTGAGTTTCTGTTGGTCACATTGTCTTTTACTATCCTGTTGCCATTCAAAGCCGTCTTTTTAAAGTGAGGGTGGGGGACAGCTTCGGCCTTATTCTTCAGATTTAACATCACTGGAGTCATGTCTGAGGTAAGATTGTAGGGTTAGGGATCTTATTACCAAACCATTTTGTTTTGACAGCTTCACATTGCTAAAGCTCAGTTCCATGCCCCCCCCCTTCCCCAGGAGTGTTATTTCAATTGCTGTTTTGACCTGCTGTAATATATATATATATATATATAAAGCCTTGTGAAGGATTGAAAGCAAAAGATGAAGGAAATGGCATTTTCAAATAGGTTTTCCTGCCTTGGAGTTGTAGTTCTGTCTCTGCTATGCCAAGAGATCATAAATGTTTGGGCTCAAGGTCGTTTGGTGGTCTCTTCTTCCCCCCCCCCCCGCTTCCTTTGCACCCCCCAGTCTTCTTGCAACAGTTAAGGATTATTTTCTAATTGGTTAGGACATCCCCCCAATTTAATTTCCAAACAAATTGTTAATACAAACTGTATAAAATGAACATAATTTTCTTCACTTGTATTTTTGTTATTGAGCAAGTTTATCAAAATAAATTGTCTACTTTAAAGAAATGAAACCGCTTTGATTTTTTTTTTTTAAGAGTGGCTTGCTTGATATGACACCACGCTCATTTACCAATTGAAACCTCGTGTATGGAATATATTTATTTACCACATTTATATGACCACCTCGTTATATAAAATTCTGTGGCAGTTTACAATAAATAAGTATAAAAACAATTTAAATATAAAATAACATAAAGCCATAAAATCAACAGCGGCATAAATCCAGCATGAAAACAAAAACTCACTATAGCCCCAAAAGAAAAAAGAAAAAAGTTAAAAAACCGAGAGGACCAGACAACACTGAGGCCCCGTCTGTACACTTAAAACAGCATTTGTACCACTTCTATTTATTTATTTATTGTACTTATAGACCACCCCATAGCCGAAGCTCTCTGGGCAGTTTACAGTAACTAAAAACATTAAAACAAATATACAAATTTAAAAGCACATCTTTTAAAAACAATTTAAAACACAATTTAAAAATTTAAAACATGCTAAAATGCCTGGGTGAAGAGGAAAGTCTTGACCTAGCACAGAAAAGATAACAGTGTTGGTGCCAGGCGCACCTCATCGAAGTCATTCCATAATCGGGGCCACCACTGAGAAGGCCCTCTCCCTTGTTGCCAGCCTCAGCTTCCCTCAGAGTAGGCACCCGGAGGAGGGCCTTTGATCTTGAACGTAGTGTACGGGTGGGTTCGTATTGGGAGAGGCTTTCCATCAGGTATTGTATGACTTTTAACAGTCATGGCTCCCCCCAAAGAATCCTGGGAGCTGTAGTTTGTTAAGGATGCTGAGAGTTGTTGACACAGCTACAATTCCCAGAGTTCCCTGGGAAGAGGGATTGTTTTTAAACAATTCTAGGAATTGTAACTCTGTGAGGGGAAGAGGGGTCTCCTAAAAATGCTCAATGGGAATTTAATGTGGAATTGGTGCTGTGCATGCACATACATTTTTCACAGCCACATTGACATTGCTGGCACCACAGTGCTAGCCTGTACTTTTTTGCACATTTAACCTGTGTTTACCCTTAACATGGGAAAAAAATAAACCTATTTTACATCTACAGTCACTGCTGATGTGGAAGCTCATCAGGACATGCCCACACACATATAAGAGGGCAGACTGTCCGTGTGTAGTGGTGTTTCAGTGGGTGGCCTCTGGTCACAACCCTACTTTCTTTTGATCTTTACCTGAGCACAACTTGGGGTTGTATCCAGCTCAGTTATGCTCAGAATAAGACTCACTAAAACGAACCTAAGTTAGGCATGTCCATTAATTTCAATAGGTCTACTCCAATACCACCTCCACCCATTTTGTGTCTGGCAGCTCGGACAATGTGAGCACATCTTTATTTCCACCAATTGCCACATGCTCAAAGCACATCCAAAATCGAAACAACCCAGTTCACAGGATCTACATCCACCCCATACATGTGAGAGATTGCATTAAAGACTGTAATCACAGTACATACATGGGCCTTTTTATTTTTAATTTTTAGTATGGAAGCCTTGTGCAAGTTCTTTGTGTCTCTTGTGCAAGCCTTATACAAATCAAGCAAATATCACTCATGTGCAAGGCCTCAGTATTGTTTTAAAAACCAAACAAATGAAAATAGAAATATCACACACATATACAAGAAGTCTCCATCTTGCCCATTGTGAAACATAACTAACAGTGGTAACATTTGCTCTTGTGCACTTCCTGGGATTTTTTTTTAAGGTGCACAGTACACATATATATGTGTGTACATGCAGGATGGAAAAGGGCAGGGGAGATGTGACTGAGAGGCAGACAAAGAAACTCAGTGCAGATCCATCTCACCCACAGGTGATGGAAAGCAGCAGAATAGCAATAAGTATCCACAACTGAAAAAACAGACATGTGCGGAAGCTAACTTGCCAAACTCACACACAGAAAAAGCAAATCTTTATGACCCGCTTGTAGGGATGGGGGAGAAATTCAATTCAGTTCACAACTTTTAAAGCTGAATATATCAAATTTGCACTTTCCAAAACAGTATGAGAACCAAAATGCAGCCTCCTTTGAAATTTGCACTTAGCTGAAATTTGCAATGCAGTTCTCTAACCAGCCAATGTTTACAAAAAAATGCATATCTTAGATGCATAAAACAGTGTATTGAAGATAACATAGAAAAATAAATTATATTCGTAGAAATTGCTTCCAGAAATATGTGCACATTAGTCAAAATTGCATTCAAAAATGTGTTTGTCAGGAGAAAGTTCCACTAATATGCTGAAGAATTTTCATGAAGGTTTTTTAAACAAAATATATCGCAAAGTGCTTCAGAAATGTGGAGAACTGAATTTAAGACTGGAAAAATGAGAATCGGAGAGAACTGAAACTGACAGATCTGTCTATCCTTCCCCGCTTGTGATGTAAGGATCTGCCTAGAAACTTCCTTATACTTTTTGTTAAATTGTTATTCCCTCAAACAGCAAACTCTGTCCCCCATGCTGACAGGATTGGAGCCCACATCAGGCCAGTGAGACAAAAGAGGAAGGTATAAGCAAGCTGAGGCTGGTTGGAGAGAAGAGAATCCTGAAGTTTGCAGAAGTTCGAGAAGGGAACAGCATGTGGGGGGGGGAGGAATGTACAGCCCTCCTGGGGCCAGTTTATAGCAGGGATAGCCAATATAGTGCCCTCCAGATGTTGCTGGGCTATGACTTCTATCCTGACGACTGGCCATAGAGGCAGGGCTGATAAGAACTGCAGTCCACCAGCATCTGAAGGGCATCATGTTGACTGTCCCTCCTTTATAATGTTACCGCCATTATTCTATAACAAAAAGCAACAATAGCAAACCAATGATTTTGCTGGGGGCGTATGTTCAGTGTAATCATCAGTACTCGAGGCCACAAAATTCTGCCACAATAAACCTGTTAGTTTTAAAGGCAGGAAATGGGGAACCTCAGGCCCGGGGACCAAATACAGCCCTCCAGCCCTCTCTCTCTGGCCCTGGGACTCTCCCCAGGTTTCACACCCTCCCAAGCCACACCCCTTACCGGCCCCGTTTTGTACTCTTCTTGTGTTTTGACCTGACTGGAAATGTATCCTTCAGCTGTGATAATGCGTCTTCCTTACCTGGATGGAGGACAGAGAGGGGTGTCTATGTGTGGAAACTACCCTACCGTACAAAGGTAAAATCCACATTTGTGTCCCCCACTCACCACTGACATATGGCCTCCAGAAGGTTGCTGAGATGGGAATGTGGCCCTCAGGCTGAAAAAGGTTCTCTACTCTTGTTTTAAGGCAAGTGTGGAGAACCTTTGATGTTTTTCAGTAGCAGTTATTGTAGCTATTGAACTACAGTTACCATTATACCTGACCATTGATCCTGCTTCCTAGGGCTGATGGGACTTATAGTTCAGCAACATACCTGAAAAACAGTTTTACCCCTAGACAGTCGATCACTGCGTTCTGCAGGTGAGGGCCTCCTACAGATACCATCTTATCAGCAGGTCCATTCCACACAACATAGGAAGCAGACCTTTAGTGTTGTGGCCCCTACCCATCAGAATTCCCTCCGCTTAGATATTACACACAGACCCTCCATGGCACAGAGTGGTAAAGCAGTGGTAACACAGCCGAAGCTCTGCTCACCACCGGAGTTCGATTCCAATGGAAGGAGGAAGTCGAATCTCCTGTAAAAGGGGTCGAGGTCCACTCAGCCTTCCATCCATCCATGGTCGGTAAAATGAGTACCCGGCATATGCTGGGGGGTAAAGAAAGGCTGGGGAAGGAGAGAAGATCCCACCCTATATATATGGTCTGCCTAGTAAATGTCGCAAGATGTCACCCTAAGAGTCGGAAATGACTCACACTACAAGTGCGGGGACACCTTTACCTTTAGATATTACACAGATGCCAGCGCTGTTTACTTGTCAGTGTCTACTGAAGACCTTCCTCTTTCAACAAACCATTTAAAGCAGAGACCTTATCCCAGTCTACCTCTGTGTTGGAATTGTTTTTAAGATATTTTTAAAAAATGTTTTATCTGTAAGATGTATTTAGTGTTTTATTACTTGTTTGCCGCCCTGAGAGGAAGGGCGAGCAACAAATTTAATAAATAAACAAAACATCTCGAGGGCCAAAAAGGCTTCCCCTGCTGTAAGGTGTTGCAAGACACCCAAAAAGCATCACTTGTTCGATGGCCCCAGCCACTCCTGTCGTCCTCCCCTGTAGATGTCTTTCAACAGGCTCTCCTGCCGTGGCGACATATAAGTCCCTCCCTCCCTCCACTATGGAGAATGGTTGCTTCTGTTGCCGTTGGCAACGGAAACACAGCTCGAGCCAAGGGAGTGCTCCGTGGAAATGTCTGACTTGTTACATGTACAGGGCAGACGAATGGAAGAATGAGGAATTGCTGGTGAGTCCCAGATCTTAGGGCAAGGCTTTGCATTTGTCTAAGCGGAGGAATGGGGATGAGGATGTGAAGGAACAGTTGTGTTCAAGCAAGTGTGATGTAAGGCTTAGCTCCAGTTTTGAATAGCAGGGGGGTGTAGGGTGGTAGTAAACTGTGCCCCCGAGTGTGTGCAGAGGGTCTTTCTTTTGCTAATCACTAACAACGACTCTCCACACACATCTGATGTCTGCTGCCTATCTGGTGTAGGGACAGCCATACTTGTCATAGTTTTTATCTAGAATAGTTGCAAAACCGGATATGCCCACTATATACATAGGAAACCTGTCCTGAGCAAGGTGCATCTCCAGCAATTATAACTGTGTATAAGATCTTTGTATATTTACTGTATATTGTCCTATAGGAACATAGGAAGCTGCCTTATACCAAGTCAGACAATTGGCCCATCTAGTTCAGTAATTTCTACTCTGACTGGTAGCAGCTCCCCAGGATTTCCTGCAGGGAGTCTCTCCCGGTCCTACCTGAAGATGCCAGGGATTGAACCGGGGACCTACTACATGCAAAACAAATGCTCTACCACTGAGCTACAAGCCCCTTTTATAATGTGAACGGCTTTGATATTTTGCACAATGGTGAAAAGTGGTATATATATTTTCTAATAAATAATTCTTTTGAACAATTTACATGAAGTAGGGTATCACCAATAACACCTTACAGTGAGTTTATTTTAAAGTTTATTTTATTCATTTAAGATATTGCAAACTGCTTTTTCATATAAAATATCACGCTCTATTACAATAACGAAGAATAGAATATCAAACATCACGAAGAGCTGGTTAGCAAAGTATCTCAGATTTCAAAGGTCTAGACTGAATAGCACAGTTTTTAAAATATGTCTTTTAACAAAAAGGGGGATGACTCCTGCTGAACTTCTATTGGCAAGGAGATCCACAGGACAGGACTAGCCACACCAAAGGCTTGTCCCTGGGTAAAGGCAAGCTGAACCTGGGACATATCAAGTATGAGTAATGCTCAGGACTGTTCATTTCTAGCTTTCACTTCTCAACTGATCAGAGTCACAATCCAGCCTTGATTAAGAGTTCTGGAGTACTTGAAAGCTTTCTTATTATTCTGTGACATTTTTGGTTGGTTCTACCGTAAATTGCCCTACTAGAGATTTTGGATTTCCTCCCCCATGGGCCAACATGGCTATCTATACTATTTCAGTCCTTGAAATAATTTTGCTTGCAGCCTACCCTTGTGATACGTTTTGGCCCCAGAGAATACAACACCTGCAGCAGGTTATCTTTTGTACAGCCAACTATTAAGAGCAAAGATGGATGCCAGCTTTCTTTATTTCTTCCTCCATTTTTATAACTTAATGTTTAACTTCTCCAATAAGGGCGAGGAACCTTTTTCAGCCCAATGGCCACATCCATTTCTGGATAACCTTCTGGGAGCCACATGGCAGTGGTGGGTAGGTCCAGAGGCAAAAGTGGGCAGAGCAAGGAATGTAAAGTCTACTTTTGTGTAGTAGGCTGGTTTCTACACACACTCCGCTCTGTCCTCCATCCAGGCAACAAGTGGCATGATCAGAGTTGAAGGACACATTCCAGCCAGGCAAAAACATTCAGAGATGGTGTAAAGCAAAGCTAGTAGAAGATGTGGCTGGGAAGGGTCTGCCATCTGAGGGAAAGTCCCAAGAGCTATAGAGAGAGGCTTGGAGGGCTGCATTATGCCCCAAGGCCTAAGGTTCCTCACACCTGTTCTACAAAAATCAAGTTTCTATGCAGTAATAAAAAAAGAATCCCACTGAACCTGTTAATGAAAATGATAAATTAATTTCTCCTTTGCATACTATTGAGTCAGTTTGGCAGTCTAAAAGGCTTTTATTTTGGCTATCTCAAAGGCTTTTATTAGTCATTTTTTTGCTGATGGTATAATTTAGCTTTCTAGTGACAGGCAAGGACAATTTTGGCTGTTCCTAAGTGGCTCAAAATAAGACGGTGGCAGATTAAACATTTTTCCAGATGTAAGCTTGCAATGGCACGGAACACGTTTGCAGGCCCATCGCAGTAGATGCTACTTTTTTTAAAAATGTAGTTTTTTGTTTTTCGTTGTTAAGCTTTATAGTCTTAAAAATAACATTTGTAAGAAAATGGAAGGCAGGGGGTGAACGGGAAAGAACCAGTTCAGCCATGCAACAGAGCCACAAGCCAATCTTGTAAGAAGCAAGTTAAAAAGAAGAGGGAAATTGTGCTAGATGCGATCACATACACTAGGGATAGAAGGATTTGTTAGTTTATGTTCTCTCAATTTCTCATTTTTCCAATCTTAAATTCAATTCACCACATTTTTGCAGCAATTTGCGTTTTTTTAAATCCTCCTGAAAATTCTTTAGCATTTTAGTGTGAAATTCTCCTAATAATCACATTTCTGCAGTTTTGACTGACATGGACATGGACTGCCTTCAAGTCGATTCTGACTTATGGTGACCCTATGAATAGGGTTTTCATGCTAAGCGGTATTCAGAGGTGGTTTACCATTGCCCTCCTCTGAGGCTGAGAGGCACCCAGTGAGTTTCATGGCTGTGTGGGGATTCAAACCCTGGTCTCCCAGGTCGTAGTCCAACACTCTAACCACTACGTCACACTTATACACATTTGTGCAAGCAATTTCTCCAAATATAATGCATCTTTGTGTGGTATTTCCATCAATATATTCATTGCTTATGCACACGTTCCTCTAACACATGCATTTTTGTAAACATTGTTTGGTTGAAGAACTGCATTGCAAAATTTGGATAAGTGTGAATTTTGAAGGCTGTGTTTGGTTCTTATATTGTTTCAGAAAGTGCAATTTTGTTAGATTCAGCTTAAATGTGAACCATCCCTATCACACATATTGCAAAATTTGAAATGAAACTGTTGTTGGTTTGTGATGATAAGAGGACAGTGGGCTAAGAAATATGGTATGTTCATTGTTTCAAAGCTCCTTCTTTTCTCTAAAATAAAAATAGAAGTTCCAACAATATGCTGAGAGAGGAGAAGATGGCACAATTCCTGGACAGCAAGCATTTCTTGAAAAAAATGGGGTAAGGTTCTTGTAGCTTTTATGATGAGTAGCGTGCATGGCTGCCCATTCTAGCCCTGTTTCACACTTTGATGTTCAGTCCCCTAGGTTGTCAGTAGAAGATCTAGCAGTAGTTCTCAGGGGAACCATCTAGAGGGCTTAGGACTAAGTTATCTAAAAACACTGTTTTTCAACCTTGGGTCCCCAGATGTTGTTGGACTACAACTCCCATCATCCCAAGACAGCATGTTCAATGGTCAGCACCTCAGACGGCTCCTTGAAAGTTCAGCCTAAAATTTGGAGTGGATTCTACTGCCCCATCGACATGGAACCACTAGCTGCCACTGGCAGGGGCCCGCTCCACTAGTTTGGCTGAGAGGCCAGCTCCTTCTTGGTTCCTCCACTCCAGTAACAGTTTCGATTCAAACTGATGAGTATAAGGCCCCATCAGCACTATACATTAAAATCACTCTTATATCACTTTATCAGTCATGGCTTCCTCCAAAAACCACCTGGGAGCTGTAGTTTGTGAAGGGTGCTGAGGTTTGTTAGGAGAGCCCTATTCCTCTCACAGAGCTACAATTCCCACAGTTCCCTGGGAAGAGAAATTGATTGTTAAACCACTCAGATAATAATAATAATAATAATAATAATATACATCCTTTTTTTCTTGTGTCACGTCTTTTTAGATAGTAAGCCTGTGGGCAGGGGCTATCTTGTTTTTAGCCTGTGCACAATGCTTTATAAATTTTAGGTGTTTCATGAATAATAGTAATAAGCTTTGTATCAGTTCCAGGAATCTAAGTACTGTAACTACTTAGAATTAAAACAACTTACTAATGTTAATCCTACTTAGAGTAGACCCATTGACAATACTGGTCATAACTAACTTAGGTTCATTCCCTCCAATGGGACTACTCTGAGTAGAACTTAGATGGATACAAGCCACAGTCTTTGCACATGTTATCTCAGTAATCTTTACCACAGTTCTGTAAGGTCAGTATTGCAGTCATGGGGCTGAGAATGAGCTACCCTAAAGGGCTTCCAGGTGAATTTTAATTTTGCATTTTGTGCTTATATGTTTTTATACACCACTGTGATATTGTTGAATGGTGGGTGGTTAATAAATTTATTAAAGACCTAATAAATCGATGCATGCCCTTTTTAAAGCACAGCGTTTTCCACATGTGAGCACCTTGTTAAAATTCACATCTGGATTTACCTGCTTCGTAAGGGAAATAGTATCCTCGCATGGCATGATGCTATTTCTGGTTACATCTCCATTAACGCAGTAATGTATGGTGGAAAACCTTCTGCTATTGTATTTTTCTATACATATATGGAATATTTTTTAAAAAAAATTGATTAGCAACATAATAAATACAAGTCATGTTGTGTAATTGGAATTAATGCAACACTAGTCAAATCTACCAAGTTGTAATTCACTGTTTTGGGTTGCCTATCCCTCAGAAGCACATATGTACTTGACCACAGTTCTTCAGGCATGCTAAAATTAGTATGCTAACAATTTTCAGTCCTTTATATATATATGCTTAGATTTTAAGAAATAAATAAATAAAAGCAAGTGTGGGCTGTTGAGCCGTCATTTCCTAAAATATTGATAAGTATTCCAGTAAAAATAGTTTCCGAGTAAAGCTTTGAATTTGTCCAAATGTAACATTTGAAGCCCCATTCAGGGCAGTATATTGAATTTTGCTCCCATAAACAAATATTTCAATTCAGCTACTTTTGGCTATTGGGGGAAAAAGATTTTTCAGATATTTATGCAGCACGCTAAATTAACTTGACACAATTGATTAGCTTAGGTTTGCTAAATGCACATTGAAGATGCTAAGTAAGATCTCCAATGGAAAACTTTCCAGCTCAAAATTTGCAAGATTAAAGTGGTTTTTAGCCTTAGCATTCAGGAATACATTAATAGATGTGTATAATGTTGTATAATGTCAGAAAGGAAATGATTACATGAGCAGTGTTGCATTATGAGATCCTTTTCTTCTCCAGAGTAAATTTAGGATCAAATGCCACTTCACTGCAAGGGAGCCCATCTTTGCAGAATGATTCCATAACAGATTTTGAAGCTGATGATGAATTGTTGGTTACCAATATCAACCAGACACAGGATTTACTGGTAAGTCAATATTTGTATTAATTTAAAGGCAAGCTAGATGTATCTCTAAGGCCAAACATTTGTGCAATTTGAGGGTGTGGATGTGATTCTTGGAGTGAGGCCCTATGACTCGCACACTCAGCTCATGCTCTTCCTGGTGGTGAAATCTGCCAGGATGGACTGGCTAGTTAGATCAGCCTTCTCTAATCTGGTGCCCTCCAGATGTTGCTACAACTCTCATAATCCCTGACAATTGGCCATGCTGGCTGCGTTGGTAAGAGGTGCAATCCAACATCTGGAGGGCCTAGGGATGGAAAGTTCTGTCAATTTCAGTTCTCTCTATTTCTAATTTTTCCAGTCTTAAATTCAGTTCTCCACATTTCTGCAGCAATTTATGGTTTTTTTAAAAAAAATCCTCATGAAAATTCTCCATCATTTTAGTGCATATTTCTCCTATCACATTTTTGTAGGCAGTTTTGACTAACGTAGACATTTTTGCAAGCAATTTCTCGTCATATAATCCATTTTATTTTCATTCATATATTCATTTTTATGCTCACTTTCCCCTAACGTATGCTTTTTTGTAAACATTGGTTGGCGAACTGCATTGCAAAATTTAAATAAGTGCGGGTTTTGAAGGATGGCTGTGTTTCAGTTCTAATATTGTTTTGGAAAGTGCGAATTTGATAGATTTGGCTTCAAATGCAAACTGAATCTAATTTCTCGCCCGTCCCTAAGAGGGCCACAGTTTACCTATCCCTGCTATAGCCCATTGGTGTATACTCTGATTGCCAGCAGCTCTCCAGAGTCGCAGGCTTCTGGTAGGCCCCATCACCTGCTTGCTGCCTGATTTTTTTGAACTAGAGATACCTGGGACTGTCCCGGTGACCTTCTGCATGCAAAACAGGGAAGCATCATAGCTCAGTGGCAGAGCATCTATTTTGTATGCAGAAGGTCTCAGGTTCAGTCCCTGGCATGTCCAGAGACTTCAGTATAAACTCTGGACAGCTGCTGTCACCGCAGATTGAGTATTTTAGGATGTTTTTGTTCTTGTTTTTATATCTGTTTTTAACGTTGTAAGTTGCTCTGGGTTTTCAATTTGGAAAAAAGTGACTAATAAATATAATTAATAATAATATAGACAATGCTGAGCTGGATGGCCTGATGGCCTGACTCAGTATACAGCAGCTTCCTATTTTTATTATTATTATTATTACATTTATATCCCATCTTTCCTTTAAGGAGCTCAAGGTGGCATGCATGGTTCTCCTCCCTCTCTATGTTATGCTCACAACAGTCCTGTGAGGTAGGTTAGGCTGAAAGACTGTGACTGGCCCAAGGTCACCCAGGAAGCTTCATGTTCCTATGTCCCTAACATGTGCTCTACCACTTGAGTTATGGTCCCTCCATGTGCTCACACCTAATATGTTATTGCTGCCTGGTTTGTGTATATGTCAGGGGTGGGTATATAGCTACAACTCCCGTCAGCCACTGCCAGCATCGGCCAAGGATGATGCGGGCTGGAGTTCAACAACATCTGAAGGGCCAGTGATTCTCCACCCCACTGGATGTGAATTTGACTTTATTATTAACTTGTGTTTTATTCAGAAGGGAGGGCAAAGCCCATTTTCAAAAGAGAACATTTTTCCTCTATGCCACTTATGCAGTAGTAAGCTATAAACTAAGCCATTTAAGTAAATATAAATGCTTTCAGCACATTTTTATGCATATTTCAAGCCAATATCTGGACTGGTCCATTACAATATATACCCTGAAGTTTAGCTAAAGCTGTAGGCCCCTCTGTTACTATTATTTACTATAGTTGGTATCTTGCATGTTTGGGCCTGGGGACCCCCCTAGACATCTCACAAGCACTTAAGAGCATAAAGTAAATGGAAATGGACTGCCTTCAAGTCAATCCCAACTTATGGCTACCCTATGAATAGGGTTTTCATGGTAAGCGGTATTCAGAGGGGGTTTACCATTGCCTCCCTCTGAGGCTAGTCCTCCCCACCTGGCTGGGGCCTGCTCAGCTTGCCACAGCTGCACAAGCCAGCCCCTTCCTTGTCTGCAACTGCCAGCTGGGGGCAACTGGGCTCCTTGGGACTATGCAGCTTGCCCATGGCTGCACAGGTGGCAGGGCACATCACCCCTGAGCCACCCACTGAGGGGGTGATCTTTAGCTGGCCCTTTACACCCAGGAGACACGAGCGGGGATTTGAACTCACAGACTCTGGACTCCCAGCCAGGTTCTCCTCCCCACTGTGCTATACCAGCTGCCAAGAGCATAAAGTATAAACACTAAAATACGTAAGTGTTGGTCTTACACATTCAGAAAAACCATATGAGATGGTCCTCCCAGCCAGAGGCAGGTTCCAGCTTAGATTATGAATTATTAACTCACTGTGTTTTTTGGCAAACCAAAGCCATCTGAATTTTCACGTTGAAGTTGTAATTGTTAGTGTCGACACAGAGCTGGTCCTATAAAGGTATATGGTTAACCCTAGCAGAGGCTTGGAAATTAGGATGTGACTTAGTCATGCACTGTCATAATGCTCTTCTATGTGGGGCTGCCCTTGGAGATTCTTAAGGAACTCAATTAGTTCAATAGACCACTTCCCATTTTTTGATGGGGACATGCCAATGAGACCACATTACATTTGTTCTCCAACAACTCCACTGGCTTCCCATATGTGTCTAGGCCTAACTGAAAGTGCTGGTTCTGACCTCTAGTGGTGTCTCAGGGGGGTGTCCATAGTTCCTCAGGGAATGCTTTCTTTGTGATTCAAGATTAGCATTTACAAGACATAGGTCTTTTCAGTAGTTGTCAAAAGGGAAGTTTTATGCCCTTCCTTTGGAGGTGTGCTTGATACAGATTTTTGAGGCAGTGCTTTGATTAACTGTTGGTGACTTATTTTAATTCTAATTTATTTCAGTTGTATTATTGGGTCAGTTTTGAAAAGAGGGATATATAAACACAGTAAAAGTAAATAAAATGTGTGATACTTATTTTGTCTCACCTAATGGGTTGGTTAACATATAACACTAAACCTTGGATTTCATTAGCTGTGATTTAGACCCCAAACCATGATTTGTGTTCCATATGTGCAGGCAAGCCATGGTTTGTATAGTTTCCTTCCTCCTCTGCTTTCCCTCAGAATCCCTGGATGCTATCCTAAGCAGCAGCTTCCAAGAGTGTAGTAATGTTCTAATCCGTGGTTTATTGGTTTAGATGTAATGTCAGATTATACTGCAATATGTAAACCAGTTTTTAAATGTGATTTCAGATTCTGATCTGGTGACTGTTTGCCAAACTATGTTGGACCAGACATTGCAACAAACTATAGTCTGGGTTTTCAAGCTATGGTTTGGATGTTACAGCTGAAAGATCTCATTATGCCATGGGTCTTTCATATCCATGTGGTGTAACAACTTAAAGTACATGGGTTTTGGCCCTAACTTGGGTGGCATAGAAAAGGGCCTTTTTTAACCCTTGCCTTCCATTTTTCTCCTTTTGTCAACAGAGACTTGAGAATACGGCAGTATTGTCTGCTGGGTTAAAGGCCACAGATGACTGGATTAAAGTCTACGGTTTAGAAAACAAGCATCTCTCATTAAATGATCTAATAAAGAAAGGCAGTGTTGTGCTGTAAGTATGAGGCCATCTTCTTTCAAGCATGGTTGTGTCTGCTCTTTTCACTCATCAGGATTGTTAAAACAAAAAGGGGTTGCAACAAGCTCCACAAGGACCTCTCCAAACTCTCCAATGGGCAATAAAATGGCAAATGCAATTCAATGAAAACAAGTGGATATTGGAGCAAAAAATCTTAATTTCACATATACACTCATGGGGTCTGAACTAGCGATAACTGACCAGGAACGAGGCCTTGGGGTCATAGCGGATAGCTCGATGAAGATGTCCACCCAGTGTGCGGCAGCTGTGAAAAAGGCAAATTCCATGCTAGAGATCATTAGGAAAGGTATTGAAAATAAAGCTGCCAACATCATAATGCCAGTGTACAAATCTATGGTGCGGCCACATTTGGAATTCTGTGTGCACCTCAAAAAGGGTATTGTAGAGCTATAAAAGGTTCAGAAAAGGGCAATCAAAATGATCAAGGGGATGAAGCAACTCCCAAGTGAGGAAAGGTTGTAGCATTTGGGGCTTTTTTGTTTAGAGAAAAGACAAGAGGTGACATGACAGAAGTGTATACAGTTGTGCATGGCACAGAGAAAGTGGGCAGAGAAAAGTTTTCCTCCCTCTCATATAACACTAGAACTCATGGACATCCAATGAAGCTGAATGTT
This sequence comes from Rhineura floridana, assembly GCF_030035675.1. Taxonomy (NCBI): domain Eukaryota; kingdom Metazoa; phylum Chordata; class Lepidosauria; order Squamata; family Rhineuridae; genus Rhineura; species Rhineura floridana. The sequence continues at coordinate 14,893,418 of NC_084496.1, forward strand.
GGAAGATTCAGGGCAGACAAAAGAAAGGACTTCTTCACACAGAGCATAGTTAAACTAGGAAATCAAACTGGTGATGGCCACTAACTTGGATGGTTTTAAAAGAGGATTAGAGAAATGAATGAAGGATAAGGCAATCAGTGGCTACTAGCCCTGATGGCTGTGCTCTGCCTCCATAGTCAGAGGCATCATGCTTCCAAATATCAGTTGTTGGAAACCGCAGGGAGAGGGCTCTTGCACTCAGGTCCTGCTTGTGGGCTTCCCTTGGGCAACTGGTTGGCCACTGTGAGAACAGGATGCTGGACTAGATGGGCCACTGGCTCTTCTTATGTTCATATGTTCTTATCTTTCTATGTTTTCTTTTTAGAAATGCAAGTGATCCAGCAGAGCATATTGCATTTACTAAGGAAGCTGTTAAAGATTTTGAATCTCAGTTGCGTGAGTAAGTATCCAGTGACATGTCCTCTCTCCAATTTGCATCTGCCTATGGCAGGTGTGGGGAATCTTTGGTGCTCCAAATGAACGGAAACTTCCATTTCCCCTGGCCATTGGCCATGCTTGCAAGGGCTGATGGGAGTTGTTGTTCAGTAACATCTGGATGGCCAAAGTTCCCCACCCCTGAACTACAATTAGATCCATATTGGAACATAGGAAGCTGCCTGATAGCAGGTCAAATTGTCCGTCTGACCTGGTATTGTCTCCTCTGACTGGCATGCAGAAGGTCCCAGCTCCAATCCTTGGCATTTCCAAATAAAAGGATCAAATGGGAAATACATTCTCTGCCTGAGACCCTGGAGAGGAGCTGCTGCTGGTCAGAGCCAACAATACAAGGCTCAGTGGTAGCGGGTGGCCATTGGGATTGGTAGGGCAGAAGGCAAGGCGATCAACAGTAGGTGGAGCCAGAGCCAGTGACAGGCAGAGTCATGCCCTTCATTCTCCTCCCTGCTGAGTTCTAGAAAGGCAACACTGAGACTAAGGAGGAGGAAGCTGACTGGATGTAAATAAGAAGGCAGGCAGGTGGGAGCTGGCAGAGGGAACCTTGAAGCTGATGGCGCAGTGCCCCACTTGCCCAAATGGAACAGCCTCCACTGGCAAGGCTAGATGGACAAACTTTCTGAGCTGGTATAAGTGCTCCTCAATTACATCCCATTAACAGGCCCTTTTTCTGAGCAAGGGGAAATTACTAAGTGGCTGCCTAACAAGCTTTCATGTTTGTTGTTCCAGCTCATCCCTTCACTTTGATGGGTGTTCTAATAGTAACATCCCTGTTGTTGAAACCAGGGATCACTGATAGAATGGAGGAAAAATTCAGTTCAGCTCACATTTAAAGGCAAATCTATCTAATCTGCACTTTCCGGGGGGGGGGGGGAACTGAACTGGAACACTACCATCCTTCGAAATGCGTACTGCTCTGAATTTTGTGTTGCAGTTCCCCCGCATGGTGAGGTGTACAAAAATGCATATTCTAAGGTTAGATGTGCATAGGAAGGCATATATTAATGCAAATGACATAGAAATATGCATTGTAGTAGCAGTGGTGTAGTGGCAAATTCAGAAGTGCAGAGTCCCTTCATAATAGTCACAGACCCCTCCCCTCACTCTAAGATAATAGAATAACTTACAATAGATAGAATAGATAGTAGAATATCAAGCCAGGCCTGAAAACTGCTTTAGAAGACTTTTCTCAGTGGCCAACACACTCCCCTTTCATGCTGATTGGCTCATAGGACAGTGGAGAGATGGCTCCCATAAAAGAAAGGGGTCTAAGACACCTCCCCGAGACCCTGGATGTCTACACCCCTCTATATTAGGAAAAATAAAGCAATCAGTCTGTAAGCACCTTGAAAACAATGTAGTGATTACTAGAATCCAACATGGATTGGAAAGCTTGAAAGCTGCCCAGAAGGGAATGTGGCTCCCAGGCTGAAAAAGGTTCTCCATCCGGGCTCTGTGTGGGCAAACAGTGGGACCTGGTACATGACAGTTTCCACTGCACCCAGGTTCAATCCCCAGCATCTCCAGTTCAAAGGAACACGGTTAGCAAGATTGGAAAAGAGCCTGGAGAGCCTCCTCCCATCACGGAAGACGGTCCTGGACTGCAGTGTGTGGCTTTATGGAAAGCGCCTTAGCCAAGTAATAGGTGCTGGCCCAGAGTCCAGAGACCCACTGCCTGGCCTGCAGGTTCTTCTGCCGCCCCTCCCATGAATCATAATTTAGAATAAGAAATATGCAAATGTATCTCTTAACACTGTTGCAATCTGTTATATCATTACTGCATTGTCTGTGTTTCCTCTGTTTCTGACCCCCCGCCAGAACTGTTGATCTATATGACAGACGAATTGAGTGGCTCTTGCAGGGCAGCAGGAAGGTAAGTTTATCTGTTTTTCATGCAGAAGGTCCCAGGTCCAATCCCTGGCATCTCCAGGTAGGGCTGGGAGAGATCCTTGTCTGACATCAAGGAGAGCCACTGCCAGCCAGTGTCAATCACACTGAGCTAGATGGGCCAATGCTCTGACTTGGTACAAGGCAGCTTCCTAGGTTCACGGAAAGCAGTGGCGGGAAAACTGTGTCTCCAGATGTTGCTGGATTCCAACTCCCATCAGCCCCACCCAGTAGGGCCAATGATCACGGATCATGGCAGTTGGCAGTTTAGGGAGGTTGCACAGATTCCCAACCTCTGCCTTAAAAGAAACCCTTTGTACATCACAAAAATGAAGACTTGGAAGCAAATTTGTACTCTGAAAAGCAGGGGGCAGCAAAAAAACCTTTTGGTCTCTGTGGCTTCAGCCAATAGGAAATGCAAAGCGAAAAGGATGATTCCACCTCCCAAGCCTAGGGCAATTGATTCCAGTACAACCTGTGCCTCCCTTACGAGGGTTGAGTCAAACCAACACCAACCCTGTAAGGTAGGTAGACTGCCACCACCCCTTAAATCTGGTCACCCACTCTGGGCCAAAGGAAAGTCCAAAGTGCCAGAAACAGACCTGTCAAGGATTCCATAAGATGAGAGCCAATGATGCACTCCTTGTCTTGGAGCCTTAAGGCAAAATACCCAACTATACGGTAGTCTGTGGATAATTGGCCAAGGTGCTGGATTCAGAGCCAAATTCCCCCTGAAATGAACACACACTGGTAAATATTTTATTAAAATAACATATAAGTGCAAAAATGTAGCAGCAAAATAATTACTTAAACCAAACACTCCTAGGGTTAGGTAAAATACAAAATGCAGAATGTTAAAATCATAAGAAAAAAATATGTCTATTCTATACTCACACAATGTAGGAAAACAGGCAGAGTAACTTCATGGTTCTACATCTCTCCAGAGATGTATAGCCTGGACAACATATGAAAGATAGAACCCCAACATCAGGTAGTACCAAGGAACAAAGACCCAGAATCTTAGTTCTGCTTTTATGGGGGAAAGCCCAGCAACAGCCAGGAATTAATTGACCAATCAAGGGACTTTCTGATGATAAAATCTTCCAGAGCTTTTGCACCTAACCGTCACATGCTTCTCCAACCTTCCCAGGCCTGTGGTCTTGAGGTACCAGTCTCAGGCTGATAAGCAGGTGTTCTTACTCACTGCCTAATTCACTGAGTTCAACTATGAGAACTAAGTCTCATGGCCTTCCAGAGGCCCTAATTCAGGCAAGATGTTCCCCCCACAATTCCTTGCCACAGAACTATTTTAGTTAACAGCCTTAACAAACCAGGCATTCTTGACACCACCTATTTGTGAGTTCTGTCCTGCCCAAACACCCTGAAGTCAATCACAAATGAGGAGCTGTGCTTTTCTTTGATAGGTTTATTAGAAGATTTTGGTTTAGAGCACTTCATGAATCAACTTACAGATTACACAGGATTCAGCATTATTACTGTGATGTTGTCACAGCAACTAGACATGCCCCCTCACCCAGCTTAAGTAGGTTTGAACAGGCACCCTACTTGTGTGGACTGTCGCTGTTGGGAGCGTGCATGCACCCGAGAGCTAAGCCTCAGGGGAGTTGTTGGGGTGCATTGTTCTTGCCAGCGCTGGCATCTCCAGGAGTGAGGAGAGGGTGGCCACTCTGCCTCAGTAGGACCCTCCTCATCAGAGGTGGGGCGATGCGCTGGGGAGGCAGCAGAGCGGGCATGGGTAGAGGAGGTGCATCAGGCGGGGTGGCAACTGTCTGACTGGGCTGAGGCTCCATGTGGGTAACTGGACTTTCAGGGGCAGAATTGTCATTGTTCAGGGCGAGAGAGTTCTCAGAGTCCTGCGTGCCTGGCAGCTCAACCTGGGAAGTGTCTGTCTAAAGTCCTCCTGCTCCTCTGCTGTCTTGCTGTTCCACCCCGGTTCTGCCAGGCTCATAACAAGTTCAGCCAATAGAACTCACTGTGTAGGATTTGACAGCTTTGCACCTGCTTGTTGTTCGACCTACACTGGCTTCCAGTTATTTTCCGGGCCCAATTCAAGGTGTTGGTATTAACCTTTAAATCCCTATACGGTCTCGGCCCAGTTTATCTGATGGAGTGCCTCCAGCACCACCAACCATGCCGCCCAACAAGATCAGCCACACAGGACCTTCTCTCAATCCCGCCAACTAAAACAGCTAGGTTGGCGGGGACAAGAGAGAGGGCATTTTCAGTGGCGGCCCCCACTCTCTGGAACTCCCTCCCGTATGACCTTCGACATGCCCCTTCCCTGAATGCATTCCGCCAAGCTTTGAAGACCTGGCTCTTCAGACAGGCCTTTGGGACTTACGGGGAGGGTTAAATTTTTACGACGAATAGCCTACTACTCTGTACTGGAACTGTTTTATTGTTTTATTGTTATATTGTATTTTATGATGTATTTTATTATGATGTAATGTATTGTTGTTAAATTGTATGTCGCGTAGAGTGGCCATTGGCCAGATAGGCGACCCACAAATTAAATTATTATTATTATTATTATTGATTAGAGGCATTTGTAAATTGTTGGAAGTGAATTCTTTCCCCCTCTTATTGTACTTCCCTTCCAAACAGTATGCTCAGTGGCCTTGGAAGGGCAGGCAGCACACTGTCTGCAAGTAGACATTTTGCATTCTGAAAACCTGGTTATGTTCAGAATGGATAATGGATTGTCCTTTCTGACAACACTGCAGAAAAAGTCTGGGTTCCCATTGACCTGTGAGCCCCTCTTTGTGCCCATGCAGACCGTAGGGGAGCAGAGCAGGAAATGTCCTTCGCACCTGGTGTTGGGTGCAAGCTGGCCTCTCCCCCATCCTCCCAACCAATCAGGAAAGGGAGGCATGGTCCCAGGTGGACCGGAGAGAGAACTTTTTTCCTCTGGTATGCCCAGAAAAGCTTTATGAGGGCAGGCCCATCAGGGATCCAGCCATTAAGATGCCACCCAAAAGATGGTCTCAAAAAGCAGATTTTGCAGAAAACAATGATCAGGAGAGGCTTTGATTTTGTGATGTTTGGTGGGGAAGACTTTCAACAAGCTGAATACCACAAACTCAGAACCCCTGATTAATTGTTCTTCTTGCAAGTCTCTCTTCCAAGATTATATTTTGTATGTCTTCTTCTGAAGCATTGTTTGAATGAAAGAACAATCCCATTGTACATTTCGGAGTACAGAACATGAAGATTTGAGTTGTCTGCTGGAGTGGGGGGAAGTATTCTTCCTATTATAATAATACTTAGCATTTATATACTCAGCTTTATCTGAATGGTTTTGTTCTGTTGGGCCTTGGGCTCATTTCAGGTTCTGTTGTATTTTACTTAGCTTTTTGGTACATTTTATTAAAGGTTGTTATTTGTACTTTTATATGAATTGTTCTGCCTGTTTTTATGTAAACAGATATTTTATTATATGAAGTGCTATCAATTTTTGTTATACTGTTTGCTAAAATTTATTAGTAATAAATAGAGCACTTTCAAGCATCCACAGGGCTTCACAAACATCTTATTGTCCCTCTTACAACAACCCTATAGGTAGGTCATTAGTCTCCATCTTGCAGATGGGAGGCTGAGACTAAGGTTCCCTAGTGAGTCTGTGCCAGAGATGTGATTTGAACCAGAGAACTCCTGCTGGGTTTTTTGCTCAGTTTGGTACACTCCTGGTAGCAGCAATGGACCACTATGGGACACCATTTAAAATTCCATTTTTGTTTTGTTTCTCTCCCCATTTCAGATGTTTGGTGTTATTCAAGGGAAAAATACTGGCGTTCTGGTTGATGCATCAGATGTAAGTTGTGGACCACGACTGCGTGATTTCCAAAGAGATCTTCTGGTAAATGTTATTGAAGCATATGCTAGCACCTAATATCATAGATGATGCTCTGGAGTGGCATACTGGACAGAATGTTGGATTGGTTAAACATAGGATCAAATCTTCTCATGGCTATGATGCTTCTTCGGTAGTAGTCTTGGGCAAGTCACTGCCTTTATTTTCCTTCATGTTCTTATCAGCTTGTACCTTTAGGGCCTAAATAGGGAGATATAATGTATGAAATACACCTGAGAATCAGCCCTAGAAATGCTATGCCTTTTTCATACCTCATTGGTTTTAAATGATGTTAGCCACCTTGGCCATATAATGGAAAGGTGATGTTTATATGCTGTAACTGCATACAATTATTTAGCCAACTGCCACATTTAGCCAACTGTCACATCTCCTTTCTGCCAGTCTTTTCCCTAAGAATTGAAAAGGGGTGGGGGTGGATTTCTAGAGAGGTGGGGGTTGAGCAGGGAGACTCTTCACTAGTAATTAAAGTGAACTCAAGATACATAACCCCATAGTAAAAGGGTTTTGTTAAAACAAAAGTTTCATAATTACGACTAGACCATTTTAAATTTAAAATTAGCTGCATCTGTCTTCAATCGAGGCTGATCCATTAGGGTAAATGGGGTGCTGCCCCACCAACCTCACCCTGCCCTCAGCCAGCTCCCACCTGCCTGCCCTTTTACTTACAACCAGTCCAGGGGATGGCCCTGGATGTCAGCTTCCTCCCCTTTATTTTCGGCATTGTCCTCATAAAACTCAGCAGGGAGGAGGATGGGGGGGGGACAAAATTAGACTTAGTGGGCTCTGTCTGTCATTGGCTGTGGCTCCACCACCTGTTAGCAGCCCTGCTTTCTGCCCCACCAGACCCAATGGTCACTGGCCTCCACTGTCTGTCTTATTTTCTAGTTGTAGCTGTGCACAGCACTGTTAATGAACTTCTCAAATGCAGGATTTTTAAATTTTTAGTCAAGTCTCGTTCAGTATTTAATTTTTCAATTGATATGTTTATTAGTCCACATTATCAGGCAGCAGGCAAGTTGTTCTAGAACATAAAATTATATTCAGCAACACCAAATGGTAGCTGTTGCGTCTGGGAGTTCCTACTTCATTCATGAATTCATTCTTCATACTTGATTTCTTACATCATTCAAACTTAGTAAGAAGAACGTGTTGAAATGTGGTTCACCCCCTCCGCAATCTGAAACATCGTTTTACCCCTGATATACCCAGTCGATCACTGCGCTTTGCAGGTGAGGGCCTCTTGCGGATACCATCTCATCAGGAGGTCAATTCCACACAACATAGGAATCAGGCCTTTAGTTTTGTGGCACCTGCCCTTTGGAATTCTCTCCCCTTAAATATTAGACAGGCACCATTTCTGTTGTCTTTTCCGTGCCTACTGAAGAGCTTCCTTTTTCAACGAGACTTTTAAGTAGAGACCTTATCCCAGTCTGCCTCTGTGTTGGAATTCATAGAATCATAGAATAGTAGAGTTGGAAGGGGCCTATAAGGCCATCAAGTCCAACCCCCTACTCAATGCAGGAATCCAAATCAAAGCATTCCGACCAATGACTGTCCAGCTGCCTCTTGAATGCTTCCAGTGTCTGAGAGCCCACTACCTCTCTAGGTAATTGGTTCCATTCTCATATGGCTCTAACAGTTAGGACGTTGCCCTCCTCTGAACCTGTTCCAGTTTGTCTGCATCCTTGAAGTGTGGAGACTAGAACTGGACGCAGTACTCAAGATGAGGCCTAACCAGTGCTGAATAGAGGGGAACTAATCTTCACATGATTTGGAAACTATACTTCTGTTAATGCAGCTTAAAATAGCATTTGCCCTTTTTGCAGCCACATTGTACTGTTGGCTCATATTCAGCTTGTGATCAACGACAATTCCAAGATCCTTCTCACATGTAGTATTGCTGAGCCAGGTATCCCCCATCTTATACATGTGGATTTGGTTTCTTTTTCCTAGGTGTAAAACGTTGCATTTATCCCTGTTGAATTTCATTCTGTTGTTTTCAGCCCAATGCTCCAGCCTATTAAGGTCCCTTTGAATTTTGTTTCTGCCTTCCACGGTATTAGCTGTGCCCCCCAATTTTCTATCATCTGCAAACTTAATAAGCATGTTCTGTACTTCTTCATCCAAGTCGTTAATAAAAATGTTGAAGAGCACTGGGCCCAGGGTCAAGCCCTGTGGTACCCCACTCGTTACTTCTGTCCAGTTTGAGAAGGAACCATTGATAAGCAGTCATTGAGTATGATTCTGGAGCCAACTGTGGATCCACCTGATAGTTGTTCCATCCAGCCCACATTTAGCGAGCTTGCTAATCAGAATATCATGGGGCACTTTGTCAAAAGCTTTGCGGAAGTCAAGATATATTATATCCACAGTATTCCCACTGTCTACAAGGGAGGTTACCTGATCAAAAAACAAGATAAGATTTGTTTGGCAGGATTTGTTCTTCATAAATCCATGTTGGCTCAGTAATCACTGCATAGTTTTCCAAGTGCTTACAGACTGACTGCTTTATAATCTGCTCCAGAGTTTTTCCAGGGATTGATGTTAGGCTGACTGGTCTGTAGTTCCCCGGTTCCTCCTTTTTGCCCTTTTTGAAGATAGGGACAACATTAGCTCTTCTCCAGTCATCTGGCACTTCACCAGTCCTCCATGATTTCACAAAGATAATAGACAGTGGTTCTGAGAGTTCTTCAGCCAGCTCCTTCAATACTCTAGGATGCAGTTTATTGGGCCCTGCCAATTTAAACTCGTTCAAAGTGATTAGGTATTCCTTGACCATTTGTCTATTGATCTCAAGGTCCAATCCTGACCCTTCTACTTCATGTTTCCTGGGAGGGTCATAGGCCCTTTTTTGGCAGAAGACTAAGCGAAAGTAGGAATTGAAGACTTCTGCCTTTTCTTTGTCATCTGTTATCATTTTGCCATCCTCATTGAGTAGCTCTGCCACCATTTCTTTTCTCTGTCTTTTACTATGGACGTATCTGAAGAAAGCTTTTTTGTTGCGTTTAGCATCTCTCACTAAGCTCAGCTCATTCTCAGCTTTAGTCTTCCTGATGCCATCCCTGCAATTCCGTGATACCTGCCTGTACTCTTCCTTTGTGGCCTGGCCTTCGTTCCACTTCCTGTATGTGTCCTTTTTGTTTTCAGGTCATCTCTAAGCTTTTTGTGAAGCCACATTGGCTTCTTCTGCTGTTTCCCCCTTTTTTCCTTGTTGGAATTGCTTGCCATTGCGCTCTTAGAATTTCCTTTTTTAGAAACTCCCACCCATCTTGGACAAAAATCTTAAAATTGCTTTTTAAGATGGTTTTAAAGATAGTTTTGGTCTTTTATCACTTTTTTTTTTGCCACCCTAGGCTCCGAAGGGAAGGATATAAATTTAATAATAAAATTAAAATTAAGATAATTAGAAATTAATATTAAAATAAAACTAGAAAAATAAAAACATTGCTTCTGACAAGCTGATCGTTGGGGAGAAGGGAGGGAGTTAGACATTCTAAGTCATCTGTATGGTTAGTTCTTCCAAGAGCATCCCTAATAATCCTTGACTAATTTTTTTTTGGAGTTTTAATTATTAATATTTTGTTGACTTTCTTAAAAACAAACCATCAAATGCAACCATATAAAAAGGAAACTGAAGCAAAAGAAAAAGACTGATAGAGGTAGCAGAGGAAAGAGAGACTTGTGTTTCTCATTGTTCATAGGTTTTGCTCATTTTCAATGCATGGGTGGTATCTTAAGCAAATGGATGGTTGGCAGCGCTGGCTGGGGCTGATGGGAGTTGTAGTTCAAAAAAGTAACTTTTCCAAGCTCTGGTTGGCAGCACCCTCCCAGGTGTTTGGGGCTACTGTTCCCAGTTGTGCTGTTTGTGGCTTGTGGGAGTTGGGAGTTGTAGTCAGACACCCCTGGAGGGCACTAGGTTGGTGAAGGCTGGTCTGAAGGCGCATAAGGCTACCACCCTGCTGAAGCTAAGCAGGTTTGAGCATGGGTGCTGTCTGACCATCTGGGAGCCACATGAATGCTGCCTTGGGTTTTACAATAGAAGAAAAGCAGGTCATAAATGTAAGAAAATAAATCAGTAAGATGCTCTTACATTCAGTTAGGCAGAGTTTGGTGCAGGCCTGCCATATAGCTTCGTAAGCATCTAATTGCAGCTTTTTCTTTATGTCTAAGTCTTTAATAGATGAGCAGCTGTGTTACATGAAGAAATTATACTTCATTTCATTTGGGACCGAATTGTCATCACTTTGGGAAGAGCCAAAAGCTATTGATATGAATGTGTAAGTTTTGGCTCTGAGGTTTTTGTCTTGGTTATATTATATATTACTTGTGTTTAGAAAATGGTTGTTACTTGTACTAGTTATATTACATTATACTATATTATAATTATGCTGTATGCCATTCTGGGTACATTTGAAAAATGAAATGGACTGCCTTCAAGTCGTTTCCGACTTATGGCGACCCTATGAATAGTGTTTTCATAGTAAGCTGTATTCAGAAGGGGTTTACCATTGCCTTCCTCTGAGGCTGAGAGGCAATGACTGGCCCAAGGTCACCCAGTGAGCTTCATGGCTGTGTGGGGATTCGAACCCTGGTCTCCCAGGTTGTAGTCCAGCACCTTAACCACTGCACCACACTGGCTCTTCCTGGGTATATTTAATAGGATCATAAGAAGAGCCTGCTGGATCAGGCCAGTGGCCCATCTTGTCCAGCTTCCTGTTCTCACAGTGGCCAGCCAGATGCCTGTGGGAAGCCCACACAAGCTGGACCTGAGTGCAACAGCACGTCTTCCACTTGTGATTCTCAGGAACTAGTATTCAGAAGCCTGCTACCTCCAATATTAGCATTAGAGCCATAGCCATCATGGCTAGTAGCCACTAGCCTTTATTCTCTATGCATTTTCCTAATCCTCTTTTAAAGCCATCCGGGCTGGTGCTCATCACGACATCTTGCAGAGCAGAACATCAACGTGTTGTTGTTGTTGATGGTGATTGTAGTACAAGAAGAGAAGAGCACAGGCTTGGGAGCTTTAGATGAGACCTCTCTTCCACAGATGTATCTAATTCCACTTTCAAGCCATACCAGAGTGTGGTCAGCACTTGTGACCGCAGGTTCCAGAGGTTTATTCTATGTTGTTTGGGGGAAGTGCTTTGTTTTGTCCCTTCTAATTGCAAGACTAATATTGTTAGAGTTTATTTCTATGCTGCCGTTTGGTCAAAAAGGCCCCCAAGGCAGCTCACATAGATTCACTCACAAATACAAAATTCAAGTCAGAGAGAGGGAAAAATGTCAGAGACAGCAGGAGTAAACCTTCAGGGGGCAGCTCCTTATAAGTAGTGGAGGCTGATCCATTAGGGCAAGTAGGACACTGCCCCACCAACCGCAGTTTACCCTCACCCAGCCCCCACCTATCAGCCTTCTTAATTACAACCAATCGGGGATGGGGGCGGCACTACCTGTCAGCTTCCTCTTCCTGAGTCTCAGTGTTGCCCTTGTAGTACTCAGCAGGGAGGAGGAGGGTGGGGACAAAACTAGGATGAGTTGGCTTTGCCTGTCATTGGCTCTGGCTCCACCTACTGTTTGGGCTCCCTGCCTTCCGCCCCACCAGTCTAAATGGTCACCACTCACTACTGCTTATGAGGGTCCCAGGCAGGTTTGCCGGCAGGGCAGGTGGAAACCTTGCCCCTTGGTGTTCCAGCACAGTTTCTCCCCTTCAGCAATGCCTCTCAATATTTGGACTTTGGCAATAATGCGGTCTTCTTTTCTTCTTCTTTTTTGTGTTGTCTGTCTATAATACCTCTTTCACTTGTATCTAACTGATATGCAATAGATTCCACATTGTTGTGGTTATTGTTGCTATCATCATCATCATCATCATCATCATCATCATCATCATCATTATTATTATTATTATTATTTTCTAGTTTACATGAAGCAAGGCAGTGGGTACTGGAACTGAAGCCCAGTGGAGGCTGCAATTTGTTAAAAGCATTGAAGAAAGTCCTTGTAGTCAAAGAACTGGATTCACTGGTGATTATCATAGGAAGCTGGTAGGTCACCTGTTTGAATAGTTGGCAAGACACTGACTTTGTTTCTAAATGCCAAGCATGGTCTGATGGTAAGTGATGCAGCAACTAACGCTAGGTAGGTATGGTTTGGGTTTGGTCAGTTCCTGGGTGGGACATGACATGGGAACTCCATGTATGCTGCCTTGAATTCTGTGATGGATGAAGGCTGGATATCTATGTAAATAAATGAAACAAATTGGGTCTAAGTGCCCAGTCTTGTGAATTCCATAGTTTAACTATGTGCTATGTGAAGAACAAATGCTGTGTGAAGAACAACAAGGATGATCAGAGGACTGGAAACAAAGCCCTATGAGGAGAGACTGAAAGAACTGGGCATGTTTAGCCTTGAGAAGAGAAGGCTGAGGGGAGATACGATAGTCCTCTTCAAGTACTTGAAAGGTTGTCACACAGAGGAAGGCCAGGATCTCTTCTCGATCATCCCAGAATGAAGGACAGGGAATAATGGGCTCAAGTTATAGGAAGCCAGATTTCAGCTGAATAACAGGAAAAACTTCCTGTTACAGCTGTATGACAATGGCACCAATGACCTAGGGAGGTGGTGGGCTCTCCAATCCTGGAGGCATTCAAGAGGCAGCTGGACAGCCACCTGTCTGGCATGCTTTAAGTTGGATTCCTGCATTAAGCAAGAGATTGGACTCAATGGCCTGATAGGTCCCTTCCAACTCTACCCTTCTATGATTCTCTTCTATGCCCTTTGTCTGTCCTGAATCACCCACCATTCATCTTCATTGGATGATCTGAGAATATAACATGGCCAGTGCTCAGGGATGAGGATATGAACTGTAGTACAGCAATATCTGGAGGGCCACAGGTTCCCCATCCTGGTTGTAGGGAGAAATCCCCTCTGTCTTTTATACTGATGCATTGCCTTCTCCCCCCCCCACCCTCTTTTGTCCCCAAACCAGCCCAGATCAAGCCTCGGAAATCTTGTCTGATTATATCCAACAGTGTACATTGGGGAGACAGCTGCTGGTCCATACTGTCACCTACGACTGTAGTAGTCAAGTGTCTCCTGTAAGTCTGTGAGGAAGGGACCATCTTTATGTATGCAGGAAGCCCCAGGTTCAGCCCCTGGGGTCCCCATTTCCAATAAATATTTATTGTTTGTAGCCATAGGCCATTGTAAAGGCAGTAAAATGCCTCTTAGCATGGGCATTATATATAGTATATGAATAAATATACTCTCCATTTGAAATGCAAACGAAATTAAAAGAAACCGTACATCCTTCCTGGAGTTACTCTTAGATTTACCTTGCTGAAATTAACAAGTCACTTTTACAAACCACTGACACTTGGTTCAAGAGTCTCACTTGGATTTTCATCACTGCAACTGCAAACAGTGCAACTTGGTGGGGGATATAGATACTAAGATTCATCAGAAAGCAAGTAGATTACTGTGCCCTGTTTAGCAAATATGCTGCCAGAAAACCATTCTTTGCTCAGCCATTTTCTGTGATGCCATTAATGCAGGGTTTTCTAAAGGCCATAGCAGAAGATGTGGGAGGCCGTTATCACTGTTATTCAACAAGGAGAGAGGTAAGTCATGCGTCACTGGGACAACTTGTGCACTGTTTTTAAGTGTTATTGTGAGAAAGGTGCCTGGAGACTTGCTAGCTCACTCACTGGGTTATAAAAGTGGACAGGAAACTTCCTCATGAGCTGAAAATCTGAAATTTGGTTCATTTATCATCGAAGACACTCTGATTACTTTGAAAAACTAAAAGTGGGGCGTTTGTATATTTGTCTCTTAAAGTGGTGGATTCTGTGCCTTTCCTTCAGGGTCATCTAACAGCTAGGGATGTAGGCAATTTTCCTAGGGAAAGCATAAAGTTAAACCCGACCTCCTCCTCCCATGATGCCAATCCCAATTTCCTTCTCCCCACGATTGGTTTTAAATTTGAGGGGGGAAATCCAGGACATCTTATTGGCAGGTCTGAACATAGCTTATCCACATCAATAAGAACACAGAAAATATCCAGAGCAATATAAACAGAGGTCTCTAATCTTTATGTGCCTGTGGACACATTTGGAACTTCTGGAAAAGTATTGTGGGCCCAGCTATCAAATAGTTGCCATGACTAGTCCCAAAGTGGATGGTGTGTGCCCCCACTCTCTGTGGTTTCTATGTTTGTGTTAGTAGAGAGGGGGGGGAGTGGAGTGGAGAGCCAGTGGAGGCTGGTCCATTGGGGGGGTAATGAGAGACCAGCAGGCACTACGGCATAGCTTTATGGGTGCCTTTATGGTGGTTATGCGGGATGCCAGGTAGCTCTTCTTACGTAGGTGATAGACAGTAGTGACTGGTGGCTTTGATGTCAGTGGGGCAGTGAACCCGCATTCAGCACCTTGGACAGCTCATTGAAAGTTTGGTCTAAAACCTGGAGTGGATTCATTGCCCCACTACTGAAATTGGAGACACTAGTGTCCACTGTTCATAGGCAGTTTGGGAAGTTGTGACTTAAGAAAAGAGGCTGGGAAAATATAGTGTCACAAGCCTTTTTTTTTGTTAGTTCCTGGGTGAGGGATGATGATGATGATATATTGTATTTCTTACTTCCCCTTCCAAGGGGAGGGACCGTAGCTCAGTGACAGAGCATCTGCCTTGCATGCAGAAGGTCTCAGGCTCAGTCACTGGTGTCTCCAGATTAGGCTGAGAAAAAGTCCTTCCTGAAACCCTAGAGAGCCACTGCCAGTCGATGTAGAAAACTCCAAGCTAGGCAGACTGATGGCCTGACAGTGTAGGGCACCTTCCTATGTCCCTAGGGCAGGAAAAGGACTCTGCCAAAGGTCCCTGTTGCTTGGGAAAGGGCCGTAGCTCTGTGGCAGAACATCTGCTTTGCACGCAAAAAATTCCCATGGCATCTCCAGGCAGGGCTGGAAGAGACTCCTGCCTGAAAGCCTGGAGAGCCACTGCCAGTTTGTGTAGACAGTACTGAGCTAGATGGCCAGAGCTGTGGCTCCATATAAGGCAGCTTCCACAGTTCCTGCTTTATGTTCTTGCCTTTAGTATTTTAGCAGTTAGTTTAATCTTAGTCATTTTATGTTGCTGTTTTTAAAAGGATGTTTTAATTGGAATTTCCTGTTTCTGTGAACTGCTGTATACTATAGTCAGCGTGGATTTTTCGCATTCCGCATTATTAAATTGAAAATCCCCCCATGCCATTCTGATCCTTCCCATAAACTCATTTCAAAACAAAACCTTACAAAACTTATAGTCCTGAACGCAGAAATGCTTGCTTAACAACTCTCTAAATTTTCATGATGATGCGCAAAACAGTCAGAGAGAGAGCTCAAAGTGTAAAAAGAGAGAGGAAAAAACCAGAGCCCTTTTGGACTTTTTTCTGTCAGAGTTCTCATAATCTTTTGAAATTCATTAAAAATCAGCCATGTTCACAGAGTACCTGTAATATATTACTGACCTTGCCCCATACTCTGACCTTCATCTTCTGCAGTTTAAACGTTTAAAAAATGCCTGGCTGATTTTTAATTAATTTAAGAAATTTTGCTTGAACTCAATGATAAGGCCAGGCATGCTCAGTAAGAACCAACTGTCAGTGTTCTAAAAGCCAGACTCCCAGCCACTGGGCTTGCCTAATCAGGGGGCTACACCCACACCAGACCTTTATTTCACTTCAGATAGTCATGGCTTCCCCCAGAGAATCCTGGGAAGTGTAGTTTGTGAAGGGTGCTGAGTGGAGATTCCTATTCCCCTAACAGAGCTCTAGTGGCCAAAGTGGTTTAACAGTCAGCCACTCTGATTGAAGCTCTGTGAGTGGAACAGGGCATCTCCTAGCAACTCTCAGCACCCTTCACTAACTACACTTCCCAGGATACTTTGGGAGAAGCCATGACTACCTAAAGTGAACTAACAGTCTGGTGTGGATGTGGCCAGGGACAGCTTTGGTTTAAATTTGGGTGGGACCTGTACTATTCAACTTGTTCATTAATGACCTAAAATTAGGAGTGAGCAGTGAAGTGGCCAAGTTTGCTGACGACACCAAATTGTTCAGGGTTGTTAAAACAAAAAGGGATTGCGAAGAGCTCCAAAAAGACCTCTCCAAACTGAGTGAATGGGCAGAAAAATGGCAAATGCAATTCAATATAAACAAGTGTAAAATTATGCATATTGGAGCAAAAAATCTGAATTTCACATGGGGTCCAAACTGGCAGTGACTGACCAGGAGAGAGACCTCAGGGTTGTAGTGGACAGCACGATGAAAATGTTGACCCAGTGTGCGGCAGCTGTGAAAAAGGCAAATTCCATGCTACGGATAATTAGGAAAGGTATTGAAAATAAAACAGCCGATATCATCATGCCGTTGTATAAATCTATGGTGCGGCCGCATTTGGAATACTGTGTACAGTTCTGGTCACCTCATCTCAAAAAGGATATTATAGAGTTGGAAAAGGTTCAGAAGAGGGCAACCAGAATGATCAAGGGGATGGAGCGACTCCCTTACGAGGAAAGGTTGCAGCATTTGGGGCTTTTTAGTTTAGAGAAAAGGCGGGTCAGAGGAGACATGATAGAAGTGTATAAAATTATGCATGGCATTGAGAAAGTGGATAGAGAAAAGTTCTTCTCCCTCATAATACTAGAACTCATGGACATTCAAAGAAGCTGAATGTTGGAAGATTCAGGACAGACAAAAGGAAGTACTTCTTTACTCAGCGCATAGTTAAACTATGGGATTTGCTCCCACAAGACGCAGTAATGGCCACCAGCTTGGATGGCTTTAAAAGAAGATTAGACAAATTCATGGAGGACAGGGCTATCAATGGCTACTAGCCATGATGGCTGTGCTTTGTCACCCTAGTCAGAGGCAGCATGCTTCTGAAAACCAGTTGCCGGAAGCCTTAGGAGGGGAGAGTGTTCTTGCACTCGGGTCCTGCTTGTGGGCTTCCCCCAGGCACCTGGTTGGCCACTGTGAGAACAGGATGCTGGACTAGATGGGCCACTGGCCTGATCCAGCAGGCTCTTCTTATGTTCTTATGGTACTTGTCCTTGCTGTAGAATAAAAATGTGGGGAAAACCCTGAAAAAGAATGATACTGTTCACAATGTTTTCCTTTTGGAAAGGAAAGGGGCTTCCCTTCTGCCCAGTGCCCAGCCATCCAATCTCCTCTCCTCCCCCTCCCTGCCCTCCTCCTCCCCCCTCCCCTCCCCCAGGTCAGTTTCACCTATCCTAAGCATGATTGCACAGGAGTAAATCCCACTGAGCTCAAAAAGCACCCTATGAGCTACAGGCCTCAGTTTGGGGTCATTCATCACAACCAGCCCTACAGCTTAGGATCACCAGCTCTTTTCCAGAAAGTTTCGGTGTCTGTAACATCTGCATGTCAGGGTGGCAGAGAAATTAAGTAGACGTTCCTAGTGCGGAAAATTCATTCATTTGTTATATTTATTCACTAATAGGGGGAAAAAACGTGCGGTTTAAGGACATACCTATAGCCCACAGATATTTCTATCAAACTTTTAAAAGCAGGGAAATTGGGCAGCTATAGTGAATGCACCAAGGGAGCAGGATACCTGACCAGAGCTTGGAAAAATTACTTTTTTATACTACAACTCCCATCAGCCCCAGCCAACATGGCCACTGGATTGGGCTGATGGGAGTTATAGTTCAAAAAAGTAACTTTTCCAAGCTCTGTACCTGACCTTCTCTCTGAGATACTGTACTGCCCTACAAATTTGTCAAAATGCAAACACAATTTGGGTTGGTCTTTCACAGTCCAATCCCCTTCCTGTGTAGAATTTGGTAACATGTGCCTCTGAGCATTAATTGCCCAGTATACCTGCAAGTATTTAAAAATAAATCTGAACTGACTTTTTAATTATGTTGTGTAATCAGAATTGTGACAGCAGTGGTATTCAGCTGATCCTTCAGGAACGTCAAAAAGCCGAGGACTTGCTCAATGTCATAAATGAAATCTACAAGGGCAGGATGGGCGACTCCCTTTTTAATGCAATGAAAGAGGTAAGTACCTTATTTCATTTAATTCTTGGATCTTTCATTTAAAAGGGGCTAGTAGATTTAAACAGCTGCTGAATGTTTAATTACATTTATTTATTTAACACAATTTAAATATCGCTTGATTGTAACAAAACCTCTAAGTGGTTTACAAGAAATATTAAAATTATCAATAAAAACAGCTAAAACAAGTAATTAAAACATTTAATTGACAATTAAAGTCAGCAGTAAACTAAAAGGAGACTAAAAATATGTCAATATCTATGTGTCTGGATAGATTTGCCTAAATAGAAGTGTGTTAAACAGGTGCTGAAAATAATACAGCGAACTTGCCTGCCTGATGTTGATAGGCAAGGAGTTCCGAAGTGTAGGTGCTGTCACACTAAAAGAACAATTTCTTACAAGTGTGGAATTAGTATTATGTGGCATCTGTAATGGTGCCAGTTCCGCAGATAGAAGTGGTCAGGTGGGCACATCTGGGGGTAAGGCAGTCCTGCAAATACTGGTGTCATATGGAAATACCATTCAGCCATATGGAAATGTTTTCTATTGTTACTATTATGTAACTTATCCTGGTGAGTCCTGAGTCAAATTAGAGCTCTCTGTTGATTTATTTAAATCATTTATATATTCAGCCAAAAAAAAGGCTCCCAGAGTGGCTTACAAATGCCATTGTTAAGACAGCCCCTTAACAATCTGAAGCCTTTTTTTATCTGTATATTTAAAGCTTTCTTTTAAAGTTTTGTGGGAGAGCTAGTTTGGGATTTTAAGAAACTGAGGTGAGGTTGTTAGTGCCTTTTAAAATAAGCAAGTGGTCTGCACTTAAAAAAAAGCCTTGATGTATTTGTTGCGTGTATTTTGTCTAAAAATTCAAAATGAGAGGTGCTGGGGTGCGACCTTGGCTATGATGCTCATAACATAACATAAAAAGACATCTGCAGGATCAGACCAAAGACACATCTAGTCCACATATAGCTGCCTACATTAAACTTCCACAAGCCATGAAGGCTTTTCTCCTGTTTTGCCCTAGCAACTGGTAATATCCAAAAACGTATACTGCCCCTGAATATGAAGGTTCCAGTTGCCTACTGTGACAGATAGCCATTAATAGATCTATCCTCCATTAATGTGCCTAATCCCCTTCTGAAACTGTCAGCCAACAGACCATTTGCTGCCCTTTCATGGCATTCCAAATCGCTGAAGTGGCTGTTTGACTTTCTCTAATGGTAGAGCCGTCCCTATATTTGAAGCTGTCCCTATGTACATAAGTGGGTGGACAATGTAGGTGGTTGTTACTCAGTGCAGAGACTGTAGTATTCTGCACTTTTAAAAGCACTCTTTTCTATTAGTGCTGCAGACATCCCAGTGTGGGGATGGATGTGTGTGGTTGAATGAACCTCCACTAATTCCAACAATCACCAGCCACCACTGAGTTTATACCTCTTATCAGACCAATGTCTATTGACTGGATTGCACAAGTGGAATATATAGAACAAGCATGGTCATTATCACAAGTCGATCCTTTGTACCCAATCCCAGTTCTTCCTTCACAACTTGAACCCTTTCCTCTGTCATCCTACTTTTCTATATACAAGTGGAGCTTTTTTTTTTAAAATGTAGAAGCATTCAGTCAAATGAGCTAGACCCACAGTTTGTACAGCCCCGACAACTTGGTAACAACTAGGCCAATGATGAACATGCACATCTTTTTAAAGATTTGCAGGAAAGTCCCTGCTTTAGTTTCCAAGTATGGCCCCAGAGGATTGAAAGGGGCCCTTGGTGGCCTGATCCAGCGATGTCGCTGTTCACCACTCTCCTTGCTAGGGCTCTGGATGTTTTTCAGCAGTGCACAGCAATGCCACTTTTGAACAGGAGCCAAGTTCAGCTCCCATCTATAGTCTAAGTAGGACAACACTGGGCTCTGTCCTGGTTGGGGTGAAAGATGGGGGGGCATCATTGGCAACATGCCAAGCCCCCCACCCCAAAATCTGACATCTGCCTGTTAATGCATGCAGCTAATTTAATAGGTGGATACACCAAAGCTGGACTGCCATACTTAGAGAAACCCACCTTTGCTACACCTTGTAGAGTTTTCAGACGGGGAAACATTTTGGGAGTTTTTCCTCTAGTGGGAACTTGCTTTTATGGATAATTAATCTTTAAGGACAAGGATTTGCGCATATTCACATTTTGTGATGAGTGCTATAGATTTTAAATGCTTGTGATTCTTTAGTGGGACTGCATTGCTGCAACATCCAGAGGGCACTGTGTTGGCTACCCTTGATATACACTATCCTGAGCGTCTTGGAGAGACGGGTGGTATAAAAATGAAATAGATTAGAATTTATTTATTTTTTAATGTGGGTAATTTCCCAGTAATATGTTCTCAGCTGGAGGAGATTTAAAAAACCATGCTGATTTATATAGATGAGATTTTAAAAATCTGTGTTTAGGGTTCCATGGAGTGTTTGAAGGTTCCCTCTGCCACTTGCTTGCTGAAGCCGCCGACGCATGAGAGTCCTCTTGCAATACAAATCTCAAACGTTTTGGCCAAATCTTCATCCGAATGGTTAAAAATGAATGGACTGAAAGGTAACGTAGAACCAAAAGGCAGGAGTGGGGGAACCTTTTTCAGCCCAAGAGCCACATTCCCTTCTGGGCAACCTCCTGGGGGCCGCATGTCTGTGGTGGGTGGGGCCAGAGGCAAATTTTACCTTTGAACAGTTAATTAGTGTCTCCTCATACTCATATCTATCCTCTGTTCAGGTAAGCAAGAGGCATTGTCAGCATTCATAGAATCATAGAATAGTAGAGTTGGAAGGGGCCTGTAAGGCCATCAAGTCCAACCCCCTGCTTAATGCAGGAATCCAAATCAAAGCATTTCCGACAGACGGTTGTCCAGCTGCCTCTTGAATGCCTCCAGTGTCGGAGAGCCCACTACCTCTCTAGGCAATTGGTTCCATTGTCTTATGGCTCTAACAGGACGTTTTTCCAGTTGAAATCTGGCTTCCTGCAACTTGAGCCCATTATTCCATGTCTTGCACTCTGGGACAATCGAGAAGAGATCCCGGCATTGAGGATGCATTCCAGCCAGGCAAAAACACTCAGGTGGCAAAAGAAGGCCAGTGAGGGGTGTGACCTGGGAGAGTTCCAAGGGCCACGTAGAGAGGTCTGGAAGGCCATATTTGGCCTCTGCCCCAAAGATTCCATGAGAAATGAAGCCCACTTGACCCCATAGAACAGGCTGGTCACTTATCCTCTGGTTCCTTGTTTGTTACAGCCAAGAAATTAAGCCTTTACCAAGTTTTGGCACCAAATGCTTTTTCCCCTGTGGAAGAATTTGTGCCGGTCCTTCAGAAAACAGTATCGTCTACTTTACATGAGGTAAGTTAAGGGGAGCTGCTTCCTTAGAGTCTGCAGGCAATCTAATCTAATCCCCCCAGCACCCCACCCGATGCAGAGCATTCCCAACAGATATGCTGTCTGGCTTCTGCTTGAAGACCTCTGGTGACAGGGGGAGCCCGTCTCCTCTTGAGATCGTTGGTTGAACTGTTCTCCTACTGTTCATTTGAAATGTACCTTCCTAGGTACATGTACCTAGGTCAGGCAAAATAATTATAATTATGATGATGCAGCAGCCAAATTTGTCTGGTAGCCAGCAGAGCATGAAACTGTGATCTTCTTCCAGCTTAATTTGGTTACCTGCTGGTTTTCCATTTAAAGAGTTGGGTTTGGTCTTTAAAGCCCTAAATTGTCTTGGGCTGTGCATCGCCCTTCTGATCCACCCTGTAGCCTTGTTTTGTGGGCCCCAAGAAGAGTCAATCCACCCTGTCCCAAAGATGGGGCCACCCACCCTGCCTCAGATCCATCCCTGAAGTTATGGGTGGGGGGGATATGGGTGGGTTTTTAAATTAAAAACATGGTCAGGAGAACCACTTTGTGCCGAGTGCCCCTAGTGCAGTGGGAGGGGCATTCCTTCTCCCACCCATGCTTGCTCTTGCAGGCCTGCTAGCAATCTTTGGTGATCCTGAGCGATCCTGCGAGATCCTGAGCAGAGCGGAGTCAAGGCCAGACCTTAAAAGGCCTAGGCCTGCCCAACACCGGCCTCTTTCTTCATGCACTGGCTTTGAAGGGAGGACACCATCGGAGCAGACTATTGAAGAGCCTCGTAAAAGGCCAGTACTGATTAGGGTGTTCTCCTGTAGTTGCTCTGTGGCCTCCTCCCTCCAAAGGCCAGTGCCTGGCATTGGATGTTATCATTCAACCCCCATGCCCCAGCCCCGGATCACTCTGGGCTGCTGTACCCGACTCGTAGTGATCCGGGGCTATCTGAACCTGACTTGGCCAAGACCTAAAAGTCTTCAAAGGGGCCCAGTTCAGCTCATGCCTCAGCTGAATACGGAGCACAGACCTACTGGTTATCTCAAAGATCCATCTGCTCCCGTATCAACCTGCCCAGGCTTTAAGGTTTGCCCTTGAAGGTTCTGTGTTCTGTGCTGTCACTGCAAAATGATAAAATAAGGGACACAAGAGACAGTGCCTTCTTGGTGGTGGTCTCAAGGCTTTGGAATACTGTCTCTTTGGAAACTCACCCAGTTGTCTCAATATCTAGTTCTGCTAGAATGAATGTTAAGGTTTCCTGCATGTAGTGAAGTGAATGTGAGTGTCTCCTCTGCATTGTCAAATGAGATTTTTTAAATTTATTTTATTTTGACAACGTATATACCGCTTAATTACAATCAGTGAAAATAAAAATCTGGAGTTTAATCTGTATGCTTTGCCCGTATATGATCCCCACACCTCCCTGAGAATTGACATATACTTCAAGGTCACATCTAGCTTTATTATTATGTATGGAGCATAAGATGACATGAGAAAATGCAGCAAAATGTTATTCAAAATCAATTAAAATTATAAAATCAGAATTCAGTTAAAACAAAAAACAAAAAAAGGGCACATACAGGAAGTGGAAAGAAGGCCAGCCCCAGCCAGCATGGCCAATGGTTAGGAATGATGGGACTTGTAGTCTACCAACATCTGGGGACCCAAAGGTTGGGAAAGCTCCACTAGACACACAGATACCATCCTTTCTCCCTCCAGAAGCAAACTGCCACCAGAACCTTGTTTTCTGGCAAAGCAGGAGGAAAGCCAGTGTTTGATTGTTAACCTTGTGTCATCCCACACTTTTAGAACCAAGGATTAATGTTTTTTTTCCTCTCTCTCCTTGTTTCAGAAAGCAATGACCCGGTTTGAATGGCATGACGGGACTATTAAAAATATTCACGTAGATCCACCCATACTGTATGACTACCAGGTAACTGAGAGGCATATATATGTGGCCCTGAGGCTAGAATTAATGGCATTCCAGTTTAATCTACGCCAACCATTGTTTTTGTCCTGGTGTTGAGTAGCAGAGATTAACATGCAGTTAATGGAATAACTCATTGGTGACTAGGGTTGGAGAAGAAATGCAATTCAGTTCACATTTGAATGCAAACTTGCCTAATTTGCACTTCCAAAACAATATGAGAATCAAAGCACAGCCATCCTTCCAAATTCACACTTTTCCAAATTTTGCAGTGCAGTTGTCCAGGCAAATAACTGTGTACAAAAATGAAAATACTGGTGCAGTGGTTCCCACTCTCTGTGAGTATAGGGCCCCCTCTGTAACCTCAAAAAACGTCACAAACCCCACATGCTAATTGTTGCTCCTGCTTTTCTGACCAGCACCACGATTTGTATGCAGGTGGAGAAACAGAGGCAGGAGAGAGAGAGAAATTCGCCAGGCAGGAAATTAAAGTCCACTAAATATATAATAAATGTAAACACGTGGTTCACGCAAGCCCATTGACAAAATCAAAATAGGAGCAAACTTAGGCACCAGAGGCAGGGGCGGGTAAGTGGGCAGAGAGAGAAGAAAAACAGAGGCAGAAGTCATGCAAAGAGAGGGGGCAGCGTTAGAGGGAGGAGAGGTGTGTCAGGTTGCGGGTGGGGGAGAGGTTCAGTGGGTCAAAAGAAGGCAGCAAGAGGTAGAGGTGGCTGGAAGAGTGAAGAGGAGCAGCCACGTGGGAGGGAGAGCACTTGGGACATGAGGACAGGTACAGGGGGAGGAAGGAAGGAGGGAGGGTTGAAGTAAAGTGGGCTGCTTGACCATTCCAGGCGCTTCCTTCCCTTCTCTCTCTCTCCCGCCTCAGAGTGACCTGTGGCAACAGTGAGGCCTCAAAACAAATGCACAGGGCCCCACTCCTCTTCTTTCCCTCACTCCCCCCTCCTGTCCCCTTACACCAAAAGGAGGGTGTCCAGTGGGGGTGGGAGGGAGAAGATGGGAGTAGACGGTAGTGGAATCCTCCTCAAACCACCACCTCCTTTCTCCTCCTCTCTTTCTGAGGCAAAGGGGTGAGGAGCGACCTCCCCTTCTTCTTTTCTCTCTCTCACCGCCCCATCATCACCACCACCTTCACCTCAACCTGGGAACGGCCTATGTGGGACTACAGGAAAATGCACGGGGAAGGGAGAGTATGCCGCTGCTGCTGTGTACCTCTTTCTGTGCTGTGCACATTTCAGGAGTTTGGTGGGTTGTGGGAAGGGTTCACGAGGAGGCCAGAGGACCCCCCAACAGCCTCCCACTCAGTACATGTTGGCTGCCATCCCTGCGCTCTCCTCCTTCTGCTATTGCTGCTGCCGCCACCAGTCTGGACAGCGTACAAAGGCTGGGGCTACTCTTCTCCATATGGGGTTAAGGAGCTAGGAGCCCAGGAACAGCAGTCAGCAGCTGGTCTCTTTGCAGGGGGGAGGGGAGGAGCTGGGAATGGAAGTCCCTCATGCCTGCTCAGTTCGTTTCAGCCAGCGTGAAGACTTTTTAAAATAAATAAATAATCACTTTGTGACCCTCAGCAGGATGACTTCCCTACTCTCCTGGGATTCCTTCCCCCATGTTGGGAACCACCGTACTAGTGTAAAATGTGCACAGAAACGCATGTGTTAATGAAAATAACATACAAAGATATATTATGGCTGGGAAGATTGCTTTGCAAACACGTGGAGATTTGGCAAAATTGTAGACAAATATGGGTTTTATTAGGAGAAATTTGTGCTAAAATGTTGACTAATTTTCATGAGGATTTTTTTAAAAAAAAAGAATTGCAAACCAATGCAAACGAATCAGGATGAATATGAACTCAGGGAGATCACTGGTCCATCTTGCTATTGTCCTTGCTACTATGGGGAGCTCAGTGATAGAGCGCCTGTCATTCATGTTCAATCTCCAGCGTCTCCAGGTAAGGCTGGGAACCTCCTTGTGAAACTTCAGTTGTCCCTGAAGAACTGCTGCCAATCAGTGTTGACATTACTGAGCCAGAGGGACCAGTGGTCTGACTTGGTATAAGGCAGTATCCTGTGTTTCTACAAATGCTCAGTAAGCAGGTTGTCTGGAACTGACCACAGAAAAAAGACCAGAAGTGCTGTAGAAAAGAGACAGCCAATGAAAAGTTGGCTGTTATCAAGGCATAAAGCTTGATGTGAACACAAAATATCCCACACCTGAAATCATTTGAGGCTGCTAAAGAAGGAAAGAGAAAGTATGTTGCCCGTAAAATGTGGTGTGAATGTAGTGGAAGTCAAAAAAATGCTCAAAGAACGTTGCTGAAAGGATTGTCTGACATGTTAATGTACTGTAATCCAGGTGTGGGGACTCTTTGGCTTCCAGATGTTGCTGAACGACAGTAGGCCATCATCCCTGGGCCATTAGCCATGTTTTCTGTGGCTGACTGGAGTTGAAGTTCAGCAAGGGCCAAAGGGTCCCCACCTCTGCATGGTCTGCATGCAGCATCAGCTATGTTTTGTATTGTGCTTTCAGAAACAGCTTGGCAGGATGGTGAGGATGTATGAGAGACGTATTGACTGGCTTTCCAGAGCTAGTAGAAGAATTTGGGGGACTGTTTGTGACAGGAGGTATCAGTATTTTGCTTCTGTGCATCCAGTTTTGTGAAATGATTTCCTAAGTCTCTTCTCTAACGCATGTGCATATTTTAGTTTATTTTGAACATTTCCATGTCACCCTTCTTGTACATGCCCACAGCGGTGTCCAAAAAAATAATAAAATGTGGATATATAAAACAACAATGAAACAGCAGAAGCAACAGTGACAACAGAGCCATACAGGTCCCATCCACGCCATACATTTAAAGTACTCTTATCCCACTTTAAAAGTTATAGAGAATCCTGGGAACTGTGGTTTGTAAAGATGCTGAAATTGTGGCTCTGTGAGGCCAGCACCCTTAACAAGCTGCAGTTCCCAGGATTCTTCATGACTGTTAAAGAGATAACAGTTAGCAGTTACCCACTTGCTTTGGGGAAGGGCTGTAGTTCAGTGGCAGAGCTTCTGCCTTGTATGTAGAAGGTCCCAGGTTCAATCCCTGTCATCTCCAGGTGGAGCAGAGAGAGACCCCTGCCTGAAACCCTGGAGAGCCTCTGCCAGTCAGTGTAGAGTAGATAATATGGAACTAGATGGACCAGTGGTCTGATTCAGTATAAGGCAGCTTCCTGTGGTATAAGAGTGCATTGAATGTATGCTGCGCATGTGACCGTAATTTAGCAGAGCAGATAAAACTGTAATGAAGGGAACTTATATTTACATGCTATATTGTCTGAACAAATAAAAAGCCTCTTTTGTCTGGTACCAGAGTGACATCTGGGGGAAGGGCATTCCATAGAATGGGCACCACAACTACAAAGGCCCATTTGTCATGGTCATGATCACCTATTGAGGGAAGAACCTGTGGCCCCCCAGATGTCATTGGATTCCCATTGGTCCCAGCCAGCACAGCCAGTGGAGTGGCATCACATATGGAAGTTGTAGTCCAGCATTATCCATAGGGCCACATGTTCCCCAATCCCTATTCTAGAAATAGATACATGCATGCATACAATCTGCATTTAAACCAGACTCCATATTCGTGCTGAAATTAGTGTGTGTGAGAGAGATTGAAGGAGAGAAAGAGTCAGGATCTGCTTAAAACATGTTATATCTCCTTAGCTGTGCTTTTTGTTTTAGGGCTACTGGAAAGGTGCATGATTTGGCTAAAATTGATAGGGATCAGAGAGATTAGGCTTCATTAACGGTCTCCATACTCCCCCCCTTAAAGCTCCATATATCTGTGGACTTTGGGTATTCCTTGCACACAATTCTGCTGCTCCTCCTCCTCCCCATCATCATTTATTGAATTTATATCCTGCCCTTCCTCCCAAAACAGCTCAGAGCAGCAAACATAAACAAAACAATTTAACAAGAAAAAGAAAAGCATACTAAAAACAGTTTAAAACATTCTACAAACAATTACAATTAAAACATTCTAAAATACAGTTAACATTTTGTAAAACACCATTAAAAGATTCTAAAACACAGCTTAAAAACATTATTTTATCAGTGATCTTCAGGTTGCCAGGAACAGTCCCCTTCAGACATCAAATGTTTTCAGATTCCTTCTGAAAGTCAATAGTGATGGAGATAGACACACTTCACTGGGGAAGGCATTCCACAAATGGGGATCCACCACTGAAAAGTCCCTGTCACAGGTCAGCGCCAAGCGTCTTGTAGAGATCGCACCCCTGAGTTATGACCCAAAGTTTCTCTTCAAATATTCTAAAAACCGCAAATGTTGAAAATTGATCTAAAAGATGCATTTCTGATGCTGCTGTTTCTTACGTAGGGTTGTTATACTTATTGATGTCTCCAAAACAAACTCCATGTACATCATTCATGTCCAACATTCCCTGAGACTTTTACTTGAGGAGCAGATGTCAAGCAAGGATTTCTTCAATATAATAGCGTAAGTAACTATCATCCAATAGTTGTAATGGTTTCTTGAGGATAGGCCTGGCAATGAGCATTCGCCATCCTTGCTGCTAAATGACCCTTCTGATTAAGAGTCTATGTTCCTCTGAATGCCTAGGTTCAGAGCAGTCTTGCAGTCAGTGATGTCTGGTGGCTCCATGTCAATGGTGAAATGGAATCTGCTCTGGGTTTTAGTCCAAGCTTTCAAGGAGCTGTACAAGGTTCAGGCCCTTGGAAGCTCCTTGAAAGCTTGGACTAAAACCCAGAGCAGATTCCACTGCCCCGCTGAGCCACCAGTCGCCACTGCTTGCAGTGCAATCCAGTGCACATCTACTCAAAAGTAAGCCTCACTGAGTCCAATGCAACTTACTCCCAGGTAATATGTATAGGATTGCAGCTGTATTTGGAAACTGGAGACGTTTATATTGTTATTTATTTATAAAAGTGTTATATAATGCTGTCTCACAGAACATCAGGACAGTGTACAACAACATAGAAACATTTAAGCACAGTACAGAACAATCATGAAAATGTCTGGCTGCTCAAAAAACATTTAATATGTTGATACGTTGTGCAATAGTATTTAGTTATTCGCTCTCTGTTTTTTGCAGCTTTGGAAGTGATGTTAAGGCATGGCAGGCAGAAATGGTTCCTCCACACCCAGACAACCTACAAAGTGCCTGGAGGTAAATAAACTTTACTGAAAAACTAATGAACTGAGCTTCCTGTTTTTACCCCGCAGATGTAAACTAGAAGAGGAACTCATTAAGGCGAGGTGTGCATATCCCAGAAGTAGAAGCCAGCAGCTTATACATTATTATGATTATGACCTTTGGGTGAAGGGCGAGTATTAAATACTACTACTACTACTACTAATGATTATTGGGATTATTTCATTTATTCCCCTTTTTCAGAAAGGTAAACTCAAAGCAACATACAAAAACAAACATTAAAACAAGAGTGAAAATATCCTAAAATGATCACCAATAACACGTGTGTGTGGGGGGGGGAATCCACCTCAACCGCATCCCAGTAAAATATAAGCATAAAATTAAGGGCCAAAGGCCTGGGTGAATAAAAATGTCTGTGCCTGGCCCTTGAAAATAGATAGTGATGGCGCCAGGCATGCCTCCCTGGGGAGAGCATTCTATGAACAGGAAGCCACCACTGAGAAGCTCTGTTCTCATGTTGCCACCCTCTGCACCTCCTTTGGAGGGGGCACATGGAGAAGGGCCTCAGATGATGAATTCAAGGGTCCAGGTTGGTTCATGTGGGGAGAGACGGACCTTGAGGTATTGGGATCTTGAGCTGCATAAGGCTTTTAGGTCAAAACAAGCACTCTGAATTGGGTCCCGAAAACTCTCTCTCATACCACTCCCTCCATCACTCAAAAACAGGAAGTGTGATTCACTCACTCTTCCCATTCTCCTGCTTTCAGAAGCAGCTGAAGCTGCTTATAGGATCAGATGGGAACGTGTGGCTCTCCAGGTGTTGTTTAACTTCAGCTCCCATCATCCCTGACTATTTGTCATTCTGGCTGGGGCTGAGCGGAGGGGAGATCAACCACATCTGGAAGGGCCACAGGTTCCCCATTCTTAGGGATATTGGTGAATCCCAACAGAAACAGAAGCAGAAATTGATTGTGTTTGCTTATTCGTCCCATGTCCGGAATGGAAATCAATCCAGTGAATACAATTGGTCTTTGCTGTCGTTGTTTTCAGTCCACAAATGATACATAATTGATTACTTTCCCCCCATTTGCTCTGCATTTCCTTTGCACTGAAATGAATGATGTGGAATAACCTGATAATAATGCAATTAATTAAGCCAAACTGCAGTGGAACAGAAACGGTGCTTCATGCAACAAACATGGGTTGGAAGGGAAATCAATATCTTCTAACATCCCTGCCCATGCCTGCCTTAGGATTAGCATGAGCTGCGGTACAGCAGTAATAAAATTTTTGGAATGCCTTGTTAGTGCTTTGATGATGCTTGGGCATTTAAAAACAATATTTGTTAAACTCCTCTTCTAGATGGGTACTGACTCTCCAGTGTGAAGGCACTAGAAATGTTATAAATGCCCTGAGAAGAGCTGTGGAGAATGACTTTAAAGATAAGGACAAACATTCATCCCAAAGCCTTTACCTGCTTACTACTGGAGTCCCTGACCAAGAGATGGTGGGTATGATTCCCAAATCAGTTTATGGTATAATCCAGAATTGCTTATTATATATTCAGAACTATTACCTGCTAGTTTTGCACTTACAGAGAGACTTTGACGTGTGTGTATGCATTCAACCATGTGTTCCCCAATATACCTTCTGAGGTGGTACTATCTCACAAGGCCTGTACCATTTTTTTTTTTAAGGTTTGTACTGGCAAATGAGCATGAATACTATCAAGTGCTAAAAAAATCAGAGTAGATGCTAAAACTGAGATGGCATAGCATAGTGAGCCACAGCGGCACAGGCTGAAGGTAATTAGTAAGCTACCAATATCAACCATCTCGGGCCCTGCGATCGGCAGTTGAGGCCTTCTTGCTGGTGTCACCACTGGGGGCTGCCCAGCTGGCAGTGATCCATGACAGGGTCTTTTTCATGCTCACGCCTACCATCACTCAAAATGGCAGCGTGAGTGTGTTGCATCCCCTCATCACCATCTTGGGTGATGGCAAGCATGTGTTCACAGTGCACTGACACAGTGAGACAGGAAATGGCGCCGCCTGCCCACCCCAGCGGCAGGGTTGTGTTCCATGGTAGGATGGATCCTGCTTTGCGATCTGTGCCAATGTCAGGTCATTCAGCGACCTGATGCTAGCCCAGATTGTGGAGCAGGAGCCACAGCCACCCAGCCCCAGCAGCAGAGGCTCCTCTCAGTTACAGGGGCCCTCGCCTCGTATCCAAGCTGGTTGCCCGAAGGCACCAGGCCTACCTGTCTCCCACGTTACTGTCTTTCAGAAGGAATTTAAAACATTCCTGTTTAGTTCAGGCATATTTCATGGCTGAAATAAACTGTTCCTGGTAGTCCTGAAATCACTGGTTGATAGAATGTTTTCTAACTATTTTTAGAATGCTCAAAAATTAATTACTGATGGATTTGCCACCTTGGACTCCTTTGGGAGGAAGGGTAGGATAGAATTTGAATGAATGTATAAATAATACCAGGGTCGACTGTTGAGTGCTACTGTGCGAGCAGGACCCCATCCCTCTTACCAGAGGGCATTCCATAGTGATGGTGGAGGCCCAGAAGCTGCTACCTCAGCTGGTAGTGTCCAGTACTAGACCACGTTGGCGGTCTTCACAAGGTAGAACCACCCACTTAGAAGCTAGATGTAGTATGCAGCCGCTAAACTGGCAGCTCCCATTGCTTCACTGCCACCTCATGATGCCTTCTGCTCTGGGAATTGTAGCTCTGTGAGGAGAATAGGGGTCTCCTAACAACCCTCAGCAATTTTTCCTAATAAAATGCATTTGTGTATGTCATTTTCACTAATATATACATTTTAATTTTTATGCACACTTTCCCCTAATATATGCATTTTTGTAAACATTGGTTGGAGAACTGCATTACAAAATTCACAGAAGTACAAATTTCAAAGGATGGCTGTGTTTCAGTTCTCATACTGTTTCGGAAAGTGTAGATTTGATAGATTCACCTTTAAATGCAAACCAAATTAAATTTCTCCCCCATCTTTAGTGCGAAAAGCACCACTTAAATGGTTCTGGTAGCTTATCTTCTTGCCTTCCAGCACACAATTTGCTCTTACATGGTCGAGGTCTGTGGCAGCTGTGATTTGCAGCTGCACATCTGTCTGTTCACCGTCAATGGTTTTCCCCTCGATGATGACATCCCACCGCGCTATGCAAGTCCGAATGAAACAGCTGTCATTTTAAAAGAAATCACTCAGGCTGCCAACGGCCGATTTCATTGGTTTGGAGAAACAGGTATGATGGCATTCTCCAGAGGTGGTGAACACATTTTATGGTGGGATTATGTCGCCCTCTTGTGGCCTGAGACAGGAATGCAGACTGGTCTTTGTCCATTGGACACCCCCCCACCTCAGTCCATTTCCTGTCTCAGCACGGAGCAGATGTGTTTCACCACTACCCACTACTTTTTGCCATAAGGCTTGCGTGTCTTCTTCATTTCTCCACTGGTTGTGTGTGTGTGTGTGTGTGTGTGTGTGGTCTTTGTCCTTCTAAATTGTATGTGGAGTGAGTCAGCGTTGATTACCAAAAAAAAAGCCTCCCTTGTGCCATTTACCTCTCATCCCCTTTCTGTTACCAGTTTTCTATCCTACAACATCCTTTTCCTCAATTTCCTTCTCTCCTGCTGACCCCACAGTCTTTCCACACAGCCTGTTGCCGTTGGCGGTACCAAGGAGATAAAGAATACGATAGGAAGAATAACAAAAAGGGCTACCGCGCCGCAATGTCAAGCATCATTAGACCCACCAAGTCCTGTTTGGTCATCACTCACTGAGGCAGGCAATGGGGGAGCTGAGAACAAAATGGCGGCTGCAACAGCTGCAGGTCAACAGAACACATCTGCTCCAGAAGCAACAACTGGGAACACAGTGGAGAAGCAGTTAGCAGTGGAGGCAGTGCCTCCAGCCCAGTTACTAGGGGCTAGGAAGGCACTCTACACGGAAGAGGCACTTTTAAGCAGCACAAATTTAAGGCGCGCAGCAGAGTTCCTGTCTGAGGAGGAAGGGATTTCCTGGCCTCAGCAACCACAAGTTCAGTTCAGGTCAGGAGCTATGGTACAATGTCCTCCTCAAGCAAGGACTTTGTGGGTTTCCAAACATCCCCTAATGCATGTCAGTGGGGATGGCTTGGTGGCTGGGATGGAGGCTGTTTGCTGCAATTGCCTGCAAGTTGAAAAAATACAGAATCAGCACAGTGCCCAGCCCACTCCATTATCCAGCAAATAAGGGAAGCCCTGACAGGCGATATAGCCCATTAGATTAGAGCTGTAACTGCTGCTGAGTCCAAGGCAATAGTGACATCTTGTGGTCACAAAAATACATTGCAACCAGAAACCATTTGAAATGTAAACATTCTAGAGATAGGAACATCACTCAGACTACACAGCACTCAGCAGCACCATTTAAATCAACCCACCAGACCCACATTCAGTACCTAGGGTTAGGGCATGTAATGACACGTTATCCCCACAAGCTGAGCTAGAGGCAGCTTTGTCTAAAAACCCTGTAAATCCAGACTTGGAGGAAGGGGAATGGTATTGAGGCTGAAAAGAAGGTATCTTACAGACTTCAAAGATGAGCATTTCATTCCTCTTCTTTGCAAGGGATTATCAACTTTGGATCTCAATGATAAGCCACCTGAGCCTGTTGCCGTGTCCTCAAAGAGTGCTCAAGTACTGAAGGCACCTACATCTAATGACAAAGTAATACCTATTCCAGCTCCTTTTAAGAAAGTAACCAAGTCAGAGTGGGACAATCCACTCCAGTCCAAAAGGCTGATAGTGTTGGCAAATAAGTACTATTTACTAGAGCCAGAGTTCATGGATCAACTTAGACCACCTGCTATCGACACACCCATCTCCTCCATGGTGACCAGTGTAATGATCCTGAAAGGAGAGGCTCAGCCCAGGGATACCACAGACAAGCGTATAGACTACACTTTACACAAAGTACACAATGCAGCAACACTGCCGATTCAGTCTCTTGTATAGATTGATGAGCTGCTAGATGACCCAGACTGGTTGCAGGAGAGACGGTGGAAGATGCGCGTAAAAATTTCAAGAGCTGCAGCTTTTGTAGTGGATGCCACTTTGGATACCACTCAGTGTGCAGTTAAGTCAGCAGCAACAATAGCCACTCGGTGCTCTTGTGATGCGGACCAGTCCTCAAGACTGAATTTGGCTACTGCCCCTTATGTAGGTGGCAAACGTTTTGGTGAGGAAGCATTAAAACAGGTCTTGGTAGATTTGAAGGAAAACCACAAGTATTTGTTATTCACTACAAAGAAAGAAGGTGGATGCGTGAGCCATCATTTTTCTCCATACCAACACTCCTTTTGTCCCTTCAGATTCTGGGGAAAGGAAGAGGGTCAAGATCAGGGAACTTGTCATGGTCCAGGTAAAGATTTTAAGGGGCTGGTCAAGGAAGCAGCCCAAACAAAGGCAGTACAGGTAACCAGGGCTAGGGAGCATGCCTCACTAGATTCTAACGCCAAGATGGTTCCAGCAGGGGGGCGCCTGCAGATTTTTCACCAGAGGTGGCAATCTATGACCACCAATAGGTGGGTTATCACTTGGTGAGGCACGGGTTGAAGGTGGAGTTCAAGCCTCTTCCCCCTCAATGTTACCTTCCTTCTCCAGTTTCCACAGTAGCAGGAAAAAGGTCAATAGTTCAGAACAAAAATCACTCTCTTGCTAGAGAGAGCAACCATAGAGCCAGTACCTTCAGAGAGCTACCTCTGAGGTGTCTGCTCAGTGTTCTTTATTATTCCCAAGAAAAACAAAAAATGGAGGGTGGTGCTAGACCTCAAGTTCCTGAATCAATTTGTACATTACCGAAAGTTCAAAATGGAGACTCTAGCATCAATAGAGCAGGTTCTTCAGCTAGCAGACTGGCTAGCATTGATAGATCTGAAGTAGGCATACATCCACATTCTTATCCACCCTCAACACAGATGTTTCTTTCATTTTGCATATAACCACCATCATTTCCAGTACCAGGCAATGCCCTTCGGACTTGTCTTGGCTCCCTGAATATTTACAAAGGTCATGATGACCCTGGTGGGTCGTCTTTGCCTCCAGGGTCTTCATGTGTATCCTTACCTCGACCTTCTCATCAGGTCTCAAATTGCACAGACAGCAATCACAGACATTCAACAAACCCTAGCAACCCTAGAACATGCTGGTTTCATTGTGAACTATGAAAAAAGCAGTCTGCATCCAATGCAGTCAATAGTTCACCTCAGGGCACTTTTGAACACCAAGCAGGGGATTCTGTCAGTATCTCCGAACAGGGTGTGCAAAATTCGGCAAACATTGCTCCCACTTCTTCAGGCTTCTTCTGCAGATTTGACGTATCTAGCAAGAACACTAGGACTGATAGTTTCTACTAAACAGGTGAATCAGTGGGCTCGACACCACACCATACCTCTGCAGTAGTTCCTTACCAGAAGGCAATAGCCTGGAGGAGACGTCTGATTGTGAGACTGCCACCAGTTGTACATCTTGCACTGCAGTGGTTGTGTCAGGAGAGGAATTTAACAAAGGGGAGTTCCCATAATAGAGCCACAGAGAATAGTGTTCACCACGGATCCAAGTTTGATAGGATGGGGAGCACACTGTCAGTTCAGATACATTCAAGCACAGTGGAAGAGAGAAGAACTACATCACAGTGTGAATTGGTTGAAGCTGAGGACAGCGCACCTAGCTCTGTCTTTGCCTGGATGTTCCCCATCAGACATGTTCTTCTACACACCAACACACCGCAGTGCAGGCACATCTGATCAGGCAAGGGGAAACCTGGTCAAAGAGCCTTCAAAACAAAGCAACACTGCTAGCTCTTGCTCTGGGCAGAAAGAAATTTGGTTGTGGGCAGAACACATCAGAGGTGACCTGAACATCCAGGCCGATTGGTTGAGCTGGCAGAGGGTGCAGTCGGGAGAATGGCAGCTGGCAATGAATGTGTTCCACCATTTGCAGGAGTTGTTTGGCACAGTGGCGGTGGATCTGTTCGCCTCACATCACGATCACCAGACTGTGCGGTTCTACTCAAGGTATCAATTCCTGAGAACAGAGGCAGTGGATGTGCTCTCAGTGGATAGGCCACCACATCTGCTTTATGCCTTTCCCCCAGTTCCACTGCTGCCAAGAGTACTCAAGAAGATCAGGACCCAGAGGGTGCACATAATTCTGGTGGCACCGTTCTGGCCCAGGAAGCCTTGGATGTTGGACATTCTTCACATGGCTACTCAAAATCCATGGACTATTCCCTGTCAGCCAGACACAAGGGCCTCTGGGGCATCCACGCCCAGAGTGGTTTAGGCTCGCTGCTTGAAAATTGAACAGAGAGAATTAATAGCTGCAGGTTCCTCAGAGGGTATGATCAATACCATTTTGGCATCACTCCGCCCATCAACCATCAGGATATATACATCCACATGGAGGGCATTTGGCCAGTGGTTAACAGCACATAATGTGTCTCCATCACAGGTCATGGTGAAGGTGTTGCTTGAGTTCTTACAAGATGGCTTATATATGGGCCTCAGGCCTACGACGTTGAAGCGTCAAGCGTCAGTGATTTCTTCAATTCTGGGTGCGGCGACTTCTCAATCTTTGGGCACTCACCCACTACTAAAGAGGTTTTTGAGAGAGGCAGGCCTAAATGTCCCCTGGTGGTTCACAGATTTCCGAGTTGGAACCTACATAAGATCTTGCTAGCTCTACAGAGACTGCAATCTGAGCCCCTGAAAACTAGAGCCAGTGTGGTGTAGTGGTTAAGGTGTTGGTTCGAATCCCCACACAGCCATGAAGCTCACTGGGTGACCTTGGACCAGTCACCGTCTCTCAGCCTCAGAGGAAGGTAATGATAAAACCCCTCTGAATACCGCTTACCATGAAAACCCTATTCATAGGGTCGCCATAAGTCGGGATCGACTTGAAGGCAGTCCATTTCATTTTTTCCCCCAAGACTGATGTCTTACAAAGTTATGTTCCTAGTTGCAGTCCTGACAGCACAAAGGGCATCGGAATTGGCAGCTTTGTCAGTGGTGAAGCACTTATGCATTTTTCATTAATTCAGAGTTATTCTAAGAAGAGATCCTTTGTTCACTCCAGAGGTCAATACACTGTTCCACAGACAGCAGGAGCTAATTCTTCCAACCTTTTGCCCAGCTCCAACATACCAAAAAGTGAAGGCGTTGCATCCTCTGGTTGTCAGAAGAGCCTTGAAAGGTTACATAACTAGGACACAACCTACTGTATAAGGCTCACAGAGTCGCTGTTTGTATTCTTCAATCCAACAACAATGGGCCACAGAGTAACAAGCTCAGCATTGGCTAGGTGGTTGAACGCATGTATTGCCTTAGCATTTGAGTCCATGGGTTTGCCAGTACCAAAGAATATAGTGGCTCATTTCACTAGGGCAGCTGCAACTACAGTGGTGTTTTTTCTGAATGCACCTTTTCATGAGGTTTGTAGGGCTGCTACATGGGCACTATAAGATTGATGACTACACCTCGGCGGAGGCAGTGTTCAGGAGACAAGTTCACCAGCAAGTTATTTAAGTGTATAAGTAGCCCACTTGGGAGGTATAAGTTTTAGTACATCCCACAATGACATGTGTTCACCACCTCTGGAGAAGGGATCGGTACCCTTACCTGAAAGGTGTTTCTTAGAGGTGTTGAACACATGACATGGGCCCTCCTGGAGTCAAGTACATATAAGTGGAAACAAATTATATACAAGTACATATAAGTTGAAACATATATATGAGTTGAAACAAGCTTTATTACAGTTAATCTCATTTTTATTTCATTTTAAT
The DNA here is from genome assembly GCF_030035675.1 of Rhineura floridana. Taxonomy (NCBI): domain Eukaryota; kingdom Metazoa; phylum Chordata; class Lepidosauria; order Squamata; family Rhineuridae; genus Rhineura; species Rhineura floridana. The sequence goes on from NC_084496.1 coordinate 14,931,095, forward strand.
GAGTTAAAACAAATTACATATGAGTTGAATCAAGCATCATTCCAGTTTATCTCATTTTAAAAGGTTTACCAGGGTTATTTAGGCAAGGTTTAGATTTCTGCAAATATTTCTTACAGTTATTTCCTTGTGTGACTGCTCACAAACTATGCTCCTTCTCCTCACCATGAAACATACTGAGGTGGGGGGGGGGTCCAACGCACAAACACCAATTCCTGTCTCCAGCCATAAGAGGGTGATGTAATCCCACCATGCCATGTGTTCAACACCTCTGATAAACATCTTTCAGGTAAGGACAACAGTCCTTTTTGTTTGTTTTAATTTACCAAGCCTATAAAATGTAATCCCAGACCAGCCAATGGATACCAGTAAAAGAATAAAGGTCCAAATCAGATGTGGGGAAACGTTGGCCCTTCAGATGTTGACTACAACTCCCAGCAAGCATAGCTAATGGCCAAGGATGATGGGTGTTGTGGTTCAGCAACCTTTGGAGAGCAAACGGTTCCCCAAACCTGGTCCAAATGAACATAATATATTTCTATCACATAGATAAACAACCGTTTAAAATATTTACACCAATTTTACCCCCACCTGCCCATGAACTGTACACATGGTCTTGTCCAGAACTGGGAATAATCTGCAATCCCACGGGGACCTGCTTTTACTTTGCTTTCTTATGATTCCATTCTTCTCATTCAACCCTGCACTGTTTCAACAGAAACACGACTGGGACAACCGAGGAGAAATCTACATTATTATTATTATTATTATTATTATTATTATTATTTGTAGAGTTATTTTATTAATTTTATTTTTTGTATGTAATTCTTATTAATTTTTCAGAGAAAGAACATACAAAATGGATACAAAAAACTTAAACATATAAATCTTGTTTCAGAAAAGCCTGCAAGCCAGGCAAGTACCGAGGAAAGGCATGCATCCCACCCATTTGTTAAGTATCATATGCACTAAGCTAACACATGCATTAGGGAGTTGTTATTCTTAAATAAACAATAGCAACCTTCATTTTTCTTAAGTGTGGAGTTGCTTATTAGTCTACACATTTTGTTTAAGTGCTAGAGAGTTTGAGAAGTTGTGCATCAGTGTCTGTGTTGTCCTTTTCTCTCTCTACTTCCCCCCCCCTTTCTGCTAGGCATCTATGAAAGTGATGATATCAGCATTATCCTATCCGAAATGGAAAAAGCCGTCAACTATTCTCACAAGGTATAGGTTTGAAGGCTTACGCCTCCTTTTTAAAATGGGCACTATGTTCATTATGCTGAACAGGATGCATTTTTTCAGCCACATAAAGGATCTGTTTCACAAGACCCATCTACACTGTACATTTAAGGCAGTGTCATACCACTTTAAACAGTCATGGCTTCCCTCAAAGAATCCTGGGAACTGTAGTTTGTGAAAGGTGCTAAGAGTTGTTACAAGACCCCTTTTCCCTCACAGAGCTACAATTCTCAGAGTGATTCAACAACCAATCCCTCTTCCCAGGGAATTCTGCAAACTGTAGCTCAGTGAGGGGAATAGAGATCTCAGTGCCCTTAGCAAACACACTTCCCAGAATTCATTGGGGGGAAGCCATGACTGTTTAAAGTGGGTTTAAGCAGGGTTTTTTATGTGATAGAACTCACTGGTATGGAGTACAGGCGTTTCTTTTTCTTTTTTGCTCATTGCAGCCATTTTGTGCTTGCACTCCTGGCACTTTTATCAATATATGAGTACAAGCACCTCATTTTTTACCTAAAAAAAAGTGCTGGTATAATACTGCTTTGGATGTATAGTGCAGAAGGGGCCACACTTAAGAACTTAAGAAGAGCCCTGCTGGATCACACCCAAGGCCTATCTGGTCCAGTCTCCTGTTACCCACATTGACTAACCTGATATCTATGGGAAGCCCATAAACATGACATGAGCATGACATGAGCAGAATAGACCTCTCCCTGATGTTCCCCAGCAAGTGGAATTCAGAGGCATACTGTCTTCTATACTGAATATCATACATAGCCATTATGACTAGTAGCCAGAGATAAGTTTATCCTCCATGAATTTGTCTCATCCACTTTTAAAGCTGTCCAAGTTGTTGGCCATCATTTGGTGGCAACCTGAGCATGCTGGTGTTCCAGTAGTAAACCTATAAAATGGAGAGATGCATTTCCAAATTTGCAGTGGACACAGACTTGAGAATTGCATCCTATGATGATGATCCTATTATGATGATGTTAATGATTACTTGGGAACCACAACTTATTATGTTGATGATGACTGGTGACTGGAACCATATCTGTTGCTGATGTTTAATTCTTACCTTATTTACCCATTTCAGATTGGACCTCTCAAAATAGCTTTGAAACAAAGACTGAAACAAGAACAAACAATGTTCTATGGTCAAATCAATGTCATGCTTTTTAAAGCACATGGCTTCCCCCCCTCCCAAGAATCCTGAAAACTGTAGTCTAGCTCTCACAGAGCTACAACCCCCAGCACCCTTAACAAACTAGAGTTTCCAGGATTCTTTGGAGAAAGTCATGTGCTTTAATGTATGATGTGGATGTGACCCATATTCCAGTGGAAATAGAAAGAGATGGTGATGCAAACAAGAAAGAGAGGGAGGACAGGAAATAATTTTTTATTCATCCCCAAGGGACACCCGAGCAGCATAGCAGTGGTGGGTTGTGTGTGTGTGTACCTGGTAGGGGAGATACTTTGATCACGAAGGATCTATCACATTTCTACCTCATGTCCCCAAGTGTTTGGGAATGCACCCTCCTTTCATTCTTTTCACCCATCTGAAGGCCATCCATTAGTTAGTTTCTTTGGAATTTAGCCTTGATAGGAATTGATAAGGCTACTGTTAAATCTGTCATGGAATGTGCTTGCCTGGGAAGGTCTAAGCATTGCCTTTTTGTTTTCCAGTGTGCCTTATTAGTGGAAACCTTAAGGCAACGTTCAGGCTGTCGAGTGGCTAATCAGGCAATGCCTGACGAAGACCTAACAATGTTGAAGAAACAGAGGAAGAGCAGGCCATCAAAACTCCCATCTCCAAAGCTGACGGCTCTCACTCTTGCCAGAATGGTATGATTCAATCTGGTATTTTTAAGATGAAATCTGTCTTCATCAGTGCCACCCACCATATACAGGAGAACAAAACTGTATTTACGATTCCCATTCAAGATCAAGCTATCGATTCCAATTCTGGAGCTAAGAAGTTGCCTTTTGTTGTTCAATTTTGACAGTCAGGAGGTTGTCAGTGGACAATTCCATTAGAGCCAGCATAAAGCCTGTATGCATGATCAAGGATGGCTTGGTTTAAATCCCCAGCTGCCACAAACTGACTAGGTGCCCCGGGATGCTGTGAGTGAATTCTGTGGGTTACCTATGCACTGTATGAAGAAGTAATTGTGTGAGTTTGTGGTGGACATCTATAACCAGTGGAGGCTTGTCCATTAGGGCAAGTGGGGCACTTGCTTCATCAAGATCAATCTGCCTTCAGCCAGCCCCCACCTGCCTGCCTTCTTACAACTAGTCTAGGGTGTGGCCCTGCCTATCAGCTTCCTCCTCCTTAGTCTTAGTGTTGCCCTTGTTACAGGTTTTGTCAAATGTTAACTGTACCTTTGTAGAACTTAAGAGACCACCATGATGGGGACAGAAATGGCACAATAAAAGCTCTCCTGTGGCGTCCTCCAAGTGCAAAAGCAGAAATTCCACCAGGTAAGTGGATAAACTTGTGGATTTGGATTGCTAATGGCTTGCATGGTTACAAATGGACGTATTTGGTGTCGCAAGCTTTGTTTACAACTAACTTGATTGAGATAACCAGGCCTAATGAGTAGTGAGGCTCCATGAAGTGGGTAGGGTCCCCAAGGAAGAATTAGATCCACACAGCTCCTAATAGGGATTATTTATTTATTTATTTATGAAATTTATATCCCACCCTTCCTTCCAGAAGGAGTCCTTGGAAGCAAGATGTTGGCATGGAGAACAGTAGCTGCAGACTTTCCAGTTTGCCTGCAGTGTTGAATAATCTCTTAGTCGTGTAATAAGAGGATTCTTTCTTCTTGGGTTGATGCATCTGATGGATATAGGGTCAGAGGGTGGAATTAGATGTTGCAAGCAGAGATGGAAAGATCTGTCAGTTTCTGTTCTCTGTTTTCCAATCTTAAATTCAGGTTTCCACATTTCTGCAGCAATTTGTGATTTTGTTTAAGTTCTCATGAAAATTTGTGAGGATCTTAGTGAGAATTTCTCCTAACACATTTTTGTATGCAGTTTTTGACTAATGAACACATTTTTGCATGCAATGTCCCCTAATATATGTATTTTTGCAAACCTTTTTGGTTGGGGAACTGCAACACAAAACTCTGACAAATGTGCATTTTGAAGGCTGGCTGTGTTTCAGTTCTGGTGTAGTTTCAGAAAGTGTGAATTCGGTAGGTTCACCTTTAAATGTGAACTAAATCATATTTCTGCCCCATCCCTCATTACAAGGAAAAGGCAGGGTCTTTAATTCCATGTTTTTGCTTTGTAATGTTAAGGGGTTGCCTTTCTTCACCCACAGATTCTTCCTCCAGATGTTTCCCTCTCTTATTTTTGCCCCAGTAAGCTCCAAGGACTGGTGTTGAGATGAGGGTGGTGGATTGGATAAGCCTGAGAGGACAAATAAAGGAGAATTGGTAGGGAGAGGACTGGTAGGCCTCATCCATCCTATACATTTAAAGCACTATGATACCACATTAAACAGTCCAAAAAATCCTGGGAATGGTAGTTGAGAGTTTTTAGGAGACCTCTATTTCCATCACAGAGCTACAAGTCCCACAAGAGGGATTGATTGCTTGGTTTAATTGTGAGGTTTGTACAGCATGGTGCGTAAGAGATGAACTGCAGCTAGTGCCGAATGTAGTTGTCCAGTTATTGGGGCAGCAAGATGGGGTCATGTGGCTCTGATCCTCAAAGTGCAGCAGTGGCTCCAGTAATCGTCTGGGACAAGGCCCAGTTAAGGTGTTGGTACTGAATAGCTTAGACAGGAGTTCCCAGACAGTGGTCCATAGCCTTCAGTCAGATGGACTGTAGCATTTCTGTGAAGAATTCTATGGAATTCAAATTGTAATACAATAAAATACAGTATAAAAAATAAAAGAAGGAATGAAATACAATTAAAAATCATACAGCATCTAGCATAGTGCATTAGTTGCTACAAAAGGCAAAAAACCCCAAAAACCACCACTATTATGTGGTCCACCAAGATCTCAGCAATTTTGGTTTTCAAAATGGACTGTGGACATTTAAAGCAGCTGATGAGGGCAGAGCTGCAGTGTTCCAAGCTTGGCAGCCAAGTTCCAGGGCCAAATCATGACCCTCTACAAGATTTGCTAAAACACTAGCTTGGGGGAGACTCCGCTCCTTAGCCCCATAATTGAAACCCAACTTGGGATGATGATGATGATCAATAAACTTTCTGATAGACATCACATTCTTAGATGCAATAGAATTTTTTTTGTTATTGTGTTGCAGTACAGTCAAGCAAATTTTTTCTGACGAGTGGAAAAAAGAAACAGAACTTAAAGTCAAAAAAACGTCCGGAGGTTTCTTTCTCATTATTTTATACCGACAGAGGAAAAAGCGTAGGTGGGTTTCCCAAGTATGTGGGATCTTTTACTTACCAAACCAGCAATGTTTTAAAACTTTCAGCATAAGCAAATGCTTACCAGATTCCCCGTCCCTCCTTTCCTCTGTCACATCGCCCATCTCATTCCAACAAAGATTGATTGATATTGGGGGGGAGGGAGGCACCCAAGTATTTCAAGCATCAGTGCCATGAGGACAGAGTTTACTGGTATGGGGCAAGTTTCGAAATCTGGCTGGTAGACATAAGAAGAAATTGCAAAAGGGGGCTGCTTTAGAAGCATTTGTTGGGTTACTTTTTGAGCCACCTCCCTTGGCCCTATTTACACTTGACACTTATGTTGGTCTTTATGCCACTTTAAGTCCCATTGCTTTCTTTCACATGAGAATTATAGATGAGAATTCTCTGGCTAAGTCTTATTTGCAAGGGGCAAAGTGGTGGCAGAGGGGGAGAATTTCAGCTGTTATTCAGGAAGGTGGAAAGGTGGCCAAGGGTTCTTCCTGGTGACTGTCATTATGCCCAAAAGTAATCTGAAATAATGCTATATGATGACTTAGAGGAAATTTCAGTGGTGGTGGTGAGAGAAAGTGGCTCTCAGGTGGCTTGGAAGGGAAAGGGGCTTAAATGGCAGCCATCAGCCCCACTGGGAAGTTGCTGTCCCTGCACTCCTGCTGGGAAACTGGGGTGGGACCTCTGAGCGATTTTGGCCACCTGATTTGGAGTTTACAGGTTTTCATCTAGGAATGTTTGACTCAGCTCTAGCAAATCCTCTGTTAGGGGGTTAGACTGGTACTGTCAAGGCAGAGGGTTGTATCCTACTAAGTTTGACTCAGAGTGGGACCATTAATTTTCATGGGTCTACTCTAAATTAGTCATGCCCATTCATTTTAATGGATCTACTCTAAGTAGGACTAATACTGACTACAGCTCAGAGGTTTACCACTTCATCTGCTGTTGGTGAAAATTAGGTCCATATCTCATTTCTTGCCTGGCCTCTGGCCCTCCCCAGTAACAGGAACATTGGAAGGGAGAAGATCCAAACAGATCACCGAAAAACCTGCTCTCTCCCATGCCTGATTTGGATTGGCAAGTGAGGAGGGAAAGGGAAGAGAACAGTTACCTGCAGGAAAGAGAACTCAAGGGGTCCTTTATGGCCGCCTCCTCAAGCCTGGAGCCCTCCAGCTGTTGTCGGACTACAACTCCCATCGACCCCATCCAGTGTGGCCAACGGGCAGGGGTGTTGGAAATTGTGGTCCAGCATCTGTAGGGCACCAGGTTGGGGAAGGCTGCTGTATGGACTTGTAGCAGGGATCTGATCCAGCTTGAATTTGGCTTGCCTGTCCCAAACGGTGTTGTCCTTGATGGCCTGTGAAAGAGGCAAGTTGCTTGCATTTGGTTTGCAGGCTGATGACAGCAACTAGCTTAAATGATTTTAAAAGGGGATTAGACAAATTAACGGAGTATACACCCTGGAGTATAAACCCTGGTTATAGCTATATGCTTCCTCCAGGCTCAGAAGCAGCATGCTGAGGAGGAGCAATAATGCGAGGAGGCTGTTGGCCTTCAGGTCCTGCTTGAGGGCTTTTCAGAAGCATCCTGTTGGAAACAGGAGGCTGGACTTGATGGTCTGAGCTGGTAGGGCTCTTATATTCTTAAGAAGCAAATAGTGAAATAGTGTGGTGTAGCTAACGGCTGAGTGTTGGACTATGACCTGGGAGACCAAGGATTGAATCCCCACTCAGCCATGAAGCTGAATGGGTGACCTTGGGCCAGTCAGTTTCTTGGCCTAACCTACCTCACAGGATTTTGAGGACTAAATGGGGAGGAGAGAATCATTTACACAACCACGTTGAGCTCCTTGGAGGACAGTAGGGATATAAAATGTAATAAATTATTATTATAATAATTTGATGATTATTATTATCATCATCATTAATTGAATTTATATTCCACCCTTCCTTCCAAAGGAGCCCAGGACAGCAAACACATCAACAAAACAATTTAACCAAAAAAAAAAGCATCTAAAAAACATTCCAAAACATAGTTGCAGTTAAACACATTCTAAAACACAATTGCAGTGATCCCTGGGTTGCCAGGAACAGTCCCCTTCAGCTTCAAGCAAGCCAAATGCAAATTTGGGATAAGCCAACCAATTCATGCTGGATCAGATCCTTACTACAGCCCCTTCAAATATGCCCCCACCAAATATGCATGCCATATTTTTAATGCATGCAGCACATTTGTGCCTAGAATGGAACACTGCTATTTCTGCTTCTCCTCGAAGGTGCAGTTTATAAAAAATATGCATACTCCAAAAATGTGAGAAAGTCAATTCCTGTGCCCGTTTTGCCTCTTGAAGAAGAAATATGCTCCAGCAAAGAGGTAAGAAGTGCTTCATGTTCCACTGCCTTAATGATTTCCAGAGCTGTGTTAGTCTTTAAGATGCTACAAGTTTCTTTATTGGTTTTTACAGTCTCAGTAGGAATTGCTGTTGAAGCATTTAGTATGTCTTTGGCTGCTATGCATCAAATACACACCAAATTGTGTTTTATTAGTTGGAAATGATAGCTCTTATGTTTGAATTTTGTATCTGTAAGCCACATCTCCTTTGTGGAAAGGGAAGGTGGGTGATACATTTCTCAATAAACAAGACTGTTGAGTGAATTTATTACTTTATTGTCCTTTCTCTCCAAAAGTGGCTGAGCAAATTCAGCATAAAGAAATTGAAGCTAGAGTTACCAAGTCTCATTTTTGGACCCGAGTGCATGCATCAGAAGCAAATGGTGGAATCTTTGCACAAGAAAGTGACAGCAAAATACTGTGACATCTTCCCTAGTGTAGAAATGCACGTATGTCCTATGGTTTTATCTCCTTTAGTAGCACGAAATATATTTTCTGTCAAATTCTGTCAATTACTTAGACATCTCTTTGAGGGCAACATTTTCCAATACAGTTTTCTGTGCATGAAATAAGATTCACATTGGCCTTTTGAGGTCATAAAATAAGTTGCTGCTGTACATATCAAAATGCAGGTTCTTAAAAAAAATGAAAATCAAAAGACTGCAGAGAGATGGAAGAGAAAGGATGCATAGCATTCAGGACAGACAAAAGAAAGTCTGTTTTCACACAGCAATTAGTTAATCTATGGAATTTGCTCACACAAGAGGCAGTGATGGTTGCCAGCCTGTATGGCTTTGGAAGAGCTTTAGACAAATTCATGGTGGATATCAGTGGCTATTAAGCATAATGGCTGAGTTCTTACCTCCTGAAGGCAGAGTGCTGATGTGTTCAGGTGTTGCTTGCAGGCTTTCAACTGGGGCAACTGGTTGGCCACTGTGAGAACAGGATGCTGGACTAGATGGGCCGTTGTCCTGATCTAGCAGGCTCTTCTTATGTTTTCAACACTTGGCCTGGTCTAGATGGATATAGCAGTGATCTTTATAAAAAAGAATTAGGCTATATTGATCCCTCATCTGATGAATTATATTTCATTATATAATTTCATTTTATATGAAATGGTACCAATAATTGGGTGTTAGAACAAATTAAACCAGAACTGTCACTAGAAGCTAAAGTGATGAAACTGATATTATCATACTTTGGACACATAATGAGAAGACCTGGTTCATTAGAAAAGATAATAAAGCTGGGAAAAACCGAAGGGAGTAGAAAAAGAGGAAGGCCAAACAAGAGATGGATTGATTCCATAAAGGAAGCCACAGACCTGAACTTACAAGATCTGAACAGGATGGTCCATGACAGATGCTATTGGAGGTCGCTGATTCATAGGGTCGCCATAAGTCGTAATCGACTTGAAGGCGCATAACAACAACAATGAAATGGTAGAATCCCCAGACGGGTGAGATCCTAAATTGATTGCTTCTTGCTGTCCAATAACATTGTTAAACAAGGAATGAAAGATATTTACATCCATTTGGCTAACAGACTGAATCAAATCATTTTCTCAGTCATCCACCTTGAACAAAGAAGCTTGATGTTAGGCAGCCAGATCTCAGATCCTATCTGCTGTCTTCTTAATATGTTGTATCATAACGAACTAACCAGAAACCCATTAGCGATAATTCTGCTAGATGCTTGCAAAGTGTTTAATTTGTCTAGAATGGGGTTGTCTGTTTAAAGTTGTTAAAAAATATCTGATGGAGGAGAAATTTGTTCTAGACCTAGACAAACAGTGTACCAAGAACTCTGATGTGTTAAAAGTCAATGCACAAGACACGACCTATTTCCCTGTCATGGGGCCAAACAAGGATGTCCTTGATCTCCTTGCGCTTAAAGGCAGAGCTAGTGACTAACATCACTTGTAGCTTGGCTCTCAAATTAATAATTCTCAAGATTACACAATGAGCAATTGATTTTTTTTTAAACTCAATTCGTTCTGAGTCAAGCTTGGTAGGTAGGGCCTATGGCCCTCAACTCCCACTACCAGCCCTCCAGTTTGCCTTTACTTTTTCTCCAGATGTACCCAGGTTCACACTGTGATTAACTACTTAAAATGCTGACTTAGACTAGGGACTCCTACCCTGCCTGTCCTATGAATATCTGATGTAGCCTTTAATTCGCATCTCTACACCTGTAATGACACACTGTGAACTGTGTTTTTAGGGTATTGTGAAACATCTGCAGGTTCAACCCAGGGATTTGGAACAGTACATTGAGCAGATGGAAAGAGTGTTGCGGTGCTATGTTCGAAGAGTACAGTGGCTTCTGTCAGGTGTGTACTGCCCCTAAGACTGGGAAGTCATTACAGTGTTGATAGTCTATTGACCTAGGATGTATAACTTTAATCACGTAGCCTTGGGAGGTAAGTGGCTTTTCACAGATGATGGACTGCAGTTGAGAAGGAATTCAGTTGTTCAAGATAATCCCAAGTGTTTGGAGTAAGGCAAGATTTTGCTCTACTCGGTGTACTATACTGGATCTCCATCTCATCCACAAATTTTCTTCTACAGTTTCCCCAGTCATTCTCCATACATATACAAAGAAGAAGCTAGTTACTGCTGTTAATAGATATTTTGACAAAAATGGATCGGCATACTTGTGAGTGGAGGTGGAATGATTTTGGGTGCTTCCTGGTGAGAGGAGGGAGCTCCCAGGATGGGGAGTGTGTAGTTGTTGCCCCCACCTTTTGGTGAGCGAAAGTTGGCGAAGTGGGAGTGATGCTGCTACCTGTACTCACGTGCTTGTGTCTTTGGTGGGTGGGGATGGCTGTCTCAGTTGTATTTTTGTGCTTTGATCTGCCAGTAGTTCTTATGATTACTAAGTTAGTTCTTTTAGTTTATACTGATGCTTAATCAAAATATTTTGTATTGTTTCAAATGTGTAATTTTGTTTTTATTATATTTGTGATGTTTGCAAATACTGTAAACTGCTTAAAGGCTTCTTTTGAAATATGAAGTGGCATTATTATTATTATTATTATTATTATTATTATTATTATTTCCCTCCCCCAACCCTCCTTGATTCCAGACAGGGAAGGGGAAAAGACTGTATCCTAGTGGAAGCTAGTCCATTAGGGCAAGTGGGGCACCGCCCCACCAACCTCAGTCTGCCCTCAGTCAGCCCCCACCTGCCTGCCTTCTTACTTACAAACTAGCATTGCCTATCAGCTTCCTCCTCCTCTTTAGTCTCAGTGTTGCCCTTGTAGAACTCTGCGGGGAGGAGGAGGTTGGGGACGAAACTAGACTGAGTTGGCTCTGCCTGTCATTGGCTCTGGCTCCGCCTACTGTTGAGCTCCCTGTCTTCCACCCCACCAGTCCTGTTGGGCACCAGCCACCACTATCTACGAGGCAAGACACTATCCATCCGTGTTTGGTGGAATGTCACTGTGTGAAGTGAGGATGGGGAGTGATGGAATATGCAGTCTCCTCCCATAGAGGATATAATAATAATAATAAAATTTTATTTCTAGGCCGCCTATCTGGCCGAATTAACGGCCACTCTAGGCGGCGTACATAGACTAAAATATAACATAGAGTAAAATATAACATATAATACAAAACAACAATAAGTATACTCAATCCAAACCTACCCCCATCATACAAAAATATGCACTCTCTCGTGTTCAAAGCAGAGATGGGCTGGTGTTACTATGAGTCCACCCCTCCTCCAAGGAAAGGTTTTATTTCAAGCAGTGGCAGCAGTACCTCTGTCAACCAGAAACCTAAAGCCGACTCTTCCAGTACAGAGTGGTCAGCCAGGAGACAGTTAGAGAAAGCCCACTGAACATTCCAGTGTGCATGACCCTGGAGGAAAGCTCATGGGAAGTTCAGCGTGACCAAAAGACAGGCGTTTTCCATTGCCTTTTTTAGATTTAAGAGCAATGGCCTTACATGAGAACAGAAAGTGTCTTGTCAGCCTGATCTAATTTGCCATCACTGTAATTTTGAGATAGAAATTACAAAGCAGGGCAGGTGATCTCATTCACAGGCCAGCTTATGTCTGTAGAAGGGTATGCCAGCTTTTGAGTAGCACAACACTTTTACCAAGTTTATTACTTAAAATTATCGTTCTCATTTTTTAATATATGTAGGAAATGAAGACTAAAAGATAGTAACTTATGCAATGCCACTTCATTTTAACTACGGAGCTATGACTTCAGCCCATATTTGTGGGCCAAGCTAGATGTGATGGGGACAGACCTGTTTTTTTAAAATTGGTGTTGCCCGGGCCCTGGGCTTTCAGGTTTAAGAGAATACCAAGGAATCAATATGACAGACTCAGGCTTACTAACAAGGAGAGTTTATTGAGTAATAACAAGCATACATACCCAATGGATCAGACTGCAAGGCTCTTGCATAGAACGTTGACCAGTCTGAACCCTGAGCTGGAAAACAAGAGTGACTTATATAGCGAAATCTTTGGCAAGGCACAATGGTGACAAATACATGATTAGTTGCTATCTTACATCAGATCATCGCTTCTTGACAGGATATATGATTAATTATTCTATATCAGGCATCAAAGCAATTCTATGGATAATAGATTATGACTACCATCTTCGAAGCATCACAGCATTTGATCTGAAGCATCAAGGCACTTGATTGATTATTCATTCAAAGTGAAAGACATTGCGCTAATTAAGACTACTAGCAAACAGATAATCTTGACCTCTTAAACTACGCTGTTGGCAGCATTTAGCTCATTAGCCTTCTTAGATAAGGTGTAGAGTTGCTCTTCTTGGCAACACATCAGTCTGACCACTCCCTGGCACGGATAGCTTGTTAGTTCCTCCGATAAGGACCAGGTGAGCTATGAGCCAACCGTTGACTGTTCCTTGACCTATCTTGCTTGCTGCCAAAATGAGCTGATTGGGTACATTGGCTGTCCTTTGACCATCTACCAAGCTGCCAAGATGCTAAATCATAGCAGATGCTGACAGGTACCAAGACTCAAAGGAGGTGGAAAACCACACACAAGCTTCCATGCCTAAAGCAGCTTTATATTTGCCCTTATAATAGCTATATATTTGCCCCCCCCGGCCTGTACAATTGGGTATGTTTATGTTAAAGTAAATGGGTCATATGGGTGTCCCTCCCTGTGTTCATGGCTTGTCTTCCCACAGTTAGTATGTCCAGGTGCTTTTTCCCCTCAGCTGATCTCTGACACTGGAAGTGAGTTTGAGGAAGAGGCTGTGGGAGAGATGTCACAGAACAAAGAGGATTCAGCTTCCGTCAGCCATTTGCCCCTATTTTGTTCTAAAAATAAGATTTTCCCCACTTCCAGTTTTATATTTGTCTGGGGAAATTATGAGTTTGAATCAGGGATGTGGAACCTGTGGCCCTCCATATGATGTTCTACTACAGCTTTTAGTGTGGCAGCGCCTACTGTTTGGAACACCCTGTCTATTGACATCAGGCAGACACATTCTCTGTATTCTTTTTGGCGCTGGCTTAAAACCTTTCTTTTTTTGGCAAGCCTATCCAGACACACAGATGTTGATGTGTTTTAATCTTTTCAGTCTGTTGCTATTTTTAAAATGTTTTTAATTACTTGTTTCATAGATTTGTTTTTTAAAAATGTAAACCACTTAGAGGTTTTTTGCAATCAAGCTGTATATTTTAATTTTATTTAACTTTTGTCTATATTTGTTGCTTTCTGCTGATTGTGTTTATTCTGTTGTTTGATGTTATTGTAATATTTGTATTTTAACTTTTTGTGCACCGCCCAGAGAGCTGAATAGCTAAGGGCGGTTTATAAATGAAATAAAATAATAATAATAATAATAATAATAATAATAATAATAATAATAATAATATACATTTTGTTAAATAAATAAAATAAACTCCCATCATCCCTGACCGTGGGCCATACTGGCTGAGGCTGGTTGGAGTTGGAGTCCAATCACATCTGGAGGACCATAGACTCTCCATGTCTGGTTTAAATGAATGGATCAGTCACTGTCTAGTCTAGTCTGGTGCTAAACTTAACAGGTCCTTCAACTAAATTCTCTGCCTGAAAAACACTGCTTAAAAGGGTTAATATATGTTATGTCCTGGCTTCCAACCACAGAAGCAGACTCAGGACTTGAAGACTGGTTTTGCATAAGACTTTATTCCAGAAGTCAGCGCAGGGACAAAGCATCAAAACATATGAGACATATCAGGATACAGAACAGGTGCAAATGAGGGATGGAAGTAGTAACAGAGACCTTTTGCAAGATCATGCCCAGACACTATAAATAAAAGAGAGGTGGGTGGGCACTTTACTTGCCTGAACTAAATAACTGAAGCTGTCTTTTCTCCAGTCTGCATGCTCTTGCAGAAACTGTTATTTCAGGCTCTGGCAAACTACCCTTATTCTTATCTCTCAGGAAGAGTCTAGTCGGTTCATTAGAGTCTATCTGTTCAAAGGCTAAGTCTGGGCTGGGTGCCAGTAAGGATTTCTCTCTCACACAGGTGAAGGGAGGTTACTGACATTCATAGACTCACTAGTCATGGAGCTGCTAGAGGTTTCTGGAAGCACTTCCCTCATGATTTCCCCAGTCCCCTCCATAACATCGACACCCCCCTCTCAATCATCCCAGTCCTGCCAAGCATTCTTCATGGGGCCCATGACATGTTACCACCTTCAAGAGAGAAACTGCCAGGCCTCTGGGACAGGACACAGCTGATGGTGACAAGTATGGATCCACAGGCAGTGGAGACTGGTGGGTCTGATGTCAGTGGGGCAGTGAAGTTGCTCCAGGGCTGTCCAAGGTGCTGAATGTATTTTGGAAAGTCCTTGAAAGTTCTGACTAAAACCCAGAGTGGATTCACATCAGTCTCCACTGACCACAGGCCTAAAGCAAGATCATGGTCAGGTTTCTGGGGGATACAGGCAAGGATCAAAAGGGCCAGAGACTGGTGGTCAGTTTCCAAAGGAGGCAGGAGATGAGAAGCGGCCTGTTTGACTATGCAATGAGACAAGTGGCTCTGATGGAAATCAGGTGACCTGGTTGTGAGGGTTATCCAGGCCTCCTTATCCAACTCTTGGGACTTTCCCCAGAGCAAGCTCTTTTTTGGAGTCATCCCACCCCACTTTCTATAAGCCACACCCCTCACCGGCCCTGCTCAGATGCATCTCCCTGGCTGTGATGTGTCCTTGAATTGTGATAATGCCTCTTTCTTGCCTACATGGAAAGGTAGGTAAGTCTGCATGAGTAGACTTGTGTGGCTACAGTGTAGCCTACTGAACAAATGTCTCATTCATGGTTCTGCCCACTTGCTGCCTCTTGCCCCACCTATCTTTTATCTCTGGCCCCTCCCTCCACTGTGATATGGTCCCCAGAAGGTTGCTCATGAAGAAACCGTCCCTTGGGCTGAAGAAGTTTCCCTGCTCATGATCTACAGCTCCTCATCAGTCTACTTTATAATTATTTCTTTGCTGAGGGACCAAGATGATGGAGCTAAAGTGCCAAAAGCTGGCAGTGGGAGAGCCTAGTTCAAGACCCCCTTTGTCACCTTACACCATGGGTGGGGCAATTGTGGCACTCCAGATGCTGAACTGCAATGTCCATCATCCCTGGTCATTGGCTGTGCTTACTAGGGCTGATGGAAGTTATAATTCAGCAACATCTGGAGGACCAAAGGTTCCCCAGCTCTGCCTTACACAAACAGATTATTTCCAATCCATTCCTAGAGTCTAATGAGACCTGTGTCAGAGGTAGTAACAGGCTGTTTTTAACAAAACTGTTTTTGACAAAACTGTGCCATAATTGCTGGGTAAGGTGAAGCCATGGCATGCCATCAGATGCTCACCGTTTTATTTCTTTCATAGGAAGCCGCCGATTGTTTGGTGTCATTTTGGAAAAAAATGTTTGCATCCTGATCGATACGTCTGGTTCCATGGACCATTCCTTAGAGAAGGTCACCAAAGAGCTCACCTCCCTTATCTGGGAACAATTAAGGAAGAATAATATCAAGTAAGGAAGGTGCAAAGATGGCCTTAAGATAGGTATGGGGAATCTGTGGCCCTCCAGATGTGGGTACAACTCCCATCCGTCATGAGCCCCACAGAATGGGCGTGGGGTGGTGAGAATGAAGAAGAGGAGTCAGACTTTGAGTGGGAAGGAGGTGCCAGTGACATGTCTTCAGATGCCCAGGAGTCTGTGAGCTCCTGTGCTGTAGCCAAGGACAGTTCCAGCCACGGCAGTTCTGTCCCTTTGGATTTAGTTACCAGCGAGGATGCCCGTTCCAGTCATGAAGATGATTCTCCACCTACCTTTCACTGCCTTTCTCGGCCTGTTCTGCCGTCACCACCGCACAGCCTCCCTTCTCCTGTTGGAGAGGATCTCACTGAGGCGGTCCACCCACCCTCTCCCCAGACTCATAGGAGGTGGTGCCAGCAATTTCAATGGGCTCTCAGTATCCCACTGAGAAGGAGTGCTCATCTGCACATGTGCTCTCCTCAGTGACACTCAGCCCACGCAAGTAGGGTGGCTGCTCATCCTTACTTAAGCTCGGCGAGGAGGCGTGTCTAGTTGCTGTGACAATGTGCAGTGTAGTCATGCCTAGTTATTGCTAGTAATGAAACTGAATCCTGTATAATCTGTAAGCTGATTCATGAAACACTCTGAACTGAAACTTTCCATTAAATCTACTAAAGAAAAACACACCTCTGCATTTGTTTCTGACTTCAGTGGGTTTGGGCAGGACACCATTATCCCTAGCCATTGGCCATGCTTGCTGGGGCTGATGAGAGTTGTCATTCAGCCACATCTGGAGGACCACAGGTTCCCCACCTCAATTACAGTTCTATTGCTTTCTCATTTTTCCAGTCTTAAATTCAGCTTTCCAGATTTCTGCAGCAATCTGTGAATGTTTTTTTTAAAATCCTCATGAAAATTAATCAGAACTTGTACAAATTTCTCCTAAACACTTTTTAAAATACAGTTTGAATAATGTGCACATTTTTTCAAGCAACATTTCCTAATATAATGTATTTTTATGTTATTTTCACTAGTATATTCATTTTTGTGCACGTTTTCCCCTAATATATGTATTTTTGTAAACATAGGTCGGTTGGAGAACTGCATTACAAACTTCAGAGGTGTATATTTTGAAACATGGCTGAGCTTGGGTTGTCATATTGTTTTGGAAAGTGCAAATTTGATAGATTCATCTTTAAATGTGAAATCCTCCTTGGTCCCTGTTCAGAAGACTGCCCTCCCCACCAAAGTACTTCCCTTACAGATGTGCAAACACACTCATTTTTTCTGCCTTCTGTAGCAAATGTAATGCACTTTGCTAGATGCTGTATAATTTTTAATTGTATTTTATTACTTTTATTTTGTATACTGTATGTTATTAATAAAGAAAGGGTACAATCTGAATTTCATAGAATCCTATAGAATTAAATATGTAAGCATTCTTCACAGACACACTGCGAACCACTTGAATGAAGCTTGTGGACCACTAGTGGTCCTTAGACCACAGTTTGGGATCTCCTGTCTTAAAGCATTACATGCTGATTTAGTTACATGTCATAACTGGCCTGTCTCTTGGTCCTTGTAAGATTTTATAAAAAGATGTCTCCAACAGTGCTTCCAGGTGGGAGTTTATTGTGGAACTGATGTTGCTCATGCACATGGTTTTTTGTAGTCCCTACAAGACATCAATCTTGTCATCAAAATGTTAAAATGCCAGCCTGCACTTATTTTACATTTAGTCCAGATTTCCCCTTACTGCAGAAGATCCGATAAGTAAAACTAACCTATTATGCACCTGCAATTGCTCCTGGTGTGAAAATTCATTAGCGCATATACATTTTTGGGTGGCCAGTTTGCTACATGTGGTGATGTTTTGGTAGGTGGCCTCTAACACCACTTCAGTTTCTTTGTTTTGTTTGTTTAAAAGCATTTCTAACCTGCTTAATATTTCAAAACAATCTTTTAACTCTGCATACAATATGAAAATAATATCCATTTTTTGTAAACCACTTAGAGGTCTTTACATTAAGGAGGTATATAAATTTTGTTAAACAAATAAGTAAAACAAAAGTACATTAAAACAATCCTCCATGTGAACTGACATTGTAACTAGTTTAGGACTCTTCAGGGTTAAAGCCAGCACTTTAAATTGGACTTGGAAAGTGACGAAGCCAACATAGATTATGATCACTACTATTGCTACTATTTAATTAAATTTATATTTCACCCTTCCTTCCAAAGGAACCTAGGGCAGCAAAGATGGCATAGTACTGATGTAATAGGATTGATAATTATGTTTATACCCCCACCTTTCCTCCAAGGTTCTCCCCCTCCCCATTTTATCCTTACAACAACCCTGTGAGGCAGGTTAGGCTGCGAGACCATGACTGGCCTAAGGTCACCTATTGAGCTTCATGGCTGAGTGGGGATTTGAACCCTGGTCTCCCGGGTCCTAGTCTGACACTCTAAGCACCACACCACACTCTCAGTCAATAATCTTGCAGCCCTGTGTTTGACCAACTGAAATTTCTAGACCATTTTCAAAGGCAGTCTCATGTAATGTAAAGAAATTGTTACCAGAGCATGGATAAGTGTAGCAAGGAAGGGTTGCAGATGATTTTATCATTGGCAAAGTTGGGTCAATGAGCCAAACTGTGAACCTGCTCCTTTTGCAGGAGTGCAACACCCTCCTGGAAGGAAGGGCAGGATATAAATCTAATAAATAAATAAATAATAAACAGTCCTGAACACTCAGTCAGACAGATGAGCCACTCACCAACAGTATCTCTGTCTTCATTGCTGGTTTAATGGCCCTCGACAAGGCCATCATGGCATCGGTTCAGAAAATGCACTGCTGCATCTCCTTGGATAGATGAAAAGGAGAGAAAGGGCTGGGTGTCACTGAGCATATTGTTGATAACCTCATACTATATCTCCAGAACAAATCCCGTGATTTTGTTCCTAGGTGAAAATTAATCACCATCTTAGGAAAGCCTGCTTGAGACTTAGCCAACAAACTTGAAAAATCTGCATAGGCAGTCACATGGCAAAGACCTGGTTGAGCTAAATAATTTTTTTGCTTAGTCGATTTTGCATCCCAGTTGCATGTTGAAAACTGGGCTATAATAAGAACATAAGAACATAAGAAGAGCCTGCTGGATCAGGCCAGTGGCTCATCTAGTCCAGCATCCTGTTCTCACAGTGGCCAACCAGGGGCCTGGGGGAAGCCCGCAAGCAGGACCCGAGTGCAAGAACACTCGCCCCTCCTGAGGCTTCCGGCAACTGGTTTTCAGAAGCATGCTGCCTCTGACTAGGGTGGCAGAGCACAGCCATCACGGCTAGTAGCCATTGATAGCCCTGTCCTCCATGAATTTGTCTAATCTTCTTTTAAAGCCGTCCAAGCTGGTGGCCATTACTGCATCTTGTGGGAGCAAATTCCATAGTTTAACTATGCGCTGAGTAAAGAAGTACTTCCTTTTGTCTGTCCTGAATGTTCCAACATTCAGCTTCTTTGAATGTCCCCGAGTTCTAGTATTATGAGAGAGGGAGAAGAACTTTTCTCTATCCACTTTCTCAATGCCATGCATAATTTTATACACTTCTATCATGTCTCCTCTGCCCCGCCTTTTCTCTAAACTAAAAAGCCCCAAATGCTGCAACCTTTCCTCGTAAGGGAGTTGCTCCATCCCCTTGATCATTCTGGTTGCCCTCTTCTGAACCTTTTCCAACTCTATAATATCCTTTTTGAGATGAGGCGACCAGAACTGTACACAGTATTCCAAATGCGGCCGCACCATAGATTTATACAACGGCATTATGATATCGGCTGTTTTATTTTCAATACCTTTCCTAATTATCGCTAGCATGGAATTTGCCTTTTTCACAGCTGCCGCACACTGGGTCAACATTTTCATCGTGCTGTCCACTACAACCCCGAGGTCTCTCTCCTGGTCGGTCACCGCCAGTTCAGACCCCATGAGCGTATATGTGAAATTAAGATTTTTTGCTCCAATATGCATAATTTTACACTTGTTTATATTGAATTGCATTTGCCATTTTTCTGCCCATTCACTCAGTTTGGAGAGGTCTTTTTGGAGCTCTTCGCAATCCCTTTTTGTTTTAACAACCCTGAACAATTTGGTGTCGTCAGCAAACTTGGCCACTTCACTGCTCACTCCTAATTCTAGGTCATTAATGAACAAGTTGAATAGTACAGGTCCCAATACCGATCCTTGAGGGACTCCACTTTCTACAGCCCTCCATTGGGAGAACTGTCCGTTTATTCCTACTCTCTGCTTTCTGCTTCTTAACCAATTTCTTATCCACAAGAGGACCTCTCCTCTTATTGCATGACTGCTAAGCTTCCTCAGAAGCCTTTGGTGAGGTACCTTGTCAAAAGCTTTTTGAAAGTCTAAGTACACTATGTCCACTGGATCACCTCTATCTATATGCTTGTTGACACTCTCAAAGAATTCTAATAGGTTACTGAGACAGGACTTTCCCTTGTAGAAGCCATGCTGGCTCTGCTTCAGCAAGGCTTGTTCTTCTATGTGCTTAGTTAATCTAGCTTTAATCATACTTTCTACCAGTTTTCCAGGGACAGAAGTTAAGCTAACTGGCCTGTAATTTCTGGGATCCCCTCTGGATCCCTTTTTGAAGATTGGCGTTACATTTGCCACTTTCCAGTCCTCAGGCACGGAGGAGGACCCAAGGGACAAGTTACATATTTTAGTTAGCAGATCAGCAATTTCACCTTTGAGTTCTTTGAGAACTCTCGGGTGGATGCCATCCGGGCCCGGTGATTTGTCAGTTTTTATATTGTCCATTAAGCTTAGAACTTCCTCTCTCGTTACCACTATTTGTCTCAGTTCTCATAAACATTACTTTATTCTTTCCACAAAAAGTCAAAGAGAGGTTTCAATTCTTTAAGAAATATATCTATCAATTTTTTTTTCCAGATAAGCATATCGATTAATCCATCTCATTACTAATTATGATAATCTTATTGTCATAACCATAGTCAAAATAAACATTTCAATTAATCCATCACATCAGAATCTGTTAGGTTCAATAATTTCAGTAGCCATTGTTCTATTATCTCTATTAGTTCCATTTTCCATCTTCCATCTTCAGTAGTCTTGTTAAGTCCAGTAATTTCAATATCCAATCTTCCATTATCAGTATTCCATAATAATCTTGCTGTCAAAGCCATAGTCATATAGTAAGAGTCTGATGGGGATTACCTCTATCCCAAATATTTTCTTGCCATCCATTCTGAATAGGTTGCTGAAATACTGCTGTAAAATCATATCTCTGTTCTTTTTTTCAAAATACACTGGGTCATCTCTTAAAAGTTTTTCCATTGTCACATGGCTGCAGTTAATTCCATAGATTTTCTCTATATTGGGCTCCATCACATCATTCCAGTCCAGAAGATTATCCATGCCATTGATAACTTTATCTCTAGAATCTTCATTCATTTCTTCAGAGATAACATTGAGTTCCAAACAATAGATTTTATTTCTAAAGTCCATAGACTCCAAATCTTGTTCCTGTTCCACGTTGGTTCCAATCTCCGGGATCTCCTCTCTCACAGGGACCCCTATTCCAGTCTCCAGGGTCACCTCTCTCACAGGGACCCCTGTTCCAATCTCCGGGGTCTCCTCTCTCACAGGGACCCCTTCCAGGGTCACCTCTCTCACAGGGACCCTTATATCTTTAATCTCCTGCTTCATTTTACTCAATTCAATTTTCATTATCTCAATCTCATCCATTATTTTCTGAAACATAGTTATTTCCAGATTTTCAGCCACTTTCTTAATTGCCATTTTAAAAGAAAAATATAGGAAAACCACTTCTTATTTCAGCAACAATTGGGTTAATACTCCAAACTTGGTGACATCACAGTATAAACAGAGCAGACAACCTTATCTCTCCAATAGTTAAGTAAACAAAATGCAGTTCCCAGGATCGAAACAATTAATGGCAATCGTCAAGAAACAGATTCGTCAAAATAAAATAGACCAAAAAGAAAGTAGTCTCAAAACAGTATAATATTTTTCAAAATAAAAATCTGGAATAGAAATCCCTCTTCTGTGTATATCTTTAGAATGCAAATCCAGGACAGCTTTTTGCAACAAAAACAGAGATAAGCTATTAATTAGTGCGTAGCAGAGAGAAGTTACGGCTCCCCAGTGAGATGTCAAAAACTGATCAATCTGGCAAATCTCTTTTAAACAGCAACAATTTAAGTCAAGTAAAAGAAAAATATAGAAAGAAGGGTGCTTGCCTGTTAGTGCGTTCTCTCTTAGAAGATAAGGTGAACGTTCGCTTTATCAGATAGAGCTTGCTGTTAAAAATCCGTCCCACCTTCGTCGGCTGGACCTCGTCCCATAAATTAATGAGATCTGGTCGTCCCAACAAAAATAGGCTTTGAGGTTAATCTCTTCGTTTCTCCCTACCCGGGAGAAGTTTAATCAGTCAAAAAAAAAGAAAAAACTGACTGATATATCTGAATAAGCTTCTTTTGAGGCAGGAGCCCGTCTCAAAAGCAGGCACAGGCTAAGTCACCCTTCCCGGAAGTCCCCTCTGGATCCCTTTTTGAAGATTGGCGTTACATTTGCCACTTTCCAGTCCTCAGGCACGGAGGAGGACCCAAGGGACAAGTTACATATTTTAGTTAGCAGATCAGCAATTTCACCTTTGAGTTCTTTGAGAACTCTCGGGTGGATGCCATCCGGGCCCGGTGATTTGTCAGTTTTTATATTGTCCATTAAGCTTAGAACTTCCTCTCTCGTTACCACTATTTGTCTCAGTTCCTCAGAATCCCTTCCTGCAAATGTTAGTTCAGGTTCAGGGATCTGCCCTATATCTTCCACCGTGAAGACAGATGCAAAGAATTCATTTAGCTTCTCTGCAATCTCCTTATCGTTCTTTAGTACACCTTTGACTCCCTTATCATCCAAGGGTCCAATCACCTCCCTAGATGGTCTCCTGCTTTGAATGTATTTATAGAATTTTTTGTTGTTGGTTTTTATGTTCTTAGCAATGTGCTCCTCAAATTCTTTTTTAGCATCCCTTATTGTCTTCTTGCATTTCTTTTGCCAGAGTTTGTGTTCTTTTTTATTTTCTTCATTTGGACAAGACTTCCATTTTTTGAAGGAAGACTTTTTGCCTCTAAGAGCTTCCTTGACTTTGCTCGTTAACCATGCTGGCATCTTCTTGGCCCTGGCGGTACCTTTTCTGATCTGCGGTATGCACTCCAGTTGAGCTTCTAATATAGTGTTTTTAAACAACTTCCAAGCATTTTCGAGTGATGTGACCCTCTGGACTTTGTTTTTCAGCTTTCTTTTTACCAATCCCCTCATTTTTG
Source organism: Rhineura floridana (assembly GCF_030035675.1). NCBI lineage: Eukaryota > Metazoa > Chordata > Lepidosauria > Squamata > Rhineuridae > Rhineura > Rhineura floridana. The sequence goes on from NC_084496.1 coordinate 14,954,522, forward strand.
TGAAGTTTCCTCTTTTGAAGTCAAATGTGACCGTGTTGGATTTTCTTGGCAATTGGCCAGTTACATGTATATTTAATTTAATAGCACTGTGGTCACTGCTCCCAATCGGTTCAACACTTACATCTTGCACCAGGTCCCGGTCCCCACTGAGGATTAAGTCCAGGGTTGCCGTCCCTCTGGTCGGTTCCATGACCAACTGGTCTAGGGAATAGTCAACCTTAGCTGACTTAATTTGACATGCATGCCCCTTTTCTTTTCAGGTTCAATCTGATCAACTTTGCAGAAGATGCTGATGTTTGGCAAGAGTGCCTTGTGGAGGCCACAAATGAAGCATGCCATGACGCTGTGCAGTGGTTGTCAATGTTTAAAGCTCATGGGAATACATCCATCCTCAAGGCCTTACAGGTTTGTTAAGTAGGGCAGAGCAGTATGTGTGCGCCAGGGGGGCCCTGTCATGGAGAGTGGGTGTCTTCCTGCAAGTGATCTCTATCTGATATAAATCTATTATTGAAGGGCAGTGACCAAGCTATTTACATATGAGAGTTGGACTTGGTGTTTTGCAAACTGGCTTCAAAGCATAGAAAGAGTGCAAACCAAAATGTTAGAGAGAACAATTCCACCACCACCCCATTGCCTATGGGGTGAATTATATTTTATCACAGGATTCTATTTTACCTGTTTCATAGGATGATATCTCTGTGTGCCCCCACCTAGGGAGTTGCGGAGGGTGGTGACACGAGAATGGGCCTTTTCTGTGGTGGCTCCCTGCTTATGGAATGCTCACCCAAGGAATGCCTGGTGTCATCATTATCTATTTTTAGGCGCCAAGCAAAAACCTTCCTTTTTACCCAGACTTTTAATTTGAAGGGCTTCAGCTATCAGCAGCCTCTTTTGATGTGGCAGGTCTTGACTGATGTTTTTTCATGTTGTTGTGTTGTTATTGTTTTTACAATTTTGTTTCCTTGTTTGTTACAATTGGTTTTAATGTTTTACTGTTGTAAGTCGCTTTGGCTTACTTTGCGAGGAAAGCGACTAACAAGTATAAATATAAATAATGATATTTAGGATGTACCATTCTGCTTTTTCAGAGAGCTTTCAGCCTTCAAGATGTAGAGGCTCTGTATGTTCTGACTGATGGAAAACCAGACACCAGCTGCAGTTTGGTTCTGAATGAAATCGAAATGCTGCTGAAGAAACGAGCAGTTATAATCCACACTATCTCGTTTAATTGCTCAGAAAGGTACATACTGCTTTGCTGGGGCCGGGGGAGTTGACTTTTTAATTTTATTTTTGACTGGCATGGAAAAACGTCTATGAAAGATGACTTCCCCTAACATTATTGCACCCACTGATGCACATTGAAATGTCTTTCGTAGAAGAGATGTGATAACATGCAAACGTATTTGGAGGACAGTTCAAAGCACTTTTCTTTTGCCTTTCACAGAGGAGCAAATGACTTTCTCAAGAAAGTGGCATTCCAGACAGGCGGACGCTACCATCGGTGCCATGGGGATGTGGACGGACAGGTGGCAGCTCACCGACTACTATCAGAAGGCTTTAAAGATGAGGATGTACATTCAGTTGACACAATATCTCACGTTGCACCCCCTGTGCATTTTAAGCAATCATTTTTTATATATTTTCTTTCTTACAATGGGCTTTATCCAGACCAAGTTAGTTGAACTTGATATCTATTGGAATCAACGCGTAAAGAATTTTACAAAGTCACTCTGGTTGATTGGTCAGTCAAATATATTTGTTGGAAAGTGTTGGTCATCACAAAAATACAAACAGTGTAGACCTGGTGTGGGGGACATTTGACCCTCTAAATGTTGCGAAGGTATTGCTCCCATCATCCCTGGCCATTGGCCATGCTTGCTGGGGCTGATGGGAATTGTAGCTCTTCAGCATCTGAAGAACTAAAGATCTACCACACCTGGTATAGACAGTGGGTTTTTTGGTATAAAATGAGGTGCTGGTACTCATATCATGATAAAACTGCTGTGGGTGCCAGCTAGAGATGGGAGAGAAAATCTATTCAGTTCAGATTTAAAGCCGAATCCAAAGTTTGCACTTTCCAAAACAATATGAGAACCAAAACACAGCCATCCTTTGAAATTTGCACATATCCAAATGTTGACAAAAATGCATATATTAGGGGAATGTATGCATAAAAATGAATATATTAGTGAAAATAACACACAAACATATGCTATATTAGGACAGAGGTCTGGGTGCGCTGTGAGCTTTCCTCGCCACTAGTCCCTTCCTCCATCTCGTTGCCCCAATCCTCAAAGTCAGTGTCACCCTCGTTGATGCCTCCCTTCCCAACCTGGGTCACAACACATGGATGCCAAGGAGATTATTGTGTCCGTGCAAGGATTTCTGCTTGGCAGTGGAGACTGATGGCTCCAATGTCAGTGGGGCATCTGCTCCATGTTTTAATGCTGAAAATACCGTGGATAGTTCCTTGAAAACTTGGATGAAAACCTGGAGCAGATTCACTACCCCACTGACATCGGATCCTCCAGTCTCTAATGCTGATCCTGTGCACCTCCTAAATCTGTTCTAGGGGTTCCCTCAACTCTCTGAGGAAGATCTGGGGAGAGTGCAGGATGAAGGGGGGGGGTCTGGTTGCGCAAGTGCTAACAGCAGTTGAATAATGCCCAGGATCTCTATTCCATTTAACTTAATTAAAAAAGAAAACAGCTTGTTAACCTTCTCATCTGTCTCTCTGATGTTATGCTTCCCGTCCACATGAGAAGGAGAAGGCAAGCACAGCTGCAGACAGAGACGCACACAGTTTTTGTAATTCTCTGGTTCACAGGCTGTGCTCATGATAAGTGGGCTCAGATTAGGGATGAGTGAATCTGTCACTTTCAGCTTCTCTCACTTTCTCTTTCTTCCAGTCTTCAGTTCTCCATGTTTGATTTTCATGAGTTCTCATGAAAATTCATCAGCATTTTAGTTTGAATTTCTCCTAATATGCAAATGTTAATGCAATTTTGCCTAATGTACACATTTTTGTAAAACAATTTTCCCTAATAGAATGTGTTTTATATATTATGTTCACTAATATATGCATTTTTATACACACACTCCTCCAATACATACATGTTTGTACACATTACAGGGCTGTGGAACTCCACTGTAAAATTCACAAGTGTGAATGTTAAAGAATGCCTGTTTTGGTTCATGGATTGTTTCAGAAAGTGCAAATTGAGTACATTTGCCTTTAAATGAGAGTGGAATTCAATTTCTCCCCCAGATTGAGAAAATTTCAGTTGATTATTCAAATTTGCTTTTTTTAACTGATAAATCGTACACAGTACATACATTCTTATTTTCTTTTTCAGGATCCAGTTTTTCCCTTATTTGAAGGAGATGATTTAAAGAAACTCACTGATGAAATAGCAAAAGCTAGGAGCTATTTAATGCAGGCCAAGTTCTTTAAGTGAGTGACTATGTGTTTGTTTTCAGTAAGGTTAAATTTCCCTACAACATGGCCCTTTGTTGCAATGGCCAGAAACTCCCTGCTGATGTGCTAGGAAATCTGATGTTCTAATGTTTTTGTAAGCAGGTCTTGTACTCATCTTTGTTTTTGCTAAAAAGGAGGCCAATGCCCAAAATGAGTTTTTGAAGAGCTCCGAAAGGATCTTTTGTAACTGGGCATAGGCCTCCTTTTAAGGAAAACGGCAAATCTAATTCAAGTGTAAAGAGGTGCACATTGGAACAAAAAGTCTAGTTTTAAGTAGGGACCTTTATCTCAGTCTGCATCTGCATCTGTATTGGAATTGCTTTTTAAGGGGTTTTGATTCTTTTATCGCTTGTTTGCTGCCCTGGGCTTCTTGGAGGAAGGGCAGGATATTAAATAAATAAATAAATAAATAAATAATGTGGACCATTTGTTCTAACTTTTTAGATTTTGATCCTTGTTTAAATCTAGTGAATTAGGAGAAATTATTTGTCTTTTCTATCTTTTGCTAGATCGCTTTTAGAAAAAAGGAAGATAAACCAGAAGGATCGCTGCTCCTAAAACAGTTGCTTCCAGGTATGTTCTTCCCCCAAAATCTTCTGAAACAAAATATCATTATTCAAATGCAGCTGCTAAGTATGCTCAGACTTTGGATCATTGACAATGCCGGCCCTACCATTAAACAGAGGAAGGTGGCTGCCTCAAGCGGCAGATGCTACGAGGCTGGAAGCAGACTGAATTATATGTGTCACATGTCCTGCCCTGCAACCCCTAAGCTGCCCTGCTCCCCTCAGGGGCAGTGGAGGACAAGTCTTGACACCACTGTTGAAGTAAGATTCAACTACCAGCCTGTTTGTTTTGTACATGGGATGGAGTGGAGGGGGTGAAGGGGGGCACCGTCTTGTCCTTCACCTCAGGCGGCAAAAATGTCTTGGGCTAGCCCTGATCAGTGATGAACCTGCAAAGAGCTGGTTTATTCTGACAGATATGACGGGACCAAGCATATCGCAGTAAGATCTGGATGAGCCATGTTAATTCAGACCACACTTTGGCTGCATACACATCATAGATTTAAAGCATGTGACTTCCCCTAAAGAATCCTGGGAATTGTAGCTTGTTGAGGGTGCTGGGAATTGTGGCTCAGTGAGGGGTAAACTACAGTTCCCAGGATCCTTTGGGGGAAGCCATGGGCTTTAAATGTATGGTGTGTATTCAGCTTTACAGGCAATATGTAGGTTACACTGCATGCCAGGGAGATATAGATGATTAAACTTTTATTTTTGGAAACTTTGTTAGGAGTTGTTAGGAGACCTCTGTTCCACTCACAAAGCTACAATTCTGAAAGTTCCCTGGGAAGACCGATTGATGGTTAAATCACTCTGGGAATTGTCACTCTGTGAGGAGAATAGTGGTCTCCTTACAACTCTCAGCACTCCAAACAAACCACAGTTCCCAGGATTCTTTGAGGGAAGCCATGACTGTTTAAAGTGATGTAATACTGCTTTAAATGTATAGTGCAGATGGGGCCTCATTCACAATCACAATCCTAGCATAACTGACCTGAATTCTGCTTTTCCCAGAGCTCCACTTGGTGTCTTTTTTTAAAAGAGGAGTAACACTTGAACGATCAATAAAGGCAAAACATAAAACAGGCTTTAGTTGCTTAAGCAGAAAAGTTTTCCCCATCACCTGATCCTCTATCTGGTGGTGCTTGAACTGAACCTGGGACATTTTGCATGCAAAACATGTCTTCTACCCAAAGACCTATGGCCCCTCCCAGGTAAGGAATGGAAGGATTTCGGTTCTCTCAGTTTCCATTTTTCTAATCTTAAATTTGGTTCTCCACTTTTCTACAGCAATTTGCAATTTAAAAAAAAGCAAAGAAAATCCTTCAGCATTTTACTGTGAATTTCTCTATATAAACACTTTTTGTCAGGAGTTTTGACTATCACACACATTTCCCCCAGCAATTTCTCCTACTATAATGCATTTATGTGTATTATTTTCACTCATACATTCATTTTTATACACATTGCCACTAATATATGCATTTTTGTTAACATTGGGGAACCACATTGCAAAATGCAGATTAGTGCAAATTTCAAAGGAAGGTTGTGTTTTGGTTTTCATATTGTTTTGAAAGGTGCAGATTTGATCAATTTGGCTTTAAATGTGAATTGAGTCAAATAATTTCCCCAATCCTTACTCCCAGAGCAGCAGTTTGAATTTCATCATAACTTTTATTTGGAATCTAATGGATTTTCTTGTATTTGGTTTTAGATTTTTCCGTAAACCACCATCAAATTGGTATGGCTAGACAGAAATATTTTATACAAACAGAATAACTGGCTTTTGATAAATAATGTTCTCTCTTCATCATTGTTTTAACAGAACTCTGAGATGGCAAAGGAGACTTAATGGAACTATCGGCACATTGTCTAGGATGGCAAACATTTCTTCGTGCATGCACACGTGCTAAAATGAAAGCGAATGCACTTTTCAGACAGTTGATTTTTTTAATTTTTCGTATTTCCCTCAAATATTTGTGCCATCTCAAGCTAGAGGGCAGCATGAGCAATTCCAAATATTAGCAAGACAAATGCCCAATTCAACCCCCCATTAGATCAGGAAAAAAGGTTTGAAGACTTCAGTATGATTAGCCCACTGGGGTGCATTTGACACAATGTGCTGGCATCTTCAGCTTCAGTGAACTGAATGAGACTATCTGAGTTCCTGTTTGTTTCAGTGGAGGGTTTGCACAGAGATTTCTAATGCATTGTGTATATTGCAAAAGCTTTAGGAGTGCTCTCCGGAGCCTTTTGAAGAAGTGCACTTGAAATCATCATCTAAGTTGTGGGTGCTAATGGTTTCTACAAACAAACGGCATCCCTCTAGTTCCTAAAGCAGGACAACATATTGTTGCCTCAGTGCAATTTCAAAGAGACATGCTAGCTGTCCTCCTCCTAGGCTGTCCACTGGCCAGCAGAATGGAATCACAGAACCTGTGGATTGGTTATACATATGCATTATGTGGCTTTAAAGCTGAGGGGAGGTTTTTGAAATTCTGGCCAGGAATTTCTAGGACATGGCACTAGAAATGGAACTAAATCAAAGCAACATACGCTGAAGCCTAGCCACGGAAAACAGCTATATAATTTGCCAACTGCCATATGAAAAATGGTTTAGCTAGCAATTAACTGCTCCATGTGGGGCATTCCCTCCCTGCTTCCTTCTCCATTTATTTGACTCACCAAAGAAATGAGGGGAAGATTCTGCCATTTTGCTTTGTAAAAGAATATCACCTTTCTACTCTTGGAAAAGGAGTCCAGTCCTTGGCAAAATGAACCAACTAATTTATGAATGTGATTATGTGTTCTATACTACCGGAAGCCCAGATAATTTGATATGTTGTAAAGCCTATGCGGGGTATCCAATGTTGGTCAGAGTAGTCCCATTGAAATAAATAGATTTAAGTCACTTAATGTACATTGATTTCAGTGGTGCTGCTCTTTGTGTGACTTTGTTGGATATACCCTTTAAAAAAATTAAATATTAAGATTACAGCCTTTGTTAATGTTTTCCAAAGGAGAGGAGTAAAGCTTTCACAGTGTCATGAAACAACTGAGTCTCTAAACTCAATAAAAAAACTATATTTTCTGATTGCCAAGTGTCTCAGTTAATCATTGGGGACAGAGTAGTGGTTAAAATGACATCCACAATAAATGTAGTGTGTGTGTGTTAATTTGCATGAATAATAATAACTTATAATTATTAATTTATTACGAAATTAATAATTAAATGAATGATTATCATTATCACCATTTTATTTGTATTTATCATTTTGTTTGTATTTATTTATTTTAATAGTGTTTTTGCTTTTATTTATTTTATTTAACAAAGTTTATATACCTCTTTATTGTAATAGAACGTCAAAGCAGTTTACAGAAGTTACATTACAATTATCAATAAAAGACAGTTAACAACAGATACTTAAAAACATTCAAAAAGTCATTAAAATTAACAATAAGCTAAAAACAGATCAAAACACATGCAACTTCTGCATGTCTGGATAGGCTTATCTAAACAAATATGTTTTAAGTCAATGCCTGAAAGAGTACAGTGAAGGCAATAGGCAGGAAGTTTCCCTCCCCACACAAGAGGATGGAAGGACATTTAAAGGATTAATAGTACAGATTACAAGGCAAGCCTAGAGAGTCTCCTCAACTTTTCTAGGCTTGCCTTTTTATCCCTGTAGTATTAACCCTTTAAATGCCCTCCACCAGGACTGCCAGGAGCCACACATCCAGACAGCTCTGGGGAGAGGAGGGGGTATGGCCTGCCATGGCCCAATTGCATCTCCTGAGGATAGGAGAGGAGGAAGAGAAGGCTGCAGCTCCCTGAAGGAGGAAGAGGAGGCATCCTTGTGTCCTTGCAACAGAATGTAACACCTTGGCAGCAGCAGTGGGAAGCTCTGGAGCTATGGCGGGAGTGCCCCAATGCACTCACAGGCCTGTGAGCAGAGGTTTGGCTGGGATTGGTGTTTTCCAGGAAGAGAAGCATGCCTGGTAGCTTGGGGGGCTTTTGTGCCACGCCACTATTGCCCAACAAAACTGGTTTCAGGGAAAAGCTGCTGAGTTTGCAGCAAGCATGCTCACTCCGCAAACAGAGTGAGCATGCAAACTATTGCAAAATCTGGTACCAAATCTGAATTAACCAGAATTCTCTCCCATCCCAAATTACTATCCCCTTATGCAGGTTCTGTAATCTGGTATGGCATGGTGCAGGGGTAACACGAAAGGAGAGACACTGGGCACGTGCCCTCCAAACAAGGAGCTAGCCCCCCCATATATTTAACCCACCTAGAAATATACTTTCCTCCTTCTGTACCCCATATTTTTTCTGGTGTCTGTGCCTCCCCCTGGTTTTTTTTCTTGTGCCATTGCTGGCATGGTGTGGACTATAGCTGAGTGGGAGTGAATGAAAGCGGGAGGAAGCAGAGGCTTGAGGGCAGGGAGCAGGAAGAGTCACCAGAAGGAAGGAGGGAAGGAAGCAGGTGACCCAAGAAAGGGTGTGGAGAGCAGGAATGGGGAACCTGTTGCTGGACTAAAACTCCCATAATCTATAGATGGGAATGAAAATCTACCTGCCAATGATGCTTGAGAGAGCATTTTTGCAGGAGCTCTGAATATCTTTCTCTCCTGTACAAAATCTAACCACATCTTTTGCCACATAATAAGCCATAAACTACTTATTTTTAAAGGGATTTTTAAAAAAAAGATTCAAAGTAACATATTCGTTTTGATCACTGGCATTCTACTAACCCAAGATAAGTCTGCCTGCATATGCAGAATCTAGGCAGTTTAGAACACTGTACATTCTCATTGGATCAACACATGCAGCTCCACCCCTTCCCCATAGACACTCTGGTTGAGTCAGCAAGGAGAAGCAGCCTTCATCTCAATTGCCTCTTTGTCTCGGGGTATGTATCTTCAGTGGTGAATGCAATGGGAGGGTCTGCCTGCCATCATGGAGGATGGGAAAAGGGGGGTTGAATCCATCAAACACTCCGTCCCCTGAACAAATACAAGATATAAAAGCAAGCCTCTCTGTAGAAAAGGCTGAGGGATCCGTATTTGCATTTTTCAGCCCTGCCCCCACCCTATTAAATGGTGCTTACCCCCAAGTAAAGCTGCATTGGAATGCAGCCTCGTTCATCATTTCCCAGCAGAGCCTCTATTCAGCAATTCAGAAATGGCTAAAAAGTTTTTTTTTAATGCATATCCTTCAAAATGACTAGCAGGCATCTCTCCACCGAAGATCACACACCTTCATTTTCTCCCCAGGGGTGTGTGCATGTGTGTATACACACACATACACACACACACACAGACTCTATATATATTCAGTGCACTGGGGGATGCAACCTCCCCCCCTTAAGACCAATAGGAATGGAACAATCCACCCCACACTCACTACCTTGGGGGGGGAATTGCTTACTATGTGGCATATTTTGCTCTTGGTGCTACATGTCTGCCCTCTGACAGTGGCTGAAATCCCTTATTCCTAATGCCAAATTAACAGAGGCAAGCTTAGAATTTAGTGCTATAGAATGCACTCAGCACATATTTAAAAAGGTAAAGGTGTCCCCGCACTTACAGTGTGAGTCGTTTCCGACTCTTAGGGTGACGTCTTGCGACGTTTACTAGGCAGACCGTATATATGGGGTGGGATTGCCAGTTCCTTCCCCGGCCTTCCTTTACCCCCCAGCATACGCTGGGTACTCATTTTACCGACCACGGATGGATGGAAGGCTGAGTGGACCTCGACCCCTTTTACCGGAGATTCGACTTCCTCCTTCTGGCCGTGAGCAGAGCTTCGGCTGCGTTATCGCCGCTTACAACTCTGCGCCACGGAGGGTCTCAGCACATATTTAGTGGATCCATTTTCTTTATTATTTCATATATTCAAAGCTCAATTCTTGTTTTTGAAAGGTCTGGGAAGAATTTCCTTTATTTAAAATTTGAAATGAAAATGATTGGTTTGTAGCTATCTTCTTTATACAGCCAAATTTCAAACATTATATATTTGCTATGTAAACCACTTTGGGAACTTTTTGTTGAAAAACAGTATGTAAATATTTTTACTACTACTACTGTTTTTGCCAGGACTCCATATACGTTGTGGGCTCAAAATACTCTGAAGTTCAAGCAAACTTTGCTGCACACCAAGGTTCTGTTCTTTCTAGTGGCATATTAAATACTCTAAAGATAAAATACATCATTCCTATTTACTTTATAAGCATAAGCTTGAGTGTCTTCAGGTACTTCAAACTTGTGCAGGAGTATAATCTGGTGTTGGAAAGGATTCTATTACAGCACTGGTTGCTTTGAGGTTACTTATCTAAGATTATTGTCTGAACTGATAATTTTGAAATCTTGATTTCTCTCTGTGTTACAGGGTGTATTTATTTTATTTATTTATTTTATTTAATTTATATACCGCCCTAAGCCCGAAGGCTCTCTGGGCGGTGTACATAAAAGGTAAAAGCAAGCACAATATATAAATACAATAAATACAACAACTCAAGACACAAAAACACACAAACAATACGAAAACCAAACAACATCCAGAATACAACATAGTAATAAAATACTGTAAAAATACACTTTAAAATGCCTGGGAGTATAAAAAGGTTTTCACCTGGCGCCGACGCTGCTATCTTTTCGGTGCACCTCATCGGGGAGACCATTCCACAGTTCGGGAGCCACAACCGAAAAGGCCCTATTTCTAGTCACCATCCTCCGAGCTTCTTGATGGGATGGTACTCGGAGGAGGGCCTTAGATGTTGAGCGCAGTGTACGGGTAGTTTCATATTGGGAGAGGCGCTCCACCAGGTATTGCGGTCCCATGCCGTGTAAGGCTTTATGGGTCAAAACCAGCACTTTGAATTTAGCCCGGAAACAAATAGGAAGCCAGTGCAGACGGGCCAAAACAGGTGTTATATGAGCGGACCTTCTGGTCTGCGTCAACAATCTGGCCGCTGCATTCTGGACTAACTGTAGTTTCCGAACTATCTTCAAGGGCAGCCCAACGTAGAGCACATTGCAGTAGTCCAATCTAGAAGTTACCAGAGCATGAACGACTGAGGCGAGGTCGTCACTGTCCAGATAGGGACGTAGCTGGGCTACCAATCGGAGATGGTAGAAAGCATTCTGTGCCACTGAGGCTACCTGAGCCTCAAGAGACAGGGAAGGGTCGAAAAGAACTCCCAAGCTACGAACCTGTTCTTTCAAGGGGAGTGTAACCCCATCCAGAACAGGGTGAACATCCACCATCTGGGCAGAGAAGGCACTCACTAACAGCGTCTCAGTCTTGTCTGGATTAAGCTTCAGTCTGTTAGCTCCCATCCAATCCATTATCGCGGCCAGGCAACGGTTTAGTACGTTAACAGCCTCACCTGAGGAAGATGAAAAGGAGAAATAGAGTTGCGTGTCATCAGCGTACTGGTGACAACGCACTCCAAAACTCCTGATGACCGCACCCAGCGGCTTCATATAGATGTTGAAAAGCATGGGGGACAGTACCGATCCCTGTGGGACTCCACAATGGAGAGTCCAGGGTGTCGAGCAGTGTTCCCCAAGCACTACCTTCTGTTGATGACCCACCAAGTAGGAGTGGAGCCACTGCCAAGCAATACCCCCAACTCCCAACTCCGTGAGCCTTCCCAGAAGGATACCATGGTCGATGGTATCAAAAGCAGCTGAGAGATCAAGGAGAATCAACAGGGTCACACTCCCCCTGTCCCTCTCCCGACAAAGGTCATCATACAGGGTGACCAAGGCTGTTTCGGTACCAAACCCAGGCCTAAAACCGGATTGAAACGGATCAAGATAATCAGTGTCATCCAAGAGTCCCTGGAGCTGGCCGGCCACCACCCGTTCCAGAACCTTGCCCAGGAACGGAACATTCGCCACAGGTCTATAGTTGTTCAAGTTATCTGGGTCCAAGGAGGGTTTCTTCAGGAGCGGTCTCACTACCACCGCTTTTAGGCAGTCAGGGACCACACCCTCTCGCAAAGAGGCATTGATTACCTCCTTGGCCCAGCCGGCGGTTCCGGTCCTGCCAGCTTTCACCAGCCAAGAGGGGCAAGGATCCAGCACAAACGTGGTCGCCCGCACCAGTCCAAGGATCTTGTCAACATCCTCAAGCTGCACCAGCTGAAACTCATCCAATAAATGAGGACAAGACCGTGGTCTGGATGCTTCATTGAATCCAACTGCTATAATATTGGAGTCTAAGTCCTGACGAATGCAAGCGTCCATTTCACATTTCCTAATTGTTGCTAAGACAATCTCTTGGTCACAATATTGCATATATGGGTGTGAAAGTTGGACAGTGAAAAAAGCGGATAAGAGAAAAATCAACTCATTTGAAATGTGGTGTTGGAGGAGAGCTTTGCGGCTACCATGGACTGCGAAAAAGACAAATAATTGGGTGTTAGAACAAATTGAACTAGAACTATCACTAGAAGCTAAAATGATGAAACTGAGGTTATTATACTTGGAACACATAATGAGAAGACATGATTCATTAGAAAAGATAATAATGCTTGGAAAAACAGAAGGGAGTAGAAAAAGAGGAAGGCCAAACAAGAAATGGGTTGATTCCATCAAGGAAGCCACAGACCTGAACTTACAAGATCTGAGCAGGGTGGTTCATGACAGATGCTCTTGGAGGTCGCTGATTCATAGGGTCACCATAAGTCGTGGTCGACTTGGAGGCACATAACAACAACAATATTTTTATTGTTTTTGTAAGCTGCCCTGGGGGCAAGATATAAATCCTCTAAATAAATAAATATTCTAAAGTGTTGGAAACAGAGTCTAGGCATTTAAGGCTGAAAATGTAATTTTTAAAAAAATTCCTCACATCCTCCCCCAGTTTTTGGTGGTAATTACTAGGCACAAAAACAAAACAACGATAATGCAACCATTAATATGCTTAATTTGCATAACTAGCAACTGATTTGCATAATATGCAAATTAGCCTACCCAGGTTTCTGGAACTGGAATATGTAATTTTATCCCAGTATATGCAGTCTTGTATATATGACTCGGCTGGAGAATTGCAATGCAACATTTAGACAAATGCCTATTTTGAAGGATGGCTGTGTTTCAATTCTCATAATTGTTTTAGAAAGTGTGAATTAGGTAGACGCCTTTAAATGTGAGCAAAATCAATTTTCTTCACTATCTCTAGAAACAACTGATGGTTGTTCCTCCCACACCAAGAAATTTGGCCTTGGGTGAAACCTGCATAAAAATGAATATATTTGGGGAAATAACACAAAATACATTATATTAGGGGAAACCACTTGCAAAAATATACACACTAGTAAAAACTGCATTAGTAAAAACTTCAGCCATGAAGCTCACTGGGTGACCTTGGGCCATTCACTGTCTCTCAGCCTAACCTACCTCACAGGGTTGTTGTTAGGATAAAATGGGGAAGGGAGAACCATGGACACCACTTTGAGTACCTTTGAGGAAAGGTGGGAGAATGATGATGATGATAATGATAATACAAAAGTGTGTTTATTAGGAGAAATTTGCACTAAAATGCTGATGAATCTTTATGATTAAAAAAACACACCAAATTGCTGCAGAAATGTGGAGAACCGAATTTAAGAATGGGAAAATGACAAAAGGAGAGAACCAAAACTGGCGGATCCTTCCATGCCAACTCTCCTCCTAGTGTGCCAGAGCCGTGTCCTGTAATTAGGGATGGAGGAGAAATTAAATTCAGTTTGCATTTGAAAGGGAATTTACGAAATACGCATTTTCCAAAACAGTAAACCAAAACACAGCCCTCCTTTGAAATTTGCACTTCTCTGTATTTTGCAATGCAATTCTCCAGCCAAGCAATGTGTACAAACATGCATATAGTGGGTTATATTCAACAAACTTTTGCTCAGGGTTAGACCTATTAAAAAAATTAATTAACCTAAGTTAGTCATTTTCACTGATTTCAGTGGGTCTACTCTGTGTAGGACTAACTTTGGTTAAAACCCACTATGGTAAAGTGTGCATATAGATGCATATACTGTATACAATTCCCAGAGTTCCCTGGGAAACAGAGATTGATTGATAAGCCACTTGGAGCAGTCATGGCTTCCCCCAAACAATCCTGGGAACTGTTATGTGTTAAGGGCGTTGAGAGTTGTTAGGAGACCTCTATTTCACTCACAGAGCTACAGTTCTCAGAGCTCCCTGTATAGTACAGATGTATCAATGTTTACTATTGTTAAGAACTTGTCCCATATATTGAATAATACTTTAACTTCTTCCAACAATGGTCGTCAAGCTGGAAAGCCATTATAGAACTTTCTCTAAAGTACATTTTTATTATTGATAAAATACCAAGAACTCTTTCTTGCCTATTATTCCATTATGTTCCATTGAACAATGTATACCGATTGAAACTGTGAATTGAAGCATGCGATGTGAAGGAACTGTTAATCTGACCGTTAATTGCTCAATGCGTAAATGTTGTAAGGGCTCACACCAATGTTTTAAAAATAGTTTACCCAGAAGATTTTACCTTTTCTTTCAAAAGATATTGAAATATGTCTCTGGGAATGGTGATAATCCCTATCTCTAAGAAATAATTAGCACAATTCAGTGCTAATTGTGCAAAATTATTCCATGCATTGGAGCAGGAGACAGGTCACTCTGGCATGTGGAGACTGCTAGATCCCATTGATCCTTCCCCCTTGTTTCTAGTCAGATTTCTTTCTTATGTCTAACACACTTGTACAAGCAACAAAAGAGTGCCAATCCTTGGCATTTCTGACCACAGACCAGCGCAGCTTATTCCTATGCTCTCTTTGGCACATTATCCCTATGCTGTCTTTGAAACTGAATGAGACTGTCATCAAAGATTAGTGTTTTTCCTTCAAAACACAAATGGAAAATGAAAGTAGCGCTGCTGAAGCCAGCAGCCTAGAAAGCCTCCTTTCAAAATGGAAAAATCCAACGGCAACCACAAAGTATATCATGTCTAGAGCTACTCAGAGTGTGAGTACATAATCAGGGTGATGTGACAGAGACAGGCTTGGAAAGGTGGCAAAAGGTAGCTTTAGAACTCAGGGTAGATGTAACAACAGTCAAAACATATGTTTACCCAAACCTCATACATGCAATCCGAGGCCTTCCTGTTGCAATTCCAAGTATATATTTTATGAGGATAAATACGTTAATAATGACACTGACTGCACTTTTCATTGACCGAGCTCCAGAGTTAAGATTTGAAGACTTAGCAACCTTGTGGAAGTAAGCTGGTCAGTGGCTGGATGAATGAATGACCTCCTAGGAGTGCTTGGTATGGCAACTTGAGTACTAGTGAAAAAAATGTTTGTTTGTTTGAATATATATACACCACAGTTTAATTTTTAAAAATACAGTAAGGTAATGGTATATTTTTAAATTGTGTTTTAAATTGTTTTTAAAAGATGTAAATTGTATTTGTTTTTAGTTATTGTAAATCGCCCAGAGAGCTTTGGCTATGGGGCGGTATACAAGTTTAATAAATAATAATAAATAATATAGAAACACAACATCACAACAATATTGGATAAATAAATACTAGCTGATAAAAGAAACTTACATCTCAAAGGCTTCTCAATTTTCAGGAGACATCTAAAAGAAGGCAGGGATAATGGCTGCTTGAACGTCTTGTACTCAGGGACTTCCCACAGGCGTCTGGTTGGCCCCTTGAGGACAGGATGCTGGACTAGGGCTCCCCATGACCTGATGCAGCAGGAAGGCTCTGAGGACTGAACAAAGTCATGGGGGGATAGGGTTCTCAGTTGCTACTAGCTATGGTAGTTATGTTCTCACTCCGCTGTTTAAATTATCGTAATGTTTTTCACCTTCATCCTTATCCCAGAGGGAAGATTTGTCCTGAACCAGGCCTGGTAGCTTTCCCCCTGCAATCAGTTTAAAAGCTGCTCTGCCAACATTTTTACTTAAAATGCCAACATCTTGGTTCCATCTTGGTTCAAGTGGAGCCCATTCCATTTCTACAGGCTTGTCTTGTACCAAAATAAAAATGACTTTAATTATAATAAGCTATTGAATTGGGAAACAACTTAGCAGAGGGTGTGTGTTTGCTCAGATATGTCAATGGAACCCATCCCCCTGGCAAGGTCTGCACTTGATCCCACAGTTGGTTGGCAATCAGTAGCATCTAAAGCACACCCAACGTCTGATTGCTATCATACCTATAATAACTAGTGACAAGAAAGATTAGCTACAGCTGGCAAAGGTCATAAATTTGGCTTACACCCATGCATGAGCTTACACTATTGGAATAACTTGCCCCCCTATCAGAATAACTTGCTCCTCGTATTGTTTCCTTAATTCAGCTAGTGGGGACAGATAGGAGATTTCTCAGCAGTTACTAAGCTACTGCAAAAACAAGTGTCTTGTGGCATCCTATGTTGTAATAAATTTGTTAGTCTATAAACTTTATGGGTGAAGTGTTGTTCTGAGTTGCAGGTACATATATATATGGTTGGGGGAATTGTAAACAGTGAGGTCAGAAGGAAATTAAATGCAGAAAAGTACAGTTACTAACTAATAAATTATAAACAGTTGTATTGCTAACACAGTCATCCTGGCATCCGTGAACACATACAGTGTGATAAAAATCTGTTGTACCAATTCAATCTACAAGTGATAGCCTTAAACCTCTGGCTGTACTGAAAGTCAGCAGTTTCATGTTGCACTCTCTCTTTGAAGCTCCTTTGTTCAAGGATGAGCCACATTAAGGTCAGTTTTAGAGTATCCTGAGAGGTCCTTGGTGGAACTGCAAGAGTGACTCTTGTCCTTGAGTCCAAATTGGGTGGGAAACCTCCAG
The DNA here is from genome assembly GCF_030035675.1 of Rhineura floridana. Lineage (NCBI taxonomy): Eukaryota > Metazoa > Chordata > Lepidosauria > Squamata > Rhineuridae > Rhineura > Rhineura floridana. Next base: position 14,971,416 of record NC_084496.1, read on the forward strand.
CCCATGGACCAATCTTGGCCCTCAGAAGGTCTCATTTGGCCCACAAAGCCATGCTTCAAAAACCATGCCCACCTGTTAATCAGCTAATCCCATGGGTCAACTTTGATAGGTGGGTTGGACTGCCATCTATCATTCACCTGACATGATAATGACACCAGTGATTGGCAGGTGGGTGATCCTGCCCATCCGTCAAAGTGCAGCAATCTGTGGGTTTTTTCCAGCATTTTTGTGTGACTTTCTCCTAATGAACACATTTTTGTATTGAGTTTTGACAAATATACAGAAAATTGCAAGCAACATCCCATAATATAATGCATTGCAATATAATGTTATTTTCACTAATAAATGCATTTATAAACACATTTTCCCCTAATCTATGAGTTTTTGTACACATTGCTTGTCTGGGGAAGTGCATTGCAAAATTCAGAAAAGTGCACATTTCAGGATGTTTCGGTTTGTGCATTGTTTTGGAAAGTGTGAAAGTAGTAAGTTTGCATTTAAATGTGAACAGAATTTGATTTCTCCCCTCTCACTTCTATGGCATTGCCATCCTCGGACTCAGAGTACCCCATCACTGAAGCTGCAGTGAGACCAGAGGTTGCCCCACTCCATCAGAGTAGAAGACTGCTAGAGCGGGCTTGGGGACCTTTAACTGAAGAGGCACCTGTCAGTGAGGGCAGTGCTAGGAAACGGAGGGCAGCTGCTGCTACTGTATAGGGCTCAGTCTCAGTTTTGATTGTTTTGATTGTGTATCAGTAGGGATGGGGGAGCAATATGACTCAGTTTCAGTAATACCTCCGTTAGCCAATCCTCCAGGAAGGAAGGGCCTTTTAACTAAGGCTTTTTAAAAGGTGAAACTGACTAGCTTTGCTTTGCTATGGATAAACTTTCAAGCCTGTGCCTTTGCTTTAAAGTGAAACTGACTAGCCGGTATCTTTACTTTGCTATCAATAAACTGACAAGCCTATGCCTTTGTTTTAAGGTGAACCTGAACAGACAGAGTCTTTGCTTTGCCATGGATAAACTTTCAAGCCTGTGCCTTTGCTTTGCTAGGGTGAAACCTACAAGCCTGTGTGTTTGCTTTGCATTAAACAGATCTCTTGCTTTCTCCCAGGGCTGGGGAGGGAAGGATCCAATACGATTCAGAGGAGGAGGAGGAGGAGGAGGAGGAGGAGGAGGGGAGGGAGGAGGAGGAGGAGGAGGGGAGGGAGGGGGAGAGAGAGGGAGGGGGGAGGATGCTGGGCAGGCACCTTTTAAAGCCCCTGTTGAAGCTGCCCCCATCATTTATGAGCTGGTGTAGGTACCTATCCCTATTCTTCTCATGTTATTCCTACCTCTGGTACCAAAGTTTCTGTTAAAGAAGTAATGTCCAGGAACACATCTACTTGGTTAACTGAGGCATTACTGTATATCAAATTCACACTTTCCAAAGCAATATGAGAACCAAAACACAGCCATATTCCAAGATTTGCACTTATGCAACTTTTCCAATGCAGTTCTCCAACCAAGTGTTTGCAAAAATGCATGTCTTAGTGGAAGCGCACATGAAAATGAATTTATTAGTGAAAATAACATACAACATTGTATTATATTAGGAGAAATTGCTTGCAAAAATGTGTGTGTTAGTCAAAACAGCAGACAAAATGTGTTTATTAGGAGAAATGTGCACTAAAACACTAAAGAATCTTCATGAGGATTTATTTCAAAAAAATTGCAAATTGCTGCAGAAATGTGGGGAACTGAATTAAAGATGGAAAAATGAGAAACTGAGATAGCTGAAATTGGCAGATAGTTCCATCCCTAAAAATTGAAGCTCTTCTATAGCATAGCCTGAGCCCTGCCCTGCCCTGCCTTCCAACCAGCCTCAGCTGAGCCTTGCCTTGCCCCTGGCCTCACCCAAGATCATTGTTTGTATCCTAACATCCTGCAAGCAGCTGAATAGCAAAATAAAGCATACACAGCAAGCTTTAACTTCCTTTACTTGTGATTAATATTTATCTTGCTGTCCGTGACTAGAGAACAAGGAGACCTTGGAATGCATTTTCAGCCCTTAATGTTCTGCCATGAATCAAATGTGTCATGTTCAGAACACCTAGAGAGAGAGGAGACATCTGATTAGATGTTTGTTAAGACACATAGTGACACGTTTGTTCATGCGTTGCTGTGGCAGTGCTTTTTTGGGGGGGTAGAAAATGAGGTGCCAGTACCTACACCTTGATAAAAGTATTGTGGGTGCCAGCACACAGTGGTTGAGCAGCAAAAAATAGAGGTGCTGGTACTCCTTACTAGTGAGTACTGCCACAAAAAAGCATTGGCTGTGGGCCATATTATGTTGCACTTGCATCTTTGCAATATTCTTTCAACTGTAATCTTAATGGACCTAATCCTCTCTGCATAGATTCTTGCTTTTGCATCCTTACTGCCTTGTACTATATCCATGTCTTCCAAACATTAAGTAGTATGGTGTGTATTCTGTGGACCCAAATTCTCAGGTAGAACTCTGGATCTTTCCTCCTTCCCTTTCTGAGCAGTTTGATCATGATCTGATTACTTTGCTCACATAACCCATCCATTTGGGGATGATATGCTGTAGTCCTGCTTTTATGACAGCCGTATTGGGTAAAGGGCTCTTTCAAGACTTGTGATTCAAAGGCAGGGCCTTGGTTCATTAACCCTCTGTAAGGATACCTGTAGGCTTTCACAAAGGTGTGTGTGCGTGTTTGTTGAGAGCATTTGTCCCTTGCTCTTCAGCCAAAAAGGCTCACAGAGTGACTTGTGTATGTGTGTGTACTGCCTTCGATTCCGACTTATGGCGACCCTATGAATAGGGTTCTCATGAGGCTGAGAGGCAGCGACTGGCCTAAGGTCACCTAGTGAGCTTCATGGCTATGTGGGGATTCGAACCCTCCAACACCTTAACCACTAAATCACACTGGCTCTCTGGAGTGACTTACATACAATCAATTAAAACAATCTAAAAAAACACAAGGGAAAGGGCACAGGGAGGGAAGAGGAAAAAAGCAAAGTCAAGCACCAGTTCTTAAATAGTAGTTGTTATCATGGCCAGCTGTTATAGAACACTTCAGGGGTAGGTCTGGTCTTTTGGCAAAGTTGATGGAATGAGTCCTGCTTCTCATCTCTCCACTGAGGCAGCCTGATAGAATGGCTACTGTCAGGTAACAGTCAGGTACACAAAAAGACCTGAGTTGTTGTTTGTGCTGATCAATCTTTCACCAGTGCTGTCACTACAAATTTACTGTAGCAATCAGGGATTGGAAACACATAAAGATGTCCATCTCTGCCACACTGTTAACATCAATTGGTCCAATGCCACCAACTCTAAAAGGGCTGCTACTGTCAATCAGACACAACAGAGCCTTTTCCAAAAGTCTTCCGACCTATACTCTTCAGGTTGCATTTCCCAGACATTTTGCACCATTCTCTCACATCTTCCTGCATTTTCCCAACCCAATAAAATTGTTGTCTGATGTTCATCTTCCTTTCCTTGAACCCCAAATGTCCAGATGCAATATGATACGCCCCCAGTTAATGAATGCAAGATGATCTGCACAATCTCCTCATTTGGCTTAGGGTCCCTGCTTTTCCTAATCAATCCTTTGCTTTCCTCATGTAACCATTTTGCCTGTCTTAGCCATTTAAATGAGAGCCAGTGGGCGTAGTGGTTAGAGTGTTGGACTAAGGCCTGGGAGACCAGGGTTCAAATCCCCACACAGCCATGAAGCTCACTGGGTGACCTTGGGCAAGTCACTGCCTCTCAGCCTCAGAGGAAGGCAGTGGTAAACCTCCTCTGAATACCGCTTACCATGAAAAGCCTATTCATAGGATCGCCCATAAGTTGGAATCGACTTGAAGGCAATCCATTTCCATTTCAGCCATTTAAATACTTCATCTAGATTGCTATTTATTTAAGAGGTATTGTATTAGAGGAGGATCTGGAGGTAGTATGAAGAGGAATTAATGGCCAAACAGGCATTTTTGGAACGGTGGGTTATTAGGTTTTGGAACAACAAATGTCAGGAAAGTATATATCCATACAAATCATTTTCTTTATTGTTGTATTATATTATGTATACATGTAGTCTGTAAATTTTGCAGATAACAATGATTATGTTGTGAAACTGAATTATAACATTGTAATAAAATTGGGTAAAATTTAAAATAAAATAAATAAATGAATTCATCTGGCATGCTCTTCCTGCACTCTGCAGTCCACAACTGTAACCACATTCTCTTCTTCACAACTCCAGGACCATCAGACCTTGCATCCAAATCTCTCTCTAGTCATCCTGTCCATACATCTCCCCATCTGCACTATAAATTTAAAGCACTATGATACTTTATGATACTATGACACTTTAAGCAGGCATGGCTTCCCTCAAAGAATCCTGGGAAGTATAGTTTGTTAAGGATGCTGAGAGCTGTTAGGACAGGAGACTCCTATTCCCTTCTCAGAGTTCTCTGGGAAGAGGGACTGATAGTTAAGCTATTTTGAAAACTTAGATCTGTGAGAATAGGGGTCTATGAGAAAACTGAGACACTGAGACAACTGAAATTGACAGGTCCTAGCAACTCTAGCAGCTATGAGTTAAGGTGAAACACATTTTAGGTGCCAGTACTTGTGTCTGAGAATGCATAACCAATAGCTATGACCCAGTAGGTGCCAACCAGTAGGAGATTCTTTGCATGCCTCTTGAAATAAAGAGGAATTGTGAAAGAACACAGCAGTATTCTTGTGCAGTTCCTGATAATTTCAGGTTGGTTTGCGTAATTGAGGTGCATTGTGCCTCACATAAATTACTGAAGGCGGAGGTTGTGTCAGGTACTATTTCTGCCTCATGCACTAAAATGTCTTGGGACAACCCTGACTAGGATTTTGCTTGAGGGGGAGCAAAATGACTATTCTTAAAGGCCAGCCCTTTTCTGGGTCTAAGCCCACCTTGTTATCATACAGAAACATCTTTTTCTCTCTCTCACTCATGAAACAAAGAGCTAATATAAAATAGCAGAGCATCTGTGGGGTTCTCTCAAGTTCTGGCTAAGTCATCTGCTGCCACAGACAAGACAGGTGATAAAACAGTCAACTCCAACCTCGAACTTCACTACCAGGCCATTTAAGGTAATTACGATGGGTTTGTTATTTGTATCTGGACAATATTATCTTTAAAATATCTTGGGAAATGTGTATTTTTCAACAAGCCTTTTAATCAGAGTCCAGTCTGTGTCTGTGGTGGAATTGCTTTTAAAGATGTTTTTAAAACTTTTTTTAAAAAGATGTGTTTAAAGATGTTTTGTTTAAAGATGTTTTAATATATTTTCAAGTCTGTTTTTAAGATGTTTTGAAGTGTTTTTAGTGTTTTGTTTGCCACCCTGGCTCCTTCTGGGAGAAACGGCAAGATAAAATAATAATAATAATAATAATAATAATGTTTCCTATTCTTTTTTTAAAAAGTCTTTTGAATTGTATATTTTAAAAGCCAAAATATAGATTAGTGGGAAGGGGGTAACGTATTGCTTGGACACCTCTCTGAGACTGCCAGTCTTACACACATGTACCCAGGAGTAGACCGGCATTGTAAGCTTTTAGGTACCAGAATCAAGCAGCAATGAGAGCTTATTAATTGTTATTACTTTTTTAGTGTACTTTTTAAACATCCCCTTATTTATTTGTTTAAATGTTTCCATCCTACTACTCAGACTGCATACAAACCATGCATTTAAAGCACAGCCTCCCCCGTCCCGCAAAGAATCCTGTGAATTGTAGTTTGTTCAGGGTCCTGGGAATTGTAGCTCTGTGAGGGGTAAACTGCAGTTCCCAGGATTGTGTATGCACCTTATCCTAGGGCAAATTCCAGCAAATTGTTGCAGGACATTGGAAGTAGCTCAACAGCAAATGATTGATGGTCAGTATACAAACACAAATTGCAAGTTGCCCATGCAAATTCACCTGGGATCTCCCTCCCATTGGTGGAATCATTAAAGCTGTTGCTTCACAGAACAAGGAGGAGCAGCAAGCAGATCTTGGGGGATCTAATTTCCAAAGAAACTTAACTACTTCATAAAAATCTGGCAGAATCCAATAGTGAATCCAATACAGGAGTGCAATTGAATGAAGAAATGGAGGCAATTTTTGGTAAAGTTTTAAAACTCTTGGATTCTTTTAAACGTTTTAAACTCTGGGAGTTGTAGTTCTATGAGGTGGGCTAAGGGCCTCTCACTGAGAGTTCTCAACCCCCTCTTTAAACTACAATTCCAGACATTTTTTGTGGGAATCCATAACAGTTAAACTGTTATGAACCCGACATAACTTCCTGTAATGCAGACATGCCCTTAGATGAGAATAGCTACAGCTCTTTGTAGGCTGTTGTTTATGAATCCTTTTCTAAGATTTTTATTTAAATGAGTGTGTTGCCTGTTTGGTATATAAAGTCAATCCACATTGAGTACAAGAGAGGAGTTGGGTCTTCCAAGGCTTAGCACTTGAGATGGAGGAGTTGGAGATTAGGAGCCAAGGGGGCAGATCAGGGATGGAGTCTGGGTCCTAGCGTGGCTAGAGGAGCCGAACTATACCTGAGGGCTCAGAATGCAAGCAGTAAACAAATTCTGGTGGGCCAGTAAGCATGGAAAGGGAGAGTGTTAGCTACTAAGAAGACTCTGCTCAGTGGCTGACTCACCTCCTTTCACTCTGATTGGCTCCAGTCAGCAGGAAAGGACAAGGAAGCATGTTCAAAGACTCTTCTCAGTGGCCAACAAACTCCCCTTTCATGCTAACTGGCCTGTAGGATGCTGGAGACCTTGGGACCCTGCTCCCAAAAAAGTAAGGGGTCCAAGACCCTCACAGGACCTTGGGCAACTACACCCCTGGTGACTGGGCTAAAACTGAGAAGTGTCAGGAGGTGTGGCTTCTGAATGCCATTAAAATTTATTAAGAACATAGTTCTATGGCAGAGCATCCACTTTGCATGCAGAAGGTCCCAGGTTCAATCCCCAGCATCTCAAAATAGGGATGGGAGAGACCCATGTCTGAAATCCAGAAGAGCTGCTGCCAGTCAGTGTAGACAATATTAAACTAGATGGATCCAGGGTTTGACTAAGTATAATAAGGCAGCTCCCTATGTTCCTATGTATTTTTTCTCCCATAATTTAAGCATTTTCCTGATGTGTGCAGGGGAGGGAGGGAGAGGAGTAACAGAGAGCAAATGGCAAAAATCTATAAAGCCAAACCAAAATTTGCTCTCCCACTTCCTTCCCCACCCCAATTCAGGCTTCTCCTTCTCCTTTGGAGAGAGAAACTCTGAAATGGATGAAGAGCTCAGACTCGGAAAACCTCATAAGAACAAAAGAAGAACCTGCTGGATCAGGCTAGTGGCCTATCTAGTTCCATCCTGTTCTCACAGTGGCCAAACAGATGCCCAGAATTGGCCTCCACAGTCACTTACGGACTCACTGTTAAAGACCTTATCCTGGAAGACAATCTTACTCGGCCATGAGTGATCGCCAGTGAATGAATGAGTGCCCTATCTAGTTCCATCCTGTTCTCACAGTGGCCAAACAGATGCCCATGGGAAGCCCACAAGCAGGATCTGCGTGCAAGAGCACTCTTCTCTCCTGCAGTTTCCAGCAATTGGTATTCAGAAGCATACTGCCTCCAACATTGGTGGTAGCCACTGATAGCCTTATCCTTCATGAATTTGTCTGTTTTAAAGCCCTCCAGGTTGGTGTCTATCACTGCCTCTTCTGGTTCCGTAGCTTAACAATGTGCTGTGTGAAGAAATACTTTCTTTTATCTGTCCTGAACTTCAGCTTCATCGGATGTCCATGAGTTCTAGTGTTATGAGGGAGAAGAATGCCTCTCTATCCACTCTCTCCATGCCACTGCATAATTTTATAAACTTCTATCACATCTTCTCTTATTTGCCTTTTCTCTAAATTAAAAAGGCTCATATGCTGCAACATTTCCTCATAGGGGAGTCACTCCATTCCCTTGAACATCTTGCTTGCCCTTTTCTGAACCTTGAGATCAGATCCTGAGATGTGGCAAACCTACTGGAAAATATACTGTGTTTAAACAGCACAGGACCTGGGAAGGGAACCCCAAAATTTGTTTGTGATCTCACAGAGGATGATTGGGCATCTTTTTGGGAAACTGCATTGCCCCAGCAATGTGCATGAGTGAACTGAGGTATCGGAAGCTGATAGCGGTGGAATGAAATCCATTCCAAAATGCCTGTTAAATCTTGGAGACTTATTTATTATTGTCTCTGGTATGTTCCTGTAATATCCTGCATTTCAAAGTGCAATGGAAAAAAGCAAATTATTCAAATATTGTCTTTCCTTCTAATTATCTGTGGTAGTTTTCAGGTAGGAGAATTCTCCCCCCTTTCTTTCAGGAGTCTCAAAAAGGTATGTTTGTTTTGCATTATGTGTGTCAATTAATGGTTTTAAATTTAAATTACATGGAGTTAGATCCATAGGAAGTTAGGCTGCAGTCTGATATAACTAATCTGAAGGTAAGTCCCATTGCACTCATTGGGGCTTACTTCTGAGCAGAAGTGCATTGCAATCAACACTTTTTAGTCCCACTGAAGTCAATAGGACTTAAGTGAGTCATAATGGCTAACTTGCCTCATTGAGTTCAGTAGGACTAAAGCACAACTAACTTCCTCTCGATTCTACCCATTATTAATAAACTGAAATCCAGGTGAGTTGAAGCTTTACAAAACCTTTAATCCATTGTCATTTTCTTTGCATTTTGCACAGGCTGAAATTTAAAAAGACACTTGCATTCCTGTATGGAGGCTTGTGACATGGTACATTAGAGGAATTGTCTGCTCTCACAAGAAACAGATTTAGAGGAGTTCTCAAAATGTTTTCCCAGTCTGGAGACCTGATCCGAACCAGATCAAATGGAGTCGTGCCACACTGCAGCCAGGCATCTGACTGCAGACTCAATGGGCACGCTGGACCATTGTATAGAGGAACTGCTAAAACACTGATAATAGGAGGTGGAGGCTACTTTGGGTACCACCTGGGCTGTGCCCTCACCAATGAAGACATCAGAGTAATTTTGTTTGACAGACAGAAGCCTACATGGGAAATTCCTAACAGAGCAGTCTTTATTCAGGTAGGAGAAACTTAGACTTGTGTTGTCATCACTATTGACATGCCAGCAAAACCTGAATGCCATTTTGGAACTCTCTCCCTGGAGAAATCTGGCATGCTCCCCAACACCCGCAATGCATTTAAACTAGGAATGGGTGAAAAATTTGATTCAGTTTGCGTTTCAAGCAGAATCTATCAAATTCACACTTTCCTAAAAAATATGAGAACCAAAACACAGTCATGCTTCGACATTCACTTATTCAAGTTTTGCAATGCAGTTGGCCAACCATTGTTTATATGCATATGTTGAGGGAAAGAATATATAAAAATGAATATGTGAGTGAAAGTAACATGCTAAAATGTATTATATGACAAGAAATTGCTGCAAAAATTGGTACATTAGTCAAAACTGCCTCCAAAAAGGTGTTTATTGGGAGAAATCTGCACTAAAATGCTGGTGAAATTTCATGAGGATTTTTTTCAAAAATTCACAAATTGCTGCAGAAATGTGGAGAACTGAATTTAAGACTGGAAAAATGAGAAATAAAGAGAATTGAAATAGATATTTCCATCCCTAACTCAGTTGTCTGCATTTCTGCAGTAATTTGCAATTTTGTTTTTAAAATAATTCTAATGAAAACATTTCAGCATTTTAGTGCAAATTTATTCTATTTTTTATTATATTGTAATTTTATTGGGGGGGGGAGGTTTAACCACGGGAAGTTTTTCTTGCTTTCACATTTTGTAAGCCACCTGGCAGAGAGTTTATCCTACAAGGTGGGATATTATACAGCCACAAGAGTGGCTGTATGCTATAGCCAGCATGGATTTTTCACATTCCGCACTGTTACATTGAAAATACCCCCATGCCGTTCTGATGCTTCCCATAAGCTCATTTCAAAACAAAACCTTACAAAACTTATAGTCCTGGACTCAGAAATGCCTGCTTAACAACCCTCTAAATTTTCATGGCGATACACAAAACAGTCAGAGAGAATCAAGAGTTCAAAGTGTAAAAAGAGAGGGGGGAAAACAGACCCCTTTTGGACTTTTTTCAATCTGTTGAAATTAATTAAAAATCAGCCATGTTCACTGAGTACCTGTAACCCATTACTGACCTTGCCCCATACTCTAACCTAGATCTTCTGCAGTTTAAAAGTTTAAAAGATGCCTGGTTGATTTTTAATTAATTTTTTAGAGGAAGCCATGACTGTCTAAAGTGAAATAAAGGTCTGGTGTGGATGTGGCCAGGGACAGCTTTTGTTTAAATTTGGGTGGGAGACTACATGTGCCTGCTGGGTTCAGGCCTGGATATGGGACTGAATCGGCCTTGGTCGCCCTGATGGATGACCTTTATCGGAAGAAGGACAGGGGGAGTGCGACCCTGTTACTCTTACTTGATCTCTCAGCGGCTTTTGATACCATTGACGATGATATCCTTCTGGACCGACTTGGTGAGATGAGTACTGAAGGCGCTGTTTTACAGTGGTTCTGATCCTATCTCCAGGGCTGTTTTCAGAGAATAGCATTGGGTGATTGATTTCAGCCCCCTGGCAGTTGTGCTGTGGGGTGCCACAGGGTACCATCTTGTCCCCCATGCTGTTTAACATCTATATGAAGCCCTTGGAAGTGGTCATCAGGAGATTTGGGGTTAGGTGTCAGCAGTACGCTGATGATACCCAGCTTCATTTCTCTGTAACATCTGAATTGGGAGAGACTGTGCAAGCTCTGGACCACTGCCTAGACTCAGTGGTGGGCTGGATGAGGGCTAATAAACTGAGTCTGAATCCTAGCAAGATGGAGGTGCTGTGGGTTGGTGGTTCCTGAGTTCAGATAACTGGTCAGTTGCCTGCTTTGGATGGGGTCGTATTCCCTCTGAAAGAGCAGGTCCATAGTCTGGGGGTGCTCCTAGATCCATCTTTGTCACTAGAGGTCCAGGTGACCTCCGTGGCTAGGAGTGTCTTTTACCAGCTTCAGCTGGTAAGACGTTTCTGGACCCGGATAGCCTGACCACTGTTGTCCATACACTGGTAACCTTCAGGCTGGATTACTGTAATGCACTCTATGTGGGGCTGCCCTTCAGGTTGGTCTGGAAGCTGCAGCTGGTGCAAAATGTGGCAGCGAGACTGCTGGGCTGGGTATCACCAACATGTCACCCCATTGCTGAAAGAATTGCACTGGCTGCCCATTTGCTACTGGGCCAAGTTCAAGATTCTAGTTTTGGTGTACAAAGCCCTATACAGCTTGGGACCAGGATACTTGAAAGACCATCTTACCCCTTATATACCCAGTTGATCACTGTGCTCTGCAGGTGAGGGCCTCCTGCAGATACCATCTTATCAGGAGGTCCTTTCTGCACAACATAGGCACACGTTACCAAATTCTTCCAAACTACACAGGAAGGGGATTGGACTGTGAAAGACCAACCCAAATTGTGTTTGCATTTTGACAAATTTGTAGGGCAGTACAATATCTCAGAGAGGGGGTCAGGTATCCTGCTCCCCTGGTGCATTTACTATAGCTGCCCAATTTCCCTGCTTTTTAAAGTTTGATAGAAATATCTGTGGGCTATAGGTATATTCTTAAACCGCAAGGTTTTTTGCCTATTAGTAAATAAATATAATTAATTAATGAATTTTCCAGACCAGGAAGATCTGCTTAATTTCCCTGCCCCCCTGACATGCAGATGTTACAGACACAGAAACTTTCTGGAAAAGAGCTGGTGATCCTAAGCTTGTAGGGCTGGTTGTGATGAATGACCCCAAATTGAGGCCTGTTAAATGCACACATCTAGCTCATAGGGAGCTTCCAGGTGGGGACTTAATTTGTAGATGGATCATTGAGATATCATAAATGGGAAATTGTTTGCTTACCCTGGAAAGGGTACATCCGGATTAAATGAGGGAAAATATATCAACTGGCATTTTGATGCCAATGATGTCATGCAGACCCTGCAGAAAACCTGCATGCATGTAGAACACCAATTCCACAATAAAAGCATGTCTGGAAGGACCCTTAGCCTCCTTTTTCCATCTGTAATATGCGCCAGTAATATGGTGGCTTACAGAGCAATCCATAGGGTTTGGTGCAAGAAATATTGTAAAGATGTATATGAAGCATCATCAGTAAATAGGAAAAGTGTTTACAAGGGATGGGGGGCAAATTTGATTTAATTTGCATTTAAAGGCACACTTACCTAATCTGCAGTTTCCAAAACAAATATGTGAACTAAAACAGCCATCTTTCTAAATTCACACTTCTCTGAATTTTGCAATGCAGTTCTCCAGCCAAGAAATCTCTACAAAAATGCATAATCTAGAGTAAAATGTACATAAGAGAAATTCACATATTAGTAAAAATAACATACAAAAGTGCATTATATTATGGGAAATTATTTGCAAAAATGTGAATATTAGGAGAAATTTGCACTAAAGTATTGAAGAATTTTCATGAGGACTTAAAAAAAATTGCAAACTGATGTGGGAATGTGGAGAACCGAACTTCAGACTGGAAGAATGAGATGGAAAGTGACATATTCACCCATTCCTCATGTTGCTGCTATCATACTATTGTAATGACATGCTCAGTTATATGTGTTATCATAATAAATTAAAACTACTTGCTGTGTGTATATTGCAGGGTGATGTGAGAAATTATGATGCAGTGTTCAAAGCCTGCGAAGGAGTGGATTGTGTGTTCCATGCGGCTTCATATGGTATGTCCGGATCAGAGCAAGTGAGTGAGCGTACAGCTTGGTGAATTTCAAAGAACTGGTTTCTTTTCAGACCGATCCCCAATGGGAGAAAATATGCTGCTGGTGTCAGAACAGCACCTCTTGAGTCCATGAGTCCAATCCTGCTATAGGTGTAGCGGATGGAACCCATGTCCTACAGGAATGAGAGAAAATAATTTTTTTTAATGTTTTTAGACATTCTAATAGTTTTTGAATATGGATGGGATAGAAATTAAATAAATAAATAAAATGTTGGTGTAGGCAGGACCAAGCAACATGTGGGAAGTCTGAGATTTTCCCATGCCTTTGTTCTTGTTGTGGTTAATTTTAAAAACAGCATGGAGGGTACAGGTGGGTTGTTTAAAACCCTCTCACTCTGCATGGCTTCCCTGATTGAAATCGCACCTCTCTCCAAACGGTGGGCCAAAGTACATGTTATGTTAAATGTAGCTCTGTGTATGTATATATATATATATATACACAGAAGGGTTAAAATCCCTCCTCCAACCATGCTGTGGTTCCAGTCTGGAACAGGAGTCCTGACAGTTCCTATTTTTTTTAAAAAAAAATTAACATGCATAAGCAAATGCAAAGGTGCATATAATGTAACATGAACTTTACACAAGAAGAGCCAGCTGGATCAGACCAATGGCCCATCTAGCTGAGCATCCTGTTCTCACAGTGGTCAATCAGATGCCCCAATGGAAAGCAGAACGTGAGTGCAAGAGCGCTCTCCCCTCTTGCAGTTTCCAGCAACTGGTTTTCGGAAACATACTGACCGTGGAGGAAGAACATAGCTATCACGGTCAGCAGCTACTGATAGCCTTATCTGTATAATCCTCTTTTAAAGCCTTCCAAGTTAGTGGCCATCTCTGCCTCTTGTGGGAGCAAATTCCAAGTTTAAATATGTGCTGTGTGAAGACATTGGCCTCTCTTAATCCTGGTGGGGAAAAGGAGTAGCTACCTGTATTTCAGAGGTTGCCAGTGGGATGCCCATTGGCAAACTAGACACACACACACATCACTGCTCCTTTGCTCATGAGGTGGTGAGGGTGCTTTTCCCCTTTTTTCCCCTTGAAAAGCACATAGAGCTAAAGGAGTAAGAGTGACATTCTTTCCCACCTCCTCTCAGCTCTGTGTGTATTTCAAGACTCAAATTAATTCTACTGGATCTGACTTTTATCCATCATTGGAAAAATGATGTTTGTGCATGCGCACTTTCTCTCTTTCTGTCTCTTGGTGGTGGGTGGGGGCTGATCCGTGGGAGAAAAGTGACCAGAGGGGGTGGTTGTCCTGGCCAACCCCATTGGAATCAGACTCAGATCCGCTGGTGTATTTTTCTCCAGTATGTTTAATGAGAAATTTCGGTTTAGAGTGCCTCATGGATCAGCTTACAGGTCACACAAGATTCTACATCTCTACACAGAATAACTAGGCATGATTACTCAAAGCTAAGACATTGTCACAGCAATTAGAGAACCCCTCTTACAACCCTTAAGTAAGTTCAGGCAGGCTCTTTCTACTTGCATGAGGGAAGGTAGTCACAAAATAGGAATGCACATGAGTGCTCCTCCTATTCAGAAACGTGGGGACCAGCTGAGCCTGCCGGCACAGTTGTCTGCATGTCTGGGGTGGCGGTGGCACCTGAGCATGATCCTCCTCCTTTAGAGGAGGTGTGTGCGGTGGCTGCAGCTTGAGCGAAGGGGGCTGGAGGGGAAGAGAAGGGGCTGGCTCCTGATCACCCAGCTTTCCCTTTGTTGTAACTGGAGCTAAGGAGGAGGACCTGTCACTGTCAAAATTGCTGAAGCCTTCTGGTTCAGCACCTCATTGTTGCAAGTCACTGGGACCCTTCCCTGGGTCTTATACTGTATCTTCTTCTTCTTGATCACTCCAGGTATGCTCCATGGGGCTCATGACAGTGGTGCTCATAGTGCTCGCACAAAAGTCCAAATAAACTCACGGACCTATACAGGTTGCTTTTGTGTGTGGGGGGGTGTGGGGGTGTATGTGTGGGTGGTAAGGCTATTAACAGCTTCAGGGGAGTGGGACGATTCCAATTGGGAAAAGGGTACACCGAGAAAGGGTTAAATATACCTTTCCCTGGCGCTACTAACCCGATACAATTAATCTATTAAAATTAAACTATTTAAAGCCCCCTTTAAGCTTTGGGCGTCAGAAGATGGGGTCGTCGACCTTCACCACCACATGTAGTTTGGCCCTGAGAATTGTCTCATGTATGAATGCATGTATGCATGAAACATGCCTTCCTACCATGGTAATCAAGACAGCTA
Organism: Rhineura floridana; assembly: GCF_030035675.1. Classification (NCBI taxonomy): domain Eukaryota; kingdom Metazoa; phylum Chordata; class Lepidosauria; order Squamata; family Rhineuridae; genus Rhineura; species Rhineura floridana. Next base: position 14,986,560 of record NC_084496.1, read on the forward strand.
ACACAATAATTAAACACACACACACAATTGCACAACCTCCCCCCAATACATACAAGAAAACTACCTACAAGCAACCTACAACTAATCTTTTAAAAAAGCAACGAACAAAAACTACATAGCTTAATTCTTCATGTTCTCTTCCACTAAGCTCAAACCGTTGAATATTTTGGGTGGGTTGTATAGAAGTGGAATCAATCAGTCTAATCTTTAGAAGCAAGAGGGCTGGCTGTGGTTGCTGTGGTAAAAAAAAAGGACACGCCACACATGCCCTAAGGCAGTCTTTCCAGACAGGCTGCAGCTCCTGAAAAAAACACTACCATCCCATATGAGACAGTGAGATCTTGATTGTAAAACCAAGTGTCATCTGCTCAAAACAGATTGTGAGGCCTGAAGTTCAATTCTGCTAGAACAGTTTTTCTGTTGCTCTAACTGGGAGACTGATGCTTTCATGTAAAACCTTATGGAAAATACATTTCCACCAAGGTTTATCTGAAAACCTTTAAGTCCTTTTCTACACTGTGTGAAGTGTAATTTTATTTAATTAATTCTAAATACTTAGGATGCCTCCAGGCTCTCAGTATTTTGCGGGATAGATTCCAGAGCATAGGTGGTCCTGTGCTAAAAGAATCATTCCTTTGCAAGCGTGGAACAAACTTTTTATGGCACTTGCAAAGGTGCTGGTTCAATATCTGGGCACAACAGAGGAGTGCCTGGGTGCTGCTCCCTTTCCCTCTAACAGCCTCCATGAGGGATTGGCGAGAAATTTGATTCAGTTCACATTTGAAGCCGAATCTATTCGTTTTCCAAAACAATATGAGAACAGAAACAGAACCATCCTTTGAAATTCACACGTATTTGGATTTTGCAATGCAGTTTGCCACCAAACAGTGTTTATAAGAACGCATATGTTAGCAGGAAATATGCAGAAAAATTATTGTATTTGTGGAAAATAACAAAAAATGCATTATATGACGATAAATTGCTTGTAAAAATGTGTACATTAGTCAAAACTGCCTCCAAACAATGTGTTTATTAGGAGAAATTGGCACTAAATTGCTGGAGAATTTTCATGAGGACTCCTGCAGAAATGTGGAGAACTGAATTTAAGATTGGAGAAATTAGAAACGGAGAGGACCAAAACGGACAGAACTTTCCATCCTTAGCCTCCACAGATGCATTTTGCTTCTTTTGACAAGATAACTCAGACTTTGAAGTGGGTTGCTAAATAATTGTTACTTGGGTGTATTAATGATCTCTCTGCTTCTAGTTATGCAAGAAAGAAGAGATTGAGTCAATCAATGTTGGAGGAACAAAAGTAGTCATTGAAGGTAGGTGGCCACCTGACAGCAACGTTTCCTCTTTTGACGATCCCACTACAGTCTTCTCCAGAAGAGTGGTAACAGATATGCTTGGTCTGTACTTCCATAACTGGGTGCTCAGGACCCAGCAGAACAGCAGCGGTAATCCAAGTGGTCACTTGGAGCAGCAGTATTCTATTTAGCCCCCCCCCCCAAATAATAAACTGTGGGATTCGCTGCCACCAATTTGGATTTTTTTTTAAAAGTAGACAAATTCATGGAGAATAAGGCTATTAATGGCTACTAGCCACAAGAGCTATGTTCTACCTCCACTGTCAGAGGTAGTAAGCCTCTGAATACCAGTTGCTGGAAACTGCAGGAAGGGAGAGGGCTTCTGTGCTCATCAAGTCCTGCTTGCAGGCTTCACGTGGGCATCTGTTTGGCCACTGTGAGACCAGGATGCTTGACCAGATAGGCCATTGGCCTGATCCATCAGGCTGTTCTTATATTCTTATCTTTTAGGATATTACAGTAAACTGTATGATACTATATGCATCTTGTAAACTTTTTTTAAATCTCATTTTAACTAAACATTATGAGAACGTGGACATGTTAGGGAAAGGGACATAGCTCAGTTATGGAGCACATGCTTTACATGCAAAAGGTCCCAGGTTCAATCTCCAGGACTGGGAATGCCCTCTGTCTGAAACCCTCAAGAGCCACTGCCAATCAATGTAGAAGATACTGAGCTAGATAACCCAGTGATCTGACTCAGCAGAAGGCAGCTTGCCCTTCAGGGTCAGACCATTTGTCCATGAAACCTAACACTACTGTGCTCTACCATGAAACCTAACACTGTCTACTCTAGCAGGTGGTAGCCCATCACATCTTGGGCAGTGACACCCTCCCAACCCCCTGTTATCTTGGTTCATTTAGCAGGAGATGCTAGGGACTGAACCCAGGCATGTGACCACTGACTTATGGCACCTCCTATGTGTATAACAAATGTATAAATGCATTGGCATTGTAATATACAATTTACTTTATTATCCCAAGCCTGAAATTCTACAGTTGGGCCATCCATTTGTGGGACATAAAAGAATGCCTTGCATCAACAGTATAATCAGAGGCAACTACGCATGTTATGTTCAGTACTCAGTGTTGAATTGGTTAAACAGGATCAAAAGTGCTTAACAGCCAATCCTATCATCCTAACATCCTATCTTACATTGCATTTTCAGTTTTGAAAATGGTGGCAACCACCAAATAAAAAAGATATGCTAGGCAATCCATGCAAGAGAGATCCATGTGCAACAGCAGGCTTATTTGTGGGCAGCCAGTGCTTATATAGAGATGGGTTTGCACCCATCTTTCTTTGCTCATATGGGCCACCCTGAAATGGCCAGATGTGTCTTTTGATGTGGATGGGAATTTTCATCCCTATCCAGGGCCAGTAGTTGTTGTACACAATTTGTTGTGCATGACTAGACCTGAGTCATGATGGGCGTTTTTACAACGCAATTTACCTGTGTTAGTGGGTGACAGTGGTTGTTTTTATTTTCAAAGTGTGCTTTATTCAGCATGTCAAGAATATCACATTTGTCCTCTTCACCTATGCATTTCTGAAACTGAAGGCAAAACTCCATGGCGTTTGTTGTTCTGAGTCATAAACAATCCTGCCTTTTCAAAAGGACAGGCAAACTCTGTCAGTAATAGATAGGGATGGGGAAGAAATTTGACTCAGTTCACATTTAAAGCTGGATTTATCACATTCACACTTCACATTCCAATACAAGATCTAAAACATGACCACCCTTTGAAATTTGCATCTATCTGAATTTTGTGATGCAATTCTCCAACGAATGTTTACAAAAATTCACATATCAGGGGAAAGTGTGCATAAACATGCCTATATTCATGAAAATAACATGCAAAATACATTATTATGAGAAATTGTTTGCAAAAATGTGTACATGATTAATGTATTAACTGGGAGAAATTCAAATGAAGATGCTGAAGAATTTTCATAAGGATTTAAAAAAAATAATTCTCAAATTGCTGCAGAAATGTGGAGAACTGAATTTGAAGTTGAAAGAATGAGAAACCAAGAGAAATTAAATGGACAGATCCATTCCTGATAATTATTATTATGGGACATGTTATGGGACAGCTCTGAAATATAAATGGTCCATGGAAATCTTTGTGCTTTTAAAAGAATGGGAACACACTAATATTGTGGCTCCTTGGATTTCATTTTTAAAACCTTTTTTATTTTACCAATTAACATTTCATCTCAATATAGTGTGCAAAAAAAGAAACATTTCCAGGCTGATATATACCAGTTCAGTGAATGTCGTGTTTGGAGGAAATCCCATTGAAGAAGGAGATGAAGAAACGGTGCCCTATTTTCCACTGGAGAAGGTATCTGGGTGAGCAAATATATAGTGGGGTCTGAGGATGTATTCTTTCAAGAACTTAAAGCAGAATGTTTTAGAATAGGGGTTGCCAATGCAGCACCCATGTGCCCACCAGTATCTTCTATAGCAGCGGTTCCCAAACTTCCCCCCCCATGGACCACCTGAAAATTGCTGAGGGTAATAGAAACCTAGAATCATAGAGTCGGAAGGGGCCTATGAGGGGAATCCAACCCCCTGCTCAATGCAAGAATCCAACTGAAAGCAAACCCGACAGGTGGCTGTCCACTTTATGATGTGGCATAAGAACACCCATTTTGTTAAGAATTCTTAATAATAAGAATTGTCTAATGCCACAATTCCATGACAGCTACTGGCACCCAAGACACTTTCTCAAAATCCCAAATGTGCCTACTGGCCCCCAAAAAGTTGGCGACCCCGTTCTGGGAGGTTGCCTTCCTGTGTTCATATTCCCTGTTCTCTTGGATCATCATCTCCTTATTTGCAACTAGCAAAATGTCCATAATTACTGGCCAGAGCTTGGAAAAGTTACTTTTTTGAACTACAACTCCCATCAGCCCAATCCAGTGGCCATGCTGGCTGGGGCTGATGGGAGTTGTAGTTCAAAAAAGTAACTTTTCTAAGCTCTGGGAAGACACCTCTGGATTGCCCAGAAAAAAGCCTGTCCTTCATCTCTCCCACCAAGACAGAGGACAGGCCCCAGGAAAGGAAGGACATAGAAAGAAGGATGGCCAAGCTCTGCCTCCATGGTCAGAAACAATATGCCTCTCAATGCCAGTTGATGGAAACTGCAGGAGGGGAAGAGTGTTCTTGTGCTCAGGTCCTACTTAACGGACTTCTCGTGGAAGCATCTGGTTGGCTACTTTAAGCACAGGATGCTGGACTAGATGGGCCACTGGCCTGATCCAGCAGGCTCCTCTTATGTGCTGCAGCACTAGGGGACTGAAGACAACCTACCCTGGGAGTGAGTATCTGGCATCTGGGTACTTGCTACTAGCTCCTTTGGGCTGCTGTCTGCCCAGACAGCTGAAGTCCCTGGTAAGTGCTGCAAGGACTGGGACCCCCTGCCTGGCCCTTGCTCCAGAGAGAGGCTGCAGTTAATCTCGCAGCCTCTTGCAACAGCTGCTGGCTGGGCCAGGAGGCATAAAAGCCCAGCTGCCCTTGGGTGGTGGGTCTGCCACCGGCGGGGTTGCCACCGAAGGGCAACACCAAAGGGGGTTGCCTGTTGGGGAGCCCTTAGGGAGTCCCAAGGCAAGGGCGCTACCCCCCTTCTATTACTTTTTCTTTTTTTTGTTTTTTAATGTGTTTTCTGTTAAACCAGTCTAGAGGAGACTGATGGTGGGGAGGGCGTGTGGTGCATGTGTAGTTCCTACACAGGGTGGGAGCCTATGCAGTGAACTGATTGATAGGAGAAAGTCGCCAGATGCCTTCAGAGTGAGAGTCTGTAACTGGAAGAAGGCTGGCCCTCCCTGGGTGTGAGACAGGAGGGGGAGTAGATGGGCCCTGTGTGAAAAAGTTTGAATGAGTGTGTAAGGTTCAAATTTAAGCCCCCTCCCCTTTCAGAGAGAGAGGGTGCTAATGCACCCCTTTACCCTGAACAGGGGGGCAAGCTTTAGCAATGTAATTTACCTGTTAGTGGCTCAGCCAGATACCAAAAGTAAAGCAGACACACACACAGAATTCTGCTTGATCAAGAAGGGATCTCTGAACTGCAGACAGAAGTCTGTCAGGGCAGAGAACCACGTTTATTGATTGCAGGTTCATTAAATAGGGTTCATAAGCAAAACAAGGTATTGTTGCAAAATCATAACAAGAAGGAAATACAATATTACATAGATAAGGCAAGTGCATCTTCATATCTTTGTTACATTACTCATAATTCTTAAGAAGCGAGAACTTGATAAAGGGCTTGTACACCTGTCAATCTAAAAAGGCGTAATGTGAGATAAGAACTGAGGAAAGCGAGCATTAGAGTTAGATTGACACTTGGTGGAAGATAAACATGAGGCTTTAGTGTGCTTGTGTCAGCAGTATGACGTAAAACTATGGATACATTCTAGTAAAGTATTTTGGAACACTTGTTCTGTTGTGCTTTTTGCTACAACGTGCAGGATGTGTATAGTGAAGCAAGACAGAGAGAAAATAATAACATCTAAAAGGGATACATTTTATCTTGTTTTTACAGAGATGTTATTGTCTGAGAGGCGCCTTTGAGTTTTTCTTCTCATGAGAAGAAAAACTAAACTTAGAGTTGTATGTCCCTCCCACCACCTCTAGGTTCCAGAATTCATGGCAACACTGGTTCTGACAATAATGTAGGTTTCTTGACAACTCTTGACAACTCTTGGGGTCTAGGGAAAATTTATACCTAACAAGTGTGACTGTTCCCAATCTTCGCAGATGCCTACTGGGATAATTCGCTCTGGCAGGCTTTGTTGGTGGGCTTGTGTTGGGTCCAAATTAGGTGTTTAGGAGCTTAGTACGGAGGAACATGGGTGATGCCACCCCAATTTCAGTGATTATGGGCAGAGGGAAATATAGCCATGGGGATGTGGTGAATTACCATAGAAGGCAAAGGCAAGGCTATCTGTGCCTTGTTCCTTGCTGCCACTCCTCTCATGGATGGATTCCTTGTTGCTCATCTGCTGTGCCCACTGGCCTGTGTGTGTTGTTGTTTAACGCCAGATCTGTACACAATAAGACCACTCTCATCCATGACTTGATTGTGGATGAAGGTGCTGATTTGGTGTGCATTACTGAGACCTGGGTGGGTGAGCTTGGAGCAGTTGATCTGACCCAGCTTTGCCCACCTGGATACTCGGTGCAGCACCAGCACAGGCTGCAGGGATGGGGGGGGGAGAGGAGTTGCTGTGGTCTACAGAACTTCCATCTCTGTCACCAGGAAGCCACTCTGTCTTGGAGCTGACTGTGAGGGCCTGCACCTGGTGTTGGGACAAGGAGACAGTAAACTAGGGTTGCTGCTGGTGTACCGTCCACCATGCTGCCCGGCAGCTTCTCTGACCGAGCTGGTGGAGGTCATCTCGGCTGTGGGGTTGGAGGAGCCCAGAACGATAGTGCTGGGTGATTTCAATGTCCATGCTGAGGCTGCCTCTAGTGTTCCGGCTCGGGACTTCAAGACCTCCATGACAACCATGGGGCTGTCTCAAGTTGTTATTGGCCCAACACATAGGGCAGGGCACACCCTCAACTTGGTTTTTGCTCCAGATGGAGGAAGGGGTGGTCTGGAGATAGGGGGGGGTGGATGTCACCCCATTGTCATGGTCAGACCACTTCCTGGTGAAGTTTAGACTTATGGCTCCGATCCTTCCCTGCAGGGGTGGTGGACAGATTAAGATGGTCTGCCCCTGGAGCCTAATGGAATCCACTGGATTCCTGAATGTCCTGGGGGAGTTTCCAGTAGATAGAGCAGGTGACCCTGTTGAAGCCCTTGTCACTCTGTGGAACAGCGAGGCGCATCGGGCTCTCGACACGGTTGCCCCTGAGCGCCCTCTCTGGCACTGTGGAGCCCGGCTTGCACCTTGGTACACCAGTGAGCTAAGGGCAATGAAACAGGCTGGACAACGGCTAGACCGCAAGTGGTGAAAGACGTGCTGTGAGGCTGATTGGGCATGAGTAAAACATCATAACCGTGCCTACTGTGTGGCGGTGAGGGCGGCAAAGACATCACAAAACAATTGAGGGGGAAATGCATTCTGTGAAAGGCATTTCTTGTAGACAGGGGGTATGTGTTACAACCTTTACTATTCCCATACAGACCCAAGAATGCTTACGTCTCCTACTAAGTAAGTATGTTTGTTTAATGTTGTAACCACAGGTCTTGACACAGGGGGTTGGACTCGATAGCCTTATAGGCCCCTTTCAACTCTACTATTCTATGATTCTATGAAATCAAATCATACACAAGAACATTAATACATCATGCATCCAGTAGAATTAAAAAAGCATTAAGACATCACGCATAAAAAAACAGTAAAATAATACTGTGAATTCAAAATGTCAAATAATAGTTGCAGCACTAATAAAAATGGTCTAGATTCTACAGCAAGTCCTAAAACTATAATTTAGCCCGGCATCTAGTCGTATTTGCAAATACAGATCTCTTTCTTATTTAAAAAGATAAAAGAATAAAAATGGCCACTTGATCGCTAACATAAAAAAAATCCACCAGCAAGTAGGTGATGTGTTCCACTTCTGAGCCAAAGAAGTTGGCAATAACCTGACCCAGCATCCTGCCTCTTATTGGTTCATAAAAGGAGAAGTGTAGGACATAACCTTATTAAGAATAATCTAATCATCTATTCTCTAACACAATAGATAATTAGATAATAATCTCTTTTATGGATTAGCTGACACTCATTTTGTATTTACATTATTTATGAAGTGCCTAGTTACTCTGGTCGAATTCCTGCTACGTGGCTTGAGGCTGTAATTATCCCTATTTAGAAGAAAGGTGATAGGAGTGATCCCGCTAATTACAGGCCTATCAGCCTTCTATCAATTGTGGGTAAACTATATGCCAGTTCTCTTAATCTCCGGCTGCTGGCTTGGATTGAGGAGGAAAATATCTTGGGCAAAGAGCAGGCCGGGTTCAGAAAGGCTAAATCCCCGCTTGATCACTGTTTAATATTAACACATTTAGCTGAGAAGCATTCCTCTTCTTTCGGCAACAGCTTATCAGTTGCCTTTATGGACCTTAAAGCGGCCTTCGATTCGGTCTCGCGAGCAAAACTTTGGTTCAAGCTGTATCATTCTACTATAGATAAGAGATTGCTCTTCCTCATTAGTTCCCTTTACCATCGTACTTCCATTCGCGTTCGTTGTGGTGCCGATGGAAGCTTGACCAATTCTATTCCGGCCTTTAGGGGGGTGCGCCAGGGCTGTATTCTGGCCCCAACTTTATATAATATTTTTCTCAACGATTTGAGAGACTGCTGCTTGTCTGATACCTTTCATCCCCCTAAATTAGCTGGAATTAAACGCCCTCTGCTTTTATATGCCGATGACGCCGTTTTAATGTCCCTATTGAACATCGGCTTAAAACGGCTTCTACAAGCCTTCATGGCATATTGTATTGAAAATTCTTTAACTATTAATTTCTCTAAATCTAAGATTATGGTATTCTCTCACCTGATATCTACTCGCCCCTGGACGAGGGTCACACTATAGATCAAGTCAGGCAATTCAAATACTTGGGGGTGACATTTCAGTCAACACTCTCTTGTTCTGCCCATATTTCTTCCGTGGTTCAATCGGCTTTGAACACCACCAAGGGCATACTTTGTTTTTTTTTTCACCACAGGAGGGCAATACATTCCAGCTATTCAAGTTTTCAAACATAAAATCCTTGCCCAACTTCTATATGGGGTCCCGATTTGGGCCCCGGGCTTTAATCAGTTTTATCTCACTTTCTGAGAACAATTTTTGGTATGCCCCGCTGTGCTTCTGCTGCTGGCCTCCAGCTTGAGGCTTGGATTTATTCCACTGAATGCACGGCGTGGCTTATCACATTCAGATTTTGGATCAAAGTGATCTATGCTGACCCCTCTAAGGATTATTTATATCTTTTATGGAAAGATCCCTTTATCAGCTCCTGGTCTAAGAATTTTCAGAACAAATTAAAGATGCTTGGCCTTTCATTAGATTTTTTATCTGTTACTGACTCATCTTCGGCCAAACACATCATAGAACAACGTATTAAAGACATTGACCTCCAATACTCAAGATCGAGGGCTAACACCACTTGTTCTCCCATGTCCCTAGGCTTGAACTTTGCTTTCCCTAATCATGCTGCCTATCTGACAAATTTATCCATCCCAAAATACCGTCTGATATTCTCCAGAGCAAGATTTAATTGTTTCCCCTCAGCGATCCTTGAAGGTCGCTTTCAAGGTATTCCTCTAGCGAAGCGTCTTTGTCCTTGTACTTTCAGTGAGATAGAATCTTTGGCTCATATTTTGCTCCGCTGTAATTTGTATAATGTAGAACGGTCCGGATTTATCTCTCCTATAATCAACTGTTACCCTGGTAGATCCTCTAATTGGTACTTGCAATACCTTATGTCAGATGATGATAAGCTGACGACACAATCTGTTGCTAAATTTCTTAACTTAGCTCTGATGTTAAGAAAGTATTCCCCGCTCTAAAAATCTTTTAAGATCTTATTTGTATTAATATGTACTGTTTTTACCTTTGTAGTACTACTGTTTAAATTTTATATTTGTTGGGTCTTTGACCGTAATAATAATAAATACAATACAATACAATAATTTATGAAATGCCTAGTGAACAATAAGATGTCACTACAGTGACATGCAGGTAATTGAAATACGAGCTCAAATGCTCTGCTTGATTTGGTGTTCTCCTTGGTTTGAGTAACCCTCAGACTTGCATGCTGCCCTCTGCCCTCCAATTCAAATATTTCTTCTTTAGTCCTAACCATGTTTTGCTATTACATCTCAAACTCCAAACTATAGTTACAAGAATTACAAACCACAGGTAGATCCTGATGTGCAATTCTAGTTTAGAGGGCAAGCGCAAGCCACAGTTTGCTGGGTTGATCAAATGGTAAATTGTGGTTTCTGCTAAATGAGCAGTAAACTTATTGAATCCAAGTATACAAGGAATGGATGGAGTCCCATGATTCTACAACATGTTCCCAATCTCTTTAAACCATAGTTTGAAGGATTCAGAATGCTATGTCTGAACCAACCCACTGAGTCAATATTTGTAATCTAACTGTGTGATTAGTGAAATGGAAATAGATGTGTCACTTTATAGGATAAGTTGCTACTAAATGGTTCAGATATTGATGTTTTCTCTTCTTCTTTTTAGCATGCGGACCATTATTCTAGGACCAAAGCAATAGCAGATCAAATGATATTGTCTGCTAATGGAACCACACTTAAAGGTATATCCAAAGCTGTCTTTACTTACTGTCTTTACTGCATGATAAATTTCAAATAGAAAGTAACCAGGGCTTAGTTCTTAAATCCAGCGACTTCTTCAGCACGAGGGCATGACCCGAGTGTGGGAGGCCAGCAGCTTTCTCAGCATGGGAGTTAAGAGCCAAAGTGGTCCCAATGTGGGGGGCTTTGTCTGAGTGCATGAAGCCAGTGCCTTTCCCAGCATGGGGTGGGTCGCTTGACTGCATGAGGCCTGTGGCTTTCTCAGGGCTGGGGAAAAAACCCATATCTGAAACCAGGTCCCAGTCAGTGCGTAGGCCATAGGTGAAGAACCTCTGACCCTCCAGATGTTGTTGGGCTCCAGCATTCATCAGCTCAAGCCACATGGCCGATGGTCAGAGATCATGGACGCTGCATTCCAGCAACACCTGGAGGGCCACCAGTTCCCCAACCAGATCAACCAAAAGCCTGAGTTGGATAAGGCAGCTTCCTAAGCTTTTTTAAAATTTTCTGAGCCATCCCCCCCCCAAATAAAAACCAGGGCTAGGGGCCAGGAAATTGGGGCTGGCCCTGGTAAAGGGGAACAGTTGGACTATCTGTGCCACTGCTCCTTTTTCTGTTTAATACTTAAGAAGCCATTTCTGTATGGGTTTGTCATGCAGGATGTCCCCATCATTATTTCTGTTGTCTCCTAGGTGGGGATAAACTTCAAACATGTGTTCTTCGTCCACCGGGCATCTACGGACCAGAAGAGCAGAGGCACCTTCCACGTGTAGCTGTAAGCATTTGTTTATAAGCTCTGGGAGTGCATTACATCAATCTGTCACCCAGCGGAGCTCTTCAGAATTGTCCGGGGGCTGTTACACTCTGGTCCCAGGGACATGGTAGAACCATCTGAGGCCCGCTGTAATGAATTTGCTAGGCACTTCCAAGATAAAATATTTAGCATCCGCCAGGACTTAGACTCCAGTGTTATAGGAGGTGAATCAAGCGAGGTATCCAGAGCACAGCCTTGTCCCGATTTCTTGGATGAGTTTCAGTTGGTGCAGCTTGAGGACGTTGACAAGGTGCTTGGACAGGTTCGTGCAACCACTTCTGTGCTGGATCCTTGCCCTTCTTGGCTAATAAAAGCTAGCAGGGATGGAACAGCCAGCTGGGCCAGGGAAGTGATTAATGCCTCTCTGTGAGAGGGGGTGGTCCCTGGCTGCCTGAAAGAGGCAGTAGTGAGACCACTCCTGAAGAGGCCCTCCCTGGACCCAGAAAATCTTAATAAATATAGGCCAGTAGCAAATGTTCCATTCCTGGGCAAGGTCCTGGAACGAGTGGTTGCAGGCCAGCTCCAGACACTCTTGGATGAGACCAATTATCTGGATCCATTTCAGTCGGGTTTCAGGCCTGGTTTTGGCACGGAAAGCCTTGGTCGCCTTGTATGATTACCTTTCTCGGGAGAGAGACAGGGGGAGTGTGACTCTGTTGATTCTCCTTGATCTCTCAGCGGCTTCTGATACCATCGACCATGGTGTCCTTCTGGGGAGACTAGCTGTGTTGGGAGTGGGAGGTACTGCATTGCGGTGGTTCCACTCCTACTTGGCAGGTCGCCTCCAGAAGGTGGTGCTTGGGGAACATTACTCGGCACACTGGACTCTCCAGTATGGGGTTCCGCAGGGGTCAGTTCTGTCCCCCATGCTGTTCAACATCTACATGAAACCGTTGGGTGCAGTCATCCAGAGCTTTGGAGTGCGCTGCCATCAGTATGCTGATGACACGCAGCTCTATTTCTCCTTTTCATCTTCTTCAGGTGAGGCTGTCAATGTGCTGAACCGGTGCCTGGCTGCGACAATGGACTGGATGAGGGCTAATAAACTGAGGATCAATCCAGACAAGACTGAGATGCTGCTAGTGGGTGGTTCTTCTGACCAGATGGTGGATGTCCAACCTGTCCTGGATGGGGTTGCACTCCCCCTGAAGGGGCAGGTTCATAGTTTGGGTGTTCTCCTAGAACCATCTCTGTCACTTGAGGCTCAGGTAGCCTCTGTGGCATGGAGTGCCTTCTACCAACTTCGGTTGGTGGCCCAACTACGTCCCTATCTGGACAGAGATAACCTGGCTTTAGTTGTCCATGCTCTCGTAACCTCCAAATTAGATTACTGCAATGCACTCTACGTGGGGCTGCCTTTTAAGACGGTTCGGAAACTGCAGCTTGTGCAAAATGCAGCGGCCAGATTGGTAACAGGGACCAGACGGTCCGAACATATAAAACCGATTCTGGCCCGCTTGCATTGGCTGCCTGTATGTTTCCGAGTTTAATTCAAGGTGCTGGTTTTGACCTATAAAGCCTTACACGGCTTGGGACCACAATACCTGATGGAACGCCTCTCCCGATACAAACCCACCTGTACACTACGTTCAAGATCAAAGGCCCTCCTTAAGGTGCTTACTCCAAGGGAAGCTCGGAGGGTGGCAACAAGGGAGAGGGCCTTCTCAGTGGTGCCCCCCAAATTATGGAATTATTTTTCTGACGAGGTGCACCTGGTGCCAACACTGTTATCTTTTCAGCACCAGGTCAAGACTTTCCTCTTCTCCCAGGCATTTTAGCATGTGTTTGAAATTGTTTTTATATTGTTTTAAATTTTAAAATTGTGTTTGAAATTGTTTTTAAAATATGTGTTTTAAATTGTATATTTGTTTTAATGTTTTTGATTGCTGTAAACCACCCAGAGAGTTTTGGCTATAGGGCGGTATACAAGTGCAATAAATAAATAAATACTGGATTCAGTGGTGGCTGGTGGCTCCATGTCAGTGGCGCAGTGAGGCTGAAGAAACTTGGACAGCTCCTTGAACGTTTGGTCAAAACCCAGCCTTAGAGGAAAGGTCACAGCCACATCATCTATTTAAAGCACACTTATATCACTTTAACAGTCATGGCTTCCCTGCAAAGAATCCTGGGAACTGTAGTTTGTAAAAGGTGTTGGGGAGCTGTTTGGGGATTCTTTGGGGGAAGCCATGACTGTTAATGTGGTATAAGAATGCTTTAACTGGATAGTGTAGATGTGAGTTTAAAATGCTGGTGTTCTCGTTATTAAACAATTCCTCAATTTAATTTAATTTATTATATAAAACTCTTTCCTCTTGATCTTCTGTTTCTTTCTGTGGATATAACTACAAGTTAGTGTCACCTCTGACTTTTCTGTCTTTTTTTCTGATGGGGGAACTTTGTACAAACATGCACAAGGAGAGGAAGGGCAATCTGTTTCTGTTCTTTTCCCACCTTTCCTTCAAGGAGCTCAACACGGCATACACAGCTCTTCCCCCTCCCAAGTGCCATCCTTGCAACAACCCTGTGAGGCAGGTTAAGCTGAGAAACTGACTGGTCCAAACCAAGGTCACCCAGCGGCTGAGTGGGGATTTGAGCATGGTTTCTTGGACGCTAGTCCAATACTCTAACCACTACACCATACCACAAATGTTGTCTCTTACAATGTTTTCATAAAATGCTCCAAAGACATTCTTTTTTTCTCACTCTGTGAGGTAGGTTAGACTGAGAGACAGTGAATGACCAAAGCTTCATGGCTGAGTGTAGATTTGAACCCGGATCTTGCTAGTTCTAGTCCAGTCCTAACTATTCCACTTCATTGCACAAGGGAAATAATAAGCTATGAACAGGAATGTAAGAAAAATTGTTTTCCTTTCTGCCCTGTGATCATCACATGCAACACTGTTTCCATTCCGCTGCAGTCCATCATCTGCCAAAAACTACATTATTCATCTCGCTCTCTGCTATGTTGAATTTACATAATTAATCACATAAATTGTGTGAAATTATTATTTATTTATTTATTATTTGGTTTATATCCCACCCTTCCACCCAGCAGGAGCCCAGGGAGGCAAATTACACAATTTACGTGATTAATTATGTAAAGTACATTGTCTTTACCTTATTCTACCTCGTTCATTTCAGTGCAAAGGAAATGCAATGCATATGGGAGAAACATAACCAGTTACATATCATTTGTGGACTGAAAGCAATGACAACAGTGAATGCTGATCTTATTCGCTGGATTGATTTCTGTTCCGGACATGCTTGTTTCTGTTTTTGTTTTAATTCTCCAACATCTCAACCAATGAATGACCAGACAAATGCTTGCCACTTACGATTTATGAAATTGGCACCAATGCCATCCCTCACGTTATTTCATGCATCCATTCTTTTCCACAGCAGAACATCCAGCGAAGGCTAATGAGCTTCAAATTTGGGAGTCCAAACACATGGATGAATTGGGTTCACATTTGTAATCTTATACAAGGTCATCTCTTGGCTGCTGCAGCTTTAACAACAGACAAAAGCTACATAGCTGTAAGTAAAACAATTTGTACATTCTTCACTCCCATACCTCATCTTTAAAATATGGCTAATGTCCTTGTAGCTTTCGTTAAACTGGCCAGAGAGCTGGTATAAGCACTGGATGTGTTGTACATGTTTGTATACACAAGGGATGGGGAGCCTGTGGCCAGGAATGTAAGCAGGCAGCCATTTCCATTCCAACCTGTATTTGTCCCAATCAGCACTGTTCCCATTTTGCTGCAGTTCAGTTTCCATCAAATACTGTGTTATTTGTCTCACTGTCTGCTACTTAATGTAAGTTATGAATCTTACCACCCTGGGCTCCTTTAGGAGGAAAGTTGGTACAATGCGTTGGAGTGATTCATTTGTATTACAGCTATATTGGTTTCTTCATATGTGTACTTTTCACTATTATATTAAAGATCAATACATTTTGTTTTTAAAAAAAGGAAATTATATCATCCCTGGTCTTTGTTTTGTTGCTAAGTTGCCTCCTCTCTCTCTCTCTCTTTTTCTTCACAGAGTGGTCAGGCGTATTACATAAATGATGGAGAGAGGGTCATTTTTTTCAAATGGATAGAACCACTGGTATAAGCCTTTAAATTTCTCTTTCCCTTGAGAAAACAGAGAGGACATGCAACATATGTGTGTGAAGGTGTTTTCCTGGTGGGACACGTTGGGATGCCATCCCATTACTTTTTCTACAGGTGGCCCCCTCCGCTCCACGACCCCCACGGAGAAGGAGGAGGCAGGAGAAGAGGGGGCCCCAGGCCAAATAACAGCAGAGGCTTCTGCAATGGCTTCTCCAAGCAGGGCCAGACTGCGGAGGAGGAACAGGAAGAGAAGGTGCCACACCACAGGGCAAGATACAGGCTGCAGGCTATGGCTGGCAAAAAACATTCTGATGGGGGAGTTGGAATTAAGATTTGCCCACAGCCCACCCCACTCTATCTCTTGCTCCTTAGTGCGGCACCCCCTCTTCCTGTTCCTCTTCCATGGTCTGGTGCTGATAGAGAAGCTATTGCTGCGGCCTCTGCTCTGTCGTTCGGCCGAGAAGGGCCTCCTCTCCTGCCTCTTCTTTCTCCGTGGTAGTGGTGGATTGGTGGCACTGGTGTGTCACTGCATGGTGTGTGAGAGAGAGAGAAAGAGAAAGGGAGGCTGTGAGGGGTATGGCTGCCTGAGGGGGTGTGGCATGAAGGGACCCTGCACTTCTTGGTTTGCCACTACACCACTCTCTCTCTCACTTACTCTCTCTCTCTGTCTCTCTGTGTGAGTGAAGCCAGTACAACAGAACATGAAACAAACAAAACACTCCCTTGAAGATATTTGCCCCCAAACCAGCAAAAGAGATCATTCTGCTGAAGCAACCTCCCATATACGTAACCAGTGCCGATACGGATAACCATCCAGACCCCACTGAACCGCCTGCATGTCTCTTCTCATACAGCAGAGGAATGTACATCCTTTTGGGGGCCGCCAGTTAAATGCAGCTATGTGCCCACTGCTAGAGCTGGGTTGGGGCCATTATTTATTAGATTAGAATCCAGCTCTGTCTCCGTGCACGCAACTTTTAAGGCATTGTTTTGTCTGCAGACCTTTTCCCAGTCTGCATTTGTATTGTAACTGTTTTTAAGAAGTTTTTAAAGACGTGTTGTTTATAAGATTTTTTAAAAAGATTTTTTTTAGTGTTTTATCATTGTTTGCCGCCTGGGCTCCCTTTGGGAGGAAGGGTGGGATGTAAATGTAATAACAAATAAATAATAAAAGGAGACTGGGCCTCTTCCTGGTAGGGCCGCTGGATTAGCAACCCAGAGAACTGGTATTGTGTTTTTTTCTTTTCAAGCCCAGCCCGGCATCAAGGCAAGAGGTAGTACTTGGCAACTGCTGGTACAGACTAGGGGAGAAATTTGATACAGTTCACATTGAAAGGCAACCCTAGATAATTCAGATGTTCTAAAACAATACGTGAAGTGAAAGACCTTCCAAACGGATCCTTCTCTGAGTTTTGCAGTGCAATTCTCCAGCCAACTGATGTATACAAAAAGGCAGACGTTTAGGGTACAATGTGCATAAAAATGCATATACTGGAGGAAATAACATGCAAAAATGGATTGTATTTGGGAACATTGTGGTGCAAAAATGTGTATATTAGACAAAATTGCAGACAAAAATGTGTATATTAGATTAAATTTGAACTAAAATGCTGCTGACTTTTCATGAGGTCTTTAAAAGAAATTGTAAACTGATGTGGAAATGTGGAAAACTGAATTTAAGATTGAAAGGTGAGAGGAACCAAAACTGACAAATTCAACTATCTCTAATGGCTAGTGAGTGTAGCTATGGCAGGGGGATGTCCTTACTGGAGGAGGACACCAGGGGACAGATCTGTCAACACAGAACCTACTCTGTACTAACAGAGCCACCCTCAGCCTTGGCTGCCACCTTGTGTCTCCCTCCAGGATGTGTCATGCCACCCCCACCTTGTGCCACCCTGGTAGCTAAGTACTGCCATCCATCCCATGCCCCACTAGCTATGTTCCTGAGCTTAAAGGCAAGGAGGGGGAAGGGGGCTGTATCTTACAAAGTTCTATTCCAAGTAGACCCATTAAAATGAATGGACCTAAGTTAGCCATGCCTCTCACAGTAGGCCTAGCATTTCATACAGCCCAGGATTTCTGGGTTGCCAATCTAGCAACTTACTCCAGGCATGCTTTTAGCTTCACAACAGCCCTGCAAGGTAGATAGTGTATGTGATAGTGGCTTTCCCAGGGCCAGTTGCATAGCAGGTAGGGATGGAATGGTATGCCAATGTTGGCTCTTTCAATTTCTCATTTTCACATCTTAAATTTGGTTCTTCATATTTCTGCAGCAATTTGCAGATTTTTTTTAACCCTTATGAACATTCTTCAGCAGTATAGTGCGGGTTTTTGCTATTATATACATTTTTGTATGCAGTTTTGACATACACACATTTTTGCAAGCAATTTTTTCTAATATAATGCATTCTTGTATGTTATTTTCACCAGTGTATTCATTTTGTGTACACTTTCTCCCAATATATGCATTTTTTAAAAAAATTGCTTCGTAGGAGAATTTCACTGCAAAATTCAGATAAGTGCAAATTTTGAAGGATGGCTATGTTTTGGTTCTCGTATTGTTTCAGAATGTGAAATTTTGATCAATTCAGCTTTAAAGACGAACTGAATCAAATCTCTCCCCCATCCCTCGCCACCAGGTTTTGAAGCTAGACTTCCTAGTGGCAAAGCAAACACTCTAGCTACTGCCCAACTCACTGGCTTTTAGAGCTTATGGCAAACCAAGAAATGCTTTGCATTATTTATTTATTTATTATTGTTTTTCTTTTCCATCCCTTACAGTTTGAAAAAATGGGCTACAGAAAGCCATGGCTACATGTCCCTGCATTTGTCGTGCTAATAGCAGGTAATACAAATATTCACAGTGCAGTTTCATTTAAGTGCCAGGTGGTTTGCCAGGTAACAAATACTATAGAGATAGAGATAGATGTATAAGTTATAGCAAACAGTGATACTAAGATACAACAATATAATTCAGTGCAATGCAATATTAAAAAAAACTATAATACAATGCAATAAAACCAGAAAATCCCAAACAAAAACAGAAGCACTCTTGTAAACCTCTTCAGAAGCAGGTGTCTGGTCACTTTTCAGCCTCTCTCTTGCCAAGGCACATCCTGCCTCTCAAAATACAATACTCACCCCACTAACATATCCATGTCGCACCCAAATTCTGCCATGAATTCTACACAAATCACACAAAATCTACTACTGATTCAGCATCAGTCATCCCATTCTGCTCCTGCATCTTCCACACCTCCACCAACACGCACAAGTGCCCCATTCAATCTCCAGCCACCATCATCAGGGCACTCTGTCCCACTCAGCACAAACGTACTGCAAAAGCACCAAGGAGACAATGAAACCATTCACTGACACACCCGTATCAATACAAATGGCCACCCATCAATCACACAGATGTACAGTTCCCGACAGCAGTGTGGCTCTCTCCCCCTCAAGGCTCTCTCCCAAGGATGGTTGAAATGGCAGACACTCCTCCCTTACCAAGGAGCACCCGTAGACATGTCATCCCACACAAGAGGCACTTTCGTGTATGTGCTTGGCTGAGGAACCACTTGGGCGAAGCGGCCATCTACATTAAGGGTGGGAAACCTTTCTCAGCCTGAGGGCTTCTGGGCAACCTTCCAGGGGCCACATGCCAAGGATGGTCGGGCCCAGAGGCAAAAGGGAGCAGCTAATGTAAGGGTTACCTTAGTACAGTAGGCTAGTTCCTACACATGCCCTGTTTGGAGGCGAGGAACGCAGGCTCACACGTTTAATAAAACGAGAAAACTTTACTGAAAGTTACATCCACCTTAAATGTCTTTTGGCTCATTCAACTAACTAAGCTTTCTAGGAACTTTTTCCCTGCCTGACACTGGCTATCCTACTCTCCAGTTGCAGACGTTGACTCAGCACCCCTTCCTTGTCTCCTTCTACTTAAGTTGGTTTCTCTTTTGCTTGCAAACGTTTGCTCCTTCAAAGAGCCGGCCATTGCTCTTCATGCCTCTGAATCCTGTGAGAGCGGGGGGGGGGGAGAGGGGCTGGACCTCGACTTCCCCCTCCGACTAAGGGGGGCTGTCTGTCTGGGCGGGCATGGGAAACTGCTGGACGTCTGGCTGGGAATCTGCCAACTGGTCAGGTGTCTCCTCTACCGCTGGAGCAGGGGGCGTGCCCGCGACAGTGTCCACTGATAGCTCTCCCTGAGGGAAAGGGGGAAGCTGGGGATGCTGCAAGACCTCCTTCCTCAAACCCTCACTCAAGTTCTCAAAGTCAGAGTCCTCCTCCTGCCAGCCCTCCCCCCTGACCTGGGTCACAACAACACACCCATTCATCCACCTCTCTCTGTCATTCATCCAGGCAATCAAGAGGCATTATTAGAGTTCAAGGACGCAGCCAGGCAGAAACACTCACAGATGGTGCAAAGCAGGACCAGCAAGGGGAAAGTCTCGAGGGCCAGATAGAGGGGCCACGGGGGCCACATCTGGGCATGAGGTTCCCCACCTCCTGATCTACAGGACTGTGACTGAATGCCTCTATCCTCCTGAAATATTTTATCAGTTCACTCACTTGTCTCTTGTCACTCTCTTTTAAACACAGATTTTTTCTCTTTTACAGCCACCTTGCTGGAATATCTGCACCTGCTTCTTAAACCAGTTTTTAATTTTACACCTATCCTGACCAGAAATGAGGTAAAAATATACCCTTACATTCTTGCAGTGATTAATTAGCAACAAGCTTATCTATTCGAGGGAAGTTTCTGAACTGGGTAATTGCCGGACAGATGTCCTGGCTACCCCTCCTGGAATCAGACTCAGGACTACAGATTTGATTATTGCTGAAGGCTTTCATCCAGAACTTGGCACATGACTGATACATAGGTCTCACAGGTCTCTAGGTCTTTACAAGGCACCATTAGGCATGGCTACTCAAGCAAAGACATTGCTGCAACATTTGCCGCACCCCCAAAGATCCCTTATGTAGGCTCAGGGTGGACACACCGCTAGTGCAAGACTTGTCTCTTGGATCAGGACTGGGCAAGCAAAGAGGCATTCCTACGAGTAGATCAGTGAGTGGGCTCAGTCTGCTGCCACCTGTGCAACCAACAGCGCATCCTCTGCAATGGAGGCAGAAATGCCTTGGCCACTTCATCCCCGGGCTCTGCCTCCAGCTGCATGTCCTGTTCTGAGGGTGCAGCAGCTGCAGCAGGCGGACCAGAGGCCAGACAAGGAGGCTGAGGATTCCCTGGAGGTGGGGTAGGAGGATGGACTACTGTCAGACCCCCGTCTTCATCTGTGCTAGCCGGTACCTCAGGAGGAGGGACTATTGGTCAGCAGATCACTGGGCTTTTCCTTGACTTTGCCAGCCATCCCGTGCAAACTGCTGGGCCCCTCTCTTGGATCCCAGTCCTGCCCTTCTTCAGACCACCCCTGCCAAGAATTCTCTGTGGGGCTCATAATAACAGAATACTACAGCCTCCTTCCCCAACCTCCAGATGCTCAGGACTACAATTCCCATCACCCCCAGCCACTCTAGTTCCTGTTGAGATTATAAACCTGCACCTGGCTGCACCACTTCAGATGCAGGTGGGGCCTCCCAGTCCTAATCTGACCCTCTAACTGTTGGTGTTTGCGTGATCAGCGCAGCTTACACTTGAGATTGAGACGGTCAAGAAACTCCAGAGGCAAGAGATAGTTTAAGAGTCCTTTACTCGGACATTAAGGCATGCTCGCTTACAAAGCAGTTTCACTTTCCTCCTAGCAAAAAGAACACAGTAACAGAACTCCACAGAAAGCTGCTTCTTCTCCTTGAGCAAACCCCCCACAGAAATCAAACCCCCACAGAAGGCTGGCAAAAGCTTCTCCAGCCTTTATCTGACCGGTTGCCTTGGTAGCAGCAGGTGTGGCCTTGAGGCCGTGCCAGGCCTCTGCCAAGGCTCTCCAAGGACCTTCAAGAAACTTAACTCATGCTCCAGGCTTTCAGGCTTGATGGAAAATAACCAGAGGTAGTATTGCCTATGGGTCAACACTAACCACTACAGATGTCTCTCTTTTGGCACATCCCTGTGGCTGGCACTAGCCATCAATCCCACTGCTGCTAATAGTGCTCCATATGACACTTAATGCTCCTGCTTTGTTTTTTCCATCAGTGATGGAATCAGCAGGAGGGAAGCATTTCCAAGTTGGCTCCAGACACATGGGTTATATGCACAGGTGTCCAAGAATGATTACTTTTTTTTAAAAAAAGTATTCCCCCATCCTGCTCCGCTCCATTCTTCAGCCAAAAAAAAAAGGGCTTCTACAGAGGCTTACAGTGGTTAGTAATAAAAAGGTTCCCGCTCTGAAGCTTACAATCCAAAAGACACGACACAAAAGGAAAAGAGATTGGAAGGGAGGAGGAAGAAAGCAAACTTGGGGACGCAGTTCTCTCAGTTATCCATGTTGGTTAAGATGACCCTGTTTAGAGTACTCACTTTGGAATGCCTATGTGAAACTCTCATGTACTGCTTCAGGAGGGGAATCTGCTGGTTTGGGCCCACTGCAGGTTCTCTACTCAGAATCCACAAAAATGTTTGGCTGTCTCTGTGGTGATCTCTATGAATATACTTCCTGCAGTCCCAGCATGAAACCAGATGTATGGCATGTCTAAGGGGAAAGGGACTGTGGCTCACAATCAGCACCCTGGTGGCTAGGGATGGGGAAGAAATTTGTTTCAGGGTTCACTGAATTGATCAAATTCACTTTCCAAAACAATATGAGAACCGAAACACAGCCACCCTGGAAAATTTGCACTTATCCACATTTTGCTATCCAGTTCTCCAGCCAAGCTATGTTTACAAAAATGCATATTTTAGGGGACATGAATATATTGGTGAAAATAACATACAAAAATACATTATATTAGGATACATTGCTTGCAAAAATGTTAAGCAAAACTGCATACAAAATTGGTTATAAGAAGAAATTTGCACTAAAATCCTGAAGAATCTTCATGAGGATTTTTTCTTTTTTAAGTCTGTAAACTGCTGGAGAAACCTGGAGAACTATATTTAAGACTGGGAAAATGAGAAACTGAGAAAACTGAAAGTGACAGATCACACCATCCCTACTGGTGGCTCATCATCCTCTCCCCTTCCTCCCAGTCCAGAGCAGAGCTGGGCTGGTGGCAATGTCAATAAAACAAAGCAGGGTGCTTGGGACCTCAGCATCCACAGTGGCAGTCAGGGGTGCAGTCATCTAGGGTCTCGGGGGGTGTCTTAGACCCCTTACTTTTTTGGGAGCAGAGTCCCAATATCTCCAGCATCCTACGAGCCAATCAGCATGAAAGGGAAGTGTGTTAGCCACTGAGAAGTGTCTTCTAACATGCTTCCTTGTCCTTTCCTGCTGATTGGAGCCAATCAGAGTGAAAGGAGATGAGTCAGCCACTGAGAAGACACTTTTTAGTAGCCAACACTCTCATGCTGATTGGGCTCCTAGGGACGTTGTGGGAGAAGGCATTGACAAGGATCTCAACCCAGCAGCAAAAAAAGGGGGAGTGGCTGTGGCTATCATGAAGGGACCCTGCACTTCTGAATTTGCCACTACAGTACTGGTCGCAGCTGTCCCTGGATAAATGTTTTTACACCCGAAATGCATTGGGTTAATTTCAAAAAGCTCTTTTTTAGGAAATGTTGAGGGTCCCTGTTTTCTGATGGTGCCTGCCTTTTTTCCTGTACCTGATGATGCTAGCCTACCTCTGCAATGGATCAAACAGTGGTGGTGGAGGGGAATCCCCATCAAGGTTATGCCAGTTAAGGGATAAAACAACAGGGGTGTCACTCATCCCTGCTGACACCACGACGGATGTGTGAGAATTTCAATTCAGTTCACATTTCAAGCCATCCTTTGAAATTCACACTTATTTGAATTTTGTGATGCAGTTCGCCAACCACACATTCTTTTTTTAAAAGGGCATGTATTAGGGGAAAGTGTGCATAAAAATGAATAAATAAGTGAAAATAACTTGCAAAAACTGCAATATGACAATAAATGTGTTTATTACGAGAAATTCTCACTAAAATTCTGGAGAATTTTCATGAGGGTTCTTAAAAAATTGCAAATTGCTGCAGAAATGTGGAGAACTTAAGATTGGAAAAATTAGAAACTGAGAGAACTGAGTTTGACAGATCTTTCCATCCCTAGTGACTACTCACAGATCCCAGACATGCTTCTGTCCCATGTGTTTTTTTAAATATAGCAGATGATGGTTGGGGGGGCGTTGTGCACCTGAAACCCAGACTATTGCAGGCAGCGAGCTCTGTACCTCGCCTTAGTGTGACATTTGAGGTCTGCAGCAAATGTGCATGCAGGTTGACTTGGTGCCAACTTTTCATATGTTTCAACCTTCACAATAATGACACTTTCAAAAGGCATTGCTCCTTTCTTTATTCGTTGATCTTGCTTCATGAAATGGCTTACACTTAATATCACAGGCAGGTTAAAAAAGGCATCAAGAAACTATAATGGGGCATGTGGGCTAGTAGTTACCTTTTTGGTACAGAAGTGACTTCATCACATTTGGCAAGTTCTTTCACTAACTGCTTGTGAAACCATGAGAGAGACAGAGAGTGTTTCGGGGGGGGGGTGGCTTTCAGACAGTGGAGACTGGTGGCTCCGATGTCAGTGGACCAGTGAATCCACTCCAGGTTTTAGTCTGAACTTTCAAGGTAACGTTGTCCCGCTAAGACCATTTTTGTCGGTGTTGATAGCACAAGTGTGCTTGACAATACCAAAGCACCTTGAGCCAAAAACACTTATTCAGAGGGAGGAAGAACTTTTCTAAGCAGTAAATGCTGCCTCCTTTCCCATGCATATTGAGTAAACAACACAATTTTCCTCCAGGGCTTTTTGCTGAGGTGTATTTGGACCCCGAGAGCCAATGTGGTGTAGTGGTTAAGGTGTTGGACTATGACCTGGGAGACCAGGGTTTGAATCCCCATACAGCCATGAAGCTCACTGGGTGACCTTGGGCCAGTCACTGCCTCTCAGCCTCAGAGGAAGGCAATGGTAAACCCCCTCTGAATACTGCTTACCATGAAAACCCTCTTCATAGGGTCGCCATAAGTCGGAATCGACTTGAAGGCAGACCATTAGCGTTAGCATTTGGACCCCAGTGGTCGTTTATTTCCAGTAGGAAAATGGTAAGTGGGAACTGGCTGAAATTTGAATGGGTGACAGTTTGTGACAATGTCTTAGAAGGACAACCTTGTAGGTCTACTCATGGCTTAAATAAAAAACATCAATTTGCCTCCAGGCTTTTTTGCTGGGGTATATTTGGACCCTAGGTGTTTTTTTGTTTCCAGAAGGAAAAAAGTTAAGTGGCAACTGGCTAAAATTACACAATGAAAAGTGTACCAGGGGTCCAGATGTACCTGAGAAGTCAGGTTGAAACATGATGATCATGAACTTACAGGCGGCAAATGGACAAAGGCATGGACAGTTGGGAGAGGAATATGATTGCATTGTTAGTGTGCTGCTTTCTCCCAAATGAATATCAATAGTAGGCAACTCCTAGGCACTTGCTGAGGCCCACAGCCCTGCAGGGGTCCCACTGCCATTCTTTTGAGCCTCCTGGTCCTGCAGCTCCTCCTCCTTGCTATCTCTGTCCGTTCACCTGCTCTCTAGGCTGCATACACCCCATACATTTAATGCACATTTAAAGCAGATCTCTGTCCCCCAAGAATCCTTGGGATTGTAGTTTGTTAAGGATGCTGGGAACTGTAGCTCTGTGAGAGGTAAACAACAGTTCCCAAGATTCTAGAGGGGGTGCCCTTTAAATGTATGGTATGCAAACAATGACAAAAGTGAGAAGAGGGAGAAGCGAGTACCTCTGAGCAGTTGTGCACACTGGACCCAGAGTGAAAGGGTAGCGAAGGAGCCGCAGTGCCTTGGACAGGAGCTCCACCCACATTAAGGGCCTCCTGCCCAAGGTTACCCTCCTTTAAAAAAAAAAAACCTGGATAATCATTCTGATTCTGTGCAAGCCCTTCTTTCAAGCTGAAAATCCCCTTCCCTGCCATCATTCAACTTTGTTTAAAGGGGAGGGGGCAGAGACCAGTAGCACAACACGGCCATTACGTGGAGTGGCTATCACTATTGCGGATCACTTCCCCTCCTCTTTCGGTTATTATTGAGAGCACTCTTCTTTTGCTTCCATAGGTGAGAAATCTGATGGTTACTCACACTTTTCGAATAGACAAGGCACGTAAACAGTTGGGTTACTGCCCAAAGAAGTTCACCCTGGCTGATACAGTGGATCATTATCTGAAAACAAGACCTACATGTCAAGATCAAACTTTCTTCTCTGCAATACTTCCTGTATGTGTCATATTTGTATCTTTGTTCCTTCTTTTTTTTCTTTTTTAAAGAATTTTCAGTATTCGCATTTTTTTAAAAAAAGAATTAATTGCTGGATTTGCAATGAACTGGCAACCAAGGGGCTGGATTACTCCTTCATAGTTTTTTTTTAAATTAAGAATTTATATTAATTTTTAAAGCATGTTCATTATCAGAATCATTTATTTACTGAGATGATATATATGCAGCCCTTTGCACAAGCCGCCTACAACAAAATCACCAAAGATAAAATGAATACACACAATCCATTTTAAGAAATACAAAGCGTCCCCTGAGAGTTTTTTTAAGTTCTTCCTTTTGGTTAAGGGCTTCTTCGATCACTATTTTTCTAATACTATCTCTTTCCAGAGAAACACCAAGTTTGAGGGCCATTTCTCCATTCAGACCTATAAAAGCCGGTCGTGAAAATAATGATAAAGGCACACCATCCTTTGCAACAAGTTCTATGATATGTTTTTTGAATGTATCTGCCGTCATTGTTACAGTAACTTTGTCACCCACAAAATATCTTGTAACTGATGTCTGAGAAGTTTTCTGATCCTTTGCTTGGCTGGAAGTGCTGGGCATTGGTTCCTGGCTTTTGCTGTTATCTTTCTCATTCACAACTTTGAATACTTCTGGATGAAAGTGCTGTAAATGTCTTTTTGAATTGGAAGCTCTCATAGGAGCATGTTTATCGCTGCCTGAATATGCGCTGATCTTGGCATCACACCATTTGTCTTCATCTGGGTCTTTTGTCATACACTGACACACAAAAGGTTTTCCATCCTGAGTTATGGTGAAATGCTCAAATACAGCTGACTTCATGGGAAGCTTCTTTGACATTGTGAATTTATACTTTAAAAAAATTGTCAATCAAAATTACAAATATTTTCCTGAAAAATAAAAAAGTATAAAATATAGGTATAAAATGATATATTTACCCAAAGCCCATGAAAGCCCAACAGCCTCAGCTCATTCCTCTGGCTATGCCTTTGCACACAAGTTATCCTGAAAAATAACCCCAAAACCGAAAGCCCCAAAATGACAACCTTTCTATGACAACCTTCCCAAAATGGCTACCTCACAGAAGGTCTCCCAAAATGGCCACAAGGCAAAGAAAGGCCCAGTCACATGGCCCCAAACTACCACCCATGCTCCAGCACCAACTATAGGCCCCAAATGATTCCAGCCCTCCAGGCCCTTAACAAGCCACCCAGGAGGCCTCAAATGAAGCAGCCTGCCAGGCCTAGCAGAGACTCTCTCTGCCCCGACTCCAAACCTTGCAATGCCAGCCCTCCTCCAGGCCCTTATCAGGCCAGCCAGACTGCACAGGAGGTTGCTAAGTGAAGCAGGCCTGCCAGGCCTAGCAGAGACTCTCTCTGCCCAGACGCCAAACCTTGCAGGCCCCTTGCCTCAACCACTCCAAGCCTCTCTCTCACGCTCCAGTGCTGAGAAGCTGACCCACCAGGTCCTCTCTCTCCCGCCTTGTGTGCCACCGAAACAGATAACCAGCCAAGGCCCAAAGTGCCTAACGTGGCCTAGCAACCTGTTCCGTCTAAGGCCTAAAGCACCTAACGTGGCCTAGCTACCTGCTCCGTCGTCGCATCAGGCCAGAAAGAGGCCGAGGGGAGGTGGAGCAGGGCTTAAATAGCCACCCTGTGCCACCCCCTATGTGACAGGCATGCGTGGCGATGCCACGCCCAAAAGGGGAGGTGCGTTGAAGCCATGCCAGGTCTTCCCCAGCATGACTGCAAAGGCCCACCATTGCCAGAGCTCTTGGGTCTGACAATGGTGGGGATTGTTATAACATTATAAGTTTTTATTTTGAAGCCGGAGTCAGTATATTTCTACCAACTCCGACTCCACCCAAAATTGCTTCCGACTCCACAGCCCTGCCACCCCATAGCCGAAGCTCTCTGGGTGGTTTACAACATAAAAAACAAATACAATATATACTATACAATTCATATCCAGTACAATTAAAAGGAAAAATACATCACATTTTAAATAAACATAACAATAAATCTCAACAATGTACATAACATAACAAAATAAATAAACCGAACATAACAGTTAAAAAACTATCTAAAACTATTCTCCAATGTCCCATTCTGCTTCTCCCCACCTAACCCCATCTTCTGTTACCAATAGCACTATAAACATTTTTTCCATTGTCTTCTTTCTCCAAGACAACTCCAAGACGACTCCAAGTGTGACACTGTCGCACTTAGCGCAACGATGAGGTGCGTGCCAAGGCACTGCCTCAGGCAGCTCTTCCCCTTCATATACCTGGAGCAGAAGACAAAAAATGGAGGCAGAGTAGGCAAGTGACAACAGCTGCAGCAGCACCCAGAGTCCTTCCAAACACACACTCACACACACTCATCATGTCCAAAGTATAACCTCAGTTTCCTCATTTTAGCTTCTAGTGACAGTTCTGGTTTAATTTGTTCTAACACCCAATTATTTGTCTTTGTCGCAGTCCATGGTATGCGCAAAGCTCTCTTCCAACAACACATTTCGAATGAGTTTATTTTTCTCTTATCCGCTTTTTTCACTGTCCAGCTTTCACATCCATACATAGAGTTTGGGAATAGCATGGTCTGAATGATCCTGACTTTAGTTCAGTGATACATCTTTGCATTTGAGGGCCTTTTCTAATTCTCTCACAGCTGCCCTCCCCAGTCCTAGCCTTCTTCTGATTTCTTGACTATTGTCTCCATTTTGGTTAATGACTGTGCCTAGATATTGATAATCCTTGACAAGTTCAATATCCTCATTGTCAACTTTAAAGTTACATAAATCTTCTGTTGTCATTATTTTGGTCTTTCTGATGTTCAGCTGTAGTCCTGCTTTTGTGCTTTCCCCTTTAACTTTCATCAGCATTAGTTTCAAATCAGTAATGATTTGAAACTTGGCATAGGACAGCTTCCTATTGAGAAGGGCCATAGCTCAGTGATAGAGTGTCTGCCCTGCAAGCAGAAGGTCCCAGGTTCAATCCCTGCCATCTCCAGGTAGGGTTGGGAAAGATCCCTGTCTGAAACCCTGGACAGCTGCTGTAAGTCAGTCAGCGTAGATGACGCTAAGCAACAGGATTTCCCCCCCCCCACTGCACAAGCAGCCAAGCACACTGCCTGCTCCCAAACTAGTAAAGTAATTAGTCCTATAATATACTATTAGCTTTTTTTGTTCCAGTATTCATTCTCTCTCTCTCTCTCTCTCTCTCTCTCTCTCTCTCTCTCTCACACACACACACACACACACACACACACACAGAGAGAGAGAGAGAGAGAGAGAGAGAGAGAGAGAGAGAGAGAGAGAGAGAGAGAGAGAGAGAGAGAGCTTTTATCAAGATATAAGTACCGGCACCTAATTTTTTTTACCAAACAAGCACTGATGTATAAGGTTATGAAGATTTGACGGAACCTGTATTTATCTTCATTTTCTATTTCTAACTTTTCTCATCTATTTCTTTTCCCCCCAAACTATCTAGCTTTTTCTTCAATCCTGTATGTTCAACTGCACAAAAACGTATTTCACAGAGCACAAAGTTTTTGATACTGCACAAAATGTGTCTGCACATTAAAATAAACCCTGCTAAGCAAGATGGACCAATGGTCTGACTCAGTAAGGGCAGCTCCTATGTTCCTATGAATGGCTGGTATAGCACAGTGAGGAGGAGAGCCTGGCTGGGAGTCCAGAGTCTGTGAGTTCAAATCCCCGCTTGTGTCTCCTGGGTGTAAAGGGCCAGCTAAAGATCACCCCCACAGTGAGTGGCTCAGGGCTTATGTGCCCTACCACCTGTGCAGCCGTGGGCAAGCTGCATAGCCCAAGAAGCCCAGTTGCCCCCAGCTGGCAGTTGCAGACAAGGCAGGGGCTGGCTTGTGCAGCTGTGGCAAGCTGAGCAGGTCCTAGCCAGCTAGGGAGGTCTAGCCTCAGAGGGAGGCAATGGTAAACTCCGTCTGAATACTGCTTACCATGAAAACCCTATTCATACGGTAGCCATAAGTTGGGATCGACTTGAAGGCAGTCCATTTCCATGTTCCTATGATAGGATAAACTACAGGATAAATTAAGGGGTATTTATATGGTGGTAAATAATTAGCATTTCTATATGGTGTTAAATAAGCTGTCTCCAGACTATCCTCACCCAAGTACATTGCCACACCAGATCATGTACAGTACAGCCACATCAGGCATATATCCCTATATAGTACAGGGAGGGCAGTTTTAAAACTTCACTGCACATTCCCCCGGCCTGCACTTCCAAAACTTAGCAATCCTAAGACTGCATACACAACATATATTTAAAGCACATCGTTTATTTATTGCTTACATTTATATCCCACCTTTCCTCCAAGGAGCTCAAAGTGGTGTGTGTGGTTCTCATCTGCCCATTTTATCTTCACAACAACTCTGTTAGATAGGTTAGGATAAGAGGCAGGGACTGGCCCAAGGTCACCCAGCCAGCTTCATGGCTGAGTGCAGATTCAAATGATCTTTTAGGTCATAGTCCAATACCATTGCATCACACATGACTTCCCCCAAATCCTGGGAATTGCAGTTTGTTAAGGGTGCTATGAATTGTAGCTCTGTGAGGGGTAAATTACAGGTCCCAGGATTATTTGGGAGAAGCCATGTGGCTTTAATGTATAGTGTGCATGCAACCTTCATTTTCTCTTATTTTCACACCCCCATACTTATTAAACTAATTAAGAGGAAAAATATGCATTTTATCAAGTCTAGAAAATGCTTCCATCAGCTCCAGCAAGCCCCGCCAACGGCCAGGGATGTTGGGAGTTGTAGCTCAGCAACACTTGGAGGGACTAGCACATGTGTGTGTGGGGGGGGGGACCTTTGGCCCTTCAGATATTGCTGAACTACAACTCCCATCAGCCCCGGCAAGCCCGGCCAATGGTTAAAGGTGATGGAAGTTGTAGTTCGGCAACCTCTAGAGGGCCGCGGGTTCCCCCCGCACCTGAGGTATAGGATTCCACGATGAAACTTTCCCCTGGCCCTCACCTGGAGAAAAAGAACTCTCGTGGGAGTGCGTTGCCCCTTTGATATTTACGGTTCAAGCAACCCGTTTGAGCGTTGAGCTCCCCCACGGCCTTCCCACCCGCAGCGCCCCTTCCCGTCAGGATGAATGATTTGGAGATGTAAGCCTGCTTGCTCCTGGGGAATATGCCGAGCTGGGGGTGTCTGCTGGTCAACGCTGAGGGAGAAAAGGACCACCTTGCCGCACTTTGGAAAGAAGGCGGGAAACCTTTTCACCTCACGCCTAAGGTAAATAATCCTGCAGCAGCAGAGGTGCTTGTGTGATTATGGGGTGTGGTATATCCAGCTGCGACTCGGAGTAGACCCATTGAAACCTATGGGCGGAAGTTTGCTCATGATGACCAAACTTACGTTTGTTGATTTCAGTAGGGCTCCTCTGAGTAGTCGGATACACCAGCCGCTGTCTTTCTGTTCCTTCCAGTTTAGGGTTATCGCCAGCTAAATTTTACTCTGAGGAGGCCCACTGAAATTAATGTCCATTGATGCCTCTGAGGAGGACGCTCATTGGGCACCCCAACCCTTCGTGTTCGTTTCGGGAGCGAGCGATCTAGCTGAATGTCAGCCACATTTGTGCCTCTCTTTAGCTGAGAGGTTTGAGGGAAGAACACAGAAATAACATTTGCAAAGGAAAAGAAAAGAAAACACGCTGGTGGGAGGGAAGGAGATCCGTCCTGGTTGGGATCTCTCTAGCCCGTCATTGTTTGCGTGATTTATTATCCACTGAACCCATCCAGTCTTCCTAGCGCCTGTGATTATTCATGTCGTTGTTATGTGCCGTCAAGTCGATTACGGCTTATGGCGACCTTATGAATCAGCGACCTCCAAGAGCATCTGTCATGATTATTCATAATTTATTATTATTTGTGGACAGACATATTAGGAGGCAAGTTACTTATTGTCACCCCCTTGGTTCCAGAATGAAAACTGAACCCCGTATGTGTGTGTTTTGTAAATGCATTTTCCTGGGAATAAATGTCATGGAACTCAATTATACCTACTTCTGCGTAGGCATGCATAGGAATGTAAAAACAACACTATATAAAGGCTCTCTCCCTCTCACATCTATCTTATCTATAGTATTACAACTGGGGATTTGTGAAATATAACCCCAGGACTGTGGACCTCTTTACCTTTTTGTGGCAAAGATCTTTGCTTTTTAGCAGAATGGTAAAATGGTTTTGATGGCAACATATTTCATCAAAGAAAAAAAACCACCCCTCACATCCACTCAAGTGACTGGAAGCAATGAAATTTTCCCTAAAGGCAAACGCTTGGCTTATAACAGGGACATAATGCAAGATAGCAGTGCAGGTGGGTGTTCAAATATCTTCATGTGTTTTAAATAGGTCTTTCCATTTATATGTCACGAGTATCAAAAAGAAATGTCCATCAAGGTCTGAACAAGATGGAAACTAATGTGTACATGTAATGCAACAATCAGTTTTTAAGAAACACATAAATGCACCTGGAAGGCTGCTAATATCCTACATTTTTGTGTGCCTTTTGTATTTGAAATATTCTATTGAATGTTAAGATTTATCACAAAATCACAATAAATCTTGAAAGAAGCATTCCTAAATGCTGGAACCAAGCAGTCTCAGAATTACAGCTTTACATTTTTTTCAAAAATTGTTTGCACCCCATGCCTATGTATGTTTACTCCAAAGTAAGTCCCATGGATTTCAGTTGAATTGAGTACACCTAGGATTGCTGCATTATCCCCCCAGAAGCTGGGATAGAATTCCATGTAACTGCATCAACTGTCAGCAGGATTTTCCCTTTTAAACTAAAACATTCTGAAGTGATAGATGATGCAAATACTTCTCCATTGTAGCAGCCTATTGGGAGAAGAGGGTTATTTACATATGTAATTTGATTGGCTACCTTTTACTCCAGACTCTGCATTGGAGAATACAAAATACTCATGACCACTGTACTTTGTGGGCCAGGGACTTAAAAATAGAGCAGTCTTTTGGATGGATTCACCGTCTGGGGTGAATAATGACTTTGCTTTTTTGATAGCCATTTCAACCTTAGTAAAAGCACCAGCCACATTGGCTGTTATTAATGAGCAGCTTTCACCAAAAGAACCCCCTTTCCATTATGTATAAAAATAGCCCAAAAGGTGTATCATGAGAGTTTTTTATTTATTACAGTTACTTCCTCCAAAGACCTCAAGGTGGTATACATGGTTCCCAGCTTCCCTTCCTCATTTTTATGCTCACAACAACCCTGTGAGGAAGACTAGACTGAGAGATGGTGTTGCTCCTTCATACCCTGCCAATGTTACAGGGGATGGAGTGTCTAAGAAGCACCTCCATAATAAATGAACTGGCCTGTGGATTCATCGCCTTTCCATGCTTTTTAAACCACAATTTCATTGATTTCAATGGTGCACATTGAGATTAGGGATGGGTGAAAAATTTGATTCACTTTGTATTTGAAGCCAAATCTATCAAATTTGCACTTTCCAAACTGACATGAGAACCGAAACACAGGCATCCTTTGAAATTCACACTTACTCAAATTTTGCCATGCAGTTCGCCAACCAAATAATATTTACAAAATGGCATGTTAGGGAAAAGTGTGCATAAAAATGAATAAATGAGTGAAAATAACATAAAAATGCATTATATAAAAATCTGCTTGCAAAAATGTGTAAATCAAAACTGCCTACAAAAACATTGATTATGAGAAATTAAATGCTAGAGAATTTCCATAAGGAGTTTTTAAAAAAAAATCACAATTGCTACAGAAATGCGGAGAACTGAATTTAAGATTGGAAAAATGAGAAACTGAGAGAACGGAAATTGACAGATCTTTCCATCCCTAGTTGAGATAATGGGATGTAAACATGCTTAATTTTTAGCTGGATCCTATCTATTTGAAGGTAATGTAAAAAGAGACCTGACTAATGCAGGAACAAGTTTAATGACCAAACTCAATGGCATTGCATTTAGCAACTGAGTAAATGGCTTTTAAAAAGTAAATTGGAGACATGCAAATCCTGATCTGGATTGGGACCCCAGTGTTGGGGGTAGACGGGCTTTAAACCTTTGCCTCTTACTATCCCTGGTGTTTCCTCATTATTGCTGTTTGGAGGGCTATCACAAAACAAAAAAAATCAGTACAACTCCCCCCCCCGCACAAACATTTGTGGTATGAAAAGTTGTGGGATTTCAGCAGGAAGTTACAGGATATGCATTTATTGGAAATGAAGCAGTATGACTGCCCCAAAACTTTTGCATGCTCAAATAGGATTGCGTATTACTATGCTGATAACATTGTGAGCGCAAACAATTAGTTTAACTGTTTTAATTTATTCTTTTATTGTATATTTTAACTATGGATGTTTGTAATGCTTTGATGCAATTGATTTATTGTGTATTTTAATTATGTGTGAATTTTGTAATTGATTTTATATTTGTGAGCCATTTAGAAGCCATTCTGTCATGTAAGCAGTATGTAAATGAATAAATAAGCATGAATGCTCAATAAAAAGGACATATGGAGAGGTCCATATATATGGAGAAGTTGAAAAAATGCTACTTAAATAGGAATGTGACTGAAAAAAGTAGAAATCTTGTGGCTGCCGTAGAATGACAGAATTGATCTTGATGCTCTTTAAACAGGTTATGAGAAGGAGATATATTGCTCCTACCCTAGGTAGGGTTTTGTAACACCAAATCTGGTGGACCCCTGAGCACTCCCAGCACACAATGGAGAAACCTCCACAGAAAGAACGAAAAACCCGCTTGTTCTTTAAACAAGAGTCCAAGCCTGTGGAACAGAAACCTGACACCAGTAACCAAGGGCTAAGGAAAGTAAGTGACAAGACGGTGATAACTGGAGGCGCTGGCTATTTTGGCTTCACTCTTGGACGAGCTCTTGCCAAATCAGGAACTGATGTAATTCTCTATGATATTAATCAACCTCTTTGGGAAATTCCAGAAGGAGTGGTACTCGTACAGGTATTTATTGTTTGTTATTGTGACCTTAATGTGATTATGACTTTAACATCAAAAAGTAAAACATTATTTAGAGACCGGCTTGGGGGGGGAGTGGTTAAATGTAAACTGATAGTTATAAACATCAGTTTGTCAAAACCACTATAGTTTGATTATACATAGTGTCCAGTCCACTTTATTTGGTCTACAGACCTTAAGCATCAAATATAGTATAGACTTGTCAAGATTACCACAACAGAGAAAAAGCACAATATACATGCACACAGAATGTGCCTTTTAATATGAGTATAACAAAATCCATGAACATCAGAAACAGTTAAAAATACAGACAGTTTTGACTCTGAACTTATCTTGCCTTTCACACAGGTGTGAGAACCTTTGGTCCTCCTGGTGTTGCTGAAATACATCTCCCATCATCCCCGGCCATTGCCAATCTTGCTGTGGCTGATGGGAATTGTAGTTCAGCAACATCTGGCGGGCCAAAGGTTCCTCACACCTGCTTTAATGATTTGACCTTGTTTTGATGGCTACAGCGAGGAACTTGGGTATATTTTCTGTATTCGTAGGAATGGAATCTGCCATTAAAATTGAAACAGAATTCATCCAAGTTCCCGAAGAGTAGAGAATGTACTGGGGCAATACATCAGAATATTATATCACTATAAAAATGACAATGTAGGAGATGAGAAAAGTATTCTCTGCTAAATTTACTCCTGTCATGCAGCTGTTAAAAGGTAGAGGAGGAGTATGGCCAACTATAAAAAAAATTGGTAATCCCACCTCAGGAGTGAGAAACCTCCAGCCTGCAAGCCTAATTAGGCTCCTGAGGCCTCCCCATTTGGCCTATGAGACTTTGCTAGGTCTACACTTGACATCATATATGACATCAGGTGTGTGGCAGCTTAGAGCAGCACTGAGCCAAAAGGGTGTGAAGGCACAGCTGAATGGTGACCCCTGCAAAGCCCAGTGCTGTGCATGATACTTTGAAGGCCCAACAATCAGCTGATTGGTGGGCTTAAAATGTCCCCCATAGCTCTCTGTAAGATCAGCTGATTGACAGGGCTTGCAGAGAGCTGTGTGAAGTGCTCTGAGGTCCCAACAATCAGACAATTGGCCAGGTTTCAAAGCACTGCACACAGTAAGCTTGTGCCTGCACAGTTTAATTTCAGGCCGTGCAGGTGGAAATGACAAGTAATTATGACGTTAAGAGTATTGACAGGTAGATGGGCCCACTTGACATACTTGACCTGCAGGGGGAGATAAGGATCCAGGCTAGGGCCTAGCTTAACAAAAATCCTTGAAGTCCTTATTGCAGATGGGGCAAGGGAGCTGAGGGAGTGTGGTGTGCTATATGGCAGAAGCAACATTTGAACTGATTCATAACCAATTTGCTTTTCCACTATGTTATACCAGGTTTTCTGAGATGGTGCCTGCCCCCCACAATTTTTGTCACTGTTTGTATTAGAATCGTTTAAAAAAACCCTACCTGATCAATTGTGAGCCCTTGTTGAATTGATAGAAAGGTTTTTAATCAGTTTATCTAATTGATCAAACAGTTAAGCATTGAAGACCTTGTACAAGGGTGAGCAGAAAGTATCTTGGTATCGCTTGGTGATTTACAGTAGATTGCAAGGATTACTGACTCTCAATTTTACTAACAATTTTAAACTATTGAAAGTTAAAAGAAAAATCTGTCATGGCACTCCTGATGCTAATCACTTATCTCTTGGCCTC
The DNA here is from genome assembly GCF_030035675.1 of Rhineura floridana. Taxonomy (NCBI): domain Eukaryota; kingdom Metazoa; phylum Chordata; class Lepidosauria; order Squamata; family Rhineuridae; genus Rhineura; species Rhineura floridana. The sequence continues at coordinate 15,023,290 of NC_084496.1, forward strand.
AGTCTTTCCTACCTGTAAAATAGGAAAATTCTTTCCTACCTGTAAAATAGGAATATTAGTTGGTTGTCTTTGGCCATATCTTTGTGGAGCTCTACTGGCCACTTTAAGAGTTCTGTGTTAGAATCCCTGATCTACAGTAGTTCAGATGTTGCTTTGTATTAGTGTATTTATTTATTTATTGTCATTGCATTTACACTCCACCTTTCCTCTAAGATGCTCAAGGTGGTGCACATGGTTCTCTCCCTCTAAATTTTATTCTCACAATAGCCCTGTGGTGTAGTTAGGTTAACAGACATGGCTGAATGGGGGATTTGAACCCTGGTCTATCAGATCTTGGTCCAACACTTTGACTGGCTCCTCAAGGAGTATAATAGGTGGTCTTCCCATCCCACCCACCCCATTTTGCACCTCGCTTTCTAATTTTTTTTAAAAAAGGCTCCTACCTCTGATGAGGACAAACAAATGAGGGCTGCAACTAGAGAGGTTGGAGAACTCCCAACTGAAACTGAAACAGGAGCAGAAATTGCCAATATTTGCTTATTCATCCCAGGTCCAGAAAAAAAATCAGTCCAGCAAATCTGACTGGTATTCACTATTGTTGCTTTTCCACAAATGATATGGAATTGATGGCATTCTTTTCCCTGTTTGCATTGTGTTTTCTGTGCAGATTTTCCATGAGAAATCTGGATTAAACGTAAAAAAAAAGTATGGTATTTAAAGATGTGTAGATGCTGCAAAAAACTTGCATGGACATAGTCCCAATTCTATGATGAACTCCCATCTAGAAACACCCACTGTCTTCGCCCAAAGCCTCCCTGTTGTTCTTATGAGCCTAGCCAAAATGTGACTGAACTTGATGCAGTGAGTGAGTCCCAGTGAGCTTGACCAATGTCTTAGCAGCTGGACAATGCAATCTACGGTCACATTCACACCATACATTTAAAGTATATGGCTTTACCCAAAGAATCCTGGGAGCTGTAGTATGCACCTCACAGAGATACAGTTCCCATGATTCTTTGCAGGAAGCTGTGTACTTTCAATGTAACGGGTGGATGTGATCTACGTGTAATGGACTTAAGTTATAGGAGGGTATTATTATTTAAACGTATTGGTCACTCTTACCTACAAGTTCTCTTAAGAGACTTATATTTAAAAATATAAATATGAATACATTATCCCATTTCAGTTGAACGTTAAGAGACACTTTTTGAAGGTAGACTGTGGAACAAATTACCCAGAGAGGGTGAGCAGGCATCTGTTGGGCATGCTCTGGATTTCCGCCATCAAACAGAATGTTGGACCAGATAGTGGAGAAGGCCTCCTCCAACTCTTATGATTGGCAAAGTAGGCCCCACGGTCCTTTGCAAGGACAGAGACAATCCAGGAGTGCATCCATGGTTTTGTGGGCCGTTCCACCTGATCCAAGAGCTGGGTCCCAGCCTTCTCTTCAGTGTTGCAAGCAATCTTGGAGGGTATATGTTCACTTCAGCATCCTTTGTTGTTGGTGACTCAGAATTGCCATAGTTTACTGGTAGAGCATCTGCTTTGCATGCAGAAGGTCCCAGGTTCATTCCCCGGCACCTCCACATCAGGCTAGAGAGCTGCTGCCAGTCAGTACAGACAATATTGAGCTAGATGGACCAGTGGTCTGACTTATAAGGCAGCTTCAGTTTCTGTCTGTGTTTATAGGCAGATGTGAGACACTATGATCACCTGTATGCAGCCTGTGAAGGGGCAGATTGCGTCATTCATGCAGCTGCGTATGGCATGACAGGAATAGAACAAGTGAGTATGCTTTTTTTTTAGTTATGAATTTTGGCGTGAAATCAGCCTTTTGACGTGACTTTTCCAGTTCTGGTTGAATTGAACACATTTCCAGAAGGTTTCCCACTGCCCTAAATAACTAGCTCTGATTTTAGCATGTTTATTTGACTTGTGTTTTTGTAAACAAAACTTAGGTATTAAATAAACATTCTCAAATGTTTTTCCTCCCAATATCCAAAAGTAGTTGAATGGAAATACTTAATTATTTATTAGCAGCTTTTCAGGGTCAGCTCCTCACAAGTGTCATACAGAGAGATATTAAAATACACTAGAATCTCAGGCAGACACACTAACTGGATACAGATAAATAGATGCATGACTGATAGAATATGAAAATTCTCTTAAGAAAAGACAACAGTAAAAAGATTCATTTTTAAGACATTGTTGATTAGGGAAGAAGAATTAATCAAAGCTCTTCAGTGTGACTTTAGTGTTCTAGTCAAGGAAATTCACAGATTTGCTTGGAAATTATCTTGTTGGAATATTTATTTTATTTATTTATTTAAAACATTTCTATGCCGCTCTATCTTCCTGGAAAGCTCAGAGCGGCGGACAACTCTATAATAAAAGAACATAGACCGAGAATACCTTATAAAAGCAAGACATACACCATAGATACAAACTTATAAGAATACACGTAGATCTTTTCAGGGTCCACTAGTCAAATAGCATACACTTTCTTTACATTATTTATATTTTAAGGCTGCATACACATCATACACTTAAAGCACGTGACTTCCCCCAAAGAATCATGAGAATTGTAGTTGGTAAAGGGTGCTGGAGATTGTAGCTCATTGATGGGTAAACTACTTTTCCCAGGAATCTTGGTTGTGGAGGTGGGTTTGCTTTAATGTATGGTGTGTATACAGCCTGGGGTGAAGATGGGGGGTGGGGAGGGGAATAAAGGCAGCAAAAACCCTTATCATACTAATTTTAGTATTATTATGCCAGAAGAGCTGTGTGCATAAATATATGGGAATAGCTACCAGAAAAAAATCTGAATTACAACTTTCCAACCCACATTATCGTCTGAGCCAGATGCCTGTCTTAAGGTACTCTGGCAAACCCGGCTGGCCTGCCCCCTCCCTTGTTCCCCCAGAGCCCCATCTCCTTCACACAACTGCACTGAGCAGTGTTGTGATGACCCTGGAGTCAGATTCAGGGGATGAGGATAGTGACTGTGAAGCAGAAGGGGAAGGGTATGCAGGGGCAGTCCCAGTATTATGTCCACCAGCTGAGCCGTTGGTGCCTGTGTCCTGGCCTAAGGATATGGCACTGCTGTCCTCTGATTCAAAATACTCCACTGCGGAAGACTTGCTGGAGCAACATCAGAGCCTTGCCTGTTAGGGAGCAGGACAAGCTGCTTCTGCAAGACCAACACCAAGTAAGACAAGTCTTTTTGCTTTTATTATAGCAGTGAGTATGAACTGAAATCTCTTTCCACTTTTCTTAGTTGCACAAGAAACATATTCGATCTGTCAACGTTGGAGGAACTGGGGTAGTCCTCGAAGGTGCGTACTTTGGCAGTCATTTATTTGCCTGGGCTGATAATGGTTCTTAAATGAGAAAAGGCAACTTTGCATATGCTTGGACTTGCTTGATCTTTCCCTTTTTTCCCCCTTCATGGCGTTCAAAGTTGAGCCAGGGGAATGGAGCATCTTTCTTAGGAACTTAAGCAGTTTGGGATGATTGCTTCTTTTTTAGCTTAGAAGAGAGGCAATGGCAAAGGCATATGTAGAAGTGGATGGAGCTGGGAAGATAAGATAATGCTTTACCATCCACACTGACTTCCAGTCTGTTTCCAGGCCCGATTCAAATGCTGACCTTAACCTAGTGGAGACTGGTCTGTTAGGGTGAATGGGGCACTGCCCCACCAACCTTATTTGCCTTCAGCTAGCTGCCACCTGCATGCCTTCTTACTTACAGCCAGCCTAGAGGGTTGTGCTGGCTGTCAGTTTCTTCCTTCTTAGTGTCAGTGTTGCACTTGTAGAACCCAGCAGGGAGGAAGTGGAGAACAAACAATTTTTGTTATTTTTTATTTGCAAATTTAACAATAAAAGGAAAGAAAAAGAAAACAAAATAAAAATAATGAAATGAAATAAAAATATTAAAGATACAAAAAAAGAAATATATGAATACTACTAACAACAACAATAAATCACCATCAGTTTACATTATGGATACAATAATCACCACTACATGCATCTTGAATTAAACATATATGTTAATATAAGCCCTCCACCTATCATTCGCTCTGGCTCCAATTGCTGGTGGGCTCCCTGCCTTCCATCCTATCAGTCCCAGTGGACACCAGCCACTGCTCTCAACCTTTAAATAGCATTAGGGCCAGGTTACCTGAAGGATTATCTCCTTCTGTATATATCTGCCTGGACCTTCAGATCATCAGATGCCCATTTCCATGTCTTTTCCCCACCTCAGCTAAATAGATAAGGCAGGTATTATGAAATGCCCTCCGCAGTAAGGCTTGCCTGGCATCTACATTAAGATCCTTCTGACACCAGACAAAGACCTTTGTTTTAAATTATCTATTGTGTTTTAGTCCCTTGGATTAAATTATTTTTGCTGGGGTCACATCCCTGCTATACATTTAAAGCACTCTTGTACCACTTTAACAGTCATGGCTTCCTCCAATGAATCCTGGGAACTGTAGATTAAGGGTGCTGACCTCACAGTCCTACAATCCCAGCACCTTTAACAAAACTACAGTTCCTAGGATTGTTATGAATGGACCTTGAACTTCCTCATGAGCATAGCTCACTAGAAATGCAAGTTCCCCTATTCTGTGTGCTGCAGAATCTTTTGCTGGTCTTACCTGCACGTCACCCCCAAAGCATAAATCTACCCTTAACGCAATGGCACACATACAGAAAGTAAAAATAAAGAGTGGTTTTATTAAGAAGAAACAAGGAAAAATATTGCAGTGTACAATTGCAATTAATATGTAAACAGTGTCTATTACTCATTCATGCATTTTGTAGTGCTAGATAGACTAAAGCAAAGCAACTAAACTTATGCACACTTTCACATCAAGCTCACCCACACAGAAAGAAAAGGAAAGAAAGAAACCCAGAAGTTGTGTATACCTTTCCTGGAGAGTTGCTAGAAGTCTAAGGCTGAGAGAGAGACTTTCATATCTAGCCCAATGAGCCAAAGCTCTGCCCTTGTGTAACCAGCACTAGATTTGAAAGATCTCACCTAAATCCCTAGCTCTGAAATTCTGTAAATTGTCCCAAAGATGCTGGAGAGCGTTGGTAAGAAAAGCAGCTGTTGGAGCCCTCCAGAAGAGGAACTGCTGACCCCTTCAAACCCCTTATGTTTTATACCTTTTTCTAACTAAACTGATCCCAGTGTAAACCCAATGTAAATGTGACCAGGAAGTTGTGGATGTGACGGATAAGAACAATGAAAGGCTTAGGAGTACTGGTGAAGGAATCTGGTTTTTTCCAGAAACCATTCCCTGAAAAGTCCCCAGATAATAGCTGTGATCTCCCTGCTGTAAATTTCTGATGTTTCAGATTATCATTATCCTGCCTTCTCCTAAAGGTTAAGATTATCATAATCCTTATGCAAACTGTTTCTTTGCTTGAAAGGAGCTCCTGATTCTTACTGGGCAACATTCCCCAAATTTTCATAGGAGTCAGGAAATCCATACCCTCAGGCTTTCAAGATATGTAGCTACTCAGAGATCACAGAGAGGCTGTTTCCCAGGAATCTTTGCTATTGCAGGTTTTCCAAACTCTGGTTCACTGAGTTGAATCAAAGATTAAAAATCCCCAGTAATTTTTTCCTCATTACAGGATTCTCCTTGACAATCAAAGAAGCACAAGAGTGCTTTAAATGTATATTGTGGATGTGACCTGGGTTTTACATGCTATTTTAAGATTATTTTTGTGTTGCTGATGCTGTTTTGTTCTTGTTGCTTGATTGTTTTTGGTATCTGCTTTAGTGTTTTAACTCTTTTATTGTTGCATATTTTAGTATTTTACTGTGCTCTGTGAACTGCCCAGAAGACATTGTTAATGGGCAGTCGATAAATGTCAAAATAATATTTTTTTTAAAGTCAAAAAGTTCATAAATTATCAGTGGGATGTGTCAGCTGCTATGTGCCATGACATCTAAAAATGGAACATCCAGATCAGTAAACCTCTGATTACTCAATGCTGAGGACAGACAGCATGATGGCTGTTATCTCCTTCCCCTTTTTCTCAGTGTCATTCATCTGGAGACCATGCACAGGATTAAAATTAGATTGAAAATAAATCCTGTGGAACTAGATATTTTAATGCAGGGATGGGAAGCCTGTGGCTCTCTGGGTATTGTTAGATACCCAACTCCCATCAGCCCCAGTCAGCTTTGCCAGGGGTCAGGGATAATGGAAGTTGTAGCCTAGCAACATCTGGAGGACACCACATTGGCTCCTTTGATCTAATGAATTAGTAGCACAATGCTATGCATGTTTCCTCAGAGGTAGTTTCCACTGTGTTCAATGGGTCTTAACTCCTTAATAAGTGATTTTAGGATTGGCATGTAAATTGACTGAATTTACAATACTTTGTCTACATCAAGGATGAGCAGACTTCAGGCTTATTAGATCTGCTTTGTTTTTTTACCAGAATCCAAAGTCAGAGCCAGGTGCAAAATACATACATGTAGAATTAATGCTGAGCCCAGGGAATTAGTACCAGAACTGGTGCTGCATAATTAATGCAAAACTGGTGCTGCATAATACTCATTCCGCACTCGTAAGAAATCATGCTTTTAGTATGGCAGCACCTACTCTGTGGAACTCCCTACGTATTGACATTGTGCAGGCCCTTTTGTTGCATTCATTTCGGCATCTGCTTAAAACATCAAGAACATCAAGCCTATCCAGATACATAGATGTTGATACGTTTTAATTTTTTGAGTATATTGCTGTTTTAATTGATCTTTAAAAAAAATGTTTTTAACTGTTTTTATTGATAATGTTAATGTTTTTTGTGAACTACCTAGAGGTTTTCTACAATCAAGCAGTATATAAATTTTGTAAAATAAAATAAAAATTAAAAATTAAACTTGCAGCCCGTTCACACAAAAAATCTTCTACTGGTTACTCTGCCCCAAAAAAACCTTTTTTCGTTTAAGTGGTATAACAGAGGGAAAGAGTAATTTTGTTGTTGCCATTGTTAAACAATTGGTAGCCAGAAATCCTAGACAATCTACTTCAAATCACCTAGAGATATTGATACACCTTCTACCCAACCCAGTCTGTATAACCAGTCATACAGCACCTTTTTAAAGTTCACCTCCCTGGTTGTTTTGGCCCTTTAACCAGCTGTGATTTGATACAATTCTTCTTTGTGGGATGGAAGGCCCTTCCCTTCCTTGAGACAGTTGATTTCCACCTGGCTCTTCTACATAGTAAAGTATTTATATTTTATATATATCTCTCTGTAGTGTGCAAACGGCGGGGCATCCCCAGACTGATATACACAAGCACCATCAATGTGGTATTTGCAGGACAAACCATTATCGATGGCGATGAGCAGAGCGTGCCTTATTTTCCTTTAAACAAGGTACTTGGGCTTCTCTCCTTTTTAGCATTTGGCTACAGCTGCTGTGGGGATGGTAAGGGAGAGGAGGATTAAAGTTTCTTGTTATTATCTTTTCCCCAAGGAAGATTACTTTCTTTCAGCCGAGTGCTTTGGAGCCAAAGTGTAGTGGTGGATTCAAAAAAGTGGGGTTGGTCTTTTAGTGTGAACAAGGCACTACCCCATCAGCCTCAGCTATCCCTCGCCTGCCTCCCTTCTTACTTGCAACCAATCAGAGGGTGGCTCTGTCTGTCATTGGCTCTAACTCCACCTACTGTTGGTCTCCCTGTGTTCTGCCCTACCAGGCACAGTAGGCATGAGCCACTACTGCAAATAACCATAAGCAGATAGGAGACAACTAATAGTGATGACCTGCAAATACTTTATAAAGTTCACATAGTGCTGTAATTGATGTGTTCCATAGCAGTTCTTGTGCTTCTGTAAAAGGTTGGTGCACTGTAGTAGGTAAGAGGCTGAATTACAAATTGGGAAGTCAGCCTCAGTTCTTCCATCTGCAGCACAGGGGATAATAATACTGACTATCTTACAGGAGTGTTACAAGGATTGGAACTAAATAATGCATGTAAAGGGCTTTGAATATGTGAAAGCATTTTATTTATTTATTTATTATATCTATGCTCCACCTTTCCTCCAACGAGCTCAAGGTGGTAAGCGTGGTTCTCTCCCTCCTCTGTTTTATGTTCATTAACAACCCTGTGAGGTAGATTAGGCTGAGAAATTGTGACCAGCCCAAGATCACCCAGTGAGTTTCACAGATAAGCAAGGATTCAAACCCTGGTCTCCCAGGTCTCCACACTGGCTGTCTTTACAACTGTTAATGATTATTATTATGCTGTAGAGAGAGTGCAATTGTTTGGTAAAGGCCTACCATCCATCTTCTAAATTAGGACATCAAGCTAGCACAGAGAGGTGTTCTATGTGGCCATCCCACAACTGTGGAAGACCCTCTGCTGGGTATTTGACCTTGACCCTTGGCAAGTTTTGGATAAAAACTTGATAAAATCTTTTAGATGGGGTGTTCTTTTGTAGCTGGGATTAAGATGGTGACTAAAAAAAATAATACTTGTTCAAGTTTATCGGTTTGGCTATATGCTTTAATGTTAACTTGCTTGTAATAGTCTGTATCAGGCATACTCAATAAGCCAGATTGATTAATTTATTTCCATTTTTATTTTCATTTTAGCAAGTTAATGAATATTCCAGAACCAAATCCATTGCAGAACAGATGGTTCTAGCAGCCAATGGTTCACACTTAGCAGGTACTTTTCTGTGAATGTAGTATATGGCAACCCTAAAATATTTTTTTATTGTTTCTATCATGACCCCAGAGTCTAGCAGCAATCAAACAACCAAAAGGATCTAGGGGATGGAGCAAATCCCCTCTGAGAAGAGGTTGCAACATCTGGGCCTTTTTAGTTTAGAGAAATGGCAAGTAAGAGGCAGGGATGAAGTGGATAAAATGGCAGTTACGGGAACTCTGGGGGAAGTGACCGTGTTATAATTGAGTTCTTGATTTTAAAGGAAGCAAAAGCTAAGAGTAGCTATATGTATACCCTGGACTTCAGGAAAGCTGATTTTAATAAAATTGTAGAGGTACAATAGCGAACAATCCCATCAAGGAAAAAAGGGGGAAGACAGCAGAAGAAGCCAATGTGGTTTCACAGAAAGCTTAGAGATGACCTGAAAACAAAACCAGAGCTTGGAAAAGTTACTTTTTTGAACTACAACTCCCATCAGCCCAATCCAGTGGCCATGATGGCTGGGGCTGATGGGAGTTGTAGTTCAAAAAGTAACTTTTCCAAGCTCTGAAGGACACATACTGGAAGTGGAAGGAAGGCCAGGCCACAAAGGAAGAGTACAGACAGGTGGCACGGAATTGCAGGGACAGCATCAGGAAAGCTAAAACTAAGAACAAGCTGAGGTTAGAGAGGGATGCTAAAAGTAACAAAAAGCTTTCTTTAGTACATCCATAGTAATAGACAGAGAAAAGAAATGATGCCACAGCTACTCAGTGAGGATGGCAAAATGATAACAGATGACAAAGAAAAGGAAGAAGTCCTCAATTCCTACTTTGGCTCAGTCTTCTCCCAAAAAAGGATCTAAGACCCTCCCGGGAAACATGAAGTGGAAGGGGCAGGATTGAAGCTTGAGATTGATAGGCAAACAGTCAAGGAATACCTAATCACTTCGAACAACTTCAAATCAGAAGGACCTGATAAACTGCATCCTAGAGTATTGAAGGAACTGGCTGAAGAACTCTCAGAACCGCTGTCTATTATCTTTGCGAAATCGTGAAGGACTGGTGAAGTGCCAGATGACTGGAGGAGAGCTAATGTTGTCCCTATCTTCAAAAAGGGCAAAAAGGAGGAACCGGGGAACTACAGACCAGTCAGCCTAACATAAATCCCTGAGAAAATTCTGGAGCAGGTTATAAAGCGGTCAATCAGGGGACTGGAAACAAAGCCCTATGAGGAGAGACTGAAAGAACTGGGCATGTTTAGCCTTGAGAAGAGAAGACTGAGGGGAGATATGATAGCACTCTTCAAGTATTTATTTCCCACCCTTTTTCCCAGTAGGAGCCCAGGGCAGCAAGTTGTCACACAGAGGAGGGCCAGAATCTCTTCTCGATCATCCCAGAGTGCAGGACACAGAATAATGGGCTCAAGGTACAGGAAGCCAGATTTTGGCTGAATGTTAGGAAAAAATTCCTAACTGTTAGAGCAGTACAACAATGGAACCAGTGACCTAGGGAGGTGGTGGGCTCTCCAACACTGGAGGCCTTCAAGAGCCAGCTGGACAGCCACCTGTCAGGAATGATTTAACTTGGATTCCTGCACTGAGCAGGGGGTTAAACTCAATGGCCTTATGGGCCTCTTCCAACACTACTATTGTATGATTATATGGGGCAACATGATAGAAGTGTATAAAATTACAGAGAAAGTGGATAGAGAAATGTTTTATCCCTCTTATAACACTAGAACTCGGGGACAGCCAATGAAGCTGAATGTTGGCAGATTCAGGACAGACAAAAGAAAGGGCAACCTCACACAGCACATAGTTAACCTATGGAATTCACTCCCACAAGAGGTACTGAGGCCACCAACTTGGATGGTTTTGAAAGAGGATTAGCCGCATTCATGGAAGATAAGGCTGTCAATGACTACTGAAGATTATGTTCTGCCTCCACGGTCAGAAGCAGCATGCTTCTGAATAGCAGTTGCTAGAAGGTGCAAAGCTGGGGTACATTGGGGGAGTGTTTTACCCTGTAACCTCCCCCCAAGGCCACAGCTCATTTTCCTGTAACCAGTGTACTTAATGTCAAGCCTACCATGTCAAGTAAGAACATGTGGCATGGGATGGAGGTTACAGGGGGAGAGTGATAAATGAGGGAAGGATTAAGACCACACCACATCCACCACTTTGCCACTGCAACACAAACACTGCTGCAGAGGAGTAGCAGCCCAGATTCCCAAGCATCAATTTCACCATAACATGAGTGAGTTGTGAGCCAGAAAATCCTGAGCTCAAGTCTTGCTTGAGGCAGGACCTAGAACAGGGAAGGGGAACCTGTGGCCCTCCCCATGTTGTTGGACTCCTGCTCCCACCATAGGATTTGCTCCCTCCCCAAAATGAATGCAGAAGCCTTTCTGGCTGGGGACCTCTGTAAGTACAGTGGAACTCTTGTGCTTAAGACTCCTCACTGGAGTGGTAATCTCTGCCCATCTTCATTGCACAGCCCATCCTACCCTACCCTTCCCCAAAGCTCTCTCCATCCATAGGATGGATACTCCATTGTGCAGGTAACAGCCTCATCTCAGAGATTTAACACAAAGCCAGATCTTCATTCTGTCTGGAATATCATGTGGTTAAATCCCCTTTTTTGCTTCATGGGTACAACAGCCAAATTGAAACTTAGCATGCTTCCATTCTGTAGCATAGCATTGAATCAAATCAAAGCTGTGTATTCTGCACCAGTAAACTTCCCGAATCCTGCAATGTGGGGATCCTGATTCTGCCACTGATAACATAAAATTCATAGACACATGAATGAAGCTATTTGCCAATTCTGTTTCGTCCTGTTTCCTAGGAGGTAGCAGGCTGTACACTTGTGCTCTTCGGCCACCTGGCATCTACGGGCCGGAAGAACAAAGGCATTTCCCCCGAATGGCAGTAAGTATTTTGACTTGCTCAAAACACTATTCTGTGAATGTGAAATGCAGGCCACATCCGCGCACACATTTAAAGTATTATTGTACCACTTTAACAATAATGGTTTTCTCCCAAAGTATTCCGGGAACGGTAGTTTTTAGGCGCCCCTATTCCCCCTTACAGAGCTACAGTTCCCAGAGGGGTTTAACCATCAATACCTCTTCCCAAGGAACTCTGGGAATTGTAAAGCATTTAAATACTAGTAAAGCAGTAATAAAAATGTCTGCCTTAAAGTCGATTCCTACTTACAGCAACCCTATGAAGAGGGTTTCATGGTAAGCGGTATTCAGAGGGGGTTTACCATTGCCTCCCTCTGAGGCTGAGAGGCAGTCACTGGCCCAAGGCAGTGACCTTCATGGCTATGTGGGGATTCGAGCCCTGGTCTCCCAGGTCCTAGTCCAACACTCTAACCACTACAACACATTGGCTCTCAAAACAGTAATAGTCGCTTTTTCCGTGCCCAGAATGGACACAGAGAGAGCTCTTAGACTAGCCTGGTATTTTAACAACTTGTGTGGTAACCATAGGCGACTAGGAACTCCATACAGGTGAGTGAGTGGACTGGTGGAGGAGGGGTGAGTGTCTGCATTCCTCCTTTGCCAGCCCACTTGATGTCTGTGCTGGCTATGAAAGGAAAGAAGTCCATCCCTCACCTATGTGTCTCTTCTACCAGCTTGTTTATTAGAAGGCCAGTTTTCTGAGGGGTAGGGAGCGTGGTTGCTAGCCTGCTAAGAGTTGCCTGCAATCCCGCATGAGCTGCAGAGGAGGAGACTTCTTAGCAGCCTAGTAACTTTTGTGGGTTTATGTCCAAGGCAGCTCTTTGAAAACAGCCATGGGAGGGTTGCAATCTTGATCAGAGCAGCAATGCCACTTAGTACCATTTTCTCAGTAAAATTACTCCTCTGAGCATGCTGTTAGCCCATTAGGAAAAAATGTAAGGTGCCTGCATTGTTTCTGACTATATGTTTCCACCCAGAGGGTGCAGCTTTGGTTGGGAAACTGGCACCTGGGAAGAGTTAAATGCTCCTCCTCTACTGCCGCTGCTCTGTAGGGTTGGGTGAGAAATAGGATTCAGTTCGCATTTCAAGCCGAATCTTTCAAATTCGTACTTTCCGAAACAATATGAGAACTGAAATACAGCCATCCTTTGAAATACTTGTTTGAATTTTATGATGCAATTTGCCAACCAAATATGTTTACAAAAATGCGTAAGTTAGAAGAAACTGTACGTAAACATGAATATATAAGTGAAAATAAGATACATACAAAAATGCATTATGTGATGAGAAATTGCTTGCAAAACTGTACATTAATCAAAACTGACTACAAAAATATGTATATTAAGAGAAATGTGAATTAAAATGCTGGAGAATTTTCATGAGGATTTTAAAAACAATCACAAATTGATGCAGAAATGTGGAAATGGGAAAAATTAGAAACTGATTTGAAATTAACAGATCTTTCCATTCCTACTGCTATGAGATGCCCCCACCCACAGTGACAATGAATAGCTCCATTCAGGAATTCCAAAGAGGGTTGTTTTGTTTGTTTTTTCCAAATATATTTCATTAGGTTTTTTTAGGTAAATACACATACAACAACAAATAAATTTTGACTATACAGATAAACCCAAACGTAGATGTAGAGCAGAACTGTAGTAGCATCTTCAAACCCCAATGGTAAGGTTGGCAAAGTAAAACCCAGAACAGTTCAACAAGAAATTGTGCAAATGCATATATCCCTGAAATCCATCAGGTGTACAAAACACAGCTCCATTTAGAGTGAGGCATGATATGCTGGATAAGTATGTTAACATCACTTATGCATGAGAATCATTCACTTTCCAATCAATCATGTTTCACTACCTGACTATCATACCATGTTGTGCTAAGCATTCAGACAGAGCTATCTCCCAATTCCTGACAGTGTTTGAATAAACCCAGTAGGGGAAATCATACATGTGTGCACTAGTCGCTCTGACTGTGTACACACCCTACATTTAAAGCACATGACTTCCCCAAATAATCTTGGGAACTGTAGTTTGTTAAGGTTGTTGGGAATTGTAGCTCTGTGATGGGTATACTACAGGTCCCAGGATTATTTTGGGGAAACCATCTGCTTTAAATGGTGTGTATGCAGCCTCCCTCTGAGTGTTAAAGGGCAACTATCTGCACTCAGGAAGCCCCCAGTTCTTGTGGAGGCTGCCATGAATTTTGAAGCCTTGATCTGATTTAATAACCCTGTTTGTTTAATAAACCCTGGGTTTGTTCAAGCTCTCTTTGGTGTGCCTGGATAGGGCTTGCTTTAAAAGTGTTCTGTTTTTTAACTTGGAAGAGCTAGTCATAATTCTGCATCACATCTCGTTTGTCCCTTGTTGTAACCGGTGATTCTGTGTTTCATATGTTCTAACAGCTGAATATTCAGAGAGGGCTGTTTACTTGCAAATTTGGGGCACCGGGAACTGTGATGAACTGGGTTCATGTCAAGAATCTTGTTCAAGCTCATATCCTTGCTGCTGAAGCTCTCACTCCTGAGAAGAACTGTATAGCTGTGAGTATATTGTTATCGTAGAGTTGGAAGGGGCCTATAAGGTCATCGAGTCCAACCCCCTGCTCAACGCAGGAATCCAAATTAAAGCATACCCGACAGTGCTGGAGAGTCTCCAGTGCTGGAGAGCCCACCACCTCCCTAGGTAATTGGTTCCATTATCATATCACTCTAACAGAAAGTTTTTCCTGATATTCAGTTGAAATCTGGCTTCCTGTAATTTGAGCCCATTATTCCGTCTCCTGCACTCTGGGATGATCAAGAAGAGATCCTGGCCCTCCTCTGTGTGACAACCTTCAAGTACTTCATATCTCCCCTCAGTCTTCTCTTCTCAAGGCTAATGCCCTCACAGGGCTTTGTTTCCAGTCCCCTGATCATCCTTGTTACACTCCTCTGAACTTGCTCCAGTCTGTCTGCATCCTTCTTAAAGTGTGGTGTCGAGAACTGGACGCAGCACTCAAGATGAGGCCTAACCAGTGCTGAATACAGAGGAACCAACACTTAACACGATTTGGAAACTATACTTCTGTTAATGCAGCCTAAAATAGCATTTGACTTTTTTACAGCCACATGACACTGTTGGCTCATATTCAGCTTGTGATCAACAACAAGCCCAATTTCCTTCTCACATGTCGTATTGCTGAGCCAAGTATCCCCCATCTTATAACTGTGCATTTGGTTTCTTTTTCCTAAGTGTAGAACTTTGCACTTACACCTGTTAAATTTCATTCTGTTGTTTTCAGCCCAATGCTCCACCCTATCAAGATCCCTTTGAATTTTGCTTCTGTCTTCCAAGGTATTAGCTATCCCTCTCAATTTTGTATCATCTGCACATCTGATAAGCATTCCCTTCACCTCCTCATCCAAGTCATTAATAAAAATGTTGAAGAGCACTGGACCCAGAACCAAGCCCAGCAGTACTCCGCTCATTACTTCCCCCCAGTTTGAGAAGGAACCATTGATAAGCACTCTTTGAGTACGATTCTGGAGCCATCTGGATCCACCTGATAGTTGTTCCATCCAGCCCACATTAGGCTAGCTTGGGGCACTTTGTCAAAAGCTTTGCTGAAGTAGAGATATATTATGTCCACAGCATCCCCACAGTCTACCCAAGATGTTACCAGATCAAAAAATAAGATAAGTCTGGCAGAATTTGTTCTTCATTAATCCATGTTGGCATCAAGTAATCACTGCATTGTTTTCAAGGTGCTTACAGATGGACCACTTTATAATCTACTCTAGAATTTTTCCAGGGATCAGTGTCAGGCTGACAGGTCTGTAGTTCCCTGGTTCCTCCTTTTTGCCTTTTTTGAAGATAGGGACATTAGCCCTCCTCCAGTCATCCAGCACTTCACCCATCCTCCATGATTTTGCAAAGATAATAGCAGTTCTAAGAGTTATTCAGCCAGTTCCTTCAATGCTGTAGGATGCAGTTCAACGGGCCCTGGAAATTTGAACTCATTCAAAGTGATTAGGTATTCCTTGCCCCTTCAGTTTCACATTTCCGAGGAGGGTTGTAGACTGTCTTTTGGGAAAAGACTTGAGCCAAAGTAGGAATTGAGCACTTGTGCCTTTTCTTTATAATCTGTTATCATTTTGCCATTCTCACTGAGTGGTACAGCTACTATGGATATACCTAAAGAAAGCTTCTTTTGTTACTTTTGGCATCCCTCGCTAACCTCAGCTCATTCTCAGCTTTAGCCTTCCTGACGCCATCCCTGCAATGCCGTGCTGCCTGTCTGTACTCTTTCTTTGTGGCCTGGCCTTCTTTCCACTTCCTGTATGTGTCCTTTTTTGTTTTCAGGTCATCTCTAAACTTTCTGTAAAACCACATTGGCTTCTTCTGCTGTCTTCCCCCTTTTTTCCTTGATAGAATTGTTCGCCATTATGCCTTTAGAATTTCCTTTTTTAGAAACTCCCACCCATCTTGGACTCCTTTTCTCATTAGGGTCGCTTGCCACAGAACCTTACTTACCATTGTTCTCAGTTTATTAAAATCAGCTTTTCTGAAGTCCAGGGTACACGTATGGCTACTCTCAGCTTTTGCTTCCTAGTATAGCGTGTTCACTTTCCCCCAGAGTACCCGTAACTGCCACGTCAAATCAAATAACTTTATTATGGCCATAGACCAGCAAGCAAATATACATGTTTAAAATAAACAAGTTGCATTAAAAAAATTCTGACAGACTCTATCTAGGACCAGGTCTAAGTTTTATGTAGACTGTGGGGTTATCAATGTTCTTCTGCAGAGAATGGCGGCAGCACAAAAGCTGGCTATCTTCGCTGATACTTGGGGAGTTTTATCAGAAAGAAGGTATTCCACATAAAATGCCTCATCTCTGCCAGGAATATTTTGTAAAATTGGGGTAATTAAAACAGATTGGTGACCGTGATAAAATGAACAGTACAATAAAACATGGCCTACAGTCTCTACAGCCCCCTCCTCACAGGGGCACGTCCGCTCAGCATAAGGAATTTTTTTAAACCTGCCATCCAACAGCGCCGAGGGCAAGATGTTAAACTTGGCTAATGTAAACGCTTTCCTAAATTTGGGGGTGGTCAGGGTGTCTAAGTAGTGAGCGGGAAGAAATGGCCTTGTGTTGGACCTAATGTCAGGATAGGCTGCTGCCAAAGCTAAATGGCTTCGAAATTCCATATCGAAGATTCGTTGCAGGATGCACATTTTTGCTTTGGGGTAACCTAGCGCAGGAATCATAGAAGGAGAAAACTCTAAGCTTAATAATTTAGTGGTTAAGGACTTTTTCCACTTTGACTGAAAGGCATCAGTTAATGTATAAGGAGCCAATCCCACAGGGGCAAACAACATTTTTAGCCAAAATTTAAATTTACATGTCCACATACAGGCTTCTATCGTAGTGAGCCCAACGTCTAGCTGTAAAATAGGGTTGGGGACACAGGATGGAGTGCCAAGGATAGCTCTCAGAAACTTGGTTTGAACAATTTCAAAAGGGGCATAGTTATCATAAACACTTATTTGTGAGCCATATAGCATCTGGGCAATGGCTTTAGCAGTAAAGACCTGTATGGCTGCTGGGATGAACTGACCCCCTCTAGAGTAATAAAAGGAAAGGAACACCTTTGCACTCCTTTGGGCATTGGCGGTGTCGTTTTTTGCATGGATTCGCCAAATTCCTTTTTTTTTTTTTTTTTTTTTTTCAATAATTTTTATTCAGATTTTCATAAAACATACAAGACGAAATCATAAAACATTCAAAGACAAAAAAACAAAATCAAAAATAGTTAAACAAAAAGAAAAAAAGAAAAAAAAACAAAAATAAAAAATAAAAAGTAAAATATTGACTTCCCATTTGTCAAAGATCAAATCAGTTATAAGTCTATAATATATAACAATCCTGTCTCTTAAGTCATATTATAAAATCACTTTCCTCCAGTAGTTATCTTACTTAATCATCAAATCTCATAAACATTACTTTATTCTTTCCACAAAAAGTCAAAGAGAGGTTTCAATTCTTTAAGAAATATATCTATCAATTTTTTTTTCCAGATAAGCATATCGATTAATCCATCTCATTACTAATTATGATAATCTTATTGTCATAACCATAGTCAAAATAAACATTTCAATTAATCCATCACATCAGAATCTGTTAGGTTCAGTAATTTCAGTAGCCATTGTTCTATTATCCCTATTAGTTCCATTTTCCATCTTCCATCTTCAGTAGTCTTGTTAAGTCCAGTAATTTCAGTATCCAATCTTCCATTATCAGTATTCCATAATAATCTTGCTGTCAAAGCCATAGTCATATAGTAAGAGTCTGATGGGAATTACCTCTATCCCAAATATTTTCTTGCCATCCATTCTGAATAGGTTGCTGAAATACTGCTGTAAAATCATATCTCTGTTCTTTTTTTCAAAATACACTGGGTCATCTCTTGAAAGTTTTTCCATTGTCACATGGCTGCAGTTAATTCCATAGATTTTCTCTATATTGGGCTCCATCACATCATTCCAGTCCAGAAGATTATCCATGCCATTGATAACTTTATCTCTAGAATCTTCATTAATTTCTTCAGAGATAACATTGAGTTCCAAACAATAGATTTTATTTCTAAAGTCCATAGACTCCAAATCTTGTTCCTGTTCCACGTTTGTTCCAATCTCCGGGATCTCCTCTCTCACAGGGACCCCTGTTCCAGTCTCCAGGGTCTCCTCTCTCACAGGGACCCCTGTTCCAGTCTCCAGGGTCTCCTCTCTCACAAGGACCCCTATGTCTTTAATCTCCTGTGTCTCCAAACAATAGATTTTGTTTCTAAAGTCCATAGACTCCAAATCTTTTTCCTGTTCCACGTTTGTTCCAATCTCCGGGGTCTCCTCTCTCACAGGGACCCCTTCCAGGGTCACCTCTCTCACAGGGACCCCTATATCTTTAATCTCCTGCTTCATTTTACTCAATTCAATTTTCAGCTCCTTACAACCCTGTCGCAGGTTTTGTTTCGTTATCTCAATCTCATCCATTATTTTCTGAAACATAGTTATTTCCAGATTCTCAGCCACTTTCTTAATTGCCATTTTAAAAGAAAAATATAGGAAAACCACTTCTTATTTCAGCAACAATTGGGTTAATACTCCAAACTTGGTGACATCACAGTATAAACAGAGCAGACAGCCTTATCTCTCCATGCTTAAGTAAACAAAATGCAGTTCCCAGGATCGAAACAATTAATGGCGGTCGTCAGGAAACAGATTCGTCAAAATAAAATAGACCAAAAAGAGAGTAGTCTCAGACAATATAATATTCTTCAAAATAAAAATCTGGAATAGAAATCCCTCTTCTGTGTATATCTTTAGAATGCAAATCCAGGACAGCTTTTTGCAACAAAAACAGAGATAAGCTATTAATTAGTGAGTAGCAGAGAGAAGTTATGGCTCCCCAGTGAGATGTCAAAAACCGATCAATCTGGCAAATCTCTTTTAAACAGCAACAATTTAAGTCAAGTAAAAGAAAAATATAGAAAGAAGGGTGCTTGCCTGTTAGTGCGTTCTCTCTTAGAAGATAAGATGAACGTTCGCTTTATCAGATAGAGCTTGTTGTTGAAAATCCGTCCCACCTTCGTCGGCTGGACCTCGTCCCATAAATTAATGAGATCTGGTCGTCCCAACAAAAATAGGCTTTGAGGTTAATCTCTTCGTTTCTCCCTACCCGGGAGAAGTTTAATCAGTCAAAAAAAAAAAAATCTGACTGATATATCTGAATAAGCTTCTTTTGAGGCAGGAGCCCGTCTCAAAAGCAGGCACAGGCTAAGTCACCCTTCCCGGAAGTCCGGATTCGCCAAATTCCTGATGAGTGCAGTGTCACACCTAAATATCTGAAAGATGTTACCTGCTCTATAGGTTGCCCATTTATTAGCCAACGGTGCTTTATCCTCTTCCAGGAAAAAATGATAACTTTCGATTTATCGTAGTTAATTACCAGGAATTCTTTTTTACAATAACTAACAAGGGCACTCAGCAAGCGTCTCAGCCCAATACATGTCAGTGACAAAAGAACTAAGTAATCACCATATAGAAGAATGGACAAAGGCCTCTTTGACAATCTGAGTTGATGAAAACGGGTCGAAGTTAGACTATTAACCAAAGAATTAATATAAAAGTTAAACAGTGTGGGGGGTAGAATGCACCCCTGTTTAACCCCCATACAGGTGGAAATAGGGTTAGATAAATGGCCGGCGCTATTACACCTTACATGTAAGTAGGTATTTTCATATAAACAGCGTATAAGTATTAATAACAAGTCCATGATCCATGGTGGAACAATCCGTTCTGAAACCTGCCTGCTCGTCAGCGAGAATATTTTCTTGTTCCAGCCAAGCTTGCAGTTTCTTGAGTAGATGGCTGGCATACATCTTACTAACAATATTCAGCAGACTGATGGGTCTATAGTTGGCAGGGTCAGACCTGGCACCTTTTTTGTAAATAGGAATAATTATTGCAAGACCCCAATCCTCAGGAATGCAGGCAGAGTGGTCTATGGTTGTAAAAAGAGCTGCTAATACCCCAGTATTAGCCCACCATTCTGCATTGGATTTGAAGACTTCAGAGGGAATATTGTCAGCCCCAGGAGCTTTGCCCAGTTTTAGTTTGGCAATTAGGCTAGAAACTTCCTTGACGGTAATGGGTAGCCATTCAGGTAAATCACTTATGTCAGACTTGGGGGGTTGAAGTCTTGTCTGTTCTCTAGCAAAGATTTTACTAAAATACAATTCCCAGATATTCACTGAAATATGATAGTACAAGGAGACCACGGGTTTAGGCCAACCCTTTGCAACCAACTTCCAAAAAGTTGTTGCATCCTTTAGTCGAGAGGCTTTCAATAAGCATTGCCAATTTTCTTTTTGCGCTAGATTCTTTTTCCTTTTGATTAGATGTTTATAACGTTTCTTCAGCTCCAACCACTCTAAGAGTAATGTCGGATAATTTTTATCTCTATAGGCTGAGTATTTTACAATTAGTTGTTTTTTCAGGGCTACACATTCATGGTCAAACCAAGGTTTGGACTTGCATACCTGGGAAGAGATCTTAGATGTAGGTTTAGGGTATAAGGTGCTTTGTAGGGCCAGGAGCAATTGCTGGAAAGACTCAAGAGTTGTTTTCACAGAGGTCGCTGTTGCAAGAGTCTCGCGAAGGCAGCTGTTGGAATTCAATATCCCTTTTAAATCCCTTTCTGTCTTGGCCGACCACCTAATGCGTGTTGGACGTACTTCAAATTCTTCATCCAGGGTTGGTTCCTGATCAGCGTAGATAGATTGGTTGCCACAATACAGAGAGAGGGCTAGAGGAAGGTGATCACTTTCGGAGCAATTGTCTACTACACATGAGGGCACTGCCTGAAACAAATCGTAGGAGACAATGAAAAAATCAGTGGTAGATGTTCCATGGCTGGAAAGAAAAGTAAATTCGCCATTGAAATCTCCTTCCACCTGCCCATTTACCAGGACTAAATTCAGTTTATTCAGCATTTGCATAAGGCAGAGCCCGGAGTAGTTATATCCTCTGTCTTTTGATTGTCTATCCGGTACGTTGTAGACCCCGTCAATAGCCAGGTGTGGCTCTTGGAAGTAGGAATAGAGAGCCTCATCACTCGAACCTATTCTAGCGTTGAAGTCTCCCGCGACGATCACCAGGACATTCGGATGCAGAGACGTCATCTTAACAATATAGTCTTCTAATCTGGACATAGCGTAACTGCCATGTGATCCACCAAGTCATCTCTGTTGGTTAGAAAGCTATCTCTAACACAAGTAAGGAATTTCTTGGAGGGGCCATTTTTGGCAGAATTTGTCTCCCAACAGATATTGGGGTAATTGAAGTCCCCCATTACTACTACAGTAGGGCCCCGCATTACGGCGTTCCACTTTAAGGCTGTCTGCTGATGCAGTGCCTTTCATTTTCAATTTTAAAGGGTTTTTTCCCCTTTTGCGACATTTTGCGCCGTTTTTGCATCATTTTCGCATGACGCGGCCCATTAAAGTCAATGGGGTTCCGCTTTATGGCATTTTCCGCTTTACGGCGGGGGTCCGGAATGGAACCCGCCATATAAGTGGGGCCCTACTGTACATCATGCTTCCTCAAAACATTGGCAATTTGCTTTTCAAACTTTTCATCCTCATCTTCTCCTTGACTGGATGGTCGGTAGTAGACTCCAACCACCATGTTCCTTTTATTCCTTTCCCCATTAATTTTAATCCAGATATTCTTAGTGGAGCTACCAAGCTCATCCTCCTGTTTTTCTATGCAGGGATATATATATTTAACATATAGCATGACTCCACCTCCCTTTCTATTCCTTCTGTTCTTTTTGAACAAGCTATATTCTTCAGTCGCTGTATTCCAGTCATGGGAGTCATCCCACCAAGTTTCAGTTATACCTGTCAAGTCATATTTACTCTCCTCTATTAAGAGTTCAAGTTTGTCCTATTTGTTTCCCTTACTCTGGGCATTAGTATACAGATATGGAAGACCATGTAATTTATGGCCTGGCTTCCTTCCTACATTTTTATGAAGACTATTACTGGGCCCCATTAGAACCGTTCCATCAGTTCCTTTTACTGTGCACAAGCCTTTGTTTTTTTTTTTTTTTTTTTTCAATAATTTTTATTCAGATTTTCATAAAACATACAAGACAAAATCATAAAACATTCAAAGACAAAAAACAAAATCAAAAATAGTTAAACAAAAAGAAAAAAAGAAAAAAAAAAACAAAAATAAAAAATAAAGAGTAAAATATTGACTTCCCATTTGTCAAAGATCAAATCAGTTATAAGTCTATAATATATAACAATCCTGTCTCTTAAGTCATATTATAAAATCACTTTCCTCCAGTAGTTATCTTACTTAATCATCAAATCTCATAAACATTACTTTATTCTTTCCACAAAAAGTCAAAGAGAGGTTTCAATTCTTTAAGAAATATATCTATCAATTTTTTTTTCCAGATAAGCATATCGATTAATCCATCTCATTACTAATTATGATAATCTTATTGTCATAACCATAGTCAAAATAAACATTTCAATTAATCCATCACATCAGAATCTGTTAGGTTCAATAATTTCAGTAGCCATTGTTCTATTATCTCTATTAGTTCCATTTTCCATCTTCCATCTTCAGTAGTCTTGTTAAGTCCAGTAATTTCAATATCCAATCTTCCATTATCAGTATTCCATAATAATCTTGCTGTCAAAGCCATAGTCATATAGTAAGAGTCTGATGGGGATTACCTCTATCCCAAATATTTTCTTGCCATCCATTCTGAATAGGTTGCTGAAATACTGCTGTAAAATCATATCTCTGTTCTTTTTTTCAAAATACACTGGGTCATCTCTTAAAAGTTTTTCCATTGTCACATGGCTGCAGTTAATTCCATAGATTTTCTCTATATTGGGCTCCATCACATCATTCCAGTCCAGAAGATTATCCATGCCATTGATAACTTTATCTCTAGAATCTTCATTCATTTCTTCAGAGATAACATTGAGTTCCAAACAATAGATTTTATTTCTAAAGTCCATAGACTCCAAATCTTGTTCCTGTTCCACGTTGGTTCCAATCTCCGGGATCTCCTCTCTCACAGGGACCCCTATTCCAGTCTCCAGGGTCACCTCTCTCACAGGGACCCCTGTTCCAATCTCCGGGGTCTCCTCTCTCACAGGGACCCCTTCCAGGGTCACCTCTCTCACAGGGACCCTTATATCTTTAATCTCCTGCTTCATTTTACTCAATTCAATTTTCATTATCTCAATCTCATCCATTATTTTCTGAAACATAGTTATTTCCAGATTTTCAGCCACTTTCTTAATTGCCATTTTAAAAGAAAAATATAGGAAAACCACTTCTTATTTCAGCAACAATTGGGTTAATACTCCAAACTTGGTGACATCACAGTATAAACAGAGCAGACAGCCTTATCTCTCCAATAGTTAAGTAAACAAAATGCAGTTCCCAGGATCGAAACAATTAATGGCAATCGTCAAGAAACAGATTCGTCAAAATAAAATAGACCAAAAAGAGAGTAGTCTCAAAACAGTATAATATTTTTCAAAATAAAAATCTGGAATAGAAATCCCTCTTCTGTGTATATCTTTATAATGCAAATCCAGGACAGCTTTTTGCAACAAAAACAGAGATAAGCTATTAATTAGTGCGTAGCAGAGAGAAGTTATGGCTCCCCAGTGAGATGTCAAAAACTGATCAATCTGGCAAATCTCTTTTAAACAGCAACAATTTAAGTCAAGTAAAAGAAAAATATAGAAAGAAGGGTGCTTGCCTGTTAGTGCGTTCTCTCTTAGAAGATAAGATGAACGTTCGCTTTAACAGATAGAGCTTGCTGTTGAAAATCCGTCCCACCTTCGTCGGCTGGACCTCGTCCCATAAATTAATGAGATCTGGTCGTCCCAACAAAAATAGGCTTTGAGGTTAATCTCTTCGTTTCTCCCTACCCGGGAGAAGTTTAATCAGTCAAAAAAAAAAGAAAAAACTGACTGATATATCTGAATAAGCTTCTTTTGAGGCAGGAGCCCGTCTCAAAAGCAGGCACAGGCTAAGTCACCCTTCCCGGAAGTCGTGCACAAGCCTTTGTTAATTATTACCGCAGAGTTTGTCTCCCTCCCCCTTAGGATTCAGTTTAAAGCTCTCCTGATGAATTTCTCCATGCTGTGACCAAATACTTTCTTCCCAGTCCTTGTGAGGTGCAACCCATTACTCCTTGCTCCATGCAGTCCATGCTCCAGTTATGCATGCTCCAAGTCTCCATCTGCTGAGAACTCTAGGGAGGGATGTGCAGCACATTTCCTTGGAGTAAGGCCCCTGGAGGATGTAGCATTTTTGTGATATATAACTTAATAGCGGCGTCCTACACAGCATTGCTTGGAAATGGTAAGAAACAAAAAGGGGGGGGGGTTAAAATCAGTGCAGTTTTGAAAGGTTTAGTCTGCCTTTATGATTCGAAATGGTGTCCAATTGTATCCAAACAGAGAGGAAAACCTGCTCCTTGATCTCAGGAACCATCCTGCAAATTTTGGTTACGATATCTTAAAAGGTATCCAAATGCAGAGGGAACAAACAACTGTCCAAAATATACAGTAGAATATGTGGAAGATTCACAGCATTAACATATTAACAGACCCTACTCCCTCATTTGGTTTTGGGAGGATACCCAGATCCGATTCATAGTTTAAAGCTTACGTGACTTGGAACTGCTATACTTAAAGAACCACCTTTCCCCAGATGAACCTGTCCAGGCCCTGAGATCATAATACGAGACCCTTCTCTGCATCCATCTTCAAGGGGTGTCTGGAGGGTGGCAACAACAGAGCAGGCCTTTTCTGGAGTAGCCCCTCCACAATATATACAGTGCTGTCCCCAGGGAGGCCCAACTTGTTGTTGTTTAAGTGCCAGGGAAAAACTGGACATTTGGGTAGCACTAGTGACATGATACTGTACAATTAAATCTGTTTTTATGTTTTATGCGATTTAGGATTTTCTTTTAGTAGGAAGCCTAAACCTTCAGAGCTCTCCCTTTCAATAATTTTTATTCAGATTTTCATAAAACATACAAGACGAAATCATAAAACATTCAAAGACAAAAAACAAAATCAAAAATAGTTAAACAAAAAAAAAAAAAAGAAAAAAAAAACAAAAATAAAAAATAAAGAGTAAAATATTGACTTCCCATTTGTCAAAGATCAAATCAGTTATAAGTCTATAATATATAACAATCCTGTCTCTTAAGTCATATTATAAAATCACTTTCCTCCAGTAGTTATCTTACTTAATCATCAAATCTCATAAACATTACTTTATTCTTTCCACAAAAAGTCAAAGAGAGGTTTCAATTCTTTAAGAAATATATCTATCAATTTTTTTTTCCAGATAAGCATATCGATTAATCCATCTCATTACTAATTATGATAATCTTATTGTCATAACCATAGTCAAAATAAACATTTCAATTAATCCATCACATCAGAATCTGTTAGGTTCAGTAATTTCAGTAGCCATTGTTCTATTATCCCTATTAGTTCCATTTTCCATCTTCCATCTTCAGTAGTCTTGTTAAGTCCAGTAATTTCAGTATCCAATCTTCCATTATCAGTATTCCATAATAATCTTGCTGTCAAAGCCATAGTCATATAGTAAGAGTCTGATGGGAATTACCTCTATCCCAAATATTTTCTTGCCATCCATTCTGAATAGGTTGCTGAAATACTGCTGTAAAATCATATCTCTGTTCTTTTTTTCAAAATACACTGGGTCATCTCTTGAAAGTTTTTCCATTGTCACATGGCTGCAGTTAATTCCATAGATTTTCTCTATATTGGGCTCCATCACATCAATCCAGTCCAGAAGATTATCCATGCCATTGATAACTTTATCTCTAGAATCTTCATTAATTTCTTCAGAGATAACATTGAGTTCCAAACAATAGATTTTATTTCTAAAGTCCATAGACTCCAAATCTTGTTCCTGTTCCACGTTTGTTCCAATCTCCGGGATCTCCTCTCTCACAGGGACCCCTGTTCCAGTCTCCAGGGTCTCCTCTCTCACAGGGACCCCTGTTCCAGTCTCCAGGGTCTCCTCTCTCACAAGGACCCCTATGTCTTTAATCTCCTGTGTCTCCAAACAATAGATTTTGTTTCTAAAGTCCATAGACTCCAAATCTTTTTCCTGTTCCACGTTTGTTCCAATCTCCGGGGTCTCCTCTCTCACAGGGACCCCTTCCAGGGTCACCTCTCTCACAGGGACCCCTATATCTTTAATCTCCTGCTTCATTTTACTCAATTCAATTTTCAGCTCCTTACAACCCTGTCGCAGGTTTTGTTTCGTTATCTCAATCTCATCCATTATTTTCTGAAACATAGTTATTTCCAGATTCTCAGCCACTTTCTTAATTGCCATTTTAAAAGAAAAATATAGGAAAACCACTTCTTATTTCAGCAACAATTGGGTTAATACTCCAAACTTGGTGACATCACAGCATAAACAGAGCAGACAGCCTTATCTCTCCATGCTTAAGTAAACAAAATGCAGTTCCCAGGATCGAAACAATTAATGGCGGTCGTCAGGAAACAGATTCGTCAAAATAAAATAGACCAAAAAGAGAGTAGTCTCAGACAATATAATATTCTTCAAAATAAAAATCTGGAATAGAAATCCCTCTTCTGTGTATATCTTTAGAATGCAAATCCAGGACAGCTTTTTGCAACAAAAACAGAGATAAGCTATTAATTAGTGAGTAGCAGAGAGAAGTTATGGCTCCCCAGTGAGATGTCAAAAACCGATCAATCTGGCAAATCTCTTTTAAACAGCAACAATTTAAGTCAAGTAAAAGAAAAATATAGAAAGAAGGGTGCTTGCCTGTTAGTGCGTTCTCTCTTAGAAGATAAGATGAACGTTCGCTTTATCAGATAGAGCTTGTTGTTGAAAATCCGTCCCACCTTCGTCGGCTGGACCTCGTCCCATAAATTAATGAGATCTGGTCGTCCCAACAAAAATAGGCTTTGAGGTTAATCTCTTCGTTTCTCCCTACCCGGGAGAAGTTTAATCAGTCAAAAAAAAAAAATCTGACTGATATATCTGAATAAGCTTCTTTTGAGGCAGGAGCCCGTCTCAAAAGCAGGCACAGGCTAAGTCACCCTTCCCGGAAGTCAACCTTCAGAGCTCTCAAGAAATCATACAGTTCTCAGTTGGGTGTGAAAGGTGTCCATGTGGGTTTTGTTCCCTCTTAAATCAGAATGGGCTCTCCTGTTACACACAGTAAAAAAAAAATCAAACAACTTTGCTCAGAAATATTATTTCCTAGATCAGCCAGCTATGGAGGACCTTAAAGCTCTGGCAGAAGATGTCATTTGCTGCTCTCTATCTTCACTGTATCATGGAAATTGTTTTCGTAGGCAATTATGTCATTTCAAGCAGTGCACACCTTGA
The DNA here is from genome assembly GCF_030035675.1 of Rhineura floridana. NCBI lineage: Eukaryota > Metazoa > Chordata > Lepidosauria > Squamata > Rhineuridae > Rhineura > Rhineura floridana. Next base: position 15,050,947 of record NC_084496.1, read on the forward strand.
TGAAGTAGCCTTCTGGATGCTGTTGGACTCCAGCTTCCATCATCCATGATCATTGGCCATGCTGATGGGGTATTCATCCATATCTGGAGGGCCACCAACCCATTCTGATCTCTTTTCCCTGTGTTCTTTCTAGGGTGGTCAGGCATATTTTATCAATGACAACGAGAAAGTTAACCTTTTTGAATGGTTATCTCCGCTGGTGAGTACAAGAGCTATTCCTTATAGTCTTAAAATAATACAAAATTCTTTGTGTTCTAAAACCTCTTAAGCCCAGATGTTTAGAATTGGAAACTAGCAGTGCAGTTCTCAGAAATAAGCCCCATTTAACTCAGTGAGTCTTACTCCAGGAAAAGTGCATATAGGATATATTTCAGCAATTTTTATGAACATGGATTGCAGTGTTTTGCTTTCTTGCCTCAGTACCTTTGCATCAGGATGGGGAACCTTTCTCACCCCAAAGACTGCATTTCCATGTAGGCAATCTTCCAGAGGCTGCATGCCAGTTGTGATGGGGCCAGAGGTCAAAGTGGGCAGAGCGACAGATGTGGCTTTTATCTGTGTTCAGTAGGCTACATTCTAACCATGCAAAAGCCACAGGTTTCTACATACACACAAGCATCTCTCCGTCCAGGCAAGTGAGAGGCATTATCATGGTTGAAGCTGGGCTGACAATGGGGCGCAGGCTGGGGAGAGTCCTAAGGCCAGCCTAGAGGGCTGCATTCAGCCCTTGGGCTGGAGAGTCTCCACCTCTGATCTATGCAGATTGCAATCATGGGGTGAAGCAATCCAGACTGAAATATATTGGAAAGCAAAGGGATAAAACCATTCTGTCCCCATCCTAGGATCCTGATTTGGATTGGCCCTCGGATGCTGGCACTTTTTGTTTTTAAATCCCTGCACTCAGACACAACTACATAACTAACATATCATGTCATTTGGTCCTTGGATTCCATGCCATAGCAATAGAAGAAGGCATATGCTATATGAACCACTCCCCATTGCTGTGCTTCCTCAGTTCCATCCAGATAATCTCTAGCAGTGCTATTAAAAATGAATTTGCACTCAAGGAAGGTAATTTCTACAGGGCAGGCTGTGTTAATTTGTTGCATCAAAAATGGCAGTCCTGTGGCACATCGCCCTCCAGATGTTGATGTACTGCAGCTCCCATCATCCCAGTATCTGGAGGCCCCCGGTTTCTCCATCCCTGCTTTACTGTGCCTGAAGATTCGTAAGGTCTTGCACTAATTAGCAGTGGATGTGGTATAGTGGGTTTTTTAAAAAAAAATCAGCTAAATGGTTCTGTCCAGCTAACGTTTGGCAAGAAATTAAGCGACATCTCTGCATTCAAACCTGCCTGTACTCAATATTTCAATGTTTCTTTCAGTTTAAAGGATTGGGTGTCAGTAAGCCATGGATACGTGTTCCTGTTTTTCTAGTTCATCTGTCAGGTAAAATATTTCCAGTTGTTTGCTCAATAATTATTTTTCTTTTTTTATGACAGTGGTTTAGTTCAGGCATAGAACCAAATTATGGCTAGGGATAATGACATGAACAAGCTGTATGCCCAAGGAACTCCCTCCTCTTTGATTTTCTCCCTGACTTCCTCTTTTGTGGCAAACCATAGTTTGCTGTTTACAGCCAAACTGAGGAAACTATGGTTTGTGCACATTGTTTGCCTTCAAATCAGACTTAGAAACACTAATCAGACCATGATTTCCAATACTGATGTGTTTCATTAATTTGTTCACTTATATCCTGTCTTTCTGCTGACACACTGAAGGCAATTTATGTTTTACAATAATGACTTGGAATTTTAAAGATGAAACTACATGTGACACTAACATAACTGGAAGCCACACAGTGCTTACGGGGGTGGGTAACTTTCCGTTCTACTGGTCCCAGCAACCCTCCCCCAGGTGCATTTAGGGTGTGTGTCAACTTTTCATCAAGACTGTGGCAGGGGGCAAAGGACTTTAAAAAACAAAACCCTCATGTGCTGTGGTCTGGATTTTGCTATTTAAGTGAATGTATACATTGTAGCTGCAATTTAAAGTTTTTTTTATTAAAAAAAAGATTCATTTGAAGGGAACCAGCCAGAATGCGTACTTTTGCTAAGTTTACTTGCTCTTTCAAAGAATCTTGGATCTGGACTATATCAACCAAGAATTTTGTCTTGCAGCAAACTGTTGTTGGCTTGTTTAAACGTTTGTTGTAAGCCAGGATTCCTGGTTCTCACATAATACTAAGCTGTGATATTTCGAAACAGACACTGAACTCTGTAGATGTCCTTCACAAGAGGTGACATGGGGAGTGTACAAGCCAGAAACTCTGCTCAGGCTTTCTGAAGCTCAATGACATGGTGCCAAGCCATTGTTTAAATATGTACAAATAACCCCATTACATTAAATGTGTTTTTTGCATTTACCATAAGTGAAGCTTTAAACAGCAATGGGGGGAGGGCTTACCTGGGTTGAGACAGCAGGGAGGTGAGGTTAACTTTCCTCACCCCTGATGCCATCCCAACAAAGATTGCATCCTCCGCATATACACCCCTATCCCCATCTGCATTTTGCCTTGAGGAGTGCAGGGAAGCTCCTGTTGGGAAGTTCACTCCTAAGACAAATTGCACATTCAGCGGGAGGAATTTTTATCAGAACAACAGCAGGGAAAGGAAGGATCCACCTCACACAACATGGTTTAAATCCGGATTGGGGCCACCTCTGGTGACAATTGCTGTTTAAAACTGCACTGTTTTGTTGCATACTAAAACATATTTAATATAATCGGTAATTTGGCCTGTTTTGGGTCTGGGGGCACATTTAGAAATCTAAGAAACTGTCATGGGTTACCACAAAATACCCATTTCATAGAAGAAAACCTGGCAGCGCTCAGAACCTCCTCCCCAAGACAGGCGAAATGCCAGCCAACCCCCCAACCCTCAATTAAACAAAAACTGGGAGGATCAGTAGGCCTTGGCAGGTGCCAAAGGATAGCACATTGGGGACCTCAGGACAAGACCATACCAAACCTTAAAGGATGGAAGATTTATGGCTCAAAGCGGCAGTATAAACCCTGTCATCAGTCAGACTCACACAGTGGCCAGTACGTTTCTTTATCTTATTGAAACAAATAACACCGTTTTCAGCAAAAAAATTAATTGCAGCTCTTTTTAGCAATCCAAGCAATAACTTGTTCCGTTCTGTTTAAGGTTCAGTTCTGCAAATGCAGTAAGGGCCATAGCTCAGTGGTAGAGCACATGCTGTGTGTGTGGAAGATCCCAAGTTCAATCTCTGGCATCTCCAGGCCGAGCTGGGAAAGACCTCTGTCTGAACAGAGCGCTGCTGCCTGTCATTGCAGCCTGTACTGGTTTAGATGGACCATGGGTCTGACTCAGTATAAGGCAGCTTCCTGTGTCAAGTGACCTTTGTGCCCCTAAGTTGTTGCTTTCTTTGTACAGCTGTAGTAATGGAAAATGTGCACAATGCATTGATGCCAATTGTTGAAATTACACCTCTGATCACCAGAAATGAGGTAATGTATACCTGTGTGATTACTTATTGGTTGTTTATACCCCACCCCACAAGGTCTTTCACAAAATAGGAAACACAAGAAAACCAATTTATTATTTATTTATTATTTATTTATTAATAATATTTATTAGTCGCTTTTCCCCCAAAAAAGGAACTCAGAGCAACTTACAAAAAAAAAAAAACCTGTACTCGAAGTGGCTTATAACAAAAGCAAACAACAATTACAAAAACAATTTCATAATAAAATAATACAGCAGCAGTAATAAAACAACAAATGTCACAGCAACACATTTATATATGTAAAGGCATATATAAATATACTAAAAGCAACATGTCCCTGACGCTGCAGCACACAGATTGCTTTACAATCTTCATCCTTGTTTGTCAGCTTTGGGACCTTTGTCCTGCACAATCAGCCCATTTTACAGGTGGGGAACTGAGGCAGTCAAGACAGTGGTTGCCTCTGGACAGCATGTACTTAAAAAGTTTAATTGCATAGTACTCTTGTTCTTTGCCAGCTTACCTTACTGTGTCTCAGGACGTCTCTATTCTGAGATAATATTCCTCTAATTTGCTATTGTGGCCCAGTGAATGGGCTGGGGGACAACTGATATTGTAGCATTATTTGAAACTAAGTGGGTGTTAGCCTGCTCAAGGCTCCATTGACTAGTGTTCAGGTGGATCACATTTTTTAAATGTTCAAAAACAAAACAAAACTCACAAAGTAAGACCTGAATTAGAAAGAACAGGGGCTCTAGACTTTGCTACCTTTTGTTATTGTTGCTTTCAGGGGTGGAGGACACCCCTCCTGCCCAATCACAGTTGTGTTTAAAATCTTGGCAGTCTCCATTGGTTTCCATGAGCAGCTCTCACTTCCACAGGGGAGGGGATATTTTAAAGCATCTATTCCAGAGGTGGGGAATGTCTGTCCCGTAGGCCAATCTTGGTCCACCAGAGTCCAAGTTGGCCCCTAAGGCCATTTTCCCCAAACCATGCCCACCTGATCAATAACTGACATCACTGGATGATGTCAGGTGATATTTGGAGGTGGTGGTCAGGGTTCAATCCTATTGGGTGTTGCTTCAGCAGCCCATTCCCCAGAGGCAACATGCTAGTGAAGTAGACCCCTCTCCCAGCCCCAACAGTGAACTTTGACAGGTGGACAGGACCACCCACCTGTCAAAGTTGGCCCACAGGGGTGGGGAGATAAAACTTTTGCCTGATCTATCCCTGATAGATGCCTGATCCCCACTCCTGATCTATTCAAAGTGAAAATTCAAGGAATGGTCCTCTGTGGCTTTTTTTATAACTCTGGATTTGAGTTAAAAGGCTTTCGACGGGTCCTTTTGAGGAGCAAAGGTGAAAGAAATTGAAAAGCCGATGTCATGACTGATCCAACTCCATCCACTAGGCCAGCCTTCCCTAACCCGATGCCCTCCTGCTGTTGGTGGACTCAAGGTTCTGTCTGCCCCAGCTGGCATGGGCAGTGGTGGTGGAGAATATCAGTACTGGCCTACCTTACAAGGATGGTGTAAGGATTTGGAGTATGTGAACACTTTGGAAAATTATACGCTTCCCATAGTGCATACTGAAACTATGGAATTTGCTTCCACAAGAAGTAGTGATGGCCACCAATTTGGATGGCCTTAAAAGAGGATTAGACAAATTCATGGAGGATAAGGCTATTAACAGCTGCCAGCCTCAATGGCTATGCTCTACCTGAAAGGCAACATGCCTCTGAATGCCATTTGCTGGGAATCCCAGGTGCAGAGAGTCCTGTTGTGCTCAAGTCCTGCTTGCGGGCTTCCCATTGGGGCATCTGGTTGGGACAGATGGGCCGGGGGACTGATCCCAGCAGGGCTCTTCTTAGGTTCTTATGCAAAGTATTATTAATGGATGATGAAAACGATGATGGGAATTGTGCAGCAACATCTGGAAGGCAATGAGTCTGGCAAGGCTGCAGTAGACCAGGCTTCCCCCACTTTTGTTCATTCTTCGCTGCCATACTATTTTAATATAACTAAATAAAACAACACCAACTCCGCCCTTGTTTTTACTTTACAGGTGCATAATGTGTCTTGCACAAACACATTCAAGATAGATAAAGCTCGTGCGCACCTGGGCTATTCCCCAAAGAAGTACTCATTTGCTGACTGTGTGGATCATTATTTGAAAACCAGACCTCGCAAGAGAAATTTTTTCTTACTCAAATGCTTCCTTGTGACAGTCTTCTTCATCAGTCTGGTCCTTCTGGCTGTTTACTTCCAAGAGGTTTCAACGTTTCTCAGAGAGAACTGGGACAAGTATCGGTATCTTGTGGAATAAGCCAGCCATTGTCAGGTACAAGGCTAGGGGTTTGGAGAGCATTGTTCTTGGATTGTATGGCCTGCTTTTCTCAGCTCTAAAGTAGTAGGCAAACAGATACATTAAGAGGAATAAGGAACACACAAGGCAATTGTTCTGAGGTGGCTAATGAACAGGAAGCCAAAGATGATCATCCAAAGGCACACTCAAAGCTCCAGGGACTTTGGGGGGTGTTGTTTTAAACCAACGGTCTCCTCCTCCAGTTGATTCCTCAACTTTTTGTCAGAATGAGGCAGAGAGGTCAGAAAGAGTGCTTGAAACAGCTGCGTACAAATAACCCTCCATAGCAACGCCATGATGACCTCCTGCCACTGTGTGTCGTGATGAGAAATGGACCGATAAAATGGGGGGGGGGAGAGATCCAGGTAAACACTCTTGGCAGTCCACACAGCACCATCTTGCGCAGCATCTAACTCTCTCCAACTTTACAACAGTAAAACGCATGGCCTGAAAATAAAAGCACACTTGAAAACCCACCTGTCTCTGAGGGCCAAAGTAGACATAACGGCTTGTAAAATGCTATCCATTGGTCTGCCATATTCACATATAAAATAGGATTGGGGAAGAGGATATATTATTTTCATGAAATGAACATATTGGGGTGTGTTGCTTTAAGAGGGATGGGGAACATCTTAAAGTGGTTCACATAAAATACAACATTTAAGAACATCTCAACAAAATTAGCCTATATTATTAAAAGTATCACTCCAATGTCAAAAATACAGTATCTTGCAGCCGCAGAGATTAGGCTACACAATCATAGTCCTAGCTGCTGTTAGTCAAGGAGAAAAGTTAGGATTTTTCTACAGGTCTCTTTAAAAATATCCAGGGATAAGATCTGCTTTGATTGTGGGGGATAGCATTGTACAGTTGTGGGGCCACGGCGGGAGTGCTTGCCAACCAAATCCTTTTACTGGTGGACATTTTAACAGGGCTTCAGATACAGATCTTAAAGTATGGGCAGTCTCAGATAGAGGTAGGCAAGTCACTTCTGCCTAAACAATCCAAGGGCTTTCAGGGTCATTGGCAGTATTTTAACTGGGACACTCCCTCCCTCAGTGGACTACTACACACGCATGCACGCACACCTACTTACCTTTCAGCGGATTAATAAACAAAGTTTTTCCTAGAAAATAATAGCAAAACACGTTAAATCCGGCGGGGGGCGGGGAGTTCGCGACAGTTAAGGGAGAGAGAGAACAAAATAAGTTCAGAGAATTTCAGCCAACGGTGTTGTGTGTTTTCCAGTTGCGTTCCTTACAGACGCTGCAGTAATCACGTGCTTTTTGCGTGCGGCACGTCGAGATGTTGAAATCTATCCTATTTAGGAAAAACGGGATTTTAAGAGCACCAATATTTCAAGATCACCTTCCTAAATGGGAACAAATACGGAGATTGGGAAAAAATGCTTGGCAGCGGTGGGATTCGAACCCACGCCATCGAAATGACTGGAGCCTAAATCCAGCGCCTTAGACCACTCGGCCACGCTACCGCTTAGCTATTGAGTGACTCTGAATGGTATATAAGGTACATTCAAAGTATTTCCATTACTATGTTTCATTCCAAAACAGGGGGGGGGTTACATTGCAATATTTTCCTGTTTCACGTCCCCCCCCTTCCATCTACCAAAGATGGTTTCCCTCTCTGAGCCGGGAACAAAATGAACCCTCATGCAGATTTATGCCATGTCATTTTATTCATTTAACTAGGAGCTGTTAAATACAGCTCACCCCCACCCCACCCCCAAAGGAGAACATCTCAGGAACAGGATTAGATGTCGCTGCATTAACTGCGCCGTAATAGGCAAAACGCCAAACGGCTCCCTTTAAATTAAACGAACCCTAATGGCGTCTTTCGTACCGAACTGCAAACGTGGAGCCGCTATTACAGGGTGCTGTTTCACATTGTGGACACAAGGAGGCACTAGTGCTCTAGTACAGTATTTTCTTTTCAGAGAGAAGCGTTCTAAACCCCCTTCAGAGACTATAGATTTGTTCCATCCTATTTTCCTGCCCTCATCAGTCCCGCAAGCTTTCATGCTATTTCCTTAAGGAAGCTACCAGTGTGTAGATAAAGAGGGCCAACTAGGAGGTCAATGTTCCTCATAATTTTTCCCCTCCTGCACATAACCATTTTTTAGTTTGCATTTTCTTCATATAAATGGGTGGGTCATTAATTCTTTTATATATTTTTGTTTCCTGGGGTGGACAAGGTGAACAAGTTGAGGCTATGTCCTGATCAGACAGTTGTGATGAGGGTATGACTAAATCATTTATGTATTACACCCACAGACCAACAGGATTAAAGACACAATTAAAATAATCTAACCCTCTTAAATAGTTAAAAATAGATATGGGGGGAGGGAATTTAAGAAGCCAACAAAAAATTATCTTAATGTGCATTGAAGTCAGAAGGTTTTTCTCAATATGTGTATACACCATACATTTAAAGCACATGCCTTCCCCCAAAGAAGCCCCTCTCAGAGCTACAGTTCACACCACTATTAATAAGCGACAGTCATGAGGATTGTTTAAATGTGTGGTGTGTAAAAGAACATGATCCACAGACTCTAGTGCTATCTAGCTCCACAGAGAGACAAACATTTGTGAACTGTGACCTTGTCATCTTGTTAATCATCCACGATCAATGCAGAAGGCAGCACAAACATAAATGCTCTCCTATATCTGGAGACCATTGTCACTCCAGGTAGGCTGCAGAGAGTAGTGAAGTTGCACTTCCCCTGAAAAACCAACCAGGAAAGTCGAGGTGGTCAGGCACAGCGCTGAGAAGAAAATGGAAATGGGATCCCGACTTATGGCGACCCTACGAATAGGGTTTTCACAGTAAGCGGTATTCAGAGGGAGTTTACCACTGCCTTCCTCTGAGGCTGAGAGGCAGTGACTGCCCAAGGTCACCCAGTGAGCTTCATGGCTGTGTGGGGATTCGAACCCTGGTCTCCCAGGTCCTAGTCCAACACCACAAAATCCCCAGGAGGGCCTGGGGCTCTGGAGGCCTGGACCACAAAAAAACAAACAATACATTGCAAAATAAATGTTGGTATCTCAACAGATCAGAGAGTGGCTATAAAGTCTGTTGCAAAATGTCAAGATATCCAAGTCTTCTATCAGCATCAACATTGATTAATATGATTCAGACATGGCAAAGTGCAACCTGCACCCGGAGAGTTTCAAGTGGAGACCAGAAGTACTAGCCCCAGTTCAAATTTGACAAGGAGCATTTCCTAGACTTCTCTTAAAGGAACAGTGCACCATAGTGGCAGATAAAGAGAAAGCTAATACACAGGAGTGTGTGGTCACCTCTTCCTCTTATTTGGTCTGTGACAAGAACACATTGAAACAAGTCTACATTTGTTTTAAGGTGAAATTATGGACTACAAGTACCAGAGAAGAGTAAGAAAAAGATGAAAAAAATGTCAGCCTGAGCTTTGTTTCAAAATCACCATGTGGGGATGAGGGAGCTAGTGAAAGTCTGTTATCAGGTGCTCAAGCATTATTAGAAGAAAAAACTAATGAGGATCCTGCTGAAGCAGAAGCACTAGCACTAATCAGGGTAAGGATAGGTTGGTCTCACACCTCATTATTGAATACTTCATTGTGAATTAATTTGCCCGCACACTTGGCACACCAAATGAAATTTGCACATTTTTAGCTTATATTTTATTTTTGTTTGTAAAACTAAATATGAAACGTTCTTCAGACATCAAGTTAACATTAGTGTACAGCACTAGTAGTGCAGTACTTGCAGAACATTTAGGATGTATCATTAATATTCTGGACCTCCTTGGTAGGTCCTGCAGTAAGTAAAAAAAGTTAAAAACTATTTACACCATTGGAATGGCTCAAAATAATGTTGAACATAGGCAATACAAACAAATATGCATTTTTCAAGCGTTTTTTTTAACATAACCCCTTGGCTCGGGTCAGGATCCAACGATAAAGTATGAACCATTAAGAGCTCCGTCTTCAGTAGCCAGCCAGTTAGTTGCTTGACAGTTTTGGCCTGGCTGGAATGTATCTGTTAACTCTGATCATGCCAGTTGCTTGCCTGTCTGGAGACCAGAGACAGGAGCCTGTGCGAGTAACGAAGAACCTGGTACATTCTGCAAAGGTAAAATTCACAATTCATGCTCTGGCCCTTTTGGCCTCGCCTCCCACAGGTATGTGGCCCGCAGGAAGCTCTCCAAAAAGGAATACGGCCCTCGGGCTGCCAAAGATTCCCCAGCAGCCCTATATTAAGGTATCACCAGGCGCCGCAAGGCCAACAGGAGCCCCTGGTGAGGTACTGATGGAGCAAGAGGCAAGCCTAGCTGAGCATCGGCGACTCAGTGTGACACGTGAAAGAGTCGCTTGCGATTTGCAGGCCCTTCGCCTCTGTGCTCCGGGCAGCTGCTCTCCGCCCCAGGACACGGACGGCTCTGCCTCTTGGGCTTGGAGAACCGCCGCCTCCTCCCCGCCGCGTGGGCTGAGCGAGGGAGGCGTGCAGTCAGGTCGTCACTGCGTTGGGCAAGCCCAGCCAAGAAGAGCATTCTAGCAGCTGCCGCTGCACGCTGCAACGTGCGCTGAGCCGAGCACACAAGTCCGCTCCCTCGGGGGAAGCCGCCGGCGCGCGCGAGAGCCACTGGCCCTTGCACGTCGCCTCTGCTCCTCCCCCTCCCCGTCGCTGGCTCGCTCGCGGGAGCTTTGCTGCTGTTTTTCTGCAGGAGGGGGGGAGAGACTGGAGAGGTGGCAAGCAAGCAAGCCCCTTTCCTGGTTTTTGCAAAGCTGCTGGTGGTGCTGGGTGTGGATCTTTGTATGAAAGGTAGGCCCGGCGTAGCCCTTGATCCCGTCGTTTTGGGGGGTCAGTAATGCAAGGAAATGCAGGCTGTGGTTGTGTGTTGAGGGCCGTTTGCGTGCCTCGGAGCCCGCACCTCCCGCTGGCATGGACAAAGCCGGCCAGATGTCTCTGCAGGCCCGTGCAGTGCTCTAGCGAGCTGCGATCGTAGCAGTAGCACAGGAAGGTTTTTCTTTGTCCTCCCCTCCTTAGCAACTCTTTGAAGCAGCACACAGAGTGACCTCCTTCCACTCGCTGGCCGTCCCGTCCCTTTCCCCTGCCGCCGCCGCCTATTTTGCTGACACGTCTGAATTCGAGAGCTTTCCTAGGAACTGCGGCGCTGCTGACCTCTGTGTTGGCGACCGGGCTGTAGGGAGGGTTGCAACAACTCAGCAGCGAGGATTTTCAAAATAGAACTGTCGGGAGGGTGACTGTGGGAGTTCCACGCTCCAGGGTTGACAGAAACAACATCTATTGCGTTCCTGGCTGTGTGGTGTGTGTTTTGTTTAATTCCACCCCCAACCCCGTGACTCGTTTTGTCCCGCATTGGGATCCGGAAAGAAGGATTTGCGTGAGTTTGTGTGTGCGTTAGTTTATCATTTTTCATTTATGATCTCGTTGGCGATTTAATTTTATTTATTTATTTATTTTTATTACATTTGTATACCGCCCCATAGCCGAAGCTCTCTGGGTGGTTTACAACAATTTTCTTCTTTCTCTGAGGAACCAGGGTCACAATCTGACAGCGAGTCAGCAAGTGTTTTTGTGGTCATGCGCTGCAGGGCCCTGTAAGGAGAACAGATCGCCGAAAAAGAAAAACAGCCCTGCATGGGTGGGTGGCTGGGTGGGGCGCTTCCAGACGACCTGTTGATGTTGAACATTCATCCTGGTTTGTTTGCAGGGAGATTAGACGAGCATTAAATGAGCATTCATTCTGATTTGTTTGATCAAGGAAGTGTTGTTCCATTCTTGCCAGTACATTTTCCCTGTCACTTTCCTTATTGCAGAAAGGCCAGTCTTCAAAAGACTGCTGTAACTGCATAGTCTGAATTTGTTGGGATGTGATTGAATCTCACTCTAACAGAACAGTCTGGAACCGCTTTGGCTGCATGAAAAAGGAGAGAAAGAAAACACTTAACACACAGTTGCCATTTTAAACGTCAGGATACCATCTCCGTCCTTTTGGAGAAAGTTGTTAGTGGTGTTTTTCTTTAATCCAAATCTAGCTGAACACCATATTTGGGTGGGGGAAGCAATTCGCTACACGTTTGCCTGGGATGGGTAGCCCCATTAAACAGAATTGACAGAATCCTATACACAACTACGCAGAAGGAAGTCCCACTGAATTCAGTGGGTCTTACTCCCGGGAAAGTAGGTGCAAGATTGCAGCTTGATAGCACAAGCTTAGGCCTGACTACTCAAAAGTAAGCCTCATTGCATTCAGAGGGGCATAGTCCCAGATAAATGGGAATAGGCTTGCAGCCTTAAATTACTTAGTTTTGAAATTTAGATATACTGCTCTTCAGCTAGGCATCCAGGATGGGTCTACATCAAAGTAATTGTTTATTTTCTTAAATTTAAAGCAGAATAAAATAAAAATGCAGTGGAAGAATACAAATGGAGAATTTGTGTAAAATAAAATAAACAGCAGCTAAACCCTAAAACCTAAACCTGGAAGAATAAAAATGTCTTCCCATGGTGTAGGAAATAACAAAGTGGGAGAGGAAATTTTAAACCCAGGGGGCCACCACCAAGAAGGTGTTCTCTCTGATGGCTACTGTGCCTTGCCAGATGTGTGATTTACTTTTGAGTAACAAAACATAGGGTTGTGCGGTAGATTATCTGTTTAGGGGAAGGACTTGTAGCTCAGTGGCAGAGCACATGTTTTGCATGCAGAAGGGCCCAGGCTCAATTCCTGGTGCCTCCATATAGGATTGGGAAAAGCTCCTGCCTGAAATCCTGGAGAGCTTCTGACAATCGGTGTAGACAATAATGAATTAGATCAGTGGTTCTTAACCTTTTCCACTGCCAGCACCCCTTGGATTTCCAAAATATGCTCTCACACACCCTGAAAAAATACCATTCATTTTTTATTTAATTTTAATTTTATTTTTATGTGTGTTTTAGCCTAACTTAGCTAAGATAAATGACAGTTTTACAAAATCTGTGGTTGGGCCTCGCACCCCTAGAAAAAGTGTCTCACACCCCCGGGTTAAGAACCACTGAATTAGATGAACCAATGTTCTGACACTCTGTAAGGTGGTTTAAAAGGAGCATTAAAAATATTAAAAACAGTATGGATATTTAGTGCAATGGATGTGCTCTCTCCCATCTTCAGCCGCAAATCCACAGACACGCTGTGGACCACCAAAATGAAGTTCATGGACCACTGGTGGTCTGCAGACTACAGTTTGGGAGCCCCTGCCTTGGAGCAATGTGCTTTATTCTCACACCTGCCTTCTGTTTATGGTACTCTAGATTGATCTCTGGGAGAGGCTGATATATTGAGGGTCTCCTTGAAGCAGAGGGTAAGATTAAATAGGCCTGGTTCTCACGCAGTGCTAAACCAAACTATGGCTAAGTGTGAATGAGTGAGTGTGCAAAAATTGCAGTGCTTTGTTCCTCCCTGGTTCTGCTGGTGCCATGCTACCAGTAGATAAACCATGGTTTGCCTTAGCGTTGCATCCAAACCTGGGCTTGTGCTTTGTCTCTCTCGTGGTTTGTCTGGGGGAGACAAACCATGAGCTTGGGTTTAGATGCAAGGCTTAGATAGACCATGACTTAGGATCCAGGAATGCAGCGGCAGGATCAAGGCAGGAGTGAAGCGGGCACAATTATGTTCATGCTTAGCCATGGTTTGGCTTAGCGTTAAATGTGAACTGGGTCATGGGCTCTGGGCTACCCCTTGACTCTGTAACATCTTTGTTAAAACAACTCTGATGCTAATAGTCCCTGAAATCTGAACTGTAGCACTCCTTTTACTATTCGCTTAATTTTTACTTCTTTTCTGATCCAGTTTGTGTTGTCTCGTGTATTTTCACCCCAGGGGATATATTCGGGCAAACTCCCAAGGGCCACATTTATTTATTTATTATTTGATTTATGTCCCGCCCTTCCTCCCAGCAGGAGCCCGGGGTGGCAGTGCCAATGATAGGCAGGGACAGAGGCAAAAGTGGGCAGAGCAGCACATGCAAATTTGACTGTTGTCTAGTAGGCTATTTTCTCTATCTAGAGGCATTATTTATTTATTTATTTATTACATTTGTATACCGCCCCATAGCTGAAGCTCTCTGGGCGGTTTACAACAATTAAAAACAAATATACAAATTAAAAAACACATGTTTTAAACAATTTTAAAAAACACATGCTAAAATGCCTGGGAGAAGAGGAAAGTCTTAACCTGGCGCCGAAAAGATAACAATGTTGGTGCTAGGCGCACCACGTCAGAGAGATCATTCCATAATTTGGGGGCCACCACTAAGAAGGCCCTCTCCCTTGCTGCCAGCCTCCAAGCTTCCCTCGGAGTAGGCACCCGGAGGAGGGCCTTTGATGTTGAGCGTAGTGTGCGGGTGCGTTTGTGTCGGGAGAGGCGTTCCATCAGGTATTGTGGTCCCAAGCAGTGTAAGGCTTTATAGGTTAAAACCAGCACCTTGAATCGAGCTCGGAAACATACAGGCAGCCAATGTAAGCGGGCCAGAGGTCAAGGACACATTGCAGCAAGGCAAAATTTGTGGGATCCAAAGCAGGCCCAATGAGGAGTGTGGCCTGGGAGAGTTACAAGGGCCAGTTAGAGAGGCATGGAGGGCTGCATTTGGCCCCTGGGCTTCTCCACCCATATTCTGTGTTAATGGAGGATGCTGGTCTTGTGGCGTAAACCAACATTCACCCCCCCCCTTATTCCAGCATGAGTACAAAGGCTGTGGCGGGTGCCCCTTCCCCTCCCCCCCACCTCCTCTTCAAGTAGATATTGTGCTCCATTACTTTTAATTGTGCTCCCACTCAGATATGTTTACATGCTGGTCAGTGTGTGCACACTAGGGGAAGAGAAGGCTTTCTCATCCGTTCTCCTGTGCTTTTTGATAAACAGAAGATAACAGCATTAAGGGAATCTGAGATTATGCAGGAACAGGCGAGTTCCTTACAAGATAATGGCTGTTTTCTGATTCTAAAGCACCCTAGCTGAGCGCTACCCATCAATTAGACTCAGAATATTCTGTCTTTTGGGGTTGTTTTCATTGAACAGTTGAAAGTTGGAGCACCAGAAAGATTTTCTGTCTGCCTGGCCTTTTCTTAATGTTATAGCATTTGCCCTGTAGATACCAAAGTTTATCTTTTTTATACTGGGTGGGAGGTTGATCCTTTAGAAAACAATCCTATGTATGTTTACTTGGAGATAAGTCTGACAGAGTTTACTCCCTGGTGAGTGCATCCCATTGAGCACAGTAGGACTTACCTCTAGGTAAACATAAGGTTACACTGCAAAAGAGCATTTACAGTGGGATGTTGTGGGTTTCAGTGCATCCACTGTTATGTCATGGAATTAAATCTTCTGTAATTGAATCAAGGCAGGGATTATTCTGATACTTCCCCAGGAAGAGCTTTCCCAAAAGCTGACTTCTGCTAACTGGTGTGAATGACAACGAGACATAAGAACATAAGAAGAGCCTGCTGGATCAGGCCAGTGGGCCATCTAGTCCAGCATCCTGTTCTCACAGTGGCCAACCAGGTGCCTGGGGGAAGCCCGCAAGCAGGACCCGAGTGCAAGAACACTCTCCCCTCCTGAGGCTTCCGGCAACTGGTTTTCAGAAGCATGCTGCCTCTGACTAGGGTGGCAGAGCACAGCCATCATGGCTAGTAGCCATTGATAGCCCTGTCCTCCATGAATTTGTCTAATCTTCTTTTAAAGCCATCCAAGCTGGTGGCCATTACTGCATCTTGTGGGAGCAAATTCCATAGTTTAACTATGCGCTGAGTAAAGAAGTACTTCCTTTTGTCTGTCCTGAATCTTCCAACATTCAGCTTCTTTGAATGTCCACGAGTTCTAGTATTATGAGAGAGGGAGAAGAACTTTTCTCTATCCACTTTCTCAATGCCATGCATAATTTTATACACTTCTATCATGTCTCCTCTGCAGCCAGCTTTCGTTTTTAAGCAGATATCGTTTCTGGACTGTTTGATTGCAGGTTGTTGATGTAATATCACCCAATGTTGATGTAATGGCACCCAAATGCACTCCGTCAGCAGATCTGTTTATTGACAAGCTCACATTTGTCGACATGGATAGGGGGATCTGAAAATGGAACAGATGGAGTGAGAAGGAAAAATACTTTTATTGTTGTTGTTGCAAACATGGCTGCATGATACCAGCTCCCTACATAGTTAAGCATTATGCAACTGTTGCTGTGCCAACATATCAAACTGTTGCAAAAAAATAATCCCCTCCAAACCATTCCACTCGATTATGTAGACGTGTCATGTCCTATAATTCTCGGTGGGATTATAGCACATGAGGATCAACAGATCTCTCTCTGCTTTAATCCAAAGAAAGGCCTGCTGTAGACTTAGAATTTATCTGCATCACATGCAATGATGGATAAGAATTCGAATTTTCTGCATTTTTCATGCATTGCCAACTTTGCATTCAAAGACTGTATGGACTCCCTCACTTTTGTGGTGGTATGATCTAGGAAACTCTTGTCTTTTAAAGCTAGATGCATGGTGGCCTAATGTATTGGGAAAGAGCTATAGCAGAGTGGTGCAACAGAAGGTTCCAGGTTTAGCCCCTGGCATCTTCAGGTAGGGCTGGGAGTGTCTCCTGCCTGAAACCCTGGAAAGGCACTGCCTGTCAGTGTAGACAATACCGAGCTAGATGGACTGATGGTGTGGCTCAGTATAAAGCAGCTTCCTATGTTAAAATTACTTTTCAGGATACAAAACGGGCAGATTGTTTCAGATAGTATTTGTTGGAACAGTATGTAAAAGGACTGCTTCTGTTTCCAGTGCACAGTAGCAGGCTGTGAAAACCGCTTGGCACAAAAACAGTGTTCATACTTATACCAAGAATTCAGGCAAGAAGAAATGCAAATGACTGTCCTGATTATAATAATTGATTCAGTGTCTTAGAGAAAGCAGTTGTTGTCTCTATAAATTTAATGGATCCTATAAGGCTCATTTGTTTAAAGTAATTTTTATTTCGTAGTTATATAATGTTGGATTTAAGGTTCTGCCGTGCTGTTCAGGCTTCAGCTTGGTGCCACTTGACCTGGGCATAAGCCCCTGAATATATAGGTATAGGATTGCAGTCATTTACCATACGCTTTTTTGTGTTGCATTTCCTTGCACTTCTGATCCAGGCAGATAACAAAATGTACATTCTGAACTTCATGAGCACTAAATCGGTAACATGTTGAGACTGCAATCCTATATGCACGTACCTGGGGTTGCTGTTTGCTTGTTTGTTTTTGAGAGAGAAAGAGAGAGAGAACACAGAGAAGCAATCTTAGGTAGCTCTTCTTACAAGTCAGATGACTTATAGATAGGCCATAAAAAAATTATTTTACAGCAAAGATGGGGAACCTGTGGCTCTCCAGCTGCTGTTGCTCCAACTCCCAGCAGTCCCAGCCAGTGTTAATCAGGGGATCCCGTCAGGCCACACGCATGTCATTCCGGCGTACGCATAAACCCTCATTGGATCCTTCAATCCTGGTTCAGTTTGCTAAGCAGCAACTCTGTGGAACAGGAAGAAACAGGAAGCATGACCAAGGAAAAACCACAAACTCCTAATTATCACTGAGATGAAGACATCAATATTATACAAAGCTCAAAAATGTAATAAAATGTTGTTATGGAAATGATAGAATATAAAATATGTAATATGGAAGTAATTTAAAATATCTTTATATATTTTTGCATAAGCTTAATGGTGTTATAGGAAATATAACATATATGAAACAATGGAAGATAATATATATATAATATATGCATATATATGCATAAGCCAACTATGATTAACAACCAGCATGACCAATTGTCAGGGATGATGTGAGTAGTAGTCCAACATACATCATCCACATCCCTTTTCTAAAGAAACTAGTGAGTTTTAGAGGAGAAGCTACATGAACCGCCTTCCCTGCTTTACTAACGTGGAAGTAAGATGCACTTGGCTTCAGTGAACCCTTCCATGTAAAGCTCCATCTGCGCTATACATTTAAAGCACTGTTCTACCATTTTAGTTGTCATGGCTTCCCCCAAAGAGTCCTAGGAACTGTAGTTTAAGGGTGCTGAGAGTTGTTAGGCAACCCCCTACTCCCCTCACAGAGCTGCAGTTCCCAGAGTTCCCTGGGAAAAGGGATTGTTTATTTATTTATTCATTTGTTAAATTTATACCCCGCCTTTCTTTTCATGCTAGAAACCCAAGGCGGCTTACATATTCCTATGTAGACCTTCACCTTCTATACATATAATAGCCCTCCTGTCCTGACGGTAGACCATATTGTCCTCACCCAGCTTTGATTTTCAAGTATGTATTACTGTTACGGCCGACGGCAGATTTTATTACTTTTTACCCAGCTCTTCCACAAATTTTATATATTTATGTATTTTATGTATTTTAATCCTAGCTCTTGTGGCGGCTATCTAGCTTTAAGCAATAAAATATATGTATGTATGTATATTGTGTCTGCTAAATTCTGGACCCTTAATTTAACTGGCAAACCACCCTGAGTGCGTCGGCACCAAAGCAGTATATAAATGTAGGCAATAGAACAATAGGTTGTGTGTACAGTACACAACACGCAGAAATGGGTAAGGGGTGCAGAAAGCAGCATTCTAAGAATTTCAGCTTTCTTTTTTAAGAAGCTTTTCGTCCTTGAGGCTGCAGAGAGCCTGAAATCCAGCTTTTCTTGGGACAGAATTTTGATTATCTTTTTGCGGGCAGGAGGGAAGGGCAGAATATGTATAGAGGGGCCAGAACATTTTTTTTATAATAATTTTTTTATTCAAATTTTTATAAAAACAAATACAAATACAACAAAAACAATACAACAGAAAAAAATAAAATAAAAAGAAAAACTTGACTTCCGATTTGTTACAGAACAGCTATAAGTATATAATATATATCAAACCTGTCTCCTAAAACATACGAAATTCACTTTTTTCCAAAGTCTATCTTAATTAATCGTCAAATCCCATTATCATCATTTCATTTTTTTCTTTCAACAAAAAGTCCAAAAGAGGCTTCCATTCCTTAAGAAATGTATCTGTCATTTTTTCTCTAATAAGACATGTCAATTTCCATCTCAACTAAGTCCATTAATTTCAATAGCCATTCTTCCATTGTTGGTATCGATTCCATTTTCCACTTTTGTGCATATAGTTTATCAGAGACATAACTCATTGTGAGCTCGCATTCGGGCATAGCTTCCAACGTGCAAATGAGAGCATCGTAGGATTTATCCAATGAGGAAAGTAACACAAAAACTTGCTGTAAGTCCAAGTATTCCACATTTCTTTCTTGTAACTGTACAAACAAGCCTCGAATAGTTTGTATGTGTTCACGCATGCTTATTCCCTCTGTTAAGCGCATTTGGAATAGCTTTCTCGCGAGTAGAACTTTACTTCCAGCTGTGGTTTTAATATGAACACTCCGCAGCTCCTCCCAGACCTCTCTTGCAGTTTCTGTTTCTCTTACGTACAGTAGCTGAGAGTCTTGTACACCAAGTATAATAGTAGCTCTTGCCTTCTGGTCTTGGCGTAGCCATTCCTCTGTGGGGTTAGAAGGTGCGTCTGCCTCAATGACGTTCCACAGGTCCTCTCGGATTAGCAGCATCTGCATCTTTATCCGCCAGCTTGTGTAATTCGTGTCATTTAGACGCTCCAATGGCATACCTGAGGTGTAGGACATTGCCATATTGGTTTCTCCAGGTGTTTAGCTTGACCACGGTCGTCCTGCTGGTTTTTTCTTTCTTCCAGCGTGTTCTGGCTTACTGGTACTGTGGGTTAGCCCCCAAATTCTGGGCCCATAACCCTAAATGTTAGCGTGTATTTATGAGGTCTATAGCCAAGTACCAGTAATGTAGAGTAAATGCCAGTCACACACAGAAGCACTTCAAGTAAGAAGGACTTTTATTGGCAAGTAGCACCAACAGGTCCTATTAGTAGAGTTCAAACACTCACTAGCACAAGTCACCAACAAAGTTGCCAGCATACCGCTCCGCATCAACACCTTTGTCTCCTTTTACACCCCCACACAGGCTGCTCTCTCGCTCTCGCTTTATGGGCTAAAGTGTGAAGAGCTAATCTCCTGCAGCCAAGGTTAATCACTCAGCCTTCCCGTTAACTCATTCCTCTCCTGTTTTCCTGGAGGATCTAAAACATTTACTCACTGGTAACACTAGATATTCCAACACATTCAAAACATTCCTGATGTTATCACGTAATTGTCTTTTAGGTAAAAACCCCGCTTGATCTTCCTGAATAAATTGTTGCAATATTATTTTCATTCTTTCAGCCAAAATCATTGTAAAAATTTTATAGTCATTATTCAGTAAAGATATTGGCTGATAATTTTTTGTTTTAGTTAAATCCTGCAGGATTTAACTAGAGGGGCCAGAACATAATGAGGTATCTGCTTGACCATCACAATAAGTATCATCTTGGAGCTGCCAGTGCAACTCCAGCTTGTGCATAAGCAAATTGCCATCCTGCTTGATGGACTTTGCACCACTGACAGGCTTTAATAACAGGTCTCTGTCTTTCTCTTGACACGAGGTAGCAAGACTGTCTCCTCACATAGGCTCATTCAGGTCTTGAACAGCAGCATGGGCGGGGGCGGGGGGGGGAGAGAGTCTGCTCATTTGGCACCTGTACATAGATGCCTCCTTAAAACAGAGAGCACAGGATGTTCTCCTGGAAATGAACAGCTCTGTGCATAGCTCCTCCATGTCATGAAGATAAGACTTGGACCTGGATTCCTTTCAGAAACATTTTCAGGACTGTTGACAGTGCAGCATTAATACTCAAACGTAGGGGCTGGGGCATTGAGAGAAGCACGTTGGAATCTTCTCCGTGCATGAGTTTCCAGTTTTTATCAGATCTGTGGTAAAACAATGAAAAATTCTTCCCCAGGTAAAGCTGGCTAGTTTTCGTTATCGTTTTTACACTCTTTCAGTTGTGTGACTTGGTTTAAGGCCAGGAAATAAAACCAAACAAACTGGTCCCTGTAGAAACAAGGAATCCCACGGAAAGTTACTTATTACTTTGTTGTTTAGTGTCAGCTGCTTATTAGGGAATTCAGGGTCAAACGTAAGGAGATGCAATTCATACAATTTGCAATTTCATGAACGGCTTTTTTAAAAAAGTAAACAGTAGTGTGAGGCAGGCTGGACTGGATCAGGATTCTCTCAGAAGGCAAAAGAAGGTCAAAGCCCCTTTTACACCCTCCTGTCAGGGTCCTGATCTGAACTGGGACCTCATGCCTGCTCCTAACTTCTTAAGTAAGAAAGTATTTTAACTTTCACAGTGTTGTATGAGAGCCAGTGTGGTGTAGTGGTTTGAGTGTTAGACTAGGAGCTTGGAGACCACGGTTCATATCCCCACTCAGCCATGAAGTTCACTGGGTGACCTTGGGGCAGTCACTTGTTTCTCAGCCTAACCTACCTCACAGGGTTGTTCTGAAGATAAAATGTTCTGAAGATAAAAACTATGTACACCACCTTGAGCTCCTTGGAGGAAAGGTGGGATATAAAATATAATAAATATACCGCCATTCATGCAATTGCTAGCTATCTTATATAGCTTAGCTCTAAATTGCCCTAGACATTTTAAACTGGGAGACTCTTCGTTGGATTAGGTTCAGTCCAGTCATACAGGCAAACTAGGCAACTGTCTAGCTAGGGTGTCAAAATTCTAAGCAGTGGGGGATGTGGCATCAGCTATGCAAAATGTCTAGGAGAGGGATCCATCACATTATTTATTTATTTGTTTATTTATTTATTTATTTATTTATTTATTGTATTTGTATACAGCCCCATAGCCGAAGCTCTCTGGGCGGTTTACAGTAACTAAAAACATTAAATTTGGTTCTCCACATTTCTGCAGCAATCTGCTATTTTTGTTTTAGAAAATCCTCATGAAAATTCTTCAGCATTTTAGTGTGAATTTCTCCTAATATTTTTTTGCTTGCAGTTTTGATTAATATACACATTTTTGCAAGCAATTTATCTTAATAGAATGCATTTTTGTGTGTTAGTTTCACAAATATATTCATTTTGTGCACACTTCTCCCTAATACATGCATTTTTGTAAACATTGGTTAGTTGGAAAATTGCATCGCAAAATTTGGATAAATGTGAATTTTGAAGGATGGCTGTGTTTCAGGCCTCATAGTGTTTCAGAAAGTGTGAATCTGATACATTCTGCTTTAAATGCAAACCGAATTAAATTTCTCCCCCATTCCTAATCTTCACCAGCTACCTAGGGCAGAGACACATCTGTAAAGGGGGAGGGGGTGAAAAAGAAAAAGTGGCAGACATTAAACACAGAAATGAGAAACAAGTATCTGGTTCTGCTCTGGTTCAGTTCAGTGTGCTGCAGCTGTCCTCTGGAATTGCTGTTAGCCTGCTAAAAGCTTTTGTTTGTTTGTTTAGGCAAGTCTACCCAGACATGTAATTTTATTGTGTACATTTGTTTTTAAAAATCTGTTGATTTTTTTCTATATTTTGATCATTTTATTATATTTGCTGTTATTTTTTAAAGTCTGCTTTTCTTGTTATTTTTAATGGATATTTTATACCATTTTATGCAAACTGCTTAGAGATATTGTTTTGATTAAGTGCTGTATAAATCTCACTAAATAAATAAATGTCATTATTTATTTCAATTATTTATACAGTTTAACTGTTTCATCACCAAAATTTTACATAAAAAGATTACACAAAACATAGTGGATAAAATCAATTCAAATTCATCATAAAAAAAGTTCATGTGGCTTCAGTGGTGTTGAAACATAGCTGTAAAGGGGAAGGATTTATGTTCACCAAGAGGCACAAAACACCCTTGGGCTAGCTTCACAGTAGAGCAGAATCCATAAAATTATGCCTTGATAAGACCTGCCTATCAAGTTTAGTTACTTTTTTATCCTTCTCTTAGTCTGGAGAATTCAAAGTGACGTACATTGAGTCCCCCCACCCCACTGGCTCAGAGTTTCCTTCATTAAACCATGGCCAGGTCCAGAACGACTTTCTATTGGAGACAAAATGCCAACAAGAGTCTTCAAACTACTATCTGGCAGTTGTGGGAATGTAAGGTTGTGGAGGAATACCACTAGGGTTTCCAGGTTCAGGGCCTGAGACTGATCCTGTATCTTTAGGAGAAGAGGAAGTCAGCTAAGTGCAGTTGGCTGCACCTGCACTTTTTCCTCTTCTCCTAAAGATACAGGATCAGTCTCAGGCCCTGAACCTGGCAACCCTAAATACCACTGGCACACTGCCGCTGGGACCCAAACATTGACCCCATCCCTGGCAGTGGGAGGCTGGGTCTGGGACCCACCGGCCATTTTAAATTTCCCACAATGCAGTGAGGGCTGGTCCATTAGAGGGAATGCGGCACCAGACACTAACCTCAGTTTGTCCTCAGCCAGCCCCCTCACCTACCTGTCTTCTTCCTTACAGCCAGTCCAGGGGGTGGCACTGACTGTCAGTTTCCTCCTCCGAGTAGAACTCAGCAGGAAATATGTGGATGGGGACAAAACACAAATGAGTTGTCTGCCTGTCATTGGCTCTGGCTCCACCTCCTGTTGGCCACTCTGCCTTCTGCCCTACCAGTCCCAAAAGGCACTAGCCTGTACTTCTGGAATGCCCCAGAACACCTGATATAGCACCATTCCAGGGCACTGTGGAAAATTTAAAATGGTGACTGGGGCCTCAGCTGGTTGAGGCCCTCTCAAGGCTAGACGTTGTGGACTGATGGTGTCATTCACATTGGAAACAAGGTGTGGGAATGTTGGCTTCATATAATATATTTTCCCCAGGGCAGCTTTCTTGCTGTCTTCCTAATAATTTCTTCTTTATTATTCTTCCCCACCCCACACCTTTTAAGACAGGTGAGAAACCGTTAGCCCTTCAGATGCTGCTGAACTGCAACTCTCACAAGCCCCAGCAAGCATGGCCAGTGGCCAGGGATGATGGGAGCTGTAGTTCAACAGCATCTGTAGCCCCAAAGGTTCCCCTGTTTTAAGAATTGATGCCATTGGTTGTTACCTTAATAGAATATTTTCTATTCAAGCTAACAATCTCATTGAGAGGTATGTTTTTTTCCACAGAGAATTATATGTACTCTTGTCTTCTGCTAGGAAAAGACCATCCTAATTTTAGCTTGTGGCTGACCTCAGAAGAAGAGGTCAAAGCATTTCTCTGTGCCTGATAGGAAGATTTATGGCAGGCCAGCTCTTGGCGTTAGTGGTGGTTAACAGGCTTCCCCCCCCCCACCTACAGGATTATTAATTTTTATAACTCTGCTGGTCCTTGTGGCCTTGTGTGCCACTCCATTCCTGTGACGTGTGGAGGCTTGCGTTCAACGTCTTCCACTGAAAGGTGGCCCATAACAGGTAAGCACTTTCTCTTCTTTTTGGCTTTCATGCAGGGTGAATTCACTGAGTGGTCTTGCTTCACGGCCTGAGTTTCCCATCTGAGATAAAGGGGGAAGGTTAGCGTCTTTTTAAAGGAGGTACTAACTTTTATGCAAAGCAGCCTGGAAGTCACTAAGCTTGGAGCTGTATCACATCTTTGCAGTTTGTTCTGATATGTTTTATGTGTAGACAACGAGTGACCTGCAACAAAATGTTGTAGTGAGACCTGCTCTTGTTTCCAATCAGCAGCCATGTCCTCCTCTACAATATTCCTTCCATTCACTTTCCTGCCTGGTTTCCCATTCTCCCCTAAACAGTCAGACAGCATTTTGTGACCACTGAGCCCACTCGGTCCTCATTGGGATTTTTTTTTGAGTGGGGGGAGGTGTCCCCTCCTTTACATTTTTTCCCCAGCGATTTATTTTAAATCTGCGCATAAGTACTGATACCGCCTTGTGAGGGTGGATGGTAGGGATAGAAGGATCCGTTGATGTTGGTTCTCGCCGTTTCTAATTTTTCCACTCTTAAAATTCAGTTCTTCATATTTCTGCAGCAATTTGTGAATTTGGAAAAAAAAAACCTCTGATGAAAATTCACCAGCCTTTTCTCCTAATAATTTTCTATGCAGTTTTCACTAGTGTATATTGCAAGCATTTTCCCTAATACAATGCACTTTGCATGTTATTTTCACTAATATATTCTTTTTTATGCACGCTTTCCCCTAATATGTGATTTTTGTAAACATTGTTAGGTTGCAGAACTGCATCACAAAATTTGAATAAGTGCAAATTGCAAAGGATAGTTGTGTTTTGGTTCACATATACTGCTTTGGGAAGTGCAATTTTGATAGAATCACCTTTAAATGCAAACTGAATCAAATTTCTCCCCCATCCCTAGTTGGCACTGCCATTTTTGCTACATACTTGCAGCCTGGACATCAGAAACAGGGAATTATTTATCCCCATATGAAGTTTCATCAGACTGGAATGCCTTGGAGAAATGGCCACCAAATATATGCCATTTACTGGGCCAGTGGTTCAATTGGAAAGAGGTGCAGAAGGTTACCAATCCCTACTGGATGGGTGCAGCTTCATGCTAACCTCTGCACTGGCTACCCATCCACTACCGAACCAGGTTCAAGGTCCTTGTATTAATTTACAAAGCCCTTAACAACTTAGAACTAGGGTACCTAAGGGACCATCTGAACCCTTATATCCCGGCTTGATAACTGAGAACATCATTGGTCATTCCCTGAATTGGCAAGGCTCATCTGACAAGAAGAAGAAAGCGGACCTTTAGAGTAGGGGTACCTACCCTTTGGAATTCCCCCCCCCTTAAATCTTAGACAGGTGCCATCCCTGTTATCTTTTCGGCACCTACTGAAGACCTTCCTCTTTCAACAAGCCTTTGAATAGAGACCTTATCCCAGTCTGCATCTGTGTTGGAATTGCTTTTAAATATGTTTTTAAAGCTTTCTTTATTTAAAAAGATGTTTTTAAAGATGTTTTGTTTTTATATGTTTTTAAGGATATTTTAATATATTTTAAAGTTTGTTTTTATGATGTTTTAGAGCATTTTTAGTGCTTCTGTTGGCCGCTCTGGGCTCCTACTGAGAGGAAGGGCGGGATATAAACCTAATAAATAAGAAGAAATCGAGCCTTTATTGTCATCGGCCCAATCTTGTACAATGCTCTGCTGATAGAGGAGCAGCAGTCACCTTCTGTTCTGATTTTTAAACACCTGCTGCAAACTTTTCTATGTCATCAGACTTATGCAGGCAATTGAGACAATATATTTTTCCAATAGTCAGTTAATTGATTTCTGATTTTAAATCTGTGTTTACATACGTTGTAAACCACTTTGATTTTTTAAAAAATGATTAGCGGTATATACATATTTTTATAAATAAATACATGTAAACTGCTTTGTATATTAAATGCCTTAAATAAATAAATAGCGTTCTGGATGCATCATACAATTTAGCCTTTTGCAAAGCAATGTTTATTGAGCTTTAAGCTCCCCACCCTGAATCTTCTCCTGCCTTTTTAAATGAGTCCTGTTCAGAAAAGAGGTAAGATCAAATGATTTATTTATCAGGTGCCATACAAAAGATAAAATTACATCACCTTGCCCTCAGACTTGCAATTTAATAAGGCAGCATAAAAGGAGAGTAAGAAAGGGAAAAATAAAGATATGGAACTGCTCAGATGAAGGCGAAGAGAACTAGATAAGATGCTTTTAAACAATGGATGGGTCTGAGCATTTTCATACACACATCTGCATGCATGTGCTTATACATATGAATGCCTTCTAAGGCCACACCTGGACCTTACATTTAAAGCAGTATGATACCACATGTCATGGCTTCCCCCAAAGAATCCTGGGAACTGTCATTTGTAAAGGGTGCTGAGAGTTGTTAGGAAACCCTATTCTCCTCACAGAGCTACAATTCCCAGAGTGGTTTAGCAATCAATCTCTCTTCCCAGGGAACTCTGAAATCAGTCTAGGCTGCATTGTATAGGTGGTGTTCCTTTAAAGTGTCAGGCAGTTCCCACTGTGGTTAATAAGACAATATGAGGGTTTGAATGTTTTTCATTGCAGTTCGCAGCTAAGGGTAGCCAAAGGAGATCTCTTGATCTTCCCTGCTGCTGTTTCTTCTTTCATTATGTGGTAAAGAGTCCATGTGAGCTGCAAGCTCAGGCTTGTGGTGCTCCATTCTGATCTGGATATCCTAAATCCTGGATGGAACCAAAAGTGTCTCATGTTGAGGCCTGTATTCCCGGGTGGGGCAGCAATTTGAATTCCTGGGAGCACTGATAGTGCCTGTTTGATAGCACGTTATTGGCAGGAGCATGCCAACATCTCTGCCACATCTTGCAGGAGAAAAGACATGCTTAGCTCCTCCCACCAACCAGAGAAAGTGCAGGTCAGGTGCATATAGCTTGCTTGTCCCTGGCTAGGAAAAAAACCTCAGTTCCACCTGTTAGTTGCCCTAGAACTGCAGAACCAAAGGGAAGCATGCTTTGGCACCATCTATCAGGCAGCGGACTAAGAGCTGCTGGTTGTTGCATTTATATGCAGTGGTGGCGGAAGCCTACTGGGCTGGTTGGGCGGAAGACAGGGAAACCAACAGTAAGTGAGACCAGAGCCAATGACAGTCAGAGACAGCTCCTGGACCAGTTGTAAGGAAGAAGGCAGCTGGGAGGGGGCTGGCTAAACAGACTGAGGTTGATGGGGCTGTGCCCCATTTGCCCCAGTGGACCAGCCTCCACTGTAATATGAGTAAGTTGAGGGTGGGTGGGTTGTTTTAATACATCCTGTTTGAACCGGCGGGAGTAGGTGTCTGTTCTGAACAGTTACTGTTTACAGGGCTTTTAAAACTTTTATTTATTTAAGACATGGATGAGGAACCTAAGGCCTAGGATGAAATACAGCCTCCCAGTCCTCTCTGTCTGGTCCTTGGAACACTCTCCAGGCCACACCACCTCATGGAGCATACTTTGCCCCCCAAGTATTTTTGTCTGTCTTGAATGTGTCCCTGAAGTTTGATAAATTGCTTATTTATTTCTTAAATGTATATCCTGCCCTTCCTCCCAGAAGTGTGGATAGAGGACAGAGAGGGGAGTATGTGTGGAAAACTAGTCTGTTGTACAAAGGTGACATTTATTTTTGTTGCTCCACCCACTTTTGCCTCTGCCCCCACCCACCATTTTCACATCCCTCCCCCGAAGGTTGCCCAGAAGGGAATGTGGCTTTTGGGCTGAAAAAGGTTCCCCATCCGTGATTTAAGATATTTATAGACGAGCACACTCATAAGGTGGCTTCTACAAGGAAAAAAACTCCCACTGTGTACATCATCAGAATTTTAAAAGGATGAGGATGCATAATATCCACCATCATTAAAACAATAACATTTAATAACCATAAAAATGATTGTAGAAGTAAAAAAATGACATCATCAGGCAGACGTAATACCCTTAAAAACCAGTAAAGCTTTTAACATCATTTCAAAGCCAGTTTTTGGCAATATTAAGACCCTGGTATTTTTTCTTCCTATGTTTTTATTTTTTAGGCAACCTGAAAGAGGTAGAACTTTAAAACCCGTTTAAAAGCATGTACTGACAGGGTCAGATCTATGACACCTGGAATACAATTTTATATTCAAAACAGTTATCAGACCCATTAAATGAATTATGTCAATCAGAAAGTAGAATCAATATTAGGCTAAACAGTTGGATGAAAGCTTTATGAATAGAGCCTCTGTTTTTAGTTTTCAGATACTGCTTTGTGCAACAGCAACAAAAATGGTGTGACTTTGTACTGGACTCCTTGGAAGCATACAGATATGAATAGCTGTCGGGATATGCATGGCTAATCAGCAACGCTAATGACCCATACAATATAAGGGACAGCCATTTGATATGGACCTTCAGAAAGGAGATTTTTCATTATTGTAATGTGTCTTTAAATGCCAAATATTTGTTTCCGTTCATAGAATGGCTTATTGGAGTATTTCCCACAGTTTGGGATGCAGCATAAGAATTAACTGATCCTTTTTGGTGGGGGGAGGGGAGAGTCCCATGTTTACTACTCAAGATTGGATAATAGATCTCTGTATACTCAACTATGGCAATGGTTGAAATTTAGAAAAAGGAGGTCATCCTTCTTGAAATGTTGTTTAAGTGTTTCCACTGTGCAAAGTACACATTTGCAAGATATGAGATGACAGGTCTCTGCCTCAGGGGGGTTACAATCTGCAGTTTGACACAGGGAAAAGAACAGAGGAAGGTTGTTGGCACATGTAGGTGAGGTGAAAAGGGGGAGAATGTGTTGTGCTTGTCTGGGGCTGATGGGAGTTGTAGTTCAAAATATCTGGAGAGCTCCAGATTGGTGAAGGCTGTGATATACATTCCTTCACCCCTTGTTAGATTTCTTCTTGTTGCATATTTGCAATGAAATTGAGAGAGCCCATAGGTGCTTGTTGCTTTTTAATTCTTTATTGCCTTAATGCTCTAGTACTGTGTGGTTATATCAAAATTAATAATTTTTAAAAATGAAGGCTTTCAACATTTTAAAATGTGAGTTAATTAATCAGCTGCCTTTTCACCAATCCATTAATTAGGTCAGTGGTTAAATTTTCAAACATCTGGATATTTCCCAACTCTCAGTGCAGATTGTCTTTTTAAAATGTTAAAGGAAATATTCAGAGGTGTGTTAGTTTCTTGCAGTGTGTGTGTATGTGTTACAATGCTTTTTTTGGTGAAAAATGAGGTGCCAGTACTCACGTCTTGATAACAAGTGCTGTGGGTGGCAGCACAAAATGGCTGCCATGGGCAGCAAAAAAAAAAAGAGATGACAGTACCTCAGGCTGGCTAGTACCCTCACAAAAAAAGTAGTGTGTGTGGTTGGTGGGAGAACAGAGCATAATGCAATCAGCAAGGTTAAAAGTGACTTAAAAACTCTTAATACACATTAGACATGAGAAGGATCACCAGATATCTTTGCAACTGCCCCCAGGTCTAGTTTCTGGAGCTCTCAAGCTCTGTGTAAAACTTGGACTGGAACTCCTCCAGACTCTGTTGAACACATAAAACACAGACTAGATTCACTTAACATTATATTCTGCTTTTATTTTTCTTCCTTTTTGTCAAATAATAATTTATTCTCCTCTTTCCTTACACCAGGGGTGGGAAACCTCAGGCCCTGGGCCCAGTTGCAGCCCTCATAAGAACATAAGAAGAGCCTGCTGTATCAAGCCAGTGGCCCATCTAGTCCAACATCCTGTTCACACAGTGGCCAACCAGATGCCTCAATGGGAAGCTCGCAGGCAGAACCTGAGTGCACTCTCCCCTCCCGTGGTTTCTAGCAACTGGTATTCAGAAGCATACTGCCACTGACTATGGAAGCAGATCATAGCCATCATGGCTAGTAGCCACTCATAGCCTTACCCTCCATGAGTTTGTCTAATCCTTTTAAAGCCATCCAGGTTGGTGGCCATCACGGCCTCCTGTGGAAGTGAATTCCATAGATTAACTATGTGCTGTGTGAAGGACTTTCTTTTGTCTGTCCTGAATCTTCCAACATTCAGCTTCACTGGATGTCCACAAGTTGTATTGTTAGGTCCTTAGATATGGAGGCTGATCTGAGGGACAAGTTACATATTTTGTTAGAAGATGAGCAATCTCACATTTGAGTTCTTTAAGAGTGCTTGGATGGATGCCATCCAGATCCTGCGATTTGTCAGTTTTTATTTTGTCTCTGAAGCCTAGAACGTCATCTCTTGTCACCACTATGTGCCTCAGTTCCTCAGACTCCCTTCCTGCAAATGTTATTTCAGGCACAGGGATCTGTCCCTTATCCGTTACTGTGAAGATCAATGCAAATAATTCATTTAGCTTCTCTGCAATCTCCCGATCCTGCTTTAGCACACCTTTGACTCCCTTGTCATCCAAGGAAGAAGCCCTCCAGGCTTCTCTAACTAGCCCTCGGAACTCTCCCCAAGCCACAGCCCTAACTGGCCCTGCTTTGCACCCTGGGTGGCTGAAATGTGTCCTTGAATTCTAATAAATGCCTGTCGCTTGCCTGGATGGAGGCTTAGAGGGGTGGCTATAGAAACAAATTTGCTTACTGTACAAACACAACATTTACATACATTGCTCCACTCATTTTTGCATATGGCCCCGCCCACCACTGGTATGTGGACACCCCCCCCCTGAAGGTTGCCCAGAAGGGAATATGGCCCTAGGGCTGAAAAAGGTTCCCCAGCCCTGCCCTACTCCATCCTACCAGCTCTGGGTGGACAAACATACACTAAAACCTCACAGTGAAAATGGATGTTTCGTGAAAACTGATTGGCTTTCTTTTGGAGCCCCCGCAACACATTGCTAATAGCAGAGAACAAATTCAGATGGTCTGTCTGTAGCTTAACTGTCTTGTCTGCTGTGAGAGTGAAGCTTTAAGAAGGAAAACTTCCCCCCCCCAACTCATTCATATTATTCCAAATTATTGTTTCATTATTTACAAATGTTGTTATTTCTGTTTTATGCAGCTATTTTAAATAACTTAGTTTATTTGTGTACATGCCAAACAGCTTATGGAAATACACATTCATAATTAGTGACCACCGAAGAAGACCTTTTGGTCAAAATGCATTTGTGTTTTTTTAATAGTAGCAGTAGTAGTTTTTGTTGTTGTTTTATTATTATAATTTGATATATTTATATACCACTTAATATTTAAGACAGTCTCTAATTGGTTTACATATATCAAACAATGAAACTGAGAAACTTCGATATAAAGCAATGCAATGCAATGCCAATAGAAGTTTGGCAGGAAGAATCCCTCCTTTCTTTCAGGCATCTCTTGAAAACTGAACTTTTTAGACAGGCCTCTGTAACATTAATTTTTCTAACCAATGCAGTATTTATTGATGCTTTTATTGTTGATTTTAATGATGTTTTTATTGATTTTTAAATTGTATTCTGTCTTACATACTGTAAGCCGTCTTGATGTACTTCTATGAAAAGCGCAGCTTATAAATACTTTAACAAATAAATACTAAACAAAACTACATTACAATGCAATAAAACAATAAAATCCTAAAAAGCAAAAGCATAGCAGCACTGTTTGCAATATCTCTAGAGCTTCAAATAATATTTGTGTTATAATCTTCTCTGTCATATGTGTTACAGCATTTCATATTATTTCCTCGTGTCCCAGTTTTCTTGTTATGTGCGTGTTGTGTAGGGACACACTATCTTTGTTTAGCCTTTAAGCACATACAGCCAAGTGTACAACGTCTGTACCGTGATTTTATATTTTGCAAGCTGCAGGACTTGAAGAATGCCTAAAGATGCCTACCTACTCATTTCCCTGTCCCATTCTTTCAGATGTTGATTTTTCTCCAATTTCTCTTTCTTAGGTTCGTCCATTTGTAATACTGGCTGCTTCAATCACCACGCGAACACAGCCATTCTCCCACCAGTATGGCGGACGAAGACCTTATCTTTCACATGGAATGCTTCGATAACACCAAGCTGGCAAAACCAGTTGCTGGGAGTTACCATGATGCTGATAGCGAGGATGAAGATAGTTATTATATCTGCCCAATAACAGACGACCCTGTCTTGAGCAAGTCAGCTAATGACAAAGTCAGGAACTATTACACCAACTTGGTCAAAAATGAGCGGTATTCTCCGAGGAATTCTTTTCATGTCAAGGTTGTCACCAGTCTATTTCTCACTTGGCATCTCTTGGGCTGGCATGAGGTTAACCCTTTCTTAACCTGCTTCATTTGTTGAAACTAATAATTGTGCTGAATGTTACAGCTTTGGCATATTTTACCCAGATATGTAGCTGCTCTCGACAATGGTTTGTTGCTTCATAAGAACGTAGGAGGCTGCCTTATACTGAGTCAGACCGATTGGCCCATCTAGCTCAGTATTGTTTACATCAGGTGTGGGAAACCTTTAACCCTCCTGATGTTGTTGAACTACAGCACCCAGCAGCCATGCTTGCTGAGACTGATGGGAGTTGTAGTTCAGCAACATCTAGAGGACCAAAGGTGCCCCACATCTGGCTTATACTGACTGGCAGTGGCTCTCCAGGGTTTCAGATGGATTCTCTCCCAGCTCTACCTGGAGATGCCGGGGATTGAACGTGGGACCTTCTGTGTGCAAGGCAGATGCCCTACCACTGAGCTGCGGCCCTTCATTTGGGCAGGAACTCAAGGCCATTTTACACTTTGCAGTGAATGTGCTTTATCGGCAGATAGGTCAGTGTGTGAAGTGATAAACATCAAGTATGAAGCAGGCCTGTGTGCTTATAAATGCACAGAGGACGTAGGCCAGGGAGCTGCAGGCAGTCGTGGCCCTCCATATATTAAGAAACACATGCTACTGCTTTGCGTTTATGGGCCAGATCAGCAACATTTTTCTTGGAGGGACGCTTTGAGACCTGAGCGAAGAGTAGTGGACCAACATCTCAACTTGCACCTCCTAAAATGGCCTGTACCACTTACACCAGTGTGTACCACTTACATCACACCCTAGGTTGGTACCAGGGTCAAATCAGGCTGCAGCCAGCATCTTGGACCACTCTAAAAGGGGATTAGATAAATTAATGGAGGACAAGGCTTTCAATGGCAACTAGTCATGATTGCTATGTATTTCCACTTGTATCAGAATGTTAGTTGCTGGGAAACAGTACTGTAGTGGGAGTGCTATTATGTTGATAGGCATTTATTTGTTTATTTATTACATTTATATACCACTCCATAGCCGAAGCTCTCCGGGTGGTTACAGCACTGAGGGAAGAGTATTGGACTAGCCTTTGGCCTAAAATGCCTTTGGTGTCTTCTGGCAGGATTTGTCTTATGTTCTTAAATCAGGTGTGTTATTAACAGTTAATGTTCCTAGTGAATCCCACAGAGAAGATATGGGCTTGATAAAACAGTGTGTGCAGATACTGTATTTTGGAATTCTGGGACAAAAGTTAAAAAAAGAAAAAGTCATCAAGCAAGACTTAACTGTGTCCTTTCATGCACACGATAGCTTGCTCTGTTGTATGTGTGTTCTGCTTAATTGTTTCTCATGTATGTCCTTTAGAATGGTACTCTGCAACACTGTAAGCATGGCTCTGTGGTTGACCGTAGCCGGGTAGGTCAAAAAATGAATGTGATAACATCTTAAAATAAATTCTTGTAGATGTTTGGGGGCCGGGTTGTTTCAAACACAAATGCCACAATTTCCAGAGGAATCCTAACTGGAGCCGGAAAGGAGCGGAGTGGCCCTGCCAGGTCATGCCAGCCAGGCAGAAGATGGAGGTTGTGGTGTCTTTGTAATTTTTTCATTACGCCACTCCAGGCTGGCACAGCTGAGGGACCCAAAGATCAGTCGCCTCGAGGCAGGGAAATCTGTGGGCTTTAGATCCATCAGATCTAAAGTACCAGCACTCCATCTCCACCCCACAAAACTCCATTTTGGGGCTTTCTGCTTGCTACTGGCGGCTGTAGCTGTCTGCCCACTGAGACAAAGCTGCAGTAGAGTCCCCACCCTGTTGCATAGCATCATCTGTGTGCCATCCTATCCCCCCCCCCGTATCAACATTAAGGTGGGGAGCTACAATTGGGGTGGACAAATGTGTCAAATTCGGTTCCTCATTTTTCCAATCTTCACCCTATTTCCACAACAGTTTTTCAGTCCTCATAAAAATTTGTATGAATTTTTGTGGACACTTTTCTTACTGTGCAATTTTCACATACATACGCATTCTTGAAAATTATCTTCACTAGTATATATATATTTGTGCACAAGATTGCGCCCAATGTACTGGGGAATGAAACAGCTATTTGCTTGGAATTGTACGATTCGTAACTGCATCCTTTATGTACTAATAATATGCTTTCTGCTTCTTGTGGCAAGCTGAGATTTTAGGTTCCTTTTTTTTAAAAAAAAGGCTTTTGCTTCTTAATTAGCTTTTATGTTACATGTTTGTGTGCTTTTTTCCTTTTTGTTTGTTGTTCCTTAAGAGCCGTGTTTCAGTTTGACTATATCACTTGGAAATTAAAAAAATAACAAGAACGCATGAGCAGAGCTAAATAAGGATGCGTTTAGCTGAGATTAGTCATTAAGGAACTCCCACCAGTTGAGACAGTGACTTAGGCCAAAATGTTTTGCTTTAGAAAAAAACAATGTTGCATTTTTAAAAATATGTTCAGCCTCTGTTCCCACTTTAATTACTATGGGTTGTGATCAAATAAGTCCTGCTGAGAGTACATCTGTTGAAATTAATTAATCTAAGTTAGTCATGTCTATTAACATCACTGGTCTACTCTGAGTAGGACTAGTATTGAATACCACCATATTCGTTGAGCTAGGAGATTGTTGTGCAAAGATATTGCAAAATGTACAGTCAGGTCCAAACTGTGCAGAACGCTCAGTAGTTGCATGTAGTTTTGTCAATGGAAGCAGAGAGACACAAAAGTAGAAAATCAAGATTGAAGGGTGTGTGTTAACACTTTCCTCTTCATGCTTTCCCACTCACTAAAAATCCCCCAACAAGCTGTTTCCTGACCCCCAAGGGAAACAATACAGGTATCAGGTATTTATTTTTTTCCTTGTGAGCAAAAAGTAGCTGGATGTGATTTTGGGGTGGAAAAGCAGTACAAATGGAAAGGCTTAAAAATCACCCCCTACTCTTCCACGTGTCAGTCTTCTGCTTTCGATTACAGCCTCCCATAGTTGCATTTTGTAAAACAAACAAAAGGAAATGATGTAGACAAATGACATTCCACTGAACACTGTCTTTGAGGGTGACGTATAGAGACCTGGATACCATACATTTCTTCTAACTTGGATCCAGCAACCCTAACCTCATCATATAAAGCAGTGATGGAGAATTAGATCTGGCCAGTGGATTTGAACCTTACCTCACCACCACCAACTTGTGGGCTGTTTGGCCGGTGGAACTGCCCCCTGTCCATTATCTGAAATCACAATGATGTCCTTGGGCTGGGGGAATAGTGCTTTGCAGCCCTGATGATAAGCTGATTACCTTTCAGCTTAGCTTTACCTCCCCTGTACTTGGTGTCATATATGATTTGAATGCAGAGTAGAGGCTTGGCCAAGATGGCCTCACAGGCCAAATGGGGAAGCCAGTGAGCTTACCTAAGCCCATGGGATAGAGGTTCCCCAGCACACTGTATATTTAAAGCACATCTAACATATATGTAAAGCGCATGGCTTCCCCCAAAGAATCCTGGGAATTATTGTTTATTACGGATACTGGGAATTGTAGCTCTTTGAGGGGTGACCTACAGTTCCCAGGGTTCTGTTGAGGGGGAGCTGTGTGCTTTAAATATGTGTTAAAATGTGGTTTAAATGTATGGTGTAGATGTCACCAACAACATTTTATATAGGTGATCAGCCATCTGTTGGGTATACTTTAATTTGGATTCTTGCATTGAGCAGGGGGTTGGACTCAATGTCCTTATAGGCCCCTTCCAAACTCTATGATTTTGTGATAGACAGATCCTTTATCTGCACCATCTTAGGGGCTTTCCTTGTGTGCTTTCCTTTGCAAGATTGAAGTCCAAAAATACAACGGGAAATATGACTGGGTATTATTTCTGATGGCACTTTATAAATAACTTAATGCTTTCAACTTTTGCAGGAAGCCTGGAAGCATGCCATTGAGAAAGCCAAGCACATGCCTGACCCCTGGGCAGAGTTTCATCTAGAGGACATTGAAACAGAGCATGCCATACGTTACAGGTCTGTAGACATTTCTGTATCCTATAGTGACATTGCATGTGCATCTCTGGGCTTTTGGGACACATGTCAAAGGGATTTGTTTCTGTTTTCATGCAGTCCATGTGACAACAAGCTGTCGCAATTAAAGGCAGAGGCAAACCTTTCTCTGAGTAAAAAACTATGTTTAGTGGCACCATAGGAGAAGAAAGTGCTTAGGAAGGCATGACAGCTGATTGATGTGCAGATAGATTAAACAAATGGGCAATAACCACATCACTCATTTTAATTAGTAGCTGTATACATGACTTTTGTTTTTGTACCCTAATAGGTACTTGCTTGCTGGTGTAAATTTTATTACTAACTTGCATTGCAGGTTTTCACATTCATACCTACACAACAAATATAACCTTTGTCCAAACAGGAGTTAATCTAGTTATCCAAATTCAGTGTGGTTTGTCCATCCCTCCCTCCCCCTTGTAAAAACATGTCTTATACTTAGGCCTCATCTGCACTATATATTTAAAGCAGTATCATACCGCTTTAAACAGTCATGGCTTCCTCCAAAGAATCTTGGGAGCTGTAGTTTGTGAAGGGTGCTAAGAGTTGTTAGGAAACCCCTCTTTCCCTCACAGAGCTACACTTCCCAGAATTCCCTGGAAAGAGGACTTGACTGTTAAACCACTGGGAATTGTAGCTCTGTGAAGGGAATAGGGGTCTCCTAAAAACTCTTAGCACCCTTCACAAACTATAGTTCCCAGGATTCTTTGGGAGAAGCCATGACTGTTTAAAGTGGTATGATACTAATTTAAATGTATGGTGCAGATGAGGCCTTGTCCTGATTTTTGATTCTCCAAATATATATTTTTTCACCTATAATGATGAATTTGTTGCATTCTTCTTAGGAATTAAGGAAGTAAATGCTTCAAACATATTTTTATGCAAAGCTATAAACAGTTTGGCCTCTTGGAAGCACACTGTACTATTCTTAAAATAGCATTTTCTTTCACTTGTGTGTTCGTGCTCCTCTGCTATGCATGACCGGAATGTAAACCTTTAAAAAGGACTAGTGTAGGAAAGGCCAGCAGACGTGCTGAGAGCAGAACTGACCTCTGACCTGTGTGCTATCCTGTGTGCAGACATGCATGTCGCTCATCAGTACATGCTGTACACAGATACAGGGTGTGTATTCTAATGGGTGTGTAATTAGAGGAACTAACCATCTTAGCGCAGGATTACATGAGGATTTTTTCCCATCCAAAGTTTTCTTTTAACATGGAAAAAAAGCTGTGAGTTAAGAACATAAGAAACTGCTTTGTACCAGGTCTGATGGCCATTGAGTTCAGTATTACCTATTTTGACTGACAGCTCCTGGGATTCAGCCCTGCCTGGAAAAATCAGGGACCAGTTATAATCTACATGCAAAGCATATGGCTCTTCCCTGTTGCTTCAGAGGACCAGCATGCACAGTCACATGTGACTTTGCAGTTTAAGGATAGAAGGAATCAGCATTTCTCCTTAGCAATTGCCACAGTTGTATAGTTGATTGTTATCAGTCTAGCAACACTGCTATTTCAGCTCAACATGAAGCTACCCGCCTCTGTTTTGTTTTCATGGTCAAAGAAAGCCTGCAAGGAAATCAACCACGCAACTAAACAAAGAATGTTGCTGTACCATTCAGGATTCTTGGGAGGGGGGGATGTGCTTTAAATGTATATTGTGTATGCAGCCAAAGAGAATCAGGAGTAGGTCTCAGGCTTTCCTAGTCTCTTCCCTCACCTCAGGGAGAAACAACCAGCGAAATGGGAGTTTCTATGATTATTTGAAAGCTGGGAAATTCTGGTCAAGTGAGGGTAAGAGAGAAGGCAGTGCATGAGGCAAAAGGCCCAAGTAAACATGACAATGGGTGATCATGACTTTTTAGACCTAGTGTGGGGAACCTTTGGCCCTCTAGACATTGCTAAACTACAGTCAGCCCCAGCAAGCACGGCCAATGGTCAGGGAAGATGAGAGTTATAGTTCAGCAACATATAGAGGGGAAAGAGTCTCCACACCTTCTCTGGGGCACTGCAGGAAATTTAAAAGGCAGACCTTCTCTCCTCATTCAAGATCTGGCAGTGAGATTAAAATGAAGAAATATCTTATGTTCTTCCTTTGAGCATTTTTAACTATCGGACCTGTGTTTTTTGTTTTTATTTGACAGATACAACGCTGTTACTGGAGAGTGGGTCGAGGATGAGGTACTGATCAAAATGGCTTCACAGGTGAGAACAGGCATGCCTCTTTGTTATTTGTGCTGTTTACAGTATACTCTTTTTTTAAGAGTGTGTGTGTGTGTGTATACGTACTATCTTGCTCTTCTTCCAAGGCACTCAGAAGCACATACAGTAGTCCCCTCCTCCTCCACCACCACCATCACCCAGCCACCTTTTATCCTCAGAACCAACCCTATGAGGAAGGTTAGGCTGAGAGCTAGTGAGTGACCCAAGGTCACCCAGTGAGTTTTATGGTTGAGCAGAGATTTGTACCTTGGTCTTCTCACTCCTTTTTCAGCCATTTAACCACTATGTTATACTGGCTGTCTTCCTATACCATAAATTTGCATAGGTGTGACGCTCTCCCTGGAAACTGCAGTGTTTTGTGCAATATATAAAGCTGCGTCTGGATGGTTCTGATTTCAGGGTGGAGTAGGTGGCTGCTGCTTTAGTGGTTCCAGTTTTCTGAATCCAGATGTGTGGTGTGTTTCCATCTATGCCAGCCTTCCCCAATCTTGGATCCCCAGATATTGTTGGACTGTAAACCCTTGTCATCTCTGGCCAACATGGCCAATAGTCAGAGATTATGGGAGCTGTTGTCCTAACAACATCTGGGGATCCAAGAATAGGGAAGGCTGGCCTATGCTGTTTCCTACCAGTCCATGCTGCAAGATGTTTACACTGCCTTTTCTTGGGACAAAAGGACATGTTTTATAATATGTGATCCAGTCTGTCTGATCCAGTATTGTCTACTCTTGACTAATAATGACTCTCCAGGTACTCTGAGAGGGACTTTTTGTAGTCCTCTTTATCTGTCTTATCATTTTAGAGGGTTTACTAGGGGCTGTGTCCCTGTTTGCTTTGCTCATCAACCCCACCCTCCTTACCAGCCATCCCCTCCCTTTACAGGTTGTCAAAGCCAATCCTCCCTCCCTTTACACCTGCCTCCCTGCCTCCCTCCTCCACTGGCCCAGCAGCTCCCAGACATCTGTCATCACCAGAGCTTGGAAAAGTTACTTTTTTAAACTACAACTCCCATCAGCCCCAGCCAGCATGGTCACTGGATTGGGCTGATGGGAGTTGAAGTTCAAAAAAGTAACTTTTCCAAGCTCTGGTCATCACATTGCAGTTCACAGCACCACTTGTCAGCAACCAAGCAAACTGCTGCATGATGACATCCTTAGGCAGATATGGTGCCTTTTAGGGCACAGCCTTCACAAGGCTTACAATGTAAGGAGAGCCAAATGAGATACATTTGAATGGTTAAAAAAAACCTGGGAATGTCAGCTATTAACCCAGGTACTTTCTACATGCAAACCAAGTGCTCTGTCACTGAACTAGCATGGCTCTTTCCATGCTTCCAGTTGCTCACTACAGCACCCCAACTGTAACAATAACGGAAGAAACACAGGTTATAAATGTAAAATGGGGGATATGGATGGTCCCAGGGTATGGTCTGGAGCAGCCAGGTGAGGTCACCACCTTGCTGAAACTAAGTAGATCTGAGTCTGTCAGCGTCTGCATGGTAAACCTCCTAGGAACTACATGTGTGCCCCCTTGAGTTCCATGATGGAAGAAAGATGAGACAGAAATGTAAGGAAAGAATTAAATAAAAGTTCCTTTTAGTAAGTACAAACATCTAAATATCCCTTGCTACTATTTGTATCCTACCAAAACAAAAATCCCTTCTGGATTCAGCAAGAGCCTTCTGGAAGAGTGCCTTAATCTGCGTATTTACAGAAAGACTCAGAACAGTGGCTTCTAGGTCAGAGAGCACCCTATATGGCTGTTCTGGGACAAAACAGGATTCCCCTACTGAAATGTCTCTGCGTAAGGATATGTGAATGTGGAGATTAATAGCTTCAGAAGAAACAATGTGGGAATAATTAACCCTTCTCCCCAGCCATTTCCCCCTAGAATTTCCACCTTCTGCATACTTACACCACACAGAGTTTCAGGTGTATGTTTCATCTTGCAAAAATCTTGTAGCAGAAAAGTTGGGAAGAATTACATCTCTTCTGCTGCTATGTCTGCTTCAAACTGCCCCATTCCAAAGCTGCTTTTTCTGGAAACACTGGGACTTTGATACACACATTTATATTTAACATGGAGTTTGGCTCATTTGCTTGTTTGTTTCTTCTCTCTCACCGGCTGAGTCTGTTGTGTATCCTGGCATCATCTACAGTACTTTCCTGTAAGCTGCTGTTGCTCTGTATTACTTGGAATCAAACGATGTTACCTTGGCAAAGATATGTTTTGCCATCATAATATGGGGAAGGGAGCATTTGTGGGAGAGCATGTGGGATGCTTAACCCCTCTGACACCTGTTAATTCTGTCCTGTAAATGCTTTCCTATGATGTTTGCCCTCAGATTACCTTTCTGTCTGGGAACCCCATTGAGGGTGGGTGGGAATCAATAACATCTCAGGGATTTGCAGGGAAGAGTTG
Organism: Rhineura floridana; assembly: GCF_030035675.1. Taxonomy (NCBI): domain Eukaryota; kingdom Metazoa; phylum Chordata; class Lepidosauria; order Squamata; family Rhineuridae; genus Rhineura; species Rhineura floridana. The sequence goes on from NC_084496.1 coordinate 15,092,246, forward strand.
GACAAGGGAAGCTTACCCTGTCCCTCCCACCAACTCCTCCTCCAAATCAATTCTAAAACTGCTTGTAGCTAAGATAAAAGATACAGTCCTCCTTCTAGGACTTAAACTCACACAGTGTATTTTTGATATTGGAAATGCAGTCCAGCTTCATGTTTTACTTATTTGTAAAATAAGTTGTTGTGACAGTTCTCTACATTCTCACAAGGATGCATGCAGCTCATAGCATTTCTTTGAATGTTTTTTTAGAGTACATGCAGAATTTTTCAGATACAAATAATCTTCAGATGAGCAATGGGTGATAATCTTTATATTGCTTTCCAGCCTTTTGGCCGTGGAGCAATGCGGGAATGCTTCAGAACGTAAGTGTACCACTGCTTGTAAATCTTATTGGTCTACTTGTTGCAGGAAGGGGGAATTACTGTCCTTTCTAAGCTCAGTCAGTTTTCATGCACTGTCATTCTTTCCACATTAGAGTGAGGAGAATAGCTCAAAGAGTGTATTCGGTGCTTCATATGAGTGAAGTACACCAAGTTCAACAACTAAGGGCTAAGGTCAGAGTTCTGGTTTGGGGTATAAAGCCATATAATGCAGCCTGGGACCAGCATATCTGAAAGATCGTCTCACCCCTTATCCAGCTAGTAAATCACTGCGCACTGCAGGTGAGAGCCTCCTGCAGATACAATCTCAAAGACACATAGGAAGCTGCCTTATCCCGAGTCAGACCGCTGTTCCATCCAGCTCAATATTGTCTACACTGACTGGCAGTGGCTCTCCAGGGTTTCAGGCAGGAGTCTCTCCCAGCCCTACCTAGAGATGCCAAGGATGGAAGCTGCCTTCTGCATGCAAGGCAGATGCTCTGCTACTGAGCTATAGGAATCAGCCCTTTAGTGTGGTGACAAGGGAAATTTAAATAATAGGCAATAATATTAGAAATGGCTGTTTGTTTACTTTCCAGTGCCTTCCTCTTTCAGAAAGCCTTTTATCTTAGCCTGCACTTGTATTGGAATTTCTTCTTAAGATGTTTTTGGTGTTTTATCACTTGTTGTTTGCTGCTCTGAATTCCTTTGGGGAGGAAGAACAGGATGATAAACTTTATAAATAATTAAATAAGTAACAGGCCTGAGGTTCCTCATCCTTCCTGTATGAGCTGAGGGGTGATGATGGTAACGAAAACCCCACAGATACAATGTCACCTTATTGCAGAGATTACCCGTCGCTTCCCTGCTGCCATGCCATTATGCTTCAAGAGCAATTAATGTACCTCTTTCTTTTTCTGCAGGAAAAAGCTGTCTAATTTTTTACACACTCACAACTGGAAAGGTGCCTTTAACTATGTTGCCAAGCGATACATAGAAACAGTTAACAGGGATGTTTACTTTGAGGATGTGAGACTCCAAATGGAGGCCAAACTGTGGGGAGAAGAGTATAACCGGCACAAGCCCCCCAAGCAGGTACCTTGGTTAAGTCAGTGGCCAAAAAAAACCACCACTCTGGGGAGTGAACAATTCATTGAGTTTTCAAAGTAACTGCAGTGGGATTTAGCAAGGCCAACCCCATTAAGGCTAGCGCCAATTAATTACTGCAGATAAATCTGTGAACATTTCACTAACAGGTTAATAAAAGTTGAATTCCAAGAAAGCATTGAGTAGACCTTGCTGTGATTGTCTTCCACAGTAGAGTGTGCACACACAGGCAATATTCTTGATGGATTGGGCACAGAGAGTAATGTTTAACTGACTGCAATTTCCTTTATTCTTTAAATAGAAACCAAAATTGCTTTCAAGCATTTAGCTCTGTTGCAGCCTTCTCCCAAAAAGCCTGAAAAAGTACCAATGATTCCCCGCTGGTTTAAGGAAACAATCCTTAACATTTGTTTATATCAGGTGTGGGGGGAAACCTTTGGTTCTCCAAATGTTGCTGAACTACGGCTCCCATCAGCCCCAGCAAGCATGGCCAACAGCCAGGGATGATGTGAATTGTAGTTTAGCAAAGCCTGGAGGGCCAAAGGTTCCCTTACACCTAGATTATATCATTGTTTCTTGGCCAGAGATTACCATTTGACTGAAATGTGAGGGGTGTCATTCATCAAAACTTTCTTGCTTCCTTCCTCAGGTGGACATAGTGCAGACCTGCATCATTGAAATGAAGAACAGAACTGGCAAGCCCTTGTTTCATCTGGAACATTACATTGAGGGCAAATACATCAAATACAACTCAAACTCAGGATTTGTACGAGATGACAACATCCGCCTCACGCCACAGGTGAGACTTTCTTGGCAATTAGTTTAACTAGTGGGCTGACCATGGGCCTTTTCAGCCTGAGCTGGCTGTCAGCCAAGTGATCCAGAAACAGCTGCGTGGACCAAAGACCAGACAGGGGGTCAAGATCCAAGTCAGTGATTGGAAAAGGGGAACAGCAGCGTAGGTGGTGTCTTCACCAAAGAGAGAGGCTGCTAGGACTTGAGGACCAAGCTCTGAGGCAAGGACTTTATAGGGTCTGGACTTTGAGGTCAGCTGACTGATTGGTCAGGCAGTCTGTACTGCAGTCTAGATGGTGCCCTTGAATCGCAGTCTGTAGGACTGTTTCCACTTTGTCTGAACTGGAGACTATACATGCATATATACTCACTGATGTTAAGATACATATGGCAGTGCAGTGTTGCTGCCCTTGTAATGCTTTTTGCTGAATTAGTCTAGCTTTCTGCCTTCCTCATCTAATGCACTTTAAATGTTTAAGGTTTTAAAAAGTTGATGTTAGGGCAGTGAGCGTATCTTGCTATCCGCTTAATCAAGGCAGGAGTTTCCAGTGTTTTAATGCTTTCTGCCTTAAGTGGTCTTGGGACTGCTTCATGCATTACTCTTGTAGCTTGGTAGCTTCTGAAAAGTTTGAAGCTCTGTGGCCAACCCTTTGTGTGGGAAGCAGTTTGTGTGAAACAGTTCCCCGCATTTGTGTGATCATGCCAGTTCTTTCATTGCAACATGGCCTCTCGTTTTGGGGTAGTTGGGCCTATGCAAGTTGCTGGCTCACACAAACATCTTCGCAGGTGGAAGGCTGCCCTTGTAGTTCCATATTTATTTCTGGGAAGCGCCGTAGGTTGGTGGTAGAGCATCTGCTTTGCAAATAGAAAGTCCCAGGTTCAGTCTCCAGCATCTTCAGATAAGGCCAGGAGAGACCCCTTCCTGAGACCCGGGAGAGCCATTCTCAGCCGTATAGATGCTTCAGGTCAGGGTTGGGGAACCTTTGCTGTTTGACTTTCAATTCCCATCAGCCCCAGCCGGCACAACCAATGGTTAAGAATGATGGCAGTTGTAGTCCAGCAATGTCTGGAGGGTCAGAGGTTCCCCAGCCCTCCTTTAGGGGAGAAGCCATAGCTCAGAGGCAGAGGATCTGCTCTGCATGCACAAAGTCCCAGGTTCAATCCCCAGCATCTCTAGGGAGGGCTGGGAAAGACCCCTGCCTGAAATCCTGCAGAGCCACCGCCCAGCAAAGAAAGCAGTACTGAGCTAGGTGGTATAATGCAGCCTCCTGTGTTTCTAAGCTTACAATTTCCTGCAGGCTTTTAGCCATTTCACATTCGAACGCTCAGGACATCAGCTGATTATCGTTGATATCCAAGGAGTCGGAGACCTGTACACAGACCCTCAGATCCACACAGAGAGCGGCACAGACTTTGGAGATGGCAACCTAGGTAAAATCCGGCCTGACATTTCTTAGCCTTGGTGGTTCATTAGAGAAATGCTGATGGCTTTGGGGTAGACTCCAGGCAAGCTACACCTTGCATTGCAACCATTGGTAAAGGAGTCCTAATAGTCCCTCCTCTTTTGAAAAGAAGCCCAGCCCCTCCAGCTCCTTTTGCTCTGGGGGATTTGAGATCTGTGTTTGAAGTGGGCAATGCAGCGACAATGATGAAAACTGCAGTGACAGTCAGGTTTCCACTGAAAGCAACTTGCAGGGGAAGAGTTAAGTATTCCCTGTCCTCATCCAATACAAATCACTCGCCCATGAAGGGAGAAGGCAGTGCAATGCATAGTTTGCCCCCAATTGCCAAAATAAGAGTAAAGAAATAATTTTTGTATCTCTTTATTAGTTGCTTTGGCAGCACACATAGTAAAATCTGAATCTATTGGATTTAGGGATGGAAGGATCTGTCAGTTTTGGCTCTCTCAGTTTCTCATTTTTCCAATCAAATTCAGTTCTCCACATTTCTGCAGCAATTTACAATTTTTTTGCCAAAGAAATCCTCGTGAAAATTCTTTAGCATTTTAATGTGAGTTTCTCCTAATAGATACATTTTTGCATGCAGTTTGGCAAGCAGTTTCTCATCATATAATGCATTTTTGTAGGTTATTTTCACTCGTATATTCATTCTTACGCACGCTTTCCCTTAATATATGCATTTTTAAAAACCTTGTTTGGTTTTGCAAAAGTGGAATTGCAAAATTGGAATTGCAAAATTCCAAATATTGCAAAATTGCAAAATTCAGATAAGTGCAAATTTCAAAGGATGGCTGCATTTCAGTTCTCATATTTCTGAATGTGTGGGTTTGATATTTTCAGCTTTAAATGGAAATTGAAGTGAATTTCTCCCGCATCCCGGATTGGATTGGATAGGGATAGTCTGGAGTCCCTGCAGTGCAGGGAGACAACATGAGATCAGGGATGGATACCAAAGTGTATTGATAGTATTTGCAAGGATGAAATTAAGCTCTGGACACTGTATTTGCTACTCCTTATGATGCTTACTAGTTTTCTTATTGTTGTGGTGTCCTCACAATAGTCCTGTGAGAGAGAGCAGAATTGTTCCCATTTAACAGATGTGGAATGGTGGCAGAGAGACAGTGACTTTCCTAAAGTTGCACAGTAAGATTACTCTTGTACAGTGCCTTGTCCTTTCATTGTTTTATAAATAATAATAATGTGTAATTGTCCATGGTGGAGATGAGATTATGGTCGTCTTTTCTTTACGTTTAGTTTCCATGCTAAACAATTTGCAATCTGACAGTTTGCATATATTTACATATTTTTAAATTGCACACAGACCTTAAATTATTTAAGGTTAATTTTGTTCACTTTGAGGTTGTTGTAGTTGCCCCCCATTCATTGTTTTTATTAGTCACTGAGCACCTGGAGACAGCTGGTATAGCACAGTGGGGAGGAGAGCCTGGCTGGGAGTCCAGAGTCTGTGAGTTCAAATCCCCGCTCATGTCTCCTGGGTGTCAAGGGCCAGCTAAAAATCACCCCCACAGTGAGTGGCTCAGGGGTTACGTGCCCTGCCACCTGTGCAGTCGTGGGCAAGCTGCATATCCAAAGGAGCCCAGTTGCCCCCCAGCTGGCAGTTGCGGATAAGGCAGGGGCTGGCATGTGCAGCTGTGGCAAGCTGAGCAGGCCCTAGCCAGCTGAGGAGCACTAGCCTCAGAGGGAGGCAATGGTGAACCCCCTGTGAATACCGCTTACCATGAAAACCCTATTCATAGGGTAGCCATAAGTCAGGATTGACTTGAAGGCAGTCCATTTCCATTTTGAGCACCTGGAGATACATCATGCTTTTAAAGAGCAGTAAAAAACAGTAAATCAAGGATGGGGGAACCTGCATTCTTCCAGATCCTGTTGGACTCCAACTCCCATCAGCCTCCAGCCAGCACAGCCAATGGTCAGGCATGATAGGAGATGGAGTCCAGCAACATCTAGAGGGCAACAGAGTCTTCATCCCTGCAATAAATAAAGAACGGTCACCTTCTTCTCCCCTGACAACAAGAAACAGAATGAGTTAGAGATGTCTATCAAAGCCAATCCTTGATAAGTTGTGACATTGACCTTGGATGTATGTAGGAATACAACCGTGTGACTACAGAGCAGCACAGGAACTGCAAGTAGAAGATATTTATCTTCACTTTGGGACCTGATCTGAAAAGAAAGTGGGGGAAAATGTACCCTGCCAATTGCATTATGAAACCATCACAGTGCTGAAATTAATGAACCTCCTGCTGCTTTGAGTGTCATAACCCTGTCCATTTCAATTCCTTGCCTAATCTCATAAATGCATCTAATATACTGAAAGTAAGAGAGTCTTAACTGCATGTTCATACGTTATATTATTCAAGCATTTATTTAAGGTTAATTTTTTTCACGTTGGAGTTGTTGTAGTTGCCCCCCTTATTCCTTTCATAGACTCTTGATACTTTAATTGAGTTGCCTCTAACAGTTGCTGAGGTTTTGGCTTGCAACAACTTTGTGCCAAACTAGAGGTGACATTGGAAGAACCATAATTGGATCTCCCAGCGTTGTTTTTTTTTAAAAAAAGTTTAATAGTAGTCAAATCAGGACCCAGGCCTGATTGAGACCACCATGCTGGGATGCTAACCTTTTGCCCCATCTTGTTTTATTTATTTATTTATTGTATTTGTACCACTCTCTTAAGCCAAAAAGGCTCTCATACATAAAATCAATTAATCAGTTGGATTCGTGCTTGAGCAGGGGTTTGGACTCGATGGCCCTTTCCAATTCTACTGTTCTCTGATTCTATGAATACAAGACAGTCCTTGCTCACAGGCTTACAATCTAAAAGATGTTATATATGCAGAGATACTGAGCGGTCTCAGCTGTGTGTGTGCCAGTATGTGTATTCACCTAAGTAGCAGGCTTTCGCCCTGCATTCAGATCACTGAGACTTAAGACTTAGTAAAATAAGAAAAGCTACTTTATTTATAGGAATACATAGTACGTAGAAAAGGCATACCTAGTTCTAACTAATTAACTAATTTGGAGACACAATGCCCAGACTTAGGTATTGGCCTCATGGCTCAGGAGAGAGAACAAAGACAAAGATGTCTCTTCTCTCCTCGGACAGTTGAAGAAGACAAAGGAAGGAGGGGCAGGTCAGGAAGTTAGGTAGAGAACAGCGCAGGTAAAGGTAGGCAAGCCTAGTCAGCTGGAGGACCCTAACTCTATCCTCCTCCTGAAATGCAAACAAAAGAACCCAAACAGGAGTTGCTCTTTTCCCACTTCCAACAAAAGACATGACACACAAAGAAAAAGAGACAAGGAGGAAAGAGGAAAAAAGCAAACTCAGGAACCAGTCTTCAATAGTTGTTGAAATGACCAGCTGTCACAAAAACAGTTCAGGGTAAGAGGTGCCTGATGGAGCTGGCCTTCCAGCAGAGGTGATGGAGCGAGCCCTGCTTCTGATCTCTCCCACTGAGGCGGTCTCATGGAATGTCTGCTGCCAGGTGACAGTTAAAATCCCAATTGCTATTTGACGTGAGATGGAAAGCATATTTGCACACACACACACCAGATAACAGTTGTGGAAGGGGCATTATCTTAATTGAGAAAATGAAGAAAATTACATGGGGGGGGGAGAGTTAAATCTCTTCTATCAGTGTTGTGGATCTGATAAGAATAATAAAGACACACACAGGGGATCTCATAATGGATGCCCCAACATTATGTCAGATTATGTCCTTGGCAAGGCTGGCTCCAGGTTTGAGCCGATGCCCAGCCTCCTAGTGTTCCCACTTGCTTGCTTGACTGCCTACCTACTTGCCTCCCTGGCTATGGGCTTAACCATCAGCAGTAGTTTTGATTTTCCCAAAATGCTCCGGAGTGACACTGCATTGGGTGTTCCAGGGTATAGCTGGAAAACCAAAACCAAGCTGCTTGGACCCCAACAGCTGCCCAAAAATGCCAAGTATTGCCATGGTCTTGGGACACATCATTATTTCTTGGTACAATGTTCAAAGGGTTAAGAAGATATTCACTAAAAAAAAAACACCTTGTTGTTTAAGAGCGTATGTATAGCAACAGATATTTCTGTCAAACTTTAAAAAGCAGGGGAATTGGGCAGCTATAGTGAGAGCAGGAGACCTGCCCTCCTCTCTGAGATAGTGTACCATCTTACAAATTTGTAGAAATGCAAACACAATTTGGGTTGGTCTTTCACAGTCCAATCTACTTCCTGTGTAGCTTGGAAGAATTTGGTAACATGTGCCTCTGAGCACATGGCTGTGTCAAAGGAATCAGGGTCTCCTAACAACTCTCGGCACCCTTTACAAACTATACTTCCCAGGATTCTTTGGGGGAAGCCATGCCTATTTAAAGTGGGGGGAAATGTCTGCCATGGGTGTGGCCCCCTGATTAGCCAAGCTAAACAGCTGTTAGTCTGCTTTTTAGAACACAGACAGGTGGTTCTTACTGAATCATAGACTTAAATGCTAATTTTCTTAAATTAATTAAAAATAAGCCATGCATTTTTTTAACTTTTAAGCTGCAGAAGATGAAGTGTGGGGCAAGAACAGTAATAGGATTACAGTGAATGTGGCTGATTTTTCATTAATTAAAACCAGGGCCAGCTCCAGGAATGCCGGGGCCCTTGGGCATCAGATTGCCCTGGGTCCCCGTCGTGTGTGTGTGTGTGTGCACACGCCTGCCCGCACACGCATGCCCGTCTGCCTGCGACACCCACCTACCTGACTGCTGTCTTTTACCACTGCCCTTAACGAAGATGGCGGCCATGGTTTCCCTAAGGGGATGACACCTCCGCTGCCATCTTTCTTGATGGCACGCATGCGTGCTACGCACACGCATCTCTGCCATCAACTAAGATGGCGGCAGGGGCTTCAGTACCTTAGGGAAACCGCAGCCACCATCTTTGTTAAGGGCAATGGTAAAAGACAGCAGACAGGTAGGTGGGGTGTGGGGGGGCCGCGGATCGCGGAAGGGGTGGCTGAGGGGCCCCCTGTAGCTCCAGGGGCTGTCGGTCACGTGGCCCACTTGGCCGCCCTTTAGAACTGGCCCTGATTTCAACAAATTATGACAGAAATTATAACAGTGAAAAGTCCAACAGGGGTCTGGATTTTTTTTCCTTTTTAGACTTTGAACTCTAGATTCTCAATGAGTTTTTGTGTATTGTCATGAAAACATAGAAGGTTGTTGAGCAAGCGTTTCTGAGTTCAAGACTAAGTTTTGTAAAATTTTGTTTTGAAATGAGCTTATGGGAAGCAGCAGAATGTTAAATTTTCAATTTAACATGGCAGAATGTTAAAAACCCATGCTGGCTGTAGTATACAGCCACTCCCATGGCTGCATAATTGTGCAGTCTGCTGCTGCTCCGCTTTAATGTGCATGCATTCCCTCCAAGGAGAACAGTGTGCTGATGCCACCAAAAACCATTATTCAGTATTATAGGATGCACATAAAATATTGGAAAGAATGTGACAGGTCCTCCTCCTCCACATAGCTTTGTGTGTGCATCAGAGCCATAAAGTGTTTTGAATCGCATCCAGTATATGCAGGCACTTTTAAGAATTATGTTGCCACACTCCTCACCCTGTTTGCATAAAGTTAAGGTGGATTTTTCCTTTTTTCAAATATAACATAAATAAATATATTGGCAGCTGACAATGACAAAAATATCCCATGTCCTAGTATATTATTAATGTGGTTGTTGTTATTGTTATTGCTATTATATTTGAATTTCTATCCTACCCTTCGTCCTGAAGGAGCCCAGGGTGGCAACCACATCAATAAAACAATTTAACGACAAAAACAAAAGCATAAAAACCAATTAAAAAGGTATAGATTGATATAAGTGACCCACATGTCCAAATAGGTATCTAAATGAGATTGACAGCTATAAGCCATGTGTTCAAGCATAGAAAGGGCTGTGAGACCTTCAAACCACTGAGTAGTAGATGGTGGACGTTTGTCCTTCCAGCCATGCAGTATAAGTTTCTTAGCCACCATAAGGGCTCACAGAATCCTTTTGGGGAGGGTCACTCTGTTAGTCCCCCGCACCACGGGGATATTATTTAAGAGTATGTGAATATCCACAAATATCAAGGATTTCTCCAAGACAAAGTTAATATGAACACTTTAAGAATAAGTTGCATGCTGTCATATTTGCGGTGTTGGCACATATAAATCTGTTCATGATGAATATTCCTGGTGCACACTCAAAGGTGTTTTTTTTTAAGATGTGTCATTACTGTGTAGAAACATACATTATTCATGTGCTGTATTTTAAAGTCTAAAAGGCTTTTTGAAAACAGTGAGGGGAATGATTATGCCTACATAATTTCACGGGAAGGATTTAGGGCTTGGTATACTGAATTTTTTTCTTCTTTTTATATCCCCAGGGGTGCGGGGGATGGCCTTGTTCTTCCATTCTCATTCCTGCAACAAGATTTGCAAAAGCATGGGACTGACTTCTTTTGACCTCTCCACCAAAGAGAAAGATGCCTTATTTCGAAGTAATAAACTGCTGGTAAGTGCTTCCTGCAAAAGGCCTTTTAACAACTAAACTGTGACCATTTTACATTAATACCTTCTAGAGACTGATCCATACAGCCGTTTAATATGAAAAGTAAAGTTTTTGTAAGTCCATTAATTCTCTGTGGTCCATATGATATTCTTCAATCACTGCCTTCCCACACTTTCCCCTCCCTTAATCTGGAGTTTTTCATACCAGGTATATACCAAAAAGAAAAGAAACAGCAATTACAAATTGTTGCTAAAGGAGGCAGTTGCTTTGCCATGCAGTTTCCTATGTGGGTGGTTCTAACTACAATAAGGAAAACATGGATTTTTAGTATGGCTTAGATGAGCCCTAGGACTCTTTCCAAACCTAGATGATTTAATTAGAAGTACCTAATCACTGCTATTCTGCTTTAAGCTGAAAGTGAAATAGCAACTCCGTTTCCAGACTTTTAACACTCCGTAACCAAATAAGCAGTCGTTTTTTCTCTGAGGGGGGTGATCTTCATTAGGACCATTTTCATTAGGACCTGTGCTGTACTTTTTGGCAGGGGGGAATGAGAAAAGAAACAAATACAAAGGCAGTGTAATTTGAAAAGAGTAGTGTTAAAGTAGTAAAGTTGATTAAGAGAGAGAGAGACCACAGAGAAGAAAATGGTGGGAGCAATCTGTACAGAGTTGGCCAGAATTTATTTCATTTATTTAAAAGCAGTCCTGGACTCCTTAATACTTAAAAATATCTAAGCAGTATACAAAAATACAACATAAAAGCAATAAAACAGTACCATACAAACAGAGATACAACATAAGAAATAGAACATTATAATAAAAATAGGAATTCAGCAATAACAGGGTCAAGTTTGATGGGTCAGGGAAATCCTGGGCAAGAAGATATTGGGGAAAGTTGGCCATCCCACTGCTACCACCAAACTCCACATCATTTCTGAACAAGTCAAAAAGCACCAGTTTCAATACAGATCCTTGGGGGACCTCACCTCTTACAGCCCTCCCTTGTGAAAACTATCTGTTTATTCTGACTCTGTTTCCTGCTCTTTAACTAGTGAATTGTTTCAAACAGATGAATGTTATGTAATGGTTTATATCAGGAGTGTAGCAAGACAATTTTCATTGGGTGGGCAGAGGCAAGAATTGGGTGGACAGAAGGGTTGAGGCATCGGTCACTATTAAAATAATTTCTGGGTGGAAATGTTTTCATAAGTAATGACATAAATAACCCCCAATTTATGCATTTTGATTAGGAACTATGACTTGTGAAGTTTACAAAAAAGAAATCAATTTAAAATACAATATTTTCCACATGCAAAATAGTTATGTAAACTAAATAACAGTGACTAGGAAGTAAATGTATATTGTGCAAGTTATCCTACCATCATGATCTGAGCTGTTAATAAAGTCTAATACGCTGTGTTTTTTCCATAAACCTGCAAAGGAATTGTTCACTTGAAATTCCTTCATATATGTTACTTTCAAAAGCCAAGATTACTAAGTTTGCATTTCTCTGATGAAGCACTGAACACCTGTATGTGTCAAAATTGAGAATGAATTTTCACACACAGCTGTAGATGCACCAAATGTGAGTCCTGCAGCATATAAAGTGTACATGTGTGGAAAGGCTTTGTGGTACAGGTACAATATTTTAGTAAGCTTGTGAACTGTGAAGTTCAGTTCTCCTGAGGCAGCTGCTTCCTGAAACTAACTACCCTGATCTCCTTTGCCATGCCAGGAAAACAATTAAGAGAAGATTCACTTTAGAAATTAAATATCTATAAACATCACTTTTCATAAAGAAATGCTTGACAGCATGTCACATAGGAACTGTACTTCTCTCTGAACTACAGGTGCTAAAATCAACTGTACAAGCACACCATCTCTGTTCTGCAGAAAGGTCGTGGACCAGCCAACTAACATAGCTTCTGATGGCTCTACCAGCAAATCTCACCCACCCTGTTTTAATAGTACATAAGTTCACGTGAGAAAAGTTAAATAAGTTGAATTATTTATGATGATCATTTGCACAGTTGAGCAGAGGTCTAAAACTGTTGCAACTAAGGCTTTAGCCACATTATACTCTTCAAAACCATTTTGAAATGGAACTAGATTGAAAGGATATATTTTTCAACTTTTTTAACAAACTAGGGAAGAAATGTCTCCGAGACACGCACGCACACATAACATTCCAGCTCCTCATTGCCTGGGCTAAGTTAGTAAGGTCTCATTAGGTTTCCTGGGTGTTGGAGAGCCAGCTCACTCATCTCTCTGCTTCTTCTTAGGTCCTGCCCTTGACTAGGCTAGGCTGCTGCAACGTCTAAGCTCAAAAGCCTAGGCACGCCCACCAGATGCACTAATAACACCCACCACCTACAGAGGTTGGCTGAGCACTACAGGGGCGTGGGAGATGCTCTGCAGTGCATAACAATACTGTCCTTCCCAACTTTGCTTCCTTCAATTACAAACTCTTAGGCTTACCAGCTCCCTCTCCATCCATCAAGATTTGTGTTCACTTCATTCACACCTTTAACTCGTTTTATCTGCTGTGTTCGCATTCCCTTGGTAACTTTGCCCTGCTCCTCTCTTTGGATGCCTAAACTGTATTTCTAAACGCTCTACTGAAGTTTTAAGTTACTGCAATGCTAGAAATTTGGGGACTGAAGGAAAATTTCATTGGGGAGGAAGAATTATTGGGGGGGCAATGCCCTCATTTACCTCCCTTCTTGCTGCACCCCTGGTTTACATAATGATGAGGTAATATCACGTTATGCAATAGATTTAAGTAGATATTTGTAATGAAGCTTTCTTTTCTCTTATGAATGATGGATTTATGAACAATACGAATTTCTAAAAAATGTATTCACTGATGACTCATTTTTTTTAAATGATCAGCTAAAAAAGGTGTGTAAGGCATAGGGATGGGAGCCGTTTGTTGGAAAGCATTCTGTCAACCTAACAGGCTAGTATTGATTCCACTTGTTTAACCATGCTTTTTTTATGTACTGGTCTTTGATCGAAATAAATTCTAACTAACTTTGTTCTTTGCCTGCAAGCCACTGATTTTACCAATCTATTTTTTTTCCCCTCGGAAAAAAGTATTAATATTAATGTAGATATTTTCATAGAAAATACTGATATTTTGAAGGGAAATTGCAATAAATTGAAGGAAATATAAAGAAAAATATCGACATCAATATTTTAGATGCATTTTTTAAAAAAAACTTTCCAAAAATAGCTGTGGAAAATAACTGCATCAAAATCCAATCTGCAATGATAGCAAATAAGTCATTGTTTTAATATTACTTTTAAAAACCAGGTGGCAAATGCTGGGGCTATTCTGAATTGAAAAGGAGTATTTCTCAGCTGTATTCTGCGTTGTTTTGGCTGTCCTCCTTCAAAGAAGTATGTCACCTGTCTTGCACATAGTGGACAGAGTGCCTCTTCTAAGAAGATGCCTGCTATAACACACACTTAGATCATTTAAAAATAAAGTAGAATGCTTTTTGCTTCAGAACTATAGCTTTCACTCATATGCAGTTTTAATTAATTAAATGACTAAAACTCATGATTCATTGACTGGGATGCCATAACTCCAGCAACAGCCTTAGGAGTGACAGCTCTGCACCACACATTTAAAGCATATCTAATGCACATTTAAAGCACATGACTTGCTCCAAAGAATCATGGGAACTGTTGTCTTTTAACCATGCTGGGAATTTGTATCTCTGTGAGGGGAAAACAATACTTCCCAGGATTCTCTGGGGGAAGTGCATTGGATCTGCTTTAAATGTGCAGTGTGGATCTACTGCAGTTAATCAGAAAGATACTAGTTTTGCTGACTACATCATCCACACACAGAATGGCCAATGGCCAGGGTTGATGGGAGTGGTTGTCCGCAACATCTGGAGGGTACCACAGCAGTTATCTCTGCACTAAACTATAGTTTAGTGTTACGTGAATGACCCTGTGCAAGCCTTGGGCTTGTGCTCTTCCCTCTCCTCTGGCATTGAACTAACAGCAGCACAGAAGGGGTTTTTTCCTCCACCATGATCCTGATCTGCATCTGCTATTTGCAGTGGGAGGAAAGTGCTCAATGGTACCAGTGGAATCTTTCTTCCCCAATGCAAATAGCAGGTATGGCAGAGTCCAGTCCAGATTGGGACTGTGCAAGGGATAAAGGGGTCAAGACCTCCTTCCTCCAGCCTCAGCACCTATTTACTTTAAAAAAGATTACGCAATTCTTAATTGCACAAAAAAAGGTCACATCCACACCATACATTGTAAGCACACGGCATTACCTCAGAGAATTATGAGAACTGTAGTCTGTTGAGGGTGCTGGGAATTGCAGTTTTGTGAGGGGTAAACAACAGTTTCTACGATTCTTTGGGAGAAGCCATGCGCTTTTAATATGCAGTGTGGATGTGGCCCATTAGCTCTAGTTTGGGCCTCAGGTCTGTTTCTGATGTTCTCTTTCATTGTCTCCACTTTACTACTTCCCTTGAAATGATTGGGGGAAACTGCTGGAAGACATGGCAGCTCTTTATGAACGTTTCACACCAGTCTTCCCTCTGCAAGCTGGGGTTGATGAGAATTGTAGTCCACCGCATCTAGAGAATACTAAGTTGAGGAATGTTGCATCGGACCATGCCTGGAATATGTCACTGCATCATGGTTTGTGTCTTCAAATATAGTGAAGAGAAACCTTGAATCTGAGATTTTTCATGAGGCTTTTTCTCTTTTGCCAAGGAAAATGCTCAGACTGTTGTGCGAGGCACGGAAGAAAAATGTGGCAGCAGTCGAGTAAGAACCATCTCTGGCAGTCGACCTCCTCTCCTTTTCCGTTTGTCTGAAAACTCTGGAGATGAAAGCATGAGTGATGTGGCATTTGACTCATTGCCCTCTTCACCTTCTTCAGCAACGCCCCACAGCCACAGAATTGAAAGTCTTCGTAAGTGGTGTATAGGGATGTCTCTGGTAGCCTTACAAGTATAATGTATGGGAGCAAAAACAATGGACGCGTCCATAGATATATGAGGGCAGCCATTTTTTTCTTTTTACAATTCCCCAGAAAATAACTGCATGTTATGACAGATGGTCACTTCCTGAGAACATTTTAAAACTTTTTTTTTACTTTGCAGATGTGGTGAAGCTACTAGCTGCTCCAAGCAGTTTTTTAAAAAAAATCTGCATATAAATAGGACAGCATAGACCCCTTTTTTCATATAGGAGAAACTGACATGAGAAGGAAATAGGCTAATTTATCCATCCCTCCGTGGCGCAGAGTGGTAAGCGGCAGTAACGCAGCCGAAAGCTCTGCTCACGGCTGGAGTTCGATTCCAAAGGAAAGAGGAAGTCGAATCTCCAGTAAAAGG
The DNA here is from genome assembly GCF_030035675.1 of Rhineura floridana. Classification (NCBI taxonomy): domain Eukaryota; kingdom Metazoa; phylum Chordata; class Lepidosauria; order Squamata; family Rhineuridae; genus Rhineura; species Rhineura floridana. Next base: position 15,107,879 of record NC_084496.1, read on the forward strand.
GGTCGAGGTCCACTCAGCCTTCCAGTCATCCGTGGTTGGTAAAATGAGTACCTGGCATATGCTGGGGGGTAAAGAAAGGCCGGGAAAGGAACTGGCAATCCCACCCCATATATATGGTCTGCCTAGTAAATGTTGCAAGACGTCACCCTAAGGGTCGGAAACAACTCGCACTACAAGTGCAGGGACACCTTCACCTTCTTCTTCAGTGGTGTATTAACGATATATCATACTAGGGCTGGAGCAAGAGCATTTTTTTCCATCGATAGCCACATTCCAGAGTGCTCAGCAATCCCTGCCTGAGTAGCGAGGGGCTTGCCCCCTCCTTGCCCTAGAAAGGATGCCTTCTGGAAACACAGATGCATGCTTTTGCCTGGCTACATCCATGCTGTCAAAGCACTCTGCTGTCCCAGCTTGAGTGGGGAGGGGGCTCCTTTCCCTGAGAAGGGATCCCTTTTGAAACCAGATCTCCACTTTCAAAGGGCCCTTCTCTTCCCACTTCTTTGATGCATTTTGAAAGCTCTGCACAGCCTCCAGCTGTCACTGGGAGGTTGGGGATTAAAGGGGCAACGCCTCCAGAAACACCTTGGGTTTCCCACCTGTGTACTAGTGGGTGCATGAATGGCCACATGCTCCCATATGAATCTACCCAGCAGCTGAAACCATCATTGTAGGGCCTTCTGCAGATGCTTTTGCTGGCAGAGGCTAGGCAGGTGGCAACTAGAAAAGAGGTTCTTTTTTGTGCCAATTATGGAGCCCAGATTATATCAGGAGAGATTCCATCTTGCTCCTTCTCCATTATCTGTTGGGCCACAGCCAAAGTCTGTTCCCTCAACCTTTGGTGCATAATTTAATTTGAGCCTAAAGCAGACACATGTCAATCCCTTCCTTTTGCATCAGTGATACGCAGCTGATACCAAGTTCCCATGGATAGTGCTTAATTTTGGGACTATATATTCTGGTCCAACTGGTTTGTGAATCAAGATCCTGGTGTTAGTGTGAAGGAGTTAATGTTTTACATTTTGCCCCCTAGACTGGCCTGTATTCAATGAAGTGGACAACTTGGTTCATGAGGGCCTTGACAATCAGCGGGTAAGTGTGTCTCCAAGTGCCAGATTAGATGTTATCATGGCAGTTGTGAGTGTTCCAGCATGGACAACTGGTTGGCCACTGTGCAAACAGGATCCTGGACTAGATGGACTGCCCCAGTCAGAGAGAGAGAGAGAGGGTAGGGACAATTATAAAAGCAAAGGGGGTGGACTCCTGGCCTCACTTTTAGCTTTGTCCCTGCAGGCCCACTACCCGAGCGCTTTTCTCTCAACCAGAATGTGAACGTTATTCCATGTTGGGGTTGCCAGCCTTTTTGGGCCAGTGGGCACATTTGCAAACTGGATAAACTGTTGTGGGCCCCATTTACTTACTGAAAAGGCTCATGTGCTGCAACCATACACATGCATGCATACTCATTCTCAGCCCACCACAATCGCCGCCAGCATTTAAACTTGAAAAAGTGTTTTTGTATTTTTTTCTAGCCTACTTCGGTGGTGGTGGGAGCGGGGAGGAATATCTTCCTGAAGAGTGCTGCTTGGGAGGCAAGAATTTATCTTTCCAGGCCTAATTTCAGCAGGGAAGAATGGGAGGGTGGAACCCTGCAGCCGCCAGGGAAGGCCGCTGAGGGAGATGGCACTTACGCGCCCATGAGCGCCTCATTTGTGACCCATGTTCTATGCAGTTGCAGCAGTTCCATTTTTAAACACATGAGAACTAAAGCTGTCATGTCCAATTTGAGCCTAGCAGTCTTCTCAGAGGGACTGTAAGCTTTAACTAATACAGTGTAAACTTGAGCATGAAGACAATGTAGTCCATATAATGTTTAGGTTTTTAAAATACATTTGTGTGTGTGTGATTACAGTTCATATAGTTCAAAATGGAATACAAAGTAATTGTAAAACCTCCCACTCTTGTTCCATGTGCTGTGAAATGCCACAGAAGTCTCTCTCAATTGGAAAGGAGTTACTTGTCTAGAGCAAACATCATAATCTTGAGCATTCATTTCAGTACAGACTGAGCCATGTAACGACAAGCAGAGGCTTTGGTTTACTGCTTCTTCCTTACCCACCTACCCCCAGTTCACATTTTCTAACACTTTCCCAGTCTTCTTGACTCTTCATCATTTGTGCCAGTAGTTCTGTGAGCTGGTTAGATCCTGTCTTTTCAAGTCTAGTTTGTGGTTGAAGCCGAGGGCTCTTAAAAAAAAAAAGTTATAATGATGAGAAAACAAAATACAAAGCTGTGAAGTGACTGTCCTGAAGGGACACCGCTTAATCTGTAAAACAGGGATAGTGGTACCACCTTTGCACATTGAGAGTTCAAAGAAGGTACTGATGTTGTATCCTGTTTTTTCTCCATAGGACTCTGAAAATGGAGGTGACAGTGGATACCCCAGTGAAAAGAGGAGTGAACAGGAAGATATGGATCACCGAGAAAAAGTAACACTTTCACCACCACCACAACTACCCGACTGAATAAGCTTTCCCCCCATTCTGTTTTCTTTCATACAGCTCATGCATAGTTTTTCTTTTTCTTTTTTCATTCTCTCAATTTGAATTGCCAGCAGAAGCTCACAGCATGCCTATACTGCTGGCTGAGGCTGATGGGGTTGTAGACCAAAACATCTGGAGGGCAGCAGGTTCAGGAAGGTTCAGGAAGGCACTGATGTCCCAATTAATTTTTAAAATTCCTGTGTGTTCTTCAGTAAGATTCTACAGTAGGTTTGAGTTTATCATTTGCAGAGGACAACAGGAGTTTACATTTCAAAATCTCTTTTCTTGCAAAAACAACAAGGAGTCTTCTGACACCTTAAAGAATAACATATTTATTATAACATTATCTTTCATGGACTGGAATCCATGGTGATCTCCCCACCCCCAACACACACACACACACACTCCTTGTGGGGCAGTGCACCAACAAGTCACTCTCCTAATGAGGAAATAGAAATGCAAATTCTGTCAACTAGTAAAGATTCTTTGGCTATTTAACTACCAGGCTTTTAATTTGGCAATTGCAGGACTGGGGGGCCTTTTTTCAGTCTGAGGGCTGCACTCCAGAGGCTGTATTCCAATGGTGGGTGTGGCCCATAGCAAAAGCGGGCATGGTGAGAGGCAAAAGGATGCAGAGCAATGGATGTAACTCTTACCTCTGTACAGTACAGAGTAGTGTACATTCTAGCCCTGCAAAAGTCAGGTTTACAGACGCTCAGATATCCACCCTGGCAGGCAAGGGACACTGTAACATTTCAAGGACATATTCTAGCCAGGCCAACACTTGGCATGCGAAGTGGGGCCGCTGATGGTTGTGGCCTGGGAAGAGTTTTGAGGGGCAGAGAGAATGGACTGCAGGGCTTCAGTCAGCTCCCAGGCCTGAAGTTGTCCACCTGTGGTCTGTTGATTTGGCCTTGCCAATCAAATAGCAAGAGATGAGTCCCCCAACTAGCCAGTCCCATTGTGGTGGCTGAGCTCCCTTCACACATACATACACCTTCTCTATCACTTAGTTTGAGAGAGTCAGCTGTATTGCCTGCATAGTCCCACCCACTGTGCTGCACTTCGTCAGGCTGTGTGTGTTTGACTTGCAGGGCTGTGGAGTCGGAGTCGGAAGCAATTTTGGGTGGAGTCGGAGTCGGTAGAAATGTACCGACTCCGGCTTCAAAATAAATTTTGATTGACAAATTTTTTAAAATATAAATTCAAAATGTCAAAGAAGCTTCCCATGAAGTCAGCTGTAGTTGTGCATTTCACCATAACTCAAGATGGAAAACATTTTGTGTGTCAGTGTATGACACAGGACCCAGATGAAGACAAATGCTGTGATGCCAAGATCAGCGCATATTCAGGCAGCGATAAAAATGCTCCCATGAGAGCTTCCAATTTAAAAAGATATTTACAGCCCTTTCCAGGGCTGTGGAGTTGGAAGCAATTTTGGGTGGAGTCGGAGTCGGACAGTAGGAAAATAGAGGAGTCAGTCGAAGGTTTGGCGTACCGACTCCACAGCCCTGCTGACTTGTTCCTCCCTTCTCTTTTTCCATTAAGACTAGGAGAGAGGGAGACTAACAGCTTCCATACTGAGGTGCTGCACTGACCCTGACTACAGAAACTAATCACTGTGCTTTGAACAAGTGCCAGTTTTCTCTCTCTCCATGTCTCTCTCTTTCCTGACCTCAACTTCAGAAGAAAGAAAACGGGAGTAGTATGGCAAAATAGAAAAATAATCCTGCATTTCTGTATTCCACACCAGAAAAAGCAGCTCATGTGAGCAACTAGCTTTAAAGTAGGGATGTGCTTGAAATCTGCTCAATTTGGATTTGGTACCAAATTTTCCATTAATTCACTTATTCTCAGTCGCTGAGGATTTAAGAGATTAAATGAGATTTTAATGCATTGAATTTCCGCAGCTATTTTTGAAAATGAAAATACTGATTTTTTTTTCTGAGTGAAAAAAGCATGGATTGGTAAAAGCAGTGGTTAGTGGATACAGAATGAACTCGAATTGATGCCAGCCTGTTAGGTCAATAAAATGCTTGCAAACCAGCACCAGCCAACGGATCCCATCCCTACTTTAAAGAAGGTGTGGGGAACCTTTGGCCTTCCAGATGCTGCTGTACTGCAACCTCTGTGAGCCCCAGCAAGCATGGCCAATGGCCAGGGATTCTGAGAGTTGCAGTCCAGCAATATCCGGAGGGCCCATACCTGCTTTAAAGGGACAAAACTTGGAATAGAGCAAAGGAAGCTGCCTTATGCCAGGCCAGTTGATTTGTCTATCTAGCCCAATTGCTGGTCACCCCAGGTGAGCTAGGAAGGGACAAATTGCATGTCTCTTCTAGCTTTTGTTATAAGAACTGGTCTCATTTTTGAAGGATTTTTAACTCGACTCATAGCGAAATGAATGCATCACTCCAAAATTTTTGACAAAAGTTATGTAAGAAAGGGATAATTTTCTAATGCTGCACTAGTGCTTATCAAAATGTGAGTTAAATTGTGCACTTTTTTTTACATTAATGTAGGGGCATTCCAATTGCAACCGAAGACGTGAATCTGATGAAGACAGTTTGGGCAGTTCTGCACGGGTAAATAAATCTCTTCTGGCAATAGCTGGCTATTCAGATATGCTTCTTGCATCCCATCTGTCACTCACGTAACTCACATGCATATAAATGCAGTTAGTTCTTCTTGGAATAATACTTTATCATGACTTACATCTCTTACTTACTTCCCTTTTTAATTCTTTCCCCCCATAATTAGAGAAGTGCTGTTGTAAATAAACCATCTGTGACCTCTAAAACCATTCGCCGGAACAAACTGGTGATTCTGCATGAATTCTTCAGTTACTCGACGATGCTTGCATTGTTTTCTTTCTGCTCTTTGCTTTTGTTCTGTTCTGCTGTTGCCCCTCTGTCCACACTGTTTGAAAGTTTATCTTTTAAAGGCTCCAAATCTTGGAGTATGCTAAAACATCTCATTACTGCTACTCTTTTTATTCCATAAAACAAAAGATGTGGACTCCATCATCATCATCATTATTACCATTGTTATTATTTTAAAGTAACCTTTGATGCATACATTCATTCATGTTTATTCATGATTTTAATCAGTAATTTAAATTGGCTCATTGTGAACTAGAAGAAAGATAAAGAAAGTTGATCCTCGGAGTTCTCATTAGCTGCAAATCTCTGTGAAATAAATACTCGTTGCAAGAAGCAGCTGGAGGATGTTAGCAAAAAGAAAAGCTTTATTATAATATAGGTCCATTTATTTTTAGCTTTCGGGGACATTATAAAACAACTTTAAAATGGCTGAAAATAGGCATTTGCAATCACTGACAGTTTTGTTCTGCCCTGGAAGTTCCCATCCACCTATATTGCTATGGGGGAGAAACACAGTGGAATTATATCAATAAATTTTATTTCTGAGTTGCAGTTTGAGACTAGGCAAGTCCTTAAAGAGAACAGCATGGCATTAATCCAGCATGCCTTTGCCTGGGTTCCGCAGCATTGTAATAGAGATGGTTGTAATTATTCTCCAGAATGTTAAGGCTCTAGTCCACCCTTCCTCAACCTGATGTCATCCAGATGTTTTGGGCTACAACTCCCATCAGCCCTAGCCAGAATGGCCAATGATGATAGTAGTCCAAAACTTCCAGAGGGCACAAGGCTGAGAGCTTAAGCATGTAAGTGCCTTGGTATGACCCCTCTCACCAATAAGCAATAGCATGTACCTGAATGCTTAGCTGGATCAAGGCCTGGAAATGGTTCCTTGCCTTTTAGGCCGCTATAATTTTAGGCTATTATTCTCTGTAAAGGTGATTCATGGTCATTCACAAGGCTTTAAGGGCTTGTCTGTGTTTTAAATAATCATGGAAATGACATAACACATAGTCCATATTCCTGCATTGAGCAAGGGGGTTGGACTTGATGGCCTTATAGGCCCCTTTCAGCTCTACGATTCTATGCCCTTTCATTATTGTGGTTTCATGAAAAATCAGTCCAGCCCAATTTCTCCTCTCCCAGACATTTCATGATTTGGCTTCTCATTCTTACAGTTCTAAATACTGAATCGGGGGGGGGGGAGATAGTTATGTAATGGTAAGATGGCCTGATGTGTGTGTGTGTGTGTTTTAAAAAAAATAGGGGTCAGGGGTGCATGTTCAAGGCACTTTAAAAAGTGCATCTGGGTAAACCATGGTGGGAGATGGTATGTTTTTGAATACCAGTTGCTGCAAACCGCAGGAGGGGAGAGTGCTATTGCACTCAGGTCCTGCTTGTGGGTTTCCCATAGGCTTCTGATTGGCCTGGTGAGAGCAGGATACTGAACTAGATGGGCCATTGGCCTGATCCAGCAAGGCTCTTCATATGTTCTTAATTCAGCGCATCAGATTCACTGGATTGTAGCCAATGCTGGTCCTACTCAGAGTAGGAAACTTGAAATTAATGGACATGATTAACTTTAAATGTATTAATTTCACTGGGTCTTCCCTAAGTAAATGTTAATTGGTGACAAACCCACTGTTCCTACACTCCCCATCTCTTGCTGTAGGGCAGGGATGGGGGGAACCTGTGGCCCTCCAGATGATGTTGGACCCCAACTCCCATCATCCCTGATTATTGACCATGCTAGCTGGGGCTGATGGGAGTTGGAGTCCAACTGCATCTGGAGGGCCTCATGTTACCCACTAGTGCCATAGGCAGGTACTTCTTTCGCCCCCAGGATTCTTGCTGTTACCGCAAAGAAGTCTGAGGGGTAGTGATGGCAAAAGTTTCTAAGTATACTTTTCTATGCTTTTGGTATGTAGTACAGCACTAAACTAGAAGTTTGTGAGTGTGGTCTGCCTGTTCCCCAAATGAACCAAAAATTCTGGTTGTAGATTGAGAGTTACATGTTGGTGTGTTGCTTTTATACCTTTGCTGCTAGCGCACTTCGGTTTTGAAAAGCCCTAATGCAAAGGCATAATGCAAAGCATGAGAATAGGATATCTCTTTGTTGTGGATGGTGATGTTGTACAGACAGGGGCTCACAGTTTTTTTCCTTTCCTTTTTTTTTTTCCGTTTCAAACTCAAGTCACACTGCATTCACCCTGTTTTAGGTCAGTGTGGAGAAATGGAATCTCTACAACGCTGCCAGAATTCACATTCACAGACCCTCCTGTGTTGCGGTGGAAGTGCAAAGACTCAATGCCTTGGAGCTTGAGAAGAAAATTGGAAAGTCCATCCTTGGGAAGGTTTGATCACCACAATCTCTTGCAGCCAGCAGGCACCAATGATCACCTGAGCTGATGACTCGCCCTGCAAGAAAGAATATATAAATTGCCCGTCTCTTTAATTAAAAAGCACGGTGCTGGTTCCTAGGGCAGCTGTGGAGGAGTTTTGGCCCACCAGATGTTGCTGAACTACAACTCCAGTCATTCCTGGCCATTGACCATGCTTGCTAGGGCTGTTGGGAGTTGTACTTCAGCAACTTCTGGAGGGCCAAAGGTTCCCCAAACCTGTCCTATGGTCAGAAAAGGAATAATCCTTTCATCTGTGCACCAATTCTCAGTCTCTCCATCAACAATACGGTTATAGCTGCTGGGTGACCATCCTTTTGCTAAGTTGAGAATTTGCTATGGGTGTGTCTGGCTGTTCCCCCACAATTGAGTTGTTAGCATTGTCAGGGTGGAAGGATTTTCTCTGGAGAAAGAACACAGGAGGAAAGGGTTAAACACCTCTCTCCCAGAGCCCCAGTCTTTAAACAGCAGTGGGGCTGATAATTAGTAAATCAAAAAAAGTCTAGTTTAGCCTTAATAATCAGGGATGAGCTGTTTATATTTCCTCAATGGCAGTGAATGGTTAGAAGATGTTTGTTTGTGGAGCACTTAATAATATTTTTGAGGAGGCCCGGCATCAGCACCCAACATCCTTGGGCAGCTGCTCACCAAATTGTCTTCTTTTGAGGTTTGTGTTTAAGGGGAACAAGAGGGGCTGTGCTGACATTTTATGTACGTCAGTATACAGCTGCAGTTGCAGTGCAGAACTTGCTTTTTGAAAATATCCAAAACGTGTTGTTCCTTTTCCCTAGTCAGCATGTGTGATGCAGACTCCTCCTCTGAGACTAGTGAAATGCATGGTGGTGGAAAATGCAATAGAGCATGTGTTTGGAATCCAATTCCACACATTGCTCTTTCCACAATGTGAATCGAAGAAGAAAAATCTTCTCCCACAGCACTATATAAATGGCTTTCTGAATCCACAGTAAAGTAGGAATTTACTTTGCTAGCTTAAGAATAAGCAGTTGCTTAAATGTTTAATGGAACAAGGCCCAGTGAGTGGGCTAGGGGGCTTTTGGTGCTGTGGCATTGCTAAAGCTAAATAAAGCATGGACATGGTCAACCCCCTAGATGGGAGACCACTACCAGCTCCGTGTAAGAACAGATATCAATAAATCCTTGAAAATGTGTTGCCTAACTGAGTCATACCTGGCCATCAGGTTTATCTTCATTCGGCCATTGTCCTTTCTGATGCCTTCCGTTCTCCATCCCCCCGATTTCTCTCTTTCTCATAGGTGCACTTGGCCATGGTTCGTTATCATGAAGCAGGCCGTTTCTGCGAGAGAGACCAGGAGTGGGATGAAGCATCAGCTATTTTTCACCTGGAGCACGCAGCTGACTGCGGAGAGCTGGAAGCTATTGTTGGGTTAGGACTCATGTACTCTCAGCTGCCACATCACATTCTTTCCGAGGTCACACTAGAGGTAAGCCATGCAGCACTTAAAAGCTCCACCAAACTGGACACTAACAGTGCACCTGCATGAGCTTCATTCCTGAGCTTCTACATTGTTTAGTGTGAAAACAGAAACAAGCCAGGCATGCTGTGGCAGTGGATTTTCTGCATCATTAGGGAGCTCAGCCTTTGAGGATCCTTCCAACTCTGTGGTTCTTTAATATTATTAGCATTAGCTTTAGCGTTTTTATGCTCGGGTGCCTCAAAGCGACTTGTACAGTAAAAATAGAAATAGCAAAGACATTAAAATTGGATAAAAACAGCAATAAAGGAAAACTAAAATACTAAAAAAACTAAAATCCAACAATCTATTTCAAAGGAACAAGTCCTACCCACCCCACTTAAAGGATGAGCGCAACAAAGGCCACTAACATATCTAACTGCCCTCCCAATTAATAAAAAAAAGCATAAGCCTGGATAAATAAGAATGTTTTTGCCTGGCACCTAAAAACAGACAGCGATGGTGCCAGGCATTTTTTTGGTGTCTTTTATTTTGGTGTAAAGCTAAAAATGTGAAGTGTGAATGAGACACACGCAGCTACAGTAGTGCATTTAGGTAATTTTAGACTTAGACCACTAAGCCCATAGGGGCTCTTTAGATGTTAATGTGCATTTCTTCACTCAGTGGTACTGAGAGTTTTTCAGCCAGTTCCTTCAATACTCTAGGATGCAGTTAATCGGGCCCTGCAGATTTGAACTTGTTCAAAGTGATCAGATATTCCTTGACCATTTGTCTATCAGTTTCAAGCTGTAATCCTGCCCCTTCAACGTAACTTTTTCAGAAGGGTCATAGACCCTCTTTTGGGAGAAGACTGAGTCAAAATAGGAATTGAGCACTTCTGCCTTTTCTTTGTTGTTATCATTTTGCCACTGAGTTTGCCCTGCATAGCATATGGAAGGCTGCTAAGGTAGGGACACACTACTAGCTTAAAATCCAGTCACCTCTGTTGTCTGAATCCAGGTACACACAATGTCACCTACAATTACCCACAATTCACTGGTTTCTTTTGAAGTACAGTGGAAGCTCATTATAATGCTTCTCACTGTAACCACGGTTTCAGATATACGAGTATGCCCATGTCCCCCGAGTAAAGCATCTCTGACTTTAATCTTTTCATTATAACTTGGAACCCCTGTAATGCGGGTGGATCCTTTGTCCACCCAACCCCCACATTATAAACGCTTCCACTGTACTGCATTTTGATGTGGTATAAGCAAAACCAGCTTCACTCCGATTGTAAGACTGTTTGAGTGGAGAATCCCAGGTGTATACTGTGGAAATGTTTCCTGGGGTGGTCCTACACGCTTAATATCAGCAGAGTGTATGCAGCAGAGTGTATGCGTATGTATCACGAAGGAGCATCCCATTTCCCTCCCTCCTGCCTACCCACCACCTGCTCACTGCAGTCCTACCCGTGTCTACTCAGAAATAAGCCGCATTGAATTCAGTGGGGCTTACTCCCTGCTAAGTGCGTTGGGATTGCAAATCTAATTCATTTTAAAACGAGAAGTGGGGGGTAGGAAAGATTTGTGCTCATCTCTACCCATCAATCTCTGTAAATGAGAAGTTGGGGGGGGAATCTATCTCCTCTTACTCTGATTATTTAAAGTGTCAACACCAGGAGAAACAAGAAGAAGATAATTTCCAGGGGCAGGGAGAGTTGTAGGGATGAAAGCTCCATACAATAGGAGTTGGGGTTGGCAGAGGAGCAGGGAAACGGGGTACAGACAGCAAGCGGCTAGAGACACCAGGATTTCTATAATTGAACACAGTGAGACAAACAGCCTCTCTGTGTGTTAAGCCTCTAATGTGCACATAGCCCTAGTCTCTGCCTCCCGGGATGGGAATGATAGCAACATCATTCCTCTAGTAATGCTGTCCTGTTCAGGGTTCCACAAATGCAGCATCTCTTCCTGGCAGCCTCCTACCCAGTCATAGCATAACAAGACAGACCCCTTCTTAACCTCTTCCCTGATTTCTCTTTGGTATGCACAGAGGATGTGAAGGAGGGGTGAGCTTGGGGGGGGGGGCTACAATTGAGAAACCGGTTGACCTCTTCCTTGATCCCTCTGCACATGCCAAAAGACTCGGAAGATTATGCAAAATTTGTGTGGCCCTGACCATGCAAGTCCTGAAATTGCTCTCCTGAATCCTACCCCCCTTTCTGTTCCATGATCATCCTTCCATATCATGTATTAAGATAGCATGCAACATTCCAGTAGATTAAGATCCCAATCAAAAATCCCTCAGTACCAGTCACCCTTTTCCTACAAGCAGATATGAGAAAGGACTATGGTATTTAATAGCGTCAACTCTCCTCCCCACCACCCTCGGCCCTTCTCTTTTTGCGTCTATAGGACACCAAGGAAAATAGAACAAAAGGATTTGGTTATCTACGCAGAGCAGCAGAAGCGGGTGACCGGCCTTCCATGATCTTTGTTGCAAGAGCATATGATACAGGCATAAACCTTGCTCCTGACAGGTATTTTGATGTTAGGGGCACTGACTCATCATCTGTTTGTTAGACTGATGGACTGGCTTCTTGTGCAGAATGATCAGTTGATGCTCCATTGATTGTGGGGGGGGGGGAGAGAGAGAGAGAGCAAAGCGAGCAAAGCCATAAGTGAGCAGGACACCCACTTCCCTTTTTCTCTCATTCTGCCATTCCCTTCTCTTTTTCTTACAGCCATTTCTTCTCTCTCTCTCTCTCTGCCATCTCCTTTGCACCCACATGAAATAGGCCAATGAATGCATGAAATTAGGCCAAGGACCACGTGTTCCTCTGGCCACAGGTTGCCCATCCGTGTTTCACTCTTTGGTGGATCAATTGTCAAGACTCAACAGTGTGCAAGATCAGATATTGAAGCGGCTCCAAACAAAAACCTTGTGATTTCCCCCCATAACATTCCTGGAGTTTTCCATGGTTGCTTTTCGTTGTTTAATTAATCAGAGACCGGGACTGGAAGGAAGCCCTGCATTGGTACAATTCCGCATTGAACATGACCGATTATGATGAAGGAGGGGAATATGACGGAACACAGGATGAGCCTCGCTACCTACTCCTGGCAAGGGAAGCTGAGATGTTGATGACTGGGGGGCTTCATCTTGACAAGGACCCACAGAGATCAGGTACAATGCTGGCTTGTAGAACCTTTGGCCCTCCAGGTGTTGCTGAACTACAGCTCTCATCCACCTCAGCAAGCATGGCCAATGGCCAAGGATGATAGGAGTTGTATTCAACAACATCTGGAGGGCCAAAGGTTCCCCACACCTGATCGGGAAGGCGCTTTCAAATCCCCAGCTGAGAGGAAATGTAGAATTTTTATTGTTTGGCTAATGTGAAAAGCAACATACTTTTGAATGTGAAAGTGAAGGGCTTCCCCATAGCAGTTTATTGTGGACCTTATACTCATGCATGCAATTTTTTTGCAGCATCCACACAATGTTGTTCTTATTCAAATGCCATCCCATAACACACACACCTTTATTTTTTTTTTTAAAAAAGTATAAACTGCTTAATATTTCAAAAATCTCTAAGCAGCATACAATCTAGAAAACAAACAGTATGGGTTGTATTCCAGGCTTGTCCTATGCAGAGGAGACCCTTTGAAATTAATGGACATGACTAACTTAGGTCCACTAATTTCAGTGGGCCTACTCTGAGTAACACTTATTTGGAAACAAAATAAATAAATAAAAACATAACTTAAACTGGAAAAACAGCAGTAGAAAAACATGTAAAAGCAAGTAAAACAAATCCATATTAATCCATATTTACTGTATTCACCAGTGGCAGCCAGTGCCCATTGAGAGTGGTAGGGCGGATGGCAAGGAGACCAACAGTAGGTGGAGCCAGAGCCGCAAGTCTAATTTTGTCCCCCTTCCTGCCAGGTACTGTGATGGCAACACTGACACTAAGGAGAAGGAAGCTGACAGCCAATGCCGCTCTCTGGACTGCTTGTCAGCAAGAAAGCAGCCTGAGAGCCAACCTCCACTAGTTTCCACAGGGTTTTTTTACTTGTTGGATTTTCTATGGAAACGGTAAATGTGGATTAAATGCACAACTAATATGAAACTGACATGACAATTTTATTACAAACAACAAGTCCACAATAAACTGTTGTGTATAAGTACGTTCGATGTACTGTACAGTATATCTTCTGGTTATAACAGCTGGGACAGGAGAGTAGGGATGGCAGGGAATTCCATTCTAAGCAGAATGGAAACAGTGCTTATTGCAGGGAATACAGGTCAGAACGGAATTGGCTGCTGTCTTACATTCCTAAAGGAGAGAGCCTATTCTGAGAGGCACAGAGATGGGACTCATCAAACTGGCCCACTGTCCTTTTAATCCAGCCTTCAAAGTGTTTTCTCTTATGGTTAAACTCTTAAAATGAGACCACAAGGAAGGTGGGAAATGAACGTACTTGGTTTTTCTTATCTCACTTCACAGGTGAACCCTGCCTAGGGATGGAAAGATCTGTCAATTTTGGTTCTCTCACTTTCTAATTTTTCCAATCTTAAATTCGGTTCCCCACATTTCTGCAGCAATTTGTGATTTTTTTATCCTGAAAATTCTCAAGCATTTTAATACAAATTTCTCGTAATAAATACATTTTTGTAGGCAGTTTTGACTAATGTACACATTTTTGCAAGCCATTTCTTGTCATATAATGCATTTTTGTATGTTATTTTTCACTCATATGTTCATTGTTCATGCACGCTTTCCCCTAACATAAGCATTTTTTTTTAAAAAAAAGCATTGTTTGGTTGGTGAACTGCATTGCAAAATTTGAATAAGCATGGACTTCGAATTATAGCTGTGAGTTTTGATTCTCACATTGTTTCAGAAAGTGCAAATTTGAAAGATTCAGCTTGAAATGCAAACTGAATAGAATATCTCCCTCATTCCTAGCCCTAACATTTCTTGAACTGGGTGGGAGGTGGGGGGAGGGAAGTGGTGTGAATCTGTTTTCCTCCAGGGGAATATAGGGCTCCTTCAGATGGCATGTTTATTAAGCATTCATCTCAATTTGCTTGCACAAAGCTTACACAGAGGTTAGACTATGTCTGGTCTTTACTGAGCATTTATTCTGATTTATTTATGAGGTGGTTCTATAACAAGGAGCATTCATCCTGCATTCCTCTCAATTTGCTTGTGGGATGTTTATACATTTTCTTGTTAATTATTTGTTCATCCCACACTTCTCAATGCATTTCCCCCCCGGGAAAAATTGATTTTTTTAAAGTGGATTTGTTGCACAAGGGCAACAGAGCACTTTTGTCCTCCTTTTGTTTATGCCAACCTAAAGTTCCAATATGTGCTCGATTCCCTCTCACAAAATAATGACAGTGAAGACACACTTAATCTCACCTCTGTGTTAGCTTTATGCAATCAGATCAGGATGAATTCTCAATAAATAGGTTGTCTGGAAGTAGGGATGAAGGAGAATTTTGATTCAGTTCACATTTAAAGGCAGCCCTACGTAATTCACACTTTCCAAAAGAATATGAGAACCAAAACTCAGGCATCTTTCAAAATTTGCACTTTTCTGTTTTTTTGCAATACAATTCTCCAGCCAAATAATGTGTTCAAAAATGCATATACTGGGGTTAAGTGTTCAAAAGATGTATATATTCGTGGAAATAACATACAAAAATGCATTATATTCAATAAATTATTTCACAGAAAGTGACAGCTCATTATAACATGGGGAAAGTAGGACAAAGGATGCACCCATGTAATAGGGGTTCTGCATTATAATGAAAACCGCTATATTGTATGCAGTATTTTCCTAAGGGGACATTGTCATACCCCCAGTAATCTGAATCCACAATTTGGGATTATAACAAAATGTATTATAACGAGCTCCCACTATAAGGCAAAGCTGCAAACAAACATGTGTATTTTGAAGAAATTCACAATAAAATGCTGATGAACTTTCATGAGGACTTTTTTTTAAAAAAATTGCAAACTAATATGGAGAACTGAACTTCAAGATTGAAAAAATGGGAAATTGAGAGAAACTGACATTGACAGATTCATCCATCCCTATCTGGAAGTGCCCTTCATGTGATTCTCGTTCCTGTTTTCATAGGTGAGCTGTATACTGAAGCTGCTGAAGCTGCTATGCAAGCCATGAAAGGAAGATTGGCAAACCAGTACTATCAGAGAGCAGAAGAGGCCTGGGCCATGATGGAGGAGTGATACTAGAACCTAGGCTGTTTTCTTGTGTATATATATATCAGTATAGATACATTTTTAAAAGACTTATTTTGTTCAGGGCAAGGGGTGGGTGGGGAGAGAGAGAGAAAAGTATTTTTGTGTGGTGTTAACTGATCTTGTGTTTTCATATGATAATTTTTCTAACTGTTCCAACAGAAGTACAAAACGGACACAGTAAAATGTACTGTTACTGACATTCAGAGCAGCTGCAATATCAATTGCTGTTGGTATTTCTGTAAAAATGTCCAACCAGGGAAGCCTGTTCTTCATTTGGAAGAAATAAGACAGACGTCTCCTGTTACGGTAGGCAGGATAGAAAATTGCTTCGTGTATACCTCCTACTTCTATGTTGGCTTCCCTCTGTTATGAAATTCAGATTTCTTGTTATGAGTGCATGTTTGTCTTGGGTAAAGATTTGATCTTCCAGTGTAGGACATAAAAGATGCAAGGAGCTGGGGAAGATGCCCTTCTATCCCCACAATTCTTGAATCTATGAATAGGACCAGGAGAACAGTGTGGAAATATGAAGCTGCCTTTCTTAGAATTAGGAAGCAGCAGCTAAATAATGACAACACCTAAAGGCGGAACTTCCTTCATCATATGACTGCTGTCGCCTACAGAAGGTGGAGCCAAGATGGTGGTAGACTTCCTGGCATGTTGCCACAAGGAGTTGGCACTTCCTAACCTCCTGCAGTCCTTGCTGATTTTGTTTTTCTTCTGCTAAAGTTTTTTAGTTCTTTTTTTTTTAAGAAGTAAAGATTCTCTCTGGTGTCATCCTGTCCTGTGGTATAGGAGCCAATTCAAACATTCAAGAGCTGCATATGGAGCAGTCCTCTTGCATACCTGTACCACCTCAGGGTGCACATTTGAAAGTGCCGTGTAAGTCTTCCTGAAGGAGGAACATTTACTCATTAGGTAGCAGATCGAGCCAGAAGCTTCCCCCGCCACCCCCAGTTCATCCTGACTTTGAAGAATAAGGAGATTTGATACGAGATTTTGATCATTCAAACAAATTATATTCCATGTGCATTCTGAGGCGATACAGTCCTGTGAGGGAACTGTACCACATGGCCTTCTGTTCTGTATGTTTGAATAAGTTCTTAACAAACAATGGAAATAAACTCAATAACTGGAATGAGAAACAAAATCCTGCTCATGACATGTTACTGGGTTGTTGTTGTGGGGGGGGGGGAGGTTGAACTTTGTAATAACTAATCTGTTTTGAGAAGTGACCTGGTGAAAATGGAATCCTGGAGTTTCTTGGCTTTCTATGGCTTTCTTGATCATGAGTCTTGACATTAAAACTGGAATATAATTAAGATCAAGCAAAAGTTTGATTGCAGATATTGCCTAATATTCCTTGGAGGTATATAGTCTAGAAAAGGACTATTTCCCCCTTACAGTCCTACATTGGCTTTCTAGCACTAATGAGAAGAAAACAAGAACAAAATTGATATAAAATTGGGTGGGGAACCTTTTCCCACCAAGGGCTTCATTTCTTCATGGGCATCCTTTGGAGGGCTTAATGTCCTTGCTGGGCAGAGCCAGACATGAAAGTGGGAGAAGCAGCTGTGACTCTTACCTTTTGTAAGGAGGCTATATTTCAGCCACACAAAATCTAGCTGTTGCCATTAGGAATGGAATCCATTGGCCGGTGCTGGTTCAAAAGCATTCCGTCAACCTAACAGGCCGGCATCAATTCAAGTTCTTTCTTTGTCTGGTAGCTGCTGCTTTTAACTGATCTGGGTTTTTTTCCCCTCACAAAAAATATTGATATTATTGATTTCTGAAAGAAAATACTGATGTTTTGAAAGTATCAATAAAATTAAAATTCATTTTTGAAAATAACCACAGAAAATCACTGAATAAAAAACTGATCCGCAGTGATAAATAAGCAAACTAATGGAAAATTCGGTACCATATCCAAATTGGGCAGAATTCTAGCACATCCCTAGTTTCTTCACATATATACACACCACACATTTCTCTATCCAGGCAAGCGAGAGGCATTCTAGCCAGGCACAAGAACTAAATGAGGGTGTGGAGTAGGATCTGTGATGGGTGCGAAAGTGCAGAGAATCCTGGGGGCCCAATAGAGAGATCAGGAGGGCCGCATTTGGGTCTGAGGTTTCCCACCCCTGATATGAATGAATGCAACTGTAGCAAATAAGATGCTATTTTTGCATACCTGGATGGAAATTAAAAGTGTATAGACAATGTTTTTACATTAGAGCCCTTTAACAATGTTGAGGAAATGCTTTTCTGCAGTTAACTGGAAGCTGAAATTAAAAGGAGATCCAATATAGTGCTTAATAAGCACAATTAAGTGCCCTTCTCCATAGCCAAGATCCTTCTAGAATGTTTTCTCACAAGAGAGTCACTCCAGCAAAGGCCTTGTGCAGTGTTAATTAAACACTTCAGCCTTTCTTATTGTTCCTGTTCAGTGCTGCTGGGGAGTGAGCTTCAATGACTGATTTTCTCATATTTTGTGTGTACATTTATCATAAAATCCTCTTGTTACATTAGCTACTGCCACTGCCCTCCAGAAAACAGTGCCTGGCTAAATGAGAAGCAATTAAGGTGCAGCTCATTACTGATCTGCCAGTTATGCTGAACAGGATGTAATAAAACAGTCAGAGCCTGCACTGCTTTCAGTTGCAGGCACATTAGCCCTTAAAAGCTTCAATAGTACATTGCTTGTGGACACTTTAGTCTGGATTGAATTAGAATTGTCACAAATCAGATCTGAAAACAGTGAGGACGACACAGAAACCACTGGAATGCAACAATTTGATAATAGCTTTGTGTAAATTCCTTGTGAAAAGGTGGTGGTAATTTCAGATAAAAAGTGTGGAAGCAACCAGAAATTATTTTAATGACTCCAAGGTGGCAGTTTTATGTGCTCAGAAGTGAGTCCCACTGACTGATAAGACTGAGTTGCAGCAACTCTTCTGTTCACATTCTGCAGGGTAGTACTTGCTTGTTCGTCTATGCAAACAATGCTTTTGCTTGCTTCCATAATAGTATTGTTTTATTTGCCTGCTTCCCCACTTCATTATTTGCAGCTTTCCATGCCCTTTTGCAGATTTCACTTGCTCCTGTTTTACTGAGTAACCTAAAAAGTGCTGAGCTGAACTTCTTGCTGCCAGCACTTCATATTGAACAATTCTCCAGCTGGATTTTTCAGGAGGAGTTGTTAGAGGATATTGATTGTTACTGACAAGTACTCAGAACTTGTGAACTTGTTACAGATTTGCTGAGCTTGTTGCACAGGATAAGAGCTTATCCAGTCCCAAAGGCTTGAGTTGCTATATCATGTTTACATTATCCATCACAAAAGAAGAAGCACAAAAAAAGCCGTGATGGGTACATTTTCAATAAATTTCTGATAAATAATCTTATTCTGAGCTTGTGTCTTGTCTTTTAGGGTTGTTTTGTCACATAACTAGTTTTGCTATGGCTACTATATTTATTTAAGACATATATAGTGTAATCCACATACTGTATCAAAGCTGTGTACATAAAAACAAGCGATGCATAAAATGAAAACAAACAAACAGTAAAATCATAATAAAATGAAACACCACCTTATGATGCCTGCTGGACCTCATGTACCTGAAGGTCAATAAGGAGGGGTGCCAATCTAATCTCATTTGGGAGTGAGTTCCACAGGCTTGGGCCCACCACACTGAATGCACGGCTTCTCCAGTGACTAGAAAAAGTTTATGAACTCTTAACGATAATTACAGAAATTCCATAATTTTACCATGATAACCTTTGTGAATCAAAACCAGTCCTTTTCTAAACATCCAGTAGGATTTATCTTATTTCATTGTGCCTTGTGAAATAAAACAATGTGTAAATTAGACAAACAATGAGTATATAAGAGACAGGTTAGGTGCAAAAGTAAGTGAACCCCTGAATTAGCTCAATTAAAGGGAAAAATTGAATCAGGTGTTTAAGAAATTGGGTAGGTCTGCAGGGGTGAGTTGAGGAGGCCCCACCCTATAAAAGGATCAGAAACTGTCAGAGTTTGGTCTTTACCATATGATTGTGTGGAAACATGTCATGCCATGATAAAAACATCTCTGAGGACCTCAGAATAGCAGTGATTGCTGCTCATCACTCTAGAAAGGGTTACAAAGTGATTTCTAAGGATTTGCGGCTCCACCAATCCACTATCAGACAAATGGAGGAGGTTCAAGACCACAGTCACTACCCAGGAGCAGTCATGCTACCAAAATCTCTCCCAAAAACAAACTGGCACAGCATCCAAGAAGTCACAAAGAACCCCAGAGTAACGTCCAACATCTGCAAGCCACTCACACTTTGGCTAAAGTGAGTGTTCATGACTCAGCAATCAGGAAAACACTGAACAAAAATGGTGTTCATGGGATGATAGTCAGGAGGAAACCATTAGTCTCTAAAAAGAACATTGCTGCGCATCTGAAGTTCACTAAAGATCACATAGATGGTCCCCAAGTCTTCTGGAACAATGTTTTCTGGACAGACAAGTCAAAGGCAGAAGTTTTTGGTCTCAATGAGAAACGTTATGTTTGGCGAAAAACAAACACTTGAGTTCGAACAGAATAACCTCATTCCAACTGTCAAGCATGTGATGGCTTGGGCCTGCTTTGCTGCCTCAGGAACTGGACAGCTTGCTATCATTGACGCAACAATGAATTCTTAAGAGTATCAGAAGATTCTAGAGGACAATGTCAGGCCATTGGTCCAAATGCTGAAGCTGAACCAAAAGTGGGTCATGCAACATGACAGTGACCCTAAACATACAAGCAGATCTACCAAAGAATGGCTGCAGAAGAACAAATTCCGTGTTTTAGAATGGTCTAGTCAAAGTCAACCTAAACCCCATTGAAATATTGTGTCATGACCTGAAGCAAGCTGTTAATGCAAGGAAGCCTTCAATGTCACTGAGTTGGAGCAGTTCTGTAAGGAGGAACAGGCCAAAATTCCTCAAAACTGATGTGAGAGACTGACCAACAGTTACAGGAAATGCTTACTTGAAGTCATTGTTGCTCAAGGGGGTGACCAGGTGCTGAATCTAAAGGTTCACATACTTTTTCACACATGGATATTGACTCAGTTGTTGATACATAAATGTCCCCTCGCTGGATCGTCACCTTGTAGTGGTAAGTGGGCTTGCGTGTTCCAATGAACCCTGTGAGCAATGCCGTCGGGAGTCGTACTCCCAGCAGGGTCACCCATGGCAGTAAGGTCAACGGAGAGGAACCAGACAAAGAACGATCCAAGAAAGTCCTCAATGGCAGAACAGGCGCAGGATAACAATGTGTATGTTACAACGGCTGTGAAGGCAGATGAAGGCAGCAGCAGATAAAGGACTTCCAATCGTCATGGTACCCATGCCATTGGATCAAAGCTTTTTTCTGTCAAGATTGTGTGTTGATCGTGGTGCACCGATCTCCCCACATAAAACAAATTCATGCACAGGCGTCTTCCATAACAAAAGTGCCATGGCGATTGGCAAATGGCGATGGGGCAGGACTGTGAAATCCAAAAGCCCCTAGTCATGGTCTGGTACATCAGCAGTGGATAGAGATTCAGATGGATCCATTGTTAAAGACTGTATTTTGGAAGACAATCTTACTCAGTCACGAGTGATCACCAAGAAGAAGACGACATAAATGTTGAAAATGCATCATGTTTGTGTGTCATTTGTTTAATCAGGTTGTCTGTTCTTTATATAGGATTATGGGATTAGATTAAGATTTATTAACATTTTAGGTTGGAAATATGTGACAATCCTAAGGAGTTCACAAATGTTTTCTTGCCAATTGTAGTTGTTAATGAGCTGCACATCTAAGCCATGGGGACCACCACATCCAAGCCATGGGGACCACCAACAGAGACCCCCAAAGATCTCAGTGATTGTGCCAGGATTATAAATCACAAGGATGGCCTTATTACCTCCTGGTGTTAGAGGCAGAATTCCTCTGAATACCAACTGCTGGGAAACGCAAGTGAGAGAGGGCTATTACTTTATTTAAAAAATACTTGTATGCCGCAATTTCATAAAAACAAGTGGTTTACAATGATTATATATACACAATAAAAGCTACATAAAGGTTTTAAATTACAGGTCGTCAGCTAGCCATTACAGAAAAAGTTTTTTTCTTAATTGTCTGCATAGGCCTGGCGACACAGAAAGGTTTTCAGCAAACATTTAAAGGTTAATATAGAAGATACTTGCTGAATCTATCAGAAGACACTAAAGGGTCAGTTTTGTGTCAATATCAAATGAGCCTTACCAACTTGGGGGCAAGCAGCGTTGCTCCTACAGGTGCCCTTAGTGACTGAGCTGAGATAAAAGGGCTCAAGTGGTCGCTAAGGCAATAGTTCCTGAACTTTTCCCATGGACTACCTTGAAAATTTCTGATGGTCTGTGATCTAAGGCACTGGATTTAAACTACAGTCATTTGGATGGTGTAGGTTGGAATGCCAGCGCAGGCTGGTCTATTAGGGCTAATGGGGCACTGCCCCCACCTTCATACTTCAGTCAGGAGATGGCTCTGCCTGTCATTGGCTGTGGCTCCACCTTCTTTTGATCCCCTGGCCTTCCACCCTACCAGTCCCAATGGGCACCAACCCCCACTGTTTGAATCCCATTGCTGCCAGGACCCATTTCCATAGTGCAGTGGCAGAGCACATTTCCATGTAGGGCTGGGAAAGAGTTCTACCTGAAAACCTGGAGAGCTGCTGCCCATCAGTGTAGACTCTCTTTCCCAACTTGGTGCCTTCCATTTTTTTTTAATTACATTTCTCATCATCCCTGTTCATTGGCCATGCTGGCTGGGCTGATGGGAAATGTAGTTCAAAATATCTGAAGGGCATCAGGTTGGAGAAATCTAGTCTACACAGAATCTCAGGCTAGATGAACCAATGATCTGACTCTGTATAAGGTAATTCAACTTAGATTTTAAAAAAAGACATTGAGGAGGAGAGATTATAATTGGACTAAAAAATTGCTATGATCACTACATGGAAGTTTCACACTCGGAAAGGCTGTGTATCTCTGGATACCAGATGCTGGGGACAAAGAACGGGATTGTCATCACTTTTGTAGCCTGCATGTCAGCTTCCAGAAGCGCCTTTCAAGACACTCTTAGATTACCGGACTAGACAGAACTTTATTTGATGCAGAAAGACAATTCTTCTGGAAGTGGGAACACCTCTGAGACATCTTGCAGAGAAGGTTTGCATGTAATGTTAAGCCAAAATATGCCTTAGCACTGAACACACGGGCTTCCAGAGATGAGACCACAGTTGTTGCACTGCTGCGAGAGAAGCCATGGTTTGATTTGGCGCATCATCCAAAGAACGGGAACTTTTGGTTTGTCTTGTCCATCCAGAGACAAACCACAAACTGTAACCAAGGTTTGTTACTGAGTTTACAGCTTGTGGCTTGTCTGGAAGAGACAAACCACAAGCCTGGGTTCGGGTGACACACTAAACTATGGGTTAGTTCATAGCAGCAAGAGGAACACAGGTTTGCAGCCAGTGGAGGCTGGTCCATTAGGGCATATGGGGCACTGTCCCACCAACCTCAGACTGCCCTCAGCCAGCCCCCACCTGCCTGCCTTCTGAGGGGCTCACTGGCTCTGGCTCCACCAACTGCTAGAGCTTTTATCTACTTTTATGTAATTTTCTACACAATCTGTGTTCTCTCTGTTACTTAGAGCTGCAGCCACAAGGAGATGTGGGAGCCTGATTCCCCCAGAGTTATTCCAGGTCTTCGTCCTGATTTTTCAGCTTTCATTTACATAAAGATATAAAGGAAACCATGTTGGCAGTATTCTGTGCCACAAAGATCATGGATGGGGAACCTTTTTGAACCCAAGTGCTGTATTCCTTTCAGGGCAACTTGCTAAGGGCCACATGACAGTGGTGGGTGTCACCAGAGGCAGGGCTAGATACAGAACCCTGGAGAGCCACATTTGCTGCCAGGCTTGAGGTTCCCCACCCCTGGATAAAGAAATAATACATTTTTACAGTGCATAGTTTAATTACAGGCTTCACACAGCGCATAGTTACACTATAGAATTCATTCCCACAAGAGACAGTGATGGCCACCAACTTGGATGGCTTTAAAAGATGATTAGACAAATACATGGAGGACAAGGCTATCAATGGCTACTAGCTATGATGGCCATGTTCTGCCTGCACTGCTGGAGTCAGTATGCTTCTGAATACCACTTGCTGGAAAACACAGGAGGGGGGAGTCCTTTTGTGCTCAGGTCCTGCTTGTGGTTGTGGGCATCCCATAAGCATCTGGTTGCCTGCTGTGAGAACAGGATGCTGGACTAGATGGGCCACTGGCCTGATCCAGCAGGCTGTTCTCATGTTTAATCTTTTACACTTTTATCATTGATGTCAGTGGAGCTTACTCCCAGGTAAGTGGGTCTAGGATTGCAGCCTTAAATACCATCAAATATTTCAGGTCACTTGCTATTTATGTCCAAGCTAGTAATTCCCTTTCTCCCGAGGCCTCCGCACCACAACATTTCTGGCTACGGGCCTTCTCGTGTCTCTGTGATGACAATGGCCACTCCATGTGTTGAAACATGGATCTGTCCCAGTCATGTAGAAATTTGGGGGGGGGGGCTGGTTCCAGCTTCCATGGCTCAGTTCCCTGCAGTTTTTCTCCCTATGTGTTTTTCTTCTGACCAAGGTCCCAAACCAGAAGAGACCTTGACTGCCTGGGCAAAAAGCTTACAGGGAGAGGTGCTGCATAGGGTGGTAAGTGCCACAGGGAGAATTCAGGCATCTGCACCAACACGTCCCTTGGCTGGGGATGAAGGCAAGAATCCTCTTCCTCTGGGTTGTATCCAGATAATTCTGATTATGATGATTAATTGAATTTATATCCTGCCCTTCCTCTCGAAGGAGCCTAGGCAGCAAACATAAACAAAACAATTTAACAAGAAAAAGAAAAATATACTAATCACAGTTTAAAAGTTTCCAAAAACAGAGTTACAGTTAAAAACATTCTAAAACACACTTAAAAATATTGTAAAACAGTTAAACTATTCCAAAACACAGCTTAAAAACATTCTTTCACCAGTAGTCTTCAGGTTGGCAGGAACAGTCCCCTTCAGCCATCAAATGCCTGGGTAGACAGGAATTTTTTCAAATTCTTCCTGAAAGTTAATAGTAATTGTGACACACACACCTCACTGGGAAGCTCATTCCACAAACAAGAATTATCATGGCCATTAATTTCAATGGGTGTACTTTGAGTAGGGTTAACATTAGATACAGCCTTATTTTTGTTCCCCAGCCAACTAGTATTCCAAGGTACACACTGCCTCTAAATCTGGAGGTTCTGTTCAGTGATCCCAGCTGATGAGAACCTTCTGGATCAGAGCAGAGGACCATCCAGTCCTGCATCCTGTCTCCCGCAGGGGCCAGCCAGATGTCTTTGGGAAGCCCGCACAGGCAGCGAAGAAGGCAACAAACACCCCCCGCGGTTGTCCTCTCGCAGCAACCGATATTCAGAGGCACACTGCTTCTCAACAGGGAGGTTCCATTTATCCATCTTGGGGAATAATTAAGGGCAAGACTTTCCTCCACCAGTCTGTATAATCCGCTTTTAAAGTAAGAAGAATGATATTGCTGCTTGGGGAGAACAGCAGGTGGAATGGTTAAGTTGGTTTTAGCTCTTTTTATTGCATTTTGTACAACCCTTTGAGACTTGTGTGGAAGGCAACTAAATAATCATAATAATCATAATAATCATAATGTTGTGCTGGTGGATCTATTCATTTCCTTGTTATGTCTATGCGCTAGTATATGTCTCCTTTACAACTCCTACTCTTTATATTCTAAATACAACTAATTTAAATTACAAAAGTTGTTTTCTTATACTCTAATTCAAATTAGCCACGTTGCTTCCACGCTACAAAGCAGCCTAGTCCCAGTTAATAATATATCTCCATAGCTTACCCATTATTTATTTAATTGAACTTTTATTTCCTGAGCTTTGCTACCTTAGCAAACATGACTGTCCAGATCTTTAGAGAAGGAAAATGAAATTCTTATTTCGTAAACAAGGATGAGTAAGTTAAAGAAGCTACTATATTTCATCTCGGTAGCGTGGCCGAGCGGTCTAAGGCGCTGGATTAAGGCTCCAGTCTCTTCGGGGGCGTGGGTTCGAATCCCACCGCTGCCAAATCTGTTTTTGCTCGCTTCTTTTTTAAAGAAGGATCTCCAAAAAGCGTCGGAGTGGAGGGCGACGGGCCAGACAGCGCCACCTGGTGCTCGCGTCCCAACAATGCCACATCTCTGGGAAGCATTGTGGGTAAGAGGAGGAACTAAACCCTCCCCACGTGTCTGCTGGAGTTTCACCAACATGGCTGCTGGCTGAGATTCCCCCCACCGGACCTGTGGGCACATTGCTACGAGCCTAGGAGTGGGGGGGGAACCGGCAGCCTCTCCCCTCCGCCCGCTGGAGGACGAGGTAGGAAAAGGAGTAGTGATGCTGGCCGCCTTTCTTACCTTGGCATGCTTCTGAGGATTAGAATGTTATTCTTTTTGCAAGGCCTGGGTCATGGATTGTGGATTCTCCCCCCCCATGTTGAAATTATTGGGGCATAAACTGCGGGGGGGGATGTGCAAACTCTGAAATCTTTGCATAACAAAGAGTGAGTGGACCCAGAATCTAAAGGGGCATTCCTGGGGGAAGGTGTTTTGTGTTGTTGATTGTGTATGGCGTGGGGAAAGAAGCCTCAGCGCTCTTTTTTCATATCTATAAAAGTTAGAAACCTGGTCAGGCTTGGAGATCTGCTACTCCCCGATCCCTCCCCAGGCAGCCTTCCTGAATATATGTGAAGGTTCTTCTGCAAAGCCGTCACTTTTCCCTATTCCATAGTTACATCAGCAATCTCCTTCACAGCCAGGAGCCTCTTACAAGAAAATGCTGAGAGGGAGTTTCAAGTCCCCTGCTCAAGGGATAGAACAGGTTCAGTTATCTGTCTCCATTCTGAAGTTTCCCCTGGAATTGGTTGACTGGACTGAGCAGAGAGATGCTTTGACTAGGACAATAATCCGTTTCCTCCTGTCTTTGCTGTTGTTGCTGCATAGTTACATCAGAGCGATTTTACTTAGGAGGTTTCGTCACTGCCAAGAAAATAAGGATTTTTTTCTTTTAATGAGCAAACGTTGATTGTCATCTTGCTTCCTTTCTTTATGCACAGGAAAAGTTATTAGTAAAGCTGAGTGACCTTAATTTCTCCCTCCCGCTGTAGATGTGCTTTCTATCTTGCCTGTAAAAAATGTTGCAAACTTGTTGAGATCTTAGTCATTCTGACAAAAATAATTTGGCCCAATTAAACCTGAGCTCTGGGGATGTGTGTATGTGGAAGGAATCTAAAATAAATGAGATTGGGAGACAGTGTGGTGTAGTGGTTAGTGTGTTGGAGGCCAGGGTTTGAATCCCCACACAGCCATGAAGCTCACTGGGTGACCTTGGGCCAGTCACTGCCTCTCATCCTCAGAGGAAGGCAATGGTAAACCACCTCTGAATACTGCTTACCATGAAAACCTTATTCATACAGTCGCCATAAGTCGGAATCAGAATCGAAGGCAGTCCATTTCCATCCCCCCCCCAACCTTTTCCCTGTTAGCATCTCTTTTATCTTTAGGGAAGATAATGGAGTTCTATGTAGCTTTTGGGTGTTAATTGCTAAATGACTTTTGAGCAGGGAGTGGCAGTCTGTACTAGAGCCCAGCCTTGCTCAGCAGCTGCAAGAATATAATCACTGGGATCTGCCAGGAAGTTCTCAGTGACTCACTGACCAGGTGACCTACCCTGGCTCCTGAGTTGGCTCTTATTTATTATGCTGCCCTAATACAATATTGGACCCTGAATTACTCTACTAGGGTTGCCAACACTACCCACCACCATAGCTTCTGTGCCTTAACAGCAGTTTGCTCAGCAGAGCTTTGTGGGTATTAACATTTATTTATTTATTTATTATTAAGTTTATTAGTCGCCCATCTGGCTGGTTGTCCAGCCACATTTAACATTGTGTTGCAAAGAATCTGCTAAATTCTGCAGATTGAGCTATTGAACTTAGCAGGTAATTTAAAAAAAATAAAATGTTAACAAAATGTGCAGACAATAAACAACAGCCACTGTCCCAACCAATACAAAGCTAACTAAGTAGACTTCCATGAGAATTAAGACTTGCACAGTAAGTTATGCTGTAATGTGCCATGTGTCAAGGGAGATGCTCTTGGATAGGCTGCTATATTCATGTGCGTTATAACTGTTGTTCCCCAACCTTTTTCCCCCCACGGACCACTTGAAATTGCTGGTGGTCTTGGTGAACTATTTAATTATGTTTCTGCCTCTTGTAGCAATTTTAATGTGCTGTGCTAGATGCTGTATTATTTTTTCATTGTATTTTTATTGCTTCTTATATTGTATTTTACTGTATCACAATTTGCATTCCACAGAATTCAAACTGTAACACAATAAAATACAATATAACAAATAAAAAAGCAATAGAAATACAATGATAAATGATTATGAATGTTTTAATCTAATGTGAGCATGCCACAGACCACCTGAATGAAGCTCGCAGACCACAGTTCGAGAACCTCTGCATTAGAAGACCAACCATTTCTCCCCAAAGTCATTATCCTGTCTTCTTGCTTTTCCAAATTGGCTCATCAGCTTTTCTGCTAAGGCTATTCTTTAGCAGGTAAAATGGGTCTACTGTGACTTGGACTTAGTTGGATGCAACTCTGTGTAGTCAACACCATGGAAACCTTGCAATATCTAGTGTGAAGAGCTACGATGCAAAAGTACCTTTTGTCAGCCTCCACAAGGGTGATGTACTGTTTGATGGCAGAAACAGGAAGGAAAAACAAGAGTTCTCTTCTGCACATCCCTATCTGTTCTCTACTTCTGACAGTCAGAGCTTAGAAATCTTTGGAGGAGTGAAGAGAGTTCTGTGCCCTCCCACTGTTACTTGTCTTGTTGAGCTGAAAATTGCTCGGGAGATAGAGACAGAAGAGTATGCAAAGAAGAGAATTCTCTTCTTTGGGCCTCCAGATGTTGCTGAATGACAACTCCCTTCAGCAAGCATGACCAATGGCCAGGGGTGATCAGAATTGTTCAGCAACATCCGGAGGGCCAAAGGTTCCCCACGCTTGGGGTAAGCGATTGACAGTGTTGAATGACTTTGCAGGTTCCCAGTTGGCAGCCCCTCTTACCCTAAGTTTGCTATACCATTTATAAAAAGAGTAACGGCTTAGCTGAATTTTGGTGGTGTCTGTCTCTTCTCTTCCAGTTTGTTCTAACAATACTAGCCACTCACCTTGTGTTTCCATGCTACTATGGCAAATGAAGAAGATGACCCAATTATACAGGAGGTAAATAAATAAACAGCTTCCATTTATATTAGTTTCTGCACTGTTTAAAGAGCATGGCATGTTTTCTCCTGGCGTTATTAGCCGTATGATGGTTTTTGCCACTTAAATTGGTGGTGAGAGGGACTGCTTCAGGCTGGAATCCAAGGTGAAGCGCTCTAAATACGATGCGTTGTAGGGTGCTTGGTCAGCTAATGGAAATTAGAGGATATTTATTTAGATTATTGATATGCTTCCCTTTTTACTCAAACCATAGGGTGGTTTACAACAAAATAAAAAATCCATAAAAACAACACAATCCTTTAAAAATACACAACAACAAATCACTAATAACTATTGTTGACATGTTTGGAAACTCTTGTGGACACTCAAAAATAGCCATTTCACAGAAGAAACACTAGCAGATCTTGGCAACCCCACAATGGGCCTACATTTCCACACCCCAAAATACAACACAGACAATCGCAACAAAAACCAGGCCACAGACCTGAAAACAGGCAACCTTGTAACTCAACCCGGGAGCACAGGAAGCCTAGGTGGGCCCCAGGCAAGGGTGTCTGAGGAAACCCAGCATTGTATCGTTCTTACTGGTGATTTTATAAACATCCTTGTGAGGACTTTGTCCTCAAAGGTGGGATGTAAATATTAAAAATAAAATGTAACCTGTCCCTTTTCTTCTCCTTCTCCTCCTTTGCTAGATTGATGTGTACCTGGCCAAAAGTCTGTCAGAGAAACTGTATCTGTTCCAGGTATTTTAATTTTTGGTTCACCTTATTTTAAGGGAAAATGCACTGAAGTTGTGGTAGAGGATCTCTTCCCTCTCCAGATGTTGTTGGACTCAAACCAGTGGTGGCTCATAGGGTTGGAAGGGCAGAGAAAGTGCTTGCGCTTATCAGGATGGGGTGGGGTGAGGTGGGAGCAGTGAGGTTGGGAGCTCCACAACAGCGGCCTCACAGGTGTACACACACCTGTGGGGCTGCCTCCATCCACCTGGAGCTTCCCCAACCTCATCCTGTCCCTGACCAGTGTCTCTGGGAGGACACCACTGCCTCCCCCAGTGAGCCATCATTGACTCCAACTCTCATCAGTCCAAGCCAACAGGGTCAATGGTCAGCGATGGGGGGAGTTGTAGTCCAGCAACATCTGGAAAGGGATAGGCATGGGCCTTCATAGGAGTTTTTCTGAGGGAAAATACAAAGGAAATACTCCAACTAAATCAAGGCTGGTTTCCCACAAAACAAATGAGGAGAATAGCGTCTGCATGTTTTGCCTCATATCTCAGGTTCTACAAATACTAGAAACGAAAGGGCTGCATCTGGCACAGCTGTTTGGCACATGCAATGGGACTTCTTTCTTTCGCACACCCAAAATCTGCTCCAGAGGGTTGGGGAACCCTCTAGAGTGGATTTTGGGGGTGCATGGAGAGAAAAAGAAGTCCCACTGCACAAATGGAAATCTGCCTGCGCAGTACCGGATGCAACCTTTATAGTAAGACGTTTGTTGGTCCTAACTTACCTCACAGGGTTGTTGCAAAGATAAAATTGGGACGGGGAGAACCATGTTTGTAGGCCACCTTGAGCTCCTTGGAGGAAAGTGGGATAAAAATGTTGTTGTTGTTGTTGATGATGATGATGATAGATGGGAATCTGGATCTGAGGATCATAGTTCATTATAGGGGGGAGCAACTGTCTCTTCACCCCTCCCTCCACAAACACCCACAGCAATAGATTTCCCCATCCTTGTGCTTCAGTGGTAACTTCTTCTTAGTCTTAAGAATAACAGCAGCTTCTTTGTATTTTTGTAGTATCCCATTCGGCCAGCTTCAATGACGTATGATGATGTAACTCATCTCTCGGCAAAGATAAAACCAAAGCAGCAAAAGGTTGAGCATAATTTTAAATAATTTTTAAAAAACTTAATCAAGCAGTTTAAAAATGTTATGGCTTAGTATAGTCAATGTGGTTAGTGTGTCAGACTAGAGATGGGGAGAATGAAGCTCACTGTGTGACGTTGATCCAGTCACTATTTCTCAGCCTAACCTACCTTGCAGGGTTGTTGTGGGGATACATTGGTGTGCAGGGGAGAGAACCATGTCTGATGCCTTGAACTCATTGGAGAACAGGCAGGATATAAATGGAATACATTAACACACAGCAAAATAACTAAATAAAAGGGACCCTCCCTCCCCACCTGAGAATGTAAACTTTGTCACCTTCTCCACCTGGTGTACCACCATTGAAAGAGATTTAGCTTTCTTGCTGGTGTGGTGTAGAGCAGTAATTCCCAAACTTTTCCCCCACAGACCACTTGAAAATTGCTGATGATCTTAGCAGACCACTTAATGATTTTTCTGCCTTATTGTAGCAATTTCACTGCATTGTGCTAGATGCTGATTGACTTTTAATTATATTTTTGTTGCTTCTATTTCTTATATTGTGCTTTATAGTATTACAATTTGCAATTCATAGAATTCAAACTGTAATATAATAAAATACAATATAAGAAATAAAAGAAGCAGTAAAATACAATTAAAAATCAATATGAATGTTTAATGTGAACATGCTGCGGAGAAATTGTTTTACTTAATGGACTTTGTGTACCTCTTAATCGTGAAAACCTGAGCAGTTTACATAAAATAAAATATATATGTTAAAATGATTGATGAAAGTACAAATATTTTATTACTTGTTGATTCAATTAGCTCTTGGTTCCACTCTTCCATCCTAGCTTTAACTGACTGGCTGTCAAAGCTCTAGAGAGGGAGAGAGACTGGCTTCCTCAGTGCTGTGGTCCTCAAAGGGACACATTCCTATAGGCCAGGGTGGTTAGTCTGTGACCTGAAGGCCCCGTGTATCCCTCAGACCACATTCACACTAGACATTCCACTATTATTCCACTTTAAACCATCATGGCTTCCCCCAAAGTGTCCTGGGAGCTGCAGTTTGTTAAGGATGCTGAGAGCAGTTAGGAGGCCTCTATTACCCTCACAGAGATCCAATTCCCAGAGTGGTTGAACAGTCAGTCCCTCTTCTCGGGGAACTTTGGGAATTGTAGTGGGGAGTAGAGATCTGCTAATCACTCTCAGCACCCTTAACAAACTACAGCTCCCAGGGTGCTTTGGGTGTAGTCTGAGGAACTGTGAAAGTGATTCTTGCTGTACTCACAACAGTGACGCTCCATTTGCAACTAACTGGGTTCACTCCCACAAGATGGCCACCAACTTGTTCTACTTCCCAGAGAACTCTGATTGTAGCTCTGTGAGGGGAATTGGTGGGGGGGTGTCTCCTTACAACTCTCAGCACATATTACACTTCCCAGGATTCTTTGGGGAAAGCCATAACTGTGTAAAGTGGAATAAACGCATGGTGTGAATGTGACCTCAGCCTAATTTCATATGGGTGGCAAAGAAGTGGAAAAACGGAAAGGGGGTGGCAGAGAGAGAGAAAGGAAAAGGGGTATCCAGACCACCACTGGCTCCCCCTCTCCAACTGACATTATTATTAATTGAATTGAATTTATTATCCACGCTTCACCCTGAGGTCCCAGGATGGGATGCAACAATTTAAAATAAATTGTGCTCCTCCCCCCCACCCAACATTACCTCAAGTGAACACAGTTCGTAGTCCAAAAATTTCCCTCATGCCTACAAAAAAGGTTCCTCTTAAGAAAAGGAGTTGTCCATCCCACCACTGGTTTGGCCCTTATTGCCAATATGTGGCTTCTGAGGGAATACAATAGGGCCCTGCTTTACAGCGCTTCGCTAATACAGCGGTCTCAATTAGACTAAAGCCCCACTCATACAGCGCTTGTTCCGCTTTTACAGCGGTTTTCGGGCATCGTGCGGCATTCTATTCAATGGTTGCGCTTTACAGCGGGGGTCCGGAACGTAACCCACCGTATGAGTGGGGCCCTACTGTATGGCTCTGAACAGAAAAACGGTCCCTCACACCTAGAAAATACACCCCTCATTCATAACATAGGCCATCTAGCCTGGTTAGCCTGTTTTTTAATCAGACTGCTGATTTCCCTTGCAGCTTTGTGTTTGAGTTCTTTTTAAAAATCATTGCATTATTAACTGCCAGTGTCTTATTAATCTCCTGTTGCTTAGGTCGAACTGGAAATGGCCATTGATACTTTGAATCCCAATTATTGTCGCAGCAAAGGGGAACAAATAGCACTCAACGTTGATGGCACGTGTGCAGATGAAATGAGCACGTATTCCTCGTAGGTATCATGAATATAGTATCAGTCAGTCAGTCATAACTTTATTGCTTAGCCATAGGCCATCGCATAAGAATATAGTATAAATATAGAACAAAGCCAATCAAATATTTTACCTGGAGAATTTAACATCACCCACCATTCAAATCTTTCTGAAATTCATGTTACTTTTCACCTCTGTGTGGATGATAATGTGAGGTCAGGTAATATTTCTGCCCGGGATGCTGCAATAATGGGCCTCCGAAATATCCTCAAATTGTGTTGTACACATGACATTACTACAATTGGGATTCCTCTTCTGCTAATACATGATATGTCTGAGGAAATGACAATATCTTGGTGTCTGAAAAGGGCAGAGCTTGTATTTAAGTGTGTTAAAGGATTCATGATGGAAATGTCTTTATGGGATGGAGGGATTTCTCAGACTGTGCAATTCCTAGTACCACAGAGTATTTCTGAAGAAATGTTTTATCAGCTGAGTAATATGCTGCCACAGATTTTCCGTGTCTCATCTACACTCACTCTGACATCCAAACACTGAGTACTCTCAAAAAGGAACTATAGGAAGGCAACACTGGATTCATTTTAACACGTTAAGCACCTCCTTGTTAGTGGTAACTTAAATGTGACTATTGTGCAAGTTCCTTTTAAAAGATGGGATTCAAAGACATCTGTTTAACGTGCAAGGTACTTCAATGCTTGCACAAGAGGGAGTGGTGGTTTGTTGACTCTCCACCTTCTGTATGCAGGCCCTCCTACCATATTGAATGCTGTTCTAAGAGAAGCTTCGGAAGCAGTTTGGAGAAGGATAGAAGAAACTGTTGTAGGAAAGGCAGGGGCTGAAAAGCCTAGTGTGTTGTATGGAAGATTATGCTGCAGTATATTTTCCGGTATAGAAATATAATTGTCAAAAAGAGATCAGTCCTTTTTTCTAGGTTGGATTTATTGACAAACTTTTTCTGCTGTTTCACCTTGAGTGTAGCATTGATCTTACCTTGGTGTCAACATCTGTTGTAAGTTGCCTACAGGCCGTTTGGTATTAGGCGACTAACAAATGAAATCAATCAATCAATAAATATCATCTTTGCTTTAAGTCAGGGTGGGGAACCTCAGGCTTGGGGGGCCCATATGTGGCCCTCTCGGCCTCTTTAATTGGCCTTTGGAACTCTTCCCAGACCACATCCCTCCTCTGCAGGCTACACCCCTCAAAGGCTCTGTTTCACGGAATGTTTTTGCCTGGCTGGACTGTGTCCTTGAACTCCTGCCTCCTTTGGGAGGAGGGGCGGGATATTAATTAATAAACAGATGCCGATAATGCCTCCTGCTTGTCTGGATGGAAGATACAGAGGGGTGTGTGAGTGTGTATAGAAACTAAGGTAAAATTACATTAGGTGCTCCACACTGGCACAAGGTCCTCAGAAGGTTTCCCAGGAGGGAATGCACCTGTGTTGGAGCTCTCGAACAGTGGGATGTATCCAGTGTAAGTCCTGTTGAGGGTGGACCCACTAATGGACGTGGCTTATTTAGGTCCATTAATTTTAATAGGTCTACCCTTCTGTAACCTTTAGCACCTGGCACTAACAATTTGCAGGCTTTCCAGGGTAAGCATTGAGAGGCCAGGTTTAGATTCAACTATCTTGACTGTACCTCTGTGTCCCCTGATCCTGGCTTCATATTCTGGTTTGAAGTCAGAATTGAAGCCGCAGTTTCCTGTGCCGATTGTCAATGGGAAAGAAACCATTTTTTAAGATACTGAAAATACGGAATTGCAGTATTCAGTGGGAGGAAGTTTATGGGCATAGTGGTCATTCTCAATCTGATAACCATGGTTTATTAGAATGAGACTGTTACTTCTAGGCTGTGCCTTGGGTTACAGACCTATGCATGCTTTGAAGCAAGACCTTTTGTGTTCAGTGGAGCTTACTAGTAGAGAAGTATTTCTGCACTGCATAAATAGTATAGAAAGTATACATTTGTACTGTAGACAATTACTTTGTTTTTCTACTTTGAAAAAAGAAAAAGAAAGCAGTGAGTTGGGTCTCACAATAACAATTTGGGCTGTGATCTGCTAGTACAATATCCCTGATATGGTAGATATAATCACAGTAACTTCATGTACTTTCAGGAAGATGATGGACAAGCAAGCTTTCTGCTCCTCGCAGACGACCAGTAACATATCTCGATATGCCGCTGCTATCTACAGAAAAGGTGACTTAAATTATCAAGATTTCTACCACTTTTGAAAGTAAGGATGGGGAACTTATGGCCCTCCCAAATTTTTTGGACTCCTATCAGCCCCAGCTGGCACAGTCGTGATGGGAGCTATAGTGCAGCAGCTTCTGGAGCCAACAGGTTCTTCACCCTCTGTAAAGGCTTGTCATTCCTTTAAGAATTCAAATCTGTATAATATATGCACACGTACACTTGCGGGATCCCCTACCCCATATGTGCCCACTCAACTACTTTGATCTGCAGAAGTGGCACTATTACAGACATTACATAATACTAATTCCAGACATGTAAAAAACTGATCTTTTAGTGTGGCCCCACCTATGCTGTGGAGCTCTCTACCTGCTGACATCAGGCAGGTGCCTTCCCTGTATTCTTAAAACCGTTTTTGTTTAGGCAAGCCCATCCAGGCACATAGAAGTCTTAATCTGTTTTTACTTCTTGTTCATTTTAATTATTTTTTGAATGTTTTTAAGTGCCTGTTACTGATAGTTTTAATGTTTTAGTAGTATTTTTATAAACTGATAATTTATTATTTTTGTAAACTGCTTAGAGGTTTAATTACAATCTTGCAGCATATAAATCTTGTTAAATAAAAATAAATAAAATATGCACCTATATTATCATTTTTAAAACCTTGGAATTCTGCATAGATAATGATAGGCTAAAATATTTTCCTCCCTCCTGTTCCTGAGTTTCTGACACAGTAGTCAAAGATATTATTTTCCTTTTCTCCAAGGAACTCAAGGTAGTATACATGCTTCTCCTGCCTCCCCCCCCCCCAATTTTATCCTCACAGCAACACTATGAGGTAGGTTAGGCTGACAGACAGTGCCTGCCCCAAGGTCACCTTGTGGGCTTCATGCCTGAGTAGGGATTTGAACCCTGGACTCCCAGAGCTCCTAGTCCAACACTCTCGCCACTAGACCGCGCTGACTCTCACACGTTCTTCTTGAGGTTTCTTCTGTGGCTGTGAAAATGTCCCATCTGTCTTCCTTCAGGTGAGCTCCACCTTACTCCGCTACACGGAATCTTGCAAATGAGGCCAAGTTTCACCTACTTGGACAAAGCTGACGCCAAATATAGAGAACGAGAAGCTGCTAATGAGCGTGAGTGGCTTTGTCAGGCTTCCTCTGTGGGTTGGTGCAAATGGTCGCTGGCTTAGATGGCTTTAAAAGAAGGTTCATGGAGGATCAGCCCATCAGTGGATACTAGTCATGGTGGCTATATACTACCTCCAGAATTTGAAGCAATATGCTAGAGGGCAACAGCTTCTTCTTGTTGTTGTTGTTATTATTATTACTACTACTGCTGCTGCTGCTGCTGCTGCTAATAATAATAATAATAATATTTATACGCTGTTTCTCCCAAAGGAGCTCAGATGGGAGAGCTATTGCCTTCATGGCCCCATCTGCACTTTACATTTAAAGCAGTATTATACCACTTTAACAGTCATGGCTTCCCCAAAGCATGCTGGGAACTGTATTTTGTGAATGGTGTTGAGAGTTGTTAAGGAGACTCCTATTCTCACAGAGCTACAATTTCCAGAGTGGTGGAACAATCAATCTCTCTTCCCAAAGACCTCTGGGAATGGTAGCTCTGTGAGGGGAGTAGGGGTCTCCTCTCAGCACCCTTAAACTACATTTCCAAGGATTCTTTGGGGGAAACCATAACCATTTAAAGTAGTATAATACTGCTTTAAATGTCTAGTGCTGATGCGACCTGTGTCCTTCTTGTGGACCTCCTCAGTTGGCCTTTAGTCCAATCCATCAGGGCTCTTCTTATGTCAGGGGTGGGAAATTTAGGCCAAGGAGCCATATGTGTCCCTCTAGGCATCTGTATCTGGCCCTCGGAACTCTGCCCAGGCCACACCCCTCACATCCCTTGTGTTTTTCCTGGTTGAATATGTCCTTGAATTTTGATAATGCCTCTTGCTGTCTGGATGGAAGATAGAGAGGGGTATGTGAGTGTGTGCAGAAACTAGCTTACTGTGCGGATGTAAAATTTATATTTGTTGCTTTTGTAGTGTCCTTGCTTTCTTTCCTTTAATGGCAATACCCTGTCTTACCAGACCTTTACCTCCAGAGGCAATGCCTTCCATCACACAATGTGTAATGCTGCCACCAGGACCTTTCCCTTGGGTCCAAATACTTGTTCTCTTTAAGATGTGAGGATGCAATATATTAATCATTATTTCATCTATATTACCTCCCCCCTTGGGGTAATCAAGCCATAGGTGTGGGATGATTTAAAAAACAATATTTATTATTTACATTTGAGAGATATGACTCATTAAGAAGCCACTTATCCTCCTCCAACACCCATATATTTAAATTACTAAGTTTTACTACTAATTATATTCTCTTTTCCAACCATACTCAGACTACATTCACACCATACATTTATTCCACTTTTAACAGTTGTGGCTTCCCCCAAAGAATCCTGGGAAGTGTCGTTTTGAAGGGTGCTGACCAACCATACGCAAATGCGCACTACCTGCCACCCATTCCATTTACTCTCAAATGACTTACCATGAACAATGTTCATATAAACAGGTGGCATCGTAGCTTTGCTTGCTCTTGCCTCTGATTCTGCCCACTGCTAGTACATGGCCCTTGGAAGGCAGTCCAGAAGGGAATATGGCTCTTGTCCTGGAAAAAGTTTCCCACCCCTGACTTAGATTCCTCTGGCAACTCTAGAACATGCAGTGGAATCTGGCTTGGGGCACACATCCTTGCTACAGAAATGTTGACTGTCAAGGCATTTTAATACTGATTTTCATGCTGCTGTTGTTGCAGCCGGTGATTCTTCCCAGGATGAAGCTGAAGAAGATGTCAAGCAAATCACAGTATGTCCAAACTACCTTTTTTAAAAAGTAGTTTCAGAATCTGAAATTGTTACATAGGAAAGAGCTTTATAACAGGTCAGGCTAGTATAGCCTACTCTAACTGGCAGTTGCTGTGCAGGGAATCTTTCCCCTCACCTCCTTGGTCTTTTTAAACAAAAGATGCTGAGGACTGAACCTGGGACCTTCAGCCACAGAGCTATACGCCCTCTCTATGAAGCTCCTATGTATCTAAGACAGGAGTGAGTGGCCAACCTACAGTCATGGCAAG
Organism: Rhineura floridana; assembly: GCF_030035675.1. Taxonomy (NCBI): domain Eukaryota; kingdom Metazoa; phylum Chordata; class Lepidosauria; order Squamata; family Rhineuridae; genus Rhineura; species Rhineura floridana. The sequence continues at coordinate 15,146,392 of NC_084496.1, forward strand.
GTTGCTGGACTACAATTCCTATCATCCCTGACCTTTTGCCATGCTGCGTTGGGCTCATGGGAGTAGTAGTCAACTAATGACCAGAGGGCCGCAGGTTCCCCACCCATGCTCTAAGAAATGTGGTTGATGGGGGGGCATTAGATCCAACTTTTCAGGCCCCTTTCATTGAATGGTTGAGTCTCGCCTTCCCTTTACTGTTGGTTACATCCCTTTTTATAACTCCCTGGCCATGCACAAGGCTTGCAGAGGTCTTAGGGTAATCTAAGACAGTGTTCTTCTAAACCAGGAGTGGAGAACCTTTGGCACTCCAGATGTTGCTGGACTACAACTCCTCTCATCCCTGACCATTGACCATAGTGGCAGGGGCTGATGGGAGTTGTAGTCCTACAGCATCTGGAGGGCACCACATTGACTACCCCTGGTCTAAACAGTGTTCCTCAATCTTTGGTTCCCAGATGATGTTGGACTCAGTAATGTAGTGGCAAATTCAGAAGTGCAAGGTCTCTTCATGATAGTCACAGCCACACACCCTCCCTTTTTTTTGCTGCTGGGTTGGGAATGAGATCCTTGTTAATGCCTTCTCTTGCAATAGCAGACTTCCGTAGGAGCCAATAAGCATGAGATGGGAGAATTAGCTACTAAGAAGAGTCATCTCGGTGAGTGGCTCACCTCCTTTCACTTTGATTGGCTCCAATCAGCAGAAAAGGACAAGGAAATATATTAGAATGCTCTTCTCAGTGGCCAACACGCACCCCTTTCATGCTGATTAGCTTGTAGGATGCTGGAGACATTGGGCCCTGTTCCCCAAAAAGTAATAGGCTTAAGACCCCCAAGACCCTGGATGACTACACCCCTGGTTGGACTACAACTCCTATCATCCCCAACCAATGTAGCCAATGGTCAGAGATTATGGGAGTTGTAGTCCAACATCTGGGGACTAAAGGTTGAATACTAGTACAGTAGGGCCCCGCTTACCGGCGCTCCTTTTCACGGCATTCCGCTGATGCGGCAGCTTTCCTTCCATCTTTTAAAGCCGATTTTGCCTCTTTTGCGTCATTTTCATGCGATGCGCCCCATTAAAGTCAATGGGGTTCCGCTTTACAGCGATTTCCGCTTTACGGCGGGGGTCTGGAACGGAACCTGCCATATAAGCAGGGCCCTACTGTAGAAGAAACCAACAAGGGCTCCTCCCCTCCAACTGTGTGCCACAGAGAGACAGAGAGAAACGGGGGGGGGTCCATCCCCTGGTCTTCCTTCCCCAGTTCATGCTATAGTCCTGTATCTCTGAACTGTGCCCCTTCCTGTATCTGAACACCACCCCTTCAGACAGGGAATGTGGGGGCTGACATTAAATGCTTTCCCATGCCTGTTCTGCTGCACATAGAAAACTTCAGTGTATCAACTCAGCCAGCATAAAAGGATTATGAAAGGATCTGGAAACAAATCATAGGTGAGGATAGTGTAAGGAATGTAGAGGCAGGACATCTCAAGGGTGAAGGAGCCCCCCCATCTTCAACCGTGAGAACTAGAAACATTTTTTCTTCCTGAAAACAAGAGAATAACAGTTTCACCTCTGAAAAGGTCAAGCAGTAGCGATAGCCACAGTTGCAGTGCCAACGTGCCAGTAATTTTGATGGCTCCTTTATTGATCTTCTGGCTTCAGGACATTTTTAATTTCTTATGTATCCATGTGAATGTTGATGTGCGGTGGAGTGAGAGGGTGGACTGTTCTTGTTTTGCATGTTGTTTTGGGAGCTTTGATCAAGTGGCTAATAATAGGGGAATTGCCATTTCAGGTGAGGTTCTCCCGGCCAGAGTCGGAACAGGCCCGTCAACGTCGGGTTCAGTCTTATGAGTTCCTGCAGAAGAGGCAGGCCGAAGAGCACTGGGTTCATTTGCATTATTACGGTTTAAGGGTAGGCGTGTGTGTGCTCACATGTGTGTGTATTTACACTGCAAAAGGGGTTTGCCAAATACCCTGAATGTTTGCACAGGTCTCTCTATGTTTTATATTGCCCCTCCTTGCAATAAATAATGTAGTGTCAAAGGATTGTTTCCAATGTTAGCAAATGGGCACAGTTAACACGACAAGCCTTCGAAAGTCTTTATTCCTGTTGGTATTTGTTTTGGATTCGAACTGATTTTATGTCTTTGCTGCTGCTGTTTGAAATGGGGTTTTGTTTAAACTGTTTTTATATTTATAATTTTTAATTTGTTTTTATATAGATGCAATTGTTTTAACTTTTATATCTATTACTATATTGTAAATTGCTTTGTGATGCCTCAACAGAATCAATTCATTATTATTATTATTATTATTATTATTATTATTATTATTATTATTAGAAGCAAGTACTCTTAAATACAATCGGGATTATTTTCAAATAATCCTAAAATAATTTTTTAAGTGTTTTTTTTTTTTTTTTTTTTTTTTTTTTTTACGGTACCCTTTGGTGAGGGGACTGAAGACTAGGTGCTTCAGGAGTGTAGATTATGGGATGCTTGGCACAGAAAGCGTCTGTGCGTTTTCATCCATTGGGGCTTGAAACTTGAACAATTAAAAAGCCCCCCCCCCCAAAAAAAAAAAACCCAGGGAAAACGCTTAAACTTTTCTTTTAAAACTCCTACATAGCAATATGAAAAGAATGTCAGCTATTCTGTTTAACATTTATATAGACTTACATGGAGATTAATGCTTTCTGAGCAGTTGTTTACAGTAGTGTGAAATTGACTTGAGTTTTGAAAGATTGCCTGGAGTCTGTACCCCATCATGAATTTTGGGATTTTCATCCTGTCTTTCCCAGGACAGCCGTTCTGAACATGAGCGCCAGTATTTGTTTAGCCAAGATCATAGCATGGCTGGGAATACTGAATTAATTAAATCACCAAGGTAAACATCTTGCTTTTTAATTCTTTGAGTTGTTTTGTTGGGGGCAGTGCTCAAGTTGGGACAGAGGATCTGGTTTGAGCAGTGTCTTTTACACAGAAGTTACATACAGATGGGAAATGTTGGGTTGTACCCAGTGGTAGTCCTGCTTAGAGTAGGCCCACTGAAATTAATGAACGTTACTAACTTAGGTCCATTAATTTCAATGGGTCTACTCCGGGTAAAACTTGGTTGAATACAAGCCGTGAAATCTAATCTCAATCTTCTCCACCAATATACATCTATACATGTACACACTTTTTAAATAAATCCCAGAGTTTCGTGCATTGGTGTTTTCCCTTGAAACCTCTATCTGGTAAGAAGTTCGATTGCTTTTCAGCTATAGTTAATAATGCAAGCCTGAGAGCCAGTGTGGTGTAGTGGTTAAGGTGTTGAACTATGACCTGGGAGACCAGGGTTTGAATCCTCACATAGCCATGAAGCTCACTGGGTGACCTTGGGCCAGTCACTGCCTCTCAGCCTCATGAAAACCCTACTCATAGGGTCACCATAAGTCAGAATCGACTTGAAGGCAGTACATTTACATTTAGGCATGTCTACTCAGACACAAGTCCCACTATGTTCAGGAAGACTTACTGCCATCCTAACTATGTCTTTTTAGAAGTAAGTCCTAGTGAATTCATTGGGGCTTACTCTCATGTAAGGATTGCAGCCTCTTTTTATAAGACAAAGAGCAGTGATTTTCAAACATTTTTTCCTGTGGGTCACTTGAAAATTGCTGATGAACATAAAGAACATAAGAAGGGCCTGCTGGATCAGGCCAGTGGCCCATCTAGTCCAGCATCCTGTTCTCACAGTGGCCAACCAGGGGCCTGGGGGAAGCCCGCAAGCAGGACCCGAGTGCAAGAACACTCTCCCCTCCTGAGGCTTCCGGCAACTGGTTTTCAGAAGCATGCTGCCTCTGACTAGGGTGGCAGAGCACAGCCATCATGGCTAGTAGCCATTGATAGCCCTGTCCTCCATGAATTTGTCTAATCTTCTTTTAAAGCCATCCAAGCTGGTGGCCATTACTGCATCTTGTGGGAGCAAATTCCATAGTTTAACTATGCGCTGAGTAAAGAAGTACTTCCTTTTGTCTGTCCTGAATCTTCCAACATTCAGCTTCTTTGAATGTCCACGAGTTCTAGTATTATGAGAGAGGGAGAAGAACTTTTCTCTATCCACTTTCTCAATGCCATGCATAATTTTATACACTTCTATCATGTCTCCTCTGACCCGCCTTTTCTCTAAACTAAAAAGCCCCAAATGCTGCAACCTTTCCTCGTAAGGGAGTCGCTCCATCCCCTTGATCATTCTGGTTGCCCTCTTCTGAACCTTTTCCAACTCTATAATATCCTTTTTGAGATGAGGCGACCAGAACTGTACACAGTATTCCAAATGTGGCCGCACCATAGATTTATACAACGGCATTATGATATCGGCTGTTTTATTTTCAATACCTTTCCTAATTATCGCTAGCATGGAATTTGCCTTTTTCACAGCTGCCGCACACTGGGTCGACATTTTCATCGTGCTGTCCACTACAACCCCGAGGTCTCTCTCCTGGTCGGTCACCGCCAGTTCAGACCCCATGAGCGTATATGTGAAATTAAGATTTTTTGCTCCAATATGCATAATTTTACACTTGTTTATATTGAATTGCATTTGCCATTTTTCCGCCCATTCACTCAGTTTGGAGAGGTCTTTTTGGAGCTCTTCGCAATCCCTTTTTGTTTTAACAACCCTGAACAATTTAGTGTCGTCAGCAAACTTGGCCACTTCACTGCTCACTCCTAATTCTAGGTCATTAATGAACAAGTTGAAAAGTACAGGTCCCAATACCGATCCTTGAGGGACTCCACTTTCTACAGCCTTCCATTGGGAGAACTATCCGTTTATTCCTACTCTCTGCTTTCTGCTTCTTAACCAATTCCTTATCCACAAGAGGACCTCTCCTCTTATTCCATGACTGCTAAACTTCCTCAGAAGTCTTTGGTGAGGTACCTTGTCAAACGCTTTTTGAAAGTCTAAGTACACTAAGTCCACTGGATCACCTCTATCTATATGCTTGTTGACACTCTCAAAGAATTCTAATAGGTTACTGAGACAGGACTTTCCCTTGTAGAAGCCATGCTGGCTCTGCTTCAGCAAGGCTTGTTCTTCTATGTGCTTAGTTAATCTAGCTTTAATCATACTTTCTACCAGTTTTCCAGGGACAGAAGTTAAGCTAACTGGCCTGTAATTTCCAGGATCCCCTCTGGATCCCTTTTTGAAGATTGGCGTTACATTTGCCACTTTCCAGTCCTCAGGCACGGAGGAGGACCCGAGGGACAAGTTACATATTTTAGTTAGCAGATCAGCAATTTCACCTTTGAGTTCTTTGATGGCTTTAGTGGACCATTTAATTTAATTTTTTTTTGCCTGTTGTAACAACTAATGTGCTGTGCTGGATGCTGGATGACTTTTAATTGTGTTTTTATTGCTTTTTTATGTATTAAAGTATTACAACTAGCATTCCATAGAATTCAAATTCCGCAGGATTCAAACTGTACTACAATAAAATACAGTATAAGAAATAAAAGAAGCACTAAAAATACAGTTAAAAAACAGTATGAATATGTAGTATGGACATGCCATGGAACACCTGAATGAAGGTCGTGGACCACAATTTGGGAACCTCTGACATAGAGGATTCTGCCTTACAGCAAGTCAGACCATCGGGCCATCAAAGGATTGTCTCCACTGACTGTGGTAGTGGCTCTCCAGGGTTTCAGGCAAAGAGTCTTTTCTAGCATTACCCTGGGGATGATGCGAATTGAACCTGCAACCTTCTGCACTCAAAGAAGATAGCACTCTTCAAGTATATGAAAGGTTGTCACATAGAGGAGGGCCGGGATCTCTTCTCAATCGTCCCAGAGTGCAGGACACGGAATAATGGGCTCAAGTTGCAGGAAGCCAGATTTCGACAGGACATCAGGAATAATTCCTAACTGTTAGAGCCATACGACAATGTAACCAATTACCTAGAGAGGTAGTGGGCTCTCTGACACTGGAGGCATTCAAGAGGCAGCTGGAGAGCCTTTGATTTGGATTCCTGCATTGAGCAGGGGGTTGGACTTGATAGCCTTACAGGCCCCTTCCAAGTCTACTATTCTGTGATTCTAAGATGGTGTACCGCTGAGCGACAGCCCTTTCCCACTGGACTTCCAGGGTCAACATGTGGTCATTGGGAAATGCAGTGGTGGGGCAGGACCAGCAAGCATGGCAGTGCTCTCCCCTTCATGTTTTCTTGACTGTTTGTACAGGTACCTGGTTGGAGTGAGAGAGGATTTGGAATTTATTAACTGTAGCAAAGATTTTTAAAAGCGGGGAAATAGTGCAACTCAAAGCCCTCAGCATTTTTTCAGTTACTTGCTGCAGTTAATAAATTCCACGTCTACTTGTATTCTGTCGCAGATACCTGAGTAAACTATTCAGTGCCTTAAATAGTATAATACAGCTAATCATCAGGCTGATGGCATATACACTCTTGGGGGGGGGAGTTTGACTTTTGGGACATTCTGCTGCTGTTTCTACCTCTGCAAATGTTGTGGCCAATTTAAGAGAACTTTTGATTGGGTTCCAACGCTACCACCATCTCCCCAGCTGGAGTTGCTTTTCTTCCTTTCTAACACCTTGTCCATCAGTGCTGAAATGTGTTATGATGACAGGTTTTGTGTGTGTTTCTTGTGTGTGGGAGGGCAGAATGTAAACTAGTTTCTTAATGGTGTGAAGATTCTCTAGGCCAGGAGTAGTCAACATGGTGCCCTTCACATGATCTGGACTACAACTCCCATCTGCCCCAACCATTGGCCATGCTAGCTTGGGTGGATGGGAGTTGCTGTCCAAAACATAGGGAGGGTGCCATGCTGGCTGTGCCTCCTTTAAGCAAGTGCTGTAAGGCTATATTCTTTCTCTTTTCCCACAGTGAATACTTGATGATGCTGGTACCTCCGAGTATAGAAGATGAAAAGTAAGTAGGCCGGGGACCTCCTTCCCCTACATGGGGTGGGGCAGGGAGAGGCCTAGCTCAGGGATGAGGAAACTTTTTCAGCCCGAAGGCCGCATTCTCTTCTGGGCAACTCTCCGGGGACCGAGAGAACAGTCAGATAATACTGAAGACCTGCTGCCCATCATGGGGGGGGGGGAGAAGGAGAGGAAGCATAGCTAGCACCCACCCACCTCTCTTCACCCATGCTCCTGCATAGGAAGCTGCCTTATACTAAATCAGACCATTGGTTCATCTAGCTCAGTATTGTCTACACTGACTGGCAGCAGCTCTCCAAGGTTTCAGGCAAGGAGCCCCTCCCAGCCTTACCTGGAGATGCTGGGGATTGAAGCTTGGACCTTCTGCATGCAATGTAGATGCAGTACCACTTAGCTACGGCCGTTCCCCGAAGTAGACATTATCTGTCTGCTCAGCCCATCCTCTCTTGCTTTGCTGGAGCAGCCCCCAGCCATCCCATGCAGCCTCCTTTCTTCCTCCTCTTCCACAGCTCTCCCTGCAGCTTATGAGCCACCAGGGAGACCTTGGAAACTTCCTGCTGTTTGGTTAACTCCACTCAGCTCCAAGATGACCACATTTCCTTTGGACTGGCCACACAAGAGCAGCTTATCCTGCATTGTCCTCTGTCATCTCTTCACAGGCCCTGTGATTACATTTATATCCTACCTTTCCTCCAAGCAGCTCAAAGTGGCATACAGTAGGGCCCCGCTTACTGGTGTTCCGCTAACGCGGCTGCTTTCCTCCTCTCTTTTAAAGCCGCTTTTGTGGCATTTTGTGGCATTTTCGCACGACGCGCCCCATTAAAGTCAATGGGGTTCTGCTTTACGGCGATTTCCGCTTTACGGCAGGGGTCCAGAATGGAACCCGCCGTATAAGCAGGGCCCTACTGTACATGGTTCTCCCCCTCTCTCTTTTATCCTCACAACTCTGTGAAGTAGGTTAGGCCAAGAGACAGTGACTGGCAAAAGGCCACCCAGTGAGGTGCATCGCCGTGTGGTGATTTGAACCCGGATTTCCCACCAGGTCCGACACTCTTAACCACTATACCACACCTGTAGTTGGTCTTGTCCAGTTTTCCTCACTGCTCCCTCTTCCTGTTGGGCCATAAGCAGCGGTTCATAAGAAGAGCCCTGCTGGGTCAAGCCAAAGGGGGCCCGATGCAATCCAGCCTCCTGTTCTCACAGTGGCCACCCAGTTGCCCATGGGAAGCCCACAAGCAGGACCTGAGTGCAGAGAGCACTCTTTCCTCCTTCGGTTTCCAGCAACTGGTATTTGGAAGCATTCTGCCTCCACATATGGAAGCTGTCCCATTCAGCGCGGGAACCACGAGTCTGAGACGCAGGTGCAATCAATTCTTGTTTTATTAAAGTAATGGATACATCGAAGGCAGTGCGCTTCATAGGATCCCCTATGCCAGCTCACTACAATTCCCAACTAAACTCTACACATGCTCTGCAACGTACGGAGGAAGTTGACTCAGTGCCCTAATCAGGGAGCTGTAGCCTTAAATAGGGAAAGTCTTGGATCGTAATCTCCGGCTCCTGTGCACGCTCTCCCTCTGCCCTGTCTGTTTCTCACTGAGCGAGGTGTAGGGGGGGCGTGCTTCCAGCGGCTCATCCGAAAGAACCAGTTCCTTGGCGACAGACTCGAGGTCAGGGGACAGAGAAGCGTCTGAAGCATCCCGAAGGCTGCTTGGTAAAGGGGGGTTACTGCGTGCTCCGAAGCATCGCCCAACGGCTCTACTGGCATGTCCGGGGGCAGCGCGTTGTCCTCTTTGGAGGCAGCATCATTTGTGGGAACTGGCACAACATCAAACTCGCTACCTTCCCCAAGGTCTTGAGAAGACTCAACAACTACTGGCTCCTCGGGGCCTTCTAACTGCTGGGGAACCTGAAACTCATGCCTTCCCCCTCCCTGGGCCTCGTGAGAGAGCTGGGGCTCAACAGAGGCAGAGCATAGCTATCATGGCTAGTAGCCACTGATAGACGTATTCCTGTCTGAACCTCTTTTTAAGCCTTTGCCTATCCCACCTCTGATATCCAGCTTTCTCCTTTGCCCCAATCTTGTGAAGCTGACCCATATCCATTCTTGATAAATATATTTGTTTCTCCTGTTCCCACTTCACCCCCTCTGGGCCACTTGGTTTCTCCCAAGCCAATGTGGTGTAGCGTCTATAGAGTGCTGTGCTAGGAGATCAGGATTCAAATCCCTGCTTGGCCAATTTGAGCCAGTCATTGTCTTTGAGCCAGTCAGTCTCTCTCAGCTTAACCTACTTCACAGGGTGGTTGTGAGGATAAAATGGGACAGGGAAACCACATACAGCACCTTGAGCTCCTTGGAGGAAAAGTTGGATATACATGTAACAGCATAAATAAACCTCTTTAAAGGCAGCTTTTGAACCAGCCAAGCCTCGATTCTCTGTGGTGATTTAAAAAACTTTTTACTCCCTCCCCCCTTTTGTTATGCAGAGACAAACCAGTGGCCCCAAGCAACGTGTTTTCCATGGCTCAACTGAGGACACTGCCCCTTGCTGACCAGATCAAGATCTTGATGAAAAATGGTATATTATTTGACATTCTTTAACTTGCATTGCCTCTGTGAACTATAGATCTGCTACATAATCACAGTAGTGAGATGAAGAAACTAAATTTAAATTTAGTGTCCTGAGGTGTAATCCTATATACATCATCCCCTCCTGCTCCCTTCTCCTGGTTAATTGATTTATTTATTTAACACAATTTACATACATACTGGATGAGGGCTAATAAACTGAGGCTCAATCCAGACAAGACTGAGATGCTGCTACTGGGTGGTTCATCTGACCAGATGGTGGATGTCCAGCCTGTCCTGGATGGGGTTGCACTCCCCCTGAAGGAGCAGGTTTGTAGCTTGGGGGTTCTCCTAGAACCATCTCTGTCACTTGAGGCTCAGGTAGCCTCAGTGGCACGGAGTGTCTTCTACCAACTTCAGTTGGTGGCCCAACTACGTCGCTATCTGGACAGGGATAACCTGGCTTTAGTTGTCCATGCTCTGGTAACCTCCAAATTAGATTACTGCAATGCACTCTACGTGGGGCTGCCTTTGAAGACGGTTCGGAAACTGCAGCTTGTACAAAATGCAGTGGCCAGATTGGTAACAGGGACCAGACGGTCCGAACATATAAAACCGATTCTGGCCCGCTTGCATTGGCTGCCTGTATGTTGCTGAGCTCGATTCAAGGTGCTGGTTTTGACCTATAAAGCCTTACGCAGCTTGGGACCACAATACCTGATGGAACGCCTCTCCCAATACGAACCCACCCATATACTGTGTACAGTTCTGGTCGCCTCATCTCAAAAAGGATATTATAGAGTTGGAAAAGGTTCAGAAGAGGGCAACCAGAATGATCAAGGGGATGGAGCGACTCCCTTACGAGGAAAGGTTGCAGCATTTGGGGCTTTTTAGTTTAGAGAAAAGGCGGGTCAGAGGAGACATGATAGAAGTGTATAAAATTATGCATGGCATTGAGAAAGTGGATAGAGAAAAGTTCTTCTCCCTCTCTCATAATACTAGAACTCGTGGACATTCAAAGAAGCTGAATGTTGGAAGATTCAGGACAGACAAAAGGAAGGACTTCTTTACTCAGCGCATAGTTAAACTATGGAATTTGCTCCCACAAGATGCAGTAATGGCCACCAGCTTGGACGGCTTTAAAAGAAGATTAGACAAATTCATGGAGGACAGGGCTATCAATGGCTACTAGCCATGATGGCTGTGCTCTGCCACCCTAGTCAGAGGCAGCATGCTTCTGAAAACCAGTTGCCGGAAGCCTCAGGAGGGGAGAGTGTTCTTGCACTCGGGTCCTGCTTGCGGGCTGGTTGGCCACTGTGAGAACAGGATGCTGGACTAGATGGGCCACTGGCCTGATCCAGCAGGCTCTTCTTATGTTCTTATGTTCTTATGTTCTTATACACTATGTTCAAGATCAAAGGCCCTCCTCTGGGTGCCTACTCCAAGGGAAGCTTGGGGTGGCAACAAGGGAGAGGACCTTCTCAGTGGTGGCCCCCAGATTATGGAATGATCTTTTTGATGAGGTGCGCCTGGCGCCAACACTGTTATCTTTTCGGCGCCAGGTCAAGACTTTCCTCTTCTCCCAGGCATTTTAGCATGTGTTTTAAATTGTTTTTATATTGTTTTACATTTTAAAATTGTGTTTTAAATTTTTTTAAAAATATGTTTTTAAATTGTATATTTGTTTTAATGTTTTTGATTGCTGTAAACTGCCCAGAGAGCTTCGGCTATGGGGCGGTATACAAGTGCAATCAATCAATCAATAAAACCACTTGATTGTAACAAAACCTCTAAGCAGTTTACAAGAAATATTAAAATTATCCATAAGTATTTAAAAGACAGTTAAAATCAGCAGTAAACCAAAAAGATTAAAGAATTTGTTGACATCTAGGTGTCTGGATAGGCTTGCCTACACAGAAATGTTTTAAGCAGGTACTGAAAAGAATACAGCGAAAGTGCCTCCCTGCTGTCAATAGGCAGAGAGTTCCAAAGTGCAGGTGCTACCACACTTACAAATGTGGAATGAGAGTTATGTGGTACCTGTAACAGTGCCAGTTCCACAGATCGAAATCTGCTGTATTGCACCTGGAGACACAGTGTGATGCTTGAATTCTTGCTTTTTATCATTTCAGCTTTTCATTTAGATCAGGGATGGGGACTCTGTAGCCCTCCAAACTTCATTGAACTCCAGCTTTCATCAGCCCCTTTTGGCATGGCCAGGGACAATGGGAGTTGCAGTCACACAATATTTGGAGGGCCACAGGCTCTCCTGACTTAGATCCTTGTATGAAATTCTAAAGACTGTTGCATTTTCTGCCTTTTTCCCATCTTCTTCAGTGAAGGTCATTGCTTTTGCAAATCTGATGAGCCTCTTGGCTTCTGGGACCGATCCCACAGCAGTTTTGCGGTGTATACAGCAGGTGGCGCTATTGGTGCAGGGAAACTGGGTTGTGAAAAGGTAACTGCCTTTTGTTCATGATGTATTTATCCTTGCAAAGAAAGAGAGACTCATGTTAGAATGTGGCGGGGTTTTTTGCAGTAATAAAACATGCTTACCCATGATGCAAAGCATTACACTTTGTTAACATGTGGTGAGGATCAATTTGTTTTATGCCCGTTGCATATTTCCAAACCTGGTTCTGTTTCACTTTTGACAGTATTTACTGCAGCTGGTTATGCACAATGGGAATTTGGTTCAGTCTTTGGCATCTCCAGGTAGGGCTCCAGATAGAGACTGTGTCTAAAATCCTAGGGAGTCATTGCTAGCTGGTGGGTTGTATCCAATTCTAGCCCTGCTCAGAGTAGACACATTGAAATGAATGAACTTTAGTCATGTCCATTTTCTAATGGGTCTACTCTGAGTAGGACTAGCATTAGATGCAAACCAGTGTAGGCAATACTGAGCTAGATAAACAAATGGTCTAACTCGCTATAAAGCAGCGTCCCAATCTACCGATGCTGTTTGTGCCTGGGTGGCACTAATTTGGCTACATCAGCAACAACACTTGCAGCCCGAACATTGCAAATAAAGGGAATAATAATAAAGAGTTCATTTTGCAGAGACTTTGGTTCAAATCCTCCTTAAGCCATGAAATTCACTAGGTCACCTTGGGCCGATTGTGTTTTCAGCCTGCAGTGAGAAATGGGAGGGGGGGGCAATCGGGAGTGGATCTCATGACGGGGTGGGGAACCTGTGGCTCTACAGATTACAACTCCCTTCTTCCCTGACCACTGGCCATGTTGGCTGGGACTGATGGGAGTTGAAGTCTGGTAACATCTGCAGGGCTGCAAGTTCCCCATCACTGATGTATGCCTCTCCGAACTCCTTTGGGCAGGGGTTCCAAACTCTGATCTGTGGACCACCAGCGGTCTCCAAGTTTCATTCAGATGGTCTGCAGCATGTCTGCAGATTTGTGATTGAAGATGACATGGCACATCTATCACGTCAATTATCACATTAACTGTATTTTTATTGCTTGTATTGTTATTTCTTGTGTTGCATTTAACTGTGTTACAATCTGAATTTTACAGACTATTTAAGAAATAAAAGAGGCAATAATATAACTAGAAATCATACCGCATCTAGGACAGAGCATTAGAATTGGCTGCAACAGGCAGACATATCATTCTGTGGGCAGCCAAGACCCTCAGCAATTATCAAGTGACGCACTGGGGAGGGGAGGAGTTTGGGAACCACTGTACAAATTGATAGGTTCTGCTGCATGTGAGAGTTATGCTATTGTACGAACTTCAGAATTCTCCTTGGGAGTTTCTGGTTAGAAGGAGTGCCTTGTAGGCTGAGCTGTTTAACCACTTCCTCCTTTAAAGTTATTAACTACCCCATCACCGTCAGCACCCCTTGACCTGCTGCATCTCACACCCTTCCAGTTGTTTGAAAACCCTGTCAGATGGAGCCACATGACTGGTTTCATGTAACTTTCACCACTGTGAAATTCCTTCCAGCTTTAATATATACAAAGGGCTTTTGTTTTTTCCTTTGAAATGCCATTAGCAGGCAGCTTGTAATCCCAAACGGCATTGCAAGGTGCCTGGATGGGTGCCTGGAATGGCTATATGTGTATTTTGTTGCACTATGGTGTGCTGCAATCAATAAATTATTCTATCTTTAACCAAACAGTGATGTCCTGTATCCAAAAGATACCTCCAGTCCACATAGTGGAGTCCCAGCAGAAGTGCTTTGCAGGGGAAGGGATTTTGTTGTAAGTATCTAAAAAAAATATGTTTTTCTTTATTTTCTTTCTTTAACAGATTTATATAACACTTGATTTTGCCGCCCTGAGTTCCTTCAGGAGGGACGGGATGTAAATAATAGTAATGGTCCCAGGCTATGGTCTGAAAGCAAATGAGGCCAACACCGTGCGGAAGCTAAGCAGGGTCAGGTCTGGTCAGTGTCTGGATGAGAGACCACCTGGGAACCATATGTAAGCTGCCTTGGTTTCTATGTTGTAGAGAAAGGCAGGGTATAAATGTAATAAATAAATAAATAATAAATAAATAATTGTAAAACACCTCTAAGTGATTTACAAGAAACATTACATTTATCAGTAAACAAGTAAAAACAAGTACAGTAGGGCCCTGCTTTTTGGTGTTCCGCTAATACGGCGCTAGCAGGGTGATCTGCTGTAGCGCACAATCAGGTGTAGCGTGGGGAGCTTCAGGGGCCAAGCACTATCAGCTGGAGTGCGGCGGCTGGAGTTCCCTGCGCTAAAGCTGATCATGTGCTAAAGCTGATTGGGTGCAGCATGCAGTCAGCTGGAGTGCGGAGAGCTCCAGCTGCCGCGTTCCAGCTGACAGTGATCAGCTGGAGCGCGCGATCAGCTGTACTGTACAGCTGATTACGTGCTGTCTCCCACTTTTCAGCAGGTTTCGCTTCTCGGTGGGGGCCTGGAATGTAACCCGCAATATGAGTGGGGCCCTACTGTAATTTAAAACATTAAGAGACTAAAACACATCAACATCTACATGTCTAGATAGGCTTGCTTCTTCAGAGTCCCTCCAAAAACTCAAGAGAAACCATATGAGGCTTGTCCTCACCCATCTTCCACTGTGCACTGAGGCAGGCACTCGCCAGGTTGAAACTTATGTTTGCGCTGGCAAGCTGTCTATGGACTCCTGCTCGTGTTAGTTGTTTGAGGTTTAAAGGAATGGGGGAGAGCTTTGTTCTTAATTCCCTCTTGCCTGGAGGAAGCTTTTACTTGGCTCCAGGCAGAGAATTCAATGCGTCAAGCTCAACAGCAGCTTCTTAATTGTAATTGTATGTTTTAAGATTGCAGCTTTATTTATATTGGAGAACTGCCTGTTTTTAATATGATGTTGTCTCTTTCTCCCCCTTCCCCCCTGCTTTTTTCTTCTCAGATGTGGAAGTTTACTCAGGACCGCTGGGTGGTTCGGAAAGAAGTAGCAACAGTTACAAAAGTGAGTTCCTTTTATAATTCTTTGACTTCATTAAATTTATCTCAGTCCAACCCTTCTGTGTTCAACCCAGGGCTGCTTTTTCAGTCTAGGATTTCTTTTTCAAATCATCCAAAAATATGGTAAACGTTATGCCCCACACCAGAATGGGACATTTTCAATCAGGAAACTACAAAATATTTTATGCAGGAAATGAGAAATTAAGAAGAAACGGAGTTGCATTAATAGTGAGAAGTGATGTAGCAAAAGCAATTAGGAGCTATAACACAAGGTCTGAGTGAGTTATATCAATGAGATTAAACAGGAAACCTATTAACATAACCATCATCCAAGTCTATGCTCCAACAGCAAACGCAGAAGAAGAGGAATTGGAGAGATTTTACGCAGAAGTACAGGAAGAGATCCTCTGTGGCGTAGAGTGGTAAGCGGCGGTAACGCAGCTGAAAGCTCTGCTCACAGCTGGAGTTCGATTCCAACGGAAGGAGGAAGCCGAATCTCCGGTAAAAGGGTCGAGGTCCACTCAGCTTTCCATCCATCCGTGGTCAGTAAAATGAGTACCTGGCATATGCTGGGGGGTAAAGAAAGGCCAGGGAAGGAACTGGCAATCCCACCCCATATATACGGTCTGCCTAGTAAATGTCGCAAGACATCACCCTAAGAGTCAGAAACTACTCGCACTACAAGTGTGGGGACACCTTTACCGTTTTTTACAGGAAGAAATTGATCACACACCAAAACAAGAAGTGCTGATAATCATTAATCATGGGGGACTGGAATGCAAAAGTAGGGAACAGAGAAGAACTAGGAATTGTGGGAAAATGGGGTTTAGGAGACAGAAATGAAGTAGGAGAAAGACTTATTGAATTCTGTGAAGACAATAATTTGTTCCTTGCAAGCACATTTTTTGAGCAACTGAAAAGATGACTGTATACATGGACATCACCAAATGGTCAATAGAGGAATCAAATTGATTATATAATTGGTAGCAAAAGATGGAGAAGTTCCATACTTTCTGTGAAAACAAGACCAGGAGCAGACTGCGGTACAGATCATGAACTGGTCGTATTGAAAATCAGAGTAAAGCTAAAGAAGAACAACAAAGCAATCATAATGCCAAAATACAATTTAAATAACATCCCAGAAGAATATAAAGATCAAATAAGGAAAAGATTTGAGGCTTTAAACTTAGTTGACAGCGAACCAGAACCATGGAGTGAAGTTAGAGACATTATCACGGAAGAATGCAAAAAGACAATACCTCTACTTAAAAAGAGAGAAAGACCTCAATGGATGACTGAAGAAACTCTTAAAATGGTTAAAGAGATAAGGAAAGCAAAAGCGCAAGGAGACAGACACACAGGTAGAACCCTAAATGCAACAATACAGTGACTACAATGTAGGGACAAGGAGAACTGTTACAATAGTTATTGTATAGAAATAGAAGAGGACAACAAAAAGGGTACAAGAGCCCTATTCCAAAAGATTAGAGAAATGAAAGGGAAATTTAAACCAAGAGTTGAATAATCCACAGGGAAACACACTGACTGAAAGAGATGAAATAAAAGGAAGATGGAAGCAATACACTGAAGAACTCTATAAAAGAGATGCAAGGATGACAGATTCATTCACGGAGGAACCGTATGATAAAGAACCAGAAATTTTAGAATGTGACGTGAAAGCTGCTCTTAAAATACTTGGAAGAAACAAATCACCAGGAACAGAAGGCATACCAATAGAATTGCTACAAGCTACTGAGACTGAATCTGTCCAGATCTTTACAAACATTTGTCAAGAAATATGGAAAACTAAACAATGGCCCACAGACTGAAAGCGTTCAATATACATCCCAATTCCAAAGAAAGGGGGTTCCCAGGGAATGCAGTAGTTATCAAACTATTGCCTTAATATCCCATGCAAGTAAAGTAATGCTTAAGATTCTACAACAAAGGCTCTTACCATATATGGAGCGAGAAATGCCAACTGTCCAAGCTGGATTTAGAAAGGGAAGAGGTACCAGAGATCATGTCGTAAACATATGTTGGATATGGAATGGACCAATGAATTTCAGAAGAAATCACCCTGTGCTTTATAGATTACAGCAAAACCTTTGACTGTGTAAGCTCATGAAAAACTATGGAATGCTTTAAAAGCAATGGGGGTGCCACAGCATCTGACTGTCCTGATGCGCAACCTATACTCTGCACAAGAGGCTACTGTAAGGACAGAATATGTGAGATGGGTGTATTTTATCACCCTACTTCTTTAATCTATATGCAGAACATATCATGCGGAAAGTGAGATTGGACCAAGATGGAGGTGTGAAAATCGGAGGGAGAAATATCAATAATTTAAGATATGCAGATGATACCATACTACTGGCAGAAACCATTAATGATCTGAAACAAATGCCGATGAAAGTTAAAGAGGAAAGCACAAAAGCAGGACTACAGGTGAACATCAAGAAGACTAAAGTAATGACAACAGAAGTTTTATGTAACTTTAAAGTTGACAACGAGGACATTTAACTTGTCAAGCATTATCAATACCTTGGCACAGTCATTAGCCAAAATGGAGACAATAGTCAAGAAATCAGAAGAAGGCTAGGACTGGGAAGGGCAACTATGAGAGAACTAGAAAAGGTCCTCAATGCAAAGATGTATCACTGAACACCAAAGTCAGGATCATTCAGACCATGGTATTCCCCATCTCTATGTATGGATGTGAAAGTTGGACAGTGAAAAAAGCGGTTAAGAGAAAAGTCAACTCATTTGAAATGTGGTGTTGGAAGAGAGCTTTGTGCATACCATAGACTGCGAAAAAGACAAATAATTGAGTGTTAGAACAAATTAAAGCAGAACTATCACTAGAAGCTAAAATGATGAAACTGAGGTTATCATACTTTGGACACATCATGAGAAGACATGATTCACTAGAAAAGACAATAATGCTGGGAAAAACAGAAGGGAGTAGAAAAAGAGGAAGGCCAAACTAGAGATGGATTGATTCCATAAAGGAAGCCACAGACCTGAACTTACAATATCTGAACAGGGTGGTTCATGACAGATGCTCTGGGAGGTCAGTGATTCATAGGGTAATCGACTTGAAGGCACATAATAACAACGAATTATAAGTCATTTTAAGAATCATTCAATTTCAAAAGACGTGGAATGCCCTCCTTTTACAAGTACATCAGGCGCCAACACTTCAGCACCCAAGTGAAGAAATACCATCTTCTCAAGCTTTTTAGCTTTCTGATAAGTGACTCCAAAATTATCAAGGGGATGGGGCGACTCATCTATGAGGAAAGGTTGTAGCATTTGGGGCATTTTAGTTTAGAGAAAAGGCAAGTAAGAGGTGACATGACAGAAGCATATAAAATTGTACTTGGCACGGAGAAAGTGGACAGAGAGAAGTTCTTCCTCTGTCATAACACTACAACTCATGGACATCCAATGAAGCTGAATGTAGGAAGATTCAGGAAAGACAACAAAAAGTACTTCTTCACACAGTGCATTGTTAAAACAATGGCATTCACTCCCACAAGGGCAGCGATGGTCACCCATTTGGATGGCTTTAAAAGAGGTTTAGACAAATTCATGGAAGATAATAAGAGTATCGGTGGCTACTAGCCATAATGGCTAAGTTCTGTCTTCTCTGTCAGGGGCAGAATGCCTCAATGCCAGTTGCTGGGAACTGCAAGAGGGGAGATCACTCTTGCACTTGGGTCCATGGGAATCTGGTTGGCCTCTGTGGAAACAAGATGCTGGACTAGATGGGCCTTTTGCCTAATCCAGCGGCCAGGCTCTTCAGTTCTTATAGCTGCCGCTTCTCTGGTCAGTGAATGGAGCCAGGGTGATCTCACATTGCCATTATTTCTTCCTGGGAGGCAAAGAAGGTGCATCCTCTAGAAGGAGAGGCCAGGGTGCTTCCCTTTAGTTCTCCTGACCCAAGACAAAAATGTTCTATGGGCCTTGAACCTCCTTCCTGAACAATTGCAAAAAGAAAGAAGGTAGAACAATTAAAAATCCATATTCTCTAGAGGTCATGACTTTTAATTTCTGGGCAAAAACTTCATTTAATCCCCCCCAAGGCCTTTTAGCTTCATTCTGGAATGACCCTTATCCCTCTTCCTGGCTAACAACCATAGAAGCCAAACTGCAGAAAATTGGACTCTCTAAAGTCTATCTGGCCTCCCTGTCCCATAATGATGCAATTACACAGATTTGTACTCGGCTTATGGACATTGACTATCAAAACTCAATCGCCAATGCTTCCAAAACGTGTTCCCCACTGTTCCTAAACTTACCCTTTGTATCTGGTAAACTCGCCCCCTATTTGTATTTTCTCACTACACCCAAACTACGTTTAGTCTTCACAAAAGCCAGGTTCAATGGCCTAAATTCAGCAGTAATGGAAGGGAGATTTCGACGAATTCCATACGAGCACCGTTTTTGTCCTTGCGGATGCGCCCAGATAGAAACTCTTACCCATTCCATTCTGGTCTGCCCGTTATACTCACAAATTCGAGCTAAATTCCTCAACTCTATACTGATGACTCAGAAACTTAAAAATTCTTCCCCCGAAGACACGATTGCTTGCCTTCTTGCAGGCTGCGACAAAGACATCACCATACAAGTAGCCAAATTTGTCTTTGCCGCTCAATCAATACGTGCTTCCTTTTAATGTCTGCTTTATGAATTATGTTCCCGTTTTGTATTATATGTTGTTTTTTCCATTTTGTACCATGCTTTTGGGTCATTGACCGCAATTTTAATAAATCAATATTCTCTAGAGGAGAATTTGCAGCCGTGAGAAATCATGGAATTGCATATGCTTTTCGCTAAAGCATTTTGTCATGCATACCAGAAGAATAAACACTCTAACCTGTTTTGGACATTTGTATGTACATTAGTCTTATGCCTTAAGCATATGGGCTGCAGAGGCAAGCTGTAACAAGTTTATCCATCCAGCTACTGCTGTGTATGAGTTTCAGCCTCTTAGAGGTGTAGCCCAGTCTCCCATGTTTTTCTTGTCGGACCACACCCTAATGCTGTGTGTGGCCGCTAATCTTGTAAAAGGTTTTGGCTTCTCTAACCAGCTAGTTACATATATATTGCTTCTCTTTTTTTTGCAGCTTGGCCCAGAAGATGTAAAAGACTTCTTGGAACATATGTCTTTCCTTAGGATAAACAGAGGCTGGGAATTCAAGCTCCGCTATGATGACGATTTTGTCCGGAAGCATCCAGATGTGGTCCAGAGGCAACAGATGCTCTGGATGGGCATTCAGGCCAAGTAAATGATTTGCTTTGCCTTTTGGGGAACGGAGCGGAAAATGTTGGTTTCTCCGTTGCATTTTCATGCTACCTGTTCCAGGGAGACTATGTAAGGAGGCCAGTTGCTGGCACTGGATTAAAGGGTTTATTTTCTGGGTCACATTATGCATGCCTGTTCATGCCCATTCTTATTCGCAGCAAGTGATGTCTGCCTATCCTATTCCAGTGGGAAGCTCATACCCTAGTTGGATAGTCTGCACACATCCCATAGCCCTGCTCAGAGGCCCACAGTGTAATGTCAAAAGCGAGGAGGTTACATTTCACACAGTATGCTCATTGATGTTTGAATTCAAAACAATTTGCTAATCAACACAGCTAGGTGGGCCGGATTTTCTGTGACATCACACCAGCTAAGTCAATGGCAATGCAAAAAACCATGAAACCTTTTCCTTCCCAAACCCCATTGGTGAATATCCGAACAGAATAAACCAGTGGTGTTAGGTGAAATTGGGCAGACAGAGGTGTCTGAGGCCTACTAAGTTTGCAAGAATGGAAAAGGTAAGAATGCGAGGAGGAGGCAGCTGTGCTGCAAGGAGGCAATACAGACTGTGTGTTGTGAATAGTCCAGTCTTTAGTCCTTGCATCCTGTATATTCCATGCATCTTGGATGTGGCATGCAAGTTTGTAATCCTGCATTGGCTGCAGAATTTGATGTCTTAGGTTCTAATATTTAAACATACCCATGGTTCTGAACCCTTACGTGAGAGGAGCAAAAAGCTTGGAAAGGTGTGGGCGCTGCTTAGGATAGGTTAAGAAGCTGAAGAGTGTGCTGCCTTGAAACCCACTTAGCCCTTTATCTCTCTGCCTACCCCAGTACCCAGTTGTGCTTTTGCTCCTCATTGAGGAACATGGGAGGACTTGGACTCACAGGATGCATTTGATGCCCTTTGCCATTAGATACCTTCATAGGCCTCACCTGCACTAGACATTGAAAGCAGTATCCTACCACTTTAAACAGTCCCCCAAAGGATCCCCCAAAGGATTCTGGGAGCTGTAATTTGTTAAGAGTGCGGAGAGTTGTAAGGAGACCCCAATTCTGCTCACACTGCAACAATTCCCAGAGTTCCCTGGGAAGAGGAATTGATTCTTAAACCACTCTGGGAATTGTAACTCTTTGAGGAGAAGAGGGATATCCTGATAACTTTCAGCACCCTTAACAAACCACAGTTCCCAGGATTCTTTGACGGAACCCATGACTGTTTAAAGTGGTATGACACTGCTTTCAATGTTTAGTGCAGATGAGGCCATAGCTACTGCATTCCTGACATGATTAGTCTACCAGAGAGCTGCAATTGGTGGAAAAGCATTAAAGGTGGCTAGCTCACACTGCAGTATAGACATGCAAACAGCACAGAAGGAATTCTCAGCTAGCATTCCGTGAACTATGAAATACTGGGCACACAGGTTAATCCAGCTCTGCCAATGGCAGTAGCTGCTGCTTCTGCTTAGATTGTAGTGGAAGCCTTAGGGAACATGCAGCAAAAGATAAAATAAAATAAATCGGGCATACAAGTGGGGACCTGCAGTATATCCTACCTCCTAAAAGGAGTTCCAACCACAGACCCTATCTCTTGGTTCTGTCTGTCTTCAGTTCTTGCGTTGTGAGTCTACATTGTGTGGTCGTTGAACATGCTCAGTACTCATTGTGCTGTTTGGGTGGGGAAAGAGATTGCCCCCATAGTTTCTCCCTCCCCCCCCAAAAAAAAAGTATTTCTGCAGTGTTTCACTGAGCATGCTATCATCTCCCTCTTGTTTCTCAGTGGCTCTGTTTTGTCTACTATCAGCACTCACCACATGAGTTTGCTGTTAAAATGACTTATAAATAAAATAAAGGGAAGTGTGAACATAATTGTGGCTTCAGAAACTGCTATTTATATTGTTTTGGAAAGAAAGTAGAAAGGGCGGAAGGTCAAGAATCTCTGATAAATACGCACTTCTTCTTTTTGTATTTATTAAAAGCACCAGAATGAAAGCTGGTAACTACTTTTAGTAGATAACGGAGCTTGGTTTTAATGTAAGGCACATCCATACTACTAATGACTGGGGGGCGAGGGGAAGGATTGTTCTTTGGTCAGGAGGAAAAGGCACAGACCCCCTTTTTGAAAGGAAGGTGAGTAAAAGGTCTAAAGCAGATTTTCCCAAACTGTGGTCTGTGGACCACCACAAGTCTATGAGCTTCATTCAGGTTTCAAATTCAGAATTCAGATTGTAATAAAATAAAGTACAGTATAAGAAATAAAAGAAGCAATAAAAATACAATTAAAAATCATAAAGCATCTGGCACAGCACATTACAATTGCTGCAACAGACAAAAAAATAATTAAGTGGTCCACCATCAGCAATCTTCAAGTAGTCCAAGGGGGAAAAGTTTGGAAACTACTTGTCTAAAGTTCAGCAGTGGCTTTGGTAGATCTAAGAACTTAGTTGATTGCCATGAATACAGATACTTTCTCTTCACATCATGACTGTTCTTAGCAGTTTGCAAAACATGATACCAGAGGTCTCATTTTGAACCCAGTTCCACTATTTTCTCTAGCAGATCATGGTTGTTCCCTTACTCAAAGGCTAGTAAAGGTTAATCATGCATATCCATCAAAATCTCATGAGGTGGTTCTTTCTGGAGTCATAGAACTGGGAGGAATCTTGGAAGTCATCTAACTCGCTGCTCAAAGCAAGAATCTGCAGCATTCCTGACAAATGCTTAAACACCTCCAGCAAAAAATTGCTTATCACCATCTGTAGCAGACTGTTCCACTGTCCAGCAGACAATTGCTTACTGTTAAGAAATTTCTCCTACTCTTTAGCTGCCAGCTGCTTCCCTACAATTTTTACCCGTTGACTCTAGTCTTTCCTTCCTGAAGTGGCAGAAAGCATGTTCTACATGGCAGCTCTTTAGATACTTGAGGACAGCTGCCATGCCTCCCCTTTAATATTGTCTCCAGGCTAAACAACAATTTTAAGGTGCAAAAGTGATCAGTTTTTGAATCTGTCCCTATATTGGTGTTCTTCCAGCATGCAGAAATCTAGCACATTGGAGAGGATCTTAGAACCTTTCTTCCAGATGTGCTTGCTTTCTATTTGCAGTTCCCACCTGCAGTGTGATGTGGTTCTGTCCAAGAAGGGCCTTACTCTGTGACGACTGTTGCCGTTCTTAAGGCATCTTTCAGTGGATGCTTGATACTTTATGGGTTTTTTATTGAACTGGTAGTATTGGGGGAAGCTTTTAATTTTTAATGTTCAGGATCTGTGAAGCTATTATCAAGGCACTGAAATCAAATATATATATGTGTGTGTGTGTGTGTTCAATTTCAGGTTGGAGAAAGTGTACAACTTGGCAAAAGAGCACATGGCACCAAAGAAACAAGCTGCACAAACAGGTAAGACATTTTGGGATTCGGGAAAGATAAAATCTGTGAGGGGTGATGGAGCAGATTGTAGTCCAGGGCTCTTCTGTGTGCATCTTGGCCCAGGAATTTGTTTTTAGTACCAGAACTGAGCTTAGTTTTTCCCCCACCCAAATGTCTTGGTCACATTCTTCATTTTGGCAGCTTAATTCTTTTTTGAGGTGGGGCTGGGGAGTTGCTATTGTTAAACCAGAGGTTCCCAAACTGTCGTCCATGGACCACCAGTGGTCTGTGAGCATTATTCAGATGGTCCACATGTCAGCATTAAAGGTTCATATTGATTTATTTCTGTTGCATTTAATTGTATTTTTATTGCATTACAATTTAAATTCTATGGAATGCCAATTATAATCAATAAAATACAATACAAGAAATAAAAGAAGTAACAACAATACAATTAAAAAGGATACAACACAGCATATTACAATTGCTACAACAGGCAAAAAATCATTAAGTGGCCCACCAAGATCCTCAGCAATTTTCAAGTAGTCTGGGCGGGAAAGTTTGGGAACTGCTATGTTAAACAATTAGGAGTCAGAAATCTTTGACTTACTGCCAAATAACCCAGAGTTCTACCAGCAGATTTTGATTTATCTTCTGCCCACCCCTGGTCTAAGAAACCAGGAAAATTTGAATCAAGGTGCAAAAAAGTGCGGAGTGGGGAGAGGAGAGATGATCCACATAGGCACAGAGTTTGTTGGAGCAAGATTATCACATTTGAACTGAGCCTCTGCGTTGGGGCAGGTGAGCTGGTTTAGCAATCCGTCCTTTGCCCCAGGGAACTCTGGGTTTTGTAGTTCTCTGGAGGTAGGAGTGGGTTATCATAGAATCATAGAATACTATGTTGGAAGGGGCCTATAAGGCTATCAAGTCCAACCCTCTGCTAAATGCAGGAATCCAAATCAAAGCATCCCTGACAGATAGCTATCCAGCTGCCTCTTGAATGTCTCCAGTGTCGGAGAGACCACTACCTCTCTAGGTAATTGGTTCCATTGTCATACCACTCTAACAGTTAGGAAGTTTTTTCTGATACTCAGTTGAAATCTGGCTTCCTGCAGCTTGAGCCCATTATTCCATGTCCTGCACTCTGGGATGATCGAGAAGAGATCCCGGCCCTCCTCTCTGTGACAACCTTTCATGTACTTGAAGAGTGCTATCCTATCTCTCCTCAGTCTTCTCTTCTCCAGGCTAAACATGCCTAGTTCTTTCAGTCTCTCATAGGGCTTTGTTTCCAGTCCCCTGATCATCCTTGTTGCCCTTCTCTGAACCTGTTCCAGTTTGTCTGCATCCTTCTTGAAGTGCAGAGACCAGAACTGGATGCAGTACTCAAGATGAGATTAGTTTGGCAGGATTTGTTCTTCATAAATCCATGTTGGCTCCTAGTAATCACTGCATTGTTTTCAAGGTGCTTACAGATTGACTGCTTTATAATCTGCTCCAGAGTTTTTTCAGGGATTGATGTTAGGCTGACTGGTCTGTAGTTCCCCGGTTCCTCCTTTTTGCCCTTTTTGAAGATAGGGACAACATTAGCTCTCCTCGAGTCAGCCAGCACTTCACCAGTCCTTCACGATTTCGCAAAGATAATAGACAGCGGTTCTGAGAGTTCTTCAGCCAGTTCCTTCAATACTCTAGGATGCAGTTTATCGGGTCCTTCCAATTTGAAGTTGTTCGAAGTGATTAGGTATTCCTTGACCATTTGTCTATCAATCTCAAGCTTCAATCCTGCCCCTTCCACTTCATGTTTCCCAGGAGGGTCATAGATCCTTTTTTGGGAGAAGACTGAGCCAAAGTAGGAATTGAGGACTTCTTCCTTTGTCATCTGTTATTATTTTGCCATCCTCATTGAGTAGCTGTGCCACCATTTTTTTCTCTGTCTTTTATTATGGACGTACCTGAAGAAAGCTTTTTTGTTGCTTTTAGCATCCCTCGCTAACCTCAGTTCATTCTCAGCTTTAGCCTTCCTAACACCATCCCTGCAATTCCATGATACCTGCCTGTACTCTTCCTTTGTGGCCTGGCCTTCTTTCTACTTCCTGTATGTGTCCTTTTTTGTTTTCAGGTCTTCTCTAAGCTTTTTGTGAAGCTACATTGGCTTCTTACGTTGTTTCCCCCCTTTTTTCCTTGTTGGAATTGGTTGCCATTGTGCTTTTAAAATTTCCTTTTTTAGAAACTCCCACCCATCTTGAACTCCTTTTCTCCTTAGGGTGGCTTGCCATGGAATTGTACGTACAATTGTTCTGAGTTTATTGAAATCAGCTTTCCTGAAGTCCAGGGTGCGCGTATGGCTACTCTCAGCTTTTGCTTCTGTTAAAATAAAGAGTTCAAGTATGGTGTGGTCACTTTGCCCCCGAGTTCCCGTAACTGCCACTTCATCCACCAAATCATCTCTATTGGTTAGAATCAAGTCCAGGACAGCTGATCCTCTGGTTGCTTCCTCCGCTTTCTGTAGGAGGATATTTAAAAGACCATTCTCCCCACAGCAAACTACAACTCCCAGGATTTGGCTGTGTATGCGAATGGTGACCGTTAAAATGAATACTGAAATGAATACTTAGGCTACTGGCCACAATGGCTGTGTTCTGTCTCCACAGTTGGAGGCAGTATGCTTCTGAATGCCTGTTGCTGGAAACTGCAGGAGGGGAGAGTGCTGTTGTGCTCAGGTCCTGCCTCTGCGCTTCCCATTTAGGCATCTGATTGGCTGCTGTGAGAACAAGGTGCTGGACTAGATGGGCCACTGGCCTGATCCAGCAGGCTGTTGATCACTTTTGAGGCCTCCTCCCTTTTCACTCCATCCCTTCTTTCGGTCCTTAACACTCTCTTATATGTTCTTATGCATGCAGAATGTGTATGGACGGACTCTTACTGCCAAATTCTGAAGGATATCAGTGGAATTGACAAATGAGCCCATGAATGGACTTCGCTTTTCTCTGTTGGCCTCACTGGTCTCCCACCAGCCCCCTCAAATCTGCTCAGAAGAATTAAGTAGATGGACAGCATGAAGGAAGATTAGCAGTCCCAGATTTAAAGAGAGGGTGCTTCATGTACGTGCTTTGAGAGTCTGTAAAGGGCGGCTCTTTTGTCATTTGGCTCCTTCGTATCTCATCTTGGAATTCTTTTAAGCGTGAAACCCCCCCCCCCAAAGCTATGATTTGGAATTGGTGATGCAAAACAGGCAGAGATGAAAAAGTAAGTGAGACTAGATGAGAGTCTCTGATGTCATCTTAAGGACTTTCCAGATGAGTTTTTAAAAGAGTGTTTAATTGTTCCAGGGGGATTCAAGCTATATTTCCATGCTTTGCAGGGGAAATGATTGCGTTTAGGACTGTCTGAGTCCTAAAAATGCCATCTTGGGTTGCTGGAAAGTTTGGTTTTCTTTTCTCTCTCATTAGTTCCTTTATACAATTTATAGTAGGGGTTCCCAGACCCTGCTCTGCGAATCACCAAGTGGCCCATGAGGTTTTCATGGCCTCATTAAATATTCATACTGATTTTTTTTTTATTCTTTTATTTCTTATGTTGAATTCAAATGGTAATGCAGTAAGATACAAGAAACAAAAGAAGCCACAAAAATGCAGTTCACATTCACATAGCATGTAGCACAGAGCATTACAATTGCTACAGCAGGAAGAAAAATCATTAAGTGGTCTGGTAAGACCCTCAGCAATTTTCGAGGGGTCCGTGGGGAAAAAAGTTTGGGACCCACTGACTTAATTGGCTACCCTATACCCAAAGCTCTCTGGTGGACTTACAGGGTTTGCAACAATTAAAATAAAATAAAGCAATTATATAAGTCACATTTTTGAGCAGTGAAACAGTTTGAAACAGAGGTCAGAGGAATAAAATCCACAGAGCTAAAACAGTGTAAAACTTTAATATAATTTTTAAAAGGTCTGGGAAAATAAAAAGGTCTTTAGGCGAAGCACCATACAGATATTATCTCCCCATCCATGAACTCTGCCTGGTACCCTGGGGACCTTTTGCCATTCTAGAGTAGAATCATAGAATCGTAGAGTTGGAAGGGGCCTATAAGGCTATTGAGTTGAACCTGATGCTCAGTGCAGGAATTCAGGTTAAAGCATACCCAACAAGTGGCTGCCCATCTGCCTCTTGAATGTGTCTAGTGTTGGAGTACTTAATTAATTAATTACATTTATATACCGCTCCATAGCCGAAGCTCTCTGGGAGGTTTACAGCAATTAAAAACATTAAAAACAAATACACAAATTTTAAAACACAAAAAACAATTAAAAAAAACTTTAAAACAATTTAAAAATGCATGGTAAAATGCCTGGGAGAAAAGGAAAGTCTTGACGTGGTGCCAAAAAGATAACAGTGTTGGTGCCAGGCGCACCTTGTCAAAAAGATCATTCCATAATTTGGGGGTCACCACTGAGAAAGCCCTCTCCCTTGTTGCCATCTTCCGAGCTTCCCTCAGAGTAGACACCCGGAGGAGGGCCTTAGATGTTGAGCGTAGTGTACGGGTGGGTTTGTGTCAGGAGAGATGTTCCATCAGGTATTGTGGTCCTAAGCCGTGGTTCTACTTGGCAGGAGATGCTTCAGGAACCCAGTTTGCAATGTGAACTATCCATATCTGTATCTCTCAGACTAATGTGCAGGTTGGAACTTAGCTATCAGACAGAATTCACACTTCTTTGAACGTAGCGAGACAGTTCTCAACAGTTAAACCAGGGACGGGGAACCTTCCAACACTGTTGGACTCCCATCAGCCCCAGTTGGCATACAAATGTCAGGGATGATGTGAATTGTAATTCAGTGACGTCTGGAAGGCTACAGGTTCCTCACCCCTGCTTTAAACCTATAATGCTAAAGCTGTAATAACCCAGACAGCTGGGTTATACTGAGCCAGACTATTGTCTCAGTGTTGTCTTTGCTGGCTGGCAGCTCTCCAGGTTTCCAGGCAAGAGTCATTTCCAGTCTTACCTGGAGATGCTGGGGATTGAGTCCGAGAGCTTCTGCATGAAAAGCAGATGCTCTGCCACTGGACTGTGGCCCTTCCCAATATCATTTCCGAATGTCTTCAAGTGTCCTACAAAAAAAGGATGAGTCAAGCAGGAGCCATGTTTCTTTCATTCACTGTTTTGGGACTATGCTTGGGATTTGATTGGGAAACACTGCCATTCTTTTTCGACTGGACTAGTAACTGTGTGAAGGTTGCTTGGGAAGGGCAAGCAAGTGGTAGAGCGTCCGCCTTCCATGCAGAAGGGCCCAAGTTCAGTCTCCAGCACCTCCAGGTAAGGCTGGGAAAGACCCCTGCCTGAAACCCAGGAGAGCCATTGTCAGTCAGTGTGGACAGAGTTGGGCTAGATGGACCAGTGGCTTGGCTGTGTTCCAATGTGAATGTGCCTGCTCAACCTTACA
Source organism: Rhineura floridana (assembly GCF_030035675.1). NCBI lineage: Eukaryota > Metazoa > Chordata > Lepidosauria > Squamata > Rhineuridae > Rhineura > Rhineura floridana. The sequence goes on from NC_084496.1 coordinate 15,175,462, forward strand.
GAATTTTCTTGCTTGAGCACATCCAGATGTAGATGGAACAAGTTTGCTGCTTCACCTTTCCAAGTCCTCCATCTAAATAATACCCCTGTGCATGTTCTTGTTTTTGTAGCTCCTGCCTTGCTGGTTTCTGGAGAACAGAGGGTCAACCTGGCAAAAGCGAAAGTCAGGCAGACCTACGGGCAGCTGGAGCAAGACTTCCAGAAGCGGAAAGCAGAGGGCAAAGCCAACGAGGCTACCTGCCCGGTGGACATTCTTGGTGTACGTATAAAGGAGGAGCCACTGAGCGATGAGGAGCCTATGGACACATCCATTTGCGATGGCCTCAATAACGGACTGGTCAACGGTATTCATTCAGAAGAGAACTCCATGGACTCCATAAGCTGCCACTTGCCAGTCCAAGAGAGAGTCACGCAAGAACTCAGAGCCTTTTTGGTGGCAACATTTAAGAAACAGTATGTCCTAACTCTGAATGAGCTTAAACGGTTATTTAATCTCCACGTGGCTAGTCTGCCTCCTGGGAATCTCTTGTTTAGCGGCATTTCAGACAAAATGTTACAGGACATGGTGTTGGACATGGGCTGCAAACAAATAACGGTGCCTGTAAGTGTTGTTGTTGTTTTGTTGGTGCATTTTTCAGGCTATGAGTGGCAAGTTCAACTGATGTGGCAGTGGGCCTGTGTAAGAGATGGGGTCATGATCCTTCAGGCTGCCCATTGACTTAATTGCTGTGATGTCACAGAGGTACCAGGCAGCCATAGGCTAAGTGGACTGGTTTGGAAAGGGGCTCATGAGACCTGATGGCTGAAATTTTTAAGGTCAATGAAGATCAAGTAGGAGGTGAAGGGAAAACTGTTTCTCTGCCCAAGTCCCTGGAAAGCCACTGCCAATCAAGAGTAGGCAATGCTAGAATGAATGGCAGCTAGTCTGTTCCCCACTGTTGTAGACAGACAGTGCATGTTGATTTGTGATATCTGATGCCTTAAGCCATATTTATAGAAAGGGCAAGGGCAGGAAAAGATTTATTAAGGCCCTTGTTTTTGTTGTTTGCATCTCCACTGATTCTCATTTTTCACTTTTTTTTACCTTGCTATATTTTATAATGTGTTGTAAAGCCAGACATGAAAACAAAAATTTAAATACATAAGAGTATTGCTTAAAGCTATATGGCAGGTGTGTGGGGGTGTGTGGGGAGCCTCTACAGGGATGTTGTAGTTCAGTAAAGGGCCAAAGGTTCCCCACACCTGCTTTATGATACAAGCTTCACCTGGACCTCTAAAATAATCCAGTTTATATGGGAATGTGGCTGCAGCACTTACTGAGAATATTCAAGTTTGTGTGCCTGTACAGCAGGTACAAAGGAAGACAGTTGGGCTCTCTAGCTCTTAGACCACATTACCATACAGTTATTCCACTTTAAAAAGTCATGGCTTCCAGGCTTCGTGCCAGTGGGCAGCCAGTTTGGGCACTGGTCGAGGATCCCTGTGCCTCTAAACTCTGAAAGTTGTTTCATCCAAACCACATTTAGCTAGCTTGCTAATCAGAATGTCAAGGGGCACTTCGTCGAAAGCTTTGCTGAAGTCAAGATATGTTATGTCCAGAGCATCCCCGCAGTCTACCAGGAAGGTTACCCAATCAAAAATGATATAAGATTAGTCTGGCAGGATTTGTTCTTCATAAATCCATGTTGGCTTCTAGTGATCACTGCATTGTTTTCAAGATGCTTACAGACTGACTGCTTTATAATCTGCTACAGAATTTTCCCAAGGATCGATGTCAGACTGATTGGTCTGCTGTTCCCAAGTTCCTCCTTTTTGCCCTTTTTGAAGATAGGGACAACGTTAGCCCTCCTCCAGTCACCTGGCACGCCATGATTTTGCAAAATTAATAGACAATGGTTCCAAGAGTTCTTCAGCCAGTTCCTTCATTACTCTTAAGATGCAGTTCATCGGCCCTGAAAATTTGAACTTGTTCAAAGTGATTAAGTATTCCTTAACCATTTGTCTATTGATGTTAAGCTGCAACCCTGCCCCTTCAACTTGTACTTCTCATTTGCCAGGAGAGTCATAGACCTTCTTTTGGGAAAAGACTGAGCCAAAGTAGGAATTGAGTACTTCTGCCTTTTCTTTGTCATCTGTTACCATTTTGCCATCCTCATCGAGTTTAAGGAATTTCTGTTATGGTTTACTGTGTTATCACATCAAACTGGCTTTTTTTGTAGTCAGAAAACCAGAATCAGAATGCATGGTTTGCTTGTGCTAACTATAGTTAGATCTGGTCCTTGAATTGTTAAACCATAGTCATAGTTCTCCTTTCTGTTCCAGAGGTATCCATGTCATAGAAGTGGGAATACTGAGTAGATGAAAAACAAAATCAACAAACAATTCTAAACCATTGTTATGTCCAAACCAATCCACAGACAAAAGCACCAAAGAATGGTTTGTGGTAACAGCTAACCATAGTTTAGCCTGAAGCCATGATGAATTCCAGATGTGCAAACAAACACCATTTTGCTCAATTTCCTTCCCCCACAAAATCCCTGGATGCTGTTCCAAGCAGAGGGCTAGTGACCCAAACGATGGCTTATTGCCCAAGTTGTAATGCTAAATTACAATTCACCCAAATTGGTTTACAATTCTGATTCAAACATTACCACCAACCACCGTTTGGTGTTGCATCTAGCCCTTCCTGGGGGCCTGGTTCAGATGTTATGAGAAGCCACAATGTCAAAGATGAGGAACCTGTGGGCCTCTAGATGATTTTGAGGTCCCAGCTTCCAATTAGCATGTGATGTAGAAAGTTACACTGGAAACAAAATGGATGTGTGTTGACTATAGCTCTAGGACAGGAATGTAGCCTATAGCCTGTGGTCCACCAGATGTAGGGCTCCAGCTCCCAGCACCCCCAGCCAGTATGGCCATAAATGATTAGAGTTGTGGTCATAACAGCTGGAGGGCCCCAGGTTCTGCATCCCCCAAGAATATCAAAACACTTATTTTTAAGCAAACCAAAGTTCCCTGTATCATCTGAACTTGTGGAACTGTGGCTTGTTTAAAATGAATTCCAGTCTCCTCTTCCTGGCACATGAAAGGGGAGGGAAGAAGGCAAGCTCGAAGCTTGCTATGACTTTTTAACCTGATAAACCCAGTGAGAAGCACAGGAGCCAGAAATTAATTCAAAAAGGGGCAACATCTTCTCAAAAGTGCCATCTAAGCAGATTAATTGCACCTCAACATATTTCCTTCAGTCAGGAGGAATGTCAAACTTTGGAATCCTATAGAATAGCAGCTTGCAAGGTTATTGCTGCATTTGAGACTACTCCTGAAGAAGGAACCTGGGTTCTGAAATGAATTAGGCTGCAATAAATCTTCATAGTTGTCGCTTGAGAGAACAAGGTTCTGCTGTGCTCTTTCCCACTTGAACCTGACCGGTAAGTTTGGCATGATGGCCTTTATTACCCTCACAGAGCTCCAATTCCCAGAGTGGTTGAATAATCAATCCCTCTTCCCAGGGAACTTTGGGAATTGGAGTGGGGAATAGGGGTCTGCTAATAACTCTCAGCACCCTTAACAATCTACAGCTCCCAGGATGCTTTGGAGAAAGCCACAACTGTTTAAAGTGGCAGGATACTGCTTTAAATGTTGTGTAGATGGGGCCACAGTCTGAGGAACTGTGAAAATGATTCTTGCCGTACTCATAGCAGTGACGCTCCCCTTGCAACTAACTGTGGGTTAGCGTTCACTCCCACAAGATGGCCACCAACTTGGACGGCTTTAAAAGAGGATTAGAGAAATTCATGGAAGATAAGGCTATGTTCTCCCTCCACTGATAGAGGCAGTATTCCTCTGAGAACCAGTTGCTGGGGAGCAGAGCACTGCTGCGCTCAGGTGCTGCTTTCAGACTTCCCATAATGGGCATCTGATTGGCCACTGTGAGAACAGAATGCTGGACTAGATGAGCCATTGGCCTGGTCTAGCGGGGCTCTTCTTGTGTTCTTAGGATTGAAGCTATTTATGTGTGGCCTCCTATAGTTGTTTGTTTAGTTAATGCTGTTACTTACTGAAAGTTTAAAGCTCAGTAAAGATATAATCTTTCCATGTGTCTGGATTACTATGACTAACAAAGCAGATATTAACATCTTTAAAGTGAAGCTTCTACCTTCTTCAGTTCCTCCGATGCGAGGCAAGGTGTGCTGTAGCTGTTCACATTGGAGAAGCTGAAGAAAGCGGAAGCCCAAGGGTTTTGCTTTAAAACCTATTTCTTAGTCATATTAATAAATATACAATGTTAGTGCTTAATCGCATCCTTCCAGGTTCCAGAGCAAAAGTCTCTGAAGTGCTGTGTGATGCTTTGAAAAACTGTGTCAATATACATTTGACTCCAAAGAAATTGTCCACCTGCCCCTGTTTTTTCCTAATTATAGAGCTCTGGAGGCATTACAGCTGCTATGCGACTTCAGAGACCCAGCCCTGGGTTGAGCTGTAGACAGCCTAAAGCAAATACTGGGAGGGTGTTTTATCTTGAGAAGCATAGGAAATCCTCTCTGAGTACTGGTGAGGCCTGATCGCATGAGACTGGTTGCAGAGCTCTGTGTCTGCCACAGCCATTTCCCACCATCTAAGCGCACATGAGACCCACAAGTGGCTGGGTATTAATGAAGGTGAAGCAGAAACGTTTAGACCCAAGTCTCTGAGTACTGGCAACTCCTTTTTGTTGGAGCCAAGTGGGATGGTTAATATGATCAGAATTGGGGAGGGGTCCAGTAAAAATGATCAGGTACGAGATGGGAAAGACTGTGTGTACATTTGTGCATGTGTGTATGCATACACATGCCTCTGTGTGTGTGTGACAGGGTGCCATTGGCTGTCTTTTGCTTTGGACAAACAAAAGCAAAGCTTGCTATGTAAACAACTTATAAGTTTTCCTTATGCCTTCAAGATAAGTCTTCTTAAATATATATATATTCCTGATGAACTGTTCTCTTGCCAAGGGATACCACGTTGGTGTTCCTGTATTGAACTGAAGCTTAGATGGGAGATTTTGCACTCTGTTCTCCCATATGCAGTGGACCAATGCAAAATCTTAATTGAACGATTCTTTACCAGTCCTGTCTTTAGTACCCTAAAGCCAATAATCCTAACCGGTGCAACCTGATTTTTTGTTTTTAGTTTCCTCCACAGACAACTGCGTTACCAGATGAACAAAAGGTCTTTGCACTTTGGGAAGCTGGTGACGTCTACGATCAGGTAAGTTGGTAATTGGAGCTGTTGCTCTGGCAAAGTCCTGTTTGAGCACCATGCCTTGACGTTCAGCAGCATCTGCACATACTTTGTCCCAGGGTTGTTTTGATTTAAATCGCTTCTCTGAAGGACTCAATTTTAATTATTTAAATCACAGTTTAAATTACTAGTGAGGAAGATTCCATTTAACCATCGTTTCTAGTAGAAGTACATTATTGTTTAATATCACCTTAATACATATTCAGAGATGTAGGTTTCATTAGAAGGTAAGTACACACTCAGCAATTACTCTGAATTGTTTTCAGATTCATCAAAAATGGGATGATAATTTGGTCATTTTAGTATTAAAGCAGAATGAACTTGTGAAGTCATTCAGGCAATGTACCAACTCCAACTGTTCAATTAATCATGATATTTTTGTCATAATGTGCCAGAATCATCACCACCAAACAAGCTTTTAAATTGTGTTAATAAGATTGTTTATTTTTCTGGTTAGTTTTCTTCTTCAACAAACAACAATATTAACAAAACATGCATATGGAGTTTTGAATGGTTAACTATTTCAGTTTTTAGATAAATGTAAAATTCTTTAAAAATAAAATTTAGGCAGTTTTAACCAAGTCAACATGAAAAAATATTGGGTGGTACCGTTGTCTTCTTCTTCACCTTTGTCTTCCTTGTTCATAGTCTGGAAGAGAAATCCAAGCTTTCCTACTTTTTCAGTTCCAAACATATTTCTCAATTTAGAATGAATTAGTGCAAAGGAAGAAAAATTCTCTCTACGCCTGCAGAAGGGGCTGGTGAAGTTAAGAGCTGAATTACCACTTCAGTAGTCTCCTCCTTGTTCAGATCCACTCCATCTCCCCAAATTCTTTATTCATTGACCTTCTCTCTCTTTGCACTTAGAGAAAGGCAAGGCTTTGAGAGAGAGTGAATGAGACTTCACGTACACCACCTGCAGAATAAGACTGATCATGTTATCTCCCATTTCCATAAATTGCTGTTAACGTATATATGTATAATATAATTTGAAGTTGTATAATTAATATTCATGATGATATCTTTGACCTAGGTTCTTTTTTTTACTAATTGTTTTAAGAAAAGTTTGAAAAATCCAGTTTAAATATTAAAAATACATGTTTTATTTTTTTAAAGAAAGCATTTATTTTTATCAACCCTGCTTTGTCCAATCAGCAGCAATGCCCTTTCATCTCATCAGAAAGAAGCTGGTCCAAGAGGCATTTTTATTCTCTAGGGCAGTGGTCCCTAAATGGTGGCCCATGAGCTTCATTCAGATGGTTCATGGCATGTATGCATTAAATGTGCATATTAGTTTTTAATTGCCTTTTATTGGTGCTTTTCTTTCTTATATTGTATTTATTGTATTACAATATGGATCCTGTTGAAATACAATGTAAAAATAAAAGAAGCAATAAAAGGCAATTAAAAATCATACAGCATTTAGTACAGTGCATTATAATTGCTACATCAGGTGAAAAAATCATTAAGTGGCCCGTCAAGGCCCTCAGCAATTTTCATGTGGTCCGTGGGAAAATAAATTGGCAACTACTTTTCTATGGCTTAGTGTGCTAGCCCTCCTTTGCCTGCTGTTTGAGATGTGCTGCTTTGGTCATTATATAATAAATAATTCCTCGTGTTCAGAAAAGATTATTTTTTGCATGCAGAAGATTCCTGGCATTTCCAGTTAAAAGGATTGGATAGCAGATGATAGAAAAGACCTAGAGAACCTCTGCCAGTCAGAGTAGATAGTTACTCTGCTTAATCGACCTGATGTAAGGCAGCCTCCTATGTTCACTATGAGGTGCACCTAGAATGGTGGTGTGTGTTAAACAGAAGCACAGAGAAAGTGGACTCCTCTGGGCAGGTATTAGAAGAACATAAGAAGAGATTGCAGGATTGGGCCAGTGGCCCATCTGGTCCAGTATCCTGTTCTCACAGTGGCCAACCGTATGTCTGTGGGAAACCCGCAAGCGGGACCCGAGCACAAGAGCACTCTCCCCTCCTGCAGTTTGCAGCAACTGGTATTCAGAAGGCATACTCCCTCCAACTATTAATCAAATTATTAATAATGTCATTGGTAAGTTAATAGTCGAATTAGTTCTGCTACTGCCAGCACATAACTCTGGTACTTTGCATTGGTTGCCCACAAGTTACCAGATCAGGTTCAAGCTTCTTGTATTAATTTACAAAGTCCTGAACAGCTTGGGACCAGGATATCTGTTAAGGATTGCCTGATTAATGAGATCTTTGTGGGAGTCTCTGTCTGTGGTCCCTCATAGCTCAGATGCACGGTTCACAACTATTACAAGCCATGCATTCAGTGTCATTGGCCGAAGCCTGTGGAGCTCCATCCCAACTGAGATTAGACAGGCACCCCTGCTTGCTGAACTTCAGGTGCATGACAAGGGCTTTCTTATTTCAACAGGCATTTTAAGGCAATATTTGGGTTTCTGTTTGGTTTTATGGTTTTTTTATTCTCTGTATGGCTTATTTTTATGTAATTTTGCTTAGAAATGCTAATGAATAAGTGGTATACAAATGCTTTAAATAAACCTTTATGTTTTTTACAAGTAGAACATGCCTCCAACTTGAATTCAGAACAAAAGTGTATGTTGGATATTCAGCAATTTGGGAAGCACTGATGGCAATTGCTGGCTGTGACTGGACTTCTCAGTACACTACGGGTAGTATTCAATACCAGTCCTACTCAGAGTTGGCCTAGTGAAGCTGATAAATATGATTAACTTACCAATTCTGTTGACTCTACTCTGAGTAGGAGTTGAATACAACCCTATGTTTTTATCATTACAAGAATGAGTCTGTGTGAGCCTTGGGCTTCTATTCTCCCTTCTCCCCCTCCTTTTCTGATGTTGCTGTGAGGAGATTGGAAACTTGCTTCTTTTTCTTATTACTAACCACTTGTCCAACCCCAGGCAAACTGCAGTTAGTCTTGTCTTGTTTCAGTAAACCATAGATAACTTCAGACTGTGGCTTATGAAGCTGCTTGTTTGAATAAACGGGTTAGGGCTAACCTCAGTTTAGGATATGGATGTAATGGCAAACTGTGGTTAATTGAAAATGGAAGCAACAGACTCCATCTCCTCTTTGTAGTTGTACCAGAAGTGTATGGGATAGTTCAAGAGCTTGTAACGATAAACCATAGTTTATCATTTATGTCTGAACACAGCTAGTTGAAACAGCGTAATAATAGTATGTGATAACCATGGTTTCAGAATTCAACAGATAGCAGGAAAGCAAAGGTTCAAAGCTGCATGTCTGCTTCTTGTTTTCAGTCCTGTCAGTAACACTCGGTCTCAGATCCACTCCTATCTCCATGCTACAGATTCTGGAGGCAGAACGATGGCCATAACTATGATTTTTCCATTTGGACATTGCATTGCACCACAGGTAGCACAAACCCAGGATTTTCAAACCTTCTTCAAACCAGGCTTTCCTGTTCTGGCTTTTCAGCTGGTTTGAAATCATGGTTTGTCAATTTAGGCATCAAATAAGCTTCTTTAACTATGGTTTGAGAGCCAGTGTGGTGTAGTGGTTAAGGTGTTGGACCTGGGAGATGAGGGTTCAAATCCCCACACAGCCATGAAGCTCAGTGGGTGACCTTGGGCAAGTCACTGTCTCTCAGCCTTTTACCATGAAAACCCTATTCATCGGAATTGACTTTGCATTTGCATTTGCATTTCCAACTATGGTTTGGTGTGATGTCTGTACTGAACCACACTCTCAAATTAATGCACTTAATGTTCTTTGCCCCCCATCACTTTTTTAATCAGTACAGTTGGATGAAATTTTTGTTGCCTTGTGGCAGGCTGAGACTTTGCTACTTCAGTTAATTTGCATGATGCATTGAACAGAGTAGTCAGTTTCTTGTTGCCAATAGACCGGCCTGCTGGTCCAGGATTGATTAGAAGGAATTTGCCAAGGAGGGCGGTTTCTCTTTCTAAGTTATCAAAGACGTTGTGCAAATGATACTTGTGCCGCTAGGTTTGTTTTATGCTGATAATGGCTTTCCCCCCCTTTGCCTGTGATTAGTCTTCCCCTTGTACTAACTTAAAGCTGCTCATTCTCTCTCTTTCTCAAAGCACCGGCAAATTTTGCTCGAAATCTTTTCCAAAAACTACAGAGTACGTAGAAACGTCATTCAGAATCGGCTGGCCAGGGAATACGGAGAGGATCTAGATAAACAGGAGATGGATAAAATCTTGAAGGTACAACTTGAATGTTTTTTTTTAAATGAACAATTCCAATTGAAGAGTCTATTTTTAACTATATTTTGCTTTTTTATTATTTTGTGTGTATTTATATATAGCTATATCTATCAATCTATAAGCCATCACACTGTCATGATGTCACAGCATGACATCAGGGGCGGGGCAGCAAAGACCACTGAGTGAAGCAGTGACCTGGCGGCCTGGGCCTTGGTGGCTTCAGGGTACATAAGGGGCCAGCAGCTGCAGCTTGGGCGTTGGCAGCCATGGGGTTGATAGGAATCATAGAATAGTATGGCCTATAAGGCCATTGAATCAGCAGGTGGGTGGGAGGCTGGCGGCAGTGACCCGTGGGTGGGTGGGGAAGCTTCAGAGACCCATGGGGACGGGGGCTTTAGCAACCCATGGGGAGTTGTCAAATGAGCTGGGGTGGCAGCCCCTGGTGTGTGTGTGTATGTGTGTGTGTGTGTGCATGTGTAAATATGCAGACAGTTTTAAAACAAATCAACAGGTCCTCTATTAATAGGAGCTACATCTCCTAAAGCTCCCATCCATCCAGATATGGTGGCCCTCCAGACATAGTTGAACTACACTTCCCATCATCCTTGTCCATTGCATGCAAGCTGGGGCTGATGGGGGCTGAGAGTCCAATGTCTAGGGGGCCACAGATTCACCATTCTTGCTCTTAACCCATTTTTAAACTGTGAGAGCGAGTGAGTAGGCTGTAGGAAAGAGGGGAGGAAAGCTGCCTTAGACTATTGGTCCATCTAGCTCAGTATTATCTACACTGACAGGCAGCGGGTCTCCAGAGTTTCCTTTCAATGCCTGGAGATGCCAAGGATTGAACCTGGGATCTTCTGCATGCCAAGCATGTGCTCTACTATTCAGCTAGTCCCTCCTGAAATATCCCTGCAGTATCTCTCCATCCTGATTGCAGAAGAGCAGACCGCCACCTGCCTTTGAGATGCACAGTTGTAATGATCACTAGAATGTGTATATGCATGCATGTGTCCAAATGTTTGTGAATGTGCTGATGTCTAGGTGATAACACACTTAGCTTTATTGGATTGCTTTGCCCTAGGACACTCCCAGAAGCCACAGCCTTTTAAAGTTTTTTAATCCATCACCCTAATTGCATTGCACAACTGACCGCAGCTGCACTCTACCTGGGGCATCTATATTGCTAAAGCGTTAATTAAAGTTAACTTTAAGGATTATTTATTAGATTGGTCAATTAAGCAACCAAGGGAGGGCCAGCTGTGGTACTGAGGCTGGAAGGTGGTGTTTGAAGCCTTGGCTGAAATCCCTGCAAAGCTTTGAAGTTCATTTTTTCCTCAAGCTGTCACCCCCTCCTTGTAGGCTGGCTGTGAAAGATGCAAGATCAACTGCGAAACACTGTTTTATAACAAGCTACTAATTGCTGCTGTTCATTTAAAATGTGTGTGTGTGTGGGGGGGGAGAACTTAAATATATCATACTTGATTTCGCAACACTGCTGCTTCCATCCCTAGATAGACTTCAGATAACCTGAGAGGTGCAAAGTGGGTTCCCAATGATTCTTTTTCCTCACACCTGAAGGATATTTTTGTAGTGCAAGGACAGGTTACCCTTTTCTGCCTGAGGGCCACGTTTCCTGTTGGGCAAACATGGGGGGGGGGGACACATGCAAGTAGTGGGCAGGATTAGAGTCAAAAGAGGACAGAGCAGTGAATGTTCATTTTCCCTTGCTATAGTCGGCTGGCTTTTTCATACTCGGGCACCCCTGTGCTCTCCATCCAGGCAAACAAAAGGCATTATAAGAATTCAAAAACGCATTCCAGCCAAGCCAAAACAGGGCTAATGGGGGGGTAGCCTGGGGAGAGTCCAGAGGCCCAAATAGAGAGGCCTGGAGGGCCACACTTGGCCTCCAAGCATGAGGCTCCCCAGCCCTGTGTTGGTGAGCATCCTTGTTCCACAAGAGATGCGGGATTGAAGGATCTTTTGTTTCTAACTGCCTTGGGTGGCAGCCAACTGATTCCATGGTGGATTCTTGTCTTCTCTCCTCTGCCCCCACTCCCTTCTCCAAATTTGATCTATATATGCAGCAGAACAAGGTGGTTCAAAGCAGAATGGGCTGAACCCCAAAGGGTAGGTGCTCATATTGTGGGAAAGCTCTCTGTAAACCGCAGGCAAAGAGCTAGAGCCTCTCCCATCTCCCACATGCAGTGTGAAGTGGTGCACTACCAACACATTCTGCTGCATTATAGACCAAGGGTATCATTCTCTCCATTTCCCAGCTTCAGAAGTGAGTACCAATCCATTTGTAGCACAAGACTGGATATATCAACAGGCTTGAGGGGGGAAGCCCAAGGCTTGTAGGCATACAACAAAATATTAGGGGGAAGCCCTCAAAACAGAGCACACACATTGGCCACAGTACACTGGGGGTTGGGGTAGGTGGAAAACGGGGGGCAGAACTGGAATGGTGTATCCTAGAAGAGGGTATGACAAGCTGACAGGAGCACTCTATACTGTATCATTTTGTTGCCGATCCCAATTGTTTATGTTAATTTGACTGGTCTTTCACTAGATTTGGAAGCAGAGAGGCAGTGGGGCCTGTAAAGGAGGCAGTCCAGCTGGCTGGATGTGGTCTACAGGAGTGTGTGCTCTCCATCTCTCTCTTTAATCTGCATTTAGACTGCTAATTAGTTAATTGCACCAATTGGTACATTCATGCTTTTTCTCTCTAGAGTTGGTAGCAAGTTGGAATGCTGTTTTGAGTATTTTTGTAGGAGGTGGGCAGGGATGCCAAACGGTTCCCATTGGAAGTGTTACTACAGCAGGTTGCATTCTCTGTGGATCACTGTAGTTGCCTAGATTGTGTCAACAGTAGTTAGCTGCAGGCACAGAAGTGTTGCTTTTTTCAGTCAACAGCTGCTTACCTCTTTGGCTCTCCTGGGTTGCTGTGTCCCTTGAAGCAACCACCTATCAACCTCTTGGGGAGTAGGAAGTCTGACAGGGAGCATCTTTGGAGTCATGCAGCTCAGAGGTGTTTAGCAGAGAGCAAGGGGTGGTGGTCATGGGAGATAAAGACACATATCTTTTTAACTGTTTGGTTCTCTGAGAATCATATTTCCTTTGTGCTCATTTTATCAGAAGCATGATTCTAGCCCTCATTGTTTTGAAGGCATCCTTTGAGAATTCTAGGTTTGTTGGGACTCCCTTGACAATCTAGGTGAAGCCTCAGTTTCCAGCCTTCAGGGGTTTGCAATTCACTTGCCATGGTGAGAGTCCCAACTCCCCTTTGGTGACCATTACAAGCACAAAAAGCCCCTCCCCATTTTCCTCTAGAGGCTCAGAGTGAAAAAGAAGGGGGTTTCAAACCCACAGCCCAGGCCCTCTTCTTAAGCTTGGATCTGGGAAAGCATGTGGGGCATTGTCTCTGCAGTTGCGCTTTACTTTGAAGGTGCTCTGAATGCCCCTGAGGTACCATGTGAAAGAACTCACAGCTTACAGCTGGGGAGGGGTGTAGGGCAGTGTCCCTGAGGCTGTGCTGTGCTATAGAGGTCAGGGACAAGTCCCCCCTCTTTGGGAAAGGGACAGAGTCTGAGCTACCACACATTTTGTTGGTCCTGACGTCCAGCAATGACTACCTCTTTACATATTAGCAATTCATGCTTCAACCTTATGAAAATTTAGTAAGTTGGTACATGTTTTTAACTGCTGTGCAGCATGTAGGTTGTAATGAAAATGGTATGTTAGAATTATTAAGCTCCTCCCCCCAAAGATCTTGGTATTCTAAGCATCCTGAACAATGGCTGCCTGTTTACTCTTCCCTCCCTCCCCTCCAAAAAACCTCCCTAACATTAATGCTAGTGGTATACAGTAGGGCCCCATTCATATGGCAGGTTAGGTTCCAGACCCCCCACCGAAAAGCGAAAATCACCAAAAATTGGAACACCAACAATAAAATGGTGCCCGACGCCCTTCTCAGAGTGCATCATGCCAAAAAAGCGGAACAAGCGCCGTTTGTGTGGGGCCCTACTATAATTGAAAACTGCTGTATTAGCGGAACGCTGAGAAGCTGTACAATCAGGGGCTGTCTTCTCTGCAGGGCTACTTTAGAAGATTTTAACAATACTTAACCAGCTTTTCTCTTTCTTCCAGGACTGCTGCGTAAGCCAGGGTGGCATGTGGTATCTTAAAGGGACAGTACAGCAGCCAACATCTTGACGAAAAGAGTTTGCTTTAATGGCATCAGGTGAACTCCAGGACCGAAGAGGAAAAGGCGTAACAGGCAGGAAAGCAAACCAATGCCCTCTTTCCCCACCACCCACCAACAAGGGGCAGAGCCTGATCTACTCGCTGCCCTGCGGATGGAAGAAGTTAGGGACACTGCTCATCTACTTGTTTGTATGGCATCCACAGTGCCAACTTTCAATAGAAAAAAATTTGGATCTTTACGAGCTGTTAGATTAATTTGGGATTCATGATGTATTTTGCTTCTCATTCTCATTATAGCAAAAAAAAAACCCTTATACTGACCCGGATGTTACAGAAGATCATGATCTAATGTTTTATTTTGTAACAAATGTCAATAAATTGCAAGTTTACACTTAGCCAGATTTTATTTTTAAAATCCTGACCGTTACTGCATCTGGCTAATGCCCATGCTTCCTTTTTGGAGATCCAAGAGTACCCTTTCTTCTGGTTTGCTGGAGAGCTGCAGTATTAAACTGTGTCAGGTATGATGATGTCAGTTGTTATCCAGAAATAAGATGCATGATGGTTTGGGTTTTGTTTGCTTAACTGTTCAGCTGTCAAAAGGTGCATAATCTATAGACCACTGGAGTGACCATACTTAGTGCTAATACAAATCCTGTTTCAGATAAAAAATTATCTTGCAGATTGACAAGAGCAATTGCTTAAGCCCTTTTCTGTTATCACAATAGCTTAGCCGTCTCCTTTCTTTTTAAAAAAAGGATTTTAACATTCTGATTCCTAAACTTTTATATCTTTATTGATTTACAGTAAACAGAGTTGCATGCATAGTGTTCCACCACCACCACCTTATCCTTGCAATCCTGTGAAGGTTTAGCTGAGAACAATTGGCCTAAAGTCATCTACTCAGTCTTGTGGCCAAGCGCAAATGTGAATTCTTGCAACCACTCCACCACTTGTGGTCTATCACACCTCTGCCCTCACTTTCTCAAGCATATAACCAAGCTTGTATTGGCTGTAATATATGTAGTAGCCAATCAATCTTCTGACTTTTTTTTACTATCCTTTTTGCTATTGTTGCCACCCCATAATCACTAATTTTATATAATATATGGTCTGTATTAATCTCATTCACTCCACTATCCAATCACCATTCCTCAGAAAAGAGAGAATTTAACAAATGTATGTTCTGCCCTACTGTGGCCTCTACCAACTGGTGGTGGTGGTGGCAGCGGCAGCCCTACTCAAGATCATGTATGAAATCTGATACACTTTCTTTGGTTTACCATGCCCATCTTAAGTACCCCTTCAATATCCATATTCTAGACCACTCTCAAATGGCAATGGGTTTTTTGCTGTCCTAGCTGGAGATACCATGGGTTGAACCTGGGACCTCTTGCATGCAAAGCATATACCTGAGCTGGTCTCTCCCTGTAAAACCCTAGGGCCTTAAGCATAGCTGGCAGCCTAGATTTTAAGGCACAGGGAATGGGTGAGAAAGCTATTGCAAGTGTTTGAATTCTTCCATTGCGCCCAAAGGTCAACTGCACCAGACAGTAACTGTTTATTTTATTATTTATTACATTTATATATTGCCCTTCCTCTCAGGAGCCCAAGGTGGCAAACAAAAACACTAAAAGCACTCTAAAATATCTTAAATATACCTTAAAATATATTAAAACATCTTTAAAAACATCTTAAAACAAGTCCGACACAGACTCCTTAGTGCTGTGGAAGTGAAATTACCTGTGTTGTAACTTGAATTATATGCTTTTAGCCAGAAAACCAGTCTGTAGCAAAAACTGGATCTACAAATATATGGACTCTCCCCCCTCCCCTCTGAGTAGAAAAAAGGTGATCCTAGGATGTAGTTGAGGCACTAGCCTCTAGCTGAATAAAGGGCAATTCTAAGCAATCAGTTAAAATGTAACTGGATGACAGCACCACTAAATGAAAGAGTGATTCCCTGCATCAAATAATGCATGCAGGGAATATAATATGTAAGTACCCTTTGGGATAGTTGTAGAGTATGCCACCTCTGACTTTGTGTGTATGTTGTTGTGTATATGTAAATAGTCAGCAACAGTACTAATGAAAGATCAGAAGCGGACACAGCAGGGTTTCTCATAGTAAGTTTCTGCTGCCTATGCAGTTCATGTCCTTGCCCATGCCTACCCATCAACCCCAGCCTTTACCCCCTTTCTACCTCCAACTTTGCTCCAACAGCAAAGGGGGCTGTTCTTGTGAATCATAGAATGCAATACCTTTAGGACAAGTACACTTGCAATTTAGATAAGTAATTACAGGTCATTTTTCTAATGATAGCTGAGAAACCCTGTCAGGAGCTATGCCAGATCAAGTGGGCTTTTTAGGAGCCATCTATTTCATTCTAGGGTATAGAGTGGTAGCTAATCATCTTGGTACACTTCACATCCTTTTACATAATTTATACAAAAGGTGCATAGGATGAGGGATGTGAAGTTGAGATCTTAATATTTTTATCCAAGCACAGCTATTAACTCCAAGAAAAGCTTCAGGGGCAGGAGCTGGATTGCCATGTTCCAAAGTCTACACAAGTGCAGAGGTTTTGTTCTTTTAAAACAGACATTTGACCACTGCAGCAACTCTAAGAGGCCCAGATCAAGCCTGACAAGAATATATCTCCTTCCCCCTCCCACGCAGACCGTTCTAAAAGTACTGAAAACAGAGTGCTGGGTGCACTATTTGTTTTCTACCCTCTTCCAGGCAGCACAAGTTTAGTTGATGAAGAGATTTATTTGGTGAAGGGATTTTTTCCTACAAAATATTCACAACAGTTTACGACTCTTTAAATAGGCTTAAATAAGCATTTGGTGGAGAGTGTTTCCATATGCAGAAAAACTTGTCAATTCAAGCAGAACAAGCAATTCCCATTTTACCCTGTACATAAGGCAAATATGTTAGCAACAGCAACTAAATTAAAGTTGCAATATTTTTCTTAGGCAGCTCAAGTTCTGTTTTTTAACTTAGTAACATAATAATCACATTACTACTGTTGATGGGTCCAGCACTCCTTACCCTTGGGAAAAAATGACATTTTGTTGTTTTGGCTGACTTGGTTTAACCTTATTTATCAGCTTCATTATCATCTTTCTTTAAGAATAGACTTCTAGCCCCTGATGTTGTTATATACCCAGAAAATACATCAGGTAAGTTCAGCCTGTGTTCCCAAAATATTCTTCTGCAAATAGCTTTATACAGTCTAGAAATGCACCTATCTATTGAGACCTACCTATTCCTCTGACTGCTTATCAGGATTTTATAGGGTACATGAAGCCATCTTTCATGTTCATCTAAATGCAATATTCTTAAAACTACCAAAAATATGAAAGTGGCATCTGCAACAAATGCCATTATTAGCAACAGAACAGTGTGTTGAATAACCTTTTCACCTTAAGACTAAACATTTTATGCATTCGCTGCGCCTCAGAAATATCCACACCATCACATCCTGGTCCCTTTTATATACAAAATATTTGCTATACCAATGACAGCTCAGTACACGAGAGGAATGGTTACTGGTTCATGCTGCTGTGATGTCCAGCTTATGCCATCAATACTCAGAAAATCTTACCCAAACTAGCTACATAGAAAATGTGGAGGATCCAGGGACAGAAACTTAAGTTTGCTATTTCATGGGAAGTCAAGGTCCTTGTGTACTCTGCCATTTTTACTTGGATGTGGCATTACAATCAGTGTACTTCATATAAATAAGTATTCAGTGTAAGCCATGCTTAGTTCCAAGTACTTCAACTGTTTGGATATAGCAGTGAGTCCTATTTCAGATGTACAGAGGAAAAGAATGCCCACATTTCACAGAACAGCAGAAGCATTTTTTCGCTGATTCTTTCAGAAGAAAAAAGTTTCCAAAATTCCATGAAGACTATTTGCCTTTAGGAGCAATTTGAACTCCTAGCTCTTAAACATAGAATGGATACATAAAAATACTTGTCATGCAACAGTTGCACACAACTAGCAAAGAGCACGTCTCTTTCAATCATTCTTACAGAACATTTTTTCCAGTGACCATACTGGATTTTCAGAAAATACAGTGTTAAATCCATTTAAGCAGGTGAAAACAAAATCGATCACTGCTTCAAACTTTATTGTTAAATTTATAATTATAAAAATGTCAGACTTGTAGTTTAATTTCATATGTTTAGTTGCTGAACTGCCATTGCCAAGGTAAACTCGACACTATAAGAGGATTTCCAACTTGTGACCACAGGAAGAATCTAAGCCCAGACATCTGAGAGTGGCAACTCTGTACATGCAGCTACTGCACGCTTCTCATTTCTCCAAAGGACTGAGCTTTAGTGTAAGGAGGGTTAGCCAACTCATGTATAATTTGCCAATTTATCATCATCATCTAACTGGCCCTGAGCAAATAAATCATTTGGTGAAAGCAACCGTGTTCCAAATGCACATAACTAATCAAGTGGAGCCAACCCATTTTACAACTTTAACAAAAGTCAACCTACATACACTCTGGCAGAATAAACATGCAACAGTATTTTCAAAGAAACATTAACAGGGCTACTTTAAAGAGCAATTCTTTTCTGATGTAGTAGTGATGTTAAGGCTGAAAAGAGAGAGATTTATACTTTGCTCGGTGTTCATCTATTTCCTGTTTGGTTTTCTTGATACAACTAAAGATTTCCTTAAAGAGAAGTTTGTATTCAGGTGGAGTGTTTGAAGATAAGCAGGCTGGGTCAGCATTTGTGGATTCAGGTTCTCCAACACATATGTCCAAGGATACATTCCCCACATCTACATCTTTGGAATACTGTTTTGAAGTTTGTACAGCCTTATGTTTCAGTGACTCCTCGTCTACTTGACACTTTCTCAGAAGTTCTTCATACTTGACCTTCAAAGCATTATACTGTGCATCAACCTCATTAAGCAGAGAGATGCCCCTTTGCTTCACAGCTTTTGCCCGGCGGATACAGGTTTCTTCATGGCCTTTTAGAAGGTCCCCTCCTGCAGCACTGCCAAGAAAGGTCTCGCTGGTGCTTCTTTTCAGCACCCTTCTGTCAGGTTCTGGAACACATAAAAGCACCCCATCTGAAGGGCTCTGACTCAGATCTCTCTCTAAAGAGTCTTTAAACGAAATAAAAAAAGTCTCTGGAACAAGCTTTTCCACCCCATTAGCAAATGTGTTTTCAGACTGAAACATCTGCTTCATTTCAGCCACTTCAACCTCAAGCTCTTCAGCTCTGGCTCGGTACAGATCTACATCCACCAACCTCTGCTCAAGATCACAGTTCTCCTTCAGCATGAGAGTGTACTCTTCCTCCATTGTCCTCCTCTTCTCCTTTTCCAAGTTCAGCTGTGTTTGCAAGAGTGTCACTGCTTTTTTAAAATTCTGATTTTCTTCCTCCAGAGGACTCAGCTGGCTATCCATAGAAGTAATTTTTTCCGCAAAAACATGGTCATAAACAAAATACCTAGGCACACACAAAAAGAGCCAACAAAAAGCATTAGTCTACTCTTCCCCATAAATCTCACTTTTATTGTATACAAATACCACCACAGATGAATATAGCAATGTGTTAATTTCTGGTAATGATCCCAGAGTGAAAGAGCTGGCTGTATTAGATTCCTATAAAAACTAGAGTTTGTGCCTTGCATTGTGGGAGGCTAGAATCACCTAGGTAAGCATTCTATAGTTAAATCACCAACTAAACCAGATAATTGTCTTTGGAAAGAAGATCTCCGTCGTGGTACCTGGGAGACTATTTTGCTGTTTCTACTGTCCTGCAATTCAGAGAACACACCTCAATATCAAGAGCTTATAACAGTAACTATCAAGTCTTCATCCTTCCTCCATCCCAATTCCTATGATTCTGCAGCAGCTGTGTGGTTTTTAGAGAACCAGTACTGTTCATAGGCTACAATAATAATTCTGGAATGACACAAACCATTAATGGTTGACCTTAAAAAAAAAAAAAAAACCCAAATTAGTTTTGTCATCAGTTGGCCTGTGAAAAGGAAACAAGCTAACCTGTAGACCTTTACAGAGCTAATGCAACAGAGCAAACCCATGTTTTTCAGGATCTCTGTTTATGAAGAGACTTCTGATCAACAACACAGCTGTTTTCAGCCAAAGAGGGAAGATGGTCAGAAAAATATACAGGTGAAGTGGATTTTAGAGTTGGAAGGACAGACTTTCTCAACGTAGGTATCTGACTTTTGTTTAGTCATATGCCATCACTAAACTTGACAAATTCTCTAATCAGCATATGAATGACTTCTTACTCCTTTATCACAACCAACCAAACAACTTTTCCACAGAAAATTAGCACTTTTTAAATAAGCTTGAGACTTACTTGCGAAGGTCATACAATTCCTTCAGACATGAAAAACTGTGAACAGATCTTGGCTGCTCATACTGTTCACGGGTCATAAGGCCTTGCCCAGAATTCTTCAGCTCTTCCACTTGTCTCTGGAGGTCATCAATGTGGGTTTGAAGACTTTCAATTGTCTCAGTCAGGCTAAAAAATGGCATACACAAAATTGTCAAAGTCAAATTTGAGTCATCAACTGCAGCTCAGACTGCAGTTTGTCAGTCATGAACTTTGGGCCTTTTGGTTATTACTTGACCCTCAAAGTGAGATGGAGGGACAGCATCAGGGTCCATTCGCCACCATCCTGTGTGGAAAAGGTTAACAAGCACACCCAGAAAATCCACATTTACTGAACACCTTTCTTGTCCTCCTCGATCTCTCAGCGGCTTTTGATACTGTCGACCACAGTATCCTTTTACAGCGCCTGGAGGGATTGGGAATTGGAGGCACTGTATTACAGTGGTTCCGTTCCTTTCTCTCCGATAGGTACCAACAGGTAGCATTGGGGGAGGAGGTTTCAGACCCTTGGCCTCTCAATTGTGGTGTGCCACAGGGCTCTATCCTCTCTCCCATGCTATTTAACATTTATATGAAGCCGCTGGGGACAATCATTAGGAGATTTGGGCTGCAATGTCACCAATATGCGGATGACACTCAGCTCTATCTCTCGTTTAAATCTTCACCAGAGTTGGCTGTGGAGACCTTGTCCAAGTGCCTGGAATCCGTGAGTGGATGGATGGGAAGGAACAAGCTGAAGTTGAACCCCGATAAGACCGAGGTGCTACTCGTGGGGGACAAGAGAAGGTTGGGAGATGTTGACCTGAAGTTCAATGGGGTGAGTCTACCCCTGAAGGACCAGGTCCGCAGCCTTGGGGCTGTGCTTGATTCCAGGCTGTCCATGGAGGCTCAGATTTCGGCAGTGAGCCGGGCAGCCTGGTATCCACTACACCTCATACGAAGGCTGCAACCCTACCTTCCTGTTCATCAGCTCCCACTGGTAGTACACGCCCTGGTCACCTCTCGATTGGATTACTGTAATGCGCTCTACGTGGGGTTACCCTTGAAAACGGTCCAGAAACTACAACTTATACAAAACACGGCTGCTCGACTACTTACGAATAGTCGCCGCCGGGATCACATCACACCAGTGTTGTTCGATCTACACTGGCTTCCAGTTGTCTTCCGGGCCTAATTCAAGGTGTTGGTATTAACCTTTAAATCCCTATATGGTCTCGGCCCAGTTTATCTTACGGAGCGCCTTCAACGTCACCAATTATGCCGCCCGACAAGATCAGCCACACAGGGCCTTCTCTCAATCCCACCAACAAAAACAGCTAGATTGGCGGGAACTAGAGAGAGGGCATTCTCAGTGGCGGCCCCCACCCTTTGGAACTCCCTCCCACAAGATCTACGGCATGCCTCTTCCCTAAATGTATTTCGTAAAGCCTTAAAGACCTGGCTCTTTCAACAGGCCTTTGGGATTTCCGGGGAGGGTTAATCGTTATGACTGAAATGCCTCTTACCCTGCACTAATATTGTTGTTGCTGCTGTATTGTTTATATATTGTATTAATGTATTTTATCACATTGTGTTTTAACTGTTTACATGTACGTCGCCTAGAGTGGCCATCAGCCAGATAGGCGACACATAAATTAAATTTTATTATTATTATTATAACACAGTTCTTGGATGATCCAGAGAGAGATTCTGTTTTTCTAGCAGATTCCATCTTGCAAGGTTAGGGAGATCCTATATTCAAACAAGCACAGAATCCCCCAGTTCAGTTGTTAACTTCATGAAGTAGTGGGAGCAAACCCAAGACCTACTCCCAATCCCATCCCAAATAGAATATAGGGGGCCCAGGCAACAACTGGACAGGCCCTCGTTACAGCTACTCTACAGGTATTGTTTGAGTAAATATATAGATGTGGTGTATGTTGATAAGGGGAAGAAAGTGCTACGGGAGAGTATTACCTCAGTATCTTTTGCTGCGAGGCTCTACTATCAGAAACTAGCTTTTGATTAGCGTCCTCCAGTTCTCTGGCAGTGACATCAAGCTGTTCGTAGACTTTGGCATGTTGGTCATTCATCTGACGCAGAAGTTCCACCTGCTTTGTGAGATACTACAAAATAATGTACAGTCAGCATTGCAAATGTATGTAAGAAGGGTTCATTCAACCAGCAGTTTAAATTCCAGTATTTTTGCTGCTTTCCTTGTAAGCCTAATACTTTCCTCTTAACCCAAATGAGACTGGTACTATGCAGTTAACTTTTAACTTTTTTCAACAACTCAGACCAGATTAACCCCTCAGACCTCTACAGGTCTCTGCAGGAGTGAACATGTAGAGTTTTCCCATTTTAGCTCTCCAAGCACACTAGGACATGTCATCGTTAAGTTACATACTAAAGAAGAGGAACCTGGGGCTAGGATTCAATGTTGTTCAGCTACACAGCCAAGGAGGATGTGGACTTATCTCACACATGACTATCTCTCTCTCCCCCTCCCCCTCCCCTCCCCACCCCACCCTCCCCACCCCACCCTCCCCCATGCTGCATGGAAAATCACTTTGTAATGGATGGGCTTTGAGATGAACTGAGAACTTGTTCAAAGTAAAAAATTCCGCTGGGCATGCTCACCCTTGGGCACACCTGAAGAAGAGCTTTAGATCTTGATTCACGAGTTTATTTCCAAAACTGTAGGCACTTTGTAGCAGCTGATATGACATTATGAGCACATAATAGGACAGCACTGCAAGTCACAGTATATCATATCTACTGATAAAGAGTTCTTACCTTTCTCTTTAAAAGTTGAGTTACTCAGGGTGATACTGTTGTAAACCCTGTCAAATGGCTCCTGCTTTATTTATATGAATGTTTAGTGTAATCCTCTTTCTTCAAGAAACATAACAGGTTGCTTATTTTTATAGTTGTGAAAACTACTCTCAGAAAGGCTTGGTTAAAAGGTCTCTAGCATAAGAATGCAAACTTTAACTTTAAGCTGCTTTGCAACGAAGGCGCCTTAGTGTCAAACTCTGGATTTTCATTGCACACAGTTCAATCTCATGGTCCCAAGTATGAGAAACAGAAACACAGAATTCCATGAGATCACCAGTATACTGTGAAATGAGTTCTACTTAATTAGGGTGTTTCAAATGAATAAATATGTCAAACAGGTTGCACAAGAACAGTTACAATAACTGAACTGTAGTTTTGTACAAGTTGCTAATATTTCAGACAACCTAAAGATTTGTCACTATTCTTCTAAGCAATCTACTGATTATATAATCAAACCTGTGCTTGAATCTTTTTATTTACCTCATTAAAAAGATTGACAATCTATTCATAGGGTTTTCATGGTAAAAGGTCAAGCAGGCTAAAGTAATGACAACAGAAGATATACATAACTTTAAAGATGGTAATCAGGACATCGAACTTGTCAAGGATATTAATACCTTGGCACAGTCCTTAACCAAAAGGGAGACAATAGTCAAGAAATCAGAAGAAGGCTAGGACTGTGGAGGGCAGCTATAAGAGAACAAGAAAAGATCCTCAAATGCAACCATGTATCACTGAACACCAAAGTCAGGATCATTCAGACCATGGTATTCCCAGTCTATGTACAGATTTGAAAGTTGGACAGTGGAAAATAGTGGGTAAGAGAAGAATCAACTCATTTGAAATGTGGTGTTGGTGAAGAGGTTTGTGGATACCCTGGACCACAAGAAAGACAAATAATTGGGGGTTAGAACAAATTAAACCAGAACTATCACTAGAAGCTAAAATGATGAAACTGGGGTTATCATACTTTGGACATATAATGAGAAGACCTGATTCCCTAGAAAAGACAATAATGCTGGAAAAAACAGAAGGGAGTAGAAAAAGAGGAAGACCAAATAAGAGATGGATTGACTCCATAAAGGAAGCCACAGACTTGAACTTACAAGATCTGAACAGGGTGGCTTACAATAGATGCTATTGGAGGTCGCTGAGTCATAGGGTCGCCATAAGTCGTAATCGACTTGAAGGCACAACACACACACACACACACACAAAGATTGATAGTCTAACATTTTGAGAAATATAAAGCAGAATTACAAGTTAATCTAGTACCACCCACAACCTTTGCCATATGTGAATCAATTAGAGATCGTACCTGTTGCAATTTATAACCAGTCTGTGTATAACACAGGGTTCATGGTTAGCATTAGCCAGAATCTCAGTGTAACCTGAAGCAGATTAATTTTGTCTGATATTCTGAAAACAAGTTGAAGAACTTGTTATAATGGAGTATACCCAGCTAAAATGGCGTTTACAAATTCACGTATCAGAAACCTGAAGAGCAAGCTTTTAAATTAATCTGAATCAGCTTGCAGCTGAGAGTACAACTAGCAATGCAATCTTATACATGTTTAATCAGAATAAAGTCCCACTGAATTAGAAAGGGCTCCCTCCCAGGTAAATTTGTAAAGGGTTGCAAACTAAACCACTTAAGACATACATTATACAGTTTCAAATGGGGTATGTATACATACACTGATTCTCTACGTGAGCTATCCCCAACCTGGTGCCCTCCACAGGTTTTGGACTAAAACTCCCACCAGCCACAGTAAGCATGGTCAATAATTATAGTCCAACGTCTGGAAGGCATCAGGTTGGGGAAGGCTGCTCTACACTTAAGGCTCTCTTGGTGTTGACTGCTGGGATTAGAACAATGGCGGGGAGGCGGGGGGTTGGAAGCTGGATTCTCATTCTGCAAGCTTCCATGCTGTAGAACAGCTACTTATTCCTTTGGTTGGTAGATATAAAAAACGTAATCCATGTTCTTGAACGGAAAACCCCCACCCTCCATTGCACAAGGCCTCAAGCAGAGGAACAAGCAAATTGGTTTATTTAGTACATTCATATTCTACCCTTCAGTTCTACACCTTCCAGGGAAGCTTACGATACAAAAGAAACATAAAAACTAAATTGAACGCTACAGCTAACTTTAATAGCTGGTGTTTGGTTTTTTAAAACACATCCATATGCTAACATATGAATTATAAATCTTCTTCAGTTCTTAAATAGGAAGGAAAAGGAAAATGTTCAGCACCTTGTACACATCAGTATCAAGTCTAAGATTAGCAAGTATACAAACTTGTCACATATATCATCTTGTAGCAATTCTAACCATGACCCCATAAGGAGTAACCCTACACTGCAGACTGGCAGGGGGAGAGGCAGCTTGCCTCAGGGCATCTGAGAGTTAATGGCAGAAGAGTCAGACAGAGGACTTTCTGGTTTGTAGCTTAGCCACTGCTCTACACCAAAACCGCAAACATAATGCCTGTGAGCTGTACATTATGCATCCCTGCATGACGACACGTTACCTCTATCTCCTGCAGTTGCTCTTGATTGGTTGAATACATCTGCTGCAGAGACGTCTCCAGCTCTGTGTTCCGATCCAAGAGCGTTTTCCCAAGCTCAGCAGCAAGGTGGAGATCTAAAATGAGTTTTGTGCATTTTATCTAATGTAGTGATTATCATGCTACTCAAGTACATGTGAAAAAATAAGAAACACATTTAGCTTTGGTAACAAGGTTTATGGCATGTTTAGAAAACCCTACAATTCTTAAGAACTAATCAGAGCCCACATTTTTCCAGTTTGGTTCTTAGTATACTTTAAAGATGCTTCAGTTTTGTCCATCTCTTATTTTGAACCTCTGATGCATCCTCATTGCAATGTAAATAGTGAGGAATTAGTGATACCCTTGCAGATCTATTCATTTTATTTCAAGATATACAATTTGAGAAGCAGATGCTTCAAGTACTCCACTACTTCCTACCCAAATTCTTGTGCACACAGCTGATACCAGGCTATCAAGATGTCAAGTTCAGTGTGTGAAGCCAGGAAAAAAACCACAATAAAATGTTTGTTGAGAGTTTTCTGTTCAACCACAGCCAGGGTTTCCGTAGTTGCTTTGGCTCCCTCTCTGACTTTTGATGTTGAGCTATAGTGATAACCAGGTACCAGACAATACACATCGTTAGGACTCAGCATAATCCTCCTTAATGATCTCTGGAGCTGCCATGAATTCAGCAGTTGTCATGCTTTGAGGAGACAACCAAAAGAATGTAGAACTTCCCGGTTTCAATGCTACTCTGAAGAGTGGTAATACAAGAAAATAAAATTGATTAATACTTGAGGCAGAGCCCTTAAGTGCTAATATTCAACCATTGAATGCCCATGCTTGCCCATTGAATGCCCATGTTCAAAGTTCAGCACTCCAGCACCAGTAACTTCGTGAACATTGTGGTATATTCCCTACCAAGCTGCATTCAAAGTTTAAACAGCTACAGCACAACAGTCCATTTTTAATTTTAATTTTCTACCTCCATCATATTGCTAGGCCTATGACAACACTGACACATAAGTATATAAATGTAATAAATAAATAAATAGTGTCAGTGCACAATGTCACTGTCACACACATGCACAGAACCAGTGTTGGATTAGGACCTGGGAGACAAGAGTTCAAATCCCCACTCAGCCATGAAGCTCACTGGATGACCATGGAACAGTCACTGTGTCTCAGCCTAATCTACCTCACAGGGCCGTTGTGGGGGTAAAAAGCGGAGAGAAACCTGTATGCCACCTTGAGCTCCTTTGAGGACAGGTGGGATAGAAATTTAATATATAAATACATGCACACTAAATAAATAAATAAATGCACACTAGTAACGTAACATTAAAGATTTGGAGCAGAAAGGGAAATCTGTGACCCTTCAGACGTTATTGAACCCATCACCTCAGACTTGCATAGCCAATGGTCAGGGGCAGTGAGAGTTGTAGCTCAAAAACATCTGATGGGCCATAGATTCCCCATCCCTGAAATAGCATCAAAAAGTTGCACTGCAATATAAAGGTTTCTGCTCCTAAACAGAAGTCTACTCTACAATGTTCTCCTCACCATACATGTGGTTTTATCAGCTACTGCACCTTTTACAGTTGCCAACTTTTTTCAGAAACACAACAAAACAGAAAAAAGTCTTGTCTTCTCCAATACGCAACAGTCAGCAGACCTATGACATTCAAAATTGTGTTACGGTTTGAACTTGACTATTAATGATCCACATGAGGTACTAAGATGTTTATTCAAAATGCCTTTTGACACACAGGTCAGCCACATGCTGGTATTTCCCATGGGATTATCTGGATGTAATACTACCACTCAGCATATTTTTTAGCAGGAAAATTAAATCTGATGTTCAAGCAAATGATTTAATAAAAGTTACTCAGCACCATTATTTGTTTTTCTTTAGCAGAGAACTAGAAAAGTGGTTCAACCTTTCACTATGATGTAGCTGTTATTTCTGGCACCTACAAGCCAAAGCAGGACATGAACTGAACAGCAATTTAACATTAAGCAAGACTCACCAATTCTATAACAGAAAAATAAAATAAATGGATTGTCCCTGCTCTGTGCACAAATATTTTAATAACTGTCTTAGCATACTGTAGTGTGTTGTAGTAAAGTGAGCCTCCTTTCAGACACAAAAAGCTTTAATTTAGTAATAAATGCATGGTGTCCAAAGTCCCAAGCTTTCACTAAACTCAGTTCTATAGAAGTTGAGAGATGCTGTCTTAGACTTTGAAGAACAGAAACACACTGGTTAAAAAAAACCTTTTTTGAACAATATAAATCTATACTGTCCATTCTTGAGAACCTACACAAGAACAGCCCTGCATCTAGTCCAGCGTTCTGTTTCCCACAGTGGCCAACTAGATGCCTCTGGGAAGCCCACCAATAAGGACATGAGCACAATACTTCTCTCCAACTGCTATTTTGCAGCAACTGGTATTCAGAGGCATAATACTTCTGTTCCTGTAGGTAGTTTATAGCCATCCTGACTGCTAGCCACTGATGGCTTAATCCTCCATCTAATCCCTTTTAAAGCAATCTAAATTGGTGGTTGTCACCACACCCACCACAAACTCAAGACATTATGCATTGCGTGCAGAAATAATTCTTTTTGTCTGTCCCTGCATTCCAGTATTATGAGAGGGCCAAATGTTTCTCTATTCAAGTCTTCTTTTAATGCTAGTTGTACAAACTCTCAATCATATCACTGTAATTGCCTTTTTTCTAAACTAAAAATCCCCAAATATTGCAGCCTTTCCTCATAGGGGAGGTGCTTCAGCTTCCGATCATTTTGGTTATCCATTTCTGCACTTTTCCCACTTCTACAATATCCTTTTTTGAGAGATGGCAACCAAAACAGTATACAAAATTCAAAGTGTGGTTGCACTGTATCTATTTATATGGTCAAGGCTAAAGACATTTTTTATTTGTACAGGCCTTTGGATCTTAACTGGAACTGACTTCTCTTACAGTGGTATCATACATATTTGTGGCTGCTTATTAGAGTGTGATTTTATCAGTTAAAGTTTTGTCTTGTTGTAGTCACCTGTGCTCCCAACTGGAGAAATGGCAGGATATAAAAACAACAAATAAAGAAAAAGATATTGGCCATTTTATTTTTGATTCCTCGCAATGAATTCACCTTTTTCACAACTATTGCAAACTGAGCTAATGTTTCCATTGAGCTCTCTGCCAAGACCAAGGTCTCTTTCCTAGTTAATTATTGCTAGCTCAAATTTCACCGTGGTGTTTTTCTTTTGCACAATATGCATCAGTTTATACTTAATTACACTGAACTACATTTGCCATTTTGCTGCCCACACACTTGATTTGGAGAGATCCTTTGAAGGATATTTACAATCTGTTTGGTTCTTCACCACCCTGAATAATTTTGGTAACATCCACAAATGGATGTCTCAATGCTCATCCGTAACTCCAGATCATTTATGAACAAGTTAAAAAGCACCAGTCCCAATACAGTCCCCTGGGGGAGGGGGCCACTTCTTACTTCTCTCAATTGTGAGAGTTGTCCATTTATTCTTAGTCTGTGCTTTCTGATTTTTACTACTTACAGATCCATAAGAAGATTCATCCTCTTATCCCATGACTGCTGCATTTACTCCGGAGCTTGTGGTGTGGGATCTATCAAAAGCTTTTTGAAAGTCCAATCACCCCATCCACATCCCCACTGACACTCACAGAATTCTAAGAAGGTTAATCTTGCAGAAGAAGAATCTGCACAGCTTCTGAAGAGACTTGTTCTTCAGGCCTGGGAGCCAAATGGGACCCCCCAGGCCTTTCTATATAATAATAATAATAATAATAATAATAATAATAATAATAATAATAATAATAATAATAATAATAATAATAATAATAAATTTAATTTCTGTGTCGCCTATCTGGCCAAAGGCCACTCTAGGCGACGTACAAAACAGTTAAAACACAATGAGATAAAATACAATAATACAATAAAAAACAGTATGAGAATAATACAGCAGCAACAATATTAAAACAGGAGGCATTTCAGTCACAGTAATTAACCCTCCCCGGAGATCCCAAAGGCCTGTTGAAAGAGCCAGGTCTTTAAGGCTTTACGGAATACATTTAGGGAAGAGGCGTGCCGGAGATCTTGTGGGAGGGAGTTCCAGAGAGTGGGGGCCGCCACTGAGAATGCCCTCTCTCTTGTACCCGCCAATCTAGCTGTTTTTGTTGGCGGGATTGAGAGAAGGCCTTGAGTGGCTGATCTTGTCGGGCGGCATAATTGGTGGCGTTGAAGGCGCTCCGTAAGATAAACTGGGCCGAGACCGTATAGGGATTTAAAGGTTAATACCAACACCTTGAATTGGGCCCGGAAAACAACTGGAAGCCAGTGTAGATCGAACAACACTGGTGTGATGTGATCCCGGCGGCGACTATTCGTAAGTAGTCGAGCCGCCGCATTTTGTATAAGTTGTAATTTCCAGACCGTTTTCAAGGGTAACCCCACGTAGAGCGCATTACAGTAGTCCAAACGAGAGGTGACCAGGGCGTGTACTAGCAGGGGAAGCTGATGAGCAGGAAGGTAGGGTTGCAGCCTTCGTATGAGGTGTAGTTGATACCAGGCTGCCCGGCTCACCGCTGAAATCTGAGCCTCCATGGACAGCCTGGAGTCAAGTACAACCCCAAGGCTGCGGACCTGGTCCTTCAGGAGTAAACTCACCCCACTGAACTTCAGGTCAACATCTCCCAACCTTCTCTTGTCCCCCACAAGTAGCACCTCGGTCTTATCGGGGTTCAGCTTCAGCTTGTTCCTTCCCATCCATCCAGTCACGGATTCCAGGCACTTGGACAAGGTCTCCACAGCCAACTCTGGTGAAGATTTAAATGAAAGATAGAGCTGAGTGTCATCTGCATATCGGTGACACTGCAGCCCAAATCTCCTGATGATTGTCCCCAGCGGCTTCATATAAATATTAAATAGCATGGGGGAGAGGATAGAGCCCTGTGGCACACCACAATTGAGAGGCCAAGGGTCTGAAACCTCCTCCCCCAATGCTACTTGTTGGTACCTATCGGAGAGAAAGGAACGGAACCACTGTAATACAGTGCCTCCAATTCCCAATCCCTCCAGGCGATGTAAAAGGATACCGTGGTCGACAGTATCAAAAGCCGCTGAGAGATCGAGGAGGACAAGAAAGGAAGAAAGGTGAATTCTCCCCTATCTAATGCCCTCCTGAAATCATCTACCAGAGCGACCAAGGCTGTTTCAGTTCCGTGACCAGTCCTGAAACCCGATTCGTATGGATCCAAGTAATCCGTTTCATCCAAGT
The DNA here is from genome assembly GCF_030035675.1 of Rhineura floridana. Taxonomy (NCBI): domain Eukaryota; kingdom Metazoa; phylum Chordata; class Lepidosauria; order Squamata; family Rhineuridae; genus Rhineura; species Rhineura floridana. The sequence continues at coordinate 15,206,246 of NC_084496.1, forward strand.
GTGTTGACAACTGGTTGGCCACCACTCGCTCAATGACCTTGCCCAAAAATGGTAGGTTCGAAATTGGGCGGAAGTTATTGAAAACTTGGGGATCCAAGGAAGGCTTCTTCAGGATGGGCTTTACGATTGCCTCCTTGAAGGCTGATGGCATCACACCCTCTTTCAAGGAAGTGTTTACCACTGCCTTGATCCCCTCGCCCAATTTCTCTCTGCAGCTCATAAGGAGCCACGATGGGCAAGGATCAGTTAGACAAGTGGTAGGCTTCACAGATGAAAGCAGCTTGTCCACATCCTCAGAAGGGAGAAGCTGAAACCGATCCCAACTTACCGGCATGCAACTGGCCAACTCTGGTTCATCCACTGTATCCACGGTGCACGGGATCGAGCTCCGTAAGTGTTCGATTTTGTCAGCGAAGTGCTTTGCTAATATATCACAGGAGGCCTTTGACTGTTCCAAGGGTTCCTGAGCAACTGGACCGACCAGGCTTCGGACCACCTGGAACAGCCTCCTGGGACAGCACTCCGCAGACGCAATAGAGGCAGCAAAGAAAGCCTTCTTTCCTGCCTTTATTGCCACTTGGTAGGCAGCTACTGCTGCTCTAACCTGTGTCCGGACATCTTCGGAGCGAGATTTCCGCCACCGGCGCTCTAGTCGTCTCACCTCCTGTCTCAAACTACGCAACCGCGGTGTATACCATGGTGCTAGTTGAGTTCTATTCAGGGGGAGAGGACGTTTCAGAGCCACCCGGTCTAATGCCCTGGTGATCCCATCATTCCACTCCTTCACCAGGGTTTCGACCAGGCGACCTTCAGCAGGTTCCAATTCCCCTAGCGCAGTCAGGAATCCATCCGGATCCATCAGGTGCCTGGGGCGGACCATTCTAATAGGTCCTTCACCCCTGCGGAGGGGGCATGGCATCGAGAAGTCCATGTTTACCAGGTAGTGATCTGACCATGACACAGGGGTGGAATGAACCACTCCCAACTTCAGACCACTTCTCTCAGGACTCTCTCTAGGCCACAGCCCTCACCCCCCTCAAATGTTTTTGCCTGATTGGAATGTACCCTTGAATGGTGATAATGCCTCTTGCCTGTCTGGATGGAGAGGGTTGTGTGTGTGTGCATAAGAGAGAGAGGCTGGAATGTACCTACTGAACAAAACTAAGAGTTCCATCTGTTGCCCCACTCACTTTTACCTCTGCCTTCACTCAAGACTGGCATGCTGCCCCAGAAGGTTCTCCATGAGAGAATGCGGCACTTGGGCTGAAAAAGGTTCCCCATCTCTGTTCTGTATACTTGATAAAATGGTATCTTTAATAATACATTCTGCCAGAACAGACGTTACACTAAATGGCCTGCAGTTCCCTGGATCTCACTGTAAAAATCAGAGTTATATTGGCTGCTTCCCAGTCCTCTTAGGCCAATCTTAGGGACACATTACATAGTTTTGCTATACAGTCAGCAATCTCATATTTGAGTTCTTTAAGAACTCTCAGGTAGATGCCAACCAGACTGTGTGATTTGTTAATTTTTAATTCATTCACGAGATCTAGAACATCATCTCTTCTCACCACCCAAGTTCTTCAGACGCGCTTTCTGAAAAACTAAGTTCAGCATCTATATCTTCTGCAATAGTAAGGAAGTTGTCATTTAGATTAAACAAGAAATGCTTCTGGAAATTAAAGCCTCTTTGCAAGTTTATGTTCTGCACAACACTCCATCTCTCTTCTGCCTGGAGAATCACCAGTTTTGCAGTTTGTTGTCATTCCAACTAGATTAAAAAGTCTTGAAGTAGCAAGCCACAGTGCAGTACCTGAGGCTGCAAAAAAATTATAAAGGCCGCATTCCAAACATTGAAATGCATTAGAGGTACAATATAGACAGGGAGACTGAAGCTGTTCAGGACAACTGCTTGGATAATGCTACATTTGTCCACAAGCTGGTGGTATTGTAGTATTATTTATTGATACTGTTGTAGTTTTTTTATTATTATGTTCTGGATTGTTTTTAGCATATTATTTTGTTCTTGCGATGGAAGCCGCTTTGAGGTCACAAGGTGATGAAAAGCGGCATACAAATATAGTTAATAAGTAATAAATAAATAAATAAGCAAGCTGCAGTACAAAAAATACAAAGCTTAAGGCAAAGATGTACATGTTTTTAGACATCTTTCCCAGGAGAGGCAAAAGCATACCTTTTAACATTTTTTAAATTTCCATGTAACATTCTGAGCTTACAATTTCAAACAATGCAAAATCATCTAAGTGTCTTGGAAAATAAAGACTTTTTTTTAAAAAACCACTCTTTACAATTCCACAGCTTGAAACTGTCAATTTAAAATTAAATGTGGGCATAAGAATGGTTGAATGCAACAAAAGTTGGATTGTTGATGAGAGAGGGCCAAAGTTCAAGCTGACTTATTAAAGGAGCTATATATTCAAATTATGGTATAACAATGTAAGGAGTGAGAGGTTTGACTACATAAATACATCTCAGACATGTTTGGACTGTCCCCATTTCCTGGCTATTTCAAGGTTTTTACACTGGGTAACAAAAGTCCTAGATACTGTTTGAAGAAAGAGCTCTATTTTTAAGCACACACTGCAGTTATTGGCTTACGTTGAGGTAATGAGTGTTGATGTTATTGGCACTACCAGAAATGCTCTAAGTAAGCAAGAATATATATTACATCAGCTCCTGTGCAAACCAATACTGACAGGCAAAATAAAACTTGGATTATTTCAACAGAGTTACACTTACAACATCCAAAGGGGAATAGTGTGACACTTCCCAGCTTCCTAGATACAAGTCAAAGTCTAGTTCTTGGCCCTTGAAAGAGCCAAATACAGTGCTGTACCGTAAGCTATTAGCTGCTTTTGCCATAAGAAAGGCATTCTTTCTGTCTCTGCACCCCACAATCCTCCTCCAGACTTCATACTCAACACACTTTTCTTCTATACATACACCACTCATCAGCACCATTATGTTATTGCTAGCTTTATGACACATCCTATAGCTCAAGCGTTTATTCCTCAAAAAGGTCTTTATTCTGAAGCAGACTCCCTGAAATCCTATGAATACATGAGACAGCAGTATACAACAGAGTTTGAATATTTGCATCACTTACTCAGTCACTGTGACTAGAGTAAACATTTAATTTCTCCAGTTGCCCTAAAATAAGTCACACCTCAGTTTGGTCCTCCCAATCATGAATTCAAACTAAAACCAGTAAGTCTCACAAACATGAGTTAAAGAGTGGGAAAGTCCATGCTTAATTTCATTTCACTGGTATGTGAAAAGATTTCCAAAAATTTAATTACACAATTTATTCAGAGATTAAATTCCACCAAGTTCAAAGGACTTACTCCTAAGCAAGGATCTCAGCCTTTTCAGGTGCACTCGCTCACAAGTAAGCTGAACTCTGAAGGATTTAATTTCCCAATAAAATGTAAGGAAATGGCTGTACATCTCTTTAGCAGAATTTTAAACAGATTTAAATGCCTTGAGTACACCTCTTGAGAACAACACCCTCTCTCCTGTGGTCCTCTGCCTTCATCATGCCTCTTCAATGTGCCTTCCATGAGTTCTCTTGTGACAGCCCCAATCCCTCCTTCTACCAACAACATAATCACAGGTGTTACCTAATCATCCTTCCTCTTCCCCAAACCACCTCTCTCTTCAGTCACCCTCATGTCACTCATCCCCCATAGCATACTGCCTCTCAAGCTTCTACCCAAACATCCCCCATCTTTTGAAGCTTCCCCCACTCTTTAGTTCTCCTCCTTCTGTGGTCTAGCTCCTTTGGTGTACTTTTATTATGCCACTGTTCACCTTTTTGAGCGTTAACGGCAGGACACAAATTGTTAAATGTGCAAGAAGAGCCAGTGTGGTGTAACAGTTAGCATGTTGGACTATGACCTGGGAGACCAGGGTTTGAGTCCGTACTCACCCATGAAGCTCATCGGGTGACCTTGGGCCAGTCATTGTCTCTCAGCCTAACCTACCTCACAGGATTGTTAGGAGGATAAAATGCGGAGGGGAGAACCATGTGAACCATATATATGAAAATGAAATGGACTATCTTCAAGTCGATTCCGACTTATGGCGACCCTATGAATAGGGTTTTCATGGTTTTCCTGAGGAGTCTTGGCAGACCATTTAATGATTCTTCTGCCTGTTATATGAATTATAATGCACTGTACTAGATGCTGTATGTTGGTTTAGAGGATGAAATATATTCTTGGGTGGGGGAGATTTACCCATTAAGCAGATGTGTGGGTGGGTGCTTGAGAAGAACTAAGACTACAACCCTAGCCATATCTACTCAGAAGTAAGTGAATTTACTCAGAAACAATCCATTCCATGGAGCTATTCCCAAGCAAATGAGTAAGGAATGACACCTAAACCACTAAAAGGCACATGTGGAAATGGGGATGAGAGGAAAGATGAGGGATACCTGCTTGAGATAGACAAGCTGGGGAAGATGAGATCAAGCCACAAATAGGCAAACGGAAAAAGGATGAGAGGAATTACTCACTTGAGGTTGGGGGGAGGGGAAAAAGGGCAAAACTATGAAAATGTAAATGTGAAGGAAATGACTGGTGGGAGAGACCCATTTCTGACAATGCCCACTTATTAGATGCTGCTGCTGCTGCTGTGAAGGGTCATCTTCCATGCGTGTATATATGTGTGTGTATTTATATCTAGGCTCTAAACAGAACGGCCACAAAGTGTACTTTTAAGATTCCGTTGCCATTTAACGCCAACCTTCTTCTTTACCTTTATACGGATATGTGTGTGACATACATACACACACCCTTGAAAACTAAGGATGTCACTCCATCCATCTGACGAAGCGGGCGCCACGAAAGGTTATACCCCCATAAAACCGGTTAAAAGGTTATACCCCCATAAAACCGGTTAAAAGGTTATACCCCCATAAAACCGGTTAGTCTCTGAAAGGTACCACAAGACTCGTGTTTCCTTGGCTTAGCCAGCATACACACAGAGAGAGGTATCTCCTCAGGTTCAGTTTCTCTTTTTTCAGCCACCCCACCGCGTTGTCTCGCTCTCACCTTCTCTCTCCCTTCTACCCCCCCCGCGCTCCATCGGCTTCTCCTCGGGGGGGCCTTCCTCTCCTTTCTACTCCTCCACAGCCTCCCCGCCTGACCCACCCGCAGCCCCCGAGACCGCTCCGGCCACCCTTTGCCGCAGCTTCCCCCTCACCTTGCTGCAGGTCCTGCTGGTCGTACCAAGGCTCATCGTCGCGGATCTCGAACTCCTCCACCAAGCTGTCGGTTAGCATCGCGGAGCCGCCCCCGCCTGGCTTCTCAGCTACGTTTCCTTTCCCAAGCCGAGGAAGAACGATATGAACCCCCGACGACGCGACCTCCTCACCCCTTTTCTTTTCTTTATTCCCTTACCCTTCCGCGCTCGTCTCAGCGGAGCGCTCCGCTCGCTCGTTTAAACCCGCTTCCGAACTTTGCCGAGCGATTCCGGACTGGGCCGACTTCCCCTCCCTACCAGGCCCGGCATCGTCGCCGAAGCAAAAGAACAAGGAGACTGCAATTGTAGTAGCAACGTGGCAAGACGCTGGGGCGGTAGCGATTCAAAACAGGGTGACAGCTAGAGCCCACCCTGAGAAGAGCCAATGACGCGCCGTCGTCTGCGGCTCCACTGGCCAATTGCGTGATGGATACTGGTAGTTTGCCCAATGGGGAAAAAGGGAGGGGCAGGACTTGAAGGCGAAGACCCGCCCTCCGAGTATTTCTGCGCGGCCCAAGACCAAGCGACCGGTTAGTGCTTCATAGCGGGGGGGGAGTTGTGGACGGGAGGGTCACGTGTGGAGGCAGGTGTTACTATGAGCTGTGAGGAGCTGGTTGCTAGGGCGGGTGAACGGATTTCGTGCACGGACAACGGGACGAGAGAAGGATTTGGTGGGCTGACGTGGTGATGTTATGCACCCTACCTGGGAATAAAGGCCATTGAACACAATGGGTCTTACTGCCGAGAAAGCATGTGAAGGATTGCCCGTGGTTTTGAGAGCTGTGGAGGGGAAAAGGACGTCTTTGGGCAGGCTTCTGATGGGGTTTCCTATCAATCTGGAGGAATAAATCACCAACACCCCCCCACATTATGTTTTTCAAACGGAGTTTCTAAAACCGCGTTATAAATTCTGTGGGGATGATGCCTCGGCATAACACCGCGGTCCTGTTTGTATGTATGCTTACTCGGAAGCATGTCACGCTGGGCCTTTACGCCCAAGTAAATTAATATTTATGTAAATATATCTTTAGACCACCTTTTAGGGCACAGCCTTTACAGGAGGGCCCACATAACAATACTTTTAAAAAAAAAAAATAGAAGTCATCAAACTGTAGAACAGCACCTTAAAATAGGCCAGAACTGTTCCGTTAAAATATACACAAAACGATTTAAAACTGCTCAGGACTGTGGCTTCAGAAAGAAAAAAAACCCACTAGCACCTTTTGTACCTCAGAAAGAGTTGTATTCAGCTAAGGCCTACTCAGACCCACTGAAATTAATGAACCTAAGTTAGTTATGTTTATCAACTTCAGTGGATCTACTCTGAGTAGTACTATCACTGAATGCCATCCGAACAGCCTTATTGTAGCAGAAACAAAAAATAGATCGCTTTAGTCAAAGTAACCTGATAATACAACTTAAATGCAAAGCTTTAAGGTACTATGAGACTTGGCAGGTGGTTTATCCCCTTTGTTTAAGAGCCCCTGATTTAGAATAGCCAGATGAATGGAGGAGGGGAGTGGGATCTCATTTATCTTTGATGATTAGGTAAAAGGAAGGATTGTGACAGGGACAGCTTTTTCTTATTCCTCTAGGACAAGCTGAACCTGTAGCCTGTCCAGCTTTCCTCTTGTATGCAACTATCAAAGCAGAGATGAGGAACCTTTGGACCTTCAGATGTTGTTGGACTACAGCTCCCATCACCACTGGCCATGGCCATGCTAGTTAGGGCTGATGGAATCTGGAGGGTCATATGTTCTCCATCCCCATATTTAAAGGTTACTGCAGCCTTTTTAATTTGAGAGAGGTAACCATGTTCAGTTTTACAGCAAAAGCAAAAAATTGCACTTTAAAGGCTTTATTTGTAGCATATGCTTGTAATGGATTAGAGCCCACCTTCAGAAAATTCTTGTGTTTTTATTTTTAAAAATGGCTTAGTCCCAATGAAGCTACATGAGCTGTACAGGGCTATTCTGTAGTAAATAATTTTAAGAGTTACCTGCTATTTCCAGTGTCACTGGAGTCTGCATATTTTTAATGCAAGCCCTTGGGTTATGTGTATTGTATTATTATTATTTATTCAAGTTATATCCTGCTCTTCTGATTCACTCTCACATATATATCAAATATTGATAAAGGTCACCTTTGCCATCTGATTAACTGTTTGTAGATTACTGTTTTACCATTTATGTTGCATTCTGTTCAAAACTTTCTAACACAATTGGATTGTGGTAGAGGTGGAGTAAGTATCTCACTTTTGGTTCCAGTTTTTTTAAAAGGGGGGGTGCTCTTTTATTCTTCCTCCATCTCCTCCCCCCTACCCCAAAAGCCTCAGATTAAAGGTGATGGGAGAGATCCCTTTTCCTGCTTGGAGACATTACTGAGGAGAGTCCATAACCAGAGAACATTTAACTACATTGATAGTATGCAAGCATTTCAGCCTAATCTTAGTTCTTGTCAATAGTAATGAGGGAGCTATGAGGGAAAATAATTATTGCAGTGGAAAAATGTGGTTGGTTTTATACAGGATTGATGTTCAGTTGCACTTCTGTTATTTGCTTGGATATCTGACAAAATGTTGAACGCTCCTGTCGCAAGCTGTGAAACCAGGATAAATGGGTGAGAAAATGTTGCCCTCTTGTGGATTATGTGAAACCACTAATACATTTATGTTCTCTGACAACATTCACCTTGATTCAAGCAAGGCATTGTGCTTTTTTTTTTTTAAAAAAAGTTTCATCTAGTAGTTGAGGATTGTATTGAAACGTTCATCTTTGTAATTTTCAGAATATCCAAACTCTGGCAATCACCAAAAATGGAGGAAAAGTAATGCTTAAAATATAAAACATGCCACTTTCATTTTTCCCTGTACCTTCTCCTAACTCCCCATGCATAGGCCAAAATCCAATGTAGTCTCATTTATTCCTTGTCTATTATACGCACATATACTTCAACAAAAAATTATTCCTAAATGATATTTCATAATCATGAGAATTTTCTTAATATAATGAATAACTTATTAGACCCCCTTTCAAAATATGTACCCATATCTTAATGGTAACTTGCACCATTACAACTGCAAAATACTATTTTCATGTGCAGAGTTAAATTCACAAATAAAATTTAAAATTATATTCTATATCGTGGATTACATGAACTTGTTTCAGTTTATTCTACAAAACTGTTCAACAGTGGAACAGACTGCTTCGAGAGGTGGTAGGCACTCCTTCATTGGTGGTGTTTAAACAGAGCAGGGATGGGGAACCTGTGGCCCTCTACATGTTGTTGAGCTTCTACTCCCATCAGCTCCAGACAGCATGGCCAATAGTCAGGGATTATGGGAGTTATAGTCTTAACAACATCTGGAGGACCATAGGTCTGCTAAACATGAGACTGGAGAGCAATTTCTCTGTGATGCAATAGTTATATAGAAAATAAGAAGAGCCCTGCTGTATCAGACCAAAAGCCCATTTAGCCCCATATCCTGTTCTCACAAGGACCATAGGTCTGCTAAACATGAGACTGGAGAGCAATTTCTCTGTGATGCAATAGTTATATAGAAAATAAGAAGAGCCCTGCTGTATCAGACCAAAAGCCCATTTAGCCCCATATCCTGTTCTCACAGTGGCCAGTCAAATATCTCTAGGTCAAGGATTCCCAAACTGTGGACCACCAGTGGTCTATAAGCTTCACAGGTGGTCTGTGGCATATCTGTGGATGAAGACAGGATTGTCTTCCAATTGAATTCCAAAGAATTCAAATAGTAATACAATAAAATACAACAAAAAAGCAATAAAAATGCAATTACAAATCATACAGGATCTAGTACACCACACTGTAATTGCTATACAGGCAGAAAAATAATTCAGTGATCCACCAAGACCCTCACCAATTTTCAAGTGGCCCATGGGCAAAATGTTTGGGAACCACTGCTCTAGAAAGCAGGACTTGATGGCAACAGCGCTCCCCACTTGCAATTCCCAGCAGCTGGTATTTAGAAGCATGCAGTCTCTGACACTGCTGGTAGTACATAGTCATCATGCCTTCTAGACATTAATAGCCTTATCCTCCATTAATTTGTCTAATTCCTTTTTGAAGTCATCCAAGATGAGCTTGGACAACATGATCTCCAAGCCCATTTCCAACTCTTAACATTCTATAATTCTATATAAGCACATCAGATCATCTACAATACAATAGCCTTTCCCAGCTAGGATGGGGAAGGCTGCAACAGAACATATTTTGCATCATCAACTTGTGAAGTATACCATCTCAATCATAACTCTTACATAACATTAACTGTCACATACTGTTCTTCTCACAACTTTGTTCAGTCACAGATCAAAACACTCTACAAGTGGTGAAAAGTACAGAATTGCCATCCTTTGATGTAAAGTAAGCAGTTTTAAATTTTGTGTCCAGAGCAACTAATTGGCAATGTTCAGTGACATTCACCTTTATTCCAGTACTGTCTACAATAAAAACAGAATATGCCCAGTAATATGTTATGTAATGCAATGTTTCTTCCAGTATCATTGTTTGCTGTTTTCCTCTTTATAGAATACATCAGATACACACTAAACACCACAGAATTACTATTATGCCTAATTATTATTTATATATTTTAAATTGTTGAGGTTCATTCACAGCTCTCTAAATTAGTGGTTGTATGAAACAAGATTGGAAAAGAACAGAATGGAAAAGCAGCATTGTTTTTAGATGCTTTATAGTAGCCATACAGACTAAATTTCCTGTTATGTTTGTTTTGTAAATGCAAATAAGCCTGCAATCCTTTGCAACCTACTACAGACCAAAACACTGAACTTAGTAGGACTTACTTCTAAGTAAACACGCCTAGAACTGCAATATCTATGCACATCATTGATTCCTGGTGAAAGTGATAATTATTGGAATGTGTTACACAGAAATAATTATTTCAGTGCTAATCTATTAATTGGAATACTATAAAAATATTTTAATAACTATTCATAGGAATTTATAACTTATCTGTTATAAATTAGATTTATAACTTATCTTTATAACTTATACTATTTTTTCACGATATTATTTTTTTACCTCCTAGGGCAAGAAAAATATCACCTTGGAAAAATGAAGTTTTTTTCAGAAATTCATCCAAATGCCCTGGCGTACTCAATGACCACATTAGGTGCTGGGATGATGAACAGTATCTTTAATTTCTATTATGTTAAACTCTTTTTAAACCAATACAAGATATCTGAAGCAGCATTCCATCAAGCACAGGTATAGTCAATGTCAACATTAATTTTTCTGTTATTTCTGAGTGTTTCCCAGATAATTCTTGAATTCAGAATTAGCAGCATGTTTAATTTAATTCAAGGAATTTCTGTAGAGTAGGGCCCCACTCATACAGCGGGTTAGGTTCCAGACCCCTGCCGAAAAGCAAAAATCGCCAGAAAGTGGAACATAGCCCATCCAGAAAGAGAGAGAGAGAGAGCGAAGCCTGCTGCTGCACCCACGCTATCAGCTGTAGTGCAGGGAGCTTCAGGGGCCAAGCGCTGTCAGCTGTAGCACAGTGGCTGGAGCTCCCCGCACTACAGCTGATCGATCAGCTGGAGCATGTGATCAGCTGGAGCACAGGGAGCTTCAGGGGCCAAGTGTTGTCAGCTGGAGTGCGGCAACTGGAGCTCCCGCGCTACAGCTGGAGTGCGCTACAGCTGATCGCACCGGTGCAGCTGCAGGCTTCGATCAGCTGGAGCTCAGGGAGTTCCAGCTGCCTCACTCCAGCTGACAGTGCTTGGCCCCTGAAGCTCCCCACACTACAACTGATCACACTGCCACTCCTGGAGGAGGTCAGGGCTCGTGCCATATTAGTGGAATGCCAAAAAGCAGGGCCCTACTGTATTGCTTTTCAGGTCCTCCCAAAACAGCTTTCAAGAAAGTCACAGAAAACAATGAGACAACATTAGTGACTACAACATTAAAATCAATACAATGTTTAACTCATTAAAAACAAACAAGCAGCAGATGTTAAAACCATGTAAAATACCATAGTCAGCTCCCTCTTTGCAGGTATAGGATACTAGTCAGCCCAACTTGGCTTAATTGAGTGCTGGTTGGAAAACAAATGTCTTTAAGATCATCTAAAAGAAATCAAAGAGGGTACAATATCACAAGAATTCGGGTACAGTAGTAGTAGTGTACTCTGTATACTAGTGGGGTCAGATAATGGGATATGAGCATTACCAACATGGCCTTTTTCCATTACCAAACATTTCTCAGGGCCAAGTAACACAGCCTCCCTCCTTTCAAAAACCTACACATACACAACAGTCCCTTGTGTTTTTTAAAATATCATCAAGAACCTTAGCACCTTAAAAACTAGCACATTTATCACGGCATAAGCTTTTGTGGGTTAGAATCTACTTTATAAGGTCTTGTCTATTTTGAAAATTGGAAGGATTGATTGCAGCTGTATAGCTACTTTTAGTTCTATTTCTGTAAGTTCATTATGTTTCAGATTGTCAGATAATGTATTATCAGCCGTGTCAGTATATTCCATAGATATGTGTGTGTGTGTGTATATGTATACACACACATACAACATTGCATTGTCAAAAGCTGTTTGATAAATGTGTTTAGGATTATTATTATTACGGCTACCACTACTACTATACTACCTTTATATCCCGTCTTTCCTCCACAGAACTCAAGATGGTGTAAATGGTTCTCCTGCACCCCATTTCAACAACCTTGTGAGTTAGGTTAGTTTGAGGGTCAGCGATTGGCCAAAGAACATCCAGTGAATATCATGGCAGAGTGGGGATTTGAATCTGAATCTCCCAAGCCAACATTCTAACCACTACAACACACTGCCTCTCAACATTGGCTAGCTGCACTCCTCACCAATGTTAGAATCTGACTTTCCAAGTTGCTCATTTCAGGAGAAACCCAAGGACGAGGCTGGATTTAGTTGTTCTCTAAGCCTTCCTCCAGAGTTGCTTCCACCAGAGAAAGAGAACTTTTGGATCCAACTCTCTAAACTTTATTAGAGTTTTGTTTATTTTATGTATTTATTATTTGATTTATATCCCGCCCTTCCTCCCAGCAGGAGCCCAGGGCAGCAAACAAAAGCACTAAAAACACTTTAAAACATCATAAAAACAGACCATAAAATACATTAAAACAAAACAACTTTTAAAACATTTTTAAAAAGCTTTAAAAACATCTTAACTAAAAAGGGTTAAAAAAAACATTGTTTAGAAAAAAAAGGTCTTTAAAAAAACATATTAAAAAGCAATTCCAACACAAACGCAGACTGGGATTGGTCTCAACTTAAAAGGCTTGTTGAAAGAGGAAAGTCTTCAACAGGCGCTGAAAAGATAACAGAGATGGCACCTGCCTAAAATTTAAGGGGAGGGAATTCCACAGGGTAGGTGCCGCCACACTAATTATAAAATTGCAGATTTTAATTGGGACTGCTGTGATAATGTCATCGTCAGTAAAGAATCTGTAAATTGTTTTTATATTGTTTTAAATTTTAAAATTGTGTTTTAAATTGTTTTTAAAAATACATGTTTTAAATTGTATATTTGTTTTAATGTTTTTGATTGCTGTAAACTGCCCAGAGAGCTTCGGCTATGGGGCGGTATACAAGTGCAATAAATAAATAAATAAATGTTGTCAGATCTCTTGATTGACAGTGCATTTAAACCTACTTTCCAAACATTTATGTAATTCGGTTAAGATATGATATTACCTTTATTAAATATGCACAAAATACCTTTTATTTGAAATCGAGTGATTTAGTTCATACTGGCACTCCATTCCTCAACATTGACACTAATGTATTTGATTGCAATGCCCGTCTCATCTACATTTTTATATTTGGAATTTTATTTGATTGCTGCTGTTTTTGTGTGTGTGTATATATCAGTGCTTTTAATCCTACGTGCAAATGCCACAAACAGGATGGCACACATGCATACACACCTTAAACTTTGTAAGAGTTCTCTCAGCAGCTACCATAATCACAGGAGATAGAAAAGACTTCCTTAAACATCCTGAAGGCCCAGTTTTCCATCTCTACTCAGCCATGAAACTCATCGGATAATCTTGGGCCAGTCACTATCTCTTCGTCTAACCTACCTCATAGGTTTGTTGTGAGGATAAAGCAGCCAGGGATATGTATGCTACTTTGAACTTCTTGAAGGAAAGGCAGGATAAAAATGAAATGAATATATGAATATGTGTGCAGGGTTTTCTTCAGAGTATTTTTTAAAAATCCCATTGCAACAACATTTTCTAACTGTTTTTGTTTTAAGTTACTGTTGGTTTATCAATTATTTATTGATTTTAATTTTTTCCATCTTAAGTTTCATGCTGTATTTTTATTGATATCTGTTTTAATTGCATAAGCCACTCTGACTTCTGTTTGAGACACGAAAAGTGGGATAAAAGTTTTTAAACAAATGAACAGGTGGTGTTCTTTTTTTTTTACTCAGGTTGTTTTTATGATATGGAATGCCATTAATGACCCTCTCTTTGGGTATATTCAAGACAACTCCAAAGTACCATGCTGCTCTAGACGTCAGTTTTCCATTTTATATGGAGCTCCATTGTATGCTTTGGCCTTTCTGCTTCCTTGGTTTCCTTGGAAACAATACGAAGAAGGTGACTGGCTTAGCGGACTTCATCTTGTCATTGCTTTGTGTGCTTTTGATGGCTTGCTTACATTTGTCTTGCTAGCACAGTGTGCCCTCTTTGCAGAAATTTCTACTAGACATGAAAGTAGGCTCCAGCTTATTAAGTATAACCAAGTGGCAACCTTAGCTGGCTCCACTAGCATCCTTTTCTGTGGCTTAATATCCGATAACATGGAGAACTTCACCTATTTTCAAATTTTTGCAGTTCTAGTGGGAGCAATAGCAACTGCTTGCATGTGTTACACAGGAATGTACAGCACTACTCAGTATGAACACAAGGAAACTCTGATGGAGGAATTTGATGCTGAAAGTGCTAAGAGATCTCTCTCTTGGTCTTCTGTGATTTCGTTGACAAAACAGATCATGACTCAGAGAAATTTTTTGCTTTTTGTGACCATGAACTTCTTTCAAGTTTTCCACTTGGCCTTCTGCAACAATTTCATGATGATCTTTGCAGACAATCTCATCCCTAAGGATGTTCTTTCCTCCTCTATCAGAAGTATCATGTATGGAGCAGGTTTTATTTGTCCTCAGGTAGGCAGAAAACCTTTTGTTCTTTTCTTCTAAGAGGGAAATGTGCTTGTTCTCAGCAAATTTAAGTTATTTGCTTACACTGCTTGCCAAGAATAATTATGCGTTATTGCAGAAAACCTGTATCATACTGCGAAACGTATCTTTGGTGCTACTGATTTGTGCCAAAGGAATTTAACTGCTACACGCATACTTTGATTAAAGAAGAAATTGTTCTCTTCCTGCCCCAGCAGAAAGTACACATTGCATGCTTTTTAGTACTTTTGTTAAAAGTTGGAAGAACAACTAGAAACTTTTCATTAAAAATTATGAGAGATCACATTTTCTGAAAGTCAGGTAGGTCTAGACTATTGAATTTGGAGCAGTATTTCTCAAATGGCAAGGCTGGCCTCTCTAGGGCAGGGGGAATTAGTAACAAATTGTCACTCATCTAGTAAATTTCTGTTCCCCATAGGGGTGAGGCACTTTAATTACCAATTTCCTTTCATTATTTTTCTTTTTTAATAGCACTATTTCCCCCTATTTTAATAGTGCTATTTTGCTATAAAAGAAAGAACCAAAAATATGAAAGTAATTAAAGTGTGCACACCCCTCTCACAGAACAGAAGCTGGTTAATTAAGACTGAATAGGAAGCAATAAAAGGGGAGGAACCTAGCATAGCACATAGTTGAACTGTGAAATTCACTCCTGGAATATTTAATGAAGACCACCAACTTGATTGGCTTTAAAAGAGGATTAGACCAGTTCATGGAAGATAAGTCTAGCCATGATACTTATGTTCTACCTCCACTGGTGGAGACAGTGTGCCTCTGAATACCAGTTGCTGGGAATCACAAGGGGGGAGCGCACTGTTGCGCTCAGGTTCTGCCTGCTGGCTTCCCATAGCCATCTGGTTGGCCACTGTGAGAACAGGATGCTGGACTAGATGGGCATTTGGCTTGATCCAGCAGGGCTCTTACGTTCTTAACCTGCAAAGAGGAAGTTACTAATTAAAAGCCTCAATAGTGCTCGAGCCTCTTCCCTCTGGAGAGCTTGGCATTAGAGCGGCCAGGAAAAAAAGAAGATAGGTCTCCTGCATCTTTAATAGTTGAGCAGAAGTGCAGTTTCAGCAGGTGTAGCTTTTTATGCAAGCTGCAGCTAGTGAAATTCCCTCTACTACACAGCTTTGGCATCTGTAAATGTTTGTTGATATCGCAAGAAAATGAGTGGAAAAGGCATAATTTTAAACTAAATAGCAATAATTTTGTTCCAGCCAGTAGTTAAACCTTAAAATGCCAAGAAAGTCATATTAACTATGAACTAACAACCACATAAAATGTTTTCTAAAAAGATATGGGGCATGGTGCCTTCTCTTGTAGCTTGATGGATAGCCTATCTAAGCCACGGTGCTTGGTGAATCAACTTGAAATCCTGGAGAAAGAAAGCAGCTGGAGTTAAACTGTTTTGGTGTGCAAAATACATGCAATCCACCCCTAATCATGCTTATGTAGAAGTAAAACACTGAGTTCTTTGGGACTCCCAAGTCAGTATACTGGTTCGCCCCTTTTAGACAGAGATGACTCAGCAACAGAACTCCTTGGTAACTTCCAGATTGGATTATTGCAATGTGCTGTATGTGGGGCTGCCCTTAAGATGACTTGGAAACATCAATCGGTCCAAAATGCAGTGGCCAGATTACTGGCTGGGGCTCCTTTTAGAACTCATATAACTCTGATTCTAAAACAGTTGCATTGTTAAAATCCAGACAAATCAACACAGTAAGTATTTAGCATATATTTAGTGGTGCTTCAGTACTGTACTGATGTAGCTTAATATTACTCTGTTCTATTTCAGTGCCTTGTGCTAATAAGTCATGCTTTCTTGAAGAAATGTGGTTACTATAAAGTTGTCTTGTTTTCCTTCTACTTGGAAGGAATCGCTGCTGCTATTATGCTTGTGGTAGGACCAGAACACTACTACCTCTTAGCTATTTATCTCACAGCAAACATGTAAGTATCTTTAGTTTAATTTTGAGTGTGTAGCAACTTTGACCAGGATTCAAAGAGCGTACCCAGGGGTTACCCAGGGGTTGGGGACAGGAACGGAACTGGAAGCAATAGCAGAGAGTAGTGGTGGAGGTCTGTGGACCCCTGTGCTGCTCTGGGCCTGCCGCACTGGGCTCTTACTTGGATGAAGGGCAGGATATAAATAAAATAATAAATAAATAAATTGTGGAGGAATTAAAATGGCAGGGCTTGAACACTGGGGGAGAAAATAAAGGGGCCTGGGCTGTCAAGTATTGTGGGTCAGCGGGAACAGCAATAGGTCTTGCTGCAGAACTCCTTAAGCTAATTGCTAGAAATAGTGGTGGTGGGATCTTGTCATTATGCTGGGGATAATTTAAGGAAGATGGGGACATGGATGGTATGGAATTGATTATGAATTTGCTAAGTGTGGCAAAAATGGCAATTGCTTTAAAGGTGTCCAGTGCAACATCTGCTGCAGCTTTTTGGAATCGGTTTCAGTTGATGCAGCCTGATGACATGAACAAGGTGCTTGCAATGATGTGGCCAGCAACGTGACCTTTCAACCCTTGCCCTTCTTGGCTTATTAAAGCTTGCCAAGGGGATTTGACCGAGTGGATCCAGGGTGTGGTCAACGCATTGTTGCGGGAGCAAGTGGTTCCAGCCACCTTGAAAAAGGCGGTGATCCAACCACTCCTGAAAAAGCCCACCCTGGACCCATTGATTTGCAACAACTACTGCCCAGATGCAAATACCCCCCTTTTAGGGACAGTGATTGAGAGTTGTGGCACAGTAATTGCAAGTACTCTTGGATGAAACAGATTATCTTGACCCATTCCAATCTCGGTTCAGGCCTGGTTATGGGGCTGAATCTGCCTTGGTTGCCTGATGGATGACCTTTATTGGGAGAAGGACAAGGAGAGTGCAACCCTGTTATTCTTATTTGATCTCTCAGTGGCTTTTGATACCATGGTATCCTTCTAGGCCAACTTGGTGAGATGGGTATCGGAGGCACTGTTTTATATGAAGCTGTTGGGAGCAGTTACCAGGAGATTTGGGGCAAGGTGTCAGCAGTGTGCTGATGATACCCAGCTGTATTTCTCTGTAACATCTGAATCGGGAGAGGCCGTGCAAGCCCAGGACCGGTGCCTGGACTCGGTGGTGGGCTGGATGAGGACCAGTAAACTGAGTCTGAATCCTAGTAAGATGGAGTGGTTGGTGGTTCCCAAGTTGGGATAATTTGTGAGTTGCCTGCTTTGGATAGGGTCATACTCCCTCTGAAAGAACAGGTCCATAGTCTGGGGGTGCTCCTGGATGCATCTTTGTCCAGGTGACCTCAGTGGTTAGGAGTGCCTTTTACCAGCTTCGGCTGGTAAGATAGCTGCAGCTGTTTCTGGACCGGGGTAGCCTGACCACTGTTGTCCATGCGCTGGTAACCTCCAGGCTAGATTACTGTAATGAGCTCTATCTGCAGCTACCCTTGAGGTTTGTCTGAAAGCTGCAGCTGGTGCAAAATGCGGTGATGCAACTGCTCACTGGGGCAGGGTATTGCCAACATATCACCATGCTGCTGAAAGAATTGCACTGGCTGCCTATTAGTTACTGGGTTAAGTTCAAGGTTCTGGTGTTGGTGTGCAAAACCCTATACAGCTTGGGACCAGGATACCTGAAAGATCATCTTACCCCTTTATATATACCCAGTCCATCAGTATACTCTGCAGGTGAGGGCCTCCTGGGGATACCATCTTATCCGGAGGTCCGTTCTGCACAACATAGGAAGCAGACCTTTAGTATAGTGGCACCTACCCTTTGGGATTCCCTCCCCTTAAATATTAGACAGGCGCCATCTCTGTTATCTTTTCAGTGCCTCCTGAGGACCTTCCTGTTTCAACAAGCCTTTTAAGTAGAGACCTTATCCCAGTCTGCGTCTGTGTTGGAACTGCTTTTTAAGATTTTTTAAAGCTTTTTTTAACAAGATGTTTTTAAATGTTTTGTTTTCATATGTTTTTAAGGATGTTTTGTTGTAATATATTTTAAAGTGTAAACAAGTGTAAAATTATGCATATTGGAGCAAAAAATCTTAATTTCACATATACGCTCATGGGGTCTGAACTGGCGGTGACCGACCTGGAGAGAGACCTCGGGGTTGTAGCGGACAGCACAATGAAAATGTCGACCCAGTGTGCAGCAGCTGTGAAAAAGGCAAATTCCATGCTAGGGATAATTAGGAAAGGTATTGAAAATAAAACAGTCGATATCATAATGCCGTTGTATAAATCTATGGTGCAGCCGCATTTGGAATACTGTGTACAGTTCTGGTCGCCTCATCTCAAAAAGGATATTATAGAGTTAGAAAAGGTTCAGAAGAGGGCAACCAGAATGATCAAGGGGATGGAGCGACTCCCTTATGAGGAAAGGTTGCAGCATTTGGGGCTTTTTAGTTTAGAGAAAAGGCGGGTCAGAGGAGACATGATAGAAGTGTATAAAATTATGCATGGCATTGAGAAAGTGGATAGAGAAAAGTTTTTCTCATAATACTAGAACTCGTGGACATTCAACGAAGCTGAATGTTGCAAGATTCAGGACAGACAAAAGGAAGTACTTCTTTACTCAGCACATAGTTAAACTATGGAATTTGCTCCCACAAGACGCAGTAATGGCCACCAGCTTGGATGGCTTTAAAAGAAGATTAGACAAATTCATGGAGGACAGGGCCATCAATGATGGCTGTGCTCTGCCACCCTAGTCAGAGGCAGCATGCTTCTGAAAATCAGTTGCCGGAAGCCTCAAGAGGGGAGAGTGTTCTTGCACTCAGGTCCTGCTTGTGGGCTTCCCCCAGGCACCTGGTTGGCCACTGTGAGAACAGGATGCTGGACTAGATGGGCCACTGGCCTGATCCAGCAGGCTCTTCTTACATTCTTAAAGTCTGTTTTTATGATGTTTTAGAGGGTTTTTAGTGCTTTTGTTTGCCACCCTGGGCTCCGACTGGGAGGAAGGGCAGGATATACTGGGAGTCCCTGCTGTAGTTGCCCAAATTGGAATATATTGAAATTAGACAAGTTAACAAGCAGTGGGATTTTGGGAAGGCCAAGGTTAACAATTTTCAACTAAAATGGACTTTATTCATTCTGTTCTGGAATGTCTGTACTTCTGGTAACAAATTAGGTCCTGGTAATCTATTTTCAACTCTGTGGGTTTATTAACGTGCTTTTAGTATACTATACAAATATTCAAGGATATTAAAATATCTACATCTACATTTTATTTGTCCGAGACAATGAATGGCTAAATCATTTTTCTGTTTATTTAGGGTAGTTGTTCAAGCTTCTTTCAGTTTGTTTAATTTACCTTTAGCTGATATTGTTGATGCAGATTTAAAGAAACATAAACGAAGGTAAGTATGTTTTTTTAATAATATCCACACTTTTATCGTAGAATTTGTAGATAATAAATATTGAATTGCTTTGGCAAGTCCTAGTTCAGCATGCTAGTTATACTACCTAGGATGATTTTTGATGCATTCTATAGTACTTTTCAATGTATGGAGTGTTTTACACAAATTATTTAACTCTTTTTATACTACAAGTAAAATTTATTTTTAGAGTCAAACTAACAATCACCTAAATCACTCAACGGATTTAAATGTAAGTAATTAGGGATTAGACTGAAAGTATCAAATTATAAGTCGTGTGTGTGTGTGTTTCAATGCAAAATTAGAATGATACTGAATTTAGTGTCTTGATGTCTGCATAAGTGTGTGTTAGGATCAGTGTAGAAGAAGAGATGGGTGTATGCACTTCCAGGAACTGAGGAGGGTCCCCTTTCTTTCTTCAATGGGAAAAAACTTTTTTTTTATTGGCAGTGGGAGCGTGCCTTGTTCCACCAAAAGAACAATTGGGAGCTCACTTTAAGCTCCCAATTGTTCCTTTGAAGCCCTGCCCTTACCTGCTTCCTACCTGACATCATGTATGACACAAGGTGTAAGGTGGGTAGGCATGGCTTACCCAAAATGGCCTTTTGGGCCAAATGGGGAAGCTTGGCTGGCCAGAAATTCCCCACTTCTGCTATAGAGGACAGGGCCTGGTCTTTAGCACTGAAGTGTTGGGTCCTTTGATGTTCCCCGTTTTTTCTCACAGCTACCTGTCTTTGGTTCATTTAGACCAGTTTGCAAGCACATGAATGGTCGCTAAATCACAATATTTATGTTTTGGGTTTCTGTCCATCTTCACTTCTTTCATGCAGTCCTGACAAGACCAGACTTTGTATTATCCAGCGTATCAAAGATAAGGGCTTTTTTGTATTTTGTATTCTGAAAGGTCATCTGCATATTATGTTTTTCTTCTGATACAAATATGATTATTACAGAAACTAACTAAATTCTTATTTAGAGTAATGGAGACATGAACTGAGATCTTATACAAATAAATGTAACCACATTCCCCTACATGTCAGTAGAGTTATTTGTTCCTTTATCTTAGTTTTATATGTTAACAGATTAATTGCATAGAGGAAACCTGGGAATGGGGGAGGTAACTGCAGTGCAAGAGGGGAAGAAGCAAGAGGAGAAGGCAGCAAGTGAGCCCACTACAAAATCCCAGTCATGTCCAGACAATGATTTGAAGGTTTCTGAATGTAGATTCTGTGCTAAATGCTACTAGTCACATTAGTAATGAAAGTTAGTTGATTAAATCAGTTGATCAGGGGTAGCCAACATTGTGCTATCCAGATTCCCCTCAGCTCTAGCTGGAATCCAGCAACATCTGGACGGGACCATTTTGACTATCCCTGCACTAGAGTGTAGCTGGCTAATGCATTTTTTCATTCTGATTATTGACTATGGCGCCATTACATATAAACATAATAGTGATACATTTCAGCACATATATGGATTGATTGGCTATGTTTGTATATAAGTTTCTGCTGAAGCATTCATTTTGCATTTAAAATAGTGGCTTACAATCTATTAAAATTGTTGTACCATGTAACACAAATCTCTGCCTAACATTTCAGATCACCACTTTCCTCCATGGTTTTTGGAACGAATGCCTTGTTTACAAAACCAGCTCAGTCTTTAGCCCCTATGTTTGTGGTTACCATATTAAATCAATTTGGTTATGCAAATCTGAATGGTAAAGTTTCTCAGCTTGACCCAAGGTAAGTGACAGGTTGTTCTTATAACTTAATCATATACCTAAATTATATATTAGTAAGATGCTTACTAAGCCATAGTTAATTGTTGGTCAATAAGCCAACAACAAACTATGGCTTATTTTTAGCTGCTTAAGGCACTGTGCTGGGTTCAGATGAACTCCAAACCATGGTTTATTAGCTAAGGTTTATTTAAACCATGATTTAATGTGATGTGCAAACCAGGTCATAGAAAAAGTAACTCCTTGAGTTGAACTGGCCCTAAATGTAGTTACATCCGCCTTCATCTTGTATACACTTCCACAGATCACCACACAATCTGTGTGAAGTACTGTTAAAACCAACACGACTGTACACAATATTACCATTTTTCAAACTATTTGGTCAACCCAATGTGCACAGTAGAATGGTAAAAATGTCTCTATACAGTAGGGCCCTGCTTTTTGGTGTTCCGCTAATACGGCGGCTAAAATTAGAGTAAGGCCCCACTCATAATGGCGCTTGTTCCGCTTTTACGGCATTTTTCGGGCGTCGGGCACCATTTATTGAAGGAGTTCCGCTTTTTGGCGGGTTTTGCTTTAGGCAGGGGTGTGGACCGTAACCCGCCGTATGAGTGGGGCCCTACTGTATACCAAGGTGTAGATGGTTTTGTTTAACAAATTTTATGTTGTATCTTATTGATTGGCCAGAATCAAATAAAGCATGGTTCACTTTACATTGCATTGGTATACATTTTCCTTTTTATTTATGAGGACAAACATGGGATGCATTTGTTTGGATGATTTCCTAATTCACATTAAAGAAGTACTGTATGATTTTGTTGAAGTATTGGAACACAACTCTGATAAATGCAGACTGTATACTGACATTTGTTGTGCAATGATTGTTGAAAGAACTGAACGCTGGTAAAAAATAATTCTGACTTTTCTTCCAGTTTGTTTCTAGGTCTCCATGATGTCATGTTCTACATGATCTGCCTGGTTCCTCTTTGCATTGCAGTTATACAGATTCTGACATGGACACCCTTTTCCATTCAGAATAGCCACCTTACACCTGCACACTGAATTGTAAATGTGTACATCAGGGACCCATATATTCTGTTTTACATAGCAGCAGAGGCCACCTGAACAAGAACACTGGACTTCCTTGATTCTTCAGACTAACAGATCATCTGCAGCCTGAGCCATTTAATACTTTTCTGTTATATCTGTAAATCCTATGTGTGCCTTATCATGAAGCCATGTCTCTTTCTAGTTCAATTGGACACATGTAAGAGATACCGCTACATTTGCTGAGTACACTAAAATGCCACTACCTCCCATTAACACCCAAGAGATAAAGGCATATCAATATACTGGAATTCTGTGAACAATAAACATGACACTCCTTTTAGAAGAACTAAGGGCCTATGATAACCATGAGAAGGTGCATTTGAGCACCCTTCTGCAAAAAAGATGGAATGCTACTTCTTTGCTGTAAGCAAACAGGAGTTTTTTCCCCCCCAGGGAATATAAGAAAATGGATGTCAGACTTCTTTCTCACTAACTGGTATTTGGTCTGCAAAATTCAACATGGTTTGCCTAAATGGGATGCCTTAGCTCTGCAGGGGTTGAAAAGAAGGGTCTGTGACAACATGGCACAGATTGGAGAAATTTGTACAGGCTATTCAGCAAAGAATCAAAGCTTTGACAATATCTAGAAGCAAGGAATTGGAGGAGGAGGAGGCATGCACCATGGAGAGCCTATGAATTGATGACTTGTTTATATATCAAAGACTACGATACTACATGGACTGTGCTGCAGATTATCAGTGACAAAGGGAAAGGGACAGAGGGAGCGGGAGGAACTATAGTGGAAGCAGGTAGTAGGAAACCCAAAAAATCCACGTGGTGGAGGAGATGCAATTTACTGCCCGAAGTTGTGGGCAGAAGCTTGCATGGAAGCCTGTGCCTTCTGATGAGGAAGCTTGATAATGAAATAAATGGTTGTTTGGGCACATCCAAACCATAATAAATGCGATGAAATCAAAATCTTTAAACACTATGTAATTTGGGTTTGTGGGGCTAGCAAAAAAGCTGGTTGGTTTTGGATTTCTTGCCTGCTTGATGCCATGCAAATAGGACAAACTTTTGTAAAATTGTACTGTAGCCCTCTCAACTTGTTTTAATAGAGCATTTGAATTATCCATCACATTTCCTTTATCTTATTTCAAATAGCTGAATACAGAATTTTGGATTTGTCCCTGTTAAAGCCTTTTACAGTTTTTATCATTTGAATAGTTGATGATTAATGAAAAACATAATGCTACTTGATATGTCACACAGTCTGCATTATGCCATAATAAATCCTACCATCCTGCCCTTTATCAAATAGATTATATATAGTACTACTTTATTTCTCATAAAAGTATTGTTTTGAAGTCAGTTCTTTTTAACTCAATTCTTAATACAGCATTCGGAGGGAGGAACTGACATCTTAGCCTGTTTAATGTGCAGTTTGGCTCTTTCCTAGATTCATTTTCTTGTAGAGAAGAGAATTACAGTAACATTTTAAAGCCTAGTTTTTGCCCCACACATTAGCTACAGGGACATACGCAAGGCAAATGGTGCAGGGGTCTCCAATACCGCCTCTCACTATGCATTTCAAGCCCCCTCTAAGGCTGCAATCCTAAAGTGGGCAGGATGGAATCTGAAGGCAGTCTAACTGCCATATCCAGTGCTTGAGCCAATAGGACAGACGTGAGGACAGAGGAATGCTTTTAGCAATTCTCCATCCTTTTTGCAGCTTAAAAAAAAAATTAACAAAGGAGTGGCTAACTTTTTTTGGCCCAGGGCCTGCATTCACACTCTACCAATTTGCCAGGGGGGCGCTCTCACACATTCATGCACATGCACTGGACACACACCACTAGGGATGGGGGGAGAAATTCAAATCAGTTTGCATTTAAAGTTGAATTTATCAAATCTGTGCTTTCAAAAACAGTATGAAAACAAAATACAGCTTTCTAAGTGTATACTTATCAGACTTTTGTGATACAGTTCTCCAACCATGCATTGTTTACAAAAATGCATATATTGGAGGAAAGCATGCACAAAATAACTATATTGGTGAAAGTAACGTACAAAACTGCATTATGTTAGGGGAAATTGTTTGCAAAAATGTGTATGTTTGTCATAACTGCGTACAAAAATATATTATGAAATTCACACTAAAATGCTGAAGAATTTTAAAGAGGATTTTTTAAAAAATACACAAATTGCTGCAGAAATATGGAGAACTGAATTTAAGATTAGAAAAATTAGAAATGGAGAGAATCGAAATTGACAGATCATTCCATCCCTATACATGACACATGCAAACCTCTCCACTCACCCCAGCACTGTGTCTTCTTTTTTTTATTTCTGTGGCTGCTGCCAAAATTAGTGGGGTCTTTGTGTCCCATGAAAATTTAGGGGGGGGGTGCCATGGAATGGACTGGGTAGCCACCCCTAGTTTAAGGGTTTCCCTCCCCAATGGGAAGAGAAATAAAAGGGAGAGGTTTGGACGAGCTCCAGAGCTCATCTGTCTTTTTCTTGGTTGGGTGTGTGTTGGGGGATCAGAATGGCTTTGGATCCACACTGCTTCCTGGTTCTCTCTGACATGCCACCTGTTTGGCCCTACCAACATTGGAGCTGCAGTTTTGGTTAGGCTGGGACATGGGAGGATCCATCGTCAGGTACTAGAGCATGAGGTCTGATTTTTCCCATGATCCCAGGAGCCATAGGACCGCAGTCTAAGTAACTTACTATCCTGATGTATGGCTTGGAGTATCTACCAAGTCAAGGCAATGAGCAGGCTTCTTGTGCCATTATTGAGACCAGCCGCACTGGATTCTAAAGGGGAGGAGACATATTCACTTACATGAATTTGAACCAGCCATCTCCTCAGCATGTTTGGACATGATTTGTGGACTGCTCCCTTGCTTGCTGCCTGGTCTGTTCTCCTTGGGGGGGGGGAGAAAGTGGAATGTTGTGCCTGTGGGAAGATGTTTTTATTATATAGATTCATTAGTCACTTGAAATCCAAAGGTCTCCAAGTGGCTTACAACAATTTTAAATACAAAAGCAAATGTACTATGAAAAACAAAACACTAGAACAACAACACCCCCATGCAGCCATGGGAAGCTACGAATAACAGATACCATCATCTCAGACTATCAAATGCCTGGAGAAAAAGCAAGTCTACCTGGCGCTAAAAGATGTTGATGAAGACACCAGGCAGACCTCACTGGGGAGTATATTCCACAGATGGGGAGCCAAAAACCTAACCAGAAATAAGTTTGTCAAGTTCCTTTGACTATGCTTGTGGCTGCTAGCTCATTCTGTGTTTCTTGCACATTGAGGGTGTGGTGTATGTGTGACACACAGCCCTGTAGCATCAGGTGGGCTCCTTCCATGTCTTGTCATTGCTTGCACAGTCTCTGGTGACTACTAGTAGTGTTTCCAGGGCATATCTGCCCTTTCAGGGATGACAGAGGTCTCCAAGTAGCACCCCCTACAGCTCAGAGACAGGAAATGCTTCAGCAAATACTTTTGCTCCTCCCCTCTTGTTGAGGCTGTTTCGTTTCCTGTCTCAGCTCACAGCACATCCCATTGAGTACTTTCCTCTCTGAAGGATAATAGTTTCTTCTCCCTTACCATGTTTTATCTCTTTCTTTGTTTCTTACGCTTCTTTCTCCTCTGTTTGTTGTTCTTACTTAAAAAAAAAGTCTGTCACATTCTTAATCTCCTTCCCTCTCTGTTTTCTTCGCCTTCTGTCAGGTGTCTTTCTCGTTCTTCTCCTTGCAAGACATGGACAAAATGAAAGGTCAGGCACCAAGAAAGAATAAATATTATAAAAGCCTGGGCAGCACTCGGCAGTGGCCACAGTCAGTTCCCTCCCGCTCTAATTTCCCGCTAATGTTCAGCAAGGGCTGCTTATTGGTGGCGATGACCCGCTTGAAGGAATGTCTTCAGGGCTTAGCTTCGTGGCCCCCATAAGCCTACACACAATTATCGAGGCATCAGCACCCAGCTGCAGGCAGCTTTCAACAAAAAGGCATTTTAAGAGTTCTGGGTAGCACTCGGCAGTAGCCGCAGTCAGCACCCAGCTGCAGGCAGCTTTCAACAAAAAGGCATTTTAAGAGCTTTGGGCAGCACTCGATGGTAGCCACAGTCAGCTCCCAGTTGCTACTGGTTCACGCCATTATGCGGCAGGCACCAAAACTGGATGCTGATGATCCTGCTGAGGGGACTTCATCAAGGGGCTCTGCGCTATCCCCGGTAGATAAGTCCACGGAGGTGTCACTAAGATCTCTGAGGTTCAGGGAAGCACCAGTGCCTGCCATTGCAGAACGGAGTTGAGCAGCGGCACTGTTTGGAGCAGCATGCCATTTCTGAGGCAGCGCCCGCCATTTCTGAGCACAACAGAGGCGCCTGCCATTAGGAGCACAGTGGAGCTGCTACACCTGACAAATTGCCCCCCATATTTAATGCCAAGTGTGTATTGGGAGCAACAACCCCATCCTCTGTTGAGGAGGTGGTAGTTACAGGGTATGGCCAATCAAGCCACACCTCAGTTGTAGAACAACAGCCTGTTCACAGAACAGCAAAGTTGCAACAGGTTAACCCCTCCCCCATCCAGCAACAGCCCAACAGCTCTTGCTGCCCAACCTTTTTTCGTATGAGGTGTGGTGAATTTTGCTTCTGGCATCTTTAGAGCTCAAACTGTTCTTCTCCACGGTGTGTGGTGATTTTGGCCTTGCTATTTTTTCCCCTGGCTGCATTTAGAGGTCTAACCATTCTAGGGTTGCCAGATCTCCGGTTTTCTGCCGAAGTCTCCGGCAAAAGGGGGCTGTCTCCGGCCTCCGGCCATAGTTTCTTTGAAGACGTTGATCTCTGGCTTTTGAGTGTCTCCCTCAGGCACGCATGCATGATTGACACACGCATGCGTGATTGACACACGCATGCATGACGGCTGTGGCTGGCCACCTTCCCGCCCTTTCTCATTGAGGCAGGGACCACTGGAGAGACAGGAGGTGGACTTGAGGCGCCGCCGTAGTCGTCTGAGGAAGGTCTAGCCGCCGCCCCTGCAGCCCCCCGCCGAGTAGCAGCCCCTGCCCGCTCCCGCCACCCACACAAGTACAGGTGAGGGTGATGAGTGGAGGCGAGCAACAGCAGCCTGCTGGCCCGCGTCCACTACGACGTGGGCCCCTTTGTGGAGTAGTCTCCCCTGGAGGGCCCGCCCCCAGCAGCAGCGCCAGGCGTCTGGTTGACTGCTCATGCTGTGGGCCGATTGCCCTCCTCTGCAAACTACGACGTGCTTTGGTTGCCGCTGGCCGACAGCGGCCACGATGGCCCCCCCCAAGGCAGAGACGGCTGAGCTGCCACCGATCGGGGACCAGAGCACGTCATGGCGTGGCTCCGGGGTGAGAAGGCCTCTGGCTCAGCTCCATCGCAGCCACTCCTCCCACCCAGAGGCCTTCTCTGACCCCAGAGCCGATTCGAAACGACAAGGTGCTGTGGGTGCCGATGGGCGGGAGCGGCTGCAATGGGGCTCTGCAGTCTCTGGCTGGGGGGACCCATCAAGGCTGCTGCCGCTCAGCGGCGCCCACAGCATGAGTGGTGAAGCAGCCGGCCGTCCTTTCCGGAGCAGGGGAACCGGCTCCGGGGCTGAGAAGGAGCCGGCCCTGGCCGACCTCCACTCCTGCTGAGGCTGGCAGGCCGCTTGGACGCCATCTCCTAGCAACCGCTGCCGAGACGGGGCCCATGCGGCCTGGCAGCCTGAGCAGGAGGCATGAAGAGGCGGTGGCAGTGGAGGCCAGGCTGGGCTGGCTCCTTCTTAGCCCCAGCCCGGAGCCAGTTCCCCTGCTCCGGAAAGGACGGCCGGCCGCTTCACGCCTCCTGCTGTGGGTGCCACTGGGCGGCAGCGGCCGCGATGGGGCTCAGCAGTCTCTGGCTGGGGGGGCCCATCACGGCCGCTGCCACCCAGCGGCGCCCACAGCATGAGGGGTGAAGCAGCCGTCTGTCCGTTCCGGAGCAGGGGAACCGGCTCCGGGGCTAAGAAGGAGCCGGCCCAGCCTGGCCTCCACTGCCACCGCCTCTTCACGCCTCCTGAAACATCTAAAAGTTTGCCTTATCTTTTTCTTGACACACATCTCTCAACATTTATTCATTCCTCTGTAATCTTGAGGAATGACTACATGCTGTATTCCCCAGCCTCTTGAGACAGAGCTAGCAATTATTACTATTTATTTTTAATTAAATTTGGAGGTACACATCATTCTGAAAAGGTTTACTTTTACAGTGTGAAACAGTAAGAATTACCCACATTGGCTCTTATTTATTTGCTAGTTTGTCTGTTTAGTTATTTATTTGTTTATCTGACAGATTTTTGTGCTGTCCAATCCCTGCAGTGGTTTGTAAAAACTAAGAGAAGCTTCCTAATGCTGTAGGGAACACTAAGAGACATTTACAGGATTGCTTTTAGGAGTCGTGGCACATTAGGCAGCTAATTTTTAAGTCCAGGAAACTTCAATTAGTTTACTCTTATGAGTGCTCCCATACAGGCTTATGGTGTCTTTGGTTTGCATCTGGAAAGAAGTCATTTACAGGGCTGGAAAAATATATTAGGGATAAATTAACTTTAGGAACATACTTCAATATCAGGAAGATTTTGCTTAACTGATAATCAATAGTGTTCTGTAGTAGTCAAAGGATGGTTCACAAAAACTTTTCATCACCATAATCACAGGCCATATATGCATTATACATGTTATACCACTTCCTCCACAGTATCCTGGGAACTGTAGTTTGTGAATGGTTCTGGGAGTTATTAGGAGAACCCTATTCCACTCACAGAGTGACAATGTTCAGAGTGGTTTAACAATTGATTCCTCTTTCCTGGGAACTCTGGGAACTGTAGTTCTAAGAAGGGAATAGGGATCTCTTGACAACTCCCAGTATCTTTCATAAACTATAGTTCCCAGGCTTCTTTGTGAGAAACCATGCATGTTTAAATAGGTGTAATACTGTGTTGTGTATAGTGAAGATGGGGCCTACATTTCCCATGATTCCTGGAGGAAGCCATGAGTAGTAAAGTGGTATCACTTTAAAGTGATAATATATAGTGTGGATGTGGCCACAGTGAAGCATCAAAGCCTCCAGAAACTTGACTTTTATAATCTGGTTGGTAACCAGTTTTGTGAATGCTCTGTCTGACCATCATGGTCCAGTTGCAGACTTCTGGAAAGCTGTAACTTCAGAAGTTGAGGCAGGAGGTGACAAAGTGTGATCACAATTCCAAGAGAAGTCACCAAACAGAAACACCATCACCGCAGGAGAAATTTCATGTTAAAATCCATTCTCTAGAAAGATGTGAGTCTGGCCCAGGAGATCTGTCTTCTCCATCAATGGTCTGGTTTGCACCATACTAGGCATGGGTCTTGCTGGTCATGGACCGAAATAAACATTTTTTACTAGGCATGGGTGAGAAATTAGGTTCTGTTCGCATTTCAATGTGAACTTACCTAATTCACTGTTCCTGAAACAATACGTGAACTGAAACACAGCTGTCCTTTGAAGTTCACACTTCTGATGCAGTTTTCCAACCCCCCCCCCAAAAAAACAAAAAGGCTTTATATTAGGCAAAACTGCGTTTAAGGTGCGGAAAAATGCTGCCAACACATTTTTATGGGGATTAAGTTTTTTAAAAAACAGTCACAACCTGATACAGAAATGTGGCCAATTTGAAGAGTGCAAAAATTAAAAACAGAGAAACAGAGAAACTTGAATGGTTAGGTTCGTCCATCTCATACCATCACACTATTTCCTATATTGCCTGTTGGTCACTTCAGTAACAGGTCCCAATGTTTTGTGCATGCATCTGAGGTATTGTCTCTTAGGTTTTGTATTCTGCATTCCCAAATCTTAGTTGGCATAAGTTTATGTTGTGCTCAGGGTGCCACACTGCCTCATAGATTTGATCCAAATGGGCAGGGCAATCCAAATGTCGGGGGGCCAGCAGAGGGGGGGCTGGCAGGAGGCGTGAAGAGGTGGAGGCCAGGCTGGGCCGGCTCCTTCTTAGCCCCTGCTCCGGAAAGGACAGACGGCCGCTTCACCCCTCCTGCTGTGGGTGCCGCGATGGGGCTCAGCAGTCTCACTGTCACCTGATCCTAATACATTATTATTAGCTGCTCTTGGGGTTTGGGATGAACTGCATTTCAGCATTTACTATTACAACTCTGCAGGCGCAGGCAGGCAGGCAGGCAGGGGAGAACCTCAGGGAGATGGGCTGAAGAAGCCCAGGGAGATGGGCTGAGGAACCCCAGGGAGAGGGCTGCATAACCCTCAGAGAGGGGCTGAAGAACCTCAGGGAGAGGGCTGCATAACCTCAGGGGGGGGCAGAGAGAGCAATGGGCTGCATAACCTCAGAGAGAGGGGGGCGGCCATGGGCTGAACAATTCTCAGCGCTGATGTGCCTGTCCCTCCACCTTTATCTTGCTGTAGATAGCCGGGACGAGGTCCAGAACATCCAAGAAGCACGCACTGCAGGATCTTGGTAGGCATGCCTTTATGGAATCATATGGCTTCCTTTATGAAATCAATCTTGTTTGGCCTTCCTATTTTTCTACTCCCTGCTATTTTCCCAAGCATTATAAAAGATTATTCTTATTTTGTATAATCTTTGATAAGATGTTTCATCTTGATGCAATTAAAAACCATTCAATTGCTTCAGCAGGCAAATAAGTCATTAAGTGGTCTGCCAAGACCCTCAGTAATGTTCAAGTAGTGGTGGTGGTGAGTTTGCAAATCCCTGGTCTATCGCCTTGCTGTCTGGTTGTGAGCTTACAGGATGCATTTGACTGGCCAGGGTTGGATGCTGGGTTTGAAGAACATAAGGACAGCCCTGCCGGATCAGCCAAAGGCCCATTTAGTCCAGCGTCTTGTTTGCACAGTGACCACCTAGATGCCTGTGGGAAGCCCACAAGCAGGACCCGAGTGCAGCAGCGCTGTCCCCACTTGTGATTCCCAGCAAATGGTACACAGAGCCATATAGCTTGTGATATGAAGGGCCTTTACTCTGATCCAACAGGGCTCCTCCAGCAGCATTGTGGCATACTTGTGTGCAGGGCTGGATTACCCACTAGGCCCCTGCATTAGTGCCTATGAAACTCCTACAGGTCTACAAGAAAGTTTGGGTTCTACAAAATAAGTTAATTAATGCAAATTATTGTGTGATGTAGTTTAATAGTGAATTAAATGTGTGGTGTGAATGTGGCCTGAGTTTTAGCAAGTGGAGGAAAGCTGAATGACGCAGAGGAAGCCAAGGTTCTGATGGAACGCCTCTCCCGATATGAACCTACCCGTACACTGCGCTCCACATCGAAGGCCCTCTTCCGGGTGCCTACTCAGAGGGAAGCTCGGAGGATGACAATGAGAAAAAGGGCCTTCTAAGTGGTGGGCCCCGAATTATGGAACGATCTTCCTGATGAGGTACGCCTGGCGCCAACACTACTATCTTTTCGGCGGCAGGTTAAAACCTTCCTCTTCTTCCAGGCATTTTTGCATTTCAGCATTTTAGTATGTGTTTTAAAATGTTTTCTTGAAATTTTTCTGTGTTATGTTTTAAATTGTTTAATTATGTGTTTTAATTGTATACTGAAGTTTTAGTTTGCTGTGATCCACCCAGGTAGCTTCGGCTATGGGGCGGTATATAAATCTAATAAATAAATAAGTAAAGGTTGGTTGATTTGGTCCCTACTTCCAGATAACATCTTTCGCTGTTCTCTTAAAATTTCCTCTTCCTCTGCGGTGCCCAAGATGGCAAGAACCCTCCATGGGCCAGAAAAAACTAAGACACTTCTTTTCTGAAGGCATCAGAACTGCACCTCCCAAGAAATGTCCCTAATGTCCTAGTAAGAGTTCTACCCAGAAGTTGAAGGGTTACGTTGGCCCTTTGGTATATGTTGCTGTGGTTGAATTCGGGTAATAAATGTTACACTGTAGTACTGCTGTGGCACCCATAACATGGTAAGCACACTTTGAACTTGGCCTCTTAGCAAATCAGCAACCAATGCAGATTTCAATGCAATACCATACCAACCACAACAAGATTCCTATGAGTAAGGCAGACAACTCAGCATCCCACAACTAGTCAGGATTCATAACCAAAAACCAAAACTAAAAAAATCCTGGCAACCTGTCAGTTAATGTAGAATGCTACAGCACGGTTTCTGACATGAGTGAGATCCTATCAGCACATGATACCTCTGCTCTGAAATCTTGTTGTGGTTGGTATGGTATTGCATTTAGGAAAGCATGACTGTCTTGTTTTTTCATTTTCTGTTTGCATTTCATGTACCTTTGACCCTCCTCCCTTACATCCATAGAAGCAACAACAGTGGTTCCATGTGGTCAGCTCAACCCCCTAAAACCCATTGATGATGTGCCTTGTTGGTTGCATGATGGTTTGTTTTTTGCCCACTAATGGTAAAAGAGAATTCACATATTTGGAAGTGTGTGTTCACAAGCTGCTGCCTGTGAAGATAGACCAAACCATGGGTGTTTTCTCTCTGTCAGTTATTACTCACTATATTTGGGTTGTCTTTGTTTGTAACCTGGTGCTATTGGTTTTATTTCTCTCTCACATTTTTACCTTTACCTTAATACTAGAGGTAATTGTACAATTGTGATTGTTCAATTTCTTTGAATAGAGACGGATAGAACAGTAGCCAGCCAACACATAAAGTTGCAGTGCCTTATGGATAACTTTGTGGATGATCCCCAGTCAAGTCTTAGCAACAGCACAATGCTGACAGGCAGTTGCCAACTGCTTGCCTAGAATGCCCTCCCTTGTCCTTAACATGGCTGCAACCGTATCTACTCAGAAGTAAGTCCTATTGAGTTCTATGGGGCTTAGTTCCTTAATAAGCATGCTTACAGTTGCTGCCTTCAGGGGCATCCATCTGTGCTCCCATCTAACATCTCTGCAACACTAAGCTCCTTTCTTTCTATAATGGCCTGGCCTGAGGGCACGTAAACCCTTCTTGCCAGAAGCAAGTAAGCTAGATTAAATGTTCCCTAAAGGTGTTGAACTGTGACCTGGCAGACCAGGGTTCGAATCCTCACACAGCCATGAAGCTCCCTGGGTGACCTTGGGCCAGTCACTGCCTCTCAGACTCAGAGGAAGGCAATAGTAAACCACCTCTGTCTGAATACCGCTTACCATGAAGACCCTATCTGGGATCAACTTGAAGGCAGTCCATTTCCATTTTGCACCACCCTAAGCTTGTGAGAAAGAATGACCTTGTCACTTCAGATGGACCTAGGAA
Source organism: Rhineura floridana (assembly GCF_030035675.1). Taxonomy (NCBI): domain Eukaryota; kingdom Metazoa; phylum Chordata; class Lepidosauria; order Squamata; family Rhineuridae; genus Rhineura; species Rhineura floridana. The sequence continues at coordinate 15,240,228 of NC_084496.1, forward strand.
CACCCTGTTTTAGGTAAGATTTCTATTTTAATCTCCAATCAGAGAATTTTTTTGGAATGGTATGCTCCAAGCAACTGTGGTTGATGCAATGTATCATGTTTAATGATGTCACTAGGGCCTGCCCCATGACGTCACTAGGGCCCGCCCCCATTTTCTCAGGTTTTTGGATGGTTCCGACCTGGCAACCCTAAACCATTCCCTTCTGCGTATGCGGTTATTTTGGCTCCGCTAATCCACCGCACTCCTCTACCAGTGTGTGTGTTGATTAATCAGGAATTTATCCATATAATATCTGGGGCCACTTCCTTTCACTCAATGCGTGTAACCATGGCTGCGCCATCCTGGGCTGTTTTTATGGATATCATTATTGAGGCACAGCGCAGTGATATGCAGCTGCAGCCATCTCGGTGGCCAGCAGTTTTCATACATTTCACGGCCCGTATCAGCAGGAATTCCACCGGGAGGAATGTTGACCTGCAATTTGGGCTTCGCCTTGTGTGTCCAGTATGTGGTCACCTCAGGCCCTCAGGTAAGCAAGGCATCCAATACCTTCCAGGTATTCCTTCTCAGAAATTGCGCCAGAGCAGCAACATTTGGTGTGGACGCGGTTTGTGGTGAGAGAAATGTGCAGCTCTTTATCATTCTCCACTGTGTTTTGGGTCCTAGCCTGCCCAGTGACTGTGGAAATGGCATAGCTTTTCCACTCAGAACCCCGGGGAAAGGGCCTAGCTTTGCTACGCAGACTCCTTGGGCAGAGATAGGGTGTAGGCCTCTGCTGAGGAGGTTTCCTGCTGTTTTATGGTCCTAGTCTGTCCAGTGACTGAAAAGAGCCGAACTTTACCGTTCAGACCTCTTGGACAGAGATATGGCATAGCCCTTTGCTGAGGAGTTTTCCTGCCATTTTTGTGGTACCTGAGGAGGTTTCCCGCCATTTTATGGTCCTAGTCTGTCCAGTGATGGTGGAAAGGGCCTGGCTTTCTGTTCAGAGCCCTTGGGCAGGGATATGGCATAGTCCTTTGCTAGGGTGTTTTCCCCCACCTTTTTATAGTACCTCTGTTGCCACTTGATCCTGGTGTGTCTAGTGACTGTGGAAAGGGCCTAGCTTCCATTCAGACCTGTAGGGCAGAGAGATATCATTGTCCTCGGCTGGAAAGCCTTTCCACCTTTCTTTATGAGACGCACTAGAACAGCAGGTTCAATATTTCTACGAGTCCTGATTCCTTTTTTCCCTAGGCCTGAACACCAGCAGGCCATTTCCAGGGCAATAGTAGAATAATATGGTGACTCCTCTAGGGAGCATCAGTGTAGTGGGCATATGGATTGCCTCATGAGCCTCAGCTCAAACCTCCAGTCCTCCCAAGGCCTGAACAGTAGCAGGCCATCTTCAGACGTAGAATAATCCGTGCCCTCAGTGTAGTGAAGGTATATGAATTGCCTCATGTGCTGCAGTTGGAAGACCCAGTCTGTTCGTATCGACAGTGGCAGCCCTTCATAACCCTGTATAATTTTTGCAGCCCTTCATAACTGTCAGTGTGAACTTTTCGGATTTATTCAGTTACTTCCTTACGGAGGAGGATCTTACTGTCATTCTGGTTGGAATATGTAAATAAGCAAGATAAGTAAATTAAGCAGAATATAGCTTGTCTATTACATGAGGTTTTCTACCCTATCCATTTCTAGGGCATCAATGTAAAGCTCCAGTTTGCTTTTCTGAATAGTTGCAGCCCTTCATAACAGTAGATTTTGGATTTATCCTTAGAAGCGCTCAGGGTTCCCTTGTTAACATCCTAGGTGAATGTAAATTAAGCTGACTGCTTGGTTAAGTCTTCCTTTCACTAGCAGGCGCCTGGTTGACTTAAGACAGTTTAAAAATCCTATTAGCCTTTGGTAAAACTTACTTCACCGTTCAGTTTGTGTAACTTGACTCAAAGTTACACACATTGGCATATTTGTATGGATATTCGGCTTCACTACCTGCAATTAAGCATTTCAGTGGTTAAATAAAAGAAATAAATCTTTGATTTTACTGATTTTGTTTTGACAGGTAGTCCTCTGGTCTGGTTATTGCACAGAATATGTACCTGGGCATTTACTTCCTGTGGCTGATTCTCCAGTATTTACTTCCTGTGGCTGATTCTCCAGCACCCCATATGTCCAGGGGAGACTCGCAGGCAGGACACAAGTATAGCACCAGGCTCCTGCCATTTCGGGTGGCTAGAGGTTCAAAGCATGTCCCTGTTTAGGCAGTCAGGGCATGTTCATCATGTCTGGTGACCACTGTGGCCTTGTCTTCCACATATTTGCCTATTGGACCCAGACAAGCCGCTGGCTTCCTCCCTGCATAAACTACAGGGTACCTATAAGACAATAGTAAGGCTACCCAAGCTGTGAGCTATCTCTCTGTGTAACCACGGGGTGGCCTTAAGACAATGGTAAATTTATGAAACAAAACAAAAATATTCTTAAGGAATTCCGATTGGTTTATGGGGACAATAGTCTCAGATATTTCTTTCATTTTGAAATTAATCAGGTTGTTTAATCTTGCAACTGGTTTCCTCTTCATATACGAATTTCAATTCTACTAGGTGACTGTATGAGGTAATGCACCTTGACCCATCAGCCATGTTTGCTGGAAACGATAAGTTGGAGCTTACTCCATCATGGCATCTCTAGTGAATCCAGCCATGATGTTTTGTGGTCCCTTTGCCCCAATTCATTCATTCCAATCCAGCTCATCTTGTGGAGAATGCTGGGCATTTATTAGTTGTGCAAGGGGCTCTCTAAGTTTACCTCGGCCGCACATAAGACATTTGCTTGTCTGAGTCTCCGTACGTCTCTCTGGCATAAGAGTTACCAGGGACTCATTACCTCATGTTTCTTTCCACAACACAGGAAAGCAGGAGATGCAGGTTAGATCTGGCCCTCAAACGTTGTTATGATGCTGATGCTAACCTGCTTGAAATGTGGGGTTGGTCCCTGTAAGAATTCTTTCCTTCAAAACAGTTCTTCTCGTGGTTATTATGACAGCACGTAGGGTGTCTGAGCTGCACGCTCTATCTGTTGAAAAGCACTTCTGTATTTTCCAAAAAAACACAGGGTGGTGCTACACACTAACCCAGCCTTTGTCACCAAAGTAAACATGACCTTCCACAGGCAACAGGAAATAATTCTTCCTTCTTCTGTCCTAACCCTTCCCACACCAAAGAGAAGGTGTGGCATTCATTAGAGATTAGATGTCACTGAAGGTGTATGTCAATAGAACCAAACCGTTTAGGCAATCCAAGTCCCTATTTGTGTCCTTCCATCCTGCCCACTATGGGGAAAAACGTATCAAGTCCGGCCCTGGCTTGTTGGATCAGACCTTGCATTTCTTTAGCATATGAGTCCCTACACTTGCAATCACCACTGCACATTACAGCACACTCCACTAGGTCCGCTGCTATATCAACAGTTCTTCCACAAACGCACCGATACTAGATGTCTGTAAGGCAGTGACGTGGCCACTCCCAGTACCTTCACCAGGCACTACAAAATTGATCTATACACCTTGGTGGAGGCGTCATTTGACCAGAGTTCTACAACAGGTCGTATCCTCCTTTGGGCCTACCATTGTCCCACCCTGTCTGCGGCTTTAGTACGTCCCACTTGGAGACCTCTGTCATCCATGAGAGAAGGAACAGTTTGTTCTTACCATAAACAGTGTTTCTTCATGGATGACAAGAAGTCTCCAAAGCCCACCCTTACAGTATTTGATTGATTGACTGATTTTCTGGTGACTGGGACTGAAGCGGAGTGCCATGACTCCTTTCTACTCTATTTGTCAGTTAACCTTATTCCTAACATGTTTTGTTCCTAACACGCTTGTTGTACGGATGAGTGTTCTTTTGTTTTCGTGTACTATGTTTGATTCATGAGTTTTCTGTTGAGGCTGATCTCTAAAGCTTTTCCAAGAAATGAAACTGAGCCTCAACAAGAGGGGAGGAGCAAAAGTATTAGCTGAAGTGTTTCCTGTCTCTGAGCTGTAGGGGGAGCTACAATACCCACTTGGAGACCTCTTGTCATCCATGAAGAAACACTGTTTAAGGTAAGAACAAACTCTTCCTTCCCTGCAACTGCATTTTTCCCCTTCTCAGCTGAGTGCACCCATACTGGATATGACAGCTGTCCTTCTGCCATAGTGGCAGTATCTCTTCCTACCACAGCATAATGTGAGAATAAGATTGCTGTGCCTGACCATTTTCACATTTGCCCACTTTGGGGGGGGGTAACCCCCAACAAGACCTACTTTCAAATACACTTGATCATGGCCCAAAGGCCAAGAAGCAGACAGAGCATATTCAAGGTTCTCTTGAATTGGAATATTAATATGGAATAGAAAATGGAAGGGAAACCAAGTGTTATCTTCTCCCTGATGCAGGGTTTCTATTTCACTGTAGGACAATTCAAGTACAAATGTGTAAAAACATCCTTAGGAAAGGCCCTTTCTTGAATGAAATGAAAATTGTTTTACATGAAATGTTCTCTTTTTAAAAAGGTGCTGTTCCTGAACAGCTTAAGGTTCCAAGGCGGAAATGTTACTCTTCACACTGTTCAAGAAAGAAGTAACCTACCAATAGTATGAAACGCTATTTGGACATACCACTGAAAGTCTAAAGAATCTGGCCTTGCTACTGAGATACTTAGTATGCTCTTTCATTTTCCTGCTTGCTTGATAAACTGGAAGAACTGGCTACAAACCTCAAATAAGAAGCACCACAAGATATGACAGGAAACACCCACATTTAATTGAACAGAGCATCTAAAACACTTCCTTCTCATGTCTTCATAAGAGTGGTGCCTTTCAGCACAAAGTTCATATATTCTGAACAAATGTGAACACAAAGCAAAGGTGTCCCATTCATCTGAAGTCATAATGAAGTTACAACACTATTTTCAGATGAAAAAGCTTGCCAATTATATTTACTTATTTACTTGTTCATGTTTTCATTTTTTTTAACATATTAGAACAACAATCCTTGTAAAAAGGTATTAATAGAATACTGCTGGGGTGGATTATTACATCTTGGTTTAATAATAGTGTATATTGCCTGGGAACTCCTAGGTTGTATCTAATGTTTAGTAGACCTACTGAAATTAATGGGCATGGCTAGGTTAGAGCCAGTAATTGTAATGGGTCTACTCTGCGTAGGCCCTAATTGGCTACAACCCCCTGCTTTTTAGAACAAGGTACTATGTATTGTAGCCCAATCATCCAGCAGCCATTCCTACTTGCGCACCATTGAAATGATTGGGAACTGTCCAAGCAGTCTATCTGTGTATTAAAGTTTTTAAAACACTGAATCTCCCAATTACAGGAATCAGGCTGGGAGAATTATATGGTATGTTTATTACTGAATCAGTTTTGGGATGAGGATATGAAAAAGAATTCTTTCTAAGTTGAATTTTACTGTACAAATGTTCCTTAGGTTGTTGATTCTTGTTAATGTACTTTTTGTTCTTTGCATCCTCTATTATTGTGCCTGTTTTCTTCATGTATGCCCTTTCTAAAATGAAAAGCAATTCTGTTCTGAATTTAGAGCAAGGATGGGGAAACCTGTGGTCTTAGGAGACTTCCATCAACCTTAGCTGGCAAAACTAAAAGTCTGGATGATCAGAACTGTAGTCCAACATTTGAAGGGCCACAAGCCATTATTCTTGCAGCAGAACAAGCTATTTATGGAAAAAACAGTACTGATTGTTATTGTGCATATCTAGGTTTGAAATGTGCAGTCATAATGAAGTGACTCTGATATAATGCAGAGTCATTCCCCGCACCACAGCTACTCCCATACACTCTGGAGCCACGATGTTTAATTTGAGCCAAGGCTAAGCAGACCTCAGCACTGAAAATGATTCTCAGCACCAGGGCTAGCTCCTATATATGAAATAATAATGGGTAGAAAGAGGGGTTCTCTTGAGCATGTACAGAGAACACATTCATGACAGTTAAGAAGTAGTCCAGTGTTAGGCCTACACGTCTGGGTTAGAGGTCAGTGTGTGTGGGAAAAGTTGATAGAATAGATGAATTCATGGAGGAAAGAGGTCTGTCAATGGAAGTTTGCCATTATAGTTAAATGGAACTCCCATGGCTAGAGGCAACCCTCCCATCCACACATTTACAGCATGTGGCTTCCCCCCAAACAATTCTAGGAACTACGGTGCTAGTAATTATAGTTCTGTGAGGGGTTAACTACAGTTCCCAGGTTTCTTTGAGGGAAGCCATGTGCTTTGAATGTATGGTGTGGATGTGAATTACTATTAAATTTATTACTTGCCCTTCACCAGAAGGTCCCAGGGCAGGTTGCAACAACATAAAACACAGTATTAAAAACAGTTTAAAACAAATTACATTCACAACTAGAGAAGGTCTTAAAATATATGTATCTCAAGTGTCAAAGGCCAGGGTATGCATCTAGTATATGCTGGCAGCTGTATAATGAAAGTGCCAGATGCACCTCTGTGGGGACGGAATTCCACAGTTTAGGAGCTACCACAGAGAATGACCTCTCTTGCATTGCCACCTGCCTGAACTTATGAGGGTGGTGGAACTACCAAGAGGGCACCCCTCTGCCAATCTCAACATTCAAGAGGATCTGTAGGGAAGGAGGCACTCTTTCAGATATTTGGGGCCAAAGTCATTCAGACCTTTAAACACTAGTGTGAAAACCTTGAAGTAGGCCCAGCAATGAGCTGGCAACCAATGTAGCTGTTTCAAATAAGAGATCTAAAGGAACCCCAGCCAGCAATCTGGCTGCTGCATTTTGGACCAACTGAAGTTTCTGAATAATCTTCGAATGCCCTTTTTAGAGTGCATTGCAATAATCCAATCTGGAAGTTACCAAAGTATGGGACTACTGTGGCCAAATCATCTTTCCATAAGGGGTCATAGCTGGCGAACCCAGAGCTTGGACGATTACTTTTAAAAAGTAATAAATTACAGTTACAATTACATGGCCCCATAAAGTAGTACAGATGGGCCCCGCTTTCCGGCGTTCCGCTGTTGCGGCGGCTTTCAATTAGGGGAAATTCCCTGTTTTAAAGCCTCTTTTGTGTCATTTTTGCACAACGCGACCCATTATAGTCTGGGTTCCGCTTTACGGCGATTTCTGCTTTACGGCGGGGGCCTGGTCCCTAACCTACCGTATAAGCGGGGCCCTACTGTAATTACCGTTACATTTACAATTGCTCTGAAAGTAACTGGTTACTTTACTTTTTCTCAAAAGTAATCACTACAATTACATTTCAGTTACTTTTTTAAAAAAACACCTACAAGGTGCTGGCCTTGGCTGCTGCATATCTAAGTAGCCTAAAACAACATTAAAAATAAACACACACATACAGAGGTAGTAGAATAATTCTTTTTATCCATAAGATAGCAATGGCGGCCTCTCTGCTGGTAAGAGGTGGGAAGGGAGACAGAGGCCACTACTCAGATCTTTGCACATCAAACCAAATGCAACCCCCCCCCTCAGCCAGCAAGCATAATCTCTCTCACTTCACCTCCCGGACCCTGCCTTGCCACCAACTAAGGGACACTCACCCAAGCAAACATTTTCCCCTGAGATGCAAAACAGTTTAAATTACTGCAAAAGCAGCACAGTAGCCAGAGAGGGTGGTGGAGGCCACTTTGTGTGCCAAGTGCAAACACAGTATTCACACACGCACACATGTTGTCATCTTTCACCTCCACAGTTCTTTATCTCCTTCTGCCTCCTCCTTTATCCATGTTCTCGCCCTCCTGCTCCTTTTTCCCTCCACTCCATTTTTCACCACCACCATCCATTTTTTTGAACAATTGTTTTCTCCACTCCACCACGTCTCACTCTCCACCTCCTCCCTCATCGCCTCCTACCCACCCATAGAGCAGGAGGGAAGAGTGATGCTGCACAGAAGCCCGTTTGAGGCACATGATTTTCATCCATAAATCAGAGGAGCAGAAAACTTTCCCTGCTCCACCCCAAGTAATGCCCAAAAGTAATGCTGGAAACATTACAAATACTCCACAAAAGTAATAAAATCACTCCTAGTTCTATTACAATCAAAATGTAAAAGAGTTACTCACTCATTCCTCAAAAAAGTAATGAATTACAAGTAATTCATTACTTCCAAGCTCTGGGCAAACCAACCATAGCTGGAAAAAGGCTCTCCTAGCCACCAAGGCCAGCTAAGCCTCCAGTGACAAGGTTGAATCCAGGAGCACCCCCAAGTTACTGACCTGATTCTTCCAGGGAAGCGCAACCCCATCCAAGACAGGCTGTCCCCCCACCTCCTGGACTTGGGACCCATAACATTCAGCTTCAGTAATAGTTAGGTGAAGGGCGAACAGCAGGGAAGGGCCATCACCTTCTCATAGATATCAGGTTGGCCACTGTGGGAAAGAGAAGTCTGGACTAGTTGAATCTATAGTTTGTCCCAGCACTTGTGCTCTTATTTATATTCTTAGTCAGGACTGCTAAGCAGAACCTCCATGGTCAGAGGAAGTGTACCTCTTGAGTATCAGATTTGGGGGACAATAGCAGATGGCTATCACTCTCCTGCCTGGTTTGTGGGCTTCCTAAAACCATCTTGGTCGGCCACTCTGGGAAACGGAATGCTGAACTTGAAAGCTTTGGTCTGGTCTAGCAGGGCTACTTTCACATCCTTACAGGTGCGACTTCTGATGTTTTTACACCTTCTTAGGTGCTCTACCCCCTCTATTTAAATCCGTGTGCTTCCCCGCCCCTTTACATTCTACACAATCAGCTATTCCCCTCTTTGTGTCAGCAGGAGGGGGCTGGCATAACTGTCTCTCTGTGAGCAAAGACTGTCTGCAAAGGGAAGAGCCACCTCACCCTCCCTCCTTCCACCGCGCTTGCACCCCGTAGTGACGGCCATTGTGCCGCTGCTCGTTTTGAAAGCAGCGCCCCCAGAGGAGCTGCCTGGGCCGCTCCGCGATTGGTGGAGCGGGCGGACAGACGGACTGGGTGCCTGCGCCCGAGCGAGGCAGTCTCGTGTGTGTCTCCGGCCATCCCGTCCGGCCTGGGCCTTCCTCCCTGGGATCTCGGGTTCCGGGCTTGTATGTATGTCCGTAATATATGTGTGTGCGTGGATGTGTGGGCACTGAATGGGGAGCTCCGCGCTGGCTGCTGCTGCCGCCGCCGCCGCCGCCGCCGCTACTGCTACCATGGAGAAAGGAGGCGGTGGTTGCGGGAGGGGGTGATTCAGCGCCCCTTTCTTCCCTCTCCCACCCACCCCCCACAACCCCACCCCACCCTCATGAGACTCTGCCTGGTCTGGCTGGGCTGCTACACCTTGTCTCTGTGGGTGCTGAGGAAGAGGATGTGGTCTGGGCCTGCCAGGTACCTGAGGAGCCCTTTATCCAGGTCTCTCTACATGAATATGATGGGCAGCCACAGCCAGCCAGCGCCGGGCATCAAGGAAAACCACCAGGTATGGACCCACCAGCAGGAGGAGCAGCACTTCTGCCCCCTTTTGGGGGGGGAGGGGCGGCTGGAGGAAGGGGGAGGGGTATGTTTTTAATGGGGTCCCACAGCCATCGTTTGCTTCCCTGCCCCAAAACAGGGAAGGGTTGCAGGATTTGCGGGTGGATTCTCTTCTATATTCTCCTCTCACCGTTTTGAAGTGTTGGAAGGTGAGAAAACGCTGTTGAGGGGGACCTCCAAGAGGAGAGTTATCCTCTACTCCACAACATACACACTTCAGCTGGCTACTCCTGTGAAAAAGAGAGGAATAGGAAGGTCTCTGGCCTAAGAGAAAGAAGATGGACACTTCAGGCTGAGAGATCAGGGAAAAGATTAATGTCTGTTCTGTGCTTTGTGTGCACAAAATAAAGAAGGGGAGGAGAGGACTGACTCTCCAATGGGGTATCCTTTGGCCGGGGGGGGGCAAGGAGAGGATGAAAGTCAGTGACCTGTGTTGCTTTTTCTATGGTTTGGCTTGTTTACCCCCTTCTGAGTGCAGGGCAGGAGACTTTGGAAGAGCACCTGCTACTGGTGAGAGATGGGAATGCAGGAGTGGGGGAGGTGAAGGTGAAAAGTTAGAAGCAGAAAAGGATGGGGATTTACTTGGAAAGAGTTGGGATAAGGGAACAGGTAGGTTAATATAGAAGGATTGTTCTCGTTCATTCTCAGCCTCATAATATTCTGAAATGCGATAAGGTGAGTTTTGCGCTGAATGTGCACATATATAACAGTGGAGGAAACATCTGTGTTCAAATACAGTAGTTCCGACCACGAGATGCCTTAATGGATTTTGTAATATGAGCTAATCAGGTGTGCTAAGGACAGCAAGGCCAACCCAATTTTTGTACATTTGTACCTGTGTAGATAAGTCCTGGAGATTAGTACTTCTGCACACACTTAGAGCTGGGAAAAGGCCAGCTTCTTGTTTTCCTGCATCTAAAACCTTGTTGATGTCTAGGAACCAGAAGTACTTTTCTAGTCCTTCAGCCTCTCCTATTGATTACTGTGCTGATGCAACCTCTTCTTTCTGATCTTTGCAATGTGATAACTGTACCCCTTTGTGTCGATTGACACAATCAACATTTATTCACAATTGGGTGGGTAATTTGACAGTCCCCATAATTTAACTTGCAAGGTGCCCTTTCTTTAGAACTTATAACAGGTCTACATGAATTTGTTTTCTTCTCCATCTCTAAGCCATTCTTCAGCACTTCATGCATTTTCTTGTCCCATGAGACTTGAGGGACTGGAATCTCCAAGCCAAAATTGACTACACACAACCCACTAGTCCAGCATATAATAAATGACACCTGCTTGTCCATACTTGTGACATTGTTTCCTCCTGTCCACACTACATATTTATTTATAAATATATATATTTAGCCCACCCTTCATCACATGATCCCAAAGTCATGTTGCAATCTAATTAAAACTACGACAATTCAAAACATTTAAGAGCAGAGAAAGCACAATGCTAAAATTGAATCTAGTTGCAAATTGCGGCAGCCAGCTTCACATAACTGTAGCTGACGTTACATAAATGCCTGGGTGAATAAACTGGCCTTTGCCTACTACTGAAGTGCCATAAGCATCAGCACCAGACATGCTTCCAGGACAGGAACATTCCACAGGTGCTACCACTAGGAAGGCTCTATCCTTTGTCACCACCTGATGTATCGCCTCCTGGTGTCCTGAAGCATCACAGAGCTAGCTACAAACTATACCTGCCTTTCACTCCCACTTCTAATAAGGCCCTTACATTTCCTTCCTTCTCCAAGGACAGGTGTTCTCTTTAAGCTGATGCATGTGGCCTTGTCCGCCTCTTTTCCCTTTCATGTGTTTTCCCTGCAAGCAAAACACGGCACAGTGATAATGAATGTTGTTGCAGTTTGACCTCCAAAGTCAGAGAAGTGTGTACTTGCGTATCTAGCTTGAAATACTCTGAAATATATGCAAATAGAACAAGAATCAGTGAAGCAACAAGATTAAAGGAACTCTGGAGTGGCTGTGTGCAACAAGTAAGGTACATGTTTATCATGTATTATGCATGGCTGGAAAACTCCCAGGCATGCTCCTGGAAACTTAATGCTATTGTCTGAAATCTGCTATGTATTTTTCCAGTAATGTGGCTTGTAAGTTGTTGTGGGCTCTCTGTTGACATAAACTGGTGACTTTAGGGAAGTAATGCCTGCTTAATATGCTGCTGTTCAACCTAGAAGACTGCATATGGACTGCGGTGCTTAAAAGCCAACTGGAAAGAATGGAGTTGTATATTAAAATACCCCAAGCCATTTTGGATTCTTTGTTTTTGTTGGATCGGCTCTTTTGGAGGAGTAGGGTAGCAAGCTTTAGAGTTGTACAGAGCTCATTTCCAGGCTGGGGATTTGAAACAATTGAGATGTAAGTAGAACATGTGTGTTAACGGTGGCAGTAGATCTTGATCTCATGGATATTCATAAGCATGATGTTCAACAGTATGAGCTGGGAGAGCTTTGTAGATATCAACTATTATGCCAGTTGGACAGAACCCTGTTCTAAGTTCAGTTGATTTTAAGGCCACATTCCCACCATACATTTAAGAACTATTATATCACTTTAAGCAGTCATGTATCCTGGGAACTGTATTTTGATAAGGGTGCTGAGAGTTTCTAGGAGACTCCCTATTCCACTCGAGAGCTACAATTCCCAATCAGTCCAATTAACAATCAATTCTTCTTCCCAGAAAACTCTGGGAATTGTAGCTCTGTGAGGGGAAGAGGGGTCTTCTTAACACCTCTCAGCACCCTTAACAAACTACACTTCCTAGGATTCTTTGGGGGCAGCCATGACTATTTAACAATAGCGCTTTAATTGTATGGTGTGAATGCAGCTTAAATGAATTTGTGCAATAAGAAGCCAAGTGGTCGCTTGAGGCCAAGGGTATCTTAAGAGCCGACTGCTTCTGTATGAACCTGCCTGACCTTTAGGGTGATTTAGGAGGTCCTTCTTTGCGTACCCTCTGGCTTGAGGCAAGGCAAGCGGTGACCGAGGGTCAGACACTCTTTACTGTGGCCTCTCAAGTATAGAATGTGTTCCCCCAGGACCATTCTTCCGATGCCAGTTCTTGTGCTTTTTCAGTGCCAGGTAAAATGTTTCTGTTTGCCCAAATCTTTTGCACTCTGGAGCAGTCTAGCTTTGTCTCCAAGACAGTCTAGCCTTGGTTTTGTTTTATTCGGCCAGCCATTGGGCAGTATTTAACGCTCTCAGTTTGCTAGCGAAACAGTTACACTAGTGGAACTGTACTTTCCTCTCCCCTCCCCTGCAGCCCCACCCTGCAGCCCCACCCCTGCACCTTCAAAATCTGCTCCAGAGGGTTGAATGAGGGGGAGGAGAGGGCAGAGAAGTGTTGCTGTGCCAGCAGAACTCTGCTGACACTTCTTTGGGTACAACCCAATGTTACCTGATTGGCTGCTTTTATTGTAGTAATTTTTTTTAATATTCTGACAATATATATTGTTAGTTGCCTTGAAACTGAATGTGATAAGGCCATCTGGGTTGTTCACAACTCTTCCTTTCTGGCCAAAGGCAAGGACCCTTCTGGATAGTATTACAGTGACTTAGTTGCTATACCCCTTTCAAGTGCAGCTGGGGGTCTGCACGACTGAATACTCCTCCGTGTGTATGCTCCTCCAAAATCCCTTCCGCACAGAAAACTAGCATTTTGAGGAGAATGCTGAACTAGAGCCCTTCTCCCTGGCATGACTAGTTTTCTTTGTGGAGGGATTTGGAAGGGGGTTGGTATTGAGGAGCATTTGATCATGTGAGGCCCATCTGCAGCCTTTAGGATTAGATTAAGAGTTTATATGCTGCTTTTCTATTAAAATAACATTCAAAGCAGTTTACAACATCATACAACAACAAAAATACAATATGAAATTACATATTTAATACAATAACATCAGGAACAATAGCTGCTAATCCTCTTCCTGTCCCCACCAGAGCAGAGTCTCAAAGATTCTGACCCAGATCCCTCAAAGCGACCCACAGTTTTGTGCCCCGGCACCAGTCCAAAGGCTGCCACTCCCAGGTGTTGGCTCCTCACATTTGTGTTCTCCCTTGGCACATAACGGATGCTGCCTAGCCTGACAGCAGTCCACATCTCCACCAGCACCCTCTCCATCAGCATCTCATGCGTCAGCTGCTCCCCGCTGGCTAAGAGCTGCAGGACAAAAGCCCTTGTCCCTTCCCCCTTTGGTTCGCGCCAAAGGCTCATGCCCTTGCCAGGCACAAACCTTAAAATAGTTGGTGAGATGGGAGTGCAATAAATTTTTCATTGCTAACAATAAGGATCAAGAATACTATACAGAGGGGTCCTTGCACTTGGCTGGCAAGGAAGACTTCTTGATGACCCAGCTGACTATTTCAGATATGTAATAGTTTGCATATTGGTCCAGTAAAACTAGATCTCAAAGTCTAACAATTCAAACTTTGTGAGCCCCCAGCTTCGAGCCTAAAGGGTTATAGCTCAGATATTCAGCTTGCCATCTCAGTCAGAACTTATGCTTAAAAGTGTATCCCTTGTTGTAGTCTTGGGAATAAAGGTCAGTCCAGATCGGCAACATTTGAAGATGACTACATATTTATGCAAACAAGAAATCCTTCCACCCTCAGCATGCTTTGGGGTACGCAGGTTGTCCTACCTTTGAGCTTATAGCGCAAACTGAAATAACTGTGATATTGTTGTTTGTTCCTCTTGTTGTCCCATTTGCAGGATATTAAATGTGTATCAGTTAAAAGAAAAATTGTTTCTGTACACACACATGCACAGGGATGGGGAACCTGTGGCTGTACAGATGTTGGGACTATAACTCCTGTCATCCCTGATCATTGGCTATGCTTGCAGGTTCTGGAGTCCAACAACATCTGGAGGGCCACAGGTTCTCCATCCCTGATATATACATACAGTAACTCAGTTCTTTCCAAACTAAATATGCATGAATACTACAGGAAATGAAAGTGAAAATAGGAAAAACGGGAACAGGGCCATTGTGTATAGATTTGTAGTTACATCATCATAATTCAGTTTCCCAGCCATGGTCTATATTTTTGTCCTCTGTAATTTAGTTAAATTGCCTAATTTTGAACTGGAAATGTTGAATATAAACATCTGTTTTCCAGAGTTTATGTTTTCCAAATAATAACAAATGTATTTCAGATATTTATATGCTACCCTATCACCATGGGGGCTGTCATATATATAAAGTCGGATTGTTTTCGGTTCCATAATAATAAAATAATGTGTTTTATTTTTGTATTTAACAAGATTTATAGACAACTCAGTTAAAAATTACTAGGTCTACATAAAGTATAAAATATTCATTAGAAAATACCTGTAAAATCAACAGACTTTCAAAAACAGTAAACATAATAAAATTATGCCTACTAATATTAATAGAATTTATACCCCTCTCTTCTGTCCAATTATTGAGGCAGTTTAGATAAAGTGATTAAAAATATATTTGTATACTTAGCACTTACTTTGCCTAACTCTCTCCCACTGAAACCAATAGGACTGAAAGTACTTCACTTTGGAAGGATAATATCTGTTTATTTATAGCTGTCTTAAGGTAATTCTCTCCTGTTGTTGCAACTTGTGTGACCAGATTATTATTATTATTATTATTATTATTGCCATTACATTTATTTATTACCCTCCCTTCATCCTCAGGTCCCAGGGTGGGTTACAACAGTTTAAATTTAAATATTAAAAACAGCTAAAACAGACTACAGTCACTGGAATAGGGTTGGTCCTGAAAACACACCTTCAGTTTCCTCATATGAGATGGTGACCTGGTTCACACCCACAAAAGATTGGGCCTTCTCAGTGATGGCGCCCTCACTTTGGAATATTCTTCTGAAGGATGTAAGACTGGTGTCAACATTGTACTGTTTTTAGTGCCAAGTTAAGACATTCCTATTTGCTCACATTTTTAAATGTTACTGTATTGTTTTAGCTGATTGAATAGTTTTAGTTTATTAAGTCTTAGATTTTGTCATGTTTTGATTTTTGTTGTTTTAATATTGTATCATTGTTGGAATTTTTTTGTACACCACACTGGAATTCCTGTTTGGATGGCAGAACAGTTTAGAAAATTTCAAAATTAGGTGCAAGCTCCTAAATTTAGAAGTTTTAAGGCTGATAGGTCCCAGAGTAGTCGTGGGCTTATGTAGATTATGGTCTACTTCCTTTTATTTTCCCCAGTCTTTGTCTTTATGATTTTATGATCTTGAGAGATATAGATAAAGATTTAGTGTTTGTACTGTTTTCGTTTTCTAACTTCTCTATTGTAAGCTGCCTTGGGAGCAGGTATGGGGAAAGGACGGATACAAACATTTAAAATAAAGGGTGTAGGATTGTTTTAAGTCCCAGGAAAGATTGAGACATCTCATTTAAGGAGCTGATATTTCATCATTTTAGAAGCTTTTTTTTTTAAAAAAAAGTTGAAGCTGGTTCATGAAGCTACAGTAATTATAAATTCTCTAGCAGCCCTTAAGTTGTTGAATTCCCTCCCCACACAGGTGCGTCTGGCACTTCATTATATACTTCCTGTTGTATGCTGAAGATGCAACTCTTTAGCCTGGTCTTTGACACTGGAGAGTCAGTTAGGACCCTCCGTATTCTTGTGATTGTATTTTAACTATTGTATTTTAAAATTGCAGTTACCCACCCCGAGTTCTTATGGTGAAAGCCAGACAAGATATTGAAGAGATGACGATGATATGTTTTTTGCTTTGATATTTGTATCAGCTGGGAAACATGGAGCTACTGTTCAGTGGCAGAGCATCTGCCTTGCATGCAGAAGGTCCCAGGCTCAATCCCTGTTGACAATACACTGTGGCAATACTGAGCTAGGTGGAGCTATGGTCTGACTCGGTATAAGGCAGCGTCCAATGTTCCTATCTTTCCTAGCATCCCCAGGGAGGACTGGGAATGTGCCCAGTCTGCCAGTCAGTGTAGACAGCATCTGCCTTGCATGCAGAAGGTCCCAGGCTCAATCCCTGTTGACAATACACTGTGGCAATACTGAGCTAGGTGGAGCTATGGTCTGACTCGGTATAAGGCAGCGTCCAATGTTCCTATCTTTCCTAGCATCCCCAGGGAGGACTGGGAATGTGCCCAGTCTGCCAGTCAGTGTAGACAGTACTGAGCAATGGTCTGGCTTGGTATTAGGCAGCTTCCTATCATATATTTTGTTCATCTGTTCCATAATTTATTGTCTACTTTGACTGGCAGCGACTCTCCAGGGTCACAGCCAAAGATCTTTCTCATAGCCTGCTTCCTAATCTTTTCAACTGGAGATGCCAGGGATTGATCCTGGGACCTTCTGCAGGCAACACGTGTGCTCTGCCACTGAGCTGTGGTCTCTTCCCTTCTGAAGACTGTTTTCCTTTGGTGAAGTCTAGATTGGCAGTACTGAAATGTGAATAATAATTCTTGTGCCTTTCTCTCCCTGTCCCCCCTCCCCCAGTGGTACATGTGCAATACAGAGCAGCTGTGTGAATCTCTTCAGCCTATCTTTGTCCAGAGTTACCTAGACCAAGGAACACAGATCTTCTTAAATAACAGTATTGAGAAATCTGGCTGGTTGTTCATTCAACTTTATCACTCGTTTGTGTCCTCCGTCTTTAGCCTGTTTATGTCTAGGACGTCTATCAATGGGTAAGTGGAAAACATTTTTTTTCAGCCTCAAACTCAATCAGAAAAGTTCTTGGTTTGGTAAAATGCTCAAATGCTTATGTGACTTGACCGTTGAACCAGGGAGTCCTCTTCTAGATCCCCTTTAAATTAATGAGATGTTCCAAATTATGGACATGAGTTGCAGTTGCTCCTCAGTGGCTGATATTCAGAGACAACATATAGCCATCATGGCTATTAACCATTGATAGTTGCTCCTAACAGCCATCCACCTTGCAATGTGTGGAATAGCCCAGTTAATATTGCTTCCTGGTGTCTCGCTCAGGGGCAAAGCTGTGCTTTCTGTGCAGTTATGTGAACATATCTCACTCTAGTTTAAAACTTCTTCGCTGCCTTCCTGTATTATTTCCAGATAGAATTCAGCATGCTGGTTTTACCCTCTAAAGTTCTTTTAAAAGTTCGGGGGGTTCTATATGAACCTGCCTCTGCTTCCGATATCCCCATCTTGGGAAATTAAACATGTGTCTAGCAGGAGCAGCTGGCAGAGAAGGTCTGTGGCATGTACCAAGCCCCCTAGCACTGGCAGCACTGCAGCTTACCAAGAGGGAGAGGGCGAAGGAGGTACTTCCATGTCCAGAGGTCATGTCCCGCCTGAATCCCAGTTGTTGGGAGCAACAGTGAAGGAGGGTCGTTGCCTTCATGGGGAAGATGGGCTAAGCAGGCAAATAACAACTGTATTTGTCTGCTTTGGGGAAGGGCTGTAGCTTAGTGTCAGAGCATCTGCCTTGCATGCAGAAAGTCCCAGGTTCAATCCTCAGCATCTCTAGGTAGGGCTAGGAGAGAATCCTGTCTGAAATCCTAGAGAGCTGCTGCCAGTCAGTGTAGACAATGGTCTGACTTGGTATAAGGCAGCTTCCTAGGTTCCTTTGTGCCCTGCTTGTGTGCTTCCCGGAGGCATCTGGCAGGCCACTATAGGAGATAGGATGCTGGACTGGATAGGGTATTTGGCCTGATTCAAACAGTCTTGTCTGATGTTCTTAAGAACGTGTACTTGAACTGAAACACAAGCATCCCAGATGAATTCGTGATTAAGCTTTTGCCAATGCACAATCCCAGATTTTTTTAATTGTTTTAAAGATTTCTAGGCTATCTTTTAGAACAGTGCTGTCTCAAGGCAGCTTACGTACAAAGGATCAATTAATTAATTAATCCATCCAATAAAAGACAATCATAGTTAAAACAGAAAGCATTTCAAAAGCCAGCAGCACAACTCTTTTTTTTAAGTGAACAAGAGCAATTTAAAACCAGCAGCAGTATAAAAACTGTACTGGCACCGCAGGTCAGTTACTGATTAAATCATTTAGTGCTGAACCTCTGTAACTATGTAATGCAAACCAGTTTTATGTGAACTGTTTTTTTCCCCTTTTTTTTAGTAGAATGTGTTCTTACATTTGCAAACTGAAGATTTAGGATCACTTAATCATTAAAGCATAACTGATCTGTTCTGAGTGTGTTGGGCCTGCACTCTTACTTTAGATTATTAAAATGTGCCTTGCTAGATTGGGTCAAAGGTCCATCTGCCGAGACTAGTGTTGGTTACAACAATCTCACCATCCAGTGAGTGCCCAAAACTAGTAATTCAATTTCATGAAGAAAGACCAACATATTTTGATAAAGGGGTCTTCATGGATCTGGTGTTTTGGTATACCAGAACCAAAATACATTCCTGAGGTGGGTGTTCTGGTGTGCCAGAGTAAGGTAAATGAAGGGGGAAATTGTGGTTGAAACATGCTGGGCATTTCTTCGCAACATAAATTAGCTAGTGTGGTGCAGTAAATAAAATGTCAGATTAGGACTAGGGAGACCCAGGTTTAGATTCCCTACTTGGCCATAAAGCTTACTGGATGGTCTTGTGCTAGTCACACGCACTCAACCTAACCTACCTCACAGGGCTATTGTGAGGAGCAATGTACCCCACCCTGAGCTCCTTGAAGGAAGGGTGGGAATAAATATTTAGGAACCTGGTTTAAATTAATCTATCTATCTAGTTTTTATCCCGCCCTTCCTCCCAGAAGGAGCCCAGGGCAGCAAACAAAAATACTAAAAACCACTCTAAAACATCTTAAAAACAAAATACTTTAAAACATATTAAAACAAAGTATATTTAAAAACATTAAAACAAAGTTGCTCAGACACAGGCACACACAAACCATCCTTAATGGAAAAAACCCTTAGTGGATGAAAAGCTCTTTGCTAACTTTAGACTGAGCTAGGTGAGAAGTGGGTGCTGTGGGGAGAAGCGTGTGATGCTGCCCAGGGTGGTGTGCCTGGGCTAGTGCCATCTTCAGTTATATGCTGGCAAACAGCTGGATCCCAGTCTTGTGTGCATCCCTGGCCGACTTTTCCATGTGTTAGCCACCCGTTCCCAGCTATCTGCTGAAGACAGTACACTGACTGGAGGAACTGGGGCACAGTGGACAGCAGCACCTTCTTCACACTAGAGCCAGAGCCAAGGGTTGGTATTGTGAGCACCTGCCAAGGCCCACACTCCAGCAGGAGACCCACTACTGACCCTCAGAGCCCCACCACCACCTCTTCCTTGCTGTTGCTGCCACACACCTGTTCTTCTCAAATATGGGCTGTGAACAAGAGGAATGTGAAGGAGCTACAGCCTCCACTTGTGTTACCTTCTCCCGTTGGACAGCCATGCAGATTGGGGCCAGAGGGGGACAACAAGCAAATAGGTACTGGTAACAGCAGCAAGGAGGTTGGGCCCGCTCAGGGCACCTTGCCCAAGGAACCCCTGCAATCTGGAACCGGCACTGCCTCACACAGTAACCAGAACTCTTTGCTGGTAGAAGATCAAGAAGGTTGTTAGCACAGCATCACTCAAGGATGACTGGTCCCAGCTGATCAGTTTCCTTTACTACTAGGCTCTTCCCAACCCCAAGCTTCCTGTTTTCCTTTGATGCATGTCCAGTTCTACATGCAATTTAGCAAAGTGAAGGAATACAATGATACACTTTTGGAAACCACCAGCCCCAGCCACCCCTTACATGTTACTCTGCTATACTATTTGATCTGAGGTGCTGTAGCTTCAAGGAAAGAGCGAGAGAGAGAGAGAGAGAGAGAGAGAGAGAGAGAGAGAGAGAGAGATTATTTGTGAGCCAATCCTATTTCTCAGCTAGACATTTCCTGTGGGTGCATAGTCAATCACTGCACATTTCCCCTTGTTGCCCTCCTTGCTATTTTTCCTCCAGTCCAAAGGGTTTCCGTTGCTCTGAGTGCCTTCTTGCAGTGTCTTTAGGAATAATGCCCTTGAGCCAATTTATGTGACGATACTCAAATGTGCTGTCACGGGCCTGGTCTTTAAACAGCGAACAACACTCCCTTTCACGTTTTCCTTTAACACCTGCTTAAAAAATGTACCCGGGTGTTCCCTCTCGACCATTATATTCCACAGGCATCAGTACATTCTGCTTTTTGACATTTCATCCAGTCTCATTGTCTTCGCCACCCATTCTCTCTCCTTCCTGTGTCCTCTCCCTTGATGATGATTCTGCTCTCTGCAGCTGGGACTCATTGGTGCCAACCACCGTTTACCCTTCTGTTTGGTTTCCTTCCTGTGGCTGACCTGACTAATGCTTTGCTCCCCTTTTTTGTCTCTTGCTAACCAATTATTTTCTTCTCCCCTGTATTTTTCTTCTTCTTCTTCTTTCATTCACTTAAACCTCTGTCATGACTACTGTAATCTTACAATAGAGAGTTCAAAGAAGAACAGGCAGAGATGCCATTGACATGATCCACAGAGGCCTCGACTGACCCCTGCCTCAGGTTCCTTAATGAATGGCTTATTTGCTATTCCATGAACTTTCCCATCACACGAGGGAGCTTCGGATACCTAGTGTGTTCTTTACTGCTAGATTATACCATTTTAAAATATTAATCTCCTTTCCCATTGCGCTAACCATGCCATCTACAGTTTCTTTCCATCTGGCTTTTCCATTCTTTTACATTTTCCTTGTCACTCATTTCTTTTAAACCTAACCCCCTTTTTGAGTCCTGTTCATCTCTACTGGCTCTGAATGCCCTGTGAATCTCAAGTTAGCATGTTTGGCTTCATGGAGTTGCAAGCCGCATGTCGAATCGGTGAAACATTAGGTCTTCTTGGCCAAGGCAGTTTGTTGCAAACGGCTGTGGTTTGTCATTAAGCAGAGCCTGGTTAAACCTCGGTTAGTCTTAATATCAGTGCCAGGACTAGATCTGGTGATAGAATGGACTGTATCATTTCAGACTGCAGGTGGAGAATTTGTGTGTCTTAATGCTGCCTTGCATTAAAAAAGAATCCAAACTTCCTTTAAAAGCAGAAAACTAGTAGAGTAAGGACTAGACTGGATGGAACATTTGTCGCTAAGGAATTCGTTTGATTTGTGGAGAGTGGCTTTAACTGAAATGCGTTATAAAATGGCACCCCCTTCCTGCACCCTGAATGGTACATTCTGTTCTTCTATCTTGGGATTCTACCACCCACATTCTACTGCATTTTTAAACCAGGTGGTTGGGTTGTCTTGCCACAGTTATCCATGCCCTGATAAAAGATCGGATTGATGTGACTGCTGTAATACTGTTGTATGTGGGACTTCCTTTGAACTTGCACTTGTCATCTTGAACATATCTCACTCTAGTTTAAAATTTCTCCGCTGCCTTCCCGTATTATTTCCAGATAGAACTCAGCATGCTGGTTTTACCTATAAAGTTCTTTTAAAAGTTGGGTGTTTTCTGTATGAGCCCGCCCCTGCTTCCGATATCCCCATCTTGGGAAATTAGGAAGGTGGCACCAGGAAATAGGGCCTTTTCTGTGGTGCTCA
This sequence comes from Rhineura floridana, assembly GCF_030035675.1. Taxonomy (NCBI): domain Eukaryota; kingdom Metazoa; phylum Chordata; class Lepidosauria; order Squamata; family Rhineuridae; genus Rhineura; species Rhineura floridana. The sequence goes on from NC_084496.1 coordinate 15,262,271, forward strand.
CCCCACCCCCAGAAATATTTGCTTGGCACCTTCCCATTTATTTTTATAGGTTCAAAATGGTTTTCATTTCCCATGCATTCTCATGACTGTTCAGCCGCTCCTTCTTGGGATCAGCTACCCTAATACATCCCATAGGTCAGTGGGTAGAGCATCTGCTCTGCATACAGTCTCCAGCATCTCCTGCTTAGGAGGACTTAGGCTCAATCCCCGGTTTCTCCTCCCACCTGTGTAGGGCTGGGAGGGACCCCTGCCCGAAACCCTGGAGAGCTGTTGCCAGTCAGTGCAGACAATACTGGACCAAGGGTGTGACTCAGTTTTTTATTGCTAAAGGTTTTACTTTGAAGGCTAACAAATAATAATAATAATAATAATAATAATAATAATAATAATAATAATAATAATAATACTTTAATTTATAGGCCGCCTATCTAGCCAATGGCCACTCTAGGCGGCTTACAATAAAACATGATAAAATACAATAAACAATAAACAATATAGCCAGTACAGTGTAAATAGAAAGCCAAGATCTACTGTTTTAAAATAGATAAATAAAATCAGTGCTTAAGTGCAGTGAAGGGGAAGGAGAATTCCCTCTGGAGCGAAGGGAGTGTGTGAGATCTTGCAGTCCTCAGGAAGGGGCCAGAGCAACAGTGGTAGAGGACATGGTTTGCACAAAGAAGTTCCTTGTTGCAGTCCCTGGCACCTCCACTTAAAAGGTTCTCAGGCAGCAGGAGAGCTCCCAGCAGCCTCAGCAAGCCAGTGTTTGGGGATGGTGGTAGCTGTAGTCCCAATAACATCTGAAGGGCCACAGGTCCCATCCCTGAAGGAGACAATATTGGTCTAGATCGGCCTTCCCCAACCTTTTGGTCACCAGTTGCTGGGACTCCAACTTCCATCAACACCAGCCAGCCTAGTGGTCAGAGATGGTGGATGTTGTAATCCAGGCACACTAGGGAACCCAAGGTTGGGGGAAGTTGGTCTAGTCCAGCTTTCGCCAACTTGTGCCCTCCAGATGTTTTGTACTACAGCTGCCATCAGCCCCAGCCATCACCCTATTATTTTGTGATTTTAGGTTGTGTTTCACTGTTATTAATGCTGTATTTTAAAATTGTTGTAACTGCCCTGGGACCTTTGGGTGAAGGGTGGGTTAATAATAATAATAATAATAATAACACATTTGCCTTCTTCATAAATACATACATAAATAAACCTCCATATTTTAACATTTCAGGTTATTGGGAAGAGGTTCAATGTTTGTGTTTTCACCTGAACAATTTCAGAGACTGCTCAAAATAAATCCAGACTGGAAATCCCGCCGGCTTCTCGATTTAGGAGCTGGAGATGGAGAAGTCACAAAAGTCATGAGTCCTCACTTTGAAGAAACCTATGCTACTGAGTTGTCTGAAACTATGATTTGGCAGCTTCAGAAGAAGAAATACAGGTATATTGCGCTAAACAGCCTCTGTACTATATTAGTGCTGCCACTTCTCCTTCAGGGAGAAGATTGCTCCCTGCCGCCACCATGGCTTACCAAAGCAGGCAGGCTATTATAAAATTCTACCTCTGGTTTGTGGGTGAGATGGAAGGAAAAGGAGGTTTGCCAGGAGAAAAATAACAAGTGTCCTTGCACTGTAGCATGTGTGTCAATAAAGGAGGAAGTGAGGGAGGTAGAATGGTACACTAAAAATCATCATTATCATCATTCCAGAATACTGGGACATGAATATCTAGTCTGCTACAATAATGATTTATACAAATCGGAGAAATATTACATATTTGCTTCTCTTTTTTTAGGGTTGTATTTGACTAACTTTTACCCAGAATAGACCCATTCAAATTAATGGACTGAAGTTAGTCATGGTCATTACTTTCAGTTGGTCTACTCTGAGTAAAAGTTAGTTGAAGCATACCTATTATTATTCGGATCTATATCTCGCTGTTCTACAAAATAACTGAGATGGCTTTTCAGTTGGGGCGGGGAGAGGGGAGGTAGTGCTCTTTGCGCTTGCTGAAAGGAGGAGTGCTGAGTAATAGCCATGTAGAAGTGATAGAGCAGATGTGGGAAATCTTTGGCCCTCCAGATGTTGCTGAACTGCAGCTCCCATCAGCCCTAGGAAGCATGACCAATGGCCAAGGACAATGAGAACTGTAGTTCAATAACATCTAGAAGGCAAAGGTTCCCACACCTGTGGTAAGAGCAAAGCTATGCTGCCAAGAGCCCAGAACACAGCAGCAGTCAAGATGCTTGAGTTGGAGGCTACAGAATCTCCAGCTAAAGAGCCAAACTGGGCTCAGGACTCTGAGCCTTCTGCTAGAGATCAGGAGTCCACTAAGCCTGAGGCTGACAGACAGGAGCCCCCAGGAGAACCTTGTTACAACATGTGTCTTGGGAACAAGTGTGTGAACCTGCCACCCACATGTCCCATGAAACACACCTTCTTGAGAGGAGGGGGATCTTTGCTAGGGATAAAACAAGCGCTTGGCCTGTTGGTCCAGAGGCAGCACCCTGAGTCTGAGGAACTGAAGGCCTCCCACAGTATCTCACCAGTCCAGCAGCACAGAGACCACACTGGATGGGAGGCTATGGAGAAGTGTCTGTCTTTAGGCCAGAGGGCTGATCCTTTAAAAATCCTAACATTATCCATAAGGGGGCGAAGCTTGGGAGAGGTAGTCTTGGGGCAGATTGTTAAAGAGGTCCAGTCTGCTCATGACCTTTATCAGAGCAAGTTGCTTATTTGGAGCTATGTGTGGTCCTGCAACTCCTGACCTGCTTTGCTGCTTCCTCTGCAAGATCCAGCATCAGACCAGAACACAACACATGAACTGTGACCAGGAAAGTCGGAGTGTCTTGATCCTGTACTTTACTGAGCTGCCTATGTGGCTCTCTTTACTTTTAGACTTCCTCCTCGTTGTTCTTCCTCTCTCTGGCCCAAGTAAATATAAGCTTATGCTGTGTCTATAACTGCACAGAAGCTATAGATTGCAATTTGCAGGGTGACTGTGCCATGCTGATTTTTTAAAAATATATTTTCTTTCAGAAGAATAAAAATGAATTAAAATATACAATGGATGTTTAGAGTTCATTATAAATTTGACAATTAGAACGCAGTTTGATTTTTACTGCTGTTACTGCCTTCCTCCATCTGGTGCCATTCAGATGCTTTGGATTATAATTTCCATCGGCCCCAGCTAGCATGGCCAACAGTCAGATGATGAGAGCTGTAGTCCAAAATATCTGGAGGGCACCAGGTTGGGTAAGGATGAGAGGTGTTACAATTAGCATGCACAAAAATGTGTTTCATTCAGATAAGTGGCTCTCTCCAAAAAGATGGTTGTGACTCTGGGAGGTTGTGATCTGTACATCTCTTTCTTGACAAAAGAGAGAAATGGGAACCACTCCTATGAATTCATCCTGTTTAGATCATCCCCCAACAAAGGATGCTGTCTCGTGTCAACTTCTCTGCCATCATTATTTGCCAAATTCTGCTGTACCAGCTGTGGATGGCATAACCTGCTCAAGTTTCCAGTGTTTGGCAATTTCAAGACAAGCTGTATCTAACAAGGCTAATACAATCTCATTGTATACAACCTTCACTGGAGAGTTATCAAAAACTGGATAGTAATGCAAATATTGGCGCTGGCTGGAGTATTCGCTGTATTAAATCTATGGTTATACCAGAAACTAGACTGAAAGTCTTCTATAAACTGACAACTTCACAGCATACAATGTAATTATTCTGTTTTTGCACCAGGGGTGGGGAACCTTTGGCCCTCCAGATGTCGCTGGACTACAACTCCCATCCGCCCCAGCAGGAATGGTCAATGGCCAGGGATTATGGAAGTTGTAGTTCAGCAACATCTGGAGGGCCATACATTTCCCATAGCTGCTTTTCACCCTCTCCAGTACATACCTAGTAAATTGTTATTTATGTGGCAAAGCCTTAATAGAGTACAATGTACCATGTTGATTTCTAGAACACCCCCACCCCGGCGAAAAGATGCCAACAATATAAAAATCCACTCTTGCCAACTTACATGCATGGCAGCCTAGACTTAACGAGCGGAGATTAACCCTTTCTTTGATTACTTTGCCTGCCTCACATCATTGCAGGCAGAAAGAGTAGTGAACAATCTGTCCTTGTCCTGTTGTAACCCTCTGCATTTTTCCCCTTCACCTATCCAGAGTGCTCGGCATCAACGAATGGCAGAGCACAGGGTTCCAGTATGATGTCATCAGCTGCTTGAATCTGCTTGATCGCTGTGATCAACCATTGACTGTATTAAAAGATATTAGAAGTGTACTGGAGCCTACTAGAGGCAGAGTCATCCTGGCTTTGGTTCTGCCCTTTCATCCGTATGTGGAAAATGGTAAGCATTTAACATGGGCTTTTTTTCCGGGAGGTACGGGAGAGGTGTGTGACTTCCCCACCCCTGCAGTAGTATGAGGATCTGTTCTGCAGGTGCATCATAAGGGCAGATTGTGATTGCAGACAGAGTGCCTAGGACCTATCGGTGCTTTATGTGTTGCCTGGCATGGTGTGACTGACATCACTTCCACGTTTGCTCCCACACTGCTCTAGAATATTTAACATGTATGACCAGAAGTACCGCCAAACCATGCTCTCAGAGCTGTACAGAAGCAACAACAGAAGCAGTTATATGCTCCAAGCACTGCTCCAAGTGATATGCAGAGTGCCTCTTAAGGCTTATTTAAAAGCCAATCATTGCCTGTAGTAGGAATAGATGGGCCAAATTAATTTGTTAGATGTTTTAGCTCAGTTGTGAGGAACCTTTTGCCTTCCAGATATTGCTGAACTACAACTCCCATCATCCCTGGCCATTGGCCATGCTTGCTGGGACTTGTAGTTCAGCAGCATCTGGAGGTTGTTCCCCCCACCTGTTCTAGCTGGTTGAGGTATGTCTCCACACCCAACCAATTCCAGCTGTAGTTGCACAGGAACTCACTCCACCCCTGTGCCGAGCTGACAATTCAAATAGTTCATTTTTTCCCATTGTGTAGTGGTGGTATTTCTTTTTTTTAAAAGTTTATTTAGTTTGAACAGCATACAAAAACTGAAATATTCAGCATATCATTCAATAATGTCCAGTATGCACCGAGAAAACAGACCTCAAATGGATCAAAATGACAAGAAGAGTATTTCAAAGCAAATTTAAAATATACATAAAGCAAGAAACTAAAAGTGCAGCCTTTTTACAATGCACAGAAGTTAGTAAGACAAATTTTAATTTGTAGGGAGTCTGTTCTTCAGTAGAAATGTATGCACATACCTTAGCAGAATATGGACCACAAATTGTGAGACAGTACTTTGTGTGTGTTTAAATTTGGGGGGAGGGTTTTTTTTGTTTTTCTTTGGGGGAATTAACATATGAGGAAAAGGGAAACCAGATTATGAGAAAAGAGTTGTTCTGGCTTTGGAATCCTTGTTTACCATTTTAGTTTCTGCATTACCATCAATTCCCAGACTTTGTTCATCCACCCCTGATAAGTGGGAGGGACATGTCTCTTATTTCCTTTATTGCAAGAAATGCACAAGATTATAAAATGTTATTCATGGCAATGAAAATAAAGATAATCTTGTGAGAAAGAGGTGGTTTGAGTGCAATACCAACTCTGGTTTTGTGGTGAAAGTACAAACCAAAGTTTGCTGGTTTGAACAAAACAGCAAACTATACTTTGCCACAAACCAGGATCATCGGGTGTGAGAGTACACACAGACTCCTCTCTACACATCATGGTTTGGGCTTTCATCTGAACCACCACAAAGAGTCTTAACTTTTACACTATTTTGAACTACACGTGTATGAAAGTAGAAATGCTTGACTTGGCAGTAAGTTCTATAAAATTCTATGTTGACAAAGTTTTTTATTTATTTTATTACATTTATACCCCACCTTTCTTTTCATCATAGAAACACAAGGTGGCTTATATATAGTTCCCAGGCAGTCTCCCACGCAGGCACTGACCAGACCTGACCCTGCTTAGCTTCAGCAGGGAGCTGGCCTTATGAGCCTTCAGACCATAGCCTGGGACAATTTGAGGGAGGGGGTGTTGCTGGAACACCACTGATGAGTGCACACAATTGTACATCTAGAGAAATGTCTTAATATCAGGGGTGCTGCCAGGTTTGAGGGGGCCCTTGTTATGTAAATTTGTATAGATCTTAGCAGAGATTGTCAATGGTCTGAAATGCATGTGTACCAAGTGTGTGCGTTTACCTAAGTGGCAGAAAAAAGCTACTTTATTTACAGAAATACATAGTAGATAGGAAAGTCATACCTAGTTCTAACTAACTAACTAAGTTGGAGGCGCAACACCCAGGTTTGGGAGTTGCCCTCATGGCTCAGGAGCAAGAGAGAAGACAAAGGTGTCTTCTCTCTCTCGGACAGTCGGACAGTTGAAGAAGAGAATAAAGGAAAGGGCAGCAGGAGGAGGGGCAGATAAGCTTCCCTAAGCATATCAGTCTAACGACGGAAGGAAGTCAGTCAGAGCATCACAGGTAAAGATAGTCAAGCCTAGCCATCAGGAGGACCTTAATTCTATCTCCCTTCTGGAACATAAACAAAAGAACAAAACAGGAGTTGCTCTTGCCCCACTTCCAACAGCCATGAGCAAGGTTCCCTCGCAGAAGGAGGATGACACCACCCTGGTTACTCTTCTCCTTCCTACACTGCCCTGGCAGCTCTGCAACTTTCTTTCTTCTCCCTTGTCTCCTGCTCCCCCCTTACAGATGCCACCCCTCATCTTGTTCCACTGCCACTGTTTCTGGTGTTTTTTCGGAAGGCCAGAGACCTCATGCCGCTGCTTAAGCTGACCTAAGTTGCAAGTGCCAATTGCTTTTGCATCTTCTCTATCTTGCATTGCAGTTCTACACTTCAGCTTCTTTCTTTGGGTTTGTAATATCTTAGGATGACCAAGTTATCTTCTCCCTTTTCTCTTACCTCCATGTAGAGATGTGAAGGCCCAGGAAAAAAATGGAAAAATTCAGGGAAAAACCCAGGTTTTTTCCATTTTTTTCCTGAATCCTTTTTTGTATTTTTCTGAAAAATTAGAAAAATTGAAGAACCTGAAGAAAAAATGGATTATGGGATGTTTAATTTTAGCATGATGAATAAAATGTTTTGTGGAATGTTGGTCCCCCCTTTTTCTTAGTTCTTTTTATGGGAATGGATTCTTTATGTCTGTGTGACACCGGAGGACTAGCAGAGACATAAATAATTTTCTTTGTTATTAATGTTGATGGTTCCTTCTGTTTTTTAAAATTGTTTTTTGCCTGCTCTTCATATACTGGCAAAGCAAAAGAGGTTCCTTACAGTTCAGGTGTTCCTTACAGTTCAGGAGCTTGTAGCTCCATTTGTTACCAAAACAAAGTAAAAATTTTAAAAAGTAAATTCAATTTGTAATAATTGTTTGAATAAAATGTACTTTTAATATATCAAATGTGATAATTGTATGCCATACCAACATGTACATAATTACATTTTATGTTCTTGAAGTAACAAAGTGACCTACAATCAAAAAAATGCTAATATTGCATTTTTTCAATTTTTCTGAAAATTTCTGTTTTTTCCCAAAAAAACCCTGGAAAAAAGTTTTTTTCCCCCATGGCTTCAAAATTTCCAGAAATTTTACATCTCTATCCCAATGCTCCTGCCCTTTTGTCCAAGATCCAGTTTGGTAACTGTACAATAGAAGTCAGTGCAACTTCCTGGCAAAGCAAGTGATGAGCAACAAGTACATATCAGCTTTTGTTCCTCATGGTTCAAAGCCCAGTGTTTACTTTGAGATCAGGATGTTAGATATGTACCCCTCTAAAGTACGAAATGGGTTGTCCTTCTTAAAGAGGCACAGGCTTTTTAGAAAGGCAGCAGAAAGATGAGAGTGGGTGAGAGAATAAAGGGAAGGTAGAAATAAACAAAGGGAAAAGGACGGAAAGCTACTAAAATCTCTGAGGGACATTTTGGATATTATGATTTTATTTATTAAGTTTATATCCCACCTTTCTCCCAGGATAAGCCCAGGCAAACAAGCAATAAAACACTAAAAACATCTTTAACAGCAAAACATCTTTTTTAAAAAATCTTATAAACAATTCCAACACTGATGCAGGCTGGGATAAGGTCTCTACTTAAAAGGCTTGTTGAAAGAGGGAGGTTGTATCCAGTGTCAGTCCTACTCAGAGTAGACCTATTGAAATTAGTGGTCTTGAGTAACTTAGATTCATTAATTTCATTGGGTTTACTCTGAGTAAATGTAGTTGGATGCAGTAAGAAATTCAGGCAGGGCCTGAATGTACATTACACTCAGCGCAGGAGCCAATCCTGGCCTTCCTATGAGTCTACCTGTATGATGCATATGTGAATGTAACAAAACAGATTGGGTTGTATCCAGTTCAGTTATATACTTAATTCATGGAGGATACAAGCCACAATAGCTATATCCTACCTCTACTATCAGGCAGTATGCCTTCAACGCTAGTTGCTGGAATCACAAGTAGGGGGAGTGCTCTTGCACTGAGGTCATGCTTGTGGGCTTCCCACAGGCATCTGGTTGGCCACTGTGAGAACAGGATGCTGAACTAGATGGGCCATTGGCCTGATCCAGCAGGCTCTCCTTATGTTCATATACTCAGAATAGACCTATTTCAGTAGGACTAGCATTAGATATAACCTACTGAGTTTTTTAGGCGAACAGCTCAGATATGTAAAGTATGAAGAAGGCCTCAGTATTAGGGCCTAGTTAATCCCCATGTAACAATTAGTAGAATTCAATTTGCAAGGGGTTCATGTAAAAGTTTACTGTTCTGCTTCATACACACACAAAATAAAAATCTTTCATTTTACACCTGACCCTCTTACAAGAAATATCTGGAAGTGATGCATCTTTGGTCTTAATGATTTTTATATATGTTCATTTATTTATATTTTTATTGAGTTTTTGTTTTAAAAGAAATATTTTATACAGCAAAGACGACAATAGTGAAATAAAAAAAGGATGGATACAGAAAGAAAATACAGTGAGAATACACACATAAATACTGGCAACGTGTTTGTGTGGAGGGAGGAATTGGGGAAGAGAGGTGGCATTCAGGTACCGGCCCATCATTGCCCAGTGCCCATTATGCAAATAAGTCCATCTTTCTGCCATTTGTGGAAGGTCACTTGCTTTCTGGTCAATACTTCTGTGTTGACTAGCTGCCATAAATGGTGAGCAACATTTCTGTGTTGCAGTGGTGAAAGGTATGTGTTAAGGCTGAGCTGTAGGTAGCTGTTGAGCGGGAGCCAGAGTTCAAACCCAGGGGGTCAACAGCAGGAGGGCTGAAACCAGAGAATAAGCCAAGGGTCAGAATGAGCCAGAGCCAACTAAGATGCTTATTGTCCAGGCAAAGTCTCAGCTTGAACAGGAAGCCTTTATAGCTCTTCCTGTTGATGAGAGCCAGCAGCCAGCTGTGGTGGTTGGGGTCACTCTAGAACCTGGGAACTTCCTTTGCTATCTTGGGAAGTTACCCAGCCTTGTGTCTCTATGAGTCAACACATTTCACAGCCTACGCAGAGCTGTGAGCTCCTAGTTCTAGGCAGCTCCTGGCCAGCATGCAAATGCTACATTATCATTTAATATTCTGGTTAGAATACAATTTCTTTGCAAAAAATGCTTTGATGGCCAACGGAGGTTTTTAATATATTAAGCTCATACCTCTTCCCCAAAATAGTCAATGAATGAATCACATTTTCAGTTATACAGTACTAAACCCATGGAAAAAAGTTCATCTAATTTATCTATGGTAATTTATCTGTTGTGCGGCTTTTATCCAAACGCCCCTGCAAGAAAATAAAACAGCATGTCCAGTCACTTGCTAGTATGCAGCCACAGCAAAATATCTTACAAAATAGTATGATCATAAAGGAACACATTAGCTGCAGTGGTGCACTATGATACTCTTCCATCATTTTAAAAAAGACTAATAGATAGCCATAGAGCCATCAATATTTTGATGGAAGAAAACTGATCTTTACACCATATTAGCATCCATTCCCAAGCTCAAATATTAGCTTTCTATGAAATATTATCCTCTCTGGAATATTTGTATACAAGACTGTTTTTTTAAAATCCTACTTTCTGTAACTTTGTATTATCACAACCTATTTACATGAAATACATTTTACGTGAGTTGCAGGATGCAAGAAGAATTATATAGTTTTCAGAATTGCTTGTGCTATGGATTAGATAAGGGAACAACAGGTACCAAGTGACAGTATATGCACGTGTGCACGCACGCACGCACGCACACACAATCTCATTCACATTAATTGCTAAGCTTAGAATAACAGGATGGATAACCTTGGCATAGCAACACAGCATATAATCCAGTCTCTGTGCTGCTCCCTCATGTGTTCCTTTCTTTCCCCTCCATTACCAATATGCTATGATTGTCATTATTAACACACTTCCACTTCTTTTTTTATGTTCCTGGCTACTTACATGCCTACGTTGTCTCTTGTGCTTCTTTTTGCAGAACTCCTTTGCAATTGCTTGACAAACTGCTTCTCTGCTTCCTTTACCCTGGAAATTTAAAAAGGAGGCTTTGAATACTTGTCCTGCCTAACTGTGTATGGCACACTGATTTGTTTTTAACTGAAACTCAGAAAACATGCCCTTCCAGTACTGCTGAAGTGACAGGAAACATGTCTGCTGTTAACTATGTGGTGGTTTAGTGTAGGTGCAGGCTCATAACAAACTACCTTATACATAGGATCATTGGTCCATCTGCCTCAATGTCTCCTCTTACCCTCCAAGTGTTGTTGCGCTGCAACTTGCATAATCCCTGACCACTGATTGTGCTGGCTGAGGCTGATGGGAGTTGGAATTAAACAACACAGCTGAAGGTCCACAGGTTTCCCATCCCTGATATATGCTATCAAACATAACAACAACTCAGTTCTTTCCAAACTAAATGGCATTTGCTCTGCAGGGTTTCAGGTGGGAGTCTTTCCCACACTGGAGATGCCAGAGATTGAATCTGGGACCATGCACACACTAGTTACGTGCTCTACTTTTTCCAAGCTAGGTCTGTGTTCTACTGCTGAGCTATTGCCCTGCATCTTTGAGGGAGAAATGCATTCATTTGGGGGAGGGTTCTTGTGATTTGAATTGGGTTGCAGTTAGCATCTAATTAGCACTGCTTGCTCCTCCCCCCAGTTTAGATCTGTGTTCTTCCTTGCAAAACCTTGCTGTGTTATGTTATATACAGCAGGACCTGGATATGTTGCCGCTGTCCGTTCATTGCGTTTGAAAAGCATCTTGAGGATGCACCCTCAGAAGCAATCTTTGTGGTATCTTTTCTCTTCTGGAGCTGCCATCTTCTCCCCAAGTTTTCCAGTCTAATTATACCAAAAGGCTGAGATCTCCTGATTTCAGCAGCAAGCAACTAATTCTGTAGCACTTGGAATCTAAACCCCAGCATTGTTGCTTCAGACTTTTTTAGCAGCAGCATTTGCAACTACATTTTTATGGGACAGTCACCCACCCATCCCAACTCCCCTGGCTGACTTTCCTGCTTTCCTCTGGCAGGGAGCACAAGTTGGTCAGTGTGCCCTGGCAAACATCAGCAGGTTGACTATTATTTATATACTGTTAGTATCAGAACAGGCTTCTGAGTGGTTTGCAAGCATTGAAACCAGTTACACAAACATTACAAATGTAAACATCCATAATTAAAATATGCAATAAAACCTGTTTAAACAATATAGCAATTAAAACAGGAGACTTGGGTTGAGATACCTCTACAAGGGAAGGAGTGGCTGCTTTAGTTCAGAGCAAAGGGGCAGGGAACCTGTTTCACTCCAGACGTTGCTGGAGTCCAATTCCCATCTTCCCTGTACTGGTCATGCTGGCTGGGGGCTGATAAAAGTCAAAGTTCCACAACAACTGGAGAGCCCCACGTTCCCCCTCCCCATTCTATAGTGATAGCAGCCATAGTGTGGCTCCATTTCCCCAACTGGAGAAATTGAATAAGATGATGAGGCAGCTGCATCTGTGTTCAGGCCTCATATATAGCAGCAGTGGTTCCCTGCAGGCATTTTTTTCAGGCTACAAGGCTGCTTTGTAGCCTAGAAACTTTATAATCTTCTGGCTTCTAAGTGTGTGTGCAAGACAGCCTTATTTTTGTTTTTTAATTGTGTGCAATATACTGGCTCGTTGCAGATTTGAAATGCGACAGATAGGATGTGCAATCAAATGTTGCCATGTGGAGTGCTCCTGTTCAGGGCTCCAGCCAGCCATGTCCTCTTACAAGATGCTCCATTTCATTCCCCCTCTCCCCCAGTTTTCTCTCTGAGTAACTAGTCCACATTCTGTAACTACTGAGGATGCTCAGTGTTGTCACTGAGTAGTTTGGGGGGTATTTTCCTTAAGGTGTTGGGTTTTTTTAACTAAAGTTTTTGTACTTCTGTAAACCTTGGGGATCCCCCAGGCCTGCTGATATCTCCTCCTTGTGCATGGGTAGTTCTTTTTTTGGTCATATAAGGATCCATCCTTGGAGAATGAATTCGCTATTTAGTATATATATAACAGGAACACTTACACTAACAGTGGGCTTTCCTTTCAAGTCTTGTTTCTCTGTTTTCTTGAATGTAGGCTGTAAAAACAAAGATGATTGATATCTTTTAGCAAAGATTGTCTTCAAGCAGCAGAAAAGCATCTAGTATGAATGGGTTGTATCCAATGACATGAATGGAATATTGGTGATATTAATTGATTTATATGGATCTTCTCTGAGTAGAACTAGCACTGGATACAACCCAAGGTCAACCAACAGATAGGCTGAGTTTTTTGCTGCCATCAAAGTGGGGGCAAGGCAACACTCCAGAGGGAGGACATTCCAATGTCTGGATGCAGCCACTACAAAGCCCCCCTCTTTGGTCCCTGCCAGTTGCGCCTCTGACACTGGCAGATCCTCACCTGCGGAACTTAATGCCCATACTGGTTTGTATCAGAGCATGGGACTCTTCAGGTACCTTGGTCCTGAGCTGCTTGGGGCTTTAAAAGCTGGAACCAGCACTTTGAATTGGATTCAGAAGTGAACTATAGACAAGACATTCTGTAACGAGAGTCACACGCTCTCTGTAACCTGCTCCAGTCAGTAGTCTGGCCACAGAATTTTCAGCCAGCTGCAGTTTCCAAACACTTTTTAAAGGTAGCCCCAAGTAGAGAGTATTGCAACAGCCCAAATGAAAAAATCCACCAATTGTCTGGCTCAGCATAAGGCAGCTTCCTATGTCCATTCCCAGGTTTTTTGAAACTGGCTCTGCTGCCGTCATGTCTAGTTGGGCCCCATGTGAATTTGCAGAAGTGATGAGGTTGTAATTGTCACATGTCCTCTATCTGAACATTTTTTAAAAAAGAAACCTCTCTCTACAATATGCAAACAGACTTACAACTAAAAGCTGGTTTTGGTTTTTATGTTGAAGCTGGAGACGGAGATCATAAACATACCTTAGTGAAGAACTTAGAGACTGCCAATAGAGCAACAAGATATAGGAACAGCAGCACTGAGATGGCCAACATGGTGTTATGAACTCCTTGGCTATACATCCTAGTCTCTTTATTAATAACAACAAAAAGAATACAGTGAGTTTAGGTTACGTTTACATTATTGTTATAGTATGAATGATGACTTTTTTCTTGTGATTCCACCTTGAGGGCTCTGGACCCTCTTCATATACACATTTAACAAAGGAAGCTGCCTTTTTCTAGATCCAGTTAATTTTCCATCTTAGCCCATTTTACCTATCCTGACTCAGTAGTGGCCTTTCAGAGTCTCGGGCAAAGACTTTCCCCCATCCCCTGCAATGTGAGCTTTCTAACTGGAAATGTCGTGGATTGAACTCTGAGGCCTTTCTGATACTCCACCACTGACCTATGGCTGCTCTGCCCCCAGTGCTTAATTTCATGCTTGTGGTGTCCCAGATGCTTTGGTTTTAGTTTTCTGCCTGAGAAATGGAAGTACGTTTGGCGCACAGTTTATAATTTTATTTAATATATGGAACTTACTGGCACAGGAAGAGGGGATTAAACAAATTTAAATAAAACTGATCTGTCAGTGGTTAGTAGTTATGATTACTAAATGGAGCCTCTATGTCCAGGGGCTCTATACCATTGAATACCAGTTGTTGCGGGATGAACAATGGGGCAGGGCAATTAGTCATCATGCGCTATGCATGGGTATAAGACCTAGTTCTATGGAGAAAGCTTGAAGGAGCTGATCATGCTTCGCCTTGAGAAGTGACTATTAAGAGGTGACATTATTTTATTTATTTTCCTATACTGGATAGTGGTGAGATGGCGGAGACATGAAAAGTACAAGCCAGAGGGAAAGAGAATATTTTGTCATCGAGGCAGGAGCCATGAGCCAGAGTTTTCATAGGTGGGACAGAGTAATGGGCAGATTTAAAAGGACTTGCTACATGTTGCCACAAGAAAAGGTGCACAAGGTGGGCAGCGGTGGTGTCAACAAGATACAAAGGTTGCTCAGGGGGAGAAGAATTTTGTAGGAAAGATGAGCAGCTGAGTCTCAGATAGAGTAGACCAGACCAGTTTCATGTACCACAGTTATGAAACCAGGAGCAGGTGTTAGGCATGCAAGTTCCTCTCCTTACTCATTAGCTTCAGCACTTCAATCAGCGTTAAAGTAAGCCATTGTTTCCCATTACATCCAAAACAGGAGCTGCAGTTTATTACTGGCTTCTTAACCAGGATCTTAAACCCAGGATCAAACCATGGTTTTAAAATACTGGTTAACAAACAGACATTAAGCCATATTTTTTGTATTTCTGAGATCGCAAGAGACTCTTTACATAGGACTGAAGCACCAAAGTCCGTACCTGAGGTGAGGCCAGAGATGAATCAAGGGAGGAATGTGCAGGACCAAAGCTTGTTTCCAGCTTCATTAAACCATGGTTTATGAATTTGTGATCATTACATCTGAATCAGTTCACTGAGTTTGAGATAGTTATCAGGCTTGTTTTGTGTCTGTATGGTTGGTTCTGATTAGTGTGAACATGAAAATGTCTTAAGCAGAGTCAGTTCACTGGTCCGGCTAACTCAGTATTGTCTGCACTGATTGGCAGCAGTTCTCCATGGTGTCAGGCAGGGATCTTTCCCCCTCACCTGCTATCTGATCCTTTTAACTGAAAATGCCAGGGATTAAACCTGAGACCTTCTGCATGCAAGCATGTGCTTTTCCACTGAAGTATAGCCCCTTCCCAGTGATAATTTGAGTATTCATAGAGAGCAATATTTGACCAGCACGTGGGATATAAATTTCCTAAAAATAACACAGAGCAAATCCCACACACAATAAAATAGCAACCGACCTCTTATCACTAACATTGTTCCGCTCCCAGTTTGCTTGGAGGTGGGTGCACCTGAACGTGGAAATGCTACCCCACAAACATAAATTGCGCTGTCTTCTGCAGTGACTTTGTTGATTTCAAGCGAAGTCTGGTTGTTTGGTGTTAAGTCAGATACTTTAAACTTTGTGCTATTTAGACATTCAGGAGTGCACAGATTTTCATGGGTATGTGCAAGATATCGAAACCATAGGATGGTGGGAGTGGATGTGGGGCATCCATCAGCAAAAAAAGTACATGGTATAGCAATATTATCTGATGCAGGATCGCCTTCCATGGATTTAGGTTGAGTTACTGTCACTTTGCACTGATCAGTACCTGCTGAGGAGCAATAAACATTCCTTGATGAGAGAGCATATCAGAAAAGGGTGAAGAGTTGGGGCTTTGCGTATTAGAATGCAGGAGTTTGCAGTTAGTTCTTGATTGCACAGTTCTCACAAACCATTTGAATCATCACCTTTACCAGCTTACTTTATTGTGATTTATAATCCAATCCTATCCATGTTTCCCGAGAAATAAATCCCACTGAATTCTAAGAATCATGGAATAGTAGAGTTGGAAGGGGCCTATCATTGGCCATCAACTCCACCCTCCTGCTCAATGCAGGAATCCAAATTAAAGCATGCCTGAAATTAACTGTGTTTAAGATTGCAGCTTTTAATGCTGATTCTTTAGCTTTTCTGAAAAGACTAATAAGGCATACATATATTCTGTGTTTTTTATTTTATTTTAGCTAGCACAGAAAAAGCATAGAATGCATTATTGGGCACAAAACAGAGTATTCAAAAAATCTTGGTTTGGCTTAGTATTATGTGTAATCCAGGTCCCAGTATGCTATATATAAGATGATGTATACAAGATACGGGTTCAGCCTAGGTATTTGTGAGACCCTTAACTGAAGAAAATACCTTCTAATTCTTTTCTGTATATTGGGTAGTATTCAACTAGTCCCACTCAGAGTAAACCCACTGAAACTGATGAACCTATGTTGAAAATGGCAATGGACAGTCGTTAAGTCATGTCCATTAACTTCAATGAGTCTCCCCTGAGTAGGACTAGTGTTGAATACCACCCATTGTTTTGAATTTATTTTGGAGATTTTTCCTGCAGCTTGAAATAACTCCTTCAAGATGAATTGCAAAAGCTTTTATTATTATTTTGCTTTACTAATCTCTCAAAACAGTCACAGAAAAAGAGAAAATGTACAGCTTAATGAAAACGTCAGACTCTTAAACATGTTTTATGATTGGTAGAATGACTGTGGTCTGATAAACAGAATTTGTAAGTTAACTGGGACTGAGAGGAAACCCTTTCTCTTTCTTCCTAGGCTGCGTACACACTAACTCGTTCGTAGTGCAAACATGTAGTTTTTCTCAATCCAAAATTGTTCATGCTCATCTTCAGCATGCTGCTTTCAATCTAGATTGATTCTAGATCCTGCCAGCCACAAGGGTAGGTGTGGTTACTTGATACCCCTTTTGAAAACCCTCCCCTTGGTTAGGTTTTCCACACCTTTTCCTTCCTGCACATACCCCAGGTGACAAAAGAAGTGGGGATTGCAGTCTTGGTGTATGCCCTCCCACAGCTTCATTGGACAGGTGTGGATGCACCCCCATGGCCAGGACTGCCTACAGCTGCTTTCATACAGACATACTGTGAGGTAATGAAGAATCAACCCGCAATGAGCTTTTTTTTTCAGAATGAAACCAGTTTCCCAAGAAGCGCTTTTCAGGGGGGAAAAAAAACTGCAAAAGTTCTAGATTGTGTGTGTAAGTTGTAGAAAAAGCAAGTGCTCAGTCTCTCCATTGATTCTAGAATAAAATGTCATGTGTATGTAGCCCTACTTAATTTGGCAAGATGCTACAAGCATACTTGGGGCTGCCAGGAGTCCACAGGTGACTCTTCACCTTTTTAATGTGTGTGTCTACTAAGACAAAATACCAAGAAAGCAGATCTGACTCTATGACAGGGTTGGGGAATCGATGGCTCTCCAGATGTTGTTGGATTCTCAACTCCCATCAGCTCCAACCAGCAGGACCAATGGTCAGGGATGATGGGACTTGGAGTCCAGCAACATCTGGAGGGCCACAGACCCTTTACACACTGACATGTTGGATTCTAAAATAATAAGACATCATTTCATGAGGTCATCTCTTTATATCCCATCTTTTCTCCAAGACGTTCAAGGTAGCATACATGGTCCCTCTCCCCCATTTTATCCTCACAAGTCACAACAACCCTGTGTGATGTAGGTTAGGCCAAGAGAGAGTGACTGGCCCCAGGTCACTGAGTGAGCTTCAAGGCTGAGTGAAAATTTGAACATGGCTGTCTCCCTGGTCTTTATTATTACCATTGTCTTTATTTTTACCCCGCCCTTTTTCCAAAGCTAGAACTCAGGGTCTTGGTCTTGGTCTGACATGTTAACCACTATACCATACTGCTTCTGCAGCTCAGGAATTTTTAAAAAACATTAATGAGATGGAACTGTGGATGCCCATTAGTTGCCGGGCTAAGTTCAAGGTTTTAGTTTTGGTTTACAAAGCCCTATGCAACTTAGGACCAGGATACCTGAAAGATCAATTTACCCCTTATATATCCAGTCGATCACTGCATTCTGCAGGTGAGGGCCTCCTGCAGATACCATTTATCAGAAGGTCTATTCCACACAACTTAGGAAGCGGACCTTTAGTACTGACACTTTGGAATTCCCTCCCTTTAAATATTAGACAGGCCCCATCTCTGTTAACTTTTCAGCTCTTAATGAAAACCTTCCTCTTTCAACAAGCCTTTTAAGTAGAGACCTTATCCCAGTCTGCGTCTGTGTTGGCATTGTTTTTTAAGATGTTTTTGAAGCTTTTTGGAAAACGTGTTTCTAAAGATGTTTTGTTTTAATATGTTTTTAAAGTTGTTTTGTTTTAATACATTTTAAAGTCTGCTTTTAAGATGTTTTAGAGTGTTTTTAGTGTTCTTGTTTGCCGCTGTGGGCTCCTTCTGGGAGGAAGAGCTGGATATAAATAATTAAATAAATAAACACAAACTCTTTGAAGATCCACTGCCTGACCCAAAGATTACACTTCTTAACTGATGCTACTTCCAAGAAGGTGCTTGTTGAACCAGACAGACCTTTAAAGGAGGTGTGGGGAACCTTTGGCCCTCCAGAGGTTGCTGAACTCCCATCAGCCCCAGAAAGCATGGCCAATGGCCAAGGATGATAGTTTAGTTCTGCAATATTTGGAAGGCCAAAGGTTCCCCACACCTCCTTTAAAGAAACAGGCCCTTAACTTGAGGTGAAATATAAGCTTCTAGTTTTCTGTACAAATCGACTATCAAATATCACGCCCCATGGAGCACAACTAATATTGTTTGAGAACAAATAAACAATAAATAAACAAACAAATTTCTTTGGGAGAAAGGCAGCAGCTTGATGGCTATGCCAAGTCAGGTTGAGTTGTTCAAGCGTCTGGCTTCCCTCTGTTCATAAACAGCAAATATATAGCCTCTTTCTGACTCTGGGCTGATGCATAGAGGCAGGGACTGGCAGGATGCAATCCTTTCACGTCATTGCTTTTTTCTCTCTTCTCTCTCTGCCCCCCCCCCTGAATACATGTGAGGGCTCACGATTATGAAAGCACTCCCATGATTAACAATAAATAAAGCAAGCCTCATGTTTTCAAGTGTTCTCTATGATTAAGCTTTTCATGCAGAAGAAAATCTTTGTGGGCTTGGGAGAAGGTTGTGCTCTATGAGCATCTACATGTTTTCAATCTGCTCACATTCTTCCTGGTATCGTCTTGGGCCCAAATAGAACTATTGATGATTCACTGTAGCTGCAATGCAAACACACTCACTAGGGAGTAAGCCCAATGAACCCACTCTCCCCCCCCCAGTAAACTTGTGTAGGATTGCACTGCATGTCTGTCAACTAACCTATACATCAGGAGTTCTTAAACTTGGGTCCATGGACCCTGTAGGGGGTCCATGAATCGGTTTCAGGGGGTACATGAACTGGGGGCAGAAAAAATCAATTTCCAGTGCAATAAAATTAATTGTATGCAAAAGTTTGTGTGAATGTGTTTATGTGCATTTTTCTGGGGTCCGTAGATTTCATCAGATTCTCAAAAGGGTCCCTAACCCAAAAAAAGGTTAAGAACCGCTGCTATGGATTGTACAGTGAGAGACTAGACATGATGTATTCCTTCTAGATCTCACATAATTCAGAAATAATGCAAATAGTTGGAATTTTCAGACCTTCCTCTTCCAATAAGCCCATTTAAGTGTAGATCTTTCCCAATCTGCATCTGTATTGGAATTGTTTTTAGATGTTTTAATAGTTTTATCACGTGTGTGTTTGCCGCCCTGGGCTCCTTTGGGAGGAAGGGTGGAAGAGAGATAGAGAGTGTGTGTGTATAAAATTAACAACCGTATATATATTCAGAGGAGGAGCCATATTAATTTCTTCTACCAAAAACAACAGACTCTTGTGGAACCTTAAAAACTTAACAAATGTATTTTGGCACAGTCCTGAGTTGCAAGCACATGTATATGGGGGGAGGGGAATTGTAAACAGTGAGGTCAGCGGGAAATGAAATTGAGAAAAATATATGGTGATAATAGTGTAATTAAGAAGGATAAGTTACAAAACTGTTATTGACAACACAGTCATCTTGGCATTGGAATGCTAATTAAACACACATAATGTGTCAACAATCCTTTTACTTGGTCCAGTTCACAAATGGTTATGGAATCATTTTAAAGCAGAGAAAGATTTGTACTTCTCTTGCCATTTGCCTCACCCCACCCCTGTCTTGAGTTTCCAATCTTTTTCTGATGTTCTGTGTAGGAACTGTGATGTTGTTGACCGTTATTTTTAAAGCTAACAACAACTGAAAGGGTTAAGAGAGAATTCCTTACCTGCACAATATGCCCAGGTAAATTCCAGCAGCAGAATCAGAACCGATTCTTTCACTGTTGCCATTTTGTCTGCAAGATCTCCTCCAAAAGTGTTTCAGCTCAAGAAAGTGGAAGTACGACTGCCTGAAATGGAAGCAAAATGGGAAACCCTTGTCGCTTGCCGTTCTTCATGTTGCACAACAGAGGAAGTTCCTAGCAGCATATTTACAGGCTATAAATATAGCACAGGGTGTCTTTCTGTGTGACCATGCTGGTTTATTTAGTAAAAGTTGTTACTTTTACTGTTTTTATAAGAGCTACCTCTCTAGAAATTGTAAAAAGAAAAAGAAAAAAGGAGGATTAACTAACTATCCTCTTCTGAGAACAGCAGATTCTTTTGTTACAGGTGGCTCATGCAAACAGAAAATGGAAAACCATTCAGGGTCATCAGATAATAATTATTACATTTTTGTGTCCCATCTTTCCTTCAAAGGGTGTACGTGGTTCACCACCCCCATGTCCTCCCCTTGACAAGGAGTTCACAGGAGCACAACAGTGCAAAGCAGCACCATGGAAAGTTCCAAGTGAGCAACAAAGTTTAGGGTCACATCCACACCATCAGTTTGAAATCCATGGCTTTCCCCCCAAACCCCCTGACCGTTTCAGCCTCATAATAATCTTGTGAGGTAGGCTCAACATGGTGATAGTAGCTGGGCCAAGGTCACCCAATGCAACTAGTGGATGAGGGAGAATTTGAACCCAGGTTTTCCTTAGTCCTAGTCCAACAGACTAATCCACCATACCACTATTGCACGGATAGTCTGACATGGAGGAAAGTTCCTTTTCAAACAAAAATGCCACCACTGATTCTGATCCTTAGAGCCCTTAATGCAGCCTTCCCTAGCCTTGGGTGTTTGAGTACTACCTCCATAATTCCCAGCCAGCATGGCCAATGATGAAGGAATATGAGTGCTGCAGTCTAGCAACATTGGGGTTCCCAGCATTGGAGAAGGTTGCTTTATAGAGGCTCAGGTCCAGCAAATCTAAGTCTGCTTCCTCCTTACTATGACCTCAGAGCAGCAATGTGTGTTGGTTTATCAGCATCTTCTGTGTGCCAGCTTAAAATCTGAAATTGCATATAGTGTGTGTGTTTATGTGTATATCCATTTTTGTAAAGTGGTGTAAAAATAGTACAATTTTCTTTTTGAAAATTTAGACATTTGTATAAATAGGGTTTTTTTTCTGTAGTTTTGTTTTAGTAATGTCTTTGTTGTGTTTGTTTTTCCATTTTTCCCTTTTGTTTGTGTTGGAGTAGAGAATTCTTATTCAAATACACATAGTATTTATGCTAATTAAAATAACTTTCTAGATATGATTTTATATAGAGAGATGAATATTATAATTGTACTATAATAGTTGGGAATTGTATTTAATTAACACAATATTTTTAATCTGGAAGAGGAAGAGACATTTTCAATGAGTGCGCTACAGTGATGAAACTTCCTTTCTTTCCCTAAAGGTCTACCAAAGCCTCAGCATATTTTATGAGCCCAATGCACACTTACCTGGGAGTAAGCCCCATTGAACCCATGAACTTATTTCTGAATAGACATGTATTGGATTGCAGCCTTAGTGTGTGACATATTTTAATTTTGATCTTTTTTTATGAACTTAGGTTAAGCTGGAGATCATTTGTGTGATTCTTGCTTGATAGAGTTTTGTGTTTGCCTGTTGTTATTTTTTCTGTGTATATTTATTCCCTGCAACCTTCCGTATCAAGCAGAATGAAAACCAAGAGGGACCAATGGCCAAAAATTCATGTGGCTGATTAAAATCAATAAATAAAACTTGAGACGCTGTCACTGCCTCTTTGGCTTGACCTTTCCCTCAGATCCTCAGTTCACAACGGCCTATTTTCCAAAGCTCCCTTGTTTGGTCACTCCCTTGTACATAGCCCTTCCTGATCTTAAGCGAGGGTTGGGTAACCTTAGGCCCAGGAGCCAAATGCAGCCCTCCAGGCCCCTCTGTAGCTGGCCCCGGAGACTCTCTCCAGGCCACACTTCCTCCACAATTACACTCTTCACAAGCCCTGCTTCACACCATCCTTCAGTGTTTTTGCCTTGCCAGAATGTATCCTTGAACTCTGATAATGCCTCTTGCTTGCGTGAATGGAGGATAGAGGTGGGGGTGTAGAAACTAGCCTACTGTACAAAGGTTGCATTAATTTTTGATGCTCTGCCCATTTTTCCTTCTGGCCCTGCCCACCACTGACATGTGGCCCCCAGAAGGTTGCTCAGAGGGAAAGTGCTCCTTGGTTTGAAAAAAGATCCTTAAGCATCTCTGCCCACCTGCCAACCCTTACAACGCAGAGCAGTTCCCATCTCTGGAAGGTTAGGAGCGAAGTGGTGGTGTTCTCACCCAAACTGCTCTTTCACTTCCCCCATAGAAGCTACACTGTGTGGTGACAAAAGAGCGGTTTGAACATTCATGATATTGACATAACTTTAGACTGAAGCAGACAATAGTTTTTAAGAAAACTGAAAGTGGTTTGAGGGAGGCATTGTTTCCCATAGTATATGTACTCATTTTCTCCCACAACGTTTTAAAAAAATGTTTTTTGAAGTTTTTTTTAAATGCATAAACAGATACACACACAACAAAAAAGGAAATAAAATCAAGCATTGAGAAATAACACTCCTACGTATTGTTACAAGACAAGAGAATAATTTGGAAATCACCAAATGATGGAAGTTATCAGGTACTGGTACTTATTACAACACCCATTTTCACTTAAAATAGAGGGAAGAATGTCAATAATGTCTCCTCAACAAAGGGAAATCATTGTGATTCTCTATCTAATATGAAAGGGAGGATCTTTTCTCCCGCTTGTTCCTGGTTTACAGAAGATGGACTAAGATTATGGTTTCTCTTTCAGGGTTTGAGGCTCTCTCATTGTTTAGGAAGAGCTTGCTCTGGACTTTCTAACTGTTTGCTACTCCCATTTTATTTGTCCATATTGTACTTTAAGTTTTGCTTTAATTTTGTTACTGCTTTAGTTTTTGCATTTTCTAATTAGATTTGCAGTCTGACTTGTAGAGTCAGTAGGCCAAAAGTCATGGTAGAAATACATTTTTAATAACAATAAATAACTAACAAACCCCATGTGCTCTCTCAGTAGGTGGCAAGTGGGATAAACCTTCTGAAGTTTTGGAAATCAAAGGACAAACGTGGGAGGAACAGGTGAACAGCCTGCCAGAGGTTTTCAGGAAAGCTGGCTTTGCCATAGAGGCATTCACAAGACTACCATACTTATGTGAAGGTGATATGTATAATGACTACTATGTCTTAGATGATGCTGTCTTCGTCCTCAAGCCAGTGTAAATGTGTCTTCTGAGTCAAACCCAAGAAGCACCCTGTGAATGAAGCATTTTGATTTTGGGGTGGGGGGTGGGTTTTTATTAATTACAGGATGGGAGGAAAAAATGTGATTATCCATTCTAAACCAACATCATGTATGACGTCTAAAGGTAAAATACTAATTTCTTTGTAGTATGTTTTTTGGGGGAAAGCAATTTTTTTTTAAAAGAACAGAACTCTTCTGTTGATGATTTCTTGAACCCCCACAATGCACCTGCAATCCAACAATAAATTGAAGATATTTTTATACCTAACTGTGGGTAAGGATTATAGTCCAGCCGTAGCCAGGATGCTACATAAACTGACCCAGTGCAGCTGGTTTTCAAGGGCATCAGAAGAGAATACTGGCAATAAAGTTATCCATCCAGTATAAAAGCTGGATTGATTATCAAGTGTTGGGATGGATTTTCTTCCATGTTGATGAAGTTATTTTATCTGTTGGTCTTCAGCACATGTTTTTAATCATGCTAATAAAACTTTTTTTGAAATGACTCTTGTATCTAATCTTCATTTCTGTAAATGGAGTCCTGTTTAGTCTTAGATACGTGCATATAAACATATGAAACTGCCTTGTGGTCCATCTAATTCAGAAACAAAAGGGAACAGCACCAAACAAAGGGCAGGAAAGAGAGACAAGCGCTGATGGTAGATGAAATGTATGACTCATTTTACAAGCATTTAGAAGCCATAATAAAAAATTTAAAATGTCATTATATTATATCCTTAAACTTTGACATAATACTGACACCTTAAAAAACTGTACTGTGTGACTCAAAAGGGACAGAATCTTGTGCTAGCCGTGGCAAAACAGCTTCAACATAACACTCTCAACCCCTCCCCAGGAAAACAGAAGGAAATGGTGGCCCTGTACTGCCCTGTGAAGATCTGTTTTTCTCTTTACTCTGTCAGGCAATGCACAGTCTCTGAACAGGCCCACACTAAACACAAACTGAACTCAAATGCTGATAGTATCCATAGGGTATGTGTAAATCAGCTCAGCTGTGCAATCACTGTGCTTGCAGATTATACTGGTCCGGCTGATACTTACAGTGACTGACTGGCAAGCACAATGGTTACAGAGAGTCAGCCAAGTTTCATAAAGACCCTGGGTTTTGATATTATTTTAACTCAGAGAAATCCAACTCCTCATTTAACCCTAAAGGTACCAGACTTTTCAAGGAGATGATCCAAAATAACTCCCTCCTGAGTAGTCTGTTATTACCCACAACTCTTTCAATGGCCCAAAATCAAAGAATGGGTGCTCCGTTGGTTAGACATTTTGTTGAGAAACAACACAAGGCAAACGATATGACATTTTATTAATGGACCTCAGCCATAGCCATAGCCATAAATTTCAATGAATCTACAATGGGTCAATGGTAAAATGGGTCGATGGTCAAAGTTAGTGTAATACAACTTAGTGTTTTTGCCCGGCACCTAAAAACAGACAGCAATTGCACCATTGTTGAATTGCAACAGCTTAGGCTGAACTCCCTTAACACATGGGTGGGGAACCGGTAGCCCTCTACTTGTTGTTAGACTTCAACTCCCATCAGCCTAGCCAACATGGCCAATGGTTAGAGATTATGGAAATTGTAGTTCAGCAATCTCTAGAGGGCCACAGATCCCCCACTCTTGCTTTAATAGGAGATACTGAGGACATAATCTGGGCCTCTCTCCAAAGTATAGGTTGTCTCTCCACTTTATACAGAAACAGAGTGTGGGCCAATCTAGCTCAGTAGTATCTATTCTGACAGGCAACAGCTCCCCAAGATGTGATGGAGGTCTTTTCCAGCCCCTCTGGAGATGTCAGGAATTGAACTTGGGATGTTTGTACATGCAAAGCATGTGTCCTGTGACTAACCCTAAGCCATGCCCCCCCCAAATTACCATGCACTGAGAAGTCCATGCTAAAATGCTTATGAATTTTTGTGAGGATTTTTTTTTAAATCACAAACTGATGTGGAGAACTGAATGTAAGATTGGAAAAACGAAACTGAAATTCCTCCATCCAGATGTGCAAAGGGAGGGGGAGTTCCCTATTTCCAGTTGTTTTCCTGATTAAAATGGAAATGGAGACTACCACAAAAAAAGGTAACTGCCATTTTTTCACCAGAATGCCCCAGGACAGCTGCAAAGAGAAGCTGTTGCCAAAGGAAAGCCCTCCTTACCCCCAAGCTGAATGACAAATCACATAATGAAAACTAACCCCATTTGTATCAATCCATTTCCTATAGCAGCCTTTCCCAACCAGTGTGCCTCCAGATGTTGTTGGACCACAATTCCCATCTTTCCTGACCATTGGCAATGCTGGCTGAGGCTGATGGGAGTTGTGGTCCAACAACATCTGGAGGCACACTGGTTGGGAAAGGCTGACCTATAGGATGGGGTTGTATTCCCTCTGAAAGAGCAGGTTCGTAGTCGGGGGGTGCTCCTGGATCCATCTTTGTCGCTAGAGGTCCAGGTGACCTCAGTGGCTAGGAGTGCCTTTTATCAGCTTTGGCTGGTAAGATTGCAGCCTGTGACTATAAGGCCTTGAGCAAGGAAGAAAACAAAAAAGCTACCCACTCACATTGTGATCCTTGCTGTTCCCTTTCCTTATACCTAGATGGCAGTGCATCTCATGTGTTGTGATTTTAGTTCCTTGAAGAATACATTTCTTAAGCAGCGGTAACACAGTTGAAGCTCTGCTCACAGCCGGAGTTTGATTCCAACGAAAGGAGGAAGTCGAATCTCCGGTAAAAGGGGTCGAGGTCCACTCAGCCTTCCATCCATCCGTGGTCGGTAAAATGAGTACCCGGCATACGCTGGGGGGTAAAGAAAGGCCGGGGAAGGAACTGGCAATCCCACCCCATATATACGGTCTGCCTAGTAAACGTCGCAAGACGTCACCCAAAGTGTTGGAAACGACTCGCACTATAAGTGCGGGGACACCTTTACCTTTACCTTTTGCAAACATTGAGAATTCCTTTTACAGCACGCATTCATCTCTCTCAGTGCAGCTGTCATAAAAAAATGGGTGAAGCTTTCTTAAATTGGCCAGGACTCTTCCCTGGGTTTTACACATTTCAACAATTACAAAATAGTTTGAGAAGATTTAAGACTGTTTGTATTGACTGCCACTATCTCTGCATTTGTATTTCAGTTTTGTTATTACCTTTGTGGAACTGAGGTCTCAAATTATATGTGTAAAAACTCCAGGGCTATAGCCACAGGGGTCAGGGCCTGGATTAGAGGTGCAGTGTGCAAAACAGAACATGATTTTGTGATATAGTCTCCATTTCTTTTGACTTTGCCACTGAACACTTCCATTGCTTTTACAAGATTGTGCTGAGGATGACTTTCAAGTTTTTATTAATTTATTTATTATTTGATTTACATCCCGCCCTTCCTCCCAGCAGCAGCCCAGGACGGCAAACAGAAGCACTAAAAACACATAAAAACATCATAAAAACAGACCCTAAAATACACCAAAACAAAACTTTTAAAACATCTTTTTTAAAGCATCTTTTTAAAAGGGTTAAAAAAATATTGTTTTTTTTAAAAAACATATTAAAAAGCAATTCCAACACAGACGCAGACTGGGATAGGTCTCAACTTAAAAGGCTTGTTGAAAGAGGAAAGTCTTCAATAGGCGCCAAAAAGATAACAGATGACGCCTGCCTAATATTTAAGGGGAGGGAATTCCACAGGGTAGGTGCCACCGCACTAAAGGTCCGTCTCCTACGTTGTGTGGAGCGGACCTCCTGATAAGATGGTATCTGCAGAAGGCCCTCACCTGCAGAGCGCAGTGATCGACTGGGTATATAAGGGGCAAGACGGTTGTTCAAGTATCCTGGTCCCAAGCGGTATAGGGCTTTGTACACCAAAACTAGAACCTTGAACTTGGCCCGTTTTTGTAGGTAACAACAGCCACTCAAATGGGAAAGAATTCACAGCAACCTGTGCTCTGCTGGGCTGCCCTATCTTAGGCTGGTAGGAGTTTTGAGCCACATTCACACCATACATTTATTCACGGTTATTCCAATTTAAACAGTCATGGCTTCCCCCAAAGAATCCTGGGAAGTGTAGTTTAGAAGGGTGCTGAGAGTTGTTAGGAGACCCCGATTCTCCTCATAGAGCTACAATTCTTAGAGTTCTCTGAGAAGAGGCGCTGTCTGTTACACCACTCAGGCAAGAAAATCTTCACCCACCTTTCAGTGTTCTGTCGAATAAGGGCAAAGTAAGTGACCACCACTAGGCCCTCATTTAACTTTTTACAAAATTGCATTTTATTTTATTAATATTAGATACAATTAAATCATTTTGAACATATGCACTTATTACCTAATTCTTCTGCCACTGCACTCAGAGTGGTATACAAAACAAACATAAATACATATGTCCAGTCATAAAATACAATAAAACAAACATTTAAATTAAAAGTAGCAGATGGAGACCATAGAATAAAGCAGATTGGAAGCTGAGCTGAGGCAGAGAGACATTCCATTACTAATACTGCTCTATCAGTTGTAAGCCCTCATTTGGATATCTTGTTCAGGTTTCGACATCACATTTGAACATTTGAGAAAAGTTATGGAGATGACAGAATTTTGAAGAGAGTCTGAGGGAACTCAAGATATTCAGTTCATAGGAAATAAATTGATGGGGATTTGCAAGGGATGGGGTGGGGAGATAGAGAAGCTATATATTGACATTTCCCAAATATGGGAGAGATTACCAGAAAGAAAAAGGAGAGGAAAACATTTATTACTAAAAGAGGACTCCATGTGAGATGACATTTTCATGTATCATTCCGCTGAATTTACTCACAAATTGGTGTGCATAGGATTGTTGCAGCCTACCAACACAGTCCTAACATGTCTACTCAGAGGTAAGTCTCATTGAGTTCAGTGGAGATTAGCCCCAGGTATATGGGTATCAATCACAACTGGAGGTATTCAGTTATGCAGTTAATGAAGGGTGTTTAAATAATCCTGTCAAAACCTCTTTGAGATGCAAGGTAGTACAATGATTTCAACATATGTCACATCTTGCATGATAGAACTTTTTTTTTTACAAATATTTAAATATATTTTTGTAATTGTTGTAGTTGTGTGAGATGACACAGTCTATTTGTGAATTCGGTTGTGCCAATAGTTGTCTTTTTTGCAGTTGAGATCCAAACCGAAAAATAAACTTTGATAGTACAGCTTTGTAATGCAAAATACTTGTTAACTAATTTTGTTATGCATCGTTTCAAATAAGTTTATGAGTGTACATTTTTGGTGGCAACTGTTCAAGGGCTTCCTAAGAACCTGATACTGTGGCCAGGACTTCTGGGTTAGCATTGCCCCAAATGTCTCCAACCTTAAAGGGAGAAAGTACTGCTTGAGAATATTCTGTCCCAGGTTGTAGGGCGGTTCTATCCTATCTCTCAGGTTCAGGTGATTGACTGCCTTGCTTGAGAACTACCTGGTCACTGAGCAGCAGAGTGCAAAGGAGCAGCATACAACAGAGTCATGTGAGAGAGAGAGAGAGAATGAGAGAGAGAGTGCATGTGTGCATTCGTGTGTGTAGAAGATTTCACACCAGCTCAAGTCACCAACGTACTTGACACCCACCCCTCTCTCTTCTACCTTTTCCTTCCCCGCTCCTTTCATACCCTCTGGACTGCCTTTCGACATTCACTTCTGTCTTTCTGTATACCTGAACCTCTTTCCCTTTTCCCTTCCCAGTCACCCCATCTGCCTTCATCTTTCAAGGCAGAGAATTGGTGTTTTGTAGCAATCTCTTCTTCCAAAAAAGTAAACCTCTTGGACTAACGGCGGAGCTGGGAAAAATAGCTACTTGCACTCCTCAGAATTTGACCTTCACAAATTTTGCATAGGGTGAATTCGAATTTGAGGTTCGCTTTCTCATTCCACAACCTGTCCACATGTAAGTACGTTTTGATGGGGATGGGGGTCAGTTTCTTATTTGATCATTTTGGGGGTGTATCAGAGATTTGGGAAATAACACTCTCTTTTGTTTTGTCTTTTTGTATGTTTGCAATTATATTACAGCTGGCTACTTGGTTCACTCTTTGCCATTCTTCATTGCTTTGGTTTCTTTCAAAGTTTCCAAAGTAAAACTGGGTGTTGTTTTTTCCCCTCTGATGTTGAACCGTGCAAAAGAAATGGAAGCAAATCTTTCCATTTCCCACCCTTTTAATTTTTATTTTAACATTTCATATTCAAGAATAAGAGACTTCTCAAGCTATTAGGAATCAAATTCTTTCCCACTTGCGTGATAATCATTTGGTGCTCATTTGTCAGGCACAATGGAAACAAAATCTTGGGGGAGAGAGATTAAGAAATCAAGCTAACCTATTTCAAACTGATAACTTCCTTATAAAAATTTATAACACTTAATATAATAAAAATATCTAATTCCTAAAAACAATAAGATACAATAAAATGCAATAAAACTTCCTAAAAACTACATAAAAACAAAACCCAACTGTACTTCCAAAATTGAGCTTCCCCCCCCCGAGATATCTTGTCTTACAAAGGATTTCAGATCACACAGAAATGATGTGTTTATGAAAGAAGTTTTTGCATCTTTTAAATCAGTAATGTTATTTCTGGCATGAAAAAAACCTTGTGATTGTTGACACTGCTGATTTATGAATGTAAGATTTACACAAATTTCTCAGTGTTTATGTTCTCATTTGAAAAGCAAATGTTTGTTTCCTCTCTTGTTGTCTTCATCATGGTCTATCGCAAGGACGAGGGGGCTTCCATTAATGAATGTATTCTCCCTGTCCTCCTGCACAGTTATCCTATGGGTTTTTTTTAACCCTAAACAGCTAGTGTAAAACCTAGGTGTTGTTGGATTCCAACTCCCATTAGCCCCAGCTAATGGTAAAGGATGATGGAAATTGTAGTCCAGCAACATCTAAAGGGCCACAGGTGTGTCTGAGGAGGAAGTGTAGCCTGGCGAGACTCCTGAGGGCCAGATTGAGAGGCCCGGGGGCCATATGTGGTTTCCCACCTCTGCTCTAGAATCAAGAATACTCCACAGGACAGGGAGAAGTGTTGCAACCCACAGCCTAAGTAGCTCAGTACATAGGGTACTCAGTGAATACAGTACTTTACAGCAGCCACTCCTCTATTTGCAGGTGTTCTCTGTTTGAGGGCTGTCCAGCCCAAGCCTGCATTGAAGATAAGCAGCCATAAAAAGGGGGAGAAGGAACCTTCAGAGCTTGGAAAAGTTACTTTTTTGAACTACAACTCCCATCAGCCCAATCCAGTGGCCATGCTGGCTGGGGCTGATGGGAGTTGTAGTTCAAAAAAGTAACTTTTCCAAGCTCTGGAACCTTGCAGTTGCTCAATCACTGCAGACTGACCAGGCACACAAGCTGCTGGGGGTTGTAGTCAACTAAGTCCTACTCAGAGTAGGCCCATTGAAATGAACCTACGTTAGTCATTCCCATTAACTTCAATGGGTCTGCTCTGA
Source organism: Rhineura floridana (assembly GCF_030035675.1). Lineage (NCBI taxonomy): Eukaryota > Metazoa > Chordata > Lepidosauria > Squamata > Rhineuridae > Rhineura > Rhineura floridana. Next base: position 15,293,483 of record NC_084496.1, read on the forward strand.
GTAGGGCAAGCATTGGATACAATCCTGGGTGTCTTCTTGACTATGATGAAGCAGATTATATTTCTGCTGAAATGATAGTACTGTAATTATTTCTCAGTGTGCGCCTATACATATAAATCTGCAAATTGGTGCCATCTTTTGAGGGTTATGGAAATCTTTTTTTTCAGTCAGTGCATATCGAGCTGCCCTGTCACCATATGGGATAGTGACACACAGTTCTTCCTTTCCAGTGCTAGTCCCAGAATCCCCCAAGTACAAATGTACATGAATGGATGACAGCCATGACTGTATAGCAAAACTGCTTCTACTAAGTGGAGCAAGTCGTCCTCTAGTCTGATCTCTTTGCCTACATTTCCAGTGAAGAAATGAGGCAACTGGCTAGCTTCAGTGCTTCCCCATTCCGCCACCCCAGCTCTGAAAAATTTTGAGACCTCCTTCTCACTTAAAGCAATCACATTAGAGAGATGCTGAGGGTACCTATCTCTCTGTGTCCAGCTTTATCATTCATCATGCCTTCTGGGTATTGTTGAGCACAGTGATGCAGTGTAATGCCAACCGGAGATCAGCGCAAAGGCTTCCATCAGGGCAATGTTTCACATCAACAACCCAGTGATAAGGCTGGGAATTCATTACTGCTGCTGCTTGGAACTCAAAAGCCAAACAAAAGCTTGCAGGAGTTTTACCTCCTTTGTTCAGGATCTGCTATCAAAATAATCACTGAGAAGAAACGTTATAGGTCTTCTGAATACAAGCCAGATTGTGTGCGCTGCTTTTTTTTAAAAAAAACAAACCCTCTGTGTGTTCTGTGATTTGGAACAAGGTCAGAATTTGTTCTTGGATGCACACTTCAGTTTTAAAACAAAATATGAACAAGATTCTAGTCCTTATTGTTGCAAAAGTAAAAAGAAAATAAAGTGTGGTAGTGGGAGCAATGTGTGCCAAAATCTTAGTAGCCAGAGGTGTGGTTTGTTGGTTGGTTGGTTTGTGGCATTTTATGCCTCCACATAACAAAAAGTTTTCTAGATGGCTTACAGGAATAAGAAAACAATTTGAATTTGAGTAAGACATAAAACTATAAAATCAAAAACAACAGAAATGTTACAGAAACAAAACTCATCCTACCCCCAAAATTAAAACAGATTTAAGAACTGATAGACCCAAACTATGTAAGTTATTTAAAAAGCCTGGATAGAAAAAGAAAAAAGCCTGGATGAACCAAACAGACCACAAAAATAGTGTCTGGGAAGCTATTCTATAGCTAGGGTGGCATTACTGAAAAGGTCCTTTCTCTGGTGGTTACTCCAAGCATGGAACATGGAGAAGGGCCTCCAGATAAGATTCAGGTAGTTACATATGGGAGAAGGCAACGTTTCAGGTAATATGGTCCCAAGGATAAGTAGGGTTTCCCATATGACACCCACCCTAAAAGACTCTTAAGAGTCAAGCTACACATTATTTTATGCACACACTTTAAGGCATGTGCCTTCAGCTTCCACTGTCTTGCTATCACAAAATGCAGCCATGGGGGAGGGCCTAATCCAGATCAAGACTGCAGCAGGTGGAGAGGGGGTTTAACCCTTTCTTTTCAGTGCCATGTTCCTATTGAAAATTGTGTGCTTTGCTGCAGAACATACTATTTCCAGCAAATAGTACCATAGGGAATAAATATTTGACCCTGAAGAATTAGCAATTGTGTCAATGGTTTTTTTAAAGAAAGAGTAAATGGAGAACTAGTCCTGATTAGCATCCAGGTGGTGGAGGTAAGGGGATTTAACCCTTTGTCTCTCACTGTGGTCCCAACGGGCACTTTCTTTCTGATGCAAATAACAAGCTTGGAGAGGGTTGAACTGGACTGACTGAGACCACATCAAGAGGCAAAGGGTTAATGCTCCCTAACCCAGATAAGGGGACCTCCGCTTGCTATTTGCTCTAAAATAAAAAATTTAAAATCACTTAATTGCTAATTGCAGAAATGTCATGTTTTGGCCCTAAAAGTTACAACACATGAGCCAAGCTACCCAAAATGGTGAATTGGTACCAAGTGTGCTGAATAAGGTTGAATGTGTTGTTGTTTCGCAAGATCTATACCTCCGTAGCTTGAAAATATATGGTGACCTTGCAGTTATCACTGTCTTATGTGTTTTTTATGATGCTGAATTTGGTGGTTATATTCCATACTCATTTTCTTGCCTCTTGCATAATTATATAGAAGGATTTTTAAAGGAAAGCAGGATTTGGTAGAAGCAGACTGACAGGAAAGGCTGCAATTCCATGCTTGCTTACTTGGAAGTAAGCCTCACTGGACTCGGTAGGACTTGAGTTTGGGGGTGTAGTCATCCAGGGGTGTGGGAGGTGTCATAGGCCCCTTACGTTTTTGGAAGCAGGGTTCCAATGTCTCCAGTGTCCTACGGACCAATCAACATGAAAGGGCAGCATATTAGGTGCTGAGAAGAGTCTTCTGGAAGCTGTAATTGTATTCTTCTTGATGAACCTCAAAAAGGCATACCCTCATCCTGCATTCGTCTCTCATCAGAACTCCGAACAAAGTAAGAGACCGAAAGCTACTTTTACTGAATACTCTTAGAAGGGTGTATAATCTTAGGAGGAGGCCTGGCTGTGAGGAGGCATGGTGTGATTATCATGAAGGGACCCTGCACTTTTGAATTTGCTACTATACTTCTTGATTTAACATGCATAGGATTGCAGGAATACTTGAAGGTTTACCTTACCCTGTATGAGTTCACGTCATCTGCCTCATTCTGCAGAACTGGCAGAAGTGCCATATATATATTAAAAATACAAATCGTATTACAGTAAAACGCAGTTCAACAACATAGAGTAGAAAAATATAAGGGCCATATAATGTTCGTTCTGCACTTGCGTGGAATCAGTGTTTTAGCATGGCAGCACCTAGTCACTGGAACTCCCTGCTTGTCGATACTAGGTAGACATATTTATTGTACTATTTTCAAAACCTGATAAATACCTTTTGGTTTAGGCAAGTCTACCCAGACATGTCATTTTATAATGCACACTTGTTTTTTAAACTCTTGATTTTATCTATATTTTCTTTTCTGATATCTACTTGTTTTTAAAGTCTGGTGATTTTTATCAGTATTTTCTTATGAATATTTTACATTACTTAATGTAAACAGAGGGTTGTTATTTTTATTAAGTGGTGTGTATATATATATATATATATATATATATATATATATATATATATATATATATATATATATATATATATATATATATATAAGGAGTGGCAGAGTCAGTGGAGAAATAGCTTTAACTAATAGTGGCAATGGCAGAGTACAACCAAGTTCATTGTGTGGGAAACTGAATACTTATGAATGACTCACAAATACTGGAGAATTCCCCACGGAGTAGCAGAAAAGGAGTGCAGGTAGCTTTTCAACACAGCACGGATGGATGGGTCTAATAAACCAACCTGTTCCCAAGATCAGATGTTCATAACCTTCAATCACACTATTGTTAATGTTATTTTATGCTGCATGTTACAGTTTTTGAACCTATGCAAAAGAAAATGGTACAACTGTGTTATTTTGTTTTTTTAATTATTATTATTTATTGATAAACTGCCCTGGGTAATGTGGACTTGAAGAGTTGCAAGGGATTTCTTTTATAAGTAAATAATCTGGCTAGCCCACATTTTGAATTTGTATAATGGATGAATCGACTGAAGCTGCAATCCTGTGGGGAGTAGCCCCTTGAAACACGATGAGGCTTTCTTACACGTCAACGTACATAGGATATTGTGCTGTAAACTGGTCATCAGATTTCAACTTTAGTTGCAGCAATGCAAGTACTTATACAAACTGCAGATGCTGTGCCATTTTAGGAGAGACATTCCCTGCTGTGTGAGAGACAAAGCGGCAGCAGTGGCTGGTGCCCATTAGGACTTGTACAGCAGAGGCAGGAAGGCCAACATTAAGTGGAGCTAGAACCAAGGACAAGCAGAGCAACTTACTTGGTTGTAAATAAGAAGGCAAGCAGGTGGGGGCTGGCTGAGGACAGAATGAGGTTGGTGGGGCAGTGCCCTATGTATCCTAATGGACCAGCCTCCACTGGAAAGGGGAGATGCCTTTTCTAATACAAAGGCTGAGCCAAATACTTCAGCCAACACTGGTTGAAGAAAGTCTTGCAGACTTAAAATGGTGTTGAGAAGCAATACCAAAAACAGCAGTATTTCTAGCTTGAGTGAAATGCAAAATGGCTTTGAAACGGACGATTAAATGAGGCAAATTACAGAGAATGCTGAATGAATCTAAAAGAGTGTAATTTACCATGTGAGAGCCAGTGTGGTGTAGTGGTTAAGGTGTTGGACTACGACCTGGGAGACCAGGGTTCAAATCCCCATATAGCCATGAAGCTCACTGGGTGACCACTACCTCTCAGCCTCATGGGGAAAAAAACCCTGTTAATAGGGTTGCCATAAGTCAGAATCGACTTGAAGGCAGTACACAATTTATCATGTGAACATTGGTCCGCAAAAGAACTATGTATGCCCAATGTCTTAAATTCATTACAAGTTTTTGTAAAAAAGCAAACCAAAACCAAACCACACACTTCAAAATTTTACAACCAGACTAGGCAAATTCTGTACAGTGACAAGAAACTGCATAAACTGTGCAGATATTATTTGTTCAAATCCCAAAGCGAGGTAAACTTTCTTTCTCGTTCTCTTTCTTTTATAATCTGGCTACCTCGACTCCAGAAAACAATAGGAGAAATGCTCCCAAGCCTGAGGATATATTTCTTGTTGATGTTAGTGAATTGTACAGAGGCTTTGAGTCATCGGAACATTAGTCAAGGTAAGATTAAATGCTTGTGTGTGTCACAGAACTTATCAGTCTATTAAGAAAGCTACCAATAGTAAAGTGGAAATTCGGTAATTTTGAGGAAAAAGAAGTAATCAGATTCTACATTGTTTCTGTCTGAAAATTAATAAAACTTTTTAAAAAGACTTTATCAGATTCCCTATTAAAATAATGGCAGTACAATCTTATACATGTCTACTGAGAAATAGTAGTGCCAGTAAACTTAGGGGGCAGGTGCTGGGGGCAGAAAGTAGTAGCCAGGTATTTTGAAGGGCAGCGCTGTTCTGCACTCCCCAAGGTAGCGTGTTGCCCTCAGCTGTGATGGAGTATGCTGTCTTGTGATCATTACTGAAGTAAGATTCAACTCTGGCCACATCCATGCCATACATGAAAAGTACTATGATACCACTCTGAACAGTCATGACTTCCCCCATCTAACATCTCCACACTAGGCTCCCTTCTTCCTAAGATGGCCTTCTGGTGACTGGCCTGGCCTGCGGGCACTTAAACCCTTCTTTCCAGAACCAAGTCGGCTAGCTTGAATGTTCCTTATCCAGGCTCCCTAAGCAGGTGAGAAGGAATGATCCTGTCACTTCAGGTGGACCTCAGAACACCTTTAGCTAAGATTTCTATCTTAATTTCCAATCAGATAATTTTTTTTTGTTTGAATGGTATGCTCTAAGCATCTGTGGTTGATGCTTAATGTATTATGCTTAATGACATCACTAGGATCCACCCCATGACATCACTAGGGCCCACCCCTGTGATGTTACTAGGCCCCACTCCCATGGCATCACTACGGCACGCCCTTTAAATCTCAGGGTTTGGGATGCTTCTGACCTGGCAACCCTAATGGGAGGGAAAAGGAATGCCATAACCACTTTTGGAACAGGCTCATCCACTGCTGCCATGCGGCCCCTGACAGATTACCCTGAGAGAACCCTAATTTAGAAGGCTAAATAGTTTTTTTTTTTTACAATAATTTTTATTCAAATTTTTATAAAACATACAAAACAAAATCATAAAACATTCAAAGACAAAAAACAAAACAAAACAAAAATGATTAAACAAAAAAATAAAATGTTGACTTCCCATATGTCGCAGATCAAATCAGTTATAGGTCTACAATATATAACAATCCTGTCTCTTAAATTATATTATAAAATCACTTTCCTCCAGTAGTTATCTTACTTAATCATCAAATCTCATAAACATTACTTTATTCTTTCCACAAAAAGTCAAAGAGAGGTTTCAATTCTTTAAGAAATATATCTATCAATTTTTCTCCAAATAAACATGTCGATTAATCCATCTCGTTAATAATAATAATAATCTTATTGTCATAACCATAGTCCAAATAAACATATCGATTAATCCATCTCATCAAAATCTGTTAGGTCCAATAATTTCAATAGCCATTATTCCATTATCCCTATTAATTCCATCTTCCATCTTCAATAGTCCTGTTAAGTCCAGTAATTTCAGTGTCCAATCTTCCATTATCAGTATTCCATAATAATCTTGCTGTCTTAGCCATAGTCATATAATAAGAGTCTGATGGGAATTTCCTCTATCCCAAATATTTTCTTGCCATCAATTCTGAATAAGTTGCTGAAATATTGTTGTAAAGTCATATCTCTGTTCTTCTTTTTTACAAAATGCACTGGCTCATCTCTTGAGAGTTTTTCCATTGTCACATGGCTGCAGTTAATTCCATAGATTTTCTCTATATCAGGCTCCATCACGTCATTCCAGTCCAGAAGATTATCCAAGCCATTGATAACTTTATCTCTAATATCTTCATTAATTTCTTCAGAGATAACGTTAAATTCCAAACAGTAGATTTTATTTCTAATATCCATAAACTCCAGATCTTTTTCCAATTCCACATTTGTTCCAATCTCCAGGGCTTGTATCTTCGCTTTATTTTTTCTTTTCTCATCTCTGATCTCATTCTCCTCTCTCACAGGATCCCCTATTTCTTTAAGCTCCTGCGTCATTTTGCTCAGTTCAATTTTCAGCTCCTTACTGCCCTGTCGCAGGGTTTGTTTCGTTATCTCAATCTCATCCATTATTTTCTGAAACATAATTACTTCCAGATTCTCAGCCACTTTCTTGATTGCCATTTTTAAAACCACAAAAACAAAACAAAAATAAAGAAGAACCACTTCTTATTTCAGCAACAATTGGGTTAATATTCCAGGCTTGATGACATCACAGTATAAACAGAGCAGCCTGCCTTATCTCTCTATGTTCAAGAATACAAAACAAATTTAGTTCCCAGCATCAAAACAGTTAGTGGCATCGTGAAGAAGCAGATTCGTCAAAATAAAATAGACCAAAAAGAGAATAGTCCCAGACAATATAATGTTCCTTGGAATAGAAATCCCTCTTCTGTTTATATCTTTAGAATGCACTTCCAGGACAGCTTTTTGCAATAGAAACAGAGATAAGCTGTTAATTTCGTGAATAACAGAGAAGAGTTATAGCTCACCCAGAAGTTCTTTAAAGCTGATTCATTTGACAAATCTCTTTTTGCTGCAACAATTTAAACCAAGTAAAAAAAATAATAGAAAGAAGGGTGCTTGCCTGTTAGTCCGTTTTCTCTTTGAAGAAAAGATAAACGTATCGCATTAATCAGATAGAGCTTGTTCGGAAGTCCGTCCAGCATTGCTGGCTGGACCTTTTCTCATAAATTAATGAAATCCAGTCCTCCCAACAAAAACATGCTTTTGAGGTTGATCTCTACGTTTCTCCCTGCCCGGGAGAAATTTCATCAGTCAAAAAAAAAAAAATGTTCTGACTGATTTATATCTGAATAAGCTTCTTTTGAGGCGGGAGCCCGTCTCAAAAACAGGCACAAGCGAAGTCACCCTTCCCGGAAGTCTCAGAAGGCTAAATAGTATTTAAGAGGTGAGGATAAGCAGGAATTCTTTCCTATTGGGTGTTATTTTTTTCTTGTCCTGTTTTTGTAGAACCTTTTACAAAATTATCTAATTTCTATGGGCTTTCCAAAGCTTTTCTTATATCGTATTATCTTCAAACAACAGCTATTGCTAATAGAAACAATGTTAATTTATGATGCCTTAGTTTCTGTGTTTCTGACAGTGCAATCCTATACCTTTCTACTCAGAAGTAAGCCCCATAGAATTCTATGGGATTTACTCCAACGTAAGCATGGACAAGTGCAGTCTACAGTAGTTTCTATTAACTTTTTTGTACTTTCCCTCCCCAGATCTGCCTCCAGAGGTACAAATAACTGTGGTCAGTATTTTTACCATATTTGATATGTTTAGCCACATTCCATAATTCTTGTATGTTAGTGTGATTGCATGCACTTTGTCTTCTCTCTCTCTTTTTTTAAAGGAAGACATCATAGCTGGAAAGTATCTAAATGGTAAGTGTGCACTAATTTTGTATTTTATTTTTTAAAATCCTCTATATTATACGAAATAAAATACTAACTCTTTGCTATATTTTTCTTCTTTAGCTCTCCTTGATATACTTTATTTTCAAAGGTAACATCTCATTGGTGTTCTTTATATTAGAAATATTAGAGGGTGACTTGGTTGGAGCAGTCAGAGGCAATATGCTTCTGAATACCAGTTTATTTGTTTATTTATTAGATTTCTGTCCCTCCCTTCCTCCCAGCAGGAGCCTCCGGACTTCCCATAGGCATCTGGTTGGCCACTACGAGAACAGGATGGGCCGTTGGCCTGATCTAGCAGACTCTTCTTATGTTCTAAGACCAGTCTTAGGGCCTGGCATCCTTGGGCACCTGACAGAGCCCCAGTGTTCTGGCGGGGGGCCCTGCTGATATCTGCCTTGTGCTCTCCTTAATATTTTTTCCTGGCCAGGCACTCTAAGCAATGCCGGGGACTGTATCCAGGCATGCTTTAAATTTTCCATAGTGCCCTTGGCTTAGCAATGCAATGAGGAATTCTGGAAAATGTAAAGGGTGGATGCAGCTGCAGTGCTCAGTGTGCTGTCAGCCAGATAAGTCCACAAGAACCACCTGCCCGAGGAGGGGGTCCACGAGAGGGCACTTTGTCCACGACCTCCTCAGGTCATGGCCCTGAGTAGCATCATGGAGATAATATTTACCTGAAATATTTTATGATAAATATTAGTCCAGTTCTCCTAATGCAGGGGTGAGGAATGTTTTGAGCCTAAGGGTCACATTCCCTTGTGGGCAACCTTCTCAGGTCTGCATGCCAGTGGTGGACAGAGCCAGATACAAAAAGTGGGTGGAGCAGTGGATGCAACTCTCTCTTATTTCCCCCCCCAGAAGGCTATATTTCAGCCATGCAAAAATCTACACACACACATCTCTCCATCTACCATCCAGGCAAATGTGAGGCGTTATCACAGTTCGAGGACATATTTCAGCCAGGGAAAAGGAATCAAGGAGGGTGCAGAGCAGGGCTGGCGAGAGGTATAGCTTGTGGGAAGGATCGTGGCCTGGGGAGAATGCTGAGGGACACAAAGAGAGACCTGGAGGGCTGCATTTGTCTTTGCCCTGGGCCTGTGTAAGTTGAGTAGAGAGCTATTGTGGCATATATATTAGATTAGAGTTCATGGACCATGAAGCACCATCTCTCAGCATAGCCACCTCATCGTTGTGAAGCCATGTACACTTCCTTAAGCTCCTTAAGATCTTTGGAAGAGGGGTGACAGAAATGAGATAAATGGTAATAAAATATAAAATTATTTACTGAGATAGGGCTTTGATAAGATGCATGTATGCATCTCCCTATGTTTATCAAATCTAACGCAGATTTGTGTGTTAAGGGCCTTGGCTTTCCCTCAAAACATGGATTTGGCAACCTTCGGAAGTGTTCTTAATTATAGTGTGCCATCCAGGGAAAAACAAGGCCAGTGCCAAAAGTACAATTAGCAAGTTCTTCTTTGACTAATCAGTTCATCACAACATGCCCATATTATGCTACAGCCATCACAGAATGATGTTAGCTCCTTATATATGATCAGTGAATTTCTGTGGGGAGGGGGTCTCTCAGACATTTGCAGCCAGGCTTTGACGGATGGAACAAGCTTTGCTGTGGCAAAAATAGTAAATTGCTATTCACACTGTTTGTGTGTGTTAGGTGAGTCCCCCAGTAGTGGCTCAGCACAGTAAAGGCATACAAAGCCAATGAGAATTTTTTAAAAAACGAACACCCATAGTCCTGGCATAGTGGGGCACTGTGCAGGGAAACGTTAGTATTGTCAGTATTTAAACTTTCTTTTCAAAGTATCTTTGGATGAGTACTGCAGAGTCACAACAGACGTCATGGGCATGGTCCAATACAGGTCTAGGTTATTGATGTAAAAGTTAAATAGTACCTAGTAATGCGAACCATGTTGCTGTGTTACTATGAGCATGTCCTTATAGATACATTATTATTTAAAGTGAATTATTGAATATACCTTTTTTGCCCCTTTTTTTTCTATAGCACTAACATGTGGACAACTGATCTGCTTAACAAAATCATGGCAAACGTTCATGCTCAAAACAGCGTAATTACTTCTAGCAGCCTACAGGTTTGTACAGCCGTAATATCCCTGCTGGAACATTTCAGTACAACTGGGGGTGGGGTTGAAATTAAATTAAAAATACACACTTCAGAATAACTCTCCAAAGCCCACTGTTAGGCAATATGTTTATTAGGACCAACTACAACGTCACAAAATTCTGGCAAGCTTTTGAGTTCTCCAGAACTCTTCATCAGGAGCACTTATAGCATAGCAAGGAAAATAGCAAGTTGCCTTATATCATTGGTCCATCTAGCTCAGTATTGTCTACACTGACTGGCAGTGGCTGTCCAGGATTTCAGAGACTTAGAGATACTGAGATTGAACCTGGAACCTTCTGTGTGGAAACTCAAAAGCTTGTCACACTTTTGTGCCATTTTGGTTGGGCCTAACATTGATTTTGGAGGGGGGGGGTCTGCAAGATCAACACAGCTACCTTTGATTTTTTATGTTCAGTTAGGGATGAAACGTTGTTAAGTCAGCCAATATGTGTTTGGTTAGCTGTAATTAAGATGTAGGTTTGGTTTGGTCCTATTGTGCAGGCAACCCAAGGAGTAGTTTGGGCAGCAGTACTCTCTCAGTGAACACATGATTGCAAACCCATCAGCTGGATCAGGCCCATTAAGTCATGTGAAGTGGCCCTCGGCAGGTATTTGATCTTCCAGGTGGAGGATTCTACCGTGGATGCTCCTTGCCCTGTTCTTTTTTTTTTAATCTTCAACAGATACACCTGTTTTTACAGCTGTTTAACTTTTGTTGGATTTTACTGTTATAACTTACCCTGACTGCTGCAAATGCCGTGTAGGGGCAGGATATAAATATTTTAAAATAAATCATAAAGCAGTGCAAATTTAGAATTGTTGAACAGGAGTAATTGAGCTGCATTCCAGTGTTGAACTTGGACAATTAATCTAAACCAGGGTAGGGCAACCTGTAGCCCAGGGGTGGGCAACCGTTTAAGTCCAAGGGCCACATTCCCTTGTGGGCAGCCTTCCATGGGACACATGCCAGTGGTGGATGGGGCCAGAGGCAAAAGGTGCGTGGAGCAATTAATGGAATACTTCCTTTTCTACAATATAGGGATGGGTGAGAATTCTGATGAATTCAGATTTAACACTGGATGTTTCAATGGTCTGCATATTCTCCATCTTTACAAAGCGATCCTGCTTGCTCCAAATTTCAACTGCTTTGCCCCTTGACTTTCCCTCATATATATTGTTCTTTTATTGATTTTTCTCAGCACAGCACAGCAGTACCCCCCCCCTCTCTCTTTGCCACCACTCCTCAACTCGAATAATCCAAGCTCCAAGCGAGAGGAAGCAAGCCAAGCCTATAATAGAGATTTAAAAACAAGCCTAGCCCTAGAGAGTCTCTAGAAGGTCTTTAACATGGGCGAGACTCTTTAGCCTTGCCTTCTAATCTCTGGAGTGTTAACCTGTTATATTATTAAAAGGCAAGCCTAGAGACTAGACAGTCTCGCCAAGGAAGAGGTGGGAGAGGGGAAGGCACTGAAAGCTGCTTTCCTCCTTTCCTTTCCGAAAGGAAAACAGCCAGTCTCTGCTTGCTAACGTGAAAACTGACCAGCCTCAGTCACAGCAGAGGAGGAGGAGGTGGCGAAGCAGCTTTCCTTTCCTTTATCAATATTTCCTTTCAAAATATCAGTGTTTCTTTTCAAAATATCAATGTAAATATGAATATTTGGGTGGAGAAAAAAACCGGAGACTGGTAAAAGCAACGGATAGCAGGCAAAGAATAAACTCGAATCAATACTGCCTGTTAGGTTGATGGAATGTTTTCGAAGCAGCACTGGCCAATGGATCCCATCCCTAGTATGGTAGGCTACATTCTAGTCATGCAAAAATCAGAGGTTTCTATAAATACACACATGTCTCTCCATCCTCCATCTAGGCAAGGAAAATGCATTATCACGGTTCAAGGATGTATTCCAGTCAGGCAAAAGCAATCAAGGAGGGGGCAGAGCAGAGGTGTAGCTTGGGGAGAGGAGATGTAGCCTGGAGAGGTGGTGTAGCCTAGGAAGAGTCCCAAGGGCCAGACAGAGAGGCCTAAAGGGCCACATTTGTCCCCCTGGAGTCTGAGGTACCACATCTCTGCTGTAGCCCAAAGGGTTCATTTGGCCTAATTTAATGTGATCCTCAGTCTAATTTCGTATATGTGGCAAGGAGGGGAAAATGGGAGGAAAGGGGGCAAAGAAAGAATGAGAAGGGGGTGCAGAAAGAGAGAGAGAGAGAAAAGAAATGTCCCACTTACTTTTGTTTCTAGCATGGAGCCCCCAACAGATTTCCCTAACTGAATCCGGTCTTTGACAGAAAAAAGGTTCCCTACCCTGTCTTTCTTCAGTGCGCAAGTTCATAAAAACACCCTAAACCATATATGACTGTGTACAATAAATTTACATTCACCCTCTTCTTCCCTCTACCCTGTTTTTCAGGTATCTATAAAAAATTACCTGGAGAACCTCTTATACCATCCAAAGGTGCTACTATTAGAGTTTCAACAGATGAATCAGCAGCATTTTCAAACAGCAATGAAATATCTCTTCGGCAGCAAACAGAACCACTTGGTAAATCAATGCTGGCTAAAGCACAGTGCAAACTGGAACCATATTACTCTAGATTCTCTAGAGTATGGTGCCATGAGGGCTGGACTTTGGGGCAGACATCAAGGGACCAACTCAGAAGAATGACAACAGGGCACCCAAATGTAGCAGGGCTGGCTTACCACATTTTGAAGTAATACAAATTACCAGCTAAAGAGGAAGGGGGTTGCAACATTAGGAGCATTCCACATTGCAACAGGTTTTTTGCTTGCTCCCTTTGTCATGTCCAATAGCCATTAATATAGCTGTACTCTGTGTCTTCAGGAGTTGGGAAATATTGTTATTGATATGGCTGGGATAAGAGAGAGAATTTTCCAGAATCCAGGAGGAAACAGGACATTGTTCCTTATTACTCTGGAGAAGTGCTTTCGGACACTGAACTCTGTAGAATGTGTGGACATATTAAGCCATGTCCTCCGGGTGTCTTCGATGACTTATCTCCAACTCCACACTGTAGCAAGGCTCCCAAAAGATCTTCAGGAAGATGCATTTCGAAACTTGTAAGTTACATTTTTGGCAGTAATTTTTTTTTATGTATAACATTGGGCTGATAGATCACTTTTATTTTTCTTTATTTGTTTTGTTCTGGAAGGTCCTTGAATGCCTTTCCTAAGGACACTTGCCTGGCATCAGTATTACAAGTTTTTCTGTAGCAAGCAAAGGACTTCATATTTGCTCAGGCATTTGAGCTTGTAGATTATTTTTAGAATTGTGATCTGTTCTGTTTTTAGCATCTGAGGCTTTTGTTTTGCTTCATTGTATATTTTGTTTTGCTTGGTATTAGTTTTAAATTGTATTTATCTGTTGGGTGATTTAATTTTATTTACACTTTTGTAAATCACCCTGGAATCTTTTGATGAAGGATGGTTAAGAAATATTTGAAAGAAACAGAGAAAGAAAAAAAATTTTGGCTGATCGGTGCTAATGAAAGAAATGTCAGTCATCAATCCATTCACTGTCATATGCTGCTTTTCTCTTTTAGATCTACCATATTCAAAGATCTATATGACAGAACAACAGCAAATGCACAAAAGGCTGTGTATGCCTGGATGACACAGATCCTACAAAAATCCTACAATACCAGTGGTAGGCTGAATATCAGTAACCAACAAGTGCCATATACAAATCCACATTCGAAAATCCACAATGCACAAATGACTTGGCTCTTCCTGCTCAGTTCCTCTTTGAATTGGCCCAGCTTCTTCTGCATGGAACATGCTCACTCACAGTTATTTCTCTGGCCTCTGTGCACCTCTCCTCTTCCAGCTGCTTAGAAAGAAATCTTGTTTTTCCTTCTGGGAAAATAACCGTATCTTGTCATGTCTTGGCTTTAATTATAGACAATTGTCTAAGAATTACAAGATTGGTAGAAGTTAATCTATTATTGGGAAACAATGTCTGGTTTCCGGCCACAGTTTCCTGGAAGGATCGATACAGCAATCTATATAGATCCATACAAGGATCTATGGCTGTTCAATGCTGCAGGCAGAATCACACAATCCAGAAGAGGGCTCCAGAGCAAAAGCAATAAATTATCACTGGTTGAATTCTGCTCTTAATGAATCCAAACTGTGCTTCCAAAAAAATTGGTAGAAGTTCTGCTGTGTTGGATTGAAATACTGTGTCACTGCCTTTAAAGTTCATAAACTGAAACTGTCCTGTTCAGAGCGGGATTCACAAGGCTGAGATGCAGGTGCAATCAAATCTTGTTTTATTAAAGTAATGGATACATCAAAAGCAGTGCGCTTCATAGAAATCTCTAAGCTAGCTCACTAGAAGTCCTTAACTGCACTCTAGACATGCTCTGCAACACGTGAAAAAAGTTGACTCAGCAACTTAACCCAGAGAGCTGCAGTCTTAAGTAGGGAAAGTTTTAGATCGTAATCTCTGACTCCTTCGCAAGTCCTGCCTCTGTCCTGTCCGCTTCTCGCGGCATTGAGAGCGGAGTGACGGGGTGTGTGCTTCCAACGGCTCATCCGAAAGAACCGTCTACTTAGTAACCGGCTCGAGGTCAGGGGGCAGTGATGCGCTCAAGGCATCTTGAGAACTGCTTGGTACAGGGGGAGTCAACGCCCCCTCAATGACATCTTCCAACGGCTCCTCCGACCTGTCTGGGGGTGGCATGCTCTCTGCTTCTGAGACCGCGCCATCCGTGGGAATTGGCCCAGAGTCAAACTCATTCCCCCTCCCAAGGTCTTGCTCAGACTTAACAATTCCTTGGTCTTCCGCGCCCTCTGACAGCTGGGAAACCTGGAACTCATATCTCTCCCCTCCCTGGCCCACATGGGGCAGCAGAGGCTCAACAGAAACTGGTTCAGAATGCAACACCTGAGTTGATTAGAAATCAGCACTCAGACCACATAACTCTGATTTTGCACCTATTTTCAGGGGTTAATTTTTTATTTCCAGGGTCAGTTTAGAGTGCTGTTGCTAACCTCCATCACCAGCAATTTAATTATAATATGCTTTCTTTACATTTGAAAATACAAAACACAGAAGAAAACTTCCACATTTTGCCTTTGCAACCTTTGCTAGTTGCGTAGAAATAAATAACCTTAAATAACTGATTCAAATTGAACCTCCCCCCCAAAAAAACCCAAAACTATAAAAGCAATAGAAAGAGCCAGCAATAGCAAAGAATAAATAATGGAAACAAAAGGAAACAAATGAAATCTTGAAAATCATACAAAGCTAGAGGTAGCGGATTTGTTTGAGGAAGACTTCTACATACAAATCACCTGCTTGTTTTCTTATAATGCAGCAAAAGGGTGATAACCTCTCCTGTTTACTAACTAAAAACGCTTAAACCAAGTCCATCCTTGTTCAAATCTATTCAGATCCTTCTACCTTGTTGCACTCATAATATCCAAGTAATTATACTTAGAGTAGCAAAATCACATAACTTGATGTACCATTCTCTTAAATGAGGAATTACTTTTCTTGTCCAGTACTTTACATAAAGTATCCTTGCTGCTAAAATCATGCAAAACAGCAGTTTCATTCTATCTTTACAAACTGCATCTTTCAAGTACATTTGTATAAATGTTTTAGGATCTTGCTGAATTGGATATTTCAACATTTTACCTATGTTATATACAGTATGCAAGATCCTCCGTGGCGCAGAGTGGTAAGCGGGGGTAACGCAACCGAAAGCTCTGCTCACGCCCGGAGTTCGATTCCAACAGAAGGAGGAAGTCGAATCTCTGGTAAAAGGGGTCGAGGTCCACTCAGCCTTCCATCCATCCGTGGTCGGTAAAATGAGGGGGGGGTAAAGAAAGGCCGGGGAAGGAACTGGCAATCCCACCGCATATATATGGTATGCCTAGTAAAAATCGCAAGACGTCACCCTAAGAGTCGGAAACAACTTGCACTACAAGTGTGGGGACACCTTTACGTTTATATACAGTATCCTGCTGGTGCTAACCTTTTAAACCCTTCATTTAGCCTTACATTTAAGCACTAGCCTAGGAGCCCCGGTTGACCAGGAATTACATATAGGGGAGTACATGGAATTCCACTCAGGCAGGTGAGCAGGATGGCGGAGGAGGGATGCAGTCTCTGTTCCCAGCATAGAAACAAAGTGGATTGCCAAAGGAGGGAAACCACTCTCCCCTTTGCACTCACCACAGAAATGCAATGTGCAGGAGGATTGGAGCTGGCTGTTCCTCATCTGCCAGTCTGCAGCAGGCTAGTAACTTTTGTGGGTTTGTTTGCAAGGCTGCCTTCCGGGTCTAAGATCAGGTTACTTCAAGAATTACTTTCTTCCTTATTGACCTGTCTGTGCCCTAAGATCAGCTTTAGAAGCCCTGCTGCATATCCCTTCACTGCTCTAGATACGGGGTGGAGAACCTTTATCAGCCTGAAGGCTGTGTTCCCTTCTGGGGAACAGTGGTGGGTGGAGCCACAGGCAAAAGCAGGCAGAGCAACAAATGTAAATTTTATCTTTCTACAGTAGGTTGCTTTCCATACACTCACACACCTTTCTCTATCCTCCATCCAGACAAGCAAGAGGCCTTATCAAGCAAGAGGCCTTATTCCATCCAGGCAAAAACAACTGGGTGTGAAGAAGGGCCAGTGAGGGGTGTGGCCTATGGAGATGGGGTGTGGCCTGAGGAGAGTTCCGAGGGCCAAACAGACAGGCCTGGAGGACCATATTGTGGCCCCTGCGCCAGAAGTTCCCCACCCCTGAACTAGGTGGATATGACAGGCAGGATTTTTTCAGTGGTTACACCAAAATTATGGACTACTGTCCTTGCTCAGTTCTGTGTGTCTCCCTTTCTGGTCAGATCCTATCTATATTTATTTATTTATTTATAGTGGCTTGCAGCTTCCTGATATATTTAATTAGCTTTTTTTATGCCATTCCTACTTATAAACGACAAGCTTTGATTTTTTTTAAAAAATTATTATTTGCAAAGCAGGCCCTGCCATTAAGCAGATTTTAAGTGTCATGAAAAGGCAACAATGTTTGCAATGCAAATATAAAAAAACCTAAGCTGTTTAGACCATACACAGGAAATGGTGGCTGGTAGGGCAGAAGGCAGGGAAGCGAACAGTTGGTGGAGCCTGAGCCAGTGACAGGCAGAGACAACTAATTCTAGCCTCAACTCATGCTCATCTTCTCTGCTGAGTTCTGCAAGGGGCAAGACTGAGACAAAGGAGGAGGAAAGTGACAGTAAAGGCCACCTCTTGGACTGGATGGCAGCAAGAAGGCAGGAAGGTGGGGCTTGGCTGTGGGCAGAGGTTGGTGGGGAGTGTCCTACTTGCCCCAAAGAATGAGCCTCCCCTTGTCCCAGAATCAATCCCTGACATTGCCAGTTAAAAAGTTCAGGTGATCGTGAAGTCTCCCTGTCTGAGACCCTGAAGAGCAACTGCCAGTCAAAGTAGACAATACTCAAGGCTGTCCCAAAATGTTTTGCTTCCTGAGGTGGAGGACAAGATGGGCGCCCTTCCCCACTGCATAAACAGAGACTGACTAGAGTGCCAGTTAAATCTTACTTCAACACTGGCAATGGGAAAGCATCCTCCACAGCACTGGAGAGCAGCAGGCAAGGCAAGCCACATGACACACACAGTTCTTCAGTGCCTCAGGGCACTCAAATAAATGCTGCAGTGCAATGGTATCAGCACATGTCAGCACATGAGCAGAGCAGAGCATGTGTATGAGTTCTCTGCAAGAATCCTGGATACTGTAGTTTTGGACAGACGTTGAGAATTCATTATGGGAGTGCCCAAGCTCTTTAATAGAATGTCAGGGTTCAAAGTGCCATGGAGGAGAGGAGGTGCACAACAGTATAATCTTTGCAATATAAACATGCTCTGGATTTTCATGTTTCAAAATTGTGTTACGTTATTTTGGAGAGAGTATGAAAAACTGTCCTTAAGTTCAACCCTGCAGGAGTCACTATATATGAGGGTTGATCCTTATGTTGCCAAAATGGCACTATCTGTGCACAAGAGAGAGGTATTGGTGGGCTTGGGGGGACCCCAAGGTTTGTAGAAGTACAAGAAAACTTTTACTAAACAAATTAAGGTCAGGGGGACTCCCAAACTAGCACAACGAGGTCATATACAATGGTTAGGGAATGCTGACTGATAGTTAGCCAGAGAAGAGAATCAGAAAACTGGGAGATGGAAGGAATGGAATGGAGTGTCCTAGAAAATGCCATGGCTGGCTAACTAGGACCCTGAACAGGAGCACTTTGTACTACCACATTTTGTTGCAAGTCCTAATTGTTCATTTACAATAACGATGCTCACTCAGCTAAGAGCATTTCCATTTTTATTTTGTGGCATCTCAGATTCAGAGAATTCTACTTCATGGGTCAGCGCAGACAGCCTGTGGATTTTGGGAAGATACATGGTTCATCTCCCACTAGAAGAAATCATGAAAATTAACCCGAACGAAGTAAGTGACAATGAAGTATGCACTGGAATACTGTTTTTAGAATATAAAGTGCATAACTGGTATGATTGTTGTGGTTCCAAAGGCTGCTCTGTATGCACACCCACAGAGTACCAATTTGTGTTTCTCAAAACTTTTTTTTAACACTCATGAATGAGATTAGTCTCATCCAGTTTCTAATAGTCACCAAATCCAGAGAAATAACGTTTAGCAGTGAGTACCCCCTTTAAAAACCAACCAACCCAGATAGTTCATGAAGTTCTAATAAATCAAAACTGACACAGGTTTATGCTCACTTTTGTTATTTAAGACCCATCTTTTTCCAAACATACCATCTGCTTCTCTGTTACAACTTGTTAGCTGATAAGGTATAAATATTTCAAATAAATAAAGCAAATTATTTTCAAGCAGCAGCAGGCTTTATGTGAGTTTAATGAAAAGCTTCTGAAAATCCAGGGCAAAGCAAACATTATTAAACAAAAGTAAGATTTTTTTTAGGAAAACAAAACATAAATTTAGGCATATTTAGAAACACAATATAGCATTCTGTTTAGTACACAGAACAAACGAAAAAGAGAAGAATGATCACTGGCTGATAAACCAACTATGTGAAACAAAAAAGTCCAGGGTTAACAAACTATACAATCTATCTGTCTACACACAAAGCATCAAATGTCTAGAATTCCCATGAACGTATTAACAAAAATTATTACATAAAAATGGAGTTCTGTCTAATAACATAAAAAAGACAAGAGCAAACAAGAATACAAAAATCTGGAGAAATTATGGTAAAAAAACCCTCTGTAATACAATAACTGAAACAGGTAACTGGAGTAAATTAATTGTTTTTTTCTATTTTTCTTTTTTATATAGAATTATTTTGAAGAAAATATTTTCAATTTCAGGAAAGTTCTACCATAATGATATCATTCAAATTAAACATAAGCAGACCTCTTGTTAACATTTTTACAAAATTCAAACAGTAATGAAAACATTGGGCTTTTCCAGATGTCTTTTTTATTGCGCATTCATGTTCATTTTTGATGGTATGATGATCCCAGCTCCTCTAGGATGCACACCTTAATGTGGTAAGGGGGTGTGAGAATGTCGAAGAAGCTGAGAGCAATGCCATCAGGAGTCTAGAGCAAGGGCGCCCAAGGCAGAATAGTCAAAGCTGAGACACCAGACTAAGATGCATCCAAACTCAGAGGAAGGCAATGATAAACCACCTCTGAATACCTCTTATCATGAAAACCCTATGAACAGAGTATCCAAAATGCAACACAAGATAGTGCTGGAAGATGAGAACCCCAGGTCAGAAGGTGCTCATTGAGCGAATGGGAAGAACAAAGGACAAGTATGAGTAGCTCTGTGACTAATGACGCCACTGGGTCAAAGCCAAATGGAAGCCCAGAGGCCGATGCGCACAAATGTGAAAGGAGAGTCTGGAGTTGTACGACGTACACAATAGGAACATGGAATGTGAGAAGCATGAACCAGGGAAAGTGAGAAATTGTCAAGCAAGAAATGGAATGTATCAACATTACAGTACTTGGCTTGAGTGAATTAAAATGGATGGGAATGAGACATTTACAATCAGGCAACTACAAAATATTTTATGCAGGAAATGACAAATTAAGAAGAAACGGGGTTGCTTTAATAGTGAGAACTAATGTAGCAAAAGCAATTAGGAACTATAACGCAAGGTCTGAGCAAGTGATATCAATGAGATTAAACAGGAAACCTATTAACATAACCATCATCCAAGTCTACACTCCAACGGCAAACACAGAAGAAGAGGAATTGGAGAGATTTTACACAGAAGTACAGATTTTACACAGGAAGAAATTGATCACACACCAAAACAAGATGTTCTGATAATCATGGGGGACTAGAATACAAACGTAGGGAACAGAGGAGAACTAGAAATTGTGCAGAAATGGGGCTTAGGAGATAGAAATAAAGCAGGAGAAAGACTTATTGAATTTTGTGAAGCCAATAATTTGTTTCTTGCAAACACATTTTTTGAGCAACCGAAAAGATTGTACTTGTGGACATCACCAAATGGTCAATATAGGAATCAAATTGATTATATAACTGGTAGCAGAAGATGGAGAAGTTCCATACTTTCTGCAAAAACAAGACCAAGAGCAGACTGCGGTACAGATCATGAACTGGTAATATTGAAAATCAAAGTAAAGCTAAAGAAGAACAAAGCAATCATAACACCAAAATACAATTTAAATAACATCCCAGAAGAATATAAAGATAAAATAAGGAACAGATTTGAGGCTTTAAGAATAATCAACAGGGGAACACACTGACTGACCGAGATGAAATAAAAGGAAGATGGAAGCAATACATTGAAGAACTATATAAAAGAGATGCAAAGATGACAGATTCATTCACGGAGGAACTATATGATAAAGAACCAGAAATGTTAGAATGTGAGGTGAAAGCTGCTCTTAAAATACTTGGAAGAAACAAATCACTGGGAACAGATGGCATACCATCTTCTACAAGTTACTGAGACTGAATCTGTCCACATTTTGACAAAAAATTGTCAACAAATATGGAAAACTAAACAATAACCCACAGACTTGAAGCGTTCAATATACATCCCAATTCCAAAGAAAGGGGATCCCATGGAATGCAGTAGTTATCGAACCATCGTCTTAATATCCCATGCAAGTAAAGATTCTACAACAAAGGCTCTTACCCTATATGGAAGAGAAATGCCAGATGTCCAAGCTGGATTTAGAAAAGGAAGAGATATCAGAGATCATATCGCAAACATATGTTGGATAACAGAACGGACCAAATAATTTCAGAAGAAAATCATTCTGTGCTTTATAGATTACAGCAAAGTCTTTGTTTAGATCATGAAAAACTATGGAATGCTTTAAAAGAAATGCAGGTGCCACAGCATCTGATTGTCCTGATGCACAACCTGTACTCTGGCCAAGAGGCTACTGTAAGGACAGAATATGGAGAAACTGACTGGTTCCCAATTGGAAAGGGTGTGAGACAGGGGTGTATTTTATGCAGAGCTTGGAAAAGTTACTTTTTTGAACTACAACTCCCATCATCCCCAGCCAGCATGGCCACTGGATTGGGCTGATGGGATTTGTAGTTCAAAAAAGGAACTTTTCCAAGCTCTGATTATCACCCTATTTGTTTAATCTATATGCAGAACATATACGGAAAGTGGGATTGGGCCAAGATGAAGGAGGTGTGAAAATTGGAGGGAGAAATATAAATAATTTAAGATATGCAGACAATACCATACTACTAGCAGAAACCAGTAATAATTTGAAACGAATGCTGTTGAAAGTTAAAGAGGAAAGCACAAAAGCAGGACTACAGCTGAATATCAAGAAGATTAAAGTAATGATAACAGAAGATGTATGTAACTTTAAAGTTGTCAATGAGGACATTAAACTTGTCAAGGATTATCAACACCTTGGCACAGTCATTAACCGAAATGGAGATAATAGTCAAGAAATCAGAAGAAGGCTAGGACTGGGGAGGGAAGCTATGGGAGAACTAGAAAAGGTCCTCAAATACAAAAATGTATAACTCAACACTAAAGTCAGGATCATTCAGACCATGGTATTCCCGATCTCTATGTATGGATGTGAAAGCTGGACAGTGAAAAAAGCAGAAGAGAAAAATAAACTCATTTGAAAAGTGGTGTTGGAGGAGAGCTTTGCAGATACCATGGACTGTGAAAAAGACAAATAATTGTGTTTTAGAAGAAATTAAATCAGAACTATCACTAGAAGCTAAAATGACGAAACTGAGGTTATCATACTTTGGACACATCATGAGAAGACATGATTCACTAGAAAAGATAATAACACTGCGAAAAACAGAAGGGAGTAGAAAAAGAGGAAGGCCAAACAAGAGATGGATTGATTCCATAAAGGAAGCCACAGACCTAAACTTATAAGATCTGAACAGGGTGGTTTATAACAGATGCTCTTGGAGGTAGCTGATTCATCATTAGTCGTAGTCGACTTGAAGGCGCATAACTACAACAGATGATCCCACTTTCAATACTGCTTGCTTGCAAAGGTTTTGGGGTGGACATACTGCTTTATTTCCAATCAGGCAATAATCTGATAACATTGGGGAATTATCACAGAGCAACTAATAAAGCAGAACAAATTGTGGATGGTCCAGTATAAATCCATCACTCATGCACAATTACTACATCAATAACAGGTTGCACAATAAATCTATGGAGAAGAAAAAAAGTCAGTCTGGAGGGTCCCCTGAGTTATATCCAAAGTTAGTCGTACTCAGAGTGGACCCACTGAAATCAATCCAGTATTTTTTTTTACTTATCTAAAAGCATTTCAAAGCACTTACTATTAAGACAAAATCCCTAAGCAGTATCCCTGGTGTGGGGAATCGTTGGCCCTCCAGGTGTTGCTGAGCTACAACTCCCATCAGTCCCAGTAAGAATGGTCAATAGCCAGGGATGACAGGAGTGGTAGTTCATCAACATCTGGAAAGCCAAAGGTTACCCACACCTGTGGTATACAAAAATAAAAACAACATTATGAAAACCAGGGGGGAGGGGAACCCAGGACCCATTGATTTGAATACATTGATTCTGAGTATGACTTAGTTGGATATCCCCCACAATATGATATGTAGTCTTCCAGATAGATAGACGGATATGTGGTATGGAATATAGATATTTAGTATCTTGTTCAGTTCAGTCCTGATAACACACCCTTTATGTCTCTGCTAATTAGATGAGATTGTTCATCAGTTATGACAATGCAACAAAGCAGCTTGATACTGTATATGATATCACACCGGATCTTTCACAGGCTTTCTTGGAAAGAATAAATGCATCGGGATTTGATATGAGAAACACATCAACTCTCTATAGGCAAGACACATTTTTCAAGTTTGTATTTTATAAAAGGGTTTTGCAGGTTGGGCATAGGGGAGGAAAGGCTAGAAGTTCCAAAGATTGTGAAGAGGGCATGGAAAAATTGTTCTCTTCTGGACACCACATTATCATATGATGGGCCCTTTTAATGTGGGGGGAACATTCAATCAAATCACTCTCCCTCCTTACCACAGCTTGGAAAAGTTACTTTTTTGAACTACAACTCCCATCAGTCCAATCCAGTGGCCATGCTGGCTGGGGCTGATGGGACTTGTAGTTCAAAAAAGTAACTTTTCCAAGCTCTGCTCCTTACATGTGAAATGGTACAGTCCCAGAAGAGCTGTATCATGTGATTTTTTTTCCTCGAAGTGTCAATTTGCTCAAAAATGATTTCCTTTGATTGGTTGTCCCATACACCAATATGATTTTTATACAGTGTGTTCAGTGTATTCAAGACACTTGGTGTGCATTCTGTTGCCTTCTGATTCTTCCAACAATCGTAGAAGTTAGGACAGTATCACTGTTCCATTTTGCAAATGCAGGAGATACTGAAGCAACCTACTGAATTAAAGGCAGAGGTGAGAGTCAAACCAGGGACTTTCTAACTCAGTCTCTTAACTGCTACTCTATACCAGCAGCTGCACTATAGTGATGCTATTCA
Source organism: Rhineura floridana (assembly GCF_030035675.1). Classification (NCBI taxonomy): domain Eukaryota; kingdom Metazoa; phylum Chordata; class Lepidosauria; order Squamata; family Rhineuridae; genus Rhineura; species Rhineura floridana. Next base: position 15,317,951 of record NC_084496.1, read on the forward strand.
GTGGGGGGGAAAGGCAACTCACTTCTGCGTTCTTTTCATGCAGGTTGGGGTTGCTGGTTTGTTTTTATAATGGCGTGGAACAGATGGATGCCAATGTGGCCCGGGTACTACTTCATCAAATGATTAAATGTAACCAGCTGAGAGGTTTCCAGGCTGATGTTCAGAAGGTGGGTATAGGGTTTATTCTTGCTAATAGAGTCCCATAACTTTGGAAGGATATTGGAGGTGACAAAAATGTGAGTTTAGCCTGGTTCGCACATCACATAGTTGAAAACAAACTATCATTTAGTTCAGGGGTGGGGAACCTCAGGCCCAGGGGCCAAATGTAGCCTATAGGCTTCTCTACTTGGCCCTTTGGCATTCTCCCCAAAACACACCTCCTTTCTGCAGCCACACCCCTCACTGGCCCTTGTGCACCTTGAGTGTTTCTGCATGGCTGGAATGTGTCCTTAAACTATGATCATGCCTCTTGCTTGTCTGAATGGAGGATAGAGAGGGGTGTATGGCCTGCTGTACAAAGCTAACATTTATATTTGTTGTTCTGCCCGCTTTTGCCTCTGGCCCTCCCCACTACGACATGTGGCCTTCAGAATGAATGGAAAAACAATCCTCGGGCTGAAAAACGTGCCCCACTCCTGGTTTAATGTGAATGAACAGCATGCTACTGCATGCTGCTGAAAAGTTATTCCTGCATTTCTCCCCCTTTCCCACCCAGCAAATAAACAACCAAGGTCTTGCCATAATGTCCAAACCTAGTGTCGTCATTTGTTTTCCCCAAACCAACCATGAGCAGTAAGCCAAGGACTAACCTTGCTTATATTGTTATTTGTTTGGAGAGAAATGAACCATGAGCCTGGGTTTTGGTCATGACAAGCCAGAATGGTTTCCTGGTGGAGCTGCAATGGGGAAGGAACACAGCGAGAAATTTTCAGCAGCATGCACACTGCTCATAGAACACTGTTCATTCACATTAAACTATAGATTGTTTTTAACCATGGTTTAGTGTGATGTGCAAACCAGGCCTCTATGTCTACACCTGGTGAGAATGTCTGTTTAGAAAATGTTGCCATTGATTAAAGAAACAAAGGAAAGTTAACCTCAGAAAACATGCTTTGTTTAGCTTCTCATCAATTCTTTTTAATATTGTTTTTTATGTTTAGTAACCCACCCTGGGATCTATTGTTGAAGGGGGGAATAAATATTATTAATAATAATAATTTATTCAAAGCACTTTTTAACGGTTTCAGCTCAAATCCCAACTTCTTGACATTGCCATGCAAAACCAGACATTGAACGACACCCTTGGGTCACTCTCAGATGCAGTTGTAGGACTGACTATCAACCAGTTGGAGTCTCTCTCACCTGAGGCCGTGCACAATGCAATTCCAACGTTAAACCAAGTCTCTGGATGGGCCAAAAGCCAAATGATGATTTTGTCCAGCAAATATTTGATGTATGAAAAGGTACCTTTGGGAATTTTGTTGCCAAGTAAATAATAAAATAAAAGCATGCTTTGAGTTACACCCTGAGCCTTGAACCTCTGTAATTCCTCCAAAATCTGTGTCAGTAATGATGATGATGATGCAGTAATGAATGGCTGCTGTTACTGACAAACTCTGAAGGAATTGGAATTGGGGAATTTTTACTCATGATACGAAAAATGTTTTGCTTTTTCCACATCTGTAATGAGAACATAAGAACACAAGAAAAGCCCTGCTCAGTTGGACCCAAAGCCCATGTACTTCAGCATCCTGTTCTCACAGTGACCAACAAGATACCTATGGGAGTACAACAGCACTCTCCCCACTTGCGATTCCCGGCTACTGACACTCAGAGGCATAATGCCTCCGTCACTTGAGATAGCACATAGCTGTTATGGCTAGTAGTCATTGATAGCCTTATTCCCCATGAATTTGTCAAATCCCTTTTTAAAGCCAGACAAGTTAGTATCCATCACCACATCTTAGGGAAGTGAATTCCATAGGTTAATAAAGCATTGAGTGAATAAGTACTTCTGTTTCTCCTGAATCCCCCACCATTAGGCTTCTGGTCCTGGTTTCTAGTGTTATGAGAGAGGGAGAAACATTTCCCTGTATTTTTGGAAAGTTTGTTTGCTGTGCGTTTGGAAACTTCTTAAGATAGAATAACCAAATTTTGCATGATGATTCCTGAGATCAATGACCATGTTTTTGTCTATTTTGGATACAGTTGGACACCATTTTTAATCAAGATAGCAGACTGCATCTTTCAGAACAGCACTGATTCAGATGCCATTTTGAATAAAGAGGGTGGAGTGAACCTTTCAAAACTGCACTGAATTTTTTGGTTTCTTAGAATTCTCTAGTAACGCCAGGCAAGGATGTAGTCATCCAGGGTTTTGGGGAGTCTTAGACCCCTTACTTTTTGGGGAGCATGGTCCCTATGTCTCCAGCATCATATGAGCCAATCAGCATAAAAGGTGTGTGTGTTAGCCACTGAGAAGAGTCTTCTAACATGCTTCCCTGTCCTTTTCTGCTGATTTGAGCCAATCAGAGTGAAGTGAAGCAAGTCAGCCATTGAGAAGACTCTTCAGTTGTTAAGGTTCTCCCTTTTCATGCTTATTGGCTCCAGGGGTGTCTGTTGGTGTGGGAGAAGGCATTAACAAGGTCTCATTCTCAGCCCAGCAGCAGAAAAAGGATGGGAGGGACCATGGCTGTGACTATCAAGAAAGAACCCTGCACTTCTGAGTTTGCCACTATGTTACTGACACCGGATTGCTAGTATAGCATAGAGTGCAAGTGGCTCAAAAGCCTTCTGCAGATGATGTACAAATATCCTTTGTCTATCATCCAAATGCAATGTTATACTTGCCTAATCAGCTGGCATTCATTTCTTTTGTTCTTCATATAGGCTTTATCATTTCATAATATTAGTCAAATGGGTGCCTTGGTGACTGGGATTAGCACTCAGTCATTCCACAACATGAACCCCAAAGAGCTCTTGCAGGTTGTCAGAGGTGCAGTAGCTCAACGTGCATCGGATTTGTCACCAGCACAGCACCAAGGGATTCTCCGGAAGGTAATTGCAAATATTTATGTGGGGAGATGAAATAGGGATGGGGGAGAAATCCAGTTCACTTCACATTTTAAGGTAAGCCTACCTAATTCGCACTTCCCCAAACAATGGGCAAACTGAAGTGCAGCTATCCTCCTAAATTCGCACTTCTCTGAAGTTTGTGATGCAGTTCTCTTGTTGTCTCCCAAATGGGTTCGTTGCCCGGTGCGCAGTACAGCCAAAAGACCACACCCAGGTTGAAGGGTCCAACAAGCTTTATTTCATTCTGGCCAGAAGAGGTGCAAGGCGATAATTCGCAAAACAAGCACACCCCTTATGGGGGGGTGCTACACTTTTATACAATGCAAGCAAAAATTCATGACACATTCTAATTGCCCCCCTAATGCCATCCTGCCACCTTTCCATTGGTTCATCTTCTAACTTATGCATGCCCATCATTTCTTATGCACCCAGCACATTAATTTCTCCACCCATATCTGCATTCCAAGCTAGCCATCACACAATAGCTTCCCAGCACGTATTCTTGCTGATAAGCTTCAGCAGGGCATGTAACTTCTCTAGGCCTGGTAACATTTAGTTTCTCTTCTGTGCATTTTTCTTAAAAACGCTGGCTCTTGAGTCATCATATCCCCCCTTTGAGACTCGAGTCCATTATTTAATGGATTTGCAGTTCTCACTTATCTGGCCCATTCGTAAGAATGCTTCAGCTTCTTTGTGATTTCTTTCCACTGGGCCTTCTACTAGTTGCTGTAAGATCATTACCTTTTGTCTCATCATGTTTCTAGGCGTACATATCTGCAAAGCAGCAGTGCAAAAGGGTAAGCACTGTACACAACAACATATCATTACACCAACTATAATTAAAAATACAACAATCACAAACATTTGTCTTAACCAAGTAAAATTGGGAAGCCATGATGTTAACCATGAAAAATCCATTCCCTTGCAAACAAAGCACGCTTGTATTCAAAACATTCTTTGCTAAAAACATCCATACATTCTGGTTTTGTTCATAGAGAGTATAAAAGTACCCCATAACTTTCCCCCAAACCAGTCCCAAAAAGATAACATACTGAAACCTTTGGCTCATGCTTGCTTTTTAAACAGGAACTTTAAGTCCTCCACAGGCTCTACTGTCCACCGCTGTCCTTTTGTGACGGCTTCCGGTGTGTCACTCTCAGGGGGTCCTTTTCGTTCGGGTGGAGCTGCCTTCACTCGGGTGTAGTGGATCCATGGCTTGACACCTTGTACCTTCGCTGCGTAAGTGGTGAGTAAAACCATCACTGGTCCCCTCCACTTCGGCTTTAATGGCTCGTCTTTCCACGTCCTGATATACACCTGGTCTCCTGGCTGAAAAGAATGGACTGGCGCCTCCAATGGCAATGGCAAACGGTCTTGAACGTATCTGTGGAGAGAAGATAACACAGCAGACAGAGAAGACAAATACTGCTGTACCCACAACTCCCCTGTTACATGCATTTGGGTACCCTGTGTCACCATTGGATTCCTTGGATATGGTTTGCCATATAAAAGCTCAAATGGGCTAACTCCTAACCTGGCCCTTGGTGACACCCTGACTCTCAACAATGCTAAAGGCAATGCATCTGGCCACTTCAAATTCCCTTCCTGACAAATCTTTGCCAATTGTCTTTTCAAAGTCTGATTCATTTTTCCACTTGCCCGCTGGATTGGGGTCTCCATGACGTGTGTAAATCCCATCTCAGTCCCTAAGCTTTGACTAGAGAGGTTGTAACTCCTGCTACAAAATGAGGTCCTCGGTCTGAGGTGAGTCCTTCTGGCACTCCAAATCTGGGAATTATTTCCTTCATCTTCCATTTGACTACTTCTCTGGCTTGGTTAGTTCTACAAGGAAAAGCTTCTGGCCATCCTGTCAAGGTGTCCACGAATACCAATAGGTACTTATACCGTTGAAATCTTGGTAATTCTGAAAAATCTACTTGCCAGTATTCTCCAGCTGATGTTCCATGTCGTCCTGTCCCCAGTGGAGGCTTAGGCTGTATCTTTGGATTGTTCTGACAGCATATCAGACACCTACAAGAAGCTTGCTCTGCCAAAGTTCGCATTTTTGGTCCTACCAAGGTCCTCTGTAAATTCTGAGTCATTGCATCAGCTCCCATGTGAGTGTCATTATGGTACTGATTAATCAAATGGACTAGAATTGTCTTTGGTACTAATATCTATCCAGTAGGGACCCTCCACCATCCATCAACTTTCTCTTTAGCTCCTAATCTAGATGCCAATGTTTCTTCCTTCTCGGTATATTTTGGAGTTTCTGATGGTAACTTCACTTGTGGGACAAGTGCCATCTGCTTTCCGATTTCCTTTCACCACATCCTGATCTCCCTTCTGGTGGGCACGACAGTGCATTACTGCCACTTCTGTAGGGTCGTTTACTGCTTCCAGAAGCTTAAAAATCTCCATTCCATGCTTTATTGGACTACCTGCAGAGGTTAACAGACCCCTCTCTTTCCATATAGCTCCATGGGCCTGCAACACTCCAAAAACGTATTTTGAGTCTGTATAGGTATTAACCCTTTGTTTTTTTGCAAGCTCCAAGGCCTCTAGTGAGGGCAATCAGTTCTGCTTTCTGAGCTGATGTATTGCTTGGCAAGGCTTTAGCCTCCAGCACAGTCCATAAAGTAACCACTGCATAACCAGCCTTTCGCACTCCGTTCTCAATAAAACTGCTTCCATCTGTGTACAGTTCCGGGTCTGCATTTGCTGGAGGTTGATCCTTCAGATCTGGTCTGCTCAAATAAATGCTTTCAATTGTAGCAATGCAATCATGAACAAGTCCTTCCTCCTGTTCTATAGGCATCAGAGTAGCAGGGTTAAACACATTTGTTGTAGCCAACTTCACATCCCCTTGGTTGAGAAGCAGGGCCTGATACTTTGTCAATTGACTGGCTGAAAGCCATGACCCTCCCTTAGCATCCATCACCGTCAGAACTGAATGCGGGGTATAAACAGTTATAGATTCTCCCAAAGTCAGCTTCTTTGCCTCTTCCACCAGCAAAGCTGTTGCTGCTACTGCTCTTAGACATGCTGGCCATCCCTTGCTGGTCTGATCCAAATGCTTAGAAAAATATGCCACTGGACGTCGCTGTGTACCAAATGGCTGAGTCAGTACTCCACTTGCTACTCCTTGTCTGTCATGTATGAACAGATCAAACTGTTTTTCCAAATCCGGCAGTGGCAACTCCAGGTAAGGCTGGGAATATCCCCTGCCTGAAATCCTGGAGAGCTGCTGCCAGTCAGTGCAGAAAATAGCAAAATGGACCAATGGTTAGACTCAATGTGAATCAACTTTCTCGCAAGGCCAGAGTCGGGAGCAAGAGCTTAACTTTATCTCCCTTCCTCTCTTTCTCTCTGTCTCACTTTCGGGTGCTCCCTTGTCCTCTTACCCCTCTCTGTTCAACTAAAGCTACTGCCAGTAAAGACGCCTTTATTCTCATTTTCTCTTTTTCCTCTTTTTTCTTCACCTGGTCTCTGTTTGTGTATCCTTTATAAGCAATCTCAATCAACTGACTGATTGACATAGCCCCAGCCCCGTCCACCTTTTGCAACTTCCGTCTAATGTCAGAGGCAGCCTGCCCAATAAACAAAGTGTTAAACAGTCTTTGATTACTCTCCTCTTCTGGATTTAAATCAGTAAACTGTCTCGCTGTTTTACACAACCTCCCATAAAATGAGGAAGGATCCTTCTCCGGTGCCTGACGTAGTTCATACAGCTTAGCCAAGTTTTTCTGCTTCGGAACTGTACTTCGAATTCCTTCTAAAATTAACTCTCGATATTCCTCCAGCCTCTGTCTTTCAACCCTCACATTTGGATCCCACGGTGGCTCTTTCTCCGGACAATATTCCTCCACCTCCTCTTGAGGGTGCCACCGTTGTGCCTCCTCCCCAGCTTTAGCCACAATCATTCTCTGTGACGCCCTTCCCTGGCTCTCCCTGTCAGGTTCCTACCTGCTCGTGGCTACTGCCTTTCACTAGGCACCACCAGGGACTCCACCAGTCCGGACTGTCCTTTTTTATGGTTTCTCTCTCCGCTCTAGCACAGATCTCAATAGATCCCCCTGCTAGGCAGCACCACCAGTCATGTTCTACAACCAATGTTCCCAGAGACCTTGCCTGAGTCTCTCTATCCAGTTACATTCGTGACTGCGTGCCTATGCTGTTCCCAACCCCCTTGTATCAATGCAGATAACTCATAACTCGGGGTTGCTCTGGATACTTATAATGTTATCTTCTCCTCTTCACCACTGCCACCATTTGTTACTGTTTCCCTTCAGCCTTGGTTATTACCTTACCCTCCCTTCTGGTCTGTGAAACCCTAGCCAAGGATCAGGCCTTCGGTAAACCAAAATAGTATTTATTAAATAACATTAATAACAAGATAACTTTGATAATGATCTACAAGCTTATGGTTTCATCTATTACTGTGATATTTGACTTAGAGTTACAAAGGAATTCAATCATGCCTGTATATCTGACCAACTTGGTTTACATAAGTCGGTGCAATTCCTCTGGATTCTCCTGGTAGGGATCCATCGATTGTTTCCAGTTCAACAGATCCGCAGTGGAGAAAGGGACATAAATGAGGGCTGGCACCCCTCCTCCCAAAGCTTGTCTTAAAGGGGCCTGAAGCACTGAACGCTCTGAGTCTTTTGAGCGAGTGTGACTGGCTACTGGGCTGCTCAGCTCCTGGGCACATTCTGCTAGTTCCGTATCTTCCGAAGATTCTCTAGGAGCCTAGGGCCATCCTGAGGGGTGGCTGCCAGATCTTTCTCAGAGGAGCTAGCTAACAACTCCCCCCCCCCCCGAACCCAGTGATGATGCCCGGCTCACACAAGCAGGGGGAGCGGAGGGAGTCAAATCAAAACAAGCGGTGCATTCCTTTGGAGCAACCATGAGCTGTATTTCTTCCTCTTGCAGGTCCGGATAAACTTTTTTTAACCTCTTTTTTTCCTGCCACAAACATCACACTTCCCATGCCTATGCCACAAGATTTTTGCACATCTTTATCTCTAAACAAACTCAAAACATTCCACATAAGGTATTTCCCCCCATTTTCCTTCACGCCGGCAAAACAACAACAACTGCAGTATACTGTTATATTGTAGGGATCCATTTTCAGGCCATGTTTCTCCATCCTCGAGTGTATATTGAGGCCACCATTGATTGCAAACCATGATCAGTTTCTTTTTTGTCAGGGGATCCCCTCAAAACTTAGACCAATTAACAAGGATGCATCCCAAAGGAGAGCAAGAAGGGGTTTTTGACTGGCCTGTACCCATAGTGCCATCCTCTGCTCGGCTCCCAACCTGTGTGGGCTAAGGGGGCCTCACGGGAGTCGAACCTGGTCTTGCCACCCACAGCGTCTATGCAGTAGGATTGCAGTGTCGACCTCTGCTCGGCTCCCAACCTGTGTGGGCTAAGGGGGCCTCACGGGACTCGAACCCGGTCTTGCCACCCACAGCGTCTATGCAGTAGGATTGCAGTGTCGACCTCTGCTCGGCTCCCAACCTGTGTGGGCTAAGGGGGCCTCACGGGACTCGAACCCGGTCTTGCCACCCACAGCGTCTACGCAGTAGGATTTTTACAGACACTTTTTGCTTTCCCCACTATATTTTCCTTTTCCTTTTCCCAGGGGAGAAACAATGTAAATATTACTTACCAGGCAGTCTTTTCCCTGTCCCGTTCCCCTAAGTTGTTGGCCCTTCAGGCGTTGCGCCGATGTGTCACCCACCGGCTTCGTCCACGGCCTGGAGAGAACTTGACCGTCAGTGAAATCACTGTGGCGCCTCGGCCTTGGTTCAATCCATGTCACTTCTGAAGTCAGAGGGTTGAACTGGGCAAAGCTGTATATTGTTTCAGTCACGTCCCGTCTGGGGTGCCAGAAACTGTTGTCTCCCAAATGGGTTCGTTGCCCGGTGCACAGTACAGCCAAAAGACCACACCCAGCCAGAAGAGGTGCAAGGCGATAATTCGCAAACCAAGCACACCCCTTATGGGGGGGTGCTACACTTTTATACAATGCAAGCAAAAATTCATGACACATTCTAATTGGCCCCCTAATGCCATCCTGCCACCTTTCCATTGGTTCATCTTCTAACTTATGCATGCCCATCATTTCTTATGCACCCAGCACATTAATTTCTCCACCCATATCTGCATTCCAAGCTAGCCATCACACAATAGCTTCCCAGCACGTATTCTTGCTGATAAGCTTCAGCAGGGCATGTAACTTCTCTAGGCCTGGTAACATTTAGTTTCTCTTCTGTGCGTTTTTCTTAAAAACGCTGGCTCTTGAGTCATCACTGTGACCAAAATCATGTGTATACTATAAAAATGTATGTATTATTGAAAATAACACGGAGAAATGTGTTGTTAGGCAAAGTTGCTTGCAAAGGTGTGTCTATTAGGCAAAATTCCATACCCCTGGTGTAGAGCTTGGCTACATGTTGTGGCCAGGTAAAAGCAAGCAAATATTTCCTTCCATTCAAGCCATGCTTTTGGATTATTAAAGCTGTGCAGTTTTCCTGTGCAGGTAGTTGCCATTTCTGTTCTCTTATTAGGAATGTTTGGGTTTAAAACCTGACTTCTGACACCATGTTGTAGAAGGCAAACGGAGAACACATCAGTCTGGAAGCTAGGCAAGAATAGAATGGCCACAGGAAACTCCTGACTTTATCCATCCAGATACATCTACATCCAGTGCCACCTAGTGCCTAAATTATATAATGACACTGTCCACACACCGACAGCGTCAACCCCTAAGTGTGGCAGCATCGATTCTCTGGAACTCCCTGCTTATTAATATTAGGCAGGAGCTGTCATTGTACAGTTTTCAACTCTTGCTCAAAACCTTTTTGTTTAGGCAAGCCTATCCACACATGTCACTCTATTAAGTACATTTGTTTTACTTAAAACTTTTGATTTTATCTATATTTTGATAATTTTATTACATCTGCTGTTTTTAAAGTCTGTTTTTATTGCTATTTTGAAAAATACATATTTATACTATTTTATGTAAACAACTTAGAGAGGTCTTTTTATTGAGCAGGCTCCTTTTATTTACTGGGCCCCTGCTGGGAGGAAGGGCGGGATATAAAGCAAATAATAAACAAACAAACAAACAAATAAAAATTTAGCTTAAATAAATAAATGAAAAAGAACATTGGGCCTGGGCCCTCTTTCCTTGTAACTTAGTGTGAACTATTTGTCAAGGGTGAAGGCCTCAGGCAATTGCCCACACCCCAAGGGTCTAGGGCTCATCTATCAGCTTCTATGTGAAGTGACCCACAAACCCAGCTACTTCCAAACCTGACAGAAGAAAAGGTTCTCTCCCCATCCCTTTTTTTTTTTTTAGCATTCGTTGTCTATGTAAGGATCTTTACAAGTATTTTGTCCCTCATTTTAAGCTCTGTGGGTTGGGTAATACAGACATTTTGAACTGATTGCTGATCAGAGATGCAAGCCCAGCCCCAAAAGTCATTAGATTTGCTCCAGTGGGTCACAGGTAGTTCAGTCAGATGTACTTCCCAGTAAGTTATACCAAGGACTGCTGCCTTTGGACTTTACACAGCTCTGTGTCTTCAGGCAAAAATTAAGGGAGCTGAAGATGTTCAGTAAAGCAAGAGAGAGAGACTGGGATGAGAAACCTGTGGAATTTGTTCCCACAAGAACCAGTGATGGCCACCTACAAGACAAATTTATGGAGGATAAGGCTATCAAAGGCTATGATTCATGTTGGCGATGTTCTGTCTCCACTATCAGAGGCAGTATGTCAAAGAATTATTGTCAAAGAAGACCAGCTGCTGGGAATCACAGTTGGGAAGAGTGCTGTTGTGCTGAGATCCTGCTTGTGGGCTGCCCACAGGCATCTGGTTGGCTACTGAGAACAGAATGCTTGACTAGGTGGGCCACTGGCCTTATCCAGCTGTAGGGCTCTTCTTACGTTTGCTTCTCATACTTCTTCTATAGATGATTGCCTCCACAGAGCTGATGTCAGTGATTGCCGATATGCAAGGAGCCTTCTTTAAAGAGCTGCCACTTTTTACTTTGTGGAAGGGGGAAGGGTTCAACTCTTCACTGGTGAAAGACAAAGAATTAAGGCCAAGTCAGGTAACTAACCTTGGACTTAATCTTCTTGACCAAAGACTTGGTGACATGGAAGACATGTGAGTTAGTCCTAATGAGTATTGGTTTCTGTCAGAATTGAAACTCTCAAATTGTTTAGATTTTACCAACTAGATAGACAAATGAGGAAAAGGGGGAACAGGCAATCTGAAGGCCAAATTAGACATAACATTATTCACATTGCTTGACCTTTCAGTTTTTAAAAATGTAAATGCAAATAACCAGTGTAGAGACAGAAGGGAACTGCATCGGAACCACAATGGGGGGAAAGGGTGAAAGCCCCCTCCCCACATTAGGGATGGGGGAGAAATTTAATTCAGTTCGTATTTACAGGTGAACTTAACTAATGCACACTTTTCAAAATAATATGCAAACTGAAGTTCAGACAATTCATCAAAATTTGCACTTATCTGAATTTTGCAATGCAACTCTCCAACCAAGTAATGCATACAAAAATGTATATTCTATTGTAAAGTGTGGATATAAATGCATATATTAATGAAAATAACATACAAAAAATCCATTATATTGGGGAAAAGTTATTTGCAAAAATGTGTATATTCAGCAAAATTGCCTATCAAAACATGTATAGTAGGAGAAATTCACACTAAAATGCTGATGAATTTTCTTAAGGACTTTTAAAAAAAAAATCACAAAAGGATGTAGAAATGTGGTGAATTGAATTTAAGATTAGGAAAATGAGAAATTGAGAGAAACTGAAACTGACAGATTTGTCCCTCCCTAACCCACATGCCACAGTCCTAGCACAGCTTTCTTCCCTTGTATTGGACAGATGTTTAAATATAACAATAATTATGCAAGGTCAAAAGCAAATAACATTGGTTTTTACATACTCTGGAAACTGCCTAGATATGCAGACGTTTGTAAATGAATTTAAAGAAAAAATCCCAAAATGGCCTGACAATAATCTGTGACCCTCTAGGAGGTACAGAATGTTGAGATGCCAGCCAAGAGGGGAAGGAAATAAAACTGAAGTGGGGGAAGAGGGGACTGAAGTGAAGACAAAGAGCATTCCTCTTAGGGACTGATATATTGCACCATTTTGTTGCAGGTCCCAAATGAGTAGGGATGTGTGTGTGTGTGTGTGTGTGTGTGTGTCCATATGCGTATATATTTATAATTTCATTTCAATAATTTCATTACAGTATATGATTTCATTTCAGGCCTTGTTTCTGTATGAATTGTTGTCAAAGAAGACTCCTCCTCCTGACCTCTTAAGGTATGAGTGCAGCCCTATATTTTTGTTCTTGTTTTATGGTCAAAGCACAATAGCAAACATTCTTTTTCTGTTCTTTTGAAGGCTGGTTCAGATGCCTGAAATTCCTCCAGGCAGAACAGCCCAATGGGTGTAAATCCATGCAGGACGTAATACGGGGGCTGCTCTCCAGCAGCACTTTCTGTGGGTGTGGCAACATTTTTTTTCTAATAATTTTAGACTTCATTGTTGATCCTCCCTTGTGTTTTCTCCCTTGTTGGGCCTGGGAGAGCTAAATGTACAGTTGAAGTCTTATGCCAGGGATGAGGAACTTGTGGCCCTTCAGATGTTGTTGGACTCCAACTCCCATCAACCCCAGCCAGCACAGCCAATGATCAGAGATGAAGGGAGATGTAGTCCAGCAATGTTTGAAAGCTCCACAGGTTCCCCATTTCTGTCTTACATAGGAATGTAGGTTAGATGGGGAGGGGAAGTTCGATCCCCAGTCAGTCCCAGGTTGTGTCCTTGACATCTTCAGGTAAGGCTAGGAAAGTCTTTTCTGTGAAATCTTGGAGTGTTACTGCCAATCAGACAACATGAGCGAGAATTAGATGGACCAATGGCCTATGTGCCTGCAGTTTACACTAGAGGAATATAAAGATGGGCACGAGCTAACTTGATTGTTATGGCTAGGTCGTGTCCATTGCTAGACAATTGTAAATTTATAATAAAGGGCTTGTCAGAATTAGGCACTGGGGTATATTTCATAATTTAGAGTTACTTCTTGCAAGCAAAGGATAATATTTCTTGTTCAGGCTTGTACAGGCAGACCCTTTCCTGATTGCTAATTCTAGCTAGGGCCCATGCATTCCTCTGGTGTTAATAGGTAGCACTCTCAAGAAGATTTGGATTCGGGTTTGAAGGTTTGATTTGGATTCCTGCATTGAGCAGGGGGTTGGACTTGATGGCCTTATAGGCCCCTTCCAACTCTACTATTCTATGATTCTAAGGTGTGAGTTCCATTGCTTCTTATAATATACAGTATGTAGGCTACACCAGTAAGATGCAAACAATAACTGGGTTTATTTCTTAGGTTCTTTTCACAGTTCTCAGTTTGGAATCCATCTTGCAACCACACCCCTGAAAGCACAGGCCTCAGGCATGCTCAGATCCAACCTTTCTAAAATGAACACTTTACCTTTTTGGCCACTAGGTGGCAACCACATGAACATATCTTACACTTCTCTTTATGTCGTGGATGGGGAACATGTGGCCTCAGAAATGGTTGGATTACAATTCCAATTATCCCTGGCTGGGGCTGATGGGAGTTGGAATCCAACAACATCTGAAGGGTCACAGGGTCCTCATCCCTGCTTTACATGAATAGTGCATAATCTGCATATTGTTTGTGTGAAAGAAAAGTGAGTGATTAAAGCTGCTGTCCTAGGCCTCCTCCAGATAAGCATTCATCCTGATTTGCTTGTGCAAAGTTTACATAGAGGTTGGATTATATCCTGTCTTTATTGAGCATTTATTCTAATTTGCTGGTGGGGAAGTTACCAAAATGACCCTGCATTTATCCTGATTTCCTTGCAGGGTGTTTATAAATCATTTGTTCATCCCACACTTTCAGGGCATTTCACCATCACTTTCCAAACACAAAAAGTCAATTTATTTTTTTAAGTGGAGTTGTTGTGTGAGGGTGACATTTACGGCATGAACTTGAATCCCTCCCACAAAATTGTGACAGTGTGGAGGTATCCCTAAACACACATTAAGGAGTAAGCCCATTGAACACTATGGTACTTACTTCTGAGTAGACATACATAGATTGCCCTGTAAGAGGTGGCCAAGTTAGGATCTCTTTCATGCTAGATCATATAAATGCTTAACTATATTTGTTTTCTTCAAATCAGCATCAGCCAGCTGGTGAAAGGAGTAACATGCTGGCAGATTGAGAGTATGACCACCATCTCTTTTTTAAACATTTTCAAAGTTTTTGAAAAGAATCTTCACTTGCTGTCACCATATCAGGTAAAATGAATTTTGTGGATGTGTGTTATGATATTCATAACATAACTATGTCTGTTTTCTGTGGAACAGAAGCTCTATTAAGGGGCTAGGAGATGGGAGGATGATCTGTCTATTTCAGATCAATACTACTCTCTCAAACCCATAATACACTTCTGTTACATTTCTGCATTAATCCATTAAAAAAATACCTTCCCAAAATAATATTTAAATGTTTGTTTTCTTTCAAAATATATATTTAAGTATGTGATTTGGTATGTTTAAATTGCCAAGAACTGTATTGCAACATTAGGAGGAGTGCAAAAATTTGGATAGCCAAGTTTTGATTTTGCACACTAGTCTAAGGGTGCTTCCAGATGGGTTTAATTTGCAAGTGGATCACTGAGAAATTGCAAACTGGTAATTGGCAACAGTTTTTTAAAAAAAACTTATTGGAATTCCCCTGAAAGGATAAATCTGGATTAAATGTAGGGCGGGGGAAGGATATGGCTTGGCATTTTGATGTGAACAATGTCATGTGGATGCTGGAAAAACATGCATGCATGAGGAGCACTGATTCCACAATATGCAGTATATCCATCTGGAAGCACCCTAAGCAGATCAGGTGATTTACTATGGAAATTGGTAATTGAAGCTGTAACAGTGCTCCCTGTGAAGTATTTATTATATGGATGCATGGAAGTGGTATTGTGTTATGGTACATTATGGTGTTGTTATGTTGATTTGTAGATATGGTGTTATGTGCTGTTATGTTATGTGAATGTGTGGATGTGGTGTTATGCCATGTTATGTGGATGTGGTATTATGTTGCATTATGTTGATGTGTGGGTGTGGTGTTATGTTATAATTTATTTATTTATTAGATTTATATCCCACCCTCTCTTCCAGTAGGAGCCCAGGACGGCAAACAAAAGCACTAAAAACACTTTAAAAATAATAAAAGCAGACTTATAGTTCCATCCAGCCACATTTTGCTAATCAGAATATAATGGGGCTCTTTGACAAAAGCTTTGCTGAAGTCAAGATATGTTTTGTCCACAGCATTCCCACAGTCTACCAGGGAGGTTACCCAATCAAAAAATGAGATAAGATTAGCCTGGCAGGATTTGTCCTTGATAAATCCATGTTGGCTTCTAGTAATCACTGCATTGTTTTCAGGCTTCTTATAGACTGACCACTTTATAATCTGCTCCAGAATTTACCCAGGGATTGATGTCAAGTTGTCTGGTCTGCAGTTCCCAGGTTCCTCCTTTTTGAAGACAGGGACAACATTAGTCTTCCTCCAGTCATCCTGCACTTCACGCATCCTCTATGTGGTTTTATATTACAATTATGTGGATGTGGCGTTACATGCTGTTATGTGGGTATGATGTTATGTTACATGAACTTGTATTCAACTAAGTCCTACTCAGAGTAGACTCATTTAAATTAATAAACCTATGTGAGCAATGTACATTTGGAGGGTACCAGTTTGGGGAAGACTGGTGTAGATGTTGACTGTCCAATTTTATACGTATCTACTCAGACATAAGTCCTTCTGAGTGCAGTGGGGTTTACTCTTGGTAAATAGGTATAGGATTGCAGCCTGAATACTTAGAGTGAAACTGGCAAGGGAACAGATTGAAATTACAGATATTTTGCAGACAAATAAACCATCCAAGTTATAGCTGTTGCTGCTGCTTTTTTACTGTTCCTCTGCATTCACAAATGTCTAAAATTTAATGATGTCTTCTTTGCAGATCAATTGTTTGGCTTGGAAATTTTGGATAATCTCCAATGCATCTGTACCTCCCTACCTCTTATTGGTGCTGCCGTAAGTTCTTTCTTCTATTTTTTTTCCATAATTCCCTCCCCCACACACATAACTATTTTAATAAACAACAAAGGTAGTCTTGTTGGTTCATAATGTGGGGAAAAACCCAGATCTATAGTTGGGCAATAGCTTTCTTAGGACCAACCAAAATGTCATAAAACTGTTGCAACTCTTTATCAGCAAAATGTTACACAAAGTGGTGGTGGGAATAATAAACAAAAAAAGTATGAAACATAGGCTGTATGTTGTAGGCAAGGGGTCAGTTTGTAGATTTAGTCCTCTCAGATGCTAAGGATTTTAGGTTACACATCTCAGATTCTGAGATAAAGAAGCAATGGCTGCTCTGCATTTATGAGAAAAATAAAGTTGGGCTCATAACCCACATCTGTCCTACACCTTAAACGATTCATGTAGGCTTCTGGGTAGGCAGAGAACAGAAGTAAAGAAAAATGCATTTCTGCTCTCTGTTGTGACGCTACATACAATCTAATACATCAGGGATGGGGAACCTGTGGCACTCCAGGTGTTGTTGGATTCCAGCTACCACCATTCCCAGCCAGCACGGCCAATGGTCAGGGATGGTGGAAGCTGAAGTCCAACAACATCAGGAGAACCACAGGTCCCCCATCCCTGGGCTGTAAGAACCCCCTTGTATGCCACACACAGCAATCTTTAGAGGAAAGGCAGGATACACTGATGAATAATTTACCCCTTTCCTCATCCATTTTGTATGTAGTTCCATAAAGATCCTAGTTTTCTCTACACAAAACTGACATTGTAAATCTTTCCTCTAGTGCTGAGTATCTGGAATCCATTACAGGATCTCTCTGTGTCTCTTTTGTGACCAGCCTAGGGAAGGTCGAACTGGATCATCTTATTTTGAATGTGCAGAAGAAAAAAGCAATTCTGCAAAAAGTACAAGACTGCCTGGTAACAAATAAAAATTCTATTTGATGCAATATGTCCCACTTTGGGATCCAAACAGGCTCTACAAATTTGTAACGAGCAACAGAATACTAAACAGTTTTAAAAGCATTATATATACAAAACAATCAACTCAGACGAGAAACCTGTAAAGAAATTTGGCAAACAGAACTCAACAATATAGCCAGGAATAATAAACCCATATGCTCAGGAAGACCCAAAAGCTCTCTGGAAGAGTACAGACATAGCCCAGCATCAGAATGCTTGCAGCAAAGCAGTGAAATGGAAAGGAAGTTCCAAAGTCTTGATGCCATTGTTTTCAAAGCCCTGTGCTCAGGATACTTGTGGCGTTTGATTTCTGTTAATTCTGGTGCTGATACTCACTAATGTGCAGATCTAAACATAATTATCCTTTGGATTTCACACTTCTCCAAATTTTGCGATTTGGCACTTCAAAAAAACAAACCAAAGTGCATTAAACATACATATTTCAAGATAAAATATGTTTAGTAATTCATGCCTGGCAATAAATGTATATAAAAAGTATTTAAATATGAATTTTCATGCAGATTTTTTTAAAAAAATAATAATTTGCAGATTAAAACAGACATGAGACGGAACAGACTTATGAATAAATACATGTTAAATTGACCTGGACCAAAAATAGACTAATTCGCCCATTGCTACCCTGTACCAAAGTAACCAAGTAGCACCCATGCATACCCCAGGGAACATGGAATAGGGCTTCCAAGGAAGATTTTAAAATATGGGCAGGATCATACAGTAGAAAGTGACCTCCTACAATTTCCTATACCCATACCCCTGCAAATTTTAAAAAACAGAGTTTGCTAATGAAACATACCTACTTCTCAAGGAGAAGAGAAGAACAAACCCAAATAACGTGTAATTAGAAATGGACAAATCTGTTAATTTTGGTTCCTCATTTTTCCAAACGTCAGTTTTTCACATTTCTGCATCAATTTGCATTTTAAACCAATTTGTCAGTGTTTTCATGCACATTTCTCCTATTTCCTCTTTTGTATGCAATTTTGCCTAATATAGATACTTTGGCAAACAATTTCCCCTAATATAATGTATTTTGTGTTGTTTTCACTAACATATGCATTTGTAGGTATACTTGCCCCTAACATATGCATTTTTGTACACGTTATTTGGTTGGAAAATTACATCACAAACTTCAGAGAAGTATGAATTTCAAAGGATAGTTGTGTTTTTGTTCACATGTTTTGAGAAATGTAAGTTAAGTTTGCATTAAAATTAGAAGCAAACTAAATTTCTCCGCCATCTCTGTGTCATACACTTATGCATACTTCCAGATGGAAATATTTTCCTGTGCTCTAATAGCAGCTGTGAGAGATGCATTTACAGTAACCATCTACATTTGTACCCCCATCCCCATATAGTGAAAAGATGTGTGACTTACATTTCTGCTAAAAGAATAGCCTTGCAGCAGGGAGTATATATTCATATACTGGAATAGGCAAATCTGTCTCTTTCAGTTTCTATCAGTTTATAATTTTTCCAATATTAAGTTCAGTTCTCCACATTTGCATATCAGTTTCCATTTTTTAAAAACACTCCTCATGAAAATTCATTAGCAAATTTCTCCCAATACACACATTTTCGTATGCAATTTTGCTAAATATACACACATTCTTGCAAAGCAATTTTCCCCAATATAATGCATTTTTATTTTAGAATGGCTTGGTTGTCGACGAATATGACATTGACTTGCTTGGAAATCTCATTTGCCATCTACCCCCAGCATTAATTTGCAAGGGAATAACACTGGAAACATTGGCCACAGCCCTTCACCAATTCAGGCTATGCCGTCATCTCAGCTATGATCAGAAGATGGAAATTAAGCACAGACTTACCGAATTGCATGGGTAAGAGAATAATCTGTGGGGGTTTTGCTTTGAATTTTGCTGTAGTGGCATATAAATCAGTGTGCCTCTTTTTCTTAATTCTGTTGTTTTCATTTAACAACACACAATATAACCATTAATGACAAAGTGCTTTCACATTAAACTCAGTCACTTTCTTTAAGGCAACTTGCCGTCAAATTGGAAAAAAAACACATTTTTTCAGGGCACAGAAGAGCCCTATGTAATGCAGAATATGCAGGTGGGGAACTCGTGTCTGCTGAACACAGGGCTAAGTAACAGTTTTTAAACATTGTGTGAAAAGAAAGCAATAAAAAGGCATTTTTGTATGTTCCAGAATATGCATTTTATCTGTACCTTTTGCTACATAATTTATTTTGGTATTGTGGCATGTTCTGGGATTTCTTTAATCACATCATATTCCAAAACATATTTCCAGTTCCCCAAGAAACTGGACAGCTGAAACAACGCAGGATGCTGGACCTTTCATAGCCCTTTTGCCAAAAGCTGAATTAAACATCCTTGTTGAAAAGGTATTGTCAAATATTTTGCTGAAGTGAGTGTAATTCTCCTTAAAATGGGTGTACTTCAACATATATGCTGGCATATATTGACGTGAGACCATGAATATATTGATGTGCTCTGAATCCCAGCTAGCCAATGATGCCCTTTTCCAGGATACTCCATTTCATTCAGGGAAGGGCTGTAGCCCAGTGGCAGAGTCTCTGTTTTGCATACACAAGGTCTCAAGTTCAATTCCCATAATCTTCAGGTAGGTCTCAGAGAGTACCCTGCCTAAAATGCTGGAGAGCTGCTTCCAGTCAGTGTACACAATACTGAGCTAAGTGGACCAGATGTTTGACGCAGTATAAAACAGCTTCCCGTGTTTCTATTCCCACTCCCCTCTAGTCTCCACTCTCCAACAGTCAGTCAGCGTTCTGTGCCCACAGAGCAAGCTCTGTCCTCAGTGGGCTGTTTTTAGCCTTAAGAGTTTTTTTCTGAACTTCTCCAATCCTTTGGGTTCCCCCAAGCCTGCTGATACTTTCCCTGATATCTTCCCCCCTCCCCTCCCCATGTGTGTGTGGATTGTGCTGTTTTGGCTTCATAAGGATCCTCATTCAGAGAATGTGCAGATTATTAGTATCCAGGGCCCTTGCAAGATACAATCTGTGCCTTGGAAGACAAAATACTTGTCTTATTTTTTTAATAAAATGATGCATGGTGCAGAGAAAGTGGATATAGGTAATTTTTTCTCCCTCTTGCACTGCATTAGGACTTGGAGTCACCCAGCAAAATTAGCAGGCAACAGATTCAGGACAGACAAAAGGATTTGTTGGTTTGCACAGCACATCTTTAATTTGTGGAATTTGCTGAATCAGGCTATGGTGATGACAACTGAGGTGACATTAAAAGGACATCAGACAACTTAATAGAGGAGGAGAGATCTATCAATGGCTATTAATCGTGACATGGGTGATCTGCAACAAAATGTTGCAGTGTATCCCTAGCTAGGGTAGCCAAATGAAAAAGAGGACAAGGCTCCTACACCTTGAATAGTTGCATAGAATCCCGCATGTCAGGCGCGTATACTTTGCATGACAATAATCATTTTTGTTTTATCCCTCCACCTCATTAAAGTTTCCTGATATCATCTCAGAAATAGCATCAAAGATGACTGGGCCAGTTCCACCAACTGAGGAGCTGCTGATGGCTAGATTTGAATCTGTTCACAACTCTAGCATCCCAATTACAGCACCTGATTTAACTCCTGGTAAGCAAAATGCATTATTGCCTTTGTTGTTTATACCAAATTGCCTCCTTGTTTGGCTTTGTTCGTCTGTCTCAATGCATATTTATATTATAGTGTTTCATAAAACAAAATGGGCAGCAAGCAGAAGTGGCTTGTCAGGTGTACACATAAGTGTAGCTGCTGTAGTAGCCTCCCAGCAGGAGGCTCACTTTGTTTACTGGGAGTGGAAGGGACAAGGCAGCAGGAAGGCTGGTACATTGCAAATGCCACAGAGAACTCACTGGGAACTGCCTTATACCAGGTCAGACTACTTGGATAACTGGCCCAGTATGGTCTATTCTGATTGGACAGGGCTCTCTCCAGACAAGGGTCTTTCCCATGTCTACTTGGAGATGCTGGAGAGTGAAGCTGGGACCCTGAGCATACAAAGCATGTGCTCTACCACTGAGCTACCAGAGCTTGGAAAAGTTACTTTTTTGAACTACAATGCCCATCAGCCCAATCCAGTGGCCTTCCTGGCTAGGGCTGATGGGAATTGTAATTCAAAAAAAGTAACTTTTCCAAGCTCTGGCTACCACCTTCACCATTCAGTGAAGGCCCCATCTGCCCAATACACTTAATATCCAGTATTACACAGTATCATACCACTTTAAACAGTCATGGCTTTCCCCAAAGAATCCTGGAAGCTGTGGTTTGCTACGGACACTGAGAGTTGTTAGGAGATTCCTATTCCCCTCACAGAGCTACAGTTCTCTGAGTTCCCTGGGAAGAGGGGTTTATTGTTAAATCAATCTGGGAATTGTAGCTCTGTGAATAGGGGTCCAAATTTCAGAAATAGGGACTGAAAGGTTTCGCCAATATTCCATATTTGCCCATTCCTACCAACACTCACCAATGCTTAGGCTAAGAGCTGGTGTGCATATCCATGTTCATCCCTTGATGACTCTAAGCATCAGGTGGTGGCTTGAATATGTGAACAACCATCGCTGAACACACACCAATGGCAGGAGATGGAACTAAACTTGTAATAAATGTACTTGCTTCAAATTTACCTGAATTTTTATTGTTATGTTATGTTATGTTACGTTTTATTTCTTCGGCCAAATAGGCCCCCAAGGCGGCTTACACACAAATAAAAATACAAATACAAAATGCAAATAAAAACAATACAATTTACAAAAAAAAAAATCAAACTAACAAAGTCCTAACATCTCTAAAAAAACAGGAGCAGTAAACCAAAAGCATTAATCTTCCTGGTAAAGGGCAGTCCCCAGAAAAATGTCACTAAGAGCAGGGGTGGGGGGCAAAGCAGGTGGAAAAGCATGCCCCTTGATGGTCCCAGCACAGTCCCATCCCTGCAGCAGCATGTCTCAGTCTGCAGCTCTTCCTGATAAGGCCCAGGCAGAGGGGTGGGGCAAGGCAGATGGAAATGCTTGTCCCTTGATGGTCCCAGCAGTCTCACCCCAGCAGCAGTACCTCTCAGTCTGCAGCTCCTCCTGATATGGCCCAGGCAGAGGGGTGGGGCAAGACATGATCTTCTTCTTCTTCTTCTTCTTCTTCTTCTTCTTCTTCTTCTTCTTCTTCTTCTTCTTCTTCTTCTTCTTCTTCTTCTTATTAATTAGAATTAGAATTCATTATCTGCCCTTCACGCAAAGGTCCCAGGGTAGGTTACAACAACTTTAAACACATACTTAAAAACAGCTAAAAACAATCTAAACAACATCATAGGAAATAGGGTGAGGTCTTAAAAATATACCTCTCAGGTGTCGAAGGCCAGTGTAAAGAGGTGCATCTTCAGTATCCCTGTAGAGCAGGATGGCCAGGATAAGTCACAATTTGAGGACCTCACCTGCTCCCTCCACCCAATTAAGCAAATTTTCCTGGCCTTGGAACAGAAAGAAATAAAAAAATAAAATAGACACAGTGCTGGTATAGGCAAAGCCCAGCATACTGATGGGGATGCATTTCACCTGCTCTTCAGTCATCAAACGGTGTGGTGTAGAGGTTAGAGTGTTGGACTAGCACCTGGGAGACCAGGGTTCAAATCCCCACTCAGCCAGGAAGTATTGCCCTCAGCCTAACCTACCTCACAGGGTTGTTGGGAGGATAGAATGGGAAGGTGAAGAACAAAGTGTGCCACCTTGAGTTTCCTGGAAGGAAAGGTAATAATAATACATATTATTGCCACCCTGAGTCCTGCTGGGAGGAGGGCGGGATATAAATCAAATAATAATAATAATAATACATATAAATAACAAGAAATTTAATGAGCAGTGAGGGGGCAACAACAACCCCCCCTCAGTTGATATGCAGGGATTAGCTGGAGGGGTCTCTCTCTCTCTCTCTGTATGTGTGATATCTGTGCCCACTGTTGACATACCCCTCCCTGAGGGTTGGCCAAGTATCAGGCCAAAAAAGGTTAGCCACCCTGATCTAGAATAGAATATGAAATAGATTTGTTTTTTTCCAGGGCAAAATACAGTTGTATGTACAGAAGTGAGCATTTCTCTGTACTGTTCTCTGCATAGGGATGGGGGAGAAATTTGATTCAGTTTGCATGTCTAGGCGAACCTACCTAATTTGCACTTCCCAAAACAAAATGCAGCCTGAAACACAGCTATCCTTCTAAATTCACACTTCCCCAAATTTTGCAATGCAGTTCTCCAGACAAATAATGTGTATAAAAAAGCACATACAAAGACAAAATGTGCATAAAAATGCATATACAAATGCATAGTGAAAATAGCAAAAATGTGCATCTTAGGCAAAATTGCATACAAAGATGTGTATCATAGGAGAAATTCACACTAAAGTGCTGATGAATTTTCATGAGGACTTGGGGTTTTTTTTAAAAAAATCGCAAAGCGATATGGAAATGATGGGAACTGAAGAGTGTAAAAATTAGAAACTGAGAGAAACCAGCACTGGCAGATTTGCCCATCCCAACCTCTGCATGACCACTATTTACATGAAAGAGAGACTGCGGGGAAAATCCCACCTGCCCGTTTGCTTTTAAAACTGTGAAGCTGTTCCATTATGACAGGTGATGAATGGATTCTGCTAGTATAAAGCCAGATTTACTGTGACTTTCCTGGAGCCTCCCTCCATTGGCTCAGCAGACACAATCTTGTTAGAATGTTTTGCCGACTTCTGTAGTTCTATTTGATTGAAGTAAATCCTTCCTTTTGCTTCCGTTCCAAGTACATATCTGTTTGGTACATCCTCACTGTAATTTGCCTAGCAGAGGGAGCTCAGTGACTCACCAGCATCTGTGATGTTCTACTTGATTGCAGGAGAGGGCCAAATCCAAAATTGCTTTAACTTTTAGGTAAAATTGCAAAGCAACACTTTTGTAAGGGCTTGGACAATTTTTTTTTTAAAGGCATCCCATTAAGCACTAGTGCTTAGAACAGGACTGGGGAACCTTTTTCAGCTTGAGGCTGCATTGCCTTCTGGGCAATGTTCTGGGGGCCACGTGCCAGTGATAGACAGGGCCAGAGGCAAAAATGGGTGGAGCAATAAATGCAAATATTACGTTTGCACAGTAGGCTAGTTTCTACATACACTCACACACCCTTTCCTATTCTCCACCCAGGCAAGCAAGAAGCATTATTAGAGTTCAAGGACATGTGCTAATTGGGCAAAAACACTCAAGGAGGGTGTGAAGCAAGGCCAATGAAAAATATGGCTTGGGGAGATAGGAGATGGCTAGGGAGAGTGTGTGGCCTGGGGAGAGTTCCAAAGGCCAGACAGAGGAGCCTGGAAGGCAGCATTTGGCTCCTGGGCCTGACATTCTCCATTCCTAAGAAGAGCCTTGAAGCTGGATCAGACCAATGGCTCATCTAGTCCAGCATCCTGTTCTCATAGCGGCCAGCCAGATGCCGATGGGAAGCCTGAAAGCAGGACCTGAGCACAACAGCACCCTCCCTTCCTGCAGTTTCCAGCAACTGGTATTTAGAAGCATGCTGCCTCCAACCGTGGAGGCAGAGCATAGCCATCATGGCTAGTAGCCATTGATAGCCTTATCTTGAAGAAGTCCTCCTTGGACCCCCAAGATCTGAATAACTACCGCCCAGTCTCAAATCTGCCATTCTTAAGCAAGGCGGTAGAACGGGTGGTGGCTAAACAGTTGCAGGCGCACTTGGAGGAAGCGGATTATCTGGATCCATTTCAATCGGGCTTCAGGCCTGGACATGGGACTGAAACAGCCTTGGTCGCCTTGGTAGATGATATGAGGAGGGCATGGGATAGGGGCGAATGCACCTTCCTTGTCCTCCTCGATCTCTCAGCGGCTTTTGATACCGTTGACCACGGTATCCTCTTGGACCGCCTGAGGGGGTTGGGTATCGGGGGCACTGTATGGCAGTGGTTCCGTTCCTTCCTCTTCAGTAGGTACCAAAGAATAGCATTGGAGGAGGAGGTTTCGGATCCCTGGCCTCTCACTTGTGGGGTGCCACAGGGTTCCATCCTCTCCCCGATGCTGTTTAACATCTATATAAAGCCGCTGGGGGCAATCATCAGGAGATTTGGGCTGCAGTGTCATCAATATGCGGATGACACGCAGCTCTATCTCTCATTTAAATCTCCACCAAGGCTGGCTGTTGAAACCATGTCCAAATGTCTGGAGGCGGTGAGTGGCTGGATGGGAAGGAATAGGCTGAAGCTGAACCCGGACAAGACCGAGGTACTATTGGTGGGTGACAAGGGAAGGTTGGGGGATGTGGACATTGTGCTTAATGGGGTACGGTTGCCCCTGAAAGACCAAGTTCGCAGCCTGGGGGTCATTCTTGACTCCCAGCTGTCCATGGAGCCTCAAGTTTCGGCCGTGAGACGAGCGGCGCTGTATCAACTCCATCTGACACGGCAGCTGCGCCCCTACCTCCCCAATCATCTGCTCCCACCAGTAGTACATGCCCTGGTCACCTCTCGCCTAGACTACTGTAATGCGCTCTACGTGGGGTTACCCTTGAAAACGGTCTGGAAGTTGCAGCTGGTACAGAATGCAGCGGCTCGCCTGATTAAAGGTAGCCGCCGACAAGATCACATCACTCCTGTATTGAAGGAGTTGCATTGGTTACCGGTTGCTTACCGAACCCAATTAAAGGTGTTGGTTCTAACCTTTAAAACCCTATACGGTTCTGGACCAATCTATCTGAAGGAGCGCCTCCAGCATTGTCAGGGATGCCGCTCAACAAGATCAGCCTCAGAAGACCTTCTCTCGATCCCACCGGTTAAAATGGCTAGACTGGTGAGGACCAGAGAGAGGGCTTTTTCAATAGTGGCCCCCACCCTTTGGAATTCTCTCCCAAATGATCTCCATCATGCCCCTTCTCTGATGAGCTTCCGCCAGACCCTGAAGACATGGCTCTTCAGAAAAGCTTTTGGAACGGCCTAGGCTTTTACTGTTGTTTAAATTTTAATGTTTAATGTACTGTTTTTATGCTGTACGTCGCCCAGAGTGGCTGGTGAACCAGCCAGATGGGCGACTAATAAATTCAATAATAATAATAATAATAATCTTCCATGTATTTGTCTCTATGTATCAGATTCCTGACCTCGCCGGCAAAATGCTAATTGCTTGCCGGATGCGTATTATAATATTAAAAGGAAGTATAAAGCGCTTATAGCCTCCAAAAAATGGCAAGCCTCCTTAAAGGGATGGGAAACTTTGAGACAAGCAGCCATTGACAAAAATTCTAAGAGCTTTTGGTCACTAGTTAACGGCTCTACCAGACCGTACAATCTTGCCCCCTGTAACATATTACCGTGTGTTTGGGAACAGTACTTTACTGACCTACAAAAGGAGTCATGTCACACTTCCTTAAAGGCCCTCCCTACTGATGACAATGGAAATCTTCCCATCTGGACCCCGGTCTCGCAGTCAGAAACTATGGAGCTGATTAATAATTTAAAGCCGGCTAAAGCCCCGGGTGGAGATAATATTCCTCCAGAACTCCTGAAAAAGCATTCAGCCTGGTGGGTACCTCTTCTGGCCAATTTATTTACATTGATTAACAACTCTGGACACTTCCCTCAAGCCTGGAAGGAAGCCATTGTGGTTCCCATCTTCAAAAAAGGTCCTAGGGATGAGCCGTCCAGCTATAGGCCAATAAGTCTGCTTTCGATCATTGGAAAGCTTTATGCCAACTATCTAAAGAGGAAATTGTTAAATTGGATGGAAGGGGAAAATGTACTAGGATGCGAACAGGCAGGATTTAGGAGTGGCAGATCTGTTATGGATCACTGTCTCACCCTCCATCACCTAGCCGAAAAATATAGGAACCATGTTGGGAGTGGTCTTTATGTCGCGTTTATTGACCTGAAGTCTGCGTTTGATTCCATCCCGAGGGACTTACTTTGGGCCAAATTGGATAAAACCTCTATTGACAAAAGGCTCCTATTCCTGATATACAATCTCCATCTGAACACCTCGATTCGTGTTCGCTGTGGACGTAATGGGGATCTCTCCAACTCAATCCCCACGTCAAAAGGTGTCAGACAGGGATGTGTATTGGCTCCTCCTCTTTTTAATCTCTTTTTGAACGACCTGGCTTCCAACTGTCTTGAGCAGGACCTTCATTCGCCCAAAATCAAAGGAAGTAGATGCCCCCTCCTGCTTTACGCAGATGATGCGGCCCTACTTTCCTTTTCAAAAGTAGGCCTTATACGACTGATTAGAGTTTTTATGAATTATTGCGCAGAGAACTCACTAACAATTAACTTCACCAAAACCAAAATTTTAGTGTTCTCAAAATCCCGCTCGATTTCCAGATGGAAAATCAATGGCCATTCTATCGAGCAAGTCAGTTCATATAAATACCTAGGGATGATATTCCACTCCTCTCTTTTCGTGGGTGCCTCACATTCGTGCGGCAGTTGCTACGGCATGGACAACATCGCAGGCCATTCTACGTTATCATTATAGTAAAGGAGGACGATTTATACCAGCAGCCATTCAGGTTTTTAGAGCCAAAGTTCTACCCCAACTATTATATGGGGTCCAACTATGGATATACTCGTTTAATTCCACAGTTGAAGCAGTTCTATCTATCTTCCTGCGCCGAATCTTTGGAATTCCCAACTGCGTTCCGAATGCAGCCTTAAGATTGGAAGCCGGCCTAAGTTCGGTTGAATGCCAAGCGTGGTCTATGGCTTTTCATCTATGGGCTAAAATTCTTATGTTTGTCCGCCAGGCTATCTGTCACTCCTTGAGGAGGACAACTTCCTTTCCTCCTGGAAAAAATCCATGGCAGCTAAGCTTCCTTATTTGGGCCTTTCAACTGAATTTCTTTCTTCCCAAGCTTTTAATAAGGCTAGACAGATTATCATTACCCAGCTTCAGGACATTGACACACAAGCTACGATCCAAGCAGCAGCTAAAGTCTGCTCCCCTATCCATTATAATTTGAGTTTCCATCATTTAAAATATGCTCCCTATCTGGAGGCTCTTACGAACCCCAAATATCGTTTGGCCTACTCTAAGGCACGCTTTAACTGTCTAGAGTCGGCTCTTCTGGAGGGCAGATTTCAGGGTGTTCCTCTGGAGCAACGTCTATGTCCGTGCAGTGAAGGATATGTAGAGACGCTTACCCATGTTCTTTTCGTTTGCCCACTATATTCCATGGAAAGGAACCAACTTATTTTACCTTTTATCCAAGAGTACCCTAATTCTGTAGAGCATTGGACGTCTAAGCTTTTGTCTGGTAATAACAGCTTACATCTGATATCTGTCGCTAAGTTTTTATACATATGCCAGTGTAAACGTTTTGTATTTGGTCATCATCACTCTCCTTAATTGTTATGTAATAGTATTTTAGTAGTTTTAGTGTATAATTTTAGTAGTTTTAGTGCAAATTGATACAAGTGTCTAGATTTGTTTGTATCTGTTCTATTTTACCTTTTTTGACGGGTCATTGACTGTAATAAAATCTGACTGACTGACTCAGATTCCTGACCTAATCTATCTCAGCTTAACCTATTCAGTTTAAGTCACTAGTCTTCAACATTAGGTCCCCATATGTTGATAGACTACAACTCCAGTCATCTCTGACCATTGATCATGCTGTCTGAGGATGATGGGAGTTGTAGTCCAACAATATCGGGGGGGCAAGGTTGAAAAACAGTACTGTAGGTGATAGCTACAATCTAAATCCTATTGGAATCCAGAGCAATGTTGTTGTTGTTGTTATGTGCCTCCAAGTCGACTACGACTTATGGCAACCCTATGAATCAGCAACCTCCAATAGCATCTCTCATGAACCACCCTGTTCAGATCTTGTAAGTTTAGGTCCGTGGCTTCCTTTATGAAATCAATCCATCTCTTGTTTGGCCTTCCTCTTTTTCTACTTCCTTCTGTTTTTCCCAGCATTATTGTCTTTTCTAGTGAATCATGTCTTCTCATGGTGTGTCCAAAGTATGATAACCTCAGTTTCATCATTTTAGCTTATAGTGATAGTTCTGGTTTAATTTGTTCTAACACCCAATTATTTGTCTTTTTCACGGTACATGGTACCTGCAAAGCTCTCCTCCAACACCACATTTCAAATGAGTAGATTTTTCTCTTACCCACTGTTTTCACTGTCCAACTTTCACATCCATACATAGAGATCGGGAATACCATGGTCTGAATGATCCTGACTTTAATGTTCAGTGATACATCTTTGCATTTGAGGACCTTTTCTAGTTCTCTCACTGCTGTCCTACCCAGTCCTAGCCTTCTTCTAATTTCTTGTCTCCATTTTGGTTAATGACTGTGCCAAGGTATTGATAATCCTTGACAAGTTCAATGTCCTCATTGTCAACTGTAAAGTTACATAAATCTTCTGTTATTACTTTAGTCTTTTTGACGTTCAGCTGTAGTCCTGCTTTTGTGCTTTCCTCTTTAACTTTCATCAGCATTTGTTTCAAATCATTCCTGGTTTCTGCTAGTAGTATGGTATCATCTGCATATCTTAAATTATTGATATTTCTCCCTCCAATTTTCACACCTCCTTCATAAGATGAAGATTAAGGTGATGGGTGGGGGCAAGAGAAATAGAGGTCATGATGTGCCAGATAAGACATTTGCACTATGGTGTTAACCTGCCTGTTGATGGATGCTGTCTTTCTCCTCTCCATATGGTTGTAATCAAGGAAAAGGGAATTGTTTAGCATTCTAGTCAAGGAGTTTGTGTCCATGATTAACCTCTCCACAAATATCTCTTTAATTCAATACCAGATTGTGCCAAAGTCGTAGCCCCTTCCTCAGATGAGATTATAAAATTATCAGAAGCCAACATGTTTTGGTCAGTTCACGAATTGGTCTGCATGGATGCCAGCACCTTCGCCAAGACTGTGGAACTCCTCGGCTCCGTGGGCAGTTTCAACACATCTCAGCTGGCTGTACTGAAAGAGAAAGCTAAGGAGGTAGCTATGAAGGCTGGAAAGGGAAAAATAAAGTCCTGATTCCACCGAAGTTCCTTCGGCTTCAGTTTGTTATATGGCTAGTGGCAGTGGAAGCTGGTGGCTTCATGTCAGTGGGGCAATGGAGCCACCAGCCTCCACTGGCTAGTGGGATGATTGATTTCTGCACACACACCCCAATATCTGGGTAGATGTCCTTAAATAAATACTTTTTAGCAGGAGACAAAAACAGCACCGCAAAGGCACTTGCCTAATACCAATGGGCAGGGAGTTCCAAACTGCTGTTGCCATAGTGAAGGATCGTTTCTTTGCAAGAGCTGAATAAACATTGCCTGGCACTTGTTAAAGTCCCAGTTTTGCAGATCGAAGCAGCCTAGTGGGCTTATATGGGGTAAAGAGATCTTACTGTTCTATAACTGTAGCTTTTATAAGCGAGCACAGGCAGTGGGTGGTGATGAGGCTGCAAGAGGTGTGTGAGATTGGTGGGGAAGGGACCCCACACAGGTGATGAAGGGGCACCAAAATTTGGAGTGTGCACTTTGTGTATGTGTCTGTGTTTGAAGATCAATCAGGGATTTGGTTGGGAGGTGTGTTCCAGGGATCAAGAGAGGTTTAGTTTTGTGACTGTAATCAGATAATTAGGGCTGGGCCAGGACATTTTGGTGCCTGAGGCAAAGAACAAGATGGTAGCCCACGCCCCTCCCCATTCCTCATATAGAAGCCGACCAGACGGGTAGATGAAATTGACTTCAGCACCAGAGACAGCATCTTCCACCACACCTGAGGGCAGGAGGCTAGCTTAGGGAGTGCATAGGAAGCCATGTGGCACACAGAGCTCTGTCCTCTGCCACAAGCATCTGCTGGCTGAGATCGTCTCCTCGCTCTGCCTCATGATCACACCAGCAAAATTGTGTGTCATGATCAGGAAGACTACCTGGTTCTTCCTTCCCCATAAGGAATCAGTCAAGAAATGAAACCAGCCTAGGGACCGTATTTGTTACTCCAGTTCAGAGAGGCTTTGCACTGGAACTTCAGCAGTGAAGCAGCTCAGACTAAGAGCTTATATAGGAGCTGGAGGCTCTGTTCATTCCTGACTTACATGCACTTCTCCTTCCTCCTGAGTAGTTTCATGTGCTGCTAGCTGGGCACTTGACCAGCAGCCCTGAAGCTACTGTCTGGCTGTCTGCTCCTGTGGCCCTTGGGATGAGAAGGAGGGTCTGGGAGTTGGCCAGGAACCCAGGCAACTCTTGTGGAGACTTCTAGTCCTGAGGTGGGGATGTCTGAATCAGATGGCTCGTCAGAGTCCCTGGCAGTGTGATCTGCGAATGGGGGGTCCTGCTCCTCCTCTGACAAGACTCAAGGTTCCAGGTCTCAGCAAGGCTGGACTCTGACAGGCCTCCAACAGCCAATTTCTGAAAATGGCTGCGGCAGTTCACATAAAGGAGCAAAAACTACAACCACAGAACAAATCAAAGCAACTTCGATCTTAACAGCAAGATTGATTGGATGATTTGATGTCATGGGTCAAAAAGCTGTTTTTCTTTTATTCCTTAGAGAGTGACCTCTCCAGCCCATTGAAATTACCATCAAAATTAGCATGCACCCAGCTGTGCTCAGCTGGGAGATGCATGCTTACTTCTGTAATGTACTAAGCCATGCATAATCCTTTAGGCAGCAGGTATTTTTAGCAAAACTATATTGCTACTCTCAAAATACAAGACAGCCATGGCGCTGAAATTATTTGAGCAGGAGGGACCGTTTTGTTTTGTTTTGAATATTTTTATTGCAGTTTTTAAAATATAATCATGAATAATAATTCTAAAAAAGAAGGCATATAAAAATACAAAATAAAAGTAAGGAGCGTATTTTTATAATTGACACATTTACATTCTTAGCAGTTTTCATAATATATTTTGAAATATGTAAATTCCATTAATGCTTCTTAGGTCAGCCCTGCAGGTAGGAGTAACCACTGTTTTAATATCAAAACATGTATCTTGCTTGTTTTATTCATTTTGTGTGGCTGTGATCCTTGTTGATTTGATGCTACGTTATTAGCATCTGTTAAATGAAGTGTTGTTTTTCCTTTTAAAAAAGTGAGATGCCCAAGACATAGGTAGGTGGGTTGTAGCTACTCAGAGGTGAGGGGGAAAAGTGCTCTGTATAGGGATTGTTTACGATCATCACCAGCCCCTATGATGAGCAGGTGGTAAGATATATCCCTCCCCACAATTGGCCAGATCAGATGTTTTAGGAGGAAGGAAAGAGAAAGGGACACCTTTTCCCTTTCTTCTTCTCTGGAATCGCTTTCCCATACGATACAGCTATAAAATGCACAGGTTTGAAGGTGAAAGCCCTCTAGGGTTATATAGCACACCAAGCAAAGGCCTCATGAGGTGGGGGAGAAAACTTGTGTCTTTATCACCCTCCAACCAAGTGGTCTGAACAACACTATAAGGCTCATGTCCCAGGCTGGTTGGAGTCTCCTCTTAGTAAGATTCGGAGACATGTCAACGTTTTGGGTTATATTCAGCTAAGTCCTACTCAGAGCAGACCCTCTGAAATTAATGAGCCTAAGTTCATCATGTCTATTACCTTCGATGGCTCTACTTTGAGTAGGACTAGCAGGTCCTTTGTTGTAGGTCCCACTAGCACAGGGATGCTGAATATGGTGCCACCCAGATGTTGTTGGACTCCAACTTCCATCTGCCCTGACTGTTGGCTTGCCCTGCTGGTTGGGGATGATAGGAGTTGTTGCGAGTCCCCACCACATCTGGAAGGCACTAGGTTTCCTATCCCTTCTTTGGCACTTTCTAGACTGTTACGTTTTGTGGTTGGGTGAACTATCATGTTCATCGACAGCTTTTTTTCTTTCTTTTAAAGGTTTGGGGCCCACTGACGAGCTGGAAGAGTTACCACATTGTTTCCCTTGGGCGCATTGTGACAGTGCTAAATGAGACTGAAATTGGAGTGCTGGATTTGAGTTCTATTGATACTGTTGCTGCCCTTAGCCAGCAAACAGAATGGAATCCTATACAGGTGAGTGTGTCTCAAGGTGAATCCATTGTAGGCTGGCCATGTAGAAAACCTGGCAGCACATGGGGGGGTGGGCTTCTTTTTTGCTGAGCCACAAATGTAAGCACAGCCCTGGCCTTGTGGCTCTTTAACTCTCTACAGCAAGGGCCCTAGCAAGCATGACCAATGGCCAGGGATGATGGGGTGTAGTTCAGCATCCTCTGGAGGGCCAAAGGTTCCCACACCTGCTCTACCGGAGCTCCATGTGGCAGAAAGGGCTGGGTGTGGGGTAAGATTGCAACAGTCCTCACTGTAGCCCATGTGTTCCAGTTGTTTGACCACTTATTTTAATTTATCATTTTGATTTAACAAAATTTATATACTGCTTTTCGACAGAAAACCTCTAAACAGTTTACAAAGAATATAAAATATTCATTAAAAATACAGATAAAAGCAAGCATTAAAAAGCTGACATAAAATTGTATCAAAACATAAAATCAGCTATTTGAAAAACAATAATACATAATAAAATTACATGGTTTAAGGTGCTTGGGTTAATTCACAATTTGAATTACAACTAAACAACTTGGGCCCAAAGTACCTTAAGGACTGCCTGACTGTCTATGTTCCATCTTGACCACTGAGATCTTCTGATGGGGCACTTTTGGTTGGCCTTCACCAAGGACCAAGCCTTTAGTGTGGCAGGCCCTTCCCTGTGGAACTCCCTACCAATTAGGGGTGTCAGGTGTCAGGTGTTTGCCGGGAGACTCCGGTTTTTTGGGGCCCTGTCCAGGTCTCCACATGAGTCACCTTAATCTCTGGACTCTTAGCTTTCATTTTTTAAAAAAAAACCGTTTATTATTATTATTTATTATTTATTACACTTATATACCGCCCGACTAGCAAAAGCTCTCTGGGCGGTGAGCAACAGAGAATATAGTAAAATACACAATATAATACAATAAAAACATATAACATATAACAATAAACAATCAAAAATTGGTTACAACAAAAGGAAATCAATAACTTAAGTTAAAAATGCATTGGGAAAGAGGAAGGTTTTAACCTGGCGCCGAAAGGATAGCAGTGTCGGCGCCAGGCGCACCTCCTCAGGAAGACTGTTCCACAGTTCGGGGGCCACCACTGAGAAGGCCCTAGATCTTGTCATCACCCTCCGGGCCTCCCTATGAGTCGGAACCCGGAGGAGGGCCTTCGTAGCAGAACGTAGTGAACAGGCGGGTTCGTATCGGGAGAGGCGTTCCAACAGATAGCGTGGTCCCGTGCCATATAAGGCTTTATAGGTTAATACCAACACTTTGAATCTGGCCTGGAAGCATATTGGTAGCCAGTGCAAGCGTGCCAGAACAGGTGTTATGTGCTCGGACTGCTTGGTCCTTGTCAGCAATCTGGCAGCCGCATTTTACACTAGCTGCAGCTTCCGAACTGTCTTCAAAGGCAGCCCAACGTAGAGCGCATTGCAGTAATCCAAACGCGAGGTTACCAGAGCATGTACCACCGATGTAAGGTCCTCCTGATTCAGATAGGGACATAGCTGGGCTACCAACCGAAGTTGGTAGAATGCATTCCGTGCCACCGAGGCTACTTGAGCCTCAAGTGAGAGGGAAGAGTCTAAGACGACTCCCAAGCTCCGAACCCGGTCCTTTAGGGGGAGTGTAACCCCATCCAGGATAGGGTATGTATCCACCATCTGATCAGAGAAACCATCCACCAGCAGCATCTCAGTCTTGTCAGGATTGAGCCTCAGTTTATTAGCTCTCATCCAGTCCATTATCGCGGCCAGGCAACGGTTCAGCACATCGATAGCCTCACCTGAAGAAGATGAAAAGGAGAAGTAGAGCTGCGTGTCATCAATGTACTGATGACAATGCACTCCAAAACCCCTGATGACCGCACCCAACAGCTTCATGTAGATGTTAAAAAGCATGGGAGACAGAACCGACCCCTGCGGAACTCCACATTGGAGAACCCACGGAGTCGAGCAATGTTCCCCAAGCACTACCTTCTGGAGATGACCCGTCAAGTAGGAGCGGAACCACAGCCGAGCAGTACCTCCAACTCCCAACTCCGCGAGCCTCCCCAGAAGGATACCATGGTCGATGGTATCAAAAGCCGCTGAGAGATCAAGGACAATCAACAGAGTTACACTCCCTCTGTCCCTCTCCCAACATAGGTCATCATACAGGGCGACCAAGGCCATCTCAGTGCCAAAACCAGGCCAAAAGCCCGACTGAAATGAATCTAGATAATCGGTTTCATCCAATAGTGCCTGGAGCTGGCCAGCAACCACACGTTCCAAGATCTTGCCCAGGAATGGAACATTTGCTACTGGTCTGTAGCTGTTGAAATTTTCTGGGTCCAAGGAAGATTTTTTCAGGAGTGGTCTCACCACCGCCTCTTTCAGACAGTCAGGGACCACTCCCTCTCGTAAAGAGGCGTTTATCACTTCCTTGGCCCAGCCAACTGTTCCTTCCCTGCTAGATTTTATTAGCCAAGAGGGGCACGGATCGAGTATTGAAGTCGTTGCACGTACCAGTCCAAGCACCTTGTCCACGTCCTCGAGCTGAACCAACTGAAATTCATCCAATAAAGCATGACAAGACAGTGCTCCGGACACCTCGTTAGGGTCAACTGCTATAAATTGGGAGTCTAGGTTCCGTCGGATGCATAAGATCTTATGCTGGAAGTGCTCAGCAAATCCATTACAGCGAGCCACCGATGATTCTACCGTGTCCTGCAGGCCTAACTGAAGTAGCCCGCGGACAATTCTAAAAAGCTCCGCTGGGCGGCAAAGAGATAAATTGATAGTGGCAGCAAAATGTTGTTTTTTTGCCGCCCTCACCGCTCTTACATACAACTTGGTGGAGGCACTAACCAGCGCATAATTGCATCCGTCGGGAGTTCGCCTCCATCACCGCTCAAGCCGCCTCCTATCTTGCTTCATCGCTCTCAGCTCTGGAGTATACCAAGGAGCTGTATGAGCTCTACACAGGAGGGGGCGCACAGGAGTGATCGTGTCAACAGCTCGGGTCATCTCTGTATTCCACAGGTCAACCAGAGCTTCAACAGGAGCGCCAGTCCTGTCAGCCGGAAAAAACCCCAGAGCCCTTTGAAAACCTTCAGGATTCATTAGTCTCCGGGGGCGGTTTCTAGGTGTTCTGGTTCAAAAGATATAAACCAAACCGTCAGTACTCCTCCCCCCGCAACTTCTGTTAGTACTGGCTGCTGCAATCCCTGCCCTTTCAGGTTTTTAGCCAATAGGTGAAGTCAGGGTTGTGATTGACAAGATTTGTTGACACACACACCCCGGCAATCGTTTCCTTTTCCTGCTTGTATCACATCAGGGATTCAGTAAATATATAGCTTTCAGCAGCATAAAGAGTACTTGTACAGGATTGGGACTTGCTTCTGAGTAAACATGCATAGAATTGCACTACAACAGAAAATCACAGCAGGATCTTGGTAGGCAAAAAAGTGTACATGCAAGTTTTTTTTAATTACTTGCAAAAATGGCATATTATACATTTTATCTTTCAAATAAATTTTGAACTGAAGTTTTAAAAAGTGTTTTAATTAAAAATGCTGCAGTGTTATACTTTTATAATTAAGAAGTCAAACAAGTTTAATTTTTACTGGACTGCTGAAGAGGGAAGGTGAAAACCTTCCCAAGATGAAGCTTTTCTGAGAGTAAAGCTGCAATGCTAATTCCACATACCTGGCAGGTAATCCCACTGAATTCAGTAAGACTTACTTTTGAGTAGACATGGTTAGGATTGTGCTGAAAATCAATGGGAGTTTTGAGTGAACATAACAAAGGATTGTGTTGTAAATCTTTCTCTCCCCCTCCGATACTTTTTTTTTTAAGCAGTTAGGCAGGGCTTGCTTAAGTGTCACTGCTTTTATTTGGCAGGAAACTAGTACTTTAAAAAAAAAGTTCTGCAATGGCCAACTGGTTTTGACAATAAACTATTATATGGGGTGTATGTTTTTTTACATCTCCAGTATGTGTATATGGAATATTTCCAACAACCCTGTGAGGTAGGGTTGGAAACCAAGGCAGCTCACAACAAGAAATAAAGCCATTTAAAATCCAATAGCCATAAAACAAGAATAAAACAGTTGCAAAACAGCTTAACATGGCATGATTCTGAATTTTGGATTGAGTGAGTGAAGTTCCTTATCACTAAATTGCAGTCTTGCATATGCTTCCCTGTCTGAGTAAGCGCCATAGAATACATTGGGACTTGCTTCTGAGTAAACATGCATAGTATTGCACTATAAATATATTTACAGGTTGTGTAAATAATAAACATCTTTGACATTCATGCTTATATAAATATTTCTTCATACTATGTCTTGATACGTATCTGATTTCACACTATGGTTGTAACTTATTATTTCCTCTACATTTTAAATATGCCCTTCTTCCTTGGGGTGATCATGGTCCCCCCCCTGTTGTTTTCACCCTGAGGGCAAATTAGGCTGAGAGATGGTGCATAGCCCATGGTTATTCAGTAAACTTCGTAGCTTATTTCCTTTTAAAATTTAATTAAAATGATTTATATGCAGGCAAAGTTTATGAAGTAATGCAGATCCACATAATACATTTAAAGCACATCCAACTTGCATTTAAAGTGCATGACTTCCCCCAAAGAATCCTGGGAAGTGTAGTTTCCTCCTCACAGTTATAGTTCCCACCACTCTTAACAAACTACAGTTCTCAGGATTCTGCGGTGGGATTCATCAATTGTATGTTGAATGTGCTTTAAATGCATGGTGTGGATGTGCCCTAGTATGCTGTGCATTCATTAGTGAATTGAAAAGAACAATTTTAAAAGGTACTTTTTTTAAACGGGGCGGGCTGTTAAATCAAATCAAATCCTTTATTTGCATTAGCCACAAGCCATTGCAATTGGAATGTATACAGTAAAAATAATAAAAAGCAGATATACAACTTAATCAAATTATCCTACTAAAATTCTAGCATTTATGTAGGATACTGGTTGATAAAATTGATATATCCAAAATCCATCATTGTAAAAGAATGTAGTGACCCAGGTGGGTAGGGGAGGCTTCGAGGCACCAGACTCTGACATTGAGGACTGGGAGGATGAGCAGGGGGAGAGGAAAAGCAGCAGGGAGAATCCTCAAAGCACACACATCTCAGATGCTGACACTTTGACTTCCCCCACTTCTGCCCCCCCCAGCTGAAGTGCAACAAGGGCTGGAGGAGTCCACCCCTGTGGAGACTGAACTGTTACGCACCCCCCCACTCCCAGAGCTTGGAAAAGTTACTTTTTTGAACTATAACTCACATCAGCCCCAGCCAGCATGGCCACTGGATTGGGCTGATGGGAGTTGTAGTTCAAAAAAGTAACTTTTCCAAGCTCTGCCCACTCCACCACCCACAGTCAAGGCGCCACCTGCTACCGCCCACAGTCAAGGCGCCACCTGCTACATCTGACATTTCCCAGCTGGGCGCCCCACAGGTTCCCATGGTAGAGCAGGCTGGCCTCTCGCAACTCTCAGAGGGCGAAGCCGAGAGCCAGCCCCCTTCTCCCCGTTCACGCCGGTGGCAGAAGAGGGAATTTCAAGTGTCGTTAAGGAGTAGCCAACATCTTCGCGTGAAAACCCAGGCTTCTTAAGGAGGCGCAGGAGGTGGTGGTTCTTTGCTGCGTCAACTTCAGGTTCTTAGAAAGCATAGCTAGGTGGATGAGTTGTAAAGCTTTTGATGTAACTGTTACTTTAATAAAAAGAGAAAAACTCACAGAGCTGAGTGAGACTCTGTTCCTTGACTTCGGGCAGGACAGCTTGACACAGCCCCTTTCTCCCCCCCCCACGACACCATGACAGAGATGGAAGCGAGCGGCGGGCAAGGAGAAGGTTTCCAGGAAGCATTCCAGACTGTGTTAACCGAGCTCCAGCAACTTCGTGCCGAGAATCAGACCTTGCGACAGCAAATGACCCAGCTAGCTACCCAGATGGCCAACTTGCAACCGGAAGCAGCAGCTGCCTTGCCCAGTCCTGAATCTTGAGCCAAGCCTCCTGTCAGTCTGCCTCCATGTTATAATGGGAATAAAGAGTTATTCGTGACATTCATAGCCCAGTGTGAGTTGTATATCTGTGTCAGGCAGTCGGACTTTCTTAATGATGCCCTGAAAGTGGCATTCGTCATCAGTCTTCTAGAGGGGGAGGCAGCTCAATGGTGCTTCGCAATGACCCCATGCTAAATCAGTTTGACAACTTTGTGAGGGAGATGGTGGAGATTTTCCAAGACCCTCAGAGAAAAGCCACTGCGTCACGTCAGCTGGGGAAGCTATGTCAAGGCAAAGACTCTGTAGCAACTTATATCAATGCCTTTCAAGCCCTTGCTCAGGAGTTGGACTGGAACGACTCAGCTTTGATGTACCATTACCAAGAAGGACTTAGTGCGGAGATCCTGGATGAACTGGTGCACATCAGTCTGCCTCAATCCCTATCAGCTCTCATTCAGTTGGCTTGAAGCAGAATCTAACCACAAGTGCCAAAGACACTTGAAGAGAGACACTGCTTACAAGTGCCTGTACGCTAATGCTAGGAGCCTGCGAACCAAGATGGGAGAACTGGAGTGCTTGGTCTTAGAGGAGAGCATTGATATAGTGAGCATAACCGAGACCTGGTGGAATGGAGAAAACCAGTGGGATACGGTTATCCCTGGATATAAACTATATCGGAAGGACAGGGAAGGACGTATTGGTGGCGGAGTCGCTCTATACGTGAAAGAAGGCATTGAATCCAGCAAGCTTGAAACCCCAAAAGAGGCAGACTCCTCCACAGAATCGTTGTGGGTGGTGATACCATGCCCCAGGAGGGACTTAATACTGGGAACGATCTATCGTCCCCCTGATCAAAATGCTGAGGGAGACCTGGAGATGAGATATGAAATTGAGGAAGCATCCAAACTAGGAAATGTGGTAGTAATGGGTGACTTCAACTACCCGGACATAGACTGGCTGCATATGTGTTCCAGTCATGACAAAGAAGTAAAGTTTCTAGATATTCTAAATGACTATTCCCTAGACCAGTTGGTCATGGAACCGACCAGAGGGATGGCAACCCTGGACTTAATCCTCAGTGGGGACCGGGACCTGGTGCAAGATGTAAGTGTTGTTGAACCGATTGGGAGCAGTGACCACAGTGCTATTAAATTAAACATACATGTAACTGGCCAATTGCCAAGAAAATCCAACACGGTCACGGTCCGCCCCTATGGAGACTGAACTGTTATGCACACACACCCCACTCCACCGCCCACAGTCGAGGTGTGGCCTGCTACACCTGATGTTTCCCAGCCGGGTGCCCTGCAGGTTCCCATGGTCAAGCAGGCTGGCCTCTCGCAACTCTTAGAGGGAGATGCCGAGAGCCAGCCCCCTTGCCCCCGTTCACGCCGGCGGCAGAAAAGGGAATTTCAAGTGTCATTAAGGAGTAGCCAACATCTTTGCACAAAAACCCAGGCTTCTTAAGGTGGTTCTTTGCTGCTTCAACTTCGAATTGCTGTGGAGTCACGCTTAGAGTTAGTCAGGGCAAAGTTCTTAGAAAGCATAGCTAGGTGGATGAGTCGTAAAGCCTTTGATGTAACTGTTACTTTAATAAAAAGAGAAAAACTCACAGAGCCGAGTGAGACTCTGTTCCTCGACTTCGGGCAGGACAGAGAAATGGACAAGTAAAACTATCAACTAAAACAAAAACTATATCACATTAAAACTCAAGGTACCATTATAGATCTTGTTCTAATGGCTCCTGCTAAAAATTTTGCAGACATTTCTGTCACCCTCTGCTCTTGGTCCGCAAGAAGAAACATCATAGAGAAGTTAGTTGAACACCTTGGGTAAGATGACAGCAGTGGGGTAATCAACTCTCTTCTCAAATCACTGTAGGAAGAGGAATACATGGGTTACTGTTTCAACTTTACCATATCCGCATGGGCATACACGATTTTGCAGTGGGATTCTTTTAAAACACCCTTCTAATATGGCTGACGGTAGTATGTTCAATCTTGCTCTGGTAAAAGCTCTTCTACATTTAAGGATTATTAGATTTTGTAAGTAGGGTGCTGGTGAATTGAGATAACTGAGCAGGAAGCTGTTATACCATGGGCAGAATTTTCTTATGGGAGCCAAATTGCTTTGCTGTTCTATGTCATAGAGGTGCTGTTTGATTAGGACTCTTGCTTTACTAGTCCCTGAGATTAGTAATTGCTGTGGAGATAAACCATAAGAGCGGAGCCTTAAGATGACGCTTCATCCAGCTGCTCTCATGAGAGTCATGCAGAACTGGAGAGATCAGACAGTAGGAGTTAATTTTAGCTGCAACCAATAATTAAATGTCCTCAGCCAGGCCTGCAAAGTAATAGAGGGAAGACCAGCTTCCATTCACAATAAAGCATTAGGAGCACAGCATGGAACAGAAAAACTTGTCAAAGAAATTTAGACTGAACAACTTCCAGTGGTCTTAACCGGGTGTCAGCCCAGATTGAATCCTGTACAGTAATTGGACTGAAGGTTTAGCCTTAAAAACCTCAAGTGCTAGAGGTATGATATTGCCACCTTAATGCGAAAAAAATGCATTGAGACTGTACAGCTCTGTAGGGCTTTTTCAACTACATATTTCTGCTGGGCTAGCCACACCCCTGTTGATTGAAAAACTATGCCCAGGTATTTAAAAACTCTTAACTTGTTCAATTGGCTGCTTATCAAGAAACCATCTATGGGGCCTATAATGTTTAGAGAATACCATAACCTTAGTTTTGTTATGATTAACCACTAAGTATTCTTTTTGGCATTAATCAGAAAATGCCCCCAT
This sequence comes from Rhineura floridana, assembly GCF_030035675.1. Lineage (NCBI taxonomy): Eukaryota > Metazoa > Chordata > Lepidosauria > Squamata > Rhineuridae > Rhineura > Rhineura floridana. Next base: position 15,360,085 of record NC_084496.1, read on the forward strand.
TAGTCTTTTCAAGTCCACTCTTGTTTGAGAAAGAAGCTCAGCATCGTCTTCATACAATAAAACAGAGATAGCCAGTTTTGTAGCCAGTTTGGGGCATGAAAGGCTGGAGATGTTAAATGCTCAACTCTGTCATTAATATATAAATTGAACAGTACAGGGGCCAAAATGCAGCCTTGTTTAACCCCTTTTGTCACAGACAGAATCTGTAAGATGTCCATCTATAGTACATACATCACACCTTCAGCCAAGTATTATTATATAAGCACTTGATCAAATAGAGGAGTCTTTTATCTATAGATGAGAAGACTAATGTTTCCCAAAGTCTTGTACGAGAGATTGAATCTAATGCTGCCTTCAAGGCAATAAATGTTGTGTATAGTATGCCACCTGGTTTTCTTTTGGCATATTTGTCAATTAACTGGTTAAGAACGAAGCAATGATCTGTAGTAGATCTGCCCTGCCTGAACCTCTCTTGTTCGTCAGCCAAAATAGCTTCCTCGGTTATCCAATCAGTTAATTCATTATGAAGATGTTTTGCGGACTTCCGGGAAGGGTGATTTAGCCTGTGCTGCCTCTGAGACAAGCTCTTGTCTCAGAAGAAGCTTTTTCAGCTTTAAAATCAGTCAGAATGGTTTTTTTTTTGACTGGTTAAGACTTTCTCCCGGTCAGGGAGAAACGTGAGATTAACCACAAAGCCTGTTTTTGTTGGGAGGACTGGATTTCATTAATTTATGAGAGAAAGTTCAGCCAGCGAATGCCGGACGGACTTCCATCAAAGCTCTTGCTGATTAAGCGACACGTTTATCTTTTCTTCAAAGAAAAACGAACTAACAGGCAAGCACCCTTCTTTCCATTTTTTTTTTACTTGGTTTAAATTGTTGCACCAAAAAGAGATTTGTCAATGAATCAGCTATAAAGAACTGCTGGGTGAGTTAAAAATTTTCTCTTTCACTCACGAAACTAAGGAGGAAAGAAATCGAAAAAAGCTTATCTTTGTTTTTATTGCAAAAAGCGGGCCTGGAAGTGCATTCTAAAGATATTAACGGAAGAGGGATTTTTATTTCGAGGAGGGAAAAAAATAAATAAAGTTGATTTATGAACTTTGGAGTATTATGTCTGGAACTTTTTTTTTTTTTTGGTCAATTTCATTTTGACGAATCTGCTTACTCACGACGCCACTAACTGTTTGAAGCTGGGAGCTAAACTTGTTTTGTTTTCCTGAATATATAAGAGATAAGGCAGGCTGTATTGATGTCTGCAAGCCTGAAACATTAACCCAATTGTGGCTGAAATAATTTTTTTGTTTGTGGTTTTAAGAATGACAACCAGGAATGTGACTGAGACCATGGAAGAAATTATGTTTCAGAAAATAATGAGTGAGATTGAGATAATGAAACAAATCCTGAGACAGGGCAGACAGGAGATGAAAATTGAACTTAGCAAAATGATGCAGGAGTTTAAAAAAATAGGGGATTCTGTGAAAGAAGATTTTGATGGGATTAGAGATGAGAAAAGAAAAATTAAAGGGAAGATACAAGCCATGGAGACTGGAACAAATGAGGAATTGGAAAAAGATCTGGAGTTTACGGATGTTAGAAATAAAGTTTACTGTTTGGAATTCAACGTTGTCTCTGAAGAAACTAATGAAGATATTAGTGATAAAGTTATCAACGTCTTGGATAATTTTCTTGACTGGAATGATGTGATGGAGCTTGACATAGAAAAAATCTATGGAATTAATTACAAATATGTGACAATGGAAAAACTCTTAAGAGATGAGCCAGTGCATTTTGTAAAAAAGAAGAGCAGAGAAGTGACTTTACAACAATATTTCAGCAACATATTCAGAATTGATGGCAAGGACATATTTGTGAAGGGGGAAATTCCCATCAGACTCTTGTTATATGACTATGGCTATCATGAGATACTGATAATGGATGAATGGATACTGAAACCACTGGATTTAACAGGACTATTGAAGATGGAAGATGGAATTAATATTGATAATGGAAGAATGGTTATGGAAATTATTGGACCTAATAGATTTGACGAGATGGATTAATCGATATGTTTATTTGGATTATGGCTATGACAACAAGATTATTATGGGATACTGATAATGGAAGAATGGCTACTGAAATTACTGGACTTAACAGGATTATTGAAGATGGAAGATGGAATTAATATAGATAATGGAGGAATGGCTATTGAAATTATTGGACCTAATAGATTTGAATCAGATGGATTAAGCGATATGTTTATTTGGAGAAAAATTGAAAGATATATCTCTCAAGGAATTGAAATCTCTTTTGGACTTTTTGTGGAAAGGATAAGGTAATGTTTATGAGATTTGATGATTAATTAAGATAACTACTGGAGGAAAGTGATTTTGTAATATAATTTTAGAGACAGGATTGTTATATATTGTAGACCTATGGTTGACCTGCGACAAATCGGAAGTCAACATTTTATTTTTTTGGTATAATTGTTTTTGTTTTGTGTTGTTTTTTGTTTTTGAAAATTTGAATAAAAATTAATTTTAAAAAAATGAAGATGTTTTGCAAAGAGTTTACTAATTAAGCATAACAAACTGGGTGATAATTGGCTGGGTCAGATTTGGATCCTTTTTTAAATATAGGAACAATTATGGTAGTACCCCAAACCTCAAGCATTTGCTCTGTTGTGTTAATAAATGAAAATATAACTGCCAGCAGAGGAGCCCACCTGTTGCTATTAGATTTTTAAAGTTCTGGTGGTAAAAAGTCAATGCCTGGTGCTTTATTGTTATTTAACTGTAAAATAAGGTTCTTGACTTCAGTTACAGAAAGTGGTGGCCAATCCGGTAAATTTTCTGGAACATCCAGTGTTCGGTTCTCTTTAATTCCATGGTCAAGGAACAGAGATTGATAGTACTGCTTCCATTCATTAGGACCAATAACACACAATGGAGTTGTACAACCGTTCTCTAAAAAAAATGATATTGTACACCAAAAAAGGCAAGTATCCCTATCATTAGAAGCCTTTATTAGGGTTTGCCAGGCATGTTTTTCAGCTTGCTGTTTTTTCCTCTTTATCAATCATTTGTACTTTTGCCTATGTGAAACATACTCGATAAGCAAGGGAGCTGAATTAGTGTTCCTATATTTATGATAAATCCTCCTCATGGGGAAGGGCTGTAGCTCAGTGGTAGGGCACATGCTTTGCATGCAAAGGTCCAAAATTCAATCTCTGGAAGAGACTACTGCCTGGAAACCTGGAGAGCCAATGCTAGTCCATGTCATCAGTACTGAGCTAGATAGTACCAAATGGCCTGACTCGGAATAAAAGAGGAAAGAGACCAAAGGGCCACAGTGATGCTACAATTTATTTATGTATTTTATTTACAACATTTATATACCGCTTTATTGTAAAAAACCTCAAAGCAGTTTATAGAAGGAATTAAAACAATAAAATTATTGGCAAAAACAGTTAAAAGACAGGTATTTTAAAACATTCAAAATAATAAAACCAACAATGAGTTAAAAACAGATAAAAAACAGAATAGCTTCTACATGCCTGGGTAGGCTTGCCTAAACAAAAATGTTTTTAGGAGGTGCCAAAATGAGAACAATGAAGGTGCCTGCCTAATGTAAAAAGTTCCAAAATGTAGGTACTCACACCCCAAAGGATTGATTTCTTACAAGAGCAGAACAAGTACTATGTGGAACCTGTGACATGGACAGTATACCTTGAACTTGGCCTAGTGCACATCGGCAACCAGTGCAGATTTCAGAGCAGAGGTATTATGTGCTGATAGAGTCTCACTCATGTCACCAATTGTGCCACAGCATTCTGCACTAACTGTAGCTCCTGTTGGGTTTAAGCAAGCTTGCATGCTGCCCCTTTGATAGGGAGATGTTCCCTCTAACTAATATTTGGGGAATATCTGTATGTACCTGTTTACCATGATGTAACTTCCTAAAGAGTGGGGTTACCTGGCTTCTCTTCCTCTTTCCTTCGTAAAAGGGATTAGTAGATTCCTGCATATCCACCATTATTGAGCTTTAACCTCTAGCAGAGGCAGCATGGCAGATGCTCTTCCTGAGAGCATCATCACCAAAGACTAAATGGACTAAGACTCCTACTTTTTCCATCTAAGCTAGAGCCTATGTTTCCTGAACATATGAAAGGTCATGAGTAAATATTCTTTATCTCTTTTTACCTAAGAAGACTGTGTCTGTTATTATTTGTGTCTGAGGGAATGGTGGGCTGGTTGATTCTCAAAATCCACTGTTGTTACTAAATATTTCTGCTAAGAAATAGGACTACGTACAGTTCCTATTTCATTTTTAAACCAAACAGCCCCAGGGTCAGGTTGTGCTGCATGGGGATTTCTGTGACCTTGGCTGATTGGCTGCCAGGATTTTTTTTAGCTTTGGTTAGGAATCCTGACTGGTTGTGGGATGCTGAGTTTTCTGTTTTACTCATACGAATCTTTTTGTGGTTGTTATGGTACTGCATTTAGGAAATCATCACTGACTTTTGTTTTTGTTTTTCTATTTGCATTTCATTTACCTCTGATCTTACTCCCTTACATCCATAGAAGCAACAACCGTGGTTCCATGTGGTCAGCTCAACCTCCTTAAACCCGCTGATAATTAAGGTTGCCAGGTTCCTGGCCTGAGACTGATTTTGTATCTTTAGGAGAAGAGAAAGTCAGCCAACTGCAGGTGTTCTTACAACACTGTGATGAGAAAAACCACAAGGTGGAATTCTCCCTTCTCCTTGCACAACTTTTAAAGATACAGAAGATCTCTTGGTTGCCAGGCCCAGCCTCCTGCACTTGGCTGACTTTCTCTTCTCCTAAAGATACAAGATCAGTCTCAGGCTAGGAACCTGGTAACCCTACGGTGATAATGCACCTTGTTATTTGCATGATGGTTTGTTTCTTGCTCAATAGTGGCAAAACAGAATTCTCATACTGGGAAGTGAGGCTTCAATTGTGGCTTCAATTTGCCTGTCAATTATTACTCACTGGAATTGGGTTGGTTGTCAAAGTGAGTTTATAGCAGCCCACAGGGTAGACAGGAAAAAGTAGAGAATCATCTTCTCTTACTCATTTCTCAAACCTTTTCTGCAGTGAAGGGTCAAGTGTGTAAAGAAGTTTGGAGCAGCCACATTAAAAGGCAGGCAGGGAGTTGCCAACCCTGCTTTGATATGGATATTGTTGCAGAGGATCCCTAGTCAAGCCTTACCAATAGCACAATCCAAACAATATCTTCTCAGAAGTAAGTCCTGCTGCATTCTATGGGGCTTAATCCCTTAGTAAGTGTGTTTAGAATTGCAGCCTTCAGGGTCATAAATTTTTACTCCTGAGTGCTCCCATCTAACATCTCCACAACACTAGGCTTTCTTTCTACATCGGCCTTCTGGTGATTGCCCTGGCCTGAGGGCACTTCAACCCTTCTTGTCAGAAGCAAATACACTAACTTAAATGTTCCTTATCCAGGCTCCATAAGCAGGTGATAAGGAATGATCCTGTCACTTCAGCTGGACCTGGGAACACCCTCATTAGCTAAGATTTCTATCTTAATTTCCAGTCAGAGAAATGTTTTGTTTGAGTGGTATGCTCCAAGCAACTTTGGTTGATACTTAAAGTATAATGCTCAATGACATCACTTGGACATAGGGTTGCCAGGTTCATGGTCTGAGACTCATCCTGTATCTTTAGGAGAAGAGAAAGCCAGCCAAGTGCAGGTGTTCTTGCAACCCTGTAATGGGAAAAACCTCAAGGTGGAATTCTCCCTTCCCCCTGCACAACTTTTAAAGATACAGAAGACCTCTTGGAGGCTGGGCCTGGCAACCAAGAAGAGGTCTTCTGTATCTTTAAAAGTTGTGCAGGGAGAAGGGAGAATTCCACCTTGTGGTTTTTCCCATTACAGTTTTGCAACAACACTTGTACTTGGCTGACTTTCTCTTCTCCTAAAGATACAGGATCAGTCTCAGGCCATGAACCTGGCAACCCTACTTGGGCATTCCCCTTATGACATCACTGGGGCAAGCCCCCATGACATCACTAAGGCCCACCCCTTGACCTGGCAATCCTACTACCAATAGAGATCCAGCAGGAACCATCCCTCTTTTTTGTCAGACTTTTTTTGAAAACTGCCCTTTTTCGACAAGCATTTTAACATGATTCCCCCCCCGCAATCTTTGATGCTTTCATTGTAGTTTTTAATGATTTTTTATGCCTTTGTATCTTGTAAGCTGCCTTGATGTACGCTTTGAAAAGTGTGGCATATAAATACGTTAATAAATAAATAATATTTAAAATGCATGCTAAAATTCATGCCTGGGCAGGATTGCCAAAATAAACAGGTACCGGGGAAAAACTGTGAAGGTGCCTGCCTAATATCAGTGGCAGAGGCATCCAGGCAGAGTGAGGGGCTGTCACAATGAAGGATTAATTCCTTGCAAATGTGGAATGAACATAATGCGGTACTTGTAAAAGTCCACAGATCAAAGCAATCAACTGGGCGCATATGGGGTAAAGCAGGGGTAGAAAATGTAGTGCTCTCCAGATTTTGCTGGACTACAACTTCTCCCATCCCTGATCATTGTCCATGCTAATAGGGGTGATGAGAGTTGCAGTCTTGCACAAACACAAAAAATCTAAAGGATAGTACATTGGCTTCCCTTGGAGTAAGGTGATCCTTCAAGTAAACTGTTTTTTTTAAAAAAAAAAAAACCTTTGAGTAAACTGCTCCTTCGCCTCTCTGACATCTTGGAAATTAATGCATAGAACATACATTGCAAATTTAAAAACAATTCTTCTCCACCTTCTGTGCAAAATGCTCTTTTATCATTATTTTGTGTGCACAAACATCTTGAGATCTGTTCTGCGCGAACGTTCTGGTTCCCATGATAATCAGTTATGCCGTAGCTTCCTGAGGTACAGAATCTTATTCTGGCTTTCAGTTTAACTGGTTTAACTGAGTTAGATATTTCTTTTGTTTGTTTTTCAGGCCAAGACCATTTTACAGGGCTTTCTGGAAGACTCAGGTCAAACAATGGACACCCTAAAAAGTTTTGATTTGGCAGGGCTAGGTGCTAATCTTTGTACTCTGAACTCCACGGAGATTGAGTCTATAAATGCAGTTGAATTCAGGTACATCATCATCTTCCTTCCATTAATGAAGCACTTCCAAAGGTTAAATAAAAAGAAGTTAATATTGTATGGTTTTATTATAATGTATTGTTCATTTCTCTGATTTTATCATGCTTTATGCTCCTAAAGTGTTGTAAGTTGCTTAAAGATTCTTTATATAGTAAGCAATTAATGAATTAAAAATATATTAACAATAATCAGCTTTTCTGAGAAATGTCCAAGATGTTTTACAAAGCTTTCTCAGGCTTATATATAAAAAAGGAACATTAAAACAAAATACAGTTAAAATCCTACTCTGAAAATGTTGGGAGGTGTTTTCATACATCAGAGGTGGACAACCTTTTTCATCCCAAGGGCCACATTCCCTTGGAGACAACCTTCTGGGCACTACATGCCAGTGGTAAGTGGGGCCAGAGGCAACAAGTGGGTGGAGCAATGGATGTGACCCTTAACGTCCATTCAGTAGGCTAAATTCAGAGGTTTCTGCATATACACACACCTCTCCATTCAGACCGACAAATTATTTATTTGTTTGTTTTTATTTATTATATAATATCCCTTCCTCCTTCCAAGGTGCTCAAGGTGATGTACATGTTTCTCTCTCTCCCCCCCCCATTTCATCCTTACAACAACCCTGTGAGGAAGGTCATCAGAGTTCAAGGACACTTTCCAGCCAGGCAAAATAATGAGGAGAGTGTAGTGAAGGGCATGGTCTGGGGAGAGGGTATGTCCTGGAGAGAACCCCAAAGGCCAGATAAAGAGGCCTGGAGGGCCACATGTGGCCCTTGATGTTAACCAGGAGATCCAATCAGGGCTGATGAATAGGGCTAACCTATCAGTTCTGTGAACAACCCTGCTCCATTGACTAATGGAGTGGATTCACAATTAACACAAGGGCACTGTGCAACTTTTGACTCCTGCTGCTAACTGGAAAAAGCAGGCTTCTCCTGAACTTTATCTGAGACAGAAAATGGTACAGTATGTATGTCTGAAATGTGGTGTGTTCCCACTGTGGGCTTACTTTTAAAGATATGTATGTTTGTGTGCACCCTCAAGTTCAAGAAACTACTACATCACACAGCACATAGTTAAACTTTGGAATTCTCTACCACAAGAAGTAGCAATGACCACCAACGTGGATGGCTTCAAAACAGGGTTAGCCAAAGTCATGGAGGATAAGGCTATCAGTAGCTACTAGCCACCATGGCTATGTCCTGGCTCTGCTATCGGAGGCAGCATGCCACTGAATGCCAGTTGCTGGGAATCCCAAGAGGAAAGAGTGCTGTTGTGCTCAGGTCCTGCCTGCTGGCTTCCCAAATGTATCTCCTTGGCTTGGCCACTGTGAGAACAGGACCAAATGGACTATAGGCCTGATCCAGCAAGCTTTCCTTATGTTCTTAAGCTGTGAATCATGAATATGACGTACTTGCCCACTCAAAAATGTAAATATGTTTGGCATGAGCAATATATTAAATATTATTTGCTATCACATCTTTCTTCACTTAGTGTTCAGCTCAGATACAGGACTGCTTCACTCATGGCTTCCCCACCATCATGAGTGTCAAAAAATTTCAGGTGAAAATTGCACAAGTGTGTATGGAAGCTGCAACAGGGAGCAAAATAGATATTTCTCATGCAAACATACACGTTGTTGTCATTTGTTGTTATTGTTTCTTACAGCTCTGGAGGAATAATGTCATGCATGAGGCAGCACTAAGTCTATGTTAAAATTCAGACTTTTCAAAGACTTTCTTCCCCCTGCAGTGCTGTTGTTGCAAGAATTGGTTCTTTGCCATGTAGCCCCAGCGTTCTGAAAGAATTTAAGAAGAAGGCAGAGTCTGTTTTTGGAACTGCTACAGGGTGGGATAGATCTATATTGCAGGAAATTGGTACCATTGCAGGTAAGAAGGCTAATATCCATAACAATGATTTTCTGAGTGAAGTGGTCCACCTTATACCACATACAGTAGGGCCCCGCTTTACGACATTCTGCTTTAAGGCGTTCCGCTGATGCAGCGCCTTTCATTTTCAATTTTAAAGGTTTTTTTTCTCCTTTTGCGACGTTTTATGCCGTTTTTGCATCATTTTCGCGTGATGCGGCCCATTCAAGTCAATGGGGTTCCGCTTTATGGCGGGGGTCCAGAACGGAACCCGCCGTATAAGCAGGACCCTACTGTACCTTTGTATCAGAAGACCCAAGGAAAATTATGGATAGGTGTTGCTGGAACATAATAACTGCAAACCCTATTTCAGGTCACTATCCACCTCATATATGATGGTGGTGGGATGCAGTGGTTTCCTACAGAATGGCCAAAATCCAGGCAAGTTAAGAGCAATTAAACCAATTGAAATAAAGGTTTAAAAGTGCGTTCCTATGCATTTCTACTCAGAAAATGTCCCACTGTGTTCAATGGGATGTATTCCAGCATGAGTATAAGATAGCAGCTTAATTTAATAAGTTGTATTTATTGAAGTTTTACCTAAGTTAGTTGTGTCCATTAATTTCAATGGGTCTGCTCTTGAGTATGACTAATGTTGGATACTACCCTATGAGTTGTATCACTGCTTCTGGAATGAATTTCATTGGGTCTATTAATGGACATTAATAACTTGGGTCCATTAATTTCAATGAATGTACTCTGAGTGTGACTAACGTTGGATACATCCCTATGTTGGATTGCTGTTTCACAACATATGTGGCATCTTATTTATATGTCTTGGATGGATGTTTTGGTGTAGACAAGATTGACATTATTATGAGTGGAATATTGGGAGATGGGATTAAAATTAGGGAGAAATAACACCTTTTGCCTTTAAAATGTAAACCGCCCAGAGAGCTTCGGCTATGGGGCGGTATACAAATGTAATAAATAAATAAATAAATAAATAAAATAGAAACAAAGGAAAACAAAAACTGGATTAATAAAGTGCACTTTTACAAGGACTGCTTCATGTTGAACATTTATTAAACTGCAGAGAAGCTCCTTATTGCCTTAGAGGTCTGATTTCCCAGAGGTGTCTGAAAACATTTTAGAATCAAATATTGATCAGCTAAAGCAAAGGAGTCTCTAAAATGTACTTTTGCTCCAAATTCAGCCTAATCACAATTGTGTGACCTGATGTCTGTCTCTCTGTCTCTTTGTGTGTGTGTCTCTCTCTCTGTCTGTCTCTCTCTTTCTAGCTGGTTTAAATGGGGAAGAATTAAAAGCTCTTGATAAAGAATTGATGCCCTATTTCCACCCAACAGCAATAAAAAGTATCCATGATGAAATCTTCAAAGTAAGTATTGTGGATGTTTCAGTCCTTTTTTCATTAGTTTTACTTTGTTGTACACAAATGGCGCCATGAATGTCTACCTTCATTCAGAGGACATTATAAAGAGCTTCTTCTCAGATGCCTCTGTTAATAGTCAAGTATGGTGCAGTACAGGTATGAGGAACTTTTGGCTCTCCAATATTGCTGAACTACAACCTCCATCCCTGTCCATAGGCCATGCTTGCTGGGGTTGATGGGAATTGCAGCCCAGCAACATCTGGAGGGTCAAAGGTTCTCCACACCTGGTGCAGTAGTTAGAGTTTCAGACCAGGACCCAGGGGACTAGGGTTCAAATTCCCCCTCTGCCTTGAAGCTCACTGAGTTAGTACCACTCAGCCCAACCTTTCTGACATAGTGTTGTGAAGATAAAATGGAGGTGGGGACCCATATATACTGCCCTGTGCCTTCCTTGGAGGAAGGGCAACATATACATATAGTTAATAAGTAACTGTGGCCATGATTTATTTATTTATTTTTATTTCATTCCATTTCTATACCGCCCCTAGCCAATGGCTCTCTGGGCGGTTCACAGCAAGGAATAAAATACAATACAATAAAATAGACATCAGATAAAATCCCTAAAAAAGACAGCTTAAGCATTTAACACTTGATATAAAATTAACTTAACATTAAGCAATTAAAATGCCTGGGAGAATAAAAAGGTTTTAACCTGGCGCCGAAAAGATAGAAGAGTAGGCGCCAGGCGCACCTCATCGGAGAGACTGTTCCATAATTCGGGGGCCACTACTGAAAAGGCCCTGGATCTAGTAACAGACCTCCGAGCTTCCCTATGGGACAGGACTCGGAGGAGGGCCTTAGATGTTGAACGTAGTGAGCGGGTAGGTTCATAGCAGGAGAGGCGTTCTGCAAGGTATTGTGGTCCCGCACCGTGTAAGGCTTTATAAGTCAAAACTAGCACTTTGAATCTGGCCCGGAAACAAATAGGTAGCCAGTGCAAACGCGCCAGAACAGGTGTTATATGTGCAGACCGTCTGGTCCTCGTCAGCAGTCTGGCTGCTGCGTTTTGCACTAGCTGTAGTTTCCAAATTGTCTTCAAAGGCAGCCCCACATAGAGTGCATTGCAGTAGTCCAATCTCGAGGTTACCAGAGCATGAACGACTGAGGCGAGGTCATCATTATCCAGATAGGGGCGCAGCTGGGCTACCAACCGAAGATGGTAGAATGCATTCCGTGCCACCGAGGCCACTTGAGCCTCAAGAGACAGGAATGGCTCGAAAAGGACCCCCAAGCTACGAACCTGTTCCTTCAAGGGGAGCGTAACCCCATCCAGAACAGGTTGAACATCCACCACCTGAGTCGAGAAGGCACCCACCAACAGCGTCTCAGTCTTGTCAGGATTGAGCTTCAGTTTGTTAGCTCTCATCCAGTCCATTATCGCGGCTAGGCAGCGGTTCAGCACGTTAACAGCCTCACCTGAAGAAGATGAAAAGGAGAAATAGAGTTGCGTGTCATCAGCATACTGATGACAACGCACTCCAAAGCTCCTGATGACCGCTCCCAGCGGCTTCATGTAGATGTTAAAGAGCATAGGGGACAGGACCAATCCCTGCGGGACTCCACAATGGAGAGTCCAGGGCATCGAGTAATGTTCCCCAAGCCCTACCTTCTGGAGACGATCCACCAAGTAGGAGCGGAGCCACCGCCAAGCGGTACCTCCAACTCCCAATTCCGTGAGTCTTCCCAGAAGGATACCATGGTCGATGGTGTCAAAAGCAGCTGAGAGGTCAAGCAGAATCAACAGGGTTACACTCCCCCCGTCTCTCTCCTGACATAGGTCATCATACAGGGTGACCAAGGCTGTTTCGGTGCCGAAACCGAGTCTAAAACCGGATTGAAATGGATCCAGATAATCGGTTTCATCCAAGAGTACCTGGAGCTGGTTGGCAACCACACGCTCTAGAACCTTGCCCAGAAATGGGATGTTCGCAACCGGTCTATAGTTGTTCAGATTATCTGGGTCCAGGGAAGACTTCTTCAGGAGTGGTCTCACCACCGCCTCTTTCAGACAGCAGGGGACCACTCCCTCTCTCAAGGAGGCGTTTATCACTTCCCTGGCCCAGCCGGCTGTTCCAACCCTGGCAGCTTTCACTAGCCAAGAAGGGCAAGGATCCAGTACGGAAGTGGTTGCACGCACCAGTCCAAGTACCTTGTCAACGTCCTCAAGCTGTACCAACTGAAATTCATCCAATAAGTGAGGACAAGACCGTGCTCCGGATACCTCATTAGGTTCAACTGCCATAAAATTGGAGTCTAAGTCCCGGCGGATGCATGAGATTTTATCTTGGAAGTGCCCAGCAAACTCATTGCAGCGGGTTTGAGATGGTTCTAAGATATCCGGAGGGCTAGAATGAAGAAGCCCTTGGACAACTTTAAAGAGCTCCGCTGGGCGGTTGAGAAATGATTTAATAGTGGCAGCAAAATATTGCTTTTTTGCTGCCCTCACCGCTTCCATATACCGTTTAGTGGAAGCACTTACCAAGGCATGATTGCATCCGTCGGGAGTCCGCCTCCATCTGCACTCGAGCCTCCTCCTCTCTTGCTTCATCACTCTCAGCTCCGGGGTATACCACGGAGCTGCATGAGCTCTGCAAGGGAAAGAGCGCGCAGGAGCAATCGTGTCTACGGCCCGGGTCATTTCGGTGGTCCATAGTTCGACCAGGGCTTTGACAGGAGCGCCAGTCTTATCAGCCGGAAAAACCCCCAGAGCCCTCTGGAAACCCTGTGGATCCATTAGTCTCCGGGGTTGGACCAACTTAGTAGGTCCCCCACCCTTGCGGAGGCAAAGGGGCGCTGTAAGCCTAAACTTCAGCAAGCAGTGATCTGTCCATGACAATGTCCATGATCCAACATAGATCTTTCTGTACACAGCTGCAGTTTCTCCATTGTGAAGCTCTGGACATAAAGCACAGGATGACAGTAATGTGTTAGAATCATAGAATAGTAGTGTTGGAAGGTGCCTATAAGGCCATCGAGTCCAGCTCCCTGCTCAATGCAGGAATCCAAATCAAAGCATTCCCGACAGATGGCTGTCCAGCTGCCTCTTGAATTCCTCCAGTGTCAGAGAGCCCACTACCTCTCTAGGTCATTGGTTCCATTGTCGTACCCTCTAACAGTTAGGAGGTTTTTCTTGATGTTCAATGAAATATGGCTTTCTAGACCTTGAGGCCGTTATTCCGTGTCCTGCATTCTGGGACAATTGATAATTGATCCTGGCCCTCCTCTTTGTGGCCACCTTTCAAGTACTTGAAGAGTTCTATCATATCTCCCGTCTTCTCTTCTCCAGGCTAAACATGCCCAGTTCCTTCAGTCTCTCCTCATAGGGCTTTGTTTCCAGTCCCCTGATCAGCCTTGTTTCCTTCCTCTGAACCTATTCCACTTTGGGCTCATCTACACAGTGGTTTATCGTGTGTTTAGTGATACTCACATGTCCTTTCAATTCACATAGTTCACATGACGTTACCAGCAAACACACACTATCAAGCATTCCCCCCCCTGTAAATCTGTTCTAACCCAAACTTCTCCTAATATGAAAAGGGAAGGAAAAAAGGTCTTCAGTCTGTATCTCTCTCTAGTGCTTGCAGATGCTTTTCTCCTATGCTTTTAGGTGCATGTGTCAGTCATTCCCCTCTCCACACCAACTTCCTCCTCCTGCCTTCATTCATTTTGTTTGTTGAGGGCTGAGAAGCAACTTCCAGTGCTCTCCCTGTCAAAGAATTGTCCCCCTGGGGTCCCTTATCCTCAGCACCCCAAGGGGGATTCTTTGCTTCCGAGAACAGTCCCAACACCTTTGGGTCTATGCTTCTCAGGCAAATCCTCCCTCCTTCAGGATTAAACTCCCAGTAGTACTTTCACCATCCTCTTCCTGGTTACTTTCTCTGAGAGAGGGGATCTCAGAGACCTATGTGAGTTCCAAGGGTATTAACCCTCGTTAATCAACAGTAAGCAGTAGCATCCAGCGATCAAAGACTAGATTTAGAATCATTAGTTTCAAGCCAATACACACCATCTATAAAAGAGTAGTTTATTTAAAAGAAAATAAAAGTATATACAATAAGAGAGCAGCAATTGTTTCCTTACAGCCAATCACCCTCAGCTGGGCTACAGGAAGTGTATTGGCATAACAAAGGTGAGAGTTTCAATACAGACAAAGAAAATAACCAAGAGCTTTCTAAGCTAAGATCCTATACTTACAGTAGAATAAACCTGGTCCCCAAACGGCTTTTCCATGTCAAACTTCAGGTGAGTCGAGGTAGATGGAAATAGGGAACAACAAATGAAAGAATATCCTTCATTTTTATGGAGTTTCTCGGTCCACAGGGAGGAGGGAGGCAAATAGCCATATTCCGACCCTGCTGTGATCCACTCCTTAGAAGATAAGGGGGCTAGACAGCATCACTCAGGGGTCCTGATCTACAATACCCCCTCTTCCTGACTTTTGATCTCAGGAAGCCGATAAGGGCTAACAGCTAAGGTTCAGTTGCATCTTCCTGCAGTGTTGCAAATTGTCTGTCTGGTGCTGAGCCATGGATCTCCCCCAGTAGGGTGTCCTAGGGAATCACAGGCTCCCAGAATTCTCTGTGGTTGACCCATTTCAGCTTGACCAAAGTTAGCTATTCTTGACACTCCCCTGTTCTGCTAGCATTTTTATGTTGCTGCAAATGGTGCCTTTATTCCCCCCCCCCCAATTTGTGTGCAAAAGCATAACGCTGCTCAAACAAAGGTTTGTATTTCAGCTGTATCCTACCAGGGAAAACACAGATATTCACACTTCCAGGGTTTTTTTAAAGGAACCTGCTGCAGCATGCTTGGTTCTTGCACTGCAGTTTTGGTTCAAAAAATGAGTACAAAGTGTATATTTCAGGGGGAAATGCACAGAATATATATTTTAGAGGGGAAACATTTAAATGTGATTTTTCTGTTTGTGCGGTTTTGTTTAAAGAAATCCTCAGAAAACTGGATGAAATGCACATGACTGAACATACATGAAGTTAACACAGAATGGAAATAAACTAATCTTTTCACCCCTTGTGTTGAGTACCATATATGTTACTAAATTGCAGCTCACCACAACTCCACAGTGTTGCTTACTGATTTTTAATATCTGGGAAATAGTTTTCCAATTTTGTCATACAAGCACTAGTGGGAGGGTTGTACAAAATGGTTTGATTTCTTTGTAAAAATGGTCAAAGTCAATATTTATTCATCTTTGTAAATTCTAAATAGGGAAAGATTCACAATCCAGGACTAAAAGTTAAATTTAAAATCTGACACAGCTAATTTAAAATGAAATGTCTATGCTGACATGCTCACCTGGCAGCTCTCTCTGAACAAATTATGCCTGGGATATCATAGCTTTAAAAACAAAACAAACTTTTACAGAATTCAGGCATATGAAAAGAGTAAAAATAAAAAGTAATTTATACCTTGCAAAGAGGTTGCTTTGGTGGGAGAGAATTTGTTTTGAAAATATTAAAAAATGTTCTTCAAAATCAAGGGAAACTCAGAGGCGCTATTATAGGTATCAGTTGCACAAATTGGCATCATTGTTCTACATGGAAAGAGAATTACTGCACAATTATAATAGTAGCCAGTTTTAAAAGAAGGCTTAATAGTACAGCCACACTTGGCAGACTGTTTTGCACTGGAAGGAAAAATCTGACAGCCAAGACAGTTGATGACATCCCTTCATTTTGTGGTTCACATTGATTGCAGTATTGCTTTTCTTGTGTCACATTTTGCAAGCACGAATGAAGACAGATGGTTGATTCTAATGCTGCTGATACGAAACGATGGGGCAAAAACTGCTAGAGGATAAATTATCGTATATGGTAGACTGCCTGATGCAGGTATATTTTCTCTCCACCTCCTGCATTTAGTTTGTAGTGGAAGCAGGCTACCACACACCATCCACTTACAGCCTCCTACATTTCATACCCCCTTTAGGATGCACACCTTAACGTGGTGAGGGGGTTTGAGAGTGTTGAAGAAGCTGAGAGCAATGCCCTCAGGAGTCTAGACCAAGAGGCTAGACTCCTAGCAGGGGCACCCATGGTGGAATGGTCAAAGCTGAGACACCAGACTAAGATGCATCCAAACTCAGAGGAAGGCAATGATAAACCACCTCTGAATACCTCTTACCATGAAAACCCTGTGAACAGAGTATCCAAAATGCAACACAAGATAGTGCTGGAAGATGAGACCCCCAGGTCAGAAGGCACTCAACGAGCTACTGGGGAAGAACAAAGGACATGTACGAGTAGCACTGTGACTAATGACGCAGCTGGGTCAAAGCCGAAAGGAAGCTCAGGCTGATGCGCACAGATGCAAAAGGAGAGTCCGGAGTTGTACGATGCACACAATAGGAACATGGAATGTGAGAAGCATGAACCAGGGAAAGTTAGAAATTGTCAAGCAAGAAATGGAATGTATCAACATTACAATATTTGGTGTGAGTGAATTAAAATGGACAGGAATGGGACATTTTCAATCAGGCAACTACAAAATATTTTATGCAGAAAATGAGAAATCAAGAAGAAACAGGGTTGCTTTAATAGTGAGAAGTGATGTAGCAAAAGCAATTGTCCGGTTCACAGCGGAAACCATGAGTCAGAGACGAGGGTGCAAGGAACTCTTGCTTTATTAACGTAATGGATACATCAAAGGCTGAGCGCCTCATAGAAAGACCCTATGCTAACTCACTACAAGTCCCTAACTACCCTCTAGACATGCTCTGCAACGTGTGATGAAAGTTGACTCAGTGCCCTATTCACAGCGCAGCAGTCTTAAATAGGAGAGGTCTTGGAGCGTAACCTCTCACTCCTTCGCACACACACCCTCTGCCCTGTCCGCTTCTCCCTACGTCATGAGTGCAGTGAAGGGGGGCGAGCCTCCACGGGCTCATCTGACAGAACAGGGTCCTCATCTGCAGGCGGGGAAGCAGAGGGTTGGGAAGCGTCGGTCATCTCTAGGATACTGCTTGGCACAGGAGGAGTTACTGCTCCTTCAGAATCCTCCCCTAACGGCTCTGTGGGGGTGCTTGATGGCTGAGCGCTGTCCCATTGAGGGGCAGGGCATCCGTGGGAAATGGCTGGGTGGCTAGCTCGCTCTCTTCCTCAAGGTCTGGGCTAGACTCAACAACAGCTGGATCATCCATGCCTGCTGACGGCTGAGGCACCTGCAACTCATGCCTTCCCCCTCCTTGATCCTCAGAAGAGAGGCTGGGCTCAACACCCCTGGGCTCAACAGCAATTAGGAGCTACAACATAAGGTCTGAGTGAGTGATATCAATGAGATTAAACAGGAACCCTATTAACATAACCATCATCCAAGTCTATGCTCCAACGTCAAATGTAGAAGAAGAAGAATTGGAGAGATTTTACGCAGAAGTACAGGAGGAAATTGATCACACACCAAAACAAGATATGATGATAATCATGGGGGACTGGAATGCAAAAGTAGGGAACAGAGAAGAACTAGGAATTGTGGGGAAATGGGGCTTAGGTGACAGAAATGAAGGAGGAGAAAGTCTTATTGAATTCTGTGAAGCCAATGATTTGTTTCTTGCAAACACATTTTTTGAGTAACCAAAAAGACGACTGTACACGTGGACATCACCAGATGTTCAATATAGGAATCAAATTGATTATATAATTGGAAACAGAAGATGGAGAAGTTCCATACTTTCTGAGAAAACAAGACCAGGAGCAGACTGCAGTACAGATCATGAACTGGTCATATCGAAAATCAGAGTAAAGCTAAAGAAGAACAACAAAGCACTCATAATGCCAAAATACAATTTAAATAACATCTCAGAAGCGTATAAAGATCAAATAAGGAACAGGTTTGAGGCTTTAAACTTAGTTGACAGAGAACCAGAAGAACTATGGACTGAAGTCAGGGACATTATCAGGGAAGAATGCAAAAAGACAATACCTCTTGTTAAAAAGAGAGAAAGACCTCAATGGATGACTGAAGAAATTCTTCAAATGGTTAAAGAGAGAAGGAAATCAAAAGCAAAAGGAGATAGAAACACGGTCAGAACCCTAAATGCAACTATACAACGACTAGTACGTAGGGACAAAGAAAACTATTACAATAGTTATTGTATAGAAATAGAAAAGGACAACAAAATGGGAAGAACAAGAGCCCTATTCCAAAAGATTAGAGAAATTAAAGGGAAATTTAAACCTAGAGTAGGGATGTTGAATAATCAACAGGGGAACACACTGACTGACCGAGATGAAATAAAAGGAAGATGAAAGCAATACACTGAAGAACTCTATAAAAGACATGACAGGATGACAGATTCATTCACGGAAGAACCATATGATGAAGAACCAGAAATTTTAGAATGTGAGGTGAAAGCTGCTCTTAACATTCTTGGAAGAAACAAATTACCAGGAATAGATGGCATACCAATAGAGTTGCTACAAGCTACTGAGACTGAATCTGTCCAAATTTTGACAAGAATTTGTCAAGAAATATGGAAAACTAAACAATGGCCCACAGACTGGAAGCGTTCAATATATATCCCACTTCCAAAGAAAGGGGATCCCAGAGAATGCAGTAATTACCGAATTATTGCCTTAATATCCCATGCAAGTAATGTAATGCTCAAGATTCTACAACAAAGGCTCTTACCATATATGGAGCGAGAAATGCCAGACGTCCAAGCTGGATTTAGAAAGGGAAGAGGCACCAGAGATCATATCACAAACATACGTTGGATAATGGAACGGAGCAAGGAATTTCAGAAGAAAATCACCCTGTGCTTTACAGAGTACAGCAAAGCCTTTGACTGTGTAGATCATGAAAAACTATGGAATGCTTTAAAAGAAATGGGGGTGCCACATCTGATTGTCCTGATGCGCAACCTATACTCTGCACAAGAGGCTACTGTAAGGACAGAATATGGAGAAACCGATCGGAAAGGGTGTGAGACAGAGGTGTATTTTATCACCCTATTTGTTTAATCTGTACGCAGAACATATCATACGGAAAACGGGAATGCACCAAGATGAAAGAGGTGTGAAAATTGGAGGGAGAAAAATCAATAATTTAAGATATGCAGATGATACCATACTCTTAGCAGAAACCAGTAATGATTTGAAATGAATGCTGATGAAAGTTAAAGAGGAAAGCACAAAAGCAGGACTACAGCTGAACGTCAAAAGACTAAAGTAATGACAACAGAAGATTTATGTAACTTTACAGTTGACAATGAGGACATTGAACTTGTCAAGGATTATCAATACCTTGGTACAGTCATTAACTAAAATGGAGACCATAGTCAAGAAATCAGAAGAAGGTTAGGACTGGGTAGGGTAGCTGTGAGAGGACTAGAAAAGGTCCTCATATGTAAAGATGTATCACTGAACACCAAAGTCAGGATCATTCAGACCATGGTATTCCTGATCTCTATGTATGGATGTGAAAGTTGGACAGTGAAAAAGGTGGATAAGAGAAAAATCAACTCATTTGAAATGTGGTGCTGGAGGAGAGCTTTGCACATACCATGGCCTGTGAAAAAGACAAATAATTGGGTGTTAGAACAAATTAAACCAGAACTGTCACTAGAAGCTAAAATGATGAAACTGAGGTTATCATACTTTGGACACATCATGAGAAGACCTGATTCACTAGAAAAGACAATAGTGCTGGGAAAAACAGAAGGGAGTAGAAAAGGAGGAAGGCCAAACAAGAGATGGATTGATTCCATTAAGGAAGCCACAGCCCTGAACTTACAAGATCTGAACAGGGTCGTTCACGACAGATGCTCTTGGAGGTCGCTGATTCATAGGGTCACCATAAGTCGTAATCGACTTGAAAGCACATAACAACAACAGCACATTTCATAGGTGAAAATATAGATATTCTTGGATTCTTGTGATACAGTATTCTGACATCAATGATTAATTCCTGAGCCCCCCACCTGAATGAATTTTATTCTTTATTTTTTAAATATATTGTTGCTAGCTGCCTTGTACCCAGCATTGTCTGGGAGGTGCATATCAGAACATGACCTCCCCCACCCCGCAGGTCATTTTGACAGGTGTGCTGATGTCACAATGATGCTCCTGCACCAGAAAATGTGTTGCAGTGCTGGGTTCAATTCCAGCCAGCGATGCAATAGAGCTTTTTTCCTTTGCGGACTTGGTTCAAGCCGTGCCTGCAGAGGCACACCTTTTGCCAGACTGAATTAAAGCTTTCAGTGCAAAGGAATAGTTGCGCCTACAGCATTCCCTGCCTTGGGACTTGCTATAAGCCCTGATTCCAGTGGGGCTTGATGTCAACACTAATTGGCTGATTGGTGCTTAGCACAAGCCTGCCTTGGGCAGTGATCAGCTGCACTACTGAGGTGATTGGCACTGACATTGATCAGGCCCTACTTGCAAAGGATCAATTGGAAGGACACATTTTGTCTCCCAATTGTTCCTTTGCAGCTGCATCTCCTGCCCCATTATGCCAGGTGCTGGGGAGGTGAGCATGGCTAAGTTGGGGGAAATGGCATCATGAGCCAAACTGGAACCCAAACCAGGCCTAATTTGGCCCATGGGCCCGAGATTCTGCACTCATGTGCTAAACTATAGTTTAGTGTGATGTACAAACACAGCCAATTGCTTCCGGTCCTCTAGACTGCCCTTCTGTCTGCTCTTTGACATTAAAAGGCAGCGTTTGTTCTCACTCTTATTCCAACTCTGGAATGGATTAAAATGCTGCCTTTTACTCTTAAGGAACAGGCAGATAAAAGTGCTCATCTTAAGGTGCTACAAGAACATTTTTTTGTAGCAGAACCAGGAAGAGTGTTATTCCTCAGACAGCCCAGACAGGCTAGGCCTTGGGCCCTTTCTTGTGCTGCTGGGTAATAGGTATCCTAAACCAGTTCATCTTTTTTTTTTAATTGTCCAGGAGCTGTCCTCAGATCAAATAGCAAACCTCGGCCCTGAAAACGCAGCCATGGTGACAGAGTTGCAGCGTCAACACCTAAATGGACTGCAGCTTCAGAGTCTTCAGATGGCACTAGATGGAGCCAGAACAAGCATCCAAGAAGCTCCGCTCAGTGAGAGTACAATAAGACCAACATACACATCAGTTCTGAACAGTGAGTTAAAAAAAAAAATATCACTCCCAGACCATATTCATATGCTCCACTCTTGGCCCAATAACATATGTTTTCTTAGACACTGTTAACTTAAGAAGAGCCCTGTTGGATCAGACCAAAAGCTCATTTAGTTTCTACAGTCGCCAACCACTGGTTGGGGAAGGAGGCTGTGTGTGTAATTTGTGTGACTGTATCTGCAGCTCCAGGTTTTTGTTGCCATTGTTGCTAAATTTCAGGGAAGCAGCCAGATCATATGAAAAATACTTTCACTAAAGGATTAAGTAAAATGTATCCCAACTTCATCGCTGTTGGAGATGAAAGTCTTCAAATGTGGATACTGATTTTTTTGGATATTTCCTAAGATTAAGGACCATCTGAGGCCTTATATTCCAGCCTGATCACTGAGATCATCCTGAGGAATGCTGTTAGTTGACCCCGATGTTACAGAGAGGCCTGATTAGCCTTAACCAGAAGTCGGACACTTAGTGTCGCTGGTCCCATGCTGTGGAATGCTCTTCTGGCAGAGATCTGGCAAGCACCCTCTTACTTTTGATTTTCAGGTGCTTCCTGAAGACTTTTTATGTAGACAGGCTTATGTAACTGTTTAACTTTTCTGAGCAGTCAATCATTTTAATGATGATTTTTTTAAAATCCGGTGTTTTATATTTTCTTGTACATATTGTTGTACACCTCCAGGTTATACTATATGAATTGGTGATATATAAATACTTTTATATATAAGTAAACCAGATGCTTCTGGAAAGCTCTCAAGGAAAACAAATAGTCCCCTCCCATTTTTGTTCCCATTTTGGTACTCAGAGGCATGACACCTCTGATCCTGCAGGTAACACATATCTTGGTAACAGATGCTGCTTGGTCTCTTTTGGCTGCCCTGAGCTGCCCTGGACTCCTACTGGTAAATAAAAATAAATAAACAAACACTTGTATTTCATTTCCACAAGCCAGAGCCTCAACTAGAACAGATGGGGTGGTTGAGTTCCCAAGGCCTTTGCACCTTACTGTGGATCCCAGAGTCTTGGTTATGGAGGAGGACTGCACTGCATGGCCCAGGAAACATAGGGAATCAGAAGCAGTTGACCACCCTAGTGGGGATTCTGGGATATCTTCCCTAGAGATGAGATGATCTATCTAGGGAGTCTGAAAAGCTTGAAGACCAGATGCATCCTGACTATTCACACACTACTGCTCTACACGTCCCACAGTCCCCCAGGCATTGCAGGAGCAGAAATGGTGATGAGTTGGAGTTAAAGCCTAGAGCTGAAAGTGCAATGCATAGCTGAAGCACTTGCCCTTGTGTCTCTGAGCTCTGCTCTGGAGGAAGAATCATAAACTGAAGTAGCCTCCAGATCAGGGCCTCACTGATGCTCCAGTGAGTGGGGCTGAAGGACTAGCTGTGAAACCTTTCACTGGAAGCACTTCTTTGGATCAGCTCTAGTTACCAAGCTGGGGAGCTTGCCTCTTCTCTTGGCACCCTGGTTCAATTAAAGATTTGATACAAAGGTCTCAGCCATTGGTATCTGTGACCTCACCCACATGTGTGCCTTGTAGTGTTTCTATGACCGCTAAATATGTCTCACTGAAGAGTCCACAAAGCCATGTGCTTTAAATGTGCTTTTAATTTGTTTTAAATAGAAATGCAAGATATATCCAGGTTCCTGAGTTCTGTTGGCTGGCTGTCCTCTATTTAAGTCTATGAGAATAAATTGCTGATGAAAGAATTCTCATGCATTTGCCACAAGACTCATTAGAGGTCTTCAGCAAAGGCTGGAGTCTGGATGCTTATCTCTGTCCAGGATGCTCTGGGTCTGGATTTCTTGCATTAAGCAGGAGGAGACTGAACTAGATGGCCTACAAGGCCTCTTCCAACTCCGTGATTTTATGGATGTTTTCAGCTTGTCACTATTTTCGGGATTCAATCGCATGCCAGCAAATTTAGGTTGCACAATTAAAACTTATTAGGAGGGCTTGCATGACAAACCTGCTTCCCTAAACTCAGACTTTTGTAATAAAGAAAGTGATGAGAAAATGGACAAATGTGGAATACTTGCTTTGACATAATGTCATCTAACCTCTGGGCAAACAAATCAGAATGAATGTTCATTAAGTAGCAGGTGTTGTCTAATCTCCCTGGAAACAAATCAGGGTTATTGCTCAATAAACAAGTACCCTGTGACTAGCGTCTGGCACAATATGACTTAGTTGCCACTGTGCAAGAAATTTATATTATACTGCGGTGGGAAACCTCAAATCTGGGGGATGCAGCCCTCAAGGCTTCTCTGTATGGCCCTTGGAACTTTCTCCAGGCCAAACCCCTCCTGGCCCTGTTTTGCACTCCAATGCAAAATTTTGCCTGCAGATTTTTTCTGGCTGGAATGTGTCCTTGAACTCTGATAATGCTTCTTGCTTGCCTGGGATGGGAATAGAGACGTGTGAGGTCACATTTGACCCCCAGGCCTGAGGTTCCTCCCCTGAGTCTATTCTTAGTGGCGACATCCTGTGTTGCCACCAGTAACTATTCCCCAGCTTGGTACAAACAGAATTAAATCAAATTTCCTTGTACTCACTGGCCCGTTGATTCTGCAGGGATGATCTCTCAAGGGGGCACAGATGCCGCTACCAGTATTCTCCTCTGGCTTTCAGTGGAGCAAAAACAGCTGTCAGCTGACAATGGAACTTCATTATCTCTCCTTCAGCAAGGCACTGAAGAAGCTCCTGTTCCCAGCTGAACTGGCATTGTTCATTTTGTGTCTGCTGTATCTTCTTCTCATAGGATCCCAGTCATTTTCTGCTCTTTCAGCCACATGCTACAGCTGGTTTGGTCTCTTTACCTATAACAGGAGTAGCCAACATGGTGCCCCTCCAGATGTTGCTGGACTCCCATCAGCTTCAGCCCACAAGGCCAATGGTTACGGATTATGAGAACTGCAGTTCAACAATATCTGGATGTACCATGTTGGCTACCCCTGACTTATAAAATAGATAAGGTAATATTGTACACAATGCCTTTCAGTGTTTCCACCTGAGCATAGGACTGGCCCAAGACATCTTGCTCCCTGAGATGAAGGATAAGGTTGCACCTCTTCATTCTATGTACAGAAGCGAAGCCAGCAGTAGATTCTTACATCAACACTGGCAATGTCCACAGCACATTAGGGGCTAGTTTAGGGGCTGCATGGTAGCCATGTAGCATACACAGCTCTGACCTCCCACCCCTTGCTGCTGCTCCCTTCTCCCTCCCAACATCTGCTACCTGAGGTGGCCTCCTCACTCTGCCGAATGGTAGGCACTGACTGAACTGAAGTGTATTCTGAAGAGGTATAAGATTGCCGAGAAAATATTCTAGGCTACTGACAGACATGTCACCCATATCTATCAGTAGGCTCAGTAGTCTACAGCATTACATTTTTTTAGTTTTTTGGAATTCTCTTGTCTCCCAAAGTCTAGTAAGAGGGGTGGAAAAATAGTCTAATGCCTCACCTAACCTCCACAGTATTTTCCTGGTACTCCATACCCACACCTGCACTGCAATTCACAACTATAGTTTGCCATTCCATCCAAACCAAGAAACTATTATTTGCACTTGAAAACCACTTTGAATGTGGCTTGACTGTGGTTTCCAGTTCTGGTTTGGAAGGTAAGAGCAAACCATTATTGTTGCTGCTGTTAACATTTATTACCTGCCCTTCACCCAGAGGTCCCAGGGCAGGTTACAACAATGTTAAAATACAGCATTAAACAAAAGAAAACAACAACGTAAAATCACAAAATAGGGTGGGTCCTAAAAATATCTCTCAGGTGTCAAAGGCCAGTGTAAGAAGGTACATCCTTATTTGCTGAATAACTGTACAGTGTAACTGTACTTGCCGAAAACTGTACACTGAAAGTGCCAGACACACCTTGATGGGCAAGCCTGGCACCAGTGGGTGCCCAGGTTGGGCACTGGGCTCCGCAATCTACACTAGCATTGGATTGCAGAGTGTGCCCCCTTTGACCCAATACTGGTGCGGATTGCGGAGCAGGACCCACCCTTCCAGGCAACATCTCCCCTGCTACCAGTGTGACCTGGCCGTGCCACTTCTCATATTGCTGTGTCATGCTTGCCATAACCCAAGATGGTGGTGTGCGCATGCAGCATGCTAACGTGCTGACACAGCCAGGCCTCTTTTAAGATCCTGGTGGCGGTAGTGCCACTGCGCCGCCTCCTCCTTCGAGGGCCTACTGAGTCTGGTACCAACCTTGTTGATGAGGAAGGAGTTCCACAACTTAGGGGCTGTCACAGAGAATCCCCTCTCCCTGGCCGCCACCATCCCCTGAACTTCTGAGGGTGATGGAACTACCAAAAGGGTCACCTCTGCTGATCTCAACACCCAAGGGGTCTGTGGGGAAGGAGGCAGTCTTTCAGATATTTGGGACCTAAGTCATTTAAGTCTTTAAACACTAGCATGATCACCTTAATTTGGCCCAGAAATGAACTGGCAACCAGTGCAGTTGTTTTAATAATGTAAATGTACTGCCTTCAAGTGGATTCTGACTTATGGTGACCCTATGAATAGGGTTTTCATGAGGCTGAGAGGCAGTGACTGACCCAAGGTCACCCAGTGAGCTTCATGGCTATGTGGCGATTCAAACCCTGGTCTCCCAGGTCGTAGTCCAACACCTTAACCACTACACCACACTGGCTCTACGCAGTTGTTTTAAAACAGGGGTTATATGAGAACTAAAGGGAATCTCAGCCAGAAATCTGGCAACAGCATTTTGGACCAGATAAAATTTCCATGTCGTCTTCAAGGGCAGTCCTACACAGATCACATTGCAATAATCCAATCTAGAAGTTACGAAAGCATAATTGACTTAGCTCAACTGTAACAGCAAACAGGTTCATGTTAAACAGGAAGTAAGTCAATAGGAGCAAAGTGCTGAATACTGAGAAAGTAATGTCAATTGAGGCTAGCAGCATGCACTACCAATGGGGCACATTTCAGCCAAGAGAATGACCTGTCAGACACATGCCCCACCAAGCTTTCTCAGATAGCAGTATTCACTAACAAGGACATGGGCAAGTTGGAGATGCTGTTAATTCACAGTGTATTGTTGTTTCTCAGGTGCTCCCATCTCCTGTAGCTTAAACTTTTGGGTGTTTTCTGTATTAATTCTGCATCCTGCTTCCTGAGTCATTGATCACTGTTGAGTTTATGGTAAGCATGCATGTTTAATTTTAATTTTTTAAAAAATAAAAAGATTTTGTACACCAGCCTTTGCCAACCTACAGCAACAGGTTGGTGAAGATTGGTGTACACTTAGGATGCCGATTCTGCATTTGCAGCTTATCAAGAAAGCTCTCTTTGTGCTTTTAAACAGGCTGTGACTTTGTAATTCAGGAGGACCTTTTATTAGTGATTTTGCTGTGTATTTGTATTTGTTTTGTAAGCTGTGTTTATAAGGAGTTTTTTCCCTAAAAAGAGGAAAACAGATCTATAAGAAAATAAAACAAGAATATGCCCTTAGTTGCTACTTTGACTGTTTAGAAATGTGCAATGCAACCCTGTGCATGTTTATTTTATTTATTTCTTTATTAAATGTGTTAGTCGACATATATGCACACTCAAAGCAACTTACAGTTAATAAAAAGTTAAAATAAACAAGTAAAAGATTAAAAATATATTGTTATGAGCATGGGGGGTTGGAATGGATGATTTCTGTGAGTCACCTTTCCAGCCTCTGATTTGGAATCCTATGCCCAGGGGGCTGGCTCTGCTAGCCAGATGAATCTCCTTTGTTAATCAAATAGAGTGGCCAGGTAAGATAATGGGCCGATCAGTTGCCTAGCAATGGTGAATGGGCTAGGAAGACCCCTTTTGTGATTGAAACTCTTCTGGAGGAGAGTCTCTCCCCCGACTCCTGGGAGCTGGCAGAAGTTGTGTTTGGAGTTTTTAGTGTGTTCTAGAGAATGGCTGGGGCTGCAGGCACACAGAGAGGCTATCCCTCTACATCATGGCTATAGGATGCCCCTGCACCCAGATGGAAAAGCTGGATGTTAGACTGCTGATGCATTGAACCCCTCCATTCTGAAGCTCAGGTTGGAATGTGTGTAAATAAATAAACCATATTTCATAAAGACACCACAGTCTCCGCTGACCTTCCTAAAGGAAACCAAACCCTGGATGGGCGCAGGGACCCCCGAAATCTCACAGCTCGGAGATTGGGGAAGGCGTGCAACAATATAAAGAGATAAAAAGAAAACAGTACACAAGGTGGTAAATAAATAAATATGCATGTTTATCCTATTAAGTGCAATCTAAATCTAAGGTTAGCTAGGACTAAGTCCCACTGAATTAAATGAGGTTTAGGATTGTACTGTAAAAACACTATGTCAGGCACTAATTTGCTGCATTTTTGTCTTTCCTCCCCATTTCCCCACCACCACCACCTCTACCACCATGGTCCATTTTCCACAGGTCTACAGCTCACCTTGGTGGATATAGCAATGGTCTATTGAAAAGCCTACTGATGTTAAGTCTGAGTATACGTGACATTTTATTCTAGAATCAATGGAGACTGAGTGCTTGTTTTTTCTATGTAGTCCACACAATCTAGATATATTGATTATTTTTTGCTCTTGTAAATTGCTTCTTGAGAAACTGGTTTCATTCTGAAAATAAAAGCTCATGGCAGACATTTGGTAGCCACTTATAGCCTTGTCATCCAGAAATCTGTCCAATCGCCTTTGAAACCCAATCTAATGTGTGGCTGCTGCTACCACATTTGATGGTAGAGAATTCTATAGTTCATGGTGCAAAATAGTGCTTTCTCTTGTCTGTTTGAATCTCCCACCGTTCAGCTTCATCAGATGACCCTCTTTTTGGATGAGCACTTAAGATTAACTAATGTTAGAAATGCCATGAAAATTCTATTCCTTGTGGAACCAAAATGAATGATCTTGCTTACCAAATGATTCAAATGCAGTTCAGTAGTCAGTCAGGGATGAAACCTTGTATGGTATACAAAGTGCTTTAATTACTTTTTAAACTGTTCTAAAATGAAAGCCTTCAGATGTAGCTTTTTGCATATCTGTGTGTGATACGGTAGCAAATATAACTTGGGGGGAATTGTTATGAGTAATTTTACAAATGTATTTGTGTTTATTTAAAAATAAACAAAAATTAAAAGTGCTGAAAAATCAAACAGCTTTTCTGGTGTGGTAGATAATAAATTTACTGTTTAACTGGTTTCCTTTGATCTTTAATGTTATTTTTTTGAACTCAGGATCTATGATTCATAAAGGGTTGGTGAAACCGATAGGCGAACATAATTCTGCCCTTACAGCAACACTTAGTCTTATTCATGCCTTTTGTCAACTCCTGCTGCTCTGGTTCTGCCCCGCCAGCCTAAGGGAAAAGCTATTGTGTGTGTTGTGATGGATGGACACATACACCCTACTCATTTGTATACCAAGTGTATATCTCCACCTTCTTTTGGACAGAAGGAAGCTGGTAAACAAAGATACAACACAGCACGCAGAGATGAGAAAAAACCACCAGATTCTGGAAGGTAGTAAGTGGAACCTGCAACAAAATATATTGTGGAATGGAATGCTCTTATTCACTGTTCCAGCTAGCCAACCACACCCTTCTAGAGGATACACCATTCCATTTTCCTCCCCCATCTAGCCTGAGCATGCTTGGTCTCCTCATTGAGCTGTTTTGTGGTCCCGCACAAAAACATTTATGTACTTCTGCAAGCATAGAAATTCCTTCAAGCCTGCTGGCACCTTGTTCTTGTGTATGGATGGTGCCATGTTAGTTATATAAGCAATGGCTCTCACACCTGAAGAGGGAATGATGGCTACAGTAGCTCCAGCCAAGCAACGCTGTGAGAAGAGCCACTCCTAAAACTCAAGGGTGAGACAGTGTCTGAAAGGAGGGATGACTTAAGTACAGAGACAGTGGAAAGGCTGTGGCTAGTAGAACAATTTGCTTTGCGTGCAGAAGGCCACAGGTTCAATCCCCAGCATCTCCCAGTAAAGCTGGGAGGGACTCCCGCCTGAAACCCTGGAGAGCTGCTGCCAGTCAGTGTAGACAATACTGCGCTAGATGGACCAATGACTCAGCATAAGGCAGCTTCCTATGTCCAGGGTACTTAGGTCATTTTAAATTGTGGACTTTATGGTCTTATTGGGCAGGAGCTCTTTAGATGGTAATGTGTATTACTTCACTTCAACATCTGGTAACCAGCCCTGATGCATTTGGGAAACCTCCTACTTATTCTGCTGAGTGGGGCTCTGAACCTCTGCTCCAAAGTCCTGCCTTGATGGCACTATTAACAGTAGGCATAGACAGGCAGACACCAGTGAGACTTGAGGGCTATTGGCTGCTGAGCCATTTGCGCTTGCACCTTGACCTCAGCTATTAATACAATTAATAATACAGTTAATACAATTAATCCTGGGGTAACTGTATGGGAGATGTTAAGTTCCTGAATGCCGAGTCAGAGCATTGGACCATCTTCTCCAACATTATTAACAGCGGCTTGCCAGGGTCTCCCACAGAGACTTTTCTAATTCCCATGTTCTGCCCCCTGATCCCTTTAACTGGAGATGCCAATGGTTGAACATGAGACTTTCTGCACGCAAAGCCCATGCTCTACCACTGAGCAATGGCCCTCAGTGCTGCACAGTGGCGAAAGACTTAGATCGCTTTGAAAGTGGCTCAGACAAATTAGTGGAGGAGAGGTCTCTCAGTGACCGATTTCCTCATCCCTAATAGCCAATGTTGGTTTTTCTCAGTTTCTAATTTTTCCAAGTTCAGTTTGCCACATTTCTGCATCAGTTTGCCATTTTTTAAAGTTGTCGTGAACATTTGTCACCATTTTAGTGTGCATTTCTTTTGATATACACATTTTTGTAAAGCAATTTTGCCTATTATATACATTTTTGCAAGCAATTGCCCCTAGTATAATGTGTTTTTGCATGCTATTTTAGTAATGTAAAATACACCCTAAGGTGTGTATTTCTGTACACATTTTTTTGCTGTTGGACAACTGCATCATAACATTTGGAGACGTGTGTTTCAAAGCTACATTTTCCTTTGCATATTGTTTTAGGAAGTGCAATTTAGGTAGATTTGCATTAAAATACAAATTGAACAAAATCTCTGCCCCATTCCTAATGGGTCTACCTCAATGTTCAGTATGCCTGTGAATATCAGTTGCTGGGGAGCAATAATATTCTTACTTTATTTCATAGCAGAAGAAGGGTATTGCCTTGTAGGCTTCTCAGGGGCTTCTGCTTGACCACTGTGGGAAATAGTATGCTGGCCTAGGTGGACCTTTGGTGTGATGACCCAGTAGGGCTCATGTGATAGGTTTAGGTACCACATGAATAACAGGCAGACTGACCAAAGTGTGTGAAGCAGATCCTTATTCTGATACTCCTAAAGCGCAGTCCCCCAGTGCTGCATTACAAGTGCCCTCTTAAATATGAGAAATGAAAAAGCTGCTTGCAAGTTTTGCAAAGTGGCATGCACTTATGCCAGGGTGGGGAACCTGTGGGACTCCCATCAGCCCCATCCCAGCATGGCCAATGGTCAGGGATGATGGAAGTTGGGAGGCCAGCAACATCTGGAGGTCCACAGGTTCCTTGTCCCTGACTTATGCCATTACATTTATTCCTTCTATTAAAATAGATTATCTAGTTTAGTAATATGGATTAGCTAGTGTTTATTTTTAAAAAATCTATACATTTATGTTTCACATCTGTCCCACAGACACTGTCAGAATCAGAAAATGAAAATTGGACAGGTGCCCTCCCTTCTCCCCCGTCATCTACCATCACACAGGCTTGTTGCTAGGAGCTGCAGCGTCTGCTGCAGGGTATATATCTGACAGATAGAATGAGGGGGGAGTGAAGAACAGTTCCTAGTCATGATGGTTATATACCATCTCCAGGTTCAGAGATTGTATACCTCTTTCTGAATATCATTTACTGGGGAACAACTGTGGCAAAGGGCTATTGATCTCCAGTCCTGCTTTGTGGGCTTCCCATTAGCACCTGGGTGTCCACGGAGGGGAACAGGATACTGGATTAGATGGGCATTTGGTCTGAGCCAACAAGGCTCTTCTTATAATTTTATCATAACACAGAACATGACATGTTTTAAAATGGGGGCATGAGTTTCCCCCTCACAGAGCTCTAATTTCCAGCACCCTTAACAAAGTGCAGTTCCCAGGATTTCTTCAGGGGAAGTCATCTACTTTGAATGTATTGTGTGTGTGCAGCCTGAGAGATTCTACAGTGTTACCTAGGAAAATATTAATACAGAGATTAGTTTAGTTACTGAACTACACAAATGCAGTGCTCATGCAAGCTGCCTCTTGAGCATCTAATTTCAATTTCACCAAATGATTTAATTAAGACAGGAAATGAAATGATCGTGGCCTTTTAATTACCCCAACAAGGAGAGGTTTGGCGAGAGCAGCTTTTCATACTTAGCAATCTTCTGTGATTCTCCCGAGATCTTGTGTGGAATAAAAGCAGGGCTGGGGAACCTTTTTCAGCCCAAGGACCACATTCCCTTCTGGGCAACCTTCCAAGGAACACATGCCACTGGTGGATGGGGACAGACGCAAAAGTGAAACAAAAGCAAATTTTACCTTTCTGCAGTAGGCTCATTTCTACACGCACTCAGACACCCCTTTCCAGGCAATCAAGGGGCATTACCAGACTTCACAGAAGCATTCCAGGCAAATGTATTTGGGGTGTGAACCAGGGCCAGTTAGGGGTGTGGCTTGGGGAGAGCTCTAGGAAGAATTCTGAGGGCCAGATAGAGAAGTTTGGGGATGTGCATTTGGGTCCCAGGCCTGAAGTTCCTCACACCTGGAGTAAAATAACACTCTTTGCTCTGCAGTTGTGGCAACCTGTGACCCAGGAGCTCGGCTGCACTGCAGTCTATGCCTGCCCCTTGGGCACTAATCCTCTGCTTGCCATTCTCACTGAAAACAAAAACATCATATATATGCAGTTGGGATCTTTGCTAGAGCCTATCATGGGCTCTTCAGAGCGCTCCTGGAGTGATCAGGAAGAGGCGGAGGAGATCTGGGACCTGGGGGAGGGACCCAGTAGGTTAGCACCCACTCCTCCCTCTGTTTGTAGGAGCACCTTTTTGCTAACCCAATCCTGTTCAGAGACACCTTTGCCATGGAAATAGAAAGCCCACCCTGAGCCTTTTTAAAGAGTCTCAAGGGGCATGTCTAGTGGCTGCAACAACATCTTCATTTGAGTAGTCCTGTTCTGTACTGCTGTGTAGAGATGCAGAATCCTGTATAACCTGTAAGCTGGTTAATTAAACGCTTCAAGCTTAAATTCCACATTAAACATAATGGAGAAAAATCACACCAGTGAGTCTGAATCCAGTAGAGTTGGCCAGAACAGAGCTCTAGAAATCCACTGCCTGGTGCCATCCCAGATTAT
Organism: Rhineura floridana; assembly: GCF_030035675.1. Classification (NCBI taxonomy): domain Eukaryota; kingdom Metazoa; phylum Chordata; class Lepidosauria; order Squamata; family Rhineuridae; genus Rhineura; species Rhineura floridana. The sequence goes on from NC_084496.1 coordinate 15,393,154, forward strand.
GGAATTGTCACCTGTGTGCAGTGGTGCCATCAAGGCAAAATTCTCAGGTCAGATGCCAAAGGGACCAATAGCTTACCACCATTCGACGTAAGTGATATAAGTGATGGTATACACTACCATCTAATGATAAATTATATATGATCTAATGAAAAATTACAATTACATAATTTGTGCTGTGCTTTGGGACACTCATCTCTGTGTGAAAAGTGATGAACAGAGTTTGAAAACATGATCCATTGTAAGGCAGTTGCGAAGTCCTTATTTCTAAAATTTATTATGTCTTGACACAGGAAGAAAATTGGCTTTTGAGGGGACAAAACATGTTGAGAACACGATTTTGGAAAAGAAATTGAGAGTGAAGATTGGGGAAAACATTTGGAAGAAAATTCCTTTCGAAACAGTATCAGTTAGAGTGCATAAAAGTTTTTTACCTTTGGTACACGTACCACTTACTGCTATGTAAAATTACAAAGGCATCTAGTATACACTGTTGGAGGGAGTGTGGTAATGTTGGATGTGTGGTTTTGTGGTTTTTTTCATTTATTGTGGAGTTGTCCATTAGCCCAACAATTTTGGTTTCAGGTTTTTCATGAAGCAAACAGATAACTAACCAGATCATTTCACTAAACCCCAGTTGCCTTTCTCTATATTTTTGATTCTGAAAAGATTTGGGCCATAACAAAAATCCATTTGATGACTGCAGCAAGGCTTACACTAACAAAGTTTTGGAGAGCTCTGGACACTAATCATAGAATAGTAAAGTTGGAAGGGGCTATCCTATAAGGCCATTGAGTCCAACCCTCTGCTCAATGCAGGAATCCAACTTAAAGCATGATCTAATGACAATTTGGCACCAGCAGCTTTGGGACTTTGTCATGGACAAATGAACTTGTCAGCTTGGTGCACAAAAGAATGATTAAAATATAGACAAATTTGATGTAATTCAGTTTTATTTCCTATGTAGTGAGTGTGACCAAGGCATATGGATACAGACCATTGGGCTGTTACAGATTTCTTTGGAAGGACACTTTTCAAGGGTAGACATGCTTTATGTAGACTGTTTACTGAAACTGATTTTGTGTTCCCGCCTTGTTTTGTTCTTTGATGAATTAACAAATGAATTAATTTTTGTAAAAGTGACAAATATATTTAACAAAATGTATATACCGCTTAATTGTCAGAAAATCTCTAAGCGATTTACAAGAAACATTAAAATTATTGCTAAAAACAGTTAAAAACAAGTAATTAAAACATTTAAGACAATTAAAGCAGTAGTAAATTAAAAAGAGATTAAAATTCACCAACATGTACATGTCTGGATAGGTTTTTCTAAACAGAAATGCTTTAAGCAGCTGCCAAAAAGAATACAGCAAAGGCAAGTGACTGATATCAGTAGGCAGGGAGTTCCAAAGTGTAAATGCTGCCACACTAAAAGAACGATTTACTGCAAGCATGGAATAGTATAAAAATACTTTTTGAATGAATCCTTCATCTCAGGGACAAAATGTGCACTTCAATAACCTGGCCCTTTATATTTCACTTTTTTTTTTCCAAACTGCAGAGAAGCTTTGCTACTGTAACTGTCTTTGTATGTTCATACCGTACCAGTTACAATGTGACTTAACACTGTTCGTAAAGTGAGCCGGTTTGGATGGGCTTGCCTGGAAAAACAGCTTAAAAATACCTTTAAAATACATTTATGTGCCACTTTTCTATTAAAAATATACAAAGCAACTTCAACATAAAACAATGTCCAAACGCAATATTGAAATACCAGGCTAGGGCAATTTAGTCAATCAAAGCGAACACACCCATGCATTTTAATCAAAGTCAGATAACCGACTATTCACCGCTAGAGCTACGTTTTAAAACCGCTGCTTCAGATGGCAAGAAGGTGCAGACACACTCAACTCCTGACTTCAGGGTTGCAGAACACTTGATTTATAAAAGCCAAAGCGCAGCTAAGAACTAAAGGGAGGGATACGTTGCGCGTGCGCACAGAACAGAAAAAAAACCACGCTCCATTTTAGCCTCTGACCTTCCTCCCCAGAAAAGGAAGTGGGAGGGGCAGATTTAGTGCGCGTGCGCAGTAAAGAACCTTCGCCCTCCCTCAGTCTCCCACCCTTCACTTGAGGCATAGAGGGGGCGTGGCTTTTCCTCCTCCCTCTCTTTCCCTCTTCTCCCCGGTCTTCTTCCTTCTCTGTCCTTCCCCCACTTCTTCTCTGCTTTTCCCAGTGTGCACCGCGCCCGCGCTGGCTGTCTCTGGCCACGTCCCCGGGCCACGTCGCTCGGTGCCCGCTGAGCTCTCGCCATCTTCGGTTCGGTCCCCGGCTCCTCTCCCTCCTCCTCCTCCTCCTCCACCACTTTCTCCGCCGGCGCCATGAACATCTTCCGCCTCACCGGGGACCTCTCCCACCTGGCGGCCATCATCATCCTGCTCCTCAAGATCTGGAAGACCCGCTCGTGCGCCGGTGCGTCGGGCTGGCCGGACGGTGGAGCGGGTGGCGGGCGAGGCTGAGGCCGGGGGCGACAAGGAGGCGGGAAAGGAGCAAGGGCGAGCGAGCGGGCGGCAGGCAGGCAGCTTCGTCTTCCAGGGGAGCGGTGCAAGCCGCGGGCCTCTCTCCTTCTCCTTGCCTCAGAGGACCCACCCCGGCGCTCTCTGTTGGATTGCCTCCCCGAAGGGCTGTCCCCCTCACTCTGGGATGGGGGGAGATTTGGGGGTGCAGAGACAGCGTGATTCCCACCGCCCCCTTGGCGTCTCCCCTTCTGCAGGCGCCTCCAAATGAAGGGGGGATGAGCGGGGAGGGTGATTACCTCGACCACCTTCTGCTTGTAGGTGCTGGTGTTTACCTTCCGCGGAGAGGGGATTTTGGGGTGTTAAGAGCTACCGGTTCCAGTTCATGGGGGTGGATGATGGGTTTTCCTTCAGGTAAGAGGGATTCTGGAGTGCTGACTTGAGGGGGGGCGATGTGCCCCTCATTTTCTTCTGTGTGTATATGTGTTGGGGCAGGGTTGCCTTCGTTGGGGAAGCTTATGGGGCATTCATGTATGTGTGATTCTTCCCCCCTCCATGTTCTATGTGTGTAGTTGGGCAGGAGCTTTGCCTTTGGGTGAGGGGCTGTTCTGGAGGTGATGGTTCCCCACTGCTGCCTGTTGTGTTTGGAGGAAGGCTTTACCTTCATTGAGGAGCTCATGGGAGGTTGGAACAGGTGGAAATTTTGGGGGTACTCCCTTTTGGGGGTGATTGGGTCCCCTACTTCCACATGTGGGGGGACAGTTTGACTTCATTGGATAAGTCTATAGAATACTGAGGGGGATTTTTGGGGTGCTGATTTGAAGAGGGTATTCCCACCATGCCCCCTACTTTTAAAGGATGAGGTCTGAGAGGTAGCTCCTTCTAAAGCCTATGGGATGTTGCAGAAGTAGAGTCTACTGCTAGAAAAAACTTTTAGGAGACTGTGAGCTGGGGCTGGTGTAGTTTAGTGCTAGAGTGTTGAATTAGGACCAGGTACGTCCAGGTTCAAATTTCTTATGAAGCTTGTTGGGTGATCTTTGACCTCCCTCACAGGTTGTTGTGAGGATATGGGAGATCATGTATGCTGTTCCTAAGCATCTTTGGAGGAAAGATATAATATGTAATAAAGTATATTGATTGAAGGCTTTTCCTATAGTTGCTGTGAACCAAATAAAGGGGAGGAAAGTTGTTACCTTTGAAGCCTGTACAGTATTAAAAGATGTGGAGTCTGGGGCGTAGGGGCTGGGGTCCCTGTCTTTCAAAAAGGGGAGTGAAGAACAACCTTAAGACTACCTGAAGAGTACCTTTGAAATGTATCTTGAAAACAGTGCTTTATAGTCATTATTTATATTACTGGGCAGCCGAGGCTGCTTCTGTCCTGGATTCTGTAAGGGAAGTATTCATTGATGAAGATCCCATCCGAGTGGACTAAGTGGAGAAACTGGGTTTTTTAGAAATTTATTTAAATAGTGTAATAGGCATAAAAATCCCATAGTGCTGGTGAAATTGAACCTGAGAGATTAGAGGGGCTCAGAAAGGGTTCAAAATCCAGTCAGTCTTATTTGATAACTCTGCCATAATTATGAATAGTCAGGTCAAATAACTTGATCCCCTCTTTCTTGGTTCAAAAAGAGCACAAGAATATAAATGGACAGAATAGGTGCCTTTCTTAGCTCAGAAGATGATGTAGGGGGAAATTCCTGGTGCAGCCTACAACCCAAGCAAAGTTATATTTCAGTGTGAAGGGAACTGCAGGAACTATGGATTTTTTCTGTCGTCATCCTATCTTTCAGGCATCTTACTCATTTTGGAGCTGTTGTACATAAATAGAATGAATGGACTTAAAGGAAAGCAAAGGGGATCATTTGCTTTCATAAAGCTAGAGCGTCCCTTTGAGATTCTGGATTTGCGGGGAGAAAAACAGTAGTTCCATCCTATTCAAGAAACATTATCTTTTAGCAGTAGTGCTGGAAGAGAAGAGTTATGATATAGCCTAAATTATGTTTCCTGAATGTGCTGTGCTACTTCAATTGGAAGAAAGCTTGCCAAAAGCAGGTTTTCATGCAGAATTTGCAAGTCTCAGGTGGTTCTTCTGACTTGCTGGAGTCTTAATTTTTAAACTTTCATGATAGCTCCTTTATTTCTTTTTCTCTGAAGGGGTTAACCTGTGATCCGGCTTGATCTGAGAGCTTGGCAAGCTTTTTTATTTGCAGTGCCAACTGCATTTAAAAATTGGAAGCAAATGACTGAATCAAGGCTTGGGAGAATAGGCGCTCAATTGGGATTCCTGGCCTAGTGTGACGTGGCAGCTTAACAGAAGGTGTGGTGAACAGAGCTGACTGGGAGAGAGATTTCAGTTGTATTCTTGCTGCACCCTCGTGTCGGTTTCCCAACAGAAAAGTATATTTCTCATTGTTCGGCTGAAGAAATTCATGGCTGTGTTGCAAAACAAAACTTGATGTCAGTGTTTTTGAATACCTTATTTTGAGAGTAGATTTTTTTACATCCAGAAATGAGATTCTGGTGCTGCTGTGTTCCTGTTTGTTTACAGTATTTGTACTCTGCGCTTTAGTCTGAGAAGTGATATTTGTTAGCTTCTTTAAGATGGTCCCTGCCCTCAGGCTGAATCTAAAAAGACATGACACATGAGGAAAAGAAATGGAAAGGAGAAGGGAAAAGCAATCTCTGGTACAAGTTCTTAAAGTTGCAGCCAGCTACTTTAGTACATTAACTTAGACACACAGTCATTGCGTATCCTGCATTTATTTGACTTTGGACTGGCTTCTTATGTCTAAACACTACTCCAAACTGGTGCTCTGTTGGTTATTCTCTTTGCAGTTTTTATGATCAAGTCAAGTAGCTTTTGAACTGTGAACTCTTGTAAGGGGGAGAGAATGCTATCTGGTGGCAAAATGGATCCATCTCAGTTGATTAATTGCTTAGCATTTTCTAGAATTCATTTTAAAGTAGCAGACTTGAGTTATTGTAAAGCAACTAGAGTCTGAACAATCCATTGGTTGCTCATATACAGAACTGTTTAGAATTATAATTCATTAGTCTAATATATTAATTCCATAAAGGAAGCCACAGACCTGAACTTTCAAGATCTGAACAGGGTGGTTCACAACAGATGCTATTGGAGGTTGCTGATTCATAGGGTCACCATAAGTTGTAATCGACTTGAAGGCACATAACAACAAGCCTAATATATAGAGTCAGGCAGGCTGTTTGTTTACAAAAATAACTATAATCCCTACAGCCTGATGCTATGGCATGCTTTTAAGTTAAGTCCAACTGACCTCAAGACTTACTCCTTAGTAAGCTTGCATAACATTTTAATTGGGCTGCAATCATATGCATGCATACTTGGGAGTAAGCCCCATTGAACTCAAACTTAACTTCTGAATAAGCATGCATAGGATTGAGCTCTTACATATGCTGTTAAGCATTATATATGCTTATATGTAACTTTAAAGTTGACAATGAAGACATTGAACTTGTCAAGGATTATCAATACATTGGCACAGTCATTAACCAAAAGGGAGACAATAGTCAAGAAATTAGAAGAAGGCTAGGGACTGGGGAGGCCAGCTATGAGAGAACTAGAAAAGGTCCTCAAATGCAAAGATGCATCACTGAATACTAAAGTCAGGATCATTCAGATCATGGTATTCCCGATCTCTATGTATGGATGTGAAAGTTGGACAGTGAAAAAAGCGGGTAAGAGAAAAATAAACTCATTTGAAATGTGGTGTTGGCGGAAAGCTTTGCCAATACCATGGACTGCGAAAAAGACAAATTGGGTGTTAGAACAAATTAAACCAGAACTATCACTAGAAGCTAAAATGATGAAATTGAGGTTATCATACTTTGGACACATAATAAGAAGACCTGATTCACTAGAAAAGACAATAATGCTGGGAACAACAGAAGGGAGTAGAAAAAGAGGAAGGCCAAACAAGAGATGGACTGATTCCATAAAGGAAGCTACAGACCTGAACTTACAAGATCAGATGCTATTGGAGGTCGCTGATTCATAGGGTCGCCATAAGTCAAAATCGACTTGAAGGCACACAACAACAAGAGCTAAGAATTAAAGAGTCACCCAGTCATAGCTAAACTTGGTTTCATGGAATGTCTAGCATGCTTGCATACAACGTATCTGCATTTTGTATGTCTGTCAACACAAAAGGAGCAAATGAGATTTGAGCAGCTGTGAAAGCATTTGGGCAGACCATCTGCAGAGGCAATTCTTTATGCAGAGGGTATGGCAAACTCACTAGCAAGAGCCACAGCAGTATCTCCATGTAGGGTGTTTCTGAATACTACTTTACCTTAGGGCAGGGGTAGTCATTTTGATGCCCTCCAGAAGCTGTTGGACCACAACTTCCTCCAGCCCTGACCAGCATGAATTTTAGGAGTTGGAAGTCCAGCAACATCTACAGGGTACCAGATTAGCTACCCCTGTCTTAGGGTGTCCTTGCAAAAGGGGCAGGTTAGTGTAAGCTAGCAGGATGTATGTGGTGAAATCATGCTTGTGGCACAGGTAGATATTAGGTTCATTTATTTCATAAATGATAAAAAATGCTTATTAGTGCGAGCACTTTCATAACTAGAAAAGTTGATTCTTCTAGGGACTTGAATGCCATCACTTCTAAGTTTATTATGAATAGGAAGTAGTGCAGCATTGTTAGTGTGACATGTGAAATAGTTACATTGAATCTAAGATGACATGAGTACTTATATATGATCAGGTTTATAGAGACTTAGAGCAAATTGGCAACCAGCAGAGGCTTTACAAATCAATGTTCAGAACTAAGGGTTATTTCCAAGAAAGTTCTACTCAGTCAGCCCCTTGAAATTAATGGACCTAAGTTAGTTAAGTTCATTAATTTCACTGGGTCTATTCTGAGTAGGACTAACGTATACAGTTTCTTATCCTTTAACATAATTATCTTTTTGAAATAAGCAGTATATCAATGAACATAAAACAATTGCAGCAGAGTAAGAGAAGGGCAGTAAGTGACATTCTGCCATTCCACAGGAAAACAGTTAAGAAAGAAATAGAATTCTAATAGGGAATATCCTTACAGTCTGGCTTCCTTTAATTTACTCTTTCCATTTTGAATAAAAGAGTTAACAGATATTGTAATAAATTAAAATGATACAAATATGAATTGTTGAAGGAAATAAAAGACATGGGACTAGTGAAATTAAAGGTAAGGTATCTGGTGTTGAGGAGCAGGGCTGTGGAGTCGGAGTCGGAAGCAATTTTGGGTGGAGTCGGAGTCGGTAGAAATGTACCGACTCCAGCTTCAAAATAAATTTTGATTGACAAATTTTTTAAAATATAAATTCAAAATGTCAAAGAAGCTTCCCATGAAGTCAGCTGTAGTTGAGCATTTCACCATAACTCAAGATGGAAAACATTTTGTGTGTCAGTGTATGACACAGGACCTAGATGAAGACAAATGCTGTGATGCCAAGATCAGCGCATATTCAGGCAGCGATAAAAATGCTCCCATGAGAGCTTCCAATTAAAAAAGACATTTACAGCACTTTCCAGGGCTGTGGAGTTGGAAGCAATTTTGGGTGGAGTCGGAGTCGGACAGTAGAAAAATAGAGGAGTCGGAGTAGAAGGTTTGGCGTACCGACTCCACAGCCCTGTTGAGGAGTGCTAATAAGTAGCAATGTGACTGTAGGAATATCTTGGGATATGGGGTAGGTCTGTTGTTGTTGAACACACTCTCACTCCTTCCTTAGCATTGGACAGCTAATTGCTCAGGTCAGCATCAGCATCCATTCCCCCTGACTGCATCAGAAGGAGAGATGAGACAGCAAGGCCAATCGGCTCAGCCAGGACCAATTGCTGTTTGCCTCCTCCCATCTTAGAACTATCACCCTCAGTGGCCATGTTATCTGGTCATTATAACAATTACATAACAGTATGTAACATCTGGTACCTGATTTTTATTTCCTTTACTCTCTCTGTCCCTATTACTTTTGAATATACCTGTTGGCTTGAATACCAGCTGTGAACTGCATTGAATGCATTGGCAGAAAGGTGGTTATATAAACAATTGTCTTCCTTTCTAACTGATAGCATGAAAAAAATACTCTCAGTCATAGAGTATACCCATGCTTTTCTTTTATCTGGCTGAAAAATGCTACATTTATTGCTTGACTGCTGAATGTAGCAGAGCTAATAAACAGGTATTGTAATCAACCCCTATTTTGCACACAGTGAGGCATACTCTTTTAGAAAAGTGACCTCTGAACTTCCTGTAGTGTCTTGCCCATCCAAGCCTCAGTTGTGAGCATTTAAAGATGGCAAGCCTGTAAATGTGCTCAAGATCGAGGTCTAATGTTTTGTCGTTCCCCGTTGTGTCATTCCTGAGAGACTCTTGGTGCAGATGACTCCTCCAGGTTAAATGAGCTGTTAGTAATTTAGGGCACGGAGACTGTTTCTGTGGGAATATCTCACAGACTGGGATCAGGACTAGTAGGGCCTGCCAAGGCTAGATAACCCTGTTGTGACCATACCAGGATTTCGGTGGAAGAAAAAGCTAATGCACAGGGGCTGGGATGGAAATAGGCTACAATTTATTGAAAATCAGAAGGAGTGGAGTGACGACTGAGGTTTATGTGATGATATGGCACCTTCCATCAGCCAGAGAGTTAAATGGAGGCTTATGAAGATAAGGTTGGTACAGACCTGTTGCCTTCAGTTGCTCAATGGGAGGAGAGGATCTCAACTCTTCCCAGTCATAGTTTAGTAGCCCAAAGCTGCTAAGGACATAACACTTAGATGACCTCCGACTGACAGACATAAAAACAATATACTGAAATGGCATTTGTATGACCTGAAAATGGTGGCAAATTCCCAATGATGGTTATAAGACAGGTAAAATGCTTATAACCAGTGGAAATAATAGTTTATGATCCCTCCTGCTGGTGTTCTGCCTTGATCCATGGTGATCAGCACAACTAAACAATTTCTGGGACAGGTGGATAGGAAGACAACCTGAGTGGCAGTTGCGCTTGTAACTGTCCCTTTTTCATTATTGCATTTTGTCATTGTTGCTCTCCAGTGACTGATATTCAGTGAATGTAGCTGCTCTATTAATCAGTCTTTCCTTAGGTCTTCTGCAGAGGGTTTGTGTTTTCTCCTGTTCAATGCGTGATAGATTTTTGGTTATGAATAAAAGCTGAATAATGGTAGCAAAAGAAGTAAATGGCAGAAAATTGCTAATATAGATGGAGATATCTGATACTTCTGGGTTTTCAAACGTTTAAATGGGTGAGCTCTGATTACCATAAGGTTCTGTTAGCTTGGGAGATATACAGTGAATCTGCATTAGTCAGTGTTTTGAATTAAGGGAATTTGCAGAGTTTGGGTTTTTAAATACCTTTCCTCACGTTACCTTTTTTATTGCTTTAGGTATATCTGGGAAAAGCCAGCTTCTGTTTGCACTGGTGTTCACTACTCGTTACCTGGATCTCTTCACTTCATTCATTTCTTTTTATAACACTGCTATGAAGGTATGGTATATTGAATAAACAATAGGGGCTACTGACTTTTCTTCACATACATCTCAATGAATTAGTTTCCATGGCAACTTAGAATAAAGGCTCAGAAATCAAATATACAACCTCCCTCCTCGTGTTAAAATTAATGTGGATGTGCTGATAGGGAAAAAAAGTTGCAGCTGTAGGGAAGAAGGAGGGTTGCAAATGCCATAGGTAAATTACCTTTATATTGTGGTGTCTTGAGCTGTATGAGTTTCTCTGTTTTACACATGGATAAACTGGTTTGCAGAAAGAGTTGAAGTCATTCAGAAAAAAACTGTGAGGTAGTTTGCTAGATTGGCCTGGTGGTTGCAACTCAGTTTATTCTCTGATAGTGTGATCAAGACTCACCAATTTTACAGTTACTATGAATATGTTCATTAATATTCCTGCTTCAAGTTTTCTTCTCCTACAAGGCATCTGCACAGAAAAATAATAGCAAGGCACTATTTTATGTCACTAGAGTATGTTGGACTCTTCTCCTTCTGTGGACAGTGCCTTAATTTAAGCTTTTATTTCTTAGAACAAAAACGTTAGGTGTCTATGTGTGGGTACTCCAGTGCCTTTGGTCTAACAAATAAAAACTTCATGTGTGAGGTATAAGGTCTTCAGAAAGATTATAGTGCTAATTTTCATCTGCTTGCTTTGCAAAACTTGCTTTTATCTTTCTAACCCTTTAGGTTTCTTGTCAAGAAGTGAAAGAAGGCAATAAAGATGATGGGAAGGACAGTAAGGTTAGAGGAGAGGAGATTCATGTAGGGAAGTATTTGAAGCTGTTCAGACAGTAGCACTGTGCCTCTGTCTTCTGGAAGCCTTGCTTGTGGGTCCCCCCCCCCCGAGACTATATATTAGCTTTTAAAATGGAAACTGAAATCCTTAAGATGGCAGAATCTGCTTGTGTGACATGGAACCCTGGGAAGTATAGCATTGCGATCAAGTAGACCTGCCTTTATTGGATGCACATGACCATTAGCAGTCCTCTCTTAGTCTAGTTCCATGAGTTCAGTACGCTAGCTGTTCCATTGCCATCCATGCCGCCAAGCCGACTTTCAAGTCTAAGTTCCAGGTGGATTTGTATTTTGAGATTAGTGTCGAAAGTCTGCTTTAGAAATTGAAAAAGCAATCTCATGCTACAAAGACTCTAATGAAGGGGTAAGTATTTGTTGGGCAAAGGCAGGAGTGGGGAACCTTTTGGCCCTCCAGATGTTGCTGAATTACAACTCTCATCAGCCCCAGCAAGCCTGGCCTATGGCCAGGGCTTATAAGAGCAGTAGTGTCGTGGCAAATTCAGAATTTCTGGGTCCCTTCATGTTAGTTATAGCCACACCCCTTCACTTTTTTTTGCTGCTGAGTTGAGAATGAGATTGTTCTCCAACAACAATGGATGTCCCTAAGGAGCCAATAAGCATGAGAGGGGAGAGTGTTCGCTACTGAAAAGAGTTCTCAGTGGCTGACTCGCCTCCTTTCACTCTTGATTGGCTCCAATCAGCAGGAAAGGACAAGGAAGCATGTTAGCTACTGAGAAGAACTTCAAGCACACTCCCCTTTCATGCTGATTGGCTCACATGATGCTGGAGATGTTGGGACCCTGCTGTCAAAAAAGTAAAGGGTCTAAGACCCCCCCCAAGACCCCAGATGACTACACCCCTGTATAAGAGTTGTAGTTCAGCAACATCTAGAGTACCAAAGGTTTCCCACACTTGGGCTAGGGGTTGCGTTTGGCATGCTAGTATTGATCTAAGATGTTCTGAAGTATTCTATGAACTCTCAAGCAGTTGAATTTTAGTTTCTACCATGAAAAGAAAGGCGGGGTATAAATGAAATGAAATAAATAAATAATAGATCCCACTGTGTGCTGGTTGTATTATGTAATATTTATATAAAATGTGAGTTGGCTAAAATGTCTTACTGTACACTGTTTGGTGTATTGTTAGACCAGTAATACAAATGCTAAAAAGCAGGTCCAGTGAGTGATATGGAAGCATCTGATGCTGCATAATCACTAAACCTAAACAGATGTAGACCTGATCTGATTCCTAGGTGGGAACCACTGAGAGCCCTATATGAAAATTATAAGAAGCTTGAATTATGCTGTCATGTATGCTTGTCTCTATCAAGGAGTGCTTAACTTTTTTTGTTTCATTTACCTCCCAACTGTCAATTTCCCTCTCTAGTTAGGGATATCTAATAGTCATAGTCTAGAGAATATTAAATACTGAAATGCATCTTGTTGACACAGTTTGGTTCATATCTATAAGCCCTTGAATAAGTGCTGGTCCTCTATTTGATTCTAGTGTTAATTTGGTTCACCAAGAGACTGTCCATCCACTTGTTTTAAATATTCCAAAAGTGCAAATAAGTCACAAACACTTGAACTTTAAGTGAGTTACTTGGAGTAAATGCCAGTGAAACTTCTGTGGAGCTGGGCTTAGTCACATGTGCTTAGCCACAATCAAATACCACACTGGATGTTCATTCATATCTATTGCTGTGCCAATGTGGATCCACTTAATAGCTTGCCAGCTGTGTAGTCTATATAGTTTGAGAAATATGAACCTGTCGATTTTACTGATGAAAGGCTCCAGACATAGAATTGCTTAAAAGCAGACCCATCAGTGGAGCATGTTGGTTATGACTAACCTAAGTCCCATTTGATTGGTCTACTCTAAGCATGACTAAGACTGCACTAAACCCAACACAATTATGTTCTAGTGATACTTTGGTGGAGTAGGATCACCACAATGACAGGAGAAGGTAAAGAAGATCCAATGTCTACACTAGATATATGAAGGCCCAGAAGAATTCAGTGGGGGGGGGTTTTCCAACTCTCCCAGTTTTTTTCCAAGTCTGCACTGCTCATGGTTGGGATGCAGCTGGAAATCCTGGGAGGCTATGAAATTGAGCAATGCTGTCTTTTATATAACCTGCCATAATCTAATTTCTGGACCCATGGACGAGGACTGACAACCCAGCTGTTTGTGTGTGCTTTGCTTGCTTATTGAAGCATGTGTGCAGATGCCAAAAGAAGGCACAAGAGAATTGGCAAGGAGCATTGGCAAGGTTTGGCTTGTTTCCTTGTTGGGTAGTTTTGACTATAGCCTTGAAGAGTCCTCTCTTTCTGCAAGTGTTTGGAAGTAACTGAATTGGTTGGGCCCTGATGCACTGTTACTGTTGCTTGAAATTCTGCAATGAATATGTTTTGTAGTGATTTTAATGTTCTGATTTTAAGACAGAGTTCTTTTATTATTTATTAAACTTTATTGTATTTTGAATGTCACCACGATATTTCCTGTGTGGCTATTTGTCGCCCTGGGATCATTTTGATGAAGGACAGCAAATAAATCCAATAAAGAAATCTCTTTCGGCTGGGGTGGCTGGGGAGCCTTTGGCCCTCGAGATTTTGTTGTAGACTCTCACTCTCATCAGTCCCAGCCACCGTCTCCTTCCAATTGAACCGGTCTGTGTCTGTGTTGGAATTGCTGTTTAATATGTTTTTAAAGCTTTTTTAAAAAAGATGTTTTATAGATTTTTTGTTTAAATGTTTTAAAGGATGTTTTGTAATTTATTTTAAAGTCTGTTTTTATGATGTTTTAGAGTGTTTTTAGTGCTTTTGTTTGCTGCCTTGGGCTCCTACCGGGAGGAAGGGTGGGATAGAAACCTAATAAATAAACCACTTAACTAGTTTTTCTAAATGTCAAACTGGCCACAGAACCCTGTTGCTGATCAGATGCTTGTAAAATGAACCAGACCCAAACCCACCAGTCCTGTCGCCTCTCTAATTTCCTGTGCCAACAGGAATGTTTGAATTATTTATTTTTCCACCAAGCAGAACTTTATCCAAATCTTAACATCAATAATGGTTGGGGATAGGGCTAGCCTGGGATAGTCTCTTAGGAGCAGAATATCACCTGCTTGTCATAAACTGAATGCAGAATTCCTACATTGGAGGCTCACCTGTTGTAATCCACCCTTTTGATTCTTGCACTTTCTGGCTGTTATTGTTGGCACCTTGGCAGCTGCTTTCTAGGGATTTTTCTGTATCTAATTGGCTACTTGAATAACAACCCCAGGGATGTTGACTCATGCTGTCCTTTCCGTGTTGCACAGCAAATGGAAACTAGATTCTGCTTGGTAAAACACTTTAAATATTATTTCTTTGAGATACAGATGGAGAGCTGAAAACCTTAAACTTTTTGTCTGTGGTTACTGTGGCCTAATTGGTGAGGCACTGACCTGGATTCTACATCTGACACAGTTTATGTGACCTTGAGCAAGTCATTTAACTTTTCTTAGCCTCATCCTTTTCCACCTGATGATTAAGTCTGTTTACGGTATTTTTGTCATGAATGTAATGAAACCCACTTTCCTCAAGATAACCTTTTCTGGATGAAGACCTGAAAGCTAGAAGTTCTGCCTTTTTAACTGTAGGCTCCTTAATTAAATTGTATGCCTTTTGTGTTAACAAGCCCACTACCAGTGAAGCACTCTTCAAATATACCAAAGCAGAATCCCATGTATAATTTAGATTATCTAAGCACACGGTACATGTGACTCGGAAAAACCAGGAGGTGCAGGCTTCCGAGCTGCTCAGATCAAGAGATGCCTGCCTCCTAGGGACTGAGGCATCTGGTGCTACCTGTCCCTTCTTGCCAGTTAGCACTGTTCTGAGGTGGTTGCTATTCTACCCAAAAGTCATGAAGAGAGCGGCAGCAGTTAGAATAGCTCTAATTCTTAAGTCCTGGGAGTGGACATTTTTTATATCCTTGCCTTTCTGGAATCATCAGTTGCCAGTGCGACTGTTTCCTTCCCGTCTCTTTTGTACTATATATATTGGATTGTTAACCTTCTGGTGGGATCTGTGGTTTTTAAAAATCTTTGTACAGTCCTAGAAAACATTAGGCACTTTATGTAGTTTTAATATAATTCAGCTGAACTTGTTCCCAAGTAGGTGTGCATAGGATTTTTGCATTACAACAACTGGTACAGGTGTTAATTTTTTAGGGAGACCTTATGTACCACAGAAACTAAGACTGGTCAACTAATCTAAAAGTTCTGGCTTAAATGATGTCAGAGCCAATAACAAGTATTTATAAACTGCTGGTGGCAATCACCATTTTAGGATCAAATGCTTCTAAGAAGTTGTTAGTGCTTCAGAACGGTTTTGCCTGTATGCAGATTTAATCAATTTATTTTAAGAGGTGATGGCCCTAATGTTTTTAAATACTTGTTTTTGTCAAATCTGATTTTGGAACTCATGGAAAATAGTAGAACAAACTATATGGAAATGATTGCTGCAAAGTGAAGATTAATTAGTTACATACATGATCCAGATGGGCAAAAGAATCAGTGGGATTTTACAAGAAAGCATCTATAGTCAGAGATACAGCATTAGGATGAACAAGATTGTCTTTTGAGACAGATCTCACTTTTCTTAAATTGCTAAAAGAACCCAAATCAAACAGTGAGTAGGTATGGAGAGAAGAACCCTGTACCTCTGTATATTCCAGGTAACCTTTTTCCATATTAGAAAAGAGCCAGTTTTAAGAAGAAAATGAGCAATAGCTTTGTAACTCCTGTAGTAGACAATGCTGATGAACGCAACTGAGCAAATGGGTGTAGAGGGAGCTTGTTTCAATAGCCAGCAAATATCCTTTTTGTTCCTTGTTGTATGTATAAAATCCTTTTTATGGAGGAAGCACAGACTAAAAGCCTGATAACACATCTGGCTCTTTTCCTTTCAGCTTATCTACATTGCTTGCTCATATGCCACAGTCTACCTGATCTACATGAAATTTAAGGCTACTTACGATGGAAACCATGATACATTCAGAGTGGAGTTCCTTGTGGTTCCAGTTGGTGGGCTGTCTTTTCTTGTCAACCATGACTTCTCTCCTCTAGAGGTTAGTTTTTTCATGAAGCTTTGGGTTCTGAAATGATGTAAAGAAAACTTGGGTAACTTTTAAATAAACCAGAACATTTTTGTTCTTTATACCACATTGTTTCATTCAAGGTAGGATTGATATAGAGTTGTATTTGTGTATAACTTAGTGGGTTGAAACTGTGGATGCTAGTTGTTTGACTGGCTTAGATCTTGCTTTAGTGGGTTGGCCCCATATAGCACTGCAAGATTCCACCAGTGTTTAAAAACAAGCTTCTTTAGTTTACTGTAAGTAAACATTTCCTAAAATCTTGCTTGAAAATCTGTGTGTGGTTCAATAGAAATGGTTGATCTGGATTTAGCAGGGGGGGAAAGGTTTAATATATGTGTGTGCTTAAAAATTGTTCCAGTTAAAGCTCACTGGCCCCTCAGCATTGCCAGGATAGGTTAAGTAACCCACACAACACCTGAGTGTGTCATAGCTCGTGGGAGAGCACATACTTTATATGTAGAAGATCTCTGATTCAGTTCCCCACACCTCCACCTAAGGATCTCACAAGGAGAGCACTGATCAGACTAAAGGCCTGCCTACTCCAGCATCTTGTGTCCCACAGTGGCCAACCAGATACCTACAAAAAGCCCACAAGCAGGGCATAAGCGCAATAGCCCACTCCTGCTAGAATACCCCAGGAACTGGTATTCAGAAAAATACTGCCTGTGATCCCAGAGGTAGTATATAGTAATCATGACTAGTAACAATGGTGTCCATCACCCCATCTTATGTTATGTTAACATAGTTAGCTGTGTGTTGTGTAAAGAGGTATTTTGTTTTGTCTGTCCTGAATCCGTTGCCATTCAGGTTCATTGGGTGACTCTGTGCTCTAGTATTATGATCCTGGGTAGCATAGTTAAGAAAACCTTGCTTGAATCTTTGGGGAGATGCTGCCACTTAGAGCAAACCATACTGCCTTGATGGACCAATGGCAGATGCATGTCTTAATGAGAAGGGGACTTGCAAAATAGGCATGTATGGAATGCAGCTGAGTGAGTGTTTCCATACTTAATTGGGTTTTCTGACTGTCCTCTGACTGTGCTTAGCCAATGTCCAGTTCTTCTAAAATACATGATCTTATGCTAACGTTTGGATGGCTTCCACAATCTTTTCAATTGTTCCTACCACAGTAGAGTTCTGTGCACAGCAAACATTTGTTATTCTCCCTGTCAGTACAGCTGATCCTATAAAAAAAATAATCTGGACTATTTTGTATCCTAGCTTCTAGGTTTGATGAAAATAAAGTTATGCTAGAATACTTACTCTAGACCCCCAAACTTAAGGTTTTGTTGTTATGTGCCTTCAAGTCGATTACGACTTATGGTGACCCTATGAATCGGTGACCTCTAAGAGCATCTGTCATGAACCACCCTGTTTAGATCTTGTAAGTTCAGGAAGGGGAAAAGTCTGATTGATTTCAGCCAAAGGTAGTGGAGAACAGATGTGTAGTTCCATCTATTTTAACATGCTAACGTTCAAGCCCAGTTTGACCTTCAGGCATAAATGCTGTTTGCCCTGAATGGTGGAGTCTTGAAAGACAGCTTTACCATCCTCATGAGCTAACCCCAGGCTAGTGTTGTCAGATTCAGCAATTCCATATTGTCTTTAACCAATGTGGTACAGGGATCGGAATTGGGAGTAGACATGATGATCCCAGTTCGAAGCATTTTGTGTTGGTGGGCTTTCTTTATCTTTGTCTGTAGCACAGTGCAGTAGCCATAACAACTGTTTAACATAATTAATTATTCAAATATTCATGGTGTGTTCAGTTCATTAAACAAAAACAGTGAGAAATTGATCTGGTCCTTGTGCCCTTCATTGTCTGTAGTTTATGTTCCTCAAATCGCAGTTCAGAAGTGTTTGGTGCCATCTGGAGAATTTATGAAGAACTACAATTGTTAAAATTGTGCTGTATCAAAAAGTAGGGGAAATAGAAAATATAGGCAATAATATACCTCTTTATATTTTAGCTGCTCCATGATATATGCATGAGGTCTATTGTATATCAGTACCCACCACCTTACTTATTTCTTACTACATAGTTATCCTGCCTTTCAAGGAGCTCAGGGTTATAATATATAAAAAAGATAATATACTAATATAAAAAGGTACATACTGTTTCAGGATACTACACTTAAAACGTGGACAAAATTTCCTTACAAGTATTGTCCTTGTTTTTACTATTCTTCCACAACACCACAAATTTCTTGCCTGGTCATTACACCATAACAATCTCCCTGTAATTGTTTTGCTATAATAATTACATACCAGACTTTCTGTACCAGTCATCTATTGATAATGGCTTTGAATTCTTCCATTTTAAAACTATTAATATCCATGCTCTTGCTAACCCAGCCAACCCAGCAGTATTCTTCACCGAGAAACAGGGTTGGCCCCAGGCATGCTGGGGCTGTTGGGCATCAGCCAGCCTACCCTGGCACCTGCATGCACGCACGCCCCACCTCGTGGGTGGGCAAGGGGGGCTGGGTGGGGGAGAGGACGAGCAAGTGAGCAGGTGGGGGAGGGTGAGCGGGTGGGGATGGGACGGTGAGCTAAGGAGTGAGCAGGTGGGGGAGGGGAGAGGGTGAGTGAGTGAGTGAGCAGGTGGGGGGAGGGGGAGGGAGTGGGCGGGGTAGAGAGCGAGCCAGTGGGCGTGGGGGAGAGCAAGCGGGCATGGGCAGGATGGTGAGCAGGTGGGCAGCTCCCCCCTGCAATCTGTGGCCTGTGGCAGGGAGCCTGTTGCGGAAATGGAGCATTAGTCCACCACCATAACGAGGGGCCCTTGGCTAGGGCCCCACTGGGCCGCCCTTTGGAGCCGGCCCTGCCCAGCAATATTCTGCACTCTTTTCCCAAAGACATTTAATAACAACACTTTTGGGTTGCATGAAATAGGATTCCCTGTTATTGCCTGAATTATTTCCATCACCTTTCTCAAAAACTCTGAGTTACTTTACAGTTCCACCAAAGTGAATGAAGTCAACATTGATTTGATATAGTGTGGTGAATCTTTTCTATTGGATTCAGAGTATTCTGTACTAGTAGTATAAAACTTTACATGTTTTCTTGTATTGCAGCATTGGACAAAACTATTATAACTATTTGTACAGATCTTTCCCTGCTTGTTCTTATTCAAAGGTTTGATATGACAGTAGAATAGGGTAAAATTTTTTTTCTGAATACACGTTTTTCACATAGTAGATGTAGAAGCTGTTAAGTGATGGTTTCACATGAATGTCTTTGCCTTGTTCTTTCAGATCTTGTGGACCTTCTCCATCTACTTGGAGTCAGTTGCTATTCTCCCCCAACTTTTTATGATTAGTAAAACTGGGGAGGCAGAAACCATCACTACTCACTACCTTTTCTTCTTGGGCCTGTATCGTGCCTTGTACCTTATCAACTGGATTTGGCGCTACTACTTTGAGGGATTCTTTGACCTCATAGCTGTTGTTGCTGGTGTGGTCCAGACTATTCTGTACTGTGACTTCTTCTATCTGTATGTTACAAAAGGTAAGACCTAGGATATAATCTTCCTGTTCTGTGCACCTAAAGATTATGTTTTCTAGATTCCTTGCATGTGTTTCTGCAGTATATTAATACTGCAGATAATAATGTAGCTCCATCACTATGCCAGATAAGCACAGCTGTTCAGTACTTTAGAGGTTGATATGCTGGATGTGCTCTGGATTTTTCCACTATCAAGCAGCAAGCGCTAGAACCAAATGTAGCCAAGATCTGAGTATATTTATAATAAGGCATCGTCCTTAAAGCAAGAGTTAGCACAGGCATTTCTTGTATTCCTTTCAGCTGTTCTTGTTTCTCTTAATCCAGGTATATTGTATTAATGCATATATTCCCCATAGTTTCCACCTTAAGTGTAGCATTAGTGTTTTAAAAGAGTTTGCATTCTAATTAGCATTTAAAAACCCCAACTCCGTGTTCCTCATAGTGTATCAAGGACATGAAATATTCAGAAAAGGATGCTGCTGCTGAATGGATTTGGAATTTATACATCTGTTCTTCAGAAATTGCTGAACTTTTCCATTTTTCATTCCAAATATATGCCATAGTTTTGGATCTGGTTACTATGCCCACTGTGATAGGCAATCTGAATCTGTGTGACTATGACTCCATAGTGTTATCACAATAACCCTGTGAGGTAGATTAGGGTGAGAGAGTGAATGACTGGCCCAAGATCATGAAGTGAGCTTCATGGCTGTTTTTTATTTATTTATTTAACTGATACCCTGCCCTTCCTCCTCCAGGGTGACAAACAAAAACACTTTAAGATGTTTTAGAATGCTTTTAAACAAGCCTTTAAAACATATTCAAACAAAACAACATTAAAAACATCCCAAACATCTTTTTAAAAAAGCTTTAAAAACATCTTAAAAAACCATTGCAACACAAACGCAGACTGGGATAAGGTCTCTACTTAAAAGCCTTGTTGAAAGAAGAAGGTCTTCAGTAGCTGCCAAAAAGATAACAGATGGTGCCTGTCTAATATTTAAGGGGTGAGGATTCCAAAGTACTGGTGCCACAATGCTAAAGGTCCACTTCCTGTGTTATGCTGAATGGACCTCCTGATAAGATGGTATCTGTAGGAGGCCCTCACCTGTAGAGCACAGTGATCAACTGGGTATATAAGGGGTAAGACAATATTTCAGGTATCCTGGTCCCAAGCTGCATAGGGCTTTGTACACCAAAACCAGAACCTTGTACTTGGCCCTGTAGCTAATGGGCAGCCAATGCAGTTCTTTCAGCAGTGGGGTTACATGTTGGCAATACCCTAACCCAGTGAGCAGTTGTGTTGCTGCATTTTGCACTAGTTGTAGCTTCTAGAACATCTTGAAGGACAGCCCCACATAGAATGCACTATAGTAATCCAGCCTGGAGTTTTCCAGTGCATAGACAACAGTGGTTAGGCTATCCTAGTCCAGAAATGGCCACAGCTGTCTTAGCAGCAGCAGCTGATAAAACGCACTCCTAGCCACCAAAGCCTCATCTAGGATGCACACCTTAACGTGATGAGGGGGTTTGAGAGTGTCAAAGAAGCTGAGAGCAATGCCGTCAGGAGTCTAGATGCCTAGCACGGTCACCCAAGGTGGAATGGTCAAAGCTGAGACACCAGACTCGGAGGAAGGCAAACCACCTGTGAATACCTCTTACAACGAAAACCCTAAGAACAGAGAATCCAAAATACAACAAGAGATTGTGCTGGAAGATGAGACCCCCAGGTCAGATGGCACTCAGCGAGCTACTGGGGAAGAACAACGGACATGTACGAGTAGCGCTGTGACTAATGACACCACTGGGTCAAAGCCGAAAGGAAGCCCAGAGGCTGATGCACACAGATGCAAAAGGAGAGTCCGGAGTTGTACGACGCACACAATAGGAACATGGAATGTGAGAAGCATGAACCAGGGAAAGTTAGAAATTGTCAAGCAAGAAATGGAACGCATCAACATTACAATACTTGGCATGAGTGAATTAAAATGGATGGGAATGGGACATTTTCAATCAGGCAACTACAAAATATTTTATGCAGAAAATGAGAAATTAAGAAGAAACAGGGTTGCTTTAATATTGAGAAGTGATGTAGCAAATGCAATTAGGAGCTATAATGCAAGGTCTGAGCGAGTGATATCAATGAGATTAAATGGGAAACCTGTTAACATAACCATCATCCAAGTCTATGATCCAATGGCAAATGCAGAAGAAGAGTTGAGAGATTTTATGTAGAAGTACAGGAAGAAATTGATTGTACAGCAAAACAAGATGTTCTGATAATCATGAGTAACTAGAATGCAAAAGTATGGAACAGAGAAGAACTAGAACTTGTGGGAAAATGAGGCTTATGAGATAGAAATAAAGCAGGAGAAAG
Organism: Rhineura floridana; assembly: GCF_030035675.1. Lineage (NCBI taxonomy): Eukaryota > Metazoa > Chordata > Lepidosauria > Squamata > Rhineuridae > Rhineura > Rhineura floridana. Next base: position 15,415,049 of record NC_084496.1, read on the forward strand.
ACTTATTGAATTCTGTGAAGCCAGTAATTTGTTTCTTGCAAACATATTTTTTGAGCAATGAAAAGATGACTGTACACATGGACATCACCAAATGGTCAATATGGGAATCAAATTGGTTATATAATTGGTAGCAGAAGACATTCCATACTTTCTGTGAAAACAAGACCAGGAGCAGACTGCGGTACAGATCATGAACTGGTAATATTGAAAATCAGAGTAAAGCTAAAGAAGAACAACAAAGCAATCATATTGCCAAAATACAATTTAAATACCATCCCAGAAGAATATAAAGATCAAATAAGGAACAGATTTGAGGCTTTAAACGTAGTTGATAGAGAACCAGGAGAACTATGGATTGAAGTCAGAGACATTAGAATGTAAAAACACAATACCTCTGGTTAAAAAGAGAGAAAGACTTCAGTGGATGACTGACAAAACTCTTAAAATGGTTAAAGAAAGAAAGAAAGCAAAAGGAGATGGAAACACGGTCAGAACCCTAAATGCAGTAATATAGCTACTAGTATGTAGGGACAAAGAGAACTATTACAATAGTTATTGTATAGAAATAGCAGAGGACAACAAAAAGGGTAGAACAAGAGCCCTATTCCAAAAGATTAGAGAAATGAAAGGGAAATTTAAACCAAGAGTAGGGATGTTGAATAATCAACAGGGGAACACACTGACTGACTGAGATGAAATAAAAGGAAGATGGAAGCAATACACTGAAGAACTCTATAAAAGAGATGCAAGGATGACAGATTTATTCACAGAGGAACCGTATGATGAAGAACCAGAAATTTTAGAATGTGAAGTGAAAGCTGCTCTTAAAATACTTGGAAGAAACAAATCACCAGGAACAGATGGCATACCAGTAGAATTGCTACAAGTTGCTGAGAATGAATCTTTCAAAATTTTGATAAAAACTTGTCAACAAATATGGAAAACTAAACAATGGCCCACAGACTGGAAGCGTTCAATATTGTGTGCCCCTGGCTGTGGGCTTTCAAGTTTCAGAGATACCAAGGAGACGATAAGGCAGATTCAGGTTTGCTTACAAGGAGAGTTTATTGAGTAACTTACAGCGCACAGGCATACCCAATAGGTGAATCAGACTGCAAGGTCCTGCACAAACCGTTGACCAGTCTGAACCATCAAACTGGGCATCAAAGGTGATTATATAGCATAGCAATGATCTTTGAAGCATCATAGCATTTGATGGATTGTCTTGTTTTCACAAAATCAAAGTGATAAGATACTGCGTTAATTAGCACTACTAACATGCGGAACATCTTGACAGGTTGGAGCTACTTTTCCTGGCAGTACATCAGACAGCTCCCTGGCAATGTAAGCTCGTTAGCCCCTCAGATAAGGCACCAGGTCTGCTATGAGCTAAGTTGATGGTACATTGACCGTTCTTTGACCTATCTTCCAAGCTGCCAGGCAAAAATGCTAAATCACTGCAGTGACTAAAGGAGGAAACATTAAAAGCTTTCATATTCAAAAGTAATTATACATTTGCCCTTACAATGGATATACAGTTGCCTGCAGGCCTACATATATACATCCCAATTCAAAAGAAAGGGGATCCCAGGGAATGCAGTAATTATCAAACTATTGCCTTAATACCCCATGCAAGTAGTGCACAAGATTCTACAACAAAAGCTCTTACCATATATGGAGCGAGAAATGCCAAGTGTCCAAGCTGGATTTAGAAAAGGAAGAGATACCAGAGATCATATTGCAAACATACGTTGGATAATGGAATGGACCAAGGAATTTCAGAAGAAAGTCACTCTGTGCTTTCTAGATTATAGCAAAGCCTTTGATTGTGTAGATCATGAAAAACTATAGAATGCTTTAAAAGAAATGAGGGTGCCACAGCATCTGATTGTCCTGATGCGCAGCCTATACTCTGGAAAAGAGGCTACTGTTGTTGTTATATGCCTTCAAGTTGATTACGACTTATGGTGACCCTATGAATCTGCGACCTCCAATAGCACCTGTTATAAACCACTCTCTTCAGAATCTGTCATTGTTGCATCTCTTTTATATAGTTCTTCAGTGTATTGCTTCCATGTTCCTTTTATTTTATCTCGGTCAGTCAGTGTGTTCCCCTGTTGATTATTCAACATCCCTACTCTTGGTTTAAATTTCCCTTTCATTTCTCCAATCTTTTGGAATAGGGCTCTTGTTCTACCCTTTTTGTTGTCCTCTTCTATTTCTATACAATAACTATTGTAATTGTTCTCTTTGTCCCTACGTACTAGTTGCTGTATAGTTGCATTTAGGGTTCTAACCATGTTTCTATCTCCTTTTGTTTTTGCTACTATAAGGACATAATATGGAAAAACTGATTGGTTCCCCATCGGAAAGGGTGTGAGACGGGTGTATTTTATCACCCTATTTGTTTAATCTATATGCAGAACATATAATAAAAGTGGGATTGGACCAAGATGGAGGTGTGAAAATTGGAGGGAGAAATACCAATAATTTAAGATATGCAGGCAATACCATACTATTAGCAGAAACCTGTAATGATTTGAAATGAATGCTGTTGAAAATTAAAGTGGAAAGCACAAAAGCAGGACTACAGCTGAACGTCAAGAAGACTAAAGTAATGACAACAGAAGGTTCATGTAACTTTACAGTTGACAATGAGGACATTGAACTTGTCAAGGATTAATACCTTGGCACAATCATTAACTAAAATGGAGACAATAGTCAAGAAATCAGAAGAAGGCTAGGACTGGGGAGGTCAGCTATGAGAGAACTAGAAAAGGTCCTCAAATGCAAATATATATCACTGAACACTAAAGTCAGGATCATTTAGTCCATGGTATTCCTAATCCTATGTATGGATGTGAAAGTTGGACAGTAAAAAAAAATGGGTAAGAGAAAAATCAACTCATTTGAAATGTGGTGTTGGAGGAGAGCTTTGCAGGTACCATGTACCGTGAAAAAGAGAAATGATTGGGTGTTATAACAGATTTAAACCAGAACTATCACTAGAAGCTAAAATGATGAAACTGGGGTTATCATACTTTGGACACATAATGAGAAGATATGATTGTCTAGAAAAGACAATAATGCTGGAAAAAACAGAAGGGAGTAGAAAAAGAGGAAGACCAAACAAGAGATGGATTTATTTCATAAAGGAAGCCACAGACCTGAACTTACAAGGTCTGAACAGGGTGGTTTATAACAGATGCTGTTGGAGGTCGGTGATTCATAGGGTTGCCATAAGTCGTAATCGACTTGAAGGCACATAACAGCAACAAAGCCACCAAAGATGGATCCAAGAGCACCCCCAGACTACGGACCTGCTCTTTCAGAGGGAGTAGGACCCCATCCAAAGCAGGCAATTGACCAATTATCCAAACTCTGGAATCACCAACCTACAGTGCCTCCATCTTGCTAGGATTCAGACTCAGTTTATTGGCCCTCATCTAGCCCACCACCACGTCTAGGCACTGGTCCAGGGCTTGCACAGCCTCTCCCAATTCAGATGTGACAGATAAATAGAGCTGGGTATCATCAGCGTACTGCTGACACCTTGCCCCAAATCTCCTGAGGACTGCTCCCAAAGGCTTCATATAGATGTTAAACAGCATTGGGGGGCAAGATAGTACCTGCGGCGCCCCACAGCACAATTACTCAATGCTATTCTCTGAAAACAATTCTGGAACCACTGTAAAAGTCAGTTCAGAAGGCTACCATGGTCAATAGTATCAAAAGCTGCTGAGAGATAAAGTAACAATAACCAGGCCTGAACCCAGATGGGTCAAGTGTTGAGAACCAGGCTTACATCCCCAGTGCTCGTCAGACAACATTTGGTTTACTGACCCCAAAATCTGGTGGCCTTTTAATCTTAGCTGTGTTAGAAAGAGAAATGCCAGTATTATTAATTAATTAATTAATTAATTTGTATCCCGCCCTTCCTCCCAGCAGGAGCCCAGGGCGGCAAACAAAGTGCTAAAAACTAAAACATCATAAAAATAGATCTTAAAATACATTAAAACAAAACAGTGTTAAAAACATTTTTAAAAACTTTTTAAAAGGGTTAAAAACATTTTTAAAAAACATATTAAGCAATTCTAACACAGATGCAGACTGGGATAGGTCTCAACCTTTAAAGGCTTGTTGAAAGAGGAAAGTCTTCAAAAGGTGCCGAAAAGATACATCTTGGAGTAAATCTTAAAAAGGAATTGGCTATGTAAACAAACCATGAAAGATCCTTGTACTCATACACTTCCTTCTCTTCATGTGCCATGATACCCACCTGCTGTTCCTTCCTGATTTGTGGCTTGTGCTTACCCGGCAAACCAAGATTGGAAACCACATTTTGATCCTAGTTTGCAGAGTAAGCACAAGCCATAGGCATCACCCTGTTCATTCCCTACCACCACCACCAGCAACAAACCATTATCCCAAGCTTAGTGTTATGTCTGAACCAGGGATTCCTTGGCTCACCATTCTGTATTACCAGCTTAATATAAAAGAAGCAAACTTAAAAGTTATTATAGGGAATTCTGCAATTGAGTATCTAAGTTTAAGCAAAATAAAGTAAAATATCTGAAGTAGCACCTCTTTCTATATAGACCTGCGCAGGAGTTGACATCTGCACAAGAGGCAGTTACGCCTGTCTGAAGTTCATGGCCAGCAGTGCATGAGAGGGCCTTTTCTAGGGTGGCCCCCAGACCATGGAATGTCTCTCCTCCAAGGTGTTTGGCCTGGTCACAGTATACATTTTGATGTCAAGCTAGGATGCACCTTCTTGCACATCTTTAGAGAGGAAGATGTTACATGGATTTATTGTCTTATTTATTTATCTATTAAACTTGAATACCGCCCCATAGCCGAAGCTCTCTCTTGAGCTGTATATAACATGCCTTGGGATTCCAAGGTGAAGAGCCTACAGATGCCTATAAAATAAGCAAAAGAAAAGATTTTCACAAATTCTGTTAATCTTAAATGTCATCATTTCTTACCATATATTATCTCCCCTTTTTTCTCCTTATTGTCAAAGCTCAGGGTAGAGAGCTTTCTTTTGTTTATATTATTCCAGAAAACTCTCTGGGCCATTGTTTACTTAAATGGGTGTACTCTGAGTATGATTTGGATACAACCCAATGTTATATAACATTAGTGCTTTGGATGCTGTTTATTGGATGTATGTGTGGATTAAATAATGACTTGTTTTGTCTTTTTCTTAGTACTCAAAGGAAAGAAGCTCAGTTTGCCAGCATAAGTGCCAAAATGAATTGCCAGCATCTGTCATCCTGGATGCTTAGACAGAACAATCCTTACCACAAGCGAAAGGTGAAGATGCTTGAAACAGATAGTCTCCCACTCTTCTAGAGTCATCGGCAGGCTATATAGGACCAGAGAACAACCAGCTGACTTCTGTTTGATGCATCTTGCCTTTATCTTTTTTATTACTATGTATAAAGATTTTTTACATAAAGAAACTTAATACTGTGTGAACTTAATTCAGTGTGTAGTTTCAATTGGAATAGTTCCAAAAGTGAGGTTTTGTGGGGTTGTTTATGAACAGGAATAAGTGCAAACACTTATTTTCAAATGGTTCTTTTTAATTACCGACTTGTTTTGGTGCACACGGGGGTGTGCTGACTGATGGATGGTAACCGTTCTTATCTTTTGATTTCAAATTTTATTCCACTATATTTATTATTCCCTAAAAAAGTTGAACATTGTGTGTCAACTGAAATCAAATTACAAATGACAAAATACTTATGGTAGGATGTCATCATTTCATGAATGTCCTTGGTTATAATTATTCCATTTAAAAATAGGAATCATTCTCCTATAGTGTCTGCCAGTGCATATTGTCTGCTACCTCTCTTAGCCTTCTGGAAGACATTAGCTTGAGAGTATTTGGTGCCAATGAATAGATTTCTTTGCTTTTGTGGTTTAGCAGCAGACATGCCGTCATTTTTTCATTCAGAACAAAATGATTCCACTTTTTGAGTGCATAAAACTACTTTTATTCCCAGCAACCTTAGTGTTGCAACTGTAAGGATGAACCTGTGATAGTTGTCCAGTTGAAGTAATCTGTAGGTGGCAATTTTTAACTGTCTACAATTTTTAATACAAATACTTTTACAAGTAATGTCCATGTTCAGCTTTCAAGCAGTTTTAGATGTGCCAGTTTTGGACAATTCATGTGATTTTTATAACTTATTCTTGAATCAGCAGCACCAAGTACTATTCGTTATCAACTTTACATAATTCCCTTTTTTACTGAGCTGTTGCATGACTTATCTTGTGTTACCATCCTAAATAAACATTTTATGAAGTGGTTTACATTGTGATGGTGTTCTGGAACTGGGCCTCTGCTACAACCTATCTTGAAGAAAGGTAACATATAATTGTTCAAAAGTTATAAAAACAAAAAGCTTTGTTTGCAGAATAGACATATTTCTTAAGACACTAATGCTTCAAATCTTGACAATAATGGGTATTTCACTGCATTAGTAAAATCTGTAAAAGAGAAATTTGAATGCAGTATGGGTCTGAGTGTAATGTTACTTCCTGGCAACTGAAAGGGTGGAAAAAAATTCCTGTGAAAAATAGCATACAAGCCGCTGAATCTACATTGTTAATTTGCCGCCCTGGGCTCCTCCTGGGAGGAAGGGCAGGATATAAATCAAATAAATAAATAAATAAATACTTACCTGCTTAAATATGCACATGATTACAGATTATGTTCACCGCCCAGAGAGCTATTGCTAGTCGGGCGGTATATAAGTTTTAAAAATAAATAAAAATAAATAAAATAATAAGTTTTTAAAGCATATAATTCCCAAATTAATGAGGCACTTGGATAATTGCCATAGTTACCAAATAGATTTCTTACTCATATGCTAGAGAAGTCTGAACAAACTGTCCAGACACATGTCCCAACCCCTTTGTTCACTAAATCCCCCAGCACCTCTCCAAAATAGAGGAGGCAGTTGTTGGTAGGAGGAAGTGGTAAAAGCATGTGGCAGAGACAATGGAGAAAATCATTATTCAGAATTGTGAAAGTTTCAATCATACCTTGAAACTCTAATCTGGAAAAATGCAGTACTGTGTCTCAAACCTTTCTTATTGCTCATGTGTATGTCTAATTTCTGTTACAAATATATTTTCTAACTATATTGCTGTGTCTCATTCATTAAATGCATGGTTTGGGTAGAAACTTCAGCCCAAAAGATTGTGGTTTGGAGCTATGGGTAGCGTGACAAAGCATTAAACAATTGCAACATGATCGTGCTACTGAGTAACTTACGGCAGCACCCACTGTATCAAAAATCTGCTCTATTAAAATCAGCAGATTATATGACCCTTCTATTTTATTTGTATCTCCCATGGGTTCTAATATGTGTCAGTCATGAAACATTAAAGTGCTGTCTTCAGAAGCCTGCTCTGCTTTCAGGGGTAGCTGCTGCTGAACAAAGATCATTTGTATTTAAGCACACTCCTATCTGAATTTAAGGGATGTGGCAAAATATGTGTCAAACAAACCAAGTCCTAAGCACTTAGGAGTTACATGGGTGAATTTTGACGGTATTTGGACAATTGATGAGGTGGTGCTTCAATTGTAAGGGGAAAAATAAATCCATAAGCTCCACTCCCTGATTTCACACAACAGAATAACTTGTACGATGCTGAAGTTGGTTACTTGTTCCCAGTTCCTTATTTGCTTGAAAGTTCAAAACACTAAAAAAAGAAACGTTGACAGCTACAGTAACCTCAAGCCAAATTTAACATGTCTCGGAACCCCAAAAGCTGCTCTGGGTCAGAACAAATCATACACCCCAGGAAAGGGTCCTCTCTAACATACCAGTGCGTCCCACCTGGTCCAGAGCTTCTACAGGGCACAAATAATTGCATCTATGCACAAACAAAACGGACAAAAAGGCAGAAAAAAATAAGTAACGGGGTGCCCACCCCACAATCCTCTGGGCCAGGACAAATCATACACACCAAGAAATGGGAGGGTGTCCTCTATGAGATGCCATTGCTTTGTGTCTGGCTCAGGGCATCTGCTGGGTGCAGGGCATGGATAAGGACATCTAAGCAAAGCCAAAATAGACAAAAACATGCAGGAAACAATAAGTAACTGGGGGTACCCACCCCACAATTTGCTCTGGGTCAGGACAAATCATATACCCCAGGAAAGGGGAGGGTGTCCTCTAACATGCCAGTGTGTCCTGCCTGGCCCAGAGCTGCTGGGTGCAGGGTATGCATAAGGACATCTACGCAAAACCAAAATGGACAAAAACCACGCAGGAAAAATAAGTAACTGGGGGTGCCCACCCCAAAATCTGCACTGGCATCTCATAGAGGACACCCTCCCCTTTTCTGGGGTGAATGATTTGTCTTGGCCCAGAGCAACTCTTTGAAGTCACCAATTTACACTGAAATCCATGTCCTACAGAGTTCAGTGGAACCTACTCCCAAGTTAGTGTGATTAGGCCTGCAGCCTTAAACGAACAAGAGGCCCCCTGGGGTGTGTGTGTGACATGTACCAGAAAACAAAAGTCATCCTGTCTAACATCTCCTTTTTGGGGGTACAGGAAACTACTTTTTTTCCCCAAAGCACTGCATCCAAATGGAGCCTCAGTCTAACCCTACTTGCATTATTCTAAATCAGCCTTTTCCAACTCGTGTCCTCCAGATGGATTACAACTTCCATCAGCTCCAGACAGCGCGGTGCTGGGATTTGTAGTCCAAAACCTCAAGAGGGCATCAGTTGGAGAAAGCTGTTTTAAATGTCCCCAGGTATTTAACCCGGAGCACAGAGGAGTCTAATCAGAACCGTCATGCTACATAGAACTCTCTTGTTGAATATATACCTCTTTGGCGTTGAAGAGCCAGCAGTTGCTCCTCCTCCCCTTCTCTAGGCAGGCTCGTCATTCAACACCGGCGGCTATAGTGTCAATAAGACACACGCTCCGGAACATTGCGCATGCGTGGATGAAAGTGCTCAGCTGCAGGAGGAGGTAGTAGCAGTCAGAATCGCAGGGTGGACGTCGTTGCGTCATGACGCCGTGTTGTCAGTAGGTGACCTGCTTTGGAGAGAGCGGGGCGCAGAGAGAACTGCTGGGGACCCGGTAAGAGGCGGGCAATTCTGAAGCAGCAGCAGGGGGCACTGTGGGAAGGGCAGCTTTCTGGGTGGGGAGGGCTTGAAAAGGGTCTTTTTGTTGTAGAGGGTGGCTGAGGTAGCAGGAATAGGTTAAGGGGCTCTCTGGGCACCACCGGAGTAAAGTAGGGGGGCTTTTCCTTTTTCTTTTTTTTGCAAGGTGAAAATTTGTTGGTTAATTTTTCCCAGAGAGCGGCGTCGCTGGGGAAGAGCCAGCAGAGAAAAAAGGGCTGCTTGCATACTGTGAAATTAAATGTATGAAGCTAAATTTAAAATGTTGAGTGGTGGTGTATGGGCATGTCACGTTCTTGACGGGTGGCTGCGTTTGCTACAGAAGGTGCCACAAAAGGGTATGTTGGAACAGATTTAATTTCAGTGACCCTTCTGGAATTTGACACCCACCTGTCATACCACTTCACATATATTTGAAACAGACAGGTATGGCTGTGTTGTGTCACCATAAAGTTGAACAATGGATCTTGATAGAAGAAGCCGTTGTGGATTTTGGGAGCAGGCTCTCACCTGTGCTGGAGTAAGTCTGTCTGGCCGCTAAGGTGCTACAGGCTACAGACCTGAAACTCTTGGAGGCTCGCTCAGAAGAAAATGCGGTGGAGTTCACTTGGGCTTCCTGCCAAGCAAGTTCATGCAGGATTGCTGCTGTTACAGTAAACACAACAAAGGGGCTGTTGGTGCCTTAAAGATTAAATGGCTTAACGTGGACTCAGGTCCCCAAAAGCTGATGGCACAGTAAGTGTATTTAAGGTGCTATGAGACTTTTTGCCAAGTTTGCTGTAACAGACTATGAGTCTTGTGGCATCTTAAAGGCAAACAGAGTTACTGTGGTATAAGTTATCACAGAGAATGCGTCAATATAGAAAAGCATATGCCACAATAAGTCCTTGGTGTTTTAAGGTGTCCCAAGATTCTCCTGAAGTGGTGTGTGTGCTCTGGAGAAGGTCTCTTAAAGCAATGAGGCTTCTTTGGAGCCTTTTGGAACAAATAGGTGGTAATGGTAAGGCAGTAGGATGGATGGGAATTTTGGTTGATGGTGATCAGGAGGTCTAGCAGGAGGTTATTCAAGACGTTAGTTTTAGAGGATGGGCGGGAAGATGATCTTGACAATACAAAATCTATGTAAGGAAAGGGATGCTTTAAGACTTTTGCCCCATCTGCATTATACATCTGCACTATCGACCCTTCTTTCCAAGGAATTCTGGGAATTGTAGCTCTATATGGGGAAGAGAAGTCTCCTAACAACTCTTAGCACTCTTAACAAACAACAATTTGCCAGATTCTTTGAGGGAAGCCATGGCTATTTAAAGTGATATAATACTGCTTTAAATGTATAGTGCAGATGGGGCCTGTGAGAAGGTAGCCTGGGTGACTTTTACAAGGGCAGGTTGGATAGAAGCAAAGAAATGGTTTAGGGTGCCATTTATTAGACCTAAATGCTGACTGGTACCATTGATTGGGGTTGATTGGAGGGGAGAGGGAAGTTGGTTCAAAATCTGATTTAAAAAATGAAATTGTTTTAAATGTATCTGGAACAAAAACAAATATCTATTTGGGCAGGAGAGCCCTACTGTTGAGATTCTGTAGTGCTTATATGTTCTGCAGGAGGTGAGTAGTGGCAGTACTGTGTCCACAATGCCTGGGATGGTGATGTTTGGAAGGCGCTGGGCCATAGGAAGTGATGACTTTGTCTTCCCAGGAGCCTTTGAGCTTTTCATCAGGGTGATCTGGTAAGATCTACTGCTTATCACTGTTATGTTAATAATTAACTTGGTACTACCTGGAAAATATATGCGATGCTTAAATTCTAGAAAGAGATGCTAGCGTTTGAGCTCATGCAGAGGTTGTATATTTTTTGGCTGTATACAGACTAGCAGCCAGTGCAAAGTGTTTCCATTAGCCACACCTGGAGGGGGAAAGGGTTGATCTGCTGATCAGTTGCAAAATCTCTTTGAAGTTGATTTTTTTTTAAAAAAAATGCACTCAGGCTGCTCCCACCAGGTTTTACAGTAAAAAGGGGTGGGGTTTGACTAGCTTTGCTTGCCCCTGTTTTCAGAAGAGAGAGGTGGAGACGCACTGGAACCAGCAGAACAGTGAATGTGTTTCTACCCTTTTCCTTAGGAAAATCTGATCTCTCTTGTGTGTGATAGTAGTGGTTTAATGGTAAGGGGAAAGTCTTCTGCATGTCCTCTGAAGCACAGCTCTGAACTCTAGATGTTCTTGGTGTGAACCTTGACATTTAATTTTAAAACAAGTTCTTCCTTTAAAAGTAGTAGAAGCAGTATTGAGCCATTATTTGAGTTGAGGACTGTAAATAAGGGCATGCCTTTGCTACAAATATAAAGAAGTTTCAATCCTGTTTTAACTACTGTTAACTTCCAACCATTGGATCTGAATATTGGAGTTCAATAAAGGAGCTAGAAATCTAGGAAGCCCATACTTCTTTAGCATCCTCACAAAGCTACAGTTCTCAAGGTTCTTTGGGAAACGTTTTGATACTTATAAAGGATTCAATCTGGTTTACACTTGTAGTGTAAATCTTCCCTTATGTGCTGTAATCACTGCTGAAGAGCTTGCTGAGTTTCTGTCTTATGAGAAGAGGAAACAGTTAACATTACATGTGGTAATTTTCTTTTCTTAATAGTAGACACACCTAGGTCTTTATTGGGGAGGAACAGAAATTATGAGCTGGCATTACTGTTTACTATGCATTCCAGTATAATGGTTAGCAGTAAATGATTGCTTTTCTTGTTGAAGCCAACCTCAAAGTGGGCAACATGCCTATATGCTAATGGTGAGATTGCAATATAATTAATTACACTGCCACCATACGGGCCTTAGCTCGGTGGTGGAGCATCTGCTTTGTATGTAGGTCCCAGGTTCAATCTTTGCCATCTCCAGGTGGAGCTGGGAGAGAACCATGTCTGAAATCCTTGGTAGACCCATGGCAAAAATAGTATTCAACAGCCAAACGGTCCAGCTTCCTAACAATATAATCTGGTTGTTTGTAAATGTGTGTTTACAATGTGGCTGATCGGCTGACAATGTTTCTCAAGCGGTCGGAGCCTGCAGTTTTTGATTTGGAGAGAATGTAATGCCCTCCTCCCCCCACTCCTTACACATGAGATAATCTCTCCAGCCACTGCGCAAACTTATCTTCAGTTGGCAAAAAATACTGATCCAGTTTAGTACAGTATCCATTTGTTGATTTTTCAGTGATACTGCATTAACATCTTTGTCCAAACTTCTGGGTCTTTTACATTTCCTCATCTCACTGGTATGCCTCTGTTGTCAGATGCTGTTCCCCTCGCTCTGATGAACGTCCATTTCCCCCCTCTGCTTAATAGGTTGGATGGGAGCTTCTTGCCCACGGCTGATTCTCATGCCTCCAACCAAACTGTAGGCTTAAGTACTTGGGAGGAAGGAGAAATAGCAGAGCAGACAAACAGAGGCTCAGCCAGTCCAAACTACATCCTTTCTGCTGTCTGTTTCTCCTTCTCTTCTTCCAGCCAAGCTGTAGACAAGTACCTACGTGGTAGGGGGTGGGGGTGGAGCAGACAAACCCTAGAGTCTTAGAGAGTCCAAACCACACCCTTCCTCCTTTCAGCTATTGACAAAGTATCCAAACTTGTAGTAGTTCACAGTCAATGCAATTGTTTGCAAATAATGAGTATCTTTTTGCTCAAGGATAACAGCTGAACTCTGGTGTAGGAGAACCTTTCTGATATTTAATATCCAGAAGGTCCCAGGATCAATCTGCAGGCAGGGCTAGGAGAGACCCCTGCCTAAACCCTGGGAGGGCTGCTGCCAGTCAGTGTGGACAATACTGAGCTAGATGGACCAATGGCCTCACTCACAAGGCAGCTTCTTATCTTCCTAATATACAACAAGAAGAGCCCTGCTGGATCACACTAAAGGCCTTCCTAGTCAAGCTCCCCGTTTCCCACAGTGGCGAACCAGAAACGTCAGGCAAGCTCACAAACAAGACATTTATTTATTTATTACATTTCTACCCCACCTTTCTTTTCATGAAACCCAAGGCAGCTTACATATGGTTCCCAGGTGGTCTCCCATCCAGGCACTGACCAGACCTGACCCTGCTCTGGTCTTATCTGCCTTCAGACCATAACCTGGGACCAAGACATGAAGGCAATAGCCCTTTTTTCAGCAGCTGGTATTGAGAAGTATACTATCTGGGAATTTGGAGATTCCTTATAGCTTAGGTAGTGTCGTGGTTAGAGTGTTGGGCTAGACCTGGGTTCAAATCCTAACTCAGCCATGAAACTTGCTGGATGACCTTGGGCTAGTCACAGTCTCTCAGCCTAACGTACCTCATAGGGTTGTTGTGAGGATAAAATGGAGAGGGAGGAGAACCATGTATGCCACCTTGAGCTCCTTGGAGGAAAGATATATACAAAATAAATAAATTAATTAATATAGCCATTATGCTTAGTAGCCTGCATCTCTATTGATTTTGAAATTGTTCTTATATATGAAATTGTTTTACATACAAAATTGTTGTAATTCTTTTTATTGTTGATGTTTTTATTGTTAAATTGCTTTGAAGTATTTTATAGAAAGTGTTTCAGTATTGGAATGAAATAAATAAAATAGATGGATAGGCGTTGCTAGCCTTACCTCCCATGAATTTGTCTAAATGTATGGAATTCACTGCCACAAGATGTGTTCATGTTTACTAACTTAGATGACGATGAATGCATCTTGTGGCAATGAATTCCAAAAGTAAACTATGTGCTGTCCCTCAAATTCCTTCATTGTGTTTAGTGGAAGCCAGCTCTGGTGGCCTCAAATATTTTGAGAGTTGTTGCAATTGTGAGAGCAAAGCAAAATGTTCTCTACTATGCATTTCTTTGTAAGTCATCAATCACAAGACAGGCACTTCTGAGCTGATTTCTAGGAGTCTTCTGAGGCAAGGTACAGCTGATGATCAACTTTTCCTGTCAACTTCAAGCTGAGAGCAAAGCTGCTTACATTTTAGCCCATGAACTCTCAAGAATTAGGTTGCAATCCTAACAAGTGTTACTAGGAAGTAAGTGCTTTTGAATTCAGTAGCACTTATGTCTGGTTCGGATTGCTCCGTTACATTAACCCCAAATATTGGGATTTTATGTTTCTAATTTTACGTCATGCTTCACCTGGAAAAGCAGCCAGTAGAGTTTTCTTCAGAAGTAGCTGATATGAAGAAAATAGAAGCTGTACGAGGCAGATCCTTTTGTTGTTGATAATCTCTGGTCTCCAGAAATGCTGTCTCTCAAGCAGAGTTAAGTGGTTGTGTAATGGTAATCATTTGTTGCTGCTCAACAGAGCAATACTATTCAGGAGTGAGCCATTTATTGGTTTAAATAGCTAGGGTCATTTTAAACAATGACTGCTACTACGTCTAATGATATGTTCTGCCTTATTTCTGCTGCTGTGCTGAACAGCAAGATCCATCAACCAATCTAGTTAGACTGATCATAGAAAATTTCTTTCTCTGTGTCCTTGTGAATTACGTGAAAATGTGACTTTTGGGTGAAATGAGGCTGCAGCCCTATGCTAACAGTGGTGGGAAACCTTTTTAACCCAAGGGCCGCATTCCATCATAGGGAACCTTCCAGAGGTCCCTTGTCAGTTGCAAAAGTGGATGGAGCAATAGATGTGATTCTTTCCTTTATATGGTGGGCTACATTCCAGGTATGCGGAAGTCAGAGGTTTATACACATGCTCACCCACACACACATGCACCCCCCCTACCCATCCTCCATCCAGCAAGCTCAGTTCAGTTTACTGTACAATAGCCAACCAGGCTTTCTGCATATACATAAAAAGGCAGACAAAAACAGAGCTGAAAAAGGAATAAGATAAATCTGTTATACATTAAAATAGTACAAATATTATTTTTTTAAATTAGTAGATGAATTAAAATGGCTCTAGGAACATATATTATCATCAGAGGGAATAGCAAGCAAGAGGCACAGTTCAAGGGCACATTCCAACTGGGCAAAACTACCTGAGGTGGGTGCAGAGCAGGGCCAGTGAGGAGCAGGGCCTTGGGAAGATTCCCAAGCATCAGATGAAGTCCCTGGACCTGAGGTGGCCCAGCCCGGCTCCTCCAGCTTCCTTCTGAGTGGGTAAGTATAGGATTGCGCTGTGGATCTGCAGTGTGGCTAAGGGCGCCTTCCTTGTGTCTTTTTTGTTTTGTTCTTGCAGGTGGGTTGGAATTCTGGTTTTGTATTCTATACACAAAGGGCAATTTAACTGTGCCGAAGGGGGCTCGTTGCACAGTTACCTTCTCGTCCTCATCATTCTCCTGGCAGCCATAATATGTGCCTTATCTTCCATTTTGTATGTCAGCATGCAAGGTAAGTAGCTTTGTACATTACATTATGATTGTTTAATCTTTACATATAGTATATATAAAAAGTAATACCTATCCAAACTGCCAATAACTAGATTTGATATCCAGCAGTAATGCTGCAAATTTAAAATATATGTGTGTCTCTTAGCTGATGGCAGGCAACTATTTTATTGTAAATGCTTTGTACAGCATCTAGTACATAATAATTTTAGGTGTTCAGTTAAAACAATAGCAGTAGCATTTAACAATTAGTTAATTATGATTCTTTGCAGATTATTAAAACTAGTAAGAGGAAATATGTTTCATTTTTAAAGCAGTTCAGGGCTGATACACTTTCTCTTCATCCCACTAGAAATATGGCTCTCCCCCCCAAAAAAATTACCTGTTTTTAGATGTCAAGTTATGACACACACACAATGAAGCGGCTCTAGGCTCCTTCTGGGAGGAAGGGCCAGGATACACATATAATTTATTGCATGTAATTGTGATTAACAAAACAGGTTTTTATTGTTCTACCAAAACGTTTCGGCTTCCGCCTTCATCAGCTGCTAACATACAAATGCTGTTACCAAGGTGGCGGTTATAGAGCTTCGAGGATGGAATGCTCAAAGGGGCTTCTTTAAACAAGCTAAGTAATGCTTGTACTGTCCTCCAGGTGAAGGCCATGTGGTGCCAATGTGTCCTGAGAATATATCCAAAAGTTCTCCCTCTCAGTCAGTGCTGCTGGATCTGTTGGCATCTCTATAAGTGTTATAGAAAATTCCAACAGGCTGTGGCCCTCAATATTGAAATGTTTTGCAACTGGTTGCTCCACTTTTTTTGACAAGATTGCTGATTTGTGGTTTCTGAAGCAAGTGCGTAGGTCAGTTGTAGGATTTCCTACATATTGGATATGACATCCTGGTCTTTTGCATTCAGTTACATAAATTATGAGAGCCAGTGTGGTGTAGTGGTTAAGGTGTTGGACTACGACCTGGGAGACCAGGATTTGAATCCCCACACAGCCATGAAGCTCGCTGGGTGACCTTGGGCCAGTCACTGCCTCTCAGCCTCAGAGGAAGGCAATGGTAAACCACCTCTGAATAAAAACCCTATTCATAGGGTCGCCATAAGTCGGAATCGACTTGAAGGCAGTCCAATCCATCCATCACATAAATTATATGTCATATGCAATACATAGGAAAACTACAACTGACGTATGCACACATTTCATTGTGTATGACATAGTCACCATCTAAAGAGTTAGACCTTTTGCTACTTTTTAAAAGTTGCCAAAATGAAAATGTAGATCACAGTTATTTTATTTTATTTATTTATTGAATTTTTATTTATTGAATTTTTATACTGCCCCACTAGCATAGCTCTCTGGGCGGTGTACAACAAATATAAATGAATACAATAAAATCACATAAGCAATACAAAACAGATATAGAAATCCACAATCTAAAACCAGATTAAAACATATATAAGAAAAACTAAAATGCCTGATAAAATAGGAAGGTTTTAACTTGGCGCCGAAAAGACAGCAATGTCGGCGCCATGCGTATCTCTTCGGGAAGACTATTCCACAGTTCGGGGGCCACCACTGAGAAGGCCGTAGTTCTTGTTACCATCCTCCGAGCTTCTCTATGGGTCGGAGCTCAGAGAAGGGCCTTCGATGTTGAGCGTAGTGTACAAGCAGGTTCATATCGGGAGAGGCGTTCCAGTAGGTATTGTGGTCCCGCGCCGTATAAGGCTTTATAAGTTAAAACCAGCACTTTGAATCTGGCCCGGAAGCATATAGGTAGCCAGTGCAAGTGGGCCAGAACAGGTGTTATGTGTTCGGACCGCCTGGTCCTCGTTATTAGTCTGGCCGCTGCATTTTGCACCAGCTGTAGCTTCTGGACCGTCTTCAAAGGCAGCCCTACGTAGAGCGCATTGCAATAGTCCAATCGAGAGGTTACCAGAGCGTGAACAACTGAGGTGAGGTCCTCTCTGTCCAGATAGGGACGTAGCTGGGCTACCAACCGAAGTTGGTAGAACGCATTCTGTGCCACCGAGGCTACTTGAGCCTCAAGTGACAGAGAAGGATCTAAAAGTATTCCCAGACTACGAACCTGCTCTTTCAGGGGGAGTGTAACCTCATCTAGAACAGGATGAATATCCACCGTCTGATCAGAGAAACCACCCACCAGCAGCATCTCGGTCTTGTCCGGATTGAGCCTCAGTTTATTAGCTCTCATCCAGTCCATTATCGCAGCCAGGCAACGGTTCAGCACATTGACAGCCTCACCTGAAGAAGATGAAAAGGAGAAGTAGAGCTGCGTGTCATCAGCATACTGATGACAACGCACTCCAAAACTCCTGATGACCACACCAAGCGGCTTCATGTAGATGTTAAAAAGCATGGGGGACAGAACTGACCCCTGCGGGACCCCATATTGGAGAACCCATGGAGTCGAGCAATGTTCCCCAAGCACTACCCTCTGGAGACGACCCGCCAAGTAGGAGCAGAACCACTGCAAAGCAGTAGCTCCAACACCCAACTCCACAAGTCTCTCCAGAAGGATACCATGGTCGATGGTATCAAAAGCCGCAGAGAGATCAAGGAGAATCAACAGAGTTACACTCCCTCCGTCCCTCTGCCGACACAGGTCATCATACCAAGGCTGTCTCAGTGCCGAAACTGGGCCTAAAACCCGATTGAAATGGATCTAGATAATCGGTTTCATCCAATAGCGCCTGGAGCTGGCCAGCAACCACTCGTTCCAAGATCTTGCCCAGGACGTTGTATTGTAATGTTCCTCCTAAAACCTCAGAAATCATTTTATGCATGCTTATTTATTTATTATTTGATTTATATCCTGCCCTTCCTCCCAGCAGGAGCCCAGGGCGGCAATTATGCTCCTAATTAATTTACCTACTCCAACTGTATCTTGCAGGAACGATTTCCAACCCTGGGCCAAGAAAATCTCTTCCTAAATTGCTGTATCTGCGTTTGGCCCTTTACTTGCCAGAGCTTGTCTGGGCTGTTGTAGGAGCGATATGGGTATCGATCCGCAGACTAAACTGTGAAAGGACTATGATAAATGCCATGTTTGGAACAGTCATTGCCAGGTAAAGCTATTCAGCTCTTTCAGCAAAGGAGTGCCTGGGTTGGGGAATAACATTCTGAAGCAGCCTTGTCCAACCTGGTGGTGCCCTTCAGATATTGGACGCCCAACCCTCATCAGTCTTAGCCAGCATTGCCAATGGTCAGGGATGATGGGAGTTTGTAGTCTAATATCATCTTGATTGGTAAAGGCTGATGTATTTGGATGTTTTTGTTCAATTACTGAAGATTCTTGGAGGTGGATTATCTTGGGGTTTCTATCATTGCCATTAGTCTGGATGAGGTGGTGGCAGACAGCACTTCCCTAGGACTTTCATCACCCAAAATGTATTTCCTGCCGATGCTTCTGTCCGCTACTGGTTTCTGATTACAGGATCCAGCACAAACATTCAGCCAGTGCAAATATACTGTTCCGTTCAGAGGGTATGTGGGGTTTTTGATTTGTCAGAACCTGGAATTTCTTGGTATAGATTCCTGGAACATGTGAACTGAGCTGGTCTGTGTGGAATGTCATGAATAGTCCTCATGGGCCAGGATTTATGTAATTCTTCTGTTCTGCTTGGCAGCTGGGTTATCATTGTTTTTACCATTGTGGCTGTTGTCATCGTCTTTGATCCACTTGGTGGGAAGAAGACTGTGTACCTTGGCAGTTGCACCAATCGCAATCTGGAGAGCAGTCAGTCGGGCCAGCTGTTTTACAATGTCAAGAAGACAGCCACTCGAGTGTGGGAGAAAAGAATCCGGTTGCTGTGTTGTTGCATTGTACAAGATGACGATCACCGAGTCGCTTTTACAAGTATTGCTGAGCTTTTCCGCACCTACTTCTCGGTAAGAGGGCAATGCGTACTTTCCCCACCCCCTTTCTTTAATCTGTCTCTTGTTGAATTTTTATCAATATGAGAAAGACCTAAACCATCATTTGAAACACAATTGAAGTTCTCTCTTCCCCATGACCTTGAGTAGGATATAAAAATTTGGTAATTTTATTAGAAATTGGAAAAAAGTGTTTATTTGAGACATTGGCCCGATCTGCACTATACATTTAAAAGAGTATCATTCCACTTTAAACTTCCCCCAAAGAATCCTAGGAGCTGTAGTTTGCTAAAGGTGCTAAGAGTTGTTAGTTGTTGTTCCCAGAGTGGTTTAACAATCAATCCTTCACAGAGGAGGGCCAGGATCTCGTCTCGATCGTCCCAGAGTGCAGGACACAGAGTAATGGGCTCAAGTTGCAGGAAGCCAGATTTTGACTGGACATCAGGAAAAACTTCCTAACTGTTAGAGCAGTGCAACAGTGGAACCAACAACCTAGGGAAGGCTCTCCAACACTGGAGGCATTCAAGCAGTAGCTGGACAGCCACCTGTCAGATATGCTTTAAGTTGGATTCCTGCATAGAGCAGGGGGTTGGACTCAATAGCATTATAGGACCCTTCTGACTCTACTATTCTATGATTCTAGAATTACTTAAATTTAAACATTATTTTGAACCACATGCACATTCTTTCCATTTCATTGTTTGAAGCCTCATTCCCCTTCAACAAGAGATGTCAGTTCAATGGCATTGTTTTTCTTTTCACACATTTTGGAGCTGAGGCCTGGGGAGCCCACCCCCAAGGTAGGTGCTGCTTGATCACCACCTTGGCCTGTTTTTCTTCCCCCCCCTTAATCCCTATGTTGGGCAAATGCCAGTTCAGTTCCATAACATGCAGTAGCCTTCAAGGTATCATAGTTCAGTAAATTCTAAACTTTAGTGTGCCACTTTCTTTTAAAAAAGAATTATATTCTGCTTTTAAGCAAAGATTGCTTCCCAAAGCAACTTGCACTTACTCAAATCCAACACATGGGATGCATGTGGGTATGACTGTCTTTCTGGCCCATGTTGGCCTTTGACTCCAAAGTACTTCATCACATTGTGCATAGTTAAACTATGGAATTCACTTCCACTGAAGGCAGGCCACCAACTTGAACAACTTTCAAAAAGGATTAGAGATTCATGGAGGATAAGGCTATCAATGGCTACTAGCCACAGTGTCCGTTCTCTGCCTCCATGGTTGGAGAAAGCATGCTTTTGAACACCATTTGCTGGAAACTGCGGGAGCGGGGATTGATCTTGCACTCAGGTCCTGCTTGCAGGTTTCCCACAGGCTAAGAACAGGATGTTGGATTGTAAGAACAAGATGTTGGATTGGGTGGCTCATGGACCTGATCCAATAGGGCTCTTCTTGTGGGCTTCCCATAGGCATCTGCTTGGCCATTGTGAGAACAGCATGTAGGACTAGACGGGTCATTGGCCTGATCCTTCAGGGCTCTCCTAATGTCCTTATGATGGCATAGTCCAGGTTCTAGGCTCTTCCCTCCTGAGGAAGGGGCCTTAAGGTGGCATACTAATGGCAGAGATGCCAAGCCACATGAGCAGCACTTCTGTTGATCTGCAGGCTCTTCTACTTTGTAGTTGATGGTATAGCTTTCTGGAAGAAGTGCGTGCTCTAATAATATATGGGGAAGAAAGTAAAGAGTTTCTTCTTTTTATGTAACAATGGTGTCTCTCTTATACAAGTGTGCTTTTAAATTAGCTGTGATGATAGTGTGGCATTGAGCATTTTGGAGAATGTCCAAGAATGTGTCTTGCCTTCACTCTCAATGCTCCTTGCATGTTGTGCTGAAGTGTCCTGTACATGTTGTTTTTGTTCTGAACAGATTTCCCCCTTTTTCTCTCTGCAGGACACTGACCTAGTGCCTAGTGACATTGCAGCAGGGCTGACACTTCTCCACCAAGAGCAAGATAAGGTGGAAAATTGCCCTAAGGAGCTTGAAGAAGTTCTGTCTCAGTCACCATTATCTCCTGTGGTAAGACATGTGGACATTTTATTTTTTGTTTAACTTATTGGCCTGGATCAGATGCAACCTGAACGACTGAATCTTCCTTGGGTGGGAAATCCACAATTTAGACATAACTACTGGTGGGAATACATTTTAAATTTTCCCTCAACTGTACCTATCTGATAGTGTAATGTAGTTTCCTATGATCTTAATTCAGACCACTGGTACATCCAGCTCAGCACTGTATATGGCACTGATGGGCAGCAGCTCTCCAGAGTTTTATGGAGGGGTCTCTCCTAGCCCTCTCTGTCAATGCTAAGGACTGAGCCTTGGATCTTTGCAGACCAAGCAGATGCTGTGCCCCTGAGCTATGGCCCTTCCCCTAAGCGGCATTTCCTCTCCTATGTGTGACAGAAGGAACACAGGAAGCTGTCTTATACTGAGCCAGAGAAATAAACCAAAGGAAGAGGCCCCTCAGTGAAGCTTGCAAAAAGTCACAGGCCAATACATGACTGAAATAACTCATTGATAACAGGGCTGGGGAGTCAGTATGTCAAACCTTCGACTCCGACTCCTCTATTTTTCTATTGTCCGACTCCTTCATAAATGGCAAATGTATATTAATTTATTAATATTAATAAATTAATATTAATATTAAAATATTAATTTTATTTTGAAGCCAGAGTCAGTACATTTCTTCCAACTCCGACTGCACCCAAAATTGCTTCCGACTCCACGACTCCGACTCCACAGCCCTGGTTGATAATAAAGTACATATATAGTTCAAACCACATAATGTAATATAATTACATACAATAAACAATAAGAGGCTGGTATATCAGTAGAAGGAATGAACACAAAACAATCCAAAATCATGTTTCCGTAAAGTTAAACAACCAACATAAAATCTGTATATATACAGGAATAATAAGCAGTCCAAGTTCTGTATATCAGTTAATAAAACCGTAGAGTTAATTAAATGACAAACTCCAGAATGTTTTCATTTCCATGCTGCTGCAGACGACGACTGTGATGGGACAGTGTTTTCATTTCCACTGAGTCAGACCATTGGTCCGCCTAGTTCAGTTTTGTCTGTACTGGCTGGCAGCAGCTCTCCCAGGCAGGTGATATTCCCTTCCCTATCTGGAGATGCCGGGAATTGAACTGGGGACCTTCTGCATTCAAGGCAGCTGCCCTACCACTGAGCTCCAGGTCTTCCCCAAATGAGGAAGATGGTTTGAATTGAGGGGAATCTTAAATGGAGCAAGGTAAGGGAAGTGCCACACAGAAAGCACCCTCAGATAAAATGAAGACTACAATAGGGACAACTTCTCCGTTGATTTACTTCATTGTAAAAACAACTGGTTGACAACTGTACTTTGTCCTGTGTTCCTTTCCCAGGCTGATGATTTGGATGCAGAATTAGAAAATGCTGCTCATTATATGAAGTTTGCTGCAGCTGCTTATGGTTGGCCCTACTACATAATGACAAACCCTTTTACAGCACTCTGTAAGCTTAAAGGTGATTGGTAGGTAGACCCATAGGCTAAAATATATCAGGAAGTTTAATTTTGAATGTTATATGTTGACACAAATAATAAAGTAGCTCATTGTACAAGAAATTTGCTGTCTGCAATATAGCATTTGAGAATGGTGTACCTGTACTTTAGCCTGTTAAAGACTTTTCCATAATTCATGCAAGAAATCACATTTCAAAATACAGTTTTTAAATGGCTATATCTCATTTTTTCTTCCTCTGTTTTTGATTTCTAAGCTGTAGAAACAGCCCAACAGAGACTGATATAATTGGCAGCGATCGGCTTAACATGCATTTTGGATCCATCTTAAACATAACAGGGCTGCAGTATAGAGACTTCATTCATATCAGCTTTCACAATAAAGTAAGCAGTTTGAACAAAAATCAAGCAAGCTAGTTTTCAGTAACTTGTTGATTTTTAAATCTGGAAACAAAAGGCTTTTTCCAGTTAAGGTGTTGATGTTGGTGGTTAGACCAAACCAGGATGTCTGCAAAATATTTCAAAACAGAAAACTTAACAGTCTTTAATATGCAACAAACATATTCAACAAGGATGATGCAACATTGCACTCGTAGCAAAGGGTATCTCCATTGTCTACTCTGAGTAGGACTTAGTTGAATACAACCTGTGGTGATTATAGGTTATAGCTAACTAACTTTTGCTCAAAATAGACCACTGAAATGAATAGATCATGTTGGTCATGTCTGTTAACTTCAATGGATTTATTCTGAATAGGACTAACATTGGATGCAGTCCTAGAAAACAAAGTTCTTCCAAAATACAAAGGGTGGTATTCAATGCACTTGTTCTATTCGCCAAGAATTTCTGCTTGAGCAACAGAACTTCCTCCCCTCCTCTCCCCATGCATATCCTGGCCTCACAATCTGCTCCAGAGAGTTGGGGAAACCCCCAGAACTGATTTAGGGGGCATGAGGGAGAGAGGAAAGGGAGGTGAAGTTGTGTTGCGCAGCCAAAAGTCCTTGCACTGACAGAAAAAGTTCATTGAACGCCTCCCCAAATCCCAAGGATTTTCCATCTGTTGGTTAAACAGCAGGTTTAAGAAGTACTGCTACACATAAAAGTATACTTGATGCATTGGCTACTGCCATAAATGGCTTTTAAAAGGGATATATAACTATGTGGTGGATGGGTCCATTAATGGTAGACAGTAGAATGAACTTCCTAATGGTAAAGAGCTGTTCAACTGCAGAACAGACTGTCTTGGGAGGCAATGGGCTGTCCTTCACTTGGAGGTATTCAAGTGGTAGCTAGATGGGCATCTCTCAGGGAAGCTGCAGTTGCATTGTAGATCTTGCGCTGAGCGATCAATGGGTTGTATTAGATGACCGCTGAGGTTATTTCCTGCTCAGTTAATTCTAAAATGCAGCTCCAAGGTACTGAGGCAGTCCTCAGTACCTATCAGTCAGATAGATGCTAATAAAGGAATGGACTTTTCTCTGCTTACAAACTTTCCAGAGGCATTTGGCTAGCCTTGTTAGATAACAAAATGCTGAGCTAAATTGCCCAATGTGGAAAATTTCATGTTTTCATGCTGCATTTTGTTTTTTTAGATTTTTGAAATCCCGTTCTTTGTTGCATTGGATCACAAAAAAGAGGCTGTCGTAGTAGCTGTAAGAGGAACTTTGTCATTTGAGGTAATACATTGGTGCATGGTTTACATTGTATTTTTTCTTTCTATAGCTTAGCATGGGTATTTACTGGCGAATGGTCTTGGAGGATTGATACTAACATGTTGAGTCAGCAACGTTAGTTCGAGGATCTAGATGGGACTTTTAATTACTTGATGGTTCTGTCTATCCTCGAGGGCAGGATAGCCAATGTGGTGCCCTCCTGATGTTGCTCCTCTCAAACTCTCATCAGGAGAAGCTTAAAAATAATAATTTGTATGTGCATTACATAAATGCAAATGTAAATTCTGCATGTTGTACTTTATTTCAATTACCATTGGTAGAATTTTCAGGAGATTTCCAGGTAATGGCAAAGTTTGGATAATTCTGTATATGCAAATATACTGCATTGGAAGCCACCTCTTTTACATGATAAATTAATACCATTCACGCACAAGCCTATAGTGTCTGACACAGTACTTGGTTCACCATTTTTTAAATTACATTTCTTAAGAAATATTAAGTAACAAATCAAATGCATCACTTAATGATATGCAGCAGTACTCCCACATCTTTCTGCTTTGTATATCTTAGAAGTCCAGTATCACTGGACATTGATGTTAAAAGGTGTTCTCCAAAAGATCACAGACTTTCGTTGTTATGTACCTTCAAGTCGATTACTACTTATGGCGACCCTATGAATCAGCAACCTCCAATAGCATCTGTTATAAACCAAGCTGTTCGGATCTTGTAAGTTCAGGTCTGTGGCTTCCTTTATGGAATCAATCCATCTCTTGTTTGGTCTTCCTCTTTTTCTACTCCCTTCTGTTTTTTCCAGCATTATTGTCTTTTCTAGACAATCATGTCTTCTCATTATGTGTCCAAAGTATGATAACTCCAGTTTCATCATTTTAGCTTCTACTGATAGTTCTGGTTTAATTTGTTCTAACACCTAATTATTTCTCTTTTTTGCAGTCCATGATACACTCAAAGCTCTCCTCTAACACTACATTTCAAATTAGTTGATTTTTCTCTTACCCGCTTTTTTCACTGTCCAACTTTCACATCCATACATAGAGATTGGGAATACCATGGTCTGAATGATCCTGACTTTAGTGTTCAGTGATGCATCTTTGCATTTGAGGACCTTTTCTAGTTCTCTCACAGCTGTCCTCGCTAGTCCTAGCCTTCTTCTAATTCCCTGACTATTGTCTCCATTTTGGTTAATGACTGTGCCAAGGCATTCTCCTTGACAAGTTCAATGTCCACCTTGTCAACTTTAAAGTTACATAAATCTTCTGTTGTCATTACTTTAGTTTTCTTGACGTTCAGCTGTAGTCCTGTTTTTGTGCTTTCTTCTTTAACTTTCATCAACATTCATTTCAAATCATTACTGGTTTCTGCTAGTAGTATGGTATTGTCTGCATATCTTAAATTATTGATATTTCTCCCTCCAATTTTCACACCTCTTTCATCTTGGTCCAATCTCGCTTTCCGTATATGTTCTGCATATAGATTAAACAAATAGGGTGATAAAATACACGCCTGTCTCACACCCTATCCGATGGAGAACCGATCGGTTTCTCCATATTCTGTCCTTACAGTAGCCTCTTGTCCAGAGTATAGCTTGCATTTCAGGACAATCAGATGCTGTGGCACCCCCATTTCTTTTAAAGCATTCCATAATTTTTCCCTGACCATCGGCAGTCAAAGGCTTTGCTGTAATCTATAAAGCACAAGGTGATTTTATTCGGAAATTCTTTGGTCCATTCCATTATCCAATGTATGTTTGCGATATGATCTCTGATACCTCTTCCCTTTTTAAATCCAGTTTGGACATCTGGCATTTCTCGCTCCATCTATGGTATGCGCTTTTGTTGTAGAATCTCGAGCATTACTTTACTTGCATAGGATATTAAAGCAATAGTTTGATAATTACTGCATTTCCTACGATCCCCTTTCTTTGGAATTGGGATATACATTGAACGCTTCAAGTCTGTGAGCCATTGTTTAGTTTTCCATATTTCTTGACACATTTTTATCAAAATTTGGACAGATTCAGTCTCAGTAACTTGTAACAATTCTACTGGTATGCCATCTGTTCCTGGTGATTTGTTTTTTCCAAGTATTTTAAGAGCAGCTTTCACCTCACATTCTAAAATTTCTGGTTCTTCATATGGTACTTCCGTGAATGAATCTGTCATCCTTGCATCTCTTTTATAGAGTTCTTCAGTGTATTGCTTCCATCTTCCTTTTATTTCATCTTGGTCAGTCCCCTACTCATCCCTACTCATGGTTTAAATTTCCCTTTAATTTCTCTAATCTTTTGGATAGGGCTCTTGTTCTACCCTTTTTGTTGTTCTCTTCTATTTCTATACAATAAGTATTTTAATAGCTCTCTTTGTCCCTACATACTAGTCACTGTATTATTGCATTTAGGGTTCTGACCATGTTTCTATCTCCTTTCGTTTTCCCTCTTTAACCATTTTATAAGATTGTCGTCAGTCATCCATTGAGGTCTTTCTCTCTTTTTAATGAGAGGTATTATCTTCTTGCATTCTTCCCTGATAATGTCTCTGACTTCAATCCATAGTTCTTCTGGTTCTCTGTCAACTAATTTTAAAGTCTCAATTTCCTTATTTGATCTTTGTATTCTTCTGGGATGTTACTTAAATAGTATTTTGGCATTATGATTGCTTTGTTGGTCTACTTTAGCTTTACTCTGATTTTCAATATTACCAGTTCATGATCTGTACCGCAGTCTGCTCCTGGTCTTGTTTTCTCAGAAAGTATGGAACTTCTCCATCTTCTGCTACCAATTATACTGGTCAACACTAATTTTATTGCCAATGATGTTTGATCGATTTTAGGGTAACTTTGTGTCACTGATTCCGAATATGTCATCGGTTTTGCTAGATTGTCTCTAATTTTTGAGATAATGGATGTCCCCATGGAAAAACATAACAAATTCAAAAAATTTAATGGTCAGGCATAGCCTACCCACAAATGACATGGAAACTGTCTCAAATCATACAAAGGTAAACACATGAAATACCTAATGGCGTTGTATTCAGTACAATAACATTAAAATAAAGTAAGCTGATTCAGATAATCACAATTAATGCATAGAAAAACGCTGTGTGTACGATTTTCTTTTATGTGGGGCATCAGGACAATCACGTTGGAGGCTCCAGCAGTAGTCTACCATCATGTGTCCGTCCCATCTGCCTTGATACCTTTCCTTCATCACCTTTATATCCTGATGGAACCTCTCCCCTTGTTCCTCACTAAAATCACCAAGATTATCCGGAAATCTGTCTAAGTGGCTATGGAGATAGTGTACCTTTATGCTCATATTAGTACCCAAATGTTTAAAGTTAGCGAACATGTTTTGCACCAATTCTTCATAATTGTCTGCTTTGTGGTTACCCAAGAAGTTCTTGACAACTGAGACATAACTGCACCAGGCAGAAGCTTCAACATCATTCATAAATTTAGTGAAATTCAAATCATTGATGAGTTTACGAATTTTAGGACCATCAAAGATTCCTGTTTTTAATTTTTCCATAGTCAGTCCAAGGAACGATCTACAAATGTATTTGAAGCAATCACCATCTTTGTCCAAGGCCTTAACAAATTGCTTCATCAGTCCAAGCTTGATATGGAGTGGTGGGAGAATGATTTTTTCTCTGTCAAGCAATGGCTTGTTAATGATGTTCGCTGCACCTACACTCATGTGTTCCCTTGAAGGCCATGTCACTTTTTTCCAATGATCTCGCTTTGCCCTACTATCCCACAAGCATATGAAACAAGGGTACTTTGTGTATCCACTTTGCTGCCCAAGCAAGAAGTTCACCATCTTTAGATCAACACAAATAGACCACTGGTGCTCATGATAGCAGAGCTTCTGCAAGACCATTTTGATATTTTCATATTCTTCTTTAAGTTTTGTTGAGTGAGCAATTGGAAGAGATGCATAGCGGTTACCATTGTGCAATAAAACACATTTCAAGCTTCTGGTGGAGCTGTCTATAAAAAGCCGCCAATCTTCTGGTCGATATTCCGGTAGTCCCATTTGGAGAAGAAGTCCAGGAATGTTATTGCAGTATACAAGTTCTTCATCTTGGCTGAAGTATGGAAGAAGTCCCTCCTCTCTTGTCCGATAAGCTGTTATGTTAGCTTCCAGCTGTAGACAGTTCTTTTCCATTAGCCTGGATGCTAAAAGTTCAGATGCTTGCTTTGACAGACTGAGGTCTCGTACCAGATCATTGAGTTCTTTTTGGGAGAACTGCTCAGGTGTTGAAAAGCTTTCTTCATATCCACTTCTAGGGCTACCACCTGTGCTACACTCTATGTCCAGCATTTCTTCAACATCTGACAATGGAAGGTAAACACAGGTATGGGAACGTCTTCGCTGTGTGGCACAGACAGGTTGCCTTGCTGAGTCCAAATCAGGATACTCCCACTTATGTTTCTTGTAGCGATTGAAGCCTTTCACATTCACAACACAAAAATAACAATCATCGTGATGGTTTTGCGGCTCTCTCCACACCATAGGCACACCAAAGTTTAAACGTTTCCTTTCTCCATTTTCCCACTGTCGTAGGCACTCTACACAGGCTTTGCAAACCTTATGGGGAGCCCAAGACTTTTCTTCATCTCCAAGCTTTACTCCAAAATAAGCAAGATACGCTTGTTTTACAAAGTCAGTGATGTTTTTTCTTTGTTTTTGCAGAGTGTATTCGCCACAAATGTAGCGGAATGCATTAGGATTGTTTAAGCAGCCTCTTCGTGACGAACTCATATTCCTCTTCAAAAAAAAAAAAAATTATCAGTATGATATTATATGCAGTGGATAAACTTGCAAAACAATGTTCAAGAGTAAAAAGACAGACTAAACCCTGCTGCATATGTCAGCAGCTACAGGTCGTATTGGAGTACAATCGTCATTTGAGGGGTATCCATTATCTCAAAAACTAGAGCCAATTCGGCAAAACTAATGCCATTTTTGGATTTAGCAGCCCCAAAATACCCTAAAGTCATTCAAACATCCTTGGCAACTAAAACAATTTTTTTGTTGTTGGGCTGATTGACTATTTGGTGATGTCCATGTGTACAGTCGTCTTTTCGTTTGCTAAAAAAATGTGTTTGCAAGAAACAAATGATTGGCTTCACAGAATTCAGTAAGTCTTTCTCCTGCTTTATTTCTGTCTCCTAAACCCCATTTTCCCACAAGTTCTAGTTCTTCTCTGTTCCCTACTTTTGCATTCTAGTTCCCCATGATTATCAGAACATCTTGTTTTGCTGTACAATCACTTTCGTCCTGTACTTCTACATAAAATCTCTCAATTCTTCTTCTTCTGTGTTTGCTGCTGGAGTGTAGACTTGGATTATGGTTATGTTGATAGGTTTCCCATTTAATCTTATTGGTACCACTTGCTCAGACCTTGAATTATAGCTCCTAATTGCATTTGCTACATCACTTCTCACTATTAAAGCAACCCCGTTTCTTCCTAATCTCTCATTTCCTGCATAAAATATTTTGTAGTTGCCTGATTGAAAATGTCACATACCCGTCCATTTTAATTCACTCATGCCAAGTATTGTAATGTTGATGCGTTCCATTTCTTGCTTGACAATTTCTAACTTTCCCTGGTTCATGCTTCTCACATTCCATGTTCCTATTGTGTACGTCATACAACTCCGGACTCTCCCTTCGCATCTGTGTGCATCAGCCTTTGGGCTTCCTTTCGGCTTTGACCCAGTGGCGTCATTAGTCACAGCGCTACTCGTACATGTCCGTTGTTCTTCCCCAGTAGCTCGCTGAGTGCCATCTGACCTGGAGGTCTCATCTTCCAGCACAATCTCTTGTTGTATTTTGGATTCTCTGTTCATAGGGTTTTCGCTGCAAGAGGTATTCACTGGTGGTTTACCACTGCCATCCTCTGAGTTTGCATGCGTCTTAGTCTGGTGTCTCAGCTTCGACCATTCTGTCTTGGGTGCCCCTGCTAGGAGTGTAGCCTCTTGGTCTAGACTCCTGATGGCATTGCTCTAAGCTTCTTTGACACTCTCAAACCCCCTAGGTGGGCATCCTAGTCAAATACTAACTTCAGTTATCTTATCTTGTCTGTCTGCTTTATTTTCTCGATCTCACTACTATAAACTGTACCGTCCATATCCTATATAATCAAGTATATTTGATCCCTCCACTGTTTGTTGGTTGGCTTATGTGACTTGTTGGTTATTCCTGTGATTAAATTAATATGTTCATAGCTGCAGTATCTCATATGGAGCCTAAACAAGTGATCCTCAAGGGTAGCCAATGTGGTGCCCTCCAGATTTTTTTGGACTACAACTCCTATCACTGTTAATAGGTGGTGTACTGGTTAAGGTGTTGGACTACGACCTGGGACACCAGGGTTCGAATCCCCACATGGCCACAAAGCTCACTGGGTGACCTTGGGCCAGTCACTGCCTCTCAGCCTCAGAGGGAGGCAATGGTAAACCTTCTCTGAATGCCGCTTACCATGAAAACCCTATTCATAGGGTCGCCTATAAGTCAGAAACGACTTGAAGGCAGTATATTTACATTACAACTCCCATCGGCGTGTCAGCATGGCCAGTGGACAGGGATGTTGGGGGTTGCAGTCCACAATATCTGGAGGGCACCACATTGGCTACCCTTGCTCAAGATGTTATATGCCATTATTACTTCCTCCCTGAATACCTTGTTTATTAAATTCTCTGTCATCTGATGTCTAATGGTATCAACTCTGGGACACAATATCCCTGACACTGGCAGTGGGTGGTGATATTTGAGTATGTCTGGCAGCCAGTGAAAGTGCTTAACCTGAGTTTCCTTTATTTTACATTTAGGATATTCTCACGGATCTCTCGGCAGATTGTGAAAACTTGACTATAGAAGATGTTCTGGAAAATGGTCTTGTACATAAGGTCAGGAAGCATTTCTAAAATATAGTTTTATATTGGCTGAAAATCGAAAGCTGAATGTTCCTGTGTGAACAGTGAGGGTTGTGGCTGGGGAGGGTGTGAGGCTTGGAGAGAGTCCTGGGAGCCAAATAAAGAAGGCTACTAAGGGCCACATTTGGCCTGAGCCGGAGGGTCCCTACCCCTGCTGTAAAGACTGTTGACAGGTGACATTTTCTCCCTTCTAGATTAAGAGACTATAACTTGAAAGCTAGCAGGAAGAATGAGAGGCCTATGCTAGTGCTGCCTTGCATAACACTTATTTGTGTTAAAACACTTATATCCTGCCTTTCTGTCCTAAAATGGAATGCTCAAACCAGCTAATGGCCATTATAATAGCTATCAATAAAACAAATAAATAAGCAAACAACATTTGATAAAACTTGGCAGATATTGATTCACATTAACAGTGTCCTGCTGAAAAGCACATCTAAAAGATAATTTTAGCAGACACCTAAAGGCACAGAGAAAAAAAGCTAACCAGATTTCATGGGACAGTGAGTTCCACAGCCTGGGTGCTTCCCTGAATGGGGCTGATGGGAGTTATAGTTCAAACCATCTGGAGAGGACCATATCTTCTGGATCCGCACAAATAAAGATGGCATACTCTTCCTTTTCCAGTTCTTTGCAACAATTATTTTTCTAGCTGTTAACAAATCAGCTGCCACCTCTAGATCATATTCTGGAACTGGATCTTTCAAAAATCCCAGGGTAAAAAGTAAAAACCAGGGATGTTGTGGGGGGATCAAATGGAGATGCTGTTTCTATCATATTCAACAAGGATGATGCAACATTGCACTCATAGCAAAGGGTATCTCCATTGTCTACTCTGAGTAGGACTTAGTTGAATACAACCTGTGGTGATTTCTTGTCTTCTAGGGGATAACCCAGGCTGCCACCTATATTTACAGAAGACTAATAAACGATGGTATTTTGAACCAAGCCTTCACTGTTGCTCCTGTAAGTTGTGG
Organism: Rhineura floridana; assembly: GCF_030035675.1. Classification (NCBI taxonomy): domain Eukaryota; kingdom Metazoa; phylum Chordata; class Lepidosauria; order Squamata; family Rhineuridae; genus Rhineura; species Rhineura floridana. The sequence goes on from NC_084496.1 coordinate 15,447,600, forward strand.
CTTCCAAACTCTGGGGACTGGCCTCTGCCTCCTTGAACATGTTCTGTTGGAAACATTTAGCTGAAATACTCATTTCATCAAGATTTCTGTCTGTGTTCTAGCCCTTTTTGTGTTTTATATCTAGGAATATAAGCTTGTTGTTGTCGGCCACAGCTTAGGAGGGGGAACAGCCTCCATATTGGCTATCATGCTCAAAAATACTTTCCCAAACTTGAGATGTTATGCCTTTTCTCCGCCAGGGGGTTTATTAAGGTAAGTTTTATGATAACTTCTGTTTTCATTTCAGGACAGAAATCCAGTCTGAAGAGACCAAACTTAGCTTAGTACCTTAGTTTTGATACACCTTAAAATTATAGCCTGACATTTTATGCAACACTCAGATGTATTGTTAATGACCATTAGACCACACAAAGGATTAAACAAATTCATAGAGAATAACCCTATCAATGGCTACCCATCATGACTGCTGTGTTCAGTCGGATGCAGTCTACCTCTGAATGCTAGTGGGAAGAGCTCTGTTGCCCTCAAGTCCTGCTTGTGGGCTTCCCATTGGGCATCTGATTGGCCACTGTGAGACGACATGGGTCCCCTTTGGCTTGATCCAGCAGAGCTGTTCTTATGTTCAGGAATATTTGGACATGAGCCACTATAATGGGGTCTCAGGTGAGTTTGGGAGGAATTGATGTGAATTGAGCTGCTTTAGTTCTGCATATAATTTTTCCCCTTGTAAAGGATGGATTGGTTTCAAAGCACATGTGATAGATTATGATTTCCCTAGTTTAGTTTGGCCTCCTCTATTAAGCGCAGTATGTACTTCCCCTCTATTCAGAAAGATCTGAGTGGGTAAAAAAATGATGCTGTTACATAGTTTATAAATAATGACAAATAGATTGGTTTTGATAAAAATATGCTTTTTTAAAAACAACAACTCACAAACAAAATAATACTGCTCCAGGTTTATTCATATGCTGACAGATTTCTGTGTCTAAGATCAGATATGGATTGTCAGTCTGGAAGGAGAGAATGGATTTCTACAGTATGTGATCACTACCACATGTGTAGGTCTGTGTACATGTGGAAGCAGATAGGCAGAACTGGTTTACTAATCCACACAGGTTTTTTTTCCTGAGCTCAACAAGATCTGTACTGGGATTGCACATGTGGAGCAACTTTTCCATGAACGCAAGGTCCATATTGCACACAGACACTGATGGGCAAAGAATGTATGCAGGCATTATGCACATGAGGTGAAAACAGAAATCATTGTCTTGGTAGATAATTCTACCAAATGCTGGTTCATTTGAAAAGTCTTGAACTTTGGAATGTGATCTGAATACTCCAACATTTTTAAAAGGGGGAGATTTATTATTGTGGCGCAAATAGTAATAATATTGTGCAATTTGCTCTTGCTTAAGGGCCTTTTAAATTTCCCCCCAAATAAAGTAAATTAGAGCACTTTTACAAACTCTTGCAGTCTATGTTTGTAACATTGATAATAGGTTTCAGATAGCTTGTTTACTTTACTTTCCCCCTTCTTTTTAAGCAAATCGCTTGCGGAGTATACTAAACAGTTTATCGTATCTGTCATTGTTGGGAAGGATCTTGTTCCAAGGTAAGGCTATAACTTACTCTGTGATTCAGTTTGAAAGTGACAGCCTTGGGCAGATGACTTCAACAGTGCTTATCTTCCCTCCCCCTCACTTTTGTGTATCAAACAGGTTAAGTATGCCCAATATGGAAGACCTGAAGAGACGGATCATTAGGATAGTTGCCAACTGTAACAGACCCAAGGTAAAAACAACAGGGATATATTGCTGCTGATTTTAAGCAGCACTGGTTACCCTGTCACCATTTCTCAAATTTGGAAGCAACTTTTCTTATTTTTAAAATTTGTATTCTGTTTAATTGTTGATACCTCCAAGGCAGAGGTTCCCAAACTGGGGTCCATAGACCACTAGTGGTCTGCAAGCTTCATTCAGGGGGTCTATGGTGTGTCCACTTTAAATATTAAGAAGCAATTTTATTGCTTCTTTTATTCCTTATATCATCTTGTTTCATAGAACTATAGAATTCAAATTGTAATACGATAAAATGCAACATAAGAAATAAAAGAAGCAATAAAAATGCAATTAAATCAATCAGCATCTAGCACAGCACATTACAATTGCTACAACAGGCAGAAAAATCATCAAGACCACCAGCAATTTTCAAGTGGTCCGTGGAGTGAAAAAAGTTTGGGAACCACTCCTCTAAGCGGGTTATATAGAACGTAAAATATACATTAAAATGATCAAAAGTCAGAAATTACAACTAAGTTGACTAAAAATAAATAAATTCCAGGTATACATACATTTAAGAAAAAGAAAATTGCCTATTAAAATCTATGTCAACCTTAACATATCTGGGTGGTAGGCTTGCCTAAACAAAGAACAACTCCTTATGTAGAAAAGTTTACTTTGCCTAAAGTTGCTCTGTCTTGAACTTGATACCCGAGTATTTGCGGTACTTGGGTTTAGCTTCCCCTCCCTCTTTTCAAAGAGTGGTTTAATGGTGTGGAATAAAAATGGAAATGGACTGCCTTCAAGTTGATATGAATAGCGTTTTCATGGTAAGCAGTATTCAGAGGGGGTTTCCCATTGCCTCCCTCTGAGGCTAGTCCTCCCCAGCTGACTAGGGCCTGCTCAGCTTGCCACAGCTGCACAAGCCAGCCCCTTCCTTGTCTGCAGCTGCCAGCTGGGCTCCTTGGGACCATGCAGCTTGCCCACGGCTGCACAGGTGGCAGGGCACATAACCCGAGCCACTCACTGTGGGGTGATCTTTAGCTGGCCCTTTACACCCAGGAGACACAAGCAGGGATTTGAACTCAGACTCTGGACTCCCAGCCAGGCTCTCCTCCCCACTGTGCTATACCAGCTGTGGTGTGGAATAAAAGCATGGATAATTTGCTGCTTGATGCCTGTGTGATACCAAGTAATGATTTGCATGGGTTCTAAAGCCTCCCTCAGTTTAATCATTTGGTAGATAGGGAACTATAACAGTATGGTGAGAAGGCATGAACTGGAGATGAGTAATGAAAGTCCTTGGATTCTGGTGAACATGTGCATTGCATGTAGAAAGCTTCATTCTAGACTGATCCCAGCATCATCTCAGTTTAAAGAATCTTGGACAGCAGGGCTAGGAAGATATTGGAGTTTTCTTGCTGCCCATAAGCATAGACAGAAATATATTTTTTCACAAACTTGCGCCATAAGGGAACTTTCAAACGTAGTTTGTAATATGGCATTGAGCTGCATATTTAAAGGCAAAGACATATTCATTAGGCTAGTGTGGGCCTCTTCCACAAGCCTAATCACCTATTTGAATCCAGATTTGAGATTTCATTCTTTAATTTGATTTGCATTGTGGGAGCAAGGAGGTAGTAGAACTTAAGAACTGCACAGACACCATCATTTTGGAATAGCACAGATTTAAAGTGGGTGTGGGTGTTCTTTAATAATTTGTTGCATGCACAAATCAGAATGATCTTACCTAACCAAATGGCTTCACAGTTTCTCATCTGTTCCCTTTTTGTGTATATTCCATCATGCAGTACCAAATCCTATTGCATGGATGCTGGTACACAGTGTTTGGAGGAGAACCTGATAACTTTCCAACTGAACTGGATGGTCGAAACCAAGATGCTTTGACCCAGCCTCTCCTAGCTGAAGAGAGCTTAATGGTTCATCGGTCTCCTTCTTATGCTACTCTGGATGACAACTCACCTTTAAATTCTCTGCTTCAGTATCCTCATCTCTTTCTCCCTGGGAGAATTATCCACATTGTAGAAGAAAACAGCACAAGAAGGTAAATGACTAAGGCTGCAATCCAGTACACACTTATCTGGGAGGAAGTCCCATTTGTTTGTACACCGCCCACAGAGCTTGCTACGGGCGGTATAGAAATCGAATAAAATAAAATAAAATAATAATTGAACCCAATAGAGCTTACTTCTGAGTAGATATGCACTGGATTGCAGCCTAACTCTGGTTATCAGTGCACATATGCTTCCTAGTGCTCTCTCACTCTGTTATAAGTCCGCATTCAGGAAGCTTTTAACAATATTTTTGGTAATTAGAGCGAAGAAAGGTCTGTACATGTGGAACACTGTTTGCAGAACATAAGATTGTATTCAATTAAGTCCTACTCAGAGAAGACCCACTGAAATTAATGAAATTAAACTAGCTGTTAATTTCAATGGGTCTACTTTGAGTTGGGCTAGCACTGAATTCCATAGTCCCACATCTGCAACACCACATCAGCTGATGCAGAAAAGTTCAGAGACACAATTGCACAGGACTAAAATGTTCTGTTGTATGCACAACAGTTGGCTACAGAATGGTACTCAAAGAGTGCTTATCAATGGTTCCTCCTGAAATTGTGGGGAGGTAACAAGTGGGATACTGTAGGGCTCAGTCCTGGGCTCACTGCTCTTCAGCATTTTATTAATGACTTGGATGAGAAGGTACAGAGAATGCTTATCAAATTTGCAGATGATACAAAATTGGGAGGGATAGCTAATACCCTCGAGAACAGAAACAAAATTCAAAGGGATCTTGTTAAGCTGGAGCACTGGGCTGAAAACAACAGAATGAAAGTTAACAGGGATAAGTGCAAACTTCTACACCTAGGAAAAAGAAACCAGCTGCAGTTATAAGATAGGGGATATGTGGCTCAGCAATACTCCATGTGAGAAGCATCTTGGGATTGGTGTTGATCACAAGCTGAATATGAGCCAACAGTGTGATGTGGCTGCAAAAAAGTCAAATGCTATTTTAGGCTGCATTAATAGAAGACGTTTCCAAATTGCATGAAGTATTGGTTCCCCTCTACAGTAGGGCCCTGCTCATACGGCAGGTTACATGCCAGCCCCCCGCCAAAAAGTGAAAACTGCAGGAAAGTGGGGCCCTACTGATCAGCTGTAGCATGGGGAGCTTGCGCGCTCCATCTGATCACTGTCAGCTGAAGCGTGGCGGCTGGAGCTCCCCGTGCTCCATCTGATCACCGCACTGGCGGCAGTATATTAGCGGAACACTGAAAAGTGGGGCCCTACTGTATTTGGCACTGGTTAGGCCTCATCTTGAGTACTGCATCCAGTTATGGACACTGCACTTTAAGGAAGTTGCAGACAAACTGGAACAGGTGCAGAGGAGGGCAACAAGGATGATCAGAGGACTAGAAACAAATCCCTATGAGGAAAGACTGAAAGAACTGGGCATGTTTAGCCTTCAGAAGAGAAGACTGAGGGGAGATATGATAGCACTCTTCAAGTACTTGAAAGGTTGCCACACAGAGGAGGGCTGGGATCTCTTCTCAATTGTTCCAGAGTGCAGGATACGGAATAATGGGCTTAAGTTGCAGGAAGCAATATTTTGACTGAACATCAGGAAAAACTTCCTGTTAGAACAGTACGACAGCGGAACCAATGACCTAGGGAGTTAGCTGGTGGGTTCTCAAGAGGCAACTGGACTGCCACCAGTTGGGTGTGCTTTATTTTGGGTTCCTGCTTTAAGCAGGGGGTTGGACTCAATGGCCCTTCCAACTCTAAGATTCTAAACGTGGCTACTGAAAAATGACTTTGCTGTATCATCCTCTGTTTTTGAGCCTACTCATCTCTACCATGTGGTCTAGAAGCTGGTTCTTGGGGTAGTGGATCCAGGATTTCAAATTCTGCCAATTGTGCAGAAAATAAGGCTCCACTAAAATATCCCATCCCGTCTCATTTATCCTGTTGTTTGCATGCTCTATGGATCTTAGGATATGTCTCTAAATCTGACCCAGTGAACCAATAAGTTGAGCTGTTACAATCGTTTATAATACTAAGCTAGTCCAATCAATCAAATTTTATTCAAAAAGGTGGCAGGTCACCTGTCAAAACATTAGAAATGTAGTGTTCTGTTTACAATATTTATACACTACTTTTCCCATACTCGAGGCAGTTTACAGAAAAACAAGACACTACAGCACTATTTTAACAGCCAAAACAGTAATTGAGAGCACCCGCACGCCCATCAAGCTAGCCTCTCCAAAATGTACCCAAAAAGGTTTTTCAGCATTTTCAGAAGTCCATAATAAAGAAAGGAGGTAATTCCAAAGCCTTGGGGCCATTGCAATAGACTCTGCTCATGGTCATTGGACTACATGACATGAAGGGAACAGGGTTTGACCCATAGATTTCCACAGTGAGTTTGAAGGTTCATACAGGAAGAGGCCTCTCAAGTCATGTCAAGTTCCAGGCCGTGAAGGGCTTCACAGGCAGGTGCTAACACCTCACTTTTTTATTTGTAGTTGTGGTGTTGATTACCTATTAAGCTAGCTTTGTAGCTAGCTTGTTTATACTAACCAGTTGTTGCTTCAGTGAGAGACGGAGAGCAATAAAATAATGCAGGATATATAACTGTAATTTTCTTATGCCTAGTACACGTTTTTCAGGAATGTGATGTTTTAATTTGTTTAGCTTAATGCAGAAAAGGGACTTTATTTTTAAATACCACCTAAAATTTCTGACGGGGTTAAGCACTGAACACTTGTCTCTACTGGGCTCTTGTCCTAGAGAGACTGTTCCAATTTTGCATTTGCAGTAAAACCTGTGCAACTTCCCTGTCTTGGATTTTTGTTGATCTCGCAGAAACAGATTCTATTTTAATAGCTTTCTGCAGCAGGACAGTGTTAACTCCATGTCCAATAGGGCTTATGTTGCAGAAAACTATTTTCTGTTAACGTTTGAAAAACTTTAATAAAAACTTTAAAAACTCTGCCTCCAAAAGCCCACCCCTTTTTGCTTTTGCAATATTTTCCATTTGGACATACAGAAGCAATTTTCTTACAGTAGTTTACATCCTCGGCAAACTCTTTTCATACTGACTTGTGTGCTAATGAACCCTGCACGTTGTAGATTATAGGGTGTGTGTTTGCTTTTACAGGAAGCTGCCTTATATTGAGTAAGACCATTAGTCTATCTAGCTCAGTATTGTCTGCACTGACTGGCACTGACCTTGCCCAGCCATACCTGCAGGTGACAGAGATTGAATCCAGGACCTTTGCAGCTCTGCCACTGTGCTATGGCCCCTTCCCCTAATGAATCTGATTTATATTCCCTGACCCTTCAATGCCAGTGCCTGGCCACCTTTCAAAAAATTTTTAAAACCAACTCCAACAAAACAATGTCTTAAAAAAATAAAAACTTTGTACCAGTATTTAAAAAATTAAAAGCTTGGGACGGGGGAGTCTTTGCTGGATGCTAACAAAAGTGCTAGCCTGCCTGTAGAAGGTGTCCCACAAGTGGGTGCTCACTGGCTGCTATCTTTGTAAGGTTTGATGGCAGTGGACACTTAGAGAAGAATCTTGCTTTATTGTCTCAGCACATGGCTGGATTGACATGGGAGAAAGCAGGGGGGGAAAGTATCATGGAGAATACCTTGTTAGCAATGGCCTGGCTGGTGGAAGACTTGCTAATGGTAAACTGTCTTTCAGGGCAGTCTGGCAAAACATGCTGGCTTGGTTCCAGCTTTTTCTGAAGATCAACTTCTTTTTCCTGCCCACCCTAGAAAAGAGGATGCAGTCCTGCATACAGCAGCAGGGAAGGGGAACCTGTAGCCCTCTAGCTGGTGTTGGACTCCCAACGCATGTCAGCCCTTAGGTCCTCAACTTAGCCAATGGTCAGATTATGGGAGTTGTAGTCCAGAGTGTCTGGAGGACAATGGGTAGTGCCACTGTGCTACGTTGTCCAAATTTAACTTTGCACTATTGGAAATACAAATATGAATCTAATATTACAGTATGATGGTAACTTTTTTAAAAGAGGGGAGGGGGGACAGGAGAAATATTGACATGATGTAAAAACCCCAAGTCTTTTAAAGAGGGAATGCAGGAGGTGTTTTTCAGGTTAACTGGGTTATACATTTACTGGGTAGAAAGCAACTTCAGTTTGCTCCAAGGGCCTGTTAAAATAGAACAGGGGCAAGTAGGTTTACATTTTGTTTTCTAGACCAACAGGATGGTCTTCTAAGAACACTTTATGTATTGTGTACTGCTTGGTACATGAAGTGGGATGGGGAATCTGCAGCCCACAGCCTGTTTTCACCTGAAGGCAAAAGAAGGTAGCAGGGACTGGGAAAAACAAAATATACAGTGGAAGGAAGGGGAGCCTTTTATCTGGAGTTATCCCTCTCCCAGCAGCCCACTGGGTAAGGGGGAAAGGATTGTCCCTTGACTTGCCTGCTGCCAGTTCCAAATAGATTGCTCGTGCTTGCTGTTGTTCTAAAACTACACATACCAAGCATTTGAAATATTTGCTGAAATAAGGGGTGCAAGTATTTTATTGATTATAAGTCATTTTTGGTTCACTTCTGTGAAGAAAAGTGACTAACAAATTTAAAAAATAATATTCCACTGACATGTTGACTTTTTTCAGGTGGTGCTCTTCAGATGTCAAGTACACTGCCAGCTGGTCAAAAGAAACTGCCTTTGGTTATATTTTAATAAGCCCCAAGATGATAACTGATCATATGCCAGACGTAGTCCTCAAAGCTCTAAATAGCTTGGCTCAGGAAAATGCATCTTGCATTTCTTGTCGAGCACAAGGAGACTTTTCTACAAACATTGTATAATTGCACACCAACGACAGCAGCCTATCTACTGCGTTCAAGAGAGTAGCCATCATGACTAAAATGTAGGAGCTGCAGGCAAAGATCTTCAACATTTTCAGGATGGAGAGAATACACTTCACGCTGCAGATTCTTCTGGTTTACTCAATTTACTGGATCCTTTTTAAGATGAGCTGCTTCATTTTAACAGAAGCATGTGAGCCTGTCACACTATTTAATTGTTTGTATATTAAAGGCTCTACAATGTGGCACCTGGCACTGAGAACCATTTGACTGATGGGGAAGGAAGACAGTACCAGCTAGAGTGACCATAGAGCATTAATACTTTAGGGTCTACTTCTGCCTCCTACAAGAAAGGAGTGACCTCACATATGCTTTGCACAGCAGAGCTGCACAAACCTGCAGATTTATAAAGCGCTTGTAAAAAGGAGACAAAGGAATGTGAAGAGATTAAATTGAAGACAACCGTCCACCTATCTGGCCAGGCAGAGGTGAGCCAGACCACTCTGCCTATTGTGGCATTACTGTATGTGTCAGAAACACCTCCTTTTTTTTCCTATTGAAGCTTGCATTTTATATAACTTTTCAAGGCTGTTTGGATTCATGTGCAATATTTGTTTTGTTTACAGTTCAATGCCGCTCAGTGTACATTTAATTATATAGAAAGGTTAAAATCCTTGTGTTGCTCTTATTAATAAGATTCTACACTGCTTATTCTTTAGGATAACCTTCTAGAATCATTTGGATGGATTATACGTCAAAACCTGTTTTTAAACTTTTTCTACCTGTAATCTTGTAGTTAATGATTCTCCAGCAAATAAGGTTTCCAAGATGAAGTTTTACTAAATCCAAGTCCTTGAAATGCTACTTGCGAAGTAGTAGTACTGGTTTGTGATTGTATTTTGTTCATAATTTACTTTGTAGTTCAAACTGGAGATTAAGAATTTTTTTTTTTTTGCTGCATTAAGTTTCTGTCATTCTTTGGCTTCTCATCTTCCCAAAAGAGAACTCGCATGCTATAAAAACTTATTGTACTTTCCCTTGTTCTCAAAGTGAATCAGATCCCTCACACCTGGCCACTCCTTGCTACCTATGAGCTGACTAACTCTTTATAGCAGCAGCAAGCTCTTACTCACTCCTACAAGGCTAGATTTACAAAGGTCTGTAATGTCAACTACAGGCCTTCTGAAGGGCAATTTAAGTAAGCTGGAAAGGAAGACTGCAGGGAGAAGAGAGTCGCCCTAAGGGACTAGCAAAATGCCTATTATTCCTACTATAGCACTGTCCTTTTAAGCAGCACTTTCCTTCATTAGGTAACGAAGTGAATTAAGAGGTAGTAATTTCCTCAAACTTGGGGGAAGTAAATAGGTGCACTGAGAGGCAAGGCTGTCTCATGTGCTTGACAGTGGCCAGAGCATACTTCCCTCATCTAGTGCCTGCTAGGCATTATTGGACTACAAATCCCATAATCTCTGACCATTGCCTGTGTTGCCCAGGGGACTGATGGGAAGTGTTCAAAACCCCTGCAGAGCATTAGACTGCTCCAGAGTCTGTGATAGGTTTTGCATCCTTCAGTTGTCTTAGTTTGTTGATCCAGTGAACTAAATGGAAAATACCAAGAAGCAAAGGGCAGGTATTCCTCTGCTCTCCTGAAGGGATTTTTATAAGGTTGACATTAAAAAAAAAAGCACTTTTCCTGATTTAACATTTAAACACACTGCAGAGTTGAAGAGACTTACAGCAATTTACAGCAGAGCTGAAGAGTCCATTCCAGATGTCTTCATAATAGCATTCAATCTGTCCTAGAAGTAGTGGCCTTGCCTCTTCTCAGCTACCTCCCAGAATTTCATAATCACACTGGAAAGTACCTACTATCTCAGCTAAATACACAAAGGGCAGAAGTTAATGAAAGTTGGTACGCAATATTATGAGCACTGACTGGTATAAGCAACATCTGAATAGCCAGCACCCTGGCCCTTGTTTGATTTAGACACACTGCCCTTCTATAAAGTTTTTAAAAATATATTTTTCTCCTCAGGGCTTCACACACAGAAGTTTCTAAGCATAAGTAACCACCCCCTGCTGCTAGTCAGACAGTTCCTACAACATACAGTCATATGAAAATAGAAGACTTGCCCTAAGCTAGTAAAAACTTCATTGGGGAGTCCAGTGATCACAAATACACACAGCCAGTCAGACATTTGTCCTAGTTTCTAAGCCACAAAGATCAAAAAGTGGGCTTTCTAAACACTAAAAGGAAGCATGATCAAAAACAGACCATCCATATTAACAGAACTTACCAACAGTCACAGTTCACAAAGCATGCACACAAGAGCCAGATTAAAGGGTGACAGCTGTACCACTTTCGACCACTCTAAATACAGCTCCTCATTATCCATAATTTTGTCATATTTAACACTTCATCCATTTGTGGAAATAGTCAACGTATAAATTTAGTTCATGAATTCAAGCTCTACCGCCAGAGTGATTCAAGAATTTATTAAGTCATACATGCAAAACATAGCTAAATTGCATTACCAAAAAGATCAATGTAAAAACTTCACAACCTTGCAAACTCCATTTTTTTTTCTTTTTCTGTTCTAGTAGTTGAAAGGTGGCAATTCAATGTTGTGTTCTTGCTAGCGTCTGAGATGTATGGAACATGGTTAGCACTAGGTTACAGAATCTTACAGACCCAATTACCATTACTAGGTCACTCACCAGGAAGTGAGATTAAAAGGGCACTGTCAGCGTTAGTAAAGTTACAGCATAATGATACCTGGCAAATGGTGACATTAAAGAAAGGTCATTAAGGTGGTGTGAAATATAAAAAGTTACTAGAAGTGGCAAAACTGCTGCACATGATTTTTACATCAAATAACCTGAAAACTAAAGAGAGCCTTTCAAAAAGCATGTATACTATTAGGTCAGGAGGAAAAAACCCACAAAGCTATGCTTGATATTCTAATCTACAAAAAATGCATCACATTTTAAAATACATATTGCTCAGGAGGAAGTCTACAAGAAAAGCATCTAGCAAGAACATGTGAGGGAATGACCAGTTCAAAACTATAGTAAAATGAATGCCATACTGGTAAATGCAAACAAGTGATTCATAAAAAAATCCACTAACCTCCCCCTTCAGCTACTGTTTAGTTCAGCCTTTCCCAACTAGTGGGCCACCAGATGTTGTTGGACCACAATTCCCATCTTTCCTGACCATTGGCAATGCTGGCTGAGGCTGATGGGAGTTGTGGTCCAACAACATCTGGTGGTCCACTAGTTGGGAAAGGCTGGTTTAGTTGCAACAGAGACTTTCATTTTACTGGTTTTATTACAAAATGAAAAAATCCTTTTGAGTTTAACCAACGTGTGGACCATGTAGTGTAAACTGATATTTATGTGTCAAAATACTGCCAGGCAGTTTCCCTTGACCAACCCAGATCTCTTTCAGCAATCAAACCAATACACTGCTGTCAAGGAAGACAATATACTTCAAGGAAAATGGTTTAATCCAGTCCTTAACAAGCAGAAAAGCATTTTTTATTATTTTAGAAAAGGGAATCTGTAGTCAATTATTGCAGTAGTTCAGGCGTGAGAAAAGATGCTATGACTGTCAACCGGATGAGTGTATTAAACAGCAGCATTTTCCTACTGGTAGGAAATCTGGGGACGAGGGCTATAAGGATTTGCAATTCCTCATAAACATTAGTATCTTTAAAGACACCTGCTTGACTTTACAAAAACAGATTGCGTGCTCCATATACAAAGCACAACAATGCAATATAGATTAGCAGGTAATTTGGCAATACTCGATTAATCTGAGCCAAAGGACATGGAAAAAAATAAGGCTTTTATATAGGTTTGTCTTTTTTAAGGACATCTTTAGTAGAAGAAAAATGAAATCTAAACTTTTAAACAAAGGGGAAAGAGAAATTGATAAATGGTTCAAAACAAATTTGATAGAAGAGAACTAATTTTTTTAAACAGAAGAACTTGGCATTGATGTGAATGCTCCATTGTTCCAAACAAAGCACAGAAGGTTCGAAGGAATGAACTGGGGGGTGAGGTAGGGCCACATTAGAGTAGCAGACATTTTCTCTTCCTCTTCTTTACAGGAGGGGGGCACAGAACTGCTCGAATAGCTTCATCAAAGACTGTCTTGAGGCCTCTCTGTGTAAGTGCTGAGCATTCTAGGTATTTTACTGCACCTGCAGAAAAACAGAACAAATCTGAAGTGTTTACAAATCCCAACCCCAAGCAATAAGAAGCATTCTAGCAATAGTCCGAATGGAGGCTGACGTTCCCCCAGGGAGGACCACATTCCACAGGTCTGCAACTAAGTTGTGTTATACAGAACCATCAACACAAAACAGATCAGAGTCCTACCAATCTCTTTTGCCATGGCAAGGCCTTGTGGGTAGGTGATGGGAGTCAGTTTCTTCTCCTTCAGCTTTTCAATAGTGTCTTTGTCATCTCTGAGATCAAGTTTGGTTCCCACTAGTATGATGGGAGTGTTGGGGCAATGGTGTCGCACCTCTGGATACCACTGGAAGAAAAAAAGGGTGTTGGTTTCTCTGTAAGGCAGACAGAATATGCACAATAAGGATGTAAAAAAAAGTTTCAGCAAACAAAGCAAAAATATAAACGCAGTCATTCAGTGGGCTGCAGTTCACCATATCATATGTCTGCAATCAAGTATTAGGCATGACCAACCACGTACCAACTGATGACCCTCCACTTCATTAAAATACAAACTGAAGACCCATCCCCCTCTGCTTCCAGCAGAATCCCACATGCCAGAACAAAACAGTGTCCAGGGCCCAGCCTTCCCCTTTGAGGAACTGCTCAATACAGCAGGAGTCGTTCCTACCTGCTAGAACACCTCTGAGACCCAATCTATCAATCTAGAACCACTATATTTATTTATAAAGCATCTGAAGTTTGTAGGACTAAACACAGAGTCTGTCTGCAGTTTACAACCAAACAGACATGATACCAAAAGGAAGAAAATGGGGAAAACAAGCAGTCTGGCACCAATTCTCTTTATTTACAAAAAAAAAAACCTGTTGCACCATCAACAAAGTCCCTTTGGTGGTTAATGAAATAGGGACACAGTTCTGCGACAGGAGAAACAAATAGCAGTTGGCCCCAGGCAAGCAGATGGGAGTGAGTTGTTTAGTCCTACAGTTCATTCTGCTACATCCAGGTGGAATGGTTATAAAGATGAAGAGGAGTCAAATGACAGAAGACAATATGGTTCCTCCCTTGAGCCCCCAACCCACCAGAAATGGTTTTGATGAGGAAGTACTCTGGGTACCTCATCCTCAAGCCTGCAGAGCCTACAGCAGAGGCAGCATTCGGGACAATGGCTGAAGGACAGCTGAGGAGGAAAAAGATGGGGCTCCAGTGGCAATCTTCCCAGGACTCAACGCTTTTCTCAAAGGGTCCAAGTTCCAAAAGCCAGAGGCACTTTCAGGAGGTAGCTGCATCAACCAACCATCTTGCCTAATAGCTGCTTATATCCCACCCAAAATGAAGTTTGCCACTGACATTAAATGCATTGACATTTGATGTTAACATAAAATGGTAGGTTTAAGATCAATTTTGTTGGCAAAAAAAATTGGAACATGATTTTTGCAGATGAAAACGTATCTATTGCATACCAGTTGCCTCTCAAATGACAGAACAGCCAAAACTGTCAAAATGTGAGATTCTGATTTTTGCAGTGAGGAACTTTATACATTTCTAACAAATAAATTCTCAAATGATGCAGATTTTTAAACAAGCAAAATCCAAACTGCTTATGTGTAAAATAGCAGTCATGACTATTCTACCTAAATTTTAGAAGACAAAAGTCCTGCAGTTTTCATTTGAGGATTATAAAGGTTAAAAACTTGTGAAATATCTCCTAAGGGTAGGAGGAGACAACTTTTTCACTCACCTTTGCCCGGACATTTTCGAAGGATGCAGGACTCACAAGGGAGAAGCAAATTAAGAACACATCCTGCAAAACAATATTTATAAAGAATCTTAGTCTCTGGTGGTTACTTTCTGGGTTTAATGAGTTTTCCATATAATCATAGTACTAGTTCTATTCTTGGACATTTGCAGCCACTAGCAGGTAGCAAGCTGGGCTAGCAGCACAGGAGCACCTTAAAACCTTTTTTGCTTTGCACAGGGCCGGTTCTAAAGGGCAGCCAGGTGGGGCACTGGCCCAAGGGCCCCTGGAGCCACAGGGGGCCCCTCGGGGGCCCCTCAGCTGCCCCTCCACTCCCCTTCCGCAATCTGAGGCCCCCACACCCCCCAACTACCTGTCCTGTCTTTTGCCATTGCCCTTAACGAAGATGGTGGCCATGGTTTCCCTAAGGTACTGAAGCCCCTGCAGCCATCTTAGTTGATGGCAGAGATGCGTGCGCATAGCACGCAAACGTGCCATCAACAAAGATGGCGGTGTCGGCGTCATCCCCTTAGGGAAACCGCGGCTGCCATCTTCGTTAAGGGCAATGGTAAAAGACAGGAGACAGGTAGGTGAGGGGATGTTGGGGGGCTGTGGGCATGCGCACACGCGTGCACACGCCAGGGCCCAGGGCAAGCTGATGCCCAAGGGCCCCGGCCTGCCTGGAGCCGGCCCTGGTGCAGTTCAAGATGCAATGCAATATTAAAACCTAAGAAAATGCTAGAAAACTGGAGGAGCCTACCCACCTGAATCTTAACCCTGCACCACTCCCGACATTTTGATCACTTGCAGGCTGTACTATGTGGCATTGCCTGGAAAGACTGTTGCTGCTCCATCTTTTTTTTAAGAGGTTCTTCTAATTTCAATAAGGTTGCTGATTTGGTC
Organism: Rhineura floridana; assembly: GCF_030035675.1. Taxonomy (NCBI): domain Eukaryota; kingdom Metazoa; phylum Chordata; class Lepidosauria; order Squamata; family Rhineuridae; genus Rhineura; species Rhineura floridana. The sequence continues at coordinate 15,463,086 of NC_084496.1, forward strand.
ACAAACTGGCAATATAAGGCAGGTCCATACCATACGCTTAAAGCACATCCAATACACATTTACAGCACATGAATCATGGGAATTGTAGTTTGTTAAAGGAATTTGTAGCTCTATGAGGGGAAAACAACAGTTCCCAGGATTCTTTTGGGGAAGTAAAATGCTTTAAATGCATGGTGCGGACCAGCCCATAATATGCCTCTTTTATGTTGCTTTGGAGCACATTACTTAATATGCTTTTCTTGAAGTAAATCCCACAGAGTTCTGCTTCCATACTTCTAGCACGTATATGTGAGGTTGCATCCTCAACCTTAGGGCATATCCAGTAGTCAATCCTCTTCGCTGTTATGCAAAGATGAAGTGAGCATAGTTTATGGCAAATATTAATGTGAAAAACTTTCTCTTCTTCAAAGTTTCCAGCATGTGCCACCATCAATGCTATTAGTAACTCTTGCAGACCAGGAGGAAATTCTGGAGGGCTTTACCTAGAACAGAGACACTGCCGATTTCAAGCGAGAGACAACAGCAGCTGGAGGAAAACCGATTGTAGAACAGTGTGGAAAGCTCACATAGGACTAGGTGCAACTGTGATACACCAGACCCCTCCTCTCCAACAGATCATAGGCATGGTTCACACCAGGGATGGCTAACCTGTGGCCCTCCAGATACTGCCAGATTTCAACTCCCATCAGCCCTAGTCAGCATGGCCAATGGCCAGGAAAGATGGCAGCTGTAGTCCAATAGCTTCTAGAGGGCCACAGGTTAGCCACAAACAGCAGGAGGTGGTAAAACCTCTCCTGGGCTACAAGGGAAAGAATCACATGATTGAATGTTTTCTGGAAAAATATAAGATCACTGTACATATAAAGTTAATATGAAAGGAAAAACGGAATTATAGCCTGGCTTCCTCCTTGAAATCAAGTCCACACCCCTTTCCTACGGGTGAGTAGGAGCACACAACCACCACATATATGTGGTACAGACCAGGAATAGTGTTACCACCTCATCTGCTGTCTGTGTAACAGACCAGCCCTATCTCATTGTTCTAAGTTCTCAGAAATTCCTGGCATTCAAATTCAGCATATCATCATGACTTGGAGTGCAGCAGCTAAGTTATCTGCTAGTGTGTATGACTGGTAGTTTTAGAAGCCAACAGGGGCAGTTTTACTCAACCCAAAGTAGTGGCCAGCTGCCATTCACTCCCAACGAGTCTCAAGTGCCCAAGTTCCATTTGTGAGAGCCTGTTTAACTCTTCTCATTGAGAAAGGCACATTGTCTGCTCTACCTTACTCCACACACAATTCTAGATTATACTAAATACAAAATAACAGCTTGACCACTAAAGAATCAGAGGTACTTTGGAGTGTTAGTTGATTGGGTCACAGCTCCAGATTGTTTGTTAGGTCTCAGCACCTTGACACTTCCACAGTTAAGCGCTTGCAACAATAGTTAATCATGCAGCAGGACACCTGGTGAAGAGAAGGGCTATAAACTCATGTGCTCCCATAGCCCTTCTGCAGTTCCTCCAGCTTGCCAGTTATAAAAGTGCCTCTTGTCCTTGTCTCCTTCCACCAATCTCAAACACCCCATTGTTTCCCATATAGGAAAAGGAAGGATTACCTCAAGTAAGTGGCCTTTTTGTATAAAAACAGTCTGGTTTGATGTTCCAGTTGTGGTTTGTTTAAAAAAAAACTTTTAAGAAAGAAGCAAAGATTCAGAGGTTGTTTGGATTCATAAGGTGATAAGAGGGCACCAAAATATGGGAAGCCAGCTTTATGGTGGCAGAAGCAAAAAAAAAAAAAAGGAGAGATGAAAGAGCTTGGAGCTTAATGGTTGAAAGTTTTACATACGCAGAGCGGTTGACGTTTCACCCTGGGAGTTAAATCCTTACCATTCGTTCCTTCAACCTAGTAATAGCATGAAACAACTTCAGTTAAGATTTAGACTTTAAAGGAAAAATAAGCTGTTTGCCCATCATCCTCCATATGACCAGCTGAGTAACGTGTACAATCCTCCTGGGAATGCACAACGTCAGAATTGCAGGTGAGCAAGCTGCATTATTAAATGCTCTGCTATATACAAAATAATAATCTCTCCCCTACCTGTAGAAGGGTGAGCTGTCCAAAGAGTTCTAGTCTAGTTCATTTCTACATGCGAGGGTTTTTTTTTTTCTTTTAATGAAGGGAAGGCTTCAGGAGCCTTCCCCACCCCCAAACATAAATGTTTTCTGAGGTAGCACACTCCTAGGAATGCTCTGCTTTGCAAATCATCTGAACATATAATTCTCCTCTAATGTAGCAACATTAAGCATGTTTACTTGGAAGATATATTCCAGTGAAATTATGGACCCCCAAATAAGTGTATTTACAATAATAGAAGAAAACCTTGCCAATAGGGAGACGCATATAATGTTATTTGCTCCAATACATTTGGCCCAAAGCATTGCAATGCCCTTCCTTGAAGTTACAAGCATGTATTTGCATGGGCATGTCTGGAAAGCAGTTTTATATTTTAGTCTCAAAGCAGAGATGTTATTTAGGTTTGCAATATTGAAGGCTCTTTCTTTTGGCAATCCTATCCTTGGAAAGACAATCTGTTCTCTAACTGATACAGCTTTTAATTCATCTTTGGCCTATTAATAGGGATGGTCAGACCAGCAAATCAGATCAGTATGGACACTGCAAATGCCATTGATCTCCTTTCATTATGCCTTAACAGAGTAATTCAGCTGCACTGTTGAGGTGTGCTTTTTCCTCATCACACTGTGGTTGCCCCAGATGAGTCACCCTAAGCTCTGGAGTCTCTCTTGGAACAAAGCCCCTTTTTTGTTTTCTTTCCAGCTTTTCCAGCAGCTTGCTTAGAAGCAGAAATGTAGCCAATGAGAGGACACTGCCAGGTCTGCAGCCTCAGGCCTGAGATGAAAAGGCCCTATTTTGCTGTTTCACATAATAACATAAGAAGAGCCTGCTGGATCAGGCCAGTGGCCCATCTAGTCCAGCATCCTGTTCTCACAGTGGCCAACCAGGTGCCTGGGGGAAGCCCGCAAGCAGGACCCGAGTGCAAGAACACTCTCCCCTCCTGAGGCTTCCAGCAACTGGTTTTCAGAAGCATGCTGCCTTGACTAGGGTGACACAGCACAGCCATCATGGCTAGTAGCCATTGATAGCCCTGTCCTCCATGAATTTGTCTAATCTTCTTTTAAAGCCATCCAAGCTGGTGGCCATTACTGCATCTTGTGGGAGCAAATTCCATAGTTTAACTATGCGCTGAGTAAAGAAGTACTTCCTTTTGTCTGTCCTGAAACTTCCAACATTCAGCTTCTTTGAATGTCCACGAGTTCTAGTATTATGAGAGAGAAGAACTTTTCTCTATCCACTTTCTCAATGCCATGCATAATTTTATACACTTCTATCATGTCTCCTCTGACCCGCCTTTTCTCTAAACTAAAAAGCCCCAAATGCTGCAACCTTTCCTCGCAAGGGATTACAATTAAATATTAATATTAGAGCACATGGACCTAATATTAAGAACCAGCTTTGCAGTTGGGAAACCTTAGATGCTGCACTTAATGCTCATATGGAGGTCCTTCTCTTTAGATCAGATGTGCGGGACCTTCAGTCCTCCAGATGCTGCTGAACTACAACTTTCATTATCTCTGGCCATTGGCTATGCTTCCTGGGGCTGATGGGAGTCGCAGTTCAGCAACATCGTGAGGGCCAAAGGTGAGCATGTGAGCAGATCCAAGGGGCAAAAACTGATTTTCCGGAAATGTTAAATAGTTCATGTACCAAGCTAGGAAAGGTCACAGCTCTAAAAGCCAGTCATTTTTAATTTCTTAATTTTTAGACTGCTTGGACTAAGAAAAAGCTTTGCACCCTTTCTCCAAAGCATATGAACTATTATCTATTCATTCTCAATGCAGATATTAGACGTGAGAGGTCTTGGTTTGAATTGCAGTTGAGCCACAAGCACAATGGGGTAGTCCTGGGCCTGTCACTCTTACTTAACCTCTATTCCATGATCATTGAACTAACTAATCCCACAGGGTTATTTTGAGCATGAATGAAATAAAGAAAATAAACTTTTTACTCTGAATCATACGGAGAGGGCAAAACTATACACCGAACAACTATCAGGAAGCACTGTAGGATGCTTTGGCCAATACTTTTCCTGCTCCATTCAGAGCCACAAGACTTAATGGAGCTCCACAGAACCCAAGAATAAAATTTATTGCAGCAAATGCTGTTACCCTTCAAAATGTGCATATGTATTTGAATGTATGTTTGTATATATATATATGTGTGTGCATTAATATTATTAATAATATTAATCACAGCCCAACAAAAGCACAATTTTTTTTAGGTGCCAAGGATGTTTGAATGACTTTAGGGTATTTTGGGGGTACTAAATCCAAAAATGACATTAGTTTTGCCGAATTGACTGAATTTGACCCCTCAAATGACGATTGTACTCCAATACGACCTGCACCGGCTGACATATGCAGCAGGGTTTGGTCTGTCTTTTTACTCTTGAACATTGTTTTGCAAGTTTATCCACTGCATATAATATCATATTGATACTTTTTTTTTTTTTTTGGAAGAGGAATATGAGTTCGTCACGAAGAGGATGCTTAAACAATCCTAATGCATTCTGCTACATTTGTGGCAAACAAGGCCGGTTCCAAAGGGCGGCCAGGTTGGGCACTGGCCCGAGGGCCCCGCAGCTCTAGGAGCCCCTGGGGGGCCACTCCCCTTCCGCAATCCCGCGGATCGTAAGACAAGCTTCCGAGCTGCCTGCCGTCCCCCGCGCTTCACCTACCTTTCTCTGCTGTTCGCGCAGGGTTGCCATCAATAAAGATGGTGGCCGAGGTTTCCGCAAGGGACTGAAGCCTCTGCTGCCATCTTGGTTGATGGCAGCAATGTGCGCGCTGCATGCCATCAACCAAGATGGCGGCAAAGGCTTCAGTCCCTTACGGAAACCTCGGCCGCCATCTTTATTGATGGCAACCCTGCACGAACAGCAAAGGTAGGTTAAGCGCTGGGGATGGCGGGCAGTCTGGAAGCTCGTCTTGCGACCCACGGGATCACGGAAGGGAAGCAGAGGGGCCTGGGGTAGGCTAATGCCCGAGGGCCCCCGGCATTCCTGGAGCCGGCTCTGGTGGCGAATACACTCTGCAAAAACAAAGAAAAAACATCACTGACTTTGTAAAACAAACATATCTTGCTTATTTTGGAGTGAAGCTTGGAGATCAAGAAAAGTCTCGGGCTCCCCATAAGATTTGCAAAACCTGTGTAGAGTGCCTATGACAGTGGAAAAATGGAGAAAGGAAACGTTTAAACTTTGGTGTGCCTATGGTGTGGAGAGAGCCGCAAAACCATCACGATTGTTATTTTTGTGTTGTGAACGTGAAAGGCTTCAATCGCTACAAGAAATATAAGTGGGAGTATCCTGATTTGGACTCAGCAAGGCGACCTGTGCCACACAGCGAAGACGTTCCCATACCTATGTTTACCTCACTTCCATTGTCAGATGTTGAAGAAATGCTGGACGTAGAGTGTAGCACAGGTGGTAGCCCTGGAAGTGGATATGAAGAAAGCTTTTCAACACCTGAGCAGTTCTCCCAAAAAGAACTCAATGATCTGATACGAGACCTCAGTCTGTCAAAGCAAGCATCTGAACTTTTAGCATCCAGGCTAATGGAAAAGAACTGTCTACAACCGGAAGCTAACATAACAGCTTATTGGACAAGAGAGGAGGGACTTCTTCTATACTTCAGCCAAGATGAAGAACTTGTATACTGCAATAACATTCCTGGACTTCTTCTCCAAATGGGACTACCGGAATATCGACCGGAAGATTGGCGGCTTTTTATAGACAGCTCCACCAGAAGCTTGAAATGTGTTTTATTGCACAATGGTAACAGCTATGCATCTCTTCCAATTGCTCACTCAACCAAACTTAAAGAAGAATATGAAAATATCAAAATGGTCTTGTAGAAGCTCTGCTATCATGAGCACCAGTGGTCTATTTCTGTTGATCTAAAGATGGTGAACTTCTTGCTTGGGCAGCAAAGTGGATACACAAAGTACCCTTGTTTCATATGCTTGTGGGATAGTAGGGCAAAGCGAGATCATTGGAAAAAAGTAAGGGAACACATGACTGTAGGTGCAGCGAACATCATTAACAAGCCATTGCTTGACAGAGAAAAAATCATTCTCCCACCACTCCATATCAAGCGTGGACTGATGAAGCAATTTGTTAAGGCCTTGGACAAAGATGGTGATTGCTTCAAATACATTTGTAGATCGTTCCTTGGACTGACTATGGAGAAACTAAAAACAGGAATCTTTGATGGTCCTAAAATTCGTAAACTCATCAATGATTTAAATTTCACTAAATTTATGAATGATGTTGAAGCTTCTGCCTGGTGCAGTTATGTCTCAGTTGTCAAGAACTTCTTGGGTAACCACAAAGCAGACAGTTATGAAGAACTGGTGCAAACATGCTCGCTAACTTTAAACATTTGGGTACTACTATGAGCATAAAGGTACACTATCTCCATAGCCACTTAAGACAGATTTCCGGATAATCTTGGTGATTTTAGTGAGGAACAAGGGGAGAGGTTCCATCAGGATATAAAGGTGATGGAGGAAAGGTATCAAGGCAGATGGGACAGACACATGAAGGCAGACTACTGCTGAAGCCTCCAACGTGATTGTCCTGATGCCCCACATAAAAGAAAATCGTACACACAGCGTTTTTCTATGCATTAATTGTGATTATCTGAATCAGCTTACTTTGTTTTAATGTTATTGTACTGAATACAATGCCATTAGGTATTTCATGTGTTTACTTTTGTATGATTTGAGACAGTTTCCATGTCATTTGTGGGAAGGCTATGCCTGACCATTAAATTTTTTAAATTTGTTATGTTTTTCAATGGGGGCATCCGTTATCTCAAAAATTAGAGCCAATCTAGCAAAACCAATGCCATATTCGGAATCAGCGACACAAAGTTACCCTAAAATCGATCAAACATCATTGGCAATAAAATTAGTGTTGACCAGTGATATTAATAGTAATATAATATTATTATTAATAATAATAACAATAATAAATAAAATAATAATAAACAGAATATATATTTTCATATCCCGCCCTTCCTCCCAGCAGGAGCCCAGTGGTTTGCTTTTATTTGGGTGCAGTTTTATTTAATTTTTTATTTTATTTATGTACAATTAAATTTTGTTAGAAACTAATTGGTTAAGCAATAAATGTAATTTTATATCAAACAACCTATTTGGAAAAGAAGGAAAATAAATGCTAACTCAGCTAATCTATATCTTTGGAAAGATATGGGTTTTGGAAGAGCTGAGCCAGTTGTTGAATTTAACAGTGGGCTATGGAATTCTTCCTGTGCTCCCTCTGCAAAACAGCATGAACAAACAACCGCACAAGAACAATTCAACAAGCAGCATGCAAGGAGGCTGTCAATATCTTTTGTGCCCTGTGTTGCCAATATATTTTGCCCAATTACTGCCATCCAAAGTCATTCAAAACTATTCATTTCAGAGCCTTGGCCACATGCTCATTTAATTAAGCCCCTCTGTCACAATTCATCTCTTGCTCCCCAGGGAAAAGAAGAACGTAAGTGCTTAGCAATGATAGTGTCAGACTGTGCCTGAACAGCAAGAATGAACAAAGGCTGCTTTTTAGCAGAGTTGCTGACCTCCCATTAAGGACCTTGCTGATGAAACTATGTTGTATCCTTGTTTTACTATTTAACTCTGATGTTATTCTGGAATATTCTAAGCATGACACTGAATGACTGCAACCGTTCAGGCAGTGCTGTTCAATCTTGTGGTCCAATGGACACTGTGCTAAATCAGAACCGTAAACATCAAACTCAGCCAAAGGAGCCAATGGATAGCTCTGGGAGAAAACAACTGCAGTTTCAACTTCCAGTCTAAAAATGGGATCAGCATATGAACAACTCCACAAGACAAGTAAGCTAAAGATTTAGAGCACTTTTGCATGTTAAAAATATAACATAAGCAATAGTTATTAAATGGTAGTAAGGAGGCAGAAAGTTTTTGCATTAAGGAAAGCTTGCAATTACAGAACCTGCATATTAAGGGTTAAAGATGTTGACACAAGCTACTGGAAACTTCACCTTCATAAGCCCCAAAAAACAAAAAGGAGTCATGCAGAAGTACAGGTATGCTTGTGCACAAGAGCTACTCATGCCAGGGGACTTCAAACATGGTAATTCTGTACAGCCAAGTGGCAAAGTTACTTTCACATTTGGCTGACAGCATAAGCAGGGATGTAGTTGTTCAGGGTCACAGGGGTGTGTGTCTTAGACCCCTTATTGTTTTGGGAGCAGAGTCCCAGCAGAGTCCCTAAGTCTCCAGCATCTTACAAGCCAATCAACATGAAAGGGGAGTGTGTTAGCCACTACAAAGAGTCTTCTGACATGCTTCCTTGTCCATTCCTGCTAATCGGAACCAGAGCGAAAGGAGGCAAATCAACCACTGAAAACACTCTCTTCAGTAGTTAACACTCTCCCCTTTCGTGCTTACTGGCTCCTAGGGACATCTGTTGTTGTGGGAGAAGGCATTAACAAGGATCTCATTCTCAACCCAGAAACAACAAAAGGGGCGGAGGGGTGTGGCTGTCAGTATCATTAACAGACCCTGCACTTCTGAATTCTCAAGTATACTACTGAGTATAAGATGACGTCTGCAAGGAACTTTTGAAAGAAACTGTGCAGACAAGTTGTTCAGATATGATGCTGCTGCACTACCCGCTGAACCAAGACATTGGTCTGGCTGTGCAGCATAATTACATCTGAAAATGCTCTTGATGTGGGCTTACACAAAAGAAGTTTCCAGTAGCTCAATCAGATTTCTTCATAGAGCAGCTTCCAACACAGCCAGCTTGGGATTGCAGTGATAAATGAGAACTGGTGGGAAAGGTACCGAAAGAGACAGGCACCAATTAATGTGGAGAGTTTGCTCAACAATTGCTCTTTTGAACTCTGCTTCTCATAATGCTGCTACTAGACCCTGGTCTGCTGCTTAGGCTAGCAAGGATTAGCACAGGCTTCACCACAGTCCCTGCACAGCTTGTAGATGTCTTTTCATGCTGGTTCAACTCATTTTACACTCAAGTGGAAGCATCCTGAAACTTCTGCAAACCTGCAATTAGAAGTCACAATAGACACAACGGTCAGATCTTCCACTATAAAAGCTTACTGTCTGTGGATAAGACAATGGGCGTAGTCTGTCATAGTCCTCTTGTCCAGCTGTATCCCACAAACCCAGATTGACTGGCTTCCCATCAACCATCACATTGGCAGAATAGTTGTCGAAGCTACAGGGTAGGAAAAAAAATTAGTTTATTCTCTTTAAACTCTAATCACTTCATGCAACACACTGCTAAATATGAGAAGACAGAGAAAGATTTGAATGTCACTTGAGAGCAGGACTCTCATCTAGAGATCCTGCCTAGCACCTTCTCTATTTTTAGGTGCCATGTCAAAACTGTTTTAGTGTTGCTTTTAATGATAGTGTATTTTTCCAATTTGATTTTGTGATGTTTTTATGTTGATTTATTTTTATATTTGTTGTTCAAGTTGTCCTGTTTTTGCTTTTAATTAAGAAAATGTAGAAATATTTCACATATATAAAACACTTATTCTTTCAAGTTTTGTCCCATGAGGCTCAACCCACTAGGAATGACTCCAGAGCAAATGGGATTTATATAAGCCCAGCTCATTTGCTTCAGTGATGCTTCTCTGGAATCCTGGTGTGTGTGCCTATACCGACACCTTACATGGTACATAGCATTACATCCAGAAAGCCCCTTACCTTGACAGGCTAGCTTTTCACGGACATGGAGCTGTAAGGTCAGACAAGCCCATTCCCTCTCTTTCTGGTTAATGGGCTGCTTCACTGGTTACAAAGGGCCAAACCCATTTTCCATCACATCTCCATAGCCCCAACCTGGCACATGTACTCTTTCAAACATACAACTGACACATACACACCTTTTCTTTTGTCATTTATGTGACTTTTACACAGTGGTGGCTGGTGCCCATTGGGACTGGTGGGACAGAAGGCAAGGGGGTTCATAGTAGGTGGAGCTGGAGTTAATGACAGGCAGAGCCAGCCGATTATAGCTTTGTCTCCATTCTCCTCCCTGCTGAGTTCTACGAGGGCAAAACTACAGAGGAGAAAGCTGACAGCCAGGAACACCTTCTGGACCGGTTGAAAGTAAGAAGGCAGGTGAGTGGGGTCTGGTTGATGGCTGATGGAGGTTGGTGGGGCAGTGCCCCGTTTGTCCTAAAGGACCAGCCTCCCATGCTTTTAGACATGTAGCATACACACCTAAATATAAAATAGCCAATGAATGAAGAAACTCGTTTGGCATGCCAAAGGATACTTTCGACTTGTGCTTCTTGAATAGTAGTCCCTAGATCCACATAGCAAGCCACTTTTGAAACAGAGGGAAATTTCAAAAGCAGCTTGTGATATGGCATTGCAGAGGAGGGAGAGGGGAATAAAACACACTAGACATGCTCAAATTCACTGTTTTCCATGAAGTAGCTCCCTCCTAAAAGTGTCCTGAAAGGAAAACTAAATGATACCATTCAGTGCCATGCACTAAATCATTTAAATCTACTTCCATTAAAAACTTATGAGAACTGAGCAAGATGACTGTGCATTTATGGCTATGGTCAGAGATCCAAGTCCAAACTCATGTTCAGCTTACTGGGTGGCCTTGTCTACCAGCTCCCCTCAGCTCAACCTGCCTCACATTGTTCCAAAGAACAGGTAAGTTCTACAGCCCTTTAGACACCACAAAGTACTAGAGATATCAGAAATGAAGTACTTACACAGTGGGTATATATTCTCCAGGAAATGCATTGGTTGTATAACTGATGAGTAGGCATGTCTTACCTACAGCACTGTTAAGAAAGAAAAAATCCATGTAACAACCAAGCCATTCAATAGAGCACAATTAAGCACCAGTATTTAAACTTGTCTTCAAACAAGGCAAACTTCATTCTCTGGCTGCATAACTAAAATATGATTTTGAGACACATGCCAACATAGAAAAAGGATCCGAATTCCTGGGCATCAGAATCCATGATTTGATTAACTTCCATGTAAAAAGCTGTGTCAGGATAAAGGGTTTCATCTAGCCTTCACCCTGATATGCTAGCTTTCCATGGGCAAGGAGCATTCAAAATGTGGCACTGGCCACACAATCTGATGTGGTGCAATGGAAAAGAGGCTGATCTAGCAATATGGCAGTACATGTTCAAACTAGCCTTCAGGCATGGCACTGATTAAGTCTCTGCCTCCCAAAGGAGCTGGGAGGTAGAGACTTAACCAGTGTTAAGTCAGAGTAGTTGTGAGAATACACAAATCATGTCAACAGCTGGCACAATGAGAACCGCTACATAAACTAGATAACAAAGACCTGGACATACTGCAGAACACTAGGCACTGCTATCAAGTGTGAGGAGCCTAAGTGGCCAGGCACACATGCCTCTAGGCCTGATGACATTTTACTTGCTCTTAATGCCTGGCTGAGTGCAGTTCTTCCTTTTCTCTTGCACCAATATTCTTGTAAGCTTAAGAATTCATGTAAATAGAAAATCCATTTCAGTTTCTCCTCCCTAAGTGCCCGTCACCACCAGCTGCCATTCATTTCCCGTCAAGTTTTCTGTATGCTTTAATTTTCTATATGCTCCTTAAAAAAGCTATACAAGTATGAAACCGCATGTTCTTATTAAAAAGGAATTAAATAATTCCACGGAGAACTAGGTCTGTCAACAGATTAGATATAATGGTAAATGGAAGCTCTGAGTTCATAGACATTGGCTGCACTAGATCATATACTGGTTTAATAAGCCAAAGTATGAATGTCTGCACACAGAGCCCAATTCTTACTTGGTATGTTGAAATTAACCCTGGAAGACTTCAATTAACAATAGTTTACCATTTCATCTAAACCAGGAAACTACAGTTACCAGGTCTGGAACAAGCCATGATCCTAAACAAACTTTACATTGCGGTTTTAGATCCTGGCTTGTTCTATACCTGGCAACGAGCAGGGGGTTGGACTTGATGGCCTTATAGGCCCCTTCCAACTCTAGTATTCTATGATTCTAACCATGTTTTCCTGGTCTGGACGTTAACTGAAGATGCTGGGCTAATCACAGAATGCTAAGAAGAGATGAGGTAAGGGACAATGCATGGATGGAACACACATAGGCTAGTGTATATCTCTGTAAAGATACAATTGTTCAAACTGGGCCAGTATACCACTGAATACTAGTTGCAGGTGAGGGAGAAGTAATAGTGGAGGAGAGTTACTGCCTTCATGTTCTATTCGTGGGATTTCTAGCTGAGGAAAAAGACACTACTCTGATCAGCCAGGGCAAGTATGTTATCCCCCAATTCCTAAGAGAGGGTGGTTTTAAAAAAAGACAAAGCTAGCAGAAACTGGAGGTAACAGCAATAGGCAATGGATTTTGGAGGACCGTTTAGCAATTTAAATATAAGACTAGAAGTCAAGAACTTTCAACATGTAATCTCAGCTCCAGGTCACTTTAGCCTTCCCAACTTGAGCAGTGAGGTAATTGCCTTGCAAGGGTGCTGATTACTGGTGTTTGGAAAGTGCTTTGAAGATGAAAGCCACTGTGTAAGCACGAAGTATAATAGACATTTGTGGAGAAATCAGGTATTGCCAGGTGTGGCTGTGTACCTTAGTATTCCTTGAACAGCCCGTTATAGCTGTTCCACTCATTTCAAGGCCTGTAGCATAACAGACCTATTCAGACAATTTTTCACCTCAGAGTGATACCCGAGAAAGATCCCTCACCACAGGGAGAAGTAGATAAATGGGGGGATCTCCTTGTTTCATTTATATGAATGCAGGATCTAAGATTTTATCCTCTGAGATCAGAGATGCCACATTCAAGTAGTCTCTGGTTCATGTATGGATTTCTCCCCAACACAGCAAAGGAACTCAGGAAGGGGAAGCAAAGGAAGCACATGCAAGCACAAGAGTGCTCCCTCCAGGTACAACTCTGAGAGCCAAATACTATCTGGATTGGTCTAGAGCCTAGAGATAAACATCCATAAGTTGACACATAGTAGTTTATACACAAATGTGCACAGGTGTAATTTTAGCTGAGCCAGTACTACACAGCACAAACATATTTCAGAGTTGGACATAGTATGGAAGAAACGCCCAAATTCTGTTTCAAGAAAACCCAGCAATCTGCACCCATAAAAGTTGAGTCACATGTCACATTAAGTCAGTTTACTTTAAACCACAATTTAATATACTCAATTTTTCCCAAGTTGCTCCTTCCCTATTCCTGGTGCACCAGTGAGGAAAACAAACCACAGGCGGGCTTTGCATTGTGTGCAAACCAGCAATCCTGGTTTGCTTCCTTCAAACCAACCCCAATCAGAAAGCTAAGAACAAACTTTGGCTTCTCAATCATCACTTGTTTTTAGGGAAACAAAGGTCAAGCACTGGTTCACATTTTTTGTAGCAGAACAGGAACAACTTGGGAACTTATATTTATTTTTAAAATGTTTATATACCGCTATTCATAAAAAAAATCAAAGCAGTTTACAACATATACGATATAAACCATACAAATTCAGTTAACATCACACATGATAAAACCATATAAACATTTAAAATAAATAGTAATTAACTACTGCAGAAAGATGTCTTCTCAATTGCCTGTATAACCCTGGTGACATAGAAAAGTTTTCAGCAGGTGTTTAAAAGTCAGAACAGAAAGTGCGTGCTGAATCTCTATCAGAAGATTCCACATGGTTGTTGACATTAAAGGCTCAATTTCTTGTTGTCAAATGAGCCTTGCCAACTCAGGAGATGAGCAACGATGCTTCTGCAGAGGATCTCAGTGACTGAGCTGCAGTATACGGGTTCAGGCATTCCTGAACTGCTTTTGAGCAGGATGCATTAATTAGCATGCTGCTCAATTTTTCTATTGGACTTTTCCACTGTGTACCATGTCCTTGAGTAAAAAGTCTTTCACCACCTGCTTTTCTCCAACTCTCCATATGATGGGAAGCCTAACCAAACTACTCAAAACCATTCCAGAAAGAAGTGGTGAGAGATTTCAAGTCAATCTCAGAAGAATCAAGAAAATTGGTTCTACAGCGGTCCTATGAGCATGTCAAGCAGTTCCACTAAAACTGACAAGGAAGTGCCAACAAGAACAAACAGGTCCCACCAGCCTCCGCTGTAGAATCCTTCCATGCTAGGCTTCCTGCCTTCTCAGCATGCTGGCTCTGTGTCCTATGAATCAGTTCTGTACAGACACTCTGCTCCAAAATGAAGGCTTCATCTGTCCAGACTTCATGATTCATTCAATTCAGGTGCATGTATAGCTGTGAAACATCTCAGTGAAGCCCACTCCTCTCTATGGAAAAACTAAGGAGAAGATGCTGGATGTGTAATTATTTTAAAGTGTAGAATTAAATCAGAAAGTTGTTAGGTGAGCAGTTATTTTAACTATGCCCTGCCTGACCTTTTATTTGTACTAACAAAGTTGGTTTTGAAAGCATGATTGGAAATACAGTTTTCAGTCAAGATTGCATATTCCATAAGATCTTTCTAGGGTATTTTTTCTAAATCTGGGGAATAAATTGTTTAAAGTCTATGTTTTGGATTATCATAATATGGCTTATTCAAATACCCATAAACATATTGTGTTGTGTGAATACGCTAGACCTAAAATAAAATAATTCACTTGACATCTTGACAGTAATATTATGGCATACCATGTTTCTGCACGTATTACATACACAGAGCAAATTCAAGAAAGGAGTCAGGGGGTGCTATGAAAGTGGATGTGACCATGGCACAGTATGCCAAATTGGTGGGAACAAAGAGATTCATGAAAACTTCAGCTTTTATATTTGTTTAAATTGTTAGCTCTTATTGCAGGAGAACAGAGTCTCAGAACTGGAAAAACTAGAAATGGGACCTCTGATGTCAGTAATCAAAATGTCCGCATCTCTTTGCATATTCTTCCCACCTGATTGCTGTTATCCAAATCCATCCCTACCTTCCCAATTCTCACCAAGAAAGTTTGGCGTGCCTAGAACATCAAGAAAATCAAATATATGAATTCAAATTCAGTTAACATATTCCAAGAGGCACATTTGGATTTGAAAGAATGCAGTAAGTTTCTACATACATTTACTATATACTCAGATGCAGAGTAGCACAGGTTGGAACTGTTCAGGCAAGAATAGACATTCAAATGCTTTTTTAAAAATGACCAAATCCAAGCTATTACTCTTATTCCTAAAGTGCTGTACAGCAAATACAATAAAATGTAATAAAGATCCCACCTGCAGACTTATAAATTAAAGGACATTATAAATTAGGTCTTTCATCAAACTTTAAAGTAGCCATTGTAGCATATCATTTGCCAATTGTAACACTAGTGGTATGCTGTACATTACTACTCATATGCCCGTCAACTGTTATATGCAGCTAAGCCTTTGGAAAATAAGAACAATATGACAAAGCAGTAAAGGTAGCCAACAGGCTACAACTGTACCGTTACATGAATCATGGCTGTAATCTACCGATTTAAAGTTTTTTTGGCATCAGTTCTTGTGGATATAACTGGACTAAAGCTGAATTTCCATTGTTATGCAAAGAGGGTTTTTTGGATTTATATGTGTGGAGTCCAATTCAATAATATGGAGCAAAATGGCTATTTGCAATCTGCGGAGTATGATGGGGTATCTCCCAAGTCGTTATATTTTTTATACAGTTTTCTATACCATCGTTCATCCTAAGGGATGTCAGAGTGGGGCAAAACACCATTAACACATGTAACAGTCATCAATTTAAAGAATTCAACCATGTAAACAATTCAGTAGCAATTTAAAAACAACCATTTGCAGCCTACAGTCCTCACTCAAATGCTAACACAAACAGATGCATTTTAAGTTGCAACTTAAAAAGCCATTGGGGCTTATCTCATGTCAATGCAAGATGGCCAATGCCTATTGTGTGGACCAGAAGAAGGGCTTCCCTCTCCCGCCCCCTTCAGAACAGAGGGCCTGACTTGGAAGATATATGGTGATCCTTCAAGTATTTGGGTCAGAAATAATTTAGGGCTTTATATGCTAAGGACTGATATTGTATGATCTCCCTTTGCCCTTCCACTTAATTTAACAATGACATTCTGTACTAGTAGCAGCTTCCAGGAAGTCTTCAAGGGGAGCCCATGCACAGTGACTATAATAGTCTAACCTGAAGATTGCCAGAATAAGGATCACTGAGGATAGGCTATTCTCATTCAGGAAAGGCTGTAGCTGACAAACTAACTGTAGCTGAAAATAGGCACTCTACCTGGGCCTCAAATGACCTAAAAGGAATAAACCACTCCTTTAGAGGGAGTGTGACACCCTCCAGAACAGGTAATTCCCCCAACTCCTGTACACACGAACTGGCCACCAACACCACCTGCATCTCATCAGGATTCAGCTTCAGTTTATTGCCAATCTATCTCATCACTGACTCCATGCACGGTTCCAGCACAGGCATGGCATCATCTTATTTGGATAGAATGGAAAGATATCACTGGGTATCATCAGCATACAAACAATACCGTGTCCCAAATCCCAGAATGGCCTCTCCC
The DNA here is from genome assembly GCF_030035675.1 of Rhineura floridana. Taxonomy (NCBI): domain Eukaryota; kingdom Metazoa; phylum Chordata; class Lepidosauria; order Squamata; family Rhineuridae; genus Rhineura; species Rhineura floridana. The sequence continues at coordinate 15,479,806 of NC_084496.1, forward strand.
AGAGGTTAAACAGAGGTTAAACAGCATGTGGGACAAGATGGAACCCTGTGGGACCCCAAAGTCCATGGACCAAGGGGTTGAGCTGAAGTTCCAATTGGCTACACTCTGGCGACGGTTCCAAAGATAGGAACAACTACTACCTCAGCAAACAGCTCCTGGAGGATGCCGTAGTTGATGGTATCAAAAGCCACCAAGAGACCAAGGACAGTCAACAGGGTGACACTCCCCTAATGCAGGTCACTAATCAGGAATACCAAGGCCAATTCAGTGCCAAACCCCCGGGCTGAACCAAGACTGAAATGGGTCCAGATAATCCACTTCTTCCCAGCAGACCTGAAGTTGTCCCACCCCCCTCTTGGCCAAATGGAAGAAGTGGCTGGTTCATGAAGTAAATCAATTTGTGGGTTTTTTTTGTCTGGCCTAAAGCTCAACCTGCTACATGTTGCTCTCTTCAAATATGGTTATTTGGTGTAAGGGGCAAGATGGTTCTTAATATCCCAACTACATGTAGATGTAGGGCAAGGGAGCGGCCACTTTAGTTGCCATAATATAACTGAGAGCTGGACGCAGACAGCCCTCTCCTCCTCTCAAGACAAGCTAATGGGCTTATGGTAGTTATAAATCACAGATTTACGTATTTATTCAACATAGCATATTTGCCTTTAACAAAAATTGTAATTGGTTTTGCATCATGTATGAAACTCTGGAGAGCCAATGCTAGTCACTGTACTGAGCTAGATGGCCTACCAATTGTCTGACACGCTATAAGGCAGCTTCTTATGTTCCTACTATTATAGAATGTATGTGAACTTTTCAGACAAGATACAGCTAAACTAGCACTGGGAAACTGCAGGGTTATATTGTCCTTTTATGTTATATTGATTGCTGAAACTCTGCATATAAATCGGTTCTAGATAACCTCATCAAACAGGTAAAGTGATTGGCTTATCTCGAGCTCTGCTAATTCTTGGACTGTCATCAGTCTTTAGAATTTGACCTCTCATACATACACTTTTGAATTATATTTCATCAGTTATCTTGATTTTATCTCACAAGAACCTTATTCTTTATTTGTAACCTGAAGACTAAACCAAACACAACATTACACACACTGGTGGTGATACTACTTATTTGCAGTTCTTGGAGAAGCTACACAGATTTGTTGTGATGTTATAGTCAGACAACACAGGATTTTTGTTTCTATTTTTAAAAAAATCTAACTGGATAGGACTAGTCTTGTTTTCCAGCTGGCCTCCAATGCTCCTTCAAGCTCTGATATCCAGAAGAAGGGGGGGAAAGAGATGGTGGCAACTGCCTTGCCTCAAAAATTGAAAAATTGCAGAGTTGAAACACGCATACATACAGTAGGGCCCCGCTCATACAGCGAGTTACGTTCCGGACCCCCGCTGTAAAGCAAAAACTGCTGTAAAGCGGATCCCTTTGACTTACATTGATCAAAATGGTGCCCGGCAGCAAAAAACCACCGTAAAAGCGGAACAAGCGCTGTAAAGCAGGGCCTTTCTACAATTCACAACCGCTGTATTAGTGGAATGCTGTAAAGAGGGGCCCTACTGTAGCATATTGTTTATAACAGAAGCCATGCTATAACAAAAAGGGCACCTGACAATGTTATCTATACTTACACCTTTACAGAATACCATCAACACATAGGCATATTTCTATAATTGCTACGTGTTGGGATAAGTAAAAGTTACCACTGTGTAACACAACACTTATTGGTGGTATCACCTAAACATATAGGCTTCTTTCCTAGTTCCTCTCATCTTCTGCAATAACCAAGAAAAGCCATGATGGGGCTGTGCACTGGTATTGAACCAGCACTTTGGAGAAATGGTTTTAAATTCCAATTCAGTCAAAAAGCTCACTCACTTTCTCTCTATTCTACCCACAGGGTTGTAGGTAGAAGTAACAGAAAAACAAATAGAAGTAGGCATGAATCTCAGTGGTGGAGACTACTTGAAACTGAGGTCATCCAATGAAATTGAATGATGGGAGATTCAGGAGTGACAAGTAAAGTACTTCTTCACAAAACACCTTGTTAAACTATGAAATTCACTACCATAAAATGTGGTAACTTAAAGCCATCTAAGCTGGTGGCAAAGCAGAATGGACAAATTCATGTAGAGTAAGACTCTGCCTACTAGTCACAATGGCTATATTCTACCTCCAGAATCAGAGGCAGCATATATCTATATACCAAGTTGATGGGGAACAGGAGGAGGAGGAGGCTTTGCCCTCATGCTCTGCTTGTGGACTTCTCAAGCGGTGACTGGTTAGCCACCACAGGAAACAAAATACTGGCCTCGATAAGCCTTTCGGCAGATATACAAAATCATAATGGTTGAGTTGCGAGGGACCTATAAGGTCAAAGAATCCAACCCCTGCTCAATGCATGTATCCAACTTAAAGCATATATTATAGGTGGCTGTTCAGCTGCCTCCAGGTTTGGAAAGCCCACCACCTCCCTAGGTCATTGGTTCCATTGTCATACCGCTCTAACAGTTAGGACGTTTTTCCTGGTGTTCAGCCACAATTTGGCTTCCTGTAACTTGAGCCAATTATTCCATGTCCTGCACTCTGGGATGATCTAGAAGAGATCCTGACCTTCCTCTGTGTAACAACATTTCAAGAACTTGAAGTGCTATAGTATCTGTCCTCAGCCTCCTCTTCGCAAGGCTAAACATGCCCAGTTTTTTCAGTCGCTCCTTATAGGGCTTTGTTTCCAGTCCTGATCATCCTTGTTGTCCTCCACTGAACCTGTTCCAGTTTGTCTGCATCTTTCTTAAAGTGCAGTGTCCAGAACTGGACGCAGTACTCAAGATGAGGCCTAATCAGTGCCGAATAGTGGGGAACTAGTACTTTATGCAATTTGGAAACTATACTTCTGTTAATGCAGCCTAAAATTTGTCTTTTTGCAGCCACATCGTACTATCGGCTCATATTCAGCTTGTGATCAACAATTCCAAGATCCTTCTCACATGTAGTGTTTGGTTTTTTGGTTTTTTATTCCTAGGTGTAGTGCACTTATCCCAGTTAACATTTCATTTTGTTTTCAGACCTATGCTCCAGCCTATCAATATCAGTTTGATGTTGTTTCTATCCTCCAGGGTTATAGCTATTCCTCCCAATTTTATATCATCTGTACATTTGGTAAGTATTCCCTGCACCTCTTCATCCAAGTCATTAATAAAAATGTTGAAGAGCACTGGGCCCAGGACTGAGCCCTGTGGTACTCCTCTTGTTACTTCCCTCTGCTTTGAGAAGGAACTGTTGATAAGCACTTTGTGATACGATTTTGTAGCCAACTGTGCCAGCCCAACTCTAACGGAGCTCTTCTTGTGTTCTTAGGAGGGAAAAACAAGTTTATCCTTTTACCTCAGTAGTGTCTTCAAGTATACCCTTTTACTTTCTGCCGTACCGACTCCGACTTCAAAATAAATTTTGATTGACAAATTTTTAAAAATATAAATTCAAAATGTCAAAGAAGCTTCCCATGAAGTCAGCTGTAGTTGAGCATTTCACCATAACTCAAGATGGAAAACATTTTGTGTCAGTGTATGACACAGGACCTAGATGAAGACAAATGCTGTGATGCCAAGATCAGCGCATATTCAGGCAGCGATAAAAATGCTCCTATGAGAGCTTTCAATTTAAAAAGACATTTACAGCCCTTTCCAGCGCTGTGGAGTTGGAAGCAATTCTGGGTGGAGTCAGAGTCAGACAGTAGAAAAATAGAGGAGTCGGAGTCTGAGGTTTGGCATACCAACTCCACAGCCCTGATACTGCCCCACAGCCAAAGCTCTCTGACTTGTTCAGAGAGGAGGGAGGAGAAAATGAGAACAAAAGCAAACCTGAAACCGGGAACACTTGGGAATCTCACTGTCAGGGACCCTACATATTGAGTGTGCAACACACTGCACCCACACAGGGTCTTTGTGGAGTACACCAGCCCTCCTTTCACACACACCTATCATAATTACTGTTAGTCATACTGTACACAACAGTGGCTCCCAAACCCTTTCCAAGCTGACCCACCAAAAACACATTGCTCAGGAACTCCACGTGATCAGGAGTCTTACACATTATCTGTTTAGTAGTGAGACCCTCTGAAGGCTTTTGCATATGGAAACCAAGGATGCTAGCAGAGTAGGGTGGAAAAGCACTAAAGCACAAGTAGCTAAGTTTTGTAAGGATAATATTTTCTTCCCCTGATGTAATGTGTACCAAATTAAACTCGAGAAGTTCTGGTACTCCCCTATCTGCACTAAAACCAAAATCAAGAGTCAAAGGCAGGGCTAAAAAAATACTTGGAAATTAGAATTATGCTTTAGATGTTACCCAGAGCTAGGAAAAAACAAAGGATTTCTAGGCAGTGTCATAACATTTTTAACTGGGAACTTTCAAGCATTAGATAAATTTGGATCACATATGAGGAGAAAGCTGCCATTTCCAGGTATATAGTTCCATTTTAGTATTTTCAGCTCTGAAACATAGCTAAGCTCTAAAACCCAAAAATGTGTTCATCACTGTTCTTATGTGTAAAGGTTAGACCTCAGAGACAGACAGCAAACTTCTAGTTTAAAGTATTACTATTATATGCTTAAACTGTACATGACAATCTTAACGGATAAGATGGCATATACCATTAATATTCCAAAGAAGTCTGAAGCAAACGTTCATCTCACTAGTTTCTTTAAATTTTCAACCTGATTCATTACTTCTAAGCAAACATCTTTAGGATCAGGGCAATGAGTTCAATGGGATTGACAATGTAGTAAATAAACTTAGTAGCACAGCTTTAAACAACTTCTGCATGAATTTAGGAACTGGGTTTCCTTTGTTAACCTTAAAACAAAGCAGAGGTTTTGACATCAATATCACAGCAAGCCAAAAAACAATACACCAGCCACTGAATTTTGAAAGTCCCGTCTAAGGGACTCTACACATTCCACACCTCACCAAAATCTACACAGACACCATTATTTCCCCAGTGCAATACTTGAAAAGCCAGATGTTTAAAGTCTCATAACAAATACGCATATTTTTGGAGATTATCCTTTTCCACTATAAAAGCATTGCTGACCAGTTTAAGCCTTGAAGCAGTGTGTTGTTGCCAACACACATGAGGATTGCCTCCCGTGGAAAGAAACCCCTCCCATTGTATCACTATCTCTAAAAACACTAAATGTATGCAGTCATTTCCCCCCTATGCCCAGCCCTCTCCTTGCTGCTAAAGCAAGAAAATCCTGTAGCACTTCTACTGAGAAGTTATTCAACAGCAAATGGTGAGCAAGTGCTATAATACTGAGTCACCCCCACATAAGACTTATAGCTCAATGTTATACACATTTATTCATTAGACAAATCCATTAAGTTCTTTGGAGGTTTACTCTGAATGAGGACAGGCTTGCTGGAGCCTTGCTTACAAAATCACCCCACACGCCAATGCCCTGCCCGGCTTGCATGGACAAATTGGGAAGACAATGGCTGCTATCCTAAACATATTGACAAGGGAGTAAACTCCACTGAACAGAATGGCAATAACTTCTGAGTAAAGACACATAGAATTCAGTTGTTGAACGATAGTTCAACAAGAGTTGGAGGGCCCCCCAGGTCCACATAGCCAAAAAGCACAAAAAGACAACTGGGGTGCTATGGAATGCTAATGCTGCTTCGAGTACTCACAACTTAGGTTCATTCATTTTAATGGCTCTACACAGAGTAGAACTTAGGTGGATACAACCCCTGGAAATCAGGAGTTGTATCCTGGTAAATTCTACTCAGAATAAATTAATGAACCTAAATTAGTCATCTCCATCAATTGCAATGGGTTTACTCTGAGTAGGCCTACACCAGATACAAAGTTTGACACGAGAAGCCCCTTCTTTCCCCGAACTTCTCTCCTAGGTAGTTGGAAAAGCCAGAAAGACATATTGTGTGTATTTGCGTATGCACTTGGGGGGGGGGAGTGCGGACAGAAATAGGAGATGGTACTTCTGTGTTGGGCAGCGTACTTGTACATGTTTTTGGGGTGCACAGATGTGGCAAATACGCCTTCTGTGTTGTGCTTGACCAATGAAAACTATATTCCCTCTCCATGATCACAACGGCCCAGCACTCGCCTCGCCTGCACCCCCTTCCCTCTGGCACCTCCTGTTCTCCCAAGGAAAGGCGCCCCCTCAGCCTGCCCTCTTCCCAGGCCCGCCTCACTCAGAATTGTCCCTCTGAGGGAATGAAGGCGAGGGCCCTCCTAGAAAGAGAGTGAGGGAGAAAGGCGACGGCATCCCGGGCATGAGCCACGACGCTCCTCCGGGCACTTACCCGTCTCCCACCACCACACACTTAATGGCCTGCATCGCCGGGGCGGCTGCTTCGTCGCTGGTCCCTGTTGCTCTCTGAAGTGGGCGACGAAGAACCCGCGAGACTTCGGGGCTTGTGCGAGCGTGGGGGGAGGGAGGAGGAAAGACTCCCGACCGCCTCCGCTTTTTCACGAGGCAGTAAACTGGGGGGAATGGTTACGGTGGCGCTGGAGGAACGGCCACCACCCAAAGCGCGGGGCGGACGGACGGGCGGGCGAGCGGAACTGCAGGGAAACAGGAAGCGGCCGCTCCGCTCACATCCGGCCTCGCGGCCTCTCCTCCCCTCAGGAGCAATGGGCCAACCTGGACCCGCCTTCGGTGTTCCTTGTTTGGCCTAGCCTGGCCTAACTCACGCCCGAGTCGCTGTAGGGGAGTAGCGACACACTCGGCACACCTTCGGGAAACCTCGGAGATGGTGTTTTTTTTCCTTAAAAAAAAAAATACTGTTCGAATGCTCAGACGGCGCCTCGATCGGACAGCATTCGGAAACGCTCGGCTTTCGGGAATGTTCGGAAGGACTCGGGGGAGCTGTCGAATGAAAGGGTTTTTTCCGTCGTTCGGAAGCGATCCTCCAGTCTCTGTCCCCTCTCAACCAGTTCGGACATCGGCATCAGTTTAGAAGGGGTCGACATCTTTGTGCTACTAACTTACTCAGAAGCCGTGAGGGGGACTGGGAGCGCTTATTAGTTTTTCGTTCCCGACTTATCTGTCGTGGTAGCCATTTCAATGTATTTTTATATGTGCTATTTTTAATATAATAAATATAGCGATTTTCCTTAATAAGTAAAGTGACTCACCTAATAACCATGTATAAATCTATATCATCTCGAAATTTTGGATGTTCATTGTAGTACAGCTATGTCCAGATTCCGAAAAGGTCATTCAAAAGTGTTTTTTTTTAAAGTTTTTTTAAAAAAGCCAGACATTAAGAATACTGTTATCACTGCTGCACACTGGGTCAGCACCTTTTGCTTTGTGCCTTTAGCAGCTATATGGACAGGTCAGAATTCAACAGGTTAGTGTGGGAGGCAGTGATCAAACATACTTCACTTATGCCTACTGAGGGGCTTCCCCAACCTGATAGCTTCGAGATGTTGGAGAATACAACTCCCATCAACTTCAGCCAGCATAGCCAATGGTCAAGGGATGATGGGCTATAATATGTAGTTCAAAATATCTGGAGGGCACTGGGGTTGAGAAGGTTGTAGGATCTGGCAGAAGCCCCTCTAAGCCACGTGCCAGTGGTGGGTGGGTGGGTTCAAAAGCAAAAGTGGACAAAACAACAAATGTGAATTTTACCTTTGCGCACTAGGCTAATTTCTAGACACACTAAACCCTCTCTTGTCTCCCATCCATGGAAGCATCATTCCAGCCAGATAAAAACACTGAGGGAAGGTGCAAATCAGGTCCAGTGAGGGATGTAATTTAAAGAATAGGTGTTGCCTGATAGAGAGGGCCTGGAGGGGCACATTTGGACCCCGGGCCTCACGTTCCCCATCCCTGGTCTGTACTGACAAAAGCAACAGACTTGTGGCACCTTAAAGGCTAACGGATGCATTGTGGCTTCCGTCTCAATAAATCTGTTCGTCTTGAAGGCACAGGTCACCAACAGGGTGTCCATGGGTACACATGTGCCCACAGAGGCTTCTGTAGGGTGGTTTAACAATCAATCCCACTTCCCAGGGGACTCTGAGAATTGTAGTTCTGTGAGGGGAATAGGGGTATCCTGACAACTCTCAGCACCCTTAAACTATAGCTCCCAAGACTCATTGGGGCAAGCCATGTATGCTTAAAGTGTGTAATACTGCTTTAAATGTATAGTGCAGATGGGGCCTAGGTTTGCACTATATCGCTGTGATCTGTGACATTTGCTTCTCTAATAGTATCTTTATGATTTCTTTGCCAGACCAACACTCTGCTATCATTACTATGTACCTGTGTATTTTGTGCAATTCTGTAGTGAAGACTTGCATGTCTGATAGACATTTAGGAAAACAGAAAACTATCTTATACTGAGTCAGACCACTCGTCCATCTTAGTATTGTCTGTTACACTAATTAGCAGCAGCTCTCTAGGCTTTCAGGCCGGGATCTCTCTCAGAAGATGTCAGGGATTGAATCTGGGATTTTCAGCATTCAAAGCAGATACTCTACCACTGAGCCACAGCCAGCGGACTGGATTTTAATAATGTCACATTTTGCCCCTCTGTGAAACACAGGGAAACCAACTCACATAACTTTAGGAAGTCTGCTTCCTGTTAATTTTTTATTTTAGACATTAGGATGGTAACTAAAGCACAGCCACTTGCATCAATTATACTATTATATTACAATAATAGATTATAACTCCCACCAGCCCCCAAGAGTTGTGATCATACTATTTACAAATCTGATAATGTTCCTTTCCTCAATTCTTACATATTTAAAATGTGGACAAACAGTTCTTAAGTACCCAATGTGAAGAGGAAGTCCATTTAAAACAAACATTTCAGAAGTTGCGTAATGTGACTTTATATGTGTATGTTGGCAGAAGAACAGCATGATTACTGTATCTGGGTGTGGATTGGCAGAATAATCATGCTGATGTAATCCTGGAAAATTTGACACAGAAATATAAAAGTTAAGGAAATAAGTTGAGTTTTTTGAGGAACTGTGTCTATATTTTTAATGGTGGCTAATACTGAAATATGCCCAGTGTTGTTTGGCAAAGTTGCCATCTTCACCACAATAACAAAAAAAGAAAAGCAATTTTGAAGGTAAAACCTGCTTGCAGTGCAGTCCTATATATATTACTCAGATGTAAGCCTCAATAAGTTCAGCAGGGTTTAAGTAGGTAGAAGACTGCAGACCATATGTGATTAATATTCACCATCCAGACTTGGCTACCATGCATATAACTTACAACGATTATAACTTTTTAAAAAAAACTTCTTAGAATTATAGTCTGGGTTTTCCTACTAGACTTTTGAGTCAAAAATACAAATCAGAAAAGGCTGATTAAATAAATATTTGCTGATTAATCCTGAGTTTTAGTTGTTGAATATTTACCAGTTGCTGGAAATCACAGGAGGGGGAGAGTGCTCTTGTGCTCAGGTCCTGCTCGTGGGCTTCCGATAGGTATCTGGTTGGCCACTGTGAGAACAGGATGCTGGACTAAATGAGTCATTGGCCTGATCCAGCAGGGCTTTTCTTAGGTGTTTAATAATTAGTTAAATTAATGACGGCTGCAATCCTATACCTACTTACCTGGGAATGAGCCCCATTGAACTCAGAGAGACTGACTTCTGTCCTGAATAGGTTGTTGCTTTTTTAAATTGGATTTCTTACCTGCCCTTCATCATAAGGTCCAGATTACAGCAATATAAAAATATAGTATTAAAATCAGTCACTAGGATTGTAGTCTAATTTTTCCAGAGCTTTTTTTTCGACAAGATCGGCCACACAGGGCCTTCTCTCAATCCCGCCAACAAAAACAGCCAGATTGGCGGGTACAAGAGAGAGGGCATTCTCAGTGGCGGCCCCCACTCTTTGGAACTCCCTCCCACAAGATCTCCGGCATGCCTCTTCCCTAAATGTATTTCGGAAAGCCTTAAAGACCTGGCTTTTTCAGCAGGCCTTCGGGGTATCCGGGGAGGGTTAATCGATATAATTGTAATGCCTCCTACCCAGTTTTAATATTGTTGTTGTAGATCTATTGTTTTTATTGTATTACTGTATTTTATTAATTGTATTTTAATAATTTTGTAAGTCGTCTAGAGTGGCCATTGGCCAGATAGGCGACGAAGAAATTAAATTTATTATTATTATTATTTCTGTTATAGTACTGAAGCTATAAAATATATTCTCTGGGAAAGTCTGTTTCAGGGATAGGAAACCTGTCGCCTCCAGGTGGCGGTGGATTCCAACTCCAATGAGCCCCAGCCAAAGTGGCTAACAGTCATGGGAGTAGTAGTGGACAGGATCCTTGGAGAGGTGAGGCCCACTACATGTCTGTTAGACCCTTGCCCTTCCTGACTTATTAAAAGTGCCAGAGGGGGCCTGGCCGAGTGGGTGAAGGAAGTGCTCAATGCTTCCCTACAACAAGGCAGAGTTCCAATGTGCCTAAAGGAGGCAGTTGTAAGGCCTTTGCTGAAAAATCCCTCCCTGGACCCCTCTATTATGGATAATTATCGGCCAGTGTCTAATGTCCCATTTCTGGGCAAGGAAATAGTGCGTGTGGTGGCCTCCCAACTACAGGGATTCCTGGATGAAATGGATTATCTAGATCCATTTCAGTCTGGTTATGGGACGGAGATGGCTTTGGTCACCTTGGTAGATGACCTACACAGAGAACTGGACAGGGGGAGTGTGTCCCTGTTGGCTCTGTTGGACCTCTCAGTGGCTTTCGATACCATCGACCATGGTATCCTTCTGGGTCGCCTTACGGGGATGGGACTTGGGGGCACCATTTTACGATGGCTCCTTTCCTTCCTGGAGGGTCGAACCCAGAAGGTGGTGCTGGGAGATTCCTGTTCGACTCCTTGGCCGTTGGCCTGTGGGGTCCCTCAGGGTTCAGTTTTGTCCCCCATGCTATTTAATATCTACATGAAACCGCTGGGAGAGCTTGTCCGGAGGTTTCGGGTTCGGTGCCATCAGTATGCAGATGACACCCAACTCTACTTCTCCTTTCCACCTAACTCCAAGGAAGCTGTCTTGGTTTTAAACCGGTGTCTGTCATCAGTGGTGGACTGGATGAAGGCAAACAAATTGAAGCTTAATCCAGACAAGACAGAGGTGCTCCTGGTCAGTCAAAAGGCAAATCAGGGAATAAGGATTCAGCCTGTGCTGGATGGGATTACACTCCCCCTGAAGACGCAGGTTTGCAGTTTGGGTGTGCTCCTGGACTCAGTGTTAAATTTGGAGTCCCAGGTTTCTGCGGTGGCCAGGAATGCTTTTGCACAGTTAAGACTAGTGCGCCAACTGCACCCGTTCCTGGAGTCATCTGATCTGGCTATGGTGACACATGATTTGGTTACACCCCACTTAGACTACTGTAACGTGCTCTACGTGGGGCTGCCTTTGAAGACTGTTCGGAAACTTCAGTTGGTGCAACGAGCGCAGCCAGAATGTTAACTGGGGTTGGTTACAGGGACCATACAACTCCCCTGCTGCAACAGCTCCACTGGCTGCCAGTCTGTTTCTGGACACAATTCAAAGTGCTGGTTATGACCTATAAAGCCGTATATAGCTTAGGTCCGGGCTATTTGTCAGACCGTATCTCCCTATATGAACCTGCCCGGGCCCTAAGATCTTCAGGAGAGACCCTCCTCACAATCCCAACACCTTCACAAGTGTGACTGGTAAGGACATGAGATAGGGCCTTTTCGGTGGCTGCCCCTAGGCTCTGGAACTCCCTCCCTAGGGAGGCAAGAATGGCCTCCTCTGTGCAGTCCTTCCACTGACAGCTAAAGACTTTTTTCTTCCGGCAGGCCTTTGGAACTGAAGGTTTTAAGGGTAGTGACTGAAGAGAATGCTGTATGTTATTGTTTTACTTGTATGCTCCTAAACTGGGTTGCACTGTTTTAAGTGTATATCTAACTGGTTTTAACATCTTAATAGTTTAATCCTGTTTTAATGCTGATTTTATATGTTTATATGTTTTATATTTTTATAGGTTCTTAATGATATGTACTTATTTTTATCTGGAAGTTGCCTTGAGTTCCAGTTTGGAAAAAGGGCAGGGTATAAATAAAGATGATGATGATGATGATGATGATGATAATAATAGTCTTAACATTTGGAGGGCCACAGTTTCCCAGTCCTTGGCTCTATTACTGCTTGCCTTTTGATGGGCAGTGAAAATTTGTTTTTTCTGTACTTTTGGGCTGCGTGTTACCTCATGTGACACTTATTTGTAAACTTGTCTGAGATATTTGTATGCTGTGGATTTTTATTCTGGTTTTTAGTTAAGCTGGTTTTTTTTAAATAAATCATTATTTTATGCTTTTAGTGTTTTTTAGTGTTTTTGTTTGCTGCCCTGGGCTCCTTCTGGGACGAAGGGCGGGATATAAATGTATAAATTTAATAAACAACCACAACAATAATAGTTGTTTTTAATGAGATTGTATATTATTTTATTGTTAACTGCACTGAGTACTTTTGGCTAGAATATGTAGGACAGTATTTTTATTAGACCAGCTAAAATGTCACAAAATGGTGAGCAAGCTTTCAACCTCTCCAGAACTCTTCTCCGGGCAAGAACAGATGGGTTGGGGAGGAGAAAAAAGCTAAATTGGTTAAAGCAGTTCTACAGTAGAAGGTAGGAGGAGAGAAGTGTCACAGGAACAGCTGTTGCTCAGTCAGTGTAGTAGAGCTCTGCCTTGCTTGCACAAGGTCCCAGGTTCCATCCCCAGCATCTCCAGGTAGGTCTAAGAAATAAACCAGTCTGAAATCTTGGAGAACTTTGCCAGTCTTTGCAGACACTACTTAGCTAGACGGACTGATGGTCTGAATCAATATAAGGCGGCTTCCTATGTTCCTTTTTTCATACATAGGAAGGAGAATGCCATTTATAAGATAGGACCGGCTGTCGCCACTGTTTTAAAAGTATTTACATAAAAACATAAATATTTTCTTCACAAGTCAGGGAGTTTATAACACAGTAATCAGGTCTTTGATTTAGTTTGTGATTTACTGGTATCTGCAAAATACAGGATGCATATGCACCTATACATCCAGTTTGTTGCATATACAGTATACACTCTTGGAAGTTGTAGCTGGCTGCCATCTTTTCAACATGTGCACACTGTATGTGGTGTGCATTCAAGGATAAGTCACAGTCTGCATTTGGTTTTCATGCTTTTGGTACAGGAATATGTAATGCTTGTACCACCTTTATACAACAAGATCAAAATGGGCCAAATCCTGATCCTGTGCATTTTTATTTAGAAGTAAATTCCAGTGAGTTCAGTGAGGCTTCCTTCCAAGTAAGCGTGCACAGAATTGCAGTTAATTATCATGAGTATATATGCATGGGGCTGCAGCCATGTAGCCTGATCCTGTATATGTTTACATGGAAATCCACACAAGCTCTGCAAATGTTCTTTGAAAGCCTCCTCAGCACTCGTCAGTTGAAACGTCTCACGTGTACAAATACACCCAGCAGACTCAAGTTGTAATCCCTCTCTTGCCTTTTTTCACCTTTAGCGAGAATAGGCAGAAATGTACAGAAAGTTTAGTTAATGAGACCTGTCCGCCACAAAGGATTAGCAATAGCCCAGTCCTATTATATTTATCTGTTTATTATATTTAAATTCCACCTTTCCTCCAGGACCTCAAGGTGGAGTATAAACATGGTTTTCCTCCTCCCAATTTTATCCTCACAGCAACTCTGTAAGGTAGGTTAGGGTATGAGATAGTGACTGGCCCAAGTCATTCAGTTAACTTCATGCCCAGCGGGGATTTTATGCTTTAAAATTTGTTGTACACCACTGAGTTTTTAAATGAGGAACTGTCTATAAATATTATTATAAATTAACTAATAGGCAAAAAACCTTGCGGTTTAAGAATGTACCTATAGCCAACAGATATTTCTATCAAACCTTAAAAAGCAGGGAAATTGGGCAGCTATAGTAAATGCACCAGGGGAGCAGCAGACCTGACCTCCTCTCTTGTACTGCCTTACAAATTTGTCAAAATCCAAAATACAATTTGGGTTGGTCTTTCACAGTCCAATCCAGTTCCTGTGTAGCTTGGAAGAATTTGGTAACATGTGCCTCTGAGGATATGGTGAGAGGTGGCAACACCTGCCATCTCCAAGGGTGGAGAATTAAATTTTTGTATGTTTGTTGGTATTCTTCTTTTTGCTTCTTTTCTGTATTACTACTGTTTCTACAGATCATCTAACCTAGAAAATTATATTTATCTGTTCCGGGAAGGGTGACTTAGCCTGTGCCTGCTTTTGAGACGGGCTCCTGCCTCAAAAGAAGCTTATTCAGATATATCAGTCAGTTTTTTTTTTTTTTTGACTGATTAAACTTCTCCCGGGTAGGGAGAAACGAAGAGATTAACCTCAAAGCCTATTTTTGTTGGGACGACCAGATCTCATTAATTTATGGGACGAGGTCCAGCCGACGAAGGTGGGACGGATTTTCAACAACAAGCTCTATCTGATAAAGCGAACGTTCATCTTATCTTCTAAGAGAGAACGCACTAACAGGCAAGCACCCTTCTTTCTATATTTTTCTTTTACTTGACTTAAATTGTTGCTGTTTAAAAGAGATTTGCCAGATTGATCGGTTTTTGACATCTCACTGGGGAGCCATAACTTCTCTCTGCTACTCACTAATTAATAGCTTATCTCTGTTTTTGTTGCAAAAAGCTGTCCTGGATTTGCATTCTAAAGATATACACAGAAGAGGGATTTCTATTCCAGATTTTTATTTTGAAGAATATTATATTGTCTGAGACTACTCTCTTTTTGGTCTATTTTATTTTGACGAATCTGTTTCCTGACGACCGCCATTAATTGTTTCGATCCTGGGAACTGCATTTTGTTTACTTAAGCATGGAGAGATAAGGCTGTCTGCTCTGTTTATACTGTGATGTCACCAAGTTTGGAGTATTAACCCAATTGTTGCTGAAATAAGAAGTGGTTTTCCTATATTTTTCTTTTAAAATGGCAATTAAGAAAGTGGCTGAGAATCTGGAAATAACTATGTTTCAGAAAATAATGGATGAGATTGAGATAACGAAACAAAACCTGCGACAGGGTTGTAAGGAGCTGAAAATTGAATTGAGTAAAATGAAGCAGGAGATTAAAGATATAGGGGTCCCTGTGAGAGAGGTGACCCTGGAAGGGGTCCCTGTGAGAGAGGAGACCCCGGAGATTGGAACAAACGTGGAACAGGAAAAAGATTTGGAGTCTATGGACTTTAGAAACAAAATCTATTGTTTGGAGACACAGGAGATTAAAGACATAGGGGTCCTTGTGAGAGAGGAGACCCTGGAGACTGGAACAGGGGTCCCTGTGAGAGAGGAGACCCTGGAGACTGGAACAGGGGTCCCTGTGAGAGAGGAGATCCCGGAGATTGGAACAAACGTGGAACAGGAACAAGATTTGGAGTCTATGGACTTTAGAAATAAAATCTATTGTTTGGAACTCAATGTTATCTCTGAAGAAATTAATGAAGATTCTAGAGATAAAGTTATCAATGGCATGGATAATCTTCTGGACTGGAATGATGTGATGGAGCCCAATATAGAGAAAATCTATGGAATTAACTGCAGCCATGTGACAATGGAAAAACTTTCAAGAGATGACCCAGTGTATTTTGAAAAAAAGAACAGAGATATGATTTTACAGCAGTATTTCAGCAACCTATTCAGAATGGATGGCAAGAAAATATTTGGGATAGAGGTAATTCCCATCAGACTCTTACTATATGACTATGGCTTTGACAGCAAGATTATTATGGAATACTGATAATGGAAGATTGGATACTGAAATTACTGGACTTAACAAGACTACTGAAGATGGAAGATGGAAAATGGAACTAATAGGGATAATAGAACAATGGCTACTGAAATTACTGAACCTAACAGATTCTGATGTGATGGATTAATTGAAATGTTTATTTTGACTATGGTTATGACAATAAGATTATCATAATTAGTAATGAGATGGATTAATCGATATGCTTATCTGGAAAAAAAAATTGATAGATATATTTCTTAAAGAATTGAAACCTCTCTTTGACTTTTTGTGGAAAGAATAAAGTAATGTTTATGAGATTTGATGATTAAGTAAGATAACTACTGGAGGAAAGTGATTTTATAATATGACTTAAGAGACAGGATTGTTATATATTATAGACTTATAACTGATTTGATCTTTGACAAATGGGAAGTCAATATTTTACTCTTTATTTTTTTTTTCTTTTTTTCTTTTTGTTTAACTATTTTTGATTTTGTTTTTTGTCTTTGAATGTTTTATGATTTCGTCTTGTATGTTTTATGAAAATCTGAATAAAAATTATTGAAAAAAAAAAAAAAAAAGAAAATTATATTTATCTCATTATTCATCCTAGAAATCGGTGTCCAAATTATTTTTATTAATTTCAAAGCCTTTTTATTGGTCAATGTCATAAGAAGGTGAAGTTAACCTTTTTTGTTTCAAACTGGAGGTTATGCTCTATTTCTATTTTGGGCTCATTAACAGTTGAATCTGAAACTGCAATTTGATGTAAAATCATAGAATCATGGAATAGAGTTGGAAGGGGCCTATAAGGCCATCGAGTCCAACCCCCTGCTCAATGCAGGTATCCAAATCAAGGCATTCCCGATAGATGGCTGTCCAGCTGCCTCTTGAATGCCTCCAGTGTCAGAGAGCCCACTACCTCTCTAGGTAATTGGTTCCATTGTCGTATGGTTCTAACAGTTAGGAAGTTTTTACTGATGTCCAGTCGAAATCTGGCTTCCTGCAACTTGAGCCCATTATTCCGTGTCCTGCACTCTGGGACGATCGAGAAGAGATCCCGGCTCTCCTCTGTGTGGCAACCTTTTATTTATTTTATTTATTTATTATTTAATTTATATCCCGCCCTTCCTCCCAACAGGAGCCCAGGGCAGCAAACAAAAGCAGTAAAAACAATCTAAAATCACACAAAGTCAAGTCAAATGAAGATCTACAAAAGCAGAAATCATTAATAACATCAAACTGTATTCTTAAATCAACACATAAGTTTAATATGTCTTATTTAAACTAGATTAGCCAACAACTAGGTGGATTTTCATTATCTAAGCCATACTGTTGACTTTTCATGAACTGAGTTAGCCATCTCAAAAGAGACTTTATTTATTTATTTATTTATTTTATTAGATTTATATACCGCCCGACTAGCATTAGCTCTCTGGGTGGTGAACAACAGAATATAAAAATACAAAACATCTCAGATCTCACAGGTTATCTTCACAGTTCAATTCCCGAAATCTGAATCTGGACCATCTGGAGTCATGTGTTCTGGGTCTGTGCCTTTTTCTAAAATAGGAGGTGTTTTCCTGTGTTCCATTGTTAAACCATTGACTGATTTACTTGAACTCTGTAATGATGGCCAGGCATCTTTGTTATTACTGTTGGGTCTCTGTAGTGAAGCCACTTTGTTCTTGTTCTTGTCAACTATATTTGAAGACAGCTGGTACTTGAAGAGTGCTATCATGTCTCCCCTCTGTCTTCTCTTCACCAGGTTAAACATGCCCAGTTCTTTCAGTCTCTCCTCATAGGGCTTTGTTTCCAGTCCCCTGATCATCCTTGTTGCCCTCCTCTGAACCTGTTCCAGTTTGTCTGCATCCTTCTTGAAGTGCGGAGACCAGAACTGGACACAGTATTCAAGATGAGGCCTAACCAGTGCTGAATAGAGGGGAACAAATACTTCACGCAATTTGGAAACTATACTTCTGTTAAGAAGCCTAAAATAGCATTTGCCTTTTTTGCAGCCACATCACACTGTTGGATCATATCAGCTTGTGATCAACGACAATTCCAAGATCCTCCTTCAGATGGATTACAATATCTTGCTACTTAAACAATGACTCTAGCTGTTGGAAAAAACAAACTTGGCCTGCCCAAGATGCATGTTTTCAGCCTGCTATGCTTAAACTACTCCACTTAAGGAAAGGTGGACATGGTCAATTAAAAACATAGAGCACACCTAAAATTCTGCTAGAATATATTTTACCTCCCGCTGTTTTATCTTGTGTAAACTGAGACACTCATGTCCATTGGAAACTATTCTGCAGAACAGTCAGTGCCATTATTCCACAATTGTTTTTGGAGCTTTTTTTTAGTGTTGCAAAGTGTTGCTGTAGTTCACATATTCACAGAAACAGAAGCAAAAGATAATGATTTACTATAGGAAACTTCACTAAAATTGCAAAGTAAATCAAACATATTTAAAGTGACTATCTAAACAATATCAACTGTTTTAATATAGTTCCTTCCTCCCTGCTAAAACAAGATCAGCACAGCACATCTTGTTTCTGTTATTTGGGCTGACTGCAGGTGTTGCCACCACTCAACATATGCTTAGAGGCACATGTTACCAAATTCTTCCAAGCTACACAGCAAGTGGATTGGACTGTGAAAGACCAACCCAAATTGTATTTGTATTTTGACCAATTTGTAGGGCAGTACAATAGCTCAGAAAGGAGTTCAGGTCTCCTGCTTCTCTGGTGCATTCACTATAGCTGCCCAATTTCCCTGCTTTTTAAAGTTTGATAGAAATATCTATTGGCTGTAGGCACATTCTTAAACCACAAGGTTTTTTGCCTATTAGTGAATTTGCCTGCTTTTTAGTACGGGAGGTAAGAAATGGGATCCTGTGCAAGTTTTCTGAGAATGGATTGATCATTTGCATGCTTGAGTTCAGTGGGATTGACTCCCCTTCAATCATGCTTAGGATAGGTGAAACTGACCATAGGGGATGGGGAGGGGAGGAGGGGGGAGGGGAGCAGGCAGGAGGAGGAGGAGGAGGGCAGGTTTGATTATTTGCATATTTATTGAGTTTGGTGGGATTTACTCCCATGTGATCATGCTTAGGAGAGGTAAAACTGATCATGGGGAGGGAAGACTGTAGTGGGCAGAGGAGGAGGAAGAAGGAAGAGGGAAGGAGAGGAAGAAGGGAGGGGGAAGGAAGAGGAGAAGGAGGGGAAAGGCTGGTCTGATCATTTGTATACTTATTTTCAATGGGATTTACTCCTGTGCAATCATACTGAAAATGAAATGGACTGCTTTCAAGTCGATGCTGAGTTATGGCGACCCTATGAATAGGATTTTCATGGTAAATGGTATTCAGAGATGATTTTACCATTGCCTTCCTCTGAGGCTGAGAGGCAGTGACTGGCCTAAGGTCACCCAGTGAGCTTCATGGCTGTGTGGGGTTTGAACCCTGGTCTCCCAGGTCGTAGTCCAACACTGACTTGGGGGAACCACAGGAAGGTAGGAGGAGGGGAGGAGATTCAGTGGGCAGGCAGGCACTGGGCACAGGGGAAGCTCCTTTCCTTGCCAGAAGGAAAACATTGTGAACAATATCATTGCTTTTCAGTTTCCCCCACCTTTTTATTCTACACCAGGCACATGTAGCCTCCCACCCAAATTTAAACCAAAGCTGACCCTGGCCACATCCACACCAGATCTTTATTTCACTTTGGACAGCCATGGCTTCTCTCAAAGAATCCTGGGAAGTGTAGTTAGTGAAGGGTGCTGAGAGTTGCTAAAAGACACCCTGTTCCCCTCACAGACCTTCAATCAGAGTGGCTGACTGTTAAACCAGTCAGTGGAACAGGAGTCTCCTCTCAGCATCCTTCACAAACTACACTTCCCAGGATTCTTTGGGGGAACCCATGACTGTCTCAGTGAAATCAAAGTCTGATGTGGGTGTGTCCATCTGATTAGGCAAGCCAAGCAGCTGTGAGTCTGGCTTTAGGACACTGACAGTTGTTTCTTACTGAAACACTATCATTCAGTTCAATGCAAAATTTCTTAAATTAATTAAAAGTCAGCCAGGCATTTTAAAAACTTTTAAACTACAGAAGATAAGGTCAGAGTATGGGGCAAGGTCAGTAATAGGATTCCAGGTACTCTGTGAACATAGCTGATTTTTAATGAATTTCAACAGATTATGAGAACTCTGACAGAAAAAAAGTCCAAAAGGGCTCTGGAGTTTTTTTCCTCTGTTTTTAGACTTTGAACTCTATTCTCTCTGACTGTTTTGTGTATCACCATGAAAATTTAGAGGTTGGTTAAGCAAGCGTTTCTGAGTTCAGGAGTATAAGTTTTGTAAGGTTTTGTTTTGAAATGAGCTTATGGGAAGGATCAGAATGACATACGGGGGGTTTTTCAAAGTGCATATGAGACACACACCTACAGTGGCTCAAATCACTGACCAGAGTTGGCTAAGATGTAGACCTCCATATGTTAGACTACAATTCCCATCAGACCCAGCGAGCATGGTCAATGACGGGAGTTGTAGTCTAGCAACACCTGGAGGGCCACAGGTTAGCTCCCCCTGCCACACAGACCATGTTTCATTCTAATCCAAGGATGGGAAACCTGTGGCCTTTTAGATGTTGCTGAGCTACAGCTCGGATCACTCATCACCATTTGGCTATGCTGACCGGGGCTGATGGGAGTTGGAATCCAACAGCCGGGGGGGGGGTGGACAAATTAATCTCTCTCTCTCTCTCTCTCTCTCTCCCTCTCCGTGGAAAGAATGGATTGGTTAGGCTTGGCTTCTGCGTCACGACGCAGGAGCGCTCCGATGACGTCAGCGGCAAATCCTGTTGCCCGAATGTAAACACGTTGCTTGACTGGTTACCCCCCTCTTTTCCTCGCTCCGCTGACATCCGGGCCTTTTGCGAGGGGAACCCGTGCGAGCCCGGGGCAGGCGTTGGCAGTTGGGCAGAAACTCTGGGGACGAGGAGGAGGCGGAGCTCTGCAGGTGTGTATATGGCGGCGGCGCTGCTGTCCGCCCTGGTTGCCAGGTTTTCTCAGTCGGCGGCCGCCAGGTCGTACGGGCTCTTCTGTAAAGGGCTGACTCGGACCCTCCTAATCTTCTTCGACTTGGCCTGGAAGCTCCGCATCAACTTCCCGTATCTCTACATCGTGGCCTCCATGATGCTCAACGTCAGGCTACAGGTGACACATTTTTGGGTGTGTGTGTGTGTCAGGGAATTTGGACGTTTCAGGTAAAAAAAACAAGCGACTCTCAGCCTTTCCCTCATAGAAGGGGTGGAGGGTCAGTCCTCTCCGGGTTGTGGGTGAGTGAGTGTGGTTGCTTCAGTTTTGGTGGGTAGGTGGGTGTTTGTATACAAAGAAAAACAAACTAACCAATCTTGCATGTATTTTATGTACTCATTTTATTTATTTTATTTTAAAAAATTTAGGCTGCTTTTCTGGCCAAATGCCTGCCCAAAGTGGCTTACAATCAAAACAGCAGATAAAAATAATTCAAACTTCAAAAGTAGTACAAAAATTACTACTTTTTATGTTCTGTCTTTCCTCTAAGGAGATAAAGTCAACACCCATGGTTCTCACCTCACCGCTTGACTTCATTCTCTCAACAGCCCTGTGAAGTAGACTAGATTGAGAAATGACCTTTGGTGAATAGGACAAAGAGACTCTCTGTAGGCTCCTTCTTTCTTGGGTGTGTGTGTGGGTTAACCTGTGCCTGCTTGACTCAGTGTGCATGTGTACCAATAAATCTAGCACATACTTCATGTATTTTTATTAATTATATTTAAGTTCTCTAATTTGATCAACTTGCCCCTTCCTTTCTGTCTCTGCCAACATTCAAGAGAATTATTTAAAAACAGCTCCCCAATGGTATGTAACCCTGGTTTGATTGTCCCACATGTTTCAGTCAGGATCTTCTTTTTGTTGGCGGGGCTGCAGGGAAAGGATACTTATTTCCACAGGATGTGGGAATGTAAATATGTGCAGGGGTTTGGGAACTTAGGCTGCAATCCAGTACATGTCTACTCAGGAGTAAGATCCATTGGGTTCAATGGGACTTACTCCCAGGTAAGTGTAGATCATGAAAAACTCTGGAATGGTTTAAAAGAAATGGGTGTGCCACAGCATCAAATTGTCCAGATGCACAACCTATACTGTGGGCAAGAGGCTACTGTAAGAACAGAATAGGGAGAAACCGATTGGTTCCCAGTCGGAAAGGGTGTGAGATGGGTGCATTTTATCACCCTGTTTGTTTAATCTATATGCAGAACATATAATACGGAAAGCGGGATTAGACCAAGATGAAGGAAGTGTGAAAACTGGAGGGAGAAATATCAATAATTTAAGATAGGCAGACGAAACCAGTAATGACTTGAAACGAATACTGATGAAAGTTAAAGAGGAAAGCACAAAAGCAGGACTACAGCTGGGCATCAAGAAAACTAAAGTAATGACAACAGAAGAGTTATGTAACTTTACAATTGACAATGAGAACATTGAACTTGTCAAGGATTATCAATACCTTGGTACAGTCATTAACCAAACTGGAGACAATAGTCAAGAAATCAGAAGAAGGCTAGGACTGGGTTGGGCATCTATGAGAGAACTAGTAAAGGTCCTCAAATGCAGAGATGTATCACTGAACACTAAAGTCAGGATCATTCAGACCATGGTATTCCTATCTCTATGTATGGATGTGAAAGTTGGACAGTGAAAAAAGTGGATAAAAGAAAAATCAACTCATTTGAAATGTGGTGTTGGAGGAGAGCTTTGCGGATACCATGGACTGTGAAAAAGACAAATAATTGGGTGTTAGAACAAATTAAACCAGAACTACCATTAGAAGCTAAAATGACGAAACTGAGGTTATCATACTTTGGACACATCATGAGAAGACATTATTCGCTAGAAAAGATAATAACACTGGGAAAAACAGAAGGGAGTAGAAAAAGAGGAAGGCCAAACAGGAGATGGATTGATTCCATAAAGGAAGCCACAGCCCTGAACTTTCAAGATCTGAGCAGGGTGGTTCACAACAGATGGTGTTGGAGGTCACTGATTCATAGAGTTGCCATAAGTCGTAGTCGACTTGAAGGCACATAACAACAATAAATGTTGTAATTTCATTCGGTAGGATATTTTATTTTGAAACACTGAAACTCAAAATCAATTATTGTAAGGTGACATTAGTTTTATGTTGGAAAATGTTTGTTAGAAGCATAAAAAACTGCAACATGTTGCTTGCGTAAGTATTCAACCACCCCACATTGGTAGAGCCACCTTTTGCTACAATAACAGTTTTAAGTGTTTTGTGGTACGTATATACCAGCTTTGCATGCGGTGTTGGAGGGATTTTGGCCCATTCTTCTTGGCAGATTCTCTCCCAGTCATTCAGATTGGTTGGATGTCACTTTTGGACCGCAATTTTCAATGAGCGCCACATATTCTCAATGGGATTGAGATCAAGACTTTGACTGGGCCATTGTAGGACATTCCATTTTTTCTTCTTGCGCCACACCAATGTTGCTTTGGGATCATTGTCCTGCTGAAAAGTGAATTTTCTCCCAAGCTTCAGCTTTTTAGTGGACTGAGGCAGGTTCTCTTGCAGTATTTCCCTGTGTTTTCCTCCGTCCATTCTTCCTTCAATTTTAATTGAAGCATCCCCACAGCATAATGCTGCCACAGTAATACTTCACTGTAGGGATGGTGTGTCTTGAGGCATGGGCAATATTAGGTTTGCACCATAGCACTTTGGGTTTTGGCCAAAAAGCTCTGTCTTGGTCTCATCTGACCACAAAACCCTTTCCTGCATCGCAGCTGGGGCACTCTCATGCTTTCTGGCAAACTCTAGTTGTGCTTCCAGATGGTAATTTTGAGTAACAGCTCTTTCTTGCCTACCTTATTTGCTATCTTCATTGCTATGATTCTACACCTTATTGAGGGGAAACTTCCTACTGGTGTGGAAATCATATATTGAACAGATGGAAAGCTTTTTAATCTCAGTAGGCTGAAAGCAAAAAGTAAGGTAATGTCTGTCATAGAACTTTAATATGCCGATGATAATGTGGTCTCCACACATTCAGAGAAAGATCTTCAAACTATCCTAAATGTCTTTGCAGAAGCATATAGAAAGCTTGGGCTCTCACTTAATATTAAAAAATCCAGTGCTTCATCAACAAGTGCGAACTAGTCCCTCTGTAGCACTACCAATCCAGTAACGGTGTGATGCTGGAGAACATTGATCACTTCCCCTATCTTGGCAGCCATCTCTCTGTAAAAGCTCAACATCGTCTGAGCTCTGTGAGTGCCGCATTCTCCTGAATGAAGCGTAGAGTGTTTGAAGATTGGGATATTCGCAAGGAGACCAAAATGCTTATTTACAAAGCCATTGTACTACCAGCCTTACTGTACGCCTGAGAAACATGGACCATCTATAAACGCCACTCCCATCTTCTTGAAAGATTCCGTCAACGCTGCCTCTGGAATATTCTGCAAATTACTTGGGAAGACAGACGGACTAATGTCAGCATTTTGGAAGGAGCAAAGACTACCAGTGTTGAAACAATGATCCTTCAACATCAACTTTGCTGGACCAGCCATGTTGTTCGAATGCCTGATCACCGTCTTCCAAAGTAGCTGCTGTACTCCCAACTTAAGGATGGAAAACAGAATATTGGTGGACAGCAAAAGAGGTTTAAAGATGTTCTTAAAGTTAATCTAAAAAATTGTAACATGAACATCGAGAAGTGGGAAGTCTTGGCCCATGAACGTCCCAAATGCAGGTTGGCTATTATCAATGGTGCTGTGGACTTCGAAGAAGCATGAATACAGGGCGAATGGGACAAATGAGCCAAGCGGAAGGCACATCAAACAAATCCTCATCGCGACCGTCTTCCCTCAGGAAACCTATGTCCTCACTGGGAGGCTGTGTGGATCCAGAATTGGCCTCCACAGTCACTTACGGACCCAAAGTTAAAGACCTTATATTGGAAGACAATCTTACTCAGCCACAAGTGATTGCCAATGAATGAATGAATTACTCCACTCCCAGCCACTGAACTCTATAGCTCCTTCCAAGTGATTGTTGGCCTCTCTGTGGCTTCTCTCACAAGTTTCCTCCTTGTTCGAGCACTGAGTTTTGAGGGATGGCCTTTTCTTGGCAGTGCCTGGGTGGTGTGATGCAGCCTCCTCTTCCTGGTTATTGATCCAATGGTGCTCACTGGGCTATCCAAATACTTGGATATTATTTGGTACCCTTTTCCTAATCTATGCATTTGTATTACATTATCTCTCACTTCTGTAGAATGCTCTTTGGTCTTCATTTTCATTCAGATCCACAGACTGACCAATGATCCTTCTACAGTGGGGTTTTTATCCTGACAATGTGACAGCAACTTTAATGGTTCACAGGTGGAGCCAATTGGTAAGAGCTCCACAGCACAGGGGTTGAATACTTATGCAAGCAACATGTTTCAGTTTTTTATGCTTCTTACAAATATTTCCCAACATAAAATCAATGTCACCTTACAATAATTGATTTTGAGTTTCAGTGTTTCAAAATAAAATATTACACAGAACGAAATTACAATGTACCTTTTGTAATTCAGTAATATGAGAGCATTGGTCAGGGGTCTGACTACTTTTGCAACGCACTGTGTGTGGGGTGGAAATTGTTCCAGGGCTTAATTTTTTTGTGGAAAATCTTCTGTTTCATAATTTTAGTAGTAGCAATACAATATTAGGCAAGCTTGGCAGTTTCAAAATTTCTAGCTTTGTTTACTAAATACATGTACAATACACATGCTAAATTAGATCATTCTCTAGGGCATCCAAAAAGTTTCTGATGCAGACTGAAAAACT
Organism: Rhineura floridana; assembly: GCF_030035675.1. Classification (NCBI taxonomy): domain Eukaryota; kingdom Metazoa; phylum Chordata; class Lepidosauria; order Squamata; family Rhineuridae; genus Rhineura; species Rhineura floridana. The sequence continues at coordinate 15,505,533 of NC_084496.1, forward strand.
TTCCAATGCAAGTCACCCTATGCAAATTAGCCTACTTTGCACTTTTCCAATTCCCCCCCAAAACCCACATCATTGGTAATAAGATTTATTGATATGTAAACTGCAAAAAAAAAAAAAAAGCCAAACACTGCAAATTGGCTTGCCAAGTTGCAATGTGAAAAAAATTGTGCTGTGGCCACAAGTCATATGGGCAATAAGGTCCACTTGCATCAAGGTAGTCGCAAGATGTTAAATGGCTGTTACAACATGAATGAAATCTTAGTTTCTCAGCTCTAAAACAGTATGCAGAGCCATGTATGTTGCACAGAAAATATGATGTTCCATTTTTGGATATGTGCCCTGTTGCATTGTGGAGATTGACCTCCTACAGTCTCCTACTCTTCTGTTTAGAGTAGAAGAAATTACTTCTTGTTGAGCAGAGAAAAAGAAGTTTCTTGCCTCAGCAGAAACCAGTTTTTTTTTTAAAAAAATGAGACCACTTAAGTGTTTTGTTTAATATTTTTAAAGAAAATGGTGCCCTAGAATATTTCCAGATTATGACATCATCATTTGCCTACTAGAATCCTATTGGTTGAAGAAAGCAATTGTTATGTAATGCATATTCTGGTATCTGGTTTGTTGGGCAATGACAGATGCATTGCATCATCTCACAAAAGGGCAAAACTAAGTTGCGGCATTCCAGTTCTAAAACTAAACAGAAGATAACGTATACTAGAAGAGAGGAATGTAAGTTTTTGACAAATTTTAATTTGACAGATTAACGAATTTATAAATCCATACGCTCTTTTTGCCCTCCAAAATGGAGATGTCCAAAGCAGCTAACGCAAACTCAAACAACATAAAAATAGCAACATCAGCACACATCAAAATCTGAAGCAGTTATAATATGCAGATTAAACAACAGAAATAAAACTGGAATTGGTGGGACTCAATTTGAAGCAAGATACTGTGGTTTATGGTTCCCTTTGACTGCTTTGGTTCCAAAGAATGAATGAATAGAAAAATGGCCTTTCATTCTAACAATGAGTTGTTGTTTTTGTTGTTGGCCCATTTTGGATGTAGCACTAAACCATAGTTTTATGATTTTCTGCTCATAGTTTTCTGCTCATGAATGAGCAAAAGCAAACCTCTGGCTCATGCACTTCCCCTTCCCTCTCCTCTTCCCGAAAGCAGCAAGGAGCAAATGGGAAACATCTGCTTCCTGTTCTTAAACTAATCCAAGTTTATCGTTATGTCCAAACGGGAAGTGGGAGCTGTGGTTAGTTTAAATTATTGTTTGTTGAAACAAGCCTGGATTATGCTTTGATCCTGATTTGTATCAGCAAACCATAGCTTAAAGTAACCACACTTCAGGCATAATGATAAACTCTCTTTATAGAAGAGTGGAAGGAGATGCTTCCAATCTCTTCCTTGCAGCCATGCCGGGGGGGGGGAGGGATTGCATGTGAGCCCAAGGATTGCTTGTTCACATAACAGTAAACTATAATGTTGCATCTAAAATGGGTCATTTCTTCAGTATCTCGAGAAGCATCTACACTGAGGTTTTGGAAATGTGCAGTTAATCACAGTTAATCTTTCAGTTTGCATTAAAGTGCCAAAAGGCAGATTAATCAATTTTTAAAAATCTTTGCTTCATAAACTTAGTGACAGTGAGTGTTTAACTGTTTTTTTGCCTTATTTCAGGTTCATATTGAGATTCACTAACTTGTGACTTATGCTGCAACTAAAAGGCAATCCACCGTATACTGTGGTTCAGTACAATGCAGAGTTTGGAGGATAGACGAGTGATGCATCTCTCTTATATTAATATGGAAAAGGGAGACGATTTAGGACACCAGCAGCTGCACAAAAATGGCCTAAATGAGCAGAATGAGATTCTTCGTCTTCCAAATATCCATTCATTAGTGAACAATTCTCACATGGATAATAATCATTTGCAAAAGGAGTTTTTCTCTCTTAAGATTAGGAACTGCGCTCTATTTAAAGCTGTTCCATTGCCTCATATTGGCAAAAAAATGCCACCACATCTGAGCGATACAGCAAGTGGAGCTGCATCCTCAAAGGAATCACTTGGTCTGCTCTTTTCTCCAGAAAAAGGTACATTTGAGAAGCTCTTTAAACACTTTGAAGGCGCTGCAGTGATAGGATGGCTGCAGAGAGCCCACAACTTCATTGGTGACATGGGCACATGGAGTTATTGTGGTGATAATTTTGTACGCTTTGCACACTTCTGGATATCTGAGCTCCAGTACAATCAAAAACAGCAACTGTTAGAACTGGAAATGGGGGTTATTGAGGATGAAGTACGCCTTGCATTTGAGGGATCAGACTCCAAGGAATTCCAGCCATCGGATTTGAATTCCATTCTTGCTGCTGTACTGAGTGAATATCCTGTGGGACTTGTGAACAACCAGAACCCATATGTTTTTCTTGACTACTTAAACCTTATGTCTTCAGCTGATACATCTGGATATAAGAAAATGCTTTCAAGTATACAGTACACAACCAAGAACCCTCAGATAGCTCAGTGGTTACTAGCTATACGAGCATTTGCGCTTGCAAATCTCTGGCATGCAATAGTGAAGGTAAAAGCACAATAGTTCTAAAATGCTGGTGCCGGTTTGTTGTAATGTTTATTATAAAGTACTTTCAAGATCCATAATGTGTCGATAGAAAATACAAGAGGTGTTGGGTAGTAATAACAAAGATTTGGGAAATTACAGTTAGTGTGAATGGTGTATATTGAAGGAGATGTTTTTAATATTTTCGGGCCTATTGAGTAAATTGTGGGCTGCAGAGATGTCTGAGAAGAGTGTTAAGGACATCATCCTGCTATTTCTAATATTAATATTAATAGGACTATAGGCACATTCACACCATATATTTATTCTACTGTTATTAACAGTCATGATTCCCCCCAAAGTATTCTGGCAACTATAGTTTGCTTAAGGGATGCTGAGAGTTGATAGAAGACCTCTATTCCCCTCACAGAGCAACAGTTCCCAGAGTGTTCTGGGAAGAGGGACTGACTGTTAAACCACTCTAGCCATTGTAGTTCTTTGAGAGGAATAGGGGTCTCCTAATGACTCCCAGCACCCTCCACAAGCTACACTTCCCAGAATTCTTGGGGGGAAGCCGTGATTGTTTAAAATGGAATAATAGTAGAATAAATGTATGGTGTGAAGGTGGCCCTGGTTTGAACTTTATACCCCTGTGGGCTGTTTCAAATGTATTATGGTGGCAAATACATTTTTTCATTGCATGTACACATGGCAAGAACAATGCCAGTTTTATGCTGTTGTGCATCCCTAATGTGCATGATGGATTAACGCAAGTATTGTGAGCACACATTATCTTTTTAAACGTAACATGTGAAGCATCCTCGACCTTCGTTGGGTCTTTCTAAGTTTACTTATTTTTGTTCAGATAGTTCAACTGTAATGCCAAAATTGGCAACATCCAACAAACCATGGTTTGTAAGGATTTGAAAACATGATTTGAACTGTTTTGCAAACCACAGTTCAGGTAAACTAGTTTGGCATTCCATCCAATCAAACAGAAAATGCCATTGCTTCCACTCTCTGAGCCCATTGTTTGAGATTTCCCAGAGAAGGCAGTGGAAGGGGAAAGCCATACAACCCATGTCTTTTCCTGTATGTCTTCATCACAAATCCTGGTTTGGCATTGCATTTGAACAAATCCTATAAGAAAACTCCCTATTGCAGCAACATTAACAGGGTCTTTTTATTCTAAGTATATCTCTGATACTGAACACGCTCATGTGCTTTTTCTAAAACAGCTGGTTACTCTATAGAGCTGTGAGGTTTATCTGTAAGCAGTGAATATGCCTAAAGGTCAACACAAATGTCTCTTTACTAGTCTCAGTTATGTTCATCCAGGATGGAATTATAATAAAAATGTCTGCTAGCAGCCACTTTAAAAAATGAACTTTGCAAATGTACATAAGTGTCTGGCCCCTGGCTACTATTGGCATCAGTCAGTTATCCTTGGGGCCAGTTCATATCTGCTGTTGCTAACAGTGGTTTATTGAGGTTTCTAAGTGGAGATACCAGGGGTGAAACTGGGTAAAGTATGTGCCATGCTATTAAACTGTGCTTAAACGTGAGGGTACAGCAGGCTTCCCCAACATAGGGCCTTTCAGATATTTTGGTCTACAACCGCCATCAGCCATAACCATCATGACCAGTGGGCAGGGATAATAGTAGTCCAAAACAGGGTACCAGGGCAGGAAGGAGAGGAAAGCTGGTGTTCAGTATTGGGTAATAATTTGCCATGGATGTGAGCCTTCATCTTATATTTTTTTAAAAATTAAACGAGTTGGAATACTGGAGGAACCTTGTGTCAGACTCTCCTCTTATTTTTTTTATTTTTCCCAGTGGTGTTTCATTTATTAACGGGGAAAACAACCAAGAGTCTTGGGGCAGCATTAAAGGTCAACAGATTTATTATTGCATAATCTCTTGCGGACCAAGCAATCTTGTATCTCTGTGTACTCTCTCTCTTTTCATGCCTTTGATTAAGTGGACTCTGGTCCATGAAAGCTTATGCACATTAAATCTCATAGTCTTTAAGGTGCCCCAAGACTCTTTTGAGTGTGTGCTGGTTCCCCTCAAGTTATAAAGACTTGTCTCCTTGCAGCTTTTTACTTATTTTGTACACACACACACATATACATATTCTAATTTTTAGAGCTGAGAGTAATTTACCAGCCCAAAATCAGGACACTTGCAGTCAAAGCCTTCATTTCAAATTGTGAATAAGATCTATGAGGAAACTGTTACATTGTAGATAGAAAAATGAGGTTTTAAGCTATTAAGAAAAGATGTTGGAAAGCTGCCTTAGTAACTTTCAGCTGGAGCTGTGAGGCAATATGTATCACAGATGCACAGTCCTTAATACTGTAATTGTAACATAAGTTTGTAGTGTAGTCCCTCTATTCAACCATTAATTGCAGTTTTTTTAATGCCAAATACAGAGGATTTTTTGTGAGTGCTAGCATAATCAGCTTCTAGAAGATCACAGAATGGAAGAGTTGGAAGGGGTTTATAAAGTCATTGAGTCCAACCTGCTCAATGCAGGTCTTCTTTTTCCTATACTCATAATGTAGCTATTCCAACCAATGCCAAAACTACTGTTTTGTCTTGAGTTTGTGTGTGTTTTTAATACTGGATGACATAAAAGTTCTTGAATTTTAAAGAAAATCTATATCCAAATGGAGAACCAAATATGTTGCAATCAAAAATCTATTCTCAAGCGAGCAGAATGTAGCTGCCCCCTTTAGGTATTAGCCTTCCACATAGGCTTCATTACATTATCTCGACCCCCATGTAGTTGAAGCTTCAGACTGCGTGGAGGAGTCTACATGAGTAATAGCTGACTCCCGCTTCAGACTTGCCCACTATGTGAAGGTTGGAGGAGCAGGTGGCATGACATCAGGGAAGAGTCAGCATCACAGCCCCATTCCCCGATACGCACTACTTAGCCCATTAGTTAGTGGCTAATGTGTGTGAACAGGATTAGTTAAACTCTTGAAAGATAGAGTACATTGCCCACGCACAAAACAATGGCTTGGCCATCTTTAGTGGTATGTTCATGCTCTGCTTTCAGTGTTTTTCATGTGTTTTTAACCTTTTAAAACTCCTTGAGCCAGAGCAAGCATAACGTTTCCCATCCCTGAACCATGCTTCAAGGATTGGAAATGGGCCTTGGGTTTAGAATGTCCTCTAGAATGCAATTTCCTTCCCTCCCTTTTACTATCTTTAACCGAACTTCAGTGTCATGCCAACATATTAACACTAATCAGGGTTTGCTTCTGACACTTTAGATTTGAAGCTGATTTCAAATCCTGGATTAGGACCAAACTGTAGGTAGTGTTAACCCTGGCTAACATCTGTGTAGGATGTGTAGCATCAAACCATGATTAAGGGGTGGCAGTTATATGTCTATGCTAGTTCAGTGTCTTGAGATCCATTACCTTTAACAGCAGATTTGGTAGTGCAAGTTTTGTTAGCTTTGGCTGGCTTCAGTCTACTGCCTTACATCTTATTCTGATATATTTATATAATTTAGGAGTTTCTCTGTATATGATCATGATAATTTTCTGTACGCTGAACATGTTGAGGTCCCAGAATAAGCCAGGGGATCACTTGGGTCTTAAGGCATTTGTTGAGGATAGGGAGCATAAAACATAATTGGAAATCTTAGTTAACTATGCTTATTAAGATCAGGGCTGGGGAACCTTAAGCCCTTCAAATGTTGCTGGACTACAGTTTTCTTCATCCCTGATTGCTGGCCATGCTGGCTGGGGTAGATGGGAATTGGCATCCAACAACATCTGAAGGGCCACAAGTTCCCCAACCCTGGTTTAGATCCTGATGACTATTTTAACTGACCTTTAGATACTGCAAAATAGTTTCTCTGTAAAGAGACCTCAGTATGGTTTTTATATTGTATTGATCCTGTAGGGGTTTTTGTGTGTAAAATATTGATTGGTTTTACTCAGAGCAACTGCTTGGCATTGGTCTTTTTGATACTCTCACCCAGATGCATAATCGTCCAGTTAGGTGTCACTTAAGAGCAGAAACATCATTACAGGTTTCGGTAGGTGTTTGGGGCAAAGATTTCAGATGCTACTTTTTTTGTATAGTTCAAGAGTATCAGCACAAAGCAGTGGCTTTCTAGAACACTTCTCCCCTATACCTCATAATAACCAGAGACAAAGATGCTCCTGAAGAATAATTACATGTGCTCTAAAATATTTGAGGATGAGTGAGAATTGAGGCACCCTTGCCCTCCCTGTTCGGTATCTCTGCATAAAAGGGGTGCATGTGTGCATTCAACTACTAAGATATATTTGCAAATTTGCAAAATACCAGAAGCTTGAGACAGAACTGCAGGATACGATGCACGCAGTGATATCTTACAGATGTTTGTGTGTGTTTTATAAGCCAGAGGTGGCTCATTGTTTTGCTGTAAACATTTCATCAGTTCAAGCTGCAATAATCATTAAGACCTATGGAATTAATGATAGGGGCTGGGATCCAGAGAAGAATGCAACTAGTTCTGCATGCCCAAGGGGACTTTGGGCTTGTGTTTTTTGAACAGCAGTGCTTCATGACACAAGTTCTTATCACAATGAAGGGAGCTTCCAAGAACCTACTGGCGACTGGATCCTATCTAAAACATCTGTATCTGTGTCGTGTGTATGTGTAATTTTCTAGCATTACTTTAAAAGCATCCTGAGTGAATTTAATGCACTTGTACTTTTAATGAAAATTGTGTACTTGCCTTGTATTTTGACTATTAAAAACCTGGATGGTAACGTTCTAGCAGAACTGAAAGGAAAGTAAGTTTAGTGAAGTTATTAACAGTATGATCCACAGCTCCATTAAGCTAAAGAATTTAAGATAAAGTTCTGCCTGATCCTATGTATTTTATCCCATAGTGTTCACTCAGGCTTACTCCCAGGTAAGTGTGTGTACAGGATTGTGACCTTGCCTTTTATTTCAGTGGGACTGGCATCCTAATCCTAAATGCACTTATTATTCAGAGGTCCCATGCAGTCTAAAGAGGCTTGCTGTCCAAGTACATAAATTTAGGAGTGAAACCTCTATCAGTAACGATTCAAATAAGTTGCTTTAATTGGGCTGTGGATTATAGCGTTGTACTTGTAAAGTCTGCACTTTATATTGGGGTGGGGAGGAATTTATTTTTAAAGAAGTTTCTTTTACTGCTGGAATTATTTAACTGACAATGAAGGCTTATATAAAAATAAACAAAATGCTTTGTTCTTGGCATGGGAGGGGAAGTAAGGAGTGTGTATAAATCAAAGAGGGGCTTGTTTACATTACAGTTACACTAAGGCATACAGTGGTGTTCTACCACTTTTACTGTAAGTTGCATCCTAGACCATTTTTGTAGAAGAAGAGTCTTTAAAATGGAAGAAAGAGGTTGATCTAGAAAGCTAAGGCGGATGTAGGAATGGTCATTCTTGGTAAATGTCCTTTACAACCTTAAGCTGCAAATTAGAGACCAGCTAAAGCTCTGTAATTACAGAAACAATGTGTCCTTGCATCTGAGTGAGATTTGTCGTTTTGAAAATGGGATTTCAGGCAGCTTGAATTGCTTTCTAAATGTCCTTGAGGATTTACTATATAGTAGCAAAATATCTATAGGAGTCTGGGGTCCAGGATGGACTAATGTCCACACCACAGACAAACTTGCCTTATTCATGTGACATTCATTTTCTAAAAGAGTTGATGTTTCCAGAGTATTGACAAAATTAATATTAAACTATAAGATTGTTCACTAAATGTCATGCTTTTAAAATTCAGTTCTATAAGGCATTGGTCAAAACCCAGCTCTCTTCTGAACAACCTATCAAGAGTTCTGTTTCTGCTACTAGAAAGCAATCCAGTGAAGTGGTTAAAGAAAGGTAAGAATACTTATATTTAGAAAAAGAAGCACTTCAGTAGCATATTTCCTGACTAAAGTATTGTATGTTAAACTAGAAATGCCACAAATGCTGCGCTGCTTTATGAAATCATTGGGTAGAATCCACCAGGACGTATCCTTTTCAATACAACTTGCACATGAGAGATGTTCCTGGTTGATTGTGGCCGTTGTCTTAAAGTTAGATCATGCTTTTATATAAGCTTGAACGGAATACGTGCCTGTACTAAATTTCATACGTAATGCCAAAAATCACAGCACAGTAATGGTTCTTCGTTTATGTCAATAGTCTCGCTTGTTAGATACTTTTAATAACCACAGAAGTTTGTAGAAAGGCTTTTTAAAAACATTTAATGTAGTGGGTAGGTGGAAATGCTTATATATACTACATATCTAAATCACAGTGAAGCCTTGCACAACTGAAAGATTTGCAGTATGTGAATGAAAAATACTTAATTGGTTTGCTTGCTTCATGGAAGGAACTAACATAGCATTGTCTATTCTATAGTGCAAAAAATTGTGTGTTCGTTTTCTTCCTCTTTTAAGGTGCAGCTTCTCAGTTGGCATCCTATCCGCAACCTTAATTAATTTCATTGGAATTTGTGCAAGGGCCCCATTGAAATCTATTGATGTTGTTTTGCAGAACAGCTTAGTCAATTGCATTTCTAGGTTTCCCTATATATACACAGTGGGACATTGACTGAAATGCTAAAATTTAAGGGTCTTGACTCCGTCACATGTGCACAGTACCCCAATGCAGAAGAGTTCTACCAGGTGTGTTTTCCCCAGTCTCGCAACACAGGTTTTAAATCTAAGCAGTGTACAAGGGATCATAGAATAGTTTAATTGGAAGGGGCCTATAAAGCCATCGAGTTCAACCTCCTGCTCAATGCAGGAATCCAACTTAAAGCATACCGGACAGGTGGCTGTCCAGCTGCCTCTTGAACGCCTCCACTTTTGGACAGCCCACCACCTCCCTAGGGAATTAGTTCCATTGCTGTCTTGCTCTAACAGTAAGTTTTTTGTAATGTTTAGTTGAAATCTGACTTTCTGTAACTTGAGCCCATTATTCTGTGACCTGCACTCTAGGATGAGTGAGAAGAGATCCTGGCCCTCCTCTGTGTGACAACCTTTCAAGTATTTGAAGAGTGCTATCATATCTCCCCTCAGTCTTCTCTTCTCCAGACTAAACATGCCCAGTTCTTTCATTCTCTCCTCATAGGGACTTTGTTTCCAGTCCCCTGATCATTGTTGTTGCCCTCCTCTGAACCTGTTCCAGTTTGTCTGCATCCTTCTTAAAGTGCGGTGTCCAGTCATTAATAAAAATGTTGAAGAGCACTGCACCCAGGACCAAGGACTGCTGCACCCCACTTGTTACCTTCCCCAACTTTGAGAAAGAACCATTGATAAGCACTCTTTGAGTACAATTCTGTAGCCAACTGTGGATCCACCTGATAGTTCTTCCGTCTAGACCACATTTAGCTAGCTTGCTAATCAGAATATCATGGGGCAGTTTGTCAAAAGCTTTGCTGAAGTCGAGATATATTATGTCCACAGCATTCCCACAGTCTACAAGGGAGGTTACCCGATCAAAAAATGAGATGAGATTAGTTTGGCAAGATTTGTTCTTCATAAATCCATGTTGGCTTCTAGTAATCACCATTGTTTTCAAGGTGCTTACAGACTGACTGCTTTATAATCTGCTCCAGAATTTTCCCAGGGATTGATGTCAGGCTGACTTGTCTGTAGTTTCCAAGTTCCTCCTTTTTCCTTTTTGAAGATAGGGACAACATTAGCTCTCCTTCAGTCATTCAGCATTTCACCCATCCTCCACGATTTCGCAAATATAATAAATAGTGGTTCCAAAAGTTCTTTGTAGGAATTGAGCACTTTTGCCTTTTCTTTGACATCTGTTATCATTTTGCCATCCTCATTGAGTACCTCTACCACCATTTCTTTTCTCTGTCTTTTACTATGGATATACCTTTGTTGCTTTTAGCATCCCTCCCCAACGTCAGCTCATTCTCAGTTTTAGTCTTCCTCACACCAAATCTGCAATTCCATGCTGCATGTCTGTACCTTGTACATCTGTTTGTGATCTGGCCTTTCTTCCACTTCCTTTATTTGTCCTTTTTTGTTTTCAGGTCATCTCTAAGCTTTTTGTGAATCCACATTGGCTTCTTCTGCTGTCTTCTCCTTTTTTTCCTTGATGGAATTGTTTGCCATTGTACCATTAGAATTTCCTTTTTTTGAGGAAAACTTAGAAACTTCCACCCTTCTTGGACTTCTTTTCTCATTAGAGTCTCTTGCCTTGGAACCTTACATATTTGAGTTTATTAAATAAGCTTTCCTGAAGTCCAGGGTACGCATATGGCTACTCTCAGCTTTTGCTTCTTTTAAAATTAAGAACTCAAGCATAAAGTGGTCACTTTCCTCTAGAGTTCCCATAACTGCCACTTCATCCGCTAAGTCATTTCTGTTGATTAGAATCAAGTCAAGGATAGCTGGTCATCTAGTTCACCTGTCGTGTATGCTTTAACCTGGATTCTTGCACTGAGCAGGGGGTTGGATTCAATGGCCTTATAGGCTCCTTCCAACTCTACATTTCTGGGATTCTATGACCTCCCATATCCAGTCCTCCCAGGGTATATCAGGTACCTAAGGACATGGGAGGTGCACATAAGACCTCCCATTTTTTCCAGTGCCTTCTCACATTGTCTATATGCATAACTAAAAAAACTCAAAGGGCTGCCTCAAAGGTCCACCTACTGCAGCATCCTAAGTCTCACAGTGGCGAGCCAGATGTCTCCAGAAAGCCCACTTCAGCTCAGTTGCATCCCAGCAGCAGGTGTTCAGTGAAATGCTGCGTTTGAACATGGACATTCTCTGGCCATTGTGACTACTAGCTATTGATTGGCCTCTTCTTCAATTTGTCTAATTCTCTTTTCAAAACTTCTAAGCCTGGACCCATCTCCACATCTTATGGCAGCGGATACATTGTGTGAAGTGCTTTCCCCATGAGCTTGCATTGGGATGGGGGAACGGAGATAATGAGCTCTTCTGAGCAATGTCGGACTCTTCTGTAGGTGCTGTGCTTGCACTCCACTAGATTTTCTGTCAAGAAAATGTTTAATTCTTGTTGGTGTGTTTCTGTAGTAATTGTTCTAGTGCAGGGATGGAGAGCCTTTGGCTCTCCAGATGTTACAGAACTGCAATTCCCATCATCCCTGGCCATTGGCCATGCTTGCTGGGGCTGATGGGAACTGGGAGTTCAGCAACATCTGGAGGGTCAAAGGCACCCCATCCCTGTTGCGGTGGGCTGCTCAGCGTTTTAGATTTGGCACTATTAGGCAGATTCTTACAGTGGCTTTCTAGATCATAACATTTTACTAGAAATTATTTTGAGAGGGGCTTCTGTAGCACATTAGAATTCTGTTTACAACAGAAGCAAAACAGGAGTGCATTAATGTTTGTACAAATATGTGACTTTCTCAAAGCTGGTGATGGGGCTGCATGGTTACATCACAGGAAGGAGTTGGAGGTCAAAGCTTAGTCAATGTTTTTAAATGGTATATTTTTCAGAATCCAAATGTTACCTGCAAATTTGCTGAATTTTAAACTTTTCTGTCACCATTGTCATTGCAATTAGCATAATATATCACGACTGAAAACCTCATAGACACTGTGATGATTTAAAATTTGAATGTGAAATGCCACAGGATGCTTTTTACTGAGCTGCGTTGAAAAGGATAAATAAAAAGTCATGTTGGAAAGCATGGAACACGTTTTGCTTTTTTCTGTCTTGTTTCCCAGCTTTGTCATTCTTCATAGCAGGCCATAATGTTACTGTCATCCACTTTTTTGATCCTTCTTTCTGCTGTCACATAAAATTGGAAGGACAGTTATTGGCACTGGCCAGGGTCCAAAGAACTATGGAGCAAGGTCTGTAGAACCAAGGGGACTTTGGAGTTGTTCTTCCACAAATAGTAATTATCTACCCCTTACGTTTTGGTAAGCTGCTTTTGATACTGAGGGGATTTTCACAAATGGCTTGTGATAGGTGGTGGCTGTGGCTGTCCAGAGGCAAAAAATTGTAGAAACGTAGGAAGAAGTCTTAGAACATTGGTCCATCCACCTCAGTATTATCTGCACTGTCTGGCAGTGGCTCTCCAGTGTTTCAGGCTGGGGTCTCTCCCAACCGTACCTGGAGATCAAACATGGAACCTTTTGCATGCAAAGCAGATGCTCTACCACTAAACTATGGCCCTTCCAAGTCAAATACCACTGTGTGTGTTTCCTAGGAAGTTGCTACATACCAGTTCAGAACATTTGTCCTGTCTAGCCCAGTATTGTCTCCTCTGACTGGCAGCTTTCCATCTGAAGTCTTTACCATCATCTCCTACCTGACTCTTTTAACTGGATATGCGAAGGATTGAACCTAAAACCTGTGTGCAAAGTACGTGGTCTACCAGTCAGTCATATTTTTATTGTATATAAATCACAAAAAAGCAGGAAAACCAAATAATAAATGAAACACACATTTTCTGAATTGCAAATTTTCATAACTGAAAATGATATGGTTTCCCAGATCATTTGGATTTTTAAAAAATCCTGTTGGCAATTGCCACTGTTTTGGGACCAAAAAAGTGGGCCATAACTTTCTCATTAGTCTTCCACTGAGCTGTAAGACGCATAATGAAAAGACCTTATTCATTAGAAAAGATAATAATGCTGGGAAAAACAGAAGGGAGTAGAAAAAGAGGAAGGCCAAACGAGATGGATTGATTCCATAAAGGAAGCCACATACCTGAACTTACAAGATCTGAACAGGGTGGTTCATGACAGATGCTCTTGGAGGTCACTGATTCATAGGGTCGCCATAAGTTGTAATCGACTTGAAGACACATAACAACTACAAAGCTCTTTGCAGTCAAAGTAGGCCTTTAAACTGTGCAAACTTCAGGCTTGTTGGATCTACTTTGCTGTTTTTAGTAGAACACCGAGATCTGCCACAGACCCAGGTGCGAAAAAAACGACACACAGAATAAAAGAGCAAGGTATCTCTAAGCCTTGGATTTCATTTTCAGGACTGGAACTGAACTGAGCTGTTAGTCCTATTCACAAATATGTCCATTCCTGATGAGCTTTCTTCATTTTCAGCGGGTTAATGTAGGTAGCAAATGCCTGTCGCGTTGTTGCCGCCATCATTAAAACAACTGGATGTTGGAAGAAAATCTTTGCTGATCTACTACAAATCACCCAGAGATCCCAGATCTACTGTCTACCCACCCCTTCTTTAAACTAGCCTCTGGATGTAGGGGTTAAAGTTTTGCTTAGAGATGTATCCAGAAATTTGTGAAGCCATGGGGAGAAAAATGTTTTTCCTAGGGGGATATCCCCCAAATATTTCTTAGTCCCTTGGTTAGCTTGCTTACACCCAGTTTCACTGACTTGAGATGTATTTGTCTGCATGAGGTGTGAGGAACCTTTGTCTCTCCAGATGTTTGCTGAACTGCAATTCCTATCATCTTTGACCATTTCTATGCTTACTGGTGCTGATGAGAGTTGAATTTTAGCAACATTTGGAGGGACAGAGGTTCCCCACATCTGGTCTGCACAAGCCGTTATTTCAATGTGAGAGCCCTCTCTTACATCCCACTTGATTCAGTCTTGGGCATTCTCCAAACTCTGTCGTTTTGAGTCTCTCTAGGCAGTGATTCCCACAATCAGTTTCTCAAGTGGCACCAGGACATCACCAAGTAGGATGTTATCCACCAATAGCTTGAAGAGGCAGAAAAAAAGTCAGAGCTCCAGGTTGCTTCTGGGAAACTCCTCCCCCTGGAGCCTTAGTTCATTCTTTTATGCCTCGCTTGAACAGGCGTTTCTTAGCTAAAGCTCTTCTGGTCCTTTGAATCCTTGCAATTTCCATATGAACGTGTAGAAGTGTAACCAGCATTGTAATTGGAGTAAAGCACATTCCTTTCTTCATGGTGTTACTCTGAATGTCTTACTGCTGTTTTATTGCTTCGTTTTTTCAGTCCATGTAAACACCACCACTTATGTTCAGACTGACCATCCACCTGCCAAAACCTACTGTTGTGCATACTGGCAACCACAAGCACACACTGCCAGCAGGCCCACCATAAATTGTTTGAGAAACTAAGCAGTACTTACGTGTATGTTTTAAAGGTCTATATCCCATATTTCCTACAAAAAACACTTGTAAAATACAAAATATTGTTGCAGTGCAAGATTGAAAACATGTAAGAGATGCTTGTCTAAAACCCACAGCTGGGGAAAAAATATCAATGAAACTAGGGCTGCTGTATGAAATGAACCCTGAACTCTTCTTCTGAAAGGGGGCATGGGTTGAAGGTTGTGAAACATTGCATTGGGGTGTATAAGGCACTGCCCTACCTATTTCATTCTTCTCTCAGCTAGCTCGCATTTGCCTGCCCTCTTTCTTGTAACTAGTCTGGGAGTGGTACTGCTTGTCGGTGTCCACCCCAGTCTTGTGTTGCGCCTTGTAGAACTCGGCAGGGAGGAGGAGGATGGGGAGCAAATTATAATTAGTTGTCTTTGCCTCTGATTGATTCTGGCTCCACCTATAATTGGTTCTGGGTCCACCTACACTTGGTTTCTCTGCCTTCTGCCCTACCAGTCTCAATGAGCACCAGCCATCACTGATGTCAGCAGAATGGAGATGGAGGGAAAAGGAAGAAAAACATTTTTTCTCCTAGCTCTCTCCTTGCCATCACTGCCAAATTAAAGGGAGAGTGCTTTGGGGGTTGGGAAGCTGGCACTAAAGTGGGTTTCACCTTCTAATCCTGCCTCAAATTAGCTCAGTATAACTTGTTTCCAGTTTTTGGAAAAGTCCATTCATTCCTTGAGCCAGTCTGAGGAGTACATGGTGCAGTTTACCCATCTCCAATTATATATTTTTTAAAAATAACAATAAAATGATAAACACAGGGCAGGGAGATGTTAAAGGTCCTAAGGCTTTTCTGAAAAAGAAAAGTTTGCCACCCATTAAAAGCAGACAAAAGAGGGGGAGCCTTCCTCAGGAAGGAGTTCCACAACCTAGGTGTGGCTATCACAAAAGCCCTCTCCCTAGTCCCAAAGAAATGGATCACAGAGATTGGCAGAACATCTTAGAGGGCAAGTAGGTTTGTATAGGAGGAGGCCCTTCAGCTATCCTGGACCCAAACTGTACTTCAAACATGTCCATGTTGAATGTATTGGTGGTGGTGGGGAGTCTGAGTAGATTGCAGAAGTGGTTCAGAGGTCAGTGCAGTGTAAACACACTGGGCAGTAGCGCCAAATTGGCTCTACTGGCCTGTTTGTATTGCATTGATCTCCCTGCTGGCCTCCCGCATTCCCTCCTGGTAAGCAACAGTAGCTAGGGATGGAGGAGAAATTCAATTCAGTTCACATTTAAAGCCTAACCTATCAAATTTATACTTTCTGAAACAATGAAATGGAAATGGACTGCCTTCAAGTCGATCCCGACTTATGGCAACCCTACGAATAGGGTTTTCATGGTAAGCGGTATTCAGAGAACTGAAACAGCTATCCTAAAAATTTGCACTTAACTGAGTTTTGTGACACAGTTCTCCAGTCGAACAGTGTTTACAGAAATGCATATGTTAGGGGGGAATGTATGTGGATATGAATTTATTAGTGAAAATACAATTCAAAAGTGCATTGTATTAGGAGGAAATGCTTGAAAAAATCTGTACATTAGTCAAAACCATACAAAAGTGTGCTTATTAGGAGAAAATTAGCACTGAAATGCTGAAGAATTTTCATGAATTTTTTAAAATTGCAAATTGCTACAGAAATGTGGAGAACTGAATTTAAGGCTGGAAAAATAAACTGAGAGAAGTGAAACTGACAGATCCTTTGATCCATAACAGTAGCTCACCTCCTGGGAAGCTAGCAAAGCAGCCCTACCCCACCCACTGAGCCGCTTCTGGTAGAATGGAAGTGTCCTCTCTCCCCTACAAAGAGATCATGAATTTGCCCAAAAAGTAGCAAAAATAGGGGGTGGGTGATGACAAACTCAGTCTTGGTATCTCTTTTAGCCTGAGGTTGGTCTGCTCAATGGATGTTTCAAAGGTCCACAGAGCAGTATAAGTTTGGGGTTCCCAAACTGGTCCACAGACCACCAGTGGTCCATGAGCTTCATTTAGGTGGTCTGTGGCATGTTTGTGGATTTGTAGCTAAAAATGGGAGGTGGCACATCCATCACATTAAATAGTCATATTGATTTATAATTGTATTTGTATTGCTTCTTATATTGTATTACAATCTGAATTCTGTGGAATTCAAATTGTAATACAATAAAATATGTTATATAAAATACAAGAAGCAATAACATACATTTAAAAATCATACAGCATCTAGCACAGCGCATTACAATTGCTACAACAGATAGAAATATCATCAGGTGGTCTGCCAAGACCATCAGCAATTTTCAAGTGGCCCGGGGAGGGGGGGAGTTTGGAAACTGCTGGTGTAGACCTTATGCTTTTAAGTTAATAGTGCATCTACTTTTACATTTTGTTCATGGTCAAGTAGTATTGAATGCACCACTAACCACACTCCATTAATTGCTTTTTCTTTGTACGGGAAGCCAGTTCTAGCAAAATGCGCTAGAGGGAGCCCATGTACGAGATACTGGAATATATCTGCCAAATGGCACATTAGTACTGTTTTGACCAACTGTTCCTTGTTGTACTGTGTTGTGTTGCAAGGCTTTATTCATACATTATGCATTAGCAAAGTTCTGTGTTCCCTTATGTGTTTGTGCTCCCTTGCACATTTATATGAAAACTTACAACCAGTGATGGCGCCAAAGGGGGAACAAGCCCCACCAACAAGGAGATCACCCACCACTACCTAGAATATCTTGCCCACCTAGAAATATACTTTGCCCCTTCTATGACCCCCCTCCCCAGAGGTTTTTTTTTCTGGTGCCATTGCTGCTTACAACCTGTTAGCCAGCATAAACTCATCCTTACCGCTGAAAGTAGGATCCCCCCCCACAAATTGTTAAATTTGCACTTCACTGTCTCTTTCCCACTCTTTTAGATAGACTTATGGTAAAAACACATAAATAAACGTACAAAGAAATACATTTTAATTTATATTTCATGAGCAATTTTTAAAAAAATCTGTGAATTCCCCTTAGTTTAGCAACATTCATATTTCTGTTTCAAAACAACTGCCGGAGCATCTTTGTCCTTTCTGCTGTAATACTTCTAAATGTTAAATAATCAGTTGTGAGCATGCTGCTCTGCAGGAGTGGTTGTTTGAACCACCTGCTTAGCTTCACAGCTCAGGGAGCACAGAGAGAGATTGTGTTTGACTAGATGATTCTTGGAGTGCAACTAGCTGTGAAACAGCAGAATGCAAATTATGAACCCATCAGATTCCCTATGAAGTTTGGACATAGGACTTAAAGCACAGTATGGGTGAGAGTAGGGAGCTGAACCCTCCACTACCTGTGCTTTTCCACCTGAAGTTGTTTTTTAAATAGTAAAATCAATTCTTCTTGTGATTGTTACTTATCTGTAGATCAAGAGAGAGGCCAATGCTGTGACATGGCATCTTTACATTCACCCAGACCCTGAATCTACCTACAGTTCTTTCTGTCTCCTTCCTCTAGAGCAGTGTTCTTCAACACTGGGTCCCCAGATGTTGTTGGACTACATAATCCCCAGCCAATTTTGCAAATGGTCAGGGATTATGGCAGTTGTACTCCAACAACACCTGGGGACTCAAACTTGAAGAACATTGCTCTAGAACAGGTGTGTGGAACCTTTGATCCTCCAGATGTAGCTGAATTACTACTCCCATCAGCCCTAGCAAGCATGGCCAATGGCCAAGGATGATGGGAGTTGTAGTTCAGCAACATCTGGAGGGCAAAGGTTTTCTACACGTGTACTAGAGGAAAGAGCTTGGCATTTGGACAGTGTTCCCATCTACCAAGCTCTACCAGAGATTGCCACAAATACTTCCATATATTCTTAATATATTGCACTTTTCATGTTGGTTTTCTAAGTGACTTTGGGAGATGGAAAATCAGGATATAATTGCAATAAATAGGTGGAGAAATATAATAAGTGGTATTCAACTAAGTCCTCAGAGCACACCTATTGAAATGAATGGCCATTACTAACTTGGATGCATTAATTTTAATGGGTCTACTCTGAGCAGAACGTAGTTGGATACAACCCTATAAATCACTGTTCTTAAACCTAGATATTGTTGGACTAACTCCTGTAATCCCCAGCCGATTTAGAAAGTGGTCAGGGTTTTTGTAGTCCAGCAACATCTGGGGACCCAAACTTGAAGAATGCTACCAAAGGTTGTCTGAAAAATGCTCTCTCTCTCTCTCTCTCTCTCTCTCTCTCATGCACATACATACATACACATACTAACACTAGTAACCTTGAAAACAATGAATCCAACACGAATTTATTAAGAACAAATCCTGTCAGACTAATCATATCTCATTTTTTTATTGAGTAACCTCACTTGTAGATGCGGGAATGCTGTGGACATAATATCTCTCAACTTCAGCAAAACTTTTGACAAAGTGTCCCATGATATTCTCATCAGCCTACTAGCTAAATGTGGGCTGGATGGAAGAACTATCAGGTGGATCCACAATCGGCTATAGAATTGTACTGAAAGAGTACTTATCAATGGTTCCTTCTCAAAGTTGGAGGAGGTAACAAGCGAGGTACCGCAGGGCTTGGTTCTAGGCCCGGTACACTTCAACATTTTTATTAATGACTTGGATAAGGAGGTACAGGGAATGCTTTTCAAATTTGCAGATGATACAAAATTAGGAGGGATAGCTAATACCCTGGAAGACAGAAACAAAATTCAAAGGGATCTTGATAGGCTGGAGCACTGGGCTGAAAACAACAGAATGAACGTTAACAGTGATAAGTGCAAAGTTTTACACTTACGAAAAATAAACCAAATGCACAGTTATAAGATGAGGGATACTTGGCTTAGCAATACTACATGCAAGAAGAATCTTGGAATTGTTGATCACAAGCTGAATATGAGCCAACAGTGTGATGTGGCTGCAAAACAGGCGAATGCTGTTTTAGGCTGCATTAACAGAAGTATAGTTTCCAAATCGTGTGAAGTACTAGTTCCCCTCTGTTAAGCATTGGTTAGGCCTCACCTTGAGTAGCACATCCAGTTCTGGTCTCCGCACTTCAAGAAGGATGCAGACAAACTGGAACAGGTTCAGAGGAGGGCAACAACAATGATCAGGGGACTGGAAACAAAGTCCCTATGAGGAGAGAATGAAAGAACTGGGCATGTTTAGCCTTGAGAGGAGAAGACTGAGGGAAGATATGATATGTTGTGAATTGCTCCCTCCATGTGACATACTAAGGGTGGGGTTGTACTGGGGTGGAGTGACTGTGAATGGGCGTTTTCATTTCCTTTGAAGTATGCTCATGCGCAGGTTAAAAAATCCACAGGTTTTTTGGTTTATTCTCATTCACAGTTAGGTAGATAGATATTTATTTGCGTCAGCCACCAACCTTTGCAATTAGTGTAGAATGCAAACATATAAACACAACTAAGCAGATATAATTGCCAAATTGAATTAAAAATTGCACAGTTTAAAACTCAGAGAGCATCATTATTTTAATGGTCTTTGCTAGAACTGTTGGTGTCCTTGAATTCTTTTATTTATGATCACCCATGGGTTAAAGAAAAGCAGCGAAGATGGTCTGTCTTTGTCAAAAAAGTTTATCTTTCCAGCTTCTTTTGATCTGATAAAAATCCAGCTGTTTAGTCTGAAGTAGTTCGCTTATGATCTCAGTGTTTTCCCCCCACAGTACTTGTATCTACCCACTGATTTTATTTAATTCTAGGCCAAGCTAGCTTCTTCTTAAATGGTTGGATGTTGTCTGCCCGTTCGGGTCACTTTATATAAAAGTTTATAGCCTTTATTCTATAATGCTCAGAATGACCATAATTAGGGCTACTTTGGCATTGTGCAACCACGATGGTATGCATACATTTTATTTATTTATTTATTATTTGATTTATATCCCGCCCTTCCTCCCAGCAGGAGCCCAGGGCAGCATGCACAGTCATCACGGCCATGCAGAGTCATTCTCAGATGTTGCTCAGTCCTCACACATTGCATCATGTCTCTGTGTGAGGAAGGAGCCACTGAAGTATGTAGAGCCAGATGGATGGGAATGTTTCTGACAGGGTTCAGTCCTGCCCAGATTTTAAACCTAAGATCTCCTTGGCTGAGGAGCAAGGGGAGCAGGATCCTCCAGGAGATTTCCATGCTACCAGTGACCCCAAGGAGCCACTGGTAGATGAGGCCTTTCTCAAACAAATCTCTGAAATCTCAAGGAGGCAAGAAGTAGTAGTGATGGGGGACTTCAACTACCTGGATATCTGCTGGGAGACAAACTCTGCGAAGCACAAAGCCTCCAACAAATTCCTGATGGGCCTTGCTGATAATTTCCTCTTTGAAAAAGTAGAAGGAACAAGGGGATCGGCAATCCTGGACCTGATCTTAACAAACAGGGACGAATTGGTCACGGGAATTAAAGCGGTCGGTACCCTGGGGGAAAGTGACCACGTAATGCTGGAATTCGTGATTCTGGGGAAAGCCAAAGAAGAATATAGTCAAATATGGACCTTGGATTTCAGGAAAGCCGATTTTAGCAAGCTCAGGGAAATGATGGGTAGGATCCCGTGGCTAGATAGACTAAAGAAAAAAGGAGCCCAAGAAGCATGGGAGTTCATGAAGAACGTATTACAAAAAGCGCAATCCCAAACAATTCCAAAGAGGAAAAAAAACGGAAGACTGCAGAAAAAGCCAATGTGGCTACACGGAAGATTGATGGAGGAGGTAAAAATAAAAAAGAGCATGTATAAAGAATGGAAGGAAGGATGCATCACCAAGGAAGAGTACCAACGAGCGGCTCGGGCTTGCAGGAATAGTGTAAGGAAAGCTAAAACCCAGAATGAGCTGAGGCTGGCGAGGGAAGCGAGGAACAACAAAAAGGGGTTTTTCAGATATGTTCGAAGCAAGAGAAAAACCAAGGAAACGGTGGGACTGCTGCTCAATGAGGATGGCAAAATGTTGACAGATAACAAGGAAAAGGCAGAACTGCTCAACGCCTATTTTGCCTCCGTTTTCTCCCAAAAAGGGAACAGTGTGCAACCTTGCATCGGTAGCAATCTCAGTAAGGGGTCGGTATTGCAGTTCGAGATTGATAAGGAGATAGTCAGGAAATACCTAGTTAACCTAAATGAGTTCAAATCTCCAGGGCCTGATGAACTGCATCCCAGAGTATTGAAGGAACTTGCTGATGTACTCTCGGAACCTCTTGCCATCATCTTTGAGAAATCCTGGAGAACGGGAGAGGTGCCGGAGGATTGGAGACGGGTAAACGTTGTCCCGCTCTTTAAAAAGGGTAAAAAAGAAGATCCAGGGAATTACAGGCCGGTCAGTCTGACTTCAATACCGGGAAAGATATTAGAACAGATAATAAAAGAGTCCATTGGGAACTATCTAGATGACAGTGCTGTGATTGGTAGGAGCCAGCATGGGTTTGTCAAGAAAAAATCCTGTCAAACTAATCTCATCTCTTTTTTTGATCGGGTCACTAGCTTAGTAGATGGTGGAAATGCTGTAGATGTCATCTATCTAGATTTCAGCAAAGCGTTTGATAAAGTCCCCCACGACCTTTTGATTAGCAAACTGGTCAAATGCGGACTAGATGGAAATACTGTCAGGTGGATTCACAACTGGTTGGAAAACCGTACTCAAAGAGTGGTCGTCGGTGGCTCTGCTACGGACTGGAAGGAGGTTTCGAGTGGAGTGCCACAGGGTTCTGTCCTGGGGTCGATACTCTTCAACATTTTTATCAATGAGTTAGATGATGGGGTGGAGGGAATCCTTATTAAGTTTGCGGATGACACGAAACTGGGAGGGATAGCTAACAATGGAAGACAGGAATAAAATCCAAAGGGACCTGGATAGACTAGAAAATTGGGCTGAAATTAATAAAATGAAATTCAATAAAGACAAATGCAAGATTCTGCACTTAGGCCACAAAAACAAAATGCATGGGTACAGGATGGGAAATACCTGGCTTAGCAGTAGTGCGTGTGAGAAGGACCTTGGAATTGTAGTGGATTGCAGGTTGAACATGACCCAGTAGTGTGATGCTGTGGCAAAAAAGGCAAACGTGGTTTTGGGCTGCATAAACAGAGCTATAGTTTCCAGGTCGAGGGAAGTAATACTCCCACTATATTCTGCATTAGTCAGGCCTCATCTGGAATACTGCAGTTCTGGGCGCCTCATTTTAAGAAGGATATAGACAAGTTAGAGCAGGTTCAGAAGAGGGTGACGAGGATGATAGCCAGTATGGAGAACAAGTCTTATGAGGAAAGGTTGAAGGAACTTGGCATGTTCAGTCTGGTGAAGAGAAGGCTGAGGGGTGACATGTTTGCACTCTTTAAGTACCTGAAGGACTGTCACATAGAGGAGGGTACATATTTGTTCTCTGCTGCCCCAGAGGGTAGGAGTAGGTCTAATGGTTTTAAGTTGCAAGAGCGTAGATTCAGACTGGATATTAGAAGGAACTTCTTGACAGTAAGGGCGGTTCGGCAATGGAACCGACTGCCTAGGGAGGTGGTAGGATCCCCTTCGCTGGATGTCTTCAAGCAGAGGCTGGACGGCTGTCTGCGGGAGATGCTGTAGCTGTGGATTTCCTGCTGTGAGCAGGGGGTTGGACTCGATGGCCTACAAGGCCCCTTCCAACTCTATGATTCTATGATTCTATCTGATCTGGACATCTCTGTCAGAGCACTGCAGTTGCCTGGGTTTCTGGCTGGCTCTCAGACCCCCTCATCTGTCTGAGGAGCAAAGGGGCAGCAAACCGGACAGTCTACTGGCAAAGTGTCTTGCTAGCCGCATGTAAGGCTCTGATCAGGGTCTGACCAAGAACCAGAAGGGGTAGAGCCTCCAGTTCCTATATAAACTTTCAGTCAGGCTATGTACACATTAGTTCCCTAAAAAGCTCAGAGACTGTTTTGTCTATGTCCGGTTTGAAAGAAATCTGCACCCAACTGTATACATCTTTATTGTCTGATTCATTTTGTATCGTATTGACTCTGTGTACACACCAGTGGGCAGAACAGGGCCGTGATGACCAAACAGTTTTG
Organism: Rhineura floridana; assembly: GCF_030035675.1. Lineage (NCBI taxonomy): Eukaryota > Metazoa > Chordata > Lepidosauria > Squamata > Rhineuridae > Rhineura > Rhineura floridana. The sequence continues at coordinate 15,529,239 of NC_084496.1, forward strand.
GAGTCGGCGTGAAGCTGACTTAAAGGAAAAATGCATCCAATCTCAAAAATCCCAGTTTTGGGGGTAAAAAGGGGTGGAGTTTGACTGACTTCATGTGTCCCCAGATGACACAACACAGAGGTGGAGATGCACTCTAACCAGTATAACTTAAGTGTGTCCATAATCCTCTATGGCTTAATTGATGAAGCAACTACTCTCATCCAAGCTCTAGTCTTCCTGAGGAAATGGATAGCTCCAAACCCACACAGAAACATCTACTGTATTCTGTGATGAGGAATGTTCCATGTAGGTGGAGGGATATTCTGTTCTTCATGCAGAGGCCTCCACTCACTTCCCCTGAAAAATGGACTGCCTTCAAGTCGATTCTGACTTATGGCGACCCTATGAATAAGGTTTTCATGGTAATTGGTATTCAGAGGTGGTTTACCATTGCCTTCCTCTGAGGCTGAGAGGCAGTGACTGACCCAAGGTTACCCAGTGAACTTCATGGCTGTGTGGGGATTCGAACCCTGGTCTCCCAGGTCGTAGTCCAACGCCTTAACCACTACACCACACTGGCTCTCAAAAACCATATAAAAACCGTTTAAAAACATTTACAGCATCTGAAAACAATTAAAAAGACACATTTAAAATTTTGAGCACCCTTAACAACCTACAGTTCCCAGGATTCTTGGGGGCAGGAATGCATAGGATTACAGCCTAAGTCATCTAGCCATACTTTTTATTTTTTATGAGGAATGCATAGTTTTTGTAACAGGTTTGAAGGGGGGAAAAGACCTACAAAAGTAGTTGTCAATATTTATTTATTTATTCATTAAATTTATAACGTGCCCTTCCTCCCAGAAGGAGCCCAGGGCGGCAAACAAAAACACTAAAAGCACTTTAAAACATCTTGAAACAAAATACTTTAAAACATATCACAAAACATATTTCAAAACATGTTAAAACAATATGCACATGTGTTAGTAATTTGTGGCACATCAACAACTTGGGGCAAGAGAGAAGGAGGAGGAGAAACTAACTTACTTTTAATTGAGGGATTTCCCCTCCAGAGGCATTTTTCCCACCTTACCACAAACAACTAGACCAGGGATGAGGAACCTGAACTAGACAAATTACTGTTTCAATTCTGGTCTCTAATAGCCAGTAATTGATTTGGAAACAGTATACTTGTTAATACTTTCATTCAAATGAACAAGGCAATTGGGCCTTCCAGCTTTGGTTTTGCCTATTCTCAAGAAGCAGTATAAATACTGCTATCCTGAAACAGGCTTTTGAATTGAATTGGCTCTGTATATTACAAACATGAGCCTGCTGGATCAGGCCAATGGCCCATCCAGTCAAACATCCTCTTGTCACAGTGGTCAACTAGATGCCTATGGGAAGCCCAAAAGCAGGACTTCAGCACATTCCCAGAAACTGGTATTCAGAGACATATTGCGCTGAACAGTGGAGGTGGAGCCTAGCTATATATTGTCAATTGAAAGAGGCAATATAATGTAACTGTAATTTTTTTTGCCATAACTTTTGGAATAATAAAAAGATACAGTGCAAGAACAATATATTCCTTATAGATTTTGATGATAAAAGAACAGATGTTGACTTTCTCAAATTGTTCATGTGATATTTAAACTTTTATATTTTTGGAAAGGTATTGGCTTACCCATTGATCAAGTAAACACTGGTATAAACTTACATGGCAATACATATCTTAGTGTAAATCCTAAGCCAATTTGTTTTGAAGTGAAGTCCACTGATGTCAATGGGACTTGCTTCCTAAGTCAGGGTGTCTAACCTGTGGCTGACCAGATGTTGTTGGACTCAGCTCCCATCATCCCTCACCATTGGCCCTGCTAGCTGAGTCTGATGGGAGTTGGAATTCAACATCTGGACAGCTAAAAGTTCCCCATCCCTGCTCTAGATTGCCTATGTTTGCCCATATGAACCTCCTCTCTCCTCAGGACTTTATAATCAGCCAATAAGGTTCTGGTTTAGGTGCCATCTTTCAATAAATGAAATTGGTCTCTGCCAGGAGCATGACTTTTTTAGATGTGGCTCCAGAGCTGTGGAATCCTCTTCCTCAATAGGTTTGATCTAATCCTTTCTTGATCATGTCTTCAGAGACATGTCAAAATCTTCCATGTGTTAGTTTTGCTAGGCCTTTTGGACAAATGATTGTTTTGAATCTATTCTAAACTTGCACATTGATTTATGTTGTTTTATTTTTTAAAAAATGTAAAGCTATGTTGTCTATGAACTGCCTTGGGAACTTTTTGCACAGTGTTAAATAATTGTGACAGGGTTTCTTCGATAGGTACTAAAAAAACGTGACACTAACCCATTGCTCAAAGTAGGAACTGGGGGCTTCAGGCCATTAAACTGTAGCTTTTTTTGGCTTTGGAAAAGCCCTTTGGCCAAGATATAGAGGTGTCTTGTTCACCCAAGAGCTCTTATACACCTAATTGGTCACCTGCCCTCACTGCTTTGGACATCAACCTCCCATCTACCAATTGCAAACTTCTGTTGAAACTCTCCTGAAGGAGGAGGGGCTTAGGACTGTACTGAACTAAATATGCATACTTCTTTGGAGCCTGGCCAGTCTGCTTGGAAATGTAAATAATCAAAAAAGTTTTGCTTTTCTGTCTTCCTTTCCAGACAGTGTTAACTGTTAATATATTTGCTTTTTTTCCCCTCTTCAGAGCTCTACAGGCTGTTCAGTTGGGATATGCAGATGTCTTGGATTATCTTGCTAGGAGCCAGAAGCTTGATCTTGGTGTCTCTGATGAAAAGAACAGAAATCTAATATTTTTAGCCACTATATATGATCAGTCAAAAATGTTGGACTATTTCCTTGAAATGGTCAGTTGTGTAGAATATTTCATTTATATTTATTCTTCAGATTTCTGAAGCTATTATTATAAAGTAGGACTTGAGGAAGATGTTACAGCTGCAACCTATGCATATTTACCTGGGAGTAAGCCACATGGAACACAGTTGCACTTACTGCTGAGTAAACATGCATAGGATCGGTCTATATATTTCTTTGACTATTTAGGTTTAATTTTGATTCTGATCTGCCCTTTCATTCCTTTAGATTTTTTAAAATGTAGATTAATTTTTTAATGAAATATCAATTTGCAAACGTGTCACATTCCCACTTGCAATGTTTTGGCGTCCACCTAAAACAGATGTAGGGACCCTTTGGCTCTACAGATGTTTTTGAATTACAACTCCCATCATCCCTGGCCACTGGCCATGCTTGCTGAAGCTGATGAGAGTTGTAGTTCAGCAACATCTGGAAGGCCAAAGGGTTCCTATATCGTCCTGACTTAAAAAATTTTTATGCACATCTGAAACTGCAGTGTGAAGCAACTTTCAGTGGTGTGTGGCATTTGAAAACTACACAGCTGTTGATCCATTAGCCCCAGAGGTAATGTGCTATGCCCGTGGAGTGGCGATTGTTAAAATTCTGCATGGTGTTGCAATTGTCTTTAGCAGAGGCAAGTTGATATCAACTTTATTAGTTTAGGAAAACATTTGAATTGATGTCTGCCTCCCAAACTTAGTAGTATCGCTTAGAAATTGTTTTGTTTGGAAGAATGAATTACAGGAAGATAAAACCTCAAAAAGAATTTATAGTGCATTCCTAGACATATCTGTTTAGAAGAAAGTCCCATGGAGTTCCTTCCTTCCAGGCAAGTGTGTATAGGACTGCAACATTAGTTTTCTTTTTTTCTTTTTTCTTTTTTAATGATCTGTGCTAATCTGAATTCTTGTAAAAGAGATTATGACATCAGACTTAAAACAGATGTCATAAGCAGAGCTTGGAAAAGTTACTTTTTTGAACTACAACTCCCATCAGCCCCAGCCAGCATGGCCACTGGATTGGGCTGATGGGAGTTATAGTTCAAAAAAGTAACTTTTCCAAGCTCTGGTCATAAGTGTCAATAGCCTCTGCAGCAGGTACTGTTTCTTCTTTCTAGGCAGTGCTTAACACCAAGAGGTCATCATCTTGATCAGGACCCATCATTATCTTCATAATGGTGGTGATGATGACAACAATTACTGGTGAGGTTACACAAATTGAGCATGCTCAGTTAGCATGGAATGTTGAGTGTTGGGGCAGGGTTGTGCTGGGCTGGGCCGGGTCAGGCGGGGGAGAGAGAGACTGGGAGAATGGAAGAAGCTAAGCCATTCTGCCCCTGGGGCCTTCATCCCACAGTTTCATTCCCCCTTCAGCTTATTCAGTTTCAATGCCAATTCTGTTCTGCAGCTACCTTTGTAAGACTGAGCATGTAAAAACATATTTATATCCCACCTTTCCTCCAAGCATCTCAGGGTGGTGTACATGGTTCCTCCCCCCCCCATTTTATCTTCACCACAATCCAATGAGGTCGGTTACACTGAGAGACTGTGACTGGCTCAAAGAGCTGTATGGCTGGATTTAAACCCTGGTCTCCCAGGTCCTAATCTACCACTCTACACTGCTGGATCAGACCAAAGTCCCCTTCTTTGTCACAATCACCTACTTTCCACAGTGATCAGCAAGATTCCTCCATGAAGTTGACAAGTGCAGGACATGAAGGCAATAAACCTTTTGTGCTGTTGCTTCTAGCAGCTGTTACTCAGTGATATATTGCCTCTGAACTTGGAGGCTCTATCCTAGACAGAGGCAGAGGACAAGTGCCCCATTGCTAGATCACTGTAGCTTCTTAAAGAATAGACACTTTTCACACCCAAAATTATAACTGAATTGTAAACTGGTCCTGCTCACATGTCAAAGTTGTGGATTTATTTTTTATGATACAAGAATTTGCAAACATGGAGAGAAGATAAAGATCTGGCCTGCTGGACCAAACCAATTTTCCATCCTGCTGTATGGCATTGGTTTTCCACATTCATTTGATAAAACTGCCCCATCTTTGCAAAGGTAGAGGGCTTCTCTTCCTACCATTGTCAGAAAGGATAAATTACTGGTGGTCCAGTAAGCTACGCAGAAAAGAAAGACTCTACAGGGAAGGGAGGAAACTTCATTTTCTGGTGAGGCCACTTGTGTAAAGGGTTGTTGCTGCCTATCTAAGCAGGGATTTCTTCCTAGTGCCTGGATTAGCAGGAATCCCCCCCATCTCCTGTACTGATGTATAGTCCTAGTTTAAATTGCCATCTAGTGAGTCATCCCATTAGTCAGCCTAGAATAATATTGCTTCCTTTGAGTGATGGGTCTCTCCATGGTTTCAACAGGGGTCTTTCCTAACTGCTAAATGTTGTATTGACAAAGTTGGTCCTGCAACAAAATGTTGCAGCATGGAGTGTTCATGTTCAGGATTATAGGTAGCCATGTCCTTTGCCATTTTATTCCCCCATCCCTGGGTTTTCTCCAGTCCAGCATTCTGTGTCCACTGAGCATGCTCAGTCTTTATTGAGCTGTTTTTAGTCATCCCCCCCAACATCTGCAAATCTCAGGGTTCCCCAAAGCCTGCTTATATCTCCTCCTTTCTGTGGGTGCAATTTTTATTATATAAGGTTCCACATTCAGAGAATGAGCTTGCTATTAGTATATACTAGCAGCCTCATACCCGGTGTTGCTCAAGAATTTTAAGAAACCTAAAGCTCAGTGCAGTTTTGAAATGTGGTTAAAATCAGTGCAGTTTTGAATGGTTCAGTTTGCCATTTTGATTCAGAGTGGTGGACAGAGTGGTATCCAAACATAGACAAAAACCTGCTACTTGATCTCAGGAACCATCATGCAAAACCTTAAGAGGTGTCCAAATGCATAGCAAACAGACAAACAACATTCCAAAATATATAGTAGATTATATAGGATAGCACACAAAATGCTGGCTTTCTACTTTTTTCCTAGTGTGTCCTTTAAATGTGCTTTGGTGGGTGAGCAGAATTTCTTGTTAATTTTTTAGGCTCTTCCTGTACCCGACATAAACCAAGCAGCAGAAAATGGAAACACCCCACTTCATGCTGCAGTAAACACTGGAAAAATGCATCTGGTCTCTCTGCTCTTGCATTACCCTGGAATTAACGTGAACGTCCAAAATCCACAGTGCAATGGGGCGACTGCACTACATCTTGCTATTGCTTATGGTAATGTTTTGGACCTTCTAGTCTTTCAGAAGTTTTGACTTTAGAACAGTTGTTTATTTATTTTTACATGTATGCCCCGCCCTTCCTCTCAAACGAACCAGCACTCTAGTTTGTGCAAAACCTACAGGCGTTATGCATCTCTTTGTTAGGGCCAAACTAGAGGATACGGTGGGGACTGTGATTAGATAAAAGCAGCCTGGTGTGTGTGTGGGGGGGGAGATTTGAACTGAAATTATGGTGGTGGGAGATGGTTTCTTGTTCCTTTTCTCTCTATGCCAGTGGTGCAGAACCTCAGGCTTGGCAGCCAAATTAGGTTCTCCAGGTCTCACTTTCTGGCCCTCAGGACTCTCCCTAGGCCACATCCCCTCACTGGCCCCATTTCTCACCCAGAGTGTTTTTGCCTGGTTGGAATGCGTCCTTAAACTCTGCTCATGCCTCTTGCTTGTTTGGATGGAGGATAGAGAGGGATGTGTGCATTTGTGTAGATACAAGCCTACGGTACAAAGGTAAAATTTACAACCATTACTCTATCAACTTTTGCCTCTTGCCCCTCCCATCACTGGCATGCAGCCCTCAGAAGGTTGTCCAGAAGAAAATGTGGTCCTCAGGGCAGACTGAGTAAGTTTCCCCACCCGCCGTATGCCATTTTCCTAATGAGGATCATACCTGCACTTCTCTTTGCCCTTTCAAGGAAAGTGTATGCATACCATTACCCTTATGTCTGTCCCAATGGGGCAAATAACAGCTTTGGGCAGTAGTGCCATCAGAGCAGGACTCTGTGGAAAACATGCAGGGCCCCATTCAGCAGAATGAGATGAAAGTTCCCCCAAGTGCAGCAGGGGTGGCTTACCACATTTTGCAGTACGGCTGCAATCCTACAGACACATTTACCTGGGAGTTAGTCCCACTTGACTCAGTGGGTGTTTCTTCTGAGTAGACATGCATAGGATTGTGCTCTAAGTGAAGCAATACACGTCAATACACATTGACTGTAGCACTGGCATCAGGGTGTGTATGGAGAGGGCAGTTTCCTTGAGAAAACAGTGGAAGGAGGGAGGGGATTAACCACAGGGCCAAATATGCTATAGAATAGAGACCATTGGGAACTGTCCTCTAGTGTAACCATCTTAGAGGATTCTGTTAGAAGAGTTCCTATTTGCTCCCAGTGCTGGCTTCCTTTATCATTCAGATGTAGGGGAGAGAGAAATCATGTATGTTGATAGTGTCAAATACACCCCAAATACTTGTCGGCTACCCCATTTGCCAAGCATAATGACTATGCATGCCATACACTATGTAACACATACCTGAAAATCCAGAACATCTAGTCTTCTCCCTGCCCTTCCTTGATCTTGAAGACCAACAATTTTCACATTTAAAGACAAATCAGAACAGATCTTTTAAAATGTGCATTAATATTCCTAAAGCTAAAAGACATCATAATTAAGATGCTTCCGATTCTGTTACTACATTTTAAGTCTGAATGGTACATTTGAAATATTCTACTCGGTCACTTCTAAGCTACACATCTGTTGCTAAACTAGTTAGGAGGTTATTAAGAAACTTGGCTAAACTAGAGCAGCTAAAATAGATAAGCTCGAAAGTCTTGGAAGACTTAAATGAAGTTAATTTGAGCGATACAGCAAATCATCATGTTGAAATGTAGCAAAAGTATAAAAGTTGATTTTATAGATGGGAGGGCTCAATTGCAGAGCATATGCTTTGGAAGCAGAAGGTTCAGGTTCATTCCTGGTATCTCCAACTTTAAAACACACACACACATATACACCAGGTAATGGGTGATGGAAAAGACCTCTGCCTAAATCCCAGCTTAAGAGTGGGGAACCTGTGACCCTTCAAATGTTGTGGGACTCCAACTCCCATCAACCCCAGCCAACACAGCCTGCAGACAGGGATGATGGAAGCTGTAGTCCAACAACTTCTGGAGGGCCACAGGTTCCCTATTCCTGCTCTAGAGAGCCACTGACAGAACAGAGTAGACCAGGGGTTCCCAAACTGTGGTCCATGGACCACCAGTGGTCCGTAAGCTTCATTCAAATGGTCCACAGCCTATGTGTAGATTTGTGGTTGAAGAGAAGAGATGGCATATCCACTGTATTCAATATTCATATTGATTTTTATTGTATTTTAATGCTTCTTTTGTTTGTTGTATTGTGTTACCATTTGAATTCTATGGAATTCAAATTGTAATACAATAATATATATATAAAAAATAAAAGAAGCATTAAAAATATAATAAACATCAAACAGCATCTAGCATAGCACATTACAACTGCTACTACACACAGAAAAGTCATTAATTGGTCCTCCAGAACCCTCATCAATTTTCAAGTGGTCCATGGGGGGAAAAGTTTGGGAACCACTGGAGTAGACAATACTGTGCTAGATAATGCAGCAGCCTTTCCCAACCTTTGGGTCCCCAGATGTTGCTGGATTACGATTCCCATCATTCCTGACCATTGACCCTGCTGGCTGGGGCTGATGGGAGTCCAGCAACATCTGGGGACCCAAAGGTTGGGAAAGACTACAATACAGTATTGATCAAGTCCCATCCACACCATACATTTAAAGCATATTTGAAGCACAAGGCTTCCCTCAAAGAACTCTGGGAACTGTAGTTTAGCTCATATAGAGCTACAGTTCCCAGAACAATTCTGTTAACAAACTACAGTTCCCAGGATTCTTTGGAGGAAGCCATGTGCTTTAAATATATGAAGTGGATGTGATTTTACTCTCTGTGAGGCAGCTTCAAATGATTGTAGAAAAAACATTCTACACCAAAATACATATTTACCTTTTTCTTTCTTTTTTGTATTTAGGCCATCTGGGAATTTGCTATTTATTGCTGAATGCCACAGCTGATGTAGAAAGTCCCATGGGAGGGTTGACACCATTGCAACTTGCTGAAATGGTTGGTAATGAAACTATAATTGGTCTTATCAAAATGCATGTAAAGAAATCTAAACTTGAAAATAAAATGTTTGCCTGATCAGCTTATTGAACAAAATTCTGCAGTTTTTTAAAAAAACACTACTACCTCTTTTAATGTTCTATTAAAGCTTTTCCCCCCAAGTGTGGAATGTTAGAGTCCTTTCTTCATTTAACATGTGATATTCTTTACCAACAGCACTCCTTCAGTTATGATAAATTCTTCTTTGAATGCTCTGTGTTATTTATATTAATCTGAGGCTACTTCCTGATTTTATCGTATTCTTGGTTTCTCAACTTAACTGTGATGGAAGAGGCAAACTGCAGGAGAGGAAACATTATGTTTCTTTGAGGGCCAAGAGCAAATAAAGGCACAGAAGGAGGCCGTTTCCTTTCATACTGCATAGATCTGACTGGTGGACACCCTTTTATAGAGACTCTCTTTTCTGAAAATGGGGGCACACAACGCTAGCCTGTGCCCCTTTTTACTGTAAAATCTGGTGGGATCAGCTTGAGTTCTTTTCTAAAAAAATATTCGCTTCAAAGAGATTTCACAACTGATCGGCAGATCAACCCGCTACCCCTCCAGATGTGACCAATGGAAACTCTTTGCTGTAGGTGACGAGTGTCCTCACAGCCATGATCATTGAAGCTGGAACTGGACTCATGATGAACCAGGGTCAAAGAATGAAAAAGAGGCAGTAAACAGTAGAGGCTGGTCCAATAGGGCAAATGGGGCTTTGCCCCACCAACCACTGCCCTCAACCAGCTCCCACCTGCCTGCCTTCTTACTTATAACCAGTCCAGGCAATGACACCTCTAGCACCCTTAACAAATGACGGTTCCCATGATTCTCTGGAAGAAGTTATGTTTTGGCCACAAAGGAAATATAAAGCGTCAAATACATCTCAGATCTAGCACCATAAAACACAGTGGGATTTCATCAGGTATTTATTTTAATCTTGTATGTCTGCTGCTTCCTGGGGTGAAAAATGTCTTTTTAGTGTTTTTTTCCCCACTCCAAAATTCCTTCCTTGTTTTCCTCATAAAACAAAATTAACAATTAGAAAAATATAGAGACTGTATCCCATTTTCTTATTCAAAATACAGATTTAATAAATGATGAGCAATTTCATGTTTCATTATTCTCTTTAATGACCTTTCTATATTATCTTAAATGTTGAACAGAAGCTCAGCCCCTGGATCCACATCACCGTTATGAAGTAGCTGCTCAATAACCTGTATATTTAATGTTATATTTTAATACTGCTTTGGAAAATGTTGTGCTTACTCTTTATAACACTGTAAGAAGGAATGCTTGTTAAATTGTCAATATCCTTTTCCTCTGTGAGACATCTGGCCAATGAATGAAAGCTTGTTCTTTTCTGGTGTTATGAGTTTGACTCAGTTAACATTAATGAGACTCTTTACTAGGGTTTTGCCTGACAAACTTGATGGGTGATTCAGGACACCACAAAAGGGCTTTAATGATCCTTAATGGCTTGGATTGAAATCTTTTCCCAGCCTATGGTTTGCGATACCTGTAAGAATTTTGGAGAGCAGAACACAAAGTTAGAAGTAGTTTTGAGTTTGTGAAAAGACAGAATCACAGGATTTGTAGCTTTAATTAGCTAGCATCAAAGCAGATGGGGGAGTGCAAAGGCTTCATTCAGAAGAATCTGAAGCAATTAGTAGTTGCGCTACCTGCTGTGTTTGCTTCCACTATGCCAAGGATTGGGAACCTCAGACCTCTCTACCTGGTCCTCAGAATTCTCCCCACCACACCTTTTACTAGCCCTGCTTCACACTCTGAAAGATTTTGCTTGGCTGGGATGTGTTCTCAACTCCCATAATGCCTCTTGCTCGTCTGACTGGAAGACAGAAAGGGGTGTGTGTGTGTAGTAACTAGCCAACTGTACAAAGGTAAAATTTACATTTGTGTTCTGCCTACTTTTGCCTCTGGCCACACCCATCACTGGCATGCAGCCCTCAGAAGGTTACCTAAAAGAAAATGCAGCCCTTGGGCTGAAAAAGGTTCCCCACCCCTGCAGTATGCCCTGATTATATATTTGTAAATGAAAGAAATAGTACAAAGAGATACCTAAGATGTCCATTAACTTCAATGAGTCTACTCTGATTCATGGTGAATACAGTCCATAACTATTGTCTAATGCTTTTTTATTCAGAAGAAACCAAACCCTGTAGTGCTGTCCTTATTACCCGAGGAAGTGTGGAGTGTTATCAGTATCAAGTTACCCCTGTGTGTCATTTTGTAGATTCACCTGGATGTTTCTCTGCTCAGGAAAATGGGGAGCACGCAACAATATGGAGTTGGTTTTTTTTAATTACTGAAAGGAAATCGAGAACTTCTAACTCTTATTTTGTGCCCAACATGAGCCCATTAAAATGCCCAAGAAGAAAGCATGCTGCAACTGTTATATATCATTTCAGAATGCAGGCTGGAGATCTTGAGCTTAAATTTTGTGCCTATGGAAAACTAGTTGGTTGAGAGGAAGGCTAGGCTAGTGTAGGGTTGCCATATTGCTCGGTTAGCTCGGTTCTACCCGGATTCTTTGCATGCCACCCGGCGCCTATTTAGCCCCTTAGGTGGCCCGGATTCTCAGCTTTAATTTTTAAAAAAATTAAGTTTCTAGGTGGTCCGGTTCTCGAGATATACATAAAAATGTCAGCCGCCCCCCGTTAAATCTTTCTTTAAACAGTACAGTAGGGCCCCGCTTTCCGGCGTTCTGCTTTCCAGCGTTTTGCTGATGCGGTGGCTTTCAATCAGGGGAAATTCCCCGTTTTAAAGCCGATTTTGCCGTTTTGCGGCATTTTTGCGCGATGCAACCCATTAAAGTCAATGGGTTCAGCTTTATGGCGATTTCTGCTTTATGGCGATTTCCGCTTTACGGCGGGGGCCTGGTCCCTGACCCGCCGTATAAGCAGGGCCTTACTGTACTGTATAGCACTTTGTAGCTTTAACCCCGCCCATTCAGGATTGCAGCCAATCAGTGAAGCCAGGGTTGTGTTTCAGTTTGATTGACCTAGAAAACCTCATTGCAATGCCAGAAAATGGTGGTTTCCCCCCGTTTATCTGAAAATCTCATAAATTGGGTAAGTATATACATTTCAGGTTTTTTTTTCCTCTTGTGTACAGGAGTCAGATCCTGGGCAGTGTTTTGAAAACCTTCCCAATACTTGCTTTTGTAAAAGCAATGCTAATCCCATATGCCCAGAGTAAATCCCATTGAATTCAATAGGACTAGCTTTTGAGTAGACATGGTTATGAATGTGCTGAAAATCAATGGGACTTTGGAGTGAATGTAAAAAAGAATTGTGTTTGGGTTCTAACTTTTTCTGTCCTCTCTCCAGTCCTATTTTAAAGCAAGTAGGCAGGGCTTACTTAGGTATTACAGTTTTTATTCTGTAGGAAACTAATACTGATTTTTAAAAAAACTAATACTGATTTTTCTGCAATGACCAACTGATTTGACAATAAACTATTATATGGGCTGTATGTATTTATACATCTGCAGTGTGTGTGTGCGCGCGCGCGTGTATGGAGTCTTTCCAACAACCCTGTGAGGTAGGGTTGCAAACCAAGGCAGCTCACAACAAGATATAAAGCCATTTAAAATCCAATAACTATAAAAACAAGTATAAACAGTTGCAAAACAGCGTAAAGTGGCATGATTTGGAATTTTGGATTGTGTGAATGAAGTTGCTTATCACTTGAGGTTGCATTTCTGTCCCTGTTTGAGTAAGCCCCGCTGAATACACTGGGACTTGCTTCTGAATAAATAAACCAGGATTGCACTATAAATATCTTTACAGTTTGTGTAAATAATAAATATATTTGATAGTCATGCTTATATAAATATTTCTTCATTTATCCTATTTTTGGTTTTTGGTTAGGAATCCTGACTGCGATGCTTAGTTTTCTGCCTTACTCATAGGAATCTTGTTGTGGTTGGTATGGTATTGCATTTAAGAAATTATGGTACGAAATGGCCTGAATCAGTATAAGGCAGATTCCTTGGTTCCTAAAAGTGGGAAGAGACTCAAGGGCCACAGTGACTCCAACATTTATTTATGTATTTTTATTTACAACATTTATATACCGCTTTATTGTAAAAAATCTCAAAGCGGTTTACAGAAAGAATTAAAACAATAAAATTATTGGCAAAAGCGTTAAGGACAGATACTTAAAAACATTCAAAATAATAAAACCAACAATGAGCTAAAAACAGATTTAAAAACACAATAGCTTCCACATGCCTGGAGAGGCTTGCCTCAAGAAAACTGATTTTAGCAGGTGCTGAAAAGAGGCATCTGCCTAATGTCAATAGGCAAGGAGTTCCAAAGCGTAGGTGCTGCCACTTTACAGGACTGATTTCTTACAAGAGCAGAACAAGTACTATGTGGCACCCATAACATGGAAAGCACAGCTTGAACTTGGCCTGGTAGCAAATCAGCAACCAATGCAGATTTCAGAGCAGAGGTATTATGTGCTGATAAGATCTCCCTCATGTCAGCAATTGTGCTGCAGCATTCTGCATTAACTGCAGTCCCCAGGTCAGGCTGTGCTGCATGGGGATTTCTGTGACCTTGGCTGACTGGCTGCTAGGATTTTTTTAGTTTGGGTTTTTGCTTATGAATCCTGACTGGTTGTGGGATGCTGAGTTTTCTGCTTTACTCATAGGAATCTTGTTGTGGTTGGTATGGTATTACATTTAGGAAAGTGTTACTGCCTCTTGTGTTGTTTTTTTCCTATTTGCATTTCACTTATCTTTAACCTTACTCCGTTACAGCCATAGAAGCAACAGCAGCATACGCAAGATAATTAACTCCCATTAGTGATAAGAGCAAGAATTTATAATTATTATTTTAATTAAAACAAGAGGCTTATGAGTACTTTGAAGAGGACCAGATATTTGTTTTCTTTCTGAGCCCAGGACTGGGTCTTTCATGATGCCCAGTGGGGGGGGGGGAGGGGGGAGAGAGCACGAGAGTAGTCGATAAGACAGACATCCTCGCATTGGTAATCTAATTAGCAAAGTATGCGTGGAGTTATTGCACACTTCCAGGCCCAGTTTCATTTTGAGTATGGAGGTGGAACCTGTGTAGATGTGGTTGATCAAAGGGAGAAGAAATTTTGAGTTAAGCAAAGCTCTGCTTTTATAAAACCTAAGAAACATACAGATACTTTGAATGTCTGAGTGCCTGCACCAGTGGAATACTGGAGGAACTTGTAAAACTTGCTGCAACAGTATTTAGAACTGAGCATGTGGTGTGAAAGACTCCTTTTCCTAACATTTTGGCTTCTTGTTTTTCTCACCCACATCATCTCTGAAATACTGTATATGTAATGGTTAACCGACCTGTTGCCCTGACTTCCTTTATGTTTGTTGCTATTTTGTGTTTTTATTAGGTTTTTATATTGATTGTGTATTTTTATTGTTTTTATTATATTTGTAAGCTGTGCTGAGCTCTGTTTTTAACAGCAGAAGGGCAGGATATAAATCCTCTTAATCAATCAATAAATATTCCATAGTGTTGGAAACTAGAGTCTAGGCATTTAAGGCTGAAAATATTGCTTTTAAAAAAAAGATTTTTCACATCTTTCCCCAGTTTTAGTGGTAATTCCTAGGCACAAAAACAAAACAACTGGACAATCCAAATATTAATATGCAAATAATTTGCATAATATGCAAATAATATACATAATATGCAAGATAGCCTGCCCGGATTTGTGGAACTGGAATATGGCAACCCTAGGCTAGTGTTACATAGACAAGAAGTTTTGGTTATGGGGTAGTAAAGCTGCCATTATCCACCTACATTTAGTATGAGAACCCTTGCACGTGTGCTTTCTAAATGTTTAATTTGGCTCTAAATTGAGACCCTTTTATTTAAAGATCATGCTAAACAAAGCAAACATCTCAAAATCTGGGCATCAATTATTATTATCCCACCTTTCCTCCCAGGAGCTCAAGGTTTCCCCCCCCCCATAATTTTATCCTCACAACATCCCTGTGAGGCAGAGCTTGGAAAAGTTACTTTTTTTGAACTACAACTCCCATCAGCCCCAGCCAGCATGGCCACTGGATTAGGCTGATGGGAGTTGTAGTTCAAAAAAGTAACTTTTCCAAGCTTTGCTGTGAGGTGATTTAGGGTTCTCACACCTCCTCCTGAACTGAAGTGCAATGTCAATAAATCTCTACATGTTGCTCTGTTTCTATACTTTTCTGTATCATATTTGCTGTTGGTCCATGGGCTTTGCAAGAAGTGAGGCTGTCGAAAATGCTGCCTGTGGAGCACTAATGAGCTCTGGATTTATTTATTTTTGGTTAAAGCACAGCAGTGGGGGATTTTTTTTAAAAAAAGTTAAACTTTTATTTAAGTTTTTTTAAAAACCCTACCTTGCTCTTCTTTAACAATAACAACACCAAATCTCTTCAAAACTGCATGCAGTGTTCTAGACAGCCTCACATTGAAAGGCCTATCAGGTGCTTGTAAAGGCCTTATCCTTGGATAGGAAAGATAGAACACTCATCAGAAAGAAAAGCTGGTGTGAAGCTGCAATTAACAACAAAAAGTACAAGCAAAAATACACATCACTTGGCTACCCCTTAAATGTTTTAAGGTAAGAAAGAGACAATCCCCCGCCTCTCCCATATAAATTATAGAGGTAAATTAATCCCTTTTACTTCTTCCTCCCAAAAGCCTCTATACCTGTTTGTCTTCAATTTGGCAGGCTTAATCCACCTATACCTGTTTATAGATTCTCCATTATAGTGAATGGGGAAGACAGAGCTTTGTTTATACAGAGCAGCTTCAAAGCCAAAACACAGATCAAAGGAGAGAGTACAAAACGACTCAAACAGATTGGAATTCTAAAAAATGCACATATACAGATCAGTAATGGCTGGTTCCCAATGTACCTCGTGGAAGTGGAAGGCTGGACAGTGAACAGGAGGTGGAGCCAGAGGTGCAGCTAATGGTAGGTGGAGCCACTTTCCTTCATTTTTTCTACCAGTCCCACTTCTGTACCCAACCACTGTCTGACATGCAGAAATTAAAGAGGTGAAGCTATTCATGGTATGGCTATATCAATGGTAGGGAAAACATTCAGCTTGAGGTTCTGCATTTATACTTAAGAGCAAGTCCCACTGTAATCAAGAGGCAGTATTCCATAGGATTGCAACATTTATAAACTAATTTACCCTTCACAGAGCTACAATACCCAGCATCCTTAACATACTATAGTTCCCAAGATTCTTGGAGGGAGGGATCAAGGCAGTGGTAAATGCATCCTTGGAAGAGGGTGCAATGCCATCAGCCTTCAAGGAAGCTGTGATTAAGCCCATCTTAAAAAAGCCTTCCTTGGATCCCCAAGAGTTGAATAACTTTCGCCCGGTCTCTAATTTACCATTCTTGGGCAAGGTGATTGAGCGAGTGGTGGCCAGACAGTTACAGACACACTTGGAGGAAACAGATTACTTAGATCCTTTCCAATCGGGCTTGGACATGGAACTGAAACAGCCTTGGTGGCTCTGGTGGATGATATGAGGAGGGCGTTGGATAGGGGAGAACACACGTTCCTCGTCCTCCTGGATCTCTCACCGGCTTTCGATACCGTTGACCACGGTATCCTTTTAAATCGCCTAGAGGGATTAGGAATAGGGGGCACTGTTTTACGGTGGTTCCGTTCCTATCTCTCAGACAGGCATCAATGGGTGGCATTGGGGGATGAGGTTTCAGACCCTTGGCCCCTCAATTGTGGAGTGCCACAGGGTTCTTTCCTCTCCCCCATGCTATTCAACATCTATGTGAAACCGCTGGGAGCCATCATCAGGAGTTTTAGGCTGCAGTGTCACCAATATGCGGATGACACTCAGCTCTATCTCTCATTTAAGTCCTCACCAGAGTTGGCTGTGAATACCTTGTCCAAGTGCCTGGAGTCCGTAAGTGGATGGATGGGAGAGAACAGGCTGAAGCTAAATCCCGACAAGACCGAGGTATTGCTTGTGGGTGACAAGGGAAGGTTGGGAGATTTAGACTTGATGTTTAATGGGGTAAAATTACCCTTGAAGGACCAGGTCCGTAGCCTAGGGGTCATTCTTGACTCCCAGCTGTCCATGGAGGCTCAGGTCTCGGCAGTGAGCCGGGCAGCTTGGTATCAATTACATCTGATACAGAGGCTGCGACCCTACCTTCCTGAGCATCTGCTCCCACGAGTAATACATGCTCTGGTCTCCTCTCGCTTAGACTAAAACGGTCCGGAAATTGCAGCTGGTACAGAATGCGGCGGCACGCTTGATAAAGCATAGCCGTCGCCGGGATCACATTACTCCAGTGTTGGTAGATCTACACTGGTTACCAGTTACTTACCAGGCCCAATTCAAGGTGTTGGTGCTGACTTTTAAAACCCTATACGGTTTCGGCCCAGTTTGCCTGAAGGAACGCCTCCAGTATCACCAATTATGCCGCCAGACAAGATCAGCCTCAAAAGGCCTTCTCTCAGTTCTGCCAGTCAAAACAGCTAGGCTGGTACGGACCAGAGAGAGGGCATTTTCGATTGTGGCCCCCACCCTCTGGAATTCGCTCCCTTTTGACCTTCGACATGCCTCCTCCCTGTTGGGTTTTCACCGAGCCTTAAAGACCTGGCTATTCAGGCAGGCCTACAGGATTTTTGGGGTGGATTAGTTTTATGTTGTATTAATTGAAGGGTGGTTTTAGATTAATTGATGATTGTGATTTATGCTTTGTATATTGTATTTATATTATTGTAAGTCGCCTAGAGTGTCCGTTAGTTCGGACAGATAGGCGACTAAGAAATAAAATTTTATTATTATTATTATTATTAAACGTATTGTGCATATGCAGCCTCAGAAGTTTCCAATTTTCTCCTCACAGCCACACTGGAGTAGGGATGCAAGGTTCTGTCCTTTTTGGTTCTCTCAGTTTCTCATTTTTCCAGTTTAAAATTCAGTGCCCACATTTCTGCAGAAATTAGTATTTTTTTTTTAAAAATCCTCATGTACATTCATCAGCATTTTAGTGTGAATTTCTCCTAAGAAACACATTTTTGTATGCAGTTTTGACTAATGTACAAATGTTGGCAAGCAATTTCCCCTCACAAGGCATTTTTGTATATTGTTTTTCCACTAATATATTCATTTTAATGCATACTTTCCCCTAAGATACGCATTTTTGGTTGGAGAACTGCATTGCAAAAGTCAATGCGAATTTCAAAGGATGGCTGTGTTTTAGTTCTCACAACAGTTTCAGTTGTTTTGGAAAGTGCGAATTTTATAAATTTGCCTTTAAATGCAAACTGAATCAAATTTCTTCCACATCACTACACCAGAGGAAGAGAAGAGAAAACAGCAGCTCATCCTCATAAGGCAAAACAGTGTTTTAGCATTATGTGAACTAGTCCAGTGTGCCAAGTTTACAACCTTACAGATTATTTACACAATAGCTTTTCTTCTGCCATGAGATTACTCTTGTTCCCTTCTATTCACCCTCCCCATTCCCACTGATACCCAACTTGAACATTGTTGTGAAAGAGCCAACATGTTTTCAGCAAGCCTCAAAATCATTTTGGCAGAATGTGTGCTGTCTCCTGAGACAACTGCACTTTGAAGGCCTTCTTCCAAGGTATAATTGTGCCAGGAAAGTGGTATGTGTGGATGTGTGCGTGGGAATAGTGATGCGGGGGTGCCTTCAAAACAATATACCACTCCCATGTGGTTTAATTTTTTTCCCCAACTTAACAAAGAAAGGGGAAAAAAGAAAAAAATAATGAAATAAACGGAAATAAGTAAAAATATTAAAGGTACAAAAAATAAAAACAAATACTATATTAATATACTACTAATAGCAATAAACCATCACCAGTTTACATTTTGGATACAATATCCATCAGTACATGTATCTTGAGTTAAAAATAAACCCTCTTGATGTCCAAATAGATATCCACTAGAAATTAATGTCTATGTGAAATACATTTAAATGTAGCCAAGGCAGTGAGGTCCTCCCATGTGCTTTCTGAATTTGTATAGGTCTGTGACAAGATATTATGTGGGCCTATGCATTTTTGAGTAGGACCTCTGCCTCTTGTCCTAATGATGGTGTAAAAAGTAGGACATGTTTGGTTGTAGGCAGTCCCAAGATATAGCTGGAAAAGGCAGGCCTGTACCTTCAAATGTGGCCACTTGTTAAAATTGCTAGAGACATGCAACTTTCCCCCACCCCCCTTGCACGGTCTTCTTCCAGGTCGGTGATGGGGAACCAGTAGCCCTGCGGATGTTGCTGGACTCCCATCAGTCCCAATCAACATTGAAGTTGGCTGTGCTGGCCAGAGCTGATGGGAGCTGTGGTCCAATGTCTGCGGGCTGTATCAGGGTCCCCATCCCTGCAGTATGAACTGATGGAATAATTGTTTGAAATGCAGGATTACTGCTTTTCCACATAGCATAAATAAGAGGTAGGTTTATGCCTAAAATGCCGATAAATAAGCCACCTACTACCATTAAAATACATCTGCTCACTAGACAGTGGAAGTGACCTATTTTGCTTTTGGTATTCAGACATTCCACATGGGTCATGTGCTGATGAAAAAACAGTTAAAAGATATTTGAATCTACTGTGGGTATGCAATGTTAAGTGCTTCTAATTTTCTTATTTCATAATCTTATTGTAGCAACTCCCATAAAATTATAGAAAACATTTTAAAGCAACTATTTTAAATGCCTTTATACTTTAAAACATCATGAATAGTATACTAAGTTAGCTACAGTGACCTGAAATGAGTGATGAAAATAAACAGCCATCTAATTTTCTTCTTTATTGAAGTTTGCCAGAGGGTAGCCAATCAGGATCAATACTGATCCAGTTTGGGTCTAGTTTAGTAATTATTATTAATTGTATTTATATGCCGCCCTTCCTCACAGAAGGAGTCCAGGGCGGCATGTGTGATAGAGGTCCTGGAAAAAGGTGCAGAAAAGGGTGTGTGGGTCCTACAACAAAAGGTTTGAAGTGTAGAGTGCATCTGTTTAGTGGATGCTGGTCCATTATGGCAAGTAGGGCACTGCTCCACTAACCTCAGTCAGCCCTCAGCCAACCCCAACCAGCTCAAGTTTGTGTCAGCTTCCTCCTCCTTAGTTTCAGTGTTGCTCTTGTAGAACTCAGCAGGGAGGACAGGGACAAAACAATAATGAGCTGGCTCTGCCTGTCATTGACTCTGTCTTCACATACCCTGTGATCTCCCTGCCAGCCCCATTGGTTACAAGCCACCACTGCTTCTTTTCAGGGTTCCAGCCGCACTATTCCATTCTCCTCTCACCCGGTTCCCCAACCTGCCAGTATTCAGTTAACATAACACAGCCACTGAGCATACTCAGTCTTGACTGGGCTGTTTTGGGGGTCTCTGTCTCTTAGGGTTTTCCCTCCTAAAGAATGATTGTAATTCTGCAAACTTTAGTGTTCTCCAAACTCAGCTAATACTCTTTGTTATGTAAGTAACAACACTCACAGCCTGAACATTGGAAACAGGAGAAAAGGTAATGGTATGACTTGAACATTTCAGGCGTTTTTGTTTAGAATAAGTTCTAAAAAGATAAACAAGCTGGTGGATGTTGAGAGAGAGGATAGCATTTCTATGCCATGACAGTGTGCCCTACATGCTGTATAGACCAGCAAGTTTCTGTAGCTCTTGGGAATGGAAATGGACTGCCTTCAAGTCGATCCCGACTTATAGCGACCCTATGAATAGGGTTTTCATGGTAAGCGGTATTCAGAGGGGGTTTACCATTGCCTAACCTCTGAGGCTGAGAGGCAGTGACTGGCCCAAGGTCACCCAGTGAGCTTCATGGCTGTGTGGGGATTCGAACCCTGGTCTCCCAGGTCATAGTCCAGCACCTTAACCACTGTACCACACTGGCTCTCTGTGTAGCTCTTAGCCTCTTAGAAATGTTATTTCTAATCTTTGGTCAGCAGTAATATCATTGTTTGTTAACCTGTAAGCAGGGCCAACCCACGACATTTTTGCTGCCTGAGGCAAAGGACAAGATAGTGCCTCCTCCAATCCATATCCAAAAGCCAGCCAAGCTGGCAGTTGAATCTTATTTCAACATTCATGATGAGACAGTGTCCTCCATAGCACCTAAAGGTAGCACACTAGCTTAGGGAGTGCAGGGCAGGCCACGTGGCACACACAGTTGTGTCCATTCCACATCCCTTATAATCTACTGTGTGAGGCAGCTGCCTCACTTTACCTAATGAAAGAGCAAACTCTAGCTGTAGGATCCCTAAGGGAGTGAGATCACCCACTGAAACATCACCCCACACATGACAAACTTTCCACCAAAAATGCAATAATGAGCTTCCTTGCTAGCATTGACTGCAGTGTAGACATATAACACAGTATTTTTTATTTATTTACATTAAACTCTATCATTTTCCTGTTATTTTGCATCTTTGAATATCAAGTCAGATGACTTTGCCCATTTCCCTTTGCTGTCCCTTATACTTCCACTACTGGAGGCAATTGACTCTGAATACCAGTTGCTGGGAATTTCAGGTAGGAAACGTGTTGCTGCATTCAGGCCCTGCTTATGGGCTTCCCATGGGCATCTGATCAGACACTGTGAGAATGGAGTGCCAAACTGCATGGGCTTTTGGCCTGATCCAACAGGGCTCTCCTTGCAGCTATCTCCCTTATTTCCTTTAAGTTCCTCCTCAAAGTTCACCTTTTCCAGGAAGTCTTTGAATTATGTCCATAGCCTGTATACCTTATTGTAATTAAGACAAATTGATTGCCTTAATCAATGTGGACATATATTTTCTGGACATGTCCTAAAATAAATATTTTTGGAGTGAAGGAATAAAATAAATTGAAATTATGACAGGATATACACTTCCAATGAACTCATTTATAAACTTGTTTGGGTATATATGAAAGATCTGACTTTAATTGACAATAAAGAAATGATAATAAATTTACTGATGGCAGTGCATATAACTATTAGCTCTAACTGGAAAAAAAGGAAGAACTCCAACATTAAAGGACTGGTTAATTAAAATATAGGAGATTGTAAACATGATTAAATTGATGAATTTTGTCAGAGTTAGAAAAGGAAAACAACTCTATTATGATTTTATAGAAAAACAGTTTATATATAATGTACTGGAACAACAAAATACAAGATAAGGTAAAATCCACATGTATCATGTATTTTCAAAGGTGTCATGCATTTTAAAAGTCGTTAATTACTATGATGTTTCTAATATTTAAAATGATTGATTAACTAATTATTATAAAATTTTGTTTATTGTGTAATCATGCATTCTCCCCCCTCTCAGGCCTCTATTCCCTTTTCCCCTCTATTGTTTCCTTGTGTCTGTTTTAAACTGCAAACTGTAAATATAGGGACCTGTCATACTTGTTTGTGAAGTGCCATGTACATAGATGGCACCATATTAATAATACATTGTAATCCTGGGGTAACACATTGTTTTATTTATATTCTCCATGCCCAAACTTCCAGTGGGAAGTTTTTAACCACCTACTATTTATAATTTTAAAACCCCATAAAATCATAGTAATAATCTTATCACGTGGAATTCAGTAATATAATCTGAATTACAAGTTAAATTTTCTCATATGTGTAATTTATCAAATCTTTATTAGCTTTCCCTTATTGAAAAACAAAACTGGAT
The DNA here is from genome assembly GCF_030035675.1 of Rhineura floridana. NCBI lineage: Eukaryota > Metazoa > Chordata > Lepidosauria > Squamata > Rhineuridae > Rhineura > Rhineura floridana. The sequence continues at coordinate 15,552,012 of NC_084496.1, forward strand.
CTTAAGTAATAAATGATCCCAAACTGGAACCAAAGCAAAACAAGATTTACTGATAACTGTAGGGAATCGGATCTATTTGGAAAAATTAAGCCAGGGACTAAGAAAAAGCATAGGAAATCTCTGAGCCCCTCAGAGACGAAATTTGACCTGTGATATTTGAGGAACACTTTGAATTTAAACAGAGTATCAAAATGGAGCGAATATTTGTGAAACAGCAATAAAAAAAGCTATTGAGTAACTCTCTCCAGGGATGAATATAATGACAGCAGAGAAGAACTGAAAGGTATTCTGAGGAAGGTTGGAGCAAGGCAGTATCTGAAGTATGGACGAGGATATATAGTTTGTCATACCTTTCATATCACCTTTCTATGATACTTAAAGCAAGAATCCTGTACATAGCTCAAAACGCCAAAATAAATATGCAAAACCCATCTGAATAATGCTATGGTCACTGTTTTACCTTGGTCACTAACATTCCCTCTCCCTAGATTTTAAAGAAAGCAAAAGCTGAGAGTAGCCATACACGTACCCTGGACTTCAGGAAAACCGATTTTAATAAACTCAGAACAATGGTAAGTATGGTTCCATGGGAAGCAACCCTAATGAGAAAAGGAGTCCAAGATGGGTGGGAGTTTCTAAAAAAGGAAATTCTAAAGGCACAGAGAGCCAGTGTGGTGTAGTGGTTAAGGTGTTGGACTACAACCTAATCCCCACATAGCCATGAAGCTTACTGGGTGACCTTGGGCCAGTCACTGCTTCTCAGCCTCATGAAAACCCTATTCATAGGGTTGCCATAAGTCAGAATCGACTTTAAGGTAGTACATTTACATTTTAAAGGCACAATGGCAAACAATTCCAAAAAGGAAAAAAGGGGGAAGTCTGCAGAAGAAGCCAGTGTGGCTTCACAAAAAGCTCAGTGATTACCTGAAACCAAAAAAAGGACACATGCAGGAAGTGGAAGGAACACCAGGCCAGTACAGACAGATAGCACAGAATTGCAGGATGGTGTCAGGAAGGCTAAAGCTGAGAATGAGCTGAGGTTAGTAAGGAATGCTGAAAGCAACAAAAAAGGTACATCCATAGTAAAATACGGATAAAAGAAATGGGGTGGTATAGCTACTCGGTGGGGATGACAAAATGGTAACAGATGACAAAGAAAAGGCACAACTGCTCAATTCCTACTTTGGCTCAGTCTTCTCCCAAAAAAGGATCTATGACCCTCCTGGCAAATGTGAAGTTGAAGAGGCAGGATTACAGTTTGAGATTGATAGACAAATGGTCAAGGAATACCTAATAACTTTGAACAAGTTCAGATCTGCAGGGCCTGATCAACTGCATCCTAGAGTATTGAAGGAATTGGCTGAAGAACTCTTGTAACCACTGTCTATTATCTTTGCGAAATCATGGAGGATGGGTGAAGTGCTGGATGACTGGAGGAGGGCTAATGTCCCAATTTAAAAATGGGCAAAAAGGAGGATCCTGGGAACAACAGCCTAGTCAGCCTGACATTGATTCCTGGGAAAATTCTGGAACAGATTATAAAGCAGTCAATTTGTCAGCACCTTGAAAACAATGCACTGATTACTAGAAGACATAATGGATTTATCAAGAACAAATCCTGCCAAACTAATCTTATCTCATTTTTTTATTGGGTAACCTCCCTGGTAGACTGCTGTGGACATAATATATTTTGACTTCAGCAAAGCTTTTGACAAAGCGTTAATTGTCTGCAAGGCACTTTGAGGGTAAAGTTGCTTGCCTTCGAAGCAGTCTTGATGTCCCATCCATATCTAATGTAGACCCCGATGAGGTGTCCAGTGCAACGTCTGCTGCAACTTCTTGGGAATTATTTCAGTTGATGCAGCCTGATGATGTAGACAAGGTGCTTGTGTTGATGCGGCCAGCAACGTGTCCTCTTGACCCTTGTCCTTCTTGGCTTATTAAAGCTTGCCAAGGGGCTTTGACTGAGTCGATCCAGGGAGTGGTCAGCATATCATTGTGAGAGGGAGTGGTTCCAGCTGCCTTGAAAGAAGTGGTGATCCAACCACTCCTGAAAAAGCCCACCCTGGATTCATTGGTTTGTGACAACTACCGACCGGTAGCAAATATCCCCTTCTTAGGGAAGGTGATTGAGAGGGTAGTGGCACAGCAATTGCAAGTACTCTTGAAGGAAACCGATTATCTTGACCCGTTCCAGTCTGGGTTCAGGCCTGGATCCATCTTTGTCACTAGAGGTCCAGGTGACCTCAGTGGCTAGGAGTGCCTTTTATCAACTTCGGCTGGTAAGACAGCTGCATCCGTTTCTGGACCCAGATAGCCTGACCACTGTTGTCCATGCACTGGTAACCTCCAGGCTGGATCACTATAATGCACTCTATGTGGAGCTGCCCTTGAGGTTGGTCCAGAAGTTGCAGCTGGTGCAAAATGCAGCGGTGAGACTGCTCACTAGGGCAGGGTATTGTCAACATGTCACCCTGGTGCTGAAAGAATTGCACTGGCTGCCCATTTGCTACTGGGCCAAGTGAAAGGTTCTAGTTTTGGTGAACAAAGCCCTATACAGCTTGGGACCAGGATACCTGAAAGACTGTCTTATCCCTTATATATGCAGTCAATCATTGCGCTCTGCAGGTGAGGGCCTCCTGCAGATACCATCTTATCAGGAGGTCCATTCTGCACAACGTAGGAAACAGACCTTTAGTGTGGCGGTACCTACCCTGTGGATTTCCCTACCCTACTCTGTTATCTTTTCAGTGCCTATTGAAGACCTTCCTGTTTCAACAAGCCTTTTAAGTTGAGACCTATCCCAGTCTGCATCTGTGTTGGAATTGCTTTTTAATATGTACTTAAAACCTTTTTTAAAATGTTTTAAATCTTAGATGATGTTTTGAAAGCTTTTTAAAGAAATGTTTGTAAAGATGGTTTGTTTTAATGTGTTCTAAAGTTTGTTATGATGTTTTAAAGTTTTTAGTGCTTTTGCTTGCCGCCCTAGGCTCCTGCCGGAAGGAAGGGCAGGATATAAATCAATCAATCAATCAATCAATCAATTAATTAATTAATAAAGTGCCCCATGATATTCTGATTAGCAAGCCAGCTAAATGTGGTCTGGATGGAAGAACTATCAGGTGGATCCACAGTTGGCTACAGAATCATACTCAAAGAGTGCTTATCAGAGGTTCCTTCTCAAAGTTGGGGAAGGTAACAAGTGGAGTGCAGGAGTCCTTGGTCCTGGACGCAGTGATCTTCAACATTTTAATTAATTACTTGACACAGCACTCTTAAGAAGGATGCAGATAAACTGGAACTAAATGGGGGCTGGATGGAACAACTATCAGGTGGATATGCAGTTGGGTAAAGAGTTGTACTCAAAGAGTGCTTATCAATGGTTCTTTCTCAAATTGGGGGGAGGTAACAAGTGGGGTACCACAGGCCTTGGTCCAGGGCCCAGTGCTTTTCAACATTTTTATTAATTACTTTGATTAGGAGGTGCAGGGACTGCTTATCAAATTTGCAGATGATACAATATTGGGACGGATAGCTAATACCCTGGAGAACAGAAACAAAATTCAAAGTGATCTTGATAGGCTGGAGCACTGGAAATTTAACAATGGAATGAAATTTAACAAGGATAAATGCAAAGTTATCCACCTAGGAAAAAGAAACCAACTGCACAGTTATATGATGGGGGATACCTGGCTCAGCAATACTACATGTGAGAAGGATCTTGGGATTGTTTTTGATCATAAGCTGAATATGAGCCAAAAGTGCGATGTGGCTGCAAAAAGGGCAAATGCTATTTTAGGCTGCATTAACAGAGGTATAGGTTCCAAAACATGTGAAGTACTAGTTCCTCTCTATTTGGCACTGGTTAGGCCTCATCTTGAGTTCTGTGTCCAGTTCTGGACACCACACTTTAAGCATGATGCAGACAAATGAACAGGTTCAGAGGAGGGCAACAAGGATGATCTGGGGACTGGAAACAAAGCCCTATGAGGAGAGACTGAAAGAACTGGGCATGTTTAGAAGACTGAGGAGAGATATGAGAGCACTCTTCAAGTTCTTGAAAGGTTGCAATACAGAGGAGGGCCAGGATCTCTTCTTCATCATCCCAGAGCGCAGGCCACAGAATAATGGGCTGAAGTTACAGGAAGCCAGAGTTTGATTGAATATCAGGAAAAATCTCCTAACTGTTAATGGAACCAATTACCTGGGGAGGTGGTGGTCTCTCCAACACTGGAGGCATTCAAAAAGCAGCTGGACAGCCACCTGTTGGGTATGTTTTAATTTATGCTGTAATTTGAATTCCCTTATTGAGCAGGGGGCTGGACTCAATGGCCTTATAGCCCCCTTTGAACTCTATTCATTCTGTGATTCTCTAGTTTATGATTCCCCAATGCCAGTCACCATTTGTCAATTTCTTAATTTAAGGAAATGAATAAATGTAGGATTGACTTTCTATCCCTTTTCTAAGGCTGCAGCCCTGTGCCCACTTACCCCTGAAAAAACACACATCCAGGGCAAAGTTTTCCCTCCAAGTCTCCTCTCCTGTTTGTTCTCATTTAGGAGTATGGTAGTTTGCAAAACTGGTGTGGGGGAGGACGACGACGACCTGTTCATATTTGTTTTGTATAGCGCATAATATGGGTTGTATCCAGCTAGCTCCTACTCAGAGCAGACCCATTGAAATTAACAGAACTAAGTTGGCCAAACCCATTAATTTAAATGGATCCTCAAATGCAAAGATGTATCACTGAACACCAAAGTCAGGATCATTCAGACCATGGTATTCCCGATCTCTATGTATGGATGTGAAAGTTGGACAGTGAAAAAGGCAGATAAGAGAAAAATCAACTCATTTGAAATGTGGTGCTGGAGGAGAGCTTTGTGCATACCATGGACTGCGAAAAAGACAAATAATTGGGTGTTAGATCAAATTAAACCAGAACTATCACTTGAAGTTAAAATGTTGAAACTAAGGTTATCATACTTTGGACACATAATGAGAAGACATGATTCATTAGAAAAGACAATAATGCTAGGAAAAACAAGAAGGGAGTAGAAAAAGAAGGCCAAATAAGAGATTGATTGATTCCATAAAGGAAGCCACAGACCTCAACTTACAAGATCTGAGCAGGGTGGTTCATGACAGATGCTCTTGGAGGTCACTGATTCGTAGGGTCGCCATAAGTCGTAATCGACTTGAAGGCACATAACAACAGCAACAATCTACTCTAAGCAGGACCAGCACTGTAACTGGATACAACCCTACATGGTTGAGTGCCTTTACGAGTAAACGACAGTGTTACCTAGATTTCTGTTGAGGGAAGGTTTGGCGCTGACTTTCCTCCCGCGTTTATTCACAGAGAATGTACTTTATTTTATCGGAGGTTTTTCGAGACAGAGAGCGAGCGAGCAGCAAATGGGAAGCAGTGTGTGTGGTGCCTTGGTATCCTGGGAGGGACGGAGGGAAGTCCCAGCCTGGCGCCGCTCATTCGGCCCCATTTCCACACCCAGAATCGGGGACCTCCTGCCCGCTGTCTTTCGGTGTGGCGCTGCCTTGTGGCGAAGCGAGGCGGCGAGGTAGTCTGGGCTGGGCTGAGCCGGCCTATATATATATATATATATATATATATATATATATATATATATATATATATATATATATATATATATATATATATATATATATATATATATATATATATATATATATATATTATTGTGTGGGTCACATGAGAAGGGGCGAGCGGGCGGGCCTCGGTTAGCAGCAGCTGCCGCCGTTGTAGAGCTGGACTGAAGAGAAAGGCAAACGAGGAAAGGCTCTTGACAATCGAGGTTCCCTCAGAGCTGGGATAGCGGGAGCTGGCCGCCAAGCGCCCCCCTCAGCAGTCTGCACGGGCTCCTCGCTCCACCTCTAACATTGCCCAGTGCTCTGTGAGCAGCCCCAACATGGACGAAGAAGGAGGCGGCGGCGGCGGCGACGCGGGAAGCGGTGAGTAGTGGCGGAGGAGTTTGGTTTGGGAGTTTAAGAGGAGGAGGTAGTGATGGTGGCCACAGCAGCAATAAGAAAAGCAAGCAAGCAGCTGGGTGGAGACCGTGGAGGGGTCTCCCCCCGCCGTCACGAGAAGGAGAGACACAAGAGTCCCTCTGTGCTTGTGCAGAATGCTTTTCCCTTAAAGCTGTGAATCAGCTATCTCTCCGATTTGTGAACGATTGATCTCTCAGCTTCCTCTAAGGAGGGCAGGGACTGTGTATAGGTTTATCTCATTTTATCCAAGCAACAAACTTGTGATGTAGCTTCCCCTAAGGCTTTTAAACTGGAAGGTCTGTATAGGTCCCAAGTGCGCTTGGTATCTCCATATGTATGTGTGCGTGAGAGAGAGGGTATGGGTGAGGGCTAATAGGGATTCTTAGAGTAACACATCTTGGCTTCCCCCTTTTTTGCTATAAAATTTAAAATCTCTGTTTTGTTAATTGCTATAATAAATATGTGCTGTCAGGAGCCAAAGCAAACTTGTCTGGAGCACTGTTCGATGCTTTAAAAATTGCCTCCCCCCCTTTTCATTTGGCAAATGTATGTTTCTCATTCTCCTAACTAGACACTTGTTGGGAAGGATTTAACATTCCCTCAACACTTGCTTACATTGTCATGTCAATGAAGTGCATTTTCATCTGAAGGAGAATAGAATTGACAGAGTCAAGAATGGAGATTTTTCAATGCTGTCAGAATACTCTTGGTGCTGCTTGAGATTTTTGTCTTTGGTGGACTTCTGATCTTGCTCGTGACACGTACACCATGCACAAAGATCACACCCTTGTATTCCAAGTATTGCCCTGTTTTTGCACTTGCAGTCACCAATGAAGATTGGAGTTCTACTTGCTTACCCATTAAGCATGCAATGAATATTGGAAAAGGGCTGACTCTAATACACTTTTAACCGCCTCAGTTGTAATTAAATCCTTGAGGGACAATCTGACTGGCATTAAGTTAACTATTTTAATGCTTAAAATTAAATATGATCTTTGTTCTCTTAAATGACACAGGTCACCATGTTCCTTGCTTTGTTTGCTGCTGCACTTCCTCTCAGTTTTCACACATGGTTTTGATAGAGCTGGAGTTGGGTGGTGTGATCCAGACAGCTCAGAACTGTGTTGTTTTGACCTATCTGGGGGAGGGGACTTTGAGCTGGCAACTGCTGTTAGAATTTGGGCTAGCTAGCAACCTGGTTCACGTAACATATCAGAGGGACATATCCTCTGTGGTGGCTGTGATCACTAGACAGTGTTTCTTCCTCTCCCTCTACCATCACAAGTATGGCTATTTTCTCTGTATGTGCACAGCCTCTTGTTTCAAACACAGATTCACCGACTAAAAAGGATGTCTCTGTACATTTGTGACCAAGGAAGCTGCCTTATACTGAGTCTGGCTGTTTGGACCATCTAGCTCAGCATTGTCTACACTGACTGGCAGCAGCTCTCCAGAGTTTCAGGTTGTAGTCTTCCCCAGCTGTACCTGGAGAGGCAGGGGATTGAACCTGGGACCTTCTGCATGCAAGGCAGATGCTCTACTGCTTAGCTGCAGCCCTTGTGAAGCTGTACACAATTTAATGGTGTTTCTGCCATTTGTAGTTTTATTTTGTCAACATTGCCCCTTTCCTCTAACTGAAGTAGGGCACATCCTCTCCCAACAACTGCTCATGGTGTGTCTCCCATTATTTGTAACCACATCCACAATATCCCCCTCATGTGTACCTCCTGACATGGCTTGTTCTTATGTCTCTAACTGAACACAATCTCAGTTCATAAACATCTCTCTCAGCCTCCAAATTATCGCCCACTGATTGCTTTTTCACATATTTACCAATGCTTCTTGGGGTAGGGGACTGACAGAAGTGAATATAATAAAGATTAGTAAGTAGTTTTGAGGCTTCTGCCAGCTATATAAAGAGGAGTGTTGTTGGAGGAGCTAAATTGATCTTTCTGGCAAGGCAAAGCAAGGCTTGCCTGTTTTGCTAATTCTAATGTAGGGATGCTGTTCTTACTAGGACTGCTCCATTCATTGTGGAGGACAACAGAGAACTCTGTGTTGTGATGTATCCTAACTTATGAATGTCCCCTTTCCCTTTTCCCCCTTAAAAGGTCAACTGTGTCTGAAGGAGGAAAACTGAATGCATAGTGTTTAGGGGCTGTGTCAGTGTTTGGAAAAGGCAAGGAGGCCTGGGTATAAAAGATCCTATAGAAAGGGAACAAAACTGTATTGCAGACATTAGAAGCTACATGGAGATTCAGTGGACAGTTTCAAATGGTTGTTGCATGCCACCAATGGTGTTAATGTCAATGACAAATTGTTGGTTCTTGTTTCCTGACACAGTGAAACCACTGCATGTTATTTATGCTGCAATATCTGCCTGCCTGAAATTCTGAATATATTATTCGCTGAAAACAGTGTGAGAAGGAAAAGTTAATTGTTTTTTACGCAGTTGTTGCCTCACTCTAGGTGCAGCAGTAATCTCTAAGTGGTTCATCCAGTTTGAATAGGCATACAGTTTCCATAGAGGTTGGCTTAAATGTTTGTAAACACACATCTTTAAAAACTAGGACGTGCATCTCACAATGTCCTGTATGTGTACTCCTTTAGGCTGTTGAATTATAATTTAACAGGCTATAATTGGAACTTTAATTTTCAACAAAAGAGATTGGGTTAAGAAGTTCAGGTTAAGCTGTTACCTGATCAACCAGTGCACAGAGGACATTGGTAATAAAACCAGTTGGTAATTTAAAGACCAAGGTTTTTGATCAAAAAGTCCTTAGAACAATGATGGGGAACTTGCCCTCCAAGATGTATGTTAGACTACAGCTTCAATCATCCCTGACTACTGAGCATGCTGGTCAGGGCTGATGTGAGTTGGAGTCCAATAAAATCTGTAGCACCACAGGTTATCCCAGTTAGAATAAATATGCAGAGTTTGTTCTGTGTTCCTTAATATATTTGTTGTACTCATTAAAGCATGAGTAATAGTTATAGTTTGATCTCTAGAACTAAGAGTAAGAAGCTAGAATTCTGAAACCAAGTGGGTGTGGTGTGTTTATCTTGACAAGAGGGGGAAAATGCTAGGATGAATCAGTGACATGTTTCAGGAAGGCATCCTATAAACAAGCAATGCTGCCATTAACATTTCTCAGCAATTATTTCCTGAGCTCTTTAGTCAGCAGTAGGTATTTGAGACTGTTACTTTAAAAGCAAAAATATGTGCCTGGCCAGTCCTATCTTCTATAAACCAGGTAGGGGGTAGAATACTGAACAAATTGCCAAAATGAGCAAATTAGACCTTTCATATTTAAGACACTTTTGTGTAGGGTATCAGAGCTTGGAAAAGTTACTTTTTTGAACTACAACTCCCATCAGCCCCAGCCAGTATGTGCTGGCTGGGGCTGATGGGAGTTGTAGTTCAAAAAAGTAACTTTTCCAAGCTCTATGTTTACAAATAGTAATAGGCTGCATATACAGTTAGCTTATCTAGTTTAAACAAAGAACATTTGAGACGGTCTCTTCCTTTATCTCAAGCAGGCCTCTTGGCATTGCCTTTTGGGGTCAATTATGAATAATAAGGGGACTTCGAGGTTTGCTATTGGTAGTTATCATCCATCTTTAAAGTGCTTTCCTTTGGTGATTCATGAAAACATGACCCTGGATGTGTTCCAGTTTGATATGAATGCATAAGAAAATCTCACAGTGCTAACAACAACAGTATGTTGAATAAAAAAGTGGAAAAAGTTTAAATAACATTAGTTATACATGTCTTGAATATTTCTCCAGTTTTGCACTTCTTCAGTTGTTATGTTTACATTACTGAAAGAGAACTAATGCTGTTGTTGAAAGAACTCTAGCAAAATTAATGAAGGGCATAGTTCATCAGGCACTGATTGCGGGGCCAAAGCTGGCAATCCAGCTGGGAATGCTTCTTTGTAATGTCTGAAAGCAGGGGCATTGCTTAGAGTGATCTTAAGCCTCCAATATTTTTCTAAATGCCCTGAGAGTTTCTGGGTGGTTAAATTGAATTGGAAGAGGGTAGTAATCTGGGTTACTGAATAAGGCTACAGTCCTAAATTCATTTACCTAGGAGCAAGCCCCATTGAATTTAATAAGAGTTACTTCTGAATAGGCATAGTTAGGATTGTGGTGTAATATTAATTTGGGGGAATAAATGAATTGATAAACGATGACTTCATCTTGAGATGATTTGGAGGCGATGATGACAGTAACTGAAGATAACTGAATTGATTTGGAGCAGGATGTGTTGGGAAATTAATGGGGGCATAAATGAATGGAAGAGGAACTGGTTTAGGCTGATCTGGGGTGGGGTGCAAATTGAAGAATTTATCTGTGGTGATTTGGATGGGAAATCAGTTTGCTTCTATGATATTTACATATAAATTAACATATGCAAATCTATAAATAACGACACAGCTGTGCGAAGGAATACCCATGGGGGAAGAGCACGCTATTCAAACAAAGACACAGTTAGTGGATGGCCCCAGATAAGTTTTCCACATGTTAAAAACATTCAGTGCCAGCTGGATGTTTATGTAGTCACTTGTGGCTCTGGTTGGCAGCATTGCCTGTAACATCTAAATATGTTATTTGGATAACATTCTTCTTGTTGGTTAATGGAGCTAAAGGAATTCTAAGTAACATTCAAAACAAAAACACCAATGTTTTGTCTTGCCTCTCAAGTGTGTTAAAAATAGCAAGTATCAATGGTTTAATGTGATTTCCTGTTAATATTCACAGCTTGTTCAAATTAGAATTTCTGAGAGTGCACAAACATAGTTCAAACTCCTGCCTCTTTTCAAAAAGAAAGCTTTTAAAACTTTCCTGTGTCAGCTCCATGTTCCCATCTCTGGGCAACCTTGGGCCAGTCACTGCCTCTCAGCCTCAGAGAAAGGCAATGGTAAACCTCCTCTGAATACCGCTTACCATGAAAACCCTATTCATAGGGTCGCCATAAGTCGGAATCGACTTGAAGTCAGTCCACTTCCATTTTAGTAGAGAAGTGGTTGTCAAGGTTTGTTGCATTGATCTTTTTCATGCAAAGAAATAATTTGAACTGCAGATGATTTGTGCCTGCAGGCAGGCAGGAAGTTTACTGTCAGTTTTCCTCTGTTCAAAGAAAATGAAAATCCAGGCTTTTTTAAAACAACGACAACATCATTTTCAGTATAAAAATAGAGGATATGAAAATTAAAGCATTACTCTTATCATTGACTGTGAGCACTGCTCATTTTAGTGTTAATTTTGTGCATGCTGTCTTCAGTAGCCCTTGTTTTTTGTAGTCCTCTTGACATTAATAACGAATAACTTCAGAAGTGACTAGTCCTCTGAGAAGAATTCTAGTATTGCTTCTAACTAAGTCAGTGGATTTTAATTGGATGTTTGATTCTGTTGGGGGGGAAAGTCTGTGCAGTTATGTTGTCAACACTCTCACATTATCACTCTTACATTATTGCATAAAGGAGTAGATCCGAAATAAATGTCCTGACTTTTAGATAAGGATTTGATCTGAATGTTGATAGATCAGTGGAATGCAGGTGGTGATGGTCTTCACAAAGATCCTGGAGGGTTGTTTCCAGAGTAGTTTTGTGTCCTAAACTAGGGCTAACGATGCTTTTTGGGAATGTGTAGTGAGAATACATACAATGATTTTAACTTTTACATAGCTACCCTAGAACATTACTGTGCCACCTGAAGCATGTTCAGCTAGGGTTGCCATATTCCAGTTCCACAAATCAGGGCAGGCTATTTTGCATATTGTGAAAATTATTTGCAAATTATTTGCATATTAATATTTGGATTGTCCAGTTGTTTTGTTTTTGTGCCTAGGAATTACCACTAAAAACTGGGGAAAGATGTGAGAAATCCTTTTTAAAAAGCAACATTTTCAGCCTTAAATGCCTAGACTCTAGTTTCCAACACTATGGAATATTTATTTATTGATTAAGAGGATTTATATCCTGCCCTTCTGCTGTTAAAAACAGAGCTCAGCACAGCTTACAAATATAATAAAAACAATAAAAATACACAATATAAAAACCTAATAAAAACACAAAATAGCAACAAACATAAAGGAAGTCAGGGCAGCAGGTCAGTTAACCATTACATATATGATATACAGTATATCAGAGATGAGGTGGGTGGAGAAAAACAAGAAGCCAAAATGTTAGGAAAAGGAGTCTTTCACACCACATGCTCAGTTCTAAATACTGTTGCAGCAAGTTTTACAAGTTCCTCCAGTATTCCACTAGTGCAGGCACTCAGACATTCAAAGTATCTGTATGTTTCTTAGGTTTTATAAAAGCAGAGCTTTGCTTAACTCAAAATTTCTTCTCTCTTTGATCAACCACATCTACACAGGTTCCACCTCCATACTCAAAATGAAACTGGGCCTGGAAGTGTGCAATAACTCCACGCATACTTTGCTAATTAGATTACCAATGCGAGGATGTCTGTCTTATCGACTACTCTCGTGCTCCCCCCCCCCCGGGCATCATGAAAGACCCAGTCCTGGGCTCAGAAAGAAAATAAATACCTATTATTATAAATTCTTGCTCTTATCACTAATGGGAGTTAATTATCTTGCGTATGCTGCTGTTGCTTCTGTGGCTGTAACGGAGTGAGGTTAAAGATAAGTGAAATGCAAATAGGAAAAAAACAACACAAAAGGCAGTAACACTTTCCTAAATGTAATACCATACCAACCACAACAAGATTCCTATGAGTAAGGCAGAAAACTCAGCATCCCACAACCAGTCAGGATTCATAAGCAAAAACCCAAACTAAAAAAATCCTAGCAGCCAGTCAGCCAAGGTCACAGAAATCCCCATGCAGCACAGCCTGACCTGGGGACTGCAGTTAATGCAGAATGCTGCAGCACAATTGCTGACATGAGGGAGATCTTATCAGCACATAATACCTCTGCTCTGAAATCTGCATTGGTTGCTGATTTGCTACTAGGCCAAGTTCAAGCTGTGCTTTCCATGTTATGGGTGCCACATAGTACTTGTTCTGCTCTTGTAATAAATCAGTCCTGTAAAGTGGCAGCACCTACGCTTTGGAACTCCTTGCCTATTGACATTAGGCAGATGCCTCTTTTCAGCACCTGCTAAAATCAGTTTTCTTGAGGCAAGCCTCTCCAGGCATGTGGAAGCTATTGTGTTTTTAAATCTGTTTTTAGCTCATTGTTGGTTTTATTATTTTGAATGTTTTTAAGTATCTGTCCTTAATGCTTTTGCCAATAATTTTATTGTTTTAATTCTTTCTGTAAACTGCTTTGAGATTTTTTACAATAAAGCGGTATATAAATGTTGTAAATAAAAATACATAAATAAATGTTGGAGTCACTGTGGCCCTTGAGTCTCTTCCCACTTTTAGGAACCAAGGAATCTGCCTTATACTGATTCAGGCCATTTCGTACCATGATTTCTTAAATGCAATACCATACCAACCTCGCATCTGGACTACTGCAATGCGCTTTACGTAGGGCTACCTTTGAAGACGATTCGGAAGCTACAGCTAGTGCAAAATGCGGCGGCCAGACTGCTAACAAGAACTAAGCGGTCTGAGCATGTAACACCTGTGCTAGCCCGTTTGCACTGGCTTCCAATATGCTTCCGGGCCAGATTCAAAGTGTTGGTACTTACCTATAAAGCCTTATACGGCCCGGGATCACGGTATCTGTCGGAACGCCTCTCCCGATATGAACCGGCCCGTACACTACGGTCTACTACGAAGGCCCTCCTCCGGGTCCCGACCCATAGGGAGGCCTGGAGAGTGGTGACAAGATCTAGGGCCTTCTCAGTGGTGGCCCCCGAACTATGGAATGGTCTCTTTGAGGAGGTGCGCCTGGCGCCGACACTATCATCTTTTCGGCGCCAGGATAAAACCTTTCTCTTCTCTGAGGCATTTTAATTCCTGTTAATTCTAAATTATTATATTTTGATTTTAGACTGTACAGTTTTTTGTACAGTTTTGTATTGTGATATACTGTATTGTGTTATTTTTATTGTATTTTTAATGTTCACCGCCCAGAGAGCTGTTGCTAGTCGGGTGGTATATAAGCTTAATAAAATAAATAAATAAATAAATACCAACCACAACAAGATTCCTATGAATAAAGCAGAAAACTAAGCATCTCACAACCAGTCAGGATTCCTAACCAAAAACCAAAAATATGATAAATGAAGAAATATTTATATAAGTATGACTATCAAATATATTTATTATTTTCACAAACTGTAAAGATATTTATAGTGCAATCCTAGGTTTATTTATTCAGAAGCAAGTCCCAGTGTATTCAGTGGGGCTTACTCAAACAGGGACAGAAATGCAACCTCAAGTGATAAGCAACTTCATTCACACCACCCAAAATTCCGAATCATGCCACTTTACGCTGTTTTGCAACTGTTTATACTTGTTTTTATGATTATTGGATTTTAAATGGCTTTATTTCTTGTTGTGAGCTGCCTTGGTTTGCAACCCTACCTCACAGGGTTGTTGGAAAGACTCCATACACACACGCACACACACTGCAGATGTATAAATACATGCAGCCCGGGATCTGACTCCTGCACACAAGAGGAAAAAAACCTGAAATGTATATACTTACCCAATTTATGAGATTTTCAAATAAACGGGGGGAACCACCATTTTCTGGCATTGCAATGAGGTTTTCTAGGTCAGTCAAACTGAAACACAGCCCTGGCTTCACTGATTGGCTGCAATCCTGAACGGGTGGGGTTAAAGCTACGAAGTGCTATACAGTACTGTTTAAAGAAAGATTTAACAGTCACGGGGCGGCTGACGTTTTTATGTATATCTCGAGAACTGGACCACCTAGAAACTTAATTTAAAAAAAAATTAAAGCTGAGAATCTGGGCCATCTAAGGGGCTAACCGGGCCGCCGGGTGGAATGCAAAGAATCTGGGTAAAACCCGGCTAACTGGGCAATTTGGCAACCCTGTGTTCAGCTCCATGATGTGACATAACCTGGCCTAAAGTAGTTCCACCAGTGGCACCACTACTGTTTTCTTGTTTATTCACAAAAGGAGACACGGAGGCATATATAGCAATAAATGAATTAAAAATACCATTAGTTTCAGGTTAGATTGGAGTTAGCAGTGGCTGAAGAAAACTGACCTAGAGTTAAAGTGGAGTTTTAGTTGTGCCTTGTGCTCTTTATCTGTAGTGTATTGGACCTCCAGGCTTGCCATACCAGGAACTGCTGAGTCAGTCCCGGGCTGTGGCAGTTTCAATTTCCAGTCCTGCTTTACAAGCAGCACCATGTTGTGGCCTTGTTCTCTTCATATCATTAGTTTATAAAGTTCTTGTTGTAGATCCTCTGTGTGGCCTTTTCCTTCATAATACTTTTCATTATGTTTCTCTAACTCTGAATCACTGACTGTTGGTTGTCTCCCCATTTGCAATGAAAGCATGCTTTAGAATTTGTTGTGACCTCATGGAGATACTCCTGTTCTGCCCTCTCACTTTACCCCCTAGCAATATCTTCTTTCTCCTTAAGAAGGTCTGCTTCCAAACTGAGTTCAGTGGCTCTGGTCTAGGTATTCAAACTATTTCTGACAAATGAAACGGAATGTTTTTGAAGTCTTTGTTATTAACACTCACAAACATACAAAGATATTTAACAGAACTATATTGAAATTCTTACGGACACATAACTGCCTAGTCTTGTAAACAGCTATTTGCTTGGTTTCCTGTGGCAAATAAACATCACCTCCAGGTGAGTATGCAGAACTTTACAAAAACTAGTTCTTTTTCCTTCTAAGCCACAATTACAAATATAGGTCTATGTGGACTAATTGGCAAGACAGTAAGAGCCAATTTTACGCAATTTATTTTTGCCCAAAACATCCTTTTAGAATAATAGAATAGTAGTGTTGGAAGGGGCCTATAAGGCCATCAAGTCCAACCCCCTGCTCAATGCAGGAATCCAAATCAAAGCATTCCCGACAGATGGCTGTCCAGCTGCCTCTTGAATGCTTCCAGTGTTGGAGAGCCCACTACCTCCCTAGGTAATTGGTTCCATTGTCGTATGGCTCTAACAGTTAGGAAGTTTTTCCTGATGTTCAGTTGAAATCTAGCTTCCTGCAACTTGAGCCCATTATTCCATGTCCTCCATTCTAGGACGATTGAGAAGAGATCCCGGCCCTCTTCTGTGTGACAACCTTTCACGTACTTGAAGAGTGCTATCCCATCAGTCTTCTCCAGGCTAAACATGCCCAGTTCTTTCAGTCTCTCCTCATAGGGCTTTGCTGAAGTCGAGATATATTATGTCCACAGCATTCCCACAGTCTACAAGGGAGGTTACCTGATTAAAAAACAAGATAAGATTAGTTTGGCAGGATTTGTTCTTCATAAATCCATGTTGGCTCCTAGTAATCACTGCATTGTTTTCAAGGTGTTTACAGATTGGCTGCTTTATAATCTGCTCCAGAGTTTTTCCAGGGATTGATGTTAAACTGACTGGACTGTAGTTCCCCGGTTCCTCCTTTTTGCCCTTTTTGAAGATAGGGACAACATTAGCTCTCCTCCAGTCAGCCAGCACTTCACCAGTCCTTCACGATTTCGCAAAGATAATAGACAGTGGCTCTGAGAGTTCTTCAGCCAGTTCCTTCAATACTCTAGGATGCAGTTTATTGGGCCCTGCCGATTTGAACTCGTTCGAAGTGATTAGGTATTCCTTGACCATTCTTCTATCAATCTTAAACTCCAATCCTGTCCCTTCTACTTCATATTTCCCGGGAGGGCCATAGACCCTTTTTTGGGAGAAGACTGACCCAAAGTAGGAATTGAGCACTTCTGCCTTTTCTTTGTCATCTGTTATCATTTTCCCATCCTCATTGAGTAGCTGTGCCATGACTTCTTTTCTCTGTCTTTTACTGATGTACCTGAAGAAAGCTTTTTTGTTACTTTTAGCATCCCTCGCTAACCTCAACTCATTCTCAGCTTTAGCCTTCTTGACGCCATCCCTGCATTTCCGTGTTACCTGCCTGTACTCTTCCTTTGTGGCTTGGCCTTCTTTTCACTTCCTGTATGTGTCCTTTTTCATTTTCAGGTCATCTCTAAGCTTTTTGTGAAGCCACATTGGCTTCTTGTGTTTTCTCCCTTTTTTCCTTGTTGGAATTGCTTGCCGTTGCGCTTTTAGAATTTCCTTTTTTAGAAACTCCCACCCATCTTGGACTCCTTTTCTCATTAGGGTTGCTTGCCATGGAACCATACTTACAATTGTTCTGAGTTTATTAAAATCAGCTTTCCTGAAGTCCAGGGTTCGCATAACTAATTCAGTACCTAGAATAATAAAATGACCTTAACTCACATGAATTATTTAACTATCATTTTTAACTATCATTCTTATCTGTAATCTTGTCATACAATCCAGCCAAAAAAAATTAACAACCTATTTTATCCAGATAAATCTGCTATAGTATCATGCAACCCAATCATTTGCATGTTTGCAAGCCCCACTGTGATCAATGAAGCTTACTCTCAAGTAAGCCAAGTTAGCTTAAACATGTTGGTGTTGCTGCCTTCCTAGCAGAGAAAATTGCTTCCTTGTTCACTCCTCCCACAGCAGCAGCATCCATTCCCCACAGAGAGCAGATTACGGTTGCAATCCAATAAATGTCTATTCAGAAGTAAGCTCCTTTGGGTTCAATGGAATTTACTCACAGGTAAGTTTGTATTGGATTGCAGCCTAAGTTTGTGTGTGTGTGTGTGTGTGTGTGTGTGTGTGTGTGTGTGAGAGAGAGAGAGAGAGAGAGAGAGAGAGAGAGAGAGAGTTTTGTCTGGGCAGAGTTTGACAGAGAAGGGAAGACATACCCATTTCCCTTTTGCATTTGCAAATTATAATGCTTTGCGTCAGGAATACTTTCAGATGCATGGGGGAAGGGAATTGGAGGGGGCAGAAGGCGGGAAGATCTCACAAACTTCTAAAGCCTCTTTTTTAAAGAGAGAGAGAAAGAGCACAATTCTTCATCCCTTTCAAATGCTTTGCAACTAATGTGCCCCTGCTCCTCTTCTGAAACCTGAACTGATCCATCACCTCTGGGAGGGGGTAAAAAAACCATGAAGCAAGCACAATATCCAATTCCTTCCTAGGCTGGGTGATTAGAAGTCAAAATAGTCATTCCTGGGGTTGCAACTGCCTTCCACCCTCCCCTCCTCTCACCCTCTGTCATCCTTGCCACAGTTCTCCCATGTAAACTTCTCTCAAGTGTAAAGTCCCTTCATGCCACCTCTCTCACATGCACACACACACTCACACTGTGCCACTACAGATCTGCCACGCACCCGTTACCATGGAGGAGGAGGCAGGAGCACACACACACACACGCACATCTATACAGCAGAGGCCGCAGCTATATCCTCCCCAGGAGTGCTAGCCCAGGGAGGAGGAAGAGGAAGAGCTACACTGCGGGGCAAGAGAAAGGCTGTAGACTGGGGCGGGCAAATATCTGCTTAATTCCACCCCCTCCCCTGAATTAAGCAAATTTTTCACCACCTTCAGCCTGGCTGGCTGTCTCTTGTCCTGCAGTGTTGCATCTCCTCTTCCTTTTCCTCCTCTGCCTGCTCGGAGAAGCTTTGCAGAAGCCTCTGCTATATGGTTTGGCTGGGGACCTCCTCCCCTCCTGCCTCCTCCTTCGCCCTGGTGTGTGTGTGAGTGGGTGGCAGATTGGAGGGGGTCATCAGGGGGCCAACTGCGAAAAAAGTAATGGGAGGGAGTCCTGATGCATCCCCCCTCCAAAACACACCTGTGCATAAGTTATATTTAGGTCACCTGGTGGTCTGCAGTGGCCAATGTTCTATACCCTTTACAACAGGGATGCTTAATAGTGTTGGCCTACCAAGTCTTCTCTTGCTGGGTTTGATAGCTTCAGCCGACCAACCATTCATTTTGGGGTTTATCTCAAAAGCACTAAGACCACAAATTTATGCTTACAATACAGATCCATCTGGCAGCAGGCAACAACCTAAGAAATGAGTTACCTTATTCAGGGCATAGTGGTAGAACTGTCAGCTTCCAACTTAGTTACTTGTGGTGCCTAATAGGCTTTTACATATGCAATGGTCGCATATTCACCAAATAGCAATCTGTTGATCAGAAGGTATTCCAAAAGCCCACTCAATAGTATCAGGTTGTACAGTGCTACTTTAACTCTTTGTGTTTGTTGTCTCAATCATACTAGTAGGTAGGAGTAAAAGTGATCTATTTATCAGAAGGAAATTTGAGACCGAGGGTGCTTCCACATGGCAGTGGACTTGATGCTGCAGCGTCATCCTTATTAAAATGCCATCCTACAGTCCCCCTCCTTTAATCTAGCTTTACCATTTCTGCAGGATATTTTACTCCTTGGATTTTCCACAGAAATAATAAATCTTTATTAAATGGGAAAATATGGGATGGTATTTTGATGGGAATGATGTCATGTAGATATTGTGCAAGACTTGCATGCCCACAATAAACTGCCATCTAGAAGCTCCACAAGAAAACTGTATTATCAAGGCCACACATGAATCTGAGGTAGCAGTCACTGCCTGGCACTAAGCTGGATTTCTTAAGCAGACATAGATGCTGGATGTGAACCCTGGACAGGCCCAAGTACCACAAATGTGACACAAGGCTCAAAACAAGCTTGACATTGTTTCCTATACTGTAGAGCTTTTTAATCCTTCAAGGTTCTTCTTGCAGAACTGCAGCGTAGTACTAGGAATTTTTTAAAAAGCAAACGCATAAAGGCCATCTTTGTTTCCTAAACTTACGATCTATTACCTAGTAACTAAAATTATTTTAAAGAAAGTACCTGGAGGGTATAACAAACCATGAATAAATTAGCAGGAAATACTCAGCTTTATGCTAAAACTTGTGCAGAATGATGTGCTGTGCAATGAATCAACCCTGTAAATTACAGATGTTCTCATACAGGGCACAGAAGAAATTTATTTCTACAACCATGCATTCCAAATATTTTCAAAGCCCACTCATTTCTCCCACACATTGAAATTAATAAGGACTAATTTTACATTCAGGATTCAGGTCTGCAAAAATTATCCTAACCAGCTACACTTTTCCGTTTCTGATTCACAGTTTGAACAACATCAAGAGATGTTAATGTAATTAGTGTAGAAAAAGTTCACAACATACAGCCTTCAGGGGCATCCTTGTTAAAACATAAGAAAGTTAGCTTTCATTGGGAAAGTAGTCACGGCTTTCATTTATTTATTAAATTTCTATATTTATTAAATTTCTATACCGCCCCATAGCCGAAGCTCTCTGGGTGGTTCACAACAGAAACATTTAGAATGAAGTCTCTGGACCTGAGAGCTAAGGATACTGGGGGGTGGGGAGAGACACTAGAAACAAGGAAACAAGAGCATGCTTTCACTGTGATTTCCAACTCCAATGTATTTCAACTACTTAGATTGCAGAATGTTTTTAGGAGCCACCTTCAAATGGTGCCAGACCTACGCACAATCCATTTGCAGCCTAACATCCCAGTACGGAAGCACCCTAGGTGCCTGATATTTTTTTAACCCCTTCTAAGAACTGCTTCACACTATAAAATTGTCCTGCAAAGAGACAGTTATATTCCATGTTGTCTAAAATGCGCTTATTGCCATATGAATATCAGAAAGCCACTGCTTCTATCACCTACCAAGAGCGTACATGACAGACACACAAACACACTGCAGACAATTCAACAATTCATATTTCCATACAGGAAAAATATATGTGAGTTGCCCTTGGACAATCTTTCCAAAGTTGACACATCCTCTGTATATCTGAGTAGGGATGGGATCTGTTGACTGGTGCCAGTTCGAAAGCACTCCTCTGACCTAACAGGCTGGCATCGATTCGAGTTCGTTCTTTGTTATCCGCTGCTTTTACCGATCCATTTTCCCCCTTTCAAAAAATATTGATATTAATATCTTTATTTACAAAGGAAATATTGATAATGATGGAAATATTAATACACAAAAGGAAATATCAATAAAATTATTGATATTTTAGAGGCATTTTGTAAAAATATGTTTTTGAAAATAGTCGAGGAAAATTGCTACATAAAAATCCAATCTGCAACTATAGAGAATAAGTGAATTAATGTAAAATTTGGTACTAAATCCAAATTAGGCCATGCGCACTGCCCCCAACATTTCTGTCCATGTTTGCCCCATCGCTGACCTACCCACACTCAGCGGAAAGGTCTGAAGGGGGATCCTTAGTACACTCAGCTAAATAAGCAAAGAATCCCCCTTCAGAACTTCTATCCAAAGCACAATGGCCTGACAGTCCAACTGGCAAAAGCAAGGTCGATGGGGACAGGGCTAGCATGCATGGCCCCACTCCTCCCACAACATGTTTTCAAGTCCTGCTCCTCCCACAACACATTTTCCTATCTCTGAATAAGAATACTGTAGAGCAGGGGTAGCTAATTTGTGGCCCTCCAGATGTTGCTGGGTTCTAACTTCCATCATCCCTGACCATAAACCATGCTGGCTGAGGCTAACAGGAGTTGGAGTTTGTTCCCAGGTTATGATCTGGAGGTACATGAGGTTACCACTTGGTGAAACTAAGCACGTCTGGGTCTGGTCAATGCCTGGACAGGAGACTGCCTGGGAACCACATATATACCACCTTGGGTTCTATGACAAAAGAAAGGCAGGATATAAATGTAAGACATAAATGAACAAACATCTTGAGGTTTGCAGGTTAGCCACCTGTGCTGTAGAGCATACCCAAAGGGATGAAGGGTTGAGCATCCAGCATGAAGTACAAAGCACCACCAGTGCTCTGTCCATACACTGATCCATGAACAAATGAAGACATTTTGGTCCTATGGAGAAGGGATTACACACCTTAGTAGTCTTGTTCCCTCTACCGCTCCCCACACACACTTTGAACAGTACACCCTTCCTCTTTGCTTGGCCTGCCTGTGT
Organism: Rhineura floridana; assembly: GCF_030035675.1. Lineage (NCBI taxonomy): Eukaryota > Metazoa > Chordata > Lepidosauria > Squamata > Rhineuridae > Rhineura > Rhineura floridana. The sequence continues at coordinate 15,574,018 of NC_084496.1, forward strand.
AGTGATGCAGTCACATCCTGCAAAGTTTTCTGATCAAGGCATGTATCGTCAGAGCTACACCCCTGCCTTGTTATCTCCCCCCTTTCATGAGTGCTGTATACGCCTTTGGGGACATGATTGGGACAGGCAGTTTCAACATCTGCTTAAGCACCACTTAAGACCTGTCTACAAGTAGATATTAGAACTGAATATAACTGCACCAATATATTTTTAATGAAATCTTATAACATCATGTGATAGTGTTTTAAGAACCCTCAAAAGGGAATTAAGTAAATACAACACAGATGTTCACAAAATACAAACAAGAGTGTTTTTACTTCATAGCAACCAAACAGGTCAAGTCATTTCCTTCTTCAGACGAATCTCAGGGGATCACAAAAACACATGGCTTTCTAGCGGATTTTGTGTGTATGTGCGCCAAGAAAAAGGAAATGCTGCTGTCTAAAACAACTGTTTGCAGGGCCAGTATTTTTACAAAGCATCTGCTGGATTTAACCTCATAGTCAAAATCTGAATGAGGTAACAATAATGCAAAACATCCAAGGAACAATATAGAGATTAAACAACTGCGACAGAAAAATTAAAGATCAAAAGAATGTCCAAATAGTAAGGTGAATCACTCTGAAACAGGACATGCCAAAATTAAACCTGCCAGCACGAAGTTTTTCTTGATCTAGGGTGTATGCATGTGTTTTACATTAGGCTCCAGTTACACAACCACAATTATTGCAAGTCTGTAGTTGGGCAATACCTTTATTAGGAGCAACCAAAAAGACACAAAAATGTGGCAAGTTTGTAAGTTCTTCAAAACTCTTCATCAGGAAAAATGTCACAAAACGGGGTGGTGGGACAAGGAAAAATAAAAAACAAGTACAAAAACTAGGCTCACTGTTGCACAAAAACTAGGTTCAGTGTTGTAGCCATGAGGCCATTTTGTACGCTCAACTGCACAACAGAGAATGCAGACTAAGTAAGCTCCTTCCAGGTGCTACAGATATCTGGTTACACACCTAGGATTCTGGGATGAAGAAGCAACAGCTGTTTTCCCAACTGTTTTCAGAAAATAAAGTCTGGCTTGTAATACAGATCGGTCCAATACCTTAGGCATAATACACACGTCCCTGGGTGGGCAGAGAGCAAAATTAAAGAGAAACATGGTAGGGTTTTGTTTTGTTTGCAAAACCAGAGGTTCATTTTGGATGGTCTACTGTAGTAAATGAATCAACTGAAGCCAAATAGTGTAGTCCTCAAACTGCAAAGTCCATCCACAGGTGCTGGAAGATTATCTAGCTCTGGTTGTAGATTGTCCTCAGTGGATAAATTCTGTATTCTTCAAGGCAAAGATATCCATGTTGGCCCTTAGGAAAAACACCAGGCTACAGTTGGCAATCCCCCCTGTGCTTTGATGCACACCTTAACGTGAGGGGGTTTGAGAATGTTGAAGAAGCTGAGAGCAATGCCGTCAGAAGTCTAGACCAAGAGGCTAGGCTCCTAGCAGGGGCACCCTAGATGGAATTGTCAAAGCTGAAACACCAGACTAAGATGCATCCAAACTCAGAGGAAGGCAATGGTAAACCACCTCTGAATACCTCTTACCATGAAAACCCTATGAACAGAGTATCCAAAATGTAACACGAGATAGTGCTGGAAGATGAGACCCCCAGGTCAGAAGGCACTCAACGAGCTACTGGGGAAGAACTAAGTACAAGTAGCATTCCAGGGCTTGGAAAAGTTACTTTTTTGAGCTACAACTCCCATCAGCCCAATCCGGTGACCATGCTGGCTGGGGCTGATGGGAGTTGTAGTTCAAAAAAGTAACTTTTCCAAGCTCCGATTGTGACTAATGACATAGCTGGGTCAAAGCCGAAAGGAAGCCCAGAGGCTGATGCGCACATATGCAAAAGGAGAGTCCAGAGTTGTACGACGCACACAATAGGAACATGGAATGTGAGAAGCATGAACCAGGGAAAGTTAGAAATTGTCAAGAAAGAAATGGAATGTATCAATATACTTGGCATGAGTGAATTAAAATGGACAGGAATGGGACATTTTCAATCAGGAAACTACAAAATATTTAATGCAGGAAATGAGAAATTAAGAAGAAATGGGGTTGCTTTAATAGTGAGAAATGATGGAGCAAAAGCAATTAAGAGCTATAATGCAAGGTCTGAGGGAGTGATATCAATGAGATTAAACGGGAAACGTATTAACGTAACCATCATCCAAGTCTATGATCCAATGGCAAATATAGAGGAAGAGGAATTAGACAGTTTTTACGCAAAAGGGGAACTAGAATGCAAAAGTAGGGAACAGAGAAGAACTAGAACTTGTGGGAAAATGGGGCTTAGGAGATAGAAATAAAGCAGGAGAAAGACTTATTGAATTCTGTGAAGCCAATCATTTGTTTCTTGCGAACACATTTTTTGAGCAACCGAAAAGACGACTGTACACTTGGACATCACCAAATGGTCAATATAGGAATCAAATTGGTTATATAATTGGTAGCAGAAGATGGAGAAGTTCCATACTTTCTGTGAAAACAAGACCAGGAGCAGACTGTGGTACAGATCATGAACTGGTAATATCGAAAATCAGAGTAAAGCTAAAGCAGAACGACAAAGCAATCATAATGCCAAAATATAATTTAAATATTATTCTAGAAGAATATAATTTAAAAAAGTAAGGAACAGATTTGGGGCTTTAAACTTAGTTGACAGAGAACCAGAAGAACTATGGAGTGAAGTCAGAGACATTATTAAAGAAGAATACAAAAAGACAATGTGTACTACCTTCAAGTCGATTCCGACTTATGGCGACCCTATGAATAGGATTTTCATGAGGCTGAGAGGCAGTGACTGGCCCAAGGTCACCCAGTGAGCTTCATGGCTATGTGCGGATTCAAACCCTGGTCTCCCAGGTCGTAGTCCAACACTTTAACCCAGCCTTTCCCAACCAGTGTGCCTTCAGATGTTGTTGGACCACAACTCCCATCAGCCTCAGCCAGCATTGCCAATGGTCAGGAAGATGGGAGCTGTGGTCCAACAACATCTGGAGGCACACTGGTTGGAAAGGCTGCCTTAACCACTACGCCACACTGGCTCTCTCATTAAAAAAAGAAAGACCTCAATGGATGACTGAAGAAACTCTTAAAATGGTTAAATGCTTTTGATACCATTGGCAACAGTATCCTTCTGGACTGCCTGGAGAGGTTGGGTATAGGGGGCACTATATTGCAGTGGTTCCGTTCCTTCCTCTCTGGTAGGTACCAGAGAGTGGTGTTGAGGGATGAGGTTTTGGATCCTTGGCCTCTCATTTGTGGGGTGCCACAAGGCTCCATCCTCTCCCTGATGCTGTTTAACATCTATATAAAGCTGCTGGGGGCTATCATCAGGAGATTTGGGCTGCAATGTCACCAGTATGCAGATGACACGCAGCTCTGTCTCTCATTTAAATCTTCACCGAGGTTGGCTGTAGAAACCCTGTTCAAGTGCCTGGAGTCGGTGAGTGGCTGGATGGGAAGGAATAAGCTAAAGCTGAACCCTGACAAAACCAAGGTACTGTTCATGGGAGACAAGAGGAGGCTGGGGGATGTTGACCTGGTGTTCAATGGGGTACAATTGCCCCTGAAAGACCAGTACCGCAGCCTGGGGGTCATTCTTGACTCCCAGCTGTCCATGGAGGGTCAGGTCTCGGCTGTGAGCTGGGCGGCGCTGTATCAACTTCATCTGATACGGAGGCTGCTCCCCTACCTTCCCAACCATCTGCTCCCATCTGTGGTACATGCCCTGGTCTCCTCTCGCCTAGACTACTGTAATGTGCTCTACGTGGGGTTACTCTTGAAAATGGTCCAGAAGCTGCAACTGGTACAGAATGTGGTGGCTCGCCTCATTAAGGGCAGCCGCCGGCGAGATCACAATACTCCAGTGCTGAATGAGTTGTACTGGTTACCGTTGCTTGCCAGGCCCAAATCAAGGTGTTGGTTTTGACCTTTAAAACCCTGCACGGTTTCGGCCCAGTCTATCTGAAAGAGTGCCTCCACCATCATCAGCGATGCCGCTCAACAAGATCAGCTTCAAAAGGCCTCTCCATCCCACCAGTTAAAACGGCTGGTGAGGACTAGGGAGAGGGCTTTTTCAATTGTGGCCCCCACTCTGTGGAATTCCCTCCCAAATGATCTTCGCCATGCCCCCTCTATGACAAGCTTCTGCCGGGCCTTGAAGACCTGGCTCTTCAGGCAAGCTTTTGGGGTGGGTTAGATTTTATTATCATTGGTTGAGATTGTTTAATGCTGTAATGTGAATTGTATGTTTTTATGTTGTACGTCGCCCAGATTGGCTGGACAGCCAGCCAGATGGGTGACTAATTAATCAATCAATCAATCAGTCAATCAATCAACCAACCAACCAACCAACCAATCAATCAATCAATCAATAAAGAAGAAAAGCAAGAGGAGACAGAAACACGGTCAGAACCCGAAATGCAACAATACAGCGACTAGTATGTAGGGTCAAAGAGAACTATTTATTGTATAGAAACAGAAGAGGACAACAAAAAGGGAAGAACAAGAGCCCTATTCCAAAAGATTAGAGAAATTAAAGGGAAATTTAAACCAAAAGTAGGGATGTTGAATAATCAACGGGAACACACTGACTGAGCAAGATGAAATAAAAGGAAGATGGAAGCAATACACTGAAGAACTCTTTAAAAAGATGCCAGGATAACATTCATTCATGGAGAAACGGTATGATGAAGAACCAGAAATTTTAGAATGTGAGGTGAAAGCTGCTCTTAAAATACTTGGAAGAAACAAATCACCAGGAACAGATGGCATACCAATAGTGTTGCTACAAGCTACTGAGACTGAATCTGTCCAAATTTTGACAAAAATTTGTCAAGAAATATGGAAAACTAAACAATGGCCCACAGACTGGAAGCGTTCCATATATACCAATTCCAAAGAAAGGGGATCCCAGGGAATGCAGTAATTATTGAACTATTGCCTTAATATCCCATGCAAGTAAAGTAATGCTCAAGATTCTACAACAAAGGCTCTTTGTGCAGCACGAAATGCCAGACATCCAAGCTGGATTTAGAAAGGGAACAGTCACCAGAGATATTGCCAACATACATTGGATAATGGAACGGACCAAGGAATTTCAAAAGAAAATCCCCCTGTGCTTATAGATTACCGCAAAGCCTTTGACTGTGTAGATCATGAAAAACTATGGAATGCTTTAAAATAAATGGTGGTACCACAGCATCTGATTGTCCTGATGCCCAACCTATACTCTGGACAAGAGGCTACTGTAAGGACAGAATAGGGAGAAACCGATTGATTCCCAATCAGAAAGGACGTGAGACGGGGTGTATTTTATCACCCTATTTGTTTAATCTATACGCAGAACATATACGGAAAGCGGGATTGGACCATGATGAAGGAGGTGTGAAAAGTGGAGGGAGAAATATCAATAATTTAAGATATGCAGACGATACCATACTACTAGCAGAAACCAGTAATGACTTGAAATGAATGCTGATGAAAGTTACAGAGGAAAGCACAAAAGCAGGACTACAGCTGAACGTCAAAAAGACTTAAGTAATGACAACAGAAGATTTATGTAACTTTACAGTTGACAATGAGGACATTGAACTTGTCAAGGATTATCACTACCTCAGCACAGTCGTTAACCAAAATGGAGACCACAGTCAAGAAATCAGAAGAAGGCTAGGACTGGGGAGGGCAGCTATGAGAGAACTAGAAAAGGTCCTCAAATGCAAAGATGTATCACTGAACACTAAAGTCAGGATCATTCAGACCATGGTATTCCTGAGCTCTGTGTATGGATGTGAAGGTTGGACAGTGAAGAAAGCGGGTAAGAGAAAAATCAACTCATTTGAAATGTGGTATTGGAGGAGAGCTTTGCGGATACCATGGACTGCGAAAAAGACCAATAATTGGGTGTTAGAACAAATTAAACCAGAACTGTCACTAGAAGCTAAAATGATGAAACTGAGGTTATCATACTTTGTACACATCATGAGAAGACCTAATTCACTAAAAAAGACAATAATGCTGGGAAAAACCGAAGGGAGTAGAAAAAGAGGAAGGCCAAACAAGAGATGGATTGATTCCATAAAGGAACCCACAGCCCTGAACTTACAAGATCTGAACAGGGTGGTTCATGACAGATGCTCTTGGAGATCACTGGTTGATAGGGTCACCATAAGTCGTAATCCACCTAAAGGCACATAACAACAACAGTTGGCAATACTTTTATAAGGATGATCAAAAAAATCCTAATAAGGTGGGGTGGGCACTATCAAATTTGTTAATATTACACATCCTTTTCCCTTGAATTCAGGATAGCTATTAGTTTTGGTTCGAAACACAAAACTGGGGAAAAAAACTATACTAAAGTCTGCCATTTGCCTTGATTTTTTTCCAGCATACATTAATCATTTTTCATGAAAATAAAGATAGTTTGAATGACTTACATATGTGGCCTATTTAAAAACGCTTTATTTCCATTAAATTTCCATTAAAATAAAAAACATGATTAACTTAGTTTTTGCAGTTTTTGCTTTACCTAGAAGAAGTCAAAGCATAGTGCTAGATTTGCATTCTGTCACATTCTCAATATAAGTTTCAGTCCAGTTTTGAAGGAACAGGTGCCTGTGTCAAAGAAAGCAAATGCCATAATATGAAGAGGCCATTTGCCACAGAGAGACCAATAACTGGTAGAGTTACAGACTATTCCTCCCACTCCATGGAGGCACTCCCAAAATTCAGGGTGGATATACACATTTTGTAGGCGACATTGAAAATGTTTGTCCATTTTTAGTTTTCCATAATTGCGTTTAAATTGTATATTTTGAAAACATCAAGAAAAGAATATCATTCTCAACAGCAAAAAAAAAAAAAAAATCCTGATGACACATCCTGTTCATAAGAAGAATTCTTATTTATTTTAAAAACAGAAAGATTATAAAGCAATCAGAGCTTGGACTCTATTTCAAGGGGAGGAGAAGCAATAATCAAGTATGAACAGTATAACTGAAGCCATATTATGCCATGAATTTGTATTCAAAAAGAGTTCTAACTTAATTTCAGGATGGCATTCTGTCCTCAAAACAAACTCCCACATTTTTAACAGAACATAAAGCCTGCTACCAAATACTATACTGGATGCCAGGATTTCAGTTACTCAAAGACTAAAGGGCTATTATTAATGACAAGCCTCAGTCAACTGAAGCTATAAAAAAGAAGAAAATTCAAGCCAATCAATACAGAAACCAGCACCATCTCCAAAATTCAGTTAAATACAGAGATCCTTGTAATTGGAACATAATAGAAGATTAGTACCAATTGGTATCTCAACTCTAAGGCCATTAGGTGAAAGGAAGTTCAAGTGAAATTAATAGAATGTATTTCTAAGTAATTTACTTTAGGACTTCAGTGGAAATAATTGTCTGTCATACCCTAGCACTATTTTATTTATTTATTACATTTATATACTGCCCCATAACTGAAGCTCTCTGGGTGGTTTACACAATTAAAAACATTAAAAACAAATATATAAATTTTAAAACACACAAAAAAAATTAAAAACACAATTTAAAAAAATTAAAAAACACATTTTGAGTAAAATATGTGTGAATAAGCTAAATGTGATATTTTGTGCTTAGTTCTACCACTGGATTAACATTTGGTGCTCTTTGACCAGAGCATTCTGCTTATTTTCATTTACATCTAGTGTCTGATTCATGTAAACCAGGGGTTAGCAACCACTTTGAACTGCTATTTACAACACACACACACATGCACACAAATAACACAAACAAGTACACATCACAAACTATTTTAATCACAGTCTCCATTCTAATAATAAATAATAATAAATTTAATTTCTGTGTCACCTATCTGGCCAAAGGCCACTCTAGGCGACGTACAAAACAGTTAAAACACAATGAGATAAAATACAATAATACAATAAAAAACAGTATGAGAATAATACAGCAGCAACAATATTAAAACAGGAGGCATTTCAGTCACAGTAATTAACCCTCCCCGGAGATCCCAAAGGCCTGTTGAAAGAGCCAGGTCTTTAAGGCTTTACGGAATACATTTAGGGAAGAGGCGTGCCGGAGATCTTGTGGGAGGGAGTTCCAGAGAGTGGGGGCCGCCACTGAGAATGCCCTCTCTCTTGTACCCGCCAATCTAGCTGTTTTTGTTGGCGGGATTGAGAGAAGGCCTTGAGTGGCTGATCTTGTCGGGCGGCATAATTGGTGGCGTTGAAGGCGCTCCGTAAGATAAACTGGGCCGAGACCGTATAGGGATTTAAAGGTTAATACCAACACCTTGAATTGGGCCCGGAAAACAACTGGAAGCCAGTGTAGATCGAACAACACTGGTGTGATGTGATCCCGGCGGCGACTATTCGTAAGTAGTCGAGCCGCCGCATTTTGTATAAGTTGTAATTTCCAGACCGTTTTCAAGGGTAACCCCACGTAGAGCGCATTACAGTAGTCCAAACGAGAGGTGACCAGGGCGTGTACTAGCAGGGGAAGCTGATGAGCAGGAAGGTAGGGTTGCAGCCTTCGTATGAGGTGTAGTTGATACCAGGCTGCCCGGCTCACCGCTGAAATCTGAGCCTCCATGGACAGCCTGGAGTCAAGTACAACCCCAAGGCTGCGGACCTGGTCCTTCAGGAGTAAACTCACCCCATTGAACTTCAGGTCAACATCTCCCAACCTTCTCTTGTCCCCCACAAGTAGCACCTCGGTCTTATCGGGGTTCAGCTTCAGCTTGTTCCTTCCCATCCATCCACTCACGGATTCCAGGCACTTGGACAAGGTCTCCACAGCCAACTCTGGTGAAGATTTAAATGAAAGATAGAGCTGAGTGTCATCTGCATATCGGTGACACTGCAGCCCAAATCTCCTGATGATTGTCCCCAGCGGCTTCATATAAATATTAAATAGCATGGGGGAGAGGATAGAGCCCTGTGGCACACCACAATAGAGAGGCCAAGGGTCTGAAACCTCCTCCCCCAATGCTACTTGTTGGTACCTATCGGAGAGAAAGGAACGGAACCACTGTAATACAGTGCCTCCAATTCCCAATCCCTCCAGGCGATGTAAAAGGATACCGTGGTCGACAGTATCAAAAGCCGCTGAGAGATCGAGGAGGACAAGAAAGGTGAATTCTCCCGTATCTAATGCCCTCCTCAAATCATCTACCAGAGCGACCAAGGCTGTTTCAGTTCCGTGACCAGTCCTGAAACCCGATTGGTATGGATCCAAGTAATCCGTTTCATCCAAGTGTGTTGACAACTGGTTGGCCACCACTCGCTCAATGACCTTGCCCAAAAATGGTAGGTTCGAAATTGGGCGGAAGTTATTGAAAACTTGGAAAACTTGAAAACTGTTTCCTGACTCCTAACTGAGCAGAGCAGAGGGAGCTGTCTCAGCTGGTCCACAGGAGAGGAGATACAAGCACACCAGCTTTCAGAGAGCGAGCAAACAGGGAGATCAGACAGGAGTTTTACAAAGGAGTTCGACAGGGGAGGTCAAGGGGAGGTCCCTAATTTTTTTTTTTTTAAATTACTACTTCTCCTTGTACAGGGCACTGCATACCAGTGGAATTATTAAGTTTACCCTGAAGTAGGACAGGACAAAGCACAGGTTGTATGAATGAATGGCTACAAAGGTGATGCCGACATGAGAGATTTGGATTCTGGGACCACAGGCTATACTTCCTGGAAGATGGACTGCTTGCAAGTGATGGGTTGCATCTCACAAGGATTGGGAAGAATGTGTTTGGCCACAGCATGGAGAAGTTCATCATGAGGGCTTTAAACTAAATCCTAAGGGAGAGGGAGACGCAAACTTTGTGGTAATGACTGATAAAGGCTTCTGCACAGTAACGGGAACAGAGAGATCGGCTCTAATAGGGCCCAGTAACAGCCCTCAGAAAAATGTAGTGAGGAAGCCAAGCCGTAAATCACATGGTCTTTGATGTCTGTATACTAATGCTCAGAGCATGGGAAACAAGCAGGACAAACTTGAACTCTTAATACAGGAGGGTAATTATGACTTGATAGGTATAACTGAAACTTGGATGACTCCCATGACTGGAATACAGCAATTGAAGGATATAACTTGTTCAAAAAGAACAGAAGGAATAAAAAGGGAGGTGGAGTCGCGCTATATGTTAAAAATATATATCCCTGCACAGAAATACGGAAAGATGAGCCTAGTAGCTCCACCGAGAGTATCTGGATTAAAATTAATGAGGCAAGTAATAAAGGCAATGTGGCGCTTGGAGTCTACTACCGACCACCCAATCAAGGAGAAGACGAGAATGTAACGTTTGAAAAGCAAATGCCAATGTTTCGAGGAGGCATGATGTAGTAGTAATGGGGGACTTCAGTTATCCCGATATCTGTTGGGAGACAAACTCTGCCAAACATGGCCCCTCCAAGAAATTTCTGACTTGTGTTGGAGATAACTTTCTCCTACAGAAAGTGGAGGAAGCAACTAGAGGATCAGCTGTCCTGGACTTGATTCTAATAAAGATGATTTGGTGGATGAAGTGGCAGTTACGGGAACTCTGGGGAAAAGTGAGCACACGCATACTCGAATTTGTGCTTTTAACAGAAGCAAAAGCTGAGAGTAGCCATATGTGCACCCTGGACTTCAGGAAAGCTGATTTTAATAAATTCAGAACAATTGTAAGTATGGTTCCATGGCAAGCAACCCTAATGAGAAAAGGAGTCCAAGATGGGTGGGAGTTTCTAAAAAAGGAAATTCTAAAAGTGCAATGACAAGCAATTCCAACAAGGAAAAAAAGGGAGAAAACAGCAGAAGCCAATGTGGCTTCACAAAAAGCTTAGAGATGACCTGAAAATGAAAAAGGACACATACAGGAAGTGAAAAGTAGGCCAAGCTACAAAGGAAGAGTACAGGCAGGTATCGCGGAATTTCAGGAATGGCGTCAGGAAGGCTAAAGCTGAGAATGAGCTGAGGTTAGCGAGACATGCTAAAAATAACAAAAAAGCTTTCTTCACGTATGTCCATAGTAAAAGATAGAGAAAAGAAATGGTGGCACAGCTACTCAATGAGGATGGCAAAATGATAACAGTTGACAAAGAAAAGGCAGAAGTGCTATTTTCCTACTTTGGGTCAGTCTTCTCCCAAAAAGGGTCTATGACCCTCCCGGGAAACATGAAGTGGAAGGGTCAGGATTGGAACTTGAGATTGATAGATAAACGGTCAAGGAATACCTAATCACTTTTAACGAGTTCAAATCGGCAGGGCCCAATAAACTGCATCCTAGAGTATTGAAGGAACTGGCTGAAGAACTCTCAGAACCACTGTCTATTATCTTTGTGAAATCATGGAGGACTGGTGTAGTGCCGGATGACTGGAGGAGAGCTAATGTTGTCCCTATCTTCAAAAAGGGCAGAAAGGAGGAACCAGGGAACTACAGTCCAGTCAGCCTAACATCGATCCCTAGAAAAACTCTGGAGCAGATTATAAAGCAGTCAATCTGTAAGCACCTTGAAAACAATGCAGTGATTACTAGGAGCCAACATGGATTTATGAAGAACAAATCCTGTCAAACTAATCTTATCTCATTTTTTGATCGGGTAACCTCCCTTGTAGACTGTGGGAATGCTGTGGACATAATATATCTTGACTTTAGCAAAGCTTTTGACAAAGTGCCCCATGATATTCTGATTAGCAAGCTAGCTAAATGTGGGCTGGATGGAACAACCATCAGGTGGATCCACAGTTGGGTCCACAATCATACTCAAAGAGTGCTTATCAGTGGTTCCTTCTCAAACTGGGCAGAGGTAACGAGTGGGATACCACAGGGCTTGGTCCTGGGCCCAGTGCTCTTGAACACCGCTTGAATGAGGAGGTACAAGCATGCTTATCAAATTTGCAGATGATACAAAATTGGGGGGCACAGCTAATACCGTGGAAGACAGAAACAAAATTCAAAGGGACCTTAATAAGCTGGAGCCTTGGGCTGAAAAGAACATAATGAAATTCAACAGGGATAAATGCAAAGTTCTACACTTAGGAAAAAGAAACCAAATGCACAGTTATAAGATGGGAGATACTTGGCTCAGCAATATGACATGTGAGAAGGATCTTGGAATTGTCATTGATCACAAGCTGAATATGAGCCAACAGTGTGATGTGGCTGCAAAAAAGGCAAATGCTATATTAGGCTGCATTAACAGAAGTATAGGTTCCAAATTGCGTGAAGTATTAGTTCCCCTCTATTCAGCACTGATTAGGCCTCATCTTGAGTACTGTGTTCAGTTCTGGTCTCCGCACTTCAAGAAGGATGCAGACAAACTGGAACAGGTTTAGAGGAGGGCAACAAGGGGACTGGAAACCAAGCCCTATGAGGAAAGACTGAAAGAACTGGGCATGTTTAGCCTGGAGAAGAGAAGACCGAGGGGAGATATGATAGCACTCTTCAAGTACATGAAAGGTTGTCACACAGAGGAGGGACAAGATCTCTTCTCGATCATCCCAGAGTGCAGGACACGGAATAATGGGCTCAAGTTGCAGGAAGCCAGATTTCAGCTGAACATCAGGAAAAACTTCCTATCTGTTAGAGCTATATGACAATGGAACCAATTACCTAGGGAGGTAGTAGCCTCTCCAACACTGGAGGCATTCAAGAGGCAGCTGAACAGCCATCTGTCGGGAATGCTTTGATTTGGATTCCTGCATTGAGCAGGGGGTTGGACTTGATGGCCTTGTAGGCCCCTTCCAACTCTACTATTCTATGATTCTATACATAACCTTGGGGTGGAGAAGACATGGAAGGATCTTTCACCAAATGGGTTTCTAAAACCACAATATGCTTTTCTAAAGAATTCCTTGATGATTAAATGGGGAAGGGCCATAGTTCAGTGGCAGACCATCTGCTTTCCATGCAGAAAATCCCAAGTTGAATTCCTGGTATCTCCAGGTAGGGCTGGAAGAGACTCTTGCTTGAAACCGTGGGTTGCTGCTGCGAGTCAGTGTAGACAATACTGAGCAAGATGGACTCAGTATAAGGCAGTTTCCTGTCTTCCTATGTATTTTCCTAGACTTGCTTAACTTCTTTCTTTAATATACTGAGAAAGAGTTGTCTCCAAAAAAATAAAAATAAAAGTTACCTGTAGTAGTCTCATCTGACAAGGCAGAGAGGTTTATGAAGTCAGTGACCAAAAAAGCCTATCAGCTACGCAGGGTGGTTTGTCATGGACTTGACAAAACTCCTGTTTGCTGTCTATATGAAATTACAAAAATGCAAGTTGTGAAGTACTAAAGCCAGAGTGCTTGGCTGGTGTTGTTTGGGGAGGGGAGATTATCTTGTGGAAGGCCAATGGGTAATTTTGGAGTTAAGGGAGTGTGCAATGGGGTTGGTTAATCTATGTGTGCTGGTGAATCAAATGGGAAGGGATCCATCCATGAAGACTGAGATGAGAGGGTCAAGCTTCCGTACAACTTCATGGTTTTTTTCCCTTTATTGCTGTAGCTTTCCAAGTCAATTATGCAGGCCCCAATAGTGTCAGTGGTATAACCATAGAAGGGGTGGCAGTGGAAGGCGTGTCATGACTCACAAAGGGACGCTGTGCTTCTCAATTTGCTACTATACTACTGCTTATGCATTTAAAATAATGGTATATCTTGAAATAGCTCCAAAGGATTGTTTATAGAATTAACATTGCAGAACAGATTGAGTACGAGGGAATTACAAAGTATTGGAGGAACTACAACGTATTGGAGATATTAAGTCTTGTGTGTTCTGCAGCTGGTCTTTGGATATTTTTCTTATAAAACCCACTAGTCTGCTTCCTCACTCTAATAGACCCTTGACATGAAATTTTCCTAGCAGATTGTGTAAGTTTCCAAATTATCTAATTACACAGGTCAACACTAATTTTATTGCCAATGATGTTTGATCGATTTTAGGGTAACTTTGTGTCACTGATTCCGAATATGGCATCGGTTTTGCTAGATTGGCTCTAATTTTTGAGATAATGGATGCCCCCATGGAAAAACATAACAAATTCAAAAAAATTAATGGTCAGGCATAGCCTACCCACAAATGACTTGGAAACTGTCTCAAATCATACAAAGGTAAACACATGAAATACCTAATGGCATTGTATTCAGTACAGTAACATTAAAACAAAGTAAGCTGATTCAGATAATCACAATTAATGCATAGAAAAACGCTGTGTGTACGATTTTCTGTTATGTGGGGCATCAGGACAATCACGTTGGAGGCTCCAGCAGTAGTCTGCCTTCATGTGTCTGTCCCATCTGCCTTGATACCTTTCCTCCATCACCTTTATATCCTGATGGAACCTCTCCCTTTCTTCCTCACTAAAATCACCAAGATTATCCGGAAATCTGTCTAAGTGGCTATGGAGATAGTGTACCTTTATGCTCATATTAGTACCCAAATGTTTAAAGTTAGCGAGCATGTTTTGCACCAGTTCTTCATAATTGTCTGCTTTGTGGTTACCCAAGAAGTTCTTGACAACTGAGACATAACTGCACCAGGCAGAAGCTTCAACATCATTCATAAATTTAGTGAAATTCAAATCATTGATGAGTTTACGAATTTTAGGACCATCAAAGATTCCTGCTTTTAGTTTTTCCATAAGTCCAAGGAATGATCTACAAATGTATTTGAAGCAATCACCATCTTTGTCCAAGGCCTTAACAAATTGCTTCATCAGTCCACGCTTGATATGGAGTGGTGGGAGAATGATTTTTTCTCTGTCAAGCAATGGCTTGTTAATGATGTTCGCTGCACCTACAGTCATGTGTTCCCTTGAAGGCTATGTCATTTTTTTCCAATGATCTCGCTTTGCCCTACTATCGCACAAGCAGATGGAACAAGGGTACTTCGTGTATCCACTTTGCTGCCCAAGCAAGAAGTTCACCATCTTTAGATCAACACAAATAGACCACTGGAGCTCATGATAGCAGAGCTTCTGCAAGACCATTTTGATATTTTCATATTCTTCTTTAAGTTTGGTTGAGTGAGCAATTGGAAGAGATGCATAGCGGTTACCATTGTGCAATAAAACACATTTCAAGTTTCTGGTGGAGCTGTCTATAAAAAGCCGCCAATCTTCTGGTCGATATTCCGGTAGTCCCATTTGGAGAAGAAGTCCAGGAATGTTATTGCAGTATACAAGTTCTTCATCTTGGCTGAAGTATGGACGAAGTCCCCCCTCTCTTGTCCGATAAGCTGTTATGTTAGCTTCCGGCTGTAGACAGTTCTTTTCCATTAGCCTGGATGCTAAAAGTTCAGATGCTTGCTTTGACAGACTGAGGTCTCGTACCAGATCATTGAGTTCTTTTTGGGAGAACTGCTCAGGTGTTGAAAAGCTTTCTTCATATCCACTTCCAGGACTACCACCTGTGCTACACTCTACGTCCAGCATTTCTTCAACATCTGACAATGGAAGGTCAGGCAGTGAGGTAAACACTGGTATGGGAACGTCTTCGCTGTGTGGCACAGGTCGCCTTGCTGAGTCCAAATCAGGATACTCCCATTTATGTTTCTTGTAGCGATTGAAGCCTTTCACATTCACAACACAAAAATAACAATCATCATGATGGTTTTGTGGCTCTCTCCATACCATAGGCACACCAAAGTTTAAACGTTTCCTTTCTCCATTTTTCCACTGTCGTAGGCACTCTACACAGGCTTTGCAAACCTTATGGGGAGCCCAAGACTTTTCTTCATCTCCAAGCTTCACTCCAAAATAAGCAAGATATGCTTGTTTTACAAAGTCAGTGATGTTTTTTCTTTGTTTTTGCAGAGTGTACTCTCCACCAGGGCCAGCTCCAGGAATGCGGGGGCCCTCGGGCATTAGCCTGCCCTAGGCCCCTCTGCTTCCCTTCTGCGATATCGCGGATTGCAAGATGAGCTTCCAAACCGCTCGCCATCCCCCACCATCCCCAGCGCTTAACCTACCTTTCTCTGCTGTTCGCGCAGGGTTACCATCAATAAAGATGGCGGCTTGTCCTGAAGGCGGTGCCAGGCAATAAATTAACCTCACAGTGGGAAGGCCCTTTGATTGTCCGCGAAAAGCTGAATAGCACTAATTACTTATTGGCTTATCCTCATTCAGCAAGGCGAGATCGCGTTTATCATGTGAATATGATGAAAGTTTACAAATCTAGGGGCAATCTTATGTTATCTTATGCTGCCAAGGATCAAGAAGAATATTTTCCAGATTTGTTGGCGGAAACTCAGGAGTGGGGGGGGTAGATCAAGCTCTCATCCCTGGGTCTCTATCTCCGGAACAGCAGGCGCAATTGTTTCAAGTGTTGAATGAGTTCAAAGATGTGTTTTCTAGCAAGCCTGGCCGAACGCAGCTTGCTAGTTTCTCTATCAACACGGGATCATCTACCCATCCAATCCCATCCCTACCGTGCTACAGGACAGCATGCTGCAAGGACTTTTTCTCAAAAGTAATCACTACAATTACATTTCAGTTACTTTTTAAAAAATGTCTACAAGGTGCTGGCCTTGACTCCTGCACATCTAAGTAGCCTAAAACAACATAAAAAATAAACACACACATACAGAGGTAGTAGAATAATTCTTTTTATAAGATAGCAATGGTGGTCTCTCTGCTGGTAAGGGAGGTGGGAAGGGAGACAGAGGCCACTACTCAGATCTTTGCACGTCAAACCAAGTGCAACCCACTCAGCCAGCCAGCATAATCTCTCTCACTTAACCACCCCCCTGACCTTGCCTTGCCACCAACTAAGGGACACTCACCCAAGCAAACATTTTCCCCTGAGATGCAAAAAAGTTAAAATACTGCAAATGCAGCACAGTAGCCAGAGAGTGGTGGAGGCCACTTAGTGTGCCAAATGCAAACACACACACACACACACACACACACACACACGTTGTCATCTTTCACCTCCACAGTTCTTTATCTCCATTCTGCTGCTCCCTCCTTCTCCTCCTTTATCCATGTTCTTGCCCTCCTGCTCCTTTTCCCCTGCACTCCATTCTTCACCACCACCACCCATTTTTTTAAACCATTGTTTTCTCCACTCCACCCCATCTCACTCTCCACCTCCTCCCTCGTTGCCTCCTACCCACCCACAGAGCAGGAGGGGTGATGCTGCACAGAAGCCCAGTTTGAGGCACATAATTTTCATCCACAAATCAGAGGAGCAGAAGACTTCCCCTGCTTTCCCCCCCCAAGTAATACCCAAACGTAATGCTGGAAACATTACAATTACTCCACAAAAGTAATACAGTTACTCCTAAAACATAAGAACATAAGAAGAGCCTGCTGGATCAGGCCAGTGGCCCATCTAGTCCAGCATCCTGTTCTCACAGTGGCCAACCAGGTGCCTGGGGGAAGCCTGCAAGCAGGACCCGAGTGCAAGAACACTCTCCCCTCCTGAGGCTTCCGGCAACTGGTTTTCAGAAGCATGCTGCCTCTGACTAGGGTGGCAGAGCACAGCCATCACGGCTAGTAGCCATTGATAGCCCTGTCCTCCATGAATTTGTCTAATCTTCTTTTAAAGCCATCCAAGCTGGTGGCCATTACTGCATCTTGTGGGAGCAAATTCCATAGTTTAACTATGCGCTGAGTAAAGAAGTACTTCCTTTTGTCTGTCCTGAATCTTCCAAGATTCAGCTTCTTTGAATGTCCACGAGTTCTAGTATTATGAGAGAGGGAGAAGAACTTTTCTCTATCCACTTTCTCAATGCCATGCATAATTTTATACACTTCTATCATGTCTCCTCTGACCCGCCTTTTCTCTAAACTAAAAAGCCCCAAATGCTGCAACCTTTCCTCGTAAGGGAGTCGCTCCATCCCCTTGATCATTCTGGTTGCCCTCTTCTGAACCTTTTCCAACTCTATAATATCCTTTTTGAGATGAGGCGACCAGAACTGTACACAGTATTCCAAATGTGGCCGCACCATAGATTTATACAATGGCATTATGATATCGGCTGTTTTATTTTCAATACCTTTCCTAATTATCGCTAGCATGGAATTTGCCTTTTTCACAGCTGCCGCACACTGGGTCGACATTTTCATCGTGCTGTCCACTACAACCCGGAGGTCTCTCTCCTGGTCGGTCACCGCCAGTTCAGACCCCATGAGCGTATATGTGAAATTAAGATTTTTTGCTCCAATATGCATACTTTTACACTTGTTTATATTGAATTGCATTTGCCATTTTTCTGCCCATTCACTCAGTTTGGAGAGGTCTTTTTGGAGCTCTTCGCAATCCCTTTTTGTTTTAACAACCCTGAACAATTTAGCGTCATCAGCAAACTTGGCCACTTCACTGCTCACTCCTAATTCTAGGTCATTAATGAACAAGTTGAAAAGTACAGGTCCCAATACCGATCCTTGAGGGACTCCACTTTCTACAGCCCTCCATTGGGAGAACTGTCCGTTTATTCCTACTCTCTGCTTTCTGCTTCTTAACCAATTTCTTATCCACAAGAGGACCTCTCCTCTTATTCCATGACTGCTAAGCTTCCTCAGAAGCCTTTGGTGAGGTACCTTGTCAAACGCTTTTTGAAAGTCTAAGTACACTATGTCCACTGGATCACCTCTATCTATATGCTTGTTGACACTCTCAAAGAATTCTAATAGGTTACTGAGACAGGACTTTCCCTTGCAGAACCCATGCTGGCTCTGCCTCAGCAAGGCTTGTTCTTCTATGTGCTTGGTTAATCTAGCTTTAATCATACTTTCTACCAGTTTTCCAGGGACAGAAGTTAAGCTAACTGGCCTGTAATTTCCAGGATCCCCTCTGGATCCCTTTTTGAAGATTGGTGTTACATTTGCCACTTTCCAGTCCTCAGGCACGGAGGAGGACCCAAGGGACAAGTTACATATTTTAGTTAGCAGATCAGCAATTTCACCTTTGAGTTCTTTGAGAACTCTCGGGTGGATGCCATCCGGGCCCGGTGATTTGTCAGTTTTTATATTGTCCATTAAGCTTAGAACTTCCTCTCTCGTTACCACTATTTGTCTCAGTTCCTCAGAATCCCTTCCTGCAAATGTTAGTTCAGGTTCAGGGATCTTCCACTGTGAAGACAGATGCAAAGAATTCATTTAGCTTCTCTGCAATCTCCTTATCGTTCTTTAGTACACCTTTGACTCCCTTATCATCCAAGGGTCCAATTGTCTCCCTAGATGGTCTCCTGCTTTGAATGTATTTATAGATTTTTTTGTTGTTGGTTTTTATGTTCTTAGCAATGTGCTCCTCAAATTCTTTTTTAGCATCCCTTATTGTCTTCTTGCATTTCTTTTGCCAGAGTTTGT
The DNA here is from genome assembly GCF_030035675.1 of Rhineura floridana. Classification (NCBI taxonomy): domain Eukaryota; kingdom Metazoa; phylum Chordata; class Lepidosauria; order Squamata; family Rhineuridae; genus Rhineura; species Rhineura floridana. Next base: position 15,593,373 of record NC_084496.1, read on the forward strand.
GTTCTTTTTTATTTTCTTCATTCGGACAAGACTTCCATTTTTTGAAGGAAGACTTTTTGCCTCTAAGAGCTTCCTTGACTTTGCTCGTTAACCATGCTGGCATCTTCTTGGCCCTGGCGGTACCTTTTCTGATCTGCGGTATGCACTCCAGTTGAGCTTCTAATGTAGTGTTTTTAAACAACTTCCAAGCATTTTCGAGTGATGTGACCCTCTGGACTTTGTTTTTCAGTTCTTTCAGAACTTTCCTAGTTCTATTACAATCAAAATGTAAAGGAATTACCCACTCGTTCCTCAAAAAAGTAATGAATTACAAGAGTGTTCCCAAGTATTAATCAGACTGCAGATGTTTGAATGCTTTGCTGTGTGAAATCCCAGAGGAAAAGGCTATAGATGGCTACTAGTCATGAAACCTATATGCTATCTCCAGGTTCAGAGTCGCTATGCCTCTGAATACCAGTTGCTGGGGGGATAACACTGAGAGAGTGCTGTTGTGCTCATGTCCTGCTTCTGGGCTTCCCACAAGCATCTGGTTGGCCACAGTGGAAAAGATCGTGCTGGACTAGATAGTCCACTGGTCTGATTTGGCAGGGCTGCTCTTATATTCTCTGTGCACACAGAAGAACTGGAATGTCTATACACTGGAACCTGACAGGCTGACTTTCCATGAGAGACTCTGTGGTTGTTGCCATCTGTCAGCTGCTGAGTTAAAGTTGGTTCCTAGCATCAGTGAGAGGGTGTGTATCATTCCCACTTAAACTTGTTTACATTGAATTTCATTTGCCATTTTAATGGGCAGTAAAATGGCAAATACAATTCAGTGTAAACACATGTGAAGTGATGCACATTTGGGGCAAAAAAGTGCTGGTGACTGACCAGGAATATACCTCGGGGTCATAGTGGATAGCTCGATGAAGATGTTGACCTGGTATGTGGCAGCTGCAAAAAAGGCAAATTCCATGCTAGGGATCATTAGAAAAAGGAACTGGAAATAAAATTGCCAGTATAATGCTATTATACAAATGTATGGTGTGACCACCTCTGGAATACTGTGTAGAGTTCTGGTCACCTAACCTCAAAAAGGATATTGTAGAATTGGAGAAGGTTCAGAAAGGGGCAACCAAAATGATCAAGGGGATGAACTCCGCTTTGAGGAAAGGTTACAGTATTTGAGACATTTTGGTTTAGAGAAAAGGTAAGAGGCTACATGATAGAAATGTATAAAATCATTCATGGCATGGAGAAAAGTAGATTGAGAAAAGTCCCCCCCCCTCTCCATAATACTGGAACTTGTGGACATCTCATGAAGTTGAGTTTTGAAGGTTTAGGACAAACAAATGAAAGTACTTCTTCACATAGCACATAGTTAAACTATGGAATTTGTTCCCACAAGAGGCAGTGATGGCCACCAACTTTGATGGCTTTAAAAGAGGATTAGATAATTTCATAGAAGATAAGACTATCAGCGGCCACTAACCTTTATGGATATGTTCTGTCTGCATTGTTGGAGGCAGTATGATTCTGAATACCAGTTGCTGGAAACTGTAGGACGGTAGAGTGCTATTGTACTCAGATCCTGTTTGCTGGCTTCCTGTTGGCATCTGGCTGGCTGTGAAACAGAATGCTGGATTAGATGGGCCACTACTCTGATCCAGCAGGATCTTCTTATGTTGTTAATCAGTATTGTATGCTTGATCTTATGAGCCACTGTCTCAATAAGCTAGTTCCTATGATTGGGACGTAATTTTTTCATGACTTTAATTGACCTACACTTTGGGATGTTAAGGATGTTAAGGATGTGTGTTTGTGAACACTAGGTCGTTAGTGTGAGGGCCTCTCACAATAGCAATACTGTTAAAGGCACCCATATTAAAAAAAGACTCCCCAAAAGTATGTGATTTCACTGTAATTTGTGACCAATTTTTGTAGTTTGGGGGGAGGTAACTAATCTTTTTTAAAAATCTGTGTTAGATTGCTTGATACATTATATTGCTTTTTATTGTTAGAGCCTGGATGAAACTGGTAATCAAAATGAATTATACATAATTCTCAGAACTCAAGGTTTGTCGGTGGGTGGACTTGGCACACACATTCATTCATGATGTTATATTTAAAAGTCCATATGGAGTTGATTATTTCCTCTTGGCTTTCTGTAGTAATTATTTTTACTTTAAAAAGCTCTAGTATTTTAAAGCTCAGATTCAGAAAAGACGTACATGCCTTTATATGGAACAAAATAGGAAAATGTTTGGTTACATGATGGAGAAATAAATTGTTAAAGATGTAGGGAAAGTTCTCTCACGGTTTTCTTGGCTCTTATAAATGTGGCTCAGGATCATTGTGCATCAGGGAATAATACAGGATCCAGCTGTACAGGGTATATGTGTTCGTAAGGGAGAGAAAGTATGGTTCAGTTGTGGTCAAGTCTAAGCCATTGTGTAAAAATTCCCTAAAGGAAAAGGGTAGGGTGGGAAAAAATGGCACTGTGTAAAAATATTCAAGGAAAAGCAAAAAGAAGTTGGTGCCTCCATGTCAGGCCTGTTCTTCAAGCCCCATAATTAAATGCCAAAGCTTCCCAATTGAGATTGAGAACAGACATCTGCATTTTCATGTTTTTCTTTAAAATGAAATCATATTTAGTTAATAAAAATTAATACACCTTGTCTCCTAGCCTTTCTGATTCTGATTCTGAAGTTCATGTGATCCATTGCATCCTTTGCCATCAGAGAAATTACAGGGTTTTTAAAGTTAAGCATTCATGGAAAATGTATTGGCCTCCAAGTTGTACATACATTCTACTTCCCTGAATTATGGTGGAAAGAAGGGGGGAAATGTGGGAAGGTGTGTTGGGATTAGAGTGTCAAAGAGAGTTTTGAGTGGATAGCTGCTGCTGCTGCTGCTGCTGCTGCTACTACTGACCTGGAAGCTGCTGCAGGTAATGTAAAATGCAGTGGCCAACAGCTCACTGGGGTGGAATATCACCATTACATTATGTTGCTGCTGAAAAAATTGCACCGGCTGCCAATTAGCTACCAGGCTAGTTTCAAAGTGCTGGTATTGGTGTACAAAGCCCTATACAGCTTGGGATCAGGATATCTAAAAGATTGCCTCACACTGTACCAATCACTCATTATGCAGGAGAGGATGTCCTGCAAATACCATCGTATCAGGAGGTCCATTCTGTATGATGTTAGAATCAGGCCTTTAGTGTGGTGACACCTACCTTTTTCAGCACCTGCTAAAGATGTTCCTCTTTCAATAAGCCTTCTAAAATCTTTATCCCAGTTGATATCTATAGTGGACCTGAATTTATTTTATGTATGTGCAGTTATTTTAAACTGTTTTTATATATTTGCTTTTTTTTAAAAAATGTTTTTATATGTGCAATTGTTTTATATGTTTTTATACATGTAACTCTTTTAGGAATATTATATTGTAAATAGCTTCAGGATGCCTCATGGGAAGTGATTCATAAATAAAATTATAATAATAATTTTTAGTAGTACCATCATTTGGTATATCTTCTTTGTGGCTGAGCCTTGAGATCAGAACAGTTTGAGGAGACACTGATATAATTTAGAAGAAGGGATTTGTTCCCAGTAATAATTATTATAATGTGGTCTCAAGTTGGTTACTCTGCTCTGTTGCTATTTACCTTCTGAACAACTGCTAACTTAACAGTAGATAGAATCGTTTTAAATCGATTTGAAACTGTGTTAAGTGTCTGCCTCCTGCAGTTTTGTAGAATATGATACTTCGCTGCTTTGTTAGCTAGGAAATATGGAATTAAAATTTGTAGGCCTCAAACTTGGGTTCAGTATGAAAAGAGTGATGGGAAGAATGACTTTGAAACATGCTGTAAATATATGTTACAAGGAGATGTTACAGAACATTCCAAGAAGCCATTTACACCTGATCTTCTAACCACAAACAGATAAACATGTAGTGCTAATTGCTCAATTCATAGTAGCTAAATATGTTTGTGTGATAAGAAAACTTTCTTTGTGCTCCTGGAAAAATGCTGTAAGTATGTGCTGAAAACTGCTTGGGACAGAGAACTTGCATGTTGCTTCCATGTCTGTCTGAATTTTCTCTCCGAGCAGCTGCTTGCTATATTTTAATAAAGTGCATCTGATTCAAACACAATGTGAATATCTGTTCCTTGCACAGAAAGGAGGCAAAATTTCTCCCTATGCATTATCTTCAAATCTTGGGGCAACTGAAAAGCAACATTCCCTTCTGCTATGTCCCACTATCTATGTCATGATAGCTGCCCTCTTCTTTCAATGGGGGCATGAAAGAACTATATCTATCCCAAGTGGTATAAGATTCAAGAGCTTGGAGAAGTTACTGTTTTGAACTACCATCAGCGCAATCCAGTGGCCATGCTGGCTGGGGCTGATGGGAGTTGTAGTTTAAAAAAGTAACTTTTCCAAGCTCTAGGTACTATCTCTACCTGTTCCAGATTAGGGTAATCACAGGAATAATGTGCAAGAAGCCTGAATTCTCTCAAAGCATAGATAGTAGGTAGGGCAGCCCCTTCCTTGTCCTTGTACCCCAATTCTTTCTCAGATTTGGAAGTGAGAAGTATTATTATTGTTGTTGTTGTTATTTAATTAAGTTTATATTCCATCCTTCCTCCCAAATGAGCCCAGGGCAGCAAACATAAAACAATTTAACAGCATCAAAAAGAAAAGTATTCTAAAAACAGTTTTAAAACATTCTGAAATACAGTTACAGTTTAAAAACATTCTTCCATCTAGTAATCTCTAGGTTGCCAGGAACAGTCCCCTTCAGCCAAGAGTGACCTTTCTCTACTCACTATCTTATGTCCTGGGTTCCCTAATTGTGACATAGCAACAGCCCCTTCCTTATCCAGCCAGCCCACAGCCCCTCATCAGTAAGATACAGAAGACTAGCTTCTATGTACTGATGAGTGAGGAAGGGCTGTTCCCGGGTCCTGAGTAGGTTGGTCAGGGAGCAAGAACAATTTTCTCTCTCTCTTCCCATAATTCCTTTACACCTCTGATCGGGATTTATTTATATCATAAGTATGCCAGTCTGAGCTTCCTGATCTGAGCCCACCACACTGATTCTCAGGAAAAGGAGAGAAATATGCCTTTTACACTGATATACTAACATTCCCTACTGATGGAGAAAAGGCACCTCCCTTTCCCAGACTGGAGAGCCGTTTTCACAAAGCAGTGAAGATACGCTTCTGCACTCCATTTCTCTAGGGATTTTTAATGGTGAGCAAGTAAATGAGAAATCACAACTCTTGGAGAATCTTCCTGGGCCATGATACAGGGCACCCTTATGGTAAACTACAGTTGTAATACTGGAAGGAAGTAATTAATGTAATGTCTACACTGCTAGTGAAACTCTTCACTCTTTGTTCCCAGTTGTCAAATCATTAGATTCTCTTACCATCTCTAGCTGCACCTTGAAATGTTCTGGTTTAGAGACATGACAGAGTTAGCATGCATTAATAGAGAGTGAAGTGATTGTTTTGTGTGGGTCTCTGTAAATTGTCACTTTGAATTTCCATTAATTGCTATGGAAACAGTGCCAGCTGTTTTATGTGAACCCATTTAGTGTAGCATGGAAAATTATACGGAACTGTTACAGTACCGTCAGAGCAACACTATCTTTTTAAAGGGCCATGCTAGATATGGGCTTAAAATGGGCTTAAAACTCAGAAGAATATGATTTGATTTTTAAAAGTTCACTTCTTGTTTACACTTCTCATCAAAACCATTTGTTAGCTTCAGTTTTATTTAGCTCACATTCTAATAGTTATATTCTCAGATTCCCTTGTGTTACCAAAAAAAGCCTCTGTGTGGATTCTAAAACCTGATTTCTTAGGAGTTCATATAATAATAGTTTTAAATTGTCAAGATCTCTTCAAATTGCTAGACATGACAATAGCTTCTTTTAAGAGTAGCATGTCCAAAAGGCTGCTGCAGTTTCAGATTATGTGCTGAAATTTCCATCAGTAGTGCAGTCAAGTCACCAATGTTCTTCTTCCTGGCTGCTGCCACCAGCTGCTTTGATTTGTACTAAAAAGTGTCAGTATTATGTCTCCTTGATTTGTTTGTTTTTCCCCAGCTTCTAAAAGAGATGTGTTGGCTGGATTGGTCACCCCGCCCCAGGGCTCTGAATGGGCTTAAGAGCACAGTCCAACACCCTGATACTAAACCATTGCACCATTGCGCCTGCTTCTGAAGTGCCACTGTAATTATGCTGTTACATAATGCCATGCTTGAGGCTGTGCTAGCACAATGATTAATACACCCTATCCTAAACAGCAATTAGATATTGCAGTACACTTTAGGATTCGTAGATTATACAAGTCTCAGGTCTGTTGGTGCCCTCTTGGTTAAAATGGTACTATCAAGCTATTTTGTGGGTGAGACTTTCCTCAGTGCTAGTAGATAAAATAAATAGATTGGTATCAAGTACAGATGGAGCTGACTCTGTGTGCGTGCGTGTGAATTCCTTGGATAGGGAATTTGGATCTCCCAAACCATTTGAGTTTGACACCCCTGATCTTCATGGATAATGAAGGATAAGAGCTCAGTCTTTAAAATGGCTGCACTTTGAGAAGTTGATATACTTTCAAAGAGAGGTGTCAACAACAAATCCCTTTGCTATTATCTCTGTGTGAGCAAAACACGCACAAACGAAGTGTTATATTAATGTGATAATTTATTTTACGAGAAATACCTCTCATAAACTGGCAATGTAGAGATCACTAATGATAGTGATTCTGTTTCCTTTTTTAGTGTCAGATTTAAAAATAAAAAACACTGTGAAGAGTTCCACATGATGGAACTTCCATTTGGTAACTGCGGGATATTCCAGTTTTATGTGTGACTATTGCGAGAGTTCTGAGCCATTGAGGGAAAAGCATCTGGGGAAAGGAGTATACAGAACAAGAAACAAGATGTCATGGAAAACAGTGGAGTCCTGGGGGAAGCAGATTACAGGCAGCTGACTGAGATGAAAAATAACATGTGCCAATGGCAACACACAGTTATTTAATTTTGCTGCAAAAATTTACATTTCTCCCTCTGAGATGCATTATAAATATAAATCGCAACTTAAGCAGGACTGAATATCTTATAGCCAATCACTGTTTCTGGTTGAGCTCAAGTTCTTGTTTTGTTTAGCATACCAAAAGCTAAGATTTGTTCTTGTTTTCAATTTTTGTTTTGGTATGAAGCAAGTCCCACCCCCTTTTATAACATGTGGTATCAATATCTTATTGGCTTCTGCTTATATTGTTGTAAGACATTTCCCCTTTTCATGGCTGAAGTGTTCTTTATTTTACATTTATTTTATTCTTTGCTTTTCTGAAGAAAGGAAGCTTAGCTAGGAATAACTCAAAGGTACTTTATTCTGGAATTGGATGAAAAGGATTTTAGTGTATCTCCACATTCTCTCTTCATTCATGAAGGGTGATCATATCTTACACTTGAATTTTCTTTGTCCCCAATAGGAGAAACTTGGCACAGGGCCAGACTTGGCACAGGACCACTTTTCATTTTCTTTTTCACATGAACTTTGTATTGCCATAGCAATATAATTAATATTTTATTTTGGAAGATTTGGGAGTGTTTTCTGATATGCCTCAGAATTAAATGCTTTCCGTACAATGAGGTCTTTATCTTGGGCAGCTTAGAATGCTGGAGATAGCAAGTCACAGCTTAACAGACCTTGCTCAGAATTGCAACTAATGATTTTTAGTGTCTTTTACTCTTCATGTGCTATTTTAGGAATAAGGACATTGGGAAGCTGCCTTATATGTGGAAGCATGAAAACTGCTATAGACCTTTGTGGAACAGTTCTTGGAGGCCATTTTCCTTCTTGCTGTTTTTGGATTCATCCTTTTATATTGAATGAATCCTTCCAGCTCTCAATATTACACAGCATACTGTCAACTGTCTTCTTAAAAACAAACAAGCTGTGTTGCTTTGCAGGGCAAAGCTCATTGTTTGTGTGCTGTGTAGCTTTTGTTCTTGTGTAAATTGTATTGTTGAAGTAGTCATAAAACAAATACAGATTTTTATTTTCTGTTGTTATACCCATGACCCAACAAACTTGACAAGCAATGTCTAGGGTAGCTTAATAAAAGCAACCCAGGAAATCTTAAGTTCATATATGGAAAGGAAAAGGTTGTGTGCATTACAAATTTATCCAGAAATTGCCCCAATGTGTGCCTTTATGTCAATGATACCGCTTCTACTTTTTCAAGGGACCTCCCCTCCCCAATAGGGTTGCAGCCAACTATTTTTTATTTATTTATTTATTGAATTTCTTCGTCGCCCATTTGGCTGGCTATCCAGCCACTCTGGGCGACGTACAAAATAGGTATACAAATATAATAAACATTAAAATCTGAAAATGATTATAAAATCTAGCCCACCCCAAAAGCCTGCCTGAAGAGCCAGGTTTTCACGGCCCAGTGGAAACTCATTATAGAGGGGGCATGGCAGAGATCATTTGGGAGGGAGTTCCACAGGGTGGGGGCCACAATTGAAAAAGCCCTCTCTCTAGTTCTCACCAGTCTAGCTGTTTTGACTGATGGGATAGAGAGAAGGTCTTTTGAGGCTGATCTTGTTGGGTGGCATAGCTGATGATGCTGGAGGAGCTCCTTCAGATAGACTGGGCCGAGACTGTATAGGGATTTAAAGGTCAAAACCAACACCTTGAATTGGGCCTGGCAAGCAACGGTAACCAGTGCAACTCTTTTAGCACTGTAGTTATGTGATCTTGCCGGCAGCTGCCTTTAATCAGGCACGCCTCCGCGTTCTGTACCAGTTGCAGCTTCCGGACCATTTTAAAGGGTAGCCCCACATAGAGCGCATTACAGTAGTCTAGGCGAGAGGAGACCAGGGCATGTACCACCGATCGGAGCAGATGATTGGGAAGGTAGGGGCGCAGCCTCCATATCAGATGAAGTTGATACAGTGCTGCCCGGCTCACAGCCGAAACCTGAGCTTCCATGGACAGTTGGGAGTCAAGAATGATCCTGAGGCTGCAGACCTGGTCTTTCAGGGGCAATTGTACCTCATTGAGCACCAGGTCCAAATCCCCTAACCTTCCCTTGTCTCCCACGAACAGTACCTCGGTTTTGTCATGGTTCAGTTTCAGCTTATTCCTTCCCATCCAGCCACTCATCGACTCCAGGCACTTGAACAGGGTTTCTACAGCCAACCTCGGTGAAGATTTAAATGAGAGATAGAGCTGCGCGTCATCCACATATTGGTGACACTGCAGCCCAAATCTCCTAATGATAGCCCCCAGCGGCTTTATACAGATGTTAAACAGCATCGGGGAGAGGATGGAGCCCTGCGGCACCCCACAGATGAGAGGCCAAGGATCCAAAATCTCATCCCCCAATGCTACTCTTTGGTGCATATCAGAGAGGAAGGAACGGAACCACTGCAGTACAGTGCCCCCTATGCCTAATCCCTCCAGGCGGTCCAAAAGGATACCGTGGTCAACGGTATCAAAAGCCCCTGAGAGATCCAGGAGGACGAGGAAGGTGCATTCACTCCTATCGAACGCTCTCCTCATATCATCCACCAAGGTGACCAAGGCTGTTTCAGTCCCATGTCCAGCCTGAAGCCCGAATGAATCTAGATAATCCGCTTCTTCCAAGTGCGCTTGCAACTGCTTCGCCACCACCTGCTCAACCACCTTGCCCAAGAATGGTAAGTTTGATATTGGGCGAAAGTTGTTCAGGTCTTGGGGATCCAAGGAGGGCTTCTTTAAAATTGGTTTTATTACTGCCTCCTTGAGAGCTGATGGCATCACGCCCTCTTCCAAAGATGCATTTACCACCGCCTTGATCCCCTCTCCCAGTCTGTTCTTGCAGCTCATAATAAGCCACGATGGGCAAGGATCAAGTAAGCAGGTGGTTGGCCTTAAGGTTGAAAGCACCTTGTTCACTTTATCAGAAGGAAGAAGCTGGAACCAATCCCACATCACCGGAGAACCACTGGCCGACTCTGGCTCACTCACTGTATCCATAGCGTGCGGAATTGTACTCTTTAGACGATCGATTTTATCTGCAAAGTGCTTTGCAAACTCATCACAGGAGGTCTTAGAATGTCCCATTGGTTCCAAAGCAACTGGACCGACCAGGCTTCGGACCACTTGGAACAGCCTCCTGGGACAGCACTAAATTCTACTTGGAATGGAATCATCAAATTGAATGAACCTAAGTAAGCCATGTCCTTTTATTTCAATAGCTCTACTCTCAGGATGACTAAAATTGGGTATAACCCATAGCATTTCACAAATCTGTTGACTTCTGGAAGCTTTTGTCACAGTTTGCTTAGCTAAATCATCATTATTCTATTCTTATAGACAGTATCTTGGTGATCTGAATAGCTGGAGGTTTTTTTTTTTTTAAAATGCTGGAATGTTGCCTTTAATGCTACAAGCTCTCTGAACACTTACGCACATTGTTAAAAGCATGCATTTCTATTTATATTTCATCATAAGAATATGATCAATGCTTTTGTGCTTGTAAGTGAAAGAGAGGAAAAGTTGGCTGAGAAAAAATATACCTTGTTGCTCTATGTGGGTTCACGAAAATAGTTTTTTCTGTAGATCTTGTGGGGCCTGGGTTTCTCCAGCATTGCCCAGTGCGGCAAAAGTGTGGATGCTGAAGTACCCTATCTTTTAATGTACAAACAAATGTGCGCTTTCATGCACACAAACACATATGTATGTATGTTTGTTTTGTAGTTATTTGTGTTAAATGACTAGAAAGGTTATTACTAAAGAGGGCCTTTGTCTGACTGGTCCCCCTGAGATGAGAACTGTAATGTTTAAGCTACCTCAAGGATAACAAAGAAAAAGCAAAGTTAAGTGCAGAAAGAAAGAGTAGCACTGAAAAGATGAATTAGGGCTGTGTGAGCCAATGCATCTTCTGTTAAAAGTTTACAAATGAAGGACTTTGAAAGACATGTGCAAACTGAGCTGCAGGAAGAAGCTGTGTTAATCATGCTAGCAACTGCACTCAACATACCTTTTCCCACTTTGAGAGGCAATGTTCTTTTCAGGCGTTCAGTATTTACGGATACTTAACATGGAGTTGGAGGCAAGCTCTGCCCTAATGTGTATGCATAAAGTTGACAACGAGGACATTGAACTTGTCAAGCATTATCAATATCTAGGCACAATCATTAACCAAAATGGAGACAATAGTCAAGAAATTAGAAGAAGGTTAGGACTGAGGAGGGCAGCTATGAGAGAATTAGAAAAGGTCCTCAAATGCAAAGATGTATCACTGAACACTAAAGTCAGGATCATTCAGAGCATGGTATTCCCGATCTTTATGCATGGATGTGAAAGCTGGACAGTGAAAAAAGCTGATAAGAGAAAAATCAACTCATTTGAAATGTGGTGTTGGAGGAAAACTTTGCGGATACCATGGACTGAGAAAAAGACAAACAATTGGGTGTTAGAACACATTAAACCAGAACTGTCACTAGGTTATCTGAGGTTATCATAGTTTCGACACAGCATAAGACATGATTCAGTAGAAAAGACAATAATGCTGGGAAAAACAGGTGTAGAAAAAGAGGAAGACCGAACAAGAGATGGATTAATTCCATAAGGGAAGCCACAGCCCTGAACTTACAAGATCTGAACAGGGTGGTTTATAACAGATGCTATTGGAAGTCACTGATTTATAGGGTTGCCATAAGTCATAATCAACTTGAAGGCACATAACAATAACAGTTGTACATGTGGATTCCTCAACAGATGTCTGAATGAATGCCTCTGGGTCAAGGGAGGAGCTTGTCACCCTGATGAACATTTAGTATTCACAAATGCTGGACACTTGAAAATGACTCTAGGCAAAATGGCACCATTAAATAATGTCTGAACAAAAAAGAAAATTGGCAACTTTTTAATATAAAATGCATGGTGTTTTTCTTAAATATGAAAACCTTCTGCAGTGTACAGCTTCCCATGTTTCAGGGGTCTGTTTTTGGGATATGTGTGTGTATGTACTTGGTTGTCTGTTGTCTGATGATGTGTGATGCTGAAATACAATTAAAAAATTAACAAAAATCCAAATAAAATGGAAACTTGTGAGAGTATGTTTGTTTATAGGAGCAGTGTGACCACTGTAACTTTCTGAATGGTCTTACTTTTTTGGGTGTGGGATTGAATCCATCACTTCATTTTAAGAGTGTTTAATTTTCTGCCATGGTTAGCCATTGAAACGTGTTTTTGTGTAGTATAAAATCCATTGTGAGAAAATTCAGTAAAATAATGACAGATTTGCCTTATGTAAAAAGTAGACAAGAATTGAAAGTAAAAACTACCTTAGCTTAAATACACATTTTCCAATACCTGAGTATTTGTGTCACTGAGGTAATTAAGGCAAGGCAACAAACATCTAAGTAAGTGTTATTTTACCTCTCTATTAAAAAGCTAAGCAAACGTTTGCCAAACAACATGAAAGCCCATAATGACCTTCAGAAGAACTGCTTTATCAGTTAATGCTCCCCTTCCAATCCTGCTCTTTTATCGAATGAAGTCCTGCCATCTTTCATTATCCTTTGTCCCATCAGTCTTTACTCTGTAGGAAAAGCCAGATAGAATCCCTGTTTGTTTATTATTATGCTTGTACATTAAAAGATAGGATAGTTCAGCTTTCACTCTTTTGCTGCTAGGCAGAGCTGGAGGAACCCAGGCTCCACAAGATCTATAGAAAAACCTCTAATCATGAACCCAGGTAGAGCATCAAGGTATATTTTTCCTCAGTCAAGTTTTTGTTTTATTTACAAGCACCAAAGGAAGGTGCCAGTGATGGAAATTTTCTGGAAAATTTTGAACTGGCAATTTTTCCAATTCAATGATACAATTATCCAATTTTGCTTGGGTTGCTTGTATTTAGTAGACAAAGCTAAAAATGGTAAAACTACCAAGCTTGCCTAACGTATTTGCTGTCCATTCTTACTTACAAAAAGGAATTTTTTCCATGGATTTTTTTTGCCATGCACCACTGGTTGGTGCTAAATAAATTGTTATATTTGTCAATGAAACAGTGTACATGAGTAGAGTATGTATGTACAGATGTGGGGTACACAAGAAGAGGGGTACAGATGTGGTACACAGGAAGCTCTCTTATATCGAGTCACACCTTTGGTCATCTAGCTTGGTATTGTCTGGCAGCAGATTTCCAGTTTTCAGGCAGGAGCCTTTTCCAGTACCAGAGATGCTGAAGATTTATACCTCTTGAATGTAAAGACCTCTAAGCAGTTTACAAAAAACTTATTGAACCTAGGACCTTCCCATATGAAAAGCATGTGCTTGGTCATTGACCCATGGCTCTTCCTTTTATGGAGGCACATCTGTTCCTTTGCAAAATTACTGAAGCTAGTCCTGTAATATTCTAAGATTTGACTTGTCAGCTGATGGAATACAGTAATTGCAAAGCAGTTTGCATGTATAGTTCAGTATTTTGCCATTCTGTGTGTTTTGCTCTTATCTAGTTATGGCAGTTGTTCTGGAAAACAACATAGAAGGCACTACTTTAAAATTGCCTTTCAGTAAGTTTACAGAGAAGGGCAATGGTAAACCACCTCTGAATACCGCTTACCATGAAAACCCTATTCATAGGGTCACCATAAGTCAGAATTTACTTGAAGGCAGGTCATTTCATTTTTTTCAAGTTTACAGAGGCAGTTTAATGACTTGTGCCAGATTAGCAAACTATCTTCACATACAAGTAGATTTTAATATAACACCATTTTTGGTACCTGGGCCCTTATTCCTCATTGGGGAAAATAATCCTGCCATATGCAGGATTAATGGCAATTCTAGCCTAAATGATTATTTGGAAACTTTCCACCACAAAACCCATTTTATTAGAAAACCCTTAGTATGCCTTCCTTCAGCTAATTCCCTTAATCCAATTATAAACATTAAACATGTCCAATAAAGTCTCAGGAGGAAAAAAGTCTGAACTATGATTTTTAAAAGCTACAACTATTTTATATTTAAGTTAACTAAGTTACTACCATAGTAGTAGAATCTCACTAAAGCCCACAGCATATTTCTTTTCAGTCTTTGCATTACCACTGTACAGCAACTTGACCGTATGAAGTGCTTATTAATGTTTACTTTTTGAACACGTTCTCTGATACTCTGCTAAATAGCTTCTCATTTCTCCGTTTGTAAGGCAAGTGCTCTCTTCCATTGTGAAAGAAGCCATATACTTTGTCCTCCTGCTAGATTTCAAGCAATGGCCCCTTAGTTCCTTGGCACTGTCACACTTTAGAGCACGGATGAGGCATCTCAGGACTGTGGCCTGAACATGAACTTCCAGGACTTTCTACCTGACCCTCAGGTTCTCCCCAGGTCACGTCCCCTCAACAAAGCCCCACCCCTCACTGGCCCTATTCAGCTTCCTCCTTGAATCCCTTTTCTTGGCTGCAATGTGTTCATGAACAGTGATAATGTCTCTTGCTTGCCTGGTTGGATGGAGAGGTTTGTGTGCATGTAGAAACCTCTGACTCTTGAATTACTGGCATGCAGCCTACTGTGCAGGAGTAAGAGTTGCATACGTTGCTCTGCCTACTCTTGTCTCTGGCCTTGCCTACTAGTGGTATGTAGCCCTTGAAATGTTCCTCATGAGGAAATGTGGCCCTTGGGCTGAAAAAGATTCCCCATATCTGCTTTACAAGCCAAGTTTGGGATGGGATGTTGCTAGGTACATAAAAGACAGGTCCATTAGACAAATTTACATGTGTCTAGATATAATTTTAGGCCTCTGAGGAAATTAAAATGTTGTGGAGGTCTTACTAGCACTGACTGCACCTTGCAGCATACCCAGCCTCCCTGTAAGTAAACATTTTTTAATTATTTTTTTTTAAAGTGAGAAGGGACCCACTGCAAATACATTTTGCTTGGGCCCCTTGGGCTATCTCCAACAATGCTCCTGGTTTGGGAACCTGCTGAATGGGGCAAATATATTTTCAGGCGAAAAGTGGCACTCTTTATATCTGCCATGGTATCTGTGTATTTTGTGCTTTGGGAATTGGCATGTTCATAACATCATGCAAGAAGAAGCCCTTGTGATGTAGGAATGGCCAATAAAAAGCAAGTGGGGAGCTAGACTTATGAGGAAAGATGTACTTATTTACATTTACCTCCTGGCTCCCACCCTTAAGCTCAAAATCTTTAAGAGCGTATTGCCTTAAACACAATGAAACTTCTTTAAATACATAAGCAGGAAATCAACCAAGGAGTTGGTTGGAGTGTTAAATGAAAGGTGTGAAGGAGATTTGCAGAGAGACAAAATTACTTATTTGCATTGATCGTCCCAGTGGAAAATGTTGGACAGATATCCACAAACTCATGAACTTGCATATTGTTTTCTTGTCATTTTGATCCTGTTCCCGAACCTTTCTTGGGTACTATTGTGTATGTCAAATGAGATTCACTTGCAATCTGTGGATACATGAAACTTGCTGACAGGAGTTCAGTACTACATTATGAGAGCAGTTATCCACTACATATTAAAAGGAACGTAGCTGTTGGATAGTTTTTGCAGCTAAGGCAAAACTGTAGCAAGGTGGAGCAGTATAATAACAGTCATGCTGTTGTAAACCGCCCAGAGAGCTTTGGCTATGGGGCGGTATACAAATGTAATAAATAATACTAATAATACTAATAATAATACAGTGCTGTGAAAAAGTATTTACCCCGTCTGATTTTCTGCATTGTTGCATATTTTTAGCACTGAATGTTGTCAGATCTTGAACCTATTATTATTGTTGTTGTTGTTGTTGTTGTTGTTGTTATTATTATTTATACCCAGCCCTTTTTCCAAACTGGACCTCAAGGCGGCTTCCAGATAAAAGTAAGTACATATCATTAAGAACATATTAACATATAAAACATATAAACAAAAAAAATCAGCATTAAAACAGAATTAAACTATTAAGATGTTAAAACCAATTAGCTCTAATATTTAGAGAAAAGGGAAACTGAGTGAACAAACACCACACTTATTTCATTTATTTATTAAAGAAAATGAAGCAACACCCAATGCTCCTGTGTGAAAAAGTTATTGTCCCCTTAGACTCAAACCTGGTTACTGCAACCAAACGCTTCCTGTAGTTCCTGATCAGTCTCCCACAGTGCTGTGGTGGAATTTTGGCCCACCCCCTACATGCAGAACTGCTTTAACTTGGTGACATTTGTGGATTTTCAAGCATGAACTGCTCCTTGCAGATCCTGCCACAACATCTCAATGGGGTTTAGGCCTGGACTTTGACTAGGCCATTCCAAAACTTTAAATTTCTTGTTCCTCAACCATTCTGATGTAGACTTGCTTGTGTGTTCCGGATCAATGTCTTGCTGCATGACCCAGCTGTGCTTCAGCTTCAGCTGACGGACTGATGGCCTGGCATTCGCCTGTACAATTCTCTGAGACAAAGCAGAATTCATGGTTCCCTCAATGATGGCAAGTTGTCCATGTCCTGATGCAAAAGCCAAGAAGAGAGAGGAGTGAATTTTTGCTTTGTGATTTGTTAATGTATTTTATTGGATGTTGTAATTGCTGCTTTTTGTAAATTGTATTGTTTTTACTGATGTATTTTTATATTTGTGTTTATTTTTTGTAAGCCGCCTTGAGGGCCTTTTGGCCAAAAGGTGGAGTAGAAATAAACAACAACAACGTTAATAAACCATGACTCTGCCACCACCATGCTTGACTGTTGGGATGAGGTTCTTCAGTGTTTGGTTTTTGCCAGACATAACGGGTTCCATGTTGCCCAAAAAGTTCCATCTTTGATTAATCTGTCCATAGAACATTGTTCCAGGACTCTTGAGGATCATCCAGGTGCTTTTTGGCAAACTCTAGATGAGCATTCATGTTCTTCTTAGTGAGCAGTGGTTTCCGCCTTGCCACTCTGCCATGAATCCCATGTTTGCACAATGTGTTTCTGATGGTGGAGTAATGAACACTGACCTTGGCTGAGGCGAGAGAGACCTGCAGATCCCTGGAAGTTGTTCTGGGGTCCATTGTGACTTCCTAGATGATTTTACGCATTGCTCTTGGAGGGATTTTGTCAGGACGGCCACTTCTGCTATCCCAAACCTTTTCCATTTGGTTAATATGGCTCTGACTGTGGTTCGGTAGAGCCCCAGAGCCTTAGAAATGGCTTTGTAACCCTTTCCAGACTGATACGCAGCAACAGCTATTTTCCGGAGGTGTTCAGGAATTTCTTTTGATTGTGGCATGATGTGGCTTTGGAACCTGTGTGCTGGCAACTTAAATCTGATGTTGAGGGCCAAAGTTAATCAGATTTATATTGGGCAGGGCTGGCCCAAATCAGGCCTGCTTGTTTACCAAGGTATTCAAACACCTGGCCCTAATAATTCCTTTCATTGAGTTGAGTTAATAGGGGGGTAATTACTTCTTCACACGGGCATTGGGTGTTGCCTAACTTTCTTTAAGAAATAAATGAAATAAGTATCAAAATTTTGTGTTTGTTCACTCAGCTTCCCTTTTCTTTACTATTATATTTTGGTTCAAGGTCTGATAACATTCAGTGCCAAAAAATGCAGAAAATCAGACAGGGGGCAAATACTTTTTCATGACACTGTAGATTAGGAATATCCATCTCATGTGATTAAATTGGCAACAACTAGACAGGATTTACTGTAGGACATAGTGTCTAGTCCATTAACAGAATGGTGAGGAATTTGTCTTGCATCTCGCTGTATCGTCTACAATGTAAATGAGATTATCTTGAAACACTGGCATATACTATTGTCCCAAGCTATAAATTCAACAAATAAATAAATAAGCTGCTCTGTGCCTTACAAATGCACCAAAAATATTAGTTCCCCACCCTGGAACCTCTGAGACTGGAAATTTATGGGCAGTCTTTAATTTCCTTTTTATCTGACGCAGAGAGGTAAGCGGCGGTAACGCAGCCGAAGCTCTGCTCACGGCCAGAGTTCGATTCCAACGGAAGGAGGAAGTCGAATCTCCAGTAAAAGGGGTCGAGGTCCACTCAGCCTTCCATCCATCCGTGGTCGGTAAAATGAGTACCCAGCATATGCTGGGGGGTAAAGAAAGGCCGGGGAAGGAACTGGCAATCCCACCCCATATATACGGTCTGCCTAGTAAACTTCGCAAGACGTTACCCTAAGAGTTGGAAATGACTCGCACTACAAGTGCGGGGACACCTTTACCTTTTCTTTGTTCCCAGCTAATAAGCACTGTACTAACTCTGAATGGGGCATGAAGAGTGTGGGAAAAACTTAGAGGAAATTACATCTATCTTATGTAATACAGTGTGAATCAAGCTGTAAGGATGTGAATATGTGGGCAGTTGAAACAAGAGATGGAAGGCAGAGAACATGAATAGGTTCTAGTAGTGCAATGTGGGGAGTTTCCATCCCCAGACAAAAAGCATGCTCCTAAAAGATAGAAAATAAAATATGAGAATGCCAGCATGGAGGACATTCCAGAGAACTTCACAAAAATAGATTCTCTGTGTTGGGACTTCTGTAACTAGCAGCATCTGTATAGTGTGGCTGTCATCCAAAGGATATGCTTACCTCTTTATGCATATAACGTCCTGCTCTCCTCTGTGAGAGGGGAAACTGCAGAGGATTGCTGACTCTGCTAAGGATTATAAACACAGTTTGTTTACAGCTCTGTAGCAGTTAGAAAAGTAGATGGTGGGAGATGACCCTGTGATGTGCTGAAAGTTGCAGTAGACCAGCCCTGAATGTTAGCTTTGTGTGAGAGAGACTTGTGAGGTTGAGCCTCTTGCTTAACCTTATTGGGTAAAATGTATAGAAGTATTTTATTTTATTAATTGATTTTTCTTAGCCTGTCTTCTGTCATTGACTATTCAAAAAGCAGGGTGGGGGTAAAGAAGCTTAAATATTTGGTTAGATATTTCCAGTTTCTACTTCTGGAGCACCTTGAACATGGGGCTTTAAGGGAGCTGCTGCTTCAGCAGGAAAGCAGCTCAGACTGGGAGCTTATATAGGAGTTGAAAACTGCACCCCTTTGTGGATCTCAGCCAGGCACTGATCTGGACTCCTGCTAATCTCTCCTCATGAGTAGCCTCATGTGCAGCATACCAGGCACTTCTCTTTTCTCTCAATAAAAGAAAGCTTTGCATTAGTCTGGTTTGGACCTGCATTTCTTGGGTATACATGCACCATTTAGGCACATTTCAGGGCAAAGCGCTTGTTTTATCCCTAGCAAAAGATCCCCCTCCTCTCAAGGAGGTGTGTTTCATGGGACATGTGGGTGGCAAGTTCACACACTCAGGTTCCCAAGAACAGGTGTCGTAACAGGGTCACCATCTCCACCTCTTTTGTGACCCTGGAGATGATAGAGGAGGTCTGAGAGCCAACAAGGAACCCGGGCAACTGGTGTGGAAACTTCAGGTCCTGAGGCGGGGATGTCTGGATCTGATTACTCCTCATCTGGGGGTCTAGCTCTCTAATCCTCTTCCAAGCAGTCCCCAGGTTCCAGTTCTGGTCAGTACTGAACCCTGACAAATATCCAGTTGGGATTCTGTTGAAAAATAATGTCCCACAATGAAATCTGTTCAGAAATCTATCATTTTATGAAATATTTTGAGATCTTAAGTAGCTTACAAGTGATGACATTTTTATTTATATGGAAGCTGGGAAAGGTTCCCATGATCATGTAGAAAAGAAGTTTGTGTGTGGCTGTGTATAGAATAGTACAGTGCCCCCCCCAACCACTTGAAAACTGCTGAGGGTTTTGACAGTCCACTTTATTGTTTTTCTGCCCTTTCCCTCCCAAACTTAATCACAGTTTTGTTTTTTGTCTCCCAACCTCATCACGCAGATGATCTCATGCATATTTACTCCGAAGTAAGCCCCATCAAGATGAATGGTAGATGTGCATAGGACTAGAGCTTTACAAGCTTGATCCCATGCCCTTTTACTCAAAAAGAAGCTTGTGTTCTCTAGGATGCTTACTTGCAAATAAGCATCATGGCTGGAAATCTTTATTGGTTTTACTCCTCCTTATATCCTGGCTGTTGAGAAGTAAAGAAGGCTTCTGCTTCAAGGGGAGGAGGCATCATACAGCTGATCCTATGCCTATTTACTCAGAAGTAAGCCCCACCAAGATCAGTGGTAGATGTGCTTATGTCTACTACAGCCTTAGTGCATATAGGATTGCAGCCTAAATTGGTTTGTCTTAAAGATGCTACAGAGTAGTGTTAACAAGGGACTGAATAAGTTTCTAACTCTGGGGGGGGGGGAAGTATCTCCACCACCCCACCGTTCTAGCTTGTTCACTTTTGCATTTTCTTTTCAAGAATGTGCAGTAAGATGGAAGGATACTAAGTAAGCTAGGACCTGGGAGATGAGGGTTCAAATCCTCACTTGGCCATGAAGCTTACTGGGTGATCTTAAGTCAACCACTCTCTTCTCAGCCTAACTGACCTCACAGGGCTGTTGTAAGGATAAATTGGGGAGGGGGAGAACCTTGAGCTCCTTGAAGGAAAGCTAAAACTTTGTTGTTTAGTTTTATTGCTTGTTTTTTGATGTTTATATACTTTTATGTTTGATGTTTATATGCCTTTATTTTGTACGTCGCTCAGAGTGACTGGGTTTCTAGCCAGATGGGCAACTAATAAAAAGAATAAAATAAATAAATAAATAAATAAATAAAAGCTAACATAATGGGTACATAACAAACAGAAACTGAGAAGGTGAACCCCCTCTCTCGAAGATTGCAGCTACAGTCCTATATTACCCAACAATAGGCCTTACTGAATACAGTGGCACTTACTTCTGAGCATAACTTTGGGCAGTGATAAGGAATTTTCAAGAGCAGTGCGTGGGTGGGGGAGTAGGAAGGCAAGATAGCAAACTAAAAGTGAATGAGGAGACTTAATTCTGGGGACCCTACAGCCAGAGCTTGGAAAAGTTACTTTTTTGAACTACAACTCCCATCAGCCCTAGCCAGCATGGCTACTGGATTGGGCTGATGGGAGTTGTAGTTCAAAAAAGTAACTTTTCCAAGCTCTGCCTACAGCATAAGCCAGCATCCCTCTCTTGCTAGGCAGTGGGGTGGGGAGAAGGGAACTGCCTGAGACTCACCATAATCCTCCTTCCCTTCCTCACTCATCCAGTACCACTCAGGACAGTTCATCTCACCCTGGCCCTTCTACCCCCACCCCCCACCCCATATGAGGGAAAGAAGGAAGAGGAGTGAAGATGGAGAAAAGATCCCATCTGACCAGTAAACTCCCTGCATCATGAAGGAGAGGAGACAAGCTCTGGGGAAAAAAAGCTGCTGCTGCCTACGCTACCGGCTTTCCTGAACAAGGGAAATCAGCATTTGGCGAGAAGGCATGCAGGGCTCCTAGCAGCTCCTGGGGCCCCACTGAAAGGCAAAGACTTGTTTTTACAGCTATGTTTAGAATAAGTATTAACTTATTAATTGCCATGCAATTCGATACACTGTCTACAAAATAGTGTACAAGCTTTACTGGAATAAATAGCAAGCATTTTTGTAATGACAACATGTATCTTATAAAAAAAATGCTTATAAGCGGTAACTCTTCTGTATTTAACTGAAAATGTCTGACCACAATGAAGTACCTTTAAAGTGTCTTTACAGCTGGGATTGTTTGCTTAATTACATACATGTCTTGAAGCCCTAATCTCAATGCAAGTACAGTAATGCCTCAGTTAATAAAGTAGATGTTTTTCTGGACGTTACTTCTTTAACAGAAACTTTGGTACCAGAGGTAGGAATAACATGGAAAGAATAAGGATAGGTTCCTACACCGCTCATAGATGGCTGGAGCAGCTGCAACAGGAGCTTTAAAGGGTGCCTACCCAGCACCCTCCCCAACCCTGGGAGAAAGGAAGAGATCTTTTTAATGCAAAGCAAATACAGAGGTGTACCAGTTTATTGATAGCAAAGCAAATACACTTGCTGGTCAGTTTCACCATAAAGCAAAGCCTTCATTAAAAGGAGCTTCATTCCTGATTTGTTAATGGAGGTATTACCAAAGTTGGTGATGGTACCCCTGTCTTTTCTCTTCTGTCCAAGTCCCTACAAAGCTAGGCTTTGGGGGCTTGCAAATGGGAAGGGCCTTTGAAACGATTATTTGAAACAAATGTTTTTTGAGCAGCACTTAGTCTGCCAAGAAGTTAGGGATGGGGGAGAATATCCGGTAAATTGGGCTTAGTACTGGATCCCTACTGAATTCGACAGTCCACTATGTTTTTGGACTGGCACTGATTTCTTGCAGGGGGTTGTGGCTGTAACTGGCATGGATTTTTTGTGGTGGGCTGTGG
Source organism: Rhineura floridana (assembly GCF_030035675.1). Taxonomy (NCBI): domain Eukaryota; kingdom Metazoa; phylum Chordata; class Lepidosauria; order Squamata; family Rhineuridae; genus Rhineura; species Rhineura floridana. The sequence goes on from NC_084496.1 coordinate 15,615,732, forward strand.
CAGTAATCAGCACGGATTTCCCCCCGGTTTTATGTAATTATTTTTGTAATTTTCTCTAAGTTAATGCATTTGTAACAGTGTGTAGGTGTGAAAAAATAAACCATGTGGAACACTGTGAACATTTACAAAAAAATATGCGATTTCTTTTCCACAACCAAAAAAATCTCACCAGCAGATCGAATCGGCAAGTGCCAAAGCAAGCTGGAACAAAAAGAAAGAGCAGATTGGGATTGAACGACAGACTATAGGAATACAAGTGGACTGGAACTAGGCAGCGAACCTTATCCCACAAGAAATACATTGGCTCCTAAGAAAGACAGAAGTGTAATTCTAGTTTCATAACTTGTAAAGGTAAAGTGTTGATGGAAAATTAACTGCTAAAAACCTGGCATAGCCTGTGCGTAAATGACCCAGACTTTGCATGGAGGAAGAGACCCAAATCTGTTTGAGGAGACTGCTGGCTTGGTTTAATTCAGGTTTCTGTGAAGCATTCACTGTCTGGGATGGTTCAAGTGCCAAGTCTGGCAGAGGCTCAAGGACACTGATAATATGCAGCTGTGAGCATACTAGTTGTGTACAGCAAAATGTTTCCATTGGCCATACCTTGGCCAATACCTTCCACTGGGTCAACGGGTTGATCTACCGATCAGTTGCAAAATCTGTTTGAAGCTGAATTTAAAAAATGCAGTTGAGCTGATCTCACCAGGTTTTAAAAAGGGGTGGGTTTTGACTAGCATTGTGTGACTCCGTTTTCAGAAAAGAGAGGTGAAGCACTGAAACTGGCAGAATAGTAAGTGTGTCTCTATCCTGACACTGTCAGTGATACATTCCACAAAAACTCTCATCCATGTCAAAATTACCTTGCTGGGTTTGATGGGCATTAACTGAAGAGGAAACAGTAAGCGGGAATAGGAGTAAGTGGACAGATCCCCCAATAGAGCGTTATAGAAAGCGGAGTCCCTGCAGGATCAATATTGGGACCTGTGTTTTGTTTATCTTGTGCATAAATGATCTACAGTTAGAGGTGAGCAGCAAGGCGGCAAAGTTTGTTGATGATAGCAAATTTATTTATTTGTTTGTTTGTTTGTTTTTATCCCTCCCTTCCTCCTAGCAGGAGCCCAGGGCGGCAAACAAAAGCACTAGAAACACTTTAAAACATCATAAAAACAGACTTTAAAATACATTAAAACAAAACATCTTTAGAAACATCTTTAGAAAGCTTTCAAGACATCTTTAAAAAACAGTTAAAAACATATTTAAAAGCATTTCCAACACAGACGCAGACTGGGACAAGGTCTCAACTTAAAAGGCTTGTTGAAAGAGGAAGGTCTTCAATAGGCACTGAAAAGATAACAGAGTAGGGAAATCCACAGGGTAGGTGCCACCACACTAAAGGTCCGTTTCCTATGTTGTGCAGAACGGACCTCCTGATAAGATGGTATCTGCAGGAGGCCCTCACCTGCAGAGCGCAGTGATTGACTGGGTATATAAGGAATATTGTTCAGTGTGGTTAAATTAAAAAGGAATTGCAAGGAGCTCCAAAAGGATATCTTCAAACTGAGTGAATGGATACTAAAATGGCAATTGCAGTTCAGTGCAAGCAAGTGTAAAGTGATGCATGGGGGCATAAGATACTAATTTCACATAGACACTAATAGGATCAGAACTGGTGGTGACAGCCCAGGCATGAGACCTTGGGGGTTGTAATGGATATCTTGATGAAGATGTCAATGCATTGTGTGGCATCTGTATTTATTTTATTTCAACAGTTTATATACTGCTTAGTTACTATCATCTCTAAGTGAGGATACTTTGGAAAAGTTGAAAATTAAGCTGCCAACAGGTGTAGTGTGTTTTTCAAATAATCATTTAAAAATAAAAAAATGAAAGGAAAGAGGAGTAAAGTAAAGGTCAGTAATTCAGGAAGAGTAGACTAGGAGCTTTTAAAAAGAGTCTTCAAGCAATTTTCTTTTAAAACCAGTTTACTGAGGTTACTTTTTCCTTGTGTATTAATAACTACTCTTTGAAAACCAGCCAAAAATTACCCTCACTGTAGACAACAGTTCTGGTTATCATTAACTCAATATTTACTAATAGATTTTGCATTTTATTGTTTGGGACAAAATTGAAACATATTTACTCCTTGTTTCCTAATAAGTAACTTTTCTTGTGTTCTAGCACTAAAATGGAAACTTCTTATGTAACGGTATTATGATGACATAAGGTATGCTTCAGCTGTTTGTTCATTTGTGCTGAAACTGCCTATTGCCCTGTGCAGGGAATTGTTTGTTTTCTTTCTTAAAAATAAAATAAAAAAATCTTGACCTATGTACTTTCCTGCACAAAAGCCGTGGACTACAAAAATGCAGTAATGTGGTAGTTATCAAATGAATTTAATAGTTAGAAAATGATTTTTACTTTTTTAAAAAAATGCTTAGTACTGGAGGCTGCATTCCTTTGTGAAAATCCGTGTTGGTGTATATTTCAGTATTATTTTAAGAAGCTGTCAGTGCTGTAATCTTCTGGTAGCTTGAGGCAGTCCTCTTTGGAGCACATCCTCAGTACCATGTCGTAAAAAGTCTCTGGATGATAAGATATGTAGAAATGACTTTTGACAGCAGGGATGGCTGTCGGAGCTGCTGATGGCTGTGTAATCTGAGGTCTTCATGTGTTGTCTGTCTCTGCGAAAAGTTCAGTAAATCTAGATGTCATGTGTCTGTCATAAGGATGTTTTCGGTTCTATTAAAACATCAAAAAAGTGTAACATCTGAGCTTTTCTGCACTCTTATTCTATTCAGAGTTCACAGTTATATAAATAATGCAACAAAGAAATGTACTGTAGTGAATTAAGCGCAGTTGAGTTTAAGGAATTTAATAAGCACTTAAATTGTATGTAGAATTGTCTGACATCTGCTGTTTGTAACGGACTGGGCCTCATTATGGGAGATAACAGCTCTACTGTCTGACTAGACCTATCTCCACCTACACTAAGTGGTCTTTCTGGCTCATTGTGACATTCTATACCCTTCATTATTCCCCTCTGACTTCCTTTACATTGAGGTTTCTTTTAAAGAACTCAGAGAGCTTTCTTTCCTCCATGTCTTAGGGCTGGACGAGATCCTGAGTCTATAAACTTTTTAATGGTTTGGTGGCATTTTTGGTGGAGGTATTTTTAAAACAATGGGTTGGGAATAATACAACTCAGACGCAAGTCAGAATGAGAGACAATGACCCATTTAGGAGGAGATCATTCTTCTCCTTCCTAATTTTGGAGGAAACGTGCCTACACTACGATGTTTTTTCCCCCTCAGTTCACCTGTGTACAGCATTATCCCACAGAACATTGAGTTCTAACAGAGACCACCGATATAGTTAAGAGCATGTTTAAGGCCTTCTTGTTAGGTTGCACCAAGGAGTCAGACTGTCATGGATGTGTTGCCCGTTGAAAGCTCTGTTGCCTAACTAAAGGGCTCCAAATTAAATACAAATTAAATAAATAATAATAATAAAGCTCCCATGATCCATAATTAGGATTTCTGCAACAGATCATAACATCTGTCCCATAATCTCACCTCTTTGGCCCAATTTCTGTGTTGCTTCAACTAATAATATATAAATGTTCTCTTTCATATGGATATTTCCCATACCAGGGTCAGTGATCTTGATGGTGGCGCAGTGATGGGTTGAGTAAGTACCTACATGATCTGGAAATTTTATACATAATCTCATAAGAGCTGAGCACAGGGCAGTGGCAATTACATCACCAATTCAATAAACCATAACAGATTATCGTTGTTTTAAATATCATCACTTGCAACATGCATGTTTGTGAAATTATTTAAAATTTAGAACTTTTGTGCTTAGATTTTTCAGTTCTAGCTGTGAGATAGCCTTATTTTAAAGACTGGTTGTGAATAAACTGCATACTTTTCCATCATGTAGCAAGCATGGTATTTCCTTAACAGTGAAAAATAATTTAATAGTATCTGGAAGAGTAAATTAGATTAGTTGGCAATATTTTATCATGCTTTATAACGGATGTTCCTAATTCTCTGGGTTTTTTATGTTCAGAATTCCAAAAATGATGTATTATGATTGGCTCCAATTGGAGTCTACTAGATATTGAGAGTAACGTCTCCAGTAGTTAAAGACATAAAAGGAGAGACAGAAAAATAGTTAGTGTTAAAAGATTAACTTTGTTTCTTTTCTCCAGTTTCCTAAATGTGTGAGTTTTTAGATAAGCGAAAAACGTTTGCTGTTTAAAATGACTTCATTTATCATACTTTACCCTTAATGTGGAACAAAGTAATGTTGCTAATTATTTCAGTATTTACCAGTCAGGGAGTCTGAGGCACAAACTCCTTTTATTTATTTTTTTAAAGCAAACAATTTCTAAATTACTCTGTACCCTATGTGCTCATTGAGAAGTGTTGATGCACTTGTTTACTAAGTAATGACAGTGTTGAATTATGTATGGAAAAATGAGACAGCCTGAAGGTGTTTAATGTTAAGACTAATACTTCTCCCAGATGACAAGAGCTTCTCTTAATATGCAAAGATATAACCATGGTTTGTTATGTCTGAGCTGGCACAAACTGTGGTTAGTTTTCATGATGATATGTTCAAATGAGCTGTCTTCAAATGAAGATTTACAATCCTGGGCTGTATAGTTAAAACTAATTACAGTTCCTGGTTTGGAATAATGAGACTGTGATTAATAACAAATGGGGCTGTATGTAAGTAAGTTTTACTCAGAGTAGATTCATTGGAATTGATGGACCCAAGTAGTCTTGCCCATTAATTTCAGTGGGTCTTAATTGATTCAGTTGGGTAAATTCAGATGTAAATGCTGTTTATCTTCTAAAAGATATGAAGGGGGAGGGGTGGGTGGGATACAGATTCATGTATGTAACACTAAATTATGGTTTCAAGTAGCAACTGAACACAGTTGCTGGCTCCTATTGGTTCCACTAAGTGCTATCAAAATGACATTGCTGCCACATGTACTGTTCACTGACACACACACCCATAGACTATATACAGTAAAATACTTTGATACTTGAGATACTTTCTTGCATATTTGTTAAAAAGTGTTTGAATTCAGCCACCCTTCTAGGAGCCATATTCCAATAGTGGGCAGGGCAAAAAACCCTGTACAAAATGAAATGAAGAATAAACATTCTCTCTCCACCTATTCCATTCATCCATGCATGCAAAGTCCCACAAAGCATCCATTCCATTCATTGGTACATTCAAAAGTCTCAAACAAAGCAAAGCTGTGATTAAACCAAGGGTCAAGTTCCCCATTAGATGTGGTAGAATAGGGCTCAACTTTCCTTTCTCCACCTCATTTCAGAGTGGGGCTGGGAGATGGAGGAGCCAGGAGCAGAAACGCAACTGTGGGATGCTGCAAGCCAAAGTTAAGTAGTGTTTCAAGACATTAGCAACAGTAGCTTTCTGCTGCTTCCTAGAGCAGGCCAGCATCATTAGCAGTACCTCCCTAGCAATAGCAGCTTCCTGGAGAGTGCTAAATTCAAAAACAGTTCAACATTTTATGGCATAAAGTGCTTTGGTTAAGCCCAGGAGCAATTTTCAAGCTGCAGCTTACATAGCAGAAATGTTCAAAGCCACAGAAAGTGCATCTTTGCACAAAATCATCTCAGGTTTACTGTGGCAAATGGGATTGACAAGGAATGATGTCACATGATGGACAGGTAGGCATGGTTTCCCCAAAATGGCTTGACTGGCCAAACGGGGAGGCCTGGTGTGCCCAATTTGGTATGTGAGCTGAAAGTTTCCCACCACTGATGTAGGTTATATTCTTATGATTTCCTGATTGTGGTTATTTTATTATAGACTCATATAATATGACCTCTTATGCATTATCTCCCAAAGTGATCTTGCTGTTTGTTCTTAAGTTCTATTCAAAGTCCATTCAATTCAGTTAATTGCATGTGTATCTTTAAACATCCTTACAGATTGCTCTGGAAACCCTGAGTGGGCTGAGGTTCTGAGACGCACATACCCACATTTTCTATTCTAAAGTATACTATATTACATGTTTGCTACTAGTGTAATATTGGTGCTTCTGTAGCAATTATATGCTGAGCTCCCCTAAATAAGAAGGTGGCTGTAATTGGGTTGAGATATGATAAACAGATTTACAAGATAACTAAAATAAGGGAATACTTTAATGCACTCTGCTTATGGGAGCAAGTCATACCAACACTACACAATCGAATGGAAGGCAGTTTACATTTCATAGTGTGAGAGCTATCCGTCATTCTAATTTAAGCCCTGAGACACAATTGCATTTGTTAGTTAATACCTAATTATGTACACTTGCATTGCTATTTTCCCAAAGGTTGGTCATTACGTTTGTTGTCTGTACTTCCTTGACACAAACCATGCTGATGTGAATGAAGTTTTTACTTGTAAAACATAGAGAACCAGAGTATAAAGCAATTATACATAATTGCGTTTGTGTATTTTTCCCTCCGCAGTGCCTGATGACCTTTCTGTAGACGAGAGAGAAGAGCTTTTAAATATTCGTCGTAGAAAAAAAGAATTAATTGATGATATTGAGGTAATGTTTTTCCTTAAATTAAGAAGTTTTTTGCTCTGAAATTAATGGTACAAACTGTGTATTGAGTTGTGTAGCTCTTCACCACAGTCTGAAGAGATTTGTTTCTGGTAATTGGTATTAGGATAAGGTGTTCCAACAACTGTATCTCTGTAGAATTTGATGTCATGGTGGTTTGTGAATGGTATATTGCAGGTAAATACATCAGAGCAAACCTTTGTGATAAGATTGTTGATCAGTTTCTGAATTCAAAAAGAAGCTATTGACTATCCCAGTGAAATCCCCCTCTTTTTGGGAAAGTTTGGTAATGTTTACTTTTATTCTTCTCTCATTTTGGCAGCGGTTAAAATTTGAAATAGCAGAGGTGATGACGGAAATCGATAACTTGACAAGCGTAGAGGAAAGGTAAGCTGACTTTGCCATATATGTGCTTTATAGAAAACCAGCATCCTGTTCCTTCTACTTTTTTGAAGGCCTTGCAGAAATAGCCAGGTTTCTAGCTGAGACCTTAATCTTCTATCAGCCAGTGTATTGTCTGGCTTACCTCTTCAAGGGAATAAATGTAATCTAATAGCACTATTCACTTAGGCTGAAGTAGTTCTATATATACTAGTTTATTGCTTATTCCTATCAAGAGCTAGTTCAGCAAATATATGTGCAGGATGGGGTACAAATATGTTTCTGTAGTCAGCACTATGATCTGTGATACTGTTCATTACTGGCATTCCAAAGTTGAGATATGGTATCTGAGAGCACTGTTTTCAGATGGGCCTCTCCCACTTGTCTTGCACATAATGCCACTGTATCTGTGTCATTGTATGCTTCCCTTTCACAGCTGTGCATGTGTATAGGTTCTGTGCATTTAATATTAGACTTTGCTAAGATGGATCTTGCTATCTGTTCCATTGAAATCAGTGGGGGTTGTGTCTGGATCCTATAGGACACCAAAATAATTAAGTAGCATCCTTATCTTGGTAAATAGAGATATATGTATCCTATTATGATGTCTGTGACTTGCAATACTTGTATAAACGCTTTCTACCTCATATTCTGATACATTTGGGGGTTTGTGTTGGTTGAAATGCCTTTAGGATGTTGTGTGATTGCCCTCAATTCTGCTACACAGTCTTTTTCTCTCTTGGAGCCTGAGCTCTGAGACAGCTTTGTGTGATGCTGCTGGCATAGCGCAGGCTCCTGTGTTTCTCTGGCACAATCTCCTCCATTGGCTCGTTCAGGCACTGCAACACCATAGACCATTGCTTTGTGCTAGTGTTGCAGCAGACCTAAACACTTATTTGCCAGTACAGAAGCTCCAAGAATTGTACTGCCAGTTGGCTTGGATTGAGGTAATGCAGTTTCACTGGTTTGTGGCTTAAAGCTATATACATTTATCCTCTTTAATGTCCTTTATCTGATAGGAGTGTTGAAATGCACTAGATCTCAGCTTAAAGCAACTTCTAATTATTCTCTTGGGTAAATATTTCCCTTTCACTTTGGGAATAAAGCCACAGCCATTCAATCCTGTGCAATCCTGTGGAAATGTAAGATGAACATGTAAATAACATCCAAAATGTAAATATCAAATATATTTAACCAAGTACATCCATGTAATAATCTTTTCCTTTTATTTTCCCTCCCCCTCTTACAAATAAATAGCAAAACTACACAGAGAAATAAGCAAATAGCTATGGGAAGAAAAAAGTTCAATATGGATCCCAAGAAGGTAGGAGTTTTGTGTTCTTGAAAATGTATGCCTCTTAATTGAACCATTTATATAGGATTTATATCTCACCTTTCAGCTGCAAAAGATCCCAAGGGAATTTAGAAACTAGATTAAAAATATATGTAATAAAATCACAATACTATTACAATAAAATGTAAAAAAAAAAAGAGAGTTAAAAAGCCAGAGCAACATCAATCTATTTGTAGCAGTATGGTATAAATGTAAAACAATCCAAAACTGTGGCAAAATAAGAATTTCACAGCCATTTACCTAAAGCTAAAAGATATGGCGCCAACTGAATTTCCCATGTAAGGGCATTCTATAGCCTTGGCACTGCAGTTCTCCTTGGTCTTGTGTCCCAACCAGCCGTGCCTTTGAAGGCAAAAGGACACAAAGCAACGCCTCTAACAGTTGTAAAAGGTGATAATTGTACTGTGGGCAAATTGTGAGCAGCTCATCTAAAAGCTTTCCTGGGTAGCAATCCAGAGTAGTTGTGATTTATGTGGAAGTAGTTAATTGTGTATGTAAGTGGCTATGCTTAATGCTCCAAACAGGAATATATAGGCTACAAATGGATTGTAGACATGGCTGTCTTGTAACCTCATGCAATGTTAGATTTGCTTCTCTCTGTGCTGTGTCCTTGAGGGCTTGAACTGTGGTGCAAGTGTTAAGGAAGAGATTATTGTGACCTTGTAAAACCCTCCTGCAATCTCAACAAGAAGGGCTTTGCCGGACCAGGCCAAAGGGCCATCTAGTCTAGCCTGCTATTTCCCACAGTGGTCAGCCAGATGCCTCTGAGAAAACCCCTGGCAACTGGCATTTAGTGCCATTCTCTCTCTGAACATGGAAGTTTCATTTAGCTGTTATGGCTAATAGCCATTGCTAGACTTATCCTCCATGAATCTGCCTAATCACTTCTTAAAGCTATCCAAGCCAGTGACCATCTCCATCTCTTGCTGCAATTAATTCCATAAACTTAATTATGTTTAGTAGAGGATGGTGTGGTGGGGTAGTGCTGCTCACCTGACCTCCAGTCCAGGGCCAGTGCCAGAGGGCGGTGTCAGCTCTTCACTGAGACAGCAGTGTTGGTGGGGGTGCAGGCAGGGCTGGAGATTCCTTGGTAATTGCCAGGCCGTAAGTCCTCAGCCAGCAGCTTGGCTATAAATCTGCCAGGCTAGCAAGGAGGAAGCAAGATAAGGGCAGAGGCCATTCAAAGCTTACGTGCCAAGCCAGAAATCCAGAAGAGACATCAGTGAAGGTCCGGGTCTAGTTTGCCGAGAGATCAGTCCAAGTCAAGGTTCAGAGGATAGGAAGACACACAGTGGTCACGCCTGACGTAGTCAGCAACAAGCTGAAGCCAAGGTTTGACTTTTAAGGAGCAGGTTTGTCAGCAGGTGTGAGCCATCAGCGTTTTGGCCTTAAGTGGACAGGCCTGCCCCTCTTCTGCCTGACCTTCTGTTTATGTTCTGCAGGTGAGGGGGGAGTATCCTGTTCACTGCCTGCATCTGGCTGAAGGGCTTCAGCTGTGTCTGGGGTGCTCTGCAGCTGAGGGGGAGAAGGAGCTGGGTTCTCAGGAGTTTCCTCCATTTCTCCTTCTGGGTCTGCTGCTTCTGGGTCTGCTGCTGTTATTCCCGAGTCATCCTCGTCTGATGAGTCCTCTGACGGGGCCATGACAGGCGGCCAGGTCAGGCCCTGGCCAAGGGTCCCTGGGGCCCAGAGGGTGGGTAAAGTTCCCGTTCCACAATCTGTGGCAGCGTCAGCTCCCAGGCCCCCCCTACAACCTTGCAGGCCCATGATGCATGCCTGCACACCCCACCTACCTCTTCTGTTGTGGTGAATGCTGGCCACGCTGCGCATGCATGCCTACCATCAACCAAGATGGCAGCTGAGGCTTCCCTAAGGGGCTGATGCCTCCTCTGCCATCTTGGATGATGGCAGGCATATGCACGCAGCATTTACCACAGCGGGAGAGGTAGGTGGCACATGTAGGTGGGCACCGTGGGCCCTGGGGCAGGCTGGTGCCCAAGGGCCCAGTCATGCCTGGCACCAGCCCTATTTCAGTCAGTTGCTTTACTGCTGCTTACTGGAAGGTAAAGGGGGAGGGGCAAAGTGGCAGTGAGGTTGGTGCTGTGCAAATGCACCGGAGCAACCGAACTGGCCTTCCTGCTGGCATGTCTACACTGAGCCAACCTTGCTGTCAACTTGCCCCTCCCCCTTTATCTCCCAATAAGCAGGAGCGATACAGCAGACGAGGTGAGGTGAGCAGAGATCTGCAGTAGCTAGGCGATCAAGGCTGATGTTTGTAGGACTTCACAAGGATGGTCCCAAGATGAAGCTTCATAGCTGATACAAATGGGATTGCTCACCAATCCCTGTCTTTCATGCAAATGTCTACATTAGGCAGCTGCTTTGGAGTGCTTAGTATATAGTGAGGCAGACCATTGGTCTATCTCAGGAGTTTCCAAACTGTGGCCTGTGGACCACCAGTGGTCTGTGACCTTCATTCAGGTGGTCCATGGCATGTCTGCAGTAAATATTCACATTGATTCTTAATTGTATTTTAATTGATTCCTTTATTTCTTATGTTGTCTTTTATTGTATCGCAATTTGAATTATTTTATTGTAATACAATAGAATACAAATCATAAGAAAAAGAAACAATCAAAATACAATTTAAAAAATCATTCAGCATCTATAGAACAGCTCATTAAATTGCTGCAACAGGCAGAAAAATAAGACTATCAGCAATTTTCAAATGGTCCATGGGGGAAAATGTTTGGGAACCACTGGTCTGTCTCTCAGTATTGTTGACACTGACTGGTAGTGCTCTTCAGGGTTTCAGACAGCAAACATTCCCGTCCCTACCTGGAGATGCCGGGGATGAACCTGGGACCGTCTTCATCCAAAACAGATGCTCTATTACTGAGCAATAGCCCTTCCCCCAGAACTAGCCCTGACTTTGTGCATCTGTATGTTATTGTTCCATTGAAAGGGAACAGCAGATACTGCTTCTTATTGTTTACACACACCAGTATAAAGTACTTTATCCTCCTTATCTCGTATGTTTGAGACACAACTTCGCCAGCACATATTTGTCATTTTGCTTGTCTGGAAAAACAAAATCTCACTGTTCTCCAGCTGTCTCTTAGTCCTTTGCCTTTTTCTTTTATTTTCTGCTCTAAAAACTAAATATGTGTAGAGTCTAAGTGGTTTGTTTCGGAGGATAACTTGTTTGCTTGGGGCATCTGAATTTCCAGAAAGCAGTCGTTATTAAAACAAAGTATTTTTAGAAACATAAACATTTTAAAATGGAGTCTATTGATGATATTTCAGATTGCAACTAATTTCTTGGCTTACAGTGGTTGTCAGTATGAGTTTGCTGACATTATCCCCTTTGCAGTGAAATGGGCATTTCTTTTTGTGATTTTAAAAAGAGAAGTTGATTGTTGGTATTAATGTTCCAGCTGGATGGTCAGGGAACCTTTCTAGATGGTAAGTCTATTCAGAGGGAGACCAGGGTGGGTGGGAGGGAAGGGGAGAGCAAGTAAGCACACTGTTTCCTATACTAAAAATAGCTTCCCAGACTGATGAAATGGCATTGGATTTACCCTGATAAAGTAGGTTGCAGTTGTTAATCAGATTTTACTGCTGCTGTTTATGCATTTGGATTCCTGTTTGCTTGAATCCAGATGCTTGTTTCATTGGTTTACAAATTTTGTTTTACATTATCTCCAGTTTATCAAAAGACATTCTGAATGTGCTCATTTAAAAAATGAACCAATGCCATTCCTGTTGCATTGTCCAAGTGCCATTGCTGCTCAATATGTTTTAATAAAACCAGTAATAAAACACTGCCAAACACATTTAAAGCCTATTAAAAAATACATCTGCCAAACTGAATTAAAATGTGTGAACTTGCTTACCAAGAGAATATAAAGAAGGGAGGACATACAGCTCCATATGGCCTAAGTCAGAGAAAACACCAAACCTTAATTTGGTGCAATGTGAACAAGCCTTTTAAGCACCATTGGGCTCATCTGCTCCCAGCACCATGATTCCCTCCCAACCTTCCTTCCTACTGCATTGTAAACCACCATTTTTCAATTTCCAATCCAGTAAATGAGAACATAAGAACATAAGAAGAGCCTGCTGGATCAGGCCAGTGGCCCATCTAGTCCAGCATCCTGTTCTCACAGTGGCCAACCAGGTGCCTGGGGGAAGCCCGCAAGCAGGACCCGAGTGCAAGAACACTCTCCCCTCCTGAGGCTTCCAGCAACTGGTTTTCAGAAGCATGCTGCCTCTGACTAGGGTGACACAGCACAGCCATCACGGCTAGTAGCCATTGATAGCCCTGTCCTCCATGAATTTGTCTAATCTTTTAAAGCCGTCCAAGCTGGTGGCCATTACTGCATCTTGTGGGAGCAAATTCCATAGTTTAACTATGCGCTGAGTAAAGAAGTCCTTCCTTTTGTCTGTCCTGAATCTTCCAACATTCAGCTTCTTTGAATGTCCACGAGTTCTAGTATTATGAGAGAGGGAGAAGAGGGTTTGTGATTGCCCTGCAAAGCGGAACTGGAAATGATAGCTTGATTCTGATTACCAATCCTGGTTTGCAGCAGAGCTTGGAAGTTACTTTTTTGAACTACAATTCCCATCAGCCCAATCCAGTGGCCATGCTGGCTGGGGCTGATGGTAGTTGTAGTTTTAAAAAGTAACTTTTCCAAGCTCTGGTTTGCAGTGCAGGGATACACCCTAGTTTGTCAGTTCAGATGAAACAGCAAACTAAGGTGTGCCACAAACCAGGAAGGGAATTACACTGTATAATCAGAGGGGAAATTGAGTGTGTGAACCCATGGATCTTCTAAAACTTTCATCCATGTAGTACCAAACCATGGTTTGGTGTTATGTCTGAACTAGCTGACATGTTAATGCTCCATTTCAAAGTCATTTGACAGAATTAGAGATGCTCTTACTGACTCAACACGTCATTATTTGTAGATCATTTGTTAACTGCATATTGCAGTTTACTTTACACTGTGCTCAGTGGGTCTTACAGATTATAGCCTTAGTTGAAATAAAGGCACAAGTCTAGATAACAATACATTGCATTATATTTAAGGCTGCAAATAATTTTTTAGATATAAATGCACTATAAGCTAAAGCTGCAGTTAGTTTCTGTGGCTCAAATTATTATAACTAACTGTTTTATCTGATGGCGCAGTTTAAATTAGACAATGTTATCTCTTTTTCTATCATTTATAATAAAGATTGTGTCCTCTGTCAAGTCACTAGAATGAACAGATTAATATTCTGTTATGAGCAGATTATCTCTTTAATTTTCATCCTGAGGGCTAGCATGGAATAGATAATAATTTGTATCATTTCTATTTATTTGTTAGAACTTTAAAAATAATTTAATGTAATAATAAAAACGTCACAAACAAGCATTAGCTGTTTGTTGACAATATGCCTGCATTTAATAAATATTTAAAAAAAGAAAGAGAAAAGAAACAGGAATTAAAGATGGGAAGGATTCATATTTCTTAATCTGATTATAATTGTACAAAGGGAACTTATACTGAGTCAGATGACTGGTCTATCCAACTCAGATTTATTTATTCTAGTTTAGGTTCATATGACCCCCAATTGAAGTTTGCATGGCCTCCATGTTTATAAGCCTTCAAACAAGACCTACAGTAGGGCCCCGCTTATACGGCGGGTTAGGGACCAGGCCCCCGCCATAAAGTGGAAATCACCATAAAGCAGAACCCATAGACTATAATTGGCCGTCGCGTGAAAATGTCGCAAAGTGCCGCAAAATCGGCTTTAAAAAGGAATTTCCTGCCACCGCATTAGCGGAACGCCGGAATGCGAAGCGCTGGTAAGCGGGGCCCTACTGTATTTGTGTCCAGTTGCTTTCCTTGAAAGGGTGTTACATTGTTGCTGCTTGATTGCTTTGTTTTTAGTGATATTATTCTGGGCTGAATACTGTTTATTGCTATTGTTGTTTTATTATTTTGTTTCTACTGCTGCTTTTTCTGAGAGTTTATGGCGGGGTCGGGAACCTTTGGCTCTCTAGATGTGCTGAACTGCAATTTCCATCAGTTCTGCATGCTTTCTCATAGGTATCTGAAAGAATAGGATGCTGGGCTAGATGGATCACCGGCCTGATCCAGCATGGCTGTCCCTGTGCTGCTTCTAGAGGAAGCACCACCTCTTTGTGTCAGACTTGTAAGCTGAAGTTCAAGGAACTAGAAGAAATGAGAGCTATTGCTTCTCTCCTCAATGTGCCCCAGCATTGCCGCAGGCATCAGACTACCCTCTAGCTATCTATTATTGTTATTCATATAGTATCATCTAAGTATATGGAATTTTACAGGTTTGATAGGTAAGGGACTTAACAATCTAAAATAGATGCAGTGCAACAACAGAAAAAGGGGGAAGCAGAGACATGGTTAGGGAGAGGAGAGTACTATTGTGTTCATGTTCTGTTTGTGGGCTTCCCATAGGCATTTGGTTGGCTACTGTGAGAACAGGATGTGGGACTATATAGGTGTGATCCAGCAAGAATGTTCTTAATAAATGATTATTTCAATTATATGTATTTTGGCTGTGTTTCAGTAAGGTAGAGGAATGATTAAAAAGCTTACCAGAAAAGGTGAGCTTTGAGGAGGGCACAAATGAGTCTTCACTGCCAATACCACAATACAGTATAGACCAGTGGTTCCCAACTTTTATGAGTATGGGACTCCCTTTGTAAGCTCAAAAAATTTCGTGACCCCCCTCATGCTAATCATCATTTCTGTTAATTGAAAAAATGGTGTGTGGCAAAATCACACCTCCAAATATTCCTTTCCATAAAAAGCTCCCCGCAGACAGGGAGGTGTTGCTTTCTTTTCTTAATGCAAAGATCCAATCAAATTGGGATCTCTCGCTGTCTCTTGTGAAGAGGAAAGCTACTTAATTCATTTCCTCTTTCTGCTTTTTAGGGAATCCAGTTCCTCATAGAAAATGACCTCTTGCAAAATACTCCTGAGGACATTGCTCAGTTCCTTTATAAAGGGGAAGGGCTAAATAAAACTGTCATTGGAGATTATCTTGGTGAAAGGTAAGCAGAAAACAGTGTGTGTGTCTTGTTATGTTAAGCTAGACATGGGAAGCGTTGCTTTGCTTCTTCCTGTTCTCTTCTGCCATGGTTATGTGACATGTGCTCATCTACAAGGATTCATATGTTAGACAGGGAAATAAGAACACCTGAGAAAATTTTCAGTGCACTGCTGAAATATTGCCCCATCACCTAACAGATGAAAATGCACTGAGGATTTTTTAAAAAATTGTTAAATATTTATGTTGAAAGCAGTATAATGACCACAGTCCAGCAAATTGCACAAGCAATACATCTTAATGGGCAGCTATGGAAAGCAGGGAGTATAAACCCCCCTGTAATTGGGGGCTCCAACTTTGACCTCGCTTCTAAGCCACTAGACTGGCTAGTTGCAAGATTCAACTTTCCTTTTTCTATTAGCAGACTTATTATTTATTGCTTTGATAGGAGTATACAAAGCTGCTATACATGAAGTCAGATAGTTTGTTCATCTAGCCCAGTATTGTGTACTCTGACTGGCAGTAGCTCTCCAAGGCCTCAGACAGAGTTTTTTCACATCACCTCTTACTTGACTCTTTTAATTTGAGGTCATGGATTGGACCTGGGACTTTTCTGTCTGGGATGAATATACTCTGTGGCTGAGCTATGGTCACTTTCCCATCCACCTAGGGGTCTTTACCATAATGATCTCCAAGACTGTATTGTGTGAGTTTGTCTCATAATATGATACCTGATTGAACCTTCTGTATGCAATGCATGTGCTCTATGCCTCTGCCACAGCTTTAAGCAGTTCGTATGAGCTTGAGAGCCCCAAGAGGTATTTCCCACATCTGCACTTCTCTTCTGAAACTTGGGGAATCTTTTTCTTTAAAAACAGAAATGCATGTGTATTGGGGTGGGGACTCTTGCAGAACTGGAAATAAAATGACACATTGCACAGGTACTCCTTCAAACATGTTTTTGTGGGTTGAGAAATGCTTATAAAATTATGTGTATGTAATTAGTGATAATTAAAAATTTGGATTTGGTGATGCAAATCTTGGGAGGTTTGAGAGTAAGATCTTGACAATCACGTGCTGCATTTATTGTTGAAACAACAAAAGAAGAGCCTTCTAATCTTAGGAGGCAGCTGGTTACATAATTATTAGCTATCAGCAAGGGTAGTGCCTGTCCTAATAATAGTTATTTTTGTTAATAATAGTTATTTTTGCAAACATACGTTGGATAATGGAACGGTCTAAGGAATTTCAGAAGAAAATCACCTTGTGTTTTATAGATTACAGCAAAGCCTGTGATTGTGTAGATCACAAAAACGATGGAATGCTTTAAAAGAAATGGGGGTGCCACAGCATCTGATTGTTCTGATGCGCAACCTATACTCCGGACAAGAGGCTACTGTGAGGACAGAATATGGAGAAACCAACTGGTTCCCCATTGGAAAGGGTGTGAGACAGGGGTGTATTTTATCACCCTATTTGCTTAATCTATATGCAGAACATATCATATGGAAAGTGGGATTGGACCAAGATGAAGGAGGTGTGAAAATTGGAGGTAGAAATATCAATAATTTAAGAAATGCAGGCTATACCATACTACTAGCAGAAACCAGTAATGATCTGAAACGAATGCTACAAAAGTTAAAGAGGAAAGCACAAAAGCAGGACTATAGCTGAACATCAAGAAGACTAAAGTAATGACGATAGAAGATTTATGTAACTTCAAAGTTGATAATGAGGACATTGAACTTGTCAAGAATTATCAATACTTCAGCACAGTCATTAACCAAAATGGAGACAATAGTCAAGAAATCAGAAGGCTAGGACTGGGGAGGGCAGCTGTGAGAGAACTAGAAAAGGTCCTCAAATGCAAAGATATATCGCTGAACACTAAAGTCAGGATCATTCAGACCATGGTATTCCCGATCCTATGTATGAATGTGAAAGTTGGACAGAAAAAAGTGGCTAAAAGAAAAATCAACTCATTTGAAATGTGGTGTTGGAGGAGAGCTTTGCAGATACGATGGACTGTGAAAAAGACCAATAATTGGGTGTTAGGACAAATTAAACCAGAACTATCACTAGAAGCTAAAATGATGAAACTGAGGTTATCATACTTCAGACACATAATGAGAAGACATGCTTCATTAGAAAAGACAATAATGCTGGAAAAAACAGAAGGGAGTAGAAAAAGAGGAAGGCCAAACAAGAGATGGATTGATTCCATAAAGGAAGCCACAAACCTGAACTTACAAGATCTGAACAGGGTGGTTCATGACAGATAGTACTGGAGGTCGCTAATTCATAGGGTTGCCATAAGTTGTAATCGACTTGAAGGCACATAACAACAAGTAATATACACAACAATTAATATACCACCCTTCAACATATGGTCACAGTGTGGTGTGCTACATATTGGAGCATACCAATACATATTTCTAAGACCAATTAAAACATCAATACAGAATAAACAGCACAAAACAGAGGATAATGTAACATAACATGGGTACTATGAACTGACCTCAGTGAATTACATACCTCCTCATCCTAAACAGGGTGGTTTATAACTGATGCTATTAGAGGTCATTGATTCATGGGGTCACCATAAGTCATAATCGACTTGCAGGCACATAACACACACAATGTTATCTTCTGTGAACATCCCACTGGCCATGCTTAGGCAGGCACTTTACAGGAAAGGCTGCGTCCTCTCACTTTTAATATGAACAAATAATAAATATAAAGGTCATTCCAACTGCAAATATGATTTTAAAAATATAGAATCAAAACTGAGTAGCTATAATCAATGCACAATATAGGCTGCAATCTTAAATCATCTGGTGAGTTTGTTTATCCAATTTAATCTGAATTTCTCTGTTTGCAAACAGTTTCAGATTTCTCACACACCCCTCCTCTCTTTTACATGCCTGAAAATAGTACAGACTCTAGCAGAGAGTGTCTTAATAGAGACCAGATGCCTTATTGTAATGTAATCCTTCTCAGGGATTAAAATATGGGGCATTGTTCACAAGCTCTATTGTAGTTACAAAATTGCAGAAATAAAAGTAGTAATTCATACAGGAGGAGTAAGTATTCTTCAAATCTTTGGGTGTGAACATCTAACATGGTGTTTCAATGTTTCTTAAAAATAAGACTTTCCTATGTTTTAATGTAGGCAGTTGGAAGTTAAATAAAATGCATTGTGCTACACCAAAACTGACTTTCTTTTGTGCTGTTCTTAATTTAAATCAAGAAACTATAGTCAGGGCTGACTCCACAGGGAAGCCAGGTTAGTCCGTGGCTGAGGGCCCCTACAGCCCAGAGGGTCCCCTCAAGGGCACATCCTTAAGGTGGGAGGGTAGCACTCCTGTGATCCATGGCAGTATCAGCTCCTGACCCTGTTGTGGATCGTGGAGAGGGAGCTCCCTGGCACCCCACCGCAATACAGTCAGTGCGGGCTTCAATAAGCCTGCACACATGCCCCACCTACATCTTCTGTTCCTGTGAATGATGTGTGCACTGCACATGCATGCCTACCATCAACCAGGATGGTGGCAGAGGCTTCCCTAAGGGGCTGATGCCCCTGCTGCCATCTTGGTTGATGGCAGGCATGCATGTCATTCACAGGGACAGAAGAGGTGAGTGGGACATGTGGGCGAGCTTATTAGCCCTGCACTGCCTGTATGGGTGAGTTGGGCTACGGCACTGTGGGCCCAGGGCAGGCTGGTGCCGGCCCTGACTGTACATTAGGAGTGGGGAACCTCTGGGACTTCCCAGGAGGATCCCTATGCCTGTGCAGCCTCTGAGACGAGCTCTGTCTTGGATGAAACTTATCCAGTTTAAATTCAGTCAGAAGGCTCTTTTCTGACTGGGAATAATTTCTTCCGGTTAAAGAAGAAACGTGAGATTTCCCACATAGCTTTGTTTTGATTGTTGGAGTCTGGAATTCGTCAGAATTGTCTGTCTTCCAGCAGCTCAGACAGAGCGAGGATTTTTATGCTAGCTCAGCTGGATAAGTGACCCGTTTTTTTTTATACGGATTAACAGGCAAACATCCTCCTGTCTACATTCATCATTTTCTTATCTATACAGCTAAAGAGATTTGTCAAAGTAACAGCAATTGAGATAACCTAGGTGAGGTAAGACTTTCCTTTTTTTATTCACGGAACTAAGGGGGAAGAAAATATAAATAGCTTATCTTTTTTTTTTATTGCAAAAAGCTGACATGGAAAATAGCATTTTAAAGATTACAACGGATGAGAGATTTCTGATTGGAAGAGATAAGAAATCTTTTTGATTTATGGCTGGGACTATTTTTCCTGATCTACTTTTTTTTGACGAATCTGCTCATTCTCTCTGCTACTAGCTATTTCGACGCTGTGAACTAAAGCCGTTCTTACACTTCCGGGCAGATAAGAGATAAGGGCTGTCTAGCGTGTGACGTTAGTTTGTTGGAAAGATTAACTCCTTTGTAACTGGTTAAAGAAATAAGCTGCTCTTTGTTTGGGACATTGAAAATTGAAGGAGTTTTGTTCCTTTGGCTTTAAGAATGACAATTAAGAAGATCATGGATGTACAAGAAGAGACTTTATCTCTAGACATGTTTCAGAAAATAATGAATGGGATTAACTCAATAAAACAAGAACTGAGAAATAATAGACAAGCGTGGAGAATTGAATTTCACGAAATGAGACAGGAGCTGAAAGAAACTCAGGATTCTATGAGAAAGGAGAATAAAGATAGATCTGGAAAACAAAAAAAGGATGAAAGAGAAATTAAAGGCAAGGTTCAATCTATGGAGATTGGCTTAATTATGGACATGAAAAAAGATTTGGATTTCCTGGCTGTGACGGATCCTGGAGACAAATATTACAGTTTGGAATTCAGCGCTGTCCCTGAAGGAATTGAAGAGATTGGAGATAAAGATATTATCGGTTCAAAAAAATTCTTGGACTGGAAGGATTTGATGGAACTTGAAATGGAGAAAGTTAACAGAATTAATCCCTGTTTTGTGTCAATGGAAAAACCTTCAAGAGATGTACTAGTGTATCATGTGGAAAAGAGGAACAGAGATGCGGCTTTGCAGCAATACTTCAGTGATACGTTTGGATTTGATGGCAAGAAAATATCTGTGATGGAGGAAATTCCTATCAGACTTTTATTATATGACTATGACAGCAAGATTTTTGGGTGCGTAAAGATGGAAGATGGAAGATAGACCCAATATGGATAATGACAGAAGAGCGATTTAAAATTACTGGATTTAGTAGATTTGATGAGTTGGATTAATTGGCATGTTTATTTAGAAAAAAAAATTGATTGACATATATCTCAAGGATTGGAAACTTCTCTTTGACTTTTTGTGGAAGATTAAAATGATATGATGTTAATGAGATTTGAAACCAACTAAGATAACCGTTGGAGGAAGGTGATTTTATAATCTATTAAGAGATAGGTTTGTTATATATTATAGATTTATAGCTGAACTATGACAAATCGGAAGTCAATATTCTTTCTTTTTTATATATATATATATATATTCTTTTTGTATTGTACTAGTTATTGATTTGTGTTGTTTTCTTTTTGTATTGTTTTGGTTTTGAAAATTGGAATAAAAATTAATTGAAAAAAAAAAAGGAGTGGGGAACCTCTGGTCTGTAGGTCCAATTTCATCCAAGCTATGCCTACCTGTCCTGCAGTTCTGTGTGATATCAAGTGTGGGAAAGGTAAGGACAAGGCTCGGCCAAAAGGGCTTCTGAAGATGTTTTTTGGGGGAAATGTTCACCTGATGTCATTGTGATGTCAGGTGACTGACAGGTGGCCTGCTCTGACCACCTATCAAACTTGGCCCATGAGGGGTAGATGAGATAATAATCTGACCTACCGGGCTAGAAAGGTTCCCCACCCCTGATGTACATTGTTGTACCTGAGGCACTTCTGAACAATCCACCCATCATACGTACACCTTTTCAGGACAGAGTTCTTTTGTAATACATTGCTAATGCAACTGTAGAACAAACTTAATTCAACTTTTTAACTATACATGGAAATTTGAAGCTGTTCTCTTCTGATTTTTTTTTAAGATAGCCAAATATCAGCTAAGACACCAGTTCTTGAAGTACTCAACCTGTTCATATGCATAATGGGCTCAAGTTGCAGGAAGCCGGATTTCGACTGGACATCAGGAAAAACTTCCTAACTGTTAGAGCCATACGTCAGTGGAACCAATTACCTAGAGAGGTAGTGGTCTCTCCGACACTGGAGGCATTCAAGAGGCAGCTGGACAGCCATCTGTCGGGAATGCTTTGATTTGGATTCCTGCATTGAGCAGGGAATTGGACTCGATGGCCTTATAGGCCCCTTCCAACTCTACTATTCTATGATTCTATGATTCATAGTACATTACAAAGTAATGCTCTCTATGTACATTACATCATAGTACAAGTGGTGAAAGACGTGCTGTGAGGCTGATCGGGCACGAGTAAAACATTATAACTGTGCCTACTGTGTGGTGGTGAGGGCTGCGAAAAAGGCCCACTTCTCTGCCACCATCTCATCCTCAAGTAGCTGTCCAGTGGAGTTTTTCTGTATTGTCATGGGTCTGTTGACATCAACTCCAGGAAAAGGAGTTTTAGACCCTTTGAAGGCCCACTGTGAATTGTTTGCAAGGCACTTTGACTGTAAAGTTGCTTGCCTCCTTAGCAATCTTGATGCCCCATCCATATCTACTGTACAGTAGGGCCCCGCTTATACGGTGGGTTAGGGACCAGGCCCCCACCGTAAAGTGAAACCCATTGACTATAATGGGTCGCGTCACGCAAAAATGCCGCAAAACTGCAAAATTGGCTTTAAAACGGGGAATTTCCCCTGATTGAAAGCCGCCGCATCAGCGGAACGCCGGAAAGCGGGGCCTGTGACGTCCTTCCCTGGCTCTCCCTGTCAGGTTCCTACCTGCTTGTGGCTACTACCTTTCACTAGGCACCACCAGGGACTCCACCAGTCCGGTCTGTCCTTTTATATGGTTTCTCTCTCTGCTCTAGCACAGATCTCTCTAGATCCCTCTGCTAGGCAGCACCACCAGTCATGTCCTATAACCAATGTTCCCAGAGACTTTGCCTGAGCCTCTCTCTATCTGGTTACTTTTGTGACTGCGTGCCTATGCTGTTCCCAACCCCTTTGTATCTATATAGATAACTCATATAACTCGGGGTTGCTCTGGATACTTGTAATGTTATTATTCTTCTCTTCACCGCGTCCACCATTCGTTACTGTTTCCCTTCAGCCTTGGTAATTACCTTGCCCTCCCTTCTGGTCTGTGAAAACCCCAGCCAAGGATCAGGCCTTCGGTAAACCAAAATAGTATTTATTAAATATCAGAAATAACAAGATTACTTTTATAATGTTACATAAGCGTATGGTTTCATCTATTCCTGTGGTACTTGACTTATTATTAATCCGAACTCCCACTCCCTCTTTCTCCACACTCTCCTGACATCCACCACCAAATACCTTCTTCCTCTCACATCCACCAACTAACACCCACCCAGATTCAACTGTCATTCTTCCATTTATATTCCCAGCCATTCAAACGCTCAGCCAATCATCCAGCATTCTACAGCTCATGTACTCCCCCCTCCTCTTTCACTCCACTTACCATATGTCTTCTATATAAACAGCACTTACCATATTTACATTAATACAGGAACATCACAGGGCCCTACTGTAGTCTCCAATTAGGTGTCCAGAGCAACTTCTGCTGCAACTTCTTGGGAATGGTTTCAGTTGATGTGGCCTGATGACATAGACAAAGTGCTTGTGATGATGCGGTCAGCAACGCATCCTCTCGACCCTTGCCCATAGTGGCTTATTAAAACTTGCCGAGGGGTTTTTACTGAGTTGATGCAGGGTGTGGTCAATGCATCGTTGCAGGAGGGAGTGGTTCCAGCCATCCTGAAAGAGGTGGTGATCTGACCGCTCCAGAAAAAGCCACTGGACGCACTGGTTTGTGACAATTACCTACCGGTCACAAATACCCCCTTCTTAGGGAAGGTGATAGAGAGGGTTGTGGTGCAGCAATTGCAAGTACTCTTGGATGAACATTTTATCTTGACTCATTCCAGTCTGGATTCAGGCCTAGTTATGGAACTGAATCGGCCTTGGTCGCCCTGATGGATGACCTTTATCAGGAGAAGGACAGGAGAGTGCAACCCTGTTACTCTTACTTGATTTCTCAGCAGCTTTTGATACCATTGACCATGGTATTCTTTTGGACTGACTTGGTGAGATGGATATTGGAGACACTGTTTTACAGTGGTTCTGATCTTATCTCCAAAGTCATTTTCAGAGAACAGCATTGGATGTTTGTCTTTTGCCCCCTTGGCAGTTGTGCTGTGGGTACCATCTTGTCCTCCATACTGTTTAACATCATTGGGAGTGGTCATCAGGAGATTTGGGGCAAGGTGTCAGCAGTACGCTGATGATACCCAGCTCTATTTCTCTGTAACATCTGGGAGAGGCCATGCAAGCCCTGGACCACTGCCTGGACTTAGTGGTGGGCTGGATGAGAGCCTGAATCCTAGCAAAATGGAGATGTTGTGGGTTGGTGTTTCCTGAGTTAGGATGATTGGTCAGTTGTCTGCTTTGGATGGGGTCATACTCCCTCTGAAAGAGAAGGTCCATCGTCTGGGGGTGCTCCTAGATCCATCTTTGTCACTAGAGGCCCAGGTGACCTCAGTGGCTAGGAGTGCCTTTTACCAGCTTCTGCTGGTAAAACAGCTGCGGCCCTTTCTGGACCGGGATAGCCTGACCACTGTTGTCTATGCATTTATAACCTCCAGGCTGGATTACTGTAATGTGTTCTGTGTGGGGCTGCCCTTGAGGTTGGCTGGAAGCTGCAGCAGGTGCAAAATGCAGCAGCAAGATTGCTCAGTGGGGCAGGGTATTGGCAACATGTCACCCTGCTGCTGAAAGAATTGCATTGGATACCTATTAGCTCCTCCTCTAGGATGCACACCTTAACGCGGTGAGGGTGTTTGATGTTGAAGAAGCTGAGAGCAATGCCATCAGGAGTCTAGACCAAAAGGCTAGACTCCTAGCAGGGACATCCAAGGTGGAATGATCAAAGCTGAGACACCAAAGATGCATCCAAACTCAGAGGTAGGCAATGGTAAACCCCTTCTGAATACCTCTAACCACGAAAACCCTATGAACAAGAGTATCCAAAATGCAACACAAGTTAGTGCTGGAAGTTGAGACCCCCAGGCAGAAGGCACTCAACGAGCTACTGCGGAAGAACAAAGGACAAGTACGAGTAGCGCTGTGACTAATGATGCAGCTGGGTCAAAGCCGAATGGAAGCCCAGAGACTGATGCGCACAGATGCGAAAGGAGAGTCCGGAGTTGTACAACACACACAATAGGAACATGGAATGTGAGAAGCATGAACCAGGGAAAGTTAGAAATTGTCAAGCAAGAAATGCATCAACATTACAATGCTTGGCGTGAGTGAATTAAAATGGACTGGAAGGGGACATTTTCAGTCAGGAAACTACAAAATATTTTATGCAGGAAATGAGAAATTAAGAAGAAACAAGGTTGCTTTAATAGTGAAAAGTGATGTAGCAAAAACAATTAAGAGCTATAACGCAAGGTCTGAGTGAGTTATATCAATGAGATGAAATGGGAAACCTATTAACAAAACCATCATCCAAGTCTATGTTCCAACAGCAAACACAGAAGAAGAGGAATTGGAGAGATTTTATGCAGAAATACAAGAAGAAATTGATCACACACCAAAACAAGATGTGCTAATAATCTTGGGAGACTGGAATGCAAAAGTAGGGAACAGAGAAGAACTAAGAATTGTGAGAAAATGGGGCTTAGGAAATAGAAATGAAGCAGGAAAAAGTCTTGTCAAATTCTGTGAAGCCAGTAATTTGTTTCTTGCAAACACATTTTTTGAGCAACCGAAAAGATGACTACATGTGGACAATACAAAATGGTCAATATAGGAATCAAATTGATTATATAATTGGTAGCAGAAGATGGAGAAGTTCCATACTTTCTGCGAAAACAAGACCAGGAGCAGACTGTGGTACAGATCATTAACTGGTCGTATCGAAAATCAGAGTAAAGCTAAAGAACAACAACAAAGCAATCATAAAGCCAAAATAGAATTTAAATAACATCCCAGAAGAATATAAAGATCAAATAAAGAACAGATTTGAGGCTGTAAACTTAGTTGACAGAGAACCAGAAGAACTATGGAGTGAAGTCAGAAACATTATTAGAGAAGAATGCAAAAAGACAATATCTCTCTTTAAAAAGAAAGACTTCAATGGATGACTGAAGAAACTCTTAAGATGGTTAAAGAGAGAAGGAAGCAAAAGCAAGTGGAGAGAGAAACATGGTCAGACCTGAACCCTAAATGCAACAATACAGCGACTAGTATGTAGGGTCAAAGAGAACTGTTCCAACAGAAGAGGACAACAAAAAGGGAAGAACAAGAGCTCTATTCCAAAAAAATAGAGAAATGAAAGGGAAATTTAAACCAAGAGTAGGGATGTTGAATAATCAACAGGGGAACACACTGACTGACCGAGATGAAACAAAAGGAAGATGGAAGCAATACACTGAAGAACTCTATAGAAGAGATGCCAGGATGACAGATTCATTCATGGAGGAACTGTATGATGAAGAACCAGAAATTTTAGAATGTGAGGTGAAAGCTGCTCCTAAAATACTTGGAAGAAACAAATCACCAGGAACAGATGGCATACCAATAGAATTGCTACAAGCTACTGAGACTGAATCTGTCCAAATTTTGACAAAGGCACATAACAACAACAAAAAGCTGCCCAGATTTATTCCATGTTAGACCTGACGCTAGTTTAGTCATGTGGATATCAGGTAGGCTGCTTAATGCACAATTGTTTCTGTTCATTCCACACTGGGGAAGCAAAGATTACACAAAACACGTATACCATTATCTAGGCTTTAGTTAGTTACAGAATCGCTTCTGGAAGGCAATAACATAAAAAAGCTGCTGGATTAGGCCCAAGGCCCATCTAGTCCAGCATCCTGTTCTTACAGGGGCTAACCAGATACCTATGGGAAGCCCACAAGCAGGACCTGAGCACAATGGCGTTCTTGCTTCTTGTGGTTTCCAGCAGCTGGTATTCAGAAGCATACTGCCTCTGAAAGTGGAACTAGAACATATTCAAGAGGGTAAGCCTTATCCTGTATGAATGAATTTGTCTAAGAGGCAGTAATGTCAATTTTAGTTGGACTAGAGAATAAGAAACGCATGTATGAGTGCTAAATGGGATACAATTGCCCCTGAAAGAACAGGTTCACAGTCTGGGGGTCATTCTTGACTCCCAGCTGTTTATGGAGGCTCAGGTTTCTGCTGTGAGCCGGGTGGCACTATATCAACTCCATCTGATATGAAGATACGCCCCTACCTTCCCAACCATCTGCTACCTTCGGTAGTAAATGCCCTGGTCTCCTCTCGCTTAGATTATTGTAATGCGCTTTACATGGGGCTACCCTTGAAAACAGTCCGGAAACTACAGCTG
This sequence comes from Rhineura floridana, assembly GCF_030035675.1. Lineage (NCBI taxonomy): Eukaryota > Metazoa > Chordata > Lepidosauria > Squamata > Rhineuridae > Rhineura > Rhineura floridana. The sequence goes on from NC_084496.1 coordinate 15,642,714, forward strand.
GTACAGAATGCGGCAGCTCGCCTAATTAAAGGCAGTCGCCGCCGAGATCATGTCGCTCCAGTTCTCAAGGAGTTGCATTGGTTACCAGTGGTTTTCTGAGCCCAATTCAAGGTATTGGTTCTAACCTTTAAGACCCTATTTGGTGCCGGCCCAGTTTACTTAAAGGAATGCCTTCAGCACCATTAGGGGTGCTGCGCAACAAGATTGGCCTTGAGAGGCCTACTCGTTATCCCCCAAGTCAAAGCGGCTAGATTGGTGAGGACTAGGATGAGAGTCTTTTCAATTGTAGCTCCTACCTTATGAAACTCTCTACCAAATGACCTCTGCCAGGCCTCCTCTATGATGAATTTTCTCTGGGCTTTGAAGACCTGACTGTTTAAACAGGCTTTTGAGGTGGGTTAGATTCTGTAGGTTCTGTAGCTACTGGTTGTGATTTTAATGTGCTAATGTTATTACGTTTATTGTCTAAAGTAATTTTATATCTTTGGTTGTATGTTGCTCAGAGTGGTTGGACAACCTCCCAGATGGGTGACTAATAAATCCAACAAACAAACAAACAAACAAACAAACAAGTTGAGGCCCTGGAAGATTATTATAACTAAAATCCTTGTAGCATTTTTGTAATATAATTTTTGTAGCTTATACTGCTAGTCAGGGTGGAACTAGGAAGTGTTTAAAACTGCAATCCTATCCATATTTAAGTAAGTCCTGTTGAATTTGGTTGGATTTACTTCTGAGTAACATGCTCAGGATTGTGCTGTTCTATTTGTGAATGGTTATGTCGGCTCAGGCAAGATCATTTTTAGCCAAGTGTGTATTATCTTTAGCAAGTTATTTAGCGTCTGACAATTTTCCAAAAACTTTCTTGGCATTTCTTCCATTGGTTAAATGTCTATATGTATCCTAAAAATATATTGAAAAGACATTCCCATGTGCCCATCTGTCTTTGGGGAGTATCAGCTTACACTGCAGAAGTGTGAAATAGTCAGCATGAACAAGATGGGAAATTCCAATTAAGAAATTTAATTTATTATTTTATGGCTTTAAGGTTCTGTGCAGGCAAAACCATTACTTTTTCTTTCATTCAGCCTCCCAACAGCTACAGTATGTGGTCACTATTTTTTTCTGTTTTATAGACAAACAATCGTGTTGTCACTATTTATGTCATTTTTAGCGATGAAGTAAGCCTAAGAGAGAGTTTCTTGCCAAAGGCCATCCCAAGAGTCCATGGCTGAACTAGGATCGGTCTTCAAAGCCACATCTAACATTCTATTCCAGACTATTGTTCTTTAATTGGTGGGTTAGGACTGTGCAGTAGTGTAGTGGCAAATTCAGAAGTGCAGGGTCCCTTCATGTCAGTCACAGCCACCACCACCCCTTTTTTGCTGCTGGGTTGAGAATGAGATCCTTGTGCATGCCTTCTCCCACAACAACAGACATCCCTAGGAGCCAATCAGCATGAAAGGAGAGAGTGTTCGCTACTGAAGAGAGTATTCTCAATGGTTTACTCACTCTGATTGGCTCCAATCAGCAGGAAAGGACAAGGAAGCATGTTAGACTCTTCTCAGTGGCTAACACACTCCCCTTTCATGGTGGTTGGCTCATGTGATGCTGGAGGCATAGCAACCCTGCTGGAACCCTGCTCCCCAAAAAGTAAGGGGTCTAAAAAACCCCGAGACTCTGGAGGACTACACCCCTGGGACTATGACCTGGGAGGCAAGAGTTTGAATCCCCACTCAGCATGAAGTTCACTGGATGACCTTGGGCCAGTCACTGTGTCTCAGCCTAACCTACCTCACAGGGTTGTTGTGAGGATAAAAAGGGGAGGTGAGGACCATGTACACCACCTTGAGCTCCTTGGAAGGAATTTGGCCTATAAATGTAAGAAATAAGAGGGTTGCACCATAGCTTATAAGTGGGTTATACTTATGTGGGTAGTGGTGACATTACCACCACTTTTGTTGTTGTTGTTTAACCTTTAAAAAAAAGTGTGATATCTTGCAAGCTCATTTCTGTGTGTGTACTTGAGCGCTGAGGCAAAGTTCCTGCACTCCACTGAAAATATGGTATGAACTAGCCTTAAGACTGTTGGATTTACCACTTGCTTCTTATGGTGGACCAAATTTGTATACAGGATAGTGCAGCCTTGTATTTAAGCACTCACCTGGTAGCCATAGATGACAAAGTATTGCATGCAGCTGAATACATGCAACTGCATGCAGGCAAGTGAGCCGGCTGGCATTGGCACACGAGGGACAGAGTGCTCCGGGATGGATCCAGCATAGAAAGCATTTAGGTTGCCTGAAGAGTGAAACCCCCTCTTTTGTATCCATCATAGAAATACAGTGGACCTCTGGGAGGAACAGGGTTTTTCGCCTCTCCTCTGCCAATTGCCATCAGGCTAGTAAAATGTTTACATATTTATAAGGTTGAGGTAGTGTATTATATAACCAAGAGCATAACCTACAGGTATTTCAGTGAAGGATTCTTCTTGAGTGCTTTTGCTAAATAACATTAATTACTTCCTTTGTATCATTCCTGTTGAAGATAAAAACAGTCTTTTCATGCACTGATTTAGTTATTTCCCCTTGGCGAGAGCTTCCATTGCATTTATATAACAACTTGCTTGCATCCTACTTAATGAGTGGAGTTTTCAACATATTAATTAAAATACTTGAAAAGGTTTGTTATATACACTTAGGAGGTGATGTAGGCGACTTTTTGCTGTGGAAACCTGCCTGTCTATTGTTGGGTTGGAAGCTGATCTGCAACATTTTCATTTAATGATGTGATTCAAACACACCCTAAGGACTGCTGGGCACATGTGTCTGATGGTACTGAAATTCAGAATGGCACTGAGTCAAAGAATAACCACCTTAGTTGTATTACCATTACCATTTAAACAGAGTTCATCATTCATACCCTCATATGAATTTACATTTTGTTCATTGTATAGAAGAATGAAATTTAAGAAGCTTACATGTTAAATTGACTGAAGCCCTTCTGCTACACAGCTTTAAATTAGATTTTAATGCCACTGGATGTTATTAGAGTCTTGAGATTTCCAGGTTTGCCTTAAAGAAAAGCAAGCTTCTAGTCCTCATGGCTGTAGTACATTTGAAAATGTAATGGCAAGCTGAAGTCCAAACTCAATCTGTCTTCCCAGCTTCAAGTTTTGAAAACTGCAATCCTGGGAATTGCATGTGTAGCCTTTGGGAAGGGAAATTACATGTACAAACAAGTTGCTTGCATGTTTTCTTCCTCCCACTATAGGTGATTGCAAAGAAACATAGCTCATATTTGGCTCATCTTGACTGCCAGTTCAGAAACTGAGGGGACCTGCAGGTGGCTACTTGCAAATTGGACTTCTGCACATCCTATTTGAAAGAAAGCCAGAAGTAGTTGAGTTCTGCACTGGCTGGATAATCAATGTGGTTGTTAAATGTGTATCCTGCAATTTTCAGCATAAATAGTGCAGCTAACAACAGTATAGTTTTTTAATGATGACATTGTGTTGGACTGTCTGAATGGCAGTCAGTTCTCATGGATAAGAAGTAGGTGTATGCTCTGAAACAGGCACATGTCAGTTTAGAAGTAGTCAAGGGTTAGAGATGCCAGACATAGGTGCACAGTCAAAAGCATACAGGGATCAAGTTCTAGGGCAGCAATCAGGGATCAAAGGCAGCAGAAGCTTAGACAGCCAGTCTTGCCATTAGCTGCCTCAGGCAGCTGATTTTGGGGCATCAAATTATTGGTTATTTAATTCATAATTACTTTGTTTTTACTGCCAAGGAGTGGGAGATATTTTCTGCTGCAAGTGTCAAAATAACTTGACTGGTCTTGGGTACTGTGCACCCCAATTGCTGCTCTGCCTTAGGCAGAAAAATGTCTTGAGTTAGCCCTGGACAGGAAATTTCCTCATACAAGAGATGAACTGTATAAACTTAAGGAGCAAGCTGTGAGGCTAGGGCTGTATAGGGGTGAGGTAGAGTGGATGGAGGGCTTGACCTTTGGACTCTGCTGACTGAGTACTGGTGTACTGAGTACTGACAGGCTAGTGCAGCAATCTACAAGGCACTATCAAAACGTTAGTCTTGCAGTGGTAACGGAGCGCTGGTAGTACAGAAGGTAAGGCACCAGAACCTAACACCTGGGAAGCCCCAGGTCAAGACACACATATGTTCACATGCACACCAACACCAGCACGCTAGCAGAAGCTAATTAAGAGACGGGACAGGGATAATTAGGACACTTGTAATTCATGAGGTTCAGCCTCCCTTTGCTTATGTGAGTTTACAGCCATGGGGATGGGCAGACTAAAAAACAAACAAGCCCAGAATATTAAAATACATTGCTGCTGCCATTTTACTCTTAAGTTTTTCTGTCTTTCACAGGGATGACTTTAATATTAAAGTACTTCAGGCTTTTGTTGAACTCCATGAGTTTGCTGATCTCAATCTTGTACAAGCCTTAAGGTGAGCACATTTTTTTAAAAGCCTCTCTTAAAACTTTTTCCTAAACATTTTTGCAATTTTTAAGCAGAAGCCACAAAAATAGCTAATTTTGTCATTATGCCATCTTTACCTTGATCTATGGGTTTAAGCCAGCATACTTGGGGACAGGATTAGTGTTGCAGTTTTCTTCCCTACAAATGGAGAAAGAACAATTTAGTAAACAACACAAGTGTGCGTGAGAGAGATTACTGAAATGGAAGATTATGGATCATGTAGATAAAGAAAATGGGAATTCCAGAAAAGTAGCCATATTGATCAGTAGCAGCAAATAGTGTTAGAAACATCCTTGGCTTACTATGTTTTGAATCTTTATCACTGATTGCATGAGGTGGTCTTCTAAACATTGGGCATTGTTTATTTTTACCCAAAGAGAGAAGAACTTGAGTTGCAAGTTTGGCATGATGTTTGGCATGATATAAATTCTGTTACTTAAATAATTCAATTTTATCCTCACATAATTTGTTTTAGGGTGCATTTCAATATTGTCTTTTGAAGGGTCAAAAGGCTGTTATAAGCAGAGCAGCATTGCTGGCAGCAGTGTTAATGAACTCTATTAAAACTCAGTCTTACAGAAAGACCTGGTGGAGATAAGTGATGACCCTGGCTGCCTTCACACATAATGTTAACCCATAGTTTAGCATTACGAAGGTGAATTTGTGTGAGTCTTGGCTGTCCTGCCTGTTCTCCTCTTCCCCTCTCCTTGACATGGCTATGCAGTGAGGAAATTGGAGGCTTCTTTTCCAGTTAACTACAGTTTAGTGTTGTGGCCAAACCCTAAACTGTGGCTAATATAAACTACAGTTTACTAATATAAGCCAGTTTCATAAAACATGGTTTGACATTTGCTTATTTTAGTAAGTCATAGTTAATATTAACCATGGTTTATCCAGATTGGGATGTCATGACAAATTGTGATTAGTCTAAAAATGGAAGGGAAGGTTTCAAAATTGTCCATGCTGTGAAATCATGTGTTTGTATAAATCAAGATATGGTTTGGTTTACCTTGAAAACAGCCTTTCCCTTCAGCTGTGGAGGCTCTTCAGAGAGACAGAGAGGTCTCTTGTCTGAAGAATCAGCAAACAACACATTGGACGCTTGTCACAATAAACCATAGTTCATGGTTTATCGTAAATTTTATTTATTTATTTATTTACTGTTTGATTTATATCCCGCCCTTCCTCCCAGCAGAAGCCCAGGGCGGCAAACAGAAACGCTAAAAACACTTTAAAACATCATAAAAACAGACCTTAAAATACACTAAAACAATGTTAAAAATATATTTTTTAAAAAAATTAAAAACATCTTTTAAAAAAGGGTATTATTAAAAAAAACACATATTAACAAGCAATTCTAACACAGATGCAGACTGGGATAGGTCTCAACTTAAAAGGCTTGTTGAAAGAGGAAAGTCTTCAAAAGGCACTGAAAAGATAGCAGAGATGGCGCCTGCCTAATATTCAAGGGGAGGGAATTCCACAGGGTAGGTGCCGCCACACTAAAGGTCCGTTTCCTGTATTGTGCAGAATGGACCTCCTGATAAAATGGTATCTTCAGGAGGCCCTCACCTGCAGAGCGCAGTGATCGGCTGGGTATATAAGGGGTAAGACAGTATTTCAGGTATCCTGAAATGCACCTTTATTGTCTGTTTTGTCCTAAATGCGCCTTTATTGTCTGTTTTGCTCCTCCCCACAAGCACTGGGAGGAAACAAACTAGGAACCCTGGCTTAACATTATGTCTGAACCCAGGTTCATGTTTGTTTTCCTCAAAATAAACCATATTTGTACTCAAGATCTTGGCTTACTGATTGTGGTTTGTTGGAGTGAAACAAAGCATGATCCATGTAATATTATGTAATATACATGGTTTGTTTCCTCTGTGCACAAGTGGGATGAGTGAATGAGCCCTCTTACACTCATGGTAAACCATTAGCTATGGCTTGTTGTGACATTTGAATGGGGCCTCTGATTAACTTAAGAGCTAGGCTACCAATTTTATGTTTGGATAAACATTTTAAACCAGCTCTGACCTACTGAGGCTTAATTACTGATTAGGATGAGCTCATAACCAGTGTTAAGCTACTGCAGTAGATCATATCTGACACACAAGTTAATGTATATCTTTGCAGGCAGTTCCTGTGGAGTTTCAGACTTCCGGGAGAGGCTCAAAAAATTGATCGTATGATGGAAGCTTTTGCTTCACGTTATTGCCTTTGCAACCCTGGAGTCTTTCAGTCTACAGGTTAGTGGCACTGACTTTCCTATCAATATTGTTTTTATTGTGTCACTAGTTTCAGGTAAAAATTGATGCAAAGTAAGCTAAAAACTTTAACAATCTGGTTGGTTAACACAAGTCACAGATGCCCATGGTATATGTGTGCGTGGGTGTGTGTAATCAAGTATCTAGTTTCTCTGCTGTCTTTTATTGACACATACAGGGCAAAGAATCAAAGTGCCATTGGAAGGGGTGGCTAGAAAATAATAGTCAGCTATTATGACATTTTAAATAAATTTATCCTCTTTGGGGATAACAGACACAACTTTGCAGGTACTTTAGAGGCCGTGATGGTCAGAAATGGTTGTTTCCCACTCTGAATCAGGAGTTTTTTCTATATGGCAGTCAAAATCCAAGACTGAGTCTTACAAATGTAGAATTCTCTAATATTCTTGTTCTAAAGCCTAGGAAAGTGTGCTTGATGTCTATGTATAGGTTTTGTTGGATGGGGAATTTAAATTTTAAGCTCTCCATAAGTCCTAAATCATCTAAGATGGCTTCCATAATCCAAAATGGCTGCCACCATAGCAATCTACAAAATTGCGGGATGAAACTTTTATCATAAATATACTGTTGTGGGAAAATGAGAAATGAGGAGAGATGTGTGATAATAATATATGGTTGTTATGGATATGGTAATTCAAGGGGTCCTCTCCCCCCCTATGCACACTCACACTAACACACCCATAAAACTTTTCTATGTTGGATATTATTATATAAATATAATAATATCTCTAGAGCAGGGGTGGCCAAACTTGCTTAACATAAGAGCCACATACGATTCACTTCAGATGTTTGAGAGCCGCAAGACATGAACAAATACTACACACACGTTTTTATTGTTACATGCACATTTTGTTACAAATATTTTATATAAATATTAAGAAATATATGTACGTAATAATATTTATTAATGTATGTAGTTTTTAAACTGTTAATTTGTATTAGTTTCAATAATCACAAAGTACACATGTCTATACCAAATGTTTTCAAAATCCTGAATGATTATTGTTTTTACTATATTGAGCATATTTAATACGGTAATGAACTATGGAAACATCTAAGACAAATATGCAAATAAAAGGGATAAAAACAGATATTTTAATGATATTTATTTGTCTTAGTAAATATCTGGTCAAAACATGGAGGAAAATATGTAAACCAATAAAATTAGAGATATTTCAATCAGATACCACCTTACAAAATTACACATATATGTCAAAGAGCTGCATGTGGCTTGTGAGCCATGGTTTGGCCACCCCTGCTCTAGAGTAATAATTGTGAAAATGAAGAACCCATAGATCATAGCAACATAAAGAAGTTTTACAGTCATGTATTAGAGAGGACAGCGACGCAGTTCAAAAAATACTGAACATTGTTGGGGAAGTAGTAGCCAATCCATCGACTGGTGGTGAACTAAGAAGTTTTTCAACAGGTAAATCTGCTATACCTAAGATAAAGGATGACCTTCTTTTAACGCAGAGAAAAGAGGAATAGAAGCCTTCAATCAATTTGTTCAAGACCATTGTACATTCAATGCATGTACCAATTTTTTTTCTCCACTTCCTGAACTGGGACTTAAAACATTCAAAGATCTCACAAAGATAAAGTCAATGCAAAAGATAGACCCCTTCCACTGAAACAAGATTTTGCACTTTTTGCTAGAATGGCTGTTTGGGGCACGTACAAAAAATTGATATGAAGCCTGTTTTTTCATACCCATTGGGACCCCTACCCTGGTCTCTGAGTGATGCGTTTTCTCATCCCAGGAAGATAAACAAGGAACAACTCCTCAATTATCTCATTAAAGATGTCCAGGCTGAAGACAAGTACCTAGAGCTTGCCATATCAGTGTCTGACAGAATGACTATTTGCTAGATAGGGCAGGAGGACATTCTCTATTAGGAATGACTCCTACTGGTTTTGACAGGTAAGATCTTCAAATGCTTTTGCCTCCTCTCGGGGGGGAACAAGTTGTCCTGCCTTCCAGATCGACCCTGCCTGTGGTCTGTGAAAGGTTGGGTCTTTTTGCTGTTGTTCAAATCATTTGTATTTTTTTTTGCCTTTTTTGAGTTATTTGTTCATTTTTTCTCCTCTCCTTCATTCCTCAGTTTTTCTGTCTCTTGTTTTTGCCCCTCACCACTAGGCCCTTTTCTTTCTCCTGCCTTTACAACCACTGTTTTGGGGAGGGAGTGTGAGGGACAAGACTGCCTGGCTGGGTGTTTAGGACCGCTTTTGCAGCTTGGAGATCACAGAGCTTGGCAAGCCGCTGCACTTTACTGCTATTATGACTGCCACTTGGTAGACTTTGCAGGTCTGACTGGCCCAGTAGCTCCGTGGGGACCGCATTTCTGCAACACTTGTACCTGGCTCCCCTTCGCATTGCCTGCTTTGGTGCTGTCATCTGGACTTTGGCCTCGGGGGTTGAACAGTGCTCATGTGAGGGCAAAGCGCATCCGTAGCAGCTTCCCACACTTTTGATAGCTGCGGAGGACAGCCACGGCCTCCATTTTAATGGCCTCCTCTGCTGCTTCAACAGTCTCTTGCCATGCCTCTTGTTACGTGGGAGACATGTCTGACCAAAATGGCTCATTACTAGCAGAATCCAGGAGGCTGAGAACAGTTTCTTCACCTGCTCCAAGCGGGAGCAGCGAGGGTGTGTGTGTTGAGTACTCTGTTTCATGGCAATGGCCGTAATGTTTTTCTGAGTTCCTCAGATTCATGTCCTGGGTTAAGTCTTGTGCCTTTCCTATCATGTTGCTTCCTATGTCAATCATGGGCTTTTCTCCAAGGGTTTCTCTCATGGCTATCCCTCTGTTTTTCCAAGAGGTTAAGGACTCGCTCCCTCATGGTAATTGGGGGGGGGAGCCTCTTCACAGAAAGCCTATAAAGGAGGCACCATTCCAGGAGGCACAAGGGAAAGAGATCCCACAAGTAGTAGTTCTGTGGGCTCTCCTTCCTCCCTCTGTCCCGGTTCTCCTTGTGCAGTTGGCTAGAACTGTGTTGCAAGGGCAGATGGTGCTGATCATGCTTTTGTCCTCAACAGTTCCCTGAAAGGAAGAGGGAGCACTCCCTGACTCTTATTGTTCACCCTCTGATCCTGCTAGGGGGGAGGGTGGACTTTCTGAGGAAGAAGGGCTGGAGGTTCAGCCTCAACCAAAGTGTCTTGCCTGTGAAGTTCTCTCAGCCCCTACTGGGAAAAAGCATGGAGGTCTTATAGTTTACTGGGGTTGGAGGATGTTTAATTCATCAGCTGTGGGGACAGTGAAGGTTTTCCCTTCCACTTTTGGTAAACCTATCACAGTTTATTTTCCTCTGGCTTTTGTGTCATATGGAAAGCTCAATGGTCTACCCTAATAAGACTATAGTTGCTAGGGTGGCTACAAAGCACTATAACCTTTCTGCCTGCTCATGAATAGGGATGGGTGAGAATTTCAATTCAGTTCAAATGTCAAGCAGAATTTATCAAATTCGCAATTTCCGAAACAATATGAGAACCAAAACACAGTCATCCTTCGAAATTTGCATTTATTAGAATTTTGGGATTCAGTTTGCCAACTAAACAACATTTACAAAAATGCATATATTAGGGGAAAGTGTTCAGAAAAATGAATACACGAGTGAAAATAACATGCAAAAAGGCATTATGTGACGAGAAATGGCTTGCAAAAATGTGTACCTTTGCCAAAACTGCCTACAAAAACGTGTTTATTTGGAGAAATTTGCACTAAAATGGTGGAGAATTTTCATGAGGATTCTTTAAAAAAAATTCACAGATCACTGTAGAAATGTAGAGAACTGAATATTAACATTGGAAAAATGAGAAACTGAGAGAACCGAAACAGACAGATCTTTCCATCTCTACTCATGAATCAGTTGTGCTATTATCAGCGTGGAGGAGTGAGTAACCTTGTTTTTCTGGTGTATACTCAGAGGTGGTTTACCATTGCCTTCCTCTGAGTTTGGATGCATCTTAGTCTGGTGTCTCAGCTTGGACCATTCCGCCTTGGGTGCCCCTGCCAGGAGTCTAGCCTCTTGGTCTAGACTCACATTGCTCTCAACTTCTTCAGCACTCTCAAACCCCCTCACCACATTAAGGTGTGCATCCTAGAGGGGGCTTTTGTGGTTAGAGGTTATATATAGTCCCAGGAAATTAAGGGGCCTCCCCCTTGGTGGAAATCTCTGTACAGGAGACACAAGGGCAAGGGGTACTTGAGTCTACGAGTAGGAGATTTCACAGTTCTCCTTCAAGCAGCCATTCTGTAGGATCTCCCTTGAGCTCCTCCAGCAGTTTTTTATCTGGGTTATGTGGAACCAGCCAGTAAGACGTCTGTGGCTGCTTCTGCTTCGAGTTTTCAGTGGAGGCATTGTGCTCTGCACCTGAAATGTTCCCCCTGACTCGTTGGCTGTGGCCCGGACAATTTTGGTGTAAAACAAGGAACAGCCTATGTGCCTGAGCCCACTTCCTAGCTCCTGGCTGCAGGTGCTTGTTTGTTTTTCCTACAACACTTCAATACTGTTTGGAAGGCTGAATGGGTTCTCTTCTTGAAGTTTGGGGTTCCTTTACCCAGGATATCAGGTAAAGCAATGAGTGCTAATCTAGATTTGGGAGATTTGAAATCACTCAAGTTTGTGATGTCTAAAGTTTGAACCCAATACAGGTGGCAATGGATCCCCTCTTCCTTGTGCCCAACCCTGTTATGCCTGGGGTCAAGGCATGGGGTTGTGGATACGTGTAGTGTACTCACTGAAGAACGGTCATATGTCATGTCAGAGTGTGGTTATCTGAAGGACCAGTGTATTCTCTCTGTATGGAGGGGATACATCAAATGATTCCCTCAAATCTTGTCGACCTTCAGATTGGCTGTGTCTGTTCCCTCCTTCCTCTGAAGCCTCAGGGGTGAGATATCTAGGGAGGATGTGTTCCAGAATTGTTTCTGTGGAAAGGTTAGACTTTTTCTCCTCGGAACAGACGGGGATGTTCTTAGTCTGGGCAGAGATGGGGAAGTAAGCCCTAGCTGAGGAGTTTTCCTGCCCTTTTTCTCTGAAGCTACTACAATATCAGCATCAAATTGCTTCCTGTTATTATTTATATTTATTGCCTGCCCTTCACCAATAAGTCCTAAGGCAGATTTCAAAATCTAAAATATAATATACAAAAAAATTAAAACACATTTCAACACAGTTTAGAGAGCTAACTCTCCCTCCTCAAGGCCTGAAAGATCAGGACCCAGGGAGTGTTTCCAGGGCAACAGTAGAAGATCCTTTCAATTCCCCTAGGGGGCCACAATCTGTAAAGGTATACTGTAAATGGAAAATCCCTCAGGTTTTTTCTTGAGGATAATTATGAGGATTATTACCCCCATCCCTAGGAGAGGCCCTGCAATACGTAAATGTGGATGTATTAACAAGAGCGGTTGACTCTTTTCAATAGCTACAGTTTATAATAAATTATGATGATTACCTCATGAATCCATGAAGAGTTTGAGTGCCTCCCCCAAAGGATGGCGGTTAGCTACTCTTGTGGATGAAACTGAAATATAGGCTTGTCCTTTTTTCTAGTTTCATGAGGCTCTGTCTTAGGTGCAACTGGGCCTTTTCAGTGGCTGTTTTATCAGGGTTTCAATATACTGGCTTAAGGTATAAGTAGAGCTCAGTTTTGTGTACAATATGTGTAACAATATGTGTAACTTGGCTTGCACATGATGATGCATACAGTCTCAGGTGATGTTCTGTTTTTTCTGCCTAAACCTTGGCCAGTTATGTTATAAAGTGTATGTTTTAAATATAAAATAGTCCTAGATAGTCCCTTTCTGAGGATATTTTATTAGAATCAAGGAGAAGATGCTTGTTTCTGTATTGTCTAATTAAGAGGAAAAGCAGTTCCAATCCTTCTAGTCCTTTATGTCCCTTTAAACAAAGGTTTGATTATGGGGATGGTTGGTGCTGCACAGGTTGCCATGGCATGGCATGTTTGTGACAGCACACATAAGTTTGAGAAGCTTCATTTAGCCGGAGAAGCTTCTTTCTCAGAGTTTTGGCTGATGTCAAACCGTTCTGGAGTATAGTAGCTAAATTTACTGGATATGATGGTGTCTCAACACCTGATGGTCTCAGGTGATAATCTCGTCTGATGGTTGTGGTTCTTCTCTGTCCTTTCAGCAGTTTCTGCTTCCATCCCAAGATCCTATTCCAGCAAAGGTGGGAATTCAGGTGTCCATTCCAGGAGTTGAGGGAGCTACAGTGGTAGTTGTTCTCTCTCCAATTAATGGAATGAGTGGGAGGAGCTGCAGAGACTGATCCTGACTACAGATTCCAGCTTGTTCAGTTGGGGTGCTCTTCCCATCCAGGTAGTCACCCTGGGGTCAACAGCCTAGGGTTTCAGGTCATTTGCCTGGACCTGACGTCCTTGGCTTTGGATGTTCAGGGAGCCTGTCTGTCTCAAGCAGTGGGGTGTCCAGCCCCACCTGGAGGTGTTTTCTCTTCTGTGGCTGACCCAGCAGCTCTGGAGGTTAAGGATGTGCTGCGGCTTTTTCTCCAGGAGAGGGTCAGCAAGGGGCTGGGCTTACAGCACCATTAAAATACAGATTGCTGTTTTAAGCAGTGTTCTAGCCAGTTTGGGTGATCCAACCTTGTCTTCACACCTCTTTCAGAAACATTTCATGAAAGGTTTGGCCCTGGTTTCTCTCCAGGGGCACACCATTTTCTCTCTTGAGGGTTGAATTGTATCCTCGCTGTTCTGATGGCCACTTGTTCAGTAGATTTTGTCCCTTAAGATGGTATTTCTGGTGGCAATATATGTCAGCCAGAAGGCTGTCAGTGTTAGAGGTCATGTCTTCCCATGCATAGCTTGTATTTTGTTTTATTTTTTCCATCCTGTTAATGTGGCAGTGTAATCTGATACACCTTTTCATGCCTAAGGGTTGCCCCAACTACTCTGTTGGTCAAGTGCTTGAGTGTACCAGATCCCTGCGGGATTGCTTGGCTGCTCCCCCCTCTCTGCATCATTGATTGGCATGGCTTTGAGTTTTGGTGTTCTCTTGCCCTTTCAGCATCCTCAGCCTTGGGGGTTCCTGGGGGCTTGAGCAGTGTTCATGTACAGCCGGCTGCTCCCTTCCCCTGGCTGTGCAGGGAGTGTTGTGTTGTGGCATCAATGGCTTTGCCTGCTGCTCCTGCCTCCTCTGGTTGCAGTGGTCATCCACAAGGGGGGGTATAGTCGGATTTGAGTGCCTCTTTCTCTGGTGTTGAGCAGCGATCTGAGGCAGGAACTTCTGCAGATGGAGTGAGTCACCGGGTGTTGCCATACATTTGCTCGGGAATGGTGACACCAGCGGCATGCGGGGAGGGTTCCCCATTGTGGATATTTGTAGAACTGCCACCTGGGCCTCTTCACAGACTTTCGTGAAACATTACAACGTGGCTCATATTCCTCAGCTTATGCTGAGTTTGGAAGGAAGGTCCTTCAGAGGGTGCTGCATACCTAGATGGGGGCAAAGGAAGCCCACCTAGTGGTTGTGTTTACTGCTCTGCTGTATCCCTATTAGAGAATGACCTCCAGCCCTATCTAGCAAAAATGTAAATTTTCCTTACCTTGAATTTCTATCTGTAGATAGGGCTGGAGGACATTATGGCCACCTCTCATTCCTCTGCAGCATCTCTCTGGAGGGAGGGGTTTTGGGTTTGCAGAACATATGCCACCGCCATACATTTTCATATGATCTTTAGATTTGAATATTTTCCACCATGGGTTGTTATTTGCCTTGGGTTTTCTGGTTTCCATTCTTTCTCTGTTACCAGTTTTTTCAGTGTTCATTGTTCCTGTTGTTGGGTTCCTCACCGGAATCTTAAGATGGGGTTGAGGGATTGTCTTTGCTCTGCCAGGTCAGTCTGGAGGGTGGAACAACTCCTCTCCATGGAAAGGAGGGAGAAGGATTTGAAGACCCTGTTTGTCAAGACCAGTAGGAGGAGTCATCTCTATTAGAGAATGTTCTCCAGCCCTATCTACAAATAGAAATTCACAGTAAGGAAAATTACCATTTCCTACAGAAAACTTCTCCTGCCCAGAGTGAGAGATTTAGCTCATTGGCACATAAGGTATTCCAGAAGGTCACATAAGTGCCAAGCAGCAGAGTGGATGTGGTGTTCTAGGTATACAACATGTCTTCCATTAGAGACACTGAGAGAAACCACAGATCAAAGAATGCTGTACCATTAGGGGTAATTTACAGCAGCATTATAGGGTCATAGAAATCATTTGAGAATCACAAAACAGAACTTGTCAAATTTCTTGTCAATGCATGGAAAAAAGACATTCAGAGACATGCTGAGTGGTAAAGAATTAAATGTAACAGTTGGTGAAGTGTGTTGACAAATTTGTAAAGAAGGTACCACTCATATTCCAGAACTTACTTGTGTACATGAAGAGGCTGATACCAGGATGATGGTACATGCCACACATGCAACACACAAAAAGTACGTCTTGCACACTGATGACACATGTTAAAGTAATTTTGCTCTGCCAATACCATTCAGTAAACAAAAGTGGTTATGTCTACTCCAGAAAGCAGTCAAAAGTCTTTATTTTGAGTTATGAACTTGTGATGCAGAAGATTCAGCATCTGCTTCCTGATAATGTCCCTCTGCATGATTTCTTAACAGTGCTTCCTGGTATGCATGCTTTGTCCGAATGTGATTCAGTTTCTGCATTTTGTGGTGAAGAAAAACTGGGTATTCTAAAGTTGTTGCTGAAATCACCGAAACGTTTTAAAGCACGCATGCAGTTCAGCTCGTCTTGGGATGTAGAAGAAGAAACGTTTGCAGCAATAGAATCACTGGTGTGCCCATTGTATGGCAAGAAGATGTGTGATGTTAAACTATTATGATACAAGTTACATTGCATAAAGAATGGTGATATGCATCCAGAAGCTATGCCTCCATGCCGTACATCCTTGCGTCTTCATATTCAATTTGGAGACATGTTGTTGTTCCAAATCTTGAAATACCCTTTCCAAATGGACATGGTTCGATTATCACTGATGACTACCCAGTAATGAAATGCCTCAGTAGCAAAGCTGCACTGGACAAGATTTTAGAGTTTTTGGCATGTAAATATGGGAAATCATGTGTCGTCAAAAAGTGTTGCTGTTTAACACCAGGGCTGAAGTGCCCTGACATGTGCAAGATAAAGTGTGACAATGTGGAAGAAGGAAATGATTAGACAGCAAGAAATACAGTTAACCGATGTAATATTGATGGAAATTTATTATTGTTTTTGTTCCAAATAACATTTTTCTTGGAAATATATGTGTATTGTATTTTTTATGTGATCACATAACTTTCCCAGCATTATGGAGTGGGAGCAGGTGTGGTTCCCATAGTTTGTAAATCATTATGGTGGCAGCCATTTTGGATTATGGAAGCCATTTTCGATTATTCAGGACTTACAGAGAGCTTAAAATTTAAATTCCCCATCCAACAAAACTTATACATAGACACCAGACACACTTTCCTAGACTTTAGAACAAGAATATTGCCGAATTCTAAATTCATAGGACTCAATCTTCGATTTTGGCTTATATAGAAAAAGCTTCTGATTCAGAGTGGGCAACAGCCATTTTGGACCATCATTATATGCCTCTAAACTACCTGCAAAGTTGTCTTTGTTATTTCTGAAAGAGGATAAATTCAGTCCTACCTAACTGACTATATGGGATGTGCAGGGGTAAAGGATAATAAGCGTTGGCTTGATTCAGATGTAATGCCAAACCATCAAGAGCCTCATGCTTATGCACTCCCTCCTTTCCTTACATGCTCCAATTAATTTAGGATTTCCTCTTTCTTGCAAACTGGATTTGTATCTGAATTACGGTCTGAAATTGCTTTCCAGCCCAGGATTGCGAACCAGCTTCAAACAGTGGCTTGCAATTTTAATTTGGAGGGGAACTACAAACCACAGTTTACTGATTAGTTGTAATGGGAAACTGTGGTTTGCTCTGAAGAGGAGGAAATAAATTGAAGTGGAGCATATAAGAGGAGGAGAGATCACATGAGCCCAGGTTCATTCATATAGCCCAGTCTCTCCACTGATGCCCACAGTTAACTCTCAAGGGACACCTAATGGGAGTAGTGAAATATGAGCTTTGGTCAAGAAAGTAATGTGCTGTTATTTTTACAAGCTTATTGTTATTTTTTACTTTAAAAAAGGAAAAGAAAGGGAAAATGAAGTGTTTTCATTAGGTACTGGTGTAACAAGGTGCAAGAAAATAATAAAATAAAAAAAATATGAGCTTCGAGAGACAAATATTCATCTCATGTAATGTAGTCTGCCTTGGGATGTTAACTAGCTATAATTAAGTTTCAGAAAGTTAAAAATAATTTGTAAGTAGTTCAGGCATGCTGTTTTCTAAAAATAATAATCTTAATACATTCAATTTAACTTCCCCTTCTGTGATGTACATAAGAACTTGGGGTACAGAGTTCAAAACTCAGATTGCAAAGTGTGGCTTCTCTCTTTGCTGGAGTTTTGGGAGAAGAGAAAATGCTTCTTATGACTTGCTTACTTGTTAATAACTAGTCATGGGCTGGTTTTACAAAGAGTAATCGTTCCACTTTGATGTTGCATTTCAGATACGTGCTATGTGCTGTCTTTTGCAATCATTATGTTAAACACTAGTCTACACAACCACAATGTAAGAGACAAACCAACAGTGGAGAGGTTTATATCTATGAATCGAGGTATTAACGAGGGCGGGGATCTCCCAGAGGAATTGCTACGGGTAAGCTGCTTTTAAAATGGCAAATCTGCTGACTTCTTGCTTTTGATGTGGAGCCAAGAAACAAAGGCATCAATTCTGGCACTGATCTCTATGGGAACCAACACAGTAGAATTTATTTCATGTAACACTGGATCTCTGTAGAGGGAAAGATATTGTTATTCATCTATCCATTCTCCAAGGGTGGCACACGTAGCCCCATTACTCACTCAATAACACTGTGAGAGAGACTAAATTGAGAATGACTGACTTGCCTCGACCTTTTGTGGTTCTGCAGGAAATTGCACCACAGTCTTAAGTCCACCACTCTAGCCATTGCACCCCCAGTGGCTTTTGCTTAGTGGTCTCAGCTCCTCCCTTATGCAGCATATTTGAACTCTCTCATATGAGCAAAGGGCTTTAAACTGTGATAGTCCCCCATTCATCTGTATAATCAGCTGTGGTACATTAGAAGCTGTTTTCTACTGAGTCAGACCTTTGGTCCATTAGCACAGAACTGACTATGCTATCTGTTAGTGGCTCTCTAGAGTTTCAGACAGCCCTATCTAGAGATGCCAGGGGTTGAACTTGGGACTTTTTTTGCTTGCAAAACACGGGGTGATGTTCAGTGCT
Source organism: Rhineura floridana (assembly GCF_030035675.1). Classification (NCBI taxonomy): domain Eukaryota; kingdom Metazoa; phylum Chordata; class Lepidosauria; order Squamata; family Rhineuridae; genus Rhineura; species Rhineura floridana. The sequence goes on from NC_084496.1 coordinate 15,660,884, forward strand.
AGTCCTATTCTGAGTAGTCTTGTTGAAGTGAATAGGCATTATTAACTTAGGTTTATTAATTTCAATGGGCCTACTCTGGGTAGGACTTAGTTGAGTACAAGCCATGTGTTCTACCACTGACCCAGCTTTGAAGAGTATCAGATGCTTCCAACACTAAAGGTTAACTGTATCGCCTGTCATCATTATAATTTGTTGACCAAATTAGCCTGAGCTTCCTCCCTCTCTGTCCCCCACCACAGTACCTCTATGTCCCACTCAATCTGGCAAGATCTTTACATATCATTTTGAATAACAAGTGTGTATCTTGCAGGCAGATACTTCTTCCGGCAACTCTCCAAAGTAGAACTTCTATTTTCAAAGGAGATATCTCTTATTCCTTTAGCTTTCTGTGGAGCAGATGCTTCTCAGTGAGAGATTCATACAACCACATTTCATCTAATTCACATGTAGTCCTGGTGTGTTTTGAATGGTTGAACATGTTTGCAGATTCTTTAATCAGCAATCCATTTGTTTTTGCCTTCTTCATAACTGTTGAACCATTCACATCTCCAGAATAATATATGCACACCTTAGCCATGAAAAGTGAAAAGCTATCAACAAATATGTTTCTCAGAAAAGAATGGACTTTGGTTTCTCATTGAGAAAAGACCTCAAAGAGAAACCAAAGTCCACAATCTCTTGGCTGCACCTTGCAAGGTGGTGTTAAACTCTCCCCCCCTCGTTTTCTTCCAGAATTTATATGAAAGCATTAAAAATGAACCCTTTAAAATTCCAGAAGATGATGGGAATGATTTAACTCATACATTTTTTAACCCAGACCGAGAAGGTTGGCTGCTGAAATTAGGTCAGTAAGTGGATACTTCTTCCTGATCCTTTACTTTGTGTTTTTAGCATGTGCTGCTTTTGTTGTTTTGCCCCCACTACAGTGTTGAAAATTTAATGCAGTGGAATTAATATTAGCTTCTGTTCAAAATATTTACTCTGAAAGTATTGCCAACCACTTAACACAATTATTTTGTATTATTACTGCTTTATTATCCCTCCCCGTCTCCAAATTAGTGATTTTAGTGAAGTTTGATTTCCGGCATTTTTGGGTTGAAAATCTCAGCCGAAGGAGAGCCTTACCTTATTTAGAAGTAGCAGAAAGTGATAAAATTACAGTTCTCTTTAACTTTAAACCATTCCCAAGGCAGCTGTCATGTTGTTTCACAATTAGTTTTTTTGTGAACACACACACAAAAAATACCTTTCTTCCAAAGGTTATTCCTGTATGTCTTTAGTTTCTTTTTCTGTACTTGTGCATTTCTGTTGGTTTGATTTTTGGCTGTGATTTTTTTAACGAGTGGTTTAAATGTGCCTTCTTGTTTTCCTTATGGCCTATGACCTATCACCTTTCTGTTCTGTGACTGGCTGTCTGCTTATTCTGCATTAGGAGGTACGTAACTGATGGGTTTCAAGCCCCTCTGTCTTGTTCTGTTGCTCATTCTCTCTTTCATTTTACCTCCCCCCTTTCCTCCTTCTTGCTCAGATTCCTTTATTACAGCTTTTGTGGGATTTCCATGCTTGTCACTTAATGTCACTAACTTTAGTCTGGTGAAGCCAATGGGATTCTGCTGATGTGTAAGAATGCAAAATGTTAGCTGTTTGCTCACCTGTTGAAATGCTTAGCAACTGACCACCTTGACATTCAATACCAGTTCTGTGCAGCTTGATCCCTGTGCAGTTGGTGAGCTAAGTATAGTGCCCCCATGTACTGTATGTATAATCTGACATACTCTTTCTATATCCCTAGCCAAGTTTATTGTACATTTCCCTTCTACTTTTGATGCCTCTGTGGGAGGCTTGAATAAATTCTTGGAGGTTCGTCTGCTTGGTTGTACTTGGGTCACAGAGAGCTATTTCAGCCTTAAAAATAATCATGTTAAAGGTTAAATGCCATGGGCTTATCAGAGGATTTATCTGGACTGGAGTTTGTTGGATTAGGAAGTGGAAACATTCACGGTTGGTTGTTGAGATGAAGAGCTGTTTACATAAATGGTAAAAGCACAGTGTTGCATCTGAAGAAAAGCTCTGGAATCATCTCACAGGAAATAAATCTGAGAGGAAGGTTTATTTCGTACAGCCAGCACATGGTTCAGAAATATTGTTTTCTTGCACAAAGGATTTTGTGTTAAGATGTTAGAGCACCCACTTTTTGAACAAGCTTTTTCATCTGAACTGTATAATAAACCCAGAAGTCTGTTTGTTCCATGCTCATTTGCATATGTGTGTTAAAGAGTTTATTTATTATTAAAGAGACAGCCATCTGTTGGGAATGCTTTGATTTGGATTCCTGCATTGAGCAGGGGGTTGGACTTGATGGCCTTATAGGCCCCTTCCAACTCTACTATTCTATGTTTCTATGATTCTATAATTTGAACAAAGTTGGAGACCTCCTAAGTCAGTAGGAATCTGAAATATTTGGTAGCTTGTTGGTGATTCAGGGCCAAAGTGTGCTGAGTCCATTCAGGAATGTTAAGCAGCTTAGTTACAGACAATCTTAATAAGACAGTCTCGCCAAAGAGCAGACTTTGATTACCAGTGAATTCAGAACTTGTTTCTGTCTTGTTTGTTTTAAAATGATGATTTAAAGGCCTAACCCCAATCTATTTTAGAAGCAGCTTCTGGGTGCTGTTGAATTTAAGATGGCAGAGGTGAAGGATGCAATGAATCTCCCTCAGCACTTTTTCAGTAGAGGGATTGGCCAGAAGATGTTTGTATTCTCCTAGTATAAAGCTGCTTTGTAAATGATTACTGAACTAAAAGAGTATGCCATGTGAAATTTGAAATGTTTAACCAGGTTCCTCACACCTGGTTGAAGCATCTGGTAAAACTGCTGACTCTCCACACATCAGCATCCCCAAATGGGATACTTAACCTACATGGGTTATGGTGGTGGCGGTGATGACAACTCAGGAGCCTCATAGCAGAGGATCAAGTTCTCAAGAAACCTTTATGCCACTTTATGGAGTTCAGATTTTGCTAGGCCGGAATGTGGATGGATTCCTGTGATGTCCTTCCCCACCTGTGACCACTAGTGATGTCTTACCACTGTCAGGCCCACCTTATGATGTGCAGCCCACCTCTGGTCACCCCCAGTCAAGAACGTCAGGTTTATTTTTACCTTTCACCGCACTAGCACCGATCTCAAAAGATCCCCCTGCTAGGCCACACTACCCAACACTCTGTATCCCTTATAGCCTATAGACTGTGCCTTAGTCTCTGCCTGGCTATCTTGTGTCTATGGGTATAGGTAATTCCCAACCCCCCCTGCAGCCTCTTGCCTCTGAAGCTTACAGCTCTGGGTTTCTCTGTGGTACTGGATACAATATCTTTTCCTCCGCCGCTGCCACCATTCAATACAATTACTGTTCAGCCTTGGTTACTCTGCCATCCCCCCTGGATTGTGTATCCCAGCTGAAGAATCAGGCTTTTAGTAAACCAAGAAATATTTATTAAGCGTTAGAAATAACAAGATTACTTAAGACTTTATTGACAAGTGTATGGTTTCATATATGTTCTCTTATGTACTTTACTTCTTAATAATTGCCTCAGAACTCCTGTTTCACTCTCTGAACAGCCACCTTATACTCTCCACACCAACCTCTCCAACACACCACCACAAAACACCACCACAACACCACCTAAACACCACCCCGATTCAACTGTCATCCTCTCATTTATACTTCCAGCCATTCAAACGCTCAGCCAATCATCCAGCATTCTACAGCCCATGTACTCCCCCCCCACTCACTCCACTTACCATATGTCTTATATTATACCAGCACTTACCATATTTACATTACAAATCAGGAACATCACAATTCCATCATCTGAAAAGGTGAGTCCCAGGGAGGTAGTCATCCAGGATTGTGGGAGGTTGTAACCAGTTACTTTTTTGGGAGCAGGGTCCCAGCCAGGTCCCTATGTGTTAGCCAATCAGCATGAAAAGGGTTTGTGCTTGCCACTAAGAAGAGGCCTTGTCCTTTTGTGCTGATTGGAGCCAAGCAGAGTAAAAGGTGAGTCAGCCACTGAGAAGACTCTTCTCAGTAGCTAACATACAGCCTCTCCTTTCATGCTGATTGGTTCCTAGGGACATCTGTTGTAGTGGAGTGTGGACTTGAGAGACAACAGGGAGAGCAAGGGAGATGAGAGAAATTAAAAAGGGGGTGTGGCTGTGAGGGGCGGGGCTGTGAGTGTCATGGAGGGACTCTGCGCTTCTGAATTCGCCATTACATTACTGGGTGAGTGATACTAGTAGATGGAACAGGAGTAGCTGAAATCATGGACTTGGTGCTTTCCCTGCTGCAGGGGAAAAATCTGGATATATGTTTAAGTGCATGTGGGTGACTTTGGGAAATGTGTCTGCTCAGAGGGTGTGTGTGTGTGTGTGTGTAAGAGGATGAAGGTAGATCGTTTCGATCGTCCCAGAGTGCAGGACATGGAATAATAGGCTCAATTTGCAGGGAGCCAAATTTCAACTGAACATCAGGAAAAACTTCCCAATTGTTAGAGTGGTACGACACTGGAACCAATTCCCTGGGGTGGGGTGGGCTCTCCAACGCTGGAGGCATTCAAGAGGCAGCTGGACAGCCACTTGTCGGGTATGCTTTAATTTGGATTCCAGCACTGAGCAAGGGGTTGGACTCAATGGCCTTATAGGCCCCTTCCAACTCTGTGATTCTAAAGGCTTATCCAAATGGAGCGGGATAATCCACGGTTTCCATATTCGGTTTGTCATCTGATAGTCCTCACTTTGCCTTTTAGTTCGTTCTTTCCCAATTAAAAAAAACCCGCTTTTTTGCACACGCAGCGTTTTTTTGCTTTTTCCAAGCTCCGCCTCTAAAACCTCCCCCTATCAACCACTTGGTCAGCAAAAAAATTACATATGCTCCTCTCCCCCTTTGCAACGAAGCACAATATGGCTGTAAAGGAGTTCTCGCCTTGGAAGAAAAGGTTGCTGGTCGGTTTCATGCCTACCTTGTTTGTATTTGGGATATTATGCTTAAATGAATGTATGCTTTTCTGCCTTTATTGATATTTAAGGAGATACACACGCTGGCAATTGCATTTATTTCTCCAAAAAAGCAAGAAACGTGTCACACCCCCTCCTTCTCCCTTTCCTTCCCGGATAATGAAATTTACAAAGCTTTCTGGAGCAGGCTTGAAACCGACCAGAAGCCCTTTTCTAAGTTTGTATTTGCGATATTGCACTTAAACGAATGTATGCTTTTCTGCCTTTATTGATATTTAAGGAGATACACTCGCTGGCAATTGCACTTATTTCTCCAAAAAAGCAAGAAACTGTCACCCCCCCTTTCCTTCCCACAGAGAATGAAATTGACAAAGCTTTCCAGCAGGCTTGAAACCGACTAGAAGCCCTTTTCTAAGTTTGTATTTGCGATATTACACTTAAACTAATGTATGCTTTTCTGATTTGAAGCAAAAACCCCAGCAAGTACAATGAAATTGACAAAGCTTTTGGAGGCAGGCTGAAATTGACCACCCCACTTTCTCGCTTGCTGTGCATTGCAGATCTCACCCAGAGTGGCCACCCAGTTTGCAGGCTGGCAAAAAATAAAATGCATCTGTGCAGTAGTTGCAGACCCCCCCCCCAACACCCCACCATTGCGATGATTGGTTCAATTTTCCCAGGCTTATTCTCGCACCTGCGCAAAAGTGCAGATACGTGATTGGCTGGAATGAGGAGAAGGGGCAAGGGGAAACGCTCAAGAACCGCCCATCAGCTGTAAAGTCCGCGGTATTGCATCCTAACTCCTGAAGGCACAGTGGATGATTCCCGATTTTAAAGAGCAAATCACATTTTTGCCGGTATTGCAAGGAGCGGATTTAACCGGCGAAAATGCGTAACAGCACAAGACGTCATTTGGACGACCGAAAAATAATGAACACACATAGCAGGCGTTTCACACATTTTGAAGTCATCTGGATGAGCCCTAAGTATGAGGCTGCAGGATCTACTGATGGATCTCCAATACTGAGGCAAAGAAAATTTGGCCTTGCATCTCTGCTACTGAAGGAAGCCCAAAAAAAAGTTTGAGAGCCTCTGTTTCAAGAAGTTGGATGAATGTGCTTTTTAGACACTTTAAAAATGTTCAAGGCTTATTTTATAATACTATAAAGTTCTTGAGTTGTTTTGGAAGTGGCTGTATCAGCTGAAATGCTGCTATCTTACTCTTAATCGGGGCAATGGGGAGAGTGGTATAATGTGCTGGGTGGGCTCCCTGCTCCCTTCCTAATGTGGATAAATGAGCTCTGCCAGTTCTTGGGCTCGGCTAGAAGCAATTAGTTTTACTAACAGATAGAGCATTTTGTATTCCAGTATATGGATCTTCAAAAACCTGCAAAGAAGTTTGGAATCAGTTCATTGGTGTGATGTTTTATGAAGGAGTGTTCAGATGCTAGCTTTACATTACACAAGATCAACCACCTTCTATAATGTATAACAATGATAGCATGAGAAATTGTATGCTTGCAAGTAGACTGCAAACCGGGAAAAGCTAGCTTCAGACATGAGTTTATTTTGGGCAGTTTGTAGGCATTGCATAAGAGTTAATTGTGGGCCAATTGAGGGGGCGGTGGCTGAAAGAAAATCCTTACTTCTGCTTCTTTTAGTAGACATTCCAGCTGGACAAAGATTTCACAGGCGACAGATCTTGGGATGTAATTCTTCTGTACCAGAATGTTTTTTGTCTTCTAATAACAGTGTCTGATGGCAATAGCCCAGTTAAACTGTCTAGTACTAAAGCATTTGTTGTACATAACAACTGAGGTCTGGATTTAATTATTTCTTCTTGTGCTCAGTTTCTGGTATTTATTTTTTCCTCTCTGAGGCTTTGACTGAAGTGGAACTACTTTGCAATAGGCCACGTGAACTAGAATGTGAAAGAGTGGGGGAGTAACCAGTCTTCTACTATTACAGTTTCCCCCAACCTGGTGCCCTCCAGATTTTTTGGATGACAGCTCAAATCAGGCCCAGCCATGATTGGAGGGCACCAGGTTGGGGATGGCTGTACTGTGCTATCAGTCTATGTCAATGGTGTTATCCCAAAGCCTTTTAATTTTCTTGTATGGAAAGGGTCAACTACTTGTCCCACATAGGTGTCCTTTTTATGAAGCAGGTTATTACCAGCATTTTGTGGAAATGTTCGCTGTGCAGGATACTCTTTTACAATGACATGGTAGTTGTTAATTTCTACCTCATTTACTGTTTTATTGATTGATTATTTGATTTATATCCCACCCTTCCTCCCAGCAGGAGCCCAGGGCGGCAAACAAAAGCACTAAAGACTTTAAAACATCATAAAAACAAACTTTAAAACACATTAAAACAAAACATCTTTAAGAACGTTTCTTTAAAAAAAGTTTTCAAAACATCTTATAAGATTAAAAACATTTTTAAAAAGGAGGTTTAAGAACATATTAAAAAGCAATTCCAACACAGAAGCAGACTGGGATAAGGTCTCAACTTAAAAGGCTTGTTGAAAGAGGAAGGTCTTCAATAGGCGCTGAAAAGATAACAGAGATGTGCCTGCCTAATATTTAAGGATAGGGAGTTCCTCAGGGTAGGTGCCGCCACACTAAAGGTCTGTTTTCTATGTTGTGCAGAATGGACCTCCTGATAAGATGGTATCTGCAGGAGGCCCTCACCTGCAGAGCGCAATGATCGACTGGATATATAAGGGATAAGACGGTCTTTCAGGTATCCTGGTCCCAAGCTGTATGGGGCTTTGAACACCAAAACAAGAACCTTGAACTTGGCCCAGTAGCAAATGGGCAGCCAGTGCAATTCTTTCAGCAGCAGGGTGACATGTTGCCAATACCCTGCCCCACTGAGCAGTCTTGCTGCCACATTTTGCACCAGCTGCAACTTCCAGACCAACCTCAAGGGCAGCCCCACATAGAGTGCATTACGGTAATCCAGCCTGGAGGTTACCAATGTGTGGACAGCAGTGGTCAGGCTATTCCGGTCCAGAAACAGCCTCAGCTGTTTTACCAGATGAAGCAGGTAAAAGGCACTCCTAGCCACTGAGGGCCTCTAGCTACAAAGATGGATCGAGGAGCACCCCAAGACTACGAACTTGCTCTTTCAGAGGGAGTATGACCCCATCCAAAGCAGGCAACTGACCAATTATCCGAACTTGAGAACCACCAACCCACAGCACCTCCATCTTGCTAGGATTCAGACTCAGTTTGTTGGCCCTCATCCAGCCCACCACTGAGTCCAAGCAGCAGTCTAGGGCTTGCACGACCTCTTCCGATTCAGATGTTACAGAGAAATAGAGCTGGGTATCATCAGCATACTGCTGACACCTTGCCCCAAATCTCTGGATGACCGCTCCCATGGGCTTCATATAGATGTTAAACAGCATGGGGGACAAGATGATACCTTGCGGCACCCCACAGCACAACAGCCAGGGGGCCAAAAGCCCTGCTTGCGGTTCATCAAAATGCTGGGTTCTTTATCAGGTTCCTGTGTCAGGACTCAAAATACACAGATACATTTGTGATAGCTTAGCCTTGTGGTCTTCTGCAGCTAATTGGAAGGCAACAGATTGTGTTAGGCTGTTCCAAGATAATTATGCTACACCAGGACATGTTGGTTTTTGTATACTGGCTAATTCAGCCCTGACACCCATTGACTTGACTGTGATTGGATTGGATTCCATTGACTTGCCCCTTCTTGGATTCCAAACTGAGATAATCATATGCTAATGTTGGCTTTTTCTTGTCAGCATGCCACCATCTTTTCCATCTAGCTCAAGTTTGTAGTCTTTGCCATTAATTTTGAGTAGGAGTTTGATCAAACTTAATTCATACTCATTGAATTAAGAGGCCAGGATCAAGATGTGGTTAACTCCTAGAGACCCTTATGTTGTGTGAGCAACATAACAACTTGACTTCCTGAAGGTCTCGATCTCACCCTTCCTCTCTTTCTGCCTGGTGACCACACCCAACATTGTTGGGTGTTTTCTTCCCCTTAGGACTATGAAATGTAGGCCTGTATTTGGTAGAAAACTAGAAATACCCTGTCAACGATGTGTAAGAGGAGCACTGGTTGACTCCTATGGGCCCTCCCATTGGATGATTTTGATGGGTCCTGTAATCCTTTTTGCTTTTAAAATTGTATTGGACATAATATACTATAGCCTTTAATTTTGTGAGTTTACATTGCAGATTGTGTGATGAAACTAAAGGATATACAACATATACCTGTGTTTTATTTATTTATTTATGCAACATATTGTGCCAGCAACAAGCTCATGGACACAAAGCTTTCTTGAGCAAGGAACAGCTGTAGATACTTTTATGGCCTTGCCCTGGACATGATTCATTTGAGATGATTAATCCTTAGGTGAACCATACTGTTTAATGAGAGCCTGATGTTCACAGGGTTCAGTAACAAGATAAGCTGTGCTGACAGTGAAGGCTAATGAGATTAAATAACCAGTAAATGGATGATGCATAAGTGGTGATGCATCTCCTAAAATCTCTTTAACTGCAGAGAAACCAAGCCTATGTATTGACAGCATCAAAAGACATATCTCTATATGATTTTTCCTCCTGAGGTTTGACAATATTTAGAATACTTTTTGAACATAAAAGAACAAATTTGCTGGACCTTTATTTTCTTTATCACACATTTCTGAGGTTGTGTACTCCTTATACTTTTACCACTTGTTGACCGTGAAATACACATGCTAAAAATGGGGGGGGGACTACTCCCCAGCCTTCCACTACATGTTTGTGTGTAGAGTGGTGCTTCTGTTATTATTGGCTAGTGATAAAACAGATTGGAGCTTGCAGTCTTATTGTCAGTGAACTAATGTAGAATAAGAAGCATATAAGGTGGTGAATATACCTCAGCCCTATTAACTTCATTGATTAGATTATATTTGTATGTTTGTATCTAGTTGTCGAACCATCACAAATAAAAAGTTTTGAAAATAATGCAAGTAACACAACATAACATCAGTAGAAGTTAACTCAGTCCCAAACAAACAACAGAAGCAAACTTAAAATGTTGAATTTCCCTGACAGATCACAGTATGCCCTTTGGAGGATTCAGGACAGACAAAAGAAAGTACTTCACAGTGCATAGTTAACTATGGAATTCACTCCCACAAGAGGCAGTGATGGCCGCGGACTTGGATGGCTTTAAAATCACAAGTGGGGAGAGTGCTGTTGCACTTGGGTCCTGTTTGTGGGTGTCCCATAGGCATCTGGTTGGCCACTGAGAGAACAGAATGCTGGACTAGATCGATCTTTGGCCTGATCTAGCAGGACTCTTTTTATGTCCTTAAAAGGAGTGTGTGTGTGTTGGGGATGATTTCCTAAAGACTATACAATGTAAGTCACCTGTGAATCTTTTCTGAGTAGCAAGGACCTCTGCAAAGTTCTTTTCTAAAATAGCCTTGTGAGATTTTGTGTTAGTCTCTGAGGGTGAGCTTGCAGATAAGAGCGCTATACCTTTAACATGCACCGGGAAGGGAAGTTGGGGTCTTTGTGGTTTACCACTTCATGCTGAATAAAAGCTCTTTTGCGGTTTGAGAGTGTCTTGTATTTCTTTTTAAAGGCATGGCTAAATTCTCACAAGTTATGTGCATATATGAAGAAGATACACAGGAAATTTAGTGAGAAATATGGTGTACACGTTGATCTCCAGTCAGTGTGCATTCAAGCTGACTTTTGCATATTAGGCAGATGAGCTCCCTTGATGATATACTGGTGTATATAGCCTGTTAGCTGTAATAGGCTAGCAGTGCAATCCTGTGTATGTTTACTCAGAAGTAAGTCCCACTATGTTCAGTGGGACATATTTCAGGTTAGTGTGTGTAGGGTTGTAGCTTTATTATAGTAACATTTAAGGTTCTATTTGAGTTGTTTATTAGTTGCATTGTTTTGAGCATGTTGTGAAGCAGCTTATTCATCTTTAAAACAAAACCTCTTGAGACATTTCAAGTGTCTGGGCATACAATTATTCTTTTCATGGAGTTGAATATAATTGTTCTACCCTTTCATGTATCTTCAGAATCTGATCTGAACAGAGAGAATTACTCTGTTTCTTAGAGGAATATGAAAAGTTGTCCCTAATTTTTCTCTCCTCCCCCCTCCCCAAATTAACATAGGAGAGAACTATAGTCTAATTGGAGACAGAATCTAGACCAGGTGTGGGAAACCTTTGGCCCTCCAGATGTTGCTGAGCTACAACTCCCCTCATTCCTGGCAATTGGCCACGCTTGCAGGGCTGATGTGAGTTGTAGTTCAGCAACATCTAGAGGCCCAAAAGTTCCCCACACCTGGTCTACACTGATTCAGAGGTGCCGTTGTCCATGTGGTGGAGAATAAGTTTGGTCCTCAGAAATGAGCATACCCAGCACCATGCAGATGTCATATGTAGGTGATGTAGTGATGCATACTCAGATTTGTGCTGTTTGGCCAATATCAAGTGGAAAGTCCATGGATGTCGGGTGACTCATGCTTTATGTTTGTATATACAAATAATCAGCTCTCACATGACATAATTTGTATGGGGCAGGGCTTGCTTGCTCCCAAGATGAGGTATACCATGCACAAATGCCTGGGTCATGCACAATGTCATTTGTATGTCTACAACATATACTCACAGTACAAAATGTTAACTTGCAGGCTGAATGTCTGAACCAGCACTGTTTGAGTTAGAAATGTAGATAATGCATCCTGGGTTATTTATTTTGATAAGAAAAAACATTGATCATACTGGGGGGGGGGGCATTTCCATTTCAGATGCAGTGATGGAGATGACATTCCAGCAACATCACCCTGTAATACATAGGATCAGAAGGAGAGTCCCAGTAACCCCTTTCATTCATTAAACCTTGGCTCATCTGTTTGTTCACTTCAACCCGTCTTTTGACAAGCCTAACCATTTAATGAAGTAACAAATTAACCCAATTACCATTTATTGTTTAGAGCAAAGATGTTTGGCATGAAGCTGGTGTAACTTGGGGATGCCTTATGTCTTTACAGGTGGAAGAGTGAAAACATGGAAAAGGAGATGGTTTATACTAACAGATAATTGCCTGTATTATTTTGAATACACAACAGTGAGTATGTCTTGTTACAGGTCATAATGTTACCTAAGTGCAAATAACTTGAGGCTATTTACTGAGCACTGTCTTTCCTGGACTTCTAGGACAAAGAACCCAGAGGAATTATCCCATTGGAAAATCTCAGCATAAGAGAAGTTGAGGATCCGAGAAAACCAGTAAGGCCTTCACCTTCTTCATGAGTTACCATTATCCCAGGAACCTCTCCTATAAAATGCAGATATGTTGCATAAGAGCACAACTTTGATCTTAATCAGCTCCTGTTCATTTGGTTATTGTACTGGAGGTATCCTTGGTGGAATGCTTTCCTGATACCATATTGTCTTAATGAGACCAATGGCTTTGTACCATAATCCAATCTTGTAGATAAACTACTCATTCTCTGTAACTCTTCTTTTCAGTTTAAATTTAGGGAAAAAAATAGAAAATTACAAATGTACAATAAGAAGCCTCTGATCAGAGCAGGCTGAATAGGACAAGAAAAATGACACAAAGATAATAAAAATCCAGAGTTACTCAGTCTAAAGCATAGAATATTTGCTGGGAAAATACCTTTTTGCTGTCTAAGTAAAGTGAAGAAAGTATATCCCCAGATTAGCAAAGAGATTCCCAGGGCTAGTCTGATTTTTTTGCTTACTCTTTAATTAGGGTTAGTTTTTCCCATGTTTGTGATGTGCCAAGCTTTATCCAGCCACTACTTTTAAAAATTAGAGGCTGCATTTTGCAATTTGTTTCTAAACACGATCTGGTTGTGATCTTTTAAAGCCATAAATGAATTAGGATTAGGTTACCCTAGAAACTGCCTCCTCCAATATGAATCTGCCCACCCTTTAAGATCCACCTCAGAGGCCCTGTTCTCTTTTGTTTATACATCATATTAGATGGGCAAATACAAGAGACAAGGCCTCCTTGGCATTGGCACCACCGTCTTGCAGCTAAGATCTGCCAGGATTCTTCTCTTCCATCTTCTGACAGATGGTAAAGACTTTTTAAAAAAAGATTCAAGATAGCTTTCAGTCCCACAGCTGCTGTTTTACAGTATTTTTGCTGAAGTTATAATGGCATTATCTCTTGTTGTTTAATTGTTATTGTTAATGAATGTGTAATAAAAAAATCTTGTTTTGCTACACTGTTTATCATTTTCATTATAAACCACTCTGGTGGTTATTCTAATATAAAAGCAGGATATAAACCTTAAATGATCTAAATAAATTGAGAAGCAAAGCTCTTGTTGCATGTCTGCTTCCGAAACATACAACTGGGTATGGACAGGCAGTTGTGGGCTTGTATCTTTTTTTGTACTTACCTTTGAGGTTGACCTAATTCCTGCATTTGGCATAAGTGATTAACATTATAGTGTCAGTACTGGCTTCTTTTTCTGTTTCCATAGAATTGTTTTGAATTGTATAATCCCAGCCACAAGGGGCAAGTCATTAAAGCCTGCAAGACGGAAGCTGATGGCAGAGTGGTAGAAGGCAACCATGTGGTTTACAGGATATCTGCTCCCACCCCTGAAGAAAAAGAAGAGTGGATCAAATCAATCAAGTGAGTTGGCTCTTGAATGAATAAGTGCATCATACAAGGTGATCTAAGAAACAGTTAGCCAGGCTTAAAAGATTCCCTGTGCTGGCTTGATGATACTCTGCCAGTCACTGAATTCCAAATTCCAGTTTTCCTTGTGTTTTTTTGCACCATGAAATTGTTATGTAAATTAGTATAGATATTAGCAGAGATTGCCAACGGTCTGAGATGCTGTGTGCCAGTGTGTGCGTTTACCTAAGAAAGCAAATAAATAAATAAATAATAAGCCTAGCCATCTGGAGGACCCTAACTCTATCTCCCTTCTGGAACATAAACAAAAGAACAAAACAGGAGTTGCTCTTGCCCCACTTCCAACACCCCTTCTCAACAAGTGTTTGGTTCAGCCCACGAGGTTCATCTTGTCTCGAAGCTTACAATGTCTGACTTTGCCCAACGCCTCCGTGAGAGCGTCTGCAGTCATGTCTTCTGTTGGACAATACTCCATCTTGAGTAGTCCTCTGCGGTAGGTATCTTTAATGAAATGGTACTTCACGTCGTTCTGACTCCATGAGTCTGTTGCATCCTTGATTGCTTCCCAGTCCTTCTTGGTTGGCGGGCTGGTTTTTCTGCACAGGTATCCCACTGCTACCACCACATGTGGCCTGGTAACAGTACTGATATACAGACATTTTCTGATGGCTTGCCTTGTATCTCTCAATGTTTCCTTTAGCATCTGGCTTTTTCTTGAATTTCCTCTTGTAGCCTACAGCTTTACTTTCTTGAGGAAGCTTGGTCAGTGTCCAAGTTTTACTTTTGTGTAGAGCTTCCAGCTTTCCTTAGCTGCCTGTCTCCACCTCTCAGCTTCAGCTTTGGATAAGGCTTCAGTCTCTTTTCAGGTCTCTGGCTCTGGCAGTTCATCTCTCACGAGGTAAGCAAATCTCTCTGGTGGTACACCTCTGTTGGTGCATTCAGAGCGTCTGGGTGCTGGCGCTTCGGCTGCTCCTTCTGTCTCTGTTGCCTGTTCTGGCTCAGTTACCTCTTGTGGCTCAGACTCCTCGCCTTCCTCTGCAGGTGTCTTGTCATACCTTCTATGGTGGAAGAATAACTCAACTTCTTCCTTTTGCTGTCATCTGTTTTGTGTGGCACCCCTTCTGGTTGGTGTTCGCACTTTCCTTCATCAAAGTGGACAGCTCTGTATACTCCAATTTTTCCTCAGGTAGTCCGACATCATGTGGGATATAGTTCCACCTAGCGTCCGAAGGCAAGAATGGATCGAAGTCAAGACCTGGGGCATCGAGCCCCTCCCACTCCAGTTCATTCTTGCCTTCATACCGAGGCATTTGGATCTTCTAGTGTAGAGTTTTTAGCTCAGGTTTTTGTGTGTTTTGCCAGTGATAGTGTGGGATTGATTGCGTCTTTGTCTTGTCATCCCCTTTCCTCTTTAACTGTTCTTATTCTGATTTTTTGTTTATTTTTTGACTGGGACGTTTGTTGGGGGTTTTTCCCCCTGTTTGTTATCCCCCCCCTTAGTCCCTTGGTTGGGGGTTACGACGACTGCTGTCCCCCCGTCGGCCTCGGACGTCTCTCATCCAACTAGCCTTGACTGGGAGTCCATGGCTGCGGCTCCCCTTTTACAACCTTGTCTTTTCTTGCTGCCGTCTTCCGTCTCCCCTGGGCGGCAGCGGCTTTGCTTTGATTGCCTTTCTCCCTTCCCTTTCACAGCTTTTTTGCCTGAATTTCTCCCCCTCCTAAGTGCCTTTGTTGGGGGTGCTGGTGGCTGCCATTCTCATGTTGGGGTTTTTCTCTCCCGTGAGACGGCTCCTGGCTGGGACCCGCGGCTGCGGTTCCCTTTTTCAGTTTATTCCCTCCTGCCTCAGCCTCTCCTCTAGGCACCAGTGCTTTTGATTTTTTTCTTCAGCCGTTTTGTTGGAAGCCACGGCTGAGGCTCCACTTTCAATTTATTACCCTCGCCTCAGCTTGGTCTGGGGCTCCGGTGGCTGCCGGTTTCCCTCCCTTTTTTAGTTCAGACATTTTACCTGACACGAGCCTTGCCTGGGAGCGCGCGGCTGCGGCTCCCCTCTGTAAATTACCTCTGCTTTTATTTCATCCAGGCTTGGGTGGCGTTTGCAAAAAAGCTTAGCAGCCTGTCTGGGAGCCTGCAGCTGCGGCTTCCCTTTCTTGCCTCCAGCTCCTACCGCCAGCTTAGCTTCTCCTGTGGCGGCTGCGCTTTATTTTTGCAGGAACTGCTAGCAGCTTGCCCTTGCTAACTATTTACCTGGCTCCCTCTGTGGCTGTTACTGGTCAGTTCCGACCGTTTGTAGCATGCAGAGCCCTTTCGCCTGCCCGCCATTGCTCCTTCTCCTTCCCGGCTGCCATTTTGTTTTCAAGTTTCCCGCCTTTCGCAGGCGCCATTTTGTTTTGCCCCCCCTTTTCCCGCCTTTTCTGTTCCTTGCTTGCTTTGACTGTAGTTATTTAGTCAGACTCTCTTAAGTTTTTTTATTTTAAATTTAATTTATAGAGACCTCCTGCAAGGCTCATCTCTATACCTGTGGACGTGCACCAAGCTATTTTCCCACATGACTTGATTGCATTGGGACTTATCTGCACAGCAGCTGCATATTTGGGACTGTACATCCTCACCCACTTGTGGGCGTGTACTAAAATACCTCGCCACACTGCACCCCCCACCTCTGTGCGTGTGCTGGTGATAGTTCCTCGCCACACCACACCCCTCACCACTGTGCGTGTGTTGGTGGTATATATACGGCAGCTCTGGACGTGTATAATGGCAGATCAACACCCAGAGGCACATTTGTCTGGGGCAGAGCAGCCCTGCAAGACTACGCATCACAAGTCTGCTAAGCAAAAACAACCCAGACTTCACTCCAAGGCTGTGGCTAAAACCAAACACCTGTCTAGCCACGGTCCTAACAAGCGAGCACGTTACATTTCTGTTCCGCATTCTGAGGCTGCTGGCCAAGGAGGATTGACAGCCCTCTCTCATTCCCCAGCTGGGTCATCTGAGGATGACTTTGAGGGGTTTCCTGACCAGCCCGTGGTCTGCCCCTCTCAATCTATTTTGCCACACCAGTCCAGTGAGCCCCCTGCAGCTGTACCGCAACAAGGGCAATCACCTGCTGTGCCTCAACAAGGGCAACCGCCCGCCTCTTTACTAGGACTGCAGTTTTCCCCTGAATTCCTGTTGCAGTTGAAGGATATGCTGCCCTTTTTGTCCTGAGAGCAGTTGAGAGCCCAAACAGCTCCATTACTCCAGCTCAGTGAGCAACGACTTTCCTGTGCTCCGGCTCCATGTGGCTGTACTGATGAGGTACCTCCTCCCTCACCCAACCCATTTGATGTTGTGAGAGGCAGGATGGGAGATGAGATTCCTGGCTTGGAGGATCCAGAGTATTCTCTTCAGGCCGAGGGAGATGAATGGAGCGATGAGGCAGAACTCCAGGAGGACACGTCCTATTGCCTATTTGATATGGCCGGCTTTCTTCCCCTCACTCGTAGAGTTTTGGGCACACTAGGTCTTCAGACTCTACAGCCTGAATCTACCACTCCTCCAATGAAAGGGGCCAAAGTCCTCAAATCTCCCAAACAACAGCTCACTACCTTCCTGTGCCAGACCCCATCGGCAAATTGGCCAAGGAAGAGTTAGATCACCCTCTGCAGGTACACCGCTTTTCTGTTATGGCCAAGAGACTCTATCCACTGGCCCCTGACTTCATGAATCACTTGAATGTCCCAGGCATCAATGAGCCGGTCTCTAGTTTGATTTCGAGATCCCTCCTACCAAAACAAGGGGGCTTGCAACTGAAGGACCCCTTTGAACGCCGCATGGACTACGCTCTGTGTAAAAACCATGAAGCTACCACCTTCACCGTTCAGGCGTCCGCTGCAGCTTCCATCTTTTTTAGAGCATCTATGATGTGGCTGGACGAACTCTTGGATGATCCCAATCCAGACCCTCTAAAGCTCAGAAAGGGCCTGATCAAGTTACATAAGACTGCAGCATTCGTGGCCGATGCAACATTAGATGCCACTCAGCTGGGAGCGCGAGCCCTAGCCTCACAGGTGGTAGCTCGGCGTACCCTTTGGCTCAGGCACTGGGACGCTGACTCTACGGCCAAGGGCAACTTGTCAAGGGCGCCTTTCTCTGGGTCTTTACTCTTCGGAGACAAAGCTCTCAAGGCGGTCTTGGTAGACCCTAAAGACAGCCGAAGACCAGTATTGGCCACTTCCAAGAGAGAGGATTGTAGGACGTTTAGACGTTTCACCCCATACCGCTCCTTTCAGCCCTTTTGAGGAGCGCGGCCTGCGGGATGGGGCCACGATTTTCGGTCTTCTGATTTCCACTCCTCCAAGGGAACCTGGAATAGACAACGCTTCCAGGGCAGAGTCCAGAACCGGGGAAGTCAAGGGGCCTCTACTTCATCATATGGCAGGGGAGCTCGTCAGCGCAGACAATACTGATGCTTTCCCTGTAGGGGGCAGATTGCTACTGTTTGCAAGTCACTGGTTGCGTCTGACATGGGTCGCTTGGGTCAAAGATCTCTTCCTTCATGGTTACAAACTGGAATTTTGGATGACCCCTTCAGACAGGTTCACTCCCTCCCTCCTACCCAGAGTTCGAGACAGGCGCCGGATCATGCGGGAAGCCATAGCTCGTCTTCTCAACATAGTTGCAATAGAAACTGTACCACTGGAGGAGAGAGCGCAAGGGGTTTACTCTCTCCTATTTCCAGTTCCCAAGCGAGATCTGTCATGGAGGGCGGTGTTAGACCTCAAATTTGCCAACCGCTTCGTGAAATATCGACGGTTCAAGATGGAGTCCCTGGTGTCAATTATAGAGGCTCTACACGAAGGGGACGTCTTGGCTTCCATAGACCTGAAGGAAGCATACCTCCATGTGCCCATCTGCCCGGCCCACAGACGTTTCCTGCGATTTGCCTTCAGCCACCGTCACTTCCAATATTGGGCAATGCCTTTCGGACTCTCGTTGACCCCGAGAGTCTTTACCAAAGTGCTGCTCACCCTGGTGGCTTCTCTCCATCTCCAAGGTGTTCACATTTTCCCGTATTTGGACGATCTGTTAATTCGGGCGGGTTCCAGGGATCTGGCTCTCTCTCACGTTCGCTCTGCCCTCATGGTTCTGTGCACCCATGGTTGGCTCATCAACCACAACAAAAGTCAACTTCAGCCCACTCAGAGACTGCAACATCTGGGCGCAATTTTAGACACCACACAGGCCATGGTCTTTTTATCACCAGATCAGATTACGGCCATCAAAGAGATGGCTTTCCACCTCGCAGGTCGATAAAGAGCGGACATAATGCTTCTGGCAAGGGCTCTGGGCAAGTTTGTCTCAACCATCCACATCGTACCATGGGCTTAACACCACACTCGACCCTTACAGTGGGCTTTACTCCCTTTCCAACAGGACATTGCCACATCCAACCACCGGACAATCTACCTGCATCCGTCTCTCCGTGCTTCTTTCCATTGCTGGACGACAGTCGACAATCTCCGGAAGGGAACCCCGTTCCGAGAACCAGACAGAACTGTAATAACAGATGCCAGTCTGTCCAGATGGGCCCCCCACTGCAATTCCCTGTTTGTGCAGGGCATCCGGTCCACCACAGAAGCAAATCAGAATATCAACTGGCTGGAACTGAGAGCAGCCCATCTGGCCCTTTGGCATTTTCAGCCTATATTCCTTCTGTGCCATGTTCTGATTCGCACGGACAGTACCTGTGTGAAATCTCATCTGAACAGGCAAGGGGGAACCAGGTCACAGCTCCTCCAGACGGAAGCGTCTCATCTCTTCGACTGGGACGACATATGACGTGAAAGGGCCTGTCTGGTCCTGATAGCCCCATACTGGCCTCGCCGACCGTGGTTCTCCGATCTACTCTTCCTTTCAGTGATGGACTCTTGGAGGTTGCCACTCAGGCCAGATCTCCTCTCTCAGGGTCTGATATGGCATCCGAACCCCGCATGGCTCAATCTGACAGTGTGGCGTTTGAACGGGGACATTTGATTTGTTCAGGACTTTGTCAGGAGGTTGTGGACACAATCCTTGCATCTAGAAAACAGTCAACCTCTCGTATCAACCAGAACACTTGGCTTGCCTTCTTTAACTGGTGTGGCTCTCAGAACATCCAACCATCTCAGGCCACTGTTCAACAGATCCTGCAATTTTTACATAGAGGTCTGAAGATGGGGCTTAAGCCTAACACTTTGCATCGCCACACTGCCACCATATCCTCTATCCTCTCTGTCACATCTCCTATTGTTTCTATGGGCTCACACCCACTTGTCCAACGTTTTTTGAAGGGAGCCGTCCTACTCTCGCTGGCAGTTTGTCGCCATTTTCCTTCATGGAGTTTATCGAGGGTCCTGCAAGCCCTGCAGTGTCCTCCTTTTGAGCCCCTTCTATCAGTGCCATTAAGACTTTTGTCCTTCAAGGTCTTGTTCCTCGTGGCGATCACCTCTGCTAGAAGAGTCTCAGAGTTGGGGGCACTGTCCTCGGCCCGCCATCTCCGTATTTTCCATAAGGACTCAGTGGTATTGCGTCTGGATTCCTCCTTCCGTCCCAAGATCGATTCAGCGTTCCACCGTAACCAGGACATTATTCTCCCCTCGTTCTGTCTGAATCCTGTCCATCCACTGGAGAAGGCCTGGCATTCACTAGATGTCCGGACGGCCCTCAAGACCTACCTGTCTCGAACCCAGGACATACGGTCAACAGATTCACTGTTTGTATCCTTTCATCCTCGTACTCTGGGGAAAAAGGTGGCTAGTTCTATGTTATCTTGTTGGTTGCGTGCCTGCATTGCATTGGCCTATGAGTCTCTTCAGCTGCCAGTGCCTCGTAATATCACGGCGCATTCAACTAGGTCAGCAGCCACTACGGCTGCTTTCGCAACCAACGCCCCTCTGGCAGAGATTTGCAGAGCAGCTGTATGGTCTACCCCAAATTCTTTCATAAGACATTATAAGATAGACCGTTACGCTTTGGCTGATACTTCATTTGGGAGGCGTGTGTTACACCAAGTTCTTTATGACAAGTAGTCCCTCCCTATTAGGGGCTGCTTTGGTACATCGCACATGATGTCGGACTACCTGAGGAAAATGTACCATTGGTATCACCTGAAGGGTGATTTTCTCAGGTAGTCCGACATCATGGCCCTCCCTGTTGGAGGAGTTTTGGGTTTTTGGTACCTTGCAAATTATCACTGTTCAAAGTTATACTGTTTAAACTATTTAACCAAGTCAAGACCCTTTTGGAACTGTTAATATGCTTGTAATCTTTGGGCCATTATTTGGGACAATGTTTCCTTGCTGGTAGGCCCGTTGGCCTTTTCTGTCTTTCAGATATATCTGACTTCGGTCTCGTCACGAATGAACTGGAGTGGGAGGGTCTCGATGCCCCAGGTCTTGACTTCGATCCATTCTTGCCTTCGGACGCTAGGTGGAACATGTCGGACTACCTGAGAAAATCACCCTTCAGGTGATACCAATGGTACATTCGCCATTTTTGGGATCTGTTACTCTTTATCCCTTCTGCGTTGAAGAATATCCAATGAATATTACTTCCCTGGCAGTGTTGTCAAGTTTTGACCTCTTTTGTTTCGGGACGTACACAAAGGCCTTGCGCCCGAATACATGAAGGTGAAACACACTTGGTGTCCTATCATGCCATAGTTCAAATGGTGTTTTGTTGGTTGCAGATGCAGGAAGTCGGTTCTGCAGGTAGGTGGCAGAAACCGCTGCTTCTCCCCAGTACTTCTGTGGTAACTGTACATCTTCCAAAAAAGAACGAATCATCTGTCCAAGGGTCCTGTTCATTCGTTCCGCGACCCCATTCTGTTCCCGACTGTAAACAACTGTAGTTTGGTGCTCTGTGTCTTCTTCACAGAGAAAGTCTTGCATAGCCCTGGACGCATATTCTCCATTGTCAGATCTTATGATCTGTGGCTTTCTGCCAAATTTGTTGGACATAGTCCTTCAATCTTTCAAGTACTTGACTTTTTCTCTTTTAGCAGGCACATTGTAGTATACATCAAGTAGTCATCTATAAAAGTCAGCATGTATAAGTTTCCACCATGGGATGGCACTTTCATTGGCCCACAAAGATCAGTGTGAATTAATTCTAGAGGCTTTTTGGTTTTCCTCTCACTTTTCTTAGGAAATATTGGTTTCACACTTTTTGTCTTTATACAGCACTCACATCTTTGTGTGCATTTGCATTGTCCCATTTTAATGCCTCTAGCCAAATTCTCTTTCTCTAGAGCACTTACTCTGGCTATGCCAAATATGCAAACATATTCTTCTATGCCAAATATGCAAACATTCAGAATTACAGGTTTCCTTGACCATATTTGCATGCATAGCTTCAAAGTATTCTAAATGCAAAAGTCCATTTTTCAATTTTGCAGTGCAACATATTTGTCCTTCATCTAGAACGTGGCAAAATTCTCCACTCATATAAAGTTCACTCCCCAATTTCATTATTCTAGTAGCACTTATTAAGTTGTCTTTAAAATCTGGAACATATACTGTAGGCAGTTTTTAAGTTCAAGCTGTCTTTTGCCTTCTGGCGTTTTGCAAAGCAGTTGGACTGTGCCTATTCCTTGAGAGTGGAATTTATTTCCAGAAGCAGTTTTTACTTCCTTAGTATAGTTTTTAAAATACTTAAAACAATTTTTTATCTTTTATTAGGTGGGTTGTACAGCCTGAATCGATTAAAAATCTGTTTTTATAATCATCTTTCCTTTTATCGGATACATGGTAACTAGAAGCCTTTGTTTTTGCCTTTTCAGTCTGTCTTTGTTTAAAGTCAGGCTTTGCTCGTGTCTGACACCTATTGCAATCTCTTTGAAGGTGATTTGGAGATTTGCACTTAAAAAGGAGCTTCCTTCTGTGTTCTGTGCCCTCCTGTGGATTCGGGCAATGACTCATGTCTCTAAGAACATAAGAAGAGCCTGCTGGATCAGTCCAGTGGCCCATCTGGTCCAGCATCCTGTTCTCACAGTGGCCAACCAGGTGCCTGGGGGAAGCCTGCAAGCAGGACCTGAGTGCAAGAACACTCTCCCCTCCTGAGGCTTCTGGCAACTAGTTTTCAGAAGCATGCTGCCTCTGACTAGGGTGGCAGAGCACAGCCATCATGGCTAGTAGCCATTGATAGCCCTGTCCTCCATGAATTTGTCTAATCTTCTTTTAAAGCCATCCAATGGTGGCAATTATTGCATCTTGTGGGAGCAAATTCCATAGTTTAACTATGCGCTGAGTAAAGAAGTACTTCCTTTTGTCTGTCCTGAATCTTCCAACATTCAGCTTCTTTGAATGTCCACGAGTTCTAGTATTATGAGAGAGGGAGAAGAACTTTTCTCTATCCACTTTCTCAATGCCATGCATAATTTTATACACTTCTATCATGTCTCCTCTGACCTGCCTTTTCTCTAAACTAAAAAGCCCCAAATACCTTTCCTCGTAAGGGAGTCGCTCCATCCCCTTGATCATTCTGGTTGCCCTCTTCTGAACCTTTTCCAACTCTATAATATCCTTTTTGAGATGAGGCGACCAGAACTGTACACAGTATTCCAAATGCGGCCACACCATAGATTTATACAACAGCATTATGATATCGGCTGTTTTATTTTCAATACCTTTCCTAATTATCGCTAGCATGGAATTTGCCTTTTTCACAGCTGCCGCACGCTGGGTCGACATTTTCATTGTGCTGTTCACTACAACCCTGAGGTCTCTCTCCTGCCAGTTCAGACTCCATGAGTGTGTATGTGAAATTAAGATTTTTTGCTCCAATATGCATAATTTTACACTTGTTTATATTGAATTGCATTTGCCATTTTTCCGCCCATTCACTCAGTTTGGAGAGGTCTTTTTGGAGCTCTTTGCAATCCCTTTTTGTTTTAACAACCCTGAACAATTTAGTGTCGTCAGCAAACTTGGCCACTTCACTGCTCACTCCTAATTCTAGGACATTAATGAACAAGTTGAAAAGTACAGGTCCCAATACTGATCCTTGGGGGACTCTACTTTCTACAGCCCTCCATTGGGAGAACTGTCCGTTTATTCCTACTCTCTGCTTTCTGCTTCTTAACCAATTCCTTATCCACAAGAGGACCTCTCTTCTTATTCCATGACTGTAAGCTTCCTCAGAGAAGTCTTTGGTGAGGTACCTTGTCAAACGCTTTTTGAAAGTCTAAGTACACTATGTCCACTGGATCACCTCTATCTATATGCTTGTTGACACTCTCAAAGAATTCTAATAGGTTACTGAGACAGGACTTTCCCTTGCAGAAGCCATGCTGACTCTGCTTCAGCAAGGCTTGTTCTTCTATGTGCTTAGTTAATCTAGCTTTAATAATACTTTCTACCTATTCTTTGTTTGTTTGTTTTTTCTGCCCATGGTAAGGTTTGCCTTCTCAGACAGAGTTTGTTCCTGTCTCTCTTTAAAATCCTGGTCCTTCAAATATGATATAATCTGATTCATATTCTGTTGTAGCACACAAGCAATTAATTTATGACTTTCATGGAGAGAGCTCAGGAGCAATGCTTTTTGCATCTCATCATCAATTTTTCTTCTAAACCTCTCCAGTTCTCGGAGCAGTTTTGTGAACCTTTCTAGGTGTGTATTGACTGTCTGCCTCACTCAGAGTAAACAATTCCTTGTAAAGATACATTACATGATTTTTAGACTTTCTGTCATATATTTCTTCTAGCTTCTGCCACATTTCTTTCACATTCTTACTTCCAGAGCTTGGAAAAGTTACTTTTTTGAACTACAACTCCCATCAGCCCCAGCCAGCATGGTCACTGGATTGGGCTGATGGGAGTTGTAGTTCAAAAAAGTAACTTTTCCAAGCTCTGCTTACTTCCTATGCAAACATTTAGTGCCTCATCTGATAGTGCAGAAATAAGAGATTTCAGTTTTGCATGCTTACGTCTCCAGGATGCTGTCCCAGTTTCATACTCTGCCGAGGGTTCAGGATCGGTCAGAATTTCATACAGATTCTCTCCTTGCAGGAGTGCAGTCATTCGAAGACTCCAAACCATGTAATTGTCCTTCTCCAGCCTCAGGATGTTCTCTTAAGTGTTGATTCTTCAGCCATCCTTTCCTATCTTTTGTTGCTTTTCTTTCTCTAGCCTAGTCTCCTTTTTCAATGTCTTTGTAAATCACACACACAGTATTTAACCTTTTTAGCTTTTAGGCACAACTTGCAATTCAACATAGCTTACTGAGCCAGCCATAACCCTTTGTTATGTAAATTAGTATAGATATTAGCAGAGATTGGCAACGGTCTGAGATCCTGTGTGCCAGTGTGTGCGTTTACTTAAGAAAGTAGGTTTTTACCCTGCATCAGGATCACTGAGACTTAAGACTTAGTAAAATAAGAAAAGCTACTTTATTTACAGAAATACATAGTAGATAGGAAAGGCATACCTAGTTCTAACTAACTAACTAAGTTGGAGGTGCAATGCCCAGGTTTGGGAGTTGCCCTCATAGCTCAGGAGAGAGAGAGCAGAGACAAAGCTGTCTTCTCTCTCTCAGACAGTCGAAAAAGAGAAGAAGGGAAAGGGTGGAAGGAGGAGGGGCAGATAAACTTCCCTAAGCATATCAGTCTAAAGATGGAAGGAAATCAGTCAGAGCATCACAGGTAAAGGTAGTCAAGCCTAGCCATCTGGAGGACCTTAATTCTATCTCCCTTCTGGAACATAAACAAAAGAACAAAACAGGAGTTGCTCTTGCCCCACTTCCAACAGAAATATGCCCCATTAGCCTGTGTGTGTGGCTCTCTGATCTTGTGACCTGTGTCGGAAGTCTGTCGCCAGTGAACAGGAGCTTATTTTCTCCTTCATAACCCAAAAAAAGAAAGAAAGCAAAATTAAAAGATGACAAATTCAAAACAGATTAAAAATTACGTCTCTTTTTATTCATAGCTTTTCTGAGCTATTTGATTCCGTTCTCTCAACAAACAGAACAAACACAAGTAGAGTGAATAAACTGGAAAAGTTAGGGGAGGATGGGGTGGGGATGAAGAAGAAAGGCCAGTAGCCGGTATAATGTATGAGATATGTCTGTCTTTAAAAACAGGATCTCACACTTGGACAAGGAAGGGGTGGTTTATTTGTTAGATGGAACTGTTTTTTGTCATTCTGTGAATCTGCAGGACTCCTTGAAAGCCAATACTAACTTTGTCTACCCTTTCCCCCCCTTTTTACAAGGAAGTGTTAATGTTCTGAAAATGGGATTCATAGAATTGTAGAGTTGGAAGGGCCCTAAAAGATCGAGTGCAACCCCTTGCTCAATGCAGGAATCAAAATTAAAGCATACCCAACAAATGGCTGTCCAGCTGCCTCTTGAATACCTTCAGTGGTGGAGAGCCCACCACCTCCCTAGAGAATTGGTTCAATTGTCATACCACTCTAACAGTCAGGAAGATTTTTGTGATGTTTTTCCTGATGTTAGGAAGTTTTTCCTGATGTTCAGTTGAAATCTGACTACCTGCAACCTCAGCTTAGAGATGTCTTTTTATATTAAGTTATATATAAACCATGACTTGTGATTGGCTGAAAAACCTCCAATATGAAAGCAGGCAAGTAGCTTTAATCTAAACCAAGGTTTGCCTGTACATATGATTTGTGTTCTAAACTATGGTTGGTGCAAACCATGCTGTGGCATAAACCAGTAGTTCCCAAGCTTTTTTTCCCTGGACCACTTGAAAATTGTTGAGGGTCTTGGAGGCCCACTTAATGATGTTTTGCCTGTTGTTTAGCAGTTGTAATGTTCTGTGCTAGATACGGTATATGGAATTCAGAATTTAATACAATGAAATACAATGAAAAATAAAAAGCAATAAAAATAGAATTAAAATTCAGTATGGATATTTAATGTGATTGTTGTTCTTCACACATGCCACAGATCACCTGAATGAAGTTCATGGACCACTGGTGGTCCATGGACCACAGTTTGGGAACCCCTGGTCTAAACTGAATCTCTTAGGAAATCAGGCAGAATGTGGCTAGCAATTGTACATGTGGAAAAACTAACTGATGCCTCCTGTTCTCTTAGGGCAAGTATCAGCAAGGACCCCTTTTATGATATGCTGGCAACCAGGAAGAGAAGAATTGCTAATAAAAAATAGCACTATTAAGGGACTCTTGTGGACCTGCCTTAACGAGATTGCTAGTACATAGTAAAACGAAGGTAAAGTTCAAAGAAAACAAGACTCATATGGAAATGTAATCACTTTCCTGCAGCATCTACCTTGTCTGTGCCCATTTATAATATTCCATGAGAAACTGGAAGAAGTTCCAAGCCGATGGATTTATTTTTATGTAAACTGAAAACTTGGAAGCCTTATGGCCTGTTTTTGTGGGTGTGGCAATGTTGTTGAACCAGGAGATGATGATATGTAATCTGTCCCTCTCCTGAACTGGGGAGCCTTTGTCCTGGATTGTGACCTGTTGCTGAATTTACAATTCACAACTAGCAGATTACTCTTTCCTGTATTTAGAAGTCTTTTGCTCTGTTGTTCAAAACTTTCCTACCCTTTGCAATGCAGAGAAGTTCGAGCCTTGCCTTATTTCATGTACAGCTCACATTCAGTCTCCGGTGCTTTCATTTAGTATCCCCATCCTCCAACCTACTGATGGATAGGACAATTACATTTTAAAAGAAACAACCACCACTAGCCTGGCAGCTATATGATTAACAGATCTATATCTCATAAACAGTTTGTCATGCACTGAAAACGTAAAGTTTTCAAAGATGAAAAGGTTGCAAACATGAGCTTTGGCAGTATCAGTATTGCTTATCTTTATTTTTTAGATGCCTTGGAAATGTGCCATCTTGCTCTTGAGATGTTAGCCTGAAATGTCTTTCCCAGATCCAAGTTATGTCTTGTGACATTCACCATCATCTTATATTTTTGTACCAACATAAGTAATAGTGACAGACAGATAACTAAGCAATGGTTTCTCTTGTGCTGTGTTTCGTGTGCAAGGCTCCATGGTTGTTCAAAAACATCAGGTTTAACTGTTCTTATTTATTGCCATGCAGAGAAATCAAGCAAGGTTTTTTTTCTGGAACAAGCCAAACAACAACCCTCCCAAGTGTGTGTGTAGGATTAGTTACCCATTATTTTGCTAATAAAAGAGTGTGTGGTAGGTATCTAAAGGCAAATGTTGTAGCATCACCTGAGTTAGTGCTGGATTTTGAATCTTTCTTAATGAAGATATGTGGGTACAACTGGTTGGGATAGCAAGCTGAGAAGAATATGGCCTGGTTCAGAGGATCATTTGAGTCTTGATAGACCATAGTTCATGAAGTCATAAACAAGTGTTGGTGCCAGGGCTGGCGCCAAAGGGCGGCCAGGTTGGGCCCTTGCTGAGGCCCCCGTGGCCCACAGGAGCCCCTCGTTAGGGTGGGGGAGTAGTGCTCCCCTTCCATGACCCTCCTGCGGATCGCACCAAGGGAGCTGCCCGCCCGCCTCTTGCCTTCCCACCGCTTTGCCTGCCCGCTCTCTCTTGCCCCGTCTGCCTGCTCACTTGCTCGCCTGCTGTCCCACCCCCTGCCCACTCATTCACTCGGCAGCCCCCCCTGCCCTGCTCCCCTCCCACCCGCTCACCAACCCACTCACCCACCCTGCCCGCTGTCCCATCCCCCCAGCCTCCTGCCAACTCACTTGCTTGCCTGCCCACACCCGCCTGCTCAGTAGGTAGGTAGGTAGGTAGCTGAGGCATGCGTGCATGCATGCGTGCAGGTGCCAGGGCCCAGGGCGGGCTGATGCCCAAGGGCCCTGGCATGCCTGGTGCTGGCCCTGGTTGGAGCCAAGCACTCCTCAGCTTTCTCTACTCTCCTGTCATGTACCAGCTTTGATCCTGGCTTGTTTTAAACCAGAGTCCCCTGTTAACATCCAAACTGGCTCAGTATCTGCCTCAATATTGGTTCACAAACCAGGAAAATAAGGCAGGATCAAGCTTCTGAACTCTTCTGCTGTCTGTACAGGAGGGGGAAAGGAGATGGTCCATCCTGCAAGCCTGAGGCTTGTTCAAGATCATTCACATCATGCCAAAGTATTCCTAAGTGTGACATGGCAAAATGGCAAAATGGGGTTTGAGGATAAGAAGGCTCATATTTGCTTCTATTGTACTTCCATGTACAGTTAATAAAAAGCAGGAATGGGAAATATATATGCATGAGACCTTGGAGATTTGAAATCACCTGCCAGTCAGGGATTCCATTTCTGTGGATTTTTTATTCATAAAGAAAAAGCCTTAAGATAACTGTTGGTATATTGTATGTATTATTAGTATCTGCAACAGCATATTTCACTATACAGCATCATAGGAGGAATAGCTGTGGCTCGTGCAAGCAGTCATTGCTGTTCTCTCATAGAATTGGAAGGAGCCTATAAGGCCATCAAATCCAATCCCTTGCTCCGTGCAAGAATCTAAATGAATCATATCCAACAGGTGGCTGTGCAGCTACCTCTTGAATGCGTCCCCACCACCTCTCTAGGTAATTGGTTCCATTGTCGTACCACTCAAACAGTTAAGAAGTTTTTCCTGATGTTCAGCTGAAATCTGACTTCCTGTAACTTGAGCCCATTATTCTGTGTCCTGCACTCTGGGACGATCGAGAAGTGATCCTGGCCCTCCTGTGTGGCAACCTTTCAAGAACTTGAAGAGTACTCCCATATCTCCCCTCAGTCTTCTCTTCTCAAGGCTAAACATGCCCAGTTCTTTTAATCTCTCCTCATAGGGCTTGGTTTCCAGTCCCCTGATCATCCTCATTGCCCTTCTCTGAACCTGTTTGTTTGTCTGCATCCTTCTTAAAGTGTGGTATCTAGAACTGGACGCAGTACTCAAGATGATGCCTAACCAGTGCCAAATAGAGGGGATCAAGTACTTCACGCAATTTGGAAAGTATATTTCTGTTCATGTGGCCTAAAATAGCATTTGCCTTTTTTGCAGCCACATCACACTGTTGGCTCATGTTCAGCTTGTGATCAACAACAATCCCAAAATCATTCTCGAATGTAGTATTGCTGAGCCAAGTATCCTCCATCTTAGAACTGTGCATTTGGTTTCATTTTCCTAGGTATAGAACTTTGCACTTATCCCTGTTAACTTTCATTCTGTTGTTTTCAGCCTAAGTGTTCCGGCCTGTCAAGATCCCTTTGAATCCATTTGAATTTAAGTGGAAGCATTTCTTATGGTAGGAGCAGGGAGGGGGGCAAGTTTGCTGAGGAAAGTGCTAAGGGGCCAGGATTGCAACCTCATGAGGATGGCCTGAATACAAATAGCATAATGGCTCTAGAAGATCTTGGAGCAACTTTGTATGGGATGAATTAATACTTTAAAAAAAGATGTTTTTGTTTGCTAAACTGTAAAATTAGTTGTGGCTTTGCAGAATCATAACCAATGGCTGGGGCTGATGGGGGTTGGAATCCAACAACAGCTGGAGGACCAC
The DNA here is from genome assembly GCF_030035675.1 of Rhineura floridana. Lineage (NCBI taxonomy): Eukaryota > Metazoa > Chordata > Lepidosauria > Squamata > Rhineuridae > Rhineura > Rhineura floridana. The sequence goes on from NC_084496.1 coordinate 15,691,064, forward strand.
AGCTTCACCACCTCCATTCTACAGCATTTTCCCCTAAAATTGAGGTGAATGTAAAAATTATTCTACAGAATTCTGACCAGTTATCTTGTCTAGCCTTCTTCTCCACTGGTTTCTGTTTGTTAAATGTACTCCTTAACTTAATGTGTTACAATTACTGACATTTCTAGCCCATCTAATTAGCCATCCTGTCAATAAAGGTTGTGTAAATGGAGTAATTGCAGTGTTCCACAAGTGTCCTGTCAAAGTGGAGAGCAACTCTTTTTCTAGGGGTATAGTACGTTTGTATGGCTGCAGAAGTTCTTATGTAACATTATGATCAGGGAAAGAAATTTGGCAAAACCTTTCACTTGCCATAAGGCCAGTAAAAGAATCTAGCTAATTTGCAGGAATGGCTTGTACAAGTTTTCCAGTATTTTACAAACCAATGTCTTGCTGCTACAATCATTTAGAAAATGCTTATTTTTATCTACTTCAATAGAATGTGTGTGTGCAGGGGGGGGGAAGGACAGGTTAAAGAAATATATTTTAATATCTTGTTAATCAGTGATACCCTACATTGCCAAAAATTCTTTGCTGAAGGGTGATTTTGGCAGCAATGGAGAAAATTGCTTATCTCCCCATATTTCCAACAAATTACTAGGAAAGTTTCTATATCTCTGGGAAACTGCCAAGTATTACTGCACCAGTATAATAGTTATCCCTTTATAATAGTTTATAAGTACTGATTTTGCTCTAAATCTTATTAGGCAGATTTATATCTGACCTTTTCCCATTCCTGAATATATCGGGGCCTATATTGGTCTTTACATGTAATATTATCTGGCAATTTTTTTGGGATAAGTCTTTTGAGTTCTTCCAAGGAGTCTCTCAAATTGTGTATGTTGACTATTCCTCATGTTGCTTGAGGTTCTTTATCAGATATTTAAATGATTCTGTCATTGAAAATATTCAACAAGTAGGCCCTGCTGCTTCCTAGTCTTGCTTGTAGCTACTCGTATGATTTTTAATCATATCTGTGAGTTTATCTTCTCCGTATAAAAAAACCCTAATTCTTGTTTTTATTAAATTGTGGACTAAGTGCACAGATATTGAAGGAGTTCTGAGGGCAGAGATAATTTTTATATTCTTCCCACTGGAGTAATTGTGCTACTCCCACCATATAATTGCTTATTTTTCTTTGTTATCCAAAGTAGAGCATTTAATGGCATCCTAGCAACTCGTTCTAGTCAAGTTAAAATGTTTAAGAACCAGCCATGACAAACAGCCTGATATTATCTTCTTGTGAAAATCCTTTTTCATTTTTTTAAAGTGTCTCATTCTAGGGTTTCCCCCCTTAAATTCCCAGATAAAATTATATTTTAGCAGTTTGCCACCTCTTCATAATCCTGAAAAATATTTGTAGGAGGGTCAGTTAGTGGTACACACATCCTGTTGCTGGAACTAACTTTCCACTTGTCATCTTGCTTGTATGGTCCTCTATATCATGTTTAGGGAAATCCTGCCCTGTTCCTAACAAACTGGATATCACTGTCCACTGCCATCAGGTGTTTTTTTCTTTTTCCTGAGGCAATACTCGACACCCAGCTTTGAGATTCTACTGGGCAGATCTAGTACAGCCTGATGTTAGAAGGGCCCAATCTAATTTGGCCAATACTCCAGTTTGGCCAAGATTCACCAGATTACCACAGTAATGCTGGCAGTTTAAAATCCTGCACAATTCTTACTAGTTTTGCACAGCCCTCCTTTTCCTAACATACGTATTTAGGGATTTCATTAGCTGGGTTAGAAATGCCAGTAATATTTCCCTGGTTTATTTTTGTCTAATTAAAAACATTCTGCCAGCAAAGAATGTGTAAACTGAGTAACCGTGATCCCCTGTAAGCTTCTTGCTAAAGAGGACAGCAGCATTATTCTGGTGTCTATAGAATGGGGTATAGGATTCTATTCTATAGGGCTATAGAATGTTTGCATGGTTGTAGATATGTGTATGGAGCAAGGATTGAATTTGAGCCAAAACTTCCAGAGCTCATAAGGCCAGTAAAAAAACTAATTTGCAGGAATGGCTTGTGAAAATTTTTGGCTTAGGTACTACCTTTTCGAAAATGTAAACAGGCCCTCTTCTTGGTTTTTTAAAAGCAAAAGGCTGACTGATGGCAATGGGGTTTGGCCTTTTTTTGGGTTCCCCTCATACCCAAGCAATTGGTATTGAACATTTCTGTAGACATTATTCAGGAGGTGGACACAGAAGTGTCTTATGCACAGTCACTGCATGGATGACCTTGATTCATGGCATGGACTAAGGGGAAGATTTCACCACTGTTCTTTGGAGCACAATTTTCTGAGGCAGGATATATAGTTTGAAGAGTAAAGAAAACTTTTAGCAGAGTCAAGACTGCTATCTCCTGTAATGTCTTTTCCCTCAATGGCTGCATTTATAGATGTAATGCTACGCCACATGCTGTCATGGAGCAGCCATTTCTCAGTATCCGATTCATTTTAGCTCATCTCTTGGCTTGTGTTGTCTGAAAATGGGCTCATGGTTACGCAATCCTTCATCATGAGCTGTAGCCAAAGTTTGTTCTTGGCTAAGTTTATAGTTAAGGAGAGCTTAACAGTGAGCCAAGTTTGGACGACATGCTAAGCCAAACCTTGTCTTAGCTGCTGTGCTAAGCTAAAAGGGTAGGAAGGCACAGAGCAGATGTAAGCTTCTGTCTAGGAGTGGGTACTTTTGCTTTGTTCCAGTAAGCTATAGTTTGGTTTACCATGATGTGCAAGCTAGGCCTGTAGAGTAGTTCAGCTTAATGTAGTTGCCTTTTCTCCAGTACTACTTTTGAAACCATGAGGACTCTGGCTTTTGAAGGGGGACGCTTTAATAGCACTTTTAAGTTCAGCTGGCCTGGCAGGTGCTGAACCTAACTTGACCAGGGGTGCTGGTGGTAGGGGAGAGGATATTCCTTGTGAATGTCACTTAATGTTTTAGATAGCTTGAAGTGTGTGGTACTTTATAACGTGAGCAAGCATTTTAAATGCTTCATATTAAAAATGCCTATTTTAAAAAAAAATGTAGTACAAACCATTGCTTGCGAATCCAAGAGGCAGCATCAGAAATTAGCACTGCTGCCAGCACACTTTCCCTCTTCTTAAGAGCTGCAGTCTTGTTATAGCATTACCTTAAGACTGATGTTCGCTCTAGTTGAGGGGGAGAAAGTGCATTTTTACAAGGCTGGCTAGTGTTATAGTTGCACTGGCCCTTATAGGCCAGATGCTGAAAACCAGGTGTAGGGAACCTCTGGCCCTCCAGATGTTGCTGAACTACAACTCCCTCCATCCCTGCCCACTGCTAGAGGCAATGGTAATTGTAGTTCAGTAACAACTGGAGGGCCAGATTCCCCACACTTGCTGCGAACAAACTTCTAGCTCACCTTTTTTTCTTTCTATATTTACTTGGGGAAAGTTTCTTATTGAAAGGTAAATGTATATACTGTACATCTGTGTATTATTGATTTTGAAGATTTGTTACTCTTGTATGCCAATAAATTTGCATGAATTACTCTGTATCTAAATTGTTATACAAATATCTATGGTAATCTTGTATGACCGTTTAAAATCCATTGCAGGTATTTGGTTAACAAAATACATTGCAGAGGGTCTTCATTCCCCAAAATAAAGGTTTGAATTCTACTCAGCACAGCTTTCTTTAACACAGAGCCATGCCTGTTCGAAGTGGTTGGACACAGAGGCACGCCCCAGGACTTTGTCAAGTGTGGAGCAATAGTGAGAGAGATCTTGTGATAGCTGCTTCCTTGATAAACACAGACCATCACTTACCCGGTATAGACACACTGTTGGCAATCTCATGCACACTTATGTGGAAATAAGTTCTTGTGAACTCAATGGGACTTGCATCTGAGCATACATATCCAGGGATTATACTGGTAATCATACCTAGATCAGGCACACAGAGTCAGACAATACACCCCTACGCTTCCTTACCTGTTTTTGAGCAGGGAAGTCTCACTTTGCAATTTATCAACCTTTGTATTCCTAATTCCTTGACTACATTCACATTTTCAGCTCTGCATGAACCATAATTCCCATCAGCTCCAGCCAGCATAGCCAGTGGTCCGGAATGACTGAAGTTGTTTTAAGAACAGCTGGCAGATGACAGGTTCCCCATTCCTACTTTAAAAAAAACAGGAAGTGGGGAATGATGCCGAGTCCCATAATATAGCTATACTTGTTCCCTGTAACAGCCAAGATGTGCCGTTTGAGGAATGGTACCTCACCCAGAATGTGAGTTCTTGTATAAAATAATGCAACTGCTGTCTTTTCACCTAAATTAGAAAGCATGTTAGGATTGCCAGGCTCAGGGCCTGAAAATGATTCTATATCTTTAAGAGAAGAGAAAATTCAGCCAAGTGCAGGTTTTCTTGCAACACTGTAATAGGAAAACCACCAGGTGAAATTCTCCCTTCCCCCCGCACAACTTTTAAAGATACAGAAGACCTCTTGCCTCGGGTCTTCTGTATCTTTAAAAGTTGTGCAGGGGGAAGGGAGAATTCTACTTTGTGGTTTTCCCCATTACAGTGTTGCAAGAAAACCTGCACTTGGCTGAATTTTCTCTTCTCTTAAAGATGCAGAATCATTCTCAGGCCCTGAGTCTGGCAACCCTAAAGCATGTAGACTGTAAGAGTGGGTAGTTATTGAATGAAACAAATCATCTCCAACTGGAGATAGACAAATACCATGAGACAGCCTAAGTGAAGAGCATTAAAAGGCTAACAAGTTGGTTAAACATCATGCCTACAAAATAAAAGCATACAGTACACAGTAGCTGGAAACAAATGTACAATACGCACTAAGCAACATTGTTTTGACTTGCTGTATTTATATACTATATAAATTTTACATGCCATGTATTTACAAGTGGGGCAAGTGTTTTTATCTTTAAAAAAACAAAGATCAAACTTTAGACATCTCTGAACAACACAGCTTGTATAAACCAGACAAGATTATTCAGATGAACTGTATTTAATACAGTGTTCCCCACTCCATCTCCTGATGCAGGACCAGTGAATTAAGTGTATCACAGTTTGATAGCATTTCATCATTAAAAAAAATTAAATCACAGTATGAATGTGTCTGTAACTAGAAACTTTTGAAGGGACAAGAACTAGACAACTGAGACCCTTGTCAAGACAAGCAACACTCAAAGAAAATAAATGCCACAAAAAACATAGTGGATGGATGAGGATGACTCCTTCAGGCCATTGTTGGAATTATGCAGGGTGCACGTCACTGGTGCTGGCAAAAAGCCCTGGAATGGCATGGGACAGATGCTCAGGATAGGCAGCTGCAGGAGGCCAAAACAGAAGGAAGGAGAGAGAAAGGGACAGGAGGCAGAGAAGATGAAGAAAAGATGAACATGGGGGGGGGAGTGGAGGAGTGAATGAGAGCAGAACAGGAAAGGAGAAGACCACAGAGGGGGCCAAGAGCCAGCCAAAAGAAGAAGCCTTCAGTTAAGGTGTGGAGCACACAGCAAAGGAGGAAAGGGAGACTGAAGTGGGAGGTGTCAGAGCAGAGAGGGCAGCCATCTGCCAGAGACATCCCTGCAGCAGCTTAACAGTTCATAGGTGAGACAAGCCTGGCCATTCAAGCACCCTGCGATGGCCAGCAGGCAGGTTGCTGGCGATATCCCAGAGACAGCTCTATTCACAGGAGTGGCCACAACAGGCAAGGGGTCTTCAGACGTGTTCCGAGATACATTCAAAAACTGGTAAGAGTCTGAACGGCACATTTCACAAAAGTCCAAGACTGGAATCCAATGGGGAAAAAATGATGTTAAGTTTCTAGTAGCAGACATCACAGAAAACAGATGAAGCTCTTGCAAAAATCCTAGTTGTATCTGAATTTTTTAAATAAGTCTTTAAATTAAATAAGAGACTTTGAGTTGCAGCTTGATAATTGTGTGGTTTCCTTGCCCCTTGGACCAGGTGTGTAGACTTGGAGCAACATCACATGAATAACACAATCAACCTGAGTCTAACTAAGCAGCATTTGAGATGTTCTATTCCAGGGCATTAATTCTTACTGTGACAATTGCTGGGTATATTTTATGATGTTCAGCAGTTGTAGAAAGTTTCCGTCCTTTTATTTTTTTGGATTGCAGGTAATTTTTTAAAAAAGTTTCAAGATAAAAACTAAAAAAAAAAGGTGTTTTTTCCCAATGGTAAAATCCTGTACAGTATTTCTGAAGCACCAATCATGAATTAAAGAGTTAATAGCTTTTCAGTTTATAAATATACTGCGAGCTGTGGAGGGATGGCTTCCAGCAGACATTCTGGATCTGAAAGAGAACAAGGTTATTCTTGGATATCATGATCTGAGGTAAGTTTTTATATAGTCCAGATGTTCAACTGTGGTGCTATACCACACAAGATAATAAAGCATCACTGGCAGTTGCAGCACCGAACAACCCTCAAGGTGAATCCTTGAATCATCAGTAGCTGCTGCAGTGCAGGATGGGAACCTCCATTAATTTGACTGAGAGATCAGCTGACATTTGGCTCTACTGCTCCCTGTTGTCTCCAACAAGGTGGCCTTCACTTAATGTAGTAATAGTAATAATAACAAATGCATATACCACTTAATGTCACTTAGAAGATGGCTTTGAAGTAGCTTTCAAACATAAAAACCAATTGCAGACCTTGTTAAAATATAGAATTAAAAAATACACCATCGCCATTTAAGAATTAGTATCCAAGTTTGCTTGTTTCCTGTTCCCATGCCTGCCTTCTTTTTGTTACATACCTATTCATTTGTTTGCCTGTTGGCAGAGATTCTTTGGGTTTTTTCATCTTGTACAGCACCTAGGAAGCTTTACGTTTGTAGAAATGATTCATAGTAAGTTGTGCTAACAAAGGGAAGAAGAGCCTTAGCTCAGTGGCAGAGTATATGCTCTGCCTGCCAAAGGTCCCAGGTTCAGTCTCCAGGTACGACAGAGAGATTTCTACCTGAAACCCTGGAGAGCAGCTGCCTGTCAGTGCAGACAACACAGAACTAGATGGACCAATGGTCTGATTTAGTACAAGGCAGCTTCCTATGATCAATTGAAGTGAACGGAAGGTGCTCAGGGCTTAGCTGGATTGCACCAAGTTATTAGCAACATAATGAAACACTTGCCCATGATTGCACCTCGGGTTAAATACAACATCAGTGGTCCAGTGATTCCTCAGTCAAGAACACAACCGTTTTCTGTCTGGATACAGAAGCTGGGAAGCTGATGACATGTTGGGGCTGTCCCATGGTTGGCACGGTAACTATGAAGTCTTGAGGCAGCCCACACAAGACAGTGTCGGTGTGATTCAGGGTCCCCAAACTTTGCCGTTGTGAATTGTCAAGGCTTACCAAAGCAAAGAAGGACCACTAGACTAGGGGAGGTGGGGAATGCTTGCTGGAGATAGCATCACAAAGAGACAGACAGTATGGTGTAGTGGTTACAATGCTGGACTAAGAAGAGCCATTTTCAAGCATGAAGCTCTATGGGCAACTTTGGGCCAGTCACCACTTCTCAACTTAACTGATCTGTTGTATGGATAAAGTGGGAGGGGAACTGTGTATGTCATACCTTCAGATCTTTGGAGGGGAAATAGGATACAAATGAAATAAATAAGAATAACCCCAGGGAAGGAGGTTAAAAAGAAAGGTTGCTCTACCACAGCCTTTGCCAACCTGGTGTCATCCAGGTATTTTGGATGACAACTCCCATCAACTCCAGCCACCACACTGTACTGGCTGAGGCAGATGGGAGTTGTAGTCCAAAACATCTGGAGGGCACCTGGTTGGCAAAAGCTGCTCCCCAAACACAGTTTGTGATCTCCCTCCAAGGCTCTTACCTACATTACGATCTGTAGATGGGCAGGAACTCTCGCTGTTGCTACCTTCTAAGCTCTTTGTTTTCTGACAAACCGTCTCTCTGTCCTCGGGAGCCCTGCCTTGCCTTCTACAGGCCTCCAAAGAAGATTCAGTTATTTCCCACGTTTTGAGATTCTTGGTTTCCAAGCTGGTTGGCTTGGGAAGGTGAGGAGCTGAAGTTTCGTCATAGTCTTCAGATTTCTTTGTACGCTTCTTTTTCTTCTTCTTTTTCTTCTTATGCTTATGCTTGTGAGTCTCAGCCTCGGAGCTGGACATAGACAGGTCTGAATCCTGGTGATACCTGAGGGAAGCAGAAGCAAGTTAACAGGAAAATCCACAGTGCAGAAGCAGTTACAGGGCCTTCCACCAAGCAACAGGTTCTTTATTCAAAGAGGAAGGTATCCTGAGTGGGTTACTCCTCCCACTCATTCTGGGGGTGGGGCTATGCAGATGAGCAGAGGCATTGTTCCTTCCCGTGGGAGCAGGTACCCCCAAGTTTGGTCCTGCTCACTTCATAATGACAGGGTGATTTCAGAGTTCCTGCTGATTGGATTTTGAACCTCCCCGTTTCACTAGCCAAGCTAGAAAGGGAGGTAGCCTTCCTTGGGGAAGGGCCACAGCTTAGCATTGTTTTGAGTACAAAAGACCTCAGGTGCAATCCCTGGCATATCCAGATAGGATTGGGAGAGACCCCAGTCTGCAACCCTGGAGAGCCACTACCAGTCAGTGTAGACAGTACTGAGCTAGATGAACCAATGGCCTGACTCAGTTTAAGGCGGCTTCCTTCATTCCTATTCAGTTAGAGGAGAGGTCATTTCCTCTCACTGAGGAGGGCTCAGGGTGACAGCTAGCATGCAACTCGCTCTGCTGTGAGTCATGTGACCCTGCTGCTTCTATTGTTTTTGTTATCCCACCCTGGGAAGAAGAGCACGATTATCCCCATGTTACAGATGTGGAACTAAGGCTTAGAGGTAAGTGACATACCTAAGGCCACCAGAGATAATACATGGGTTACTTCACATTCATACTCAGTCCTCAGTTTAATTCACCAACACCACAAAGTTCCATTCACTTTCTTAAGCAACAAAATCAACGTCCAGTCCCCTTACTACAATTTAAATGCTGCTAAAATGACCCTGCTGAAGATTCCACTGGGGGGAGAGGCTAACCTAGTCTCCGTAAGAAGCAGGGCCTTTTCTGCTGCAGCCCCAGAGCTTTAGTACATCCTCCCCAGGAAACACAAAAGGGCCCTTTCTTGCTTTCTTGACAGAGGTGACTTAAGACTCTCCTCTTCCAGCATGCCTTTGACAGTTGATCTGCTAATATACCCCTGTCCTGAGTGTAGTTTAGTAAACATTTTGTTGAACGTGCTTGATTTCTGAAACACAAGAGGCTGCCTTCTACCAACCAAGTCAGACAATTGTGTCCATCTAGCTCAGTACTGTCTACAATGACTGGCAGTAGCTGCAGGGTCTCTGGCGGAGAAAGCTTTTTCCATCTCCTCCTAGTAGCTGCAGAACTCTTTGAACTGCAGATGTTGGGGACTGAGCCTGCAACCTTCAGCATGCAGAACTGTGTGCTCTACCACTCAGCTATATAGTTCCTTCCATTGAAAAGCAGTATCATTAAAAATGAAACAAAAATAAAATAAAAACTCTGGCACACCTCAGAAACCACCACATACACAGGTACTGTACCAGCTAGTTCAAAGCAGCAGCAAGTCAATTCCCAACAGTCCCATTTTGGAACCATATACAACATTAAGAGAAAGGCCATAAAGCTCTACAGTATCCACTGACAGTCCTACTCATAGTAGATCTACCAAAATGAATAGACACGACTAATGTTGGTCCGTTCATTTTGATGGGTCTACTCTAAGTAGAGAGTTAGCTGGCAACAACCGTTGGCTTTTATCCTCACCACCCCCCTTGTCACAAACCTGTAATCTCTCTCTCTGTGTTTATCTTTTAACTTCTTCTTCTTCTTCGACTTCTTGTGCTTTCGCCCTCTTTGCTCCTCGAGAGACTCAGTTTTCAAGAGCTTCGGGTGCCACTTTTCCAGGGGGTTCTCCCTTCCCTCAGGGCTCTGCCATCTCCTTTTCCTCTCCTGGTTATGAGTCCATCTGCTTTTATAATAATCATATTTATATGGGCTACTGTAAACATGACTTGATTTGTTATAGTCTCTCTCGCACTTAGTGAATTTTCTATCCTGATTATACCTGGGGATGTGGGAAGAATGACAGTAACTGTAAGATCTGCAGCTTTCCCACCGCCTGGGGACATCCTGATAATGCCGCTCTCTACTCCAGGACTGTTCTCCTTTCCCATAGCAATGCCTGGTCCTTTCAAGGTCTGTTTTGCCTCTGCTGCGAGATCTGTAAGGGGGATATTTTCTCAAGCTCCTCCCAGGATCAGGGCTGCATGGGAATCTGTAATAGCTTGCATTGTAGTAGTCTCGTCGATAATGCTCCTGCTTTGCTCTCTCTCTGCTGTAGGAGCACCTCTTCTTGGTGTAGTGCCCCTCCAGCAGGCTCTGGCCAGCTGCCTCTTCCTCCTCCTCGCTTTCAGAGCGCTTCCTTTTTGAACGGTAGTGCTCTTTGACTATTTTTTTGGAGTTACAAACTTTCTGCTTGAGGGGAGAATGGGATTTCAACTCTTGCCTTTCTGTATTTCCCTGGAATTGTTCAATGCTCTCTCCCAATCTGTTGTTGTCCTTTGTACACACATTTCCCCTGGTGGCGTCCAGCCTTGCAATGGAAGAGTCATCAGGAGGGAGGGCATCCTCACAGCTTTTCACACTGTCTTGTGCTTCTAGGCATTTTTCTGCCACATTTAGAGCAGCAAGCTTTGGAGAACTACATTCACTGTCAGACCTTGTAAGGGGGCTTTGCACCCCTTTTCCTGCTGTCCAGGCTGCTCCTCCAGCAGGCTCCGGGCTCTCTTCCCAAGCTGCTTTCTCTTCTTTTGGTCCTCTCGTCTGTTCAGTGTGGTCCTCCATGTTGCCTTCCCTAGGGAATTCTTCTGCTCCTAAAGAAATTGATTTAGACTCCTGTTGGCCGCCACTTTCCAGAGGCATGTTTTCCGTTTCAGCAGCAACCCTTTCACAGGGGTCTTCTGTAGTAGAAGTGATTTCGGGGTCTGAAGGGGCCAAGAGGGTCTTGATGTTGTTGGGAAGGGTGCTAGGTACCTCTTCAGAAGAACCATCTGTTTTTTCAGTTCCACTAGCACTGCATCGGGGAAAGAGAAAGAGACTTACTGACGTAAGCAAATATACAGTAAACATTCCATATATGTTAACACTTTTTTCAACTCTGTTGTTTACAGACTCACTTCTCTGTGATGACAAAGTGAGCTTCTTCAGGCCTGCAAAATCTTATGAATAAGGAAACCACACACAGAGAACACGATCCCTGACCAATCACTAAATACGGAAGAACTAATGAAGTCAAGGTGTAGATGAACATAGCATATTTATTTAACATATGTGTGCAAGAATTTAAAACTATATCAAAATATGATTGTCTATCAGCATATGTGAAAAATATATATTGTGTTCATCTAGACTAGGCATGGGGAACCTTTGGTCCTCCAATTGTTGCGGAACTACAACTCCAGTCAGCCTACTAAGCCTGGTCACTGGCCACGGATGATGGCTAAAGGTTTCCCCACCTGATCTAAACTTTGATTTCATTTGTTTATCTGCAAAATCTTAAGCTACAATAAATTTCTTACATCTTTACAGTTCCACAGGACTCAAGTTATCTATATATAGTATATCCTTATTGAGCAATATGTAAACTTGCAACAACTTTAGATAGCAGGATCTTAGAAGAGGCATCTTCCCATCACCCTCACATGTGAGAATGCATTTTCTCCTGCAACATATACCTGCACCATCTAAAATCAATAATTTTCAAAATTGTCAGATGCACATTTATACAAATATAATTGATCAATTAGTCAATTACTGAGTTTAAGGTTTTTTTAATCACGGACAACCCTAACTGATATTATATAAAGGGGTGGGGAACCTCTGGCTCTCCAGTTGTATTTTGGACTACAACTCCCATTATCCCTGACTATTGGCCATGCTGGCTGGAACTGATGGGAGCTAAAGACCAACAGCACCAGAAGAGCCTCAGATGTGCCCCATCCCCAATATATTTAAGAAGCATGGTGGATTAAATAAAGCATGTAGCCACAAAAACAAAGATATATAAGTCCATGCATTCTAGGAGTAAAAAAGAGAAGTATAGAAACTACAGACTGTATGACAGAATGGCTTTGCATAGTTTTCCATGAGGTATTAACACTGCTACTGCAGAATGTTGATAAAGTAAGATTTTAATATCTTGTTCCATACAGTGTCTGAGAGTCTTTATACTTTTATATGAATTGTTTTTTATATTGTTCTGGTTTGCTGTATTCTATATGTATGGTCTATGACCAAAATAAATAAATCAAGTTGCTTGGATATGAAACTAAGAAATATGTTCAAGAAGCACAGAAGCATTCCAAGAACAGTTTTGAAGCTCAAATGTAAATCTTTTAAATTTAAAGTTAAAACAGATTATTTGTATTATATACAGGTCATATTTGTATGCATCAAATTTGTTACACAAACAAAAAGAAAAATAAGGAAACCATGTATTTATCCAGTTTGACTAATAATACAATCGGCTAGATGAGCCGTTTTATAGGCTTGTTGTTTATTATTATTTGGGATTTCTGGGGTGGGTTAGGTTTTTATATTGTATTACTGAAGGATGGTTTATGAATTGCTGTTAATATTGTAATTTGCTATATGCATATGTTTTTATATTGTATTTATATTGTGTACGTCGCCCAGAGTGTCCGCTTAGGCGGACAGATGGGCGACTAATTAAATAAAAAAAATTATTATTATTGCTACCCAAACGTCAGAAGTTTTAGAAGAGATACCAATTAGACTAATTTCATTACTATTATATAGCACCACTTACTGGAGTACGTTAAAGTAAGATGTACAAAACTTCAAGTTGCTGAACAGAAGACATAATCAAAAAGACCTGGGCTGTCCACAAACTGTCCACCTGTTTCCAAACACATAGCTGCATATTCTACAGAGTCAGATGCCCCCAAATGCTGTGTGAAAACACACGTCTGAATGAAAATGTATTTGGAAAAGCACAAATGTTTTTACCTTATTTCCTCTGATGAGGTTTTCAGTTGACTGTATCTGAAAGAGTCTAAGATCCTGTCTTCAGGGACTGGTGGCAAAGCTGTAGGCACACCCTATTGTTGAAAATGGATAAGGTTAACACACAGTATCAACTGATAAGACTGTTTTAGGCGCTTGTGAGAAATATAGTGCCAAACTTCCTCCCATTGGTAAGACACGGCTAAGACAATCTCTCACCAAGTACAATGCTCAATAACCACTAAAGAAATGAAATAAAAAGGAGCATAAAAGTAGATGCCTTAGTATAAGGCCACTAAGTCAAAAAAGGCAAGTTCTCCATCTAGAAGAGCCAGATTCTTCTGGTATGAAGAAATTACACCAACCTTTGCCAACCTGGTGCTCTCCAGATGTCTTGGCCTACAGTTCCCATCAGTCCCAGCCAACAGTTATGCTGGATTACATACATGAAGCAACTCTGCCTATACTGACTTATCTCAATAACCTCTCTTGCTGCCTGTGAGATGACACTATATGCAACACTGGATACTACAGATATGCTGTCCCATCCCCAGCTTGCAAGTGTTCAACAGGCATTGCTTACACACTTTTCAGGCCGACACCTGCTTATTCAGAAACCAGAAATCCACAGGATGCCACATTCTGCATTGGATATTAAATTTCACAGTGCAGCCTTCCCCCAGCCAGTGTTATAGCTGACTGGCTCTTATAGGCTAGATGCTGTAAGCCATGTGTAGGAACCTCTGGCCTCCACACGCTGCTAAACGACATCATCCTTGACCATTGGCCATGCTGACTGGGACTGACAGTAGGAGTACCGGGTTACAGAAGCCTGCCATAGTGCAATGGTAGATCTGCAGGGTGTCCCCAGCCATGTCAGTATGCCACAAGCCTGATGCAGAAGGCAATAGTAGTTTGGAAACTGGGAGCTGGTCTCAGAAATATCCCGCCAGTGTGGATAACTTTCACCTTTCATTTGATAGTCGTAGTCATCTGCCCCAGTGCCAACCATGATTAATGCTAGACCCGGGCTCCCATTTTAGCTAAAATATGGATTTACAAAACCTGATGAAGAAGTGAACAGATATGGGTTAACTATGGTTAACATCAGTGCAGATGGAATGCTAAAGCATTGTTAAGACACAGAAAGGAAGAGCGAGGAGGAATTCATGGCAGAGCAGAGAGGGAAAGGAGCACACCTTATTTTCAATAGCTCCTACTTTCTTTGATCTATATCCAGCCTTTCTTCCACAGAACACAAGACCATGTACATAGGATTCCCAAGAAGTCTCCCATCCAGGCACCAACTACACTCAGATCTCCTTAGCTTTAGCAAGACTGCTGCATCATGTGGCCTCAAGACCTCACCCTGGAATATGGACTTGCAAATCAGTTTGGTGCCACACCCACATCACACCATAGAAACCGCAGCAGCAACATACTCACTTTTCCAGGCAACCCATTTGTTTTGGAAAATGGGTTTTCTGCTGATTTAATGGGCTTTGCTTGGCAAGTGAAATCGTTGCATATCTGTCCGTTTTGTTTAGGGGCATCATTTAGACTAATAGAAACGACAACAGTAATGTTTTTCGACACCTCATGCTGTGGTACCTCCTTTTCAGTGTTGTGGCAAGACAAACAGGAGCTCTCCAAAGCGCTGGCTGCATTATTTTCCATTAAAATGCCATTGACAGCTGTGGTGTGGCCATTCTCTTTCACCAGTCCTTTGGACTCCTCATCGGAGTCTTCAGAAGACTCTGCCCCATAAGGGACCAATGTGCTTGGGTTGAGTTTGGACTTGCCATTCACTACCAACTTGGAACAAGATTCGCTAGGAGGCATTTGTTTGGGGACTTGGTTAGGAGCCGATACTGTAGATGCGCTTGAGGTAGATTGCACTGCAGAAGAATTGGAAATGGTTGAGGAAGGGGCTGGCTTGTTAGGGTTATCCAAGCTACAGCTGATATGAGAGACACTTTGGCGAGCAGACAGCTTGTTATTGTGAATACTGATGGTTATTTTTTGCTTTTTGGAAGGATCGGGAGTTGCAGCAGTCGTAGGCCTGTTCATTGTCCAGTTTGGGATGGACATGGCAGGTGGAGCAGAAGACGGCCTGGTGAGGGTGACATTACTAGCGATTGCCACAGAACTGCTAGGAGTTTCTTTCATGGATCCAGTTCCATTCAAATGATTCAAATTCTGCAATGATAAAAAGGAATCCCCAGAGAAAGGTGAAATCTATGACATTTCAAGGCATTTGGCAGTTTTGTGGCTTATTTTTTGCCCTTATATTTACACTGACTCAATTCCAAAATACCCCAAACCATAGTTAAATTTCCTCAGCTATGGTTTGACATGATGCCTGAACTGACAAACTACAGCTCATAGTGAAGGCTGGATTGACAACCATAATTGCAGCCTAAGCTCTGCCTCCAGACACCACTGCAGAATGCTGATGTGAGTGAACCAATGAACCTGAGCAGCGAGAGGATAGAAAACAAAAACAAACTGCTTCAAAGCATCTTGACCTGGAACACATGGAAGTTCAACAACATGGTTTGGGTTCTAAACTATAGTTATAGTTGCACATTAAACCATGGTTAAAATGAAATAACCTATGTTAAATCCTCAAGTCACAGTGGCTCAGTTTAGACATTGTGCCAAAACCTGATTTATACTGGCCCAATTTGCATGTCACATTTAGCCAGTTAAAATAAACTATAGTTTAACATGAACAAGCGGTGTGCTAGTGCATGCTGCTGAAGTAGTTGGCGCTTTGCTCTTTCCTCTTTTCTGCAGCTACTGCACCAGGAAGGAAACAAGGCATAGTCCAGCTTGTGATCACTTGTGTACCTGGGCTCATGGTTTGTTGTCCTTAAACAAATCTTGGCTTCTGCTTGTGATTTGTCTGGAGAGAAACAAACCACAAGCCTGGGTTTGCATGCAATGACAACCTACCTATGGCTTGTTTTGTTCCTGATAAGGAAGCAACAGAAATGGGGGAGAAGTGCCTATGATTTTACCTACAGTAGAACTTCGCTATAATGAGGGGGTCAGGGGACAGAGCATGTGCCCATGTTACAGGGCTTCCATGTTATAACAAAAGCCACATTCTGTAAACAGTATTTTACTCAGGGGACATTATCATACCTGCAGTATATCCGAATCCGCAATTCAGTGAGCCATGCTATAGCGAGGTTCAACTGTAGTTTATTTTAACTATGGGTAGATATGATGTGCAAACCAAGCAAGTGTGGACCATGCCTTCTCATAGTGTTTGAACTGAACCCACGGTGAACTTGAGGATTTTAAAAAGGAGCCTTATTTTCCTGCTTCAGAGCAGGAAACATCTGAATTCTTTTTCAGCCTATCTGGACCAGGGATAAAGAATCTGCTTTTCCATGTCACATATGACAGAAAGATAATCCCAGCCCACTCAAATGTTATGGTACACATTCCTAGGGTGATCCCATTGACAATGCCTTGCAGAAGGGCAGATCCTGTCACTTGCTATTCTGGAGCAATCTGGCTAATGGGAGTAGGGAGTCTTGCTGCATATCAAAAGGCCTTGGTTTCTAATAATTTGACACATCAACAGTCTTCACTAGAGCAGTGTTTCCCAAACTTTTTTATTTATTTTTTGTTGCTAGACTACAGTTCCCATAATTCCTGACCATTGGCCATGCTGGCTGGGGCTGATGGGAGTTGTAGTCCAGCAGCAAAAAATTAAAAACGTTTGGGAAACACTGCACTAGAGGAACAAATGTACATTCTTTGTCCTCTCGAAAATCCAAATTTCGTTACTGATTTTAGAGCAAAGGTTCTGTAAACGTTTTGACATTTATTTATTCCCCAAGTGTTTTACCTGCATTGCAAGAAGTGGTACAGAGGAGTTACTAGGATAACTTTATTTTAAGTTAAGGCTTTCAGTAACCTCTTGCTGTCTAACCAGCTTATTTCACCCCACTGGCTCCAAAAGAGAGAATTACCTTAATCATATGCGGGGGGAGTTGTGGTCCAATAAATCCTGGTGCAGTTTGCTTATTATTGACCACCCGCTGACTGATAACAGGTCGGGGAGAAGACTGCCCAGGAGTGTGAACGGAATGAATGTGGTCGCCGCCATTTTTCATGTCATGGGACCTAATAAATAAAATGAAATATTGATCCACATTTATTGACTGGGGTTTTTTGGGGGGGGGAGGCGCAAATCTGTTTCTTCCATGAAATGCTCTTGCTTCCTAAGAGTGTATACTTCTTTCTCATATCTGTATCTCACCCTTTCAGTCCAAGTCTTACACTCTAACCACTACAACACACTCCCATGGGTGGCGGCGGTGGTGGCGGCAGCAGCAGCAGCTCCAGCTCCAGCTCCTCTTTCCAGGCAAAACACCATACTGGACTTGTTGCTCAAGTTGTCCAGTTAACAGAGGGGAAGGTAGCCTGGCATGTTTTAGTGTCAATTAATTGAGGTTGCCCAACTGGCTAAAAACAGCAAACATTGGTCAGTTTGTGTTTCTTCATCACCCACCTCCGTGAAACCACTGTATTAGATGCAAAATAATTAGTGTGTGCAGACGGGTAATTTCATCCAGTAACTAAAACTATCTCTGGCCAACAGGTGTTCATTCACATACACACACACACGAACATACAGAGCCATGAACAAAATTGCAGTCTGGGAGCTGGTGGAACGAGATCTAAAATGGTCGTCCAGAGAGTGCAGTCAATTATCTATGATATTCCATAAACTACTGAGCGGGATACCCTGAATATACAAATATAGATCTACATCTGAGTTGCTGCAGATCAGGGTTTCAAACACAACTAGCCATTAAATGAGTCAAAAAGCAAACAATTAAAACACATATCTTACAGGCAAGTAACACTGGAGCAATCAGCACATTTCTTAAAAAAACTGAAATTTTTACTTGCTACTGTTGCGCGGCAGAGACGTTTGCCAATCAATGGTAAACCACCCAGAGATTTACCAGGATATCTTTACCTATAGAATCACAGAATAGTAGAGTTGGAAAGGGCCTATAAGGCCATCAAGTCCAACCCCCTGCTCAATGCAAGAATCCAAATCAAAGCATTCCCAGCAGATGGCTGTCCAGCTGCCTCTTGAATGCCTCCAGAGAGCCCACTACCTCTCTAGGCAATTGATTCCATTGTCGTATGGCTCTAACAGTTAGGAAGTTTTTCCTGATGTCCAGTCAAAATCTGGCTTCCTGCAACTTGAGCCCATTATTCCGTGTCCTGCAATCTGGGATGATTGAGAAGAGATCCCTGCCCTCCTCTATGTGACAACCTTTCATGTACTTGAAGAGTGCTATCATATCTCCCCTCAATCTTCTCCAGGCTAAACATGCCCAGTTCTTTCAGTCTCTCCTCATAGGGCTTGGTTTCCCATCCCCTGATCATCCTTGTTGCCCTCTTCTGAACCTGTTCGTTTGTCTGCATCCTTCTTGAAGTGCGGAGACCAGAACTGGACGCAGTATTCAAGATGAGGCCTAACCAGTGCTGAATAGAGGGAAACTATACTTCTGTTAATGCAGTCTAAAATAGCATTTGCCTTTTTTGCAGCCACATCACACTGTTGGCTCATATTCAGCTTGTGATCAACAACAATTCCAAGATCCTTCTCACATGTCGTATTGCTGAGCCAAGTATCCCCCATCTTATAGCTGTGCATTTGGTTTCTTTTTCTTAAGTGTAGAACTCTGCATTTATCCCTGTTGAATTTCATTCAGCCCAATGCTCCAGCCCATCAAGGTCCCTTTGAATTTTCTTTCTGTCTTCCACGGTATTAGCTATGCCCCCCAATTTTATATCACTGCAAATTTGATAGGCAAATCAACTTTCTGCCTGCCCCTGATTTAAGCCACAGAATAAACAATTTCTCACAACCCAAAGGCTTTGGATGTTACTAACAACCATGCTGAGAAAGAGACAAGTGTTCCATTTGCTAGGTGGGAGTAGATGCACAGCGAACCAGGAAGAGAAGGAAATTGACTCGTAAAGCATTTGGCATTACCTGATATAAAAAAGCACATAAGCTTGTTGATTCAGTACAGTTCTGATGTCACTATTTGAGACGGTGGAGTCATTCATCTGATACCACTGTCCATTACTGGCCTGCAAAACAAGAAAAAATATTTCTGGTTACAACACTGCAATGTTTTTACAGTGTTTAAGCACATGGCAGCATCTCATCTCAAGGTACTTTTGGATGAAGTGGTTTTCTAGATTAGTGGTGGGGAAAGTGGTGGCCCTCCAGTTGTTGCTGGACTACAACTCTCATCATGTCCAACCGCTGGCCATGTTGGCTGAGGTTGATGGGAGCTGGAGTTCAACAACACTTGGACAATCTACAACAGGAGCTGGACTGATGGACCTCTCAGAAGCTTTAGATATCGACTGTAGTATCTTCTCAAGTGTCCTCCTGGGTTGTAGGTGAAAGTCACTGTTGAGTGGTGGGTACTTCCTGGAGGTGCTGCTGGAGGACTCCTAGGTCTCCCCCACAAGGTTCTGTTCTCCACTGCCAGGATTCCATCAAACACAGACCTCGGAAAGACCTCTCTAGAGAAAGAGGCTTGGGGCCCCACAGAGAACCCCACTCCAACCAAAGACCAGGAGGAATCCACAGTAGTCCAAAGGGAGATTGAAGAGCTACATGTCAGGGACCTTACCCCCCATGGACACATCCTGACCTCTGCCTTAATCCCTAGTTCTCCTCCATCACCCCCTTGGGCCACAGGAGCAGGGGTGGCAGAAACCCCAACAGGAAGCCTGGAGGAATGACCATAGGCCTACCAGACAGCTCTATCACCAGGGATCTACTCAGGAGGATGGAGAAGGTGCAGTTGCAAAGCAATAACCCAATAGAGGACTAGTTAAAGAAGGAACTGCTGCTCTCCTAGTCTCCACTGGACCTTTGCTGGGTTCCTTTCAAGCCCATTATCTCCAGTTCCCTCACTCTTGCACTCCCTGGTTCAGCTCCATATCTTCCTGGCTCAACTCCTGCTTGAGCTCGGACTCTGATTCTAGCCTCTACACCAGGTAATGGTCATGCACATGCATGCTCTTTAACATCTACATGAAACTGCTGGGAGGACATTATCCAGTTTTGGAATTTGCCGTCATCAGAATGCAGATGACACACAGTTCTACCTCTCCTTTTCATTAAAAGCCAAGGAGGTTGTGGAAGTCTTGATGCCAGAACTGAAAAGCCCTTCTTCTAGGGTACCTGCACATCATAATCTCAGGTAGTGGAGGGACCCCAAGTAGTGCCTTCAAAATGGGATGAAGGGCCTGGGGAAGGCTCATATGGGGGAGAAGCAAAGAGTTGTAATTTCTGAGGTACAGGAAGCTAGAACAAATTTGAAAGCAGTGCAGCCCATATTGGCTAACTAGCTTTTCCAAATTACTCAACCTTATTATTAAATTATTCAAGTGTACTAGATATCATGTTTAGCAGATTCTAAAGAATCTAGAACCAGGAAGAGAAATGAATGTGTTTGATGGCACTTTTGAGACTAACTTTTAAGATGCTTTTGTGTAAGTGACAACCTGCTTCTCAGATGCCGTTGAAACAGGGAAAGTAAGGTGAAAAAGTGACTAAGAGTTAACTAATATTCGAAAGTTTTTAAAGGAACAGTTAACAGTATCAGTTGATTCTTTATAGTATGCCAGGACACTATAATCGCTCTTCAGCCTCTGATTAATATAGACAGATTTCTATATTGAATTTCTGTTCAAATATCTTGTTCCATGCATCCATACCATTTGGGACAGACATTTGTCAGCTATGTCCTCTAATCAACAACAATGTATGCAGATCCAATGGTACCATTCACCACATCCACGAATGTCTCCCAATGCAGCGAAATTAATTTCATGCACCCAATGTCCACCAGCAGTTCACATTGAGCAATGTATATCCACAGATTTATTTCCTAAACTCTTAAGCTTCTGAGCAAGGCAAGTTCTGTTATTCAAATTTCTAGACAAACCCAGGAATGAACAAGAAAAGCAGTCCCAATTTTCACTGAAGAACGGTGCTCTCCAAACTTGGCAGGAAGAGAAAGTCTGTCCTCTAGTGGGTGAAAAGTGAGATTAGCACAATGCAGTGCTGCTAGCTATACCACTAGTAGTTAAATATTTATAGTTTAAGTAGGTTAGCAAGGAACTGTTTGCAAAGGGAAGGGGTGATAGTGGGAAGAGAGACAATTTCCCAGAGCATTTAAGTTTTAGGGAAGGCATTCACCTAGGTTTCCTTGTGAGCAAGACTGATGCTAGAAGTCTATGGCAGGAATGGGGAATCTGTGCCTCTCTGGATTCCCATCAGCATGGGATGATGGGAGCTGTAGTCTACCAACATCTGATGGGCCACGGATTCCCCATCCCCAGTACATGGTATGCTCCTATTGAAAGGAAATTAGAGAGATAGTGGGATGTAGCACCGAGTATCAGTCTAGGAGTGGGGAGACAAAAGGTTCAAATCCACTGTCAACTGTGAAGCTCACCCAAGGAAGTCACTCTCTCGGCCTAACCTACCTCGTAGGATTTTTATGAGGATAAAATGGGGTGAATGGAGAAAACTACGCAGACAGCTTTAAGCTCATTTGAGAAAAGGCAGAATATCAATGTAACAAAACAGAGCAATTCTGGCAGTCCATATTGGTTATTTAGTTTCTCCAAATTATTCTACATCGTAAGGACAGGATCACAGTTATACTGGCAGAAGAGTGCAAAGCACAATCTACCATTATAAAGGCTGAATAGTTTGTTAAGAAAACCCAGAAGATTTGTTCAAACTGTCTGTAAGTTTGCAGAGACAGTTTCCTGTGTGTTAAGTGCCCCACTCTGCCCACATTTCAGACAGATTCGCTAAGGAATGGCTGAGATCTAGCATCTTAAAAGAATCACCATCTTGGGCAAATCTGGCTTTTTTCAATTTCTGCCAGGCATAACGTACCTTAAGAGGTCCTCCCCTCCCTTTAACCAAGTCCAAATATTGAAGGGAATAGCAGAGGCCTTCCTGTTCTGTTAAAAATTCATTGTATATTGATCAAGTTACACAATTTTAAAACCTCAATACATATTCCAGCAACAGCAGTAACTACAAGCAGGCCATGCTCAGTGTCTCAGTTTACACTCTCATGTTGAGCTTTTTCCCTAAACAAAGATGACTACTACAAGATTGAGAAGAAGGCTGGTAGTGAGCAAATAGGTTGGAGAAATAAATATGTGTCTGTGTGTGTGTGAGAGAGAGACAGAAGTGCTAGTGTTGACTCTCTTCTCTATAAAATAAAGACTGCTAAGAAAGCAGTTGAACCTGGTCTACATCCAGCACTTGCGAAGTCAAAAGGTTTAATGTGCTTTAAACAGAGACAACCCTGTTGTAAAATAGGCATGTTTAGTCAGGACTTACACAAACTGGACCATTGGTCTCACCTGAAGGGTGATTTTCCTATGAGTACAGACATCACAGCGGGTTTTAGCTCCACCTATCGTGCGAAGGCAAGAATGTCTTTGAAGTCAAGACTAGGGGCGTCAGGCCCCTCCCACTCTCCAGTTCATTCGCAGCGAGTCTAAGGAGAAATATCTAAAAATACAAGAACAAGGCCAACCGGCCTGGCAGCAGGAAAATAACACAATAGTACCATGCATAGTAACATGACTCCAACATAGCGGTATAACAGAACTAGAAGTCTTGACTTCACTCTTAAATTTAAATATAATAGCGTAACAGTAACATATAATACATTAGAAAATATATAGTCATCCTCCAACTGGGAGGGTCGTGATGTCCGTACTCATAGGAAAATCACCCTTCAGGCGAGACCAATGGTCCATTTTCCCTATGAGTCCGGCCATCACAGCGGGATGTACCACAGCAGCCCATACAGGGAGGGACCACCCACGTGTTAATCCTCATTAAGAACCTGTTGCAACACTCGTCTGCCGAAAGATGCGTCAGCAGAGGCATAACGATCAATTTTATAATTCCTTATAAACGAGTGTGGGTTAGACCAGACTGCAGCCCTACAAATATCGGCAACAGGAGCATTAGTGGCAAAAGCAGCCGAAGTGGCAGCTGACCTGGTAGAATGAGCCGTTATACTAGCTGGAACTGACAGCTTCAGAGACTCATATGCTAAAGTAATACATGCCCTTAACCAACGGGATAAAGTAGGATTGGAAACTTTATGCCCCATAGACCTTGGATGAAAGGATACAAACAGAGACTCTGTTCGTTGAATCTCTTGGGTCCTAGACAGGTAGGTCTTGAGAGCCCTCCGGACATCTAACGAATGCCAAGCCTTTTCAAGAGGATGGGTAGGATTCGGGCAAAAGGAAGGCAAAACAATGTCCTGGTTGCAATGAAAAGCTGAATCGACCTTGGGACGGAAGGAAGGATCAGTCTTCAGCACAACAGAGTCCTTATGGAAGACGCAGAGGTGTCGAGCAGAAGACAATGCGCCCAACTCCGAAACGCATCTGGCAGATGTGATTGCGATCAGAAACAAGACCTCAAAGGACAGTATACGTAGGGGCACAGTCCTGATGGGTTCAAACGGAGGGCGTTGCAAAGCCTGCAGAACTTTCGGCAAACTCCATGAGGGGAACCGATGGACAACAGCCGGAGAGCGTAGGGCGACTCCCCTCAAAAAACGTTTGATGAACGGATGTGAGGAAATATGATCTCCAGGAGAGGACACTGAGAGAATGGACAACAGAGTGGACGCATGTCGACGTAGAGTGTTGGGTCGAAGTCCCATCATAAAGCCGCTGTGGAGAAATTGGAGCACCTGATGCACAGTGGCCTGGGATGGATCATGGTGGTGGGACTGACACCACTTGGAGAAAGCCACCCAGGTATGTTGATAAATACGAGTGGTAGATGGTCTTCTCGAGGCCAAAATAATATCAATCACAGCGTCAGACAGTCCAGCTGACCTCAAATGTCCCCGTTCAAACGCCACGCTGTTAGATTGAGCCAAGTAGGGTCCTGGTGTAGTACTGGACCCTGGGATAGAAGGTCTGGCCTGACTGGAAGTGTCCAAGGATCCATCATTGACATTGCCAGAAGATCTGAAAACCACGGTCGGCGTGGCCAAAATGGTGCTATCAGAACCAGCTGTGCCCTTTCGGTTCGCGCCTTCCTCAAGGTTTTGGCTAACAATGGTATGGGAGGAAAGGCGTACAATAGACCGTCTGGCCACGGTGTTGTCAGAGCATCCACTGCTTCTGCTGTTGAGTCCAGGTATCGGGCAAAGTACCTGGGAAGCTGGCAATTGCGACTGGAAGCAAACAGGTCGACTGAGAGGGTGCCGAACCAACACTGGAGACGATGGAAAATGGCTGGATGAAGTTTCCATTCTCCCGGAAAGACCTGTTGTCTGCTGAGCCAGTCTGCTGTCACATTCCAAATCCCTCTGAGATGTTCTGCTTTCAGGGATTGTAGATGTTGTTCTGCCTCGACAAAGATGAGGGAGGCTAAGTCCTGCAGAGGACGAGACCTGGTGCCCCCTGTCTGTTCCAATGTGATTTTACACACGTGTTGTCTGTTCGAATGAGCACATGATGCAAAGGGAACAGAGACTGAAAATGACATAGAGCTAAGTGGACAGCCTTTAGTTCCAGCCAGTTGATGCTTTGAGATTGCTCTGCGTTGGACCAAACCCCCTGAACGTACTGGGAGTTGCAGTGGGCTCCCCAACCTATGAGGCTGGCATCTGTGGTTACAACGGTTCTGCGGGGTTCTCTGAACGACGTGCCCTTGGAGAGGTGTTGAACCTTGGTCCACCAGCGGAAGGAGAGGCGCAGTGCGGGGCTCAAACGAACTTTGCGATGGTTGGAGCTGGCAATGTCTTTTTGAAAAGGCAACAGAATCCATTGAAGGGGCCGAGTGTGGGCTCGAGCCCATGGCACAATGTGGATTGTAGAGATAAACATCCTGAGCGCTCTGGCGAGAAGCATGACGTCTGCGGATGTTTGTTGCATCAGGGACCTTGCGATGCTTGTGATGGCAGTGATGCGATCTGGAGCCAGGAAGACCATTGCCTGCAGGGTGTCCAACATTGCCCCAAGGTGTAGTAGGCGTTGGGTTGGTTGGAGATGGCTTTTGTCGAAGTTGACAAGCCAGCTGTAGGCCTGCAAAACATTGAGGGTGATCATTAAATGATGATGAGCCAGCTCCTCAGACTTGGCCCGTATTAGCAGATCATCCAAATATGGGTAGATATGAACCCCTTGGGTCCGGAGGTAAGCCACTAGGATGAGTAGCACCTTGGTAAACACTCTTGGAGCAGAGGAGAGGCCGAATGGCATCGCTCTATATTGAAAGTGCTGGTGGCCAAAAGCAAACCGAAGAAACTTTCTGTGGGCTATGCAAATGGGCACATGGAGATACGCTTCCTTAAGGTCGATAGAAGCCAGGAAGTCTCCTTCATGCAGACTCTCCGTAATGGAATGGAGTGATTCCATTTTGAACCTGCAATATGTTACAAAACGGTTGACAAACTTGAGGTCCAATACCGCCCTCCATGATAAATCTCGTTTTGGCACAGCAAATAGGAGGGAGTACACCCCTTCCGACCTCTCAGTTGTGGGAACTGGCTCTATCGCCGCTATGTCCAAGAGGTGGTGTATAGCTGTCTGCATGATGTTGTGCCTGGCTGGTGCCCTTGGGCAAGGAGACGGGTGGAATCTGTCTGATGGGGTTGCCCAGAACTCTATGGTATAGCCATAACTGAAAAGGTCCCTGATCCAGGAGACCGTAGTAAGGCGCAGCCATCAATCTTCAAAATTAAGTAATCTGCCACCTATGGGGAGGGCGTTAATACTACTTGCGTAGGCGAGGGCCTCCCTTATATGAGGACGATGAGTTGCCCCTGCGCCCTTGGTACTGACCTCTGCCCTGGAAGCGTCGGTTCCAGGAGCCCCTGAATGCGTTGGGGTCATAGGATCTGAAGTCGCGGCCTCGTCCTCCTGGCCGCGTTCCTCGAAAGGGCTGGTTAGAACAGAAGGAAGGAAATCGCCTGAAAGGCCTGTGGTCGATGTTCTTGACTGTGGCCAGAACCGGTTTGTGGGCGTCTTTTGGATCAACCAGCACTGCCTTTAGAGCTTCCTCGCCGAAGAGTAGAGATCTGGAGTAAGGAGCCCTGGACAGGTTCAATCTGGCCGCTGAGTCAGCTTGCCAGTGGCGAAGCCAGAGGGTGCGTCGAGCGACTATTTGAGCCGTCATGCCTCGTGCCCCTAATTGAGTAGCATCCAGAGTGGCATCGGCCACAAAAGCTGCTGTTTTACGCAATTTCAATAGCGCTCTTCTGAGGGCGACAGGATCAGGGTTAGCGTCCTCTAGAAGGTCATCCAGCCACATCATAGATGCTCTGGAGAAAATGGAGGCTGAAGTGGAGGCACGCATGGATAGGGCAGTGGCCTCGTGGTTCTTGTGGAGGGCGAAGTCTATTCGTCGCTCAGTAGTGTCCTTTAGGTGGGATTCCCCTTCCCTGGGCAATAGAGATCGTGAAACGAGGCAAGCGATTGGTTCATCTATGCCAGGGACGTCTAACTTGGTGGCAAAGTCTGGAGCTAGGGCGTAAAGCCTGTCACCCAGGTTCTTGAAGCGTCAAGCTTGGAGTGGATGAGCCCATTCTTCAGAGGCTAATTTGGCAATTGGGTCCGGCACCGGGATGTAGTGTTCAGTAGGTGCAGGGGATTTGAGGACCTTGGCCCCTTTGAGAGCTGGGGCGGACGAAGTTGAAGGCGCAGTCTGGAGACCAAGGGTATTAACTACCCTGCGTGCTAGCGGCTGATAGTCTGAGGTATTAAACAAGCGATACGATGTATCCTCCTCATGATCTGAATAGTCGCTCCAGTCGTCTCCTTCAACATGGTCAGTGAAAGTTGACTCCTCCGCATACGAGGCTTCGTCCGTACATCTGCCTCTGGCTACATCAAAGGGATCTGGTGAACAGGAAGAATGAGCAGCATGGCACGCACGTTGGTCCATGTTGAGTGGAGGTATGGCAGGAACTTGTGGTAGTGACTGCATTTGGGTGAAAAATGCCAGCATGGCTTGAAGTTGGGAGAGGAAATCAGGAGACAGCTGCAGACCGGATGTGGCAGATGTATGTGCCTGAGGAACTATTGGAACAGATGTTTGGGGCGGTAAAACGGAGGGAGGTTCGTTAGGCGAACACTGAGCGGGAAAGCCAACAAACTCTTCCTCGTCAGAGGCAGCAGCAAGGGAATGGAGAATATCACTTATGTGTGCCTGTGCTGTGGTGGTGGTTGGCACAGAGACATAACGTGGGCGCTTTGGTTTACTATGGCTGGAAAGATGTTTTGTCTTAGCCAGTGCTTTGGCATGTCTGGTCTTAGTCGTGTTAGGATGTTGTGGCTTGGCTGATTGTGGCATGCCTGGCTGATCTGGCACCATATGGGTTGATGGCGACATGCCTGGCTGTTCTGCCATCTTATATTAACTTGGGTGCAGTACACTGCCACGGAGGGGGCAGGATGTAAAGACCCGAACTGGCACAGCGTACGACCATGGAGGGAGTAGAATACACTGGCAGATGGCAAAGTGCACTGCCACAGAGGGGGCAGAATGCACTGAGGTATCAGCGTTAATATAATATAGGCTGTTTTAGAGTTGGCACACTCAGATTAGTGCTGTAGGCTGGGTTTCAGGCTTGGTTCACGGCCCCAGAGGGGGCAGGATATACCAATATAAATCAGATTTAGTACAAGTCAGCCACTAAGAGTAAAGCTCCAGCCTTGATAATACAATCCAGCCACTAGGATTAAAGCTCCAGCCTTGATAATTCAATCCAGCCCACTAGGATTGGAGCTCCAGCCTTGATAATATAATCCAGCCACTAGGATTACAGCCACAGTAAAATTGTGTGTAAGTCAGCCCTGTGTAAGTCTGTCTGCAGCACGTATACAACACACATACGGATAGATAGCCTGCAGGGGAGGTATCCGATGGTTAATAAGGGTAACAAAAAAGGCGGGAAATTTGAATTCAAAAAATGGCGCCCGGAAAAAAGAGCAGGAAAAAATGGCGGAGAGAGAAGGAGCAATGGCGGCCGTCTGGAAGCGAACTGGGGGAAGGGCTGCCCAGCACAGTCTCGCAGGAGGAACCGCGGGGCCGAAAACCGCACTAGCGGCTCTAAAAAAACCCCAGGAGGGAACAGGCAGTAGGGGAAATGCGGCAGCCGCCGCAGAGGGAGCCGCCGTCGCCGTCTGCAAAGCCCTTCGCGGTGGGAAATTAAAGCCACGTAGCGAGGGTGAGCTGAGGTAAAAGGGAGAGCTCAGGTAAAGGCACTAATGAAATAGCCGCAGCCACAGGTTTCAGTGGGGCGAGAACGGACCCGGGCAGGCTAAAACGGGTGACGGGGTAACGGCGGGAGCCGCAGCCGCAAGCTCCCGCTGAGATCAGAAGAGCCGCAGCCGCGGTCTTCCGAGAGCGTCACGGAGCGCGGAGCAAATGCAGCCCAGCAAGACAAGCCGCTAGAAGGGAATTGCAGCCGCAAGTTCCCAGGGGAAGCGCAGAGCCCAAGAGAAAGGGAAAAGCGAAGGGACGAGGAGGATCCGCAGCCGCAGTCTCTCCTAGGGGTGGGGAGTAATCCAAAAGGGGAAACAAACTGCCCGGGCAAGGGAAAAAGGCTCCCCAAGAGAATTCCCCAAATTTCGGATACAGTTAAACGCAGTTAAACACAATACGGAGGGAAGGAGGACACTTGGAGACACACAAGAGACAATACCTCCGCGCCCTGTCAAACAAACACACAAACAAACACCAAAAGAACTTAGCTAATCGCTAAGCTATATAGATCTCAATCTTGTTCGTCCGAAAGGCAAGAATGAACTGGAGAGTGGGAGGGGCCTGACGCCCCTAGTCTTGACTTCAAAGACATTCTTGCCTTCGCACGATAGGTGGAGCTAAAACCCGCTGTGATGGCCGGACTCATAGGGAAAACACCTACTTTCTTGCTGATTTATGTGAAACCTCACAGTGAAACAGACACTTGCTCCAATGCCTGCCGCCCCTAGTCTTGCATCCATCTCTGCATCCTCCATCTATCAACCTTGACCACACCCTGTAAAAAACCACAGTCTAAAATGCTATTGTTATCTTGCCAAACCCAAAGGAACACATGTAACGAAAAGGGCAGGCATGCAAGCACCTAGGTGGCCACTGTGCCGTAGTGTTTCATTTAGGTATTTCTATACCTAAAAAACGGGAATGGGACATTTTCAATCGGGCAACTACAAAATATTTTATGCAGGAAATGAGAGATTAGGAAGAAACGGGGTTGCTTTAATAGTGAGAAGTGATGTAGCAAAAGCAATTAGGAGCTACAATGCAAGGTCTGAGCGAGTGATATCAATGAGATTAAACGGGAAACCTATTAACATAACCATCATCCAAGTCTATGCTCCAATGACAAACACAGAAGAGGAGGAATTGGAGAGGTTTTATACAGAAGTACAAGAAATCGATCACACACCAAAACAAGATGTTCTGATAATGGGGGACTGGAATGCAAAAGTAGGGAACAGAGAAGAACCAAAATTTGTGGGAAAATGGGGCTTAGGAGAGAGAAGTAAAGCAGGAGAAAGCCTTATTGAATTCTGTGAAGCCAATAAGTTGTTTCTCACAAACACTTTTTTTGAGCAACTGAAAAGATGACTGTACACGTGGACATCACCAAATGGTCAATACAGGAATCAGACTGATTATATAATTGGTAGCAGAAGATGGAGAAGTTCCATACTTTCTGCAAAAACAAGACCAGGAGCAGACTGTGGTACAGATCATTAACTGGTCGTATCGAAAATCAGAGTAAAGCTAAAGAACAACAACAAAGCAATCATAAAGCCAAAATAGAATTTAAATAACATCCCAGAAGAATATAAAGATCAAATAAGGGAA
Source organism: Rhineura floridana (assembly GCF_030035675.1). Lineage (NCBI taxonomy): Eukaryota > Metazoa > Chordata > Lepidosauria > Squamata > Rhineuridae > Rhineura > Rhineura floridana. The sequence goes on from NC_084496.1 coordinate 15,721,116, forward strand.
TTGAGGCTTTAAACTTTGTTGATAGAGAACAAGAAGAACTATGGATTGAAGTCAGAGACATTATCAGGGAAGAATGCAAAAAGACAATTGTTGTTGTTATGTGGCTTCAAGTCGATTACAACTTATGGCGACCATATGAATCAGTGACCTCCAAGAGCATCTGTCATGAACCACCCTGTTCAGATCTTGTAGGTTCAGGGCTGTGGGTTCCTTTATGGAATCAATCCATCTGCTCTTGTTTGGCCTTCCTCTTCTTCTACTTCCTTCTGTTTTTCCCAGCATTATTGTCTTTTCTAGTGAATCATGTCTTCTCATTATGTGTCCAAAGTATGATAACCTCAGTTTCATTATTTTAACTTCTAGTGACAGTTCTGGTTTAATTTAACACTCAATTATTTGTCTTTTTCTCAGTCCATGGTATGCACAAAGCTCTCCTCCAGCACCACATTTCAAATGAGTTGATTCTTCTCTTATCCGCCTTTTTCACTGTCCAGCTTTCACATCCATACATTGAGATTGGGAATACCATGGTCTGAATGATCCTGACTTTGGTGTTCAGTGATACATCTTTGCATTTGAGGACCTTTTCTAGTTCTCTCATAGCTGCCCTCCCCAGTCCTAGCCTTCTTCTGATTTCTTGACTATGGTCTCCAGTTTGGTTAATGACTGTGCCAAGGTATTGATAATCCTTGACAAGTTCAATGTCTTCATTGTCACCTTTAAAGTTACATAAATCTTCTGTTGTCATTATTTTCGTCTTTTTGACGTTCAGGTGTAGTCCTGTTTTTGTGCTTTCTTCTTTAACTTTCATCAACATTCATTTCAAATCATTACTGGTTTCTGCTAGTAGTATGGTATCGTCTGCATATCTTAAATTATTGATATTTCTCCCTCCACTTTTCACACCTCCTTCATCTTGGTCCAATCCTGCTTTCCGTATGATATGTTCTGCTTACAGATTAAACAAATAGGGTAACAAAATACACCCCATCTCACACCCTTTTCTATTGGGAACCAATCGGTTTCTCCATATTCTGTTCTTATAGTAGCCTCTTGTCCAGAGTATAGGTTGCGCATCAGGACAATCAGATGCTGTGGCACCCCCATTTCTTTTAAAGCATTCCACAGTTTTTCATGATCTACACAGTCAAAGGCTTTGCTATAATCTAGAAAGCACAGGGTGATTTTCTTCTGAAATGCCTTGGTCTGTTCCATTATCCAACGTATGTTTGTGATATGATCTCTGGTGCCTCTTCCCAAGAGGCTACTGTAAGGACAGAATATGTAGAAACCAATTAGTTTCCAATCGTAAAGGGTGTGAGACAGGGTGTATTTTATCACCCTGTTTGTTTAATCTATATGCAGAACATATCATATGGAAAGCGAGATTGGACCAAGATGAAAGAGGTGTGAAAATTGGAGGGAGAAATATCAATAATTTAAGATATGCAGATGATACCATACTATTTATTTTATTGTTTATTTATTTATTATTTGATTTATATCCCGCCCTTCCTCCCAGCAGGAGCCCATACTACTAGCAGAAACCAGTAATTACTTGAAACAAATGATGTTGAAAGTTAAAGAGGGAAGCACAAAAGCAGGACTACAGCTGAACGTCAGGAAGACTAAAGTAATGACAACAGAAGATTTATGTAACTTTAAAGGTGACAATGAGGACATTGAACTTGTCAAGGATTATCAATACCACGGTACAGTCATTAACCAAACTGGAGACAATCGTCAAGAAATCAAAAGAAGGCTAGGACTGGGGAAGGTGGCTATGAGAGAACTAGAAAAGGTCCTCAAATGCAAAGATGCATCACTGAACACTAAAGTCAAGATCATTCAGATTCAGTATTCCCGATCTCTACATATGGATGTGAAAGCTGAAGAGTGAAATAAGCGGATAGGAGAAAAATCAACTCATTCAAAATGTGATGTTGGACGATAGCTTTGCATATACCATGGACCGCAAAAATGCCAAATAATTGGGTGTTAGAACAAATTAAAACCGAACTATCATTAGAAGTTAAATGATGAAACTGAGGTTATCATACTTTGGACACATAATGGCAAGACATGATTCACTAGAAATGCAATAATGCTGGGAAAAACAAAAGGGAGTAGAAAAAGAGGAAGACCAAACAAGAGATGGATTGATTCCATAAAGGAAGCCACAAACCTGAACTTACAAGCTCTGAACAGGGTGGTTTATAACATGCTACTGGAGGTCGCTGATTCATAGGGTTGCCATACATCACAATCGACTTGAAGGCACAACAATTTCTATACCACCCTTCAACATATGGTCACAGGGTGGTGTGCTTCATATTGGAACATACCAATACATATTTCTAAGACCAATTAAAACATCAATACAGAATAAATTCAGCACAAAACAGAAGATAATGTAACATAACGTGGGTACCATGAACTGAACTCAATGAATTACATACCTCCTCATTCTAAAGTCTGCATAAGAGCTACATCTTCACCTGCCTCTGAAAAGAATGTAACACTGGGGCAAGACACAGTTCAGTATGTGTATGTGTGTGTGTGTATGCGTCCATGTGTGTGGGATTGTTCTAGAGTTGTTACTGGAGTCTAACTCCTACCATCCCTGACCACTGGCCATGCTGCTTGGGGCTGATGGGAGCCCAACAGCACCTGGAAAACCACAGGATCCCCCCACCCAATTCTAAGGACAGTTGGGGCTGAAAGGCTAAGAGAAAGTGTGGGTGCACTGAGGGCGAGGGTACATTTTTAGTGTGCACAATGTGTGAGACTGTAGAATGTGTTTACTGCTTGTGTGGCACGGAAGCTAACCCTGAGTGCTTTTCTTGCTATTTCCTTGCTTTTTGCCAGGAATGAATTCGTGTGGCTTCTCTCTTTTCTTAAACTGAGTTTTGAAAAAATAAACAATAAACTGTTTTCTCAGTTATGATGGCTATCTTATACATTGGGATGGGGGACTGCAGACCTGGGGCCGAATTCCGCCCTCCAGACTTCATCTGGCGTTCAGGGCTGTCTCCAGGCCACACCCCACACTGACCCTGCTTTGCACCCTCCTTGAGTGTTTTCACCTGGCTGTAATGGGTCCTTTAAAACTCTGACAATGGCCCTTGCTTGCCTGGATGGAGGACAGAAGGGTGTGCAGAAAGAGGCCTTCTGTACAAAGTTAAAATGTGCATCCATTGCTCCACCCATTTTTATCTATGGCCCTGTCCACCACCAACATGCAGCCCCCAGAAGGTTGCCTTGAAGGAAATGTGACCCTTGGGCTGAAAAAAACACTTCCAACTCATGCTACTGAGAAATTTGACGGAAGTAGAAGACGGGGATCTATAGCTTAGAACCTTTTCTTCTTTTATTATCAAAAATAGAAAAATATACAAAACTAAGATTACAAAAAGACAAAGAGCAAACTACAACACTCATATATATATAAAAAGTAATGTAGCCATCAACATTTGGGCAGAAAGAAAATAAAAGAAAAAACTAAGGGCTACAATGGATTAATCTTAAAACATAATCAAGTATAAAGATAAGACACTGGCAGTTACAGAGAATGAAACTGTTCAGACTTATCACAAGGAACATAAATAATGTTTCATGTAAGATACTGCAGGATGCTGTATTTCAATAGCTATAATAAATGAATCCTGGGACTTGCAACTGACAGCTAATTTTACTAACAAAATTAGTATCCCAGATTGTTTTCAAAACAGTCTTGCTTTAGAGGATTAGTATGAGGTTTCCAGCATCTGTCATAAATCATCCTCTGTTCCCCCAAGAGTCTTGTGTAGCTTTGAAATTAACTCTAGGTTTTTTGGCAACCCAAATAAATCTGTTGAGTTTATTCTGCTACTCAACCATTTTAACCGACAATAAAATTGGTATATTACAAAATAAGAAAATGAATTGCGGGAGAACAAATACATCTTAAAGTAAGCCGGAATTTTGTCAGAATCTATTTTACTAAATAAAAGATTTTTCCCCTTAGCTCAGTATTATAACCAAATACATACCTAGGTATATTAGACAACTACTTGAACTTCCTAATCCAAGAAACTAGTCTTAGTTTCTGAACTTCCTGGTCCAAGATATTCGGTACAAAAAACTTCCTACACTTTGATGTTTAAATGTACTAAATTTTTGGTAGCGAGCTAATTTGATACCCTGTATAATATAATGAAGCATATAAATTCTTGACTTTTATTGACATGTATTAGTCAAGTAAACGACAATGGGCTGGTTGCGATGCTATGCTAAACCATGACTTAGCATTACATGCACGAGCTGGGTACTCCAGTTTCCCTTGTTCTCTTCTGCATATCAAGAAGTGGGAATTTGAAGCATTCATTTCTGATCCACCAACCAGAGCTCCTTACCAAGTTCAAGTACAGGGAACTCTGGTTTAAATTCTGGTTAGTCTGAACAAGCCAGGATTAAAATATGGTTTATGATTTGGGCTTGTTTAAATTAACCAGGGTTCCCCAAGTTCAGACATAATGGCAATTCTGGTTTAAAACCAAACATGGAATGTTCGTCACTTCCTCTGGGGTGCCCCTATGTGTGAGGCTGAGGCTTACTGCAGCATATGCACATCTAAATTGGTCCACATATAGCAGGGATGGGAGTCCTGCGGCCCTCCTAAAATTGTTGAACTACAGCCCCCATCATGCCATTGGCCATGCTGACTGTGGCTAAGGAGAACTGGAAACCAACAACATCTGGAGGACCACAGGTTGCTCATTCCTGGTATAAGGTATCTCTTTTCCACAGCTGAAGCAAGCTTACATAAAAACAGTAGCATAACAGTCAACAACAGCAATAAAACAGAAACCGCTGCTGCCAAGTCAGACAAATGCCTTCCAGAATAAGTGGGTTTTACAACCCTTCCAGAAGAGCCCTAAGCCACTATCGGGAACGGATTCCATACCCTTGTGGCCATGAGAGTAAAGGCCCAGCTGCATGCAGCTGATGATCTAGCTGTGAAGCGAAAAGACTTGGGAGCAGGGCCTGGCCTGCAGAAACTCATACTGAGAGTGGTAAAACCTAACCTTCCATAGATTCAGTCGCAAAGTAACCTACTATGGGAACACAAGAACCACTTAAAGCTAAATGCCCTCTAGAAATTTGTGAGGAGGCTGTAGAATCACGGCAAAGACAAGATTACTACAGGAAAACCAAGAAGAGTCCACAAGACAAGGAAGCAGCTAGGAGAAGCACAACATAAGGATTTTCCTATGTATCCAAGCAATGGATGGCTGCATCTTTTTGCTGTCCGGGGGAAAGAAATAGGATTATATGCACAGTTACAATATGTAGGCCCTTCCTTTTTACGCAAGCACCATCCAATTACAATTATTCCTTAACCTTGTCTTCTTCAACGACAGTGAAATATCCTTATAATGCAGCTCAGGCTGAAAACACAAATAACATAGAGCAGGGGCGGGAAGCCTTCATGCTTGAGGGAATCTACATTTTCTTGTTTACAAGAATCCCAGGGTCCACCAGCTGGAGCCAGGTGCAACACAGTGGGCAACGAGATGTCAAATGGTTCAGAGGGTGCAGCCAATTACCTGTTGTACTCCAGGAGCCACACAATGAATAAACAACATAGATCTACATTCAAGTTACTACAAATCAGGGATTCCACCACAAAAACTAAAGCTGTCCAACAGTTGAACACAAAGACCTGGACAAAGGTAAGCAATGAATCCTCTTATTTTATATGTAACTTTAAAAAACTGATTAGCACTTTTTAAAATGTGCATTTCTACTTGCTTTTGTTATGCTATTGGGCAGGCTTTCCCAATCTGGTACTCTCCCTAGTGTTGCTGGACTACAACTCCCACCACCTCGACCACTGGGTGTGCTTGCTGGGGCTGATGGGAGTTGTAGTAAAAAACAACTGAATGGCACTAGGAAGGCTCCCACTGACAGTGAAGAGACCCTGGCCGATCTACTGCCAATCACCCAGAGATCTACCAGTAGATCCTAACCTGCCTTCTGCCACCTGATATAGAGTGCTCACTGCATTAAACTCATTTTCAAAACATCACTGTCTGCTCCTGCATGCCAACAAATTAGATGTTGATGGATCAGTCTTGCCACTGCTGCTACTACCTCCACCACCTCTAGCTGATGAGTGCCTGAGATGGGATGAGGTTGAGCTACTCTTCCCCCCCCCCCAGCACACACAAACATGACAGGCATCTGGCAGCAAGGTGCTTTGTTGGCCAGTTGGAGGCAGCGATGATGGCAGCAGCAGGCAAGGAGAGCAGTATGATGTATCAGCATTTGATTTGCTGACATGCTAGAGTCAGGTGTTAAGTGTAAAACAAGCTCACAGAGCACTGAGCTCTCACTGTACAGCCTCAGTTGGATGCTTCTGAAGTTCTAGGATGAGACTGGTCTCCAACAGTGGGGTGAAGCAGAAATGTAATCGAAAGTGTGTGTTATGTAAATTTATATAAATGAGCAGAGATCGTCCATGATCTGAGATGCATGTGTGCCAGTGTGGGCGTTTACTTAAGTGGCAGGCTTTTACCCTGCATTAGGATCACTGAGACTTAATAAAATAAGAAAAGCTACTTTTATTTATAGAAATACATAGTAGATAGGAAAGTCATACCTAGTTCTAACTAAGTTGGAGGCACAATGCCCAGACGTGGGTATTGCCCTCATGGCTCAGGAGAGAGAGCAAAGACAAAGATGTCTCCTCTCTCTTGGACAGTCAAAGAAGACAAGAAGGAAAGGGCGGAAGGAGGAGGGGCAGATAAGCTTCCCTGAGCATATCAGTTTACAAGGAAGGTAGTCAGAGCACAGCTCAGGTAAAGGTAGGTAAGCCTAGCCAGCTAGAGGACCCTAACTCTATCTTCCTTCTGGAACCCAAATGAAAGAACCCAAACAGGAGTTGCTCTTGCCCCACTTCCAACAGTGTGGTGGGTCAAAGTGATCTGAATACATATGAGATGTGTTTGATATCGGGACAGACAGTGAGGGTTGCATCCAATGTTAGGCCTACTCAGCACAGACACATGGACATGACTAACAGGGCTGGTTCTAAAGGGTGGCCAGGTGGGGCACTGGCCCGAGGGCCCCTGGAGCTACAGGGCCCCCTCTGCTCGCTGGACAGGAGATTCCGAGCCACCCACCATCCTCCCGGTTCACCTACCTTTCTCTCCACTGTTTTTTGCAGTTTGCCATCAATCAAGATGGCAGTCAAGGTTTCCCTAAGGGGCTGAAGCCTCTGCCGCCATCTTGGTTGATGGCACGCATGCGTGCTACACGTGCACATTGCTGCTATCAACCAAGATGGCAGAAGAGGCTTCAGCCCCTTAGGGAGACCTCGGCCGCCATCTTGATTGATGGCAAACCGCCGTGCGCAGTGCGTGCAGCCGCAAAAAACAGCAGAGAGAAAGGTAGGTGAAGTGGGGGATGGTGGGCGGCTCAGAAGCTCCTGTCTGGCGAGCCGCAGCTGCTTCCACGGATTGCAGAAGGGGAGCAGAGGGGCCCAGGGCAGGCTGGTGTCTAAGGGCCCTGGCATGTCTGGGGCCGGCCCTGATGACTAACTTAGGTCTATTAATTTCAATGGGTCTTTTCTGCAAAGAGCCTAGCTGGATACAACCCTGTGTGTCTAAAGCCACTCCCCTGTGGTTCAGTGCATTACCATACCTATAGTCAGGGTGACTGGATTTCTAGTCTAGGCTACAGATGTGAAAGCCCGGGGGAAAGTCACACAACAAAAAGTGTCGTCCCCCCAATCCTTTTTCTGTGCCTCCCCATCTCTAGTCCAGCCATATCCGAAGGGTTACAGGTTCCCCACCCCTGGCACTAACATGAAGGTGCTGGGGAATTTGAACTAGAGATCTAAGAAGCAGAGCCCTGGTGTCTGACTACCTGTACCAGCAGGCAGTTCCTGATGTAAGGGAATTAAGAGATGGAATTTTCTGATAATCCCAATGTTAACCTTATCTGCACAGATTTTTTTCTAATGCCTATCTCACCCCTTGATATCAGTAAGAACACAGTTATTTTTTTACCAGTCTGCTAACAGTATGCTGTCATATATGCATAATATAATACATAGAGACAAGCGATGTTTCAGAAAGTAACAAGCACATACACAGATACAAACAAACCATAAGAGGGCACTCGATGCAAAAGTGGTCCTACGCAAGCAAAGCTCAACTGGATCGGAACATTCATATTCCATGTATAAAGCAATGTAAAACTGATTGCTCCTCCATTCCAATCTCTGTTACTCTGCAGCATCACACATACAGTGGCTAGTGCTGAAAATGCACTGCTTCGGTCCTACCATGATCATGTATCTAGAATTAAAGAAGAATAGAGTTGGAAGAGGCCTATAAGGCCATTGAGTTGAACCCGCTGCTAAATGCAGAAATCCAACTTAAAGCATACCAGACAGGTGGCTGTCCAGCTACCTCGTGAAGGCCTCCAGTGTTGGAGAGCCCACCACCTCCTTAGTTCATTGGTTCCACTGTTGTAGTGCTCTAACAGGAGTTTTTTTCTGAGTTTTGCCGACATCAGGCTTTCTATAATATGAGCCCATTATTCCGTGTCCTGAACTCTAGGATGATCGAGAAGAGATCCTGGACCTCCTCTGTGTGGCAACCTTTCAAGTACTTGAAGAGTGCTATCATATCTCTCCTGTCTTTTCTTCTCCAGGCTAAACATGCCCAGTTCTTTCAGTTTCTCCTCATAAGACTTTGTTTCCAGTCCCCTGATCATCCTCGTTGTCCTCCTCTGAATCTGTTCCAGTTTGTCTGCATCCTTCTTAAAGTGTGGTGTCTAGAACTGGACACAGTACTCAAGATAAGGCCTAACCAGTACCAAATAGAGGGGAACTAGTACTTGATGTAATCTGGAAACTATACTTCTGTTAATGCAGCCTAAAACAGCATTTGCCATTTTTTGCAGCCATATCGGACTGTTGGCTCAAATTCAGCTTATGGTCAACAATTTCAAGATCCTTCTTGAATATAGTATTGCTGAACCAAGTATTTCCCTATCTTATAACTGTGAACTTGGTTTCTTTTTCCTAGGTGTAGAACTTTGCACTTATGCTTGTTAAATTTCATTCTATTTACAGCCCAGTGCTCTAGCCTATCAAGATCATTTTGAATTTTGTTTCTGTTCTCCAGGGTATTAGCTATACCTCCCAATTTTGTATCATCTGCAAATTTGATAAGCATTCCCTGTACCCCCTCATCCAAGTCATTAATAAAAATGTTGAAGAGCACTGAGCCCCGGGCCAAGGACTGTGGTAGCCTGCTTGTTACCTCCCCCCACTTTGAGAAGGAATTGATAAGCACTCTTTGAGTACGATTCTGTAGCCAACTGCCTATCCACCTGATAGTTGTTCCATCCAGCCCACATTTAGCTAGCTTGCTAATCAGAATATCATGGGGTACTTTGTCAAAAGCTTTTCTGAATTCAAGATATATTATGTTTACAGCATTCCTACAATCTACAAGGGAGCTTACCTGATCAAAAAATGAGATTAGTCTGGCAGGATTTGTTCTTGATAAATCCATGTTGGCTTCCAGTAAGCACTGCATTGTTTCCAGGCTGCTTACAGATTGATCGCTTTATAATCTGCTCCAGAATTTTTCCAGGGAGTGAAATCAGGCTGACTCATCTGTAGTTCCCAGGTTCCTCCTTTTTGAAGATAGGGATAACATTAGCCCGCCCTCCAGTCATTCAACACTTCACCCATCCTCCACGATTTCGTAAAGACAACAGACAGTGGTTCCGAGAGTTCTTCAGCCAGTTCCTTCAATACTCTAGGATGCAGTTCATTGGGCCCTGGAGATTTGAACTCGTTCAAAGTAATTAGGTATTCCTCGACCATTTGTCAATCTCAAACTGCAATCCTGCCCCTTCAACTTGTACTTCACGCTTGCCAAGGATGGTCATAGATCCTCTTTTGGGAGAAGGCTGAGCTAAAGTAGGAATTGAGCACTTCTGGACTTTGTCACTTGTTATCATTTTGCCATCCTCATTGAGTAGCTGTACCATTACTTTTCTCTGTCTTTTATTATGCATCTACCTGAAGAAAGCTTTTTTGGTGCTTTTAGCATCCCTCACTACCCTCATTCTCAGCTTTAGCCTTCCTGATGACATCTCTGTAATTCCATGTTGCTGTCTATACTCTTCCTTTGTGGCCTGGCTTTTCTTTCATTTCCTATATGTGTCCTTTTTGTTTTCAAGTCATCCCTCAGCTTTTCGTGGAGCCATACTGGTTTCTTCTGCCATCTTCCACCTCTTTCCCTTGTTGGAACTGTTTGCAATTTTGTCTTAGAATTTCCTTTTTCAGAAACTTCTATCTATCTTGGATCCCTTTTCTCATCAGAGTCCCTTGCCATGGGGGATTACTTATAATTGTTCTTATATTAAAATTGGCTTTCCTGAAGTCCAGGGTACGGGTATGGATACTCTCAGCTTTTGCTTCCTTTAAAATCAAGAACTTTATAACGTGATCACTTTCCCTCAGAGTTCCCATAACTGCCACTTTATCCATTAAGTCATCTCTGTTGGTTAGAATCAAGTCAAAGATAACTAATCCTCTAGTCCCTTCTTAGGAGGTAGGAGAAAGTTATTTCCAACACAAGTCAGGAGTTTCTTGGAGGGGCCATGTGTGGCAGAATTTGTCTCCCAACAGGTATCAGGATAATTGAAGTCCTCCATTACTACTACATCATGCCTCCTTTAAACATGGGCAATTTGCTTTTCAAAAGTTCATCCTCATCTTCTCCTTGATTGGGTGGTCCATAGTAGACTCCAACCACCATGTTCCTTTTACTCCTTGCCCCATTTATTTTAATCCAGATGATCTCAATGGGGTTACCAAGATCATCCTCCTGTATTTCTGTGCAGGGATATATATTTTTAACATATAGTATGACTGTTTCCCTTTCTATTCCTTCTATTCTTTTTGAACATGTTATATACTTCAGTGACTGTATTCCACCCATGGGAGTCATTCCACCAAGTTTCAGTTATATGTATAAGTAGTATTTACCCTCCTGTATTAAGAGTACAAATTCGTCCTGTTTGTTTCTCACACTCTGGGCATTTGTATGCAAACATCAAAGACCATGTGATTTATGGTCTGCCTTCCTTCCCTCAGTTTTATGAAGACCATTATTGGGCCCCTTTAGAGCTATTCTCTCAGTTCTGAGTTTCAAAGGCATAAGCCTTTGTTAATCGTTACCTCCAAGTTTACATTTCCCGCCTCCGTCCTTCTTAGGATTCAGTTTAAAGCTCTCCTGATATTTTCCATGCTGTGGCCAAACACATTCTTCCTGGTCCTGGAGGTACAATCCATCACTTGCCAGCCGTGCATCTTCCAGGAAACGTAGCCCATGGTCCCAGAATCCAAATCTCTTGGGTCAGCACCACCTTCTTAGCCAATCATTCACCAGGAGTATTTTTCTTTGCCTTTCTACTCCTCTTCTAAGCACTAGAAGGATGGATGAGAAAACCATCCAGACCCCAAAGTTTCCTTCCCAAAGCTTCAAAGTCTGACGTGCTTTCTTTGTATCTCTGCATGAAGAACCAACAGAGCCAGATGGCTCTACAAAGGTCTTGCTGGAAGCCATGTTCCTCAAACTCTGGATAGAGGAGGACTGAAGAACATTTTTCAGTCTGAGGGCCACATTCTGTTCTGACAAATGGCTGGGGTCCATATGCCAGTGGTGGGTGGGGCCAGAGGCAAAAGTGGGCAGAGGAGCAAATGTAAAATTTTACCTTATAGTTTTACAGGCTAGTTGTATGCATGCTCACACATCCCTCTGTAATCTCCATCCAGGCAAGCAAGAGGCATTATAAGAGTTCAAGGACACATTCCGGTGAGGCAAAAACACTCAAGCAGAGTGTGAAGCAAGGTCGGTGAGGGGTGTGGTCTGAGGAGAGGAGACATGGCTGGGGAGAGTCCAAGGATCAGCAAGACAGGCCTAGAGGACTGGGACAGAGTAATAACACAGGCTGCACTGCTATGCCTTGTATGCAAGTGCTGGCTTATCTTTGACTACATTCCTGTTTCTGGCCATTTTGTCTGTTCAACCAAGTAACCAACCACCAGCCTGTCTTTGACTACATCTCACTACTGCCCCTTTTTTGCCAGATTTGAGTGGTGCTGGGGGGGCAGGGAGAGGGAGTTCTGTTGCACACATGCAATGGTTTAGTTGAATGTAACCACTGACAAAACACACAAGATGGTGCTGACATCAGGGAGGGTCCCAGATGGTAACACAAACCACAAGAGGAAATAATCTCCTGGCATGACAGTGACATTTCCAATGATGTGGGATGGAAAGTTTTCCAGTGCTTTATTTTTCCTCAAAAAAGAGAGAAGTGTTATCCAATAATTTGCACAGAAAAATCTTCTAATTAAATTTTTTCCAGAAAACCCACATCACTATTTCCACTCCTCTCTTCTTTCAGGGAACTTTCCATAGAGGTGTGTCCTCCAAGGAAAACCCTTGTGCGTTACAGAATCTTCTGGGGAATGTTTTAGAGATCACGAGGCATTCTGGGTCAGAGGACTATTGAGCTTTGTAGCTGTCTTGCACAAACAGCAAGTATACTCTGGCACATACCCAACACCCCTCCTGTGGTTGGATGCAGAAGCTGAAGATTAGTAGCAGTGAGCAAGCCATCTTTGAAGAAGGCATGTCTTAGTTGTCTGCCATTTGCTGACCTTCTCTCATTTAGAACCCCCTAAGCAGCTTCCAAGGAACCCCAGAGTTCATTGTCTGAAAACCACTGGATTAAAAACAATCCTTTGTTTATGCTAGGAACCTTGCTTGTGACATGGAAAACGTCTTTTCTAGTCGTCAGATGATCCCTGCCACTCTTTCACTACAGCTGCAGTGACCTCCTAACAGCCCAGCTAAAAAAGATGCAAACAATTAAAAATTACAGCATGTAAGTGTCCTGCAGCAGCTGAAGCTTGCAGGTAATATGGGACTACTGAGTCCCATAGGGGACTACTGAGTTGTCTTTGTAGGAAGACAGCATGCCATTCATTTTATTTGCTTTTCTCTGCAGTGTATGGCTTTGCTATGGTTTATTAATGGGTTACGCTTCGTATTCCACCTAAGACACTTTACTGCCTGAAGCAAAGGACAAATACCTCTCCATTCCATATACAGAAGCTGACCAGATTGACAGATGAATATTACTGGCAACAGGATAACACCCTACACAGGCTAGCTTAGGGTGAAAAGGGCAGTCTGCTTGGCACACACAGCCTTGTCCTCCAATATCTTGCTGATGTCTAAGATGGGTGCCTTATACTACCTAATGGTAGGGCTGGCCCCAATCCTACCTTCCTGCCAATGAATTGGGAAAGATATACATGGGGGTGTTATATTTTCTTTATTTTTTTACTGAATATTTGAATATATAGGAAATATAAAATGAAATGCATGGGCAAGTCAGGATAAAGAAAGAGTAACTGTAATGTGGGGCACAGTCTAGCTTTCATGTCATTTGCTTTTCTAGGTTGTCCAGAAATAACAGCAAAAACCAATTATCAAAAGAAAAGACATCTACTGGGGGGGAGGGGGAATGGTGCTACAGAATCCATTGCGTGCATAGGGCGATGGTGGGGAATGTCCATACTGGTAATTAGTATAGTCAATAAATCAAACCATGTGGCAAAGAAATTGTCACTCTTATTCTGACCTTGGGCCACCTGTAGCTTTTGTGTTAATTTCTCCAGGAGAGCAAGGTGCCATACGTGATCGTACCATTTGTCCAGAGAAATGCCACAGAAGGCCTTCCATTCCGCCGCTATGACCACATGGATAGTGACCAGCAACAGTTGGATGAGCTCTTTAGATCTAAGATCTCTGTTAGATCCTATACATAGTCCAAGCAGTGATAATTCCAGGGTTCTCTCAACAGTGTTTGTTAATGCTTTCAATTTCAGTAAAGACCACTTGCCAAAAAGATGTTACCTTTGCACATTCCCACCACATATGGTGGTATGACCCAATGGCGGCCCATCCATGCCAGCATGTGGCAGGAGATTCATGTCGAAAGTGAGAGAGGTGCTTGGGAGTGAAATGCCACCTATGTAGCACTTTGAGTGCCATCGCTTTATGTTAGGCTGAAATAGTTCGAAAAGGAGGCTTGTCCCATAAAGCATTCCAATGGGGGTATCGCATGTTATCCTCCCAACAAGTCGGTGAGATAGGTCCATAGGAAAATAGGAAGCTGCCTCATACCAAATCAGACCATTGGTCCATCTAGCTCAGTATTGTCTACACTGACTGGCACCAGCTCCCTGGGATTTCAGAAAGGTAGGTTGAGAGAGAGGGAGAGAGGGAGAGAGAGAGCGAGAGCGAGAGAGAGAGCAGAGTGTCCCAGGCCAACCAGTGAGCTTTCACAGCTAAGTGGAGATTCAAACCCAAGGCTCCACAGTCCATAGCCAATATATTGTCCCTCCACACTTACTTGATGGAGTTCTCTGGAGCTCTCAGCTCCACAAGCACTTTCTTTCCTTTGCAGCAAACTGTGATCCAGATTGCATAGGTAGGGTTGTCTTGTCTTTTGGCCAGGGGGTTGGACTAGCTGGACTTTTGCTCCTTTACAACTCTATGGTGCTGTGAAATTAACGGGAGGTTTTTGGGTAGTGCTAAGACTCAGTAGCGCAGAAGCCCCATCTAGAAAGCAACAACAAGGGGCCTCTTTCAAAAGGACAGACTTTTTAAAAAGAGGGATACATAACATCCTTTTATGGAAAGGCGCCAAAGGAGGGCAGATCACAAAAGTGGTTTGCCTGCAAATACATCTCTGTTCAAAGAATAAAGACTTCACTGGCAAAGAGAAGGAAAAGAAAATCCTTAGATGGAAGGTTTTAAAAAAACCTGGCTGTATTAGAGGGAGAAGCGACAGAATGAGGCCCGCTCCATCAGACTGACTGGGACCAACTGCCGTTTAACTCCTTTGCTCCCAGAACTGTTTCCATCAGCAGTCAATCCACTTGGCTGCATCTGAGGAAAACAGGGGATTGCAAGATTCCCTTCACTTTCAGTTGGCTCCTCCCCTTCCAGAACTCTCACCTGCAGTGCCAGTTCCACATTATGCAGCTTTTTGTAACAAGTATTAAGGGTATTGGGTCACCAATTATGTTCACCTTCCTCTTCCCCCCCATTCCTTTTTCCTCTTGTATCATGTGTTTTATAAATAATATTTACCTTTATGTAGCAGTAGTAATGTCCTGCGTGACAGCTGAAACCAGTATGTACCAGAACTGCATACAATGCATAAATAATTGGCTCTCCATTTGGCTGGGACATATATGGTCGAATATCCAAATACTCGGGATATTTCACCTCCTAAACAGAAATGAAAGGGGGAAAACCATGTTTGCATTTTTCTCAGATACCCAGGCACAACAAGATTTTGGTACTAACATATAAGGCCCTATACAGCTCAGGACCAGGTTACTTGAGAGACCGCCATATTTTTTATGTACCCAGTAGTTTACTGTGGTCTGTGGGAACGTTTCTCCTTCAAGGCCCAAAATTTCAGAAGCAACTTGGAGCAGGTCTTTCATTGTGGCTGCCCCCATTCTGTGGAAGAGTATTCCTATCAAGATGCAACAGGCATCCACTATCTGTCCTTTCTGGGAACAACTGAAGACATTTTTGTTTCAACAAGCTTTTTCAGCTAGATGAAAAGGTCTCTGCCTAGGTGTATACTTAGTGGTTCTTGTACTGTTTTTAAAATTATTTTAGCTGTTTTTAAGGATATGCCTGTAAATCGCCTTGGGACATACGTGGAAGGGGATTCACAAATTAACAACAACCATTCTCTAGCATTCAATTAAAAACAAAATAGAATAAATGCACATAAAAAATACCCTCATACAAATTAAACTTGAACATTTTGGAAAACGATGACGCTCTTAGAGGATTGAATGACAGAAAGACAAAAACGTGTTTGTGTTAAAATGGATGTTGGCTGTATTTAAAGGAAAGCTAGAAAGGGGACATCATTATTAGCAGAATATAAAGCATTTTCATTCCACCCTTCATCATATTCGATTCCAGGTTGCAAGGGCATTTTAATATGGTTTAATATTGGGGGCAATAAAATCTAATCTAGGTTCAACTGTAGCACTGTGTTACCTTTGTAATCTTGCCACCACTGAAATTTGCGAACCGTTTCAAGGACAAGGTGAGAACATTTGAAGCTCGATGTACTGTAAACCTCTTTGATGCAGGGACCATTTTTTTACACCTAAAACATAACAGAGGACATCCAGTTCAACTTCCAAGGCTATTTGCTTTGGTATTATCTCATTTCCTGATGTTCAAACAACTGCTTGTCATATTGGAATTAGTACCTATATGCACATATTTATATATAAAAATTCAATTAAAAAAAATCTGATTCAAGAAGATTGCTGTTTCAGGCAAATATAAAATAAAATACCCTTGCCTTTCCCCCCATATCCTTCAATCAGGGCCAACATCAAAGGTTTGTATTGTCAGGCACACACCAAGGGCCTGCACCCCAGCCAGGGCCCACTGACAACAGCCCCCGGCCCCACTTCTCCTCTACACTATTGCAAACATGCTTGTTTGTCTGCCTCTTGCTGAGGGCCAGAAGAGATAAGTAAGGAAACAATGGTGCAGAGAAGGAGGGAAAGTGCCATTGTCAGCTTACTCATTACCCTGGTCTTGCAGGTAAGCTGACTGTAGCAATGATGAGGCAGAAGAGCAGCAACAGCTGCCAATAATGGCAGTGAGGGGGAAAGATTCACTGAGGGTGTCTTGCCCACGGGCTTTCCAAAACCTCGTGCTATCACGGCTTCCCCACACACCCCATCAATTTGGTATTTATTTTTAGAAATCAGTGCAGACAATTATGGTTAAACAAAACAAAATAAGAATCAGACAAAAATATACACACAGCATGAATGACAAGTAATTTGCCTCATATTTGCTCAGTTGGAGGGTAAGGAATGAATATGTTCCAGATGTGCAATATATTTTCATACAATCCACAGGGTTTTGAATGCTTTCAGCACATGTTTATTATTATCAGTTTTGCTGGTATTTTCATAAAATTCCACCAGCCCATCATTAATCTCTTTCTCTTTTTACCTTTGGAACTGCCATGGCTTCGAATGCCCCCTTCATTAGTCTTTGAAAGGGGGGAGGGGAAAGACACAACTTCTGACTTTCCTAAAAGAATTTGGATTGTTTTCAACAGAGCTTGGAAAAGTTACTTGTTTAAACTACAACCCCCATCAGCCCCAGCCAGCATGGCCACTGGATTGTCTGATGGGAGTTGTAGTTCAAAAAAAGTAACTTTTCCAAGCTCTGGTTTTTAACATAGTAAAAACAAGCCAGAATAGGGCTTGTTATATCACATATCTCTAAATAACTTATCAGTGATACATACTTGAATAAATGCCATTTTGTCCTGCAGTAACACATTAAATATCAGCCAAATTCTTTTTAAAGATACAAAAGACAAATTAGTCTTTTTTATTAAAGAGACACATTAAATTTCCTCTTCCTTACTTGCTACATTTATAGGCATTTTCACCATCCAGATGCTCTGGTTTGACAAACTGCTCCAGAGCTTTGTTAACACTTTGAGCTGACTAAAAGAAAAAGAAAAAAACAGAAATGTGAGTTTCACAAATAAAAAAATATTCCATGTTAATTCTAGTTCATGGCAGAATCTCCACAGTGCGTTTTACAGAGAGACCCTCTTCCAACTACCAGATGCTTTAAATCAATTAACTATGAATTCCAAACTCAACAGACAAGAACAATGAACTCCACCCATCATCCCACAAACATCAAATTTTGTAAAATAATTTCCATGGTTTTAAATAGAGGCATAACACCTTTGCCCCAAAGTGCATGGCAAACCTAGAGAATATATTCCCTGACCAATCAATAGATGCCAAATGACAAAGTCAAGATGCCAAATAAACATTTTGTTTTTCATTAACATAGATATGAAAAGATTTTAAAACTTACAAAGAACAAGCCTATGGCCAACAGATTATACAGTAATAACTTGTTTAGATAAGATTGTTATTTTATGCGGCTTCACAATGCTAATGCAAACCAGGGCTGTGGAGTCGGAAGCAATTTTGGGTGGAGTCAGTAGAAATGTACCGACTCCAACTCCTTCATAAATGGCAAATGTATATTAACCAGTAATAACAAATTTACTATAGTAAAATGGTGGCACAAGGCATTTCATCACCACCATGTGAATCCAGAGCTTGGAAAAGTTACTTTTTTGAACTACAACTCCCATCAGCCCCAGGGATTGGGCTCGTGGGAGTTGTAGTTCAAAAAGGTAACTTTTCCAAGCTCTGGATTCACGTGGTGGTGATGAAATGCCTTGTGCTACCATTTTACTACAGTAAATTTGTTATTACTAGTTAATATACATTTGTCATTTATGAAGGAGTCGGAGTCGGACAGTAGAAAAATAGAGGAGTTGGAGTCGAAGGTCTGGCGTATCGACTCCATAGCCCTGATGCAAACACTGTGTATAATACTGATATGACACGTTCTTTGTAAAGTTTTAAAATCTTTTCATAGTGATGTCATAGAAATGCATGATGCTTATTTATTACCTTGATTCTGTTTATTCTTTTGCATCCAGAGTGTATGCCACCTGACTGCAACAAAACAGTGGAGTACTCCTGTTCATCAGTCTAGTTCCCCCCATTCATGATACTCCATCCCATTCTCCCTCCCATCCAGTTTTCTGTCAGTCAGTATTCCATGGCCACTGAGCATGCTCAGTCCTCCCTGGGTTGTTTCTGGGTTCATTACCCCCTTTTCCCCTCAAGATTTTTCAATTTCTCAAAATCTTGGGATTCCCAAAAGATACCTCCCCAACATTCACCCTTGAATATTGGAAATGGAGGGAATGATGGAACTCACTGCCACAAGATATGGTGATAGCCACTAACTTCAATGGGATTAGACAAAATAATGGAGGAAAGGCCTGTCAATGGCTATTAACTACTGCAGCTACATGGAACCCTCCATTTTCAGAGGCAGTATTGCCAATGGTTACTAGCCACTGTTAGGGGAGGCAACAGCATGTGAAGCTGCTCCCTTTCTTGCATTCATGCCATGCTTGTGGATTTCCTAGAGGTTGGTCACTGTGGGAAGTAAAGTTGCTACACCGGATGGACCTTTTGGTCTGATCACACAGGTGTCCTCTTATAAGAGCTTGAAAGCAAGGGGAAATATTTATTGTTCATGCATGTAATTAAGAAGACACAGTTTTTGCAGTACAGGCTTGCTGTATAATACTCAGCTCAAGCGTCTATTGCAGAGGTAGGGAATCTTAGGCCTGGGGCTGAATGCTGTCCTTCAGGCCATTCTATCTGGCCCTTGGCACTGTCCTCAGACCACAGCTCTCAAGTGCTCTCCTCAAGTGCTTTTGCCTGGCCGGAATGTGTTCTTGAGCTGTGATAATTTTGCTATCCTGGAGGATGAAGAGGTTTGCAGGAGTAGAAACTGCTGACTATTGCTAGAATGTAATCTCCTGTACAAAGTAAATGTCACATAGTTGCCTGACTCATTTTTTGTCCCTAGCCCCACCTGTCACTGGCATGTGGTGCCCAGAAAGTTGCCCATGAGGGAATGCAGCCATTGGGCTGAAAAAGGGTCCTCACCCCACCTTCACTGAAATGGAATGGAACTGGTCCCCATGAGAATATTCTTATATTTGGGATTAGAAAATAAAATTCATGCTAATATTTATCTCAATGCATACAAATGGGTTTGGGGTTTTTTCTAACTGCATTGCTGCAAGAGATTTTTATAAATGTTTCCACAAATGAACATACCTTTATCTCCAATGTAATATCCAGGTATGGATCAAAAGTATCTGAAACTCCTTTGCAGTTCATACATTTTACTGAAATGAAAAAAAAAGACATAACATAATATGAAGTGGTCAAAACTAGAGTCCACAGCACTCAGAAAGACAGAATGTCAACAACACGCTAAGGGGCTTGTTATTTATGTTCCTACATACCTCTAGATCTTAGGTATCCTCCAAATATTTGATGAATGAATGTGGTTGCTTGGGTATGTCTGTCTAATCTGAAAATAAATTACAGACATATATGATTTACTTAAGACAAAAGACATTTCACATACAAGAAAACACACCCAAGGGGGAAACTGACCATTATTCTGCCTGCAACTTACTTGTTGCTACCATTCAGACATGCTTTCTGCATAGCATCAACGGTATATCGTAGGAATTCATGTGCATCTTCCTGATTGCCAAAACGGAAATGTTTTGCTATCCCTAATAAGCAAAGAAAAAAGTTATATGTATATCATGGAAACCAGAGCTAAGGAAACTTTTTGGCCCAGTAAGGAAGATTTTCATCTTCCTCCCACCCACTGGTCAACTTTGATAGGTGGGTGGGACCACCCACTTGTTGATAGCGACCAATCAGGATGGAACTCCTCATGCTTGCTTTTTGCAGGGTGGAAACCCTATCACAAACCCAAAGCAAGCCGGATTTAACTTTCTGCAGTGACCAGCTGTGTGAACAACCAATGCAGCTGCATTTCCACCCACCCTACACGTAATGTCACATATGACATATTGGGTTTACACTTGGTTTTAAGTTCACATATGATGTCAGGTCTGGAGCAGGTGGGCACAGTCTTTGGGAAATGGCTTGGCGGGCCAAACATGGCCCATGGGGTGGAAATTCCCCACCCCTGATGTAAACCTACATAAAAGGAAACTTTTATGAAAATGAAGGAGAGGTCTGTACAACTCGTGGTCTTCTAAGCTGAACTCAAACCATGTGTGGTGGCAAATCGGGGCCGAACAACACCCACACCCAATATATGGCTGGTAAGGTGTGTTGGGCCTTGTGATTTACACGTCATGCAGACTTTATGTAAATTAAAACATTCTAGATGTTAACATTTATAAAGGCTTACGTCTAAGATCATTTATGACAGGCATAGGCTTGATGACGTTGCCAGAGTTGGAAAGAGCCTGGGTGATGTGACTTTGCATGGTGCACATCATGCAAAATCCTTGTTCGTGACCTGAACAAAAACAAAAAAAGAAAAAAAATTACATTCTGAATTATGAAACCCACATTTGGCTAAGCAGCACAAACCTTTTTCTGCAGCTAACAAAAAGCAGTCACTCAAACTTTTTATTGCTTTAAGCATACGTCGCTGCAATTCCCTCAACGCACAAATTTTTTACATCCAAGGGGGAAAAAGAGGTACATTTAAAAGGACGTACATTATATGCATTTATTTAAGGCATTTCTGTATCACTTTAATCATGAACACTTGTAAGTGGTGTACGTAAAAATAAACCATAAAGAGAATAAAATAATAAAAGTTCATCATAAAGCCAAACATAAACCCAAATACTACCTTAAAATGTCTGCTGACATATCTCCAAAACAAGGAATAGCCATCTCCAGCAACATCTAACAAACTCTCAGAAGCTTTAGCAAACAAGGCAATTCTAGGCATTACATACATATTTATCTGTGAGAAGATCTAACAAAATTTTACACTGTGCTGCTTCCCACCCACAGTCCTTCATTCACATACAAATAATTTATGTAGCACTTATCAACTAAGAGCACTGGAACCTGCCTTATACTGAGTTAGATCATTGATCTACCTAGCTCAGTATTGTCTGACAAATGGTCAAGGAATACCTAATCACTTTGAACGAGTTCAAATCGGCAGGGCCTGATAAACTGCATCCTACAGTACTGAAGGAACTGGCTAAAGAACTCTCAGAACTGCTGTCTATTATCTTTGCGAAATCATGGAGGACTGGTGAAGTGCCGGATGACTGGAGGAGAGCTAATGTTGTCCCTATCTTCAAAAAAGGGAAAAAGAAGGAACTGGGAAACTACAGACCAGTTAGCCTAACGTCAATCCCTGGAAAAACTCTGGAGCAGATTATAAAGCAGTCAATCTGTAAGCACCTTGAAAACAATGCAGTGATTACTAGAAGCCAACATGGATTTATGAAAAACAAATCCTGCCAAACTAATCTTATCTCATTTTTTGATCGGGTAACCTCCCTTGTAGACTGTGGGAATGCTGCGGCCATAATATACCTCGACTTCAGCAAAGCTTTTGACAAGGTGCCCCATGATATTCTGATTAGCAAACTAGCTAAATGTGGGCTGGATGGAACAACTATCAGGCGGATCCACAGTTGGCTCCAAAATCATACTCAAAGAGTGCTTATCATTGGTTCCTTCTCAAACTGGGCAGAACTAACAAGTGGGGTACCACAGGGCTCGGTCCTGGGCCCAGTGCTCTTCAACATTTTTATTAACGACTTGGATGAGGAGGTACAGAGCATGCTTATCAAATTTGCAGATGATACAAAATTGGGGGGCATAGCTAATACCATGTAAAACAAAATTCAAAGGGACCTTGATAGGCTGGAGCATTGGACTGAAAACAACAGAATGAAATTCAACAGGGATAAATGCAAAGTTCTACACTTAGGAAAAAGAAACCAAATCCGACTTCCGGGAAGGGTGACTTAGCCTGTGCCTGCTTTTGAGACGGGCTCCTGCCTCAAAAGAAGCTTATTCAGATATATCAGTCAGTTTTTTCTTTTTTTTTTGACTGATTAAACTTCTCCCGGGTAGGGAGAAACGAAGAGATTAACCTCAAAGCCTATTTTTGTTGGGACGACCAGATCTCATTAATTTATGGGACGAGGTCCAGCCGACGAAGGTGGGACGGATTTTCAACAGCAAGCTCTATCTGTTAAAGCGAACGTTCATCTTATCTTCTAAGAGAGAACGCACTAACAGGCAAGCACCCTTCTTTCTATATTTTTCTTTTACTTGACTTAAATTGTTGCTGTTTAAAAGAGATTTGCCAGATTGATCGGTTTTTGACATCTCACTGGGGAGCCGTAACTTCTCTCTGCTACGCATTAATTAATAGCTTATCTCTGTTTTTGTTGCAAAAAGCTGTCCTGGATTTGCATTCTAAAGATATACACAGAAGAGGGATTTCTATTCCAGATTTTTATTTTGAAAAATATTATACTGTTTTGAGACTACTCTCTTTTTGGTCTATTTTATTTTGACGAATCTGTTTCTTGACGATTGCCATTAATTGTTTCGATCCTGGGAACTGCATTTTGTTTACTTAACTATTGGAGAGATAAGGCTGTCTGCTCTGTTTATACTGTGATGTCACCAAGTTTGGAGTATTAACCCAATTGTTGCTGAAATAAGAAGTGGTTTTCCTATATTTTTCTTTTAAAATGGCAATTAAGAAAGTGGCTGAGAATCTGGAAATAACTATGTTTCAGAAAATAATGGATGAGATTGAGATAACGAAAATTGAATTGAGTAAAATGAAGCAGGAGATTAAAGATATAAGGGTCCCTGTGAGAGAGGTGACCCTGGAAGGGGTCCCTGTGAGAGAGGAGACCCCGGAGATTGGAACAGGGGTCCCTGTGAGAGAGGAGACCCTGGAGACTGGAATAGGGGTCCCTGTGAGAGAGGAGATCCCGGAGATTGGAACAAACGTGGAACAGGAACAAGATTTGGAGTCTATGGACTTTAGAAATAAAATCTATTGTTTGGAACTCAATGTTATCTCTGAAGAAATTAATGAAGATTCTAGAGATAAAGTTATCAATGGCATGGATTATCTTCTGGACTGGAATGATGTGATGGAGCCCAATATAGAGAAAATCTATGGAATTAACTGCAGCCATGTGACAATGGAAAAACTTTTAAGAGATGACCCAGTGTATTTTGAAAAAAAGAACAGAGATATGATTTTACAGCAGTATTTCAGCAACCTATTCAGAATGGATGGCAAGAAAATATTTGGGATAGAGGTAATTCCCATCAGACTCTTACTATATGACTATGGCTTTGACAGCAAGATTATTATGGAATACTGATAATGGAAGATTGGATATTGAAATTACTGGACTTAACAAGACTACTGAAGATGGAAGATGGAAAATGGAACTAATAGAGATAATAGAACAATGGCTACTGAAATTACTGAACCTAACAGATTCTGATGTGATGGATTAATTGAAATGTTTATTTTGACTATGGTTATGACAATAAGATTATCATAATTAGTAATGAGATGGATTAATCGATATGCTTATCTGGAAAAAAAAATTGATAGATATATTTCTTAAAGAATTGAAACCTCTCTTTGACTTTTTGTGGAAAGAATAAAGTAATGTTTATGAGATTTGATGATTAAGTAAGATAACTACTGGAGGAAAGTGATTTTATAATATGACTTAAGAGACAGGATTGTTATATATTATAGACTTATAACTGATTTGATCTTTGACAAATGGGAAGTCAATATTTTACTCTTTATTTTTTATTTTTGTTTTTTTTTTTCTTTTTTTCTTTTTGTTTAATTATTTTTGATTTTGTTTTTTGTCTTTGAATGTTTTATGATTTTGTTTTGTATGTTTTATGAAAATCTGAATAAAAATTATTGAAAAAAAAAAAAAGGAAAAAGAAACCAAATCCACAGTTATAAGATGGGGGATGCTTGGCTCAGCAATACGACATGTGAGAAGGATCTTGGAATTGTCGTTGATCACAAGCTGAATATGAGCCAACAGTGTGATGTGGCTGCAAAAAAGGCAAATGCTGTTTTAGGCTGCATTAACAGAAGTATCATTTCCAAATCGCGTGAAGTATTAGTTCCCCTCTATTCAGCACTGGTTAGGCTTCATCTTGAATACTGCATCCAGTTCTGGTCTCCACACTTCAAGAAGGATGCAGACAAACTGGAACAGGTTCAGAGGAGGGCAACAAGGATGATCGGGGGACTGGAAACCAAGCCCTATGAGGAGAGACTGAAAGAACTGGGCATGTTTAGCCTGGAGAAGATTGAGGGGAGATATGATAGCACTCTTCAAGTACATGAAAGGTTGTCACATAGAGGAGGGCAGGGATCTCTTCTCAATCATCCCAGATTGCAGGACACGGAATAATGGGCTCAAGTTGCAGGAAGCCAGATTTTGACTGGACATCAGGAAAAACTTCCTAACTGTTAGAGTCATACAACAATGGAATCAATTACCTAGAGAGGTAGTGGCCTCTCCAACACTGGAGGCATTCAAGAGGCAGCTGGACAGCCATCTGTCGGGAATGCTTTGATTTGGATTCCTGCATTGAGCAGGGGGTTGGACTTGATGGCCTTTTAGGCCCCTTCCAACTCTACTATTCTATGATTCTATGCCAAGTTGGCTTCTCCAGGATCTCAGATGGGGACATGTCCAGCCTTACTTGGAGATGCTGGGGACTGAACTCAGTACCTTCTACACCCAAAGCAGATACTCTACCACTGAGACATGGTCCTTTCCTAATGTCTTACTTGTAAGCTATTGAAAATGGATTCAATAGGACTGCTTATGAGTAAGAGACCATATTTTTCAGAAGCCTGCCATCTTTTATATTTTTCTGAGTTCTATAAGCTACTAGATTTTACTGAACTGTTTATGTATATTTTGGAGAAGGATAAGTACAGGTTAATTTGGATACAGCTTTTTAAAATGAAGGTAAAGAATAAAATTTCTCAAATCAGTGTACTTGGCAATCTTTTCATTTGCTTTAACAGGTTAGGCAAACCTTTTTTAAAAATGAGAGCATTATTCTTTTCTTTTGGGGAAATATTGTTGTATCGATTGACATAATTGAGTAAAAACCAAACTTTGTAGTTAGACTAGAGAACGATACTATTTTAAAACAGCACAGATCAAATTTGTCATCTTATAGCAAAATGTTGAATATCAATAGAAAGCCTGTAATACTAAAAAAGGGGTGCAATAACGAAACTTACCAGTGCATGAGAAAGCAACTTAATTTTTAAAAAACTTAATACATTTAATACACAGCAAAACAGTAAGAAATCCTGGTGTCTGTCACTTCCTCTGAAATGTGTTCTTCTTTGAGAGGGAGGGTGAGCTACCTGTGGCCTTGTCCACAGGAGAAGCCCATTGTGTGGCGACATGGGACTGGGGATTTCTTGGTGGTGGCACCTTGCCTATAGAATACCCCAGGAAGTTTGGTTACCATCCTCTTTACTGAGCTTCTGATGGAATCTTAAGACACATCTCTTCACTCAGGCTTTTGAGAGGGCTTGATGCTATTCTAGGTCATATCTATTGGTGCTATTTTTGGTTGCATTATGGTGATAGTTGCATTTTTTTTTGTATACTCACTGATGAAGGGCGGTTAACAAATTGAACAAAAGCAACCAAATAATAAAAGTAAATCAATAATTCTTTCTGGCAAGTTTCCATTGCTGAACATTCTGTGGTTCTCATGCAGTTGGACTATTTACCCCTTGCCTGAAACCTGGAACAAGCTGCAGTTCCAATCCCCACCAGCAGCCAAGTTAATACAATGTGCCTGTCTTTCTTTGTACAATAGCTGTTGTGCTCTGGTGGGGAAAATGTAGTATGCTTGTATATCGTTTTTACTCAAAAACCACATGTACAAGCAGAGACTGGCATTCATCACAATACAACAAAATGCTTTGGGGGCCACATATGCACAGGAAGTTGCTGACATCTGCTGGCAGAGAAAGAGAGCACATGTATGGATAATAAGGTTGGCAGGTGTTATACCACTGTGCTGGAGACACAGTGCATCACTAGAATGTCTGCATGTAAATACTTGCATGTCTTGCTGTTCTAGAGTTTTTCAAAATACTAGACAGAACAAACTTAGAAGAAGCCCCTCTCTCAACTTATACCCTCTCTTTCAAGTTTTTACAAAAATGTGACAGATGTTAAAATATACTCACAAGTTTTAGAGTGTTCATGGGAAAGCATATAGTTGGCAAGGGGAGGGGTGTAGGTCAGACACTGCAGAGCAGAGTTGAGGAAGCACGTGTTGCCAAGGTTTTGGAGACCAGCTCCAACTCTGTGTGTTTTTTGCCATTTCAAGCATATCTTTTCCGCCGGAAAGAGGACCTTCTGGGGTGCTGCGATGCCATCACCAATAGCTGCTGAAGACCAAAGACATGTTTTAAATATACTGAAATAATTAAGACTTTGACAGAATAATTACTTGAAGACAGCATTTAAAAGTCATAATAAGGGATAAATGATTGGGTAAAATAGGTGCCTTGGAAGCTCTGGCTAAAAGGTGGCCTGAAAAAAAAATATTAAAAAAAAAAAAAATAGTAAAGTTAAACTAAAACTAAATGCAGTTATTTATATTTATTATTACCTTACTGATCCAAACACCACAACTTTTTACTGTTAGAAACTGTTAACTAGGACTGCCACTTCACTAAAAAAATCTTAGTTGACAAACAGTATGCTTTGTTTTATTAATAGATTAAATCTGCATATCAGTTTTAAAAAATTCTTTGGGTGGTATTCAGTGCTAGTTCTACTCTGAGTAGATCCACTGAATAGACATGACCATCATAGATTCATTAATTTCAATGGGTCTACTCTGACTAGGAATTAATTAAATGCAACCTTTGTTTATACGTGCATGTTTCTTAGCAGGCATCTTCTTAGAAGTGGCACTCCCTTTCTCTCATACACAAGATGGAATGTTTCTTCTTGGGAGCATCATCTTAATAACATTTTCACTGATTGAATATCTCATTTCTATTGCTAACTGTACTTTGTTTTTAGTTATCAAGATAACTGTGGGAAAACTACTGCAATCAAGAATATGGCTTTCTACTTTGGTAGTTGCCAGCGCTGGAGGATGTTTTTGAAAATTAAGGTTGTGCAAGTTTATTTATTTATTAATTATTTGGTTTATATTCTGCCCTTCCTCCCAGCAGGAGCCCAGGGTGTTTTGTGTGTGGTTTGTTTAGCTTGCAAATCCAAGTGTTCTGGTTGCTGTGTTTTACTGTTTGTGTTGATTTTAACTATTGTGCACTGTATTTTTAATATTGTCTTGTTTGTAATCTGACCAGGGAATATTTATTGATAGATGGCCAAATAAATTTGATAAATAAAAGGAACCCCTGACAAGCTTGAGGGTATACTTAACACTGTGGCTTTGCTTACACAGATCTTTC
Organism: Rhineura floridana; assembly: GCF_030035675.1. Lineage (NCBI taxonomy): Eukaryota > Metazoa > Chordata > Lepidosauria > Squamata > Rhineuridae > Rhineura > Rhineura floridana. Next base: position 15,749,246 of record NC_084496.1, read on the forward strand.
TGAGTTGGGGGCTTGGATTTATCAGGTACAGATGAATTAGAGTACACTGCAGCTCCTGGCACTGGTCCCAAAGATATTTTGTGTTTCGGAGCTTCTAAAGAAGAAGACATAGCACCCCAACCAGCAGAGCCTGAGTCCATTTCTCCAGAAGCTGGTGCTACGGAGCTAAAAGGCTGCTTCTCAGAAGCCGAAGGCTTTGAGGACTCAGATGTCTTGTCAACTATGGTCATTGTTCATTTCTGTAAAACAAAGAAGAGAGAGAAACATCTCATGGATGCATGGCAAGAACAGTAGAAAGCTTATTCACTTTCAAGGTAAAGATGTCACACAGTTCTTTTTCTGTGTGAAGGAAACTCAGCCAGAGCAACATAAATTCTGCAAACAGAAGAAATGGGCCAGTTATTGCATCACATGGTTTTCCAGCATTTTGGTCACAGCACTGTGTTCCCAAGTAGCAACAGGTTACTATGATTTTTACCAGCTTAATTTTGTCTCATCTCTCAATAACAGCAATATTGTTTCTATTTCTAAATAAGAAGTATAAACACTTTGGGCAACATCAATACTTCGGAAATAACTTCTGAGTGCTATTTTGAAACGTATAAGTGATTTGGAGAAAAGTGCACATAATGATAAACCATGGTTAAAGCCATAAAGCCTTGTGTTGTTGTCATATCCAAACCATAACCATGGCTTGTTTCTCCCTAACAAGCTATGATCAGCAAGCCAACCAAACTACAACGCTGAGTTTGGATACAATGCCACACTGTTATGGCTTGTTATTCCTGCTCACACCAGGGGAGGAACAAACCACGAGTGTTCTAGTATGCTGCTTGATCCCGCAAAGCCCATAATCATGGTTTACTGTTACATACAAATAAGGCTTTTGACCAAAAATGGCCCAGAAAAGAAAAAGTTTCAACAGCCTTCTCTGGGTAAGCTCTCTTGTATAATGTATCCAGAATTAAGAAACTAAGACCTGGAAATCTAAGTTTATGAATGCCACCGATACCAGCAGACATTTTCATGTTCTGCTTTTAATAAAACTGGGGAGATAAGAGGACTTTTTCCTCACAGCAATATCTTCCTCACTCCTGAAAATTGCTCAGACGGACCAAAAGTACAAAACACAAATGGACTGTTTTTAAAAAAAAGCTTTTTCAGTCTGAGGGTCACATTCCTTCATGGGAAGCCTTCTGGGGGGCATATGCCAGTGGTGGGCAGGGCCAAAGGCAAAAGTGGGTGGAGCAATGGATGCAGCGTTCACCTACACACAGCAGGCTATATTCCAGCCATGCAGGAGTTTGAGGTTTTGACACACACAACCCTCTTCCATCCTCCACCTAGGCAAAGAAGCATCATGACAGTGTAAGGTGGAATACTTGAGGAGTATGCAAAGTCAGCCTAGTGAGGGGTGTGGCCTGGATAGAGCCCTGAGGGCCAGACAGACAGGCCCAGTAGAACCATAACTGATCCATGATTCCTTACCTCTACTCTAAAGATACTCAGATTAGCGCACTTCAGTTTAGCTACTCACTGCCAAGAACAAACTTTTCCTGTACCTTCCTGTCCCTCAAAATACAGGCTTAGATTCTTATTTTCTCAGTAAATGGTAAATCTGCCTTATTCATATGCTCTTCTTCCAATAACTAAAATTCAGTTTGCCAAAAAAATTGGGGTGGGGAGGAAGAACCTTGAGACAAGAGGGTGAAAGCAGCCAAGTTTACTTCCCTCTCAAGGAAATTAGCAAATGAAATTAATAAGGCATCTTGATGAGGGAGGACCAGCCTTCCAGTCTGGGAGAGCGAAGGACACTTCTTCCCTGGGAAAAATGCTAAGAGAACAGACTCCCAGCCATGACATCAAAGCTTCTGGGGAGAATTTGACTCTATAAGGTGAACACTGGCATCTTTTCTCATTTTGTGCAGGATACTCACAGAGCCAGAAATAGCACCTGATCCAGTGCAAACACAAAGTTACAAGACATCCCAAGCGTCTGTAATAATGCAGAGACCTATGGAGCATCTTTTAATTTCACATGGAGCATCCAGCAAGTAGGAATGAGTGCCTTTTTTTTTTCATCTGAAGTGGCCAGGGCATGTCTTCTGACTGCAACTGCTTGGCACAAAAGCAAGAAGAAATGCCTCAGAGATGTCTGCATTATCACAGATCCCTTTGGGACATCCTGTCTCTTCATGTGGGGCACAGGTAGAAATGATGGTTCGCTTGGTGTTTCAAGGAAGCTGCTTCTGGCCCAGCAGGTGCTCTGTATGAAATGATAAGATGCTTCAGCACCTGTGCATTGCTTCAGAAAGTGCTGAGGCTTCTATGTGGGGCACCCTTTGCCCAATGCAAGCATAAAACAGCAACAGATTGCAAGATGCAAGATGGCCTAAGGTGTGCATGAATAATCAGCAGCAAATTGAAAAAGAAAAAAAGCCCAGCCTGCCAGTCTCGATCAACCCTCATCAACCATTTAACAGCCACAAGCCTCTTTTTGTTGTGTTCATTTTCTTAACACATTGAACACCAAGGCTATATTTATTTACAAATAAGTACACAAGAAACCATACAATTTCTTTGAACTAAATACTTTTTTTTCAGGGCAAGAATATTATTCCAATTCCCTAAATGGCTGCATTAATTTCTAGATGCAGGGGGTGAAGGTGGGAGGAGAAACTAATGGAGGAGTCACAACATTCCTGGCAGAGCTTGAATCCTGGTGGATAGTTGGCTAGCACCACCATAAGTCTACTTGATTATGCTAATGCCCAAAATGCTCCTTGTGTTTCCATTAAAGCAGTCTTACAGATATTTATCCAAGGTTTATCAGCCTACCAATTAATCCACTTGCCCACCTGGATGTTCCGTTCTTTCTTTCCCTGACCATAGCATCATACTGCAGCCTGCACTACCCCAATTCCCAACCTGGAAAGACAGCACTGCATTGCAGTAGATACCATATTCATGGTTCTCCCAGTTCCTTCTGGCATTAATGGCAAAAGTGGAAGGTATTACACAGCTACCCTAGCAGAGTATACCCTCAGTTTAAAAAATGCTGCACTGGGGCTGCTGCCACCTCCTGAAAAGTAGGGAGTATGCACACAGCAGCAATAGTGCTACTTCCTTAGGAACTGCATTGCTATAGCAGCTCTGAATGTGACTCTCTGCCTTTTGGTTGTAAATAGCTACTGGCCTGTTAAGGCTAAAATACAGAGTGGAGTCAACATAGTGCTGGTTTAGCTTGCAATTCAACTGCTGGCATGGGCAACTGCTTCTTGTGAAAAGAGAATGGCACATTGCTAGGCTAGACTATAGGCAGTATTTTTATTTATTTATTTATTTAATTACATTTTTAGACCGCCCTATAGCATTGAGCTCTCAGTGCGGTGTACAACAGTACAATATTAATGCAGCAGGTAATCTCTCACCAGTGCAGATTATTATGAGATTGCGATGGAAGCAGAGAGAGGGAAGAGCCAGCAGGCTTGAAGACCTCATGTCAATGAAAGGAATTCCTGCAGGGCAGTTTCTGCAGCCTTTACTGTACCGATTTCCCTACTTTGAAACCAGAGAGATCTTAAACAACTGTAATTTTTCTCAGTGACCAGACCAGCACAAAGCCCAGAGCATGGCTCAATGGTAACCAAGAACCAATGGTTGGACTACCTTCAAGTTGATCCCAACTTATGGCTACCATATGAATAGGGTTTTCATGGTAAATGGTATTCAGAGGGGGTTTACCATTGCCTCCCTCTGAGGCTAGTCCTCCCCAGCTGGCTAGGGCCTGCTCAGCTTGCCACAGCTGCACAAGCCAGCCCCTGCCTTGTCCGCAACTGCCAGCTGGGGGCAACTGGGCTCCTTGGGACTATGCAGCTTGCCCACGGCTGCACAGGTGGCAGGGCATGTAACCCCTGAGCCACTCACTGTGGGGGTGATCTTTAGCTGGCCCTTTACACCCAGGAGACACAAGCAGGGATTTGAACTCACAGACTCTGGACTCCCAGCCAGGCTCTCCTCCCCGCTGTGCTATACCAGTGGTTACTGGAAATGTTTCACACATATGAGATTAAATAAAGGAAATTCAACAGCTTTCATAGCTCTTTAAGATGACACATTCTGACAACTCCTGACGGCTCAGGTTACTAAAATTGCCCAATAGTGTAACAAACTGAAAATGAGAAACAAGTCTCTACGCCAACACTAAACATGCTCAACGATTTACTCATTTCCTGTATGTCCCTGTTTGTTCTTAATTTGAGTAGCAATGAAAGTAGAGTACGGCTTACAACATAATTCTCTCCCTCCATTTAACCAAGAAAAGGTACAATGTGGAAAGGGGGTGGGGGAGAGGCAGAGAAAGAAGGAGCCCTCGATTTACTAAGAAGTCAATGATGACATAATTGCTGGGGCAGGAGTTCACTTGCAAGTCATCTCAGAGATTCATTTATGGAAGAAAATGAACACAGCAGCCAAAATTCATTTGAAAGATAGCAAACTAGCACCCAAGTGTATCATTCCGAAGGTGCCTGGAGCAAACATAGTAATAAAAGACAACTCAAAAAGTGTCAACTGCTCAGATGAGATTTGTTGGTCAACTGCCAACAAACATAAATGAGAATCCAAAGAGTATGTTCCATTGAGCAGCGTGAGGAGGGGGGAGAGGGATGAGGTATCTTCTAGACAAAACAAGGATGCTTCACCACAACTTCTGAAATGTGACAATAATGAAAGCAAAGAGAAAAATGTCACAAAAGAATGAAAAGTAATTATCCAGCACATTAGCCCTGTTTCATTATTGACACAAGCACTCTGTTTAGAAAGGCATGACTATCAATAATGTTGATAACAACACAATAAGAGGAAATATTGGTGCCTCCTAATAATCCAGAATATGTGGCATGTGGCTGAATGCCACACACCAACTACTACTGTTCTGTAATTTTCACTGGTTTCAATAGGATGGGGCCTGCAAGCCTTACACAAGTCCCACACAAATGAATCTATGACGAGTTACTCCGTGCAGTTATAATCTTATGCATACTTATTGGACACTAGGCCCCGCTGAAAGGTGAGACTTATTCCCAAGGAAACATGCCTAAGAAAAGGCTGCCTATCTTCTAGTAAGCAGGAATCAATGATTATAAGAGAGATTTCTAAACAAAACCTTAAAGAAAGCTGGCCCATCCAGTGTTCTTCATCCTGGGATCCCCGCATGTTTATTTTTTATTAGATTTATATTCTGCCCTTTCTCCCCCCCCCATATTATCCTCACAACAACCTTGTCATGTAGGTCAGGCTGAGAGCTAGTGGCTGTGTTCGCATGTAATGCTAAGCCAAGAAGCTTGACTTAATAAGCCATACTGGGACTCTCCCACTTCATTCCTCCCTTGGTGCGAGCAGGAAACAAACCAAGAAGCGGACAGCTTATGACACATGCTGGGGTGACCAACATGGCGCCCTCCAAATATTATGCACTACAGCTCCCATCATCCCTGACCATTGGCCATGCTAGCTGATAATGATGGGAGCTGTCGTCCACAACATCTGGAGGGCACCATGTTGGCACATGCTATGACTGTGTGTGTGTGTGTGTGTTGTCTGCCTCTGCCAGCCCAATCCTTTCCCCTGCCACTACCTTGAAAGCCTGACATATCTGCTAGTCTAGACTACCCCTGGCTTAGCTTTGTGTTCAAGCTTGGAACGGTGGTCTGTTGCACCCTAACAAGTCAGAATCAGGAAGCTAACAAGGAACCATAGTTTAAGGTTGGCTTGCGATCCTGGCTTGTTAATACAAAACAAACCACTATCCTGGGTTGCTTACCAAGAGAGCAGCAAGCGAGTGAGAGAGCTGTGTCCTTCAGTACACAGTGCACATGCACTAAGGCTTGTTAAGACAAGCTACCTGGCTTGGTATTGCATGCAAATACAGCTGGTGTTAGCCCAAGGTCATCCAGTAGCTTTAAGGCTGAGTTGGGATTTGAACCTGGATCTCCTCTGTCCTAGTCTGACATGTCTAACCCCTCTACAATACTGATCCAGGTAGTCTCCCATCTAGGCACTGATCAGGCCTTCTTAGTTTCAACAAAGCTGCTGCAACACATGCTCTCAGACCATGTCCTGGGACTACTCTAATCACCTGCTGTGCAGCAGGACTGTCAGCTCCCTATAACTCAATCTACCCCGCATAGAATAGAGCACACCAGAAGAGCAGGAAGATGCCTGGATAACAATTATCTCCAGGTGACTCAAAGCAAGCCAGCCAAATCCCATGCATTACAGCAAAAGGGAACATATGTATTAGATGCAACATCAAAAAACAGCAACAAAGCAACATTGTCACTGGCCAACCTGACGTACAGGAAATCCTTCCATTCAGATCCCCAGAATGGTAGTTAGTCAAGATCACAAGCATAAGTTTGTCCTTCACAAATCTCACAAGACGATTTTACTTGCAGAGCCTCCATTTCATGTAACATTTTATGTGCAGCGGAGGAGGATCTTGGTCCACTGTGTATAGTCCAAAAGCCAGCAAAATACACTTCAGAATTATATCCAACTTTGTCTTGAATCCACTAGACTGCTTTGTTCTGAGGATGGAGGGAGGCAAGTGAACTCTTAAAGCTTTCAGCAGAGACTATACCTCAGTGGCAGATATGCTTTGCCTGCAGAAAATGCCAGGTTCAGTCCCTGGAATCTTGTTAAAATATTCTGTATCAGGTGACAGAAAGACACCCTTGAAGGACCACCACCAGTCAGAGTAGGCAATACTTAGACTGAGGACAAAGAAGTCTGACCTAGGATAAGGCAGCTTCCCTTTCCTATGTTTCAAAGAGCACATGTGCTGGAGCAGGAGGAGCCAACACAATGCCCCTCTGGATGCTGCTGGACTCCAACTCCCACCAACCCCAGCCAGCATGGCCAATGGTTAGGGATTATGGGAATTGTAGTCTAACAAACATCTGGAGAACACCATATTGGCTACCTTGGTGTTAGAGAATGCAAGAACATGGAAGTGTACAGCTAGAGGAGACAACAGAGACATGGAAATGTTAGTTGGTAGAAAGAAACAGAATTTTTACTTCTGTTTATCTTACACGTTTCATTCCTCTTTCTTTCCACCTTGCCCATTATATTACTTAATAAGGACCACTTCCCATATGACAATTTTCCTTATAGTTTAATATAGGGAAAACCATGCACATCACATGATGTGTTACACAATGTCTCCAACCCAAGCCTCCCCATCATGGGAGTGGGAAGCCTGATGTTGTTGGATGCCAGGTTCTTCCCCCTCAGCCAATATGGGTAATGGGTAGGGATGATGGATGTTGTATTCCAGCAACATCTGGAGAGCCACAGGAACCCACCCCCTGTAATATCAGAAACAAAATTAAGCAATCTGAAAAAATGGGGGAGGGCAACATTTATACCTTTTAATACCTTCAATAAAATGCAATACACCACATACTTAAACTTTATTTGCTGATAACTGAAGGCATATATGGAATACAGGACTGCAAAAGGGAAATTATATTTTATGTTCACATTTCAGATAGATGGATAAATAGCTTAAATTCATCTTTGAACTTCAGTATCATTTAGTAACAGTTTCTTTGAATAGTTTGTGCACCAAACTCATAAGAGCACACCTTACAACAAAAGTAAAAAACTTAATTGGAAACATCAAATATCTCATTAAAAAGCTAGAATTATTTCAGGGACACCAATTATTAAGAATGTAATGTTCAGCAGCCAGTGTGGTGTAGTAGACTCTGTATGTTTTAATTATATGTGTTTTTTATCTGGAAGCCGCCGCGAGTTCCAGTTTTGGAAGGATAGCGGGGTATAAATAACAACAACAATAACAACAACAATAATAGTGGTTAAGGTGTTGGACTACAACCTGGGAGACCAGGGTTCGAATCCCCACACAGCCATGAAACTTGCTGGGTGACCTTGGGCCAGTCACTGCCTCTCAGCCTCATGAAAACCCTATTCATAGGGTCGCCATAAGTCGGAATCGACTTGAAGGCAGTACATTTACATTTTAATGTTCAGCAATGTCCCCCACCTCCACTTCAGTGGTTTATTTTGCTGTAATTTTTTTGGATTCCGAATCTCTCTCTGCACAGACCTCCTCCCCATTTCTGTTCCAAATTATTTATTCTATTGAGCTTCTTGTTTCATTCTCTTTTGCCGGCCTTGTGCCTGAATCCTTCCATTTATTCTTACTACGGTCGTTTACAACAAAGTTAACTGGTCCACTTAACATATTCCATTTCACCATTTCCCAAAAGAAGCAATTTACTTGCAAAGGGAGCTTTGTACATTTCAAAGGTGTCTTCATTTGTGTTTGTAATTTTATACTTACAAAGCATTATTTATACTAAAACAGCCTAGAATAGTATGTTTCCAGCTACACAGTCTATAAAACAGCCTTAGAGCAGTCTTTGAATAGGGGGCGTGATAGTTACTAAAAACAGAAGGCACAATGTCTGTAAAAAGTCTATCTCCTTTATCCTGTAAATTAATATTACTGAAGGCAGAAGCATTTGATACATTCCTCCCTGGGGAAGGCTGATCCTGCAAGGAACGGAAGAGGCATATTGATAGTTTCCCTTCCAGCTCTATTACACAGGAATCTATTGTACTGGTGCTATAACATCATTCACATCAAATACAGAGCAACTGATGCTTTGTATTTGATGTCAACATGTCACTCAGCTAGTGTACATACAGAAAATGTTCATATGGGAGAAAAGATTCACCACCCTTGTTCAAATCCAGCAATAGCTGCTGCAACACGTTTCACCAGATGGGGAAAGAATGAACAGGACTGAAACAGTGGACATGCAAACTTGGGACCTTAGAAAGCACCGGTTCTGGTAGTTCCCATCCCTACTACATCAAGGTCTGATTCCCAGACACAGGGAAAGGAACAAAAAGGGAATATACAGAAATCACTTATTTGAAAAGTAGTGTCCATGGCAACCAAGCAAAGGAAGCAATACTATAAAGAGAATCACAAGAGACTTCCAACCCCCCCCCCCTAGCAAGTAGGAGGGCCATGAACAAGGACAACAGGAGGAAATGGCAAAAAGTGAAGGCAAATCTTATGGAACAGAAAATCAGACACAAAGAGAGGAGGCATAGGCATCTGCAGGGGGGGGTGAGAAGAGAATAAATAGTCCGAACAAACATAACTGAAAGGAGGAAGCTGGGATTATGATGGGGGGCTGCTTCCTTGCTCCCCTTTGTGGATTTCCAAGAGAAAACAGAGATAATATAGGCTACTCACAAATGGCAGACCAAGAAAAGGGCAACTGCTTTAACCTTTCCACACAAAAGGTAGAGGGACGCATGCCCCCTGCCCCACACATAACATTATCTTTTTTAGGTATATGTGTGTGGCAAATATGATGCACAAGCAAATCTCATTATAAAACTGAGAATGGGGGAAGAGGGAGGAAACTATTCAAAGGCCTCTAATAATAATAGGCAGGGACACACACACACTTCCCCCCAAAACAGGCATATGTGTATTTACACCCACATCTGACTGGTGCACTGAGTGCATGTGTAAATGTGTATACACACCCACATTTATATGAAAATAGCCTTTAGAGTGCCAGTTTCTGTAAATGTATCATTGTCCCAACACCTATAAGATTTTATTTGTCCCAACACCTATAAGACTCTAAATGCCAATATCATATAAATGAACACCAACTTCATCTGAAGTACACATGGATGCAAATATATGTTCACAAATATACACATACAAACACATTGAAAAAGCAAACCTTATATAGAAACATGTACAGATAATACCAGAACCACGTATATGTACACTAAGCTATAAAGACACATACATATCTATATACACACACATATATTCTCCCCTTTTTTTCGGGCATGAACACACACACACAAGATATACATCCTATGTATCTCGCTAGCTTCCCCCACCCAATCTGGGCCCCAGGTGCACACCACACCCCCATCAGAATAGCCTGACGGAAGAGAAAGTGGAGCGGTTGAGAAACCCAGGGCGAGGGGCACCCTGGATAGAGATCGATGAGGAAAGGGGCTGAGAGAGAAACAGGCAGAAATAAGCAGAAAAAGAGGCAAATGGCAGTGGGCGGGGCGGGGCCGGGCCAGGACACGCATGGGCCTAGCAGGGAAGGAGGCGGGAAGGAGAGAACCGGGAGGAAAAGAGGAGGAGGCGGTGGCGGCAGCAGAGAAAGAGGGAGCGCTCCTACCTCAGCAGGGGAGCGGGAATGGGCCGCGCCAAGCCGCCCAGGCCTGGGGAGGAGGCTATCCAGCCGGAGGAGACTACCTAGCCGGAGGAGGCTTCCCTACCCAGCCCACCTGGCTTTCTCCCTCTCCTTCGCCTTTCCAATTCGGTTACCTAGGACGGCGTTGCTGGGTCCCCTTTCGCCTCAGCCCGGCCGCTCCGCCTGCCTCCCTCCTGCTCCTACTTTGCCCGTGTCGGGGAACAATGACGTCTCCCGTTCCGCCCGGCCTTCCTGCATCCGGGGCCCCAGCAAAGCCGGCGCGACTCCGGGTCACACAGGGACCAGCGCCGCCCCTGCACCTCTAAGACCACCAGGGGGCGCTCCAACCGGCGACGTCTGGTGTTTTATTTATTTTAAAAAAGAGGGAGGCGGGACGAGGCCTCAGCGGAAACTACGGGCAAGGGGTGGTCAGCAAAGAAGACAGTAAAACTGCTCTGGAGGAGCGCCGCTGCGGCGAGGGGTCGTTGTCAAAGTGCGAACCGCGAGTGGAACGCCGAATTGACGGGAGTTCAGTTGTGGCTGCAGTACTTGTTTTGTTTTGATTTTTTGTGTGTGCGCACGCGCGCAGATCAGCAATTCTATGCCTGTCTTCTAAGTGGGACTTCCTTGCTGTATGATAGGGGTCTTGTCTATGGATCAACACCCACGCCGTTATATTTAAAGCACTCTTATACCATTTTTATAATCGTCCTGGCTTTCCCCAAATAATTCTGGGAAGCGTTTTTTTTTAGTGTGCTGAGAGTTGTTAGGAGATCACACACAGCGCTACAATTGCCAGCACCCTTAACTACAGTTCCCAGGATTCGGGGGGGGGGGTACAGAACTGTTAAAAGTGATATGAGTGCTTTAAATGGATGGCATAGTTGATACCTATGTCTACTAACAAGTAAGCCCTGCTAAATTCAGGGGGGCTTACTCCCAGATAAGTGGGGTTTGGATTGCAGCCTATGGCACTAACTCCTGTTCTTTCACTACCACCACCACCACTGAAGATGCCATTTGCCCACTGAAAACCTTACAGGTAAGATAGGTAGTGGTGCAACTGGGTAATTTTAGGATCTGAATTCAATGACCTGTGGGGGGCACTTAATATGACAATGTGTGGCTGTATGTATACCATGCATTTAAAGCACATGGCTTTGCTCAAAGAATCTTGGGAACTGTAGTTTACACCTCTCGGAGCGACAGTGTCCAGCACTGTTAACAAACTACAGGATGTGCAGATGGTTCAATCTTGTTGGCTGCATGGGTCCGCTTTGCTATTGTCATCCATGTGTATACTGCTTGATTGTAAAAAAACCTCTAAGCCAGTGGTTCCCAAACTCCCCCCCCCCAGGGTCCACTTGAAAATCACTGTGGGACTTGGCAGACCACTTAATGATTTTTCTGTCTGTTGTAGCTATTGTAATGCACTGTGCAGGATGCTTTATGGTTTTTTTCACTGTCATTTTACAGACACTCCATGGATCACCTGAGTGAGATCACCACAGTTTGGGTACCCCTGCTCTAAGAAGTTTACAAAAAATTAAAATTGTTGATACAACAGTTAAAAAATGGCCTCACAGGCCAAATTGGACTCCCTGGTTTAGAAGAATATGTCTTGTCATCCTCCCCTCCTGGGTTGAGAATACCCTGAATGCTGAAGTGATTACACAAGTGTAGTGGCAGCCTATCTCAAGCCCTGGCATCATGAAAGTATAAGATTGATTTGCCCAGGTGCAACCCTAAACACATTTGCAGCTGGGCAAAGCAATCTTACTTTGAGTATGCATAGGATTGTGCTGTAAATCTCAAAGTCATAATCTCTTGTCCAATTTTTTTAAAATTTCCAGTTGCATGTAAAATCACAAGCTATGCAGTGCTGTAATGTTTTAACAAATTAAATGTCCAGTGATGACATACCATAGTGTAACACTGCAACTGCCAGCAACATGAGGAAAAATAGGCAGAGTAGTTAAATTTTAAACCAAGTTGTTCTCCCTTACAGAATTCAGCAATGCAAATGAAGAGACAGAGCGCTCTCTCTCTCTCTCTCTCTCTCTCTCTCTCTCTTTTTCTCAGTAGGGTAAAGGTAAATCTTTTTAGCTGCAAATGTTTCTATATTTTTGTAGTAGAAATCTGTACAATAATTTCAACAGGTCATTGCGAAACTATAAGGTCATGAAGAAGGTGGGGACATTCCACGTTTGATGACTAGAACAGATAAATTACTGAGGGGTCCTGATGAACCAGCTCTATAGAAGCCCCCAAATTCTACAACTGCTTCACAAGTACTTTACTTTGTGGGGGTGGGGGGTAAAGATTTTGAACTGTAGAATGCTACCTTGTAGATACAGAGAAATACAGGTTTTCAAACTGTAGCACTTCTAAGCATCTAAAAATAGCACCCAGCAGGCACACTCTGACAACAGAAGGGTTTTGACAGGATACAAAATCTCCTCTAGGAAGTCAAGGAAAATCATGGTGAGTGAAAACATCAAGGTGAACAAGAGTATCCGTATGGAATCTTTATAATGGAAAAGACACAAGCCATTAGCTGTAATGTTCAATTACCAGGGCCTGAAAAATATGTTTTAATTAATCACTTCTCAGTTTGCTATTGTGTGATTACTTGAACTGAATATGCCCTAGAGAAACTGATGGCCCTATGTCAGGCCCAGGATGTGACTCAGGAACCAGACCAGCGGTTGTAGTTAATTCGTGTTTTATTAGGGTAATGTCCAAACAAAGACTGCGTTTTCTCATGAAGCAATACAGGGATACAGGTCCTGCGGCATTGGGAGAAAGTTGACAGAGCAAGGGACTTCTTCCCGCCTGTTCTTTAAGAAGGGGCCAAACGGGCGCGCAATCTTTCGCTCCTCCTTAACTGCCCCTCAGGTACTGCCCGCCTTCCCCCCCTTCTCTCCTGTCTTTTCAGCTGTCTGCGTGTGCGCGGTGAGGGGGGAAGCATCACCCCCTCCTCTTCTGAAGTTTCCGATTCCAGGATGGGGGATAGGGGAGGGGCTGATGGTAAACTGCCTCCCCGCTTTTCGGCTGTGAGCAGCCCTCCCTCTTCCCCCTCTTGCTCTGAGCCTGAAAGAGGGGGAGGCGTGAGAATGTCCAGGGAGGGCTCAGGCTCCCCGTTGCTAAGCGACCTTATCACTGGCAGTTCCTCTGTTTCATCTTCCCTCCAAAGGGGGGAAGTTCCTCCCCCTTCCCTCTGCCATCCATCCGAATACTCTTCTCCCAACTCTCCGGGATCCAGCTCCCCGGGATTGGGACCCCAGCTCTGCCTTCCGACACCCTATTAGGTTGACACAGATGGCTATACAGAGTAAAGTACTGCTTGTCTTAGATTTACTAGGGAAACACACACACAAGACATAAATCAGTGGCCATCTTTTCTTTGTTGGCTACAAGAATGCAGATCCAAAAATGTAATGCTAATGACAAGGACATTATTTGTTTATCCATCTCATTTATAATCCACCTTTTACCATCTGGTTGCAGGGCAGAGATGCAGCACATAAAATTTCACAAAATATAAATACTGTATTTATGTATTAAAATGGGGCTAATGAGAACACCGCATCAACAACATATTAAGCAGGGTGGTTCAAAACCTGAACTCCTCCCAGAAGCCTTGGTAAAGAGGTGTGTCTTCAGCTGCTACAGAAAGATCAACTATGTCAGCTCTCGATGCACCTCAGAGGGAAAGTCATTCCAAGGCAGGGAGCCCACCCAGGAAAGGCTTACCAACATGGCACTGCCGCTCCCAATTTCCTCAAGCAGTGGGATCACCAGCAGGGCCTCCTCTACACATCTTAATTCATGGGCAGGTTGATATAAAAGGAGGCTGTCCCGATATTTGGGGCCCATGTCATTTAGGGCTTTAGATGCCAGCCAAAGTAGCTTTAATTGAGCTTGGACATGAAATGGCAACAAGTGCAGTTCTTTATAACACCAGTGTTATATGAATTTGACCAGTCATTCCTGTCAGCATTCTGGCTGCAGCAGCTATCCATATAGACTGCTGCAATAATCCAGTTTGAAGGTTACCAGAACATGTGTTGCTGAGGCCAGGCTTTTCCTATCTAGGACGGCTGTAGCTGGTGAACCAGCTGTAGCTGGAAGTAAACATTACTAACTGCTGAAGCCACCTGGGCTTCAAGTGACAAAACTGGATCAAGCTATGTATCTGCTCTTTCAAAGGAAGTGCAACTTCACCAAGAATAGGCCACTACTCAGTTCCTGGACCTAGGAGCCTGCAATCCACAGTACATCCATCTTGTCTGGATTCAGCTTCAATTTATTAACCCACATCCAGCCTATTGCTGCCTCCAGATACCAGTCTGACACCTGACCCACCAAAGATTGAACAGAGAAGCAGAGTTTAGTGCCATGTACATATTGTTTACACCTCCCTCTAATTACACCACCTGCATAGATATTAAAGAGCACGGGATAAGATCAATCATTGTGGGCCCCCACTGCATAATTACATGGGATCAAGCAGAAATCCTTCATTTGCTACTCTTGGAGAATGACTCCAGAGTCAGAAGCGGAATCATCACAATGTGGTATCTCCGGTTCCCAACTTTGCAAGCCACTCCAGGAAGAGACTATGGTTGATGGTATCAAAGACCACAGGGATGTAAAGGTGAATCAACAGGGTTGTATTGTCCCCGTCTCTCTCCTGACAAAGGTTATCAATCAGAGCGACTAAGGTAGTCTTGGTACAATACTTGGGCCTGAAGCCAGACTGAACTGGATCTAGATAAGCCATATCCTTCAATCATCTGTGACATTGAACAATACAATCTTCTTGAGCACTTTGCCCAGAAAAAGAATCCACATTTATCTAACACTTCTGCGTCTTGAGGCCTGATGGTACCTCCCCCTCTTGCAGCGAGGCATTTACCACCTCCTGGACCCTACCAGTCAATACCTTTCGGCTGCCTTTTATAAGCCAAGATGGGCAAGGGTCAAGAGCACATATATTAGGTATGTAACTTGTCAACATTATTAAGTTGCAACAACAGAAACTGATCCAATATAACATGACTGGACAATGCTGTGGATGCCCCACTGCACTTGCCCTAATGTCACGTCTAATTCCGTGGTAAAGTGCTAGATGTTAATAATATGATTAAACAAGTTGTAATAGTACAAGTAACAAAGTGCTAGATACTACTACAAAATAAGCACAAATTCTTTGCATATTAATAGTTAAGTGCAAAGTGGCAGTAAAGGCTTACTACAGATGTTATTAAGCATATAAGAACTGTCACTGAGTTCACTCTTAATAAAATGAGGGCTAAACTTTTTCAAAACACAAGATTTGGATCTTAATGCTATTATACAGTGCATAGAGCCTGATTTTTTAATTGGGTGGTATCACCTCCCATTCGTCCCTCCAATCTGAGCATAGACAATGCTAAAATAATCTAGGCCCTGACTCCTGCACAGGGCTCACTTTACCCCACACCTATCCCTTTGTTCCCACCCAAGGGACTTTAATCCTCCACTGTCTGCCCAACGTGCTTAGTAATAATAACAAAGGCCATAATAATAAAAAGACCAAATCATCATCATCATGGCCATAAGAAGCCTAAGACCAATAATAATAATAATAATAATGGTTGTTATATGACAACAATAGTAATAAGTTTTAAAATGGCCATGGCTGTGATCAAGGAGAGGGACCTTGCAATGTTGTAGGGCTTGGGGTGTTTAAAAGCCCCTGCATGAAATCCTGGAAGGTGTGGTGGGTTTAAGTTGAGAGCCAGTGTGGTGAAGTGGTTAGAGTCAGGCCTGTAGTGGAGGGGTGGGAATGGGGGCACTGTCCACATGAGAGCTGTGGTTTGCCCCTCCTAGGTTTTTTGGGAAATTGTCTTTAATTTGTGACATGACAGACAATGAGAACCTCCATTTAAAGAATGATAGTTTGTTTGAAGAACAGGAGCAACATAAGAATAGGATTCTCTGAAAAATTAAGTAAATGAGGAAGGGTGAGCACACAATAAAAGCCTCATCTGGAACAGTCTGCTCACTCTATACTTTCCCTGACTGAGGGTGCATTTGTCATTATCACAATCACCCTATATTTACTTAATTACTTAAGTGATCCTGAAAAAAACAGCCAGTATTATAACATGACCCTTGAAGAATTAAATATTAGAATTTTGTATTATGGAATACAATTGAACTTTCCTTTGGACTTTCCTTTGCTCTGCTTTTCATTTTCAGTTGTGCTGTCTACCCAGGTAACAATAAAGAAACATGTTTGCTTACCAGCAGTGAGTAAGCGTTTGTTTATTCTGCAGTTATGATGTGTGAGCGGTTATTGTAATGAGTAGAGCAGGATTGCTAATGGTGAAATAAAGAGATAACTTAAAGTTGGATTCCAGCATTGAGCAGTGGGTTGGACTTGATGGCCTTATAAACCCCTTCCAACTCTACTATTCTATGATCTGAAAAAATGGCTACCTTTACACTTTTAAGCAGTCATTATAACCCCAATCAAACTGGCTATTTTTTCTTCTTCTTTACTTGATGGCAAAGGATGAAAACAGCCCTAAAGGAATAGAAATATTGCTGTGTACACTACAATTAGCTAGCTGGCTACCTAAGCTGTAACTCAGGCCTAATTTCTGATTTTCTCAATATGCTCAGCTCTGCATGACTTTTCAGAGTTTCTGGACAGAAAAATCAACCCAGCAATCAGTAAAAAAAAATTCCAACTGCATTCCACAAGTACTTTCCAATTGCTTAGTTTGTCCTTTATATAGCAGCCAGTTAAAAAGTTTTCCTTTGATTGTCCAACAGGAAGGAAAATCTAAAGGCTAGTTATAAGACTAGAAAGAGGGAGCCTCAAGAAGGAGTTAACAAACATGCTGTATATATTTATTTTCTCTTTGCTCTTCCCTAAACTTGTAGTATGGACAGGTTTGTTCAGGTGGAACCTAAAACAGAGTAATGCAGTATCAAACTCAAGCTCAGGAGCTCACTATCTTTACCAAAGTAGTTCACTTCATGGAGAGTCAGAACACAGGGACAGACCGCAGGTGAAAGGGGACTGTAGCTAGAGGCAAAATCAAACTTTTGAGTCTGGCATTCCTGGGGGGGTCTCTCAAAAAAGGGGGAGATAATTCAGCAGATTAAACTTCATTCATGTAAATTAACACACTATCTAGATTGAAGATGGAGGAGGGACGGGGAAGGTCACTGCCTTTCCCTTCCCCTAGCCTGGCCCTCACATCCTTACCACCACTGAGGGGCAAAGGATTGGCTGGTGCTATGCGGCTCTCCCCCTTTCCAATGCCCCACTGAGAATTGTGGCTGCCCCACCTAACAAGGAAGGCTGGCTACAGGGTTGGTAGTGTCAGGCTAGGGCCTTCCGGAAGCCCAGTGTTCAAATCTCCACTTGGCCATGAAGTTCACTGGGTGGCCTTCAGCCAGTCACACCCTCTCAGCCAAACCTACCTCACAGGGTTGTTGTGAGGACAGAATGGAGAGGGGAATCAGATATGCTATCTTGTGTTCCTCAGAGAAAAGATGGAATATAAATGCAATCAATACATAATAAACAAGTCCCATTCAACTCAGTGATGGGACTTCCGAGTAAACACGCACAGAAGGTGCTGTGGAATTCGTATAACTGGAAGACTTTGGCTACAATCCTATACCCACTTACCTGGGTATAGAACTCAGTAGGATTTACTTTTGAGTAGACCTGCATTGGCTTGCAGCGCGCGTGAGGGAAGAAGAACGGTTTCATTAGTTCTCTGTCGCTTGGACGGAGCCAGGGGGCGCCGCGAGGCCGAATTTTCCGTCTGAACAACAGGCTCGGGCCTAGCCAGCGAGCGAGGCCGTCCCGCCCACTTTCCTCAGTATGGTGGTGTGTTCGGGCCTCCAAGAGAAACCGTAAAGCTGGGAGAAGTTGCGAAGTGGGGGCAGGAGCGCAGCATGTGGCGAGGGGACGCTGGCTCCGCAGGCCACCAAGGGCCGTGGGGGGCTGAGGAGACGCTGCCTCCCCCAGCCATCGGGTTCCCTGACGACGACGGAGAGACGGACTCGCAGTTCGACGGTTCGTTATTTGGAGGGGGAGTGGGGAGAGGTGCGGGCGGGGAAAGACCTCCCCTCATGTGCCGAATGGGAGAGTTGTACAGAAGCCAAGAATTGTATCCAACGAAATTCTACTCGGAGTAGACCCATTGTAAACAGTGAGTCCAAGTTAGTCATGCCCATTAATGTCAATGGGTCTAGTCGGAGTAGGACTAGCATTGACTGCCACCCTGCAGCCTCACTCAGAATAGGTCTCAAGAGAGAAAGGTTCCATTGAGGTCAATAGGATTCAGTACCTCTTGACCCATGTCTACTTAGAAGTAAGCTCCGTTAAAGTCAGTGGAACTTGCTCCCAGGGAAGCACTGCAGCTTGTGGAGTCTTTTAATTGTGTTTCTGGGTGCAGGTTGCCTTTGGTAAGAGGGAGTCGAATAACTTATAAATAAAAGAATGTATTGCGTGTGATGTGTGCTACAGAGTACAAAAAGACAAGCCTCTGCCCCAAGGGATTTGGAGTTTAAAATTTGACCCTGGGGTGCCAGCAAATGGGGAGAGGAAGATAGACTTTAATTATATCTAATAAAGAGTAATTTGTCTTTCATGCCCCTAAACAAGGCAATCTTAATTGGTAGTGTGATTTCCTCCTTCAACCCCCCCCCCCCATTACAACAAAGACATAGGCTGCATACACACTGTACATTTAAAAGCACATTTCCACCCACACACACTCCAAGAATCCTGGGGATTGTAGTTTACCCTTCAAAGAGCTGCGGTTCCCAGCACTCTTAACAAGCTACAGTTCCCAGGATTCTTGGGAAGGTGCTTTAAATGTATGGTACCTGTGTAGCCTTAAACTACAATCCTACCCCCAATTTACCAGGGAATATTCCTTACTGGATTTACTAGGACTTACTATTGAGTTGATATGGTAAGGATTGTGTTGTTAACAGCCTACCCCAATGCATGTTCGCATGGAAACAAGTCCACATTGAGTTTCATGGGACTTCCTCTCAGGCAAGAGTGGTAAGGAAGGTGTATGCCATAATAAAATGTAAATGTACTGCCTTCAAGTTGATTCTGACTTATGGTGACCCTATGAATAGTGTTTTCATGAGGCTGAGAGGCAGTGACTGGCTCAAGGTCACCCAGTGAGCTTCATGGCTATGTGGGGATTTGAACCCTGCTCTCACAGGTCACAGTCCAACACCTTAACCACTACACCACACTGGCTCTCACACTATAATAAGCTTGCCCCATTCTATGAGAGCATCAGAAGCAAGCAGTAAAGCTTTTTCTGGACTGTGCCACTTTGGAAAGGAGGATATATATGTTTGAGTATTGCTGTACTGTACTGGAAAATGTCCCTGCATCTAGAAAAACAGTATGCCAGGAAGTATGGCAGTCTGAAGCCTTCTTCCTGACATACTAGTTTTCTGCTTGATAATCACTTGATTTTCTCTATGTATAAATTCAGTCTATATTTGTCCTTACTTTGGGATAAGGCTTGGTGTACACCTGCAGCAAAATCAGCTGGTAGAATAGATTCTACAGCTTTAGACTGCAGGAAGGAATACTTCCGTTTTTAAATGTCCCACTATGTTAAGGTGGGTGTGAAGGTCCCTGGAAGTAAAACAAAATTAGCACTGGCTGGATTGTCCCTTGATTCCTGGACAAAGGTTTTAAATGCTAATGGAGATGTAGCTGGTGTTACTTTGGATCTGGCTGGGGGGAAAAAGCCCTCTTGCTGAACAATAGGCAAGGAAGACTGTGTTGTCACAGAAGACTAGCTTCTGGAATGATTTTAATGGCATAAAACACGAGAGTTTGCCAAGAGTTATGCAACTAAAACAATCTACCAAGGACTGCTATGTCATAACATGCGAGAGACACCAGGCCATGTTGGGCATTTTTGTTCTGGTGTTCTTGCTATACATTTGTGATTAAATAGTTAATTGATTAACCAGGAACGGGGAGCCTGTGGCCCTCCAGATGTTGTTGGTCCATTAGCCATGCTTGTTGGGACTGATGGGAGTTGGGAGATCAACAGCATCTGGAGTTCCCCATCCCAAATCACTATTAGAGTTAATATTAGTATTAGTTATTATTAATATTATATTATAGTTATATTTTATTATAGTTATATTATGTTATAGTTATTAATATTAGAGAAGTTAGATTATTTAAAAGGCTGTGTATCAGGAATGGAAGAATGTGCATGACTGAACAGTTATGTAGCTGCATCACCTTTCTTCACCTTGAGGCAGAGTTAGGGAGCAGTTTCATCATTCTCACTGATTTGTCTTGTGACTTTCTCTTTAGGGCCTTCAGGTATTCTCTCACTGCATCAGCTTTTTTTTTATTATACTGATGCAAACCATGTTCTTTATAGTTCCAAATTATACTAATTTAAAAGCAACCTCCTTATACTGATAGAAACTAAGGAAAACCCCATGTGATATCTTTAGAGGAATCCTGGTGATGGGAGCACTTCACTCATATTTGTTACTTTGTTGCCGCAAAAACAACAAAATCTTGTGGCACCTTAAAGACTTAACAGATTTTATTATTTTGTGCACTAAACTCCGTAAAAGCTTATGCCATAATAAAATTTGTTTGTCTTCAAAGTGTCACAAGATTTTCTGTTTTTAGTGTACTATCAGACAAGTTTTCTGCATGTAGGGTCATTGCACACCATGCTACTTGCCCAAATACATTTAATTCTTACTAGGAGACATTTTGGTTAAGGAGTTAACTTATTTCTATTTGTACATTCTATGTGCATGTGAGATTTTCACATGTAATAATCTACATTTTATTTTATTTTTCTGTATTAACATAGTTATGTCTTAGCTTGCAACATAAAATTTTAGCAAGCCTGCATGAACATCAGTAACCCAGTAGAACATTAATAGTTTATTGAATGAGTAACAAAAGTTCTTTCGTGTAGGAATAAATGTATTATTCATAAGTGGGTTGTATGAGAATCCAACATTCAATCAGACCGCTGCACGTTCCTGCTTTTTCTTTTTAAAGGAATTTTTATCATTCCTGCATTATTGGAAATTCTTGGAGATTAGAGCACTTCATTGATTAAACTTGTTGAATGCTGAGTTGCCTTTCAAAATTTTGTTATATTAGAACATTGAATATTAGATGTGAGAGCTTGTGTTGTGTAGTGGTTAGTGCGCTGGACTAAGAGTGGGAAGTCACAGGGTCAAATACCCACTCAACCGTGAAGCCTACTGGGTGTTCTTGGGCTAGTCAATATCTCTTAGCCTAACCTAGGGTTATTGTGGGTATAAAATGGGGAAGGTGATTACCATGTATAGCACTTTGAGGTCATTGCAGGTAAACAGAATATAAATGAATTAAATAAGTTATGTGTGCTGATGTACAAGTGACGCAGGCGATCTGGGCTTTATGATACCACATATGAATGTGATCACTACATCAGTGTGTGCACATTCATAGCACCATAAGAATGGAATCAGTGAGGAATTTTCTTGTGTCCCATCATTCCTGGTGAACAAAACAGAATATATTTTGGGAGCCTTTATCCATGTTGGGTCTGCAGCAGCAAACAGTGCAGACTCAAGTGTGGAACTCATAGTAGGCGGGATGAGGTGGTAAACCTGTGTCAGGACTGTTCCACTTCAGATTTTGCTCCTCTATACAAGCATCCTCCTCCTTGTAGAAAATAGCCTAGCAGGAATCCACAGTTCCATGGGTTGTAAATCCAGCCTTCAAACAATCTTGGTCCTGGGAAGGGGATGGGGTCATCTTTCGTGCCTTTGAAGTGCAGTGCAACTGTTGAGATGATCCTTGTCCCACTTTCCAACTCTAAGCTGGAGAGGAGGACTGGGGCTTGTTTTCAAACTGTACCTCTGAGGCACTTTATGTACCTTGGGAGTGCAACATAGTTGCAGCAGCTAGGATAAGGAAGTAGGGATTGCCCAAGTTTTGCCTTTGGCAGAGCAACTATCAAAGCTAACAAAAAATTGTGACTTCTTGTCAGGTAAAGGAGTTCTAGCCTAGCCTTCTTGTTTTCTATAGATATTATTTTAATTTTCTGTACGTAGGAACGCTCTGTCGTGGGAGCCCACACTTACAGGCTAAAGTGGTATAGCCAAGACTTACATTTATTTATTTTGAGAAGTTATATACTTAATTATAATAGTCTCTTAAGTGGTGTACAAGGAATGCAACACAATGAAAACAAAAATCAATTAAAACTTTAACATCTGGATTCAATTAAAATGCCTGTTGGAATAAAGAAATCATCAGTGAGTACCGGAAGTTCAACCAGGAAGGGGCCTATCTGACCTCAGCTGGAAGGGAGTTCCATAAGATTGGGCTCACACGGCTCCTGGTGCATCTGTCATGGGAAATCACTAACAGTGATATAAAGGATCAGGTGGCTCTTGAGGTATCCTGGACCCAAGATGTAAAAGGCTTTGTAAACTAATACAAGAACCTTGAGCCTGACCCAGTAGTGCATTTGTCATGCCATGTGCTGCTAGGGAGAAGTAGATGACACCATGAGGCTTCCCCCGGGCACCTGGTTGGACACTGTGAGAACAGGATGCTGGACTAGATGGGCCACTGGCCTGATCCAGCAGGCTCTTCTTATGTTCTTGTGTTCATGAACATGAGTTTGCCAGGCAAGCAAGGTGGTCTACACAGAGCGCTGCAGCACAGACTGTCTCTCAGTGCATCCTGACTGCCCTTTGCCCACTCAGAGAGCCCAGAGTTGGCTGCATCATTTGGAGAGTCTTGTGGGCTGGATGGATTATTTATTTATTTATTTATTTATTAGATTTATATCCTGCCCTTCCTCCCAGTAGGAGCCCAGGGCTAGATGTTATGAGCCCTGTGGAAAACTCCTAGCGGGACTTTTCTGAGCAGGAGGAGGTCTGGGATCCTGGGCAGGAGCCCAGTGGTCTAGGAGTGATGGATGAGAATGCCAGGGAGTGGCCCAGTAACTGCTTGTGTTGACAGTCCCTTCCCTGAGCTGTTGGCTGATGAGGGTGAAGCGGATGAGCCACTGCCCCCGTCCCCTGAATAACCCCTGGCAGCTCCACCCTCAATACCAGCTTCCACTGGCAGGTCCACCTCCAACACCAGAGAAAGTGCCAAGGATGTGCCAGAGGTTGCGTGGGCGTGAACAGACTGCATCTGTGAAGCAGCCTACTTGTAGGAGTGCCTGCTTGCTTGCCCAGGCCAGGGAGAAGAGGCAAGTCCTGTGCAAGCAACTATGCCTGCCCCATCCTCCATAAGGGGGATTCAGGGTGTGTGTCAAGTGTTGTGACCATTTTTTCTCTTGAGTAGCCATTCCGCTTAATGCCTTGTAGTGATATTAGCCTATGTACTCTGTGTTTTGACCTATGCTGTAGTTGTGTGCTAATCTGTGGATTAAAGAGAGCCACTGGCAACAACCAAGCTGAGAGTCTCATGTTGGTGGGAGCCAGGACATTAGGATGCAGTTCCCACCCTTGCCCCACCACTCCAGTCTCATGTTGTCTCCACACCCTCTGTAGTTTCTCCTCTTCCCTTTCATTCATTTGTTGGGCCAGCCCCCCCCCCAAATCCTGGACTTATCTGTCTAATACAGATGTTGGCGCTAAATTAATGTTTCATCATAGTAGTAAATTAGCATGAGTGATGCAGTACAGTAAGGTCTGATATATATTTAAAAAAGAAATAGTACAATTCCCTTGGTACTATACTACTTCATAATGCAGAGTGGAATGGCATATCTGAACATTCCTATGCAAAAAAACACCTTCCTGTGGAAAGCTATCACATCAGAGGATAGTAACCTTCTCTTTAACAGGCTTGCCTTCTGCATGCAGGGAATTTTTGACATTGGGAAGTAATGACATGCAGTTTCTCATCTGGGACCTGTAGCAGTATAGTCCAAGGAAAAATGTGCCACATTTTTTTAAAATTTGAAATGTTTGCTTTGGCTTTAAGTGCACAGATCCGTGCTGGGAAAATAAGTTTACTGTTTGTATATAGGATATATTTTTACAAGTCTAGTTTTTCCGGTTTATACATGTTCAAAACTTAGGCTGCAAATCTATGCAGATTTACTTAGGAGTTAGTCCCACTGAAACAGCTGGTATAGCACAGTGGGGAGGAGAGCCTGGTTGGGAGTCCAGAGTTTGTGAGTTCAAATCCACACTCGTGTCTCCTGGGTGTCAAGGGCTCAGGGGTTACATGCCCTGCCACCTGTGCAGCCGTGGGCAAGCTGCATAGTCCCAAGGAGCCCAGTTGCCCCCCAGTTGCCCCCAGCTGGCAGTTGCGGACAAGGCAGGGGCTGGCTTGTGCAGCTGTAGCAAGCTGAGCAGGCCCTGGCCAGCTGGGGAGGACTAGCCTCAGAGGGAGGCAATGGTAAACCCCCTCTGAATACCACTTACCATGAAAACACTATTCATAGTGTAGCCATAAGTTGGGATTGACTTGAAGGTAGTCCATTTCCATTTTTCAAGTTCCACTGAAATCAATGTGCCTTTAATACATAATAAATAAACCTAGAATTGGGTTACAGATTTTTGCATACTGTTTTCATGAGGAGAAAACTTTAATCCTGTCAACATGGATCTTATGTTCTTTTCAAAACTATATCTGGGAAGTGTTGTCCTCTCAATAGCACTGTGAAATGTCATTCTGATACTGATATTTCTTAGAACAGAAATATGAGACAAATAATTGTTCATTGTATAATCTCACAAGGTCTTCATCTATTCATGAGGAAATGTGCTGGTTAGTGAGATTGCCTTTTATCTTTAATTTTTACCTTATTTTTTTCAGATTCCGATTGGCCTGCAGAGCTTAGAGGTGCAAATGGTTCTCAAAAATTAATGACTGTCACAACTTCATTTGCCAACCAGCTCCTCCTTGCTTCTCTTGTAGAACATCTTTGTCATGTTTATGCACAAGATCTGACACGTTCAAGACGTTTGTTTCAATGTTAGTAACACCTTGACTTGATCTTGCATAATAGTGTGGCAATTGTTAGTTCAAAGAGCTGACAAATGGCATTATTTTATCTGAATTTTGCTATATTCTTGAAATATCTTAAATAAGAATATAGATAATAAAAATCTGAGTACATTAAGGTTGTAGTCCTATAAATATGATTTATTTATTTAATTTATTAGTCTCCTCATACCCACTGGTCTTCCATGAGAGTAAGCCCAATTGAACACATGTACACAATTGAGCTTTAAGGTTCACCATAACATAGCCTGCTGTGATGCACCTCAATTTTTTAAATTTCATACTGATCTTTCACTATGCTGTTGAGTTTTCATTATCTTTGCTTTTATTTACTGGAAACTCAAGTATATATATGCAGATGTTAATTTCTTTGCCACACAATACATTTTCTGGGGATTTAAGAAAAAAATATCCCTGCTCCAAAATGTGAAAATTAGCCGTCTTGAAATAACTATTTTTGATTCTGCTGATTTATGCCAACCAAACACAAGAACGCACCAATAGCTATGTCTTAGCAGTACAGATTAATAGTAATTAGAAGTACTGGAGGTACTCTGACCTAATCCGTCACTACTCTGTGCTAATTGCTACTGGCAACTCTTCTTACGTGTATGGTTCTCAATACCCTATGATAGACTTCACCAAGTAGAAAAGAAAACAATTTTAACTGTCAGTTCAAAGTCTTAGATCACTTAGCCCACTCAAAGCTCTTCCTCAAAGTTCTGATCCTCTTCAAAGTCCAACTCTGGTATTTAAAAACAGAACAAAATATGTTTGAGCTTGGGCTATTGTTGGAGATCTTCTGTTTTTAGAGTGTATTTTAGTGTTTAGTTATGAAATTCTTGTTCATTAATTTTTTAGCAATGGGCTGGAGTCATTCATTCATTGGCAATCACTCCTGGCCGAGTAAGATTGTCTTCCAAGATAAGGTCTTTGGTTTGCTTGGAAGACACCTGTGCGTGAATTTGTTTTATGTGGGGAGGTTGGCGCACGACGATCAACACACAATCTTGACAGAAAAAGGCTTTGATCCAATGGCATGGATACCATGACAATTGGAAGTCTTTTATCTGCTGCAGCCTTCATCCGCCTTCACAGCCGTTGTAACGTACACATGGTTATCCTCCACCTGTTCTGCTGTTGAGGACTTTCTTGGATCGTTGTTTGTCTGGTTCCTCTCCCTTGACCTTACTGCCATGGGTGACCCTGCTGGGAGTACATGACTCCCGACAGCATCGCTCACAGGGTTCATTGGAACACACAAGCCCACTTGTGTTGAGTGTCAAAATATTTCAGATTACAGGACATTACCTAGTTAAGTAGCATACGCTGTTAGGAACTGGCAACACAACTGTAAACACAGCTAGGCCAGGAGCAGTTTTTAATAGTTTTGAATGCTGAGTAAAATGCTTGGTTTTCTTTGAAACATTTTTCTTCCTACTCCTTTTCTGCAGTACTGTGTAAGACGTTTACTGGAATGGGCTTGCTTTCTGATTTTGCCATCTGCGAAGAATTCAGTAGTTTGAGACTGCAGCATAATCGAGCCATTACTGAATTAATGAAAGCAGCCAACAAACAAATACTCAGTGAGGTAAGCTTAGTTATCATCACTCCATTTCTTTGCTTCCCAGTTCCCAGCACTAGCATAAAAAGTTCCATGGAAAAGACTATGGGATTTCAAAACTCTGAAGGGTTGCTTTTGTAATACTTGGGCAGGCCAGATCATTCCACTCCAATGACTGCTTTCCTCTTCACTCCTGTTTCTTTTCTATTGTGTCTAATAGAATATGAACCTGTGGGCAAGGTGTGTCTTATCTTTTAATAAGCTCTTAGAAAATTTTAGGCACTTTATATATGTTAAATAATAATAATACTCTGGAAAGTACATCACTAGGAGTGTGCTGAGATTGGTGTAGCAACACCTATCTCCCTTCATGTGCCAACACAGCATTTTTTGAGGTCTAGAGTGTTTCTTACACAAGTGGAGAAAAAATATTGCAGCTCATTTGGTAGTTGTGCTAACTATAGTGTAGAATCTAATCTAATCTAAACATCCAAATGTAAAAAAGGCAAATCACTGTTCAGCACAGCTTGTCTGCTCTCATTTTCCATGTTCTCGGCATACTGGTTCATAAATTTGCTTCTATTTTTATGGTTCAGAAACCGCTGGAAGTGGAGCTGTGGCCGTAACTCCAAATTGATGTGGTTCATCAGTTTGAGCATCACACCAAACCATGGTTTGCAGATCAGCTTCAAATCATGGCTCCTGATTCTAAGTTGGCTAATCCCATTTTAAATTTTAAAATCCAGACAACATGTCAAACCATAGTTATGATTCTGAGCCTGTCTGATCTTGTATGAACATACAATATGTTAAAGGCCTTGCCAGGAGTTCACAAATGTGATTAAGGATTTGAATGATGCTATATACACTATAGATGTACAAAACAAACAGTGCTATCCAAACCTGTCCCTACATTTCATAGAAAGGCCAAAGACTTTATCCCAGTGCAGCCTTTGTCAGCCTGGTACCTTCCAGATGTTTTGGACTACAACTCACATCAGCCCCAGTCAACATAGCTGGAGTCCAAAATATCTGGAGGGCACCAGGTTGGCAGAGCCTGTCCTAGTGATTTCAGTTACCTGGAAAACAATGGAAATGAGTTAGAAAAGTAAAGAAATTTTCTTGGCCCCTGCCAAGAAAAATTGGGGGTCGTCTCTAAGAAAGTAAAAAATAAAGATATCAGCTTTCAAAGCAATTGCTGTAGGGGGCCCTCCTCATTGTCCACTACCAGCTGCCCAGCTCCTCAACACAGGTACTTAGGAAGTGGGGTCACAGGCAAGACCTTAACTCTGCTTGTTAGCAAAGGTCCAGCAAGAATTAGTTGGGAATGAGAGGCCTAATGAGGAAGGAGCATTCTAAACCCATCAGCTGATCATCAGGATTTGCATGCCCCTTTAAGCTACTCTGGCAAGCTTCAGAGAGGAGGTCTTATGTTTGCTGGACAATTTTATGTATCCCTCTTGGGATATTTTTGCTTTCTCCTTCATTGGAATGAACTGTGTGGGCTTTGACTGTTGCATATATAGTGACTTGGATCTTATAAACCATGAGCAGAATGATGCTCATAGAGTAGTGGTTTTCTCACCTTCTCTTTCCCCCTTCTTTTGAGTTTGGGGGAACTCTTTAGGACAGTGTTTGTGATGTGGGGCCATTAAGCTGTAAGGAAAGAGAATTGGCAGACATTGGAGATGCCCGCCTTGTGTCAGTGGCAATGACTTCTGTTACCACTGCTGAATCCAAGCAAGTGTGTATTTGAAGTGCTCTGAGCTATTAAAAAGTACTATATGAATGCAACAAAAATAAGAAATGCAATTGAAGACAGCTGCTGTTTGCCATCAAGTTGGGTTTCATTTTAGTTTACATTTTAGTTCCACTAATGTGGTAGTGGTTGCTATACTGAGATACTGGATTCAGTTGGGCTATTTGTTTCATAAAATGATGTTATTTCTTTTTGTTTTGTAGGAATTTTGTAAGGGTGGTTCTTGCACAAACAGGTATGTGTTCAAAAAACAACAAAAATGTTTAAAACTGCCTGTTGGGCAATGCATATTTCATTAGCACATTAACTCAGAAATTCTGCTGAGCTCAATGGGGCTTACTCTCTGGTGAATGTGTTTAGCATTGGTGTCAGAGTTCTCTGTATTATGGATATAAATTGCTGATTAATGTCAGCTTTTGATCTAAAAACCATGTAAAGTTACATAACAAGCTGCAGGATCAAAAGAGGAGTTTTAACTTTGAAAGTGGAAGTTTTCAAACTAACCACAGTTTCCTGTGATGTTGGAATTCAGGGAACTGTGGTTTGTTTAAACTATGTTTTGAGAACAAACTGGGATCTGAAAGCAAAATGGTTTGATTCTGCTGTGTTCTCACTGACCCTGCTATTTTCCCTCGAAAATAGGTGGACTCTATCATGGGAAGAGAACCTGCTGGACTTCCTGGTTTTCTGCTCCAAGTGTCTACAATTGGCCTGTCCCTGCTTGATGCCCTCAAAATATTTTGAAGTACAACTCCCTTCATCCCTGACCGTTAGCCATGCTGGCTAGGGCTGATGGGAGTTGTAGTTCAAAACATCTGGAGGGAATCAAGTTGGGTAAGTTTGGTCAGACATCTATATGATAGTGTAGTGGTAGTATTGTTGCTTTCTCTGACAAATCAATTTTTTTCCTATAAAAAGGTATCTATGAATAGTACATTTTGTCACTATGACTCTTCAGTACTGATAAAGCTCATATGATATATATCTGTGTCCTTTCAACTTCACAGAATTGGGCTAGATTGTGAAGGGATCTTGAAATTAATACACTGTATGGCTTTTCGTGTTGCAACCTTCAATATTTGTGTAGTACATTATAGATTTAGTTCTACTCAGAGTAGATTCATTGAAATTAATGGACATGGCTACCTTAGTGGGACTATTCTGAGATGTGAAGGCCCAGAAAAAAATGGGGGGGGGCTTTTTTCTGAATTTTTCTTTGTTTTCCCCTATTTTTTTCTGCGCCTTCACATCTGTAATTCTGTGTAAAACTTAATTGGACACAAACCTTTGAGCCCAAACTTACATGTGTCGTGAAACTGTTTGATTCTTTCTCCTAATTTTTTTTTTATAAATGAAAACTAGCCTTGAACAATGTGATTGAAAGTATGGGAGGATAGGCAAAGTACTTAAATCTAACCCTTTCCTTCATTTGTATGCTAAAAATGCATACCTCCAGTTATTCTCCCCCCTTCCCCCAATGAACAAAAGTCATACTGTCGGTGATTCTAATTCCTTTTTATTTTTTGTGTATGTACTTTGTTGCTACAACCAGTAATATACCCATCTTTAAAAAAAAAACTAGGGAAAATGAAATTATCTTTGAAGCACAGACCTCTCGCTATGTCAATGAATTTGATGAGGTTTCAAGATTAGGAAAAGGAGGCTACGGAACTGTATATAAGGTATTTTTTATTCTCTATTTTAACAGCTTTGCAGTAACGGTTTGTGTTGGAACGGAGAGTATGTAAGGCTGCAGTCCTGGGAATAAGCCCTATTGAACTCATTACTTCTGGGTAGATATGTGTAGGTTTACTGTTTTGTAAGTTACCCAACAGTTGGTGCTCATAAGATTGAACAGATTTTCTAGAAAGTAGATTTTGAACATGATAGTGCTTTGCCATGGCTACTGCTCTTCATGATTACTTGAAGAGTGAAGAACTGTACGCTTGACCTCCCTCCCTTTTCACAGTTTTTCTGATTGGTTAGGCTACACATAATCTTAGCTATTCTATGGCTATTTCCTTTGATGTTAGTCTCTTAATGTTTTGATGTTTATATGTTCTGCCTTGTACGTCGCTTAGAGTGGCTGACAATTCAGCCAGATAAGCGACTAATAAGTTGAATAAATAATAAAATAAAATAATGTAAAGTTGGTACTAGTCATGGTGACTTTTTGCCTCCTCATACTGGCTGTATTTTATTTGTGTATTTAGAATGTTTATTATCCACCTACTAACCAAAGTACTCAAGGTGGCTTACAAATATTCAAACTATTGTATTTGTTGGCTGGGGGATCAATTGTACCACCCATTTTGTGGATTTTTTGGAGTGAGCTCTTTATGGAGATCAGGAGAGCACCAATGATGGGGTGCTTTGTTTATTTTGACCTGACATTTCTTGACTATTGATACTGAGTCCTTTTTGGGTTCTGGCTGCTGTATTTGCTCAATTTATGTTTTATGTGTTATGACTATCCAGATGTTTTCATTGTTGTTGTTTAGTGATTGTAATTTTTTAAAAATATTGTGAATCTCTTTGGAGATTCATAATATATAAATGAAAAGCAATATGTACATTTTTAAATAAATAAATAAAAATACAATAAAACAGACAAGAGTTACTAGGGCAGGGCAACAATGTAGGTAGGGATATAGGAAACTTTCTTATACTGAATCAGACCATTGGTCCATCCAGCTCACTATTGTCTATGCTGGCTAGCAGCATCTCTCCCGGGTTTCAACTAGGAGTCTCTCCCAGCCGTACCTGGAGATTCTGGGGATTGAACCTGGGATCTTCTGCATTCAGAGCAGATGCTCTACTGCTGACCCTTTCCCCCAAATTTTCCACTAGTTCTCAAATGTTTCAACTGCCATTCTGCTGCTGAATCTCCTGTGCCAACTATTTGAGTTCAAGGGAACAAACTGTTGGGTAAATAACTCTTGAAATCCTGATCCTGAAACATGGGTGACCTATGCTTGCTTTCAGAAGGGTCTAGGGTGGGCAAAGTATTCTATCTGCTTAGGGGCTGGACCATTCCCCAGCTATGATGGTCTTCTGGGCTCAGGGTGGATGATACAAGGGCAGAAATGGTAACCAAGGGATTTCTGCTCATGCTTCCCCCACCCCCTTTTGTTAATCCTTCCCTCTACCCTGAGCCACGTGCATTATATTTATGCTTGGGGATTGCTGTCTGCAATAGTGTGGCCAAATAAAAGTATGTGGCAGGATGAATGCAGCATGTGGGTTGTCACTTGGCCATCCTTGATCTAAAATCTGCTATGTCTGCTTTCAGGTCCGAAACAAGCTAGATGGTCAGTTCTATGCAGTTAAAAAAATTCTTATTAAGAAGGCGACCAAAAGAGATTGCATGAAGGTATGCATTTATTTTACACCTGTTCAGGTATTTTGTTTTGCCCTGTGGAAATTCATCACTCAATGTAATTTGTTTCTGATAAGATCTTTAATGTTAAAGTAGAGGGATTGTGCCATGATAGTGAGCAGAAACATTTATATTTCGCTTAATGATTCTGTTTTCATCTCTTGTTTATAACATAATCTGAGTGCAAGACACAGAACTTACATTTTATACATTTTTATCCTTGTAAAATGATAATTTAATTTTTTAATAGTTCCAAAGTGATAATAGGCAATTACATTTATTACCATAGGTAGAGCTTACCCCAGTAATTCCTAAAGCAAGTGCCTCAATAGAACTGCTTGTGTGCGCATGAGAAATGCATGGATGAAGAGTTTGTCTCAATGAGCCCTCAGTACTCTGCATTTTGAATATCTCTGGAACAGTC
The DNA here is from genome assembly GCF_030035675.1 of Rhineura floridana. NCBI lineage: Eukaryota > Metazoa > Chordata > Lepidosauria > Squamata > Rhineuridae > Rhineura > Rhineura floridana. The sequence goes on from NC_084496.1 coordinate 15,781,719, forward strand.
TTCCTCCCTCTTACATTTAGGATCTGGCTACGAGGCCCTCCTGCAAAATACCATTCTGTGTGAAGGCCAGGTTGGTGTTCACAAGACAGGGCTTTTTCTGTTGTAGCCCAAGAATTCTAAGCTATTGTCCTAGGGGAGAATTGCGTTTTGTTCTCCTGTCATCCTTCTAGACGTTTCTCTTCTGTTTGGCTTTTGGAAAAGTAGAACTTTTTTAAAAAAAGTTTTCCTGTTCTGCTGATTATTTGCTTATTGTTTTCAACTTGGTCAGGGTCCTAAGACAACTGGTGCATCTAGTGGCATTTTAAACACTTTTTCTTCTTCAAAGATCTACTGCCCTGTTACACAGTGCTTTTCGAGGCTCCCTTGGTTTCAAATATGGTTTCATAAGTGGCATGGATGGGTGGAAAGGCTGCGGTTTAGAAAACAATAGTCAAGTGTCCCTTTGAATACAGGAGATTGTTCTGTGATTGTTTGATTTTTAGCTAAGAGGGCATGCTGTTCAGAGCAGGAAGTTCTTGCACTTACTCTTACATGCTCTAAAATGGGGGTGGGGAGCCTGTGGTTCTTCAGATGTTGCTGGACTGCAACTCCCTGACCTTTGGCCTTGCTGGTTGGGGCTGATGGGAGTTGGAGTCCCAGCAACATCTGGAGGGCCACAGGATCTCTATCCCTGCTCTAAAAGGAAACCTTTGGTGTAAGAATAGATCATAGCTAGCCATCTTATTCTAGGTTATATACAGCCATCTAGCCCGGTATTCTCTGCTTTCACTGGCAGCACTTCTCCAGAGCTCAGGCAGAGGTCTTTCCTGTTACCTGCTATCTGATGTTTTATGCCTGGAGATGTTAAGGATTGAACCTGGGGCCTTCTGCATGCAAATATTGTGCTGTGCTACTGAACCAGTATGCCTTATCACAAGAATAACACCTTTTTGGAGGTGCATGAAGTTTTATTTCAGGACAAGTGTTCCTCTCCTATCAACATTCTGGTAACACTGGCTAATGATAAGAACAGAACATACTCTCTTTCATTTTTTTGTAGGTATTACGGGAAGTTAAAGTGTTGGCCGGGCTGCAGCACCCAAATATTGTGGGATATCACACTGCTTGGATGGAACATGTTCAACCAACATGTCCAAAAGGGGAGTATAATATGAGCTTTATGGCTTCCATGTGTCATGCATATCATACTGCACTGGAACCAAGGTTTTCTTGCCACTGGTCCTCCAGATGTTGTTGGACTCCAGTTCCCAGCTATCCCAGCTGTCATGGCCAATGATTAGGGATGATGGGACTTGTAGTTCAGCAACATCTGGAAGGCCAAAGGTTCCCTAGCCCCGCCTTAATGTCTTCTAAATTGGCTGTGGCTACCCAGAGAAAGATTTTTAAAAACTTGTTGAAAATGTTACCAGTGCTCTTATGGCATTAAAAAGGCAACTCTAGGGTCAGAAATTGTTAGGAGAGGGGTTAAAATAAAACAATAAATATAATGTATAAATACAGGGTGTATTCACTTTTGGAAAGCTGCATGCTGTTCTGTTCATCCCAATATATGATTTGAAGATATTTAAAAAAGAGTGTGGGGATGTCTTTATGAAGGTTTTTGCCTAAATTTAGTCAATTTAATATTGCAATAATTTGTTCTTATTAGCTGTATTGAGATTTTAAACTGCCTACATGTTTATAAAGTTGACAACTTAAATTTAAGTTATATTTTACCTTAGTCTGTTTTTGTAAAATGTCTCATTTCTCTTCATTCAATTGTAGGTGAGACAACCTTGAATTTGCCATCACTTAAAATGTCTTCTGGGCAGGGGAGTTCTGAGTATGTATCCCAGTATTCAACAAGAACAATCTCTTGTAGTCTTTTTTAAAGAATAACCAAAAATATTGCAGAATTTGTCTTAAATCATATTATATTAAATGATTTATTATGGCCCTGATTCAGATACATGTAGTTGCGCTCATCCCGTTGAAATCAGCAGGATAAAATAGTCCCTGCTAAGTGAAGCACTAGGGATTTCATAGAGAATTAAGCTTGATCTGCTTTTTCTGAATTGGGGCCAATCTATTTTTAATGCATATTTATTTCTTTAAAGTATTTTGACCCTGCTTTTCAGCTAAAAGGCTTCCAGAGCACAACCCAAAAGGAAAAAGGAATGTTGGGCAGCAAACTCCGATATCAATGATCAAAGTTAAATAGCAGTTCTTATAGTGATCATTGTGAATGGATAGGGAGAGATAAAAGTTGGTGTTCTCTGAGCAGAGCCAACGGTGTAGCCTTGCTTCCTTTCTCTTTCTCCCTCCACTGCAGCCTGAAGGAACAGCTGCCACCTAGGGACAGTTGGAGGGAAAGCTCAGTGGAGCGTATTTTCATCCTTCCCTGGTTGCACACTAACTGCCTTTTGCAACATAGTGGTCGTATCCCCGCCATGAATTGTATCCAAAGTAGCACTAAGGAAATTGTTCGGTCAGCACAAGGATTTCTGCTTGCGCAGTGAAAGTCCCCCATCGCCCTGCCTGCCACCTAAACCTGTTCTGAGGTTTCTCCCAACCTCCTGGAGCAGATTTGGGAAGGATAAGAGCAGGAGAGGGTGAGGACAGTTTCATTGCACAAGCAGAAATCCTTTCGCTGTGGGACACATTAGTTGGATACCACTGTGACGTCCTTCCCTGGTTCTCCCTGTCAGGTTGCCACCTGCTTGTGGCTACTGCCTTTCACTAGGCACCACCAGGGACACTACCAATCAGGACCGTCCTTTATATGGTTTCTCACTCCGCTGTAGCACAGATCTCACTACTAGCAGTCACTTCCTGTAACCAATACTCCCAGAGACCTTGCCTCAGTCTCTCTATAGCTTGTTACTTTGTGACTGTGTGCCTATGCTGTTCCCAACCCCCTTGTATCTTTATATATAAAGCATACAACTCTGGGTTGCTCTGGATACTTGACTTGTTACAATATCTCCCTTCACCACTGCCACCATTAGATACAGTTTCTGTTCAGCCTTGGTAATTACCTTGCCGGCCCTTCTGGTCTGTATATTCCCCCAGCCAAGGATCAGGCCTTTGGTAAACCAAATAAGTATTTATTTACTAACAGGAAATAACAAGATTACTTTAGGAATGTTTCACAAGCGTATGGTTTCATATATGGTCACTGTTTATGTTTCTGTTCATATATATACTCTTTAAGTATCAGCCAAATACAATCCAAACTTCCCTCAGAACTCTGCCAACCAACCCTCACCAAATGACCTCACTCCAACTAACTCAACAACTTCTCCCTCTTAACCGACTCAACCTCCATTTATACCTTCAGCCAGCCAGCCACTCAGCCAATCATCATCCAGCATACTTCAGCTTCTCACCCATGTACTCCCCCTTTCTCTCTCAGTCAACTACCATACATCACCTAATAGACCCGCACTTACCATATTTACAGATGCTTAACCTACAGGAACATCACAACCACCCCATATGTTTAAAGCATGTGGCTGGCCCCAAAGAATCCTGGAAACTGTAGTTTGTTAAGGGTGCAGGGAATTGTAGCCCTGTGAGGGGTAAACTACAGTCCTTGGGATTCTTTGGGGGAAGCAAAGTGATTTAAATGTATGGTGTGGGTGTGGCCAATGTGTGAAAGGCTTGAATCAGAGTGCAAAGCCATTTCCTTGCAGAATACTTTGCAGACTATCTGCCTCATGAAGCTTCTAACAGCTGGTTGGTTTAGCAGATAATAAAAGGGCAAAGCTAATGGAAAAAACAGTCTGTTGAAAAAAGTTGCATGAAGTCCCAGGATTTCCTAAACATTTGCCTTTTTTTCTTGAGGAGAAATTTTCAGTGGGGCTAGTTGTATTCTTAGCATGTTATAATCACTAGTCATGGAATAGGCTGCTTTCTCCAAACTTGTTAGGTGTGAGCGTGGTATTTTTCAACCACTGATTCTACACCCAGCTACTGTAGTCCAGCTAGTTGGTCCAATAAAACATATTAATTTCCTACATTATTTTTTTAAACAAACATTTGTGCAAGCAGAGGCACAGAAATTGCTACAGAACTCTACAAGTGGGGCCGGCAAAAACAAAAGGCTTCACTGTGGAGTGCTGCTATTCACTCCCCCCCCCCAGGCAGTCAGCAAACTGTGGCCACTGAGCATGCTCAGTGCTCATTGGATTGTGTTTTTTCAACCTTTTTAAAAAAAGATTGGTTACATTTATGCAAACCTTGGGGTTTCCCAAGCTTATTGATATCTCTCTTTTGTTTGTGGATGGCACCATTTTGGCTAAATAAGCAACAGCACTTTTACCTGAATATCAAAACAATAGCAAGTTTCTGTTGATAGCCTCATGTTAAACTTTGTGCAGACTCCGGCGAGGAGCAGCATAGCAGGTATTTTCTCTCCCACTCACATTTCTTTGGCTCTACCTTTACATTTCTTGCAGAGCTCAGTCCTGCCTTCAAGATATGCAAGACAGCAGCTCCATTATCTTTGCTGATGTTACCCCTGAAGATTCTGTTGGCAAAGACTGTAAAGGAAATAAAATTCATACATGTGCGCTACCTGTTGAATCACATGAGAGAAGCTGCATAAATAACACAGTCAACTTAGCAAGAGATCATGAAAATCATCCACCGGTTGTACCTCTTTCCAGTTGTGACAGACTTGACAGTGTTAATACAAATGATTCTTGCAGCGATGAAGAACACTTGCAGAAGGGAATGTCTGTGCAGCACCAATGTGAGGTAAATGCAGATTCCTTAAAAATATATTTGATTACTCTCTGACACATGTGGAGAATAATTTTGCTCATGTAAAATAAGCCCAAAATCTAGCTGTGTTTCTTTTTTTTTTTTTCAATAATTTTTATTCAGATTTTCATAAAACATACAAGACGAAATCATAAAACATTCAAAGACAAAAAACAAAATCAAAAATAGTTAAACAAAAAGAAAAAAAGAAAAAAAAAACAAAAATAAAAAATAAAGAGTAAAATATTGACTTCCCATTTGTCAAAGATCAAATCAGTTATAAGTCTATAATATATAACAATCCTGTCTCTTAAGTCATATTATAAAATCACTTTCCTCCAGTAGTTATCTTACTTAATCATCAAATCTCATAAACATTACTTTATTCTTTCCACAAAAAGTCAAAGAGAGGTTTCAATTCTTTAAGAAATATATCTATCAATTTTTTTTTCCAGATAAGCATATCGATTAATCCATCTCATTACTAATTATGATAATCTTATTGTCATAACCATAGTCAAAATAAACATTTCAATTAATCCATCACATCAGAATCTGTTAGGTTCAGTAATTTCAGTAGCCATTGTTCTATTATCCCTATTAGTTCCATTTTCCATCTTCCATCTTCAGTAGTCTTGTTAAGTCCAGTAATTTCAGTATCCAATCTTCCATTATCAGTATTCCATAATAATCTTGCTGTCAAAGCCATAGTCATATAGTAAGAGTCTGATGGGAATTACCTCTATCCCAAATATTTTCTTGCCATCCATTCTGAATAGGTTGCTGAAATACTGCTGTAAAATCATATCTCTGTTCTTTTTTTCAAAATACACTGGGTCATCTCTTGAAAGTTTTTCCATTGTCACATGGCTGCAGTTAATTCCATAGATTTTCTCTATATTGGGCTCCATCACATCATTCCAGTCCAGAAGATTATCCATGCCATTGATAACTTTATCTCTAGAATCTTCATTAATTTCTTCAGAGATAACATTGAGTTCCAAACAATAGATTTTATTTCTAAAGTCCATAGACTCCAAATCTTGTTCCTGTTCCACGTTTGTTCCAATCTCCGGGATCTCCTCTCTCACAGGGACCCCTGTTCCAGTCTCCAGGGTCTCCTCTCTCACAGGGACCCCTGTTCCAGTCTCCAGGGTCTCCTCTCTCACAAGGACCCCTATGTCTTTAATCTCCTGTGTCTCCAAACAATAGATTTTGTTTCTAAAGTCCATAGACTCCAAATCTTTTTCCTGTTCCACGTTTGTTCCAATCTCCGGGGTCTCCTCTCTCACAGGGACCCCTTCCAGGGTCACCTCTCTCACAGGGACCCCTATATCTTTAATCTCCTGCTTCATTTTACTCAATTCAATTTTCAGCTCCTTACAACCCTGTCACAGGTTTTGTTTCGTTATCTCAATCTCATCCATTATTTTCTGAAACATAGTTATTTCCAGATTCTCAGCCACTTTCTTAATTGCCATTTTAAAAGAAAAATATAGGAAAACCACTTCTTATTTCAGCAACAATTGGGTTAATACTCCAAACTTGGTGACATCACAGTATAAACAGAGCAGACAGCCTTATCTCTCCATGCTTAAGTAAACAAAATGCAGTTCCCAGGATCGAAACAATTAATGGCGGTCGTCAGGAAACAGATTCGTCAAAATAAAATAGACCAAAAAGAGAGTAGTCTCAGACAATATAATATTCTTCAAAATAAAAATCTGGAATAGAAATCCCTCTTCTGTGTATATCTTTAGAATGCAAATCCAGGACAGCTTTTTGCAACAAAAACAGAGATAAGCTATTAATTAGTGAGTAGCAGAGAGAAGTTATGGCTCCCCAGTGAGATGTCAAAAACCGATCAATCTGGCAAATCTCTTTTAAACAGCAACAATTTAAGTCAAGTAAAAGAAAAATATAGAAAGAAGGGTGCTTGCCTGTTAGTGCGTTCTCTCTTAGAAGATAAGATGAACGTTCGCTTTATCAGATAGAGCTTGTTGTTGAAAATCCGTCCCACCTTCGTCGGCTGGACCTCGTCCCATAAATTAATGAGATCTGGTCGTCCCAACAAAAATAGGCTTTGAGGTTAATCTCTTCGTTTCTCCCTACCCGGGAGAAGTTTAATCAGTCAAAAAAAAAAAAAAACTGACTGATATATCTGAATAAGCTTCTTTTGAGGCAGGAGCCCGTCTCAAAAGCAGGCACAGGCTAAGTCACCCTTCCCGGAAGTCCAAAATCTAGCTGTGTTTCTAAAGATTACTCATAGACTTGTTGTACTATTTTTATTTAAATATTTTTAAACAGCACTTTTGTATAAAATATCATAAGGTAGTATAGAACCTAAAACACAATACTGCAATAAAAACTAAAAACATCAGTAAAAACTGGTTGGCAACAATCTCAGGTTTCAAAGGGCTGTCTGAATAATACAGTTTTCAGAAGACATCTGAAATGAGTGGGACTGACTCCTGCTGAACCTTTATTGGCAAGGAGTTCCACAGGACCAGGCCTAACTCACTAAAGGCCAGCCCAGTCTCAGGGGCATGCTGGACCACCAAAGGTGCTTCATTGTGAGACCTCAGTTATTTATTAAAACATTTATAGACTACCTTTCATTATAAAATAATGAGGTGGCTTACAGGATATCAACACTTATTTTATCTTACTGAGAAGTGTTTTCTACGGGTGCTATCATTGGCAGCTTTTCTTTGGGCAGGGTACCTCTGCTCAGCGTCTAAGGCCCTCCTCCGGGTACCAACCCATCGGGAAGCCTGGAGGACAGTTACTCGATCTAGGGCCTTTTCTGTAGTGGCCCCCGAATTGTGGAATAGCCTCTCCGAAGAAATACACCTGGCGCCGACGCTTCTATCTTTTCGACCTGGCTATGCTCCCAGGCATTTTAAAGCATTTAATGTTACAATTTTAAATCTCTTTGTTTCAGTTTATTTATTGTGATATTTTGTATTTCTGTACTTTTAATCTTTTGTACACCGCCCAGAGAGCTATTCGCTATGGGCGGTTTAAAAATGAAATAAAATAAATAAATAAATAAATAAAATGTTGTTTGTGCACTTGTCCTGGGTTGTTTAATTTTTGAATGTGTACATCAGGTTTTATATTCACATTTTTTATTCTTTGCTACACTTGGGAGCAACAGCAAAAATGAATATACACTTTTGGCACCTGTCACCTAAAATGCAATTACTCTGGTGTTAAGTTACCCCTAACGTCAGGATGGAAAGGGTAAAAATGAATGAATATAATTGTTTCTTTCTTAATTTTTGAATAAAATCTTTTGTTCTTAATTTTTAGAAGTTGTGTATGACCTTTGATAAAGTGGTGTGTGTGTGTGTGTGTATAATAACATAATGTACTTATATAAAATATCCTTGTAGTGCACTGAAAATGTTTGTATTTTTCTTCTTAGATAGAGTATCATCTAATGCTTCACATTCAAATGCAGCTGTGTGAAATTTCCTTGTGGGACTGGATTGCTGACAGAAACAAAATGTGTTTGAAATCAGAAGATGCTTCCAGTACGTTTTAAGCCATTGTTTCTGAAGACATAGGTGACTTAATAGCAGGGTGAGGGTAGAGGGAATGTAATGTGATTTTCTCCCTTTGAAATAGGCTTTAAATCTCAGTAAGTATTCCTCTCTATGCAGCCATAAAAATAAGTGCTTCTTTGGCTTCTGAGATGTGCCTATGTATTTTAAGCTTGTTTTTGAAACCATAAAGGACAGTCAAGTTACACAGTAGGGCCCTATGGAATTTTGAATCAAAAACAGCATTTCAAAACTGCAAATTGTTTCTTTTTAACTCATAAAATCCTATTCCAGGAGTCTGCATGTTCAGTGAATGTGGAATGCTGACTGATTGTTGGGGGTAGGGAGGGGAAATTGAATGGAATATCTTAGAAGAGAGCGCAACATTTTGTTGCAGGCTCCACTTTTGTCCTCTTTTTAACATTGCTGTAGAATGCATTTGTTAACATAGTTGGATATTTCAAATTTCTATTTTTAAAGTATTTCAAATCCACCCACCCCTTTTAAAGGTCCTTATCACCATGTAGACAATCGCTGGACATTAAAAATCTTCCAAGAGCTACTAGAAGGAGTGTATTATATCCACAGTATGGGGGTCATGCACCGGGACATTAAAGTAAGTAAAATTCTCACTTGGGGCTTGGAATGGCAGGGAAGGTGGGGATCATCTCTGCAGTCCCGTCGCACTCTACAGTTATTTAAGGTGCTTTAGAAATGTAGTGTGATACAAACCTCTACCATCTTCCTTAGTGTGCTGTTCAGGAAGGGGGAGGGGTGGGTGGGATTGTTTCTACTGAAGAATGATCTGTAGCTTTAGACTTCTGCAATGTGTTGTTCATGGGACTGCCTTTAAAAATGTTCTGAAAGCTGCAGTTGGTCCAGAATAAGGCTGCAAGGTGGAGCTTGTTGTGCTTGCTAGATTTCTTTATTTTATTCCAGGTAGGGAAAGTATGGCCCCCTGCTGAGATCTTTCTTGTGGAGACGATAAGGGTTGAACCTGCAACCTTCTGCATGCACCATATATGCTCTGAGCTAGAGACTTTCACCAAAGAAAAGAAAGTTATTTTCTTCTCTAGTTCTCCTGAAAAATACACCAAGATCAGTGGTTTTCCAGGTGTGTCCCTGTGGACTCCTGGGATTCCTCTCTAAAAGTTCATCTCTGAATGACATATTATCTCTTACTAGTTTTTCCTGCAATGTGTGTCCAAAGTAGGGTATGTTGGGTGCCTTCTAGATCACATTATCATTTAGCATGATGTGGAAATTGGGCTCAGTAGCCTAGGTTATCCCTCCTGCCGCCCTTTTGGAATTCAAAATGGGCCATTGAATCAATAAACCTCTGTAATGCATAGTGATTTCTTGGCATAGAAACAAGTGGAAAGGGTAGGAAGGTTAAAAAAACTTTAATATAGATGACATATCTATAGAAATAGTGTGGTGTAGTTATTAAGAATGTTGGACTAAGTGTGCAGAAGACACTCATTCAGCTCCCCACATGGCCATGAAGATCATTGGGTGACTTTTCACTGGGCCAGTTCATACAAGCCGCAGAGAAGACCTTATTTATTTATTTGTTAAATTTATATTGTACCCTTCCCCGCAGAAGGAGCCCAGTTAATGGTTTGCTATGAATGCACCTAAGAGGGCTCTTTTGTTTCTCCTTGCTCTATAAGCTTAGCATTATGTCTGAACTGGGGATTATGGTTTGTTTCACTTTCAACAAACCATGATAATTAAGCCAAGAACAAACCTTGGTGGCAGATTGTGGTTTGTTGGGAGTGGTTGGCCACTGAGAACAGGATGCTGGACTAGATGGGCCACTGACCTAATCCAGCAGGCTATTCTTACGTTCATTGCCTGTTTTCTGCCCTTCTTTTTGGAGGAAGGGCGGGATATAAATTTAATAAATAAATAAATCTTGAGCTTATTTGAGGAAAGGCTGTATATTTATGTAAATAATAATAATAAATAGATACGGAAAACTTATAGAACATCCCTTTTCCTTCTTACTCAAACTCCTGTGGCCCTCACCTGGTAAATCCTTTTACATGTGTGGCCTTGTGTATGCCTCAGTACATTTCCTTTTTTTCATTTCTGCAACAGCAGCTCCCAAGCTTTGGATTCTGTTTTCATGCCATGAAAGGATCTATTATTATAGTCCCCATCATAATCTTAACAACAACCAAGAGACCCTGACATGCAAGCAGATCTGTCTGTATGTAGAAATCCCCCCCCCCGTTTTACTTATATTCTATCCAACAAACTGGTTTAAGTGGATATTATTTAAATACTTGAGCATTAGGATTGCTTCAGAACAAAGTCAGATTCAAGTTCATTATGATCAGATTCAAGTTTATTATTTTTGATAGCATTATGGAGCCCTCTTCCTGCTATTCTAGTCTGAGAGTGTTCCAAAATATGTGTTGCACATTAAATTAAAAATCATTTATTTTTGACGCATATGAGAACTCTTGATTGATATAGATGGAATACCATAAGCTAGATGGAATTACTCCTCTTAGCCAGCATTTCAGATTTCCTCTATATATTTTCCTGATGTAGAATTTGCAGATATCCTGCAAGGATAAGACATCTGAAGACATTCTCATGAGCATATCTTTCAGCAGTTCATAACGTGGATGCCTAAGTGCTTTGGGTAGATGACCTGCACAGTTAGTTAATTGCAAAGGATATGATGAGCTTAGCAATCTCTTAAGCACTTTTCCCTGCCTTAGATTGGTCTCTTTTTCGAGGAACAGAAAAAGTGGAGACTCCCCTTGAGATGTTAAAGAGTTAACATCTGCATCGTTATCGAGCAGCAGGTTAATTATATCTCTTCTGCCATTGCGGCAAGCGCTGTGAATAACTTCTTGCCCTTCCCAGTCTTTCATGTATACATTTCCTCCTGTAAGCAACAGTAGCATAACACACTTACCACCTGCTGCTAAGACTATGCCAGCCTTGCAGGATGAAGACCTGACTGCAAAGTGGAGTGCTGTTTCTTTCGTAATTGGAGTTGTGAGATTTACATTCGCTCCACATAGGAGTAACATGCTAATTGCCTGTTGGTTGAGAAGGCCAGAAGCGAGGTGAAGAGCAGTTTGGCCTGACTTGTCTCTGTCATTTATATTTGCCCCATTCTTCAGCAGGTGTGGTATAGCTGGATGATACCCGTTGGTTACAGCTGCATGTAGGAGACTGTGGTCATGGTACCTGAAAGTGTCAGGATTTATCTGGAACTCCTCCTTTAGTTTGATGTGAAGATGATTTTCTTCATTGCATTGTGCAATTATCTGATGCGTGTTCAAGGGGCATCCTGCAGTTCTGTGACTATTTGGGAAGTGATACAATAGCTGATAAAATTCTGTGTAATTCCTTTTTTCCTCTGCGATATAACAATAGGTTAGCATTCCTTCCAAGAATGTTACTTCGTAATTTGGTAGCCAAAGAAAATATGTTAAACTGTCTAGATGGAAGCCCTTCCACCTAATTTAGAGAAACACAATCACACTGAACCCTGAAAATGACTGCAATTCCATTGATAAACTCCTCCCATACCCTCACCCAAATATATTATCGCTACAATTAAACAGGGCTATTTTCTTGAACAAAATTGTCCAGTATTACCTTTCAACCATGAAGCAAGATTTATATTTCTTATCATAACCCTGCTAAACCAGGGGTGAGGAAGCTTTGGCCCTCGAGTTGCTGCTGAGCTACAACTCACATGAGCCCCAGCAAGCATGGTCAATGGCTACGGATGTTAGGAATTGTAGTTCAACAACATCTGGAGGGCAAAAGGTTCTCCGCCCCTGTGCTAAACCATAACATCAGTGTTATACAGCCTTTAGCGGTACTTTATTACTCTGATACAAGAATAAAAGAGGCGTGATGGTGCATTATGGATGTCTTAGATTAGCCCCAGTTACAGAACTGAACCTGAGGGTTTGGCTGTCAGAGGTTTATTTCCTTCTGCCACTGTCCTCCACCTTTGTTCCAGTTCCACAGCCCACTGGATTCTCAAGAGCAAAGTGCTTTGGTTAAAAAGCAAAGCCCTTTCATGAATTAGAGTGCCAAGTAGAAAATGGTACTGCTAGAGTCCTGTAATCTCCCTTCTCACTCCCTCTTTTATGGTGCAGGGAAGTCTCCAGGCATAACCCAACCAAACATGACTAACTTTTCATTATTCTTCTGCCCTTTCTGCTAAACAGCTTGGACTGAGAATGAGGAAGGTGAAACCTTTGGCCCATAGAGGAAGACTTTAGAGATTCTTCTGCCCTCCAAAAAGTTCCCAGAGCTCTTGTCTGAGCTATGGTACAAGGTTAAATATTACCTCATTTCAGGATCTTCACTTTGTATGTTATTTTGCATATATCTTCCATGTGATTTCCTCCCCAACTTTTGTTGCTGCATTGGCCCCAGAAAAAAAAGAGATTCAAAATAGTGTTGGATTGTAAGTTGATAAGCAAACACTGCAGAATAGTCTTTTATACATGTTTGAAGTACAACTTAGCAGTTTTATTAGTCCAGTCCTTACCTGAAGGGCTTAAACTGCTTTTATGAATTTGGCCTCATATACAACTGACAGTAAGCTACTATTCCACTCTGATTTGAAAGCTTGCATATTTCTATAGAGTCTACACTGACCAAAAGTTATATTTATACTTATTTTGTATTTTTTTAAAATCATGACACCTTCAATCCTCAGTAGGAAACCTTTGAAATATTTTTGTAATAAGATATATTGTAGAAGTGCCTAGTTTTTGAGGTGCATTTATAAATGTATAATTATTTTAAAATGTTGGCCAGTTTTATAAGAAGTGCATAAAATTCATTTCCAAATCTTATTTTTACATTAAACAAATCCCTATCCTCTGTATATTTATTCAGAAATAAGTCCCAGTGATTCAGTGAGGGCTTTCTTTCAAGTAAGTGTGCAGAGGTGTGTAGCCTTAGTGCACAGTCCTATGCATGTTTTCTCACTGAGGCTTATCTCCTAGTAAGTACGTTTAGGATTGCAGCCTCAGGCAATCCTGGGTGTAGGTCCTATTGAACATAATGGGGCTTGCCCTGTACAACTTGCTTGATGTCATTTTATTTATTTATTTATATCCCACCCTTCATCCCAGCAGGTGCCCATGGCAAAATACAGTGGATTCTTAAGAAACCACTTTAAGGCGTTCATCCTCTATTTGATACAAATTTAGAATCTTTTTCAGATGTCTGTTTACAAAAGGTCCTATAATGTAGCCATTTAGACCACTCCTCTAGTTAAGGCTCGTAGCAAAACCAAGGTTCTGTCATTATAAACCTCAATATTTTATAGCTTATAAAAATGAAATATGTTGGGCTGTTTAATGCATTATCTATCTGACAAGGTCTATAGAAGTGCCAAATTTCAAACCAATCTGATAAAAATTGCCCTGGAAATGCAAGTTAAAAAGTGCAGAAAATTGACTCATTTGACACTTTCTCCCCAGGTATTGAGAATAAGTATTGTATTTGTTTACAGTTTTGATAAAAACTATTGTTGTATTCAGGGTTTTTGCAGACCACATGCTTTCACAGGTTTGATGAAGTTCTGATCAGCAGTTCAAAAATTATTAAGGCTTTCCTGCTGCATTAAGGTCTATGGAAAATCAGTACTGGTAAAAGCCAGGCAGGACTGAAAGCAAAAGTGAAGCTATAGTTTTGCCAGAAGCAGTGTTTCCAGAGGAAGCCACCTAATGTATGCTATGTGCAGTGCCTCTTCCTTTCGTTAGAAACATCACTGTGGTGCAGCAGTTAGACAAGGGGTAGCAAACTTTTTTGGCTCTCTGGGTGCATTTGGAAACCTGAGAAACTGACATGGGGAACCATAGACAGCACATACACCCCCCCTGCAGTGAACGACACATAAACACTGCCCAACATTGAAACTCCCCCCCCGCCCTCATATAACATCCTGACCAAGGAAGTTTGAGTGCATGGATGCTAAGTTGTAAGCAAGCACAGCCTTAGCTTCTAGTTTCCTGGATTTGTAGAGCTTGAACCAACATGAGGTAGCCTTAAGTCTTATTTTAAATAATAGCGGGATTTTTTTTATCATTGAAAGGTAAGTAATTTTAGACAGATGCTTACCTGGAATATAACTGGTTCATAGACTGCCAGAAGATGCATTAAACTTTGATGTGTGGACTTATCGCTGGCCATTATGGCTTCAATTACTTTTTTCTGCCTTTCATCTAATTCATGAGGTAGTTTTTTCCCATAGGAACCTCTAATCAGATTACCCATGTTTACCATAAGAAAATGTCTAGTTGTGAACCCATGGTTTTGAGAAAATGCAAAGGTCTGGAATCTTGAACTTTTGAGCCACCATTCCTTTGTGATGATGCACAATGCCTAGTTCTGGAACCAGCCAGAAGATGATCTCATGGCTCTCCAGAGTAAGCACAGGGAGGGCTGAGCTTGGTTCGTACAGGAACTTCACAAGATGCTGTTACGGTTGGCATAGTAAAGGCATATATGTATTGCCTGTTTGCACTGCTCACATGTTTGTTGAGCCTGGCCTACACCTGCATAGAAGAGGCGTATTTCTTTCCAGCTAGCTTTCCAAGCACCAGATGGACACAGTGGCTGGGCAGCACTGGAAGCAGAAAACATTCTCTTTCCATTATGGCTCAGTCTGTTCCTTGGCTGCCAACTTGTTTCTATGGAGGCAGGCAAGGCACAAAGGGAGACAGAGGCCTGGATTCTGCTTCAAGTGCAGGCATGTAGCCTAGTTTTTATATTAACTGAAACTGTAAGAAATGAGAAGTGGCAAAGTTCCATGTATGAAATATTAAATACCCTGCATATTCTCTCCTGTTTTCACAGCCCAGAAATATCTTTCTACAAGGAACTGACCACCATGTGAAAATAGGAGATTTTGGGCTGGCCTGTCAAGATATTATACAGGAAGATACAACCCACTTGCTAAGTGCAAAGAAGAAAAATGGTAATTACAAAATACAATTTGGTTTACAGTTCAAAATGGGCAGTGTGATATTCCAAACATTGTTTCAGGTAGTGATTTTCTGCTAATTCTAAATGTTGTCTCTTTTTTCTTTTGTCTAGAACCAATACACACTTCTGGGGTCGGTACTTGCCTGTATGCTTCACCTGAACAGCTACAAGGCTCTCACTATGACTTCAAGGTACAGCCACCCAGACCCGTTAAATTTTTTTTTCTAAACTTAATCTCCATTGTGATAAATATATTCAGGCATAAGTATGTCTTCTGGCATATATGCTCAAGAGTATACATAATAGTATTAACGTTCCTTGTATACCAGGGTGATTAACCACTGGCCCACAGACCATTTCCTCCAAATCATGCTCATCTGTCCGTCAGCTGATGTGGAGAGGTGGGAGTTCAATCTTGCAGAGTGCTGCTTTACCAGGGCGTTCCCTCTGGCGAAAGCACTGGTAAAGCAGACCCTTGCGGCCATCAGGATTGCGCTCTCTCATCAGCTGGTAAGTGGAGGATTCAGTCCCGCTGGGTGCTGCTCTGCCAGTGCATTACCTGTTGGGAACATGCTGATGAAGCACACCCCTTCTCTGCTCCTGTAGGTCAGCTTTGACAGGTGGATGGGACAACCCACCTATCAGTAATCTGATGCCATTATAATGTCAGATAATCAGCCCGTCCACCTGTCAAAATTGGCCCATGGGAGGAAGATAAAAATCTGCCCCCCCAGGCCAAAATGATTCTCCACCCCTGCTGTATACAATCCCTGTATAGAATGTAGTATCACTTAAATCTTCTGGGTAAATTCTACTCATGGCCCCGCACCTTACAGAGTATCATAAGGCAGTGACCCAAAAAAAGGCATTTTCTGCTGTTGCCCGTTCTGTAGAATGCCCTTCCCCCTGCCACATTTCCAAGCGTCAACAATCAGCTGCTTCAGGCTTCTTGTAAAGACTTGAATTTTTGCCCAGGCTTTCCTTGACTCATAAGATTGGAACCCTGATTTGTGTATGAATCTCCTGAATGTCTGTATTACTTGCTTTTTTTTGTTGGTATTAGGTTGCATTTCTGTTTTAATTATTTTTGTACTGTATATAGTGTGCATCACTTAGAGGATTTTAAAATATTAAGTGGTTTGGAAACATTAATAAATAAACAAAAGCAATTTGACTGATGGGAGTTGGAGCAAGGTGGATAAATTAAAAAAGCAGGCACTAGAGCCATGTGGTGCAATATTCAACTTGGAAAATGAAAAATGCAGAAAATAAAAATAGTGGATTGTACTATTTGCAAGCATGAGAGGAAACAGAATGGCTGCAAACAATGATTTATGCCCATGGATGAGATAAAAATAGATTGTTTATGTCGTGGCCTGTAACAAATGGACTAAAATGTAATGACACTCCAATGTTTGTTTAAACTTCATGGCTTATTTGGTATGGTTGCATGTTTTGAAAATTACAAAAAAAACTTATTTTAAAAAAATCATTTGTTTGAACCAGATTCTTCAAACTTAAGTATGTTCCTCCCTGATTTTTCACAGTAGTGTAATTAAATGTGGATTTAAGCTATTTGCAATACCTGACAAAAGCAGAGGCTGTCAAATGCAGTGTTTCTTAGACATCATTATTTTACATGCTAATACTGAATTTCCCCTTTTTGCTATTAGTCAGATATGTACAGCTTGGGTGTAATCCTGTTAGAACTCTTCCAGCCATTTGGAACAGAAATGGAAAGAAGTGAAGTTTTGATGGGCTTAAGGAAAGACCGCATCCCCCTCTCTTTTACCAGGAAATGGCCTATACAGACTAAATACATTAAGCTGCTAACTAGTTCGGTATCATCACACAGACCAACTGCGAGTCAACTTCTTGAAAGTGAACTCTTCCATAATACAGCAAATGTAGGTTTTTACTATATCTCCACTTCTGTAAAGGAAGGCCCCTTCTGATACTGTTTTGTGATATGTGAGAGTCCTCTGCAGGGTGAAATATTCCTTCATTATTCAGATATGACTTCCTAGCTGTTATAAACACGAGAGTCCTGCTGGATCAGGCTAATGGCCTAGCTAGTCCAGCATCCTGGTCAGTGACCAACCGGATGCCTATGGGAATCCCAGAAACAGTCTCCTCACTTGAGATTCCCAACAACTGTCAAGAGGCATTCTGCCTTTAGTGGAGTTAGCACATAGCCATTTATAGCCTTCTCCTCCATGAATGTGTCTAACTCTTTTTTAAAGCCATCCAAGTTGGTGGCCATCACATCTTGTGGAAGTGAAAAGTTTTAACAGTCTGCACTGTATGAAGAAGTACTTTCTTTCTAAGTCCTGAATCTTCCAGTATTCGGCTTCACCAGATTGTAGTGTGGTTTTTATTATAATTGCTTTTTTAAATGAAACTACACTATGCATATAATTTATAAATTAAAAAATTGGATGGCTCCATGTTCTAGTTTCATGAGGGAGAAAAACTTATACTTGTCCATTTTCTCCATGCCATGCATAATTTAATACACCTATCATATTCTCCCTTACTTGCCTTTTTCTGAACTAAAAAGCCCAAAATGATTGCATGTCCCAAGTTCAGGCATTGAATACAATTTAGGTGAAAGCTTCTGCCCAAGGTATACCTATAATACAAAAAAGGAGTTGAGCAGGCCATCCAAATGGAGTCCTAGAAAGCTTAGCATTTGGGGAAGTTAGATAATCATTATTTGAAGTTAACAAGAACAGTTGTGTTGAGACAAAAGTATGGAAAAATATGGCCAGCTTTGGCATTGTTTATTAAAACATACTGCTTAATGTGTAAGAACATAAGAAGTCTGTTTTACGTAAGAAATCTGTATTCTTTTAGTCAGTTTAAGCAGAAACCCGTTTGGGGAAGGGCCGTAGCTCAGTGGCAGAGCATCTGCTTTGCATGCAGAAGGTCCCAAGTCTAATCCCTGTCATCTCCAGGTAGGGCTGGGAGAGAGTCCCTGCCTGAAGCCCTGGAAGGCTGCTACCAGTGTAGACAATAATGAGATAGATGGACCAATGATTGGTTAAGTACAAGACAGCTTCCTACGTACCTCAAGCTTCTTCTCACCCACAAAGGATAGGGATCTATTTTAATTACTTTTCGGGTAAAGGTCTGCTTGTTTTCCCCAGGTCGCATGCCATCAGATGGGTAATAGTGCTGCCTGGTGTCCAAGGCAGGAATGCACAGGAGTTGAGACTTAAGAGGCTCCTTCAGGTCTTCACTCCAGTCCATTCCTGCCTTGTCCTTGGTTGGATCTCTCTGCCTTAGCGCTGCTTAGCTTGCGAGTCTGTTCCTTGGTTTTTGTCATTTCCTTGCCTCCTTGTCTTTTTGTCTCATTTATCTCTTGTAAAAAACAAAACACCTGTTTCTTGTTTTCCCTACCACCTCCTCTTCCCGGGACTGCAGCCTCTCCCGTCTTCAGCCGGTGCTTCCCTTGGAGGCCACCTGCCCTTGCGGCTGCAGTTTCTCTTTCTCTGTTGCTGGCTGCTTCCCAGATCCCTGCCTAGTTCCCGACTGGGATCCGATTGCCTCTTCATTTGTTTTGGGGTGCAGCTCCTTGTTCCCCTCCAACCACTTCTCACTCACCCATGGCATGATACCTGGGAAAACCACTTTTCAGGTGAGACCAACGGTTTTAGGGTTATTATAGTATTTTGTTTCTCTGAGTATTAGTTGTTTCCTTTAAGACTTACTGTACAGTACGCAAGTCAGATAGGCTGGAGTCCAGCCATTCTTCCACCCTTTCCCAAAATATGGAGGCACCAGGCTAGAAAAGACTGTGTTACTGTTTAGGATGATTCAGTAAGTATTGTGAATATTTCTGCTAACTAAATTTATTCTTACTCTAGTTACATCCAATATCTAATACTTTCACTATAAAGTTGTAATGGGTATTATCTTTTGTACATGTCTCAATCACAATAATTGTACCTCCTGTTCTGTTTTTAGGTTATTTGTAATCTTCAGCAGAAAGTGATGCAACAAGAAGAAGAAATCAAGTTGCTTCAAGAAAAAATTAAGCTATTGTTGCAAGAGAAAGATGAGAGGGACAGAATTAAGCAACTCGGCTCTCCTGTTTAAATCAAACAAAAGTATTTATATCATGTTATGTAAGATGTCAGTTTTTTATATAAAATGGCTCCAAGCACCTTGTGTATATATGTCATTTGTCTTGGTCAAGAAGAAGGAAAGCAGAGTTAGTGGTCCTGTACTTGAATTAGTCAACATGACTGTATTATTTCTAGAAGAGGAACCAAGCACTAAAGGATATACACAAGAGGTAATGGATGTATTTTATTGATCTAAGACCGTTGACAGTTGGCTTCTAAAATTTTATTCACAGAGACATTATCATGCTCACAGCACATAAGATATAGAAAATACTTAAACTGTGTCCCTTTCTACAGAATGTGAGTTTACTTAAAGCAGATTGAGAACAGAGTTAAAAGGTGCCAAATTCTCACACGATTTGAACCATTTTTGCACATTGGCTGGAACAGCATTGATGCTCCCCATCCGCTGAAGTGCACACCAGGCTACAATGTCAGCTACTGTCAGTTCATTTCCCACCAACCAGGAAGTCTTGCCAAGGGCTGCATTCATGCATCGCAAAACGGCTGCCTTTTCTTTATTGGTCCCTTCTTGCAGTTGGAAGATGGCTGTATCTACCCAGCTATCTATCAGAGTTGCTGTAACTGCATTATGCTTCTGACCAAGTAAGGAGAACAAAAACCTAGCAATATTTCCCTCTCCTTCAATGGGACACATGGTTTGAATGCTGAACTTCATCTGGGGTTTTGGCACTGAAACAAGCATAACACAACATTAGGAAAGAACAGCAGGCAACTTGAAGGGACAGATACATTTCATTCTAAATATTTCACTTATTTAGGATTAAGTCCCATTTACTTCATAAATTGCCAACCAGATTTGCTACATAACACACTGAGCTTTTATAGAATACACGTATATAGTGAGCCATTCTACCATTTGTTTGCAGTGGGTAGGAAATGTCCCCAGGAGGGAAAGTGAACAGCAAACTGCATGCACACACTGACAGATGCTTGTCAGATTCCTCCTAATCCAAGCCTGGCAACTGGGATAGCCCTATGATGTCATTTCTAGCTGAGAAGGTATAGCAGTATAGCAATGGTACATGTGCTTTCTAAAAAAAGTTGACAGCATGTACAGACAAGCAATTACTAGTACTGCTTTTAGGTTTCTTCTTCCAAGGACACCACTACATGCCAGGGGCAACTTAAAAGAGCACTGGTAGTTAAGGTAACACAATAGAAGCAGTCCAGGTTGGCATGACTTCATTTTATTGCTCCAAATATTAAAGAAGTCTAGGCTAGGAATACCAGTGCTTTTCAAATAATCCTTTTCTCAAATATCAGATGGGCTCAAGCCTTGGATATTGTTTTCAAAAGAGTTATTAAGATGCTTTATAATTCTTCAGATGCAAGTGAATTTCATTATTATAGTTGTTTTGTGTAGGTTATATAACAGAAGCTTTATAGCAGCATTTTTAAACTGCATTCCTAGGAAGTAGGGTTACTCAAAATTCTCAGGAGTTTCCCTGAAGATCAAAGAATGAAAGACTCAGGAGTCCACCTACCATTACTGATCTCTGCAATATGCTCCTATAGACCTGTCAAGCAACCTGCGTGAACCAAAAATGAGACCCAACATTGTGCAATGTTCATGCAATAGGGCATCTTCCTCTTCTCCCCCTGGGTGCTCCCAAAATCTGGAGGCTTGGGAGACCACCTGGAGCAGATATGGGGGAGAAGAGAAAACCGTATGTCCCCTTGTGCAGGTGGATGGATATAATTAGCTGATACCTAAGCATGCATTTCAGATCTCCTGCAAGATCTCCTGCAAGATTATTCCTTAGATAAATCCATGTGAAACGGTTCCTTGAGGTCAGAAGTTTTGAAAGCTAATTATCTATAGTACAATATTAACTGTCTCAAATTTTGGAACGTATCTTATTTTCTTGCTTAGCTTAAAGGTGTATTATTGACACCAGAAGTACGTGATCTATAACAGCTCTTCTCACAATTATAAATGCCCTCTAAAGCATGACCATGTTGTGGAGAGCTGGTTGTTGAGCCTCCCACTTACAAATTTATTCATGGCCAAGGCCTCTAGATATACATTTAATATCATTTTAGGACTAATTTGCATTCATAACTTTGTGTAAAGGGTATAACATCAAGAAACTGTGCTAACTGTTAACGTTAGTAATTGTGCCCCTTTTCCTAATGTGGCAGACTCACCATCTTTCCAAATTAATGTAAATCCCAGCTGGCATTCATGACGTGATTGCTTCTTAGGGTGCTCACCAAAGCATTTCAGGAGATTTTCTGGCACACTCTTTACAGAAGAGTGTGTATGAACAGCTGATAATATCTTGTAGCTCTCACACAGCAAGCTGTGGAGTATCAACAG
The DNA here is from genome assembly GCF_030035675.1 of Rhineura floridana. Classification (NCBI taxonomy): domain Eukaryota; kingdom Metazoa; phylum Chordata; class Lepidosauria; order Squamata; family Rhineuridae; genus Rhineura; species Rhineura floridana. The sequence goes on from NC_084496.1 coordinate 15,803,474, forward strand.
TGACAATGGAGGGGCAGAGGGGTTTGCATTGATCACAATATCCTTCAGAGCACCATAGTCCTGTATGAAAATAAGCCATCATTAGTAAGTTGTTAAAGTGACTTTCAATCAATTCATACCACTCTTGTGTGGCAGAACACACACACAATTATAGTGCAACTACAGATGTAGATGCAGAACGGAATACAATCCTTACGATAAGAAAAGCTGAACTACTCTTCCTACACTTCCTCTACCCATCTTCATTATCTGCATGAGAGGAGGACACAAAACCACTGAAATTATAGGGAAGGCTTTTGCAATTGGCAACCCCACACAAATGGATCAGCTGAGGACAAGGAAGAGTAATTGGATTAAACATGTCCTGTGGTACTAGGAGCATCCCAGATACTCAAGAGTCTCCAAAACCACAATGACTGTGTTAATACTGTTAACACCTGCTAGCTTCTGCACTAACTTTGCATCATCTTTACTACTAAAACTGAAGAGGAAATGAAATTCCATTCCAAATCTGCCAATGTTCATTATTTTTATTAATATTTTTTTAAAACATGTAAATACTGCTGAAACAATAATATAGAAGAAAACAATCCAGCACCTACAGTAACTAGCAACCTGAGCTAAACATTATATTAAAAGCCATAAAATGCTTGGACAAACAAATGTTACCAGCAAACAAAAACAAATCAGTCTGAGTGAAGAAAGGTACTAGATTCATTTGTAATTTACTGAAAATTTTACCCTCACTTTAAAGCCAATTTTGTCCAATCAGGTATGAATTCTAACACTAGCTTCAAATTTGCTGAGAGTCCTGCAAGATGTTCCTATATAGGTATTTGGCTGGATTCAGTTACTATTTAATCATTTTGTTGATGTTTTGAAACACTGGCCACATTTGCACACAACGCTAATGCACTGTTTGGTTCAAAAACCATGATTACAACAACCAGGATCAATCTCAGACAAGGAAAACATAGCTCGTTTCATTGGTTGTTGGTTTTGTTTTTTTAACTGCTTGCCCCTCTCCTTTGTAGCCAGGCAAACACCTGGAGCACTGAAACAAACCAGGATTTGGGCACAAAAACACACACAAGCAGAGATATGTAAGCCAACTTCAACCCATGGATTCTTGCTTTGTTGGCTGCAAACAAGCCATATGGCTGGGGCGAGTTCAGACCAAGTAAATCACAGTTAACCTAAACAAACCATGACTTAATCTTATGTGTGAGTCAGGCCATTGAATTAAGCTGAGTCTTAAAATAATTGTTTTCCTCCCACCCATCACTGAATTCATTTTAAGTGCTGGCCTGAATGATAATAACCTTATTAGCTGTCACAGAAACCTAGAGGAACTGTGGCGTTGAGACAGTTAATCTGGACTTGCCTTCCCAAGTAAATTATCCAGCTCTGCAGCATTAGCAGTTAAAGGAATGTGTTCATCTGCTTGGATTATGTTTGTTGCATCAAAGTCTGCATCCGGTGTTTGGATCATCTTTGAAAGCCCATCCACAGCAGCTTTCAATTCATACAGGCGTTTTAAAATCTCCTCCTGTCGGGATTCAAGTGCCTGAAGTGCTGGATCAACTTCATCCTAAATGAAAGTTAAGTTTATGTTCACTCAGCTGTTTAATTATTGTGTGAAGCAGATTGGTATTTCATGGGTCTCTTGATGTGTGCTACAAACTCCTTTTGCACAGCAATTCTGTAGCTTTAACACTCTACAAATCTCCATGCTAGCACTATCTACAAATGTGGGACTCTTCATCATACAGAAGAGATTATTGCCAATATACCAAGGTTCATTATAGGTCAGAGGTGGGAAATTGGATCCAGTTAAGAGGACTGGATCTTGAACTGGCCCACTTTCTACAGGCCATTTTGACAAGTAGACATCAGGTGATTCAAAGTTTTAGCTATGGGTGCAAGCACAGGCTTATCTCTGATCTTAATGCTATAGGCCCACAGTACTAAGATCGGAGACAAACCTGTGCTAGTTGCCTTTTAAATAGCAGACAAAGCTTTTTGTGTCTGCTGATTTTTCTGCTTACTGCCTTTTAAAGACAGGGCAGAGACTTATCTCTGACCTTAGTGCTATGGTGTTTAGTCTAAGATCAGAAATAAAGAGATCCCTTTAGTACTTAGTGCTTTCTGTGGATTTTAGTTGTGTTTTACTGATAGTTTTAATATATGCATTGCTTAGAGAGATTTGTAAGTCTATAAATCTTTCCAATAAAATAAATCTGAGATAAGAGATCACCTCATACAATGTCTGGTGACTGACATGTGGATCTGGTTTGTTTTGAATGGCCTGGTGGGCCTTATTAGGTCTGTGCGCCAGACATTTCCCACCACTGGCATATTCAGCTTGTAATTATTTATTTATTAGATTTATGTCCTGCCCTTCCTCCCAGTAGGATATTCAGTCTAATTACAACCATGAAAAAGCCTCAACTCCTGGAGACATAATTACTTTCAAGTAACTTTTTAATCAAACTTAACTTTATTACACATATTAAAAAAGAAAACTTAAAACATTCTACTTGTGCTATTCTGCAGATTTCCTGGAAACACAGCAGCCGCTCTTTATCACTATAATCAGAGCTGCATTAAAAACAAGCAAAATTAGTTGCCTTAAGAGGTTCACCAAGATTGCACTAAAAAGTTACCAGATTTATGGCACTACAGGGATCAGCTCTTGCTATAGGTTCCAACTGAATATTTCCAGTCTGTTGATTCATGACAGAACTTATCTTTCTGTTTTACATTTGATTCAACTTTCCAAGGGTGGCTTCGCTACCAAAACCAGTCAGAAGCATAATGTAAGAGAAAGTTTGGATATGAATAGATCATGTACAAGTTTCCCAGAATACAGACTGCTGTGCTTGGCCTTGAAGGGATCAAAAATTTCTCAGTTTAAGTACAGCTTTCAGTAATGAATAAATAATAATGCTACATCTGATTTCTCTAATCCCTTTTAAAGCTGTTTAAGGGTGTGACCACCTCAGCAATCTTCCACTGTCATCACTCAGACACCAGCATTCAGTGGTAGGCTGCTTCTGAACATGTAATCATGTGAACATGTAAACATTACAATCAAAACAATTGAAAAAACTTCCTCTTCTCTTTGAACTTGTCTAACCTCCCTTCTGAAAGCAATCTGATAACAGCAAATCCTACAAATCAAAAATTACTTGTGAAGGAAGTACTTTCTACTTCATTTGTCTTGAATTTACTGCCCAACTTGTTGTACCTATTTTCTACTCAACGTCAGACAGCAAACTGCACTGAGCTAGCCGGGAATCAGAGGTGGAATTCTAATTCAACAAGAAGATATGAAGCACCCTACATCAAATTGTGGCTCCTTATGGAGCCATAATTCAGTGTTAAGGAGGCAGGCCAAGAGACAACCCAAACACATGACAAAAACAATCTGAGTCTTTCTGCAGCCTATAATTTAAAAACTGCTTCTGATACTGGAGGTAATATAGCTATTATTAGTCTCTTGAGGCTTGGTCGAAGACATGCTGTGCATGCTGTTGAAGGTCTGGTCGTTCCATACAGGATCTATGATCCCAATAACATAAGATATGAAGTTCCAATCCCACTCTTCAACCCAAACAGCCCTGAAAGTACAAAAGCTAATCAACTCTATCAAGTGGAAATGGTGGACAATCTATTTGGCGTAAAGATCAGAACAAAAGTACAGGAACTCTCACGGCCAGAAGATCTTGACTATATTGTCAGTATTCAAAGCTATGCTTGGCCATGGAGCTCATTGGACAGACAACATAGCATTGTTCAGTGGGATGCAGAACGACATCCAGGCCATGACCCACCCTGCTTCTGTGGGACCAGCTGGTGCTGGGGAAAGCTTACTCGTATTTTGCCATCAGAGAAACTGATCAGAAGTTCAACTGAAGGTGTCGGACTTGCAAGCATAGAAGGAAAGAGAGAGAACCAACTCACAGCTTTGTTGGGGGCAACCTGATGTTTCTGCCACTATTTTAGGCTGCGTTAACAGAAGCATAGTTTTCAAACCGCGTAAAGTACTAGTTCCCCTCTATTCGGCACTGGTTAGGCCTCATCTTGAGTACCGTATCCAGTTCTGGACACTGCAGTTTTAAGAAGGATGCAAACTGGAACAGGTTCAGAGGAGGATAACAAGGATGATCAGAGGACTGGAAACAAAGCCCTATGAGGAGAGACTGAAAGAACTGGGCATGTTTGAGCCTTAAGAGAAGACTGAGGGGGACACAAGAGCACCCTTCAACTACTTGAAAGACTGTCACACACAGGAGGGCCAGGATCTCTTGATCATCCCAGAGTGCAGACACAGAACAATGGGCTCAAGTTTCAGGAGGCCAGGTTTTGGCTGAACGTCAGGAAGAACTTCCTAAATGTTACAGCGGTATGACAATGGAACCAATTACAGGGGGGGGGGAGAGCTCTCCAACACTGGAGGCATTCAAGAGCCAGTTGGACAGTGACCTGTAGGATATGTTTTAACTTGGATTCCTGCATTGAGCAGCAGGTTGGACTTAATGGCCTTACAGGCCTCTTCTAACTCTACTTTTCCATGATTCTAAAGCAGTCTAACTTGGTGACCATGACTTCTAGTAGTCAATTCCACAGTTTAACTGTGCACTGTGTTTACAAATCCTTCCTTTTGTCTGCCTTGAATCTCCCCCAGCTTAATTGTATGACCCCAGATTGTGGTATTATGAAAGAGGGAGAAAATCCTTCCTCTTTCAACAAGTCTTTTAAAAAGAGACCTTATCCCAGTCTGTGTTTGTGTTGGAATTGCTTTTTAAGATGTTTTTTAAGCTTTTTTAAATAGATGTTTTTAAATATATTTTGTTTCAATGTATTTTAATGTATTTTGTTTTATAGTGTTTTAGTTTGCCACCCCAGGCTCCTACTGGGAGGAAGGGTGGGATATAGATTTAATTAATAACAACAACTTCACAGTAGCCGCTTTCTCCACATTTTGTATAATTTATTCACCTTTCTTCCTAAACTAAAAAGCCCCAAGCATTGTAACCTCTCAAACAGCAGTTAATAATTCCTACAGAGGAGGAGTTATTATTGTTATGATTTTTATCCTGCCCTTCATCCCAAAGGAGCTCAAGGTTGTAAACAAAGTGATGCAAATATTTTGATTTTTTTTAAAACAATCAAATATTCTCTCAGCTAAATAATTTTAAAGTTGTCAAGAACAATATCTTTCAAGACTCAAATACCTGGGTGAACAGATTTTTTTTTACATTCCACCTAAAATTTAACAATGAGGCCTCTTCAGGTTTCCTTTTTTTATTGTGCATTCATGATGATTTGTTCTCATGATGGCATAGGGGCAATTATAAGCAACCTCACTTTCAATACCGTTTGCACCTACAAATGTTTCAGGACAGACATAATGCTTTATTTTCCATTGGTGCATATCCCACAATTTCCCATTAAAATCCTGTAACTTTTTATACATTCATAATGTTGGGCGTTGACATTCATAAAGTTGGGGAGAGGTCCTACTTTTGTTGCACCAAAAGGCAATAACGAGGTCACACTGGGGAAGCATCACAAAACAACTAATAAAGTAGAACGTTGCGTGGCTAGTCCAGTATAAATCCACCACAAACTTACTATTACTGTGTCAACGACATGATGCAGAATACACCCGCCAAAAAAGGCTGGGGAGCCAGACTGAACGGAGGCTACCTCCTACTTTAGAACAAATTAGATAGGCTAGTTTTGCCCAGCCCCTCAATTCTCCCCCCCACTCTGAACCCAAAGCATGAAGCAAACTGAAGACCAGAGAATCCTGCGAACTGTAGTTTACCCTTCAGAGCTACCATTCCCTGCACCCTAAAAAAACTACAGTTCCCAGGATTCCTTGAGGGAAGCCATGTAGTTTAAATACGCTTTACATGTGTAGCGTGGATGTGAACCTTCACACAAAGGGGTATTCCAGCTGCCACGTCTGCCTTCGAAGTCCGAAAGCAAACAATAAGACTATGTCCGGGCTTGAAGAAAAAATCTGCCTCAAAACCGCCCCGCCGATAGGAGAGCGAAAGCGCTTAAAATGAGAGCGCCTCGCCTTGGCCCGGCCAAGTTGGGCTTAGAGCCAAACCGCGTGGTTATAAAGGGAGGCCGCTCTCCTCCCACTTCGGCCGGGGAAGGAGCGCCTGACCCAGCCGCCCCGAACCTGGCCGCCTCGAACCTGGCCGCCTCGTTCCTACCTGGTGAGGCGGCGAAGAGGAGCAAGAAGAGGAGGAGCCGCCCTGAGGATTTTGGTGTATATTCCGCACCAGGTACATGCAGGTGGGGAGGTGCTCGGCCAACACCGCCGCGCCAGGCCCCCCATGAAAGGGCCTCACCTTGTACATGGGCATCGTGGCGGATCGGCCAGCGTCTCCTCGTCAGTGGCTGGCTGGCACGAGCACCAGCACTCGCACCGCCCACTGCCCAGCTCCTATTGGAGGAAGGTCTCCCGTCCCATCCAGCCATCCCCACCCGACTAGCATCTTATTGGCCAACACGAGTGATACCTTAGGTTCCATAGGCTCCCACCTGGGAAAAAGGCGGTGCTTCTCTGCCTGACACACACGGCCTTTGACTTCGTTAGTCGAGAAGATTACAAATCTGATGCCAGCGGCCTAAACAGTAAACTGTAGAGATATGAAATGTTGTAGAGTGATACGCAGGGTCAACAAGAGGTTACTTGTTGAGGTTAAGTATACTCGCTGCCGGACGGAATTGTTATCATACGTTGGGCTCAACAGCAGGTGTTGCTCTACTCTTCTCTTTGTGACATAGTTTCCATAAGCTTTTGCATTAGGAAGTTTTAGTGAAAAATAGGGTAGAGTTAGGCACTCTAAAATGACAGTCTGGGTTGACTTGGCAGTTTCATAATAATAATAATAATAATAATAATTTAATTTATGTGTTGCCTATCTGGCCAATGGCCACTCTAGGCGACGTACAAATCAGTTGCAGTAAATGCAGCACAATAACATACACATAAAATACAATATAACAAGGAAACTATAAATAGGAATGATAACAGTTCGGAGTAATAGGCAATTAGTCCTGAAAATTAACCCTCCCCGGAAGTCCCAAAGGCCTGTCTGAAAAGCCAGGTCTTCAAGGCTTTGCGGAATACATTCAGGGAAGGGGCATGCCGAAGATCGTACGGGAGGGAGTTCCAGAGAGTGGAGGCCGCCACTGAAAATGCCCTCTCTCTAGTCCCCACCAACCTAGTCGTTTTAGTTGGTGGGACTGAGAGAAGGCCCTGAGTGGCTGATCTTGTCGGGTGGCATAGTTGGTGGCGCTGGAGGCGCTCCATCAGGTAAACTGGTCCGAAACTGTGTAGGGATTTAAAGGTTAGTACCAACACCTTGAATTGAGCCCGGAAAATAACTGGAAGCCAGTGAAGATCGAATAACACTGGAGTGATGTGTTCCCGGCAGCGACAATTTATAAGTAGTCGAGCCGCAGCATTTTGTATAAGTTGTAATTTCCGGACCGTTTTCAAGGGTAACCCCACGTAGAGCGCATTACAGTAGTCTAAACGAGAGGTGACCAGGGCATGTACTACCAGTGGGAGCTGATGAGCAGGGAGGTAGGGTTGCAGCCTACGAATGAGGTGTAATTGATACCAGGCTGCCCGGCTCACTGCCGAAATCTGAGCTTCCATGGACAGCCTGGAATCAAGAACAACCCCAAGGCTGCGGACCTGGTCCTTTAGGGGCAATCTTACCCCATTGAACATCAGGTCAACATCTCCCAACCTTCCCTTATCTCCCACAAGCAGCACCTCAGTCTTATCGGGATTCAACTTCAACCTGTTCCTTCCCATCCATCCACTCACGGATTCCAGGCACTTGGACATGGTCTCCACAGCCAACTCTGGCGAAGATTTAAACGAGAGATAGAGCTGAGTGTCATCCGCATATTGGTGACACTGCAGCCCAAATCTCCTAATGATTGTCCCCAGCGGCTTCATATTAAATAGCATGGGAGAGAGGATAGAGCCCTGTGGCACACCACAATTGAGAGGCCAAGGGTCTGAAACCTCCTCTCCCAATGCTACCTGTTGATGCCTATCAGAGAGAAAGGAATGGAACCACCGTAATACAGTGCCTCCTATTCCCAATCCCTCCAGGTGATGTAGAAGGATACTGTGGTCAACAGTATCAAAAGCCACTGAAAGATCGAGGAGGACAAGAAAGGTGAATTCTCCCCTATCTAATGCCCTCCTCATATCATCAACCAGAGCGACCAAGGCTGTTTCAGTTCCATGTCCAGTCCTGAAACCCGATTGGTATGGATCCAAATAATCCGTTTCATCCAAGTGTGTCGACAACTGATTAGCCACCACTCGCTCAATGACCTTGCCCAAGAATGGTAAGTTCGAAATTGGGCGAAAGTTATTCAAAACCTGGGGATCCAATACAGGTGGTAGGCTTCACAGTCGAGAGCACCTTGTCCACATCCTCAGAAGGGAGAGGCCGAAACCGATCCCACTTGACTGGCTTGCAACTGGCCAGCTCTGATTCACTCACTGCATCCACGGCGTACGGGATCGAGCTCCGTAAATGTTCGATTTTGTCAGCAAAGTGCTTTGCTAATTTGTCACAGGAGGCCTTGGACTGTTCCAAGGGTTCCTGAGCAACTGGACCGACCAGGCTTCGGACCACTTGGAACAACCTCCTGGGACAGCACTCTGCTGACGCAATAGAGGCAGCAAAGAACTTCTTCTTTATTTATTTAGTTATTTAAAATTGCTAAAGGTTTTGATGAACCACTTAATGATTTTTCTGCCTTTGCAGGAATTGTAATGTGCTGTGCTAGATACGGTATGATTTTTTAAAATTGTATTTTTATTGTTTCTTTTATTTCTTATACTGTATTTTATTTATTACAATTTGCATTTCATAGGATTTAGATTGTAACACAATGAAATGCAATATAAAAAATAAAAAGCAATAAAAATACAAGTAAAATCAATATGAATATTTAATGCAGACATAGAATCACAAAACTGTAGAGTTGGAAGGGGCCTATAAGGCCATTGAATCCAACCCCCTGCTCAATGCAGGAATCCAAATTAAAGCATACCTGACAGGTGGCTGTCCAGCTGCCTCTTGAACGCCTCTACTTTTGGACAGCCCACCACCACCCTAGGTAATTGGTTCCATTGTTGTATTGCTGAGTCTAACAGTTAGTAAGTTCTTCCTGATGTTTAGCTGAAATCTGGCTTCCTGTAAGCTGAGCACATTATTTAGTGTTCTGCTCTCTGGGATGATCAAGAAGAGATCCTGGCCCTCCTCTGTGTGACAACCTTTCAAGTACTGTACTTGAAGAGTGCTATCATATGCCCCATCAGTCTTCTCTTCTCATTATTATTATTATTATTAAATTTCTATACCGCCCCATAGCCAAAGCTCTCTGGGCGGTTCACAACAGAATAAATACATCAATATACAATTAAAACACATATAGAATTAGAACACTCACAAATACTAACGTTAAAAATACTGATATTCTAAATACTAAAAGCATAAAGTATAAAATACAAAGATGTTATAATGTTGAATGATTAAATTATTAAAAATGATTAACATAATTAATTAAAATGCCTGGGAGAAGAGGAACGTTTTAACCTGGTGCCGAAATGATATTAACATTGGCGCCAGGCGTAATTCAAGGCTAAACATGCCTAGTTCATTGTCTCTTCTCATTGTCTCTTGTTTTCAGTCCCCTGATCATCCTTGTTGCCCTTCTCTGAACCCTTTCCAGCTTGACCTCATCCTTCCTAAAATGTGGTGTCCAGAACTGGACGCAGTACTCAAGATGATGCTGAATAGATGCTGTGGACCACTTGAATGAAGTGCATGGATCATTGGTGGTCCACAGACTACAGTTTGGGAACCCTTGTTGTTGGGTTGTAATTGTATCCAATATAGGGATGTGGGAGAAATTAGATTCAGTTCTCATTTAAAGCCAAATCTATCAGATTCACACTTTCTGAGACCATATGAGAACTGAAACTCAGCCGTCCTTTGAAGTTCACTGTTATCTCAAATTTGCATGCAATTCTCCAACCAAACAATGCATATACTAGGGAAAAGTGTGCATAACAATGAATTTATTTATTTATTTAATTCAATTTTTATACCGCCCATAGCAAAGCTCTCAGGGCGGTGTACAACAAATAAAAATATATCTTTACATTTCAATATTAAAAACCATCTAATTCTCAAATCAACAGTTAAACAAACAAATAAAACATATAACTAACAAATACAACATTAAATACAAATACTGAAATACTAAAATGTTAAAAATGTTAAAAATATTAAAATGCCTGGGCAAAGAGGAAGGTTTTCACCTGGCGCCGAAAGGATAGTAAAGTAGGCGCCAGGCGTACCTCATCAGGAAGGGTGTTCCATAGTTCAGGGGCCGCTACCGAGAAGGCCCTCTTTCTTGTAGTCGTTCCACCAGGTATTGTGGGCCCGTGCCGTGTAAGGCTTTATAGGTCAAAACCAGCACCTTGAATTGGGCCCGGAAACGTATAGGCAGCCAGTGCAAGCCGGACAGAATTGGTGTCACATGTTCCGACCGCTTGGTCCCGGTTATTAATCTGGCCGCTGCATTCTGCACAAGCTGCAGTTTCCGAACCGTCTTCAAGGGCAGCCCCACGTATAGTGCATTGCAGTAGTCCAATCTCGAGGTTACCAGAGCATGGACAACTGTAGCAAGATGTTCCCTGTCCAGATACGGGTGCAGCTGGGCCACCAGCCTAAGTTGGTAAAAAGCACTCCGTGCCACCGAGGCCACCTGCGCCTCAAGTGACAAGGACGGGTCCAAAAGGACTCCCAAGCTACGCACCTGCTCCTTCAGGGGGAGTGTAACCTCATCCAGAACAGGTCGAACATCCAACTGGTCAGGGGATCCATTTACCTACAGCATCTCAGTCTTGTCTGGATTGAGCTTCAATTTGTTCGCTCTCATCCAGTCCATTATCGCGGCCAAGCATCGGTTTAGGACCTTGACAGCCTCACCTGAAGAAGATGAAAAGGAGAAGTAGAGCTGCGTATCATCAGCATACTGATGAGAACGCACTCCAAAACTCCTGATGACCGTACCCGGTGGCTTCATATAGATGTTAAAGGGCATGGGGGACAGAACTGATCCCTGCGGGACTCCATATTGGAGCGCCCAGGGTATTGAGTAGTGCTCCCCAAGCCCTACTTTCTGGAGACGACCTGCCAGATAGGAGCGGAACCACTGCCAAGCAGTACCTCCAACTCCCAAATCCGCAAGCCTCTCCAGAAGGATACCATGGTCGATGGTATCAAAAGCCACTGAGAGATCAAGGAGAATCAACAGAGTTACACTCCCTCTGTCTTTCTCTCGACACAGGTCATCATACAGGGCGACCAAGGCTGTCTCCGTACCAAAACCGGGCCTGGAACCCGATTGAAATGGATCCATATAATCGGTCTCATCCAAGAGTGCCTGGAGCTGGGATGCAACCACCCTCTCCAGAACCTTGCTCAGGAATGGCACATATATGAATATGTTAGTGAAGATAACATATAAAATATAGTCAAAACTATATCCAAAATGTATTTATTTGGAGATATTAGCACTAAAATGCTAAAGAATTTTCATGAGTTTTTTAAAAAAATTGCAAATTGCTGCAGAAATGTGAAGAACTGAATTTAAGACTGGAAAAATGAGAAACGTGGAGAACTGAAACTGCAGATCCTTCCATTCCTAACCCAGTGTTAGTCATAGTCAACAAATAGACACACTGAAATTAATAGACATGACTAAGCCCATTAGCTTCAGTGGGTAGAACATAGTTGGATAAAACCCATTATATTCCCTATCGCTGAGCTTGGAAAAGTTACTTTTTTGAACTACAACTCCCATAAGCCCAATCCAGGCCATGCTGGCTGAGGCTGATGGGAGTTGTAGTTCAAAAAAGTAACTTTTCCAAGCTGTGGGTTATCTGAAGGGGAGACATAGCCTTGAGAAAGTCTACAGGAAAAATGAGTTTGCAAATCAAGCGTTGCCTTCCGCTAAGTCCTACTTAGAGAAGAGCCCCTGAAACCAACCCAAGTTAGTTGTGTCTATTAACTTCAGTGGGTCTACTATATGTGAAAGTAGCAGTGAATACCACCCAAAGTCTGCAGTCCTACACCGGTTTACCTGGGAATAAACCCTAGTGAACAAAATGGGACTTCCTTTATGTATGTATATCATTGTCATGTAATTCCTATTTTTCTACAGAAAATAAGACCTGAGTTAGAATGAGCATGAACTCCTGCCATTGCTTCTAACTTTTTTGGGGGGGGGGGCTGGGTGGAAGCAGCCTTCTGCAACCCAAGTACAGCTGTACTAACAGGCCAATTCTAGGACAACAACAACAACAATAATAAACTGAATTTATATCCAGTCCTTCCTCATGAAGGAGCCCACAGTGGCAAACATAAAGAAAACAATTTAACAAGAAAAAGAAAAGGATACTGAAAACAGTTGAAAATATTCTAAAACAGTTAAAACATTTCAAAGTACAGTTAAAAACATTGTTTCATCAGGGTTGTATCCAATGCTAGGTCTACTTAAAGGAGATCCATTAACTGACATAACTCAGGCTGCAGTTCGATACACACTTACCTGAGAGTAAGTCTGACTGAACCCAATGGATCTTACTTCTGAGTAGACATGTTTTGGGTTGCAGCCTAACTTAGGTACATATATTTCAATGTTTCTACTCTGAGTAGAACTTGGTTGGCTACAATCCCTTATACATGTCTATGCCAAAGTAAGCCCCATTTATTTCAATAGAGTTTACTTCTAGATAAATGATGGCAGTCACTGACAGTCTGAAGGATTTGTTGAAGTTTAGGCCGGAAGTGACTGTGATGGTATGTATCTCTAACTTTTTTCTATCTCTGTGTGATTAATAAAATCAGATTAACTCCCTCCGTTAGCTTTTTCTCACCTTTCATTGGTGGAGCAGATTATCCAATGCAAAAACAAGACTCGGAAAGTCTCGCGCGGGTGGGTGGACGATAAGTTGTTTACCCGGAAGTTTCTGAGCACGCTTGGAGTCTGAGCTAGGGGAGCTGGTTTGGGTGTCTCTTGCAAGGGGGAGATTCTGCCAGGGGACTGAATGGAGACTGCGGCGGCGACGACTTGGTTAGAGCTTCGTATTTATTCTTGATTTCTTCCACCACGGAAAGGCGTCTGGGAGGATGGGCGGGAAAGAAATAAACCCTGACCAGTGTGCTGCTTTGCATGCTATTTTTCGCATTGAATTTGAATGTATAAAAAATGACTTCACAGTGGGGAAGATGGAGAAAAAAACCTGCAGTGAAAAGGAAAGGAAAAAACCCTTCAAACTGTTGGTCGCAACTAATAGCGCCATGGACCTTATTACTAGCTGTGCATAGGGTTGTAGCTTAATTTGAGTTTATATTTGATGTATAGGGTATCTTCTTTTTAAAAAAGGGAAATAAATAGGTATTGGCTGCACTTTGGAGGGAGAAACTAAAAATAGTTGGTTAGTGATAGCTCAATTCTCGGCAAGCTTAAATTGCGTTTCTGGAGATCCTCAGAAAGAGAAACAGCTATTTTATCATTGTAATGTCTGTAATACCTGTAAAGCACCTAAAGCACTAAGAATGGTACAAGATTAAAATAAAATAATTATTTCCCTAAGTTGCCTTTCTTCCACCATGGAATTGAAAGCATGATACTTCCTTAGCTTCAGCAGGATTGCTGCATTATGTGGCCTTCTGGCTGTGCATATAAATAAATGGTTATTATATTAATGTCTCTAAAGTCCAATTTAAATGTGATGCAGCTGGGCAAGAAAACTTACCTGTCAGGTTTTGCATGTGCTCAATATCTTATTTAAACTGTACTTTCATCTGTTGTGTACTGTATGCATCATTGCAACAGAATACATGTAGTGGAAGACCTTGATTTAAACAATAAAACTGGGCACTTGTGATGTTAACTGGATAAATTCTTCTTGCCAGCCCACCTGTGTCATAGTTAAATTGGATTTAGAAAGTAGGAATGGTAAAATTACTACAGTGAGTTGCATTTTGTGCAACAGCAGCAACTAAAATCAGGGTAAAACATTCAAATTAAGAATGACAAGAACTGTAATTCCTCTTCTTTTTAGATAAGCTTTTTCTTTCTGCTTACTACATTTGTAATATATCCACTCTTCCTCTTAGCACCCAGGAATGGCTTACTTATGGTCCCCAGGTAGTTGCCCATTTAGGCATCTTCTGCTTTCTGTTACTTTCTTTTCCACAAGTAATAAGGATGCAATTACTGTCCCTTTGGGCATGATTCATTCACAGCTTGGCTTAATGAAAAGATATTTGTGTTACATGTTCTATAATTCTTATTCTGTTGGCCCCATTTTATATTTAATAAAGATCTAATCCAGAGGTAGAGGCATCCTATTAAGTTTGTTTTGCAACTTTTGATTCAGTCTCAATGCCAGTTCTGTGTATTGCTTCAATCATGCTTTGGGCTGAAAAGCCAATTCTGTTTTTGTTTTTAGGGTACAGTCTGCTAAAGCTATCAAACCAATAGACCATAGATCTGTCCACCAAATCTGTTCAGGACAGGTGGTGCTGAATCTGTCTACTGCAGTGAAAGAACTGGTGGAAAATAGCATAGATGCTGGTGCTACCAGTGTTGGTAAGCTTCCTGTTACTTTTTTTTAGCAATTGGAGGAACAATATTAGCATGCAGCATATATTGGTATTTGCATTGGGAGGAAGGCAAGTCTGCCGAATGTCAGCTTTCACAAAGAGAAAAGAGCACAGAAATAGTCAAAAATGCTCTTGACCAAGAATGCACTAGCATACATTTTGAACATAATTATACGTAAAAAAGCTCTAATCTACTGTAAACCTATAAACATATAAATTTGCTGATGCTTTGTAATTACTATATGACAAATATTTTTTTATAATTTACAGAAGTGAAACTTAAAGATTATGGAGCAGAACTTATTGAAGTTTCTGATAACGGTTGCGGTGTAGAAGAAGAGAACTTTGCAGGCTTGAGTAAGCTTTGTTTCATGTCTTGCTTTCTGTTTACAAATCTATCGTTTCATTTTGGATCACAATTGCTATTAATATAATCTCGGCACCATATTTTACTTTTCAAGTTCAGGTTTATGACAGAAAACCAAGGGATATGACAATATCATACCACATACACAGTGAATCTTCATTTTTCTAACAATTTATTTTAGAAGCAGTACTTCTATCAGAAATGTTTATTTAATAACTATATATCTTGCACTTGAAATAAAATGTTTCAATGCTTCTTATGTTTATTTATTTATTATTATTTATTTGATTTATATCCCGCTCTTCCTCCCAGCCAGAAGTGTTGTGTAGTGAGACATTTGAAAACCACAGCTGAATAGGCCTTGCCTCAATCCAGATAGCAGGGAGTTCAACACAGTGTATCTTTAATGCAAACTGCAGAGTAAAAGTGGGATCGCTTGTGACTAGAGATGTAAAATTTCTGGAAATTTTGAAGCAGGTTTTTCCCAGTAAAAAATGAGATTTTGGGGGGAAATGGAAAAATATGCAATATTTTTAGCACCCTTTACAGATCAAAAGTCGTTTAACTTCAGGAACATAAAATGTATATATATATAACTTGGTTTGCCATTATATTATTATGTTTGGTATATTAAATATTAAAAGTAAAGCTTATTCAGATAGTTACAAATTGAATTTACTTTTAGAATTTTTAAATATTTTTGTTACTAATGGAGCTACAAGCTGCTGAACTGTAAGGAACCTAGCATCTCTTTCATCTTGCCAATTTATAAGGAGCAGGCAAAAAACAATAAAAACAGGAGAAACCATCAACATGATACTAAAACAAGAAAACTGTGTGTTCTGAATTTAAAGCACTCTTATAATCACTTATAATCAGCCGTGGCTTCCCCAAAACAATCCTGGGAACTGTAGATTGTTTAAGAATGCTGAGAGTTGTTAGGAGACCACTTACAGAGCTACCATTCCCAGGATTCTGTAGGGGAAATGATTCACAAACCAAGAATTAAGCACACTCCAAAGACATCAGAGATATAAGGTGTATATACAGTAATATTGTATGCAATATATTTCTTGTCATTCTTCAATTTGTTCATCCATTTATTTATTTTCTTAGCTCTGAAACATCATACTTCCAAGATACAAGAGTTCTCTGACCTTACTTACGTTGAAACGTTTGGCTTTCGAGGTGAAGCTCTGAGTTCTCTGTGTGCGTTAAGGTAGGACCCTTCTCTGCTAAGTGCAGAGCTTCTAGCTAAAGCGGTTTGTAGATCTCACACTGCAATCCTTTCCCATTTCTGTAAGAATTCTAGAGCAGAATAGGAGCCTGAGTTAAAAAGAGAGAAGAGAGTTAAATCAAATATTTTAAATTTAAAATGGTTGGATATGTGAGTTGTTTTTAGTCTGGTAATTTTTATTCACTAGTAACAAACACTTATTTGATCTTCCTACAGTGACATTTCCATTATTACTTGTCATAAGTCTGCAAAGGTTGGAACACGCCTGGTATTTGACCACAGTGGGAAAATCACTTTAAGAACCCCCTATCCTCGACAGCAGGGAATGACTGTCATTGTGCAGCAACTATTTTATACCTTGCCGGTACGACATAAAGAGTTTCAGCGCAACATAAAGAAGGTAGGAACAGCTTGCTAACAACTTTGTTTTAAAGAATGAAAGTAAGAAATCCTTATGAGGGCAAGGGTCATTGGAGAGTGGTGAATAAAGGTGGGGCTTTACCAGGTGGTAAAGTCATAGGAAGGATCCAAAAACAAATGTGAAACTAGTTCCAGGTAAGGCCATACCTGCCTTCACAGAGATGTCTTACTGGCACACAGAGTTCATTTAAAGGGGGGGGATATTGAGAAAAGACACCTTTTATCCGGTCTAGTTTGACTTATAAATGAGAGAGCAGAGGCCCGCAAATACACTAGCAAGGTATGCAAGTTTAGGGAACTCTTAACAGCAAAAATACTTGACCTTGGAGATCAGTGATCAGTATTTTTGGAACTCTCTGTTGCATACTATAGAGCCTTTGAAAAGAGACTGAATAATCAGACTAAGCACTGATTTTTGTTTTCTATCTTTCATTTTATCTACCTTTATTGTAATTCTGGAAATTTCTCTCATGCATCTGTCATTTATGAATTCTAGCTTTGACTTTTACAAAATTAATAAAAAATGTTATACCGTGCTGGAAACCCTAGAAGAACTCATTGTAGTTTTTTGGAATTAAAAAAAACTGAATGAGGTGGGAGTGGGGAATCCATGGCTACATTAGGCATTACAGGCTAAATCTCACCTGTCACAAATAGGTTATGCTATATAAATGTTTAATGGTGACTTGATGGTCTTTAACATTTAAACTGGATGCACTCAGATATCTTTTCATTCCTTTACATTCTGGAGAGTGTAAAACTCTGGATAAAGGTAATTGACTAGCACTCAGTATGTTAGCATGCGATTAGAATACTTAGGGTATTTTTTTCAAAACTTCAAACCTGGAAGACTACTTATATCTGTTGCCAAGTTTTGCATAGGTTTTTGCGCTGACACACAGAGTGTCTTCTCTAAAGAAAAAGGAGCTTTGTTGGAATTTTCTTATAGAAAAATTGCTATAAAAACTGTTTGTTAACCTGCCATTATTAAATGGGCTCCAATAGCAGCAGTAGTGATAATATTTAACACTTATATAGTTCTATAGAGTTTAAATTGCTGCACATGCATTTATTTTACAGCATACAACACCCCTGATAGGTAGGTCAGTGTTATCTCCGTGTTGCAGCTGAATGGCAGAGACTGAGAAAGTGATAGCTTACCTAAGGCTATCTGATGAGATAGCAGACACAGGTTTAAATTAAAGGCTTCATTATTATTTAATGTATAAATGCCGTTTATATATATGTCTCAAGGTGATTTACAGTTGTATCATAACAGCACAAAAAACAACTGAAAATAGGTTGAAAAACAATGCAAAATGAACACCTAAGACCAAGACATTTTCATCCTGCTGAAAACGCTTTCTGAAACATAAAAAAATCATTTCTGGAAAATACAGAGATTCTATCTTATCTTGACAGTAATGCTGTTTACAAAATGGGCAGTCACACTTTGTGGTTCTTTGCTCAATATTTTAACCAATTCTATTTGCCACTTCCTTGTTATATTCTGTGTAATGAGGCAGGCTAGTAAGCCATGGTGCTTCAAGGTGGGGAAAAATGGCAATGATCACAAATAAGAGTTTTAAAAACAAGTTGTTAATGGAACCTTTCCTGTCTGTATAAGCATGTTGCATTATGTATTCTCTAGAAAATCATAATCTTCTTTTGTTTTTTTACCAGGAGTATGCAAAAATGGTTCAGGTATTACAAGCGTACTGCATCATTTCCACAGGAGTTCGAATTAATTGCACCAATCAAGTTGGCCAAGGGAAGAAGCAACCTGTGGTATGCACCAGTGGGAGCTGTACCTTAAAAGAAAACATTGGAGCAGTATTTGGACAAAAGCAGGTATTACTACAACAACTGCTTCTACTCCTACTATTAATGATTTGAAGAAATTGCTGCTGCTACTACTATTACAGTTTATGATTGGTACAATTATTAATTTGGAAAAAAGTTGTCCCACACAGCCACAGCATGCCAGATCGAATTAAACAATAGTTTAAAATACATGTGGAAATCAATTTTTCTGGCTGACTCACCCACATAGCCCCACATTGGGTTATCATGTTCTAGCAGCCCAGGCAGGAAATCTCTGTTAATGGGATGCGCCTCCTCCTTTCCCTCTCAGCATCTCCTTTGTTTCAGTTTTGATTTTCTGCCAGCCCATGCAAATGTCTTTGTTCCTTCTCCATCTTTGGTTACTTGCTATAGTATTTTCTACTGTTTTTCCACTCTGCTTTTTTATTGCAATGTCAGCATTTCTCCTCTTCTTGCTATATAAAAGGGGGGGAAATTGTTCACTTTACTTTCAGCTTCCTTTCTTTTCCCACCATCTTCTCCCTTCCTCTTGCCTATGGGCCTGATGGGAAAGCTGAAAGAAGAAGAAGCTCCTCAGAAGAGGAATCAAAGAATCTTGAGGAAAGTGGCAAAAGCTACGGCTAAATCAGCAACCTCTCTCATGGAGCATGCTTAGTGCCCAATCAGGGACGCTGCCTCAGGAGTTGACCTGAGCACAGCAGATAGCTCCTTCAGAGGCATCAAGGGCGATGAACCTGGCTCTCCAGCAATCGCCAGGGGAGACTCTCCCAGAGCCAGAAGGGAGAGGGAGCACCTCTGTATGAGCCATTTCCCCCCTGTGTCCCAACCTGAGTGAGAGCTCTTTCTCAGTGTTGGAGTTGGAAGGCATTACTATTGATGACTGCCAGAGGCCCTCAGCAGCCCATGTGAGTGAGATTCATTATGCCCCATCAGGAGAGATGCACTATTTTGCACCTTTGGAGTTTTCTAGGTCACTTCACTCCACTCAAGTGGTTGGTATTCAAGGCTCAGAACTGAAAATTCCAGGCCTCCCTTGTCTCTAGGCTTTGTCAAGGCTATTAAAGAGGCACTTGGTAAGGAAGCAGATGGTAAGCAGAGGCATAAGTCCTGGAAGCATAGGAAGTAGAGGGTTCCTCATCCCCCCCCCCGAAGTAAAACCAAGAGGTCTCATAAGAGAACTAAGAAGGCAAAATCAGATTCCCCAGAGAACTCTTTGGAGTTATCCCCTAGGAACTCGCCTCTACCTAGGGTGACTGGTGGGGGGGCGCCCCAGCTTCCCACCACACCAGACGGGAGGGGCACCAGAGAATCCACCAGTGGGGGTACAAGCTGTAAACATCCCAGAAGGTGATCTTACTGTTCCAGATGTTAATCTGCAGAGTCTTCCATACTCCCTGACCCCACCCCTAGTGGTGCTTGGGAGGAAGGAGAGACAGTGGAGACCCATGTCCGACTAGGAGGGTGCCCGCTCCTGAGCAATGCCTTTCAAAGAAAAGATGGGCCATTTTTTCAGAAAGTCCTTTCTACCTTAGGACTAAAACATTCAGAACACAACCCAGAGGAACCCCTCCCCTTAAAGGGGTGGTGGTCCTTTCTCATTTGGTGATATCTTCTAAGTCCATCTTATGAGTCGTTTAAAAGATTATAGTGGAAGGAGATGCCCCCTTAGAATCATAGAATAGTACAGTTGGAAGGGGCCTATAAGGCCATCAAGTCCAATTCCCTGCACAATGCAGGAATCCAAATCAAAGCATTCCTGACAGATGGCTGTCTAGCTGCCTCTTGAATGCCTCCAGCGTCGGAGAGCCCACTACCTCTCTAGGTAATTGGTTCCATTGTCGTATGGCTCTAACAGTTCGGAGGTTTTTCCTGATGTCCAGTCAAAATCTGGCTTCCTGCAACTTGAGCCCATTATTCTGTGTCCTGCACTCTGGGATGATTGAGAAAAGATCCCCGCCCTCCTCTGTGTGACAACCTTTCATGTACTTGAAGAGTGCTATCATATCTCCCCTCAGTCTTCTCTTCTCCAGGCTAAACATGCCTAGTTCTTTCAGTCTCTCCTCCACCAATACAAAATTCACAATGTGTGCGAATGCACTAATTTAATGTATAAGGCTGCTACCTCCCTCTCTTTGGTGCCCATGGCTTGCCTCATAAGGATCTCCCAAGTAATGGCTGATCTGGATGTGATCACTACCAAATTCTGACCTTACTGTGTAAATTGATGAGGCCCCAGGAGTTTGTCAGATGTTTTCCTGGATGCACTGATTTTCATGGCCAGAAATCTGGCTGCTAACATTGTTGATATGAGAGCCCTCTGACTTATTGAATAGTTGACAGTCCTTCTAGAAAAAATCTGGCTGCGGCACCTTTCAAAGGATTCAGTCTCTTGGGGGAGAAAACTTACATAAAATCCTAGTTGAGATAAAAGACATGCTATATCTTTGTCCCTGTGCCCCCCGCAAAAGATAAGCATCCTAATAAAAGGCCTTGCTATTCCTTTCACCCCACAAAGAGGAGGTTTTCATTACAGGGGCTTTTGTGGACAGAGACCAGCCTGAACCAATTAACGTTTCATCAGAAATGCAGCCTTCATCAACCCCAAGCCTGGTCCCAGCCAGCCCTATCGGGAATAAGTTCTGATGCCAGGCCCCAGAGGTCAGAGGCAAGCTGCAGGAGTTTGCCCGGGTTTGGCAGCAGACAACATCAGATGTATGGGTAATACAGACACTGTCTCAGGGACTCAAACTGGAACTCTTCTCTCTTCCACTCAATCATTTCTACCCCATTCCAGTCTTCAAGGACTGGGTCAAGACTTGCAACATGTCATAAGAAATAGAAAACCTCCTATTGGGAACGATAGAGCTGGTCCTAGTGGGGGAGGAGGGGTTGGGAGTCTACTCCACCTGTTCCTAGTCTCCAAGAAAAAGGGGGCCTCTTGAGCTGTCTATAAGATCTGTCATCAGATCTCTCGTCAATATATTTTTAGAGGTGGTTCTGTATGGGAACGGAGGCATGACAATTTGGAGATTTTCTTGCATCCATACACCTTAGGAGGCCTACCTCCATGTCCCAATATTCCCAGCTCATAAGAAATGTCTCAGATTCACATATGCAAACAGACATTTTCAGTAGAAGGAAATGCCGTTGGGCTTACCTCAGCACTGTGAGTGTTCACTGAACTTGGTGTCACAGCAGCAGAAAGTTCACATATTTAGACAACCTCTTGATCAGGTCTCTGTCACAAGGAGATCTTGAGTGTCTGCTGAAGTGCCTGAGGAATCCTCACCAATGTTGAGAAGAGCCACCTTGTTTCTAAGGTTTAACTCCGTGGTCTTAAGGCTTGGCCAGAATGGAACTGAAATAAAGGAGATGCTGAGAGGGAAAGGAGGAGGAGCATTCAAATTGACAATAGAGATTTCCCGCCTGGGTTGCTAGAGCATGATAACCCAATATGGGGCTATGTGGGTTTCTTCTGCCGGAGAAAGATCCTTCACGGTAAGTGACCAACGTTCCATTTTGTAGATTCTTTTTGGCAAAATACTACACCCCACCTTTTTTTTCTAACTTTCCTTTGATCTTTCATTGCAAATCTCTTTTGAAACTCAAGGGTGGGTTCAAAAACTACATGCAAGGTAGCTCACAATCTCACATTTTCAGTTAAAATATATTATGGTCCTACACATACACTTAAATATACTTTTCAGTGCAAAGAAAGTGAATTGCACAGACCCAAGAAATGTTTAAAGCAGAGGGAGCTAACCCTTTTTTGGCCCCAAGGCTGCATTTATCCTTGGTCAAGCCTCTGAGGGCTGTGTGTCAGCAGTGGATGTGGCCTCTACACACACTCTTGCGCACGCATGTATACAAACCCAGAGGATGTAACGTCACCTTCCCCACTCCTCAGCTGATTCATACAGATCAACTAAAGCTAGGTTATTGCCCTCTCTCTGCTCATCAGATGATTCATCTCAGTTAGGTTGCTAGTCTCTGCCCACATCAGTACTATGTCTATTTTAACTTCTTTCAGTTTTGCTGCCACCAAAATCAGTGGGGTCTTGGCAGGAGTGGGAGTCATAAAAATTTGTTTGGGGAGCCAGATCAGGCCCCTGAACTGTTGAGGGGTAGGGGTAGCCACCCCTGGTTTAGAGGTTTGTTTCACTTCTTGCTGTCAGTCAGTTTGAAAAGCATTAAAACCTGCTCACTATCCTGCATCAAGGAAAAGAAGCTATAAGTTACCAGCATGGCAATGATTTAAGCATTCTCTTGTCTCTCCAAACATCTAAGGATTGTGGCCAAATGCTAGTCCTACTCAGAGTAGACCCACTGAAGTGATTGGAAATGACTGACTTATATTCAGTGGGTCTACTGTGAGTGGGACTAGCAATGGATACAATCCTAATTATTTTGCTAAAACCATCCTATGCCGAGAATAACATATCTATTAATCATGCAGTTTTAAATTTGTTGGAATAACTTGCAGTGAAATCATATCTACTCATAAGTAAGTTCTATTGTGTTTAATGGAGCTTACTCCTATATAACTGAATTCAGAATTGCAGCTGTGTTCTGCTATAATTCCAGAATTTAGCATAGGTGTGGGAAACCTTTGGCTCTCCACATGTTTCTGAACTACAACTCCCATCATCCCTGGTCATTGGCCATGCCTGCTGGAGCTGATGGGACTTGTAGTTCACCAACATCTGGAGGGCCAAAGGCTCCCCAACCCTGATTTAACATAATGTGGGAAAGACTGTATGTAAAGGGCCAGGGATAAAGGACAGCTGATGGAGAGAGTGAGGGTCAAGAACTAGGTACACAAAGTAAGAATCCTGCTAACTACTCTTTCTTTTCAGGTTCAAAGTGTGGTTCCTTTTGTTCAGTTGCCTCCTAGTGATGCTGTCTCTGAAGAATATGGTGTAAATCCTTCTGATATGCCAACCAAACTTTATACGTAAGTGGAAGATTGTATGTATTCCACAATCTGTGTAGCTTTCTTATGTTTAGTGACTTAGGGTGCAGTCCTAACCTCAGTTACCTTGGAGTAAGCCCCATTTAATTCAATGGAATTTATCTCTGAGTAGACATGTCGAGGCTTGCAGCCTTAAAAGTTCAAGGTCCAAGGTGTGTGTCAGCTTCTAAAATATTGGTCTTAATTGCCATTCAGAACCAACCGAGGAGAATGCATGATTACTGTGTTCTTATTTTATTTAAGTGTTTAACAAGAAGGAGTAAATTAGGCTTAAAGGAAATGAGGCCACAAGGTCCCTTGTTGGAGTCCTGGGTCATTTGACAGGTGTGCTATCCATGCCTGACATGTCAAGATACTTGTCTGAAAAAGAATTCAGCTTGGAGTAGTCATTCCCCACAGTTTAAGGGCAATTTGAATGAAAAAATGAACGTAGTAACCTTTTATATTTAAGGAAGTGAAAATATAGTAGGGCCCCACTTTTCAATGCCCTGTTTTTTGGCATTCTGCTAATACTGCGCCAGTGGGGCGATCAGCTGTAGCACGGGGAGCTTCAGGGGCCAAGCGGCTGGAGCTCCCCACGCTACAGCTGATCGCTGTTAGCTGGAGTGTGGTGGCTGGACCTTCCCATGCTACCGCTGGAGCGCGGGGAGCTCTAGCCACCGCGCTCCAGCTTACAGCAATCAGCTGTACTGTACAGCTGGTTGCACCACTTTCCAGTGATTTTTGCTTTTCGGCGGGGGTCTGGAACGTAACCGCCATATGAGTGGGGACCTACTGTAGTTGTTTTCTGGATACGGGTAGACCTACAGTCACAGATTAAGAACCTGTGGAGAAAGGCCCATCTCTTTATTTTTTGTTTTTTAAAAAAGCCGTAATTGCCTATCTTCCTCACTAGTCATTACATAGCAGCCTACCTGTTGCATTTGAAGCATTCTCTATGTCCATAGGGCAGGATTTCCTCCTGATGGTTTTGCCTATCTCTCCCAGTTCTCACTTTTGACATGCACCTTCTTGGGCCACTGGGGCCCTGCACCAATCCATCTCTCCAGGTACGCCTCAGCATCCATCTTGGTCATGCCATCCCAAGTGTCAAAGCTCTCCCTTAGACATGTGCCCAAACCTACATGGTCATGCCTGATTGGAGGGCTGAAGTCTCCCACTGAACCCTTCCACTTGTTCTACAGGGTTCAACATGAGAATTACTCCCTATGAAAATGTTTCATATTTAGAACATTCTGGGTGACATTTGCTTCTCACAAGAAAGTTTTGAGATCAGTCAACTTAGGTTGTTTAGTAAGGTTTTTTTAATGCTACCTTTCTGTTTTCTCCCCTAATGACTCTATCTCAAATCTAATTTGGAACTTGTGGATTTGACTGCATAACTCTGACAACTCAAGGATCTTTTCCCGGCATGACAGACCAGGCTTCCATGCTACATGTTCTGAGCAAGGAAAATTAGGGGAAAACAGGCTGAACTCATTCAGCAATGACTGAGGAGTTGGCTGGAGGTTGCTCTTTCCTGGGCTGAAAGTTAACCTGCAACTCTTGTAGTTCCTCTTGCTCAAAAGTTAGGCTAAATTGAGAAGTGGCAGCAGACTTGTTGGGGTGTTGCAGGTAGGCTATGAACCAACAACAGCTGGGCATCTCCTCAAATCCCAGCTTTAGTCTGTTTTAAAAATGTGTGTGTCAAATTGCACAGCTTTTCCTATGCCTTGCTTCTTTCGAACCATATTATTGACGTATCAACTTTAAACAGTATCACAGGGTTTGTTTCCCGTTGTGATCATGGCATTGGAAGGAGTTCCACGGACAGGCAGTTCTTCTTTATCAACCAGCGCCCATGTGATCCAACCAAGGTAGAGCTCTTTCTTGTAACATGTATGATGCTTTATTTTTTACTTTTTCCCACATTGAGCCTCTAGTTTGTCTTTCCATCCACGGTATCATAGAAGCAATGAGCAAATAAAATGTTTTACTTAGATTGAATTGCAAAAAGCACAAATGGAAGCCTGTCTACAGCATGGTTTTCTTTTCTGGACAGGTTTCCAAAGTTGTGAATGAAGTGTACCACATGTACAATAGACACCAGTATCCGTTCATTGTTCTTAACATATGTGCAGATTCCGGTGAGTCACACACATTTCTGTGGAAAAATGTTAAAGAAAAAGTATGTTACAGGTGCTGTTGAGTAGCATTTGGGGTTAATAATCTGAATCTTGACACTTCGATAGGAAGTAAATCTCCTTGCTTCCAGTACTGTTCTGAGCTCGTGGTTCGGAAACCCACTTTCCCAGACAGTCAACTCAATCTCTCTTTTAATCAGAACTATTTTATTAAACCAGAAAACACAAAGGTACACAGAAACTTCAAAGAAAGTGTACAGTCACCCACACATGGATTAAAACTAGTGATGGTGATGATGATGATGAAGGTTGATAGCAGGTAGGATATTGTAGGATTGTTGAAAAGGTAGATTCAATGGAGGAGAGGTACCTTCTGAGCAGAGCTTGGAAAAGTTACTTTTTTGAACTACAACTCCCATCAGCCCCAGCCAACATGGCCACTGGATTGGGCTGATGGGAGTTGTAGTTCAAAAAAGTAACTTTTCCAAGCTCTGCTTCTGAGAGAGACAGCTTCTGGAAGAGGTAATTCTGGCAGAATATCTTCTGAGAGAGAGGGGGAGGGAGGGAGGGAGGGAGAGGGAGTGTTGTCCTCTGGGGCTACTAGGCCTGCTGCTAGCTTCACTGACGACTGAAACAAACTGAGGCAGGTTTTAGAGGGAAAACTAACTAACCAATTAAAGAGAGGGGTGATGTCACCTGACAAGAAGTTACTGTGAGGCTAAGGGAGCATAGAGACAGACCTCTAGAGTTCCATAACTCTAACCTAATAAATGCCTTATTTAGCACAACAGAAGGAGTCTCTCTATATACAATTCTAAACCCTGTGGAGGCAGCACAGGTACTTTTAAGATTAGTTGCTAATAAGCCATTAAAAAAACTACACACCAAGCCTAGCCTTTTGCTTTCCCATTAATAAAAGTTTGATATGCTGAAATCAACAGGTGAAACTTTTCACTGTGTGGAGCTTAACCAACCCTTTCTGGTAAAAAGCAACTAGAGAGCTATAGTTCAAAAGCTGATTAGCCTACTTCAAGTAAACGTGTTTTTTAGTATTGTGATGTAAAATTATATATATTCTCTCTCCCCTCCCCCCCCGAAGACTGTTAGTCTTAAAATTAACACTGTTGATAAGAGTCTAGAAACTGATTAGAGATCTTCTAGATCAGAGATGGGGAATCCTCCCCCCAACACAATGGTTTGTTTAGCACGTAATGCTAAACCATGGTTTATTAGATTTATTTGTTTTATTAAATTTCTATCCTATCCTTCCTCCCAAAGTACCTAAGGCTTTATTTATTAAACCATGACTTGGCATTATGTGTGAACCCTGCCTAGCAGCTTAATTGGTTTGTTTACTGCCAAAAACCCACAATCTGAAGCCACGGTTTGTTGGCTTACACATGCTGGTTTGTTTTAACAATGGCTTGGAATTGCACGTGTACTCAGCACCCTTCCTTAACCATGATTTGTTTACTCAACTCCAGATGCTCACCATACTACAAAGGCACAAGACAGAAGTTAGCTTGAAAACAAACCAAACTTTGGAAAAGGTTTGCTTTATTGTCTGTAGGACAACTTGTTGTAGATTCTGAAACATACTAACTTGTTAACTTGTCATTCCTGAAAGGTACCATGGCTTAGTGTTTGTGAAACAAGCCCCTATAATTTTGTTCTTGTTTTTAGAATGTGTTGACATCAATGTGACACCCGACAAAAGGCAAATATTGCTGCAGGAAGAGAAACTTTTATTAGTGATTCTAAAAACTTCAATGATGGGAATGTTTGGCAGTGATGTCAACAAACTTATCATCAATCAGATTTTGCCAGATGTTAAAGGTAGGAATGACAAGAGCCAAATGACAGGAACCAAATCCCTCTCCATATTAAGATATCTAAACTTTTAAAAGTGCATTGTCGACATTGTGATCACTTGGTTTAAGTAAATCTTCTTGATTTTCTTAGGCTACACACAGTGTATCTTTTCTCACAAGTAAGCCCAGTTGGCTTACTCCCAATAACCTGTGCTTAGAATTGCAGCCACATTCAGTAAGGCAAGCTCAGAGTAAGACAAGCACAGTTTTAATGTGACTATTTACAGTGCCTTACTGGTTTATTTCAGCCTGTTTAAAGTCTCATTGACAAGGCATCATACAGGAATACTTCTCTTCTGCTACATATGAAATGAAGTCCTGTGTTTTCACAACATGGCTGTAGTTTATGTTCTCCTAGTTTGGGGGACCTCCAGCCCACAGGCCTCATTAGGCCCAGCATGTTTTTTCCCCAGACCACACCTACCTACCCCACAGTTGATGTCATACATGATATTGGGTGTGGGGCATGTAGAGATGCAATTGATAATGCACAATTAGGAGACTTAAAGTGTGCTCCTGATTTTGCTTTGGCAACAGAGGCTTGCTGTCACAGCCTATCAGCTGATTGACAGTGAATGTAAGCCTGCTGGGATTGACTAAACAACTGAATTACCTGTGGGGTCATGCAGGCTTGGAGTCATCACCTATCAGCTGATAGGCACTAACTTCAAGCCTCACTTGATGGGTTGGATTTTCTTTTGTATCGCAGCTTGTAATGCCAAGCAAGCAGAGATCAGCCCATCTCAATGGTTCACCAGCGTTGGAGGAATCCAAGAGCCAGCCAGTGAACTGTATCCAGTTCTCTACCCCTGCCGTTCTTTCTGTAATGGAGCATATGAATTAGGGCCTTGATTTATTCCTGTAAGTTAACTTTTACATTGCAGTTTAAAACTCTTCTCACTCTTTCTTAGAAAACTTCAAAAAAGCCCTTCAAGAAGAGGCAGAAACACCTGCCTTGGAAATGCCGTGTGGCTCCTTACCTCAGAATCTGAGCAGAAAAGAGCAAACAGCAGTGACTGTAGCCAAACTTAGGGAGTCCTTTTCCCTCCATCAAATAAAAAAGACCACTTTTCAGGGTTCCAAAAATATCAAGAGACAACAAGGGTCTCCTGCGCAGAGAGAACCCCAGACTTTCTTCAACGTTTTGTGTTCTACAGATAGGAAGACTGGCTTGACCAAAGTGGTTAAGTGTGGAAGTGAGGAGGATTCAAGCAAAAATCTCAAGAAATCAGCAGAAGATACAGATTCTGGTTGTGGTAGCATCTCGACAGAGTTGGATGTGGATTTAAGCACTCCAGAAATTGGTAGCTGTTTCAGCTGTGAAAGTGCAGCTAGCTCTCCTCCTGAAGAATTCCATGTTTCCAGAGAAAAAATTCAAAGTTTTGGTCTTGAGACAAATGGGCACTTCTGGGGAGCTGCATACGAGTTGAACCAAAGCAAGGGGAGTGAGTTATCCCAGCAGGCTAACAGTTCATCCCCAAAAGTGAAACCTTTGAAGATCAGCCCGTCTCTTTCCCAGGTGGCCAGTTCATCAGAGACTAAGAACGATCAGGGTCCTGCAGTTCTTTTACAGTATGACATACATGTAGAAGTGAAAAAGAAAACTGTGCCACTAGAGTTCTCTATGAACATGCTGACGAACAGAGTAAAGAAGTTAATTCTTCAACACAAGAAGAATGAGGTGGTGCTGACGTATAGGAAATTTAGAGCAAAAATTAGCCCAGGAGACAATAAAACAGCAGAAGATGAATTAAGAAAAGAAATAAGGTATCTTAGACTACATTTTAATTTCCATATTGATAAATAATGGCATCTCTTTGGATGATGGGGAAGGTGAGGACTTAATGCTAAATGCTTTAACCCTGGGATGAGAGTAGTAAATCTGGAGTATTGTCTGTGGCCAGGAAATTGTCTCCAGATTAGCTGAAACTATTTTCCTGTCATAGGCAGTTGCCTTATACTGAGTCAGACCACTGGTCCATCTAGGTCAGTACTGTCTACATTGACTGGCAGTGGCTCTCAAAGGTTTCAGGCAGGAGAAACTTCCCTACCTGAAGATGCTGGGGATTGAATCTGGGATCTTCTACATGCAAAGCAGATGCTCCACCATGAGCGATGGCTTTTCCCTGTCCACTGTGAGCTGCCATTGCTTTCCCTCCTAGCTCTCCCCCCGCCACCCATGCAGGCTCCAGTGTGCACCTCAAGCTCGCACTGCTTCATTATGAAGGGCAGCTGCTCAGTGGGGATGTTAATACAAATCTGCCCTTGACAATGAAGTGAATTATGTTATTACATATATATCCCACCCTTCCTCCAAGGAGCTGAAGGTGACTCACAAACATGGTTTTCCCCCTCCTGGTTTTATCCTCAACAACCCTGTGAAGTAGCTCATTTAGGCTGAGAGACAGTGACTGACCCAAGGTCACCCAGTGAGCTTCATGGTCAAGCAGGGGTTTAACGACCCTAGTCTCCCAGGTCCCAGTTCAACATTCTAACCATTGCACTACGCAGTGAATGTACACTTCCCTACCCACTGTGATGTTCACTGGCACTTTTTGGAACAAGGTACTATTCTTTTATGGCAGGGGTGGCTGGGAACCTGTGGTTTTCCATATATTGTTGGACTCCAGCTCCCATCAGCCAGCATTGCCAATGGCCAAGGGCGATGGAAGTTGAGAGTCTAGCAATATCTGGAGGGCTGCAAGTTCCCATACCCCACCCCGCAGAAGATAAAGCACATGCCAGATTTTAACCTGCTCATTTTTCCCTCCTGTATACAGGAAAGAGATGTTTGCTAAAATGGACATAATTGGCCAGTTCAATTTAGGATTTGTAATAGCCAAGCTGGACTCTGATCTCTTCATAATTGATCAACATGCTTCAGATGAGAAATACAACTTTGAGATGTTACAAGAGCACACTGTTCTACAAGGGCAGACGCTGATCACGTGAGTGTCTGAGATGAACAATTGCTCAGCACAGTCAATGAAGACCCTTCCATTGCTACCAGTTTCATTGCTTTTTACTATATGGCATTTTTTTCTTAGAGGTTTCTGTGGATGTTCAGTGAGCAGAAGAGCAGGACACAAGTACTAAATTTTGGTTGAATGCTAGTGACTGGAGAAACATATTTTACCTTGTGCTTTTTAGAGGAAGCATCCACTTGAAGTGGAATTAGATTCATCTAACAGATAACAAGGCCATTTGAATGGAAACTGATTCAAATGGGGGTGTTTTAAGTGGCCCAGGGGACAACAAGACCCTGGTCTTTTGTGGCAGGTTCTGGATCTCTTGTTTGTCTCCCCCCCCCTCCATTTTTTAAAAACGTAATTTGTTTTTGTGTTTTTAACTTATAGGGTGTCTAGGTGCCCTGCAAAGCAACCCACCTATCTATATAAATTAACATATGCAAATTAATGTCATGGACATGTCCCCCAAAACCTTTAAGTACCTACCAACATAATCAGGCTAGAATTAAAGAGTGAAAATTAACCACAGGTATGATGGACTTTACTGCCTTTGGGAGCAATCCAACTCAACCTTCTGCCGGACTAGTGAGTTGGGTGCAATGGATCCCTGGCGGCACCGGGTGGCTCCCGGACTGCTCCTGGCTCCGCTAGCAGCAGCCCTGCACCACAGAGGAGATGTGCCTTCTCCAGGAGCCTTCTAGCACTACTGAAGGTCTGCCAGGGATAGCCAGCCCGGCAGATGCCAGACCAGCAGAAGCTGACAGAAGGCCCCAAAACAGGGCATTCCAGAGGTGGGGGGGGGACTTATGCAAGATCCTTTTCGCATTCAGAACCCTCCCCTGGATCCCAACCCTCCTTTGAACTCGTTTTTAAAAAATCCCATTCAGGCTTACAGGGAGCGCTTAATCCCTGGGAGGCCTGTTGGCCAGAGCCAGTGCTTTCTGACTGGCTTGTGTGTGCAGCTGCTGGCACAGCCAGGATTCAGTGGAGCAGCAGCTCCCAAACAGGAGGAGGATCCTGCCGAGCTTTCCGCCAGCTCTTCCTTTGCCTGTCCCCCCCTCCATCAGCTGCCCAGCAGTTGGATTGCTCCCTTT
Source organism: Rhineura floridana (assembly GCF_030035675.1). Classification (NCBI taxonomy): domain Eukaryota; kingdom Metazoa; phylum Chordata; class Lepidosauria; order Squamata; family Rhineuridae; genus Rhineura; species Rhineura floridana. The sequence goes on from NC_084496.1 coordinate 15,835,101, forward strand.
GAAATTTTAAAGTTTAGCTATCTTTACATTTTAAGTTCCTACGAATGATAGGCTGAGGCTACATACACACCTTCTTAACTTAAACACATTTAAATTTAAAGCGCATGGCTTTCTCTGCAAGAATCCTGGGAGCTGTAGTTAACTTCACAAAGTTATAACTTCACAAAGTTATAACTTCACAAAGTTATAACTTCACAAAGTTATAACTTCACAAAGTTATAACTTCACAAAGTTATAACTTCACAAAGTTATAACTTCACAAAGTTATAACTTCACAAAGTTATAACTTCACAAAGTTATAACTTCACAAAGTTATAACTTCACAAAGTTATAACTTCACAAAGTTATAACTTCACAAAGTTATAACTTCACAAAGTTATAATTCCCAGTACCCTTAACAAACTACATCTATTTACATTTATTTGGAGAAGTCATGTATTGCATGTATGGTATACAGCCTTAATGTGAGAATGGAACCTCTGGTCTGTGATATGTATGAAGTTCAGCTGGGTTATCCCAAATCTTTTTCTCTGGACTTAAGAAATATGACTGTTTTCAAATTGTTTTTTAATTAATTAAGTAGCCTTTCACTGTGAAGAATGTTAAAATATCTCCTCTTGATCTTTGGAGGAGACAAATTTGCCAGGATGTGTCAAGAGGAAAGGCCACGTAGTTTGACTGTTTAGTTGTCACACTAACCTCAGATGTATCTGGGTGTTTTTTTTTTGTCTCCCATTATTTCAGGCCTCAGAATCTTAATTTAACTGCTGTAAGTGAAAGTATTTTGATGGAAAACATGGACATTTTCAGAAGAAATGGATTTGATTTTGTTGTTAATGAAGATGGTGAGTTTCTGCCTAAATAGGATGTAAACAATAACACCTGGCTAATACCTGGGGTCCAAAAATCCACAGACGTTTCTGTGCCCAAGTGTGGGTTGGACTCATGCTCTCACACACCAAAGTGAAGCAGTGCATAACATACCTTGGGAGGTGGTGGGCTCTCCAGCACTGGAGGCATTTAAGAGGCAGCTGGACAGCCACCTGTTGGGTATGCTTTAAACCTGGGTTCCTGCATTGAGCAGGGGGTTGGACTCGATGGCCTGATAGGCCCCTTCCAACTCTTTTATTTTGTGATAATACAATCCTTTGCATAGCTACTTGAAAGTAACTTCCATTGAACTTGGTGTTGCTTCCTTTTGACTGCATTGGTTCAAGTTGTAAAGCACATTGAGCTTTAAGATGAGCTTTAACAAAAGATCTTCAGCCAGCTGAACCACAACCTTTAGTTTTTAATTAGAAATGTAAACAATCTTGCAAAGGAAGTATGACCATATAATTATTTTTTATTTACTGTTTACATATTTACAATCCATACTTCCATAAGAATATATCAAGGAGAATAGAGATGTAAAGGTCCAGGAAAAAACAGGAACAAAAAATTTCTCCCCCTCCCTGAATTTTTCTGGTTTTTCCCCTAAAAGTTGGGTCAAAACAGGAAAAAACCATTTTCTTTTATTTGTCCAGTTTTTTTCTGCGCCTTCACATCTCTAAAGCAGAATATAGCATATGCAAATAAAGTCAGTAAAAACCATAAAACATCATTAAAAACATCAGTCAAAATCAATAAATACAGATGGTTTGAAAAGAAAATTCAAATTGCAAAGGCCTGTCTAAATATAGTTTTCACAAGATGTCCAAAAGAAGAGAGGTGGTTCCTGCGGAACCTCTACTAGTAGGGAGTTCCACAGGCCAGGGCCTGTAACAGTAAAGGCTCGATCCCTGGTGAAGGTCAGCCAAATCTCGGGGACATAGGGAACCACCAAAACTACTAGCATGAAGTAGGAACCCCATCCAAGAAAAGGAAAGATGTATCCAGCCTCTGTTTAATTTATTTTTTTCATTCTCCGACTTCCTCTTTGGTAATATAAATATAACATGGAAGTCTTATTATCGCCTCACTTACTTGACAAAGCAAGGAAGGTCCATGAGTTGCTCTAGCAGGTGCTGTTGCTCCTGTCCTGAAAAAGCTTTGTTTCCCCTCTACTACACTTCTGGAGATTCCTTGGTTTTACTTTCATCTACTTACATCCTAATAGAACTGTGGGCTAACTTCATTTATTATAGTAATGGCTTTCCTTCGCTTAAGCAGCATAGATGAAGGAGCCAAACAGGTGGGCCCAGTACTGTGGTTTCTTTCTATAATACTATTCTCCATTCTGAAGAGCAATTGGCATTCACATAGGACATAACTAGGGTATTATGGATCCTTCATGTTACAACAGTATGAAGCAAGGCATGGGAAGGCGGGTCCCATGTTGTTACAGTAACATACAAAGCAGTCCTGAGTGCAACCTCTCAGATGTGATATTTATGCAAAGAAAAACAGGAAATCCCCTGCGTTGTACTTTATATTTTTTCTACATTATTTGCTGGTCATTGACCGAAATAAACTTATTTACATTTTACATCTCTGTTTCCTGTTTAAATTGTTTCAAACTGATTTTAATATTTTATGTTTGGGACCTCATATTTATGTTTGGGTCCCAAATTTTGGGCAAGAAAACTAATTATTAATAATTTTTATATCTTACTCTTAAAGATGGGACAGCATGTATCTCTTGTTCTATTTTGAACAAGATAGAGATGTGAAGGAACAGGAAGTAAAACAGTTGTGTTTCCTGTTTTGTCCTGTGTTGAAGTCATGACCAAAATTGCATTTAACTGCAGCCAGGCCCATCTGATATCACTGTTAGATTTGTGCTCCACACTTTAAAAATCAAATTTTAATTTGAATATTAATTAAACAATCCCCCCACTAAAAATCATAGCATCAAATGATACAAATTTAAAATTATTTCCAACAGTCCCCTTAAATCAGCTTATACTCACAGAATAAAGACGCATGATGCCATCTTGGATGCTCTTTTGTTACATTAAAAGCATAAAATATTTTAAATTTTAAAATTCAGGTTTTAGTCTACAAGTGGAAGATTTTAATTTAATGTACAGTTCCTTTAAACGTAAATGGAAAAGTGTGTGTGATGTTAAAAATGTACTATTATTATTTTTACAGTGATATAACAACTATTAAATCATTCTTTTAAAACCTTCCAGCTCCTGTAACCCAAAGAGTTAAACTCATTTCTTTACCAACAACCAAAAACTGGATTTTTGGCCCACAAGATATAGAGGAGTTAATCTTCATGTTAAGCGACAGCCCTGGGGTAATGTGCAGACCTTCCAGAGTGAGGCAGATGTTTGCTTCTCGAGCATGTAGAAAGTCTGTAAGTATTGCAATCGCTATAAATATTCATTAGTTGGTGACTAGACTGTCTACTCTGTAAACTTCTTTTATCACTAATTTGCAGGTTGGCTAAATGATGTACAACAAGTGCAGGGAACCTTTGACCTGTTGCTGAACTACAACTTCCCTTAGCCCTAGCTATTGGCCATACTTGCTGGGGCTGATGGGAGTTGTAATTCAGCAACATCTCAAGGGCCAAAGGTTCCCCACACCGTATTAGTCATTTGCGCTGCCTATTTAGAGTATAATGTGCAGTTAGTGTGATTATTTTTTAAAAAATAACCAAATTCATTTTGGGTAGTATGCACACACACTTGCTAAGCTATTCTCCCCAAATCCAACTGTGAAGAGCTGAGAACAGCTAAAAGGGGAGATAATCCTTTCCCTGCATTGTAGGGATTAGTAACTGAAGGCTAAGGATGGGGAAACCTGTGACCCTCAAGAAGTTGTTGTTGTGTTGGACTGCAGTTTCCGTCATCTATGATTGTTGGCTATGCTAGCTGGGGCTAATGGGAATTACAGTCCAACAACATCTGGAGGGCCACCAGTTCCCCATTCCTGTTGTAGGACCTTGGGCTAAATCCTTCCCCCCCCCTTGCTGATTTACAGATGAAAACAAAAGTATGGAGAAAGTGGGATTTTGACTGCATTCCTGGCTTGGTAATTCACTGTAGGAGCCCATCATTATTTATTCCCTTTGAGATTAGCTCTTCAGGAAAGGTAGCTGCTGACCAGGGTTCATTGGCCTAACTATTATGGCAAATCTGGGTTGGTTGTACCACTTCAGGCTGTTGGTGGGGCTCCCTGGTTTGAATGTTCCTTCACACCATAAATAAATTCTTTAACAGGGAAAAACTAAGCTAGAGGAGTGCTGAGAGGAGACTCTTATTCCCCTGACAGAGTTCCAGTGACCAGAGTGGCTCAGTCTTCTCCCAAATAAAGGTCTATGACCCTCCTGGGAAACATGACATAGAAGGGGAAGTGTGCTGCCTCCACAGGGAGACTCCTTCCTTTGTGCTAAAGATGGTATTTATTAGGTTAGAGTTATGGAACTCTAGAGGTCTGTCTCTATGTTCCCTTGGCTTTCCAGTAACTTCCTGTCAGGTGACATCACCCCTTTCTTTAATTGATTAGTTTTTCCTGCCAAAACCTGCCTCAGTTGTTTCAGTCATCAGTGAAGCTAGCAGCAGGCCTAGTAGCGCCAGGGGCAGCACTCCTTTTTATCTCTCTCTCTGAAGTTATTCCTCTGCCAGAATTGCCTCTTCCGGTAGCTGTCTCTCTCTCTCAGAAGTTACCTCTCCTCTGTTGAATCTACTTCTTCAAAAATTCTACAATATAATTACCCGCCATCAATCTTCATCATCACCATCCTCAGTTCACCATCCCCAGAGACTGTACGTTTTCTTTGAAGTTTCTGTATACCTTGTTTTTTCTGGTTTTATAAAATAGTTCTGATTAAAAGAGAGAGATTGAGTTGACTGTCTGGGAAAGTGGGTTTCAGAACCACAGGCTCAGAATAGGCAGGATTGGAGCTTGAGATTGATAGACAAACGGTCAAGGAATACCTAATCTGAACAAGTTCAAATCAGCAGGGCTTGAAATTGCATCCTATTGAAGGAACTGGCTGAAGAACTCTCAGAACCGCTGTGCGAAATCATAGAGGACTGGTGCAGTGCCGGATGACTGGAGGAGAGCTAATGGTGTTCCTATCTTCAAAAAGGGCAAAAAGGAGAAACTGGGGAACTACAGACCAGTCAGCCTAAATCAATCCCTGGAAAAACTCTGGAGCAGATTATAAAGCAGTCAATCTGTAAGCACCTCGAAAACAATGCAGTGGTTACTAGGAGCCAACATAGATTTATGAAGAACAAATCCTGCCAAACTAATTTTTTGACCAGGTAACCTCCCTTGTAGACTGTGGGAATGCTGTGGACATAATATTTGTGGATCCACAGTTGGCTCCAGAATCGTATCAAAGAGTGCTTATCAATGGTTCCTTCTCAAACTGGGCAGATGTAACGAGTGGGGTACCATAGGGCTGGGTCCTGGGCCCAGTGCTTTTCAACATTTTTAACAACTTGGATGAGGAGGTAAAGAGCATGCTTATCAAATTTGCAGATGATGCAAAACTGGGGGGCACAGCTAATACCATGGAAGAAAAACAAAATTCAAAGGGACCTTGATAGGCTGGAGCATTGGGCTGAAACCAACAGAATGAAATTCAACAGGGATAAATGCAAAGTTCTACAGTTAGGAAAAAGAACCCAAAGGCACATTTATAAGATGAGGGATACTTGGCTCAGCACTGGTTAGGCCTCATCTTGAGTACTGTGTCCAGTTCTGGTGTCTGCATTTCAAGGATGCAGACAAACTGGAACAGGTTCAGAGGAGGGCAACAAGGATGATCAGGGGACTGGAAACAAAGCCCTATGAGGAGAGACTGAAAGAACTGGGCATGTTTAGCCTGGAGAAGAGAAGACTGAGGGGAGATATGGCAGCACTCTTCAAGTACATGAAAGGTTGTCACACACACACAGAGGAGGCCCAGGATCTCTTCCCGATCGTCCCAGAGTGCAGGATACGGAATAATGGGCTCAAGTTGCAGGAAGCCAGATTTCAACTGAACATCAGGAAAAACCTCCGAACTGTTAGAGCCATACGACAATGGAACCAATTACCCAGAGAGGTAGTGGGCTCTCCGACACTGGAGGCATTCAAGAGGCAGCTGGACAGCCATCTGTTGGGAATGCTTTGATTTGGATTCCTGCATTGAGCAGGGGGTTGGACTTGATGGCCTTATAGGCCTCTTCCAACTCTACTATTATATGATTCTATGAGTGCTTTAACAGACAATAGCTCTGATTGAAGCTCTGTGAGGGGAACAGGGCCTTTCCTAGCAACTCTCAGCACCCTTCACTAACTACACTTCCCAGGATTCTTTGGGAGAAGCCATGATTGTCTAAAGTGTCTGTCTAAGGCTTGGTGTGGATGTGGCCAGGGACAGCTTTGGTTTAAATTTGGGTGGGACATGTGCCTGCTGCAGAATAAAACGGTGGGGGAAAGCCTGAAAAAGAATGCTACTGTTCACAATGTTTTCCTTTTGGAAAGGAAAGGGTCTCTCCTCTTTCCAGTGCCCACCCATCCAATCTCCTCCCCTCCCCCAGGTCAAGTTTCACCTATCGTAAGCATCATTGTGCAGGACTAAATCCCACTGAACTCAAAAAGCATGCAAATGATCAAACCTGCCCTCCTCTCCTCCCGCTTTCTATCCCCTTCCTCTCCCCCAGCCCCTTCCAACATGTCTTGTTTCTGTTCTTCGGGCTGACTGCAGGTGTTCCCACCACTCACCATATGCTCAGAGTCGCATGTTACCAAATTCTTCCAAGTTACACAGCAAGTGGATTGGACTGTGAAAGACCAACCCAAAGTGTGTTTGCATTTTGACAAATTTGTAGGGCAGTAGAATATCTTAGACAGGAGGTCAGGTCTCCTGCTCCTCTGGTGCATTCACTTTAGCTGCCCAGTTTCCCTGCTTTTTAAAGTTTGATTCCTAAACTGCAAGGTTTTTTGGCTATTAGTGAATTAAAATAATACTCAAAGCTGCTTACTGGATAAAAAGACATGAGGCGGGAAGTTCCTTTTTTAAGATTAAGGAAGTAAAGCAGTAGGGCACATAAAAAAATAAATAGTTCTTGCCTTCATGCTTTTCATTTTTTTTTCCACAGGTGATGGTTGGAACAGCACTTAATGTAAATGAGATGAAGAAACTGATCACCCACATGGGTGAAATGGAGCATCCGTGGAATTGTCCTCATGGAAGGCCTACCATAAGGCATATAGCCAATCTAGATCTGATTTCACAAGAATAACAAGTGTTTATTAATTCTTGTTAGGATATTTGACCATTTAGTTTATTGCGAATGCTATGAAGACCTCTTTTAGGATTCTAATTTATCAAGAAACTCAGTTTCTTCAGAGGAAAAGCTATCATTTCATAAAAATGCCAGGGAGACAGATCCTCAAACAGACTAAACTGCTGAACATAAAGTATGTGTTGCTGAGGTTATACTTGTCTCCTCTATCCCCTACAATGTGCTGATCCTCACATCTATGCTAATGTTGTATTATGATGCTGTCATAGATCCAGTCTTTCCCCTTATACCAGTCCAAATAATCTGCCATTAAGTCCTTCTGTAAGATCCTTTGCTGCTCTTTGTAGAAAAAACTGCCAGATCTAGCAGGGCCCTCTTCTCTGGATCTGGGGCTAGCTTGAGTGAAAAAGGGATAGCCTTTGGTGAAAATTTAAATTTTGCTGTCCTTACTTTGTATCTTGTATGTACGAGGCAGGGAGAAATTGTGTTTCTCCCTCCAAGGGTTTTCCCCCATGGTGTTTTTTTCTGTTTCCTTGTAGGACCTACAGCAGGTGTGGGGACCCATCAGCCTTTCAGATGCTGCTGAACTACACCTCTCATCTTTCCTGGTCTTTGACTGTGATTGTTGGGGCTGATGAGGAACTGTTGTTCAGTAACATCTGGAGGGCTGAAGAGTTCCCCACACCTGACCTACAGTGTAAGTGAATGAAGAGAAGAGGTGTAATTTGGAGGAGTGAGATGCAGTTGTCCCAAGATTCTGGGATGGTAGGAGGCAATTGTATTCTCCCCTTAAGGGTTTTCCAGAGTAGCCCAGCACTGCAACACATTTTGACAACCTGAGAAACTACCTTTTCTGCCTGCTGGGTTGGGCATGTTTTGCCCTGGTTAAACTGTTAAAAAATGATTTGCTGGGCATTCATATTGGTGCAGCTTCACTGCGGTAGGTAACATGCTAAAAACAAATTTCTTTTATCAAATAGTCTGTGTATGGAAGGAATTACATGCACATACATTTTTACCCTGGATGATCTCACATTTTTATAGTATGTATGTTTTAAAAATAAAGATTTTTTTTATAAATGAAAGTTCTTCAGCTTTTCATTAAATGGCTGTCTTAAAGAATACCTTGTGGTGGCTCTTCAGTGTTAGCAATATGACAGACACTTAAAACAAGAGTTAGCTTTGGGGGAATTTAGTTTTGTGGTGTTCCAGTTACCTTTAGATCATTTCTCCCAAGTATTAATCACAATTTTAGGTAGAAGGTCTTTCTGTTGTTAACTTATACACATAATGATTTGGTATAAACTGTAGTAGGGGCCAAATGGAAACGTTGTGTAGGAGAGGCAGAAGAGGACTGGATAGTAAGAAAAGAACCTTAGAGTACTGGGGCTAACTGCTTCTGGGGTGTTGTCAGATTGGATCAGACACGCCCTTTTTCTGATGGTGGGTTTAGGCTGGAATCATAAAATCATAGGATAGTAGAGTTGGAAGGGGCCTACAAGGCTATCGAGTCCAACCCCCTGCTCAATGCAGGAATCCAAATCAAAGCCTTCGGGGTGGGTTAGATTTTATCATTATCGCTTTTAGATTTTAATGTTAATGTATTGGTGTGTCATTTTGTGTTATTTTGTTCATTTTGTACGTCGCCCAGAGTGGCTGGATGGCCAGCCAGATGGGCGACTAAGAAATCCAATAAATTAAATTAAAGCATTCCCGACAGATGGCTGTCCAGCTGCCTCTAGAATGCCTCCAATGTCCGAGAGCCCACTACCTCTGTAGGTAATTGGTTCCATTGTCGTATGGCTCTAACAGGAGGTTTTTCCTGATGTTCAGTTGAAATCTGGCTTCCTGCAACTTGAGCCCATTATTCCGTGTCCTGCACTCTGGGACGATCGAGAAGAGATCCCGGCCCTCCTCTATGTGACAACCTTTCATGTACTTGAAGAGTGCTATCATATCTCCCCTCAGTCTTCTCTTCTGAAGGCTAAACATGCCCAGTTCTTTCAGTCTCTCCTCATAGGGCTTTGTTTCCAGTCCCCTGATCATCTTTGTTGCCCGCCTCTGAACCCGTTCCAGTTTGTCTGCATCCTTCTTGAAGTGCGGAGACCAGAATTGGATACAGTACTCAAGATGAGGCTTAACCAGTGCTGAATAGAGGGGAACTAGTACTTCACGCAATTTGGAAACTATACTTCTGTTAATGCAGCCTAATATAGCATTTGCCTTTTTGCAGCCACATCGCACTGTTGGCTCACATTCAGCTTGTGATCAACGACAATGTCAAGATCCTTCTCGCATTTCATCTGCTGAGCCAAGTATCCCCCATCTTATAACTGTGCATTCGGTTTCTTTTTCCTAAGTGTAGAACTTTGCATTTATCCCTGTTGAATTTCATTCTGTTGTTTTCAGCCTAATGCTCCAGCCTATCAAGGTCCCTTTGAATTTTGTTTCTGTCTTCAGTATTAGCTATGCCCCCCAACTTTGTATCATCTGCAAATTTGATAAGCATGCTTTGTACCTCCTCATCCAAGTTGTTAATAAAAATGTTAAAGAGCACTGGGCCCAGGACCCAGCCCTGTGGTACCCCACTCTTTACTTCTGCCCAGTTTGAGAAGGAACCATTGATAAGCACTCTTTGAGTACGATTCTGGAGCCATCTGTGGATCCATGTAATAGTTGTTCCATCCAGCCCACATTTAGCTAGCTTGCTAATCAGAATATCATGGGGCATCTTGTCAAAAACTTTGCTGAAGTGCAGATATATCATGTCCACAGCATTCCCACAGTCTACAAGGGAGGTTACCAGATCAAAAAATGAGATGAGATTAGTTTGGCAGGATATGTTCTTCATAAATCCATGTTGGTGCCTAGTAATCACTGCATTGCTTTCAAGGTGCTTACAGATTGACTGCTTTATAATCTGCTCCAGAATTTTTCCAGGGATTGATGTTAGGCTGACTGGTCTGTAGTTTCCCGGTTCCTCCTCCTTGCCCTTTTTGAAGATAGAGACAACACTAGCTCTCCTCCAGTCATCTGGCACTTTATGATTTCACAAAGATAATAGCGGTTCTGAGAGTTCTTCAGCCAGTTCCTTCAATACTCTAGGATGCAGTTTATCGGGTCCTGCCGATTTGAACTCATTCAAAGTGATTAGATATTCCTTGACCATTTGTCTATCGATCTCAAAGTCCAATCCTGACCCTTCTACTTCATGTTTTCTGGGAGGGTCATAGGCCCTTTTTTGGGAGAAGACTGAGCCAAAGTAGGAATTGAGCACTTCTGCCTTTTCTTTGTCATCTGTTACTATTTTGCCATCCTCATTGAATAGCTGTGCCACCATTTCTTTTCTCTGTCTTTTACTCTGGGTGTACCTGAAGAAAGCTTTTTTGTTGCGTTTAGCATCTCTCACTAAGCTCAGCTCATTCTCAGCTTTAGCCTTCCTGACGCCATCCCTGCAATTCCGTGATACCTGCCTGTACTCTTCCTTTGTGGCCTGGCCTTCTTTCCACTTCCTGTATGTGTCCTTTTTTGTTTTCAGGTCACCTCTAAGCTTTTTGTGAAGCCACATTGGCTTTTTCTGCTGTTTCCCCCTTTTTCCTTGTGGGAATTGCTTGATATTGCGCTTTTAGAATTTTTTTTTAGAAACTCCCACCCAACTTGGACTCCTTTTCTCATTAGGGTGGCTTGCAATAGAACTGTACTTACAATTGTTCTGAGTTTATTAAAATCAGCTTTCCTGAAGTCCAGGGTGCATGTATGGCTACTCTCAGCTTTTGCTTCTGTTAAAATCAAGAATTCAAGTATGGTGTGGTCACTTTCCCCCAGAGTTCCCGTAACTGCCACTTCATCCACCAAAACATCTCTATTGGTTAGAATCAAGTCCAGGATAGCTGATCCTCTGGTTGCTTCCTCCACTTTCTGTAGGAGGAACTTATCTGCAACACAAGCCAGAAATTTCTTGGAGGGGCCTTGTTTGGCAGAATTTGTCTGCCGATATCAGGATAATTGAAATCCCCCATTACGACTACATCATGCCTCCTTGAAACATTGGCAATTTGCTTTTCAAAAGTGACATTCTCATCTTCTTGATTGGGTGGTCGGTAGTAGACTCCAAGCGCCACATTCCTTTTCTTACTAGCCCCATTAATTTTAATCCAGATACTCTCGGTGGAGCTACAAGCTCATCTTCCTGTATTTCTGTGCAGGGATATATATTTTTAACATATGGTGCAACTCCACCTCCCTTTTTATTCCTTCTGTTCTTCTTGAACAAGTTGTATCCTTCAATTGCTGTATTCCAGTCATGGTAGTCATCCCACCAAGTTTCAGTTATACCTATCAAGTCGTAATTGTTCTCCTGTATTAAGAGTTCAAGTTCGTCCTGCTTGTTTCCCATGCTGTGCGCATTAGCATACAGACATCGAAGACCATGTGATTTATGGGTTGGCTTCCTCACTACATTTTTCTGAGAGCTGTTACTGGGCCCTATTAGAGCCGATCTCTTTGGTCCTGCTACTGTGCATAAGCCTTCATCAGTCGTTACCACCAAGTTTACATTTCCCTCCCCTTTAGGATTCAGTTTAAAGCCCTCCTGATGAACTTCTCCATGCTGTGGCCAAACACATTCTTCCCAGTCATTGTGAGATGCAACCCATCACTTGCCAGCTGTCCATTTTCCAGGAACCATAGCCCATGGTCCCAGAATCCAAATCTCTCATGTCTGCACCACCTTCGTAGCCATTCATTCACACAGAGTATTTTTCTTTCCCTTTCTACTCCTAAGTACTGGAAGGATGGATGAAAAAACTATCTGGGCCCCAAAGTCCATGAGTTTCCTTCCCAGAGCTTCAAAGTCTGATGTGATTTCTTCATAGCTCCATTTGGCAGTGACATTTGTTCCCACATGGATGAGAAGAAAGGAATACCTGTCAGTGGGCTTGATGAGTGATGGCAACCTTTCCGTCACATCTCTAATCCGTCCTCCTGGTAGACAGCATACCTGGTTGTGGGGTGGACTGAATGAACAGCATACGTTGGCAAACCACGCTGCTGTTCTCAGTACACTATCTCTCAAGACATTGCGATCTGACCAGTGGAAAAACAGGATGTGGTTAACTTTATGGCTGTAAACGATACTGACATCTGTAGTGGTTAAATAACTGCCTGCATATTGCCACGTAGATATGCTGTTGTCCTATGTATGTACGTGATGTTATACAATAGTTAAAGGTCATAGGCTGTTTATGGAGAAAAAATAATCCACGCCTCCAGGCGGAGGTAATAATAAAAGCGGAGACCAGAATTACGAAGGGGGCTCCGAAATTGAACTCTGGTCTCACCGTGTCTCACTGTGTCGTGATATCTACATCTGGTGACCCCGACGTGATTCAGAACAAACACCCTCGTACCCACTGGCAGGATCAGCCAACGGTGCACCTCAGCGTACAGCTCCCATTCGTGAGTATGGGGGGGGAATTGTCAGCTCAGCAGAAGGTTCATGCACAAGAGCTACAAAAAATTTTAAAACAGGATACCTCAGCTTTTGTAAGTCGTTCTCACATTGAATCATTGTTAAAAACAATTCAATGTCAATGTCCATGGTATCCAGAGCAAGGATCACTACGTCAGTCAGATTGGATAAAGATAGGGAGAAAATTACATGAAGAACCAAGAGCACCTATTCACCATCTCTTATTATGGCAAAAGTGTGCTGAGGCCATTAGTCATTTAGGGATAAAAGAGACATCGCTGTTTGCCAATTCTGACCAGAAAACTCCTCTTTATCCCCAACTTTCTTTACCTACACCTGAAAAGGATATTGAGAAATTTGTAAATGCTCCTCCATATAGCCCTCCAGTCCAACAAGAACAGGTTACTGGGAAGGTTAAAGCAGCCATAGCTCAGGCTGCAGCCTCAGGATTATTATCTATGGAAGAAATGGGAGACTGGGAGGGTACAATTTCAGCTTTTCCCGTTACATATCAGCCAGATCCTAATAATGCTAATAATCGCATAGCAACTTGGACAGCTCTTCCGTTTTCTGTTATTAGAGAAATAAATAAGGCAGTAAGAGAATATGGGATTACGGCTAATTATGTACAAGGGATGTTGGAAGGAGTAGCTACTGGATATAACATGATCCCTCAAGATTGGAAGGATCTCTTTAGGATGATTTTGACTCCTTCGCAATATGTAGTTTGGGACCAAGAATTTAGACATGCTGCTATAGCAGCTGGGGATGCTAATATCATTCCCGAGCAAATTTATGGGTCAGGTAATTTTGCTACCATAGCACAACAAGGGGTATTGCCTGAAGCCGCATTTCATCGAACTGCTGAGTGTATACAGAAAGCATTTAAAAAGGTGCCTGCTGGGAAAGAACCCTTACGTTCTTTTACGAATGTACGGCAGCAAGCAACAGAGCCCTATTTTCAGTTTGTTGACCGTTTGAAAGAGGCTCTGACACGGCAGGTTGATAACCCTCAGGCACAAGGGGAATTATTGTTAAAATTAGCTTACGAGAATTCTAACACAGACTGTAAAAAGATTTTGAAAAACATTATTCATAGACCTCAATATGAATTGGGAGACATGATTCAAGCTTGTGCAGAGGTAGGTACACATGTTCATGCCATGACATTGTTAGCTGGGGCATTAAGACAGGGTAACAAACCTACAGGCAATTGTTTTAATTGTCAAAAGCCTGGTCATTTCAGAAGGGAATGTCGGGCTCCTGGCGGAGGAGCATTTAAAGGTGGGGGCACTGTTACAAACCGGCCAAAGAAGATCTGTCCGAAATGTAAAAAGGGTTATCATTGGGCTAATCAGTGTCGTTCAGCTCCCACTACCAATACCAATGTGTCTTCCCGTCCTATTGAGGGAAACTGAACTTGGGGCAGGCTTCCAGCCCCGAATCTCAAGGAAGTGTACCCACCCCTGCTACTCAAGGAAGCGCTGGAATTGATTTAATACATGCAGAGTCAAAAGATGTTCCTTTGCCTGGAGCAGTTCTTTTAATGCCTACCACACTCACTGGCCCTTTACCAGAAGGCACCGTAGGCCTTGTACTACCGCGATCCTCTGCTTCCAAGAATAATATAATGGTGGTACCTGGTGTTATTGATTCTGATTATCAGGGAATTATTTATATTCAGTATTGGAGTCACCTTCCCCTTCAGTTGAAGAAGGGAGATTCTTTTGCGCAACTATTGTTATTGCCATATCGTCTTTTCACATCGAACACTTCCTCCCAAAAACGTACTGGTGGATTCGGATCTACAAGGACGAAATCGCCGAGTGTGAGTATTTCAGGTAATCCTTTCCATCCACAGGTAGCTGCAGTACTGGCAGAAGTGACCAGGGAGAAACCGGTTCGTAAGTATTGTTTAAACAATGTTCTTTTTGAAGGTATTATAGATTCTGGGGCAGATGTCACAGTAATTGCTGAACATAACTGGCCATCCTCTTGGCCAGTAGAAGTGGCCCCTTCTGTGTGGGGAGTGGGCGGAGCTCAGGATTCAAAACGGAGTAAGGATTGGATACAAGTTGTTGCTCTTGATGGTGATCGTATAGCCCACATTCGCCCTTGTATTTTGGACATTTCAGTAAATCTGTGGGGAAGGGATTTACTGGAGCAATTCCAGACCACCATTGTTATTAATGATTAGCCAACAAAAGGCAGCTCTTCCTTTACAATGGAAGACAGACATACCCATTTGGGTAGAACAATGGCCCTTACCCAAAGAAAAATTAGAAGCTCTGCACCAACTGGTAAAGGAGCAACTGGAAGCTGATCATATAGCAGAAAGTAATAGCCCTTATAACACCCCAGTGTTTGTGATTAAAAAGAAATCTGGAAAGTGGAGGCTCTTACATGATTTACGAGAAATAAATAAATTAATTGTGCCCATGGGTCCGCTACAATGTGGGACGCCTAATCCAAATTTAATTCCATATGACTATTCCTTAGCTATTATAGACCTGAAAGATTGCTTTTTCACAATACCGTTACAAGCGCAAGACGCACCGAAATTTGCGTTTACTGTTCCTGTATATAATAACTCTGGCCCTGTCTTACTTTGTCAATGAAGCCAACTTATGTAGAACTACAACAATTCTTGGGTTCTATTAATTGGATTCGACCATATTGTAAACTTACCACTCAAGACATGGGGCCTTTATTTGAATGTTTAAAACAAGGACGTCAACCTGCAGATATTATTACTTTAACGGAACAGGCAAGGCAATCCCTAGAATTAGTTTCTACAACGTTAAAAGCTATTTGGGTGGATCGACAAATATTGAATAAACCACTGATTTTATTTGTTTTATTTGATGGAAGCCAACTTTTTGCTGCACTCACTCAGGAGTCAGGCTCCAATGCTACACATATAATAGAGTGGCTTTACTTAGCCCATACACCAAAGTCATCTATCACAACTTTGCCAATGCAAGCAGCAGAAATAATCCAAAAAGCACGATTACGATCAAGGCAATTATTAGGTATCGATCCGGTTGAAATTTCGTTGCCTCTTAAACTTTACACATGGGAAAATGCTGTTGCACTTTCTGATGACCTTCAATGGGCTTTAGTCTCTTATTTGGGCACAATTTCATGTCGTTCCTCATCAGATCCACGGCTTCAAATTACACAAAAAATTCCTATCCAGTTTCAATCTGTAATCAGTTTACAACCCTTACCTGCGGTCACGGTCTATACTGATGGCAGTCCAACTAGAGGGGTTGTTGCATGGCACGAGCAGGGGGTTTGGAAGACAATTTTCACCTTACCCCAAACTTCCGCTCAGAGATCTGAGTTGGCCGCTGTTAGTATGGCGCTGTTGACTTTTGCAGATCAGGAGGTTAACATTATTACCGATAGTCTTTATGTTAAGAATGTTGTACTTGCATTACCCGGTAGTTATGTCTCTCCCATGCTGGACACTAATCTACTTGCTCTTATGCTTACACTTCAAAAACTCATACATACTCGGTCTTGTCGATTTGCTATATTTCATATTCGCAGTCATCAACCTTTCCCAGGATTGTTAACAGAAGGTAATCAATATGCTGATCAGGCTCTTCGTGCCCTCCTTTGCACACCCATAGAAAGTCATGCCCTTCATCATCAAAATGCTAAAGCACTCCAGAAGCAATTCCATCTTACTGCCCAGGAAGCCTCTGCCATTATTCAACAATGTCCCCAATGCACACAGTTAACTCTATCCCCAGAACCAGGAGTGAACCCACGAGGTCTCATAGTTAACCAGTTGTGGCAAATGGATGTTACACATTTTCCTACTTTCTCCCCATGGAAGTATTTGCATGTTACAGTAGATACATATTCCGGATACATATGGGTAACTCCTCAGAAAGGGGAAAAAACTAAGAATGTTATTAATCATGTCATTCGTTCTATTGCCATCATGGGCCAACCTCAGACGATAAAAACTGATAATGGCCCTGCATATGTTTCACAGCAATTTGCACAGTTTTGCACTAAGTGGTCCATTACACATTTGTTTGGTATTCCTTATAATTCTACAGGTCAAGCTGTCGTCGAACGTACCAATCGTACCCTTAAAGAGCATTTGCTTAAACAAAAACAAAAAGGAGGAGTACCACTGGGATTGGCCACCAAAGAGGAGTGGCTGGCACAAGTGTTGTTTACCATTAATCATTTAAATTTGTCTCAATCTCCCAATACTCATTTTTCCTTTTCTACTCGAGCGCAGCGGCATTTTCAGCAGTCGGAGTCTCTACCTGCCCCGCGGGTGCAGTTTCGGCAACTACCAAATCCAGAGTGGAAAGGCCCAGTTCCGCTTATAACGTGGGGTCGAGGTTACGCGGCTGTGTCTACGCCTGACGGTCCTGTGTGGGTACCTGCTAGGTGTATCCGGCCCTGGAAAGACGATGTCCTGGCACGATAATCTTAAGAATCCCATCCCTAATTTTTCTCTGCAACTTCAGGATACTGGGATGTCTTCCAGGAAGCGTGGTCGGAATGTTCCGCAACCTCCCGTGACTTGGGGCCAGATAAAGAACTTAGCAACACAAGCAGAAAAAGCAATGGAACAAGCCGGGGTGGACAAGACAACTGAGAATACCATTCTTGCTTTAATTGCGTCTTTAAATACAAATTCTATTTTTGTACTTTGCATTTGTTGGATTTTAGGAAGCGCCGGGGCTGACAGGTTGGGGCAGGAGTTGGGGATGCGGTTTCAACACAATATCTGGGTTCAGTTAGCAAGAATGACAAATGTGAGTGACTTTTGCATGACTGAACATGTACAGGAAATGGGTATGTTGGGAACATGTTTAATACCCGTATGCAAAGCACCTGGGGATATTGGGAACATTACAGGACTTGGGCGATTCATGAATACTTCAGAGATTAAATATCATACTGTTTCGAATTGGGGAACTCCAACCTTCCAGCTGCCTGTTAATGCTTTTCAATTATTTACATCACATGTTGCAAATTCCATTAATAATACGTGTGCTCGGATGGCTAAGTCAGATTCTTAGATATGCTATTCTTTTACTCATTTTAAGTATAGGCTTATGCTGTTTTTTACAATACCTTTTCCAGACGTGTACACCTGTTGCTCCGCGACCATTACGTAGTAATTACTTTTTGCTAAAAAATAAAAAAGGGGGAGATGTGGGGTGGACTGAATGAACAGCATACGTTGGCAAACCACGCTGCTGTTCTCAGTACACTATCTCTCAAGACATTGCGATCTGACCAGTGGAAAAACAGGATGTGGTTAACTTTATGGCTGTAAACGATACTGACATCTGTAGTGGTTAAATAACTGCCTGCATATTGCCACGTAGATATGCTGTTGTCCTATGTATGTACGTGATGTTATACAATAGTTAAAGGTCATAGGCTGTTTATGGAGAAAAAATAATCCACGCCTCCAGGCGGAGGTAATAATAAAAGCGGAGACCAGAATTACGAAGGGGGCTCCGAAATTGAACTCTGGTCTCACCGTGTCTCACTGTGTCGTGATATCTACACCTGGTGAGTCCACGGATCTTCTTGGCATACTTGGGTTTCAATCCCATGCACTAGGGAGTCTCCCACTACTAATACTCTTCTTGTTGTGGGGCGTGGTTTCATTGTCCCTGCTTGATTGAGCTTCAGCCTCTTGCTTGTTGTCGCATGGGGTCTCCTGTAATTTTTCCTCCACAGGCTGTCCTCCAGTCTCCTCCTCGAGTGGTTGAAAGCGGTTCCATAGCTCCACTGGTGAAGGGTGTCTTCTAGTTCTTCTGCTCCTAACTATCACCCTTTCCCACGGAGTTTCCTCCACTTCGTTATTCCTCTCCAAAGCAGTCTCCTCTTCTGCTACCACATGCTGTTGCTCCTCCACCTCCACATCTCTTTGCTGCTGTTGTTCCAGTGTTCTGTCTAAGAACTCTTCATCTTCTCTTATAGTCCTCAGTGTGGCCACCCACCATTCCCGGCCCCTCACCTTTTCTTCCAACAGTGCCACAAGCTTGCATTTGTTGCAGATGTACGCCATGTTGTTCTCAGGCAAGAAAACAAACATGGTGCACAGGTCACAACCACTGGAGAATCCTTCCTGTTCATATTCTCTTCTACCTTCTGTTTCTTTCTAACTACTTGTTTTGGAGTGGCCTGTGCTTTGTCCTATCCTACTTCAGGGTAAACTTGAGAGTCCCACTAGTATGCAGTGCACTGTACAAGGAGAATTAGTAATTTGTTTGGTTTTTTTTTTAGGGACCTCCCCCTTGACCTCCCCTGTTGAACTCCTTTGTCAAACCCCTGTTTGCTCTGCCTGTTCGCTTGCTCTCTGAAAGCTGGCTTGCTTATATGTCCTCACTTGTAGATCAACTGAGATAGCTCCCTCCCCTCTGCTCTGCTCTTTTAGGAGTCAGGAAGCAGAATGTTAGGAGTCAGGGAGCAGAATCTTTCCTGTCTAAGGGATGGGAAATCTGCGAGCCTCCTCGTGGTACTGGGCTACAACTTCCATCATCCCTGGCCATTGGCCATGCTCACACTGGAGCTGATAGGTTCCTTGTTGGACTACAACTACTTTCTCAGGGTTTATGTAAGGCTCAAATTACCTCATGTGCATACACACATAACAATGAATATAAGAAAGTGGCAAATACACTAGTGTATTGAAGCTCATTCAAATATTTGAGTATGTAACTACGTACACAGTACCAGCACTCCTCCTGATATGTTAGCAGGGATATTTTAGCTGGAATATAGGCAAATGTTCCCCTATACATCCCCCAACTCCTTCCACAGAGAAAACTATACAGTTGGGGAGAAGGATTTTAGTCTTCTGTCAGTTGAATCCAGGCTGTTGAGCTGCCTGTGGGAATTAAATACTGCTGTGGTCACAACTGTACCATGCATTTAAGCACTGATACCACTTTACCAGTCATGGCTTCCCCTAAAGAATCCTGGAAACTGTAGTTTGTCAAGGGTGCTGGGAATTACAGCTCTGTGAGGGGTCAATTTACAACACTCAGCATCCTTAAATTACCCAGGATTCTTTGAGGGAAACTAAATTCAATAAAACATCAAGGTAAATACCTGTGCAAGAGTTTTTCACACCTGTCAGGAGGTAACTAGCTTCTGTCTTCCCACATTTAGGATTGAAGAGCAAGGTTATTTTTTGTTGAGATAAATCACTTGAGCTCACATGATAAACTTTGTCAGAGAAAGTATGTAGCTTCCCCCCCAGCCCCAGAAAATGGCTTAGACAGGCTAATAAGTGATGGTCCCTTTAAAAGAAATGAGTCTTTCGCTGCTGCTGTCCCCCGCCCTGAAAGTGGTTACTATGGCAATGGTGTGGGCCTAAGACGCTCATGCTGTTCCTGCCTTTAGTCTCCACATGGAAACACTGCTAGAGGTTGAGACGGGAAACTCTTAGTCCTTTGGCCTGTGTAAGTAAATAATGGACACCAGCAGCCCCATTCATGTCGGAGAGATGTAGTCTTTCAGCAGCCCCAGCTAAAAGAATGTGTTTTTTTAAATGATTATTCCTTTGTGACTTTGACTTTGGTATTGTTCGCTATCCCCCCACACAGCCCTGTAGCCAGCCTTCCTTGTTAGGTAAGGCAGCCACATTTCTCAGTGGGGCACTGGAAAGGGGGAGAGCCACATAGTGCCAGCCAATCCCCTGCCCTTCAGTGGTGGTAAGGATATGAGGGCCAGGCTAGGGGAAGGGAAAGGCAGTGACCTTCCCCGTCACTCCTCCATCTAGATAGTGTGTTAACTTACATGAATGAAGTTTAATATTTTGAATTGTCCCACCCATTTTTGAGAGATCCCCAGGAATGCCAAACTCAAAAGTTTGACTTTGCCTCTAGCTACAGTCCCCTTTCACCTGTGGTGTGTCTCTGTGTTCTGATTCTTCATGAACTGAACTCCTTTGGTAAAGACAGTGAGCTCCCGAGCTTGGCTTTGATACTGCATTCAGTATCTCAGTTTTAAATTCCACCTGAAAAACAAACTTTATTTATTTATTTATTGCATTTGTATACCGCCCCATAGCCGACGCTCTCTGGGCAGTTTACAACAATTAAAACATTAAAAACAAATACAGGCGGGCCCCGCTGTAAAGCGGAACCCATTGAGTATAATGGCACCTTGAATCGAGCTCAGAAACATACAGGCAGCCAATGCAAGTGGGCCAGAATCGGTTTTATATGTTCGAACCATCTGGTCCGTGTTACCAATCTGGCCGCTGCATTTTCCACAAGCTGCAGTTTCCGAACCATCTTCAAAGGCAGCCCCACGTAGAGCGCATTGCAGTAATCTAATTTAGAGGTTACCAGAGCATGGACAACTGAAGCCAGGTTATCCCTGGCCAGATAGGGACGTAGTTGGGCCACCAACCGAAGTTGGTAGAAGGCACTCCATGCCACCAAGGCTACCTGAGCCCCAAGTGACAGAGATGGTTCTAGGAGAACCCCCAAGCTACGAACCTGCTCCTTCAGGGGGAGTGCAACCCCATCCAGGACAGGTTGGACATCTACCGTCTGGTCAGAAGAACCACCCACTAGCAGCATCTGTCTTGTCTGGATTGAGCCTCAGTTTATTAGCCCTCATCCAGTCCATTGTCACAGCCAGGCACTGGTTCAGCACATTAACAGCCTCACCTGAAGAAGATGAAAAGAAAAAATAGAGCTGTGTGTCATCAGCATACTGATGGCAACGCACTCCAAAGCTCCGGATGACCGCACCCAATGGTTTCATGTAGATGTTGAACAGCATGGGGGACAGAACTGACCCCTGCGGAACCTCATACTGGAGAGTCCAGGGGGCCGAGCACTGTTCCCCAAGCACCACATTCTGGAGCCGACCCACCAAGTAGGAGCAGAACCACCGCCATGCAGTCCCTCCCACTCCCAACTCAGCCAGTCTTCCCAGAAGGATACCATGGTTGATGGTATCGAAAGCCATTGAGAGATCAAGGAGAATCAACTCCCCCGTCTCTCTCCTGTCAGAGGCCATCATACAGGGCGACCAAGTCTGTTTCCATGCCAAAACCAGGTCTGAAACCCGACTGAAATGGATCCAGATAATCGGTCTCATCCAAGAGTGTCTGGAGCTGGCCTGCCACCACTCGTTCAAGGACCTTGCCAAGGAATGGAACATTTGCCACCAGTCTATAGTTATTAAGATTTTCTGGGTCCAGGGAGGATCTCTTCAGGAGTGGTCTCACTACCACCTCTTTCAGGCAGCCAGGGGCCACCCCCTTTCGCAGAGAGGCATCAATCACTTCCCTGGCCCAGCCGGCTGTTCCATCCCTGCTACCTTTTATTAGCCAAGAAGGGCAAGGATCCAGCACAGAAGTGGTTGCACGAACCTATCCAAGCACCTTGTCAACGTCCTCAAGCTGCACCAACTGAAACTCATCCAAGAAATTGGGACAAGGCTGTGCTCTGGATACCTCTCTTGATTCACCTGCTATAACACTGGAGTCTAAGTCCTGGCGGATTCTAAAGATTTTATCCTGGAAGTGCCTAGCAAATTCATTATAGCAGGCCTCAGATAGTTCTACCATGTCCCTGGGGCCAGAGTGTAATAGCCCCCAGACAATTCTGAAGAGCTCCGCTGGGCGGCAGATTGATGATTCGATAGTGGCAGCAAAAACTTTTTTTGCTGCCCTCACTGCCCCTAAATACAGCTTACCATAGGCACTTACCAGTGTGTAATTGCATCCACCAGGAGTTCGTCTCCATTTGCACTCAAGCCGTCTCCTATATTGTTTCATCGCTCTCAGCTCTGGGGTACACCATGGAGCCGTACGAGCTCTACACATGAGAGGGCGCTCAGGAGCAATCATGTCAACCACCTGGGTCATTTCTGTATTCCACAGTTCAACCAGGGTTTTGACAGGAACGCCAGCCCTATAAGCCAGAAAACTCCCTAGAGCCCTTTGGAAACCATCCAGATCCATTAGTCTCTGGGGGCGGACCAACTTAATAGGTTCCCCACCCTTGCAAAGAGGAAAAGCCGTTGTAAGTCTAAACTTCAGCAAGCAGTGATCTGTCCATGACAGAGGGACTGATGTAAGGCCCCCCACATTCTGATCACCATCTCCATGTCCAGTTGCAAAAACCAAGTCTAGAGTATGCCCTGCTACATGTGTTGGGCCAATGGCATATTGGGACAGTCCCATGGTTGTCATGGGGACCATGAAATCCTGAGCCGCCCCGGATAAGGTGGCCTCAGCATTGATGTTGACATACTCCAGAACCAACAGTCTGCGGGATCTCAACAGTACACCTGAGACCACCTCCGTCAGCTCAACCAGAGAGTCTGTTGGGCAGCGGGATTGGCAGTACACCAACAGAATCCCCAGTCTGTCCCGCTGACCCAACACAAGGTGCAAACAGTCCAGACCAGTAGTCACATGGACAGGGTACTTGCAGAGGGAGATGGAGCTCCTATAGACCATAGCAACCCCCCCTCCCCGGCCCTCAGATCTACCCTGATGGTGAACAAGATACCCTGGCGGACATAGCTGGGAGAGACTGACTTCTCCCTGCTCACCCACCTAGGTCTCGGTTATACATACCAGATCGGCTGCTTCATCCACAATTAAATCATGAATGAGGGAGATCTTATTATGCACCGATCTGGCATTTAGGAGCAGTATCTGGAGGTCTGAGAGCAGGCTGATAGGGCAACCAACAAACCTGCAGGTGTGGGGAGGACCGGAACAAGGCACAGTCGTCAACTGCCTGGGCTGCGTTCCCCTTACCTGGCAAGTCCTCCTCACAATGCCATATCTCCCTCTACCCATCAGTACACTAATTGGGGCCCCCTCAAGTCTCCCCACTTGGCTTTGAGTCCTCTCTTCCAGGCACATGACTCAAGACCTGCAAAAAGCCAGGCAATCTGCAAAGCAGGAGCCACCACAGCCAGCCAGCTTATATATCCCCTCCACGGAAGGGATAGGTGGATGATATCAGCAACAGCTGGCTGAGTACCTGGGGGCCTGGTCCTGCAAGGCATGACAACCTGCAGATCAGAAGTCCAACAGGGAGAGGGTGGTGGTGGTAGCTGAGCAGCAGCAAGCAAGCAAGCAGACAGGCAGGCAGGCAGGCAGGCAGCAGCAGCAAATGACTCTCCTTCCCTGGGCAATGGTGGTCCCCTTCTTCCTTCAGGCATTGGGTCTCTATACTACAAGTTTAAGGAAGGGCAGAGAGAAAATAAATACTATAGGGTGTGTGTGTTAACTTCTCCGTGAGAGTCCTTCTGTCTAGTCTTGTTCCTGGTCTTTAGATTTTCCTTCCTGTTGGACAATCAAGGGAAGACTTTTTAACTGGCTGCTATATAAATGATGAACTAAGCAATTGGAAACTACATGTAGAATACAAGTAGATTTTTTTACTGGTTGCTGGATTGATTTTTCTGTCCAGAAACCCTGAAAAGGCCTCATGCTGAGTTGCACATGTTGGGAAAATAAGAAATCAGGCCTGAGTTACAGCCTAGGTGTTAAGCCAGTTTTTGCCACCAAAATGGATACAAACATTTTATGTTCAGTGGGTCTAATTAAGTCAAAATAGACCCATTGAAATAAATGAACCTAAGTTAGTCATGTCCATTAACTACAATGGGTATAGGTTTGGCATTAGATACATCCCGCACCCCACGAATATTTATAGTATAAAAAGTTACAGGATTTTAGCAGGAAGTTATGAGACATGCACTGACTAAAAAAAAGCAGTATGTCTGCCCTGAAAGTTTTGCAGATGCAAATGGTCTTGAAAAGAGTATCGTGTATACCCACCCCAATACTTTCATTAGCACAAATAATCATAAATGTACAATAAAAAAGGACATCTGGAGGGGCCCTTAGTGTTATGCCACTGTAGAAGTGCAGTGCAATAGTTGGGACTAATACTCTAGTTTGTCGGCTTATGCTGTTGTTTTAAGATTAGTATAACCTCCAATTTTTTGGCAGAGTGATGCTTCATTAGATGCATCCCTTACCCCTTGGTGTAGCAGGTGGTCAGATTGGGCTGAACATCTTGTTAGCTAAATTGCTTCATCTTTATTGGCTTGTGCATCAGGTGGTTAAGAATGGAATCTGCTTTGTTGGAGGAAGGTGGGTGAAGCAATCATCAGGCAGATTTATCCATGTCATACCTTTTTTTTCTTCCCTACAGATAAACAGGCCCTGTAACTTTTGTAAAGCAAAGGCAAGATTTCCAGGGAGACCTAATTCTGGTATAATTCAGCAGCGATGGGGAAAGATAAGAAGAAGGACAGTAAGAAAGGAGAGAAGTCTTTGCCACCCCCAGCACATGACACACCAATTGAACCTGCTAGTTCCATGCAGAATGTTCCACCAGTTGTAAACCAAGTGGATGAACAGCAGACAGCCCAAATGGTTCCGAAAGAAGAGGCAAAAGAGACAGAGGGATTTCCAGCCCCTGAACCCATTGAGTATGAGGAGCCTATTCTGACTCAACTCATTGTTGAAAGGTAAACTAGGAAGTTAGCAAAGGAAGTTGAGGTACTGAAGACAGTGGCTGTGTACACACCATATCCTGAAAGCACATTCAAAGCACATTCTCCCCCCTCCCTCATGAATCCTGGAAGCTACAGTTTACCCCTCACAGCTACTGTTCCCAGCACCTTTAACAAGCTATAGTTGCCACAGTTCTTTGGTGAGGAAAATGTGTTTTGATTGGGCTTTAAAGGTATGATCTGTAGTGTATGCAGCCTATGAATGTATGGTTGCTACCTAAAGGACCGTTCCCCCAACATATTAATCTGGATCAGGAGAAACTGCCCTTTTTATTGTTTAATAACTGAGGGTTAGTAAGAGGCTGAAATTACCAAGTTCAAAGTGAGGAAGATTGTGTCACATTCACACCATACATTTAAAGCGCTCATATTAACAGTCATGACTTTCCCCCCAAAATCCTGGGAGCTATAGTTTATTAAGGGTGCTGAAACTGTAGCTCTGTGAGGGATATCCTAACCACCCTCAGCACACTGAACAAACTACAGTTCACCAGATTATTTGTGGAAGCCATGACTGTTAAAGTGGTATAAGAATGCTTTCAATGCAGGTTATGGATCATGTGATCTTGCTACTGGCTAACTAGAGGCTGTTGCATCTTTGCTTTGATTATATCCCCCTACCTTAATCCAAGGGCTCAGGGCGACTTGTAAACTTCAAACACATATAAAAAGGATAGATTCATGACCCTGAAATATGCTCAGTCTAATTTTGTGATGCAATGCTAGTTTCTGAGTGAGGGCTGCTGCATCTTTCATTTTCCTTTAAGCCTTAAGGCAGTGTTTTTTAACCAGGCACGCCCCAGGGGGTTCCATTAATTTTTTCAACCTTACACTTCCAGGACTTCAATAATCTTAAATAAAGCTACAAAGAATAATTAGTGCATAGTTTTATTTGAATTTTGTAACTGTTAAAATGCATTACTCATTCTGTGTTTTACTTCTTCCTTTTTACTTTGTGGGGGAGGTAGGGTGAGTGGGCTGGGTTTCTGCAAAATACTACAATATGTTACAGAGGTTTCTCAGTTTAAAAAAGGATCAACACCCACTGTTTTAAGGAGATGTGTGTATGTTAGGATTGCCAGTTCCCAGCACTGAGAGGACCCCTGTGCATGTAGGTGAAAATTTGACTAGCTGCACCATCTCCATCACTGCTTTATGCTGGTGAGAAAACTTTATTTACAGTTTGTCGGATTAATGCTTCTTATTTTGTCTACCAATGATATTGATTTATTCACCACCAGCTGATTTTCATTTTTAGTTGTTATTTTTTTTGTAGCTATGAAGGAGAAAAAGTCCATGGATTATATGAGGGAGAAGGAACAGCTCATTTTCAAGGAGGCAATGTATACAAAGTGGGTATATTTGATGATGGGCTCCATATGTTATATCTTTGCCTTTGACAAAGTGTTCAATATGGTAGGCTAGTCTGATTCCCTGGAAGTGTGAGTTGGACTCAGATTGTCACTTCTCCTACTCCATGGGTGTAAGATAATGGATGTAATTTTCCAGAAGCTGCTCATGCTAGACTATAGACTGCAATTGCCCAGCAAACAGCAAATATAAGGGAGGCCACTGTGTGGAGTCTGTTCTTCGTGGATTATTTGTATCTACAAGCACTTGACTGCCACCTGATCATCTATTTCCTCCATTCACATGTAATGGGATATGTGCCCATTCGACTATTTGCTCTGCAGAACTGGCACTGTTACAAATGCCACATAATACTTGTTCTGCAGTTGTAAGGAAACAATCTTTTAGTGCGGCAGCACCTACACTTTGGAATTCTCTGTCTGTTAACATCAGACAGGTGCCTTCATTATACTTTTTCTGGCACCTGCTTAAAACATTTTTGTTTAGGCAAGCCTACCCAGACATGTAAAAAGTTCACATGCGCTTGAATCTGTTTTTAATGTATTGTTTACCTTGATTAGTTTTTGAATGTTTTATATAGCTCCTTTCAGCTTGCTTTTATTAATTATTTTTGTTTTATTTTTTGTAAACTGCTTTGAAGTTTTCATACAATCAGGTGGTATATAAATCTTGTTAAAGAAATGAATGAAATCAGATTCAGGATACCCTGTAATGATCTAGTTCCACATCTGATGTTCAAAGTAGGAAAGGATATGATGCTGGAGAGAGCCAACAGTATGCAAGACGGTTGGTGTTGTCTATACTAACTGGCAGCATCTTTCCACGGTTTCAGACAAGAGTCTTTCTTGGCACTACCTAGAAATTCAGGGAAGTGAACATGGGACCTTCTGCCTGCTTTGCCATTGAGCTATGGTTCCCTCCCTAAGCTCTAGTGTCAGTCCTTTAGATGCCCATATTTTCTTACTGTGTAGGTGTTTTCAAGTTGACAAACTTGTTTTTCATTTTGAAGGGCATATTTTCTGAGGGCCTCATGCATGGACGAGGAACTTACACATGGGCCGATGGAGTGAAGTATGAGGTAAAGGGCAATGTTAAATGATGCATCGTTACAACTGATTGTTCTACTGGCCAAATGAAAACCCTTAACTTGCCATTATATATGCTGGGCTCTCAGGGCATACATGGTTTCCAAATAAGTATGTTAAATCTTATGTCTATGCTTGTTTGCGGTGATAAACCAAGGACCTTGGCTTAATACACCATACTGTGTGCATTAACTGGTATTGCGCTTCCTGCCTCCCTTTGTGCAAGTAGATAAACAAGTTAGGAAGCCTCACCTGTATGCTCTCTTGTGCTGTGACTATATAGTTTTCTTTTTTGATTTGTTGTTGCCTGTAAAACAGCTGGGAACATCTGGCCTGTGGGGCTAGTTAATCCCAACAGGGCCCTAATTTGATCTGCAAAGCCATTTTCACCCAGTCACATAAAGTATATGTTGTTAGGTAGGGCAGGTAAAGATACAGCAGCAAAGGAACAATCAGGAACCTCAAAGTCTGCTCCCCTTTGTTCCTGGGCAAGCAGTGCCTTTTAAATTTGTTGCCAAATGCAGTCCTCACTGGAGAGCTCCAACCAGTGGAGCCATTTTCTGCTGGGTCAAAGGGAAATGCTTCCTTTGCTGCCACCACTGATCAATTGATCTGCAGTTGTTGCAAGCTCTGCTTTTGGCAGAGATCGGCTCTACTTAGTGTAAAACGTGAGAATGTTTTAATTAAAAGTGTAATTATAAAAACACAACAAAACACAAGTTTTGTAGTTTGTGGTTGGTGTAGAGATGTGAACAGGGAGATCTGTCTACAGGGACACCTATTTGTAAATAAGGCAAATATTACAAAAATGCTGTACGTTTCCACACTTTCTCCAAAGAGAGAGAAAGTTCTGTCCTGGACAGCTCACAACAATATTTTCAAGATGCTTCCTTGTTTTAAAAAAAGACATAATTTTCTTCAGCATAAATTTCCAGGTAGAATAAGAAGTCCTTTGTTTTAGCCAAAACCCTCTTCTATTAATTCATTCTCTCTCTTTCTCCAGGGAAACTTTGTGAAGAACCTGCAGATGCATCATGGCATTTACTCTTGGCCTGATGGCAGCATGTACGAAGGTGAGGTGAGGAGTGGGATCAGGCATGGCTTCGGCATGTACAAGTGTGGCATCTACCCCGTTTCGTATATCGGTCAGTGGGTTGAAGGCAAAAGGCATGGCAAGGTAACTAAAATATGCTGGCTAAAAGCATCACTTGGGTCTCTGCATTCTGGGCAGGAAGATCGCAGATGTTCTGTGCTGGCAGCTGCTGCAGAGTCAAGATACAAGTTAAATATTTGCTTTGTTGCCTAAAATGGATTTGGACTTGGGAGGGTGACTGATAGTGGTCCTCCTTTGTGAAATTTCACTCTTTGTGAAATTTCTACCTTGTGGTTGGTGTAGAAATGTGAAGGCTCAGAACAATTAGGAAAAAAATGTTCCCCTCATTTTTCCAGTTTCCCCCCTTTTTTCCAGATCCCCCTCCCCGATTAAATTAGGGGGGAAATGGGTGGGAAACAGGATTTTTGTTCGGGCCTTCACTTTTCTAAGTTGGTGTCAAAGTAAAGAAACAGGGTCAGCTCCAGGTCTGAGGGAGCCCTTAGCCTATTCTGGGTCCCCTTTTAAGAAGGCTTAATTTGCAATGGTGACGGGTAGCAACAGCTGAGCTCAACCCCTATACAGTGTGGAACCTACAATGCAGGATTATTTGATAGAATTGTCCTGTTAAAAAGAGTAACTTTTTCGACTGTAAGCATGTGGACAAGGATTGTGATTGGTTTTATTTCTAAAAAAATTTGTACAGTATTTAGATATTTTGTTATGTGCTTTACTGTAGCTGTTTTTGTTGATGATATTATTATTACTATTATTATTGGAATTGTTTTTTAAGATGTTCTTAAAGCTTTTTTAAAAGATGTTTTTAAAGATGTTTTAATATATTTGAATGTCATTCCAATAGAGATGATTTGGTGGATGAAGTGGGAACTCTGGGGGAAAGTGACCACACCATACTTGAATTCTTGCTTTTAACAGAAGCAAAAGCTGAAAGTAGCCATACGCACACCCTGGACTTCAGGAAAGCTGATTTTAATAAACTCAGAACAATTGTACTTGTACGGTTCCATTGCAAGCAACCCTAATTAGAAAAGGAGTCGAACATGGGTGGGAGTTCCTAAAAAAGGAAATTCTAAATGCGCAATGGCAAACAACTCCAACAAGGAAAAAAGAGGAAAAACAGCAGAAGAAGCCAATGTGGCTTCACAAAAAGCTTAGAGGTGACCTGAAAACAAAAAAGGACACATAGAGGAAGTGGAAAGAAGGCCAGGCCACAAAGGAAGAGTACAGGCAGGTATCACGGAATTGCAGGGATGGGGCCAGGAAGGCTAAAGCTGAGAATGAGCTGAGGTTAGCGAGACATGCTAAAAGCAACAAAAAAAGCTTTCTTCAGGTACACCCAGAGTAAAAGACAGAGAAAAGAAATGGTGGCACAGCTACTCAATGAGGATGGCAAAATGATAACAGATGACAAAGAAAAGGCAGAAGTGCTCAATTCCTACTTTGGCTCAGTCTTCTCCCAAAAAAGGGCCTATGACCCTCCCAGAAAACATGAAGTAGAAGGGTCAGGATTGGACTTTGAGATCGATAGACAAACAGTCAAGGAATACCTAATCACTTCGAACGAGTTCAAATCAGCAGGGCCCAATAAACTGCATCCTAGAGTATCGAAGGAACTGGCTGAAGAACTCTCAGAACCTCTGTCTATTATCTTTGCGAAATCATGGAGTACTGGTGAAGTACCAGATGACTGGAGGAGAGCTAATGTTGTCCCTATCTTCAAAAAGGGCAAAAAGGAAGAACCGGCGAACTACAGTCCAGTCAGCCTAACATCAATCCCTGGAAAAACTCTGGAGCAGATTATAAAGCAGTCAGTCTGTAAACACCTTGAAAACAATGCAGTGATTATTAGGAGCCAACATGGATTTATGAAGAACAAATCCTGCCAAACTAATCTTATCTCATTTTTTGATCGGGTAACCTCCCTTGTAGACTGTGGGAATGCTGTGGACATAACATATCTGGACTTCAGCAAAGCTTTTGACAAGGTGCCCCATGATATACTGATTAGGAAGCTAGCTAAATGTGGGCTGGATGGAACAACTATCAGGTGGATCCACAGTTGGCTCCAGAATCATACTCAGAGAGTGCTTATCAATGGTTCCTTCTCAAACTGGGTTGAAGTCAGAGTTTGGAAAAGTTACTTTTTAAAACTACAACTCCCATCAGCCCCAGCCAGCATGGCCACTGGATTGGGCTGGTGGGAGTTGCAGTTCAAAAAAGTAACTTTTCCAAGCTCTGGTTGAAGTAACAAGTGGGGTACCATAGGGCTCGGTTCTGAGCCCAGTGCTCTTCAACATTTTTATTAACGACTTGGTACAAGCAAGCTTATCAAATTTGCAGATGATGCAAAATTGGGGGGCACAGCTAATACCGTGGAAGACAGAAACAAAATTCAAAGGGACCTTGATAGGCTGGAGCATTAGGTTGAAAACAACAGAATGAAATTCAACAGGGGTAAATGCAAAGTTCTACACTTAGGAAAAAGAAACCAAAGACACATTTATAAGATGGGGGATACTTGGCTCAGCAGTATGACATGCGAGAAGGATCTTGGAATTGTACTTGATCACAAGCTGAATATGAGCCAACAGTGTGATGTGGCTGCAAAAAAGGCAAATGCTATATTAGGCTGCATTAACAGAAGTATAGTTTCCAAATCGCGTGAAGTATTAGTTCCCCTCTATTCAGCACTGGTTAGGCCTCATCTTGAGTACTACGTCCAGTTCTGTTCTCCACACTTCAAGAAGGATGCAGACAAACTGGAACGGGTTCAGAGGCGGGCAACAAGGATGATCAGGGGACTGGAAACAAAGCCCTGTGAGGAGAGACTGAAAGAACTGGGTGTGTTTAGCCTGGAGAAGAGAAGACTGATAGCACTCTTCAAGTACATGAAAGGTTGTCACACAGAGGAGGGCCGGAATCTCTTCTCGATCGTCCCAGAGTGCAGGACACGGAATAATGGGCTCAAGTTGCAGGAAGCCAGATTTCGACTGGACATCAGAAAAAACTTCCTAACTGTTAGAGCCATACGACAATGGAGCCAATTACCTAGAGAGATAGTGGTCTCTCCGACACTGGAGGCATTCAAGAGGCAGCTGGACAGCCATCTGTCGGGAATGCTTTAGTTTGGATTCCTGCATTGAGCAGGGGGTTAGCCTTATAGGCCCCTTCCAACTTTACTATTCTGTAAGATGTTTTCTATAAGATGTCTGTTTTTATGGTGTTTTAGAGTGTTTTAGTGTTTTTGTTTGCCATCCTGTGCTCCTACTAGGAGGAAGGGCAAGATATAAATTTAAATAATATACAATAAATCAGCATTTTCTAAAAAGCATACTACAGGTGCTGAGGTACTTTTGGATTAATACTTTTGTACAATTTCCTTTAGGGCACCATTTATTACAATAAGGAAGGTTCTTCCTGGTATGAAGGTGACTTTGTAAACAATATAAAAAGTGGATGGGGGATAAGATGGTAAGTTTTAGAACCTTTCTGATTCAGCACATCTTTGTACACATATCTGTAGGTAACTGAAATTTTATTTATTGCATGTGCACAAAGAGATCAGGGTAGTCTGTGTAGGGTTTTCCAATTTTATCCTCATAACAGCCCTGTGAGGTATGCTAAGCTATGCGACTGTGGGCCACATTTCCCATTTTCTTAAACATGCTATTTTAAACATGTAATTAAGATGGGCTACACTTTTTCTAAATGAAAAGCAGCCATGCAGCACCTCGCAGCTGCTTTTGCTTTATGCAGAGGCATGGTTGGTCCTAAACAAACTATTAAGGTAACATGGCCTAAGACTGGGCTTCGTGGCTGAGCAGAGTTCATGGCTGCCTTGTTCCAAGCTGAGCTCATTAGTAACTACATCACAATTATTGTAATGACTTTAATGAAAAAACAATGTTCTTGATAGCTGGGGATCTCTCTCCAGTCATTGGAACATAACACCCACCAGAGTTTGGGAAGGTGACATTGTCCTGCTAGTGCGAGTGGGGCAGAAAGAGTGAAGAGTTTTAGCTTTGCATTTAACATGCATGTTTGTAGAAATGCAAGTCGCGGCTACTTTTTTGGGGGGTGGGCAGTAAGTATAAGGATAGCAGCAAGTGGGGAGGAGGATGTTGAAGCTTTTCTTCCCTTGCTGCAGTCTGGATGAAATTCACTCCTCCAAAGTTGCTATTTCCATTGGGTGGAAATCCTATGACATTCTAAGATATGCTACCTATGATCATGGAGGTTCCATTTCACTTTTATGAGTAATATCTTTCTCCTTCACCATGCGTTATCCCCTTTTAAAGCTGTCTGCTAGTGGCCACATCATATCTTGTAGCACTGAATTCCGTTATCAAATGTTGGTCTATTTTAAAACAATATTCATTGGCATTGTTAGTATGTCCACAAATACTGCATAGCTTGAATTTCCTTGTTTGTTTGTTTCCCTAACAGTTATAAGTCTGGAAATATCTATGAAGGCCAGTGGGAGAGAGACATGCGTCATGGAGAAGGGCGGATGAGGTGGCTGACAACTAATCAGGAATATACTGGACAGTGGGTTAATGGTGTACAGGTAGGGTTGTACCAGATCAAGTGCTTGAATGTTCAGGTGGCCTAGTTAGAGCTTAATTATACACTACCTTGATTGTGTGGTTTTCACCCAAATCAGAGGATTTAAAAAATGCTATCCCAGACAAGGTAGAACAGTGTCCATCAGGGCGGCAGTGCAAGGGGACAGATGAATTTCTTTCCTCCCCAGCCACAATCCACCCACACTGTACTTAGCGACAGAAGAAAAGTTCCCATTGGCACCAATGGGAGCTTTTCCCCCTTTTACTAACTGCAGCACGAGGACCAAGTTTTGCCAGTATTGTGGCTGCAAAGAGGAGGGCTAAGCCTACACACTGTGGCCCTGATTAAAATTGCTTGCTCCCGTGCCTAGATCCTTTGGATTCTTTAATTATTTAAACCAGAGATGGGTAACTTCCAACCTGTGAGCCAAACTTGGCCTGCCAAGCCATTTTAGGGGGAAGCCACGCCTATCTGCCCTACACCTGACATCCTAAATGACATCAGGTGGGGTGTGTGGGGCGAGTAATGGCAGGGTTGCAAATATACGATCGGGAGCTTAAACTTCCGTAATCCCTGGACTGTTGGCCATGTTGAAGGGCCACAAGTTCCTTACTCGTATCCTAAAATACACTCTGGTTAAACAGTGGCCTCTTGGGAAGTTGGGAAGCAAGGCTGTCATTACTTAGCCAAAGGCCTCATTAAAGCAAAGTTACAATTAAATAGATAACCTGTGACACAATGCATTTTGATGCTGTTCACCTAACTCTAGTGCCCTCACTGAGAGGTTCCTCTGATAATGGTTTCACCTTTTTCAGCATGGGTATGGTACCCACACTTGGTATCTAAAGAGAATACCCAGGTCACAGTATCCCCTGAGGAATGAGTATGTGGGAGACTTTGTCAGTAGCGATCGCCATGGTCATGGAAAGTTCTTCTTTGCCAGCGGAGCGATGTATGACGGGCAGTGGGTTTTCAATAAAAAGCATGGCATGGTAAGCTTTGGTAAGTGGTTTATGGGAAGCTCAGCAGCATAGCATGAAACCTCGGCCTGCTCATTGTAGCTATAAAGCAAATGTTACTGAAGAAGCAGTTGCTTAAAATGTAATGAAGTCTTTGTGTCGATCTGTCTATAGCCAGTTCTCAGCATTTTGTTACACTGTGGTGTCACTAACAAAGAGAATCCCTCATACAATGATGCAGACCAGTGCTGTGTAGGTAGTTAATCTTTTTTTGTCTCTGTAATTGTGGACAGAATTTTCCTTTTTTCGTTAGGGTAAGCTTGTATTCAAGAATGGTCGTGTGTACGAAGGTGAATTTATATATGATCATATAGCAGAATATCCAACCTTTCAAATTGACATCATGAATACACAAGATCTGAGCAGCATTCGGACAAAGAGTCCCTTTGGCACTGGTGAGCAGCTTGAAGCGTGGCTAGAGCAAAAGGGTTGGCATATGCTAATCAGATACTTAGCAGAGATTTAGAAAATGTTTGTTATGAATAGGGATGGGTGAGAAATTCAATTTAATTCACATTTAAAGGCGAACTTACTTAATTTGTCCTTTCTGAAGCAAGAAGCAAACTGAAACACAGCTGTCCTTTGAAATTGGTACTTCTCTGAATTTTGCAATGCAGTTCTCCAGCCAAGTATTGTGTATAAAAAATCATATACTAGGTTAAAGTGTGTGTAATAAATGCATATGTTAGTGAAATTAGCATGCAAAAATGCATTATAGGAGAAAATTGCTTTGCAAAAATTTGTATATTATGCAAAAAGCCATACAAAAATGAGTGTATTATGAATTTTTGCAAGGACTTTCTTTTAATTGCAAACTGATGTAGAATGTGGAGAAGTGAACATAAGATTGGAAAAATGGGAAACTGAAATTGAGAGATCCCTAATTATGCACAAGCAGCTATGAATGGTAATTATAGGTGAGCATGGGCAAGACAGATGTATCATTCTTAACGAAGGAGAGCCAATCTGGTATAATGGTTGGAATATCAGGAGACCCGAGTTCCAGTCTCCACTCAGCCACAAACAACTCAATGAGTGACTGTTTCTCAGGCTGGCCTATCTCACAAGGTTCTTGTAAGGATTAAATGGAAGACGTGGAACAATGTACACTGCCCCGAGTTCCTTGGAGGAAAGGTGGGATAAAAAATGTGATTAAAAACCAATGAACAGTGGGTTTTTCATCCACATTGGCCTGGTTCAGATAATAGCTAAGCCAAACTATGGTTTAGTGTGAATGAGCCAGCATGCTGGGGCGCATTTAGAGAATTGCAGCCACTTTTCCCTCAGTCCTGCTGGTGCCATGCTACCAGAAGCTACGGCATGTTTGGTTTAGCATTATAAGCAAACACAGGCTCATGGTTTCTTTCTCCCCTCACCAGTACAAAAATGCTTTATACTGAGTCAAACCATTAGTCCCTTTAGCTCAGTATTGTCTACACTGACAGCGGCAGTGGCTTTCCAGAGTTCCAAACAGAGTCTTTCACAGACCTACTTGGAGATGCTGAGGACTGAACCTGGGATGTTCTGAATGCAAAGCAGGTGCTCTAACACTGAGCTATGGCTCTTAACAATGAGAAGGAAATGTCTCTTCTATGAAGGCATCTGCTGTGTCAAACATAAGAACCAGATAAAGACAACAAAATGTTTTTTCCTTCAAAACTATTATTTTTCTTATGTAAATATATGCAGATTTAATCAATCCCCTGATGACTGTTAGTTAAACCTCATATGATTCATTGACTAAGGGCTGCATCCAATGCCGGTCCTATGCAGAGTTGACCTACTGAAATTAATGGGCATGACTAACTTAGATTCGAGAGCCAGTGTGGTGTAGTGGTTAAGGTGTTGGACTATGACCTGGGACACCAGGGTTCGAATCCCCACACAGCCCTGAAGCTCATTGGGTGACCTTGGGCCAGTCACTGCCTCTCAGCCTCAGAGGAAGGCAATGGTAAACCCCCTCTGAATACTGCTTACCGTGAAAACCCTATTCATAGGGTCGCCCATAAGTCGGAATCGACTTGAAGGCAGTCCACTTCCATTTCCAACCTACATTCATTAATTTTAATGGGTCTACTATTCTGAGTAGTTGAATGGCAGTCCAAATTTTAAATTAAAAGCGGAGATTAAGAAACTTTCCTTAAATATAGAT
Source organism: Rhineura floridana (assembly GCF_030035675.1). Lineage (NCBI taxonomy): Eukaryota > Metazoa > Chordata > Lepidosauria > Squamata > Rhineuridae > Rhineura > Rhineura floridana. Next base: position 15,871,617 of record NC_084496.1, read on the forward strand.
CCAAATGCTATGCAACCACCCCCTCTTTTCATAACGCTGGCTGCTGAAACTCAACCAAAATTAAAGAGCATGTAGTACTTTAATCCTGTTTTAATGCTGATTTTATATGTTTATATGTTTTATATTTTTATAGGTTCTTAATGATGTGTACTTGTTTTTATCTGGAAGCCGCCTTGAGTTCCAGTTTGGAAAAAGGGCGGGGTATAAATAAAGATAATAATAATAATAATAATAATACTTCCAAAAGATGCTCAAGTTTTGGGGAAGCTCCAGAGGAAGAGAGTAGATATTGAGTAGCTACCATAAATAGGTCTCCTCATGCTATCACACAAGCTTAGCATATTAAAGGGTAGGTCATGTGCATGCTTGATTAAATCTAGTGATGGCTACAATAGGTGGAAAATGGTCTGGTAAGCATAAGTGCATCTGGTTAGGAATGCTCAAGAAATGTAATTTTAACAAATCCCAATATGAATAGACCTGATCTGTCCCTTCAGATCAGTACTTAGTTATCTCCTAGATTTCATATTGTCCACAAATGGGTTTGAGAGTGCGTATTTGGAGAGGAAATACATTTAAAAATGTGTATTGAAAGAAAATATGTTTAGAAATGCATATTTGTGTGAGAATTTAAATGCACATTTTCATGTTGGTTTTCTAAAAATGTAGACTAATGCAGAAACAGAATGGAATTTTGTGTGGCAACTTGGACTGGAAAGAGACTTACAGCTCAGTCCTAGCCATGTCTACTAAGAGTTAAGTCCTATTGAATTCAGTGGGGCTTGCTCACAGGTAAGTGGGGTTAGGATTACAGCCTGGTTCATTCATCCTTCCAGCCCAGCCTTCAGGAGTACTTATGTTAGGGTGGATAATTTTTTTCTTAATTACTTAGTTTGATTTCTTTCCCCACCATTGTGTAGAGAGTATCAAAGTTGTTGATGGCCCTGACAGTTCTGCATTGGGATCAAATATTGAAATAGATATATCAACCTTGTTGGCTATATTTCCAGAAAAAGACAGGGAAGAAGAAATCAAACAGGTAAATGGCTACACATTCCTGAATTTGATTCTCTTGCATGCCGTTAATGAGGAGGAATACAACAAAGTTGCCAGAGATAGAGGGGAAAAAAGAGACAAAGTTGCCTTCTCCAACCTGGTGCTCTCCAAATGTTGTTGGCTGCCAACTTTCATCAGGCCTGCTCTAGCCATCACAGCCAGTGGTCAAGAATTATGGGAAATGGGGTCAAAACCATCTGGAGGGCACCAGAGGACTTGGAACTATTTGCAGATACTGAAGAAGTTGCTGCAAATATGGAGATTGAAGGCTGGCAGACCTTTACCTTCCAGTGACTCCACTCCCCTGGGATAACTCTCTGCAATCCTTAAAAGGGACTGTAGCTGATTCAGCCAACCCATACTCCTGTGTGGATGTAGAGGATGACAAGCTACAAGGGAGTCATTCCTGAAGTTTGTGGATGACGGAGTAGGGATGGGATCTGTTGGCTGGTGCCAGTTTGAAAGCATTCCATTGACAGGCTGATATCGATTTGAATTCATTCTTTGTCCACTATCCACTGCTTTTATCAATCTATTTTTCCCCTCACAAAAAATATTGATATTAACATTAATATTTTGAAAGGAAACATTGATAAAGGAATATTAACTAATTAAAGAAAATCAATAAAATATATTAGTATCAATATTTTAGAGGCATATTTTTTTTAAAAAATCAGTTTTTGAAAATAGCTATGGAAAATCACTACATAAAAATTCGATCTGCAATGATAGAGGATAAGCAAATTAACAGAAAATTTAGTACCAAATCCAAATTGGGCAGAATTCTAGCCAGGGCTGTGGAGTCGGAGTCAGAGTTGGAAGCAATTTTGGGTGGAGTTGGAGTCGGTAGAAATGTACTGACTTCGACTCCGGCTTCAAAATAAATTTTGATTGACAAATTTTTAAAAATATAAATTCAAAATGTCAAAGAAGCTTCCCATGAAGTCAGCTGTAGTTGAGCATTTCACCATAACTCAAGATGGGAAACATTTTGTGTGTCAGTGTATGACACAGGACCCAGATGAAGACAAATGCTGTGATGCCAAGATCAGCGCATATTCAGGCAGCGATAAAAATGCTCCTATTAAAGTTTCCAATTTAAAAAGACATTTACAGCGCTTTTCAGGGCTGTGGAGTTGGAAGCAATTTTGGGTGGAGTCTAAGTCGGACAGTAGAAAATAGAGGAGTCGGAGTTGGAGTCGAAGGTTTGGCGTAATGACTCCACAGCCCTGATTCTAGCACATCCACACAGGAAAGCCATGTCCTCAGTCCAGGAGGGTATAGAAAGTTGCCAAGGTCCAAGTGGGGTGATCTGTAACTTTTTCTCCCTGAGACAACAACACTGGGGCCTTCATGCAGTGATGGAAATATAAGCCTCAAACACATGAACTCCTGCTGGGAGGAAGGGCGGGATATAAATCAAATAATAAATACATATTTTCTCTCTAGACAGAGTATGCCGTATTGAGACATATCTCAGAACTGAGGCGAATCTACACCTTCTACAGCAGCTTAGGATATGACCATTCTCTCGACAATACCTTCCTGATGACGAAGCTTCAATTCTGGCGATTCTTAAAGGACTGCAAGTTTCATCACTGCAACCTTACACTTGCCGATATGGATAGGATCTTGAATGGTTTGCATTCTTAATACAGGCTGTTTAAATGTCTTTTACACTGTTATAGTAGAGGCAAAGTAGCAGTCAATAAAACAAGGATAAATAACCTTATTAGTAACCTAATGAAGGCAGAGTCTTGGGTTGAAGTTGCAGTTCCTGGCCCAGTTCACACATAATGCTAAATTATGGTTTATCACTAAATGGAAGAGCCTCTCCAAGCCTGAGCAAAGCTGTGGATTTGTGCACTTCTCCCTATCCCACATGGCCGGTAGAAATACTTCTACCAAATTTAGTTTCATTTTTAAAGCATCTTGGCTTTGCATTCTGAACCAACTAGGCATCCTGGTTTAAAACAAATTCTTGTCAGTTCCATAATATGGCTGCAGTCTTGTGCATGCAGCCTTGGAAGAGTGAGTCCCATAGATGGCCTGACTTCCAAATAAATAGGCATACGACAGCAGTATAGGAAGCTGCTTTATACCATGGTGTGCTATTAGTGCATCTAGTCTAGTGTTGTCTACTGACTAGCAGCTGCTCACCAGGGATCTCAGGCAAATGTTTCCCACCTGATCTTTTCAGCTGCAGAGGGCAGGGGTTGAACTATTTTGTGGTTAGCGATGCCACATTGGCTTCTTCTGCTGTCTTCCACCTTTTCCCCTTGTTGGAATTGCTTGCAATTGTGCCTTTAGAATTTCCTTTTTTAGAAACTCCCACCATCTTCGACTCCTTTTTTCATTAGGGTCGTTTGTTATGGAACCTTACTTATCATTGTTCTGAGTTTATTAAAAATGACTTTCCTGAAGTCCAGGGTACACATGACTACTCTCAGCTTTTGCTTCCTTTAAAATCAAAAACTCAAGTGTAACATGGTCACTTTCCCCCAGAGTTCCCATAACTTCCACTTCATCCACTAAATCTAGATTGCTTAGAATCAAACTAAGTCATCTCTATTAGTTAATAGGTTAGATTCCTATGAATAGGACTGTCTCTGTGGGATTCCTTAAGGCAATACCCGGCCAGAATTTTGGACAAGACAAAGGAGTGGGAAAATCAGATGACATATCTCCATGGGACCTAATTCCAGGGTCCTTTTGGAACTGACAACACATTTGGAAAACTAAAGAACTGTGTTGTGTGTGGGCACCACAAAATACCCATTTCACAGAAGAAAAACTGGTGATGCTCAGATATACCCATGCCAAAATTACAGGCAGCAACACTCTAAAAATAGACAAAACACACACAACAAACAGCATCTAACAAGCCCGCCCCAAACAGGGAAAACTCTAATTAACATTATTATTACCCCTCCTCTCACTCATCTCACTCATCTAAGAAAGATGTAACCTGGCTGTGGGTGTGTCTAGGAAAGAAAGCAAAGGAAGCAGACTGCAGTTTTTAGTGAGTTTTTAGTAAGCTGATTTTTGGGGGCTCAGAGCAAGAGAGCCTTCTTGAGGAGCTATGTCTCAGGAGATCTGATGTGGGGCAGTTGATTTGACTGAGTGTTAAGAGTCTTTAAGTTGGGGGGAGACCTAGGGCTCTCCAGATATGTTAGACATTCCCTCCCATCAGCCCCAATGGTCAAGGATGGGGGAGTTGTAGTCCAGCAGCATCTGGAGGGCCACAGGTTCCCCACCCTTGGTTTAATTCTAATTTATATTTCTAAATGTTTGTAATTTATATTTGTAAATCAACTCAAACATTACAAAATGTCATAAGCGCAGTAAATGCTCTGCCCTTGGAAATTTCCACCAGTTGGAAGAGTGGAGGCTAGCCCATTAAGGCAAATGGGGTATTGCCTCACCAATCTCAGTCTGCCCTCACTCAGTCCCCAGCTGCCTGCCTTCTTACTTCCAACGACTCAGGGGGTGACTCTTGCCAGTCATTGGCTCTGTCTCCACCTACTGTTGGTCTCCTAACTTTCTACCCTATCAGCCCCAGTGGGCACCAGCCATCACAGCTTGGAGAAGTGGGGCGAGCCTAACATTATGACTTCTGGCACAGTTCTGCTAACTTTACGTTAGTTAATTGTATGACCTGCCACACTAAGTGGTCAGTAGATAGATTGGATGGTAGTAATGTAACTATTTTCTGTACATGGCTTAAGCTAGTTTTAACATTGTCTCTACTTCTTGATTGTTCACTTTGTCTCCTCTGTGTGTGGTGTGTTTTTTGGGGTTTTGTTGTTGTTTTTCAGATAAAACATTACTTGAAGAGATTCATTCTCCATATGAGACTTTGCTACTCCGAATGTTTTTGACATACCTTATTTACTTGTCATTCCACATTTATCATAAGGAGTTTAAGTAAGTGGATTGTCCAGTTCATGAGCTGGTATGGCATAATGTTTTGCTAAAAAGTTGCCAGCTTCACAACTCACCACAAGGTGCTCCAGATTGTCAGTATTTTGCATGCAGAATTTCAGCACATACCAGGAAATTTAGATTTGTGAATTAAAGTGCTCTGTTGCCCTAGAGCAACAAATTCACTTTTTAAAAAAGAGACTGACTTTTCTTGGTTACAAAAGTGACGAGGAACTGCACTGAAGTGTGTGAAATGATCAAATGATTAATGGGAGGATGTATGAACACTCCACAAGCAAATTGGGATGAATGCTCATTGTTCTATGACTTTCCAGCAAAAATCAGAATGAATGTTCAGTAAAGACTGGATACAATCTAACCTTCACATGAGCTTTGTGCAAGCCATCAGAATGAATGCTCAATAAATAGGTCACCTGGAGGAGCCCACAGTCAGGGTGATTGGCAGGTAGATTTATTTATTTGATTTGTATTGTGCATCTTCCTTCCAAAGAAGGACAGAAGAAAGGAAGTTCTTTACAAAATGCATACTTAATTCATTGCTACACGGTGTGGTGATGGCCGCTGGCTTAGATGGCTTTTAAAGGGGATTACACAAATTCATGTAGGTGGAGAGATCTGCCAGTGGCTAGTAGCCATGATGGCTACATGCATGCTTCTAGTTTCAGAGACAGTATGCTACTGCACATCAGCTGCTGGGGAACAACAAATAGAGGAGGTTATTGTCCTCATGTCATGCTGGCGAGCTTCCTGGAGGCATCTGGTTGGCCACTCTGGGAAACAGGATTCTAGAACAGATGGTCCATGAGTCTCATAGGAGCATAGGAATCTGGTTTATACCAAGTCATCTAGCTTAGTATTGTCTACAATGACTGGCAGCGGTTCTCCAGGATTTCAGGCAGGGTTCTCTCCCAGCTGTGTCTGGAGATGCTGTGGATTGGATGTAGGACCTTTTGCACACAAAGCAGATGCTTTACCACTGAACTACAGCCCTTCCCCAGGGCTGCTGTTATGTTCAATGACAAACTGTCTTGGTGGCTTTAGGCCCCAGTTCCATGCACCAAGCCCTTCCTGCATGCAGAATATTGATGGACATTTTCTTAGCTGTTAGATAAATATGGATAATGTTCTAAATCAAGGTGGGGAACCTCTGGTCTAGCACTAGCCCCAATTTGGCCAGCAAGACTGTGTTCCTTAAACCACAACACCCCCGCCCCACACCTGATGTCATGTGTGAGGCAGGTAGAAGCGTGGCTGGATTGGCTGTACAACTGAGTTGCCCACTGGGAACTCTATCACACAGCCAGAACCTGTAGAAAGCAGGCTTGAAATCATCATCTATCAGTTGACTTCAAGCCTGCTGATCAGCTCTTTCCAAGCTCTGGGTAACACTTTGAACTCTCTGTGATCATCATGTGATGCCAAATTTGGCCAATGAGATAAAATCATTGAGATAAAGATCTGGCTTGCTGTCCAGATCAGATTTCCTTCCTTTGATCTAAATGAATTAGAGTGTTCACTTGATGAAAGAAATACTGGTCCTGCTCAATTAATCTTATAAATTTGAATCAGTACAATTAGGTATTTAATGGTCTTACTGGGTGGGGTGGGGGCTCCTTTGGTTGTAATGTGTATTACTTCACTTCAAAATGTGGTGAGCAACCCTGCAGCATCTGGAGCCCCTCTTTCCTCACTGGTAAATGTAATTGCAAGTGAAAACAATAATTCTGCCACAAAAAGCATGATTTCTTTGTTCATCTATGATGCACATGTGTGCTGTAGCAGGTGCCATCTTAAAACAGAGATTCCATTTTGTGTGAGAGGAGACAGGGAATGCCTCTTCTAAAGTGGCACTTCTCCCATGGATTTTTTTGTAAGTACTTATAATTCAAAAATAATGGCTTGGATCCTAACTAGCTCTCTGTGATGGAAGGACTCCTGGGATCCAGCAGAGGCTCCTGCTGGAGATTATGGGTGGATGGGGTGGCATTTTTTTGCCAGTCTTCCTTGCAGTCCCTGAACCACCTCTCAGGGTGGTCCAGACAGCCCTCTAATCCTCCAGAACAGATTTTAAAGGGGGAAAGAGGAGGACAGTGATAAATGTTACCACCACCCTGCTAGTGCTGGCTAGAGGGTTCCCTTAGCTGAACTCCAGTCATGGAATGCTCCTGCCAGCAGAATCTTAGTTAGAATCTAAGCCAACACACTTTTTTTTTAAAAAAAGTACTGCCTGATTGATTGGGGCACCTTTGTAGGGTTTTTTAAAATCAATTTACCTAACCAATTAATCCATGAAATGCTGCAGACCTGAAAAACTTATTGCCCTAAAAGGCATTGAATGCAAGTTCTGAACTTGTAGAACTGTTTTCCCCACGTATCACAGCAGCAGCTGCAATCATGAATTCCTGTTTTAATTCCAGTGATACCAGTCCCCGCCTGTTCAAGTGCTTTTCCAAACTGATGGCCAAGAATATTTGTCCCAATGCCTGCCAAATAAAAGGTAGATTGTGCATTTTTTGTTTACTTTCCAGTGTTTCCCCTAGATTTCTCAGTAATTTACCCAGAGATGTTCAGTTTTTCTCAGTCAGACTGTCTTTTTGCTGCTTGTCTCTGCAGGCATTCTGTTCAGTGACCGCCAACAAACAGTGTACGCAATCAGTTACATTGACAAGTGTTGGGAGATATTCAGGGCTTTTTGTAGACCAAACTCTGTAGCTCCATATGAACCAACCATGAAGATGAGGCACTTCATCTGGATGCTAAAAGTAATCATTTCATGGTTTTGTTTGTAGGTCCTGTTAGGAATTGATGTATCTGTGAATTTCAGTTTCTCTTGCTTTCTTGTTTTTTCAATCTTTCTGCATCAGTCTGTGATTTAAAAAAAAAAATCCTCATGAAAATTCATCAGCATTTTAGTACACATTTTTCCTACTGTACACATTTTTGTATGCAATTTTGCATATACACGTTTTTCCAAAGCATATTTTTCTCTCATGTTTATAGTTTCCTTAATATAATGCATTTTTGTATGTTATTTTCACTAAATATATGCATTTATAAGCTTAACTATATGCATTTTTGTACACATCACTTGGTTGGAAAAGTGGGAATTTCAAGGAATGGCTGTGTTTCAGTTCGCATATTGTTTTGGAAAGTGTGAACAGGTGGATGCTTCTTTAAATGCGAACTGAATCAAACTTCTTCCATCTGTAAAGCACAATCCATGGGGGTATTCTCCTATGCAAGCTACCTTGAAATGAAGGGAAGCTGTGCAAGCATGGGATAAGCCTCTGGTATGGATGGAGACAATGTTATGAGTGGTCAGGAGCATTGCATAGACTGCATGTTTAAAGCCCTAAATAAATGCCACTCAGCTTTAATGTTCCTTGTCTGACCCATAAGGAGTCTACATCCTGCGCATGCCAAATGGGGAATGAGAAATGTGGATAATGCTTCTTGTTATTTAAATCTCCAGGATTTAAGACTCATAAGCAAACAATTAACTGCTAGCAAAATTGTGAATATACTAGCAAAAGACAGTCCTTGTGTCCGTGACGGAGACGACACTAACTTGGAACATGAGGTATATAAAAGTGCAGAAAAATAAAGATATTTTCCCCTGCAGGTGTAAAAGCAGCTGGGAGAGAACAATTTTCAGCTGAAAAAAGCCAGAGAGTTGTGGGTAAAAAGTATCCTTTATCTGTGTACCCTGCCTCTGATCCAACTCACAGCTTATCCAGGATGAGCTTGGCTTTAGTAAAAACAAAAAATGTGGAGGGGAGGGGGAAAAAACAGAATTTGAACTGCAAAGAAAAGAACTAGCTCAGTTCAGTAGACTGTTGGAGCTTGGACTGTCCTTCACCCAGAAGGAACGTTGATTAAAAATGAACATTTTCATTAGTTAATCGATATGATTAGTCAAATGCAGAACACCTGGGCTCATGAGCGGGACTTGGGGTGTGTGAAACTAAGCTGCCCTTTTGCTCTTTTCCACCATCCATTTCATGCTTCAGCCAGCAACAATATAGTTGCTGGTGGGGACCATTCACCCTACCATCACAAAGCTCTGGAAGCATGGTCCTAGCTCTAAATTGGCTAAATTACCGTGCCATTACATGGTGTTGTCATAAAGCAGTGAGAGTGACAGCCATACTTCTTGCCTTTGCTCTGGAGCCTTCTGAGAAAACAATGTACTGTCAGCAACCAGGATCCAGATCAGTCTGTTCTGTGTCATTGCCCCTAAGAATGCCCTCTCTCCAATTTCACATCCTGCAAACAGTGTTAAAAAGGTGGGGGATCAGCACTATTCTAACACAAATTAACCCTGTCCCCAGTTAATTGGTAAAACTGAAAACAAGCAATAATAATAATAATAATAATAATAAATTTAATTTATGTGTCGCCTATCTGGCCAATGGCCACTCTAGGTGACGTACAAGTAGGCAATTAAAACACAATACAAAAATACAATAATACAATATAAACAATGCAGCAGCGAGAACAATACTAATACAGGGTATGAGGCATTCCAATCATAGCAATTAACCCTCCCCGGAAATCCCAAAGGCCTGTTGAAAGAGCCAGGTCTTTAAGGCTTTACGGAATACATTTAGGGAAGAGGCGTGCCGGAGATCTTGTGGGAGGGAGTTCCAAAAGGTGGGGGCCGCCACTGAGAATGCTCTTTCTCTAGTTCCCGCCAGTCTAGCTGTTTTTGTCGGCGGGATTGAGAGAAGGCCCTGTGTGGCTGATCGTGTTGAGCAACATAATTGGTGGCGTTGAAGGCGCTCCTTTAGATAAACTGGACCAAAACCGTATAGGGATTTAAAGGTTAATACCAACACCTTGAATTGGGCCCGGAAAATAACTCTGGAACTTGGGACTCTTGAAGGAGCCATCACTGTGACCTTCAGTGAAGTATTCTCAGCCTCCAGATTCCCACCCAGGCAGCTCATTGGACCCTCCTAGACAGGGGCTATGAAGAGTTTTCTGTTCATACTGGGACCCTGAGCAACAATGTTCTTCCTAGTTCAGGTGCATTTTGGTGCATTCCTCAGTGCTGACTCGTTATGGAACCCTGACACAGTCTCTAGTCTCGCTTCTCTCTGACAATGACTCACCACAGCTCAGCCCTGAGACACATTCCCCTAATAAGAGCCCCTCCAGACTGATGTTTTAATGTGGGTGTATTCTGCAACATGTTCTTGGCACAATAATAGGAGTGGATTTATTCTTTAGTTGGTTCTGCAATGTTTCTCCAATGTTACCACATTATTGCTGTCTGGAGGTTCTCTAGCACAAAAGTGGGACAAAAATAAGCCTGAACATTAGGTGATTTCAGCAAGAAGTTATGAGATATGCGCTGATTGAAAATGAAGCAGTTGTGGCCACCCCAAAACTTTTGCAGGCGCAAACAGTATTGAAAGCGGGATTGTGTGTGACCATCCTAATAGCATCATGCGCATAATTCATCATCAGTGCACACAAAAAAGATGTCTAGAAGGGCCCTTAGTTTTTAAGATCAGCAATAACTTGTGTTCTTATTTTATTTGTTTTGCTCCAGCTCGTTTTCCTTGAATTTTTTGAAGCTGTACTGGATTGTGCCCTGTTGTACGTCACTGATGAGATGCTGAAACAGCAAGTGGAAGAAGCCAGCCATTCAGCAAGCTCCTACAGAACGGAGGACTACGCAGACAGGGCTGGAGTGTCTCCTCTGCCTCAGGAGTTGTCCTCTGGCCAGGTCAGTTCTCTGAGGTAAATGCTGACTTGACTCTTGTCACTTCAGATGGGGAATGAGTTAAATGCCCCCGTCTTTAGGAAGTTTGCTCACTCCCCAATTTGAGCTTGGGCACGTTTCAAAACAGAAACCAGACACATCAAGCAGGATTGTTACAGAGGGGACAGGCTTTGACAGGGTAGATGGTCCCTTATGTGAACTCTACATCTCATCTCATTCTGGAAATGAAAAGGAGTTTAAGCTTGTATTGAGTGGACACATCCTTGCTTTGATTTCTCTGGACCCTCTGGTTAGAAAGTGCTGGTAGCTCAGTGGGTAGAGCATCTGCTTTGCATGGAGAAGGTCCTAAGTTCAATCCTCATCATCTCCAGGCAGGGCTGGGTATGGTTCCCCGTCTGAAAATCTGGAGAACCACGGCCAGTCATTGTAGACAATACTGAGCCAGGTGGACCAATGATCTGATTCAGTGTCAGGTGGCTTCTTCTGTTCCTATGATGATAGGTTTATGGGGTTAAGGTGCTGGCAGTGCTGAGGAACTATGGCACCAACAGGCATCAAATGGCATTGGGGGAACTGGTCAAATGAGGCCAGTGGAAATTTTCTCTGAGAGAGAACACAAAGACTCATGAGATGAGCCCACTGTGGGGGTAAAGAATAGGCACAAACATAAGGTCATTTTTAAATACGGGACCATAGCTCAGTGGTAGGGCTCAGGCTTTGCATGCAGAAAGATGCAGGTTCAGTTCCTGGCATCTCCAGTTAAAAAGAATCAGGTGATGGGAAATACTTCTGAGAACCTGAAGAGCTGTAGTCAATACTAGGCTTGATAGACAAAGACTGCATCCACACTATGCATTTAAAGCACATGGCTTCCCCCAAAGAATTCTGGGAACTGTAATTTACCCCTCGCTGAGCAACAATTTCCAGCACCCTTAAGAGAGTACAGTTCCCAGGATTCTTTGGGGGAAGCCAATGTTCTTTAAATGTATGGTATGGATGTGACCAAATAGTTTGATCTGCTGTAAGGCAAGTTTATGTTGGATAAAATGAGCCATATTCAGATACTGACGTCTTTGGTCTGGACCTATGTGCTTGTGCGCCTGGAAAGAAGCCCAGAGGAGGCTTGGGGTGGAGGGTATTGGTGAAGTATCTTTCATTTTCCCCATACAGCACCTAAAGGTAACTATGGTTCTCCTTTACAACCACACATATCTTGGTTTTTTTTAATTATCAGTCCTTTCAAACCAGAAGCACAAGCAGCGGTGAAGCAAGCACCGAAACCGCAGAAGTCCACCATTCCCACGTTAGCGTCAAGTCTTCCGCAAGCAAGATTGTGCATTTTGTAGAAGCTAGCAAGGCAAAGAAGTCTGAGGTCAGTAGAGTGAGGAAGCATCATGGTGGCATTACAGTTCTCTGGCAAAGTGGTGCATGCAAAAGGTCCCAGGTTCGATCCCCAGTATCTCCAGGGAGGGCTGGGGGAAACTTCTGATGGAAATCCTGGAGAGCCACTGCCAGTCAGTGTAGACAGTACTGAGCTAATGGACAAATGGTCTGACTCAGTATAAGGCACCTTCCTATGTTCCTGTGTCTATTCCAATGAGAGGGTGTAATGAACCCACTTATTGGGAACTGTTATTAAAAGTGTTACGGGTTTGAAGGAGTTAATGGAGTGCCTGGGAGGATGAGTGATGTAAGACTGCCAGGTGGGAGGGTGTGTGTGAGAGAGAGTTTAAAGGGAGGTTTGAATACAAGACTGTTGGTTTTGACAGTGGAGCTTGTTGTTGTTGGGATTTGGAGTGGAAGGGGGGAGGTTGTGGGAGTGAGCTGGGTGGGAAAGGGTGGATTACATATTACTTAGGGGGGTAGGACAGGTAGGGAAGATAGGGACTGTACATCAATATGCTATTTAACATCTTGCATTTTAATAAAGTTATTTTGTTCATTTAAATTGCTGTGTGTCTGCCTGGTCACGTGTGCTACCATATCAAGGTCCTATTCAGTTTTTGTACCTACACCCTATTGTGCTAACAGGGCACAGCAATAGTCACCTTTTGGGTGGGACAAAAGGTGGAAGGACTGAAACTTGTGGTGCAGAGAGTATATCTGACCTAGGTTGAGGCAAGCGTCCCGCTGGGTGGGGATTTTCTGAACCAAGCATGGGGTATCAGGAGAGATAATCCCTAGTGAAGGGCTGGTTCAAGACAGAGCACTTTTTCAGTGGCTGCCCCCAGGCTCTCAAACTCCTCCCCCAGAAGGACCACCTGCATTCCTCTCGTTTAGTCTTCTGACAGATGGTAAGGACCTCATTTCAGAGGATCTTTGGCATTGTGGCAATTGAACTGCCCATTATTTGCTACCACTGCTACCTATTTATTATGTTGCTACTGCTACTTGCTTACCTTTAAGTTGTCTAATGTGATCAAGTGACTAAAGCAGGGTTCACCAACCTTTTGGGGCCAGTAGGCACATGTGGGAATCTCCCCCCATAAGCTTCCCCCCCAATTAATGAAAAAACACATCAGCCACCTCTGTGCTCACTTACGGAAAGAAACTCTTTGCACCTCTCTGAAGCAGAACAAATGAGAAGGGGAGTATCCTGGCATCCAATGAAGTGCTCGTGTTTAAGGGGTTGTTTTTCAATGCAGGAGAAGTTGAGCCACTGCAAACAGGACCTGAGCAGGAAGAGTAAACAGTCTCTTGAATTTTGAGGGGATATTTACTGGGACCTTTTCTGGGTACCATAGGAATATTGGTAGACAGGCACACAAGTGCCCATGGGTGCCACGTTGGAAACCCCTGGACTATAAAATGATTGGCCTGGGTATCTGAGACATGTAGGCTCTTATTACTAAACAAAAAACATTTCCATACCTTTTAACCCCCAATCCACATGGTGTGTGTGTGTGTGTATCAGTCTCTTAAGAACTTGTACATTATTGTCTTTTGAGCACTATCATGTTCAAAATGGGTTTCGGCCAAACTCACAGCAGGGCCTTGGAAACATTCCTCTCCTCATTACTTCCTTCTCTGGGCATATACTTATTTTTGCTCTGTGTCTTTTCTTCGTTGGAATGCCAAATTTAAAAAACAAAAACAAAGCTTTATTCACTCTTGATTTGTGCAGTTTACCTTGTTTTGCATTTCCACAGAAGGGAAAAGCCAAGGATGGTGGAAAAGAGGGCAAAGGATCCCGACAGAGTTCAAAATCCCCCAGTAAAGAAAAATCTGCCTCTCCTCAGGGTGAGTGCTAAAAGTTCTGGCTCTTGCAATCCATGCCTGTTGATGTTCAAGATCTTTCCTGGATTTTAGAAAAAAGCATTGGTGAAATGAATGCATTAGCACTGAACTGCATATTCAGGAAATGCCCATGGTACAACCTTCCTGGGATTGTACCACTCCAAAATGCTGGCAGGGGAACTGCAAAATTGAGGCCAACCCCCAGACTCCTTGCACACAGAAAGTTGGGAACCCCCGTGTTTGCTTGCTAACATATAGCACTATCCCACATACAGATTCTAAGGACAACATGCTCAAAAGATGGAGGAAACCCTACATCCACAAGCTACCCATGTAAATTAGCACAAATGAAGCCATGTTTCCACTGCACTGGACAGCAGCAGCAACAATAGTGCTGTTGCGTTAGGAGAGTTCTGAAGGGAAGAGCTCCACTCCTGACCTTCTGATTGGGTCACGGTTGAAGTGCAACTGTGTGGAGAGCACACCTCATCACTCTCTCCATTCAACTTAGCTTCTTTTTTTAAAAAGTTGATCATTTGGTTATCTTTTTTTTTAAGTTGGTCATCTGTTTATCATTTCCAAGCAGCCTCAGACCCACTGTTTCTCAGGAATTCTAAGAAGTCAAAAAATCAGTGCAGTTTTGAAAGTTTCAGTCAAATGGTGTCTAATTGTATACAAACAGACAAAAACCTGTTCCTTGATCTCGAGAACCACCATACAAAATTTGGGTAAGAAGTGTCCAAATGCTTAGAAAAGAGGTGTCTTTCCCCCTATTTAGTCACAGCACTGAATGTTACCTTCTCTGCCATTGTGGAAGACAAAGAGGAAACATCAGCTCAGCCACTCTCAATCTTGGAAGCGGAGCAAGAGACGATTCTTAGTGTTCCCATGGTGGAATTAGCAGGTGAGCAAATTAGATCTTTTTAGACAGTAAAAGTACAGGTACAGATGGTCTTGCATTGATAATCAATTCTGCATTTTGGGAGTTTAATAAATAATTAACTTTTGTATTTGTGTATATATATATTATGTATGTAATATATATGTTAAGGGGAATGTAAGCTGAACAGTTAATGTGCATCGTAACTGTTGGTATGGAGAACAAGTCTTATGAGGAAAGGTTGAAGGAACTTGGCATGTTCAGTCTGGTGAAGAGAAGGCTGAGGGGTGACATGATTGCACTCTTTAAGTACCTGAAGGCTGTCACATAGAGGAGGGTACAGATTTGTTCTCTGCTGCCCCAGAGGGTAGGACTAGGTCTAATGGTTTTAAGTTGCAGGAGCGTAGATTCAGATTGGACATTAGAAGGTACTTCTTGACACTAAGGGCAGTTTGGCAATGGAACCGACTGCCTAGGGAGGTGGTGGGATCCCCTTCGCTGGATGTCTTCAAGCAGTGGCTGGACAGCTATCTGCGGGAGATGCTCTAGCTGTGGATTTCCTGCTGTGAGCAGGGGGTTGGAGTCGATGGCCTACAAGGCCCCTTCCAACTCTATGATCCTATGATCCTATAACTGGCCATTGTGCACATTCACCAGGCCTCATGGAGAATGTGCATGTAATCCCATGAAGAGAGAATTATGCACATTCTCCAGTCAACAGGCCTTGGGGAGTGTGCATACGTCAACTGCATTTTATGTATTCTCTGAGCAATATGCACATTCTCCAGTCAATATGCATTATCTGCAAGAAACTTGCTTTTTTTCTATTTCTTGTTCAGAAATTTGCAATTTGTGTTCCTTGAGCTGCTTCTGGCCCACTGCTTAGGATGCAGACAAACTGGAACGGGTTCAGAGGAGGGCAACAAAGATGATTAGGGGACTGGAAACAAAGCCCTATGAGGAGACTGAAAGAACTGGGCATGTTTAGCCTGGAGAAGAGAAGACTGAGGGGAGATATGATAGCACTCTTCAAGTACATGAAAGGTTGTCACATAGAGGAGCGCGGGGATCTCTTCTCGATCGTCCCAGATTGCAGGACACGGAATAATGGGCTCAAGTTGCAGGAAGCCAGATTTCAACTGGACATCAGGAAAAACTTCCTAACTGTTAGAGCCATACAACAATGGAACCAATTACCCAGAGAGGTAGTGGTCTCTCCGACACTGGAGGCATTCAAGAGGCAGCTGGACAGCCATCTGTCGGGAATGCTTTGATTTGGATTCCTGCATTGAGCAGGGGGTTGGACTTGATGGCCTTATAGGCCCCTTCCAACTCTACTATTCTATGATTCTATCTTACATGGCCCACAACATACAGTGCATAATTTCCTCTTCATGAAAGGATTATGTGCACATTCTCCATGAGGTCTGGTGAATGTTCACAATGGTTGTCCAACTTTTATGTTCTCTTTAACATATACATGTAGGACAAGTGATGGGAAAGATGCATGCTTCATAGCCTAGGATGCAATTACAAAAAAACCTTACCAGGAGTGATTTTATATACTTTTACATTTAACCACTGGGGGGAGGTAGTGATGTCTTTTTCGTATATTCTGGGTGTTCAGTTTGTTTGTTTTCTGCATTTTGGTGGCCTCCCCATAAGCAATAATGTTTGCATTTACTTTTTTTAAAAAAACCTTATCGATCTAATCTAGCTCGCAGGTGGTATTTTTTGGAGGTTTCTTCCCAAGTTGTGGAACTGTATTTGAGTGCAAATTCCTGCTGTCACAAGAGGGCAGTAAAAGAACATTAGACAAGTATCCCCCTTATTCAAGAGTTCCATAATAGAAAATAACTGTTCCCCATAGCTCCAACCCCGCACTCAATTAAGTTTCAATAAACTAACAAATGGAAGAACACTTGAATTCTGCCATGGAATTTAAGCCATAAATCAACCAAATTGCAAATAACAAAGATGGAGGACCCGAGAACAAAATGCAGCCCTCTACTCCTCTATGTCTGGCCCTTGGGACTCTCCCCAGGCCACAGCCCTTCACCAGCCCTGCTTTCCACCCTCCTTGAGTGTTTTTGCCTGGCTGGAATGTGTCCTTGGACTCTGATCATGCTTCTTGCTTGCGTGGTTGGAGACTAGGGAGGGGTGGTGTGTAGAAACTAGCTGACTGTACAAAAGATAAAATTCACATTTGTTGCTCTGCCCATCCTTCCCTCTGGCCCTGCCCACCCTCCGCATCACCCCCCTGGCTGTAAGAGATTCCCTCCACCCCTGGCATAGAACATAGAAAGCTGCTTTGTACCAAAGTCAGACAATTTGTCCATCTAGTTCACTGCTGTTTACTTTCACATGGTCATGGCTCTCTGGGGTCTTCAGCAGAGGGCATCTTTCCCATCACTTGTCCTACATAGTCCTTTTTAGTTAGAGATGGAAAGGACCACAAGAGACCTTTTGCATGTAAAGCATGTCCTTTGCTACTCAGCTATATAGTCCTTCCCCTACACTCGTTATTTTTTCCTCTCTTGCAGATAAGCTCCAAAAAGCAAAAAACGAACAGAAGGATAAACTCAGTTTGTGGATGAGTCAGATATATATCTTCTTTGTCAATAAAGTCTTTGCTGGCTACAAACACTTACAAGTTGTGAAAGAAACTATTATAGACAACAGGGTTCGGGAAGCTGAATTACTTGTGCTGAAGAAAATCCAAGAAGCTGAAGAAGAAGCAAAGTGAGTCTTTAGCTTTGGCTTGTGGATGTTTTTTCCTACTAGTGATTTTGGCAAGAACCAGGGGTCATGAAAAAGGATGCTTTTTTATGGCGGATCTTTTCATTTCATTCATAACCAGGCCTTCATCGCTGTTGTCCACAATGGAAAACAACATAGGAGGCTGCCTTATATCAAGTCAGATGTCCATGTGTAGTGCTAGAATAAAATGTGCATAAAATGCATATTAGG
This sequence comes from Rhineura floridana, assembly GCF_030035675.1. NCBI lineage: Eukaryota > Metazoa > Chordata > Lepidosauria > Squamata > Rhineuridae > Rhineura > Rhineura floridana. The sequence continues at coordinate 15,889,436 of NC_084496.1, forward strand.
GGAAATTGCAAAGCTGTGCATATTGGGCAAAAGTGCATAAAATGTTTATTTAGGAGAAATTCACAGTACAATGCTGATAAGTTTTCAAAAGGACTTTTTTTAAAAATCTGATGTGGCAATGTGGGAAATTGGACTGGAAAAATGATAAACAGAAATTGACAGACTTGTGCATGTCTAGTCAAGTGTAGCCCTAAGGCACCAAGCTCAAAATACTCAGATCAATTACTCTATGAGAAGGACTACTAGTCACCTTGAGCAAAAGAGTGATTTTTGTCCACTGGGGGATTTTACTTCCTTTGTTACTGTAATTAAGCAAAGTTGGCAGCCAAGCATTTAGTTGGCTGTTTTGATAAGTGATGGCTTTTTATTATATTCCCCAAATTGGTATTGACTAAGGATTGGGGAAAAATTTGATCCAGTTTGCATTTAAAGCCAAATTTATCAAATTTACACTTTCTGAAACAACACTAGAACCAAAACACAATCATCCTTTTGAAATTTGCACTGATCCAAATTTTGTGATGGCTGGAAAGTAAACCATGTTTGGAGAAATGCACATATTAGTGGAAAGCGCATTAAAAATGAATATATTTTGAAAATAACATGCGAAAATGCATTACAGTAGGAGCAATTGCTTGCAAAAATGTGTACATTAGTCAAAACTGCATACAGAAGTGTGTTTAGTAGAATAAATTCTCATGAGGATTTTTTTTTTTAAAAAAATCACAAATTGCTGCAGAAATGTGGAGAACTAAATTTAAGATTGGAAAAAGGAGAAACAGAGAACCAAAACGGACAGGTCCTTCCATCTCTAGTATTGATGCTGTTTATGGCTCAGATGTCTAAATTGTTGTGTCATAATATTTTGGTTTAAGACAGACATGATGTTGGAGGGAAAGAAAGCCAAACCTCTTTGTGTTTTTCCTCACTTCACTATGACCACAGGCTTAATGCTATGAGGGAGGCAGAAGAAGCCAGAAAGCTAGAAGAAGCTGCAGCAGAAAAAGCAGCTTTAGAGCTTGAGGAAAGTTTGGGTAGAGAGTTGGAGGAGGCATCCATACAACTACAGTCTCCACCAAAGGAAGAATCTCCTATCTTGCCACAGGTACCACCAAGCACCAAGACTACGGCAGCTGGGAAGAAGAAGAAAAAGGCATAAAATGAATAGCCACACAATCAGATCCTGTAGGTAGCCACCCAAAATCTTAATAGTTGTAGTCCAGTGCATACCTACATGAGATTAGGTCAACAGGATTTGCTTCTGAGTAGACATGCATAGGATTTGCAAGGGTTACAGTTGGTATAACTTCCAAGTAGGTTCATTTGAAAACAAAACTCTATAAAAAAGCTGCAAGGCCTACGCTTATTTCCAAGTGAGAGATGCAGGGATGACCACACTATATATGTGGGATTTGTCTGTCTCTTTTCCTCCCTTCTTAAAAACTTATATGCTGGTTGAAAAGAAGCATATCTCTGTTTTAACACTGTTCAATAAGGCTTGGGATGGGTATGATGCTTTCTGTAACTCCAGCAGAACCAATTTATATAGATTAAAATAAAGGTTATGCATTATTTCACACAATTTGGCTATCCTGAAGATGTTTTCCATAGAAGAGACTTTATGGCTGTAGAAGACAAGAAACTAGAGACTGAGGCAGGGCTTTCAAGTGGACAGAATGTTATTCAACAGAAGAAAAATCTTCACAACACAATTTGTTTTTTGTTTTTGCACAGACAGCTCCAGTTTTACACAAGTGAATAACCAGTGTCACACTTAGGATGCTCTGGTCATGAGTGAAATGCACCTGGGGTGCTTGAAGAGATTTACAACTATTATCAAAAGCAGTAATATACTAGGCTTTTCTGAAATGGTCAGAGTTATATGTGCTCATATGTTTTAGGCACTTCTGTCAGAGGATCACAGAACTGGAAGGGATCAAAAAGTCATTAAATGTAAGAGAACTCCATATTTGAGATAAGGAAGCACACGTCAGTGGCAGAACATACATATTTTAGATACAGAAGGTCCAAGCTTCTATTAGGTAGCAAGTGATGTGAAACGCTTTTGTCTGAGACCGTGGAAAGCAACCACCAGTCAGAACAGATGAAGTTTGACCTGGTATGGTACATCATTACTTCCTCCCCCTGCTGCCCCAAAGCAACCTCTATAGTCAGGGTTTTGCATCCCCCTTCCCCAAGCCCAATGTAGCACATGTCTTTCTCCCCTCTGGAGACTTAAAGACTTTTGTTGTTGCTTGCTTGGAACTACAATAACTGCAATAACTACAATAGCTCTCAAGCACTTGATAGGCCACCCTACATGGCTGGGAGCACCTATTCAACTTTGCAGTTCAGGTCTGGATTTCAGCATTGTAATAACATCCCAGTTTAGCAGAAAGCTCTTATCTAAACTGTGGTTGTAACATTTAAATTAGTTTAAAAACAATGATCAAGATGTTCCCTCCCCCCTATTAACTAGACAAGATTTAATTTAACAGTATGTTTAATTGTAGCTAACACTAGCATGATTAATCAATCATGGTGTCTTTAACTGGGGACCAGCTCTAATAGCAACCCATGATGGCTTCATTTCAAATGTTCCCATAATCATTTTTCTGCAGTTATCCATGTACAAAATAGCTTATGAAAGGTATTTAATTTCCTTATTGTGGTCAATTCTCTCTTTGTTTTATGTAGGTGACTATCACAACCACCTCAAAACATCAATTATTATATCCCCCATAGTCAGATGAATAACATGTTTTCCTCTAAAGTAAAGAAAGAGGAAAAAGATCCATTAAAATTGTAACAATGACGAATTTTATTTTTCCAGTAAAATATTCACATAACATTATCAGAGAAATGGAATGACACATGTTTAATTCAGACTAATTTTAATTAATTTGCACATAAATACTTTAAAATCTAAAAATTGTATGATCAGAGTGAACAGTTTTAGTAGAAATTTGATTCTTACAAAGCAAGTATTGCTTTACTATTGTCATTATTTCAGTCAATAATATGACTAATAACCTGTCACAGGAAAGAAGAATGCTTTTAGGATATTTTAAAGCCATCTTCAAAGGAGTCAGCCCTTTGCTGATCAATCCAAGAAGAAAATATTGTTGAACTGGGTTGCACAAAGTTTCTTTACTTCTTCTGAGGGAAAAAAAGAAAAGTATTTTAAGATTTGAGTATTACAGTTATGAAAAGGTGCAAACAACACACAAACTGATCCTTTGCGGCTTTCCTGTGATATGATCTGTAAATGACTACAAGATGTCAAAGATTGCCCCCTGGGGTCCTTTGACCTCAGCAACCCCAAGGGGGTGTCCTTCTGAGAACAGTCCCAATTCCCTGGGCCACTGCTTCCTGGGCAAACACTAACTTTCCTAGAGTTAGTTTATACCTAACGCCAACCCTAGAAGGTAGACTGCCACCACCCTTTAAATAGTGCTTCACTCTGAGTAAGGGTTCATTTTCCCTTGATATGTAGAATGGAAAAACAAATCTTGCAAGGCTAAATGCTAAAGTAAAAGTTTATGATTAGAGTTCTTCATTCTGGAAAGCCAACAAAGTGAAGAATGGTCTGTCTGTAGTTGAGAATGCCTTCCCCATAAATATGGGTGAAGTTTGTGCAAAGCCCAAAAAATAGGTAAGCACTCTTTTTTAGATTGTGGCTAAAACTTTTTTCCCTTGGAAACAGTTTTATGTTAAGAAAAGCAATAGGATGTAAATCTCCTTCCTCATTGGTTTGCATCAAAGCACAACCAATTCCAGATTCTGATGCATCTGTTTGCACTATGAAAGGAGCATCAAAGTTAGGTGCTCTCAAGATAGGGTACTGAACCAATAAAGCTTTTAAAGCTTCAAAGGCCTGGCACTGGTCAGACCACTGAACTCTATAGGTTGTCACTTCTTGCATAAATCAGTTAGAAGAGCGGCCACGGTACTAAACTGAGGCACAAATCTCCAGTAGTATCCAGCCAGGCCTAAGAATGCCTGGACCTGTTTCTTAGTGCAGGGCACAGACCAATTCTGAATGGCTTCGAACTTTGCAACCAGGGATTTAACCTTACCCCCACCTACAAGATGGCCAAGATGGATTACCTCCCTTATGCCAAACTGGCATTTCTGGGTTTTGACAGTAAATCCAGCAACTTTAATCCTTTTAAACACAGTAGACAAGTGATTGACATGAGAATCCCAGTCAGAGCTAAAGAATGCTATGTCATCTAGATATGCAGAAGCAAAATTATTTAACCCATTAAGCATTGTGTTAATTAGCCTTCGAAAGGCAGATGGTCTACCTTTGACACCAAAAGGTAAAACTTTAAACTGGACCATGTAGGTCACAAAAGCAGATTTAACAGCAGCATCCTGATCCAAAGGAACCTGCCAATATCCCTTGGTCAGATGCAGAGTTGTAATAAATTTGGCACTTCCCAGCTGCTCAATCAGATGACCCATGTGAGGCAAAGGGTAAGGGTCATTCTGGGTAATAGAATTCAGCTTTCTGTAATCCACATAGAACCTGACCTCCCCTTCCTCCTTCTTAGAAACCAACACAATAGGGAAAGATCAGGGGCTATTTGACTATTACCCCCAGTTCCAACATGGCTTCAACCTCCTGCTCTACCCTTGCAGAATGCTGTCCAGTAGCATGGTAGGACTGAGATTGAATAGGTGGATGGTCACCTGTTATAATAGAATGAGTAGCAAGCTGTGTTCGACCAGGCTTGCTAGAGAACACATCACTGAATTCATTCAAGACTTGAAACAATTGAGTCTGCTGTTCAGGAGTTAAAGTCTCGGGAATAAGGGCTTCAGCCACCACCACCCACTTGCTGCTGACTCTCGGCCACTAAATCTACAAAGTCTTCCCCTTCTCCCTTTGCAGTATAGGCCAACATCAGATTACTCCCAGACTTGTATTGTTTCATCATATTAACATGATAAACACGTGGCTTTTTAGTAGATTGGGGATAAACCAACAAGTTATTAGTGTTATTCAGCCTTTCACACACAATCAAAAGGACCCTCCCACAGTGAGGTCCTGGAACAGCTTTTAGGGCAAGTACCTCAATCCCAACACAAAAATGGCAAACCTTGGACTTAGAATCATATAAGGTTTTCTGCTGCATCTGGGCTCCCCTTAAATTTTCTTGGGCCAACTCCCAGGCATCCTTTAAAGAGTTATGTAGTTTCTGCAAATAAGCAGCCACTGAAACAGGAGAGGAACTTAGTTTACCCTCCCACTCAGCCTTCAACAAAGAAAAGGGCCCATGCACCTCCCTCCCAAAAAGCAAGAAATTGGGGGAGAACCCGATGCTCTCTTGAATTGCATCTCTATAGGCAAACGTTAAATAAGGAATGGCCACATCCCAATTTGCTGGGTGTTTCATTACATATGCCTTCAATAATCAAGTAATAGTTTGATTCAGTCTTTCACAAAGTCCATTGGTCTGATGGCAGGCTGCCACCAAAATTAGGTGCTCCACTTCAGCCACTTCCCACAGCTTCTTGATCAACTTGGCCATAAAACCTGGGCCTTGATCTGAAAGCAAAGTCCTTGGGAATCCGAGCCGAGAAAAAATTCCAAGCAAAGCCTTGGCTATACTTCTAGCAGTAATACTAGACAAAGGAATAGCTTCCCCATCTCTAGTAGCATAATCCACGTTAAGTCAAGATAAACTTTTTGCCATATCTACTAACTGGAAGAGGACCTATAATGCTGATAGCCACCTTCTCAAAAGGCTCAGTCATAATTTGAGATACTTGCAGGGGTGCTTTTGGATGACTTCGAGGACCCCCCATTCGTCGACAGACATCACAGGTTGTACAGAAATCTCACACAGCTTTTGCCACATGAGGCCAATATAAGCACCTTGTAATCCGGGCTAAAGTTCTTTTAATTCCCATGTGCGCACCAAAGATTGATTCATGAGCCAATTTTAATACAGAGGCTCTGAATTCTTGTGGCATAATCAACTGCCTCGTAGATCTCCATCTTCCCCTGAGGAATGAACTCCTGATATAACAATCCATTTGTTCAGAAAAACCGCAGGTTTACTGCTTTAGACAAAGTCTCTAGGGCATTCTCTGCCCGTTTCCAACATTCCTCCAGACTTGGATCACTTTGCAGAGCTTGCCTAAAGCTAGCAGAATGCACAGTGCTGGTCCCTAACATGGCATTGTCTTCTTCAGCTGTAGAAACATCAGTATCAGAATCCACAACTCCTGGGGTATCTCCCCCCTCCTCCTCAGCTAGCCTGTTTTTAACAGGCATTGCTATGGGGACCAGTTCACTGGAAGAGGTGCCCTGAGGGATTAGCTCTTCTAATCCACATTCGGCTGACTGAGGGGACAGCTCTTCCGACTCAGTCAACTGCCCTAACTTTTGGCTCTGGCTACGAGTTATGCGTTGCATAGAAAGTCTTTTAAAAATAATGTCATTGCCCAATAAAAATCCCAGCCCCCCGTCTGGTGAACCAAAATGTTATGTTCCCATTCCTGATCTTTATACCGAATGGGAACTCTAGCCACAGGGACCTCCACACCTGTGGATCCATATGGGGAAACAGCGTATTTCAGATATTGCTAGGGCTGTACAAAGCTGCTCCAGAATCTTTGTAAGCAGTGACAAGAATTTGACTGATATAAATGGGCTCACTAAACAGTTTGAAAGACCATGCCCTTTGGCCTAGGCTGGATCATGGCCATGGCAATATTTCTCTGTGCTTGTTCTCCCAGCCCTTGCCCCTGTACCTTTCCCTGGGGTTGCTTAGTAACACTCACCCCTCTGGGGACAACTGGAGCAACAGCAGCGGTTGAAGCAGTGCCTGGCCCAGAAGCTGACCTGCTAACAGTCCACTCGTCCAAACTGCTCCCTTGGGAAGACTGTACTGTACAGAAGGTTCAGGAGGTTCAACCCTGCCTGGTCCAGCTGTATCCGCACATCTCACTGGTGCAACTGTAGGAGCTTTGGGGCACACTCCTGCTGACTTTTTAGGTGGTTTGGAACATTGCCATTTTACATGGCCTTGTTCGTTGCAACTGAAGCAAATGACATCAGTTGGGGAAGTAGATGTTTGCACAGTTAATGGGCTTTTCCCCTCCCCTTGCAACTTCAGCTAGCTCCAAAACTTCTTCCTTCCCTCCGCCACCTTCTCTGGTTGTTGCTCTTTAAAGACTCCCGGCTTCCTAAGAGGCTGAAACCGCTGGCTCTCACTGCCATGCTCTCGATGTGCAGCTAGCTTGTCGGCAAGTAGACCAGCTTCCCTAATAGTCTTGGGTCCTTGGTCCCAAACAATAACAGCCAAGTCTGCAGGGAGTCCTTTATAGAACCTTTCTCTGGCCATCAGGTCCATAAACTCCTCCACAGTAGTAACTCCTGCAGCTTCTTTCCACAACTGCAGGGCTTTCATAGTTCTGGCCGAAAAAGCCACATAGCTCTCCTTGGCTGTCTTTTGCACATTTTCAGACTTGCGCTGGCAAAAGTCTGTATTTAAAGCAAAATGTTCTTGAACCATCTCTTTAAAGAGAAGGTAATCATCCTCTTCTTCTTGAGACAGCAATCCCAAGAGTTCCAAAATGTTCTTGAGCAATCTCTTTAAAGAGAGGGTAATCATCCTCTTCTTCTTGAGACAGCAATCCCAAGAGTTCCAACAGCTCTCCACAGGCTTGTCCACGCAACAGCTTCATCCATAACTCCTGAGAAATCCTCTGGTCTCTATAGGATTGCTCAAAGACCTGGAAAAGCGTGTGAATGTCCCCACCAGCAGCAAACACAGGCAACAGACATTTGTTAACTTTTTCCAAAGCATCCTTGGGTCTGGGCTACTGCTGCTGACTAGTATTCAGCTGTAAACCCATCAACCCTCTTTGTAATTCAATCATTTCTTTCAGCTGATCTCTCAGCTCTTCCCACAACTCTCCTGCCGCCGCTGGAGTTCCGCTTCCCCCTTCCTCGGGGTTTCCACGGAGCTCAACTGTCTGGCATGCCCTGAGGGTCCTGGAGTGGGCTCCTCTTGGTCTAACTGCAGAGGGCCATCCTCACGGTCGCTATCCTCCAAGTTTCTTAGCTCAGACATCTTCTGTAGACTAGCTTTTGATCTGGTGGTTGTCATTCTTAACACACCCAAAAAATAAAAACCTGTCTGTATGAAGTCTCACTTTTACAGTAATCACTTTACCTTTAAAGGAATTAAATGCTCTCTGTACCAGGTGTGTTTACATGGAACTACTGACTTCAGAAATCCCAAACGCTTGCCACCCTGGGGTCCTTTGACCTCAGCAACCCCAAGGGGGTGTCCTTGCTTCTGAGAACAGTCCCAATTCCCTGGGCTACTGCTTCCTGGGCAAATACTTTCCCAGGGTTAGTTAATACCTAATACCAACCCTAGACGGTAGACTACCACCACCCCTTTAAATAGTCCTTCACTCTGAGTAAGGGGAAATTCAGAGCACTGAAATCCTAGAGCAGATCTATTGTTAAACTCCTTGCTCTGGAGCATTAACCTAAATTAATCAACAGTAGTCAGTAGCGTGTGGTCAAGGACTGGATTTAGAGCCAAAGCCCCAAGCAATACACACCAATAAGAAAAGGTAGTGTATTTAAAAGAAAAGAAAGGTACATATAAAAAGAGAGCAGCATATATTTCCTTTAAAGCCAATTACTCTCAACAGGGCTGAGCAAGAGATACATTTACATAACACTGAGAGATTCAAACAGACAAAAAAAATAACAAAAGCTTCATTAGCCTAGCTTAATACTCACTTCAAGTTGAAAGCTTGGTTCCCAATAGCTTACAAGCATCTTCAGGCGAGTCAAGGTAGATGGAATAGGGAACAAGTAACTGAGGGATCACCCTTCATTTTATGAGGTATAGCTGGCAACAGGGAGGGGGCCAATTTGCCATCCTAGGTGCCCCTTCCGTGATCACCTTCTCTGAAGATGAGGAGGGCTAGACAGTTCACACCAAGCGGTCCCTGATCTGCAATACCCAAACTCCTGATTTTGATCTTAGGAAGCAGGTAAGAGATAACAGAGAGACTCAGCTGCATCTTCTTGACATTAGCAATGTGCAGCTGTCTGGCAACAAAACACTTGGGTTTCCCCAGCATAGAGTATCCTGGAGGTCTTTCAACAAATCCCCCAGAATTCCCTCTGGTTGAGCCATTTTAGCTTGACCAAACTTAGCTATTCTTGACACAAGAGACTTGTGCTTTCTCAAAAACTCTGCTTAATGGTGTTTTTTTTTTAAAAAAGCCTAAAAATGATTGTTGACAGAATAATCTCCACTTTCTCCCCAAGCATCATTGCCATGGTTAATTATGGTTTCACAAAAAGTACAGCCTGATAAGATGCTGTTCAAAACAAACCTTGGCTTACCTTCGTGCTTTTGTTAGTTGCTGATTTGCAAGCCAATCTCTAGCATGTTTCCTCCCTGGCACACTCAAGGAAGGAGAGGAGGAGCACTGTGGGGACTTCTGAGTACCATGCCCAATTACATTACAACAGAGATCACTAACCTTTTGGGGGTCATGAACACAGATGCAAACTGGAGAAATTGTTGGCACCACATATACCCCAAAACCAAGCACACACCACAACCTTTTCTATTTGCTCCAACAGCATGCTTCTTTCAAGCCTAATTTCAGAAGGGGGAGGACCCTGAGGGCGCTAGGGAAGGCTTTGCAGGCACACCTGCATCCACAGATGCTGCATTAAACCATAGTTAAAATTAAAATGTGGCATAATGACATGTGAACCAGGCCATTGTAATAAGCATGGAACTGAAATAAATGCATATTCTTTTCCTGTGAATCCCTGCAACCTTTTCCTTCCCTGTGTCTCTGTTTCTTCTGTGGCAGTTTTAAACTTCTCAGGACAAGGAGCTGTCCTTTTATACTTTGTAAAGTGCAAGTTCTATATAGCTAACTAATAACAACATTTCAGTAACATTTAAAATGGCAATGCTTAAAGAACATACATTTTTGAAATTCCTTACCATTCACTTCAATCAGGTTTGCATTTTTCTGATTCAAAATTACATACAGCTCCCGCTGATCAGATTTCTTGCCAACAATCCAGTAGTCACTCATTGCCTTCACTATGATTTCTTCATCATCATCAACCCTAGAAGGAAGATTGTATGTACAAATCTTAGGATGTCCAATTAACTAACAAAGGAATAAAACCTGGCAAACACAGTTATTAACATTACAGATTTTAAACATGAGCAAGTAGATCAAGCTTGGGTATATTTTAGATTTTCCTCAAGTCTTATGTATGAAGTATTCTTATATCTGTGGTAAAATTTGTACCACAGACTCAAAAATTCTGAAGAATTTGCTAGCGTTAGAATCTAGCAGCTGCAATGATCAAAAGTGGGACACCCACAAATGTTATGGCATAGCCTCTCTCTCCCCCCCCCCCCCACAACAGAAATTATCCTGTTCGTGAGCCAGTTAGCCATTTCTTTTCCAGGTCATAAGATGTTTGGAGCTCCAGTAGGCCAATTCACTCAACCCCACTCGTTTTCTGTTTTTCTTTTCCAACTAACATTCTATGACACTTGGAGATGCCTTAGCATGCTCAGTCCTCACTAGGCATTGGAGGGGGGGGGGCTTCCGCTATTATCTAAAGTTTTCTATGTTAATACCTCTCTCATTTCTCACTGGCCAGGTTCTGGCTCCAGTTCTATTGGCGCTCATCCACATGCATTTGCGAATAGAAGGAATTATGCTTTGTACCTTATACAGTTACATAGACAACACAGGCAGATCCCACTTCCGGGAAGGATGACTTCGCTTGTGCCTGCTTTGTGAGACGAGCTCTCGTCTCAGAAGAAGCTTTTTCAGTTTTAAAATCAGTCAGAACATTCTTTTTGACTGGTAAAGATTTTCTCCCAGGCAGGGAGAAACATAGAGATTAACCACAAAAGCCTGTTTTTGTTGGGAGGACTGGATTTCATTAATTTATGAGAGAGAAGGTTCAGCCAGCAATGCCTACAAGCTCTAACTGATTAATGCAACACGTTTATCTTTTCTTCAAAGAAAAACGGACTTTAACAGGCAAGCATCCTTCTTTCTATTTTTTTTTTCACTTGGTTTAAATTGTTGCAGCAAAAACATTTGTCAATGAATCAGCTATAAAGAATTCCTGGGTGAGTTATAACTCTTCTCTATTATTCACGAAATTAAGGAGGAAAGAAATTGAAAAAGCTTATCTTTGTTTTTATTGCAAAAAGCTGTCCTGGAAGTGCATTCTAAAGATATAAACGGAAGAGGGATTTCTATTTCTAGGAGAAAAAAAAAAATAAATTTGATTTATGAACTTTGGAATATTATATGTCTGGGACTATTTTCTTTTTGGTCTATTTCATTTTGACGAATCTGCTTCTTCACGACGCCACTAACTGTTTTGATGCTGGGAACTAAATTTGTTTTGTATTCCTGAACATATAAGAGATAAGGCAGGCTGTTCTGTCTACGCTGTGATGTCATCAAGCCTGGAATATTAACCCAATTGTTGCTGAAATAAGAAGTGGGTTTTTTTCTTTTCTTTTGTTTTGTTTTATTTTCGTGGTTTTAAGAATGGCAATCAAGAAAGTGGCTGAGAATCTGGAAGTAATTATGTTTCCGAAAATAATGGATGAGATTGAGATAATGAAACAAACCCTGAGACAGGGTAGAAAGGAGATGAAAATTGAATTGGGCAAAATGACGCAGGAGCTCAAAGAAATAGGGGATCTTGTGAGAGAGGAGATTGATGAGATTGGAGATGAGAAAAGAAAAATTAAAGGGAAGATACAAGCCCTGGAGATTGGAACAAATGTGGAATTGGAAAAAGATCTGGAGTTTATGGATATTAGAAACAAATTTTACTGTTTGGAATTCAATGTTGTCTCTGAAGAAATTAATGAAGATATTAGAGATAAAGTTATCAATGTCTTGGATAATTTTCTGGACTGGAATGATGTGATGGAGCTTGACATAGAAAAAATCTATGGAATTAACTACAGATATGTGACAATGGAAAAACTCTCAAGAGATGAGCCAGTGCAGTTTGTAAAAAAGAAGAACAGAGATATGACTTTACAACAATATTTCAGCAACATATTCAGAATTGATGGCAAGGAAATATTTGTGATAAGGGAAATTCCCATCAGACTCTTATTATATGACTATGGCTACGACAGCAAGATTATGGGATACTGATAATGGAAGAATGGATACTGAAATTACTGGACATAACAGGACTATTGAAGATGGAATATGGAATTAATATTGATAATGGAAGAATGGCTATTGAAATTATTGGACCTAACAAACTTGATGAGATGGACTAATCGATATGTTTATTTGGACTATGGCTATGACAACAAGATTATTATGGGATACTGATAATGGAAGAATGGCTACTGAAATTACTGGACTTAACAGGATTATTGAAGATGGAAGATGGAATTAACATTGATAATGGAAGAATGGCTATTGAAATTATTGGACCTAATTGATTTGAATGAGATGGATTAATTGACATGCTTATTTGGAGAAAAATTGATAGATATATTTCTCAAAGAATTGAAACCTCTCTTTGACTTTTTGTGGAAAGAATAAAGTAATGTTTATGAGATTTGATGATTAATTAAAATAACTACTGGAGGAAAGTGATTTTATAATATAATTTAAGAGACAGGGTTGTTATATATTGTAGACTTATAACTGATCTGCGACAAATCGGAAATCAATATTTTATTTTATTGTTTAATCATTTGTTTTGTTTTGTTTTTTGTCTTTGAATGTTTTTTGATTTTGTTTTGTTTGTTTTATGAAAATTTGAATAAAAATTATTGATAAAAAAAAAAAACCACAGGCAGATCCCTACCCATAGGAGCTTACAATCTAAAATAGACAGCAGGGAAACAGGAGTAAAGGAGGACGGGAAGGGAAGAATGTGGGAAAATATTGTTGTGTGTATTTAGGCTTAATTACAATTGGAATTGAGGATTAAGCATACAAAAGCCAAAAACATACAAAGAAATGTGGGTTTTGAGGAGTGATTTGAAAGCAGGTACAGAGGTGGCACTATGTACATGTTAAAAGGGGCTGTTTTACACAGGGTGGGCAGCAAGGTAGAATGGACAGTGCCACTGAAGGAAGCAAGAGATGTTTGGTTAGCTGAAGATGGTAGAGTTCAAGGGAACAAACACCACAGGAAAGACACAAGGGGCAAAGCCATGGATAGGTCTGGAAGTGAACACAAGGAGTTTGTGCTAGAGAGAATGAGAAGCCAGTGAAAGGATCTGAGGTGGTTTATCAAGTGATCAGTGCAAGAGGATAAATAAACAGTTTTGGCAGTGGAGCTGGACAGAAGTGAAATGACTGCAGCAGACAAAGTGAGAGTTGGTCAGAGCATGAGTTCTAGCTTAGAAAACCGAGAGGAACAAGTGGATTTTTCTCTGTCTGTAAAATAGGTAATAATATAGTGACACTTTGCAAAGTTTTTTTCTGAGGGTAAACAAGATAAGATAACCCACTCTGAATCTTAAGGGATAATGAGACTTACTAATCTATATAAATGCTGATATACTATGAAGAAGATTTACACTCCCAACTTATAACTTTGACTACAGCATTACAACTAAAGGAAAACAAAATTACTTCAGATATGCATTGTCAGCTCCCTCTAGGCTGCACACCTTAACGTGGTGAGGGGGGTTGAGAGTGTTGAAGAAGCTGAGAGCAATGCCGTCAGGAGTCTAAACCAAGAGGCTAGACTCCTAGCAGGGGCACCCAAGGCGGAATGGTCAAAGCTGAGACACCAGACTAAGATGCATCCAAACTCAGAGGAAGGCAATGGTAAACCACCTCTGGATACCTCTTTCCATGAAAACCCTATGAACAGAGTATCCAAAATGCAACACGAGATAGTGCTGGAAGATGAGACCCCCCCAGGTCAGAAGGGCTACTGAGGAAGAACAAAGGAAAAGTATTAGTGCGCTGACTAGTGACACAGCTGGGTCAAAGCTGAAAGGATGCACAGATATGAAAGAAGAGTCCAGAGTTGTACGATGCACACAACAGGAACATGGAATGGGAGAAGCATGAACCAGGGAAAGTCAGAAATTGTCAAGCAAGAAATGGAACATATCAACATTACAATACTTGGCGGGAGTGAATTAAAATGGACGGGAATGGGACATTTTCAATCAGGTAACTACAAAATATTTTATGCAGAAAATGAGAAATTAAGAAGAAACGGGATTGCTTTAATAGTGAGAAGTGATGTAGCAAAAGCAATTAGCTATAATGCAAGGTCTGAGCGAGATATCAATGAGAAAAGGGAAACCTATTAACATAACCATCATCCAAGTCTACGCTCCAACGGCAAATGCAGAAGAGGAGTTGGAGAGATTTTATGCATAAGTACAGGAAGAAATTGATCACACACAAATACAAGATGTGCTGATAATCATGGGGGACTGGAATGCAAAGGTAGGGAACAGAGAAGAACTAGGAATTGTGGGGAAATGGGGCTTAGGAGATAGAAATGAAGTAGGAGAAAGACTTATCAACCAGGAGCAGACTGTGGTACAGATCATGAACTGGTCATATCAAAAATCAGAATAAAGCTAAAGAAGAAGAAGAACAAAGTAATCATAATGCCAAAATACAATATAAATAACATCCCAGAAGCATATAAAGATCAAATAAGGAACATATTTGAGGCTTTAAACTTAGTTGATAGAGAACCAGAAGAACTATGGAGTGAAGTCAGAGACATTATCAGGGAAGAATGCAAAAAGATAATACCTCTAGTTAAAAAGAGAGAAATACCTCAATGGGTGACTGAAGAAACTCTTAAAATGGTTAAAGAGATAAGGAAAGCAAAAGCAAAAGGAGATAGAAACATGGTTAGAACCCTAAATGCAACAATACAGAGGCTATTACGTAGGGACAAAGAGAACTATTACAATGGTTATTGCATAGAAATAGGACAACAAAAAGGGTAGAACAAGAGCCTATTCCAAAAGATTAGAGAAATTAAAGGGAAATTTAAACCAAGGGTAGGGATGAATAATCAACAGGGAAACACACTGACTGACCGAGATGAAATAAAAGGAAGATGGAAGAAATACACTGAAGAACTATATAAAAGAGATGCAAGGATGACAGATTCATTCATGGAGCAACCGTATGATGAAGAACCAGAAATTTTAGAATGTGAGGTGAAAGCTGCTCTTAAAATACTTGGAAGAGACAAATCACCAAGAACAGATGGCATACCAATAGAGTTGCTACAAGCTACTGAGACTGAATCTGTCCACATTTTGACAAAAATTTGTCAACAAATATGGAAAACTAAACAATGGCCCACAGACTGGAAGAGTTCAATATACATCCCAATTCCAAAGAAAGCGGATCCCAGGGAATGCAGTAATTATCGAATTATTGCCTTAGTATCCCATGCAAGTAAAGTAATGCTCAAGATTCTACAACAAAGGCTCTTACTATACATGGAGCGAGAAGTACCAGATGTCCAAGCTGGATTTAGAAAGAGAAGAAGTACCAGAGATCATATTGGAAACATACGTTGGATAATGGAATGGACCAAGGGATTTCAGAAGGAAATCATCCTGTGCTTTATAGATTACAGCAAAGCCTTTGATTGTGTAGATCATGAAAAACTATGGAATGTCTTAAAAGAAATAGGCATGCCACAGTATCTGATTGTTCTGATACACAACCTATACTCTGGACAAGAGGCTACTGTAAGGACAGAATATGGAGAAACCAATTGGTTCCCAATCGGAAAAGGTGTGAGACAGGGGTGCATTTTATCACCCTATTTGTTTAATCTATATGCAGAACATATCATACAGAAAGTGGGATTGGACCAAGATGAAGGAGGTATGAAAAGTGGAGGGAGAAATATCAATAATTTAAGATATGCAGATGATACTATACTCTTAGCAGAAACCAGTAATGATTTGAAACAAATGCTGATAAAAGTTAAAGAGGGAAGCACAAAAGCAGGACTACAGCTGAACGTCAAGAAGACTAAAGTAATGACAACAGAAGGTTTATGTAACTTTACAGTTGACAATGAGGACATTGAACTTGTCAAGGATTATCAATATCTAGACACAGTCATTAACCAAAAAGGAGACAATAGTCAAGAAATCAGAAGAAGGTTAGGACTGAGGAGGGCAGCTATGACAGAACTAGAAAAGGTCCTCAAATGCAAAGATGTATCACTGAACACCAAAGTCAGGATCATTCAGACCATGGTATTCCCAATCTCAATGTATGGATGTGAAAGTTGGACAGTGGAAAAGGCGGATAAGAGAAAAATCAACTCATTTGAAATGTGGTGTTGGAGCATACCATGGACTGCACAAAAGGCAAATAATTGGGTGTTGGAACAAATTAAACCAGAACTATCACTAGACGCTAAAATGATAAAACTGAGGTTATCATACTTTGGACACATCATGAGAAGACATGATTCACTAGAAAAGACAATAATGCTGGGAAAAACGGAAGGGAGTAGAAAAAGAGGAAGCCAAACAAGAGATGGATTGATTCCATAAAGGAAGCCACAGACCTGAACTTACAAGATCTGAACAGGGTGGTTCATGACAGATGCTATTGGAGGTAGCTGATTCACAGGGTTGCCTTAAGTCGTAATCGACTTGAAGGCACATAACAACAAATGCATTGTCAGATTTACAAATGCAAACTGAGTGATCCTCAGATTGTATCTAGGTGGAAGAATGGAAATCACCTAGTGAAGTCGCTGTTGATATCGCCAAGAATCTTCATCAAGTCAGGGTGAACTGATGTGAGTGAGATACTGGGTGTTCTCTTCAAGTGAATTGTACTTTTCTCTGCCAGGTTCATGTGATTGAAGTAGATAAATTTAAACTGAGGTTCCTTCTCCGACCTAGAAAATGAGGAAGGGGATGGTCAGGTAAGCAACAGAGAGGCCATTTATGCAAACAGTACACATTGGCTGCAGATGAGAGATAACTGGGCTTCCATCCTGAGTGGCTTACAACTAAAAACTCTGCCATACACTTTAATTTTTAAACCAGATTCAAAAGATTGTTCCTGGCAGCTCTTAAAATATTAGCAGCTGTCAAAGTCTGGAGTGGTCTCTATGACTTGCTAACGCTACTTCAGAATCAGGTAATTCAGAAAGGCTAGTGAGCAGATCCTAAGAACTACTGAGCCAGAAAAACAGAGGTGGCCTATAATGTAACATCACAGAACATGAGGCCCTCCCATTTTGTGATACATTTCTAATGAGGTCCTCGGCTTGGCCCTGAACAAGCTGCCAGACTTTGGAATTGTTTGACTGAATGCCCTTATCCAACCTGGAGTATAACTTCTATCAGCTCCAGCAATGCCAAACGGTCAGGGGTGATGGATGCTTTAGTCCAACAACATCTAGCATCAAGGCTGCCCTAGATGAAAATTAGGGAAAAATGTTTCCTTTTGATTGGCTGGTACAATAATCCAAGAGTGTTGGTCCTGTCCAGCAGACAATAGTCAAGACATGGTATATTATTTTAGGGAAAGGTTAGGAAAGCCACAGAAACCTACCTTCATGTCAGCCAATTTGTCCATCTAGCCCAGTACTGTCTACTCTGACTAACAGCCGCTTTCTACTGTTTCAGGCGGAGGTATTTCACATCACCTGTTACCTGTTCCTATTAACTGGAGATGCCAGGTATTAAACTGGGAACTTCTGCATGCAAAGCATCTGCTCTGCCATTCACTTCCCAACCAAGATCTGATGATGGTTGCCTGCACCAAATTCAATATTTCAACATTTACTAAGCAACACTACCAAAAAATCACTCATATATTAAAAAAAACTATTAATTTTAGAAATAGAAAACACAGCACTTTGAACCACAAAATGAATCTGACATCTGAAAAGAACATGCCAGATCAGGATCTGGTCAGTTTGATAGGTCTAAGTTCTACATATTTCATGTCTGATAAAGATACTGGGTTGAATTTTGTTGTCTACAACACTAGAAAATGAAATGTTTTTAAAGCTTTTAAAAAAAGATGTTTTAAAGATATTTTGTTTTAACATGTTTTTAAAAATGTTTGTTTTACTATAGCTTAAAGTCCATTTTTATGATGTTTTAGAGTGTTTTTAGAGTTTTTGTTGGCCACCCTGGGCTCTTACTGGAAGGATGGGATATAAATAATGATAATTTTGAAATTTGCAACTTGCAATAAATTCCTTGCAATAAATGTCACATGGCACTTCAAGGTAACTTGGTTAGCTTATTCCCTATTATATCAGCCCAGCTATATTAACACCGAGAGACACCTGACTTGATGAGTAGGAATTAGGGGGACTTCCGGTTCCGGTGAAGGGTGAGCAGCTCTTCCTTATCTAAGCCCTCTCCTGTTTACGTAACAAACTCAGTTAAAACCCATCTATAAAAACAACGCAGGAATATTAGATGGAATAAATACTGTTCCTGTGGAGGGGTCAACAAAAAGCCAAAAGAGAACAGACAGTAATGAGCAGCAACAGGCAGGAAGAGGTTTAAGCCCTTGCTGTTATCAATGTTTCGTCTGAAATAACAGAACAGAACAGAACAAACAAAATACCGCTCTGAAAAGAAAAGAGATCTGCCCCGGAAGAGAGATAATAGTCTGCATAACATAGGAGCCACAAACACATAAATATAAGTAATCACCAAATGGTTCTGACAAGGAGAGCTCGGAAAATGCAAGAAGCAAGCCTAGCATTTAAAGCAACACAAGCAGCTCAAAATGGCCAGGAAAAAGCCCTGCAGGCTCCGTTAATAACCCCTGATAACAAAGAAGCTGGATCCCAGCCAAAAATAACCCAGTTCTTCCAGCCACTTTCAAGTAATATAATGGAACAATCTGTGAGCCAGAACTCTCAAGGCCCAAATGAATGGTCAATAAATATTAAAAATCTCACAGAATGGGTGGAAGTTTCCCCTTTAACTCCCAACTTGGCGCAAGAGCTGAGGATGGCCGAACAACAGGATTTGGAGCCAACTAAGTCACATATCTTTGATAACAAAACACCAGAGGAATATATCCTTTTAGAAGAGCCAACAAATGAGTCATCTTTAAATGAGTCATCTTTAAATGAAGTCTCTGGCAACCAGCCTTTCCTAACAATCAAAGCAGTCAATGACCAACAGAATACAATCTCTGAAGGTTTGCTTAACATAACTGCAGAGCTGAGACAGATTAGAGTTTTCCTCACCGAGTGCAATCACTTACTAACGGATCTAGTTGAATTCCACTTAAAACTCTTGGCTCCCTTGCAACAAAACTCCTTAATCTCCTTAAAAAATGTTTTGCACCCTGAAAGTATCCAACAACCTACAAAAAAGGATCCAGAGTCGCTCACGAAAAAGCATCCGAAGAGAAAAAAAAGGAAAATGAAAACTATGCCAAAAAAGAAGAAATAAAAAAATATAAAAAAACACAAAAAAAGTAAAGGGGAACAAAATTAATTTTAACAAGCTTTTCAAGTGCCTGGACCAGAACACCTCAAAAACAAAAGAAAAAGGAAAAAAGCAAGAAAAGAATGACGAACCAAAAAATGGAAACTTAGACACCCAGAAAATGACTTTTACTAGGTCAAACTCTTCGACCTTAAATGGCCACCTAACAGACGTCCAAGCAAATCAACAAAAAGTGTGGGAACTGAGTTGGATCCGACACAAAATAGTTCTTGATAATTACCCCAAACCATTCGGTTTTCAGCCCCAAACGGAAAGGAAACATCATTTTTTAAAACTTCTACAACACAGCTCTATTTTTAACTTCAGCACGAAAGACATAATAAGGATCGAGTACCTTTACTACAATAAAGTTACCGCCAGGGCAGTCATCTCATTTGCAACACAGTGGAAGGCGAAAAACTTTTGGCAACATAGGACATCATTAGCAGGGCTAGGTATATATGTCTGTCGTTATTTTGAAAACAAGACACCACCTCTTCCTCTGATTGACACAAAGATGCTTAACTCTCCTCCAACCTCGACGATCAACAAGAGACTAAAAACATTGGAAGACACAACCACCTCAACTCGTGAAGACCAAACTACCGCGGTCCCAAAAGAAGACCATCACGTTCAGGATCCTAACGAGGCTAGACCCAATCCAGAAACCTCGGAGCCTTTGCCCTCACAGGAACTGAACCACACTCTATATTGGTCCCAGGAACCTCTAGATAAGGATGAAAAATCTTTATTAGAAGCTTTTACTGCCCTTCCGTTCAATGAAAGAATAGCAATACTTTCCAGACTGGATCTTATGAAATTCCGTCTGGTAAGTGCACATATCCAGCTACCCATGCCAAATCTTTCTCCTCAGCCACTCCGACCCACTGAAACAAGCAACGAGAATGTCCTTGATCTTTCAGTGATAATGGCAAATGAAACATCATTATTGGCATTTTCCTCAGCGGACTCAGACAAGTTAAATTCAACGCCCTCTAAGACGAAAAGAAGATCAAAGGAGGAATTAAAAACAAGCTCCAAAAGTAACGTGACAAACGATAGCGTTATCCTCAGTGCACACAATAATTGACCCTTTTCGATAATCTCATGGAACATCATGGGATGGAAAAACAAACTCCATGATGCAGAATGGACAGCGTATCTACAAAAATTTAAGATAATATGTTTGCAGGAGACCTGGCTCCCTATAGAGAACACACCACATCTACGAGGCTACAGAGGCTTCAATATCCCGGCTACCAAAAATAAAAACAAAGGGCGTGCAAGTGGAGGACTTACAACCTTAGTCTCGGTGGATCTTTTAGTGGAATCTGAGATCTTGCCCTGTGGAGACACTCAACACATATTAGCTATCAGGCTAACAGATAACAAATTTGGCACACTCATTTGCGTAAACATCTACTTCCCGCCTGCAATAGCTTGACTAGAATCAACATGGGAACATTTATCAGACATCATGACCGAAATAAGGAGACGACATCCTCAATCCCACATCATCCTTTGTGGCGACTTCAATGCCAGACTTGGCCAACTCAGACCCGGGGCAATCACCGCTACGAACAACGATCCTTATCCACCTTTACCCATAGAACCAAGGACATCGCGAGACATCCATTCCAACAAACAAGGCCGCTGGCTAGTTGATTTTCTGAGTATGACAACTTTACAATGCCCCCATGGTTCCAATCAGGATTCTTCCAAAGGAACATACACCTATATGACTAATAGAGGGGCCAGTGTAATAGATTATATTTTCATCTCAATGCCCCTCTATTTAGAGATCATGGAGTTCAAAGTAGATAACAGGCCAGAAAGCGACCATCTTCCTTTAATCCTGTATCTCAAAACGTCTCCATCCAGTCTTTCCCCATCATGTTCCGTGAGTGAAGAGGGCTTACTGACAGAACGAAGAAAGCCCTGGTCACAAGAGCTAAACACCTCCATAGCCCTTCTCCTGACTAACCCCCAATTTCAAGCAAACAAGCAAAATCTCATAACTAGTTCAGGAGAAGTTTTGACTCACTATCAAACCATAATTTATGCTCTTAGACCAAAGCTAACAAAGACCCATTCCTACAAGCCAAACAGACAAAGGAACAAGTCATGGTTTGATAGAGACTGCAAAATAGCAAGGAACCAGTTAACGAGATACACAAGGGGGGCACTAAGTGACCCGATAAACTACCCCCGGGCAATACTTGTGACTTTAAGATCAAATTACAAGCAGTTATTAAAACAGAAAAAGCAGGCATTTGCAAGAGCTGGCTGGTTATCTCTTGCCCAAACTGTTAAAGACAAAAATGAGGGCAGATTTTGGGAACTGGTAACCATGAGAACTGAGCACCCACAGGAGCTATGCCAGATTACAGCAATACAATGGCTTGACCATTACGCTTCCCAAAATCACCAACAAATAACCCCTCACTCTTCTCTTTCTCTGTGGTAGATTCCATCCTCGCCTCTCTGGCCCCCAGTCCCACTATCATTAGTGAAAGAACTAATCTTTTCCCTCAAACAAGGGAAGGCTCCTGGTGAGGACATGCTACCCCCAGACATTTTTAAAATTTTTTCAGACTGGTGGGCCCCAATTCTAGCCAAACTTTTCACTCAAATAAATGACACTGGCGAACTTCCGGCTGGATGGAACCTCAGTATAATCATCCCAATCCATAAAAAGGGTGATCGCACAGACCCAAATAACTATCGCCCAATAAGCTTGATAGATACTGGAGCCAAACTTTATGCTAAATTCCTAATGATGAAATTAGAAGAATTGGAGGAGGCCAATCGAATTATACATCCCAAACAAGCAGGATTCAGGAAAGGCCACAGCACAATAGACCACTGTGCCACCCTTTCCTTTTTAGCTAAAAGTTCAATGCACGGCCCAACAAAGCGTTTATACGTAGCCTTTGTAGACTTAGCGGCAGCGTTTGACTCAATTAACAGAACCAGACTATGGGAAAAACTTAAAAAATCTAACATAGATGGACGCTTATTATTTTTGATAAGATCATTATATACCAATACCAACGCCAGAGTCAGAGTGGGCCCCACAGGTTCCCAAACAGACCCTTTTTTAATAACAAAAGGAGTCAAACAGGGTTGTCCCTTGGCACCATTTTTATTTAACTTTTACCTAAATGACGTAGTAACGGCAGTATCAGGAATGGATCTTTTTCCTCCTTCCCTGGGCCTAAGAAAAGTTTCCCTACTTTTATATGCGGATGACATGGCCCTATTATCAATAACCCGCAATGGTCTCAGGAGGGCCCTGGCAAGGCTTTCATCTTATTGTACCACTGAAAATTTACAAATAAATTGTGCCAAGACAAAAATCATGGTATTTGGCAATAGGTCACCAATACATAAATGGTCAATAAATGGACATCCAATCGAGCAGTGTCGGACCTTTAAATATCTTGGTATACTCTTT
Organism: Rhineura floridana; assembly: GCF_030035675.1. Classification (NCBI taxonomy): domain Eukaryota; kingdom Metazoa; phylum Chordata; class Lepidosauria; order Squamata; family Rhineuridae; genus Rhineura; species Rhineura floridana. The sequence goes on from NC_084496.1 coordinate 15,912,422, forward strand.
GCCGATTTTCTCTTGGAGAAAACATATTGAACACATAAAATTAGCCGCACTAAGAATTAGTGGTTCTATTCTGAACTTCTATCGTACATCAGGGGGCAATCTAGTCTCTCCAGCTTTAAAATTATTCCAAAGTAAAGTTATACCGATGTTCCAATATGGAGCCCCAATCTGGGGATGGGAAAATCCGCTACTCGATCACCTAGAGACAGTTAAAAATAAATTTTTTTAAAAAATCCTGCTTCTCCCTTCAGCCACTCCAGCGGCCCTAATCCGGGCAGAAACTGGGACCCCGCCAGCCAGAGCAATGATCCATTCTGCCCTGATAAATTTTTGGAAAGTGGACAAACAACCCCTCCCACGTCAAACTCTAAAAATCAGTGTATCAGACACATGGTCAGACAAATTTTTGTCTGCCCAACTCACGAAAATTTGCCAACTGTATCATATTGACCGCAAAGCGTTACAAGATTCCCTTAATAAAACCAGCTTTAAGGAGGCCATCCTTCTCCACACAGCCCGGATAGACAGATTAGCTTTAACAAACTCCAACTTTTCAATATGGTACAATCTATTTAAAACTGATCAAACAAAAGCAAACTATTTAGATTTCCTCACCTCAGTAAATCTGCGTCACGCCTATACAGCCCTGAGATTTCAGTCAATGCCCACGGCTTATTTGGCCAGTCGCCATAACGGCATTCCCCATGATCAAAGACTGTGCATTTGTAAAGCTCTCGAGGTGGAGGATCTACCACATTATCTGTTAAATTGCTCTCTTTACAAACATCCCCGGGCCAAATTCTTGGATGAGGCATTGATTCACGCACCTGAAGACATACCCTCACGCATTATCTTTCTTCTTTCAGACAGAGACCCTGGAATTACTTATAGGGTAGCTTTATTTGCCCTAGCAGCGCAGAAGCTGAGAAGGAAATGTCTACTTGAACTAGGGCACGCCAGTTAGACTTTTAAGAGACAACATTGTATGTAATAACATCTATGATTTTAATTGATTTTAAAAGTGTATTATCGGTCTGCGGCCTATGGCCAGACAGCAATAAATGATTGATTGATTGATATATCAAGTTCTCAGGAACCAGCACATAAAAGTTTAAGGCAGACTTAATTAGATAAACTTCCATCACTTTAATCTGCCAGCACCTAAAACAACTGCTAGTAGCATAGTCCAATTATAAGCAAAACTGCCTAGTTTCAGAACATGTTGAAATAAGACACACAAGTGACCACTTTGATGAGTCAACTGTATTTTTTAGATGACGGACAACAAATATCCCCAAGGACAAATAAGCTGACCACACACGCTTAAAAATGTGGTTGAATCTCATAAACACCATGAATTTGGGGGGTTGATAGCGACAAGAAGCTTAGACATGGAGTAGGAAAAAGTTTCCTTGCTTTGTTCAGTTTGCAGGCAGAGTTTGGCCTTTAAAAATAAAGCTCAGAAGTCCTAAGGGCTGGCTCTAGGTTTTCCAGTTTTTAATGTCCTAACAAAAAAGGCCACAACACAGAAAGCACAAGATGTTCACAGTAGCTATTCCTTGGCAATTCCCCCTGCCTTTCAGGGCATGAACATGTGATGTAATGAATAGCAATGACATGCAACTAAGAGAGACAAAAAAGTCTTCTTCCTAGTGGTCACCAACCTCACTTTGTTGGTAGGGACGCTTGGAGGGCCTCTGAAGTAGGTATGTATCTTCAGGTAGGTACATATGGAATTACTATACCAACTACAGTCTTCTGGTTCCCTAATATTTTAGAATCATAGCATGGTAGAGTTGGAAGGGGCCTATAAGGCCATGGAGTCCAACCCCTTGCTCAGTGCAGGAATCCAAGTTAAAGCAAACCTGACAGGTGGCTGTCCATCTGCCTCTTGAATGCCTCCAGTGTTGGACAGCCCACCACCTCTGCTCTAACAGTTAGGAAGATTTCCTGATGTTCAGCCAAAATCTAGCATCCTGTAACTTGAGCCCATTATTCCGTGTCCTGCACTCTGGAACGACTGACAAGAGATCCTGACCCTCCTCTGTGTGACAACCTTTCAAGTACATGAAGAGTGCTGTTGTATCTCCCCACAATTTTCTCTTCTCAAGGCTACATATGCCCAGTTCGTTCAGTCTTTCCTCATAGGGCTTTGTTTCCAGTTCCCTGATCATCCTCATTGTCCTCCTCTGAACTTGTTCCAGTTTGTCTGCATCCTTCTTAAAGTGCTGTGTCCAGAACTGGACACAGTACTCAAGATGAGGCCTGGCCAGTACTGAATAGAGGAGAACTAGCACTTCACGCGGTTTGGAAACTATAACTTCTGTTAATGCAGCCAATAACAACATTTGCCTTGTTTGCAGCCACATCACACTGTTGGCTCATATTCAGCTTGTATGCCACTCTAAACAAAAAGCACTACACCTAAGGCCTCGGAGGAGGAGAAAAGCAACCCTTTGCTCATAACTCTCCCACACACAGCCTGAGTGAAACAACAGCACTTCTCAAACTGGTCAAGTTAAAAACCTGTTTAATGCAGCAGTTTAATCCTACCCCCTCAAAGCCCAAAGCTTTCTCTCCTCCATCTCCCCTCACCGATTGGGGTCATGGGGAAATGGGGCTGAGGCATGGATGAACCAGGGGGGACAGGAGGGAGAATGTGCTTGTTGGCTTTTCAGAAATCCAGGCTGGGTGTGGATTGTGTGTGTGCGACTTCCAAGAAACCCAAAATAGGAGTTTTTTTTCCTTGCAAGGATGGCTCAGTGTGCTAATAGACCCAGGAGCTGGAACAGCTGTTTGCACGATAACATCAGAGGCTGCCGTGGGGGAATGGCAAGGAGTGAGGAGATGGAGATTGGCAGGGGACACATTTCCCCTTCCAACTGTGGTATTCTGAGTCACAAAGGCACAGGCATCAGCTGCGAGAGGCTGTGGCTTAGAGATAAAAACCCACCTCGTTCTATACAAAATGCCCAGGGATAAAGGAACGATTAGGCTCAACACGCTGCAGAACGGACCCCTGGCTCAAACTCAGACCCCCACCACACTAAGAAACCCAGAACAGTTTTGAGGTCCTTGGAAAACCCCTTTCCTGGTTTTCCCTTGTGAGGAGATTCTCATTTTAAAAAAACACATTTTAACTGTTCTGCCAATATTCCCAGTCAATCACTTGCCTGCACACAACTATTATTTATTTGCTTACTTACTTATATCCTGCCCTTCCTCTCAGTAGGAGCCCAGGGCAGCAAGTGGCCCCAATGAACAACACCATCACCACCAGGTGGACTTTCAGAGAATGACCTTGCAACAAGCAGTACCTTGAGCTGGGATAGTTGTTCAGTCAGCTGATCTTTTAAGGTTTGTTTGTATTTTAATTATAAAATGTAAATGGTATCTCCCTATTGTGTATTAACCTTTTACATACATACCTATTACATCAGTGCTCTGAGATTAATTCAAGAAAAGGGTTTCAGGAAATGAAAATGTTTACCCTTTTTACAATGAAAAAACTTTCAACCTTGTGATTTCTTGTACAGTCCAACTGATTTAGTACAACTGGTTTCTCATCCCGTTACAAATAACAAGGGCTAACCTCATTCTCCTCCAAAAAGGAACCTGAATAACTAGGCAGCAAGATTAGATGAGTTCCATGCTGAAAATGATGCAGGCTTCTTTAGCGTTCTGGAACGCAGGGCCCCTCCAGACTTCCTTTTTATTGTGCTTTCATGATATTTGTGCTTATGATGTTATCAGGATGGTTATAGCCATCCCACTTTCAGTACCACTTGTGCCTGCAGACATTCTGGGGCAATCATACTGCTTTATTTGCAATAAATCCATGTCCCATAGTTTCCTGCAAAAATCCTGTAACTTTTCATACCACAAGTGTTCTTTTTCTGGGGTGGTTGTTCTCTTACTGTGCTATAGTGCTCCTCCAGATGGCAATAATGCCGTAACATTGTGGAAGCATCATAGAGCAACTAATAAAGTGGAATGATCTGTGTGGCTGATCCAGTATAAATCCATCAATAATGCACTAATGACATGTTGCAGAATATATCTGCAAAATAACACCAGTCTGGAGGGACCCTTACCAGAAAAATATTTATGCTGTACATTTACTTGCACCGTCACATATGTCTCACAAACCTCAGGAAGCCCAGAGATAGAGGTGTCTCTCTCCAAGGAAGCACAGGTGTTGGCTGGAAGAAGCCTAGCCCTTCTATCACCCTAGCTGTTCAGAAATGGGCTAGGAGGCAATGTAATAACCTCTCTTCCCATCCCACACTTCTGATACATCACAATATGTGCCAAAAATACCAGTGAAGACTGCATGCTCCTCACCAAACTGTACTATTCCTCATGCAGAACGGATGCAGGGGTAACACCATATAGTATTTTCTTGGGCTCCTTTGCTTCCCTGGGGAACATACCTGATAGGACACCTGATAGGAGACCTGATGGGACAGTGCAGACCTCTGTGGCCTGGCTCCCTCCCAGTGTTTTTCATCTGTTTGACTCCAAACCTGGGATGAGAATGAAACCAACCAAGCAAATCTACCTTTGTCACACTTGGTGGATAAGGTCTCTCTCGACACTGTGAAAAACTTGCAAATGCCTCTTCTAGCCAATCTGCAAATAGCCACTATCTCATAAATTGGTTCTTTGTTTCACTCTGGGGTGGAGGAACCCAATTTATTATAGGTAATTAAGAGATTATGACAAGAAGAAGTGCCATACCAGAGATGGGGAACCTATGGCCCATGGACATAATTTGGCCAGTGAGGCCATTTTCTCTAAAACTCGCCCACCTGCTCCATCCCAACATCATATGTCATGTCAGGTGTAAGGCAGGTAAAGGTGTAACTGCCATAACTGAAATCCTTTTCCAAGCAGTTTGTATTGGGGTCTCTCAGCACCCATCAGCTGAGACATCGATTTTGAGCTCAGTTTCCAAGCAGTTTGTATCTAAATTGGACTTCAAAGGCGAGCTCCTTTCATGTTGTCACCTGAGTCGTTATGATGACCCATTCTATCTGGCAAAATTTTTCCAGCAGGTGGTGGTGGGAGGAAGGATCCAGCCTGCCAGCTGTATCCATTTCCCCACCCCTGCCTACTCATCTGTAGCCACTGACCCTGGCCAGTTGACAGTGTGACAACAGTGATTGAATGGTGAAGAAACCATTTATTCACTCGTTGGCAGTAGACCCAGCTACCTGCTGCACAGTATTACTCCATGCACTGTGGGCAGGAAAATAGAGTATGCTGCCTGCCATACGGCAATACAGAAACCGGTAAATGAGTCCTCACTAAGGACACTGCCCACCTTTACAAAAACAGCATCCTGTAGAATTATTGTGCTGAATACAATTTTCACTCAGAAAGATCATTTGTCTCTTCAGCAGACATGTGAAGGCCTGGAAAAAACTAGAATTTTTTTTGGGGGGGGGGAGTGTTTTCCAATTTTTTACTGGTTTTTCACCATTTCTTCCAGAAAAAAATTGGAAAAATACAGCAGGGGGGAGGTACTAGTCTACTCCCTCATTTTTCTAAAAATTTTTTTTACAGGTATTCACATCTGTACTCTTCAGACAGACAGTGAAGGCTTCTGGGAAAGGGTAATAAATTGGAAACACAAAGTTATTTGGGAATAAAATGTCAAATGTCTGCCACTTGGCCCAATGTAGCTTAGTTTTGTTCCCCAGAAGATCTCAGCTGCTTAGATTGTAAGCCTGAGGATAGGGAGTGTTATTATTGATAATAACAAATATTCTGTGAATCCTTTTCAGCAGAACAGTGGGGGAGAGGAGTTGCTTCAAAAACAGAATTTGCAATATGTTGACATGAAGATAATGCTCTTTTAAAAGCAATCACTTGCCTCCTATTTTAAGTAGTTTTTAAAATATCTGGTCCCCATTAAAAAGCTGATGCTTTGCAACAGAAGTAAATATGGTACCAACCCTGATATCCTTTTGTTGATGTTGTATTGTTCACATATATCTGAAGCTAATACTGTGAGCTGAGGCCCGACAATGCTGTCAAGTTTACGGCAAAAATCCAACGTAGGCTGTGTAGAGGCTGCGAAATAGTTGAGGGGGGGGAACATCAATAAGACTTTTTATATTATTTATTTATTTATTTATTTGATTTATATACCACCCTTCCTCCTAGTAGGAGCCCAGGGTGATACAATTTTCCCGCGTACCGCAGCCACACATTTGGAGACCACATCAAATATTTACAGCAGGGATGGGGAATCTGTATCGTTGGACAACAACTCCCATCATTCCCAACCACTGGCCATGCTAGCTGGGACCTGAAGGGAGCTGGAGTCCAACAACATCTGGAGCAGATGGAACCATTTTACTCAACAGAAAGGTGTTTCTCTTTGGGCACCAGGTCACTGCCAAGTGGGTATTGTCTTCCTTGCTAGTGCCTGAGACAGGAAAGAGTTAACACTCCAAACAGACCATTACTGTGGCCCCTTCCATGGAGTGCTAATTCACCGTCTGGCCAAGCTTAAAAAATATACACATATAAAGACACTGACAACCTTTCATTAACCATAAATAACATGCAACAAACAACTTGCACACCTTCAGTTATAATAAATAACTATTTATTATATGCTGAGATCTGTGGACTCGCCAGGTATGCTGTCTACCAGGACGGATTAGAGATGTGACGGAAAGGTTGCCATCACTCATCAAGCCCACCGACAAGTATCCATTTCTCCTCATCCATGTGGGAACAAATGACACTGCTAAACGGAGCTATGAAGAAATCACATCAGACTTTGAAGCTCTGGGAAGGAAACTCATGGACTTTGGGGCCCAGATAGTTTTTTCATCCATCCTTCCAGTACTTAGAAGAGGAGTGGAAAGGGAAAGAAAAATGCTCCGTGTGAATGAATGGCTATGAAGGTGGTGCAGACATGAGAGATTTGGATTCTGGGACCATGGGCTATGGTTCCTGGAAAATGGACTGCTGACAAGTGATGGGTTGCATCTCACAAGGACTGGGAAGAATGTGTTTGGCCACAGCATGGAGAAGATCATCAGGAGGGCTTTAAACTGAATCCTAAAGGGGAGGAAGACGTAAGCTTGGTGGTAACGACTGATGAAGGCTTATGCACAGTAGCGGGACCAAAGAGATCAGCTCTAAAAGGGCCCAGTAACAGCCCTCAGAAAAATGTAGTGAGGAAGCCAACCCATAAATCACATGGTCTTCGATGTCTGTATACTAATGTGCAGAGCATGGGAAACAAGCAGGATGAACTTGAACTCTTAATACAGGAGGGCAATTACGACTTGATAGGTATAACTGAAACTTGGTGGGATGACTCCCATGACTGGAATGCAGCAATTGAAGGATACAACTTGTTCAAGAAGAACAGAAGGAATAAAAAGGGAGGTGGAGTTCTGCTATATGTTAAAAATATATATCCCTGCACAGAAATACAGGAAGATGAGCTTGTAGCTCCACCGAGAGTATCTGGATTAAAACTAATGGGGCTAGTAAGAAAAGAAATGTGGCGCTTGGAGTCTACTACCGACCACCCAATCAAGGAGAAGATGAGAATGTCACTTTTGAAAAGCAAGTTGCCAATGTTTCGAGGAGGCATGATGTAGTCGTAATGAGGGATTTCAATTATCCCGGTATCTGTTGGCAGACAAATTCTGCCAAACACGGCCCCTCCAAGAAATTTCTGACTTGTGTGGCAGATAGCTTCCTCCTACAGAATGTGGAGGAAGCAACCAGAGGATCAGCTATCCTTGACTTGATTCTAACCAATAGAACCAATAGATTTGGTGGATGAAGTGGCAGTTACGGGAACTCTGGGGGAAAGTGACCACACCATACTTGAATTCTTGATTCAAGATGGGTGGGAGTTTCTAAAAAAAGAAATTCTAAAAGCGCAATGGCAAGCAATTCCCACAAGGAAAAAGGGGGAAACAGCAGAAGAAGCCAATGTGGCTTCACAAAAAGCTTAGAGATGACCTGAAAACAAAAAAGGACACATACAGGAAGTGGAAAGAAGGCCAGGCCACAAAGGAAGAGTACAGGCAGGTATCACAGAATTGCAGGGATGGGGTCAGGAAGGCTAAAGCTGAGAATGAGCTGAGGCTAGCGAGGGATGCTAAAAGCCACAAAAAAGCTTTCTTCAGGTATGTCCATAGTAAAAGACAGAGAAAAGAAATGGTGGCACAGCTGCTCAATGAGGATGGCAAAATGACAACAGATGGCAAAGAAAAGGCAGAAGTGCTCAATTCCTACTTTGGCTCAGTCTTCTCCCAAAAAAGGGCCTATGACCCTCCCGGGAAACATGAAGTAGAAGGGTCAGGATTGGACTTTGAGATCGATAGACAAATGGTCAAGGAATACCTAATCACTTTGAATGAGTTCAAATCGGCAGGACCCGATAAACTGCATCCTAGAGTATTGAAGGAACTGGCTGAAAAACTCTCAGAACCGCTATTATCTTTGCGAAATCATGAAGTGCCAGATGACTGGAGGAGAGCTAGTGTTGTCCCTATCTTCAAAAAGGGCAAGAAGGAGGAACTGGGAAACTACAGTCCAGTCAGCCTAATATCAATCCCTGGAAAAATTCTGGAGCAGATTATAGAGCAGTCAATCTGTAAGCACCTTGAAAGCAATGCAGTGATTATTAGGAGCCAACATGGATTTATGAAGAACATATCCTGCCAAACTAATCTTATCTCATTTTTTGATCGGGTAACCTCCCTTGTAGACTGTGGGAATGCTGTGGACATAATATATCTCAACTTCAGCAAAGCTTTTGACAAAGTGCCCCATGATATTGTGATTAGGAAGCTAGTTACATGTGGGCTGGATGGAACAACTATTACATGGATCCACAGTTGGCTCCAGAATCGTACTCAAAGAGTGCTTATCAATGCTTCCTTCTCAAACTGGGCGGAAGTAACAAGTGGGGTACCACAGGGCTTGATCCTGGGCCCAGTGCTCTTTAACATTTTTATTAACGACTTGGATGAGGAGGTACAAAGCATGCTTATCAAATTTGCAGATGATACGAAGTTGGGGGGGCATAGCTAATACTATGGAAGACAGAAACAAAATTCAAAGGGACCTTGATAGGCTGGAGCATTAGGCTGAAAACAACAGAATGAAATTCAACAGGGATAAATGCAAAGTTCTATACTTAGGAAAAAGAAACCGAATGCACAGTTATAAGATGGGGGATACTTGGCTCAGCAGCACAACATGTGAGAAGGATCTTGGAATTGTACTTGATCACAAGCTGAATATGAGCCAACAGTGTGATGTGGCTGCAAAAAAGGCAAATGCTATATTAGGCTGCATTAACAGAAGTATAGTTTCCAAATCGCGTGAAGTACTAGTTCCCCTCTATTCAGCACTGGTTAGGCCTCATCTTGAATACTGCATCCAGTTCTGGTCTCCACACTTCAAGAAGGATGCAGACAAACTGGAACGGGTTCAGAGGAGGGCAATGAGGATGATCAGGGGACTGGAAACAAAGCCCTATGAGGAGAGACTGATAGAACTGGGCATGTTTAGCCTGGAGAAGACTGAGGGGAGATATGATAGCATTCTTCAAGTACATGAAAGGTTGTCACAAAGAGGAGGGCCAGGATCTCTTCTCGATCGTCCCAGAGTGCAGGACACAAAATAATGGGCTCAAGTTGCAGGAAGCCAGATTTCGACTGGACATCAGGAAAAACTTCGTAACTGTTAGAGCCATACGACAATGGAACCAATCACCCAGAGAGGTAGTGGTCTCTCCGACACTGGAGGCATTCAAGAGGCAGCTGGACAGCCATCTGTCGGGAATGCTTTGATTTTGATTCCCGCATTGAGCAGGGGGTTGGACTCAATGGCCTTGTAGGCCCCTTCCAACTCTACTATTCTGATTCTATGATTCAGTCTCCACCCAGACTGTATATAACATTTACTGGCTTGTATATGAGCTAGGTCTGATCACTGACCATTCAGTCTCCACCCGTTTCTTGATAATGTTTACTGTCATTTGCATCCCAGGGTGGGCCTTGGCGGTGTCATCCCAAGTGGGATGTTCCAGAGCTGACCTACTGATTGGGTGGGTATATAAGCGTTCAATTATCTTTCAGCACTTGCTGAATAACTCACCTCCTAAAGGCTGCCTCAGCTGATGCATAAATATCTATTTTATGTTTAGTAAAAGTATTCGGGCTTGCCCAGGTGGCCGCCCAACAAATCTCTTGGAGAGGTGCATGTGTTGAATAAGGTGCAGTAGCAGCTACTGCTCTTGTCGAATGAGCAACGATACCTGATGGCAATTGTATGTTTAGAGAACTGTATGCTAAGGCTCTGCAGCCCTTAATCCATGTTGCTAAAGTAGAAGGGGACACCTTTTTATCCAGAGTAGGAGCGTGGTAAGAAACAAGCAATGAGTCAGTGTGCCTTATCAGCCTTGTCCTAGTTATATATATATATACACCTTAAGTGCTCTCCTTACATCTAATGAATGCCAAGCATGCTCTAGAGGATGCTTTGGTGATGGACAAAATGTTGGCAATATTACTCCTGCTGACGGTGAATAGCTGTATTAACTTTTGGAATGAAAGCAGAATCTGTTCTCAATATGACTCTGTCAGTATGGAAAATACATGTATGTTTTGCTACTGAGAGAGCTTCCAGCTCAGACACTTGTCTAGCTGATGTTATTGCTACCAGGAATAACACTTTGAATTATTTATTTATTATGAGATTTGTTAGTTGCCCATCTGGCTGGACAACCAGCCACTCTGGGCGACGTACACGATAAAACAGTATATAAAACTGTTAAAAATTTAAAAACACAGTAAAACTAGCCCATTCCAAAAGCCTGCCTAAAAAACCAGGTCTTCAGGGTCCGGCAGAAGCTCATTATAGACGGGGCATGGCGTAGATCATTTGGGAGAGAGTTCCATAGGGTGGGGGCCACAATTGAGAAGGCCCTCTCTCGAGTCCTCACCAGTCTAGCTGTTTTGACAGGTGGGATCCAGAGAAGGTCTTCTGAGGCTGATCTTGTTGAGTGGCATCCCTGTCGATGCTGGAGGCGCTCCTTCAAATAAGCTGGGCCACAACCGTATAGGGTTTTAAAGGTTAAGACCAACACCTTGAATTGGGTTCGGTACACAACCGGTAACCAATGCAACTCCTTCAACACAGGAGTGATGTGATCTCTACGGCGGCCGCCTGTAATCAGACGCGCCGCTGCATTTTGTACCAGCTGTAACTTCCGAACCGTTTTCAGGGGTAACCCCACGTAGAGCGCATTACAGTAGTCTAGGCGAGTGGTGATCAGGGCATGTACCACCGGTGGGAGCAGATGATTGGGAAGGTAGGGGCGTAGCCTCTGTATCAGATGGAGTTGATACAGAGCTGCCTGACTCACAGCCGAAACTTGAGCCTCCATGGACAGCTGGGAGTCAAGAATGACCCCCAGGCTACGGACCTGGTCTTTCAGGGGCAGTCGTACCCCGTTAAGCACCAGGTCTATATCTCTCAACCTTCCCTTGTCTCCCACAAACAGCACCTCGGTTTTGTCAGGATTCAGCTTCAGCTTATTCCTTCCCATCCAGCCACTCACCGACTCCAGACATTTGGACAGGGTTTCCACAGCCAACCTTGGTGAAGATTTAAATGATAGAGCTGTGTGTCATCCGCATACTGATGACACTGCAGCCCAAATCTCCTGATGATTGCTCCCAGCGGCTTTATATAGATGTTAAAAAGCATTGGAGAAAGGATAGACCCCTGTGGTACCCCACAAATGAGGGGCCAGGGATCTGAGACCTCCTCCTCCAGTGCTACTCTTTGGTACCTCCCAGAGTGGAAGGAATGGAACCACTGCAATACAGTGCCCCCAACACCTAGAAGGACAAGGAAGGTGCATTCGCCTCTATCCCACGCCCTTCTCATATCATCTACCAAGGCGACCAAGGCTGTTTCAGTCCCATGTCCTGGTCTGAAGCCCGATTGAAATGGATCTAGATAATCCGCTTCTTCCAAGTGTGCTTGCAGCTGTTTAGCCACCACCCGCTCAACTGCCTTGCCTAAGAATGGCACATTTGAGACTGGGTGAAAGTTGTTCAGATCTTGAGGGTTCAAGGAGGGCTTTTTTAAGATTGGTTTTATTATCGCCTCCTTGAGCACTGATGGCATTACTCCCTCTTCAAGCGATGCATTTACCATCAGCTTGATTCTCTCTCCCAGTCTATCTTTGCAGCTCATGATGAGCCACGAAGGGCAAGGATCAAGTAGGCAGGTGGTCGGCTTTAACGTTGAAAGCACCTTGTCCACTTCCTCAGAAGGAAGAAGCTGAAACCGATCCCACGCCACCGAAGCAACACTGATCACCTCTGGCTCACTCCCTGTATCCACAGTGTACGGAATATCGCTTTTAATACGATCGATTTTATCCGCAAAGTGTTTAGCAAACTCATCACAGGAGACCTTATCATGTTCCAGCAGTACCGGAGCAACTGGACCGACCAGGCTCCGGACCACTTGCAACAGTCTCCTGGGACAGCACTCTGCAGATGCAATAGAGGCAGCATAAAATTCCTTTTTTGTTGCCCTTATTGCCACATGATAGGCTGCAGCAGCGGTTCTAACCAGTGTTCGATCGTCCTGACATTATTCATAAAGTAGAAGTTTTCAATGGTTCAAATGGTGGTTTCTGTAGACCTGACCAGACCTTGTGAAGATTCCATGTTGGAAATCGATGATGAACAGGCGCTGACATCAGAGAAGCCCCTCTTAAAAATCGTTTCAGATACAGATGAGCTCCCAGTGATTCAGAGGAAGACTTAGAAAGCACTGTTGACAACGCAGATGCTTGTCTTCTCAAAGGACTGGGTCTCAGCCCATGCTTGGTTCCTACTATACCATATGCTTGTAGTTTCGTATTGTGGACGGTCTCCTAGATGCCAATATTGTGGTTACCACCTCAGTGGGCAACCCAGCCCTCAGCAGTTTGCTCCTTTCAACTTCTATGCGGTTAAGCTCAACCACTGCAGATTGGGGTGCCGAAGTGGCCCCTGTAGCAGCAAATCTGGGCGAAGAGGCAGAGACCATGGAGGCCAGACAGATAGGTTGACTAGCTCTGAGAACCATGGCCTCCTTGACAAATCTGGTGCTACTAGAGCAACATTGGCCCTCTCCATCCTTACTTTTTTCATCACCCGAGCTAACAATGGAAAATGAGGGAAGAGGTAAAGCGTTCCCATTGGCCAAGGGGAGTTTAGGGCATCTACATCCTCTGCTCTCAGTGAAGGGTACCGAGTGTAATACCTCTTCAGTTGAGGATTGACATCTGAAGCAAAAAGGTCCACATCCATCCTTCCAAACCTCTTGCGGATCTGTTTGAACACATCTTTGTGCAGCTGCCACTCCCCTGGCAACACCTCCTGTCTGCTTAACCAGTCCACTTGTACATCATCTACTCCCTTTATAAATTCTGCTGTCAACGATTGTAGAGTGTGCTCTGCCCAGGAAATCAGTCGTGAAGCCTCCAGATGAAGCACCAGTGATCTTGTCCCTCCTTTATGATTTATGAACGCTTTCACACAGTTGTTGTCTGTCCTCAACAGTACATGCTTGAGATGGAATAAAGGCACAAAATGCTGCAGCGCCAATTGTACTGCCTGAAGCTCCAGTAAGTTGATGCTTTGCTTTTATTCCTGAGGAGACCAAGATCCCTGCAGTATTTGATCTCTGCAGTGAGCTCCCCACCCCTGGAGACTTGCATCTGATGGCACAGTGTCTCATGGTGGGTCCTTTAAAGGAACACCTCTGCGTAGGTTGCAATCTCTTGTCCACCAACAAAGAGCAGCCCTCAGTTGTAAAGTCAGTGGAACCTGAAAATGCCTGGAATGTGCTATCTGCCACTAGTATGTTAACAGTGTCCATTGTAGAGGCTGAACATGAAATCTGGCCCATGGCGTAACTTGGATAGTGGAAACAAGCATCCCTAAAATCCTTGCTAAGACCATGATGTCCTCTGCTGTCTTCCCCAGCAATGGTTGAACTGTCAACTTTATCTTCTGCACTCTCTCTTCCGAAAGAGATATTGTCTCCCCTTCCATATCTATCATTGCTCCCAAATGCTGTAGATGTCGTTGAGGGAACAAGTGGCACTTTGGTATGTTCACCAAGAATCCGTGATCCTGAAGAACTGCTAGTATGGTGTGGATGTCCTGATAAGCTGACTGCAAATGAATCAGAATGTGGTCTAAATATGGGTAGAGATGCAACCCCTGTTGACGGAGATGAGCTACAAGGGTCACCATTATCTTCGTGAAGACCCTTGGTGCTGACACCAAGCCAAAGGGCATCACCCTGTACTGATAATGTTGATTGTCGTAAGCGAAGCGAAGGTACTGGCGGTGCTGCGGATGGATTGGCACATGTAAATATGCCTTGGTTAGGATCTATGAAAGCTACGAAGTCTCGAGGCTGAAGTGCTTCTTTTATGGACACCAATGTTTCCATGCAAAATTTCCTGTATCTTACAAATCTGTTGAGGAATTTTAGATCGAGCACTGCCCTCCAATCATTCCCTTTTTTTCAGCACGATAAAGAGGACGGAATAAACGCCACAAAACTTCTGGTTCTGCTGAACTGGTTCTATGGCTGCTGTCTGCAACAAGTGTTCTGTTGCCTCTTCTAGTAGTCTGCGCTTCTCTGGATTCGCTGAGATAAGTGATGGAATAAATCTGTTTGGAGGCGTAGCCTGAAACTCTATCTGATACCTGTACTGCATGGCATTTTTTACCCAGCGGTCTGATGTTGTCGTCTGCCAATGTTTTGCAAATCTCAGTAGGCAGTCTCCCACTGGTATCAGCAATAAGTCAGAACTGTTTTTGTTGCCTTCTAACTCTGTGGGTAGTTGATCCTGTATTTCACACTGCTGGTTGCTGTTGGTTGCACAACTGGAATTGTGGATGACCACAAGCTTGTCTGTTAACACAGAAATCTCTCCCCCTTCCTCCAAATCTGGATGGAAGAAAGGACTGGTATGGTTGAAACGGCAAAAAAGGCACCAGTCATCTTGTCTTTTATTTATTACTGGCATTGCCGCCTTCTTTTCTTTTGTTTCAACTAATACTTCGCTCAGCACATCCTCCCCAAACAACTTCCTGCCTGCATATGGTTCTGTAGCCAGCACCATACAGGAAGAGACATCTGTCTCTCAATGACAAAGCCACAAAATGCGCCTAGCTACCATTTCAGCAGCCATGGCCCTGGCTGTGAACTGAGTCGCATCCATTGTTGCATCTGCAGTGAAAGCCTCTGTTCTTGACACCTTCAGAATTGTTTTCCTAAGTCTTCCTGGCTCCTGATGTGGATTTTCCAAAACCTTGTCCAACCACAATAATGCAGCCCTTGAAAACACAGATGCTACAATAGATGCATGTACAGACAATGCTGTCATTCCATGGACCTTTTCAAGTGCCATGTCTAACTTTTGTTCTGTAAGATCCTTCAACTGAGCATCCCCATCTTTTGAAAGGAAATGTCTAGAAATTAAAGCAGAAATCAGGGAATCAATGGCTGGAGTTCTCAGCTGCTCCATAAACTCTGGCTCTAATAAGTATAAGCATATGTCCGTGATTTGGTAGACTGAACTGGTGAGTCCCATTCATATTTCACTATTTTTCTGAGCAGTGATGGTACCTTCATCACCTTATCACTGGACTTTGTTTCTGGAAGAACAGATGCTCCCCTTGAGAGGTTGAAGGTGCCTGTTCTGTAACTGAATCCTTCAAATCTAAAGCCGCCATAGCCTTGCATAGCAGAGGCATGTAGTAAGCACTATGAAACAAGCTATTGGAGTGCTGCTCCTCCGGTTGTGGATGATTCATCCACTGAATCATGGCGCATAAACTTTTGCCTGGCAGAATTTGATCTGTCAGGTCTGTGAACTATGAACCCCTGCGCTCTACCCCTGGCCACATCATGTGGATCCAGTGAGTCATTTGCACTTTCCCTTTGCAGCTGTGTTGCTCAACCTCTGGCATACCTGCCTGACTCATCTGAGCACTGCACTGCCACATATTGTGTTGCAAGTGACTGCCTCCTGTTGCACGACTGCAACACAGGAACCACTTGAAAAGACTGGCAAAAAGCAGCTAGTTCTGCTGAAATATCACCCATGAGAGCTCTTCTAATATAATTTAATTTTGCAGCTCCTAACTGAAAAGACTCCACCTGCGGAAGTTCCTGATTTGAACAAGAGGTGGCAGCAGAGCCCAAGTGACTGTGCAGAGTTCATATGATGCTCCTTATGCTTATTTGCATTAAGCAAAACTCTCTGCTGCTGTTTATGACTTTGCCCAGAGGCAGCATTATTACTCAAAGGCACTGTGGCTACACTGCTCTGTGGAAATTCAGGGTGCTGAATATTAAAACCTGTGAATTCCTCATCATCTCCCTCAGAATCTGAGCAAAAAAGAACTGAAGGGTCTGGAACCCTCTCTTCCTCAGAGCATTTCATCATTTACTGCACTCCACTGCTGGGTTTGCTCTCCTACATACAGTGCCCTTCTGCCCTGTAACAACATTGGCAAGGGGGCATCATCATTATAATCTGTGGTTTCCTCAGCAGCAGCCCTTCCTGATTGCTCTGCTACAGGATTCACAGTATGTTCTGTTTTAGTCACATGTTTGCGCCCTGATTGCTCTGCTACTGCATTGCTTGCAGGGTTTGCTGCACTTTTAACTGTTTTCACATTTTTGCACCCTGACTGCTGTGCTACCGCACTGCTTACAAGGTGTGCTGTACCTTTAACTGCTTTTACATTTCCCCACCCTGATTGCTGTACCTCATCGCTTACAGGGGAAACCGCGGCGTGCTGTTGATTAATGGCCGCTCTCTGCGCTACCACCAGAGTGGGCCACGCGCTGCCTGAGGCTGTTTGAGTAAAATGGCGGATGCCTCCGTGTGCACTGCAACAGCTTGTCTTTTTAACTGCTAGTTTGTGTGAGTGGGCTGTAGGTGCTACCGCACCAACCGTTCCTGCCGCTCGCTTAGAGAGCTCTGAGGAGACCTTACTTCGCACCTCAGGCATTTCGCCTTCAACAGGTGAAGCTTATCTAGTGGTCTTTTGTGGTCCCCTTGTATTTGTTTTATTTTAATTAAACATAGTGAACTGCTCATAAAAACAGAGAATCAACCCCACAAATTTATAAAGTGGGAGGGGGAGAAAATCAACCATTGAATTCATTAACTGAGGGGAAAATCATCGAGGAAATTCATTAACTGAGGGGAAAATCACCAAGGAAATTAATTAACTGTGGGGGAATCATTAGGCTAATTAATCTCAGGAGCTCAAAGTTATACTAGCTTAGCTATGCCAAACTTACTAACACACACTTAACTGCCATTCAGGCACTTGCTGCGATTCGTTAATAAATTACATAGAAACACCCATACACATTCACAGACGATTAATCTCAACATTAACTACTAATAAATAACTTAAATAGACAAATGAATAAGGATATAAATCGGCCAGACTGAAGAGCAAGGTGAAAATCAGTACTGCTCCAGCAAGGCAGGAAAAACGAACTAGCACTCTGCAGAGGGGCTGTTTGGAGTGTTAACTCTTTCTTGCCTCAAGCACTAGCAAGGAAGACAATACCCACTTGGGGGTGTCCTGATGCCCACTGGAGAATAAGCAGTCTGTTATACTCAAGGCACAGACATTCTATAAATGCAGAACTTGGCAGAATTTCTTCAAAACTCATCTCTAAGAAGCCCCACCTTACCAAAGGATACTGCTAAGCAACTGGTTGATCACATACAATCCTGTGCATAAGACTATTTAAGAATTAGTATTCTGCGTTTTTAGGTATCAAGTGTCACTGAACTCAATGGCCCTTACTTATGAGTAAATATTTATAGGATTAGGCTGTCTCTGCTTCTATTCCACTATCAATATTTATCCTCTGATATTGGCAGGGTCCTGGTATCACTGTGGACAGAAATTTTATCTTTTCTTTTTTTATTAAAGTTAATGCAAAATAACTGTGGAAAATGTACAAATGTCAGGATTTGTGAAAAAGAAGAAAAGTTAAACCTCCCTTGGTTGTTTTAAAGAGTATTATTTGATACTCACCATCAATCATAAAGCAGACAGCTGCACTCATAGCCTGCAAGAAAAAAATATTTATCAAAAAACTGACCATTGGTCTCACGTGAAAGGTGGTTTTCCCAGGTATCATACCATCAGGTGGGTAGTAGCGCCGCCTAGTGTCCAAAGGCAGGAACACATGAGAGTCAAGACTTCAGCTGCTCCTTCCAGCTTGACCCCATTCCATTCCGGATGAACTGTATATGGGATCCAGACATCTCTCCTCAGACAGAACACTCACAGCCAGACATTAATATAAAGAGGCACACAATAATAAAAGGAGCAACTAACATAATAATACACAGCTTGACTCCATGCAGGGAATATGCACAAACAGTGAACAACTGTAATTCCAGCAAGAACAGGCTTAACAGTAAATGTAATATAATTTTAAATAAACTGTATTTATTTGAAACACATGGAAGATTTATTAAACAATGGACAAAATTAACACCAGAAAAAGCAAGGCAGCCCACCTCTATTTGCCAAAGTGAAATGATCTACCTTATAGTGTTTAATAAAGGAATTTGGTGTGGACCACACAACTACCTTACAAATATCTGCAATGGGTGCATTGGCCGTGAAGGCAGCCATAGTGGCCACTGACCTTGTAGAATGGGCTGTGATGTTCCGAGGCACTGGTATCCTTAGAGACTCGCCAGGGTAATGCAAGCCAGCAAGAGAGTGTTGAGCAGGTGACCTTCTTCCCCAATGTCTTTGGATGAAATGAGATGAAAAGAGACTCAGACAGACAAATGTCCTGGGTCCTGGTCAGGTAGACCTTTAGGGCTCGACATACGTCCAGGGAGTGCCAGGCCTTCTCCAGGGGATGAGTTGGCTGAGGGCAAAAGGAAGGCAAGACGATATCCTGACTAGAGTGAAAGATGGAAGAAACCTTAGGTCGAAAAGCAGGATCTGGATGCAACTTCACAGAGTCGTTGTGGAAGACGCAGAGATGGCGGGCAATGGACAAGGCTGCCAGATCCGATACCTTCCGGGCTGAAGTAACTGCCATGAGAAACAGGACTTTTTACGAGAGCAAACGCAACGATGCAGACTTGAGAGGCTCAAAAGGAGGATGCTGCAATGCCTGAAGGAAAATCAATGAACTACAATAGGGACATCAATAAACTACAGGCGGTGACAGGAGAGAAGCCCATCTCAGGAAAAGCTTGACCAAGGAGTGTGTTCCAAGAGAAGGCTGGTCCGATTGTGCGGACAATATGGATGAGGCCTGTCTGCGTAGAGCAGCCGTTCCCAACTGGTGTGCCTCCAGATGTTGTTGGACCACAACTCCCACCAGCCTCAGCCATTGGCAATGCTGGCTGAGGCTGATGGGAGTTGTGGTCCAACAACATCTGGAGGCACACTGGTTGGGAAAGGCTGGTGTAGAGTATTAAGCTTCAGTTCCATCAAGAGACCCACATGTAGAAAGCCAAGTAGGTGATTAATCTTAGCCCTGGAGGAACGGATTTGCTGTTTAAAACACCATGCAGCAAAGACTGACCACGTGGCTTGATATATGCGGACTGCGGAAGGCCTTCTAGAGGCCAAAATGGTAGCTACAACGTCCTTAGAGAACTCTGAACACCTCAGGTAAGACCACTCAACACCCAGGATGTGACTCAGCCAGTTGGGGTCCGGATGGCGAACTGGACCCTGAGATAGCAGGTTTGGCGATAATGGTAGACACCATGGTTCCTGGGTCAAGAGAGCCAGCAGATCTGAAAACCATGGCTTGTGTGGCCAGTAAGGGGCCAGGAGAACAATTTGCACATGTTCCTGATGAATCTTTCTGATCGTGCATCCCAGTAGCGGAACCGGAGAGAAGGCATAGAGTATTTCTCTTCGCCAAGGAGTTGACAATGTGTCGATTGCTTCAGCACCCTGTTGATGATATCGAGCAAAGAACCTTGGAAATTGGGCATTCTGAGATGAAGAGAAAAAAGATGAAGGGACCGAATCAACAGTGCAGTTGATGGAATACCCTGGGATGCAGTTTCCGCTCCCAAGGAAGAACCTATTGTCTGCTGAGCCAGTCTGCTGCTATATTGAGGTCACCGCTGAGATGCTCCACTCTCAAGGAATGTAGGTGACATTCGGCCCAGTTGAAGATGAGAGTCAATTCCACCTGGAGGCCCTTGATCATGTGCCCCTCTGACGGTTCAAATGTGCTTTCATGCTGACATCAGTATGAATGAGAATGTTGATCAGATGGAGCCTTGGATGAAAGTAGAGGACCACCAGACACACTGCTCTCAACTCCAGCAAATTTATGCTGAGGCGTTGCTTGGAAACCGTCCATTGGCCTTGAACGAAGAGGGTTCTCTAAAGGGAGTTCCTTTCTGCAGATTTCTGGCCACCATCCACCAATGAAAGGATGTCCTCAGACGAGGTGAGAGATGTACCCTCCTGTGTCTAGAATTGGCGATGTCCAGCTGAAAAGGTAGCAAAGCCCACTGGAGTGGTCAGGTATGGTGGCGAGCCCAAGAGACAATGTGAATGGAAGAAATGAGGAGTCCCAGAGCCTTGGCTAGAATCATCACATCTTCCTGGTCATCAGATGGTGAGCGGTGTGAATGGTGGCAGCTATTCTCTCTGGGGACAGAAACACTGTCACACAAGATGTGTCCAAAATGGCTCCCAGGTGCTGAAGATGCTGTGTCAGAATCAGATGGCTCTTTTCCAAGTTCATGAGGAAGCCATGGTCCCTCAAGGCATCGAGAGCAAGACGTACATGGATGGATGCCTGAGACATGAAGTTGTCCAGGTAAGGGTGGATGTGGATCCCCTGAAGCCAAAGGTACATCACCAGAGCAACCATCAGCTTCATCAGCACCCTTGGAGCTGATGAGAGACCAAATGGAAGGGCCTGATACTGGAAGTGAGCCTGGCTGTATGCGAACCTCAGGAATTTTCAATGGTTGGGCAGGATGGGAACATGCAGGTAGGCTTCCTTCAGATCGATAGAAGCAAAAAAGTCCCCCTACTGAAGCACCTCCATAATCAATGCCAGGGATTCCATCTTGAAGGGTTGATGCCTGACAAAGGTGTTGAGAAATTTGAGATCCAGGATCGCCCTCCATGAATGACCTTTTTTGAGCACTGCAAAGAGAATGGAGTAGACAGCTGAGTAAAATTTGGAGGGATCCACCGGCTCTATCGCACCTATCGACAGCAAGTGTCTTGTGGCCTCTGTCATCCCTGCCCACCTCTAGGGAGAGGCAGAGAGGGAGGATGATAGGAACCTTTGAGAAGGAAACTCCCAGAACTCTATTGAGTAACCTTGAGTCACAGTATCTTGCACCCATGCATCCATTGTTACATGTCTCCAGGCTCTGCCAAAATGTAGAAGTCTGCTACCTACTGGAATGGTGTCAGTATCGATGCTGTTGATGCCCTCCATGGCCAGCGGGTGGAGTGTGTCTCTGGAGTCCAGAGAACTGATTCTGGTTGTGGCCGAAGAACTGTTGTCTGTTCCAGTATCCTCTTGAAGACCAAAAATCGTGGCCCCTACCCATGGGCTGCGAAGCCCGAAAGGACTGCTGATATGGGTAAGATGATTATCTGCAGACAGCTCTACAATTGTCTCTTTTAGTAGTGGCTAACACGGACTTCCTCTTATCCTTGGAGTCAATGAGCACTGCTTTGAGGGCCTCTTCCCCAAACAAGAGGGAACCAGAGTAGGGGGCTGTAGCAAGGTTGACATGGTGTTTTCAGCATCCCAGTGGCGTAGCCAAAGGGTGCAGTGAGCTACCACCCGTGGACATAGCCCTAGCTGCAAATTGCATTGTATCAAGCTATGCAGCCTTGTGTAGCTTGACCAGGGTCCTGCACAATCTAGCCTGGTCTGGCTCTGGGTTGTCAAGTAATTCATCAAGACACATCGTGGAGGCTCTGCTAATTAGGGAGGCCATGCAGGAAGTTTGAATTGCATATGCCGAAGCTTTGTAGGTTCTTCAAAGAGCGAAGTCCAGTCTCTGCTCAGATGGGGCTTTGAATTGCAAATAACCTTCCTTGGGAAGAAGAGATCTGGAAATAAGTGTGGAGATAGGCCCATCCAATGAAGGAACTTTAAAAAAATTCATGAAGTCAGGGTCTAGTGAATAAAATTTGTTAGTGAACACTGTCACACGACATGCCTGAAAAGGATGACCCCACTCCTTCTTCGTCATTTTATTGAGAGGGTTGGGCACTGGGAAGGAATGAACTGAAAACTTAGGAGCTTTCAGTACTTTTGCCCCCTTGACTGGAGCCAATGAGGGTTCAGCTACTTGTCCATCAAGTCCCAGAGTACTTAAAGATTTGTGGAATAAGGCGGGATAGTCCAAAGAGTCAAACAGATCATGCAAGCTCTCCTCCTCTCCATCCGATTCCCCGCTCCACTCTGCTTCCTCCCACTCTGGGGTGATGAAGGGATTGAGTGGATCAGCCTCAGCCTCAAGGGTATGTCGGACCCTGCCTCTGGAGAAGTCAAAGGGGTTAGGAGACAAGGCCCGTTGTTCTGGACAAACCTCAGACAAGGGTGAGGATCGTGCCCAATGTGTAGGGGCAGGCCTCTGAATCTCAGAAGAGATGGAACCAAGCAACGTGTCTCTGAATTGGGAAAGAAATGTCTGGTTCAAAAGCAGATCTTGCAAGGGAGTCACATATACCAGAGGATCCAAGGGCAACTGGGGCTGTGGTGGAGCTGTGGATGGTCCAGGCTGCTCATGTGCAGGGGTTGGGAGTTGTGAAAGGAGAACTCCCTGGTGAGGGGGCACCACTGCAGGCTGTTCTGGGAAGCTTTCAAATTCTTCCTCTGAAGACTCAGCAGGCGAATGGAAAGTGGTTTCCAGTCTCTGTTGGCTGTCAACGGAAGCGGCATGTGAAGACGGAATACTGATACATTGAGCTGGTCTGTTAGCTGTCTGTTTAGTAGAAAGAAGTGACTTCTTGGTACATTTGGAGGGGGCATGCTTGGAAAGCCTATGCTTAGATGACTTGGCTGTAGGCACAGCCTGAGTTGTTGGTGGCTACGAAGGGACTAGCAGCTGCACATCACCAATGAGTTGTGGTTCTGTAATTAATTCTCTAGGTGCAGCGGTAGGTAGCTCAGCCATGGTAAACATGCACACAGTAGAGGAAAGCAGTACCAGGCAAGATATAAATAGTCCAATGAAGAAGTCCAATTGTGTCACACATGCACATACTGCAGGGTGCAGTGGAAAAGCAATCAACACGCACCGGCAAAGGCATGCAGTGGATTGAGGGAGGCCAGCAGAACATGCCCCCAGTAGAGGGGAGCGGTATGACCTCCAAGCAGCCCACTCCTTCCTTTTTCTTCTTCTTTCTTTCCTTATTTTATTTTATTATTAATATATGAACTCCTTATTACTTCTTAACTTTCTTCTGTGTTGCCTGCATTTCTGTGCTTGTCCCTTTAAATTCCTGATTACTTCTTCCCTCTCACTCTATTGCCTCCTTTTCCATGCTTGTCCCTTGACTAAGGAGGAAAGTAAAGAGGAGGCAGCCAGGGACAGATAGTCACTAACTGAGACCAGGGACAGATAGGCACTGGTGACAGAGAAGAAGAAAAAAGGTAGGAAAATGACAGCCAAAATGGCGGGCGGAGGATAAGAGCAGAAAAATAGCAACACAAAATGGCGACTCTATAGCACCTATGAGGAAGAAGACAGGGCAAAAAACGGCGGCATCCACAAAATGGTGGCTCTATATCACCTATGAGGAAGAGGGCATGCAAAAAATAGCACGAGTCAGTAGCCGTGAGCTTCTAAAGGTAGTCTGGAGAGGGAGAAGGGAAGCTGTCACTTGCCAGCTCCAAGGGTGGCAAATGGTGCAGAACTGCCACCACGAGCTCTGGGAGGCAGGCGGGGTGAGCAAGGAACTGAAGATTGGAAACCCGCCGCAAGCTCAAATGGAGCCACAAAAGGGCAGCGGGCAGATGGAGCCACAGCTGCTAGCTCTGAAGCAGGCAGGAGCCGCTGCCACGAAAGAGCAGCAGGCAGGAGATGGAGCTGCAGCCGTGAACTCCAAAGCAGGCGGAAGCCACCACCGCAACAGGGCAGCGGACAGATGGAGCCACAGCCGTGAGCTCCAAGGCAGGCAGGAACCGCTGCTGCAAAAGGGAGACTGCCAGAGAAAGGACAGTTGGAGGTGCAGCCGTGAGCTCCAACAGAAGGGGAAGGGCAAGCCCAGAGAGCTCCAAGAAACGGTGTGTGTGTGTGTGTGGAACGGAAAGGTAGTGGAATCAAGCCTGTCTTGGATACAGTCCACCAAAACCTCGGCCCCTGTAAAAGACCACAGCCGCCCAAGGAGCAACTCCAGAAAAGAGAACAAAAAGAGAGGCTTTTACCAGAGAAAAAGGGTTTTTTAAAAAATAAAATAGAAAAGACTAGAAAAGGCCACATTAAACAGGAGAAAGAAATCAGAAGAGCAACAACAAAGCACAGACTCACTGACAGGGAACTAAGGCTGAAGGATCCCCCTAGGACAAAGGCAGGAATGAAATGGGGTCAAGCCGGAAGGAGCAGCTGAAGTCTTGACTCTCATGCATTCCTGCCTTTGGACACTAGGTGGCGCTACTACCCACCTGATGGTATTCTACCTGGGGAAAACGGTATGTTTTCTGTCCCATGGATATGCTTGACTACTGAAGGTAAGCTTTGTTCAAGAATGTTTATGTACAAAGACATTACTAAATTCTTAGTCTGGGGAGCTCCCACAGGACATAAACATATTTTAGACCACAGCTTCCAGAAGACCTGTGGCCTTCCATATGTTGTTGGACTCCCAAGTGCTATGTGTCTGAGCTAGCATGGCCAGTGATCAGAGATTATGAACATAAGGGATGTCAGTGAAAGGGAAATGGCTTAGCAGTTACCTTATAAACAATTAAATGAAGCTCTTCATAAGTATCCTCTGTATTTACAAATATTTTGGGGAATCTGCATTTTGTTCCTGGATCATTCAGGTTCAAAGGTCCAGTAAGAAACCTAAAAAGCAAGTATGATATTTAACTTATTTAAAACATTTATATACCTCCAGTTATACAGGCATCTCCAGGCAGTGTATAACAAGACAAAATGCATGATAGAATTTCACAACACAAATACAAAACACAAAATTAAAATTTGGCATTGTGTGTGTGAATCGAGCCCATGTCCACTTGATATTGCATTAAACCAGTTACAGATACTATTATTATTTATTAGATTTATATCCTGCCTTTTGTCCCAGTAGAAGCCCATACTACATAAGTGGGTATCAGGACAGACTACAGCTCAGCATAGTTTGATATTCGTATCAAAGTATTAGACTTCAGTTTAAATCTCCAAGGTTTGGTCATTTTAAGAGGTAGAGAGCAATACAACCGAACTAATTTGCGAAGTTCTTGTTTTCCTTGCTTTTAGTTTACTGTAGCATCTGATTAACATTCATGGGTTGTACAGGCAAGTCACACTCCAATTCCCATCAGCCCAGTCAGCGTGACCAGCGCTCAGGGATGATGCAAATTGTAGTCCAACATCATCTGGAAGAGCACAGGTTTCCCATTCCTGGCCTAGAGGCAAGGAAGACTACAATCTGATAAAAAACAGCTACCTTCCATAGTGCTGTAGATTTCCAGACATTTCTGTATGTATCGGGGAATCTCTCCCTGCCAGCTGAAACGAAAGGGATTGCATTGTTAAGAAAATCTATATGTTTTATATATCCCATCATTGCCCTATAGCATTTAGAAAACCTGGCAATCCACTCTTTTGTTCTCCTAGGAGAAGAAAAATGAAGCAGTTACTTACACAGGAAATAGTTGTTTCCGTTAAAAGAGAAGCCACATAACTTACCTCTGGCTCTATATGCCTTGGAAACAAAGATGTGGTGAGATATTTGTATAAAATTCTCATGTCATCTTGCTCCAATCCACTCCTGGAATGTTAAAAGACATTAGATTACAGTATATGATGACAAGGTTGTCAACTGTTTCAAGTTCTGTTAATTGTTTATATATGAATCTGCCTTAAGCTGTGTCGGACAGTTGGGTCTTTCTTGCCTAGTACCGTCTCCACTGACTGATAGCAGCTCTCCAAGGTCTCAGGCAAAGGACCTTTCCCAGTTCTTCAGTCCTTGGATCTAGTTATGCAAGCTAACCAAACCTGGGAAGTTTTGAATGGCACTCACATGCCCTACCACTGAACTACAGCCCATTATCATTAATAAAATCTGACAATACAAATAGGTTAGAGAAGACCCACAAGCTGTCAAAGTCTCTCCATTCCCTGGCCTTGTGTCTGGGCTAGCTAGATTAGCATCCAGGCAATATTTATTTTCAGTCAAGTGTTTTTATGTCAGCAAATTTTATACCTAAAAGAAATATCCCTCCTGTAAGTGTACAATATTCTACCTTCAGCTGTAACCATTCTCATGGTGACCTGTGTAGTCCAGCATCCTCTCTCCCACAGTGATCAGCCCACAACCAAGACATGAGCATAATAAGCCATCTCCCAGTGTTGTTCCTCAGCAACTGGTATTCATACTTCCTCTGATCCCGGAAATAGCATACAGCCATAATGACTAGTAGCCACTGATAGCCTTATCCTCCATGAATTTGTCATGGACAATTTGAAAGCCATCCAAATTGGTGAACATTTCAGCTGTCATGTGTATTTTCTTCTTGCCAATTTTTTGCAAGATCCATGGATCAGAATTGCCATTTTCTCCTCTATAGAAGAACATGAAGGACATGAAGTGGGTTGGAAACAGTCACTGGCTTAATTCAAACATGTAATAAAATAGTTGAGGAAGCTTAATTATTTTATTTTGAAGATTTACACTTAGGCTTTTGATCAAATGATTTCCAAGACAGTTTGCAACAGATTAAAACAATTTACAAAGCAAACACAAACATGCAGCCCTGTTCCACCGGCCAGTGGAAAAAGCTAAAAGTATCCTTCCCCTCTGCAATCTTAGGACAACTAGCTGCTGTAGCAACAAGCAATACTGCTTTGTTCTAACTATGTTTTGATGTGATATCCAACTTGAAAACCATGCTTACAGGAATTATTCCACATCTGAAACAAGAGTGCTGAGCAGATAGGAAACATACATGAAAATGCAGGTCTAAATGATAGTTTGCCAACTTTGCCTGTATATTTGAAAGCTCAAACCACAGTATAAATTTATCTTCTAAACCATGGTCAGTGCCAATCATTTTTTTTATGGTTGGTTTGGTATGGTGTCTCAATTGAGTCACTGTTATGTTGGGCAAGTTCTATATCCTTGCTTAATGAGTTTCTTTTAAAATAACATAAAGGAGCCTTATATCATGTTCTTAAGATTTGCTCATGTTTTTTCTCACAGTAAAGATAAATCATACTGATCTGTAGAGAAGCCTTGTGGGCTTTTCCCATAGTTTTCACATCAACATTTTTCAAATAGCAGCTCAAACCCCTATTCAGGCATTTAGGTCCTTTATGGAAAGAAATTACTTACAGCTTTGTATAGTACAAATGCTACACCTAAGATGTTGGCTATCAACTGTAATCAGACAGGAACAAAGAGGGAAAGAAGCAATGAGTAGTGATCCAAAAGAAAAGAGACAGGCTCTGGTGCTATGTATACAGGTCAGTATAAGGCGATGTCTGTCTGCGTTTGGGGGTAAGAGTTTTTCAAAGAGCTATGTAGTGGTGAAATAAGGCAATTATCTACCTAAATGCTAGGGCATAGTAATATTTTACTTCGATGTCATGTGATTATGCATGAAATCATTTATAATCAAAGTAAAAGTATTTTTTTTAAAGTTCAGTTTTAACATTAAATGTGGTCTGTAAAATGTTATATTCACATCAATGACCACTCTGTTGTCTCCAAGACATTAATTTTGTCTATTTGAATGTTTGTATTTTTAGCTCCTTGGGAAGGTGATATATTCTCCAAAACACATACAGCACTCAAATATATCATATACATCGCACCAGAGCCTGTCTCTTCTTTTTTGGATTACCAAATGTAATCTACATAAACATTTAACATATCCAAGGTTAATGTAATGATTTTGGATCCATGAATATAAATCACAGAATGAATCTGCAGAACTAGTCAGATGTTTTGTAGAGCAGTCTCCAATCTTTCTCTGTTCCAACAGCCCCATGCAACTTTAAGGCATGGCTACATTTCCAATTTCTAAGAAAGGTTGAGTTTCCCAAATAAGGGAAAGTCTTCAAATTATAAAGTATTGCTACATTTAATAACTAGCTTTAAAATAAAAGCATTGATAAAGTCTCAATTTTGGATTCAGTATTTGACATTAACAGCAGACTACAGGCAGGCATAAGGCCTAGAAAGTTGAAGAACAAACCTATTTAACCCTAATCTGATTTTTAATTATTTTATGCAGTCATTCATATATTATTTCTTGTCTGGCCTTAGAGCACATTCGGTCTTGACTCCTTACCCTTCAACTGTGACTCTCAAATGAAACTGGATGCCCAGTTCAGCTGTGCCATGTCAATAAATACTCTGAAATCAAACACAGCTGAGGAAAAGGTTTAAATTACATTGATGCTGCAAACTGCAGACATTTCTTTCTTTTTAAATGCACAATTTTTCATCAATGAAGTCATGATGCTATAAGCTGTGGATTACTTGAAAACATGCCACTGTTCCAGTTTCTGGGTTCCTGTATTTATTTACAGACGATTATCTTTGACTTCAAAATTAAAGACTCTGAAGAATGATATTTTGAATGCATCAAGGGACTGGCTATTAGCAACATCTTCAGAGATTGATGATATCCAATGTTAGTCATACTCAGAGCAGACCCACTGAAATCAGTTCTTCAGTTCTTTTATTTCAACGTGAGTATGACTAACATTGCATAATCATCCTAAATGTTCTGTAAAGATTGTATTTTTCCTCCTTCCCCTTTGCTACTAAACTGATTTCTTAACTTGGGATGCTAAATGGCTGATCCCATACACTCAAAATATTTGTGGCTGCTTTGGATTGATTTTATCACAGACATTTTCAACATGTCCTTAACAATGAGATAAACTCTGCATTTACTCTGGTACCCACCAGATGAGTTGATCATTGTAGAGAAAGGCAGTATATTTGACTATGCTCAAACTTTCTTCCATCTTATTGATGAATGACTGAATTTTCAAGTAAGTCATTTTATCCAATGGAAAGAAGCTGATTCCACAAAAAATATCCAGCAGGTCACATGACTGTAAATGAAGCGTTTGCAAGTACTGAAGAATAAGCACAGGAAAATTATTTTAATTACTACCTTTATTTAAAGGCAGTGGGTTTGTTCAGACATAACAAACCATGGTTATGGCTGCAAGCACAATCTGGCACAAGTCTCAGGCGTTTGCTCTCACCTCTCCTATTTGCATGCATGAAATGTAACACTTCAGTTCCTGGTTTATTCTAGACTATGATTTCCCCTTTCATCCAAACTTAGTTTGGATACAAGCTATGCTTTATTGTTACATCTGAGCTAAATAGCCCAGAGTTGGGGTTCCCCTCCAGATGTTGGACACCAACTCCGATCAGTCCCAGCCAAGATGGTCAATAGTCAGGAATGATGGCAATTGTAGTCCAACATCATTTGGAGAACCAGAGGATCCTCACCTGCACCAGCCTCTCAATTAATGTACAGGCCAATCCAACTGCACTTTCACCACAGACACTAACATCAGTGTACTTTCCATATCTATGTGATGAGATCTCACTGACTTGTATTACAAATATTCAAAAAGTGAATACCATGCCCATCGTTTTCTAGAAGGAAGGCTTGGATGCTGTGTTTCTCTATAGTATCTCTCTGTGGGCCCGACTGGAGGAGATTGATAGGACAATCTGGAAGAGAGGTGACAGCGCAATGGAGAGCCAAAGCCTCAGAGTACATGCAACAGCAGGATAAAGGAAGGGCTCCTGAAAAACAGGACACAGGCCCTGAGAGGAGTGAGTGAGAGGTGGAGGGTGCCTCTATTTCAGGGAAAGAGACAGATGAGAGCTGGATAAGGAAAGGAAATAGAAAGGAAGAGATAGAAAGGAATACAGGGATGCTGGTCTTGCCTCAGAGGAGGCAAAGACGAGAAGTGAAGGAACAGACATAGGAGAAGCTGGGACTGTGGAGGCCAGTGGCCAGTCACTAAGGTGAAAGAAAAGGCAATCAGGAGTGATAGGATCCATTACACTATAGGAAATTGTAGTACAACATCCTATGATGAAAGGGATGCCCAAGGTCAGACAGTAAGGGATCCACCAGGAGGTCTCTGAAGTTAAAAGATGTCCTACGGCTCTGTGGATTTAAGGGACCTTAATAAGGGAATGGGACCCTGACACCAAGTCTTAAAAAAAAAAAAAGAACAGGAAAATGCAGGTCTGCTACATAACTCAAATTAGCAGCTACATTTCTAGCAATTATCATTTCGATAAAAATAAAGGTGTTCCCAATGTTATATGTCATCTCAATCATATTCACATTTTTAAGTGCTATAGACAAAAACATTTTTAGCATTACAGTAGGGCCCCACTTTTCGGCACCCCGCTTTTCAGCGTTCCGCTGATACGGTACCAGCCCCGTCCTCTGCCCCCTTCTTCTCCTCCTCCGGCGCAATCAGCTGTAGCTCCCCCTGATCACGCACTACAGCTGATCACGCTGGAGAAGATACACAAGAGGGTCCAATTTCCTGCTTTTTTGATTTACTGTACTCTTTATTTTGTACAAAATATTTTCCCCTTAAGAGTTTCCCACCCTTTCCCCTCAGTTGTAACATTGTTTGTTCAATAATTAAAATAAAAATGGAGAAGAGAGTATAAGTGTATTATATGGGGAAAATATGTATTTACAGGTGGTGGTGGAGAAAAGGGTAGTTAACAGCAGAGTGAAGCAGTGGGGGGGGAAGTCCCTGAGCGGGGTGTGTGCGCATGTGAGTAGGGGTGGTAGTGACTGCCGTCCGTTTGTGGCTGTGAAGGTGGAGGGGGGCGTTTCCATCCCCTCCCATCCTTCCCCTCCCATCCTTCCCCTCCCATCCTTCCCCTCCCATCCTTCCCCTCCCATCCTTCCCCCAGTACTGGCTCAATATGTCAGTTTGTCGCAGGAGCTCTTCCTCTTCCATCCTGGCCCCTTGCTCGCATTTTCGACCCTCCCCCGGTGGGCTAGGCAGGGGTCCCCACCAGCTGCTGCCAGAGCAACTCAGGGATTTTGCCTCGCTCACCTTCCCCCCTCCCAACCCCCCTCTGGGGTGCCACCTCCCCTCGATCTCTTCCTTTCCCGCCTATCCTGTTCCTTCAACACCAAAAGTAGATTAAAAAAGCTCTGTGGCACCTTCTTTTCCTTCTTCATCCCCCTCCTCCCCTTCTTGCAAGTGTCAAAACTTTGGGTGGCGGCGGCAGCGGCGCTGGGATGGGGCTGAGGTGGGAGGCCGGGCTCAGGCCCCACCGCACCGGGACCCCGCCACACCATGCCTCAGCTGCAGCGCGATCAGCGGGTTAGGTTCCAGACCCCCGCACTACAGCTGATCCACTTCTCGGCGGTTTTTGCTTTTCGGCGGGGGTCTGGAACCTAACCTGCCGTATGAGTGGGGCCGTACTGTACTCATGAAAGCAACAGACTTACAGCTCACCCCCAATGCTAAGCGGATGCAAAAGTTTCAGGGTAAGTGCAAACAGCCCAAAATCATGTTGGAGAATGCATTTCTCTTTTAAAAAATTTTTTACAGCAACATGTCTGCTTTCAGAGCCATCTGCAACCAAGACAAGTGCAAGCAACATATAGAACATATATTTCATTTAAAACATAATAATCAAGAAAACAACCCAGTGAAAGCTAAGCACTTTTACAATGAGCGTTTATTTAAGTGCTTGACATGAAAGTGCTTAACTTTGCACTATGTTTCTAATGGTGATGGACAAGCTTGACGTATAAATGTTCTTTTAACAAAAGCTAAACACTAAGAGGCTTTCATTTATTAAGTACATATATGTCATGTTGCTTTAAACTCAGTTTATGAAAGAGCAGGATATCAGGTGTCCTGTTCAGCCTAGATGGCTGGAATGTCTGAAAGGGAAAGAGAGTTGCCCCCTACAACCATCAAGTGCCCACCACATGCATTTAAATGTCAGCTTCATGCAAAGGAAATTACAATTAGCTGCAGGTTTCTAGCTCAGTTGTTTCAGGCTTTCTACTTTTAGGACATGGCCTCCATATTTACTTTTATGCTGAGATACTTCCAATCTCTTGGAGAATTCTGAGGAGCAAATTCTGAGATAGCATTTGCACAGTTAACACATGGAGCAGTCTCTGTTGGCTCCCACCATAATTTTGAGGGACCTGAGAATGCTACTTAGAACTCTCTCCAGAATTCCCTGCAAAGTACTAGGGTGTCTGATGCAGAAAAATGCTGCACATTTAGAAGAATGCTGGTGAGCCAGCTGTCTAACCGGGAAACGTATCTGCCATTATTGATCTTCTCATTGAGGAACATTGACTGGTTTCTAAGAAAGCAGGCTTCCCCTGTACATAGCCTATGAATCACTATTCTAGATCATTAGGCTTTTCCAATATGGTCTCCAGTGCTGAACAAGCTGCCAAATTCTAACTCACAGTTGCTACTTTGATAATAAAAACTTACCCGATGGAAGAATTTCTCTAGTCTGTCTTTTAGAACTCTTACACCTCCATCTTCCATGGCTTTTCGGAATGTGCCATTAAAAAGCTAACCATTATTTGGGGGGAAAATAGTTGGGGAATTGAGTCATTACAAGCATACCTCCTCATCAAGATGTAATTAATTAACAAAGAAAGTTAAAATCCTAATCCTGTAATTCCAGTCACCTAATTTCAGATGCTTTAGGAGCAATAGGGCTGTACAGCATTTAGAAGTTTGTTTGCATACAGGATGATTCTGATTGCATACAGGATGATTCTGATTCTGATTCTTTATTATTATTAAATTAATATCCTGCCCTTCCTCCCAAAGGGAGCCCAGATTAGTAATCTGTTATATCCTCCATCCTTCCTACACTCATCTTAGCCAGCATATTTGGCAAATTATGCAGATATCAACAACTATATATGTAGGCTTGTGGGAGGGTTTACACAACTTGGGCCAAGACAGACATATACGTGTCCAACTGGCAAACTGGTTTGCAGGGCAAGCACAAGCCAGAGTTTGTAGCTTTAAATAAAACTGCAAACTATGGTTTGCCACCAACCAGGAGGGAAGGAAGAAAGAAAATCACAGGGATTCAAAGGTTTTATCAACTATCAAATTATTAATGCCAAACCAGGATCCAAAGAACTCTGCAACTCAATTTGCATGTTATTTGAGCTTATGCAGTAGTAGCACATGGCAAGCTATATTTGAAATGGAGATTTTCCAAAGCAGTTTGGCATGGTGGAGGCTTGTGCATCTTCACTTCAAAGTAAGAAATCCCATCGGGTACACTCAAAATATCTTTTTGGATCCCAGACTAAATACTGTGTCGAGGGGTTAGCAACTAAAAATTGTGTACTGCACTATATAAAATTAATGCTGCATTCAGCCAAGAGTCAGCTAATGGCAATAGTCCTCTGCAAAAATAATAGTGGGAATTTGATGTTCGCAGAAAATATCAATGTTGCCACCATTTTAAAGAAACAGAGACCCCCTTTGTTACCTTAAGTGGGCGCATTTGCCATCTCACTCCTCCAATCCCAGAACTGTTTCCTGCAGAGTACATAATACCTGAATTTGCTCCTCCACCCTTCCCTCCCTTTTCCCTTCTGCTAAGTTCTCTATCAGACTGTAAGCCACTCTTTAAATTATGCACTGCCACAAGTGCACTGTCAGAAAGGTGGCATGTAAATATGGCAAATAAATTTTCAACACTGAATAGATGTTTTTGCTCCCTAAACTTTAAGAAGGGTGCTCCACAAATCAAGTATCAGGTTTAGGAAGGGAGGTGTGAAGACTGCTTCTCACACCCCAGCATAATAAACATGGCCAAAAATCATATTAAACTTACCTTGTACATATTATAACACTGCTGTAACACTGAACTATAAACTTTGTCCTGTAAGATACCCAGAATCAAAGAGTTACTATGAGATTTGTTTATTTATTTATTTGATTTATATCCCACCCTTTCTCTCATAATCCTATGAGAATATCATTTAAACAGTTAAGTTTGCTTTTCTCTACAGAGACATGCAAGGAAAAAAGAAAAAAACTGCGGCACTGAAAAGTTCAGTGCCAAGAGAATGTTCAGGAGCTCGAGGAAATTCCACATGTAAGTGCATACCAACAATTGAGAGAGTTCTGTTTAGGTTAGTTCACACTTTTCCAGTGGTAGTTGTAGTGGGTGTGGATCGCTATTCAGGCAAGGTCCACATGGGCCATATTCTGAGCAAGTGAAGCGAGAAGAGATGCAGAGGGCACAATGACTATATCTTGGTAAGACCCCAGCAGGGAACACTGAAACAGGTGAGGAAGGGGAAACACAACATACAAACCATGTTAATAATTACCAGTAACTCCTCTTCTTGGTACTCAACAACTGGTTTACCATCTTTGTGCTTTTCTATTATGGGATTTCGTACAACCTTGAAAGTGGAACAAAAGAAGCATTATTCACTCATTTAGAGTTGCTGGTGCCCTGTTCAGGATTCAAGGGAATTGACAATACACTGAAGGAGACTCAAATACAAAACAGAAAATAAATCTCTAGCAGTGCAATCCTATGCATGCTTCCTCAGGAGTCCCACTATGTTCAATGGTTTACTCAGCGTGTGAAGGGTTGCAGCGTATATCACCCAACACCAACTTATTCTAAAACTATCTGTTAATAGGGGAAAAAATAATTTCAGTTGCTCCAAATCTATATCCAAATACATACCCCAAAAATAAAAAACAATGGTTGAGGAAGCCTTTCTTTTTCAAAACATAGTGTTCTACTTTAGAATATATTGTTTTGGAGAAAGTTAGTGGAAGACCTCTCTGGGTGATTTATTAAAGTATCCATTGTATTTATTTTTATTTATTTAACAATATGTGTATATTGCTTAACTGTAAATAAAATTTCTAGGTAGTTTACAAATATAAAATATTCATTAAAATTGTCAATAAAAATCAGCATAAAAGACAAGTTTATACAAAGCAAAATGGATAGAATCAACAGTTTAAATCTATATATTCCAAGCTGAAATTAAAGATTAAAACATTTTGCAAGTGCAGATGAAAAACAAAAGAAGGCAACCAACACTGTGATCACAGCTTGAGGCAGTTTCATCTGTTGAACGGCAACCAGCAGAAATGGTGACTTGGTACAATGTAGCATATCAATTTGTCAGTAGATAAGCACACATCATCTCTACATGTTGTAGGCTTGCCGAAACAGAACAGTTTTTAGCAGGCACTGAAAAGAATACAGGGAAGGCAGCTGCCTAATGTCCATGGGCAGGGAGTTCCAGAGTGTAGGAGCTGGCACACTAAAAGATCAGTTCCTTACAAGTGCAGAATGAACATTATGTGACACTTGTAAATGTGCCAGTTCCACAGATCTAAGTGGTCGAGCACAAGGTGGTCCATTAAGTAAACTGGTCCCAAAGTGTTATGAGCTTTATATACAGGGCTGTGGAATCGGTACGCCAAACCTTCGACTCCGACTCCTCTATTTTTCTACTGTCCAACTCCACCTCCTTCATAAATGGCAAATGTATATTAACTAGTAACAACAAATTTACTGTAGTAAAATGGTAGCACAAGGCATTTCATCACCACCACGTGAATCATCAGGCTAGATTGACAGAACATAAAATATATTTATTTGATTAAAATTTCTGAACAAGAAAACTTTCCTGAATTCCTATGAAAGTTTTTATTTTGAAGCTGGAGTCGGTAAATTTCTACCGACTCTGACTCCGACTCCACCCAAAATTGCTTCCGACTCCAGTAACACCTTCAACTTGATCCAGTAACAAATCAGCAGCCAGTAAAGAGTAGAAGTGTTACATAAGTTACCCATTTGTTTCCAAACTCAATCTAACTCGATTTAAAGTGTTGGTATTAAATTTTGAAGCTTACAATGCCTGTAATGGTCTAGGATCATGTTACCTCAAGGACCAAAGTTCTCCTAAATGAATCTCTGAACCCTAACATTGGCTTTAAAGCCTTCCTTCCTGTACTGTCACCACAGGGAACAAGGCATTTTTGGTGGTGGCATCAAATTCTATTATGGCCACTATAGGAAGGCCTGTTGGGTTCCCCTTCATCCTGCTTTTAAACAGGCTTTAAAAATTCACTTGTTTAGGGACTTCCGGGAAGGGTGACTTAGCCTGTGCCTGCTTTTGAGACGGGCTCCTGCCTCAAAAGAAGCTTATTCAGATATATCAGTCAGTTTTTTCTTTTTTTTTTGACTGATTAAACTTCTCCCGGGTAGGGAGAAACGAAGAGATTAACCTCAAAGCCTATTTTTGTTGGGACGACCAGATCTCATTAATTTATGGGACGAGGTCCAGCCGACGAAGGTGGGACGGATTTTTAACAGCAAGCTCTATCTGATAAAGCGAACGTTCACCTTATCTTCTAAGAGAGAACGCACTAACAGGCAAGCACCCTTCTTTCTATATTTTTCTTTTACTTGACTTAAATTGTTGCTGTTTAAAAGAGATTTGCCAGATTGATCAGTTTTTGACATCTCACTGGGGAGCCATAACTTCTCTCTGCTACGCACTAATTAATAGCTTATCTCTGTTTTTGTTGCAAAAAGCTGTCCTGGATTTGCATTCTAAAGATATACACAGAAGAGGGATTTCTATTCCAGATTTTTATTTTGAAAAATATTATACTGTTTTGAGACTACTCTCTTTTTGGTCTATTTTATTTTGACGAATCTGTTTCTTGACGATTGCCATTAATTGTTTCGATCCTGGGAACTGCATTTTGTTTACTTAACTATTGGAGAGATAAGGCTGTCTGCTCTGTTTATACTGTGATGTCACCAAGTTTGGAGTATTAACCCAATTGTTGCTGAAATAAGAAGTGGTTTTCCTATATTTTTCTTTTAAAATGGCAATTAAGAAAGTGGCTGAAAATCTGGAAATAACTATGTTTCAGAAAATAATGGATGAGATTGAGATAATGAAAATTGAATTGAGTAAAATGAAGCAGGAGATTAAAGATATAAGGGTCCCTGTGAGAGAGGTGACCCTGGAAGGGGTCCCTGTGAGAGAGGAGACCCCGGAGATTGGAACAGGGGTCCCTGTGAGAGAGGTGACCCTGGAGACTGGAATAGGGGTCCCTGTGAGAGAGGAGATCCCGGAGATTGGAACCAACGTGGAACAGGAACAAGATTTGGAGTCTATGGACTTTAGAAATAAAATCTATTGTTTGGAACTCAATGTTATCTCTGAAGAAATGAATGAAGATTCTAGAGATAAAGTTATCAATGGCATGGATAATCTTCTGGACTGGAATGATGTGATGGAGCCCAATATAGAGAAAATCTATGGAATTAACTGCAGCCATGTGACAATGGAAAAACTTTTAAGAGATGACCCAGTGTATTTTGAAAAAAAGAACAGAGATATGATTTTACAGCAGTATTTCAGCAACCTATTCAGAATGGATGGCAAGAAAATATTTGGGATAGAGGTAATCCCCATCAGACTCTTACTATATGACTATGGCTTTGACAGCAAGATTATTATGGAATACTGATAATGGAAGATTGGATATTGAAATTACTGGACTTAACAAGACTACTGAAGATGGAAGATGGAAAATGGAACTAATAGAGATAATAGAACAATGGCTACTGAAATTATTGAACCTAACAGATTCTGATGTGATGGATTAATTGAAATGTTTATTTTGACTATGGTTATGACAATAAGATTATCATAATTAGTAATGAGATGGATTAATCGATATGCTTATCTGGAAAAAAAAATTGATAGATATATTTCTTAAAGAATTGAAACCTCTCTTTGACTTTTTGTGGAAAGAATAAAGTAATGTTTATGAGATTTGATGATTAAGTAAGATAACTACTGGAGGAAAGTGATTTTATAATATGACTTAAGAGACAGGATTGTTATATATTATAGACTTATAACTGATTTGATCTTTGACAAATGGGAAGTCAATATTTTACTCTTTATTTTTTATTTTTGTTTTTTTTTTTCTTTTTTTCTTTTTGTTTAACTATTTTTGATTTTGTTTTTTGTCTTTGAATGTTTTATGATTTTGTCTTGTATGTTTTATGAAAATCTGAATAAAAATTATTGAAAAAAAAAAAAATTCACTTGTTTAAACCATTTTTTAAAAATGCTTGGTGATTTACTTTTATTTGGTTTTATCCTAATGTTGTGTTAATTGTTTTAATGGCATGATTTTATTGTTTATTTTGATGTTTTACAATGCAATCCTATGCACATCTACTGAAAGTAAGATCAACAAAACTTACTCCCAGGAAAGTATGTACAGGATGGCAGCCTTATTGCTGCAAATTATAATTGAATTTATTCTTTTGGTAAGCCCTTTTGAGTTCAACTATTTATAGAAAAGTGGGCCATCAGATAATAGCAATAAAGATGCTGCTTCACACTTTTCCCTTTCACTATGCAGTTCCCAAAACAGTACGGTAATTGAAGATTACAGTTTCATATCATCTTTCAGAAGGATCCAATGTCATGCAAAGGTTAAAATCTGGACAGAGGCAATAAGAAGAAGAATAAATTTATTGCCTGCCCTTCACCAGTTGGTCCCAGGTCCCTAGATTCAAATTCTTGCTTAGCTATACGGTTCACAGAGTGGCCTTTGGCAAATGCAGGTTAACCTTCCTCACAAAGGATTACGATGCAAGGATTAAAGAAAAAGTAATGTCAATACTTTCAGGCCCATACAAGACATTTTGCTCAAGTGGAGAAGCAAATGGTGTCCCCTGAAAAGAAGAACCTTCTAGATCAAGACAATGGCCTACCTAGTCCAGCATCCTGTTTTCAGTGGCCAGCTAGATGCGTATGGAAAGTTTGCAAGCAGGATGCAAGTGCAACAGCACTCTCCTCACTTGTGCTCCACCAGTATTTAGAGACACGCTGCCTCCAACAGTGGAGGTAGAGCACAACCATTGTTAGCCTTCTCCTCCATCAATTTTTCTAATACTCTTTTGAAGCCATGCAAGTTGGTGGCTATCATTACTTCCTGTAGGAGTGAATTCCATAATTTACCTTACAATGTGTGAAGAAATACTTTCTTTTGTCTCTCTTGAATCTTCCAACATCTTCCATCAATCTCCCTGCACTTGCCCCTGCCCCCTCAAGTCAAGGTGCACAGTACCCAAGGAAAGCCAAGTTGTTTTGATACTAGAGACACAAAAGCCTACAAGCAGCCTTCTCCCTCCTTGGCATTAAAAATACAATAATAATACATTAAACAATGAACAATTTGTTTCCTTTTCATGACACCCCAAATCAGCTACCTCACTCTACCCAATGGAAGGGCTAGCCTTGGGGAAACTATTTCCAAGGAAGCAGTGAGAGGAGAAACACAAGTGACTTATGTTTCCTCTCCCCATATTTCCAGTCATGTCCTGAAGGAGGAAGACGTGCTCTCTCCCAAAGTTAGAGACAGAAGGTTCCTCTCCCCACTTTAGAATATTCAAAGCAGCTTTAACAAGTCCTAAAGAAATGCTAAATAGAACAGTATCATGCATTTAGGTACCATAACCATCCAGAAATTTTCTTCAGGTTCATTGAAGAACTGTCTGTTTTTCTGGGTGTGTAGGGATTTTGCCGGTTTTGAAGGACTAAAGGTCCTAAAAGGGGAAAATATTGCATGAATGAACATTTTATAATTTTGAGCATTATTAACTCGGTCTGCAATACCTAACTAATAATAATAATAGGTTGGATTAATAGATTAAAAAATCATAGATTAGATGCTCCAATTAATTGGATAGGAGAAATGCCTCTACTTAGATGGTGACAGCTAGGTATATCAACTAAGAACAAAAAAGTAATGCTTCTTGATTCAGAACTACTGTTTGATGCAGACTGAATCTGTGTGAGAGCCAGTGTGGTGTAGTGATTAGAGCAGCCTTTCCTAACCGGTGTGCCTCCAGATGTTGTTGGACCACAACTCCCATCAGCCTCAGCCATTGGCAATGCTGGCTGAGGCTGATGGGAGTTGTGGTCCAACAACATCTGGAGGCACACCGGTTAGGAAAGGCTGGATGAGAGTGTAGATTAGGACTGTGAAAATGCAAGTTCAAATCCCCACTCAGCCACAAAGCTCACTCTTTGTATATCCATACCACACATATAAATCCCATGCAACACACATTTAAAGCATATGATTTCCCCCAGAGAATTCTGGGAACTGAGGTTTCCCCCTCCTTCCCAATACCTTTAATGAACTAGTTACCCTGATTCTTTGGGGGAAGTCATGTGCTTTAAATGTGCATAGGATGTGCTTTAAATAAATGGTTGTCAAACTCCCACCCCATGGACCACTTGAAAATAGCTGAGGGTCTTGGCAGATCACTAAATTATTTTTCTGCTGTTGTAACAATTGTAATGTGTTGTGCTAGGTGTTGTATGATTTTAATTGTATTTTTATTGCATCTTTTATTTTTCATATATTGTATTTTATTGTATTCCATAGAATTCAAACTGAAACACAATAAAATACAATATAAGAAATAAAAGCCACAACAAAAATACAGTTAAAAATCAATATGAATATTTAAAGTGTACATGCCATGGACTATCTGAATGAAGCTTGTGGTCCATGGACCAGATTTTGGGAACCCCTGCATTAAATGTATGGTGTGGGTTGCCCCCTCTCTCAGCCTAATGTACCTCACAAAGCTGTTGTGAGGATAAAATAGCAGGGAGGGGAGAACCATTTATGCTACCTTGAGCTATAAACGTAAACAAATAATCAGTTAAAACTTGTATAATTAATTGACAAAGATTTCTTTAAATAGGGTGACAATTAATAAATTACAATTAATAAAATTACGATGCCAGTTTGTCTAGCCTGAGCACCATCACGGCAAGATGTTTTTTAAAACTTCTTTCTAATGCACCTAATAGGTTTTAGGTGCTCTATAAATAATTAAGTAAATAAATAAATAAATGTGGGGTAGGCAAACATGGAACTTACTACCTTGTGAACTGTACTATGGCTTCACATAATCCCACACTTCTAATTTTTTCATTCTTTTCAACTTCATTTGGGTAATAAAAGAGAATCTTTTTTTCTTCCTGAAGTTAGAAAAATAAATAACAATAAAGATACAAAAAAGTTCAAAAGAAACTTCTCCAAATTAACTCCTGACACCTCATGTTGCAATTTCAGTAAGCTTTCTATATTAATCCACTTTCAAATTATTTTCATATCTAAGAACAAGGCCTCTAAAACATAAATTGTGCCAAATTTCACTGGAATGCATCTACTAGATTTTTTTTTTAAAAAAACGGGAATTTGTAGATGTACATGTATACTGTTGGCAAAGAAGACAAGGGGATGTTTATTCAGGCCAAAATGCTTCCTTTCCCAAACTACGAAAGATATATTGAGCGTTTCCATGCAGAAAGCTAACCCCATCTCCTCAGATACAAAACTATCAATTTTTATGGCTGTCAAAGGGGAATCTGTATGGCCACAGCCGTATAATTATGTTTAATCTTACCCTTTACTGCTAAACCCACTGCTACTCACTGCTAAATCCTAATAATCTCTTAGTATAAGTTCTGAAACACTATAAAAAGTACAATTTCCTAGAACTTGCTTACAAATCATCCTTGTAAACAAGCCCAAACAAGTTACTAGTTTCATAAAGGCTGCAAAAAAGGGAGCACCCCCCATCCACAGATTAGTAAAAGCAACAATTGCCTTCTATCAAACGGACTGATAGATGAGAGGCAAAGCAATCTGCGTCTCACCACCACTCGGCTTGACTTCTGTGTCAATTGCAGAGGAAGGGAGTTTCCTTCTTCCAAAGCTAGTAAGGAAAGCAAGTAGACTGGTGGAGGAGGAATGAAGAGATCCATCCCGTCTCTGTCTCCCTGCCTTTTCACTTGAATGGAATTCAAGATCACCTGTGGTCACCAAGCGAGTTATAAAACGCAAGGTTCATTTCAAAAGGTAAACAGATTTATTTTTTTTAAATGTTCCTTTCAGCAAGCCTTTTAAATAGGTACCCCAGTCTGCGTCTGTACTGGAATTCCTTTTAAGTGTATTTAAAGTTGCTTTTTAAAGAAGTTTTTAGAGATATTTTGTTTTAATATGTTTTAAAGTCTTTTGTTTTTAAGATGTGTGGCCTCCTGTCAGTCTTTCAAGTTTCAATAATTGTGTTGTGTATGCGATGTTGTAAGGGGATTCTCCTTAAAAAAGTGGGATTAACAAAAAAAACCCTATCACATGAATAAAGTAAATTTGAAACGCCAGATAATTCTTTTCTGTTTAGAGGCACAAAAAAGAAAACTACACAAAAGAAAATAAGATTGAAAATGCCACCGTTCCGAGCCTGACACGCCCCTCTTTCCACAGCCTTCCGCCTCTGAGCCTTTGCTTCCTTTTTGCTCGCTCGCTTGTGCTCTTTCCCCGGCCCCAAATCCTCTCTCCCCCGCCCCTGAGACTCGCCCGGCCTTTACCTCTCCCTCCTTGGGGCCCAGCCGTGGGTTGTAGATGAAAAAGCTGAGCAGGGCTGGTGCCAGTTGCTTCTCTTGCACAGCTCCCCCTGACGCCGCCATCCTGGGCCTGGAGGAAGAGCACCTGCTGGAGCCGGTTGCTGACGCCGCCGCGACGCACCATCGGAGGAGAAGGAAGAAGGCACAGCTCCAGGCCCGTTGCCGACAGCACAAACAGACCGACCAACTTTCCCCACGGCCAACCTACGAGCACCAGTCCCCGTCTCACCGACACTTCCGCCGTTTCAGCCGCCCCGGAAGGGATCAGGCGGCGACCCGGGCCTGTTCTTTTCGCCTCCTTCCCGGGCCGGTGCAACCGCAAAGGGCTGCCCTACGTAAAGGCCGCAGCTCCGGCCTTGAGGGGTCTCCGAGGACTAGCAGGGTTCAGGTACTTGAGGAAGGGAAAGGTTGTGTCTCTCTCCCGCCGCAGCAAGGAATACCGAGACTCACGCCTAAGTGGGGTAGAGGGGGGCCCGTGGCGGTTCTTCAGTGAGGCACTCTGCACATGCTTAGAGGGAATCTTATTATTATCTGGCGTGACTTAGGGCTGAGCCTGGTTGGTTGAAGCTGCAGCCCTAGCCACCCTTACTTTTTTTTTTTGTCTATGCATTTATCATTGGCAGAATAATCCTTACCTAGGCCTAAGCCCTGTTGCACTTCTTGGGGCTTACTTTTGAATAAACATAGGATTGCACTCTTAGGGTGCTATCCTGTGCACACTAAAGTTGGAGTAAGAGCCCTTGCAGAATTAGCCCCTGTGACTTACTTCTGAGTATTAAATATGCACAAGATTGGGCTATAAATCTTGGTTCATCCTTCTTGGCTCAAAGTAAGCACTGGTAGTGGATAAAGCAAAGCTGTGGAGTTCTATTTTAGAGGATGGGATAACATCCTGAATGTTTAAAACATTTAATAAGACTTTGGCTGCAACCTGATACACTCCTACCTGGGAGTAAGTCCCATTGAATCCAAAGGAGCTTACTTCTGAGTAGACATTTATTGGATTGCGGCCTTAGACAGTAATCCTATAGCTGTTTATCCCAAAGAAAGCCCCACTGAACACAATAGAACTTTCTCATAGACATGTGTAGGATTGAACAGTTGGTATTTAGATTTCATTCTGAAATTTTCAAAACACTTAACAGATGTTATCTTATAATCCTTTAAACACTCTTGTAAGGTAGGTCAATTGTAGTATCCCCATGTAACAATTATGAAGGGGGAAGTGACTTAAAGTTGAGTGACCTAAAGCCATCTAGCAAAGGCTAGATTCAGATTTTGTTTGTAGCTCAGGTCACATCTACACCATATATCTAAGGCAGATGACTCCCCCCAAAGAATCATGGAAGCTAGTTTGTTAAGGATGTAGCTCTGTAACTTTTCCAGGATTCTTTGTTGGGGGGAGGGGGGGAGCCATGTGCTTTAAATATATGGTGTGGATTTTATTACCTCTCAATTTGTAACTTGAAATATCTGGGTTTTGTTCATAATTTATATCACATTTAGAAATATTTAACCCTGATCCTTCCTATTTAATCTTACCACCACCCATCAATCTTTC
This sequence comes from Rhineura floridana, assembly GCF_030035675.1. Taxonomy (NCBI): domain Eukaryota; kingdom Metazoa; phylum Chordata; class Lepidosauria; order Squamata; family Rhineuridae; genus Rhineura; species Rhineura floridana. The sequence continues at coordinate 15,956,835 of NC_084496.1, forward strand.
AGACGTTTAGTGCTGCCACTGGGGAAGCCTGTATGTGAAGGGGAGGCTGCCCAAGTGTGGCAGCAGGAACTGGATGGGGACCCTGGCAAACAGCGGCCCTGTCAGGGTATGTGGAACCTGGCAAAATGATGTAGCGTGCCAAGGAGTGACACCAAGCCTGAAAAAAATAACAAAATAATAAAAAATACATGCATATCTGTGTATATATTGTCATGTCTGAACAAAAGACCAAAGGTCCAGCTTTTCCAGCTTCCTGTTTTCCACAGTAGCCAACAAGATGTCTTTGGGAAGCCCACAGGGGCCGAATATGAAGGCAACATCCCTCTCCTGCTGTTGCTTCCCAGCAACTGGCTCTCAGAAGATGTCCACTGCTTTCTGCAACTGGAAGTTGCAGATAGCCATCATGATGAGTGACGTGCATCTATTTATTTATGTTAAATTTGTCTTGGCAATTGATAGATTCATGCCACGTGCATTTGGATTACATTCTGAATTCATAATATATGAAGAGACCCTTAAGACTGTAGATATGGGAATAGGTTTGAAGGAAATGTGCACTATTCCTTATATGATAGCTTCTTGCAGGGTCTTTGTTCTTAGAAGCTCAGAAACCTGCAGATGTTTTGTCTTCCATAAATTTTTCTCAGCAAAGGCATATTTCCTTTCCTCCTTCCTTGTCATAGGGGTATTATTCAAAAAATCACTGTCTTGATTTATTGCTGTATGCTCAGTCCCATAGAGTTTGGCCAGCAGATAAACCTAACAGTAAATAAGGTTCTTAATCATAAGAAAAAATGTTGTAAATCTGGTGCTGATATAAAGGGATTTCATGCACAGCTGATGTGTAAATCTTAATATCTGTTTAAAGATGATGTTACTGTTGGTGCCTTCATAATAAAATGTTTCACTGGACGCGCTAAAAACTGTGACTATGTTTCCTTATGACCAGGGTCACTGCCAGGGACAGGAAGGTGGTAATGCTGCTGAAGATCTGGTCTTAGGGAAACAAAATCCAGGGTCAAGTCTGAAATGGTTTGAAAATGCTGTGTACTGTGGCTAGAGATACTTGAGGAATTCATTCTTTTCAAATTCCTATGTGAAATTACGTGCTCTGCATCTTTTAAATTAATGTGCAGATCAGAACTTAGGTATGTGCTGGATTTCACACTGCTCCAAATGTTGCAGTGCAGTTCTAGGCAATGTAAGCATATCAAAACACATATTTAAATATATATTTTGAGAGAGAAAGTGAATATAAATACTTTGAGAGGATTTTAGCAGGATAATGTGGAAACAGAAAGGAATTAAAGGTAAACATTTGCAAATAGAATACAGACCAGAAATAGACATAAGAACATTGGAAGCTGCCTTATACTCAGGGCTGTGGAGTCGGTACGCCAGACCTTCGACCCCGACTCCTCTATTTTTCTACTGTCCGACTCCAACTCCTTCATAAATGGCAATTGTGTATTTATTAATATTAATAAATTAATATTGATATTAAAATATTAATTTTATTTTGCCCTGCTTACACTAAATCAGACTGTTCGTCCATCCAGCTCAGTACTGTCTACACTAACTGAGAGCAACTCTCCATCTCCCTTGGAGTTTGTTTGTTTGCTTGCTTTGGCTAATCCCTGGCATGAATACAATGAATGAGTTTGTACACTATTTAACAGACTTAGCCAACTGCAATCATATATACATTTACATGGGAGTAAGTCCCATTGAACTCAATGGAAGTTACTTCTGAGCTGACAGGTATAGAGTTGCACTGTTCTTTAGCTTTACTGTTAGAAGAGTCTTAAAACAGCAAAAATGGAGTTTATTCCATCGATTATTGTTGATGAACCACACAGAAATATCTCTTCTGTGTTTCATTTCTGCTTATGCGGAGAGAGAATTGTGGAAGGGCTTCCTCTTTGTGTGCTGTAGTGTCCAATTTCAGAGGAAGCCTTATAGTTTAGATAAACTTTGCAAAAAAAAATCTGCTAGCACACTAAAAAATCAGCAAATCGCTCAATCTTGACAAAAATGTCTTGCCACAGTTTACTCTATATCTAATTTCTGCAATCTGATCTGCAGCTGTTCATGTTAACTGCTTAGATGTTTCTACAATCAAACAGTATATAAATTTTGTTTATTACATAAAATGTTATTAAATAAAATAATGTATTTAAATATTTTTACTTGTCATCTGCACATTTGAATTTTTTAATCTATAATTCTGGGTATTTATCTATTGAACTTTGTCAAATGGACAATTTAATTCAATTCACACCATGGTGTGCCACAATTATAGAACAGGCTCAAACCACAGTGATATTAACTTATACGTATAGATGCAAAATTATAAATAATCACTATCATTTAAAGAGAAATATAATACATATCATAGTGGGCAAGACTGCGACAGTGATACCTTTTGCGCTTGTTCCATCTGCCCAGGTGCTAAATGTTGATGGGCAACTTTAAGGCTCCTACTCTCCCTTCTCTAAACCGGACTTGGACTGGACAGCCCTTCAAATGGGGGGGCACCTTGAAGTACAGGATTGTCTTCTGTAAAGTAGCACATGAGGACGACACTATCTTGTTAGTTTGTATATGGAGAAGATTGTGAGGCGGGGGGACAATTTGAGGGGCCTACTGTGAGCAATCTGAAGCATTTGCCATCTCAGAAAGGCTGAGGAGGCCAAACTCTGGTGGTGGTACTGGAAAAAAGGAAAGGAAAAGTCCCAGTCCTTTACATATTTATTAGGAAGTAATCCCACTGGGCAGTTTTTTCATTGAAGATAAAGGAAGTAGGGGACAATGGTTCTTCACATCCTCTGTGCAGTCTCATATTGGCAAGCAGTGCAACCTTCCAGACCTTTCAGGTGCCAAAGTAGGTGTCCTCTCGGGTAGATAATTTTGTGCCTTTTCTCCACATCACATGCCCAGTTCTCTCTTCACCATCCCCAGAATTCTCAGAAACCTTTTTTCCTCAGTCAGGTGTTTTTTCTTCTCAACAATTATTATTTTCCTGCTTATTCTCAATGTTTTAAGATATTTTTAGTGTTTTGTCCCTTGTTTGCTGCCCTGGGCTCCATCTGGGAGGAAGGGTGAGATAGAAATTTAATAATAATATAATGTCACAGTGGAAATGCACCTTCCATGCTGTTCTCTCTTCACCATGTCCAGAAGCATTTCCCCCCTCAGTATGGTGTTTTCTACTGAGCAGACGCATTCATCTCTTTCTACTTTCCTAAAAGGTGATTGATGATAAATTATCTCAGAGTTTTAAACGCTTGAAAAAAATGTGAAGATCTCCCATGGGTCCCTCAGAGGTCTTGACTTCATTGAGTAAAGTTCACAAGATGCGGCTGTAGCAACAGTCTGTCAGAAATCTGTCTTCAAATAGAAACCAAAGCTGATCAATTAAGAGGAAGTCACTGGGTAACAGGCACTAATGAAATTTATAGAATATGACTTTTCATATGCACAAGCAAGAATTACATGTTTATTTAATTAGTTATAATCTGCCTTTCTTTCAAGAAGCTCAAGGCAAGGTAAAAGGTTCTTCCTGCTATTTTCTCACTACAACAACCGTGTGAGGTAAGTTACCTATTAGGTTAGGGCTTGATGTGATAGAGACTGGCCAAGGGTTATCCCTATCACCTTCATAGCTGTGTAGGGATTTATTTTATTATTTATTTATTACATTTATACCCAACCTTTTCATGATAGAAACCCAAGGTGACTTATATATGGTTCCCAGGAAGTCTCCCATGCAGGCACTGACCAGACCTGACCCTGCTTAGCTTCATCAGGGAGCTGGCCTTATGTGCCTTCAGACCATAGCCTGGGACCTGGGATTGGAACTAGGGCATGACACGAACCACTACAGCTTACTGGTTCCAATTATATAGTTCAATCATTCTTATTGCCTGGGACAGTCCTATTTTTGCTCCCCTATTAACCCTTTTTGAGTGTTCCCCTTCACACTTTATGAGCCTTAGCAAGTATGCCAATGGCCAGAGATGATGTGAGTTGTAGGTCAGCAAAATCGGGAGGGTCAAAGGTTACCTACACCTATACAGCCATGTCGTAAAATATCAGGGCATTAAAAACTACAAATAATAAAGTGACTGGCTAAATAGAAGAATTAAATTGTTTCAAGTCCTGTTGGTATAAAAAGTTATTCAAAAGATGCCTGAAAGTCATGGCAGCATGGGACCAATTACGCTAAATGCCCGACTTCTAGTTGAGGCGAGTTGGGCCTCTGTAACAATTAACATTTACGAGAGGGAGCAGCTGTGCCTACTGGCTGGTCACAGCTCAGCCACTGACATGAGGGGGGCCCACATATGTAGAGGGGAGCTTGCTGTATACACAAATGCTCCCCCATAATACGGAACCCTGATTGCACAAGAGGGACTCTACATAAGTAGAACAAGCTCCTCTTAAAGAAGTACCCCCACAACACATGGGCGATGAGGGGGCAGGGCCAGCAGGCTCCCCCTCACTTGACTGTTAATTGCATGAGGTGTAATGCCTGGCTGGGCTTATTAAGTAATTCCCTGTGAGTAGAAATCTAGCACAGAAGTGTGAGGACTGAGATAGAATTTTATATTTAAAACGTACTAATTTTCTACTTGCAGGGACACTGCAGGGATTCTGAGCAAAAACCTGTTACTCTCATGCCCTGTTTTAGGGCTTCTCTTAGGCAAATGGTTGGTCACTGAGAGAAAAGGATGCTGGACTAGATGGGCTTTTGGTCTGAACCAGCATGGCTCTTCTCATTCTAAAATGACATTCCTTATCTGCAGTCTGAAATAATATAGTAAACTCTACCACCTTATTCTGCGGCATGTAGATTTGGTCTTAAACCACAGGGACTGAGCATGTTAACAAGAGATTAATGATTTTGAGCAGGAACAAATTGAGGCCCCCTTTGGAGTACCAGTTAGGCAAATGGGGCTGCTGGCAATAGCAGTTTGGAGGAGCAGTTGGGCAATAGCTATGGTACAATACCAGACACAGTTCTGACAATGCATGTAGCAGTAAAGTTGCTAGGAGATTGTTTTGGTGGTTTAGGAACTACAAGGTAAACGCCAAGCCAAAGGACACTATTTTGTGTTTGTTTGTTTTTTATTTTTTTATTTTTATCATTAATTTTATTCAATTTTCAAACAAAACAAAACAAAAAAACAAATTAAACAATAAAATAAAATGTTGACTTCCGATTTGTCGCAGATCAGTTATAGGTCTATGTTATAACAAATCTGTCTCTTAGTATATTACAAAATCACTTTCCTCCAGTAGTTATCTTAATTAATCATCAAATCTCATTAACATCACTTTATTCTTTCCGCAAAAAGTCAAAGAGAGGTTTCCACTCCTTGGGAAATATATCCCTCGATTTTTCTTCAAATAAACATGTCAATTAATCCATCTCATCAAGTCTACTAGGACCAGTAATTTCAATAGCCATTTTTCCATTATCAGTGTTAATTCCATCTTCCAACTTCCATCCTTGCACCCATAATAATGTTGCTGTCATAGTCATATAGCAAGAGTCTGATGGGAATTTCCTTCATCACAAATATTTCCTTACCATCAGTTCTGAATGTGTTGCTGAAATATTGTTGTAAAGTCATATCTCTGTTCCTCTTTTTTACGAAATGCACTAGCACATCTCTTGAGAGTTTTTCCATTGTCACATATCTGGAATTAATTCTATAAATTTTCTCTATTTCAAGTTCCATCAAAACATTCCAGTCCAGAAATTCCATCGAAACATTGATAGCTTTATCTCTGATATCTTCATCAATTTCTCCAGGGACAACGCCGAATTCCAAACAGTAATCTTTATCTCCAGGATCCACAAACTCCAAATATTTTTCCAGTTCCACACTTGATATATCTGTTCCAATCTCCAGGACTTGCATCCTCCCTTCAATTTTTGCCATAAAGTCCAAATCTTTTTCCAATTCCACATTTGATATATCTGATCCAATCTCCAGAATTTGCTCCTTCCCCTTAATTTCTTTTTCATATTCTATTGCTTGTCCATCTGCTTCTTTTCTCATATAATCCTTTATTTCTTTCAACTCCTGTTTCACTTTACCAAATTCAGTTGCCATCTCTTGTCTACTCTGTCCCAGTTATTGTTTCGTTATCTTAATCTCATCCATTATCTTCTGAAACATATCCAGAGGGGAAAACCCTTCCAGAGGTACATCCAGGGTCTCTGCCACTTCTTTGATTGTCATTCTTAAAGCCGAAAAAAAAACCCTTCAAATTTCCAATATAGCCACAATTCCCAAGCAAAGAGTAATTTGCTTCTTTTTCCAGCAATAAGGGAGTTAATATTCCAGGCCTGTTGACATCTGGCCAGCACAGTTCTTATCTCCCGCACGTCCAAGAATGCAAAACAAATTTGGTTCACAGCGCCGAACAATTAGTAACATACACGAACAGCAGATTCGTCTAAAGAAAATAGTCCAAGAAAAAGTAGTCCCAGACATATATCAATCAGATAATCATCTAAATCAGATTTTCTCTTCGGATAAGTTGCCCCTCATCCGTTTTAATCTTTATAGTTTCCAAATTCAGGCCTGCTTTTTGCCATAAAAAATAAGATAAGCTTTTTAAATTTTCTTTCCTCCTCCTTAATTCCTTGTATAAAAGAGAGAAGTGTAACTCACCCAGGTATCTTGATTTCTGATTCTTAAACAAATCTCTTTTACTGTAGTAATTTAAGCCAAATGATAAGATTAGACAGAAGAAAGCTCGCCCGTTGTGGATCGTTTAAAAGAAAAAACGTCTCGCTTTTTTTCAGCCCAGCTTGCTGGAAGTCCTAACTCCGTCCTCGGCTGCTAGGTATGCCTTCCTTTCCCAGGGAATTCCTGATCAATTCCAGCCACCGACAGCCCAATGAAGTTTCTGTGGATAATCTATTTGGTTCACCCTTGCCTGGGAGAACATTTACACCAGTCAAAGTTCCCTTTTGACTGATTTTAAACTGAAAAAAGCTTCCTCTGATACAGAGCTCATCTCAGAGGCAGCCACAGGCGGAGCAATCTTCCGGGAAGCCGTGTTTGTTTGTTTTTTAAAGGCACCCTGGGATGACATAGGCATTTTATAAGCAGTTATAAACAGTTATAACATTAGGTAGATTACTGCACTCCAAGTGTAGAAATTAATATTAGGAGGAAATAATTATTATGGTTTCAATTTCATCCCATCTTCTTAATTGTGTGCATAGTAACACCACACCTTGACATTTGTAGAGCGATATTAGATAGTTCCCTGGCTCTGAAATTTGATTCTCAGCCTTCCCATTATGCAAAATTAAAATGCTTGTCAAATGTGTTTAAAAAGAAATGTGACAGTGGATAACACCATACAGCATCAAAGAGTGAAAAGCAACATTATTCATGTTGAAGTATTAGTTATTGGTGAAGCATAGGTCTTGGTGAAAAGTAGGAATATTTTAGTAAACTGCAGGACACCGTGCCTTAAGGCCAGTTGACTGTGTTTCTAGATACTATCTTCAGCATTTCCATCAGCCACAGAATACCAGACGTAACAAAAAAAATCCCATAAATCACTCTGGGTGTTGGAGATGACAGCAGTAAACAAATACAACTGACAGGTCAAATAGTTTATTGAGAGCTGTGGTTTAAAATAATTTTTAAACATGTGAAATTATAGTCAGCGGTTTGGTGCTGCTTCTTATAGCAGAGTTGCAAAAAAGGAGGCCCTAGTCCTCCAATAACCTTTGTCCTCCCCACTTTTCCAGCTACACCAAATCTATACTTTTCCAGCTATTTCCAGTTTGACCCCAATTTTTAAAATTCCTCTATCCCCTATTTTCCATTGGAAAATGTCCGATATCGAACAGGTACAAAATACAACAGAAAAAGTCACTACCCAAATTTGCAAAGGAAAATGAAAAGCACTGTGGCATGCAGCTGAAATGAAACCTAGCAAAACAATAAAAATGAGCACAATGTCTAAATGCTGGTGAAGCTCACTTCTCCTCTCACCTGCAGGGCAACTTTGATATGTGGGTCAGACTGCCCACCTGTCAGTGTCCAGCCCAGAGTGAGAATCATTAAACAGAGGCGAGACTGGTATTAATTCCTGTTTTATTAGAGTAACATCGAAGGCAAGGCGTCTCATAGATTTCGCTAACTAGCTCACTGTAATCCTTAGCTCCTAATACTAGCTCAAAGTAATCAGGCTTACTTTGCAGCATGTAAGGGGAGCTGACTCAGCACCCTCAACAGGGGGTGCGGGCTTAAGTAGGAAAGGTTTTCGCTTGTAATCTCTGACTCCTGCACGGGACCTCCCTCTGGCCAAGCCTCTTTTCTCAGCGGTGTGCACAAAGTGACAGAGGGCGTGCACAAGTCTGCTCATTGGACTCCTCAGGTGCTGGCTCCATTGAAGGAGGAGGAGACGTTTCTGGCAGGGAGGCGTTTGAAGGGCCAGACAATGAATCCTGGGGTGGAGTTGGTGTGCGAGAGGTCTTGCTCCAATGGCTCTCCTGGGTCACTTGGCAAGGGAGGGGTCTCCACGTGAGCAGGCAAATTTCCCATGGGAATCAGAGAGTGATTGGTCGTGTCTCCTCCCCCCAGATCTTCAGGAGCATCCTCCACATCTGACAACTCTCCCATCTGCAGAGCTGGGGGTGCGCCCTCAAAGAGCTCCCTCCCCAGAGGCACTCTGCACTGGGAAGGGGCCCTGGGGGTCCCTCACCTCCTGATCCAGGCCCCCCTGAGTCACCTGGGGCTCGACAGTCAGTAACTTGAAGTTGTGATGTCAGATGATTGATAGGTGGGTGGCCCCACCCACCTGTCAAAGTTGGCCTGTGCAGATGTGGGAATATAAAGATCTGGCACACTGAGACAAAGAGGTTCCTCACACCTGGCCTAGACAGAATCTAACCTGGTGTTTGTCGGGATTTCCGATTGAGATCGTGAGGATGCTCTAAGAGAAACTGGGGAGGGGGATTTGGGATTCCAGGAGTTGCAGATGGGGAGTGAGGAGGAAGGGAACGAGTGAGAGATGCAGACAGTTAGGGACCTTGGAATTCCAACGGACGAAGACTCATCCCTACCAGTTCTCATGGCTCCTTTCGCGCCGCAGGGAGGGGGATGGGGGGAGGAGATGGAAGAAGGAGGATTCCTAACCCCCGTCAACCCAGCAGTCCTGGGAAGAAGCCGGCGCCCGGCTCTCCATTCTCCGCCCCCCCCGGGCTGGATAGGGAAGTCAGCACTTCGGAAGGGGAGGGGCCCAAGGATTCCCCATCTCCTCGAGCCTGAAGAAGGCAGAGGAGGGATGAGCAGAAAAGGGGGGGAGGCGGGGAATCTCTCAGGAGAAGCACGAGGTTATGCGCCCGCCTCCCTCCTTCATAAGGGTCGCAGAGGCGGGAAAACTTTGCTCTGTCAACTTTCAACGCTGCAGGATTAGGTAGTTAGGGATACTAGTGATTTAGAATAGGGGTTTGCATGAAGCGCAGTAAATACAACGTTGAGATCTCCTTAATAAAGAATTGCTTACAACATCGAGTCTGGTCATTGAGTGTCAGCCTGGGCGCGACAGTTTGACAGAGCCACTTTCTCGTCCCTCAAGTCCCCAGCAACTTGCCACGTACAAGATGAATCTGGGAGCTGCAGGAGGGATCACCCTCGAGTCGCTGCAGGCGGATTTACAGACGATGCAGATGAATTTCCTAGCCCTGCAAACCGAGAATCAGAATCTGCGGACCGCGACACAGGCCCTGCAGATTGACAACCAAGCCCTGAGGGTGGTGGTAGCTCAGCTCCAGGCAGCGCCTCCCAGCGTCGCTGCAGCTCCAATCAAGACTCCTGTAGGATTGCCCGCGAGATATGCAGGGCAGAGCGATCAGTTTGCCACGTTCCTAGCCCAGTGCGAACTTTACATGCAGGTCTGCCGAGCGGATTTCCCGACTGACGACGTGAAGGTGGCCTTTGTCATCAGCCTCTTAGAGGGAGAAGCCACGAAGTGGGCAAATCCCTACCTGATCCGGGCCGACCCTGTGCTGGGAGTGTATGCCGGTTTCAAGACCGCCATGGGAGAGATGTTCCAAGACCCCCAGAGGAAGGAGACATTGGCGAGAAAACTCGGCGCTCTACGACAGGGGAGAGGGTCCGTGGCGAGTTACACCAATGCATTCAAACTCCTGGCCCAAGAGACTGAGTATAATGATCCAGCGCATATGTATTTGTACCAGAGTGGGCTGAGTCCAGAGATCCTGGATGAACTGGCCCGAATGTCACCCCCAGACACCTTGAGAGAACTGATCGGTGTGTGCCTGCAGATAGGCCACCGGCTGGAAGGGCGCAGACTGGAGAAGAGGCACGAGGTGCCCCGCTACCCCGCCCCCATACCGGTGCCCCAAAGCCGCATCCCGCCAAGCTCGACGCCCCCGTCAAGCAGCGGCGAGGAACCCATGCAGCTAGGAGGGATCCGGCCGCGTTTGATGGATGAGGAAAAGGAGAGGCGGTGGCGGGAGAATCTCTGCCTGTATTGTGCCAAACCAGGCCATCTAGCGAGGAATTGTGGGGCTAAGGTGGGGAGACCCGAGCCTTCGGGAAACTAAGTGACCCAGCTCTCGTCGAGGCCGGAGGGCTGGGGGCCGCTATTAACAAAGGGCCTGCAGTGACACAGCCACCCTTGCGAGGGTTCCTGGTGTTGCCAATTCGAATTACGGCGCCCAAGGGACAAAGTTTTAAGACAGAAGCCATGATAGACAGCGGAGCCTCCACTTGTTTTATGGATGCAGAGCTAGTGGCCTGCTACGCAATCCCCACATGGGAGCTGGAAAAGCCTTTAGCGGTGGAGACCATTGATGGAAGACCTCTGAAGTCGGGGTGGTGGTGACACGAGCGACTCGAGACTTGGAGATGGAAATCCCGGGACATTCAGAGACTATTTCGTTTTATGTGTCTCATCTCTCAAGTTTCTCGGTGGTCCTGGGAATGCCATGCGAAAGCATGGACCACGGATCCACTGGGAGGAAGCGGTGGTGGTGTTTACCTCCGAGTACTGCCACGAGAATTGCCAGCCCTCGGAAACAGGAGCCATCCTGGCCAGGACCGGACAAGGTCCAGAGGAGGTAGTGCTGCCAGACAAGTATGAAGAGTTCCGGGATGTGTTCGATGAGAAGGAAGCAGAGAATCTACCTGCACATCGCCCGTATGACTGTGCCATAGATCTGGTTCCTGGTGCTAGCATCCCGGCGGGGAGGATTTACTCACTCACAGAGCCGGAGAGGGAAGCGCAGCGAGAATTCCTGGAAAAGAACCTGGAGCGAGGCTTCATTCGACCCTCGCAATCACCAGCGGCTGTGCCCTTGCTGTTCGTCAAAAAGAAAGGGGGGGAGCTCTGACCGTGCCATGATTACCGCGCATTGAATCGGATTACCACACCAAACAGCTACCCCCTACCCCTCATTCCTGAGCTGTTGGATCGGTTGTGTTCGGCCAAGGTTTTTACCAAGCTGGATCTGAGAGGAGCGTACAATCTAGTGCGAATGAAGGAGGGAGACGAGTGGAAAACAGCGTTTCTCACTTCGCAAGGGTAGTTTGAGTACCTAGTGATGCCTTTCGGGTTGTCCGTCTACCCAGGAGTGTTTCAGAAATTCATGAACCAGGTGTTTAGGGACCTTCTGGACTCCTACGTCATCATCTATCTGGATGACATTTTGATATTTTCAAAGGACCCACAGGATCATGAACGGCACGTGAAAACGGTACTGCAGAGACTGAGGGAGAACCGGCTGTGTGCAAAGCTGGAAAAGTGTGGCTTTGACCTGACCTCCCTGGATTTCTTAGGGTACAGAATCTCCCCGGAGGGGGTAGAGATGGACCCAGGGAAGGTGAGCTGTGTATTGGAATGGAATCAGCCCAAAACCATGAAGGATGTCCAGCGCTTCTTGGGGTTTGCTAACTATTACCGGAAATTCATTCCGGGCTTCTCCAAGCTGACTGCCCCCCTGACGGACAGCCTACGGGGTAAGGGGATGTTCTGGTGGACTGAGGAGGCCAAAAGAGCCTTCGAGGAGTTAAAGAGGCGCTTCTCAGCTGAACTGATCCTGAAGTTCACAGACCCCACTCTACCCTACGTCGTGGAGACTGATGCCTCGGATCTGGCAATTGCGGGGATCCTTTTACAACCAGGAAAAGAGGGAGAGGGACTGTACCCCTGCGCCTACTTTTCAAGGAAACTAACGGACCCCGAACGGAACTACACTGTCCTGGAAAAAGAACTCCTTGCAATTAAAGAGTCTTTCTCCCACTGGAGACAGTACCTGGAAGGAGCTCAGCATCAGATTGAGGTGAGATCGGACCATAAGAACCTCGAGAATCTGCAGACTGCTAGGAAGCTGAACCAGAGGCAGATACGATGGGCCCAGTTCTTCACTCGGTTTAACTTCCGAATTACTTACTACCCCCAAGCCAAGAACCAGCGAGCTGATGCTCTCTCACGACTACCGGAGTATTTGGAAGGAAAAGCCCTAGCTGCTCTCCAATACATCATCCCTCCAGAGAGAGTGCTTGTGGGCGCGTGCCAGGGGTCCTGGGAAAAAGATCTTAAGGAGGTTCAAGCTAAAGACCCTTATGTGCTACAGTGCCTAGCCGAACTGGATCACCCCGCCAAAAAGGAGAGCGGATTCCATGAAAGCAATGGACTCTTGTGTCACCGATCCGCAAGGTATGTACCACCGGGAGAGATGAGGACCCGGGTATTGAGGCAGTGCCATGACTCTCTGTCGGCCGGACACTTCGGCATTTTCAAAACCATCCAAATCGCCTCTAGAGACTTTTGGTGGCCTCAGATGAGGAGAGAGATAGAGAACTATGTGCAGACCTGTCCAGTCTGTTTGAGGACGAAGCACGCGCCTGGGAAGCCGGCTGGATTACTTGAGCCCTTGCCCACGCCAAGGGGGCCCTGGAAAGAACTCTTGATGGACTTTATAACAGACCTCCCTGACTCCCAAGGGATGTCGACCATACTGGTGGTCGTAGACGCTCTAACGGAGATGGCTCATTTCCTGCCGTGTGCAGGAGTACTGGACACGGAAGAAACTGCTAAACTATTCGTGAGAGAGGTATACCAGTTGCACGGGTTGCCTGACAGCATAGTCTCGGATCGAGGAACACAATTTAACACCCGGTTCTGGAGAGCTCTATGGAAGCAACTAGGTACAGAGCTCAAGATGTCGTCCTTCCATCACCCTCAAACAGATGGGCAGACAGAACGTCTCAATTCGGTTTTGGAAGGATACTTGCGCTGCTATATCTCGTACCAACAAAATGACTGGAAGTCTTACTTGCACCTCGCAGAGTTTGCCTATAATAACGCCTTGCACACCAGCACGCACCAAACGCCCTTCTTTGCAAATTATGGACTTCACCCCAAGGCCTTCTCTAGTTCCCGCGAAACACTGGTGGTGCCGGCTGCTGAGGAGTTTGTCCAGGAGCTACAGGCGATGCAACAGCTATTGCGCGCGCAGTTGGACAAGGCTAAGGAGGATTACAAGCGCATTGCGGATCGGCACCACCAGGAGGGAGCCCCGATCCAAGTGGGAGACAGGGTCTGGCTATCAACTCGGTTCTTGCCCATGCCGGGTAAGTACAGGAAGTTACAGGATAGAAGAGTAGGTCCTTTTGAGGTGGAGGCTCAAATCAACCCTGTGGCTTACCGGTTGAAACTGCCACCTACGTTCAAGGTGCATCCTGTATTTCATCGCTCCCTACTCACTAAAGAACACCCCCCGAGCCCCCTCAGACCAGAGGTGCAGCCAGGGACCCCTCTAGAGATAGACAGACAAACGGAATTTGAAGTGGAGAGTATTTTGGATTCCAGGAAAAGAAGAAATCGGCTGCAGTATCTCATACACTGGGTGGGATATGGCCCGGCAGAAAGGTCGTGGGAGAATGCGGAGGACGTCCACACCCCGGACTTAGTATGAGACTTTCACCAGCAGTTTCCCCAACGACCCAGGCTCGAGGGTTGGAGGGAGGAAAGCCTTGGGAGAGGGGATGCTGTCGGGATTTCCGATCGAGATCCTGAGGATGCTCTAAGAGAAAGTGGGGAGGGGGATTTGGGATTCCAGGAGTTGCAGATGGGGAGTGAGGAGGAAGGGAACGAGCGAGAGATGCAGACAGTTAGGGACCTTGGAATTCCAACGGACAAAGACTCATCCCTACCAGTTCTCACGCCTCCTTTCACGCCGCAGGGAGGGGGATGAGAGGAGGAGACGGAAGAAGGAGGATTCCTAACCCCCGTCAACCCAGCAGTCCTGGGAAGAAGCCGGCGCCCGGCTCTCCATTCTCCGCCCCCCCTGGGCTGGATAGAGAAGTCAGCACTTCGGAAGAGGAGGGGCCCAAGGATCCCCGTCTCCTCGAGCCCGAAGAAGGCAGAGGAGGGATGAGCAAAAAAGGGGGGGAGGTGGGGAATCTCTCAGGAGAAGCGTGAGGTTATGCGCCCGCCTCCCTCCTTCATAAGGGTCACAGAGGCGGGAAAACTTTGCTCTGTCAACTTTCTTTCAACGCTGCAGGATTAGGTAGTTAGGGATACTAGTGATTTAGAATAGGGGTTTGCATGAAGTGCAGTAAATACAACGTTGAGATCTCCTTAATAAAGAAAGAATTGCTTACAACATCGAGTCTGGTCATTGAGTGTCAGCCTGGGCGCGACAGTGTTAGACAGCTTCCTATGTTCTCACGGAAATCCAGTGGATGGTTACATGAGGGAAGGTCTTCTCAGTGGTGATCCTCAGGCTTTAGAATAGACTCCTAGGAGAAACTTTCTTGGTTTTTTTCAGTACCATAAGATATGATTTATTTAGAACAGCTCTTAATGATACACACTGCTTTTAAGTTGCTTTAAAAAAATTACTTGGTGTTTGTTCAGATTTACTTATTTTAAAGTGTTTTAGTGTATTTATTATATATTTATAAAATGAGACTGCATTATGGTGAATCAGGATAGAAATTATATATATATATATATATATAAAACCTTCTAATCCACTACCCAGTAAAAAAATTGACTGGACATAAACAACCCCAGATACCACGGAGGGGGGATTCTCAGCAGTGTGGGCCAGTTTGCCACTAGGGCTGACCCTACCACCTGGACACTACCTGGAGTATGATAGTGGCCTAGCCCCCTACTGCCTTTCATAAGGCCTGATTGATAATATAATGGATTGCCTGTGGATGGCTGATGAAGAACTGTGCCTCAACTGTTGGAGGTTACTCTTGTGGGGTTTTTTAGGCCATTGCCTTTTGTACTCACTTCTAGATAATTTGATTTGTTGTGGTACAAGGAACACAGTTTATTAATATTCCAATAGGATTATGAAATATGGGGTGGGGAGTGCAAGGATTAAGAGCTATCTGCGCGCACACACAGTAGCATGATAACACTCTTCAAATACCTGAAGTACTCTCGAATAGAACTGGGCAAAGATGTGCTCTCTGCTGTCCCAGTGGGCAGGACAAGATCCAATGGGTGTAAGTTACAGGAGGACAGATTTCAGTTGAACATTAGGAGAAACTTCGTTACAGGAATAGCAGTTCAGCCATGGAACTAATTACCAGTGGGGGCGGATTCTTTCTCACTGGAGGTCTTCAAGCAGAGTCTGGGTAGCCATCTGTTGAGAATGTTCTACCTCTGAATTTTGTGCATCAAAAGAGGGGCTGGACTAAATTATGCCTTAAACCTCCTTCATAGGGTTGCCAGGTCTCTAGTTTTCACCCGGAGATTCTGGGTAACTCACCCCAATCCCCAGACTCTTAGCTTTTGTTTTTTAAAAAATTAAGTTCCTATAGGTGATCTGGTTCAAGAGATATACATCAAAATGCCAGACGCCCCCCCCCACTTCCCAATAAGTGAAGTCAGAGTTGTGATTGATGAGGGATTTGTTGACCTCCAGGCTAGAACCCATTGCAAGTCCAGAAAATAGCTTCCTTTTCCTGCTCATCAGCACATCACGAGTTGAATAAGTCTATAGCTTTCAGCAGCACCGAGTGCCTTTTTCTCTGTGTGCATATACTGTACTGTATAATAATCAAGCAGGGGATCTAGAACTGAAGATCACAGCAGGATCTTGGTAGGCATGCCCAGCTCCTGCTGGGAGGAAGGGCAGGATATAAATCAGATAATAAATAAATACATAAGAATGTCAGTTATGATTATAATAAATGTATATTCAAGGTTTTTTAATTACTCGCAAAAATACCATATTATACATTTTATTTTCAAATAATTTTTAACATATATTTTTTTAAAGTGTACAAGTGTACTCGCTTGCAGGTAAAATGTGACCGACTGGGGCGTATGTCTGGCCTTATATCTACTTTTAATGGAGTCAAACAGGGCTGTATTTTGGCCCCAACTCTGTTTAACTTCTACGTCAATTCCCTGGCTGAAAATCTAGTAGGCACTAATTTCCACCCACCCAAATTGGCCTTTAGACCAGTGTCAATTCTGCTTTATGCAGATGATGCTGTTCTTTATCTCTAATGTCAATATGTTTGAGGCGCCTCTTAGGCTTTGGATTCACATTGTAAAAGGGAACTGCTGCATATCAATTACACTAAGACCAAGGTATTGTCTGTGTCTGCGTCTATGTTAGAATTGCTTGTTAATATGTTTTATTTTAATAATATGTTTTAACCCTTTTTTAAAGATGTTTTTAAAGCTTTTAAAAATGTTTTTAATGTTGTTTTGTTTTAATGTATTTTAAGGTCTGTTTTTATGATGTTTTAAAGTGTTTTTAGCATTTCTGTTTGCCGCCCTGGGCTCCTGCTGGGAGGAAGGGCGGGATATAAATCAAATAATAAATAAATAAATAAATATTGATCTTCACTAAGAAAAGAATAAGGCATAAATGGCAGATCAATGATTGAACAGGTTACATCATTTATTTATTTATTGAATTTCTTCGTCGCCCATCTGGCTGGCTATCCAGCCACTCTGGGTGACGTACAAAATAAGCATACAGATACAATAAATATCTTGGAGTAACATTTCAATCTTCAAATTAACAACACAATTACGAACGCCCAGAGATATACAAAGGCACTCCTTTCTTTTTTACCAGAGGGGACCAACACGTACCATCAGCTATTCAGGTATTTTTAGTCAAGATCATAGCACAAATGTTATATGGCTCTCAGTTATGCATTTACAGCAATTTTGCGCCATTTGAAAAGATCCAAAACAAATTTCTGAGAGCTATTCTGAGAGTGCCGAGTTGTATGCCTAACATAATTCTTTGTTTAAATGCAGGACAAATTTCCATAGAGGCCCAAGCATGGCTGCTTAAGTTAAATGATTGGCTGAAGCTGCTATTGCTCCCGGAGGGATTGGTCCCTTTGACACTTACAGATGCCTTCCAGTCCAAGTGGAAAAAGACGTTAATAGCAAAATTACAGAGGCTGGGCTTTGCCCCCAACGCATTATTGCCCCTAGGATATCCTAAGGCCAAAGCAGCTATTAAGCAACATATCTGGTACATTGGCCTTCAAGAACATTTAGACTTTGCCACTGCTTATCCAGATTTCAGGGAAAAGTTGGCGACATTTGCACTGGCAAATTACTTAATTAATTTATCAGTCCCAAAATATAGGAAGGCTTTTACGTTAGCCAAGCTTAAGGTCCTGCCTTCTGCCCTCCTTGAAGGCAGATTTAAGAGTGTGCCCTTCCTGGAGCGTCTGTGCCCTTGTGGGTTGGGGGAGGTGGAAACAATTTGTCACCTGTTGTTTTATTGTTCCTTTTACCGTGATTTTAGAGTTATTTTTATTACTCCATTTTAATAAAAATCCCAGGTAGATCAGATTTATTTTACTCAGAGTATTTGTTTTCTGACCGGAACCCCCAGGTCATAATAAAAGTAGCCAGCTTTTTTGCAGCAGCTATTGATTGTCGAAAAGTAATGATTCAATCATTCTCCTTTTAATTTTAATATTTTAATTTTTTTGTTTTAATATGCAATAAGAGGGTATCTCACAAGAGTGATTGTGTTTAATGCTTCTTTTGGTGTGCATTTGTGTATTTGTATATGTTCAGTTTGGTCTATGACTGTATAGACCAAATCAATCAATCATATACTTTTCTAATTTTAAGGAGTCTAACAAGTTTAAATTTTCCAGGACTGTTGAAGAGGGCAGTTTATTTGCCTAATTCATAACTTGTTTTGAAATCTTCTCAATATGAAGCTTTAATCTTATACTCACTTTTGTGGGAGTAAAGATGCAATGCCAGTCCCACATAACTGGGAATAAACCCCATTGAATTCAATAGGAATTACTTTTGAGTAGACATAGTTAGGATTCTGCTGTAAATCAAGGGGACTTTTGAGTGAACATAGCAAATGTGTTGTAAATCTTTCTCTCCTCATCCAATAGTATTTTTAAGCAATTAGGCAGGGCTTACGTAGGTGTCACAGTTTTTATTATCTAGAAAACTAATACTGATTTTTTTCTTTTAAGTTCTTCAATGACCAACTGGTTTTGACAATAAACTGTTATATAGGGTGTATGTAATTTTACTTCTCCAATGTGTGTGTGTGTGTGTGTGTGTGTGTATGGAGTCTTTCCCACAACCCTGTGAGGTAGGGTTGCTGATTGGAAACCAAGGATCCTTACAACAAGAAATAAATCAATTTAAAATCTGATAACCATAAAAACAAGCATAAAACAGTTGCAAAGCAGTTTAAAGTGGCATGATTCTGGATTTTGGGTTGGGTGAGTGAAGTTTCCTATCACTTGAGGTTGCAGACCTGTGCACAATTCCCTGGTTAAGTAAGCCCCACTGAATACATTTGGACTTGCTTCTGAGTAAGTATGCATAGGATTGCACTATAAATATATTTATGGGTTGTGTAAATAATAAACATATTTGACAGTCATGCTTACATAAATACTTCATACTATGTCTCAATAAGTATCTGATTTCACACTGTGTTTATACTTTATTATTTCCTCTACATTTTAACTGTGCCCTTCTTCCTTGGGGTAGTCATGGTCCCCTTCTGTTGTTTTCACCCTGAGGGAAAGATTAGGCTGAGAGATAGTGAGTAGCCTGTGGTCACCCAGTAAATTTTGTTGCTGATTTCTATTTTTTAAAAATTAATAAAAACTATTTCTGTGCAGGCAAAGCTTATGAAGTAATGCAGAGCCACACAATACATTTAAAGTACATCCAACTTGCATTTAAAGTGCATGACTTCCCACAAAGAATACTGGGAAGTGTCGTTTCCCCCTCACAGTTATAGCTCCCACCACCCTTAGCAAACTATAGTTCCCATAATTCTGTGGTGGGTTTCATGTGCTTCAAATGTGTGTTGAATCTACTTTAAATGCATGGTGTGCATTCATTAGTGAATTGAAAAGAACCATTTCAAAATATATTTTTAAACGGGAAGGGCTGTAGCTCTGGTAGGGCACATGGTTTGCATACAGAGGTCCAAAATTAAATATTTGGAAAATATTATTGCCTAGAATCCTGGAGAAACAATGTTAGTCCATGTCATCAGTACTGAGCTAGATGGTACCAAATGACCTGAGTCAGTATAAGGCAGATTCCTTTGTTCCTAAAAGTGGAAAGAGACACAAGGGCCATAGTGACTCCAAAATTTATTTATTTTATTTACATTTATATATCGCTTTATTGTAAAAAACCTAAAAGCAGTTTATGAAAGGAATCAAAACAATAAAATTATTGGCAAAAACAGACAAGTATTTTAAAACATTAAAAATAATAAAAGCAACAATGAGTTAAAAACAGATAAAAATATATAATAGCTTCTACATGCCGGGGCAGGCTTGCCTAAACAAAAGTGTATTTATTTATTTATTTATTTATTATACTTGTATACCGCCCCATAGCCGAAGCTCTCTGGGCAGTTTACAGTAACTAAAAACAAATACATTTTAAGCTACATCTTTTAAAAAACAATTTAAAACACAATTTAAAAATTTAAAACAATATAAAACACATGCTAAAATGCCTGGGAGAAGAGGAAAGTTTTGACCTGGCGCTGAAAAGATAACAGTGTTGGCACCAGGCGCACCTCGTCAAGAAGATCATTCCATAATTTGGGGGCCACCACTGAGAAGGCCCTCTCCCTTGTTGCCATTCTCCGAGCTTCCCTCGGAGTAGGCACCCGGAGGAGGGCCTTTGATCTTGAACGTAGTGTACGGGTGGGTTTGTATTGGGAGAGGCGTTCCATCAGATATTGTGGTCCCAAGCCATGTAAGGCTTTATAGGTCAAAACCAGCACCTTGAATCGAGCTTGGAAACATAAAGGCAGTCAGTGCAAGCAGGCCAGAATCGGTTTTATATGTTCGGACCATCTGGTCCCTGTTACCAATCTGGCCGCTGCATTTTCCACAAGCTGCAGTTTCCGAACCGTCTTCAAATGCAGCCCCACGTAGAGTGCATTGCAGTAATCTAATTTAGAGGTTACCAGAGCATGGACAACTGAAGCCAGGTTATCCCTGGCCAGATAGGGACGTAGTTGGGCCACCAACCGAAGTTGGTAGAAGGCACTCCGTGCCACCAAGGCTACCTGAGCCTCAAGTGACAGAGATGATTCTAGGAGAGCCCCCAAGCTACGAACCTGCTCCTTCAGGGGGAGTGCAACCCCATCCAGGACAGGTTGGACATCCATCATCCGGTCAGAGGAACCACCCACTAGCAGCATCTCAGTCTTGTCTGGATTGAGCCTCAATTTATTAGCCCTCATCCAGTCCATTGTCGCAGCCGGGCACTGGTTCAGCACATTGAGAGCCTCACCTGAGGAAGATGAAAAGGAGAAATAGAGCTGCATGTCATCAGCATACTGATGGCAACGCACTCCAAAGCTCCGGATGACTGCACCCAATGGTTTCATGTAGATGTTGAACAGCGTGGGGGACAGAACTGACCCCTGCGGAACCCCATACTGGAGTTAGCAGGTACCAAAAAGAGTACAATTAAGGTACCTGCCTAATATCAATAGGCAGGGAGTTCCAAAGCATAGATGCTACCACACTAAAGGACTGATTTCTTATGAGAGCCGTACAAGTACTATGTGGCACCTGTAACATTGAAAGCATACCTTAAACTTGGCCTGGTAGCAAACTGACAACCAGTGCAGATTTCAGAGCAGAGGTATTATGTGCTGATAGGGTCTCACTCATGTCAGCAATCATGCCACAGCATTCTGCATGAACTGTAGACTCCCGGTCAGGTTGTGCTCCATGGGGATTTATGTGATATTGCTGATTGGCTGCCAGGATTCCTTTAGTTTAGGTTTTTGGTTAGGAATCCTGACTGGTTTTGGGGTGCTGAGTTTTCTGCCTTACTCACAGGAATCTTGTTGTGGTTGGTATGATATTGCATTTAGGAAATCATCACTGTCTTTTTCTTTTTTTATTTGCATTTCATTTACCTCTGACCTTACTCCCTTACATCCATAGAAGCAACAACAGTGGTTCCATGATCTCAGCTCTTAAACCCAGTGATGATTCACTTTGTTGATTGCATGATAGTTTATTTCTTGCCCAATAGTGGTAAAAGAAAATTAGCATACTGCGAAGGGTGGCTGCAATTGCTGTTGTGCCCAAGCTACTGCTTGTGAAGGTAAATCAAACTATGTATGTTTTCTGTTTGTCAATTATTACTCACTATAATGGGGTTGTTTGTCAAAGTGAGTTTATAGCAGCCCACAGGGTAGAGAATCTTCTTACTAATTTCTCAAACCTCTCTCTGCAGTGATGGGTCAAGTCTGTAAAGAGGTTTAGAGCAGCCATGTTAAAAGGCAGGGGCAGGGCATTCCAGGCAAGGGGTTGCTAACCCTATTTTGATATGGATATCTTTGCAGAGGATCCCTAGTCAAGCTTTACCAACAGCACAACCCTAACCATATCTACTCAGAAGCAAGTCTTGCTGAGTTCTGTGGGGCTTAGTCCCTTAGTAATTGTGTTTAGAATTGCAGCCTTCAGGGGCATCCATCTTTATTCCTGAGTGTTCCCATCTAACATCTCCACACAACACTAGGCTCCCTTCTTCCTACAATGGCCTTCTGGTGACAGGCCTAAGGGCACTTAAACCCTCCTTGTCAGAAGCAAGCAGACTAGATCAGAGCTTGGAAAATTTACTTTTTTGAACTACAACTCCCATCAGCCCAAGCCAGTGGCCGTGCTGGCTGGGGCTGATGGGAGTTGTAGTTTTAAAAAGTAAATTTTCCAAGCTCTGGGCTAGATTATGTGTTCCCTATCCGGGCTCCCTAAGTAGGTGAGAAGGAATGACGTCACTTCCACTAGACCTGGGGAAACCCTCTTTTAGCTAAGATTTCTATCTTAATTTCCAATCAGAGAATTTGTTTTGTTTGAATGGTCTGCTCCAAACAACTGTGGTTGATGGTTAAAGTATCATGCTAGGCACTGCCCTGAAATCTTAGGGCTTGGGATGCTTCTGACCTGGCAACCCTATTCCTCCAGTGTATGATTCTATTGTTCTGTTTGCTCAGCATTGGCACTTATATATTTAAAAGAACTGAGACACTAAGTAGGGCTGCAACTCCACCTTCTACTGATTGTTTCCTGTGAGTTATCTATATGCTTTTTCCATTAGCCATCCACTAACCTACCTATTAAACATATTGAACTTATACGCAACAGAGGCATAGGCAGTTGGGGGAGGAAGGGACATTATTGTGTTGATGCTTTCCCCCAAACTGAGTAAGCACTCTTGGGTATGCGTAGATGCCCCTGCAGCAGGGCTGGTATCGGTGGCAGGCATAATTGGGCATTTGCTGAGACCCACAGCACTGCAGGGGACTTACTGCCATTATCTAAAGCCTTCTGGTCCTGCAGCTTCTCCTCCTTGCTATCTCTGCGTGTTAACCTGCCTCTCCAACTTAAGTATCAAACAATGACAGAAGTGAGGACATAGAGGAGCAACTACTTCCAGGCAGTTGTGCAGATTGGACCCAGTGGGACAGACAGGCAAGTGGGCAGTAGTGCCTTAGAGAGGAGGGGCCCCGCAGAGGGTACCTTGGCTAAGGGAACCCTAAAACATGGAATTGGCACAGGCCTGGAGAAATGAGAATGGGGTCCTGAAAGACTCTCCTTCGGTTTTCAAACTAATTAGCAGTGGGCCTGAGTTTGAAGAAACCTCATAATTTAAATATCATCCTTCTGATTATGTGTAAAACTGATGGTGAAATTGTAGTAGGAATGTGTGTCCGCGGAAACACATAAGAGAAACGAATTACAGTACAAACCTATGCATGTGTATTCAGTAGGGTTGCCAGGTCAGAAGCATCCCAAAACCTGAGATTTTAGGGGCGGGCCCAGGTGATGTCACAGGGTGGGCCCAAGTGATGTCATTAAGCAGGATACATTAAGCATCAATCACAGTTGCTTGGAGCGTACAATTAAAAAAAAATCTGACTGGAAATTAAGCTAGACATCTTAGCTAAAAGATGGAGCCCGGGTAGGGAACATTTAATATAGCCTACTTGCTTTCGGCAAGAAGGGTTTAAGTGCCTTCAGGCCAGGCCAGTCACCAGAAGGTCACTGTAGGAAGAAAGGAGCCTAGTGTTGTGGAGATGTTAGATGGGAGCATTCGGGAGTAAAGATGATGCCCCTGAAGGCTGCAATTCTAAATACACGTACTAAGCCCCCATAGAACTCAACAGGACTTACTTCTGAGTAGATATAGTTTGGATTGTGCTGTTGGTAAAGCTTGACTAGGGATCCTCTGCAAAGACATCCATATCCAAGCAGGGTTGGCAACCCCCCTGCCTGGAATGCCCTGCCCTTATCTTTTAATGTGGCTGCTCCAAACTTCTTTACAGATTTGACCCTTCACTTCAGAAAGAGGTCTGAGAAATGAGTAAGAGTAAGAAGATTCTCTACCCTTTCTGTCTGCATAGATGCCCTCATCCTTCCCCTGCGCCCAGCAGAAGCTCTGGGCCAGGCAGGACACAGTGGCATCTCATAGAGGACACCCTCCCCTTTCATGGGGTGTATGATTTGTCCTGGCCCAGAGCAGATTTTGGGGTGGGCACCCCCAATTACTTATTTTTCCTGTATGTCTTTTTCTGCTTTGATTTTGTATAGCTGCCCTCTTCTGTGCCGTGCGCCCAGCAGAAGCTCTGGGCCAGGCGGGACGCAGTGGCATCTCTTAGAGGACACCCTCCCCTTTCCTGGGGTATATGATTTATGCTGTCCCAGAGCAGATTTCGGGGTGGGTACCCCAGTTACTTATTTTTTCTATGTGTTTTTGTCCATTTTGATTTTGCATGGATGCACCCGTGCGTGCCCGGTGCCCAGCAGAAGCTCTGGGCCAGGCGGGACAAAGTGGCATCTCATAAAGGACACTCTCCCCTTTCCTGGGGTATACGATTTGTCCTGTCCCAGAGCAGAGTTTGGGGTGGGCACCCCCAGGTACTTATTTTTTATGATTTTATGATATCATTATGTATTTATGATAATATCAGAAGCCTGATGATTTTGATTGCATAAATGCATTGTTATTCTTGACGGGGAGAGTCCCCCGATCACAGTGATATATCATACAGGGTACCCCAACATATATTTTGGGGTTCAGAGACATGTTAAGTTTGGCTTGAAGTTGCTGCAGTTGTCAACTCTTCTTTTTTAGGGTTTTGAACTTTCAAGCAAATAAGGAACTGGGAACTAGGAACCAACTTCAGCGTGGTATCAGTTAAATAGATTAAACAGTCACGGGGGGGCTAACGTTTTGGTGTATATCTCATGAACCAGACCACCTAGAAACATTGTGCTTTTTTAAATTGAAGCTGAGAGTCTGGAGATTAAGGGGTGCTAGCCAGAGAGCCGGAGGGCCCCCCAAAAAACTGGAGACTCCAGCCGAAAACTGGAGATCTGGTAACTCTAGTATTCAGTGATATGTCCCTTACTTATGGCTGCAATCCTACGCACACTCACCTCTGAGTAAGCCCCATTAAACATGCATCAGATTGTGCTACATAATCAATTGTAGGTGCTGTTGAATCTTTGATCTTGTTTTTCTGAGACAGTGATGTCAGATAACGAATAAGGTTCTTCAGATAATTTTTGCTGCATGCTGTAATCGAGATGTAGTGTATTGGCCCTTCAGGCTTGCCATACCAGGAATTGCTGAGTCAGACTCAGGCTGTGGCTGTGGCAGTTTCAGTTCCAGGCCTGCCTTACAAGCAGCACCATGCTGTGGGCATTGTTCTCTGTATATAATTAGTTATAGTAAAGTTCTTGTTACTGTTAGATCCTCTGTGTGGCCTCTTCCTTCATGATACTTTTCACTGGGCATGAGGATGGGATACTGAGGCACACAGAGTGTTTTCTTCATGCATTAGAGGCTTAAAGGGAGAGAACATTTCTCCTTAGACTGGATTAGGACATCAGCTTGGGCCTTGTGGAAACCACTGCAAAGCACTCCAGGTCAGTGTGTATCTTGTGGAATATGGCCACTCAAGGGGATCTTGAAGTATTTAACCCTACATGTTTCAGCAAGTGGGAAAGTTATGCAGCCAGGCTGGAGTTTTACTTGGCAGCAAATGGCATTACAGAGTCAGAGAAGAAGCGTGCTTTATTACTCAGTGTCTGTGGGCCGGACACCTTTGACCTAGCCCAGGCCCTCGTAGCACCAGCAAAACTTGCTAATACATCTTATGATGATATCCTGAATGCTTTACAAGGACATTTCTCGCCAAAACTGTCTGAAATAGCACAATGTAATTCTTTCTACAAATGAAATAAGGGCCCAACAGAGAATGTGTCACTGTATGTTGCTGAACTTAGATGCATGGTGAAACACTGCAATTTCCCAAACCTTGAGGAGATGCTGTGTGATCGTCTGATCTGTGGGTTGTAGGGGGAGGAAGAATTCCACCTGGTGGTTTTTCCCATTACAGGGTTGCAAGAACACCTGCACTTGGCTGATTTTCCTTTCTCCTAAAGATACAGGATCAGTCTCAGGGATTGAACCTAGCAACCCTAGTGGGTTGCATGATGAGGGCCTGCAAAAGTGTCTATTTGCAAAAGGACAGCTCACGTACAAGACTACTAGAGGAAGCTCTGGCTACAGAAGCAGCAGCAGCACGAGATTTTCCCAAAGAAGTTTCAGAGATAGTTGATACAGAACTCTTTAGGTCATCAACTTCCCCTTAAATTTGGGGAACTTTTTCATATGCAAGAAAGAACTGACTTGCAGATGCATTTTTAATATAAACTGACAGGTGAATTTAAGCCTACAAATAGGCACACCAACCAGACTTTACCTTCAATTACATGAATGCAAATGAAACCATGTGTTAATCAGTTAATAGCAACAGTTAATTGACAAAATGCCTTCAGCTCTAAATGCTCTAAAGAGCATCCTTAAAGCTTTTATGGTATTTCTACCTTGTGAAGCTTATACTTTGTTTTAAACTGATCTTAACTTGTATCTAAAACCTACATGGGCTGCATTATATATGCAGTTTCCCTTTTGTGTTATTTGTCAGCACTGTACACAGAAGCATAATGGAGATTCAAATGTATGTTTTACTGTCATGTATGAACACATCTTTTGTTTTGGTCAAATGAAGGAGAATTGTTGAGTCATAAAACTGCTGCACCAGTAGAAAATCATGACAGACGATGTGGTCTAACAGTGGAGATGTGCCGATAACTTGATGGTAGAGATTCCCTTGCAAATATATAAAAAATTGGTAGGAATCCTGCAGTCAGTCCAGCAGTCTTCTTGCAAAGAGCTCCAACTTCAAAGTTGATGTGATTTAGGAAACTTGCAGGTATATGTCTGAGCAGTGGTGGCAGTGCAGTACAGAAAGTGGAGCGGTAAGGGTCAAACTAAAAGTTAATAAGCATTTAAAAAAGAACATACTTAACACTGCCACTTTTATTTTGAAGAAAACCAAGCATCAGTAGTTGTTGCTGGTAAGGAGAGGTGATCAAACAGTAAATAGTAAACAGTAATCTCTCCCCTCTTCCTTAGCCTTACAGCAGAGACAGGAAAAGAGTAGGGAAGAGGGACACACAAACATAAACACTGTAGAAGAAGGCCCTCAGGCATGTTTGTACTATGGACACTGGCTATACACCCCATATGTTTAATCCCCCAAGATTCTGGGAACTCTAGCTAGGAATTGTAGCTTTGTGAGGGTAAACTATAGTTCCCAAAATCTTGGGAGGAAGTCATGTGCTTTAAATATGTGTTTGTAGCCTTACACTGTATGGTAGGTATGCAGCCCTACACTACTTTAACTGTTATCCCTTTCCCCAGGGAATTAGTGTTTTAAGTTCTGAGGGGACAGCTAGGGTTCTTTCCCACACAACCCCCAACAACCTCATAAAATTCCTAGAATTGTTATGGAGAAGACCTATGATAGATAAATTTGTATAAAACCAAGATATGTTGTGTAGATCATCCCAAAGAAGTAGTACTTCGTAGGGCCAAACTATAGTAGCAGATTTAAATAAAAATATCCATGGGCCCACGCTGTAGATTAGAACTGTGGCACCGGAGGGGGATAAACCTTTCCTCCTGTGCAGTTTCCTGTTGAAGATCACTCCCAAAGCTGCCCCTGGAATTGCAAATAGCACCTTCAGGAGCAAATAGCAGGGAACAATCTGGGGCAGGAAGATGGTGTAGGAAGAAAAATTTCCCTCTACAATCCTGATGCAGATTTGGTTAAAGATATATTTGAAATAAATAAGCCCTTGTCATATGTAAAGGATTATGACATGATGGCTGGGCAGTGGGGATACACTGCTGGCCCTGGCTTCACATACCCAGACTAGCCCAGCCCTCTGACATTGGCATGTTGAGCACAGACATCTGAGGAGAAGCCCCTACATATGAGCAACTGCTCACACATAGAGTCTCCTCACAGTTAGAATGCCTGTGTAATCGGAGATCTCAATAACATTGAAGCTTATGCATGAGCAATTGGACATGAGAATGGGGCCAACTGAAGCACGTGACACCAGGAATGAGGCCATTGGCATGGTCTTGGGCATCATGTGATGCTCCTTCATGCAAGTTACATGGCCTACAATGTGTTATCAACAGTTAGCTTAGCAGCTGCAATGTATTAAATAGTTGGGTGTGCATTTAAAGGAGTGTGCAAGTTAAGAATCAACCAGTAATTACTCAGACATTTAACTTCTAGAGACAGTGGGGAGAAAATTATATACTGAAGAATGATAACAACTCACGCAACTCACACAATCAAAATTCCTAAAAGACAAAAGCAGGGACTGTGATTTACCAGGAGCAGGTGCTAGAAAATAAATTGTCCTTGGAGCCTACGTTGACATGAATTGTGGGGGACTAGTTCTCTAATTTAGAACACTGTTCCCCAATAAAACTCAGTTTGTGGAACATCCTTTGCCAAGGCAAGGAGCATTACAGAATAGCCAGGACTTGAGCCTAGGCTCCACAATTGCACTCACCGTTATACTCACTATACATTTTGGAAAATTGCTTGGAACAGGGATGGGCCCTCCAGATGTTGTTGTACTCCACCTTCTATCATTCCCACCCAGCGTGGCAATGGTCAGGGCTGATAGGAGTTGTAGTTCAACAACATCTAGAGTGCCACAGATTCCCTAGGATAAAGAAGGATAGGCCAGGGCACAAGAACAAGACATATATAGATAATTTTCAGCACAGTGACTGCTGAGACAATGACCAAGGTTTACACCAGCACAACATCACTTTTATTAACTAGTGTAGGAGTACCTAATTTAATCTATAAACCAGTGAGACACAACCAAGAGAAAAATAAAATTAACAAAAGATTCCTGGGTTAACATCTTTTGTAGGACTGTCTCCTATAGATGCATCAGTTCTTCCATCATGCACGGTCATTTTCAGTACCTTAGGAGTACACCATTTCCTGGAATTCTGCACCAAAGGGAGAAAAAGTTATTTGAAAAGCTGATTTGTATTTTTTGGACAGTGGCTTAACCACTCATGCAGTGACAGCATAGGTGAGAAGGAGAGAGGGAGAGGGAGGGAGAGAGAGTGAGTTATGAACTGAGTCTCAAAAATACAGGGATTTAAGAGGCTGAAATTGATGGTTGAGTCTTGTGGGTTTATAAGCGAGTGAGACTTTACAGTGTCAGATAAAATGGCCAGTGTGGACAAGGACAGGCAAAAAACTAGGCACCATCAAGGAGAATAGGCCTATCTACAGCTAGTATCTATCATAGCAAAATAGAACGTCCAGGGTCAGGAGAAGTATGCCTCTGAATTACAAGTTACTGAAGATCAACAATGAGAAAGGGCTTGTAATCTTCCCAGAAGTATTTGATTGGCCACTTTTGCACACAGGATGCTGGACCAGATACAGCAATGGGTGAATCTGTCAATGTTGGTTTCTCACTTTTTGAATCTTCGGTTCAGTTCACCACATTCAGGATTGTCTCCAATGTTAGTCCTACTCAGAGTAGGAAATAATGGAAATGGGTAACTTAGGTTCATTCATTTCAACGGGTGTACTCTGAGTAGACCCATTGCAACCCATTATTATTTATTAATTTATTAATCACCTTTTTCATGTGTCTCAAGGCAACCTTTCCATCAGTTTGCAATTTAAAAAAAACACTCCACATGAAAATTTGTCAGTATTTTAGCATGCATTTCTCCTAATATACACATTTTTGCAAGCAATTTCCCTTAATACCTTGGTATGTTATTTTTGCATTTTTGCACACTTTTTTGGTTAGAGAACTGCATCACAAAACTTTGAAGATTAGCTGTGTTTTGGTTCGCATATAATTTCAAGAAGTATGAACTGAGTAGTTTCTTATTAAAATCCTAACCAAACTGGATTTCTCCCCCATCTCTGACTTGATGAACCTTTAGTACAGAGCTTTTTTATGCAGACAGCCATATTCCATTAGGCAGGAGCACATATCAGGTTGGGTGGGTCTCAAGTTGCAGTGGGCAGGGCTGAAGCCAAAATGTGGCTTCAAAAGTGGGTAGAACCATAGCGGACAGGTCACCCGTTTTCTTTCTGCCACCCCTTTCACTTTCTCTTTCTCCCCTCATCAAAAGGCCCATTCTTTTGAACAGATATTTTCTTAAGTTCAATTGCTGAGGTGGAGAGGTAATTTTGCTGAGGTGGAGAGTGATTTTCAGGAGAGCACTGTGTGGGGAGGGGATGGTTCACTCTTCCTTCCCCAGCTGCCTCTCCTGAAAATTAGGTTTAGAAAATAAAGGTCTAGTTTGCATGGATGGGACCCTTTATTTTTTCTAAGCCTAATTGCTGCTGGGATGTGTGGCTGAGGAGGGGAGGCATCACAGGCTGTGTCCAGCCCTTGAGCTAACAGTTCCCCAGCCTGCTTTGGTATGATCCCACAGAGCTCTTAGCAGAACCATTTTGGGAATATCCTAGGGCTAGGCAAAGGTTGTCAGGGCAAAGAAGCAACATAAGAAGCTGCCTTATACTGAATCAGACCATGGGTCCATCTAGGTAAGTACTGTCTACACTAACTGGCAGTGGCTTTCCAGGATTTCAGGACATTTCCCAGCCCTACCTGGAGATGCTGGGGATTGAACTTGGGACCTTCTGCATGCAAGATAGATGCTCTACTACTAAGCCTTCCCTAAAGTGGAAGAAGAAATGGCCTATCTTACCCAGGCAGGTTCCATCCATCCACCCATTCTTAGGGCCTTGCCAACCAGCTTCCATTTTCTTTCTATGTTGTTGCTACATATTGCCTGTCTCACCTTTTTACACCTGACATACTAAATGGGGATCTCAACTGCACTTTTATTACCTCTGAAGAAACAGCAACAAATCATGATGATGTCTTGTGTGCACATTTGCTCTCTCCTGGCCTTAAAGAGCCATAAGGAAATGGGGGGGGGAGTCTACTGTATGGGTGCTCCCCTGTCTGTATTAGAGAGCCAGTATGGTATAGTGGTTAGAGTGTCAGACTGGGACCTGGGCGATCGGAGTTCAAACCTCCGCTCGGCCATGAAGCTTACTGGGTGACTTTAGGCCAGTCACTGTCTCTCAGCCTGACCTACCTCACAGGGTTGTAAAATGGGTAGTAGGAGAACTATGCTTGCACGCCATCTTGAACTCCTTGGAGGAAAGGTGGGATATAAATTCAATAAATAAATAATAGCAGAGTGTACATGCAGCCATTTCTCTGGAAGGTAAGGGCCATATACTCAAGTGATCCTGGCTCTTCAACCTGGTTCATTTTGGGAGTGAAGAGAACATGCAGAAGTGTTAATACAGCCACGAGAGTGGCTGTATACTGTACTATATGCAGCATGGATTTTTCGCATTCCGCAATGTTAATTGAAAATACCCCCCATGTCATTCTGATGCTTCCCATAAGCTCATTTCAAAACAAAATCTTACAGAACTTACAGTCCTGGATTCAGAAACGCTTGCTTAACACCCCTCTAAATTTTAACGGTGATACACAAAATAACCAGAGAGAACATAAGAACATAAGAAGAGCCTGCTGGATCAGGCCAGTGGCCCATCTAGTCCAGCATCCTGTTCTCACAGTGGCCAACCAGGTGCCTGGGGGAAGCCCGCAAGCAGGACCCAAGTGCAAGAACACTATCCCCTCCTGAGGCTTCCAGCAACTGGTTTTCAGAAGCATGCTGCCTCTGACTAGGGTGGCACAGCACAGCCATCATGGCTAGTAGCCATTGATAGCCCTGTCCTCCATGAATTTGTCTAATCTTCTTTTAAAGCCGTCCAAGCTGGTGGCCATTACTGCGTCCTGTGGGAGCAAATTCCATAGTTTAACTATGCGCTGAGTAAAGAAGTACTTCCTTTTGTCTGTCCTGAATCTTCCAATATTCAGCATCTTTGAATGTCCATGAGTTCTAGTATTATGAGACAGGGATAAAAACTTTTCTCTATCCACTTTCTCAATGCCATGCATAATTTTATACAATTCTATCATGTCTCCTCTGACCCGCCTTTTCTCTAAACTAAAAAGCCCCAAATGCTGCAACCTTTCCTCGTAAGGGAGTCGCTCCATCCCCTTGATCATTCTGGTTGTCCTCTTCTGAACCTTTTCCAACTCTATAATATCCTTTTTGAGATGAGGCGACCAGAACTGTACACAGCATTCCAAATGCGGCCGCATCATAGATTTATACAACGGCATTCTGATATCGGCTGTTTTATTTTCAATACCTTTCCTAATTATCCCTAGCATGGAATTTGCCTTTTTCACAGCTGCTGCACACTGGGTCAACATTTTCATCATGCTGTCCGCTACAACCCCGAGGTCTCTCTCCTGGTCGGTCACCGCCAGTTCAGACCCCATGAGCGTATATGTGAAATTAAGATTTTTTGCTCCAATATGCATAATTTTACACTTGTTTATATTGAATTGCATTTGCCATTTTTCCGCCCATTCACTCAGTTTGGAGAGGTCTTTTTGGAGCTCTTCACAATCCCTTTTTGTTTTAACAACCCTGAACAATTGAGTGTCGTCAGCAAACTTGGCCACTTCGCTGCTCACTCCTAATTCTAGGTCATCAATGAACAAGTTGAAAAGTACAGGTCCCAATACCGATCCTTGAGGGACTCCACTTTCTACAGCCCTCCATTGGGAGAACTGTCCATTTATTCCTACTCTCTGCTTTCTGCTTCTTAACCAATTCCTTATCCACAAGAGGACCTCTCCTCTTATTCCATGACTGCTAAGCTTCCTCAGAAGCCTTTGGTGAGGTACCTTGTCAAACGCTTTTTGAAAGTCTAAGTACACTATGTCCACTGGATCACCTCTATCTATATGCTTGTTGACACTCTCGAAGAATTCTAATAGGTTACTGAGACAGGACTTTCCCTTGCAGAAGCCATACTGGCTCTGCTTCAGCAAGGCTTGTTCTTCTATGTGCTTGGTTAATCTAGCTTTAATAATACTTTCTACCAGTTTTCCAGGGACAGAAGTTAAGCTAACTGGCCTGTAATTTCCGGGATCCCCCCTGGATCCCTTTTTTAATATTGCCGTTATATTTGCCACTTTCCAGTCCTCAGGCACAGAGGAGGACCCGAGGGACAAGTTACATAATTTAGTTAGCAGATCTGCAATTTCACATTTGAGTTCTTTGAGAACTCTCGGGTGGATGCCATCTGGGCCCGGTGATTTGTCAGTTTTTATATTGTCCATTAAGCCTAGAACTTCCTCTCTCGTTACCACTATTTGTCTCAGTTCCTCAGAATCCCTTCCTGCAAATGTTAGTTCAGGTTCAGGGATCTGCCCTATATCTTCCACTGTGAAGACAGATGCAAAGAATTCATTTAGCTTCTCTGCAATCTCCTTATCGTTCTTTAGTACACCTTTGACTCCCTTATCATCCAAGGGTCCAAGAGTTCAGTGTAAAAACAGAGAAAGAGAAACCAGACCCTTTTTAGACTTTTTTCCTGTCCTCATATTTTGTTGAAATTAATTAAAAATCAGCCAGGTTCACAGAGTACCTGTAATCCTATTACTGACCTTGCCCCATACTCCGACCTTCATCTTCTGCAGTGTAAAGGTTAAAAAAAATGCCTGGCTGATTTTTAATTAAAGAAATTTAGCATTGAACTCAATGATAACGCCAGGCATGCTCAGTAAGAAACAACTGTCAGTGTTCTGAAGGCCAGACTCCTAGCTGCTGAGCTTGCCTAATCGGGACCACACCCACACCAGACCTTTATTTCACTTTAGATAGTCATGGCTTCCCCCAAAGAATCATGGAAAGTGTGGTTTGTGAAGGGTGCTGAGAGGAGACTCCTATTAATAGTCAGCCGCTCTGATTGAAGTTCTGTGAGGGGAACAGGGCATCTCCTAGCAACTCTCAGCACTCAGCACCCTTCACTAACTACACTTCCCAGGATTTTTGGGGAGAAGCCACGACTGCCTAAAGTGAAATAACAGTCTGGTGTGGATGTGGCCAGGGACAACTTTGGTTTAAATTTGGGTAGGAGGCTACATGTGCCTGCTGTAGAATAAAAAGGTGGGGGAAAGCCTGAAAAAGGATGATACTGTTCAAAATGTTTTCCTTTTTGAAAGGAAAGGGGCTTCCCCTCTGCCCCGTGCCCACCCATCCAATCTATTCCCCTCCCCCTTCCTCCCTCCTCCCCTCCCTGCCCCTCCCCCAGGTCAGTTTCAACTGTCCTAAGCATCATTGCACAGAAGTAAATTCCACTGAACTCAAAAAGCATGCAAATGATCAAACTTGTTCTCCCCTCCTCCTCCCTCCCATCACCTCCCTTTTGCCCATTCCCTCCCCCTTTCCTCCCCCATCATTTATCCCTCCTGACTCCCCTTCCAATCCCATTCTTCTCTCTCCCCCTCCTTCTGCTCCCCTCTCCTCCCCTTTTTCCTTTCCTCTACTCTCCCCTCCCCTTCCTCCTCCCCCATGCTCAGTTTTACCTATCCTAACCATGATTGCAAGGGAGTAAATCTCATTGAACTCAATAAACATGCAAATGATCAGACCTGCCTTTCCCTTCCTTCCCCTCTCCTCTCCCTTCCTCCTGCCTTCTTCCTCCCCTCCCACCTTCCTTTTTCCTCCTCCCCTGCCCACTCCAAGCCTCCCTCCCCATGGTCAGTTTCACCTGTCCTAAGCATGATTGCAGGGAAGTAAATCCTACTAAACTCATTAAGCATGCAAATGATCAATCTGTTCTCAGCAAACTTGCACAGGATCCCATTTCTTACCCCCCGGATTAAAAAGCAGGGAAATTCACTAATAGGCAAAAAAACCTTGCTATTCAAGAATGTACCTATAGCCCACAGCTATTTCTATCAAACTTTAAAAAGCAGGGAAATTGGAGAGCTATAGTGAATGCACCAGGGGAGCAGGAGACCTGACCTCCTCTCTAAGATATTGTACTGCCCTACAAATTTGTAAGAAAAGCAAACACATTTTGGGTTGGTCTTTCACAATCCAACCCTTGTAGCTTGGAAGAATTTGGTAACATGTGCCTCTGAGCATATGATGAGTGATGGCAACACACGTGCAATCAGCCCAAACAACAGAAACAAGACATGTGCTGTGCTGATCTTGTTTTAGCAGGGAGGAAGCAACAATATTAAAACAGTTGATATAGTTCAGATAGTCACTTTAAATATGTTTGATTTACTTTGCAATTTTAGTGAAGTTTCCTGTAGTAAATCATTCTCTTTTGCTTCTGTTTTTGTGAATATGTGAAGTACAGCAACACTTTGCAACACTAAAAAAAAGCTCCAAAAACAATTGTGGAATAATGGCACTGACTGTCTGCAGAATAGTTTCCATTGGACATGAGGACAAGATAAAACAGTTGAAATATATTCTAGCAAAATTCTAGGTTTGGTCTATGTTTTTAATTCACCATGCCCACCTTTCTTTAAGTGGAGTAGTTTAAGCATAGCAGGCTGAAAACATGCATCTTGGGCAGGCCAAGTTTGTTGTTTCCAACAGCTCGAGTCTTTGCTTCAGTAGCAACGTATTATAATCAGTCTGATTTTCCATCAAACTGCAGTTTCAGATTCAACTGTTGAAAAATGGAAACGGACTGCCTTCAAGTCGATTCCAACTTATGAATAGGGTTTTCATGGTAAGTGGTATTCAGAGGTGGTTTTACCATTGCCTTCCTCTGAAGCTGAGAGGCAATGACTAGCCCAAGGTCACCCAGTGAGCTTCATGGCTATGTGGGAATTTGAACCCTGGTCTCCCAGGTTGTAGTCCAAGACTCTAACCACTACACCACATTATTAATGTGCCCAAAATAGAAATAGAGCATAACCTCCAATTTGAAACACAGTCTTCACCATCATATGACACTGACCAATAAAAAGGCTTTGAAATTAATAAAAATAAATTTGACACAGATTTCTAGGATAAATAATGAGAGATACAATTTTCTAGGTTAGATTCTCTGTAGAAACGGTAGTAACACAGAAAAGAGGCAAAGTAAGAAGAACACCAACAAACATACAAAAATTTA
The DNA here is from genome assembly GCF_030035675.1 of Rhineura floridana. Taxonomy (NCBI): domain Eukaryota; kingdom Metazoa; phylum Chordata; class Lepidosauria; order Squamata; family Rhineuridae; genus Rhineura; species Rhineura floridana. The sequence goes on from NC_084496.1 coordinate 15,992,845, forward strand.
ATTCTCCAACTTTGGAGATGGCAGGTGTTGCCACCACTAACCATATGCTCAGAGGCACGTTACCAAATTGTTCCAAGCTACCTAGGAAGTGGATTGGACTGTGAAAGACCAACCCAAATTGTGTTTGCATTTTGACAAATATGTAGGGCAGTAGAATATCTCAGAGAGGAGGTCAGGTCTCCCTGACACTGGGTGTCCTTGGGCCAGTCAGCCTCAGAGGAAGGCAATAGTAAACCCCCTCTGAAAACCACTTACCATGAAAACCCTATTCATAGGGTCGCCATAAGTCGGAATCGGCTTGAAGGCAGCCTATCATCATCATAGGTATGTTCTTAAACTGCAAGGTTTTTTGCCTGTTATTGAATATGAAATCAGATTTCTAGGGAACCTATGATAATGGAATCATCATTAGGTGAGAGAATCCAATTTGCTGGAGACATGCAGGCAGGCTCATATATTTGTTGGGGCATTTGTCCTTAGTGCTAATCTCACAGAGATTGCCAGTCTGCTAGTTTCCAGATGCCTGCCTCATTACACAGCTGCAACAAAGAGATAAAAGGGAAGGAAGCAGAGGCAGTGGCAGAGACAACAGGATTGATCAATATTGAACCATTCACAATCAGCTGTGTTTGTACCTTCAGCCCCAATTTTTCCATCTCCATCGTGGTCTGCTGCTGCCAAAAATGTTTTGGTTTCTGTAGTTGTTAGCATTCGGGCTCCACACTCAAACCTCTGGAGGAAATATCTAGTGAGGGACAAAGAAAAAGTACATTCAGATGTAAAAGATTGCATATACATCTGCCTGGAAAGGAGTCCTGTGCAATGGAAAAGATTAATTAACCTCAGTTACACAGTGGCCTAGTTTGCACATAACACTAAACCATGGCTAAGTGTGAACAAGTAAGTGTGGAAGTACTCATAGGAAAAATCATGGCCACTTTGCTCCTCTCCTGCTGATGTCACATTACTTTGGCCTATGTCATAGTTTGGCTGTGTGTTACATCTGAATCAGGGCTTGTGATTTCTCTTGCACCAGAGAAACCATAAGCTTTAGCCATAGTTTATTCTTGACCTACCACTCATGGTTTGTTTAGGGCAGACAAACCATGAGCCCAGGTTCAAATATAATGCTATGGCAAACTATGGCTTAGGTCCTGGCTCTTAGTTCACTGAGTCTACTCTGTACATTGGATACAACCTGTTGTTACATAAGGTGTACTCTAAATAAATAGGCAACTTTTGCCTCCAGCATTTAAAGATTTCTTACATAGGAATGCTATTTAAAATCAAGCCAACCAGGTTTTACGCTAGAAGCGACCACCAGTTGATTCTCTGAGAGAAACATACTAAGCAGCAGTGCAATCCTTTGCATGTTTATTCAAAAATAAATCCCACGGTGTTCAGTGGGGCTTACTCCATGTGCACAGGATTACACCTAGGTAAGTCTGTTAAATATGTGGTTCAAGCTCATTTTGTATTCATATCAAGGATGAGCCAAAGAAATGAGAGAAACTGAAAAGGAGATAAATTAGACTAGGGAGTAAAGGAACTGTCAGTTTTGGTTCTCTGTTTCTAATTTTTTCAATCTTCAGTTCTCCACATTTCTGCAGCAATTTGCAATTTTTTAAATAAAAAAATCCTTAGGAAAATTCTTCAGCATTTTAGTGTGAATTTCTCCTTATAGACAATTTTTCGTATGCAGCTTTGATTAATGTACACGTTTTTGCAAGCAATCTTCCCTAATATAATGCATTTTATGTTATTTTAATATTCATTTTAATACACACTTCCCCTGATATATGCATTTTTGTTAACATTATTTGATTGGGGAACTGCATTGAATTCCCCAATGAAATTCCTGGATTTCTCAATTCAGATAAGCGCAATTTTTGAAGGATGGCTGTGTTTTGTTTCTCATATTGTTTCACAAAGTGCAAATTTGATAGATTTAGCTTTAAATGTGAACTGAATCAAATTTCTCCCCATCCCTGGTCTGGAATACTTCAAAAGTCAGAAAAAGAAAGCAAGAGGGCTGGGATGGGGGAACCTCACTTGAGTTCATCTTCTTCAATGAAGCCACTTTGATCATTGTCTAGGATGTAGAAGATCTCCTTCACTTGGCTGCTGCTCTTTTTGGACATGCCACTGATCTGAAAGAATTTTTTGTGGTTGAAACTATCTGGAGCTAAGACAGAAAAAGAAAGCTGCTGTTATCTAGGAGTGGAGACAAATGATGGTCACATGTTTTAGACTTAGGCATCCTGTCTCTAAAGTTGCTCAAATGTTCTCATGGATTTTGTGTGTGTGTGTGTGCTCACAAGTGACATTTAAAGATTTATTTCACACATCTGTGATTCCCACTGGATGACTGCAACATCATGTGATGTCTGTGAAACAGTAACCATAGATCAAACTGCACAAACATAGCTTACTTATTACCTGACATCACCAAGTGCAATAGTTTTTCAGTGTTTCAGGTGCAAGTCATTCAATAGCACAACAGTGAAAGATCAGATCAAGGTTGAGTGGATCAGACTTAAATAATGCCTTTCTGTGTCTAATATGTTTTAAAAGTGTGAATATGGTTAACTGGCAATGCAAAGTGGGAAAAGGCCATTTAAAAAATAAGATAGCACCCCCCGAAATATGGCTGTTTCATATGATTGATGTGGTAGGTTTAGATCCTGTGAACAATTGTGCAGGATCAATAATTTGTTATCATACAGTATCTGCAAAATATATAGGCTCTATTTCTAGGGGGTTTAATTAATATCACTATACAATAGTAGGGGGCATTATTTCTGACAGTATGAAAATTTAACTTTTCAATATATATCATGCATGTAAGTGTAATACAAAGACAGAAGCTGCCCTACACCACCTCACATAATTGCCCTGTCTAGGTCTGGACTGGTTGTGGCTCTCTGGGGTTTCAGGCTAGGTGCTCTCCAGGCCTACCTGGAGATGCCAGGGATTGAACCTGGGACCTTTTTGCTTGCAAAGCATGTGTGCCACCACTTTATTATGGCACTTCATTAATGTCATAATGAAGACATGAGTATTTTTTTAACAAATATTAAAACATGAGTATTTTTAAACAAACATTTCATGTAAAAATGGACTAAAACAGCCTACCCCAAGCTGATGCCCTCCAGACAGTTTGAACTAAAACTCCCATCAGTCCCAGTCAGCATAGTTGTGCTAGGTGGGACAGAGCTGATGAGAACTGTAGGCAAAACATTTGGAGGGGAAGACTGATCTGGGAAATCCTGATATCAACTGAGCTACAGGCAAATGGTCTATTTCCTTAACTGGCTAGCTTCTCTATCAATAAAGGTTTTTGAGACTGGAGCTTTTTATGCAGAAAAAGAAATAACTGATGACCAAACGATGTCATACATTAAATGTGTGGCTGCATTTAACATCTGTCTCCCTCCAGCCCCTCCAAATAGCAATGGCAGGGAAGGGGCACTCAGGATTTTATATATGTAGAAAAAAACGATAGACTGCTTAATCAGAAAACTCTCTAAGCAGTGCACATAACAAAATTATCAACAAAACATAGATAAAATAAAATGATCAATAAAGCATTGATAAAATAAGCAGAAAAGTTAAAAGCAAGTGTACATAGTTCAGCTGGGAGAGAGACATGATGGGAGGGGATTTAATCCTTTCCTCCTGCACTGAAGTCCTCTGATAAATCCCCCAGGCTGTTCAGGTGCTTTACCCGCTGACAGGGATGATTCCATTGGCACTGATGAGTGGCTTTATACTAGGGCAAGAAACAGTTTGGGAGGGGGGGAGGGTTGATCAGGACTATGGTGCAGAACAAAAGGATTAAATCCTCTCAAATGTCATGGACTGAATCCTGATTGCCTCCCACTCCTTTTCTATATATATATTTAAAAACACCCTGACTAATTAAATACAGTCATGCATTTGACATATTGATTGACCCTAAGAAGAGACACAATGGACACTTTTAAACTTCTGAATGATGTAAAGAGAATGAATAGAGATAAATCATTCTCTCCTAAAATGCCTGATCTCACAAGGTCATCAAATGGAAGTGATTATACCAAGTAAATATTGTTTTGCTCATTGCATGATTAGCATGTGGAATTTCATTGCCACAAGGTGTGATGATGACCACTAGCTTATATGGTTTTTAAAAAAGAGATTAGACAATGATGGAGAGGATAGAACTCATTGATGTCTATCACTCCCTTCAATAGGAAATACAGTGCTTCAGAATAGAGCCAAAATGGGGCCATTGAGATTTGCAGAAATACAAAAAAACTCAACAACAGCACCCAACCAAAACTGCCAATGAAGACTGCGCATGCTCAGTGGTCACTAGGAGCCACAGAATACTGAGTGTCAGATTAAAATAAACAGCAAGGAATTGGGGAGGCAGGGTTAATCAGCTTCTTTGACTGGATCCCATAGCAGGAGCACTCCTGTTAGGACTGAGGATATTGCATAATATTGCTGCAGGTCCCACTTGTTGGCCATGATGGCTGAATTGGAACTTTCATATTCAAAACATTGGTGCTGTTGGGAATTTTAGACTCGGGGACCTAATGGTCTTATGGAAGCCTCCCTCTTTAGAAAGCAATGTGTATTACTTAATTTACTGAGGACGGAGATGTCCCACCCACTCATTCAATTTAGTAGGATTCTGGACCCCAAAGGCCTGTCCTGGCAACACACCTTTAATTACCACATGCTCAGAACAAACTGTAGATAGGGGATGCCCTGCCTGTCAGTGTCCCAGATGCATCTGGCTAACTACTGTTGAATACAGAACCTTGGACAAGACCGGTGATGAATAGGGATGGAAGACTCTGTCAATTCTGGATCTCTCATTTGCTCATTTTTCCAATTTTGAATTCAGTCCACATTTCTGCAGCAATGTGTGATTTTTTAAAAATCATCATGAAAATTCTTTAGCATTGTAGTGTGAATTTCTCCTGATATTTTTGTATGCAGTTTTGACTGATGTACACATTTTTGCAAGAAATTTATCCTAATGCATTTATGTACAGTATGTAATTTTCACTACTATATGAATTTTATGTACATTTCCCCCTATTATATGTAATTTATAAACATTGGTTGGAGAACTGCACCACAATATTCACATAAGTGCGAATTTTGAAGGATGGATGTTTCAGTTCTCATATTATTTTCAAAAGTGTGAATTTGATAGATTTGGCTTTAAATGTGAACTGAATCAAATTTCTCCCCCATCCCTTGACAGAGAATATGTGGCTCTCTAAGAAGTTGTTGGAATCCAACTCCCATCAGACACCATGGCTAGCAGTCAAGGATTATGGGAGCTGCAGCCCAACCATAGGTCCCCAACCTGAATAAATGGACCTTCAGGTCACATCCACACCATACATTAAAAGCATGTTGCTTCTCCCAAAAGAATCCTGGGAATTGTCATTTGTTAAGGGTGCTGAGAACTGTGGTTCTGTGAAGGGTAAACTGCAGTTCCCAGGATTCTTTGGGGTTAAGCCATGACTGTTAAAGTGGTATAAATGTTCTTTAAACCAGCTCTTAGATGAGTTATACAGGCATTCTTACCCTGGCAGTCTCTGAGTGCAGCAGCAATATCGGAAGGGCTGAGGATGTCACTGATGCTCATATTAATCTGTTCTGAAAGAAAATAAAGCAAACTGCTATAACAGGAAGTGAGCTCATCCTTTCATTCAGGCAATGCAAGAGGTCCAAGAGAAGAAAAAAGCAAATGGTAACATCTGACCTTTGACAAAATCTATTAATTGTTTATCTTTTAAAATGTCTGCACAACAAGCATAAACTTTTCGGCTCAATCTTGCCATCATACATAGCATTAAAGTAATTGATCCCCTTCTTAACACTGGCCTACCTCAATATTTGATATATCTCACATCTGCACAAGATAGTGATGATATTGCAATGTATATTTTGAGAGGCACAGATATGAAATTTTTCAGAGAAATGAGAGAAAGAGACAAATGCATCCAGGCTGAAAAATGAAAGGGTGGAATATTTTCATTAAAATGGTTAATCACTGCAGCCTTATGAACATTAAGCGGTAAATGATGGGTAATATAATTGTTTCATCTTAGAGAAGCAGCTCTAAGTTTAATACTGCCTATACACAGATGTTTCTGGCTCTTAGCTGGCTTCTCTCTTTTATGGTTTTTCAAAGCAGGGAAGCAGTTAACAGGTAAATAGATAATAATAAATAGATAATAGCTTTGTCTTAGCAGCTATATACTTACTACCTAGTCAGCGTGGCACAGGTGTCTCTGGCCTTTAATCTTTTCTCCAGCTGCTCAACTTTATGGCTTCCCTGAATAGGGAAGAGGTGGGGGGAGGGGGGAAAGACCTGAATCAATATCGGACAAAATTGCTCCTTTGGCTTGGAGTTGTCCACCTAACTTATATAGGATTCAAAAGGTGACAATAGCTACTTAGGTTACCTTTTCATGGATTAGATGCTCAATTTGAGACCCTGCTCAAATGTCTTGTTTAACTAATGAACCGGGTTTTTTCCCTTCTATTTATACCCAAGGAGAATTGCCATCCCATCCTGGCAATAAATTACTGCACTTAATTAAGCTTAAGTATGACAATCAAGTTGGAATTCTATGTGAATTTAATGTTGCGTGCCAAAATGTAAGACCAAGAGTGCCAAATAGGTTGCATTTGCCTTAGCTAGTAATGGCAAGTTCGATACCAAGGAGAAAGGCTTTAGCTCCATGGGAGAATACATGTTGCATGCAGAAGTTTCTAATTCATTCCCTGTGCTGGAATGCTCAACTATGGTTTAGATTATGTGAACAAGTCTTGGGCTCATGTGGTCTCCCTTTCTCTCTCCTTTTCCAGTGTGTGAAGACAAGACAGTGGAAGCTTTTACTTCTGTTTTCAATTAATCACAATTTATTGTTACATTTAACCCTTACCGATGGTTAATCTTAACTTTATATTGAAACAGACAAGTTTCTAAACCAGCATTTGAAGTTGGCTTGTTTCAGTAAAAAGAATTAAGACTAACCATAGTTTGTCAGGATTCAAGCATAATCCTAAACTATAAGAACTTAAAATAAAATTGACAAGCCCAAGATTCACTAACCATAGTTTAGTGCTGTGACGAAGAAGTTTTCTAATGTTGAGGGCTGCCCTGCCTCAGAAAAAATCTCTAGAGCTCCATACCAGTGGTGGGTGGGGCAGGAGGCAACAGTGGGTGAGACTGAAACAAAATGGTGGACAACCCATTTCCTTTCTGCTACCCTTTCTCTCTCTTCCCCCTTCCGTTGACCCCACTCAGGGGCAGTTAGATTAAATGGGTTGCAGTTGTACACATGGGAAATTTCTTCCTAAACCTAATTGCTGTGTGTGTGTGCATGTGTGTGTGCGTGCATGCATGCATGCATACGAACCCTTCCCAACCCAGTGGCCAACTCACTGAAAATTGCCTCCCATGGCAGTTAGGCCTGCCTGGGTATGGCCAAACATATCCACAATAAGGAAATGTCCAGTGTACAGAAAAAGTTGGTTTTATTCCCCTACATTTGCTGATCCTTTGAAGGAAACCAGAGATGAAATATGAGCGTCTGTCAAAGAGAAGCTGTCAGTAGGACAGAGGAAACTTTGATACTGTTGGGGATGAACTGTCTTCATCACACTTAATTTTCTCATCTCTTACAAGTCATTTCTGAATTACATTGCTATGTCAGAAAAGAAGAGTGGGAATATAAAACTTCTAACGACAGCAAAAATTGTTATTATTAAAAAGAGTTGTATAAGAGATGAATTGCACTTCACTTTTGAAACTTGGATACAAAAATACTCTGTTGTAATATGTAGTTATGCCATTCATAATTGAAATAGATGGTACCACCAACGAATGATGAGAGGCTGCAGCTTTGTCACAGAACTCATGCTTTGAACATGGAAGCAGGAATATTGTTTGGGGATGGCCTGGGGGGGCCTGACCCCCCAAATGCTTGTAGTGGGCCCCAGATATCCTGTACCTTCCCCCTTTTTTACTTGTAGGGCAGCTGGGCGTGCTGCAAGGTGCAGTGTTACCAAGATCCAGCTTAATTTCTCAGAGACATTTACATGTGAAAGATAATGTAGTTTGTTTCATTTTAATGTAGATTCTGTATGTTTTAATTATATGTGCTTTTATCTGGAAGCAGCCGCGAGTTCCAGTATTGGAAGGATGGCGGGATATAAATAAAGAATAACAAACTAACTAACTAACTAATGCTCCACCGCGTCTCCCTACTTAATGATATTCTATTGTCACATGCAAATGGATTTCTAAAAAAGTAAATTCCAGACATAACAACCAAATGGCAGCAAAGCACTTCCAGTTAAAACTCACACACTCTAATATTTCCCCTCTGCATATACCTGAAATATTTAAATAACCTAAATGAACTGCATTGTAAAGAGAGGATAAAATTGGCTAAAAACATGATAAAGAGGATGTCACCGGGCAGTTGCTGTTAAGAAAGAGCTTCAGTTTGAAATCTAACACCTAAGTCCGAAGTGATACTAATCCTAGTTGAAAGGCTGGTTACAAAAGCTAAAAAGAACTGTATTTCAGAATGAAGTCAATACTTCTGTATAGTGATACAGGTGGTAATCTACAGTTACTGGCATTTATTTATTAATTAATGACACTCTTCTTCTGAAGCATTGCTTGCTGTCTACCTTAATTAGAATGAATGAAATCATCAGAGGCAAATTCCACTAATAAAGAGACATTGTAGTTACATACAATATGAAATATGTCAGGATTTTTTCATGCTAAATGGCATCTTCTTTGTCAAACCATTTAGTGTTCAGTAGCATTGTTACTCAAAATGCTTGATGGTAAAGAGGGAAAGAAGCAATGTGAGCTAAAGTGCATGAGAAGAGCCCTGCTAAATTAGACTGATCTTTAATCTGCTTTTCACAGTGCTCAGTCTGATGTCTCCTGGAAGCCCACATTTGGAGGCAGTGGAGACTGGTAGCTACAATGTCAGTGGGGCACTGAATCTGTTTCAGGTTTTAGTCCAAACTTTCAAGGAGCTCTCCAAGGTGTCCACTGCCCCATTGACATCAGAGCCACCAGTCTCCACTGTTTGGAGGCATGCTATTTCTGAACCTGGAGGAAGCATATAGCCATCATGACTAGTAGCTTTATCATTTTGCCTAATCCCTTTTAAAGTCATCTAAGCTAATGGCCGTCACCACATTTAACTATACACTTTGTGAAGAAATATTTCATTTTGTTTGTCTTGAATCTGCTTCCGATCAGCTTTATTGGATGACCCCAGATTGTAGTGTTACAACAGAGGGTAAAAAACCTATCTATCCATTTTCTCCACACCATGCATAATTTTATAAATTTCAGATTTGGCCAACCTTACTTGTCTTCCTTCTGAACTAAAAAGCCCTAAATGTTGCAACCTTTCCTTATAGTCTAGTCTGGTTGCACTAGACATTATTAATTTTTGTTGCCTTTTTCTGCACTTTTTCCATCTCTACAATACTCTTTCTTAGATGTGACAACCAGAACTGTACAAAGTATTACAAGTAGGGATAGGTGATAAATTTGATTCCATTCACATTCCAAGCCAAATCTATCAAATTCACACTTTCCGAAACAATATGAGAAGCAAAATATAGTCATCCTTTGAAATTTGCACTTACTTGAATTTTGCAATGCAGTTTGCCAAGAGGCGAACAATGTTTATAAACAAATGAATAGGATAGGATAAAGTGTGCATTAAAATGAATATATGAGTGAAAATAACATGCGAAAATGCATTAATATGATGAAAAATTGCTTGTAAAAATATGTATATTAGTAAAAACTGCTTACAAAAACGTGTTTATTAAAAGAAATTTACACTAAAACGCTGGCAAATTTTTGTGATTTTTTTTGTCAATTGCTGAAGAATTGGATAATTTAATTTAAGATTGGAAAAATCAGAAACTGAGAGAACTGAAATTGACAGATCTTTCCATCTCTAATTCCAAGGATGGTCACACAATAAACATAAGAAGAGCCTGATTGCTGGATCAGGCCAGTGGCTTATCTCATCCAGCATCCTGTTCTCACAGTGGCCAACCAGATGCCCATGGGAAGACTGCAAGGAGAACTGAAGTAGAAAAGCACAGATTTGTATAAAGGCATCAACAATATTGGCAGCTTTCTTCTCAAACCCTTTCCTAATTATGTCTCACATGGAATTCACCTTTTTGACAAGTGTCACACACTGGGTTGACATGTTCAGTGTGCTGTCATTATGCCCCCAAGAGCTCCTTCTTGGTTAGTCACACTATCAGCTCAGACTCCATCATGTGCATCACTTACATTTATTTTGAACCACATTTTGTTTTGTTGCTCATTCACCCAATCTGGAAGAGATCTTTTTGGAGCTCTTTGCAATCCTTTTTTGTTTTCACTATTCTGAATTGTTTGGTGTCAGCTGCAAATTTCCCCTCTGAAACAAGGGGTGGGCAAATCTATCAGTTTTGGTTTATCTTCTTTTATAATTTTTCTGTCTTAAGTTCAGTTCTCCACATTTAAGCAGCAATTTACCTTTAAAAAGTTATGAAAATTCGTATTGTAGTGTAGCTTTCTAATATAAATTTTTGTCTGCAATTTTGCCTCATACACACACTTTTGCAATGCACTTTCCCTGAAAATAATGCATTTTATATAATATTTTCACTAATACAGTATATACTTTTTAAAAAACACTTTACCCTAGTATATGCATTTTTGTGCACATTACTTGCTGGAGAACTGTACTGCAAAATCTGGGGTATTTCAAAGGATGGCTGTGTTTTAGTTCTTGTGCTGTTTTGGAAAGTGCAAATTAGGTAGGTTTGCCTTTAAATGCAAACTGAATCAAAATTCTCCCCTATCCCTACCACTACCCCATATCATATATGAAGAAGTTAAAAAGCTACTTGCATTTAGCAACATATTAGTGAATGGAGGTTATGGAAAAGGCAGGGAAACAGTTTTGCTGTTGGAAGACAGAGCTTTTGGAGATGAGCAGTGTCACTGCTTTTGTTTGGGATCTGCTGCCAGGTATAGGAGTTAATGTTTGCTTGTGCTCTCTCCTTCAGAGGAAACTAAAGCCAGTAGCTTGGACCCAATAAATTCTCATTTGTGGGAAATGGGCATACAACAGTACAAAAAGATCAGAGCAAGAAAGTGTAATATTATATTAATAGCATAACAATTCCAGCAGGTTACATCCTTCATGGTATTCTAGGCTTATAAGTTCAAAGCCATATAAAGTGCCTCTGCTGCTGTTGCTACAGTTTGATATACTCTATGATGATCATTAAACACATTGTTGAGTGTTGCCAGTGACCCAGTAACACTATCTTGTACTTGTTACATGCAATTGTCTAAGATGCTTCTGGTTGCTGTCACCAGCATAATCAGGGAGGGTGATCTTTGGATTGCTGAATTATTCAGGTTTTCTCTGTTATTTTAACAATAACTCTGCCCTAAAGGTTAGAGGATGATTAGAGGTTTAGAAAATGTATCTTGAGAACTGGTAAAAGCAATGAGCAAGAGAGGGCTCTGGCTGTGTATATTGTTACCAGCTCCTCTTCTAGGATTATCAGTATAACAACTCAGGTAGCCAAGTGAATAGAAGAATAGAAGATGCTGCAGCATTGTTGAAGCTAAATGAGTGCAGACCAGCATTACAAATGGATTGCTTGTAGATTCAAAATGGGAGTTATTCAATGCTAGATCTACTCAATGTAGACCCATTGAAATTGCCTGTGATTTTAAAGACTTGATATGTATGTATAAGTCAGAAATAAAATTACCTTTGTTGCTTTATCCATTTTATGTGTATTTTGTTCAGAAAAATCAATAAAATATATTTACAAAAAAAACCAAACATTTGGTTGTGTGAGCAAAACAAGAGTGCCATCAAGTGGTCAATTATTTCTAGCAATTCTTCGTAGTATTTTTTTATTTCTGTACTGTACCTTGTGTTGGTTTTTGTTGATCTTAAATTAACTGAAATAAGCAATTATCCAGAAGTTCTTCCTGTCCATCAGTCACCAAATTACACAGTTCTCTCATCTTCTTTGCATTTCCTGATCTCTTTGCACCCCAAACTGCAAAAAGTGGCAGAAGATGCTGAGGCCAAAACTAGGAGGCACTTTCAGAATCACGTGTAGCTGTCTGTGAGCTGTGCTATATGCATTGCTATATGCATACAAGGGCTGTAAATTAGTAGTGGGCAACTTGCTTTGTATGAAGAAGTACCCTGGTTGAATCCCCTATAATCCAGGTGTGGCTGGGAAAAACTTATCTGAAATATTGAAGATATGCCAGTCAATGTTAACCAAGAATGGAGAACCTCCCCATCCTTCACCCCCAGGGACCTTCAGGGGAAATTCACTGGGGACTGCATAGCAGTGATGGGAGGGTCCGAAGTATACTGTTATAGGATTGGGGGATTGGTCTGAATTATGTCTTTGGGTTCCTTCCAGGCCTGTAAACCTGTATCTTTAACTGTAAAGTGATCTGTAGTGAAAGAAATTTGCTGAACTGGTCAAGTCAGTTTCTTTGTTAAGTTAATGGATCTAGCTGGACGTGTTAGCACCCAATTTACACACCTAAAGAGTTGGTCAAGAACAGATGTGTTGCCATAGGCACGACTGGGTGATGATGCTCTCAGGAGGGGTAGGCCACCCCACCCTGGACCAAGGAACTACCCTTGATTAGTCTGGTCTGAAGCTGGAAAGGGGCAGAGGCTTGTCTGCTATCTGTGCTTAGTCCAAAGCTAATGGGGAAGCAAGATCTGCTGAAGTGTAAATGCTGTGAGCCCTTCCATCGTATGCTCAGCTTGTATATATGTGTAAATAAACCATATATCCTAAAGTTTCCAGTTTCCAGTCACCTTTATTCCAAGGAAACTAAGCTCTGGATAAGTCTCACCACTCAGACTGGAGTGCATGCAGCAATATTTATTTATTTATTTAGTAACTGTATATCCCGCCATTCCTCCCAGAAGGAGTCCAGAGCAGTAAAGAAAAACACTAAAAACAGTCTAAAACTAAAACAAAATACTTTAAAACATATTTTAAAAAAACATCTTTTAAAACAAAACATATTTTTTTAAAAAGCTTTAAAAAATCTAAAACAGTAATTCCAACACAGACACACACTGGGATAAGGCCTCTACCTAAAAGGCTTATGGAACGAGGAAGGTCTTCATTAGGTGCCCAATCATCCTCACAGCACATCTTTCGCCACTTGCACTCCAGAAGTCATCCAGCTTGTTTCTTTGTCCTTAGTTCACTGATTTACCCTGTCCTATGTGTCAGACAATTGACCTGTGACAATTTGAGACAGCCCCATGGATTTTTGAGCTTGAATATTAGAGGCAGCCTCAGCATGAGCACTGAAATCAACCAGGACTATCATTCTCGGCTCTTCCAATACCACAGCTGAGATGGCCTCCTCGTCTGTCTTTTATCCACAGCTTTCCAGCAGGCAGGTGTACTCTCTTCCTGCCTCCCTTATATTACTTCAGAGCAGAATGAGGTCTCACTGTCACACCAGAGAATTGTGTGTGTGTGTGTGGCAGCCACTTCCTAACTGCCTCCTTTCCTCTCTCAGCCTTCCATCTTATGTGGACCCTGTTCCCATATCTGAGGGCTTTGCCCAGATGGGAATGCCCCTTCTCATGCAACAGTTAAAAAAAAAGTATGTTTTCAGAGTATGCCAAAGCTAGTAACGTTTATTCATCATGGAAAAAAGAAACTTGATATAAGTTATGTGAATAAAGAATGATCCCAGCATTTGTGAATGATGAAGTCTCTTTATACGTATGAATGAATAATTTTACCAGAGTTACTATAGCAAGGCATTTTATTATGCTGGTTTTGTAAGGTAAAGACCAGTTTAAAACACACAGACACACAAAAACAGATCCACCATTTCATATACCAGGATGGGACGGAAGATTGGTTAACTTTTGATTCAGAGATCTCGGAAATCTCACATTTATTGCTAATAGAACCCACTTCAAATGAAACATAAAAGTTCAAAGTTCTCCTTAGGTTCCAGCATTTTCTCTGTTTGATGGAAAGCCCTTTAATTATGAATTTGCAACACCAGACAATAATAAAGATCAAACAGTGCATTATCAGATAACACAGTTCTCTAACAAAAAGAAATAATATATTGGCAATTGTCAAACCCATTTAACTGTATAAAATGTATAAATAAATAGTAGATTTGCAATAAGAAAGAAAGTTTTATAATACAAAGTTTGGTCTTCTTTAACCAGTGCTTGAAACTCTAGAAAAGTGAAAGCAGATTTAATTATTTTGAGATTAAGAAAGTAGCTATTTTCCCCGTTATTCATATTGATTCCCTCTAGAGATGCCATTTGATCAGCTGTACCCATAAGTGCTCTGTGTATGTGTGTGTGTGTGTGTTTGTGTGTGTGAGTGAGAGAGAGAGAGAGAGTATGTGTATGTGTGTGTGTGTGTGAGAGAGAGAGAGAGAGAGATTTAAGCATAATACCCATCCTAATTCTTCCCCTCACTGTCTGGGGATAGTTTAAACTAATTAAACTATGATTTCCAGAGTAGTTTAACAATCAATTCCTCTTCCCAGGGAATTCTGGAAACTGAAAGCTCAGTGAGGGGAATAGGGATCTCCTAATAACTCTCAGCATACTTGGCAACTACAGTTCCCAAGATTCTTTCAGGGAAGCCATGACTAAAGTAGTATAATACTGCTTGAAATGTATAGAGCAGGTAGGGTCTTAGATACCTTCCTTATCTTAACTCCTCAAAGCCCTTTGTCAGCATCACTGCTGGATCCAATTGCCAGCTCTCCCCACATCTGGCACCCCTGCCTCCCCTAACTCCCCCTTCTAAGGCCCCTTCCCATAAGTCACGGCTTGTCCTCCAAAATTCTTTCAAATGCCAAAACTGCTGTTCCCCCACACATAGACTCTAGTCCTGTCAATCAAAATATTTAAGCTTTCACAGACCGTTGTGATCTATTCTACATCCTTCCCCTTTGACTGCCAATATGGGCGAAATGGAAGACAAACTGCACACTGCTCTGCTTTGACACACTGTATTCCCCAGCCCTTGCATAACTGAAAGAGGAGGTGGTGGAGCAGGCTCATACTGAGAAATGCAAAATCAGTGGTTGCTGGATCAGCCTCTTTGTTCTACTAAGTTTATGAACTCCTGAGTCCCGAAGATGGTTCAATCATTTACATGGACTGTGGAAAGGGTGCCACTGGGGACTTCTGTTTGAAAAGGGAGCCTTAAGTTTGAAAAGTGCAGAAAGATAAATGGCCAAAAAAGAGGGAACGCATCATTAGAAAAGAGGATACTGATTTGCATAGTATTTGCAAATCTACAGATGCAAATTTAGAAAGAATTACCATAATTTAAAGAAAAAATATATCTCATATCAGTGTGGCAGACATATAAGTTGCAGGTGTGTGAGCCTGCTTATCTGCTCTCCAGGGGCTAGCTGTTGAGGGGAAAGCCCATCTATGCTGCTCATCTGTTATTTTTAAACAAAACTTGGACCAGACAAATCTTCAAATAGTGAATTCTTCAAATAGTGGATCTTCAAATAGTGGATCATGGCCACCCTCTGAGAAGAACCTCGTTCAAGCCTTAGATTTGTCATGAAACCACTGAATGCCCTCAGACTGTTTATTGCCCTTAGTACCACCATCCATAATATTATTTATTTATTTAACTTGTACACTAGTTTATATTTCAATAAATTGCTATGCTATGCAGTTCCCATATCTCAACAAAAATCAATATATATTACATAAAAATCTATATTCTACATTCAGTACAGCTGCTACTATATATTGCTTTGATAATGTATGTATAGTACTCAGCACTTCATCCAGACAACAATATAGCACAATCTGGACAATCCAGATAGAGTCAAGCACTGAAATATAATTGTTTCAATGGGAAAGATGTAAGCATATGTGTACTTATTTATTTAAAACATGTATATGCCGCCAAAAATATTTAGGTGGCTCTTACCTTTTTTCCTGAAGTCACTGAAACTGAAAAGTACTTATTGTTGGCTGGATTTTGCTCTAAGAATTATTTTAGGTGTGTGTGTGTGTGTATATAAGAGAGAGAGTAAGTCTGGCAGTCACTAGATTACATCAGGGTTTTGTCTACACTATTTGCATTCATCTCTACTTTGAGAAGCATTTATGTTCCATGGTTTTGATCCAAATAACTGAGTGGAAGGACAACAGCCACTAGTGCTATTCGGTAGATACTTAAGAATCTGTGTCATGCTAGAATTGGTAGGTTTTTATAGCAGATCTTCTGCTTGTGGAAGAGGTTGCACAAGTCATTGCACAAGCAAAACATCCTTGGATTTAGAGCACAGTCAAAGTGCAACCCTCATCCACCAAAATCCTAGGAACTGTAGTTAAGGCTGTTGGGAATTGTAGTAGCTCTGTGGGGGGTAAATTACATTTTCCAAGATTTGGGGGGGTATGCTTTGAATTATTTTTAAAGTTATGGTGCGCAGCCTTCATTTCATCTTTCTCCCTCAACACTTGAGTGTGAGATGTAAAATAGCTTGTCCAGGAGTGGAACAGACCTTTCATGAACATAAGAGGCTTTCTGCTTGCACAGGGCCCCCCTTTGAATCCAAACCAATGGCATTCATCAGATTAACAACCTATTGTTACACTGACCATTGTTTGGGGAGGTGGCATTTCCTTTTCTTTTCATCTTTCTCAATGAATCCATTCTTGTCCTGGTCAAGGACTGCAAACACTTTCCTCAGCTCTTCTTTCTATTTGTTGTTCAGACCAGATTCGTCAAAAAGGTTTTGCAGCTGAAGTAATCAGGACCTTGAAGTAGACCAGAGAAATGAAAAGAGATGATGAACTAATGGAAGACAAAACTCTCCGCTTGTTTGGTTTGAGAACCTCAATAGTTTACATGCAGGTGACTATTTTAATGATTCATCTGTTGCCAATGGTTGCAAATAAATAAATAAATAAATAAAATCTCTAGGCTGAAAAGCTAAACTCATGGCTGTTTTTCAAACCTGGGAGAAGAAAAGGGGGCAAAAAGATCTAAGAAGAGTTCTTGTCGGGTTATTTGCTTGGGTTGAAATCCTGTCTTATATAGGCTTTAGTTAAGACCCCACCCCAAGTCTTTCACAGTTCTAGGACCACGTCATTGCTCAAACGCCGCAGGGGATAAGATACTGTAGCTAACAAGACCTGCTCGCTACTCAAATTGATATTTATATCCCAAAGGAATGTACATTGGGTTTTGGACAATATAACAAGTTTTATAGCCATACAAAGTTGCCCCCCAACTGCTGTCTCCTAATGACACCCAACTTAAAAATATATATATTTACAAAATATAAAGCTGGAACACTTTTTCATATCTTGACTTTTTTCTGTTAAATGATATACCAGAATAGTTTGTTGCTGGACTGTCTCTGCTTCCAGCAAGGAAAAACCTTGGATTCAATGAGGCTAGTTTGAGAGTAAAACTAGATTAGTCTCCAGAAATAAATTGTGGGTTGTTGTATCCAATGTCAATTATGCTCAGGGTAGGCTCATCTACATTAATAGACCTGTTAGCCATGTCCATTAATTTCAATTGATTTAATCTGAGAAGAATTAATATTGAATATAACCCCATACAATGAGCAGTACTGAAACCCACCCGAAATTATGGCTACAATCCTTACCCATCTGGGAGTAAATCGCTCAGTATATAAGAAAGATCATCAGCCAATAAAAATGAACAATATCATGCCACATATCCCACTGAATTCTGAGTAAACATGCATAGCATTGCACTCCACATTTCACTTACTCATTTTAAGTTATTTTTTTAAAGTCCCCATTTATGATATTTCCAGTGAACGCAACCAGAACACAAACCAAATTGTGTCAATAAAACTTTCTATACAAAGGAACCTCCTTTTCTTTTTTTGCATGCACATTTAGAGTGCATTTGGCCACTTTTAAACTCAAAAGTTTAACCCCCAAATTTCAAAACCCCATACTTCATTAGTATCATTCTTCTTGTCATATAACACTGTCCTTCTGTTTTTTGAAGCATTATTATCTTTTCTAATGAATCATGTCTTCCCATTATGTGTCCAAAGTATGATAACCTTTAATCATTTTAGCTTCTAGTGATAGTTCTGGTTTAATTTGTTCTAACACCCAACTATTTGTCTTTTTCGCAGTCCATGGTATGCGCAAAGCTCTCCTCCAACACCACATTTCAAACGAGTTTATTTTTCTCTTATCTGCCTTTTTCACTGTCCAACTTTCACATCCATACATAGAGATCGGAAATACCATGGTCTGAATGATCCTGACTTTGGTGTTCAGTGATACATCTTTACATTTGAGGACCTTTTCTAGTTCTCTCACAGCTGCCCTCCCCAGTCCTAGCCTTCTTCTGATTTCTTGACTATTGTCTCCATTTTGGTTAATGATTGTGCCAAGATATTGATAATCCTTGACAAATTCAATGTCCTCATTGTAAACTGTAAAGTTGCATAAATCTCCTGTTGTCATTACTTTCGTCTTTTTGACATTCAGCTGTAGTCCTGCTTTTGTGCTTTCCTCTTTAACTTTCATCAGCATTCGTTTCAAATCATTACTGGTTTCTCCTAGTAGTATGGTATCGTCTGCATATCTTAAATTATTGATATTTCTCCCTCCAATTTTCACACCTCCTTGGTCCAATCCTGCTTTCTGTATGATATGTTCTGCGTATAGATTAAATAAATAGGGTGATAAAATACACCCCTGTCTCACACCCTTTCCGATGGGGAACCAATCGGTTTCTCCATATTCTGTCGCAGTAACCTCTTGTGCAGAGTATAGGTTGCACATCAGGACAAGAGGAATATAGGGTATATCTAATTCTCTCCTAAAATTACAAAATGATTACTCTCATTAGGATGAGGATGAGTTTAATTATTTTCTAGGGATGAAGGATTTGTCAGTTTTGGTTCTCTCATTTTCTCATTTTTCCAATCTTAAATTCAGTTCTCCGAATTTCTACAGCAATTAGCAAAACTTTTTTTTTAAATCCTAATGAAAATAATTTAGAATTTTAATGGGAATTTCGTCTAATAAACACATTTTGTATACAATTTAAACATTTCATGGTGGGCCTCTGAAGGGTCTAAAACTCAATTTCCTGGCGTTGACGTCAACAGACTCCTAACAATATGAAAAAGCTCCACTGGGCTTAAGAGTTAAGCATGCCTGACAGGTGGCTGTCCACCTGCCTCTTGGATGCCTCCAGTGTTAGAGAGCCAACCATCTCCCTAAGTAATTGGTTCCATTGTCATAGTCCTGCTGTCCTGTAATGAGCCCATTGTTCCATGTCCTGCACTCTGGGATGATGAAGAATAGATCCTGGCCCTCCTCTGTGTGACAAGTACTTGAAGTGTGTAATCATATCTCCCCTCAATCTTTTCTTCTCACGGCTAAACATGCCCCGTTCTTTCAGTCTATCCACACAGGGCTATGCTTCGTTCCCTGATCATTCTTGTTGCCCTCCTCTGAGCCTGTTCCAGGTTTCCTACATCCTTTTTCAAGGGCTGTGTCCAGAACTGGACATAGTAAAGATGAGGCCTAATAGAGTGCCAAATTGAGGGGAACTAGTACTTCACACGATTTGGAAACTATACTTCTGTTATTGCAGCCTAAAATAGCATTTGCCTTTTTTGCCGCCATATTACATTGTTGGTTCATAGTCAGCATGTGATCGACAGCAATTCCAAGATCCTGGTCACATGTAAGTATTTCAGAGCTAAGTATCCCCCATCTTATAGCATTTGGTTTCTTTTTCCTAGGTGTAGAGCTTTGCACTCATCTCTGTTAAATATAAGTCTGTTGTTTTCAGCCCAACACTCCAGATTATCAAGATCACTTTTAATTTTGTTTCTGTCTTCCAGGGTATTAGCCATCCCTCCCAATTTCGATTTATTAAAATTGTGGTCAATGACCCAAAAGCATGGTACAAAATGGAAAAAACAACATATAATACAAAACGGAAACATAATTCATAAAGCAGACATTATAAGGATGCGCGTATTGATTGAGCGGCAAAGACAAATTTGGCTACTTGAATGGTGATGTCTTTGTCTGAGCCTGCAAGGAGGCAAGCAATCGTGTCTTCGGGGGAAGAATTTTTAAGTTTCTGGGTCATCAGTATGGAGTTGAGGAATTTAGCTCGAATTTGTGAGTATAACGGGCAGACCAGAATGGAATGGGTAAGAGTTTCTATCTGGGCGCATCCGCAAGGACAAAAATGGTGTTCGTATGGAATTTGTCGAAATCTCCCTTCCATTACTGCTGAATTTAGGGCATTAAACCTGGCTTTTGTGAAGACTAAACATAGTTTGGGTGTAGTGAGAAAATACAAATAGGGGGCGAGTTTACCAGATACAAAGGGTAAGTTTAGAAACAGTGGGGAACACGTTTTGGAAGCATTGGTGATTGAGTTTTGATAGTCAATGTCCATAAGCCGAGTACAAATCTGTGTAATTGCATCATTTTGGTACAGGGAGGCCAGATAGACTTTAGAGAGGCCGATTTTCTGCAGTTTGGCTTCTATGGTTGTTAGCCAGGAAGAGTGGTAAGGGTCATTCCAGAATGAAGCTAAAAGGCCTTGGGGAGGATTAAACTGAAGGGACACAACGGGGCACAGCTAGAAGGCAACGGAGAAAACTGGAAAGTATGGTTTCAACAGAGGAACCTAAGGAATTTATCCAAACAGGGGTGCCATATAAGAGTTGGGGGATAATCTTGTATGAAAATAGTTTAATCAGAGCTGGGACGAAGCGTCCGCCTTTATGATGGAAAAAACGAAGTAAGGTCTTAATGGAGTGCCTTGCTTTCATTACTGTTGCCCGTATATGAGTAGACCAGCTCAGTGAGGCGTGAAAAGTTAAGCCCAAATATTTGTAATAGGCAACTTGTGCTATTTGGTGACCATTAGTCGTCCAGACAGGGAGAGTTTTGCTGTTAATGAAAACTAAAATTTTGGTTTTTTCAAAATTAATGACTAGTTGGTTGTCCTTGCAATAGGACATAAACGCCTTTATCATTCGGGTAAGGCCAATCTTCGTGAAGGATAATAGGACGGCATCGTCTGCATAAAGTAGTAACGGGCAGGGTGTGGAAGCGATTTTAGGAATATGGAAGTTGTTGGCAAGGCAGTGATCTGCCAGGTCATTAAGATATAAATTAAAAAGGAGTGGGGCTAAAATGCAGCCTTGTCTCACCCCCAAAAATGTGTGTATGGGGTTTGAGAGGCCCCCATCTTTACCACAGCATACACGGATGGAAGTATTCTGGTGCAATTTATAAATCAGAAAAAGAAGTCTTCTATCTATAGTGGTGTTTATTAATTTTTGTTGGTCTGAACTGTGAAGTTTTTCATGTTGCTGTCTGAGGTTTAATTTAATTTATATGTGTTTTATATTTAAATTATAAAACTATGTTTGTGTGGTTGTAGAGGCTATTTGCCTGGAAAAGCCTGATGAGAACACGATCTTGCCTCAAGAGGCGTACAATTCAGCCTGTAGCCTCCCCTCCTCATCCCCATACATCATTTACACTTGAAAACAGCCTGTAATTGACACCAACAGAAGGCTTTCAAGCCTAATTCCAGTGCGAGGGTCCCAGGTGGGTGTCAGCTGTTCACTGAGACAGCAGTGTCGGTGGGGGTGCAGGCAGGGCTGGAGATTCCTTGGTAATTGCCAGGCCATAAGTCCTCAGCCGGCAGCTTGGCTATAAATCTGCCAGGCTAGCAAGGAGGAAGCAAGATAAGGGCAGAGGCCGTTCAAAGCTTACGTGCCAAGCCAGAAATCCAGAAGAGACATCAGTGAAGGTCCGGGTCTAGTTTGCCGAGAGATCAGTCCAAGTCAAGGTTCAGGGGATAGGAAGACACCCAGTGATCACGCCTGACATTGTAGTCAGCAACAAGCTGAACCCAAGGTTTGACTTTTAAGGAGCAGGTTTGTCAGCAGGTGTGAGCCATCAACGTTTTGGCCTTAAATGGACAGGCCTGCCCCTCTTCTGCCTGACCTTCTGTTGTCTGTGTTCTGCAGGTGAGGGGGGAGTATCCTGTTCACTGCCTGCGTCTGGCTGAAGGGCTTCAGCTGTGTCTGGGGTGCTCTGCAGCCGAGGGGGAGAAGGAGCTGGGTTCTCAGGAGTTTCCTCCATTTCTCCTTCTGGGTCTGCTGCTTCTGGGTCTGCTGCTGTTACTCCCAAGTCATCCTCGTCTGATGAGTCCTCTGACGGGGCCATGACAGTGGGGAGGGAAGGAGTAAACAAGTGGAGATGGGTGAATCTGTCAGGTTGGGCTTCCCTCTGATTCTCATTTTCCCAGTATGCTTCCAAATACCAGTTGCTGGTAATTGCAGATGGAGAGAGTGCTCTTGCACTTGTGGGCTTCTCCAAGGTATCTGTGGTTCGCCACTGTGAGAATGGGATGATGGACTATATGGGCCTTTGGCCTGATCCAGCAAGGTCTTAGTATGTTCTTATGTTCCTACATCACTCTGCATGGGGCTATCTGCATTTTTGTGTGGTGTGTGTATGCGTATGAGAGAGTGTGACCTCACCCACTGTGAACTTTGTCTCCGCCAACCACTGGCTTGTGTCCCTTGAAGGGTTAGCACTGAGGGAATGTGGCCTCCAGGGTTAAAAAATGTCTCGCACTCCCTCAGGAGGGTTTGGGAATGAAGAGCTTATACTAAAGTCTTCATGGAACAGGTGGGTTTTAAGAGAGATTTGAAGGCAGCAAGAGATGTGGCATCACATAGATGTTCTGGGAGGCAGTTCCAGACATAAGGTGAGGGAGAAAAGGTGGAGCTGTTCAAAGATTTGCTACCAAATTTTCCATTAATTCGTTTATTCTCTATCATTGCGGATTGGATTTTTATTTTGCGATTTTCTACAGCTATTTTCCACCTAAAAATATCAATATTAAGAAGGACAATTTAATCAATATTTCCTTTAAAATTGCTATTTCCTTTAAAATATATCATTAATACTAATAGTTTTGTGAGGAAAAAATGTACTGATAAAGCAGTTGTTAGTGGACAAAGAACGAGCTAGAATCAATACTGGCCTGCTAGGTTGCTTTTGTTTGTATTGTTTTTAAATTCTTTGCTTTTTAAATTCTTGTTATATTGTAACCATTTTTCTGTAGGCCATCTGAAGTGGCATATGGAGTGGCATAGAAATACTGGTAATAAAGAATAACTTAGTTTGGGGCAGCAGTTTGCTCTATAGTTCCTGAGGTGGGACAGGCAACACTGAGCTAGGTGGACCAATGGTCTGACTCGGTAGAATGGCCCTAGGAGCCCAGGATGACCTTGCACTAATCCCAGGACCATTAGGAGGAAGAGGCTGGCTAGTGACTTGTAAAAATACAAACCTTCAGGCTGCAGCATTATGGGTGAAATTGATTGGTGGTTGTGGTGGTGTCACCCACCATCAAGTAGCCAGATACTGATAAGAAAATGGTGCTGAATGGGAAGGGGACAGGAACAATCCTATGCAGCATAATTTTGTTTATTAATTGCATTTCTATCTCACCTTTTCCTCTGAAAAGCTCAAGGTGGTGTACATGGTATCCTTACAAGTCTGTGAGTTAGATTAGGCTGAGAGTTGGTGACTGGCCCAAGGTCACCCAGTGAGCTTTATGGCCAAGTGGAAATTTGAAGTTTAGTCTCCCACAGTCTTAGACTGACCCTCTAACCACTACATCACACTGGATCTTACATCTCGCTTCCTCTCAGTTCCACTTTGTAAATGGAAGCTGCCTACCCAGCTAGGGCTATTAAAAAAAATAAAAACTTTTATTATTACACAAAATATAACAGAAAATACAACTAATTCAAATGAAAACCTTTTCCCCTCCATCCCTCCCCAGAGCCAGTATTTATAATAATGATGTACCTCATATATAGAATGACAAAATCATTTAGGTAAGTTCATACATACAGGCGTCTTACAATTTGAATTACCAGTAGAGTGTTATGATGCATGAGAAACATAGAAAATGTATGTTCCAAGTTAATTACTCATGAAAGCCAAATAGCTTTTATGTAAAGCCTGCTGCGAAGTTATAAATGCTCACGGCCAGAGTTCGATTTCAACGAAAGGAGGAAGTCAAATCTCCAGTAAAAGGGGCCGAGGTCCACTCAGTCTTCCATCCATCCGTGGTCGGTAAAATGAGTACCCGGCATATGCTGGGGGGTAAAGAAAGGCCGGGGACGGAACTGGCAATCCCACCCCATATATATGGTCTGCCTATGGTCTTGCAACATTTAAGATGTCACCCTAAGAGTTGGAAACGACTCGCACTACAAGTGCGGGGACACCTTTAGCTTTTTACCTTAGGAATCAGAGAAGCAATGTGATTTTGTTCTGGATTGCTAGTGTCCAAATATTTAATTTATATCCCGCCCTTCCTCCCAGATGGAGCCCAGGATGGCAAACAAAAACCACTAAAAGCAATTTAAAACATCTTAAAAACAAAAGGCTTCAAAACATAACAAAAATCTTTAAAAACATATTAAAATCTGTAAGAAAAACAATTTCAAAAACATCTTAAAAGCAATTCCAACAGATGCAGCCTGGGATAAGGTCTCTACTTAAAAGTCTTGTTGAAAGAAGGTCTTCAGTAGGCACAGAAGAAAAAAACAGAGATGGCGCCTGTCTATTTACAGAGAGGGAATCCTAAAGTGTCAGTGCCACAACGCTAAAGCTCTGCTTCCTATGTTGTGCAGGTGAGAACCTCCTGATAAAATGGTGTCTGCAGGAGGCCCTCACTTGCCAAGAGCAGTGATTGACTTGTTATGTAAGAGTATCCTGGTCCCAAGCTGCATAGGGCTTTGTACACCAAAACTAGAACTTGGCCTGGTAGCTAATGGGTAGCCAGTGCAATTCTTTAAGCAGCAGAGTGACATGTTGGCGATACCCTGCCCTAGAGAGCAGTCATGCTGTTGCATTTTGTTTTGTTTTTTCAATTAATTTTTATTAAATTTCAAAAACCAAAACAATACAAAAAGGAAAAACACAAATCAACAACTAACACAATAAAAAAAGAAAAAAATATATAAAAATATTGACTTCCGATTTGTCGTAGTTCAGCTATAAATCTATAATATATAACAAGCCTGACTCTAAATAGATTATAAAATCACCTTCCTCCAGCGGTTATCTTAATTGGTTTCAAATCTCATTAACATCATATCATTTTATTCTTCCACAAAAAGTCAAAGAGAAGTTTCCAATCCTTGAGATATATGTCCATCAATTTTTTTTCTAAATAAACATGTCAATTAATCCAACTCATCAAGTCTACTAAGTCCAATAATTTCAAATCGCTCTTCTTCCATTATCCGTATTAGTTCCATCTTCCATCTTCCAACTTTACGCACCCAATAATCTTGCTGTCATAGTCATATAATAAGAGTCTGATAGGAATTTCCTTTATCATAGATATTTTCTTGCCATCAATTCCGAACGTATCACTGAAATATTGTTGCAAAGCCACATCTCTGTTCCTCTTTTTTACATGATACATTAGCACATCTCTTGAAGATTTTTCCATTGACACAAAGCAGGGATTAATTCTGTTAACTTTCTCCATTTCAAGTTCCATCAAATCCTTCCAGTCCAGGAATTTTTTTGAACCAATAATATCTTTATCTCCAATCTCTTCAATTCCTTCAGGGACAGCGCTGAGTTCCAAACCATAATATTTGTCTCCAGGATCCATCACAGCCAGGAAATCCAGATCTTTTTCCATGTCCATATTTAATCCAATCTCCATAGTTTGAACCTTGCCTTTAATTTCTCTTTCATCCTTTTTTGATTTTCCAGATCTATCTTTATTCTCCTTTTTCATAGAATCCTGAATTTCTTTCAGCTCCTGTCTCATTTCTTCAAATTCAATTCTCAACGCTTGTCTAGTATTTCTCAGTTCTTGTTTTATTGACTTAATCCCATTCATTATTTTCTGAAACATGTCTAAAGATAAAGTTCCTTCTTGTACATCCATAATTTTCTTAATTGTCATTCTTAGGACCAAAGGAACAAAACTCCTTCAATTTTCAATGTCCCAAGCAAAAAGCAGTTTATTTCTTTATCCAGTTACAAAGGAGTTAATCTTTCAAACCAATTTACGTCACACTCTAGACAGCTCTTATCTCTTATATGCCCAGAAGTGCAAAAACAGCTTTAGTTCACAGCGTGCAAATAACTAGTAACAGAAAGAATGTGCAGATTCGTCAAAAAAAAACAAAAAAAACCCCACCAAGTAGATCAAAAAGTAGTCCCAGACATATATCACACAAAAGTCTTATAAATCAAAAAATCTCTTCCAATCAGAAACCCCTCATCCGTTGAAATCTTTATAAAGCTTTTTTCCATGTCAGCTTTTTGCAATAACAAAAAGATAAGCTATTTTTATTTTCCTCCCCCTTAATTCCGTGAGTAAAAAAGAAGGAAAGTTTTGGCTCACCCAGGTTATCTTAATTGCTGAGTCTTTGACAAATCTCTTTAGCTGTATAGATAAGAAAGTGATAAGCATAGACAGGAGAATTCTTGCCTGTTAATCCGTTGTTTTTTAAAGAAAAAAAAAGGGTAACTTTTTCAGCTGAGCTGGCTATAAATCCTTGCTCTGTCCGAGCAGCTGGAAGACCTTCTTTCACAGACAATTCTGACGAATTCCAGTCTCCAACAATCACAACAAAGCTGTGTGGGAAATCTCACGTTTCTTCCTTATACGGAAGAAATTATCCCCAGTCAAAAAAAAACTTTCTGACTGGATTTATTACTGAAAAAGTTTCATCCAAGACGGAGACCCGTCTCAGAGCTGCACAGGCGGAGGGATCCTCCTGGGAAGTCCAAGAGCAGTCACGCTGTTGCATTTTGCACCTGCTGCACCTTCCAGACCAACCTGAAGGGCAGCCCTACACAGAGTGCATTACAGTAATCCAGCCTGGAGGTTACCAGTGCATGGGCAACAGTAAGGCTATCCTAGTCCAGTAATGGCCGCAACTGCCTTACCCACTGAAACTGCTAAAAGGCACTCCTAGCCACTGAAGATCCAGGAGCACCCCCAGACTATGAACTGATCTTTCAGAGGGAGTATCACCACATCCAAAGAGGCAATTGACCAATTATCTGAACTCAGGAACTACCAACCCACAGCCCTTCCATCTTGCTAGGATTAAGTCTTAGTTTATTGGCCCTCATCCAGCCCACCACCAAGTCCAGGCACTGGTCCTGGGCTTCCACGGCCTCTCCTGATTCAGATGTTACAGAGAAATAGAACTAGGTATCATAAGTGCACTGCTGACACCTCGCCCCAAATATCCTGATTGATAGCTCTCAAGGGCTTCATATAGATGTTAAACAGTACTGGAGGCAGGATCCTATGGCATCCCATAGCACAACTGCCAGCGGGGCCAAAAGACAATCACCAAATGCTATCCTCTGAAAACGACCCTGTAGATAGGATCAGAACCACTGTAAAACAGTGCCACCAGTAAACATCTCAACAGGTCAGCTCAGAAGGATACCATGGTCAATGGTATCAAAAGCTGTGAGAGATCAAGTAAGAATAATAGTGTCGCACTCCCCCTGTCCTTCTCCCAATAAATGTCGTACATAAGGGCAACCAAGGCTGATTCTCCCACAACCAGGCCTGAACCCGGATTGGAATGGGTGAAGATAATCTGTTTCATCCAAGAGTAGTTGCAATTCCTACGCCACAGCCCTCTAGATCACCTTCTTTAAAAAGGAAGTATTTGTGACCATGTGGTAGTTGTCACAAACAAATGGTCCTGGGTGGGCTTTTGCAGGAGTGGTCGGATCACTGCCTCTTTCAGGTCAGCCGGGACCACTCCCTCTCACAAACACACATTCACCACACTCTGGATCCACTTGGTTATACTCCCTCGGAAAGCATTAATAAGCTTCAGCCTTTAAGACAGTGTCTAAACGGATGGGGGAAGTATAATATAGTCATTTCTAGGTCATTCTGCAGCCCAATCAATTGAATAAGCAAGTTTGGAAATAACACACATTTATTTTAAGAAAATGTCACTTTAAATATCACACTTTCACCAATGCCTTTTAAAAATGCCTCGTCTCAGGGTGCCGATGCCTGTAAAACTATATAACTCTTTCATGGTGCATGGCCATGAAACATATAGTTGTAGTGGCTGAGGTACAAGTTATTTGAAATAAGGGGCTATCATGGCATGTCTAAATGCTGCTGTTGGTTAACCTGCTGTAGCTGGCAACATCCCAGAACGTTCAAAGATTGCTTGCTTGGATTGTCTCCATTTGCAGATGGGGAATGGAGACAGCTAACTGGCAATTCCTTGTGTGACTGGCATTTAGGAGGGGAAGGCAGTCCTTTTCCATTTTTTCAAAGATTTAGGGGCCTTTGCTGAGTGGCAGCAGCTCCATTGGCATTTGTGGGAACTGAGAGTAAGCACATTCTTATGAACATATTCCATTTAGCCTACTATACTGTCTTTGACAGGAGCCATTTCAGAGTGCTTCAGGGAGCACATTGACTAAAATGCTAGGAGGCAAGAGCATGTTTATTTCATTGTGCAACATGTGGGATCAAAAGGAGAAAGAATATCAAAGCTTATGTGGAGGTTAGAATATGTCTGGCCTTTATTGAACATTTGTTTTGATTTGCATCTTAAGTGAGCAGATAGAGTCACAGAATCAAACGGGTGGAGGATCAGTTTGATGAAATATTCCAGTTTCTGCACTGTCTCACGCTTCCTTGGCCTTAGCCATTACTCAGTAAGGAAGTTCTCTTTGTCATTACTACGGACTCCTGTCACCAATGATCCCAAGATGCAGCCGTATGCCAACAACCGTATGCCATCTAGTGGCTACCTTTTGCTAATAGGACAAAGATCTTGTGTGAAACTATTTCCTATGCAGCCTGATAAGGTAGAGCAAGCTATTAGCAGACACATTTGCATGCAGGCACCTTTCCTAGGGATGTTGTTGTCATGCAATCATGCTGCAGGAAAGCTTTAAACTGTCACTGTGGTAAGCTCAAGAGCTGGTCTACTGTTACCTAGAATGAGGAGGTAGAATTTTGGACACTCTCACTTCAGTTTACATATGGAGAAGAGGGTCATATTTTTGAATGCTCCTCATTTCCATACATTAAACATGTATCTGAAACATTACTAGTATATTACATGCAGCATGTTTATGGTTTTTGTTTTATGAGAGGGAATACTGTATTAAAAAATATGAAGCCACTACCCCCTGTCCATCTGGAACCTGGAGTGATATGTATTTATTCTATGTATTTATTCTACATCATCTGTCAATTGGCTTTTACTGTTTGTTCACAAATCCTACTTTGTAGAAGGAGGGAGAAGATGAACACATGGTTTGGAAAGTGAACTGGAATTGGATATCTTCAAAAAGTAGAAAAAGAAGGAACTGGGAACTACAGTCAGCCTGACATCAACCCCTGAGAAAATTCTGGAGCAGATTATAACACACTCAGTCTTGAAAACCTTGAAAACGATGCAGTGATTACTAGAAACCAACATCTATCTATCTATCTATCTATCTATCTATCTATCTATCTATCTATCTATCTATCTATCTATCTATCTATCTATCTATCTATCTATCTATCTATCTATCTATCTATCTATCTATCTATCTATCTATCTATCTAGTGTACATTAGATTCTCTGTAGAAACAGTAGTAACACAGAAAAGAAGCAAAGTAAGAAGAACATCAAACATACAAAAATGTAATTCTCCATCGTTGGAGATGTCGGGTGTTGCCACCACTCACCATATGCTCAGAAGCACATGTTACCAAATTCTTACAAGCTATATAGGAAGTGGATTGGACTGTGAAAGACCAACCCAAATTGTTTGCATTTTGACAAATTTGTAGGGCAGTACAATATCTCAGAGAGGAGGTCAAGCCTCCTGCTCCCCTGGTGCATTCAGTATAGCTCTCCAATTTCCCTGCTTTTTAAATTTTCATAGAAATATCTGTTGGCTATAGGTACTTTCTTAAACCACAAGGTTTTTTTGCCTACTAGTGAATTTCTCTGCTTTTTAATCCGGGTGGTAAGAAATGGGATCCTGTGTCAGTTTGCTGAGAACAGATTGATCATTTGCATGCTTATTGAGTTTAGTAGGATTTACTCCCCTGCAATCATGCTTAGTATCCTAACTGACCACAGGGGATGGGGAGGGGGGGAGGGAGATGGGAGCAGGCAGGAGGAGCAGGAGGAGAGCAGGTCTGATAATTTCCATGTTTATTGAATTCAGTGGGATTTACTCCCGTGCAATCATGCTTAGGATAGGTAAAACTGACAATGGGGAGGGAAGCCTGGAGTGGGCAGGGGAGGAGGAAGAAGGAAGCGGAGAGGAGAAGAGAAGAAGGGAGGAGGAAGGGACAGGGGAAGGAGGGGAAAGGCAGGTCTGATCATCTGTTGGTTCTTGCTGAGCATGCCCAGCCTTATCATTGAGTTCAATGCTAAATTTCTTAAATTAATTAAAAACCAGCCAGTCATTTTTTTTAACTTTTAAACTGCAGAAGATGAAGGTCAGAGTATGGGGAAGGTCAGTAATAGGATTATAGGTACTCTGTGAACATGGCTGATTTTTAATGAACTTCAACAGATTATGAGAATTCTGACCAAAAAAAAATCCAAAAGGGGTCTGGTTTTTCTCTCTTTTTACACTTTGAACTCATGATTCTCTCTGACTGTTTTGTGTATCGCCATGATAATTTAGTGGTTTGTTAAGCAAGCGTTTCTGAGTTCAGGACTATACATTTTGTAAGGTTTTGTTTTGCAGTGAGCTTATGGGAAGCATCAGAATGGCATGGAGGTATTTTCAATTTAACATTGCAGAATGAGAAAAATCCATGCTGCCTACTCTCGTGGCTGTATAATCATTTTTTTTAATTGGAAAACCTCCCTTGTAGACTGTGGGAATGCTGTGGACATAACATACCTCAACTTCAGCAAAGCTTTTGACCATGTCCCCCATGATATTCTGATTAGCAAGCTAGCTAAATGTGGGCTGGATGGAACAGCTATCAGGTGGATCCACAATTGGCTACAGCATCGTACTCACCGAGTGTTATTAATGGTTCTAGGGGGAGGCAATGTGTGGGGTACTGCAGGACTTGGTGCTGGGCCCAGTGTTCTTCAATATTTCAATTGCTTGGGTGAAGAGATTCAGGGAATGCTTTTCAAATGTGCAAATATCACAAGATTGGGAGGAATAGCTAATACCCTGGAAGACAGAAACAAAATTCAAAGTGATCTTGATAGGCTGGAGCTTTGGCATGAAAACAACAGAATGAAATTTAACAGGGATAAATGTAAAGTTCTTACACCTAGGGAAAAGAAACAAAGTGCACCATGAGATTGGGGATACCTGGCTCAGCATACTATGGGAAGGATATTGGAACTGTTGATCATAAACTGAATATGAGCCAACAGTGTCATGTGGCTGCAAAAAAGGCAAATGCTATTTTAGGCTGCATTAACAGAAGTATACATTCAAAATCACTTGAAGTACTAGTTCCCCTCAATTCGGCACTGGTTAGGCCTCATCTTGAGTACTGTGTCCAGTTCTGGACACCACACTTTAAGAAGGATGTAGACAAACTGGAAAAGGTTCAGAAGAGGGCAACAAAGATGATCAGGAGAGTGGAAACAAAATCCTATGAAGAACTGGGTATGTTTAAGCCTGGAGAAGAGAAGACTGAGGGGAGATATGATAGCACTCTTCAAGTAATTGAAAGGCTGTCACACAGAGAATGGCCAGGATCTCTTCTCAATCGTCCCAGAGTACAGGACATTGGGAAGTTACAGGAAGCCAGATTTCGGCTGAACATCAGGAAAAATATCCTAACTGTTAGAGTGGTACAGCAATGGAACCAATTCCCTAGGGAGGTGGTGGGCTCTCCAACCCTGGTAGCATTCAAGAGGCAGCTGGACAGCCACCTGTCGGGTATGCTTTTAGTTGGATTCCTGCATTGAACAAGGGGATGGATTTGATGACTTTATAGGCCCCTTCCAACGCTACTATTTTATGATTCTATGATTCTAAAGATCATAAATTAGCAGCAACAAGTAACTTACAAACTGTGGCGTATGAAGAAGAAAAGAAAAATCCTCTGAGCATGAAAACAGGAAGTCAACTAAGGTTGCATTTACACCCTACATTTAAAGCAGTCTTATACCATATCTGCAATTCCCTTTCACTGGAAACAAGTCAAGGCATGCTGGGTCTGTTATACTTCCTGAATGTTTCCTGTCAATGGGTACATTAGAAAGAGTTTGTGCAGAATTTGGAATGTGGTTTTACTCTTTTCATTTTTCCTTATTCTTAAATTTATATAATCCAAACACCAATTGTGAAAGGAAAATACCAACCGGTAATTATCATAATTGGAGTTATTAACATTTTTCATTTATCATTGCCTGTAATTACAGTATGTATGGTTTTTGATGTAGGCTTACATTGAACAATCAAATACATTCCTATAGAGATCAATAGGATGTACTCATCATTAAATCTGCGAAAGTGCAGACCTAAATATATCTAATGTTTATATATGAAAATATTTCTAGGAGGAGTGGGCTGCATCAAAAACAAGGTGCATAGAAGAGTAAGAAATGAAATAATTCTACCCACATGGTAGACCTGATTCTTTCTCAGGAACATCATGTGTTTCAGTACACAGAACCACACTCAAAATATAAATGGGGGGGAAATTATGTGTCGATTGGGCCTTCCAGGATGATGCTCCCACTGTAACATACTCTGTCCCCCAGAAAACCTTTCCTGTTGTTTGGGAAACAGGAAAGCTCTTGTCTGTAGTTTTTTTGGTTGTTCAATGGAAACGTGTGTAGCTCAGTATCAAAAAGTTGGATTTCGGCACTCATAAAAAAATTCCTTGCCTAGAATTGTTTAACTGTAAGTGCATATTTTTGGTGGCTTGCTCTGGTTGGCGGATCATGGATATTGTTAGTATTAACAGAAATAAAATTAAATACCAAAAACCTGAAGTCTAACCAACCTGATATACAGTATTAGATGCTGTTGTAGTCTAAACAGGAAGTCTAGCCAACCTGATCTAGATTATTTGGCACCCTGGGCTCCTGCTGGGAGAAAGGACAGGATAAAAAATCAAATAATAAATACATAAATAACTTATTACAGCCCTACAAGGGAGCCTTGTGGTACCATAAAACCATGTCACGCAGCTCCTTCAGACAGCTGTTTATAATGAAGGGAGCCATTTGCATGCGTTTGAACATGCATTGGGTCTAATTCTGATGCATGACAATGGACACAGAAGGTAAGAGCTGCACAGCGAAGAGACAATCCCCTTTTTTCTCATCACAATCTCAGTGACACTGTGACAAAAAAGAAAAAAAAAGGTTATAGGGGTAGCCGTCCCGCCTCTGATTTTGATTCCTGCAAGTGTGAGAAAGAAACCCACTATGAAGTTGACATTATTCCTCCTTTTGTTAATCTGATAGAGTGGCCTGTGAGGTAATGGGCCTCTGCATTGCCCATTAGCTGGTGAATGGGTGTGGGAGATCCTATTGTTATTGAAACTATTCTGTAGCCCACCCACCCCTAGATATCATCTTTAAAGATTATAGTGGGGTGGGTCTGTTAGCTATGACCAGAAGGGCCATGGCTGGGAGACCTTTGTCATGCCCGGAGGAACGGTCGAGAAAGTGTGTGAGAAGAGTCTTCACAGTGGCTGAGACACATTAGTTTCAGGGCTCCATTCTGTCTATGGCTATAGTGGGGTGGGTGGGTCTGTTAGCTATGACCAGAACAGCCATGGCTGGGAGACCTTTGTCATGCCCGGAGGAACGGTGGAGGAAGTGTGTGAGAAGAGTCTTCACATTGGCTAAGACACATGTTTCATGGCTCCATTCTGTCTATGGCTATAGTGGGGGTGGGTGGGTCTGTTAGCTATGACCAGAACAGCCATGGCTGGGAGACCTTTGTCATGCTTGGAGGAACGGTCAAGGAAGTGTGTGAGAAGAGTCTTCACAGTGGCTAAGACACATTAGTTTCAGGGCTCCATTCTGTCGATGGCTATAGTGGGGTGGGTGGGTCCGTTAGCTATGACCCGAATGGCCATGCCTGGGAGACCTTTGTCATGCCCGGAGGAACGGTCGAGGAAGTGTGTGAGAAGAGTCTTCACAGTGGCTAAGGCACTTTAGTTTCATGGCTCCATTCTGTCTATGGCTGCAGTTGGGTTGGGTCTGTTAGCTATGACCCGAATGGCATGCCTGGGAGACCTTTGTCATGCCCGGAGGAACGGCCGAGGAAGTCTGTGAGAAGAGTCTTCACAGTGGCCAAGACACATTAGTTTCATGGCTCCATTTTTACTGCCTGTTATGTTTGCGGTCAACCCCCCACTGAGAGAGTGCCCAACAGCAGAAAGGTGTTGGTCCTGTGAAAGCCTAATGCCTCCTTGTTTCTCTGGGCATGCCCTTGTCCCGCTGGTGGTAGTGACTGTTTTGGAGGCATTTCTTGTTTTTCCCCTTTTTTTGCTTGAAGCTGTTTTTACTGGCTATTATGTTTGCGGTCCCCCGCCCACTGCGAGAGTGCCCAACAGCAGATGGGTGTGGGTTCTGTGAAAGCCTAATGCAGGAGGAGCCCCCAAGCATGCCCAGGGGTGCAGCGAAAGGGTACTGTTTCATGGATGGGTGGTGACTTTCAGCGAGCATGGGGCGGGGAATGTTTGCCTGTAACGCAGGGACATGGGTTTTGCCTGGATGAAGCTAACAGCAGAAAATAGGAGAATAGCACCCCCCAGTGTCCGCAGACTTTACCTGCAGGAGACAAGGAAACACCGCCCCTTCAGTTAACATTTTAATATGGGGGCGTGGCAAGAAATCCCCCCTCCGAATGCAGTTAACCTGAGCGCATGTGAACCCAAAGAAAAAAAATCCGCAGCGAGGACGGACATATATGAACCATCCAAATCAATCCCACTGCAAAAAGCAGCATTTATAATGTGGATCGAGGGACACATGTAAACAGGCCCTATAATAGCCATGGCTTCTCTCAGACTTTCCTGACAGCTCTCAATACCCTTAATAAATGATGGTTCCCAGGATTCTTTGGAAGAAGCCATGACTATTTAAAGTGGCATGAGTGCTTTTAAATGTATGATGTAGAACAATAAAAGCATGTTTGGAACAAGGAGACAGAAGGCTCACTATTCTGCCAGTTCCAGAATATAAACAAAATATCACAAAATGTTATAAGCCTACTATGATATGTTTTTGAAAGGGAACCACACCCAAGTAAACACTGCCCCTAGTCCTAGTCCTTCTCATTACTTGGGAAAGTGGGGCCATGTCACAACTTCTAACATCTTAGACTACCTATAGTTATGTTTTCTCTGCGCTGCAGTGATGTCCTGCCCCATTAACCATGGCCTTAGTTGTGTTTTCAAATTAAACTTGCAGATTTAGTGTTTCTGTTCAGAATTAGCACTGTATCATTGTACTCTGCTGATCTGAAAATGAGAATTAAAGACTTTTTAAAAAGTTAAATCCTAAACGTACATTCTCAGTGCTAAGGCACACTGCACCTAAAGGGGCTTTCTCTCCAATAAATGTATTTAGGATTTATCTTTACAGTGCTATCCTAGCCATGTCTCCTCAGAAGTCCTGTTGAATTAAAGGGGACCTACTCCTGGGTAAGCGTGCTTGGGATTTCAGCTTAAGCCTTCTCTGTGAGCTATTTTCCCCTGTCCTTTTTCACAGCTCTTGCAAGCTGCACATCACACCCAATTTTCACTGAGATTTTAAAACTATGCAAGACAGAAGAAGAAAGCAAGGAGGAGTTGCAGCAAATCTGATGCGCTGCTCAAAGCAATAATTTTCCACCTGAGTCATCTTCACACCCATCCCTTCAGTTCAGAAATAGCTAACCGTATCGCAGAAAGCAATGTTTTTGGCCATTTCACATTATGTTACATCTACAGAAGATTGGTCTCTTCTCTTCCTCCCTTTCCTGACTTTGTAATTCTTCATAATAGCAAAATCTTGACCTTGTGATGTGAAAGTAATTTAGTGTATGGAGACTCTTACTTCCTCTTGAGTTACATCCTCTCTTTATGTGTATTAAAAGTAATTATCATCACTATTTTTCTACATTAGGTAGATTCATCATATTAAGAACATCAGAAGCTGCCTTGCACTGAATGAGACCAAGGGTCCAATCTAACCCAGCCCTACCTGGTAATGCTGTGGGTTGAACCTGGGACCTTCTGCATACAAAGTGGATGCTCTACCATGGAGCTACTGTATGACCCTTCCAGGTCATATTAGCGGACGTCTTCAAGCAGACATTTATTTTTGATTTGCTGCTCTGGGCTGGGCCCCAAGGAATTGGCTCACAGATTGCCCCCAGAGTCTAGAGATCTTCTATGATCTCTTAGATCTTATCATTTACCTGAGACTGGGAGTAAACCCTATTGAACTTATTTGGGTTTCTTAGTATACATTTATTAATTTTCTTACATTTATATTCCGCTTTCTTCCATCATGGAACCCAGATGGCATACATGTGGCTCCCAGGTGGTCTCGCATCCAGGTACTGACCAGACCAGACCTGCTTAGCAAGGTCTCAGGATCTCATACTGTATAGCCAGGGGCATGTATAGGATTGCACTGTAAATTTGATCAAAAGTGATATCTGGTATTTTGATAGTATTGCAGTTGTACTGTAAATGTTACCATGTGATGATATTTGGTATTTTGATAGCTTTCCAGTTTCTCAGATCATGACAACCTCAAATTTACTTCAGACACAAATATCACTGTGAGAACAGGATTAAGGAAAATAGGAAGCTGTCATATACCACTGAGCTATGACCCTTCTAGATTAGATGGGCCATCTGGATCCATTTCAATCTGGTTTCAGGCCTGGCTATGGGACAGAGACGGCTTTGGTCGCCTTGGTGGATGACCTACGCAGAGAACTGGACAGGGGGAGTGTGTCTCTGCTGGTTCTACTGGACCTCTCAGCGGCTTTCGATACCATCGATCATGGTATCCTTCTGGGCCGCCTTGCCGAGATGGGACTTGGGGGCACTGTGTTACAGTGGCTCCAGTCCTTCCTGGAGGACCAAACCCAGAAGGTGGTACTGGGGGACTCCTGCTCGACCCCTTGGCCATTGACCTATGGGGTCCCTCAAGGTTCCGTTTTGTCCCCCATGTTATTCAACATCTACATGAAACTGGTGGGAGAGGTTGTCCGGGGTTTTGGGGTTCGGTGCCATCAGTATGCATTGCTGATGACACTCAACTCTATTTCTCTTTTCCACCTGAAGCCAAGGAAGCCGTACAGGTCCTAAACCAGTGTCTGGCATCAGTGATGGACTGGATGAGGTCAAACAAGTTGAGATTAAATCCTGACAAAACAGAGGTACCCCTGGTCAGTTGGAGGGCAGATCAGGGAATAGGGATTCAACCGGTGCTGGATGGGGTCGCACTCCCCCTGAAGTCTCAGGTTCGCAGTTTGGGTGTACTCCTGGACTCAGCTTTGAATTTGGAGGCCCAGATTGCTGCTGTATCCAGGAGTGCATTTGCCCAATTAAAACTGGTGCGCCAGCTGCGCCCGTTCCTGGAGCTACCTGATCTGACTAGGGTGATGCATGCCTTGGTTACATCCCGCTTAGACTACTGTAACGCGCTCTACGTGGGGCTGCCTTTGAAGACTGTTCGGAAACTTAAATTGGTACAAAGAGCTGCAGCCAGAGTGCTAACTGGGGCTGGTTACAGGGACCATACAACTCCCCTGTTACAACAGCTCCACTGGCTGCCAATTTGTTTCCGGTCACAATTCAAAGTGCTGGTTTTGACCTACAAAGCCCTATACGGCTCAGGTCCAGACTATTTGACAGATCGTATCTCCCTACATGAACCTGTCTGGGATTTGAGATCTTCAGGTGAGGCCCTTCTTGTGTTCCCCACACCTTCGCAAGCACATATGATGCGAACACGAGATAGGGCCTTTTCGGTGGCCGCCCCTAGGCTGTGGAACTCCCTTCCGAGTGAGATGCGATCAGCTCCCTCCTTGCCGTCTTTCCGGCGACAAGTAAAGACTGTTTTATTTCAACGGGCATTTGGGATAGAGAACGACCAGGATTAAGTGTCATAGGTTTGGTGATTACATTGTATGATTTTATTATTTTAAATTGTCTGCTGTTTTTAACCTATATTTTATGGTTTTAATTTTTCTCATAGTTTAATTCTTTTTTAATAATATACTCTGTATGTTTTAATGGTGTTGTTTTTAGTTGTAAGCCGCTCTGAGTCCTATTGGAAAAAGGGCGGGGTAGAAATAAAGTTTATTATTATTATTATTATTATTATTATTATTATTATTATTATTATTGCTTGATCCAACAGGTTCTTCTTATGTACTTATGTTCTAATACACACAAGCATTGTGGAAGTCATTTCCTCATGGTGCAATCCGACACCTTTCCAGTCATGCAGATATTTCCTCCTTGTCATTAACCTATCAGGAGGTAGTCTGACTAGACCTGACTATAATGGCCAACCAAATGCTTAAGGGAGGGGCATGAGTGCAAAAGCACTTTTCTGTTTGTGATCCCCAGAAACTGGTATTGTTGCCCACCCAGTGATTCTATACCAGAGTTGTCAATGAATGCCTGAATGTGAATCATAATCATACCACACCAATATTGTGCCAACTCCATTAGTCCCCATATATTTAAAGTCAGCCTAGTTCAAAGGGTACTAATCTTTAAAGCTATTTGGGATCAGGACACCTAAAGGGTCAGCGCTTTCTGTATAACCCATCCACATGCTAGGGATGTGCTCATTGGTCTCCTCTCAACAGGTGAATGGGTAAGCAGGTGTCAGGGCAGGGCAGTGAGCAGCAGTGTGATATGAGCCATGGGGCAAGCAGGATCCAGGATTAATAATAAGTCAAAGGAGAAACCAGGACACAGAGTCAAGAAGTAAGTTAGGACTGAAGAACAAGTCAAGACCAAAGGACAAACCACAAATTCTGGCACAACCAGAGACTAAGTGTAGAAACACACTCCCTGTTCTGCCAATTCCACTTCACCTTTCTCTTCTGTAAACGGGGGCACACGATGCTAGTTAAACCCCACCAATTTTGACTGTAAAACTTGGTGGGAGTGCTTTTAAAAAAAATCTGCTTCAAAGAGATTTTGCAACTGATCAGGAGATCAATCTGTTCCTCCTGCAGGTGTGGCTAATGGAAATGTTTTGGGGTAGTTGACTAGTGTGGTTCACAGCCAGGGGTATAGCGGTCCAGGGTCTCGGGGGTGTTTGTCTTAGATCCCTCACTTTGTTGGTAGCAGGGTTCCAGCCAAATTCCTATGTCTCCAGCATCCTATGAGCCAATCAGCATGAAAGGGGAGTGTATTAGCCACTGAGAAGAATCTTGTCCTTTCCTGCTGATTGAAGCCAAAAAGTGAAAGGAGGTAAGCCAGCCACTGAGATTACTCAGTGTGCTGAGTGTGCTATTTAAAAAATTCAGTTCACAGCTGATCGGCAGATAAACCCAGTTCCCCCTCAGGGAGTGGGTAATGGAACACTTTGATCCAGCAACTAGCTTGTATACATCCTGAGTGGTATCCCCAAAACCAGCTTCAGTATGTATTGCAGAGGAGCATCCCACTTCCCACCCACCCACTGCCTGCCCGTTGCAATCCTACCCATGTCTCAGAAGTCAACTGCATTGAATTCAGTGTGGCTTACTCCCTGGTATTTAAATGGCATTACCATTTGGGTTAGGATTGCAAGTCATTCATTTTAAAAACAAGGGGGGGGAGGAGCGATCCATGCTCTTATTTGCCCATCAGTCTCTGTAAACAGGAAGAGGGGATCTGTGTTCTCTCACTCACTTTGATTATTTAAAGTGAAAACACCAGAAAAAACAACAAAAAGAGGATTTCCAGGCGGGGGGGGGAGAACACTCCACTAGTAGGAGTTGGAACTGGTGGAGGAGTGGGGAAACTTGGTACAGAGAACAGGTGCCTGGAGATACCAAAATTTGCAAAGCAGAATTGAAACGCAGCGACAAAAGAAAATTAGCGTTATAAGCCTGTAATGTGCTCATCGCCTGTCATGACCACAGACCGACCAATGGTACTGGAGCACACCAAAGCTCAGGAAGACCTTGTTGCTTAAGCAAGACTCAGCTGCAGTAGGAAATCCTCTTATAGTCTTCCTACAATTTGCTCCCACAAGCTATAGTGATGGACACCAACTTGGCTAGCTTTAAAAGAGGATTAGACAAATTCATGGAGGAGAAGGCTACCAATGGTTACTAGCCATTAGGGATGGGGTTCGTTGCCTAGTTTCGATCCACTCGTATTCCAATAGTCAGTCGTTCAATCCTGATCCGCCTTTTTTTGGTTCCTGCTTGCTTTTACACTTGCTGATTCAATCTGCTGGTTTGTGGGGGGGGGGGTTGGTGGTGAAAAAAAATGTAATTTTGAACATAAATGCTTATATAAATCCATGGAAGTTAATTGATAATAGCAATTGTAATTACAAAGATAATTACATAAAATAAGGGGGGGGAATTGGGGGAAAAAAAGCAGAGCCAATTACAGCCGTGGCCCACAGCAAGAAATCAGTGCTGGTCCAAAGAGACAGCGGACTTGGATTCAGTCCAAATCCGGTACTGTCTGATTTAGCAGATATTCTCCCCCATCCTTACTAGCCATGAAAGCTCTACTTCCACTCTCAGAGGCAGAATCACTAAATACCAGTTGCTGGGAATGACAGGTGGGGAGAGTGCTGTTGTGCTCAGGTCCTGCATGTGGGCTTCTCACTGGTATCCACTTCACCACTGTGAGAACAGGATGATAGACTAGATGGTCCTTTGGCCTCATATAGCAGGACTCCTCTTATGCTCTTACTCCTTTTCTAGGAGGATCCAGTGGTTAGCCTGGGTGGGCCCAGTAAGTGGATAGGGCCCTGAGATGTTATCATCTGCAATTCAGTGGCTCACTGCATAGGGTAGCTGTATGAGCCAGACAGAAAGCCTTCCAGATGGTGGTAGAATAGGGGCTCTGGTACACCTTACATAATAAAACTGAATTGCACCTTTCTCTGCCTACCTTCTATAAGAAGCCTGGAATGCTGCATTTCAAACTGCTTGGGTTGTGGCATTCTGTTTGGCCTATGTGAAATAATTTTATTTATGCTGGATATTCATTGCTGTTTGTATTGTTTGTTTAATTATGACCATTAGATACTCTTGGAGGTCCCGTGTCTGGTACAGATAGGTGGGATACAGTTTCTAAAAACATAAATAAACAAAATGGATTTGTTGTTATGTGCCTTCAAGTCGATTACGATTTATGACGACCCTATGAATCAGCGACCTCCAAGAGCATCTGTCGTCAACCACCCTGTTCAGATCTTGTAGGTTCAGGTCTGTGGCTTCCTTGATGGAATCAATCCATCTCTTGTTTGGCCTTCCTCTTTTTCTACTCCCTTCTGTTTTACCCAGCATTATTGTCTTTTCTAGTGAAATGCCTTCTCATTATGTGTCCAAAGTATGATAACCTCAGTTTCATCATTTTAGCTTCTAGTGATAGTTCTGGTTTAATTTGTTCTAACACCCAGTTATTTGTCTTTTTCACGGTCCATGGTATGCGCAAAGCGCTCCTCCAACACCACATTTCAAATGAGTTGATTTTTCTTTTATCCACTTTTTTCACTGTCCAACTTTCATATCCATACATAGAGATCGGGAATACCATGATCTGAATAATCCTGACTTTAATGTTCAGTGATATGTCTTTGCATTTGAGGACCTTTTGTAGTTCTCTCATAGCTGCCCTCCCCAGTCCTAGCCTTCGTCTGATTTCTTGACTATTGTCTCCATGTTGGTTAATGACTGTGCCGAGGTATTGATAATCCTTGACAAGTTCAATGTCCTCATTGTCAACTTTACAGTTACCTAAATCTTCTGTTGTCATTACTTTCGTCTTTTTGACGTTCAGCTGTAGTCCTGCTTTTGTGCTTCCCTCTTTAACTTTCATCAGCATGTGTTTCAAATCATTACTGGTTTCTGCTAGTAGTATGGTATTGTCTGCATATCTTAAATTATTATTGAGATTTCTCCCTCCAGTTTTCACACCTCCCAAAATGGGTAGGGGTGGTGAAATAGGATGGTACTGTAGCACATGCTCTGGTGTTAATTTCTTCGGCATAAATAACTTTTTTGTTCTTGCATTTGCTTGGTGACTCAGTGGTTCAAAAGCACATTGTGTGAGGAGGCTTGTGTGGGCAAAATGCTAAAACCTAAATTGAAAGATGTTCGTTCATGATGTAGAGTGATTGTTTCCCTGAAATATGACCATTTAGAAGCAGCCTTTTGTGGAGGAGGTCTCTGTGGATCCCATTCTGGGCTGCTCACAAGCCTCAATTCTGAGGCAGTCTGTGATGAGTCAGGAAAAGAAACATGATTGTGCATGCTACATGGGGACCCTTGTGGTGCTACCTTGAGTTCCAAATATACCAAAGAACATAAGACAAGATCTGGTGGATCAAGCCAAAGACCCAAATAGTCCAGCATCCTGAGTTTTATCCAGCTGCCTACGCAGTAGATCCACTGAAATTAATGAACCTAAGTTAATCATAGTATAGTAGAGATGGAAGGGGCCTATAAAGCCATCGAGTCCAACCCCTTCCTCAATGCAGCTATCCAAATTAAAGTATACCCAGCGTGGCTGTCCAGCTGCCTCTTGAACGTCTACAGTGTTGGAGAGCCCACCACCTCATTACGGAATTGATTCCATTGTCATATCGCTCTAGGAAGTGTTTCTGATGTTCAGCCGAAATCTGGCTTCCTGCAACTTGAGACATTATTCTGTGTCTGGCACTCTGGGATGCTCAAGAACAGATCCTGGCCCTTCTCTGTGTGGTAACCTTTCAAGAATTTAGTGTGCTCTCATATTTCCACTCAGCCTTCTCTTCTCAAGGCTGAACATTCCCAGTTTTTCAGTCTCATAGAGGTTTGTTTCCCGTCCTCAGACTATCCTTGTTGCTCTCCTCTGAACCTTTTCCAGTTTGACAGCATCCTTCTAAAAGTGTGGTGTCCAGAATTGGACGCAGTACTCAAGATGTGACCTAACCAGTGTTGAACAGAGGGGAACTAGTAGTTTAAGTGATTTGGAATCTATACTTCTATTAATGCAGCCTAAATAGCATTTGCCATTTTTGCAGCCACATGACACTGTTGGCTCTTATTCAGCTTGTGATCAACATCATAGCCATCATGGCTGGCAGCCATTGATACCTTTATCCAGCCTCCATGAACTTGTCTAATCCTCTTTCAAAGCCATCCAAGTTGTCATCTGTCACTACATCTTATGGGAGTGAATTGCATAGTTTATGTGCTGTGTAAAGATGTCTAACAAGTGGGAGGTAGGACATAATGCTGCAATATGGAATGCTCAGGAT
Organism: Rhineura floridana; assembly: GCF_030035675.1. Classification (NCBI taxonomy): domain Eukaryota; kingdom Metazoa; phylum Chordata; class Lepidosauria; order Squamata; family Rhineuridae; genus Rhineura; species Rhineura floridana. The sequence continues at coordinate 16,036,490 of NC_084496.1, forward strand.
TACAACCACTCCATTCCATTTCCTCTTCCTCCTTGTTTTATGGGTCCCTCCCCAAAACTTAGCCAGGATTCTGTGTGCATTTAACATCTTTCATTGGGCTCTTTTGCCCTGCTCCATTTATACTTCTACAAAACTAAAGGTTCTTCCATGCCTGCTGATACCTCCCTCTTGTGTGGGGGTGTTGTTCTTTTGGCTACATAAGCAATGGTACCCACAGCTTGAACAATGAAATAGAATGTTTTCACATAACACGTCTATCATCAATCAGAGGATAGAGTAAAATGCTCAACATGGTGCATGGGATCATTCAGTTCTGTTGAGGCATGTCAGGCAAGAAATTAATATTTCAGAAAAGCTGCTGGCAGCATATTCACCTGCTATAATCTCCTGGCAGGATAATTTCCTGTTGTTTTAGAATTATTAGCACTTTGCTGTACACAATTTCAAATAACACATCCCCTTGACATTGTAACATAGATCCTATTGGCGTGAATGACACAGCTTGAATGCAGAGTAGAAGGAAGCTGGGCACGCCAAGTAGCCCTTCTTTTTGCTCTCCATCTGAAAGGAGGGAGCCTTTACACACGTAGGGTTCCGTAAGATCTGTAACCCCATATGTATGAAGGTTCCCTCCTTTCCGTACGTTCTGCTGTGTGTATGTAGGAATAGGGGCCACTGGGCACAGCCCAGCTTCCTGCTTGTGTGTGTTCTTCTTAACCCCGAGTAGAAAACCCAAATATGGCTTGTTAGTCCTGATAGCCAAAAGAACTGTCAGCTTTCCATTTGCACACCTAAGGATAGGTGTTCCTGTGCTGCTTGCCATTTTTGCAGGATAGAACATGTATATGGGTGGAGTGGTAAGAGGGATGTGCCAACACCAGTGAAACTAAGTTGTGCTGTGTGTGGGGGTAAGAACAGAGCAAAGGACATTTGCTATCATGTAAGCGATGGTAAGTATTAAGAGTTGGAGGACAGTTCTTATTTCACATTCGGATTCATTTTTTTGTATCTAGTGATCAGACCATTGCAAAACAATGGTTTAACCGAATTAAAGTAACACAAGGTAACAACGGTAGTTTATTTCAGACACAAATAAACTACAACCCAAACAAGCTGAAAATGCTGAATTTCCCTTGCAGATCTTATTTCAGTGTAGATGCTGAAGTGGCTCATACATTGGAGAGATGGGGCATTTATCCCCATCTCCAAATCCAAAGATACTTAGTGGCTATCTATTGAGAAGGGAAAGAGCTGTTGGCACAGTTCTCTGGGGAGAAAGAGCCAGAGGAAGGGGCAGGGGCTCTAGTAGGAAGTGGTGTATAGAAGAGATGGAGAGCAAATAGGGCACAGATTCAGAGGGGGGCAGACCAGAATCTAGTTCCAATGCCTGGGACCCACATCATTATCATCAGGGCTGGCAGCAGACTGCAGAGGGCCCTTGTGCACTAGACTGCAAGGGCTCCCGAACGTGGCAGTGGCAGTACTCCTGCTGCCACCAGGGGCTTGAATAGGACCAGGTGCATCAGCGGATTAACGCAATGTGCACACAAGCCTGCCATCACCCAAAATGGCGGCAGGGGGCATCTTGGGTGATGGGAAGCATGGTGTAGCCAGCCTGCACCAGTGGCGGGTGGGGGTGTTGTCTGGGAGTGTGGCTCCCACTCCACAATCTGTGTCAGCATCAGGTCACAGGACACATGTGCCACAACCTGATGCTAGCACAGATCGTGGAGCAGAAAGTACACCTACCAGCCCCAGCAGCAGGGGCCCCTCTCAGTGCCAGAAGCCGTCGGCCATTGTCCAACCCTACCAGTGCCAGGCCTGATCATGATCATTATTATTGATTATGATAATCATAATGTTTTGCTTAATAAAAAAGACTCCCAAAGAGATTAACATAGGAAACTCCCATACATCGTCAGACCATTGGTCTATCTAGCTCAGGATAAATCATCCAGGATTTCAGGCAGGGCCCAACACTACCTCGAGATGCTGGTGACTGAACCTGGGACATTCTGCATGCAAAGCAGACACTCTACCACTGAACCACAATCCTTCCCCAACAGCATATTAAAAACAATTTTAAAAAGCAGTTAATGAATAAACAGCAACAACCATATAAAACATCAACAACCATATAACTTCCAAATTCCTCCTAGGGAAAAATTGAGTAAGGAACTTTCTTCTGCCGAGGAGGCTTCTGTGTGATTCTGCTGAGCACTGAGCTGTGGGCAGGCTTGGGGGAAGTTTTCCAAACCCACATGCCCTTCCAGGTCTTTTCCTGCAATAGTTGGCCAGCAGGCTTTCATTTTAACTAAGTACAGTTGTATTGGATGTGTATTTTTTATTAATGCATTACCATGACTGTTGTAGGTTTTATGACAGGTTTTGTGTCATGTTCTATTTCTTTTATTATTATTATTATTGCTGGAAATTGTATTTTCATCTGTTGTGTTAGCTGCCTCGAGTGAGTTTACTGATAAAGGCAAGGTATAAATATTGTAAATATTTTTTTAAAAATTGGTATTATTGTGGAACATTAATATCCATGCTAGGCCCCAAACAACTATTATGTTACTAACTATTATGTTATGTTAGAGCCAGTGAGGCATAGTGGTTAGAGTGTTGGACTACGACCTGGGAGACCAGGGTCTGAATCCCCACACAGCCATGAAGCTCACTGGGTGACCTTGGGCCAGTCACTGCCTCTCAGCCTCAGAGGAAGGCAATGGTAAACCCCTTCTGAATACTGCTTACCATGAAAACCCTATTCATAGGGTTGCCATAAATTGGACTCGACTTGAAGACAGTACATTTACATTTTGTAGGGATATACTAATTCAGATATTACCCCCATACAAAGGTCCACTGATGACAATGAGCAAGAGGCTGAAGCTCAGTCAAGCAGAGGCCCCACAACAAAAACAGGAGAAGAGTGGTAGTGGGAGATGTCCTACTGCATGAGATTGAAACCCTAGTACACCAAGAAGACCCATGGATTCAGCAGGTATGCTGTCTCCCTGGAGGACAAATTAGAGATGTGACTGAAGGGTTGCCATCACTCACAAATCCCACTGACATGTATCCCTTTCTTCTCATCCACGAGGGAATGAATGATACTGCCAAGTGGAGCTATGAAGAAATCACATCAGACTTTGAAGCTCTGGGAAGGAAGCTCAAGGACTTTGGGGCCCAATAGTTTTCTCATCCATTCTTCCACTACTTAGTAGAAAAGGAAAGAAAAATACTCCAGGTGAATGACTTGCAACAATGGTGGTGCCAACATGAGAGATTTAGATTCTGGGACTATGGGCTACCATTTGTCAAAGATTAACTGCTGGGAAGTGATGGGTTGTGCCTCACAAGGACTCGGAAGAATGTGTTTGGCCACAGCATGAAGAACTTCATCAGGAGGGCTTTTAACTGAATTCTAATGAGTCCAAATCCCCGCTTGTGTCTCCTGGGTGTAAAGGGCCAGCTAAAGATCACCCCCACAGTGAGTGGCTCAGGGTTTACATGCCCTGCCACCTGTGCAGCCGTGGGCAAGCTGCATAGCCCAAGAAGCCCAGTTGCCCCCAGCTGGCAGTTGCAGACAAGGCAGGGGCTGGCTTGTGCAGCTGTGGCAAGCTGAGCAGGCCCTAGCCAGCTGGGGAGGACTAGCCTCAGAGGGAGGCAATGGTAAATCCCCTCTGAATACCGCCTACTATGAAAACCCTATTCATAGGGTACCCATATGTCGGGATCAACTTGAAGGCAGTCCATTTCCATTTTTTAATGCACAGGAACAGGAACAGCTCTAATGGGGCCCAATAATAGTCCTCATAAAAATGTAGGGAGGAAGCCAGACCATAAATCAGATGGTCTTTGATGTCTGTATACTAATGCCCAGAATATGGGAAACGAACTCTTAATACAGGAGGGTAAATACTACTTATAGGTATAACTGAAATTTAGTGGGATGACTCCCATGAGTGGGATACAGCAACTGAAAGATATAACTTGTTCAAAAAGAACAGAAGGAATAGAAATGAAGGTGGAGTTGGACTGTATAAAAATATATACCCCTGTACAGAAATACAGGAGGATGAGCTTGGTAACCCCACTGAGAGAATCTGGATTAAAATATACGGGCAAGGAATAAAAGGAATATGGTGGTTGGAGCCTACTACTGACCACCCAATCAAGGAGAAGACAAGAATGAAACTTTTGAAAAGCAAACTGCCAATTTTTTGAAGAGGCATAATGTAGTAGTGTTGGGGGACTTCAATTACCGTGATATCTGGTGGGAGACAAATTCTGCCAAACACGGCCCCTCCAAGAAATTCCTGACATGTAGGAGATCTCTCTCTCTTACAGAAAGTGGGGAAAGAACTAGAGGATCAGCTATCCTTGACTGGATTCTAACCGATAGAGATGACTTAGGGATTATCCATATGGGAGCATTTCTTTTTAGGAAATACACTGCTTTTACCGTTGTAATAGACTTGCAAGGTCCAGGCTTCGTGCCCAATAATAGCTTCAAATCCATTGTTTCCTATTTACAAAAGTAGGCATTCCTCTGGGAAGGATTAGTGTTGCTGTTTCCTTTTGGCCCTGCCCTCTTATTTTACATTTTTACTCCCTCTGGTTTCTCAGTTACTGGGGATGTGCAAATATTTTTGACCGGTGCAGTATTTCCACTCCATCCCCCCCCCCCCAAGTTTGGCAGTTGAAAAGAAGTGGGATCATCTCCCCCCTCCCCTTCTTCCTTTTCCCAGCTCGGATGGTGTTTAGTGGGCAGAGAAAGGAGAGTAGCTGAAAGTGACAATTCACCCATCCACTAAAAACAATAGAAACAAACTGTCTGCAACGACATGTGGAGCATGTATGGATTGGGTTAGTACAGATTTACAGGGGGGAAACTGCGTGATAGCTTCTGTTTGCCAGTAACATCATTTGATCCATGTGAATTATGTTGTGAGTAGCACCAAACACACAGTAAACCACCATGCAGATGAGCGGATGAAGTGGTAATTATGGGAACTCTGAGGGAAAGTAACCATGTTATTCTTGAGTTCTTGATTTTAAAGGAAGCAAAAGCTGAGAATAGCCATATGCATAACCGGGATTTCAGGAAAGGCAATTTTAATAAACTCAGAACAATGATAAGTAAGGTTCCATGGCCAGCATCCCTAATGAGAAAAGGAGTCCAAGATGGGTGGATATTTCAAAAAAAGGAAATTCTAAAGGCACAATGGCAAACAATTCTAACAAGGAAAAAAGGGGGAATACAGCAGAAGAAGCTAATCTGGCTTCACAAAAAGCCTAGAGATAACCTGAAAACAAAAAAGGACACATACAGAAAGTGGAAGGAAGGCCAGGCCTCAAAGGTAGCACAGAATTGCAGGGATGGTGTCAGGGATGGTGTCAGGGAGGCTAATGCTGAGAATGAGCTGAGGTTAGCAAGGAATGCTGAAAGCAACAAAAAAGCTTTATTCAGGTACATCCACAGTAAAAGACAGATAAAAGAAATAGGGGTACAGCTTCTCAATGAGATGACACAATAATGACAGAAAAGGCAGAAGTGCTCAATTCCTACTTTGTCTCAGTTGTCTCCCGAAAGAGGGTCTATGACCCTCCTGGGAAATGTGAAGTTGAAGGGGGCCGGAATGCAGCTTGTGATTGATAGACAAATGTTCAAGGAATACCTAATCACTTTGAACGAGTTCAGATCTGCAGGGCCCGATGAACTGCATCCTACAGTAGTGAAGGAATTTGGCATCGCTGTCTATTATGTTTGTGAAATTGTGGAGGATGGGTGGAGTGCTGGATGACTGGAGGAGGGCTAATGTTGTCTCTTTCTTCAAAAAGAGCAACAAGGAGGAAGCTGGGAATGTAAAATAAATAAATAAATGCAGGTTTTACATTTGCTCCTACATAGAAGTGCTTCCTGTCAGAAAAGAGTTAACATAAAAGAGCACAACTATTAACGTTTAACAGGGATATAGTAGCATTTCAGAGTAACTTGTGCCTACCGTTGTGTTTCAGATCCTGGATCACATATTCTGCAAAGGGCATTGTTAAAAACTATTGAAGAAAAAGTAAAAGCATGCCATTTCTCTGGGCTTGCTCTAATTAACCTTGTCTAAATAAAGATTTTTAAACACTTCCCACACGCTACAGGAGTTAAGCAACATGCTGATGATAGCAGTGCATTATTAAGAAACATGCAGCTGTTCAGTAAGATAACCCAGTTTTTTTGTCCCCCAAAATGAATAAAAATTGGCTTTTCTTGCATTTCTGTAATAAGCCTATTTGGAAAGCTATAATTTGTTAAGAATGCAGTCCTGTTCAGTGAGATTTAACAATGGTGCAGTGGAATCCACTCCAGATTTTAATCTGAATTTTCAAGGAGCTGTCCAAGCGGATTAAAGTTTAGACTAAAACTCGAAGCAGATTCCACTGCCCTACTGATATGGAGCCACCAGCTGCCACTGGGATTTTCTTTCCTCTGTGTATGCATAGGATTGTGGCCTAAAGCATCTTTTTTGCATTGTGGCCATACTGTAGCCTACAGTTCTTGCACCTCAAGGCTACCTGGTTTCAAAGATTGATCAGTTGCTTGTTTATTTGATTTTTCAACTATTTTTCAACTAGAGTCCTCAAAGCAGCTAACAACATTTATAAAACATAACAGAAACAATAGGTCCCACTGGAGCTGTGCTGAAAACAAACGTTTCTTCTCATAGGACAGTTCCTGGAAGTTCTCTCCATGGGGGGCGGGGTGAGGTTGGGGAGGGGACAGTCCACCTGGAGCAGTCCCTGATGTTGCATTTGCCTGCCTGCATCTCTTCATCCATCAGTTACTGCTGCTGGTGCATGTAGAGACAGATTTTGCATGGCTACTATATATATATATTAATGAAACAAAACAGGCAAAGTGAACTGCAAAGTAAGAATTGTTTGGCTTTGGGGGACAACTGTTTCACTGGTCTTGTACAACAGAGATTTATGGTGATGTAAAGTGGAATAATGAAATTCTGCATTGCAACAGACGCCTTGGATGATCCCTGCGTGGCATTTCATTGGTTCACCCCATCAAAGTCTATTTGAATGATATTAAATATGACAGGGTTCACTTGATGATAAAATAAACAGTCACAGCGGTCATCATACTAAAGGGTTTAGAAACTTTATTGGGTTCAGGTCCTGTCACTTGATGTTCACATACATCTTGCAAAGTAGCCAATGATTGTTCCTATTTTATGGATGGGCACCTGAACCAAAAATAAAGTAAGTGTGATTTGCCACGGACTACATGCTATGAGTTTGAATCTACACTCAGAGGGTGGTAGTTAATGCTAGTCCTACTCAGAGTAGACCCATTGAAGTTAATAGACATGACTAACAGGTTCATGAATTTCAATGGATCTATTTATTTATTACATTTATATCACACCTTTCCTCCAAGGAGCTCAAGGTGGTACACATGGGTCTCCCCTCCCCATTTTATCCTCACAACAACCCTGTGAGGTGGGTTAGGTTGAGAGACAGTGACTGGCCAAGGTCATCCAGTAAACTCCATGGATGAGTGAGGAATCAAACTCTGGTCTCCCAGGTCCTAGTTCAACACTCTAACCATTACACCACATCTGCTTTGAGTAGGACTTAGTTGAATACAACCCAAATCTTCCAGTAGGGTGGCCATGTGTCCTCCTAGAGAGGACACCCCTCTATTTGAAGGGCTGCATGGCCAAGTGTGGTTTATTTATTTTTTATTTAACAACATTTATGTACCACTTAATTGTAAAACAACCTCTAAGAAATTCACAAAAACGTGTACATTTTAAAGGTTAAAGAACGATAAGAAGGGAGATTAGGGGTCTTGACATTGCCCATCAAGTCACCTGGCCATATTCTTCCCCGCCACTGTGAGATGTATTGTATTTCTATTCAGGTATAGTCATTATTTCTATATTTGCATCTCTTAAATTAGCATATGTACATTTTATGAAGAGCAGTATCCTCTTTTGCCCTCTTTTTTTTTTTTTTTTGGTGATGCATAAGTGGCAGCTCTATTTCCCCAGGTCTGATCCAGACATCCATCCAGTGCAAAATACCAGTTCTTCTACTCCCTGAGATTCCCGGATATTTTGAAGCTGACCTATGGGTAAGTTAACCTTTGGAATGAGCTTCCTTGACTAAAGAGCACCATATTAGAGATATATGAAACTTAAGCCTCACATATCCAACCTAACACATTTGGATACCAATAAGCATGCTTTTGATACTATTAATTTTACATCTTTCCAAAAATTCTCTTAGGGCCTGCCCTCCCATTTTATACTGCAATTACATCTTCAGCAGTGAAGCTGGAAGCACAGATGGTATGTACATGATATAAAGGGCATATATGAGGAAATGGTTGTATCAAAATTTTAAATCAGCATGCCAACAGTAGTCAGTCTTAACAAATCTGATTCTATAATGTTTGTTCTGCTGCCTGAAAGAGGCAGTAGTGAGACCACTACTGAAGAGACCCTCCCTGGACCCAGAAAATCTTAATAGTTATAGGCCGGTGGCAAATGTTCCATTCCTGGGCAGGGTCCTTGAATGAGTGGTGGCAGGCCAGCTCCAGACACTCTTGGATGAGATCGATTATCTGGATCCATTTCAGTCAGGTTTCAGGCCTGGTTTTGGCATGGAAACAGCCTTGGTTGCCCTGTATGATGACCTCTGTCGGGAGAGAGACAGGGGGAGTGTGACTCTGTTGATTCTCCTTGATCTCTCAGCGGCTTTCGATACCATCGACCATGGTATCCTTCTGGGAAGACTGGCTGAGTTGGGAGTGGGAGGGACTGCATGGCAGTGGTTCCACTCCTACTTGGCGGGTTGGCTCCAGAATGTGGTGCTTGGTGAACATTGCTTGGCACCCTGGACTCTCCAGGTTCTTCTGACCAGGTGGTGGATGTTCAGCCTGTCCTGGATGGGGTTGCACTCCCCCTGAAGGAGCAGGTTCATAGCTTAGGGGTTCTCCTAGAACTACCTCTGTCACTTGAGGCTCAGGTAGCCCCGGTGGCACGGTTGGTGGCCCAGCTATGCCCCTATCTGGCCAGGGATAACCTGGCTTCAGTTGTCCATGCTCTGGTAACCTTCAAGTTAGATTACTGCAATGCACTCTATGTGGGGCTGCCTTTGAAGATGGTTCGGAAACTGCAGCTTGTGCAAAATGCAGCAGCCAGATTGGTAACAGGGACCAGATGGTCTGAACATATAAAACCAATTCTGGCCCACTTGCATTGGCTGTCTGTATGTTTCCGAGTTCGATTCAAAGTGCTGGTTTTAACCTATAAAGCTTTACACGGCTTGGGACCACAATACCTGGTGGAACAGCTCTCCCAACATGAACCCACCCCTATACTACGCTCAACATCTAAGGCCCTCCTCTGGGTGCCTACTCTGAGAGAAGCTGGGAGTCTGGCAACAACGGAGAGGGCCTTCTCAGTGGGAGCCCCCAAATTATGGAATGATTTGTTTGATAAGGTGTGCCTGGCGCCAACACTGTTATCTTTTTGGCGCCAGGTCAAGACTTTCCTCTTCTCCCAGGCATTTTAGCATGTGCTTTTAAATTGTTTTTTAGAAATGTGTTTTTAAATTTGTATATTTGTATATTTTTAAATGTTTTAAATTGTTGTAAACTGCCCAGAGAGCTTTGGCTATGGGGCGGTATATAAATGTAATAAATAAATAAACAAATAAAATCTGATGAAAGGTCTGCCCTTTTCACTTAGAGCACATACTTTTTCTTTGATGAAAAGTTCCTTTAGTAGTGCCAACTCTGAGTGCCTTTGGAAAATCTATGCTTGCCAAGCTGTTATCTCACTTTGATGTAATTAGCTATTTTTGTTACATGATTACACTGAAATTAAGAATCTAATATTGTTAACCATATTGTGCTTCTTGACAGTGCCTCGTTTTATAAGGAGCATATTGTTTTTAAAGCCAAACAATATTGACTTCTTTAAGGCAGTCAATCCACTTATTCAAATACATTCATTTCAAAAGAATTCTGAATCACCTGTGTTCTGGCGTGGTTTATGCATCATCAGCGCCCACACCATTTGGGGTTATTAGGCTAAAAATAGGTGTGTGTCATGGAATGCAGAATTCATTTGCCAGAAAACAGACATTAAAACCAGTTACAGCTTTGTGTTTGCAGCAATATCTCATATATAAATTTATGCATACAAGACATACTGTGCAAATCCTAAAACACTAAAAATGTCATACTTTCACATTAGCCAAATCATTATATTTCCTACAAATTCATGGAGGATGAGGTCATCAATGGCTACTAGTTACGGAGGTTGTATGTTTCCTCCAGAAGTGGAGGCAGCTTGCCTCTGAACACGAGTTGCTGGAATAACAACAGTGGGATATTGCCATTTTATGCCCTGTTTGTGGGTTTCCCTTAGGCATCTGGTTGGTTGCTGTGGGAAACAGGATGTTGGACTAAAGGCTTGTAGGCTGATCCAGCAGTGGTTTTGGGGCTGATGAGAGTTGCAGTCCAAAACATCTGGAGTGCACCACAACTGGGGAAAGCTGTTCTAGATCAAATTGGATCATATGCAAGTATGTTAACTTAAAATATTTGTCCGACTCTGCATCCATCCCAGGATGAATTCTTTCTTGAAATTTTGGCAGTAACTCAAAGAGGTTTCTCTCTCCCTCCCCCTTTTACCACGGGCCTTGTACTGTTGGTAGTCAGTAAAGGGCCATACCATGTTCCTGGTGATCAGCCATTTCCATTTGTACTTTGGTGGTGTAATGCTATGATTGAGACAATGATGTAATGCAGCTTTCCCCAACCTTGTTGTTGGACTGCAATTCCCATCATCCCTTGTTGACCATGGCCGACAAGCTGGGGTTGATGAGAGCACCAGGATAGCAAAAGGCAAAAAGCGGGGGAAGGCTGATGTAATGGAATCTTCACCCTGACTAGAAAATAGGTCTGCAGTGTTTAGTTAATGGGAGGACAGGTTGTGAGCAGGGAAAGGAAGAACTGTGGGAAATTTGGGAGACCCAGGCCTAGTGATATGACAAGAGCTGAGAAAGGAGGCATAAGGGCAAAACAATGACTAAATTTAAGGAAGAAAAGAACAATTCCACCTGTCTCTTGCTGACTCACAGCTCACACTCTTAAGTATCACCTGACATCAGCTTATTAGGTAGGATCAGTTCCGTGCACCAGAAACCACTTGCTATGACAAACAAACATAACCACAAAGATACCAAAAGGTGGTCATTATTAATTAGAAGGTTCTATTGCATAACCTGTTCGGCTTGTACAGGCATGCTGTTATTGCTAATTAGTTACAGGATCTTTGTCATTATGAATCACACATTCAGTTAGTTAAATATTCAATAAACCTTCGGTGGAAGAGCACCAAGAAGTTTGGACAAATCCAGATGACGTTTAACTAATAATAATAATAATAATAATAATAATAATAATAATAATAAACTATGATACTTCTACTATGAGCTTGTAGAGTTGGACATTTTTGAAGTGGGAGTATAGCCTATCTTCACATTCTTTTTAGCAGAAGAGCCAATGTGGTGTAGTGGTTAAGGTGTTGGACTAGGACCTGGGAGACCAGGGTTCAAATCCCCACACAGCCATGAAGCTCACTGGGTGACCTTGGGCCAGTCACTGCCTCTCAGCCTCAGAGGAAGGCAATGTTAAACCACCTCTGAATACCGCTTACCATGAAAACCCTATTCGTAGGGTTGCCATAAGTCGGGATCAGCTTGAAGGCAGTCCATTTTCATTTTCCTTTTTGGAAACCAATCACATTTTTTCTAACTTTTTCAATGTATGTTCATAAATGTTTTGTAAGTAATTGCTCAGGGTCCGTTCAGGAAAAATAATAATTAGAAATTATCTTTCTATTAAGGTTTAGTGTCAGTTTCACACCCTGGTATGCATGCATGCATGCAAGGTATGGGAAGGAGAGGGGAACTCTGGGTACAGAGAGCTTATTTCCCAGAGTTGATGGTCCTTTCTCCAGTGTTGATCCTACTGAATTGCATAGAGAATAGGTCTGCAGTGTTTAGTTAATGAACTAGTAGAGTTGTGGATTAAAAATACTTTGACCAAAATTTGCCAATGATTAGTCACTGAGCAGGATGTGGGCAGGACACTTGAAGGGATTTGGCTAATTACATCTGCTCTTAAAACCTGTCAATCTTGGCTAATAAGAGCTAGCCAGAGGAGAATGAGTAAGGTGGATCACTGTGGGAGAATATATCGCCAATTGTCCTCAAAGGTGTGCCCTTTCAGGCTATCCCTGGATCCACTACTACCCAGTGGCAAACATCTCCTTTTTGGACAAGGTGGTGGAGCTTCAAGCATGCTTAAAGGATACAGATTACCTGGACCCATTTCAGTCTGGCTTCATGCCTGGGTTTGGCATTGGTGGGTGACTTATACTGAGGGAGAGACGAGGGGAGTGCGACTGTGTTGGTTCTCTTGAGTCTCTTATATCCATTGAGACCAATGGGAGTGGCAGGGTAGGAAGCCAGAGAGCCCAAAAAGTAGGCGGAGCCAGAGCCAACTACACGCAGAGCCAGCTAATTCTGATTTTGTCCCTATCCTCCTCCCTGCTGAGTTCTACATGGATCACACTGAGACTAAGGAGGAGGAATTGGACAAGCTGGGCCACCTGCTGGACTGCTTTTTAATAAGAAGGCAGGCAGGTGGCTGGGGGCTGGCTGAGGGCAGACTGAGGTTGGTGGAACAATGCCCCATTTACCCTAATGGACCATCCTCCCTTGAATCTGGTGTCCTCCTGGAATAGCTGTGAGGTGGGGATTGGAGACACAGAAATGCAGTGGTTCTGCTCCTACCTGCAAGACAGCTTCCAGAGGGTAGCACTGGGGGACTCCTGCCCTATGGTGCTTGTGCTGTAGGGTACTATCTTGCCCCCCCCATGCTCTTTAGCATCTGTATCAGGGATGAGGGAACAGATAGCCATCCAAATGTTCTTGGCAGACTATAACCACAATGGAATCCAACAACATCTGGAGAACAACAGATTCCTCACCCCTGATCTGTGTGAAGCTGCTGGGGGAGGTCATTCAGGAATTTAGTTCGAAGGTGTCACCAATATCTGAATGATACCCAGCTCTCTCTGTGCCACCTGAATGAGGTGTGGCCGTCCAGGTGCTGGACCAGTTAGGGGAAGGGCCATAGCTCAGTGGTAGAGCATCTTCCTTGCATGAAGAAGGACCCAGGTTCAATCCCAGGCATCTCAAGGTAGGGCTGGGAAAGACTCCTGCCTGAAACCCTGGAGAGCTACTGCCAGTCATTATAGACAATACTGAGCTTAATGAACTAATAGTCTGACTCGGTGTTAGGCTATTCAGTTCCAATGTTCCTATCTGGAGGCGGTAAGTGCTGGACCAGGGCCAATAAACCAACTCTGAGTTCTGACAAGATGAAGGCACTGCTGGTGGGTGGTTGCAGTGTCTGGCTTAAGGCAGGAAGGTGTAAGGCAGCTTGCTGTCTTCTTCCTAGAAGAGACATTCCCTCTTTCATGTGAGAGAAAGGGAGGATGCTTATTGCAAAGCAATGCCTTCTGCAATACACATATGCATTTTTCTTCTGTGCAAATGTATGCAGATTTGGCCATTTGTTATATGAAGTGGCTAAAATTCCTTTAATCCAGCAATGGCCCTAAAGGAAAAGATGGCAGATTCTTCCTTCTCAGTGACACTGCTGCCAGGACTGTCACTTCTTGCTCTGCAAACAGTGGTGTTTTACTTTGCGGGGCTCAGTCTTGCAATAGGTGAAGGAACAGGAACATAGGAAGCTGCCTCCTACTGAGTCAGACCATTGGTCCATCTAGCGCAGTATTGCCTACACTGACTGGAAGCAGCTATCCAGCATTTCAGATGGGGTCCCTCCCAGCCCTACCTGGAGATGCTGGGAATTGAACCTGGGACCTTCTGCATGGAAGGCAGATGCTCTGCCACTGAGCTAGGGCCCTTCCCAAAATAGAAACAAAAGGTTCCATTGAGCATGTACAGAGTGGGCATTCAGCACTGTAGCTAGCTGCTATACATCTGTCTAGGTCTCAGGATAGGTCCTCTGGCATGGTCTGAAGGAACATAAAGCCACTACTTTGCTGAAGCTAAGCAGGTGTGGGTCTCCTCAGGTGGGTGACCAACTGGAAACCACACGTATACGCCACCTTGAACTGCATGAGGGAAGAAAGCCAGAATATATAAATATAAGGTAATAAATATATTGCAGGTCAGAGAATGTGGCTGCCTAGCAAGTTTGAACCGCAATAACCCTCTTTTTAGTACTTGCGGTTACAGCTGCATCTCCTCTGTCAAGAGCCATCACCCTCCACCATTCAGCCTTTTCCCACTCTTCAGAGATATGATTGGTGGAAATGGCCTCACTCACTGGATCATCACCTTGTAGCGGTGAGTGGGCTTGCATGTTCCAATGAACCCTATGAGCGATGCTGTCGGGAGTCATGTACTCCCAGCAGGATCACCCATGGCAGTAAGGTCAAGCAAGAGCAACCAGACAAAGAATGATCCAAGAATGTCCTCAACGGCAGAGCAGGCAGAGGATAAGAATGTGTATGTTACAATGGCTGTGAAGGCGGACGAGGCTGCACCAGATAAAAGACTTCCAATCGTTGTGGTATCCATGCCATTGGATCAAAGCCTTTTTCTGTCAAGATTGTGTGTTGATCGTTGTGTGCCAGTCTCCCCACATAAAACAAATTCACGCATAGGTGTCTTCCAACCAAACCAAACCAAAAGTCCCATGGCGATCAGTGAATGGCGACAGGGGTAGGACTGTGAAATCCGGAAGCCCCTAGTCATGGACCAGCACGTGGGTGGTGGATACAGACTCAGTCATCCTGGCTCAAGGACCGGGGCAGTTGAGTATCCATGACTGAGCAGTCCTATTCAGGATCCACTCTGCTCACCCCGTATGGGGAGGGGTCTAGAAAAGGTGCCCTAAACATAGTCTGCCTCATCTCTCTCCCTGACAGGATTACCGCATCCAGTAGAGTCACCACTTAGTGGTCGCAAGAGATAATTGAATTTTAGAACATGGAATATATGGACATTGCTGGACAATACAGATAGTGAATGTCCTGAATGCAGGACTGCCATCATCATGAGGGAGTTGAGACGTTTTAACATTGACATAGCAGCACTCCAAGAAACTCGAAGAGCAGGAGAAGGACAATTGAAGGAAGAAAAAGGAGGTTACACCTTCTTCTGGAAAGGACTGCCTGAACAAGAACGACGAATACATGGAGTAGGCTTTGCATTAAAAATAATATTGTGAAGCTCTTGTCAGAAGTTCCTACTGGCATTAATGAATGACTCTCAACTCTCCGGTTAAAACTTGGCAAAAACCAGCAGGCAACTATTCTAAATGCTTATGCACCAACATTAGATGCTGAAGACATCAAGGAAAATTTTTATACCCAGCTGGACACCATCTTATCCTCCTGAGCGATTTCAATGCAAGAGTTGAGTGTGATTTCGATTTGTGGCCAGAAACCATTGGGAAAGGAGTTGGCAATTATATTTTCGGCACCTTTTGAAGACTTTCCTCTTTCAACAAGCCTTTTAAGTTGAGACCTATCCCAGTCTGCGTCTGTGTTGGAATTGTTTTTTAATATGTTTTTTTTAAAACTATGTTTTTAAAACCTTTTTAAAAGGTGTTTTAAAAGCTTTTTAAAAAAATGTTTTTAAAGTTGTTTTGTTTTGATGTATTTTAGGCTCTGTTTTTATGACGTTTTGATGTGTTTTTAGTGCTTCTGTTTGCCACCCTGGACTCCTGCTGGAAGGAAGGGTGGGATATAAATCAAATAATAAATAAATAAATAAAATAGCAACCTGAATGGAATTCTTCTTCTGACTAAATGTGCAGAGCATAATCTTGTTATTACAAACACACACGTTTGCCAGAAAAATAAATTTAAAACATTATGGAAGCACCCTTGGTCGAAACACTGGCATCTCTTGGATTATGTAATTGTCCATGCCAGAGATCATCGTGATGCACTACTCACTAGGGCCATGATGAGTGCTGATGATTGCTGGACATCTAGATCACAGATTAATTTGATCCACTATGGCCATTAATATTGTTCCTCAACATAGGCTCCAAGGAAGACAACCAAGGTGTAAAATGAACATCCACCCCCTTCAAGATTCTATTAAGTTAGCTTGCTTTCAAACAACTCTCAAGAAACATCTGCCTACGGAACAACATGAAAACGTCGAGGAGTTAAACTGAAGACTTCCATTATTGCAGCATGTGAACAAACTATTGGATACCAAACTAAGAAACATCAGGATTGGTTTGATGAGAATGATAGTGAGATTGAACATATCATTGACAAGAAAAGGAAAGCCTTCCAGATATGGCAGAAAGACATTAACTGTGCTGCTAAGAAAAAAATCTATGCCAGTGCAAAGGCTGAGATCCAGAGAACTAGAGAACCTAAGAACGCCTGGTGGATAAAGAAAGCTGAAGAAATCCAGCATTTTGCAGATGCTCATGATGCACGCATTTTTTTTAATACCACAAAGGCCATCTATGGACCAACAAATTATGGTACAAATCCCTTATGTTCAATGGATGGTACCAAACTTCTTAAGGATAAAGAGTCTATTGGAAAGAGTATTACCATGACCTCCTTAATCGTAACTCTATTGTGGCTGGTGAGGTTTTCTCACAAATTCCACAACAACAAACTAGAGACGAGGTTCCAGTATCCCCTAATTTGGATGAAGTCAAATGAAGAATAACAAAAATAATGGACCTGATGGGATTCCTGCTGAAATCTTTAAAGGTGGGCCTGAACTTACACAACAACTTCATAAGCTCATGGAAAAAATCTGGATGAGGGAGCAGATCCCAGAAGACTTTAGGGATGCCATTATTATCACTCTTTTTAAGAAGGGTGATAGAACAGATTTTGGGAACTATTGAGGCATCTCTCTTCATGTTACTGCAGGTAAAATCCTTGCAAGGATCCTCGCAAATTGCCTCTGCCAATCTCATAGCAAACCCGCCCATTTCTCTCCCTAACTTCTGCGCTCGCCTCAGAAAGGACAGCCGATAGAGAATCCGATTGGCCAAGCTTGGCTGTCAATCGGGACGGCTCAAGCCAGGCCCTTCCTAACTCCGTGGTACAGCCGCCTTCTCGGGAGCGGACTTGGCGTCGGTTGGCGCAGAGGCGTACTAATCTTCTCCTGCGTCCCGCCTCACCCTCAGGTAGCCCGGAAGATGGCGGCGGCGAGGCCAGCTGTCGTTGCTGCTGCCGCCGATGTGGTTGGCTGGGCTGTGTAAGGGAAGCCGAGGGGGGTGGGATTTCCCTCTTCCTCTCTTTTTATTGTTATTACTATTATTTTGGCGGGACCAATGCCGGGAACAGGCGAGCCGCGCGGACTGAGGGGAGTCGCAGTGGGTGCCGAGAGGCCTGGCCGCGGGCGGCGCTGAGGACTCGGCGAGAGCCCCTCGTGGAGGGCGGTGGTGCCCGGGCGGGATGCGGGGTAGGCGCCGGCGGCGGTTCCGAGGGGCCAGCGGACGGCTGGACCGGCTTCTGTCCCTCGGGCTCGGACTCCTCTTCCTGTTGCTGGGCGGCGGCGAAGCGGCCCCACTTCCGCAAGCAGTTGCTGGTGAGGAACCCGGGAAGGAAGGGGGGGAGGGGGCAATATCGGGTTTGGACCCAGACTTTGCTCGTATTTAGGGTAGTCCCACTGACAGCAGTGGGGCTTAAGTTGTTAAAGGTTGAGTCAAGCCCCATTATTTTTCATGGGGCGACTCTTTACGTAGGGCGGCTGTGTATACGCCATACTTTTAAAGCACTCCCCAGAGAATCCTGGGAACTCTAGTTCCCAGAGCTACAATTCCCAGCACCTTTAACAATACACTTCCCAGGGTTCATTGGGGGGGGTACTTTAAAGATATAGTGTGTATGTGACTAATTCACAGCTCTCTGTGTAAAAACTGAGACAGTGTGAGACTTGGGAGATTGGGAAGTGCCTGGGAGTGCCTTGTGACACCTTAAACACTGAAGGTTGTGGCTTTTTTGGGGGGAGTGACTGTAGGCCCACCCTGTTAGTGGGCTGTGTGTGTTGCATATATATAATTATTTTCCTTCTTCTGCCCTTCCTCCAGTGAACCCAAGGCAGCATACTCTATCTCTCCCTCCCCTATTTTATCTTCACAACAACCTTATGAGGTAGGCTAGGCTAAAAGTGACTGACGCAAGTTTACCCAGTGCAGTTAGGCAACTTTAAACTTTGGAGTTAATTGTGTTATTGGGGGGGGTGGCTTTTCTTTAGATGATAACATATTGCTTCACTTACTTCAAAATATGGTAAGCTAAGCCTGCTGAACTTGGGGGCCCTCCTCATTCTGCTGAGAGGGGCCCTAGCCTTTGCCCCCAAGGGCCTGTCCTGATGGCGCCACAGACTCAGTGAGTATTGTGACTGAATGGAAGTGTGAACTTGGGGCTCCTCAGGCCTAGTCCAACACTCATCCACAAACCACTTTGGCTCTGTGTATGTCATTATTTATACCTCACTGTTGATGTACGTGGTACCTTACAGAGTTACATAGATAATGTAGAAAAGTCCTTGCTCCTGAGGAGAGGTTACAATGTAATGTACAAAGTAATGGGGAAACAGAGGGAGAGAGAAGAATGTTGGAAATGCTTTGTCTTTGTTTATGTAAGCTGCTTTGATGAGAAAAGTGACTAACTGCTGAGAGGAAGGGCGGGATACAAATTAAATAATAAATAAATAAATAATAATAAATAAATAATGATAAATAATAAAATCATAATAGTAATAGATATAAGAGAGAGTCACTGAGAGATACAGATGTGTGTGCATTCACACACAGACATTAATAAAAAACCGGAGCTAAAAGGAAGGTTATATTGTCAGTTGCTGCTGTTTTGAACAACCACCATGCTTATTTTCTATGCAGACGTGAACATTGTGTAAAAGTATTGCAGACCTAATGTGCCTCTTGTATTTCATGGCCATTTGGCCCCATTTACATTTTTCTACTACTAATGTATGTTGGTACATGAATATCAACCAGCTAGAAATAACGATTCATACCTCTGATGTAGTGAAAATTCATGAAAATTGCCAGTGTGGTGTAGTTAGAATGTTGGGAGACCAGGGTTCGGATTCACACTCAGCCATGAAGCTCACTGTGTGATCTTGGGCCAGTCACTGCCTCTCAGTCTAAACCTACCTCACAGGGTTGTTGTGGGGATTAAATGAGGAGGGGGGAATGATGTATGCCACTTTGAACTCCTTGGAGAAAGGTGGGATAAAAATGCAATACATGAATAATAAATATTGTTAGTTTTTCAGATGCAATAAGGCACTTTGTCCATCTCTGTGTACCTGAGAGATCTCAATATATGTGACCACCAGTTTTCATAGATAACCATAATTAAATTTCCTCCATACGAATAAGGAATTTCCTTTTCTTGGAAAAAATTTTTTGTGTGCTAGTTCTTATTGTATAGATGACAAAGTGTATTTAAGAACATAACTTAAGAGCGGCTATGATGGATCAGACTAAGGGTCCTTCTGGTCCAGCATCCTGATTCTAGTAGTTCTGAGGTCTTTCTGAAAAGCCTTCAAAATGGACATAAAGACAACAATGATGTTTGTCCCCCAGCAATTGATAGTCAGTCCTCTGAATCTGCTGATAGACCTAACCTTTATGAATTTGTGTAATCCTTTTAAAGCCATCCTTGGGAACAGTTACTGGCTATCACCACATCTCATGGATGTAATTTTTATAATTCAGTTAATGTTATGTAAAGAAGTAATTCCCAGTGGTGTCTTGAAAACCAATGTTTCTCTTTTTTTTTTTACAATAATTTTTATTCAAATTTTCATAAGACATAGAAAACAAAATCATAAAACATTCAAAGACAAAAAACAAAACAAAACAAAAATGATTAAACAAAAAAAATAAAATGTTGACTTCCCATTTGTCACATATCAAATCAGTTATAGGTCTACAATATATAACAATCCTGTCTCTTAAATCATATTATAAAATCACTTTCCTCCAGTAGTTATCTTAATTAATCATCAAATCTCATAAACATTACTTTATTCTTTCCACAAAAAGTCAAAGAGAGGTTTCAATTCTTTAAGAAATATATCTATCAATTTTTCTCCAAATAAACATGTCAATTAATCCATCTCGTTAATAATTATAATAATCTTATTGTCATAACCATAGTCCAAATAAACATTTCGATTAATCCATCTCATCAGAATCTGTTAGGTCCAATAATTTCAATAGCCATTATTCCATTATCCCTATTAGTTCCATCTTCCATCTTCAATAGTCCTGTTAAGTCCAGTAATTTCAGTGTCCAATCTTCCATTATCAGTATTCCATAATAATCTTGCTGTTGTAGCCATAGTCATATAATAAGAGTCTGATGGGAATTTCCTCTATCCCAAATATTTTCTTGCCATCCATTCTGAATAAGTTGCTGAAATACTGTTGTAAAGTCATATCTGTGTTCTTCTTTTTTACAAAATGCACTGGCTCATCTCTTAAGAGTTTTTCCATTGTCACATGGCTGCAGTTAATTCCATAGATTTTCTCTATATCAAGCTCCATCACATCATTCCAGTCCAGAAGATTATCCAAGCCATTGATAACTTTATCTCTAATATCTTCATTAATTTCTTCAGAGATAACGTTAAATTCCAAACAGTAGATTTTATTTCTAAAATCCATAAACTCCAGATCTTTTTCCAATTCCACATTTGTTCCAATCTCCAGGGCTTGTATCTTCCCTTTATTTTTTCTTTTCTCATCTCTGATCTCATTCTCCTCTCTCACAGGATCCCCTATTTCTTTAAGCTCCTGCGTCATTTTGCTCAGTTCAATTTTCAGCTCCTTACTACCCTGTCGCAGGGTTTGTTTCGTTATCTCAATCTCATCCATTATTTTCTGAAACATAGTTACTTCCAGATTCTCAGCCACTTTCTTGATTGCCATTTTTAAAACCACGAAAACAAAGCAAAACAAAAAAAGAAGAACCACTTCTTATTTCAGCAACAATTGGGTTAATATTCCAGGCTTGATGACATCACAGTATAAACAGAGCAACCTGCCTTATCTCTCTATGTTCAAGAATGCAAAACAAATTTAGTTCCCAGCATCAAAACAGTTAGTGGCGTCGTGAAGAAGCAGATTCGTCAAAATAAAATAGACCAAAAAGAGAATAGTCCCAGACAATATAATATTCCTCGGAGTAGAAATCAGGAATAGAAATCCCTCTTCTGTTTATTATCTTTAGAATGCACTTCCAGGACAGCTTTTTGCGACAGAAACACAGATAAGCTGTTAATTTCGTGAATAACAGAAAAGAGTTATATCTCACCCAGAAGTTGTCCAAAGCCGATCAATCTGACAAATCTCCTTTTGCTGTAACAATTTAAACCAAGTAAAAAAAATAATAGAAAGAAGGGTGCTTGCCTGTTAGTCCGTTCTCTCTTTAAAGAAAAGATAAACGTATCGCTTAAGCAGATAGAGCTTGTTAGAAAGTCCGTCCGGCATTGTTGGCTGGACCTTATCTCATAAATTAATGAAATCCAGTCCTCCCAACAAAAACAGGCTTTTGAGGTTGATCTCTACGTTTCTCCCTGCCCGGGAGAAATTTCATCAGTCAAAAAAAAAATGTTCTGACTGATTTATATCTGAATAAGCTTCTTTTGAGGCGGGAGCCCGTCCCAAAAGCAGGCACAAGCGAAGTCACCCTTCCCGGAAGTCGAAAACCAATGTTTCTCAAGGGACAAATTGCTTCACAGGAAAGTAAGACAGTTGGATCTGTTTTGCCCCCAAAAAATCTGTAGTGTGTGTATATTTCTCAGACTGTTAATGTGTTATAACTGCTCAGGCTATAGAATTGTCATTGGGCAAGACTGTTGGAAGCGCACTGGAAATTAAAGATACATTTTTTGTTGATACAGATGGCCTTTCCCCCATATTTTTTCCCAAGCAATTGGGCTCTTTTAGTTGCTTCCAGCAAAACTTCCTCCAGACCTCTGTTGAGGGTATCGATGTAAGGTTTGTGGACTAAGAATGCAACATAGGCACAAAACATTTGCCAATGTAAAAAGCACAGCGGATCACTCTCCTTGACAGAAGGGGGATATCTCAGTTTGAGATGAGTAACATCCAGTTGTGTTTCAGGTGGTGGTTAGGGGTGTGTGTAAGTAATAGTAGGGAAGCATGATGCACAGTAGCTGGACAGTAGCTTTCACTTCGAATACATTCAGAGCTTCTTGTGTCCATAAAGAAATAGGAAGTGCATTTATCTTGAAACTGACAAAATTGGGCTGCTGTCTGTTTCCTGATATTTTTTTTGTTTTTTTACACATTTTCCCCTCACTGTTTGGAAATTGTAGGTGAAAGTTCTAGCTTCTCATAAATCTCCATTGTTGCCCTTTTTGTATCATTCTAGGTTTAGGGATAACTTTAAATTTCAACAATATCGACATTGGGCTGCTCATAGTCTGTATAGGGTATTGGACCTTGTTGCTAATGGAATCCCACTTATGAAAGCCCAATTGCAGGCTGGTTTGCTTCCCATTCTTTTAGGGTGGATTCAAGCCAGGCAAATAGGCATGCTTTGTCAAACATATTTACGTGTGCATGGCTCTGTTCAAGGTTTAACTCAGTTTGAAAAACTTCATATGCAAAGTGGTAGTCTGAACGGGTGATCTCTATGCCTTACAACACCTTCCTTATTAAGAATGAGGGGATACTTGATACCCTATGGGAACTTTGGTAGGTGGATCTTGGGATGGAAATCTCAAAAGGAACATGGAATGCTATTTGGAGTTAGCCTGCCATGAAAACAGTCTCTGCCAGATTGCGATAAACAATGCTTAAACTGATTTATAGGTGGTATTGTACACCTGTCAAATTGCATTGGATTAATGCTTCTCTATCATCTGATTGTTGGAGGGAATGTGGGCTGCTTGGGAGTTTCATACGTGGTGGTTGTGTCCTGTGGTCCAAACCTTTTGGCAATGGGTGTTTCAGGAGGTCTTCTCAGTTGTACTTATCCCAATGGACCCAGGGCTTGCCTTAATCTGTATATTTCCAGATGAGCTTCTGAGCCTTACCCATAAAAAAATCATTTTGTTTTTTTAGCAGCTGCTTGGGTTGAAGTAGCACATCATTGGAAATACTCATCTCCCTTTACAATGGCAGGTTGGTGGGGAAAAGAGTGGGCTTTAGCATTAGCAGAAAAGTTCACTGAGAGCAATTGGTCATTAAAGAGGGGTGAAGATAAAAGAGACTTTTAAAGATGTCTGGTATCCTTTTATTGAATATGTGGTACAGAAAGGTGGAATGATATTGCCACCATTGTCACAACAAACATTTTGGTTAGACATAATTCCGGGTAATGGGTTGACTTAGTGCTTATGCTCATTGTTGATCTCTTACTGTAATCATCGGGAATTGTATTTGCTTTACATAATGAGGAGTTTTGGGGTTGTGAGTATGGGGTTGTGTTATGTTATTGTTATATGAAATTTCATTCAATAAAAATGTTTTTTAAAAAACCAAAACAAATATTCCCTATGCTATTTGTTTATTATTTATTTTATTTTATTTAAAATATATCTATTCCACCCTTCTACCCTGCAATAGGGCACTCAGGGCGGCTACAATAAAATAGCACGCATATATAATAAAATACACAATAAAAACACAAACATTACAGTAGATTAAAATGCATAAAATACTATTAAAATACACAAAATGCATTAT
Organism: Rhineura floridana; assembly: GCF_030035675.1. Taxonomy (NCBI): domain Eukaryota; kingdom Metazoa; phylum Chordata; class Lepidosauria; order Squamata; family Rhineuridae; genus Rhineura; species Rhineura floridana. Next base: position 16,060,365 of record NC_084496.1, read on the forward strand.
GCATACACATACATAAAATGCATTATGCACACACACACAAACATACATACAAGTATATATGTGCATGCACATATAAAAGAGTGAGAATAAAAGAACTTAAAAGATAAAAATAAAAGATAAAAAACTTTAAACAGTGTGAGGCTGACCTGTCAGTCCCAACCAAAGGCTCTCCAGAACAAAATAGTTTTTTACAAGTTTCCAGAAGACCATCAGGGAAGGAGCAAAACGGGCTTCTTGGGGCAGAGAATTCCAAAGTCTGGAAGCCACAATTGAAAAAGCTCTCTCCCGCATGCCTGTCAATCTAACTTCTTTCATTCTAGGCACACAGAGGAGACCAGAGGCAGATGATCTTAAATCCAGGGTAGGAACATATGGATGTAAACAGTCCCTTAAGTACACTGGTCCAAGGCTGTTTAGGGCTTTAAAGGTCAAAACCAGCACTTTGAATTGGGCTCGGAAACAAATTGGGAGCCATTGGAGTCGATAAAGCACAGGGGTGATATGCGCCCTGTGCCACACTCCAGTTAACATTGTGGCTGCTGCATTTTGGACGAACTGTAGTTTCCGAATCATTTTCAAAGGCAGCCCCACGTAGAGAGCGTTAAGTAATCAAGCCTCAATGTCAACAATGCATGTGTCACCGTGGAACTTCCAGGAACGGACGCAGCTGGTTGACCATTTTGAGATAGCCAAAAGCACCCCTGGCTACCATAGCCACCTGATATTCCAGCAGCAGGGCAGGATCCAGAAGAACTCCCAAACTGAGGACCTGCTCTTTCAAGGGGAGTGCAACCCCATCCAGATAGGTTGCAACCCTATCCCTGGGGCAGTTTTTCCCTTGGCCAGCAACACTTCCGTCTTGTCTGGATTAAGTTTCAGTTTGTTTGCCCACATCCAGCCCTTCAGGCACCGGTTTAGGATGAGCAGTCCTACCTTGCCATCAGATGGAAGGGAGAGATAGAGTTGAGTGTTATCAGCATATTGACACTAAGGCTACAATTCTGCACACATTTACTTGGGCAGTGGGAGTGAGCCCCATTGAACAAAGTGGGACTTCCTTCCAAGTATACATGCATGGGACTGAGCTGCAAATATAACTTCCATTGGTTTAATCTAGAAAAATTGTCACTCTTCTGGTTTGGTACAATGGTGATCAGATGTGAAGGAGGACAAGGTTGCAATCCCTTTAATGGATTTAGCAGAGAGTATTTCAGCAGGTATAGCTTCTCTCACTTCTGTATGACAGTTCCCTCAGCTGGTTCAGAATGTTGTGTGTGAGGGAAAGAAGCCGTACCTGTTGAAATTTCCTCTGATACACTATTTTTAAAGGTAGAAAAACCTCATTCTTCTTTTCATCTGGTCTACCAGAGTCAGTATTTACAGTCACGGAAGTGAATTAGAATCTCAGTTCAAAATGACAGGGAAAGTCTGCTCAAACCAGGTGGTCAAAGGGCACTTTCACATGACACAGAAAAGCACCTTTGAGCCTTCTTGTATAGTGTGTACGTGTGCTGTAATGTGGAATAGAAATAAAAAAGCTGTGTTAAAACCAAATGCACATTCTAGCTGGTGTGTGTGTGGTGTCTGCACTACAAGAAATATATATATAAAGCTTTTAGTGTTGTATTTGGGAATCACCCAAGTTTTATTAATGGGTAACTGATCCATCTGAAGTGATCCCGAGAGAGTTCCCAGAAAGGTTTGATTATGGAGAAGATGGATGGTAGAGTTGCTGTGAAGAACTCTGGAAACAGAAGAAATCTTTGGAATAGTTGAAGTAGCAGTATGCCTCTAAACTTGTGCAGAGAGCTTTCCCATTGGTATGCAAAAAGCACAGTCTGTAAGAGGAAGATGAAGAGTAATATTACACACTCAGTCTAGAACAGAAGTGAGGAACCTCCAGCTCATGGGCCAGACTTGGCTTGCCGTACTTCCCCATTTGTCTTGTGAGTCTGTTTTCGGGAAGCCATGGCCACCTGTCCTACACCCGATGTCATACATGACATCAGGTGTGGGGCAAGTAAGGGCAGGACTTCAAAGGAACAACCCGGAGCTTAAAGTGAGATGCCAATTGTTCCTTTGCTGGATCAAGGTGTGCTCCCAGCCACCCATCAGCTGATGACAAGTAGGAGTGTGCCTTGCTCAAGGAGGGGGAAGTGGTTTCCATTCAATAGAAACTGTTTCCCCTTCCCAGTGCTGCCCTTTAAAGTCTCCCCAGTCAGAGGTTCAAAGGTGCAGCACGAAGAGTCTTACGAAGGGATTTTGAAACAAACGTGGAGGTGCAAGAATACCAAGGGACAGTGAAGTAGATTATTGGTGGTTGGTGGGAAAGGGAATAAGAGATGGAAGTGCTAAGAATATAGGAAGTTGTTCTTTACTGAGTCAGACTATTGTCTATCTAATTCTGTATTGTTTACTGACTGATGCGGATCTCCAGTGGTTCACATAGGAGTCTTCACCTGTCCTACCTGGAGGTGACAGGAATTAAATCTGGAACTTTCTACATGCCAAGTATGTGCTCCTCATTGAAGAACAGCCCTTCTCTGATAACCATTAAATGTAGGAAGAATCAATGGAATAGCTGAGCAGACACTACTTTACAATAGAGTAGCCAACATGGTGCCCTCCCAATGTTGTTGGACCCCAAATCCCATCAAGCACCATCCAGCATGGCCAGTGGTCAGGGATGATGGGAGTTGTAGTTCAAAGATACCTAGAGGGCACTGTGTTGGCTACCCCTGCTTTACATGATGAGAATGTGTATTCTACACAGTATATTGTATTGTAAACGACAACTGATAGAAAGTTGTGTTTTGTAAGATAAACTGTAAGAAGGGGAACACAGGTCCAGAAGCAGTAGATCTTTTATCATTAGTAATTCTTTCCCAAGTGTTACTTTCTCATCTAAACTCACTTATGCACCCACAGTCTGTTGTCCAAGGTGCAGCATCAGATGTGCAGTGGGGCTTATAGTCTCTCAAACAACACGTTCATGTCATGCTAAAAGCAAAGTTATCCCTATTCTTTGTGTTACAGGCCTTGACGGTTTTGGGTGGCTTCTCTCCAGATTTTAGATGTATGTAACTGCTATGACCCACTGCACTTGAGTTCAATGTGGTGTTCTTCCTTTACTGTGACTTTCATCTTGGGCTTGGCATTCATTGTACACTGCAGAGTCCCTTCCTGCTTACTGTCTGTATAATCTTTTTTCCTCCTCTGTGCTGCTCCACTTTGCATGTATTCTCGGCCACTTCTATTTGATTGTATAGTTTAAGCTTACTTTTTCCCCTCCCATGTACATCTAACTCATGATACAGTGTAGGCTTAATTACTCAGAATTGGCTCTCTAGATTTCTTTTTTAAGACTTCTGCCAACTTGAATTATTTCAGCCCATTTCAACAATAAGATTTAAAACCCACAACATGAACTGTAAAATATTCAGTTCACAATGTTCTATATTAAAAACTGATTAGAAGGACTTGGATATGGCTATTAAAAACCAGTCCAAACGGTAAATCTTATAGCAAGGATGGGGACCCTATGGCCCTCCTGGTGTTGCTGGACTACAACTCCCATAATCCCTGACCAATGGTCATGCTGGCTGGAGCTGCTGAGAGTTCCACACCTGTTACATAGCTGCTGAGAATCTCTTTCTATGCCCTTGCTATTTAGACATGGCATGAAGATATTGATGTAATTAGGAGGCCATCCTTGGTTCAGCTTAAAGGTGATGCTGAGGTCTATGTGCATCTCATGTACAACTTTAAAATGAGGGGTATGTACAGCTCAAATATTTCTGTGAATGTGATTAAGGAGCAAATAATATTTGTAATATTATGGACCAGTTCTAATGTAACCATGGTTTCTTTGAACATGAATAAGCCTTCCTGAGCTTGGACCCACATACTTCCCCCCTTCCTTCTGGATTCCTACATTGAGCAGTGGGTTGGACTCGATGGCCTTATAGACCCCTTCCAACTCTACTATTCTATGATTCTTTTATGTGCCACTTCTGAACTATCCACAATTTCCTGAGATGTCCAAACTCAGGTAACAGTGGCTTATTTAAACTATGGTTTGTGATAACAAGTCAGGATAAGTCTGTAGTTTCAGATTTTGACTTGTTCTCACACTGTAATGTAAAGTTCACAATGTACGCAAACCACCATTCCCTACATTTCAAAAGCGGGATAGTTGAATCTTCTCCTGTGTTGCATGAAAGATGGGAAGGGGATAGTGTGTAAGTAGAAGGCTTGGACAGACTTATTTCTGCTACACCTGAACTGGGGCTATATACTGTATTGCTAGGATAATTACTGGAGTTAGGTTAGAGTTGGCACATTAATTCATCCTCCTCCCAGTATACAGAAGAATTGTTTTCTTATACATAATACACGTATATTGAAAGCTAACTCTTTTGTATTGTAATCACTGTATCTCATATAATTTACCAAAAATGTTCATGTACAAAGTATGATTATCTTGAAACTCTACTGCAGACTGTCAAATCTTTTTCATTTACAAAGGCTTTAATTTCCCCCCAGTAGTTCTTGCAGCAAACCTGAGGGGAGTTTGTTAATCAAAGCCACACAATGAGAAGCTATTTAAAGCTGCTTCTCCTGCCTCCCAGCCAACAGTAACATTATTTTCTGTTGCGCAAAGTCAAGAGTCTGCAATATACTGCTGCAGAGGAGGTTCTCAATCTCTTCTTTCATTGAGAATAGAAACTGCTGTGTGCTTTGTGGTTATTGCAATGTTAGGAGGACCATGTGCTTTTATAAACATGGATGGCAATATACTAAGGAGCCATGATTGGCTGTGACTATCCAGCATGTATTCATGCACACATCTCTTTGGATGTTGTCTGTTACGAAATGGACATGCTGAAAACTGAATGTGGAAATTGAAGTGGGCTTAAATTTTCTGGGCAATAATATTCCCATTTCTGTATTTAGAGAGTTCATTTGTTCTTTATTTTATGAACAATGCAAGTTTGTGTCTGTAGGTGCAAGGTTACTTTGCGTTAATACAGGGTGCTTCTTTGGTTTACCATCTCTGCATCAGTTTAGGGATGCAGTGAAGCAATTAATGGAAATATTCCAGGAGACTCATCAAAGTCAAATTCTGAGCATATTCCAGAAAATATGGAATAGAGTAGCATGAGAGTCACGTTTCAATAAATGTACAGTTTTATTTATTCTTGTGGATGGCTTTGTTTTTAATGCATTATTTGCTCCAAGCTTGTGAAATAGGGCAGATTACAAATCAAGTTTCCACCAGGGCTGTGGAGTCGGTACGCCAAACCTTTGACTCCGACTCCTCTATTTTTCTACTGTCCGACTCTGACTCCACCCAAAATTGCTTCTCGTCAATCAAAATTTATTTGGAAGTTGGAGTCGGTACATTTCTTCCGACTCCGACTCCACCCAAAATTGCTCCCAACTCCACCCAAAATTGCTCCCGACTCCAACTCCACGACTCTGACTCCACAGCCCTGGTTTCCACCTAAGTGGGATGTGCTGTTTGGCTTGGCAATAATCACTTTTCAATTTTCTGCCCAGCTGTTTGTTGGGCAAGGAGAACAGTTGCTTTGACAGAGAATAGCAGTTCCCCAAATTCTCCTTGTGATCATTTGCTAGGACTCTTAAGTTGGTCCAGTGTTGGTCCTATATATGGGCATAGCAAGGATAGGAGCTGTCTTATCCTGGTAACTTATATTTTTGCAAGTTACAATACTGAAGGCTTCCTTCAGCTGCATTTTGCTAGCTATGTTGCAGGTCGGATTTCTGCTTTTTGTCTAGATTGTTTTCTTAGCTGCTATGCAGGGACTTCTTAACCTTTCTTTTTTTTCATTCTGTCTTTGATAGTGCGGTTACAGAAAATTCATTGTATTGAAGAAGAAAAATTGACCTGATTCTTCCGATGTTTGTGTCTGTTCACAGGAATCAGGAAAGCAGAAGTGAAAATGAGCATCAGCTCTTCTGTGGTTTTCGTAGCTGCTATTGTGGTTGCTTGTGGTTAAAGATTATAAAATACTTTTGTGACCTAAATGCTTAGCTCGCCCTGATGTCATGAGCCTCACAGAACAGGCATGGGGCAGTGAGAACAAAGAGGAGGCGTAGGACTTTGAGTGGGAAGGAAACATCAGTGATGTGTCTTCAGGCATGCAGGAGTCTGCAAGCTCCCACTCTCTAGGCAGTGACAGTCTGCAAGCTCTTGCGCTGTAGCCTATAGATCTAGTTACCAGTGAGGATCCCCATCCCAGGCAGGAAGATGTTTCTCTGCCTACCTTTCACCCCCTTCCTTTTCCTGCTCCGCCATTGCCACTGTGCAGCCACCCTCCTGTTGGGGAGGACCTCACTGAGATGATCCAGTCACCCTCTCCCCAGACTCGTAGAAGGTGGCGCCAGCAGTCTCAACGGGCTCTCACTATCCCTCTGAGAAGGAGTGCTTGTCTGTATGTGTGCTCCCTGCAGTGACACTCAGTCCACACAAATAGGGTGCCCACTCATCTTTACTTAACATCAGTAAGGAGGTGTGTCTAGTTGCTGTGACAACGTCTTAGTGCAGTGTAGTCGTGCCTTGCTAATCCTAGTAATGAAGCTGAATCCTGTGTAATCTGTAAACTGATTCATGAAGCAATCTGAATTGAAATTTTCCATTAAATCTACTAAAGAAAAACACTCCTCTGCGTGTCTGACTTCAGTGGATTTGGGCAGGAGACCTGAAGATATTGCAGTATTTATATTGGTTGTGTAAAATAATAATAATAAAGCAACATGATTGTCTTCAAAACATGGTGTGTTTTCAAGTAAAAGTCCTTGCTATTTTGCATTTGCTACCTTATAGACATTGTCAGCTAGAGTTTTATGTAACTTATCCGTAAGTGTAATGCTCCATAGTCAAGTGGAAGCTGGAGTGAGTGCCAGTTCAGCAGCTCTTGGGCTCAGTTCAGATAATACATTAAGCTGTGGTCAAGGATTGACTCTCTTTTGGTCTGATATCTGAATTGTCAAACCAGACCTGTGAACCATGGCTCAAAGTTGCAAACCCTGGCATATGTTAACAATTGCTGGGCATGGCAAACCAAAAGCTTGCAGCCTTCTGTCAGAAGCTGCAGCACCATGATGTTGGAAATGAATTTATGAACCTTGAGTGCTGTTCAGATTATGAAAGATTACGTCGACTTGACATCTTTGAACCATAATTTTCTTGTTATATATTTGGAAGCTCAAATCATGGTTTGGGTTCTAAATTGCATGTAGCAGAAGCAATGGCTTAGTGTGATGTCTTCATTGAGCCAGAGATTCAGCCTAATTGCCAAAGTATATTAAATTAGTCTGTGGTTTGAACGAACTTCACAACAGGTTGCTGAAAGTGACTGACAAGGTTGTGTGAGAGACAGCTGTGTGATTTTATGTGTTTACTAATCCAGTAAAATGGCTGACTGAGGCTGCAACACATTTATGAGGTAGTAAGCCTTGGAGAAAATGAAACTTATTTCTGAGTAAACATGCATAAGATTGCTTTGTTACTTTGATCTGGCAACCTCTGTGTCTCTGGACTGTGTCAAACGTCTACATTGCCTGGTATAATATTCAGTGCATGTAACCCCTCATTTCTATGCGTATAGAACAATATTCTGCTGAGTTTGCATTATTTATTTATTTATTTATTACATTTATATCCTGCTTTTCCTCCAAGGAGCTCAAGGTGGCCTACAAACATGGTTCTCCCACTCCTGATTTTACCCTCTCAACAACCTTGTGAGGTAAGTTAGACTGAGAGGCAGTGACTGGCCCAAAGTTACCCAGTGAGCTTCATGGCCAAGTCAAGTGAGAACAGGTGATAACTCAGGTTGTAATCAACCTTTCAAATAAATTCACAAATGTTAGTAGTTTTTAGTCTTGCTTACCTGCATATGCAGTGCCTTGCAAAAGTAATCAGACCCCTGACCAATGCTCTCATATTACTGAATTACAAATGGTACATTGTAATTTTGTTCTGTATGATATTTTATTTTGAAACACTAAAACTCAAAATCAATTATTGTAAGGTGACATTAGTTTTATGTTGGGAAATGTTTGTAAGAAACATAAAAAACTGAAACATGTGGCTTGCCTACGTATTCAACTCCTGTGCTGTGGAAGCTCCCAGTTTACACAGATGAAAGAAATTGCCCTATCGCGGACACAGTTACCTTACCAGTGACCTCCACCTGGGAACCATTAAAGTTGCTGTCGCGTTGTCTGGATAAAACCCTCACTGTTGAAGGATCATTGGTCAGGCTGTTGATCTGAAGGAAAATGAAGACAAAAGAGCATTCTACAGAAGTGAGAGATAAAATAATACAAATGAATATATTAGGAAAAGGGTACAAAATACTATCCAAGTGTTTGGATATACCAGTGAGCACAGTTGGATCAATAATCGGAAGTGAAAGCTGCATCACACCACCCAGGCACTGACAAGAAAAGGTCTTCCCTCAAAAATTGGTGCTCGAACCATGAGACTTGTGAGAGAAACTACAGAGAGGCCAACAATCACTTTGAAGGAGCTACAGAGTTCAGTGGGTGGGAGTGGAGTAATGGTGTACCAGTCAACCATATCAAGAGCTCTGTGTAACACTGGCCTGTATGGGAGGGTGGCAAGAAAGAAGCCTTTACTCAAAAAGTACCATCTGAAAGCACGTCTGGAGTTTGCCAGAAAACATGAGTGTGCCCCAGCTGTGATGTGGGAAAAGAATTTGTGGTCAGATGAGACCAAGATAGAGCTTTATGGCCAAAACTCAAAGCACTATGTGTGGCGCAAAGCTAATACTGCCCATGCCCCACCATCCCTACAGTGAAGTATGGTGGTGACAGCATCATACTGTGGGGATGCTTCTCATCAGGACTGGGCATCTTGTTAAAATTGAAGGAAGAATGGATGGAGGAAAATACAGGGAAATACTGCAAGAGAACCTTTCATTCCACTAAAAAACTGAAGCTTGGGAGGAAATGCACTTTTCAACAGAGCAAGGATCCCAAGCACAAGGCATTGGAGTTGCTCAAGAACAAAAAGATGAATGTCCTACAATGGCCCAGTCAAAGTCCTGATCTTGATCACATTGAGAGTCTGTGGCACTCTTTGAAAACTGCTGTCTACAAGCGATTTCCAACCAACCTGAACGACCTGGAGCGAATCTGCCAAGAAGAGTAGGCCAAAATCCCTCTGATACTGTGTGCAAAGCTGGTACATTCCAAAAGACTTAAAGCTGTTATTGCAGCAAAAGGTGGCTCTGCCACAAATTAATGTGTGGGGGTTGAATACTTATGCAAACAATGTGTTTCAGTTTTTTGTTTCTTACAAACATTTCCCAACATAAAACCAATGTCATCTTACATTAATTGATTTTAAGTTTCAGTGTTTCAAAATAAAATATCATACAGAATGAAATTACAGTGCACCATTTGTAATTCAGTAATATGAGAGCATTGGTCAGGGGTCTGATTACTTTTGCAAGGCTGTACTTACATTAGTCTTCTGCGTCATGTTGATGGTGTGAAAGAGAAAAAATTACACACCCTCTTTTCCAGTTTAGCAAAGAGCCTGATGCCTCTTCAGAGTTTTCTAGGGAAGCGGCTGTTGATAAGCCTCTTGTATTAAAATACAAATCCTGTGTTGTATCCAACATGAATCTATTCTAAGTAGGACTAATTGAAATTAATGGACATGACTTACTTGGATCCATTAATTCTCAGCGTTGCATACAAATCCCTAGACTGAACTTTATGCTCATGTGTGTTCTCAGTAACTCGGAATTACCCTGAAGTCTCTCTTGCTCACTTAAGAGAATGATCATTCTTTTATTTTGGAACTGTTCCACACTGCCTTTAATTAGCAAACTTTTTCCTATTTTTAAGGATAGCTATTTAAAGTGTTTCATTCATTACCAAGGTTGGGAAAGAAAGGCATCATAGGTTTTCAGTACAAAAATAACTAAATGTAAGGCCTGATGAAGAACACAATCAGCTTTGGAAGGTGATGTGAGATTCCTATGATACTATGTGTTACCTAGGCTCATTGTGTTTTCCAGAAATAGTCCTCAGCATTTGAATGGTTAGATAATAAATATTAAAGGGTGAAATCCAGTGGTATCTGCCTGCAGTGGAACAAACATGTTGGTTTAATGGATTTGCCCTCCGACCTGCAGCCCCCTCTTCACACCTACAATCTTTAGTGGAGGGTTGGAGAAGGGATGAGGAAGAGATGGAGAAATGTCATTGTGCAAGTAGATGTCCTTCTCTTTTGAGAGCCTTATGTTTATGTTCTCATAAGTTTAGAATTCAGAAGCAAGTACATTAAGTCTGAGAAACAATGTTATGTATTAATATATTAACTAACTTACAGCACAGTCCTGTCCATGTCTGCTCAGAAATAAGTCCTGTTGAATTAAATGAGGCTTACTCTCAGGTAAGTGGGGCTAGAATTTTAGCTTTTTTCTTTCCTATCAGAGATCTAGTTGCTAGTACAAATGTTGCAGGGAGGGCTTATCAAGTCAAATACACCCATCTATTAAATAATGTGTTAGCATAAGGTTGGAATTAACAGCTGTGATGCTTTTGTTTGTTAGAGAGGCCCAGTGACATGGCTGTGGGTGAGACTTAATTGTGGCACATCCTTCCCTCCCTTGTTCTAGCTTTGCTTGTCTAATTTCTAGCTTTGCTTGTCTAGCAGTATACTCATACTAATGGATCTCAAATAACGAATAATTTGTGTTAACTGCTGTCCCTGCAGATGCAATTGTGGACATACATTACACCTGTATAGAGAGCTCATTTTTTCTTTCAGCATATTGTCTTCCTAGTTCATTCCTTTACTCACAGGGGTATCATTAGTGTAATGTGACTTGATCATGACATTAAGGACTTTTATATAAGCTAACTTTTTAAACTAGTTATCGCTGATCTTTACATGATGTAGTGAAGTAGTTATTGGCAGTAGTTTAACTTCTCTGCATAGAAGTTGCCTTTGGGCCCAAAGAGCTTGGTAACCCCTGGTGTAAAAGGACACCTCCATTGCCAGATGTAATCACACAACATGGGTGCTTTGGTAAGGAGCAATGCTCATACCACCACTGAAAAAGCTCTATCCCAGGTGCTCACCCATCTCCTCTCAGAAGATGGGGGAATGCATTTAGGCCTCTGATCTTAACAGCTAAGCCAGGTTTATATGAGAGTAAACAATTCTTGACATATCCTGGTCCTGGACAGCTTGGGACTGTGGAGTTTAAAACTAGTGTACTTTACAACAAATGAAGAGAAACACCTTTGATATTCCTTTACTGACTGGGCTATATTATGTATAGAAGCCTCTAAATTGAGCCCCTTTAGGAAATAAGTGTTGCAATATAGCCTTGTATCAGAGCAACCCTAATGTAATGTACAACAATATATGAGAGAATATTTTACTGTAATCAAAGAAGCAGCTGATATTGCTTAGCAACCTGACTCTGTTGACAAGCCTGTTTGTTAGGTTGAGCGGACTTGTGTGTTTTGGGAGGTTCATGCTATTGAAGCTCAGACTGTAAAAACGGACAATACAGTATGCCTTCAGCTGTATTTGCAGTAGATGGTGCTGTTTTTTAAGATATTGGGGCATACTTGCTAGGGTGACAACTTAGAGAATCTAACATGCAAATAAGAGTGTGCAGGTTTGATTGACTGAAGATGTCAAGGGAATGATACTGCTAGGCTGCGATCTTCTACCTACTTACCTGGGAGTAATCCCCACTGAAATAAAAGGTATTTATTGCACTGTTAATAAATTGATGAGAGAGCCATTGTGATGTAGTGGTTAAGGTGTTGGACTACGACCTGGGAGACCAGGGTTCGAATCCCCACACAGCCATAAAGCTCATTGGGTAACCTTGGGCCAGTGACTGCCTCTCAGCCTTAGAGGAAGGCAATGGTAAACCTCCTCTGAATACTGCTTACCATGAAAACCCTATTCATAGGGTCGCCTATAAGTCAGGATTGACTTGAAGGCAGTCCATTTCATTATCAGTGAATTGATGGGCTGTGGGAAGGCCACTGTGAGAAAGGGCTGTGGCGTAGTGGTAGACCACCTGTTTTTGCAAGCAAGAGGTCTCGGGTTCAATTCCTGGCATCTCCAAGCAGGGTTAGGATAGACCCCTGTCTGAAACCTTGGAGAGCCGCTGCCATTCACCATAGACAGTACTGCGCTAGATGGACCAGTGGTCTGACTCTGTATAAGCCAGCATCCATTATCATGGACTGAGACTTCTATTTTTCCATCTAAGCTAGAGCCTATGTTTTCTGAACAAAGGAAAGGTTGCGAGTCAGCATTATTTATCTTTTACTTAAGAAGATTGTGTTTGTAATTATTTGTGTCTGAGGGAGAGGGTGGACTGGTTGATTCTCATCCCGCTGATTGCATTTATATCTTTGCTAAGAAATAGGACCACAAAACTATTCCTGTTTCACACATATTTTTAAAATACCAAACAAGGGTTAGGTGGCTACATTTGCTTCTAGTTTTTTGGGCATTGTATGGTTTATCTTGTTCTTACTGAACTAGTGGCCCACAGAACGGTCTGAAGACTCATGGCAGGATGCTGTTGTTGAAACTAAGCAGATTCCACCTTGTAAAGTGCCTGGTTAGGAACCTGGGAACCATATATGAACAGCTTTCCACCCCTGGGTGGAAGAGCAGGGATGTAAATATGAGTTGCACATTATTTCCTGTCAGTCATGGACTTGTGATGGTGAAGGGGTGACGTGAGTTCCCTCTTCTGTTAAATCAAATTGCAAAATGCATGTTTCAGGCAAAGATATACAATCCAAATGTTGAAGGCTCCACTGTGTACAATGGTCTCTCTTCATGACCATATATTTTAGTCTAAAGTTGGTACTTTTTTATAAGTATTAACATCTTGTGTTTAAAAAGTTACATGCATGAATGCCCAGATGGATTCAAGTCTCAAAAAAATAAAAATTAGCAGCCTTTCACACATACATTTCTTACAAAGCAAGCACCCTGTAAATGATCTGGGGAGTTGCTTTGACTCTTTGGAGCATAGAACACTTGTTAGTTATAGTGCATTGGTAGACAGAAATACAGGGCTGGAGGGAATTTCAGTGACAAAAGATGCTTATAACTTCTCTGGCAATTAATCACCAACATAGTTTAATTATATCAGAGCTCTTTCATTTTTTTGCCTCATTTTCCATTAAGTGACTTGTGACACAGCTATTGCTTTCATAAGCTTGTGTTAAAATCAAGGATGTTTTAAATTGGAAATCTACAAAACTTTCGCCACTTCTGTCTCAATGAAAAGCAGCACTGTAATTTTCACAAGAGTAGGATCTTCTGAACTGTTAGTTCATGTGTTAGCTTGGATCCTAGCATTATTTTTCATTGTTTTTGTCTCCCTCTTTATTACTTAAAAATATTTCTTACTACATAGACCAAAACCTTTTCTTTGAAAAAACAAGTTTATCAGTTTGTTGGTGTGCAGAGCGCTGAGCATCCTTCCCCATTATGTGCAATGAGTTTCATTTCTGCAGTGTCCTTTAAAAAATTGATTGCTTTTTCATGGATTGCAATAACTGTCTCTGGAAAACTGTGCAATAAAACTTGTAAGTCTATTGCTTTATTCAGGACACTTACGCAATACTGAAATATGCAGTTTGTATGAAATGAAAGTATCCAAACTATGGAATATCCACACAATTGATCAACGCTCACTTCAGCTACATTTATCCTTTTGCTGGATATTCCTGTGGTTCTTAGTGTTGGCATAATGCCCTATTGACATGAACTTGCATAAAGAGAGGTATTTCATAGCAGATGGTGTTTAAGTATTAGTAATTGAAGTGTGAATATTTTGCAAATGCCTGTCTTGTTGATAGACCACATATGCATTGAAGACGTTTAAGCAGAAATGACTGGATGAGCAAGGAGTACATACTTATATCCTTTCAATTGTATTTCTTATTCCTAGAGAACTTTTTGCATTTTTCAGCATCTTCCAGCAATGAAAGATATTGGCCATCTTCTGAGCCTGAGGTTTTTTTTTAGCAAATATTGTCAAGTCTTTGCCCAGAGCAAATTCATAATTTTGTTTAATATAAAATAAAATAGATTATTAATTTGGCAAACATTACCATAGACAGTGGTTCCTAACCTTTATAAGTATGGGGCCCCCTTTATAAGCTCAAAAATTTTCATGATCCCCCTCCCCCCAGGCTGGCTGCCAGGAAGGAAGGGGGAAAGCAGCCTTTCTTTGCAGCCTTGCTTCTTTTTGCTTCACAAAAAGCCCTCTCCTCTCGTTCTGAGTAAGGGCGTTGTCAGCAATGGTAGTGTGAGGAGACGGGAGTCGTTGATAGTAATCCCCTCTTCTTCCTGATATCTCCACCCTCAGCCTCCTTTGACATCTGCCATATATTTTATAGGCAGATGCCTGCCCTTGGTGCTCCTGAAAGACACTCTGGCATTTCAGCAAAAGTCCTCCCCTCTCATTTGGAGCAAGGGGGAGGTGTCATCTGCAGTGGCAGTGGGAAACAGACAGTGTCCAGGGAGTTAAAACTTTTTTAAAAAAATTAATAAATACTTCATTTCTTTACTGTTCGTGGCCCCTCTGGATTTCTTCGCAGCCCCCCAGGTTGGGAATCACTGCCATAGGAGAAGCCTATGTATGTTGAAAGAGTGCACTGAAATATTTGAAAATATGAGATCCTATTTTAATAATAAGCTAAGACAGGAATGAAGAACTTGTAGCCCTCCAGATGTTGCTGTAGTACAATTCCCATCATCTGTGACTATTGGCCACACTACCTACAGCTGATGGGAACTGGATTCCAATTACATTTAGAGGTCCACACGTTCCTCATCACTACTCTGTAGAATGGAACACAGGTTCTTTTTCAATAAGACTTTATTTAAGGAATTTGGTTTTGACACACCTCTCTTTAGGAATCATCTTTAAATATAGGAATTTTTCTGTGTGGTCAGTATTTTCCCTGCTTTTGTGGGCATCTGTGCCTCTCCTCTTAAATACCTTGTTACATGATCAGGTTTAGAAATGTTCATGTACACATTGCTTTAAATTCAAATGATGTGTAAGCGTGTCTCCATGTAGTTCCTTCAGGCAAACATGTCTTAAAATGAAATGAAATTTAAAGATTTTCTGTTTAGTCTTTCTCTTAGAATGGCAACTCTGTCATTTCACTTCCCATATTTTACTGTTCAGCAAAATCTTGGGGGCTTTTGTCTTTGAATGTGCCTGTTGTAACTTAATGTGACTCTTCTCTAGCTGGATTAACACATCTTGCATTAAAAATGACATTCTGTTCTCTGTGCCTCCCTTCCCTAGTTGACTTCTTTTAAAAGCTGTAGATATACATAACAACTTCCTCAAATTAGTTGCTGCATACATTGAGACTTCACTGCAACTTGAAGTTTAGAACAATTGCAGGATCTTTCTAAAAACTGACTGAACTTTTAAAATATTTACATCCCTCATTTGTATTTATGTAAAGCCAGGATAACTTTCAACAAATAAAACTATTTCTGGTATGTTTGTGTTTTTGTAAGCCGCCTTGAGGGCCTTTTGGCCATAAGGCGGGGTATAAATTTAATAAATAATAATAATAATAATAATAATGTGCATATCATACCATGATGGTGTCACACTTACTGTTGGTTCCCATGCCAAATCTGATAAAAACAAGTTGAGACTAATGTTATCATTTGAAACAAAGACTTGGTGGTTGCTTTGGTGGTTGAGTATCTTAAGTATTGGTTAACTAAGAATTAGTGCCTGAGCTTACTTTTTTCCTATTCCTTCCCAGTCCCTTTTCCTTTTGTGCTGTGTCTCTTAGACTGCCTGAGGGCAGCAACTGTCTTGTTATGGAAACTTGTAAGCTGCCCTGGGAGCCTTTTTTGCTGAAGAGTTGGATAAAAATGCCAGTAATATAATAATGTTTTACCTTTGTTTGTACACTCAGAACTTAATTTGACATAGAACAACTTCAAGCTTTAATTGCACTGCATTCATCAATTAATCAATAAAAGATTTAATTGCAGATTAGCTCCTTCTGCCACAAGAAAAGATGGGAGTGAATGTGCTTAGCATGTATTTATACCCAGCAAATAAGGAAGTCAACATTTGATGTCAACATTTAATGATGAACCATAGAGATATGAATTGCAAGTGCATATTAGCATATTAACTCTCACATGTGTGCATAAAAAGTTGATGACAAAATGACAACATTGATTGTCTAAAAGCCTGTGCTGGGTACTCGTAAGCCTTCACATTTGGTAATTTGTTTCTGGAGGAGAATGCAGTGTTGGATGATAAATAATATTTAAGGTGTTTTTCGGGGCACTGCACACTCTCACTCTTGTGCACACACACTCCTCACACACAGGCATTTTTGGTTTATAAGAGAATAGATGCGCTACAAAAGGGAGAAGGGGCGGAAATTAAAACAAGGACGTCTAGGTACCAATTCTTAGTTAAGATGAGCAAGTTTTGCTAGAAGCCAGAAAAGTAATTTGAGGTTATCTGACCAACCCTTTAAAAAGTGGCAGCCAGAATTTTATTCATAAAGATGTCATCTTCTTGTTAGTGGCAGCATGTCTTGAAATTGCCCGTTATTAGCATTACAACATACCCTTTGTGTTAGCAGAGAAACTCACAGCATCTAATGGGGTACATCATGGGGTTAAAAGAAGGGTGTTATTTCGGAAATGTGGTATCCATTATTTACTCATGTTATCAGGCAATGTAGTACCATCAGCTTCTCATAGCTCTCGATGCCAAGGGTTACTACCAAATCATATGTGGTCGTTTGGGTAAGTGTAGTCCAATAGTTCTTGGGCTTCACCTGCCATCATATTCCAGTATTTGGCTGTTTACTGATAATATCTATGTCGTGTGAGATGTGGGGCTTAGTTGTACTCTTGTATTTATGTTCTTTAATTATATGAATGTTTAAAAAAATATTAAAGAAATACTGTGAACAAAAAAGTGGAAGAAAAATGATAGCTTATTTTCAGTGGGTTGCATCCAATACAAGTCCTACTCAGAATTAGACCCATTGAAGTTAGTGAACATTACTAACTTAGGTTCATTAATCTCAATAGGTCTACTCTGAGTATAACTTAGTTAAATACAGCTGCTGGCTTTGTCACAAAAACATAATGCCAGAAATGCCAACAATGCTGAGCTTTACTACAGATAGATTGATTATTTTTATTATAGTCATAGACAGTCTATACAAAATTGTACAAGTGTGAAATATAAAAAAAGTAAAATAATGTAACTCTTATACATAATAAAACCAAGCAAGAAGTAAATAGGCTGCAGAAGTAAATAGGCTTTCTGAAATTTGTTTCCTGAAGTTAGCGTGAGTTGGCTGTATGTGTATGAAGCCATATTTATTTCAACCATTTTTTTTCTAGGGGAAGCGGCCACTACTGAAGCTCCCTTCTCATTGGTGATTCTTTCTGCTTGTAGTTTTGTAATCTTGGTAGTACTGCTTGTGAACTGTGTATCCTGTTGTAAAGATCAAGAGATAGACTTCAAAGTGAGTACAGGAGATTATTATTTGTATCAGTTTGCTATAGTAATCTGGTAACAATGACATATATTCTCTCTCTCATACTAAACGTCACTCTGGTTAGTCAAAATTAGTGGAGTTGGAGCTGCCATCTTAAGGTGGTTGTCCAGCTTGCTTAAATTACCTAATGTTGTAATTGGAAATGCTTCCTGAGCAGCTTATTCTGTTTGGTGATTTGCCTCCTTGCACTTACATATTTTCAAAGCAATTAAGGGTGGGCAGACTGAGGATGGATTTACGTATATTAAAGTAACTTCCCTGGTACTTCTGCTTGCTTGGGAGCATTCAAATAAATAGGGGAACTTTTTTTGGGGGGGGGGGTCTTGCCAACCTGTGCTGAGAGTCAAACTTTAAAACAACAGCGATTGAAACTGCACATAGATACGTAGCACTCTAAATCAGCATGTAATTTGCTCTGTTTTTCTAAGCTGGGGACCTGGCCTTGTAAACATTAAGTTAAAAAAATACTGAAATGGTCAGATGAAACATGTCCCCCTTTACTTTGAAGAAGTTGCCTTATTTTATTTAATTTTTTTACAAAAAACATCAGCACAAGAGTCACTGGGATTCAATTAAGAAAACAGTCCCTGTAATATGTGGGAGATTATCTGGGACATCTTCGTAATAATACCTATTTCAAATAAGAAATCTATGAGGTCAGATACGTAGCCAGAGGATGGAAGTTTCAAGGTACGGATTGACTTTGGGGGTTTGGAATGTAAAGAATGAGACAAACCGGATACTATTCTGGGAGTTTTCTAGCTGAACAGAGCTTGAGTGCTGAGCTTCAAAGGACCCCTTGGTATTGTCCTTCCCTTCCAGCCACATTAAAATAGCTAAATCACAGTGAAAGATTACACTTCCTGTGTGGGAGAGAATCTAGACTAGAGAATCTGTTATATACACATGGAACAACAGGAGGAATATTCTGATGGGTAACTTTTTTCCCTTAAAGAGGGATACTAATGTAAAACGTACACAGAAAATCCACATAGGTTTTCGAGGAAGAATCTGAGCAGGATCCAGCCAAAATCTAAGCTTAAAAAATCTTAAGCTAAAAAAGACAAATGTGACTAGTTCTGGAATTCTGTTTTTATTATTTATTTATAAAAATATAGAATCATACAACCATAGAGTTGGAATGGGCCTATAAGGCCATTAGTCAACCCTCTGCTTAAAGCAGGAATCCAAATTAAAAAAGCATACTCAACAGGTGGCTGTCCACCTGCGTCTTGAATGCATCCTTCTTAAAGTGCATCCTTCTTAAAGTGAGGTGTCCAGAACTAGACACAGTATTCAAGATGAAGCCTACCCAGTGTTGAATAGAGGGGAACTAATACTTCACACAATTTGCAAACTATATTATGTTAATGCAGCCTAAAATAGCATTTGCCTTTTTTGCAGCTACATTGCACTGTTGGCTCATATTCAGCTTGTGATTAACAACAATCCCAAGATCCTTCTGGCATGTAATATTGCTGAGCCAAGTATCCCCCATATTATAACTGTGCCTTTGGTTACTTTTTCCTAGGTGTAGAACTTTACACTTATCCCTGTTGAATCTCACACAATCTATGAGAGATTATGTGCAGTTATACTGTTAAGTTCATGCAACTAACCAACCTGAATTTATGATTATTTCAAAGAATTTTCAGCTGTTATCACTTGTGCAGCATAGTGTGTGAATAAACCTTTACTTCTGATAAACTTTGATGTATATGTATTTCATGCTATGTTGAGCTGTATTTTATATCTTCATGATTTTTTTAAAAAAAACTGATTTAATTTTTCTCAGCTTTTTCTCCTTTCAAATTAAAATAAGAAAAACTAGTGACCTGTGACACTTCCATGGGAGCTAATGATCTTTTTCACAGCAAAAAAGGGCTGTCACTTTGCTGCTGGAAATGGTTGTTAGGGCGGGGGAGAAACTGGGATCTAAGACTGTGTCTTCAGAGCCTGGTATCCCTTTTCTTCAAATACTTTTTATGATAAATGGACAGTGTTTGTTTGCTGCCAAAAGGAGTTTTGTTACCCAGTGGGTCCAGGAATCTGGGTGATTAGAGGACCCTGGGAAAGACAGACTTGGAGCAACATCTCCAGAGTCATCCTACCTATTGGCTCCTTTTGTTGGTTAGGGAAAGAAAGACTAGCCTGGGCCTACCAGAAATGCAGCCTGGGGGCATTCACAACCATTTGGAGGCAATCTCACTCAGGTGCCCCTCAGTGTCCATATGTAGGCACATACTAATATGTAAAGTGATAGTGAGCTTAATGAAATGCTGTGCAAAGAACAAAATTAAGCTTCCATTAATACAGTAACATGCTCTGCTAAAATTAAGCATTGCTGCAGTATACTTAACTTTTTTTCAGAAGGGATAATGTTTGTTCTTAAACACACAGCTGCAGCTTTTGTAATAGGGCCTACAGGTGTCCGATAACTTGAGAAGAGAAGACTGAGCTATGATAGCATTCTTCAAGTACTTGAACGGTTGTCACACAGAGGAGGGCCAGGATCTCTTCTTGATCATCTCAGAATGCAGGATATGGAAAAATGGTCTCAAGTTACAGGAAGCCAGATTTCAGCTGAACGTCAGGAAAAATGTCCTGTTAGAATGGTACGACAATGGAAGCAATTTCCTAGGGAGGTGGTGGGCTCTACAACACTGGAGGCATTCAAGGGGCAGCTGGACAGCCATCTGTCGGGCATGGTTTAACATGGATTCCTGCATTAAGCAGGGGGTTGATCTTGATGGCCTTATAAACTCTACTATTCTATGCTTTTATGATTCGTTACCTTGTTTCAAACAAGTGTTATGGGTCACACCAGGCACTTTGTGTAAATACTCTGCTGGTTTGAGTTTCTGAATCAGGCAAGTTCATCTTGTTCTGCTGACCTAATTACTTTTGTAGGAATTTGAAGATAATTTTGATGAAGAAATAGACTTTACACCACCCGCCGAAGACACCCCATCAGTTCAATCTCCAGCAGAAGTGTTCACACTTACAGTTCCCACCGTTTCTTTACCAGCTCCATCACAGTTTCAGCTTCCTACAGGTAAGATGTTCCCCCACCTGAGAGCCCTGCTGCCCTCCAAAGACTCATCTTTGATGCTTGGTCTTGTGACTGAAGCCTCATTGCAGTATGATTAGCAGTGCCAAAGCAGAATGTATGTATTTCCAGGGGGATCCTTTTATCCTCAAATATTTTGTAAGCAATCCTCATGAGGCTGAGGAAGTGTGGCTTGCCTAAGGCTACTTAGATTTCCTGGCTGAGGCAAGACTTGCACAGCTCACAGTTTATTAACTATTATGCTTTATTAGAATAGTGCTGTGTAACTGACCATTGCCATTGCTTCCAGTATCAAATCTCATGGAGTTGACTATCTGCCCTGGTTAACACCAGCATTCATCATAAAGCATTATTATAACCAGTGAAGAAACCAATGTGTGTGTCTTAGCCTTAAAATAGCTCTCATGCTCTTTTCTTATCCACTTTACACTAAATGATTGTCCTGGGATGCTGTGCAGTCTCTTAGATCTTAGCCATTAAACGTTTCGGAAAGTGTTAAATCCACATTTCAGAATAAGCTGTATTGTAGTTCACAGTGCAGTTTGTTCATTTTGTACGATTGTATTGAGTTCAAATCTGTCTTGTATGCTTAGTCAAATGCTATTTTAGTTGAGTTTGTGGCTATTTTTTTTTTTTAAAACTGAGCTTGTGTGGGGCTGTACCTTGTATTCCTTTTCCAGATGGGAATTGACTTGTTGGTATTCTAGGTAACATAGCTTCAGATGACTTTACACAACTAAATTACAGGAACTTTATAGCAGGCAAATGTGTGTATGCGTGGTGCCTTCTTGTAATCATGGGCGCTTGTTAGCATAAATGGATGACTTGACAAGAAAAAATAATTTTAAATTGCTGAGCCTTAGTGTTTATGCCCGCTTGAGAATAAAACTCATTGAACTGGGTAGAATTTAATAGGCATGGGGTTGAGATGTAATTGACACAGTGTGAATGGTTCCCTGTTGAAGTCAGATGAAACCAACTTCTTTGAAAAAAGGTGGACATGACCTGTGGGTGTCTGCTGGCTTCTCCTTTGTAGAGAATTTGGTTCTCCATCCCATTTTGAGTGTGCCACCTTGAAATATATACAGAAGCACAGGGTGGTAGTGGTGGGTGACAAGGATTTGTTTATCTACATAGTTATCTAAATGGGTAGCCTTTGTAAACCTGTACCATAAGGCCCTAACCATAGAAAGTGGATGGAGAGTAGGGAGAGAGTTCACTTGACACAAGCTGAAAAGGTAAGAATCCTGGCCATAACCAATGTCTGTTCGCTATTCACGCTCAGTGTATAGAGCAGTGGTGCTCAAACTTTTTTGGTTTGCGGTGCACTGTAAAACAAAAAATTTCTGCCGCACTTCGTGTACAAAATTAAAAATATACTAATATATTTTAAACTATGAATAAAAATAACTTAAACTATAGAAAACTATTACTTACCCTATACAAATGGGTTTCTTCTCATTTTTAAAATATACTTTCATAATATTTGAGGCACACCTAGCCACCTCTTAGGGCGCACCAGTGTGCCTGGGTGCACCGTTTGAGAATCACTGGTATAGAGGAAGAAGCAGATTTTTTTTACTCCAGATTTTTTAATGAACTTCAGAACTGCCTTATATAGTTGTTAAGAGAATGTTTTGAAGTGCTTGGGTAAATAGTACTGTTGTGGATGGTGCTACATGCAAGGTCGTACAGAAAAATGGAAAGAAAAAATTCAAGAAAAGCACTGTGCAAATCAGTTTGTTTTCTGTAATTAAATATGCCTCTGTATTACTGTAATGAACTATTATGCTTTTTTATACAGAATTAGTTAATTCAGTAATCAAAATATAAGAGTGTGGCCACTTTTTATGTATCCTCTCATTTTGCATAACAGAAGGATTGAAATCCCAAGTTGCCCGACAGAATCTCAGCTATATTCAAGAAATTGGAAATGGCTGGTTTGGAAAGGTAAGACTGTCTTGAATACTGTAATACTCAAGTTAACCTTCTGATGCCACAATGAAATAAAAACAGCTCTTGAATAAATTGTGAAGTGTGAGCTTGCCATCTTATCAGTAAGCAGCTTAAGGGGGTAATTTTTACTATTGGTATTTGAATTTCAAAATGGAGATTTTGATGGAAACTGGTGCAACATTATTTCTCAAACTCTTAATGCTAAAAGAATGTGTTTGCAGCAGCAATAAACATATTACTGCTTCCCTTCAGCTCTTCAAAATTGTTTTGAGTGCTTAAAATGCAGAAGCTTTCACTTAGAGCTGTAGGGTATTTACAGTTTTTTATACTGAAAATGTATCCCACCCTTCCATCAGTTAGCAGGATTTTTTTTTTTTTGCCAGAAGTGTGAGAGTGTTTACCTTTACCCACGCTTGTTGTTTTTTTCTCTGGGTTTGATAGAGGTTGTGGAAAGCCCTGAGGTGCCCTACTATTCTGAATCTTGTCTTAAAGCCCAGTGCTGTTCTATTCTGGGAGCTTGACATTTTGCTGCTAGCTGGGGGAATGTAAAATCTGCCAATTTCTGTGGTGGGGCAGCATAGAGAATGAATTAAAGATGTTGAGGCATCGTCATGGGCCCGACACCCATGCATGATGGGAACCTTGTGAGAAATAAGAGCCCTGTTCCTCCTCCTCCTGCCACATTGTGTATGAGCACACAATGTACCAGTTTATTACAGGAAATTGGAGATTTGTGTGCAGCTGTCTTCTATTCTGCTTAATCAATAAAAGGATAGCAATCTGGGAGGTACAAGGAGGTTTGCCATTCCCCGTAACAGCTTGGTGTGGTGCCCATGCTCTGAATGCATAAAGCTCCACTTTCAACCGTTGCCCATTTCCTGTTAAATAATCTCTGATAGAAGAGCTAAGGCCTTATAGTTGCTGCAAGCCAGGATAGGTCATCGCAGGCTTGACAGACCAATGATTTAACTTTGTATAAGCCAGCTTCTGGCTCCTTCTTGACATACATTGTAGTTATTTTACTTGTTACCTCCTTGTTTTCAGAGTGTAACCTGAGACTTGGTGATTGTGTTTTAGGTTTTGCTTGGGGAGGTTTACACAGGCTCCAGTGTGGCAAGAGTAGTTGTAAAGGAACTGAAAGCGAGTGCCAGTCCCAAGGAGCAAGAATGTTTTTTGAGGCATGGAGAGCCTTATTTGTAAGTAGAATCTCAATTCCTTGTAGCAGTGCAAAGTAGGAGTGTATACTGAAGGTTCATCTTGAGAAACAGCAATGCACTCCTTGGTTTATCATGTAATAAATGCCTTTTAGCTGTGCTTTAGAATATTTTAACTGTGTTTCATAACATTTTTACTATGTATTAGAATATTTTTCATTGGAATTGTGCTTTGGAATGTTTTTAACTGTTTTAATATGTTTTTTCTTTTTGTTTGCTGCCTTGGGTTCCTTCAGGAGGAAGGACAGGATATAAATTCAGTTAATAATAATAATTTTCATATCTCTCACAATGACCATTGACAGTCTTATTCATGGTGGAGCCCCTCTCAAAAGCTTGTTTGGGAGGATGAAGTTAGGCTGAGAGGCTATTCAGCAAGCTTTTATAGCTTGAGCAAAGATCTGAACTCTGGTCTTTTCAGTCCATGTGGAGCAGCTGGTGTACTCTGCCATGCTGCCTCCCATGCTCATGGTTCTCTTCCTTCCTTCCAGCCTTGGGGGTGACATCACTTGCAGCAATCCCTTGTCCATTGAAAATGAAGTGTACTGTTGGAGATGCCTTGACTGACTAGCTCGTGAACCTTGAAGGAAATGGAAGTTTTCCTGACCTAAAAGCATCTCTTTGTTTCCTTTCCTTTCAGAGTTCTTCAGCATCCAAATGTCCTCCAGTGTACAGGGCAATGTGTGGAAGCCATTCCCTATCTTTTAGTATTTGAATTTTGTGACTTGGTGAGTAAATCCCATTTTATTGTAATAGCAGAGCTTGACATTTACTGGTTATTACTTATTTTTTTAAAGCATTTTTATCCCACTCTTAAAAAAACAAAAGCCACTAGAACAGCTTACAAATGTCAGTAACAAGACAGTCCCTGTCCTCAGACTTACAAACTAAAAGACATGACACAAATGGAGAGTGAGAGGAGGAGAAAATCAATCTCTGGGTTGCATTTCTGGGTTACAAAGTTCTTGTAATGACCAGGTTGGAATTGAAAGATGTCAATGAGAAGAGGGAGCCAAAACTTGCTGGTGTTTCAGCAGAGCTGGTGGAGAAGCCCTGCAGTCTGATCTCACACCCTCTCCACAGGAGATTGATGAAGTTAGTCTTTCAGCAGAGCTGATGGAGAGGCCCTTCAGTAACACGTCAGAAACTTGTATATCTACTTCCCTGAGAATATTGTGGGTTTGAGGGAGGAGCTCTTCAACGTTGCTTTCTTAGGATTAACTTTCTTTTTTGGAGAGTGGGAAGGTTAAAGGAAGAAAACATGCAGCCATAGGATTGGTTGACAAGAATGCTAGATGATATGGAGCAGCCTTCCCCAACCTGGATGTTTTGGTTTCCAGTTGCCATCATTTCTGCCCTTTTGGGCACACTGGCTGTGGCTGATGGGAACTGTAATCCAAAACATTCAGATGGCATCAGGTTGAAGAAGGTTGACCTGGAGATTTGTCCAGGGCTTAATGTGAATCAGTGTAGTCTACTTGGAGTTCATGTCGCCCTGGGCTCCTACTGGAAGGAAGGATGGGATATAAATCTAATAAATAAAATAATAAATAAAAATAGGTTCTGTAGAAAAAGTCAGATATCTGGCCAACCATCCCAGTTCAAATTAAGCTAGACACTGCTCAGAGGGTAAGGAGAAGGAATTTGTTCTAACACAAATTTCCTCATCAGCTGTGGTGTTTTTGTTTTACACATTAACACAAATGGGTTCCACTATTACAATCAGCTTTCACAGTAAATGTGACTATTTGCATTTCCTGGCTTGACTACTTCTAGCATTCCAGGTTAGTTAATTTTTTTAAAACACAGGCTTCACAATTGTGTGTAGTTTACATGTGTTTACTATAACAAACTTTTTAAGGATTTCTGGTTGTCTAGTGCTCCTGTAACAAGTTTTCTTTCAAAATCTTACTGAACTAGATGGGCTATGAATCTGGCTTAAGTTTACACTTATTTTGCAGTAGGTTTCTGGTGTCCCTAAGAGGTGTACAGTGCTAATCAGTTTTTAATTCCATTTCCTGGCCTTTGGGGGAGGAGGGGAGGACAGACCTTTTTCCTGTGAGAACCTTAAATTACTTGGCTACTTTTAGATCTGTTTGTACCTACATTCAGTCCTGCTTCTGATGTATTTAATACGTTTCCAATATGCTTTTGCATATGAAAGTTTTCATAGTTTCATGATTCTGTGAAGTGTAATGCAGGCAAGGATTTTTCTTGCCAGGATAGAACTCATTTCTATTATAGGTACTGCTGTAAGCTTTTCAGCAAAGGAACTGGTTGGCACAAACTTAACTGCTTTTAAATGATGGGCATATAAATTAAAATCCTGTTGCTACAGTCTGCTTCAATCAAACCAGAGCTTATCTTTGAAATAGAATAATGTGCAGGGCAACAGCTGCAAAAACACATTGCTACTTACAAGTATGTGAGATATGTGTAAGTTTTGTAAGTGAGAAGAGGAGTGGGATGTGACATTGGTGTTAATTGCGCGCCGTAATACATAGCCTTATTAACATATGCAGTTATAGCCACACTTACACTGTGCAACTTTAATAGGTATCAGACAGCAAGTACTTTTTCTGACCAGTACAAGTGGATGTTCATTCCCCCCCCCCATACTTTGGCACTTAACAGGCAGTGGAAATTGTGTCTAGTGGCAGTTATAAACCTCTAAGCAGCCTTTCCCAACCAGTGTGCCTCCAGATGTTGTTGGACCACAATTGCCATCTTTCCTGACCATTGGCAATGCTGGCTGAGGTTGATGGGAGTTGCGGTCCAACAGCATCTGGAGGCACACTGGTTGAGAAAGGCTGCACAATGGCAGTGGCTTTTTTCTCACTGAGATCATATATAGGAGTGTTGCTGGTTGTCCCCCAAGTTGGGGAGGCTCATTTGACATCAGCACAAAACTAAGCCTGCGCTGCTGGAGAATTCAGCTGGTGCCTTCAAACCTTTGTTGGAAAGTTTTCTTGGCCACCAGGCTTATGCAGACAATTGAGAAAAATATTTTCCATAATAATTAGCTAGTATGTATTTTGTGATGTTTTTATTATATTATAACTATTGTAAACTGCTTTGATGCTTTTTATGATATTGTGGTGTACAAATATTTTTATTAAAATAATTTTCCTAGACAACCAGTGCTATTACGCAAAAGTTCTTGCTTAGGGCTGATCTTCATTTGCTTTCTTCATAACTGTCTGTACCTGTACTTTTACCTACATGCTTAATCAAAACAAGGATGATCGCGTTTGGAAGAGGCAGGTCTCTACCTAAAAACCTCTGCATCTTGCCTGGTGGTGTCGCCAATGATGTAAAACAGAATTGATACACAGTACCTTGGTAGAACTGTGACATCTGATAGAACAGGCCACGCAGATGTGGCAAACCTTTGGCACTCCAGATGTTGCCGAACCACAACTCCCATCATTCCTGCCCATGGGCCATGCTTGCTGGGGATGATGGGAATTGTAGTTCAGCAACATCTGGAGCATCAAAGGTTTGCCACCCGAGAGTGTAAAATGTTCATGAGCTTCTCCTAGCCCTTCATAAAGTATAGCTGCTGTTTTTTCTTTAAAAAAAGCAATAGTGCCTTAGTTTCCTCTTATCTCAAATGATTGTGTAGTAACTTACATGGCATGTCTGTGGCAGTCTTCTTAATCTATAATTAACTAATGGTGTATCATTGCCTATCTTCCTAAGGTTGTACAAGGATAAAAATAGACTTATTAACAGTAATATGTTACCCAGCTCTGTGTGGTCAATCTTTTGTCAGCGCACAGAATTCCTTGTTGATAGAATGATGAATGAGAAACAAAGAATAATAAAATGGATGTAATATTTATATTGCAAGGCTGGCTTGCCGGTCAGCTGGATTTGCTTCTGCAGAAAGTAGCTTGTCGGGAACCTTTGCAACCAAATGAGAATATAAAGGTGGCAGTCCACCAGCTGATGTGTACCTCTTCTCCTTCAGAACACTCTATTTACCTTGAATCCTGCCTGTGCTGGAAGACGTTTTTGAACTGTACTGAATTCCAGATGTGGGTAGTTCATATATGGACAAGGGGAAGCTTGTTTTGTCCTTTAAAAAAGACTGGAGGGAGGGTTTAAAACTAACAGTTCACATCAATTACCTTTTCAGTTTACATGCCAGGATATGTCCTCTGGTTGTGGCCTGTTCTGGAGGCATCATAGAAACTTCACATCAGCCAGTAGCAATGTTGGGGCAGTCATTTTTCTGTACCTTAGAATGAACTATTTTCCCCAGGTAGCATGCCATCAAGTGGCTGTAGCGCTGCCTAGTGTCTGAAGGCAGGAATGCAGAAAAGCCAAGATCCAGGCTTCTCCTTCTGGTCCTCCTCAATTCATTCCTGCTTTCGTCCACAGGCATTTCATTACCTTCTTAGCTCTGCTAACCTCTGTCAGTGTGAGTCTTTCTGTGAGATATAGTGTCATGTGGAAGGGTGTGTTTTTGTGTTACTTTGCTAGGGGAGTTCCTTGATTGTTTCCTCCCTATTTTAGTGGGACTTTGCTGGTTTCCCCCCCCTTTCTCCCCCCTTCCACTTGGGGCTTGCAGCGGCAGCTCCGCTGGGGACTTTCCCCTTTCTTCTCCCCTCCCTTCCACTTGGGGCTTGCGACGGCAGCCCTGGCAGCTAGCAGTTCGGTTACAAGTGACAGCTAGCTCCCTCTCTTGCGGGGCTCACTGCTGCGGCCTTGGAGCTCTTCTCGCCTAGAGCTTGTGGCCACAGCTCTGAGCTTCGATCCTAGACCACAGAGGCCTCGCCCAGAGCTCATGGCTGCAACTCTGGGACCCCATCCCTCCTGGAGAGCTGTTTTTTTGCCTGGAGCTCACAGCTGTGACTTGGGGTCTTTGCTGCAGCGTCAACAGACGCCCTGTCCTTTCACCTGCAGTTTGCTGCAGCGAGACAGGCCTCAGAGCTAGCGGCAGCTAGTGGTGCTGTTGAGGTGGTGGCGGCAGTATTAGGCAGTCCCACCTCAAAAGTAACTGACTGATACCACAAGGCCTTTACACAAATCTTGTTCAGGACTGAGATCCAAGCCATCAAAGTGCAGGGTCTCCAAACACCACTCCAAAGCTACTGCTAAGCCCAAGTATGCTTCCACTCAGCTGACTGCCAGGCGGGCACAGTATGTGACTGCTCCTAGCTCTCTGGAAGCGTCATCCACTACTGTCATCAGTGCTGAGGAGGGGTCACATTTGGAAGTACCTGTTACAGGTCAAGAGAACTTAGCAGTGCTTTTTCACTGTCCATCAATATAATCAGATGGGGACTTTGATGGTTTTCCTGAATAGCAATTGGCACCTGCTTTGCCAGGCCCTCCTGCCTCCTTCTTCTTCCAGTCAGCCCGTTGTTGAGCCCAGGGTTCAGGTCCCTAACACTGCATATTGGGGTCAGTTTCCACTCCGGTTTGTCTGTTAGACACGTTAATCGCAGCACCCGCACAACAGGTGCCCTTTGGCATCTGCCACTCCACAACTAGGCACTCTGCCTCTTGCACAAGTTCCCTTGCTAGGCCTGCAGTTGACTCTGGGTTTGTTTCTTAGCTGAAGGATGTGCTGCTGGGCTCCTTTCCACAAGCCCAACCCCCAGTAGAGCTGCTCGTTAACCTTCTCCACATTCCTATGTTCAACCTCCTCCGACAACTCACACCAGAACCTCTGCTGTTTCCTCTGCTGCTCACCGTTGTTCAGAGGAAACTCGGGCGCTATTTCCAAATCTGTTCGACATCTCCAGAGGCAGAGCTCGAGGAGACGAGACAGACCCAGCAGATGCACCCATATTGCCAGAGCGTGAGGAGGATGAATGGAGTAGCGAGTCTGAAGTGGAAGAGGATTCCTCTTGCTGCTTCCTTGAGCCAGCTGATTTCTTGCTGCTGTTTCACAGGACACCGGACACCGTAGGCTTTCAGTAAGCTCCATCTGAACCTCCTCCTCCTCCAGTTAAGGGTGCCAAGATGCTGAAGACTCCCACGTCGGCTTCCCATTCCTGACTCTCTAGACAAGTTGGCAAAGGAAGAATAGGCTCAACCTCTATAAGCTAGAAGAGTCTCAGCCTTGGCTAATAAATACTGTTCCTTGGACACAGATGTGATGAATTGTTTGAAGATCCCGGCTGTTGACAAGCCAATTTCCAGTTTAGTAACCAAATCGTTCCTTCCAGAAGAAGGGGACTCCCAGCTTAAGGACCTGTCTAAACGGAGACTCAGTTTTGCACATCAGAAAAACCATGATGCAACTGCCTATTCTATCAGAGCCTTGCACTGTGTCCATATTCACCAGAGCTTCCATGATGTGGCTCATTGAGCTATTGGACAATCCCAATCTGGATCCTGTCAAGCTAAGAAGAACCCTGTTGAAGCTTCATAAGTTGGCAGCTTTTGTAGTTGATGCCACCCTGGATGTGACACAGTTTGCGGCTCATGCTACTTCTGCGGGGGTGGTAGCAAGGAGAATGCTCTGGCTCCGTCATTGGGATGTTGATACCACAGTCCTAGTCAATCTCTCTACTGCTCCATTGTCATGGCCCCTTCAGAGGACTCGGAGGAAGAGGAAGAGGCAGAGTTGGCAGACCCAGGAGAAGGAACTAGTGGAACCCCTGAGGACACAACTCTGGCTCTTCCCCAGTTGGAAAATGTCCAGGACGTGGCTGAAGCCCCTCAATCGGATTCTGGGCATGAACAGGAGGCTCCCCTCCCCCCTGCAGAAAGGAGACGCCAGCGAGTAGCACAGCAACAAAGGAGGAGGCCGGGTCGTTTAAGAACAAGCAGCTCGGAGCAGCTGGGAGACTAATCACGGGCACCTGGCTTAGGGAGTCTGTTATAAAAGGCAGTTCGTGCCTGCAGCAGACTGCTGACCATCGTCGGTTGTGACCCCTCACGTGTAACGCCGTTGCTAGCCTCTAGACCTTCGGACTGGACCCCTGGCTTTCTGAACTCTGCTTCCCTACCTGGACAACACTCTTGGACACTGCTACTGGTTAGTTTGTCAAGCCTTCTGCCAGCTGGCCTCCGTTATCTGCCTGGCCTTGACTGATTTATTGCCCAGCTAACTGTTGGGCGCTTCGTTACTGCCCAGCCCCCAGCCCTGAAGCTGACATTCATCTACAGACACCATACTCTTTGGAGAAGAGGCTCTCAGGTCTGTCTTGGTGGATCCTAAAGACAAGCGGAAGCCTGTTTTAGCCACAAATAAAAAGGAGGATTGGAGACCATTTAGAAGGCTTGTTCCATACCACTCTTTTCAGCCATTTCGAGGAATGTGTTTCGGAGTAAGGGACCGCAACTTTTGGCCCTCCAGGGGATCCTGGTCCACGTAATGCTTCCATGGCACCAGGGCAGGTCAGGTCCCTCCTCTTCCTCCTCTGGAAGAGCAGGTCACCAACATTGCCAATATTGACGCCATTCCGGTTGAAGGCAGATCACTTTGCCAAGACTTGGCAACGCATACCTATGAACTCTTGGGTAAGGGATCTGATAGCCAATGGCTGTCTCCGGAGAGATGTATGATGATCGAGGAAGCCATATGGTATCTTCTGGATATAGCAGTTATAAAACCAGTGCCACATATCAAATGCATCATAGGGGTTTATTCAATTCTGTTTGCAGATCCCAAGAGAGATCTCTCCTGGAAAGCCATTGTAGACCTCAAATTCGTAAACAGGTTTGTAAGGTATTGTCGCTTCGAAATGGAGTCTCTAGCCTCGATCAGAGTGGCTGTACAGGAGGGGAATATTCTGGGGTCTCTGTTGATTTGACAGAGGCTTATCACCATGTTCCTATTTGTGTAGCCCACAGACAATTTCTGAGGTTCACGTTTGGCCAGTACCGTTGTCAATACCGGGCCCTGTTCGGTCTCTTATCGGCCCTGAGAGTGTTTACAAAGATGATGGTTACCCTCCAGGGTATCCCATCTGCATCTAGATGTTCTTCTGGTCCGGGCAGACTCTGTGAACCAGGCAGTGACGCATGTGCATCTTACTCTCACAGCCCTGAGGGACCACATGGTTTTGGTCAACCTTGAAAAGAGTAGTCTCTCCCCCACGCAGCAGCTTCCACACTTGGGAGCTATTCTGGACACAACTCAAGCCACAGTCTTCCTATCCCTGGAGTGAATTGCAGCGATAAAAGACATGGTACACCTTCTTATGTACAGCAAAGCAGCTGATGTCATGTTGCTTGCAAAAGCTCTGGGCATGTTTGTGTCAATCGTTCATATTGTTCCTTGTGATCGTCATCACACTTGATAGCTCCAGTGAGCCTTATTGTCTTTTCAGTTGGATAATGCCAATTCCACACACTGGGAACTTCATCTTCCCTTCTCACTGCAGTCTTCCTTCCAGTGGTGGTCGTCAACTCGGAATCTCCAGAAGGGGTCACCATTCCAGGAGTCAGATAGGACTTTGATCACAACAGATGCCAGTCTTCTCGGCTGGGGGGCACACTTCAACTGCCGCTTCACTCAAGGCACTTAGTCCACATTGGAGAGAGGCCACAGCATAAACGGGCTGGAATAGAGGGCAGTCCATCTGGCCCTGCTTCACTTCCAGCCAATATTTCAGCTAACCCATGTCCTGATCCTCACAGAAAACACCTGTGTAAAATCGCATTTGAATCTGCAAGGAGGCACCAGGTATTGTGTCCTTCAGGCAGAGGCCACATTAATCTACAATTGGGCTGAGTGCCACCTGCAGTCTCTGAGGGCAGAACACCTCAGCAGGATCCTGAACATCACTGCAGACTGGCTTAGCAGGCAACAGGTGACTCCATGGAGTGAAAACTCCATCCGGCTGTGTTTCTCCTCCTTCAACAGCGCTTTGTCCCCCTGACAGTGGATCTATTTGCCTCGAGCCACAACACTCAGCTTCCAAGCTTCTTCTCAAGATACCTAGAGACAAAGTCTGAATCAATAGATGCGCTCTTCAAGCCATGGCTGGTCTTCTATATGCGTTCCCACCAGTGCCTCTGCTGGTCTGCACTCTGAGGAAGCTTTGGCGTGAACATGCTCAAATAGTTTGCCTTGCCCCATATTGGCCATGTTGCCTGTGGTTCTCGGATCTTCTGTCTCTCTCAGTCGTGGATTCTTGAGGCTACCAAAAAGGCCAGATCTTCTCTCTCAGGGTCCGACCTGCTTTTTCCAACTGGTATTGTTCCCATTGGTCTCTGGCCTTCCAGAGCCACCTTGCAACAAGGTTCTGTAGTTCCTCCGTAAGGGCTTGAAGATGGGACTCAGGCCCAACACCCTGCATCGCCAGGCATCGGCTATTTCTTCAATTCTATCAGCAAATCCTTCACAGGTTTCCATTGGGTCTCATTCTCTGGTTAAGCTCTTTCTGAAAGGTGCTGCTTTGTTCTTCCCAGCAGTGTCTCATGGCTTTCCATCTTGGAGCCTCCAGAAGGTGCTGCAAGCACTGCAGCAATCCTTCTTTGAGCCACTCAGAATGGTGCCCTTGCAAGTCCTTTCTTTTAAGGCTCTTTTTTATTTATTTTATTTATTTTGTTTTATTCAATTTTTATATTCTAATGGCCATCACCTCAGCTGGACAAGTGTCAGAGTTGGGAGCACTGTCTTTAGCCCGCCATCTCTATAAGGACTCTGTTGTTTTACGTGTTGGCCCATCCTTTGGACCTAAAGTAAGTTCAGTATTTCACTGTAACCAGGACATTGTACTGCCATTGTTTTGTCCCAGTCCTGTCTATTTAAAGGAGAAAGTCTGGCATTCCTTAGATGTCCACAGAGCCCTTAAGGTGTATTTCATTTGTACCCAGGACATTCAACTAACTGAATCCTAGTTTTGTATCTTTTCACCAAAGAACTCTAGGGGGAAAAAAGTCTCAAAGTCCACTTTATCTTGCTGGCTACGTGCCTGCATTACTTTGGCCTACAAGTCTCTTAAGCTTCCAGTGCCTTGCAGTATCACGGTGCATTCTACTAGATCCGCAGCCACCATGACTGCATTTGCAATGAATGCACCTCTCGCGGACATTTGCAGAGCTGCAGTATGGTTGACCCTAGACTAATTCATTAAACTATAAGATAGACAGTTATGTCTGTGCTGACGCCTCATTTGGGAGGTGTGTTCTGCAACAAGTAGTAGCTCATATTTAGGCAGCAGAGTGGTCCCTCCCTACTAGGGTTGTTTTGGTACATCTTACTCGATGGCATGCTACCTGGGGAAAATGGACCATTGGACCGACCATTGGTCTTATCTGAAAGGTGGTTTTCCCAGGTATCATGTTTTCCTGAGACAAGACCCTGTTGTATATATTCTGGGCTGCAGCTGCTCCTTTGTTTGTGCAGTGGTCTATTTCTTTTGTTGTTTCATATGCTCTCCATGTGACTGTTGTCAAGAGGTCTTCCTTCAGCCTCGTCTGGAATGACCTGAGGAAGACTGGAAGAAGCAGCCCAGGACTTGACTCTTCTACCTTCAGACATTAGGTGGCGCTACAGGCCACTTGATGGCATGATACCTGGGAAAACTATCTTTTAGATAAGAACACTGGTCCATTTTCCCCAGAGCACTACAGAAGACCCTTGCAGTTTATTCCAGAGATAGTCAACATGGTGCTGTACTGGTTTTTAGGCTTCAGCCTCAGCCAGCATGGCCAGTGGTCAGGGATAATGGGAACTGTGGTGTCCTTCAGATGTTGCTGGACTATGTTGGCTACTCCTGGATTCTCTCCCCAACTTTCCATTTGCAAGTTGCATTTAGCCATTCCCTAAACCTCTGGTAAATTGCTAGCTTCTAGATTATGTCCCTTGCTTGCTCTTCCTTTTGTGGATTAGGTATTTGCCTCTCTATTGGCATGGTGGATGTTGTAGTTTATCCTCCCCTTACTCCCTCCCCCAACATTCATGCATGCATGTACTTTACAAATGTATCCTTAAATTAGAGATATGCTTACTGGCTGTTCTCTGTTACAGTACTTGGGGAATTGTTGTATTCTCAGGATTTCCCTCACAATTGTGAAAAGTGACTCTTAAAGGAACTGCTAATCTTGGAATCTTTAATACATCTTTGTTTGCCAATTGACTCTCTGTCACTAAGGCTGCAATCCAATAATGTCTACTCAGAAGTAAGCATCATTGGGTTCAGTGGGACTTACTCCTAGGTATAAGTGTGTATTGGATTGCAGCTTTAGTCAGCCGTATCTGCTTTAATAGGTGTCCAGGGCTATTTACACCTAAACTGTCTAAAGCTGTGAAAGGATGTCATGGATTCTCCCCCCCCCCCAAAAAAAATAACTAGTAGAGCAATTACCCACCACAAGACCCACTTCCATCATGTCTATCAATATTAACTTTATCCCACCCAGTGATGTGGGGTGGAACATTTTCCACTGCCTTATTTTTCCATGGAAATTTTAAATTTCTTAAGTTCAATGAATGGATTCCAATTGCAAATGCAATGTTAGTGAAGCTTGACAGTTTTGAAGTTTTTAGTTTTGCTTGCTAAATACAAGTAAAACAGGCATGCAAAATTAGATCACTTTCTAGGGAATCATAACATTTTCTAATGCAAGCTGAATGTTTTCTGATGCAAATTACCCTAATTTGCATATTTGCAGAAGATCCCCACCCCAGAAAATGCACCGATCTCAGCCAGCTTAATGCTTGAGAAAAATGTTTGAAAAAATAAGAGAACCATTAGAGGAAATGGAAAAACATGTTGGGAGTTAGCAGAATTACTGAAGCTAACTGGGGCAGGCCTTATGAGTAACCCTGATGGGAGATCACTCAGATCCCCAAATTGAGAGTAGGATATAAATAGGGTAATTTATATTTTAAAAGTGTGAACGCAACATAATTCACACTTGCAACAACACACTCTTCAAGGAGCTGGGATTGGACCATTGGTCTCACCTGAAGGGTGATTTTCCTATGAGTACGGACATCACAGCGGGTGTTAGCTCCACCTATCGTGCGAAGGCAAGAATGTCTTTGAAGTCAAGACTAGGGGCGTCAGGCCCCTCCCACTCTCCAGTTCATTCGCAGCGAGTCTAAGGAGAAATATCTAAAGATACAAGAACAAGGCCAACCGGCCTGGCAGCAGGAAAATAACACAATAGTACCATGCATAGTAACATGACTGCAACATAGCGGTATAACAGAACTAGAAGTCTTGACTTCACTCTTAAATTTAAATATAATAGCGTAACAGTAATATATAACACATTAGAAAATATATAGTCATCCTCCAACTGGGAGGGTCGTGATGTCCGTACTCATAGGAAAATCACCCTTCAGGTGAGACCAATGGTCCATTTTCCCTATGAGTCCGGCCATCACAGCGGGATGTACCACAGCAGCCCATACAGGGAGGGACCACCCACGTGTTAATCCTTATTAAAAACCTGTTGTAACACTCGTCTGCCGAAAGAAGCGTCAGCAGAGGCATAACGATCAATTTTATAATGCCTTATAAACGAGTGTGGGGTAGACCAGATTGCAGCCCTACAAATATTGGCAACAGGAGCATTAGTGGCAAAAGCAGCCGAAGTGGCAGCTGACCTGGTAGAATGAGCCGTTATACTAGCTGGAACTGACAGCTTCAGGGACTCATATGCTAAAATAATGCATGCCCTTAACCAACGAGATAAGGTAGAATTAGATACTTTATGCCCCATAGACCTTGGATGAAAGGATACAAACAGAGACTCCGTTCTTCGAATCTCTTGGGTCCTAGACAGGTATGTCTTGAGAGCCCTCCGAACATCCAACGAATGCCAAGCCTTCTCGAGCGGATGGGTAGGATTCGGGCAAAAGGAAGGTAAAACAATGTCCTGGTTGCAATGAAAAACTGAATCGACCTTGGGACGGCAGGAAGGATCAGTCTTCAGCACAACAGAGTCCTTATGGAAGACGCAGAGGTGTCGAGCAGAAGACAATGCGCCCAACTCCGAAACGCGTCTGGCAGATGTGATTGCGATCAGAAACAAGACCTTGAAGGACAGCATACGTAGGGGCACAGACCTGATGGGTTCAAACGGAGGGCATTGCAAAGCCTGCAGAACCTTCGGCAAACTCCATGAAGGAAAACGATGGACAACAGGCGGAGAGCGTAGGGCGACTCCCCTCAAAAAGCGTTTGATGAACGGATGTGAGGAAATACGATCACCAGGAAAGGACACTGAGAGAATGGACGACAGAGTGGACGCATGTCGACGTAGAGTGTTGGGTCGAAGTCCTATCATAAAGCCGCTATGAAGAAATTGCAGCACCTGATGCACAATGGCTTGGGATGGATCATGGTGGTGGGACTGACACCACTTGGAGAAAGCCCCCCAGGTATGTTGATAAATACGAGTGGTAGATGGTCTTCTCTAGTCCAAAATAATATCAATCACTGCGTCAGACAGTCCAGCTGACCTCAAATGTCCCCGTTCAAACGCCACGCTGTTAGATTGAGCCAAGTAGGGTCCTGATGCAGTACTGGACCCTGGGATAGAAGGTCTGGCCTGACTGGTAGTGTCCAAGGATCCATCATTGACATTGCCAGAAGATCTGAAAACCACGGTCGGCGTGGCCAAAATGGTGCTATCAGAACCAGCTGTGCCCTCTCGGTTCGCGCCTTCCTCAAGGTTTTGGCTAACAATGGTATGGGAGGAAAGGCGTACAATAGACCGTCTGGCCACGGTGTTGTCAGAGCATCCACTGCTTCTGCTGTTGAGTCCAGGTATCGGGCAAAGTACCTGGGAAGCTGGCAATTGCGACTGGAAGCAAACAGGTCGACTGAGAGGGCGCCGAACCGACATTGGAGACGATGGAAAATGGCTGGATGAAGTTTCCATTCTCCCGGAAATATCTGTTGTCTGCTGAGCCAGTCTGCTGTCACATTCCAAATCCCTCTGAGATGTTCTGCTTTCAGGGATTGTAGATGTTGTTCTGCCCAGACAAAAATGAGGGAGGCTAAGTCCTGCAGGGGACGAGACCTGGTGCCCCCTTGTCTGTTCAAATGTGATTTTACACACGTGTTGTCTGTTCGAATGAGCACATGATCCAAAGGGAACAGAGACTGAAAATGACGTAGAGCTAAGTGGACAGCCTTTAGCTCCAGCCAGTTGATGCTTTGAGTTTGCTCCGTGGTGGACCAAACCCCCTGAACGTACTGGGAGTTGCAGTGGGCTCCCCAACCAATGAGGCTGGCATCTGTGGTTACAACGGTTCTGCGGGGTTCTCTGAACGACGTGCCCTTGGAGAGGTGTTGAACCTTGGTCCACCAGCGGAAGGAGAGGCGCAGTGCGGGGCTCAAACGAACTTTGCGATGGTTGGTGCTGACAATGTCCTGTTGAAACGGCAACAGAGTCCATTGAAGGTGTCGAGTGTGTGCTCGAGCCCATGGCACAATGTGGATGGTAGAAATGAACATCCCGAGCGTTCTGGCAAGAAGCATGACGTCTGCGGATGTTTGTTGCATCAGGGACCTTGCGATGTTTGTGATGGCAGTGATGCGATCTGGAGCCAAGAAGACCATTGCCTGCAGGGTGTCCAACATTGCCCCTAGATGTAGTAGGCGTTGGGTTGGTTGGAGATGGCTTTTGTCGAAGTTGACAAGCCAGCTGTAGGCCTGCAAAACATTGAGGGTGATCATTAAGTGATGATGAGCCAGCTCCTCAGACTTGGCCCGTATTAACAGATCATCCAGATATGGGTAGATATGAATCCCTTGGGTCTGGAGGTAAGCCACTAGGATGAGTAGCACCTTGGTAAACACTCTTGGAGCAGAGGAGAGGCCGAATGGCATCGCTCTATATTGAAAGTGCTGGTGGCCAAAAGCAAACCGAAGAAACTTCCTGTGAGCTATACAAATGGGCACATGGAGATACGCTTCCTTAAGGTCAATAGAAGCCAGGAAGTCTCCTTCATGCAGACTCTCCGTAATGGAATGGAGTGATTCCATTTTGAACCTGTGATATGTTACAAAACGGTTGACAAACTTGAGGTCCAGTACCGCCCTCCATGATAAATCTCGTTTTGGGACAGCAAATAGGAGGGAGTACACCCCTTCCGACCTCTCAGTTGTGGGAACTGGCTCTATCGCCGCTATGTCCAAGAGGTGGTGTATAGCTGTCTGCATGATGTTGTGCCTGGCTGGTGCCCTTGGGCAAGGGGACGGATGGAATCTGTCTGATGGGGTTGCCCAGAACTCTATGGCATAGCCATAACTGAAAAGGTCCCTGATCCAGGAGACCGTAGTAAGGCGCAGCCATCGATCTCCAAAATTAAGTAATCTGCCACCTATGGGGAGGGCGTTAAGACTACTTGCGTAGGCGAGGACCTCCCTTATATGAGGATGATGAGTTGCCCCTGCGCCCTTGGTACTGACCTCTGCCCTGGAAGCGTCGGTTCCAGGAGCCCCTGAATGTGTTGGGATCATAAGATCTGAAGTCGCGGCCTCGTCCTCCTGGCCGCGTTCCTCGAAAGGGCTGGTTAGAATGGAAGGAAGGAAATCGCCTGAAAGGCCTGTGGTCGCTGTTCTTGACTGTGGCCAGAACCGGTTTGTGGGCGTATTTTGGATCAACCAGCACTGCCTTTAGAGCTTCCTCGCCGAAGAGTAGAGATCCGGAGTAAGGAGCCCTGGACAGATTCAATCTGGCCGCTGAATCAGCTTGCCAGTGGCGATGCCAGAGGGTGCGACGAGCGACTATTTGAGCCGTCATGGTTCGTGCCCCTAATTGAGTGGCATCCAAAGTGGCATCGGCCACAAAAGCTGCTGTCTTACGCAATTTCAATAGTGCTCTTCTGAGGGCGACAGGATCAGGGTTAGCGTCCTCTAGAAGGTCATCCAGCCACATCATAGATGCTCTGGAGAAGATGGAGGCTGAAGTGGAGGCACGCATGGCTAGGGCAGTGGCCTCGTGATTCTTGCGGAGGGCGAAGTCTATTCGTCGCTCAGTAGTGTCTTTTAGGTGGGATTCCCCTTCCCTGGGCAAAAGCGATCGTGAAACGAGGCGAGCGATTGGTTCATCTATGCCAGGGACATCTAACTTGGTGGCAAAGTCTGGGGCTAGGGCGTAAAGTCTGTCAGCCAGGTTCTTGAAGCGTCGAGCTTTGAGTGGATGGGCCCATTCTTCAGAGGCTAATTTGGCAATTGGGTCCGGCACCGGGATGTAGTGTTCAGTAGGTGCAGGGGATTTGAGGACCTTGGCCCCTTTGATAGCTGGGGCGGACGAAGTTGAAGGCGCTGTCTGGAGACCAAGAGTATTAACTACCCTGCGTGCCAGGGGCTGATAGTCTGAGGCATTAAACAAGCGATACGATGTATCCTCCTCATGATCTGAATAGTCGCTCCAGTCATCTCCTTCAACGTGGTAATTGAAGGTTGACTCCTCCGCATACGAGGCTTCGTCAATACATCTGCCTCTGGCTACATCAAAGGGGTTAGGTGAACAGGAAGGGTGAGTTTCATGACACGCACGATGTTCCATGTTGAGTTGAGGTATGGCAGGAACTTGTGGTAGTGACTGCATTTGGGTAAAAAATGCCAGCATGGCTTGAAGTTGGGAGAGGAAATCAGGAGACAGCTGCAGCCCGGATGTGGCAGATGTATGTGCCTGAGGAACTATTGGAACAGATGTTTGGGGCGGTAAATCGGAGGAAGGATCGTTAGTCGAATACTGAGCGGGAAAGCCAACAAATTCTTCCTCGTCAGAGGAAGCAGCAGGGGAATGGAGAATATCGCTTATGTGTGCCTGAGGTGCTGTGGTGGTGGTTGGCACAGAGACGTAACGTGGGCGCTTTGGTTTGCTATGGCTGGAAAGATGTTTTGTCTTAGCCAGGGCTTTGGCGTGTCTGGTCTTAGTCGTGTTAGAATGTTGTGGCTTGGCTGTTTGTGGCATGCCTGGCTGATCTGGCACCATATGGGTTGATTGCGGCATGCCTGGCTGTTCTGCCATCTTATATTAACTTGGGTACAGTACACGGCCACGGAGGGGGCAGGATGTAAAGACCCGAACTGGCTCAGCGTACGACCACGGAGGGGGTAGAATACACTGGCAGATGGCGGAGTGCACTGCCACAGAGGGGGCAGGATGCACTAAGGTATTAACGTTAATATGTTATAGGCTGTATTTAGACTTAGCACACTCAGATTAGTGCTGTAGGCTGGGTTTCAGGCGTGGTACACGGCCCCAGAGGGGGCAGGATATACCAATATAAATCAGATTTAGTACAAGTCAGCCACGAAGATTAAAGCTCCAGCCTTGATAATATCATTCAGCCACTAGGATTACAGCCACAGTAAATTTGTGTGCAAGTCAGCCCTGTGTAAGTCTGTTTGCAGCACCACAGTAAATTTGTGTGCAAGTGAGCCCTGTGTAAGTCTGTTTGCAACACGTATACAACACACATACGGATAGATAGCCTGCAGGGAAGGTATCCGATGGTTAATAAAGGGTAACAAAAAGGGCGGGAATTTTGAATTCAAAAAATGGCGCTCGGAAAAAAGGGCGGGAAAAAACGATCAAAAAAGGCGGAGAGAGAAGGAGCAATGGCGTCCATCTGGGAACAAAGTGGGGGGAAGGGCTGCCCAGCACAGACTAGCAGGGGGAGCCTCGGGGTCGATAACCGCACTAGCGGCTCCAAAAACCCCCCAAAAAGAAAGTGCAGATAGAAGCCTGTGAGGGATAAGGCAGCAGGAGGCAAGCCGCTGCCGGCGCCGGGAGCAGGGCTAGCCGCGGCGAAACTAACGTGCCGAGAAAAGCCTGTGAGGGCTGAGGCAGCAGGAGGCAAGCCGCTGTCGCCGGCGGGAACAGGGCTCTCCGCGGCGAAATAAGGAGCGGAGAGAAAGCCGGATCGCCAGGCTCCAGGGAGGCAGAACCCTGGTAGATTACAAAAGGTTGGAGGGAGCTGCAGCCGCAGGCTCCCGCCTCGGAGAAAACGGCAGCCGCGGTCTCTTCAAGGGCTCCACAGAGCGCGACTTGAGAAAAGCAGAACCGCTACGGGAGAGAAAAGGCTGCGATCCCCCGAAGCTCAAAATGGCCAAAAAACACAGAACACCGCAGCGGCGGTCTCTGTGGGGGTTGCCAGACAAGCAGGAGAGAGAACGAAAATAAAATGTTAAAGTCAAATCAGGGAGAACCGCAGCCGCGGTCTTTGAGGGAAAAAACCTCTAACAAGCAACAGAGGTAAGTGAAAGTAGGGAAAGAAGGACTGGGAAGACACACAAGCAACGCTGGGTTCGCACCCAGTCAAAACGAATAAACAAATACAAAAACAACTTAGCTAAATGCTACGCTATAGGATCTCAATGATAAGTTTTCCAATGTTGTTCGTCCGAAGGCAAGAATGAACTGGAGAGTGGGAGGGGCCTGACGCCCCTAGTCTTGACTTCAAAGACATTCTTGCCTTCGCACGATAGGTGGAGCTAACACCCGCTGTGATGGCCAGACTCATAGGGAAAATGGCCATAGTTGTGGTTGAGTGTATCTACTCTCAAGCAAGCTTGGGTTTGGGGCTTTGCTTTTAATGAGTGTTATAGCCCATAGCTGCTTACTAACCTTGTCAAAAGCTGTAAAATAAAACTTAACATTGCATTATTCAAGCGTAGATTCTTAAAATAACAGTTTCGGCTGTATGTTATTCACAGCAAATTAACAGATGCCTCTCCAGACTGTACTAACCCATTATGATCAGAACAATTTTGGCCACTTGGCAGCCTGCCGTTAAGAGATTTGTGAGGAGGGAGTATTTATGCAGTTTCTCAATCAAGCTTTGTTCATGCCTATCTACATCTTTGGTTTTTTTACACTTGTGTTCTGAAAGGCGTTAACTACAGTACTTTTTAGCTTGAGTTATTTTAGTAAAAGTGAATTTTTAGTAAAAGCCATCCAGGAAAAATGGCTTCCTTCTTTGGAAAAGATTAAACAGTGTAATAATTTAACAACTATCATTTTTATTCAGAACTTGTAGGAGATTAATTGAGCAAACATAAGTTGGTGAACCACAAACTTGTCTTATGCTGTTGTGGCTTTTGCTTAATGGTTTGCTGCCATCTAGAGGTGGTGAGGCAGTTCTGCCTGCATTTCCTGCACACTCTTAAGTATTTAAGGGTGTACAAGCATTGCAAATCAAAACCCAGACAGAATTTCCAAGTCGCCTCTAATGCAGTGCTTTTCAGTGAAGTCCAGGCATTCATCTGCCAGTTAACAAACGGAATAATTAAGTGATGTGTATCCATTTATGAATGAAAGATGTGCGGCTTGAAATTGACTACTGAACTTGTT
Organism: Rhineura floridana; assembly: GCF_030035675.1. NCBI lineage: Eukaryota > Metazoa > Chordata > Lepidosauria > Squamata > Rhineuridae > Rhineura > Rhineura floridana. The sequence goes on from NC_084496.1 coordinate 16,103,481, forward strand.
TTCCCTTTGCTTGACTGCTGCTTTTTGTACAGGGATTTTGGCTTCAGTCTGCCTATAACGTTCAGGCACTCTTGCTGGAAAAAATAAATGCTTAAGATTTGTAGTAGAATCAGTGTAAGATCAATTTACGTGATGTATTTTGCAGAAGGCTGTTAGTGGTGTGGTGTGTGTCTGCTTGTAACCAGCCCTTACTTGCAGAGCCAGTGCTGTGTGATGGATAATGTATTTGTATGCAAGGAGACCCAGGTTCAAAACTCATCGTACCATGAAACTCATGGCCACTTTGCACTACGTTTTCCTCAGATTTCTCATTGCTGCTGCTATCCATCTTTCTATGCATTGTTATTCTCATCTCTTATCCTCCTAGCCCCTATCTTTTCCAGCCACAGAGAAGAGCCGTGGGCATACCTTCCATTTTTCATCTTCCCATAACATTAAGTCAGATCAGTTCTTACCTTAACTGCCAAATGGCTTTAAAAGGGTCATAGTGTGCCTTCCTCAGGTGCCTTTTGTAAGAAACCTTACAGAGACTTGAAATTTGATTGCAGGGCTCTCTAAGCACAAGCTTATAACTAAAACCTACACCCTTGTTGACTGACAAGACTAAACGGGTGTTAAATATCTGTTGAGTGCAACCAGCTTGAGGAGGCATTGATGAGTATTCTTAAACTTGTTTTACAGGGTGACCTAAAAACGTATCTGTGCAATGAACAAGAGAATATTAAAGGAGATTCCCAAATCATGCTGCTACAGAGGATGGCATGTGAGATTGCTGCTGGACTCTCCATAATGCATAAGCACAATTTTGTGCATGGGTATGGCTTCCAAATGAATATTTAATGCTTTTTCTTATACATAGACAAAACTCTTTGTTCTCAAATACTAGATTTAGTAGGTTATGAAGCATGTTGAATGTAGGAACTTGACCTTCTTTCCACCTCCACCTCCCTGATAATATAAAGATGCTTGTGACTTGTTTCTTGCTTTGCTTCCATCTGTGGATTGGGAGTTCACAAAGCTGAGGCTGGAGCCATCGCACAGTCTTCTTGTAAATGCACACGTGTCTTCAGCTGAATCTTCATACCCCAAACTCCTTTGATGAATTAAATATGGACATGCATGGAGGCAGATAACTGAACTACCATTTACCTACTGAAACTCAACCCTAATGAAATTGCTTGTAGTGGCTGTCTGAGAATGACCAGGGTAGGGTGTTTATGACTTGCGCAATGGTGTTTAAAAGGCAAAACTACATATTATGTTGTTTGTGCTTGTTAAGAAGTGTGTTTAACTGGCCATTTGTATTCTGAATCGGCAGCAGCAGCAGAGCCCCAATCAGGACCCTTCCCCAGTGCCAAAAATTCCCCCAGCTGCTGTTTTCTCCCAAAGATGCTATTTGCATCAGACTAGCCTATTACCAAGTGAATGTCTTAGTTTTGCCTAGGCTTTCTAGTCTGAATCCATGACACCCTTCTGGTTTTACAGCACTAATATAAGCTTGTGTGTCCCTATTCCATACTGATATTTGAATGGCTGGTGCTGTATTTAAAGGTATAATCTAGTATGATGCTGAATAAGATATATTCAGCCACATTATTGATTTTTATCACCTGAGCTTATGTTGAGCTTTCTTTTGTGCTCACTGCAATGTTCTTGAATGGTTTTCCTCCCCAGTGACCTAGCCTTAAGGAACTGCTTCCTTACATCTGATTTAAATGTAAAAGTTGGAGATTATGGAATAGGATTCAGTCGGTATAAGGTAAGTTAATGCATTTAAAAAATTGAGACTACTTTATTCACAAATGACTGTTTATTTGGGCTTGCTTAATTTTAAGTAGTTTAGTAGCTTGATAAGTGTGCATATTATAATCTCTCTTTTTGTACTATTCTTATTGATATGTTTATCCTGGATTTGCTGATGTTCTCCATTTCTTTGTGCCATTCAGGAAACACTATATATTCTTGAAATTAAGGACTGTATAATCTTGTGCTTATAATTGACCAAACCTCCATAGGGTTACTCTGTTATGGAGGCTGTGCATGCATTTATTTATTTAATTTATACCCATCCTTTCTCCTGAGGGAGCGCAGGGTGGCAAACGAATCAACAAAACAATTTAACAACAACAAAAAGAAAAGCATTCTAAAAACAGCTTAAAACATTCCAAAAGACAGATACAGAGAAAAACATTCCTTCACCCAGTGATCTCTGGGTTGTTTTCACTTTTCCATTTTAGTGTTAAAATAGTTTCCATAGTGCTTCTTCATTAAGAGACAGCACTAGAGAAGCTTGGCAACCAGCTCTGTTCCTGCTGCCGCCATTGCAATTATGTCAGAAATGATGAAGTATAGAGGCAACTATTACTTGCCATAGATGTTTAGGTGAGCACTTGGATTGCAAGGTTGTCTTAATGCAAAAAGATTTGCTGGAAACCGTGGAAGCCAAAAAGAGGAAGCAAAGCTTCTATTATGCTAAATGTAGAAAAAAACTTTTTGAGAATTAAATGGGTTAGAATGACTAAGTTAGTCATTACTTGTTCATATCTCATTGATTTTTTTTAGTTTGACTGAATTGATGAAAAATCCAGCCATAAAATTAAAGCTTGGATCCCACCCAATCAGCCCAATGCATTTCAGAGTATTGCTACCTTCAGAGGCGAAGAGATTTCTGTTCATTTTTTGTGATGATTTATTCATGGCATTTGCTCCTGAAGAAGACTGTACTCCAAAACATGTTGGGCATATTGAAATCCCCAATATTTGTCTATTTTAGCATTATTTTGAGACATTACCTCCCCCCCTTTTTTTTTGGCTTCAGGTCCCTTGAAGGAATATCTAATTCCTAGGAAACTGAGGCATGAGAGAACAAAGAGCCATTGGCAGCATATGGTTTTGATTTCTCCTTTCCAATTTTGTCTCTTTCCTTGATATGACAGGAAGATTATATTGAAACAGATGAAAAGAAGCTTGTATCTCTTCGATGGACTGCACCAGAGCTGGTGACAAGCTTCCAGGACAGACTATTAACAGCTGAGCAAACAAAGTACAGTAACATCTGGTATGAAAACAATTATCTAAGGCTTTTTTATGGAAAGTGTCTGGGCTGTTTTTAAAGGGACATATCAGCTAGGGATGGGGAACTTGTGGCTCTCCACATGTTGGACTACAACTCCTATCATTCCTTGGCAATACTGGGTGGGGCTGATGGGAATTGGAGTCCAGCAACATCTGAAGGACCACAGGTTGCCCATCCTTGCCCATTGCTAAGAGATTGTGAATGAGCCTTGAGCATGAGCATTCCCTCTTCCTCTTGTGAGAGAGTTTGGAACAAACTGCTATCTCCTGTTATGTAGGAACTTGAAGAACCCTGTTTTGTTTTAAATACCGTTAGTTAAAACAAAGCCGAATTTTAGCATACTGCCAAAGCTACCTGTGGCTGTATGAGGATATTATTTTTATTTTGTTTTTATAGTATGATATATTTGTTTTTGTTTTTAACAGTACTACAAGTTGCTTGGAGACCTTTGAGTAATAAATCTAATTAATAATAATTTGAAACCATGGTTTGAAATTCTGGTTTTTTCTAACTGTATTCAGAACAAACCACAATTCTCCAGATTTGAACATAATAGTGAACTGCTTTCTCTTTAAAAAGGGAAAACTGATGTTTTCTCTCCTTGTGTACAGAGGAGGCGGATAGGAGATGACAAGGCTGAGGTTTGTTTGCAGTCATCATAACTACCATTTAGATCATCTGAACTTTTCCTCTGAATGCCAGTGTGTTCCACTGTAGAGTGGTTCCCTTGAAGGGAAATCTGCAGAGTTGACTGCTAGCATTTAAATAACTGATGTTTTGCCAAAGATCACTTTTTTTAATTCTTCTGAAAATGTAGCATGTTTGGGGTTTACCACTGAATAGTGGAAATGAAATATATTTTGCATTAAAGCAAGAACAACCATCAAAAACCATCATTTTACAGTTTGGTATTTTGTGATTGGAACTTCTGGGGTTATAGGAAATTGGTTACCTTGTTTAAAAAATGCAGGCAGTTTTGTCTACACTGCCATTTCCTGCTGTGCTACTGTGTGGCCTACATGTGTCCTGCACTCACTGCTTCCTGTTATGAAGTCAGTAAATGTTTCAGCTCAAGATAAAAGTTCCAGTCTAGCCCTTGCTAGTGAACAAGTTGCAAACCTGAATAATTTGGTATTCCTGTGAAAATAGCTTAGAATCATAGAATAGTAGAGTTGGAAGGGCCCTATAAGGCCATCAAGCCCAACCTTCTGCTCAATGCAGGAATCCAAATTAAAGTATTCCCAATAGGTCCAGCTGCCTCTGGAGTCGTTCGAGAGCCCACCACCTCCCTAGGTGAAGAGACCATGGCACTTATGGCTTAAGTACCATGATAGGACAATCTTCTTATTATTGAAGACTTTTTCTTTTGCAGGTCACTAGGCGTAACGCTGTGGGAGCTTTTTAGTAGTGCTGCAAAACCTTACTCTCATTTATCTGATGATGAAGTCCTGATGCAGGTCATAAAAGAGAAACGGACTAAGCTCTTGGAACCATGTCTTGAACAGCCATATTCGGATAGATGGTAACACTTAAGTCTTTAAAGTTTGTATCTAGCTATTTTAAACATCAGTCTTTAAGATAATCCTGCAAAACATCAGTGTTGTCAGATTGGTAGGAAAGAGCTGTGGTGGAGAGATAGTGGCATGTGTATGACCCTCCAGTATGGCCTATGACCAGAAATTGAACTGAGGTATTGGGAAGTATAACTCCCAATCTTCTGCAATGTTGAAAATAAGTCACAGGGATCTGCAAGTATTTAATCAGCAGAGGTGAACAACTTAGCATGTTTTTCAAACTAAAGACTAGCTGCCTATTTAATGTAATTGTTGTACTGATATAATATTATCTTTTCTTAATAACTATTACCAAAATAGTATTGAAAATTAAAAATCTTGTTCTTCTCAAAGGTATGAAGTTCTACAGTTCTGTTGGTTATCTCCAGACAAGAGAGCAACAGCAGAAGAAGTGTATAAGCTTTTAACATATCTCCGTATGCAAAGTCACAGGGATTCAGTGATTGATCCTGAACAGTGGAATGATCTCAAACCCAATACTTCAAACAGAGAGCCCTCGGGTAACTCTGCCTTTCCAATCCTGGATCATTTCACAGGTAACAGATTTGGCCGTGAGCTGGAAGAAGTTCTCACGGTAACTGAAACAAGTCGAGGGCTCAACTTTGAATACATCTGGGAAGCAGCCAAACAAGACCATTTTGAATGCAGCCAGGCAAATCCTGATGAAGAGATGACATACACAAATATCTTCTTCCCAGTGGAGGTTTTTGAGAGCACACTTACAGAGCAAGGGCCTGGAGCTCAAGATGAAAGTGGGCAGGATGTACTTAGTGTCCCTGGGGAACTTCCTGTGTTTAATGCCCATAAACGTTCTGTTGGAAATGATTATTACATCCAATTAGAAGAGAAGAATGGAGGCAGTACTGTAAACTTTGATAACCATGCTGCTATATTGATGACAGATGTGGACAGTCATGACAAAAACTCTCATTTCATGGTTCTTGGGGACTTTGCTGCTGAAACAGCTACAGATGGGGACTCTCTCTTTTATAATACAAATCTCAAGGAACAGGGCTTGCATGTTAATGGTCCTGAAAGCTCTTTCCAAGATATATTTAGTGATGTCGACAGAGCAGAACAATTGACAGATACAAGAAATATATCTGAATCTGCTGATCTAAATGATATTTGTGTGGAACTTGAAGCAGTTTCATGTGCAGATCTAGAATCTATAGTTGATCAACCCAAGAAGGGAAGTCACAGACATGCTTCTGAAAATGAAGCTGTTTACCTGAAGGAGGCTATCATGGAGCAGCCTGATCCTAGTCTGCTGAGTTCAGAAGAACTGTCAGATAACTTTCTTTTTCTTCAAGAGAAGAATTTGCTAAAGGGGGCACTGAGTAACAAAAGTGGCAGTGGTGATTTAAACAGAGCTTCTGACAACAAAAATATGCTCGATCCACCGAATACAAACTCTTTTGGGATTGAAGTTAAAACAGCTGGAAATACTCCAGTCCATAAAGTTGAACATTTTGTGCAATTGGGTGCAAATAAAAACAAGAGTATTCTGCCCCAATCCCTTGTGCAAAGTCAAATGCCTCCTATCTCACCTGTGATGGATAAGCAGCAGACACCCTCCTTATCAAGAACTGGAAAAAATCCTCCTAATATAGGAGTTGATGACTCTGTCTGCAGTATTGATTATTCTTACTGTGGCATGGAGCAAGTCTCTGAAACTGGCTTTACTGAAATGTTATCCATGAATACCAAACCCCAAACTGATGGGAGTCGCCGCTGTCATAGCACTGCCCTCAGTGCTCAAGAGGAAGAAAGACAGAAATATAGCCAGGAGCCTAAATACAATAGTGGTTATTGTGAGGAGGTGATTGATAACTTGGAGAAGAAGCAATCTGGATTAGAACTAGGTGATAGGTATCCTCTGGAGAAAAACAACGAAACTTTAACTGAGATTCAAAAATGTAACCAAGAGACTCTCATCAAAGATGTTATTCTTTCATCTGTCCTTCCTTCAGATTGTACAAGTCATGACAGTCTACTGGAGGACAGTTTATCAACTCCCATACAAAGCATGGAGCAATCTGTAGATACACCAGACTCATTGGATTCATTAGAAGTTAATGAGGTCTTAGAGTCTTTAGTGGGTCAAAGTCTCCAAAAACCTTTGCCGCCTGATAAACCTGCTGACAGTGGCTATGAAACTGAAAACCTGGAGTCTCCTGAATGGACTTCACACCTTATTGGCAGCAACTCCAATGAAGACACAGCTTTGTCTAATGCTGGTGGTGATAGGAGTTTGCATGATAATCCTATGATCATTCTGTCATTGGATGTAAATATTGACTCAGACACAGTAAAAATCATAGATTCATTTGAAGCAGTCTCTAAGACTACTTTTGGTGGCATCCAGAATTCGTACAGAGATTCTGCCTATTTTTCTGATAATGATTCTGAACTAGATAAGAAATCTGTTATAAATATATTGGCAGAACAAAAAGTATTAATAGAGGATGGTGTGTGCAGTGACTACTTTGAAATGGAAAAGAATGAAAATGCAGAAAATCGGCTAAAAGGAAATCAAATAGCTAATGAACAGTTCACTAATAGCTCATGCTTGCAGCTAGAATTGGATGAGAGGCTAGAGCTACATGAGACGGATGAAACAAAGCAGGAGTGTCTTCATAAAGGTGACAATACAACTTTATTGCTACCTGCGGTGGATCGAGAGCCAACTGATGAAGATGATGTTGAAATAATATATGAGGATTCCCCCAGAAGCATCTCTTGTACAGGCACGAATACAGCAGACTTTCTTCCTGAGAGAGATCTAAAGCTCATCCCTAACTTGTATGGTCCTGCGGAAGTCTTTGAAAAATCCTTACTGGGCCACTTTGAAGGTCATAAACTGAAAGAGCCAGACATTGAAGGAAAATACCTTGGTAAACTTGATGTTTCTGGGATGCTTGATCTGTCAGTGGATGGGGATGATGCTGATGAGGAAGATGAGAATAGTGATGATTCTGAGGATGATATGAGAACTTTCCATTTGCATGGACTTAGCTCTGACAGTGATGAGGAAATTGTGCATCAAGTACCAGTAATCCTTACTAACCAGGATGAGGGCAGACATCTAAGGAGCTTGTTAAAACAGCCAAAGCTGCTGGAGCAGAACAACCCTTCTGAAAACTTTCTGAAGAATGAGAGAAAAGCAGTAACATTCTTCGATGATGTCACAGTCTATCTTTTTGATCAGGTATCTGATGTTTTGCTTGTATTATATTTTTAAAATCTAAATTGGATGGTGGTGGAAAGATCATGATAAAGTTGGTAGAAAACCCAGGCTCCCTGTGGCAAATGAAGTTGGGGGGGTAGGGTGGGAAAAGAAGGCAGAGTAACAACATAATCTTGGAAGGTGTTTGAGTTTCCATAGACTTGTTTATACAAACATATTGTTGCAGAAAAAAGAGCTGCACACGTTATGGCCATATTTGCACATCATGGTAAGCCATAAAAGCATGTGCATGATCTGACCGGGCCCATTTCACTCCCCCCCACTAGCGCTGAGGAAAAGCAAACAACAAAACCTGGCTTAGGGTTGTGTGCAAACTGCATATCATGGGTTTTGTTTGCTCAGATGAACCTCAGGCGGCTCTTGATTTACCAATTCATTTTGGAGTGGAATAAGCTACAGTCGTTGGCTTTGACATGATGGCAAAGCCAGAGATAGTGGCTTGTTTCCTCTCCACCCGGATTGGTGTGTTGACAGTAAATCATCATGATGTATAAGCAGGGCTGATGTGTTTAAAATCAGAGAAAAAAGTGAAATGTCTGAATACATGTTGTCCCTCACGATTTTTAAGGATTTGAACTAAGGCTCTAATGAGCATTCATTCTAAAATAAGCGCATCATAAACAAGTTTATCAGGTCCTCATTCTGCCCTGTTTAGTCCATATCATGTCTGTGGCATAAGCAGGGAAATACAGTTCGTTTAATATAACTAAAATATTCAGATTAATTGTATTTTTCCTGCTTAGTCAGTTTCCAGGTAAGAAGGCATGGCCTTCTGTGAACAAATACATGCCATCCTTGAACCATACTGTCTTGTCTGTTTTTAAAGGTGCAAAACTCTCTGACCCTAGTAGTGCTAAGTTGGGGTCAAGCACTGAAGCACAGGGGACTTAAACACAGTTGGTGGTCACTATAACCTACAGTTGTAATTGTGAAGTACACTGGGTTTGCATTGATTTCTTTGAATAAGGGTATGTGTACGTACACACACACCACACACAGAAAATAGTTGACCTACTTTACAGAACTCCAGGGTTGTGTATCTAATTCCCACTTCTGTAATAAGATAGCCACAAGGTGCCTTTTATACCATGTGGGAAAGCAAACTAGCACAGCAAATTTAGGCCTTTAGTTTTTTTAAAAAAAACTTGGAAAATGAACAATGATTGGCTTTACAAAACAGGGCAGAGTTTCTCAATAGTTGGGTATTGTCCTAAATATTGAGTTATGCTTTACCAAGATCTTCTGCTCTGTTGATCACACTAAAGGTTTTATTGCAAAAAGGGGGGGGGAAGGCTTGGGCTGCAATCCTATGTGCACCTACCTGGGAGCAAGCCCTGTTGAATTCAGTGGGGCTTACAGCTGAGTAAACATGCATATGAATGCACTGTTAAATGGTGTGAAGGAAGAAGTCAGGATGATCACTAAGGTGACATTCAACTAGTAGCAAGAATGCCAAAAAGCGCATACTTTATGTAGACCACTATAGCAACTGCTACAATTTATGCTTATATTTATCCTGTTTTATGAGTTAATGGATACGTAACTTTAGATGCTGAAAACTGAAACCAAGAACCAGAAATTTTCATGTTGAGTAGGTATTGAGGAAAGGTTTGAAGAGAATAAGCTACCTTGATAAAAACGTTTTTCAGACCAGGAGTAGCAAACTGCATTGCATGACAAGGTGAAAGAGGGTGGCGTTGAGAGGAAGATAGACTTCTCTACCCGGAGCAAAAGAAATGGACTAAGGATGGGGAGATGTACGGGGAGAGTAAAGTCAAACCCAGTGGATCGTAATGATTATTGTCCAGTTTCCAATGTACTTTTTTGGGGAGCCAGATCTTGGAATGTGTGGTGACTTTTAAACTTTGGTTGGTACAGGATGACACCCAATTATCTAAATCCTTTCCAGTCTGCTTTTGGGATGGAAACTGCCTTGGCCATACTTGTGAATAATCTTCAACATGGGATAGAAAGTAGGGGGGAATGTCTTAGCCTCCTGGATCTCTCAGCAGCATTTGATACCAATAACTGGAATCTTTCTGAGACTTGGGGACATTGTACTGCAGTAGCTCTAGTACCTTTTGGAGGGTCGATCCCAGAAAGTGATTCTGGGGGGGCTGCTACGTTACTCTATGGTCTTTGACTTACTATGGCTGTTGGTAACCCCACCATGTGTGGTGACCCCCCCCAACCAAAATGTCCCTCATCAGGTTTGAAAAAGGCTTTCTGGTGGGGTGGGGGGTAAGTGTGTGGGATGTCCCTGTTGATTGCCAGTTCTGGCCACACCCATTTTTGCATTATTTACAGAAATAACCACAAACATTTGTAAAATCCCAAATGAAGTGCATGATAATACAGTTACTAGAATTGAGTGAATGGCACAGTGACACGCACGCACGCACGCACACACATCTGGGAAAATGTGAGCTACTGCAAAATATTAAATTGTAGATATTCATTACGGTTTCACCTGATGAAACATCCTAGGTATATGATAATGGAAGCAATTGCATTTCTTTTCTTTTTTTAGGAAACACCAACCAAAGAGCTTGGTAATCGTGCTCCAGAGTCAAATCACTCAGATTCCAGTAACACTCCTGTTCCTGCTTCAGACCTTGGTTACTTGAATAAATTTACAAATTCAGAAAGTTCTACTGATGAAGAAGGTACTTAGTCTTTGGAAGATGTTTAAGTATATACCTTACAAAATTCAGACGAGCTGTTCCAAAGCAAAATCCTTCCACTAGTTTCTTTGCTTCCATGCATGTTCCTACTAAGTCTGTTCATTGATGAGGCATATGACTTGAAAAATCTTATTACCATAAGCAATTAATCTAAAACTAAGCTTACTTCAGTTTAATCTGATTGCAATTCCCCCCTCCCCCTTAAACTATTAGTATTATAGTGATGTTGAAGGAAGGACGTTTAGTGGTAGAGCACATGCTGGGAAAGGAGGTTTCTCGTGGAGCAAACAGGAATAGGTTAACTCCTCCTATAGGCAGAGTCAAACTTTAACAAAGTGTTAGACGGTGGCCAGCCGGAAGGGGAGGGAACCACCCTCTAACTGCCAGTCTTGACTCTGCCTCCAACGAGTTAAGAGTCACCTGTATGCTCCTGTATCTCAGTCAGGGGTACAGAGAGGAAAGTGTTTTTTCTTTTTGGACTTCTGGTATTCTCTGTCTAACCTTGCCCGTCAGTGTTTAAGTAGGTGATGGGGGTATTTTTTGGTTTTTTGGCTTGTTTTGATCTGCCCTTAGTGGGGAGGTAGCCGGGAATCGTCCTAGGCCTCTCCCCCACTACATGGAGCTCGACTGCCCTCGGCCTCAGAGTTGAGGGGGAGGTAGCCGGGATCTGCCCCTGGCCCCTCCATGGCTTTCCTGAGGCGGCGGAAGATGGAGCACCCTCCTCCTGCGCTTCCAAGGGTTTTTTTTCATCCCAGGTCTGAAGAGCGGGAGAGGCAAGAGTGGCAGTTGGTTTTGCTGGGAGGTAGCTGGGAAGCGCCCCAGGCCCATCCGTAGCTCCTCAACACCAGTGGATGGCATCGGCTGTTGCTCTGCTCTTATTTTTTCCCTCAGCACAGAAGAGCGGAGAGGGGAGGAGTGACAAATTGTGTTTTGGCTGGAAGGAGGTAGCCGGGAAGTGTCCCAGGCCCCTCCGTTGTCGCAGAGCAGTGGCTAGCAGCACTGCGCCAACCCTTCTGTGGGAATGGAGGAGGGGTGGTATCTGGAAATGTTCCCAGCCCCCGCCCCCCATGCATTGCCTTGGAGCGGCAGCAGTCAGACCTGCAGGACACACGCCGCGTAACACCCAGTCGCAGCACAGGATTTCACAGGGTGAGTTACCCTGCGAAGTGGTAAAGGCGCCTTGCACCTCTTGAGCCAGGATCTGTCCTCAGCCTCTTGTGGGGGGATATTTGCTCCTTTCCCTCCTGCCTGGCTCTTCTCAGCAGCAACCATAGCTGAGGGGGAGGAGTTTTTTCCTGCTTTAGCTAGTCCCTCAGTGGCGGGAAAGCTCTCGCAGCTTTGGCAGAAATAAACAGCTGGTCATTGTAGACAGCAGCTGGTGTGTTCCCTATTGGTTGGTTGCATACAGCTGCCCGATGCGACCTGAGGGGTCTTCGTGGGGGAGCCCAGTGTAGCCCCCCCAAAATACACAATGGCTGAGGCAGCGGAGCACCGCTTCTTTATGGAGGATGATGTTATGTCTTTCAGTGGGGGGCGGGAGCAAGGCGAAGAGCAGTCTCCTCTTAGCACATTGGCCTCAGCCTGTGTCTTCGCAGTGGGGGGGGGGATCGCCACAAGACTAAGAGTCGTCATGGGTCTGAGGAAGGGTCTTCCTCCTCCATGATGGTGTCGATTAGTAAGGCTATGATGAGGGAAGTGGGGGCTTCACTGGCTAAGCGCCTAGCTCTCTCTCACAGGAGGAAGCGACCCAGACATGGCTGAGCGCGCTCTCTGTCCTCTTCCTCTAGCTCATGGTCCTTCTCTTCTTCGGGTTCCAGTCCAGTTAAGGCGAAGGGCAGGACCAGACACAAAGGCCTCCACAGGTCCGAGAGGCATGGCAAAGGGGGGTGTTCTGGGACCAGACATTCCTACAGAGGAGAGGCCCTTAGTCCAGATTCCTTAGAGACTGCTGGGCATTTTGATTCAGGTTCAGAAGAGTCAGAGAGGGAGGAGGGAGAATTGTTGGGGGATGATGCTCCATTTCCCCCCTCAGTGCACAAGAGGCTTTATTTGCCCGATATGTATTCAGTACTGGCTACCAAAGCTCTGGCTTGCCTGCAGCTGGAGTTGCCCATGGAGGTCCCTTCTCATGCAGAGGTTGGGGCTGAGGGGCAGCAAGGCTCTTCACATGTCTTCCCTAGGTCCAGGGAGACGTTTACTAGCATTCCCTTTCCAAAGCTATTTAAAGATATAGTCAAGGAGGAATGGGAGCAGCTGGCCAAACCAAAAAAGGCCAATGTATTGTCCAGGAAGCTGTACAGCTTCCCTTCACCGGTAATGGACAGCCTGAAAGTTCCGACTATGGACAAGCTGGTATCAGCTTTAGGGCCAAGACAGGTATCCCCCCAAAAGGGGACACTTTGTGTGACCCTAGTGTCAGGTGCAGCGATGCAGCCCTTCAGCATGCGCATGAGGCCGCGGCTCTTTCCATGAGGGTGTCGGCGGCTAACTCCTTTCTGGCCTGTGCAGCAGTTAAATGGGTCAGAGCACTGATGGAGGAAGTCTTATCAGACGTCAGGAATGTCCAGGAGGGACTTAACAAGTTAGCCAAGACAGCTGAATTCTTAGCCGATTCCTCCATGGATAGTTTGCAGTACTCAGCTTGGGCCCTAGGATGTGCAGTGGTTGTGAGATGAAACATTTAGCTTAAACAGTGGGAGGTGGATCACCATTCCAAAGCCAGTCTTTCTGTTCTCCCTTATGCGGGAGGGCACCTTTTTGGCAAGTTCTTGGATCGCCCATGGCTAAGAAAAAGGACGAGAGCAAGCAATCTCGTAGGAAATAGGGCATTCCTTTTGTCCGAAAGGTTATGCCTCTGCATATAGGAACAACAGACAGATTAGAGGTTCCTGGAACTCTCCCTGGACCACAGCTTGACAGCAGCACCGAACCTTTTCCACAGGGGGTAGATTCGGCAGACAACGACAGCCCAAACCCAGCTCCAAGCCGGCTCAATCATGACACTGTGGGATACCCGGTGGGGGGCATGCTGCAGTTCTTTGCGGAGGCATGGACAGCATCCACAACTGACAAATGGGTATTGGACACAGTGATGAAGGGGTGTTTCCTGGAATTCTCAACCATTCCCAGAGACAAGTGGGGATTGGCCGCCACAGCGTGTGATCCGGAAAAAAGACAAAGAACCCTAGACACCATAGCTCATCTCATCGACATAGGCGCCATAGAACAGGTGCCAACACTTCAACGTGGGTCAGGGGTCTTCTCTGTCTTCTTTATGGTGACCAAATGCAATGGCAACCTTCACGCCATTTTGGAGTTGAACTGGTTATTTCGGCCCAGGAAATTCAAAATGGAGACGCTCCGGTCAATTATGGAGGCAATTCAACCCAGAGACTTCCCCGCCTTCATAGACCTCACAGAAGCGTATCTGCACATTCCGATTCTGCCCCAGCATCATCAGTATCTGCGCTTTGCACATGGAGGGCAGCAATACCAGTACAAAGCCCTGCCGTTTGGCCTCTCTTCCACTCCCAGAGTTTTCACAAAACTCATGGCAGTGGTGGTGGGATATCTGTGCACCCAGGGGGTACACGTGTACCCCTATCTAGACGACCTTCTCATCCAGGCCCAGTCTCTTCAGGGAGCGAGACGGGTTGTGGAGAGTACTGTCCGCTGTCTAGAAGCCCATGGTTTTGTCATCATTGCATCCAAGAGTCATCTGCTACTGACGAAGCACCTTCAACATCTCGGGGTAGTGAGGCCAAGTTGTTTCTGTTGGAGGACAAGATATCCAAACTTCAGTGTCAGCTACTTACCTGTCTCAGCAGCAAGTGGTTCCAGCTGAGTAACCTAGCCAAGCTCCAGGGCTCAATGATAGCGGCAATCAGCTCAGTACCCTGGGCAAGATTTCATTCCAAGACATTACAGTGGCTTCTACTGCCTTTCCAGGACAAAATTGCTCATCGATGGACGGGCTCAATTCTAGTCAGCAGAGAGGTGAGGGACTCTCTGATCTGGTGGTGCTATCTGCCCAATCTATGGAAGGGGCTGTCACTCAGGATTCTTTCAGCCACAGTTGTTACCACTGATTCCAACCTCATGGGATGGGGGGCTACGTGCCTGAACCAATTTGCACAGGGAACGTGGCAGGTGCAGGAGAGAGCACAGTCAATCAACTGGCTGGAGCTCAGGGCAGTCAGATTGGCTCTCCAGAACTTCCTGCCCATCCTTGCACAAGCCCATGTACTGATCTGGACTGAGAAAGTCTCCACAATGGCTCATTTGAACTGTCGGGGGAACGAGGTTGGGTTCTCTGCAGAAGGAAACCAGTTTCATCTTCAGGTGGGCGGAGCAGCACGTGGTATCCATTTCAGCAGTTCATTTGAAGGGGACCCTAAACACCCAGGCAGATTGGCTCAGCAGAGAATAGGTTCAGCAGGGTGAATGGGCTCTCCACAGGGAGATCTTTCATCATCTGGTCCAGAGATGAGGGACCCCGTGCATAGATCTCTTTACGTTTGAGATGAACCTGCAGGTCAGCAGCTTCATGTTGCGTTACTGGGAGCCCAAGGCTCAGGAAGCAGATGCCCTCTCTGCGCCCTGGCCCCGGGGTCTCCTGTACATGTTTTCCCCTCTGCCACTCCTGACCAGGTTCATACGCAGGCTCAGGTGGTGGTTATAGCTCCCCACTGGCCCAGACGACCACGCACAGACAGTGGTTATAGCTCCCCACTGGCCCAGACGACCACGTTTCTCCGATCTGGGGGACCTCAGCTCGAAACACCCCTGGAGGCTCCCCTGGAGACAAGTCCTTCTCTCCCAGGGACCTTTACTCTACCCAGATCCAGACTGGCTACAGCTTCATGCATGGAGATTGAACGGCGATCATTGAAAGGAGAGGGTCTCTCAGAGTCATAGGCACTATACTGGCCTCGCGCAGGACCTCCACACAGAAGATTTACGAGACTACATGGAGGGCTTTTAATCGGTGGCTCAGGCGTAAGCGTCTGATGCACAGTGAGTGTCATCTTAGGATCGTCCTGGATTTCCTGCATGATGGTCTGGATCAGAGGTTAGCCCCTAAGACGCTTCAGCGACAGGCTTTGGTGTTGGGTAGTGTCCTTTCCTCGACAGGAGGCTGCTTCTTTAGCATCCCACCCCAGGATTAAATGCTTTCTGAGGGGGGCGTCCATCGTATCTTCCGCCACTCTGCATAGATTTCTCTCTTGGGATCTTCCCTTGGTTCTCAGAGCCCTTTGCTGTTCATCTTTTGAACCGGCTCAAACATTGCCCCTTAAGTTACTTACCCTTAAGACAGTGTTTTTGGTGGCGGTGGCGTCAGCTTGGGTGAGAGAGATCGGAGCACTCTCACCCCAAGAGGACCTTTGAATGTTTCACCCCGATAAAGTGGTGCTCTGGCCAGATCCCGCTTTTCTGCCCAAGGTAAATTTGGTGTTCCACAAGGGGCAGGACATTTCCTTGCCTAACTTCTGTCCACACCCTATACATCCTAGGGAATAGGAATGGCACAACCTGGATGTCAAGCGGATACTCAGGATCTACCTAGACAGGACTGAGTTGTTCCGTAAGATGGAGTCCCTCTTGGTTTCCTTCAAAAAGGGGGCACAGGGATGAAAGGTGTTGCGCCCCACCATCAGCAGATGGGTCAGGGAGTGTGTGTCCATGGCATATCAGGTTGCCGACAGATCTCCCGCGAGTGGCATTACTGCTCACTCAGTCAGAGGGGCAGCAGCCACAGCTGCGCTCCACAGGGAGATCTGTAAGGCAGCTACATGGTCACAGCCATCCGCCTTCATCAGGCACTACAAGGTGGATAAGTTTGCCTCGTCCAATGCAGCCTTCGGCAGGAGGGTTCTTCAGAGAATAGTGGCCTAGCCCTGCATCCCCCCTAGGAATGTGGGGTTCACTGTTTTGGTACTTCCCATTATTTATTATTATTTATTTATTGAATTTTTATACTGCCCCACTAGCATAGCTCTCTGGGCAGTGTACAACAAATATGAATGAATACAATAAAATCACATAAACAATACAAAATATATATAGAAATCCACAATCTAAAACCAGATTAAAAACATATATAGAAAAAATTCCTGTATGCTCCACAACCCTGCTGACCGAGAACGGAAAGTTACTTACCGTGAAGTGTCCTTCTGGTCAGCGGAGAGTGGAGCATACAGTCCCACCCTGCAGGGGTGGCTAGGCCAAGGGGCAGGAAGGATCTCCTCTTCAAGGTCCATAGGCGAATTGTGTTCACACAATAACCCGGATAGCGTAGGGAGGGCCTCCCATGACATCCTCCTGCACTGTCTACTATTATTCTGTATTCTTTTACTGTTCACGGTTCGCACGTTGTGCTAGGTTTTTGCGATGTTTAGGTGGCTGGCTTCCGGTTCAGCTTTATCACGACTGGCAGTTAGAGGGTGGTTCCTTCCCCTTCCGGCTGGCCACCGTCTCACACTTTGTTAAAGTTTGACTCTGCCTATAGGAGGAGTTAACCCATTCCTGTATGCTCCACTCCCCGCTGACCAGAAGGACACTTCATGGTAAGTCCAACTTTCTGTTATCTGAAGGAGCGCCTCCAGCATCACCAATTATGCCGCCCGACGAGATCAGCCACACAAGGCGTTCTCTCGGTCCCGCCAGTCAAAACAGCCAGGCTGGTGCGGACCAGAGAGAGGGCATTTTCGATTGTGGCCCCCACCCTCTGGAATTCGCTCCCTTTTGATCTCCGCCATGCCCCCTCCCTGATGGGTTTCCGCCGGGCCTTGAAGACCTGGCTGTTCAGGCAGGCCTATGGGATCTCTGGGATGGGTTAGCTTTTAATGCTGATTCAAGACGGATTGTGGTTTTATTGATTTATTATATTGTATGATTATATCATTGTACGTCGCCTAGAGTGGCCGTTAACTCGGTCAGATAGGCGACTCAGAAATAAAATTTTACTATTATTATTATTATAGTTCAGTCCCTGACATCTCTAGGTAGGACAGGGATAGATAGACCTTTTGTCTAAAACTCTAGAGCAGGGGTGGGGAATCTTAGGCCCTCCAGATGTTGCTGAACTACAACTCCCATCAGCCACAGCAAACATGGCTAGGGATGATGGGAGTTGTAGTTCAGTAATATCCACACCTGCCCTAGAGAGTTGCTGCCAGTGAGTATACATAGTACTGAATCAGATGGACCAATGAATTTTCTCTCTCTGACGCAGCTTCCTATGTATAGGGTAACCACCCATATTTTGCTTTAATTGAGGTTTACTTTTATTTGTGAAGCTTCTGTTGATGTCTTTAGAATTTGCTGCTTTATTAGAACAAGTAGATGTGAGCCCAAAATACTTGTACACCCAGTCCACTATCTGAAAATAAAGGAAAATGCTTCGAAAGAACTCTTTAAAATGTTGGCCTTATGCACAACAGACAATCCACTTTTCGGTTCAAATTAGTTAGAATATTAGAAGAGGAGCAAAACAACCAGGTGAGTTTGTTTCTTGTAGATGGCTGCACTTTCTTAAATTAACAGTGTGGGATCGTTAGCTTATACTATCCATCTCTAACGCTGGAAAAAGATTATATCAGGGTGTTTGGTGGCATGTTCCCTGTACTTCACTTTACAAGTAGATCCAGTTTTGGCACACCAATGCAAACCATCAATTTTATAAGTCCCAGTTTTGTCCATATGTCTGACAAAGAATTCAAAAATCTACTTTTGTGCTCTTAAAAGAAGGGAAATATAGTGTGTGCAAATACATAACTTGCTTTGTTATCCAGTGGTGTTCAACTTTGCACACAGATCATCTGCTTCAGTTGATGCATGTTAAGATCTGTGATATTGACCAGAAGCATAACCTACAGAGAAAAGATAATGCCCTCTGAACTAATTACAAGTTCCATTCCCTGTAGATTTTGACCTTTTCTCCAGTTGTGTGTGTGTGTGTTTAGTGTGTGTTTGTGTTTGTTCTAGGTGGAGGTTTTGAATGGGATGATGATTTCTCTTCTCCGGAGCCCTCCTTTATATCAAAAGCAGCCAATAGTCTCATTAGTTCCAAGCCTTCTCTTCAAACCTCAAAGTACTTCTCCCCACCGCCTCTTCCTCGAAGCTCTGAACAAAGCTGGTCAAGTCCTTTACCTTACTCCAGGTTCTCTATCTCTCCGGCAAACATTGCAAGCTTTTCGCTCACTCACCTTACCGATTCTGATACTGAACAGGGAGGCAAGTATTTCCCTTCAAGCAGTACTTTGTTGCATCATTGTGGCTTTAAACAATGCTTACTTGACCGTATTGGAAGATGTTGAAGTTATGCAAAAGAAAATAAAGTTAATACAAACTTGGTTTTAACCCACACCTTTTTAGTTTGTAGCGGTGGCTGAGGTGCAGAAGCTGGAGCTTTTGTTCAGAGATGGGCAGACTTCAGGCTTGTGGGACATACTTTGGTTTTTTTACTAGAACCCTGAGATCCACTAACCAGAGACCAGTGCAAATGGTGTCTGAGTGTTGGCATACACTTACACTTAGTGGTTCCCATTTTTCCCCCCATGGACCACTTGAAAATTGCTGAGGGCAGACCACTTCACAATTTTTCTGCCTGTTGTAGTAATTATAATGCGCTGGGCTAGATGCTGTGTGATTTTAAATTGTATTTTTATAGCTTCTTGCATTTCTCTTATATTGTACTTTATTACAATTTGAATTCCATAGAATTCAAATTGTAGAATTCCACAGTATTCAAATTGCAATATAATAAAAATATAATATGAGAAATACAAGAAGCAATAAAAATACAGTTAATCAATATGAGTATTAATTAATTAAATTATTTGATTTATATCCTGCCCTTCCTTCCAGGAGGAGCCCATTTAATGTAATGGACGTGCCATCTCCGACCACAAATCCACAGCCATACCATGGACCACTGTGATCTGTGGACCAGTTTGGGAACCCCTAAATAAAGGAGCAGGGTGTCTCTGATCAGATGCTCAGTCCTAGAATTTGTTTTTGATACCAGAACTGAGCTCCTACTCCAGTCACACAAAAATCCACTTCTGGTTTTCTCACCAAGCTTTCTTTAGCTAAACAGCCCTAATTTTTAGAAGTATATGTGTGTATTTTTGCTAAAATTCGGAGTCAGAGTCCTGTTGCTGATCTACTATAAATCTCTCAGATCTACCATTAGATCCCAAATCTATCTTCTATGCACCCCTGCCCTGAATGGCCATTCTTTGTTCATGGCTCTCCTTTGTGTTCCCTATCCATTTGGTTCTTCTATCTATATCTACTAGTACCTTTTTGTATGCATCACATTGCTGCTTATCTGCAGAAATAAATGGCCTTACTGTTGGGCAAGCTGGTGGATTTTCAGTGCCAGTAAGGATAGTAGAGTTGGAAACAGACATGTCTGGCCTGTGGAGCACAGCCCAACCAGTTAGTTCTCTTGCCCAGTCCTCACTGAAATGAATAGGAGCTATACAGGCAGGGACTTCTAAGCTGGCTCTGTTTTGCCTGAAAAAATTACAGACCACACCAGAGTCATGCCAAATAAGCAAGTTCATGACTGGCTCGTTCATATTTAAATCATAAAATTCGCCTTTTTGCACACCAATGCCCCTGGTACTTATGGGTCCTTGGTATTTAGTATATGAGCTTATATTAAATTCAGTAGAGTTCTGATTAGATAAGAATATTTGCTTGTTTATCATTAAGGCCAATGTTTCAGATAGTGTAGTTTTCCTTTATGTCCTAAACCGTGACATTGAAGTGTGCGATTTAGACAGTTGTGCCTGAGAGACTTCCAGGTGTGTCCCTGGAATTGATTTCATAACAGGAGATGGATAATTACTGTGTTTTAAGCATCAGAATCTCACTTTTGAGGTTGGGGGGGAGGGGTCAAAAGGCACAGCCTTCTAGGTGTAGTACAATGCACATTGGAGTTGCATAAAAATACACATGTGCTCTTTTAAATACTTCCTCCCCCTCTTTGTGCACCCTCCCCCCACATTTCAACAGAGCTTTTCCAGGAAAAGGTCTCTGGGAAGTAGGCTTGGAGAAGAATCTACAGTCTTGAGGGGCTTCTTCTGGAGGTACAATATCCCAGGCATTTTCCTCCTCTCTAATGGCTTTGTGTGTCTCAACAGGGAGCAGTGAAGATGGAGAAAAAGACTGAAGTTTCTCTCAATAACCAGTCATCATATCGGTGGAGACACTTCTGCTTTGCACCTATAATAGCCAGTTGTTTTTTTAAAGCACCTCTTGCATCTGAAAACAAAGCAGATCTGTCAGAAGTCCAGGAATCAAGTGGAAATGTTAGATCAGGACCTCAACTTGAAGGTGGATGTTACTTTTTGTAGTGTACTGTTTTGAAAACTGGTGCATTTTGCATTTCCTTGGAGGAGAAAATTCTGTGCAAGCTTTCCCTTTCTTCCCCCTCTCCCGTGCTCCCCAAATACTTGAAGTAGCCTACAGAAAATTTGTAACAATATGTACAAATTATGCTCTGGTTTATATGTAGGATTGTACCATAACCCTTTTGTATTCAATGTATTATCAATATGAACATGTAAAATTGTACATAGCTGAGCAGCAGATGGCTGTGTCACTTGAAATGGTCTGACGGAGAGCTGTTGTGTAGAAAGCCATATTTCAAAGACTTCACACTTTGCTTAGCTGCAGATGCACTATTAGCTATCCTTCCCAGGTCCCTCTGCTTTGTACAAAGCCATTCTCCTTTGCTTAGCTTGATCAATGGAAGTTGTTGGTGGTTGCTTTTTTTTAAACTTGCTTAACCAGTTTGCTTTGAACTGCTGTGTCTGCGCAATGTACTTGTCAGAATGTACAGACCTTGAGTCTTCCTGTTTTTATAATTTCTTGAACTTTATGTGCTGTTCATGTTTCTAAAGGGGCAACTCACTTTATATATTCCCATTTGCAGTAAAGCAGTCAATGAATTGACCTTTTAGTTATAGTTGGCTAAAAAGTTGTGGTGTTGGTGTTGTAGCATTCCTCTACCCCAAGGCATATGGAAGACAATGAGATCTTTTGTGTGTGGCCTTTAAATAATGATCTTGGTTACTGGGTAACTTCTTGTATTGTTCATTTCATCTTCAGAGAACTGTCAGCTTTTCTACTGAACCAGTCTAATGCGTGATATGTTGACTCATGCAGTTGCTCTTCCTCTTTCTATTGAAGTCAGGTATCAATAAAGAAGCATCTTTAATAGAGCAGGGCTTACTGGGCCTACCTGGGTTCTCAAATATCCACAGGTGGCACAGCAGTCTTCAGTATGGGTTTGGATCTTCCATGCCTCCTGTAGTCAGAACTTCCCTGCAGGCTTCCATGACAGCTGCTGGCCGCAAAACTACTAGATATCTTTAGGATGCAACTAGAAACATAAGGGCTAATGGGCAGTACATTGTTAGGCTGAGATCTTCCATAGCTCTTAAAGGTCTTGCTAGAACTCCATGCTACTTTTGGAAAGCTACCATGACGTTCATAAAATAGGAAGGGCTTGATATAGAGCTCTCCCAAGTGTGGTGCACACACAGCGTTGAATGCACACAGCATATATATATGTTTGCGCACGCTCAGTAAAACATGCATTTTTCTTGTTTACCTCACTCTAAAAATTAGCATTTGAGCTGTAAACTGTATTTTGCAGCCACAACCTTGGCAAAGAAACAAATGTGTAAAATATTGATGTTTTTTAAAGCTATCCAGCTGACCTATACAGGCTTCTGCTTCAGGTCTGACTGAGAACATCTGCAAATAGCATGAAAACAGGTAGCTTTAAAACCCTCTCACAAAAGAATGTATGAAAGTATTGGGTTATTTTCTTTTCCCCCTTGTCTTTAAGCCAGACTGGCTCTTGTGAGCCATGTGGAAGGCAGACATTGAAGTGCAATAAAATTGTGTGTGATGGAGCCTCATTATGCAAGGAGCTCCAATGGTCTAAAAATAAAATGAAAAAATAGAACAGCTTGAAACACATATTGCTTCAAAACACTTGCCTGCAAAGTGCCTTCACGTGCCAATGTATCTATAAAGCTGTACTGTCACTTTGGAGGCTCCTGCAATGGGTGTTTTGAAAGAGCAAATTTTAAAGTGCACTGAATGCATTTTCAGTTGGGTCTATTTGAAATGACTGCTCTGTTCTTGGGTAGGTTTGAGTCTGAAGTAGGCGATCTTTCTATGCTATTTCATAATGTGATAAATATAAAAGCAAGAAAACTCAAAACTGAGGTTGCTATACAGACTTTGCAACAACATGTGGAATTGTACAGCTGAAAGCATAGGCCTGTAACTTTGACTTTGGACAGGTAGTGTATAGTAGGGGTGGCTAATCTGTGGCCCTCCAGTTGTTGTTGTACTGTAGTTCCTATCAGCCCAAGTCAGCAATATCTGGAGATCCATCTGGTTTCCAGGGTTGTGATGTATTGATACTCCTTTTTGCTTTTTCCCAGAGTCTTTTTAAGTATGAAAATTATGAATAGCCTGATGCGCATTCATCAGTCAGGATTTTCTCTGGGTACATGAGGCTTCTCCCCCATCCCCTTTTGCCAAAGAATGATAGTTTTATGTCGCAGATCAGAGCTCACTTACTTTATCCCTGTTTAAGATTCACATTGAGATGCTGCAGCCAACAACGAGCACTATATGGCTTCTCAGGACTGGGTGTGTGAGGCTTTATCTATTTTGAAGTGTTAGAAAACTCTTCCTGGCTTGGAGTCATTTGGGTGGTACCAATCATGAGGGAGGTTTTATGGGAAAAAAACTCCCCAGATTGTCATTGATTCTAAGATGCCTTTGTTGCTTTGGCCATCATATGAATTGCAAGCTTCTGTTTCTGAGGTTTGTCCTTCCCAAACTCTCATTGGCAAGACAGAGTTTCAGAGTACATCAGAACATAAAACCCTCTCATAGTGGGCAAAATGGTCCTGTGATGCACCTGTAGTTACCAAAAGCATTTACAATGAGTGTAGTTTAAACTCTGAACTGTGGTTTTGCTTCAGCTTATGCATACACTTTTTTTAAAAAAATCACACATCCAGGTCAGTCCCATTTCCTGTCACTTGAAGGACAGTTTTATACCTTTTTAAATCATGGAGAGGCTTCTTTATTGTAAACTCCACAAACTTACTTTGTCCTTTTTGCACCATAGTTACCAAGATGACAGGTGTGTGTGCGTGTGCGCACTTGCATGTTAGCAGTCAGTGTGATGGTTGTAAGGAGCAGTTCCGTTCTAGGTTGTTTTTTTGTACATTTTCTTCAGGGCTTAAAAACCTGTGGTTTTTATCTGAGTGCAGCAGCTTGTAGGGCCAGATGTGCAGGGCCCCAGAATAAACCTGAGGAAATCTTATCCCAGTGTAGGGATGAATTAGTAGGGAAAGCTTCATGTTAAGTTCTGCCTGTTGTGAAGCTTTTGAAGGCACCCAAGTCCTGCCCATGTCAGTCAAAGGTGTCTGTCATCTTTGCTGCACAAAGGTGAGGAGGGGGAGTTAATTGGAGAAGGGAGCAAAAAGTTAGCAGTGGCTTGTTAACACTAAATATTACAGGGCCATTATGAGCCCTGGAGCTGGAAGCAGCAACAGCAGAACTGCACCAGTGTGGCTGAGCTTTTGCTGCTCCCTGCAAGGGTGATGGGGTATCTGTGCGTGTTTGTAAATTGGAACTGGACTTAATGTCCAGGATGATGCTTGCACTACTTCACTGTAGTGTAGCAGGTCAGAGATCAAGAGCCATAGGATCAGGCTGAAAGGCCAAAGGTCATACTTTATGGGGTGGGTTCTAGGTAAGGGAAAGACGCATTTGCAATGAGGTGAAACAAAATGAAGAGATCTTTTTAATTGCTAAATAATTTTCCAAGTTCTTTATACATATGTGAGGCGAAAAACACCACTTTTATTGGAAACGAGCACATTCTTTTTTTAAAAAAAATACTTAATAAAGCACTAATGAGAGCCATTCATGCTTACTTTTTAAAAATCAGTATTTTAGATTTATTTGTATGGAGTTCTGATTTTCTTTCTTTGAGAAAGAGAGAGACAGCTCAGTAAGGTTTTAGAGGGGGAGAAACAAGCACTTGGCTAAAATTGGGGTGGCAAAATGGCTCTTTCGATGGAAGATGGAATTGGAAACATATCAGCCTTAAAAATAAGAATGGAATATTTAAAAATCAGCTTTAAGTTGTATAAAATATCCTTTCTTTAAAAAAGAATTAAGGGGAAATTGTTGAGAAGATGAGTACAGAAGTGAGCAGTAAGTGTTCAATGCCACCAGCCTTGTTTTTGTTTTTATTTTCAAATGAAACTTGAATGAGTTTAAGATGTTCAGTTCTGTTTAATAAATTGTCTGATCTTGCACAGTGGTAGGCGTAACCTAATGGTAAATGGTACTGATTTATGTGTATATACAATCTTTTACCCTATTTGTAAATGAGGGAATTTATGTAACAAAATCATAGGGGAGAGGTTTTCCTATTGGAATTTAATACAGGTATGAGGTTTATGGCAATATCCTAATTAAAGAAATTTCAGGTCGAATTTGTCTTTAAATTGTGTACATTTTAAAACTGTAATATTTCTACTGTACATTGATCATGCATAGTGTGATTCAAGACTTGTAATTTAAAGAACCTTATTTAATATTCAAAATAAAATAAAGGTATATATTTATAACTCTTGGTGTTCTTCTGTATTTCATTTTGCCATCCATTCTAAGACTGTGCATGCAAAGCAGGCGCTCCACCACTGAGTTATGGCCCCTCTCTGCCATAGGTTTTGTGATAAGCAGAGCTGTGGAGTCGGTACGCCAGACCTTCGACTCCAACTCCTCTATTTTTCCACTGTCCGACTCTGACTCCTTCATAAATGACAAATGTATATTAACTAGTAATAACAAATTTACTGTAGTAAAATGGTAGCACAAGGCATTTCATCACCACCACGTGAATCCAGAGCTTGGAAAAGTTAATTTTTTGAACTACAACTCCCACGAGCCCAATCCCTGGGGCTGATGGCAGTTGTAGTTTAAAAAAGTAACTTTTCCAAGCTCTGGATTCACGTGGTGGTGATGAAATGCCTTGTGCTACCATTTTACTACAGTAAATTTGTTATTACTGGTTAATATACATTTGCCATTTATGAAGGAGTCATCTCCAACTCCACCCAAAATTGCTTCCGACTCCACGACTCCGACTCCACAGCCCTGGTGATGAGAGGGGTGGTTGTCACAATCACATTGCATTCTTCCCACTTCTTATTTGTTGATGCAAAGAGTTTTAGAATTAGATTGTTTTAAAAAGTACAGTTAACCAAACACCAGTGGGACAGCTTGCTAGGGTGAATAGGACAGGTTCTTTAAGTAAATATGGGATTTGATCATAGGCGACACAGCTAGAAATAAACAACTGGACTGACAGGTTTTGAAGCTTGTCCCTGGTATGAATGGAATACTACAAAAAATATTTCTGCTTCCATCCTGACTGGTATTCTGCCCCTTGGATTTGCCATAGCTGCCATTTCTCAGGCCAGATGCCATTGGTGTGATGGCACACATTGTTGTCGGCTGCTTAAAGGTACATCACTTCTGAGGTGCCACTTGTGGATTAAATTTCAGTCATAGAATCTTGTGATGTAGTTAAGGCTGTTCATTAGAGCTCCAGAGAACATTCAGCCTTAACTGGCGATAAGGGGATGCTGCAATCCCTATCAAAGCAGTGGAAGCAAAATTTAGCAACCATGAGCCTTCCTTAAAAAGCCACATATTGGCAAGAGAGGAGATGAATTTAAAGATGAAAGGTAGGCTTTCTTGGAGAAGCCATTGTAGATGACACAACTGAAAGAAGTCCTGCCCCTTGCCCCCTGGAGCAAGACCTTATTTGATTGGGGTGCATAGGTGAGAAGGCAATCCTCAAGACAAGGCGGGACCGAAGATAGATAGCGATCCACTGGTAGCTCATGGGGTGATTTGCAGTAGGTCGCCAATAGTTTTAACAACAGCAAGACAAAAATTATCTCGCTGGACCAGCCTTGTGTTCATCCTCTGTGATCTGTAAATGTAAAATGGATTAATTATATTATCTTTGACCAGAATGGTGTGCAGCTCTGCTGGCCACTTTCTTTGTAAATATTTTTATTGATTTTGAAAATAAAGTACATGTTAACCTCAGAGACAATTTGCAGACATTACAAATCAAATAGATATAACTCTTGTACCGATTTGAGTATTCAGTATATATGAGATAAAATATTAACAATCTCCCCTCCCTCGGCTACCCTCCCTCTATCCCTCAAGGTGGTATAACTTTGAAAATGTATTATCATTCATAGCTGCTGGAACCTGTAATATGTAAGGATTGTCTGGGTTACCTGTGAAGAGACTTAACATACATATGTTATTTGTTCCAAATACTAGCATAATGGCACGGTGGGCTTTGATTGTTCTCTTTCATATAAACATAAGCTTTAAATGGGAACCATACAGAAAACAAATTTGCCTGCTGGCCACTTTAGTGATTTATGTTTTACATTCCTGATATGTAGTAACTTAGAGGTAGGTTTGCCCTTGCATTTGCAGGACATTTTAGTTTATGTGCCTCATAGGATGCCGGCAGTAATTGGCTCTCCACCATGATCCATCATTTTGCTTGGGGTTCTACCTGCAAGTCACCGTGTTTTTGCATCTGGATCCAGTTGGTGGAACTTGGCATTCTCACACAAAAAAAGGCAAAGTAGTTCCTGAAGTCTGCCTATCTCTGCTTTAAGGTCCCAGGCTATTTAAGACTTTACAGCAGGGGTGGGGAAACCTGTGGCCCTCCAAAAGTTGTCGAACTCCAACTCCCACCACTTCCTGATAGCATGGCCAATCGTCAGGGATAGTTGGAGTAGTAGTCTAGCAGCATCTTGAGAGCCACAGTTTCCCCACTTGTGCTTTTACATGTAAGAACAGCACCTTGAATTGAACCTGAACTTCCTAATGGATGGGTAGCTGATGAAGATCAAATAATGCCACAGTAATATGCTCATTCTAGCCAACCTCAGACAACAGTTAACTCCCATTTATCTTTAGCTATATTGAAAGCACCTCTGTATGCAAGCCATGTGTGGTTGTTGTGAATCTGTATACCTTGATGCAAGGGGAAGATGCATTGATTGCTGCTTCCCCAGTGGATTATAACAAAAAAGAAACACTCATATGTGATTGTGTACAGATTCCCCGTGACAGTTTGCAGATTTTCTTCCCACACTGGAGAAAGGAGAGCAAGTTTGTGAATCAGACAGAAGGACCCTTGATTGCTTTACTTAACTCGACTGACTGAAACAATAACACATTTAATGGCTGTACAGTTACCAGCCTCTCTCTTCCTCCCCAGCCCCAGTCTCTTTTGTGCAACAGAAGGGAGGCGGCAATGCCAAAGTTGCTGAGATCCCTGCCCATGTTGTTAAATCCTTGCAAAGAGCCAGCAACATGACAAAACACTATCCTCTGTCATAATCTCACAACTGCCACACACACCTTGGCTTATTTGCAGAAGACTTGGCCAAGCCAAACTCCTCCTTTCTCTCACTTGTTTGTGCATTAAAGTGACGTGTCCTAGCCCTAGTAAGCAGTCTGCAAGAGGCTGAGGAATTCAAACCACTTGCTGTCCTGGATGCGACTCACTTGCTCATTGTCTGTACCTGCTCAGAGTTGTTAAGGATGCTGCTGGCATCTGCTCCATCGCTAGGTAGGCATCTGCCTCACATTTTTGGCATTTTATTCAGAATCGCCACTATCAAAATATTTGGTGGCAAGGTTGGAATCTGAACAGGACAATAAGAGGGTCATTCATAGCGGATCCCAGATATGCTCTAAAACTATTAGCAGCATATATGATTGCATTTTTAAGATCCATACTCGCTCCCATAAGGGAACCATTGTGGTGTAGTGGTTAGTGCTTTGGACTAGGACTTGGGAGACCAGGGTTCAAATGTCAGCTCAGCCATGAAGCTCACTCCCAGCCTAGCTTACCTGATGCATAAGATATGGAGGGGGAAATTTTATGCATGCAACCCTTGGGCTTCTTTGAGAAAATATGGAATATAAATTTAATCATAAATAGGATGAAAGAGGAAGCCCTGAATATATTGCTTTTTGATGGAGCTCCTGGGGGAGACAGTAGCAACAGTGTAAGTCATAAATAGAGAAGAAAGTAACAAGGGGCCATTGCTTAGTGATAAAGCATTTTGCTTTACATGCTGAAGGTCCCCAGATTAATCCCTAGCATTTCCAGGTAGGGTTAGGAATGTTCCCAGCCTGAAACTTACTGCCAATTGGTGTAGACAATATTGAGCTTGATGGCATCAATGGTCTTACTTGGTATAGGACAACTTCCTATCGGGAGGGGAAATCTCCAAGGGGCTCTTTGCACCCAGTTGTGCCACAGTTTGTGCACTCGGCAGGGAATTGCAACCCTTTGCAATTGCCTGGTGCACATTTGTAAATTTGCTGTGTACACGTTATGTTTTTAATGATACTGTATGTGAAGAGGAGTCTGGGAGGGAGGTGTGAGGGCTACTGAACCATAAGTGGAAAGAAGCTTGGCACAGTACAGGGAGCTTTACTGTCCAGGGTTAGCTTGGGTTGATGTCTCCTTCAGCCATTTACTCTTCCAAAGGATTTTGAAAGTGGATGGCATCTCAGCTTCACTGCTTTTTTGTTGTTGCTGGTACTTAACCTCTCATTCAGGTGTGGGGAAGCTTTGGCCCAATGTTGCTAAACTGCAACTCCCATCAGCTCGAACAAGCATGGCCAATGGCCAGGGATGATGAGAGCTGTAGTTCAGCAACTTCGGGAGGGCTAAAGGTTCCCCACACCTGTCTACTGGAACAAGTTACTTGACCACTCTGCTCTATATTGACAATTGTGGCTTAGTTTATTCCTGGTGTCTCAGTCTTGATGGCTTGCGTACATTTCACCTCTCAGATTAGAAGCTGGGCACGGCCAGAATCTGCCTCCTTGCCTAAAAGCCTTTCCTTGGAGAGACAGTCATTTGGGCAATCGTGTTGTTTGCTTCATGGTGGAGAGTATTCTTATCATGCATTCATAAGTTGCAATAGAAAATTTTCTAGAGGCCTGACTTGCATTAAGCCCTATAAGTCACTGTAGCTGACATGGCTCCAGAAATGTTGAGTTTATATTTGAATCCTATCCATCTACCCCTTTTATGAAATCTGCTGGGTATAGGCACTATAGAAATGACACTGACTCTAGAACCAGGGTTCGGGAACCTGTGGTCCTCCTGCAACTCCCATCATTCCTGACTGTTGGTCATGCTTGCTGGGGCTGGTGGGAGTTAAGAGTCCAACAGCATCTGGAGGGCCACAGGTTTCCCATCCCTGGACTAAAGTGTTGGGACTTGGACCCTGTAAAGTGGGTTCAACTCTCTGCTCAGTGAAGAAGCTCACTGGGTGGCCCTGGACAACTTGGTTATTTCTCAGGCTCATTGACTTTACAACGTTGTTGCAGGGGGCTGGACAGGGAATGGGATAAACCCACATGTGTTGGCCTGAGCCCAACTGGAGGCAGGTTGGATGCAAATGGGATAGATAAATATTGGCTCTGTCTATATTGTCTCTCCTGGGATGGGTCAGACGACTTGGGATCTGCAGTTGTCAAAGTACTCAATTGCTTCTTTGCCTGGCCATGCCATCTCTTCTCCTGGTTTTAAAGAGCATCAGAGGATTATAAGAGCATCAGAGGTACTATTTCCAGCCAGGGCAAAAGGGCAGTCTGCTATCAGAAGGACAGGAATGGGGAACCTGGTGTTCTCCAGATGTTGCTGGATTACAACTCTCCTCATTCCTGACTGTTGGCTATGCTTGCTGGGGCTGATGGGAATTGGAAACCCAACATCTAGAGGTCTATAGATTCCCCATCCCTGCTCCAGATGAAGTTGGACTCCATCTCCCATCAGTGCCAGCAAGCACAGCCAGCAGTCAGGGATGATGGGAGTTGTAATCCAGTGGCATCTGGAGGGCACCAGGTTCTCCACCCTTTCCATAGAAGTAGGTAGGCTGGGGGAGGGGAGAAGTAGGTGCAATGTGCCACTTGAAATCCTGTCTAGGGGCAATCACTGTTTGCTCAAGGTGAAAACCCAACTGGCAAATTGCACATCGGGCTTACTGGAGTCCTTACACGCACTTGATCAGGCAATAAGGCCTAAGGAAATTGGAAGATCATTAGAGCAGGGATTACCAAACTGTGGTTCGTGGTCCACGAGCTTCATGTAGGTGATATGCAGCATCTCCACATTAAACAGTTTAGTTTAGTTTAGATTTTTAGTTGTCTCCTTATTGCTTATTTCTTACATTGTATTTTATTGCATTAGAATTTGAATTCTATGGAATGCAAACTGTAATACAATAAAAAATAAAAAATAGTAAAACTGCCTTTCAAAATCAAACACCATCTAGCACAGTGCTTTACAATTGCTACAACAGGTAGAAAAATCATTTAGTCCACCAAGACCATTAGAAGTTTTCATGTGGTCTGCGGGTGAAAAAAAGTTTGGAAACCACTGCTATGGAGGATTCATCCTCCCAACAGGGTTTTGAGGAGCAGATATGTATTCTTGCCTTCTTACAGATGGGGCAAATGAGGCTGAGGAGCTGTGACAAGGTCTAAGTTTGCAGAATGCGGTAAAAAGGACTATACCACCTTTAGACTAAAGGTGGAAAATGCGATTTTAAAAACTCCTTGATGAGAAAAATTCCTTCCAAATCAAAATACAACATACCAGGAGGAGGGGTTCTATCTCAGCCCCTTTCCCTGATCTTCCAGTTTTCTACTTACAAGGAACATTTTGATTTGGTTTAATACTTGCATGCTGTTTTTCCAGCAACCAAGCTGAGCTCAAAGCAGCTCAGTAAGAAATAAGAACACTTCCTAATACAAAAATAATATACAATAAAAGTACAATGAGTACAAAAGCTACATTTAAAAATATTTTTACATTCTGAAAATGAGATTCACCCCTGCAGCCTAAAGTGGCACAGTCCTTTGCGCCCCACTCAGGACTCCACTACTTTGTATTGGGCAGGACCATAGTGGTGTAGCATCTGCCTTGCATGCAGAAGGGCTGAGGCTCAATTCCTGGCATCTCCAGGTAGGGCTAGTGGAGTCTTCCTTTCTGAAACCATGGAAAACTGCTGCCGGTACTGTATAGACAATACTGAGGTAGATGCGTCCTTAGCCTGACCTTCTGTGGTCCTATGCATTCCTGCATGTATAGACCAGTTGAGTGGCATCTAATAAGGATGAACTTTGTGGTTCTACTGGCAACCAATTTGGTGTCCTCTTTTTAAAACAGCCCTTTGGTTGGTGCCAGAAATTTCTTCCAATAGGAGATAAAACACAGAGACGGGATCCTGTTTCCTGGTGGGTGCCGATGATGAAGGCCAAAAGCAAAGGTGCGAAACGTCGACATGCAATCAATGAGGAAGCCTTGTGCCAAGAAACAACCCAGAGCAGGGAAGAGCTTCTGAAATGTTTACGGCGTAAAGAAAAGAGGAATAAAGAGAGCCAGAAGACTCCCTCCAGGCCAGCAAAGCTCCCTTGGGGTACCAAAGATCGGCGTTTGCGGCGGCTGGAAAGCAACGAGCGCGAGCGTCAGCGCATGCACAAGCTGAATAACGCCTTCCAGGCCTTGCGGGAAGTCATTCCTCATGTCAGGGCAGAGAACAAACTCTCCAAAATTGAGACCCTCACGTTGGCCAAGAACTATATTAAATCTCTCACCTCGACAATTCTCAGGATGTCCAATGGACACTTCCCTACTGTCGAGGGCTCTGGTTCTGGCGGCAGATCCAAGCTGTATGAACACTATCAGCAGCACTGCGGGGAGGATGCGGAGCCTGCAGAGCAGCTTCAGAAATACTCCACCCAGATCCACAGCTTCAGGCAAGGCAGCTAAAGCGATGGGTCTTCCTCGGTTGTTTTCTATTCCTGGGAAATCCGTGAAACGGTCAAGCAAAGAGATGTGACTTTTCTCCAGTTCCTTGTGAAAGATTTAGGAAGGGCTGGTTTTGTGCTCCCTGTTTGTTTGAAAGCATCTGTGAATTCACACACCTAACGATTCTAAGAGTGGACTATATTATGCACAAGTGGGGATCTGCAACAAAATGCTGCAGTTTGTCCTTGCCTTCTTACAGGAGGGCTGCTGTTCAGAGCTCCAGCCCCCTCAACATGTCCTCCTCCAGCAGGTCATTACACCCTCCACCCCCATTTTTTCTCTCTCTCTTCGAACTAACATTCTGTGGCTTTGGGGGCTGCTCAGCTCTCATTAGGGTGTCATTTGGAGGAGGTTTGCCCCCCTGTTTTTTATTATTATTATTTCTGCACACCCTCTGAGCATGCGGAGACTTCCCTTGCAGTGGTATGTATCCTTGATACCTCTTTGTGGTCTTTGTTTTCGGCAACATTTTTGCCTGCACTCAGTAACTGAGTTTGCTATTAGAGTGATTTCTAAATGTGTTAGGCACATCCAGAAATTTTTGCATATATGTTTGTCTGGTAAACTGTAGCAATGCCCCAAAGCTTCCTTTACTATAAGAGAAGCAGCTGCATTGGGGCAGGAACTGTGTGTAAGAAGACATTTGAGTGTGCAATTGTTTTATCACACTAGGAAGTGCATAGAAACTGCACTAGAGTACATACTTTAAAAATCTATTTTTCCCAGCGTTGGGTATATCCACTCCTTTATCCCACCCCTCTCCCTTCACCAGGTTTTAGCTTATTGTTGTGTTTGCTTAGCTTTCAACCCTTTGGGAAACGGAGATCTCTCAGTAAATTTAAAAAATAAATAAAATTAATTTTAATTTTCCTATGAGCTCTTTAGTATTTGAATACTATTTGAAATTTGTTCTGCCAAAAATGAAAAAAAAAATTCAGGATGAAATATTGTAACCCACACATGCCCAGCCCAGGGAGGAGCTATAATTTAGTGCAGGTATGGCCCTCCAAATGTTGCTAAACTGCACTCCCGTCATTCTTGGCCATGCTTGCTGGGACTAATGGGAGTTG
The DNA here is from genome assembly GCF_030035675.1 of Rhineura floridana. Classification (NCBI taxonomy): domain Eukaryota; kingdom Metazoa; phylum Chordata; class Lepidosauria; order Squamata; family Rhineuridae; genus Rhineura; species Rhineura floridana. Next base: position 16,137,141 of record NC_084496.1, read on the forward strand.
TAGTTCAGCAACATCTGGAGGGTTAAAGGTTCCTTGTACCTGAGTTAGTGGGTAGAAAACACTTGCTCTGCATGCAGAACATTCACTTCCAATTAAAAAGGGGGTCGAGTAGCACAAAGATAGAACCCTGGAGAGCTTGTAGACAATACTAGGTTAGATGGATCACTGGACTGATTCAGCTTAAGGTACTTTCACACAGGAACATCAAATCATAGAAACATGGAGTTGGAAGGGACCTAGGGAATGGTCTAGCCCAATGGAGAATCTGCACCACAGGATGCGACTACAGCATCCTTGAAAGGTAGCCATCTGATTGCTGGGAAGGGCTGTGGTTCAGTGACAGAGCAGCTGCTTTGCATGCAAAAAGCTACAGGTTCAATCCCTGGAATTTCCTGGAAGGACTGTGAGAGAACCACATCTGAAATCCTGGCGGGCCACTGTCAGTCACTACTGAGCTAGATGGAACTATGGTCTGACTCAGTGTCTTGTGGCCGTTTCCTGTGTTCCTGTGTTTAAACGCCACCAATGAAGATAATCCAATAACCTCATGAGGCAATCTGTGCCACTGACAAATAGCTTTTTAAGAAGCTGCCTGAAAGAAGTCTGACCATTGGCCCATGTAGCTCAGCATGGTCTACAGTCTTCACTGGCTGTCAGCAGCTCTCCAGGGCTTTAACTCAAGGGTGTTTCCCAGCTCTACCTAGAAATGGCAAAATCTACACCTGGGACCGTCTGCATGCAAAGCACGCGCTCTGCCAGAGCTAGAAGCCTTCGCATGTTATGCTAATGAAGTAAAACAGTGGTTCTCAAACTTCCCCATGGACCACTTGAAAAATCATTGATGGGCTTGGCGAATGACTGAATGATTTTCCTGCCTGTTCTAGCAATTGTCATGCGCTGTGCTAGCTGCTGTATGGTTTTGAATTGAATTTTAATTGCTTCTTTTATCTTTTTACCTTATGTTACAGCTTGCATGCCATAGAATTCAAATGGGAATATAATATAGGCAAGAAAAGAAGCAAGAAAAATACAATGAAAACTAGTTTAGCTATTTAATATGGGCCACCTGAATGAAGTTTGTGGACCACATTTTGGGAACCTCTGAATTGAAACACTGTAGATCTTAACACTTGGCTTTGTCATCGTATTTATTTGCCCTGGGGTGAATTTATAATGTTTGAAAGGACTTTTGCATTTACCTGTGTAACGGCACCTAGCACAACTAAGGCCCCTTCTGCACTAGACATTTAAAGCAGTCACATAACACTTTATGATGGCTTCTCCAAAGAAGCCTGGGAGGTATAGTTTGTTAATGGAGCTAAGAGTTGTTAGGAGACCACTATTCCCCTCACAGAACTACCATTCCCAGAATTCCCTGGGAAGACGGATTGTTAAGCCACTCTGAGAATTGTAACTCTCATAACTACAGTTCCCAGGATTCTTTGAGGAAACCATGACAGTTTAAAGTGGCATGATACTGCTTTAAATATATAGTGCAGATGGGGCCTTAGTCCTGAAAGTGCGGGATGCTGCCTTGTTATAAACTGTAAATAATGATGATAAACAATGCCAGCTAGCATTTTCTTGCATGTTCCGTGATCTGGAGAGAAATAGGGATTTTTGTACATTTAACCTCTTTGATTGAAACAAGAGAGTGATTGATTAAACTAATTCTGAGCCAATATGATTTTTTGTCAAAAATAAAACCATGTGAAATATAATAAATGAATAAAAAGTAACTATTAAATTAAGAATTTGTTTTGTTTGGTAAGGATGGGGTGTTGGTGATTGTTTTTAACTTGATGCCACTTGTTTCTTGAGCATTTTTTAGCTGCCGATCCAAATGCCACATTGGTGCTGGTAGCAGATCAGGTCTATAATGCAGGATTAAGCAGAGGTTTTCCTAGCCCAAGAATGGGGTGCCTCCAGTCCTCCAGGTTCTAAGGCTGGTGCTGATGTCACTCTCCTGCTATTGTTGGGAGGGGTGGGCAGAAATGGACAGATTGTCTCCATTTCTCATTCTTCCAATTCCCTACATCAGTCCTCATGAAAATTCATCAGCATTTTCATGCAAATTTCTCGTAATGTATGCATTTTTGCATAGCAATTTTGCTTCCTTTTTGTACGTTCTTTTCATACTACCTAGTATATACATTTTTGTACACTTTATTTGGTTGGAGAACTGCACTGCAAAATTCGGAGATGTACACATTTTGAAGGATGGCTGTGCGTCGGTTCACATACTATTTGTGCAAATTATGTAGGTTTATGTTTTAAATGCAAACTGAATTAAATTTCTCCCCCACCCCTAACTAGTGGACTCCAAGGGAAGAGCTGTTGGCCTGTACTGAAGGGGACCAGGTACTATTTACTCACTGTGTTTAAATACAGCAGATCCTGGGCTGTCTCGCTGCACATGAGTCAATATGGAACAAGTTCCCCAAAATTAGAAAGGATGGAGAACTCCTGATTTCAGTGCTCAGGTGGTTTGGTGTCCAGGTACAAGGTAGCCTTTGTGGCAAAGCTCCATTCCTGGATTTTTCAATTGTCTGTTGGCAGAACCCAACAGATTGCAACAATGCTTGTGAAAAGGCCAAAACACACACACAAAAACCTCCCTCCCAGAGCCTCTGGAAAGACAAATAAAAGGCTAAACCAATTCTGGAGGTCTTTACTTGCAAAGTAAACAGACATTGGCTTCTTTTGAAGCGGGGGGAGAGGGAGAGAGAGACTGTAGCGTCACACAATGTTGTAATGGTGATGTGAAAAACTTATGCCAAAAAATCAAACTGGAATGGGATATTGGGGGGGGGGTCCATCCCATATTACTTGGCCAAAGCATACCGCTGCTCTGTGTGTGTGCAGCCAGGTGTACCTGCCTCATTGCATGCACTTGAGAGTTTGCCACTTTCGTATGTTGCATTGTTAATGTATCCCAGAAATGGGGAACCTGTGGCCCTCCAGATGCTGTTGGACTGCAGCTCCCATCAGCCTCAGCTAACACGGCCAACAGTGCAGGGATGGTGGGAATTGTCATTCAACAGCACTTGCAAGGTCACAGGTTCCCTACCCCTGACCCTTTGACCTTACTTAGGCTTACCCAAGAGCAATGTGCAAAGCTGTTTGGCATAGTATTGTGCCGAAGAGAAGGAGTAAGAAGTCAGAAGGCCCAGTCTGAAAGCTCATCTCTGTCATGGACTAACTCAGTAGCCTTAGATTACGACAACACTCCTAGGTGGTCAAAGTCTCCATGTGCATTATCCTTGCAACACTCTTTTTAGATAAGTCAGTATCTCAATACTGCAGATCAGGGGGATTTGGAGCTGAGAGAGCAAGTGGCTTCCCAATATAGGAAACTACCTTATGCCGAGTAACACCATTGGTCTGTTTAGCTCAGCATTGTCTACACTGACTGGCAGGGGCTTTGGGGAAGGGCTCTTTCTCAGCTCTGCTTGAAGATGCTGGGGATTGAACCTGGGGCCGTCAGCATGCAAAGCATGTGCTTGACCACTGAGCCATGGCCTAAGTCAGGTGTGGGGACCTGATCTGGCCTACCTCAAACTGGCCACCTTTGACAATGACACACAATGACAACAGGTGATCCATTTTCCTTTGCTATCATGGCTTTAAACAACATAGGCAAAGGGCAGGACTTTCCAAGCACTGGAGATCAGCTAAGCCTGGAAACCGCATCTTTATCTGCCCCACACCTGACGCCATAGTTGACATGTTTAGGGCAGGTGGGTGTGGCTTGATTGAAACAGTCTAGCAGGCCAAATGGGGAGGGCTGGCAGTTCCCTACCTGCTAGCCTAAGGCCCCCCCTAATTCCTGGAAGAGGTGAGAGTTGAATGAGCACACCCCGATTCACAGCTCAGTCCTTTTGCTCCCAGTGCTATTCCATCCTCATACCCCCGTGCCTCCATTTTCACTGTAGAGACTACGGTAGTTTAGTTCTAGAGTATCCACTTTGCATGCAGAACCCTGGATCAATCTCCCGCATCTCTAGGTAGGGCTGGGAGAGAGTCCTGCCTGAAATCCTGGAGAGCCACTGCCAGTCTGTGTAGACAATACTGAGCTGGACGGAGCAGTAGTCTCAGTATAAGGCAGCTTTCTGTGTTCCTAAAGTTGCTCTGGCCTTTGCCACTTGCTAAACATGCCCCTGGAAGAGCACAGCGGCATGGGGAAGACCAGCTGACCCTCAGCCATTGGCCAAAGTAGCAGCAGACCTACAGAGGAAGCAGGTCTCCATCTGTACCACACATTGGTGCAAACCACTATTATACCACTTTAAATCGTCAGGGCTCCCCCCCCATCCAAAAAAACCCCCTTAAATTTGCATGGAAGTAAGAAAAATAGTTTTGAAACAAAAAGCATGTGCTTTTTGTTTAGACAATGAGCACAGGCATTGTAATAGACTTGTCTTAGAAGACTCATGCCTTCTTCTCATTTTAAAGAGGTGCTTCCGTGCCTTAGAAGAGGCATTCCTTCCTATGCTAGAGGTGAGGGAATGCTGCTTCTAAGGTGTTCCTTGCCATCTATATGTCACTTTTTAAACAAACACTTGCATTAATATTTGCCTCCCCCTTCCAACTCTACTGCCTGATTAATTGAATAGATATAGCACTCCAGACTAAGAATAACTGGCAAAAATATTCCAAGCCCTCCCCCCATGTCCACATAATGCATTACAGTATGGATTCAGGAGAGTGTGAAGCCACCATTTTCATAAGCTAATACAAAGATTAACACAGAGACCTTTTCGGTGTACTGAATTAATTTACCGACAGTTGCTTTCATCTTTGCTAATACAAATCACTGTGATCACGCAACCTGTTAAATACTATTTGGAAGTGATGGAGAAGTGTGTGAGAGAGGTAGCCCCATTCTTTAAAAAGATAGTTCTCATGTTTTCTGCTTTTATTGTGATACACTAGGTTTCACATTTTCCCCAACCTTTATGAAGACTAGAAGCTTAATTTTTTAAAAAGAAAAATCTAAGGCTTTAGTTCCATTCCCTCTGCAAAGTTTCTTTGACAAAGAAACAAATGATAGCAGATATGATGGTCTGTTATAATGAAATGGGATCAAATAAACAGAAGCTTTCATGGTACCATAGATTTACTGAAGTGTTCTTTTTTTAATGTAATGGGCCCTCCATGTGTTGCCACATTGCAACTCCCACAATGCCTGATGACTGGCCATGGTGGCTGGGTCAGGTGAGAGTTGTAGTCCAACAAACAACATCTTCTGCACTGCTGTGTGTGCTGCAGAAAAAGGGAGGGAGCGAGAGAGAGCACCGGATGAAGAATCGTTCAGAAAGGTCACTATTGTTTGCTCTCAAGAGATTATGGCAAAGGCACCTTTGTAAGTCAAATCATCTGCATCATTTAAGAAGAACAGGATAAAGGATATTAGACTGCAAAACGAATTCAAACAATGCTGCCCTCACTACGGGCAAAATGGTTTTAATAGGATCTGCAGGGAACTTGATCTGCCCCCAAGTGTTTGATCCTTTCCTATAGACACTGTCTGTCTATATTCACGCACACACAGAACCTTGGATTGTATTCGAGTGGCATTTTAAGTTCAAATGTCACATCTGATTGGCCAATATAACCCTCTGGATACACTCCAGGAAGAGAGCGAGTGAGTTCCAGAGCTAATGTCTCATTGAATGTGATGGAACATTAAGCCACTGAGCAGCAACTAAGGAGTCCCTTTCAGTGGGATCCACTTTCCCAGGAGAACACATTCCATTAAACTGAATAGATCTTTACAACTTTACTTCTGAGAAGACTTGCATAGGGTTGAATTGTTCCTCTTCCTTTTGCTAGATTGGGGCCTGTGTGTTATTTTACAATGCCTTTCCTTGGGAGCATGTGGAATGGGTAGACTCGGTTGCATCCTCTGCGCATGCATAAATAACCCTTGCTAGCTTCTGCAAAGGTCTTGATGCCATCCACTGTAATTCACAGCATGTAGGTTGTTAGTGGGGGGGGGGCTGATGGGCGGATAGCAATATCAGCCTTTGGGTGTTATTCAACATTATTATCATCAATAATAATTAAAACAAAATTTATATACTGCTTGATTGCAATTTACAACATTAAAATTATCAATAAAAAGTTAAAATAGGTCATTAAAACATTTCAAAAATTATTAAAATAGTAAGCTAAAAAGAGATTAAAACACATCAACATATATGTGTCTGGATAGGCTTGCCTGGACAGAAATGTTTTAGGCAGGTGTCAGTAGTATGCTACTGCTACTACTACTAGTAGTAATGATAATGATAATAACAATTTATTACCCACCCTTCACAATAAGGTCCCAGGGCAGGTCACAGTAATGAAAAGTACAACATTAAAAAGAGTTAAAACAAATTATAATCACAACTATCGAGTGCAAGGATTACAGCTAGTGCAATGGGCCTTCTGTTTCCTCCTCCCATGTGCCCATGTCATCCCCAAATCTGCTCTGGGGGGATTGGGGTTGCATGAAGGGGAGAATGGTCCATTAGGCAAGGAAAATTCCTTGCACTGATGGAATGCTTGCTTTAACACTAGCTTGAATACAACCCTGTCTCCTGTCACTCACTCACTGGTGTAGCAAAGCAGTTAAGAGATGCAGCTAATCAGGAAGTTCCAGTTCAAAGCTGGCATATGAATTCATTAGCCCACCTTAAGTAAGCCTGCCTCTCTCTCTCTGCCTCATTCCTCCCATCTGCAATATGGGGGGCCCATGTGATTTTACCATATGGGGTTGCTATAAGGATTACAACTAGATAATGCACAAGATGGGCTTGTACACTTGAAATCACTATTCAAAATGCCAAGTATTATTTTAATCTAAGGCCAAGAAGCGATTGCGCAATGGACATGCTATTAAAGGCAGAGAAATTTGCCACATTACAAATCTGACAACTTTCCACAACTTTGGGGCATACATTAATGCAGGGGTAGCCAACGTGGTGCCCTCCTGATGTTGTTGGGTGACATCCCCTATTCTTCCTGCCTCATTGGCCATGCTGGATGGGGCTGATGGGAATTGTTTTGGAGGGCACCACAGTGGCTACTCTTGACCTAATATGGATTTTCCTTTCTCTCCTGAGGGTTTCAAGGTCTGAAATTTGTAATGCCTGCCAAGTGCAGGCAGATCCAAACAAGTGGAACTTGAACTCAGCACCCACAAGTCTAACCTGAATGTTAGGTTCCAAAGCTCATTGTTCCAAGTAGGGATGGGAGAGAATATCTGCTAAATCGGACTTAGTACCAGATTTTGACATAATCCAACAATCCACTATCTTTTCGGACTGCCATTGATTTCTTGTGGTGGGTCACCACTGACATAGGCACTTAAAAAACACCACTCTGAATTTTACGTTATTATCTTCATAATTTGCTTTCCTCTAAGCTGATGCATTCCTAATTGCTGTCTAGGTGAGAATGATTGCCATTTACCTCCAATTGGAGGCGATTATCTGCCTAATTGATATGTAAATAGAAAAAAAGAAATGAAACAGCATAAGCATTTTCATAACCATTTTCATTCCACATTGTTATTTTTTTCACTTAAAAAAACAGCAGACTGGCAATTGCAAAAGCAAGTGGGAGCAAAAAAAGGTCAGATTGGCAATGAACGCTGGACTCTCAGAATTCAAGAGGATTGGAACTAGGCAAGCAAACCCCATCCCTAGTTCCAAGCAATCTACACGTTCTCTTTTTGTATTTTTTTTCTTTTTTAAAAGACTGCTTTGTGAAATTTGAGAAGTTGACTTGTTCTCATGGGCAGGAATTTAGTCCAGAGGATCAAAGGGAAAAAAAGGTATCACCTTACCTAATTTATAACAGTGTCCTTGTGCTGGGGGAAGACAAAGTTATTAATGCATTTGGCAAAGTGATCACTAGGCTAACAGTGGTACAGAGCGTACTTCTTAAAGTGTACACCTACCTTGAGTAAATATCAGCTCTGGCTTTATTGTGCTCTGCTTCTTAATGGCATTGAAGGGGAAAATAGGTTGGGCTTTTTTTGGTGCTACGAGATTGGACTCCTTTTAAGAATGCCAAGTCTGGAGGAAAGATATTTGTTCAATTAAGTAAAGCAGGAGTGCCATATGAAGAGGCTCTTTAGTTTACAGAAAAGAGGAGGAAGAGGTGACATTATAGAGGTGAGGAAGAGGTGACATTATAGAGGCGTATAGAATTATGCATGGAATCGAGAGAGTGGATCGAGAGAAGATTCTGTCCCTCTCACATGACACTAAAATCTGTGGACATCCAATGAAGCTGAATGTTGGAAGATTCAGGACAGACAAAAGAAAAGACTTCTTCATGCAGTGCAGAGTTAAACTATGTCACTTGATCCCACAGGAAGCAATGATGGCCACCAACTTGGATGGCTTTAAAAGAGGATTGGACAAATTCATGGAAGGTAACGCTATTGGTGGCTACTAATCCTGATGGCTTCGATCTATGTCCACCTTGGAAGCAGTATACTTCTGAATACCAGTTGCAGGAAACCGCATGAGGAGAGAGTGCTCTTGTGCTCAGGGGCTGCTTGCGGGCTTTCCAGTGGGGCATCTGGTTGGCCATTGTGAGAACAGGATGCTGGACTAGAAGACATAGGAAAGAACATTGGGCATCTTCTAGAAAAAGACTGTGATCTACTTAAGGCCCAGCTTTAGAGCACATGCTTTACATGAAGAAAGTCCTGGGTTCAACCCCTGGCATCTCCAGGTATGGCTGGGAAAGACCCCTGGCTGGGACCCTACAGCTCTATGTAGATGCTTTGGGTCAGAGCCCTCCAGGTGTTGTTGGACTCCAATTCCCATCAGTTCCAGCCAGCACAGACAATGGTTAGGGATGATGGGAGTTGTAGTCCAGCAACATCTGGAGGGTCAAAGGTTCCCCAGCCCTGCTTTAGGTGAAAGGTTGTAGCTCAATGGTAAGATAATCTGCCTTGTGTGCAGAAGGTTCCTGGTTCAGTCCCCTGCAGCTTCAGGTAGGGCTAGGAGAGAACCTTGTCTGAAATTCTGGAGAGATGCTGTCAGTCAGTGTAGACAGTACTGAACTAGACAGACCAATGGCCTCACTCAGTATAAAGCAGCTTCCTATGTTCATTGCCTCCTTTCTTTCTCTGGGCAGTGGCCTCATCTCCCCCTCTCACTGATGGTCTGGGGTTGGAAATGGTACATATATTGGTCCATTCTCACCCAGTGCCGTCTACTCTGACTGGCAGCAACACTTCTGAGATTGACCACAGTTGTCCCCAACCTTCTTACCCAATATCCTTTCAAGCAGAGGTGCCAGAGATTGAACATGGGAGCCTTCTCTATGCAAAGCACACTCTGCCACTGAGCAATGACCCTTCCCTTTTTAAGATCTGTTCAGAAGAAGGAAATCTCAGCAGGCGCAAGAATGAGAAAAGAACAGCTGCCGATCTTCACTCTTCTAATATTCAAGATATGGGAGACCAGTCCTTTTTTTTTTTTTTTTTTTTTAACTCAGCCAGAGGGAGTAGTGGCTGGGAGTGAGAACTTAGAACAAGCCCGCTTCTGGGATGGTGGTACTGTCATTCATTTATTCATTCAATATCCCACCTTCCTCCTGAAGGATCCAAGTGTGGCAAACACATCAATAACATTTTTTTAAAAAATCCAAAGACAATTTAAAACATTCCAAACACAGTGATCTCAGGGTTGCCAAGATCGGTGTCTTTCGGCCATGAAATGCCTGGGTAAATGTTTTTAAATTAGTCAGTAATGAGGGAGACAGACACGCCTCACCAGGGAGGTCATTCCACAAACAGGAAACTACCACTGAAAAGGCCCTGTCATGGGTCAATGCCAAACGGGTAGCCCCCGGTGGCAGTACCACCACAGAGGCCTCACCTGCTGATTGCAGGATTTGAGATGGTTGATTTCAGGGAAGGTGTTTTTAGGTACTTGGGCCCAAGCCATTTAGGACTTTATATGCTAATGCCCTGAATTGGATCCAGTAGCTCAATGATAATGACACTGCTGTGGTGCATGATATGCTTATAGGTCTAAACTCACACACTGAAGACCAAATACTCAATTGTGGATGCATGAACTAGCTGTGTGCCCTATAACATAACCCAGACACCTTTGCAAGAGGCAGAGGTCCCATGGCAGACAAGCAGGGTTTTCTCAGTACAATGCATTGAGGTCGGGGGTCAGAATAAAAAGAGGAGGAGCATAGGAAGCTGCCTTACACCAAATCAGACTAACAGTCCATCTAGCTCAGTATTGCCTACACTGACTGGCAGTGGCTCTCCAAGGTTTCAGGCAGGGCTGTCTCCCAGCCTTACCTGGAGATGCCGGGAGTTGAATCTGGGACTTTCTGCATGCAAGGCAGATGCTCTACCACTGAGCTATGTCCCTTCCCCACATTAAATTGTTCAAATAAGGAGCTTCACAGTAAATTTGTGAATAGCCACAGAATAAGCAAATTCACAATAAATAATCAAAGTAAAGTTGAAAAGGAGTGGTATAGGGTATTGCTAGGGCTGCAACATTTTTTTAAAAAACAATGTAATGAATTGTTTAAGATAACTTTTAAATCAACCAAGAAACACGGTGCTCTCATCAAATCGGGCAGCAGATTAAAAAGTGCAGTTGGGAAACACCATTTAAAAGAAGGCATTCCCCCTTCTCTGAGAAACAGGAAGGAATGCCTTTTCTAAGATGATGCCTCCTAATAGCATGTACTCTAAAACAGGTGGGAGAACCTGTGGCCCTCCAGATGTCATCAGACTACAATTCCCATCATTCCTTAACAAAGGGTATGTCTGATAAGGATGACAGGAGCTGGAGTCCAATAGCATCTGAACAGTTGTTCTTCCATCCCTACTTTAGAAACAAAGTAAGCTTTCTGCTTCCAAAAACTATTATTTTTATTCATATGCAAGTTACTTAAATCAAGTAAACTGACAAAGGTTTCTTTAAATGGGCAAAAGCCCTAAATATTTCACAAGAGCATTTTCTTCTTTCACTGATGGCTTTTCATTCAAGTTGGTGTAATGTGGAATATTGGAACATGCACACCTCAAACACACAGCACTGCTATTTGATACCTAAAGCATACAAAGCATAAAAATGTGTCAGGTTTACATTTTGAGCTCATTCAATTGATTCATTAGTGCTTACCATAAAATGCATGGCTGTTGTTGGGGAATGTAAACCAGGTCCTTCTGCAACTCCCCATTCAGTTGCAATGGGGCTTAAACAGAAAGACTCCTGCTGGATTACGCCCTTGGTGTCTGAAAGGGAAAAAAACCTTTCCCCCACTCTCCCCAATAGAGAAAGAAGGCAAACCTAACAGGTAGATGATCAAAATCAGACGTGCAGAACCCTTTTCACCCTGAGGGCCACATTCCCTTCTAGGCAATCTTCCAAGGGCCGCATGCCAATGGTGGGTGGTGCCAAAGGCAAAAGTGGGCAGAGCAACAAATGTAGATTTTACCTTTGCACAGTAGACTAGTTATTATTAATCATAATAATAACAACAACATTAATTAATAATTTCCGCACACACACATTAACCTCTCTCTGTCATCCATCTGGGAAAGCAGGAAGCATTATCAGAGTTCCAACCAGGCAAACACACACAGGGTGCAAAGCAGGGCCTGGAGAGAGTTCCAATGAACCGACTGAGAGGCCTGGAGGGCCACATATGGGCCCCATGCCTGAGCCCCCCCCGATACAGAAATTTGAATCCATCACATTAAAACCAAGACTTGGGCAATTGCCATAGATCTTTCTTTATAACCATAGGACTAAAAACATGACATCACTTTGGATTCCCCCCCCCATTGGAGGGGGAGCTCCCAAACAACAGCATTGCTCCAAAGTATCTAGAAAGAGGAGAAAAAGAAAAAAAGAAGAAGGAAGGAAAAGAAAGAGCTCTATTCTTCACCTCTGATTGTGAAACATTATTTTTACTTGGCATCAAATTCATTTACATATATAAGCTCTAAAATGGAAGGACATGCAACATTAACAGATTTACTCCAAATATAGAATTGCTCTAAAACCATGCCACGGCACTATATATATATATATACATACATACATACATACATGGCAATATATATATATATCATCACACAGGGCTGAAAAGAGAAAGATACAAAAAGAGAAAGATACAGACCATAAACCTCCCCCTTGCAAAGTGACCATGCTCTGATTCATGCTTTCAATGAAAGTAATCAGAATTTCCTAGATGCTGAATTGGCTTTTCACCAAAGCCGTTCTCTTCAACCAAGACCTATTCCCACAAACTTTAGTCTAGTGTACATAAAAAACCCACAGAGATTATTACATACATACGGCAACTCATACTACCCATCGATCTCATACCTATTAAATTCTTCTAGGCTCCACCTGCCCAGCTCAGATGCCCAATAAATACCTCCTTTCCTAAGGTTGCTGTGCCTTTAATAGGTGCACAATGCAACATATGTATCTTTTTCCTGTGATGGGGCTGCAGTGAAGGCAAAAGGCTGTGCCTTTTGAATACTTTCCTAGCAATGAGGCTGTTAAAACAAGAGTTGCAATCAGGAAAGTGAGCTAGTGGAGCAACCTGCAAAGTCCTAGCTATAAGCTTTAACTCTTGACCTTTTTTCTGCTTTAGAATTTAACTTGCATCCCAGGATAAAGTCTGAGGCACAAACACTTTGGAGTAAGTCCCAATCTTAGCAGGGTCTGCTTAGTAAAAAAAAAAAAAAAAACCCTCCACATGCATAAAAATACTGCATGACACCATCTGCAGTATTGATGTATGTGGAGGAGGAAGCAATCACAGGTTTGCTTTAAAACAGGTGTGGGGAACCTTTGGCTCTCCAGTTGTTGCTGAACTACAATTCCCATCATCCCTGGCCATTGGCCATGCTGGCTGGGGCTGATGGGAGTTGCAGTTCAGCAACATCTGGAGAGTCACGTTGTCCCCACACTGGTTTCAAAACATTCCCCCATATAAAAAAAAAACTGACACAGAAAACAAGGGTATTGAGAAAAGGGTTTAAGCTTTCTCTAAATGTGCTATGGATGACTCTTCATCAAAACTTGCAAGGATAGCCTACACGACTGGTTAATCCCTTAATCTTGGCAATAGAGACCTCCTAGCTCTGTGACGGATTGATCCATCACAAATGCTTTGACAGTATACTGGTTCTTGCCTGCAGTGCTCCCGTGAACAGATTTGCATCTGCAGCAGGAACAAAATATTTTCCTTTTCTCTCTCCTTCTCCTCCAAAAAAAGGGGAAAAAAGGGGGGAGGTTCAAATGCTGAAGTGCACACTGGAAAGAGGTGGAGGGAAGTGGGGAGGGCACAGCAAGAGCTCTTGAAATGTAACACTTGGTGTTAAGTGACAGATACTTTGAACGATGAAAGGAGCGTGAGGATTTTGTCAGTTGTTCTCCATTTTTCTTTTACTAAATTGTATACATGAAGAAAAGTACTTAAAGAGAGAGGGGGGGTAACCCCCTTCTCTCGTTTTTTTTGCCTCAGATCAGCCTGACTGCCTAGATGCAAAGCACAGGAAAATGATTGTGGTCAGCAACTAGATTGGCTGGTAGGGCAGGGCAAAAGGGGTAAGGAGTCAAGCAAGCCCCTTCCCTTCTCTGCCTCAATCACTCACCATGTTGCACTATCCCAGCTTTTGCCAACCTGGTGCCCCGCCAGCTGTTGTTGGACCACAACTCCCAGCATGCAGGCTGGGGCTGCTGCCAGGTTGGCAAATGCTGCACTACCCAAACTTGGGGGTAGGCAGGGAAGGGAGGAACTGTATGAAAATGGGTTGGTGGAACATGGTGGTTTTTCTATTTGGTTCCTCCCCCCCCCCCAGCAGCCAGATGGCAAGAAACACAAAAAAACCCTCCTCACTCAGAGCTGTTAGAAGCATACTGGATATTTCATGCGCTGAAATTGATACTGGCTGGTCAGTTGCTGACCAGTGCTGTACACTCTGCTACAACTGTCCTGACTCTCATTGTTTGGCTACGCTTTCTGAGCAGATTGAAAGGGCACTGCAAAAGAAAAAAGAAGAAGAGAGTGGTTGTTTTATGTAGAGTTAGTTCTAAGTGATTTAGTTTCAGCAAAATTGTCCCTGAAAGGATAAGAGATGTGAAGGCCAAAGGAAAAAAGTTTTCCTCAGTTTTTCCCCAATTTTTTGAAAAAAGAAAATCAGAAAAAATGAAAAAAATATATGTTTTTTCCCCCAGGCCCTCACATCTTTAAAAAGGATAGGGGCTCCCAGTGGTCAAGAACTTGACCTCACACAGCAGATGCAACAGTCTGTGGAATTCACCATTTTATGGGTTTGATTTAGTGTACACCATGAGAGGATTTGCAGAAAATAATATTAACAGCAAAAAGATGAAGACACCAGAGATCCATGCACAGTCAGGTCAGTTTACATAGCAACTACCTAACAAAAGGCTCAGCTTAAGCAGACAGATCCAGTGTTATTGTAGGGTATTTGGCAGCACTGTGCCTAATAAATATTACTAAGATAATAAATTAAAATGTTGCTTTTTAAAAGAAAAGCCCTGAGAAACCTCAAAAATGTTCACACAGAAAATTCCAGTTCGAACCAACAATGCATCTATGGCAGGGGTAGACAATGCAAGCTCCAGAGGTTGTTGGGCTACAACTCCCATCATCCATGACCACTGGCCACATTGACTGGGGCTGATGGGAGTTGTAGTCCAGCAACTTCTGCAAGGGCTCCCCCTGATCTAGGGCTTGATCTGCAGAGCTCTGGAGCTGTGCAATCTCTGACAGTTTCAAGGAGGCTTGGGTAGGCTCCTCCAGCCCCTGAAGACACACTCTGAAATGAACAAAGGTCTACAGGCAACCACAACATTAGGCAGACTGGAGTCTTTAAGCACTCACAAACAAGACTCCCTCTTCCGTCTGGGCAAGATGAGTGTTCAGAAACAGGCACAGTTCCACTGAACCTTTACATTAATCAGGTGGGTGTGAAGTGAGTGGGAAGGGAGCACATGCAATGCCTGATCTCTAGAGAATGGAGTGTATTAACACTGAACAGCATTTCGGTCCAAGCCCTGAGCCGTGTCCACTAAGATGGTGTTTTGGGAAGAGTCTCCTTGTCCTTTGCTCTCTCCAACTTTGAATCTGTTGGGCTCAGCAGGATGCTCTGCCGAGGTTTCCTGGGATATGATCTTCACGCCTTCCATTGTGTTTGCTCTTACTGTGATGTGCTCCCATCCTCCCTACAAAAATCAGCAATATGACAGAATGGTTAAAGAAACGTTTGGAAAAGAGTCTGCTGTTCAGCAGCTACACTAGATGGGGAAGCAGGAACTGCAAGGCAAGATATGTATGTGTCATGAGGAAATGGATGAGGCAACTGTGTGTGTGTGCGCGTGCATGCGCGCAAGAGAAATGACTGTAACACAAGGCAGTTTACGACAGTTTAAAAATACAACCCCCCCAAAAAACATAGAAAATCCAAGATAAAACTGCATTAGAAACAAATAAATCAGGAAAAATCTCCATTAATTCTCTATCTGATGGAATAAAAGTGTTTTCATCTGTCTAAGAAGGGAGACCAGGGAAGATCATATATGGACTTCCCAAGGAAGCCACTACAAAAAAAGGCACTGATCCTGGTAGATGACAGTCGTACCTTCCTATGGAAGGAACTTGGCACAGGCTCACTAGCAGATCTTAAGGTCAGGATGGAGTGAGATGGGGTGGAGCTTGCCCTGGAGAATGAACACTATTGTACACTATTGAACACTAACACCAGGTGTTGCCCTGTCAACGTTAGTATAGTGCCCAGGATTTGTGCTCACACACCTTTTTTTAAACACTGAATGCTGAAAATGTTCCTAATACAGAAAACAGCCTTTTCCAATAAAAATATTTGTACTGCTATGCTCGCTCGGTGTGTCTCACAGTGGCAATTTGCATGTGAAACACACACACACATGAATGAAGACTTTATAAGCCTTAATTAACAGGGAAGGCAGGGAGGTATTCCTCCTGGCAAAAGCTGTTTTGTGAAGGAAAAAAACCCAAGCAAACCCAAGTATGCTGCAACAGTTCAAAGGGAACCAGATTTGCAAGTATAAAGAGAAAACACAAAGCTTTGCCAGTTGCAGAAACTGATCCACAAAAGATTCAAATGTACCTTTGTACAATCTCATTCAATACCTGAAACCTTTGGAGGCTGTGTGTCCAAATTAACAGTTTTTCTGTGCATTATCAGGATATGTTTATATCGGGGTCTCCAACCTTTTTGGACCCGTGGGCACATTTGGAAATCACATAAACTGTCTTAGGCACAATAACACACACTGCAACCTATTCTATTGACTACAGGGAGGAACCATGTTGGTGACCCCTGCTGTGTGTATGTGTTTTTGTATATGTGTTTGTGCATATTGTGCATGCGCATGCAGACATCTATCAAGGTACCTGTCAACAATATGGATGGATGTTCTATGGGCTCTGCTTAGAAATTGTCTTCAGATAGTGCTAGGAATAGCAGCAGGCCCCAACAAATTCCATTTTATTATTATTATTATTATTAAACATCAGTTAAAAACAAACACAATCAATAAAAACCTAAAAACAAAAGCACATCAAAACAAAGTGCTACAGGTCCTGCCCCTCTAAAGAGGCCACCAATAGCTGTGACCCACACATTAAGGGCCAAAAGCTTGGATAAACAGAAAAGGCTTTCCCTGGTGCCTAAAACTAGATAAAAGATGATGCCAGACATGCCTCCCTGAGGAGAGCATTATATGAGCAGGAAGCCACCACTGAAAAGGCCCCCTTTCATGTTGCCACTCTCTGAACCTCCTGCACATGAAGAAAGGCCTCAGATAATGATTGCAGGGTATGGGTTGGTTCACATATGGTACTAACCCCAATGCCATAGTCCCAGGAAAGTCCCTTTGGTTCCATCGGTTGGACTCCTGTCCGATGACAGACTGTTCCGCAACTCAAGCTGTGGCTCCCTTGGACTTTGTCAGCTATCACCCAGACCTGGAAAGCAGGTATACACACCTTGTTATTTCTCTCCTACATCATTTATCATCTGTATTAAAACAACCACCGTCCAGTGCAAAAGGCAGTCGCGCCTGGTGGTTCCATGTCAGTGGAGCAGTGGAATCTGCTCTGGGTTTTAGTCTGAACTTTCAATGAGTGGTCCAAAGTACTTCAGCCTCACTGCCATGGAGCCACCAGCCACCACTGGCAGAAGGAGGCACATCTATATAGGGTTTTACATGCATCCCAAGGGTAGCCAGTCAGGTGTGCAGACGGGTTTTTCATTCTGTATGCAGCCTGGGAGCTGGTGAGCTGCAGCTAATTGTAGCTTCAAACATTCAAAGAAGAGAGTGAGTGAGTGAGCAAGTAAAAGAGAGGGGGGGAGAGGGGGAGGGAGGGGGAGAGCCACACATTACATTGATGTGCAGGTGATCACATCATGAGGACTGTTCCAATGTCACAACAGAGCAGTGTTAATCGGAATTATTGACCAGTTAAAGAAATCTTAGTTGATTAATCCATGAAAACTGTCAAATTGATTACTACTAAAACTAACAAGTGGTAGTAACCACAATACAATTTCCTACAACCTTTCTCTCTCTCCATGGCAGTACCAGGATGCCAAATGTCTTTTCTTTAAATAAATAAATAAATAAAAAAGTACTAGTAACAAGCCTTTTCTAAAAAGTTTATCCTATATCCACTTCAGAGACACTTTTGATGGTTCACTCAGACCTGGTCCAAAGGCCCGACGGACACTTTGCGGATGTTGTTTGAAATGTGGTCCCAGCTGGATCCTTGAGGGTAGCTTGGCGTGATTCCCTGACGATACCACAGATTGCCTATAAAGGACAAGATTGATATTGGCATGAAATGATCCACTCAGTTCTTATGTTTATTGAGATCATTTAAAAAATGTTTTAAAGACAATCCTCTAATTTTCCATCCTTAGAAGATCTAGTCAGCAACTTCGAAGAAGAAGAAATGAATAGATGCACCTGAAACATCCACCAACTGATGCTCCCAAAAAGTTTTTGCTGCTGTTTCATTGAAGGGGGGTTTCTTAGGTGCATTTTGAAATAACTGTTATTGGGTTTATTCTAATGTATTCTTTTAGTTATGCTTCATGCTCTTAATTCTTTTCCTAAGTTGCTTGGAGACCTTTTTTGTTTACCAAATGACTAATAAGTTCATTATTTAAGGTCTTATGGCGCCTTAAAGACTAACACATTCCAGTGTGTCATAAGTCTTCTTGAACTAGAGTCCACTTCATCAGATGCCTCAGTTGTAGGTATACTGTAATTCATATGGTTGCCTGTGCATACATACATACTTGCAATCATGTGCATATATACTTGTAACTGAGGGTTAAACTTCATGGTTTTTTTCCTTTAACAAAATATTTTTACTAGGTTTTTAACCTATAACAATTTTCAATAAATAATTACACAGCATAATATATAGGTATAATTAAATAATAAGTCTAGGACTGGGGAGGGCAGCTATGAGATAACTAGAAAAGGTCCTCAAATGCAAAGATGTATCACTGAACACTAAAGTCAGGCTCATTCAGACCATGGTATTCCTGATCTCTATGTATGGATGTGAAAGTTGGAGAGTGAAAAAAGCGGGTAAGAGAAAAATCAACTCATTTGAAAAGTGGTGTTGGAGGAGAGCTTTGCACATACCATGGACTGCGAAAAAGACAAATAATTGTGTGTTAGAACAAATTAAACCAGAACTGTCACTAGAAGCCAAAATGATGAAACTGAGATTATCATACTTTGGACACATATTGAGAAGACATGATTCACTAGAAAAGACCATAATGCTGGGAAAAACAGTAGGGAGTAGAAAAAGAGGAAGGCCAAACAAGAGATGGATTGATTCCATAAAGGAAGCCACAGCCCTGAACTTTCAAGATCTGAACAGGGTGGTTCATGACAGATGCTGTTGGAGGTCACTGATTCATAGGGTTGCCCTAAGTTGAAATCGACCTGAAGGCACATAACAAATGATTTCATATATGTTGTGGGCATACAAGACAGAGGAAGCTGCCTTATACTGAGTCAGACCAATTGGTCCAGTTAGTTCAGTACTGCCTACTCTGACTGGCAGTGGCTCTTCAGGGTTTCAGGCAGGGTATCTTTCCCAACCCTGCGTGGAGATGCTGGGGATTGAACCCATGAACTTCTGCATGCAAAGCAGATGCTCTACCACTGAACTGTGGCCCTTTATCAAACTTGGTGAATTTTGGTAAACAGGAACAAGTCACAAAAGGGAAAGATTACATCTCTTCCTGAGAGGAAGAAAAAAATGGATAACTACATTCACTTACTATAAAGACAGCGTTTCGCTTTTTGTAGGTTTCAGATATTTATTACAACCTTTGCTGAAGGGTTTTCTCACTTTTGATGAAGTGGACTGGAGTCTATAAAAGCTTATGTGCCATAACAACATTTGGTAATCATAAGAACGTAAGAAGGACCTCTTGGATCAGGCCAATGGCCCATCTAGTCCAGCATCCTATTCTCACAGTGGCCAACCATATGCTGATGGGAAGCCTGCAAACAGGACCTGGGCATAACAGAGCTCTCCCCAGACTGATACCCAGAGGTATACCGCTCTGGGAGTGGAGGCAGAACATAGTCAAGGAGCCACAAGATTCCTTGCTGGTTTTGGTGCAACAGATCTAAGGCAGCTCTTGGCTACCCCTCTGGAAACAGCAAGTAGTTTTCTCACCATTTTTATCCACTGCAAACACAGACGTTCGCCCTACAGAGACTTGTTTTATCTTCTGCTTCAGAGGAGAAGGAATGTGGTACCAGCAATCACCTGCATGATGGATATGCACAGAGTAATGACACAAATACTAACCACTGATTTAACAAAATGTATATATTGCTCACTCAAAAAAAAAAGACCTCTCAAGTTCGTAGGTGGTTCATAAAGGACAGTCTAGTATATTCATTTAAAAAAATACCATTGAACATTGAATGACAGTACAAGTGGCTTTAAAAAAGAAGCACACTTTGTTTTCAATTACAAAAGCCCAAACCTTCAGAAACATCCATATGCAGAAGTCAACACAGGAGACAGCTTCTCTCCCAGAGCTCCTGTTTTGGGTACTTTTCCAATGGAGCAGCTATACATAGCCTTATTTCATGCTATCCTCACGATAATCAGTGTTGGCTCTAGATATGGGACCTGGGAAAGATGCCCCCAGTGGGGCTCCCTTCCTCAGTGGACCCACCTCCTTGCCACTGTCACTGATGCCCATTAGCTTGCCTTCTTCTGTTAAGTTCTAACCTGCATCGCCATGGGCAAGGCGATCCCAGTCTGCTGCACAATCTCCTCATTTGTTGCAGCTTGGATGTTTCAAAAGGGGCAGCCATAGCGAGGAGGAGAAAGAGGAGGCCTGGGAGTCCAAATGTCAGAGGTGGGCCCCTTCCTAGGGTGTGAGCCTAGTATCTTTCAGCCATCAAACGCCTGGGTACACAGAAATAACTTCCTCCTAAAAGTCAATAATGAGGGAGATAGATGCACCTCCCCAGGGAGGGCATTCCACAAATGGAGAACTGCCACTGAAAAGGCCCTGTCCCAGGTCAATGTCAAAGGCAACTGGGCCGCCCCCAGTGGCAGCACCACCAAGGACTCACCTGCTTATTGAAGGGTCTGAGATGGTTGATACTAGGGAAGGCATTCTTTTAGGTACTTGGGTCCAAGCCATTTAGGCCTATACATGCTATAGTGCTCTTTGAATTGGACCTGGTAATTCACTGACAGCCAGCGCAGCACTTCCAGGACCAGTGACACATGGCCCCATCTAGTTGTTCCACTTAGCAGCCTAGCAGCCACATGCTGCACTAGCTGTAGCCTCCAGGCCATCTTCAAGGGTAGTCCCACATACAACCCATTATGGTAGACCAGACAGGAGGTCACCAGAGCATGGACAACTAAGGCCAGACTATCTGAAGGTATACAGAATTCTACAGCATCAGCAGAGGTCAACAGGCAGCAATCACAGTCTTACCTTCAGGTTTCTTTGGTGATACTGAGCCACGATAGAAGACGGAGCCATCTCGAGCAACAGCCCAGACCTGGTGAAATGCTCCAATGGAGACTGAAACAAAGGGCTGGTCTGTCCCCACGTGCAGCCAGGATGTTCCCTAATGAGGAAAAGACAGAATGCACTAGTTACAAAACCTCAGCTATTCCTAAAAAAGGTAAACATACTAGATATTTCATTCTTCTGCAAAGTGATTCCTAGAATGAGCAAACCCGCATGATCACATCCTGAGTGGATAGCAAGCCAGCAGCTGCCTATTAAAAATCCTACAGGACTTTCCCATAAAAGCAACGGGTTCCAGGTACAACAAAGCCTGGCTGTTAGCACTGAATTCTAGAATTTGCCCAAGGAAGCTGCAGAATCCCCTTTTCTCAGGTCTGATTTATATTTCACCATGCTGCCTTTATCCAGGATCAAATACTTCAGATTGTAGAACAGGCCTGGGTAACCTCTGGCCTCCCAGATGTTGCTGGACTACAACTCCCATAATCTCTGAGCACTGGCCATTCTGGCTGGAGCTTATGGGAGTTGGGGCCCAACAACATCTGGAAGGTCATAGGTTCCCCATCCCTGAACTAAATGGATGCATACAGGACCAATGCTGAAAAGGGAATCAGCATGAACCATTTTATTTATTTACTTTTAATTGATTTTTATTGTTTTCAGCAAAACAAGCACATACAAACTAACGAAGTACGCAAGTTAGGTTACTGAGATTCATCTCAGGTGCCCAGTTTACCCAAAAAATCCACACACAGACACGTTCACACAAATGAGGGGGAGGAGGGAATCTCACAGCTGGGTTTTGGGGTGTGATGTATAATCGGCAGAGCACATCTCCCTTGTCGCTGATGGCCCAGAGAGCCACAAACTTGTCCTCGGCAGCCGGTGACTGAGGAATTATGGAAATATCCCACAAGGCTATTGGAGGGACTTCTAGCCATGGACCACTAGTGACGAATCTGCATTTCCTACGAAAGCAGGGGAGAGAGAAAGAAGAACAGAAAGGCTATGACTCAGTAGTGGAGCATCTGCCTTCCATCAGACAGTCACAGATTCAATCCCCGCCGTCTCCAGGTAGGGTGGGAGAGACTTCATTTTTGAAATCCTGGAGAGCTGCTACCAGTCAGTGTAGACAACACTGAGCTACGTGGACCAATGGTCTGATTCAGTACAAGGCAGCTTCCTAGGTTCCTTGACTACTCACTCTTTTGACTATGGTACAAAGAGGGAACCTGTACATCCAGGGTGGAAGGGAAAAGGAGGAGATATTCCTGTTTCAGATGTTCCTGTTTCTTTCTTGTAGGGCTGATGGGATCATTTCCAGTTGCTGTTTCCTTATAACATGGTTTATAAAAGGGCCACAACAACCCACTCAATCCTGTGCAATCGTGGTCAGTGGAGGTGCTTACTGACCTCTTGACACCAGTGCCACGGCGACTTACCGGGAGAGAGAGGGGCAGGGCAACAAGATGCAGTGCAAAGCTGCCTTAATGGGAGCACTGGAGTGGTTCTGCAAGTGTGTTTGCACTGTGCTGATCTCACCTCTCCTGCTAAGCTGCAGTGACTGGTGGTGGGAGGTCAGGGAACTGTCACTACCCACCCCCACGGCTACTGATTCTGTGTCCTCAGTCTTTGCATAATCAGGGCTTGTGGGAATCCTGAATAGAAGCATTCCACGCTGCAACATTTTATTGTGGCATTTTTAAAAATCAAGGTCCAGACCAAGAAGAGTGGTTCAGCAACAGTTCGACAATGGAACGAAAGACCTAAATGGGTAGAGGGCTCTCTCTGGCTGGAGGTCTTCAATCAGAGACTGGACAGATTTCTTGGGAACGCTTTAGCACTGCATTTCCTGCATCAAGCAAGCCCCCTCCCCCAATCCTAGTCATAACTGAGGAGAAGGAGGGTCTTTTCGGTGGTGGCTCCCAAGCTGCAGAATTCCTCTCCCCCTTGAGATTGGCAAACCCTTTCCCTTCACTTCAGAATGGGCCTTTTCTGTCCATTTTTAACCCAGCAACTCTGAAGTGTTGATAATGGGCTATTTTACTTGCCCGTTCCCTTTGGTTCAATAATCAATGGTTTCTAGTTTTAAAACCCATAAAAATAAGAATTAGTTTTATTTTTAAAAATGGTTATTTTATTAATATTATGAACCACTGTCAGAACCTTGATGACAGGGGGGTAGATAATGGTATGCAAATATTCAAACTTGACTCAGGTTGTTGTAGCGGGGAATACTTTTGAGCCTGATGGGAACGCTACCACAGTTCTTTCAGAACCCATGTTTAGCTACAGGATATAGAGCGGTTGGACATCTGAGGAGCTTTGCTTAACACCAGGAACTGGTGCTTCAGGGCCCAGAAAGCTGGATCTGCTGCCAACGGAGACAAACACTGGGATGGGCAAGGATTCAATTTGTAGGCTTATAGCAGTTAATGTGAATGTCTGTGTATTTTACTGATTAGCATGGCCAAATGGGCATGATGCAATGTTGGGCCTGGATGAACATTGAAACAGCACTTTTGAAAGCCAAGCTAAAAAGGATCTGGGGTGGTAGCGAGGGGGGGTGTGGAGTTAAAGGGGCAAAGAAACTGATCATGGCACTGAAGCTCTCCTTGTAGGCAAAAAACAAAATACAAACATCCAGCTTCTTTCTCCTACATTTCTAAGTCTTGATCATACATTTCCAACCCATTCTTTGTATCCATAAGGATAAGAACCTTAAATTAGTTTTAACTCTTACAATGAAAGCCAAGTATGCTGAATTCTGCACTCAGAACCAATTTCTTTTTTCTTTCTTTTTAACTATTAGCTCTGCTCTTGAGTTTTCAAAGATTTTTGTTCCATAGTGCATAGCTGCAGACATAGCTGCAAGGTTCTTTATAGGACTGCAATAATAAAACATCAAAATAAAACACAATTTTATTGTGGTGCTCATTCAAAGAGAGCCCAACTTGACTCAGAAAGAGGGTATACATTAGCTGATATCACAATGTCCATTATCAAATTGCAATATGGTTAAGATCACAAATACTTTGACTTTTCTGTGCTTCCACAAACATACGCACGCTCATTCTGATCACGATTATTGCTTACCCTTTCACAGAGATGCTGGTATTGCACCGACCAGTAGAGGGTGCTGCTCTCTATCATGGAAATACCAAGTAGGAGGAGGGGATTAGCGGGAAGGACCGTGGCTCAGTGGTAGAGAACATGCTTTGCATACAAAGAAGTCCCAGTTTTGATCCTCAGCATCTCCTGGTAGAGACCCCGGTCTGAAACTCTGGGGACCCACTGCCAGTCACTGTAGGGCAGAAGTGGGGAACCTCCAGCCTGTGGGCCTAATTAGTCCTGGGAGACTGTTTTGGCCTAGTCATGCCCACCTGCCCTATAAAAATATATGACAACAGGTGTGGGGCAGGTAAAGGTGGAGCTTAGATGACAGGAGCTTTGCAGGCTCCACTGACAGCTCCACCAACTTGTCAAACATGGCCCATAGGGTGTGTGGGCGTACCATTTGCTGGACCAATTCCCCACCCTTGGTGTATACTGATGTAGATGGATCAATTATCTGACTTGGTATAAGGCCGCTTCCTATATCATTATGGGTGCATACTGCCCCTTAGGTTACAAGCATAAACATTCCCACAAATGTAACCACATTTAAGAGATAAGGAATGGACTGCAAAATTGTGCACACCCTTTCTTCTGGTGCAAATTTCCTTTGACTTGCCCTCATTAGCCTGAACTGTGCTTCAGGCTACAATCCTGTTTAGAAGCTCCCACTGAACATAGTGGGGTTTACATCTGAGTAAATGCGTTCAGGATCGCATTGCACGATTTACATCAGCGACAACCTTAACAAAAACTAAATTTCGCTATTACCCAAAAATGGAAAACAAGGATCTGAAAGCCAGTTCTAAAACCCTTTTTAAAAGCAACTATGGTTAGCACTAGCCACAATGAAGATCGGTGCTGGTAGAAGCCTTAACGATAAAGCTCGAAGGGCAGATAGAATATGAAGGGTGGAGAGCAACACACATTCCTGCGGCCCACTTCTGATCTCTAAACCATGGTTATAAGTAGGGATGGGTGAACTGATCTTTTCTGGTCCTAGTCACTTTTGCCATTTCTGTCCCATTTTCACAATGATGTGGGATTTTTTATAAAAAGAAATCTGCACAAAAATGCGCGTGCACTTTTTGATTGGAGACATGCATGGGAACGCTGGAAGTGCAAAAGACAGTGGATAACTCTCTTTGCTTTTATATATGCAATTGTTTTAACTGTTTTTAGATACATTACTGTTTTATATATGTTTTAATTGTATTGTAAAATTGCTTCGAGATGCAATTCACAAATGAAGGAAATAATAAACCGAGTCACAATCCTCACACTAGTTTAGAGGATGGGAGCAGATCAGGTCAGTTAATACTGAAACTCACAAGACCAATTCCTCAAATGTCCCTAATTATTACGTATGTCATTAGCAACAATGGTGCTTGGTGGCTCCATGTCAGTGGGACAGTGGAATCCACTCTGGGTTTGGACTAAAACCTGGAGCAGATTCTACTGCCCCACTGACATGGAGACAACAGCCACCATTGATTAGCAATAATTTACATCATCAATTACCAGCAGTATCTCAAGGTCTGGAATGCTTAAACTACCTTCAACTTCTTGTGCTTAACTTCTGACACATAAGGCTACTTTTGGAGTGTGCCTCTTGATCATTTTCATTGTCCCCTGGGGTTTCACATTTTATTTTTGTGTTCTCTTGTTGCGTTAGTCATACAAAAGTAACAAAAAACATCCCTAGTTATAAGCGATCAGAAGGATTGCACATTTGCCATCCTTTAACAGCTGTCATTGCCTCTGTAAGGCTGTTAACTACACTTCAAGCAGAAATTGCCCCTAGAATGGAATGAGAAGAGTAATGTACGTGCAAAGGAAGAGGAAAAATCAAAACCTCATATGCTTGAAAGGTACCAAAAGCATATTGGAATGCAACATGCTCTACCTGGCCCAGCGCCTCCGTCGCACAAAGTCCTTCATTGTCTTGTGGTCATGATAAGACCTGCCGGAAAAGGAGAGACACACTGTTTTTACATGTGCTGCCTGCCAGCAAAAAAAGATAAAAGGTTTTGGCCCTTTGCTTCTCTTGAACAAAGGGCAGTTTGTGGGACCGAGCGGGTCCTACATTGGGGGCTAGGGTTGGGGTCATTGGATAAGGTTTCCAGCTGGCAGCATCTCATCTGGATCTGCCACTGTTATCACTGCTTGCCAATACTGAACTTTTGCTAAGCAGCAAAGTAGCATCTCGTGCCATATTTCTTTAAGTTTACTTTAATCTCTCTCTTCCCTCCAAGGTGCTCAGGCTGGTCCCTTTTCTTTTAACCTAACAACAACCCTGCAATCAGGACCTGCTCCAGATTCGAAGGGGCCCTTGGTGGGCTTAATCTGGTGGCAGTGGTAGGAGTTGCACTGTGACCAGCAATGGATGACTTGTACACACGGACATCTATGAGGGTGGGGGGCAGCCCCCCTCCACCCAGGATGCATAATCCCCAGATTCTCACCTTTCATTTTAAAATAAAGAGCAAGTTTCTTTTGTATAAACCTGAAATATGAGGCATTTGGTTGTATCCAATTAAGGGAACAACCCTAACTATGGGAAGCCAATGCAATTTATGCCACCTTAATTTAAGAGTGTAAAGCACGCCAGATCTAAACCTCATTCAGGAGTGAGGCTACTGGATTAGCAGAGGGAAAACAAGCATTCAGAATAGAGTTTGACTTACCCCACCCTTATGGCCAGTGTAAGGTCCACTGAGCTGCCAGGTCATGCGACTGAGCTGAATGGAGTTAGGATCCAGCATAAGCCCACCCTGGTTGTGCCACAACCCCAGAATGCCCCTTTTGGGGACTTACACCAGCCTCAGATGAGATGGCTTCAGCTGAGACTGAATAAGCTATTTATGCCGGCATAGCCCTGGCTGAGCTGGAGATTCACTAGCTCCTACCTCGCAGATCCCAGCGGATCTTGGGATTGGAATGGCTCCCTTGAGGATTCTCAGAGTAGACCCATTGAAATTAATGAACAGAGCTTACTTAGGTCGATTTATGTAAATGGGTCTACATCAAGGAGGATTTAGTTGGATATAACTCAATGAGTTTTTCCTCTCTACGCTGGGGATGTGGTGATCCTGTTTCCGTTGCTGTCCTAAGACTTCATGTTCACACTTCAGACAAGGGGAGGCAACATACACAAGTCAAGTCATGTAGTAGTAGCAGTAGCATTAATAATAGTAATTGTTGTTATGTGCCTTCAAGTCAATTACAACTTATGGCGACCCTATGAATCAGCGACCTCCAATAGCATCTGTCGTGAACCATCTGTCGTGATTTTTCTCTTATCTGCTTTTTTCACTGTCCAACTTTCACATCCATCCATAGAGATTGGGAATACCATGGTCTGAATGATCCTGACTTTAGTGTTCGGTGATACATCTTTGCATTTGAGGACTTTTTCTAGTTCTCTCATAGCTGCCCTCGCCAGTCCTAGCCTTCTTCTGATTTCTTGACTATTGTCTCCATTTTGGTTAATGACTGTGCCTAGATATTGATAATCCTTGACAAGTTCAATGTCCTCTTTGTCAACTTTAAAGTTACCTAAATCTTCTGTTGTCATTACTTTAGTCTTCTTGACATTCAACTGTAGTCCTGCTTTTGTGCTTTCCTCTTTAACTTTCATCAGCATTCATTTCAAATCATTACTGGTTTCTGCTAAGAGTATGGTATTATCTGCATATCTTAAATTATTACTTCTTCCTCCAATTTTCACACCTCCGTCTTGGTCAAATCCCGCTTTCCGTATGATATAAAATACATCCCTGTCTCACAACCTTTCCGATGGGGAACCAATTGGTTTCTCCATATTCTTTACAGTAGCCAGAGTATAGGTCGTGCATCAGGACAATCAGGCTACTGGGCTAGCAGAGGGAAAACAAGCCTTCACAATAGAGTTTGACTTACCCCAGCCTTATGGCCAGTGTAAGCTCCACTGAGCTGCCAGGTCATGTGACTGAGCTGAATGGAGTTAGGATCCAGTATAAGCCCACCCTTTGGTCGCGCCACGACCCCAGAATGCCCCTTTTGGGGACTTACGCAAGCCTCAGATGAGCTGGCTGTGCTGTGGCACCCCCATTTCTTTTAAAGCATTCCATAGTTTTTCATGATCTACACAATCCACCCCATATATACGGTCTGCCTAGTAAACGTCCCAAGACGTCACCCTAAGAGTCGGAAACGACTCACACTATAAGTGCGGGGACACCTTTACCTTTTTTACACAATCAAAAGCTTTGCTGTAATCTGTTAACCACAGGGTGATTTCCTTCTGAAATTCCTTGGTCCGTTCCATTATCCAACGTATGTTTGCGATATGATCTCTGGTGCCTCTTCCCTTTCTAAATCCAGCTTGGACATCTGGCATTTCTTGCTCCATATATGCTGAAGAGCCTTTGTTGTAGAATCTTGAGCATAACTTTACTTGCATGGGATATTAAGGCAATAGCTCAATAATTACTGCATTCCCTGGGATCCCCTTTCTTTGGAATTGGTATATATGGAACGCTTCCAGTCTGTGGGCCATTGTTTAGTTTTCCATATTTGTTGAAAAATGTGTTTATAATAAAATATAAAATAATATATTTATTATAAAATATATTTATTATAAAAACGTAATAAAATAATAGTAATAGCAAACATAATAAAGACATCCTTACGCTGGAAAGTCAGCTGCGTACTGCCAGCCTTCTCGATCAGTGCCACCACAAACGCTAAAATCGATGTACCAATCAGACACCTGGATCATGCAAACAGATACAAAATTCAAAAGCAGAAACGCTCGTCTCTTGTCAGGGCCAGCAGCACCAAGTTTGAGAAGGCTTTCAGCAAGGTTCCTCTGCCCCTGCCGTGGTCTCCCCCAGTAGTAGCAGCTGGTTCTGGGAAGCCATTCACCATGCTAAAGTTCCCACAATGACCTGGAGCAAAAGCTATGATTGGATGCTTTGGGCACTGTGGGAAATTTAAAAATGGCAAGTGGCTTCCCTGATCGTGGTGCTGCTGCTGGGGGAATGGGCTGCCCATGGGTGCCATTACCAACCACCCCCGCCCCAGTGAAGCATTCCCAGTGGAGAACAGCATGTCAGGGACAAACTAGCCGTCACAAAGGGTCTTTGGCTATCTTTTTTAAATCTTAAAAACCAGCTTCTGCAGTGGAGTCAGGAGTGGGGGGGGGTCACAAATACAGCTACGATGCTGAGGAAGAAGGAACTCAGTCCTTCCTTACCCAAGACCACTGTGGCGACAGAGGCTTTGTGTTGGTTTTTGTACACTCCTGCAAGCCAGATGCATCACTCCACATATACCGATCTGTGGGGAGGCCCCTGTAAGCAACAATAAAATAAACATTCAGAGGACGCTCAATGTCTTATCCTACGCATGTTTACTTGGAAGTAATCACACTCAGCTCAGAGGAATTTACTCCCTTGTTGCAGCCTAAAAGAAATCAGTTTACACCAGAAATGCCTTATTTGCATAACTACATATTATAAAGTAGCTGTTGAGACACTACTGAGTTGGTTCACATGCAACACCCAACCATGGTTTGGCTGTCCTTGAGCTCCTACTTCTACTCCTCCACTCATTCGTGTAAATTCTCTCCCTGACTTCCTTGTTTGAGAAAATAAACCAAGGGTGGGGAACCTTTTCCAGCCTGAGGGCCACATTCCCTTCTGGGGAAACTTCAGGGGGCCACATGCCAGTGGTGACTGGGGCCAGAGACAAAAGTGGGCGGAGCAACAAATGTAAACTTTGACCTTTGTACAGTTCAGAGGTTAGTTTTACACATGCTCATACAGCCCTCTCTGTCCTCTATCCAGGCAAGCAAAAGGCATGATCAGAGTTCAAGGACACATTCTAGCCAGGCAAAAACACTCCAGGAGGGAGTGAAACAAAGCCAGTGAGGGGTGTGGCCTGCGGAAGAGTCCCAGGGGCCAGACAGCAGAGAGCGGCCTAGAGGGCTGCATTTGGCCCCGGGGCCTGAAGCTCCCCTCATCCCACCATAAACGATCAGAAAATTCTGTTTCTGCTTGCCCTCCCAACCAACATTAGAGACCACCGTCTGAAGTGGGTTACCAATTCTGGTTGGAAAGGCATGTGCAAGTGCAAACGGACAACATGGCAGACTACGTTTTGCCCAAACAAGGAAGTCATACTAGGTGAGGAGTGGATGGAACTCCTTTAGTTACTTCAGATGTGTGGGACCTTTGTCCCTCCAGCTGTTGCTGAATTGCAACTCGCATCGGCCCCATCAAGCATGGCCAATGGCCAGGGACGATGGTAGTTGGAGTTCAGCAACAGCTGGAGGATACCTGATGTACAAAATGGAGGATACACTGCAGGAACCCAAGGCTTTAGACCCAAGGGCCAGACCAGCCTGGAGACAAAAGTTGGGTTAAAGGAAGTCTTCTAAGAGTGGCTGCTAAAAGAGAAAAAAATGAAAAGTTATAAGGACATCAGAAGAGTCCAGCCTATTCTTGCTGTTCCCTGCTGAAGGTTTACAATAAATGCTCCCTCAAGTGGTAAAATCTGGTATTTACAACAGGGAGAACTTCCTAAGCTTCCAGAGCTTGGTCTCCCTCTGCACTAGACATTTAAAACATTCTTATAACACTTTAAACAGTCATGGCTTCCCACCAAAAAATCATGGGAATTGTAGTTTGTAAAGGGTGCTGGGAAGAGACTGCTATTCTCCTTACACGGCTACAATTCTCAGAGTGGTTTATCAATCAGTCCCTCATCCCAAGGAACTCTGGGGATTGTGAGGGGAATACGGGTCTCCTAAAATTCTCAGCACCCTTTACAAATACCCTGGACTCTTTGGGGAACAGTTTAAAGTGGTATAATAGTGTGTTGCAGATGCAGCCTTGGTCAACTGCCAGACTGATGCGGAATGGTCATCTAGAAACTAGAACTGGAAGTGTGGTTTTGATGCTAGCTTTCAGAGCAAATTTAAATAGTTGTTTGCTGTTATTTTCTAAAAAAAAAAGTACAGTCAGCCAAACAACATTTTCATGCAAAACCCAGTGATCACAACGGGTGGCACACAAGACAATCGCTCTGCAGTTTACACCTCAGCACTACTTACCTGCTGCTGTATCCAGTAACAGGATTCCACCGCTGATTCTCGTAAATATAGACACACTTCACATCCGACTGTGCATAAATGTTGTCTGTGCTGCTTACTAAACCAACAAGACCCAGATCATTAATACTCTATTGTTTTTCATGCATTTCCCATGTATTTATTTAAAATATTGATACACCTCCCTTATTATTTCTTTCTTTCCTTATAAACAAAGAAAAGTATTTCTGTACCACCAAATAATAACGTTATCAAGGTGGTGCATACAAGATTAAAACACAAAACACAATTTAAAAAATAAAAACACAGATAATCATTAAGGTGACTAGCTAATCTAAAAATTAAAACAGTTGCAAAGTCCAGCTGGCATAAAAAGGATGGCCTGAAAGTAAAAAATGAGGATGCCTGCCGAATCTCTGCTGGAAGAGTGTTCCACAGCATGGGACCAGCGACTCTGTTTTTATCTCTCCCTCTGTATATATACACACATAATATTATAATACCATGTAGAATATCAGCCTGTATTTGTATAGGATTTCAAATTGTTTTTATTATTGATGCTTTTTACTGTGAAATCACTTTAATGTGATTTCACAATAATGGGACGTGATTCATAAAACAGAATCATATATATGTATATTTTACACACATACTTTATTATTATTAATTAAATTTGTATCCCACCGTTCCTCCCAGTAGGAGCCCGTTACTATATAATAACAGTAAATACATTACATAACAGCATAAAAACAGCAGATAAGACACCGCAGCCAGTAAAATTCAAAATGTCTGGGTGAATAAAAACATTCTTGCTAGAAAAAAGATAACGTGGGTGCCAGGCGGGAGGAATATTCTGGGACTGCAGAGTTAAAGGGTAGCACAAACTAGCCTCTTTCATGGTCTTTATTTGCTTCTTATATTGAGTCAGGGATACGAAACATGCATCTGTCCTGATGTTGCTGGTTCATCAGCCGATCAACGCAGACAGCAAACCCTGCTGGGATTGGCTGCACTACAGAGCTCCTGAAGGGCAGTCAAGGGGAGGGGGTCTCTCTCGTCAGCACCACCCACTTGCAAAGGAGCAATCAGGAGCTCATTTTAAGCTCCCGACTGTTCCTCTAGATCCACGTCCTTACCTGCCCCACACATAGGCATTTCCAAAATGCTGCTCTGTGCAGGTACAAAATCCCAGACATGTGACTGTACAGATACGAAGGTGCAGAAATACTTGTTACCTGAGAAGAAGCTTCCTCCGTATCCGCCAGTATAAACCCAGGCAGTATGATCGTACCCCACGCCCCATACTATGCCACGGCCGTTGCATTCAATCAATCGGAGATGCCCACCTATCTGGCGCCAGAACCTATGGGGACAGAAGAATCTGCTCAGCATTCACCCAGGATGCAGAAACCAACCTATCTATCCTATAAAAGGAAGACATACTTGTTACATTTTTTATCCCATCCTTCCTCCAAGGAATTAGGAGAGACATACCTGGAGCCCTCTTTATTCTCACAACTCTGTAAGGTAAGCTAAGGAGAGTGAGATACCTCCAAAGGTCACCAGTTGAGCTTCAGGGCTGAGTAGGGACTTGGGACTCTGACTCTCTGGTCCCAGCATGACACTGTAACCACTTCACCACGCTGGCTCTCATTGTTAGTTTATTGCAGGGATGAGGAACTCAGGCCAGGGCTCACTTCTAGGCCACTCTGTCTGATCCTTTGGGCTCTCCCAACCACAACCCTCCCTAGTCCTGCTTTGCATCCTTCTTGTGTGTTTTTGCCTGGCTGAAATGTGCCCTTGAACTCTACGAATGTCTCTTGATTGAGAGAATAGGATGGAGAACAGGGAGGGGTGTGCGCATGTGGGCAGAAACTAGTCTGCTGTACAAAGGTAAAAATTTGCTTTAGCTGCTCTGCCCACTTTTGCATCTGACCCCACCCACCACTAACATGTGGCCCCCAGCGAAGAGAATGTGGCCTTCAGGATGAAAATGGCTACCCACTCCTAGTTTACTTACTGTAAACATCAAATGACAAAAAGCCTCCAGAGAAGTACGGAGCCCTGGAGGGTCAGACTGATACCTGGGAACTCCAGTTTCCTCACTCGCCTGCTTTTCACTGAACTAGGACAAGCTCCCAGGATAATTAGTTAGCTAGTGGCTGGAGTCTACTACTGACCACCCAATCAAGGAAAAGATGAGGATGAAACTTTTGAAAAGCAAACTACCAATATTTCAAGGAGGCATGATGTAATAGTAATGGATGAGTTCAATTACTCTGATATCTGTTGGGAAACAAATTCTGCCAAACACAGCCCCTTCAAGAAATTCCTGACTTATATTGCTGATAACTTTCTCCTACAGAAAGTGGAGGAGAGAACTAAAGGATCAGATATCTCTGATTTGATTCTAATCAATAGAAATGATTTAGTGGATAAACTGGGAGTTATGGGAACTCTGGGTTATACTTGAGTTCTTGATCATGTTATACTTGAGTTCTTGATTTTAAAGGAAGCAAAAGCTACGTGTAGCCATACACATACCCTGGACTTCAGGAAAGTTGATTTTAATAAACTCAGAACAATGGTAAGTGAGGTTCTGTGGCAAGCGACCCTAATGAGAAAAGGAGTCCAAGATGGGTGGGAGTTTCTAAAAAGGGTAATTCTAAAGGCACAATGGCAAACAATTCCACAAGGGAAAAGGGGAGAAGAAAGCAGAAGAAGCCAATGTGGTGCCACAAAAAGTTTAAAGATGACCTGAAAACAAAAAAGGACGCTTATAGGAAGTGGAAGGAAGGCCAGACCACAAAGGAAGAATACAGACAGGTAGCATGGGATGGCAGGGATGGCGCCAGGAAGGCTAAAGCTCAGAATGAGCTGAGGTTACTGAGGGATGCTAAAAGCAACAAAAAAGCTTTCTTTACGTACGTCCATAGTAAAAGACAGAGAAAAGAAATGGTGGTACTGGATGCAACAACTATCAGGTGGATCCATAGTTGGCTATGCAATTGTAGTCAAAGAGTGCTTATTAATGGTTCCTTCTCAAAGTTGGGGGCGGTAATGAGCGGCGTACCTCAGGGCTCAGTCCTGGGCCCAATGCTCATCAATATTTTTATTAATCACTTGGGTAAGGAGATGCAGGGAATGCTCATCACATTTGCAGATAATACAAAATAGGGAGGAATAGCTAATAAATAGGGAGGAATAGCTAATACTCCGGAAGACAAACAAAATTCAAATGGATCTTGATAGGCTGAAAATAACACAATGAAATTTAACAGGGATAAGTGCAAGGTTCTACACCTAGGAAAAAGAAACCAAATGCAGAGTTATAAGATGGGGGATATTTGGCTCAGCAATACTACATGCGAGAAGGATCTTGGAATTGTTGTTGATCACAAGCTGAATATGAGGTGTGATGTGGCTGCAAAAAAGGCAAATGCTATTTGATGCTTCATTAACAGAAGTATAGTTTCCAAATCACATGAAGTACTAGTTCCCCTCTATTAAGCACTGGTTAGCCTACTGTGTCCAGTTTTGGACACCACACTTTAAGAATGCAGACAAACTGGAACAGGTTCAGGGGATGGCAACAAGGACAATCAGAGAACTGGAAACAAAGCCCTGTGAGGAGAGACTGGAAGAATTGGGCATGATTAGCCCTGAGAAGAGAAGACTGAGGGGAGATATGATAGCACTCTTCAAGTACTTGAAAGGTTGCCACACAAAGGAGGGCCAGGATCTCTTCTTGATTGTCCCAGAGTGCAGGACACACAGTAATGGGCTCAAGTTACAAGAAGCCAGATTTCGGCTTAACATCATGAAAAACGTCCTAACTGTTAGAGTGGTACACCAATGGAACCAATTCTCTAGGGAGGTGGGTGGGCTCTCCAGCACTGGAGGCCTTCAAGAGGCAGCTGGACAGCTACCTGTTGGGTATGTGTTAAATTGGATTCCTGCATTGAGCATGGGGTTGGACTTGGTGGCTTTATAGGACCCGTCCAACTCTACTCTTCTATGATTCTAAGCCTAGAGGATGGGGCCCTCTCAGTGATGGCGCCACAATTGTGGAACTCCCTCCTGGTGCAGATGAGCCAAGATCCTCCCCCCTTTGTCCATCTTTAGGCAGCTGGTAAAGACCTTTTTATTGGAGATGACACTTAAGCTGCAATCTGCTGATTTTCCATTTTAGTTTCGCTTTTTGCTGGAAATTTTAGTAATGCTACTAAGATGCTGCTGTTCTAACATTTTTGTTTTAATGTTTTAATTAATTTATTGTTTAAATTGTTGTTTAGTTCCTTTGCTGCTTATTATGATAGACAAGTGCCATAAAACTAGAGGCTGTGTGGCTCTTTCCAATTGGGGAAAACTGTTGGCCATCTTCCATCCATCCTGCCTAAGAGGCAGCACAGCACTTTCCCCATAGTGTGAAAGATCAGGACACACTCTCACGTTCAGATATGTTTGTGTGTGGACTTCCGGGAAGGGTGACTTCGCTTGTGCCTGCTTTTGAGACGGGCTCCCGCCTCAGAAGAAGCTTATTCAGATATAAATCAGTCAGAACATTTTTTTTTTCACTGATGAAATTTCTCCCGGGCAGGGAGAAACGTAGAGATCAACCTCAAAAGCCTGTTTTTGTTGGGAGGACTGGATTTCATTAATTTATGAGAAAAGGTCCAGCCAGCAATGCCGGACGGACTTCCAAACAAGCTCTATCTGATTAATGCGATACGTTTATCTTTTCTTCAAAGAGAAAACGGACTAACAGGCAAGCACTCTTCTTTCTATTTTTTTTTTTTAACTTGGTTTAAATTGTTGCAGCAAAAAGAGATTTGTCAAATGAATCAGCTTTAAAGAACTTCTGGGTGAGCTATAACTCTTCTCTGTTATTCACGAAATTAACAGCTTATCTCTGTTTCTATTGCAAAAAGCTGTCCTGGAAGTGCATTCTAAAGATATAAACAGAAGAGGGATTTCTATTCCAAGGAGAAAAAAATAAAAAATATGAACTTTGGAACATTATATTGTCTGGGACTATTCTCTTTTTGGTCTATTTTATTTTGACGAATCTGCTTCTTCACGACGCCACTAACTGTTTTGATGCTGGGAACTAAATTTGTTTTGTATTCTTGAACATAGAGAGATAAGGCAGGCTGCTCTGTTTATACTGTGATGTCATCAAGCCTGGAATATTAACCCAATTGTTGCTGAAATAAGAAGTGGTTCTTCTTTATTTTTGTTTTGTTTTGTTTTCGTGGTTTTAAAAATGGCAATCAAGAAAGTGGCTGAGAATCTGGAAGTAATTATGTTTCAGAAAATAATGGATGAGATTGAGATAACGAAACAAACCCTGCGACAGGGCAGTAAGGAACTGAAAATTGAACTGAGCAAAATGACGCAGGAGCTTAAAGAAATAGGGGATCCTGTGAGAGAGGAGAATGAGATCAGAGATGAGAAAAGAAAAAATAAAGGGAAGATACAAGCCCTGGAGATTGGAACAAATGTGGAATTGGAAAAAGATCTGGAGTTTATGGATATTAGAAATAAAATCTACTGTTTGGAATTTAACGTTATCTCTGAAGAAATTAATGAAGATATTAGAGATAAAGTTATCAATGGCTTGGATAATTTTCTGGACTGGAATGACGTGATGGAGCTTGATATAGAGAAAATCTATGGAATTAACTGCAGCCATGTGACAATGGACAAACTCTCAAGAGATGAGCCAGTGCACTTTGTAAAAAAGAACAGAGATATGACTTTACAACAATATTTCAGCAACTTATTCAGAATCGATGGCAAGACAATATTTGGGATAGAGGAAATTCCCATCAGACTCTTATTATATGACTATGGCTATGACAGCAAGATTATTATGGAATACTGATAATGGAAGATTGGACACTGAAATTACTGGACTTAACAGGACTATTGAAGATGGAAGATGGAATTAATATGGATAATGGAATAATGGCTATTGAAATTATTGGACTTAACAGATTTGATGAGATGGATTAATCGATATGTTTATTTGGAGAAAAATTGATAGATATATTTCTTAAAGAATTGAAACCTCTCTTTGACTTTTTGTGGAAAGAATAAAGTAATGTCTATGAGATTTGATAATTAATTAAGATAACTACTGGAGGAAAGTGATTTTATAATATAATTTAAGAGACAGGATTGTTATATATTGTAGACCTATAACTGATCTGCGACAAATGGGAAGTCAACATTTTTTTTTTGTTTAATCATTTTTGTTTTGTTTTGTTTTTTGTCTTTGAATGTTTTATGATTTTGTTTTGTTTGTTTTATGAAAATTTGAATAAAAATTATTGTAAAAAAAAAAAAGATATGTTTGTGTGTGTGACACTACAGTTTAGCATTATGTGAACAAACCTTAGGTTCATGTATTCTCTCGTTCTCTCTGGCACGGCCACAAGGAAACAGAAAGCTTTCACACACCCATTTTTATCCATCCATTATGTCCAAACCCAGACAAACTGGGGTTGAGGCTTGCATGATTTAACTAACCAGAGTTAAGATTAACCAGTTTAGAGTACAGACATAACACTAAACTGTGGTTAATTGAAAATGGAAGCTTCCAATCTCCTTCTCACATCTACATCAGAGAAAAGGGGAGGGGGAGTACACAAGCTTGAGGTTCATTCAATAAAGGCTAAACTATACTTTAGTGTTGCATCTGAAAGAGGCCATTGTGTTGTGGATCAATTTCTTGGCTAGAAAACAACCACAGCAGAGATCCCTGAAGCTGTGGGGATGGGCCTGGACCTATCCTTTCCTTGTCTCTCAAGGCCCTAGCCAAGTAAAATTTGCCCCAATGTGCTTGATCCCCCCCCCCTGCACAAACACACTTCTGGCCACACAGACAATCCATTAGCAAGGGAGACTTATTATAAGTTTTCTTACATTTGGTCACATGACATTGGGCTTGTTGCTGCCTCCATGTCGGGACTTGGCTCACTCACGAAGATATCCCCTTTGCAGGTCACTGACCAGATGGCCCGCTGGGAGGGGGGGGCCTGGATTTGCCGGCTCTCACAGCAGGACATGCTCAGTAGAGCCAGCTGAGAGGCACAAAAGGAACAAAGGGTTAGTAATGGGAAACATGAACGGTTTGAGCATTTGCTACACTTTAAAAAAGAAGCCTATGGCCAACATGGCCTCACTGCTCCTTGTAACACCCCAGTCCTAGTTGCTGCCACCCAAGACCCAAACTCCATTTGCTAAGGGACAATGTGAAAGTCCTATAAACTAATCATGAACTCATTCTTCATGTGTGCATCTTTATGTAGTGAAAACAGAACCATCTACGCACAAGAGGAAGGAATCACAAGGATTGGAGCAGTACCATTGAAAAACAGAAAACAAAGAAACAACTCCAACAGAAGAATCCAAAACCTACCAATGATAATTGTGTGTGCTCAACAGGCATGGAATACTGACTGACTGCTGTTGTTAGTGATGATGATGGGAATGGAAAGGAGTATTCTGGAAAGGAGCACGTCTGGCTGGCTGGCACCCTGAACTGGAGTCTCCACACTGCAACATTTCGTGGTAGGCCTACTCATCATTTTCCTGATGGTGATTATCTAACACTATTAACAGTCTTTAGAGCGTGGATGGAGACCCTGTGGCCCTCCACATGTTATTGGACTCCAACGCCCATCAGCCATCATGGCCAACAGCCAGGGAAGATGGGAGTTAAAATCTAGCAATACCTAGAGGGTCATGGGCTCCCCATCTCTGCTTTACAGGGAAACACCACCAGAATGACACATATCCCTGTAATTTTTCCTGTGGTTTGTGAAGCTTGCTTGTCACAAGCGTAAAAAAAAGAAAGATAAAATGTACCTGTGCAGGGTTCCGTACAGTTGGCATCCAATCTAAGCAGGGTTGTTTAGTTGTATAGAGTTAGCATACCAGCACAGTATATTCCCAGGCCAGGGGTTGTAGGCATATTGGAGATTCTGTTTAAATGTGATGTCAGCCATGTGGGACAATCACATGAGCAAGATTTGGCTTGTGTGTGTGTTGAAAATACAGGTGGCATTGCACTTACAC
The DNA here is from genome assembly GCF_030035675.1 of Rhineura floridana. Classification (NCBI taxonomy): domain Eukaryota; kingdom Metazoa; phylum Chordata; class Lepidosauria; order Squamata; family Rhineuridae; genus Rhineura; species Rhineura floridana. The sequence continues at coordinate 16,176,551 of NC_084496.1, forward strand.
TGGGCCTGAGACAGTATATGTTTGTTTGTTTTGATTTGATTTATATTTCACCCTTCCTGCCATCAGGAGCCCAGGGCGGCAAACAAACGCACTAAAGACACTTTAAAACATCATACAAACAGACTTTAAAATACATTAAAACAAAACAATTTTAACAACATTCTTTAAAAAAGCTTTGAAGACATCTTAAAAAAAGGTTAAAAACATAGTTTATTTTTTTTAAAAAAAGGTTAAAAACATATTAAAAAGCAATTCCAGCACAGAGGCAGATTGGGATAAGGTCTCAACTTAAAGGCTTGTTGAAAGAGGAAGGTCTTCAGTAGGCACCGAAAAGATAACAGAGATGGCGCCTGCCTAATATTCAAGGAGAGGGAATTACTCAGGGTAGGTGCCGCCACACTAAAGGTCCATTTCCTATGTTGTGCAGTACGGACCTCCTGATAAGATGGTATCGGCAGGAGGCCCTCACTTGCAGAGCGCAGTGAGTATATAATAATAATAATAATAATAAATAATAATAATAATAATAAATTTAATTTATGTGTCGCCTATCTGGCCAGTGGCCACTCTAGGCGACATACATACAATAAATATGGCAGAATACAATATAAAAATACAGTGAAATATATAAATTATAAGAGCAAACAATACATAATAGGAGGCATTTAAAACAGAAGAATATTAAGCCTTCCCAGAAGTCGCGAAAGCCTGCTGAAAAAGCCAGGTCTTTAAGGCCTTGCGGAACATATTCAGGGAAGAGATGTGCCGAAGATCTTGCGGGAGGGACTTCCAGAGGGTGGGGGCCGCCACTGAAAAGGCCTTCTCTCTAGTGCCCGCCAACCTGCTGCTATAAGGGGTAAAGCGGTCTTTCAGGTACCCTGGTGCCAAGCTGCATAGGGCTTTGTACACCAAAACTAGAATCTTGAACATTGCCTGGTAGCAAATGGGCAGCCAGTGCAATTCTTTCAGCAGCAGGGTGACATGTTGGCGATACCCTACCCCAGTGAGCAGTCTCACCGCCGCATTTTGCACCAGCTGCAGCTTCCACACCAACCTCAAGGGCAGCCCCACATAGAGCACATCACAGTAATCCAGCCTAGAGGTTACCAGTGCGTGGACAACAGTAGTCAGGCTATCCTGGTCCAGAAACGGCGGCAGCTGTCTTACCAGCTGAACCTGGTAAAAGGCACTCCTAGCCACTGAGGTCACCTGGGCCTCTAGCGACAACGATGGATCCACGAGCACCCCCAGACTACGGACCTCCTCTTTCAGAGGGAGTATGACCCCATCCAAAGCAGGCAACTGACCAATCTGAACTTGGGAACCACCACCGCAGAGCACCGCCATCTTGCTAGGATTTAGACTCAGTTTATTAGTCCTCATCCAGCACACCACCGAGTCCAGGCAGTGGTCCATGGCTTGCACGGTCTCTCCCGATTCAGATGCTACAGAGAAATAGAGCTGGATATCATCTGCATACTGCCCACACCTCGCCCCAAATCTCCTGAAGACTGCTCCCAAGGGCTTCATATAGATGTTAAACAGCATGGGGGACAAGATGGTACCCTGCAGCACCCCACAGCACAACTGCCAGGAGGCCGAAAGAAAATCACCCAATGCTATTCTCTGAAAATGACCCTGGAGATAGGATCGGAACCACTGTAAAACAGTGCCTCCATCTCACCAAGTCAGCCTAGAAGGATACCATGGTTAATGGTATCAAAAGCTGCTGAGAGATCAAGTAAGAGTAACAGGGTTGCACTCCCCCTGTCCTTCTCCCGATAAAGGTCATTCATCAGGGCGACCAAGGCCGATTCAGTCCCATAACCAGGCTTGAACCCAGACTGGGATGGGTCAAGGTAATCTGTTTCATCCAAGAGTACTTGCAATTGCTGCGCCACAACCCTCTCAATCACCTTCCCTAAAAAGGGGGTATTTATGACTGGTTGGCAATTGTCGCAGACCAGTGGGTCCAGGGTGGGCTTTTTCAGGAGTGGTCGGATCACTGCCTCTTTCAGGGTGACTGGAACCACTCCCTCCCACAATGATGCGTTGGCCACACCCTGGATCCACTCGCTCAAACCTCCTCGGCAAGCTTTAATAAGCCAAGAAGGGCAAGGGTCGAGAGGACATGTTGTTGGCCACATCAACGCAAGCACCTTGTCTACAACATCAGGCTGCATCAAATGAAACTGTTCCCAAGAAGTTGCAGCAGATGTTGCACTGGACACCTCATTGGGGACTGATGTAGATGTGGCATCAAGACTGCTACAGAGGCGAGCAACTTTATCCTCAAAGTACCTTGCAAACAATTCACAGTGGGCCTCCGAAGGGTCTAAAACTCCATTTCCTGGAGTTGATGTCAACAGACTCTTGTCAATATGGAAAAGCTCCAGTAGACGGCTACTTGAGGATGTGATGGTGGCAGAGAAGTGGGCCTTCTTCGCCGCCTTCACCGCCACACAGTAGGCACAGTTATGATGTTTTACTCGTGCCCGATCAGCCTCACAACACATCTTTCGCCACTTGAGCTCAAGCCGTCATCCAGCTTGTTTCATTGCCCTTAAACTCACTGATGTACCAAAGTGCAAACCGGGCTCCAAAATGCCGGAGAGGGCGCTTGGGTGTAACTATGTCAAGAGCCTGACGCACCTCGCTGTTCCACAGCGTGACAAGGGCTTCAACAGGGTCAACTACTCTATCTACTGGGAACTCCCCCAGGGCATTCAGGAATCCTGTGGATTCCATTAGTCTCCGGGGACGGACCATCTTAATCTGTCCACCACCCCTGCAGGGAAGGATCGGAGCCATAAGTCTAAACTTCACCAGGAAGTGGTCTGACCATGACAATGGGGTGACATCCACCCCTCCCCATCTCCAGACCACCTCTTCCTCCAACTGGAGCAAAAACCAAGTCGAGGGTGTGCCCTGCCCTAGTGTCAGGCCAGTGACAACTTGAGATAGCCCCATGGTTGTCATGGAGGCCATGAAGTCCTGAGCCAGCACGCTAGAGGTGGCCTCAACATGGACATTGAAATCACCCAGCACTATTGTTCTGGGCTCCTCCAAAACCACAGCCGGGATGACCTCTGGCAGCTTGGTCATAGAAGCTGCCGGGCAGCAGGGTCAACAGTACATCAGCAGCAACCATAGTTTCCTGTCTCCTCAGCCCAACACCAGGTGCAGGCCCTCACAGCTAGCTCCAAGATAGAGTGGCTTCCTGGTGACAGAGATAGAAGTTCTGTAGACCACAGCAACTCCTCTCCCCCATCCCTGCAGCCTGTGCTGGTGTTGCACTGAGTATCCAGGTGGGCAAAGCTGGGTCAGATCAACTTCTCCCAGCTCACCCACCCAGGTCTCAGTAATGCACTCCAAATTGGCACCTTCATCCACAAGCAAATCATGGATGAGTATGGTCTTATTGTGTACCGATGTGGCATTAAACAACAACACACACAGGCCAGTGGGCACAGCAGATGAACAACAAGGAACTCATGCATTAGAGGAGTGGCAGCAAGGAACAAGGCACAGATAGCCTTGCCCTCCTCTTCTATGGTAATTCACCACCTCCCCATGGCTATATTTCCCTCTACCCATGATCACTGAAATTGAGGTGGCATTACCCATGTTCCTCCGTACTAAGGTCCTAAACACCTGATATGGACCCAACAAGAGCCCACCAACAAAACCTGCCTGAGCCAATTATCCCAATAGGCCTCTGCGAGAATTGGGAACAGTCCTACCCATTCAAACTTTTTCACACAGGGCCCATCTACTCCCCCTCCTGTCTCATACTCAGGGAGGGCCAGCCTTTTGCCAGTTACAGACTCTCACTCTGAAGGCATCTGGCGACTTTCTCCTATCATTCAGTTCACTGCACAGGCTCTCACCCTGTGCAGGAACTACACATGAACCACACGCCCTCCCCACCACCAATCTCCTCTAGATTTCTTTAACTGAAAAATAATAAAACAAAATTAAAAAAAGGTAATAGAAGGGGGTAGCGCCCTTGCCAGGGTCAGGCAGGGGGACCCAGTCCTTGCAGCACTTACTAGAGACTTCAGCTGTCTTGAGAGACAGCAACCCAAAGGAGCGAGCAGCAAGCACCCAGATGCTCAGATACTCACTCCCAGGGCAGGTCTTCTTCAGTCACCTAGTGCTGCAGCTGCTCCCCCTGAATTAAATTTAGGAGGGTGAGCAGATATAGAGCTCAAATTTGTGGGAAGATGTGAGAGGTATAAATTAAATAAGGTAGGAGCTAGGATACAGCCTTGCCTAACTCCGTGTGTGAAAAGCACTTACCGCTATTACTGCATCGCACCTGGGCTGACATACTTTGATATAAACTTTGGATCAAGAACAACAATCTCTTGTCCATGGTCGACTGCTTCAGTTTACTCCATAATCTCTTGCATGAAATAAGATTGAAAGCTGGTTTTAACTCTATAAAAGCTTGCCTTTTTTTGGTTTGGTGTATTTCTCTGCTAAGTGAGACAATACCAAACAGTGGTCTTGAGTAGAATGCTCTGATTTGAACCCAATTCGCTCTTCGCCAAAGATATTATGGTCACTAATCCAAGTTTTCAGTTTGTTGCATAATAAACTGGCATAAATTTTTCTTATGATGAACAGTCAACTTATTGGATGGTAGTTATTGGGGTCCTGCCTGGGACCTTTTCTTTCTGGGGGTTGGACTCAATGGCCGTATAGGCTCCTCCTATTCTGTGATGTTATAATGGATTTCAACCATATTGAAGGGATGTTACCTGATTTGTTAATAAGAGAAAAGCCAACAAAGGGGTCCACCCATTACTATTTTACTTTAATAGTTCCGGAGGGATATCATCTGAACCTGAAGCTTTTCCAGGTTTTAGCTGCTGTATTAATGCTTTGACCTCATTTATAGTAACTGGAGGCCGTTCAGGAGTGTCAGGAGGCAAATGAGAAGGATGGATTGCTGTAAAGTGCCTCTCCCAAACACTAACTAGTATAGGGCAGTCAACGCCACCTGAATTATGTCCTAAAGCACCAGAAACTAAGTGTGAAAACATTGCAGTGTTCTCGGAATAGGAGACAGATACCAGTTGCTGTCATGAATTTTGTACAGTTTATTGGATCTTAAAGAGTTTTATACTTTTTCCGCAGCTTGCAATAAGAGAGACAAACAACATTCATTATTTATACAATGATTTAGATAGGCAATGTAATTCACTCCTCAGGTTTGCACACTCTTTATCAAACCAGCTCTTAGCATGGCCCTGTGGACGTTTCAAATGACATGGTCTGGATTGTAAATTTAAACATAATTTAGACACCAAGGATTCAAACCAAATTCTGGAGCAAAGTCAGCAACTATTTGTCTACACAATTCCAATATTTGGGGTGAATCAACGAGCTCAAGAAAAGCCTCCTCTGTTGCATTGGATGATTCTTTTATTGTCCTCTGATACTGAGCATTTTAGACGGTAAATGCTGTAAATTTAATCTGAATTTCTTTGATAAAGCCAAAGTTAGCTGCAGGGGCAGATGATCACTGTCAGTTCTCTTGTCTATCTCAAAATTTAATATAGGGTCTCTTAGATCACTGGAAATCAAAGTACAGTCCAACACACTAGACCCCTTAGGAGACATAAATGTAAATTCACCCTACTTGTCCCCCATCATACCATTTAGTACATATAATCCAGTTTGACTGACAAATTGCAGCAGACATCATATGTCAAAGTTGGCCAACAGAGGGAGGAGGCAAGGTCCCACAGCGAAAGCCATAGCTCAGTGCAGAGCATCTGGTTTGCATGTAAAAGGTCCCAGGTTCAATCCCCAGCATCTCCAGATAGGGCTGAGAGAGATCCTCCCTAAAATCCTGGAGAGTTGCTGCCAGTCCACGTAGACAATTCTGAGCTAGATGAACCAATGGTCTGACTCTGTATAAGGCAGCTTCCTATGGCCCTATACTGGATCCAGGTCCCAACTCTTGCCCTTGGCAAACATTTCTAATGAGATGGGAGTTTAAAACAAATAGGCAAGCTTCAAATCTGATGCACAAGGATGGATTTTTAAAAATGCATTGTTTCTTTTGAAATGAAGCAGGTCTTTGAACTTACCCAGTCATGCATTTCTTGCTCGGTGGCAGCTGCTAGACGGATGGGCCAGCGTTGCTTGGTTTTTTCTGGTGTATACAGAGCAAAGGAATGCTTGGCCTCATTGAGGATCTCAACCAGGATGGTGACTTCGTTGAGGAACACATGGATGTACTTGCAAAAAAATACACACAACACAAGCTTTTTAACTGACAAACACAGATAATAGTAATTGAGTCTGAGCATTTTTTGCGAAGTTGGCGGAAGGCACCAGGTAAAGAGTCAAGGGGAAGGGCCATAGGTCATTGAGTACAGCATCTGCCTTGAATGCAGAAGATCCCTGGTTCAATCCCTGGTATCTCCAGGCAGGACTGGGAGAAACTGCTGGCTGAAACTCTGGAGAGCTACTACCAGTCAGTGCAGACAATACTGAGCTAGATGGACCAATGGACTGACTCAGTATAAAGCAGCTTCCTAGGTCATAATTCAGTGGGTAGAGCATCTGCTTTGCATGCGGAAGGTGCCAGGTTCAATCCCTGGCATCTACAGCTAGAGCTGGGAATGTCCCTGGTCTGAAACCCTGGAGAGTTGCCCTCAGTCAGTGTAGACAATATTGCGCATGATGGATCAACGGTCTGACTCGGAATAAAGCAGTTTCCTATTGGTTGTATCCAATTACCTTTTACTCAGAGTAACCTTATTGAAATTAAAGGACTGAAGTTAGGATGTCTATTAATTATACAGCCACAAGAGTGGCTGTACACTACAGTCAGCATGGATTTTTCACATTCTGCAATGTTAAATTGAAAATACCCCCCATGCCATTCTGATGATTCCCATAAGCTCATTTCAGAACAAAACCTTACAAAACCTATAGTCCTGAACTCAGAAACACTTGCTTAACAACCCTCTAAATTTTCATGGCGGTACACAAAACAGAAAATCGAGAGTTCAAAGTGTAAAAAGAGAGAGAGAAACCACACCCCTTTTGGACTTTTTCTGTTATGTTCTCATAATCTGTTGAAATTCATTAAAAATCAGCCATGTTCACAGAGTACCTGTAATCCTATTATTGACCTTGCTCCATACCGTGACCTTCATCTTTTGCAGTTTAAAAGTTTAAAAATGACTGGCTGATTTTTAATTAAGAAATTTAGCATTGAACTCAATGATAACGCCAGGCATGCTCAGTAAGAACCAACTGTCAGCGTTCTAAAAGCCAGACTCCCAGCTGCTGGGCTTGCCTAATCAGGGGGCCACACCCACACCAGACATTTCTTTCACTTTAGACAGTCATGGCTTCCCTCAAAGAATACTGGGAAGTGTAGTTTGTGAAGGGTGCTGAGAGGAGACTCTTATTCCCCTTACAGAGCTCCAGTGACCAGAATAGTTCAACAGTCAGCCGCTCTGACTGAAGCTCTGTGAGGGAAATAGAGCATTTCCTAGCAACTCTCAGCACAGCTTGGAAAAGTTACTTTTTTGAACTACAACTCCCATCAGCCCCAGCCAGTGCCATGCTGGCTGGGGCTGATGGGAGTTGTAGTTCAAAAAAGTAACTTTTCCAAGCTCTGACTCTCAGCACCCTTCACTAACTACACTTCCCAGGATTCTATGAGAGAAGCCATGACTGTCTAAAGTGAAATAAAGGTCTGGTGTGTATGTGGCCAGGGACAGCTTTCATTTAAATTTGGGTGGGAGGCTACATGTGCCTGCTGTAGAATAAAAAGGTGGGGGAAACCCTGAAAAAGAATACTGTTCACAATGTTTCCTTTTGGAAAGGGGCTTTCCTTCTGCCCAGTGCCCACCCACCCACCCAATCTCCTCCTTTTCCCCTTCCTGCCCTCCTCCTCCCTCCCTGCCCTCCCCCAGGTCAGTTTCACCTATCCTAAGCATGACTGCACAGGAATAAATCCCATTGAACTCAAAAAGCATGCAAATGATCAAACCTCCCCTCCTCCCCCTCCTTTCCTCCCCTCCTCCTTCCCCATTCCCCATGGTTTTACCTATCCTAAGCATGATTACACAGGAGTAAATCCCATTGAACTCAATAAGCATGCAAATGATGAAACCTGCCATCCCCTCCTCCTCCCTCCCATCACCTCCCTTTTGCCTCTTCCCTCCCCCTTCCCCCTCCCCTTCCAATCCCCTCCTTCCCCCCCTCCCCATCCTTTTGCTTCCCTCTCCCCCCTTCCTCCTTCCCTCTACTCTCCCCTCTCCCTCCTCCTCCCCCATAGTCAGTCTTACCTATCCTAGCTATGATTGCATGGGAGTAAATCCCACTGAACTCAGTAAGCATGCAAATGATCAGACCTGCCTTTCCCCTCCTTCGTGTCTCCTCTCCCTTCCTCCCCTCCCCTCTTCCTTTTTTCTTCTCCCCTGCCCACTCCAGGCCTCCCTTCTTATGGTCAGTTTTACCTATCCTAAGCATGATTGCATGGGAGTAAATCCCACTGAACTCAATAAACATGCAAATGATCAGATCTGCCCTCCTCCTCCTCCTCCTCCTGCCTGCTCCCCTCCCCATCCTGTGGTCAGTTTCACCTATCTTAAGCATGATTGCAGGGGAGTAAATCCCACTATCTCATGCAAATGATCAATCCATTCTTAGCAAACTTGCACAGGATCCCATTTCTCACCTCCCGGATTAAAAAGCAGAGAATTCACTAATAGGCAAAAAACCTTGCAGTTTAAGAACGTACCTATAGCCAACAAATATTTCTATCAAACTTTAAAAAGCAGGGAAATTGGGCAGCTATAGTGAATGCACCAGGACAGCAGAAGACCTGACCTCTCTGAGATATTGTACTGCCCTACAAATTTGTAGCATGCAAATGATCAAACCTGATCTCTCTGAGATATTGTATTGCCCTACAAATTTGTCAAAATGCAAACACAATTTGGGTTGGTCTTTCACAGTCCAATCCACTTCCTGTGTAGCTTGGAAGAATTTGGTAACATGTGCCAATTAGTGAATATAAGAGGATTAGTGAATACAAGAGGATTGTGCCTAAATGTTTGCCTTGCACCATATTCTAATGCATATTTATGCATTGCGACATTTTGCTGTGCTAGCTGGTGACTCTGTGTACATGCACAAATTCTAACATGAATACTGCTTATGGAAACAGAATGTCGGAAGGCAGAGCTGGGGTCCCAATCCCAGGGAGCTGGATCCCGGAGAGTTGGGAGAAGAGTATTCGGATGGATGGCAGAGGGAAGGGGGAGGAACTTCCCCCCTTTGGAGCGAAGACGAAACAGAGGAACTGCCAGTGATAAGGTTGCTTAGCGACGGGGAGCCTGAGCCCTCCCTGGACATTCTCACGCATCCCCCTCTTTCAGGCTCAGAGCAAGAGGGGAAAGAGGGAGGGCTGCTCACAGCCGAAAAGCGGGGAGGCAGTTTACCATCAGACCCTCCCCTATCCCCCATCCTGGAATCGGAAACTTCAGAAGAGGAGGGGGTGATGCTTCCCCCCTCACCGCGCACACGCAGACAGCTGAAAAGACAGGAGAGAAGGGGGGAAGGCGGGCAGTACCTGAGGGGCAGTTAAGGAGGAGCGAAAGATTGCGCGCCCGTTTGGCCCCTTCTTAAAGAACAGGCGGGAAGAAGTCCCTTGCTCTGTCAACTTTCTCCCAATGCCGCAGGACCTGTATCCCTGTATTGCTTCATGAGAAAACGCAGTCTTTGTTTGGACATTACCCTAATAAAACACGAATTAACTACAGCCGTTGGTCTGGTTCCTGAGTCACATCCTGGGCCTGACACAGAACAGATTAACTGCCAGCTCTAAGGATGCCAGATTCAGTTGACAGTCAAATCTTTGTGCCAGTAGCTATTTATTTCTATTTCTTTTTATCAAGTATAAATATTTTCTTCTGGATTTTTGCTTGGGTGCCAACAAAGGTCAGCTTCAGGTCCTTTTAACTAATGCACATTTTTCTAGTTAATAAGCTACATGTTGGGTGGTTTCTCTGAATTTTTCTTACTGCTATTTGAAATATGATCAGGTTTGATCATTTGCATGCTACAAATTTGTAGGGCAGTACAATATCTCAGAGAGGTCAGGTCTCCTGCTCCCTTGGTGCATTCACTATAGCTGCCCAATTTCCCCGCTTTTTAAAGCTTTATAGAAATATTTGTTGGCTACAGGGACGTTCTTAAACTGCAAGGCTTTTTGCCTATTAGTGCATTTTATTGGGTCTACTCTGAGTAAGACTAATGTTGGATATAACCCTATGTTGTCATGGGGTGTATTCAACTAAGTTAGGTTAGGTTTTATTATTATTGTTGAGATTTTTAATGTTTTAATGTATTTGTATGTTTTTATTTTGTACGTCGCCCAGAGTGGCTGGACAGCCAGCCAGATGGGCGACTAATAAATTTAATAAATAAATAAATAAATAAGTGCTATTCAGAGAAAACCCACTGAAATTAATGAACCTAAGTTCATCATGCATTTTTCAGGAATGTTCATGGAAAGAGAGCAATTAAAATTTCCCAGGGGGGAATCCACCCCACATCACTTCATAAATATATAAAACAAATCACTGAATACAGACAGTGCAGAAAGCCCAATGTGGCTTCTCTAGAGACAACATGGCCGTGTGTATGTACCTTCTTCTCCTCATAGTGCAGGTAATAAACGAAGAGGATACTGTCCCGTGTGCCATCATTCCCAGTGAATTGCTCGAGGGCCACCCGCACATCGATCCATCGGTAAGGCTTCCAGCTTCTCCACCATTGCAAGGTTCCAGTTTTGACCCAGACAGACTGGAGAGGCAAAAACCGCCAACAGCAGCATTAAGGAGAAACCACAAGGGCCAAATATTGAAAGTACAACAGTGGGGACCATTTAGTCAGTAACTTAAGGGGTTAGTTCGGTTACTGGTGTGGCTGACAGCAGACTCTGAATGGTTGGAGGTTCTAGTCAGTGGTGAGAGCACTGAGGAAGGCGGCCGAGCTCGGGGCGTCGCGTGCGGAGGCCATAGAGAGCCTGGGCCCAGCGGTGGTGAGAGCACCGCAGAGGGAGGCCAGGCTCTGGGCATGGAGAACGCAGCGGAAGAAGGCTCTGGAGGAACGGGACGGACCTGGCGGCCGGGTGGAGAACATCGCAGAGCTGCCCGAGTGAATGTCCTGTAGCGGCAGAACAACCCGATGGTGGTGAGAGCACTGAGGAGGGCGGCTAAGTTCTGGGCGCGGCTCGGTGCGGCTCGACGTGATTCAGCGGTGCTGGGAGAACGCCGCGAAGAGCGGCCGAGTGTAGAGGGGCCATGGAAAAATCTTGGCCCAGCGGTGGTGAGAGCACCGAAAAAGGAGGGAGGCCAGGTTGGTGGTGCGGCTTGGCGGCAGCGACGGGAGAACACCGTGGAGAGTAAGAGAATGCCGCGAGGTGTAATTAGAGAGTGGGTGTGGCTCGGAGTAGTGAGAACGCCGTGGAGAACGACCAGAGACTGGATGTGACTTGACTCCCTGCTGCTCCCCCTCTATTGAAAACCTCTCTTGGGACACGGCTAGTATTGGGGGATGGCAGGGCGCTTTGCCTGGTGGATGCCTTACAATACTCAGTGGCTGGTAGATTCAATTATTTGACTGGGGGAGTGACTGGCCTCCAGTCTATAGGCGGCTAGATCCTGTGTCGATGTGAGTGAATGTGAGTGTGTGTGTACGTGTGTTTTTATTATGTGCCTGGGAGAGAGGACCTTGCACCGAGCGGGGAGACTTGTGGGGGCCCCAATTAGTGTAGTGACGGGTAGCGGCAGGTATGGTGGTGGGAGAAGGACATGCCAGGTGAGGGGAACTCGGCCCAGACATTTAGTGGCTGTGCCTTGTTCTGGCCCTTCTCACATCCACAGGATTGCGGGTTGTCCTCTCAGCCAGCTCTCGGATCTCCAAGTGCTGCTTTTAAACGCCAGATCAGTACACAATAAAACCTCCCTCGTCCATGACTTAATTGTGGAGGAGGGGGCCGGTCTGGCATGCATAACCGAGACTTGGGTGGGTGAGCAGGGAGGAGTTACTCTTTCCCAGCTCTGCCCACCTGGGTATATGGTTCAGCACTATGGTAGATCTGAGGGTCGGGGAGGTGGGGTTGCTGTGGTCTATAAGAGCTCTTTCTCTCTCGTCAAGCACCATGTCCATGTGACTACTGGTCTGGAATGCCTGTACCTTGTCTTGGGCCAGAGGGACAGACTGGGAATCTTGTTGGTGTACCGCCCACCCTACTGCCCAACGGCTTCCCTAACTGAGCTGACAGAACTGGTCTCGGAGGTATTGTTGAAATCCCCCAGACTATTGGTACTGGGGGATGTCAATATCCATGCCGAGGCTGCTTTATCAGGGGCGGCTCAGGACTTCATGGCCTCCATGGCAACCATGGGGCTGTCCCAATTTGCTATTGGCCCAACACATGTGTCGGGACATACTCTTGATCTGATTTTTGCCACTGGACATGGGGATGGTGATCTGGAGGTGGGGAATTTTTCATCTATTCCTTTGTCATGGACAGATCACCGCTTGCTGAAGTTTAGACTCACAGCGGCTTTTCCCCTCTGCAAGGGTGGGGGACCCATTAAGTTGGTCCACCCCTGGAGACTGATGAATCCTGAGGGTTTTCAAAGGGCTCTGGGGGGTTTTCCGGCTGATAAGACTGGCGCTCCTGTCGAAGCCCTGATCGACCTGTGGAACACAGAAATGACCCGGGCCGCTGACACGATTGCCCCTGCGCGCCCCCTCCTATGTAGAGCTCATACAGCTCCGTGGTATACCCCGGAGCTAAGAGTGATGAATCAAGAGAGGAGGCGGCTTGAGTGCAGATGGAGACGAACTCCTGACGGATGCAATCATGCACTGGTAAGTGCCTTTACTAAGCGGTACTCAGAAGTGGTGAGAGCAGCTAAGAAGCATTATTTTGCTGCTACTATCAAGTCATCCCTCTGCTGTCCGGCAGAGCTTTTTAAAGTTGTCCGAGGGCTATTACATCCTGGTCCTCGGGACACTATAGAGCCATCGGAAATCCGCTGTAATGAGTTTGCTAGGCACTTCCAGGACAAGATTTTATGCATCCGCCGGGACTTGGACTCCAATATTGTAGCAGATGAACCTAATGAGGCATCCAGAGCACAGTCCTGTCCTCATTTATTGGATGAGTTTCAGTTGGTTCAGCTTGAGGAAGTTGACAAGGTGCTTGGACTGGTGCGTGCGACCACTTCTGTACTGGATCCTTGCCCCTCTTGGCTGGTAAAAGCTAGCAGGAATGGAACAGCCGGCTGGGCCGGGGAAGTGATAAATGCCTCTTTACAAGAGGGAGTGGTCCCCAGCTGCCTGAAAGAGGCGGCGGTGAGACCACTTCTGAAGAAGTCTTCCTTGGACCTGGACAACTTGAATAACTATAGGCCGGTAGCGAATGTTCCATTCCTGGGCAAGGTCTTAGAGCGGGTGGTTGCTAGCCAGCTCCAAACACTCTTGGATGAAACCGATTATCTAGATCCATTTCAATCCGGTTTCAGGCCCGGTTTTGGTACAGAGACAGCCTTGGTCGCCCTGTATGATGACCTATGTCGGGAGAGGGACGGGGAGAGCGTAACTCTGTTGATTCTTCTTGATCTCTCAGCAGCTTTTGATACCATCGACCATGGTATCCTTCTGGAGAGACTTATGGAGTTGGGAGTTGGAGGTACCGCTTGGCAGTGGCTTCGCTCCTACTTGGTGGGTCGGCTCCAGAAGGTAGTGCTTGGGGACCATTGCTCGATTCCATGGGTTCTCCAGTATGGGGTCCCGCAGGGGTCAGTTCTGTCCCCCATGCTTTTTAACATCTACATGAAGCCGCTGGGGGTGGTCATCAGGAGTTTTGGAGTGCGTAGTCATCAGTATGCTGATGACACGCAGCTCTACTTCTCCTTTTCATCTTCTTCAGGTGAGGCTGTCAATGTACTAAACCGTTGCCTGGCCGCGATAATGGACTGGATGAGAGCTAATAAACTGAGACTCAATCCTGACAAGACTGAGATGCTGTTAGTGAGTGGCTTCTCTGATCAGATGGTGGATACTCAACCTGTTCTGGACGGGGTTACACTTCCCCTGAAGGAGCAGGTTCGTAGTCTGGGAGTTCTTTTAGATCCTTCGTTGTCACTTGAGGCCCAGGTAGCCTCGGTGGCATGAAGTGCGTTCTACCAACTTTGGTTGGTAGCCCAGCTATGTCCCTATCTGGGCAGTGACGACCTCGCCTCAGTTATCCATGCTCTGGTAACCTCAAGATTGGACTACTGCAATGCGCTTTATGTGGGGCTGCCTTTGAAGACGGTTCGGAAACTGCAACTAGTGCAAAACGCAGCGGCTCAACTGTTGACAAGGACCAAACGATCAGAACATATAACACCTGTTCTGGCCCGTTTGCACTGGTTGCCTATACGTTTCCGGGCAAGATTCAAAGTGTTGGTTTTGACCTATAAAGCCTTACACGGCGCGGGTCTGCAATACCTGGTGGAACGCCTCTCCCAATATGAACCTACCCGTACACTACGTGCAACATCGAAGGCCCTCCTCCGGGTACCGACTCATAAGGAGGCCCGGAGGATGACAACAAGAACTAGGGCCTTCTCAGTGGTGGCCCCCGAACTATGGAATAGTGTTACCGACGAGGTGCGCCTGGCGCCAACTTTGTTATCATTCCGGCGCCAGGTTAAAACCTTCCTCTTTTCCCAGGCATTTTAACATATTTTAGCATATTTAGCACATTCTGGTATTCTAAATTTAAATTGTGTAATATGTTTTTAGCTCTGGGGAATTTTTGTGGTATGTTTGTATTTACTATGTGATTTTATTATATTACTGTATTTTTATATTTATGTTGTACACCGCCCAGAGAGCCGTTGGCTGTGGGCGGTATAGAAATTGAATAAAATAAATAAATAAATAAATAAATAGTCAGTTGGTAGTTAGTTATCAAGATTGAGAGTTCCACAGTTGGAAGAGTTGGAGGGGAAGTGTGGTTCTGAATAGAGATGTGAAGGTCTGGGGAAAAAGCTTCGGGCCAAGGTGTTATGGCAATGTCACAATACCCCCACTGCAGGACACTTTGGGGGTTTTCTGCAAGCGATCACAAAAGGTTGTGTTCCCTGGGCGAAGTTCCACTCCAGGGAACTACAGTGGGCCCTCCTACCATACCAGGCAGCGATCGCAGAGCGCAGGCATTTCAGGGTGCAGTTGGCAGAGAGCGTAAGACAGTCCTTAGGTTGGGGACTATCTCCGGCCATCCACAAGGGGATTTCCTTCAGGGAAGGAGATGCAGATCACCATGGATGCCAGCCTATCAAGGTAGGGGGTGCACACAGAAAACCAGTTCACCCAGGGCATCTGGAGCCCAGAGAAGGCCAGGAGGCCCATCAACTGGTTGGAGCTAAGGGCTTTCAGGTTAGTGCTGCTAAACATCCTCTCACTCATCCACCACAGGCACGTCTTGGTCTGCACCAACAACATGGCTACCCAAGTGCATTTGAATTGGGGGGGCTCAAAATCAAGGGCTCTGATGGATGAAGTGAATATTCTGCTAACCTGGGCAGAGGGCCATCTCACATTCCTAGCAGCAGAATACGTCTCTGGAGCAGAGAACACTCAGGTAGAATGGCTCAGCCGCCATCAGATATTGCGTGCAGGCGGTCTTCAGACAAATAGTACACAGATTCAGGCAACCAGTGGCTGATCTGTTTGCCAGCCCAGCAAACAACAAGGTGAATCTATTCTTCTCACATTTCAGGACCCAGGGGGCCATGAGTGTGGACACTCTAACAGCAAGATGATCACAGGTTCTGCTGTATACCTTCCCCCAACACACTTTGCTCCAGGGGTCCTAAGGATAAGGGAGTTGGGACAGGAGGTGATAGTTGTGGCCCCCTTCTGGCCCCAGAGGGTGTGGTTCACAGACCTAGTCTCCATGGCCACAGGGGAACCCTGGCCACTTCCAACCAGGGTAGACCTTCTGCGCCAAGGGGGAGTTGTTCATCCAGAATCAATATTGTCTACTAAAGAGACCTGTCCTCCATCCTCTCTGGAGTCCAGTCCCCTCATCAAACATTTCCTTAGGTGAGCGGCACTATTGCGCCCCCCAACAGTGTACAGATGCCTGTCCTGGGAACAGCACAGAGCTCTTGGGGCCCTAACCAAAGCCCTTCAAGCTCATCAGGTCTTCCTTAATCAAACTCTTGAGCTGGAAGACCTTGGTTTTGGTGGCCATCTCCTGGGCCAGGAGGGTTTCAGAGATGGCTGCCCTCTCTGTAAGGAAAGAGCCCTACTCATTCCAGAGGGACTTGGTCACCCTGAGACTGGATCCCTCCTTCATGCCTAAGGTCAACACCATGTTTCAGAGGGTGCAGGAGGCTGCCCTGCCATCCTTCTGTCCGAGGCCCGCAGCTCCCAAGGAAAAGGAGTGGCATACCCTAAATGTCTGCTGAGCACTCAGGACTTACATCAAGTGCACCAAAGCGTTCAGGATGTCAGACTTGTTTGTCTCCTTCCAACCCAGCTCCATGGTGTGCAAGATTTCTTCAGCGACTCTGGCTCGCATAGCTAGGTGTTATGAGGCCTCGAACCTGGCGGTGCCCAGGGACATCACTGCTCGCTTGACCAGAGGTGCCTCCACCTCAGGAGCTTTGGCACCAGGGCTCCCCTAGCGGAGATTTGCAGGCACCCACCCAGTCCTCTACCTCCTCCTCTGCCAAGCACTACAGGCTGGATACATATGCACCTATGGAGGCCTCCTTTGGCAGATGGGTCCTGCAACAGGTGACAGAGCAGTAGGTCTCTGCCTGCAGTGATCCCAACCTGGCTGGTAGCTGCTGAGGTATGTTCCATCCATGACTCACCTCCTCCACTGCAGAAAAAGCAAACATTGCTTTTTATACTGTTTTTATATTGTATTACTGTATTCTATTATATTGTGTTTTAACGATTTTGTACATCGCCTAGAGTGGCCATTGGCCAGATCGGCGACACAGAAATTAAATTTATTATTATTATTATTATTATTGGACTTACCGTGATAAGTTGCTTTTCTGCAGGGGAAGAAACCCACCCAGTTGGACACTGGCTTCATGAGGGAAGACTTCACTGACCTACCAATTTTCATCTTTATCTTTCCTCTCCCATTCTTTTTCAACCTTGGCACAGGAGCTACACTCCCGTTTCCTTTATCTGGGTTGCCATACAGAGAATGTGGCTTCAGTCAGATAGCTGGAGTCTGGAGTCCCAGCCCACTTGGGCAACCCCTCCAAAAGATCAACTTCCTGCCAGTGGAGTGAGTGGATGGTGGCAACCCATCCATGACTCCCCTGCAGAAAAACAACTTCTCTATCATGGTAAGTCCAATGTTTGCTTTTCTCTTCATTCTACCTGCTCGACAGCCTGTTCATAGTGTCGGAAGTTCTCCAATTCCCGACGAGTCCTTTCCGTGAGTTGCTGGAAGATCTGTTTCCGCCACATGGCGTTCTGTGCTGGGGTGATGGACAGAGAGAGAGACGGCCCAGAAGATGATAAAGCTATGGCAGAAAAAAAGGACCACATGATCAAGCACCCAGTAAACTCAGGACCTGCAAACATTGCTACCTAGGACATGACAGGCAATATCCCTTGGAGAAGGGCCACCGCTCAGTGCTAGAACACATGTTTGGCACACAGAAGATCCCAAGTTTAATCCCTGGCATCTCCAGTTCAAAAAGGGCCAGAAACCGGGTGATGTGAAAAACCCCTGACTGAAATCCTGGAGAGCCACTGTAAGTCAAAAGAGAGAAGATTGGCTTAGATGGACAAACAGCCACATCCATGTCGGGAAGGACAGCAGCTCAGTGGTACAGCATCTGTCTTGCATGCAGAAGGTCCCAGGTTCAATCCTTGGCATGTCTAGGTAGGACTGGGAGATAGCTCTGCCTGAACCCCAACAGCATCAAGGGACTCAAGGTTGGAGGAGGGTATCTTAAAGCAACAAGAGAGCCCTATAAATGGCAGTGTTCTTGCAATCCTTGGGGGAAGATCCAGTATGGTTTAGTGGTTAGAGTCCTGGACTAGAACTTGGGAGACTCAGGTTCAAAGCCCTTACTTGGCCATGAAGTTCAGTGGGTAACCTTGAGCCAGTTACTGTCTCTTAACTTAACTGGCCTCAGAGGATTCTTGTGAAGATGAAATGAGGAAGGGGGAGGACAATGTATGCCACCTTGAGTTTCTTGGAGGAAAGGTGGGATAGAAATCTAGTAATAATAAAAATTAAAATCCTTAACTCAGAGACTTGTCTAGCCAAATTCCCATAAACAGATGAGGTAGTAGACCGTACCACTTTAGGCTACTACTGAAGGCTCACTACTCTCCCTCCCTCCCTCTCTGTCTCTCTCTCTCTCTCTCTCTCTCTCACACACACACACACAGAGTTAGGATTTGTCTCCCCGACAGGGTAATTTTTCCATGCGCACTGAATTATTTTGTATGGAGGAGCATTCAATCATGTCAGTTCTCACCTGCAGTCCAAAGTAGTACAAGGCAGGCAAAGGTTTAACACACACAGCTATGCATGAAAATTAGGTGTGTCTCAACCCTAAGCCTAGGTACAAGGATACCCAGTTTAAAAAGCCACCTCACAGGACTGAACTAATGGGAAGGAAAGATTGCAATGTACACATTCTGACAGGGTAACAGGACATGGAGCTAGTTCAAATGATGGAAATCTCACACACCTGACTGTACTGTGAACCACTTAAGAGAGCTGTGTGAATCCACAAAGCAGCCTCCGCCACAGACCCAGGCCCACAATGGATGCTCATCAGCTACAAAATGATCCTCTATGCCAATCGATAATGTGCTAAAAGAGGACAGGCTGGATGCCTCAGCTAAAGCACTGGCAGACGTCGCAGCTGGCTTCTTTGCCCCCTTCAAGTCAATATTAGTCCATTGCAATTCAGCTGGTTGAGAATCTGGATCCGAGATTTGTGTTTCTGGGACGTCATTAAGCCCTTTATCTGTAGAAGGGGTGGCTTCTTCAAGAGGGGAGGGTACAAGAGTCACAACTGGGTCTGCATCCAATTCTGCTACCTGGTGGGACCTGTTGTCACCAGCCGCAGATCCGGGAAGGAAAACATTGTCTAGAACCAGAGGTACCTCGGTATCAGATGGAAGGTCTCCATCACTTCGGAATATGGAACTGTTTTGTTCCTTGATGTCATCCGTAAAGAAACAGCCAGCACTTGGGAAAGAGGAGGGAAGAGAAAGGTCTTGCACTGAATCCAAGCCCGTTACCATTCACTCAAGCAAAAGCATTAGCAAGCTTGCTGAGTCAATTACATGGAAAAATAAAAATCCTCCTATCTTATCTAGTGTTAGTATTTCCCATATTGTGTCAGATTGCCCTTGGGCAGCAGGGAAATTTTTATTTTTCCATGTAATCAACTCAGCTAACTGAAAATACAAAAGACTATTCAGATTATCTTCAATAACACTTTACTGATTGCAATATATACAAGTGAGGGCTGCAACAAAATGTGGCAGTGTGGAGCAGCCTTGCTCAGTGTTCCAGCCAGCCAAAACCTTGCTTCCTTTCAGAATATTCTATTCCATTTCCCCTCCTACTTTTCCATCCCTCCCAAAATGCATTTAGTAGAAGAAATTCTCACTAAAATGCTAGAGAAATTTAATGACGGTTTTTTTTAAAAAAAAATGCAAATTGCTGCACAAACGTGGAGAACTGGATTTAAGATTGGAAAAATGAGAAGCAGAACTGAAATTGACAAGTCATTCCATTCCCAGTTGGACTACAGCTCCCATCATCCCTTGTCACTGGCATGCTGGCTGGCTGGAAGTTGGAGTCCAACAATATCTGGAGTGTCACAGGTTAGCCATCCTGGTACATATCTGATGTATGTTTCGGAATTCTTTTATGCTCATATCCAAGGAAACCTTCTGCTATTCTTGATTATTCAGTTTTCTTTCCTTTTCTTTCCTTTTCATACATATACTCTTGTTATTTTAGATTACATCCCACGTGATATATTTTATATCAGGGTTGTGTGATATATTTTCATATGTTGATGTTATTTTAAATGTTGTCAGGGGTTTTGGTTACCTGAGGAGACTTGTTGAGCTGCCAGTCTGTGATCGGTCACTGTCTCGGCTGCAAACAATTGCCTTCCATGTTTTTCCACTCAGCTCGCTTGGTGTGACACCTTGACGGAAATAAACGGCTCTGTCCTCACTGCTGATCCCCCAGACCTGGGTGGAGAGAAGAAGATAAAGGCTAAAAGTGGGAGGATGAAATAGATGTCCAGCTAGTTCGCTTGTGGCTGACACTGTAAAAGAAGCCTGGGATTGTGCGGCTACCTTGGGAGAGCTTATTTATTTATTTCTCAATAATAAATTTACATCATTATTTATTAATTTACATACTGTTTAATACCAAAATAGGCTTCAAAGCTGTTTACAAGTATAAAAAGCTATTACTGACTTTCAGGATAAATTTAAAAGCATTCCCCTTTAAGTGATTCGATGGCTGAAAAACATTGTTCAGGGCAATCCTGAAATTACTGTTTAAGAATGTTTTTGAACTATTTTTAGAATGCTTTTAAAAAATATAGTTTTATCACTAATGTGTTTGCTGTCCTAGGCTTCTTAGGAAGGGTGGTGTAGTGAAAGCAGGGAGTTCCCCTCCTCCTACTTTTACTGTCCCAGGAATCAATCCCCAACCTTGGGCAATTGATCCTAGCAAACCTGGTCTGCTAGGGCTGTGTATGCTTACACCAACCCTGCACGGTAGTACTGCCACCACCCTTCTATTGGTTATCCACTCTGGGGTGAAGGGACCCCCAGAGCCCACTGAACACCTAAGCCTCTCAGGACCAGAGGCTCGATACCCTCCTGGCCCCTTCAGAAGTCTTAAGTGAAAACGTTCCTCTAGTACACGGTAGTTTGGTCAAGCAGCCAGGACTGAACTTAGTAACTGAACCCCTTCTCTGGAATAAACACACGTGGCTTTAAAAATTAGGTAAAGTTTATTAAAAGAAAGAAAAATAAAAAAAAAGGATAAAGGATACAAAAGATAAAAAGGTACATACAAAATAGTTTGGAACAGCAAATCAAATCCTAAAACCCACACCTAAAAGGGGCAAGGTATAAATAAACAGGTTATAAAGGTTCTTGGCACAAATGAAAATAATAAAGCTAACTGCCTCAGTTGTACTTACAAAGCCTCAGCTCGGTCTCAGTAGTTAGCACCCTTCCCCTCAGGGACGGCCAGTCAGGAAGTATATTGGAGCCACCGCAGAGCATCACCATAAGCAAGGTGGTGCCCACAAGTGGAACACAGCCCAGAGACTGAGGCCTTCTCTTATAGAGAAAATCCCTGCCTCAGCTGGGAGCAATCAACTAATTTAGCAGTTCCATCACAGGAATGAGGAAACGATGTTCCCACCGTACCAGGCCCCGTCCCTCCTGGTTTCCCATAACAAGCCGTAGGAGTTTTTACGGCCTTGACGGAACCAGGCCCCTCTTGCTGATAAAGAGGTGCCAATTTGCTGTAAGCTGATACAGCTGGGGCTATAAAAATCACCGGGTCACCGGGATGGAAAAATATCAAAGGATTTAACTATCTATGACCAGGGACCCAGGAAAATAATTAAGGGAATCAAACTGGCATGACACGCCCCCTTTTGAGGAAGATGACATCAAAGGTTGAACACCTTTGATATCATCGCTCTAAAAGACATCAAGAAAAGAATTATCACAATAAAAATTACAAAACTGAATTATACACCTATTAAAAAAAATTTCAGGCATAACATGACAAGATCAGTTACAAATCACAGGATCAGCATCAGTCATCTAAATGATACATACGAGATAGAGCATCTGCGGCTTTATTATCCTTCCCAGCCACATGATTTATGATAAAATCAAAATCTTGTAATAACAGAGCCCACCTCAATAGTTTTTGGTTTAAATTCTTCATTCTGGACAACCAGCACAGGGGGAAGACCAGGGCTAACAGAAGGTTCAATAACCCCTAAGTCTAACATGGCCTGTATTTCTTTTTCCACCACTTTAGCATGTGGTCCAGTTACCCTTTAAGGGGAGGACTGCCTTGGTGGATGATCACCTGTCAAAATAGAATGTTGTGCCAAATGTGTTTTTCCTGGCTTACTAGAAAACAAAGATTGAAAATCTACCAAAACTTGGCGTAGTTGTGAACATTGTTCATATTCCAAGTTATCAGGAAAAAAAAACCTCATCAATACCCCCGTCTTGTTGACTTTCTGCCACTAGGTCCACAAACCCTTCTTCCTGCTCTTTCGCCCTAGTGCAGGCCAAAACCAGCTTTGCCCTAGACCAAAATTGCTTAAGGGTATTAATATGGTAAACCCTTGGTTTCTTTTTCGAATCAGGATAGGCCAATAAGTAATTGGTATCACTCAGTTGTGCCTTAACCAGCATGGGCCCAGTCCAGGCTACTGACAACTTGGATCCTGATTGTGGTTTTAACACCAGCACCTCAGAACCCACTGCAAAACGACGTGCCTTAGTATGAGAATCATAATAAGCCTTTTGCTGTTGCTGGGCTTCTGCTAAATTCTCATGGGCAGTCTCCAATGCATCTTTTAGGGTTTCACGCAAGTTTTGCAAATACGTAGTTACTGGTACCGAAGAAAATTCCATCTTTCCTTCCCAATCTGCCTTTAACAAAGACAGGGGGCCTGCAATATCCCTGCCAAATACCAACTGATTTGGAGAAGATTTTAAACTGGCCTGGGGAGTATCTCTATAGGCAAACATAAGAAACGGCAAGGCCACATCCCAGTTACTTGAATGTTTTACAGCATGTGCCCTTAGCATTCTTCCCAGAATCAGGTTCAGACGTTCACAAAGTCCATTGGATTCATGCTGTCCAGGCACAGACATCACATGTTCTATCCCAGCAACCTCCCATAACTTTTTAGTGAGTTTAGCTACAAAACCTGGGCCTTGATCCGATAAGATAACTTTTGGGCATCCCCACCGAGAAAAAATCTCTAATAGAGCCTTTGAAATAGCCGTGGCAGTAATGCTGCTTAGAGCTACTGCTTCAGCAAATCGTGTTGCATAATCTATATAAGTCAAAATAAATTTCTTCCCACTAGGCGTCACATTCAGTGGACCAAGAATATCCACTGCGACTCGGGCAAATGGTTCTGCTATGATTTCAGAAACTTGCATAGGCATTTTAGGGTGATCCCTAGCATGTCCTACTAACTGACAGGTTAAACAGCTTTTACAAAAATCCTGCACCCCTTTTGCAATCTGGGGCCAATAAAAGCAACGAGTTACTCGTGCTAAAGTTCTTTTTATTCCCAAATGGCCTCCACTAATAGCATCATGAGCCAATTGTAACACTTCCAGCCTATGCGCTGATGGAACTACCAATTGTTTAACAGGTTTCCAATCCACAGATGCACCCTGCGGCACATGCTCTCTGTATAACAAACCATTTTTCCAATAGAATCTTACGGTCACAGATTTAGACAATTTCAAGGGAGCATTATCTGCAGCTTCCCTACATTTTTGCAAACTTTCATCTTGTAGGAGAGCTTCCCTAAACGCCTTAGAACGAACAGAATTTAATTTCAACTCTTCCTCAGGAGATTCAACATCAGCCCTATTCCCAGCTCCGTTTGGCAGCGGCTTGTTTAAATCATCAACTTCTTGTATCCCAGCACCATCTAGTGGCAAAATTTCAATATCAGGTTCTTGCTCTAATTTCTTAACTGCACGTCTAGTTAAAACATTTACATTCACGTCTCCAGCCTTCTGATTATGTAAATAATATGCATAGGCAATATCATTCCCCAACAGGAAATCAAAAAACTGGTCAGAGTAATCATGAATTAATACTCTATGTTTTCCCGACCAGTTTTTATATGAAATCCAGACATCAGCCACATCACAAAGTTTATTAGACATCCCATAAACATGTACTGACGCTTTAATCCCTGGTAAAATTAATTCAGGCGGAATTAAATGGCGAGATAAACTCGATGCCTCACTGCCCGAATCGCGAAAGGCCGTTAACTTAACATAATTCACAAAAATAGTCTCTTTAAACATTTTGTTGGACCAAGCAATCTGGCCAGGCAAACAGGAATAGTTAACGTTGTCTGCAGGGAGTCGTTCCTTCTCTCCCTCCCCGCTTTGGAGTAGTTCCTGGGTTGGTTTTTTCTTTCCACCCCCCTTCTTTTCTCCCGGTTGAATAACACTCACCACAGGAGTCTGTTTACTTCCTCTCCTTTGGGGAATGGGACTATTCTCAGTACTAGGAGCCGAAAACTCCCAGTCCTGGTCGGAATTAGAATCAGAAGACGACCAACGGGAAATTTCTGGAGATGACTGCCCTCCTGGTTCTTCATAATCACGGGCTCTCTGTACTACCGCTATTTTAGTCCCTTTGCTGACGCTCACATTCTGCTTCTTAATCAGTTGGGAACACTGGTCCTTTCTGTGCCCCGGTTGTTTACATAGAAAGCATAAATTCTCCAAAACTGCTTTACTCGGTTGGTAAACTGACGAACGCACGGGAACAGCAGTAGAAACAGAGCTCTCCCCTCTGTCCTCCGACTTAACTACAGATGGCCACGTTTTTTTCTTCCACTCACTTCCTCCGCCCGCTGGTTGATTCCCTTTGTAATTGCCCGGTTTTTTAACATATGCCTTAGGCAATTCCTCTTTGTCCTGAAAGGAATCTAGTTCATCAGCATAATGACCTGCTTCTTGCAAGTTTTTTGGCTTTTTGCCTCGCACCGCCGCGGCAAGCTCTTTTGGCAGCATTTTGTAAAATTTCTCCAGAGTATACACAATCCTTAACTGCTCAAAAGTATTAGCTTTTGCAGCTGCAATCCACAAGTCCATAGCTTGAGCAGTACGAGCGCTTAATGCTGAAAACGTCTCTTTTGATTTTTTTGTCAAAGTCTCAAACTTTTGGTAACATGCCCTGGTGGATAGCGCAAACTGGGCTGTTGCCAATTTTACAAAGTTTTCATAATCATCAGCTAGCTCTCTCGGGAGTTTACACATTAGACTTCTTAACTCTCCCTTTCCTTGAGTGCGTAGAATTTTCATCCAGTACTTTTTATCTAAAGACTGGTCCACACACGCTTGCTCAAAGATTAAAAAATACTCGGAGATATCCTCTCCCGCTTGATAAAACGGAAAATCTGCTGGATCTGCTCCTCCCAAACACACTCTGCCAGACCTCAGTCCTTGGCTTGGTGGGGCAAAAGCTTGTTGTTGTTGTACAAGGGTAGTCATAAGAGCCATCTGTTTCGAGAAGAAGTTGTGCATTTCTGCCCACATATCCATGGGTGGCACACCCCCACTCTGGCTAATTTGGCTATCCATACTCCGTCGACCCCGTACCGGTGACGGTGCTCGTTCTCCCTCCGGAGTAAAGCTTTGGACTGGCAGCCCCTCTGCGCTGCCTCCTGCTGCTTCAAAATTGCCTTGAGGTAACATCTCTATTTGTTCCTCATCACTACTCTCAGTAGAAACCTGATCTAATGCCTTCTTTTGTTTAGATCTTGTATCCATCCTGACTTTCCAAAACAACAAACCTTTGTGCCAGAATCTTTAATAATTGTAATTTATCCAATTGTACCTTTTCCACAACTATGTTTAACCAGAGATAGGTTCAGTCTTTTTCGACCCCAAACGCTGCCAACATGTAGTGAAAGCAGGGAGTTCCCCTCCTCCTACTTTTACTGTCCCAGGAATCAATCCCCAACCTTGGGCAATTGATCCTAGCAAACCTGGTCTGCTAGGGCTGTGTATGCTTACACCAACCCTGCACGGTAGTACTGCCACCACCCTTCTATTGGTTATCCACTCTGGGGTGAAGGGACCCCCAGAGCCCACTGAACACCTAAGCCTCTCAGGACCAGAGGCTCGATACCCTCCTGGCCCTTCAGAAGTCTTAAGTGAAAACGTTCCTCTAGTACACGGTAGTTTGGTCAAGCAGCCAGGACTGAACTTAGTAACTGAACCCCTTCTCTGGAATAAACACACGTGGCTTTAAAAATTAGGTAAAGTTTATTAAAAGAAAGAAAAATAAAAAAAAAGGATAAAGGATACAAAAGATAAAAAGGTACATACAAAATAGTTTGGAACAGCAAATCAAATCCTAAAACCCACACCTAAAAGGGGCAAGGTATAAATAAACAGGTTATAAAGGTTCTTGGCACAAATGAAAATAATAAAGCTAACTGCCTCAGTTGTACTTACAAAGCCTCAGCTCGGTCTCAGTAGTTAGCACCCTTCCCCTCAGGGACGGCCAGTCAGGAAGTATATTGGAGCCACCGCAGAGCATCACCATAAGCAAGGTGGTGCCCACAAGTGGAACACAGCCCAGAGACTGAGGCCTTCTCTTATAGAGAAAATCCCTGCCTCAGCTGGGAGCAATCAACTAATTTAGCAGTTCCATCACAGGAATGAGGAAACGATGTTCCCACCGTACCAGGCCCCGTCCCTCCTGGTTTCCCATAACAAGCCGTAGGAGTTTTTACGGCCTTGACGGAACCAGGCCCCTCTTGCTGATAAAGAGGTGCCAATTTGCTGTAAGCTGATACAGCTGGGGCTATAAAAATCACCGGGTCACCGGGATGGAAAAATATCAAAGGATTTAACTATCTATGACCAGGGACCCAGGAAAATAATTAAGGGAATCAAACTGGCATGACAGGTGGGATATAAAATTAAATAAATAAATAAATGACAATTACACAAGCATTACAAACATAAACATCCATAATTAAAACACACAAACAAAATACACAATAAAACAATCCTATTTAAAAAACACAGTAATTCAAACAGGAGATCTCTCCAGTCAAAAAATAAAGGGAATGTCTGTGTAAACAGATTTTTTTTAAAAGTAGCATCCGATTGTCCTGATGCGCAACCTATACTCTGGACAAGAGGCTACTGCAAGGACAGAATATGGAGAAACCAATTGGTTCCCATTCGGAAAGGGTGTGAGATAGGGGTGTATTTTATCACCTTATTTGTTTAATCTGTATGCAGAACATATACGGAAAGTGGGATTGGACCAAGATGAAGGAGGTGTGAAAATTGGAGGGAGAAATATCAATAGTTTAAGATATGCAGATGATACTATACTACTAGCAGAAACCAGTAATGATTTGAAACGAATGCTGATGAAGGCTAAAGAGGAAAGCACAAAAGCAGGACTACAACTGAATATTAAGAAAACTAAATGACAAAGAGAAGATTTATGTAACTTTAAAGTTGACAATGAGGGCATTGAACTTGTCAAGGATTACCAATATCTTGACACAGTCATTAACCAAAATGGAGACAATAGTCAAGAAATGAGAAGAAGGCTAGGACTTGGGAGGGCAGCTATGAGAGAACTACAAAAGGTCCTCAAATACAAATGGAACACTAAAGTCAGGCTCATTCAGACCATGGTATTCCCGATCTCTATGTACGGATGTGAAAGTTGGACAGTGAAAAAGGTGGATAAGAGAAAAATCGGCTCATTTGAAATGTGGTGTTGGAGGAGAGCTTTGAGCATACCATGAACTGCGAAAAAGACAAATAGTTGGGTGTTAGAACAAATTAAACCAGAACTGTCACTAGAAGCTAAAATGATGAAACTGAGGTTTACTTTGGACACATCATGAGAAGACATGATTCATTAGAAAAGATAATGCTGGGAAAAACAGAAGGGAGTAGGAAAAGAGGGAGGCCAAAGAAGAGATGGATAGATTCCGTAAAGGAAGCCACAGACTTGAACTTACAAGATCTGAACAGGGTGGTTCATGGCAGATGCTCTTGGAGGTCGCTGATTCATAGGGTTGCCATAAGTCACAGTCGACTTGGAGGCACATAACAACAAAGAACAAATTAAACCAGAACTATCACTAGAAGCTAAAATGACGAAACTGAGGTTATCGTACGTTGGACATGAGAAGACATGATTCACTGGAAAAGACAATAATGCTGGGAAAAACAGCAAGGAGTAGAAAAAGAGAAAGGCCAAACAAGAGATGGATTGATTCCATCAAGGAAGCCACAGATCTGAACAGGGTGGTTTATAACAGATGCTATTGGAGGTCGCTGATTCATAGAGTCACCGTAAGTTGAAATCAGCTTGAAGGCACATAACATCAACAAACAGAAGTATAGTTGCCAAATCGTTTGAAGTACTAGTTTCCCTCAATTTGGCACTGGTTAGGCCTCATCTTGAGTATTGCGTCCAGTTTTGGACACCACACATTAAGAATGCAGACAAACTGGAGCAGGTTCAGAGGATGGCAACAAGGACAATCAGAGAACTGGAAACAAAGCCCTGTGAGGAGAGATTGAAAGAACTGGGCATGATTAGCCTTGAGAAGAGAAGAGTGAGGGAAGATATGATACCATTCTTCAAGTACTTGAAAGGCTGCCACAGAGGAGGGCCAGGATCTCTTCTCGATCATTCCAGAGTACAGGACATGGAACAATGGGCTCAAGTTACAAGCCAGAGTACAACTGAACATCAGCAAAAATTTCCTAACCATTAGAGCAGTACGACAATGGAACCAATTCTCTAGGGAGGTGGTGGGCTCTCCAACATTGGAGGCCTTCAAGAAGCAGCTGGATAGCCACCTGTCAGGTATACTTTAATTTGGATTCATGCATTGAGCAGGGGGTTGGATTTGATGGTCTTATAGGCCCCTTCCAACTCTACTATTTTATGAGGTGCCTCACCTGGTCATTTAAGCCCACATTCACCATCATCATCTCACCGACCATCTCAATCCAACCGGTGCCACATGGATTGTGTGAATTCACACCTCTTCTGAACCAGACCTGTGGACAGAATATCCAAATCAATGTTTGGAGGCTCTGGATTTCTCTAGTAAAAAACCCCCAGATTTTGCAATTGGAATCAATTATGCAGAGTAGCAATACTCCTATACCAGAATATTTCCTAGGTTATACAGGAAACTTCCTTATGCCCAATGGAGACTGGTCCATGGGAGCAAATGGAGCACTGCCCCACCAACTTCATTTTGCCCTCAGTCAGTTCCCCCGTCAGCCCATAGCTTAACTCTTCCTTAGTTTCCATGTTATCCTTGTAAAACACAGCAGGGATGAGGATGGGAACACAACTTGATTTGGCTGGACCTGCCTCTCATTGGCTCTTGCTCTGGCTGTTGTTGGTCTCCCTGTCTTCTGCCCCATCAGTCCTAAACAGGCATCAGCCACCATTGCTTATACTGAGTCAGATCTCTGGTCCATCTCACTAAGTATGATCTGCATCAGGGGTGGGGAACTTCAAATCCCTCAGGGTTCTCTCTCCAGCCCTCAGAACTCTCGCCAGGTCACATATCCCTCTCCAAAGGCTGCTTCACAACCCAAATATTTTTGCCTGGCTGGAGTGTGCTTGATCTCTGATAATGCCCCTTGCTTGTATAAATGGATAATAGAAAGGGGTAGATGAGTGTGTGTGGAAACTAGCCTACAGTAAAAAAGTAAGATTTACATTTGTTGCTCTGCCTGCTTTTGTCTCCAGAATATGGCCATTGGAAGGTTGTCAGAAGGCAATGCGGCCCTTGGGATGAAAAAGGTTCCCTGACCCTGATACTGACTGACAGCAGCTCACCAAGCAAGTCTTTCTCAGCACTACCAGCAATGCCAGTTTGAATCCAGGACCTTATGCATGCAAAACAAGTGTTCTACCACAGATCTTTGGCCCTTTGTGCAAGTTGCATAACTTGTTCAGGTGATGATAGGGTTTTATTTATTAATATTTTTGCAAGAACTGTCAGCCAAACAGCTGCCAATGAGAAAATGTCAAGTATAGCACAACTGTGCTAATTTCCTCTTGGTCTCAGTCCCCAGCACCGGATAATCACTAATATATTCCTCCTGTTTTTTTAAAGATGCAAACATTGCTATAGTGGCAATTTGGTCATCCATAACCATGTCCAAAACCTTTTTTTAAAAAAAATCTAAGTAGTAATCACATCATCTTGTGGGAAGAAGTTCTCTAAAGTTAACTGGACATGAAGTAGTACTTACTTTTGTTTATCTGTACATATTTTTATTCTATATTTAACTTGGAATGAAAATTTATTCAGTCTTTCTAAGTGTGGATTAGGGGACGGAACAAGTTGTTAGAGTAAGGAGATAATGCCTGGGGTGATGTGGAGCGGCTGACAATGATCCTAAATTCTTTTTAAAAGTTCTTCTCTCTTCTGTCATGAGGACTTGAAACACAGCCAGCAAAAAATGAAAGGAAACCAGTACCACAACTGTAGCTCAAAGCTACGTACTTTTCTGTCTTTGGTAACTGCCCAGACCACATTCACACCCACAGACACATGTAAGATTCCGTTATCTGGGACTGGAGGTTCCACAATTGTCCAAGAAATTCCTGTCAGAAGTGAAAGCAAGCAAACAGTTTAAACCCTTGTTCACCTCCAAACAAGAAAAAGGATGCTCCTACTTACTTAGCAAATTTATATAACAATAAATACAAAGCCCAGACCAAAGCACTGTTTCCATAGCTCAATTTAGAATTAGCTGCTGAAAGCCACAGAAAAAGATGGGTCTTAAAAGCTTGCAGGATTGAATTGGGCAGGGCCACCACCAAAAAGACCCTTTTCAATCATTTCCCAACCTTTGGGTCCCCAGATGTTGCTGGACTACAACTCCCAGCCCAGCATGGCCAATGGTCAGAAACGACAGGAATTGTAGTCCAGCAACATCTGGGAACCCAAAGGTTGGGAAAGGCTGCCCTATTCCATGTGTCCACCAGATCAATGATCTTCACAACTAAGCATCTAAGCAGCGGCTATGAAGTAGGTCTTAAGGAACAGGCTTAAGTGCAGGTGGTCCTTTAAGCAGCAATGATGGGCAGGGTAGTGCTGCTCACTTGCCTTCCCAATGCTGCATTTTGTTGTTGGTTACTGAGAAGAAGAGGTGATACTGAGCATGTGTGGGCACAGTGGTAGGAGCACTGGATTGACCCTGGTGCTGTGCTTGCACTACACCAAGCTCCTTCACGGTAACCGAGGGATTACATGGGGTTGGGATATGATGGGGGCAATCCTGCTCTGGCCACCACTACTGCCTTTAAATACCCTGGTCTCAAACCATTCAGGGCTTGAAGGTCATCCTTCAAAGGTCATCTGTGACCTCAAACAAGACTTACCTTGAGGGCTGTTCCTGTCGATCCCTTCCCTCACGATTGCCTGTCCTTCCCAAAGGGTTGCCCAGAGGAGATCGTACGGTCCACAGCTGATCTGCACAGCTTCGCCAGGGGTGGCAATAAAGGACCATGAAGAACCTTCTGGATTGTGATGACAGACATCATTCCTGTACCAGACCTGAGGCAAGAAAGGAAGCCTTTGGAAATTGCTGCTGGGAAGCGAACACACATAGCCAAGTGGTATAGAGCCCCCATGCCAGGTCAAACTGTTATTTTTGTATGAATTGGCTGTCTTTGGCTGGTGATCGCTCCCTCTAATAGCAAACTGCAAACGCAAGTGCTGACTGAAATGTGGCTTAAACTGGGTCACTGACAAACAAGTCAAGGCATTAGCATGCAAGACAGAGCACTGACATCTGGCTCAACATCCTGTTTACCTCAGAGGTCAGCCAGATGCTTTTGGGAAGCACACATGCAAGTCAAAAGCCTTCTCCTGTTGCTGCTCCCCAGCAACTGGTACTCAGAGATACACTACTCCGAAACTTGAGGTTCCACTGAGCCATCATGGCTAATAATTGTTGATAGACCTAGCCTCCTTCACGAGTTTGTCCAATCCCTTTTAAAAAGCTGTATAGGACAGTGACCATCATCAGATCTTGTGTCAGAGAATTTGTTCACTTAAATTATGCTTTGCACAAGCAAGGCAGCTAGAAGACAATCAGTGTCTTCATTCCCTTGCTAGCTGGCCTTGATTCCCTTGCCGTGCCCCCTCCTTAGGATTTCTTCCTTCCACCATGAAAGATCTAGATCAGGGGTGGGGAGCCAGGTTGAATGTGGCCCTCTAGACCTCTCTATCTGACCCTTGGGGCTCTCCTGAGCCACATACTCTTTTTGGCTCTGTTCCATGCCCTCCTCAAGGGCTTTTGCCTTGCTAGAATGTGTCCTTGAACTGTGATAAAGTCACTTGCTTGCCTGGATAGAGAGGTGTGAGTGTGCATGGGTGTCTGGCTATTGAATGGCTGGAATGTAGTGCATGAAGGTAAGAGTCACACTGGTTGTTCCACCTACTTTTGCCTCTGGCCCCACCCACCATTGAGATATTATCTCTGGAAAGCTGCCCATAAGAGAATGTGGTTCTTGGGCTGAAAAAAGGTTCTCTACCCTGATCTAGAGTGACCAACTGGATGAATGAACACTTCTTTGCCATATGCAAAAATTAAAGAAATCAATATGTACACCCGTCAAACAAAAAGGTGTTACCTTCCCTTGCAAAGAGACAGCCCAGACCGATAACCGCCCCACAGGCTCATCAGTAATCTCCCATCCTCCAACTGAGAGATCATTGAAAGGATCGGGCAATTGCTTGGGGTCCTCATGGGATGGAATCTATAGCAGGAGAGAGAGAGAGAAAAAAAGGTTAGGCATTATTCTCCTATTGGCATTGATAGTTGTTTTAAATTGACATTTCTCCTCACTAAACTCCACATACATTTAATTTTTCTGCATGGGATTGGTGGCAACAGTCCCTCTGTTTCTGATAAATTGCAACCTATTTCCCCCCATAACAATCCAAACATAAGAAGCATACAACAGAGATTACAAGTTACGTGCCACAAAATAATAACAGGTCACATTGCATGACCACAGTAACAAATCAAGAGGCCAGTAACCAGCCACTCTCTGCAAGGCCATATCTACAGTAGTAAGAGCAGTTTACAAAGAGGCAGACAATGTGCATCAAATATATCAGGACAAATAATCCCTCCAAAAAGATCTCTGAAGATTAGGAGGTTGAAGCTCTCCTGGGAGTTACCAATCAGTTGGTATAAAATAAAAGAAAGCCAATCAGTTTCAAAAGTGCTTTGAGTTTTGCTCCTCTGGTGAGTGTACATCGCTGCATCAGCTTATCCGCGAATGCCCGCTACTTCCGTTTTCCACGCTGTAGCCAAAATGGAGTTACCTCTGTATAAAGTACCAGCAGGCTTGGGAGGTTTGCAGAAGTAAAAATATATGCATAAATAATGTAATATAATTATTATACATAAATATATTATTTATACATAAAAAATAATACAAAATGCACCTCTAAGGTGGGTGGGACGGGGACTACAAAATAGCCCAATGAGGACTGAGGGTGCTGCCTGACGTTTGGTGCATACAAGGGGGAATGAAACAGACAACTCCCACTCATTATATTTAGATTTTTAAAAAACCTTTCTGCATTAACTTGCAAGGCAGCTCAGAAAAAGTGGGAGGGAACCATTAAAAACACCCAAGAAAAATCTGTTCAAGACACTGAATATCTTACCTCAAATGTAATGCAACAATAAAACAAGAAACAGTATTCCTTAAGAGCCTGGAAGAATAAAATCATCTTCACCTGGCATTATCACAACCAGGGTGCCACCACTGAAAAAGGCCCAGTTGCAAGGGATCCAGAGGGGCACCTCGCAGATTATGCAGGACGGCCACTGCGAAAGGTCTTGAGATGACCCTGAGCACCTCGGACGTTTAAGAAATGGGGGAAAAAGAGACAGACACCTTTGCCCATGTATCTCGTGACTTGTATCTCCTGTACCGAATCCACCGTCTACGTCGCACACAGGAATTCCACCTCTTGTCTTTGGTGTAGGTGGCTGGGAAATCTATAGCATATGTCCAGCCCTTAAAAAAAAGGGGGAGGGGAAAAAAAGGACAGAAGCAGAAAATTCCTTTTTTGTAAATATTCGAGTGTATCCAACAACTAAAGATTAATCAGTTATAACCAAAAAAGGGGATAAGAGAACAAGAAAGGGTAACTGAAATGGTAACAGTAATCTCCTCAAAATGACATAAATAGTACTAGGAGACACAAGTCTGCAGTGATGGCACAGGTGGTGACCATATAGCAGTACAGCTATTATCAATGCAGTCCTTACTGCTGCCATGGCAGGGTGGGACTGCATTTCCCCCAGCAACTCAAGACCGAGGTTTGAGTGCAAGGGAGATGTCCACAGCTGAGTGGCAGAGTGTCTGCTTTGCATACAAAAGGTCCTAGGTGCAATCCTGGGCATCTCCAAGTAGGGCTGGGAGAGATCCCTGAAGTTAGATGGACCAATGGTTTGACTCAGTATTGGGCAGCTTCCTGTGTTCCAGGAACAGATCCACTGGCTGGAACAACATCTTCCATTCACAGTTCCTTGGAAAGGCCTTTGGGGCACCCACTCTTGACATAGTGATCTCTGGTTTCTATTACAAATACCACCACAGTTCAAACTTTCACCCCCTTGGTACCAAGTGTAAAAGGTGATCTGACCAATAAGCAATCCCTCTCCTTTAACATCCCCCCCCACCACCAAGAGGATGTAGATCTCTTGTGAATATTATTCACCTACCCCTTTCTCTGTGGGGTCCCCTCCAAAATTCTCATCCACATACCAATCAGATTCCCATTCCCAGTGAGGCGACGGCAACTCAAAGCTTTCGAGCTTCTGATGCTTCAGCCCACTCACATTGCTCCACTGCCAGCGATCACTGGGTAATAATTTTTCACAGAAGCCGATCACTGGATTCCAGCGCTGCCAGGGAGTGAAAAAGAAAACAATCATCCATCATATTAACAGCCAGCATGGTGTAGTGGTTAGGGTGTTGGACTGGGACCTGGAAGACCAGGGTTCAAATCCCCATTCAGCCAAGCTGGCTGGGTGACCTTGAGCCTGTCACTGCCTCTCAGTCTAAACCTACCTCACAGGGTTGTTGTGAGGATAAAATGGAGAGGGAGGAGAACCATATATATTGCCTTGAGTTCATTGGAGGAAAGGTGGGATATAAATGTAATAATAAATACAAATAAATAAAATAAATATTGCACACTAGAGCAGTGGTTCTCAAACTTCCCCCTCCAACTTGAAAATTGCTGAGGGTCTTGACGGACCACTTAATGATTTTTCTGGGTGTTGTAGCAACTGTAATGCACTATATGGTAGATGTTGTATGATCTTCAATTGCATTTCTGTTGCTTCTTGGAGTTTATTGCATTACAATTTGAATTCTACAGAATACAGTATAAAATACAATAATAAATAAAAAACAATATGAGAAATAAGAGAAGCAATAAAAATGCAATTAAAAATCAAGACGAACATTTAATGTGATGGATGTACTGTCTCCCGTCTACATCCCGACATGTTGCAGAAGCTAGCAGAATACTGTTTGGGAACCTCTGCTCTTGAGCAGTCTCTCCCAACCCCAGGCCCCCACACATTGTTGGACTACAACTTCCATTGTCCCTTGCCAGTGTGGCCAATGGCAAGGGATGATGGGCATTGTAGTCCAACAACATCTGGACGGCACCAGGTTCTCCATTCCTGATTTCGATGCTGGCCATTACAGCCTATTTGGATGCTCTGTTTTAGGGCTCCAACGTTTAATAGATCAAATCAATTAACAAACCATTTGAACAACTGAACATGTACCTCTAATAGTCAGCCAGTAGATTCCCCCCCTCCCCAGATGATTATTTTTTAAATACAAGCATAAAATATACAGGCCTTTAAAAGGCAAAATCTTGAGTGAAGCCTCCAAAATATATTTGTCCCCAAAATGCAATTCAAGCCATCTTGATCTCCCTCCCCACATACTTACAGCACACTTACTATATATGCTCACTTAAATGTAAGGCCCACAGAGTTCAATGGGACTTTCTCCCAGGTAAATGTGTACAGGATTGCAGACTTAAAAGATCAAAACCAGCCACCTGAATTAAACCCAGAATCAAACTAGTAACCAACTGCTTCAGAGATATTCAGAACAGATGGAATGTGTTCTCACCAACCCACATGCACCAATAGTGTTTCAGAAGCAGATTCTGAACTGTCCAAGGACAACCTCACAGACAGCAAATTACAGCAGTCGAAGCCATTCTGCCACTTTTACGAAACATCTTAGCATAATACAGTTTTAAAGCCTGGTATGCAACCGTTTAGAGTTCAGAGCCGAGGGACATGGCAAGATGGCGGCAAGTAACACAGGCTGTTTTACTTCCTCCCCGAGGTTTGGATGTTTTTAACAGTTTTTAACAGTTTTATCAGTCTTAATAGTGTTAACAGTTCCTATAGTCTTAACTCGCTTACTTTTTAAAGCACTGATATACACCAGCCCTGCCCTGGGAACAGCTGTAGTCCTGATTGCTCGCTCGTTTGCTTGTTTATTGTTAGCCCCAAGGCTATTAACTTAATGGCCCCTCGTTAAAGTGCTTGAAGTTCTCCCCCCCCTTGTCATTATTCAACGCGGTGGGGGGAAGACCTGAGGATAAGAAAAGACAAAACAGAAGCAACTTGGCCTCACTCCGAAGAGAGAGGAGAGGGATTAAAGTCACCAGACCGCGGAAAGACTAGGGAGGATCTTGTCCTCCCACTGATAAAAGACAACTATAGATAAAGGCTTGCCGTATTCCAAGTAGCCTCTTCTTCCTCACCCCGATGCACCCCTCATTGAGCTCTGGTTGAGGGTCTCGGGACCACCACCACTATCATGGTATTTACAAGGAAGAGGTGTAAAGAACTAGGTATAACACCTCAAATTGAAGAGGCTCCTTTAAATGACTCTCAGGCAAAGATTACGCAATTCTTCTGGCCCAAGCAGGGCGAGACCCAGCCCCAGGAGGTGTCGCAGGATTTTCTATCGCCAGTGGGACCCATTCTCGATTGGTCCCTAGACACTAAAAGCAACATCTATGGCTAAGAGAAGATCCCCCCCCTTCAAATTTAGCAAAAGAACTAGCGGATGCAGATTACCAGGCTTCCATACAGTCCAAGGAGATTGTACAGCCAGAAGTCTTGGAATCAATTGTCTCTGCACCTGAAAGGAGAAATTTGAATATCGAAACCACAAAAAAAACCACCGGATTCTCCTTCGCCTTGCACAAATAACATCTCCCTAGCAGGCTGGTCCTTTCTGATCCTGGAGGAACTCGATCTCATTAAATCCTTCATCTCTGAATGCAACAGTCTACTGAGTACCCTGGTGAATGGCATGGGGAAGGCTCTCCAAGGGAAAGGAGACAAAGAGGTGGACCCCACCACTAGCCAGTTCCCCCAGACAAGGAAAGAAGTTCCTAAGCATAAAAATCATTCCTAGACGGCAGGGGACAGTTGCAAAAAAGACTAAGAACATAAAAAACCCAAGATTTCCCCAGTATAAGAAATTGAATTACAAGCCGCTTTTTAAATTACTCGATTCTTCTACTCAGACCCCTGAGACGTACACAGCCGAGGCTTCCAAAGAGCCACCAAAGGGAAAGAGGGCAATCGAGCCCATGGTGGCAGCCACTCCTACACTATTTTCTCAGATGCCTGCCCCCCCCCACATCAACTGACAATGACTCGAGGCACTCTCAAGGCTACTGTTCCTCTTCCACTACTGGACTACACAGGGGGGAGGTCCAGAGGCACCCACCCAAAGCAGTCTGGAATTTGACCCTGATCCAGGATAAGTTGGCCTTCATAAATTACCCAAAGCCACGTGGTTTCCAATCACAGTACCATCGGAAACTCCATTTCTTGGACTTATTGGAGCCTATTCTCCCTGGACAGATTCGCGCATTCCACATTAAACATATTGACTATCTTTTCAACAACTATAGGACCGCACGCGCCATTGTCTCTTTCAAGAATGCAAGTCTAGCCACACTGGTTTATGACAGCAGGGGCGCTTGGGCAGGATGTGGGATTTCAATCAGGAGATTTTTTGAGAATGCGGCTCCACCCCAATCCTTAGACCCCACCCGCTTGGACTCAACTACCAGCAGGCAAGGCATAGCCTCTTCAGCTCCGAGAAGCCCGTTATGTCATACTCTGCCCAGGGTTTCGGCCCATCGGACTTCTCCCCCACTAGAAGATCTGGAAGGTATAACAATCTCTCTCGATGACTCACTGCAACCAGAAGAAACCCAGCTGACTGAATCCTTCTGCGGATTACCAAAGAATGAGCAAAGTGCAATTGTCCTGAGGTTGACTCGCCTAAAATCACTTTTAGGAAAATTGCAAGACGGTAACCATATTCCTGTCAATAATGGAGGGCCCCAGAATCCCAAACCATTGGCTGCACATACGGCCCTACAAACTGGGTGGCCGGCCAATCAATCCAGGTCAACCTTTATAAGTCACTCCACCCATCAGGTAACGGCTGAAATTAACTTGATTCCTTCCAACAATGCAGCTCAAAATGAGGGGAGCACGGCTTCGGCCAGGCTCCCTAGCAATAGGGATAAGCCCGCGGCTGGTCCCTCCTGGCTAGAAATGTGCTATCTGGACACGGAGGAACTGGGATCTCCTGGGAAGCCAGCACCCCAACCTATTAGACCGGCATGCCAGGAGGGCCCAATCTCCTCCAATGTAAACACCCTGATTCTAGACATAGAGCAAATTACAGCTCTGGGAAATTCTACGGAATGACAGAGCCAAAAACCAAACGGGTTACCACCTCCCCCGACCGTCTCCTCGGGGCTGTTATCAGCACCAAAAACACCTTCTATAAGACATCCTAAATCCCCGGGACTTTACACTAATTTTCTTTCATGGAATATCGCCAGATGGAAAAACAAGCAGGCTGATTTAGAGTTCGCTGCCTTTTTACAATCTTTTGATATCATTTGCCTCCAAGAGTCTTGGCTCTTAGACACCAACTCTCTTTGTCTCCAGGGCTACAAGGCTTGGGAAAAACCGGCAAAGAGAACAGAAAACATGGGCCGCGGAAGTGGCGGCTTAGCAATCTTGATTGCCACAACTCTGGACGTTCATGTCACCGAACCTCAGACCGCGGCCCCCGACATCTGTTTGGCCTTAATAATGCATACCCCCGATTTCCCCCCCTTCATATGTCATCACCTCGCAATGCCTATCTGGTTGGAATTGGAGACTTATCTGGACAAGCTTTTATGCGACTACCCTTCCCATCTCCTGCTCATCGGTGGCGATTTCAACGCCAGAATGGGTGCTAGTTATCCCAGCATAGAAAATAATCTTGGGGCCCTAACAAATGATATGGCCACCCTATCACGGTCATCCCGGGATAAGACCGTAAACAAAAATGGGCATGCTCTTTTCCATTTGATTGTTAAATCCCAACTAATCTGTTTCAATGGATCGTACTTGGACATCTCTAATGGATATTACACCTCCATTACAGGAAAGGGAGTAAGTGTAGTGGACTATATTCTTGGGTCGCCTCCCTTAGCCGCCTTTGTCAAGGAATTTTCTGTCGAAGCCAGACCGGACAGCGATCATCTCCCTTTGAGACTAACCTTCTGTGGCTTTTCCCATCTCCCTCATTCACACACATTTGCCTCGCTGTTGGACAGTTTGCAAGGGACAAAGCGCCTCAAATGGTCTATAGATATTGGGTATGCAACAAGACAATTATTAGAGTCGAGCACTCTGAGAGAGCTTCACCAGTCAGCTCTAGACACCCCGGAGGATATCCACAGGGTATATGAAGATACTATTAAGGCCCTCAAACCGTTGGTGACTTCAACAGCTCTAGGCAGGAGTCCAAATGGCCCTAAATCATGGTTTGATAGGGACTGTAGAATTAAGAAAAGAGAACTATGCACCCAAATTAGAACCACCAGGAGAGATAATACTGATGAAGCAATTTCCCAACTGCTCTTATTAAAAAGGGCATATAAAAGATTACTTAAAGAGAAAAAGCAGGCATTTTTCTCTAATAACTGGCGGGCCCTGGGCCGGGCTTCACGTCAAGGAAATGATTCTGAATTCTGGAGGCTAATTCAGGGGGGGCTGGCACAAAATTACTTTGTGCCAATCCCCCCCATTCTCCCGGAAACATGGGTTGCGCACTGTCGTGCTACCTTTGGGAGCACGGCATCTGCCTTGGTGTCTCCCCCTGACGATCCAGCCCTTCTTCCAGCATGGCCCCTCATCACTAGCGTGGATATTGGGGATCTAATTATGACCCTCCGAGCCGGCAAAGCCCCAGGGGAAGACATGCTGCCCCCAGAATTATTTCTTTCTGAAATCACCTGGTGGGGTCCTCTCTTAGCAATACTTTTCACACACATCAATTCTACTGGCGCTATTCCCACAGGCTAGCGCACCAGTATATTGGTGCCCATACTCAAGAAAGGCGACCCTTCAGACCCCCGTAACTACAGACCCATTAGTCTATTAGACATGACATCTAAAATGTATGGTCGTTACTTGTTAAACAAACTGCTTGATTGGGACTCCAAGTACTCCATCATTCATCAAGAACAGGCTGGTTTCAGGAAAGGCAGGAGCACAATAGACCAGGCCTTTGTCCTCTGCCATTTAATAAAAAAGTCCGTATCAGGGCGAAGCAGGTCCCTCTACGTGGCTTTTGTGGACTTTACCACCACCTTCGACTCAATCGATAGAAACCTGCTATGGCATAAATTAAGCCAATCTAATATTGACAAAAGACTATTATGGCTCATCCGGTCTCTTCACCAGGCAAACTTGTTACGAGTCCAACTGGGGAGGAATGGAATTCTCTCGCGAGCAATTCCAGTAGAGAGAGGAGTCAAACAAGGGTGCATACTGGCCCCTTTCCTCTTCAATTTTTTCATAAATGATATCGTCACAGCATTGGCCTCTCCTTCCTTTTCCCCCCCAGCGGTGGGGTCCAGGAAAATATTGTCCTTATTATACGCTGACGACCTGGCCCTGCTCTCCCTAAATAAAATTGGCTTAAAAAGAATGCTGACCCGCCTGGAGGAATACTGCAAAGACCACCGGCTGCAGGTTAACCACTCCAAAACTAAAATAATGATCTGTGGGAAGCATAAGAAGACAAAATCAAACTGGACCCTAAATGGGCAACCCCTAGATCAGGTCCACACCTTTAAATATTTAGGTATAAATTTTAGTGATAAGCTCTCGTGGAGATCCCATTTGGAGGCCACCAAAGTATTGGGCGCTAGAGTGACTGGTCAAATAAAAAGGTTTTTCTATACCTGGGGAGGGCCAGCTGATCAACCCAATGCTGAAAATCTTCAGGGCCAAAGTCCTGCCGAAAATTTTATTTGGATCGGAGCTCTGGGGTTGCTCACTTAAATCCAGGCTTGAGCCCCTATAAAACACATTTATGAGACAGATTTTGGGCCTCCCTTGAGGCATAGTGGCTGCCGATCTAAGAGCCGAATTAGGCCTCCCCTCATTGACAGCCAAAATTGATCTGGCCCACTTAAGGTACTGGAGGAAGATCTCTACCATGGAGGACACCTCCCTCACAAAGCTTTGCTGGCAGGAGCAACATCAGATTGGGGGATGGGCTCAAGGGGGTCAGGCAATACTAGAAACTTATGATCTCCCACAAAGGAAATTTATAGGCCTCAACCCTTCTGAGCTCCGAAATTGGGTGTTCGACCATGATGCGAACCAAGACAGGGCAACGATAGTTGGGGCCCCTTTTTCACCCTGGTTCCCCCTCTTTAAACCCAATCACGCTAAGCCACAGTACTTCGATACCTTGACATGCACCTCTTTACGAAGAGCGTTCACGGAACTTAGATTCCAAACAATGCCCACGGCCTACCTGGAAGGCAGGTATTTAGGTATCCCAACCAAGGAGCGCTGTTGCATTTTTGGCTGTAAGGTACCCGAAGATGTTGTGCACTACATGTTCATTTGCCCCTTGTTCAGGAACCCCAGACATAAATTTTTAGCGCCTCTGATTAGCTCCAGAGTGGGGACACCTTGCGGCAACTTGGTGGTTGAGCTCCTGGCCGATAACCATAACCAGGTTACTATTGCGGTGGCGAATTTTGCTCTAGCCGCAAACAAGAGCAAATTATGTACGAGCCTAAAGACTATAAATCCAACAGGACTGCATGTTTTAAGCTGTATGGTTTTAATCGTTTGTTTTACACTGTGCAATGGCCTATGGCTAAAAGCAAATAAAGTGTTGTTGTTGTAGCTCAGAGCCTCTTTCAAAGAAGATTTCAGCTTCCAGAGTCAAATTCACCATGTTGTCATTCAAAATGATTCTAAAAATAAAATTATAGCAGAGATTTGGATTCTAAAAACAGAGTGGCAATTCCTAGTTGCAGTTCTCAGGCCATCCATGGTTTGTGGAGTGCTTTCGAGTAGCATACTGAAGGTTTTCCCCCCATCACAAGAGAGATTGAGGAATGCCAAATTAAAACTCAACCCATTCTGCACTCAGATGACATTGTATTGAACATAAGATTGTTCAGAACATAGTACTGAAGGGAAAGGGAAGCGCTATTAGATAGATGGTAGATGTTACTAAGTGAAGAAGGTGAAGTGGTTGATGTTGTTAGGAATGGAACAGCTCGGATCC
This sequence comes from Rhineura floridana, assembly GCF_030035675.1. NCBI lineage: Eukaryota > Metazoa > Chordata > Lepidosauria > Squamata > Rhineuridae > Rhineura > Rhineura floridana. The sequence continues at coordinate 16,219,158 of NC_084496.1, forward strand.
TCACAGCCAGGAAGGTATAGTGGATAGACTAGGACAGGTGTGGGGAACCTCAGGTCCAAGGGCCAAATATGGCCCTCCAAGCCTGTCTATATGGCCAACATCACTCCACACCCTGTCCCTAGCCACACCCATGGAGGATAAGGCTATCAATGGCTTCTAGCTATTCCTATACAAGAAGAGCCCTGCTGGATCAGGCCAATCTAGTCCAGCATCCTGTTCTCACAGTGGCCAGCCAGATGCCGATGGGAAGCCTGAAAGTAGGACCCGAGTGCAACAGCTCTCTCCCTCCTGGTGATTCCCAGCAACTGGCATGTGGAGGCACGCTGCATTCGACAGTGGAGGGAGAGCAGAGCCATAGCGGCTAGTAGCTAATGGTAGCCTGATCTCCCATGAATGTGTCTAATCCTCTTTTAAAGCCATCCAAGTTGGTGGTCATCACTACTTCTTGTGATAGAGGATTCCACAGTTTAACCATGTGTTGTATGAAGCAGTAAGTCCTACCTTTTGTCTGTACATGAACTGCGATATATTTTATTGTGTATTTTAATTATGGATGCTTATATTTTAATGCTTGTGAAATGGGTTTTTATAATAAACAGCTCAGAAACTATTTTGGCATTAAGTCATATATAAACTGATAAATAACAATAAAAACAATAAAATTTTACCTCCAGCACCAGCATCTTTGAATACAAGTTGCTGGGGAACAGTAGGACAGGCCTTTTTGCGCTCAGGCCCTGCTTGTGAGCTTCCCAGAGGCATTTGATTGGCCGCTGTGGGAAACAGGATATTGGACTTGATAGGCCTTTGGTCTGATCCAGCAGGGCTCTTCTTATGTTCTTATCTTTAACTGCTAGCTTCTAGAGCAGCACTCACACTTTGTCTCTACATACCTGATTCTCATAGGTTTCCTCCTGGTATCGGATAGGGACATCACTGAAGTGGATGTAGACATAAACATGATGATCGCACGCAATTCCCCAGCAGCACTGCTTGATAGCAGAAACCCGCTTAAACTCCAGCTCCCCATCTCTACAGAGTTCCCAGTACTGGCCAGTGGTGGAAAGCGTGTAGACTCTGCCAAAGATATCGACTGCCCACAGGACAGAACTGGACGTGGTCATGGCTGAAAGACAAAGGGGGAGGGAAAGAAGCATTTACACGGGTCTAATCCAGTTTCTGGAAAGCCTGTCCAATTCCCCACTTCAGGCTGAGTATTGAAGGCTGCAGCCTGCAATACAAAAGGTTTAAGGCTGAAATCCTATACATGTTTACCTGGGAGTAAGCCTCATTGAGCTCAGTGGGGCTTACTTTTCAATAGACATGCATGCAGGGATGAGCAACCTTTTTCTGTTGAAGGCCACAGTCTACTGGGGGTAATCTGTTGGGGGTTGCACATCATCTGTCACCAGGATCACCCCCTCTCTCCCTCTCCCTCCCATTCTCTCTCTCTCTGCCACCCCCTTCTTTCTCAGGAATTCAGTAATTAAAGCAATATCTCTGACAATGAGAAAGGACAGTTAAATGACAGTGACGCAGAAGCAGTATTCAAACCTTGTCAGATTATTCTATAATCTTAGAAGGTTGTATAATCTTTGAAGGGGGCATGGCTGTGGCTATTATGAAGGGACCCTGCACTTCTGAATTTGCCAATACACTGCTGGCCACACCACAGAACAAGCAGTTTGAAGATTACAAACAATTTAAGGCAACGCTGACCAAGTATCAGAGAGGATGCCAAGTATCTTTATTTACTTCATTCATTCACTCACTCACTCATTTCATAGGCAGCCTTTCAGATACCCATTCACTGTGGCTGATATTTTGATAGCACATTAAAATATAAAATGATAAACTAAGGCAGCAAGCATTATACTCATTATTTTAATCTGTCTTTGAATTGTTATTGCAATTGCTGTTTTTAATGCTCTCCTTGTTTATTTGTATACTTATAGTGATATTATTTTATTTTTCTTTAAAAATGCTATTTTGCAAGTTTTAAGCAGCCGCTTATACGTTCTTTGTGGGACATTCTGCAGTGGAGTAGGCAGTTCAGATTTTAGTTATTAATTAAAAAACAAACACATATTCTGATCCCCACTCAGCCACAGAGTTCGCTGGGCAGCCTTGGGCCACTGGTACTACGGTCTGACTTACTTTGGGATAAAATGGGGGCAGGAAAGAGAATGTTGCATGCTGCCTTAAGATGCTTGGTGGGGTTACATTATTACATATTTATGTACATTTTATACATTATTACATATTACCTAAATACAGTGCAATCCAAACCCACCAGGATGAAAGCCAGGGCTACGTTGGTGTAAATCCCTCTTCCCAGCTGATCTGGGGCTCTGTCAGTGGAACTTAAGCTGGTGCAATTTATGCTGGCATAAATCCCCAAAAAGGGGCATTCCAGTGGAGTGGTGGAGGCAGGATGGGGCAAGAGGAGATTTATACCTATTGCAAACTGTTCCGCTCAGTCATGTCACCTTGGGCCCAATCCTCAAAACACAGAACCACACTCACCTACCAGCTCAGCTGGCAATACCCCCTCCCACAGGCTCCTGAAAGGATTTGGTATAGGGTAACTTATGACGGCCTAAATTATGCTGTTACAGTTAGGATTGCTCTGTAAATCAAATGTATGCTACCACATTTACAACAGCATGCTTTCTCAGAAGCAGTTCATATAGAATTTCATGGGCCTTACTCCCTACAGCATGCATTTAGGATGTGAAATCTTATTTTTGGTCATACAGGGCAAAAACAGAATTTTAGAGTCGGAAGGGCACCTTGGGGGTCCTCTAGCTTTAAAAGATGATTCATGACGACAAATTCATGGAGGATTGGGCTATCAGTGGCTACTAGCCATGATGACTTCACTGTTGGAAGCAGTATTCCTCTGAAAACTAGTTACTAGGAATAAGAATCACAAGTAGGGAGAATACTATAGCAATCAGGTCCTTTTTGTGGGCTTCCTAGAGGCATCTGGTTGGTCACTGTGAGAATAGGATGCTGGACTGGATAATAATAATAATAATAATAATAATAAAATTTTATTTGTTAGTCGCCTATCTGTCCGAGCTAACGGACACTCTAGGCGACGTACAACAATATAAATACAATATACAATCAAAAAGCCACAATTATCAATTAATCTAAAACCATCCTTCAATTAATACATCATAAAAACTAATCCACCCCAGAAATCCTATAGGCCTGCCTGAATAGCCAGGTCTTTAAGGCTCGGCGAAAACCCATCAGGGAGGAGGCATGTCGAAGGTCAAAAGGAAGTGAATTCCAAAGGGTGGGGGCCACAATTGAAAATGCCCTCTCTCTGGTCCGCACCAGCCTAGCTGTTTTGACTGGTGGGGCCGAGAGAAGGTCTTGTGAGGCTGATCTTGTCTGGCGGCATAACTGGTGATACTGGAGGCGTTCCTTTTGACCTGATCTTCTCAGACTCTTCTTAGTGGCTGGACCATCCCTCTGTGGTATACCCCCATCCTCATGTTTTTAACTTACTTTTGGGGAAAGAACGTCAACGGGGGGGGGGGAGAGTCTGTTGGCAAAGGAAAGCAGATATCAGCAAAGCTAGATTTTGAAACAGGATACAGAGGGGCTGATCTTAAATTGCAATCCTGCACACCCTTGCCTGAGAGTAAGCTCCACCACACTCAATAGGACTTACTTCTGAGTAGGCACGCACAGAACTGCGCGGTCAGCTACTACAACAAAGACGACAATGGTCATGTGCAATTGCATCTTTTAAAAATCAAAGGTTAACGACAACAACAGAAGTGAAAGCTGTGCCCATGGAGGGGCCCAACTGGAGCAGCGACCTGTAATTTTATACCCCCTCCAAAAACTAGGGACGTGCCCTCGCCAAGATCTGTTAAGACTCACTCCAGGTCTTTCCGGGTCTAACCTTTTTACCTGATCGTCCTGCCCGATCGCCTTGTTTTGCTTCCACGTCCGGCGCGGCGGCGGCGGCTGAAACAGCTCACGGGTCCTGCCGCTGCTTCTGCAAAAAACGCGAGCTGGAGAACGAGGAAATCCGGGCCATCAAGAGCCGCTCACTCATTGGCTGAGAGCTCGAAACCTTCTCCCGCTATTGGCTAGGGAGTGAATCAGATGGATACACGGCGTTCTGGGCAGAACCTCTTCCTTCTCTCCTCTCCTCTCTAGGGGTGGATGGATAATTAGGACCCTCAGGGAGCCCACGCCAGGGCTGCGCCTGTGTCGCACCAGGGGGGTGGGCAAGAAAGGAGAAGACCACTTTCTGGGGGGACATCTGCTTGCTGGGATTTCCTCCGACCCCTGCTGACTGTTTAAGAAGCAGCACTTCTTTGCAGAATGGAGAAAAATGGGAGTTGATTGGAGATGCTGTAGGAGTATTGTTGGGTCTACATCTCCCATCAGCCCCATCCAGCATGGCCAATGGTTAAAGTCAGGAATCGGGAACCTGAATGTGGCCCTCTGGCATCTCCGGAGGTCACTCACTGGCCCTACTTTGCACCTTGCTTGAGTGTTTTTGCCTGGTTAGAATGTGTCCTTGAACTCTGAGAATGCCCCTTGCTTGCCTGGATGGTGGACGTGTATAGAATTAAGTCTATTGGGGAACGGTAAAATTAGCATTACTGGCTCCGCCCATTTTGCATCTGCCCCCACTCCATGTCTACTCAAAAGTAAGTCCTATTGAATTCAATGGGGTTTACTGCAGAGGTTTGTGGGATTAGCACTGCAGCTTTACTCCCAGAAAAGCGAGTATAGGATTAAAGCTTCATATTGGGAAGGTTTTCAAAACACTGCCCTCTTCAACAGCCTTAGAAAGTATAAACTTGTTTGACTCCTGCACACAAGAGAGAACAGTTATGGCAACCATATGAATCAGCGACCTCTAATAGCATCTGCTATAAACCACCCTGTTCAGATCTTCAGGTCTGTGGCTTTCTTGATGGAATCAATCCATCTCTTGTTTGGTCTTCCTCTTTTTCTACTCCCTTCTGTTTTTCCCCGTATAATTGTCTTTTTTATTTATTTATTTTATTTATTATTAAATTTGTTAGTCGTCCATCTGGCTAGTTGTCTGGGCGACGTACAAGATAAAACAGTACATAAACAGTTAAAAATTTAAAAAACAGTAAAAACTAATCCATCCCAAAAGCCTGCCTAAAAAACCAGGTCTTCAGGGTCCGGCAGAAGCTCATTATAGATGGGGCATGGCGTAGATCATTTGGGAGAAAATTCCATAGGGTGGGGGCTATTATTGAGAAGGCCCTCTCTCGAGTCCTCACCTGTCTAGCTGTTTTGACTGGTGGGATCCAGAGAAGGTCTTCTGAGGCTGATCTTGTTGAGCTGGAGGCGCTCTTTCAGATAAGCTGGGTCACAACCGTATAGGGTTTTAAAGGTTAAGACCAACACTTTGAATTGGGCTTGGTACACAACCGGTAACCAGTGCAACTCCTTCAGCACAGGAGTGATGTGATCTCTACGGCGGCTGCCTGCAATCAGACGCGCCGCTGCATTCTGTACCAGCTGTAACTTCCAAACCGTTTTCAAGGGTAACCCCACATAGAGCGCATTACAGTAGTCTAGGCGAGTGGTGATCAGGGCATGCACCACCGGTGGGAGCAGGTGATTGGGAAGGTAGGGGCGTAGCCTCCGTATCAGATGAAGTTGATACAGAGCTGCCCGGCTCACAGCTGACACTTGAGCCTCCATGGACAGCTGGGAGTCAAGAATGACCCCCAGGCTACGGACCTGGTCTTTCAGGGGCAGTCGTACCCCGTTAAGCACCAGGTCTATATCTCCCAGCCTTCCCTTGTCTCCCACAAACAGCACTTTGGTTTTGTCAGGATTCAGCTTCAGCTTATTCCTTCCCATCCAGCCACTCACCAACTCCAGACACTTGGACATGGTTTCCACAGCCAACCTTGGTGAAGATTTAAATGAGAGATAGAGCTGCGTGTCATCCGCATACTGATGACACTGCAGCCCAAATCTCCTGATGATTGCTCCCAGCGGCTTTATATAGATGTTAAAAAGCATTGGAGAAAGGATAGAACCCTGTGGCACCCCACAAGTGAGGGGCCAGGGATCTGAAACCTCCTCCTCCAGAGCTACTCTTTGGTATCTCCCAGAGAGGAAGGAATGGAACCACTGCAATACAGTGCCCCCGATACCTAACCTCTGCAGGCGGTCCAAGAGGATAGCGTGGTCAGCGGTATCAAAAGCCGCTGAGAGATCGAGGAGGACAAGGAAGGTGCATTTGCCTCTATCCCATGCCCTTCTCATATCATCTACCAAGGCGACCAAGGCTGTTTCAGTCCCATGTCCTGGTCTGAAGCCCAACTGAAATGGATCCAGATAATCCGCTTCTTCCAAGTGTGCTTGCAGCTGTTTAGCCACCACCCGCTCAACTGCCTTGCCTAAGAATGGCACATTTGAGACTGGGCGAAAGTTGTTCAAATCTTGAGGGTTCAAGGAGGGCTTTTTTAAGATTGGTTTTATTGTCGCCTCCTTGAGCGCAGATGGCATTACTCCCTCTTCAAGCGATGCATTTACCATCAGCTTGATCCTCTCTCCCAGTCTATCTTTGCAGCTCATAATGAGCCACGAAGGGCAAGGGTCAAGTAGGCAGGTGGTTGCCTTTAGAGTTGAAAGCACCTTGTCCACTTCATCAGAAGGAAGAAGCTGGAACTGATCCCATGCCACCGACGCAACACTGATCACCTTTGGCTCACTCCCTGTATCCACAGTGTACGGAATATCGCTTTTAATACAATCGATTTTATCCGCAAAGTGTTTAGCAAACTCGTCACAGGAGACCTTATCATGTTCCTTCGGTTCCGGAGCAACTGGACCGACCAGGCTCCGGACCACTTGGAATAGTCTCCTGGGACAGCACTCTGCAGATGCAATAGAGGCAGCATAAAAATCCTTTTTTGTTGCCCTTATTGCCACATGATAGGCTGCAGCAGCAGCTCTAACCAGTGTTCGATCGTCCTCAGAGCGAGACTTTCGCCACCAGAGCTCTAGCCGTCTCACCTCCCGCCTCAGAGTTCGCAACCGTGGGGTAACCCACGGTGCCGTCTGAGTTCTATTCAGGGGGAGAGGGTGTTTTGGAGCCACTCGGTTTAGTGCCCCGGTGATCGCGGCATTCCAGCCCTCCACCAGGGCTTCAGCCGAGTGGCTGTGTGCTTGCTCCAAAGTATCCCCAAGCGCATTCAGGAATCCTTCAGGATCCATCAGATGCCTGGGGCGGACCATCTTAATGGGCCCTTCAACCCCACAGAGGGTTTGCGGCAACGAAAGGTCCATCCTCACCAGGTAGTGATCTGACCATGACAAGGGGATGATGGATGTATCCCCAATTTTCAGTCCACTCCCCTCTTCTCCCGAGACAAACACAAGGTCGAGTGCATGACCGGCTACATGGGTGGGACCCATTGAAATAAGGTGCAGCTCCCAGGAAGCCATGGTTTCCAAGAAGTCCCGAGGTGCTCCAGTGAGACTGGTCTCCGAATGCACGTTGAAGTCTGTGATGCGTCCTTCCCTGGCTCTCCCTGTCAGGTTCCTACCTGCTCGTGGTTACTGCCTGTCTCTAGGCACCACCAGGGACTCCACCAGTCCGGACCGCTCTCTCTTATGGTTTCTCTCCCCGCTCTAGCACAGATCTCAACAGATCCCCCTGCTAGGCAACCACCAGTAACGTCCCAATACTAGTATTCCCAGAGACTCTGAATACTGGTATTGTTATTCTCTTCACCGCTGCCACCATTTGTTACAGTTCCCCTTCAGCCTTGGTCATTACCTTACCCTCCCTTCTGGTCTGTGAAACCCCAGCCAAGGATCAGGCCTTTGGTAAACCAAATTAAGTATTTATTACAGATAACAAAGCTAACAAGATTAACAAGATTTCTTCTTAAGGCACATAAGCATATGGTTTTACTCAATACTAATCCGAACTCCACCTCCCTCCTGGCAAACAACTCTCTAAACCCCACCAATCAACCCACTCAGTTCTCTTCTCCCCCCCCCCCGATTCCACTCTCACTCTTCCTTTTATACCTTCAGCCATTTTAAACACTCAGCCAATCATCTCGCATTCTACTACCCATTCACTCCCCCTCCTCTTTCACTCCACTTACCATGTATCTTCTAAAACAACAACACTTACCATATATACATTAATATAGGAACATCACATTTCCCCCCCCTTAAACAACAGCAGAGTATTATTCCTGTTCCAGGATTTATACGTCGCGTTAACAAATAAAAGTCTCTATGGGGAAAATGTCTTTCTTTGTTCCTCTGTCTGGTCACGTCACTGCAGTCCCAGCCACTTGCCTGGAAAGTCCATCGGCCAGTACATTGTCCTTGCCTTTGATGAACTGGAAGTCCACTTGATAGTCCTGTAGGGCCCAGGACCACCTCTGCAGCATAGTGTTATGGTTTTTCATAGTCTGCAACCATAACAAGGCCCGATGATCCGTAGTCACTGTGAATCTTCGTCCCCACACGTATGGGCGCAACTTGTTCAGTCCCCACACGACCGCTAGGCACTCCTTCTGGACCAACGAATAGTTTTTCTCCCTCGGCGTCAGCTTGCGACTCAGGTACGCCACTGGATGTCTGGTGCCTTCTCTCTCCTGTAGCAAGACGACTCCCAGCGCCAGGTCCGACGCATCTGTAGCCACGATGAATGGTTTCTCATAGTCTGGTGCTATTAATATGGGTCCTTGGCACAAGGCTTGCTTCAGTAGATCAAAAGCCTTCTGACATTCATCCGTCCATACCACACGCTCAGAACACTTCTTTGTTAATTCATGCAAGGGGGTTGCTATTTCCCCAAAATTTCTCACAAACTTCCTATAAAATCCAGCCACACCCAGAAATGCCCTTACTTGTTTTTTGGTTAAGGGGATTGGCCACGCTTGTATTGCCTCCACCTTGCTCCATAAGGGGGTGATTTTCCCGCTCCCCACCTTATGTCCTAAATAGATTACTTCCTTTAGTCCAAACTGGCATTTCTTAGCTTTTATTGTGAGGCCTGCTTTTCTTAAGGCCTCCAATACTGTTGTCAGGTGTTGGACATGCTCAGGCACCGACTTGCTAAATATGGCCACGTCATCGATATAGGCCACTGCAAAATCTGACATGCCTCGCAACACAGTATTGATTAGCCTCTGAAATGAACTTGGTGAGTTCCTTAGTCCCATGGGTAAGGTCACAAACTCATATAACCCATCTGGTGTACTGAAGGCAGTTTTGGCTCTGGATTGCTCGTCTAGTTCCATTTGCCAAAATCCTTTACAGAGATCTAGTGTAGAGATAATGGTTGCTGCCCCCAATAACTCTAACATTGCGTCTACCCTAGGCATAGGATACGCATCTGGGACAGTAATTTTATTGATTAGCCGACAATCAATGCAAAACCTTGTCGTTCCATCTTTTTTCGGAACCAGGACAATACTTGAGGCCCAGGGACTGATGGATTCCCTGATCACTCCTAATTCCAGCATCTCTTCCACCTCCTTTTTGATCTCATTCAAAACTTTCCCATTCACACGGTACGGAACAGATCTGATTGGGGCATGATCTCCAGTATCAATGGAATGTATAACTATACTGGTTCGGCCAGGTTTGTTGCTAAAGAGATTCCTATAGGTTTTCAAAACTCTCAGAATCTCTTCTTTTACTTCCTCCTCTACCTCCTCTGACCATTCCACTTGATCTACCCCTCCTTTGTCTTTGCTTTCCTGTACCAAATCTGGAAGTTCAGGCCCACTTCCCTCAGGGAATAAGGTAACTTGCAACACCTTTGCATCCCTGGTATGGTAAGGCTTTAACATATTTACATGAACCACTTTGCTTTTGTTTAATTGGTCTGTGGTGATTACATATGTCACTGTGTCAAGCCTTTCTCTGATGGTATATGGTCCTTCCCAGTTAGCCTGTAATTTGTCATGTTTCCTGGGTATGAACGCCATAACCATATCTCCCACATCATACACACATTCTTTGGCTGTTCTGTCATACCAGTAACTTTGCTTCTCCTGTGCATGACTCAAATTCTCTTTCACTACTTCCATCATTGATGTTAATTTATTGCGGAATTCCAATACAAAATCTACTACAGAAGTTTTGTACTCTCCCAGAGTTCCTTCCCATGAATTTTTTAGCAGTTCCAAAGGTCCCCTCACTTTTCTAGTAAACATTAGTTCAAAGGGTGAGAAGCCTGTTGACTCCTCAGGGACTTCTCTGTATGCAAATAAGAAGCATCCCAAACGTTCATCCCAGTCTTGTGGGTGATCTTGAACATAGCTTCTTATCATGCCCTTCAAAACGCCATTGAATCTCTCAGTTAGCCCATTAGTGGCGGGATGGTAAGTAGTGGTCTTTAGATGTTTTAGACCACAACATTTCCACATACATTGCATAACTTCTCCCATGAATACACTGCCTTGATCTGTCAGCACTTCATGAGGGAAACCCAGCCTCATAAAGATTTTTAATAAAGCCTCTGCCACGACAGGGGCTTCTACAGATCTCAGTGCTTCTGCGTCTGGGTACCCGGTGGCAAAATCCACCACCACCACTAGATATTTCTTGCCATACCTTGTGGGTTTGGAAAAAGGGCCCACCAAATCTATTCCCACTCTATAAAAGGGTTGTCCAATTATAGGAAGGGGCTTTAAGGGTGCCTTGGTCTTTACTCCACTCTTTCCCACCTTTTGGCATATTCCACAAGATAGACAATGTTGTTTTACATCCTTGGAGATATTTGGCCAATAATAATGTGCAGCCAATCTCCTCTTGGTCTTTTTTATTCCCAGATGTCCTGCACATGGGACATCGTGGGCTACCTCTAGCAATCTGGTTCTGTATTTGCTAGGTACTATCAATTGCTTCACTGGTTCACATTCATCCTTTCTCTCAGCAGGCATCCACAGTCTATATAAAATCCCATTCTCACACACAACTTGATTCCTCAGTTTGTCAGTGAAAGGAATCTGTTGGGTCAGGGCTTGTTCCTTTATCTGCTTCAAACTTATATCTTTATGCAGCTCTTCCCTGAATTGATCTGCTTCTTCCCCAGAGACCACTTGATACAGTTTGTCTCCTTCAGCAGGCCTGCTAGTGGTTGCTATGGTGACCTGAGGCTGGTTAACAGATTCCACCCTGTTTGTTTCAGCCCCCCTTAATATGGCTTCTTTTTCTCTGCCAAGTTGCTGTCTGGTCACTACATAGATCTTTCCTTGGGCGCCCATTACATCCCTTCCCAGTATTACTGGTTCTTGTTGCTGGGCATTAATGCCTACTTTATATCGGCCCTCTCGGCCTCTCCAAGTCATATCCACCAGGGCCACAGGCAAACTTTCTGGTTGACCTCTCACTCCTTGGATAGTCACAGTTTCCTGAGGTAATATTACCTCAGATTTTATTAAATCTGGCCTCAGTAATGTCTGAGCGGCACCAGTATCAAGCAATGCCCAATAATTTGCCCCTTGTACACTCACTTCCTCTCTCAGACTTGAATCAAGGTCTGTTACTTCTGTCCAGTTTATCTGGCAGAACTGAACCTTTTTCGCTGTTTCTAAAGCCTTGGGCTCTGTTTTCACTGTCCTTGTCTGAGCAGGATTACTAATGGAGTTGGCAACCTCACATTGAAAACGTAGGTGCCCCGGTCTACCACATTTGTAGCATAATTTCTCCTCACTTTTAGGGTACACAGATCCACTCTGGGGTGTCCTGTGCCCTTCAGATTTTAATGGAGGACTCACTCGCTGTGGTACCACATCCCTTCTGCCAGCACTATATGGTCTGGGTTTAAACTCTCTTGATGTTTTCCCCACCCAGCCAGTTCTATTGGAGGCGAAGTGATCCGCCATCTCTGCGGCCTCCTGCACAGATGTAGGGGAACGGTCTTTGACCAGGAGCCTTATTTCTGGTGGTAACTGATGGTATAATTGATCCAGTATCATGAGGCTTTTCACCTCTTCCACTGACTGAGCTTTGGCACTACTCATCCACTTTCCAAATATATCCATCAACTTTGCTCCCAGTTCCACAAAAGACCTCCCTGTCTGTATCTGGCAATTTCTGAAAAGCTTTCTAAAATAATCAGGCCCCAGTCTGAATCTTTTAAACACTGCTTCTTTGAATTCAGCATAGGTGACGGGCCTGTCTGAGGGGAAATATTGGTATACCTCAGCCAATTCCCCTTTAATCAGATTTGATAAATACTGCATGTATTTATCTTCAGGTAGCCCCCACAACTGAGCTGCTTTTTCAAAGGTGCTGAGGTAAATTTGAGGATCTTGACCAGGCTCATAGACAGCAAAGTCCTTTGGAGTAATTTTTATTTTTGCTCCATCTCTGTCCTTTCTTGTTTCATCAGAATGAAACTTCTCTCTTTCAAATTTTAACTTTTCTACTTGTAATTCGGCATCCACTGCTCGTTGCTTCTCCCTCTCCTCAAACCCCATTCTCATTCTCTCAGTTTCCATCTTCAACTTCTCAGCTTCCATCCTCAATCTCTCAGCTTCCAACTCTCGCTGTTTATCTTTTTCCTCAGCCTCAAAGACCCGCTGCTTTTCTTTCTCATCAGCCTCCCTCCTCAATCTCTCAGCTTCCAACTCCCTCTGCTTGTCTTTTTCCTCAGCCTCCCATCTTAACTTCTCTCTCAAGTACTCTATATAAGCGGGATTGCTTAAATATCCTTCTGGGGTCTCTTCTCTGACAGGTTGTTTTTGCTGGGCAGTTGCAAATCCTATAAGTGCTACCCTCAATTCATCTACCCCTTTACCCTCGTGAGGTAAATTGAATGTTATGCACTTCTCCACCAGCTCCTCTCTTTTCATTTTTATATATTCAGCCATGGTGTTTGAGTTCACTCACTCTTTGCCACACACTCTTTGCCAGTCACTCTCACAAGAAATCTTGTTTTGTTATTTCTGTTTGCCACACCACTGTATCTGGATTCTCTGTTGTTCGTATCCCACCGCTACTGACACCACGTGTGACGTAGTCTCCTTTGTTCGTATCCCACCGCTACTGCCACCACATGTGACGTAGTCTCCTTTGTTCGTATCCCACCGCTACTGCCACCACATGTGATGCGTCCTTCCCTGGCTCTCCCTGTCAGGTTCCTACCTGCTCGTGGTTACTGCCTGTCTCTAGGCACCACCAGGGACTCCACCAGTCCGGACCGCTCTCTCTTATGGTTTCTCTCCCCGCTCTAGCACAGATCTCAACAGATCCCCCTGCTAGGCAACCACCAGTAACGTCCCAATACTAGTATTCCCAGAGACTCTGAATACTGGTATTGTTATTCTCTTCACCGCTGCCACCATTTGTTACAGTTCCCCTTCAGCCTTGGTCATTACCTTACCCTCCCTTCTGGTCTGTGAAACCCCAGCCAAGGATCAGGCCTTTGGTAAACCAAATTAAGTATTTATTACAGATAACAAAGCTAACAAGATTAACAAGATTTCTTCTTAAAGCACATAAGCATATGGTTTTACTCAATACTAATCCGAACTCCACCTCCCTCCTGGCAAACAACTCTCTAAACCCCACCAACCAACCCACTCAGTTCTCTTCTCCCCCCCGATTCCACTCTCACTCTTCCTTTTATACCTTCAGCCATTTTAAACACTCAGCCAATCATCTCGCATTCTAACTGCCCATTCACTCTCCCTCCTCTTTCACTCCACTTACCATGTATCTTCTAAAACAACAACACTTACCATATATACATTAATATAGGAACATCACAAAGTCCCCCAATACCAAAAGGTTTGGGGACTGCACCCGTACATCAGAGACCACCCCCAGCACCTCGGCCAGAGAGTCCGTCGTGCAGCGGGGTGGACGGTACACGAGCAGAATCCCTAAACTGCCCTTTGGTCCCAACCTCCAGTACATGCAATCTGCCACCTTGGTCTCATAGAGTGAGGGTCTGGTGAGAACCAAGGACCTTCAGTAAATAACCGCCACTCCCCCTCCCCGACTACCGAATCATGCCTTCTTGTGAATCATGCCTTCTCATTATGTGTCCAAAGTATGATATCCTCAGTCTCATCATTTTAGCTTCTAGTGATAGTTCTGGTTTAATTTGTTCTAACACCCAATTATTTGTCTTTTTTTGCAGTCCATGGCATGTGCAAAGCTCTCCTCCAACACCACATTTCAAATGAGTCGATTTTTCTCTTACCCGCTTTTTTCACTGTCCAACTTTCACATCCATACCTAGAGATCGGGAATACCATGGCCTGAATGATCGTGGCTTTAGTGCTCAGTGATACATCTTTGCATTTGAGGACCTTTTCTAGTTCTCTCATAGCTGTCCTTGCCAGTCCTAGCCTTCTTCTGATTTCTTGACTATTGTCTCCATTTTGGACAATGACTGTGCCAAGGTATTGATAATCCTTGACAAGTTCAATGTCCTTATTGTCAACTTTAAAGTTACATAAATCTTCTGTTGTCATTACTTTAGTTTTCTTGACATTCAGCTGTAGTCCTGCTTTTGTGCTTTCCTCTTTAACTTTTATCAGCATTCGTTTCAAATCATTACTGGTTTCTGCTAGTAGTATGGTATCGTATCGTCTGCATATCTTAAATTATTGATATTTCTCCCTTCAGTTTTCATACCTCCTTCATCATGGTCCAATCCTGCTTTCTGTATGATATAGTCTGCATATAGATTAAACAAATAGGGTGATAAAATACACTCCTGTCTCACATATTCTGTCCTTACAGTAGCCTCTTGTCCAGAGTATAGGTTGCGCATCAGGACAGATGCTGTGGCACCCCTATTTCTTTTAAAGCATTCCATAGTTTTTCATGATCTACACAGTCTAAGGCTTTGTTGTAATCTCTAAAGCACAATTTGATTTCCTTCTGAAATTCCTTGGTCCGTTCCATTATCCAACATATGTTTGCAATATGATATCTGGTACCTCTTCCCTTTCTAAATCCAGCTTGAACATCTGGCATTTCTCACTCAATATATGGTAAATCAGAGGAAGGCAATGGTAAACCACCTCTGAAAACCCTATTCATAGGGTTGCCATAAGTCGGGATCGACTTGAAGGCAGTCCATTTTTCCATATGGTAAGAGCCTTTGTTGTAGAATCTTGAGCATTACTTTACTAACTTGCATGGGATATTAAGGCAGTAGTTTGATAATTACTGCATTCCCTGGGATTCCCTTTCTTTGGAATTGGGATATATATTGAATGCTTCCAATCTGTTGGGCATTGTTTAGTTTTCCATATTTCTTGACAAATTTTTGTCAACATTTGGACAGGTTCAATCTCAGTAGCTTGTAGCAACTCTATTGGTATGCCATCTGTTCCTGATGATTTGTTTCTTCCAAGTATTTTAAGAGCAGCTTTGACTTCACATTCTAAAATTTCTGGTTTTTCATCATATGGTTCCTCTGTGAATGAATCTGTCATCTTTGCATCTCTTTTATAGAGTTTTTCCATGTATTGCTTCCATCTTCCTTTTATTTCATCTCAGTCAGTCAGTGTGCTCTCCTGTTGATTATTCAACATCCCTACTCTTGGTATAAATTTCCCTTTCATTTCTCTAATCTTTTGGAATAGGGCTCTTGTTCTACCCTTTTTGTTGTCCTCTTCTATTTCTATACTATTGTAATAGTTCTCTTTGTCCCTACGTACTAGTCACTGTATAGTTGCATTTAGGGTTCTAACTGTGTTTCTGTCTCCTTTTGCTTTCCTTCTCTCTTTAACCATTTTAAGAGTTTCTTCAGTCATCCATTGAGGTCTTTCTTTTTAACTAGAGGTATTGTCTTTTTGCATTCTTCCCTGATAATGTCTGTGACTTCAATCCATAGTTCTGGTTCTCTATCAACTAAGTTTAAAGCCTCAAATCTGTTTCTTATTTGATCTTTATATTCTTCTGGGATGGCATTTACAGGGCCGGTTCTAAAGGACTGCCAGGTGGGGCACTGGCCTGAGGGCCCCTGGAGCTACAGGGGGCCCTCCATTCTCATTCCGCGATTAGCGGAAGCATCCATGGACCGCCATCCTCCTGCTATCCCCCTGCTTTACCTACCTTTCTGTTGTTTTTTGTGGTGTGCAGATTTGCCATCAATCAAGATGGCAGCCGAGGTTTCCTTAAGGGGCTGAAGCCTCTGCCGCCATCTTGGCTGATGGCACACATGTGTGCTACACATGCGCGTTGCTGCCATCAACAAAGATGGCGGCAGAGGCTTCAGCCCTTTAGGGAAACCTCGGCCGCCATCTTGATTGATGGCAAACCTGTGTGCTCCACAAAAAACAACGGAAACGTAGGTGAAGTGTGGGGATAGCGGGGGATGTTGGGCGGCACGGAAGCTCCTGTCTTGTGGTCTGTGGATGCTTAACTTCCGCGGATCGTGGAGGGGGAGCAGAGGGACCCAAGGCAGGCTGGTACCCAAGGGCTCCGGCATGCCTGGGGCTGGCCCTGGGTATTTAAATTGTATTTTGGCATTGTGATTGCTTTGTTGCTCTTCTTTAGCTTTACTCTGATTTTTGGTTTGACTAGTTCGTGATCTGCTCCTGGTCTTGTTTTCGCAGAAAGTATGGAACTTCTCCATCTTCTGCTACTAATTATATAATCAATTTGATTCCTATATTGACCATTTGGTGATGTCCACATATACAGTCGTCTTTTAGGTTGCTGAAAAAATGTGTTTGCAAGAAACAAATTATTGGCTTCATAGTATTCAATAAGTCTTTCTCCTTCTTCATTTCTATCTCCTAAGCCCCATTTTCTCACAATTCCTAGTTCTTCTCTGTTCCCTGCTTTTGCATTCCAGTCCCCCATGATTATCAGCACATCTTGTTTTCGTGTGTGATCAATTTCTTCCTGTATTTTTGCATAAAATCTTTCCAATTCCTCTTCTTCTGTGTTTGCCGTTGGAGCATAGACTTGGATGATGGTTATGTTAATAGGTTTCCCATTTAATCTCATTGATATCACTCGCTCAGACCTTGCATTATAGCTCCTAATTGCTTTTGCTACATCATTTCTCACTATTAAAGCAACCCCGTTTCTTTTTGAGTTCTCATTTCCTGCATAAAATATTTTATAGTTGCCTGACTGAAAATGTCCCATTCCCGTCCATTTTAATTCACTCACGCCAAGTATTGTAATGTTGATACACTCCATTTCTTGCTTGACAATTTCTAACTTTCCCTGGTTCATGCTTCTCACATTCCATGTTCCTATTGTGTGCTTCATACAACTCTGGGCTCTCCTTTCGCATCTGTGCGCATCAGCCTCTGGGCTTCCATTCGGCTTTGATCCAGTGGTGTCATTACATCACAGCACTACTCGTATGTGTCCATTGTTCTTCCCCAGTAGCTCATTGAGTGGCCTTCTGACCTGGGGGTCTCCTCTTCTAGCACTATCTCGTGTTGTATTTTGGATAGTCTATTCATAGGATTTTCATGGTAAGAGGTATTCCGAGGTGGTTCACCATTGCCTTCTCTGAGTGTGGATGCATGTTTCAGCTTTGACCATTCTACCTTGAGTGCCCCTGCTAGGAGTCTAGCCTCTTGGTCTAGACTCCTGACAGCATTGCTCTCAGCTTCTTCGACACTCTTAACTCCCCTCACCACGTTAAGGTGTGCAGCAGGAATAAACAAGTTTTCTGGCATTGCAATGGGGTCTAGCTACTGCCTTGTCAATCACAACTTCACTTTTTGGCTACAAACCTGAAAGGGTAGGCTTAGAGCAGTCAGCTACAAGCTCATTTAACAGAAGTTGCGGCTGGGGCAGTCAACATTTTGTTGTATATCTCTTGAACCAGACCACCTATAAACTTAATTTCTCTTTTAAATGAAAGCTGAGAGTTCAGGGATTAAGGTGATTCACCCAAGAACCTGGAGAGGACCCCCAAAATCCAAAGTCTCTGGGCAAAAACCAGATATCTGGCAACCCTACCCATCACTGCCATGTGCCCCCCTGGAAGATTGTCTAGAAGGGAATGTGACCCTTGGGCTAAAAAAGATTTCCCACCCCAGGCAAGGATTATGGGAGTTGTAGTCTGGCAACATCTGGACAGCCTCAAGTTGTCCATCTCTGATGCAGGGCCTGGAAACTAGGAAGATGTGTCACAGGGTGGCTTCTGAGAAGAAATTTGAAGAAAGTGAGAGATGTGCTGCCTGAGGCGGTACAAAGCCCATGAAGAGTTAAATACACTTCAGTTTCTGCTTGCATCACATAGTTTGCACTGTTTTCTACCTTGACAGTTTTCGGCATTCACACACTGTCCTAGGCTACATCATTCTGTGTGATTGCCATTCTGTGTGACGGCCGAGAAATTTAACTTTGCATGAGGTTTAATGAGAAAAACAGGATTCAGAGTGATAATCCATCTGCATGTGACCAGATGGCAGATGCATCTGAAAGCCGTATTGATACTTCCTCCCCCCCTTTCCTTTTTTAAGCAAACAGGTTGCCCTTCTTAACATGAGTACATTTCCTAGCCCAGAGAATCTGCCCTCCTGCTTATGGAAGAAGATAAATGATGAGCCAGTCTGAAAGGGAGAAACTGATGGGCTTAGGGGAGAGATGCATAGCTCAGTGGGAGAGCACATGCTTTGCTTGCAGAAGGTCCCAGGTTCAACCCTTGATATTTGCATTGGAAACAGGTAGGTGAGGGTAAAAGCTCCTTGGACTATCGCTCCCTGATCATTGGTAATGCTGTCTAGGGCTGATGGTAGTTGTCCAACAACTTCTGGAGGGCCACAGGTTCCCCATCTCTGCAAGAGACAATACTGTGCCTACATGGACAAATATGAGGCAGTTTCCTGTGTTTCTATTGTGACACTGAACATGGTCTGATCTAGGGCCTGGGTCTTACAGGCACAATAGCACATCAGTTGATTAATCTGTACCGGGGTGGGGAATCCCTTTCAGCCCAAGGGCTGCATTCCCTTGTGGCCAACCCTTCAAGAGCTGCATACCTGCAGTGAGTGGGGCCAAATCCAAAGATAGGTGAGGCAAATCTGAAATGTGTGCAGGGTCAAGGTCACAAGCATACTCCTTTCTTACACACATCCAACCCTGTCACCCCCATTCTCTTTGTCTCTCCTCTCCTCACACCATCTGTCTTGAAACTGGTAAAATGCTTTTGGGTCCCTTTTAGAAATGTTTTTTTCAAATTCACAAAAGTTCATCTTCTTTGTAGTCTATAAATTGGAAACAGAATATGTGAACTGGCATATGAAAAAGTATTGAATGACACTGCGGTTGATGATAGGAAAGAGGTGTTATATCTGTGATGGTCAATCACAAGTGCAGGTCATCTCTCGATATTGCATGCTGCAAATAATTAACTTGCATGTATAAACAGGATCCATCAAACACAAAAAGAGGCTTCCAATGACACATGAACATAAAAAACTCCCTTATACCAGAACACGCTCTTTGTTCATCTTGTCAAATATTACCTGCTCTTCCTGGCAGCAGCTCTCCAGCTTAAGTCTTGTCCATCAGGTGCTACCTGATCGTTTTAAAAACTGGAAATGCCAGGGACTGAACCTGGGACTTTCTGCACATAATGTAGGTGCTCTACCATACAAAAGAAAAAGAAAAAGATGGCGGCCGGAGGCATAACCAGGCTCTAATTTCTCCCGGCCGACCGAGTGTTTAACCAGCTATCCAGCTCTTTTTTTCACTGGACTGTTCACCTGTTTAATCCAATTATTTTTTGAGGATCTAAGGCTTCCAAGGAATTTATTTGCTACTCATTTGCTAACCTTGTGAATCTTAAAAGCTTTGAAAGGCCTAATCTCTCCAGCGTCCCCGGCAACTTTCCTTATCAGCAGCTGTGCGTGGGAAGCCGAACGGCCTTAACTTACAAGCGGTTATTGGCAGTGAAAGGAGCATTATCCATCTTAAACAGGACATGAACAACAATATCAAGGTAAAACCAAAACCAAGAAAATGATTCTACTTTGAAGAACAATGCCACATAGATGTGTCTCTCTTTGCATCTGTAGTTTAGCGACAGCAATAAAGAAATGTAAAACAAGATCATCATCCCTCCCTGTTGGATTGCTGTTGTTTGATTTGCACTATATCCTGCAGGATTGGGTCCCAGGAACCTTAACCAGCCATGGTTTATTTTTTCCATCTACCCTTTGGAGGGATATGTTGACTGCGGACTGAGGGACGTGTGGAGACCTTTTTGCCTGCAGGAAGAGGAACATTGTTGTCGCTTAGAGAAAGAGAGCAGCTGTGGCTGCTACTTTGGTTCTTACACACAGCATTTGTTCCAGCTGCCCAGGGAGTGAGAGCTATTATTGCTGTTTGCTCCTGTCTTCTCTTGATTGTCATCATTGCTGCGCTTCTCATTGAACTGCTTGTACTGGGAAGATCAAGACAGCCAAGCCTGTGGTGGACACCTCTACACCTCCAACATATGGACATCTTCATATGAAGTTAAAAAAAATCTAAGTAACAATTAGAACTGAGTTGCAACCTTCTGCGGAGCCACAATAACATCATGGAAGAAGAGAGGTCCAGAGTTGGCGTTCGTTCGTACAGAGTGCGGGACTATGTTTACTGTGCGGATTTGAATTGGATGTGTGGGTATTTGTATGAATATATGTTATGAGTGAGTGTGTATTTTTAAGTGTATGAGTTTTTTGCATTTATAGTTTACAATGTGCCTGGGGAAGAGGTTTTTCCATCAAGCGGGGAGACTTGAGGGGGCCCCAATTGCCGTAGTGACGGGCAGAGGGAGGTATGGTGTTATGAGAAGGACGTGCCAGGTAAGGGGAACGCGGCCCAGACATGTAGTGGCTGTACCTCGTTCCGGTCCTTCTCATATCCGCAGGGTTGTTGGTTGTCCTCTCAGCCAACTCTCAGATCTCCAGTTGCTGCTTTTTAATGCCAGATCGGTACATAATAAAACCTCCCTCGTCCATGATTTGATTATGGACGAGGCAGCCGATCTGGCATGCATAACCGAGACCTGGGTGGGCGAACAGGGAGGAGTTAGTCTCTCCCAGCTCTGCCCACCGGGGTATTTGGTTCAGCATCATGGTAGATCTGAGGGTCGGGGAGACGGGGTTGCTGTGGTCTATAAGAGTTCCATCTCACTCACCAAGCACCATGTCCATGCAGTTACTGGTCTGGAGTGTTTGCACCTTGTGTTGGGCCAGAGGGACAAACTGGGAATCCTTTTGGTGTACCGCCCACCTTGCTGCCCAATGGCTTCCCTAACTGAGCTGACGGAAGTGGTCTCGGAGGTATTGTTGAGATCCCCCAGACTATTAGTATTGGGAGATGTCAACATCCACGCTGAGGCTACTTTGTCCGGGGTGGCTGAGGACTTCATGGACGCCATTACAACCATGGGGCTGTCCCAATATGTTAGTGGCCCAACACATACATCGGGGCATACTCTCGACCTTATCTGTGCTACTGGACATGGGGATAGTAATCTGGATGTGGGGAGTTTTACGTCTCTCCCTTTGTCATGGACAGATCACTGCTTGCTGAAGTTTAGACTTTCAGTGGCCTTTCCCCTCTGCAAGGGTGGGAGACCTATTAAATTGGTCCGCCCCCAGAGACTAATGAATCTGAAGGTTTTCAAAGGGCTCTGGGGGATTTTCCGGCTGATAGGACTGGCGCTCCTGTCGAAGCCCTGGCTAATCTGTGGAATACGGAGATGACCCGGGCTGTGGACACGAGTGCTCCTGCGCACCCTCTCCTCTGTAGAGCTCATTCAGCTCCTTGGTATACTCCAGAGCTGAGAGCGATGAAACAAGATAGGAGGCGGCTTGAGCGGAGATGGAGACGAACTCCCGATGAATGCAATTATGCGCTGGTTCGTGCTTCCACTGAGCTGTATGTAGCAGCGGTGAGGGCAGCGAAAAAACAAAGTCATCTCTCTCCCGCCCAGCGGAGCTTTTTAGAGTCGTCCGAGGGCTACTCCATCTAGGCCTACAGGACACGGTAGATACATTGGTGGCCCGCTGTAATGAGTTCGCTGAGCACTTCCAGCATAAGATCTTATGCATTTGCCGGGACCTAGACTCCCATTTTATAGCAGTTAACCCTAGCGAGGTGTCTGGAGCACAGTCTTGTCATGTTTTGTTGGATGAGTTTCATTCGGTTCAGTTCGAGGACATGGACAAGGTGCTTGGACAGGTACGTGCAACCACTTCGGTACTAGATCCTTGCCCCTCTTGGCTAATAAAAACTAGCAAGGAGGGAACAGTTGGTTGGGCCAAGGAAGTGATAAATGCCTCCTTGCGAGAGGGAGTGGTCCCCGGCTGTCTGAAAGAGGCAGCTGTGAGACCACTCCTGAAAAAACCTTCCTTGGACCCAGAAGATTTCAGCAGCTACAGACCAGTAGCGAACGTTCCATTCCTGGGCAAGATCTTGGAACGAGTGGTTGCCAACCAGCTCCAGACGCTTTTGGATGAAACCGATTATCTAGATCCATTTCAATCGGGCTTCAGGCCTGGTTTTGGCACTGAGACAGCCTTGGTCGCCCTGTTTGATGACCTATGTTGGGAGAGAGACAGAGGGAGTGTAACTCTGTTGATTCTCCTTGATCTCTCAGCGGCTTTTGATACCATCGACCATGGTATCCTTCTGGAGAGGCTTGTGGAGTTGGGAGTTGGAGGCACTGCTTTGCAGTGGTTCCGCTCCTACTTGGCGGGCCGTCTCCAGAAGATAGTGCTTGGGAAACATTGCTCGACACCGTGGGTTCTCCAATGTGGGGTCCCACAGGGTTTGGTTTTGTCTCCCATGCTCTTTAACATCTATATGAAGCCGTTGGGTGCGGTCATCAGGAGTTTTGGAGTGCGTTGTCATCAGTACGCTGATGACACACAGCTCTACTTCTCCTTTTCATCTTCTTCAGGTGAGGCAGTCGATGTGCTGAACCGTTGCCTGGCCGCGACAATGGACTGGATGAGAACTAACAAGCTGAGACTCAATCCTGATAAGACTGAGATGCTGTTGGTGGATGGTTTCTCCGATCAGATGGTGGATATATACCCTGTCCTGGACGGGGTTACACTCCCCCTAAAGGAACAGGTTCGTAGTCTGGGAGTCGTTTTAGACTCTTCCCTCTCACTTGAGGCTCATGTAGCCTCGGTGGCACGGAATGCGTTCTACCAACTTCGGTTGGTAGCCCAGCTACGTCCCTACCTGAGTAAGGAGGACCTTACATCAGTAGTACATGCTCTGGTAACCTCGCGTTTGGACTGCTGCAACGCGCTTTACGTAGGGCTACCTTTGAAGACGGTTCGGAAGCTACAGCTAGTGCAAAATGCAGCGGCCAGACTGCTAACAAGAACTAAGCAGTCTGAGCATATAACACCTGTGCTGGCTCGCCTGCACTGGCTTCCAATACGCTTCCGGGCCAGATTCAAAGTGTTGGTGTTAACCTATAAAGCCTTATACGGCGCGAGACCACAATATCTGTCGGAATGCCTCTCCCGATACGAACCGGCTCGTACACTACAGTCTACTACGAAGGCCCTCCTCTGGGTCCCGACGCATAGGGAGGCCCGGAGGGTGGTGACGAGATCTAGGGCCTTCTCAGTGGCGGCCCCCGAATTGTGGAACAGTCTCCCCGAGGAGGTACGCTTGGCGCCGACACTATCATCTTTTCGGCGCCAAGTTAAAACCTTTCTCTTCTCTGAGGCATTTTAATCTTAGTTAAATGTTTGTAACTTGGTTTTAGATTGTGTAGTTTTTATATGCTTGTTGTATCAGATTCTGTAATTTTATTGTATTTTATGTTAACCGCCCAGAGAGCTATTGCTAGTCGGGCGGTATATAAGTTTAATAAATAAATAAATAAATAAATATACCACTGAGCTACGGCCTATTCCTGTATTTTGTTGGGAAACAGATACTTTTCTAACACACTGAGTATCCATAAGTATTACAATCTTGGCTCATGTGACTTATTTCAACCACAAGTGGTGCTATTGGCAAAGCATCATTAAGAGGTAATTCCTTCTACTTAGAAAGTCCATTCCCCTAATAATCCCACTAGCTTTTGGACTAGCTTTTAGGTTACTTTGTGGCAATTATGAACAGAAACACTCTTTTCTTAATGGGACCTCACTAGTCTCAAAGACAACCCAGTTTTGGTGACCTCTCTCAGATTAAGCCCTGTTCATTTGCTTTAGACATGTTCACGCCACGTAGAATCATAGAGTTCTAGAACTTGAAGAAGAGACTCTGGAGGTCATTTGATCAATGCAGGATTGGCAATGCATATCTGCCAGGTGGCCATCCAACTTCTACTTAATAACCTGCAGCAAGGAAAGCCCACCGCTTCCTGATGCCACTGTCGACCAGTTCTTACTGTTAGGAAGTTTCTCCTATCATTCGGCTAAAAATCTGTTTCCTTGCAATTTCCTTACACTGATTCTAGGTGTAGCCATACTACACATACAAAGTACACTTATGCCACTTTTAACAGTCATGGCTTTCCCCCAATGAGTCCTGGGAACTGCAGTTTTTGAAGGGTGCAAAGAGTTGTTATGAGACTCCTCAGAGAGCTACAGTTCCACTACCCTTAAGAAACTATAGTTCCCAGGATTCTTTGGGGGAAGCTGTGACTGTTAAAAGTGGTATAAGAGTACTTTAATTGTATGGGGTGGATGTGACCTTGGTTTTCCCTCTGGAGCAACAGTCTGTTCCATCTTCTATATGGCAACCCTTCAGGTAGCTGAAAACCATGATCATGTCGCCCCTTAATCTTCTCTTTTATAGACAACGCAAGACTTTCATTCATTCCTCACAGAACCTAGGCTGCATACACACTATATATTTAAAGCACATTTCTGCCTCACCCACCCAAAGAATCCTGGGAACTGTAATTTTTTAAGAGTGCCAGGAATTGTAGTTCTGTGAAGGGGAGAGTTCTCAGGATTCTTGGGGGGGGGGGAGGCCAGAAGTGTGCTTTAAATGTATGGTCTGCATGCAGCCTCAGTTTCCAGCCCCCTCACCCATCCTGCTTCCACTCCTCTAGACATGCTCCAGCTTGGATCATAGAATCCACAACACTGATGTCAGCTGTTGGCCAAGCTGGCTGATATCAGCTGCTGCCCAATAAGATGAGAAGCATTTTCCCCACCCTGCCCTTCCCATCTTTTCCTGCTTATTCCAAGTGGGGAAGTGAGGAAGATGAAGCATCTAACCAGCCAAGGACCTCTGCTATTATAGGCTCAGGTAGATGTTTCTAAAAGGTTTCTTTGACAATTCATATTTGAAACCCAAGATAAAGATGACACAGAATTATGTAATTATGAATGAAAGGAACATTTTTTCTCTCTGCAACAAGTGGGCCCTGCAACAAAATGTTGCAGTGTGTCCTCACCTTCAAATACGAGTGTTCCTGATCAGGTTCTGTTAGGAAAGCCATGTCATCCTCCAGGATATCTCCATTCCCTACCGCCACATTTTTCTTTTACAACCAATGCTGTAAACATTCTATGGCTACTGAGCAGAAAAAGGGGGCTGACATTAATGGACAGAGTCTCCCTCCCTCAGGTGAAAGAGGAAGGGGGTGTTTTCTGCTCTTGCAAGAGAGTCACAGAACAAGGTAAGAATAAGAAGAGCCTGCTGGATCAGGCCAGTGGCCCATCTAGTCCAGCATCCTGTTCTCACAGTGGCCAACCAGATGTCCATCGGAAGTCTGCAAGCAGGATCTGAGCACAACAGCACTCTCCTCACTGTGGTTTCCAGCAAGTGGTATTTCAGAAGCATAGTACCTCCAACTGCGGAGGCAGAGCATAACCCTCGTGGTTAGTAGCCTTTGATACCACTATCCTCCATGAATTTGTCTAATCCTTTTAAAGCAGTCTAAGTTGGTGGCCATCACTGCTTCCTCTGGGAGCGAATTCCATAGTTTAATTTTCAGTCCTGAATCTTCCAACATTGAGCTTCATTGGATGTCCACAAGTTCTAGTGTTATGAGAGAGGGAGAAAAACATCTCTCTATCCACTCTCTCTGTATTATGAATAATGTGCAGCTGTCCCCTTGACCTGAAGATGCAATTAGGTGGGAGCGGGGAGGAAGCTGCATTTGTTGAATTTCAGCCTGTTTTGGAAAGTCACAGACTTCTGTTGTAGAATTTTCTCCTTAATGGAGTCCTTGTCCTGGAAACGACACTGAGGCAGGTTGAAGCTTTACAGCTGTTTTTTATACTTACAATTGTAAGGAGTCCCTGCTAGCATGTGCTATGGCGGAGGACTGCCTCCTCCCCCAAATTGAGGGTCTTTTATAGCTTTTTACAATGTACAGTCATGTGTCCCAAAGTACCCAATAAGGGGCTTTACCTGTTTCCCGCTCCCACAGTCATGTGTCCCAAGGTACCCAATAAGGGGCTTTACCTGTTTCCCACTCCCACCTGGCTCTGTGATTCGTCAGGTAATTCTCCATTAAGAGGAAGTATGGACACACCTACTCATCTTTTGACCCCCCATCCTGTCGCAACAGCCATCCCCTTCCACCTTATTTACATACTAGTACCATTGACCCCTGGGAGTAGAAAATTCCACTTCACGTCTTACCCAAAAAAGGAAAAGACATGACAAAACAAAAAGATGGAAAACATGAATAGGTACCACCGCTTCCCAGGCAGGAGAGAGAAAGACCTGGTGTCTCCTTTAAGAGGGGAGCTGGGATCATGCTGTTGCTCCAAAGTGGTGCAAGACAGAAATCCAACATGGTGCAGCCCCTTGAAATGGAGATTTAGCAATGTGAGAAAAGTGACAATACATATTTTGAACCATCTTTTTTTATCTGTATGCAACTCTCTCCTTCCCAAAGGAAACCCAAGAAGGCTAAGTCAATAATAACATACATAATCAGTTCAACAACTATTGAATTTCAATTTGTCATGCAAAGTCAGAGGAGCTAGATGGTCTGATTCAGAAGAAAGCAGCCAGGTTCTTAAACCCTGGCAAGCCGCTGCCAATCGGTGCAGAAAATATTAAGGTAGATGATCTGACTCAGGAGAAGGCAGCTTCCCATGCTCCTACGCCAGCCGCCCGCGTCCCCTTTAAGAGGGGTTTCCCTGCGTCTGCCGGAGTCACAGCCGAGGGAGCGGCTGCGGCCGCTGCCACTGAGGAATCACGTGAGCCCCAGTCTTGTGACCGGCTGAGCGCAGCCACCGCCTCCCCGGGCAAGAGTTTGTACGCTGGGGCTTTCCTGGCAGGTGGGGAGCTGCCAGGGCGAATCCGAAGTAGCCCCCACCGCGCGCTTTCCTGGCCACCGCTCCTCCGTCCGTCCATGCCCAGGGTGTAAAGGCAAGCTGCTGTTGTAGCTGTCGGCTAGGTGGACAAACGGGGGAGGCAGTCCTCCTTTGGACTCGGAGCCTGCTGTGCGCTTTTTGTCCTTCCCCGGCTTGGAAAGTTGCATTCTCCTCGCTCTCTTCTTCCTCCGCCTTGTGGGTGCTTCTTGCTGCTGACCCCCCTGCTGTGGGGCTGGAAGACGCGGGAAGGAGGAGCCGCCGCCGCCGCCCGGTAGGAGAATCATGGACAGCAAGCCTCTTCTCCAGGACAGACCCCCAGCGTACAGCCCCACCGGCCAAGCGGGCGCTGGCTTCGAGTGTGGACCGAACAGCTACGGGTCCATCCCGGCGCCCCAACACGGCTTCCATCCTCCTCTGCCCTACACGTACCCCACCGGTCCTGCCGCGGGTAAGCCGTGAGAAGGAGCGGGCACGTGAACTGTGGGACGGGTGGGGACGTTTAATCGCGCGGTTTCCCCGGTTCCTTAATCTGTAAGAGTTTTGAAGCAGTCGGAGGAGAGGGTGCCTCCTCTCAGTTGGGGGCTGTGCGTATGACCTACAGTTTATAATCCAACCCTACCACACGCGGGGAGCCTATTGTGCCCCTTTCAGACACCGCCGCCGCAGTTTCAGGATTTGGATGGGAGGGGTATGGGTGAAGGTGAGTCATGTGATCATAGTAGGAGACAGACTTGACCCTTTGTTCTCCTGGTCCCGGGGTTCGAAATAGGAACTGGGGGCAGCAGGTTTAATATAAGGGTTTAGGCTAGGAAAGGCTTAAGTTTGTGCATGTTTCCTGCTGCCAAATATGAGAAGTTCTGCAATATCAAAAAAGGGAAATAGATTTTGCAAATCATTACACCCCCTCTCCACCTTCTGCTGTCAAGACAAAGGGGACTCTGGAAGTGGAAGGAGCACCCTTCCTTTTAAAAAAGTGCCTACTATGGAGCATTTCCCTTTCTGTTGGATCAGTTACATCTGCTCCTTTTAAAAAATGTATATCCATGATGCTCAGATGCTGTTTGCCAGAAATGCTGGTTTTCGGGGGGGGGGAGTTTTTTTATTTACTTATTACATTTCTATCCCACCCTTCCTCCCAAAGGAGCCTAGAGTGGCAAACACATCAGCCTTAAAACAGTACAATAAAAATAACAAATGTCTAAAAACATTTAAAAGCAATTGCATACTTTCATAGCTACTAATTTTAAGATGATAATTTTCAGGTTTCCTATTCTGGATTCTAAGCACTCCAGAAGCTGTCTGCATGAGAAAGAGGATTTCTTCTAGTTGCTTGTTGCTCTGTTGTGCCAACAGCCTTTGGTCTGGCCCCAAAAGGGAGCTCTGAAAGGCCTGTGTACTTTTGCTTTCTGTTTTCTTTGTTAAAAATTGGACAATGCAATCAGAAGGGCTTCCAGAACTGTTTATACTATTGATATGCATTTTTAATAATGTTCAAAAGAGTTTGGGGGAATAATAAGTTCAAAATAGAAGTACTTTTTGTACAATGGAAATGTACAAAATTGGCACGCTTGGCAGAACCTTGTGAGGCAGGCAAATCCCATTTTAAACAAGGAGGAACTAGAATTGAGAGGTTGTAAGTTGAACTTGGGTCTCCGAAAAGCAACCCTCATTGCTACATTAGAATGGGCAAAGTTCCAAAATACCACCAATTGTTTCTCTTCAGGTAGACACCCCCCCCACGCCTCAATAAGGCCCTGTTATGGCTTATTCTTCAGACAATTCTGCAGAACAGGCCCTTCCACTTGCAAGGGTGATTTTCTCAGAGCTGTTACCTTGGAGTAGAGGTGGGCAACCTCTGGCCTTCTAGATGTTGCTGGACTGCAGTCCTCAACAGTCCTGACCATTGGCCATGCTGATTGGAACCGATTGGCGTAGGAGTTCAATAAGGTTACTTATTTCCACTCTAACTGTTCCCCCTTATCCTGGAGGACAGGTCACAATTACTACACAAAGACCCCATTCACACCATTTAGTCCACTTTAAACACCGTGGTTTCCCCCCAAGAATCCTGAGACGTATATTTTGGAAAGGGTGCTGAGTAGAGATGTGAATGCCCGGAAAAAATGGTTTTTTCCTGAAGCCTTTTTTGTTTTGTTTTTCTGAAAAATTGAAAAAAATGAAGAAAATGGATTATGGAATGTTTTATTTTAGCATGATGAATAAAATGTTTCATTGAATCTTGGTGTCTCTCTCCCCCCTTTTTCCTCAGTTCTTTTTATGGCCATGGATGCTTGACACTGTGGAGGACCTTATGAGGAAAGGTTGAAGGAACTTTGCATGTTCAGTCTGGTGAAGAGAAGGCTGAGGGGTGACATGATTGCACTCTTTAAGTACCTGAAGGGCTGTCACATAGAGGAGGGTACAGATTTGTTGTCTGCTGCCCCAGAGGGGAGGACTAGGTCTAATGGTTTTAAGTTGCAGGAGCGTAGATTCAGACTGGACATTAGAAGGAACTTCTTGACAGTAAGGGCAGTTTGGCAATGGAACCGACTGCCTAGGGAGGTGGTGGGATCCCCTTCGCTGGATGTCTTCAAGCGGAGGCTGGACGGCTGTCTGCGGGAGATGCTGTAGCTGTGGATTTCCTGCTGTGAGCAGGGGGTTGGACTCGATGGCCTACAAGGCCCCTTCCAACTCTATGTTTCTATGATTCTATGACTAGTGGAGACATAAAAAAAATTCTTTGATATTTATGTTGATGATTTCTTCTGGTTTTTTTTTTTTTCCTGCTCCTCATAAACTGGCAAAGCAAAAGAGGTTCCTTACAGTTCAGGTGCTCCTTACAGTTCAGGATCTTGAAGATCCATTTGTTACAAAAAAAAGTAAAAATTTAAAAAAGTAAATTCAATTTGTAATAATTGTTTGCATAAAATGTACTTTCAGTATCCCAAATGTGATAATTTTATGCCAAACCAACTTGCACATAATTACATTTGATGTTCCTGAAGTAACAAAGTGACCTTCAATCTGTAAAAAGTGCTAATATTGCATTTTTTCAATTTTTCTGAAAATTTCCATTTTTTTTGGAAAAAAACCTGGAAAAAATTGTTTTTCCCATGGCTTCAAAATTTCTGAAAATTTTACATCTCTAGTGCTGAGATTTGTTAAGTGACCCCTGTTCTCTGTTCCCAGAGTTCACTGGGAAGAGAGACTGACTGTAAAACCGCTCTGGGAATTGCAGCGCTATGTGAAAACGAGTCTCTTCACAACTCTCAGCACCCTTCACAAATGACACTTCCCAGGATTCTTAGGGGGAAGCCAAGGCTGTCTAAAGTGGAATAATAGCAAAATAAATGTGTGGTGTGAATATGGCCTGAGACCCTGAGTTCATAGGCAGTGCTATCATTATATATACACCTCAGGCCTGTTGCCCAAATGTGGCCTTCCAAGCCTTTCTATCTGGCTCTTGGGGCTCTCCTGCATCACATTCACTCCTCACCCTCTCCCCTGGCTGCAGCCCTCACTGGCTTGGCTTTGCACCCTCCTGGAGTGTTTTTGCCTGGCTGGAATGTGTCCTTGACCTCTGATCTTGCCTCTTGCTTGCGTGGAAGGAGGATAAAGAGGTGTGTGTGTGTAGAAACAAACCTACTGCACAAAGGTTAAATTAACACTTGTTGCTCTGCATGTTTGCCCTGGCCCCACACATCACTGGTAGGCGGCCCCCTGAAGGTTGCCCAGATGGGAATGTGGCCCCCTGGGCTGAAAAGGTTTCCCCACCACTGATATATACTGATAGCCAACTCAATTGTCAAGTATGAATCCTTGTGTCATTGAATGTCAGTTGTTGGGGTGAGGGACAACCAGGGCAGGCTAGGCTCATGGGCTTTCCAGAAACACCAGGAAGGCCATTCTGGGAGACAGGATGCTGGATTAGATGGACCTTTGATGTGACCAAGTTAGGACTCTTATGATTGTGTCCTTGCTATGTTGCTTTGTCAGTTTCATTGGTTTGATGGTATTTCTTTTAGAAGCACTCCGGGCTCTGCCCCTGCAACTCCACCTACCGTGGCCAACCCCTCTTCCTCCTGGCTCACCAAAGCCCATCTCCTCCCCCCAATGGTTTGCTGTAGCTCTCTATGTGTTTACCTCAGGGGGCGCCAGAGTTCCCTCCCCCTTCTCCCTCTCCAACACCACCCCAGGGGGCACCAGAGCTCCCTTCCCCCTTCTCCCATCCACCCCAGGAGGTGGCAGACCTCCTCTCCTCTGGCCAGCCTCCCACCTGCCTGGTGAGGCCGGTCTGTTGGGCTGCCCTGCACCGTGGTTTAAGTTTTTAAAGGTACCCAAAAGGGGTACAGAGAAAGGATTTGTTGTTAATTGCTAGTGATATCACAGGCATCATCCAGTAGATGCTCCTATTCCATAAAACAGTAGCTAGAGGGGAAGGGAAAAAACAGTTCCCCCCCCCCCAAAAACAATAAATCTGTGGCATGTGTGCTTCTGAAAAGCAATTTTTCCTTGACAGAAACATTAGCTTCAAGAACATACTGTGTTCCATTGTACAACTGAATGCCAGCTACAATTAAAAAAAAGCCCAGAAAGAGTGTCTCGGGACAAGAATCTCTAGTCAAGCTCAGAGGATGAGATCATGCTCCTTCAGTAGCCCTTGGGGGGGTTCATCTTGTGGTTAAGGAGAATGCATGAGTGGGAAGTGGCCAGGATTAGTCCTGAGTGACTGGGGAGGTTCCAGATCATGTGTATGCCAAGGGTGGGGAATCTTTTTCAAACTGAAGGGCACATTCCCTACTGGGTAGCCTTCTGAGAGCCACATGCCAGTGTGAGTGGGGCCAGAGGCAAAAGTGGAAAGAACAATGAACCTAAAGCTTTACGTTTGTACAGTGGGCTAGTTTCTGCCCACCCTCGTGCACCCCTCTCTGTCCTCTATCCAGGCAAGCAAGAGGCATGGTCAGAGTTCAAGGACACTTGCCAGTTAGACAAAAATGCTCAAGGAGGGTGTGAAGCAGGGCCAGTGGCGGATGTGGCCTGGGGAGACTCCTGAGAGCCAAAATGGCCTGAAGGGCCACATGTAACCCCTGCTGCACCTGAGGTTCCCCACACCTGCTGTAAAGGAAACAGTTTGTCATTTTCTGGGTGTTCATTCCTAGTTCTGGGCTTGGATCTGATGAAAACCTTTTTGAGTGAATGCAATCAGCTCCTAACAACTTTAGTTGAGCTGCACCAAAAATCCACCGCTCCTCACCCGATTGCCGAACCACTTTCTACCCAAAATCACACGAAGCTCCCTCGTGATCAAGACCTGCCCTTCGAATGGCAGGACCTCCTGAAAGTACAGGCGGCCGCCAATCAACGTGAAAAAGTGTAAAAAATTTGAAAACTCAAAAATTGGCGCGAGGTAACAAAATGAATTTTAAGAAATTGTTCGATTTGATGGACCAATTACCAACAGCGAGGGCAAAAAAAAAAGTGGGGCCTCCATCTCCAAAGAAGTCTACTAAGACAATTCCCCCAACTCAACAAGAGGATTATAATAAGCACTGGTCCCCTACTACCTCTCCGGCCTCTCATAGAACTGCTCCTGCCAGCGTGGCGGATCTTTATATTCCTTATCAAGATCCGTGGCATGATGCTCTCCTCAGGGAACATGCAAGCCAGACACAGACGACAGAACCCAAGACCTCGAAATGGGACTTAGTATTGAACCATTGTAAGCTGGTCTTTGTAAACTACCCCAAACCCAGGGGTTTCATAGCAAAAGACGCACGCAAATTTTACCTCGTGGAAACTTTAAAGGGTTTTTCCACAATACCCCTTGATATAAATGATATTGAGCAGGTTGAATACCTGTACTACAATGGCAGCAGTGCCCGCGCCGTGGCCACTTTTTCATCTCGGACAATTCTGTCCAAGAATTCCATTCTCCAGTTCCATTCTGCATAAGAAGGAGGACCTGGCTAATCAAGGTATAGTTCCAACAAGATACTTTGAAAACAGGGCCCCACCGGTGGGCCTTATGCCCTGCTCTTGTTCTCATAATAAGTATTCCCAGGATGAGGTCCAGCTAAGACAAGGATTGTTAATCGATCTGGACGCATCGGATCTGTGCAACAGGAGGGGAGTTACTGAGACAGTTACCCACACAGGGAAATCGAAAGTACAGACACGAGAGGGGAGCCAACCTGCTGGTTGATCTAACAGCCCCTTTGACAAAGAGGAAAAAATGCTGTTACATTCCTTTGGTTCTCTTTCACCCAGAGGTTGGAATGAAATTTTAAGTAGACTTGAACAGTTAAAGCTGCAGCTTGTCAGTATCCATGCGCAGGCCCCCTCGATTCCATCCTTAGCTCTGCTTAGAAGCCCTAGAGAAACAGGAGGTGGAAGTGATAACACACAAGGGGGAAATTCCAATTGCAACCCAAGGGCATATAGCGGATCAGGTCGAGCCATCGGGCCCATGCGTGGTAATGCCCCCTATGATAGTGATACCTGATACAGTTAGGGTTAATAGTATCTCTTCCAATTCTTGGCTTAAAATGAGGTTTCTGGAACAGAACGAAATGGGCACCATAGAACACCCTCATTGTACTATCGGACCCCCTTGCCTTTCCCATCCGGCCCCTGTAGAGGTAAAGGCACTCAGCTCCCAGAACCTGCCAGCCATTGATGGTGAGAATGACTGCGTCCCTAGGACCCATGGCGGCCAAGTTACAGTCGCAGTGGGGAAAGGATCGTCTGCCTTTGCCATTGACTCTTTACACCCTGTAGCGAATGGCTGTGTCTGTGTCTGTGGGGACGTCGACACAATCCATCCAGACTGACAACTATCAATCCTATCATGGAACATCATGGGCTGGGCCAATAAACTCCGGGAGGCTGACCTGAGCCCATTTCTTAAAGAATTTAAGATACTTTGCCTCCAGGAAACGTGGATATTCCAAGAAAACCCATTGCTCCTCAGTGGTTTTCGTGCTTTCTCCACCCCTGCGGTCCAGGATAAAGCTAAAGGCCGGGGTAGTGGTGGCCTTAGTATTCTTCTCTCTGTACATTTACCGGTAGAGATCCAATCTTTAAACACGAATTGTGTTCAGTATGTTCAGTGTCTGAGGCTAACCGGGAGCTTTACAGGTCCTCTTATTATCATAAACGTGTATTTCCCCCCTGCCATAGCTAGGATGGTAGGCCTGGGCTGTATTTGGGACCAATTATCAGAATATTTGACACAGCTGGAGTGTCAGTTTCTCTCTTCCAGAATGATTGTGTGTGGTGATTTTAATGTCAGGGTGGGGGGCATTGGGTTGGAGACGGGGGGCACCTCGAACCAGGGCCCCTGTACTTATGCTCCCCTGAGTGACAGGGTGTCTCAAGACCAAGTGTCTAACAAACAGGGCCGAAGGTTAGTGGATCTCTTGCAGTTGCACCATCTGGAATGTTTGCACAGCTCTTCTGTGGACGTGACCAGAGGAGCTTTTACCTACCTAACCAGCACGGGTGCCAGTGTAATAGATTTTGTGTTTGTATCTAGTGCTCTGCTTCCGGATGTGTGTAGGTTTGATGTTGTAAATAGGACCGAAAGTGACCATTTCCCCCTCTTGACATTGTTAAGGCTGTTGCAACCTATCTCCCAGCCTCCTCCACTAAATCTTGAGGGCATTCAAGTTGCAGAACGGAGAGTATGCTGGTCCATTGCTTTACACTCGTCCGTTACACATCTCTTGGCCAGCAGTGCTCTCCACTCCCTTAGACAAGAAATATTAGACCCAGAGATAGACGCCTTGAAGCCATACCAACTTATTCTGTCCCTCCTTAGACCCATGCTGACCCAGAAAAAAGAATTTAAGACCTCTTGGCTCTCAGGTAACAGATGGTTCGATTATGAATGCAAATGTGCTAAGAGACGGATGGCGAACTATGCCCGGAGGGCAACAAGAAATCCGGAAAAATTTATACATGCCCACCTTGTGCTTCTGCGATCTTCATGCAAGCTACTGTTAAAACGGAAAAAGGACTTGTATGCGAGATCGCAATGGCAACAATTAGGCCAAGTGGTGGCGGATAGAAATGAACGTCAGTTCTGGGACTTGGTGGCGAAAGGGATGCAAACTCCCAGACATCTAATCACTGGCCAAATACCTGCCACTGTCTGGCACGAGCATTACAGTAAACTTTATGTGTCCCCGGTTACAAATATCGATACCAGCCTCCTGCTAGAGAAGTCTAACCTGCCACAATGGCCCCCGGTTACGGTGAATCAAGTAAAATCGCTTATAACTGCCCTGAGTCCAGGAAAAGCGCTGGGGGAGGACATGCTGCCACCAGAAATTTTCAAAAACTTTCCTGAGTGGTGGGCTCCTATTCTGGCCAAACAGTTTACCCAACTTAACACCACCGGTATTTTTCTGGAGGGATGGAAACAAAGTATTGTCATACCCATTTATAAAAAGGGGGAGAGGTTTGATCCTAATAATTACCGGCCAATCAGCCTCCTGGATATCGGCGCTAAGCTCTACAGCAAATATTTATTGCTTAAAATAGAAGAGTGGGAAGCAGCCAACCAAGTCATCTGCCCTGAACAAGCTGGTTTTCGAAAAGGGCAAAGTACCACTAATCACTGCCTCACACTCTATTTCGTAGGTAGACAGAGTGTGCTTGGTCCCACGAAACACCTTTATGTCGATTTTGTGGACCTTGCAGCTGCCTTCGAATCCATAGATAGACCAGCGATGT
The DNA here is from genome assembly GCF_030035675.1 of Rhineura floridana. Taxonomy (NCBI): domain Eukaryota; kingdom Metazoa; phylum Chordata; class Lepidosauria; order Squamata; family Rhineuridae; genus Rhineura; species Rhineura floridana. The sequence goes on from NC_084496.1 coordinate 16,255,157, forward strand.
GGGCTAAACTTGTCAAAACTAATATCAATAGGCGGCTTCTGTTTCTTATAAAGGAACTATATTCCAACACCAACGCGAGAATAAGAGTAGGAAATTCCAGCTCCCTAACCGATTCCATCCTGGTTAATAAGGGGGTAAAACGGGTGCCTGTTAGCCCCAATTCTTTTTAATCTCTATCTTAATGATATAGCTACAGAATTAGCGGGCCCAGACTTTTTTCCCCCTTCACTGGGGAATAGGAAAGTATCGATGCTCCTCTATGCGGATGATATGATCCTATTATCCATCACCCGCAAGGGTTTAAGGCGTTTACTGGGGAGCCTAAATGTCTATTGTACAAAAGAAAAACTTCAGATTAATTACTCTAAAACCAAGGTAATGGTTTTTGGGATAAGGCACTGCAATTTTAAGTGGTCAATTGGAGGGCATCCAATTGATCAGTGCCGGGTATTTAATTTTTGGGTATCCATTTCCAGGATACCCTCTCCTGGAAAAAGCATATTGAACTTACCAAAGCCACCGCATTAAGATCATGCGGAGCCATTCTCAATTTTTATAGGACAGCAGGTGGCAATCTTATTGCCCCAGCACTAAAAGTTTTTCAGAGGAGGTTCTCACACAGATCTTGTATGGGGCAGCAGTCTGGGGCTGGGAGGATTCTTATCTCTCCAACCTTGAGGCTATCCAAAATAACTTTCTAAAAAAACTCTTGCGTTTACCTATTGGTACTCCGGTGACGTTACTTCGAGCAGAGACCGGATTACCCCCGGTCAGAGCTCATGTCCACTGTGCCCTTCTTACTTTCTGGGGTTCTATAAAAAATGCCCCAGCGAAGCTAATATTGAAATCCTGCTACGAACTGGCCTCAAAGGATAAGTTCTGGCTATCCAGACTCTAGTTTTTATCAATTGTATCATATTCCGGTCCAGGCTTCAAATCTGCCCAATAGAGTGAGGTTGCGGGAGACAATTTTCCTGCATTGTTTTTGGATATATAGATTGGCAATTATTAATGCTAAATTCTCCAAGTGGTACGGAGAAATCAAACAGGATCATCTGCAAGCAAGATACCTGACCTACCCCATATCAATAAATCTAAGACAAGCTTTCACAGCGCTCAGGTTTCAGATGATGCCGAACCTAGTCCTGTCAGGCCATTACCTTCAGCTCCCATGGGACCAGCGGTTGTGTATTTGTGGAACAGCGGTGGTTGAGGATCTGCCCCGTTATTTGCTGGAGTGTCCTTTGTACTCTCACCCTCGGATTAAATTCCTGAGTGGTCTGCTGTCTCAGCCGGGAGCTTACCAGGTTCCTCATATAATTTCCTTCCTTCTATCTGACAAAGATTATACGGTCATATATAGGGTTGCCCAATTCGCCCTGGTGGCACAAAAGCTCCAAGCTAAGCATGTTGCAGAGGTGGCATGTAACTGATCGACAGAGTGGGTGAGTAATTGCCCAGTGATTGTTTAATGGTAAACAATATGTATATAGCTTCCTGTCTGGCCGTCCATGGGTCCTGAAGAACCATTCTATGCATTTTATGGATCTTATGTATATTATGTATTAGGTATTTTATCTTGGGATTTTAATATGTGTGTTGGTGTTATAATTGTGATGCGACGGCCTATGGCTATGCAATAAAGATTCATATTGTATCGACTCTCCCTTTTCTCCTCCCATCTGGCTGTCTTCTACTACTCCCCCCCCAAATGTAGGCAAACAACAGCCATTATCTGAGGTCCCACTCCCCCTGTTGTATCCCCAAAGACACCTTCACAATCAGACATTTATGCTGTAATGTGGATGCCACGGGAAAGAGTTACTTTGTGTGGCCCCACTTCTCTTCCTTTACCGTGAGTAGAATTCCTAAAGTGGGAACTATCGGTCACATCCACAGCGTACATCTAAAGTATGTGGCTTCCCCCAAAGAATCCTGGGAGCTGTAGTTTGTTAAGGGTGCTATGAACTGTAGCTCTGTGAGGGGTAAACTACTTGCCCCAAGTTTCTTTGGGGGAAGTCATGTGCCTTAAATGTATGTTAGATGTGCTTTAGTGTTTTATTTATTAAATGATTTATGCACCACTTTTTAAGGGCACAGCGGCCCTTCTTGGGATTCATAAAACATAATATCCAAAGTCATCGTATCAAAGATAATTCTCTAGAAATGTCATACATTTATAAAATACAGTACTGCAAAAATAATAACCACTTTGCTTAAAACTGAGCAGTGGCCATTACAGTTTCACAACAGTTAGTGAAAAGTGGACTAAAATAAAAATGAGCACATGGCTCTATATGCAGAAGATCCCAGGTTGAAGGCTTGGCATCTCCAGAAAAAGGATCAGGTAGCACAAGCAACAGGGCCTTTTCTGTGGTGGCTCCAGAGTCCGAACTGTGAAACGCCCTCATCTCAGAGCATGGCTTCTGAGCTGCAAATTTTTAAAAAACACGTTCTTTAAAGCTGTTCTTAAATTAAGTTTTTTTTTCTAGAGAACTATGTTACAGAGGAGTGATTCCCAAACTTTCCCCCCGTGGACCACTTGAAAATTACTGATGGTCTTGGTCGACCATTTAGTGATTTTTCTGCTTTTTGTAGCAGTTATAATGTGCTGTGTTAGATGCTGTATGATTTTAATTGTTTTTCTGTTGTATCTTTTATTTCTTATATTGTATTATTGTATTACAATTTGCATTCCATAGAATTCGAGCTGTAATATAATATAAGAAATAATAGAAGCAATAAAAATGCAATGAAAAATCAATATGAACATGCAATGTGGACATGCCGTGGACCACCTAAATGAAGCTTGAGGGTCAGTGGTGCCCCATGGCCCACAGTTTGGGAACTGCTGTTATAGAACATAAGGTTGTATTCAACTAAGTCCTACTCAGAGTAGATGTATTGAATTTAAGGAACCTAGGATAGTAATGTCTGTTAATTTCAGTGGGTCCACTCTGATTAAGACAAACATTGAATTCTACCCATAAACTCCTGCTGTGAAATTAGTGTCTTTTTGATTTTTAACTGGTCTTTTTAATAATGGTTAATACTGCTTCCTTTGCAGGTGTTGATTATTTTTAGATAGTTTGTATTCATTTATGTTACGATATTGTGAGCTACAGCATTTTTTAAATACATAAAATAAAGTTCTGCCTGATACCCTGGAGCTGCTGGTGCTGGTCAGAGTAGACAACATTGAAATGGAAATGGCCTGCCTTCTTTTTTTTTTTCAATTAATTTTTATTCTAATTTTCAAAACCAAAATAACACAAAAAGAAAACAACACAAATCAATAACTAATACAATACAAAAAAATACATATATATAAAAATATTGACTTCGATTTGTCATAGTTCAGCTATAAATCTATAATATATAACAAACCTATCTCTTAATAGATTATAAAATCACCTTCCTCCAGTGGTTATCTTAGTTGGTTTCAAATCTCATTAACATCATATCATTTTAATATTCCACAAAAAGTCAAAGAGAAGTTTCCAATCCTTGAGATATATATCAATCAATTTTTTTTCTAAATAAACAGGCCAATTAATCCAGCTCATCAAATCTACTAAATCCAGTAATTTCAAAACACTATAATTCAACTATAAATCTATAATATATAACAGACCTATCTCTTAATAGATTATAAAATCACTTTCCTCCAGCAGTTATCTTAGTTGGTTTCAAATCTCATTAACATCATATCATTTTAATCTTCCACAAAAAGTCAAAGAGAAGTTTCCAATCCTTGAGATATATGTCAATCAATTTTTTTTTCTAAATAAGCATGTCAATTAATCCAACTCATCAAATCTACTGAGTCCAGTAGTTTCAAATCGCTCTTCTGTCATTATCCATATTGGGTCCATCTTCCATCTTTACGCACCCAAAAATCTTGCTGTCATATAATAAAAGTCTGATAGGAATTTCCTCCATCACAGATATTTTCTTACCATCAAATCCAAATGTAACACTGAAGTATTGTTTCAAAGCCGCATCTCTGCTCCTCTTTTCCACATGATACACTAGTACATTTCTTGAAGGTTTTTCCATTGACACAAAACAGGGATTAATTCTATTAACTTTCTCCATTTCAAGTTCCATCAAATCCTTCCAGTCCAGGAATTTTTTTGAACCGATAATATCTTTATCTCCAATCTCTTCAATTCCTTCAGAGACAGCGCTGTATTCCAAACTGTAATATTTATCTCCAGGATCCGTCACAACCAGGAAATCCAAATCTTTTTTCATGTCCATATTTAAGCCAATCTCCATAGATTGAACCTTGCCTTTAATTTCTTTCATCCTTTTTTTGTTTTCCAGATCTATCTTTATTCTCCTTTCTCATAGAATCCTGAGTTTCTTTCAGCTCCTGTCTCATTTCATGAAATTCAGTTCTCCACACTTGTCTATTATTTCTCAGTTCTTGTTTTATTGAGTTAATCCCATCCATTATTTTCTGAAGCATGTCTAGAAATAAAGTCCCTTCTTGTACATCCATGATCTTCTTAATTGGGAAATGGCCTGCCTTCAAGTCGATCCCGACTTATGGCTACGCTATGAATAGGGATTTCATGGTAAGCGGTATTCAGAGGGGGTTTACCATTGCCTTCCTCTGAGGCTAGTTCTCCCCAGTTGGCTAGGGCCTGCTCAGCTGCACAGGTGGCAGGGCATGTGACACCTGAGCCACTCACTGTGGAGGTGATCTTTAGCTGGCCCTTTAACACCCAGGAGACACTATTGGGGATTTGAACTCTCAGACTCTGGACTCCCAGCGAGGCTCTCCTCCCCACTGTGCTAGATTAAATAGTCTAACTTGGTATAAAGCAGTTTCCTGTATTCTTACAGCAGGTCTCTTGCTCCAGGCATCCCAGTCACTTTTGCTAAAAGGGTGTGCAGAGGGCATAATGGTTTTTCTAAACTGCTGTGGAAACATTTGACTCAAAAAGTGGCATAGTTATGATTTAAATCGGGGGGGGGGAGTGGGATCTGTGATGTGAGGTGACCCATTTTTGCCCCTGTGGTTTGAAATCTTACCATGTGGGCAAAACTCTGTGCAGTGTTTCCTAGGCACCGACAAGTCAGTTGTGTTGGTGTTTTGGAAGTTCTGCACTCTTGCAGGCATCACTGGGCTTTGCAGGCATCACTAACCAACTGATCAGCGGTGCCTGCAAAGGCCCTCTCATCTAAGCTCCACCTTTACCTGACCATTGGGTTTAGGACAGGCAGGTGGGCTTGGCTGAAACAGCCTTCATCCAAATGGGAAGGGCTGGAGGACTTAATTAGGCCTGTGGGCTGCAGGTTCCCCATTCCTCCTTTAAATAAAACAATTTCTTCAAATAGTGAACTTAGGTGGTGAGAGCTGTTAGCACTGCAGCCAATACCAAGAAACAAGGGCAGCAGGCTTATATATATTTGCAAATACATAAAAATCTACTTAACCAGTCACTGAAAAGGGGGGACCAAACAGACCTCACAGGGTAAGATATACTATAATTTGGGTGCAGCCACTGAGAAGGCTCTGTCTCTCATCCCAGCTAAAAATGCCTCAGCCTAGGATAGGACCTAGAGAAGACTCCACTGGATGTTAGAGAGCAGGCAGGCTGATACAGGAAAAGATGGTCCCTCGGGGATCTTGTGAAAGTCGGAAAAGTGAAACATAATGCCTGTTTAGACCTCAACGGATTATTATGTTTACTTGAATTGTATATATTTATGTTTCTCCTTTTGTTTATTGTCTCAAATCAATAAAGAAAATTAATTTTTTAATAAAAATCTACTTAAAAAAACACACAAAAAGAGGGCACCCCCCCAAACACCCCAATGAGGACTGATCTTGGTCACTGCTCATGGAGTGTAGAGCGGCCTTCGCCAGCCTGATGTCCTCCAGATATTGTCAGACTCCAGACCTCAATCAGCTCCAGCCAGCATGGCTTGTGGTCAGGGATGGTGGGAGTGACAATCCAACAACATCTGTAGGGCAATTGGTTCCCACCTCTGATGTAGAGTGGCACAACTCCACATGCCTCCTACAAACTGGGGGTCATTTGGGGTGGTGATGTGTAAATGAGTTAATTCCACACACATGCAACCAGGTAGCCACAGGCCATGGCACTGTTCGCAATTTCAGATGGTCACATGAATAGCCTCAAGGCTGAGTCTGAAAACAGAGAGAGAACTTTGACCAATGACCTCTTTGTCACAGCAATCTTGCCAACAAGATCTTGGCTGCATCTGAGGCTTTCATTCATAACATGATGTTTGTTAAGCTGAAGTTTTTTGGCACTTTTTTTTTTTGGTGGGAACTGTGACTCTTGTTGAGTTCTGAAACTGTAGATCTTCTTTTGCAATTTCAGTGGCATTAAAGTATGCTGTTTGAAGTTAATAATTAGCCCTATGTACGTCCATAGACCTAAATAATGAGGAGAATGGAAATCTAGAAACAATTTGCTATTACTTATGGTAATTATTAAGTGTTTGGAAGAATTTGTCCCAGTTCCATTTAGGTGGATGCACAAGAGAGGGACTGTGCAAGAGACTAACATGTTGCAAAAAATAAATCGTCAAAAAATGCTGGCCTAAAATATTTATTAGCACTCTCAGCTGTGTGGTCACTTGAAGCAAACTAACAGGCTTAATGGGGGGAAATAGTCCACTGTCCCATTTATTGCATGTATTGACAAAAATCTGGCCTTCGTGCACCCACCCTTGACTCAACTAATCATTTTGGAAGGATAACATTGCATAACAAATAATTTGATCAAGTTGTATTAATTTTGATAAACCGTCCATAAAAGTAAGAACACCACAAAGCAATCTTTTTGAGCTTGGCCATGTGGAGATAATTCTTGCTTGCCCTGGACCACCTGTTGGAAGGTTCAAGTCATTTCCAGAGAATGCTGGGTACCATCTGGATGTGGTGATGCCATAAAATAAAATAGAAAGAGAGTGATTTTTGGAACTCTGGTGAGGTGGCTGTTGAAGGTGTGGAAAGGATAGATGATTACAGATATTGCCAGCTGAGTATAGATTAATATAAGCAATCCAGGGATGCCGCTCAACAAGATCAGCCTCAGAAGACCTTCTCTCGATCCCACCGGTTAAAACAGCCAGACTGGTGAGGACCAGAGGGAGGGCCTTTTCAATAGTGGCCCACACCCTGTGGAATTCTCTCCCAAATGATCTCTGCCATGCCCGTTGGATGATGAGCTTCCGCCGGACTTTGAAGACCTGGTTCTTCAGGCAAGCCTTTGGGTTGGGTTTTTATTATTGGGTTCTAATATTTTAACATTTTAATGTTTAATGTATTTTACTTTGTACGTCGCCCAGAGTGGCTGGACAACCAGCCAGATGGGCGACTAATAAATATAATATAATAATAATAATAATCCAAATAGGTATCTAAACAACATTGACAATTGTACGCCATGTGTTCAAATATGGGCAGTGAGATCTTCAGACTACTGAAGATGGGTGGTGGTGTTTGTCCTTCTGGCCTTGCAGTGTAAGGGTGCAATCCAAGACATGTCTACTCAGAAGTGAGCTCCATTGGGTTCAGTGGGACTTACTTCCAGGTAAGTGTGAACTGGATTGCAGCCTTCTTTTCTTTGCCCCCATAAGGCCTCTCAGGATGCACTTTTGTTGTCCATCTGTTAGTCCCCCACACCATGGGAATATAATTTCTAACGAGACTTAGTATATGGTACAGTATGCTTAGTTGCTGCTGGGACATAATGTTTAATATATTTACAGAATTGTCCAGTCCACAGTGGCTATGGGAAAAGTATTGCCCTCCCCCACAGAAGTACCAGGCCTGGATAACAGTGATGGAATATTGGGCTTACACCATGTCAGACTATTTACCCATTTGGCCTACTGTTGCCCACACTGACAGGTAGCATCACTCAGAAAAATCAGGCAGCAGGTTATATGAAAGCCCTCTCTGCAGAGACTCTGAAGAAAATTGGTAGAGGTTGAACTTGGGATCTTTTGCATACAAAGTGTCCTACCAGTGAACTGAGGTCCTTTCTGAAGCTATATCTTTCTGTTTTGCCGGGATGCACATTAATGTTTGCATTTTTTGAAAATTGTCTTAATAGAAGACACTGGGTTGATTCCAACTATCTTTTACTTGAGAGTAGGCCCATTAAAATTAATAGACCTAAGTTAGTCATGTCCATTAATGGCTCTGTTCTGAGTAGGGCTGACAATGGGTACAACCCATTCTGAGGTCGTTGAACGGAAGAATGGCATGTTTAAGTCATTTACAACAATGAATTAAAATAGGAAAATGTTGGTGTCCAAAAGGGGTGGGGCAAAACCATGATCCTGTTAGCACAGTACAGCAACATCCAGAATATGTTTAGCAAGGAGCCTCTCTGTACTAATAGGCAAGATAACCTGGGGGAGGTTGTCTGTCTGTCTCTTCATGCAAACAGCTTCTGGCTTGCTTAAAGTCCCTGTACAGTTTGCCCTCCCTTCTCTCCCCCTCCCTTCTCTCCCCCTCCCTCAACCAAGAAAATGTGTCCCTGGTGAACTGACTGTTTGCTCTCCTCGTCAAACAAAAATGTGATTTGAGTGGAAACCAGACTTTGGAACAGTAGTGTTTCCACATGCAAGAAAAAGGAGAATTCTCCTTTAACTTCTGCAAATACAGCACTGGAGTTTCATTTCTCTGGCTTGGAAAAAACACAGTGCAGTACTATGGCTGTTGCTTCCCCTCCTTTTCTCTCTTTGCCTTCAAGAATAATGCCCCAGGCTTGGGGTAACCACGCAATCCAGTGTTTACACATTACTCTGAACACAAGTACAAGCTGTCTTTACACTCGTGCAACTGCTTGTGTGAAAGAGTGCACACATGTTGATTTGTATAGCTCTAGGTAAACAAACTGTATGCTTGTTGAACGTTAACGTATGAATAACTGTACGAGTGTCCACCGCTGAACTATTTGCATGCCCTGTAGAGAGATTGTGTACTTGTTGAATGTGACCTCTTAATGCCCTCTTGTCTTCGGGCACTGAGCTGTTTGAGTGCGATGTGGGCAGAAGACAGGGGTACAGATTCCTTCCTTACAAGGAGGATTCCTTCCTTACAAGGAGGGATCTGTGAAAGCAGCTGTCTTAGTACTCTGCTCATCTGCTCTCATGGGTTCCTAGCCAGAAGTTACGATAAATGAGCAAATACAGTGCTTAAATGCAGTGTAGTGTATTTGGGTGCTGTTCATGTAGTCCAGGGTGAGGAACCTCAAGGCTGGGCCCTCCAGGCCTCTCTGTCTGGCCCTTGGGACTCTGCCCAGACCACGACCCTTCAGGTCACACACCCCACTGCCCCTGCTTTACGCCCTCTTTTAATGGTTTTTACCTTGCCTGAATGTTTCTCTGAACTGTGATAATACTTCTTCCTTTCCTGGATGGAGAGTGATGTGTGTCTGGCAGTGGCTGTTGGTGGCTCCATGTCAGTGAGGCATTCTGGGAAGGAATCAATTCTGGGAAGCACCCTGGACAGCTTCTTGAAAGTTTAGACTGAAAAGTGGGGCGGATTCCTCTGCCTCACTGAGATGGAGTCTGCATCTGCGTTGGAATTGCTTTGTAATATGTTCTTAAACCTTTTAAAAATGTTTTTAATCTTAGGTGTTTTGAAAGCTTTTTTTAAAGTAACGCTTTTGAAGACGTTTTGTTTTGTTTTAATGTGTTTTAAAGTTTGTTTTTATGATGATTTAATGTTTTTGGTGCTTTTCTTTGCTGCCCTGGGCTCCTGCTGGGAGGAAGGGCGGGATATAATAATAATAATAATAATAATAATAATAATAATAATAATAATAATAATAATAATAATGGAGCCACCAGCTGCTACTGGTGTCTGGCCACACCTACTTTTGCCATGCCCACAGGAAGCACATGCAGCCCCTGGAATATTGCCCAAGAGGAAATGCCCAAGAGAAAGATGGGACTCTGTCTTTGTACAATAAAGCTATAGCCCAGCCAAACAGAAGTTGGTTGCTATACCTGCATCTCTCCATCCAGGGAAGCAAGAGGCACTATTACAGTTCAAGGGCACAATGGAGTGTGTGGAGCCGGGCCATTGAGGAGTGTGGCCTGGGGAGAGTCCTGAGGGCTGGATACAGAAGCCTAGAGGGGTTCCCCATCCAGAAATAGAGAGACCAACCAAAATGGCGGTGATACGTGTGGTTGTCTAGGAGCTTAAGGAAGTGGCAAAGGAGGCAAATAACCCTCCCCAGCCTACTGTTATGTAGGCCTTATGAAGGGCATATTGTCAAATGCTCTGCATTCAATTTGTTTTTAATGTTTTTAAAGGAACTTAATGTGCAACTTCTCTGCATTTTCTTCTTCTACTTCCCCCACTAGGATATGCTCTTCCTCCAGGTCCACTGCCACATAACTATCCCAACACCACGTACACGATAATCCAGCAGCCTCCCACCACGTCTGTTGTAGTTGTCGGCGGCTGCCCAGCTTGCAGGTAACTCTCCTTCTGCTATGTCTTGTCTTTTAATATCGCCCTCGTAGAAATTCACTGATGGTTATATGGATAACTGGCTGGAGTAGGAGAACTGCAGCAAGAAAGCATAGTCTTTTCCCCTCTCCTTAAACACAAAATAGCATTCTGTTCAACTTATAACAGGACACCAGCCTTTCTGGGTCAGTGGGCACATTTGGAATGTTCAGAAATTGCTGTGGGCACCGGCCACCAAATGGCTGTCATTGGAGTGTGTGGCATAATGCAAAATGGCTGCTCCCAATGTTCCTTCTAAGCCCCTGGCCACATCCTTCTGTTGGACAACATACCTGTGTTTACCACATGGCTAGCCTGTTCTCCCACAACTAGCCTGCTGTTCTCAAGTGCAGTGGGGGACAGTTTCCTGTCTCCAGCACTGAAGGAAGATTCAGGTGCCCTTCTAGTCTGCTTCTATACATGGAATGGTAGCATCCTTTGCATCAAACAGCAAAATATGCTTCATCTCTGGCAGCAAAATGTGTTGGACCAGTTTTGCAACTAGCATTTGGAGCTGATCAAGCATAGGTCTGCCAGCCAGGTTTGAAACTGCGAATTGCAGCTGAATTATTGTTGCTGCGTTTTTAAATCCTGGAGTTGAATGTCCTGCTCCCCCCTCCCCAAACCTAAGTAAATGTAATGATCTAAGGCAGGTGTCATGGGCCCAGCAGAGTGTTCCTGGGGTGATCAGGAAGAGGAGGAGGAGGAGATCTGGCACACAGGGGTCTCAGCATTTTAGACAGTGACAGCTCCCCACCTGCCTGACAATGAGCCGACCCCTGTTCCTCCTCTCCCTTTTTGCCCCAGCTGCTGCTGCTACTACCTTCGATTGAAGGGGGGGAATCGGAGCCTTGACCAGACACACTGTCTGAGGAAGGTTTGCTAGACCTGCCTCCGCCCTCATTACCAAGGATGTGCCAGCAGATGCACTGACAGGCACAATCAGCGCCCACTCCTGTAGGAGTGCCCGCTTGCTAACTCAGTCCCATTCAGAGAGACCTTCACCATGCAAATAGAGAGCCCGCCTGGAACCTTTTTAAGGAGTCTTGAGGGGTGTGTCTAGTTGCTGCAACAACATCTTAGCTCGAGTAGTCATGCTTTGTACTGCTTTGTAGAGAGACAGATTTCCGTGTAACCTGTAAACTGATTTATGAAACGCTCTAAGCTGAAATTCCACATTAAACATGGGTCCATCCGCCTCTGCTAGCGGATATCATAGGGGAAATCCCTCCTGTTTTCAGTACTATCTGCTGTGTCGATAGGAACTCAGATGGCAGTACTCTGAGCCTTGCCAGACAACTGTGGGACGGATAGGATGCTCCCTCCCGCTCCATGTCACTTGAGTTCTGGGGAAATCCTAGAGTTCAATAAAAGCACTTTGTGGGGCGGGGTGAGAATCATTTCAATAAGAAGATAGTGATAGTAGTTGCACTTCTCTGAGAGACAGGTTTGCACACCAGTGAGTCTGAGTCTGAATCCAACAGGGTTGTCCAGGACAACTGGGATGAGAAACCTGTGGCTCTCCAGATGTTGGGAGTAAGAGTCTGCAACATGTCTAGGACCAGAGGTTCCCCACCCCTGCCTTAATGGTTGTGCCCAAGCTACTTAGCAAGCAGGTTCCACCTTGCAAAGGTCATGACTTTAATTGGCTTATTCATTAGTAGTGGTGAAAAGCAAGGTCAAAGCTTTTTTTGAGACTGTAAGGGAAAAGCTAGTCAGGACTGGAATATTCACCATAGTGATAAGTTAATCACATTTGGTGGTTATATTGTTATTTTTAAATGTTTTATCCCATCTTCTGATTTTATGTCTCCACTGTGGCTAATAGAATTGGATACTAAAAATAACTACTCTGCAGTTAAATTATTGCACATATTGCTGTTCGGAGCAGAAGCAAGAAAGGGCATATTTTGGGCCAATCCAAAGACTTGTGGAAGAGGACCAACCTGATCTGATGTCTAAGAGCTAATAAGGGAAAAGTAAGAGTTAAGCAGAAACTGATGGGTGGATGGCAAAGGCAGATGGATCTTAGCTACCCTAAGAGGTGTTGTCCTTTTGCCCATCACTAGAAGACTTTCAGATATTGAAGCTGAGAGGGCAGCTGAAACAAGTCAGTCTATTTAGAATTTTAACAGGACAGTGTGGTGTTCGGAGTGAACTGTAAGGCTGGGAGGATTGACAGCAACCTTTGTGAAGTTTGTGGAGTGGAGGATACAGCTGATCTAGGTAATATGGGCCCCCTTGAGTTATAGGGATGAAAAAGAGCCTCTCCTTCAAAATATTTAATAATTTGAGCATTGCAAATTTGTCTTTGGAGTCTGACTTTCAAGACAAAAATCTTTGGGGCTCAGTGCTGGAGACCCTGTGAAAGTTTTTGAGAGATGCAAGGCTTTATGAGTGAATGTTAGTGAGGTGTAATAACACTATGGTCAGTAGGTGGAGGTAATAGGACCTTTCCTCTGGCTTTGTAACACCACTGAACTCCAAAGAGAAAAAGTAAGGCTAATGCCCCTAGGGGAGGGGTTGCTTTGGTGCCACCACAGAGAAGAGTTGATTTGATTTAAATCACTTCTCTGAAAGACTCAGTTTTAATTATTTAAATCACAGTTTAAATCATTAGTGAGGAAGATTCTATTTAATCATCCTTTTTATCAGAAGTACATTATTGTTTAATATCACCTTAATACTTATTCAGAGATGTAGGTTTTATTAGGATACACACTAAGCGATTATACTGAATTGTTTCAAGTTAATTTTCATCAAAAATGAGATGATAATTTGGTCATTTTAGTACTAAAGCTGAAGGAATGAATTAATTAAATAATGATGATATTCTTGTAATGATGTGCCGGAATCACCACCACCAAATAGACTTTTAAATTGTACTAATAAGATGTTTTATTCTTCTGGTTAGTTTTTTTTTCTTCAACAAACAACATCATTAGCAAAACATGCATATGGTTTTTTGAATGGTTAACTATTTCAGTTTTTAGATAAAGGTACAGTTCTTCAAAAAATAATTTTTTGACAATTTCAACCAAGTCAACACGAGAAACTTAAAATATTGGGTGGTACAGTTCATTGTCTGGAATACAAGCTTTCTTGCTTTTTCAGTTCCAAACTTATTTCTCAATTTAGAATGAAAGTCTAAAGGAAGAAAAAATTCTCTCTATACTTGCAGAAGAGGCTGCTGCTATAAAGAGCTGGAATACCACTTCAGCTGTCTCTTCCTTGTTCAGATCGACTCCATCTCCCCAAGTTCTCTATTCATTGACCTTCTCTCTTTGCACTTAGAGAGAGGCAAGGCCTTGAGAGAGAAAGACAGAGTGTGTACTTCATGTACACCACATGCAGAATAGGACTGATCAGGTTATCTCCCATTTCCATAAACTGCTGTTAACATATACCTAGAATATAATTGGAAGTTGTATAATTAGTATTCATGATGATATCTTTGACCTAGGCTCTTTTTTTACTAATTATTTTAAGAAAATTTTGATCTTCGACATTTTAGTCTGATTTAAATAAAAAAAAATCTGATGTAGATTTTAAAAAATCCATTTTTTTTTAAAAATCACTGATTTTTATCAACCCTGCCATTGGTCCATCTAGCTCAGTATTATCTGCCCCAAATATGGGGAGCTTGTGGCCCTTTAGATGTTGCTGAACAACTCCTCCCATCATCCCTGGCCATCGGCCATGCTTGCTGGAGCTGATGAGAGTTGTAGTTCACCAACATCTGGAGGGCCAAAGGTTCCCCACGCCTGCTCTACACTGACTGGTAGCGACTCTCCAGGGTTTTGGGAAGGGGGTCTCTTCCCAGGTCTGGAGATGACTTTCTCCTGGGACTTTCTGCATGCAAGCAGTTGCGCTACCACAGAGCCACAGCCCTTCCCCAGCTGCCAGGAACAGGAGGGTGGAGAGAAGAGGGAAAACTGAAATGGATAGAATGATAGGAGGATGGAATGGGCAGTCCGCTGCCTGCCAGAGGAGGCTGGTGCAGTAGGGCAAATGGGGCGTTGCTCCACCAACTTCAGTCTGAACATTGCCTGCCCTTAGCTGCTTGCCTTCTCACATGCATCTAGTCCAGGGGGTGGCACTGCCTGTTGGTTTCCCTTGCCCTAGTCTCAGTGTTGTTATAGAACTCAGCAGGGAGGGGGAGGAAGGGAGCAAAAGTAGAACAAGTTGTCATTGGCTCTGGTTCCACCTACTGTTGGGCTCCCTGCCTTCCACCATACCAGTCTCTGTGGGCAGCATCCACCACTGCTGCTGCCATCATGTGGTCCCTGACAGGTCCACTCCTGTACCCGGAATGCAGTCCTCGATAGAAAAGCATTCCCCATCTTTGGTGTATGAGATGCTAACTCTGGAACTCTTTATAGTGGCTGCCAAAGGACAACTAACTTTTGATAAAAGATGTTGTTGACGAGTATTTTTAAAATCCCAATAGTTCTTCAATTAGCAGCAGCAGGGCAGCTTAAATGAGAGTCCCTGCTTGTGGTATAAATAAACTTTGTCTATTTCTGGATCATCTAGCAGTGACATCGCTTTAAGCCACAGGGAAGCTGCTTAAGTTCTCTGGGCCGACTCTTACTTTATAGCTAAGATTAGCCTGCCTTTACATGGAGCATGTTACTGACCACTTCCTGACTTCCCCCTCCCTGGTTATCTGATCTTAAAAAATACCTTCCACAAAGAAAAACTGTGTGGTGGTATTGTTTCTGTAACTTTTAAATGTATTTTGTACATGTACATGTACTGCGGGCTTCCCCCAGGCACCTGGTTGGCCACTGTGAGAACAGGATGCTGGACTAGATGGGCCACTGGCCTGATCCAGCAGGCTCTTCTTATGTTCTTATGTTCTTATGTTCTTATGTAGCAATGAGCTAAGGCAGGACAAATGCAACCAATGACTGCTGAACATCATGACCAGTTGGCAGTACTCTTATGGCTAGGCATTAGCCTAGACCAGCCTTTGACAATCTGGTGCCCTCCAGGTGTTTTGGACTACAACTCCCATCACCCCTGGCCAGCATAATTGTAGGATGCTGGGGCTGATGAGAGCCTTGCTGTGTTGGCTGGGGCTAATGGGAAGTGTAGCCCAAAGCACCTGGAGGGTACTAGGTAGATGAAGACTGACTTAGCCCCCAAATGCATTATACATTTCAAGCAATTAAACAGTCATGGTTTCCCCCAAAGAATCCTGGGAGCTGTTGTTTGTTAAGGGTGCTGAGAGTTTTTAGGAGACCTCTTCCCCTCACAGCTACAATTTTCAGAGCAGTTTCACAATCAATTCCTTTTCCAAAGGAAGTTTGGAGATTCTACCTCTTTGAGGGGAATTCTTCTTTGAGAGTAGTGCTCCCTGTTTCCTCCCCATGGGCAGCATGAATGGAATAAGCAAAGTGAGTATTCACTAATAGGCAAAAAACCTTGCAGTTTAAGAACATCCGTATTTCTATCAAACTTTAAAAAGTAGGGAAATTGGGCAGCTATAATGAATGCACCAGGGGAGCAGGAGACCTGACCTCTCTGAGATATTGTACTGCCCTACAAATTTGTAAAAATGCAGAGACGGGGTCCGGACGGTTTCCGCTTCCGGTTAGACACATTCCTTGTACGCTCAGCTTTTGTCAAAGGATTTACAATTTACTTTGACCTTTGAAATCTTCTTACTCATGAAGTTTTGGCTGAAAGTCTCCACAGTAGATGTATTTTCATCTGTGGTTTTTTTACTTTACTCTGCACAGCTGATAAGAAGGCTTTAATCGCAAGGGCGAAACCGCCATTACTTCTCCACGACTGACATAGGTTTTATCCAGTCAGTCAGTTAAAACAACGTTAATTCTGTGAAAACTGATTATCAGTGTCATCTTTTAACAGCCCTTGGAAATAGGGAGTTCTGACGGCTTACAACTCAGTTAAAGCCTCTTGGCATTTGATTAATAGCATTTTTTCAGCAGAAGCAGTGAGAGTGGCAATGGATGGAGATTTTCCAAGGAGCAAAAAGCAAACAAAAATTACGAACTACTTCTTTTATGCACAGGATTCTTTGCACGTATCTTCACTCCCTTCTAAAGACTCAGCAAGTAACCTCCCCCCCCCCACAGATGCATGAATGGAACTTAGAACAACCTTTCTCAGTGGAAGCATATGTTGCTAATGTAGCTGCAAAATCTTTGGCAGAGGAACTATTAGATGCTGGATTCAACTGCATGTCAAGTACAGACCTTGAGAGCTCAACCACTGAAATGATAACTATTGACTCTGCCCATGATTCACAGAGGCAACTACCAACACCGACAGAATTACAATTTCAAACCCCTATCCCCATTTCGGCATCTAAGACCTCTACTTCTGGCTGGCCAGCCGCACTGTTTGAAGAACTGAGTTTGGTGAAAGGATTTCTTGCAGAAACAAACAGTTCACTCACCACCTTGGTGGAATCATTTGGCGTTTACCTGTTGCAGGAGTCGGAAGAACAGAGAGTCTCGGCAACTTCGTTATTCACCAGGACGCAACAGGAACTGGAATCAAAAGGTGCAAGCAACACAAAGAAAAACAAGAACAAATTAACAAAGAAATTTTTAATGGCTGGGAAACAAAAACAAAAGTTAAAGACTAAGAAATCAAAGAACCTTAAAGGTATCAAAACTTCTTCTACTAACAAAATGAATTTTAAGCCACTGTTCAAGCTCCTTGATACTCAGAAGCCCAACTCTTCCCATAGGAAACAATTCCAGACCAACCCCAAGCGCACCTCCACCCTACAAAAAAAACAGTGATCATTTAACACAGAGGACTAAACATGCCAATTTGGATTTACAAAACAGGGATGATCAAACCAACACCCTATCAACATCGACACAATCGAATACAAGGACCTTCACCATTAACACTCAAAGTTATCCCTGGAACTTAGTTTTACAAACGGACCAAGTAGTAATGACATATAATCAAAGGTACTTGGCACGTTGCCCTCCATTTCCAAGCATTCCATTTTTTGACAAATGTTTTGCTCGTTTGCTGCAACCTCCATACAGCACAAGTTACATCAAGTCCCTGGTTAATGTATCTTCTGATACCAGCTATCCCCGTCTGATTGTTACCCTGCATTCGCCAAGAATTGCTAATCAGATTTATTACAGACGGGAGAATTTTATGAACTTTGGCATAACAATACAAAGATATTACATTAACTCTGCTTCTCCCTCACCTTTAGTTACATTTAACACTCAATCCTTTAATGAGTCTTTTGCGGAGTCTCCGTCTATCTCTCCCTATGACAGTCCAGTGTCTCTTTTATAGCTCAGCCCACAACTGGAAACCAATACAAATGCTTCTCCCTTCCGGTCACAATCCTTATCAGTTCTATTGCACGATCTGGAACCGAAGGAACAACAACTTAAGGACTTATACTCCCAACTCCCATTCACAGAACACACGTTAATAATAAATAAATTACACAATTTAATTCTCCGTCTGAAGGATATGAAAGTCAATGAGAGTCTGTTGGAATATCAGCCCAATCCTACCCTTAGTGCTATGGCACATTCTCCTGTTAAACCATTTAAAACGAAGAACCCGACTATTACATCTGCTAACTCCAATGTAGCAATATTTTCAGATTACACTGGTTCTTTAAACCGTATAGAGGCATTACAGTGACATTCTTCTCACAAAATAACTCCACCTTGTGGCCTCACAACTACTTCAACTCTATCTAAAACCTGTAGCAACCGAAAAACACCACTGACTCAGACGCCTCTGCAGCTTATATCATGGAATATAGCAGGGTGGAACAACAAATCAAATAATTCTGAAATGTCCGTTTACTTACATCAATACGATGTAATTTTTCTTCAGGAGACTTGGTACATTCACAATCTATACATGGACGGTTACTATACTGCAGATCTTCCAGCTGAGCCACCCAATGGGAACAGTAAAGGCAGAGCTAAAGGCTTAGCAATCTTAATTTCCACTGCCCTGACCGCACACCTGGAAAGTATCAGTCCATGTAAGAATGTTGCTATGTCTCTTTTGTTGTCATTGCACACTTCAGATTTGTTACTAATCAATGTTTACATTCCTCCTTCAATTACTAGGGCAGACACCGATAAAAAGTGGGATGAATTAGAGGCTTATATAACGGAACTGGAGGCCGGATTTCCTAAAGCTTCTTTAATAATAATGGGAGATTTTAATGCTAGAATTGGCCCCAACAATGACACCCTTATGGCCTCGAAACTGTGGGGAGGTGAGGATAATGAACACTTTGCTCATCAAACTGATAGGGTCTCTAAAGACCTTAGGGTGAACTACCCCGGCATATGCTTAACACGTCTAACCGGGAGTCGGAATCTTGACATCCTTAATGGACTAAAACCTTGGGACGCATGTGCTGAATATACTTTCATCTCCAACAGAGGAGGTAGCGTTATCGACTACATAATAATTTCCCACCATTTATTGAAGGACGTTGTAAATTTCTGTCGGCCTAAGACAAGATAGTGACCATCTTCCGCTAACTCTTTCAATTCAGCTAAAGGAGTCAACTAGATTACTAATGAAGCACCAAGCGAAAATCCAGCCAACCCAGCACTCATACAAAAGATTAAAATGGACACCTCAAATAGCCTCTAAGATAGCTGCTGTTATTGCCCTACCCTCGGTTAAACTTATACAGGAGCATTTAGGAAACACCACTAATATCTTAACAGCCTTAAGTATTTATGAATCATTGATAGAGATTTTAAATCCGTTATTAGTTCCCAACCTGAATAACCATAGGTATAACTCAAGATCTGGCCTCCCAAATTGGTTTGATCAAGATTGCAGTAATGCCAAGAGGGAACTTAAACAGGTTTATTTACATTACCGACAAAGTAATGCTAGTAGCCTCCCCACTGAATATTACATCGCTAAAAAGAACTATAAGACAATAATAGCCAAAAAAAAAGGACAAGCACAACTGGAGGACTGGGAATCCTTAGTGCTGGCCTCTAAGTCCAATAATTCAAAAAGATTTTGGTCTATCATTAATGGTATATCGAGGCCTGTAAACTCTACTCCATGTAACATCCCAGCTTATATATGGGAGCAATATTACACAGCTATTCAACAAGATACTAGCCACGCCTCTCCATATTATCCTTTCAATTTTGACTTTTCTAACACACCACTGTGGACTCCTGTCTCCCAGGAAGAAATAACTGAACTAATCTCTAAACTAAAAGCTGCAAAGGCACCTGACAATGATAATATACCCCCTGAGTTACTGAAGAATCATCATGAATGGTGGGCCCCTATACTGGCTAATTTATTTACTTTTATTAACAACACTGGCTTAATCCCTCAAGCCTGGCGGGAAGCCATAATTGTCCCTATTTATAAAAAAGGCCCTAGAGATGACCCCAATAATTATCGACCAATTAGTCTCCTCTCGATAATAGGGAAATTATATGCCAGCTATTTGAAAAATAAACTCTGTTCCTGGATAGAGGACATTTTAGGATGGGAACAATCAGGATTTAGGGCTGGACGTTCTGTCTTAGATCACTGTATTCTATTATATCACATAGCAGAAAAATATAGGAACCAGGTGGGAAGCGGACTATATACAGCTTTCGTAGATTTAAAATCCGCCTTCAATTCCATATCCAGAGAAATACTGTGGATGAAAATGGCAAAGACCACAATAGAGAAAAGACTACTACTTCTTATCTCATACATACATCTGAACACCTCCCTTCGAGTTCGATGTGGTTGAGATGCGGAACTGACCAATTCCATTCTTACAACGAAAGGGGTTAGACAGGGTTGTGTATTGGCCCCCTTACTTTTTAACCTTTTTTTGAATTATCTAAAATCTAGATGTCTTTCCCAAGATTTGCATTCACCTAAAATCAGTAAGCACAGATGTCCCGTCCTGCTTTATGCTGACGATGCAGCTCTTCTATCTTATTCTAAAGTAGGACTCAAACGCCTGATGAGGACCTTCATGTCCTACTGCCTGGAGAATCACTTAATTATCAACTTTAATAAAACCAAAATTGTAGTTTTTTCAAAGTGCCATAAACTTTCTGAGTGGACAATTAACGGACAATCAATTGCTCAAGTCTCCTCATATAAATACCTAGGCATTATGTTTCATTATGCCCTATCTTGGGCCCCACATATTTGTGCGGCGGTGAGGACCGCTCGTACCACGACAAAGAACATCTTACAATATTTTTATATTAAAGGTGGGCAATATATCCCTGCAGCTTTACAAGTCTTCAAATCTAAGATTACCCCCCCCCCAATTACTATTCGGTGCCCCTCTTTGGATCTCAGCCTATAAACCCTCTGTTGAGGCGGTTTTTTCAATCTTTCTTAGACGAATCTTTGGGATGCCAAGATGTGTCCCGAATGCTGCCCTTAGATTGGAAGCTTCTGTACCATCCATTGAATGCCAAGCCTGGGCATATGCCTTCAATTACTGGACTAAACTTTCCTATAATTGTCTCCCTGGGTATTTACAATTCCTTTGGGAAGATCTATATTACTCTCAATGGATGAAAGCCTTCCAAGTTAAGCTCCCACAATTAGGCTTCTCTTTAGAACAACTAACCTCACTAGAATTCAATGTAGCCAGATATTCCGTTCGAACTAGACTCATAGATATAGACCGTCAAAATTCAATAGCAGCAGCTTCTAAAACCTGTTCACCTTTATATCACAAACTGAGTTTAGACCCATTTAAACATGCTATATATCTTGATCACCTAACAATTCCCAAATTTCGCTGTGCTTTTGCAAAAGCTAGATTCAACTGTCTGTCCTCGGCAATAATGGAAGGTAGATATCGGGGAACTCCTTACGATCAATGCTTTTGCCAGTGCAAAACGAGGGCACTAGAAACTCCCACGTTTTCTTTGTCTGTCCATTATATCAACAGGAAAGATATAAATACATTATCCCAATTATATCGAAATACCCCAATTTATCCCCTGAATGTCTGTTATCCTGTCTTCTGGATGGTTCAAATAGAGCCCAAACTGTGGGGGTGGCTAAATTTGTTTATGCAGCACAATATAAGCGTTCAAAAATTGTTTGATACCTCACTGAGAGACCTCTAATTTTATATTTATATTTTTATGTTCTTATGTATTATAATTAATTTTTATTTTACCCATTTTAGCCATTTTATGTATATGCCGTGCTACTGTAACTATTATTTGGATGGGTCTATGACCGTAATAAACTTATTGTATTGTATTGTAAAAATGCAAACACAATTTGGGTTGGTCTTTCACTGTCCAGTCCACTTCCTATGCAGCTTGGAAGAATTTGATAACATGTGCCACTGAGCATATGGTGAGTGGTGGTAACACCTGCCATCTCCAGAGATGGAGAATTACATTTTTGTATGTTTGTTGGTGTTCTTCTTACTTTGCTTCTTTTCTGTGTTATTACTGTTTCTACAGAGAATCTAACCTAGAAGATTATATTTCTCTCATTATTCATCCTAGAAATCTGTGTCCAATTTATTTTCATTAATTTTAAAGCCTTTGTATTGGTCAATGTCATATGATGGTGAAGACAGCCTTTTTTGTTTCAAACTGGAAGTTATGCTCTATTTCTATTTTGGGTGCATTAACAGTTGAATCTGAAACTGCAGTTTGATGTAAAATCAGATTGATTACAATATGTTGCTACATAAGCAATGACTCTAGCTGTTGGAAAAAACAAACATGGCCTGCTCAAGATGCATGTTTCTAGCCTGCTATGCTTAAACCTCACATATTCACAGAAATAGAAGCAAAAGAAAATGATTTACTATAGGAAACATCACTAAAATTACAAAGTAAATCAAACATATTTAAAGTGCCTAGCTGAACTATATAAATTGTTTTAATATTGTTGCTTCCTCCCTGCTAAAACAAGATCAGCACAGCACGTCTTGTTTCTGTTATTTGGGCTGATTGCAGGTGTTGCCACCACTTACCATATGCTCAGAGGCACCTGTTACCAAATTTTTCCAAGCTACACAGGAAGTAGATAGGACTATGAAAGACCAACCTAAATTGTGTTTGCTCATCAAAAGTGCCAGAGGGGGACTGTCCGAGTGGGTGAGGGGAGTGGTTAATGCCTCTTTACAACAAGGCAGAATTCCATCGTGCCTAAAAGAGGCAGTTGTACGGCCTTCGTTGAAAAAGCCCTCCCTGGATCCCTCCATAATGGGAAATTATCGGCCAGTCTCCAACATTCCATTTTTGGGCAAGGTAATAGAGCGTGTGGTGGCCGCCCAGCTCCAGAGATTCTTGGATGAAATGGATTATCTGGATCTATTTCAGGCTGGTTTCAGGCCTGGTTACGGAACAGAGACAGCTTTGGTCGCCTCGGTGGATGACCTTCGCAGAGAGCTGGACAGGTGGAGTGTGTCCCTGTTAGTTCTACTGGACCTCTCAGCGGCTTTCGATACCATCGACCATGGTATCCTTCTGGACCGCCTTGCTGGGATGGGACTTGGGGGCACCGTGTTACAATGGCTCCATTCCTTTCTGGAGGGACAAACTCAGAAGGTGGTGCTGGGGGACTCCTGTTTGACTCCTTGGCCGTTGTCCTATAGGGTCCCTCAGGGTTCAGTTTTGTCCCCCATGTTATTTAACATCTATATGAAACCGGTGGGAGAGGTTGTCCGAGGGTTTGGGGTTTGGTGCCATCAGTATGCGGACGACACCCAACTCTATTTCTCCTTTCCACCTAAAGCCAAGGAAGCTGTCCTGGTCCTGAACCAGTGCCTGGCATCAGTGATGGACTGGATGAGGGCAAACAAATTGAAACTAAATCCAGACAAGACAGCGGTGCTCCTGGTCAGTTGAAGGGCAGATCAGGGAATAGGGATTCAGCCTGTGCTGGATGGGGTTACACTTCCCCTGAAGACACAGGTTCACAGTTTGGGTGTGATCCTGGACTCAGCTCTGGAGGCCCAGGTCTTGGCTGTGGCCAGGAGTGCCTTTGCCCAGTTAAGACTAGTGCGTCAGCTGCGCCCGTTCCTGGAAATGCCTGATTTGACTATGGTGATACATGCCTTAGTTACATCCCGTTTAGACTACTATAACGCGCTCTACGTGGGGCTGCCTTTGAAGACTGTTCGGAAACTTAAACTGGTACAAAGAGCTGCAGCCAGAGTATTAACAGGGGCTGGTTACAGGGACCATACAACTCCCTTGTTACAACAGCTCCACTGGCTGCCAGTTTGTTTCCGGTCACAATTCAAAGTGCTGGTTTTGACCTTTAAAGCTCTATACGGCCCAGGTCCAGGCTATTTGTCAGACCGTATCTCCCTATACGAGCCTGCCCGGGCCCTGATATCTTCAGGAGAGGCCCTTCTCTCAGTCCCAACACCCTCGCAAGTGCGATTGGTGGGGACGCGAGATAGGGCCCTCTTGGTGGCTGCTCCTAGGTTCTGGAACTCCCTTCCTAGGGAGGCACGAATGGCTCCCTCCTTGCCATCCTTCCATCGGCAAGTAAATACTTTTTTATTCCGACAGGCTTTTGGGATAGAAAGTGTTTAGGATTGGGCTTTACAAGGCTTGTTTTATTGTTTTATATTATTATTTGTATTATTTTAAATTGTTTTTAGATTTTTAAGTGCCTTTTACGGTTTTAAGGTTTAATTGTATTTTAATTGTATGTTTTTCTATGTTTTTAACTACATTCTATTTGTAAGCCGCCCTGAGTTCCAGTTTGGAAAAAGGGCGGGGTAAAAATAAAGTTTCAATTCAATTCAATTTCAATTCATTTTGACAGATTTGTAGGGCAGTACAACATCTCAGAGAGGAGGTCAGATCTCCTGCTCCCCCGGTGCATTCACTATAGCTGCCCAGTTTCCATGCTTTTAGAAGTTTGATAGAAATATCTGTTGGCTATAGGGACATTCTTAAACCAAAAGATTTTTTGCCTATTAGTGAATTTCTCTGCTTTTTAGGTAGAGGAGGGGGTTAAGAAATATGATCCTGTGCAAGTTTGCTGAGAATGGATCGATCATTTGCATGCTTATTGAGTTCAGTGGGATTTACCGCCCTGCAATCATGCTTAAGATAGGTGAAACTGACCACAGGGGAAGGGGAGGAAAGGGGCAAAAGGGAGGTGATGGGAGGGAGGAGGAGGGGAGGGCAACCATGCTTAAGAGAGGTAAAACTGACGATGGGGAGTGGGCAGGGGGGTGGAAGAAGGAGGACTGGAGGAGAGGAAGAAGAGGGAAGGAAGGGAGAGGAGAAGGGAAGGACGGGAAAGGCAGGTCTGATCATTTGCATGCTTACTGAGTTCAATGGAATTCACTCCCATGCAATCATGCTTAGGATAGGTAAAACTGACAATGGGGGAGGGGAAGAAGGGGGGATTGGAAGGGGAGGGGGAGGGGAAGGGAGGGATGAAGGAAGAGGGAGGGAAGGGGCAAGAGGGAGGGAGGAGGAGGGGAGGGCATTTTTGATCATATGCATGCTTTTTGAGTTCAGTGAGATTTACTCCTGTGCAATCATTCTTAGGATAGGTGAAACTGTCTTGGGGGAGGGGGGAGGAGGAGGGCAGGAAGGGGGGAGGGGAGGAGATTGGGTGGGAGGGCACTGGGCAGAGGGGAAGCTCCTTTCCTTTCCAAAAGGAAAACATTTTGAACGGTATCATTCTTTTTCAGGGTTTCCCCCAACTTTTTATTCTACAGCAGGCACATGTAGCCTCTCACCCAAATTTAAACCAGAGTTGTCCCTGGCCACATCCACACTAGACCTTTATTTAGACAGTCATGACTTCTCCCATAGAATCCTGGGAAGTGTAGTTAGTGAAGGGTGCTGAGATTTGCTAGAGATGCCCTGTTCCCCTCACAGAGCTACAATCAGAGTGCTTCCTGCAACTTGAGCCCATTATTCCGTGTCCTGCACTCTGGGATGATTGAGAAGAGATCCCGGCCCTCCTCTATGTGACAACCTTTCGTGTACTTGAAGAGTGCTATCATATCTCCCCTCAGTCTTCTCTTCTCCAGGCTAAACATGCCCAGTTCTTTCAGTCTCTCCTCATAGGGCTTGGTTTCTAGTCCCCTGATCATCCTTGTTGCCCTCCTCTGAACCTGTTCCAGTTTGTCTGCATCCTTCTTGAAGTGCGGAGACCAGAACTGGACGCAGTATCCAAGATGAGGCCTAACCAGTGCTGAACAGAGGGGAACTAATACCTCACACGATTTGGAAACTATACTTTTGTTAATGCAGCCTAATATAGCATTTGCCTTTTTTGCAGCCACATCACACTGTTCGCTCATATTCAGCTTGTGATCAACGACAGTGTCAAGATCCTTTTCGCATGTCATATTGCTGAGCCAAGTATCCCCCATCTTATAACTGTGCATTTGGTTTCTTTTTCCTAAGTGTAGAACTTTGCATTTATCCCTGTTGAATTTCATTCTGTTTTCAGCCCAATGCTCCAGTCTATCAAGGTCCCTTTGAATTTTGTTTCTGCCTTCTACGGTATTAGCTGTGTCCCCCAATTTTGTATCATCTGCAGATTTGATAAGCATGCTCTGTACCTCCTCATCCAAGTCGTTAATAAAAATGTTGAAGAGCACTGGGCCCAGGACCGAGCCCTGTGGTACCCCACTTGTTACTTCCACCCAGTTTGAGAAGGAGCCATTGATAAGTACTCTTTGAGTACGATTCTGGAGCCAACTGTGGATCCACCTGATAGTTGTTCCATCCAGCCCACATTTAGCTGGCTTGCTAATCAGAATATCATGGGGCACTTTGTCAAAAGCTTTGCTGAAGTCCAGATATATTATGTCCACAGCATTCCCACAGTCTACAAGGGAGGTTACCCGGTCAAAAAATGAGATAAGATTAGTTTGGCAGGATTTGTTCTTCATAAATCAGTGTTGGCTCCTAGTAATCACTGCATTGTTTTCAAGGTGCTTACAGATATTCTGCTCCAGAGTTTTTCCAGGGATTGATATTAGGCTGACTGGTCTGTAGTTCCCTGGTTCCTCCTTTCTGCCCTTTTTGAAGATAGGGACAACATTAGCTCTCCTCCAATCATCCGGCACATCACCAGTCTTCCACGATTTTGCAAAGATAATGGACAGAGGTTCTGAGAGTTCTTCAGCCAGTTGCTTCAATCCTCTAGGATGCAGTTTATCAGGCCCTGCCGATTTGAACTCCTTCAAAGTGATTAGGTATTCCTTGACCGTTTGTCTATCAATCTTAAGCTCCAATCCTGTCCCTTCTACTTCATATTTCCCGGGAGGGTCATAGACCTTTTTTGGGGGGAGAAGACTGACCCAAAGTAGGAATTGAGTGTTTCTGCCTTTTCTTTGTCATCTGTTATCATTTTGCCATCCTCATTGAGTAGTTGTGCCACAATTTTTTTTCTTTGTCTTTTACTCTGGATGTACCTGAAGAAAGCTTTTTTGTTGCTTTTAGCATCCCTCGCTAACCTCAGCTCATTCTTAGCTTTAACCTTCCTGACACCATCCCTGCAATTCTGTGATACCTGCCTGTACTCTCCCTTTGTGGCCTGGCCTTCTTTCCACTTCCTGCATGTGTCTTGTTTTGTTTTCAGGTCATCTCTAAGCAATTTGTGAAGCCACATTGGCTTCTTCTGCTGTCTTCCCCCTTTTTTCCTTGTTGGAATTACTCCATCTGGGTAAGATGGTTGAGCAGGTGGTGTCGAACCAGCTACAAGCATATTTAGAGGAAGCGGATTACCTTGACCCATTTCAATCAGCTTTCAGACCCAGACACCGGACAGAAACAGCTTTGGTTGCTTTGGTGGACGATATGAGAAGGGCACTGGACAGAGGTGAATATACTCTCCTTCTTCTCCTTGATCTCTCAGCGGCCTTTGACACCATTGATCACGGTATCCCTTTGGATCGCCTAGAGAGGTTAGGTATAGGAGGCATTGTACTTCGGTGGTTCCGTTCATTCCTCTCTGGGAGATACCAGAGAGTGGCGTTGGGAGAAGAGGCTTCTGTTCCTTGGCCTCTCACTTGTGGGGTGCCGCAGGGCTCTATCCTTTCCCCAGTGTTATTCAACATCTATATAAAGCCGCTGGGTGATATCATTAGGAGATCTGGCCTGCAGTGCCATCAATATGCGGATGATATACAGATTTAAATCCTCACAGCTGGTGGCAATAGAAACTTTATCCAAGGGCCTGGAGTCGGTGAGTGACTGGATGGGCAGGAATAAGCTGAATCCTGACAAAACTGAGGTTCTGCTGGTGGGAGACAAGGGAAGATTGGAGATCACTGACCTGGTGCTCAACGGAGTACATCTGTCCCTGAAAGACCAGGTCTGTAGTCTGGGGGTCATTCTTGACTCTCAGCTATCTATGGAGGCTCAGGTTTCTGCCGTAAATCAGGCGGCGTTATATCAACTCCATCTGATTTGTAGGATACGCCCCTACCTCCCCAGTCATTTGCTCCCTTCTGTGGTACATACTTTGGTTTCTTCTCGCCTAGACTATTGTAATGCACTATATGTGGGACTACCTTTGAAAACAGTCCGGAAGTTGCAACTGGTGCAGAATGTAGCGGCTTGCCTGAGTAAAGGCAGCCGCCGCTGAGATCATATCACTCCAGTCCTCAGGGAGCTGCACTGGTTGCCAGTGGTCACCCGGGCCAAATTCAAGGTATTGACTTTAACTTTTAAGACCCTATATGATGCTGGCCCAGTCTACCTAAAAGAACTCCCTCAATATCACCAGGGGGGCCATTTATCAAGATTGACCACCAAAGGCCTACTTGATATCCCACCAGTTAAAGCAGCTAGACTGGAGAGGACTAGGGCGAGAGCCTTTTCAGTTGTGGCCCCCATCTTACAGAATTCTTTACCAGTTGACCTTTGCCAGGCCCCTTCTCTGATGTGCTTCTGCCGGGCCTTGAAGACGTGGCTCTTCAATCAGGCTGTCGAGGTGGGCTAGGTTTTATCAGGTTTGGCAGTTATTAGTTGTGATTTTTAACCTTTCTGTATATGCTTTTATATTGAGTGTACTATATATTTTCTTACTGTATGTTGCCCAGAGTGGAGGGTCAACCTGCCAGATGGGCGTCTAATAAATAAATCAAACAAACAAACAAACAAACAAATCAATAAATAAAGAAATAAATTGCCATTGTGCTTTTAGAATTTCCTTTTTTTAGAAACTCCCACCCATCTTGGACTCCTTTTCTTATTAGGGTTGCTTGCCATGGAACCATACTTACAATTGTTCTGGGTTTATTGAAATCAGCTTTCCTGAAGTCCAGGGTGCGGGTATGGCTACTCTCAGCTTTTGCTTCTGTTAAAATCAAGAATTCAAGTATGGTATGGTCACTTTCCCCCAGAGTTCCCATAACTGCCACTTCATCCACCAAATCATCTTTATTAGAATCAAGTCCAGGATAGCTGATGCTCTGGTTGTTTCCTCCACTTTCTGTAGGAGAAAGTTATCTCCAACACGTCTGAAATTTCTTGGAGGGGCCGTTTTTGGCAGAATTTGTCCCCCAACAGATATTGGGACAATTGAATTTTAATTTGGCTTATCTTATTGCTTAATTTAGAGCCAGTGTGGTGTAGTGGTTAAGGTGTTGGAGTATGACCTGGGAGACCAGGGTTCAAATCTCCACATAGCCTTGAAGCTCACTGGGTGACCTTGGGCCAGTCACTGCCTCTCAGCCTCTTGAAAACCCTATCCATAGGGTCACCATAAGTCGGAATTGACTTGAAGGCAGTACATTTTTTTATTGCCTAATTTAACTTTTTATAAATGAAGATCTGTGTAGCCTTGGCATAGATTACTGTTGCCTAGTCATATCGGTTGTCCTGCTGACTGCCGTCTTACAGCATGATTATTACACATGAGGCATGCAATGGGCCTAAATCTGTGGTCATTGAAGCAGGGCTGTGGAGTCGGTATGCCAGACCTTCGACTCCGACTCTATTTTTCCACTGTCCGACTCTGACTCCAACTCCTTCATAAATGGCAAATGTATATTAACTAGTAATAACAAATTTACTGTAGTAAAATGGTAGCACAAGGCATTTCATACCATGTGAATCCAGAGCTTGGAAAAGTTACTTTTTTGAACTACAACTCCCACGAGCACAATCCCTGGGGCTGATGGCAGTTGTAGTTTAAAAAAGTAACTTTTCCAAGCTCTGGATGCACGTGGTGGTGATGAAATGCCTTGTGCTACCATTTTACTACAGTAAATTTGTTATTACTAGTTAATATACATTTGCCATTTATGAAGGAGTCGGAGTCGATACATTTCTACCGACTCAGACTCCGACTCCACCCAAAATTGCTTCCGACTCCACGACTCCAACTCCGACTCCACAGCCCTGCATTAAAGGCCGCTTTCCACTTTGCAAAAGTTATTTTTATTCACCTTCAGAGTCCTGAATGCTTTGTTGTTTAAAGCTGCAATTGCTGCTCTGGGCTTCTTCAGGTGGAAGGGAGGGATATAAACCGAATAGATAAGTCATTAGTCTTCCTCTGCTTAGCTGCTGGCTTTGATATCTTCATGGGGGAGCAGCTCAGCTCCATCCTAACGCTATTATAAACTGCAAACTAGGCCATCTACTTTCTCTTTCTTTTCTATGTCTAGGCTAAAGAAAAGTTCCAGTGAATGTGAAAACTTGCTGATTGCTTTGATGTTTGTTTGGCCTTAAATAAAAATTAGTCATTGCTTCTGGACTTTATGAAGCTGCCTCACATACAGACAGCTTGTTAGTCTATCCATGGGGTCTCCAACATGGTGTCTGTGAATGCTGCGGTGGCCTTGCACATCCTCCTTGGCACCCATTAAACCCTTCCCCCACTGCTCCCAATTTTTTATTTTTAAAATTGAGGCTTTGAACGTATTGGCCTTTTTTTTTATCTTTTATTTGTTTTGGGGTGTATGTAGGTGTTTTGCCTGCTTTGTGTGTGTGGGTCTGAACATTGCCACTTTTTCTGCTGTGAAATGGGTGTCTTCTGGTGTTCATGACAGTTTTTTAGATTTCCAAATGTGCCTCTGAGAGAGAAAAAAAAGGTTGGGGTCCCCTGGTCTATCAATATGACTACCAGTTACTCCCCAGAGCCTCAAATAGAGGGGATGTATGGTCTCTGAAGAGTTCCAAGGGCCAGGTAGAGAGGCCTGAATGGCTGCGTTTGGCCCCTCGGTCTGAGGTTCCTCATCCCTGGTGTAGAGGAACAGCTACCTCTTCTAAGGTGACCTGAGGCATCAAAGCTGCGTATGACTTGATTACTCCTGCTGCCTTTGTTTCTTGTCTGTGTCTTTTGTGAACTGTGTGCCATTGGACTGTGCTGCTTGCTCTTTTCATCAATGAAGAAATGGCAAGTGAAACACATTCTGCATCTGCAGTTCAAGATCACTCCAGTTCCCTTCCTTTTTTGGCTTTTCTTGCATATGCAATTGCCAAAACACACCCTCTTTTTCTTGAAATTGACACCGCTATACTTCTGCAGTGAAGAAAACTTGGTGGAAAATTTTTGGCAGGGTAAAAGTATCAAGGCTCTCTTTTCTCCCATCAGCTTGAATTTGGGTATCCAGAACTCACCCTCCCCATATGAAAATCTAATTAATGATGGCAAAATACAGAGATTGGTTTCTTCAGAGGTGGGAGTAGAGAGATGGGTATTAAAGAGATGAGCTCTGTGTGTGAGAGAGATTGAAGAAATCTCGTTAAGGAGAGGCCACCGCTGTTGGACTGGGAAGTGAACAGAAATTTTTAGCGCCTAAGATTGTTTGTTGCTGGAGATGAGAATGCCACACTTGCACTTTGTGCGGATGTTATATAACGTGACCTATCTCCCTGGACAATTGCCAAATGGGATATGAACCTGGGTTTCCCCAGTCCTAATCTGAGAGTCTAACCACTACAACACACTGGTGTCACACTTACTGTTTTTCTCAATAATAGTTGACTGCCAATGCAATCCAAACCCAGGATCTGATGGGATTAGCAAGTTTAGAATAGGTGGGTCTTGGAGGTGAGCCAGCATAACTCTCATCCAGTGAAAACCTACTCCATTGCCAGTCTCCAGAAGTGATTTTCTGGCAGGGCAGTGAGGGACTTACACCTATTCCAAACCTCTTTCCCCTCAGTCACATCACCTGGCAACCCAGTGGAACCTACACTGGCAAAAAGCGTAATGTAAGTTAAACTTTATTGTTGTTTTCCCTGTACCAAGATCAGGCCACCTTGGGCAGCAGTAGCCCCACTCCTGAACGGAGTTTGGAATAGGGTCAACTTATACTGGCTTCCTATACTTAGGATTTTCTTTTATTTATTTAACAAAAATTAAATATACCGCTTGAATGTAAAAACTGCAAAGCTCTGCCCGAGAGTAATTAATCATAGAGTTGGAAGACGCCTATAATGTCATCGAGTCCAACCCCCTGTTCAATGCAGGAATCCAAGTTAAAGCATACCTAGGTGCCTGTCCAGCTGCCTCTTGAATGCCTCCTGTGTTGGAGAGTCCACCACATCCCTAGGGAATTGGTTCCGTTGCCTTACCTCTCTAACAGTCAGGAAGTTTTTCCTAATGTTCAGCCAAAATCTGGCTTCCTATAACTTGAGCTCATTATTCTGTGTCCTGCGCTCTGGCATGATAGAGAAGAGATCCTGGCCCTCCTCTGGGTGGCAACCTTTCAAGGACTAGAAGAGGGCTATCATATCTCCCCTTACTCTTCTCTTCTCAAGGCTAAACATGCCCAGTTCTTTCAGTCTCTCCTCATTGGGCTTTGTTTCCAGTCCCCTGATCATTCTCGTTGCCCTCCTCTGAACCCTCTTCAGTTTCTCTGCATCCTTCTAAGTGTGGTGTCCAGAATTGGACACAGTAGTCAAGATGAGACCTAACCAGTACCGAATAGAGGGGAACCAATACTTCATGCTATTTGGAAACTATACTTCTGCTAATGCAGCCTAAACTAGCATGTGCATTTTTTGCAGGCACATCGTGCTGTTGACTCATATTCAGCTTGTAATCAACAAAATTCCAAGATCCTTCTCGCATGTAGTATTGCTGAGCCAAGTATCCCCCATCTTATAACTGCATTTGGTTTTTTTCCCCTAGGTGTAGAACTTTGCCCTTATCCCTGTTAAATTTCATTCTGTTGTCTTCAGTCCAATACTTCAGCCTATCAACATCCCTTTGATTTTTGTTTCTGACTTCCAAGGTATTAGCAGCTACTCTCGATTTTGTATCATCTACAAATTTGATAAGCATTCCCTGCACCTCCTCATTCGTCATTAATAAAAATGTTGAAGGTCAGAATCTTTTGCTTGCAGTTAAATAAGTACCTTGACATATTCACAGTATAGAAACTAAAGGTAGAGATTTTTATGTTAGTTAAAAGGGGGCATTGTTTTGTTTTTTTAAAAAATGGTTGAGGAACACTGGTCTAAAGATGGGGGCAGGGAAGTGTACTCAAACTGTACAGAGGTTATTACAGGCGGGTTATTATATGGCAGGTTCCGTTCCAGACTGCTGCCGTAAAGCGGAAATCACTGTAAAGTGGAACCCATTGAGTATAATGGGGTGCGTTGTGCGAAAATGCCGCAAAATGCCACAAAAGCACAAAACTGGCTTTAAAACGGGGAATTTCTTGCCGTCACATTAGCGGAACGCCGGAAAGCAAAGCGCCGGTAAGCGGGGCCCTACTGTCCTATGGGAAACAAATCTCCAAAAACAGTTTTTGTGTAGTTCTGTCAAGCTAGCTTGATTTTTTAAAAAGAGCATTATATATCAACTTATGTTTTTTTTCCTCTTGCAGAGTTGGTGTATTGGAAGACACTTTCACCTGTCTTGGTGTGCTTTGTGCCATTGTATTTTTTCCTATTGGAATTCTCTTCTGTCTTGCACTGAGGCAACGAAGATGTCCTAATTGTGGTGCAACATTTGGTTAAGGGGATCAGCACAAATGGGATTTTTGGAAGCTATAACTATTGTAGTACCTTTTTTCTAATGTAAATGTAATGTACAATCAGATTTATGCTTCAGAGTTGATTTTGTGAAAGTGTGATAAAATTAGTCTCTCTTCTCTTTTTTGCATGCAAAACTGATCTATGAGCATGTTTGTTTGTAAGACGCAAATCCCACCTGATTTTGTCTTTTAAAGTGCACCTTTTGGAAATTTAAATAAAAGAGGTTTTTGCAACATGAGTGGGGCCCAACTCTTTTCTTCTTTCTAAAGAGAATAAAAATTGAGTAATGCCAGTTCAAATGTTAACTACCAAAAGCTAAGTTAGGGCTGTTAAGTTCAGCTGAAGTGATTTTTCCACCTAGTATTTATTTATTATTTTATTTATTACATTTATACCCTGCCTTTCTTTTCATGATAGAAACCCAAGGCAGCTTACATATGGTTCCCAGGCGGTCTCTCATCCAGGCACTAACCAGACCTGACCTTGCTTAGCTTCAAGCAGGGTGCTGGCCTCATGAGCCTTCAGACCAGAGCCTGCAACCAATGCAAATGGTAAATGCAAATACAAAATGGTAAATTCAAAGGGACCAAAGTACCCTTTAATAAAACAACTCTGAACTCACCACCAATTTCATATCAATCTTTATTTAATTTGCAATTTATAGTTGGCTTTTCAACTGTTCTCAAAGCAGGCACCAGTTAAAACACCAATTATTTCCTGTACTTCTAGTTCTATATGAAAAATACAGCATTACATACATACATTTGTTTGTTGTCTCAGCATCATCAAACCTAAAAAGCTACTTATGGAAGAACGGGTACAAGTACCTTCTGTGTGCACCTTGGGTAGGCTCTCTCCTACTCGCAACAGCAACCTCCTAGCCTTGAAAAAGGAAAATTAGATGAAGGCTTGACTGCACAAGCTGAAACGCGTTGGGCTTTAGCATATTTTACACAGAAATTTCTTCTTTTTTTATATGCAAGAAATCAATGGTGCCTCTGTGCACAGAATAAAGCTACATCTTTCCAGCATTCTGGTTTTTGACCTCCTATTTGTGCTTTAAACTTAGTAGACAAAGAACCAGAAGAACTATAGCATGAAGCCAGATACATTATCAGGGAAGAATGCAAAAAGACAGTACCTCTAGTTAGAGAGAAAGTCCTCAATGGATGACTGAAGAAACTCTTAAAATGGTTAATGAGACAAGGGAAAGCAAAAGGAGATAGAAACATGGTTAGAACCCTAAATGCAACAATACAGAGACTAATACGTAGGGACAAAGAGAACTATTACAATAGTTATTGTATAGAAATAGAAGAGGACAACAAAAAGGGTAGAACAACAGCCCTGTTCCAAAAGATTAGAGAAATTAAAAGGAAATTTAAACCTAGAGTAGGGATGTTGAATAATCAACAGGAGAGCACACTGACTGACTGAGATGCAATAAAAGGAAGATGGAAGCAATACACTGAAGAACTCTATAAAAGAGATGCAAGGATGACAGATTCATTCACGGAGGAACCGTATGATGAAGAACCAGAAATTTTAGAAAGTGTGGTGGCAGCTGATCTTAAAACACTTGGAAGAAACAAATCACCAGGAATAGTTGGCATACCAATAGAGTTGCTACAAGTTACTGAGACTGAATCTGTCCAAATTTTAACAAAATTTGTCAGGAAATATGGAAAACTAAACAATGGCCCACAGATTAGAAGCATTCAATATACATCCCAATTCCAAAGAAAGGGAATCCCAGGAAATGCAGTAGTTATTGAACTAGTGCCTTAATATCACATGCAAGTAAAGTAATGCTCAAGATTCTACAATAAAGGCTCTTACCATATATGGAGCAAGAAATGCCAGTGTCCAAGCTGGATTCAGAGAAGGAAGAGGCACCAGAGATCATATCGCAAACATACATTGGACAATGGAACAGACCAAGAAATTTCAGAAGGAAATCCCCATGCTTTATAGATTAGAGCAAAGCCTTTGATTGTGTAGATCATGAAAAACTATGATGTGTTTTGCGAGATGCAAGTGTTGTTGAACCGATTGGGAGCAGTGACCATAGTGCTATTAAATTAAACATACATGTAAATGGCCAATTGCCAAGAAAATCCAACATGGTCACATTTGATTTCAAAAGAGGAAACTTCACAAAAATGAGGGGATTGGTAAAAAGAAAGCTGAAAAACAAAGTCCAGAGGGTCACATCACTCGAAAATGCTTGGAAGTTGTTTAAAAACACTATATTAGAAGCTCAACTGGATCGCATACTGCAGATCAGAAAAGGTACCGCCAGGGCCAAGAAGATGCCAGCATGGTTAACGAGCAGTCAAGGAAGCTCTCAGAGGCAAAAAGTCTTCCTTCAGAAAATGGAAGTCTTGTCCGAATGAAGAAAATAAAAAGGAACACAAACTCTGGCAAAAGAAATGCAAGAAGACAATAAGGGATGCTAAAAAAGAATTTGAGGAGCACATTGCTAAGAACATAAAAACCAACAACAAAAAATTCTATAAATACATTCAAAGCAGGAGACCATCTAGGGAGGTGATTGGACCCTTGGATGATAAGGGAGTCAAAGGTGTACTAAAGAACGATAAGGAGATTGCAGAGAAGCTAAATGAATTTTTTGCATCTGTCTTCACAGTGGAAGATATAGGGCAGATCCCTGAACCTGAACTAACATTTGGAGGAAGGGATTCTGAGGAACTGAGACAAATAGTGATAACGAGAGAGGAAGTTCTAGGCTTAATAGACAATATAAAAACTGACAAATCACCAGGCCCGGATGGCATCCACCCGAGAGTTCTCAAAGAACTCAAATGTGAAATTGCTGATCTGCTAACTAAAATATGTAACTTGTCCCTCAGGTCCTCCTCCGTGCCTGAGGACTGGAAAGTGGCAAATGTAACACCAATATTCA
This sequence comes from Rhineura floridana, assembly GCF_030035675.1. Lineage (NCBI taxonomy): Eukaryota > Metazoa > Chordata > Lepidosauria > Squamata > Rhineuridae > Rhineura > Rhineura floridana. The sequence goes on from NC_084496.1 coordinate 16,291,548, forward strand.
AAAAGGGATCCAAGGGGGATCCTGGAAATTACAGGCCAGTTAGCTTAACTTCTGTCCCTGGAAAACTGGTAGAGAGTATTATTAAAGCTAGATTAACTAAGCACACAGAAGAACAAGGCTTGCTGAAGCAGAGCCAGCATGGCTTCTGCAAGGGAAAGTCCTGTCTCAGTAACCTATTAGAATTCTTTGAGAGTGTCAACAAGCATATAGATAGAGGTGATCCAGTGGACATAGTGTACTTAGACTTTCAAAAAGCATTTGACAAGGTATCTCACCAAAGACTTCTGAGGAAGCTTAGCAGTCATGGAATAAGAGGAGAGGTCCTCTTGTGGTTAAGGAATTGGTTAAGAAGCAGAAAGCAGAGATGGACAGTTCTCCCAATGGAGGGCTGTAGAAAGTGGAGTCCCTCAAGGATCGGTATTGGGACCTGTACTTTTCAACTTGTTCATTAATGACCTAGAATTAGGAGTGAGCAGTGAAGTGGCCAAGTTTGCTGACGACACTAAATTGTTCAGGGTTGTTAAAACAAAAAGGGATTGTGAAGAGCTCCAAAAAGACCTCTCCAAACTGAGTGAATGGGTGGAAATATGGCAAATGCAATTCAATATAAACAAGTGTAAAATTATGCATATTGGAGCAAAAATCTGAATTTCACACATACGCTCATGGGGTCTGAACTGGCGGTGACCGACCAGGAGAGAGATCTCGGGGTTGTAGTGGACAGCCTGATGAAAATGTCGACCCAGTGTGCAGCAGCTGTGAAAAAGGCAAATTCCATGCTAGTGATAATTAGGAAAGGTATTGAAAATAAAACAGCCGAGATCATAATGCTGTTGTATAAATCTATGGTGCGGCCGCATTTGGAATACTGTGTACAGTTCTGGTCGCCTCATCTCAAAAAGGATATTATAGAGTTTGAAAAGGTACAGAAGAGGGCAACCAGAATGATCAAGAGGATGGAGCAACTCCCTTATGAGGAAAGCATTTGGGGCTTTTTAGTTTAGAGAAAAGGCGGGTCAGAGGAGACATGATAGAAGTGTATAAAATTATGCATGGCATTGAGAAAGTGGATAGAGAAAAGTTTTTCTCCCTCTCTCATAATACTAGAACTCGTGCACATTCAAAGAAGCTGAATGTTGGAAGATTCAGGACAGACAAAAGGAAGTACTTCTTTACTCAGCGCATAGTTAAACTATTGCTCCCACAAGATGCAGTAATGGCCACCAGCTTGGATGGCTTTAAAAGAAGATTAGACAAATTCATGGAGGACAGGGCTATCAGTGGCTACTAGCCATGATGGCTGTGCTCTGCCACCCTAGTCAGAAGCAGTATGCTTCTGAAAACCAGTTGCCGGAAGCCTCAGGAGGGGAGAGTGTTCTTGCACTCAGGTCCTGCTTGTGGGCTTCCCCCAGGCACCTGGTTGGCCACTGTGAGAACAGGATGCTGGACTAGATGGGCTACTGGCCTGATCCAGCAGGCTCTTCTTATGTTCTTATGGAATGCTTTAAAAGAAATGGGGGTGCCACAGCATCTGATTCTTCTGATGTGCAACCCATACTCTGGACAAAAGGCTTCTGTAAGGACAGAATATGGAGAAACCAATTGGTTCCCAGGCTGTGAGACGGGTGTATTTTATCACCCTCCTTTTTTAATCTATACGCATAATATATACGGAAAACAGGATTAGACCAAGATGAAGGGTGTGTGAAAACTGGCGGGAGAAATGCCAATAATGTAAGATATGCAGTGACACCATACTACTAGCTGAAACCAGTAATGATTTGAAACGAATGCTGATGAAAGTTAGAGGAAAGCACAAAAGCAGGACTACAACTGAATCTCAAGAAGACTAAAGTAATGACAACAGAAGATTGATACAACTTTAAAGTTGACAATGAGGACATTGAACTTGTCAAGGATTATCAATACCTTGGCACAATCATTAACCAAAATGGAGACAATAGTCAAGAAATCAGAAGAAGGCTAGGACTGGCGAGGGCAGCTATGAGAAAACTAGGAAAGGTCCTCAAATGCAGAGATGTATCACTGAACACTAAAGTCAGGATCATTCAGACCATGGTATTCCCGATCGCTACGTATGGATGTGAAAGTTGGACAGTGAAAAAAGTGGGTAAGTGAAAAATCAACTCTTTTGAAATGTGTTGGAGGAGAACTTTGCGTATACCATGGACTGCAAAAAAGACCCATAGGGTGTTAGAACAAATTAAATCAAAACTATCACTAGAAGCTAAAATGATGAAACTGAGGTTATCATACTTTGGACACATAATAAGAAGGCATTTCACTAGAAAAGACAATAATGCTGGGGGGAAAAAGAAGGGAGTAGAAAAAGAGGAAGGCCAAACAAGAGATGGATTGTTTCCATAAAGGAAGCCACAGACCTGAACTTACAGGGTGGTTCATGACAGCTGCTATTGGAGGTCGCTGATTCATAGGGTCGCCATGAGTCATGATCGACTTGAAGGCACATAACAACAAACCTCTAATTGCAGTTATTTGAACAGCAAAATTCCTATCCCTTTAGTACTCCATGTTAAGAACCCTCACTCAGGAAGCCATTGTGGTGCCCATCAGGCCCAGCCAGGATAGCCAACAATCAGGGGTAATGTGTATTGCAGTTTAACAGCTGGATGGCACCATGTTGGCTATTCCTGCTCTAAATAGCTGTCCCAGTACCAGAAGCTTAAATTAGGCCTGAGCTACAGCTGTAAATTGGCCCATAAACCTGAGCAGAAGGCTTCCAGTACCAGCAGGAATGCTCCTGCTAGTATTTAACATAATGTACAAGGATGGATTTAATTGCTACCAATAACGTTCTCTGAATGGTTTACATTTTGTTTTGCAAACAATGACAATTTACTTAGGCAGCTTCTTGTGTACCAAATTAAATTTTAAATATTTTCTCAAGTCTGAAATCCAAATAGCTGCTTATACCCAAGGGATTGCATGCATCTACTAGTATTGAACTTTTCTTTGAAAGCAGAATCCACCAGCACTATATACAAATTCTTTTCAAAAGCTGTTTGCCATATGGTATGATTGATTGATTGATTTATTAAAATTGCAGTCAATGACCCAAAAGCATGGAACAAAATAGAAAACAACAACAACATATAATACAGAACGGAAACATAATTCATAAAGCAGACATTAATAGGAAGCACGTATTGATTGAGCGGCAAAGACAAATTTGGCTACTTGTATGGTGATGTCTTTATCGGAGCCTGAAAGAAGACAAGCAATCGTGTCTTCGGGGGAATAATTTTTAAGTTTCTGAGTCATCAGTATGGAGTTGAGGAATTTAGCTCGAATTTGTGTGTATAACGGGCAGACCAGAATGGAATGTGTAAGAGTTTCTATCTGGGCGCATCTGCAAGGACAGAAATGGTGTTCGTATGGAATTTGTCGAAATCTTCCTTCCATTACTGCTGAATTTAGGGCATTGAACCTGGCTTTTGTGAAGACTAAACGTAGTTTGGGTGTAGTGAGAAAATACAAATAGGGGGCGAGTTTACCAGATACAAAGGGTAAGTTTAGGAACAGTGGGGAACATGTTTTGGAAGCATTGGCGATTGAGTTTTGATAGTCAATGTCCATAAGCCGAGAACAAATCTGTGTAATTGCATCATTATGGGACTGGGAGGCCAGATAGACTTTAGAGAGGCCAATTTTCTGCAGTTTGGCTTCTATGGTTGTTAGCCAGGAAGAGAGGGGTAAGGGTCATTCCAGAATGGAGCTAAAAGGCCTTGGGGGGGGGTTAAACGAAGTTTTCACCCAAAAATTAAAAGTCATGATCCATGCTCGACATTCCAAAGAGGTCAACCCGCATTCAAGTCTTAAGGCCGCTGAGGGGACACAGCGGGGCACAGCTAGAAGGCAATGGAGGAAACTGGAAAGTATGGTTTCAACAGAGGAACCTAAGGAATTTATCCAAACAGGGGCGCCATATAAGAGTTGGGGGGGTAATCTTATATGAAAATAGTTTAATCAGAGCTGGGACGAAGCGTTCGCCTTTATGATGGAAAAAATGAAGTAAGGTCTTAATGGTATGTGTGTTGCTGCTTTTTAAGAAATAATGATTACCACCTCTATCAACAATCTGGGATGAAATGTAATACAATATGAACTAGAAGCGGGGTGAGCAGGTAGCCTTATTTCTTGTGTACTCAAGATCACTTCATGAAGCCCCACAACTCTCTTCATTAACCATGTTGCATACCTGTTGATATTTTTATCTGTAAAATGTTGGAGAAATGTAGATCTACATTTTCTTTAAAATTCCCTTAGCCACTGCTGAAGGGTTGTATTCAATATTTGCTCTACTCAGAGTAGACCCAGTGAAATTAATGGCCATGACTAACTTATGTTTATTAATTTCAATGGGTCTACTCTGAGTAGAATTTTCTTGGCTACAACCCACTGAGATTGGTCTGTAGCCACCAGGGACTAGAGATTGTACATGCAATACCCAAAAGCTTAAAATGTAAATATGCATACATGCTTTTTTAAAATAGCGTTTGAAGTGTAGTTCTTTATATATTAATAATCCCATATTTTATTATACATGCATCAACCTGTCTTTAGAGACATAATTTGAACATTATGCACCTTAAAAAGGGACAAAGGATCAGCCAGGATTTCTAACATTAGCTCTTAATCACTGAATTTGTATTAATCTGCCCTATTCCTAGAACCTATCTAAAAGAAAGTAGACAGTATAGTAGTTATATCGTGCTTCAGCATATTGCAAACTATATTAATATTACACTTATCTGAACATTCAGAAGATCAATATTTATTCTTACTGTATCCTAATACATTTATCTTAACCAACAGAATGAAACATTATACAATATTCTATTTTAAGTAAAGGCAATCCTTAAATGGCTCGTCTATTTAAAAATCAGCTAAGCATATTCATGTATCTAAGTAAATGGTATAGGCAATCTTAAATAATTAGAATTTACCCATAGGATTGACAATACAACTCACATAGAGCAATAAAGGATTAATTATGCTGGTAATGAAGCTATTCAAGCCTCTTCCCTATTTTCACAATTCTGTCTTCCTAAACAAGGCACACTGCAAAATTGAGATAATTTTCAAGCATCTTAACCCATCAATAATTAGCTGATACAGGAAGCAAAAAAAGTTTTTTTTTTAAAAGTCAGCACTCCTTTGCACCTTTTTGCTACTGTACACATTAATTATATTTAAATAACATTTACAAATAGCATTTGAAAATCATATTGCTGTGGATACTATTTATGAGGAAGGGTAAAAAAACAATCTGATAAAGTTGCTCATCGAAGTATTGGTGCAGATCGGTCATTTGTTACTGTTGGTCGGAGTTTTACTGTAGCAAATGGATTTTCTCCACTGTAATAAAAAAAGACCACAAAAATTGACTACATGGCTTGGAATAATACAAAATATATTGGACAACATTTATATCAGGTCTGTTGCAGCTTTAAGAGCCAGCAGCAGAGGCCAGAATTCCTGGGTTCCACTGAAAACTGTTGCCAACTCCCCCCACCCCGCCATTTTCACTTGGATCCCCCGCAAAGAAGAGATGGCAGCAGAGAGGAGGTACACTTTTCAGTTCCATTTCCAAACATGTCTAAAATGAATAATTAACACCTTATTATGGAACTCAACAAGGTACTTATGAAGCAGGAATGATTTAGCCATTCTTCCAAAGGGCCAACTTTCATTCTTCTTTAAATGTATACTCCATTCCAGAGGTGTAAACGTCAGGGGGGCTGTGAGACTCAAGTCCCGCCAGATTCCTCTTGGAGCGGCCTCAGCCCCCCGCCAGGCAGTCAGTGCCAGGCAGTATAGACAGGCTCACATGATGGCCTCAGTTACAAAAGCAGTTGCAGCATGGATTGCCCCATCTCTCTGTTCTGTCATACTACCATTTCTATGGTGCTTTGTTGTCGGTGCATTTATTTATGAAGAATGTATACCCTGCCGAGCCAGTGTGGTGTAGTGGTTAAGGTGTTGGACTACGTTCAAATCCCCACATAGCCATGAAGCTCACTGGGTGACCTTGGGCCAGTCACTGCCTCTCAGCCTCATGAAAACCCTGTTCATACGGTCGCCATAAGTCGGAATCGACTTGAAGGCAGTACATTTTTTTTATATACCCTGCCTTAAAGGGCCCATGGCTCTCACAAGGTGGCTTAGTCCTTAACCCTGGCTCCACTCACTTTCTTTGGAGCAGCTGATTGCAAGGCCTCACCTGGGCCCAGCAGACTGCAAATCTGTAAAAAAGACTGAACTAGGTAAGTCAAGAGCCTCCATAATATTAAATATAAATAAAATCTCTAACATATTTGACAAGGACAATAAGCATTTTGTCACAGTTGGGGGAGTGTCTCTCAGTTGTCATGAAAATCAACGGTCTGTGGAACTTCAGCGACTATTTTTTATTATGACATGAACTTTTGTAGGCCAGAGCCTACTTCATATATTTTCATTTAGTTTTAAATAACAATAAACACAGAAACAATTTTTTGTTATTCTTTTTAGTCTAAACAAACACAAAAAGACTTGGTTTTCCTTAACAAAAGACCATATGAGAAAGAACAGCGTTCAAGAAAAATAAACCAAAATGTATTGCAGACACATTTAATAATATTTATTTAATAACCATGAGGTAAAATAAAGACAACTAATAACAAAGCAATCCTATACTCTTATGAGGCGCATACCCATTTAAAATGAGTGCTTCTGGAGTAGGTATGCGAGACGCATTTCTGTCTTTATTAACAAAATAGAGTGCCAGCTTGTTCCTTCCCCTGGAGTGTCCTTCTACCCTCTGAATCACTGAAGAACAAGACAGATTTTCTAGGTATACACTCCTGCTTATGCTTCCTCCAAAAGCTTATGCTTTGTTTTCTTGATAGTCCCACAGACCTCTCTGGAACTTCTGAAATTAAGATTTATGTAAGATTGTTCTGTATTTTTTTGCACAGGATTGATAGAATCCTGTTATTGGCTGCCATTAACCTATTAATATTCTAGTTAGGAATTTCTGTTTAAAAACCTTTGGATTAGTGCCATTACCATCACATATGATTTTAAAAGAATTATGTACCATCTGAGTTATTAACTAGTATTACTCATATGTATTTTCTTAATATATTTTATTTAGTTGGCCGCTGAAGAAGACCAAAAAGTGGAAATGCATCTGATCTTCTACTCCAGGAGCACTCATTTTAAACAGACATGGGCCTCATAAGGGTATAGGAGTGCTTTGTTATTAGTTGTGCTCATTTTACTTCATGGTTATTAAATATTTATATTAGTGTCTGCAACCCATTTTGGATTCTTTTTAGTCTAAAAATTCTTTTAGAATTTTGGATTCTTTTTTAGTCATGTGCCTCTTGAGATTGTTTTGAAGTTAAGCTTGTGTGTTCCTGAGCTTAAAGCCTTTAAAATCTGTAACTGAATGGCCAGGAAGTTGACTATATAGTGTTATAGGATTGTGGGGGTGGGATTGGATAATATCTGTAAATTCCCTTCCGGCTTAAAATTGTGTGCCTATAGGAGATACAGTCTGCAATAAAGCAATGTACTAGACAGACAAGTTTCCTTTGTCCAGTGAGTAGTTCTGGCTGGTTGGGTTAGTCAAGTGCCTCATTAGCATATTGAACACAGACCTGTTCAAGGACAGATGTGTTGCCATGGGAACAAAGGTGGCCCTTCATCTCACCTAGCTGGGGACCTCCCCATCCTGGAGTTGAGGAGAGGCTTGTGTCTTTGAGTCTAGTAGAGGCTGGGAATTGGAGAGACAGAGATATTTGCCTGCTCTCTGTGCCCATGGCTTTGCAATGCCTCCCTGGAAGCCTGATGGGAAACCAAGATCTGATGGACTGTTAATACCTCCATCTCATGCTCAGGTTGTATATCAGCTATCTGAAGATTTTTTTTGTTAAAGCCAAATGCGTTTTACAAGTTGAACCTATATGGCAGAAATAAACACTACTGAGTTCAGTGGTGCTTACTCCCAGGTAACTATGCACAGGATTGTAGTCATGCCCCATAAACTTTATTATGAGATTTTATTAGTAGTTTGTTTGTTTTGAATGTCTGCGTTTTTAAGGTCGAGCTTTTAAGCAATGTTTTAGAAAAGCAAGATATATCAAATCCTGATGGCATGGCTATGGATTTTTCTTGAGAAAATGCCTATGGGGGATGTCATGATGCACTTCACAGTTGTTAGGAATTGTCCCAAAATGTGCTTGCACTCACTTATAGGATACTTGGTTAAGAGTCTGACATGAAAAAAAAAAGCCACTACTTTGAACTCTGTACATAAACTGAGTTAGTACACAGCAACTGTTTTGCACTCTGCACTGGCTCAGAGACTACAACCATGCCTTTGCCAAATAAAGGCACCCATAATGCTATAATTTAGTCAATTTCATATTCTTAAATCACCCTTCGAAATGAAGGAGAAACAAGTCTCCTGCAATAGAACAGCTAGGAAGACTAAAATGTTCCCTAGTCTTTTCTGTGTTACCTTTCATAATGTCAAATTTGTGTCCATTTATTCTCTTGGGTAGAGACTGTCCAGTTTGTCTGATGTACATGTATGTACATTTATAGATGTTAACATGTCCATCCTATCTTTGACCCTATTTGGACACGGACAGCCTGGCTACAGTAATCTATGCTCTGCTAATCTCAAGGTTGGATTATTGCTATGTGCTATGCGTGGGGCTGCCTTTGAAAACAGTTTGGAAGCTTCAGTTAGTGCAGAATGCGGTTGCCTGGTTGTTGAAGGGTTCAAGATGAACAGAAGACATAACAACAATTCTGTTCCAGTTACATTGTCTGCCTGTACACTTCCGAGCCCAATTCAAAGTGCTGGTTTTGACCTGTAAAGCTCTTTACAATGTGAACCTACCTAGATCCTTAGGTGTTCTTCTGAGGCCCTTCTCCAGGTCCCCCCCTTGGAGGGAGGATCGGAGGGTGGTGACAAGGGAGAGGGCCTTTTTAGTTGTGGCTCTCCATCTGTGGAAGGTGCTCCCCAGTAGGTCCGCCTGGTGCCTTCATTGACATGCTTTTGGTGCCAGGTAAAGAGGCATTTGATAGACTAAGATGATGTTGTCAAGCTTATCAATATGCTGCCAAGCTTTCTGTAGCTGTATGAGGAGGGTTATTGTTTCGTTGCATTTCATTTCAGTTGTTTTATGTATGATACTTTTTTTGGCTTTAAATCATGTTTCAGGCTCTTGGAGACCTAGTAGCAAGCGACTAATAAATAGTGATAATACTACTACTAACCCTATTAATAATTATTATCTAAAAAGTGAATTTCAAAGACAGGACACAGAGGGATACCACTATAACCATGAGTCTGCACCCACCTTTTCCGATGTTTGGCCCAGTGCCCCCCCCCTGAGAAATTGGAAACTCTACACTCCTGCTCCAGTCTAGTCTTACAGGAGGGGCCAGAACCACTTGAATGTTTTTATTTTTATAGGAATATAGGAGGCTGCCTTACAATAAATCAGACCATTGGTCCATCTAGCTCAGTATTGTCCACACTGACCAGCAGAGGTCTAGGTTTTCAGGCAGGGAGTCTCTCCACACCTATCTGGAGATGCCGGGGACTGAATCTGGGACCTTCTGAATGCAAAGTAGATGCTCTACCACTAAGCTATGGCCTTCCCCATCTCCAAGGAGCTGGGAGGGAGACAGGGCAATAAGCATGGTTTTTCCCACACTTGCAACAACCCTATGATGTAGGTTAGGCTGAGAGGGAATGACTCTCCCATGGTTACACAGTGAGCTTTATGACTGAATGAAGATTTGACCTGGGTCTCCTTGATCTTAGTCTAACACAGCAACTACACCACCACATTGGCTCCATGGTACCAGCATTAGTGTATGTATGGTTCAGTAATCTAGTTAGCTCCATGAGCACTGCTGACCTTGAGTCACAGCCTGGTGCTATAGTTTATTCTCAAAACAACTTTCTAGATAGCTTAATATAGTTTCTTAAATACATAAAGGAAAAAATAATAGAATGACCCAGTTAAACTATAACAGTGACTATGCACTTCTTCATAACTGCTTGTTTGAGGTATAAATTGAGATTGTAAGACACTACTTAATTATATTTTGTTATAGCTTAAATGGAACTGATAACAGGTCAACTGGAAGCCTCATTTACATAGAACAAGAGAGCAACTTTTCCACACTGTCCTGCATAACCTCTCTCACTGCAGCTTATTTAATCCTACACTATTTTCAGTCCCCCTCCCCACATAAAATACTAACAGCCTCCATGAGATTCAGCATAACAGCATGGTGTCACTAGTTAATTTTACCAGTGAACTAACAAGTGGAGCTGTTGTAGTTGCCCTCCACTATTGCACTGAGATTTGCTGTATATATATCTCCTGTCAGTATGAATGCCAAGCACATTGTGCATGCCCACCATCACCCAAGATGGCAAGGGGGCTTCCGTCAGAGGCTGATGTCCCTGCTGCCATCTTGGTTAATGGCAGGCATGCGCACTGTAAGCACATGTCATTCACATGACACGAGACATAGGTGGGGCATGTGGGTGGGCTTATTAGCCTCACACCATCTGTATGGGGGGTGTTGGGCTACAGTACTGCAGGCCTGGGGCAGGCTGGTGCCCAAGGGCCCAATCTTGCCTGGTGTCAACCTCATGCATGGTGTCAATCCTGTATGTATGTGTATGTATATGTGTGTGTGTAAATGCTGAAAGATAAACTCCTACCTTAGGAAAGGTGGTTTTAGAATGCCATTCATGTCAGGTTTCTGAAAAAGGAAAGAAAATTTGCAATTCAACATGTGAAGCATTTTATACTGGCAACTGTATGAACTATATTCAGACAATCAAGATTTGTTTGCCATTACATTTCAATGTTAGCAGCAGATCAAAGCATTCAAGAAATCTGCATAGACATTGCTCTGGTGCCAAAGTGGATGGCAGCAACACATTCATAGTAACAGTCTCATTGGGCTTTCATCTGGTTCTTTCAGCCATAGCTTTTATTTAAAACAAGCAAATGTTACATTCCTGGACAAAGTCCTTTAACAAGTGGTGGCAGGCCAGCTCCAGACACGCTTGGATGAGACCAATTATCTGGATCCATTTCAGTCGGGTTTCAGGCCTGGTTTTGGCATGGAAAGAGCCATGGTTGCCCTGTATGATGACCTCTGTCGGGAGAGAGACAGGGGGAGTGTGACTCTGTTGATTCTCCTTGATCTCTCAGCGGCTTTCGATACCATCGACCATGGTATCCTTCTGGGAAGACTGGCTGAGTTGGAAGTGGGAGGGACTTGGTGGGTCAGCTCCAGAAGATGGTGCTTGGGGAGCATTGCTCGGCCCTCTGGATTCGCCAGTATGGGGTTCCACAGGGGTCAGTTCTGTTCCACATGCTGTTCAATATCTACGTGAAACCGTTGGGTGCGGTCATCCAGAGTTTTGGAGTGCATTGCCATCAGTATGCTGATGACACACAGCTCTATTTCTCCTTGCGTCTTCTTCAGGTGAGGCTGTCAATGTGCTGAACCAGTGCCTGGCTGCGACAATGGACTGCATGAGGGCTAATAAACTGAGGCTCAATCCAGACAAGACTGAGATGCTGCTAGAGGGTGGTTCTTCTGACCGGATGGTGGATGTCCAACATGTCCTGGGTGGGGTTGCACTCCCCCTGAAGGAGCAGGTTTGTAGCTTGGGGGTTCTCCTAGAACCACCTCTGTCACTTGAGGCTCAGGTAGCCTCGGTGGCACAGAGTGCCTTCTACCAACTTCGGTTGGTGGCCCAGCTACGCCCCTATCTGGAGAGGGATAACCTGGCTTCAGTTGTCCATGCTCTGGTAACCTCCAAGTTAGATTACTGCAATTCGCTCTACGTGGGACTGCCATTGAAGATGGTTTGGAAGCTGCAGCTTGTGCAAAATGCAGCTGCTAGATTGGTAACAGGGACCAGATGGTTCAAACATATAAAACTGATTCTGGCCCACTTGCATTAGCTGCCTGTATATTTCCGAGCTCGATTCAAGGTGCTGGTTTTAACCTATAAAGCCTTACACAGCTTAGGATCACTATACCTGATGGAACGCCTCTCTCGACACAAACCCACCCGTACACTATGCTCAACATCCAAGGCCCTCCTCTGGGTGCCTACTCGGAAGGAAGCTGGGAGTGGCAACAAGGCCTTCTCAGTGGTGGCCCCCAAATTATGGAATTATGTTTTTGACGAGGTGTGCTTGGCGCCAACACTGTTATCTTTTCGGCGCCAGGTCAAGACTTTCCTCTTCCCCCAGGCATTTTAGCATGTGTTTTTAAATTGTTTTTTTTGTGTTAAAATTTGTATACTTGTTTTTGGTGTTTTTAATTGCTGTAAACCGCCGAGAGAGCTTTGGCTATGGGGTGGTATCTAAATGTATTAAAATAAATAAATAAATAAATAAAACCACAATGTTTCCAGGAAAGATTTGCTTATTAGCTGCTGAAGCCAAAACATAAAACAAGATTATCACCTTAACAAACAACACAGTTGTCAGGAACCAAGCGTACAACCTTTAACTTTCCCAGTTAAAAGCAGCTCACAAGACATGCACTGTGTCCTGCCAAGTGCTTGACAACCACCATTCCAGTTTTTGCAGTCTTGGGTAAGCAGGAAAAGCATTTGTCAATTTTATCAAGTCCTTTGGGAGGATTTGTGGCTCACACGTCCTGTGCAGGCCTGCCTTAGGGTGCCTGGAATGACACATTTGGTGAGGTGTGTCTGTTCCCCTCTTTAACAACTTTCAGGAGAAATTTTTAAAAATCCTGTTTACGCAGGCTGAAAGTGTCTGTTCCTAGCAACGCTGAAATTATTGCTGTGAAAGTATGTGATTGTTTTTAGATGTTTTTAAATATGGTTAATTTATTTTTAATTGTAAGAGTGATGTTTGACACCCTGAGCTCCTTTGGCAAGATATACATTTAATAAATACAAGAAATATTTGTGCAGAAACATCTTATTAAGACATTTAAACAACAGCAGATAAATGGGGTGCTGTTCATCAGTTCAAATGGCGAGGGGGGAAGGGACAGCATGTGTGTAAATATTTTAAGACATTGTTTAAGATGCCACATTGCACCAGTCCTTTTTTGTCCCACTTGGCAGTGTAGGAACTAAGGTCCTTTGATCTGCCTTGGGCATTGCATAAGCAAGCACTTTACACTGGCAAGTTTCAGACTCATATTTCAGATTCATACCTTTTTTATGTTTTCAAAATTATATGATTATTTCTCTTCATTGATTAGGCTGGATCTTTTCTGCCACTTTTTCTCAAAGACAAAAAGATGCAGCATAATAGTAAAGCACAAATACTCATTGTAAGTAATGGATGGGAATCACAGGTGACATCTACTCCCACCACTACCAAATGCAAGCAGAAACTGCTTCTGTTTGTACCTGGGAAGAAAATTTCTTCCAGGAACAACTACTTCTTTGTTATGGGGTGCTGCTTAGAGAGGCTCCCAAATTTAGACTATGTACCCTAAAAGCCTGGGTTACAAATCTGTTAAATAACGATAGATAGCTTTAATTGGAGATGTGAACATTTATAAACAGACTAATTATAATGTATAATTATAATTAGCCGTGGTGAAATACAAATTAGTTGTTCTTCCATTCTACCTAATTGAAATGAGTTCACTATATTAAGAAAATTCCTTGACTTCAACTTGCCAATTTCCTACTTCATTTTTGCCTGTGCAATAACCCTCTGTGCCAGAAGGTGGTACTGTGGTTCTCCTATAAGGCTAAAAATATTGTCAGTTTCACAGCAAGGGCAATGAAAGAAGACTCCAGGCATTTCAAAAGAATGTATAATCTTCTCACAGAAACATATACTAAGGTAGGTTTCATTTTATTATTACTTATAGTACAAAAAAAGAGACTAAATTAACTCCATAAATCAATGCATAAAAATAATCTCATTAAGTTTCACTGCAAACAATCACATTATTTCAAAGTAGTAAAATAACCAGAAGAAATGATCAGTTTAAAAATGACATTTTTAGTGAAACATGAATTACTGCTGGCGTTCGCTTGACTATGTTGGTTTTCATCACATAGCTAGTGAACAAATGATCATTGAGGGAATGTGATTATCTTTTGAATTCACAATCCTTCTGCTGGCATATAATAATGGTTTCTATGTGCAAACCTTTTTTAAAAGAGTATACACCCATATCTGAACTGAGTAAGAACATGGAGCATAGACTATGGCACTAATTTTGTAAAAGCCACATCTACATCAGACTGTAGTACTGACTTGCCAATACTTAAGCTGAAGTGCAACTGATACCATGATTCTAAGCACATTAATCCTAACAAAATCAGTGACAATTAGTTCCCAAGTAATGGCTAGGAACCAAAAGAACAATAAAACTAGTTCCCATGTGCCAAATAGTAGCTCTGGCCTTGTGGTTCTCAACAGCAGCCATTCATGCTACATGGCAAACCTCTTTTGTAATTGAGAGGAATTTCAAAAGCAGTTTGTTGTATATCATTTGGGTGGGTGGGCAAAATCCTAAACCACATCATTGGATACTGGCTAACATATTAAGAATCAGGGTTTAAGATTCATTTTACTAAACATGAAACTTCAGAGAGCAGATTCAAGATGTGTCAGGACCATATGCAGAAGATACCATTTCAAATGTATAGGGGACCAACTTCTCCTGAATTCTACAACAAGGATGGGGAGCCTGTGGCCCTCTAGATGTCATTGGATTCCAACTCCCATGGTCAGGGATAATGGGATTTGCAGTCTAACAACATCTGGAATGCCACGTGTTCCCCACCAGTGCTCTAGAGAACCATTACATGTGCTAGTTTCACATTTTTCCTGCTTCCAGGCATTATGATGAAGCTGGTTCTGGGAGGCCCCATGTTGGGAGATTCCATTTTATGAATTATATCAGCCTTGCACCCAGCGTTGCTGAAGAATTCTAAGAAACCAAAAAGAACCAGTGAAGTTTTCATAGGTTTAGTCTGCCATCTTGATTCAAAATGGGGTCTAACTGTACCCACACCTAGATGAAAACCTGCTCCTTGATGTTAGGAACCACGATGAAAAATTTAGCTACAATATCTTAAGAGGTGTCCAAATGCATAGCAAACAGACAAGCAACTTTCCAAAATATATAGTAGAAGCACAGAATCGGACAAAGCTACACTTTTGAGTTGTTTTCATGGTTGTTGAATTTCGGATTTAGGGATTATTTTCATGACAAAATATCATAACTGCAATAAAAAACCCACAAATCCATAAGAAACCTACTGAAAAGTATTTTTTTTCAGTACCCTGGAACACAAGTACCATGTTTTAGTAGCTAAGCAACACAGTATTTATTCTAATTTTCATTTGATTGAAAGAATGATGCTTCTGTAAAAGCTCTTGTCCGAAAAGGAAACCCATAGCACACTTTAAAAGGTATGTCTGGGAATTAAAATACATAATGTAATTGCAAACAAAGTACAGGAGTACTTTGAAATATTAAAATATGTACAGGAGTAAATAGAAATATCTTCCTAGATTGTTACAAGAATCTAAGTATTATTTTTTTAAAACACCAAACCTTAACTGGCATCTATTGGAAAATACAAAAAGCATTACTTGCAAAACCTATTTGTGTAATTCCCTCTGACACTTTGGTATCAATTTGGCACCCAGTTAAGACCTGTTCTGTCAAGCTTTTTAAGCTGCAGTCTTAACTGCCCCCACTGCCTAGTGGGGCTGAATGAAGTGATAGGGCCACTGCCACTTGGCAGCTGGAGCAGAAGGTGGGGAGGGAGACAGACTGGGCCCAAATTGGGCCCAATGCTATCACGAGACAATAGTGGGGCTGGCTCACCCCCTCCCCACCCTCTGAATGCCCCATTTGGGGGCTTGCCCCACTGGTGGCATTTCTCTCTGCCCACTTGGCAGGTAGAAGAGGACCTTGGTGATTGCAGAGTGATACTGGCATCACTCTACAAGTGGTGGACAGTACGGCTGGATAGTGGCAAACCTGCCCATTCCCCCCCCCATTTTGGGCAAAGCAGATTTGGATTGCTCAGTTAGATGCATTGGCTCATATTAACGGAAGTCTTGTGCTTTTATACATTAAATTTAGTGTTTCTTGAATTTAGTGGATGTTGTATTATTAATCAGCTGATATAAGGCAGTGGATAGTTTTTAAAAAAAATAAAACCAGCTGCCAGACAACCTCTTTCCCTCCTCTAGTGCTATATACCCTCTATTCTCACAATAGCATTTGGTACTATATCCAAGTTACACAGTATAGAAATGCCTGTTAATTTTTTGATGTCCTCATAAAACATCTTTCCAACGCTGAGTCCCTCTAGAATATACTGGGGTAAATTAATTTATGAAATACAGCCCAGTGATGCTCAATTGATACAATAATTTAGCTAGACTCCAGTCACCTCTTTGCTTGTCACATCACAAAGAACTCACTGTACTGCTTGCTTAGCAACTTTCTCCAGACTAATAAATCTTTCAAACTCTTGCTCTCATAATTGCAGTTAGAGGATTATTTGTTGATCAAATAGGTCTCACCAGATGACCGCAGACTAAGTGAGTCCGTATATAATTCTGACACCATACAATGGTTAGGGCTCATTTTTTTATCTTAAAAAAATTATGTCTGCAAAGCGTGACAAAATATGGACCAGCTGAGACTTAACATTATCCCATAATTTAGCATTATGAGAATAAGCCACAGCGGAACCTCAGACTTGCACACACCCTCTTCTCCAACATGGCCACAAGGAGGAGTTTGAAAGCATCTGATTCTCTTTTACATTAACTGCAGCTTGCTGTATCATCTAAATTTGGACAAACTGTGGTTAATATTAACTATGACTAGTTGAAATTATCCAGCTTCATGAACTATGGTTTGAAGTTGGCTTATTTCAACTAACCAGATGTGTACCAAATGCAGACATTTGATATTTTCTGCATTTTATTTCATATTTTCAGTTGTTATTTATAGCATACATTTATAATTTGGCAACTACCTGGCACTGCTTTTTAAGCAAGTAGCATATAAGACTGAGAGGAAAGCATTATATAATGATCAGGTTTTTTTGATGCTATAAGCCAGAAGGAATGGTGAAGCAGGGACTGCTCAGTGGTGGCATTCCATTTGTAGAACTCTTTCCTGGTGGAGATTCAGTTGTCCCCCATATTACCATCTTTCAGGTGGCAACTGAAAACATATTAGTTCCCTCCCTCGTGCCTAGAGTGAAAATGTTCTGTTTTTTTCTGAAGCCTTCTTTGTTTTTTCTCCAAAAGTGGAAAAATTGGAAAAAATGGATTATGGAATGTTTTGTTTTAGCATGATGAATAAAATGTTTCATTGAATCTTGGTCCCCCCCTTTTTCTCAGTTCTTTTTATGGGAATGGATGCTTGACACTGTGGAGGACTAGCAGAGACATAAATAATTTTCTTTGTTATTAATGTTGATGATTTCATCTGTTGTTTTTTTTAGATTGTTTTTTGCCTGCTCCTCATAAACTGGCAAAACAAAAGAGATTCCTTACAGTTCAGGTGTTCCTTACAGTTCAGGATCTTTTAGATCCATTTGTTACAAAAAAAAGTAAAAATTTAAAAAAGTAAATTTAATTTGTAATAATTGTTTGAATAAAATGTACCAAATGTGATGATTTTATGCCAAACCAACTTGCACATAATTACATTTGATGTTCCTGAAGTAACAAAGTGACTTTCAATTTGTAAGAAGTGCTAATATTGCATTTTTTCAATTTTTCTGAAAATTTCTATATGTTCTGGAAAAAACAACGACGGAAAAAACCTGTTTTTTTCCCATGGCTTCAAAATTTCAGGAAATTTTACATCTCTAATCCCACTCACTGTCTCCCCCCAGTTTGAGAAGGAACCATTGATAAGCACTCTTTGAATACAATTCTATTTCCTGACTCCTCACTGAGCAGAGCAGGAGGAGCTGTGTCAGCTGGTCCAGAGGAGATACAAGTGAGTCAGCAAGCGAACAAGGAGAGCTAACAGGAGTTTGGCAGAGGAGGTGTAGGGAGGAAGAGACAGACAAAGAGGGCTCTGAAAGGCTCCATAGCAGCTTGACTGGGAGGGGCGTGGCCTGATAGCTGCTGGCTGGAGGAGCGTGGCCTGATAGCTGCTGAGTGCAACTAGGAGCAGCTGTGTGTGCTGGGAATTTTCATTCTGTTTCCTGACTCCTCACTGAGCAGAGGGAGCCATGTCAGCTGGTCCAGAGGAGATACAAACAAGCCAGCTCTCAGAGAGTGAGCAAACAGGAGAGCTAACAGGAGTTTGGTGGCGGAGATCAAAGGAGAGGAACCTAAAAAATTATTTCCCTTGTACGGTGCACCACATACCAGTGGGACTCTCCTATTTATACTGAAGGAGGACAGGACAAAGCACAAGCCAGCTCTCCTTCATATCTGAGGCCTGTCTGGATAGAGGATCAACACAGTGGGAGGACCCAGGCCCTCATTGTACTGTAATTCCAATACAAGTAGAAAGAAAGAAACAAAAGGCAGTAGCAACTATGGATGGAAAGGACATTCCCAGTGGTGGCTCCAGTGGAACAAGGTGTGTGCAATTTTTTGTTGTTGCCTGAGAACAACATGGCATACATGTGCAACAAATGCAAGCTGGTGGCGCTGTTGTTTACTACTTTGTAGTAAAGAAACTGTGATCTTCCACATATTTTGATTGCACACTTTTGTCACTAATTTTAAAAGTTGTATACTGACAAGAGCACACATGATACATTTCAGATTCCAGTTTTATCTGAGGTTTTTAGTAGCATATAGTTTGACCAATGAGAAGGTAGTATGTATTCCACGTGATCTCTTATCCAGCTCAAACACCTGACAACTGAAATGCTAATTAAAGTTACTGCAGCTATTAAATATTTAATTCTGTCCTACTGGTTCTCTGTTTAATTCAGGTACAGTAACTAGCTAAGAACTCTGTTTAGCAACTAATTTGATGGAAAGTTCTACATTTGGAATCAAGACAAAATTTACTATGGAAGTACACACATTTAGAACTTGCAAGTAATTTGTCCCGTTTTGATCTAAACAAACTTTTTAGGAACAGTGTATGAAGCCTTTAATGGATACTTCAGAATAAATCTGTGATATGCATTTTCCCCAATTTTTTTTGAAGATTATGCTCTGGAGAAATTACTACTCCTGGCTTCTATTTATGCAGTCAAATATGCAAAAGAAAGGTGGGTCTAATCTGATATTTCATGCAGTTATTTCCCTGCCAATTTGAGACTTGTACACAGCTAAACAATACTTCAGAAGGCAACATTCAATTCACAGGTCTACTCACAAGAGTTGTGCTTTCTGGCCTGGCCACTGGTGTTTTTACAGCAGTACTTCTGGAAGAGTCCAGTCTTACTTCTGAAGTTGGTCTTGTTTGCCCAGGTACCAAATAATCTGGTGGAGGAAGGACAACTGCACTTCTCTCTAATAAGTTTACTGAGCTGATGCTGCGCATAGGTGCAGGACTAAAGGAATGAAAAGCAACCATTAATGTCTTGTAAGAAACAACAAATGAGACAGTTCCAGCTCACTGTTAATTTCTTTTTGGGGGTTAGAGCAATCTCTTTTGATAAGTACAACCTTCAGATATTACATTTCCCTGAGGGGTAGAAACCCTGGCTTCCCATTTAGAATTATGAATGCAAAGCGTAGCTAATCTAGTAACAAATATAGGAAACACAGTAACAGGCAGGGCAGAGGAAGATGTCCAAAGGTTGAAACTATGGGTATCTGTGCCCCTTAATACTCTGTATATGCTTGGAGAACTGGGACGGGCTGGACTACCTTGTCTTCACTCCGCAAAGCAGAAAAGTAATTTGAAATTTCAAGTCTCTCTCAATTGAGATAGGGTGGCAGTTTCTCTGTGGCATTGCAGCATGAAAGAGGCAAAGGTGTCTGCTTGATAGTGATTCATGGAGGCATGAATGGAAGACCAAGCAGAGTTCATATAGATTTGGGTTTTTCCTGCTCAAGACCAGGGTGTATATTTGACTAGACCGAGGCATGAATGCAGTGAAGCACAAGGAAGAATCGGAGATACAGGGTTGTATCTAATGCTAGTCCTAGTCAGACAAGACCCATTGAAATTAATAGACATGACTAATTCAGGTTCTTTCATTGGGTCTGCTCAGAGTAGAACTTGAATAACTAAGCTGGCTTCACCTACCCACCCTCCTCTCTAAGCTTATGGCATCTATGACAACACTCCTATTTATAATGTTCATTTCAGAAACTATTCCGGACTAGAGTTGTGATAGCTTCTTCTACCCCCATAGCCATTTTGTGAGATCTAGGTGGTCTTCCATCCACCATAAGTATTGTTTCATTTCTTCACATGCCCAGCTTTAGAGGCTGTGTTGGGGCCATTTCCTCCTGAGCTGTAGATAGGTTAGCGCCTGTTTGCTTGTTGTTGGGTGCCATAATTGAGAAACTGAGGGGACAAAGAGATCTGAAGTCCTAACAAGATTTAATTGTTCCTCCCCCTCCACAACTGTAACTTGTGTCCAAGGGGCAGAGCAAGGCAACTTTCTGTTGGCCAATCTCTTTGTGAAGTTACCCTTCCCTGCTCAATCAGGTGACAGTATGACTGTCCCCAGTGGCCCACTTGTCTGTGCCTCTCTCCATTCCTTAAAGGAAGAAAAATGAAATTAATGAAAAGAAAGAGTCCTGTGAGTTACGGGAGTCTGAGGAACTTTGCTACCTGAGATTCAAGCACAATGGCTGGAGGCCTACTTCTTTAAATGTGGCTCTGCCCAATCCATCCATAAAGCAGGGGATGGAACACGTGTGCTGAACCCTCCCCTCTACTCATACCCTTGCAGTCTCTCCCTCCAGGTCAGATACTGGAAAGTGAGCCCAGATGGGAAAAAAGTAGTGCCTGCATGCTTGTCTAGCCCTTTAAATCTCACCCATTTTACATATGAATGGGGCAAATCTGTATTTAAAGATGAGCGCCTATTGATGTCATGTGCAGTTTGGGCCCAAAGCTAGACACAACCTAATTTAGGAGTTCCCCATTCTCCTGCAATATCATTCCTGGAGGATCTTCCTATCAAGGAAGAGATGAGAAAACCATTAGAGACTGCCCTACACCTTCCAAGAAAGAAGCCTGTGTTTGTCACAATCTGCTGTGTTTCTGAATGCTTATTTTTGTTGTTATGTGCCTTGAAATCAATCACAACTTATGGTGACCCTAAGCAACCTCCAATAGCATCTGTCGTGAACCACCCTGTTCAGATCTTGTAAATTCAGGTCTGTGGCTTCCTCCATAGAATCAATCCATCTCATTTGGCCTTCCTCTATTTCTGCTCCCTTCTGTTTTTCCCAGCATTATTGTCTTTTTCAGTGAATCATGTCTTCTCATTATGTGTCCAAAGTATGATAACCTCAGTTTCATCATTTTAGCTTCTAGTGATAGTTGTGGCTTAATTTGTTCTAACACCCAATTATTTATCTTGGTATCCATGGTATGCGCAAAGCTCTCTTCCAACACCACATTTCAAATGAATTTATTTTAATGCTTATAGAGAGATACAAAAATTGGAAGATTACCCATTGAGTACCATATGCAGTTTATACTGCTCTACATCATAGCCTACTGCACATCCTATACACCTGGTGGAGATTGGTACAGCATGTAGATTGCGTTTGTTGCATTGGGGCACTTATGTTTAGCGTTGTGTGGGAGCCAGTGTGATAGAGTGTTGGACTAGTATTGGGGTGATTTGAGTTCTAATTCCTACTCAAGCCATGAAGTTCACTGGGCCAATTACTATCTCTCACAGTGTTGTTGTGAGTATAACACAGAGGGGTGGGGGAAAATCATGTATGCCTCTCTGAGTTCATTGGAGAAAGGATGGGATAAATATATAATCAATCAGATAATGTAGCCCAGGGGCAATTCCATTAGATTCAATGGGACTACTTTCATTTTCAGTTGGCTAGAGTGGACTAAGTGTGATAAGGTGGGATATAAATGAAGATATAAAAGTAAGCCCTGTTGAATGTTTAAGTAAAACTGTGACTATATTTAAGGGAGACTGCTCTATCTTTTATTTTTTTAAAAAATCTTGAAAGCGTTGGATATTTTATACAAAGTTTAGCTAAAATAATAGTACCTTGGCACTGCCATACATATTGTCTCCTCAGCTGATTCTTCCAATGTCTTTGTGTATGATGATGGGAACCATCCTTTTCTAGAACAGAACATAGTAATAAATTTCCACCTTATTGAAGCTCCAATTTCTATCCTTTAAAGCAACTGCACTGGATGGAATAGTAGTAGAAGTGTATGTTTTAATTGGCTGCCACTGCCTACTAGTCATAATGGGTGTATGCTCTGTCTAGGTTCAGAGGCAGAATGCTTCTGAGTACTAGTTGCTGAAGAACAACAGTGGGAAAGAGCTCACATCCTGCTTGTGGGCTAGAGGCATCTGGTTTTCCACTGTGGGACACAGGATGTTTCAGTCGGATTTCCAGGGTGGCTTACAATTTTTTTTAAAAAAAATTAAAATATAAATACAAAAACTTAAATGAAAAGAGTATAAAAATAATAAAAGTAGCATAAAAGAGCCAATGGGATTAAAGCTGTAACTAAATGCTCTGGAAAAAAAGGCCTTTGCCTAGTGCCAAAAGGACAACAATGTAAGCTGCACACAAACCTATATGGGGAGCAAGTTGCACAACTGAAGTGCCACCACCAATTAGGCCCTCTCTCTGGTATCTCTCATTACCTTCACCTGTGGGAACACAGTAAACCCTCTACCAAAGGTCTTAAAGTAAGGGTAGGTACATGAGGAGTCAGGCAGTCCTTCAAGTAAGCTTGAGGTTCTTAATTCTGATTTTAAAATTACAAAACTGCTCTAGCATCAAATTTCCCCTGAAGTAACTCCTTCTGAAGTCCCTACAACTTACAGCTTCCAGAAAGTTAAAGCACCATTAACAAGATAAAGGCCTTATTATGACACTCTATTCTCATCTTGGAATCAGAGGACACATGGATTAACTTACACTTTAGTCACATCATGTTCTCCATACAGCCATCCATCCTTTTCCTCAGATATTAGCAGCGTGATGATATCTCCCTGTGCAAAGCTAAGTAGAGTCTTGTTATTCCCTGCAGTGTGTGGAAATATTGTTTTAACTTTTTGCCGTTTCATTATATTTAGTCCTGTGGCAACAGAGGTTGATCGTGATAAACTGGAATCATCTGCATGATCTGATTAACAAAAAACAACAGAGAAATGGATCAAATGATAAAGTTAAAATGGAACTGAATAATAACAACAACTTTTCCTATCCTGATTTTTTTTACAGAGCAATTTGGCCTCACTTATTATTAACTGCTCTTTACAACTAATGTGGAAATATCAGTAATGTTTATTTGGAAAGTGGAAAAGTAAATAATTTAATGAGGATTGCTGTAATTTATATACATCTTTCATCAATCAAATGAGAGATTATGACAATTCCTATAAGAAGTTAACATGTTTAAAAATATGTATAGATGTTTAAAAAACCCACTCACCTAAAACTATGGATTGATTTTGTCCCAGTGAAGCTAATGGGACAACCCAAAACTATTTTTGCAAGAAACACAGTATGCCTTAAGAGCTGCAAACATACAACACAATGTTTGCAAACATAGGGCTCATCCAAACGGAGCAGGATAATCCACTTTTTCCATATCCGGTTCGTCATCTGACAGTCCTCACTTTACCTGTTTGTTTGCTCTTTCCCAATAAAAAACCCGCTTTTTTTGCGCCCACACACGCAGCAAGAGGACCCATACTTCTCGCTTTTTCCCAGCTCCGCCCATAACATTCCCCCCTATCAGCTAATTGGTCTACAAAAATATGACGTATGCTCCTCTCCCCCTTTGCAACAAAGCACAACAAGGGGCATGCGCTTGAACGTACGAGCGCGAAAGTTTGAATTTCCTGATGGTTTGGTAGTAGTGGCTGTAATGGAGTTCCTTGTTGCTCACCACTCTGGAGCAGCGCCGGCTGGGGGGGTGTCTCCAGGTGCCCCTGACCATCCAGGGGGATTGTGGGCAGTGCAAGGGATCAACGCTGGTAATCCCCAGGCAAATCCCCCCGTAACCCTTGGGCTCATTCACTGCAGGGTTCAGCCCCGGACCATTATGTGGCTCGGCGGCAGGAATGCTGCCCCTGAGGGAAGCAAACAGCCCCCCCCACGGGTGGCCACTCTTGGCTCGGGCAGGGAATGCGGGCAAACAGCCCCGTGTGCTGCTGTGTCAATCTGCGCTGAAGCGACCAGCACAGGCTTTGCGGTGTTCCCTCTGATGAAAGAAACATGCAAACCACTTATATGCCTATAATTCCTGTATTTTTGTTTGTTTGTATTTGCGATATTTCGCAAAACCAACTGTATGCTTTTCTACCTTTAACGTTTCTGGAAATACACATGATTGCAATTCCACTTATTTCTCTCAACACTCTCAAACCCCTTACCACATTAAGGTGTGCATCCTAGAGGGGGAGATCCAATCCTAAGTGTCACTAAGTGTGCATAGGATTGCAGCATAAAATTCCACTGGATTCAACAGTGCAATAGATTCAAGATGTAAGTCAATTTAAAATATTAATGTCTGCAAGAATATGCTATTTCAACATACACACACAAACTGCTTACCTGTTAAATGATTTAATCTCTCTGAAGGTGCCTTTGGAGCCATTGGTGGGTTATTAAACATATCAACTAAAGGACTAGTATAGGCTCTCCCAGTAGGTGCAGGAGGTACTTTGGGAGAATTTCTATGAAGCGAATCATAATTGTTTCCAACCTACTGACACAAAATTAACATAAAGCATCAATGCAATGAAAGAATGTCTTATAAGATATTAACCGTTTTGTTCAGGTATACAAACAGGACTAGCTGACTGAAAAACAATTTTTTTCTTTGAAACACGACAGCAACATGGTTTCTAAACCTGACAGCATCCAATATACAACCTGCTAAAAGCAGGAGGTGGGGGATTTATCCTTCCACATGATAAAATGGAAAGTGAAAATACCAGTGTTCTTTTCCAAGTAATTTAATTTATTGTCCAAGTAATTTAAGTAATTTAATTAATTCACTGAAGAGGAACACACAGCTGTAAGAACATGGCTTAGTTGCTGCTTTATAAATCATGTCCAGAATGTGAAATTGTAACATGAGGAAAATCTGTTTAACACACAATTTCTTAAAACAATTTCTCTTTTCCTCCACCCCTCCCTTGTTCTCAAGAGGAAACTTGTATTCAGAAGGGAATTTCTCACCATACTGTTTCTTTCTATCATTGGTGAAGGCATGGGAGTTCCTGATATTGGAGTAGAGCCAGGTGTCTTGATCTCTTCTATCATATTCATGATTTTCTCTGGCACTTTGGTAGCATCACTGCAAGTTTCTAGCCATCCAGGCAATTTAGAGCTAAGTAACTCTGAGCACTATAAACAAGACAAACCAGTTTAAAAGAGTATAATTTTAATTTGCAAAATGAAAATATTTAAAATGTCAGTGGACTACACTGTGAGTTCAGATATCTTTAATTGAAGGTTCTTGCCAAATTCTGTTGGCACTCTGAACTATGACATACTGCAGCACCTATATATGGATTGTGTGGACAAATACACTTCCCTATCACAGAACTGCATTACTTTTTATCTATGATTCCCTAGAGGAGAGGTTCCCAAACTGTGGTCCACTGACCACTGGTGGTCTGCAAGTTTCATTCAGGTGGTCCACAGCATGTCTGTGGATTTGTGGTTGAAGACAGGAGATGACATATCCATCACATTAAATGTTCATATTTAATTTTAATTGTGTTTTTATTGCTTCTTTTATTTCTTACATTGTATTTTATTGTATTATAGATAATAAAATACAATATATAAGAAATAAAAGCTAATAAAAATACAATTTAAAAATAATCTAGCACAGCATGTTACAATTGCTACAACAGGCAGAAAAATTATGAGGTGGTCCTCCAAGATTCTGAGCAATGTCAAAGTGGTCCATGCAGAAAAAAAAGTTTTGGAACCACTGCCCTAGAGAGAGTAAAATAAAATTCTGGGCAAAACATGTTTACTTTATAGGGTCAAACAACAAACGTCTATAGGCTACTTGATGTGACTTGAATGTTCTTTTATGGGTCTGGTCTTTCAGTAATTCTAATGTCTATGTCACAAATTTCAGTCAATGGGGCCTTAAATGCATAACTAATTAGAGTGTACTCTGCTTTGGAAAACCTCAAGCGTCTCACAAAAAACAGATTTTTCTGGCAACTTAGATTCTCCTCTCATACAAACCTCTACGTGATAATACTTCATGTGCTGAGCAAAGCTGCAGTGCTTGTCAACCAGAAAACAGAATCTTTTTTTCTCTTCAAGAAGAGCCTCTCTGCAACCTTCAGCAATAAATCTTTGAATATCACTCTGCCGAGAACTCACAGTTTCTAAATACTAAAGTATTAAACAATAGATTACAACAGAGAAAACATGATACATTCTTCTTACACAACTTGGATCTAATAGAATCTTAATGTTTTATCTTAATCAAATCTCTGACAAAAGTAAGCAATGCAGTGGCCTATCCCTGATCTAGATAAACTTATAGATATATCACTTATATTTAAATATGTTTATCCCCATTCTATGGGTACTAATCTATACATTATTTTTTCTTCCAGGAGATAAATGGAACATCACACTTTTTTAACTTATTCCAGTTTCAGATATTTGAATTCGAGATAGATGGACTTGGATCCAGAGTTTCCAGGAGAAAATGCCATTCACTCAATGGGCTCTCCCATTCTCCTCCTCCTCACTGCAGCTGGATGTGGTACAGAAGGTTGCAATGGAAAGAGGAAATCAGAGATAATTGGGTAGAGGCAACTTGCTTGAGCAGGGGATAGTGGAGAAGAAGGGATGAGAAAGCCCCACTGTGCAAATGGCTTCTACTCACACAGTCTCTGGATCCATACAATCTTGCTAGCTTGGCATCAGTACTCGGCATACTGGGCATTTGCTGAGACCCACACATGTTAGAAGGGCCCACTGGGGTTGATGTTTTTCCTGCCCCCCAGTGCTCACCACCACTTGGGCCCACATGGAGGGTGCAGGGGTGATCAAAGTGGAGGGGGGCACTGAGGGCAGTTTGCCCCCTAACCCCCAAAATCTGGAGCCAGGTCTGTACTTTGGCATGCTGAATGTTTATAGATATCACTTATCTACTATTAGGCTATAATCAAATCAGAAGGAATGCATAAATGCTATTATTTATATCCATGCTCATTCTACATAAAGAGTTTCATTTTAAAAAAATGTCATATACTAGACTTTATCTAGGAAAATTTTCACACTAATACCTCCTGTTCTTGGATACAGGAGGGGAAAAAATGAACACCAGGGGAGTGTATTAACCTCAGTTTCTTTATGCTCGTATTTTGTTGCATTCCTTCCTCCTTGACTTTTCCTTCGAATTTTCTTCAATTCAGCCTGAGACTTTTCCAAAGAATCCAATTTGCTTCTATGTTCATTCTGGTATTTCTTCAAAGTAGCCTGCAATCAAAGCATTGAGAGATATTATATTAGAATCTAATAATATAGGTGATTAAGTTGGAAGCTCAACTCCTTGTTGCAGCAAGTAAATATTTTAGGAAAGGCATACCCAACCAATGTTAGCATATCATAAAACATGGTATTATTTTGGCATAGCAGCAATAAATACATAGCAATACAATTATTAGAACATGCTACAGGTTGTTGCCCCAATCTAGTATCAGCAACATGCATGTGGAAACAGTTCTGAGGATTATATGCAAAACCAGGTGTTACTTCAATTTAATAGCAGCCTAGTCCAAGAAGCTGCTGCTACACTCATTTTACTTACATTAGGCATTTTATTCTGCCATTAAAACATCCTCCCACTCCAGGCGGCTCACAAAAGGAGATGAGAGTGGGTGACAAATGATAAAAAATATTAGAACAGCAAGAAAATGAAATATTTTTTATAAGGAACCTGAGAACAAAAGTATTCTGAGCTGCACTTGTTCAAGATTTCATGTATGTTATCTTCTCATAGACATAACATACAGAACAGTTCTGTTTGCCAAAGCTGCCAAGGATCTTAGAACTAAAAAGAGGGCAATTTTGTACATGGTTAATCTTCTCTGGCACTGAAAAATAATGTACTTACATTCATGTATTTTACATCTAGTTCAGTTTTCTTTTCCAGCTCAGATATAATGTCTTTATGGAATTTCTTGAACTGCAGGAGTAAACAGATGACAATAGGGGGGAAGTGTTAATTTACACACATAACAAATGTTTTTGAAATATTTAAAATATTGTATCAGTATTTACTTACACTTTCATCTAGGCTGTCATTTAGTTTCTTCTGTGCAATAGAAATTTCTATGAGAACATGCCCTGTTGAGAAACACAATGATTAATTAACTTCTATGCTGTCCTTTATCACTTGTGATCTTTATGTTATAAACATAACTACTTATACACTGAACACAGTATAACAAATTAAAACCAGATAAAACCAAATCAAGCCAAACCAAAACATACAAAAGATGGGCATTCCACAACTGCAGCTGGCCAAAACAAACCAGCCATTCCGAAAAGCCTGGGTTAAAAAGTAGGTCTTTAAGCTAACACCGAAAAACATAAAAACAAAGCACCAGACACAGCTCTGAAGGAAGGAAATTCCATAGCTGGGATGCCATTACAGAGAAGGCCCTATCCCAAGTTATCACATAATGAGCAACAGCTAGAAGGTCCTCCCTGAAGATCTTGGAGCCCAAGCAGACTGGTATATAAAACAGTGCTCCCTCAAGTGTTTAGGTCTCAGGTTGTTTAGGGCTTTATAAGGTTAACATTAACACCTTGAATTGGACTCAACAGCATATAGGCAACCAGTGCAGATCTTGTAAAGTCATTATAATATTATTTTGATTAGCTACTCTTCTCAGCAGTCTGGTGGCTGTGTTCTTCGCTCATTGAAGCTTTAAAGTTAGCCCTGCACAGAGTGCATAATAACAATCTAATCAGGAGGTTACCAGTACCTCAATTACTGTGGCAAGGCTATCACAGTCTAGGTACGGTCATAGCTGGCACATCAACCATAGCTGAAAAAAGGCACTCTGTGCAACTGATGCCACTTGGGCATCAAATGACAATATTGGATCAAAGAGTACCCAGACTATGCACCTGTTTCTTCAAGGGGAGTGCAACTAACTTTTTTTCTGGTTTCTTTTAAGATGAAAGCAGTAAATAGAAACATTTGATAGTACATAGAATGTCTGGATATTCTTTTTGGATTTCTTGTCACAAACAGCAAAACAAGCTTTTGAGTAAAATGATATCTGGCCACAATTACACACAAGAGCTATTTGATAACAGTATGAATTTTACAGAGACAATAGTACTTTATACACGTTAAATATATGTGTTATGCGAGCACACACAGAGGCAAGCAGGACCATGCCTACTGTCCCCTGTCTACAACCTCAAAGCATTGACTGACCATGTGTATAGGTCAGGGGTGGGCAGCATGTGGCCCTCAATGTAATTTCATGCCAGTAGCAGGAAGGGAAAAATTGGGGTAAGAGGATGACTGGTATGGAGAAAGAAAGAAGTTGCACAAATGGAGAAACAAAACAGGGTGGCAGAGAAAAGAGGTAGCTCAACCCACCTTTGATTCTGGCCCCACCAACCAATGGTATGCAGCCCTTGATCATTACTCCTATCAAAATGACAGACAAAAGGTTGCCCACCCTGATACAGACTCTCTCCATAAGTTCAAGGACCCTGCTGCCCATTGATGTGTTCAGCCTATACCTATTTATTTATTTATTACATTTATATCTCCACATTCCTCCAAGGAGCTCAAGGTGGCATACAAACATGGTTCTCCCCCTCCTGATTTTATCTTCACAACAACCCTGTGAGGTAGGTTAGGCTGAGAGACAGTGACTGAACCAAGGTCACCCAGTGAGATTTGAACCCTGGTATCCCAAGTCCCAGGCACTCTAACCGGTGTGAAGATCTACAAATTCTTTGGCTACAAAACAAACCTGCTACTATTGCTGTGCTGCCCAATCATACATCTCCCAATACAGCCTTTGTCCTTTCCTTGAACTGTGCCACAGAGATTCTGAATAGATCACAGTTGAGTGGCAGAGCTCATGATTTGCACACAAAAGTTCCCAACTCCAATCTCTGGCATCTCGAGGTAGGGTTGAGAAAGACTCCTGTCTGAAACCCTGGAGAGCTGCTTCCAGTCACCATAATAAATATTGAGGCTAGATCAGGGATAGGGAACTTTTTCCAGCCTGACAGCTCCATTCCCTCATGGGAACCTTTGGGGGGGGCATTCCAGTGGTGGGCAAGGCCAGAGGCAAAAATGCAGGCAGTAGGATTACATTCCGGCCAGGAAAAAGTCAAAGATTTATGTGGGCAAGCAAGCAAGGTGAGTTATCACAATGCTGGGTCTTGAGGAGGACATGGACCAGAGCCAGGGAAGGGTGTGGCCTAGGTGGAGAAGCCAAGGCCCGGATGGAGAAGCCTAGAAAGCTGCATTCGGTCCCTGGGTGTTGACGTTTCCCACCCCTGAACTAGATGCACCAATGTTCTGGCTCTGAATAAGGTAAGTTTCTATGTTCCTATGACTATTCAGACATATCTTTTCAACAGATCTAATTCTCAAATGAGGTGGTGAGAACTGCAAAAACCTGACAGTAGTGCATCAAAACCCTAATGCCAATATAACTGTACACATATAATTGTAATTCTCCTGATGAATCCATAAAATATCAATCTGTGCCAGATCTAGCAACTGTAGTTAAACAGCAGCACAGTCTATCAAAACCTGGTCTGCTTATGGCAACAGAATTAAGGGTTAAGCGGGTTACTGAATCCTCGTCCTTTCATGTCCTCTTTCCACACTAACTTCTTATTTCAGCAAAATATTGGGAGGTCTAATTGATCCCCGCTTTTCCTCCTCTGCGTATTAGTAGAACACTGTCTGTACCTCAGCTCCTCCACCTGTAAAACAAGAATATTTATAACCTGTTTTGCAAATGAAAATAGGAATGAGGGTGGATATAATCCTGTCCTTAACTACGCATGGACAAGTCCCACCTACTTAAGGACTACAGGGAAGATTGCAGCAGAGATCATTAAACTAGATAGACTCAAGTATGCATATTTGAAATAACGTAGCAAAAAGGGATCTAACTTAGAATGTAAAATGGGCTAGTTAATTTGAATTTAGAACGTAAAATGTGCTGGTTAATTTGAACTACAGTTTAGTGAATAAAGTTCTTCAGATGCTGCAAAGTGTGTATTTAAGAGCTTTCTTCAACTCCACTTATACAGTACATGCTTTTGAGAATTTGCTGCCACAGCAACACAGTTGACCAACGGGCTGGCACATTTGCAAAGATGAATGCAGCAGATTCTGAAACTCAAAGTACAGTCATCCAACAAGGATGTGTGTGCTGGCTCAACCCTCTCCACCCCTGTACACTCCCTTCCTTTGGCTTTTCCTACCACCATAGTGTAAATGTTCAATAAAACAACTCATTTACCTGGCAGGTCAAGACTGAAAAACCTGACTTTCAGATGTTGTTATTCTGGTCTCAGTAGCACTCAGCTACTGATTGAAGCTCTCAAAGGGTGTTAGGGTGTTCTTCCTGTGAAAACTGATTTTTTTTCACCCTTTCAAACAATTTTAAGAACTAATACAGTTGAGAAATTAAAGTAAATGTTTAAGGTTGTCATTTCAGATAGATGTCTGGTTCCTTTCTCCTTCTAGAAAACCTTGTAAGAGCCTCGTCACCATGCAGACGTATGTGTTGGCTCATTTATTTCCTCTTGTGTTATGAGTCAATATTTTGACAGTGAAACCATAGTAATCTCACAATGCATAGTAAGATGTAAATAGTAGGACAAATTGCTCTTCTATGGAAATACCCAGTTAACAGATTTGGAGAATTTTAAAGTTTTATTATTAAGCCACAGCTGTACTTTATAATATGACAACACAGCATTGTTAAGTCTCTTTGTAACAGGTTGAGTTTTTTTTGTAACAAATTAAGTTAAGTCTCTTTGTAACATGTGTTCAGAAGGACCGCAAGCAGGAAATCCCGTAGAGAGGATCTAACAGTACCGTTTGAGCTAGATTGTGTCTTCTGAATGTAGTACATATGGTAAAAATGTTTCTATCTTAATACCATTCCAAATTTTAGCCTCCAGCTTAGGTTCCTTACTATGGCTGAAAACTTATCCCAGTCTGCCCTTCATACAAGAGTAAGGAGAACAATTAGTGTTTATTTCTTTCATACTACAGTAGAAAACATAAATCCTTCTTTATTTGTGCCTGAAGATTTTTTTTAAAAAAAAACCAGTCCTCTCTGGATATTGGATTCTAGTATCAGTCATATGTGCATGTCAGATATGCAAGAAGTTAGTTACTACACTTTAGTGATGGGGAATCCATGGCCCTCCATATATTGCTGGACTTCAACTCCCATCAGCCCCTCCCATGTGCCCAATGGCCAGGATTGATGGGAGTTTGTAGTCCAGCAACATCTGGAGGGCCACAGGTTTCCCACCATTGCTTTAGTGCATGCTACCGATCAGGTTTCTGGGCCATTGTTAGTTAACTCCAATACATAATCATCACAATACCCTATTTTATTTTCATAAAACCAATTCCTACAAAACCACAGGAAGCAAAGTAAAGCAAATAAAATTCACCGTGCCCCAGATCAACTTTAACAGTGCTTAGCACAAAAACCTTGGGACAGATTTGTTTGTAATTTGGTGGGTTTTTTAACCTAAGGGGCTCCTCTCTAAAGTATGCTATTTTCATACAAATCGCACACAAAACAATACATCAGACTAAGTGAATTCTTTTTTAACCACCACAACATTGTAAGACTGCCCTTGCAGGCAACCACTACAGTTATCCTTCCAAAATTTAGCACGATCCATACCCCCAGAAGGGGCTAACAAGCCTGAAATTTTAATCTCGCTTTACCACTTCTTAAACAAACAGTTCTATACTTTAAAAAAAATTTTTTTTTAAAGGTGTGTCCAGCACAAAATCCCCTGGATCTATTTGTAATTTGGCAGGCTTTATCCATTCAGGAGGGGCTACCATGCCTGCCAATTTAATCCAACCCTATCAAAGGGGGAAAGGTTTCTTGCCTTTGCAATGATCAGTGCAGTTCTCCATGTGTTGTCTTTCAGCAAGATCTACTATTTTCTGGGCATGTACATGGGCAAATACATCAGCACTGCTGGGAGGAAGGGCGTGATATAAATCAAATAAATAAATGTGTACTAAAATGCTGTAAAGTAAGGAACTTCCTTTGCTGAGTTTTCCTTCTTGTTGTTATACTAAGACCCAGTATAACTACATTTGGGCAGAACCTATGAGTTTTGGGAGGAAACAAGCATGGGAATTCCTCATCCTAACCGCTGGAGTTGGCTGCACCACAAACACACATACACACACTTAGGCATATTCATTTGCATGTCACCTTACCATGCACAACACATATAAATAGAACATCATTAAAAGCTGAAACACACACACAAACACACAAACACACACATGTATGTATTTTTTCTCTCTTTCCCTACTACTCCTGGCTTTGGGCTGGAATGAAACCACACATCTTCCCCCTACCCCTTTTTTTGCTGCTGGGTTGAGAATAAGATCCTTGTAAACAATCAATCAATAAAATAAATTGGAGGCCATGCAGCACACACACAGAGAGAGAGAGGGGTGGGAGGGGATAGACTAGTGTCGTGTGTCCCCATTTTCAGAAGAGAGAAGTGGAACAAGCAGAACAGTGAGTGTGTTTCTACCCCAGTTCATGACATTACATTAGTCCTATTCAGGTGTTCTCTCACATGAGGAGGAGGAGTGGGATAAGTGTGTAGGCTTCAACCCCCTTGCCATTCCTGTCACCCTGCACAAGAAGAAGGGCTAACTTCTGAATTTGTGAGCCTTTCCTTCTAGACTCTGTGTGTGATTTAGAACTCTTATTGTGTTTGACACCCTCCCCTCAAGCTCAAGGGACAACCTGGACAAGGAGCCTTCACCTACCCTACCAGGTCAGAGACATGGCTTTCTTGGATTTGGAAGACTAATTTCTGTGGTAGCCCCATAATCCTCATGCTGTAGGAGACAACAGCTGCAGAACAAGGCAACGGTCCTTTAAGGGCTCAGGCAACTCCTCAGAGGGAGCGAGACCAACAGCAAGACTATACTAACCAGCCTTCATAAGGCTTCAGAAGGCTTTTGCAATTTGCTGAAGCAACAGCTTCTCTCCAGCAAGTGCTCTGTCCGAATCCTGGCCTGAATTACATCTATTATCTCTATTACATCTGTTGCTGTCACTATGCTAAGAAATACCACAACAAAAGGATGCTTCCCAGGAAGCTTTAAGCCCAGCTGGGCAAGATTGGGCACTTCCAATTTGCCTTCGATTAGTGGAGGATGTTGGGGACAGAGCTAATGGACTCATCCCTGATCTCCCTCACATAATTCATGCGTGTGTGTGTTACAATGCCCAAACATGGTACTGACCTATCAGAAGTTAAAGAACAAATGCATCTAGATACCACCAAATATTGTTCCCAGAGGTATATGATTGTTGAAGGAGTCAATGATTATTTAGCAGAAACAGCATTGCTGTTTGTAATTTAAATTCACTAACAGGCAAAAAACCTTGCGGTTTAAGAACGTACCAATAGCCAACAGATATTTCTCTCAAACTTTAAAAAGCAGGGAAATTGGGCAGCTATAGTGAATGCACCAGGGGAGCAGGAGACCTGACCTCCTCTCTGAGATATTGTACTACCCTACAAATTTGTAAAAATGCAAACACAATTTGGGTTGGTGTTTCACAGTCCAATCCACTTCCTGTGTAGCTTGGAAGAATTTGGTAGCCTGTGCCTCTGAGGATATGGTGAGTGGTGGCAACACCTGCCATCTCCAAAGATGGAGAATTACATTTTTGTGTGTTTGTTGGTGTTCTTACTTTGCTTCTTTTCTGTGTTACTACTGTTTCTACAGAGAATCTAACTTAGAAAATTATATTTCTCTCATTATTCATTGTAGAAATCTGTGTCAAATTTATTTTAATTAATTTCAAAGCCTTTGTATTGGTCGATAACATATAATGGTGAAGACAGCCTTTTTTGTTTCAAACTGGAGGTTATGCTCTATTTCTATTTTGGGTGCATTAACAG
Organism: Rhineura floridana; assembly: GCF_030035675.1. NCBI lineage: Eukaryota > Metazoa > Chordata > Lepidosauria > Squamata > Rhineuridae > Rhineura > Rhineura floridana. Next base: position 16,326,965 of record NC_084496.1, read on the forward strand.
TTGAATCTGAAACTGCAGTTGGATGTAAAATCAGATGGATTACATTAAGTTGCTACTTAAGCAATGACTCTAGCTGTTCGAAAAAACAAACTTGGCCTGCACAAGATGCATTTCTAGCCTGCTATGCTTAACCTACTCCACTTATGGAAAGGTGGGCATGGTCAATTAAAAACATAGAGCACATCTAGAATTTTGCTAGAGTATATTTCACCTCCCAACAGACACTCCTCATGTCCATTGGAAACTATTCTGCAGAACAGTCAGTATCATTATTCCACAATTGTTTTGGGAGTTTTTTTTTAGTGTTGCTGTAGTTCACATATTCACAGAAACAGAAATAAAAGAGAATGATTTACTATAGGAAACTTCACTAAAATTGCAAAGTAAATCCAACATATTTAAAGTGACTATCTGAACAATATCAACTGTTTTAATATAGTTGTTTCCTCCCTGCTAAAACAAGATCAGCATAGCACGTCTTGTTTCTGTTATTTGTTGCCTTCACTCACCATATGCTCAGAGACACGTTACCAAATTCTTCCAAGCTACACAGGAAGTGAATTGGACTGTGAAAGACCAACTCAAATTGTGTTTGCATTTTGACAAATTTGTAGGGCAGTACAATATCTCAGAGAGGAGGTCAGGTCTCCTGTTCTCCTGGTGCATTCACTATAGCTGCCCAATTTCCCTGCTTTTTAAAGATTGATAGAAATATCTGTTGGCTATAGGTACGTTCTTAAACCGCAAGGTTATTTGCCTGTTAGTTAATGAATTTGTCTGCTTTTTAGTCCAGGAGGTAAGAAATGGGATCCTGTGCAAGTTTGCAGAGAATGGATTGATCATCTGCATGCTTATTGAGTTCAGTGGGATTTACTCCCCTGCAATCATGCTTAGTATAGGTAAAACTGACCACAGGGGATGGGGAAGGGAGGAGGGGGTCAGAGCAGGGAGGAGGGGGACAGGATTGATCATTTGCATATTTATTGAGTTCAGTGGGATTTACTCCCATGCAATCATACCTAGGATAGGTAAAACTGACCATGGGGAGGGAAGCCTGGAGTGGGCAGGAGAGTAAGAAGAAGAAAGTGGGGAGGAGAGGAAGAAGGGAGGAGGAAGACAGAGGAGAGGTGAAGAAGGGAAAAGGCAGGTCTGATCATTTGCATGTTTATTGAGTTCAATGGGATTTATTCCTGTACAATCATGGCTAGGATAGGTAAAACTGACCATGGGGGAGGAGGAGAGGGAGGGGAGAGTAGAGAGAAGGAAGAAGGGGGAGAGAGGTGCAGAAGGAGGGGGAGGGGGAAGAGGGATTGGAAGGGAAGTGGGGAGGGGTGAAGGAAGAGGGAGGGAAGGGGCAAAAGGGAGATAATGGGAGGGAGGAGGAGGGAAGGGCAGTGTTTGCATACTTATTGAGTTCCAAGAGATTTACTCCCATGCAATCATGCTTGAAAATGAAATGGACTGCCTTCAAGTCAATTCTGATTTATGGTAACCCTGTGAATAGGATTTTCATGGTAAGCGGTATTCAGAGGTGGTTTACCATTGCCTTCCTCTGAGGCTGAGAGGCAGTGACTGGCCCAAGGTCACCCCATGTGGGGCTGTGTGGGGATTTGAACCCTAGTCCTAGGATAGGTAAAACTGACCGTGGAGGAGGGGGAGGGGGAGGGAGGAGGGTGAAGGACGGGATTGGAAGGGGATGGGGAAGGGAGGGGTGAAGGAAGGGATACAGAAGGGCCAAGAGGGAGGGGATAGGATGGAGGAGGAGGGGAGGGCAGGTTTAATCATTTGCATGCTTATTGAGTTCTGTAGGATTTACTCCTGTACAATCATGATTAGGATAGGTGAAACTGACCTGGGGGAGGAGTGGGGGGGAGGAGGAGGGCAGGAAGGGGGGATGGGGAGGAGATTGGGGGTGGGCACTGGGCAAGCCCCTTGCCTTTCCAAAAGGAAAACATTGTGAACAGTATCATTCTTTTTCAGGGTTTCCCCCACCTTTTTATTCTACAGCAGGCATATGTAGCCTCACACCCAAATTTAAACCAAAGCTGTCCCTGGCCATATCTACACCAGACTGTTATTTCACTTTAGGCAGTAATGCCTTCTCCGAAAGAATCCTGGGAAGTGTAGTTAGTTAAGTGTGCTGTTAAACCACTGTGGCCACTGGAGCTCTGTCAGGGGAATAGGAGTCTCCTCTCAGCAGAGTTTACAAACTACACTTCCCAGGATTCTTTGGGGAAAACCATGATTAAAGTGATATAAAAGTCTGGTGTGAGTGTGTCCCCCTGATTAGCCAAGCCCAGCAGCTGGGAGTCTGGTTTTTAGAACACTGACAGGTGGTTCTTACTGAGCATGTCCGACATTATCATTGAGTTGAAGCCAAAATTTCTTAAATTGATTAAAAATCAGCCAGGCATATTTTTAACTTATAAACTGGAGAAGATGGAGGTCAGAGTATGGGGCAAAGTTAGTAATAGGATTACAGGTACTCTGTGAACATGACTGATTTTTAATTAATTTCAACAGATTATGAGAACTCTGACAGAGAAAATTCCAAAAGGGCTCTGGGTTTCTCTCTCTCTGTTTTTACATTTTGAACTCTCAATTCTCTCTGACTGTTTTGTGTATCACCATGAAAATTTAGAGAGTTGTTAAGCAAGCATTTCTGAGTTCAGGACTATAAGTTTTGTAAGAGTTTCTTTTGAAATGAGCTTATGGGAAGGAGAAGAATGGCACGGGGGTATTTTCAATTTAACACTGCGGAATGCTAAAAATCCATGCCGACTATAGTATACAGCCACTCTTGTGGCTGTATAATAGGCTTTTCTTCAGAAATGACTATGGATTTCATTGATTGTTCTGAATAAGTTCCATCACCTGAATATGATAAACCAATAATTTTCTACTCTGCAAGAACACTAAACTGTTAGCAGTTTATAAAACCTGACATTTCTGCACAACCATCAGCAAAAAACACATGTAAATAACATTGTTTAAACCTATTCACTTATTATTTTTCGCTGGATGTAAAACACTTTTTAATCCACAGACACTGCAAGCTTATGACTAGTACAGTTATAGTAAATGTAAATAACATCCATTCTGCTTCATTTAAAATTGATTGGTACATTATAGTGAATTGTTGTGGTATTAAAAAAAGAATAAAAACCAAGCAGGTGTGTTGTTAGTAATGTATGAATAAAATATGACTCTTTTTTCACTTGTCAGGATAGTGGCAATACATTTCTGTTCTCTGTTTTTTAGTTTGTTCAAGGCAGGATTCTATACTAATGGATGAACCCTGACATATAAACTTTGATCCAAAGAACTGCATATATGCTACAACTCCTTGCTCCCCAAACCCGGTCCTGAGGAGACCCAAACATGGGATGCTGCACAGGGAATTGCAAGGGGGGGAGTGAGGGAGTTCCTTTTGCTCACTCATATAATATATTCAGGCACCAAGCCATTATATAGAATAGCATCTACCACCCAACTACAGAGTGTACTCTTGGCTTGTCAAAGCCTAAATAAATAGGTTACTTATGTGGACTTCAAAACTGCATAGATTGCAAGAAGAAAATCTAATACTGCTCAGTCACGAGTCTGAACATGTGCAAGGGTTTGACATTATTTAAGTAGGTATGTAAGAGAAGGTTACCCGAGTAGACAGGTCTCTATCAGCACAAGCAAAACACAGATGACCTCATTACATTAATTTCAGCCATGGCTTCCAGCAAAGAAGTGTTTATAAACTTACCACTGAGGTGGCAAATAATGAGGTACAGATCTCTTGCTTTCATTTCATGTGGTATTTGTGAGGGAAGGAAACATTGACAACATACAACACAAAACCACACACTAGTATTATAGGCTAGTAGCGCAGTGTTAATATACAATTGATATGCTGAAGTGTATATCTTTGTAACCTGCAGTATTCAGATGACGGTTAGGTCCAGATAGAAAAACTAGTAATACCTGGAAAGTTAATATTTCAAGAAACTTTTAAGAACATAATATCTCTCCCCTAAGGAAGAAGAAAAATGCAGAAACGCTAGGGAAAGATAAAGGTCTACAACAGTTGTTTTCAAAATACACACTTTACCCTTTGAGAGTCAAACCTAGGGGAAGAGCTGTAGCTCAGTAGTAGACAGATAAACTTTAATGCAATCTTAGCCATAGGCCATGTGCAATTCTCACTGCATACAGACATTATCAAAAATACATACATACAAGGATAATAATTGGGGGAGATTATGTCACGGTATTTAACTCTTTGGCAAAAGCCGCTCTCAGTTTTTCGGCTGCCAAAGCAAAATTAGCAACCGCTAAGGTAGTTGAATTAAAATTATCAGATAAAAGTGTAATAACCATCTCTTCAACAGTACAAGGTGTTATAAAGGCTAGAAAGGTTGATAAAAATTTATGCCTAGGTTCATCGTAGAGTGGACAGTACAATAAGTAATGGACGATCTCCTCAATTGCGTCACAGCCATAAATACATTTACGTTGGGCCAAGGGTGTACTTCGATAACGGCCCTCAAGGTACGCAGTTGGCATCACTTGGAAGCGGAGAGCAGTAAATGCTCTTCTGATAGGAGCCCTGTCGAGTACATCTAAATAGTTTGACAAAAAATGATTTAATTTGAAACATGGAAACCAAATAGAGAATGGAGCCGATACAATGGACATACGATCTTGAGCCAGCGTCGCCCTCAAAAATCCAATTATGGAGAGCGGCATTACTCAATTCCAATCTATTTGGAGTTAAATCATATTTAGAAAGAATTGACTGGCATTTCTTCGCCCATCCTCCTGATAGCATTTGAACCTGCCAACATTGCTTGACTAGGGTAGAGTCATCCTTATTAAGAATATGAAGCCAATAACGTAAATAGGCTAGATCAATACGAGCAGCTACTGAGGGCAACCCCAAGTCAGCTCTAAGATGAGCTGACGGAGTCCCTATGGGAAGCCCTAGCACTTGCCTCATGAAGCCATTCTGAATAGAGTCAAGGTTGGATCCTGCTGAGGGTCCCCATAGTTCTGAGCCATATAAGATCTTTAAGAGTATTTTGGCTTTTAGAATTTTTAGCATAGGGGGGACGAGCTGCCCCCCCCTTGTAAAAAATAATATTTTAGTTAAACCAAGGGCTTGGGAACTGGCTTGAGCCGCTGCCTTGATTTGCGAAGTCCAAGATAGATTGTTTGATAAATGACTACCGAGGTATTTAAAAGTTGGAACTTGCTCTATTGGGACCCCATTAAATGACCATCTATTCTTTGCTTTCATAAATTTACCACTGACCATAATTTTAGATTTTGCTTGATTAATCTTTAGATTTTGGGAGTAACAATACTCCTCTAGTTTATGGATCATACGCTTGAGTCCTATTTTTGTCAAAGAACATAGGACTACATCGTCAGCATATAAAAGAGTGGAAATCTTATTTGCTCCAATTGAGGGGGGGGGGAAAGAAGGTGATGACATTGCCTCGACTATATCATTAATAAAAAAATTAAATAAAAAGGGAGCCAGTAGGCAACCTTGTTTTACTCCCCTATATACTGGAACTTTAGATGATAAAGTGCCATTTTTCCCTATTCGCACTCGGATGCCATTTGATTGATAGAGAGCCCTAATCAGCCACAGTAGTCTCTGATCTATATTGGTTTGGGCCAATTTTAGCTAAAGGAGTCCTCTATCGACTGTGTCGAATGCTGCTGAAAAATCAGTAGTAGCTCAGTAGTAGAGCATCTACTTGGCATTCTGAGATAGATGGGACAATGGCCTGACTTGGTATAAGGCAGGTTCCTGCATTGTTTAAATCCAGGTCTGTCCCAATCAAAGCTAAAGCAGCTGGTGTGTCAGTTTGTGTTCAATTTGTCAAGCAAAAAAAGGTACATGGGTAAGAGGACTTAACTGTCTTGGCAGCCATTTCCCCAAACACTATTCTCTCAGTTGAGCTTACTTCTGATATAAGAGCTTAGCTAAAGAGGGAAAAAAACTGTGCGTAGGTAAACTTTTGGTCTGAAAAAATGGCCCCCTCACTCCTGCTTTATAGGTTGATTGGAGCAGTTCTGATTAAATAGGCATGCTTCCATTGTGTTTAGTTTAGCCCCAATAACTACTCGATTAACTGCTATCTATATTAATGCAAATATCAGAAATACCTATTCTAAGAGTGCATGGGAAACTTTCTCCTTAGTCATACACACAGTTTTTCTGTGTTGCAAACTTATCTCCAAGCATATGTGAATTCAGAGAGCTGATGCGCATAATTTTCATAATCTATTATATGGCTTCTCATTTGTTCCCAAGTAGGAGGGCATCAGTCTCTGTATCCTTTGAAGTAATGAATGGATCAATATGATAAAGATGTAAATAAGAGTCTTTCATTTAATTTTTTAAAAAAAACTGAAAGCAATATTTAATCATCATCTAAAAAGATACCACCCATCCCCACAACAGTCCTGGCACTCACATTCTGAGAAGTCTCTAGGTACAGAAAATACCACAAAGACAAATGTGTTGCCAGTAACTCATACTGCTGCACTAGGACACCTGAAGAGACATGGACAGCAAGAAACAGGATATTTTGTCTGGCAGGGATTATCTGACACCGGGTTGCCCCAGTGTCTTTGCATGTAACAATCTGCTTTTCCCCTGTATGTCTCCTATATTTGGGCCCGTTCCACTGTTCAAAGCACTATCTGGACAGCGAATGCAAACTAGGACATTCAGAGCATTGGCTACAATTGATAGCGTAAGCAACAACAACAGGGCCACACTAGCAACCAACACAAATGTCAATGAAATGCCTATGAGGTGAAGAGATACATGGCATGTAAATATAAAGCTCCCACTGCAAATATTATGAGCCCTTTATCTCCACACAGTGGGGTTGGTCTGTTGTTGTGTATATAAGCTGCTGCCAGTACTCAGTGTGTGGTTGTGGTTGCAGAAGAAGGGTCAGAGTATATTCACCAGCAAAGCTTAAATTTGCATATATCCTTAATATTACTTTGGACAATACCTCCACCTTTATACCAAACACAGCAAAACACACGGTGCAACTTGTAATGCCAGTACATGGCTGTAACCATATTCCATGTTGAAAAAGATATTAGGATTTCAGTTCTGTGCTCTTCCAAATATAACTTCATAGATCATCACATCTTTAGGCTTGTATTCAGAAAAGACTCAACACAATATTAATGCTATGCCTTTTGTGGCTAAAGGTCATGTTTGGAAGGCTGGGGAGAGGGATGGGGCAAAAGCAGGGCAGGGACATAGTTCAAATGAAGCAAGCTGTGAATATGCTTCTTTAGGGAAGCATGCAGCTTATCAAAATCCTGAAAAAAACAGCTGTTTTTGAAAAAAAACGAACAAGCATCAAATCCACTTTGTAAAGTACAAGCAGTGTCTGTTAAAAGCTTCAAAATGACAGTGAGAGGTACTTCCATCGAAAGAATAAGAGACCAATCTCCCGTGTCTTCTTAATATGGAACTTAATCCCAACTACCTGCTAATGTCCTATGAATTTCATTTTTTTCCATATTCCCCATTTACTGCATTAATTTGTAATTAGGATGGAGTGCTCACTCTCATTCACCAGTGGTACTGGTTCAAATTATGTGCTACCACTTCCTAATGATATGCTAATACCGTATAAAGGCTCAAACTTGAGATGATATAAACCAGTTTTTTTAAAAAATCCCATGCCTGGGATTCTTCTGGTGGTCATCACTGCTTTCCGTGGGACAAATTCTACAGTTTAACTATGCATCGTGTGAAGAAGTACTTTCTTTTGTCTGTCCTGAATCTTCCAACATTCAGCTTCACTGGATGTCCACAAATTCTAGTGTTTTGAGAGAGGGAGAAAAACTTTATTTACATTCTCCATAATAATTTTATACACTTCTATCATGCCACCTCTTACTTGCCTTTTCTCTACAATAAAAAGCCCCAGATACTGCAACCTTTCCTCATAGGGGAGTCGTTCCATCCCCTTGATCATTTTGGTTCTCTTTTCTGAACCTTTTCCAGTTCTACATTATCCTTTTCGAGGTGAGGCAACAAGAACTGTACACAGTATTCCAAATGCGGCCACACAATAGATTTGTATAATGCTATTATGATATCAGCGGTTTTATTTTCAATACCTTTCCTAATGATCCATAGCATGGAATTCACCTTTTTCATAGCACACTGGGTTAACATATTCATCAAGCTATCAACTACAACTCCAAGGTCTCACTCCTGGTCAGTCACTCAATAGGACTTACTTCTGAGTAGACACATCTAAGATTGCAGTCTAAAAGAGAGATGAAATATGATTTCAAAAGTGCCGGATATTGTATTGGTTTAGGCAAGTATGCCATCAATGGCCTGTTATCACTATAATTTATATCAGAGGCAGATCTGATTCCCCTTCACCACTTTTTGCTGGCTCAGCAATAACGAAATCTTTTAATTAAGCAAGATAAGTAAAGAAAAATAAAAACTCTCCAGTGCCACTTAGAACATAGCTTGCAAGTCTGTTAATTTTATACAGAAAAGGAAAAACAACAGATTCCAGTTTTTTAAAAAAGAAAAATCTTCAAGCAGTACCCACAAATGACCAGAAAGTTGTTATCCATATTTCTGAAAAACAGAAGTGCATATATTTTGCATTTAAATTGCACTCCCTTTGGCACCTTATGACACTAGTCACCACAGTCTAGAAAATAATAATTTTATAAATTATAAACAATTACGAAGTAAGTAGCAGGAAATGTGTCTGAATTAGCAAGTATCTGATAGACTTCAGAGATTGATGAAGTAGAATACTAGCTAAATCATTACAGACACAAGATTTATTTGTATTTCTACTTATTATATTGCTTAAAATATTCTACAGAATGCAGTGCCTCAATGGATAGCATTAGAAATGAAAGCACATCAAATAGTGTATTGATAGGATTGTATTTATTGCTTTTAGCTAGAGGCCATTACAAAATACTGTATCAGCCACAAATAAGATTCCCTCGTAATGCTGGTGTGCATTATCCAGGAACTCTAATAACATGGATTGATTAGAAAGTGCTAAAAAGCAGTAATTTTTAAACAGTCTCATCTTAATTCCATTTAATGGAATTATCTGGATCCATTTCAGTCAGGTTTCAGGCCTGGTTTTGGCACGGAAACAGCCTTGGTCACTCTGTATGATGACCTCTGTCGGGAGAGAGACAGGGGGAGTGAGACTCTGTTGATTCGCCTTGATTTCTTACTGGCTTTCGATACCATCGACCATGGTATCCTTTTGGGAAGACTGGCTGAGTTGGGAGTGGGAGGGACTGCATGGCAGCAGTTCTGCTCCTACTTGGCAGGTCGTCTCCAGAAGGTGGTGCTTGGGGAACATTGCTCGGCCCCGTGGATTCTCCAGTATGGGGTTCCACAGGGGTCAGTTCTGTCCCACATGCTGTTCAATATCTACGTGAAACCGTTGGGTGCAGTCATCCAGAGTTTTGGAGTGCATTGCCATCAGTATGCTGATTGTAATGTGAGTAGGAACTCAAGTGAATTAGAAGAAGTTGTATGGGGAATCAGTTGGGGGTGGGACCAGTAGGAAAACGAAAGTAGAGCTTTTGGTTATGCTGCAACAGACTGTTCAGTAAAGTTTGTTTCTTCTAAACAGTGTTTGGAGTTCATTTCAACACTTGCAAATATTACATGGTGTCAGAAGACTACCTAAAAACATAAGGCAGTGAAAAATGGACCAGCTGAAGCCTCCAGGAATGTTGGTGTTTGAAGGAAATGCAGCAGAGAACTGGAGAAGATGGAAGCAAAGGTTTGAATTGTACTGCATTGCAAGTGGAGCAGATAAGAAATATGAGAGACTCCAGTCAGCATTATTTCTGCATGTGGCAGGTGAAGAAGCCAGAGAGGTATTTAATACTTTTGTTTGATGATGATGCAGATAAAAATAAAATTCAAGTTTTGATGAATAAATTTGAAGCATATTGTGTGCACAGAAGAAATGTTACTTATGAAAGGCACAGGTTCTTCACTAGAATACAGAGTGAAGGAGAAAGTATAGACCAATATGTGACTGATTTGAAGCTTTTGGCTCAGACCTGTGAATTTGGGGAGCTGTGTGATTCTCTTATTAAGGATCGCATAGTGTGTGGCATTCAGAAAGACAGATTGAGAGCCAAGTTACTGAGAGAGAGTGATTTAATCCAGTGAATATATGCAAGGCAGAAGAAGTGACTGCAAAACAGATGAAAGATTTTGGGGCAACAGAAAAACAAATGGATGCCTTACAGGGCAAAAGTACCTTTGAAAAGCCAAAAGTAAGCCAGCCTCAGAGCAAATGGAGCCCTGGCACTACTACCAGCCCCCAAGAAAAGGAAATGCCACAGAGGCCTGTAGTAGCAGCAAAGGCCTGCTACAAGTGTGGTATCAATCATCATAACATAAATGTTTGTCCTGCATATGGGAAAGAATGCAGATGATGTGGCAAATTTAATCATTTTGCTAAAATGTGTAAAAATAGATAGAAAACTTCAAGGCAGACAAATGTTCTCAGTAGCAGATACACTAAAAATGCTCATGATTTCTTCATTGGCACATTGAATTCTACAGCTCTGGAAGATGAATGGTGTGTGGATCTTCTCATAAATGATCACAAGTATGTGACCTTTAAGATTGACACAGGAGCACAGGCTAATGCAATGTCTTTAAAAACATACAAAGCCTTGCGAGCTGAACCCCTTCAGCATTCAAATGCCAGATTAATAACCTACTCTGGAGAAAGACTACCTGTGTCTGGTAAATGTAACCTGGATTGCAAATATAAAGATCAAAGAGCTGAGTTGGAATTTCACATAGTAGACTTTGATGCACAAGCTGTACTTGGTCTCCGGCCTGTGACTAATTTAAATTTGGTGCAAAGAGTTAATTTAATGAAAAGAGCTCCAGTAGATCAATGGGACGTTGCAGTTGAATACAAAGATGTGTTTGAAGGCTTAGGTTGCTTACCAGAGAAATATGCCATCAAAATCAACCCACAGGTTCCATCTGTAATTCATGCACCTCGGAAGGTTCCAGTGGCACTAAGGGATAATGTCCAAAAGGAACTGACTCATATGGAGCAATTAAAAGTCATAGTTAAGGTAAAAGAACCTACAGAGTGGGTGAATTCAATTGTGGTTGTAGACAAGCCTGGCCGGGACCAGATAAGAATATGTTTAGATCCAAGAGATATGAACAAAGCAATTTTAAGAGAACATTTTCAATTGCCTACTGTAGAAGAAATTACCAGTAAGCTAGCAGAAGCAGAATTGTCTACTGTTCTTGATGCCAGTAGTGGATTCTGGCAAATTCAGCTAGATGACAATAGTTCCAGGCTATGTACATTTAATACACCTTTTGGCAGGTACCGATTTACAAGAATGCCATTTGGTATCTCTTCAGCTCCTGAGGTCTATCAGAGGATGATCCAACAGACATTTGAGGGTATTGATGGGGTCACATGCTACATAGATGATATCCTGGTTTGGGGGAAGACCAAACAGGAACATAATGAGAGACTGAAGAGAGTTCTGGACAGGTGCCGAGAGAGGAATCTGAAACTGAACAAAGTGAAATGCAAATTTGCCATGACTGAAATAAAATATCTAGGACACATCTTAACCAAAGAAGGACTAAAACATGATTCATCTAAAATAGAGGCCATCACTGATATGCCCAGTCCAAGTAACAAAGTTGATCTTCAAAGATTTCTAGGAATGGTGACTTACCTAGCAAAGTTTATCCCAAATTTGTCAACAGTAACAACCCCTTTAAGACAGCTGTTAGCCCAAGATGTTGAATTTTGTGGATGTCAGTTCATGAAACAGCATTCACACAGTTGAAAGAACTATTAACAAAAGCTCCCATTTTGAAATATTATAATGTGAAAGAACCTGTAACTCTGTCAGTGGACGCTAGTTCTACAGGCTTAGGTGCTGTACTGTTGCAAAGAGGTGCACCTGTTGCACATGCTTCTAAAGCAATGACTGCGGCCCAACAGAACTATGCTCAAATAGAAAAGGAAATGTTGGCAACAGTGTTTGGATGCACAAGATTCCATCAATTTCTCTATGGCAAAAAAGTGACTGTGGAAACGGACCACAAACCATTCCAAGAATCCAAAGATGGCAGTTAACACTGCAGAAATATCAATTACAAGTGCACTATAGACCAGGCAAAGAATTAATAATTGCTGATACCCTGTCCAGGGCATATCTTGAACAGGGTGAAGGAATAAGTTCTGAAGAAGCCGAGGTTGCTGTTAACCTCATGTTATCTTATTTACCAATCTCCGAATCAAAACTGAAAGAATTTCAGGTGGCTACTGAAAATGATAGCATTTTGCAAATCCTGAAAAATGCCATTTTGCAGGGGTGGCCAGATAGAAGAGTAGAAGTTCCAGAGTGTATACGTGTTTATTGGAATTACAGAGAGGAATTAAGTGTTCATGATGGACTCATTTTTAAAAGTGACAGAATCGTAGTACCACAAGTTTTGAGGAAAGAGATATTGAATATTATACATGAGAGTCATCTGGGTGTTGAATTATGTAAAAAGCGGGCACGAGGAGCTGTATATTGGCCAGGTATGTGTGCCCAAATTGAAGAATTGGTACTGTCATGTACCACATATCACACCTTCAGAAATAAAAACCAAAAAGAACCAATGTTACCTCATGAAATTCCAAGAAGACCTTGGCAGAAGCTAGGAATGGACTTGTTTGAATTTGAAAGAAAGGACTATCTACTTTTGGTTGACTATTATTCAAAATATGTGGAAATATGTTTGCTTGAAGACACTACAAGTAGATCAGTAATTTTACACTGCAAATCTATATTTGCAAGACATGGTATACCTGAAGAGGTTGTCAGTGATAATTGCCCTCAGGTTTGCTCTAGAGACTTTAAAATGTTTACCAAAGATTGGGACTTTGTTCACACAACATCCAGTCCACTATTTCCTCAATCAAATGGAATGGCAGAAAGAGCGATCCAAACAGTAAAGAGGATTCTTAAGAAATCTATTTATTTATTTTATTTATTTATTTTTTATTTTATTTCGTTTCATTTTTAGACCGCCCATAGCTAGTAGCTCTCTGGGCGGTGTACAAAAGTGGATTAAAATACAATAATATAATAAAATCAATGACATATAGCAACAAGTTAACTAACAAAGTTAAACGTAAAACATTAAACATTAAACATTAAAATGCCTGGGAGTATAACCAGGTCTTAACCTGGTGCCTAAAAGAAAGTACCGTAGGTGCCAGGCGGATCTCCTCAGGTAAGCTATTCCAGAGTTCGGGGGCCACCACAGAAAAGGCCCTAGATCTAACAACAGTCCTCCGGGCTTCCTGATGAGTTGGTACCCGGAGGAGGGCCTTAGATACTGAACGAAGTGAACGGGTAGGTTCATAGCGGGAGAGGCGTTCCACAAGGTATTGCGGTCCCACACTGTATAAGGCTTTATAGGTCAAAACCAGCACCTTGAATCTAGCTCGGAAACAGATGGGTAGCCAGTGCAAGCGGGCCAGGACAGGTGTTATATGCGCAGACCGATAGGTCCTCGTCAACAGCCTGGCTGCCGCGTTTTGCACTAGCTGGAGTTTCCGAACAGTCTTCAAGGGCAGCCCTACATAGAGCGCATTACAGTAGTCCAATCTAGAAGTTACCAGAGCATGAACAACTGAGGCGAGATCGTCACTGTCCAGATAGGGGCGTAGTTGGGCTACTAGGCGAAGATGGTAAAACGCATTCCGTGCCACCGAGGCCACTTGAGCCTCAAGCGACAAGGAAGGGTCAAAAAGGACCCCCAAACTACAAACCTGTTCCTTCAAGGGGAGTGTAACCCCATCTAGAACAGGCTGAACATCCACCATCTGGGCAGGTAAAGGGCTCACCAGCAGTGTCTTGGTCTTGTCTGGATTAAGTTTCAGTTTATTAGCTCTCATCCAGTCCATTATCGCGGTCAAGCAACGGTTCAGCACATCAACAGCCTCACCTGACGAAGGTGAAAAGGAGAAGTAGAGCTGCGTGTCATCAGCGTACTGATGACAACGCACTCCAAAACTCCTGATGACCGCACCCAGAGGCTGCATGTAGATGTTGAAAAGCATGGGGGACAGAACCGACCCCTGAGGGACTCCACAATAGAGAGTCCACGGTGTCGAGCAATGTTCCCCAAGCACTACCTTCTGGCGACGATCCGCCAAGTAGGAGCAGAGCCACTGCCAAGCAGTGCCCCCAACTCCGCGAGCCTCCCCAGAAGGATACCATGGTTGATGGTATCAAACGCCGCTGAGAGATCAAGGAGAATCAACAGTCACACTCCCCCTGTCCCTCTCCCGACAAAGGTCATCATACAGGACGACCAAGGCTGTTTCAGTGCCAAAACCGGACCTAAAACCGGATTGAAACGGATCCAGATAATCGGTTTCATCCAAAAGCGCCTGGAGCTGGCCGGCGACCACCCGCTCCAAGACCTTGCCCAAAAAAGGGACATTAGCCACCGGTCTATAGTTGTTCAAAACATCTGGGTCCAAAGAAGGTTTCTTTAAAAGTGGTCTCACTACTGCCTCCTTGAGACTGCCAGGGACTACTCCCTCTCTCAAGGAGGCGTTTATCACCTCTTTGGCCCAGCCAGTGGTCACAGCCCTGCCGGCCTTCACCAGCCAAGATGGGCAAGGGTCCAGAGCAGACGTGGTCGCCCGCACCATTCCAAGCACCTTGTCCACTTCTTCGAGCTGCACCAACTGAAATTCATCCAACAATAAAGGACAAGACCGTGTTCTGGACACTTCAATGGAATCAACTGTCATCACATCAGAGTCTAAGTCCCGACAGATGCATGCAATCTTGTCCTGGAAGTGCTCCGCAAATTCGTTGCAGCGGGCTTCTGATGTTTCCGTGGTATCATGAGGGCCAGAATGTAAAAGCCCTCGTACCACCCTAAAAAGCTCCGCTGGGCGGCAGAGGGATGATCTAATGGTGGCGGCAAAATAAGACTTTTTTGCCGCCCTAACTGCTTTTACATACAACTTAGTGGAAGCACTTACCAAAGAATGATTACATCCGTCAGGAGTTCGCCTCCACCTGCACTCTAGCCTCCTTCTCTCTTGCTTCATTACTCTCAGCTCCGGGGTATACCACGGTGCTGTATGAGCTCTGCACCGAAGGGGGCGCGCGGGAGCGATCATGTCAATGGCCCGGGTCATCTCCGTATTCCACAGATCGACCATGGCCTCGACAGGAGCGCCAGTGCTATCAGCCGGAAAAACTCCCAGAGCGTTCTGGAAAACAACAGGATCCATAAGCCTCCGGGAGCGGACCAACTTAATAGGTCCCCCACCTCTGCAGAGGGAAAGGGCTGTCGTGAGTCTAAAGCTCAGCAAGCGGTGATCTGTCCATGACAACGGAGTAGATGAAAAATACCCCACCCTCAGATCACCATCTCCATGACCGGTGGCGAAGATCAAATCAAGAGTATGTCCTGATACATGCGTCAGGCCAGAAACAATTTGAGACAGCCCCATGGTTGTCATGGCGGCCATGAAGTCCTGAGCCGCCCCAGACAAGACAGCCTCGGCATGAATGTTGATATCCCCCAGTACCACAAGTCTGGGGGACCTCAACAATACCCCCGAGACTATCTCCGTCAGCTCAGCTAGGGAAGCCGTTGAGCAGCAAGGTGGTCGGTACACCAACAGTATTCCCAGTCTGTCTCCTTGGCCCAGCACAAGATGAAGACACTCCAAACCAGTCGCCACCTGGACAGGGTGCTTGGTGAGAGAGAAAGAACTCCTATAGACCACAGCAACCCCACCTCCCCAGTCCTCAGATCTACCACAGTGCTGCACCAAGTACCCAGGTGGGCAAAGTTGGGAAAGAGCAACCCCTCCCTGTTCACCCACCCAGGTCTCAGTAATACACGCAAGATCGTCCTTCTCCACAATCAAATCGTGGATAAGGGGTTTTTTATTAAGGGCCGACCTGGCATTTAAAAGCAGCACCTGGAGATCCGAGAGCTGACTGACAGTACAACCAGCAATCCTGCGGATATGAGGAGAACCGGAACAAGGCACAGACACAACTTGTCTGGGACGAGTTCCCCTTACCTGGCACGTTCTCCTCCCAACACCATACCTCCCATTACCCGTCACTACGTTGATTGGGGCTATCTAGTCTGAATAACACAGATCCTTATCTTAGTTTATTGGATTACAGAAATACGCCTACAGTAGATACAGCCTCACCTGCACAACTTTTAATGGGGAGACGTTTAAGAACCAGGTTGCCTACCTCAGCATCGTTGTTACTACCTCAGCAGATAAAAGGTGTCATACAGACACATCTGAAGAGAAGACAAGAAAAACAGAAGCTTTACTTTGACAAAGGTTCAAAGTCTTTACCACCTTTGCAGGTTGGTGATTCTGTTAATGTTTGGCAAGATGGAGTGTGGAAACCAGTGAGAGTGACTGGACAAAACATGACTCCAAGGTCGTATTTGGTTCAGACTGATGATTTAGCTGTCTACTGAAGAAGAGATCTTCAAAGCACTCCAAGTTGTGAACCAAAAATGGATGAGACTACTGACACTGCAACTGCACCTCCATCAGAGGTAGACCTATCAGAGTCTCAAGACAACAAAAATGGAACAGCTGTAGCACAAAGTGCCAGTAATATAGCAGAGAAGATTTTGGACTCTGAATTACCTGTTACTACATCAAGAGGCAGAGTGATCAGAAAACCAATTCGATACAGACAGTAGTTTCTATCTTTTTATTTAAACAAAGGGAGATGTAATGTGAGTAGGAACTCAAGTGAATTAGAAGCAGTTGTATGGGGAATCAGTTGGGGGTGGGATCAGTAGGAAAACGAAAGTAGAGCTTTTGGTTATGCTGCAACAGACTGTTCAGTAAAGTTTGTTTCTTCTAAGTGTTTGGAGTTCATTTCAACACTTGCAAATATTACACTGATGACATGCGGCTCTATTTCTCCTTCTCATCCTCTTCAGGTGAGGCTGTCAATGTGCTGAACCAGTGCCTGGCTGTGACAATGGACTGGATGAGGGCTAATAAACTGAGGCTCAATCCAGACAAGACTGAGATGCTGTTAGTGGGTGGTTCATCTGACCGGATGGTGGATGTCCAACCTGTTGTGGATGGGGTCGCACTCCCCCTGAAAGAGCAGGTTCGTAGCTTGGGGGATCTCCTAGAACCGTCTCTGTCACTTGAGGCTCAGGTAGCCTTGGTGGCACGGAGTGCCTTCTACCAACTCTGGTTGGTGGCCCAGCTATGCCTGTATCTGGAAAGGGATAACCTGGCTTCAGTTGTCCATGCTCTGGTAACCTCCAAGTTAGATTACTGCAATTCACTCTACGTGGGGCTGCCATTGAAGATGGTTCGGAAACTGCAGCTTGTGCAAAATGCAGTGGCCAGATTGGTAACAGGGACCAGATGGTTCGAACATATAAAACTGATTCTGGCCCACCTGCACTGGCTGCCTGTATGTTTCCAAGCCCAATTCAGGGTGCTGGTTTTAACCTATAAAGCCTTACACAGCTTGGGACCACAATACCTGATGGAACACCTCTCCCGACATGAACCCACCTGTACACTACAATCAACATCCAAGGCCCTCCTCCAGGTGCCTACTCGGAGGGAAGCTGAGAGTCTGGCAACAAGCGAGAGGGCCTTCTCAGTGGTGGCCCCCAAATTATGGAATGATGTTGATGATGAGGTGCGCCTGACGCCAACACTGTTATCTTTTTGGTGCCAGGTGAAGACTTTCCTCTTTTCCCAGGCATTTTTAACAGCATTTGAATAGCACATTTTTAACTTGCCTATCGGTTTTTATGGGTTTTAATTTGGTATGGTTTTAAATTTGTATGCTTGTTTTTAATGTTTTTAATTATTGTAAACCGCCCAGAGAGCTTCGGCTATGAGGTGGTATATAAATGCAATTAATTAATTAATTAATTCCATTTAATGGGAAAGTGATAAACTCATTCCTGGTTATTCTAACAGGTCTCCTTTCAACTGCAGATTATTCTGTAAGGCCAGGGAGAAAGTATTTCAGATTTAAAGCTCTCCCTATGAGGAGAGACTGAAAGAACTGGGCATGTTTAGCCTGGAGAAGAGAAGACTGAGGGGAGATATGATAGCACTCTTCAAGTACATGAAAGGTTGTCATATAGAGGAGGGCCGGGATCTCTTCTCGATAATCCCAGAGTGCAGGACACGGAATAATGGGCTCAAGTTGCAGGAAGCCAGATTTCGACTGGATATCAGGAAAAACTTCCTGTTAGAGTCATACGGCAATGGAATCAATTACCTAGAGAGGTAGTGGGCTCTCCGACACTGGAGGCATTCAAGAGGCAGCTGGACAGCCATCTGTCAGGAATGCTTTGATTTGGATTCCTGCACTGCACATGGGGTTGGACTTGATGGCCTTATAGGCCCCTTCCAACTCTACTATTGTATGATTCTGTGATCTGTTTTAGAAGGGTGATGGGACAAATCTAATACAATGTTCAGTTAGAGTTGGGACACGTGTCAGGTCCTTGTTTCAAAACCTGGACCACATTCACACCATGCATCAATTCCCCTATTATTTCACTTTAAACTATCATGACTTACCCCAAAGAAGTGTAGTGTGGGAAGGGTGCTGAGAGTTGTCAGGAGACTCTTATTCTCCTCATAGAGCTACAATTGTAAGAGTGGTTTAACAGTCCCTTTTCCCAGAGAACTCTGAGAATTATAGCTCTATGAGGAGAAAAAGTCTCCTAACAACTCTCAGCACACTTCCCAGGATTCTTGGGGGTAAGTCATGATGGTTTAAAGAGGAATAATAGTGGAATAAATGTATGGTCTGAATATGGTCCTGGTGCTGGGCCCCAGAATGTGCATTTTACGTATCATGCCCTGCTGAAATTGTTTTTCCTGTGCCTGGAAGGTAAAGAGAATAGTGCACCCATGTGTTATGTAGAACACCTCTCTTAGCTGTCACTTACAGTTTGCCTACACACTTTCAAGGGTTTGAGGACAGAGTTTTTAGAGGAGAGAGCAGACATCCAAGGGATCTGGAGCTTTCTATTAAACCTAACCCTGGTATAATAAAATTCATCCCAGGCTTTAGGGCTATTCATTTACATCTATAATGTTGGCTACACTTCATTCTTAGTAAATATATTTATTAATTGAAGTATTTATAATCCACATTTTCATAAAAGTATATCAAGGCAGCATGTGAAACAAAGATAAATCAAGACTTTATGCTCAGATGGCCATAAAAGGAAAGCTATCACAATTTCAGGAACAGACTAGTATAGCCAGTATATAATTGTGGCCCAAAGAGTAAACTACCAATTCCAAGGCATGGCAGCTTGGATACCAAAAAGACCAATAACTATGAGGAACTTCCATTTAAAATGCAAAAGTAAACAATTATGTAACTTATTATTATACTAGAAGTGTTAGCTTTCTCACAGTACTTTGAGGACAAGCCACCAGGAAGCTTTTATCATACTTCATACCTGAAAGGAAAATAGTTCATGTGGTTTGGAAAATATTGATTTAGAGTAGGCATTCAGTGTAAATGTGTTAGGAGTATAAATTTAAGGTAATGAGCATTCTTTCTGGATGCAGCCAGCCACTTACACAATTCTATTTCCACAAGAGCACTATCACAAGAACTTGTATGCTTAATTAAGTGCTTTTTGGATTCCTCAGTGATATAGAGATTACTTTTCATAATGTGCAGGATTGAAATTGAAGTCTGAAGTACGAACTGGTTAACCTAGAAATATAAGCCACTGGGAAACTGGAAACTGGATCATCACTTTAAGAGTAGAGAGCTTAAAATACAGTCTACTGTGTAAAATAAATCTTATAGAAAATATATCTCATGTTATGCTTGGCTACCCTGTTCATCACATATTTTGAATATAAGAAGCTGTCTTACACAGAGTCAAACCATTGGTTCACCTAAACTGACTGGCAAGCAGCTCTCCAAGATGTCAAGAAGAGATCTCTCCCAGTCCTACCTGGAGATGCCAAGGACTGAACCTAGGACCTTCTACATGCAAAGCAGATGCTGTACCACTAATCTACAGCACTTCCCCGAAGGTGTTGAGGCTTCTCGTGTTTCTCTAAAAAAACCCCCTAGTATTGGGAAAGGTATTTATTGAACTTGGGTTGATCACAGAGCAAATATTATCCTCTCGACAACTGGCATGTTTGAGCCTTTTTTCCTTTTTTGGAATAAGAACAAAGACTTGCTCCATGAAGAATTGATAGCTCACTTTTTAGTAGCAGTGACAGCCACAATTGCCAATCATTGGAAGGATTTCCAAGTGAATGAGCTTGAACATTGGTATCAAAAATCGTGGTACATTGCTTCATTAGAGAAACTTGCACAAAAAGTGAAAATTGCCCAGGGACACAGTACACAATATAAATTTGAGGCTGTATGGCATTGTTTTATGGAGTATACAAGAGTCGGTGTGCATGGTCATTACCCACTTGCAGCATTTGTGTTTACAGTAATAATTTTTGGTTTGGAAAGGAACCTGCAAGGAAGATACTTATTAATGTGAAATTGTCAACAAGCTATATTTTATTGGTCTGATGAATTATTTCAATTTAATGTAATAGTAGATGATTTATTTGACCCACCTTTATTTTTTGTATTGAGTGAAATTGTTCATTTTCATGTTTTATGTTTTTCTTTAAAATTAATAAAAATATATTTTTTAAAAAATCTGGTTTTCTAAACTTGCTCTTCATTTATTCATTACAGCTGGTGGTGCAACATATAAACAGAGCTCAACTTTGCAGTTTTAATAGAGGCTGTAAATACTGCTTACCATGAAAACCCTATTCATAGGGTCACCATAAGTTGGAATCAAGTTGAAGGCAGTCCATTTCCATTTCATGCATTGCTGTCATTGTCAATGTCATGCCTTTTAAAATTATCTGGCAAATTTACAAATAGTAATTTAGCACCCCCACAATCCCTTGTCTTCATATCTTACTCATTTTGAATCCTAGATATCAGACTTCCTACTGTCTTCTCCCCTTATCTCAATTTTGGGAACAGTCAGGTAGATAAAGGGAAGTTTTCTGGGCAGCAATTTCAACAGGCAGAACAGAAATCCATATTACATATGAGGTTTATTGGGGACAGCATACACAGCAGAGAAAACAAACTCAAGACAGTTTTGTAAAATCAAAGAAAGTTATCTATCTAATCTTGCCATATACTGTATTTATTAATCTGGCAGATTAAAGGAACTGTATACAAATCATATGTGAGGGAAAATAGTCTTGAATTCTGAAACAGCAGACATCTTTCTATGGACAGAACGGGCTTTCAGTTTCATCACTTAAATGCTGTTTATTATATCTCTACTAATTGGTCTTTTAAAGTTGTATCCAACTAAGTAATCCAACTTTTTAGGTTGTATCCAACTAAGTAATAAGCAGGGTAAGTAATAAGCAGGGTTCCCTGCTGTTGGGGATCCATCTTCGTAATGCTATCCAGGTCATACATCTCTGGGGGACATGTGAAACCATAAAGTTATTCTTCCTGTCTTCCTGTGCAAGGTGCCCCCGGGCAAACAGGAGTAGCTCGTCACTGCAGCAGAACATCACGCCCGCAGCCTTTCCTGGAGGAAAACATCTACTGCTGGTCGGGCAGCCCCACACACAAGCAGCAGCAGCCGGCGGAGCCTACAGCTACCTTCTGGACATCTGTGAGCATGAGAACTCCATTGACCTGAGCGCCTACATCGACCCGGGTGCTTTCAATGACAAGTTCCTGGCTGACCTCTTCCAGCACAGCAGGAGCATGTGGCCAAGGCCAGCAGCCTGGAGTATGGCAGCGGCATCAATGTTGAGGTGGGGATGCTGGGAGGTGGGTTCCTGCAGGGCTGTGGTAGCATCCCGCTCTACAGCTACACAGACAAGCTGGACCCCACTGTGGTCTACGAGCGCCTAGGTGGGGGGCCCCCTCTGCTGCCTGGCCTGTGCCCATTGCTTATCAAGCAGGAATCCCACGAGGATGATGAGATGGCGATGCTGGCCGCCCTCTACCCACCACCCCCAGGGGGGCCAACTGCAACCATCTCCGGTACCAGGTGGTGCACTGTGCCTGGGCTCCTGCTGGAAGGAAGGGCAGGATATAAACCAAATAATGAATAAATAAATAAGATACACCACAGTGCCCCTACAGTCCAGCAGGTAGCCCACACCGCCACCCACGCTGGCCCTCAGCCTGGGCCATCACTGCCCATCACCACCACCGTCTCCATGCCAGGGCCGCACCGTCATCGGGCAAGAGCAAGAAGGCTCTGGACATTGTATTGTTTGTATGGTATTTTATGTTTCATTGTATATTTTATTGTATATTTTGTACATTACTTTGATATTTTATATGAATTGCCATCTACCTTAGTAGGTTCATAAAAACAAGCTTTAAGTTGTTTTTATTGTGATATAAGCGGTTTTTTGTTTTTTTTATGATGATGTGAGCAGTTCCCAGGTCCCTTCTTTGTTGCGAGACTCTGGGGGTGAGCTGTGTTTGGGCCCTGGGTGAGAGCCAGGACCCTGACAGAGTGTTTATGTTAGAAGCAGAAGGGACTGATATGGGGTTTATTTAATAGTAATCTGTATTGGTGCTACACTTGTATATGTATTATTGTGTATTTTTGTAACATTTGTTGTTTAAGCTTATTTTGTATTGCTTTGTATTTTGTAGCATTATAGGATGATAGTATGATTACTTCTGTATATTTTTGTCATTTCTATGGTTGTAAACCGCCTTGAGTGCAGTGATGTAGAAAGGCGGTATACAAATTAAAAATGAAATGAAATGAATATCCAGAGTGGATAGATTCTTGTGTTATCAACACTAATATTTCTAAATACGTTCTCTCTTAAGATATCACTAAAATTAATTCATTCTCTTTGCAGTGCTGCCACATAGATAATTTTGGTCTTGAGTTTGTTCTCTGTTGCTAGGTTAGGACCCAAATCAAATTTCAAGAAAACGGAATTAGATTAAACAGAAAGAACTTTCTGGCGGTATGAGATGATCAACAGTAGAACAGACTTCCTGAGAAGGCAGTGGACCCTCCAGTAAAGGATTTTAAGCAGAAGTTGTATGGCCACTCATCAAGGATGCTGTAGTACTGAATTTCCTTCCAACTTTTTGATTCTTAAACTTGATTATTGTAACCCCCTTTTTGTTGGTTTCCTTCTATCCCTTCAAAACAAGTAATATATATTTTGCACTCTAAAGATCATTTAATCTTTATTGACCAGTTTTTTTCTTTCTTTGCACTGATTTCTCTTCCATCGTAACTTTAATTTTAAAATATTTCTTCTTACTTTTAAATACCTGCACTCTCTTGCTTCTTTAGTTTTTCATTTTACTGGTTCTAAAACACAAAGATCCTTCAACACAAAAGACTACAGCTGATGTCACATAGAATCATAGAATAGTAGAGTTGGAAAGGGCCTATAAGACCATCGAGTCCAACCCCCTGGATTCGATGCAGGAATCCAACTGAAAGCATACCCAACATTACTTTGCTAGCAACGTATCTCTGGAACTCATTACATTCAGATATTCACACAATGAAATACTACCTACTCTTTAAGAAACACCTCAAGACATATCAATTTTCATGAATATTCTTTTACTTTTCCACAAAAATCCAGTATAAAAGTAGTAGTATACTTTCTATTTGAAGAAAAGGAACTGTGAATCTATAGCTATTTTATAATTTAGTAGTTTTCAACATTTATTCAGTTGCTCTCCCTTCTTAACTTTTTTTGTACTTCACCCACCCAAGAAACTTCATTAGGAATACCAAACTGGTTCCTATGCCCTCTCCATTTTTTCTCTTTCACCTCCCCACAAAGCAACTCCTACACCTCACCTTTCCCTCCATCATTGCAACTTTTCTGAGATAACTGGGAATATAGCAGTCAGACTTGGAGACTTTAATCCCGTTCTTCTCTATCAGTGACCCCAGTAAGGTTGCAACTTGCACTTTAGGAAAACTTGGGCCTTAACTATTCATAAGCTTATTACCCAATACATCATATAAAAATGATTGTGCCTCCTTATTTATGTCCCACACTCTCCTGAGTATGGGAAATGTTGCCTCAACTGTTTGGTAGGTTACTATTCCTATGTAATTAGGGCATGTACCTGCTGGCTCAATTCCCCAGTAGAGTTGTACATTAGGTCTAAACTGATTAGTTGATGCAGTCTGTAATGCACCACTGGTAGACTGAACATTGACTCTGCTCAGATTAGGGACAGGTGAGAATTCAGCTGAATATGTACTTAGCATCTGATTTTTCAATGGCATTCATATTCTTTATCTTTGTGCAGCAATCCTGTTTGCTCCAGACTTCAGTGGCTTTTCCCTTACACTGGATTTCCCCCCCTCAAATGTGTCCTTGAATATCTTGTTCTTTTCTTGATTCCATTCACAGCACAGCAGTACAGGTTCGTCTCTCTCTGCTACCCCCCCTCCACTTGAATAATCCATGCTCCAAGTAGAAGGAAGCAAACCAAGTCTTGCCCATGTTAAAGACTCAGGGCTTGTTGAGAAGACAATCCTGTAGCCAGGGAGGGATGAGGCACTATCCACCCCGAGCTATGCATTCTCCCCCCCCCCCAGGATTTTGGGGGGAAATGATCTTCTTTTTAATTTGTGACATGACAAACAACAATCTCCATTTAAAGAATAACAGCTTGTTTTAAGAACATGAGCAATTTAAAAATAGGAGTCTGAAAAATTCAGTGAATAATGCAAGGAGAGTGCACAACAAAAGTCTCATCTGGAAGAGCCCCCAAAAGTCTGTTCACTCAAGATTTTCCCTGACTGAGGGTGGATTTTTCATGATCACAATCACCCTATAATTACTTAAGTGGTCCTGAAAAAAAGAGCCTGGATAGTAACATTACCCTTGAATAGTTAAATATTAGCATTTTATATTATGGGCTAGAGTTATACTCCACCCCTCAGACTTCCCTTTGCTCTGCTTTTCAGTTGTGTTCTTTACCCAGCCAGTAATAAAGAAGCAGTAAGTAAGAGTTTGTTTGTTCTGCACTTCTTATAATGAATAGAGCAGGATTGGGTGCTTAGTAGGGCTCGAGGACATGGACAAGGCACTTAGTTCAGTCCAAGCGACTACTTATGCTCTTGATCCTTGCCTTTCATGACTAATAAAACTAGCAAACAGGGGACAGCCAGCTGGGCCAGGGAAGTGATTAATGCCTTCTCGAGAGAGGGGCAGTGGGTGTGGTCCCTGCCTGGTTAAAGGAGGCAGTTGTAAGGCCACTCAAGAAACCCACCCTAGATTCAGAAAATCTAAATAATTACGGTCTAGTTGCTGATCTCCTTTGTTTGGGCAAGGTCCTTGAGCATGTGGTCACAGGCTCTCTTGGATGAAACTAATTTTCTAGATCCATTTCAGTTGAAGTTTAGGCTTGATTTGGGGAGAGAAACTGTGTTGGTCACTTTGTATGATGATCTGTGTCGGGAGAGAGATAGGGACAGCATATCCCTATTAATCCTCCTTGACCTTTCAGTGGCTTTTGATACCATTGACCATGGTATTCTTCTCAAATGACTATCTGAGTTGGGGGTTGGTGGCACTGCTCTGTGGTGGTTTCAGTCCCATTGGATGGTTGCTTTCAGAAGGTGTACTTAGGGTCTATTGTTTGGCCCCATGGAGTCTTCAATGTGGGTTCTGCAGGGTTCAATTTTATCCCCCATGCCTTTTAACATCTACATGAAAATGCTAAGTAGAGATATCCAGAGTTTTGGAGCTTGTTGTCATGAATATGCTGATGACACACAGCTCTATTTCTCCTTTACATCAGCAGGTATGGCAGTGGATGTGGTAGATCAATGCCTTGCCTTGGTAATGGACTGGATGAGAGCCAATAAAATTAATCTCAGTCCAGATAAGACTGAGGCACTATTAGGGGATGGTTCTCTAGACCAGATGAATGGGGCAGGGCCTCCTTTGGAGGGGGTTACACTCCCTCTGAAGGAGCAGGTATGTAGTTTGGGGGTATTTTTGGATACATTTCTGTTGCTTGAGGCTCAGGTGGCCTCAGTGGCACAGACTACCTTTCATCAGCTTCAATTAGTGGCCCAGCTGTGACCATACCTGGACAGGGACAGTCTCCAGTAGTCTATGCTCTGGTAGCCTCTAGGTTGGATTATTGCGATGTGTTATATGTGGGACTGCCTCTGAAGATGGTTCGGAAACTGCAGCCGGTGCAGAATTCAGCAGCCACATTGTTAACAAGGATAGGACAGTTGGAATATATAACATCTATTCTTGCACGACTGCACTGGCTGCCTATTAATTTCCAGGCTCAATTCAAAGTGCTGTTTTTGACCTTATAAAGCCTTATCCACTTATGCACTGAAAGCTGCCTTTCTTCTTCCCTTTCCAAAAGAAAAACAGCCAGTCTCTGTTAACATGCAAACTGACCAGCCTCAGCCACAGCGGAGGTGGTAGTGGCAAAGCCACTTTCCTTTATCAATATTTTCTTTCAAATTATCAATATTTTCTTTCAAAACATTGATATTTTCTTCAAACATTGATATTTCCTTTCATTTATTGATATTTCCTTTCAAAATATATTTTGAAATAAATACTGATACTAATATCAGTATTTGGAGGGATGGAAAAAATCAGACTAGTAAAAGCAGTAGATAGCGGACAAAGAACAAACTTGAATCAATACTGCCTGTTAGGTTGACGGAATGCTTTCAAAGTTGCACTGGCCAATGGATCCTATCCCAAGCTCAGATGTACAGACAATCATGGGACTCAAATTGAACACTAGAGTGTAGTTTCATATTAACAAAAGGTAACAGGAGTCGTTAGTTTGCCATACAGTCAGGTCCAACAAAGTCATATAATTTTGCTTATTTTTTAAAAATGTTTTTCATTGCATGCCAGTTCACCTTTGATCCTATTTGTAACAAATTCTGAGAAACCAATTCCTGAACAGTCACAGTGCACATTATTCAGCTTCAATGTAATTAGCAGATAATGTTTTTCCTTTTCTAAGGATCTCAAGGGAAGACATTCAGCATGGTCAGAAAGAAAACATGTACTTTGCAGCAAGTAGAAACTTATACAGACTCTTCAAGGCAAGGTTTAAATCAGGGGTGGGGCACCTTTTCAGCCCAAAGATAATGCCTCATAGACAATTTTCAGGGGCTGCATACCACTGGTGAGTAGGGCAAGAGGCAAAAGCAGATGGAGCATCAGGTGTGACTTTAAGGACACATTCCGGCTAGGCAAAAGTACTCAAGGAGGACATGAAACAGGGCCAGTAAGAAATGCCCTGAGGGCCACATTCAGCCCCCAGGCCTGAGATTCCTCACTCCTGGTTTAAATTGATAACTTAAATAAGTAAGAAAAAAGGACGATTGAAATCATTGATTTAAATAATTTTTTCCCCATGTATTTACACTGTTGTTTCATTCTTACAAAGATCCTCTGTGGCACAGAGTGGTAAGCGGAGGTAATGCAGCCAAAGCTCTGCTCACGGCCGGAGTTCGATTCCAGCGAAAGAAGGAAGTCGAATCTCTGGTAAAAGGGGTCGAGGTCCACTCAGCCTTCCATCCATCCGTGGTCGGTAAAATGAGTACCCGGCATATGCTGCGGGGTAAAGAAAGGCCAGGGAAGGAACTGGCAATCCCACCCCATATATACGGTCTGCCTAGTAAACGTTGCAAGATGTCACCCTAAGAGTCGGAAACGACTCGCACTAGAAGTGCGGGGACACCTTTACCTTTTTCATTCTTACAATCAAGCCTTGCATTTTTTAGTTGCACTGTATACATTCTGCATGTTTTCCTTGCTTACCTAGAGAGGGAGTATCTTTAAAATATGACTAGAACTCATGACCAATTTCAAGGTTAACAGAACAATCCTATTAACTCAGAAGTCCCTTTGAGTTCAATGATGCTTTCTCCCAAGTAAGTGGGTAATAGGACTACAGCTTAAATAGGGGAATATAGAAAACTACACACTGCACAGTTTTGTCTTCCATTCCTGCTCCTTTCTGTTTCACTTGCCTCGGCCCCATCCTCACAAAAAAAAGAGGAGCAAACAAAAATGAAGTGCCCATCAAAACAGGGTTGACTAGAACAGTTTGTTTTTGGTAGATGGAGTGGATATATTCATATCTGAGAAATGATCATATTTGAGAAATGATACCTGGCATTGATTTAGTTTAGAGATTAACTGTAGGGCTAACATAGCCTTGTAAGTAAGCTCCCAAACATTAGTAGCCTGCAAAAAAGAATTACTACAGTAGGGCCCCGCTAATACGGCGGGTTAGGGACCAGGCCCCCGCCGTAAAGCGGAAATTGCCGTAAAGCGGGGCCCCATAGACTATAATGGGCCATGTCGTGAAAAAAATGACGCGAAAACGTCGCAAAACGGCAAAATCAGCTTTAAAACGGGGAATTTCCCCTGCTTGAAAACCGCCGCATCAGCGGAACGCCATAATGCGGAACGCCGTAAAGCGGGGCCCTACTGTAGTTTGCTGGGTGCTGGCAGAGGAAGGCCTGAGAACTGAACTATGCTGGATGCAGACGAGCCCTCCTTCCCTTCTTGACCAGATTACTCACTCACCTATGGAATTCTTGGTCACCTATTGCTACCAGGCCTTTTTAGATACAAGGGCAGGTTAACATCCCTATAGTCACATTACTTAATATTTAACCTGTTATTTAAGGAGAAGCGTATTTTGAAGTTTCTTTAAAAAACCAACCCAATTTAAATAAAACAATCCAATTTAAATTTTAAAATCCTAGCTAAGGGCAATGAAACAGGCTGGATGACGGCTAGAGCGCAAGTAGCGAAAGACGTGCTGTGAGGCTGATCGGGCACGAGTAAAACATCATAACCGTGCCTACTGTGTGGCGGTGAGGGCCCACTTCTCTGCCTCCATCACATCCTCAAGTAGCTGTCTGGTGGAGCTTTTCCGTATTGTCAGGGGTCTGTTGACACCAATTCCAGGAAATGGAGTCTTAGACCCTTCGGAGGCCCACTGTGAATTGTTTTCAAGGCATTGAGGGTAAAGTTGCTCGCCTCCGTAGCAGTCTTGATGCCCCATCCACATCTACTGTAGTCCCCAATGAGGTGTCCAGTGCAACTTGGGAATGGTTTCAGTTGATGCGGCCTGATGACGTGGACAAGGTGCTTGCAATGATGCGGCCAGCAACATGTCCTCTCGACCCTTGCCCTTCTTGGCTTATTAAAGCTTGCTGAGGGGGTCTGACCGAGTGGATCCAGGGTGTGCTCAATGCATCAATGCGAGAGGGAGTGGTTCCAGCTGCCTTGAAAGAGGCGGTGATTCGACCACTACTGAAAAAGCCCACCCTGGACCCATTGATTTGTGACAACTACCGACCGGTTGCAAATACCTCCTTCTTAGGGAAGGTGATTGAGAGGGTTGCGGCGCACCAACTGCAAATACTCTTGGATGAAACAGGTTATCTTGATCCATCCCAGTCTGGGTTCAGGCCTGGTTATGGGACTGAATCGGCCTTGGTCGCCCTGATGGATGACCTTAATCGGGAGAAGGACAGGGGGAGTGCGACCCTGTTGTTCTTTCTTGATCTCTCAGTGGCTTTTGATACCATTGACCATGGTATCCTTCTGGGCCGACTTGGTGACATGGGTATTGGAGGCACTGTTTTACAGTGGTTCCGATTCTATCTCCAGGGTCATTCTCAGCTAATAGCATTGGGTGACTGTCTTTCAGCCCTCTGGCAGCTGCGCTGTGGGGTGCCACAGGGTACCATCTTATCCCCCATGTTGTTTAACATGTATATGAAGCCCTTGGGAGCAGTCATCAGGAGCTTTGGGGTGAGGTGTCCGCAGTATGCTGATGATACCCAGATCTATTTCTCCGTAACATCTGAATCAGGAGAGGTCATGCAAGCCCTGGACCGCTGCCTGGACTCTGTGGTGGGCTGGATCCTAGCAAGATGAAGGCGCTGTGGGTTGGTGGTTCCCGAGTTTGAATAATTAGTCAGTTGCCTGCTTTGGATGGGGTCGTACTCCCTCTGAAAGAGCAGGTCTGTAGCCTGGGGGTGCTCCTGGATCCATCTTTGTCACTAGAGGCCCAGGTGACCTCAGTGGCTAGGAGTGCCTTTTACCAGCTTTGGCTGGTGAGACAGCTACGGCCATTTCTGGACCGGGATAGCCTGACCACTGTTGTCCACGCACTGGTAACCTCTAGGTTGGATTACTGTAATGTGCTCTATGTGGGGCTGCCCTTGTGGTTGGTCCAGAAGCTGCATGTGGTGCAATATGCGGCGGCGAGACTGCTCACTGGAGCAGGGTATCGCCAACATGTCACCCCGCTGCTGAAAGAACTGCACTGGCTGCCCATTTGCTACTGGGCCAAGTTCAAGATTCTAGTTTTGGCATACAAAGCCCTACACAGCTTGGGACCAGGATACCTGAACGACTGTCTTACCACTTACATACCCAGTCGATCACTGCATTCTGCAGGTGAGGGCCTCCTGCAGATACCATCTTATCAGGAGGTTCGTTCTGCACAATATAGGAAATGGACCTTTAGTTTTTTTTTTTCAATAATTTTTATTCAGATTTTCATAAAACATACAAGACAAAATCATAAAACATTCAAAGACAAAAAACAAAATCAAAAATAGTTAAACAAAAAGAAAAAAAGAGAAAAAAAAAACAAAAATAAAAATAAAGAGTAAAATATTGACTTCCCATTTGTCAAAGATCAAATCAGTTATAAGTCTATAATATATAACAATCCTGTCTCTTAAGTCATATTATAAAATCACTTTCCTCCAGTAGTTATCTTACTTAATCATCAAATCTCATAAACATTACTTTATTCTTTTCACAAAAAGTCAAAGAGAGGTTTCAATTCTTTAAGAAATATATCTATCAATTTTTTTTTCCAGATAAGCATATCGATTAATCCATCTCATTACTAATTATGATAATCTTATTGTCATAACCATAGTCAAAATAAACATTTCAATTAATCCATCACATCAGAATCTGTTAGGTTCAATAATTTCAGTAGCCATTGTTCTATTATCTCTATTAGTTCCATTTTCCATCTTCCATCTTCAGTAGTCTTGTTAAGTCCAGTAATTTCAATATCCAATCTTCCATTATCAGTATTCCATAATAATCTTGCTGTCAAAGCCATAGTCATATAGTAAGAGTCTGATGGGGATTACCTCTATCCCAAATATTTTCTTGCCATCCATTCTGAATAGGTTGCTGAAATACTGCTGTAAAATCATATCTCTGTTCTTTTTTTCAAAATACACTGGGTCATCTCTTAAAAGTTTTTCCATTGTCACATGGCTGCAGTTAATTCCATAGATTTTCTCTATATTGGGCTCCATCACATCATTCCAGTCCAGAAGATTATCCATGCCATTGATAACTTTATCTCTAGAATCTTCATTCATTTCTTCAGAGATAACATTGAGTTCCAAACAATAGATTTTATTTCTAAAGTCCATAGACTCCAAATCTTGTTCCTGTTCCACGTTGGTTCCAATCTCCGGGATCTCCTCTCTCACAGGGACCCCTATTCCAGTCTCCAGGGTCACCTCTCTCACAGGGACCCCTGTTCCAATCTCCGGGGTCTCCTCTCTCACAGGGACCCCTTCCAGGGTCACCTCTCTCACAGGGACCCTTATATCTTTAATCTCCTGCTTCATTTTACTCAATTCAATTTTCATTATCTCAATCTCATCCATTATTTTCTGAAACATAGTTATTTCCAGATTTTCAGCCACTTTCTTAATTGCCATTTTAAAAGAAAAATATAGGAAAACCACTTCTTATTTCAGCAACAATTGGGTTAATACTCCAAACTTGGTGACATCACAGTATAAACAGAGCAGACAGCCTTATCTCTCCAATAGTTAAGTAAACAAAATGCAGTTCCCAGGATCGAAACAATTAATGGCAATCGTCAAGAAACAGATTCGTCAAAATAAAATAGACCAAAAAGAGAGTAGTCTCAAAACAGTATAATATTTTTCAAAATAAAAATCTGGAATAGAAATCCCTCTTCTGTGTATATCTTTAGAATGCAAATCCAGGACAGCTTTTTGCAACAAAAACAGAGATAAGCTATTAATTAGTGCGTAGCAGAGAGAAGTTATGGCTCCCCAGTGAGATGTCAAAAACTGATCAATCTGGCAAATCTCTTTTAAACAGCAACAATTTAAGTCAAGTAAAAGAAAAATATAGAAAGAAGGGTGCTTGCCTGTTAGTGCGTTCTCTCTTAGAAGATAAGGTGAACGTTCGCTTTATCAGATAGAGCTTGCTGTTAAAAATCCGTCCCACCTTCGTCGGCTGGACCTCGTCCCATAAATTAATGAGATCTGGTCGTCCCAACAAAAATAGGCTTTGAGGTTAATCTCTTCGTTTCTCCCTACCCGGGAGAAGTTTAATCAGTCAAAAAAAAAAGAAAAAACTGACTGATATATCTGAATAAGCTTCTTTTGAGGCAGGAGCCCGTCTCAAAAGCAGGCACAGGCTAAGTCACCCTTCCCGGAAGTGCGGAAATGGACCTTTAGTGTGGCAGCACCTACCCTGTAATTCCCTCCCTTTGAATATTAGGCAGGCGCTATCTCTGCTATCTTTTCGGCACCTTTTGAAGACTTTCCTCTTTCAACAAGCCTTTTAAGTTGAGACCTATCCCAGTCTGCATCTGTGTCAGAATTGTTTAATACGCTTTTAATAATGTTTTTAACCCTTTTTTAAAGTTGTTTTTTTAAAAATGTTTTTAATGCTGTTTTGTTTTAATGTATTTTAAGATCTGTTTTTATGATGTTTTAAAGTGTTTTAGTGCTTTGTTTGCCGCCCTGGGCTCCTGCTGGGAGGAAGGGCAGGATACTAAATAAATAAATAAACAAACAAACAAATAAAGGGTTAAAGCCCTCCCCTCCTGACAAGGTCTCACCCCAGCCTGCTCCCCCCAACTGTTTATGGAAAAGAAAGAAGCCACACAAGGTCTGAAGATGTAAACATGTCACCCAGATCACCAAATAAGCTTCACAGGTGAGTGGGATTCAACTTCACCATGTTGAAGGTTTGTGTGAATTTAATGTAAGGTTGCAACTCTGTGTTCATTTACTTAGATGCATGTCCAACTGAATATAGTACAACTTGTTTTACAGTATGCATGCTCAGTGATGATGTGCATGAGATTCAGTTAGAAGTTGTTTAATGTTGTTTTAATATGACAGCTCCTAAAAGAGAGCAGTTTAACATGCTCTCCAGTTTTCACTTGTGTTATGGAGGGTTTCAGTATTTGGGAGCAGTAATTTGCAAGGATCTTAACCAACTCGATGACACAAGTATTGTAAAATCACAAAGGCCATGCTTGGTGATTTATAGAGTTGGAAGCACTTGCCTCAATCATGGCTTGGCAAGATAGCTGCAAGTAAAAGGACTATTCTCCCTAAACGTTTTCTCTTCAGTGAGAATGTAATCCCAATACAGTGGTTTCAAAAATGGCAGTGCGTTATTGAAAAAATCATCTCTAAGGGTAAAGGTAATAGGGTTACTAAACTTATAAACTATAGACATAGGATGGGGGGAGGGAAGCGTGGAGTGCCAAACCTGAAGTATTATTACGATTCCTTTCCACTCAAACAATTGATTTATATAATTAGCAACTCAAAAGAAATGGCTTGGGTAGCTACAGAACTAAACAAATCTGTTAGGGTGCTAGTCTTTTTTTTGGTTTCCGGTCGAGAATTAAACAGATCGATAGCGCGTTTCCCCAAAATAACCTAACGGTCTGGAAGCGCTGGGAGAAAATGCTTGCATCCTTGCCTTCACTTCTCACCTCGTTTCTGGACTTACCTGAATTCTGAGATGCACATAAATACCCTCAATA
This sequence comes from Rhineura floridana, assembly GCF_030035675.1. Lineage (NCBI taxonomy): Eukaryota > Metazoa > Chordata > Lepidosauria > Squamata > Rhineuridae > Rhineura > Rhineura floridana. The sequence goes on from NC_084496.1 coordinate 16,361,003, forward strand.
TGGGAGGAGAAAGGCTTGTATGGGATCAGAGATCTTTTTGTCAGTAGACAACCCTTAACTGTGGATTCTCTGAAAGTCATATTAGGCTTTGTACCGTATAATTGTTTGCACCTTGCTCAAATAGGCTCATTAACAAACAAACTCAAAAATAAAGGGAATGTTCATCACTCTCTGACAGCTTATGAGCATCTATCTGTACAGTTGGACCACAATTAGAAGGGTTACGTAGCACTCATTTATATATATGATGTATGGTTGTAACAAGGCATTCACAAATATTCATGCAGGTTTTTAAATCTATATCCAGTTCATCATCTAGTCAACAGAGGACAAGATGGGTTTGCAAAACGAAACCAAAAACTCACACACCAACCTTAGAAGCTCCTATATTAGTTCCATGTATCAAGAAGAAATCTGAATAATCTAATATACTTACCCAATTCTTTAGAAACAGGTGATGCAACTGCGATATCCCCTATTTTTGCAACACCATCATAGTAGGCTCTTCCAGCAAGAATCATACCTACAGAGAGTGATAAAAAGAGTACAGAAAATTTCTTATGGTTTATGTTGTAATCTAAATGAACAGATTTTTTTGATCAACTATTCATATAGTTTCATTTCTCCCCCAAGGGAGGAGGGATAGAGCTAATAATAGCAGGACAAAGTATATGTACATTGGATGACGGTTTTGGAAGTTATGCTGCATGGCATCTATAATACTTCCAGATAAGAGATAAAAAAGTTTAAAAGTGACATGATAGTAGCCAAAGAGCTGTTTCTCAACAGTACAGTGTGCAGTGGGAGGAGCATTTGTTAGTTACTTCATTTTAGATAGAGGGTGCACTAGGATGAATCTAGTCTTTGAGACATCACTCTGCTTATCCAACATGAACCTATTACTGCATTATGCCTCAGTGATGTGGGATCTCACATTTGGATCCTAAGACCCGCAATGACTGCCAGGTGACTCATACTGGGAGTCATGAAGGCCCTGGGCTCCTGCTGGGAGGAAGGGCAGGATAGAAATCAAATAATAAATAAATAAATAAATACCTGTCCATAATCCATCAACAATTATAGGATTTCACCATCCTTTCAATACTTGAATTTACAATTTACCAAAGTACATGGGTAGCCAACACAGATAACTAAATGTAATTCTGGACTGGTGACTTGCTTACTTAAGATGATTATTAAATATAGACTGTGAAAACCTACCATCAGATATGAATATCATTCCATCCCTTACTCCAGGGATGGGGAACCTGTGTTTTCAGTTGCAGCAATTCTATGAACAGATTAACTGTGAGATTAAAGAGCATTGTGCTTTTTTTTTAAGGAGACTTATGCTTAGTTAACTAACATGGCTGCTTCAGAAGTCAAGTCAGATTATTGAAGAATAAATAAAAGATCTTCAGCAATGTATAAGCACTGTCAACAATGCGTAAGAACTGAAGGGGGTTGCAGGAGGGAGCGCTGCTAGAGACGTGCTCAGATTGTGCAGTTTTTTGTGGGAGACTGCATATTACAAGTATACAAGACTGTCCTTATTTTTATCTGTGAAATGTTGGTGAGTAAGATATTGGTGCATTTAATAGTTAATTGTGGATGTCTGTTTTCTGAAAAGTATGGCAAACTGCATATGAGTGGCCTCATCACTTTATAGGATGAAAGTTAAAAAATGCTTTTATGAGCAATTTTAGGAATCTTGATCTTCAAGCTAAAAATAAAACTAGACAATGACAAAAAACCATATCTGGATTGGAGGGCAATTAGGAACACAGAAGGAAGGCATCATGCAATATCCTCACAAAATCTTTATCTAGCTGTTCTAGACCAAGGTCTGAAGGCACAAGAAGCTAAGCAGATCTGGGTCTGGTCAGTGCCAGTGGGAACCATAGGTACACCGCCTTGGGTTCCATGACAAAAGAAAGGTGGGACAAAAACATAAGAAAAATAAATAATAATCCTTGTGAAGCTACTAAAGATAAGATGATCAATATTTAAGTTTTGTATTCACATTCTAAATGGGGAGTTTCAGCATATCACAAAGTGATCCCAACCCTTTTTTAAAAGTTCTAATCCTATTTGGCTGTTTCCTATCTTACTATTATTTATTACATTTATACTCCGCCTTTCTTTTCATGATAGAAACCCAAGGCAGCTTACATATGGTTCCCAGGCAGTCTCCCATCCAAGCATTGACCAGACCTGACCCTGCTTAGGCTGACCTTATGTGCTTTGAGACCACGTTCTGAAATCTGTCATCAGTGATTTTAAAAAGTAGGTTGGTTTGCCATGCAAAGTTATATGCTCTTTTTAGCAATTCCTGTACATGTAGGTCTGTCCCATTTTTTCATTTATCTGCTATCAAATAATTAAACATCTTGTAAACTAAACTTTTTATATATCCTAAAATAAATGTAACTGGAGACAGTAATTAGTTATATAGCACATTAAAGTGATTCCCTCTTAAAATTATTTGAAATAACATATCCAAGCTCATTATCAATAATACAATGATCTTAATAAACCAGTTAACGATCCTAACATTTCTTTCATTACCAAGTTCACTGTAGCAGAACAAGCACCACTTGTACGTTCAAGATTTAAAAGCAGAAACTCTATAGTTTAGAAACTTCCTGTTCTCATACAACAAGGTAGGGAGATGATGGCAAGTTCATTTTTTTACTTTATGCAGGGTGGGTGGGGTGAGAGTACTATATGGCAACGTGGTTCAGACCACTACCAAATCAGTTCAGCTTTCTTCAAGGAAACAGAACCATTCAAGAGTTATTGCTGGGCTTGGTTGTTTTCCTTTAATGATTTCCATTTTATTTTTTATTTATATACCAAGACCTGTTCTGTTAGATGGGTCACGGAAGCAAAATTCAAACTGGAGAGCAGCCAGCAGTCACAAGGAGATTACACATGTTAAAGCAGCATTATATCACAAAAATCTGGTTTCCCTAGCTCTTGAGGGCACTTGGAACAGATCTGTATAAGATTTAATTAAACTGAGTGAGAGTTTGCATACGTATTGACAAAAAACCCTCCAATTTATGTATTTTAATTAGGAACTATGATTTGTGAAGTTTCCAAAAAAGCAAATAAATTTAAAATACAATATTTTCTACATACAAAATAATTAAAATAAATCAAAATAAATAACAGTGACTAGGAAGTAAATGTATATTGTGCAAGTCATCCTATCATAATGATCTGAACTGTTAATAAAGTCTAATGTGCTGTGATTTCTTTGCAAATTTGCAGAGGAACTGTTTACTTGAAATTCCTTCAGATATGTTACTTTCAAAAGCCAATTATTACTAAGTTTGCTTTTCTCTGATGAAACATTAAATGCCTATATGGTGTCGACACATGCCAAAGTTGAGAATTTCATTTGGATGGCAGGATGATCATTTGGGGGAATGGAGATTTTGTAGTGTTTGGGGGCAATACATCCTCAAAGCCTGATTGGGCAATCAGGAAGCCAGTTCACATGACCAAACATCAGCCCTTAGATTGTAGTAGTGTTTATGTCAAAAGATTATCATTCAATGGACAAGACAGCACATGAAAAAATATCACTCATCTCATCAAATAATGAACAGTGTGCTGTGTGCGTAACATAGCAAACAATGGTTTCATCTAGCCAGCTATAATGTGCACTGTTGTTGCACACAGTGGGTTGTAGCCAATGTTAGTACTAAATCAATGGACACAACTAGCTTAGGTATATTAATTTCAATGGATCTATTCTGAGAACAAGTTAGTTGGATATAACCCTGAGGTAGTTGCACACTGAAGAATAATTTTGGATTTGGAGTGTATAACAAATTATTCCCAGGCAAGCAGCTTACCAAAAACCACAAGTCCAGGTTCAGAACTACCTAATTAGCCTTAGGTAGCGCAGCAGCAGCAGGACTGGGGAAAGAGCACAGTGGCTGCAATCTTCAGGAACCCATTTGCACCAAGCCATCATTTGGGTTACTGTTGTATGCAATCTGAGCCATTAACAATTTCACTAGTTAAAATATTGAAGTTACTCTATGCTGAAGATGACTGTCCTAAAATTACAATGGACACGCCACACTAAGTCACCAATAAACTTGAAAGGATACCACAAAAATGGTCCACATCATCTTTATTATTTGAAAAATACTTAGGATGCCTTTCAGTATACCTTTGTAATATTTAAAGAGTACATCTTTCATTTAAAAACAACACAATACTGTGAAATTAATGGGGTATAAATGGACATTTCAAATACAAGTAAGTTTTGCTCCTCTGTCTTCATCATGTTTTAATTTATTAGTCTCCAAAAAGCAGTTTTGGTGGAAAAGTATGACCCACTGGCTTATTGGAGGGAAGCCACATGCATTACTTTTGACAAATCTCAAAGCTCTGGATTGTACCATAGGAAAAAGAATGTGATCCAAAGTCACATATATCCCAAAAAAGGCCATAATCTTGAAGAAGGAACATCCCTCTGATATATTGCCAAATTGGTCTGGATAAATGAAACAGAAACAAGCTACTAAGGCAAGTCACTCTAGCACCAGCCCTACTAAAGTAAATGCAGTTTGTGATAATTAGTCGGGTGGTATACTGGTATGAGTGTTAGGCCTTCTGAGAAAATCTTCAATCCACAATTTCATCTTCCAAAAATATTTCATATTTAGTTCTACTAAAATCGCTAGTAAAATCAGTACTAAAATCACATCCCAATGCTTGCTACATCAGCAAGCCACTCTTGAGAATAGGGTTGCCAGGTCAGAAGCATCCCAAACCCTGAGATTTTGGGGGCGGGCCCTGGTGATGTCATAGGGGCATGCCTGAGTAATGCCATAGGGGTGGGCCCAAGTGATGTCATGAGAGCAGGCCCGAGTGATGTCATTAAGCATGATACATTAAGCATCAACCACAGTTGCTTGGTGCATACAATTCAAACAAAAACATTTCTCTGATTGGAAATTAAAATAGAAATCTTAGCTAAAAGATGGAGCCTGGGTAGGGCACATTTAATCTAGCCAACTTGCTTCCGGCAAAAAGGGGTTTAAGTGCCCTCAGGCCAGGCCGGTCACCACAAGGGCATGGTAGGAAGAAAGGAGGCTAGTGTTGTGGAGATGTTAGATGGGAGCACTCAGGCGTAAAGATGGATGCCCCTGAAGGTGTAGTGGTTAAGGTGTTGGACTACAACCTGGGAGACCAAGGTTCAAATCCCCATATAGCCATGAAGCTCACTGGGTGACCTTGGGCCAGTCACTGCCTCTCAGTCTCATGAAAACCCTATTCATAGGGTCACCATAAGTCGCAATCGACTTGAAGGCAGTACACACACACACACTAGGGGACTAAGCCCCATAGAACTCTATAGGACTTACTTCTCAGTAGATATGGTTTGGATTGTGTTGTTGGTAAAGCTTGACCAGGGATCTTCTGCAAAGATATCCATATCCAAGTAGGGTTGGCAACACCCTGCCTGGAATGCCCTGCCCCTATATTTTAACATGGCTGCTTCAAATTTCTTTACAGATTTGACCCTTCACTTCAGAAAGAGGTCTGAGAAATGAGTAAGAGTAAGAAGATTCTCTGCCCTTTTCTGTCTCCCCTGTGGGCAGCTATAAATTCACTTTGACAGCCAACCCAATTCCAGTGAATAATAATTGACAAGAGAGAAAACGCACATGGTTTGGTCTTCCTTCATAGGCAGCAGCTTGGGAACAACAACAATTGCAGACACACTGCCCAGTATGTGAATTTTCTTTTACAACTATTGGGCAAGAAACAAACCATCATGCAAACAACAAGGTGCATCATCAATGGGTTTAAGGGAGTTGAGCGGAGCACATGAAACCACTGTCGTTGCTTCTATGGATGAAAGAGAGTGAGAATAAAGATAAATGAAATACAAATAGAAAAAGAAAAATGAAAGTCAGTGACGATTTCCTAAATGCAATGCCACGCCAACCACAACAAGATTCCTATGAGTAAGGCAGAAAACTCAGCATCCCACAACCAGTCAGGATTCCTAAGCAAAAACCAAAACTAAAAAAATCCTGGCAGCCAGTCAGCCAAAGTCACAGAAATCCCCATGCAGCACAACCTGACCCGGGGGCTGCAGTTAGTGCAGAATGCTGTGGCACGATTGCTGGCATGAATGAGACCCTATCAGCACATAATACCTCTGCTGTGAAATCTGCACTGTTTGCCAATTTGCTACCAGGCCAAGTTCAAGGTGTGCTTTCCATGTTATGGGTGTCACATAGTACTTGCTGTGCTCATAAGAAATCAGTCCTTTAGTGCCGTCATGGCAGCACCTATGCTTTGGAGCTCCCTGCCTATTGACATTAGCAGGTGCCTTCATTGTACTCTTTTTGGCACCTGCTAAAACATTTTGCTTAGGCAAGCCTACCCATGTAGAAGCTATTATGTTTTTATCTATTTTTAACTCGTCGTTGGTTTTATTATTTGGAATATTTTTAAATACCTGTCTTTTAACTGTTTTTGCCAAAAAAAATTGTTTGAATTCTTTCTGTAAACTGCTTTGAGATTTTTTACAATAAAGTGGTATATAAATGTTGTAATTAAAATACATAAATAAATGTTAGAGTCACTGTGGCCCTCTGGTCCGTTTCCATTTTTAGGAACAAAGGAACCTACCTTATACCTACTCAGGGCATTTGGTGCCATCTAGCTGAGTACTGATGACATGGACTAGCATTGGCTTTCCAGAATTCCAGGCAATAGTCTTTTCCAGAGATTGAATTTTGGACCTTTCCATGGAAAGCATATGCCCTACCACTGAGCTACAACCCTTCCCCTATTTTTTAAAAAATCTTCTAGAATTGTTCTTTTCAATTCACTAATGAATGCACATCATACCTAGGGCAGATCCACACCATTCTTTAAAAGTACATTCAACACATATTTGAAGCACATGAATCACACCACAGAATTATGGGGACTGTAGTTTGTTACGGGTGGTGGGAACTATAATTATGAGGGGGAAACTACACTTCCCAGGATTCTTTAGGGGAAGTCATGTGCTTTAAATGCAATTTGGATGTACTTTAAACGTATTGTGCGGATCTACTTCATGAACTATGCCTGCATGTAGTTTTAATTAACTTTTTAAAATGGAAATGAGCTATAAAGTTTACTGGGTGACCATGTACTACTCACCATCTCTAAGCCTAATCTGCCCCTCAGGATGAAATCAACAGAGGGGAACCATGAACACCCGAAGGAAGAAGGGCACACTGAAAATGTAGAGGTTACTGTATAACCATAGTGTGAAATCAGATACTGTCCTGCCCAGAGTGTGAGACACGAGACAGAGGCAAAACTGGAATTAATTCTAGTTTTATTAGAGTAACGGTTACATCAAAAGCAGTGCACTTCATAGACCTGACTATGCTAACTCACTACTGGCCCTAGCTAAGCTACCTAGACATTCTCTACAGCGTATGGAGTAAATTGACTCATCAACCCATCGGGGGAGCCGCCTTAAATAGGGAAGGTCTTTGCCCATAATCTCTGACTTCTGCAAAGAACCACCTTCTGACCGTCCTGCTTCTTGCATCGTCTCACATGGGGTGAGAGGGGGCGAGCCTCCGACTGCTCATCTGACGGCAAAGGCTCGCTAGGTGCCGGCTTGACCTCGGGGGGCGGGGAGCAGGTTGGTGGGGAAGCATTTGAAGTGCCAGGCAGGGAATCCTGGGGGGGGTGGAGTTGGCACGCGCGTGAGATCGCTTCCCAATGGCTCTGGTGGAGGGCTTGCAGTCGGAGTGGGCACCACACTGACGGAAGGGCTGACCGTGGGAACTTGCGGATTGTCAGCATCTCCCCCTCCCTCAGTGTCCTCAAAAGCATCCTCCTCCTCTGACATCTCCCCCATGTCCATCTGGGGAATCTGGGACTCAACATCATCCCCCCCTCCATGCACTATCCCCCTCCACCCTCTGGGCTTAGGCTTGTTCTGGTAGGCATCATGGAATTCTCTCACCAGGTCTGGTCCATGGATGTCATCCGCCGCTTCCCAGGAAAGCTCCAAAGAATCATACCCCTTCCAGTGAATTATATATTGAAGCCCTCCCCTGTGTTTACGCAAGTCCAGTATCTGCTCCACTTTGTATTCTTCCTGCCCATTCACCATGAGGGGAGACAGCGGCTCCATGGGCACTCGGTGGGGATCGGGAAGGTGTTCTAATGTCAGCAAGGAATGATGGAACACAGTCTGTATCTTGACGGTGGGGGAAGGGCACTGGATTGATCTGAGGCTCCACTTCAAAGGGTCCTACTGTTCAATCCTCCAACTTAAGACTGTGTCCCTGTGTCAGCAAGTAACACTTAGACAGCCACGCTATGTCCCCCACATGGATCAGAGGGCCCTCCTGCTGATGCTGATCCACGGCTTTCTTATAGTCCTCCTTGGCCTGCTCTAGCTGCTCTTTCAGTAGAAGTTGCATAGCCTGAAGCTCTCGTACAATGTCTTCCACTGCTGGGACGGATGAGCTGGCTGGGGGGGGGAAGCTCGAGGGTCATATCCCAGGTTGGCAAAAAATGGAGTCTGTTGTGTGGTTGCATGTACAGCATTTTTGTAAGCAAACTCTGCTAGGAGCAAGGAGGATACCCAGTTGTCCTGCTGATAGTTGACATAATAGTGCAGGTACTGTTCTAACATGGCATTAACCCTTTCTGTTTGCCCGTCCGTCTGTGGTGGTGGAACGATCAAAGTCTCAGTTCACTCTGCAGGATTTGCCACATTGCTCGCCAGAAACGCGCCATGAATTGTGTCCCTCAATCAGAGACCAAACTGTCCGGGAGTCCATGTAACCTGTACACACGCTGCACATACAGATGGGCCGTATCTTGAGCATTTGAGAGTCCCGTGCACGGAATGAAGTGTGCCATCTTCGTGAAGGCATCCATTACTACCAGCACTGTCATTTTCCCTTGTGAGGAAGGGAGGTCGGTGACGTGACCACCTGCCAGGGTCCTTGGGGGGTTGGGAGTGGCTCCAAGAGCCCTGTGGGTCACCCAGTGGCATGTTTGGCCCGAGCACAGGTGGGACAGGACCAGACGTAATGTTCTACTTCTCGCTTCATTCAAGGCCACCAGAATTCCCTGGTGACTGCTTGTAAAGTTTTGTAGACTCCAAAATGTCCTGCGGCGGGGGAGTCGTGACACTGATGCAGCACCTTGGCTCTCATTTCTCCAGGAGGCACATACATGGCGTTGTGGTAATGCAGTACCCCTTCCCTCAATGTGAAATCCTCAGGTCTCCCGCAGGGCTGTGGAGTTGGAGTCGTGGAGTTGGAGTCGGAAGCAATTTTGGGTGGAGTTGGAGTCGGTAGAAATGTACCAACTCCGACTACGGCTTCAAAATAAATTTTGATTGACAATTTTTTAAAAATATAAATTCAAAATGTCAAAGAAGCTTCCCATGAAGTCAGCTGTAGTTGAGCATTTCACCATAACTCAAGATGGAAAACATTTTGTGTGTCAGTGTATGACACAGGACCCAGATGAAGACAAATGCTGTGATGCCAAGATCAGCGCATATTCAGGCAGCGATAAAAATGCTCCTATGAGAGCTTCCAATTTAAAAAGACATTTACAGCCCTTTCGAGGGCTGTGGAGTTGGAAGCAATTTTGGGTGGAGTCGGAGTCAGAGTTGGAGTCGGACAGTAGAAAAATAGAGGAGTTGGAGTCGAAGGTTTGGCGTACTGACTCCACAGCCCTGGTCTCCCAGAGGGTGGTGTCACCAACTTTGAGCACTTCTCCTTGGCGAATGGATCCTGCTCTTGCACCACCCGCAGATCCGCCAGCCAGGATTCCTGGCACGCTCCTGCTACTATATTCTTGGGGGTATAATCAGTTGCGGCAGTCTCGGAATTGGATTTTCGAGGTATTCCAGCTTGCGGGACAATGTACCCGCTCACTGCGCTCGAGGGATATAGTGAACCTTGAAATGAAAATGAGCTAAGAACTGGGCCCAGCGCACCTGTCTTTCATTCAGCTTGTGGGCGGTGTGAAGGCTCTCCAGATTCCGATGATCAGTGCGCACCTCAATCTTATGCTGCACTCCTTCCAGGTGATGTTGCCAACTCTCAAAGGCATCCCGGATGGCCAGCAACTCCTTCTCTCACACGGTGTAGTTTTGCTCTGAACTTGTCAATTTCTGTGAGAAGTAGGCACAAGGTCTTAGACCCCCCCTTTCAGCACTGGTTGTAAAAGCACTGCTCTGATGGCTACGTCCGATACATCCGTCTCAACCACAAAGGGGTGTGTGGGATCTATGTGTTGTAGTATGGGCTCCGAGGTGAACCACACCTTCAACTCTTCAAAGGCTCTTTGTGCGGCTTCTTTCCAGGGGAAGGGCTTTGACTCCTTCAAACAGTCCATGAGGGGTGCCATCTTGTTGGAATAATTCACGATGAATCAGTGGTAGTAGCTAGTGAACCCCAGGAAACGTTGTAAATCCTTCTTGGTTTGGTGAGGCTGCCACGTGAGAACGCAGCGGACCTTGCCTGGATCCATTCCCACCCTGGATGGTGAAATGCGATATCCCAAAAAGTCCAATGTGGTCAAGTCAAACCCATACTTCTCTAACTTGTGATAGAGATGATGATCATTGAGGTGCTGAAACACTGCCCGCAAATGTTCTTTGTGTTCCTCTGGGGAATCCAAATATATCAGAATATCGTCCAAATACATGATCATAAATCGATCCAAATAGTCCCTAAAGATGTCATTCATGAAGTTTTGGAAGACCCCTGGGGCATTAGATCATCCAAAGGGCATCACTAAGTATTCAAACTGGCCATAGTGTGTCTTTAATGTGGTCTTTCACTCATCCCCCTCCCTTATTCACACCAAGTTGTAAGCCCCGCTCAAGTCCAGCTAGGTATAGATCTTGGCCGACCATAAGCGCTCCACCATTTCCGTGATGAGCGGCAGAGGCTAACTGTTGGGGATGGTGATTTGATTCAGCGCCTGGTAATCATTACATGGATGTAATTCTCCGTTCTTTTTCTTCACAAACAACAAGGGTGCTCCTGCCAGGGACTGAGAGGGTCGAATGAACCCCCTCTCCAGGTTTGTGTCCAGGAATTCCCTCAGCGCCACCAGCTCCAGCTCCGAAAGGGAGTAGATTCTCCCGGACAGGATGCGCACCCCTGGCATCAGGTTTATGGCACAGTTGTACTGGCAATGGGGAAGGCAGTTGGTCGGCTTCCTTTTTGTCAAACACATCTTGGCACTCTTCATATTTCTTGGGCAAAGGAGTCCCTTCCTGCAGAACCACTCCAGCCACAATATCAGGGTCTGGCTTCTTGCAAGGCTGGCAGTGCTGATGACAATATTTTGAGGTGAACACTACCACCGCCTCATCCCAGAAAATTGTCGAGTTGTGCTGTACCAGCCATGGCATTCCCAACACCACTGGAAAACGGGGCAAGGATGCCACATAGAATGACAGTTCCTCCACATGTCCAGGGATCTCCATCCGTAACTTCTCTGTTGCCTTGGACACAGTTCCTGACATGAGGGGGCGCCCATCAATGGTCTCGATGGACAAGGGCTGTTATAGAGTCTGAAGGGGTATGCTATGCTCGTGAGCAAAGTCCCAGTCCATGAAACTCGATGAGGCTCCACTGTCAATCATGGCTTGGCTTGGAAACTCTGTCCCGAGGGTAAAGTCAGTTGCACCGGCATGAGTAGGGTGGCCTGTGATGGGAGGGGATGCTGATGAGGCCGCTTTGTTGCCTTGGCTCCCAACTCTTCGGCTTCTATGTGAGCTGGGATTTGGAGTATTCCGGCACCAAGGCCTTTCCGATTGTGGAAGGGCATCCTTGAGCCAGGTGTCCCCCTTTCCCACAGTATAGGCACAGCCCCTCCTTCCTGTGCTTCTCCTTCTCCTCCGACAAGCATGGTTGAGCTCCACCAATTTGCATGGGCTCCACCCCCGTCAAGATCAAGGTTCCCACGCAAGGAGGATAATGGACGCGGGGGACAGGTAAAGGTACCTGGGAATGGAGCAGCTCTGCTCTGCCCTCTCAGTGACAGACCTCAAGACAGCTGTCAATCTGCAAACACAACTGGATCAGCTCCGACAAAGAGCCAGGTGGGGAAGTGTGCGCCAACTTGTCCAACACCTCTAGGCTCAGGCCATTCCGATAGAAATACATCAAGGCTGGGTTGTTGTAGTCAGTGTCTTGGGCTAAGACATGGAACATATTAGTGTAGACCCCCACGGAGCCTTTTCCCTGTTTCAGAGTCCCTAGCTGGCAGGCGACTGTCTCCTTCTGTTGTGGATCTCAAAACATTTTGGTCATGGCAGCAACGAAGACAGTGTATTGCCTCAGGATGGGGTCATTTCTGATCAGGTAAGGGGTGGCCCATTTGGCAGCTTCACCTTCCAGAAGGCTGATGATGAAGGCCACCTTCGAGTCGTCCCTGGGCAATCAGGGCTTGAAGGTTCTGGTTCCCTAGTTGTAAGTTCTGGGTCACGACTTGGAGGTTCTGGAGCTCGGTGTACAAGGCTTCGAGGGTCACTGGAAGTCCCCCTTCAGTGGCGCTGCTGGTCTCCATGTTGTCTGTCATGGGAGCAATGGGGAAGAGAGATGATGGCTGAGTCAAGCTGTCCTGCCCAGAGTGCGAGACACGAGACGGAGGCGAAACTGGAATTAATTCTAGTTTTATAAGAAGCAGTGTGCTTCATAGACCTGACTATGCTAACTTACTACTGGCCCTAGCTAAGCTACCTAGGCATTCTATGCAGCGTATGGAGTAAGTTGACTCAGCAACCCAATCAGAGGGGTGCTGCCCTAAATAGGGAAGGTCTTTGCCCGTAATCTCTGACTTCTACGAAGAACCACCTTCTGACCGTCCCACTTCTCGCGTCATCTCGCGTGGGGCGAAAGGGGACAAGCCTCCGACTGCTCATCTGACAGCAAAGGCTCGCTAGGTGCCGGCTTGACCTCGGGGGCTGGGAGCAGGATGGCAAGGAAGCGTTTGAAGTGCCAGGCGGGGAATCCTGGGGGGGTGAAGTTAGCATGCGCGAGAGATTGCTTCCCAATGGCTCTGTTGGAGGGCTTGCAGTCGGAGCAGGTGCCACATCAACGGGAGGGCTGACCATGGGAGCTTGCGGGTTGTCAGCATCTCCTCCTCCCTCAGTGTCCTCGAAAGCCTCATACTCCTCTGACATCTCTCCCTGGTCCACCTGGGGAATCTGGGGCTCAACAGATACTTACTGGGACATAGTATGAAGAAATATTTATATAAGCATGACTATCAAATATGTTTATTATTTACACAACTTGTAAATACATTTATAGTGTAATTCTATGTTTGTTTATTCTGAAGCAAGTCCCAATGTATTCAGTGGGTCTTACTCAAGCAGGGAAGTGTGCAGAGAACTGCAACCTCAAGTGATAAGGAACTTCATTCACCTAACCCAAAATTCAGAATCATGCCACTTTAAGCTGTTTTGCAACTGTTTATACTTGTTTTTATGGTTATTGGATTTTAAAGGGATTTATTTCTTATTGTGAGCTGCCTTGGTTTCCAGTCTGCAACCCTACCTCACAGGGTTGTCGGAAAGACTCCAAATACACACACACTGGAGATGTAAAAATACATACATCCCATATAATAGTTTATTGTCCAAACCAATTGGTCATTGCAGATCATTAAAAAAAATCAGTATTAGTTTCTTACATAATAAAAGCAATGATACCTATGTAAATGGAAATGGACTGCCTTCAAGCCAATTCCGATTTATGGCGACCCCATGAATAGAGTTTTCATGATAAGTTGTATTCAGAGGTGGCTTCCCATTGCTTTCCTCTGAGACTGAGAGGCAGTGAGTAGCTCAAGTGAGCTTCATGGCTGTGTGGGGATTTGAACCCTGGTCTCCCAGGTCATAATCCAACACTCTGACCACTACACTATACCATGTAAGCCCTGCTTAATTGCTTTAAAATAGGATTGGAGCGGGAGAGATTTACAACGCAAACACAATTCTTTGCTATATTCACTCAAAAGTCCCATCAATTTACAGCACAATCCTAACCATGTCTACTCAAAAGTAAGTCGTATTGAATTCAATATGTGGGATTAGCATTGCAGCTTTACTCCCAGAAAAACAAGTACTGGATTAAAGCTTCATAGTGGGAAGGTTTTCAAATAGTGCCCTCTTCAACAGCCCAGGAAAATTTAAACTTGAGTCCTGCACACAAGAGAGAAAAAGACTAAAAGCTTTATACTTATAGTAGGCCCCCGCTTTATGGCGCTTCGCTAATACAGTGGTCTCAAGTAGATGCAATTAGACTAAAGCCCCACATACGGCGCTTGTTCCGCTTTTACAGTGGTTTTGGGGCATTTTGCGCCATTCTATTCAATGAGTTCCACTTTTCAGCGGTTTTCACTTTTCAGCGGGAGTCCGGAACGTAACCAGCCGTATGAGTAGGGCCCTACTGCACTCAATTGATGAGATTTTCAAAAAAAGTAGGAAAAAACAAGTTTTCTGAGTTGCAAAGGGCTCTAGTTACTGTCTTTTGTCAATCACAACCCTGACTTCACTTATTGGCTACAAACCTGAAAGGGCAGGATTAGAGCAGCCAGCTATGAGCTCATTTAACTGAAGTTGCTGGGGTGTGTGACATTTTGCTGTATATCTCAGGAACCAGACCGCCTAGAAACTTGTTTTTTTTAAAATGAAAGCTCAGAGTCCTGAGACTAAGGTGACTCACCCGGAGAGCACCCCAAAAATCTGGGGTCTCTCCGCAAAAACAGGACACCTGGCAACCCTACTTGAGGATGGGTTTATCCAGCCTTGCAAATGTGTATACTTTACTAGATTACAAAGTATGTTAAGAAGCGCACATGCCTGCACATACCTATATTATTTATTGTAACTTAAAAACAACTAAGGAACCAGCTTTTGCAGAGCTTTCAGACCTAGTGTCACCTAGAGGGAATTATTATCACAAGCAAGCAATTGAATGGTTATTTACATACCTGATTTAGCTTCTGCAACATCCTAAAACTGTTTACCAGCTTTACACCAGCGCTGCAGGATACTATTGTGCCACTAAAGGCTAATATGACAGAGCAAATGTGTATGGTCAAAAAAGTGGTGAAGAAGTATACCTGCAGTACTTAATCCTCAAAGGTTAGCCTAACTCATCTTAAAAAACAACAAAAACAATTCACATGCAGATAAGTATTGTAAAGCACTTTATAAGCCAAAAATAGTACTCAGAAGGTTATTAACTTCAAGAACTCTTAAAATGTTAACAACATCTCCTTGGTAAATAAGAGGCAACAGAAACTAGGTCTTTCTGACTTAAACTCCTAATGGAATACAAGGTTATTAGTTTCTAATTTACCAACCAGAGTTTGTTTCTTTATTTCCCATTTAATGTTACAATATTTTTCATACTATAAAACAAAATGGGAAATTGTAGAAGATTTAGACTTTGATTCTTCTTGTCCAATTCTACCTTAATTTTAAATGGGGTATCACCACCATCACCTTCTTTGGGAGGAAAACTGGGGCTGAGGGATGTGAGAGAAATCCCTGGCTGAGATCAAGTTCCTAATCCCCATTCACCAAAGGCTCCCTTACATATCATTTTCTTTCTCCTAGATGAACTTGTAGCACTGTAACACATGCATACTGCCAAGCCCATGAGGAGAAGCTCCTGGATTTCAACTCCACCAGTAAAGGAAGAGTTCCAAATCAAGTAATGTAATGTTGTAATGTGAGCTCTGACCTCAGCAGAGGCAATGCCTTGTGCAGGGCTCAGGCTAAATGCTCTAAGACAGCAGAGCTCTGATGTTATTTCAGCAGCAGTCAACCTTAGATTGAGCATTATATATGAGCAGCCTTCTGTTGCAATTGCAAGCTCCACATTTACTGAAACATGCCTGTTCAGTTGAAGGGGTCCAGCCCACTCTAAGAAGTCTTCTACTCTGAGAGAATGGGGAAGACTGATTGTACTGGTGTTCCTGTGACGGAGTCCTCTGAGTCAAAAGACAGCCATGTGACATCCTTGAGCTGGTGCGGCACTGGCACTGTGGGCTCATCTTGCAGACATGCTTCTGGGGCTGGCCCAGTGTGCAATTCCCCTTCTGAATACTGAGTCCTCGATCTCATCCCCAATATCTCAAGAACCACCTCTCCCTATATGTACCAAGCCGGACACTGCACTCAGCATTGGAGGCCCTTCATTGTGTACCTTCTCTGAAGGAAGTGCAGAGAGTGGCAACATGAGAACAGGCCTTCTCAGTTGCAGACCCCCATTTGTGGAACTCTCTCCCTGGGGAGATACACCTGGCACCATCATTATCCATCTTCAGACACCAGGCAAAAACATTTCTCTTCTCCCAGGCCTTTGCTTCTTAACTTGGAAAGCTTTTGGAGAGCTTCTGTTGTGTAGCCTTCCTAAGAAGGGTTGCTCCACTGCCTTAAAAACTGGGTTTAAAAAAAAAAGGAGATGAAGGTTCAGGACAGTGTGAAATAAAATCAAAATGTTTTTCTCTTATCTAAATACTTGAGATAAATTAGTCTTGATTTGCAGATCACTGTGAGGGTAGCTGCTATGACAACTAATAAAAGGGAATGATGTGCTCAACCCTTTTGAAATCAGTGGGTATAAGCACTACTTAGGATTGCGGTCTTGATCTTGGTTTCTTTCAATTAACCCACGTGACACAAATGACTAACATGGGCTTTTATGAGCAGCTGGGCTAATAACTTTTGGAAAGGACTTAGTTGGATGACATTCATTATACTTTAATACTGTAGAATTCAAATATTGGATATTATGTTAAATTAGCATATTAATTTAGAAGTTAGGAAGTCTTACCATTAACAGCTTTTTCATAGTTTTTCCCCAGGTTTATTAAATTCCGCAGCCCTGGATTGAACTGTTCCATAACACTCTGGTGAACAACAACAAAATGGGAGATATTATTA
This sequence comes from Rhineura floridana, assembly GCF_030035675.1. Lineage (NCBI taxonomy): Eukaryota > Metazoa > Chordata > Lepidosauria > Squamata > Rhineuridae > Rhineura > Rhineura floridana. Next base: position 16,377,999 of record NC_084496.1, read on the forward strand.
AACTGATATAAAAATGTACTTTTAAGTGTCTCTAGAGCATTGTTAGAGATGCATGTCACTTATATGCAGTCAAATTTATATCTCAGTTACACGGAAAACATTTTAAAGCCTTTCATCCCCAGCTGATATTCAACTCGCTTGACATGACATTCAAACAAACATTGCTTCACACCATGAACATGTGCTTGAGTATGTTTGAGAGAAGTTCTGACCTAAGATCAGAGCAGTGTGATAGTCACCAATTCTGTCAAGATTCACCGATTTATAAGGCAAAATGAAATCATTCTCTCAAATCTTTCCTTACAACAAGCAAAAACCACCCAAAATAAGACAGGATGCATACATCTTATACCCACACTCCTGACAGTTGACATCTGTATCTCATTTCACCTGCCTGTGAAAGTTTGATGCTAGAACTCTGATGACGGTACCCAGAATCCATTTTTAATGGTTTTGGAAAACAATGCTACAAGACAGAGATGCAAGGTAGAAAACAGAACTGACCACAAAAAGAATTAAATTGTATTCTACCATGATATGTTTTATCACAAAAATCCTATCATCCAGGAAAAAACAAATAAAACAAATGTCAAACCACACTTTTCAGAAGTGACCAGAAACCTGGAATGTGCAAATAAAAAAGGAAGTTCTTACCTAAAAACACAAACCTAACAACAGGCCTGGTCTTAGCGCATTGTATCATCAGCAATGGCAGAGCCCTTGACTGCTGCTACTGCCCCTACCACAGCTACTGTGGCTCAGCTGGATGGTGGTGGGAACTGGAGAGGTTATCTAGGCTCACACAGTTCACCTGAATACACCAGCACCAATATTTGCTGGCCTCATCCATCATCCATCCATCATTCAAATGTCAATGCAGGCAAGTAAAAAGCATGCTCTGCAGGCCAGAAGCTTGACTTGGGAGGTCGCTGTTGGCACCAGTGGTCTCCAGAACATGGAGCTGAGTCTGTCTGACAATTTTATTATCAAAACTATTTAACATCAGGTTCTCCAACTTTCCAACCTCTCCTGAGAGCTAAGGTCTGGGCTGTCTACCTTAAACTTGATCACCTGAGTAAAAGCCAAATTGCTTTCCACAGCTGAATTTTGGGTTATATCAGAGATTCCCAAATTGTGATCTGTGGACCATGAGTGGTCCGTGAGCTTCATTTGAATGATCCGCAGCATGTCTGTGGATCTGTGGTTGAAGACAAGAGGAGGTACATCCATTGCATTAAATATTCATATTTATTTATTTATTTATTTATTGCATTTATATACTGCCCCATAGCCGCCCCATAACCGCTCTTTGGGCGGTTTACAATGAATAAAAACATTAAAAACAAATATACAAATTTAAAACACATCTTTTAAAAACAATGTAAAACACAATTTAAAACAATTTAGAACACATGCTAAAATGCCTGGGAGAAGAGGAAAGTCTTGACTTGGTGCCGAAAAGATAACAGTGTTGGCGCCAGGTGCACCTCGTCAGACACTTCATCCATAATTTGGGGGCCACCACTGAGAAGACCCTCTCCCTTGTTGCCAGACTCCCAGCTTCCCTCTGAGTAGGCACCCAGAGGAGGGCCTTTGATGTTGAGCTTAGTGTACGGGTGGGTTCGTATTGGGAGAGGCGTTCCATCAGGTATTGTGGTCCCAAGCCGTGTAAGGCTTTATAGGTTAAAACCAGCACCTTGAATCGAGCTCAGAAACACACAAGCAGCCAGTGCAAGTGGACCAGAATTGGTTTTATATGTTTGGACCGTCTGGTCCCTGTTACCAATCTGGCTGCTGCATTTTGCACAAGCTGCACTTTCCGAACCGTCTTCAAAGGCAGCCCACGTAGAGCACATTGCAGTAATCTAGCTTGGAGGTTACCAGAGCATGGACAACTGAAGCCAGGTTATCCCTCTCCAGATAGGGGTGTAGCTGGGCCACCAACCGAAGTTGGTAGAAGGCACTCTGTGCCACTGAGGCTACCTGAGCCTCAAGTGACAGAGATGATTCTAGGAGATCCCCCAAGCTATGAACCTGCTCCTTCAGGGGGAGTGCAACCCCACCCAGGACAGGTTGGACATCCACCATCTGGTCAGAAGAACCACCCACTAGCAGCATCTCAGTCTTGTCTGGATTGAGCCTCAGTTTATTAGCCCTCATCCAGTCCATTATCGCAGCCAGGCACTGGTTCAGCACATTAATGGACTCACCTGAAGAAGATGAAAAGGAGAAATAGAGCTGCGTGTCATCAGCATACTGATGGCAGCGCACTCCAAAGCTCTGGATGACCACACCCAACGGTTTCATGTAGATGTTGAACAGCATGGGGGACAGAATTGACCCCTGTGGAACCCCATACTGGAGAGTCCAGGGTGCCGAGCAATGTTCACCAAGCACCACCTTCTGGAGCTGACCCACCAAGTAGGAGCAGAACCACCGCCATGCAGTCCATCCCATTCCCAACTCAGCCAGCTGTCCCAGGATACTATGGTCGATGGCATCGAAAGCCGCTGAGAGATCAAGAAGAATCAACAGAGTCACACTCCCCCATCTCTCTCCCGACAGAGGTCATCATACAAGGCGACCAAGACTGTTTCCGTGCCAAAACCAGGCCTGAAACCCGACTGAAATGGATCCAGATAATCGGTCTCATCCAAGAGTGTCTGGAGCTGGCCTGCCACCACTCGTTCAAGGACTTTGCCCAGGAATGGAACATTTGCCACCAACCTATAGTTATTAAGATTTTCTGGGTCTGGGGAGGGTCTCTTCAGGAGTGGTCTCACTACCGATTCTTTCAGGCAGCCAGGGACCACCCCCTCTCGCAGAGAGGCATTAATCACTTCCCTGGCCCAGCTGGCTGTTCCATTCCTGCTACCTTTTATTAGCCAAGAAGGGCAAGGATTCAGCACAGAAATGGTTGCACGAACCTGTCCAAGCACCTTGTCAACGTCCTCAAGCTGTACCAACTGAAACTCATCCAAGAAATCGGGACAAGGCTGTGCTCTGGATACCTCTCTTGATTCACCTGCTATAAAACACTGGAGTCTAAGTCCTGGCGGATGCTAAAGATTTTATCCTGGAAGATCCTAGCAAATTCATTACAGCGGGCCTCAGATGGTTCTACCATGTCCCTGGGGCCAGAGTGTAATAGCCCCTGGACAATTCTGAAGAGCTCAGCTGGGCGGCAGATTGATGATTTGATAGTGGTAGCAAAATATTGGTTTTTTGCTGCCCTCACTGCCCCTAAATACAGCTTACCATAGGCACTTACCAGTGTGTAATTGCATCCACTAGGAGTTCATCTCCATCTGCACTCAAGCCATCTCCTATATTGTTTCATCGCTCTCAGCTCTGGGGTATGCCATGGAGCCGTACGAGCTCTACACAGCAGAAGGCGCTCAGGAGCAATCATGTCAACCGCCTGGGTCATTTCTGTATTCCACAGTTCAACCAGGGTTTCGACAGGAGCGCCAGTCGTATCAGCCGGAAAACTCCCCAGAGCCCTTTGGAAACCATCTGGATCCATTAGTCTCTGGGGCGGACCAACTTAATAGGTCCCCCACCCTTGCAGAGAGGAAAAGCCACTGTAAGTCTAAACTTCAGCAAGCAGTGATCTGTCCATGACAGAGGGACTGATGTAAGGCACCCCACATTCAGATCACCAACTCCATGTCCAGTTGCAAAAACCAAATCTAGAGTATGCCCTGCTACATGTGTTGGCCCAATGGCATGTTGGGACAGTCCCATGGTTGTCACGGAGACCATGAAATCCTGAGCCGCCCCGGATAAGGTGGCCTTGGCATGTATGTTGACATCCCCCAGAACCAACAGTCCGGGGGATCTCAACAGTACACTCGAGACCACCTCCGTCAGCTCAGCTAGGGAGTCTGTTGGGCAGCGGGGTGGGCGGTACACCAACAGAATCCCCAGTCTGTCCCACTGACCCAGCATAAGGTGCAAACACTCCAGACCAGTAGTCACATGGACAGGGTGCTTGCAGAGGGAGATGGAGCTCCTATAGTCCACAGCAACCCCCCTCCCCGACCCTCAGGTCTACCCTGATGCTGAACCAGGTACCCTGGCAGGCATAGCTGGGAGAGACTGACTCCTCTCTGCTCACCCACCCCAGTCTCGGTTATACATGCCAGATCGGTTGCCTCATCCACAATTAAATCGTGAATGAGGGAGATCTTATTATACACCGATCTGGCATTTAGGAGCAGCATCCGGAGGCCTGAGAGCTGGCTGATAGGGCAACCAACAAACCTGCGGGTGTGGGGAGGACCAGAACAAGGCACAGTCATTAACTGCCTGGCAAGTTCTCCTCACAACGCTATATCTCCCTCTACCCGTCACTACACTAATTGGGGGGCCCTCAAGTCTCCCCACTTGGCTCTGAGTCCTCTCTCCCAGGCACATGACTCAAGACCCACAAAAAGGCAGGCAAAGCAGGAGGCACCTCAGCCAGCTAGCTTATGTATCCCCTCCAGAAAAGGGACAAGTGGAAGAAATCAGCAACAGCTGGCTGAGTACCTGGGGCCTGGTCCTGCAAGGCGTGACACCTGCCGAGCAAAAGTCCAACAGGGAGAGGGTGGTGGTAGCCGAGCAGCAGCAGCAGGCAAGCAGGCAGGCAGGCAGGCAGGCAGGCAGGCAGGCAGCAGCAAACGTATTTTAATTGCTTATTTGATTTCTTATGTTTTATTTTACTGTATTACAATTTGAATTCTATGGAATGCAAATTGTAGTACACTAAAATGCAATATATAGAAATAAAAGAAGCAATAAAAAGACAATAAAAATCATACAATAGGCAGAAAAATCTCCAGGTATATAAAGGGGAGGGGCTGCCTGAGACAGTGCCTCAGCATGCGCCTTGGCGTCGTGCACAGTGCGACACTAAATTAGTGTTGCACTTGGAGTCATCTTGGGGTCTGGAATCCATCACTCGCCAAGAAAAATCCAGCTGCAAGTGCTGGAGAGAGAAGGCAAGCCAATGAGCTGTTGTGATTGAAAGCCTGCCCTTCTTTAGGGTGAGTATTTGAGGTTTGAATGGTTTTTGTTCCTCAGTTGAGAGATGAGGAAGTGTCATTGTCTACTATGTTGGAAAAAGTGGTTTCTATATCCCCAGGGTGAGAGCCCGGTGGGCATAGTTTCTGCCCCCTTGAGTGAGAGACAAGGGGGAATGTTTGGTATGACAGTTTGGTATGAATGTTGTACTTAGAATGTGTGTGTGATTATTTGGCTGTATGTAGATTTGAGTGGTTGTCATGGATGTACATGTGAGTATGCTGTTTTTAGGATGTGTGGTTGAATTATGTGAGTGCTTGTAGAGTGTGAGTGTGTTAGTTTAGAATGCTGATATGTTTAAATATGAATGTGCTGATTTTGTAAGGGTGTGTTTGAGCAAATTGATTTTTTTTTCTTTTCCCAACAGTAGTAAGACAAAATTCTGATATAATGGGGGCGGCTATTTTAATTGTTTTGTTTTTATTATACTGTGATTAAGAAATCTGATTTGTTTAATTTATTATGTTTTAAAATAAGCTTGTTTTAACATGTTTGTTTTTCCTTGAAATGTAGGGAATATTCTGTTTAGTCTATTATGTATATTATGTTTTTTTCCTTTTATTTCTTGTACTTAGTTTTATATGCAATGTTTATATTACATTGATACTAAAGAGGATGTTTTGTTTAGTTAACCGTATTTTATTGTTTTTTTGTAGTTGCTGCTTTAAGATGTTTGGACTTGTTGTACATCGCTTAGAGTTTTATTTAAATATAAGCGGTATATAAATGGACTAAATAAATAAATAAATAAAAATCATTAAGTGGTCTGTGGGGAAAAAAGTTTGGGAAACACTGGTTTATACAGAAATGATACACTGCAGCTGGCAAGTGTCACCCAATGCCATTTTGGCAAGTACATATTTTATTATTACTAAAAAGCATTATTTTTCCTAATGAAGAAAATCTCCTTTCCTAATTTGCCCATTGTATTTCCTAATACACTATGCAAGGAAAAAGTATTATCTTCTGAATATTGTGTGTGTGTGTGTACTGCCTTCAAGTCGATTCCGACTTATGGCAACCCTATGAATAGGGTTTTCATGAGGCTGAGAGGCAGTGACTGGCCCAAGGTCACCCAGTGAGCTTTATGGCTATGTGGGAATTCGAACCCTGGTCTCCCAGGTCGTAGTCCAACATCTTAACCACTACACCACACTGGCTCTCTATTCTGAATATTATAGGTTCTGAACTCAAAAGCTTATACAGTGAAAATGAAATCACTATACTTTGCTCATACAAAAAAAATGAGGTTTATAAACTGCATCCAAAGGCCTGCTAAAGATTTATAAAAGAGGCAAGCAGTAGCCTGAAGGAATTTGACCCCCCCTTTTAACAGCCAACCTTCCTATGCAATATCTGCCCTCAGTTTGAAATGCAGTTTTCCATGCTGCATTGGGGCAGAGACTGCTCTGAGAAAAGTACATCTTATAGAAATTGTTTCAGAGCTCTTTGGATCCTGGCCAGAATTTTGAAGTAAGCTTTTTATCTACTTGCTCTATGAACCAAACAATTCACATTTTCCAAATATGAAATCTTTGTCTTCAGAAAAAACTAACAAACAGAAACACAAAGATAAAGATTAAAATGTTAGCTTTAAACAGAATTAAGAGATGGCAACAGCAGATTTAAAATACTGTTTTCTGTGATTTTATGGCTCAATCTACTTAACTGAAAGATTAATAAAATTAATGGGACTCAACTTACTTGAACCCAATGTTTAAATCCAAACATTAAAGTTGCCTAGGTGTTATTAAAAGTTTGTGTTCTAAACATAGCTCTTTCTTCAAAGGTCAACTATGTGAAACTAAGTAATTAGTCAGAAGAATCCTGTTCCGTGCCCGGTACTTCCGGGCAAAGGGGCGAGTTTGTGGCCACAGCCGAAGCTCAGGCCGCCATCGGGCGTGCACGCGGCGCGCCGGCGCGCCATCGTGACACACAGGAAGGAGGCGGGGCGGCTGAAGGCCATTTAAGGCCGCTCTGCCAGCCTCCCGCCCTCCTTTGAATTTTGGCGGCTGAGGCTTTGTGGCGGCGGCTGCTGCGTGGCGCGGGGGGCCTCCTGGCGCGGGTGAGGCCTTCCGGCCGCGGCGGGACCTTTGGTGAGCCGGCCTTTGGCGGCTGAGGCTTTGTGGCGGCGGCTGCTGCGCGGCGCGGGAAGCCTCCCGGCGCGGGCGAGGCCTTCCGGCCGCGGCAGGGCCTTTGGTGAGCCGGCCTTGCGGGGGCAGCGGTGGCGGCGGGACGCGGGGGGCCTTCTGGCCGCGATGGGCCTTCTGGCCGCGATGGGCCGGCCTTGCGGCTGCGACGACACACGTGAGGACTTCCAGCGGCGGTGAGGTGCGGGAGGACTTTCAGCCGCGGCGAGGTGGTGTAAGGAAGATTTATGGTTGCATTCCTAAGCACACTTAGAGAATAAATAAGGCCCACTGAATACAGGGAGAATTACTTCTAAGTAGCATAGAAAGGATCAGCCTGCTTATGCTATTCTTCTCAGTTGCACTCGGTAGAATAAGATCTAAACTAGTGCTTTGTTGTTTGATTTTTAATCATGCAATGAGCGCCTGCCAGGGACCTTTACCAGCTTCTTTTTAATTACTTGGTTGGCTTCTTGGTTTATCTTCCCAGTTACCATCAAGAGGTCTTTTTTCAGCCCTTGCACTCGGTAAAATAAGATCTAAACTAGTGCTTTGTTGTTTGATTGTTAATCAGGCAATGAGTGCCAGCCAGGGACATTTACCAGCTTCTTTTTAATTACTTGGTTGGCTTCTTGGTTTATCTTGAAAGCACCATCCTGTGCATCAGTGAGAATTTCAAGCATGGCAACGAGGTTAATAAAGATTTTGGCCCCCAAACTACTTGATTAGTCCTGTTGATTCTCTGTGGCTGTTCATAAAAAGGCAGCTGCTTCATTATCCTGATCTACCCATGGAATTATAAAGAGCAAGCTAGCATTTAATCCATGTTTTTCAAAGTATCCTAGCAGGAGGATATGTTAATATGCAGTGGAGATGGAAAATGCATCTGAAGTTTAAATGAGTCAGAACTGCAGATCCCTGGATAGTGGGAATTCAGGTGGTTGATTTTTTGTTTGAACATCAAAACCATTCAGTACAATTTAGTTGAGTGTTTTTGTTTAAAAAACAGCTGCTTATTTTTGTTGTCAATCATTTAATTCCTATTTAATTCACTGCACAGAATGGTGAATCAATGTGATACAATGGGTGACAATACTGTTTAAAAAGGGATTCAGCTGAAGAACCAAACTGAGGTATCACAACAGTTTACGAAAATGAAAAGCTAGGTGATTTTATGATTATAAGTCAGCCTTCCCTAACCTGGTTTCCTCCAGAGCTTAGCAGCCATGGGTTAAGAACATAAGCAGAACCCGCTGGATCAGGCCAGTGGCCCATCTAGTCCAGCATCCTGTTCTCACAGTGGCCAACCAGGTGCCTGGGGGAAGCCCGCAAGCAGGACCCAAGTGCAGGAACACTCTCCTCTCCTGAGGCTTCCGGCAGCTGGTTTTCAGAAGCATACTGCCTCTGACTAGGGTGGCAGAGCACAGACATCATGGCTAGTAGCCATTGATAGCCCTGTCCTCCATGAATTTGTCTAATCCTCTTTTAAATTTAATCCTCCTTTAAATTTCAGCCTCCTGCTGCCTGTGGCCGCCACTTCTTTTGCAGAATAACCTAGAAAGATGCTCTGTCATAACGTAGCGGCCATTTGGATTGGAGCAATGCAATGTAATTACAAAGAGCAGGGGCTTTTTGAGGAGGGTGGGGGGCAGCTGGAGACAGAAGGGAGGCGGCAGGAGCCTGTAGGGACCCCAGTTAGTGCTGCAACCTCACCTCCAAAACTACCTCACCTCCAAAATGCAAAGGGAACTTATCCCCCCTTTTTTCACTGTTAAGCTTCTCCCCCCCCCCAAATGCGTTCTTCAAACCCAGGTAAAAATATATGAACCTTTCCATCAGTTAAGTCCCATAAACCTCTGTCCTAAAACCCATTTAATCTGTGATATTCTGAGTAAACACACATAGGATTCTGCTGTATGTGTGCAATCACATGCACCCTTCCAGGGGAAGAAGTAACGAGACACTCGGGGATTTTCTCATAAGTAAGTATGCATAGAATTGGTCCAATTCATATTTCTCTGAGTAAATTATTTAAACATAATGGAATTAATCACGTGCAGGCTGCACATTTGCTTGCATCTTCACTTTAGCTAGTTTACAAACTGGTCTGTAGATAAGGTGCCCACCTTTTTACAGGCCTCTAGTCCTGTGCCTTTAAGGGTCATTTGATCTGCAGACATTAGAAGATGACATTGCTTAACTCCATGCCATCTAATAACTGCTGAATACGAACCTGCTATTAAAGGCACAACAACAAGCCAGAAGGATATGTGGGGCCAGGGCAGCCCCCAGCAGAGGCTGCTCGGAAAAAGTGTCCCTTCCCAGCTACGCTTGAGGGCTATGGACCTTGCTTGCAGACTGCCCAGTTATGGGGGGACTCATTTTATGATGTGGTTTTTCTTTATTATGCGGTTTTCCGGATCCTATGGACGCACTGGTCCAGGGGACAATTGATGAAGACATACAGTTGGGCAGGGTTATTGGCCCCTTCCCATCATCCCCTACCTCTGCTCTCTCAGCGCCCCCCCCCGTATAGTGCCCAAAGTGGCAGTGGGCAAAGTCTACCTGATTCACCATCCGTCATACAAGTGGGGTCACTCAGTGATGCCTTATGGGCAAGTGTGGCAGCTAATCTGCCTGCATTGCCGGCCGTTACACACGGTGGATTTTGAGCTGCTGAGTTTTGCCTGTTAAGTCAACTATGCAGCAGAGCATTACCTAGGGGCTGCTGTATTCTTGCATGGAGCACTTCAGCCCCTTCTTGGAGACGAGAGGGCTCAGAAGCAGTGGGGCACTATTTTCCTGATGGCACAGTTTATAGCGTAGCTATGAACTGGGGGGTTCCTTTGGCAGCTGGGGAAAGGGAAGATCCTGCCCCAGTGTTCACCTTCCAGGGTATGAAGACTGACTTTTAGACCCAGGGCTGCAGGCTCCCCTGGAAAAGCTTGAACTGTTGCAGATCAAGATCCTGCAGTTTTCAGGGGCTGGGGAAGGTGTTTGCTTCCTCCCCTTCAGGTGTTGGGGGCCTTCTACGGTGGGGGTGATGGTGCCATAACAGGGATTTCACAGCCTTACCACAAGTTCAAAGTTTTTGGCTGCCTTGTGCGCCAACCTGTGGTGGCCCCCTCCTTTCCTGCGGCGCGTCAATGGTGTTTCAGTTAGAGGAAGGACTGACTCAGCTAGTCCCATACCGCATACTGGGAGATGGGGGAGGGGAGTCAGAGATGGCCATATGCCTATCTGCTGCCCCAGCATGCTCACCAGCTATCAGAGGGCAGGAGGGGATTCCTGGGAGTTAGGGGCTGGCAGGGGCTATGCAAAGTGTGGCCTATTCCTATGAATCACGTGCTGAAATTCATCACATGGTAGGAGTGTATCTTGTCTGTCAGTGTGTCGCAAGGTAGGCTGGCAGGGAGCCTTTAGGACCATTCAGATGTCTTGGGATATGTCAGGTGCTGGCCAGCTGGCCCATGCACACACCCATACCCCTTATCCTCATCCTCCATGTTCACCTGACCCGCCAGGGATGGTTGATCAGGGAGGTGCCCTGAGACCATCATGCTTCAAAGCTCAGCAGTTGCATGTAGCGGCCCTCACACTTAATTCGGAGCCTTCCGGATGGGGGGGCGAGGGTGTTTGGGGGCCAGGTCAGACTTCCAGTCAGACTTCCAGGCAGACTTCCAGGCAGACCAGGGGTGCAAGAGTTAGTCCACATTATTTTACCCTCCCCCTGGACTGGACATTTCCCCATGACGGCGTCATAGTGTTTTTGGCCTGAAGCTACAGGCCTGGTTGCCTGATATTCAGGGGGAGGGATCTTCCCTTATAAAGTTTCAGTCTAGTGTCGCAGTGCCTGGGAGCAGACCCATGGGGGTTTGAGTGACATACTCCTCCAGAATGGGGTTTGCCTACCCGGCAGTGGAATTGCCTACCTGGGACGGTCCATTTGGTTTTGGTATATGCAGGTGCACGCCCTTAGGAGGTGGAAGTAGGGGGCGCATGGAATACATTCACCCTGGGGGTGAGTCTGAAGGTCCGCGACCCAACTGTTCACGATTGTTTCTGTTTTGGCACGTTGCTGGATGGGGATGGAGCAGACGCGCAGCCTACTCTGCAGTCATGGCATGATCTCATAGGCTCGCCTTGGGGCCGCAAACGCACATTGGTTCACAGCTGGGCCTCGGATGGTGGGCCACAGTTTGGTGGCTGGGTCGACAGAGTATGCACTGGAATGGTCTCCTACCCATGTTGTTCCAGCAGGGTTCAGGGCGGAAGGTTCTGTAGGTGGTGGTCATTCCGCTGGGTGGGAATTACCTTGGTTACTGAAGGGCAAGACATGTGAGGACATGCAGTTGAGGCCACAATAGCATCTGTTCGTCTGCTGTGGTGAGACATGGAGGGCAAGGCCCTCAGTGGCAGGCATGTGAGGACATGCAGTTGAGGCCTCGGTAGCCTCGGGTCGTCTGCTGTGGTCAGACATGGAGGGCAAGGCCCTCAGTGGCAGGCATGTGAGGACATGCAGTTGAGGCCTCGGTAGCCTTGGGTCGTCTGCTGTGGTCAGACATGGAGGGCAAGGCCCTCAGTGGCAGGCATGTGAGGACATGCAGTTGAGGCCTCGGTAGCCTCGGGTCGTCTGCTGTGGTCAGACATGGAGGGCAAGGCCCTCAGTGGCAGGCATGTGAGGACATGCAGTTGAGGCCTCGGTAGCCTTGGGTCGTCTGCTGTGGTCAGACATGGAGGGCAAGGCCCTCAGTAGTAGGCATGCGTGGACATGCAGTTCGTGGGGCAACGATGGCATCTTCCAGATGGACCTGCAGAGGGGTCTGCATGAGATTCTTATCGGGTGTGGGGTAAAGGGAGACTAAGCAGAGGCTTGTCCCCCTTTTGTGGCAAAGAAGTGCGGGAAAAGGTTTAAAGGGAAAGGGCAGCTAGGTGACACCTTTAGGCACCTTTGGGGGCGATTGGTGGTCCGGGGGCCTGCAGCTCAGGGCTATACGGCCCAGGGGGCAGAACACGGGCCGCCTTTGGGGCCAACGTGCCTCATCCGCTCGGAGTTTCACGGCTCCGGGGGGTGGTGATGCGGGTTGGACCCCCTACACATCTTCAGGGTGTGGCTTGAGCTGGGGTCTGGCACAGGGCAGCCCCGGGCTCAGGCAAGGTTTAGTCGTCCTATGGCTGCAAGCAGGCTTTGCCTGGATCATCAGAATGCTCCCGCACTTGATTTCCCCTCTGCAGGTTCATTATTCTAATTGATTCCATTTAATAAAGTGGCCCATGATTTAACCCAATGAATGGTGTTTGTGTTTTATTTTGGCAATAGGCCACAAACAGTGACGGTGGCAATACACACAAAATGCTATCAAATAAATTTATTTCTTTAGAGTACCCCAGATATAGTTTGGGGCAATTCACAAAATAATGGTTTAAAACTATTTACAGTAAGTGCAGATTGTAATCTGACCTTTTGTCTACATTTGGAACAGATAACTGTTCTAGGAATACTGCTTCATACCATGCACGCCCTGTTGATACAAGATAATAGTGTCCAGACAATAATGTCTGTGCCCTGCTACAGCTCTCCCTCACTACATAATACAGTTTACAACCTTAAGATTATCAAGAGGAAAAGAGCAGCAGTGGTTTTCCAGTATCACTCTGAAACCTGTCAGATAAATCTGCTTTGCAGTGCAGATGATGCTTCTCATAACTTTTCTTCAGGGTCACGCAAACATTAAAAAGTATTATTTTAGAGAGCAGGACTCTGATCACCACATTGAAAGCAAAACGACTCAGAAGTGATTTGTTCTAAATATCCTCTCCAACACCAAAGAACCTGCAGATATTGTAGTCTAGGCTCAGGTCTTTATGTAAAGTGAACAATACTTGGGCAGTATTGAATATGTATTTGAACGGGCCATTCAACACAACTATTTCACTTAACCAAAACATTTTTTTACAAAAATAACCCTTTTTATTCCTTCCCTATGGTCCCTTCCCCAGAAGTCTTTGACATGGAAGAGCACTCTGTATTACAGCTTATTATTACTGTCTTATTATCAATAATTTGTAAGATACTCTGGGAGCCTTTTTTTGTCTGAAGAGGTAAACTGAGATTAAATGATTGGCTAAAACATTAATATACTAACACAGTGGTTTCCAGCCTGGGGGCCATGACCCCCAGGGAGTCTGTGAAGTAATCCAGAGGAGGCCACAAAGAGTAAAGAAATGAAATTTTTTTTTAAAAAAAGTCTTCACTACCTGAATGCTGTCCGCTCCCCACTGCCACTGTAGATGACACCTCCCCCTTGCTCCAAACAAGAGGGGAAGACTTTGCTGAAATGCAAGAGCATATTTCAGGCATGCCAAGGGCAGGCATCTGCCTATACCACATATGGCAGATGCCAAAGGAGGTTGAGGGAGGTGCCACCAGGAAGAAGAGAGGATTATTATCCTGGCTCCTGGCTCCTCGCACTGCTGCTGCTGCCCTTACTCAGAAAGAAAGGAGAGGACTTTTCATGAAGCAAAAAGAAGCAAGGCTGCAAGGAAAGGCTTCTTTCCCCCTTCCTTCCTGACAGCCAGCCAGCCTGCCTGCCTTTCTTGACTCCTGCTTCACTGCCACCTCCTTTAAAAAATTATTCTTATTTGCAAGGTTGCCTAGGGCCCACACTGACCCAAGGAGCAGTGAGGAAGCTTAGGACTTGCTCGCCCCCTTCTCTGAGGCTAAGTGTATGTGTCAGTGTCCCCCCTTTCTTCCACCTACATTCTGCCCCCCAACCTCTCTCTCCAAGATCCTGCAGCAGTTGAGGGTTTCCCCCCTCCCATGTGCCCAAATGCATGCACGCCTGCAGATGCTTGCAGGAGGAGCAGGTGTGCTTGTGTGTGTGCATGCACTGATCTATCTTCTGCTCCACTCTCATTCCCCAAGTGCATGCTAACCAGGTTTTCAGTTCTGATGATCATCCCAAGGCCTAAAAGCACTAACACCCCTCAACCTATCCACCCTTTTGTCTTCAAAATCTAGCATCCCCACCACTACCATATTGCTGCTTCTTGATGATGATGATGATTTTAAAAAAGCTCAGGTTGGCTGAGGCTGGGGTCCACATACTGCAGCTGAAATGTATTTATTTATTTAATTATTGTTGCATTTATATCCCACCCTTCCTCCAAGTTGCTCAAGGTGGTGCACATGGTTCCCACCCCCTTCCATTTTATCCTTATACCAACCCTGTGAGATAGGTCAGGCTGAGAGACTGTGTCTGGCCCAAAGTCGCCCAGTGGGCTTCATGGATGGGTGGGGATTTGAGCCTGGATCTTAGCCCAACACTGCAACCCACTGGTGTTGGGAGACAGGACTGTACATCTTCAGACTGGGGGGGAGGGGGATCCCAATTTGATTGGACCCTTGCATTAAGAAAAGAAAGCAACATCTCCCGGCCTGCAGGGAGCTTTTTATGGAAAGGGATATTTGGAGATGTGATTTTGTTACATACCATTTTTTCAGTTCAGAGACTAATATTACAATTAGCATGCGGGCGGGTGTCACAAAATCTTTTGAGCTTACCAAGGGGGTCCCGTACTCATAAAGGTTGGGAACCACTGTACTAACACACACATATGGCACAGAAATTCCTCCAAAAACTCTGAATGCTAAATCCAAGTATTAAATGTTATGGTGGAACTTCTAATAAAACAACCATAATCTATAATATAATTCTGGACAACATAGCCAACCTCATTTGTACCTGGGAGACTTGATGGAAACAGGACTTGGTTTGGCTGGAAACAACATTAGTCTAAAATTGATGGATTGGCTGCAGGGAAAATTGCCCTGTTATGTTCCTGACCATTGACGATTCTTGCTGAAGCTGATGGGAGTTGTAGTTCAGCAAGATCTGCAGAGTCAAAGGTTCCCCATATCTGCTATAGCATATTCACTGTAAACCGACCTAGGCTCAACCGCAGGTCCCAAATATCTTTCAGACATATCACCATTGACATCTTCAAATAATTTAATTTGCCTCATTTTTTTCTAGTACATTATTTAAAGACTTCCTGTAGGGAAAAGTCAAAATAAGTAGACACTCTATTTGTCTCTAGCAGTTCAGTTTTTACTTAATGTATGTAGCGATTTTGAATTTTATGAAAGCTGTTTTGTGGTCACATACTTTGTTTAAAACAAGCACAAACAAGTTGGGATGGCGAAATTTTGTGGTACTCAAGTTTTAAAAGCAACAGTTCTGTAATCCTGTCCTCCTCAGTGCAGGAATGTTTAGATATACCAAGGATCAAATGTGTCAAATCATAAGCAATCTCTTGTATTACCAGATTAGTGCTTCATCCCAGATTATTCTGAACATTCTTTGGGCCACCATTTGTAAGAGAGCTACAATACATGGCGCATAAGGAACATTAGTCTTAGACTATACGTTGTCTACAAATAATTCTTATGTGGTTCACACCACACTGCATACAGTTTTGGCCACCACACTTTAAGAAGGATGCAAAAACAACAACAACTGGAACAGGTTCAGAGGAGGGCAGCAACAGTGATCAGAGGACTGGAAACAAAGCCCTATGAGGAGAGACTGAAATAACTGGGCATATTTAGCCTTGAAAAGAGAAGACTGAGGGAAGATAAGGTAGCAGTCTTCATGTACTTGAAAGGTTGTCACACAAAGAAGGGCCAGAATCTCTTCTCTATCATCCCAGAGTACAGGACACAGAATAATGGGCTCAAGTTACAGGAAGCCAGATTTCAACTGAACATCAGGAAAAACTTCCTAACTGTTAGAGCGGTGCGACAATGAAACCAAGAACTAGAACTAGAGGCATTCAAGAGGCAGTTGGAGTGGACAGCCACCTGTCGAGCATGTTTTAACTTGGATTCCTGCATTGATCGGGGGTTGGACTCAATGGTTTTATAGGCCCCTTTCAACTCTACTATTCTATGATTCTATGACTTTTGAACAACGGCCTAGTGCATGATATTTTTTCATCATTTCTAAAAATATTTAAATGCTGTCTACTCATATAAAATATCAAGGTGGTGCACAACTATTTTTACAAATACACTAAAACATACCATAAAACAGTACAAAACAATCATAAGAATGACTGGTTCATCTTACATAATGATATGCAACTTTTTTGCAGCCCTTCTCCTTCCTGAAGCAGATCTCCACCCCATTTCCATACCTCACTCTTAAGCAGTTTTTTTGTTGGTGTTACCTGTAGTTAAGACACACTGAGATTTCCCTTAATACTATTGGTGACAAACTACTTAACACAGGCAGAGCATCCCAACTCAGGGAAGGCCAGTGGAAACAGAGCTGGCCGATGGAAGGGGCCACCACATTCAAGTGCACTTCCAGGAGCTGCTGGGATGGTAGGACACTGGCTGTGTTAGCAGGGCACAGCAGAAGGAAACAAAATTGATGTTTCCTTCTGCCATCCCTTTTCCTGACATATCAGCTGCAGGGATGGAGGGCTGTGGGAGGGGGCAGAACGGGACAGGGATGTAGCACAAGTCCCCCCTCAGCCCCTTCCCCAACACATCCCTTTTTCAAGCCTTCTGCCAACTTTCCTTACGTTGGCCTGGGCTTCTCCAGAGGATCTCCAGCTGAGCTGGGCTGATGGACGTATGCCAGCATAGCCTAGCTGAGCTGGGACCCAGCCAGAAGTCCGCCATATCCAACTCCCATCAGCCCGACATAAATAGTAGCTGGATTGAGCCCTAAGTGGGGAAATTTACTTTAGGCAAAAGAGGGACTCCAAAGACAGAAGGGAAGGAGCATTCCCTAGGCTGTCTCCCAACTTCCTAACCACAATTAGCAAGAAGTCAGCATTATGTCTGTACCAGCCCAATGTTAATATTATTAGAATATTTTCCATTAGTTGGAAGTTGCATTGCCAACATATTTCAGATTAATAACTTTTTATAGCCTACTGCAGAATAAACACTCCCAGATAGCACCAAAATTAAATCACAGTGCATTCTTTTTTTAAAAAGTCACATCATTTCAGATTTACTTCTTTATATATATATATATATAATATTTTATTGATTTTCCAAATAAAATTTACAATATGATGTAACAGAAATTTTTGTTGTTTCTTCTAAGAGGGTAATACACACATTGTAGTTAATTAAGAACATACATCTTTTACATAAATGTCAACTTCAATATAACTAATTACAAGCCCCTCAAACAACCCCTCCCCCCAACCAGGTGGCATTACTTAATGAATAAGGGGGTGTGGGGGAGGGAGAGGAAAAAGAAAACAGAAAACAGTTTTACTTCTTTAAATTGAAAGAACTGAAATAACAGCAGGCAAACATTTGTGACTACACACTGACCTGTTTTAAAAGGTAACTGATACCTTACACAACAGCAGCATAATCAATAATGATGCTAAATAGATTTTTTTTTAAAGAGCAAGAAAGAAACTTGAGACATAAATATGAAGAGACCTGACTCAACTCATATGCTGTGCCAAGCCATGGTTTGATGCTGTGAGAATAGACCTGAAATGAGTCCTGGGCTCCTGTGCATTCTCCTCCACCTGCCTCCTCCCCTCTTCTTCTCATGTCCCATGACCTCCTTCTCTAGCTAGCAGCAAACCATAGTGCTGTTTGATCCAAAACAGCAAACATTGGTCTATGGTTGCCTCACAAACCAGGATTGAAAACTAGGGTTTGATGTGGTGTGGTGATTAGAATATTCTATGATTGGGGAGATCTAGATTAAAATCCCCATTTAAAGTTTATTGGATGCTGGGATTAGTCATTCTCTCTCAGCCTAATCTATTTCACAAGGTTGTTGTAAGACTAGATGGGGGAAATGGACCATGTATGCTACTCTGAATCCTTTAAAGGAACAGCGAGATAAAAATGTAATAAACAAATAATTATTTAATATAAGACTAAGACTACTGGCAAATACAAGAGAATCACTTGGAAAGATTTATCTTCTGTTAAAGTACTAAGGACCTTGCACTCCTACTCAAGTGAATCAGAGCACAAGTAGCAAGTACAATGCTAAAACCAGGCTGATAGGAATGAACTGAAGGAATGAACCTTGTGCTTTCCCTTCTGCCGTTACTTAGACACACACATGGCAAAGTGTAATTATGTATTAGATACACAGTTCTTTGTGAGTATTATAAACCAATTTTAATTTTCCAATCAAATGAAAGCTATTACAATTTCCTATAAATGTTCAGCTTTGCTCTTCTGCATGACACACCTTCTGAGAACACAATTGCTCAACAAGTATTGAGTTGGATCAACAATGCATGAAGTCCGCATAGCTTAAAGCTTATATCCTGCTGGTATATTCAGATTCTCAAGCAAACAATGGAATCTTAACCCAACTGGCCAATTACTGGTTTGCAAAGAAATTCACAAAAATGCCATTAGACATTTTTTTTTACATGAAACTTACTTAATCATGTTAAACATCCATCCTGGTAAAGTTATTAAATAAACATGCAACTAGCAGTCAAACCCAAAACATATGTCTGTCTGAAGAAGCTGCATACAATGTTTCATTATTCCTTTATGATTATGTACTCTAACATACACCAATTAAACACTTATTTGCTGACATGGCTAGCCATATGATTATCATAAACTGTCACTCATTAACATTGCCCTAAATCTGGGGGAACCCCCCCCCCACACACAGAAGAGAAACTAGTTGATTTAAGTGAGGTTTGAAAGCAAAAACCTACATCATCCATGGAAAAATACATACTCTTTGTAACATATACAAACTGTAATGTAGTGTAAGTGAATTGTATATAGTTTACCTGGTGCTTTAATATAAATCTATCTACAAATTTATGTTAATATCTATCATATAAAACTAGTTTTAAATATCATTCTGAAGTTGTTTTCTTTCATGCATGAATTTGTCTCATTATTTTAAGTGAATCATCTGAAAATATTTGGGGTGTCCCTTTCATTAAATAAAACATACCAATGTCCCCTCAAGAAATTAACCTGGTAAGATGTAAGTTCTTCCATTGGGCATTCTCAACTTTATTCAAGAATGTTACATATTAATTACATATTATACAGCCACGAGAGCGCTCAGAGGCACGTTACCAAATTCTTCCATGCTACACAGGAAGTGGATTGGACTGTGAAAGACCAACCTAAATTGTGTTTGCATTTTGACAAATTTGTAGGGCAGTACAATATCTCAGAGAGGAGGTCAGGTCTCCTGCTCCCCTGGTGCATTCACTATAGCTGCCCAATTTCCCTGCTTTTTAAAGTTTGATAGAAATATCTGTTGGCTATAGGTACGTTCTTAAACTGCAAGGTTTTTTACCATTAGTGAATATTCTGATGAGAATCCAGTAAATGAATACCATGTAAGCCAAACAGGCAATATGCTCTGAGGAGAAGGAATCACGAGGTCAAGAGCAAACACAGCTTATTTCCTTTTAGAGTTTTCCTAAATCTTTTATACCTGGGATTTTAGGGGTTTTATTTATATTATTGATTTTGCAAGCCACATGACTACTGCCACAAATAAACACAAGAGCTAATAGTTCCATCTTTGCTGTGACCCATGCTCACCCACTCCAGCTGTTTCCATCTGTCCCACACCTCCCTCCCACATTAATGGAAAATAACTCATCCAAGGCAAAATAAGAAGTCTTTTGTGGAAAATCATTAAACACTATTAGTCCATGACTTACTGCTAATTGCTTCGGCAGCACATATACTAAAATTGGAACAATACAGAGAAGATTAGCATGGCCCTGTGCAAGGATGACACGCAAATTCGTGAAGCATTCCATATTTTTCAAACATATGAAACTACAGACCTAGTTGCAAATGCAATTCAGCTGGCTTTGAGGAGACTGGAATTTAACACAGAAAATACAGTTACTTGTACCACGGATAAAGCCACCATTAAGAGCTATTATGTGTATTGTTATTTAATTTTTGCAGATTGTATTTTGTATTGTTTTATTGATGCATTTTTATATTGTATTTTATATTTGTGTTTTTTGTAAGCCGCCTTGAGGGCCTTTGCCCAAAAGGCGGGGTATAAATAAACTAATCATCATCGTCATCATCATCATCATCTCGGGCCCAGCTCAAGGACTGGAAGGCAAGTTGCCTTCAGTGGGTCCCCCTCAACAACAACTGCCCCTCAGTGTCTACTGCCACTCCTCCTCACCCCTCCAGTACCAGCACTGCTGAGTGAGCTTTTTCCAGCAGCAGCAATACGGTAATGGACAGCTTACCTGTTACAGCACCACCTCCTAGTAAGTTTGCTTGCAAGGGTGAGGTTGGCAGCTGCAGCAAAATTGCTGGGGTGTGGCAGCAGGCACAGGTGAGACAGGCAGGGCATCAGTCCCAGTGAGCCCTAACAGGATGCACAAGCTCCACTGTACTGGGTGCTGTTGTTGGGCAGGTTACTTCCCTTATACAAACTGGGAGCTAAAGTTGACAAAATCCTTTTCTCTCAAAGCCTGTGTCTCTCTGGCAATGCCAGTATCAAATGCCAATTCCATTGGAAATACCAGTACCAAAATCGGTTCTTGGTTTGCCAATACAGTACCAAAATAGGCACATCAACTCTTTCCAATAAATAATGCTGTGTAATAGTGATTTGAGAAACAAAATATGCTATCATGCCTCTTTCTCCCTCATGTTCTCCCTCAGTAATCTTGTTTGAAAATTAACATTCCTCTTAGGAAAGGTGCTCTGATCACTTGATAATGCCATACTGAGTGGGTAAAGTATATGTATTTGAGGTACATAATTTACTATAAATTTCACATACTAGAAGCTAAAATGATGAAACTGAGGTTATCATACTTTGGACACATAATGAGAAGACATGATTCACTAGAAAAGAGCAAAATGCTTGGAAAAACAGAAGGAAGTAGAAAAAGAGGAACAAACAAGAAATGGATTGATTCCATAAAGCCACAGACCTGAACTTACAAGATCTGAACAGGGTGGTTTATAATAGATGCTACTGGAGGTCGCTGATTCATAGGGTTGCCATACATCACAATCGACTTGAAGGCACATAACAACAACAACATAGAACTGTTTGCTCTATTTCCCCATTGTTTTTACTTTAACTTCATAGCTACGAGAGATGTAAAATTTCTGGAAATTTTGAAGCCATGGAAAAAACTGTTTTTTCTGTGTGTTTTTTCCAGAAAAAAACAGAACTTTTCAGAAAAATTGAAAACATGCAATATTAGCACTTTTTACAGATTGAAAGTCACTTTGTTACTTCAGGAACATCAAATATAATTAATTATGTACAAGTTGGTCTGGCATAAAATTTTCACATTTGGTATATTAAAATTACATTTTATTCAAACAGTTATTACAAATTGAATTTACTTTTTAAACTTTTTACTGTTTTTATAACAAATGCATCTACAATATCCTGAACTGTAAGGAACACTCGAACAGTAAGGAACCTCTTTCATTTTGCCAGTTTATGAGGAGCACGCAATTTAAAAAAAAAAAAACCCCAGAAAAAACCATCAACATTAATAACTAAGAAAATTATTTATGTCTCCGCTAGTCCTCCACAGTGTCAAGCAGACATAAAGCATCCATTCCCATAAAAAGAACTGAGAAAGGGGGGGGGCAAGATTCAATTAAACATCATGCTAAAATAAAACATTCCATAATCCATCTTTTATTATTTTCAATTTTTCAAATTTTTCAGAAAAAACAAACAAAAAAGGCTTTGGAAAAACCCAGAAAAAAAGTTTTTTTCTGGATTTTTCCAGGTTTTTTCCAGGCCTTCACATCTCTAATAGCTACTCCTCACAACTCCTTGCCTTCCCATTTAGCCACACTAAACTTAGTTTTTTAGAGTGTTGATTTTATGTTGAGCTAGAGAAGTAGATGCACAGAATAATAATAATAATAATAAATTTAATTTCTGTGTCGCCTATCTGGCCAATGGCCACTCTAGGCGACGTACAAAATCATTAAAATACAATTAATAAAATACAGTGATACAATATAAAACAGTGTAAAATCAATAAATCTGCAGAGTAGGTATAGGTAATGTAACAAACACAAAATCAACAGAAGTTGGTCCAGTGCAGGTATCATCTTACATGCTTCATTGCAGTGAACTCTGTACTGTGCCAAATAGTTCTGTTCTTCTCTGAAACTTATTTTCTGTAGATGTTTTTGCTGAGAGAATTGGAGTACCTTCCCAAAATTAGGTGTCCTGCCCCCCTCCCAAGACCAAAAACTCTGTGGATATGATGGGAAGCTCTAAGTGCAAAGAGACTGAAAAGTGACATTTTTATTTGTTTTATTTAAGGCGTTTGTTTTACCACCTTTCATAAACATTTACCCCAGGGTGTTTTATCTTCATGTTCATTTCTTATTTGCATGCAGATCTAACTTTATGGAAAAAGTGGAATTTGCATGGTCTATGGAAAAAATGGGCTGGGTGTGGAATTTTGACTTTAACACACTTAGATGGCCTTGCTGATAAGTTTTATTCCTTCACACATTTGCAAAAGGCTTAATACATTGCCTAAAATATCTGAGTGGCAATATATTTAGACAAAGCATTCCCTGTCTCAGACATCTGGTCATTATATTTTAAAGGCCTCAGAATCCACCTCATATTGATCTTCTCAGAATTTTAGCATGTTGTCCAAGGCCAGCTGTAATCTTATGTAAATATATTACAGGAGGTCTCAAGTCTCT
The DNA here is from genome assembly GCF_030035675.1 of Rhineura floridana. Taxonomy (NCBI): domain Eukaryota; kingdom Metazoa; phylum Chordata; class Lepidosauria; order Squamata; family Rhineuridae; genus Rhineura; species Rhineura floridana. Next base: position 16,400,922 of record NC_084496.1, read on the forward strand.
ATGAGTTAAATAGAATCAAGATTTGGGCATACTCCAAAACCCATGATATGCTTGCCTCATAAACAAGGTTCTGACTACTGCAATAGCTACAGGGTTTTTATGTGTATCCAAGGAATATTAACCTTATTAAGCAACATAGAATCATAGTACAGTGGAGTTGGAAGGGGTCTATAAGAACAAACCCCCTGCTCAATGTAGGGATCCAAGTTAAAGCATACCCAGCAGATGGGCAATGGAGGCCTTTAGGCTATATCATCTTTAAATAAGACCCCTGCTGGATTAGACCAAAATCTTACACAGTCCACCATTATGTTCTCACAGTGGCCAACCACATGCATACAGGAAGCCCCACAACTCCTGATTGTGGCTGCCTGCAACTAGTATTCAGAGACATACTGCCTGATACTGGAGATAATGTAGTTATCATAATTAGTAGTCACTGATACTTTGAATTACCTTTAGTAAGGTAAATATATGATTGAAACCTATACAGTTATTTGTAGAGGAATGTCCCAAGTGTCCCAAGTGATTCAGTTATTAAGGCTTATCCAAATCAGACACTCCTAAAGTGCCCGTCCCAAATACTACTATTTACATCATAATGTACATGGTTGAAACCAATGCCACCTTGTGTATAAATGTGTCCTTCTAAACACATAAAATACTGATAGCCTTTATATTTCAGGGGGGCTTTCTTCAAATCAGACACTCCTTTTACATAAAATCTTTTATTCACCTCATATGGTATACACTTGCACACAAATGGCACAGGTTTCAAACACACCTTGACCTTTATGGATCAACACACTTTAAAGATAATTCCCAAATTAGATGCCCCTAAAGTCCTTCTTTTTCAGTTTACATCTTAAGAGTTTATGTTTGAAACTAATGTAATTTTGTGTCACTGGTGCCCTAACACATCAAATAGACAAAGGATACCTCTGCCCACTACACATACTGGTCACATAAAAGAAATGTATTTCAGTTAATGATGAAAACTTTGAATATTTGGGAAAATATCTTATACATCATTGGAAGTCTTCATCTATCAAAAAGAGCCCTTCTTTTATAGCCTGCCCTTCATCCAATGATTCCAGGGAGGGTTTCTCTCACAACAACATTGGACACAAGTTAGACTGAGAGAGATAATGACAGTTCAGAGCCATCTACAAAGCTTCATAGCTATGTGAGGATTTGAATTCAAGTGTCCACAGTCCAAATCCATTGTCCATTCCTATTGCACATGGGCATCCGCTAGCGATGCCAGATCTCCGGCAAACGGCCGGAGACTCCCGCCCCGCCCTTGCTTTTCTCACCTCTGGCCAGAATTGCCCCCATGTTGTTTAATCTCCAGTTTTTGGCCAGAGTCTCTGGTTTTTGGGGGGCCCCTCCAGCTCTCTGGCTAGCACCCCTTAATCTCCGGACTCTCGGCTTCAATTAAAAAAAAAGTTTCTAGGTGGTCTGGTTCCGGAGTTATACACCAAAACATCAACCGTCTCCCCCCGCACTATTTTTTTTTTTTACAGATCTTTAGAACAATTGCTTGCTCTAGCTACAACTCCCATCAGCCCAATCCAGTGACCATGCTGGCTAGGGCTGATGGGAGTTGTAGTTTAAAAAAGTAACTTTTCAAAGCTCTGGCTGTAACCCCATCCTTTCAGGATTGTAGCCAATGAAGCCAGGGTTGTGACTTGTTGATCCAGGCACGCCTAGGCTTAATTTCAACATCAGAAAATGGTGGCTTTAAGATTTTTGCAGTTTGCATAAGTAATATGGCTTAATGATTTTTTCCTCTTCTGTCCAAGAGTCAGATCCTGGGCTATGAAATATGAAAGTATTTAATCCAATATCTGCTTTTCTGCGAGTAAAGCAATTCTAATCCCATGTACCTGGAGTAAACCCCATTGAACTCCATTAGGACTTACTTTTGAGTAGACATGGTTAGGATTGTGCTGTAAATTAATGGGACTTTTGAGTAAACATAGCGCAGACTTTGTGCTGTGTTGTAAATCTTTCTCTCCCCTTACAACCCTATTTTTAAAGAAATTAGGCAGGGTTTATCACAGTTTTTATTATGTAGGAAACTAATACTGATTTTTTAAAAAAATGAAAGAAGTTTATTTATTTATTTTTATTTATTTATTATTTGATTTATATCCCGCCCTTCCTCCCAGTAGGAGCCCAGGGCGGCAAACAAAAGCACTAAAAACACTTTAAAAATCATAAAAACAGACTTTAAAATATATTAAAACAAAACATCTTTAAAAACATTTTTTTAAAAGGTTTAAAAACATATTAAAAAGTAATTCCAACACAGACGCAGACTGGGATAAGTTCTCAATTTAAAAGACTTGTTAAAAGAACAAGTTCCTTATCACTTCAGGGTACACTTTTCCCTGGTTGAGTAAGCCCCATTGAATACATTGGGACTGGCTTCTGAGTAAACAAATATAGGATTGCACTATAAATATCTTTACAGGTTGTATAAATAATAAACATATTTGATAGTCATGCTTATATAAATATTTTCATAGAATCATAGAATAGTAGAGTTGGAAGGGGCCTATAAGGCCATCAAGTCCAACCCCCTGCTCAATGCAGGAATCCAAATCAAAGCATTCCCCACAGATGGCTGTCCAGCTGCCTCCAGTGAATGCCTCCAGTGTTGGAGAGCCCACTACCTCTCTAGTAATTGGTTCCATTGTCGTATGGCTCTAACAGTTAGGAAGCTTTTCCTGCTGTCCAGTCGAAATCTGGCTTCTTGCAACTTGAGCCCATTATTCTGTGTCCTGCACTCTGGGACAATCGAGAAGAGATCCTGGGCCTCCTCTGTGTGGCAACCTTTCAAGTACTTGAAGAGTGCTATCATATCTCCCCTCAGTCTTCTCTTCTCCAGGCTAAACATGTCCAGTCCTTTCAGTCTCTCCTCATAGGGCTTTGTTTCCAGTCCCCTGATCATCCTTGTTGCCCTCCTCAGAACCTCTTCCACTTTGTCTGCATCCTTAAATTGCAGTGCCCAGAAATGGATGCAGTACACAACCTGAGGCCTAACCAGTACCCAATAGAGGGGAACTAGTACTTCACATGATTTGGAAACTATACTTCTGTTAATGCAGCCTAATATAGCATTTGCCTTTTTTGCAGCCACATCACACTGTTCGCTCATATTCAGCTTGTGATCAACAACAATTCCAAGATCCTTCTCACATGTCGTACTGCTGAGCCAAGTATCCCCCATCTTATAACTGTGCATTTGGTTTCTTTTTCCTAAGTGTAGAATTTTGCATTTATCCCTGTTGAATTTCATTCTGTTGTTTTCAGCCCAATGCTCCAGCCTATCAAGGTCCCTTTGAATTTTCTTTCTGTCTTCCATGGTATTAGCTATGCCCCCCAATTTTGGATCATCTGTAAATTTGATAAGCATGCTCTGTACCTCCTCATCCAAGTCGTTAATAAAAATGTTGAAGAGCACTGGGCCCAGGACCGAGCCCTGTGGTACCCCACTTGTTACTTGAGCCCAGTTTTGTCATGCTGTGTCCTTATAAGTATCCGATTTCATACTATGGTTGTACAATACTTCCTTTACATTTTAAGTATGCCTTGGGGTAGTCATGGTTCTCCATTGTTTTCATCCTGAGGGGCAGATAGGCTGAGAGATGGTGAGTAGCCCATGGTCACCCACTACAGTTTATAGCTCATTTCCATTTTGAAAAATTAATTAAAACAATTTACATGCAGGCAAAATTTATTAAGTAGATTCACACAATACGTGTAAAGCACATCCAACTCGCATTTAAAGCGCATGACTTCCCCTAAAGAATTCTGGGAAGTGTCATTTCCCCCTCACGGTTATAGTTCTCACCACTCTTAACAAACTGCAATTCCCATTATTCTGTGGTGGGATTCATGTGCTTCAAATGCGTGTTGAATGTGCTTTAAAGGAATGGTGTGGATCTGCCCTAGGTATGATGTTCATTCAAGAGTGAATTGAAAAGAACAATTTTAAAAGATACTTCTTATTCTTACTCATTTCTCAGACCTCTTTCTGAAGTAAAGGGTCAAATCTGTAAAAAAAGTTTGGAGCAGCCACGTTAAAAGATAAAGGCAGGGTTCCAGGCAGGGGGTTGCCAACCCTGCTTGGATATGGATGTCTTTGCAGAAGAACCCTAGTCAAGGTTTACCAACAGCACAACCCAAACTATATCTACTTAGAAGTCAGTCCTGTTGAGTTCTATGGGGCTTAATCCCTTAGTAAGTGTGTTTAGAATTGCAGCCTTCAGGAGCATCCATCTTTACTTCCCAAAGCTCCCATCTAACATCTCCACAACACTAGGCTCCTTTGTCCCTGCAGTGGCCTTCTGGTGACTGTCCTGGCCTGAAGGCACTTAACCCTTCTTGCTGAAAGCAAGTAGGCTAGATTAAATGTTCCCTACCCAGGCTCCAACTTTTAGCTAAGATTTCTATCTTAATTTCCAATCAGATATTTTTTTTAATTGTATGCTCCAAGCAACTGTGCTTAATGTATCATGCTTAATGACATCACTGGGGCCCGCCCGTGACATCACTAGGGCCCGCCCCTCAAATCTCAGGTTTTGGGATGCTTCTGACCTGGCAACCCTAGCATCAGCTCACTTATGGTTCAGGCTTATTCTGTACAAAATTATTTCACATTCACTGATATCACCTTTTAGACTTTTTTTTTAATTTGGGCATTTAACAGAAAGTATTCTGAGATGCAATAGCCTGAAGCTGACTCTGTTTTGCACATTTTCTAAGTATGCTTTTGGAGGGATGTTGTCACCAGTATTAAATATGATCACAATATTCTGGGTAGCACATTGCTAATTTAGCCAACTCCAAAGTTGCTTTAGTTTGGATAACTAAAGCATCCCCAGTGGCAAAAGGATTGTGCTACAGTTTTGGAAATTAAGATCTTCCCCAACAACACTGAAGACCTTTTAGGTTTGTCCACAGGAGGGAACGTTAGATTCAGTTTGGCAAACTTTCTCAGATATGTTTTTCCAACTGCTGCTTTTTCATTTAATCCATCCATTTGCCTCCTCTTTTTGCTTCATACCTTAAAATAAGTCATATTCAGTGTATGGTTGGCCTGCGTTGTGGGGGTGGGTGGGAGGAAGTAGCTCTGTTTGTAAATATTGCAGGTTGGGCTTCCACTATGCCTTTTGGTATTATTTTTTCCTCTCCTCCATCCTTTTATTGTTTAACATCTACCTGAGGAAAAATTCTGTGAAACTCAAAACCATTACTTTGTGACTTTCAGTTGACCCTAGTAACAAAGATATGGTAGTATTGCTGATTGGTTTATTACCAGTGAGCAAACATCTACCATTTAGTAATGATCTCCTGTCAAAAGTATTAACAAAAGTCATTTGAGGAGATTTGATTGGTTTTGTTCAGGTGTTCTGGAAATACCCTCAACAGGTATCCCAACTACCCTGTAACAGCCTAGTCTGCTGAATTTTTCACCCCATCCTTTGCTTTCTTTTGGGGAGTGATGGGATGGAAACATGGGAGGAGGTGGACAGTGAAGTGTTCTTTAATAACATAAAATATCCTATAGTATTAAAGGCTACTTTTTATTTATAAGTTTTTGTAACTTCAGTTATACAGTCACATGTAGCAGAGGCCAACTACATTGTGGAGCCCAAATGATTATACGTGAATTTGACAATGTTTGCAAGTTCCAGGGTTGTATCCAACCAGTTTTTACTCAAAGTAGACCCACTGAAATTAATGGGCATAAGTTAGGTATCTCTATTAAATTCAGTTGTACTCAGAGTAGAATTAATGTTAGATACAACCCCAGCTTCAAAGGGTGAACACTGTATAGCCCAAGTACAGTAAGTAGATTCAGCTTAGCATGACGTCAATTCACACAAGTATGTTAAAATTAGTAATGCATTTGCATGCTTAACACCCGCATCCTAAGTCCCAATAGTTCTATCCTATCCTCTGACATGTCTATAAGACAAATGCCATAACAGCAAAGTTTCCATAGGACATTTAGCACTTCACGTGGTTATTCTGGTGTTGCTTGCATGACTACCACAATTTTGACTGAACAATGGATTCTGTAAACAATTCAGAGAAAAAGTAAATGAAGAAAGTGGGTCCATATGACAGAGCAAGCTAGTTTGCATAAACATGTGCAATAGGATATTATACGAAAGTGGAAAAACACACACTTTCCTCCTGCTTGGAGCTATCATCATCACAGCCAGAAACCTAATTCTTTCACTACCTACAGCCTTATTTTAGCATACAGTGCATCTATCACCTGAGGGACTGGGCCCCATCGAATATAGAAAGTATCCCATCGAATATAGAAAGTATCCCAACTTTCGCTCCTATCCTGAACAGACTGGAAATAAAGATGTCTTGAAACATATAGGAGAAACTATTCAATTAATCCAGTACAACTGCCATACCTCATCTGGCACTCAAAATAAATAAAATACATTGCATCTTTCCTCTTCTCCCAGGCATTTTAGCATGTGTTTTCAGATAGATTTAATTTTTTTTAATTGTGTTTTTAAATTTTTGGTGAGTTTTAAAATTTGTATAGTTTGTTTTTATTGTTTTTAACTGCTGTAAACCGCCCAGAGAGCTTCGGCTACGGGGCAGTATATAAATGTAATAAATAATAATCTGTCCTCCCTCAGGAGCAGGAACTGACACCCCTCCAATCCTTTAATCCTTACTATACACAAGACAATAATCCTTACTAGACAAAAGGCGTAGCCAAAGTGGAGCCCTTCAGATGTTGTTGGACTAGAGCTACCATTATCCCTGACCACTGGCCATGCTGGCTGGGGCTGATGGAAGTTGTCATCCAACACCATCTGGAGGGCACCACATTGGCTACTCCTGGATTACATTAATGGATACCTAATTTGTATGATGTGATCTTGAGTATGTGCCTTTCTACTCTGTTTAATCCAGAATAATTTCCACCCTCTTGTTCTATTTTTTTATTTATTAGATTTATATCCTGCCCTTCCTCCCAGTAGGAGTCCAGGGCAGCAATATATACAGTCACTACTGTGGATTAGAATCCTCCACATTTAAAAGCTACAAACATGTATCAATTCCATCATTTAATCAGCCTGAGTGTGGAGTTTCAGGACTGTAAAAGACACTGCTTCTGCAGCTGAAGGAAAAGCTACATGCGAGCCTTGTCACATATAAAAACACCTATCGTGTATTGTCAATCCTTTTTACATGAAAAGTTAACATGCTAAGTAATGCATTGAAAATGGCCAGCTTGCATTGCACAAGAGGGGCTATAGATCACTAAGTGGTAGAACACATACTTTGGAAGCAGAAAGTTTGAGGTTCAATCCCTGGTATCACTACTAAAAAGGATTCTAGGATTGGGGCAGTGTCACTGCCTGAGACCTTGAACAGCCAAGGTCAGTCAGACTAGGCAGAAAGGATTAATTAACATAAGGCTTGATCTTTGCTCTGGGAGTACAAGAGTTCCTGGTTTCAGTTCTCATACAAATTGCTATCACTGGAAAAAGAAGGGCAATGACTTTGGAAGAAGAACTGTAATGCTTTGCAAGGGAAAGGTCCCAGGGTCAATCCCTGGCATCTCCAGTTGAAAGAACCTGGTAGAAGGAGATGGGAAAAATGAGGGGAAGGGCCATGGTTCAGTGATAGCACATCAGCTTTGGATGCAGAATGTCCCTGGTTCAATCCTTGGCATCTCCAATTAGGGATGGGAGAGACCCCTGACTGAAACCCTGGAGACCCCCTGCAAGTCAGTACAGAGACAATACCTAGCTAGATAGACCAATGGTCTGACTCTGCATAAGTCAGCTTCCTGTGTTCCTACCTGCCTGAGACCTTGAAGATGCTAGTCAGAATCAGAGAATACTGGGCTAGATGAACCAAAAGTTTGAGGGCTCATCCATACTTCCATTTAATCTGTAATGTAAGCCTCTTATGTCTCCATTAATTCACCCTTGGCCGTATGACGTTCCCCGCCAACTTCTGTCTTCCCCGATTTTCTCTTAACTAAATTTGGAGTTTTCTAGCCAGAACTATTTTGAATGTTGCTGGGTAGGGAAATTCTGGATTTAGTTAAGAGAAAATCATGGAGGGCAGAGGTTGGCAGGGAACGTCATATGGACAAGGGTGAATTAATGGAGACACACGGGGCTCACATTACAGAAATAATGGATGAACCCATAGTCCACTTCTTGGGTACATTTGTACACGATGGGATACATATGGAACCCTCACATGGGTACTTTCTCTGATTGCAGAAATCACATGGATCCTAGCCCTTCAAGCGTGTTTGCAAGGTAGCCACCCTCCTGAAGCACTTCCCAGCAGGCACCTGACCTTGGAGAGCCAGAAATGCAGCACAGATACAACAGTGAAAGGCACAGACCTGAGAGCACTTTGTTTCTACGCACACTCGTACAGGAATGGTAAACCTTACCTGCAGCTGCCATCTCAAACCCCACATTGCCTCACTTCCATTCCCAACCCTGAAACCCCATAATGACAACAATGAAGTCCTCTGTGGTTTTTTATTCGGAGCAGATAACCCACTGTGCTCATTGGGCCTTCCTCCCAATAAGTAAGCTCAGTCGCAGGGCATTCGCTTTGCATGAGGAAGGTCCCAGGTTCAGTCCCTGGCATTTCTCCAGGTAGGGCTGGGAACATCCCCTCACTTAAACCCTGGAGAGCCACTGCCAGTCAGTGTAGACACTATTGAGTGAGAGGGGCCAATAGTCCAACTCAGTATATAAGGCATCTGCTTATGTTCTCAAGTAAGTTTACACAGGATTCAACCTGGATTCAGCAGCAGCACAAAACGAAACTAGGCAATCCTGGGCCAAACACACACAGACACACGCAGACAGACGGTCAGACTTAGTCTATCTTACAGGGTTGAACTCCCTGAAGAGCATAATTAGTCAACTTGAATGATGATGATGATTAGTTCCCGTCCCGATTCCCCCCTCCTGCTTTCAGCCCTCAGGAGGCGCTTCGATTGTTGTTGTTGCTAATTTCCCGTCCTGATTCTCTCTCTCTCCCCCCCCCCCCGTTTTCAGCCCGCAGAAAGCACTTCCTCGCTTCACTTACTTTATAGGTGCTCTCGGTCAACTTATTCACCTCTTCTGGATCCCGAGACATGGTGCTACTGCGAGCGGGAGAACGAGGCGAGGGGAAAGGGGGCAGGGAAGGGAGGACGAAAGGCTGAGCCGATTGAGATAACTTTCCGTCAGGATGGGGACAAGGCTTTTGGAGGCGATTTTTCGGCAGGCCACGTCCCTTCCAGGCGAGGAGGGGGCAAACAGACAAAGCCCGGTTAAAAGAAAAACTCCCTTAGACAGGAAAAACTCCACTTCGCCGTCTTTGTCTTTTTCCCTTACGCACAGCTGAGGTAAACCGGCGGGGCCGTGGCTCCCTTCTTCTTCTTTGCCCAAACTGTCAAACTTGTGGAACCGGCCAGCTCAGCGGCTCTGTTCTTTGGCTCTCCCTCGCCCAGCCCTTCCCAAAACCCGTCCCGGCAGCTGGGCGGAGTCCGGCGAGGTGGGGCCCTCTCGGCTTGACGCGTCAGTGGCGGCGGCAACGGCAGGAGGCGCAAAGCGGGCCCCGGCCAAGTGGTGAAAGGGGGAAGGTCAGCGAGGTTGGCTGTTTCTACCCCTTCGCCTCACCTGAGTGAATCATCCTCGTCTTCGTCTCCCTGAGGGGGAAGCAACTTTCTCGCCTTCCAGGAAGAAGATACCATTAAAGTTTTCCCCGCCTCCTGCCCTCTCCTTTTCCTAAAAAAATCCCGAGAAGAAAGTTTTGAGGTAAAGAATTCCAGAAGGGCAGCCGCTTTATTCTGTCGCAACCCCATCACCACCATGAAAAAAGGGAGTCAGCCTGCGCCTGACTATTTAGAGTGAAGCCCCATTGGGTTCAATTGTTTACTCCCAGGTAGGGATGGAAGGCTCTGTCAATTAAGTTCTCTCAGTTTCTCATTTTTCCAATCTTAAATTCAGTTCTTCACGTTTCTGCAGTAATTTGCAATTTCAAAGGATGACAGTGTTTCAGTTCTGATATTGTTTTGGAAAGTGCAAATTTGATAGATTTGGCTTTAATTGCAACCCTAATTAAATTTCTCACCCATCCCTAACCCCAGGTAAGTCACCACGCTGAAGTTGGTTCCTAGTTCCCAGTTCCTTATTTGCTTGAAAGTTCAAAACGCTAAAAAAGAAGACAGCTTAGTTGACAGCTACAGCGACTTCAAGCCAAACTTAACATGCCACTGAACCCCAAAATATATGTTGGGGTAACCTGTATGATATATCACTGTGATCGGGGGACTCTCCCTGTCAAGAATAACAATACATTTATGCAATCAAAATAATCAGGCTTCTGATATTATCATAAATACATAATGATGTCATAAAATCATAAAAAATAAGTAACTGGGGGTGCCCACCCCAAAATCTGCTCTGGGCTAGGACAAATCATACACGCCAGGAAAGGGGAGGGTGCCCTCTACGAGATGCCACTGTGTCCTGTCCGGCCCAGAGCTTCTACTGGGCACCGGGCACAAATGAGGGCATGTATGCAAAACCAAACCAGAGAAAAACATACAGGGAAAAAATAAGGAACTGTGGGTGCCCACCCCAAAATCTGCTCTGGGCCAGGACAAATCATACACCCCAGGAAAGGGGAGGGTGTCCTCTACGAGATGTCACTGCGTCCCACCTGGCCTAGAGCTTTTGCTAGGCGCAGGGCACAGATGAGGGCATCTATGCAAAACCAAAGCAGAAAAAAACATACAGGAAAAAAACTCGGAGTGCGCACCCCAAAATCTGCTCTGGGCCAGGACAATTCATATACCCCAGGAAAGGGGAGGGTGTCCTCTACGAGATGCCACTGCGTCCTGCCTGGCCCAGAGCTTCTGCTAGGCGCAGGGCACGGAGGATGATACCTATGCAAAACCAAAGCAGAGAAAAACATACAGGAAAAAATAAGGAACTGGGGGTGCCCACCCCAAAATCTGCTCTGGCCAGGACAAATCATATACCCCAGGAAAGGGGAGGGTGTCCTCTACGAGACTGCATTGTGACCCGGATGGCCCAGAGCTTCTACTGGGCGCAGGGCACAGAGGAGAGCATCTATGCAAAACCAAGATAGAGAAAAACAGGAAGGAAAAAATAAGAAACTGGGGGTGCCCACCCCAAGATCTGCTTTGGGCCAGGACAAATCATATACCCTAGGAAAGGGGAGGGTGTCCTCTTCCAGATGCCAGTGCATCCCATCCTGCCCAGAGCTCCTGCCTGGCACCAGGCACGCACGAGTACATCTATGCAAAATCAAAATGGATAAAAACAGGAAAAATAAGTAACTGGGGGTACCCACCCCACAATCTGCTCTGGGGCAGGACAAATCATACACCCCAGGAAAGGGGAGGGTGTCCTCTATGAGATATCAGTGTGTCCCGCCTTGCCCAGAGCTGCTGCTGGGCGCAGGGCGTGGATGAGGGCATCTACGCAAAACGAACATGGACAAAAACATGCAGGAAAAGATAGGTAACTGGGGATGCCCACCCCAAAATCTGCTCTGGGCCAGGACAAATCATATACCCCAGGAAAAAAGATGTTGTACTCTATAAGATGCATGTCTTTCCCAGCTAAATTAATGAAGAGTAAATAGGGGAAAAGATATAATTTGGGGTGATCACTACAAAATCTTCTGTGGGCTATGAAAAATCATTCACTTGAGCAAAGTGAATAGTATCCTCCACGAGATGCCACTGCATCCTGCCTGACATGGTTTGTGGTCATACGGAACAGGTATCAACATCTATGCACAACAACAATAATCAAGCTATGTAGAAAATACATAAGGAACGGTGGGTTTCCACCATCAAACATGCTTTGGGCACTGCAGGTCATACACCCATGCATTCTGGAGAGGGTTCCACCCAATTCAGAACTTCTTGTGTCTGTATGGCACAGACAAGGGCATATATGTATTAGAAAATATAGCGAATATGTACAGGAAAAGAATAAGGAAATGAGGTGCCCATCACAAAAGATGGTTTGGGGCACCATAAAACATACTTCATTGCATCTGGAAGAGTGTCTTCTCTGAGATGCCATCCATGAATGCTTTTGAGTGTCAACTATGAAATTACATGTTCAAGAAATCATTGTTGTTTAACCTGCCACGTTTCCTTCTGTCGCCAATACCAATGGCTTTGTAAAATAATAATATTTGAGCTGTAACAAGGTGAGTAAGAGGGAAGACCGATACAAAAATTAAACATAAAAAAATCCCATCAGAGATCATACACTTCATCTTTCAACAACCCTTTTAAGGAGAGACCTTGATCCAATGTGCGTCTGTATTGGAATTATATTTAAGATGTTTTCAACAATGTTTTGTAATTTTCAAAAGGTGTTTTTCAATGTTTTGCATTTGATTTTGTAAAGATCTTTTGTTTTTAAGATGTTTTTAAAAGACTTGAGGGGAGGTATCACTTTTTTGCTACCCTGGGCTAATGTGGTGATGTTTGTGCAACAGATGAGTTGTTCCAAGACTTCACAAAGAAAAATAGTACTCCAAGTCATATTGTAGCAATGAGGCTATAAAGGACCAAATAATAACGATGATGTGCAATGTTTAGAAGGTGCTCTTCTAAATCTACTACTATTTCAGAGATGTTTGAAAACCAGGAGATTATTTCGAATGGGTGAAATTGTTTAATTCCAGCCCATGTGAAATGGTGTTGATTTTGTAAACTGCAGAAATGTTCTAATATATTGCTAAGAAAAATGTTTTTTACTATTTTACCAGTTCTGATAAATATGACTTCCTTATTTCTTTTCTTTCTTTTTTTTAAATTAAGTCTGCACTTGTTTATATGTTCATTTGTATACTTGGCTGTTACCTGTTGGAGAAATATAATATATATATGTAGTAAGTTATTTAGAGATATGATAAATCAAATGCACAACAATTCTTCTCAAAGTATGACACTATGTTATCTGGTGCCATGGCAGATGGAAATTTGGCTGGATCACCAGACAACAATTCACTCAAGAAGCAAAAAGTTGTAATTTCATAGATGAGACTCTAAACTATGCATGGACGGCATCTAATAGAAGACAGTATTCCTGATGTGTGCAACTATGATTTGTGGTGCCCCAAATCATATTTGGGATGGGCATCCAAGTTCCTTATAATCTTTCCTATATATTTTGGCTATTCTTCTGATACATAAATTAATGTTGGTGTTGTTTAGATTTATTCCCTGCAGTTAACTAAAACGTTCCCAGGCGGATCGCAAAAGTTATAAAATGCATAATTTAATACAGTTAAAAACACTCTAAAATCAGAAATGATAACTGATCTTGTCTGAGCCATAACTGAACAAAAAGCTCTGACCTGGGTTGGAACCAATGCCATCTTGCAGAGGACCCTATCCTGTATGAATATGTGTATGATATATAATACTTCGAATAAAGTTTTGGAGTGGGCACCACCAGATCATTCCCCCCACCACCTTATTTAAACATTTGGATGTGTATGGTTGCTCAGATCCACTCCTTCTGCACACAAGAAACTCTGGACCAATCAGGAAGCCATGGATTCTCGGAGAGGATGTTTTTGTCCATTTTGGTTGTGCATATATGCCCTCATCCACGCCCTGCGCCCTGCACAACCTCTGGGCCAGGCAGGATGCACTGGTATGTTATAGAGGACACCCTCCCCTTTCCTGGGGTGTATGATTTGTCCTGGCCCAGAGCAGATTTTGGGGTGGGCACCCCCAGTTACTTATTTTTTATGATTTTATGACATCATTATGTATTTATGATAATATCAGAAGCCTGATTATTTTGATTGCATAAATGTATTGTTATTCTTGATGGGGAGAGTCCCCCGATCACAGTGATATATCATACAGGGTACCCCAAAATTTATTTTGGGGTTCAGAGGCATGTTAAGTTTGGCTTGAAGTTGCTGTAGCTGTCAACTTTTCTTCTTTTTTAGCATTTTGAACTTTCAAGCAAATAAGGAACTGGGAACTAGGAACCAACTTCAGCGTCATAGTTCTGCAGCCCTTACTGGGCAATTCTGTTTCCTAAGGGGACACGGTGTTAGTTTGTTACAGCAAAAAAGAAAGTAAGAAAGAAAAAACTAAATCTATAAGAACAGAAGCATAACGTGTTAGTCTTTAAAGTGTCGTGACACTTTTAATTTTTTTAAAGTGAAGTTGTGCTATAATGGGGCAGGAATGACAAGCTGTTTTACCAAATTGTGCATACAATAAAATCCAAATAATTACACATATCCAAAAAGAATAGCAGGAAAGGATTAAAAGGAAAAGGGGAGTGAAACAGAAAAGAAAGAAAAAAGGCCAGAGAAGTCACAATCACCCCATACATTTAAAGTATGACTTCCCACAAAGAATCCTGGAAACTGTAGTTTGTTAAAGGGTGCTCTGTGGGTTCTATGAGGGCAGCAATGTGCTTTAAATGTATGGTGTGGATGTGACCAAAAAACAAATATATATTATCCAAGTTACACAATAAAGGTAGCTGTGTATTGGCCTGTATGAAAAATTCCAAAATCCCATTAAGTGAGAGCTTGTTGCTATAGGGCGGTTTAAAAGTGTAATCAAATAAATAAATAAAAAAATACATTTATTAGACCAACCAACATGCCACAAAACAGTGAGCAAGCTTTCAGGTTTTCCAGAATTCTTCATCAGGCTTGATGATAAACAGGGTGGTGTGAGGGAGAGGGTAAAAGCTGGCTGATTATGAACTAGATACAGACTCCATGGCTTTACCATCAGCCAACCTTTTTCCTCCCCTTCCATCTGCTCTGTTTACCATCTGCAATCCAATGCACACTTACCTGGGAGTAAGCCAGTGTGGTGTAGTGGTTAAGGTGTTGGACTGCGACCTGGGAGACCAGGGTTCGAATCCCCACACAGTCATGAAGATCACTGGGTGACCTTGGGCCAGTCACTGCCTCTCAGCCTCAGAGGTTAGGCAATGGTAAACCCCCTCTAAATACTGCTTACCATGAAAACCATATTCATAGGGTCGCCATAAGTCGGGATCGACTTGAAGGCAGTACATCATCATCATCAAGCCGGATTAAATTGAGTGGTACTTACTTGTGGCTGGGTAAACCTGCATTGCGTTGCTCTGTAAGGCTGCAGTCCTATATGCACCGTACATTTAAAGGACATGACTTCCCAGAGCTTGGTAACTAGTCACAAGTAACGAATTACTTGTAATTTATTACTTTTTTGAGTAACGAGTGGGTAACTTCATTACATTTTGCTGGTAATAGAACGAGTAGTAACTTCATTACTTTTGAGGAGTAATTGTAATGTTTCCAGCATTACTTTTGGGCATTACTTGGGGGGAAGCAGGGGAAGTCTTCTGCTCTGATTTGTGAATAAAAATCATGTGCTTCAAATTGGGCTTCTCTGCAGCGTTGTTCTTCCTTCATGCTCTGTGGGTGCTTAGGAGGCGGCGAGGGAGGAGGTGGAGAGCGAGGCAGGGTGGAGAAAACAATTGTTTAAAAATTGACAGGAGTGGAAGGAGAAAAGATCTGGAGGCAATATATAAATACAAAAATATGTGTGTTGGGGTATCATCATTGCTGTGGGTGGGGTGAGGGGATATGAGATTCTGTTATGCCATTCTGTTAATCTTATGGATAAAAAAAATTATTCTACCCTCTGTGTGTGTGTGTGCTTATGTTTAATGTTGTTTTAGGGTACTTAGATGTGCAGCAGCCAAGGCAATTTATCGGCAATTTTGTTTTTAAAAAAGTAACAAAAATGTAATTGTAGCAATTACTTTTGAGTAAAAGTAAATTAATCAGTTACTTTCAGAGCAATTGTAACAGTAATTACTACTTTTGGGGGGCCATGTAACTGTAATTTATTACTTTTTAAAAGTAATCTCCCAAGCTCTGGACTTCCTTCAAAGAACTCTGGAACTAATAATACACTCCTCACCGAGCTACCATTCCAAGCACCTTTACCAAACTACAGTTCCCAAGATTCTTTGAGGGACATCATGTGCTTTAAGTGTGTTCTGCTCCAAAGAATTCAATGTGGTTTACCTCTAGTCACATCCACAAGGTACATTTTAAAAAAATGTATGTCATTTTCACAGCCATGGAGAATCCTCGGAACTGTCATTTGTTAATTGTGCTAGGAATTGTAGTTCTGTGAGGTCAGCACCCTTAACAAACAAGAGTTCACAGGATTTTTAAGGGGGGAAGCCATCGCTGTTAAAAGTGCTATAAAAGTGCTTTAAATATATGATGTGGATATGACCTCTGAGTAAACATGCATGAGTGCACTGTAAGGGATTTATAGTTGCAGGAGTTGTCATGGATTAGACCTCACTCAGATACATGAAAGGCTATTTGTATTTGGTATATAAAATGATCAACTGTGAAGCAAAAGGCCATGAAGTGCAAGGGGTACAGCCATCTGTGACGTTTCTGTGCAAAGTTCAAAGGTCAGATTCCAAATGTCTACAGATTCCATTGTATTAGTTTGTCATAGGAAACACACAGACACAAAAACCACCTTAAAGGCCAACAGATTTGTGGTGGCAGAAGTTCTTAGGGGCTAGTTTCTTGTTATGTGCCTTCAAGTCGATTACAACTTATGGCGACCCTATGAATCAGTGGCCTTCAAGAGCATCTGTCATGAACCACCCTGTTCAGATCTTGTAAGTTCAGGTCTGTGGCTTCCTTTATGGAATCAATCCATCTCTTGTTTGGCCTTCCTCTTTTTCTATTCCCTGCTGTTTTTCCCAGCATTATGGTCTTTTCTAGTGAATCATGTCTTCTCAATATGTGTTCAAAGTATGATAACCTCAGTTTCATCATTTTGGCTTCTAGTGACAGTTCTGGTTTAATTTGTTCTAACACCCAACTATTTGTCTTTTTCGCAGTCCATGGTATGCGCAAAGCTCTCCTCCAACACCACATTTCAAATGAGTAGATTTTTCTCTTAGCCGTTTTTTTCACTGTCCAACTTTCACATCCATACATAGAGATAGGGAATACCATGGTCTGAATGATCCTGACTTTAGTGTTCAGTGATACATCTTTGCATTTGAGGACCCTTTCTAGTTCTCTCATAGCTGCCTTCCCCAGTCCTAGCCTTCTTCTGATTTCTTGACTATTGTCTCCCTTTTGGTTAATGATTGTGCCAAGGTATTGATAATCCTTGACAATTTCAATGTCCTCATTGCCAACTTTAAAGTTGCATAGATCTTCTGTTGTCATTACTTTCGTCTTTTTGACGTTCAGCTGTAGTCCTGCTTTTGTGCTTTCCTCTTTAACTTTCAACAGCATTTGTTTCAAATCATTACTGGTTTCTGCTAGTAGTATGGTATCGTCTGCATATCTTAAATTATTGATATTTCTCCCTCCACTTTTCACACCTCCATCTTGGTCCAATCCTGCTTTCCGTATGATATGTTCTGCTTACAGATTAAACAAATATGGTGATAAAATACACCCCTGTCTCACACCGTTTTCTATTGAGAACCAATCGGTTTCTCCATATTCTGTCCTTACAGTAGCCTCTTGTCCAGAGTATAGGGTGCACATCAGGACAATCAGATGCTGTGGCACCCCCATTTCTTTTAAAGCATTCCTTAGTTTTTCATGATCTACACAGTCAAAGGCTTTATAATCTATAAAGCACAGGGTGATTTTCTTCTGAAATTCCTTGCTCCATTCCATTATCCAACATATGTTTGCAATATGATCTCTGGTGCCTCTTCCCTTTCTAAATCCAGCTTGGACATTTAATTTAATTTAATTTAATTTAATTTAATTTAATTTAATTTAATTTAATTTAATTTAATTTATTGGATTTCTTAGTCGCCCATCTGGCTGGCCATCCAGCCACTCTGGGCGACATACAAAATGAACAACATAACACAAAATGACACACCAATACAATAACATTAAAATCTAAAAGCGATAATGATAAAATCTAACCCACCCCAAAGGCCTGCCTAAACAGCCAGGTCTTTGCGGCCCAGCAGAAACTCATTGTAGAGTGGGCCTGGCGGAGATCATTTGGAAGGGAGTTCCATAGGGTGGGGGCCACAATTGAAAAAGCCCTCTCTCTAGTCCTCACCAGTCTAGCTGTTTTGACTGGTGGGATAGAGAGAAGGTCTTTTGAGGCCAATCTTGTTAGGCAGCATAGCTGGAGGCGCTCCTTCAGATAGACTGGGCCAAAACCGTGTAGGGATTTAAAGGTCAAAACCAACACCTTGAATTGGGCCCGGCAAGCAACTGGTAGCCAGTGCAACTCTCTGAGCACTGGAGTTATGTGATCTCGGCGGCGGCTGCCTTTAATCACGCATTTCTCACTCCATATATGGTAAGAGCCTTTGTTGTAGAATCTTGAGCATTACTTTATTTGCATAGGAAAATAAAGTAATAGTTCGATAATTACTGCATTCCCTGGGATCCCCTTTCTTTGGAATTGGGATATATATTGAACACTTCCAGTCTGTGGGCCATTGTTTAGCTTTCCATATTTGTTGACAAATTTTTGTAAAACTTTGGACAGATTCAGTCTCAGTAGCAACTCTATTGGTGTCAGGCCCAGGATGTGACTCAGGAACCAGACCAACGGCTGTAGTTAATTCGTGTTTTATTAGGGTAATGTCCAAACAAAGACTGCGTTTTCTCATGAAGCAATACAGGGATACAGGTCCTGCAGCATTGGAAGAAAGTTGACAGAGCAAGGGACTTCTTCCCACCTGTTCTTTAAGAAGGGGCCAAACGGGCACGCAATCTTTCGCTCCTCCTTAACTGCCCCTCAGGTACTGCCCGCCTTCCCCCCCTTCTCTCCTGTCTTTTCAGCTGTCTGCGTGTGCGCGGTGAGGAGGGAAGCATCACCCCCTCCTCTTCTGGAAGTTTCCGATTCCAGGATGGGGGATAGGGGAGGGGCTGATGGTAAACTGCCTCCCCGCTTTTCGGCTGTGAGCAGCCCTCCCTCTTTCCCCTCTTGCTCTGAGCCTGAAAGAGGGGGAGGCGTGAGAATGTCCAGTGAGGGCTCAGGCTCCCCGTCGCTAAGCGACCTTATCACTGGCAGTTCCTCTGTTTCATCTTCGCTCCAAAGGGGGGAAGTTCCTCCCCCTTCCTTCTGCCATCCATCCGAATACTCTTCTCCCAACTCTCCGGGATCCAGCTCCCCGGGATTGGGACCCCAGCTCTGCCTTCCGACACCATCCCCCCTCCCAGGCTGTGCCCCCCTCCCCTTGTCTGGCTTGGGACGGTGGGGAAAACGTTGATGGAAAAGTTTTACCAATTCTGGAGCATGCACATCAGCTGCATCTTCCCATGATCTGTCAGCCACCCCATAGCCTTTCCAGTGAATCAAGTACTGCAGCTTGTGGCGTCTGATCCTGGAATCTAAGATCTCAACTTCAAACTCAAGCTGCTCATTTACCAGGAGTGGAGCTCCGGGAGGTTCCTCCGGCCGTAACTCACTGGGAGGGGCGGCTTTCGTTAAGAGGGATCGATGGAACACAGGATGTATTTTAAACGTGTCAGGCAGCTTCAGTCGGTACGCCACGGGATTGATATGAGTTTCTATTTTGAAAGGACCCACCCTCTTGTCTTGTAATTTTCTACATTTGCCCGGCATCTGGAGGAAGCGGGTGGACAGCCATACCTGGTCTCCCGGTTGAAGGGGGGGCCCCTCCTTCCTGTGCAGGTCAGCAACTCGCTTGTACTCTGTTTTGGCTTCGTTTAACTGCTGTTTCAGTGTCGCGCCGCTTGCAATTCCTTAAGGAAGTTCTCAGCTGCCGGTACCAGCATTCCTTCTGAGCTGCTTGGAAAGACTTTAGGATGGAATCCATAATTAGCGAAGAACGGGGTTTGTTGAGTGCTGGAGTGCAGAGAATTGTTGTAGGCGAACTCTGCAAAATGCAAATATGATACCCAGTCAGTCTGTTGATAGGACACATAACTTCATAAATATCTTTCCAAAACGGCGTTCAAGCATTCCGTCTGCCCATCTGTCTGGGGGTGATGGGCGGAGGAGAGTTTTAATTCTGTCTGCAACTGTTTCCACATTGCTCTCCAAAATTTGGCTGTGAACTGAGTTCCTCGGTCTGAGACTACGCTGTTTGGCAATCCATGCAGCCGGTAGACTTCTTTTATGAATAACTTGGCCGTTTCTTTAGCCTCTAAGGCCCCTGCACAAGGAAGAAAGTGTGCCATTTTGGTAAGTAGATCCACCACTACTAAGATGGCTGTCATTCCTTGGGACTTGGGTAGATCAGTTATAAAATCCATGGAGAGGTCCTTCCAGTGTTCGTGTGGGACAGGCAACGGTTGTAACAGTCCTGCTGGTGTCCCTGTTTGTGTTTTTGTCCGCAGACAGACAGAGCAGGACTTTACATAACTCTCAATATCCCGACGCATTTTAGGCCACCAGAAGTCCTTGGCCATGTTCTGAATGGTCTTGTAAATCCCAAAGTGTCCCGCTGTGATGGAATCATGACGCTGGCGTAGGATTCTGAGCCTTAATTCCCCTTCTGGCACATATCTGGCGGTTTTGAACCATAACAGTCCATTTCTCCAGTGAAAGGTTACTTCTGAGTCTTGACCTTGTCCCGTCTCCTGCTGATATTTTAGCATGTCTGCATCTTCTTGTTGTGCCTTTTTGAGTTCCTCTTCCCATGAAGGCTGGCATACTCCCAACGTTAATTTCTCTGGCGGGATTACGTACTGAGGCTGGTCCTCGGATTCACTTTCTTTGTATTGTGGCTGTCTGGATAAGGCATCCGCTCTCTGGTTTTTGGCTTGGGCATGGTAAGTAATCTGGAAGTTAAACCTAGTGAAGAACTGGGACCATCTTATCTGTCTCTGGTTCAGCTTTCTGGCTGTTTGGAGGCTTTCAAGATTCTTGTGGTCGGAGCGCACTTCAATTCAATGAGAGGTCCCCTCTAGGTATTGTCTCCAGTTTTCAAAAGAGTCCTTGATGGCCAGCAGCTCCTTCTCCCAAACTGTGTAGTTCTTCTCTGCAGGCTTTAACTTCCGAGAGAAGTACGCACAGGGGTGCAGCTCCTTCCCTTCTTGGTCTAATTGTAGCAGGACCCCCCCGATGGCAAAATCTGAAGCATCTGCTTCCACTACGAAAGGGCGGTTCGGATCAGCAAAGCGCAGAATGGGCTCAGTAGCAAACCTTCTCTTCAGCTCCTCAAAGGCCTCGGTGGCGTTCTCTGTCCATTGAAACTTCTTCTTCCCCCTTAAACAGTCAGTCAGAGGAGCTGTTAATTTGGAAAACCCTGGAATGAACTTTCTGTAATAATTGGCAAACCCCAAAAACCGTTGTACATCCTTTTTGGTGACAGGTTGGCCCCAGTCCAATATGCAGCTTACTTTCCCTG
Source organism: Rhineura floridana (assembly GCF_030035675.1). NCBI lineage: Eukaryota > Metazoa > Chordata > Lepidosauria > Squamata > Rhineuridae > Rhineura > Rhineura floridana. The sequence goes on from NC_084496.1 coordinate 16,422,371, forward strand.
GGTCCATCTCCACGCCTTCCGCTGAGATTCGATATCCAAGGAAGTCTAGAGACTTGAGGTCAAATCCACATTTCTCTAATTTAGCATACAGGTGATTTTCTCTCAGTCTCTTCAACACCGTCTTCCCATGCTGGTCGTGGTCTTCCTGGTTCTTTGAGAACACCAGGATATCATCTAAGTAACAGATTACATACGTGTCCAACAAGTCTCTAAACACGTCATTCATGAATTTTTGAAAAATTCCTGAACTTCCACAAAGCCCGAACGGCATGACCAGGTATTCATACTGTTCGTAAGCGGTCAAGAATCCTGTTTTCCATTCATCTCCCTCCTTCATTCTGATCAGATTGTACGCTCCTCTCAAATCCAACTTCGTGAAGATTTTTGCAGAGCGCAGTCGGTCCAGCAACTCTGAGATCAGGGGCAGCGGGTAGCTGTTGGGGATGGTGATCTGGTTCAATGCGCGATAGTCGTTACAGGGTCTGAGTTCCCCCCCTTCTTTTTCACAAACAATAGTGGCGCTCCAGCAGGGGATTGTGAGGGGCGTATGAATCCTCGCCTCAGGTTTTTATCCAGGAATTCCTTCAGGGCCTCCCTCTCATTCTCTGTGAGAGAGTAGATTCTCCCTGATGGGATGCTGGCTCCTGGCACTAGGTCAATCGCACAGTCGTAAGGGTGGTGGGGGGGTAAAGTCTCTGCCTCTTTTTCATCAAACACATCTTTGAATTCTTCATACTTTGGCGGCAGGGCCACTTGCTCGATCTCTTGCACTGCCCCCGCTAAGGTGTTCTTGATTCCTTCAGGTTGACAGTTCTCCTGGCAATACTGTGAGGTGAACCACACCACCGCCTCCTTCCAACTGATTTTGGGTTCATGCTTTGCTAGCCAGGGCATTCCCAGAATCACCTCAAAGTTCGAGAGATCTGACACGTATAGCGAAATGAACTCTTCGTGCCCAGGGATTTGAAGTTTCACTTCCTCCGTGGCTTGTGTCACCCCTCCTGACTTCAGGGGTCTCCCATCGATAGTCTCCACAGCTAGGGGAGCGTCCAGTTTCCACCGGGAAATTCCATGACGCTTGACTAACTTTGCATCAATAAAATTTGTGGAGGCTCCACTGTCAATTAAGGCAGTGGAATTAAACACCACTCCTCTGGAAGTTGTAATCCGAATAGGCAAGACCAACACCCCCTTTGAGGGAGGTTGGATCGTTGGGGGGCCTTTATACAACGCTGCCCCCAGTCCACCGGCCTGCACGTGGACTGGGTGTTCTAGTTTCCCGACGGCTCGGCTTTCCCCCCTTTCAGTCCACAGTCTCTGGCCACATGGCCCGGCTTTGAACAATAAAAGCATAAACGTTCCCGGCGTCGTCTTTCCTTTTCTTCTTCCGACAGTCTTGGCCTAGCCCCTCCCTGTCCCTCAGTTGCATTACCTGCCATCCCTGCAGTGGGAAGGGTCTTGTTGCGGGATGCCGAGGCTGAGTATCTCGGAACCTCCTGCTTCCTTTCCAGGTGCCTTCCTTCCATCCGGTGATCTATCTGTAGGCATAGCCGGATGAGCCCTGGTAGGTCAGCAGGGGGGGAGGTCCTGGCCAACTCATCCAGGATTTCAGCATTTAATCCACTCCGGTACATAAACATCAGGGCGGCGTCATTGTAACCAGTTTCCTAGGACAGAATTTTAAAAGCGTTAGTGTACTCGGAAACAGTCCCTTTAGCTTGCTTCAGAGCGCCTAGTTGCCGCGCTACTGTTTCAGCCCTTTGAGGGTCTTGAAACATCTCGGTCATCTCCTGTATAAATCCTCTGTACCTTCCTAAGACAGTATCCTTTCTCACGAGATACGGAGTCACCCATTTTGCAGCTTCTCCCTCCAGGAGGCTAATCACGAAAGCTACTTTAGCCCCATCGTCTGGAAATTCCGTGTGCCTGACATCCAGATATAACTCACATTGAGCCACGAAGGTTGCCAACTGATCACTTTGTCCCGCGTATTTTGGGGGCAATCCAATGGGAACCTTTACTACGGCAGCTGGAGGGGCTGTTCGCATCTGGTCTATCGTGGCCTTCAAGATTTGATTATCCGTCTTCAGCGCCTTGACTGCTGCTAGCAGGGCTTGAACATCCGTCTGCAAATCAGCTACCTTAGTCCTCAAGAGTTCCACTTCTTCCGTCTCAGAAGTGGGGTTCGTCCCCCCCGCTGCTCCCTTTGACATCTTGTCCCAGTCAAGTGAAGAGAGCGTTGAGGGTGATTTAGGTGGCTCTGTCAAGCTGTCAGGCCCAGGATGTGACTCAGGAACCAGACCAACGGCTGTAGTTAATTCGTGTTTTATTAGGGTAATGTCCAAACAAAGACTGCGTTTTCTCATGAAGCAATACAGGGATACAGGTCCTGCGGCATTGGGAGAAAGTTGACAGAGCAAGGGACTTCTTCCCACCTGTTCTTTAAGAAGGGGCCAAACGGACGCGCAATCTTTCGCTCCTCCTTAAGTGCCCCTCAGGTACTGCCCGCCTTCCCCCCCTTCTCTCCTGTCTTTTCAGCTGTCTGCGTGTGCGCGGTGAGGGGGGAAGCATCACCCCCTCCTCTTCTGAAGTTTCCGATTCCAGGATGGGGAATAGGGGAGGGGCTGATGTTAAACTGCTTCCCCGCTTTTCGGCTGTGAGCAGCCCTCCCTCTTTCCCCTCTTGCTCTGAGCCTGAAAGAGGGGGAGGCGTGAGAATGTCCAGGGAGGGCTCAGGCTCCCCGTCGCTAAGCGACCTTATCCCTGGCAGTTCCTCTGTTTCGTCTTCGCTCCAAAGGGGGGAAGTTCCTCCCCCTTCCCTCTGCCATCCATCCGAATACTCTTCTCCCAACTCTCCAGGATCCAGCTCCCCGGGATTGGGACCCGAGCTCTGCCTTCCGACAATTGGTATGCCATCTGTTCCTGGTGATTTGTTTCTTCCAAGAATTTTAAGAGCAGCTTTCACCTCACATTCTAAAATTTCTCATTCTTCACCATATGGTTCCTCTGTGAATGAATCCAGTGGTGTCACTAAGGGGGTGTGGGGGGTGCAGACCGCACCAGGTGACACCATCAGAGGGGGGTGCCTCTCAGCTTTAATTTAAAAAAAAATAAGTTTCTAGGTGGTCTGGTTCTCGAGATATGCATAAAAACATCAGCCGCCCCCCAGTGGCATCACTAGGGGGGTGCAGACCACACCAGGTGACACCATCAGAGGGGGGGATTCTCAGCTTTAATTTAAAACAAAAATTAAGTTTCTAGGTGGTCCGGTTCTCGAGATATACATAAAAACATCAGCCGCCCCCTTTAAATCTTTTTTTTAAACAGCTGTATAGCACTTTGTAGCTTTAATCCTGCCCATTCAGGATTGCAGCCAATCAGTGAAGTGTTTGTTTGACCTGTGACAGTGTCTAGTAAACCTCATTGCAAGGCCAGAAAATGGTGGTTCCCCCCCCGTTTATCTGAAAATCTCATAAATTGGGTAATTTATACATTTCAGTTTTTTCCCCTCTTGCGTGTAGGAGTCAGATCCTGGGCAGTGTTTTCAAAACCTTCCCAATACTTGCTTTTGTGGGGGTAAAAGCATTGCTAATCCCATATGTCCAGAGTAAATCCCATTGAATTCAATAGGATTTACTTTTGAGTAGACAAGGTTATGAATGTGCCGAAAATCAATGGGACTTTGGAGTGAATGTAAAAAAGAATTGTGTTTGTGTTATCTTTCTGTTCCCCCCTCCTCCAGTCCTATTTTAAAGCAAGTAGGCAGGGCTTACTTAGGTATTACAGTTTTTATTCTGTAGGAAACAAATACTGATTTTTTAAAAAACTAATACTGATTTTTCTGCAATGACCAACTGGTTTGACAATAAACTATTATATGGGCTGTATGTATTTATACATCTGCAGTGTGTGTGTGTAGTCTTTCCAACAACCCTGTGAGGTAGGGTTGGAAACCAAGGCAGCTCACAACAAGAAATAAAGCCATATAAAATCCAATAACCATAAAGCAAGAATAAACAGTTGGAAAACAGTCTAAAGAGGCATAATTCTGAATTTTGGGTTGGGTGAATGAAGTTTATTTATTTATTATTTGATTTATATTCTGCCCTTCCTCCCAGTAGGAGCCCAGGGTGGCAAACAAAAGGACTAAAAGCACTTTAAAACATCATAAAACAGACTTTAAAATATATTAAAACATCTTTGAAAATATTTTTAAAAGCTTTAAAAAAACATTTTTTTTAAAAAAAGAAAAGGCTTAAAAACATATTAAAAAGCAATTCCAACACAGACTCAGACTGGGATAAGGTCTCAACTTAAAAGAACAAGTTGAAAGAAAAAGTTCCTTATCACTTGAGGCTGTAGTTCTCTGCACACTTCCCAGTTTGAGTAAGCCCCATTCAATACATTGGGACTTGCTTCTGAGTAAATAAACATCGGATTGCACTATAAATATATTTACAGATTGTGTAATTTATAAACATATTTGAGAGTCATGTTTATATAAATATTTCTTCATACTGTGTCCCAATAAGTATTTGATTTCACACTATGGTTGTAGATGATTTTTTCCTCTACATTTTAAGTGTGTCCTTCCTGGGGGTGGTCATGGTTCTCCATTGTTTTCATCCTGAGGGGAGGATAGGCTGAGAGATGGTGAGTAGCACATTTAAGGTCTCTTCACCTCCCCCCCTTTTTATTCGTATTTATTTTATATTTCTCCAATATCTTCCCCTGGCTGTTTTTATGTATTTTAAATATTTTTAGATTAAATAAATAGGAAATCATAATTGTGAACCTCCCTAAAAGCAATTAACCTATGTTTTGGCAAAGTGATGGTGTGAAGGCATGCTGGTAGAATGAGAGACCATGTCTGAGGCATGTTATAAGGTGTTTGAGGACTTTGTCACAAATTACTTTTTGAGACCTGTAGATTCACATTGGCAAGAACACGTGCACGTATTGAATGGTGGCTTGGGTGCTGTTTTTTCAGTCTACGCTGCATGTGTAGCAAAGGTCTTCTTCAGGTGAGGCTGTTAACGTGCTAAACCGTTGCCTGGCCGCGATAATGGACTGGATGAGAGCTAACAGACTGAAGCTCAATCCAGACAAGACTGAGATGCTGTTGGTGAGTGCCTTCTCTGCCCAGATGGTGGATGTTCATCCTGTTCTTGATGGGGTTACACTACCCTTGAAGGAACAGGTTCGTAGCTTGGGAGTTCTTTTCAATCCTTCCTTGTCTCTTGAGGCCCAGGTGGCCTCGGTGGCACGGAATGCTTTTTACCATCTTCGATTGGTAGCCCAGCTACGTCCCTATCTGGACAGTGACGACCTCGCCTCAGTTGTTCATGCTCTGGTAACTTCTAGATTGGACTACTGCCATGCGCTCTACGTTGGGCTGCCCTTGAAGACTGTTCGGAAACTACAGCTAGTCCAGAATGCAGCGGCCAGATTGCTGACGTGGACCAGAAGGTCCACTCATATAACACCTGTTCTGGCCCGTCTGCACTGGCTTCCTATTTGTTTCCGGGCTAGATTCAAAGTGCTGGTTTTGACCTATAAAGCCCTACACGGCATGGGACCGCAATACCTGGTGGAACACCTCTCCCAATATGAACCTACCCGTACACTGCGCTCAACATCTAAGGCCCTCCTCCGAGTGCCATCCCATCGAGAAGCTCGGAGGGTGGTGACTAGAACTAGGGCCTTTTCAGTGGTGGCCCCCGAACTGTGGAACAGTCTCCCGATGAGGTGTGCCTGGCGCCGACGCTACTATCTTTTCGGTGCCAGGTGATAACCTTTTTATACTCCCAGGCATTTTAAAGTGTATTTTAACAGTATTTCACTATTATCTTGTATTTTGGACGTTGTTTGGTTCTTTTATTGTTTGTTTGTTTTTGGTTCTTGATTTATTGTATTTATTGTACTTATACACTGTGCTTGTTTTATCTTTTATGTACACCGCCCAGAGAGCCTTCGGGCTTAGGGCGGTATATAAATAAATAAAATAAATAAATAAATAAATAAATCATCTGGCAGCTAGCTTCATAACGTGAGAATGAAAAACATTTGGATGACCATTCACTTGTTTACTTTTCTCACTATTGAGACCACTTCATATATTACTTTTTCATACACAGAAATTTAATCTTTGTATAGGAAAAAGTATTTTGTAAAATGTGAAGGACAGTGGCTGCCCAGTCAGTATAACCACTGTACAAGATCTGCTCAGCCACTGTAATTACCTTTTTGTTTTGAGTGCCCTTTTGTCTGGGTCTTGGTTCAGGTGTATATCCAACTTTGATGTGCTTATGGAAGGCGTGTGCAAGTAGTGCCCCCCCAAGTGTGGAGGCTTGGACAAACATTGTGTTATGGAAAACCAAAGTCTGTGTGAAAGTACATATTTGGGAATGCCATCAGTGTAATCCTAAACACACTTAATAAATAATATTGATCTTGCACGTCAAAAAATATATTATGGTCATGTCCATAAACACCAGGAGGGTAGTCGCCCAGGGGATCTTAGTCTCTCTGCTTTTTTGGGAGCAGGTTCCCTATGTCTCCAAGCATCCTACAGTCAGCATGAAAAGGGAGTGTGTTAGTCACTGAGAAGAGTCTTCTAATATGCTTCCTTACCTTTTCTGCAGATTGGAGCCAATCAGAGTGAAAGGAGGTGAGTCAGCCACTGAGAAGACTCTTCTCAGTTGCTAACGCTCTCCACTTACATGCTGATTGGCTCCTAGAGATGTTTGTTGTTGTGAGAGAATGCATTAACAAAGATCTCATTCTTAATCCACGAGCAAAAAAGGTGTACGTGGCTGTAACTATCATGAAGGGACCCTGCAGCTCTGAATTTTCTACTAAACAACTGATAAATACCTATGTAACTTTGTGTCTGGAGACTTATTATTAAGAATCACTTTCCATAATTGTAAGGAGGTGTGTCCACATGCATGCATCCCAGGCACCTAAATGAGGGGTGGGAGCAGCATAGGGACATAAGCAGGTGTCTTATTCCAGGGGTTCCCAAACCTTTCTTCTACATAGACCACTTGAAAATTGCTAGGGTCTGAAAGTATCTGAAAATTTACTATGGGCATATGCAAGATAGTTAACTCCCATTAGTAATAAGAGCAAGAATTTGAGCTGTGCGTATGATATTGTAATTTAAAGGTGTAATTTTAATTTCGCTAGTGGTTTATGTCACTACTATTGCTATTACATTCAGTGATATACGGGAATTACGATTTACGAGTAACATTAGTACAAAAAACATTACTAAGGATTCTGTATGGTCTGATACGGGAGGAGGTCCATGGGGGTGACACCATGAGTTACCGCACCGGGTGACACCAACCCTAGTGACGCCACTGAATGAATCTGTCATTCTTGCATCTCTTTTATAGAGTTCTTCAGTGTATTGCTTCCATCTTTTATTTCATCTCAGTCAGTCAGTGTGTTCACCTGTTGATTATTCAACATCCCTACTCATGGTTTAAATTTCCCTTTCATTTCTCTAATCTTTTGGAATAGGGCTCTTGTTCTTCCCTTTTTGTTGTCCTCTTCTATTTCTATACAATAACTATTGTAATAGCTTTCTTTGTCTCTATGTAGTAGTCGATGTATTGTTGCATTTAGGGTTCTGACCATGTTTCTATCTCCTTTTGCTTTCCTTCTCTCTTTAACCATTTTAAGAGTTTCATCAGTCATCCACTGAGGTCTTTCTCTCTTTTTAACTAGAGGTATTGTCTTTTTGCATTCTTCTCTGATAATGTCTCTGACTTCAGCCCATAGTTCTTCTGGTTCTCTGTCAACTAAGTTTAAAGCCTCAAATCTGTTCCTTATTTGATCTTTATATTCTTCTGAGATGTTATTTAAACTGTATTTTGGCATTATGATTGCTTTGTTGTTGTTCTTTAGCTTTACTCTGATTTTCAATATTAGCAGTTCATGATCTCTACCAGAGTCTGCTCCTGGTCTTGTTTTCACAGAAAGTATGGAACTTCTCCATCTTCTGTTGCCATTTATATAATCAATTTGATTCCTATATTGACCATCTGGTGATGTCCACGTGTACAGTCGTCTTTTCAGTTGTTCAAAAAATGTGTTTGCAAGAAACAAATTATTGGCTTCACAGAATCAATAAGTCTTTCTCCCGCTTCATTTCTGTTTCCTAAGCCCCATTTCCCCACAATTCCTAGTTCTTCTCTGTTCCCTACTTTTGCATTCCAGTCCCCCATGATTATCATCATATCTTGTTTTGGTGTGTGATCGATTTCCTCCTGTACTTTTGCGTAAAATCTCTCCAATTCTTCTGTGTTTGCCATTGGAGCGTAGACTTAGATGATGGTTATGTTAATAGGTTTCCCGTTTAATCTCATTGGTATCACTCGCTCAGACCTTGCATTGTAGCTCCTAATTGCTTTTGCTACATCACTTCTCACTATTAAAGCAACCCCATTTCTTCTTGATTTCTCATTTCCTGCATAAGATATTTTGTAGTTGCCTGATTGAAAACCATTCCCGTCCATTTTAATTCACTCATGCCAAGTATTGTAATGTTAATACGTTCCATTTCTCGTTTGACAATTTCTAACTTTTCCTGGTTCATGCTTCTCACATTCTATGTTCCTAGTGTGTGTGTCGTACAACTCCAGACTCTCCTTTCGCATCTGTGCGCATCAGCCTCTGGGCTTCCTTTCGGCTTTGACCCAGCTGCGTCATTAGTCACAGCACTACTCATACTTGTCCTTTGTTCTTCCCCAGTAGATCGGTGAGTGCCTTCTGACCAGCACTATCTCGTGTTGCATTTTGGATACTCTGTTCATAGGGTTTTTGTGGTAAGAGGTATTCAGAGGTGGTTTACCATTGCCTTCCTCTGAGTTTGGATGCATCTTAGTTTGGTGTCTCAGCTTTGACCATTCCGCCATGGGTGCCCCTGCTAGGAGTCTAGCCTCTTGGTCTAGACTCACATTGCTCTCAACTTCTTCAGCACTCTCAAACGCCCTCACCACATTAAGGTGTGCATCCTAAAGGGGGTAGGGGGTAGAGCCTGCTTCAAATGTCTACAGAAACCTAAGCCACAACAAATCTGTTCCAGTGCAATTCTGCACTTGTTTACTCAAAAGTAACCCCACTAAGTTCAGTGGAGCTTATTTCTGGGCAAATGGATTTAGCAGTTCAGCAATGCACACTTTCCTTGGAGTAAGCACCATTTAACACAATGGAACTTCTCAGTCAATGTGCATAGAAATGTGGCCGTAAGACACTTTGTGTGCGTTCAACATAATCTTATGAACAGAAACTGCCTCTCAGAAAAGCAGCTGCAAAATCTTGGGTGCTGCTCAGACTTGTTGTGTGGTGTGTTGCCAAAATAATTAAAAAAGCAACTATTGCTGCTGCTGCTGCTGCTGAGGTCAGATTCACCTTGTACTCTACATGGCAAGTTGAATTTACCTTCAGGTTGAAAACTAGAAAAGGGTTGGTTCACTCATACATGCTCCTAACTGAGGACTTTTAGCAAACCATGAGTAGGCCGTATGGATGGATTAGCCATTACAACAGGGTTGGGAACTTGGGGGTTGAATGTAGCCCTCTATTCCTCTCTTTCTGGCCCTCAAGATTCTGCCCAAGCCATATTGCCTTCCAAGCCGCACTTGTCACTGGCCCAGATCTGTGCTTATCTGAGGTGTTTTTGTCTTACTAGAATGTATCTTTGAACTATAATAATGCCTCTTGTTTGCCCAGGTGGAGAGATGTGTGTGGGGTTGAGAGTGTAGAAACCACTGACTTTTACTGGCTGGAATGTAACATACTGTATAAAGGTAAGAGCCACATCTGTTGCTGTGCCTACTTTTGCCTCCTGCCCTGCCCACCACTAGCATGTGGCCCCCAGAAGATTACTCACAAGATAATGTGGCCCTTGGGCTGAAAAAAGTTTCCCACCCTACATAACAGAGATACCTTTGCATCTTATTATTATTATTTATTTGATTTATATCAGTCCTTCCTCCCAGTAGGAGCCCAGGGTGGCTAACAAAGCACTAAAAACACTTTAAAACATCATAAAAGCAAACTTTAAATATATTAAAACAAAACATCTTTAAAAACATTTTTAAAAGTTTAAAACATATTGAAAAGCAATTCTAACACAGACACAGACTGGGATAAGGTCTCTACTTAAAAGGCTTGTTGAAAGAGGAAGGTCTTCAGTAGGTGCCAAAAAGAACAGAAATTGTGCTTTTCTAATATTTAAGGAGAGGGAATTCCAAAAGATAGGTGCCACTACACTAGAGGGTAATTTCCTATGTTGTGCAGAATAGACCTCCTGATAAAATGGTATTTGCAGGAGGCCCTCACCTACAGAGCGTAGTGATTGACTGGGTATATAAGAGATAAGATGGTTTCTCGGGTATCCTGGTGCCAAGCTGTATAGGGCTTTGTACACCAAAACTAGAACCTTGAACTTAGCCCGGTAGCTAACAGGTAGCCAGTGCAATTCTTTCAGCAGCGGGGTGACATGTTGGCAATACCCTGCCCCACTGAGCAATCTCGCCACTGCATTTTGCACCAGCTGCAGCTTCCAGACCAACCACATGGGTAGCCCCACTATAGAGCACAATACAGTAATCCAGCCTGGAGGTACCAGTACCGGTGGCGAATGTCCCTTTTTTGGGCAAGGTCTTGGAACGGGTGGTCGCCGGCCAGCTCCAGGCGCTTTTGGATGAAACCGATTATCTGGATCCGTTTCAATCCGGTTTTAGGCCCGGTTTTGGCACCGAAACAGCCTTGGTCGCCCTGTATGATGACCTTTGTTGGGAGAGGGACAGGGGGAGTGTGACTCTGTTGATTCTCCTTGATCTCTCAGCGGCGTTTGATACCATCGACCATGGTATCCTTCTGGGGAGGCTTGCGGAGTTGGGAGTTGGGGGCACTGCTTGGCAGTGGCTCCGCTCCTACTTAGCGGATCGTCGCCAGAAGGTAGTGCTTGGGGAACACTGCTCGACACCCTGGACTCTTCATTGTGGAGTCCCTCAGGGGTCAGTCTTGTCCCCCATGCTTTTTAACATCTACATGCAGCCTCTGGGTGCCGTCATCAGGAGTTTTGGAGTGCGTTGCCATCAGTATGCTGATGACATGCAACTCTACTTCTCCTTTTCACCTTCTTCAGGTGAGGCTGTTGATGTGCTGAACCGTTGCCTGACCACGATAATGGACTGGATGAGAGCTAATAAACTGAAACTCAATCCAGACAAGACTGAGACACTGTTGGTGAGCTCTTTACCTGCCCAGATGGTGGATGTTCAGCCTGTTCTAGATGGGGTTACACTCCCCTTGAAGGAACAGGTTCGTAGTTTGGGGGTCCTTTTTGACCCTTCCTTGTCGCTTGAGGCTCAAGTGGCCTCGGTGGCGCGGAATGTGTTTTACCATCTTCGTTTAGTAGCCCAACTACGCCCCTATCTGGACAGTGACGATCTCGCCTCTGTTGTTCACGCTCTGGTAACTTCTAGATTGGACTACTGTAATGCGCTCTACGTAGGGCTGCCCTTGAAGACCGTTCGGAAACTTCAGCTAGTGCAAAACGCGGCAGCCAGGTTATTGACGGGGACCCATTGGTCCGCGCATATAGCACCTGTCCTGGCCCGTTTGCACTGGCTACCTATTCGTTTCCGAGCCAGATTCAAGGTGCTGGTTTTGACCTATAAAGCCTTACATGGTGTGGGACCGCAATCTCTGATGGAACGCCTCTCCCGCTATGAACCTACCCGCTCACTTCGTTCAGTATCTAAGGCCCTCCTCCGGGTACCAACCCATCATGATGCCCGGAGGATTGTTATTAGATCCAGGGCCTTTTCTGTGGTGGCCCCCGAACTATGGAACAGCTTACCTGAGGAGATACGCCTGGCGCCTACGGTACTTTCTTTTAGGCGCCAGGTTAAGACCTGGTTATACTCCCAGGCATTTTAACGTTCATGTTTTATATTCAATGTTTTTTACTCTACCTTGTTGTGGCCTTGTATGTTTTATTGTAACTTTGTATTTTAACTCTGCTGTTCACCGCCCAGAGAGCTATTCGCTATGGGCGGTCTATAAATAAAATAAATAAATAAATAAATAAATGGACAACAGTGGTCAGGCTATCCCAGACCAGAAACGTCTGCAGCTATCTTACCAACTGAAGCTGGTAAAAGGCAGTCCTAGCGACTGAGGTCACCTAGGCCTCTAGCAACAAAGATGGATCCAGGAGCACCCCCAGACTATGGACTTGCTCTTTCAGAGGGAGTACAACCCCATCCAAAGAAGGCAACTGACCAATTATCCAAACTCAGGAACCACCAACCTACAGCATCTCTGCCTTGCTAGGATTCAGACTCGGTTTATTGGCCCTCATCCAGCCCACCACTGAGTCCAGGCAGCGGTCCACGGCTTGCACAGCCTCTCCTGATTCAGATGTTACAGAGAAATAGAGCTGGGTATCATCAGCATACTGCTGACACCTAGCCCCAAATCTCCTGATGACTGCTCCCAAGGGCTTCATATAGATGTTAAACAGCGTGGGGGACAAGATGGTACCCTGCAGCATCCCTTAGCACAACTGCCAGGGGGCTGAAAGACAATCACCCAATGCTATTCTCTGAAAACCACCCTGGAGATAGAATTGGAACCACTGTAAAACAGTTCCTCCAGTACCCATCTTACCAAGTCGGCCCAGAAGGATACCATGGTCAGTGGTATCAAAAGCTGCCAAGAGATCAAGTAAGAATAATAGGGTGCACTGCCCCTGTTCTTCTCCTGATAAAGGTTATCCATTAGGGCAACCAAGGCCGATTCAGTCCCATAACCAGGCCTGAACCCAGACTGGAATGTGCCACGACCTTCTCAATCACCTTCCCTAAGAAGGGGGTATTTGCAACTGGGCAGTAGTTGTTGCCAACCAATGAGTCCAGGGTGGGCTTTTTCAGGAGCTGTCGGATCATCGGCTCTTTCTGGGTGGCTGGAACCACTCCCGCAACAGCGCGTTGACCACACCCTGGATCCACTTGGCCAACACCCCTCAGCAAGCTTTAATAAGCCAAGAAGGGCAAGGGTTGAGAGGACACGTTGCTGGTCGCATCATCGCCAGCACCTTGTCCACATCATCAGGCCACGTCAACTGAAACCATTTCCAAGAAGTTGCAGCAGATGTTGCACTGGACACCTCACTGGGGACTACAGTAGATGTGGATGGGGCATCAAGATTGCTACAGAAGAGAGCAACTTTACCCTGACAGTGCCTTGCAAAACAATTCACACTGGGCTTCCGAAGGGTCTAAAACTCCATTTCCTGGAGCTGATGTCAACAGACCCCTTACAATATGGAACAGCTCCATTGGATGGCTACTTGAGAATGCAAAGGTGGTAGAGAAGTGGGCCTTCTTCGCCGCCCTCACCGCCGCACAGTAGGCACAGTTATGATGTTTTATTTGTGCCCAATCAGCCTCACAGCACATCTTTTGCCACTTGTGCTCTAGCCATTGTCCAGCCTGTTTCATTGCCCTTATCTCACTGGTGTACCAAGGTGCAACCCAGGCTCCACAATGCCAGAGAGGACAGTCAGGGGCAACCGTGTCAAGAGCCCAATGCACCTCACTGTTCCACAGTGTGACAAGGGCTTCAATAGGTCACCTGCTTTATCTACTGGGAACTCCCCCAGAGCATTCAGGAATCCTATGGATTCCCTGGAGATGGATCATCTTAATCTGTCCACCACCCATGCAGGGGAGGACTGGAGCCATAAGTCTAAACTTCACCAGGATGACAATGGGGTGACATCCACCCCTCCCCATCTCCAGACCACCCCTTCCTCCATCTGGAGCAAAAATCAGGTCAAGGGTGTGCCCTGCCCTATGTGTTGGGCCAATGACAACTTAAGACAGCCCCATGGTTGTCATGGAGGCCGTGAAATCCTGAGCCAGGACACTAGAGACAGTCCCAGCATGTACATTGAAATCACCCAGGACTATCATTCTGGGCTCCTCCAATACCACAGCCAAGATGGCCTTTGCAGCTCAGTCAGAGAAGCTGCCAGGCAGCAGGGTGGATGGTACATCAGCAGCAACCCTAGTTTACTGTTTCCTTGGCCCGACACCAGGTGCAGGCCCTCACAGCCAGTTCCAAACAAAGTGGTTTCCTGGTGACAGAGATGAAAGTTCTGTAGACCACAGCAACTCCTCTCCCCCATCCCTGCAGCCTGTGCTGGTGTTGCACCAAGTATCCAGGTGGGCAAAGCTGGGTCATATCAACTCCTCCCAGCTCGCTCACCCAGGTCTTGGTAATTCACACCAAATTGGCAACTTCATCCATGATCAAATCATGGATGAGTATGGTCTTATTGTGTACCGATCTGGCATTAAACAACAACACACACAGGCCAGTAGGCACAGCAGATAAGCAATGAGGAACCCATCCATGAGAGGAGTGGGAGTGAGGAACAAGGCATGGATAGCCTTGCCCTGGTCTTCTATGGTAGTTCACCACCTCCCCATGGCTATATCTCCCTCTAGATCACTGAAATTGGGGTGGCATCACCCATGCTTCTCCTTACTAAGACTCCTCCTGAACACCTGATACGGACCTAACAAGAACCCACCAACAAAACCTAACTGAACCAGTTATCCCAGGAGGCGTCTTAGGGAATTGGGAACAGTCAGACCCACTCAATATCTTTGACACAGGTCACATCTACTCTCCCCCATCTCACATCAAGGGAGGGCAAGCCTTCTGCCAGTTGCAGACTCACTCTGAAGACATCAACCATGGTATCCTTCTGGACCACCTTGCTGGGATGGGACTTGGGGGCACCGTGTTACGATGGCTCCATTCCTTTCTGGAGGGATGAACTCAGAAGGTGGTGCTGGAGGACTCCTGTTCGACTCCTTGGCCGTTGACCTATGGAGTCCCTCAGGGTTCAGTTTTGTCCCCCATATTATTTAACATCTATATGAAACCGGTGGGAGAGGTTGTCCGGGGGTTTGGGGTTCGGTGCCATCAGTATGCGGAGGACACCCAACTCTATTTCTCCTTTCCACCTAAAGCCAAGGAAGCTGTCCTGGTCCTGAACCAGTGCCTGGCATCAGTGATGGACTGGATGAGGGTGAACAAATTGAAACTAAATCCAGACAAGACAGAGGTGCTCCTGGTCAGTCGAAGGGCAGATCAGGGAATAGGGATTCAGCCTGTGCTGGATGGGATTACACTCCCCCTGAAGACACAGGTTCGCAGTTTGGGTGTGCTCCTGGACTCAGCTCTGAACTTGGAGGCCCAGGTCTTGGCTGTGGCCAGGAGTGCCTTTGCCCAGATAAGACTAGTGCGCCAGCTGTGCCCGTTCCTGGAAATGCCTGATGTGACTATGGTGATGCATGCCTTAGTTACATCCCGTTTAGACTACTGTAACACGCTCTACGTGGGGCTGCCTTTGAAGACTGTTCGGAAACTTAAACTGGTACAAAGAGCTGCAGCCAGAGTATTAACAGGGGCTGGTTACAGGGACCATACAACTCCCTTGTTACAACAGCTCCACTGGCTGCCAGTTTGTTTCCGGTCACAATTCAAAGTGCTGGTTTTGACCTTTAAAGCCCTATATGGCCCAGGTCCAGGCTATTTGTCAGATCGTATCTCCCTATACGAGCCTGTCCAGGCCCTGATATCTTCAGGAGAGGCCCTTCTCTCAGTCCCAACACCCTCGTAAGTGCGATTGGTGGGGACGCGAGATAGGGCCTTCTCGGTGGCTGCTCCTAGGTTCTGGAACTCCCTTCCTAGGGAGGCACGAATGGCTCCCTCCTTGCCATCCTTCCGTCGGCAAGTAAATACTTTTTTATTCCGACAGGCTTTTGGGATAGAAGGTGTTTAGGATTGGGCTTTACAAGGCTTGTTTTATTGTTTTATATTATTATTTGTATTATTTTAAATTGTTTTTAGATTTTTAAGTGCCTTTTACGGTTTTAAGGTTTAATTGTATTTTAATTGTATGTTTTTCTATGTTTTTAACTACATGTAGTTCTATTTGTAAGCCGCCCTGAGTTCCAGTTTGGAAAAAGGGCGGGGTAAAAATAAAGTTTCAATTCAATTCAGTTCAATCTGGCAACTTTCACCTATCATTCAGGCTGTCACCCTGAGAAGGAATTACACTATATACCCTCCCCACTACTAATCTCCTCTAGATAGGTTAAAATAGAAGGGGTAGTGCCCTCACCCTTGGGACTCCCCAAGGGGCAACTCCTTTTGGTGTTACCACTGGTGGCAATCCCACCAATGGCAGACCCTGCTGCCCAGGGTGTTATGCCCCCTGACCCAGCCCGGAGCTGATGCAAGAGGCTGCAAGATTGATTACAGCCTCTCTCTGGAGTCAGTGTTAGGCAGGGGGTCCCAGTCCTTGCAGCACTTACCAGGGACTTCAGCTGTCTCATAGAATCATAGAATAGTAGAGTTGGAAGGGGCCTACAGGGCCATCAAGTCCAACCCCCTGCTCAATGCAGGAATCCAAATCAAAGCATTCCCGACAGATGGCTGTCCAGCTGCCTCTTGAATTCCTCCAGTGTCAGAAAGCCCACTACCTCTCTAGGTAATTGGTTCCATTGTCATATGGCTCTAACAGTTAGGAAGTTTTTTCTCTCTCAAGAGACAGCAGCCCAGAGAAGCAAACAAGCAACACCCAGATGCTCAGGTACTCACTCCCATGGCAGGTCTTCTCTAGTCCCCCAGTGCTGCAGCTGTTCCCAACTTTTCAAGAGAGGTTTGTGTGTTCAGTTGTGAGAGGCTGAGTGCTGAACAATCAAGTGTTGGATGCTTATTGTGAACCAAGCGACTGTAAAGGGCAAAGCAAGCTGATATAGCATAGTGGTTAAGAGACTGAGTTGCAAATCAGGAGGTCTCTGGGTTAGAATCTCACCTCTGCTACAGATTCACTAAAGGATGAAAAAGTGGCAGTGAGAGATACCTATGGCTGGATCATCATTTAAAAAAAAAAAAAGTTTAAAAAGCCACACTACCATTATTCTTTTCGTATCTAAAAATATGAAAGCCGAAAATTCAAGAAAGAGGCCAGGAACATCTTGGGGTGAGAGCATTTATTGTCTTCAAAACCACTATTCTGTGTCCCTGATTGGCCCCAACAGGGAATGACACCATGTGTGACCTTTGATTTAGTTTAGCGTAATATGAACAAACTTTGGTGAGCCTCAGGCTTCACACTCCTCCCTCTCCTCTCCTCTTCCCATGCAGTTTGGAAGTGTCCTGTACTGGTCGCACAGAACCCACAGGGCACAGCAGGGTAGGTTGGTTGTCACGAAACCACAGACAGCTTGTAGTGAGCAATTCTTCCAACAAGGGCTGGAGCTGAACTGAGAGGCCTTTTGAACCTCTGCCTCAAGTCCACCACTCTACAACTGTACGCTCTTAAAGGCCAGACCTCTAGCTTGAAGATGAGTTCTCCACTCTGTGGCCTCCCTGATGGTAGCATGGAGGCACTCAATTGCTCAGGGGAGGGTGCCGTGATGGTCTTGCCTCTAGTTCTAGGGTTCTGATGCTGTGGGATCCAGTTCAGTGGGAGCCTGATCACCAGTATCGGATTCAGAGCCAAGAACCTGGTTGAGCCCCTCAGCCAGTGATTCAGTTTCCTGGTCACTGCTGGACTCAGAGGTTATGGCACTTCTGCTTTTGCTTAACTACAGTTTAGCATTTTGTCTGAACCTTAAACTATAATTAATGCCAACTATGGTATAGTTTAAACAAACCACTTTCAGCACGCATGTTTTTTAAGTTGACTTGTTTCAAGCAAACCAAACTACAGCTTGCCAGTTCAGAGGACAGTACAAGTTGTGGTTAGGCAAAAATGGAAACAAAGTTTCCAGTCTTCTCCTGCCTGTGTGGGAGAGTGTTTGTGTGAGACCAAGGCTTGTCTAGACTCATTCCCATTATGTTGGTTTACCATGACACCTGAACATGGCTCTTCTCTCCACTTAAGCTTTGTCACCAGCATACCAGGAGCAGGCAGGCCAGAAACCTTGAGGTTAGAGGAATCCAGGGCAATTTTAATTCTCAACTGTTGGCTTAGCTACATTGTATGCTGAAACACCACTGACAAGGTAAAGTATATAGTTCTGGAAAGAGGGTTTGTTGCGGGATTCTGGTGTTTCTTTCTCACAATGTTTCAGAGATGTATTTAATTTTCACCATATTTTATTATCTTCATTTTTGTTAAGCCTCCAGAGAAACTAGATGGTCAGGATTTTATACAGTAAAGGAGAGAATCATGGTAGTTTTAGTTAACATTTTAGCATTATTCCAGGGCAACTTTTTTTTTTTTTTGCATTTTCCTTTTGGAGAGGGAATACAGGCTGCCACAGCCCACTCTAATATTTTGTCTAGGTCTGTCAGGCAATTATGAGGCCGAATCAATCACTTATATTAATTCAATCTGCACAAATCTGCATATAAGTACAACAGTTCTGAAGCAAAAGGCTGCAGTGAAGCCGGACTGTTGGAGAAGGGCTGTAGCTTAGTGGTAGAGCATCTGCCTTGCATGCAAAAGGTCCCAAATTCAACCCCCAACATCTCTAGGTAGGGCTGGGAGGGACTCCTGCCTGAAACTCTGGAGAGCCTCTGCCAGTCAGTGTAGACAATACTGAGATAGGTGGACCAATGGTCTGACTCAGTATAAGGCAGGTTCCCAATTTCCTATATGGACACGTTCCATATTTGTATTGTAGCAATGTGACAGATGAGACACTGACTCTGTCATCCAATATTTGATTGTTTATTAAGTGGTTGCATTTGAAAAAGTTCAATTGAAATATTATAACAAAAAAGCAACCCCCTTTCTTTGTCTTTTGATCAGGGGTGCCTAACCTATGGTCCTCCAGATGTTGTTGGACTACAGCTCCCTGACCATTGGCTGTGCTGGGTGGAGGTGGTCAGAGTAGGAGTCCAACAACATCTGGGGTGCCACAGGTTCCCCACCCCTACTTTAAATGGCATGAGGATCTTCTTAGAAGAGGCATTCCCTCCTGTGTGACAAAGAAAGGGGACTACTGCTTCTCACTGTGTCTAGTACCTGTGGTTTTTGTAAGCAGTTCTGTTAAAAGTTAGCATTTTTAAAAAAATAAATCTGCCCAATTAAGCAGAGATACCTTTTTAATTGATGAAAAGGTTTGTAATAGCTTATTCTTATCAATTAGTTGGTGTAGCAGTTAGAACGTTGGGTTCCTGACTGAGCCATGAAGGTCACTAGGTGACCTTAGCCTAGTTACCATCTCTCAGGCTAAGCTACCTCACAGGGTTGTTGTAAAGATAACATGGAGAGGGGAGAACCATGTAGTGCTGCTTGAAAGAAAGGAAACATATAAATGTAATAATAATAAACAATACAACCTCAGTTTTCTCATTTTTCATGATGGAAAGGGAATGAAACAGTCTGCAGACAACACAGTCATATGGATGTTAATGATCTCACTTGTGTGTATTAATCCCACTCATTTGACTATACAGGACTGAGCCCAGAAGCTGAGGATAAGCTGATTTTATGGGGATACAATAGGATAAAATTATGATCAGAATAATAATATGGTATTCTGTTGAACTGTGAAATATAAGTAGTTCCCTTGTGCTGTAAATTACTTTTTTTTTTAGTGTTTGAGGACAAAATGTGACATTACATGGGAAATAGGAATTCCATGTCCCTCCTATTAGTCCCTCACTAAAATGGTGGTAGGAGTGCCTTTGTAGAGGAGAGTTGGCAGGCAAGATTCTCTGCTTCAGGCTGTGAGCATATTAGTTGCCTACAACAAAGCTTTTCCCTTGGCCACAACTGGAGGGGCAACGGGTTGATCTGTAGATTAGTTGCAAAATCTGTTTGAAGCTGAATTTTAAAAAAATGCACTCGAGTTGATCCCACCAGGTTTTAGAGTAAAAGGGGGCGGGGTTTGACTAGTGTAGTGCAGCCCCATTTTCCGAAAAGCTAGGTGAAGATGCACCAGAACTGGCAGAACAGTAAATGTGTCTCTAGCTTCAGATTCCCCAGATTGTTTTTATTATTTTCCTCCAGCTAAAAAAAGCAAGCAAGGTAGCTTTTAGGGAAAAGCTAACTTCCAAACTTAGACAAGCAAGAGGAGTCTCAAAGAAAGAAAATTTTGCTGACTGTTGGTACCCATTCATAACCTATGTTAGTCAGGCAGATCATGGCTGGGCCCTGGCAACCCATTATGCTGCCAGCTGGAATGCTTAAGCTACAATGATCTCTTTTAAAAGGAAATGATGTATCTAATCAATCAAGTTTTAAAAATTATTTTAATTATTTGAGATGCACACCATTGCGTGGGAAAGGGGTTTAGGTAGTGGGTTGATAGGATTATGATAGATAGTTTAGTACAACACAGATTTTTGATGAAAGGATTCAATTATATTATATCGTATTTTGTTTGCTACACCACCTTGTGCATTATAGTTACAGCAAAGCCTTTGGCTGTGTGGAAAAAAATGGAAATGGACTGCCTTCAAGTCGATTCCGACTTATGGCTACCCTATAAATAGGGTTTTCATGGTAAGCAGTATGCAGAGGTGTTTTACCATTGCCTTCCTAAAAGGCTGAGAGGCAGTGACTGGCTCACGGTCACCCAGTGAGCTTATTATTTATTTATTTATTATTTATTTATTATTTATTATTTCAATTTATATACCGCCCTTAGCAGAATAGCTCTCAGGGCGGTGAACAAACAAGATAAAATACAATATATCATAGTAAAAAATCACAAAAACATGTACAAACAAACAACAGAAAGCACAACAAAAACGAAATACAACAGCTTCATGGCTGGGTGGGGATTCAAACCCTGGTCTCCCAGGTTGTAGTCCAACACTCTAACCACTACACTACACTGGCTCTCTTTGACTGTGTAGATCATAAAAAACTATGGAATGCTTTAAAAGAAATGGGGATGCCACAGCATCTGATTGTCCTGATGCGCAACCTATATTCTGGACAAGAGGCTACTGTAAGGACAGAATATGAAGAAACCAATTGGTTTTCCATCGGAAAGGGTATGAGACAGGGGTGTATTTTATCACCCTATTTATTTACTCTATATGCAGAACATATCATATGTATAGCAGGATTGGACCAAGATGAAGGAGGTGTGAAAATTGGAGGGAGAAATATCAATAATTTAAGATATGCAGACGATACCATAGTACTAGCAGAAACCACTAATGATTTGAAATGAATGCTGATGAAAGTTAAAGAGGAAAGCACAAAAACAGAACTACAGCTGAATATCAAAAAGACTAAAGTAATGACAACAGAAGATTTATGTAACTTTAAAGTTGACAATGAGGACATTGAACATGTCAAGGATTATCAATACCTTGGCACAGTCGTCCAAAATGGAGACAATAGTCAAGAAATCAGAAGAAGGCTAGGACTGGGGAGGGCAGCTGTGAGAGAACTAGACAAGGTCCTCAAACGCAAAGACGTATCACTGAACACTAAAGTCAGGATCATTCAGACCAGGGTATTCCCTATCTCTATGTATGGATGTGAAAGTTGGACAGTGAAAAAAGTGGCTAAGAGAAAAATCTACTCATTTGAAACATGGTGTTGGAGGCGAGCTTTGCGCATACCATGGACTGCAAAAAAGACAAATAATTGGGTGTTAGAACAAATTAAACCAGAACTACCATTAGAAGCTAAAATGATGAAACAGGCTATCATACTTTGGACACATAATGAGAAGACCTAATTCACTAGAAAAAACAATCATGCTGGGTAAAACAGAAGGGAGTAGAAAAAGAAGGCCAAACAAGAGATGGATTGATTCCATAAAGGAAGCCACAGACCTGAACTTACAAGATCTGAACAGAGGGATTTACGACAGATACTGTTGGAGATCGCTGATTCATAGGGTTGCCATAAGTCGTAGTCGACTTGAAGGCACATAACAACAACAAAACACCACTGGTATGTTGTACCAGCTGCAAATTGTATGTAAAAACTTTCAATAAGCATTTTTTAAAAAAACCAAGCAAGGAAGAGGTTAAGTACTTTTCAATCCCATTGTTCCTCCCCTTAAGATTCTTGTTACTTCAACAGGTGGGCATGAGAATGCATGTTTCTGAATTAATCTCTAGTTCAGTCCTCCATTGCCCAATTGTTGTAAACGTTTGTAGTCTAGCACAGTGGTGCTGTCAGGCTCAGACATTCTGGCAAATGTTCAGGGTCCCACTCAGCAGAATGAGCAAGTGGGGCTCCAAATGCAGCAGGATTGGCTTATCACAGTTTGAAGTAAATGAAGGAATACACATGACTGTCTAAAGACCCTCCTTGTAAGGCTATTAAGTCCAGAGTCTAAAATTAATTAACTGTATCATTAGGCTAAATCAGTAGTCATTGGTAGAGAATAGATGTGCAGATGGTGTCATAATACTTCCTCATAGCTTAAAGTCTGTGCTTCAGTGTGCAAATATCTGTGCGCAGCTGAAGTAAAAATAATAGTGCTGAATTACACCAGTGAAGAAACTAACCTAGTCATTCTCCTGCCTCCTTAATAAGCTTATGTGTGAGAACTGGGAAGCTCTAATGCTAGGTTTTGCAGTTATCAAATGCAGCATCACAGCCATCTGATCTTGGACTACAACATTGTCATTGGTCTTTCAGGAGCAGTGGCTTTCAGGTTCCCCCCCCCCTTTCTATGTGAGGACAAATGTTCCACTAAGTCCTCGTCATGGGTGGAGGAATTCTGCTGAGGCTCCCTATCTTCTTGTTGGAGATAATTGATGAATGTTTTACTAGACTAGAACAAAACTGGAAGGCACTCACACTAGAGCTTCTGATGCTCATTTCTGGCTCATTACTTTCTGGCTCACTGAGTTGTAAGAAAGAGTAGCACACAGGTGTGCTACTGTGACCTGTGTGCCAGAATACGGAGACTGGGGTAGCTAGATGTATATATCTATACTCATGGTTACTATTACCTCCTGTGATTCTGGTGCACTATATATAGTTTCTGTTACAGGTATGGAATGGACTGCGTTCAAGTTGATCCCGACTTATGGAGACCCTGTGAATAGGGTTTTCATGGTAAGTGGTATCAGAGGTGATTTCACCATTGCCTTCCTCTGAGGCTGAGAGGCAGTGACTGGCCCAAGGTCACCCAGTGAGCGTCATGGCTGTGTGGAGATTCGAACCCTGGTCTCCAGGTCGTAGTCCAACACTCTAACTGCTACACCATTATTTTATCTATTTTAATCGATTTTATCTATTTTTATTTTAACATTTAAAACCCACCACAGATGAGTCCATGGAGCTCTCAGGGATGCTAACAACATAGTATATAAAGCAGTATTCCTTACCCATGCAGTTGGGAGTAAGAGAAGGGATAGGCAACTCTGGTAGTGTACTGATCCGAATCAGCCTTTCACTCACCATCACACATATGGAAGAATAGGGATTTATGGGGCAGGAAATGATCAGCATCCGTTCATGTATGGTTTAACTTTGAGAGACTTATTAAATACTTTCTGTCTTTGCCTCCTAAAATACTGTGCCTCCCTGTTTCCCTGGTTGCTGCAGTGAGTCACATAGGACACAAACAAGAAGTGGACTTAAGACTCTTTCACACTGGGAAGCAGGCTCAGGCTGATATCAGGTTTCAGGAACTGTAAAACTTAATTGTTTCAGTGGATGTGAAGGTGTTTGTATCTTGCTATGCGAACATTCCACTGATTGTACACAATGTGATATGGTGGGGAACCTACGTATTTGATTGCTTGCAGCTCAAGGCCACCACAATTGATAAACAAACAGCACAGCATCCAGTGTAGCAAGGAGGACATAAGGAAGCATATAGGCTATTCAAATATAGTTGTTTTTTAAATTTGTATCCAGGTCTTCATTTGAAGAGCTAAGATCAGTTTACATATCGTTCTCAGTGTGTGCCCCCCCCCCGCAGCATATAAAGCCAGACCTGCTCAGTAGCAACAGCACTAGTTCTATCTCTTTGGAGGGATACATAAGCCGGCTGGCTGAGGTGGCCTGGGAGACCCAGGCCCTGCAGGAGAAAGAAAGCATCGCCCCAAGGGAAGGAGAGGCGGCTGCTGTGCTGTGGTGCTGCTGCTGCTGTGCTGCTGTGCTGCTGTGCTGCTGCTACTGTGGGACCACCATCTCCACCACCCTTCCCTGTGGGACTTCTGCCTGGCAGGACCAGGCCCCAGGTACCCAGCCAGCCAGGACTGATTCTTACCACCTGTCCCTCTTTGGAGGGATACATAAGCCGGCTGGCTGAGGTGGCCTGGGAGACCCAGTGTCTGCAGGAGGAAGAGACCATCGCCCAAGGGAAGGAGAGGAGGCGGCGGCGGCGGCGGCGGCGGCGGCGGCGGCGGCGGCGGCGGCGGCGGCGGCGGCGGCGGCGGCGGCGGCGGCGGCGGCGGCGGCGGCGGCGGCGGCGGCGGCGGCGGCTGCTGCTGCTGCTGCTGTTGTGGGACCACCACCTCCACCACCCTTCCCTGTGGGACTTCTGCCTGGCAGGACCAGGCCCCAGGTACCCAGCCAGCCAGGACTGATTCTCACCACCTGTCCCTCTTTGGAGGGATACATAAGCTGGCTGGCTGAGGTGGCCTGGGAGACCCAGGCCCTGCAGGAGAAAGAAAGCATCGCCCAAGGGAAGGAGAGGCGGCTGCTGCTGTGCTGCTCCTTTCTTTTTTCTTTTTTTTTTTTTTACTTTTTTGTTGGTGTGTTGATGCAATTTGAGATGAATGGGTGCCTGATTATATGAATGTATGTCTGAGTGAGTGTGTATGTTTATATGCTGTATATATGGCTGTATATATAGCTGTTTTTATACGTTTAATTGTTGTATATTTTAGTTGTATTATGTGCTTCGGAGAGAGTTTTATCCATCAGGCGGGGAGACTTGAGGGGGCCCCAATTACCGTAGTGACGGGCAAAGGAAGGTATGGCGCTGTGAGAAGGACGTGCCAGGTAAGGGGAACGCGGTCCAGACATGTTGTGGCTGTGCCTTGTTCCGGTCCTTCCCACACCCGCAAGGTCGTTGGTAGTCCTATCAGCCAACTCTCAGATCTCCAGTTGCTGTTATTAAATGCCAGATCGGTATATAATAAAACCTCCCTCGTCCACGATTTGATTGTGGATGAGGCAGCCGATCTGGCATGTATAACCGAGACCTGGGTGGGTGAGCAGGGAGGAGTTGGTCCCTCTCAGCTCTGCCCACCGGGGTACTTGGTTCAGCATCATGGTAGATCTGAGGGTCGGGGAGGTGGGGTTGCTGTCGTCTATAAGAGTTCCATCTCACTCACCAAGCACCATGTTCATTCAGTTACTGGCCTGGAGTGTTTGCACCTTGTGTTGGGCCAGAGGGACAGGCTGGGAATCCTTTTGGTGTACCGCCCACCTTGCTGCCCAATGGCTTCCCTAACTGAGCTGGCGGAAGTGGTCTCGGATATATTGTTGAGGTCCCCCAGACTAATAGTACTGGGGGATTTCAACATTCATGCCGAGACCACTTTGTTTGGCGCGGCTCAGGACTTCATGGCTTCCATGACAGCCATGGGGCTGTCTCAATATGTTAGTGGTCCAACACATGTATCGGGGCACACTCTAGACCTTGTTTTTGCTACTGAGCATGGGGAAAGTGATCTGGATGTGGGGAGTTTTACAACACTCCCTTTGTCATGGACAGACCACTGCTTGCTGAAGTTTAGACTTTCAGTAACCTCTTCCCTCTGCAAGGGTGGGGGACTTATTAAAATGGTCCGCCCCCGGAGACTAATGGATCCTGAAGGTTTTCAAAGGGCTCTGGGGGATTTTCCGGCTGATAGGACTGGCGCTCCTGCTGAAGCCCTGGTCGCTCTGTGGAATACGGAGATGACCCGGGCTGTAAACACGATCGCTCCTGCACGCCCTCTCCTGTGTAGAGCTCATACAGCTCCATGGTATACTCCGGAGCTGAGAGCGATGAAGCAAGATAGGAGGAGGCTTGAGCGGAAATGGAGACGAACTCCCGACGGATACAATTATGCGCTGGTTAGTGCTTCGACTAAGCTCTATGTAGGAGCAGTGAAGGCAGCTAAAAAACATCATTTTGCTGCCACTATTAAATCATCTCTTTGCCGCCCAGCGGAGCTCTTTCGAGTTGTCCGGGGGCTTCTCCATTCAAACCCTCCGGACACGGTGGAATCATCGGAGGCCCGCTGTAATCAGTTTGCCGATCACTTCCAGAATAAGATCTCATGTATCCGCCGGGACCTAGACTCTCAAGTTATAGCAGTAGATCCTAGTGAGATGTCCGGAGCACAGTCTTGTCCTGTTTTGTTGGATGAGCTTCAGTTGGTTCAACTCGAGGACGTGGACAAGGTGCTTGGACAGGTACGTGCAACCACTTCGGTACTGGATCCTTGCCCCTCCTGGCTGATAAAAACTAGTAGGAATGGAACAGGTAGCTAGGCCAAGGAAGTGATAAATGCCTCTTTACGAGAGGGAGTGGTCCCGGGCTGTCTGAAAGAGGCAGTGGTGAGACCACTCCTGAAAAAGCCTTCCTTGGACCCAGACAATTTTATCAGCTACAGGCCAGTGGCGAATGTTCCATTCCTGGGCAAGGTCTTGGAACGGGTGGTTGCTGGCCAGCTCCAGGCGCTATTGGATGAAACTGATTATCTAGATCCATTTCAATCGGGTTTTAGGCCCGGTTTTGGCACTGAGACAGCCTTGGTCGCCCTGTACGATGACCTATGTCGGGAAAGAGACAGAGGGAGTGTAACTCTGTTGATTCTCCTTGATCTCTCAGCGGCTTTTGATACCATCGACCATGGTATCCTTCTGGAGAGGCTTGCGGAGTTAGGAGTTGGAGGTACTGCTTGGCAGTGGTTCCGCTCCTACTTGGCGGGTCGTCTCCAGAAGGTAGTGCTTGGGGAACATTGCTCGACACCGCGGGCTCTCCAATATGGGGTCCCGCAGGGGTCAGTTTTGTCCCCCCTGCTTTTTAATATCTACATGAAGCCGTTGGGAGAGGTCATCAGGAGTTTTGGAGTGCGTTGTCATCAGTATGCTGATGACACGCAGCTCTACTTCTCCTTTTCATCTTCTTCAGGTGAGGCTGTCGATTTGCTGAACCGTTGCCTGGCCTCGACAATGGACTGGATGAGAGTTAACAAACTGAAGCTCAATCCAGACAAGACTGAGATGCTGTTGGTGGACGCGTTCTCTGATCGGATGGTGGATATATACCCTGTCCTGGACGGGGTTACACTCCCCCTAAAGGACCGGGTTCATAGTCTGGGAGTCTTTTTAGACTCTTCCCTCTCACTTGAGGCTCAAGTAGCCTCGGTGGTTCGGAATGCGTTTTACCAACTTCGGTTGGTAGCCCAGCTACGTCCCTATTTGAGTAAAGAGGACCTTACATCAGTGGTACATGCTCTGGTAACCTCACGTTTGGATTACTGTAATGCGCTTTACGTAGGGCTACCTTTGAAGACAGTTCGGAAGCTACAACTAGTGCAAAATGCGGCGGCCAGATTGCTGACAAGGACCAAGCGGTCCGAGCATATAACACCTGTTCTGGCCAGCTTGCACTGGTTGCCAATACGTTTCTGGGCTAGATTCAAAGTGTTGGTATTAACCTATAAAGCCTTATACGGTGCGGGACCACGATACCTTGCGGAACGCCTCTTCCGATATGAACCGGCCCGTGCACTACGTTCTGCTACGAAGGCCCTCCTCCGGGTTCCAACTCACAGGGAGGCCCGGAGGGTGATGACAAGATCTAGGGCCTTCTCAGTGGTGGCCCCCGAACTATGGAACAGTCTCCCTGAGGAAGTACGCCTGGCGCCGACTCTGCTCTCCTTCCGGCGCCAGGTCAAAACCTTCCTATTCTCTGAAGCATTTTAAATTACACTGATTTAATTTTAAAAATGTTTATTGTGTTGGATTGTTGCTTGAATTTTAGTATTGTTTTGTTATTTATTGTATTTTTATGCTGTTTTATGTTCACCGCCCAGAGAGCTATTGCTAGTTGGGCGGTATATAAATTTAATAAATAATAAATAATAATAATAATAATAATATCTATATCATATTCCTTCAGGACATCCTCAGGGCCAGTGGACAACCATCTGCTTTCTCATTATTATTTGAATATAGGACCTTCTTATCTCATTGATTGAATACAAATTGTCCTCCAGAATGGTGCTTGAATACTCAAATAAAAACTAGAAGAAATCTGCTCTCCCACCCCAACTCTTACAAACGTATAGTTTCATAGAACTGTACAGATTACTAGGGTAAAAGCAAAATGCTTGAGGCAATGATTGTCTGATTATTCCTAGTTGATCCACTAGGGGTGTAGTCATCCAGGGTCTCCGGAGTCTTAGACCCCTTACTTTTTAGGAGCAGGGTCCCAGCAGGGTCTCTATGTCTCCGGCATCCTATGAACCAATCAGCATAAAAGGGGAGAGCCACTAAGAAAAGTCTTCTAGCATGCTTCCTTGTCCTTTCCTGCTAATTGGCACCCATCAGAATGTAAGGAGGTGAGTCAGCCACTGAGAATACTTTTCTCACTAGCTGATAGGCTCCTCTTTCATGCTCATTGGGTCCTAGGAACATCTGTTGTGCAATAATAAAACATTTAAGCACCAGCCATATGCTGGGATAAATAAAAGCTTCCAAAATCCTTGGGTACCAGCCAGTGGAGTCCATTAGGCCAAATGCAGCACTGACCCACCAACCTCCATCTGCCCTCAGCCAGCCCCCACCTGCCTGCCTTCTTACTTACAACCTGTCCAGGTGGGGGCGCTGCCCATCAGCTTCTCCTCAGTTTCAGTGTTGCTTTTGTTGAACTTAAGCAGCAAGGAGGATGGCCAAAACTAGAATTAGTTGGCTCTGCCTCCACCTACTGTTTCGGCTTCCAGCCATCTAGCCCACCACTCCTAGTAGGCATGACTGGCACTGGCATCATTTTTTTTAAGGTTCCTGGGCGCTTTGGAACGCTTCCAGCTTCATTACTATAAATGTGAGATTAGCTCAAGGAATTTCCCTTTCCTTCACTTTGCACTGTTTATACTTGCCCCAGTGCTCAGCAGGAGAGTGGCCACCTTTTGAAAGCTGGAAACAGGGTCACCCTCCCCACTTGTGCCTGCTTAAACAATATTTAAGAATGCATATTCTTAAATAGCTTGCCAGCTTTGCACCTGGGTTGTTTTTTTAGGAAGTATGGTATTGAGAAAATGCTTCTTCTGGGCAAACAGGTTTAAAGGCTTGTTCAGATAATAGCACAGACAAGTAGCCATAGGTTTCAAGGAACAGGTGAAAGAGGAGAAAGGAAGAGAGATGGTATGAAGGTAATACATGCACATGTGCACAACCCCTAAACAAGCAGCTGCTTAATAGCAGATTACTGTAACTACAATTAACCCCTTATCATCTAGGACTACTTGGGACTTCTAGGACAGAGAGCATGATTAGCACACCTATTAGCCCTACCCAGTGGTGGCTGGTGGCTCCATGCCAGTGGGGCAGTGTAACCCTTCAAGGAATGCTCAGATTAAATCCTAGAGCAGATTTTGCCGTATTCCATACCATACCATAAACCCAGTAGGGTTGAAATGTGGGAAGTGGAAGATGTGATCTGTGAAAGTAATTCAGGTGTGGAGAACCTTTGGCTCTCCAGCTGTTGCTGAACTACAACTCCAATCATTCCTGGCCATTGGCCATGCTTGCTGGGCAGCTGCAACAGCTGGAGGGCCAAAGGTTCCCCACATATGATGTAATTGATCTGGTCTTGGTTCTGCATGAATGTCATGCCAATTGGAACATATTTTCATTTCACAGAAGTGAGTGCCGCAGCTGAATAGGAAAGTGGTGGACTGTTAGGTGTGCATGATTAAACTTTCCTGCAGTCTTGAGTTTTCTACTTTTACTGTTCTAGAAATTAAAGGTGCAATTATATTCATATCCACTTGGGAGTAAGCCCCACTGACTAAACTGGTGCTTACACCCAAGTAAATATGCATAGGATCAGGGCTATTGCACTGCAGATATGTTTCCCCAACCTCTGTGGTTGTAGTAGGGAGTTTTTTTTAGTGTGACCTAAGAATATAAGAAGAGCCCTGCTGGATCAGACCAAACACCTATGTAGTCTAGCATCCTGTTCTCACAGTGGTCAGCCAGATGCCTGTGGAAAGGCCACAAGTAGGACCTGAATGCAAGAGCACTTTTATTGTGTCTTTTAAGTCTAGGATTCCAGCTCCTGGGGGTTGGGTCAGAGAGTCCTCCTGCTCACCTGTCAAAGTTGGTCAGGGTGGTGGTGGAAATCAAGCATCCAGCCCCCCTGTGGATCCAGTCCTCCACCACTGGTGTTTAGGCAGAGAAGAATAAACATCACTGTTGTACTTTACATTGGCTACACTTTAACACATAATGCTAAGCCATAAACCAGAACTTGGGCCATTCAGATGTTGCTGAACTTCCATCAGCCCCAGCAAGTAT
The DNA here is from genome assembly GCF_030035675.1 of Rhineura floridana. Taxonomy (NCBI): domain Eukaryota; kingdom Metazoa; phylum Chordata; class Lepidosauria; order Squamata; family Rhineuridae; genus Rhineura; species Rhineura floridana. The sequence goes on from NC_084496.1 coordinate 16,452,890, forward strand.
GACCAATTGCCAGGGATTATGGGAGTTGTAATTCAGGGAATCTGAGGAACCAAAGGTTCCCCACACTTTTCATAAATGTAGGCTTATCAAACTATCCTTTGCACCAGCCTGCTGGTGTGTACAGCCTGAGCACTCCTATTTCACTCCTCCCTCTGCATGAGTGGGTAAATAAACCACGAAGGCATACCTTAGTATTATTTCTGAACCCAGGGCTGTGTAAACTACAATAACTAGCCAGACTTAAACCATGGTCATGCTATATACATTATATATATGCATACCTTATATAATACACCCCCCTTTTATCTGTAGAGGTAACGTCTTTGAAAGCTTCCTTTATAAGGTCTTATGGCCAGCACCCATGGTAGTATGTAAAGTTAAGTATGGGAACACAGGAAACACACTGGACACTTTTATCATTCCAGCCCTGCTCCTTTTTGCTTGACTGCCTTGGCACAGACTTCCTCACAAAAAGAAAGTAGCAAACAAAAATTAAATGAATATGACTGATAGGTAGCTCTTGTAGTTACTGAACAGATAAGACATTTTTCATCAGGGAGCACATAAATACTCATATTTGAGAAATGATCAAGTTGGTTCATTTACATATAAAAGTCTTTAATGCACATAAAACATAAAAAGAGAAGTGTAGCTGGGAGAGGGACATCAGTAGTATAAAAAGATACATCCATAGCAAACGAGTAAACAACATTAATATAAATTCATTCTATTGAGTAAAGAAAACTTTTATGCTCTCCAAGACACTGACAAAATACTAAGATTGAGTTTTCTTACAAATAGCTTTAGTTAAGAAATGGAAACACTAAGGAATGTTTACTCCTGTGTCTTGGAATCTTTGCTGAAGGCACAGCAATAATTTACCGCAACAATCTGTTGTTCTGCTAAAATTTTATGACTTGAGTTCATGTCTTGAAATATAGTCTGGACATGATAAAAAAATCAATTTCTTTAATGGTTTTGTGCATGAGTGTGCAGTGTTGGTTATTAAGTTAAATCTAGGAAAACTTATTTATGGTATTTGTAAACAATTTATACCATATTTGTATTGCTTGAGGGCTCTTTTTCATGATAATTTATAGCATTGGAGTGATTCGGTTTAATGGTTTCTGTAGTAATAACGTCTGATTTTTTTATTTTAAAATATTGCAGGTGGGAACAGCCCAAATTCACACAGTAGATGTGTCTGTAACAGCAGAACATATGTTGTTATCTGTACAGCAATCTGTAAGGTCAAAGCTAGCACTGGATGTAGCACCCACCTACTGTGATCAGAGAGAGATGCAAGTTCAAAGTGAAGTACAGAATCATAGACAGGTGGGGAAATAGTGGATTTGCTTAATTTCTCCCAAAACCAGATAAACTTGACAAAGAAAAACAAAAACATGAAGTAAATGTGAAGCTCAGTCTGTGTTGCTATTGACTGTGAAAGATCTGTTTTCAGCTGCATACATACCTGTTTGTAATTTCTCTCAATATGTTGTTCATACTCATCCTCAACATGCCACTTTCAATCTAGATTGTTGATCCTACTGTCCAGATAGGTGGGTGTGGTTACTTGATATGTGTTTGAAAACCCTCCCCTTGACTAGATTACACTTTTGAAAACCCTCCCCATGTTGTCTTGGTATATGCCCATTTACGACATCATTGGGCACGTGGGGATATGCCCCCCTATGCTGGGACCACCTACATCTGTTTTCACACTTTTCAGGGGCAAAAAAATATGCAATGGATCTAGACTGTGTATGGACTACATAGAAAAAACCGAGCATTTAATCACCATTGATTCTAGAATAAAATGTCATGTGGGCATGGCTTAAAACATGAGAAATATTATCTAAATGGGTACAGATGGGACCTGCAACAAAATATGTATGCTGTCTTCTAAAAGGTGTGTTCCTGTCCAGAGTTCCAGCCAGCAAATGCTCTCCATGCAGGGCCTTACATTCCTGCCCACCCATAGTGTTGTATTTGGTTTTTTCCAAATGTCATTCAAAAAGATCTCATTTATACACATGAGATCTGCCTAGCCATTGCCTCAGCTATTGAAGTGCTATGGAATGTTATGAATATCCCAATTACTGAGAATTTTAAAAAAATGCCTTTGAATTGATGAAGTAATTGGTGGAGAGTTACAGAGAGGGATGAAGCAACCCTATAGTAAATTCTTAGACTGAAACCTTAATCTTATACATGTCTATTATTATTTCAATTTATTAGTTGCTTAACACGTAAGAAGTCTCCAAGCAACTTACAAAATTTAAAAACACAAAACGATGCTGTAAAATCAGAAAAAGAACAATGCATGACCATAAAAGCTGTACAATAAACAAACCCAACAAAACAGCATTAGAAAGAAAAATCAGCAGTAGCATCTATTTAGAAGTAAGTAGCTGTGAGATTAATAGGGTTTACTCCCAAGTAAGTGGGTATAGTATAGCAGCCCAAATATATAGATGCTGGGTGTGGGATACAGTGGCACCTAACATGAGGGGTTATGTGAGTGAATGAGAAAGGAGTGACATGGGTAGTACTACCTCTTCCCCCCCAAAATCAGCATATATTGAATATGCTTGATTTATGAGGCAACTCATAAATTCACGAATAAATAAAATCAAATTAATTTCCATCCATTTGGATTTTTTTTAATATGACTTAGTAGGAAAGTTGGTGTGGAACAATTGTTAGTGTAAATGTGTTATTCCAGTCACATAAAACAAGTAATAGTTACAGCAAAATTGGCTGTTAATAGTGCTTGTTTATACATTTACCCTCATATAAGTAACCTCAACTTTTAACATGATCAGTGGGTCAATCTGAGTTGAAAGGAATTAAAAGGACCTAGATAATCTGGTGTTTGTTTACCTTGGGTAGATGGAAAGAGTTTAATGATACATTGGCAAAAGCAAAGTGACTCAGATCATCTTATGTAACTGCCCAAAATAATGATCAAGAGTATGTGGGGAAACAAGTTAGGATTCTCTGCCTCTGCAGTAAAACCTACTGTGAAATTGCTGAGTCATGAAATTGCTGAGGCGCAGAGTCGTAAGCGGCAGTAACGCAGCTGAAGCTCTGCTCACAGCCGGAGTTCAATTCCAACAGAAGGAGGAAGTCGAATCTCCGGTAAAAGGGGTCGAGGTCCACTCAGCCTTCCATCTATCCGTGGTCGGTAAAATGAGTACCCAGCATTTGCTGGGGGGTAAAGAAAGTCCGGGGAAGGAACTGGCAATCCCACCCCATATATACGATCTGCTTAGTAAACGTCGCAAGACGTCACCCTAAGAGTCGGAAATGACTCGCACTAGAAGTGCGGGGACACCTTTACCTTTTAAGTTGCCTAGACTCAAGCAGAGCAGCAATATTAAAACTTAGGTTGCTTTGTTATGCTACACTTTTGTATATTCCTGGGAGGCAAGGGACACAGTATCATTTTAAAATAGCACCCACATATGCCAACACACCTTTGAATGAAACCTGCATGCGAGTAGAGCTGTTCTCCTTCTTATATTGGAGATATAAAAGAATATGAGAGTAGTGTTTATCTTAAACAATATAAACTCATTTTATTAAGAAAATATGTGGATAGGAAAGCCTAATCGTCTATGTCAAAGAATTGTCTCCCTGGGGTCCCTTGCCCTCAGCACCCCAAGGGGGGTTCTTTGCTTCCGAGAACAGTCCCACTTTCCTGGGTCTCTGCTTCTCAGGCAAAAACTCTCCCTCCTTTGAGAGTAATTACTCACCGTAGTACTGCCACCACCCTTCCTCCTGGTTCCTCCCTCTGAGAGAAGGGATCTCAGAGGCCTTTGTGAATACTGAAGGGATTAACCCTCATTGACAAAGGCAATCGTGTTCAACAATCAAGGACTAGATTTAGAATCTCTAGTTCCAAGCCAATACACACCACTTATAAAAAGATAGTTTATTTAAAAGTAAATGAGTTGGTATTTACAAAAGAGAGCAGCGGTTTGTTTCCTTAAAGCTAATCACCCTCAGACGTGTTACATGAAGTACATTGGCATAACAAAGGGAAGAGGTTCAATACAGACAAAGGAATACAACAAAAGTCTATCTAAGCTAAGAACCTATACTTACATCCAAGTTGCCTGGTTCCCGAAAAGGCTCCTCTCTGTCAGCTTCAGTGAGTCCAGGTAGATGGAAAAAGGGAACTAACTTGAAAAATCGTCCTTCCTTTTTTATGGAGTAACAGTCACCAAGGAGGGGGGAAAGCAAATAGTCATATTCCGCCCCTGCCAGGACCTATTCCTTTGAAGATAAGGGAGCTAGACAGCATCACCCAGGGGTCATGATCTACAACACCTCTCTTCCTGACTTCTAATCCCAGGAAGCCGATAAGGGATAACAGGTAAGGATCAGTTGCATCTCCTTGCGAGGTTGCAAATTGTCTGTCTGACACTGAGCTTTGGATCTCCCCCAGTAGGGAGTCCTAGGAACCACAGGCTCCCAGAATTCTCTGTGGTTGATCCATTTCAGCTTGACCAAAGTTAGCTATTCTTGACAGTCTACACTAGCTGAATTCAAAAGGTAGGGAAAGAGAGAATGTGAGAAGGAGGAGGAATTGGAAGTGATGATAGCCCTGAGAATATCAGTCTAACCAATCAGAGGCATGCTTAAACTTGAGGAAAGTAACAAGGAGAGAATTCAAGCAGGGGCCCTTTTAACTGACTAACCATATCTACAGTAGGGCCCCACTCATATGGCAGGTTACGTTCCGGACCCCCACTGCAAAGCGAAAACCACTGTAAAGCGGAACCCATTGAATAGAATGGTGCGTGATGCCCGAAAACCGCCGTAAAAGCAGAACAAGCGCCGTATGAGTGGGGCTTTAGTCTAATTGTGTCTAATTGAGTCTGCTGTATTAGCAAATAGCTGTAAAGCGAAGCACTGTAAAGTGGGGCCCTACTATATTGCCCCTGATGATCAATAGATTCAGAGCACACAGCAAGACAATGCATTGATTGAAGTGAAACTTCCAACAATATGTAGCACTTAAAAGACTTTCATCATAAATGTAGCCTCACGCCCTCAGTGTGGAGCAATGTTATGGGGCAGCGCACAACTCCAGGCACTAATGAGGGGGATTCATCCTCCCACCTGTGCTCCAGCTCTCAGAGGATTGTACCATAGTCCCAGGTGGTCCTGTGAGAGCTTTAGGAGGGGCAGGGACAGGCCCATACCTATAAGAGGCCTCAGCTTTCTTGCTGCCAGTCTCTTTCTTCATGTGCTGGCTTTCCCACTTGCCCTTCCTTGGTCTTAGAGTGTCACTGAGCAGTTCCTACCTGGGTTGCTGATTGATAGGGCTGGAGAGGATTTTTTCCCTCTCAATCAAATTGGATCTTAAACCAGTGGAGGCCCCTCACTAAGGACAGGTTGGGCACTGCCTACCCTAAAGCCCCAAACATATAGCCCAGTCCCTTCTCTTTTCCTTACATTCATATTCAATATAGTACCTCACATTTAGAGACATTTTGGACTTGTTTCTGTCCATCTTTTGTTCCTGCCAATCATCTTTGGATAGCACAACCGATCACAATCATTGCTACGGCCCCACCTCTGTCTCCAGAGGCAATAATAACAATAAATTCTAGCAGAAGCAGCTTAGGCAGGGCAGAGATCCCCTCAGGACCTCCATTTTGATTTTGTTTCTCACAGAATAAGCTCTAGCCAATCAGGAGGAGTCACTCAGAAATGTATTGGAAGTTCCATAGTATTAGGACAGGACTATGAAGAGCCTACCCAATGCTCAGAGGCATGCATTTAAATCTGAGCCAATCAGATACATGCATTTGCAAACTGCTTGTTGCTCTTCTGTGAGACTGAGGACCTGATCAGATGCTGGTATAATGTAGATCTGGTGGTTTTTGCAGATCCTTTAAATTTGGACCGTTTACATGATGTTTTTGCCAACGCAAGTGCATTCAGCTGCTATTGTCTTTAAATCCGGATTAAATCAATGCACTAAAACCCCAAATTTGCTTTGAAAATCCGCACCCGCTTCGGTGCGCACCTACTGTGTATTAGCTTTTCTTTGCTGTTTTTTAGATCATCCCTTACTCCGCCCCTTGTACTGCCTATGGGTGTCATCCCCACTGTCTCCCGGCTTAGTGTGAAATTGACAGAAACCCCTCCCCTTCTTGATTAGTGATGTTCCTGAGGGAGTTAACATTTAAATTGGGAGGCGACGCTACAAGGAAACAGTGATACTAATAAACGCGAACGTGTGTGAACAACGCAGCAAATTGGAAGGACGGATGTGGAGGGACGGATGTGTGTGAACCGTGGAACTCTTTCACAAAAGGAAAAGCTTCAAATTCAATATGGATTTTAGCTCCCATGTGAACCTGGCCTGAGCCACTTTCCCCTCTTTTTGCAAGCACACCTTAAAGCAGCAACCACCACATTTTTCTTTTCTTTTCTGTGACTAGTCAGCTTACCAATCTTTGAAATCAGCAATATATCACTGTGAGTTCATTGTTCAACTTCTGGGTTTATCACTGCCAAATGGAGTAAATGATCCTCAAAACATGCGTAGATGGCATGGAGGTGGGGGTGGAATCTGGTTTCTTCATAGGCTGGACTGGGCCCTGTAGGAGGGGGAGAGATGGGAAAGAACATTCTTGGTGGCAAACAACCCCTAAAAATGTTTGGCTGGCATCATAATAGTGGGTGGGGAATCTGGCTTCTTCATGGGCTGGACCTACAGTAAGGTTGGTAGTACAATGGCTTTGTAAATAAGCATTTTGGTCTCCCTGCAAATATCCCGATCCTCAAACACTCTACGCTTTATTCGGGAGAATGCATTACTCGCAGATCTCAGATGATGCTGAATTTCAGCATTGATGTCAGCTTTTACAGAGAGATGGCTGCCAAGATAAGAAAAACGATTGACATTCTCCATTGTCGCACCATTAAGCTGGATTGGTGCTACAGAAGGATTGGTTTGCACTTGCTGATGAAGCACTTTGGTTTTTTTGATGTTAAGTGACAGGCCAAGCTTTTCATATGCTTCTGTGAAGACATTTGGGATAGTTTAAAGATCTTCCTCTGAATGTGAGGAGACTACATTATCATCGACATATTGAAGTTCTATGACAGAGGTTGTAATTACCTTACTTTTTGCTTTCAGTCTACTAAGATTAAAAAGCTTTCCATCTGTTTGATATGTGATTTCCACGCCAGTGGGAAGTTTCCCCTCAACAAGGTGTAGAATCATGGCGATGAAAGTAGCAAATAAGGTCGGAACAATGACACATCCCTGTTTGACGCCTGATCCCACTTTGAATGGATCACTTTGAGAGCCATTGTTATCCAAAAGTGTTGCCGTCATGTTGTCATGGAGGAGTCGCAAAATATTCACAAATTAATCAGGGCATCCAATTTTCAGAAGGCTGGTCCAGGGAGCAGTTCGATTTACAGTATCAAAGGCCTTAGTCAGATCAATAAATGCCATATACAGAGGTTGGTTTTGCTCCCTACATTTTTCTTGAAGCTGTCGTGCAGTGAAGATCATGTCCACTGTCCCCCTGAAAGGGCAGAAACCATTTTGGGATTCAGGGAGGATGTCTTCTGAGATAGGTAGGAGGTGATTTGCGAGGATCCTTGCAAGGATTTTACCTGCGGTAGCTAGAATAGACATTCCTTGGTAGTTCCCAAAATCTGTTCTATCACCCTTCTTGAAAAGAGTGATAATTATGGCATCCCTAAAGTCTTCCAGGATCTCCTCCCTCATCCAGATTTTTTCCATGAGCTTATGAAGTTGTTGTGTAAGTTCAGGCCCACCTTCTTTAAAGACTTCAGCAGGAATCCCATCAGGTCCACTAGCTTTATTATTCTTCATTTGATTAATGGCTTTACTGACTTCATCCAAATTAGGGGATACTGCAAGCTCATCTCTAAGTTGTTGTTGCAGGATTTGCCAGAAGACCTCATCAGCCACAATAGAGTTACGATTAAGGAGGTCGTGGTAATACTCTTTCCAACACAGGTCAATAGACTCTTTGTCCTTTAAAAGTTTGGTACCATCTATTGAACGTAAGGGATTTGTACCATAATTTGTTGGTCCGTAGATGGCCTTTGTGGCATTAAAAAAGCCCCGTGCATCATGAGCATCTGCAAAATGCTGGATTTCTTCAGCTTTCTTTATCCACCAGGCGTTCTTAAGTTCTCTAGTTCTTCTTTGGACCTCAGCCTTTGCGCTGGCATAGATTTTTTTCTTAGCAGCACAGTTAATGTCTTTTTGCCATATCTGGAAGGCTTTCCTTTTCTTGTCAATAATATGTTCAATCTCACTATCACTCTCATCAAACCAGTCCTGATGTTTCTTAGTTTGGTGTCCAATAGTTTGTTCACATGCTGCAATAATGGAAGTCTTCAGTTTAATCCAGTGTTCCTCAACGTTTTCAGGGAGTTCCGTAGGTAGATGTTTCTTGAGAGTTGTTTGAAAGCAAGCTCACTTAATAGGATCTTGAAGGGCGTGGATGTTCATTTTACACCTTAGTTTCCTTCCTTGGAGCCTACGTTGAGGAACAATATTAATGGCCATAGTGGATTGAATTAGTTGGTGATCTGTCCAGCAGTCATCGGCACTCGTCATGGCCCTGGTGAGGAGTACATCACAATGATCTCTGGCATGGACAACTACATAATCCAGGAGCTGCCAGTGTTTCGACCAAGGGTGCTTCCATGATGTTTTAAATTTATCTTTCTGGCAAAAGAGTGTGTTTGCAATAACAAGATTATGCTCTGCACATTTAGTCAGAAGTAGAATTCCATTCAGGTTGCTATTGCCAACTCCTTCTTTCCCAATGGTTTCTGGACATAAATGAAAATCACACTCAACTCTTGCATTGAAGTCGCCCAGGAGGATAATTTTATCCTCCTTAGGTATCTCTGATAAGATGGTGTCCAGCTGGGTATAAAAAATTTCCTTGATGTCTTCATCAGCATCTAATGTTGGTGCATAAGCACTTAGAACAGTTGCCTGCTGGTTTTTGGTGAGTTTTAATTGGAAAGTTGAGAGTCATTCATTAATGCCAGTAGGAACTTCTGACAAGAGCTTCACAAGATCATTGTTAATAGCAAAGCCTACTCCATGTATTTGTCATTCTTGTTCAGGCAGTCCTTTCCAGAAGAAGGTGTAACCTTTTTCTTCCTTCAATTGTCCCTCTCCTGCTCTTCGAGATTCTTGGAGTGCTGCTATGTCAATATTAAAACATCTCAACTCCCTCGCAATGATGGCAGTCCTGCGTTCAGGACATTCACAATCTGTATTGTCCAGCAATGTCCATATATTCCATGTTCCAAAGTTCATTTGTCTTTTGCGACAGCTAAGTGGTGACCCCACTGGACACAGTGATCCAGTCAGATAGAGAGATGAGGCAGACTATGTTTAGGGCATCTTTTCTAGCCCCCTCCCCATATGACCCCCTTTAGGATGCACACCTTAACATGGTGAGGGGGTTTGAGAGTGTTGAAGAAGCTGAGAGCAATGCCGTCAGGAGACCAAGAGGCTAGACTCCTAGCAGGGGCACCCATGGCGTAATGGTCAAAGCTGAGACACCAGACTAAGATGCATTCAAACTCAGAGGAAGGCAGTGGTAAACCACCTCTGAATACCTCTTACCACAAAACCCCTATGAACAGAGTATCCAAAATGCAACATGAGATAGTGCTGGTAGATGAGACCCCCAGGTCAGAAGGCACTCACCGAGCTACTGAGGAAGAACAAAGGACAAGTATGAGTAGCGCTGTGACTAATGACACAGCTGGGTCAAAGCCGAAAGGAAGCCCAGAGGCTGATGTACACAGGTGCAAAAGGAGAGTTCGGAGTTGTACGATGCACACAATAGGAACATGGAATGTGAGAAGCATGAACCAGGGAAAGTTAGAAATTGTCAAGCAAGAAATGGAATGTATCAACATTACAATACTTGGCGTGAGTGAATTAAAATGGACGGGAATGGGACATTTTCAATCAGGCAACTACAAAATATTTTATGCAGGAAATGAGAAATCAAGAAGAAACGGGGTTGCTTTAATAGTGAGAAATGATGTAGCAAAAGCAATTAGGAGCTACAACGCAAGGTCTGAGCGAGTGATATCAATGAGATTAAATGGGAAACCTATTAACATAACCATCATCTAAGGCTACACTCCAACATCAAATGCAGAAGAAGAAGAATTGGAGAGATTTGACGCAGAAGTACAGGAGGAAATTGATCACACACCAAAACAAGATATGATGATAATCATGGGGGATTGGAATGCAAAAGTAGGGAATAGAGAAGAACTAGGAATTGTGGGGAAATGGGGCTTAGGAAACAGAAATGAAGCAGAAGAAAAACTTATTGAATTCTGTGAAGCCAATGATTTGTTTCTTGCCAACACATTTTTTGAGCAACCAAAAAGACGACTGTACACGTGGACATCACCAAATGGTCAATATAGGAATCAAATTGATTATATAATTGGAAACAGAAGATGGAGAAGTTCCATACTTTCTGCAAAAACAAGACCAGGAGCAGACTGCGGTATAGATCATGAACTGATCGTATCGAAAATCAGAGTAAAGCCAAAGAAGAACAACTAAGCACTCATAATGCCAAAATACAATTTAAATAACATCTCAGAAGCATATAAAGATCAAATAAGGAACAGGTTTGAGGCTTTAAACTTAGTTGACAGAGAACCAGAAGAACTATGGACTGAAGTCAGGGACATTATCAGGGAAGAATGCAAAAAGACAATACCTCTACTTAAAAAGAGAGAAAGACCTCAATGGATGACTGAAGAAACTCTTAAAATGGTTAAAGAGAGAAGGAAAGCAAAAGCAAAAGGAGATAGAAACATGGTCAGAACCCTAAATGCAACAATACAGCAACTAGTATGTAGGGACAAAGAGAACTATTACAATAGTTATTGTATAGGAATAGAAAAGGACAACAAAAAGGGTAGAACAAGAGCCTTATTCCAAAAGATTGGAGAAATGAAAGGGAAATTTAAACCACGAGTAGGGATGTTGAATAATCAACAGAGGAACACACTGACTGACCGAGATGAAATAAAAGGAAGATGGAAGCAATACACTGAAGAACTCTATAAAAGAGATGCAAGGATGACAGATTCATTCATGGAGGAACCATATGATGAAGAACGAGAAATTTTAGAATGTGAGGTGAAAGCTGCTCTTAAAATTCTTGGAAGAAACAAATCACCAGGAACAGATGGCATACCAGTAGAGTTGCTACAAGCTACTGAGACTGAATGTGTCCACATTTTGACAAAAATCTGTCAAGAAATATGGAAAACTAAACAATGTCCCACAGACTGGAAGTGTTCAATATATATCCCAATTCCAAAGAAAGGGGATTCCAGAGAATGCAGTAATTACCAAACTATTGCGTTAATATCCCATACAAGTAAAGTAATGCTCAAGAGTCTACAACAAAGGCTCTTACCATATATGGAGCGAGAAATGCCAAATGTCCAAGCTGGATTTAGAAAAGGAAGAGGCACCAGAGATCATATTGCAAACATACATTGGATAATGGAACGGAGCAAGGAATTTCAGAAGAAAATCACCCTGTGCTTTATAGACTACAGCAAAGCCTTTGATTGTGTAGATCATGAAAAACTCTGCTTTAAAAGAAATGGGGGTGCCACAGCATCTGATTGTCCTGATGCGCAACCTATACTCTGCACAAGAGGCTATTGTAAGGACAGAATATGGAGAAACCAATTGGTTCCCAATAGACAACGGTGTGAGACGGGTGTATTTTATTACCCTATTTATTTAATCTGTACGCAGAACATATCATACGGAAAGCAGGATTGGACCAAGATGAAGGAGGTGTGAAAATTGGAGGGAGAAACATCAATAATTTAAGATAGGCAGACGACACCATACTACTAGCAGAAACCAGTAATGATTTGAAACAAATGCTGATGAAAGTTAAAGAGGAAAGCACAAAAGCAGGACTACAGCTGAACATCAAAAAGACTAAAGTAATGACAACAGAAGATTTATGCAACTTTAAAGTTGGCAATGAGGACATTGAAATTGTCAAGGATTATCAATACCTTGGCACAATCATTAACCAAAATGGAGACAACAATCAAGAAATCAGAAGAAGGCTAGGACTGGGGAAGGCAGCTATGAGAGAACTAGAAAAAGTCCTCAAATGTAAAGATGTATCACTGAACACTAAAGTCAGGCTCATTCAGACCATGGTATTCCCGATCTCTATGTATGAATGTGAAAGTTGGACAGTGAAAAAAACGGATAAGGGAAAAATCAACTCATTTGAAATGTGGTGTTGGAGAAGAGCGTTGCGGATACCATGGACTGCGAAAAAGACAGATAATTGGGTGTTAGAACAAATTAAAGCAGAACTATCACTAGAAGCTAAAATGATGAAGCTGAGGTTATCATACTTTGGACACATAATGAGAAGACATGATTTATTAGAAAAGATAATAATGCTGGGAAAAACAGCAGGGAATAGAAAAAGAGGAAGTCCAAACAAGAGATGGATTGATTCCATAAAGGAAGCCACAGACCTGAACTTATAAGATCTGAACAGGGTAGTTCATGACAGGTGCTCTTGGAGGTCACTGATTTATAGGGTCGCCATAAGTCGTAGTCGACTTGGAGGCACATAACAACAACAACAACCTCATATGGAGTGAGCAGAGTGGATCCTGAATAGGACAGTTCAGTCATGGATATAGCTGCCAAACTACTCAACTGCCTCGGTCCTTGAGCCAGGACGACTGAGTCTGTATCCACCGCCCATGTGCCAGTCCATGACTAGGGGCTTCTGGATTTCACAGTCCTGCCCCCATTGTCATTCGCCGATCGCCATGGGACTTTTGGTTTGGTTTGGTTTGGTTGGAAGATGCCTGTGCGTGACTTCCTGGAAGGATTGCTCCGCCTGTGGCTGCCTCTGAGATGAGCTCTGTCTCAGAGGAAGCTTTTTTCAGTTTAAAATCAGTCAAAAGGGAACTTTGACTGGTATAAATGTTCTCCCAGGCAAGCGTGAACCGAAGATTATCCACAGAAACTTCGTTAGGCTGTCGGTGGCTGGAATCGATCAGGAATTCCTTGGGAAAAGAAGGCATACCTAGCAGCCGAGGACGGAGTTAGGACTTCCAGCAAGCTGGGCTGAAAAAAGCGAGACTTTTTTCTTTTAAACGATCCACAACTGGCGAGCTTTCTTCTGTCTAATCTTATCATTTGGCTTAAATTATTACAGTAAAAGAGATTTGTTTAAGAATCAGAAATCAAGATACCTGGGTGAGTTACACTTCTCTCTTTTATACAAGGAATTAAGGAGGAGGAAAGAAAATTTAAAAAGCTTATCTTATTTTTTATGGCAAAAAGCTGGCCTGAATTTGGAAACTATAAAGATTAAAACGGATGAGGGGCAACTTACCCGAAGAGAAAATCTGATCTAGATGATTATTTGATTGATATATGTCTGGGACTACTTTTTCTTGGACTACTTTGTTTAGATGAATCTGCTGTTTGTGTATGTTACTAATTGTTCGGCGCTGTGAACCAAATTTGTTTTGCATTCTTGGACGTGCGGGGGATAAGAACTGTGCTGGCCAGATGATGTCAACAGGCCTGGAATATTAACTCCCTTATTGCTGGAAAAAGAAGCAAATTACTCTTTGCTTGGGAATTGTGGCTATATTGGAAATTTGAAGGGTTTTTTCTTCAACTTTAAGAATGACAATCAAAGAAGTGGCAGAGACCCTGGATGTATCCCTGGAAGGGTTTTCCCCTCTGGATATGTTTCAGAAGATAATGGATGAGATTAAGATAACGAAACAAGAACTGGGACAGAGTAGACAAGAGATGGCAACTGAATTTGGTAAAGTGAAACAGGAGCTGAAAGAAATAAAGGATTATATGAGAAAAGAAGCAGATGGACAAGCAATAGAAGATAAAAAAGAAATTAAAGGGAAGAAGCAAATTCTGGAGATTGGATCAGATATATCAAATGTGGAATTGGAAAAAGATTTGGACTTTATGGCAAAAACTGGAGATTGGAACAGATATATCAAGTGTGGAACTGGAAAAATATTTGGAGTTTGTGGATCCTGGAGATAAAGATTACTGCTTGGAATTCGGCGTTGTCCCTGGAGAAATTGATGAAGATATCAGAGATAAAGTTATCAATGCTTCGATGGAATTTCTGGACTGGAATGATTTGATGGAACTTGAAAAAGAGAAAATTTATAGAATTAATTCCAGATATGTGACAATGGAAAAACTCTCAAGAGATGTGCTAGTGCATTTCGTAAAAAAGAGGAACAGAGATATGACTTTACAACAATATTTCAGCAACACATTCAGAATTGACGGCAAGGAAATATTTGTGATGAAGGAAATTCCCATCAGACTCTTACTATATGACTATGACTATGACAGCAAGATTATTGTGGGTGCAAGGGTGGAAGTTGGAAGATGGAATTAACACTGATAATGGAAAAATGGCTATTGAAATTACTGGACCTAGCAGACTTGATGAGATGGATTAATTGACATGTTTATTTGGAGAAAAATCGATGGATATATTTCTCAAGGAGTGGAAACCTCTCTTTGACTTTTTGCGGAAAGAATAAAGTGATGTTAATGAGATTTGATGATTAATTAAGATAACTACTGGAGGAAAGTGATTTTGTAATATATTAAGAGACAGGTTTGTTATATGTCATAGACCTATAACTGATCTGCGACAAATCGGAAGTCAACATTTTATTTTATTGTTTAATCTGTTTCTTTTTTGTTTTGTTTTGTTTTGTGTTTGAAAATTTGAATAAAATTAATGATAAAAAAAAAAGATGCCTGTGCATGAATTTGTTATATGTGGGGAGATTGGCGCACGACGATCAACACACAATCTTGACAGAAAAAGGCTTTGATCCAATGGCATGGATACCACGACAATTGGAAGTCTTTTATCTGTTGCAGCCTTCATCCACCTTCACAGCTGTTGTAACATACACATTCTTATCCTCTGCCTGTTCTGCCGTTGAAGACTTTCTTGGATTGTTCTTTGTCTGGTTCCTTTCCCTTGACCTTACTGCCGTGGGTGACCCTGCTGGGAGTACATGGCTCCCGATGGCATCGTTCACAGGCTTCATTGGAACATGCAAGCCCACTCACCACTGCAAGGTGACAATCCATGTGTGTGTGTGTATTTTATGTATTTTAATTCTATTTTATGTATTGTAATTTAATGTTTTTGTGATTTTACTGTTTACAATTTTATTATGTATGTGTTTGATTTAATTTTTGTAAGCCGCCCTGAGTGCCCTATTACAAGGTGGAAGGGTGGGATAGAAATATTTTAAAATAAATAAATAAATAAAATACTCGCTTTTCTTTCACCATAGAATCCCAAGGTAGCATACCGGTGGTTCCCAGAGGGTCTTCCATCCAGGCACTGTCCACACCCAGACCTGCATAGCTTCAGCAAGCTGATGGCATCATGTGCCCTCAGACCATAGCCTGGCAAACATACACACATTTGCATGCAATTTTGCCTAATATACACATTTTTATATATTATTTTCATTAATATATGCATTTATATGTACACTTTACACTACTTTAGGCATTTTTGTCTACGTTACTTGGCTGGAGAACTGCACTGCAAAATTAAGAAGGGTGAATTTAAATGGAAGGCTGACTTTTGCCTTGCATTTTGTTTCAGGAAGTGCAAATTAAGTAAGTCTGCCTTTAAATGTGAACTGAATTGGATTTCTTCACTATATCTATGGACAACATATAGAAGCACCCCCAAAATGCATGTCATGCCTATGGAAGGTTGAGGAATTCTCTTGCTATGAATTCTGATGCAACTGGCCAGCTTTGCACTTCCCAGACCAACATGGGGATTAGAACACATTATTATCCTTCAGACTGCCCACTTTTCTGAATTTTGTGATAATTCACAGCTCAAAAATGTATTACAAAAGCATTAAAATGTTTATTTTAGGACAAAATACATTTTGAAGTACATTCTGAAGTTACCAGGTCAGAAACATCCCAAACCCTGAGATTTCAGGGCTGGGCCCTAGTGATGTCACAGGGCTGGGCCCTAGTGATGTCATTAAGCATGATACATTAAGCATCAATCACAGTTGCTTGGAGCAAACACATTTCCTGCACGGAGCAGGAGTTGGACTCAATGATTCATTTCTCTGATTGGAAATTAAGATAGAAATCTTAGCTAAAAGATGGTGTTGCCAGTCCAACTGAAGTGACGGCATCATTCCTTCTCACCTGCTTAGGGAGTCTGGGTAGGGAACATTTAATCTAGCCTTCTTGCTTCTGGCAAGATGCTTTTATATGCCCCCAGGCCAATCACCAGAAGGCCACTGTAAGAAGAAGGAAGCCTAGTGTTGTGGTGATTTTAGATAGGAGCATTTAGGAATAAAGATGGATGCCCCTGAAGGCTGCAATTCTAAACACATTTAATAAGGCACTAAGCCCCACAGAACTCGACAGGACTTACTTTTTAGTATATATAGTTAGGATTGCATTGTAGGTAAGGCTTGACTAGAGATCCTTTGCAAATATATCCATATCCAAGCAGGGTTAGCAACCCCTTACCTGGAATGCCCTGCCCCTGTCTTTTAATATGGCTACTCCAAACCTTTTTACAAATTTGACTCTTCACAAAGAGGTTTGAGAAATGAGTAAGATTAAGAAAATTCTCTACCCTTTTCTGCCCACCCCATGGTCTGCTATAAACTCATTTTGACAGCCAACCCAATTCCAGTGAGTAATAATTGACAGAGAGAAAACGCACATGGTTTGGTCTACCTTCACAGGCAGTAGCTTGGGAACAACAGCAATTGCAGACACACTGCCCAGTATGTGAATTTCCCTTTACCGCTATTGGGCAAGAAAGAAACTGTCATGCAAACAACAAGGTACATCATCAGTGGGTTTAAGGAGGTTGAGCTGAGCGCATGAAACCACTGTTGTTGCTTCTGTGGATGAAAGGGAGTGAGGATAAAGGTAAATGAAATACTTGCTGGTCATGGACCGAAATAAGCATTCAAGAAGTAAATGAAATACAAATAGAAAAAGAAAAACAAAAGTCAGTAATGATTTCCTAAATACAGTACCGTACCAACCACAACAAGATTCCTATGAGTAAAGCAGAAAACTCAGCATCCCACAACCAGTCAGGATTCCTAACCAAAAACTAAAACTAAAAAAATCTTGCCAGTCAGCCAGGACCACAGAAATCCCTATGCAGCACAACCTGACCCAGGGTCTGCAGTTAGTACAGAATGCTGTGGCACGATTGTTGACAAGAGTGAGACCCTATCAGAACATAATACCTCTGCTGTGAAATCTGCACTGTTTGCCAATTTGCTACCAGGCCGAGTTCAAGGTGTGCTTTCCATGTTACGGGTGCCACATAGTACTTGCTCTGCTCTTATAAGAAATCACTCCTTTAGTGTGGCAGCACCTGTGCTTTGGATCTCCCTGCCTATTGACTAGCAGGTGCCTTCATTGTACTCTTTTTGGCACCTGCTAAAATATTTTTGTTTAGACAAGCCTACCCAGGCATGTAGAAGCTATTATGTTTTTATTTATTTTACCTCGTTGTTGATTTTATTATCTTGAATATTTTTAAATACCTGTCTTTTAACTGTTTTTGCCAATAAACTTTTTGTTTTAATTCTTTCTGTAAACTGCTTTGAGATTTTTTACAATAAAGTGGTGTATAAATAAAGTTGTAAATAAAGTACATAAATAAATGTTAGAGGCACTGTGACCCTTTGGTCTCTTTCCTCTTTTAGGAACAAAGGAATCTGCCTTATACTGACTGAGGTCATTTGGCATCATCTAACTGAGTACTGGTGACATGGACTAGCATTGGCTATCCAGGCTTCCAGGCAACAGCACAATCCTAACCATGTCTACTCAAAAGTAGGTCCTATTGAATTCAGTGGGGTTTACTCCTGGTATGTGGGATTAGCATTGCAGCTTTACTCCCAGAAAAGCGAGTATATAATTAAAGCTTCATATTGGGAAGGTTGTCAAAACACTGCCCTCTTCAACAGCCCAAGAAAATTGACTCCTGCACACAAGAGAGAAAAAGGGTTTTGCTGCTACTAAAAGCTGTAAACTACGCAGTTTGAGATGTTCAGGCAAGTAGGAAAAAACAAACATTTTCTGAATTTGCAGCGGGTTCTATTTATTGCCTGGAGGTCAACAAATCCCTTGTCAATCACAATTATTACCATCTGTCAATTATTACTCACTGGTATTGGGTTAGCTGTCAAAGTGAGTTTATAGCAGCCTACGGGGTAGGCAGGAAAAAGGTAGAGAATTCTCACTTATTTCTCAAACCTCTTTGTGCAGCGTAGGGTCAAATCTGTAAAGACGTTTGGAGCAGCCATGTTAAAAGGCAGGGGCAGGGCATTTTAGACGGGATTGCTAACCCTATTTGGATATAGGCATATTTGCAGAGGATCCCTAGTCAAGTTTCACTAATGGCACAATCCAAACCATATCTACTCAGAAGTATATCCTATTGAGTTCTATGGGGCTTAGTCCCTTAGTGTGTTTAGAAGTGTTCTTTACTCCTAAGTGCTCCCATCTAACATCTCCACAACACTAGGCTCCTATCTTCCTACAATGGCCTTCTGGTGATCGGTCTGGCACTTAAACCCTTCTTGTCAGAAGCAAGTAAACTAGATTAAATGTTCCCTATCCAGGCTCCCTAAGCAGGTGAGCAGGAAAAACCCCATCACTTCAGCTGGACCTAGGAACATTATCTTTTAGCTAAGATTTGTATCTTAATTTCCAATCAGAGAAATGTTTTTGTTTGAATGGTATGCTCTAAGAAACTGTGGTTGATGCTTAATGTATCATGCTTAATGACACCACTAGGGCCCACCCTGTGACATCACTAGGGCCTGCCACTGAAATCTCAGGGTTTGGGATGCTTCTGACCTTGCAACCCTAATAATATGCTATTTTTGCAAGTAATTAAAAAACCCTGCATGTACACTTTTATTATAATCATAACTGAAATTGTTTATTGGGGACATTGTATGCGTGACAGTTTGTGACAACGTCTTAGAAGGACAACACTGTAGGTCTACTCATGGCATAAATAAGTCATAAATTTGCTCCCAGGGCTTTTTGCTGGGGTATTTTTGGACCCCATTGGTTTTTTATTTCACAAAAGAAAATGGTCTACTTATGTGTAAATTACATAATGAACTGTGCACCTGCGGTTCAAAAATATATGAGTGAAAGTAACATACAAAAATACATTATATCTAGAAAAATTGCTTGCAAAAATGTGTGCATTAGTCAAAACTGCATGCAAAAATGTTATTTATTAAGAGAAAATCACACTAAAATACTGAAGAATTTTCATTAGGATTTTAAAAAAAACAACAATTCAAATTGCTGCAGAAAAGTGGAGAACTGAATTTGAAAAAATGAGAAACTGAGAGAACTGAATGTGACAGAACCTTCCATTCAGAGTAGACCCACTGAAATTAATGAATCTTAGTTGTGCCTATTAACTTCAATGGGTGTACTCTAAGTAGGACTAGCATTGAATACCATCCAAAATATGCATTTAGAACATCCTTATATACAACTTTTCATGCAAATTTTGAAAAATGCAGATAAATGCAGAAACTCTGTTATCTGCAAGGACCACTAGATGGCGAGCAAGCTCTGCAGAACAGAAGCAAACCCTATTGCTTTGAATGCCTTTGATGCACAAGGTGTCTATTCAAAGCAATTTGGAGTCATTACTACATACAGCAAACATAGAGGCAGTGGCCATTAAGTTACTTTCACACCACTTTTGACTCCTCATCGCATGCTTTTGGCTTGCAGCAAAGCACACTGAGGATAATTAAAGGCTGAGTTTGAGGCTCATTAAAGGTTGGTACTAGGGATTAGCTCTAAATCCTGATGATGAAAGGGATATATTTTGGAATCTATACATTATGCATCCATCCTGATTTTACATATAAGCTTACATGAGTGATCTAGTCATTGAACAGTGTGACATATAAGAGGATTTATGGAAGACATCATGGGAATGATGGGAACAGGGATAGTCATATCCCAAAACATCCTGTTCAGGGATGTTGTAACATCAGCTATGATTAGTCTCCCACATTGCACTGCTGTGAAAGTTAGAAGGTGTAGTCTGAAATGGAGTATTGGGTTATGGAATTGTAATTATTATTTTTAAAGAAGTTTTCAGAGGTTTGAACTGTGGTCTCAGAATGTTGTTGAGGGAGTTAAAGGAAATGCCTAATAGCACAATTCTAAACTAATTGATTTCAATGGATCTTATTTCCTACCAAGGATGCTTAAGAATGCATTCCAATTTCTTAAAAAAAGCAATGATATTGCTTTGTTCTCTGTGGCAGCCATGCCCTCTGCTCCTTAATTCTGTGCATAGTGGCATTTCACAGTTTCTCAGTGGAATATGAAAGAAACTTTCTACATGCTCAAAGGTACTTTTTATTATTATATTATGTGACTATTCATTTCTGAAAAGCATGAGTGGGGAACCTGTATCCCTCTCAATGTTGTTGGATTAGAGCTCCCATCATCCCCAACTCATTGGCCATGAGATTGGTCCGGAAGCTATAGTTGGTGCAAAATGCAATGGTGTGACTGTTCGCTAGGGCAGGATATTGCCAACATGGCACCCCTCTGCTGAAATAATTGCACTGGCTACCCATTAGCTACTTTGAACTTAGGATCAAGGTGCTGATTTTGGTATATAAATCCCCATATAGCTTACGACCAGGCTACCTGAAAGCTTGAATTACCCTTTATATACCAAATTGGTCACTGTGCTCTTCAGGTGAGGGCCTTCTGCAGATATCATCTTATCAGGATGTCCGCTTCATACAACATAGGAAGTGGGCCTTTAGTGTTGTGGCATCTACCCTTTGGAATTCAGTCCCTTTAAATAGCAGACAGTCTCTGTTGTCTTTTTGATGCCTACTGAAGACCTTCCTCTTTCAACAAGTCTTTTGAGTTGTAATTTTTATAAAAGATTTGTAAATATGTTTTGTTTTATAGATGTTTTTAATGTTTTATTATCTGTTTGGCACCCTCGGCTTCTTTTGGGAGTCATGATGGGATAGCAATTTAATAAATTAATTAATAGATAATGAGTTGGCCTACAATCTGGTGGCACTGTGCTAAGGAAACCAATGGAAACTTTTTGGATTATTGTACCCTTGGGAGGGCTTGTCATTGATCAAAGAAATCTTTGTCAATTAACCAGATTAGTTTTAATTGATTAATCATTCAATAGACTCTATATGACAAAAACAATAGTTTTGAAGAAGACCCCCCACTTTGCGGGGGTTGAGCATGCCCACATCACAGCAGACAACATTTTAGAAGAGGCACCCTTTCTTATGTGAAAGTAAAGGGAGTATTTCTCCTCCAAGATGCTGTTTGTCATCGGCAGCTTTGACAATATTAAAAATAATTAAGTTTTAAAATATGGCCCGATTAATTGAGGATGCCTTTTTAGTACTTGTTTAGTTTATTTGAGTCAGTGTAGTGTAGTGGTTAAGGTGTTAGACTATGACTTGGAAGACCAGGGTTCAAATCCCCACACAGCCATGAAGCTCACCTTGGGCCAGTCACTGCCTCTCAGCCTCAAAGGAAGCAGGGCTGGCCCCAGACATGCCGGGGCCCTTGGGCACCAGCTTGCCCTGGGTCCTGGCACGCATGTGCGCATGCACACATACATGTGTGCGTGCACCCAGGGTCAGCCCCAGACACACTGGAGCCCTTGGGCAAAAGCCTGCCCCAGGTCCCAGCACTCCCCTTCCATGACTCGTGCAAGGCGAGAGCTTCGGGACTCCATCATTCCCTTCCTTAACTTACCTTGTTCTGTGGTTGCGCAAGCAGCAGTGCCCTTAAGAAAGATGGCGGCTGAGGTTTCCCTAAGGAGCTGAAGCCTCTGCTGCCATCTTGGTTCATGGCAGGGATGCGAGTGCACAGCAGTCCATCTAGTTCAGTATTATCCACACTGACTGGCAGCAGCTCTCCAGGGTTTTGGGCAGGATTGGCGCACGGGGATCTAGATCAGGGAGAGGAGTCAAATGAGGAAGATGTGCATTGGAGGAGGGGGGACTCTGTCAGCCCACAGACTTCTTCGGCCGGCACCCCGATTGAGGCAGGTCCAGCCCCACCTGAGCCATTGGGAAGTGACCCTTTGCGTGCGCCAACCCTGCCCGCCCTGGAATCCCCGCCTGGCACTTCAAATGCTTCCCCACCAACCTGCTTCCTGCCTCCTGAGGTTGCACCGTCACCTAGTGAAGCCTCGCTTTTGGATGGGCAGTTGGAGGCTCGTCCCCCCTTGCCATGTGCTAGAAGGCACGAGAAGAGGGACTTTCAGAGGGTGAAACTCCAGCGGAGCCATTGGTTATATGCGAAGACCTTCCCTACGTAAGCAAGTGCCCTCCCAGACTCTAGTGCTGAGTCAACTCTCCCCACTTGCTGCAGAGACTGTTTAGGTAGGCTAGTTAGGGAAAGTAGAGTAGACAGGTTTATGAAGCGCACCACTTTGGATGTAACCATCACACTAATAAAACAAGAATTAGAACAAACCTTGCCTCCATCTGGTTTCTCCGACTGGGCAGGACAGCTTGACTCAGCCACCACCTCCCTTCACTGATGCTCCCATGACCGAAACCATGGAGGCCAGCAGTGGCACCAAAGGGGGACTTCAGAGAACCATCAAAGCCTTGTACAGTAGGGCCCCGCTCATACAGCAGGTTACGTTCCGGACCCCCGCTGTAAAGCGAAAACTGCTGTAAAGTGGATCCCATTGACTTACATTGACCAAAATGGCGCCCTGCGACAAAAAACCACCGTAAAAGTGGAACAAGCACTGTAAAGCACGGCCTTTCTACAATTCACAACCGCTGTATTAGCGGAATGCTGTAAAGTGAAGCGCTGTAAAATGGGGCCCTACTGTATACCAAAGTCCAGAATCTCCATGCAGAAACCCAGAATCTCCAACTTGAGAATCAAAACCTTCAAGCCTTGTTTAATCAAGCTGCCCAAAGAGGCGTGGCACCAGTGGCCGCGCCACCCATCTGAGTTAAAGCACCAGTGGGACTACCTCCTTGCTATGGTGGCCAGAGTGACCAGTTCACCATGTTCCTTGCCCAGTGTGAACTGTACATACGTGCATGACAAGCCGAGTTTCCGAATGATGTTGTGAAGGTGGCATTTATCAACAGCCTCTTGGAAGGGGAAGTGGCCAAATGGGCTACCCTGTTTTTGGTGAGGAACGATCCTGTCCTGATTCAATATACCGCCTTCATCACTGCCATGACCAAGATGTTTTGTGACCCTCAGCATAAAGAGACAGCATCCCAATAGCTAGGAGCCCTGAAACAGGGGAAAGGCTCCATGGGGACTTATACTAACACGTTTTGCATCCTAGCTCAGGAGGTGGATTACAATGACCCTGCACTGATGTACTTCTACCGGAATGGACTTAGCGCAGAGGTGCTGGATGAATTGGTGTGCACCTCCCCACTTGGCAGCCTGACAGAGCTGATCCAGTTATGCCTGCAGATAGACAGCCGGATTGAAGGTTGCCACTTGGAGTGCAGGGCGGAAATTCCGCTTTCCCAGGCTCTCACACCTCTCCCCCGTGCCCATTTCCCACCTGGTGTGGGAACTTCAACTTCATCAGGGGTGGAGCCCATGCATATCGGAGGGCCTAGACCATGCCTGTTGGAGGAGGAGAAGGAGAAGCACAGGAGGGAGGGGTTGTGTTTGTACTGCAAGAAAGGTGGGCACCTGGCCCGAGGATGGCCCTCCAAAGCAGAAAGAACTCTGGTGCAGGAAAACTCCAAATCCCAGCTCTCGTAGAGGCCAAAGAGTTGGGAGCGAAGTAGACACCACAGCCTTGCCAGCAGCCCCTCTCATTGCAGCCCACCCTTCACCTGCCGGTACGGTTGCCTTCAGGGCAAAGTCTCCAGGTCAGCGCCATGATCGACAGTGGGAACTCCTCAAATTTTATGGACTGGTGTTTTGCCCAGGAACATGGTGTGCCCCCTCAGATGCTCGAGAAGCCCTTGTCTGTCGAGATCATTGATGGATGGTCCTTAAAGTCAGGAACTGTTACCAGGGCAACAGAGACGATGGGAATGGAAATCCCAGGATATGTGGAGAGACTGTTATTATACGTGGCATCCCTGCCCTTCTTCCCAGTGGTGTTGGGAATGTCCTTGTTGGTTCAGCACAACCCCACGAAGTGCTGGTGGTGGTTACCTCAGGGCATTGCCATCAGCGCTGCCAACCACAGAAGAAGACTCCCCGAGACGTTGTGGCAGCAGTTGCACTGTAGGCGGGAGTCGTCTTGCCGGACAAGTATGAGGAGTACCAGGATGTGTTTGACAAAAAAGAAGCTGATCAGTTGCCCGCCTACCGACCCTACAACTCTGCCATAAATCTGATGCTGGGGCACACATCTCTTCAGGGTGGATCTACTCCTTGTCGAAACCAGAGTTGGTGGCACTAAGGGAATTCCTGGAAACCAATCTCAAGAGGGGATTCATTCAGCCATCCCAGTCCCCGACTGAGGCCCCTTTGCTGTTCATTAAAAAGAAGAGTGGGGAGCTACGCCTGTGTAATGTTTACTGAGAGTTGAACAAGATCACCATTCCCAACCGCTACCCCTTGCCACTCATCACGGAGATGCTGGAGCAATTGCAGTTGGCCAAGATTTATACCAAGCTGGATTTGAGGGGGGCTTACAATCTGGTATGAATCAAGGAGGGGGAATGAGTGGAAGACTGCCTTCAAGACCCGATATAGATAGTTTGGTCTATCCAATAGCTCTGGGGTCTTCCAGAGTTTTATGAATGACATATTTAGGGACTACAGTAGGGCCCCGCTTTTCAGCAGCCCACTTTTCGGCATTCCACTAATACGGAGGCTAAAATTAGAGTAAGGCCCCACTCATATGGCACTTGTTCTGCTTTTATGACTTTTTTCGGGCATCGGATGCCATTTTATTGAAGGAGTCCTGCTTTTTGGCAGGTTTCACTTTTAGGCAGGGGTCTGGAAAGTAACCCGCCAATATGAGTGGGGCCCTACTGTATTTGGACCGGTTCATCATTATGTATTTGGATTATATCCTCTTCTATTCGAACTCTCCAGCCGAGCACAATGAGCATGTGCGGACGGTGTTATAATTCCTCAGGGAACATCGCCTCTATTCCAAGCTGGAGAAGTGCGGCTTTGATTTGACCACGTTGGACTTTTTGGGGTACCGCATTTCGCCCACTGGAGTGGAGATGGACCCGGGCAAGGTCCACAGCATTCTCACGTGGCAGCCTCCCAAAATGAAGAAGGATCTTCAGTGGTTCCTGTTGGAATATATGGGGTTCAATTCCACCTTGAGTTGAGGTTGCATGGGGTTAAAAAGGGTAACTAGAGAGGAGACCTCTTGGTTGCTAGGCTATACCTGTCCTTTGATCTCCTGCTGTCTCTTCCTTCCTGCTAGACTGATATGCAGAGGATGTTGATCCCAGTTCCTTCCCTCCTTCCCAGTCTTCTTCTTTCACTCAAGAGGGGAGCAGACATCTTTCCTTTGTCTCTCCCTCTCCTCCAGCATGAGGGCAAGCACTGGGCTCAGTGCTTGCTGCTGCAACTTAGCTAGTTAGCTAGATATAGGACTCTTCCTATCAAACATGTACTTCCAGAATAAAGTAGTTATTTCTTATTTTAAAGCTTAAAATCTCTGACTAATTTGCAGGGAAGGTAGAATCTTAGCAAAGATTCAAACACACACACATAAGCTCGCTCAATACTCTCCGTTCCGCAGCGCAACTCTGCAGGGTCCTACAGGAGATTGGGCCCAGCGTCCTATAGGTTATGGGCCCAGGCACACAAAAAGGAGATTTGAGCAATTAAGGAGCTTTTTGTGTTGCGAATCAAAGAAGCTAATAGAGACCTTCAGAGTTTTAGTCAGTAAAGAGTTAAGCCTTTTACTTTAGAATGGCTACCGTGGCTCAACAGATAAGTCTTGAGAAACTTACGCCCGGAGAGTGGAAGCTATTTTGAATGAAAAGTCACTTAAAGCAACAGAAGCTGATAGAAGTGATCAGAGATGAGGAACCAGGACCAAATGACTCTCAGGAAGTGAAAAGAGTTTGGACGGAGAAAGACGAAAAGGTTCAAGATCTCACAATTAAATGTGTGAGGAACTCGGAAATCCCTTTGATCATTAACGGTAAGAATGAGAGATGTGGAATGCATTGGAGTCTAATCATCAGCCGAGAGGGCAAGGGCATTTAATTTCAAAGTTGTGAAGTCTTATTAACTTGCAAATGAGGGATGATTCATTTGAGGAACACCTTACTAAATTTATGGTGTTAGTCCAAGGGATAGAAGAAGCAGGTGCAAAATTGGATGGGCCAGTACAGATTACTTTGTTTCTAGATTCCTTCCCAAGATCAATGGAAATGTTTTCCTTTATATTGCAACAACAGAAAAAAACTTTAAATGAAATTATATCAGAAGTAAGGGAACAATTCCGTCAAGAAAGCGAAAGGAGAGTTGCAGGAAAGGACAGCGTCTCCTCTTTCCTAAGTAAACAAAGTTCTGGCTGACTGCCAGTCACATGCAGATTTGGAAGACAAAGGGAGCAATCTAAAGCCAAACACTGGTTCCTAAGTCGTTGTTGTTATGTGCCTTCAAGTCGATTACGACTTATGGCGACCCTGTGAATCAGTGACCCCCAATAGCATCTGTCATGAACCACCCTGTTCAGATCTTGTAAGTTCAGGTCTGTGGCTTCCTTTATGGAATCAATCCATCTCTTGTTTGGCCTTCCTCTTTTTCTACTCCCTTCTGTTTTCCCCAGCATTATTGTCTTTTCTAGTGAATCCTGTCTTCTCATGATGTGTCCAAAGTATGATAACCTCAGTTTCATCATTTTTAGCTTCTAAAGATAGTTCTGGTTTAACTTGTTCTAAAGCCCAATTATTTGTCTTTTTCGTGGTCCTTGGTATGTGCAAAGCTCTCCTCCAACACCACATTTCAAAGGAGTTGATTTATGAAATTAATTCCCTATTGTACAGCTCCAGTGCTGGAAACCGCAGCAGGGAAGAGGCTTTTTCGCTTAGGTCCAGAGGTATCCACATGTTAGCCACTGGCAGAACAGGATGCTGGACCACATGGGCCACTGGCCCGATCCAGGAGGGTGCTTCTTACGTTCTTATGTTTCGTTTGGGGTTTGTGACTAAAAATAGGGCTGGAACGTGCCTTGATTCGCTGTGCCAATAGCAAATCCTCGTGTTAGATTAGATTTGCCCTGATGCCCCGTCACACCCAAACAGACCTGACATATTAATAAATAATGTAGACACGTCCCCCCCTCTCGTGAAATAAGGCTAATTCAGAATCAGATCAGAAATCCGACTCTTGCTTTAGCTCTCCACTGAGTTCCCCGTACAGAGATTGAGCATCGGAGCTCTCTGCGGAGGGGCGTCCCAAGAGCTGATTGGCTGCAGCTTGGTCCGGTTGCCCTGCCCCAGCCTCTCCATTCACAACCAGAGAGCCCCCTCGTTCATCAACAGAGCCATGTGGAGGGAGGAGAGTGCTCAGGGTCGCTGCCCCCGCCCCTGAGTGGCTGCATTTTTCAACGCAGGGATTTTGATGTCATTTCTTGCTGCCTTTCCTGCTCCCGGTGACCAGAGCTGCTCCAGATCTTCGCGCTGGAATCAAAGAGGTCGCTCACTTCGCTCCCCTCCGACAGATTAGGATTGCTGCTTTCTTTGACTGGATTTACAGGTAAAGGGAAGTTCTCCTCCTTGGCCGTGCCTGCCGCTTCCTGGCGGCGGTGCCTAGGGCGGGGGGCAGCTCTGGGTGTCACCCCCATCTCATGGTGTCACCCGGTGTGGCCCGCACCCGCCGCACCGCCCTAGTGACACCCCTGTATCTGGACAACCCATCCCCGAGACCACTGCAATGGATTATACCCCTTGAGAAGATGGTGGCAGGGGTGTGTCAGGATTCCTGGGTGGAGGAACTGAGTTCAGTGCAAGAACGAGATCAGTTTGCTGAGGAAAAGCATACCAAACTAGAGGGTCAGCCTCCTGGAAGCATCGAGGAATTCACACTGAAGGGGGGATGCTGTATCATTAGGATGCTATGTACCCCCCCACGGGGATATGAGAGCCAAGGTCCTGTGGCAATGTCATGACTCCCCCACTGCTGGGCACTTTGAAGTTTTTATAACTTTGCAAGCAATCATGAGGGAGTTTTGGTGGCCCCGGATGAAGAGGGAGGTGGAACACTACGTCCAGTCCTGCCCCACCTGTGCCAGAGC
Source organism: Rhineura floridana (assembly GCF_030035675.1). NCBI lineage: Eukaryota > Metazoa > Chordata > Lepidosauria > Squamata > Rhineuridae > Rhineura > Rhineura floridana. The sequence continues at coordinate 16,481,329 of NC_084496.1, forward strand.
CAAACACAATCACGGGATGGCCGGCAGGACTCCTGGAACCACTCCCTATGCCTGAGGGTCCTTGGTAGATGGTGACTATGGACTATCACTCACTTCCCCTCTTCTCACAGGAAAATGACAGTGTTTGTGGTGGTAGATGCTTTTACTAAAATGGCCCATTTTATTCCAATGCGCAGGACTTCCAAACTGACAGGAGATGGCTCAGCTGTATGTGCAGCACATTTACAGTTCCAGTCTGCCAGCCAGCTTAGTCTCAGATTAGGGTCTGCAATTTATGGCCCGCTTTTGGTGTGACTTGTGGCAACTCCTGCAGAGTGAACTGAGACTGTCATCAGCCCATCACCCGCAGATGGACGGTCAGACTGAGAGAGTGAATGCCACGTTGAAGGAATAGCTCCGTTGTTAGGTCAACTACCAGCAAGACAACTGGGTCTCCTTTTTGCCCCTTGCGGAATTAGCTTACAACAATGCGGTGCACACTACCACACAACAGACCCCGTTCTTTGTCAACCTGGGATATCACCTTTGAGCTTTTGCCACCACACATGTCAGTCCCGTCGTGCCAGCAGCCAAGGACTTCATGCAAGAGCTTCAGGCGATGCAGCAGTTGTTGGAGCAGTTAGAGACAGCGAAAATCAATTTTAAGAGGGTCACCGATTAACATCAACAACAGGGAACCAAAATCCACATGGGAGACAAGGTGTGGCTGTCCACACGTTATTTGCCTACACGGGTGCAATGTCATAAACTGGAAGATCAAAAGGTGGGTCCTTTTGAAGCTGAGGCTCAGATGAATCCAGTGGCTTTTCAACTGAGGTTGCCACCTTCCCTCAAGGTACATCTGGTGTTTCATTGCTCCCTGCTTACCCTAGAGCAGTGTTTCCCAAACTTTCAACATGCGTGTACCCCTTTTGAGACATTGATTTTACCGGCGTACCCAACTTTCACAAAAATAATTGGGAGAGAGGTAAGGTATTATAACACATTCGTAATTCCTATAATTTTATATGAAATGTTTGTAAAAAAATAAATACAAAGTAAGTAAGTAATAAACATTTTAATAATAGAAATAAAATTTATATAACAAAAATATATATTCAAAAATATAGAAATAATTCATATACTAATAATTAAAATAACTATTATTAAAAAAAAACCATTCTGGAAATAAAGACCCAGAGGGGACCCCCCAAAACCGGAAACTCCAGCCGAAAATCATGCAGCATGCAGCGGGTTTACAGAGGCAGCGTTTGCCTGGGCTGGAGGTTTGAATCTCCCGCTCTTTGGCTGCAGAGCGTTTTTTCCCCCATCCTGCCTGGGAAGACACTCAGGCACACAGCCCAAGAGCAGGCAGGGAATTCAAACCTCCCGCCTAAAATTCACAGCTGATGGGCGGGCAGGCCAGGCAGGATGGGGAAAAAACTGCTGTGCAGCCGAAGAGCGGGAGATTCCCCAAGAGGGAAGTAGCTGGCGAGATGGCTGCTGCAGGGCTGAAGATAGAGAAAAAAACCCACTTCCCCGCTTCCCGGTGTGAACATTTTGGTAGTTGAGCATACGCATAAATGTCTTTGTGGCACCATCTGTCTGTTTGTAGAAGAGTTCTTTGGTGGCCAAAGTCATTGCGAGGGAGCCGAGTCTTATGAGAAACTGGAGGGGTGCACGAAAAGACAAGGAATGCATTGAGAGCGAAAGAGACTACGCGTTGAATAACATTGGGATAAACCACTGTTATTATATTGATCTTCCCTCACATGATTGTGTGAGAAACTGGAGAAATCACAAGAACTGTATTTTCTCTTAAAAGAACACATGCACACATTTTTTGCCGCGAAAACCCAATGATAAAGTACAAAAAAAACCATTAGGCCACATACCCCTTGAAACCCTTTCGCGTACCACCAGGGAAACACTGCCCTAGAGCAACCTCCCAATCCCCACACCTTCTCCCCCCATATCTGTGAATGGTCAAGAGGAATATGAAGTGGAGCAAATTTTGGACTCATGGAAGTGCCGAGGGTGACTTCAATACATGATGCACTGGAAGGGATACGATCAGACAGAGCATTCGTGGGAGTCAGCTGATGATGTCCATGTGCTGAATTTGGTGAGAGAGTTCTGTGATGTTCCTGTATTAGTGTATATATGGTAAGTGCTGTTTGAATAGAAGATACATGGTAAGTGGAGTGAAAGAGGAGGGGGAGTGAATGGGCAGTAGAATGCTGGATGATTGGCTGAGTGTTTAAAATGGCTGAGCGTATAAAAGGAAGAATGACAGTGGAATCTGGGTGATGAAAGTGAGTGGGTTGTTTTGGTGGGTTTGAGAGAGTTGTTTGTCAGGAGAGCGTGGAGAAGGAGGGGGGTGGAGTTCGGATTAGTATTAGATAAAACCATATGCTTATGTGCCTTATGAAGAAATCTTGATATCTTTGTTATATTTAATAAAAACTATATTTGGTTTACTGAAGGCCTGATCCTTGGCTGGGGTTTCACAGACCAGAAGGGAGGGTAAGGTAATGACCAAGGCTGAAGGGAAACTGTAACAAATGGTGGCAGCGGTGAAGAGAATAACACCACAAGTATTCAGAGTCTCTGGGAATACTGGTATTAGGACGTGACTGGTGGTGCTGCCTAGCAGGGGGATCTGTTGAGATCTGTGCTGGAGCGGGGAGAGAAACCATAAAAAAGGACAGTCCGGACTGGTGGAGTCCCTGGTGGTGCCTAGTGACAGGCAGTAACCACGAGCAGGTCGGAACCTGACAGGGAGAGCCAGGGAAGGGCGTCACAAGTTCCATGACCCCTACCCAGACAAGCCCAAGCCCGAGGGGTGGAGGGAAATGGAGCATGGAACGGGGGATGATGTTGCACCCCAGGCACACGGGGAGAGATCAGGGAGAGAAGTCAGATAAGGAAGATGTCCCTGGGGGCGTTGGAGGAGGGGGGACTCTCAGCCTGCAGACTTCTTCAGCTGGCACCCCCATCAAGGCAGGTCCACCCCAACTGTGAGTTCCCCACCTGAACCGTTGGAAGTGACCCTTTATGCACCAACCCCGCCCGCACCAGAATCCCCGCCTGGCACTTCAAATGCTTCCCGGCAACCTGCTCCCCGCCTCCTGTTGCACTGTCACCTAGAGAAGCCCCACTGTCTGATGGGCAGTCGGAGGCCAACCCCCCCTCACCACGTGCAAGAAGGCATGAGAAGAGGGACTTTCAGAGGGTGAAACTCCGGTACAGCCGTCTTTTACGCGCGAAGACCTTCCCTACGTAAGCAGGTGCCCTTCCAGACTCTAGTGCTGAGTCAACTCTCCCCACATGCTGCAGAGACTGTTTAGGTAGGAAAGTAGTGGGTCAGAGTAGACAGGTTTATGAAGCACACTGCTTTGGATGTAACCATGACATTAATAAAATGAGAATTAGAAGAAACCTCACCTCCATCTGGTTTCTCCGACTCTGGGTGAGACACTCTACCACTGAGCTATGACAGTGTTCCTACCTACTTTTTTTTCCAGCTGACACACAAGATTATGTTCAGTTCTCATTGAGATATTTTTGGGGGGAGTGTTGCTACATCACTTTTTTAAAAAAGTATCCCTCCAAAGTTCAGGCTTTTACCAAGCATGATGATAGCTCTCTCTCCTCCCCCCTGCAAGTAACTGTCTTTTAGCTTTGTCAGCCCCACCACCCAAGCTCATTATCAAAAGGACTAATAACTAGGGATGGAGGGATCTGTCAGTTTTGGTTTTGTCTGTTTCTCATATTTCCAATCTTAAATTCTGTTTCCAATATTTCTGCAGCAATTTGATAGGGGGCATTAGGAGGGCTGTTTTTGTTGGAATGAGAGCGAATGGAGATTTAACCCTTCCATCCCCACACACAACACCAACAGAACCTCCCCCTCCCTAGGGTTAATAGTAGCCTTGGGGGCACAATTTTCATATGGATCATAGTCGGGGAGTGAATGATTCAAGTCCCCTCCCCCCATTTAGAAGTAAAAGCCAAATAAGCAATAACAAAACTAATTCACTCAACCCAATGTTATTGATTGGTTTTTATTTCTAAATGTTCGTATATGTCTGTTACATTGTAATGCTCAAAATAATAAAAAGGGAATATGCGGAGATAAAGCTACAGGAAGAAGTTGCAGCATCAGGTTGAGAATAACCTGGCAGTTGATACTGCTGGAGAATATGTGTGTAAATGAAACAAAAGGTCTTTCAAATCTCTTTGAAACTGAATTTATAAAACATACACTCAAGCTGCTCCCACTAGGTTTTATAGTAAAAAGGAGTGGGATTTCACTAGCGTTGTGTGCCCCCGTTTCCAGAAAAGAGAGGTGGAGACACACTGGAACAGGCAGAACAGTGAGTCACTTTCTCTTTTGTTTTTAAAACATTTGCTTTTTAAAAAAATGTTTATTTATTTTATGTGGGGGAAAGGAAAAGTTAAATAATCAAAGAAAATCCAAAGGTTCACATATATTTATACATAGTTTCTAGCCTTATTTTCAAAAAAGGAGAGAAAAAAAGGAAATCAATATTTATCATAATTCATCTCTATTGGGTCATATTTCAGATTATTGTATAGCTGCATTTCTTAATATTCTGATGTTCATGACTGCATTGAATTGAGTAAAACATATGGTCCTGTGCTTTATTAATGCAACATGCAATAAGTAAGGACCATTTTAATACAAAGTAAGTTCAATTCAATTCAATTTTATTGTAGGGCCATAGGCCAACACAAATACAATATGCAATACAAGAATATAACACAATATTATCATAATAGGTCGGTTAAAATTGTTGGTTAATTTACCAACACAAATACAGTGTACAATACTAGGATAAAACTCGGGATTGTCATGATAGAACAGTTGAAGTTATTAATTAATTTGGTAAAATTTAGTTCAAATAAATTAATTAGTTGCCTAAGACAAAGATGGCTCTTAATTTCTGAGCCGCCAGAGCAAAAAGGGATACCTTATGTGTTATCTCATGATTTAAATCAGATAATAAAAATAATATTTTTTCCTCATCCGTGAGCATCTCGTGGGAATCGAACCATTTCTGCAAAAAATTTACTCTCGGGTTCTGATAGATTGGGCAGTGTAGTATAATATGCGGGAGATCTTCTGCTCCGTCGGAGCCACAAACACATTTTCTTTGATCCTTTGGGGTTTTGGATATTCTGCCCTCTCTATCAGAATTAGGTAATGTGAAAAAACGGAGGGCCGTAAATGCACGTCTGAGAGGCACTGGTAAAGCCTGTAAGAGGTATGGAGAGCAAACATGGTCTTTTTTGAATTTCCAATACCATGTGGCAGTACTACAGTTAATTAAAGTCAAATGGTCTAAATAGTTACACTGGTTAAAAATTAACTCGCGGAGACTCTTATTTGTGTCTATATGAGCGAATTGCTGACGAGTTATATATCTTTGTAAAATTCCTTCAGTTCTATTGTTCCAATTAGTATGGAAAAGAGGGTGAGCAAAACATATATTAAGTAGATCCCTGCCTTGGTTTAAGGTAGGCAATCTCGTAAATTTTAAGAGGGCTAAATATATTCGCGCACTCAGTGGCGGAAGGCCAGTTTCCGCTCGGAGCATGGCTGCTGGAGTTCCTTGGGGTAAAAACAGTAGGCGCCTTAAGAAATTGTTTTGGATCATCTCCAAGGCTAAAGTTGCTTTTTCTGCCCAGCCCCATATCATTGCGCCATATAGAACTTGAGGGATTACTTTGGACTCGTAGATTTTTAAGGCCGGGAGGATCAGGTGGCCACCAGTGGAGCGGTAGAACTTTAAAATTGCACCCACTGTTTTTAAGGCTGATTGTTTTACAGATTGCCAATGATATTTCCAAGTAAGAGTGTCCAAGAAAATTACTCCCAAATATTTAAATATGTGGCACTGTTCCAGCTGATGATTGCCCAGTGACCATCTATGGCTCACTGGCCTTTTTCTGAAAACTAAAATTTTTGTTTTCTGGAAGTTAATGTTAAGCCTCTCAGTTGTACATAAATCGTGTAGCTTTCTCATTGATTTCCTCAAACCAACAGGGGCTAAAGAGAAGAGGACCATATCGTCCGCATAGAATAAAGTGGAAATCTTCTTTTGCCCAATGGAAGGTGGGAAGTGCTGTATATCTGATAAGTCTGAGATTATATTGATTAAATATAGATTGAACAATAAAGGGGCTAGGGGGCACCCTTGTTTGACGCCCCTCTCTACCCCAAATGGTGGTGTCATATGGCCATGTTGATTTACTTCGACCTGGGCTTCAGTGCCTGTATTTAGAGCTTTTAATAGAAATAAAAGGCGGCGATCAATGTTCATATTATATAATTTAGACCATAACCTGTCTCTATCTACAGAGTCAAAAGCTGCGGCCAGGTCTATAAAGGCCGCGTATAGGTGTCTTGTGGGGCCAGATATAGATAGGGTTGCCAAAAAGTTCAAAGTTAGACAATGGTCAGTTGGAGAGGACCCCTTCCTAAATCCAATCTGTTCAGCAGGTATAAGTTGGTTTGATTCGACCCACTGTTCTAGTTTATGGAGAAGATATTTACTGTAAAGTTTGGTCACCACGTTTAGTAGGCTTATGGGACGATAATTGAAGGGATTGGAAGGGTCATTCTTTTTGTATATTGGAACAATAATGCTGTGTTTCCAGCCCTCGGGGATTATGGCAGAGTCATTAATTCTGGAGAATAGCGATGCTAAAATGGGGGCCCACCAGTCAGAGAAATGTTTATATATCTCAGGTGGTAAAAAATCTTCACCAGGGGATTTGCCATTTTTCAGTGAATTTATTAGCGTTGTAATTTCTGCAATTGTTACTGGGGGCCACGAGGGAAGAGATGTAAAATCAATGTCAAATTGTTGAGATTGGCAAGGGGCTAAACTGGAATATAGACTCAGAAAATGAGCATGCCAGGCTGAGTTCGTAATATGATGTGCTTTATTACTGAAAGATGAGCCCATTCCCGAGTTAACCAAGTTCCAGAAAAGACGTTCTTGTTTTGCAGAGGCCGCAGTAGCCAATCTCTGCCAGCAGGAGGCTGCAAAATCTAGTTTCTTGTGTCTTAATAGACTTTTATATGTAGCTTTTGTAGATTTAAAGCAAAGAGCATAGGAGCTGACAGTTGGATTGACCCACAAAAATTGACCCACCGGGTAGATGGGATAGAATGCGCTTACTGGAGGCAGATGAAATTGGATCCCCGACTAACCCTGTAAAAGCCGAGGTGCATGTACCCCATCACAGCAGACAACTAAACTTCTTAACATGTAATAAGTTGATTCACCCCCCGAATGGCTGCATAGTACACCCATCCCTATTCGACGAAATTACATCTCAGTGACAGTCAACCATTCTTTCATGGAATGTTAATGGTTGGGCTAATAAGAAAGACAATATTGATTTCCTAGACTTTTTAAGCAAACACAAAATCATTTGCCTACAGGAAACTTGGATTACCTCGCCTAATGCCCTGTCTTTATCTGACTATCATGCAATCTTTACCCCAGCGGTAAAACCCATAGGGAGAGGCCGTCCAAAAGGAGGTCTAGTAACCTTTATTTCTAACATCTACTCGGCGAATGTCGACATCTTACCAACTTCATCCCAATTAATTCAGGCTATTAGGATAAAAGACATATTGGCAGAACCACTGATCTGCATAAATGTCTATATTCCCCCTTCATATGCTTCAAGGCCTGAGAACAACATTGCATGGCTCAAATTGGAAGAGTGTCTGTCCCTTCTCGAAGAAAAGTTTCCAAAAGACTGTTTCCTCCTAAGTGGCAACTTTAATGCCAGAATCGGGAACTCTGGGCCCTACAATGTAGAGGCCTCTAATTGGGCCCCATCGAACAATCATCTAAACCATTTCAAAACTCTCCAAGACAATAAGCCAAATAAACAGGGATCCCTTCTACTACAATTTGTTGCCCAACATTCCTTAGAAATATTAAATGGTTCCTGTGTAGATTCCACACGCGGTTCTTACACATACTGGTCCGCTTTGGGATCCAGCACAATTGACTACATGATTGTATCTTCCCCTTCTCAAATTGCAATAACTGATTTTAAAGTGGTACATAGACCAGAGAGTGATCACTTTCCTCTTCAATTAACCTTTTTGTCTACGAACCGCTCTCCCTTGCCACTTGCCCATCAGACACCCTCTGAACTTCCGAGAAGAGTTTATTGGTCAGAGCCCCTGAGAGAACACTTAGCATCTCAGTTAGGCTCTGACCCATACAAAACGATCTACAAGGGCATTCTGGAAGGTGCTTTGGACCCAATACAAGCATTCCAAGACATTCTTTCTCTCTTAAGACCTTCTCTAACTCAAAAACCTTTGAAACTTAACAAGCCTCACCCCTCCTCTATATGGTTTGACCAAGAGTGTAGGATGGCAAAAAGAAAAGTTAAACTACACCTGAGGCTATTAATCAAAATCCAACAAAGTAAGTGTGTTTGCCCTAAGATTGGAAGAGTAAGAAACTGAAATTGACAGTTTTGCCCATCCCTAGCATCATATCTAGTCTGGCCTCGAGTCCAGTCCTTGACCTGGGAATGTTAGCATGTAGGACTGTGTGTGTCTTTCAATGAGACAAATGCTCAGCATCATGGAGGTCTTTCCCACTTCATGGGCACCTGTGTGTTTAATTGCCCTTCTGATGTGGTTGTTCAGTTCACACACTCTCATAAGCAATCTGGGCACCCACCACAAAGAAGATCTCATACCACTGAATATGTGGATGTGGACCTATAATTCAGTATAAATTAAAATCTTCTAACTAGCAGATGGTTCCTCCAGCTAAAGAGAATGTCTCAAAGTATTTTTGCATGAACATAGTGACGAGGATTTTAAAAAGACATTCTACAAATCACAGTATTCAGTGAACCCACTAACACATAACTCTTTTCTCTCTCTTTTTGTATGTGAAGAGTGTTCCTCACCATGTAGGAATACTGATAAATGGAAATGAGTTTTGACACTTGTTTTTTTAAAAACAACACCACCACCAGAGGAATAATTTCCCTGAGAGGAAGGGATTTTTGCATTCAAGGCTTCAATCAGTTCTTGCATCAGCAGGCTTGTACGGCAAATGTAAAATGAACATTAGCAGGAAAGCTAATTCGAATTACAAAAGCCCCTCCACTTTGTGCCCTTGTGTATGTGTGTAGCACTTAAGATAGAGGGATTAAGACATGGGAGAGCTGGTTCAAAGATCCTGGACCTGTCACTCTGTCTCAGCCCAACCTACCTCACAGGGTTGTTATGAATATTGTAGAATCATGTATACTACCTTGAGGTCCTTGGATGGGGAAAAATGTCCTAGTGTTGTTAAATCTAGTTTAATGTGAAGGCCCAGAAAAAACTGGAAATATTAAGGAGCAACCCAGTTTTCTATCAATCTTTTTTGTTTTTTTCCTCCTGGGTCTTCACCTCTAATCTAGTTCCACTCATAGTGATGTGAAACTATCTATATATATTGCTTCTCCTCTAAATATGGTTTATGGGTTGCACCAGATGTCATATTTAGAGCAAACCCTGTGAAATTACCCAAGTCCCATGGATTTTGATGGGGCTACTTCAAAGTATGACCAGGTTCAGATTCACCCTAGTTACTACAATGCTGTTCTGTCCTTAATTTGCTTTGGGCTTAACGTTTCATTGAAAGGTTTGTTGTTATGTGCCTTCAAGTGAATTACAACTTATGGTGACCCTATGAATCAGCAACCTTCAACAGCATCTGTTATAAACGACCTGGTTCAGATCTTGTAAGTTCAGGTCTGTGGCTTCCTTTATGGAATCAATCCATCTCTTCTTTGGCCTTCCTCTTTTTCTACTCCCTTCTGTTTTTCCCAGTATTATTGTCTTTTCTAGTGAATCATATCTTCTCATTAGTCTCAAGTACGATAACCTCAGTTCATCATTTTAGTTTCAAATGATAGTTCTAGTTTAATTTGTTCTAACACCAATTATTTGACTTTTTCACAGTCCATGGTATGTGCAAAGCTCTCCTCAAATGAATTGATCTTTCCACTTTTTTCACTGTCCAATTTTCACATCCATACATAGAGATCAGGAATATCATGGTCTGAATTATCCTGACTTTAGTGTTCAGTGATACATCTTTATATGAGGACCTTGTCTAGTTCTCTCATAGCTGCCCTCACCAATCCTAGCCTTCTTTCAGCATTCGTTTCAAATCGTTACTGGTTTCTGCTAGTAGTATGATATAGTCTCCATATCTTAAATTATTGATATTTCTCTCTCCAGTTTTCACGCCTCCTTCATCTTTGTCCAATCCCTCTTTCCGTATGATATGTTCTGCATATAGATTAAATAAATAGGGTGATAAAATACACCCATCTCACATCCTTTCTGATTGGGAACTAATCAGTTTCTCCATATTCTGTCCATACAGAAGCCTCTTGTCCAGAGTATAGGTTGCGCATCAGGACAGTCAGATGCTGTGGCACCCCCATTTCTTTTAAAGCATTCCATAGTTTTTCATGATCTACACAATCAAAGGCTTTGCTGTAGTCTATAAAGCACAGGGTGATTTTCTTCTGAAATTCCTTGCTCTGTTCCATTATCCAACGTATGTTTGCAATATGATCTCTGGTGCCTCTTCCTTTTCTAAATGCAGCTTTGGACATCTGGCATTTCTCGCTCCATATATGGTAAGAGCCTTTGTTGTAGAATCTTGAGCATTACTTTACTTGCATAGGATATTAAGGCAATAGTTCGATAATTACTGCATTCCCTGGGATCCCCTTTCTTTGGAATTGGGATATATATTGAACACTTCCAGTCTGTGGGCTATTGTTTAGTTTTCAATATTAGCCTGTAGCAACTCTATTGTATGCCATCTATTCCTGGTGGTTTGTTTCTTGCAAGTATTTTAAGAGTAGCTTTCACATTCTAAAATTTCTGGTTCTTCATCATATGGTTCCTCCGTGAATGAATCTGTCAGCCTGGCATCTCTTTTATAGAGTTCTTCAGTGTATTGCTTCCATCTTCCTTTTATTTCATCTCAGGCAGTCAGTGTGTTACCTTGTTTATTCAACATCCCTACTCTTGGTTTAAATTTCCCTTTAATTTCTCTAATCTTTTGGAATAGGGCTCTTGTTCTATGAGAGAGCCAGTGTGGTATAGTGGTTAAGGTGTTGGACTATGACCTGGGAGACCAGGGTTTGAATCCCCACATAGGGATGAATCTCTCTGGGTGAATCTCATTGGGCCAGTCACTGCCTCTGAGCCTCATGAAAACCCTATTCATATGGTCACCATAAGTCGGAATCAACTTGAAGACAGTATATTTACATTTTTCTTCTTCTACCCTTTTTGTTGTCCTCTTCTATTTCTGTACAATAACTGTTGTAATAGTTCTCTTTGCTCCTACGTACTAGTCACTGTATAGTTGCATTTAAGCTTCTAACCATGTTTTTTCCTTTTGCTTTTGCTTTCCTCTCTTTAACCATTTTAAGAGTTTTGTCAGTCATCCATTGAGGTCTTTTTTCTCTTTTTAACTAGACCTAATGTCATTTTGCATTCTTCCCTGTTAATGTCTCTGACTTCACTCCATAGTTCTGCTGGTTCTCTGTCAACTAAGTTTAAAGCATCAAATCTGTTCCTTATTTGATCTTTATATTCTTTGGGGATGTTATTTAAATTGTATTTTGGCATGATGATTTCTTTGTTCGGGGGCGCATGCGTGCGATCGCCGAAGCAACAGGGTAAACTGTGAGTTCCACTAACCCTGATGCTTTTTTAAAAAAGCCTTGGCGCGAAAATGGAAGAAAATTCAATAAAAAATATCTACAAGATACAGGAATGTTACCTGCAGCGATAGAACGATAAAAATACTCCCTCACAGCACAAATACTGAGGACATCATTATTTAATTGTTGTTATATATTTGTATTTTATATTTTGTGATTGTTGATTTATTGTATTATTTCATGTTGTACACCGCCCAGGGAGCCTTTGGCTAGGGGCGGTTTATAAATTAAATAAAATAAAATAAATAAATAAATCGTGGGTAAAAGAAATAACCGGGAAACCGCATTTTCAAAATGGCGGCGAAAACTTCTAAAATGTCAAAAAGTGAGTCAATACAAATATTAACTCCTGAATTAGACCAAGACTTAATTACAGCATAACTATCTTCACAATTTGCATCTCTTCAAAGCTCTCTGCTTCAACAATGGGATGACAGTTTTAAAATCTTGGATGAAAAAATATATTTAACAAACAAAATAGAAGATACTGCTAAAACTGCAAATGAAGCACTAGAAATGGGCATTCAACATACAGAAGTAATCAAACATATTATACTCAATCAGAGAGACATATTAAATCATGTGGATGACCAGGAGAATTGGGGCCGTCGAAAGAATCTGAGAGTGCGTGGGATTAAAGAATGGACAGATAATAAAGATATCACCCAGGTCTTAATCAATTGGTGGTCATCAATGATTCCAGAAGCAAATATCACTGCAACAGACATAGAACGTGCTCATAGAAGCCTGGGCCCACGGCCAAAAAATAATGCCCCACCAAGAGACATTATAGTCGCATTCTATAACTTTGCAAAAAAAGAAGAGATGCTCAAAATTATGCGTAAAAAAGACCAAACTGAATTTGAAGGTAGCCCTGTCCTATTTCTTCAAGACCTGAGTACAGAAACATTATGCAAATGTAAATCGTTTCGCCCTGCCACAGAAGTATTGCGAACAGCAGGCCTTAAATATCGTTGGGGCTTTCCATTTGCATTGATAATAGAAACAGATGGTATTCAACACAGAGCATCAAGCAGACAGGAATTGGTGAGTTTACTGGCACTATTCAATCTGAAATCTCCCTGGGAAGAAGAAGAATTGGAATCTGATGCTCTCATCAACATGGTGCTCGAGGGAGAAAATTGGAAATCCTTTCCTCAGGCTACAAAACGCAGAAGACGTCAACAAAATGACGTATCTATCAATTCAATCAATCCTCAGAGATCAATGAGATCAACATCCACAAGAAAGAAATAATGATCAAATGGTTGGTTATTAGATGAATCAGCACAAAGAAAAAATGTCAAGGGAACAAGATAATATCACGCAAAAAGGCTATGTCTGTGTCATCTGCAACATAATGGGGTTAGCGGAAACAGATTTATTTGGTTCAAAGTTATTCTAATTAATATTGTTTGGGTTTACAATATATTCACAAGAGGCAATAAGCCTCAGAAATTCGACCAACTAACACAGACTATACCTGTAAGCAGGGAAATTTTTCTCTGTCTTTAGTTAGTTAGGTACGGGGGTTGAATGTTGGGGGGGGAGTTACATGTTACCTGGGATTTACAGAGCTGCATCTTAATTTTTTGTCAATATAAATGGTTTTATATAGAAATAATAGGGAAAGATTGGAGTCATGATAGAGAGCATTGGAATATACAGGTGATCAAAATAGATCAATTCAGTATAACATATGGCTGAAATTAAAGTGTTAACATTAAATGTGAAGGGCATGGGAGATGTCATCAAAAGACGAAGGGTTTCGGATTACGTTAAGACTCAGCAACCTTCAATTATATTTTACAAGAAATATACAAGCCAAAACCCAACTGTCATCTTCTTCCATATAAATATTTCGGTAAACAATTTTTAACGGTAGGAAGCAATCATTCAAGGGGAGTGGGAATCATCTTTGCTAAATCAATAGATTTCCATGTTCAAAAACAACAAATAGATTGAGAAGGTAGATACATCTTTATTTCAGGACTATTACAAAATCGTAATTTTACACTTGCATCAATTTATTCTCCTAATACTAATCAATTTATTTTTTATCCAGAATACTAAAAAAACTAGAGAAGTTTGCATCAGGAGAAATCCTTATTGGTGGAGACTTAAATATGACTTGTGACCCAAAGTTAGACAGAAGTATAGGAATACCAGCATCGTCCTTAAAAAAACAATATCCCGTGCAATATCTGTTACAGAAACATGGGTTAGTAGGTGCATGGCGTCATATAAACACTGGAATCAAAGATTATACATATCATTCACCCAGATTTAAAACTTTCTCCAGGTTAGATTACATTCAGGTATCTCTAAATTTAATAACAAACATTACTAGGGCGGATATATATCCCAGACTGGTTTCTGTCAGGCCCAGGATGTGACTCAGGAACCAGACCAACGGCTGTAGTTAATTCGTGTTTTATTAGGGTAATGTCCAAACAAAGACTGCGTTTTCTCATGAAGCAATACAGGGATACAGGTCCTGCGGCATTGGGAGAAAGTTGACAGAGCAAGGGACTTCTTCCCGCCTGTTTTGCTCCTCCTTAACTGCCCCTCAGGTACTGCCCACCTTCCCCCCCTTCTCTCCTGTCTTTTCAGCTGTCTGCGTGTGCGCGGTGAGGGGGGAAGCATCACCCCCTCCTCTTCTGAAGTTTCCGATTCCAGGATGGGGGATAGGGGAGGGGCTGATGTTAAACTGCCTCCCCGCTTTTCGGCTGTGAGCAGCCCTCCCTCTTTCCCCTCTTGCTCTGAGCCTGAAAGAGGGGGAGGCGTGAGAATGTCCAGGGAGGGCTCAGGCTCCCCGTCGCTAAGCGACCTTATCACTGGCAGTTCCTCTGTTTCGTCTTCGCTCCAAAGGGGGAAGTTCCTCCCCCTTCCCTCTGCCATCCATCCGAATACTCTTCTCCCAACTCTCCGGGATCCAGCTCCCCGGGATTGGGACCCCAGCTCTGCCTTCCAACACCATCCCCCCTCCCAGGCTGTGCCCCCCTCCCCTTGTCTGGCTTGGGACGGTGGGGAAAACGTTGATGGAAAAGTTTTACCAATTCTGGAGCATGCACATCAGCTGCATCTTCCCATGATCTGTCAGCCACCCCATAGCCTTTCCAGTGAATCAAGTACTGCAGCTTGTGGCGTCTGATCCTGGAATCTAAGATCTCCTCAACTTCAAACTCAAGCTGCTCATTTACCAGGAGTGGAGCTCCGGGAGGTTCCTCCGGCCGTAACTCACTGGGAGGGGCGGCTTTCGTTAAGAGGGATCGATGGAACACAGGATGTATTTTAAACGTGTCAGGCAGCTTCAGTCGGTACGCCACGGGATTGATTTGAGTTTCTATTTTGAAAGGACCCACCCTCTTGTCTTGTAATTTTCTACATTTGCCCGGCATCTGGAGGAAGCGGGTGGACAGCCATACCTGGTCTCCCGGTTGAAGGGGGGGGGCCTCCTTCCTGTGCAGGTCAGCAACTCGCTTGTACTCCGTTTTGGCTTCGTTTAACTGCTGTTTCAGTGTCTGTTGCGCCGCTTGCAATTCCTTAAGGAAGTTCTCAGCTGCCGGTACCAGCATTCCTTCTGAGCTGCTTGGAAAGACTTTAGGATGGAATCCATAATTAGCGAAGAACAGGGTTTGTTGAGTGCTGGAGTGCAGAGAATTGTTGTAGGCGAACTCTGCAAAATGCAAATATGATACCCAGTCAGTCTGTTGATAGGACACATAACTTTGTAAATATCTTTCCAAAACGGCGTTCAAGCGTTCCGTCTGCCCATCTGTCTGGGGGTGATGGGCGGAGGAGAGTTTTAATTCCGTCTGCAACTGTTTCCACATTGCTCTCCAAAATTTGGCTGTGAACTGAGTTCCTCGGTCTGAGACTACGCTGTTTGGCAATCCATGCAGCCGGTAGACTTCTTTTATGAATAACTTGGCCGTTTCTTTAGCCTCTAAGGCCCCTACACAAGGAAGAAAGTGTGCCATTTTGGTAAGTAGATCCACCACTACTAAGATGGCTGTCATTCCTTGGGACTTGGGTAGATCAGTTATAAAATCCATGGAGAGGTCCTTCCAGGGTTCGTGTGGGACAGGCAACGGTTGTAACAGTCCTGCTGGTGTCCCTGTTTGTGTTTTTGTCCGCAGACAGACAGAGCAGGACTTTACATAACTCTCAATATCCCGACGCATTTTAGGCCACCAGAAGTCCTTGGCCACATTCTGAATGGTCTTGTAAATCCCAAAGTGTCCCGCTGTGATGGAATCATGACACTGGCGTAGGATTCTGAGCCTTAATTCCCCTTCTGGCACATATCTGGCGGTTTTGAACCATAACAGTCCATTTCTCCAGTGAAAGGTTACTTCTGAGTCTTGACCTTGTCCCGTCTCCTGCTGATATTTTAGCATGTCTGCATCTTCTTGTTGTGCCTTTTTGAGTTCCTCTTCCCATGAAGGCTGGCATACTCCCAACGTTAATTTCTCTGGCGGGATTACGTACTGAGGCTGGTCCTCGGATTCACTTTCTTTGTATTGTGGCTGTCTGGATAAGGCATCCGCTCTCTGGTTTTTGGCTTGGGCATGGTAAGTAATCTGGAAGTTAAACCTAGTGAAGAACTGGGACCATCTTATCTGTCTCTGGTTCAGCTTTCTGGCTGTTTGGAGGCTTTCAAGATTCTTGTGGTTGGAGCGCACTTCAATTCGATGAGAGGTCCCCTCTAGGTATTGTCTCCAGTTTTCAAAAGAGTCCTTGATGGCCAGCAGCTCCTTCTCCCAAACTGTGTAGTTCTTCTCTGCAGGCTTTAACTTCCGAGAGAAGTACGCACGGGGTGCAGCTCCTTCCCTTCTTGGTCTAATTGTAGCAGGACCCCCCCGATGGCAAAATCTGAAGCATCTGCTTCCACTACGAAAGGGCGGTTCGGATCAGCAAAGCGCAGAATGGGCTCAGTAGCAAACCTTCTCTTCAGCTCCTCAAAGGCCTCGGTGGCGTTCTCTGTCCATTGAAACTTCTTCTTCCCCCTTAAACAGTCAGTCAGAGGAGCTGTTAATTTGGAAAACCCTGGAATGAACTTTCTGTAATAATTGGCAAACCCCAAAAACCGTTGTACATCCTTTTTGGTGACAGGTTGGCCCCAGTCCAATATGCAGCTTACTTTCCCTGGGTCCATCTCCACGCCTTCCATTGAGATTCGATATCCAAGGAAGTCTAGAGACTTGAGGTCAAATCCACATTTCTCTAATTTAGCATACAGGTGATTTTCTCTCAGTCTCTTCAACACCGTCTTCACATGCTGGTCGTGGTCTTCCTGGTTCTTTGAGAACACCAGGATATCATCTAAGTAACAGATTACATACGTGTCCAACAAGTCTCTAAACACGTCGTTCATGAATTTTTGAAAAATTCCTGGACTTCCACAAAGCCCGAACAGCATGACCAGGTATTCATACTGTCCGTAAGCGGTCAAGAATCCTGTTTTCCATTCATCTCCCTCCTTCATTCTGATCAGATTGTACGCTCCTCTCAAATCCAACTTCGTGAAGATTTTTGCAGAGCGCAGTCGGTCCAGCAACTCTGAGATCAGGGGCAGCGGGTAGCTGTTGGGGATGGTGATCTAGTTCAATGCGCGATAGTTGTTACAGGGTCTGAGTTCCCCCCCTTCTTTTTCACAAACAATAGTGGCGCTCCAGCAGGGGATTGTGAGGGGCGTATGAATCCTCGCCTCAGGTTTTTATCCAGGAATTCCTTCAGGGCCTCCCTCTCATTCTCTGTGAGAGAGTAGATTCTCCCTGATGGGATGCTGGCTCCTGGCACTAGGTCAATCGCACAGTCGTAAGGGCGGTGGGGGGGTAAAGTCTCTGCCTCTTTTTCATCAAACACATCTTTGAATTCTTCATACTTTGGCGGCAGGGCCACTTGCTCGATCTCTTGCACTGCCCCCGCTAAGGTGTTCTTGATTCCTTCAGGTTGACAGTTCTCCTGGCAATACTGTGAGGTGAACCACACCACCGCCTCCTTCCAACTGATTTTGGGTTCATGCTTTGCTAGCCAGGGCATTCCCAGAATCACCTCAAAGTTCGAGAGATCTGACACGTATAGCGAAATGAACTCTTCGTGCCCAGGGATTTGAAGTATCACTTCCTCCGTGGCTTGTGTCACCCCTCCTGACTTCAGGGGTCTCCCATCGATAGTCTCCACAGCTAGGGGAGCGTCCAGTTTCCACCGGGAAATTCCATGATGCTTGACTAACTTTGGATCAATAAAATTTGTGGAGGCTCCACTGTCAATTAAGGCAGTGGAATTAAACACCACTCCTCTGGAAGTTGTAATCCGAATAGGCAAGACCAACACCCCCTTTGAGGGAGGTTGGATCGTTGGGGGGCCTTTATACAACGCTGCCCCCAGTCCACCGGCCTGCACGTGGACTGGGTGTTCTAGTTTCCCAATGGCTCGGCTTTCCCCCCTTTCAGTCCACAGTCTCTGGCCACATGGCCCGGCTTTGAACAATAAAAGCATAAACGTTCCCGGCGTCGTCTTTCCTTTTCTTCTTCTGACAGTCTTGGCCTAGCCCCTCCCTGTCCCTCAGTTGCATTACCTGCCATCCCTGTAGTGGGAAGGGTCTTGTTGCGGGATGCCGAGGCTGAGTATCTCGGGACCTCCTGCTTCCTTTCCAGGCGCCTTCCTTCCATCCGGTGATCTATCTGTAGGCATAGCCGGATGAGCCCTGGTAGGTCAGCGGGGGGGGGAGGTCCTGGCCAACTCATCCAGGATTTCAGCATTTAATCCACTCCGGTACATAAACATCAGGGCGGCATCATTGTAACCAGTTTCCTGGGACAGAATTTTAAAAGCGTTAGTGTACTCGGAAACAGTCCCTTTAGCTTGCTTCAGAGCGCCTAGTTGCCGCGCTACTGTTTCAGCCCTTTGCGGGTCTTGAAACATCTCGGTCATCTCCTGTATAAATCCTCTGTACCTTCCTTTCTCACGAGATACGGAGTCACCCATTTTGCAGCTTCTCCCTCCAGGAGGCTAATCACGAAAGCTACTTTAGCCCCATCGTCTGGAAATTCCGTGTGCCTGACATCCAGATATAACTCACATTGAGCCACGAAGGTTGCCAACTGATCACTTTGTCCCGCGTATTTTGGGGGCAATCCAATGGGAACCTTTACTACGGCAGCTGGAGGGGCTGTTCGCATCTGGTCTATCGTGGCCTTCAAGATTTGATTATCCATCTTCAGCGCCTTGACTGCTGCTAGCAGGGCTTGAACATCCGTCTGCAAATCAGCTACCTTAGTCCTCAAGAGTTCCACTTCTTCCGTCTCAGAAGTGGGGTTCGTCCCCCCCGCTGCTCCCTTTGACATCTTGTCCCAGTCAAGTGAAGAGAGCGTTGAGGGTGATTTAGGTGGCTCTGTCAAGCTGTCAGGCCCAGGATGTGACTCAGGAACCAGACCAATGGCTGTAGTTAATTCGTGTTTTATTAGGGTAATGTCCAAACAAAGACTGCGTTTTCTCATGAAGCAATACAGGGATACAGGTCCTGCGGCATTGGGAGAAAGTTGACAGAGCAAAGGACTTCTTCCCGCCTGTTCTTTAAGAAGGGGCCAAACGGGCGCGCAATCTTTCGCTCCTCCTTAACTGCCCCTCAGGTACTGCCCGCCTTCCCCCCCTTCTCTCCTGTCTTTTCAGCTGTCTGCGTGTGCGCGGTGAGGGGGGAAGCATCACCCCTCCTCTTCTGAAGTTTCCGATTCCAGGATGGGGGATAGGGGGGGGCTGATGGTAAACTGCCTCCCTGCTTTTCGGCTGTGAGCAGCCCTCCCTCTTTCCCCTCTTGCTCTGAGCCTGAAAGAGGGGGAGGCGTGAGAATGTCCAGGGAGGGCTCAGGCTCCCCGTTGCTAAGCGACCTTATCACTGGCAGTTCCTCTGTTTTGTCTTCGCTCCAAAGGGGGGAAGTTCCTCCCCCTTCCCTCTGCCATCCATCCGAATACTCTTCTCCCAACTCTCTGGGATCCAGCTCCCCAGGATTGGGACCCCAGCTCTGCCTTCCGACAGTTTCAGATCATGCTGCAGTTGGAGCATGTTTAAACACTCTTTCACATACTCTGTATACTCCAATATGGAGATTTGACTCATTTCTTCTTACAGATCGATCGATTACCAAAACACTACAGGAAAATTTGAAAGAACATTTTGCTATAAATAATACACCTGAAATTATGGCTAACATTGTATGGGACACTATGAAAGCAACAATGAGAGATCACTGCATAAATGAAATGGCCAAAAAGAAACATAATATTGAACCTATTAAAACTCAGCTAGTATTAGAAGTGAAAAAACTAGAATCTCAGCACAAAATAACTCTGAAACCACACTAAATATCTAACCACATTAGATATTTACAAGGCCTTCGATTGTCTGAATTGGAATTATTTAAAAAAGGTACTAGATAAATATCATCTGGGAGAAAGAGTATTAAATATGATAAACCATCTATATGACACAACTACTGCAGTGATATGCACTAATAACTTGGATTCCAACTCTATACCAATACAAAGGGGCACAAAACAAGGATGTCCTTTATCCCCAGCATTATTTGCCCTTTACTTAGAACTGCTAGCTATGAAACTATGCTCACATGTTCAAATAAAAGGTTATCAAACTAATATAAATGAGGAAGAACATTTACTAAATTTATATGCAGATGATATGACACTAATGCTGGGGAATCCATCACTATCAGCTCCATTACTTAAACTAATGCTAGAAACATTTTCAGAAATATCTGGACTTTAACAAATCTTCCATAATGTTTTTGCATGTTGGTCCACAGGACCTGATGATTCGTAAAACATTAGGAGTTAACATATGTAATTCTGCTTTTAGATATTTGGGGTTTTAATCCCTAAAAATATCTCAAAATTATTTCATATTAATTATCGCCCTCTAATAAAGAAAATGAAGATAGATTTAAACAAATGGGAAAAAATTAATTTCACCACATTAGGTCGGATAGCGGCCATACGAATGAAAATAATACCCAGATTCCTTTATTTGTTTCAGGTGCTTCCCCTTCTTATTACTCGTAACTCTATTCGTAAATGGCAGAACGTAATAAATAACTTCATCTTTCAAAACAAAAGACCAAGACTAGCACTAACCTCTTTTTACATTCAGACAACTTCAGGGGGATAGGGACTTCCAAATTTATATTTATATTACATATAGCATTTCAAATACATCAACTTAGTTTCATGATAATGAGATCAAAAAAGACTTGGATAGACTGGAGGAATCTATGTTATCTAATAGTAAGCTATGGAATTTACCTTTCCTACCAATTCGTCATACCTGGCTTAAAAATATTAATTTTTACCCATTCACAAAATCTACCTTCACTATTTGGAAACATTGGCAAATGAAACTATCCCGATATATTCCCCTTTGACTCCCCTGCAAGTCTATCCGAATGCAGGAGATGATTTTCTGAAAAAATATATGGAAATTGGGGGGGGGGAATACTTCAGACTCAGAGATTTCTTTCCACAAGGCAAACCAATCACTATTCAACAACTGAAAATAGATATTCCTTCATGGAATTTAGACTGGCTACATACACACCAATTGAATTCTATACTAAAAGACCCTCAAATTAAAACATATGCTACTAAAGATATTACACAATTTGAACAAGTTTTGTTGGGAAATGGTCATAATGGAAAAGGATTGGTATCTAAAATGTATAAAATATTACTGGAAAATGACATGGGAAATCTTACAGGATTAAAAAATCAATGGGAAAGAGATCTGGGTTATCAATTGGAGATATCTGATTGGTCCTCAATATTTGTATCTAAATACAATAAAACTGTTTCAGCCATGCACAAAGAGACTACTTTGAAAATGTTGCATAGATGGTACTCCACACCAGTTCAACTCTCACACATTTCTTCTTCAATATCCCCCCTATGTTGGAGGGGTTGTAACCAAAAAGGAACGTACTTTCATCTTTGGTGGACTTGCTCAAAGATCAATGGATTTTGGATTTCAATTCAAGATGAACTCAACAAAATTACGAAAGAAACAATACATTTAACACCGGAATTATTCTTATTATCTTTGTTCAAAGGCGAAAATAATACACTGAAATCAAAACATCTAATTTCCAAATTATTATTGGCAGCAAGAATAACGATCCTACACCATTGGAAGCATCTAGATGAACTGAACTTGCAGATCTGGTACAGCAAAATCTGGACAATGGCAATACTGGACAAAATCACATTACACCTTCGATTTATGAGAGGTGCTGCTAAACCAGAAACATTTATGTCAATACGGTGGAGATTTATCGACTTCACTTCACAACAAGATCTACACAAACAACTCTCCCCATCAGCAAAAGCTATTTGGTTTTCATGAGCAATTAATTAGTTCCTTATAATTTTATATCTCTTAATTATGATTATATTATACTAAATATTCAAGCTTCAAAATACTCACCTGTATATTAATACTTACCTTTTTATTTCTACAGCTTTGCATATACACTAAATCAAAATCATAAATAATGGCTCAAGGGAAGGAGGAGGGGATTAGGGTTACTTTTATATTGTTATATTATTTATGTTAAATTTTTGTAGAATAAAAGATCAATAAAAATAATTTTTTTAAAATATGATTGCTTTGTTCTTCTTTAGCTTTGATTTTCGATATTAGCAGTTCATGATCTGTACCGCAGTCTGCTCCTGGTCTTGTTTTTGCAGAAAGTATGGAACATCTCTATCTTCTTTTACCAATTATGTAATCGGTTTCATTCTTATATCGACCATTTGGTGATGTCCACGTGTATAGCCATCTTTTTGGTTTCTCAAAAGATGTGTTTGCAAGAGTGCTTCTCCTGCTTAATTTCTACTTCCTACGCCCCATTTCCCCACAATTCCTAGTTCTTCTCTGTTCCCTACTTTTGCATTCCAGCCCCCCATTATTATCAGAACATTTTGTTTTGGTGTGTGATCAATTTTTTCTTGTACTTCTGCATAGAATCTCTCCAATTCCTCTTCTTCTGTGTTTGCTGTTAGAGCATAGACTTGGATGAAGGTTATGTTAATAGGTTTCCTGTTTAAAATATTTCCTGCATAAAATATTTTGCAGTTGCCTGATTAAAAATGTCCCATTCCTGTCCATTTTAATTCACCCATGCCAAGTACTGTAATGTTGATACGTTCCATTTCTTACATGACAATTTCTAACTTTCTCTGGTTCATGCTTCTCACATTCCATGTTCCTATTGTGTACGTCGTACAACTCTGGACTCTCTTTTCGCATCTGTGTGCATCAGCCTCAGGGTTTCCTTTCGGCTTTGACCCAGTGGCGTCATTAGTCACAGTGCTACTTGTACTTGTCCATTGTTCTTTCTCAGTACCTCTCTGAATGCCTTCTGACCTGGGGGTCTATTCTTCCAGCACTATCTCATGCTGCATTTTGGATAGTCTGTTCATAGGGTTTTCGTGGTAAGAGGTATTCAGAGGTGGTTTACCATTTTCCTCTGAGTTTGAATGCATCTTAGTCTGGTGTCTCAGCCTTGACCATTCTGCCTTGGATGCCCCTGCGAGGAGTCTAGCCTCTTGGTCTAGACCCCTGACGGCATTGCTATCAGCTTTTTCAATACTCTCAAACCCCACACCATGTTAAGGTGTGCATCCTAGAGGTCATTGATAGGTACATTAAGGGAAACATCTTCAAAAGAGCTCTTTGTTACACTAATGGAAAAGTGTACAGAGAATATAAATTGCGGATGTTTCTAAAATGTCAACAGGCAGGTATTGGGCACTCTGCATTTCCATCAGTTTTTGAACAGCACTGACTTAACTATGCTGTTTTAGATGGAATTCTGTCAAAAAGTCATTTTCCATTAGTCTAAAACATGGTACTTATTTTTCAGTTTTGATCAGGTGGAGTCACAGGAATTGTTCCCTGTCTGTATCATTGCTATTACAATGTTTCCTAGCAACTAAAAGGGTTTATTTTTTAATATCTTACAAAACAAAGATGGATGCCCCTGGAATTTAAATTTCAAACCAGTTCTGAACTTGATCTCTGAACTTGAAGAGAGCAGGATTATTGCTGTTGTTGTTGTTATGTGCCTTCCAGTCGATTACGACTTATGGCGACCCTATGAATCAGCGATGTCCAAGAGCATCTGTCATGAACTACTCTGCTCAGATCTTGTAAGTTCAGGTCTGTGGCTTCCTTTATGGAATCAATCCATCTCTTGTTTGGCCTTCCTCTTTTTCTACTCCCTTCTGTTTTTCCCAGCAGTATTGTCTTTTCTAGTGAATCCTGTCTTCTCATGATGTGTCCAAAGTATGATAAGCTCAGTTTCATCATTTTAGCTTCTAGTGACAGCAGGATTATTAGTAACCACTATTTATTTTGGTCCACTTTCATGCACTCTTACAAAGGGAGGAAAGGATAACATTTAAGCATGTCTTTACAGCATTCATGTTATAAAAGGAACAATTTCAAACAGGATAATTAACTGTTTTGGCTAGGCTACATGGAATGGGCAGTCTCACATATGCACTCAACAACATCGTTTAATTTGTCATCACCCACTCACTGGGCTTGTTCAGACATGCATGTACATCACAGTTAATTTGTACCTTGAGATAGCCACAAAGAAGCCTAGGAAGTGTAGTTTGTGAAGGTTGCTGAGAGCAGCTAGGTGACCTCTACCCTCCTCACATAGCTACAACTGCCAGAGTGGTTTAACAGTCAGTCCCTCTTCGCAGAGAATTCTGGAAATTGGAGCTCTTTGTGGGGAGTAGGGTTATCATAACAACTCTCAGTACCTTTCAGAAACTAGTTTCTTGGATTCCCTTTTAAAGTGGAATAATAGTGGAATAAATTTTGGTGTGAATGTGACCTCAATTCAGTTTACACTTAAAGGAGAACTTACCTAACTTTTACTTTTTGAAACAGCCATCCTTCAAAATTTATACTTCTTATCATAATACCATTTTTGCTTGACTTTGCACAGATGTTTGCGCGTGTAGATGCCACATTGGTCATCAACCTTGTGCAGTAGCTATGGCAGTCTTGTGATGGGTTTTCTGTTTACAGCATTTCTGCTGGGGACAGGCCATGTTGCATGGGACTAGTCCTGTAATTAAGAAGTGCTAAGTGTGGATCACCATTTGAGACCATAGCTTTCTTTAGTAATCTATCTGTACACCATTCTCAGCAAGGCTACCATTTTCAACAAGGCCATTGGACTGTGGATACCCTGGACTAGATATTTTGTGAATTAACCCATAAAACTTTGTAAGCGCTAGGAACTCATGGCAATTAAAGTGACATGCATTATCTGTTCGTACTATTGTAGGTATACCATGCCATGCAAAAACTGACAGTGTGGGTAATAATTTGAGTGGCTGTCATACTGCCCAATCAATCTATCTCACGGTAGTTGGAAAAAAACCCCATTATTAGCATACCAGCTACCTGCTAGCTCAAATGTCAATGGCCACTTGTGACCAGGGATGCAGAGCTCCCCCCAAAACATTATAGGTTCTTTCATCTCAGGTTACCTAAATTTCTGGCATACTGGGCAGGCTTTCATGCTCCTTTCTATGTACACATGAATGCTGGCCATTATAGAGCAGCTCATGCCCTCAGGTTACATTTTTCTATTCCCAAGTGCCCTTCATGTATTCTTTGCAATGTATCTTCCTGTAAAGCTTTGGGTACAATCAGTCTTGCCTCAGCAAATGTTGCCAACATATTTTTGGAAACTGGTACCAGTATTTTAATCAAGTTCACATGTATTCTGTCCGTGTCTGGAATTGGCACCTCTGTTCTATCCTAACCTTGGGATAAGGCATCTGCTATCAGCAGTTCTTTCCCAGGCTTGTAGGCTGAAAAAAAATCCTTTGCAGCCTTGAGGGCATGTCTGCTGATCATCTGCTAATCCCTTTAATTGTGATGGAAACTAGGGGTTTCTGATCAGTTACTGCCAAAATTGGCCTCCCATAAAGAAAATACATGAATTTTTTTTGCATCTGTAGACTAGTGCCAGGCTTCTTTTATTATTTGTGCATATTGACATTCAGTCTTGGTGTGTGCACTGGATGCATAGCTACTGATTTCCATAGCTCCCCATGTTGCTGCAATAAAACAACACTGTGCCATCTGCTGAGAGTTTGGTTACTCTCTTGTGTTCATAGTTGCTAAGAACAGGGGCTTTCTGTAAGAGAGATTGAAATTCTGTCTTGTGGTTGTGATCCCACATCATTTTTAAACAGAGTTCTGATGTGTTTGGTATTATCTGCTAGAATGGGAATGAATTTTCCTAAAAATGTAAGCATTCCCAGAAATTTTTGTAAGCCTTTGTTGTCATTTGGGGATGACCTTATTAGTAGGGATCAATTTGCATACCTTGGTGGATCTTTCCCTCCCTAGTATATTATCTCTTGCACCCAAACCTTTGTTTATTTTATTTTACCCCAGCTCTTTCTAGTGCCTTTGTCTCATACTGTATATTCTTGGAT
Source organism: Rhineura floridana (assembly GCF_030035675.1). Lineage (NCBI taxonomy): Eukaryota > Metazoa > Chordata > Lepidosauria > Squamata > Rhineuridae > Rhineura > Rhineura floridana. The sequence continues at coordinate 16,507,674 of NC_084496.1, forward strand.
ATTTTGCCCTATATTGGTATGTCATCAATGTACACCATAGTTCTTTCAAGTCCTTCAAATGTTTGTTGAATCTGTCTGTGAAATACTTTGGTAGCAGAGCATTACCAAATGGAAGTGTTTTACGGCAGTACCTTCCATAGGGTATGTACATAGCCTTGTGCTTTCTCTATCTATGCGTGCTTGCCAAAATCCTGAAGATGCATCTAGAGCAGAGAAATTTTTGGTGCCTGCCATATCCCCAAAGAGTTTGTCCCTTTGTTCTGTTTGGATATACTTGTTCATATGTTTGGGATCGAGTCATAATCTCAAAGAGCCACTCTTTTCCCCATAATTTCCCCCATATTTTTTCCTATAATTATTAAAGAATGGACCCGAGGAATTGGCTCTTTGAATTTTCCAACAATGTCCAAAGCAGCTAGCCTATATAGCTCCTCCTTCAGCCTTTTCTTTATGGCTAAGGACACTTTTCTTGGGGCCTGAAGAGTGGGTGTATTGAGTTCTAGCAGCTATATTTTGTGTACTGTATACAGCTTTTGTGTGCCTTCATAACCATCTAGAAATTCATCCTCTATCATGCTTGAAATCTCTTGTGTGTGTTATGTGCCTTCAAGTCGATTATGACTTATGGTGACCCTATGAAACAGCAACCTCCAATAGCATTTGTTATAAACCACTCTGTTCACATCTTGTAAGTTCAGGTCTGTGGCTTCATGTTGCATTTGGATAGTCTACTCATAGGGGTTTCATGGTAAGAGGTATTCAGAGGTGGTTACCATTGCCTTCTGAGTTTGGATGCATCTTAGTCTGGTGTCTCAGCTTTGACCATTCTGCCTTGGGTGACCCTGCTGGGAGTCTAGCCTCTTGGTCTAGACTTCCTGACGGCATTGCTCTCAGCTTCTTTGACACTCTCAAACCCACTCACCATGTTAAGGTTTAAATCTCTACATGTTTTTAATGCTATGATGGGCACTAGTGACATTGGCACTGTTACAAACTGTACATTAATTTCATTGCCTTTGTGTTTAATTACAAGCTCACATCTGCCCTTGCTTGGAATCCCCCCCATTATGAGCCCTTAGGTTCTTATACTCTAAATAGATTAGTTTGATTTGCATTTTTTAATAATAGGTTCATGTATAACAGTAGCTTGTGCCCCTGTACCTTAACTTATATTTTACCATTGGTGTCAACGGAAATTGTCTTGTATTTTACCATTAGTGTCAAGGGAAATGCAGCATGTCAGTGTAGAGATTTCCACCACTCTCAGAGTTGCAGTCACTCCCTTCCTTATGCAGTGCATGCACTCTTTTTTTAAAAATTCTTTTTATTGATCTTTTATTATTATACAAAAAATTAACATGAATAATATAACAATATAAAAGTATTTCTTTAAAAGCTTTATAGAATGTGCTATTAAATCCATCTGGCCCAGGTGCTTTATTGTGTTTGAGTCTTGTAATTGCAGTAGATACATCCTCTATTGTTATGTCTTGATTTAAGGATTTTTCCTGAGCATTTGGGGGGAGAAAAATAAAAAAGATACCCTTGGATTTTTTCTGTTTTGATAGGTATATTATTATATAATTCCTTATAAAAATCCATAAAGCATTTATTGATTTCTTTTGTATCATATGTTGTTTTTTCTTGATGTGATATTGCCATGATTTTAGTAACTGTATGCTGTGATTTTAGGGCATGAGGTAGTAATTTAGAATTTTTATTTCCCCATTCATAATATTTTTGTTTCGTGTACCAGATAGATTTAGCTATTTTTGCAGATTCTATAGCTTCTATTTCTTGTTTTTTCTTTTGCAATTCCTTTTGTGTGGTTTCAGAGTTATTTTGTTTGTGTTGAGATTCTAGTTTTTTCACTTCTAATACTAGCTGAGTTTTAATAGGTTCAATATTACGTTTCTTTTTGGCCATTTCATTTATACAGTGACCTCTCATTGTTGCTTTCATAGCGTCCCATATAATGTTTGCCGTAATTTCAGGTGTATTATTTATATCAAAATATTCTTTCAAATTTTCCTGTAGTTTTTTGGTAATCGATCGATCTGTAAGAAGGAATGAGTCAAATCTCCATATTGGAGTATACAGAGTATGTGAAAGAGTGTTTAAACATGCTCCAACTGCAGCATGATCTGAAACCAGTCTGGGATATATATCCGCCCTAGTAATGTTTGTTATTAAATTTAGAGATACCAGAATGTAATCTAACCTGGAGAAAGTTTTAAATCTGGGTGAATGATATGTATAATCTTTGATTCCAGTGTTTATATGACGCCATGCACCTACTAACCCATGTTTCTGTAACAGATAATGCACGGGAGATTGTTTTTTTAAGGACGATGCTGGTATTCCTATACTTCTGTCTAACTTTGGGTCACAAGTCATATTTAAATCTCCACCAATAAGGATTTCTCCTGATGCAAACTTCTCTAGTTTTTTTAGTATTCTGGATAAAAAAATAAATTGATTAGTATTAGGAGAATAAATTGATGCAAGTGTAAAATTACGATTTTGTAAGAGTCTTTTTGTAGAAAAATGGAATGTATTTATTATACAGCCACAAGTGGTTGTATACTATAGTCAGCATGGATTTTTCACATTCCGCAATGTTAAATTGAAAATATCACCCATGCCACTCTGATGCTTCCCATAAGCTCATTTGAAAACAAAACTTATGGGCCTGAACTCAGAAATGCTTGCTTAACAACCCTCTAAATTTTCATGGCAATACACAAAACAGTCAGAGAGAATCAAGAGTTCAAAGTGTAAAAAGAGAGAGAGAGAAAAACCAGACCCCCTTTGGACTTTTTTCTGTCACAGTTCTCATAATTTGTTGAAATTAATTAAAAACCAGCCATGTTCACAGAGTACCTGTACTCCTATTACTGACCTTTCCCCATATGCTGACCTTCATCTTCCCTTCCTCCTCCCTTTAATCATCTCCCTTTTGCCTCTTCTCCCCTCCTCTCCCTCCCCTTCCAATCCCCTCCTTCCCCCTCCCAATCCCCTCCTTCTCCCACTCCTTCTGCTCCCCTTTCCCCCTCTTCCTCATTCCCTCTACTCTTCCTTTCCCCTCCTCCCCCCCATTGTCTGTTTTACCTATCCTAGCCATGATTGCATGGAAGTAAATCTCACTGAACTCAATAAGCATGCAAATGATCAGATCTACATTTTCCCTCCTTCCCCTCTCCTCTCCCTTCCTCCTCCTTTTTTCCTCCCCTCCTGTCTTCCTTTTTCCTCCTCCTCTGTCCACTCAAAGCCTCCATCCCCATGGTCTGTTTTACCTATCCTAGCCATGATTGCATGGAAGTAAATCTCACTGAACTCAATAAGCATGCAAATGATCAGATCTACATTTTCCCTCCTTCCCCTCTCCTCTCCCTTCCTCCTCCTTTTTTCCTCCCCTCCTGTCTTCCTTTTTCCTCCTCCTCTGTCCACTCAAAGCCTCCATCCCCATGGTCAGTTTTACCTATCCTAAGTATGATTGCAATGGAGTAAATCCCACTGAACTCAATAAACATGCAAATGATCAAACCTGCCCTCCCCCTCCTGCCTGCTCCCACCCCTCTCTTCCCATCCCCATCCCCTGTGGTCCATTTCACCTATCCTAAGCATGAAGAAGCCTAAGAAAAGAGACCGAAGGGCCACAGTAACTCAGAAATCTATTAATGTCCTTTATTTACAACATTTATATACCGCTTTATTGTAAAAAAACCCCCCTCAAAACAATTTACAGAAGGAATTAAAACAATGAAATAGCTGGGTAGGCTATTGGGTAGGCTTGGCCTGAGTAGGCTTGCCTAAACAAAAATGTTTTTAGCAGGTGCTGAAAAGAGTACAATGAAGGCGTCTGCCTAATGTTAATAGGCAGGGAGTTCCAAAATGTAGGTGCTGCCACATGAAATGATTGATTTTTTACAAGAGCAGAACAAGTACTTAGTGGCATCTGTAACATGGAAAGCACAGCTTGAATTTGGCCTGGTAGTAAATCGGCAACCAGTGCAGATTTCAGAGCAGAGGTATTATGTGCTGAGTCTCACTCACATCAGCAACCGTGCCACAGCATTCTGTACTAACTGCAGCCCCCAGGTCAGATTGTGCTGTGTGGGGATTTCTTTGACCCTGGCTGACTGGCTGCCAGAATTTTTTTAGTGCAATCCTAACCATATGTACTCAGAAGTAAGTCCTATTGAGTTCTATGGGGCTTAGTCCCTTAGTAAGTGTGTTTCGAATTACAGCTTTCAGGGGCATCCCTTTTTACTCCTGAGTATTCCCATTAACACCTCCACAATACTAGACTCCCTTCCTACAACCGTCTTCTGGTGACTGGCCTGGACTGAGGGCACTTAAACCCTTCTTGTCAGAAGCAAGTAGGCTAGATTAAATGTTCCCTTCCCAGACTCCCTAAGCAGATGAGAAGGAATGATTCCATCCCTTTAGCTGCACCTGGGAACACCATCTATTAGCTAAGTTTTCTATCTTAATTTCCAATCAGAGAAATGGTATTGTTTGAACGGTATGCTCCAAGCAACTGTGGTTGATGCTTAATGTATCATGCTTAATGACATCATAAGAACATAAGAACATAAGAAGAGCCTGCTGGATCAGGCCAGTGGCCCATCTAGTCCAGCATCCTGTTCTCACAGTGGCCAACCAGGGCCCACTCCTGTGACATCACTAGGGCCCACCCCTGAAATCACAGGATTTGGGATGCTTCTGACCTGGCAACCCTACCTGCAACTCTAAATGTCCAATTTCTGGTTGAGGCCTCTGTAATGTAGGGGACAAGTAGCAGCGCTCCTCCAGATGATCTCAGTGATTGGGCTGGGATAGAAGGGCTCAAGTGGTCCTTAAGTTATCCTGGACCCAAGTTGTTCTGGACTCTCAAAGCAAAGTGGTGGGCATGATCAGATGTAAAAGCGGGCAGAGCAACAAATGCAAACTTTATCTTTGTACAGTGGGCTAGTTTCTACACACAGTCACACAGTGTAGTTTAGTATCTGCTGTGGGTGCAGAAGGTCTCATCTTCAGTCCTTACCATCTCCAAGTAAGGCTGGGAGAGACTTCTGCCTGAAACCCTGGAGTGCGTTGCCAATCACTGTGGACAACGCTGAGCAAGATGTGTTCCCATCTGTAGCCAAGCAAGCAAGAGGCATGATTAAGGAGACATTCCAGCTGGGCAAAAACACTCAAGGAGGGTGTGAAGAAGGGCCAGATAGAGAGCCTTGGAGGGCCACTTTTGGCATCTGGGCCCTATTCTACATATTAACATGTATCTATCTTTTTAAAAATGATGATTTTTGGTATGTAGAAAGTATAACAGGGGAACAGCTTACGTTAGTCATAGTACAGGGGAGGGGGCTGAGTGCATGAAGATGCAGCGACACTGTTGTATGTTTATATTAAAAAGATTCTCAGGGAAGCTTCTAGTGGGTGCCATTGCCACCTGGGCATGTGATTCATCCTCACTTTTTTCCTCGGCCCACGTCGACCTTGTAGAAATATAATGGGGCTTCAGTAAACCAGGCTCAACTGAGGATGGCAATATGAAAATAGACTCAGCGCACTTTAAAATGAAAGCTTGTCATTTTCTTTTGTAGAGAGCCATGGGAAAATCACGTTGCAACTTGCCCTGGTAACAACATAAGGAGGCAAACAGGCCTCTGTGGCTGCACTAAACGCAATGGAGCAGAGGGGGGCTGCACAAGCCTCTTCCCCTCAACACGTTTGCGAGAAATAATTAAATTTGGAGCACTGCTATTGGAGCCGTCCTCCTTCATGCCAGCTATTCATCCCTGTGATTCTGTGCGCATAGGTGTGGGACATATCCTGCTTGTTATCTGGAGAAAATAATCAAATGAGGCACTGTAAAAAATTCTTGTGTTAAAATGCTTTAAAGATCCCCTTTGATGCAATGGAATAAAGCTCAAAATTTGAGTGACAGGAAAGGAGAAGAAGAGTGCAATGCAGATTGATGATATTTCATAGTTAAGATGAATTCTGACTTGCATGATCCCAGGTTCAATCCCTGGTGTCTCCAGGTTGGGCTGGGAGAGAAACCCACCTGAAATCCTTGAGAGCCACTGCCAGTCAATCTAGAAAATACCAAGGCAATCAGACCAGAGGTCTGACTCAGTATAAGGCATCTTACTGTGCTCCATATGGTAAGACTGCAGTGGTGTGTTGTCATCTCGAGAGCACAGCTATATTGTTCCAGAATACTTTCCAGAGGGATGTCAGCAAGAGGAAATGATGGACAGGAAGCCTCACATAAATCAAGGGTGGCCAGCTAGATCCAGACCTTCCCCAACCCCATGAGGCCTCCCACCTATCAATCACTATAATGTCTGGTAAAGCATTTTCCCTAACACTTCCTTTGCCTGCGTAGTTTGACGTCAAAGGAAGTGTTTCCCTGCAGGGCTTGCTTTTAAGTACCAATCAATGATTTTACAGCAAGTCCTCCTTTGGGCAGGGATCAGCTGCGTGACGGAGGTCCTGATTGTCCCTTTGCAGCCACATCTTTACCTGTGTCACACCTGACATCACATAATATGGAAGGTGAGGAGCAGGTGGGCATTGCTTGGGAAAAAGAGGACTGGAGGTTCCCCACTATTGTTGTAAATATTTAGACTGAGGACAGGCAACTTATTGTGTGTGTCAAGGGTCACATTCCCTTGGGGCTAATCTGTCAGGACCTTCATAACCATGGTGGGCAGGACTGGAGTTAAAGTGGACAGGGCCAGAGTGAAGAGTGGGAGGGCCCAGGGAGGGGGTGAGAAGGTGGGGGCCCACCCCTTTTCTCTTTCTGGCACTTTCTCCCTTTCTGTCACTGTCTCCCTTTGTACCACCTTTCTCTCTCCTTGCCATGCACATAAAATTAGGAAACTGCCTGGCTGCATGAAACTGAAACTGCATATACACCATACATTTAAAGTACATGGCTTGCCCCAAAGAATCTAGGAATGGTGGTTTATCACAGAACTACAATTAATATAATTTAATAGATTCAACTTTAAATGCAAACTGAATTGAATTTTTTCCTCATCCCTACTGCAGTGTATAGTTTGAGCAAATTGCCTACTCCCAAAACAAGATTTTATTTATATCAGGCTATGGTCTGAAGGCACATAAGGCCAGCTCCCTACTGAAGCTAAACAGGGTCAGGGCTGGTCAGTGCCTGGATGGGAGACTGCCTGGGAACCATATAAAAACCACCTTGGGTTTCTATCTTGAAAAGAAAGGCGGGGTATAAATGTGATAAAATAAATAATAAATAAATATTTACAAACCACAGTTTCTTATCAGTTAAGATGGAACCTGACTAGATAATATGGGAAAATCAGAATGGCTAAGTGATGTTTTAAGTATTCATTCAGATATGCTAGATTTTTATGCCTTAGTTTACAAAGGGAAATGATAAATAGATTTAAGTCTCGGCAGATTGTTGATTCACACTTCCTTCTTTAGCACATGTCTGTCTGATACAGATTCTGAACAGATCCTCCTCAGTTTCACAGCTAGAATCAATTTAGCAAATCAGAACAAAGTGTGAGAAACTAATAAGCTCTGTTCATCTTGAAAGCCTCTCTTGCGTCATTCCATTCATTTCCCATTCCCTAAATTTCTCACCTTGACACAGTTGATGGGTTCTGGGGTTACAGAAATCCGATGTTAATTAGCATTTCTGAAAACAGAGAGAGGTGTGAATGTAACCATTCCATTGAAGCAAACTAGCATGAAAAAGTTCTAAAATAACATCAAACCTCTATTAAAAGGATACGATTTTTCTATAGACAAAGGAAATCCCTTCCTTAGCAGCATGGAAACTTACAGTACATGACCTTTTCTGTCACTTAGAAAAAGCAATGTTAGATGTTTAAGATGCTACGGTATTCAGAAGTGTTATCAAAGACAGATCTCAATCCTTCAAGATGGCAGTTAGAAATGTTTTTGATTAGGTTTGTTTAAAGAGTTCTGTTTTGCTGTGTCAGGGGCTGCCATCATGCTGCCTTCCAGATACTGTTGGACCAACTCTTATTAGCCCCAGCCAGGATAGGATCATGAGAGAGGTAGTTCAACAACACCTAGCACATGTTAGCTAGACCTGGGTAAGAACAAATTGCTATGAGCTTGAGATATTCCATTACAGAGCCTTGTAATGGCTGAGCAAACTGCGCTGACAAAACTTTTTTTTATTAAAGCCACACCTTTCTCATTCATCATTATTTCTTTGATTTTAATAATCCCAAGTCTAGCAACCCCCGTGATGATGAATCAACAACTTGAGGCACCTGGACCAAAACCAGCCTCTTGGGAGATGCCATCTACCCCTCAGTGGCCAACCTGGAGACAAGAAGAGTGTGTGGTTAGCTGCAAACAAAGGACATAGGTCACATCCTCACCATACATTTAGCACACATTTAAAGCACATGGCTTTCCTCAAAAAATTATGGAAACTTTCGTTTACCCCTCACAGAGCTACAATCTTCAGCACCCTTAACAAACAACAGTTCCCATGATACTTTGAGGGAAGCCATGTACTTTAAATGTCTGGTGTAAGTGTGACCATATTGGTGATTCATGTGGTTGTAACCACCACCACCCTTTAAGCCTAAATGGCCTTCCAGTAACAATAGCTGTTCACTCTTAGGGCTCATCCAGACGACTGTATAATGTGTGACATGATTGCTTTGTGTTCTCATTATTTTTTGATCGTCCAGACGACCTTGCGCGCTTTTGCACATTTTCGCGCGGTTAAATCCGCTTTGGCATAACCGTGAAAAATGCGATTTGCTTTTTTAAATCGGGAATCATCCGCTGTGCCTTCAGCCACTTGGATGCAATACCGTGGACTTTACAGCTGTGGGCAGTTCTTGGGCGTTTCCTTCCCTCATTCCCAGCCATTCACATATTTCCACTTTTGCGCATGTGCGCAAATGTCCGGGGAAGGCCCAGGAAAAGGGAACCAATCAGAGCAATGGTCTAGTGTTGGGGGGGCTCTGCAACTTCTACTGCACAGATACAGGAAATATTGGCACAGGAATACCTCGCATTAACGTACTCAATGGGACCAGAGCGAGTACGTAAACCAAAAATGTCCTTAAAGTGAAGCACTACCTTTAAAAACTTTTTTTACCTCTCCTTCATGCGGAGCCTCTGCTGCTGCGCTGCCACGGCTCTCAGCTGATCGCACCTCCCAGCTGATTTGCGGTGGCGCGATTGCGTCTATTTCTTTCCGACAGGCATCAACAGGTAGCATTGGGGGAGAAGGTTTCAGACCCTTGGCCTCTCAATTGTGGTGTGCCACAGGGCTCTATCCTCTCTCCCATGCTATTTAATATCTATATGAAGCCGCTGGGGACAATCATCAGGAGATTTGGGCTGCAGTGTCACCAATATGCGGATGACACTCAGCTGTATCTCTCGTTTAAATCTTCACCAGAGTCTGCTGTGGAGACCATGTCCAAGTGCCTGGAATCCGTGAGTGGATGGATGGGAAGGAACAGGCTGAAGTTGAATCCTGATAAGACTGAGGTGCTACTCGTGGGAGACAAGGGAAGGCTGGGAGATGTTGACCTGGTGTTCGACGGGGTGAAATTGCCCCTGAAGGACCAGGTCCTCAGCCTTGGGGTTGTTCTTGATTCCAAGCTGTCCATGGAGGCTCAGATTTCGGCAGTGAGCCGGGCAGCTTGGTATCAATTACACCTCATTCGTAGACTGCAGCCCTACCTTCCTGCTCATCAGCTCCCACTGGTGGTACATGCCCTGGTCACCTCTCGGTTGGATTACTGTAATGCGCTCTACGTGGGGTTACCCTTGAAAACGGTCCGGAAATTACAACTTATACAAAATGCTGCGGCTCGACTACTTACAAACTGTCGCCGCCGGGAACACATCACCCCAGTGTTGTTCGACCTACACTGGCTTCCAGTTATTTTCCGGGCCCAATTCAAGGTGTTGGTATTAACCTTTAAATCCCTATACGGTCTCGGCCCAGTTTATCTGATGGAGCGCCTCCAGCGCCACCAACCATGCCGCCCAACAAGATCAGCCACACAGGGCCTTCTCTCAATCCCGCCAACTAAAACAGCTAGGTTGGCGGGGACAAGAGAGAGGGCATTTTCAGTGGCGGCCCCCACTCTCTGGAACTCCCTCCCGTATGACCTTCGACATGCCCCTTCCCTGAATGTATTCCGCCAAGCTTTGAAGACCTGGCTCTTCAGACAGGCCTTTGGGACTTACGGAGAGGGTTAAATTTTTACGACCAATAGCCTACTACTCTGTACTGGAACTGTTTTATTGTTTTATTGTTATATTGTATTTTATGATGTATTTTATTATGATGTAATGTATTGTTGTTAAATTGTACGTCGCCTAGAGTGGCCATTGGCCAGATAGGCGACCCACAAATTAAATTATTATTATTATTATTTCCACCCCCACGCACTAAAGCCTCTGCTGCTGTGCTGCCGCGCCTCTCAGCTGATCACGATTGCGCCTCCCAGCTGATTTGTGCACTTTAAGTGAAGGTCTGTATAGTGGGGTATTCCTGTAAGTGGTTTGCTAGAGCATCATGCTGCGCTTCTGGAGAAATAAGTGGAATTGCCAGCCATGTGTATCTCCAGAAACATTAATATGTGTAAAGGTGGAAACGCATAGTCAATTTTGCGAAATATCGCAAATACAAACTAACAGAAATACAGGTATTATTGGCATATAAGTGGTTTGCACGTTTCTTTTATCAGTGGGAACACCCAAAGCCTGTGCTGGCCGCTTCAGTGCAGCTTTGCACGGCGGCGCGCGGGGCTCTTTTCTGCAATTTTAATATGGATTTATGGGTGGGGGGAGCGAGTTGTGTAATCAGGGTGCCCTCATCATCTGCAGGGATGCTTTGAGCCGCCCTCACGTGAAACTGACTAGCCTGTTCCCTTGTCAATTTCAGAGGGGAGATTTTTGTTTTGTTTTAAAAAAATCCCTTTTAAAAATCAGCATGTTAACCCCATGCAAAGTCAACATGACGATGGCTTGCCCCATTCTCTCTCTAACCCCCCCCATACTTCGCAGAATTGCCTGGATCTCTCAGGCTTTGCACAGCAGCATGTGGGGTCTTTGCCCACATTCCCTGCCCGAGCCAAGAGCGACCACCCGCGGGGGGTGCTGCTTGCTTCCCTCGGGGGCAGCATTCCTGGGGAGGAGCTGGGAGCTGGACCCGAGCGCTGCACTGTAGAATTCGTTTTTGTGTAATATCGAAAATACAAGAGTGGCAAGGGGCAAGGAACTCCATTACTGACACAGGAAATTCAAACTTTTGCACTCTTACGTTCAAGCACATGCGTGTTGCTGATTGTGGGTGGATGGCGGAGGAGCACACGTCAGATTTTGTGCACTAGTTGGCTGGTAGTGGGTTGTGTCGGAGGTGGAGCTGGGAAAAAACGAAAAGAATGTGGGGGTCCTCCCACTGTGTGTGCGGGCACGAAAAAAGTGGGTTTTTTACATTGGGAAAGAGCGAACAAACAGGTGAGTGGGAACTGTCAGATGGCAAAGCGGATATGAAAAACATGGATTATCCCGCTCCATTTGGATGAGCCCTTCGATCCCTGTCACATGCAAACCTTTTTAAGCATGAATAACCCAATGCCTGCTTCTTATTCTCACACGCAAAGTGGGAACCTTCTCCTGGAGTCTGTTCAGATTATGCATACAATTCTAAACATATCCTAAGAACCAAACTTAAATTATAAGCGCAAGAGAATTTACTTCCAAGCTCATCCGCAATGTAAAATACTTTCTCACCAATAGAATTACTTTCAAGACACAGTTAAGGACAATGTACTTTGATTTCTCATGCCTGTATTATTCGTTAATCTGGCTCCTTTCTGTATTATCCTGAACATTTTTGCATTTTTTGAAACTGTCCAATGTTTGCTACTGAAATGAGCCCCCCCCCAATGTTACTTAGAGCTTGAATTGCCAGTGCTAAGAGCCTTTAAACAAGAAATCACACCACTTGGATGTAATTTGTTTTTGGTCTCATTGACTATGCAAATGAATAGTTGTTTTTCACTTGCAGAGACTTTGCAAAGCAGTTCTCCTTGTGGCTCTGCCAACCTGATGTGTTTACCAATAATTTTTGCAATAACAGTGCTGAGGAGAAGGCTGTGTAACATACTTCCATAAAGATAGCAAAGCTTGTCTTCTAGAGATAGAACTTTTGGAAGTGCTGAAGGGGAGAATTGCTAGTTTCAAACTATGTTACCAGTGGAGAGTAAAGATAGTTTTAGATATCACAGCGTCACCCTTAAGGCAAGAAGGTCCTCTACACCAGCTTTCCACAACCTGAGACCCTCCAGATGCTTTGGACTAACTCCCATCATCCCGGAGCAGACCAAAACCTACTCCTTTCAGGGAAATCACAAGCACATCCTGCTTAGTCCACTAGTATTTGCAGCGTTCACTGTGAATTCAGAGCAATCATTACATTTTTCTGCAGACCATGTAAGTGAAAGGAAACTGTCCCACTGTGAACAGAACAGACAGTCTGCCTGACATTAATGTAACATTAAGAACAAAGAGGACCAGTAGTTTGCTCACAGAAATTCATATAGGTTAAATAAGAGAGGGAGAGAACAGAAGAAAATGAAATAATCTGTTACGCAGACCATGTTTGGTGGGGACAGAACATAACCAAAGCAGTTAATAGAGATGGGAAGACACAGAAAAAAACTTTAAATAAAAAAACTTTAAATAAAAATATTTTAAAATCTGTTTTTCTTCTCTCTCTCTCCCCCCCTTTTTCTGTTTTTTTTTTCCTGGGCCTTCACATGTCTATCCCTAACTATTGGCCACACTGGCTAGGGCTAATTGGAGTCCAACAACACTTGGAGGGTCCCAGGTTAGGGAAGGCTGCTCTAGACTATCAAAGAGTTAAACTTGTTCCTGACCGTACCACTTCAGACTGCAAATGGGGGTATGTCACATAATCAAATGCATCCATTGGGAGGGGGAAATCTTGCACATTTGCAAACATTCCTGCCCACTGCTGGCAAGTGTCCCTTGACCAATTGCTACCTGGCCTCAGAGAATGCAACCCTCAACAGAAAAATGACTGCCTGCTCTTGCTCTAACAGAAAAAGAGTCTGCTGAATCAGGCCAATGGCCCATCTAGTCCAGCATCCTTACAATGGGCAAACAGATGCTTATGGGTAGGGATGGGGTTCGCTGCATGGTGCCGATCCGCACGCAGTTCGATAGTACGTTGTTCCTTTACCAATCCGTCCTTTTTTTGTTTCCGCTTTCTTTGGTGCTTGCCGATTCCATCTGCTGTGTGCGGTTTTGGGTGATTCGATCCACAGGGTTTTTTTTTCCGGGTTGCAAAAATTACATAATTGTTTTCATAGATACTTACATAAATGACAGCATTCCATGTAGTTTTTTGGCAGCAGAGAAAAACATTGCATAATTTTTAGGTTGCTTTACGATCTGGTTTAAGCAATGAATTCCTGGTTTATTTAAATCCTTTAAAAACTCTCACACTTAGACAGGGCACCAGGAGCTGCGCCAATGATTGAACATCAAGGGTCTTGTGAGGGGCATCAATAGAAAGTTAAAAAACACAGTCTGAGAGAGTGTGGGAGAGGTGCAGGCAGGCTGATGTGGTGCCCCACTGCACCGCACAGACACTGTCTGTCACTATCAGTCACACAGTGACACACAAACACACACATTTAGCACAGAGAGAGCAAGAGTGAGACAGCCCTTGGTTAGCTCAGGATGGCAAAAACGAAAGAGGGGCAGGGCAAGGCAGGTAGCATGGGCCAGTCTCATTATCGTAATGTTTCCATTGCAAGAGATTCAGAATGCTCTGAGATGGCTTGTTTGAAAAACATGACATTTGACAATGAACACTGAAGACATATATAGCCTTTTTTTGCATTATATTGCGATAATAACAATTTTTTTGTAATATATAATGGACAAATGGAAATCCTGTGGTTGACACAATATCTTAATTACGAAAAAATTACATAAATTACGTAAAATAGGGGGAGGATTTCGGGGGGGGATTTTGCCGATTGCAGTCGCTGCTGCAAAATCCTTGCTGATTACAGCCATGGCCCGACACAAGAGATCAGTGCGACTCGGATAACGAATTAGCAAATTCAGTCGGGATCCAGTACCAGGTTTGATTTTGTCAGATGTTCTCCCCCATCTCTACTTATGGGAAGCTGACAAGCAGGACCTGAGCGCAACAGCATTCTTCCCCTCCTATAATTTCCAGCAACTGGTATTTGGAAATATGCTACCTCCAACTATGGATTTTGATATTGAGGTTAAATAATGAGGCTTAAAAGATTTATTCAGGAGGGAGAAAGTGTCTGTAATTATTAAGGCTGTGCACTGGATTCAGCCAAAGCCTGAATCAGATTGGGGCTATTTGGGATGATCTGGGCTTACACCACTGGGTCAAGACAATCTCAGATAGCCCCTGCTTCAGCTGCCTAGGCTGATCCAGTGCTGTCAGGGGAGTGGGGCATTAGGGCATGAAGGTTGCAGGTTATGCTTTGCCAGCAAGTTCCCTTCAGGAAACTCTCTGGGGAAGCACACTCCTGCAGGACTGAGTCCTCCTCTAGGAGTCAATCCTGTGGGCTGTAGTACCACAGAGAAGGCACTTGCAAAGCAGCACCCAGCAGGACTGAACCTTCCTAATAAATCATTAGCTCTGTCTTCCCAAACTGATTCTGGGCCGGATCTTGGTTGGCTCATGTGTTCCCCAGGTCAGCCCCGGTTGGGTAATCACTCCTTTCAAAAGTCTCCTTTGTTTTTCTTCTCCGACCACCTGAACAAGATTATTCCTTTTGTCCTCTTTCTTCGATCATGGGGTCAAACCTGGCTATTGCACCTCAGTTAATTAGAACTAGACTACCTTTCCTATCAACTCTGTATTTCTGTGAATAAAGTGGATTTTCTTATTTTATACATCTAAAGTCAGTCATTCAAAGCAGGGAAAAAGCTTGCTCCTTTCAGGTAAATCTCACACACATGCCACTTAGACCTCTTCTGATGCTGCCTTACAGTGAATCTCTGCGATTTGCTAATGAATATTCAACATGCCCAGCCTATATATGAACATGGAGCATAAATTCTTCTTGGTAAAATGCTGAGGAGGGTTGGGCTGATATTTGGGGAAAAGATGTTTGACTTCATGACATAAGTAAAGCAGGAAGAATGAGAAATCTGCAGTTTTACCGTACTCAAAATATAATTTTCAATTGGCAAGAATCCACATAACCAAATGGCATTTGCTGGGGTTAGGCTGGAGTGTGATGGGGATGGGAACATGAACAGGGTCCTTGAGCTTTCAATCATGTCATTTGTCTTTTGGTGACATTAATAATAGCTGAAGACCGAAGGGTGGCCAACTTTATAGTCATTGTTGTGAAAAGTTAATAGTCACAGCCGTGTTCAAAGTTATAGTGGCACAACTATGCTCATTGAAAAGGATTTGAGAAACTCATTAAATATACCTCTGAAGGCTCCTGTAAGGATAATAAAAGGAACAAAACTTGCATAGTCATGACACTTTAATCTTCAGAATTGTTTTTGAAGTTTAATAGGATGAGAAAGAAAACAGGCTTGGGGGATACATTTGGATTTTTCCAATAGTTTCTCCAACAAAGGGCTCTCTAGGCCACTTGGGATCCAGTTAGCGGTTTGATTGTAGTCTGCGCTATGTAGGGGAGCTTGCAGAATATCAGCTCTGTGGTTGGCTAGCCCTCAGATTTATTGAAAATGAAATCAGCAGCCCACAGCCTGCTTGTGTCTAGGCCTAATGACCATTTGGAGGAAGAAGATATTCCTATGTCATTTTTGATGTTCTGTATGGGAGTGAAAGTAATGCTCATGTTCCATCGCACCACATCCTCCAAAAACCCTGTGGAAGAAGGACTAAGCAGCTGGCCCAATTTAGACCATAGCCCTAGGATGTTTGAAAAAATTTGACAGTTCCATTTCCACAGATACCTGGATACTTTGATTTTTTTGAGAAATGCAAGTATGTTGCAAATCCATAATGTAGCACATAAATCAAGTACTGGATTGGTTCTTATGTCAAGTGATTGTTTTGATACAGAAGCTATAGATGGTGATTATTTTCTTCAGCACATTTTTAATGTTGTGAAACCAGCCAGCATTGGCATTAGCACATGGAGAAACATCTGAAGAGCCCCTAAGTGTACCCAAATGCATGAGGGGGTGACTGTCCCTGCTTCACACCCTCCTTGGGCTTTTTGTCTGGCTGGATTATATTCTTGAATGTAATGCTTCTTGCTTGCTTGGATGGAAAGCAGAGGGCCCACTCATACCTAACTGCAAAATCTTCATTTTCCATATTCGGTTGGTGGTGACCTTGAGATTGGTTTAGGAAAACATATCAGTTTTTTGGTGGTATTTCTAATGCAGATTTGTGAATGCAAAAATCTATACTAGCTTGCAACATCATATGGACGATAGTGAATGAATGAGAATGCAAAGCTATAACATTGCAGATTATACAGTCCTATGGACGGGCCCAGAGAAAGTTGTGTGAGTGTAGAAACCAGCTTACTGTACAAAGGTAGAATTTATATTAATTGATCTGGCCACTTTTGCCTCTCTCCCTGCTCACCACTGATATGTGGTCCACAGAAGGATACTTAGAATGCAGCCTTTAGGCAGAAAAACTTTCCCAACTCCTCCTCAAACTACTACTCCGCACTGGTTCACACATACCCCTGAATCCCGAATGCCAGTGGTGTGTGGCCAAGGGGTGCATGAACATGTGGGTCAGGGGGAAAGGGCATAGTCAACCCTTGAGGGGGGGTTCCTTCTGAATACCACTTAGTGATTAATTCAACATAATTAGTGATTAATTCAAGCGTGTGTAGTGGTTAAAGTGTTGGACTACGACCTCGGAGACCAGGGTTCGAATCCCCACACAGCCATGAAGCTCACTGGGTGACCTTGAGCCAATCACTGCCTCTCAGCCTCAGAGGAAGGCAACGGTAAACCACCTCTGAATACCTCTTACTATGGAAACCCTATTCATAGGGTTACTATAAATCGAGATCGACTTGAAGGCAGTCCATTTCCAATTTTCCAAGTTCAAACTACTTTTGAAAGATTCACAGAGATATCTTGACTCACAGCTTGGAAGCAATTGCACAAGAAGTGCATGACAGCCAATTGATTTTGAGATGTGTATATACTGTATAACAGCTTGGAATGTTTAAAGCATTCCAAACACACACAAAAAATCAATAGTGATAAAGAAAGCAAACCAGTTTTACTCACAGAAACTAAATTGCTTGTCAGATTGGGTTATTATGCAGGGAAACTGTATTGTAATCATGTTCTTAAAGATTACTTTAGTGAACCATGGTAAGGCTGAAAATTGCACTCAGTACTGCATCCTACGGAGTTTTTTTTGTTTTTTGTCTTGCGGAATTATTCATCTTTTAAAAAACAGTATAAACACATCTACATACTGGGTAGATCTCTGTTCATCATTCGTAGGGACTGACCAAAAAGCTGTGCATTCCATGAAACTGTCCTTGTGGACAATGTAAACTTTAAAGCAGAGATGGAAGGATGTTTCCATTTTTCCGATATTAAATTCAGTTCTCCACAATTCTGTCGCAATTTGTGGATTTTTAAAATAAAAAAATGCTCATGAAATTTCGCCAGCATTTTAAAACAAATTTCTCCTACTAAAAACATTTTTGTATGCAGTTTTGATTAATGTGCACATTTTTGTAAGCAATTTGTCCTAATATAATGTATTTTGTATGCTATTTTCCCTAATATATTCATTTTATGCACATTTTGGGCACATTTCCCCCTTAATTTTGTAAATTGATTGGTTGATGAACTACATTATAAAATTCAGATAAGTGCAAGATTCAAAGAATCAGTGTGTTTCAGTTCTCATATTGTTTTGGGAAAGTGCAAATTTGATAGATTCAGCTTCAAATACAAACGGAATCAAATTGCAGCATAAGCTTTCATGGCTCCATTATTCATGATGCCTCTATTGGTTTTGCTTTCACACACCACAGGCTTGTTCACACTTGATGGTGGCCTCCCACCTGCATTGTTGTTCGGGTGCTGTTTGTATAAATAGACCTCTGTTGGTACTCAATGAACACCTGCCACAGCCCCTTGGAGTACCTGCTCAATCTGATTGTGCAATTTTCTTATGTATTAATTCTAGATCATTTTATTGCAATACTAGGTTTATCTTATATCTATTGAACTGTTTTTCTCTTATTCTTCACCTTGATCGCTAAGATCTTCTGATGGGGCACTGTTGATGGCCCCCAGTTTGGCTACGTTTTACTGGGGCTGAGCTTTTAATGTGGCAGGATCCTGTCATATGGAACTCCTTGCTGGGAGTTATCCCTGCTTTTTTTTAATTCTTCTTCTAAAAAACGGTATTATTTCAGGCAGGGAGGGAGTACCTAGGAGCTCCCTCTCCACGATCTGCAGCAGGGCTAGTCCGATGCTGCCTGTATGGGGGGGGTGTTGGGCTATGGCACTGCGGGCCCAGGGCAGGCTGGTGCCCAAGGGCCCAGTCATGCCTAGTGCTGGCCCTGGCTGCAGCTTACCAGTAGGGAGGGGGGCAAGGTGGTGGTGAGTTCAGTGCACTGCAGAAGTGCTGGATTGACTTTGCCAGTGCATTTACATTGCACTGATCTTGTCACTCTCTCACCCTTCCTTCTCTCACCCTTTTCTCTCTCACTAACTTGCAGTGATGCAGGTGCTGGGAGGTCAGCTCAATCTGCTGTCTGCTACTGCCTGAGGCCATCAAAGCAGTGTTCAATAAGATAAAAATAAGATAAAATACAAAAAAAAATTTAAAAAGCAATTAAGACAATTTCTGCACATGCTAGAAACAAGAAAATAATTTCTACGGATGTACAGTCAGCATCCCACAAATGGCTGGGTCACATCTCAGGGAAAGCCCTCTTAAACAGAAATGCCATCAGTAGGCACCTAAACATGACATTGGGCACCTGTCTGATTTCAGTTGGTAATTGATTCCAGAGGGTTGAAGCTACAGCACTAAAGACTCTGTTTCTAGCACTGTTAGTACTGTCTGTTGCTTATGAAAACAGTATCTCAGCCTAACTTACCTCACAGGGCTGAGTTCACTGTTCTTCAACCATGGGGGCCTAGATGCTGTTGGACAACAACTCCCATCATCCTTGGACATTAGCTAAGCTGGCTGGGGTTGATGGGAGTTGTAGTCCGACAACGTCTAGGGACCCAAGGTTGAAGAACAGCCAGTTAGATAGATGCTAAGCAATTGCATTACTACAATACTGAAGCATCCACAATATCTTTGCGAGGAAGGAGGATGGGGAGAAAAACTAGAACAAATTGGCCTGGCCTCCAGTGACTCCCTTGACTGCCCCGCCGGGGCCTGTGGTTACCAGCCACCGCTGCTGTTCATAGAATCATAGAATAGTAGAGTTGGAAGGGGCCTATAAGGCCATCAAGCCCAACCCCCTGCTCAATGCAGGAATCCAAATCAAAGCATTCCCAACAGATGGCTGTCCAGCTACAGATGCCTTCTTGATTGTGCCACAGTGTGCAGATACCCATCTGCATCAACTGGAAAGAGTGGCTAATTCATTCCACATTCGGGGATGGTCCTCCCACCCCCGAAATAAGGCATGTGCCAATAGAGATACATTTCCAGCACATGCAGAACACTTTTTTTAAAAAAAATGCTAGTCAACGATGCCTTCCATTATGGAATTTTAAGAAGGTTTTTGCTATCTGTTTTTACTTTACTTCATTGAATTGTAATGAATTTCATTGTATTTGCGTTGATTTTACGATTATCCATAAACAGTATGTAAATAACAATACTGTTGTAAACCACTTCAAGTTGTCTGTGTAACAGGTGGTGTGTAAATCAAATTTAGTAACTTCATAAAATAGTGAATTTCATGGTTTCTGTTCCTCATCTGAGGTCCTGCTCCAGTAGCCTCTGGCAACTGAGGTTGGCTGGCTGTCTTCCTGGAGCACAGCCTTCACAAGAGTGGCGCTAACCCTTATGGGCATGTCCTCGACATAGAGGTCCACTTAACACCAGAAGTGTATGCTTTCAAAAGCCAGACTAAAACCTGGCTGTTTAAGCAGACCTTTGGGCTTAGCTGGCTTTGTTGAGCCTTGCCTTCTATAAGGACTGGTTTCTGTTTTGTTCCATTTTTTGAGTTCTTGCTGAAATTAGTACATTTACTTGTGCTTAGTGGTAGATAGGGCTAGGAGAGAACTTTGATTCAGTCTGCATTTAAAGCCGAATCTATCAAATATGCACTTTCTGAAAAGATATGAGAATTGAAACACAACCGTCCTTCAAAATTAGCACTTATCCAAATTTTGCAATGTAGTTTGCCAACCAATGTTAACTAAAATGCATATATTAGGGGAAACTGTGCACAAAAATGAATACCTTCATGAAAGTAACACACAAAATGCATTATATTAGGAGAAATTGATTGCAAAAACGTGTACATTAGTTGAAACTGAAGGCAAAAATGGGTTTGTTAGGAGAGCTTAGAACTAAAATGCTGAAGAATTTTCATAAGGATTTTTTTTTAAAAAAAAAACCAAATTGCTGCAGAAATGTAGAGAATTGAATTCAAGATTGGCAAATTGAAAAACGGAGAAAACTGAAATTGACCCATTTCCACAGGCAGTGTCTCTCCAGTGGAAGTTTCTTCCTAACCCTCCCTGGAGATGGTGGGGATTGTACCTGGGTTCTCCTGCACGCAAAGCATGTGCTCCCCCACTGAGCTACAGTCCCTTCCAAACAACACCTCCACATGCTGATGCACGCACAGTTTGTGGTGTGTGCATGTGTGGTGGTAACAGGTCAAACTTACATGTCCTTTGTCATCAGCTTGTAGTGAAGGAAGGTGCAGCCAAGAATCAGCATAATCAGGACTGCCAAGAATATGCACATCACGGTGATGAGCAGGACTTGATTCAATTTCTGCTTGTCCATGGAGTCTTCTTTGAAAAGAAAGTTTGTTTAAAGGAGAGGTGGTGCTTAATTCAAATCAAGAGCCCTTCATTAATGGCATCTCCCTATACTTTTATCCACAATGAAGGCAGGGATGGGCATTAGTCTAAAGCAGGTGTGGGAGACGTTTGGCCCTCCAGATATTGCTGACCTACAACTCCCATCAGCCCCAGAAAGCATGGCCAATGGCAAGGGATGATGGGAGGTACAGTTCAACAACATCTTGAAGGCCAAAGATTCTCCGAAAATGGTCTAAAGCAGTAGTTCCTGTCCCATCCAGAGCTGGAACCATGAGACGGAGACGCGGGTGCAATTGAATCTTGCTTTATTAGAGTAATGGATACATCTAGGACATTGTGCTTCATATAGAAACCTGCCTTATTCACTAGAAACCCCTAACTACGCTCTAGACATGCTCTGCGGTGCGTGAAGGAAGTTGACTCAACGACTCCCCTCTTTGAGAGGCCAGCTTATGTAGGGAACGTTTTCGATTGTAATCTCTGACTCCTTCCTAAGTCCTGTCTCTGCCCTGTCCGTTTCTCACGGCGGCGGGCACAAAGCGAGGGTGTGTGCGTTTCCAACGGCTTGTTGGAAGATACCTGCTCTTGGGCTGCAGGCTCGAGGTCAGGAGGTGGTGTCACGCTGGAAGCGTCCTGGGAACTGCTTGGCAAGGGAGGAGTTGGTACAACCTCTGGGGCGTCCCCTGACGGGCCCTCAGGAACGACTGGGGGCGGCACACTCTCCTCTACAGGGAGAATTGGCTGGAGTTCAAGTTCACTGCCCCCCCAAGGCCCCGAGCAGACTCAACAACTCCTGGGTCTTCCATCCCTTCTGGCAGCTGAGGCGCCTGACACTCATGCCTCTTCCCTCCCTGCTCCTTCAGGGAGAGCCGAGGCTCAACAGTTCCCAAACTTTTGTCCCTACAGATCGCTTGAAAATGGCTGGTTGTCTTAGTGGACCATTTAATTGCTTGTTGCAGTAATTGTAATGCACTGTGCTAGAGGCTGTATGATCTTTAATATTATTGGTATTGCTTCTTTTAATTCCTATATTGCATTATAATTTGCATTCCACAGAATTCAAACTGTAACACAAGAAAACACAATATAAGAAATATTGCTTCTTTAATTTCTTATCCAGTATTACTTTGAATTACCATTCCATAGAACTCACACCGTAATACAAGAAAAAAAACAATATCGGAAAGAAAAGGAGCAATAAAAATACAATTAAAAATCAATATGAATATTTAGCGCAGGCACGTCACAGACTGCCTGAATGACGTTCATGGACCACTGGTGGTCCAGAGACCACAGTTTGGGAACCCCTGGTCTAAAGATCATTGGCCTTCAACTAGTGAGTCAGGAGCCACCAGCGCAGGGATTGAAAAGCTGTGCTGCTCTTCCAGACGATGCTGGACTATAACATCTCCTTGACCATTAGCCATGCTGGCTACTGCAGTTGCTGTTGGACTCCAGCATGTGGAGGTCCACTCCTTCCCCACCCCTTCAGTAGTGGACCACAGTTGGGGACAGGGGAGACATTAGATGCAGCTTGCACTTAAAGATCGAACCCTGTAAATGTTGTACAGTAATTATGGTAAGGGTCTTTTTTTAGGGTAAATGTGGTAAGTAGAGTGAGTGAGAAGGGGGAGTACATGTGTTGGAATGTTGAGGAATGCTGAGTTGTGATTGGCTGAGCGTCTGGGTGATTGAACGTATAAATGAGAGAATGACAGTTGTTAGTGGGTTGTTGTTGGTTCTGGGTTTTCGGGGGCGGATTTGTGTTTAGGCGGGTAATGAGGCAGGTTTTAGGACTAAGATATATAAAGAGAAAACTATTATATGTAACCACACACATGTTGACTGAACTTAAAGTAATCTTGTTTATTCCTTGTGTTAATAAATAAATAGTTTTCGTTTAACAACACGCCTGATCCTTGGCTGGGATATTACAGACCTGAAGAGTGGGTAGAGCAAACACCAAAGCAGGGAACAGTATCAATGGTGGCAGCGGTGAAGGGATAGCGTAACAGCAGCAGGTATCCAAAAGCAACCCAGGGCTGTAATCAAAGGCAGAAAGATACAGGGGGGTTGTGGCCTGTAAGTGCACCCAGACACTACGTAGCAATAGGCCAGGAGGAGTCTAAAGCACAGTCTTAGGGCAGTATTGCATTACAGAGTGTCAGGTGGTGGCGCCTAGTAGTGGGATCGTGAGAGACCTGTGCTGGGGCCAGTGTGAAAGATCCATTACGAGACCAGACCCTGAGTAGATCTGACAACGTGAACCGTCAACGTGAACACAGCTGCCCTTCCAAATTCGATCTTCTCCAAACTTTGTGATGGAGTTCTCCAACCAAACAACGTTTTTAGAAGAATGCACATTAGGGGAATATGTGCATAAAGATTAATATATTTGTGAAAATGCCATACAGAATTGCAGTATTTTGGCAAAATGTACTTGCAAAAACGTGTGTATTAGCCAAAATGCATCGAAATATGTGCTTATTAAGAGAAATTCACATTCAACTGCTGATCAGTTTCCGTAAGGCTTTTTTAAAAAATGCAAATTGCTGCAGAAATGTGGAAAACTGAATTGAAGATGTGTAAACTGAGAAAAGGAGAGGAACTGAAACTGGCAAATTGGTCCTAGGTCTGGAAAGGTTGATGGTGGTTGTTCCAGATCTGTTTGAGAGACAGTGGCTTCAGCATCGCCACTAAACGACATTCCAAGCTTTTGGAGGGTGGCAAATCTCCCTTTAATGAGTTTTAACTTCCTGCTATGTTGATACTTTTAGCAACTGACTCAGCTGTTTTATACACCTCTCATCAGGCTGTTGTTTTAATGACTGAATCAACATATTGTATCTGTTTGTTTCTCGTTATCTGTGCCTCTTTTTTCAATCTTGAGCAGGCCCTTCTGGAGGCTGAAAGGAGGTATAGGAACTTTTCTAAAATAATATAAAATAAAGATAATCTCTTTACATGGGGTTCTCAGTGCATACCCCGCCTCCAAATATCAATTTTTTCGATTGCATCCATACCTCTCTAGCTGATTCAGTAACACTGCAATGTCAGGTGCCCCTGCACTGTTTAAGATTCCCAAGATTCTTTGGGGTGGAGGAAGCCATGACACCTTAAATTGGTGTCAAAATGGAATACGTTTGTAGGGTTAGATACTTGACCCCTAAGTGCTACTGTACTTTACTTGAAGAGACCGAAATAAAGCGATCCCTTGAGGCGATGAATATAGACTACTGGCTGGAGTTCCATTTAAAACTCATGCAACCCCTGTGTTAAAACAGCTGCACTGGTTGCCAATTCATCTCTGGGCCAAATTCAAGATACTCACAATAGTGTTTAAAGGCCTAAATTAGTTTTGATTGATTGATTGATTGATTGATTGATTGCATTTATATACCGCCCCATAGCCGAAGCTTTCTGGGCGGTTTACAACCATTAAAAACATGAAAAACAAATATACAAATTTTAAAAAACACATTTTTAAAAAGCCATTTCAAAACACATTCTAAAACGCCTGGAGAAGAGGCCACAGATGTCTGAAAGAGGACTCCTTTCTCTACAGATCGTCTCAAACGGGACCCTCTTGGGAGCTCTGCTGCCCCCAGAAATTCAGGGCGGTGGCAGCCTTTGCACTGTGGAATTTCCCCCCCAGAGAGGTGCGTCTGGCACCTTCGTCGTACAGCTTTTGCCACATACTGAAGACACATCTCTCTTTTGCCTCTAGCCTTTGACGGTTACGGTGTCTTCTTTTGTGGGATGCATTTTTTTTTCCTGCTTCATGGGCACCTTACCTTGATATAAGTGTGGCGTTATAAGGATGTAGAACAGTAGGAAAATATATCAGAAGATCATTGTTTCTTCAGCTGTTGGCTTTCCCCAATCTGATTGCATATTATAGTGACGGGTCTTGGAACTGCGTGACACCCCTAGCATTCTTAACAACATTCTGACAGCATAATCTATTCCTGTGACAAGGTGGAGCAAGGGACCCAGTGGACAGGTCTTGCTGGATCCATCCAGGCCAATGTTGCTGGACCCAAGGTTCATCTCGTCTGCTGTTCTGCTTCCCAATGGCTAGGGAGATGCCTACAGGAGGCCCACAAGCGGCGGCAGATGGTGGCTCCATGTCAGTGGGGCAGTCTGAACTTCCAAGGAGATGTCCATGGTGCTGAAGTGGTGGCTGGTGACTCCATTCATTTTTTTCCCCGGCTGAATTTATTATGTTCTGTTCCATTTCAAACGGTATCTTGCTGGATCGCCTGGAGGGATTGGGAATAGGAGGTACAGTATTAAACTGGTTCCGTTCCTTTCTCTCCGATAGACACCAGCAGGTGGCATTGGGAGATGAGGTTTCAGACCCTTGGCCCCTCAATTGCGGTGTGCCACAGGGCTCTATCCTCTCTCCCATGCTATTTAACATTTATGTAAAACCGCTGGGACCTATCATCAGGAGGTTTGAAATCTTGAATAAAAAAATTTATATCAAATACATCAGGAAATAAACAAAACGTCTGCATTGGCACCTTACCTTGACATAAGTGTGGCGTTATAAATATACAGAACAGTAGGAACAAATATGAGATGTTCATAGTTTCTTCACCTGTTGGCTGTTCCCAAACTGATTGCATATTATAGTGACGGGTCTTGGAACTGCGTGACACCCCTAGCATTCTTAACAACATTCTAACAGCATAATCTATTCCTGTGACAAGGTGGAGCAAGGGACCCAGTGGGCGAGTCTCCATAAGGACATAATAAAGGTCTTGCTGGATCCATCCAGGCCAATGTTGCTGGACCCAAAGGTTTATTTATTTATTTATTTATTTTATTTTATTACATTTCTAAACCGCCCTATAGCAACAAGCTCTCAGGGCGGTGTACAACAAGATAAGATCTCGTCTGCTGTTCTGCTTCCCAATGGCTAGGGAGATGCCTGCAGGAGGCCCACAAGCGGCGGCAGATGGTGGCTCCATGTCAGTGGGGCATTGGAATCCGCTCTGGGTTTTAGTCCAAACTTTCTGTTTGGGGAATAGGGCTCAGCAACTGGGGTAGCTCCTTGAAAGTTTGGACTAACCCCAGAGCAGATTCCACTACCTCACTGGCATGGAGCCACCAGCCACCACTGCCCAGAAGCCAAGGCTTGAAATCTATCACCCATTGCTGAAGTATCACTGGCACCCACTATCTGCACTGTCCAGAAGCAATTGAATATTTTTTTTATATTCCAATAGGCTTTTCCTGGGTGACTGATCTCTGCTATGGGTGTTGAACTCCTTGCTGGTCTATGACCGTAATACATTTGATTGATTGATTGGGTGTTGAACTTTCATGTTTTTATTTATTTATCTGCTGCTGTTTTGACTGTTGTTACACTGTTTTTATTGTTATCTTGTACATTGCCCTGAGATGCATATGTGCAAAGGTAGTAGAAGTAGTAGTAGTAGTAATAATAGTAATAGTAATAGTAATAATAAATATTGAAGTCAGTAGATCAGAATAAATCCCCCAGGGTGAAAAAAGCTTTACTCAGCAACTTACTCAATACCTCCTTTTCAAGTATACAGGTATACAAGAGTTTGTGGAAGAAAATTGTCATAGAATCAGAATTGGTTATAGGACTGAACTGGCCTTGGTTGTCCTGACCTTTATTGTGAAAAGGGCAGGGAGACTGCAACCCTGTTATTCTTACCTGATCTCTCAGCAGCTTTTGATACCGTTAACCATAGTATCCTTCTGAGCCAAAGTGGTTCCGATCCTATCTCCAGGGTCGTTTTCAAAGAATAGCATTGTCTTTTGGCCCCCTGGCAGTTGTGCTCTGCAGTGCCGCAGGGTACCATTGTGTCCATGAATTTGGTCTGTGTTCTCTGCAAACATTTATTAATATGTTTACATCAAAAACAAGCAATTTGTCACAGTTCACTTAATTAAAAATCTTTACTAACATATACTTGTTAGAACTAAGTTTGTTTCGGGTTCATTCCTCTTCTTAAACTGTCCAGCAAGAAATTGTATTAGGATGGGCTTATATATCAGCTTTTGTAAGTAAACATTTATGTAGGTTTGCTATCCAGATGGCTCCTTATAGTGTACCAATAAAAGCTCTTTTAATTATCACAATGAGAGGTACCAGTGTGAGTCAAAGGCTAAAGAATAATGCTCTTCATTAAGGCCTTCATGAATAATTAGTTAATGTTTGTGAAAGACTCTGGCACTGTATCCAAAACACTATAAGTAGCAAAGTTTTCCTTGTCCTGATTTCTTAGCATGTCATTCCAAGTCTGCTGATGAGGCAAGCACTATTTGTTCAGAAGGAAACTAAGAAGATTTTTTTTGTTTATTTCTAATAAGAGCCTTCCTGGTTCACACCAATAATTACCCACAGGGCCAGCCCTACTATTAGGCATATTAAGACAATTGCCTCAGGCAGCAGATGCTGTGGGTCAGAGACCAGTCTGTGTGCATGTTGGAGAACAGAGCTACTGTGTACCACATGGCCTGCTCTGCAACCCAAAAGTTGCCCTATGGCCCTCAATATTAATACAGCAGGTATAGGAAATCTTTGGCCCTCCAGATGTTGCTGGATTATAATTCCCATTATCCTTGGCCATAGGCCATGCTTGCTGGGACTGATGGGAGTTGTTGTTTAGTAACATCCAGAGGGCCAACTGTTCCCCACAACTGCCATAGAGGATGCTGACAGAGTTGAAGTAAGATTCTGTTGAATTGTGGTGAGGTAGGATGTCACTGTCTTTGCCTCCGGTAGTAAATGTCTTGGGCCAACCTTCCTTATCAAGTCCAATATCCTGTTCCCATAATGGCCACCCAGATGACTCTCAGAAGCACACAACCAGGCCATGAGAGCAAGACCCCTCTCCTGCTCATGTTCCCCAACACCTTGGAAAACCTTCAGTATGAAAACCAAACATTATCAGACATAATTTGGATGCATAGATGTCAGGAGAATGTGGTAAGGGTGCATAATGCACAATGACTGATCGCCCATGAGGAGTCCTCCACACCTCCTTTCAACACAAGGAGATGGTCATGCAGGTCCTCTAATGGTGACCTGCCAAAAGCTATCTGGCGAATGGAAGTGTCATGCAGCAGTTTCCAATTTGAATGCTGATAAACTCTGTAATGATCTCAATTATGGATGGGAAACTTCAGGTCTGGAGCCCAAATGTGGCCCTCCAAGCATCAGACTCTCCTAAGGAGGTCACATCCCATCCATAGCCACACAACCTCTTCCCAGGCCATCAGCCCTACTTCATACCTCTCTTGAGTGTTTTTGCCTAGTCAGAATGTGTCCAACTATGATAATGCTTCTTGCTTGCTTGGATGGAGGATGCAGATGAGTGTGTGAATTTGTGTAGAATCTAGCTTAGTGGACAAAGATTTGTTCCTCCACCCACTTTTCCCCTGGCCCCACCCTGCCAGTGGCATATGGCCCCCAGAAAACTGCCGAGATAGAATTTTGGCCCTCAATCTGAAACAGGTTGCTGCAATCTAAAATAACTGCAGCAGCTTCTTCAGAGCCAGATTATATTGACTACTTCCACATGCAGCAAAACAGGGGTATGCATCCTATGACCCTCTAGATGTTGTTGGATTGAAACTTCCCATCTTCCCTGACCATTAGACATGCTGGCAGGGTCTGAGGAAGTTGGAATCCAGCAACATCTGGAGAGGCACAGGTTCCTCACAATCCCCCAGCAACTTTCCCTGGTCTACTCAGTCTCCATTCAAAATAACAACAGACTTGCAACAGCATCATAGCTCCTAGCAGACAGTGGCATAAACCATTCAAAAAGTTGTACTGAAAATGAGATGCAAATGCATTTGGTTTTAGCTGCCATTCAGAGCCAAGAAACAGCTGTTTTGTTGAAATGGAGTTAATGTACTTTTGGCTCTTAAGAAAACAATCCTATAAAATGTGTGAATGGAATTATCACTCTTTTAATATAGTGTAATGAAATCTCCTACAGAGAGAAAGAATTATGTTGGTGCTATGCTACCACAAACATGGGTGTGAGGGTATGGAAGTATAAATCTGAGCAGGATAATAAAATTTATAATTTAATATCAATTCATAAAATTGGCATTTTTACTAGATGTGGCTCTTATTTTTATTTTTATTTTTTTGCCCCATTGTATGAATATTTCCTTTGCTTAAATTTTATTTTGATTAATCAGAACCATCAAATAAGTACAAGCTAGTAGAAGGCTTCCAGGAGCCAAGGTAGATGTCATGCTATCCTACTTAAAAAACAAACTGCTCTGGATTAGTAGTATTCTGATGCATATTTCCAAAGGTCTTGGAATCTGTCATAAAAGAACATTTCATAAGTCATGTACTACAATTTCAGGAGCTTATGCTTGCCAGGAAGGAGTATCACATTATTTAGAAATGCAGCTGAGCCAGAAGTGCCATGTAAAAGTGACATAGACAGATGTAACATTTTAGGACTAGCAGAGGCATTTCATAATATTGTTGCTACAATTCTAAATGGGCATTTTTCTGCCCTCAATGCATAGAAAGCACATGTTGCAGCATACTGTGTAGTAGTCTGGTTGCAAATGCAGAATTCTTTCATCATCAAAGGCTTATTCCAAATAATTCAAGCAGTCCTAAAAAGGACTGCCCAATTAACACACTGCTAAGGGTGCTCTTGTGTTATCCAGAAAGAAGTAAGTAATGCAGGCGAGTTACCCAATACCGCCAACCATGCATACTCATCCAGCCGCCAGTGTTGTTGGCTAGGTAGGCTGTATTGTGTTGCAGAGATAGGAGAAGGGTCCTTGTCCTTCATTCTCATTGGAGCCAATCAGAGTAAAAGGAGGTGAGTCAGCCACTGAGAAGATTCTTCTCAGTAGCTAACATACAGCCTCCCCTTTAATGCTGATTGACTCATAGGTACTTGTCATGGAGCGTGGACTCGGAAACAACACAGAGACCAAGGGAGATGAGGGACAGTAGAAATGGGGCATGGCTATAAGGGGGCGTGGTGTAACTATCACAAAGGAACCCTGCATTTTTGGATTTGCCACTACACTATTGAGTATGATAGGCAATTAGCAACTATTAAAGCAACATTTGTGCATGTCTTGAGGCTTGATTATGAATAAATGAAAACAGGAAGATAATATATGCCTGCTTTGTTCTGACAAATTACTACTTAACATAGGAAGCTTTAATTCACTAATAGGCAAAAAAAACTTGCAGTTCAGGAACGTACCTATAGCCAACAGATATTTCTATAAAACTTTTAAAAGCAGGGAAATTGGGCAGCTATAGTGAATGCACCAGGGGAGCAGGAGACCTGAACTCATCTCTGGGATAGTGGACTGCCCTACATGTACTGCTTGGCGAGGCCCTATTCCCCTGTTATGATACTGGTTTAAATGTATAGTTCAGAGGGGGCCAAAATGTTGACTTCATTGTCTGTTTTAAAAGAGCTTGGAGTGAACAAATGGAAGTCAAAGTAGTAAAGATGGGAATACAGTAATAGCTGAGGACGAAGCCTGGATTGGGATCCTAATGCAACTCAGGATTTGGTGCAGAAAGGCAGCCCACTGGCATCCCAGTTTGGTTTGGTATATTCTGCATATTGTTCATGATTACACTGTGTGTGCTTATATATGATGCAACCCTTTTGCTAGCTGTCTTCCAAGGCCAGTAGTCTCTTGAGTCAACAGAAGCAGTGAGTTCTCAAAAGCCTGGGAGGAGGGAGGGATATACTGACAATAGTTGTTCCATTAATTCACCACAGAGCAGAAATTCCATTTCAGCTGCAATCAAAAAATCTTTGAAGTATTCTTTTTAAAATTTGCTATATGTCTTGAATCTGAATCAGAACCTTGGAAGGGGGCGTACTTTCTTTCACTTTATCCTTGCTCAAGTGTGTAAGGATTTTCTCAGACTACCAAACACTCATGGGCATGGGCACCATGGGTGCAAGAGGGCTCTTAGTTCCATGTAGGGATGCAAGAAAGCATCGCTAATCTGGTCCACCCTGTATCTGTCACATGCAGCACTGTTTTCCTTCCACTGCAGTTAGTCTTCCATCAAAAACTCGGTTATTCATCTCACTGGTCTACTGTGGTGAAATTGCTACATTGTCATCACGGTCCTTTCAGTGCAAAGAAAATAGCGGATGAGGATGCAAATGGGCAAAAAACTGTGATCAATTACATATCATTTGCAGATTGAGATCACATCTTTAAATTGTGCATCCTATCTTCTACACAATCTATTCACCCTGCTTGCCCATTTAGTATATTATGAACAGTTGACATGTTTAAAATATAGATGTGGAGCCATACTTGTCTGTATTCAAACATACATTAGTCACTCCTCATCAGCCTTGACATAGGGATGAGTGAGAATTCCACTGAATTTGGATTTAGCACCAAATTTTCAATGGTCTGCATATTCTCCATCTTTACAGATCAATCATATTTGCTCCAATCTTCAGCAGCTTTTCCTCAAAACCTGATTTTTCCCATTGTATTCCCTCAAATATATTTTTCTATTTATTATTATTATTATTATTATTACTACTACTACCACTACTACTACTTTCCATTTATAGACCGCTTACTATCTGAAAGAGCTCAAAGCAGTTTACAATAGAATACACAAGGTACAATAAAAAACATCAAATTAATTTACAAAGCAAAATACATGAACAATATCCATATCCATAAACACAGTATAAAAGCCAGAGCAGGCCTCAAGGGAACCAAGTGCAAAAGGTTCAAACACTGGAATTCCTTGCATGGGCCTCAGGAAGAATGTATTTGCAGATGATACTCCAAGCTCTGATAAACCAGGCAGGTGATAGGGATTTAGCACCCGTCAACAACGCTAATGTGATCAGGGAAAACAGGGTCCAAAAAACTGTCTGCTCCCTGGGCTTCTGTGGTGAGATGTTTTGGTTCCTCCATCCCAGCCGTGGTGTGCATGGCCACACTCCAAATGCCCCAGTGCACCACCCTTTCCAGTCGTCTTCTGCACCGACCAGTCTCCAACCATGACCGCCCAGATTGAGTCTTCATCCCGCCCTGCTGTTGCCGCCCAAACACTAGTCCTAGACAAACGGGTCCTGGATGAGATGAAATGGCTGCTGGGCCTGGGGACCACCACCACCACTGGGGAGATGCTGCGAGCTCTTTCGGGTGTTCACCATGGCTCCACCGCAACCACCCCAGGAAGGGAGGTGCTGTTGCTGGCTCTGTCACCTCTGCAATGTTACAGCTTGCTTCACTTCTCTGCGCACCAAGAGCAGCGAGGAGCTGAGGAGCCATGCAGCTACTGTGCAGATGTTACAGGTGGCCATCAAAATTATTGTTTTTGCTGACAGCACAGAACCGGCATATGCTGGGGGGTAAAGAAAGGCCAGGGAAGGAACTGGCAATCCCACCCCATATATACGGTCTGCCTAGTAAACGTCGCAAGACGTCACCCTAAGAGTCGGAAACGACTCACACTACAAGTGTGGGGACACCTTTACCTTTACCTTACAGAACAGCAACACAGTACTCTCTCGTCCTCTCTTTCTGCCACCCCCCTCCACTTCAATAATCCAAACTCCAAGTGCGGAGGAAGGCAGCCAAGCCTATAATAACCTATAATAAAGGAGGAGAATGCAAAGCCACTTTACCTTTCAAAATATTGACAGTTCCTTTCAAAATATCAATATTGATATTTTGGGGCTGGTAAAAATTGGATTGGTAAAAGCAATGGATAAGCAGACAAAGAACGATCTCTAATCAATACTGGCTGTTAAGTCAACAGCATGCTTTGAAAGCTGCACCAGCCAATGGAATCCCATCCCTAGACTTGAGTTTCAGAACAGTGAACCATATAAGACAGAGAGGGACCACATATAGCCCTCAGCCTCACTCATTGTAGGTTCCAAACCCACTTAGCATCTCCTGAACCTCATTTTTATCAGATTACAGTGCAGCATAAAAGGAAAAGCCTCTTACCCCCAGCTACCCACCCAGCATGGAAGAAAAGCTGGATGGAAGAAAAATGTGTGAATATGAAAAATTGTGAATGGGGATGTGGATTGATTCATGAGAGTGTGTGGATGCATTTGGAACCCAAACCTTGGCTTATCTTAGTGCAGCATGACAACAAAAGGGGCCAGGAAGTAGTTGCAAACTCCCCTTTGGGAGTCTGCACATTCATGTGGTATCATGGAAACCAGGCTAGTGTGTGTTCTTTATGTCCCTCCCCCACCCCGGCAAAAAAAAGGTAAAAGCTATATGGTATCAGATGGTATTTTAGTTTTACATTCTGTTGAGAGGGGGAGAAAAATCAGCAAAAACTTCTTCAAAAAGTTGCAGGAAGCCCTTTTAGCCCCTTAATTAAAGTAAGTATTTTTTCACCCTTTTTCAATGAATTTTAACAGTTGCTTTATCTCAAACCTCCTACAGTCATCTGTTTCTCTTGATCACCATGTTTCAAAAGCTGTTTCACTGTTCAGTTTGTGGGCTGCCATTTTTACTGTAATTCTTCAACTCTTATTTCTAGCTGTGAAGCTGGTGCTAGAACAATAATCCCATTTAATTATGAAAATAATTCAGTTAAAGCCACCATTCTTCTCCAGGCCTAACCTTGGTCCTGAAAGGCTGCCAGACAGAAACATCTGCTTCCAAAAGATGCCCAGGATTGGAACATGTTTCCAAATGGCCGCACCACTGGATTACAGTCATAGGACCTCCCAAGTGCCTATTAAAAGCTTTGTATTCCCAACAAGTTGCTCACATTGAAGTGTCCCTAGGGGCTTCAAGAACTATCACTGGAGAAGGACAACCAGCAATAATTAACGAACTGTCCATTAAACCTTGTGTCCTATAACTTATTTTGATGCCTTGTTTTTACAAGCTATACCCCAGTCCAACATGCAGCACAGTCTCAATCTGACTTGGCATGCAAAATTAAGATAATTTAGTAGAACTGGGTGGGGAACATTTTCAGCTGGAGGGCCAGTGGTGGCTGCTGCTCATTGCAACTGACTTGGCTCTCTGGCTTCCGCTCTAACAGTAGGTGGAGCCTGAGCCAATGACAGGCGGAGGCTACATTCTGTGTTTCTCCTTGTCCTCCTCCCTGCTGAATTCAACAACAGCAACACTGAAACTGAGAAGAAAAAAGCTGGTAGGCAGCAGAACCAACCCTGGAATGGAGATCAAGAATAAGGCACGTAGTTGAGGGCAGACTGAATTTGGTGGGGCAGTACTCCTTCATCCAAATGGACCAGCCTCCACTGCTGAGGGCCACATTCCCTTCACCAGGGGCTGGATGCCCAGTGCTGCGGCAAAGGCAAAAAGGGGTGAGGCAACAGATATGACTCTTACCAGCCACACCCAACCCAGCCACACCCAACCCAGTGGTGTTTCTGCTCCTTGCACATCTTTTCATCCAGGTAAGGAGGATCTATTACCACAATTCAAGGACATACTTCACCCAGACAAAAGCACTCAAGTAGGCAGTGGAGACTAGTGGCTAAAATATGAACTTTCAAGGAGCTGTCCAAGGTACCGACACCTATTATCAAAATTGGTTCAGCACCTTGGACAGCTCCAAGAAAGTTCAGGCTAAAACTAGGAGTGGATTCACTGCCCTACTAGCTTTGGAGCTACCAGTCTCCACTGCAAGCAGGGCCAGGGAGAAGGCCCATGCCTGAGTGTCCTGGGGTGTGGCCACACAGTTTGAGAAATCTTAGTTAATTAACTGTAAGGGTTTTGATTTGATTGAATGATCAGGCATTATGGGTTGTATTCACTCAACTGATACTCAGTCTTGACCCACTACAATTTACAGCCCTAAGTAAATCATCACCATTATTTTTTGATGGGTTTACTCTAAGTCTAGTATTGGATACAATATCTGCATATGAATTTGTAGCTCTGCAGGGGAGGGGACTTTTTTCTTCTTCTTAGATAATGCACTCATGCATCAAAGCAAACGCCAGCCCTGCCTGGGTGAGAATACAAGGGACTTTCCGCTTTCTTTGTGCAAAACCAGGTGCAGAAAAACCATAAAAATAAATACTTTGGTCCCAATTCCAGTTACAATCTTCCTGGGCTCACAGTTCTTTTCTCCATCCCCAGCTGCCTACAGCCCATCTCTGGCAGATTTGAGGCTTCAATTCTAAATACATTGAAGTCCCATTGAACACAGCAGAAAAATGCATAGATTGCATTGCTATGCATGTGGGTCAAAAATACAAGTCCAAATTCCTGTATGCTATTATTAAAGAAAAATAAAGGGGTTTGCCTAGTCTTTCCCTCATTTTCATTTTATGGTGATCATGGTATCAGTCAGACTTCGTAGTAGGATTTTTTGTGGTAGTAGTGGTGGTAATTTGTAGACCAATCTGGTGAAACCATTTTTCCCACTCTGGCATGAAGTTGGATTAAAATAAAATCCATTCACTGATTCCTACTAGCTGCTACATTGTCTGATCTGGATTTGGATAGTATTACAAAGTGCATGCATATCTGTGTAATGTCATTCCTAACATGAAATTCAATCTAAAATATATCTATCTTCAACCAGTTTTTCAGCTTTATGACCTTTGTTCAAAAGGCTCCACCCATGTCTTTTGTGCACAAACAAGGAATTTATCATCCTTTCCTGGATCAACAGTGAAAGGGCAGGGGAGCTGCAGCGAACAGAACCTTCCACTGGGTACTGGTGCCACCCAAGGAACAAGTAAAAGGTATATTGTACAGGTTATGTTGACTATAAGGCAGGGCTTCTTAAAAAAAAAAGTGAACAGATTTTTATGTTTTCCCCTACAGGGCAAATAGCAGCTATTCAAAGGAAAAAGTTAAAGCCTCCAACAGTATAGTGATTCCAACCAGATTTGATCCTTCTTTCACACACACCTGTGACAGAGCATGGAAAAGTTACTTTTTTGAACTACAACTCCCATCAGCCCAAGCCAGCATGGCCACTGGATTGGGCTGATGGGAGTTGTAGTTCAAAAAAGTAACTTTTCCAAACTATGCCTGTACATCTCTCTCACACATGCGTGCAAGCACACTCTGCTACTAAACTTTTTAAAACAATAGAGGATGAAAGCTTCTTGTCCCTGCAGTCATAATAATCCCTACCAGTCTTGTAGATGTCACACGTATTTAGCGTTTTATTAAACTAAGAGTAGACCTTCTGAAATTAAGGAATGCAAGGTATTTTCAGTAGGTTTACTATGAGTAAAATTAGCATTGACTGCTATCCTTAGGCTGCAATCCTTTACCTACTTATCAGGGAGTAAGCCCCATTGAACTCAGTGGGACTTGCTTCTGATTCAGTAAGTATAGGATTGCACTTGGTTGACAGCTTTACACCCTGGTTTTATACATATTTACTCAGAAGTATGGCAAGCTAAGTTTAATGGGTTTTGCTGTTGCCATAATGTATGTATTCACTCTAAAATGCTGATGGATTTTTATGATTTTTTTAAATGTGCAAAATATTGTGGAAATGTGGAAAATCAAACTTAAGATTGGAAAAATGAGAAACCAAAAGAGACAGGTTTGCCCATTCCTAGAAGTCGGTACCCCAAAGCAGCATCCTTTTGACCCCCCAATCAAAATCTCATTTGCATAAGCTGTTGCATAGGGTGAGATCAGAATGTTTGTTGTTATGTGCCTTCATGTCAATTACGACTTATGGCAACCCTTTGAATCAGCGACCTCCAAGAGCATCTGTCATGAACCACCCTGTTCAGATCTTGTAAGTTCAGGTCTGTGGCTTCCTTTATGGAATCAATCCATCTCTTGTTTGGTCTTCCTCTTTTTCTACTCCCTTTTTTCCCCAGCATTATGGTCTTTTCTAGTGAATCATGTCTTCTCATGATGTGTCCAAAATATGATAACCTCAGTTTCATCATTTTAGCTTCTAGTGATAGTTCTGATTTAATTTGTTCTAACACCCAATTATTTGTCTTTTTCGCAATCCATGGTATGTGCATAGCTCTCCTCCAACACCACCTTTCAAATGAGTTGATTTTTCTCTTATCTGCTTTTTTCACTGTCCAACTTTCACATCCATACATAGAGATCAGGAATACCATGGTCTAAATGATCCTGACTTTAGTATTCATTAGAGAGCCAGTGTGGCATAGTGGTTAGAGTGTTGGACTATGACCTTGGAGACCAGGGTTCGAATCCCCACACAACCATGAAGCTCACTGGGTGACCTTGGGCCAGTCACTGCCTCTCAGCCTCAGAAGAAATGGTAAACCACTTCTGAATACCGCTTACCATGAAAACCCTATTCATAGGGTCACCATAAGTCGGAATTGACTTGAAGGCAGTCCATTTCCATTTTTGGTATTCAGTGATACATCTTTGCATTTGAGGACCTTTTCTAGTTCTCTCATAGCTGTTCTCCCCAGTCCTAGCCTTTTTCTGATTTCTTGACAATTGTCTCTATTTTGGTTAATGACTGTGCCAAGATATTGATAATCCTTGACAAGGTCAATGCCTTCATTGTTAACTTTAAAGTTACATCTTCATCACAACTTTCATCAGCATTTGTTTCAAATCATTACTGGTTTCTCCTAAGAGTTTGGTATCATCTGCATATCTTAAATTATTGACATTTCTCCCTCCAATTTTCACACCTCCTTCATCTTGGTCCAATCCTGCTTTCCATATGATATGTTCAGATACAGATTAAACAAGTAGGGTGATAAAATACACCCCTGCCTCACACCCTTTCCGATGGGGAACGAATTGGTTTCTCCATATTCTTTCCTCACAATAGCCTCTTGTCCAGAGTATAGGTTGCACATCCAGACAATCAGATGCTGTGGCACCCCCATTTCTTTTAAAGCATTCCATAGTTTTTCATGATCTACACAGTCAAAGGCTTTGCTGTAATCTATAAAGCACTGGGTGATTTTCTTCTGAAATTCCTTGCTCCGTTCCAGTATCCAACGTATGTTTGCGATATGATCTCTGGTACCACTTCCCTTTCTAAATCCACCTTAGACGTCTGGCATTTCTCACTCCATATATGGTAAGAGCCTTTGTTGTAGAATCTTGAGCATTACTTTACTTGCATGGGATATTAAGGCAATAGTTCGATAATTACTGCATTCCCTGGGATCCCCTTTCTTTGGAATTGGGATCTATATTGAACGCTTCCAGTCTGTGAGCCATTGTTTAGTTTTCCATATTTGTTGAAAAATTTTAGAGTCACACTTTAATTTATCATGGTGTTGCTGTCACTTTTATTTGCTTCCCCCGCAAACCTACTGTATGTCATCTGCTGTTGAATCAGGTCAGCAAGAGAGAAAGTTAATTTGCCAAGGGCAGTGATGGTGCGAATCTCGTTGCGGATGCCATTTTCCTTCTCTACTAATAAACTGGAAATGTTTTTCTCCATTGGTGTTTCTGGGGAACTGCATGGCAATAATGCATTCATGTTGAAACGTTGGGCCCCATTTCACTGTTCCAAAAGCTAAGGAAAGTGGAACAAAATGAACCCAGGCTAAAAGTCTTAGGTTGGGTAGCAAAAAATTAAAGTTGGAAACTGTGACGTGAGATTGGATGGAAGAAGATTTTCCTCAAACGTTGTTAGTTTAAGGACTCTTTTTTAACCCTTCATGGGCCTCTTGCTGTTCTCTGACTTATTTGCTCTACTTTCCTGATTCTGTTTCATTTATGAAACTATCAATCTCTACTTCATTTACTTGTTCCTTACCCACCCAAAGGTGGCTGGTGATCATTGGGACTAGTAGGGTAGAAGGCAGGGAGCCCAAACAATAGGCAGATGAAAGCCAGATCCAACAAATTCTAGCTGTGTCTCCCTCCTTGCTAAGTTCTGCAAGGAGAAACACAGAGACAAAAGAGGAGCAAGCTGACAGCCAGTGCCACCTCCTGGTCTGGATGAAATAATAAGGCAGGCAGAGGGGAGCTGGCTGAAGGCAGCCTGAGGCACCAGCCTCTACTGCCCCCACCCGTGGTGTAATGGTGAGAGAAGAGCAGCAGCCATGCAGCCAGGAGTAAGTATCTGCACTTTATTTGCACATAATGCCAAGCCACAGACAATCAAACAAACCATGACTTGTTGTCCAAAGTTTGGTTTGTTTTCCAGCTGCTCTTGCCTCTTGTTTTTGTAGATTACTGAGCATCTGGAATTGGGTGGCCAAACAAACCATGGTTAAGGAATGGTGCTGAAGTTGGGTGGCAAAAACAAATAATAGTTAAGGAAGGAGTAACATTCAGTCATAGTTAAAACAAACCAAGGTAAACCATAGCCTGCATGCACACCTC
Organism: Rhineura floridana; assembly: GCF_030035675.1. NCBI lineage: Eukaryota > Metazoa > Chordata > Lepidosauria > Squamata > Rhineuridae > Rhineura > Rhineura floridana. Next base: position 16,547,079 of record NC_084496.1, read on the forward strand.
ATCTACCTGTCCCATCAGGGTGAGCACTGTGCTTGCTGCCATCACCCAAGATGGTAGTAGGAGCTTCCCTAAGGGCTGACACTCCCATAGCCATCTTGGTTGATGGCAGGCATGCGTGCCTAGCGCATATGTCATTTACACAACTGGAGAGGTAGGTGGAACATGCGGGTGGGCTTATTAGCCTTGCATTACCGGTATCAGAAGGGTATGTTGGGCTACAGTGCCGCAGGTCCCGGCAGGCTGGTGCCCAAGGGCTGGTCATGCCTGGCACCAGCCCTGTATCTCCCCAACGCACACCACTTACTGGCCCAGCTTTGCACCCCGATTTTTTTGCCTGGATGTAATGTTCTATGAACTCTTATGTCTCTTGCTTGCCTGGATGAAAGAAAGGTGTGTGTGCAATGCATGTGTGTATAAATCAGCCTACTAGCTCCGTGCACCACTGGTCCTTGGAAATGTGAGACAATGGCAATCAGTATTGACCGCCATAAGGTTCTGTTCCCTGGACCTTAGTCTACGTCTTATCCAGAGGACACTTGCTTTTGGGGCTCACTGGACCCCCACCCCCATTAGCTTTGTCAGAAGCATATTACATCTACTGATGTGTGTTGGCATTGTGGTGAGACAGGGGCAGAACTGGAACAGATGATCTGGTCTTGCCCTGTAGTGGCCCCATTTGGGGCAGAAGTACTTTTTCGCACTAACTTGGTCCTAGAACATCTCTAAATTATTCAGATGTTCATGACATACTGCATTATAGCCCAGTGTCCTGGAATTTGACAGAGGGACAGTGTAGCTGGACCCTGCATGCTTTGTTGGTTGCCAGAATCAAACAGAGCTCCCCATTGCTCATTAGTCAGAGGACTTTTCTTCCTTTGCTGCATATGAAAGAGCTGCTTTTTCTCAGAGGCACAAAGAACATCTGAGATCTGGTACTTGTACTGGGAACTGTTTGCATGATCTGTTCACTATGTGGGGCACTGCCAGAGCCTATTCTTTCCCCTTCCCTATGCAACCCCCTCTCTCCGTATTTATTTATTTTTATTCATTTTTTCTTTCTTTTCTCTCTTTCTTTTTAAAAACATATGTCTGATTTTCTTAATGGTATTATGACATAAGTTTTGCTGCTATGTTTTCCCCGCCCTCTTATGGTTCTTGCTTGTTACTTCTATTGTTATAGAAAAAATTAAAAAACCAATAAACTATGCATAAAAAAACCAGTGGCCCTTGGAAGGTTGCCCAGAAAAGAGTGTGGCCCTCAGGCTGAAAAAGGATCTGCTCTCCTGACATAGTGAGATTAGTGTTTCTAAAATACTTGGAACATAAAATGAATGAATGATCAAGAGACTACCAGCCGTGCCTTGTGTAGTCATAGCAGAGACAAAAAATTAGTGCCTTATAATGCAAGCTGCCTTACATGTGATGGTTATATAAACTCAATCTTGTAATGGCTGTGGTAGGCAATTCATCTTGACAGTATTTATGTTTCAAATTAGGTGCATTTTACGGAATGTAAAAGTAGAGGCTGTGAGCAAGCTTTCATCATTTACATTTCCCATCAACAGCTATCAAGTAAATAAATGGCTGGCAAGGAACAATCCAGAGAAACCCTGGACCACTTCACCACAGCAAACAAGAAATCAAAGGGAATGAATAAGCAACTTCCTGCTATTTTTATTTATTTATTTTAATGAACTGGTGCAGCTTCATTATTCATGTTTGCCCATGGTAGATGTTCATGTTTATCAGCTCCTGCATGAGCATATAAAATGTTAAAGGGAAACTAGAAACAAATAATACATACTGAGTTGCCTCCAAATATCCTGATGCAGGAGCTCCTTATGCTACCAATGTGCATGGAGTAGTGGTGGCTGGTGGCTCCATGTCAGTGGGGCACCAGGGATAGCTCCTAGAACATTCATACAAAAACCTGGAGTGGTTTCCACCGCCCCGCTGGCATGGAGCCACCAGCCACCGCTGGCATGGAGAACACCAAATGCTGCCAGGATCTCCAGGAAGGAACCATGGGCAAAGACTAGAATCTAAGCTAGAGAGATGCCCAGGATTGTTTGTGGTTAGCTGCCTATTCCCTCTATGGGGGAAGGGTCACAGCTCAGTGGTAGAGCATCTGTTTTGTATGCAGAAGGCTCCAGGTTTGATCCTTGGCATCTCCAAACAGGGCTAGAAAAGACTTCTTGCCTGAATCCTGGAGAGTCACTGCCAGTCAGTGTGGACAATACTGTGCTAGATCAACCAAATAGTCTGACTCAGTATAAGGCAGCGTCCTATGGTTTGCTTCAGGCACAGATAGGGCAAAGGAGTGTATATCAACCCCTATGAATGGCAGGCAGAGTGATGTCCTAGGATTGGTTAAGCCTCATATAGATACTGGAAAAGTCTTCTACCTTTGTCTGGTCAACAGAGTGTTGTGGAATTTTCTCCTTAATGGAGTCCTTGTCCTGGAAATGACACTGAGGCAGGTTGAAGCTTACAGCTGTTTATTATACTGACAAATGCAAGGAGTCCCTGCTAGAGTGTGCTATGGTGGGAGACTGCCTTCTTCCCCACTTCACAGGTTTTTATAGGTTTGTACAAGGTACAGTCATGTGTTTCAAGGTACCCAATAAGGAGCTTTACCTGTTCCCGCTCCCATCTGGCTGTGTGATTCGTCAGGTAGTTCTCCATTACTGGGATGTTAAAACGTACGTACCCATCTTTTGTCTGCCCTGCCCTGTCACAATATCCGTCCCCTTCCACCTTATCTACATACTAATACCAATGACCCCTGAGGGGGTCTTCCACTTCAAGAGCAGTACCTTGTGCATGACACACCTCCTCCAGTCATAGAATCTGGACACCTTCAAACCCACAGCTGCCTGTCTCTTCAGCCTGACTCTAAGAAATGCTTCCTAATACTCTTTAATGATGGAGCAACTCCACACATGGATTAAGTCAGGGGTGGGGAACCAGTAACCCTCCAGCTCCCGTCAACCCCATCAAACATGGCCAATGGTCAGAGATGGTGGATGTTGTAGTTAAAAGGCAAGATGGCGGCATAGGAGGACGACGCTACAGTCGGAGCTCCGTAAGCCAAGTTTTTTAACATTTATTTTACCACCTTTAACATCTTTTGGGGGCTCACAAGTGAGTGGAGCTGAGCACCCCTCCCGTATTTGATGTGGTCTACCTCCCTTACCTTGAGATGGTGGCGGCGAAAGAGCATTGTGGAGTGCGGCCGGAACATCGCGGCGAGAGAGCGACCAGAGACTGGATGCAGCCTGCCTCCCCTGCCTCCCCTGCCTTTGATGCGGAGGGCCGCAGAAAGCACCAGCCCAGCGGTGGTGAGAGCACCGCGGAGGGCAGCTAGGCTTTGGGCGCCGCCCAATGGCGGCGAGAGAGCGCCGCGGAGAGCGGTCGGGTGTGGAGAGGCCGTGGAGAACATCGGCCCGGCGGTGGTGAGAGCACCGCAGAGGGCGGCCAGGCTTTGGGCGCGGCCCGGCGGCGGCGAGAAAACATCGCGGAGAGTGGCCGGGCGTGGAGGGGCCACGGAGAGCTTTGGCCTGGCGGTGGTGAGAGCACCGCAGAGGGCGGCCAGGCTGTGGGCACGACCTGGCGGCGGCGAGAGAGTGCCGCGGAAAGCGGTCGGGTGTGGAGGGGCCATAGCGATCACTGGCCTGGCGGCGGCTAGAGAGCGACCGAAGTGTGGGCGCTGAAACCCTGCGGTGAGCAGCCAGAGACTGGGTGTGGCCTGCCTCTTTTGCCTCGGCGTGGAATGACGGCGGTGAGAGAACGCCGCGGAGAACAACTGGAGGTTGGATGCTGCCTGTCCCTTGGAGCTTGTACACAGAGGAGAGGAGGAGACAGAGTATCGTCGCTACGGTTACTCTGGCTGCTCCAGAAGAACAGGACTGTGAGGGGAGGAGGACGATGAAGCATTTTAACACTTTTACGTGGATTTGTTTGGGGGTGGGGGATTTTGCTTGAGTCCCAGGCGGGAGGGGGACATGTGCATATCGGAGAGGGCTCCTGTGGGGAGGGTGGGGGGCCACGATATTGAGAGGCTAGGCGGCAGATGCTGGAGGGGTGTGAGGGGCAGACCAGGTCAGTTTCGGGGAACAAGGGATAGATGCATAATATCCATCCCCTGTTCCGGGCCTGCTCACCACCAGAAGACAACTGGGGGATGTACGACTCCATCCAACCTTCGGCTGCTGTTGTGTAACGCTAGGTCTGTGGTACAGAAAACATCACTCATCCACGACATGATTGTGGATGAGAATGCAGACCTAGTGTGTATTACGGAAACCTGGCTGGATGAGGCCTCAGCTCCTGTGCTTGAGGCCATGTGTCCAGCCAGTTTCCAGTACGCGCAGCAGCTGAGGATTGGTAGGCGGGGAGGGGGAGTGGCAGTCATCAACCGGAGGTCCTTGAGTTTTGCCAGACTCCCTCTCCATGAGACCAAGTTTGTTGACTGCATGTACTGGAGGTTGGGCCCTAAGGGCAGTCTAGGGATTCTGCTTGTGTACCGCCCACCCCGTTGCATGGCTGCCTCCCTGACCAAGGTGCTCAAAGTTGTCTCGGGCGTGCGGGTTCTCTCCCCCAACCTTTTGGTTTTGGGGGACTGTTTATCACAGTTTTTATTATGTAGGAAACTAATACTCATTTTTTAAAAAAATGAATGAAGTTTATTTATTTATTTATTTTTATTATTTGATTTATATCTCACCCTTCCTCCCAGTAGGAGCCCAGGGCAGCAAACAAAAGCACTAAAAACACTTTAAAAATCATAAAAACAGACTTTAAAATATATTAAAACAAAACATCTTTAAAAACATTTTTAAAAGCTTTAAAAACATTTTTTTTAAGAAAAAGTTTAAAAACATATTAAAAAGCAATTTCAACACAGACGCAGACTGGGATAAGGTCTCAACTTAAAGGACTTGTTAAAAGAACAAGTTCCTTATCACTTGAGGCTGCAGTTTTCCCTGGTTGAGTAAGCCCCATTGAATACATTGGGACTCGCTTCTGAGTAAACAAACATAGGATTGCACTATAAATATCTTTACAGGTTATATAAATAAACATATTTGATAGTCATGCTTATATAAATATTTTCATAGAATCATAGAATAGTAGAGTTGGAAGGGGCCTATAAGGCCATCAAGTCCAACCCCCTGCTCAATGCAAGAATCCAAATCAAAGCATTCCCCACAGATGGCTGTCCAGCTGCCTCTTGAATGCCTCCAGTGTCAGAGATCCCACTACCTCTCTAGTAATTAGTTCCATTGTTGTATGGCTCTAACAGTTAGGAAGCTTTTCCTGATGTCCAGTTGAAATCTGGCTTCTTGCAACTTGAGCCCATTATTCCATGTCCTGCACTCTGGGATCATCGAGAAGAGATCCCGGCCCTCCTCTGTGTGGCAACCTTTCAAGTACTTGAAGAGTGCTATCATATCTCCCCTCAGTCTTCTCTTCTCCAGGTTAAATATGCCCAGTTCCTTCAGTCTCTCCTCATAGGGCGTTGTTTCCAGTCCCCTGATCATCCTTGTTGCCCTCTTTTGAACCTGTTCCAGTTTGTCTGCATCCTTCTTGAAGTGCAGAGACCAGAACTGGACACAGCACTCAAGATGAGGCCTAAACAGTGCTGAATAGAGGGGAACTAATACTTCACATGATTTGGAAACTATATTTCTGTTAATGCAGCCTGATATAGCATTTGCCTTTTTTGCAGCCACATCACACTGTTGGCTCATATTCAGCTTGTGATCAACAACAATTCCAAGATCCTTCTTGCATGTCGTACTGCTGAGCCAAGTATCCCCCGTCTTATAACTGTGTGTTTGGTTTCTTTTTCCTAAGTGTAGAACTTTGCATTTATCCCTGTTGAATTTCATTCTGTTGTTTTCAGCCCAATGCTCCAGCCTATCAAGGTCCCTTTGAATTTTCTTTCTGTCTTCCATAGTATTAGCTATGCCCCCCAATTTTGTATCATCTGCAAATTTGATAAGCATGCTCTGTACCTCCTCATCCAAGTAGTTAATAAAAATGTTGAAGAGCACTGGGCCCAGGACCGAGCCCTGTGGTACCCCACTCATTACTTCCACCCAGTTTTGTCATGCTGTGTCCCTATAAGTATCCAATTGCATACTATGGTTGTACAATACTTCCTTTACATTTTAAGTATGCCTTGGGGTAGTCATGGTTCTCCATTGTTTTCATCCTGAGGGGCAGATAGGCTGAGAAATGGTGAGTAGCCCATGGTCACCCACTACACTTTATAGCTTATTTCCATTTTGAAAAAATAATTAAAACAATTTACACGCAGACAAAATTTATTAAGCGGATTCACACAATATGTGTAAAGCACATCCAACTCGCATTTAAAGCGCATGACTTCCCCTAAAGAATTCTGGGAAGTGTCATTTCCCCCTCACAGTTATAGTTCTCACCACTCTTAACAAACTGCAGTTCCCATGATTCTGTGGTGGGATTCATGTTCTTCAAATGGGTGTTGAATGTGCTTTAAAGGAATGGTGTGGATCTGCCCTAGGTATGATGTTCATTCAAGAGTGAATTGAAAAGAACAATTTTAAAAGATACTTCTTACTCATTTTTCAGACCTCTTTCTGAAGTAAAGGGTCAAATCTGTAAAAACATTTGGAGCAGCCACATTAAAAGATAAGGGCAGGGTATTCCAGGCAGGGGGTTGCCAACCCTGCTTGGATATGGATGTCTTTGCAGGAGAACCCTAGTCAAGGTTTACCAACAGCACAGTCCAAACTATATCTACTTAGAAGTCAGTCCTGTTGAGTTCTATGGGGCTTAATCCCTTAGTAAGTGTGTTTAGAATTGCAGCCTTCAGGAGCCTCCATCTTTACTCCCCAAAGCTCCCATCTAACATCTCCACAACACTAGGCTCCTTTGTCTCTGCTGTGGCCTTCTGGTGACTGCCCTAGCCTGAAGGCACTTAACCCTTCTTGCTGAAAGCAAGTAGGCTAGATTAAATGTTCCCTACCCAGGCTCATATATATAAAAGATAAAAGATAAACGGCATTTTGTCAAAAGTATTTTTGTCTACATTTTATACCTCATCCTTGGTTTTCCAAGCTTGGCATGGAATGCTTCTCATACAGAATTAATTTGAAATGCTGCATATTTATTATCATAATCATCATATTCAAAATAAAAAATATATGTACCGCCTTCAAGTTGATTCCAACTTATGGTGTCCCTATGAATAGGGTTTTCATGAGGCTGAGAGGCAGTGACTGGCCCAAGGTCACTCAGTGAGCTTCATGGCTATGTGGGGATTTGAACCCTAGTCTCATTTTGTTCTCACAACAACCCTGTGAGATAGTAGGTTAGACTGGCCCAGGCAGGGTTATTTAGTGAGCAAAAATGATGCAAATAGGATCTCTTTTAATTGTGCTATCGACCTGCTTACTTCCACTCTGACTGGGGGATCTTGCAGCATGGGGAAGAGATGGGGGCACATCACAGCTGAAGGTCACCCATATAGGAGCATTATCTCTTGTTTATTACAGAGACGCCTGTTGCAGGTTTTGCTGCTGAGAGCAGCAGTCAGTTAGTGCGGCCACTTGAGTCACAGCTTGTTGATCCTGAGGAGGCAAAACTAGAAAGTGAGGTTCAGAAAGGAGGCCCTGTGCACGAGGAGGAGGAGGGCATGAAGCAGTGCCAGTTGCCCACAGCCACATCTGCAGAACAGCAAGTACCATGGTTTGGCTTTGAGAAAGCTTGTACATTTGTGAGCCAGAGTGGGAAAAATGTTGTTGTACGATGCAATTACTGCCTTCCAAGGATCAAAAATCTGAGATCAGCTGTTTCCTCCTCATCCAATGTGAAGAAACATTTTGAGGTAAGCCTTTGTCATGCTGGTCCTCAAAGAGTGTCCATTGTCTATTTATGTTTAAATTGTGAAGTTCCTCTTCCATTTTTTCTTGGATTCATGCTTTGTTCTTCTTCCTCAGAGGGCACACCCTGAGAAGCTGAGAGCAATTGAAGAAGCAATAAAGGCAAGGAGACATGGCCTTCCTGAACCAATGCATGACACCCCTCCCAAAATGCTGAAGCAGCAGCAGACAACCCTTGAGAGGTGGGGATCTGGCAGGGAGCCTGTCACCCAGAGCAATCTTGACAGGAGAATCATTGATTTCATTGTAGAGGAGACATTACCACTTCAGACTGTGGACAAACCATCATTCATTAATCTGGTTCGCATTGGACTCCCCAAAGATCTCACCATCATATGTGCCAAGACTCTGAGAGACAGAATTGAGAAGAGAGCATGCCACATGAGAGAAACTCTTGCAAACCGAATGGGTGCTGTGGCATATATAGCAACCACTGCAGATTGTTGGACCAATGGCAAGAAGAGTTACTTTGGGGTAACAGCCCACTGGATCAACCCAACTACCCTGAAACGTGAGGTCGGGGCTTCAAGCGTCTTGGCTTGTAAGCGTCTGAAGGGGCGCCATACATACGATGTCCTTTCAAAAGCACTGCATGATGTACATGTGCAGTACAGGATCCACAACAAAGTTATGTGCACTACTACAGACAATGGCTCCAACTTTGTGAAAGCGTTCAGAGTTTTCATGGCCAAAGAACCAGTGGAAGCTGCAGGCACCAGTGACGATGATGGTGATAACCAGGAGGAGGAGGAGGCTGAGGTGGAGTTTGTGCCTATCTGTGAGATCCTGGACACAGGACCTGAGGCAGAGGAAGAAGCTGCAGACTCAGGAGAGGATTTTGTTTTACCACCACACCAGAGATGTGCTAGCCACACCCTCAACCTTGTGGCAACACAAGACATAGAGGCCATGCTTTCTGACTCCTCCAAAAGTAGTCTTCTTGGTCCTTTCAAGAAACAGTTTCGTTCCTTGATGGGAAAGTGCAGCAAGTTGTGGTCCAAGCAGAAACAGTCAGTCCAGATTGCTGAGTATATCCATGCGCAATGTGGTGTGTATCTGAAGGTACCGAATAAGCAGAGCTTGCAAAAGTTACTTTTTTGAACTACAACTCCCATCAGCCCCAGCCAGCATGGCCACTGGATTGGGCTGATGGGAGTTGTAGTTCAAAAAAGTAACTTTTCCAAGCTCTGCGAATAAGACCAGGTGGAATTCCACCTTTGATGCGTTGAAGCAACTACATGAGCTCCTGTCAACTGTGCCACTAAAAATGCATGCCATAATGGACCGCTGCTCCTTGTCCAGGATCACAGCTGCTGAGATTGAAGTGGTACAGGAATACACAGAGATTATGGAGCCACTAGCCCAGTCCCTAGATATCCTGCAACGAGAGAACGGCATGTTCATGGGGTATTTGCTACCAACGCTCTGCAATCTGGACCGCAAGTTAGAAGGACTGGAAAACAAACCTGAGAGGTACACATACTGTTTTCAGCTGCTGAGAGGTGTGCGCAAAGCCCTAAGAAAGCGGTTTGCAGCTATCTGGGAGGACAAGAGGCTTCTTCTGGCAGCCTGCCTACACCCTCGCTTCAAACTAGATTGGCTGGAATCGTGTCAGGCCACCACCCATACCAACAAGTAAGAACATTAGGGAAGCCCTTTGGGTGGATTACTCCAAGGGAAATGTTGTCTCAAGGGAGGCATCAGAGGGCTTAAGGTGGTAGGCAGGGGCTGGGCCTTTTCTTCCTGGGGCTCCTCATCACAACCTTGGGTTGCTGCAGGTAATCCTTAAGGGTCTGCTGTGCTGCCCCATGAGTGTGGTGACTTGGTCACCTTCCTACCTTCCATGTCATCATCCACAGGCTCAGGCTGGACCCTGAACCAGGGGACATGACAAGCATCAGGAAATGAAGAGCAGATGATGGTTTCCTAACATATATGTGTTAACATATCCTCTTTCTTAGATACACAATGGAAGCCTTGCTGAAAGCTGAAATAAAGATGGGTGTACTTAATGAGGACAGTGATCAGTCTTCAGATAAAGACCAGGAAGGAGATGACTTAGAAGATGACTTCTTTAACTTTCTGCCCCAGGGCAAGAAGTCAGCAGTGGACACTGCGGAGGAGGAACTGGTGAGGTACCTGAGGTCTCCCAGCAGGGAAGTGTCATCACTCCATGGCTTTCCACATGTGCTGCGGTGTTTTTTGCAGCACAACACAGGCATGACTTCAAGCGCCTCAGTAGAATGCCTGTTCAGTACTGGTGGCAACGTAATGACTGTAAAAAGACATTCCTTGTCTGACATGCTCTTTGAGCATCTTGTTCTTTTGAGACATAACAGAAACATATTATAAAAGCATTTCAAGTGTAAAATTTGATTTCAAGTGTTGGGGTATCTTCATTGCTTGGGGGGATGTGAGATTCTGTTATGCCATTATGTTAATATTATGGATAAAATTTTTTATTCTACTACCCCCTGTGTGTGTGTGTTTATTTTTAATATTGTTTTAGGCTTCTTAGATGTGCAGCAGCCAAGGCCAGCACCTTGTAGGAGTTTTTTTTAAAAAGTAACTGAAATGTAATTGTAGTGATTACTTTTGAGAAAAAGTAAAGTAATCCGTTACTTTCAGAGCAATTGTAATTGTAACGGTAATTACTACTTTTTGGGCCAAGTAATTGTAACTGTAATTTATTACTTTTTAAAAGTAATCTTCCAAGCTCTGAGCCTAACATCAATCCCTGGAAAAACTCTGGAGCAGATTATAAAGCAGTCAGTCTGTAAGCACCTTGAAAGCAATGCGGTGATTACTAGGAGCCAACATGAATTTATGAAGAACAAATCCTGCCAAACTAATCTTATCTCATTTTTTGATCGGGTAACCTCCCTTGTAGACTGTGGGAATGCTGTGGAATAATATATCTCAACTTCAGCAAAGCTTTTGACAGAGTGCCCCATGATATTCTGATTACAAAGCTAGCTAAATCTGGGCTGGATGAAACAACCATCAAGGGGATCCACAGTTGGCTACAGAATCGTACTCAAAGAGTGTTTATCAATGGCTCCTTCTCAAACAGGGCGGGGTACTATAGGACTCGGTCCTGGGCCCAGTGCTCTTCAACATTTTTATTAACTACTTGGATGAGGAGGTACAGAGCATGCTTATCAAATTTGCAGATGATACAAAATTGGGGGGCATAGCTAATACCATGGAAGATAAAACAAAATTCAAAGGGACCTTGATAGGCTGGAGCATTGGGCTGAAAACAACAGAATGAAATTCAACAGGGATAAATGCAAAGTTCTACACTTAGGAAAAAGAAACCAAATGCACAGTTATAAGATGGGGGATACTTGGCTCAGCCATACGACATGTGAGAAGGATCTTGGAATTGTTGTTGATCACAAGCTGAATATGAGCCAACAGTGTGATGTGGCTGCAAAAAAGGCAAATACTATATTAGGCTGCATTAACAGAAATATAGTTTCCAAATCGTGTGAAGTATTAGCTCCCCTGTATCCAGCACTGGTTAGGCCTCATCTTGAATACTGCATCCAGTTCTGGTCTCTGCACTTCAAGAAGGATGCAGACAAACTGGAACAGGTTCAGAGGAGGGCAACAAGGATGATCAGGGGACTGGAAACCAAGCCCTATGAGGAGAGACTGAAAGAACTGGGCATATTTAGCCTGGAGAAGAGAAGACTGAGGGGAGACATGATAGCACTCTTCAAGTACATGAAAAGTTGTCACATAGAGGAGGGCCAGGATCTCTTCTCGATCGTCCCAGAGTGCAGGACATGGAATAATGGGCTCAAGTTGCAGGAAGCCAGATTTTGACTGGACATCAGGAAAAACTTCCTAACTGTTAGAGCCATATGACAATGGAACCAATTACCTAGAGAGGTAGTGGGCTGTCCGACACTGGAGACATTCAAGAGGCAGCTGGACAGCCATCTGTCAGGAATGCTCTGATTTGGATTCCTGCATTGAGCAGGGGGTTGGACTTGATGGCCTTATAGGCCCCTTCCAACTCTACTATTCTATTATTCTATATTCTAGGACCTGAGTGCAACAGAATTTTCCCCTCTTGCAGTTTCCAGTAACTGCTGTTCAGAAGCATACTGTCTCTGAATGTAGAACATAGCCATCACAGTTAATAGCCATTGTTAGCTTTATCCTCCATGAATTTGTCTTATCCTGTTTTAAAGGCATCCAAGTTGGTGGCCATTACTGTCTCTCGTGGGAGACATTTTGTCTGTCCTGAATCTTTCAACATTCAGCTTCATTGGATACCCATAAGTTTTAGTATTATGAGAGAGGTGTGTGTGAGTGTGTGTACATTCTAGCCTACTGTACAAAGCTCAAATTTACTTTTAACTGAACAGTCTCTGAGTGTTTTGATCTTCAAAGCAGCCCTTCTGGTGCTACTAATCACAGATCTCTCACTTCAGGTATAGTTTGCTCTTGCAACCTTAGAACACTGTGTCTGCTGTCCTTAATACAAAAATTCAAATGTGTCCCTGTGTATTTCATACTGAAACTGGGCTGGGGACAATTCCTTTTATTCCACCCACTAAAATCCAGCTAACACCAAAGCGTTACATATTAGATAGATGGGAAAAACACTGTAGGATACAATGTGGGTAGAGACTAGGGATGGGGAAGAATTTTGATTTTGTTTGCATTTTAATTTTAACCTACATAATTTGCACTTCTCAAACCAATAAGAACATAAGAGCATAAGAAGAGCCTGCTGGATCAGGCCAGTGGCCCATCTAGTCCAGCATCCTGTTCTCACAGTGGCCTACCAGGTGCCTGGTAATAAGCAAACAGAAACACAATTATCCTTCCAAATTCATACTTCTCTGAATTTCATTGCAGTTCTCCAACCAGTGTACAATAATGCTTATGTTAGGGGGAATGTGTGCATAAAACAGTCACTGCCTCTCAGCCTAACGTACCTCACAGTGTTGTTGTGAGGATAAAATTGGGATGTATGTTTGTATTTCACTTTGAGCTTCTTTACGGAAAAGTGGGATATAAATGTCATCATAAATAACTAAATACACAACCATTAGTAAAAACAGCATCACACTGCATTACATAAGGGAAAAATCTCCTTGCAAAAATGTGTATATTAGTCAAAACTGTGTGCACAAACATGTGCTTTAGGAGAATTTTGCACTGTAATGCTGCTGTGTTTTCACGAGGATTTAAAAAAATAAGTCACAAACTGCTGCAGAAAAGTGGAAAATCAAATTTAAGATGGGAAAAATGAGAAACAGAGAGAGACCAAAATAGGCAGGTTTGCCCATCCTTAGTATAAACTAATCCCACTGCACCCATCATGCAGCACAGCAAATCAAAGTGATGCCAAACAGGACAGAGATAGGTCTCCATTAAATCAAACCGTTCTTGTTGCTTCCGTAGATGGAGCGCAAAGACCTAATGAGATGGAACAAATCCTTTATAGTTTGATAAAATTTTATAGCTTTTTCTCCTTAATGATAAAAAACCTCCCCCAAACCTTTATCAAAAGGCAACAAGTGATCTTTGCGTACCTTCATCCTTTAACGTCACCAATTCAATTGATCAGCCCATATTTTTCAGCACCTTCATTGAGCCAACTGTGCCTTTAAACTAAAATGAAATTCCACTCAGACAGAAGCTCTCATTTCCTGTGTTTGTTAGGGTGTTTCCCCATGAAACAGCATCAGCAAATGGGAGCAAATTTGATAATGGCACATTAAGGGATTGATCTTACACCCTTTCTATTGCCAAAACTCTTTTTTGTTTGCACTTCCAGTTCTCTGCAGGGGATGAGAATTGCTCCCCCAGCAATACGTATTCTCAAGCTTTCTGCAAACCAAAAGTCTAATCCAAGACTGTTTGGAGTTCCCTTTGCACAGTGGTGCAGAGAAGGCATAGGCATTTTTAAACATCCAACTAAAGCAAAAAGTGACCGCCTGTGCAGTTTTCATTGTTCTATTTACACATAAGCAGACCTGCAGGGTAGTCATTCACAAATTGTCACCTATGCAATGTCCCCCAATTTCAGCCAGTTACTGTTTTCCTTTTGGAAACAAAAAACCACCTAGGGCAAAATGCATTGGGTGTATTTACTACCCCAGTCCATGTTAGTGGATTGGGGTAGTAAAAACAACCCACCATTTTTTTCAGAGAACAATGGTCCACAGCAGTACAAAACCATTCAACCTCCTCTGAAAAAGTGTTTTCTGGTTCTGGGGGTTTAGGTATTGTCAAGCATGCTTCTGACACTATAGGCACAAAAGTCATCTGGGGGTCATGATATGAGCCCACCATACATTGCAGATTTCATTGGGATAGAAAATTCTCTTCAGCTGCCTTCTGGTACTAGCTTTTTGTACAGCAGTTTTTTTTAAAATGTGTATCTTTTCGATCTCCGCCATATGGTGGATCACTGTGATTCTTATTCTAAGTGGAAACACCACCTGTCAGGAAGGACATCTGCTATGAAGCACCAACTCAGAATGCACTAACAAACTGAGACTCAATCCTGATAAGACTGAGATGCTGTTGGTGGATGGTTTCTCTGATCGGATGGTGGATATATACCCTGTCCTGGATGGGGTTACACTCCCCCTAAAGGAGCAGGTTCATAGTCTGGGAGTCATTTTAGACTCTTCCCTCTCACTTGAGGCTCATGTAGCCTCGGTGGCCCGGAATGCGTTCTACCAACTTTGGTTGGTAGCCCAGCTACGTCCCTATCTGAGTAAGGAGGACCTTACATCAGTGGTACATGCTCTGGTAACCTCGCGTCTGGACTACTGCAACGCGCTTTATGTAGGGCTACCTTTGAAGATGGTTCGGAAGCTACAGCTAGTGCAAAATGTGGCGGCCAGACTGCTAACAAGAACCAAGCGGTTGGAGCATATAACACCTGTTCTGGCTCGCCTGCACTGGCTTCCAATATGCTTCCGGGCCAGATTCAAAGTGTTGGTACTAACCTATAAAGCCTTATACGGCGCGGGACCACGATACCTGTCGGAACGCCTCTCCCGATATGCACCGGCCCGTACACTACGGTCTACTACGAAGGCCCTCCTCCAGGTCCCGACCCATAGGGAGGCCTGGAGAGTGGTGACAAGATCTAGGGCCTTCTCAGTGGTGGCCCCCAAACTATGGAATAGTCTCCCCGAGGAGGTGAGCTTGGCGCCGACATTATCATCTTTTCGGCACCAAGTTAAAACCTTCCTCTTCTCTGAGGCATTTTAATTTAAGTCGACTTAATTTTAAATTGTTGTATCTGATTTTAGATTGTACAGTTTTTATATACTTTGTTCTATTAGATTGTGTAATTTTATTGTATTTTTTTGATGTTCACCGCCCAGAGAGCTATTGCTAGTCGGGCGGTATATAAGTTTAATTAATAAATAAATAAATAATGTAAAGATTCCACCCTTTTTTGGAAGTGCATCCACCTCAAGCTCTCTCTACATATGGAAAGCTTACCTGAGAGAGGACTATACCACCTGCCTTTCTTTGAAATCAGTCCTGAGGCTTCTTTTGACTGCTTTATACACAAGAAGAGACACCTCAATGCAAAATGCACATAATACAACATAGGAATGTTTGTATGTGCAAGGGGGAAAGAGTCTAGTAGAGTACTTGCTTTGCAGGCAAATGGATCCCAGGTTCAGTCCCTGGTATCTCCAGTTAAAAAGGATCAGCTAGCAAGTTATGGGCAGTTGATAAGTAAGGAAAGAATCAAGCTCCTCTATGGATCCACATGAGAACCAGTGTGGCATAGTGGTTAGAGTGTTGGACTACAACCTGGGAGACCAGGGTTTGAATCCCCACACAGCCACAAAGCTCACTGGGTGACCTTGGGCCGGTCACTGCCTCTCAGGTTCAGAGGAATGCAATGGTAAACCCCCTCTGAAAACCGCTTACCATGAAAACCCTATTCATAGGGTCACCATAAGTCAGAATCGACTTGAAGGCAGTCCATTTCATTTTCATGGATCCACACAGAAGAGAACAAAGCCTTGTTCCCTGCTGCCCCAGAGGTCTGAAAGCAGGACTAGATTTACTAGGGCTAGGTTACAGGAGGGTAAATTCCTCATGAGCACAGTGGAGGGCTGGTCTATTAGGGCAAATGGGGCACTGTCCCACCTACACACAATCTGCCTTCAGCCATCCCCCACCTGCCTGCCTTCTTCCTTACAACCAGTTCAGGGGTGGCACTGCCTATCAACTTGCTCCTTAAACTCTGCCTCGCTCTTGCACCCATGAAGAGTTCAGCAGGGAAGAAGATGGGGGATAAAACTAGGATTAGTTGGCTCTGCCTGTGATTGGCTCTGGCTTCTGCTACTCTTTGGGCTCCCTGCATTCCTCCACACCAGTCCCAATGGGCACCAGCCTCTACTGCCTAAACATTAGGACAAATCCCTTAATGGTAAGAGCAGCTTGATAACAGAACCAATTGCCCAGAGGGGTGCTGAGCCCTACATGGAGATGCTGGGGATATTCTGCCCTTAGCTAAGGAGGTTTCACATGATGCTTGAAACACTGTAATATGGTTTGGTGCTGGAGGGATATAGGTACCATTTGACCATGTCCACCATTCTGAATGCATAAGAAACGTTATGTCTACGTACATGGCAGCTAATTGCTCTCAGCAATTCATACACTAATTGTTTCATCATGAAAAATCTCTCCATCCTATCGTGATGTTGGTAAAATCATTCCTGAAGACTGTGCCCACAAGAACTATGTTTCAGACCAGGGTAGCGTCTCTTCACAAGGGTAGATGACGAATGAGAGTGATGCTGTTTTCTTTGTAGAACAAATTGCATGGAGGAGCATTCAGTCATGCATGTCTCCACCTGCATCTGAAGTTAAGACAGTCTAGACAGATTTGGGTTTTGCACCTCAGTGAGAACCAGTACATATGTGTGTTCCAGCGTAATGTAGCTCCTACTTGCCACCCAGGGCACCTACTGGAAGGAAGGGCGGGATATAAATCGTAAGTAAATAAGTAAGTGTGAGGGTGGGATGGGAAAGACAAATTGGTTCAATTTGCATTTGAAGGTGAATCTATCAAATTCACATTCATCCCCAAGCCAACGTTTAATACCAGAATGGGGTTCCAGCCCTCCATTATTTCATTGCAGTAGCTCTTCAGTGTGAGAGGACAAACCTGGTTTCTTATATTCATTATGACCATAGCATGAAAGCACCCATTCTGAAACCTGCAGATTGCAAGGCTTGCTTTCTATAAACAGGGTGGTGTCTGTGTGTTTTTCTAATGTTTCACCTCTGTGACATATGGCTTGATTTGGAAAACAGGCTGCTGAAATCTGGAAATGTAATCTCTCTCAACTGCAGCCTTCAAGGACTTCACCTTTTCTCCTACAGCTAAAAGAATCAAGTACTGCAATGTACATGCACAGAACAAACCCAGGCTACTTCTGGCAAGCATCAGCTTTGAATGTCAAAATAAATGCAGAACATTTGCAAAATTATACAGTTGATGACTCAGGGCAAGCGTTTTTAAGAAAAACGCACAGAAGAGAAACTAAATTTTACAAGGTCTAGGGAAGTCACATGCTTATTGAAGCTTATCAGTACAATACGTGCTTGGAAACTGCTGCTGTAATGGCGAACTGGAATGCAGACATGGGAGGAGAAATTAATGTGCCATGTGCATAAGAAGTGGAGGGCATAGTTAGAAGATCAACCAATGGAAAGGTGACAAGTTGGCACTAAGAGGCCAATTAGAATGTACCATGAATTTTTGCTTGCATTGTATAAAAGTGTAGCACCCCCATAAGATGTGTGCTTGTTTTGTGAATTATCACCTCGCACCTCTTTCTGGCCAGAACGAAATAAACTTGTCGGACCCTTCAACCTGGGTGTGGTCATTTGGCTGTACTGTGCACCGAGCAACGAACCCATTTGGGAGACAACACAGTCGCAGTCCCTGAATTGAATCCATCAATATATGCATCCACAACAGTAAACTAAATGTGGCTGGTTATTTGGTTCCCAGCACTAAAAAGCCTGATGTGCAGGGCACAGCTCTTTATTTTGGCAGTAGGGGCTAGTGCCCATTGGTAGAGAGACCAACTGTAATTGCAGCTGGAGCCAATCATAGGCAGAATCAACTAATTATAGTTTTGTCTTCATCCCTGTTGAGCTCTTCAGCACTGAGACCAAGCAGGGAGATGCTTATTGACAGCGCTACCTGCTGGATTGGTTGTAAAAAAGAAGGTTGGTAGGGGCTAACAGAGGGCAGATTGAGATTGGTGGGGCAGTGCCCCATTTGACCTAATGGAGCAACTTCTACTATTTCTGGGATGGGTCACAAGAGTAGGGATCTAAATTCCACAGATTTGTGCTATTGCTGATAATGTGACTGATGCTGTGTGCATGAGCAGTTCTTTCTGTTTCACATTTTTCAAATCAAATTCAGTTCTTTAGGTTTCAGCAGCAATTTGCAATTTTTTTTCAAAAAAACCCTCAAGAAAATTCTACATAATTTTAGTGCAAATTTCTCCTAATAAACACATTGACAGCAGTTCAGACTAATGTATGCATTTTGCAAGCATTTTCTCCTAATATCATGCATATTTCTATGTCATTTTCCCATATTCATTTGTATATTCATTTCACCTAATATATGTCTTTTTGTAAGATTGTTTGGAGAGCTGCTTCACAAAATTCGGATGTGTGAACTTTGAAGAAAGGCTGTGTTTTGTTTCTCATATTATTTCGGTAAGTGAGAATTTGATCGATTCAGCTTTAAATGCAAACTGAATTTCCCTTATAACTATTTCAAATTAAAGAGAGTACTTGAAGAATCCAGTTTCCTGATAGCGGAATCTGGGAATTAGCATTTGAGGCTCACTGGTTAGGAAGTCTAACATTAAAAAAAAGGGAAGGAGATGAAAGCTGACATGATAATCAATATATTTTCATTGCCTGAGATAATCCATAAAATAATAAATATTTATTTTAAATCTAAATGTTATTGCCTTTATGAAAAATGTCAGGCACCTCATTCTATCACATTTGTACAGAATGTACAGAAACTGGTATCCCATAAATGTTAGTTACATTGCTTTCAGCTATGAAGGAACTTGACAACAATTGTAATAAAAGCTGGCTTTAGCAACAGATAAATTTCTGGCCTTAAATAACAGGCCAAATTTTTAAAGCATTTACTACTAGGCTAATTAGCTACTATAGCCCTTAATACTATGACCAATACTGTAGAATACAATCCCTGTGTTATCAGAACCCTCTCGATTTTTAACTCAGATTTGGTGCCTCTGCCCAGTATGGATCCATTTGAGCTGTACAGACTGTCCAAGGTCTGGAATTAGTCCAAGAAGAATCCAGACTGCATTTTTTTGAGGTTAAGTTACTTAATGAATAGGTGTGGAGGTGAAAAGCAACTGGGAAATCCATCTGTGGTAACAAAATCCTGGAGGTGTGGTTCCCATGGATCCGGCTTCCCTAAATGCAGAGTAGATCTTAAAACTGCCTTGCAGGACAGATTGCCTTCCCACAAATGCCCAACACAGAATCACTCTGAGGCAATAGAAAATAAAAAAAATATTTTATTATTTATTTATTATTTGATTTATATCCCGCCCTTCCTCCCAGCAGGAGCCCAGGGTGGCAAACAAAAGCACTAAAACACTTTAAAACATCATAAGAACAGACCTTAAAATACATTAAAACAAAACAACTTTAAAAACATTTTTTAAAAAAGCTTTGAAGGCATTTTAAAACATATTGTTTGTTTTTTTAAAAAAAAAGGTTTAAAAGCATATTAAAAAGCAATTCCAACACAGAAGCAGACTGGGATAAGGTCTCAACTTGTTGAAAGAGGAAGGTCTTCAATATGCGCTGAAAAGATAACAGAGATGGCGCCTGTCTAATATTTAAGTGTAGGGAGTTCCACAGGGTAGGTGCCACCACACTAAAGGTCATTTTCCTATGTTGTGCAGAACGGACCTTGTGATAAGATGGTTTCTGCAGGAGACTCTCACCTGCAGAGCGCAGTGATCGACTGGGTATATAAGGGATAAGACAGTCTTTCAGGTAACCCGGTCCTAAGCTATATAGGGCTTTGTACACCAAAACTAGAACCTTGAACTTAGCCCGATAGCAAATGTGCAGCCAGTGCTATTCTTTCAGCAAGTGGGGCAACATGTTGGTGATACCCTGTCTCACTGAGCAGTCTTGCCATCGCATTTTGCACTAGCTGCAACCTCAAGGGCAGCCTCACATAGAGCGCATTACAGTAATCCAACCTGGAGGTTACCAGTGCATGGACAACAGTGGTCAGCCAAAGCTGGTAAAAGTCATTCCTAGCCACTGAGGTCAGCACCCCCAGACTATGGACCTGCTCTTTCAGATGGCATCTTCCTGACCACTCATTGCTAATCAAAGCACTGCTGAGGCTCACCCCTATGCTATGTATGGTCAATTAGGGCCCCATGACAGAGGAGGTCACCCACCAGAGGGCAAATTTAGAGATGGTCCAGACAGGGTCCCATCTGCATGATGATGCAATCCTATGAATGTTTACTCAAAGCATGTACTGTGTTCAATGGGCTTGTCTCCAGGTAAGTGTGCATCCTTAGGCTCACACTTGCAGGCCATGTGATTATTGGTTGTATTTAATGCTACTCAGAGCAGACACACTGAAGTTAATAGACATGACTAACAAGTTCACTCATTTCAGTGGGTTTACTCTGAGTAAGGCTTAGCTGAATACAACCCTAGGTCACTGCTGCATACCTGTTCTTAGAGACACTAGCCGCACCTGGGGAGGTAAAAATGTATTTATTTCCATTCCCATGTTCATTGCATGCAGTGTTGTTTCTGTTCTACTGCAGTTCAACTCATCCTCTATAACTTTTACATAGTTTATTACACCGTTCCAACCATTCATTTCAATACAAAGGTCAGTAATTTTCGTACAAAGGAAACAATGCATGTGGGGGGAAAAGTCACCAATTATGTATTGTTTGTGGGCTTAAAACAACTGCAAATATGATTGATTTCCATTCCAGGCATGAAGTGAATGTCCACATTTTTGCAAAGCACTTTCCCTTGTATGATGCATTTCTGCATGCTATTTTCACTAATATATGCATTAATGTGCACACGTTACCCTAGTAAATGCCTTGTTGTACCCATTATTTGCCAGGAGTACTGCAGTGCAAAAGTCAGAGAACCGTCAAATTCAAAGTATGGATGTGTTTTGGTTTGCCTATTGATTTGGAAAGTGTGAATTAGGGTCAAATTTAATCAAATTCCTCCCTCAGCCCTAGTTACAGTAAATTACTATATAGAGCTCAACTTGCTTTTTAAATTGCTTTTTTAAAAAATGTGTTTTTAAATGTGTATATTTGTTTTTAATTGTTGTAAACCGCCCAGAGAGCTTCGGCTATGGGGCAGTATACAAATGCAATAAACAAACAAACAAACAAACTTTACACTGCTGTTGTCTGTGGGTGGAAAGAGCCTGATTATGCCCTGAGTTTTTTAGGACTGTATGCATAAATTTTCCATCTACAACCAACCCCAAAAGACCACAACTCACTCCCCTCCTGGCATCATTTGTGGACGTTTACATTTTTTAGTGGTTGGCTGCCTTCCAGCCTAGTCCTCTGACAGACTAGAGGGCTCCATAGGGAAAGCTATATATAAAACCCCAGTGTGTGCAAAATTAGCCCACAGTCTTGGAAATTCTGACTGCTGCTAAATCAGACCTCCCTCACCTCTGTCTCTCTCCATTTACTTCACTCTTCCTTCTTTGTTATTATCCAGGTTCCTGACTGGTCTATATATTAATTTTTGGGGTTACTTCAGTTACCCGAACACATTAATTGCTTGCTTTTAAAAAAACTATCAGTTTCTCAGTTTTCCTAGAGCTTGACCCTAAACCAGTATTTACAAGAATTTCTTCTGGCACCAAAGTGGCCAGTAGGAATTCTTGCTGGCGTAAGTGTTAATAGTTTTCAATGAATGAATGTGCATGCTACCAGAGCATAAATCATAACCAGTGGCTAGGGTTGGTGTCACCTGGTGCGATAACTCATGGTGTCACCCAGGGCCGGCTCCAGGCATGTGGGGGCCTTTGGGCATCAGCTTGCCCTGGCCCCCCAGTGTGTGTGTGTGTTTCACACGCTACATCTCTGCCATCAACTAAGATGGCGGTAGCGGCTTCAGTGCCTTAGGGAAAGTGCGGCCGCCATCTTAATAAGGGCAATGGTAAAGACTACTGTAGACAGGTAGGGGGGCTGTGCGGGGGGTGTGGATTGCAGAAGGGAAGCAGAGGGCCCTTCAGGGGCTCCTGTAGCTCTGGGGCCCTTGGGCCAGTGCCCAACCTGGCTGTCCTTTAAAACCAGCCTTGGTGGTGGGCACCGCCAGCAAAAGGAGAGCTAGGGGCGGCTCTGGGTGTCACCCCCCTCTCAGTGTCACCCGGGTGCGGTCCGCACCCCCCACACCTGCATAGTGATGCCCCTGATCATAACAGATTTTGAACACTGACAGCTGATTTTTAAAAAAGTGAATGTTGCGAATGATGTGGCAAAAACTTCCTATATAATTATATGAAAGTGTGGGTCCAAATGGCACCATTCATGCAAAAGAGGGAGCCTTGGGGAAAAAAACCCTAAGGTTTGCAAAAATACATTTTTTCAGCTTAAGGGGCCAAAACAGCCCAGTGAAGACTGAGCATGATCAGTGGCTGTGGAATCCAGACGGATTGTTGGGGTAAAACTGGAAACAGCAGGAGGGGGTGGCTGGATAGCTGGAAATCATGAAGAAGAGCACTCCATGCCGCAACATTGTGTTGCAGGCTCCACTTGGGCTTATTAAGAAGATAAAATGTAGAGTGACATATCAGGGATGGGGAACCTGCAGCTGAGCCTCCACGAGTGGCTGCCTAGGCAGAGTGGGGTGGGGCAGCATTGCTTGCTCGGCTTTCAGATGCAGAGCACACTGCTGGTAACTGAGAGGGAAAGAGGTGTAGCAGCAGGGATTTTGGTACGGTGAGGGTGCAGCCATGAGGACATTGGAGTGGCTCTGCCTTGCCCTTCCAACTCCCCCTCTGGGTTACTAGCAGTGACCTCTGCGTTGGGAAGCTAGGTAAGCTGCACCATGCCATGCTGCGCCACTCTACCCTACTGACTGTTACAGCTCACTGACAATAGCCCATCCAGTCCAACATTCTGTTCTCACAGTAGCCAGCTAGATACCGCAATAGGAAGCCCTCAAGCAGGACCTGAGCATTCTCCCCTCCTGAGTTTTCCAGCAACTGGTATTCAGAAGCATATTGCCTCTGACCGTAGAGGGAGAGCATAGCCATCATGGCATTGATAGCTTTATCTTCCTGAATTTGTCTTTTAAAGCCATCCTAGTTGGTGGCCATCACTGGTCTCATCATCCCAGACTGAAGGGAGTTGGGAGCCCAAGAAATCTTCAGTGCTGGTATAAATGGTGATTGGAGCAGGGCCATTCATGGAATGATGTCCCCTAGAAGATGCAGCAGAACTATCATTGACATCAGCGGTAATCTTGAGCTTGATTTTCCCTTCTCCCATTCCCTTTTCCTCATGTGTCATGTCTTTTCAGATTATGAGCTTGAGGCGCCAATCCTGTCCACTTGGAAGTGTGTCCGATTCAACGCAATGGGCTGTACTCAACTAAGGCCTAAGAGTAGACACATTGAAATTAATGAACCTAAGTTAGTCATGTCTACTAAATTCAAATGCATCTAATCTGAATAGGGCTAACATTGAATAACAGCCAATGGGATTTCTGATAGAGTGGGTCCTAAAAATATATATCTCAAACGCCAGAATAAAGATGCGCGTCTTCAGCATTTACCAAAAACTGCACAGGAAAAGTGCTAGGCATACCTCCATGCAGAGGGGCTGCCACAGAAAATGCCTTCTCCTGGGCCACCATCCCCTGAGCGTCTGAGGGAGATTGAACACACAAGAGGTCCCCTTCTGCTCATCTCAACAACTGAGAAGGTCTGTAGGGGAGGCAGTCTTTCAGATATTTGGGGCCTAAGTCATTTAAGGTCTTTAAACACTAGACACACAACACAATGAACCAACAATAGTTCACAGATATGGTTTTTGATGTGACAAAGTGCAGCAGTGCCTATAACAGTGACTAAATTGAATATCTTCTCTGTTAGGAGCAACTTTCCTTTTGCAATGCCCAAAACTGAGCTCTCGCCAAAACAAAATGTGAAATTCTGAGAGGCACTGACCTAGAGCAGCAAATGCCAGTCTTTCACCTAATTAGGCCAAAAATAAAATCTCTCTATTCAAAATGATGCAGCAACCCCAGCACAGAAAGCTGTGTGGGTTTTCAGCCATCTGAAATGTTATTGTGATTGATGTGGATCGATCAGGGGAACTGGATAACAGGGAGAATATTATGCTGCCTGTATATACAATTTTCTGACGAGTGATTTGGCTGAATTGCTGGTGGACTATGGAAAAGGCGGGATATTTTGAATACTTAAAATTCAAAGCAATTTCAGTTGGGAACAAACATTTGCCTAAAACAACAGTTGAAGCAAATTGGAAGTTCCCTTCCCCAACTCTGTTATTGTTCTTATATGTTTAATCTGTAAAAAGAGAGTGGTGTACAACAGTGGATTGTATTGGTTAGAGAGTCAAACTAGGGCCTGGGAGTTAGTACACAGAAACAATCAATATTTGTAAGCATGAGGGTCAAAGATCTGAAGGTTGCCTACAACAGTACAGTTTTAACACCAAAAAGATTTGTACATATTACCCGGTGAGGTGCATGGCACCCTCCAGTTTTGTAGTCCCCAGCATGTAGCAAGTCCAGGATATCATCCACGCCCCTCCTACATAATTGGTGAGCTGTATTCAGCAAGTCATGTAAACCCATAACTCTCTGCAAACCCACCATGTTCCTAGGACCAGTTTATCAGCAAAGGCTCAGCTCTCTGGTCTGTCATTAATCAAAGCCCTATGGCTGGGCAGGGCCTTAGTGTGTGTGTGTGTGTGTGTGTGTGTGACACCACATCTCTGGACTCCTCTCTTGATAGCAGCTTTTCTTCCTGTTTTTAGATAGATACTAAAATATCTCCTCCAAAAAAACAGCAAAGGTATTTTCTGATGCGATTTCTGCTGTTTTTATGCTCTCTCTTTTTGTTTTAATGCTGCTGCATTTCAATTTGTTTTTATTTGATTTATGTTTAAATGTGTTTTACTTGTGATTTCTCCACTCCCCCAATCAAAACAAAGTGTTTTGGATTTTTTTTATTTTTAAACACATGGTATATATAATTTAAAAATATATTTTCTGAAAGGAATGGTGGGATATAAATTTAATAAATAAATAAATAAAACTATAAAGATAGTTGCTTGTCACTATATTATTACATGCTTTTAGATTTCTGAAAGTAGTGATGGAAGGATCTGTTAATGTCAGGTCCTTTCAGTTTCTCATATTTCCAATCTTAAATTTAGTTCTCCACATCAGTTTATGATTTTAAAAAGTCCATGAAAATTCATCTGCAGCTTCTTTGTATGTAATTTTGCCCTAATGCAGAGCGATTTCCCCAAATATAATGCATTTTAATTTTATTTCCACTCATATCTGCATTTTTATGTACACTTTCCCCTAATACATGAATTTTTGATACTTAGCTGGAGTACTTAGCTGGAGAACATTGCAAAATTTGGAGACTTCCACAGGTTGGCTGTGTTTCAGTTCTCATATTGTTTCGGGAACTGTAAATTAGGTAGGTTTGCTTTTGGCGTGACACTCTCCCCCCCCCATCTATCCAGGTGAACCCTATAGGAGGGAGGGGAATGTTTGCTATTTTCTGCTTATAGATGTTGGATTATCATTTACTGTATGCTGATTCCATTACTTATTCTGCGCTCGGTATGAGTGACTTACCTGCACACATCATATAAAAAAAAATATAAGTTATGCTTTGATGGCCTTTCTCATGCCCCACTGTATGATATGGCAGAGAGAAAACAAAGAATCCACATGAAGTCTTTGCAAGAATTGGAAAACATTCAGGTAGGCTCACTCTGTTGCCAACAAATTAATGCTGCTTGTTAAACCTCAGGATCTTCTTCCCAGCCATTGCTTGTGTTAAATTGTCTTTCACTTACAATGAACAATATGGATCAAGATTCCCTTTTGATCTACTTTCCACAGTCTCAGAACAGCATTCTGTACAGGCAGAAAAGACTAGGATGCTGAAGAGCCAGCAGAGGCCATGGAAAGGATCTGACTGTGTCATGAATCTCATTAACAGCTGCTGAAAGTCTACCTCATGCTGAATCAGTATTTGGGGTTGTCATACTCCCCTTTTATTGCTCTGCTACAAAACCGTAATCTTTTATCACCACCATACATTACTAGTTAGAAATAACAATGCCCCAGTCAGCCCATTGCTGCAATGGTTTAGGGCAGGATCCAGTGTGCTCATTCTGTCAGTGCAAGGATTTACACTTGTGAAATTGAACTCCCCCCACCCCCTCAATCGCTCCGGAGGGCTGGGAGAACTTCCAGGACAGATTTAGAGGGTGCATGGGGTGGAGCAGGGGGGACGTTTCATTGAGCAAGTGGAAATCTTTGCACTGATGGAATGCATTACTTAAGCGCTTACATTGGATACAAGCCTTAGTTTTTGAGACAAAAATGACCAACAGCTAATTAGCCTATTTTTTAAAATTTTTTATGGCTATAGGATTTAATTCAAATAATGGTAATGTAGAAGAGCTAAATGCAATACTTCCCAACCCCACCTTGAGATACATGACTGACTCTGCTTGAGCACAGGCCCTTCTGTCTTCTTCACTATCCCAGCCCTCCAAGCTTATTTCCTTAAGCTGGAAAAAAGCAATGTGTACTGTTAGTTTTACAGCTCTGTGCTTCTTATGTTAACTATACCCATTCAGTATCACCTTCCTTACATCTGCGGACATGCAAGAAACAGATGTGAAGTATTACTGCTGCAAACCTCCCTGACGGTTGAAATCATCATTGGCAGGGCATGAATACAGAGGTTGTCATCACAGGGACCTTGCTGAGACTTACCTATCCAGTGTCAACCCACAGAGGCTGATGCTGCGCTGTCTCCTTGCTGTTGCTCTCTCTTCACTTGCCCTGTCCAAGAATGCAAGCTGTCTCAAGAGCGAGGAAGAAGGGCCGTACCCATTTACCTTGCCCTCTCCTTCTGGACAACAGGGCAGATTGGGCCCAGAGGGAGAAGGCAAATGAATCAGCATTGGTGACAGTGAAGTGAGTCCACTTGGGTACAAAGTAGGGGTGGACAAATTTGTCAGTTTTGGTTCCTCTCCATTTTTCATTTTCCCTGAAGTTTCAGTTCCTTACATTTCTGCTTCAGTATGTGATCTTCTTGAAAATCCCCACAAAAAATTGCCAGCATTTTTGTATACATTTCTCTTAATGTACACATTTATTGCAAGCAATCCTCCTTAATATAATGCATGTTTGCATGGTTACTTTCACTGATATATACATCTCTATGAACACTTTCCCCTAACATATGGGTAGGGAACCTCCACCCTTGGATTCTCAGTTTGGCCTGCGATGATGTTTTCCCCAAACCATGCCCACCTGCCCACACCTGATGTCATTAAAATATAAAATCCTTAAAGTGGACTCCCAGTTGTACATTGGCAAAGGGAGGCTTGCTCTCACTGCCAATCAGCGAACTGGTAGTGAGAGCCTGCTGGGATTGGCTGTGCTGAGCTCCCTATGGGGACAACAGTATTATAGCTGACCAAAGTGGGGCATGGGAAACTCCAGCAAGCTTGAAGACACCGGCTATTAGCCAATAAGAGGTGACTCTGAGCCTCCTGGATTGGCTGTGTGAGCTCCCCTGTGCGGAATTTGGTTGCACAGCCAATCCCTGCAGAAAGCAGGCAATAACTTGAAATATCACTTGGCTTGGCTGTTCAAAGGAAAAAAAATTCATCTGCTATCACAGTGATGTCAGATGCCTGAGAGGTGGGCAGAGTCCACCCATTGTCAAAGTGGTGCACAGGGGTTGGTTGTGCCCCAATTGACTCTTTAATTCCCTCCCTCCATTCAATTGTCATTTTAGTTATTGCTTTATACATTCATTTAATCTGTTTGGCACCAACTGTAAGCTACATTTTGGAGATCTTGCTAATGTTGGTAGTGGTTATGTTTGGCTGTTTTGTTATTTTACTTGTCTTTATTTTAGTTCTTCATATATTGAGTTATTTTAATTGTTTCACGTGGATTGTAATCCACCTTGGGCACATTTTGTGCAAAGGCAGGATAAAAAAAATCATAGAATCATAGAAGTGTTGGAACGGGCCTATAAGTCCACCAATCTCCTGCTCAATGCAGGAATCCAAATTAAAGCATACCCAACAGGTGGCTGTCCAGCTGCCTCTTCAATGCCTCCAGTGCTGAAGAGCCCACCACCTCCCTAGGTCATTGGTTCAATTATTGTACCACTCTAACAGTTAGGAAGTTTTTCCTGATGTTCAGTCAAAATCTGGCTTCCTCTAACTGAGCCCCTTATTTCTTGTCCTGCACTCTGGGATGATCGAGAAAAGATCCTGGCCCTCCTTTGTGTAGACAACAATTACTTGAAGAGTGCTATCATATATCCCCGCAGTCTTCTCTTATCCAGGCTAAACATGCACAGTTATTTCAGTCTCTCCTCACAGGGCTTTCCCGTTCCCCTGATCATCTTTGCTGCACTCCTCTGAACCTGTTTCTGTTTGTCTGCATCCTTCTTAAAGTGTGTTGTCCTCTAGCTGATCCTCTAGTTCCTTCCTCCACTTTCTGTAAGAGAAAGTTTTCAGGAATTTCTTGGAGGGGCTGTGTTTGGCAGAATTTGTCTCCCAACAGATGTCAGAGTAATTGAAGTCCCCCATTATTACTACATCATACCTCCTTGAAACATATTAGCAGTGGTGGGCCCAGGGTTTAGAAGTACTAAACTTTGGCTTCATATCCCACATGGCTCACCTATGTGAGATAACATACTTGGTTGTTGCAGCGATGCAGGGGTTCTGCTTGGCATGGGTTCTTTCTAGTGCTCTTCTTAACATTTATTGTTCATTCTCTTTGGCATACGCCTAGAGTTCTGCAGAAATGAATTCTGATCAAATCCTTCCCCACCCCACCCCGTAATGGGTACATGCCTGGAAGTGGATACCTACTTTTGGTTCATCTACTACATCTGGCAATCTCAGATGTCAAGTCTATTTTTGTCGTGACCCCCCCCCCATCGCCCAATTAGCCTTAAGTGGAGAGTAATGTGAAAATTTATACTTTAAATGTTAAGGGTCTTGGCAACCTAATTAAAAGGAGGTGGGTGTCTGACTTTATTTTAAAAGAGAAACCTCATATTATTGTTACAAGAAACCCACTGCAGAAAGAGATTTGTAAACTTTTACTGCATAATTATTATAAAGTACAATACTCTTCCCCTGGGTCCTCAAAGAGCAAAGGAGGTTATATTATTAGCACTGACCTCTTTTAAATGTTCTCAGGTTCTCAAGTGTACAGGGGTTCTGAGGGAAGATTTATCTTTGTTAAGGGAAACACAGGTCCCCAAAAAATAATTGCATCTATGAATTGCATTCAGTCAGTCTTTATGTCATATTACCAGAAACTTTATCAATCTCCTGACCTCACAAATAGTCATATAACATCTTTCCTTCAGAAAAATTAACACTACTCAACAAGGATCAGAAATAAATTCACAGAAGAAAAGGCTGTTACTATGTATTATCAAAAACAATAAATTGCCTGGATCTGATAGGTTCTCAACAGATTTTTACAAAAAAATGTAGCACATTATTGGTGCCCCATTTAACACCATCTAAGGTGGAAAAGAGATCCCACCAACATGGACAGTCTCTGTATAGTTTTGATCCCTAAACAGGAAAAGATGGTTCTGATATGAATAATTATAGGGCAATCAATTAACTCAATCAAGATTTTAAAAATCTTCACATTGGTATTAGCTAACAGGCTTAGTCTCATCGTGCCCTCTGTTATCAATCCGGACCAGGCAGGTTTCATCAAGGGAAGGGATTTCCGATCCTATTCAATGGTTGTTAAATATAATTTGGCACAATACAGGATACAGTAAACTAGGGATGTGCTCGAATTTCACAAAATTAAAATTTGACGCCAGATTTCCTGTGTATTCACTTTATTTTGTCCTCGCAGATCAGGTTTTCTTCTAGCTGTTTTCCACAGCTGAAACAGATTTTTTTTAAAAAAAAATGCATCAAAAGTATTGAACTCAAATTTGTCATATTTTTTCTGCAGTTTCCCTCTTTGCTGGAGAGCTTGTGGCAAATTGGGGACCTGCTTTATGGTAGGAATGTGATAAGGTGAAAGATTTTTGGTTATTAATTTAAACAAAATACTAAGGATATTGCAAGAACAAATTGCCACACACTGTAAAACTGCTAGTAACCTCTTCCTGGAACATTGGTTTAATTCTCTTTGGAATATAGCTATGATGTAAAACCTCACACATGAACAAACAAGGACAGAGAGATCCGGAGTCTTCATCTGGTTTGGCATGCATTTATTGATTACACTTCACAGGACGCATTTGTAAATCATCCATCTTTCAAGGTATGGCAGATCTGGACACATTTATGAGGAAGATTGTCTTAATATGATGCTAGATTGGACTGGACATCTCTTATTGACAGCTAGCTTTTTGGATTCCATGCTTATATATCAAACTTTGTGGCATATGCCCAAGTTCCCTGTTCTGTTTTTTTCAGTTTGATTGTATTTCCTTATGGTTTCTTCAGGTACTTGATGTCTTCTCTTTGAGAGATACACGTAACAGAAGAAAAAAAGAAAGGTATTGAAATAAATAATTTTCTACGTCCTTTCTGTCCATAGTCTCTATTATCTTTTGTTTCTTTTCTTCTACTTGTTTGGAATACATGAATGAATGGTTAAAGGAAGAAACTTTGCAATTTGTATTATTATAACTTATTTGTATTCCATGTTGTCACATATGCATTATCAAGTTTTCAATAATTTTATTTAGAAAAGGCATGGGTTTGCCACAGCATCTGTGAAAACAGTTAAATCTGGGTAAGTGTGAAAATCAGTCAAATCAGAACTACAACATGTCTCCACTCAATCTCTTGCTTGCCTTTCATCTTTTTTCTGGTTTGTGTGGGCATTTGCAGTTAATGCAAGTTTCAATCAAACATCAACAAGCAAGATTTCTCCTGCCTTCTAGTAAGCCATCTTCTAATCAACCACTAAAGCAAATCAGTGATATATTCACACTATATTATCCATTCAGACCTTGTCCAGACTGTATGAGGCAAGTTGAGGGCATGGTGTTTCATAAGTTTTTTGTTTTTGTTTTTGCCAGAAGGTATCTTCAAATATGAAACAGCATGCTTTAAACTTGGAAAGCAACATGACATAACCGAAATGTTTTCTTTTTTCCCTATAAAGATGGAAAAAGTGTTTCAGCTAGACATTGCTTCCCAATTTGGTAATGAAATGCATCAAATTGCCTCTTAGGGAGAGCATGGTGGTAGACCTGTGCCACGTCTGCTATCAAATTTTCTGTAAAGGGAATGGTGAGATTTGCAGTGCATTCAGCTCCAGTGGGTGGGGTGTGTAACCCTGGCCCTCCCATGCTTTTCTACCTGAATGTTTTATGCAGAGCTTGGAAGATTACTTTTAAAAAGGAACAAATTACAATTACTGTTACATGGCCCCATAAATGAATAAATTACCATTACCATTGTTCTGAAAGTAACTGATTACTTTGCTGTTACTCAAAAGTATTACACTTTTTACAATTTTTACAATTACACTTGTTACTTAAAAAAAACCTAGGGCGCCTACAAGGCGCTGGCCTTGGCTGCTGCACACTAAGTAGCCTAAAACAACATTAAAAATAAACACACACATACAGAGGTAGCAGAATAATTCTTTTTATCCATAAGATAGCAGTGGTGGCCTCTCCACTGGTAAGGGAGAGGGAAGCAGAGGCTACTACTCAGATCTATGCACGTCAAACCAAGTGCAACTCCCCCACATACACACTCAGCCAGCAAGCATAATCTCTCATTTAACCACCTCCCAGACCCTCCCCTGCCACCAACTAAGGGATACCCACCCAAGCAAACATTTTCCCCTGAGATGTAAAAAAGTTAAAACACTGCAACTACAACAAAGTAGCCAGGAAGGACGATGAAGGCTGCTTTGTATGCCAAGTGCAAACACAGTACACACACACACACGTCATCTTTCACCTCCATAGTTCTTTATCTCCATTTTGCTGCTGCCTCCTTCTCCTCCTTCATCCATGTTCTTGCCCTCTGGCTCCTTTCTCTCTTCACTCCATTCTTCTCTACCACCATACATTTTTAAAAACAATTGTTTTCTCCAGTCCACCCTCTATCTTGCTCTCCACCTCCTACCCACCCTCAGAGCAAGAAGGAAGAGCACAGAAGCCCAGTTTGAGGCACATGATTTTCATCCACAAATCAGAGGAGCAGAAGACTTTCCCTGCTCCCCCCCAAGTAATGCCCCAAAGTAATGCTGGAAACATTACAATTACTCCTCAAAAGTAATGAAATTACTCCCCGTTCTATTACAGTCAAAATGTAAAGGAATAGGCCCTCCTTTTGTTTCTTTGCTTGGCTTGATTAAAAGTCCAAATTATGAATGAAAGAAACAGAGTAACTCTCCAAAAGCATACCATTCTCTTTATAGAGACTATGCTGTATGGTAACTATGGCTTCCTGGATTTATCAAGCATCACTGAAGAGCTGCCAGCATTCATTTTCTTCATAATGCTCATTAGAATGCAAGAGGGAGCTGCTGGAACATCATGGCAAAATAGCTGAAGTGTTGGCCTTTTGAACATTATGTGGGTGAAAAAATACTCCCTCTAATCATCACTCACTTACAAAAGAAGTACAGGAAAAAAGAGGAGGTAAAGTGGGATGTAAGACCTGAGGCAGAATCAGGGTGATCATTGCCCTTTCTTAATGTTTTCTGTTTACTCAGAACATGCTAACTTCATCATGATATACCAGAGAGAGGCATTTAAAGTTATCCCATTGTTTTAATTCTCTAACCTTGGATAGATCCTTTTTTAAACTTGCATTGCAAGATTGGTATAATTATGATTTGTAAAGCACCATCAGTATGACACTTTACCCAGAGCAAAGAACATTTTCTCTATTAATTGTAGTGATGTAATCATTCTATAGATCAGAGATGGAAGACCTAAGGTACTCCAGCTGTTTTTGAACTCCAGCTCCCATCAGCCTCAGCAGGCATCACCAATGGTCAGGAATAATGGGATTCCAACAACATTTGGAGGGCCACAGGTTCCACAACAGTGCTATAGATTTTTCTAAAAAGGAACCATGGGGATGCAGTATCCTATCCCAGGCAGAGGCCACACTCACTATACATTTACAACAGTATCATAACACTTTACAGTTATGACTTCTCCCAAAGAATCCTGGGAACTGTAGTTTGCTAAGGGTGCTGGCAGTTGTTAGGAGCCTCCTCTTCTCACAGAGCTATAGTTCACAGAATTCCCTGGGAAAAGGGTTTCATTGCTAAACCAGTCTGGAAATTGTTGCTTTGCGAGGGGAGGAGGGGTCTCCTAACAACCCGCAGCACCCTTAACAAGCTACCGCTCCCAGAATTTTTGGGGAAGCCATAAATGTTTAAAGTGGTATGATATTACTTTAAATGTACAGTGCAGATATGTCCAGAGTATGCAGGAAAGTTTTTATTGAAAATGAAACCCAGCTCACTGAACAAATACCAGGAGTTTAAGAGGGGAGGGGGTGGAGAATTTTCCTTGAATCACCCTAGTTCACCATGTAATTCAGGGTATGCACACAAGCCTGTCAACTACTATTGTTCAGATTAGCTGCTGGCAAAACTAGAATAAAATATCCCCTTAAAATTTTTCTCATCCATGGAAACAGCCTTTCCTTTTAAAGCATCCATACTCAATCCAAGGTAACCAACAAAATGAAGAATTCACCAATTAAATACATACACAAATATAGCATGGACATGATCGGGTGCCTGATTTTCACCTGGAGACTCTGGATTTCTGGGGTCCTCTCCAAGTCACCTTAATCTCCAGACTCAGCTTTCATTTTTAAAAAAGTATCTAGGTGTTCTACTTCACAAGATATATACCAAAATGCCAGCCCCCCTGCAACTTCTGTGAAATGGTCTCTTACCTGGCTGCTCTAACCCTGCCCTTTCAGGTTTGTAGCCAGTAAGTGAAGTCAGGGTTGTGATTGACAAGGGATTTCTGGGTCTCCAGGCAGTACTAGACTCCATTGCAAAGATAGAAACTGTTGTCTCTTTCCCGTTAATCTGCAAATCTCATAAACTGAGTAAGTATATAGCTTTCAGTAGTACCAAAAGTCATTTTTTCTCTTGTGTGCAGGAGTCAAACAAGTTTACATTTTCCTGGGCTGTTGAAGATGGCAGTGTTTTGAAAACCTTCCCAATATGAAGCTTTAATCCAGTACTTGCTTTTCTGGGAGTAAAGCTACAATTCTAATCCCACATACCCAGAGTAAACCCCATTGGATTCAATAGGACTTACTTTTGAGTAGACATGGTTAGGACTGTGCTGTAGATTAATGGGACTTTTGAGTGAACATAGCAAAGAATCCTATTTTTTAAAGCATAGGAAAAATCCTATTTTAAAGCAATTAGGCAGGGCTTACATAGGTATCACTGCTTTTATTGTGTTTTTTATATGTTCTGCAATAACCAACCAGTTTTGACAATAATCTATTATTTGGGGTTTATGTATTTTTACATCTCCAGTGTGTGCATGTATACAGAGTCTTCCCAACAACCCTGTGAGGTAGGGTTGGTGATTGGAAACCGAGGCAGCTCACAACAAGAAAAAAATCCCTTTAAACTGCAATAACCATAAAAACAAGTATAAACAGTTGCAAAACAGCTTAAAGTGGCGTGGTTGGGTGAGTGAAGTTCGTTATCACTTGAGGATGCAGTTCTGTGTATGCTTCCCTGTTTGAGTAAACCCCATTGAATACATTGGGACTTGCTTCTGAGTAAACAGTCATAGGATTGCACTACAAATATTTACAGGTTGTGTAAATAATAAACATCTTTGACAGTCATGCTTATATAAATATTTCTTTCCCAATAAGTATTTAATTTCACACTATGGTTGTACAGTATCACTTCCTCTACATTTTAAGTGTGCCCTTCTTCCTTGGGGTGTTCATGGTTCCCCCCTGCATCCTAAAGTGCAGATTAGGCTGAGAGATGGTGAGTAGCCCATGGTCACCCAGTAAACTTTATAGCTCATTGCAATTTTTAAAAATTAATTAAAATGATTTACATACAGGCAAAGTTTATTACGTAGATCCACACAATACATTTAAAGCACATCCAACTCGCATTTAAAGCACATGACTTCCCCTAGAGAATCCTGGGAAATGTAGTTTCCTCCTCAGTTATAGTTCTCACCACCCTTTAATAAACTACAGTTCCCATGATTCTGTGGTGGGATTCATGTGCTTCAAATGTGTGTTTAATGTGCTTTAAATGAATGGTGTGGATCTACCCTAGGTGTGATGTGCATTCATTAGTGAACTGAGAAGAACAATTTTCAAAGATTTTTTTTAAAACAGGAGAAAGACTGTAGCTCAGTGGCAGGGCATATGCTTTGCATACAAAGATCCAAACTTCAATTTCCAGGAAAAGACTATTGCCTATAATCCAGGAGAGCCAATGCTTGATTAATATTGAGCTAGATGCTATCAAATGGCCTGAGTCAGTATAAGGCAGATTCCTTTGTTCCTAAAAGTAGAAAGAGACCCAAGGGCCACAGTGACTCCAAAATATATTTATGTATTTTATTTACACTTATATTCTGCTTTATTGTAAAAAACCTCAAAGCGGTTTACAGAAGGAATTAAAACAATAAAATTATTGGCAAAAACAGTTAAAGACAGGTATTTAAAAACATTCAAAATAATAAAACCACCAACGAGTTAAAAACAGATAAAAACACAGTAGCTTCTATATTCCTGGGTAGGCTTGCCTAAACAAAAATGTTTTTAGCAGGTGGTGAAAATAGTACAGTGAAGGTGTCTGCCTAATGTCTGTAGGCAGGGAGTTCCAAAGCATACATGTTGCCACACTAAAGGACTGATTTCTTACAAGAGCAGAACAAGTAGTATGTGGCACCCGTAACCTGGAAAGCACACCTGGAACAAATCAGCAACCAGTGCAGATTTCAGAGCACAGGTATTATGCGCTGATAGTCTCATGTCAGACTGGCTGTGGGATGATGAGTTTTCTGCTTTACTCATAGGAATCTTGTTGTGATTGGTATGGTATTGCATTTAGGAAAGCATCACTGTCTTTTTCTTTTTCTATTTAAGTACTATGTAAGTACTATGTAACACCCGTAACATTGAAAGCACACCTTGAACTTGGCCTAGTGGCAAATTGGCAACCAGTGCAGATTTCAGAGCAGAGGTATTATGTGCTGATCGGGTCTTACTCATGTCAGCAATCGTGCCATAGCATTCTGCACTAACTGCAGCCTCTGAGTCTGGTTGTGCTGCATGGGGATTTCTGTGACTTTGGCTGACTGGCTGCCAGGATTTTTTTAGTATTGGTTTTCGGTTAGGAATCCTGATTGGTTGTGGGATTGCTGAGTTTTCTGCCTTATAGGAATTTTGTTGTGGTTGGTATGGTATTGCATTTAGGAAATCACCACTGTCTTTTGTTTCTCTTTTTCTATTTGCATTTCATTTACCTCTGACCTTACTCCCTTACATCCATAGAAGCAACAACAATGGTTCCATGCACTCAGGTCAACCCCCTTAAACCCACTGATGATGCACTTTGTTGGTTGCATGACTATTTGTTTCTTGCTCAATAGTGGTAAAAGAGAATTCACATACTGGGAAGTGTGGCTGCAATTGTTCTTCCCAAGCTGCTGTCTGTGAAAGTAGTCCGAACCATGCATTTTTTCTCTCTGTCAGTTATTACTCACTGGAATTGTGTTGGCTGTAAAAGTGAGTTTATAGCAGCCCACAGGGTAGACAGAAAAGGGTAAAGAATCTTGTTACTCTTACTCATTTCTCAAACCTCTTTCTGACATGAAGGATCAAATCTGTAAAAATGTTTGGAGCAGCCATGTTAAAAGGTAGGGGCAGGGCATTCCAGGCAGGGTGTTGCCAACCCTTCTTGGATATGGATATCATTGCAGAGGATCCTTATTGAAGCCTTACCAACAGCAGAAACCAAACCATATCTACTCAGAAGTAAGTCCTACTGAGTTCTATGGGACTTATTAAGCAAGCCTTCAGGGGCATCCATCTTTACTCCTGAGTGCTCCTATACCTAATAACACTAGGCTTTCTTCCTACAATGGCCTTCTGGTGACTGGCCTGGCCTGAGGGCACTTAAACCCTTCTTGCCAGAATCAAGTAGGCTAGATTAAATGTTCGCTACCCAGACTCCCTAAGCAGGTGAGAAGGAATGATTCCATCACTTCTACTTTTGAATAGACATGTTTAGGATTATGCTGTAAATTAATAGGACCTTTGAGTGAACATAGCAAATAATTATGTTTGTGTTGTAAATCTTTCCTCAAGACTTAAACAACTTTCGCCCAATTTCAAATCTACCATTCCTGGGCAAGGTCATTGAACGAGTGGTGGCCAATCAGCTGTCAGCACATTTGGATGAAACGGATTATTTAGATCCATACCAATCGGGTTTCAGGACTGGACACGGAACTGAAACAGCCTTGGTCGCTCTAGTGCATGATATGAGGAGGGCATTAGATAGGGGAGAATTCACCTTTCTTGTCCTCCTGGATCTCTCAGCGGCTTTTGATACCGTCGACCACGGTATCTTGCTGGACTGTCTGGAGGGATTAGGAATAGGAGGCACAGTATTAAACTGGTTCCGTTCCTTTCTCTCCGATAGACAACAGCAGGTGGCATTGGGAGAGGTGGTTTCAGACCCTTGGCCTCTCAATTGTGGTGTGCCACAGGGCTCTATCCTCTCTCCCATGCTATTTAACATTTATGTAAAGCCGCTGGGAGCCATCATCAGGAGGTTTGGGCTGCAGTGCCACCAATATGTGGATGACACTCAGCTCTACCTCTCATTTAAGTCCTCACTAGAGTTGGCTGTGGAAACCATGTCCAAGTGCCTGGAATCTGTGAGTGGATGGATGGGAAGAAACAGGCTAAAGCTGAATCCTGATAAAACTGAAGTACTGCTCGTGGGAGACAAGGGAAGGTTGGGAAACATCGACCTGATACTTAATGGGGTAAGATTGCCCCTGAAAGACCAGGTCCGCAGTCTTGGGGTAATCCTTGACTCCGGGCTGACTGTGGAGGCCCAGGTTTCATCGGTGTGCCGAGCAGCTTGGGGTCAATTGCGTCTCATACGAAGGCTGCAACCCTACCTTCCTGTACATCAGCTCCCACTCGTAGTACACACTCTGGTCACCTCTCGTTTAGATTACTGCAATGTGCTCTACGTGGGGTTACCCTTGAAAACAGTCCGGAAATTACAGCTGGTACAAAATACGGTGGCTCGTTTACTTACAAATAGCCGCCGTTATGATCATATTACTCCAGTGCTCTACAATCTACACTGGCTTCCAGTTGCTTTCCGGGCTCAATTCAAGGTGTTGGTATTAACCTTTAAAGCCCTGTACGGTGTCGGCCCAGCATATCTGATGGAGCGCCTCCACCATCACAAATTGAGCCGCCCTACAAGATCTGCCACGCAGGGCCTTCTCTCAGTTCCACCAACTAAAGTGGCTAGGTTGGTGAGGACTCGAGAGAGAGCTTTCTCTGTGGCGGCCCCCTCGCTCTGGAACTCCCTCCCAATAGATCTTCGTCATGCCCCTTCCCTGGATATATTTCGCCGGGGCCTGAAGACTTGGCTGTTTAATCAGGCCTTTGCAACCTTTGAGACCTCTAAGGTGAATCAGCCTTGAACTAAAATGTTGATAAATCTATCATACTGTAAACTTTGTATTGTACTGTACTGACTACATTTATTATTGTATTTTATCGTGTTTTATTGTTCGCTGCCTAGAGTGGCCATTGGCCAGATAGGCGGCTTATAAATTAAAGTTTATTATTATTATTATTTCTCTCCCTTTCCAATCCTATTGTTAAAGCAAGTAGGCAGGGCTTACTTAGGCAACGTTGCTTTTATTTTGTACAAGACTAATACGGATTTTATTTTTATTTTTTTAAAAATGTGCAATGACCAACTGGTTTTGACAATATGCTATTATATGGGGTGTATGTATTTTTATATCTCCAGTGTGTGTGTATATGGAATATTTCCAACAACCCGGTGAGGTAGGGTTGCCCATTGAAATGGAGGCAGCTCACAACAAGAAATAAATCCATTTAAAATCTAATAATCATAAAAACAAGTATAAAACAATTGCAAAATAGCTTATAGTAGCATGATTCTGAATTTTGCGTTGGATGAGTGAAGCTCCTTATCACTTGAGGTTGCAGTCCTGTGCACGCTTCCCTGTTTGAGTAAGCCCCATTGAATGCATTGGGTCTTGTTTCTGATTAAACATGCATAGGACTGCACTATAAATAGGTTGTGTAAATAATAAAACATCTTTGACAGTCATGTTTACATAAATATTTCTTCATACTATTTCTTCATATTATGTCCAGATAAGCATCTGATTTCACACTACGTTTGTACATTATTATTTCCTCTACATTTAAGTAGAGTACCTTGGGGTGGTCATGGTCCTCCTCTCTTGTTTTCACACGGAGGGGTAGATTAGGCTGAGAGATGGTGACTAGCACATGGCCCCCAGTAGCTGATTTCCATTTTTAAAAAAAGAATTCCGGTATGGGTTACGGAAAATGGCGGCGGTGCTAGCTGGGTCTGTAATAGCCTCCGGATACAGTCTTGTGCCTTTTCTTGTCTGGTAAGCTTTGATCTCGATAAAGCTGGCTAAAACAACAGCAAATTAACTCCTGGAGTGTGTAGCTTCTTGGGAGTTGTATGAGAGAGTGATTAATGATTGCTTGGACACGAGAACGGGAAAAACGCTGGAGAGATAAGGACGAAGACCCCTCCCCCCATCATATCTCTTCTTACTCTGAACTAGGGATCTGGGACAAATGATGGTTAATTAGTACGAGAGGGGGAGGAAAACTGACTACTCTACAACTACATTATTATTATACTACAGAAAATTACAACTTATCTCTAATCTAAGTGGAGGCATCATTCAGCAACTTCAGCCCGGAATTCAGGGGCTATGGTTCTTACCAGGCAGGCAACCAGGTTGCTGGGAGCAACTATCTTAACCGGCTCAATCCCCCCAAAGAAGAAAAGAACAAGACAAGCTGACATAAGTTCTTACTTTCCAAAGAAAGAAGATAGTAGGATTAATGGAGCTAGAAGTTCCTCTCCTCAACATGGGGTTGATTTTGAGCATACGGACCCAGCCCAACTGCAATCTATCCATGATTGGACTGCAGTCCACAATAAATGTGATCTATATTTATATGATAAGCCTCCCCTGGAAACAGACCTTGCAGCAGAACTTGCCTTAATGGATACTTTCCCAGGAAAATCACTTGAAAAAAATCCAGGATTAGGCTGCAACTCAAATTCTTTACTACAAGTTTCAGAAACGGATGGCGAGTTGAAGGAACCCCCTCGTGTGGAGGATAAGGAAGTTACAGCCTATGATTGGAATCTGAGCATTGATAAATGTTGAACACCTGCTGCTTCAACAATGACTGGCAAAGTTTTTAGGCCTCTGAAAAATTCTTCCTTATCGAGGCAAGCAGAAAGCAAGGAGGTAGAGAGTACCCATCCATCTGACTTGAAATTCCATCTGCTACTGCTGAATGATGAACTTGAACGAATTAAAAAATTCCTGACTGAAAGCTATGCTCTCCTAGTGGTGATAGCTGAATTTCACAAGTTCCACACCTGTGCCGATTGCCCTGATCCCCAAGGAAATGACAAAGCTGTAAACATTGGCCTCGACTCTAATACCAGAGTTGTCACCCCTAGCTACAAAAAGAAAGGAAACAAGCGCAAGACTAGCAAAGCATTTAGTACTAAATGTAGCAAGCGGGGAAGACAAAAACTTAACATCTAACCCCAAGGGGAAAACAAATCTATCCTTGAAGTGGCAGAAAGGATTAAACTTTAAGAAACTTTTTAAGATTATGGAAGAAACTCAACAGCCCTCCATTAAGCTGGCAAAGACACAAAAATCAAGTTTGCAGACTGGCAAGATACAATCTACAGAAACTGACTTAAGCCCCTGCTTTGACCCGCTCTTACCTCCTTCCGTTCCAGAAGATGTGGCTCCACTTCAAGCAGCATGCTTGACTACGGAAATGGACAGAGGGGTCTTTAGCAAGGAAATACAAGACCCGTGGCCGATAAGCCACCGGATGGTAGGATGCTTCATAAACCTCTTCCATTAACTCAGCAAAAATGGGAACTGGAATGAAGTCGCTGCAAGTTAGTTTTCTCTAACTATCCCAAACCGAGGGGTATGCTGACTCCTTGGCAGCGCAAAGTGCATATACAACATTTGATAAGCAAGATTGCTCCAGATT
The DNA here is from genome assembly GCF_030035675.1 of Rhineura floridana. Taxonomy (NCBI): domain Eukaryota; kingdom Metazoa; phylum Chordata; class Lepidosauria; order Squamata; family Rhineuridae; genus Rhineura; species Rhineura floridana. Next base: position 16,588,729 of record NC_084496.1, read on the forward strand.
GCGGTTTGGTTGATGATATCACAGAGATCGAATATCTTTTTTATGATTATAAAACCGCTAGAGCAGTAGTGACCTTTGGGAGTTGGCCATCTTTGATGCATCTTTACAAGGTTAAAGATCAGTTTTGGCATATAGGCATATGTATTAGTAGGCTATTTGTGAACCAGAAGCCGTTGCATTTATTCAGCAAACTCCAGGACTGCGAGCCAGAGAACAACATAAGAAAATTTCCTCAGCTTCTGGAAGGGCCTTTGTTTAAAGTACATCCCTTGCCTGAGGAACATTACACTCAACAGCAAAACCCCTTTCTTCCTACTTTTGATCCAACCTTGGAAGAAAAAGATCTTATAAAATCATTCCATGCCTTGCCTACAAGATCTCAGAAAGAGATTATTGACAGACTAATGTTACAAAAGGGCAAGACCGCAAGTTTTGGTCTGCCTGTTATGGCCCCCAATTCCCTGATATGCCGGTCAGGAATTAGAGACGAGACCTATTAACTTGCAAGAGCTTGCCTTTATTCCTTTGCAAAGGGAGAGCTCACCATAAATGGGCTCTCCCTATTAAGCAGACAGCCATCACATTTATAGGTCATTATACGTCACATACATAATCATCAGAAATCAAAGTGCATTGCTAATCAGAATAAATGTTCCATCCAGAATTTCCCTATCTTCACCCAGTGTCCTTTACATCTGTTTCCCATGGCTCACTTCCCTGTTCCTCATCCCAAGTTCCTCTTTCCTTGACCTTCTGTTCTGTAAACTATGTGAGAAAGAATAATTCAAATGCTGAGAAAGCATAGAAGCATATGTTTCACCTTTGGCACATATTAAGCATATGTTTCATTTTGCACAAAATTGGCCTGATTGTCACACTAACACTTTTAAGAAATACCCTTGTCCACGTTTTAGATCTAGATAAGACGCTTGACCCCTGCGGAATTACAGAATCTGCTCAAACCAAACCGGGATCTATAACGGAAACTTATCAACAAAATTCACTCGACCCCCTGGTCCAGATGTCCAAACCATCTAAGGATTCTACCCCCTCATCTTTAAGGGACTATGTTCATTACTTGCCCAACAATTCTGAAGAGCTGGTGACTCATCCTAAAATACCCCCGTCAAAGCCCAAGCATGTGATACCAAAGGAAGATGAGTGGTTACGCTTTAGGTATCTTGATCCAGAGGAGCTAGGCCATGCCCCGGTTGGGCCTTTAAAAATTCCCTCTAATACAAAGTCATTGCCTCAGCCCCCTGTTAAATCTGGAGCCGTATTTCTGGATAAGGATGACATGCTTGATCGGATCATAGAGCTAGACTGACAGTCTCCCTTGGTTCAAGATAATCCCACCAGATCTTTACAGTATCGAACTCAACAACCTCGTAAATGGGGAGGATCAGGACCAAATTCAGACCAGCTCAGAATCTTATCATGGAATGTTGTGGGCTGGTTTTCCAAACTACAATGCCCTGGGTTTAAGGTATTTTTAATATCACATGATGTAATTTGTATGCAGGAAACCTGGTCTACAAAAAGTATCTTCTTGGATGGCTTTTCAGCCTTGGAGCTACCCGCGAAGCCTGCAAATAGAAGAGGTAGACCCAAGGCCGGTCTAGCAATTATGACTTCTACCTCTTTAAGTACGAATGTTAGGAAACTTCCCCCTTGTGGCAACCTAGCTATTGCGGGTCTAATAGAACTTAGAGCAACCATTTTTTTATTAATAAATGTATACATCCCGCCTTACCCCCACAAACGGGAAATAGCACTATTCTGGGATCAGCTGGAAAATTACATAGTTGACTTAGAAATGCAATATCCCAAGGCGCAATTAATAGTAATGGGAGACCTGAACGCTAGGATTGGTCCAAATAACGATGCCCTGGCTGAATCTCCATTATGGGGGGTGATGGAGGTTGAAAATGTTATCCCAGAGTATGGTCGACGCTCAAAAGACCAGAAGGTAAACTATGCGGGAATACGCTTGATCCAACTGGCGGCCCGCTTGAATTTGACAATTATAAACAGACACATGAAGGCAGATGACTTAGCAGAGTATACTTACATTTCGGGACGTGGAAGTAGTGTAGTGGATTATGTGTTGACTCCCCCCCTTTGCTCAATCAGATCGCCAACTTTGTAGTAGATGACAGGCTGGAAAGTGACCATCTCCCCTTGATCTGTACTTTGACAATAATAGGAGGGGGACATCCGGCCTCTATTCCTTTCCGCGAAGATACTACACCCGATCTTCGCTATAAAAGACTCCATTGGAACTAAAGGATCTCTTTAAAGATGAACAGTTTCTTAGACTCTTCCCAGGGTTTAAACTTAAGATCTCGTATAGCAAATGCTAATGAAATATCTGTCGCTTTACTTGATTACTCTACTTTGACTTCAGCTTTGGAAAATGTTGTTAAAACTACTATGTCACATCACTCCTGCCGCCCAACTAAACAGTCCCCTTCTAGTTGGTTTGACAAGGAATCCTGGGAGGTCAGGCAAAAGTTGAGAAGTCTCTATATTAATTATAGGAATGCTAAAGCAAGCCTTCTTCCACCTGAATATTATTTAGTCAAAAAGAAATACAAACAGCTAATTGTCTATAAAAAGAGACAAGCTATTCAAGATGGATGGAAGACTTTAATTAATGGCTCCTTAAGTAACAACTCGAAGCTATTCTGGTCGCTAGTCACCGACGCCTTGGGTTCTTTCTCCACCTCGCGGTGTGCCATCTCTCCTGCCATGTGGGAGCACCACTTTACAGTATTGTTTGCGAATCTTGGGGATAATCCCTTCAGGGCTTCTACTTTGGTAGAGCTCAATTCATTACCAGCCTGGCCCCCTATAGAGCAGAAGGAAATAGCTACTCTGATCTCCAATTTAAAACCTGGTAAGGCACCAGGGATAGATACTATACTACCTGAACTGCTAGTCAAACACTGAATGGTGGGCCCCATTGCTTGCTAATCTATTTACCAAGATTAATCTTACTGGCAAGCTCCCTTCAGCTTGGCTCGAGGCGGTGGTTATCCCTGTATAGAAGGAGATAGAGGTGACCTCACCAACTACAGGCCTATTAGCCTCCTCTCAGTTGTGAGTAAGATCTATGCTAGTGTCTTAAATATCAAATTACAAGCCTGGATTGAGGAGGAGGACATCCTGGGATGGGAGCAGGCAGGTTTTCGAAAGAGTAGATCTACCATTGACCATTGCCTAGTTTTACAACATCTGGCGGAGAAATACATGAGTGGCTCTAACAAGGGCCTTTCCGCCGCTTTTATGGACCTTAAGTCTGCCTTCGACTCAGTCCCTAGAGATTTATTATGGGCCAAACTGTCACAGACCTCGATAGATAAGCGACTTTTATATCTGATAAATTGCCTCTATCAGTGCACCTCGATCCGTGTCCGATGTGGGGCACATGATGGTCTTACTAAATCTATTCCTGTTAATGTGGGGGTGCGCCAAGGTTGCATCCTGGCCCCCACCCTTTTTAATCTTTTCCTTAACGACTTGAGCAGTTACTGCCTCGCAGATAATCTCCATTCCACGAAATTGGCAGAGGTGAGATGCCCTATACTGCTTTATGCAGATGATGCAGTCCTATTATCTTACTCAAAAGTTGGCCTTAAACATCTCTTACGTGTTTTCACATTATATTGTAAAAAAACCCTACTCACCATCAATTTTGCAAAATGAAAAATCATGATATTCTCATGTAGGTTTTCAAAAGAGCCATGGAGTATAGAAGATCAGAAGATTGAGCAGGTCAGGCAATATAGATATCTTGGAATTATATTCTCTTCTTCACTTTCCTGGTCTGCTCATATACAGGCTGCACTCTCATCTGCCAATAATATTTCTAAAGCTACCACCCGCTTCTATTACACCAGGGGTGGCCAATACATTCCAGCTGCCCTTCAAATATTTAAAGTAAAAATCCTCCCGCAGCTTTTATATGGCATCACTATATGGGTATTGAGTTTCAGTGCTAAAGTTGAGGCGGTGCTTTCGCGCTTTTTGCGCTCCATATTTGGGCTGCTACGCTGTGCATCTGCTGCGGGAATCCGACTCGAAGCGGGTTTTACATCAATTGAGTGTTCAGCCTGGCTCCTGGTCTTTAGATTTTGGACTAAAGTGGCCTATGCAGGACCCCCTCTAGGGTATTTACATCTAATATGGAGAGTTTCCTTCATAAGTTCCTGGTCCAAAATTTTCAATGAGAAGATAAAGCGTCTTGGCCTCTCATTGGGTATTTTGGCTACTTGTGACTGGAAGGTAGCAAACTACATCATTGGCCAGTGGATTAGGGACATAGACCTACTGTACTCAATGTCCAGTTCACGAACATCATGTTCACCGCTTTATTTTGGTCTGAGCTTTCCCTTCCCAAATCCTGCGGCCTACCTCGAAAAATTGACTCTATCACAATATAGATTCCTGTTCACTAGAGCCAGATTTAACTGCCTCCAATCTGCGATTCTTGTAGGCCATTTCCAGGGAATTCCCCAGGAAAGGCATTTCTTTTTCTGTAAGCCGGAGGTGATTGAAACCATCAATCATGTTCTATTCAACTGTGAATTATACAAGGATGCTCGTATCAAACTGATTCTCCCAATTACTAAAACTTTCCCGCGTAGATCTATTGAATGGCTATTGCTTTACCTTCTATCTGACAAGGATAAGGCCATTACTGAATCAGTCGCAAAGTTTCTTTGTATAGCCCAGATTTTACGAAAAAGGAAACTCGGTGCTAGTTTGAATTTTTAAACAAAGCATTATTGTTGATACTGTATTGAGTTTTAATTTGCTGGGGAAATTGTTTAAATCGCTTGCATTGTGGGTCATTGACTGCATAATAAAATTTGATTTTGATTTTTGATTTTTTAAAAATTAATTAAAACAAATTACATGCAGGCAAAATTTATGAAGTGGAACCACACAATACATTTAAAACACATCCACGTTGCATTTTAAAGTTCATGACTTCCCACAACGTTTCTGTGGTTGGATGTGCTTCAAATGTGTGTTGGAAACATTTGTTTAAAGCACATTCATTAGCGAACTGAAAAGAACAATTTTATAAGATACTTTTTTAAACAGGGAAAGAGCTGTAGCTCAGCTTTGCATGCAAAAGTCCAAAATCTAATCTCTGGAAAATACTATTGCCTGGAATCCTTGAGAGCCAATGCTAGTCCATGTCATCAGTACTAAGCAAGATGGTATCAAGTAAAAAAAAACCCTCAAAGCAATTTACAGAAGGAATTAAAACAATGAAATTATTGGCAAAAACAGTTAAAGACAGATATTTAAAAACATTTAAAATAATAAAACCAACACTGCGTTAAAAACAGATAAAAAACATTCACTAATAGGCAAAAACCCTTGCGGTTTAAGAATGTACCTATAGCCCACAGATATTTCTATCAAAGTTTAAAAAGCAGGGAAAATGGGCAGCTATACTGAATGCACCAGAGGATCAGGAGAACTCTGAGATATTGTATTGCCCTACAAATCTGTCAAAGTGCAAACACAATTTGGGTTGGTCTTTCACAGTCCAATCCACTTGCTGTGTAGCTTGGAACTACTTAAGATAGGTAAAACTGACCATGGAGAGGAGGAGGGGAGGGGGAGGGGGAAGTAGGGGATTGGAGGGGAGGGGAGGGGCAAGAGGGAGGGGATAGGAGGGAGGAGAAGGGAAGGTGGGTTTGATCAGTTGCATACTTTTTGATTTCAGTGGGATTTATTTCTGTGCAATCATGTTTGAAAATGGAAATGGACTGCCTTCAAGTTGATCCCGACTTATGTCAACCCTATGAATAGGCTTTTCATGGTAAATGGTATTCAGAGGTGGTTTTACCATTGCCTTCTTCTGAGGCTGAGAGGCAGTGACTGGCCCAAGGTGACTCAGTGAGCTTCATGGCTATGTGGGAATTTGAACCCTGGTCTCCCAAGTCGTAGTCCAACACTGACCTGAGGGAGGAGCAGGGAGGGTAGGAGGAGGGGGAAGGATGGAGATTGGGTGGGTGGGCACTGGGCAGAGGGAAGCCCCTTTCCTGTCTAACAGGAAAACATTGTGTATTGCTTTCCAGGGTTTCCCCCACCTTTTTATTCTACAGCAGGCACATGTAGCCTCCCACCCAAATTTAAACCAAAGCTGTCCCTGACCACATCCACACCAGACTGTTATTTCACTTTAAGCAGTCATAGCTTCTCCCAAAGAATCTTGGGAAGTGTAGTTAATGAAGGGTGCTGAGCGTTGCTAGTAGATACACTGTTCCCCTCACAAAGCTTCAGTCAGAGCAGCTGACTGTTAAACCACTCTGGCCACTGGAGCTCTGTCAGGGGAATAGGAATCTCCTCTCAGCACCCTTCACAAACTACACTTCCCAGGATTTTCTGAGGGAAACCATGACTGCCTCACATTAAATCAAAGTCTGGTGTGGGTGTGGTCCCCTGATTAGGCAAGCCCAGCAGCTGTGAGTCTGGCTTTTAGAACACTGACAGCTGGTTCTTACTGAGCATGCCCAACATTATCATTCAGTTCAATGCAAATTTTATTAAATTAATTAAAAATTAACTTTTAAACTGCAGAAGATGAAGGTCAGAGTATGGGGAAAGGTCAGTAATAGGATTATAGGTACTCTGTGGACATGACTAATGAATTTCAACAGATTATGAGAACTCTGAGAGAAAAAAGTCCAAAGGGATCTGCATTTATTTCTCTCTCTTTAGACTTTGAACTCTCAATTCTTTCTGTTTTGTTTATTGCCATGAAAATTGAGAGGGTTATTAAGCAAGTGTTTCTGAGTTCAGGACTATAAGTTTTCATAGAATCATAGAATAGTAGAGTTGGAAGGAGCCTATATGGCCATCATGTCCAACCCCTTGCTCAATGCAAGAATCCAAATCAAAACATTCCCGACAGATGGCTGTCCAGCTGCCTCTTGAATGCCTCCAGTGTCGGACAGCCCACTACCTCTGTTGTATGGCTCTAACAGGATGTTTTTCCTGAAGTCCTCCTCTATGTGACATCCTTTCATGTACTTGAAGAATGCTATCATATCTCCCCTCAGTTTTCTCTTCTCCGGGCTAAACATGCCCAGTTCTTTCAGTCTCTCCTCATAGGGCTTGGTTTCTAGTCCCCTGATCATCCTTGTTGCCCTCCTCTGAACCTGTTCCAGTTTCTCTGCATTCTTCTTGAAGTGCGGAGACCAGAACTGGATGCAATATTCAAGATGAGGTCTAACCAGTGCTGAATAGAGGGGAACTAGTACTTCACGCAATTTGGAAGCTATACTTCTGTTAATGCAGCCTAATATAGCATTTGCCTTTTTTGCAGCCACATCACACTGTTGGCTCATATTCAGCTTGTGATCAACGACAATTCCAAGATCCTTCTCACATGTCGTACTGCTGAGCCAAGTATCCCCCATCTTATAACTGTGATTTTTCCTAAGTGTAGAACTCTGCATTTATCTCTGTTGTTTTTAGCCCAGTCTATCAAGGTCCCCTTGAATTTTGTTTCTGTCTTCCATGGTATTAGCTATGCCCCCCAATTTTGTATCATCTGCAAATTTGATAAGCATGCTTTGTACCTCCTCATCCAAGTCATTAATAAAAATGTTGAAGAGCACCGTGCCCAGGACCGAGCCCTGTGGTACCCCACTCATTACTTCTGCCCTGTTTGAGAAGGAACCATTGATAAGCACTGAGTATGATTGTGGAGCCAGCTGTGGATCCACCTGATAGTTGTTCCATCCAGCCCACATTTAGTTAGCTTGCTAATCAGAATATCATGCGGCACTTTGTCAAAAGCTTTGCTGAAGTCAAGATATATTATGTCCACAGCATTCCCACAGTCTACAAGGGAGGTTACCCGGTCAAAAAACGAGATAAGATTAGAGATAAGATTTTGTAGGGTTTTGTTTTGAAATGAGCTTATGGGAAGCATCAGAATGGCATGGGGGGTATTTTCAATTTAACATTGCAGAATGTGAAAAATCCATGCTGGCTACTCTCGTGGCTGTATAATAATAGCTGGATAAGCTTGGCTTAAGTAGGCTTGCCTAAACAAAGATGTTTTTAGCAGGTACCAAAAGGTTACTATGAAGGTGTTTGCCTAATGTTAATAGGCAGGGAGTTCCAAAATGTAGGTGCTGCCACACTAAATGATCGATTTCTTACAAGAGGAGAACAGGTACTATGTGGCATCTGTAACACGGAAAGCACATATTGAATTTGACCTGGTAGCAAATTGGCAACCAGTGCAGATTTCAGAGCAGAGGTGTTATGTGCTGATAGGGTCTCACTCATGTCAGCAATCATGCCACAGCTAACTGTATTAACTACAGCACCGGGGTCAGGTTGTGCCATATGGGGATTTCTGTGACCCTGGCTGACTGGCTGCCAGATTTCTTTTAGTGCAATCCTAATCATATGTACTCATAAATAAGTCCTATTGAGTTGTGTGTGGCTTAGTCCCTTAGTAAGCGTGTTTTGAATTACAGCTTTCAGGGGCATCCATCTTTACTCCTGAGTACTCCCATTAACATCTCCACAATACTAGACTCCCTTCCTGCAATGGCCTTCTGGTGACTGGCCTGGCCTGAGGGCACTTAAATGCATCTTACCAGAATCAAGTAGGCTAGATTAAATGTTTGCTACCCAGTCTCCCTAAGCAGGTGAGAAGGAATGATTCCATTCCTTCAGCTGGACCTGTGAACACCATCTTTTAGCTAAGATTTCTATCTTAATTTCCAATCAGAAAAATGTTTTTGTTTGAACTGTATGCTCCAAGCAACTGTGGTTGATGCTTAATGTATCATGCTTAAGACATCACTAGAGCCCACCCCTGTGACATCACTAAGGCTGACCCTGTGACATCACTCAGGCCTGCCCCTATGACATCACTAAGGCCTGCCCTGTGACACCACTATGACCTGCCCCCCATGACATCACTAGGGACCATTCCTGAAATCTCAGGGTTTGGGATGCTTCTGACATGGCAACCGTAGGACATGATGAATTCATTAACAGCTAGTATGGGTGGGTAATCAACATAGATATGGTGGAGAGAGAATGTAAAGGATCATACTTCAGATTTTTTCACAGCAGGAGCAATCATGGCAGGGTTATGATGGGCCCTCTTTGCTCTGGCAAGCAGATGAAATGATAACAAATCTTTAAAGTTTGTTTAGTGACAGATTAGCATAAAGGGCATCAGAGAATGGGAAGAAATAATCCTGCGCTTTAAAATGTACCAAAATTGGCACTGGCTATTAATTGTCTCAGTGATTATGTTCTTAATAAACTCCTATTAGAGTTTGCCTCCAATACGTGCTAAGTCTCGTCACTCAAATATACCTACAAACCATCATAGGTTCTGATATCCACAAATGTATGACTGTTAATATGGATATAAATCATCATTATCTGAAACCTTTCATGCATAGCTTTCATTATACTTAGTTGCTTTTTAATCCTACTGCAACTCTAGTTGGTCTCCTGACACTCTAAACTCAGCAGGTAGATTCCTGCTTTGCAAAAAGTGGTGCTGCTCATTTTACTTTAGATATGGAAAATTCTGTCACTTTTGGTTCTCTCATTTTTCCAGTCTTAAATTCAGTTCTCCACATTTCTGAAGCAATTTGCTATTTTTTTTAAAAAAAATCCTCATGAATATTCTCCAGCATTTTAATGCTAACTGCTCCTAAAATGTATTTTTGTAGGCTTCAGTTTCAGTTTATTTATTATTACTGCTTGGGCCAAAGGCCATTGCAGATACAAACAAAAGGATTAATAGAATTAAAACATAGCACTATTTACAACAGATGTAACATATGAAATGAGAAATCTAAATACTTAAAATTAGCAGGGAATTTGATCACTTATAAAGATAAAATAGGTTATAATCTAAAATCAGAGCATGTAAGTAAAAACATTAAATCAAGGCATCCCCCAAATGGGTGTCTGCATTATCAGTGATAAATCTTTCATGAATTTTTGATGCCGCCAGAGCAAAAAGCGAGACCCTATAAGTTATAGTGACATCTATATCAGACAAGAGAACAAAAATCTTCTCTTAGACAGTTAAAAAGCAGGCAAGACAAAACAAAACCCAGAAATTTAGATCAAGGTTCTGAATACAATGGACAAAATAACAAGTAATAAGGCATGTTTTTGATCTCCAGGACTCCACATATTCAGAGGCGGAGGGCCAAAGGAGTCCGGGAGTATCTACCGTCAATCAAAGCTATTGCCATTGTTTGGAAACAAAGGGCCGTAAAAGCTTGCCTAAGTTTTGAAAAGGTAAGCATTGACAAATACGCAGTGCTTTGATGATCACATTTGTAGCGTCTGTACCATTTTGAAAATTTTGAATTAATAATAGCTTATCTGTCTAAAAATACACTAGGCCTAAAAATAATTTCATAAAGCCTATCTTTTGACTTTGCATCAGAATGTCTCAACCGGGGTAAAGTACACCTGAAGCTAATTGTGATACCTTGCTGTCCAAGACTTGCACTTCAGCGACTGATTGTAACACAAGTTGTGAAAGACCCTGGCTGCAGATTCGAACAAAGTTCTCCAATAATTAATCAAGAAGCAGTGGGCACGGGCTCTAATAGAGGGAAGACCTACCTCTGCCCGAATCAGAGCTGCGGTGGGCCAGGGGAGAACATTAAAGGTTTCTGAAGAAAACTGTTTTGAAGAACCTCTAATTTACGTAGCAAAAGATCATCCCACCCTCAAACTATCACAACATATAAAATTTGGGCACCTACCTTACTCTGGTAAATTTTCAGAGCTGGGCCAACTAAACTGCCCCCCCCGTGCAAAAGAATTTAAAGATGGCTCCGATAGTTCTTAAGGCCATTCCTTTAGTTGCTTCCACATGAACCTGCCAAGAGAAGTTTTCCATAAAATGAATACCAAGATATTTAAATTCCTTGCATTGCTCAATCTGATGACCATCAATAAACCATCGAGAAGGGGAGTGTCTCTTTCCAAATACCATCACTTCCATTTTGGCATAATTGAAAATTTAACTTTTCTTTTATGCAATAGTCATTTATTTATTTATTATTTTATTTATACCCCACCCTTCCTTCCAGCAGGAGCCCAGGGCGGCAAACAGAAACATTAAAAACACTTTAAAACATCATAAAAAGACCTTAAAATACAATTAAAACAAAACAATATTAAAAGCATTTTAAAAAAAAACTTTAAAAACATCTTTTTTAAAAAAGGGTTAAAGATATTAAAAGACATATTAAAAGCAATTCTAACACAGATGCAGACTGGGATAGGTCTCAACTTAAAAGGCTTGTTGGAAGAGGAAAGTTAAGCTTAGACAACAGGCCTATTCGAGTAAGTGATAATAAAATAATATCATCAGCATACAAAAGGATGGAAATTTTTCTTGCCCTGTTGAAGGAGGCAGTTTTGACTAAAGTACACCTTTTTGCAAATAATTTCTCACCCTATAATGCATTTTAATATTAATATTATTAATTTTTATACACTTCCCCTAATATATGCGTTTTTGCAAACAGTGTTTGGTTGGCAAACTGCTCTGCAAAATTCAAATACATGTGATTTCAGTTCTCATATTGTTTCAGAAAGTGTGTGTTTTGACAGATTCAACTTGAAATGCAAACTGAATTGAATTTCTCGCCCATCCCTACTTCACTTACACCTTCATTACCTCTTGACTCGTTCTGAGTGCTCATTCCACGGCCAGTACCCCCATCCAGGGATGGGAAGAAATTTGATTTCGTTTGCATTTAAAGGCAAGCGTACCTAATGCACATTTCCCTAAACAATTTTATTGTTTCTCCCAACAAAAACTGAAGCACAGCTATTGCAGCGCATAGCAGGGAAATGAAGAGGCAAGACAAGATGAGATGTGGGTAAATCAAGGGCCACGTTTATAAAATAAAGCCAATTACATGCTTGATTGCATGGTAGAATGATCTGCACAGCCAGTATGGAGCTTATCTCACCCTCATTGGGCGAGGGCACCCTGCCATGGGTAAAGGGGGGTGAGCCAAGCCCAATCCCTTCTTCCGAGCCCCATCCCCGCAGGGTGGTTAGGGAGGCCTATTCCTGATCCACCACCCCCCAGGGCCACAGAACCTCTGAGTGGGTGGTACAGGTTAGCCCCAAAGGTGAGCCTTATCCTGCCAACTGGCTGCACAGCCTGGAAGGCAGACCTCAGAACCCACCAATCACCTTAAAGGGTGCCTAAGGGTGGTCACCAAACCCTACCTTGTTAAATTCCACCACAATATGCTCAACGTGACCAAATAACCTATTTACAGCTTTAACTAACAGGGCAGGCGACAAATCAGCCAAATAAAATTAAGCAAATCACCCAAATTAGGAGAACAGTACAGGGTAGGCAAAAAACTTGCCAGCAAACGAAGGCTGGCGAGCTAAAAATTCCTACCCGGCCCCGAAGCAACCAGTTAAACTTGTACTGCCCTAAAGGGAGGGTGGGTGTTGCGTGAGGCCGAAAAGAGGCCAAGGAGAGACGGAGCAGGGCTTAAATAGCTGCCCTGCTCTGCCCCTTATGCAACAGGCGTGTGTGGCCATGCTGCGCCAACATGGGGTTTGAAGCCATGCCAGGTCTTCCCTGGCATGGCTGCAAAGGCCCACCCTTGCCAGAGCCTTTTGGACTGATGATGGTGGGAATTCTTCAAAATTCACACTTCTCCAGATTTAGTAGTGCAGTTCTCCAGCCACGTAATGTGTACAAAAATGCCTATACTAGGGCAAAGTGTGCATAAAAATGCATATATTAGTGAAAGCAACTTACAAAAATGCATTATATTAGAAGACTACTTTGCAAAAAGGTGTAAATTAGGCAGAATTGCATATATACTTACAGTATATTAGGTGAAACATTGATGCATTTTCAAAAGGACAAAAAAATCACAAACTGATGTTGAAATGTGGAGAACTGAACTGAAGAATGGGAAAAAATGAGAAATCAAAATTGATAGGCGTTCAAGACAAGGATGGATGAATCTAATACCATTTGCAACCCCTCTGGGCACACAATGTCTCACATTTGTGTTCTTTTCAGTACTTAATCAGTAGTATCCCCCTCTCTAAGAGCAATGTCAAATGACACATGCCGATAGCTATGTGCCTAAAACAAGGCCACTGAAAAACAACAACACTAGAGGGAGGTTATCTGTATTCTCATACCAAAAATTAAAAAGAGAACTTAAGGGGCAGGTCTCCCCCCCAAACCAGCCCAATGAAGAAGGCTAAGCATGTTAAAAAACAATGACAAAAAATGGGAAAACTCAAAGCATGGGAAGGGGAGAAAGTTGAATACCCTATTTGGAGGGAATGGTTATCTGGAGCTCTAAACAGGAGCATTCCTCCTAGAAAGTAAAGGATACAACACAACAGTGGAGGCTGGGACTGGCAGGGTGGAAAGCAGGGAGGCCAACAGTAAGTGGCGCCAGAACCAATGACAACCAGAACCAGGGTCGGTAATAGATGGAGCCAACTACTCCCTGCCTAATTCTACAAAGGCAACATTCAGACTAAGGAGGAGGAAGCTGACAGCCAGTCCAACTCCCTGGAATGGTTTAAGTAAAAAGGCAAGGTAGGAGGGGGCTGGCTGAGGGCTGATTATGCTTGGTGGGGCAGTGTTCCATTTGCCCTGATGGACAAATGCACTGCAGTGGAGCAGGCTGTGGTTTCTGGCCAGCATCTGAGCAAAAACTCCAATCCTACTAGTCCTCAATCTTTCCTTTTAAGTTCCCGGGTTAAATATTTTTTAAATGGAACATCAAAGGCAGAAGATGACACCAACTAGAATACAAATGCCATGTCCAAAGAGAACAAATCTATTTTGAAGGCAGCTGAAATTGTCAATGGTAAATTAAAAATCCATTCTGTGGGCTGAAAGAGATAGTGAGCTCCAGACAGTAGTTGGAGTAAGGAAGTTTTTGAACCCTGTTGACTACAGCTATAAAGCTCTCTTTCCAAATATATTTATCTTGTCACAAAATAAATAGATGATTTGCATGAATATATTGCAAGGGTATTATTTTCTTGTCCACAGTCTGTATGAAAACAGCTTGGATGAGTAATAAAACCTGTGGAAGAAAATTCTGGTTCCTTTACTGTCTAATTATCGATGAGCATCAAAAGCAGCAGATTTTTTTAAAGGTTTCTCCCCAAATCCAATAAACAATTGGTGCATGCTGTTGGCACAAAATTAAGATTTACATGCTCCTAAAGCATTATAAACATCAGCTGTATTTTTCAAACAGCATATTTAATGCATAAAAAATAGGAGATTTGCTTAGCATCAAGCTGACAAAGCAAACTTTGAATAATGCCTGAAGACTGAGGGTACTAATATTAGACAACCAGTCCATCTCTAGTATGTGCTTGGCATCACCAAGCAAAGTGCCATATCTCATATTGTTCATATTAGACTTCTCTGCAGTTGTATTGACCTTACCTGTCAAAGCAAAAGGCACACTGCTTTAATACTGAACAACACTTTGTTCTCATAACTGCTCTATTGCATGTACTGTACACTAGTGTTCAACAGCCAGGCTTGATCCTGTTGCTTAGCATTTGCCTCTCCTTGCTTGCTGACACATGTAGGAAGTGCCAGGCTTGGTCATAAAATATAAACAATGTTCCTACTGCAATCAGCAGCAAGATCCCTGTTGGCTGTAAAGGGATGGCAAACAATGTTTCTGTAGCTAGCTAACCTTATCAACCAGACCCTGCAGGGTGCTTCAGCCACTAACAGAGACTGGCTCAGGATCAGTGTAGTCTGTGCCAGTGTGGCTGGTGCTGATTGGGATTGGTGGGGCAGAAGACATGGAGCTGTCTTCTGGTGGACTGGTGGGGCAGAAGACAATGGAAGCTGGAGCCAGGGCAAATGACAGGCAGACACAATTAATTATAGCTTTGTCTTTCTCCTCCTCCTTGCTGAATTCTCTTTAGTGTTGCCATTGTAGGAGAAAGCTGACGGGCAGGGCCACCTTGGGACAAGATGTAAGCAAGAAACGAGGCAGGTTGGGTGTTGGCTGAGGGCTGAGGGCAGACTGAGAATGGTGAGGAAGTGCCCCATTTGCCCTCATGGACCAGCCTCCTCTGCAGTTTGCACAAGGGTTTCCCAGGGCCAGCTCCACTTTTTTTGAGGGGCCTTGAAAAAGAGACCTAGAGGGAGACCTCCCCAGGCACAAGAACATCACCCCAAAGTGCACTATTTAGGGTGCATACAGAACATTAAAAATAATAATAATATAATAAATTGTATTTTTCAGTCGCCTATCTGTCCGGGTTAGGGACACTCTAGGCGACGTACAACAAGAATAAAAACAATACATAAATATATCAACATAACCAAATATTAAGCTAAAAAACCATCCTTTAGTTCATTATAACATAGAATTAATCTGTCCCAATCTTGTAGGCCTGCCTGAACAGCCAGGTCTTTAAGGCTTGGCGATAGCTGGACAGGGAGGGAGCATGTCTGAGATCGAAAGGGAGAGAGTTCCAGAGGGTGGGGGCCACAACAGAGAATGCCCTCTCTCTGGTCCGTACCAGCCTAGCTGTTCTCACCGGTGGGACCGAGAGAAGGTCTTGCGAGGCTGATCTCGTCAGGCGGCACAATCGGTGATTCTGGAGGCGTTCCTTCAGATATACTGGGCCGAAACCGAATAGGGTTTTAAAGGTCAACACCAACACCTTGAATTGGGCCCGGTAAACAACTGGTAGCCAGTGAAGATCTAATAACACTGGGGTGATATGATCCCAGCGACGGCTATGCGTAATCAAGTGTGCCGCCCAGAGCTTGGAAAAGTTACTTTTTTAAACTACCATCAGCCCCAGCCAGCATGACCACTGGATTGGGCTGATGGGAGTTGTAGTTCAAAAAAGTAACTTTTCCAAGCTCTGGTGCCGCTGCATTCTGTACCAGCTGTAATTTCTGGACCGTTTTCAAGGGTAACCCCACGTAGAGCACATTGCAGTAGTCTAAGCGAGAGGAGACCAGGGCATGTATCACTTGGGGGAGCAGATGAACAGGAAGGTAGGATCGCAGTCTCCATATCAGATGTAATTGATACCAGGCTGCCCGGCTCACTGCTGTAATCTGAGCCTCCATGGACAGCTGGGAGTCAAGGATGACCCCAAGACTGCGGACCTGGTCCTTCAGGGGCAAACTTACCCCATTAAGCATCAGGTCAGTAATTCCTAATCTTCTTTTATCTCCCACAAGTAATACCTCAGTCTTGTCGGGGTTCAGCTTCAGCCTATTCTCTCCCATCCATCCACTTACGGATTCCAGGCACTTGGACATGGTGTTCACAGCCAACTCCGGTGAGGACTTAAATGAGAGATAGAGCTGAGTGTCATCTGCATATTGATGACACTGCAACCCAAAACTCCTGATGATTGCCCCCAGCGGTTTCACATAGATGTTGAATAGCATGGGAGAGAGGATAGAACCCTGTGGCACTCCACAGTGAAGAGGCCAAGGGTCTGAAACCTCATCTCCCAATGACACCCGTTGCTGCCTATCCGAGAGATAGGAACGGAACCACTGCAAAACAGTGCCTCCTATTCCTAATCCCTCTAGGCGATTTAAAAGGATACTGTGGTCAACGGTATCGAAAGCCACTGAGAGGTCCAGGAGGACAAGGAAGGTGTATTCACCCCTATCCAATGCCCTCCTCATATCATCTACCAGAGTGACCAAGGCTGTTTCCGTTCCATGACCAGTCCTGAAACCCGATTGGTATGGATCTAGATAATCCGTTTCCTCCAAGTGTGTCTGTAACTGCGCAGCCACCACCCTCTCAATCACCTTGCCCAAGAATGGTAGATTAGAGACTGGGCGAAAGTTGTTTAAGTCTTGGGGATCCAAGGACGGTTTTTTTAGGAAGGGCTTTATTACCGCTTCCTTGAGGGCTGATGGCATTGCACCCTCTTGCAAGGATGCATTCACCACCGCCTTGATCCCTTCGCTCAGTCTCTCTTTACAGCTCATAATGAGCCATGAAGGGCAAGGATCAACCAGACAGGTGGTTGGCTTCACAGTATCGAGCACCTTGTCCACTTCCTCAGAGAGAAGAGGCTGAAACCAATCCCAACAGACCGGAATGCAACTGGCTGACTCTGGCCCACTTCCTGTCTCCACGGCGAGCGGAAGCATGCTCTTCAGGCGCTCGATTTTATCGGCAAAGTATTTAGCAAAAGTATCACAGGAGATTTTAGAGTGTTCCATGGGTTCCTGGGCGACTGGACTGACCAGGGTTCGGACCACTTGGAACAATCTCCTGGGACAACACTCTGCCAATGCAATAGAGGCAGCAAAGAAAAAAAGCAGTTACTGTGCTCTGAAATGTTCTTTAAGTTGTTGATAAACATATTTGTTCCTTTCTAGGATCTAGCACAGGCAAACCTAGGTCTGGGTGTTTTGATGCAGAACCAGCTGCATAAAATGCTGATTGGCTGGTAGCCAATAATGTGACATCATTGTCTCTCACCCCTCTTCCTTGGAGCACTTTTACATTTTAGAATTTTATTATTTTTCCTCCTCCTCCTCTGACGGGGTAGGGAATAGTTTTCAACTAGAAGGCTACACTCCCTTCTGGGGGCCACATGTCAGTGGTGGGCATGATCAGAGCAACAAATGTGAATTTTACCTTACTATAGTATGCTAGTTTCCTAAACACATGCCCCTCTACTCTTTATCCATGCAAACAAAAGGTATTATCAGAATTCGAGGACACATTAAAGCCAAGCAAAAATACTCCAGGAGGGCACTAAACAGGGATTGTGTGGGGCATGGCCTGGGAAGGAGTGTGGGGAGAGTCCTATGGGCCACATGGAAAGGCTTGGAGGGTCATATTTGGCCCTCACGGCTGAGGTTCTGCACCCTGTTCTAGGACAACAACCCAAACAGATAGTGTCCAAGTAGCAATTTTTTTTTTTAAAAAAGTCAGACAGCCCACCTGAAGGATAGAGACAGCAGCAAGACTGGCAGCTCAATCAGTACTCAAACTGCTGGTTAGTTTGAAATGCATTTATTGAAAGCAGAGGGTCCCACTGGGACTGTGGCAGCATCTGTTTTGGGGTTGGAATGCATGCACCCCTTGATTGACTCCTTAATAATTCATCTTGAGCACTGAGAGCACAGTGGAGAAGGCGAACTACAGAGCATACTGAGGACTTTGCTGGGTGGGCCCTTCAATCTTCTGCAAGCCCCATGCAGCTATCTGCCTGTGTTGGAGATGTGCCTAACAATATCCTGGTATAAGTATCTACCTTTCTATGGGACACTTCTTCAGCTCCTGATTGAGTGCTATAGTGTCATTCCTTGAGCTCATCAGAACTGGCTATATTAACAAATCTGAAAGCAAAAGAGGAAGTAACTGAAATAAGAGAACTTACCTTGGAGGGGAGACAGAATATGGAACTACCATCACTGGATTTGTGCTGTGGTGCTATAGCTCTCATCTTGCTAGTATACCAATCTCTTGGGTATTTTATAAATGAATAATGTAACACTATTACAATTTTGTAATAATTTGGATGTTTAAATCAGGTAGCAAAAATAGCAACAACAACACTACATATCCCAGCAGAATATAGCATATATCTTCAGAATATAAAATCCTGAACTTCCATGCATCCAACAAAGCACCAGTGAAGGAGTCGCTTACAGAAAAGTCCAAGATAGGAAGATCAGGGGTTCCCACAGACAAAAACCTTCAAGCCTCCAATCAAAGTAACAAGGGCCTAATTCTTGCTCAATGCCATTAACACTTCCTTTCCTCTCCAGCTTTCTCTTTCTGAATTAAACCTCACAAGTACAACCCATTCCTTAAGGTTTCCCGGCTGCTGGGTCAAACCAATGAGGATTACATGAGCATAGGCTGGCATCTACCAGTTTTCTACATGTATTTTTTTTTTGTGCTCTGGAAAAGTAACTTCCACCCAAGTTTGACACCACCAAGTTCCTTATAATTAGACAGTAATATTTCGGGGGGAGGGGAAACTAGATGTAGTTTTGAGCCATACTGCCATGGCATGTATCCTATGAAGGCATGTTTGACAGTCTTTACCATCCAGCCTCTTATAGTGTAGATTTTGAATGGAAGACTTGGGCTTGGGAGACTTCAATTTGTGGGCAATGGCTACGGCTCATTGGTAAAGCATCAAAGGTCCCAGGTTCAATCTCTGGAATCTCCTGGTAGGGCTGGAAGAGACTCCCTGCCTGAAATCCAGGAGAGCCATTGCAAGTCAAGGAAAACAATGGATCATAGAATAGTAGAGTTGGAAGGGGCCTACAAGGCCATCAAGTCCAACCCCCTGCTCAAAGCAGGAATCCAATTTAATGCATACCCAACAAGTGGCTGTCCAGCTGCCTTTTGAATGCCTCCAGTGTGGGAGAGCCCACCACTTCCCTAGGTCATTGGTTCCATTGTTGCACAACTCTAACAGTCAGAAAGTTTTTGCCAATGTTCAGTTAAAATCTGGCTTCCTATAACTTGAGCCCATTATTCTGTGTCCTTCACTCTGGGACAATTGAAAAGAGATCCTGGCCCTCCTCTGTGTGGCAACCTTTCAAGTACTTGAAGAGTGCCATCATATCTCCCCTCAGTCTTTTTTTCTCAAGGTTAAACATGCCCATTTCTTCCAGTCTCTCCTCATAGGGCTTTGTTTCTAGTCCCCTGGTCATCCTCATTGCCCTCCTCTGAACCAGTTTGTCTACATCCTTTTGAAAGTGTGGTGTCCAAAACTAGATGCAGTACTCAAGATAAGACCTAACCAGTGCTGAATAGAGGAGAACCAGTACTTCACGTGATTTGGAAACTATACTTCTGTTAATGCAGCCTAAAATAGCATTTGCCTTTTTTGCAGTGACATTACATTGTTGGCTTGTATTCAGCTTGTGATCAACAACAATCCCAAGATCTTTCTCACATGTAGTATTGCTGAGTCAAGTATCCCCCATCTTATAACTGTGCATTTGGGTTTTTCCCCCTGGGTGTAGAACTTTGCACTTATCCCTGTTAAATTTTAGAATCATAGAATCGTAGAGTTGGAAGGGGCCTTGTAGGCCATCGAGTCCAACCCCCTGCTCACAGCAGGAAATCCACAGCTACAGCATCTCCCGCAGACAGCTGTCTAGCCTCTGCTTGAAGACATCCAGCGAAGGGGATCCCACCACCTCCCTAGGCAGTCGGTTCCATTGCCGAACCGCCCTTACTGTCAAGAAGTTCCTTCTAATATCCAGTCTGAATCTACGCTCTTGCAACTTAAAACCATTAGATCTAGTCCTACCCTCTGGGGCAGCAGAGAACAAATCTGTACCCTCCTCTATGTGACAGCCCTTCAGGTACTTAAAGAGTGCAATCATGTCACCCCTCAGCCTTCTCTTCACCAGACTGAACATGCCAAGTTCCTTCAACCTTTCCTCATAAGACTAGTTCTCCATACCGGCTATCATCCTTGTCGCCCTCTTCTGAACCTGCTCTAACTTGTCTATATCCTTCTTAAAATGAGGTGCCCAGAACTGAACGCAGTATTCCAGATGAGGCCTGACTAATGCAGAATATAGTGGGAGTATTACTTCCCTCGACCTGGAAACTATAGCTCTGTTTATGCATCCCAAAACCGCGTACGCCTTTTTTGCCGCAGCATCACTCTGCTGGGTCATGTTCAACCTGCGATCCACTACAATTCCAAGGTCCTTCTCACACGCACTACTGCTAAGCCGGGTATTTCCCATCCTGTACCCGTACATTTTGTTTTTGTGGCCTAAGTGCAGAATCTTGCATTTGTCTTTATTGAATTTCATTTTATTAATTTCAGCCCAATTTTCTAGTCTATCCAGGTCCCTTTGGATTTTATTCCTGTCTTCCATTGTGTTAGCTATCCCTCCCAGTTTTGCGTCATCCGCAAACTTCATAAGGCTTCCCTCCACCCCATCATCTAAGTCATTGATAAAAATGTTGAAGAGTATCGGCCCCAGGACAGAACCCTGTCGCACTCCACTCGAAACCTCCTTCCAGTCCGAAGCAGAGCCACCGACGACCACTCTTTGAGTGCTGTTTTCCAACCAGTTGTGAATCCACCTGACAGTATTTCCATCTAGTCCACATTTGACCAGTTTGCTAATCAAAAGGTCATGGGGGACTTTATCAAACGCTTTGCTGAAATCTAGATAGATGACATCTACTGCATTTCCACCATCTACTAAGCTAGTGACCCGATCAAAAAAAGAGATGAGATTAGTTTGACAGGATTTTTTCTTGACAAACCCATGCTGGCTCCTACCAATCACAGCATTGTCATCTAGATAGTTGCCAATGGACTCTTTTATTATCTGTTCTAATATCTTTCCTGGTATTGAAGTCAGACTGACAGGCCTGTAATTCCCCGGATCTTCTTTTTTACCCTTTTTAAAGAGCGGGACGACGTTTGCCCGTCTCCAATCCTCCGGCACCTCTCCCGTTCTCCAGGATTTCTCAAAGATGATGGCAAGAGGTTCCGAGGGTACATCAGGAAGTTCCTTCAATACTCTGGGATGCAGTTCATCAGGCCCTGGAGATTTGAACTCATTTAGGTTAACTAGGTATTTCCTGACTACCTCCTTATCAATCTTGAACTGCAATCCCGACCCCTTACTGAGATTGCTACCGATGCAAGGTTGCACAGCGTTCCCTTTTTGGGAGAAAACGGAGGCAAAATAGGCATTGAGCAGTTCTGCCTTTTCCTTGTTATCTGTCAACATTTTGCCATCCTCATTGAGCAGCAGACCCACCGTTTCCTTGGTCTTTCTCTTGCTTCGAACATATCTGAAAAACCCCTTTTTGTTGTTCCTCGCTTCCCTCGCCAGCCTCAGCTCATTCTGGGTTTTAGCTTTCCTTACACTATTCCTGCAAGCCCAAGCCGTTCATCGGTACTCTTCCTTGGTGATGGTCCTTCCTTCCATTCTTTATACATGCTCTTTTTTATTTTTACCTCCTCCACCAGTCTTCCGTGTAGCCACATTGGCTTTTTCTGCTGTCTTCCGTTTTTCTTCCTGTTTGGAATTGTTTGCGATTGCGCTTTTTGTAATACGTTCTTCATGAACTCCCACGCTTCTTGGGCTCCTTTTTTCTTTAGTCTATCTAGCCATGGGATCCTACCCATCATTTCCCTGAGCTTGCTAAAATCGGCTTTCCTGAAATCCAACGTCCATGTTTGACTATATTCTTCTTTGGCTTTCCCCAGAATCACGAATTCCAGCATTACGTGGTCACTTTCCCCCAGGGTACCGACCGCTTTGATTCGTGTGACCAATTCGTCCGTGTTAGTTAAGATCAGGTCCAGGATTGCCGATCCCCTTGTTCCTTCTTCTACTTTTTGAAAGAGGAAATTATCAGCAAGGCCCATCAGGAATTTGTTGGAGGCTTTGTGCTTCGCAGAGTTTGTCTCCCAGCAGATATCTGGGTAGTTGAAGTCCCCCGTCACTACTACTTCTTGCCTCCTTGAGATTTCAGAGATTTGTTTGAGAAAGGCCTTGTCTACCACCTCTTCTTGGCCAGGGGGTCTGTAGTAGACACCTACTACCATGTCGGTTTTATTTGTTTCTCCATTTATTTTTACCCAAATGGTCTCTACCGGACCACTTTGTTCGTTTTCTTTGATTTCCATAGAGGTGTATTTGTCTTTGATGTATAACGCTACTCCCCCTCCTTTTCTGTTGCTTCTATTCTTTCTGTAGAGTTTATATCCTTGAATGGCTATATTCCAATCATGGGAGTCATCCCACCAAGTCTCTGTTATCCCTATGAAGTCATATTTGCCTTGATGCACTAAGACTTCAAGCTCCTCTTGCTTGTTTCCCAAGCTCCGCGCGCTGGTATATAGACAGCAGAAGTCTCTTTTGTCCCAATTGGATTCCTCCGTTAATGTACCATGAGCTTTGCCATGCATCTCAGTGTCTCGTGTACCCTTCAAATCCTTGTGTTTGCAGCCCGCTGTCTTTAGTGGTCTGAGTTGGTGTAAGTCAGCTTCCCATGTCTTTATGTTCCTGAGTCCCCACTCATACATAAAGATCACTGGGTGGACTTACCCAGTGACCTTTCCTTAGCTTAATCTACTTCACAGGTTGTTGTGAGAATAAAATGAAGAGCAGCATTAAGATGCAGTCACTAATGAAATAACCTGACACCAACCAAGTGAGGCAGGATGATGAGATGACTGGACTGGAAGATGCTGTAGAGCCAGACCAGATCCCAGAACAAGCTCCTAGATGCTCATAACGAACCAACAAGAGTGTACCACCTCTATGCCTATCTTACCTCGCAAAGTCGGTGTTACCTAGTGAAGCATCAACTTGGGAGGAGATTAAGCAGATGCCAACATCCAAGGCCACTAAGTGGAGAAAAGCTGCTCAGGAGGAGATGGATGCACTGCACAAGAACAAGACATGGACCCTGACAGAGCTTCCTCCAGGCAAGAAAGCCATAGGGTGCAGATGGGTGTTCAAGGTGAAGCAAGATGCAGGAGGAGAAATCGAATGCCACAAAGCAAGACTAGTTGCCAAAGGTTTTCTGCAAAAATACAGAGAGGAATATGGTACTAATTTTGCTCCTGTTGTCGAACACAGCTTGATAAAGTATGGTGCTAAGTGTGGCAGCCTCCAAACAGATGCACGTAAGACACCTTGATGTGAAGACTGCTTTTCTGCATGAAGAAATATCAGAGGAATTGTACATGCAGCAACCCCCAGGCTTTGTGGACCAGAAGCAAGCACATCTTGTATGTAAACTTAAAAAGGGCTTGTATGGACTCAAACAAGCTGCAAGAGCCTGGAATGAGAAACTGGATAAAATGCTCGAGCAAGATTTCAAGCAAGGTGAGGTAGACCACTGCCTGTACACCAGAAGCAAAGATGGACATTTGAGTTATATCCTGATTTATGTTGATGACTTGATCGTGGTGACCGTGGCGACTCAACGAGATCAAGACTACACAGAAGTTGTACATCATTTAAACAAGGAAGCTGAGATTAAAGAATTAGGGCACTGCAACATAATATCTAGGCATCCAGACTGAAAGGGAAGGAGATGGCTCCTACCTACTAAACCAAAGGCAAAAGATTGTTGATTTTTTAGAGACTCTAGAACTCAAAGATGCCTATTCTGTAGCAATGTCCATGGTGACAGACTTACTTAAAGACTATGATGTAGGTGAACCTTTACCAAATAATAACCAGTACAGAACGGCAATAGGGAAGCTTCTGTACTTAACCACCAACACTAGACCTGACATAACAAGTGCAGTAGGGATTTTATGTAGGAAAACTAGCACACCCACACAAAGGGACTGCTTTCAAAAGGGTGGCTAGGTACTTGAAATGGACAATGGACTTTAAGATGAGATTGCCAGCTAACAGTGATCCAAAATGTATATTACACTTATGCAGACTGGGCTGGAGACAGACTCCAAATCAACCAGAGGCTTCCTGTTTACGTATGGAGATGGACCTATCTCCTGGGCTAGCCACAAGCAAGATATAATAGCATTTTCTTCCACAGAATCTGAATACGTAGCTGCTGCAGAAGCATGCAAAGACGCCATTTGGCTTAACAAATTACTAAATGAATTTGGAATAAGAGTACAAAGGCCAATTCAGATGATGGAAGACAACCAGAGTTGTATTAGACTTTCTCAGACTGAGAGAATCACACCACACACTAAACATATAGGGATAAAGTACCATATCGTGCGTGAGTTGACAGAGAAAGGATTCATCAAGATGAACTACTGTCCAACTGCAGAAATGACAGTGGAATCTTGACAAAGCCATTGCCAAAAGACTGTTTCCAGAGACTTTGGGTCAAGATAGGACTCTTGGGTTCTTACATGCCAGCTTGAAGAGAAGTGTTGGAATAAGCAAGTTTGCATGTCTCCCCCTTTGATAAGGAGATGTTCACTCTAACCAGTATTGGAGATATCTCTATATGCTTGTTTACCATGATGTAACTTCCTTAACGGGTGGGGTTATTTACCTTCTTCTTCCTCCTTCTTTGTCTTAGGACATTGATCCTTTTGCATATTCTCTATTAACCTCTAGCAGAGGGATCAGGAAGATGCTCCTTCCAGGAGCATCCTCACCAATGACTGAAAATGGACTGAGACTACAGATTATTTATGTTCTCTTAAACATATGAAGGTCGTGAGTAAATATTCTTTTATTCTTTTTACCTAAGAAGATTGTCTCTGTTGATTTATTTGATTAACTAGTATGTCTGAGAGAAGGTGTGGGACTGGTTATTCTCAAATCAGCTGTTGCATTTATACTTTGCTAAGAAATAGAACTACATATTGTTCCTATTTCATTTAACCAAACATAGTTTTCAGGCAGTTTTGAGCAGATTAATTCCTAAGAATTCCAGAGCTAACTGAAAGTTATATTGTCTGGCCTGGAAGCTTGCTCCCTTCCTCCTGAACAACAAAAGGGTATATTGTAGGGCTGTGCACAGTCCTCCCAATCCACTCTGCGGTCTCAATCTGTGGGCCCAAGGAAGGCCAGTCCACCTTCTTCCACATCACCCCCAAAGTTATTCAGGGGGCAACCTATGGGTTTTTTTGAATGAAAAATGTGGTTGGGGAAGAAGGTGATGCTATGTCTCCTTCTCCCCCTCCAAGAGCAGGTGGGTGCAATCAGCATTATGCAAGAACCAGTTTGTGCCTGGAGCTTGGTGCATTTGTGGGGCAGCGCATGGTCCCCAGAGTGATGGGAGGGAGATTCCTCCTCCTGCCCATTTTTGCTCTAGCACGATCGCGAGCTATCTCAGTTGGGTCAAAGGCCTGCCCAACACTGGCCTCTTCCTTCACATACCAGCTTTGACGGGAGGACATTCTTGGAGCAGACTGTTGAAGAGCCACGTAAGAGATTGGTATCAGTTAGGGTCAGCCATTCTGCGGCCTCTACCCTCCAGAGACTGACACACAGTGTTTGATGTTGCTCACCCCACCACACACCCTACCCCTTGACAGCTCTGGATCAGTCTGGGCCATCATTCCCAACTAGGGTTGCCAGGTCGGAACCATTCAAAAACCTGAGAAAA
This sequence comes from Rhineura floridana, assembly GCF_030035675.1. Taxonomy (NCBI): domain Eukaryota; kingdom Metazoa; phylum Chordata; class Lepidosauria; order Squamata; family Rhineuridae; genus Rhineura; species Rhineura floridana. The sequence goes on from NC_084496.1 coordinate 16,614,864, forward strand.
TGGGGGCGGGCCCTGGTGACATCATGGGGCGGGCCCTGGTGACATCATGGGGTGGGCCCTGGTGATGTCATGGGGTGGGCCCTGGTGACGTCATGGGGCGGGCCCTGGTGACATCATTAAACATGATACATTGTATCAACCACAGTTGCTTGGAGCATACCATTCCAAAAAAAATTCTCTGATTGGAGATTAAAATAGAAATCTTACCTAAAATAGGGTGTTCCTAAGTCCATCTGAAGTGACAAGGTCATTCTTTCTCACAAGCTTAGGGTGATGCAAAATGGAAATGGACTGCCTTCAAGTTGATCCCAGATAGGGTCTTCATGGTAAGCAGTATTCAGACAGAGGTGGTTTACTATTGCCTTCCTCTGAGTCTGAGAGGCAGTGACTGGCCCAAGGTCACCCAGGGAGCTTCATGGCTGTGTGGGGATTTGAACCCTGGTCTCCCAGGTTTTAGTCCAATACTCTAACCACTACACCATACTGGCTCTCAACCCATAATACAAAGTTCTAATATTTAATTCCTCAATGGCCATGTTACTATATAAGCTTTTTTTCAGGATCCCTTAATTATAGGGTGATTGTGATAATGAAAAATCCACCCTCAGTCAGGGAAAAGTCTTGAATGAGCATAGTTTGGGGGGCTCTTCTAGATGAAGCTTTTGTTGTGCACTCGCTCTACCTTATTCACTCAATTTTTCAGAGGGTCCTATTCTTAAATTGCTCCTGTTCTTAAAACAAGCTGTCATTATTTAAATGGAGACTGTCATGTCACAAATTAAAAACACATTTTTTTAAAAAAAATGGAGTGGGGGTGGGGAGAAAAACACAGCTCTAGGGGAGGGCAGTGCACCCATTTGCCCCACGCTAGCTACAGAGCAGGACCAAGTGGGCAGAAAGTAGATTGGGATAAATCTCATGGGTGCTTTGCTGAAGTTTCTGGCTCTGTAGTTGGATGCAAGGAGGCAATCTCTGCCACACTGTAAATTGCCAGGTGACATTCACCGGCTCCAATGAGTTCAAGGACCAGTGGCAAAAGATCAGCTAAGAATCAGGTTTCCATAATAAACTCAGTTTTGCAAAAGCTGTTGTGTATCCTTAGCAGTTCTCTACAGTTCAGTAACTTGACATGGCCTTTATTAGGGAAGGACAGACAAATGAGAGGTGATAAAGAAAAGAGGGTGAGAGAAAGAGAGAAAAGAAGGGTGTCTAGCTTGCTTTTGGCTTTATGTTCACCTACTGCCAGCTCTGTCAGAAGTGACAGTAGGAAGAAAGAAGTGTGCATGTGTGTGCCCACACCACGGCAAGCGAAATCTCTCTCTCAAGCCACCTCCTGTTTTAAAAAGGACTGTTTATGTTCAAGCACAGTGGGTTTTATTTCTATAACGAGAGGCGCCAAGGTTTTGAGCATGTTGGAAAGCTTATACCCTCTGACCAGGATGCCCTTTGGCCTAGTTCTTAATGTATGGCTGAGGGTGGCTATAATCACTTAGCAGCAAAAGAAATGCACTCTGCACACCCTCAGAGGTACTTTGCTTCACTACTGCCATAGCTGAGCACTGTCATGGAAAAGTGGTTTAGGGGTTGAGCACTGACTCAGATTAAGCCCCGGTCACAGAGACTGTCCCTCTGTAGCATGTTAGGGAGGGCTAATGTCTCTGGACAAGAACACTCCCACCCCGCGCACTAACCAGTTAACCACTCTATATGAGATTCAGTGAGGTTGGAACACCCCAGGATCAAATCCCTGCTGGGCCATGAAGCTCTCAGCCTAGCCTACCTCACAGGGATGGTATGAAGATGTGTGGAGGTCTTTTCTTTTTAAAGAATATGTTTATTCAAGATTTTCTTCTGTCTGTCCTGAAGTTCTGCTAGTTAATTTCATTGAATGTCTGAAGTTCTAGCACTGTGAAAGAGGGAGATGAACTTCCCCACATCATGCATAATCTTTATTATGCCCCCCCTCCATTGCACACACACACTTAGTTGACTTTTTTGTACACTAAAAAGATCCAAACACTTTGCCCTTTATGAAGGATGGCTAGATCAGTCTATTTCTGGCCTAAGCCAGTTTCACCTACCGTCATTCCTAAATATTTTCTGTCCTGTTTCCATATAAATTTGTGATTTTTTTAATGCACAGAATGCAATTCATTTTTGTATTTTTTTAAATAGGCATGTTGTGGGCATTTTGCCTTATTTATTACCTTATTGTGGGCATTGTTCATTTAATGACATTTGTGTACTGCTTAATCATAAGAAACTTCTAAATGCTTTACATCAAATACTAATTGGTGTATGCATGCATTTTTAGCCTAAAATATGCCATTTTTTCCCGACACACTTTCAGTAAAATACAGATTTTATATGCTTTTTGGTACATTCTTGGGATGGGCCCCACCTTGGGATGGCCCCCCCCAGCCAGAGGGAGGAGGGGTGAAGCAGCCGGCCATCCTTTCCGGAGCAGGAGCTCTGGGGCTAAGAAGGAGCCGGCCCGGCCTGCCCTCCACGGCTCCTGCTGAGGCTGCCAGGCCGCGTGGGCCCTGTCTCGGCAGCGGTTGCTAGGAGACGGGGCCCAGGCGGCCTGGCAGCCTCAGCAGGAGTGGAGGCCGGCCAGGGTCAGCTCCTTCTTAGCCCCGGAGCCGGTTCCCCTGCTCAGGAAAGGATGGCCGGCGGCTTCACCCCTCCTGCTGTGGGCGCCACTTGGTGGCAGTGGCCGTGATGGGCCCCCCCAACCAGAGACTGCCAAGCCCCATCGTGGCCGCTGCCGCCCAGTGGCACCCACAGCAGGAGGGGTGAAGCGGCTGGCCGTCCTTTCCGGAGCAGGAGCTCCGGCGGGGCTAAGAAGGAGCCGGCCCGGCCTGCCCTCCATGGCTCCTGCTGAGGCTGCCAGGCCACGTGGGCCCCATCTCGGCAGCAGTTGCTAGGAGACGGGGCCCACGTGGCCTGGCAGCCTCAGCAGGAGCCGTGGAGGGCAGGCCGGGCCGGCTCCTTCTTAGCCCTGGAGCCGGTTCCCCTGTTCAGGAAAGGACGGCCGGCGGCTTCACCCCTCCTGCTGTGGGCACTGCTGGGCGGCAGCGGCTGCGATGGGCCCCCCCAGCCAGAAACTGCCGAGCCCCATCGTGGCCGCTGCCACCCAGCGGCGCCCACAGCAGGAGGGGTGAAGCGGCCGGCCATCCTTTCTGGAGCAGGAGCTCCGGCGGGGCTAAGAAGGAGCCGGCCTGGCCTGCCCTCCACGGCTCCTGCTGAGGCTGCCAGCCCGCATGGGCCCCATCTTGGCAGCAGTTGCTAGGAGACGGGGCCCACGCGGCCTGGCAGCCTCAGCAGGAGCCGTGGAGGGCAGGCCAGTCCGGCTCCTTCTTAGCCCCGGAGCCGGTTCCCCTGCTCAGGAAAGGACGGCCGGCGGCTTCACCCCTCCTGCTGTGGGCGCCGCTGGGCGGCAGCGGCCGCGATGGGCCCCCCCAGCCAGAGACTGCTGAGCCCCATTGTGGCCGCTGCCACCCAGCGGCACCCACAGCAGGAGGGGTGAAGCAGCCAGCTGTCCTTTCCCCCAGCCAGAGACTGCTGAGCCCCAGGGGAACTGGCTCCAGACCGGGGCTAAGAAGGAGCCAGCCCAGCCTGGCCTCCACTGCCACCGCTCGCCTCCACCCATCACCCTCACCTATACTTCTGTGGGTGGCGGGAGCGGGTAGGGGCTGCTGCTGGAGGGGTCCCTGCTGCAGGGGTGGCGGCTGCTCAGTCCTCATTTCTAGTTCCTGCCTGCGGCTGCCTGACTGAGAAAGGGCGGGAAGGCGGCCAGCCACAGCCCAATGTATGCATGTGTCAATCACGCATGCGTGGCTGAGGGGGCCAATGAAAAGCCGGAGATCCTCCAGTTTAAACAAAGTATTGCCAGAGGCTGGAGACGGCCCCCTTTTGCCGGAGACTCCGGCAGAAAGCTGGATACCTGGCAACCCTATTCCCAACCCATAGTGATCTGGGGCTATCTGAAACTGACTAGTCCGAGACACAAAAGCCTCCAAAGAGGCCCAATTCAGCTCAGGGCTCAGCCAAATACGGAGCACAGATCTAGTCTATTGTTACTCAGAAGTGTGTTTGCAGGAAAATGACACTCCGCAGATGTTCAAGGAAGTTCTGTGGCTTTTCCCATTTTGGATGAACTTTGAGTGAGCTTAGGACCAGTTCAAAAAATGGTGCTGCCTAAGGAGAAGGCCTTTGACCACCCCCTTTACTTGAACTATCACTTTTCCCCATATACCTTACCCTGTGTTGCTTCAAACTTTCATCTGCTTTGATGTGTAGAACTAACACTTTTACAAGTGCCACAAGATATTCATTCTGCACTTGAAAGTAAGTGCCAATACTTTGGAACTCCCTTCACATTGATACAGTGTATTGTTTTTGGTGCTCACTAAACACTTTTGTCTTTTTTTAAAATCAAGCCTATCCAGGCATGTAAACTTGACATGTATTTGAATATGTAATTTTATTTTATAATGTATATTTTAAAACTTCTGACTTTATTTTGAAATATCTTATTCTGTTGGTAATTTTAATGCATGCTTTATATTTTATGTAAACCATGTATTGGTTTTGATGATTAAGCAATACATAAATCACAATAAATAAAATACATTTTTTTAAAAAAAGAATAAAAATAATCTTCCTCATTATTTGTGTTGTACCAGCAACTGAAGACATTTTTTTCAAACAAGCTTTTGATCCTGATGCTTTTCAATGTATAAACTGAATTCTGCTCTTTGTATGCTGCTGTTTTTAGTTTGGCAGTTTGGGTTTTCATGGTTACATCATTGTTGCTTTTATATTTCTAAGCTACTTTGTTTGTTTGATTGATTGATTTATATCCCACCCTTCCTCCCAGTAGGAGCCCAGGGTGTACTTTAAGGAACACCCTTGCAGAGGAAGAAAGTGGAGTATATGTTTTTAAAATAAACTCTGGATTGTATTCCATCAACTAAGCCCTACTCATAGCAGACCCATTGAAGTTATTGAACCCAAGTTAGTCATGTCAATGGGTCTGCTCTGAGTAGGACTAGCACTGAATATCACCCAAGCAACCAGGAAATCCCTCATTCAAATCTCTCACTTGTTTTGAGCTGAGTTTGTTGTCTTAGGAAAGTACCTCCTTCTCAGCCTTAGTTAACCATCTGCAGGGCTTGGAAAAGTTACTTTTTTGAACTACAGCTCCCATCAGCCCCAGCCAGCATGGCCACTGGCTGGGGCTGATGGGAGTTGTAGTTCAAAAAAGTAACTTTTCCAAGCTCTGACCATCTGCAATATAGGCATAACAGTACTGATCAACTTTACTGGATTCTTCTAAGGCTGACAAGAAGAGAACATCTGTGAAGTTCATGGAGTACCCTAGAGCATAATATAAATGCTGAGTACTCTTTGATGGATTCTACAACAAAGGCTCTTACCATATATGGAGCGAGACATGCCAGATGTCCAAGCTGGATTTAGAAAAGGAAGAGGCACCAGAGATCATATCGCAAACATATGCTGGATAATGGAATGGACCAAGGAATTTCAGAAGAAAATCACCCTGTGCTTTATAGATTACAGCAAAGCCTTTGACTGTGTAGATCATGAAAAACTATGGAATGTTTTAAAAGAAGTGGGGGTGCCACAGCATCTGATTGTTCTGATGCACAACCTATACTCTGGACAAGAGGCTACTGTAAGAACAGAATACGAAGAAACTGATTGGTTGCCAATAGAAAACAGTGTGAGACAGGGGTATATTTTATCACCCTATTTGTTTAATCTATATGCAGAACATATCATACGGAAGACGGGATTGGACCAAGATGAAAGAGGTGTGAAAACTGGAGGGAGAAATATCAATAATTTAAGATATGCAGATGATACCATACTACTAGCAGAAACCAGTAATGATTTGAAACGAATGCTGTTGAAAAAGTTAAAGGGGAAAGCACAAAAGCAGGACTACAGCTGAACGTCAAGAAGACTAAAGTAATGACAACAGAAGATTTATGTAACTTTAAAGTTGACAATAAGGACATTGAACTTGTCAGGGATTATCAATCAATACCTCGGCACAATCATTAACCAAAAGGGAGACAATAGTCAAGAAATCAGAAGAAGGCTAGGACTGGGGAGGGCAGCTGTGAGAGAACTATAAAAGGTCCTCAAATGTAAAGATGTATCACTGAACACCAAAGTCAGGATCATTCAGACCATGGTATTTCCGATCTCTATGTATGGATGTGAAAGTTGGACAGTGAAAAAAGCTGATAAGAGAAAAATCAACTCATTTGAAATGTGGTGTTGGAGAAGAGCTTTGCACCATGGACTGCGAAAAAGACAAATAATTGGGTGTTAGAACAAATTAAACCAGAACTGTCACTAGAAGCTAAAATGATGAAACTGAGGCTATCATACTTTGGACACATCATGAGAAGACATGATTCACTAGAAAAGACAATAATGCTGGGAAAAACAGAAGGGAGTAGAAAAAGAGGAAGGCCAAAGAAGAGATGGATTGATTCCATCAAGAAAGCCACAGACCTGAACTTACAAGATCTGAACAGATCTCCTCCTGGGAGGAAGGGCGGGATATAAATCTAATCATAATAATAATAAGACCCTCTGCAAGGGTGGGGGACCTATTATGTTGGTTCGCCCCCAGAGACTAATGGATCCGGATTGTTTCCAAAGGGCTCTGGGGAGTTTTCCGGCTGATATGGCTGGCGCTCCTGTCGAAACCCTGGTTGAACTGTGGAATACAGAAATGACCCAGGCAGTTGACATGATGGTTCCTGAGCACCCTCTCCTGTGTAGAGCTCGTACGGGTCCATGGTATACCCCAGAGCTGAGAGCAATGAAACAATATAGGAGACGGCTTGAGTGCAGATGGAGACAAATTCCTGGTGGATGCAATTACACACTGGTAAGTGCCTATGGTAAGCTGTATTTAGGGGCAGTGAGGGCAGCAAAAAACCCAATATTTTGCTGCCACTATCAAATCATCAATCTGCTGCCCAGTGGAGCTCTTCAGAATTGTCCAGGGGCTATTGGCCCCAAGGACATGGTAGAACCATCTGAGGCCTGCTATAATGAATTTGCTAGGCACTTCCAGGATAAAATCTTTAGCATCCGCCAGGACTTACTCCAGTGTTATAGCAGGTGAATCAAGCGAGGTATCCAGAGCACAGCCTTGTCCCGATTTCTTGGATGAGTTTCAGTTGGTACAGCTTGAGGATGTTGGCAAGGTGCTTGGACAGGTTTGTGCAACCACTTCTGTGCTGGATCCTTGCCCTTCTTGACTAATAAAAGCTAACAGGGATGGAACAGCCGGCTGGGCCAGGGAAGCGATTAATGCCCCTCTGCAAGAAGGGGTGGTCCCTGGCTGGCACTCCTGAAGAGACCCTCCCTGGACCCAGAAAATCTTAATAACTATAGGCTGGTAGCAAATGTTCCATTCCTGGGCAAGGTCCTTGAACGAGTGGTGGCAGGCCAGCTCCAGACACTCTTGGATGGAACCAATTGTCTGGATCCATTTCAGTCAGGTTTCAGGCCTGGTTTTGGCACGGAAAGAGCCTTGGTAGTCCTGTATGATGACCTCTGTCGGGAGAGAGACAGGGGGAGTGTGATTCTGTTGATTTGCCTTGATCTCTCAGCGGCTTTCGATACCATCGATCATGGTATCCTTCTGGGAAGGCTGGCTGAGTTGGGAGGGACTGCATGGAGGTGGTTCTGCTCCAACTTGGGGGGTCGCCTCCAGAAGGTGGTGCTTGGGGAACATTGCTGGCACCCTGGACTCTCCAGTATGGCGTTCTGCAGGGGTCAGTTCTGTCCCCCATGCTGTTCAACATCTACATGAAACTGTTGGTTGTGGTCATCTGGAGCTTTGGAGTGCGTTGCCATCAGTATGCTGATGACACGCAGCTCTATTTCTCCTTTTCATCTTCTTCAGGTGAGGCTGTCAATGTGCTGAACCAGTGCCTGGCTGCGACAATGGACTGGATGAGGGCTAATAAACTGAGGCTCAATCCAGACAAGACTGAGATGCTGCTAGTGGGTGGTTCTTCTGACCGGATGGTGGATGTCCAACCTGTCCTGGATGGGGTTGCACTCCCCCTGAAAGAGCAGGTTCGTAGCTTGGGGGATTCTCCTGGAACCATCTCTGTCACTTGAGGCTCAGGTAGCCTTGGTGGCATGGAGTGCCTTCTACCAACTTCGGTTGGTGGCCCAGCTATGCCTCTATCTGGACAGGGATAACCTGGCTTCAGTTGTCCATGCTCTGGTAACCTCCAAGCTAGATTACTGCAATGTGCTCTATGTGAGGCTGCCTTTGAAGATGGTTCAGAAACTGCAGGTTGTGGAAAATGCAACGGCCAGATTGGTAACAGGGACCAGACGGTTTGAACATATAAAATCGATTCTGGCCCGCTTGCATTGGCTGCCTGTATGTTTCTGAGCTCGATTCAAGGTGCTGGTTTTAACTTATAAAGCCTTACACGGCTTAGGACCACAATACCTGATGGAATGCCTCTCCCAACATGAACCGACCCATACACTATGTTCAACATCCAAGGCCCTCTTCTAGGCGCCTACTTGGAGGGAAGCTGGGAGTCTGGCAACAAGGGAGAGGGCCTTCTCAGTGGTGGCCCCCAAATTATGGAATGATCTGCCTGACGAGGTACACCTGGCGCCAACCCTGTTATCTTTTCGGCACAAGGTCAAGACTTTCCTCTTCTCCCAGGCATTTTAGCATGTGTTTTAAATGGTTTTTTACATTTTTTAAATTGTTTTTTAAATTTTTTTGTGTGTTTTAAAATTTGTGTATTTGTTTTTAATTGCTGTAAACCGCCCAGAGAGTTTCAGCTATGGGGCAATATATATATAAATATATAAATAAATAAATAACAACAGGGTGGTTCATGACAGATGCTATTGGAGGTCACTGATTCATAGGGTCGCCATAAGTCATAATCGACTTGAAGGCACATAACAACAACTCTTTGATGGCACATATGTTCAGTAAGGAATTCAGCATATATATTTAAACAAGTGGGGACTGCAACAAAATGTTGCCCTGTTTAGTGCTGCTGTTTAAGTTTCCAGCTACTTCACACTGTTCCCATTCCTTCCCTGTCATGCTTCAGGGAATATTCTCAGCCAGGGGCTAGGGTACAAGGAGATAGCAAAATACTTGCCCAAGAGAACAGGGTTCAAGGTGCAGCATAGTCTCAACAAGCCAAGGTCTATTACAGAGAATCAGACTAGGTCCAAAACATGCTCCCAAAGTGAGGTCAGGAAACAGTTCAAGGTCAATTTCACATGCGGGTCAGCAAGGACAGGGAGACTAAAAACAAGGAGCTAGAGAATGTGCTGTTTCCAGTAATTGGAATGTTCAAGTGGGAGACCTTACATACTATGGCCTCTTAGACCCTAACCACAGCTGCTGGTAATAAAGGAGTTCCAGAGATTGCTTACAAGTAGACCCCTTATGCACAAGCCATGTGATGACTCTGAGTGCATAAACACATGCTATGTCATTTTAATTGCTTTTAATATTGAATTTAAACTGCTGTAACCCACCCTGGGACCTGCTGCTGATGTGTTGTTAACAACAACTCTTATGCCTGGACCTGGCCTTTTTGGCACTGATGTTCTTAGGGACTGATGGGTGCCTCCTCCTCTGACTTCTCTAGGTGTTCTTCAACTGGTTTCCCACCAGAGGGCCCCTTAGCCCTGGTTCCAGGAGATCCTGCCTGCTCCTCAAGGTCACCGACCTGTGGAGTATCTGGTACTTCCTCCAAGGACTCAATGTCTGGCACCAGGTCAGGGCTAGGCATGATACTCCACCTAGTTTTCCATCCTACCGACCAATAGTCTGGCAGAATTTCATGGCCACTGAACACACATGGCCCTCATTGGGCTATTTTTGAGATCCCCCCATAGGAGTTTTCCCTTAAACATTATTTGTACTCCTGCAAACTTTGGGGTTCCCTTGAGTCTACTGTTATCTCCCCATCATGCATGGGTGCTGCTATTTGGCTACATAAGTAATGGCACTCACAGCCTGAACATTGGAAATAGAAAGAATGATTAACCACCATTGTTATGTTTAGAGAAGAAAAACAGAGGAAAAAACTGGTCATTTTTATAATATATTGGAATAATAAAGATACAGCATTACGCACAACCTTATACAATATTGGGAATTTTATAAAGGAACTGTTGATATGATTCTTTGGCATTGGTGGTTTATAATATATCTAGATAGCTATATAATTGCTTAGAATTTGAAAAATGAACCATGGGCTGGACTTTTTAAATCAATGTTACATTTGAAGTTATAAAAAAGTTTGTAGACAACATTTGTGAAATTAAACAAAACTGCAAACTGAAAAAATAATTATTTTATTACCATATCACCATTCCTCTCACAGAGCACAGCAACACAGCCATAATAATTAAAAAACCCCAATTAATTATAACAACTAAACTAACAGTAAAAACAGCAGGAGATCAGTCAAATAATAGTACACAGGAACAGAGGAAGCTAAGTTAAACCCTTGGGCCATCTAGGTCAGTACTGTCTACACTGACTGGCAGTGGTTTCTCTTTAAGGAAGGGGTTTCTCCTAGTTCTACCTGGGGATGCCAGCTATTGAACCTGGGTCCTCCTGCATGTAAAGGTGACACTCTACCACTGGGCTATTGCCCAGGTAGATGTGACCTAGCAGTTATCTATGCAGTTGTAGCAGCTGTGCAAAAGTGCCCTAATGTGACTTGAAACTGCCACTAGGTGATACTTCTATTCAGAGATGTGCAGGATTAGATGTTGCATACCCCAAACAGCTGTATTCTCTTCCCAGGGATGGCTGGTTTGCTCTTCATGGATTGTTCTGTAAAAGTGTACAATGTCAGCAGTAAGGTCTAGTCTACATTATGTCCCAAAATGCTAAGCATTATCAGGGATAACCCGTTTGCTTCTTCATCAATATGGTGCTTGCTTGCCAGCACAACCACACAAAGAGCCCTGTATATAGAGTTGGGGACAAGAATACAAAACATGAACTTGATGTGCAATACTTGCCAAAAATATATATTTAAAAAAATTGGCCACCACTATACTGTAGGGAGTTGCACCTAGCTTAGTATACACAGGGTGCTTCCAGCTGCCCCATTTGTTGAACATTTATGCTGATTTGTTTTCAGAGAGATTAGTTGCCATGACCCGTGAATCTAGCAGGGATCCAGACATCGAGTCGGAGGCTACAGGGGCACCAGATGGGGAGCTGGGTCAGGTTTGGGACTCAGAGCTGACTGCTGAAGATAAGGGTTTGCATCCTACTCAGAGAAGTCACATGGAAATTAATGGACCTGAGTTAGTCATGTTCATGAATTTCAGTGGGTCTACTCTGAGTAGGACTAGCATTAAATACAACCCAGGGAATCATTGCACCTGTTGGACAGGAGTCCCCAGAAAAATCTCCCAGAATACCAGGGCCTGTAGAACCAGAGCCTGGACCCTTATAGTCACTTTCCCTTGAGCCTGAAGAACCAGATGTCTCCCACTGCACTTCAGCGGCACAGGGAGCGCACAAGGAGGGAGGCTATGGAACAGATGACAATTGCCCATTTTCAGGCCAGAGGGTTGGTCCTGTAAGGCTCTGGAGTTCTCTACAAAGAGGAGGAGCCTTAAGTGTTGGAAGCGGGGCAAGAGCAACTCCTGTTGTGTTCTTTTGTTTGTGCTCCAGAGGGAAGATAGAGCTAGGATCCTCCAGATGGATAGGCTTGTTTACCTTTTACCTGTGATGCTCCGACTGACTTCCTTCTGTTGCTAGACTGTTACATCTTTAGGGAAGCTTACCTGCCCCTCCTCCTCCTGCCCTTTCCGTTCCTTTGTCCTCCGACTGTCCGGGAGAGAGGAGACATCCCTCTGTCTATGCTCTCTCCAAGCATGGGGCTACCTCCTGCACCTGGGCATTACGCCTCCAACTTAGCTAGTTAGTTAGAACTAGGTTTGCTTTTCTATCTACTATGTATTTCTATAAATAATGTAGCTTTTCTTATTTTACTAAGTCTCAAGTCTCAGTGATGCTGATACAGGGTAAAAGCCTGCTTTCTTAGGCAAATGCACGCACACGCTGGCACACTCGCATTTCAACATCTGCTGTTACTCTCTGCTTGCTGTGGTGCTGCTTTAAATGAAATTAAGCAACACAATTACACACAGTGCAACAAGTGTTATGGGCCCAGCAAACTACGTTGAATGCACGTTGTAGCTGAAGCTAAAAGTGCTTGCCTGTAATTTACAAGGGAGACTTTAAGTCAGAAATAAAAGCAGAACAAACATAGAAAAGATGGCTGAAGTATCTGCTCGAGAGATGCATTCCAAGGCTGGAAAAAGATAACTTCAAACTATGGGATTTAAGATTTAAAGCCCTCCTGGAAGGAGAAGAGTTGGAAGGAATCCTGACTGAGAGAGAACCCTCGGCTGAGGATGCGAACGCAACGGCTTCATGGAGATGAAGCATTAAATATCTGTACAGGCTGCAACAGTGTGAAGGAGATTTATGAAAAGCTGCAGGGAGTCTATAACAAGAAAACAAAGAGCCACATCATGTTTCTGTACAAAGAGTTATTTTCTCTGAAAGAAACTAATGAAAGAGGCAGTCTGGATAAATATATAGAGCGATTTTTAGAACTTCTTGCTAAACTTCAGAGATGTGGCAGAGTATTAGATGAAGAATTACAGAAAGGATTGCTTTTAAACTCTCTTAATCAGGATCATAAATTAATTTCCTGCATACTGGAAAGTTCTGATCAAGTCTAAGTCAGCTTGTATCGTATTTAAAGGACCAAGACTTTCAGGAAAGGCAGGAAATGGAGGCTGTGCCTGAGCAAGCAAACTTTACTGTGGGGAGAAACAAACAAACAAAAGGAAGCCACATGAGTCACCACCCGAATCCACAAAAGGGCAGAGACAAATACAGCAACAGGGGTTTCATATGCAAAACTCCAAAGCCTTACTTCAAACAGAGGGTGGCTGAGGTGAGGCAAACAGTCTTTAAACAAAGACAAAGGATGTCTCCACCAGAGCATTTTAACTACTGTGTGCCTTATCAGGGGAAGAGTGATTGTAAAAACAGATTTTTAATTGGCTCAGGATCCACCTCACATTATATAATCGATAGGAACCTGTTTAAAAGTTTTGAAAGTCACAGGCAAAAGATACTGACAGCGTCTGGACAAGAAATTTTCTCTGAAGGAATAGGGACAGTTGAATTATTATGCAAAGTGGCACATGAGGAAAGAAAGATAGAACTGAAAGACTGTCTGTATGTTCCAGATTTTAAAGACAATTTAATCAGCGTTACCAGAATATTAAAATTTGGAGGCAAATTTCATATGAGTGGAGAATTTTGCCATGTTCTAGATAAAAGAGTAATAAGTTGCACTGCAAAAGTGAAAAATGGACTTTTAATTATTGAATGCTTAGAAACCATGCATGCAAATGTGGTCAAGGAAACAAATGATTCTGGATGCTTGCATACCTGGCATAGAAGAATGGGACATGCCGACTTCCGGAAAGGGTGACTTCGCCTGTGCCTGCTTTTGAGACGAGCTCTCATCTCAGAAGAAGCTTTTTCAGTTTTAAAATCAGTCAGAACGTTCTTTTTGACTGGTAAAGATTTTATCCTGGGCAGGGAGAAACGTAGAGATTAACCACAAAAGCCTGTGTTAGTTGGGAGGACTGGATTTCATTAATTTATGAGAGAAGGTTCAGCCAGCAATGCCGGACGGATTTTCAAACAAGCTCTAACTGATTAAGCGACACATTTATCTTTTCTTCAAAGAAAAACGGATTCTAACAGGCAAGCACTCTTCTTTCTATTTTTTTCATCTGGTTTAAATTGTTGCAGCAAATAGAGATTTGTCAATGAATCAGCTATAAAGAATTTCTGGGTGAGTTATAACTCTTCTCTTTCATTCACGAAATTAAGGAGGAAAGAAATTGAAAAAGCTTATCTTTGTTTTGATTGCAAAAAGCTGACCTGGAATTGTGAATTTTAAAGATACAAACGGATGAGGGATTTCTATTCCGAGGAGATAAATAAATAAATTTGATTTATGAACTTTGGAGTATTATATGTCTGGGACTATTTTTTTTTTGGTCTATTTCATTTTGACGAATCTGCTTGTTCACGACGCCACTAACTGTTCTGAAGCTGTGAACTAAATTTGTTTTGCATTCCTGAACATATAAGAGATAAGGCAGGCTGTGTTGTCTACACTGTGATGTCATCAGGCCTGAAATATTAACCCAATTGTTGCTGAAATAAGAAGTGGTTTTTCTTTTTTCTTCGTGGTTTTAAGAATGGCAATCAAGAAAGTGGCTGAGAATCTGGAAGTAATTATGTTTCAGAAAATAATGGATGAAATAGGGGATCTTGTGAGAGAGGAGACTGATGAGATCAGAGATGAGAAAAGAAAAATTAAAGAGAAGATGCAAGCCCTGGAGATTGGAACAAATGTGGAATCGGAAAAAGACCTGGATTTTATGGATATTAGAGATAAGGTTTACTGTTTGGAATTCAACGTTGTCTCTGAAGAAATTAATGAAGATATTAGAGATATTAATGTCTTGGATAAATTTTTGGACTGGAATGATGTGATGGAGCTTGACATAGAAAAAATCTATGGAATTAACTACAGACATGTTACAAAAGGAGCCAGGCCTGTATGGAGGCCAGACCGATAAGAGCTCTGAATTCCTTGAGATGCCAATAAGGAATAGAGACGAGACCATACTATTGCAAATACTTGCCTTTATTAGAACCTTTGCAAAGGGAGGGCCACCCTTAAGTGACTCTCCAGAATTGCTGACAGTCATCATATTTATAGGCTATAGATGCGTCACATACATAATATCAGAAATGCATAGCTAATCAAGAATACATCATTGTTTAATTTCTCAGCATCTGTCTATTCTGGTCCACTTCTCTGTTCTCCTTCCAAACTTCCTCCATCCTTGACCTTTGGTCCGATAAGCTGGGAATAACATTTTTAATTGCTAAAGAAGCTGATAAGCGGAAAACTCCCATACTTTTCACAAGGGAGGTAAGCATATGTTTCACTTAGCATTGTTTGATTTTATTTCAGTACAACCTTTTTAATTTTAACTCATTGCAACAGACATGTGACAATGGACAAACTCTCAAGAGATGTGCCAGTGCATTATGTAAAAAAAAAGAAGAGAGATATGACTTTACAACAATATTTCAGCAACATATTCAGAAATGATGGCAAGGAAATATTTGTGAGAAAGGAAATTCCTATTAGACTCTTATTATATGACTATGGCTATGACAGCAAGATTATTATGGGATACTGACAATGGAAGAATGGCTGCTGAAATTACTGGATATAACAGGATTATTGAAGATGGAAGATGGAATTAACATTGATAATGGAAGAATGGCTATTGAAATTATTGGATTTAACAGATTTGATGAGATGGATTAAATATTTGTGAGAAAGGAAATTCCCATTAGACTCTTATTATATGACTATGGCTATGACAGCAAGATTATTATGGGATACTGATAATGGAAGAATGGCTACTGAAATTATTGGACTTAACAGGATTATTGAAGATGGAAGATGGAATTAACATTGATAATGGAAGAATGGCTATTGAAATTATTGGACCTAACAAATTTGATGAGATGGATTAATCGATATGTTTATTTGGAGAAAAATTGATAGATATATTTCTCAAGGAAGTGAAACCTCTCTTTGACTTTTTGTGGAAAGAATAAAGTAATGTTTATGAGATTTGATGATTAACTAAGATAACTACTGGAGGAAAGTGATTTTGTAATATAATTTAAGAGACAGGATTGTTATATATTGTAGACCTATAACTGATCTGCGACAAATCGGAAGTCAACATTTTATTTTATTGTTTAATTATTTTTGTTTTGTTTTATGTTTTTGAAAATTTGAATAAAAATTAATGATATAAAAAAAAAGAATGGGACATGCCAGCCTAACCAGAGTTACTGCTCTAGAGAAAGAGAATTTGACAAGAGGCATTAAAATGAAACAGTGCAATTGTACACAAACTTGCGAGTGCTGCATTAAAACTAAAAGTGTGAGACCAAAATTTCCTAAGAAAAGTGAGAGGAAAACCAAAAGGCCTCTAGAATTAATTCACACTGATCTTTGTGGGCCAATGAGAGTGCCTTCTCAAGGTGCAAATTTATACATGCTGACTTTTATAGATGACTACTCCAGATATACTACAATGTATCTGATAAAGGAGAAAAGTCAAGTACTTCAAAAACTGAAGGACTATGTTAGGATTGTGTCCAACAAATTTGGCAGAAAGCCACAGATCATAAGATCTGACAATGCAGGGGAATATGTGTCCAGGGCTATGCAAGGCTTTCTCCATGAGGAAGGCATAGAGCACCAGACTACAGTTGTGTCCAACCCAGAGCAGAATGGGGTTGCAGCACACATGAACTGGAAGATGCACATTTACCAAAGCAGTACTGGGGAGAAGCTGCAGTTACTGCCAATTACCTGCAGAACCGACTTCCTGCATCTGCAACCAACAAAACACCATTTGAACTGTGGCATGATAGGATACCAAGTGTGTCTCACCTTTGTGTATTTGGGTGCAAGGCCTTTGTAAACATCCCAAAGGAAAAGAGATTCAAACTTGACAGCACTGCCAGGGAAGTAATATTTATTGGATATTCTCCAACGCAGAAGGGATACAGAGTAATAGATCCCAAAACTGGCAAAGTTGAAGTATGCAGAGCTGTCCATTTTGATGAAAGAAAGTGAGCACACCAACCAGAAGGGGCGCCACACCAAACAGATGACAGCGAAATAGAAGAAGAACCTGAGTTATTCTTCCACCACAGAAGGTATAACAATATACCTGCAGAGGAAGATGAGGAGTCTGAGCCAGAAGAGGCAACACAGTCAGAATAGGCATCAGAGCCAGAAGGGGCAGCCGAAGCGCCAGCACCCAGACGCTCTGAATGCACCAACAGAGGTGTACCACTTACCTCGTAAGAGATGAACTTCCAGAGCCAGAGACCTGGAAAGAGATTGAAGCCTTACCCATAGCAGAAGCTGAGAGGTGGAGCCAGCCAGCCAAGGAAGAGCTGGAATCTCTACACCAAAGTAATACTTGGACACTGACCAAGCTTCCTCAAGGAAAGAAAGCTGCAGGCTACAGGAGGAAATTCAAGGAAAAGCCAAATGCTAGTCTGTATACCAAGCCAGATGTGGTAGTAGCATTGGGATACCTGCGCTGAAAAACCAGCTCGCCAACCAAAAGGGAAGCAAGCAAGTATGCAACAGACTCTTGGAGTCAGAAGGGGTGAGTTCATGCACCAAGTACATAGACTGATTTATTGGATTTTATTGTGTATATTTATATTTCTCTGTTGTACACCGCCCAGAGAGCTATGTTAGTCGGGCGGTATAGAAACTCAACAAATAAATAAATAAATAGACGTGAAGCACCCACCTACCGCAGAGGACTGCTCAAGATGGAGTATGGTCCAACAGAAGACATGACTGCAGATGCTCTCACGAAGACGTTGGGCAAAGTCAGACATTGCAAGCTGCGAGACAAGATGAATCTCGTGGACTGAACCAAACACTCATTGAGAAGGGGTGTTGGAAGTGGGGCAAGAGCAACTCCTCTTTTGTTCTTTTGTTTGTGCTCCAGAGGGAAGATAGAGCTAGGATCCTCCAGATGGATAGGCTTGTTTACCTTTTACCTGTGATGCTCTGCCTGACTTCCTTCTGTCGCTAGACTGTTACGTCTTTAGGGAAGCTTACCTGCCCCTCCTCCTCCTGCCCTTTCCATTCTTTTGTCCTCCAACTGTCAGGGAGAGAGGAGACATCCCTCTGTCTATGCTCTCTCCAAGCATGGGGCTACCTCCTGCACCTGGGCGTTACGCCTCCAACTTAGCTAATTAGTTAGAACTAGGTTTGCTTTTCTATCTACTATGTATTTCTATAAATAAAGTAGCTTTTCTTATTTTACTAAGTCTCAAGTCTCAGTGATGCTGATGCAGGGTTTGATGCCTGCTTTCTTAGGCAAACGCATGCACACGCTGGCACACTCTCATTTCAACATCTGTTACTCTCTGCTGCTGTGGTGCTGCTTTAAATGAAATTAAGCAACACAATTACACACAGTGCAACATTAAGGAGGTAGTTTGAAGACAGAGATATAAAAGGTCTGAATCTGCGCTGATTCTGATTTGTTTGCTGGGAGGTTGTGTCAAAACAAGTGTTATTGCTCACTTTCCAATGTGTTTTCCTGTCACTTTCCTTATTGCCGGGAAAAAAAACCTAGGGAAGTGGGTTTGTTGTTCAAAACCTCCCATTCAACCATAATTGCACAACTTCAGGTAAGTGATTGAATCCCACCTAAAAATGGAGGCGGTCTGGATGCACCATCATAAAAAAAAGCAGATGTATTTCAGTGGCCAGAGTGTTGGATTAGAACTGGGGGAAAATTAGTTTCAAATTTCCATTCAGCCATGAAACTCACTGGGTGGCCTTGGGCTAGCCACTACCTCTCAACCTCACCTATTTTACAGGGCTGGTGTGAGGTAGTGATGAGT
Organism: Rhineura floridana; assembly: GCF_030035675.1. Taxonomy (NCBI): domain Eukaryota; kingdom Metazoa; phylum Chordata; class Lepidosauria; order Squamata; family Rhineuridae; genus Rhineura; species Rhineura floridana. Next base: position 16,633,528 of record NC_084496.1, read on the forward strand.
AAGCTATGTGCGCTGCCTAATTCCTTAGATGAAAGGTGCAACATAAATGTAATAAATATGCACACCAGACCAAGCTTATCACTGCTTAGTCCCAAATAGGTTTGGGTTATGACAAAGGGAGTCCCTCTGTGGAGTCAGTAGTGTCTGTTGTTGTTTTAATCCTACCCTTCCTAAAGAGAGCATACAGGCTTCCCTCCCCCCCCACCTTGTAAAGTACGTTAGGATGAGAGAAAGAGAGACTGGCGGGGGATAATCTAATAATCTTATCTAATCTGATTTGTATCCAAGTTTTACAGGTTTAAATTTGCCATTCTAACCACTACAGCCTCTCACTATTGGACGGGGGAATTGTTTCAACCCACATAATATTAGAGAACAGAGTGGCACCTCTCCTTCTGACTAATTCTCACCTATTAGAATTCTTTGAGAGTGTCAACAAGCATATAGATAGAGGTGATCCAGTGGACATGGTGTACTTAGACTTTCAAAAAGCGTTTGACAAGGTACCTCACCAAAGACTTCTGAGGAAGCTTAGCAGTCATGGAATAAGAGGAGAGGTCCTCTTGTGGATAAGGAATTGGTTAAGAAGCAGAAAGCAGAGAGTAGGAATAAACGGACAGTTCTCCCAATGGAGGGCTGTAGAAAGTGGAGTCTCTCAAGGATCGGTATTGGGACCTGTACTTTTCAACTTGTTCATTGATGACCTAGAATTAGGAGTGAGCAGCGAAGTGGCCAAGTTTGCTGACGACACTAAATTGTTCAGGGTTGTTAAAACAAAAAGGGATTGCGAAGAGCTCCAAAAAGACCTCTCCAAACTGAGTGAATGGGCGGGAAAATGGCAAATGCAATTCAATATAAACAAGTGTAAAATTATGCATATTGGAGCAAAAAAATCTGAATTTCACATATACGCTCATGGGGTCTGAATTGTCGGTGACCGACCAGGAGAGAGACCTCGGGGTTGTAGCGGACAGCACAATGAAAATGTCGACCCAGTGTGCGGCAGCTGTGAAAAAGGCAAATTCCATGCTAGGGATAATTAGGAAAGGTATTAAAAATAAAACAGCCGATATCATAATGCCGTTGTATAAATCTATGGTGCGGCCGCATTTGGAATACTGTGTACAGTTCTGGTCGCCTCATCTCAAAAAGGGTATTATAGAGTTGGAAAAGGTTCAGAAGAGGGCAACCAGAATGATCAAGGGGATGGAGCGACTCCCTTATGAGGAAAGGTTGCAGCATTTGGGGCTTTTTAGTTTAGAGAAAAGGCGGGTCAGAGAAGACAGATAAAAGTGTATAAAATTATGCATGGCACTGAGAAAGTGGATAGAGAAAAGTTTTTCTCCCTCTCTCATAATACTAGAACTCGTGCACATTCAAAGAAGCTGAATGTTGGAAGATTCAGGACAGACAAAAGGAAGTACTTCTTTACTCAGCGCATAGTTAAACTATGAAATTTGCTCCCACAAGATGCAGTAATGGCCACCAGCTTGGATGGCTTTAAAAGAAGATTAGACAAATTCACGGAGGACAGGGCTATCAATGGCTACTAGCTGTGATGGCTGTGCTGTGCCACCCTAGTCAGAGGCAGCATGCTTCTGAAAACCAGTTGCCGCAAGCCTCAGGAGGGGAGAGTGTTCTTACACTCAGGTCCTGGTTGGCCACTGTGAGAACAGGATGCTGGACTAGATGGGCCACTGGCCTGTTCCAGCAGGCTCTTCTTATGATCTTAATGAATAAAGCCCTCTTGTGCCAAAATCTCCATTCCCCTCAGGGAATGAAGTGGGAGATTCTTTTTCTCCCGCGCTTTGATTTGTGCCAGTTACCGCCCGCGCTCACTTCCGTCTTTCTCGCCCTTACCGGCAACTAATAAAGAGACTTCCCTCCGTCTTCCTCCCCCTTCGCAGCCGGCCCTTAATGCCGCCAGGGCTGAAGAGCGTCACGCGGGCTTGCAACCAACCAGCGCGAGAAGCTGCCCCACCTCTCTCTCTCTCTCCCCCTCTCTCCCCCCCCCACGCTCCCTCCCTCCGTCTTTCCCTTCCCGCAGGTTACGTGGCTCAGTCTTTTAAGAGCGCGCGAGATACTTTGCAGACGCGCTCTGAGTTTTGTTTCCCTTTAGGGTGTGGTAAGCACTGTCTTTTTGTTCTGTACTTTCGTATCTGCCAAGAAAAGTGACCAGAGCTCCGGAGCTTCTGCATTCTTTCGAAAGAAACCTGTTCCAGCTATTTGCAAATCTCTCCAGGGTCCTGTGCCCGACTCCCATGCTGAGCCAGCCCTGCACGCGGTAAGTGAGCCCCGCGCCTGGCCGGCATGCTGCTGCCTGTCTTGGCGGGGCTCGCCTTCTCCGCGTGGGGGGCAGCGGGCGCCCAGGAGAGCCTCCCGGGGAGCCGTTTCATGTGTACCTCGCTGCCGCTGGATGCTGCCAGCCCGGGCTGCCCGCTACCTCCCATCCCCATGCAAGGGGCCGGTCTTCTCCCCGAAGAGGAGCTGAAGGCCATTGTCCTGCAGCTGCGGGAGACCATCCTGCAGCAGAAGGAGACCATCGGCAACCAGCGGGAGACCATCCGGGAGCTGACTGCCAAGCTCAGCCGCTGCGAGAGCCCCGATGGCAAAGCCGGTACCTGGACGAAAGAGTTTGGTAAAGGCAAAGACACCATGGGCGACTTGCCCCGGGATCCCGGCCAGATCATTGACCAGCTCAGCCGCACCATGCAGACCCTCAAGGATCGCCTGGAGAATCTGGAGGTGAGAAGGGAAAAGCACTCCCGGGGGAGCTGTCTGCGGCGCTGAAAGTGGGCTGCTGAGTTTGGGAAGACGGGGCGATGTCCTTCTGGGGGCGATTGACAAGTGCGTAGTGGGAGCCGCCCAGCTGCCAGCGGTGCAGAGACTAGTTGGCTTCTGGTGATGGGAAATGAGGGGTAGCTGACAAGTGTGAGTAACTGACAGGTGGTGACTAGGTGCGGAATGGGAGCTGCTCTGGAAGTTGTCTGTGGTGCTGAAAGCGGATATTTTCTGAAAGAGAGACCAGCATCCTTGTGGGTGATTGATGACAGACAGTTTTTGTGGGATGGCAGCTTATAACAGGTTCTGAAAGTGACTTTGTCCTTAAAACTTTCCTCACAGGGAGTTCCACTAGGGATAAAACTGCCTTCTGTGTGCCTAGGGTGCAAAGAATGAGCTGTTGGTGTGAGAAGTTCCTTAAAGGGTGTGATGTCAAATTTAGGCTCCAGTCCTAAACACCCTTAGTAAGGAGTAAGCACCACAGAACACACTGCAATGTCCTTTAAAAAAATGTATGCATTGGATTGTGTTGGTTAGTATCATTACATTTTTATCCTACCCTTCCTCCAAAGATCTTAAGGCAGCATATATGTTCCCCCTTTCTTTATCCTTGCTATCATGCTAGGCTGAGAGACAGTGGACTGCTCCCAAGGTCACCCACTAAGCCTTGGGGTTGAAATATGAACCCCAGTCTCCTCAGTCTAAATCCCAGACTAATCACAACACTATATTAGCATGCTGGTTAAATGGAGTTCCCATGTTTAGGGGGAGTGTACCTCTGAATACAGGTTGCTGGAGGAGGCAACAGCTGAGGATCACTATGGCCTTCATGCTCTGCTTGCAAGCTTCCCAGAGGCACCTGCTTGACCACTGTGGAAATGCTGGACTTGATGGGTGTTTGATCGGATCCACCAGGGCTCTTCTTACACTGCTATTTAGATGACTTAAAACATTTTTCTGGGTAATTGCACTGGTAAACTTGTCAGGAAATGAGATTCAATATTACCCCACCCAGATTCTGTTAGTGGGGCCTTGCATCCTTTTTTGCTGTCCATATCTAAAGAATGGTTCCAAATGTCTTCATTTCTAGTCTCTGTGTCTGGTCTAGTCTATGGTATGGTGCTATTCCAAATTTAAATACACTGGGCTTAGGAGAGCTCCATATGTATAACTCCCTCAGTCAGAGCTTGGAAAAGTTACTTTTTTGAACTACAACTCCCATCAGCCCCAGCCAGCATGGTCACTGGATTGGGCTGATGGGAGTTGTAGTTCAAAAAAGTAACTTTTCCAAGCTCTGCTCCCTCTTTTCTTTTTGGCATTTGCATGGCTGTTCAACATTTGTAACATACAGTTTCATCTCCTAGGCAGCTGAAGGTGCTTCTCTCCTTGAGGATTGTTGTCACCTGGTAAATATATATCTAGAAGATTATCAGGGGAGCAATTAGTGAAGTTGAAGCTTGTTTATTGCAATGTCCTAGAGGGCTTCATTTCCCAGAAATTCTTAGTCATAGTCTTATCTTTAATGGGATTTAAAAAGAACTTTAAAAAGAACATTAGGAAGAGAAACTACATTTTAACCCAGGCATAAAATGGAGAGTGAGAGCGGGGTAAGACCTGGAATTGGTCAATTTTTCATAAACCAACTCTTCATAAATAAAATAAACAGCAGCTTCTGGTAAAACAAACCTTATTGTGAGCCCTGGTGCAGCTTTGGTTCTGTGAAAATTGATTGCAACAAGTAAAATCCCAAGAACTAGATTTTTAAAGTATCATTTTCCCCAATGGAAACATGAAAGGGCTAGATGTTCCATGTGTGTCATCTAATAAAATGGATTGAGAGGAGATTTGTATGTTTTATTTTCCTGTCTTGGTGCTTTTCATTTCTTTTTCTTAATCTCTGCCTTGGCTAAGAACATAGTTGCTTAAGAGGTTGCAGTGTAATATTAGCATTGTAGATAATATGACCTTGGCATATGGTGCCAAGTAAAAAGATGAAAAATTAGTGTTACGCACTGGTCCATCTTCTCAGCTCTTAACTATGGAAACATACCACCTGATACAATGACAACTGGAATGAATGAAAACCCAACTCTATATTTTAGATATTATTTTTCATTCCAGCATTCACTCATGTTTAAATATTTACCACCATGTATATCCTCTCCCCCAATCCAGCTGTCATTTTGAAAGACAGTTGAAAGCTTTTTGTAATCAATGCAAAATTCAATCTATTTGAAACCGTTCTTGTATTTGCTTTAAGTGCTGTCAACATATAATGAGGAAGTCCCGTAATAATAAGACATCAAGAATATAACTCTTAAGGAAAAGTCTATCATAATGAGGATTTCCCTTTCTTCTTAGAAAAGCTACTGAATATTGTCTCTAGGGTGCATCTCCTTTGGACATGCTGGATATCTTGTGTAGATTACGTATAGAACACAGGTGGATGACCTGTGGCCCAAAGGCCACATGTAGCCCCCAACCTCATTTTATGCAGCCCTCTCTGATGCCTCCTGAAGCTGCCCCATTCTTCCATCTCATTAGAATTCCTTTTTTCCTATTTGTTTCCTCCTTATTTTACCTGGCTTTTTAAAGCTTTTCATCTTACAGATGAATTGGGAGGGGCAATATTTCATTTGCTAAAAATGAATAGTTGTTTTAAATACTTTTTCCTGGTTGAATGGCTTAGAAATGTTCTTTCCCCAATGGCCTTAGAACAAATTGGTAGGGTTCTGCCAAATATGTATATATATGTATAGCACACTAAAATTGGAAAGGAATCGCTTTTATTTCCTTTCCAGGAGGTCAGCTTCTGTTGCTAAATGCAGGAGCTGCTGGTGGGAAGGGGTGGTGGCATGCAGTGGTGGCGGCCTGCACCTGGCCTCCCAGCAGCCATGTCTCTCCTGCTTACCAGGAGGGGCAGGAGTGAGGCATCATGGAGGTTGGTGCTATTTGGGCACACTAATTAGAGTCCTGGATTGGCTTTTCTGGTACACCTGTGCAACACTGACCTCCCTGCTGCCTCACCCTTCATAGTAAGTAGCACTGATACACCAGCTGCTTCTGGCCAAATGAACCTCTGCCCTGCAGACTACTTTCTGTATAATGGAGTGGCATAAGAATTCAGGCATCAGCCATCTGTTTCATAATGTAAACTGGTGTCAAAAGTTGGTTCCTGGGCATAACTGAAAGCATTAGTTTGACCCAGGGATAGCCAACACGGATAGCCTTTAAGATTTTATTGGACTTTAACTTCTGTCAGCTCCATCCAGCATGGCCAACTGACAGAAACGATGGGAGTTATAGTCCAACAACATCTGGAGGGCACCACAGTGTCTCTTGTTTGACCATGACACTCTAGTTAGCAGAGGGCCTTCATATTTACAGAATGGAAGTGACCTCCATCTATTGATATCCGAAAGGATTTTTGAATGATTGAATTACTCTTTTAGAGTATGAAGTTGAGCCATTTCTAGCTTTGCTCCATCTTTGCAGGGTGTCCTTCATTTGCCAAAGGCCCCCACTTCTGGTTTTCAGACAGAAGGCGAAAGACTTATTTATTTCAGCAACCCACTACAACTATTGGAGTGAGATCAGTAAGGGTTCTTGAGGTCTAGCAGGTGTAGATTTTATTGTGGACAGCTTTTGTTCATTGTTCTGCAATGCCTGCTTTATAGCATTGTATACACACGTGTTGTATAATTATCAATGTTGGTGTTCATAGGATCATAGAATCATAGAATAGTAGAGTTGGAAGGGGCCTATAAGGCCATCAAGTCCAACTTTCTGTGCAATGCAGGAATCCAAATCAAAGCATTCCCAACAGATGGCTGTCCAGCTGCTTGAATGCCTCCAGTGTCGGAGAGACCACTACCTCTCTAGGTTATTGATTCCATTGTTGTATGGCTCTAACAGGAAGTTTTTCCTGATGTCTAGTTGAAATCTGGCTTCCTGCAACTTGAGACCATTATTCCGTGTCCTGCACTCTGGGACGATCGGGAAGAGATCCTGGCCCTCCTCGATGTGACAACTGTGGAAGGAAAAACTTTCCAGACCAAAGATTGTGCTCCAAAGAACAGAGGTTTATTGATCAATAATACAGAAAAACAGTATGCATAATGGGAGAGGAAGCTCTCTCGAACTTCACTCTGCCAATCAACAGGAAAACATTGCTTTTTAAAATAATTAATACACCATACATACATTGGACCTTGTGACCCCCTGTGCCAATCCCTGCCCTGGTATCCCCCCCCCTGGGGGTGGGTACCTGTCCTATATGTTGCCTGGGAAATGGCTCCGGAAATATGCCAACCACAAATCACAATCTCTTCAAGCCTGCATTTAGGAGAACATCTATGCAAACATGCTTCTCTTTTATAATTTTCACTGCAAACATTATATTTTAACTTCAGCAAATTAAACATACTTTAAAGATGGGTTCCTAAGGGGATAAAATCAGAATTCCTTTCACACAACCTTTCATGTACTTGAAGAGTGCTATCATATCTCCCCTCAGTCTTCTCTTCTCCAGGCTAAACATGCCCAGTTCTTTCAGTCTCTCCTCATAGGGCTTGGTTTCCAGTCCCCTGATCATCCTTGTTGCCCTCCTCTGAACCTGTTCCAGTTTGTCTGCATCCTTCTTGAAGTGCGGAGACCAGAACTGGATGCAGTATTCAAGATGAGGCCTAACCAGTGCTGAATAGAGGGGAACTTTTATGCGATTTGGAAACGATGCTTCTGTTAATGCAGCCTAATATAGCATTTGCCTTTTTTGCAGCCACATCACACTGTTGGCTCATATTCAGCTTGTGATCAACGACAATTCCTAGATCCTTCTCATGTCGTATTGCTGAGCCAAGTATCCCCCATCTTATAACTGTGCATTTGGTTTCTTTTTCCTAAGTGTAGAACTTTGCATTTATCCCTGTTGAATTTCATTCTGTTGTTTTCAGCCCAATGCTCCAGCCTATCAAGGTCCCTTTGAATTTTGTTTTATCTTCCATGGTATAAGCTATGCCCCCCAATTTTGTATCATCTGCAAATTTGATAAGCATGCTCTGTACCTCCTCATCCAAGTCGTTAATAAAAATGTTGAAGAGCACTGGGCCCAGGACCGAGCCCTGTGGTACCCCACTTGTTACTTCTGCGAGAAGGAACCATTGATAAGCACTCTTTGAGTACGATTGTGGAGCCAACTGTGGATCCACCTGATAGCTGTTCCATCCAGGCCACATATAGTTAGCTTTGTAATCAGAATATCATGGGGCACTTTGTCAAAAGCTTTGCTGAAGTCAAGATATATTATGTCCACAGCATTCCCACAGTCTACAAGGGAGATTACGTGATCAAAAAATGAGATAAGATTAGTTTGGCAGGATTTGTTCTTCATAAATCCATGTTGGCTCCTAGTAATCACTGCATTGCTTTCAAGGTGTTTACAGATTGACTGCTTTATAATCTGCTCCAGAGTTTTTCCAGGGATTGATGTTAGGCTGACTGGTCTGTAGTTCCCCGGTTCCTCCTTTTCCCCTTTTTTGAAGATAGGGACATTAGCTCTCCTCCAGTCATCTGGCACTTCACTAGTCCTCCATGATTTCACAAAGATAATAGAGAGCGGTTCTGAGAGTTCTTCAGCCAATACTCTAGGATGCAGTTTATCGGGCCCTGCCGATTTGAACTCATTCAAAGTGATTAGGTATTCCTTGACCATTTGTCTATCAATCTCAAGCTCCAATCCTGCCCCTTCTACTTCATGCTTCCCGGGAGGGTCACAGACCCTTTTTTGGGAGAAGACTGAGCCAAAGTAGGAATTGAGCACTTCTGCCTTTTCTTTGTCAACTGCTATCATTTTGCCATCCTCATTGAGTAGCTGTTAAGTGGCTCCAGAGTGAGATGATGGGAGCAAGGGTCCCTTGACACATAGCTTATCCCTCAATGCTAACCCACACCCTTACTGATTTAAAGGAAAGTTATTTTTCACATGCAAACTATAATTCAAGGGTTGTCAGCCTTTTCAGACCAGAGGTCACATTTCAGATTTTGAGAGAGGCTGGGGGCACCAGTCATAAAATGGCTGCCATGGGGAGCTTGTGATATAACACAAAATTAGAGAACAGTCATGGTGAAGCTTTTCCCATAATTATATATCCATACTAGAAAATGTTTGACCCAATGAATTTCTGCCTGTCATACAGCTGTTAAAGGCACAAGAATCCTGTTTCCTCCCCAATGCCAACCCAAATCAAGGCCTAGTCTTCCATCCTATATTCCCTTACTGGATGTAAGCCCTATTAAACACACTTATGTCTAAGTAGACATATATACTATTGTACTGTAAATAAACTATATAGTGAATTCTTAAAGCAGAAAACATGCCTAAGCCTCTTTGCAAAGTTTTCACATTTGCCTTTCGGAAGGAGGGTAATTCTCTAACATTCACCACACTTATTTAATGTGTAGTAGTATTTTCAGAAAATAACTTCTAGGCACTACCTGATCTCAGACGAACCAAGCACAGGAAAGATGCATCATGGTTCCTAGGAAAGAAAAGGCAAATTATGGACTTTCAAAGGACTAGAAAAAAAAGACACCAGCAGGAAAAGTGTACTAAACAGGAGGGGAAGCTGTGACAGGTTGGCAATTCCTCCTAAAACTGAATTATACGCTGGAAATTAAAATAAGCCTGTATTTCTAATCATGCTTGCTTGTAAGATAACAAAGGGTTGTATCCAATGGTAGTCATACTTAGAGTAGACCCATTGAAATTAATGGGCATGATGAATTTAGGTCTATAAATTTCAGTGGGTCTGCTCTAGGTAGAATGTACTTAGATGTAACCCAAAGAGTCTTGTGGCACCTTAAAGATTAACAGATTTGCTTCAGAGGAAATATGCTTAGGGTTGGGTACTTTAAATGCAAAATATACTGTTACTCTTTCAGAAACCTAACACATGAATCAAAGTTCCCTCAATCCCCAATTCACTTTGCTGTTCTCCAAAAATGAATACATATTTCTGGTGCTACTAGTGATCTTGTAAGCTTCTTCAGTTTTCCTTGTGAAAGAATGGTGTATTATATGATTTCAGTATAAATAAGTAGCAGCATACATATGCTTTGCTTAGGAAATACTTTGGATTGAGGGTTATGATGATGTATTAGTCCTTTGAGTTTACAATGGTTTTTCCATTGCTGTAAACTGCCCAGAGAGCTTTGGCTATGGGGTGGTATATAAATGTAATAAATAAATAATAAATAAATTTTCCTACTTGTTCCATTCATTTTCCAACTTATTTGTTAGTGTCTTTGTAAATTGCCAGTCAGTTAGTTTATTACGGTCATAGACCCAAAATAGAAATAACACAATACAACAACTCATTGCATCTTACAGATCATTAAAAGTCTTTTAAACATTAAGAATGAATTACTGTTACTGCTACAAACCAGAGTTCGACCTAAACTTAAGCAGCATAACAAAACATACAGTCGATTGAATTAGAATATAAGCGAATTATAAAACCCATAAAACAGAATTTAATTTAAATAGGTCCTAAACTTTAATTCATCATCATAAAAATTATAGAACCTGCCTTTTACGGATGGCCTGAGCTATATAAAAGAATTTGGCTACATGCAAAGTAACATAATTGTATTTATCAGCTAAAAGGTAGTGCGTTTTCCAGGTTAAAGATCTACCTGGAAGACCAGTAAATAAAGGTAAAATGAATTTTTTTCTTGCATCAGAGTATAAATCACAAAAGAAGAGAACATGACAAATTGTTTTGGGTAAGTTCATCTTACAGATACACAGTCGGTTTTCTGCGGGAATACCATGAAAGCGACCCTCTAGGATAGCAGAGGGAAAGCAATTGAATCTGGCTCGGGTAAACAGGAATCTATATTGCGCAAAGGTTAAATCTTCTAGATATGAAGCTTGATTTGGGAAGCAAAAACTCAGGCCAAAATGCGATGGGAAACAAGAAGTTTTTGCTTTTGATATTAAAAACTGACGGTCTAGATCTTTTATCCGTTGGCCGATTATATGCATTGCAGCCTTAAGATCCCAAGAAGCCAGTAACTCTTTAGATAAACCTAAACAGTTTAACTTTTCATTTAGAATTTTGGACCAGGAACTGACAAACAGATCTCCCCATAGTATGTGAAGGTAACCCAGGGAAGGACCCGTATATGCCATTTTAGTCCAAAAATTAAAGGCTTGCAACCAAGCTGAGCACTCTACAGAATTGATTCTAGCTTCTAAACGAAGACAAGCAGAAGAGGCGCATTTTGGTAACCCGAATATAGCCCTCAAGAAATCTGAGAGCACTTGTTCCACTTTGGGATTAAAGTTTGTAACCCAAACAGGTATACCATAGAGAAGGTGCGGTAATATTTTGACTCTAAAAATGTTTAGGGCTGCAGGAATGTACCTGCCTCCTCTGGAATAGAAAAATCTAATAATAATTTTGGAAATATTTTGTGCAGATGCAGTGACCGCACAAATCTGGGAAGACCAAGATAGTGAGGAACTAAAAATTATTCCGAGGTACTTAAATTTATTAACTTGGCTAAAAAATTGGCCTTTAATTTTCCAATGATATTTCCGTTGGTTTCTCGAGAAAACCATTATTTGGGATTTGGAAAAATTTATACTGAGAAATTTTTTTTCACAATAAACCATGAAGATTCTCGGAAGACACTTTAATCCTATTTCGGAAAAGGACAGTAAAACAGAGTCATCGGCATACAACAAAAGAGGAGAATTAACCTCTGCTATTTTAGGGGAGTGTAAATTACTTGAGCAGCAATTTTCTTTTAGATCGTTGAGAAAAAGATTAAATAAGGTGGGAGCCAACACACACCCTTGTCGGACACCTATTTTTGCTGGAATGGAGTTTGTCAAGTTTCCATTTGGGTCATATCGTACCCTTATCGACGTAGATTGATACAGTCGACTAATTAGGAATAAAAGACATTTGTCGATTGAAGTTTTATATAATTTGGCCCATAGTAGATTTCTAGGGACAGAATCAAAAGCCATCCTGAGATCCATAAAGGCTACATAGAGGCCCCTGTTTAACCCATTCATATATTTTTCTGCTAGGTGTCTAAGTACTATGCAATGAGCTAATGTAGATCTCATTTTGCAGAAGCCTGCTTGTTCCTGACCTATGATGGAATTTTCTACTATCCAAGATTGTAATTTCACTTTAAGATAACTCGCATAGACCTTACCAACGACTGAAAATTGTAAATTGCTTTGTTCCATATCAGACAGATCAGAAGCCAGGGTAGCCTACACAGCCTCATAAAATAAGCTAGAATCCAGTTAATCAGCTGTTTGAGGGGGAAAGGGGATTGAATCCAGCCCCTCTCCCCCCAACATAGCTGATCTGTGGGAATCTTGCATTTTTAGGGAACGGTGGTATACCATGTACATCCCTGGTTGTTAGATCATGGAGGATAAATGTACACATGGCACCCATTTGCACACATAGTGAGGGATATGCACTCAGAAGCTTACTTGTGCTGCATGTGTTTAGTCCATAGCTATATATATCTGAGTATATTTTACAGGAAAGTGCTTAATTAATTTTAATAAATGACAATTGTGACATTTGGTTTTGTTTCCCTATTCCCACCCACCCCCTTAAAGCATCAGCTCCGAGCCAATGTGTCGTATGCAGCCCTACCTAATGAGCACCGAGAGATGCTTCAGAGGAGGCTGGGAGATTTAGAGCACCAGCTTTTGAGCAAAGTGGCAGAACTGGAGAATGAGAAATATCTGCTTCACAATGAGACTTCCACACATCGGCAAAGGACAGAGGCAGCCTTAAATGCACTTCTTGAAAGAGTTTCTGAATTAGAAAGAGGTAATCATGACGGCCAGTTTGCATCCTCCTTCATATATTGCTGTGTGGATTTATTTATTTATTTATTGCTCCTTGTGGAATGAGAGCCTCATTGACTCAGCAGGGACTCAGATATCCTGCAACAGTCCAATTGATTTAAGGCTCAGTGATGCAGGAAATATCTTGTGCCATGGGAGTGGGACAAATGGGGATAGTACTTTTTTAAAAAAAATGCCAGCATAAAGTTATTATACAGCCACAAGAGTGACTGTATACGTTTTTTTGCATTCCACAATGTTAAATTGAAAATACCCACCCATGCCATTCTGAAGCTTCCCATAAGCTCATTTCAAAACAAAAGCTTACAAAACTTATAGTCCTGAACTCAGAAACGCTTGCCTAACAATCTTCTAAATTTTCATGGCGAAGCACTAAACAGTCAGAGAGAACTGAGAGTTCAAAATGTAAAAACAGACAAAAACCAGACCCCTTTTGGAATTTTCTCTGTCAGAGTTCTCCTAATCTGTTGAAATTCATTAAAAATCAGCCGTGTTCACAGAGTACCTGTAATCCTATTACTGACCTTGCCCCATACTCTGACCTTTATCTTCTGCAGTTTAAAAAATGCCTGGCTGATTTTAAATTCATTTAAAAAAATTAGCACTGAACTCAATGGTAAGGCCAGGCATGCTCAGTAAGAACCAGCTGTCAGTGTTCTAAAAGCCAGACTCACAGCTGCTTGGCTTGCCTAATCAGGGGGGCACACCAAACCTTTATTTTACTTGAAACAGTCATGGCTTCCCCCAAAGAATCCTGGGAAGTATAGTTTGTGAAGGGTGCTGAGAGGAGACTCCTATTCCCTTGACAGAGCTTCAGTGGCCACAGTGGTTTCCAGCCGCTCTGATTGAAGCTCTGTGAGGGGAACAAGGCATCCCCTAGCAACTCTCAGCACCCTTCACTAACTACACTTCCCAGGATTCTTTGGGAGAAGCCATGACTGTCTAACGTGAAATAAAGGCCGGGTGTGGATGTGGCCACGGACAGCTTTGGTTTAAATTTGGGTGGGAGGCTACATGTGCTGTAGAATAAGGTGGGGGAAATGCTGAAAAAGAATAATACTGTTCACAATGTTTTCCTTTTGTGAAGGAAAGGGACTTCCTCTCTGCCCAGTGCCCACATATCCAATTTCTCCCCTTCCCCTCCTTCACCCCCTCGTCCCCTCCCTGCCCCTCCCCCAGATCAGTTTCACCTATCCTAAGCATGATTACACAGGAGTAAATCCCACTGAACTCAAAAAGCATGCAAATGATCAAACCTGCCCTCCCCTCCTCCTCCCTCTTGCCCCTTTCCTCCCCCTTCCTTCACCCCTCCTCCATGGTCAGGTTTACCTATCCTAGGACTATGACCTGGGAGATGAGGGTTCGAATCCCCACACAGTCATGAACTCACTTGCTTATCTTGGGCCAGTCACTGCCTCTCAGGCTCAGAGGAAGGCAATGGTAAACCACCTCTGAATACTGCTTACCGTGAGGGTCACCATAAATTCATAGGGTTGCCATAAATCGACTGGAAGGCAGTCCATTTCATTTTCATGCATGATTGCACAGGAGTAAATCCCATTGAACTCAATGAGAATGCAAATGATCAGACCTGCCCTGCCCTCCTCCTTCCTCCCATCACCTCCCTTTTGCTCTTCCCTCCCCCTTCCTTCACTCCTCCCCCTCTCCCATAGTCAATTTTACCTATCCTAGCCATGATTGCACGGGAGTAAATCCCACTGAATTTAATAAACATGCAAATGATCAAACCTGCTTCCCCATCCCCTGTGGTCAGTTTCACCTATCCTAAGCATGAGTGCAGAGGAGTAAATCCCACTGAATTCAATCAGCATACAAATGATCGATCCATTCTCAGCAAACCTGCACAGGATCCCATTTCTTACCTCCCAGATTAAAAAGCAGAGAAATCCACTAATAGGCAAAAAACCTTATGGTTTAAGAATGTGCCTATAGCCAATAGATATTTCTATCAAACTTTAAAAAGCAGGGAAATTGGGCAGCTATAGTGAATGCACCAGACGAGCAGGAGACCTGACCTCCGCCCTACAAATTTGTAAGTCCAATCCACTATCTGTGTAGCTTAGAAGAATTTGGTAACATGTGCCTCTGAGCATATGGTGAGTTGTGGCAACACCTGCAATTAGCCCAAATGACAGAAACAAGACATGTGCTGATTTTGTTTTAGAATAGAGGAAGCAACAATATTAAAGCAGTTGATATCGTTCAGATAGTCACTTTAAATACGTTTGATTTACTTCGCAATTTTAGTAAAGTTTCCTATAGTAAATCATTTTCTTTTGCTTCTGTTTCTGTGAATATGTGAAGTACAGGAACACTTTGTAACACTACAAAAAAGTTCAAAAAACAATTGTGGAATAATGGCACTGACTGTTCTGCAGAATAGTTTCCAATGGACATGAGGAGTGTCTCAGTTTGCAGAAGATCAAACATATTCTAGCAAAATTCTAAGTGTGCTCTGTGTTTTTAATTGGCCATTCCCTCCTTGCCTTAAGTGGACTAGTTTAAGCATAGCAGGCTGAAAACATACATCTTGGGCAGGCCAGGTTTGTTTTTTCCAACAGCTAGAGTAATTGCTTCAGTAGCAACATACTGTAATCAGTCTGATTTTACATCTAACTGCAGTTTCAGATTCAACTGTTAATGCGCCCAAAATAGAAATAGAACATAACCTCCAGTTTGAAACACAAAAGGCTGTCTTCATCGACATATGACATTGCCTAGAGAGCTCCAGCTATGAGGCAGTATATAAATGCAATAAATAAATAAACTGACCAATAAAAAGGCTTTGAAATTTATTAAAATAGATTTGACACAGATTTCTAGGATGAATAATGAGAGAAATATAATTTTCTAAGTTAGGTTCTCTGTAGAAACAGTGGGCTCATCTAGACGACTGTAAAATGTGTGACACACCCGCTATGTGTGTTCATTATTTTTCGGTCGTCCAAATGACGTCTCGCGCTGTTACGCATTTTTGCGGGTTAAATCCGCTCCTTGCAATACCGGCAAAAATGCGATTTGCTGTTTAAAATCGGGAATCATCAGCTGTGCCTCCAGGAGTTAGGATGCAATACCGTGG
The DNA here is from genome assembly GCF_030035675.1 of Rhineura floridana. Lineage (NCBI taxonomy): Eukaryota > Metazoa > Chordata > Lepidosauria > Squamata > Rhineuridae > Rhineura > Rhineura floridana. Next base: position 16,649,316 of record NC_084496.1, read on the forward strand.
ACTTTACAGCTGATGGGCGGTTCTTGGGTGTTTCCCCTTGCCCCTTCTCCTCATTCCAGACAATCACGTATCTGCACTTTTGTGCATGTGCGAGAATAAGCCTGGGAAAATTGAACCAATCATCGCAATGGTGGGGTGTTGGGGGGGGGTGCAACTACTGCGCAGATGCATTTAATTTTTTGCCAGCTTGCAAACTGGGCGGCTGCTGTGGGTGAGATCTGCCATGCACAGCAAGCAAGAAAGGGGGGGTCGGTTTCAGCCTGCCTCCCAAAAGCTTTGTCAATTTCATTCTACTTGCTGGGGTTTTTGCTTCAAATCAGAAAAGCATACATTCCTTTAAGTGTAATATCGCAAATACAAAGAAGAAAAGGTTTGCTGGTCGGTTTCAAGCCTGCTCCGGAAAGCTTTTTATTCTCCGTGGGAAGGAAAGGGAGAAGGAGGAGTGGGGGTGACACGTTTCTTGCTTTTTTGGAGAAATAAGTGCAATTGCCAGTGTGTGTATCTCCTTAAATATCAATAAAGGCAGAAAATCATACATTCGTTTAAGTGTAATATCGCAAATACCAGCAGCCTTTCCTTCCAAGGCGAGAACTCCTTTACAGCCATATTGAGCTTCCTTGCAAAGGGGGAGAGGAGCATACATAATTTTTTTGCTGACCAATTGGTTGATAGGGGGAGGTTTTAGAGGCGGAGCTTGGAAAAAGCTAAAAGAATGTAGGGGTCTTACTGCTGCGTGTGCGGGTGCAAACTAGCGTTTTTTTTAATTGGGAAAGAGCAAACTAAAAGGCAAAGTGAGGACTATCAGATGACAAACCGAATATGGAAACCGTGGATTATCCCACTCCGTTTGGATAAGCCCAGTAGCAACACAGAAAAGCAAAGTAAGAACAACATCAACAAACATACAAAAATGCAATTCTCCATCTTTGGAGACGGCAGGTGTTGCCACCACTCACCATATACTCAGAGGCACATGTTACCAAATTCTTCCAAGCTACATAGGAAGTGAATTGGACTGTGAAAGACCAACCCAAATTGTGTTTGCATTTTTACAAATTTATAGAGCAGTACAGAGAGGAAAGTCTCCTCTCAGAAAGAAGGTCAGGTCTCCTGCTCCCCTGGTGTATTCACTATAGCTGCTTAATTTCCCTGCTTTTAAGTTTGATAGAAATATCTGTTGGCTATAGGTACATTCTTAAACTGCAAGATTTTTTTGCCTATTAGTGAATTTATTTATTTATTAAATTTATATCCTGCCCTTCCTTCCAGAAGGAGGCCAGGGTGACAAAAGAACAAATGACAAAACAACAAAGACATTTGAAACGTCTTAAAAATAAAGCATCTTAACAACAGTTCCAGTACAGATGCAGCCTGAGATAAAGGTATCTACTTAAAATTCTTGTTGAAAGAGGAAGCTCTTCAGTTGGCACCAAAAAGACAACAGAGACTGTGCCTGACTAATATTTAGAGAAGGGAATTCCAAAGGGTAGATGCCACCACACTGAAGTCCTGATTCCTATGTTGTGCATAATGGACCTTGTGATGAGATGGTATCTGCAGGCAGTCTTTGTCAAGACCCCTCCTGTGGTCACCACCCTGTCACGGACCCACCTCAGGGTCCTGGTCTCTTAACTGTTCTCTCACTGGCCCTAGCACCAATCTCTCAAGATCCCACTGCTAGGCACCACCACCGGTCACTCTCTGTAAACAATATTGCCTTGAGACTGTGCCTTAATCTCCTCCTGACCTATTGCTACGTTGTGTCTGGGTGCACTTGCAGGCCACAACCCCCAGGTATCTTTGTGCCTATAAAGATTACAACCCTGGGTTGTTTTGGATACCTGCTGATGTTACACTATCTCTTCACCGCTGCCACCATTGATACTGTTTCCCCACCTTGGTATGTGTCCTGCCCACCCTTCTGGTCTGTGAAACTCAACCAAGGATCAGGTGTTTTGGTAAACCAAGAACTATTTATTTACACAGGGAATAACAAGATTACTTAAAGGTTCAGTCAACAAGCGTGTGGTTTCATAAGATGCGTTACTCTTTATATTTCTTAATCATAGATAACCTGCTTCACTACCCGCCTAAATCCAATCCACCCAACAACCCTCTCTAAAAACCCCTCTCAAACTCCAACCCAGAACAACTGTCATCCTCTCATTTATGCTTTCAGACACCCAGATGCTCAGCCAATCACACAAAGGCCCACACCATAGCAGGGGCCCCACTGCTGACCCCCAGAGCCCTCTGGCACTTCTCCTCCTCCTTGCTGTTCACCTGCTGCCTCCAAGCCTGTAAGCCATGACAAGAGAGCAAGGAAAAAAACAGCAGCTGCCACTTGCCTGGCCCTCTTCTTCTGGGCAGTGGTATGGATTGAGCCCAGAAGGAGAGGGGAAGCCAATAGTTAATGGTGACAATAGCAAGATGTGTGTGTGTGGGGGGGGCAGAGAAGAGCACTCACTGAGGGTATATTTTCCAAGGTCTCCTCCACCCAAATTAGGAGCTGACACTTGCAGAAGATTAACCATCTCCAAATACTAAATTTTTTGAGGGTTTAAAAAAATATTTTTATTTATTTATTTATTACATTTCTATCCTGCTTTTCTTTTTCATGATTGAAACCCAGGCGGTCTCCCATCCAGGCACTGACCAGAACTGACGCTGCTTAGCTTCAGCAGGGAGCTGGCCACATGTGCCCACAGACCGTAGCCTGGGACTATTATTTATTTATTTAAATTTGATTTCATACCCATACTTTTCCATAAAGTTTCACAATGGATTGCAACAACAACAAAATACAACTATAAAACAAATAAAACTGTTAACAACCATAAAGCAATAAAAATGTGAAAAAAATTAAAAACTTCAATATATAAAACAATTAAAAACTATTTTCAATATAAAAACAATGCAAATGTTTAAAAACAATTCCATGTTTAAAAACAATTCCATGTATAAAAACAGTTTAAAAAGTTCCAATGCAGAGTAGGATAATTAAGATCTCCACTTAAAAGGCTTATTGAAAGAGGAAGGTCTTTGGTAGGTGCTGAAAAAACAGAGATCTGATCTGTAATGGGAGGGATTTCCAAAGGGTAGGTGCCATCATAAGATCCAGTTCTTTTATTGTACCAGATCGACCTCTTGATAAGATGGTATCTGCAGGAGGCCCTCTGCAGATAACTAAACAAACAAACAAAATCAAGTTAAAAGATACAGTCATTCAAATGCAAATATTTGTAATAATGCACAAGAATCTGAGCAAATCCACCCAAGGTAGCACAGATCATGAAAAGTTAAATGTGCAATTAATAGCTTTTATCAAATGCAGGTCAACTCCCAAATCTTCCTCAGTGGATCACAGCTGCCAGAGATTCATGAATCATAACTACGATGTGTCCCTTTTTAGTTCAGTCCTTTGTTCCTTTGCATATAGCAATGAGAGCTGGTGTCAACTCCTACTGCTTCTATTTTCTAAAAGGGTACAACTGATGGAGAATATGAAGCATCTGTTGCTGTGGGAGTAGGAAAGTTGCTGAATTACACTGAATTCTTCATCAAGTGGGTGGAAGAGTTCTGCCTATAGAAGAGTTCTGTGTAGCTCTGTGTAGTGCTGATGTTCCTATGAGTTTGCCCAGGGAAAGATATCCCACTCTCCATAAACATGCAAAATAGCTAATAATCCTGTTATTTCTCTTTTTCCTCTCCCCATTAGGTCATGCAAATAAATGAACACAGATCCTAATAATAACCACTGGCATTTAAGTAGTGCTTTCACATTCCAAGCACTTCAGCTATATTTTATCAGTGGTCCTACCACTACCTTGTGAAGTAGGTCAATATTGTTATTCACTTTATAGAAGTGGTGGGAGAAGGGCTGAGGTTGAGAGATGGTGGCTTGTCCAAGGCCTCTTATCAACACAGGAATCTGCCTTATACTGAGTCAGACCATTGAGCTGTCTAGGTCAGTATTGTCTGCACTGTCTGGCAGCACTTACCTAGGATTTCAGGCTGGGGTTGCTCCCAGCACTACCAGGAGGTGCCAAGGATTGAACTTGAGACCTTCTGCATGCAAAGCAGATTCTCTACTGCTCAGCTATAGCCCTTCCCCATACTAGGAACATAGGAAGTTGCCTTATACTGAGTCAGGCCATTCGTCTGTCTGGCTCAATATTGTCTACACTGACTGCCAGCAGCTCTCCAGGGTTGCAGACAGGGCTCTCTCCCAGTCCTACCTAGAGGTGCTGGGTATAGGACCTGGGACCTTCTGCATGCAAAGCAGACACTCTACTACTGAGGTATGGCCTTTCCAGTCACTTAATGAGGTACAATTTGACTCAGAGACTTGCTGGTTTAGAGCATCCATTTTTGAATCACAGAACCATAGAGCTGGAAGTAACGTGAGAGGTCATCTAGCCCCACCTGCTGCTCATTCAATGCAGGATCTGCAATGCAGGATGCAATGATAGTATCTCTGCCAGGTGGTTGTCCATCCTCTCCTTACATGCCTGCAGAGAAGGAGAGCCCATCACCTTCCGCTGTCGAAAAGCTCTTACTGTTAGGAAGTATATCCTAACATCTAAGCCAAAATATAAGCCAAAATCTGCTTCCCTGAAATTTACATCCATTGTTCTGCCCCTCTAGAGCAACATAAAATAAGAGACACATTCAGCTACAAAGAGTAGTTAACCTAAATCAGTCATGTCTATTAACTTTGATAGGTCTACTTTTAGTAGGACTAGCACAGAATATCACTCGCTGTCTGGTCCATCTTCTGCATATTCTACACTCTGGCTTTTGCTACTTGAGAGAGATATTTTTAGGACCCTCTCAAGTTGTGAATGCGGTTTGTTTTAACTGTTTTTAATAATGTATTTTATATTGTGACCCATTCTGGGACCCACTCGTGAAGGGAGGGTAATAAATTTAGTAGTAGTAGTAATGACAAATCTGTCAATTCTGGTTCTTTCAGTTTCTCATTTTCCCATTCTTAAATTCAGTTCTCTACCTTTCTACAGCAATTCATCAGCATTTTAGTGCAAAAACACATTTTTGTATGCAGTTTCGACTAATAGACACTTTTGCAAGTAATTTCCCCTACTGTAATTGCATTTTTGTAAGTTATTTTTATGAATTTATGCATTTTTACACACATTCCCCTATTATCTGCATTTTTGTACATAATGGTTGATTGGAGAACTGCATTGCAAAATATGGAGAAATGCAATTATCAAAGCATAGCTGTGTTTTGGTTCACATTCTGGTTTGAAAAGTGTGAATTAAAATGCAAACAACATCCACTTTCTTCCCCTAACTTTTTAGATATTTGAAGACTACTTGCATCAGTCTTTAGATTAAATGTCTTCCTACAGTCTCTCTAGGATGATGCAGAGCAGGGATGAGGTGACTGCAATCCTGCATGATCTGTTTTGGATCAATGAACCCCTGTGGTCCCCCAGAATGTTTTACATTTACAAAGCAAGTGTGCATGCATGTATATTCAGGGTCTCTGATCCGTAAAGGTATTACATGTTTGTGTTAAGTGATCCTGAGTATGCACTCTTGCTTAAGAATATAAGAAGTATCTCTTGCTCGATCAGACCAAAGTCTTCCTAGTCCAGTAGTCCAGTTTCCACTGGAAACTGGTTGGTTATACACTGATGGAATACAATATATTTTCTCCCCATTCTTATCTAGGGAACATAAGAAGAACCCTGTTGGATGAGAGTTACAGTCTGTCATGTCTAATAGCAGTGGTGGCTTGTACCTATTGGAACTAGCAGAGAGAGAGAATACATTTAAAGCACTATAATACAACTTTAATAGTCATGGATTCCCCCAAAGTATCCTGGGAACTGTAGTTTGTTAAGGATGCTGAGAGTTGTTAGGAGACCCCTCTTCTCCTCACAGAGCTAGAGTTGGCAGAGTGGTTTAACAGTAATTCCCTCTTTCCAGAAAACTCTGGGAATTATAGCTCTGTGAGGGGACGAGGGGTCTCCTTACAACTTTCAGCACCCCTTAACAAACTACAGTTTTGGGGGAAGCCATGTCTGTTTAAAGTAGTCTGATACTGCTTGAAATGTATACTGCAGATGGGCGAAAGACATTTCATATCTGTATAGTCTTCTAGAAAACTTTTTCTTTGTTGCCTTTGAGCTAGCCATGAAATGAGACCAATTCCCCACCCTGCTTTTAATTAATTGTTAAATGTCACTTTTGTTGCTTGCCCCAAGGTCTGTGGAGTCATGTCCTGTCTCAAATGTGCAACCTTTACTGTGGATTACTCATGGAGCCACTGGGAGACACTCTTAATCCTAATCACTTAATCAGATCTTTAGATTTAATTACTGGGAAACTGCACGCTTGGTTAGACTTTGTGCATTTAATTTTCAAGCGCACATGGCAAGGGAGATACAGCATGAAAACTGTCTGCATAATCATTTTTTTAACTGAGTAAGGGAGCATGAATTGTTTAAATATCGATTCTTAAACAATATTTATAGGATTAGCAAGTCTGGATTATGATTTGTTGAGACAAATTAATGATTGCACCTTCAAACTGTGCAAACGCAAGCATTTTGTGAAGGGTAAACCACAGCCTTAACGGCCAGCATGTACATATCTGGGCATGCTATTATTCTTGTGGGAAAGGGTGAAAAGTACAGACGTTTCTTAAAATAATTTTTTAGACCACATAAACATCTCTTGTTGTGTTGAATGAAGGGGGGGGCGGAATCTCATTTTTGAGTTAATTCCTCTGCCATAACAAGCTAGTTATGAGGATGTTGCTGAGATACAACTAGTGATACGAAGAGAGAGGGCTCTTGTGCTCATGTTCGCTTGTGGGATTTCCTTAGGCATCTGATGACCATTGTGGGAACAGAACTCTGGACTAGATGGACCTTTAGGGTGATCCACCATAGCTCCTCTTATGTTCGTAAGTATAGGACTCAGTTTTGGGTATGGAACAGATCTTCTGTCCCAAAGATGCTGTTGAAGTGAGGCTCTTTGGACTGAATGAAGTTTGCTTATGAGCTGAAATTAGATGTGACATACCCGTTTGGTTTAATCTGGGACTATCTCAAATTTGGTCCCTGGATATGGTCTGAAGGCACATGAGACCACCTTGCTGAAGGCAGATCTGGGTCTGGCCACAAGGATGACCCCCTGGGAACTAAATGTACTTTGTGTTCCTTGACATATATAAAATGTAAGAAAATGAATAAAATAAAAATGGATTTATTTTTATGTATTTATTTTTATTCTCCTTAATTACAATAGCATCTAAGCAGTGTACAATAAGTTTAACAAATACAATAGAGATAAAAGCAATTAAAACTAACTATAAAATCAGAAATGACTTAAAATGCCTGCTGAAGTAACAATGTCTTCACTAAGCCTTATACATAAAGGACCTCTGTGTGTGTGTGTGCATGCATGGGCATAAAGTCCAATTTTAAGAGTGAAAAGGGCATGCTCCAGGATAGGCCAAGGTTTTGGATTGTAACATAAGAAGAGCCTGCTGGATCAGGCTAATGGCCCATCTAGTTCAGCATTTGTTTCTTGCCAGCACATTTTTTGAGCAACCAAAAAGATGACTGTACACATGGACATCACCAGATGGTCAGTATAGGAATCAAATTGATTATATAATTGGAAACAGGAGGAGTTCCATACTTTCTGCAAAAACAAGACCAGGAGCAGACTGCGGTACAGATCATGAACTGGTCGTATCGAAAATCAGAATAAAACTAAAGAAGAACAACAAAGTAATCATAATGCCAAAATACAATTTAAATAACATTCCAGAAGAATATAAAGAACAGATTTGAGGATTTAAACTTAGTTGACAGAGAACCAGAAGAACTATGGACTGAAGTCAGAGACATTATCAGGGAAGAATGCAAAAAGACAATACTTCTAGTTAAAAAGAGAGAAAGACCTCAATGGATGAAGGAAGAAACTCTTAAAATGGTTAAAGAGAGAAGGAAAGCAAAAGCAAAAGGAGATAGAAACACGGTTAGAACCCTAAATGCAACTATACAATGACTAGTACGTAGGGACAAAGAAAACTATTACAATAGTTATTGTATAGAAATAGAAGAGGACAACAAAATGGGAAGAACAAGAGCCCTATTCCAAAAGATTGGAGAAATGAAAGGGAAATTTAAACCAAGAGTAGGAATGTTGAATAATCAACAAGGGAACACACTGACTGACCGAGATGAAATAAAAGGAAGACGGAAGCAATACACTGAAGAACTCTATAAAAGAGATGCAAGGATGACAGATTCATTCACGGAGGAACCATATGATCAAGAACCAGAAATTTTAGAATGTGAGGTGAAAGGTGCTCTTAAAATACTTGGAAGAAACAAATCACCAGGAACATCTGGCATACCAATAGAGTTGCTACAAGCTACTGAGACTGAATCTGTCCAAATTTTTGCAAAAACTTGTCAACAAATATGGAAAACTAAACAATGGCCCACAGACTGGAAGCGTTCAATATATATCCCAATTCCAAAGAAAGAGGATCCCAGAGAATGCAGTAGTTATTGAACTATTGCCTTAATATCCCATGCATGTAAAGTAATGCTCAAGATTCTACAACAAAGGCTCTTACCATATATGGAGCGAGAAATGCCAGATGTCCAAGCTGGATTTAGATAGGGAAGAGGCACCAGAGATCATATCGCAACCATACATGGAACGGAGCAAGGAATTTCGGAAGAAAATCACCCTGTGCTTTATAGATTACAGCAAAGCCTTTGACTGTGTAGATCATGAAAAACTATGGAATGCTTTAAAAGAAATGGGGGTGCCACAACTGATTGTCCTGATGCGCAACCTATAGTCTGCACACGAGGCTACTGTAAGGACAGAATATGGAGAAACCAATTGGTTCCCAATAGAAAAGGGTGTGAGACAGGGGTGTATTTTATCACCCTATTTGTTTAATCTATACGCAGAAGATATCATATGGACAGCGGGATTGGACCAAGATGCAGGAGGTATGAAAATTGGAGGGAGAAACATCAATAATTTAAGATAGGCAGATGATACCATACTACTAGCAGAAACCAGTAATGATTTGAAACGAATGCTGATGAAAGTTAAAGAAGAAAGCACAAAAGCAGGACTACAGCTGAACGTCAAGAAGACTAAAGTAATGACAACAGAAGATTTATGTAAGTTGACAATGAGGACGTTGCACTTTTCAAGGATTATCAATACCTCGGCACAGTCATTAACCAAAATGGAGACAGTTGTCAAGAAATCAGAAGAAGGCTAGGATTGGTGAGCGCAGCTATGAGAGAACTAGAAAAAGTCCTCAAATGCAAAGATGTATAACTGAACAGCAAAGTCAGGATCATTCAGACCATGGTATTTCCGATCTCTATGTATGGATGTGAAAGTTGGACAGTGAAAAACGTGGATAAGAGAAAAATCAACTCATTTGAAATGTGGTGTTGGAGGTGTGATTTGCGGATACCTTGGACTGCAAAAAAGACAAATAATTGGGTGTTAGAACAAATAAAACCAGAACTGTCACTAGAAGCTAAAATGATGAAGCTGAGGCTATCATACTTTGGACACATCATGAGAAGACATGATTCACTAGAAAAGACCATAATGCTGGGAAAAACAGAAGGGAGTAGAAAAAGAGGAAGGCCATACGAGATGGATTGATTCCATAAAGGAAGCCACAGACCTAAACTTATAAGATCTGAACAGGGTGGTTCATGACAGATGCTCTTGAAGGTCACTGGTTCATAGGGTCGCCATAAGTCATAATCGACTTGAAGGCACATAACAAGTTCAGCATCCTGTTCTCACAGTGGCTAACCAGATGCCCGTAAGAAACTGCAAGCAAGACCTGAGCACTCTCCCTTCTTCTGGTTTCCAGCAACTGGTATTCAGAAGCATAATGCCTCCAACTATGGAGGCAGAGCATAGCCATCATAGCCTTGCTCGCTGCCGTGCGCCCCGCTGCCATGGCCACAATGCCGTGGCTGGTGCTGGCTGTGGCTCTGGGGGCACTGGCCACTTTCTTCGCCTTCATGGATGGCTGGTACCTGTTGCGACTGCCCCTGCCGCTGCTGTACACCCGCTGGGCACTGCCCCCCATCCGGCACCTGCTGGAGGAGCAGAGCTTCCCAAGTTGGGTCCTGCCGGGAGACTTGGACTGCCTGCTGCCCATGAACAATGCCCGGTACCCACAGGAGGCCGACCTGGCACGGGCTGTCCACCTGACCCGCAGTGGGCTCTTCTGCGCCGTCCTGGCCACCGCCTCCTGCCTCTCCCTCTGCTCCCTCTGCTGCCTCCACCTGCTTGAGCGCTTTGCCATCCACACGCGGCTCCTGGGCTGGGACCGACATGCCTTCCTCCTTGAGCAGCGCTTTGTTCACGCCCGCGACGGCTTCATCTGCGCCATCCTCCATGTTTGGCAGTATGTTGCTGGTGCAAGCTCCATGGAACCTGTCGAGTGCCTCTACTGCAGGAAAGTGGAGTCTCCGGATCTTCCAGAAGAGGTCCTACTCTGGTTGAAGTACAATGAGGTCAGCACCCAAAGGTTGGGGGCAGAGAGTGATTTCCAGGAAGATAACAAAGATGAGTAATGGGATTTCTCAAGCCTACCCCATACTTTATCCATCTATGCTGGACCACTCCTGCACTTCAGCAGAATCACTGAGATCAGCTGTTTAGGAAAAGGAAATAGATAACACAGAAAATGCAGTTACTTGTACCACGGATAAAGCCACCATTAAGAGCTACTATGTGTATTGTTATTTAACTTTTGCAGATTGTATTTTGTATTGTTTTATTGATGCATTTTTATATTGTATTTTATATTTGTGTTTTTTGTAAGCCGCCTTGAGGGCCTTTGCCCAAAAGGCGGGGTATAAATAAACTTAAATAAATAAATAATCATGGATAGTAGCCATTGATAGCCATATTCTCCATGAATCTGTCTAATTTTTTAAAGCCATCCAAGCTGGTGGCCATCACAGCCTCCTATGGGAGTGAATTCATAGCTTAACTTTATTTTGACTGTCCTAAATCTTCCAACATTCAGCTCGATTGGATGCCCATGAGTTCTTGTACTATGAGAGAGGGGAAAAAGCTTTTCTCTTTCCACTTTCTCCATGCCATGCATAATTTTATACACTTAGAATCATAGAATCATAGAGTTGGAAGGGGCCTTGTAGGCCATCGAGTCCAACCCCCTGCTCAGCAGGAAATCCACAGCTACAGCATCTCCCGCAGACAGCCGTCTAGCCTCTGCTTGAAGACATCCAGCGAAGGGGATCCCACCAACTCCCTAGGCAGTCGGTTTCATTGCCGAACCGCCCTTACTGTCAAGAAGCTCCTTCTAATATCCAATCTGAATCTACGCTCCTGCAACTTAAAACCATTAGACCTAGTCCTACCCTCTGGGGCAGCAGTGAACAAATCTGTACCCTTCTCTATGTGACAGCCCTTCAGGTACTTAAAGAGTGCAATCATGTTACCCCTCAGCCTTCTCTTCACCAGACTGAACATGCCAAGTTCCTTCAACCTTTCCTCATAAGACTTGTTCTCCATACCGGCTATCATCCTCGTCACCCTCTTCTGAACCCGCTCTAACTTGTCTATATCTTTCTTAAAATGAGGCACCCAGAACTGAACGCAGTATTCCAGATGAGGCCTGACCAATGCAGAATATAGTGGGACTATTACTTCCCTTGACCTGGAAACTATAGCTCTGTTTATGCAGCCCCAAACCGCATTTGCCTTTTTTGCCGCAGCATCACTCTGCTGGGTCATGTTCAACTTGCGATCCACTACAATTCCAAGGTCCTTCTCACACGCACTACTGCTAAGCCAGGTATTTCCCATCCTGTACCCGTGCATTTTGTTTTTGTGGCCTAAATGCACAATCCTGCATTTGTCATTATTGAATGTCATTTTATTAATTTCAGCCCAATTTTCTAGTCTATCCAGGTCCCTTTGGATTTTATTCCTGTCTTCCATTGTGTTAGCTATCCCTCCCAGTTTCGTATCATCCGCAAACTTCATAAGGCTTCCCTCCACCCCATCATCTAAGTCATTGATAAAAATGTTGAAGAGTATCGGCCCCAGGACAGAACCCTGTGGCACTCCACTCGAAACCTCCTTCCAGTCCGAAGCAGAGCCACCCACGACCACTCTTTGAGTACGGTTTTCCAACCAGTTGTGAATCCACCTGACAGTATTTCCATGTAGTCCGCATTTGACGAGTTTGCTAATCAAAAGGTTGTGGGGGACTTGTCAAACGCTTTGCTGAAATCTAGATAGATGACATCTACAGCATTTCCACCATCTACTAAGCTAGTGACCCGATCAAAAAAAGAGATGAGATTAGTTTGACAGGATTTTTTCTTGACAAACCCATGCTGGCTCCTTCTAATCACAGCATTGTCATCTAGATAGTTGCCAATGGACTCTTTTATTATCCGTTCTAATATCTTTCCCCGTATTGAAGTCAGACTGACCGGCCTGTAATTCCCTGGATCTTCTTTTTTACCCTTTTTAAAGAGCGGGACGACGTTTGCCCATCTCCAATCCTCCGGCACCTCTCCCGTTCTCCAGGATTTCTCAAAGATGATGGCAAGAGGTTCCGAGAGTACATCCGCAAGTTCCTTCAATACTCTGGGATGCAGTTCATCAGGCCCTGGAGATTTGAACTCATTTAGGTTAACTAGGTATTTCCTGACTATCTCCTTATCTCGAACTGCAGTCCCGACCCCTTACTGAGATTGCTACCGATGCAAGGTTGCACACTGTTTCCTTTTTGGGAGAAAACGGAGGCAAAATAGGTGTTGAGCAGTTCTGCTTTTTCCTCGTTATCTGTCAACATTTTGCCATCCTCATTGAGCAGCAGTCCCACCATTTCCTTGGTCTTTCTCTTGCTTCAAACATATCTGAAAAACCCCTTTTTGTTGTTCCTCGCTTCCCTCGCCAGCCTCAGCTCATTCTGGGTTTTAGCTTTCCTTACACTATTCCTGCAAGCCCGAGCCGCACGTCGGTACTCTTCCTTGGTGATGCGTCCTTCCTTCCATTCTTTATACATGCTCTTTTTTACTTTTACCTCCTCCACCTGTCTTCCGTGTAGCCACATTGGCTTTTTCCGATGTCTTCCATTTTTCTTCCTCTTTGGAATTGTTTGCGATTGCGCTTTTTGTAATATGTTCTTCATGAACTCCCACGCTTCTTGGGCTCCTTTTTTCTTTAGTCTATCTAGCCACAGGATCCTACCCATCATTTCCCTGAGCTTGCTAAAATCAGCTTTCCTGAAATCCAAGGTCCATGTTTGACTATATTCTTCTTTGGCTTTCCCCAGAATCCCGAATTCCAGCATTACGTGGTCACTTTCCCCCAAGGTACCGACCGCTTTAATTCCCGTGACCAATTCGTCCGTGTTAGTTAAGATCAGGTCCAGGATTGCAGATCCCCTTGTTCCTTCTTCTACTTTTTGAAAGAGGAAATTATCAGCAAGGCCCATCAGGAATTTGTTGGAGGCTTTGTGCTTCGCAGAGTTTGTCTCCCAGCAGATATCCGGGTAGTTGAAGTCCCCCATCACTACTACTTCTTGCCTCCTTGAGATTTCAGAGATTTGTTTGAGAAAGGCCTTGTCTACCACCTCTTCTTGGCCAGGGGGTCTGTAGTAGACACCTACTACCATGTCGGTTTTATTTTTCTCCATTTATTTTTACCCAAATGGTCTCTATCGGACCCCTTTGTTCACTCTCTTGGATTTCCATAGAGGTGTATTTGTCTTTGATGTATAACGCTACTCCCCCTCCTTTTCTGTTGCTTCTATTCTTTCTGTAGAGTTTATATCCTTGAATGGCTATATTCCAATCATGGGAGTCATCCCACCAAGTTTCTGTTATCCCTATGAAGTCATATTTGCCTTGATGCACTAAGACTTCAAGCTCCCCTTGCTTGTTTCCCAAGCTCCGCGCGTTGGTATATAGACAGCAGAAGTCTCTTTTGTCCCGATTGGATTCCTCCGTTAATATACCGTGAGCTTTGCCGTGCATCCCTTTCTCTCTCCCAGTGTCTCCTGTACCCTTCAAATGGCTGCGTTTACAACCCACTGTCTTTGGATCGGTCTTTAAGCTATCATCTCCATCCCCCAGAGGCTTTAGTTTAAAGCCCTCTTGATGAGTTTGGCCATACTTCTGCCCAAGAGATTCTTTCCAGTCCTCGTGAGGTGCAGCCCATCTCTTGCCAACAGTCCCCCCTCCAAGAAGCTTAGACCATGGTCCCAGAATCCAAACCTCTCCCGTTGACACCATCTGCGTAACCAGTCGTTGACCTGCAGTATCTTCCTTTCCCTTTGTAGTCCTCTATCCTTCACGGGAAGAATTGACGAGAAGACCACCTGCGCCCCCAAATGCTTGACCTTCCTACCCAGAGCCTCATAGTCCAAGGTGATCTGTTCCAAGGTGTTTCTGGCCGTGTCGTTCGTGCCCACATGGATGAGGAGAAAGGGGTACCTATCTTGGTTCCCAATGAGCCTCGGCAGGTTGTCAGCGACGTCCCGGATGTGCGCCCCAGGGAGACAACAGACCTCTCAATTCATTTTGTCCGGCTGGCATACCAGTGCCTCTACCTCCCTGAGCAATGAGTCTCCAACCATCAGCATCCTCCTCTTTTTGCCGCGAGCAGTGGTTGCATCAGCTTCCTTCTTCTGAAGTGTGGAGTCTTCCTTTGCAGTCAGTGTCTCTTGATGCAGGTGAGTTTGTTGAGGCTCTTCAGAGGTGCTGTCTGCTGAGAGACACTGAAAGCAATTTGTTAGTTGCATCAGTTCTGAATCCCTCCTGTTTTTCCTTGCTCTTACAGTGACAGTCCTCCACGGAGATTTGTAGCTGTTGCAGTCCTCTTCTTCCTTGTCACTTTCTTCCTGTACTTTTTGTCACCCCCTTAATTCCTCTTGTGTTCTATCGAGGAAGTCCTCATCTTCTCTGATAAGTCGCAGGGTGTCTATGCGTTGCTGCAGCCCCCTAACCTTTTCTTCTAGGAGCGCCACCAATCTGCACTTGCTGCAAGTGTAATCACGTCTGGTTTCCATTAAGAAGATGAAGATAGCGCACACGTTGCAGGTGACAACTGCTTGATCCCCCTTCATTTTATGTTTGTTGTTTCCTATTTCGGTTGTCAGTGGCAGTCTTGATGTTTCTGTTGTCAGGGCCAGGAAGTAGTTGAATGGATTGTAGTTTGGTTTTTTTTTTTTTTTCATTTAAATTTGCGCCGCCGAGCCTGATGGGAAAGAAAGTATGCAGATGAGCTGCTTACCTCACCAGAGCTCCTCCTCCTCTCTTGGTCAGTTGCCTCCCAAGTCTCTCAGGTCTTTCAGGGTCAGGAATCCCGAGTCCCTTCTCCCTCGCAGAGAGCACCATCATTTCATCTCTTCCTTGCCTTTCTCTAAACTAAAAAGCCCCAAATGCTGCAACTTTCCCTTATAGTGTTCCTAAATTGTATAAAAGTTGTACTTAGTTGTAAAACATAAATGTTTTAATTGTTACGGGAACCTTTTAGCATGCATGCTTGTTCAGGAAATGCATGCATTTCAAAATGGGAAATTGGATTCAGATCCATTCTTTTCTTCTCCTTTTGTTCTTGGTGACTTAAACCACTTGGTAATTTTAACCCACCTATGCTCCCTGATAACATAGGTAGCTGACTTCGTACCTCAGTTGGACCATTTGTTTACTTCAGTGGTAGCTGATGGCTCCATGTCAATGGGGCAGTGGAATCTGCTCTGGGTTTTAGTCCACGCTTGCACAGCTCCTTGAAAGTTCGGACTAAAACCCAGAGTGGATTCCACTGGCACACTGACATGGAGCCACCAGCAGCCACTATCTAGCCTAGTATTGTCTACTGCAACAGGCAGTGGCTTCCCAGAATATAGGACAGAGATCTTCCCCACCATCTTCTGCCTGATCTAGTTAAGAAATACCTGGGACCTTCAGCAAGCAAGACGTGCTCTTTCACTGAGCTGTGGATCTTCTCCCGCTGGGCCTCCTCCCATAGCTCACTTCCCCACAGTCTCATTCTGAAATTGCTTCCCCTCACCTGAGCTTAGCTGAATCCTGGACGAGAGCCCAGTGTGTATAAGAACATAGAAAGCAGCTTCATACTGAGTCAGACCAATTTGGTCCCTCTGGCTCAGTGCTGTCTACACTGACTGGCAGTGGCTATCCAGGGTTTCACACAGGGGACATTCCTAGGCCTACCTGGAGATGCTGGGGATTGAAGCAGGGACCTTCTGCATGCAAAACAGATGTCCTGCCATTGAGCTACAGTCCTTCCCTGTGTGTGTGTGTGAGAGAGAGAGAGGGGGGGGGAGAGAGAGAGAGAGAGGGAGAGAGAGAGGTGGTGGCGGCAAATGCTTGGAGGTAAGCCAGGGAAAGAGAGTGGGTTTGTCTCCTTTGGTTCTCTAAACTAGTTTCCTCTGACTCTATATTATATCATGTCATTAATATCCCACCTTTGCTACAAAAAACTCAAGGCATCATATGTGATTATTTTCCACCTATCCCATTTATCTGCATAACAATCTTGTGACGTAGGTTAGGCTGAGAGATGGTGGCTGGCCCAAAGTCACACAATGAGCTTCTTAGCTAAGTACGGATTTAAATTCCCACATAATCCAACTCTTTAGCTCAGCAGTGGGGAATCTGTGGACCTCCAGACGTTGGTGGACACCAACGCCCATCATCCCTGACCAGGCCATGCTAGCTGGGACTGATGGCAGATGGTGTCCAACAACATCTGGAGGGCTATGGGTTTCCCACCCCAGCTTTTAACCACTAAATTACACTGACCGTTATGTATGATTAGGACAGGACTGGATTTAAACAAACAGGTTGGTTGCTGGGGTATCTAGTTTGAACCCTGAGTAAACATATCTAAAATCAGGCTGGAAGATGGACATATTGGTAAAAATGTACTGGAACCTTGCAGCTGAGGTGAACAGTGGCGCACAATCAAATCTGTGTCTCCAGGGGCACAGGTTGTTCATATCTTGCTTTTAACCTATTAATATTAATTCACAAAAAGAGCTTGAAGTGGCAAGAGGGCTGTTGCAGATCTTGTAATCAAATACTACTAAAGGGAAAAGTTTGCAGAGAAAAAGAGTTTGAAAAAGTTGCAGGAGAACTTCTGCAAATCAGATCCCCAGGTGTTTAAAAGCAGTCAAAAACTGGTCTGCTAGATTCATTTAAAAGCAAAGCATTTGGGACTGGTAGTGTGGAGAGCTGATTTTTTTATCTTCTGCCAGAAAAACCACAGGGAATTTTGATGTTGGCTACTAATGTCCTCATCCTAAAAACACAATTGTAAGGAAGGCTTTGCGTTTCATTCCAAATGAATGTGCCTCTATTTCACACAAAATGTCAGAACAGAAAGGAAGGAATGAAACCCCCAACGTGTAAGGCAGTCACTCATCAATAAGCACAGAATCAGAACATCTAATTAAAGGAAGGGGCCATAGCTCAGTTGCAGAGTACATGCACTGCAGAGGGTCCAAGGTACAATCCCCAGTATCTCCAATTAAAAAGATCAAGTTGTAGATGAATGGAAAGGTATTTGCCTGAGATCCTGGAGGCCATAGCTAGTCAGAGTATGTAATACCTGATTAGATGAATGAAATAGTCAGACCTGGTATAAAGCAGATGCCTATTTTTCTAATCCAGACCAAAACAGCCTATAATCTGTGACAGGGTTAGGGCAGCATTTGATTCAGTTTGCATTTAAAGAGGAATCTGTCAGCTTCACACTTTTCGAAATAATATGAGGACCAAAATACAGCCATCCTTTGAAATTCCCACTTACTCAAATTTTGTGGTGCCATTCTCCAGCCAGCCAATGTGTACAAAAATGCATGTATTAGGGGAAAGTGTGCATAAAAATGAACATATTCATGAAAATAACACACAATGCATTAGGGAAAATTGCTTGCAAAATATGAATATTAGTCAAAACTGAATACAAAAATGTGTTTATTAAGATAAATTCACATGAAAGTGATGATGAATTTTGTGAGGATTTTTTAATGCAAATTGCTGCAGAAATGTGGAGAATTCAACTTATTTGTTTTAAACATTTCTGAACAGATTAATAATTTAAAAAAATCTCTGCAAAGATGAAGAAAGTATGCCTGTTTTTTTGCTTCGAACTCTTGTATCACTTTTATGCAAATATAAATGACTAATTGATAAACTGACTAAACCTTACACAATTAATCAAGAAAGGTTTCTTTATGTGAGTAACAGCCCTATTATTTACATGGCTAACCTTGTGTCCTTTCTGGATCTGGCCCATAGGTACCAGCGCTTTTAAATCGCCCGATGAATTTAAAGTCTCCCTTCCTCTTCGCACCAATTATTTGTATGGGAAGATCAAGAAGACACTCCCCGAGCTGTATACCTTCACTGTGTGCTTGTGGTTGAAGTCGAGCACCTCACCTGGAATAGGGACGCCTTTCTCCTATGCTGTCCCTGGGCAGGCTAATGAGGTTGTGTTGATACAGTGGGAAAATAACCCCATTGAACTGCTCATTAATGACAACGTAAGACTACATTCCTTTTAAGAATTCTATTGCTTTTTTATCAGCCAAGGTGAAAAGAGAGAGAGAGAGAGAGATATCCCAATAGCGAAATGTTTGATCCTGCACTTTTATGTGATCCCTCAGTTTAGCAGTACATAATCCTGCACTATTATAGGCCCAGGGCAATTCTTCATTTGGTCTGAAGTGCCAAGGCACTCAAGCCCCCTTTTGTTAAAAATGATAAACTGGCCATTGTTTGTGCATGGATGTGGTGTGTGATGGCACATGGAAACTGTACTGAATTTCTCCCCCATCCCTAGTTGGAACATTGGGGGGGCACCAGAAGACCTTAGGGGAGGAGTCAGCCCATTAGATATCCTGGACCCCAGACATTTAGGGCTTTATTTGTTTGTGAAGGAAAGGATCAGACTCTCAGCTTTGCACTGCTGATCCATCAGACAGTAAAGCTGCAGGTCTTGAATTGCTCTGCTAGTAGAAGCTCCCTTCATTGAAGAGGGCTTGTTGGCTCAGCTGTTTTAAAATTAGGTTGTAAGCTATTGATCAGGGCAATATCTGGCCTATTTAAAAAGTGGTCAGAATAAGTCTCTACCAGAAGGAGAAGCATGGGGGGAGGAAGTAGAAAGTGCTATGCTGATGCATTGTGATAGTGTCATACACTTCAAAGTGGTTCCTAAGAGACATATGCATCATTCAGATGGTTCATAATATATGTACACAGGGTGTTGTCTGTGTACAGGTCCAGCAATCTACCTGGCAATTCTAAAGAAGAGTGCCTTTAAGCATGTTCAGACTACGTTGCTCTTACTGTTGAGGAGATACAGAGATTCTCTGTATATCTGGAATTAAGGATAAAGATTTCTAGGGCAGATAATGTCAGGCTTTTTCAGTTTCCAACACAAAAGAACATAGGGAGATCCTTTGTCAACAGGACAATGGCCCATCTAGTCCAGCATCCCTGTTTTCACAATGGCCATTAGGATGCCTCTGGTAAGCCAGCAAGCAGGACATGAGTGCAACAACATTCTCCCCCACTGATGATTTCCAGCAACTGGTACTCAGTGACAAACTGCTTCTGTTATTGCAGGTAATATATATAGCCATCATGACTAATAGCTATTGACAGCCTTCTCTTCCATGAATTTGTTTAATCCCCCTTTAAAGCTGTTCAAACTGGTAGCCTGTCGCTATCTGCACAAACTTGTTTTGTTTGTCTTCTTTCTTCCAACATTCAGCTTCATTGAATGACCCCTGGTTCTAGTATTATGAGAGATGGAAAAAAAGCTTCTACTCATGCATTTTCCCCACGCCACATGTAAACACTCCTCAGGGCCATTTCATACATTATGCAGATGCAAACCTGGGTCCAGCTCATAACCTGGAAATTATTCATTTATCAATCTCCCTTCCTCCCTTCTTCTTTCCCTCCCCTTTTCCTTCTTCCTCCTCCCCTGCCCACTCCAGCCCTCCCCCTTCCCTCCTTTTCTCCCATGGTCAGTTTTACCTATCCTAAGCATGAGTGCAGGGGAGTAAATCCCACTGAACTCAATAAGCATGCCAATGATCAATCCATTCTCAGCAAACTTGCACAGAATCCTATTTCTTACCTTCCAGATTAAAAAGCAGAAATTAACTAATAGGCAAAAAACACTTACGGTTTGAGAACGTGCCTATAGCCAACATATATTTCTATCAAACTTTTAAAAGCAGGGAAATTGGGCAGCTATAGTGAATGCACTCACATATGGTGAGTTGTGGGAACACCTGCAGTTAGCCCAAATGACAGAAACAAGACGTGCTGTGCTCATCTTGGTTTAGCAAGGAAGAAGCAACAATATTAAGACACTTGATATAGTTCAGATAGTCACTTTAGATATGTTCGATTTACTTTGCAATTTTAGTGACGTTTCCTAAAGTAAATCATTTTCTTTTGCTTCTGTGAATATGTGAAGTACAGCAACACTTTGCAACACTAAAATTTGTTTTGGGATAATGCCATTGACTATTCTGCAGAATAGTCTCCAATGGACATGAGGAGTGTCTCAGTTTGCAAAAGATAAAACAGTGGGAGATGAAATACCTTCTAGCAAAGTTTTAGGTGTGCTCTATGTTTTTAATTGACTATGCCCACTTTTCCTTAAGTGGAGTGGTTTAAGCATAGCAGGCTGAAAACAAACATCCTGGGCAGGCCACGTTTATGTTTTCCAACAGTAGTAACATATTGTAATCAATCTGATTTTACATCAAACTGCAGTTTCAGATTCAACTGTTTTTGTACCCAAAAGAGAAGTAGAACATAACCTCCAGTTTGAAACACAAAAGGCTATATTTGCCATCATATGACAGAGACCAATAGAACAGCTTTGAAATTAATAAAAATCAATTTGACACAGATTTCTAGGATGAATAATGAGAGAAATATAATTCTCTGTAGAAACAGTAGTAACATAGAAAAGAAACAAAGTAAGAAGAACAAACATACAAAAATGTAATTCTCTATCTTTGGAGATGGCAGGTGTTGCCACCACTCGCCATGTGCTCAGTGGCACATTACCAAATTCTTCCAAGCTACATAGGAAGTGGATTGGACTGTGAAAGGCCAACCCAAATTGTGTTTGCATTTTTACGAATTTGTAGGGCAGTCCAATATCTCAGAAAGGAGATCAGGTCTCCTGCTCCCTTGGTGCATTCACTATAGCTGCCTAATTTCCCTGGTTTTTAAAGTTTGATAGAAATATATGTTGGTTATAGGTACGTACTTAAACCATAACAGGTTTTTTTGCCTATTAGTGAATATATAAATATATTTCTTGAGAAAAACTTTTGATCTCAGGCTTTGGGCATGGGGAAGAGGAGTATTAATCTGTCAACTCTCTCCCCTTCTCCTTTCCCTTTGGAAGAGCAAATGGTAGCCTATGCCATGGAGCTGCCAAATGTTGCCCATGGTACCACTGAGCCTGCCATTACCTCCTATGGTGCCTGTGAAAGGTCTCAGTAAATATCCCCTCAAAAATCCACAAGGCATGAGAAACTGTTTGTTCCTCCTGCTCAGTTTCTGTTTCTACTGGCTTAGCATCTCCTACATGCCTCACAGCAGCCATTTTGTATTATGCCACTCCCCCACTACACCCATTTTGTGACTGGTGCTCATGGCATTTTCACAAAATTCCACTGGCCCCAAAAGGTTGCTGATCCTTGGCCCACACTAAGGAATAACCTATAATGGCTAAATGGAGCGTCCAGATACAGGGACAAGTTGCCTCTGATTTGAATACCAGTTACTGAGGAACAACAGCATGAGAAGGCTGTTGTCTTTATTTTCTGCTTGTGGGTTTCCCAACAGAATCTAGTTAGCCACTATGGATAACAGGACTTGGATTAGATGAAACTTTGGTGTTATGTTCTTAGTCATATGTCTGAAGCTGCAATCCTATACACACTTTCCCATAACTGACATTGGGCACAGTGGGATTTACTTCTGAGTAAACATGTATAGGTTTGTACTGCCTAACACTAGTTGGAGGGCTGGCAGAGAGGATACACCTCTTTTCCCCTAATTGGCAACCCTGAAGTGTGCTATTGCTCAGTGTACATAACTGGTTTTTGTTTGTTTTAGAGTATGGTTTTCTGAAGATCAGACTCTTATCACCAGGCTGGTGGCTCTGATGTCAGCACCTTGGGCGGTCCCTTGAAAGTTCAAATCCTGGAGGGATTCACTGCCCCACTGATATTGGAGGCACCAGTCTCCACTGCTTACCACAGAACAAAAAGGCCCAGTGATGGCTGCAGCCCATTGGGACTGACAGGGCAGAAGGCAGGGGACCATCAGTAAATGGAACCAGAGCCAATGACAGGCAGAGTCAGCTAATTCTAGTTTGTCCCCATCCTCCTTGCTAATGAGTTTTACAAGGGCAAAACTGAGTCTAAGAAGGAGGTAGGTGTTAAGTGTCACCAGCTGAACTGTTTTTAAGTAAGAAGGCAGACAGGTGGGGATTGACTGAATGCAAACTGAGGTTGGTGGGGCAGTGTCTCATTTGCCCTAATGGATGAGTTTCCACTGAACAGGCCTGTGTCTCTTGGTTGCAACAATTCAGGCATTCCCAGTTGCTTTTGTTGTCTTCAACAGGTTGCCCAGCTCCCACTTTTCATTAGTGATGGAAAATGGCACCACATCTGCATCACATGGACGACGAGGGACGGAATGTGGGAGGCCTTCCAAGATGGAGAGAAACTTGGCATGGGGGATAATTTAGCCCCTTGGCACCCCATTAAGCCAGGAGGGATTCTAATTCTTGGTCAGGAGCAGGTGAGTCATGGGAGCAGCCAGGTGTTTGTTTATGCTTCCTCCTTCCAGGAAATTATGCCTCCATTTATTATTTACAGCCTTCTCCAGACATCCTTTCTATTGTCCATTCATGATAATCTTTGCGTTTGGCATCTGGGTGGTTATACTTGATCTGACTTTCAGTATTGTTTGCACCTACAAATGTTTTGGGATGGACATACTATTTCATTTCCAATGAATGCATGTCCCATAGTTTCCTGCTGAAATTCTGTAACTTTTAATACCACAAATGTCCCAGGGCCAGGGGATGTTGTCCCACTGTTGTTGCATGATAGTGCAAGAGGGAAGGGCCATAGCTCAGTGGCAGAGCATCTGCTCTGCATGCAGAAGGTTCCAGGTTCAATATCTGGCATTTCCCAGTAGAGCTGGGAGAGAACCCTGTCTGAAATCCTGCAGAACCACTGCACGTCACTGAAAACAATACTGAGCTGGGTGGACCAATACTGAGCTACATGGACCTTCAGTATAAGGCAGCTTTCTATGTCCCTAAGAGTGCCCCTCCAGATGGCAATAATGCAGTAAACACTGGGGAAGCATTACAGAACAACTAATAAAGTGGAATGATGTGTAGATGGTCCAGTATAAACCCACCACGAATGCACTATTACTTCAATTACATGTTGCGGAAATCACCTGCAAAAAGTAATAAAAAAACAAATAAACCAACTTGGGGCCCTACAACTAAGTGCTGTGGACAAAGGGTAGTTTAAAATGCAGGTTCTGCTCACAGTCTCACAATTCATCTATAGAACAGACCAGATGTTAAGCTAATCCACGTGTTTATTTTTGTTCATGTTCAGGACACTGTTGGAGGAAGATTTGATGCAACTCAAGCTTTTGTTGGGGAGATGAGTCAGTTCAATATATGGGACAGAGTATTAAAGCCTGAGGACATCATGAATATCGCTAACTGCTCCACCAACATGCCTGGCAACATCATCCCTTGGGTCAACAACAACGTGGAAGTGTTTGGAGGTGCAGCTAAATGGCCCGTAGAGACATGCGAAGAGCGTTTGCTCGATTTATAGACATGACCATTTCCCACTGAAGTGCCCCATTTTTATTAAGACTATCTCTCATGAGGTCTGATGTTTGTGCCCTTGAATTATCCCTATCTTTAATTACTCCTTAGTAAACTACCAGGGTATATGAGGCACATCCAGGAATGTCTGAATCAGCCTCACTTAAATGAATGGGAGATGTATAAGATCATACCTGCACATCTTTGATTCCTTTCAGTGGAGCTCCTACAGAAGAGGTTCATGGTTGATTAGGTCCATTGTTTGTGTGGGTTACTGGCATGAGGTTGAAACATGATTGAGCTCTCCAACTTGAGTGGTAGATCCTGCTATAGATCCATTCCAAAGCTCACTGTGATCAGAAATAATTCCTTTTGGTGTGAAGCCAGTAGAGACTGGTGGCTCTGATGTCAGTGGGGCATTGAATACACTCTGAGTTGTAGTCTGAACTTTCAATAAGCTGTCCAAGGTGCTGAAAAATATTCTCCAAATAGGTACAGAACCTTGGACAGCTTCTTGGATATTTGGATTAAACCCCAGAGTGGATTCACTACCCCAGTGACATCGGAGCCACCGATCTCCAATATCTGGAGCAGAAGCCCATTTTTTGTGCAAAGATTTTATCCCTATGTAGTGATAGAATGCATCCACTCCTAACAACACATGGTGTGAGATAAAGCCCAAATCTTGTAGGGGTTAAGTCTAAGGACTTGTACACAATTGGTTGCTCCAATAAATTCATACTGTCTCCCACTGAGGTTGGTATAGCCAGCCCTGGGTTTGCAGCCAAATGCAGGGATGGGGGCACTTGCAGAGGGGAAATGATGGATGGGAAGGAAGGTTGCTTAACCCAGGGTGAGGAACCTCAGACCCTGAGGCTAAATGTGGCCCTCCAGGCTTCTCTATCTGGAGCTCAGAACTTTCCCCAGGTCACACACACCCTCCCCATGCCATAGGCCTCACCACCTCTGCATTGCATCCTCCTTGAGTGCTTTTGCCTGGCTAGAATGTGTCCTTGAACTCTGATCATGTCTCTTGTTTGCCTAAATGGAGGCTAGAGAGGGCGTATAGAAACCAGCCTGCTGTACAGAGGTAAAAGCTACATTTGTCTCTCCACCCACTTGCCTCTTGTCACACCCACCACTGGGAGGTGGCCCTTGGAAGGTTGTTCAGAAAGAAATGGGCGAAAAAGGTCCCCCCCCCCTTGGCTTAATCTATCCTCTGCCACTGCAACACTTTCCTCATGCAGTACCTCCCCTTTGCATCACCTCTTTTCCCCAGATGTTTTTCCCTGGATCTCAGAGTCTGGCTGTGTAGGCAGGAACATGGGCTTCTGACGCAGAAGCAGTGAGCAGAAGGATCGTTAAATGTCATCCTTCTCCATTGCACATCCCCCTCCCCCTCCAACATACACATTTGCATCTGAAAGCAAATGCAGGGTTGAGAATCTTGTTTACCATGTAATGTCTCATGCTGGTCTATTTGAAGACTGATTCAAAGTTTGGTGAAGTACATACAGCCCTGTTGTATCTCTGTAGGTGGTATCTGCTTGGGAACCTAGGAAAAGATAGGGACATAGGAAACTGCCTTGTACCAAGTCATACCCATTGGCCCATCTAGCTCAGTATTGCCTACACTGACTGGCAGCAGCTGTCCATGGTTTCAGGCAGGAGCCTCCCCCAGCTCTACCTGGAGATGCTGGGGATAGAACTGGGACCTTCTACATGCAAAGCAGATGCTCTACCAGCGAGCTGTGTATCCCAGTGTCCTTCTGTGCTGTGGACTAAGGGGACAAAGGGACAATCTAAGGCCTAAAAGGCCCATTAGATGAGCAGAACATTTTGGCAAATATAGCACTTGTTAGGCCTTTCTAGCTAGTCAACTGGCTTCAGGTCCTAAGGAATTCAGAATGGGATCTTTCCCAGCCCTGTCTGGAGATGCCAGGAATTGAACCTGGGACTAAAGCAGATGCTCTACCACTGAGCTATGGCCCTTCCCCAAAGTGTCCTTCCATCTAAAGTGTCATTAATTAACTCTGGACATACCCCTCTCAAGTTTACTAACAATGTTTCAGGAGACAGTGTAAGATGACCTGATCTTTTCCTCACAGACGATAAGAGTTCAGTAGGAATTTGGATTGCTGCAAGCATATAAGTTGCCTCATGGCTGGCGTATAAAGGCTATTGAAAGAAGTCCAGTCATTAGAGGGGGTTGGGTGTTAGTAGCAATTCAAATAAAAGGCACATGGCAGAGTCCTTCCTGTTTTGTGCCCACTTCAGCATGCAGGCAGTTTCAAATGTTTCAGTGCATCCTAGTCTATGGAAATCTAGCTTATCAGGATGATAGGTTTCAGTTTAGTTTTTTTTCTGTTTTAGATTTCCATATGCAAGTTATTGTTGCTTTTTACACTAGCAGTATTCAAACATGTGGCAGGCATGCCCTGCAGTCTGAAATGCTTCGTACTAGAAAGGACTGTACAATATGCTGTTTCTCCACTGCCTAGAGTTCACACATCAAGGAAGGTGTAAAATTAAATGTGAATATTGCCCTGGTTCAGTGACATTGTCTAAAAATGGAGCTTTGGTGCATGTACAGAGCTGCCCTGTCTACAGCTTTCCTAGTTCAAATGGTTTCCAATGGAAGAAGCAGAGCTGTGAGCATGTGCCTTTTGGTCAGGTGTGCACCTGCTCCCTCTATTGCAACTAGGGATGGGGGAGAAATTTGATACAGTTTACATTTAAAGGCAAACCTACCTAATTTGCACTTTCCAAACAATACATCAATAGAAACAGAACCGTCTTTCCAAATCCACACTTCTCTGAATTTTGCAATGCAATTCTCCAGCCAAGTAATGTCTATAAAAATGCAGATATTATTGAAAATAACATTCAAAACACATTATATTAGGGGGAAATGCTTTGCAAAAATGTGTATGCTAGGCAAAATTGCATACAAACAAGTAGGAGAAATTTGATGATGAATTTTCATGACTTAAAATATAGAACTGGATTTAAGATTGGAAAAAACCGAGAGAATCTGTAATTGACAGATGCAGCAAAGGAAACCAGGAATGCAAGAAATCACTTTGTGCCCCTCCAGCATGATGCATATCTTCAAGTGGACATTAGAAAAGCAATTGTGTGAAGGCAGCTCCAATGTGGTAAGTGTGAGCAGTTCCTCATGCAAATCAGGTAGCGTTCCCACCACACCAATCCCATTCCACATTTTGCAGCAAGTGTTGGCATGCTTAAGAATTCAGGCCCTCTGATTTTTATTTTTAGGTGAATTGCAAATTGAGTGTTGAATTAAGCATTTTTTATGAGGGAGATTTTTGTTTGTTGAGCTAAAAAAGTAAAGGTGTCCCCACACTTGTAGTGCGAGTCGTTTCCGACTCTTAGGATGACGTCTTGCGATGTTTACTAGGCAGACCGTGAGCTAAGCAGGTTATAAAGCCAGCTATGGGAACGGAAATTCTGTTTTACTGTTTTTCACAGTAAAAGTCCTGGACACAAAGTGCAGCTTGTACCAAGAGTGGTGCAAGATACTCCTTGCTGCAGCATCTTTATCCATGCCATCTTAAACTGTACAAATATAGAAAAAACCAACCCCCCCACCCAAAAAGCCCTCCAACAATGTGGCTTGACAAACATGAAAATGAAACTATGGATGGCTTTGGATCTGCTGTATAATCCCAAACGGTGTAGGAATCTGCTCAGACAAAAAGGGCCATAACCATATTATTATTATTATTTGATTTATATCCCACCATTCCTCCCGGCAGGAGCCCATATGGAACTATGTTCCTTGTAGTTGCATTTCAAGGTGCTGTGCATACAGTTGTTTAAGATACAAGTTGGGCTTTTGTCCTTTTAATTCTGCAATCCTATTAACTCTTATTTAGAGTAAATCCCACTGAATATTCTGGGACATACTTCTGATAAACATGGCTAAGACGGCTTGTAAGTCTTGAGCAATTAGGGATTGAAGGATCTCAACTGTGGTTCTCTTACCACCTCATTTTTCCTATCTTAAATTCAGGTCTCCGCATTTCTGCAGCAATTTGTAGATTTTTGCCCAAAAATCCTCAAGAACATTATTCAGCATTTTCCAGTGAATTTCTCCTAATAAACACGTTTGTTGGCAGTTTTTAGTATACACATTTTTAATTTTTAATTTTCTCCATTTTAATACTTTTTCATGTTATTTTCCATATTCCATTTTTATGCACATTTCCCCTTAAAAGATGCATTTTGTACCTATTGTTTATGGGGAGAACTGCATTACCAAATTCAGAGAAGTGCAAATTTTGAAGGATAGCTATATTTCAGTTCATATATTGTTTTGGAAAGTGCAGAATATTTAGTTTCTCATTAAAATTCAAATAAAATTGAATTCCTCATCCATCCTTATGTTGCATGTCTCCTTTCATGCTTCCACTTGCAGCTATTCTAAAGTTGTATCACTTGCACTTATTCTAAAGTCCTTAGATGGTAGTTTCAGTCTCTTAGTAAATCTGATAATAGAGAGAGCATAAACTTTTGTTAACAGATCTTAATCTCCCTTCTCCTCAAACTCCAGTCCTTATGTTTTTGTAGCCTTTTCTTTGAAGAAGCACTTTTTTTTTTACATTGTGGTAACCTTGTCTTAATATTGTGTTGTTCAGGCCCTTAAAAACCAAAGATATACACTATTTACATTGCAAAAAGTTGCTATATGGCTGAGAGTCAGACAACATCCTTCTTGGTTCTGGTATTTGTGATGTAATACAATGTAGCATACAAGTTCATTCCAAACTCACAGAAAAGTGTTAGTGGCGTGATCTATCTTGGATAGGTTCTTGAGTAATCCCCTTTGAGATGGGTAGTGGACTAGTAAAATGAAGCAGGAGATTAAAGATATAAGGGTCCCTGTGAGAGAGGTGACCCTGGAAGGGGTCCCTGTGAGAGAGGAGACCCCGGAGATTGGAACAGGGGTCCCTGTGAGAGAGGCGACCCTGGAGACTGGAATAGGGGTCCCTGTGAGAGAGGAGATCCCGGAGATTGGAACCAACGTGGAACAGGAACAAGATTTGGAGTCTATGGACTTTAGAAATAAAATCTAGTGTTTGGAACTCAATGTTATCTCTGAAGAAATGAATGAAGATTCTAGAGATAAAGTTATCAATGGCATGGATAATCTTCTGGACTGGAATGATGTGATGGAGCCCAATATAGAGAAAATCTATGGAATTATCTGCAGCCATGTGACAATGGAAAAACTTTTAAGAGATGACCCAGTGTATTTTGAAAAAAAGAACAGAGATATGATTTTACAGCAGTATTTCAGCAACCTATTCAGAATGGATGGCAAGAAAATATTTGGGATAGAGGTAATCCCCATCAGACTCTTACTATATGACTATGGCTTTGACAGCAAGATTATTATGGAATACTGATAATGGAAGATTGGATATTGAAATTACTGGACTTAACAAGATTACTGAAGATGGAAGATGGAAAATGGAACTAATAGAGATAATAGAACAATGGCTACTGAAATTATTGAACCTAACAGATTCTGATGTGATGGATTAATTGAAATGTTTATTTTGACTACGGTTATGACAATAAGATTATCATAATTAGTAATGAGATGGATTAATCGATATGCTTATCTGGAAAAAAAAATTGATAGATATATTTCTTAAAGAATTGAAACCTCTCTTTGACTTTTTGTGGAAAGAATAAAGTAATGTTTATGAGATTTGATGATTAAGTAAGATAACTACTGGAGGAAAGTGATTTTATAATATGACTTAAGAGACAGGATTGTTATATATTATAGACTTATAACTGATTTGATCTTTGACAAATGGGAAGTCAATATTTTACTCTTTATTTTTTATTTTTGTTTTTTTTTTTTTTTTTTCTTTTTGTTTAACTATTTTTGATTTTGTTTTTTGTCTTTGAATGTTTTATGATTTTGTCTTGTATGTTTTATGAAAATCTGAATAAAAATTATTGAAAAAAAAAAAAAAGAGATGGGTAGTGGACTGTCCTTCATTCAAGGTTTTTAAGCAGAGGCTGGCATGGGATTTCCCGCATCGGCAGGGGGGTTGGAGTACATGACCTTTGAGGTCCCTTCCAACTCTATGATTCTACAAATGGGAGTTGTGCCAAGAACGTAGGGTGGTAATAGTCCTACTCAAAGTAGACCTATTTAAATTAATGAACCTAAGTTAGTCATGCCCATTAACTTCAATGGACTGTTACTCTGAGTAGAACTTTGTTGAATATAACCCTTGGTAGTGCTCTTCTGCAGCCCTCACAAGTCACAATGGAGACTTCTGCAGTAGAACTGTCCAAATGGTCTGTACCCTTTAGCAATTTTGATAGCACACAGTTTAGCCATCAGGGGATCTGACCAAAGTCTGTCCTTCCTTCCTTCCTTCCTTCCTTCCTTCCTTCCTTCCTTCCTTCCTTCCTTCCTTCCTTCCTTCCTTCCTTCCTTCCTTCCTTCCTTCCTTCCTTCCTTCCTTCCTTCCTTCCTTCCTTCCTTCCTTCCTTCCTTCCTTCCTTCTTGGGCAGTTCAGTTATTGCTGTGGGCTAAGGTTTACTGATCGTATTTGCATTCTGTGTTGGCTGATAAAAGTACTGAAAGTCATTTGCTGGGTTTTACATGGAAATGTACCCAGTCCTCCTTTTCTGTTGATCTTTTATATTTGCATATCTGAGCAGCATACATGGATATTCTGAATAAGGTTGCCAAGTAACCAGAAGAAACTGATCTGGCCTGCTCTTGTGTCTTGCATAGCACCTTGCCCTTCAGCAGCTTTTTAATAGCATAGAGATGAGCTTTATCCTCTCTACTAATGTCTGCACCTCAGCTTGCTGTTTGAAGGTGCCTCTGCAGGCAGTGGGCTTTTTGGGACTGATAAATGAGAGTTCAAATCCCCACTGGGTGGCCTGGGTGGAAAAGATGCCAGCTAGGTTGCTAAGGTGCACCTGAAATCCCAGAAGCTACCAGCTATCATGCTCATTGCTACTTTAATTCCCCAGGCTATGACCTGAAGACACATGAGGCCATAATCTTGCTGAAGCTAGTTAGTGCCTGGTTGGGAGACCATTTGGGAATCACATGTGTGCCGTCTTGGATTCTCTGATGAAAGGAGGGTGAGGTATAAGTGTAATAAATAAATTCCCTGCTTGTGGGCTTCCCAAAAGCATCTAGCAGACCACTGTGTGGAGGAGGATCTTGGAGTAGTTGGGCCCTTGCTCCGATTCAGCAAATGTCTTCTTGTGTTATGAACAGTTAGCATTCCCAGGGCTACGTTCTGAGAGATGGTGATAGTTCCAAGGCACTATGAGTCCATTTATAGGGGAGGTCTCTGGGTAGGGTGCCTGTGTGTCCTGTTTCATAGAGGGGTGCCTTATTGAAGGGCTCTCTGGTTCAAAGACCCTAAGAAGGGAGAGCAGAAGGGGGGCTTTGAAGTTGCCCATCCACATTTAGCACCTGGGTGGCAGGTTCAGCAGGCACACAAGGTCACAGACCTCACTCCACTATGAGATATATCATATTTTTATTCAAATTATTTATAAATTTTGTGTCTATACATAGAAATCAACATATGCAAATTTATGCAAATATGTGTGGTTTGTCTTTTTGGCAATGCATAAAGTGGCCACCCTACCTCTGGGTAATGACCTTGTGCAACTCTTGATCTGATCTCCCATCTTGTTTCATTTCAGAGAACTTCATTGAGTTCTTACACTTAGACAGAAGCTCTTACTTCCTGTTTGTTCTTTCAATCTACCAAACATATTTTTTTAATAAAGGGAGGGTTGTACTTTTGTTTTGCTTTGAAAAGGCCTTTCACAAGCATGTGCCAAAGTTAAGAATATTTTGTTTTAGGTTTCCCCCTCTGCTCCCTGCATGCTAAGAAACATTGGCAGTTCACTGGACAATTCACCTGCACAAGTCCCATCACAATGAATGGCACGGTAGTGCTTCAGTAGACACTGCCCATTCATTTCAATGGGAGTTGTGTAGGAGGACTTTCTATTTGCAAGGATGCAGTACCTGCAGCCATCTAGATGTTGTTGGACTTCAACTCCCATCAGCCCCAGCTGGCATGGCCAATCAATGGTGGTTGGTGTCCATTGGGACTGGTGGGGTGGAAGGCAAGGAGACCAACAGTAGGTGGAGCCAAAGCCATTGATAGGTGGAGTCATCTAATTCTAGTTTTATCTCCATCCTTTTCCCTGGAGTTCTAAAAGGGCAACACTGAGACTAAGGAGGAGGGAGCTGACACCCAGGGCCAGTCCCTGAACTAGTTGTAAGTAAGAAGGCAGGCAATTGGGAGAAGTTGGTGGGGGTGTGCCCCATTAGCCCTAATGGAACAGCCTCCACTGTAGGCAATGGATGGGGATGATGGGAGTTGAAGGTCCAACAAACATCTGAAGGGCCTCAGGTTCCAGATCCCTTTTGTTAATGTTTATTCTTTTTTTCATCTCTGTATTAAAAAGTCTTTTTAAAAAAAGAAATCTCCCCTGTGATGGTCCTTTCTGGTTTACAAAAAAAACCCAGTGGTTATTGCTTTTTAGTTCCTGTTTGCTATCATGATATCTGTAAGCACTGAGATGTCGATTGTGGCATTAAGAGGGAAAGCTGATACTTTTTCTGATTTTAGAGCAAAGTGATTTTAAAGGGATGGGAAAGGAGGGAATTTATATTTAAAAACCTATTTTATTTTTCATATGTTCAGATTGTATGGAGCTCTGTTATAGTGACCGTAACATTTGTAGGAGAAAATTACTTATTTCCATTAATATGTAGTATGATGTTCTTTTTTAAAAAAGAAAATTAAAAAAAAGTGCACTATAAAACTGTCTTTGTACTTTTGTTGGTGGTTTCCTTAACCACGCTTCCATTGTATAAGCTTCATCCTAAGAAATTATCAGACTTTTAGTTTACATTTATCTCTCTAAAATTTTTTTATCTTTGCAAACATGAAGATTAAGAGCATGACTTAGTCACAGTTAAACATATTTAAGCTCTGCTCCTGTGAACTACTTAAACCCTGTTTAATGCATGTGCTTTTAACTCTCAAATAAATAGAACCTGAAGGGGTTCAGCTTTGACAGGGTTATGCCTAAAGCTGAAGTAACCAACATGGTGCACACCAGATATTTTGGAATACAAATTCCACAATCTTATGACTGGCCATACTGACTGAAGAGGATGAGAATTGAAGTTTTTAAGACCTGGAGGACACAAAATTAGCTGCCCCTGCTAACTGTTAACTTGACCTTGCGTTTCTGTCTTGTAAAGCTCTATTACTTTCACAGAGCCACAATTTCCAGAGTAGTTTAACAATCAATCTCTCTTCCTAGGGAACTCTGGGAATCGTAGCTCTTTGATGGGAACATGGGTCTCTTAGCAGCTCTCACAGCACCCTTAACAAACTACAGTTCCCAGGATTCTTTGGGGGAAGCCATGAATATTTAAAGTGGTATCATACTGCTTTAAAGGTATAGTGCAGATGGGGACAAAGTTATAGATGATGTTAGGGGCAGTTCTGGCTGTGTTGCCCTTGATAAAGAGCAGTTCCTCCTGTGAAGCATGCCCCCACCTGCCCAATCATATCCAGGATAGGGTTGCCAGGTCAGAAGCATCCCAAACCCTAAGATTTCAGGGGCATACCCTTGTGATGTCATTAAGCATGATACATTAAGCATCAACCACAGTTGCTTGGAGCATACCATTCAAACAAAATTTCTCTGATTGTAATTAAGATAGAAATCTTAGCTCCTGTTTAAATCCGCATATAATTCCTCCTGCTCCCACAGCCAGTACTCAAATTATTGGTCCCCTGCCTCACGCAAGACATCTCTCCTGGGAACCCATCTGTCATGCTCAGCTAACTGAGTAGCCACCTGCTGGACCAATTCGGTCATAGTGGGGTCCATTGCCCTTAGCCCCATTGCAGAGCTGGAGACACTAGTTATGTTCTGACTACCCAAAGATGGGGTACTGAATATCCCCATACCCAAAGTCCCTCCTGTAGTTTTATTCGGGTCACCACCCACTTCTCTGTACGCCAGTGGCAACGAAAGGAGTGAGGGGAAAGAAAACACTAACAATGGCAGTTGAGTTTCCTATGGTGGGGGCCTCAGCACTAAGGGCGATGGGGTGTTTTCCCCCTGCCGAGGTGCCTCTTGATGGGCTGCCAGGACCGGCACTCCGTGGGTATGACCATCATGGTGCCACCTAGCTGCTGCAGCAACATTAGTGAACAATTCCAATATATATATATATCCTCTGCCTGACCACACTCACTGTCATGAGTGGCCTTTTTGGCCTTTTGCAAAGCTTTCAGGGGATATAGAGGAGGTCTGGTACCAGACGAAGTTTTAGCTGTTTCCAATTTCCCTTGGGTCTCTTTCAATTTTTGTTTGAGCTGCTTGAGTCTTTTAGGCCTTTTACCTGTGAGGCTGTCTGTCGTAGACTAACCTCTAGTTCCCACATCTAAAAAGCATCCCACTGTTCCTTGGGAACTTGGGTGCCATGTGCCTTTAAAATTTTCCAGAAGTGCTCTAGGCACCCCAGGTCAAACGAACCCTCCAGAGGAAACTCTTGTTTCCGCTGGGGTCTGCTGGTATGGGCATGTCAGAGTGGAAGAAATTTCACAGCCTGCATTCCATATTTTTCAGACATTTTAAAGGCTGGGGTGCCTTTCTTGGGCAGCACTGCAAGACGTGAACTTCCCACCCCCATTATAATGTTGCAACCTGGTTGATAGTGAGCCCAACGACAAGTGGGTAGAATTGGACCCCCGGTCACCCCGCAGCAACAGACCCTACGCAAGCGCAGATGCATTTCCCCACAAAAACACAGGGCAGGTCTCTGTTGGCTTAACAGGGCTATACCACCCTCCATATCCCGCAGTCTCTGGTGGCTTAAAGCCCTACGGTCACATGCGGGATGGGAGCCCAAAAGTCTCCTGCCCTGGAGATGCCTCCTCTCCCCACAAGACAAACACCGGGGGGAAAGGAAAGGGTGACACAACAAATCTCATTCATGCAGGGTTGTTTGAGAGCTGCGGTCTCTACAAACTTCTCATTCAAACAGGGTAGTTAGACTCCAGAATGTAGGCTTATTAAACCACTGATTCAATCGGCCGTCGTTCAGCGACCACGAGGGTTTCCCCAGGGGTCTTAAAACTGATGCGGGGGAAAAGTCTTGAGAAATAAGCCAAATATTCCAGGGACCCTCTGCTCAACACAAACATGTGCTCCAGCTCCATCATTGGCACCAAGGCAAACCTCCCTTTAGCCCAATGTAAGAATGTTCATACTCACCCTGGGTGCTTCCATCCACAGGGCTCTTGAGCTTAAAGACTTTATTTGTCACTGGAAATGACTGCCAGCCAGTAACCACACAACACAAACAGACAGACAAAAATTATCTGTCCCTCCAGAGCTCTATCCCAGCATTGTGGCTGGCTCGTCATGGAGCTGCTGGGCAGGTCACCTAGAAGCCCTGTGCGGAGTTCTCAACTGAGGGGTTTGGAAGAGGCTCAGTGGCTCTGAAGGCACCTACACTGGTCTGTCCATCCAAGACACGGCACCAAATTGTCAAAGTAAAAATAACTACAAAACTCAATTTAGTTAAAATCAAGCTGCCAGAAGGACAGAGTTTATTAAAACATACACTGATAGCCATCAGGAGAGGGGCCATGCAAGACCGTCTCTGCCCAAGACCCTTGATACATGAGTTTATAAAGTCAAAATACGTCATCATACATGTCATAACAAAAGCACAATCTTATATTTGGTAAAATGTTATACCCCTGGGTGGACTTTGTCACACCCCATGTCCTGCCCATCCATGTGCCAGGTTATTGGTGCCATCCCCATCACGTACCTGGTTCATGCTTGTCTTGTGCAGTCCAAAATCACTTCAAACTGAACATCTCTTGTGACACATTCTTTCGCCGAACCACAACTTCTTGTTTTCCTAACCCTTACATTGTTTCAGGATACTTCTCTATTTCACTACTTAATATGATCTTTATAACAGCTGCATAAAGGCCTAGCTACATAAAAGCCAAACTGCTTTTAGCTTCTAAATATATTAGATATGCATCAAGTAAAAGCGGAGATCTATGGCTGAAAGAATTTAGAAATCCATGGGCTGCTTCAAACTCACTTTGACAGCCAACCCAATTCCAATGAGTAATAATTGACAGAGGGAAAACACATGGTTTGGTCTACTTTCACAGGCAGCAGCTTGGGAACAACAGCAGTTGAAGCTACACTTCCCAGTATGTGAATTCTCTTTTACCACTATTGGGCAAGAAACAAACTGTCATGAAACCAACAAAGTGCATCATCAGTGGGTTTAAGGGG
Organism: Rhineura floridana; assembly: GCF_030035675.1. NCBI lineage: Eukaryota > Metazoa > Chordata > Lepidosauria > Squamata > Rhineuridae > Rhineura > Rhineura floridana. The sequence goes on from NC_084496.1 coordinate 16,685,673, forward strand.
GTTGACCTGAGTCACTGTTGTTGCTTCTATGGATGTAAGGGAGTATGGTCAGAGGTTAAAGAAATGCAAATAGAAAAAGAGAAACAAAAGACAGTGATGATTTCCTAAATGCAATACCATACCAACCACAACAAAATTCCTGTGAGTAGGGCAGAAAACTCAGCATTCCACAACCAGTCAGGGTTCCTAACTAAAACTAAAAAAATCCTGGCAGCCAGTCAGCCAAGTCACAGAAATCCCCATGCAGCACAACCTGATCCAGGTGCTGCAGTTAGTACAGAATGCTGTGGCACAATTGCTAACATGAGTGAGACCCCCACATAATACCTCTGCTTTGAAATCTGCACTGCCACATAGTACTTGTTCTGTTCTTGTAAGAAATAGATCCTTTAGTGTGGCAGAACTCCCTGCCTATTTACATTAGGCACGCTCCTTCATTGTACTCATTTTGGTACCTGCTAAAACCATTTTTGTTTAGGCAAGCCTACCCAAGCACGTAGAAGCTATTATGTTTTTTATCTGTTTTTAACTCGTTGGATTTTGAATGTTTTTAAATACCTGTCTTTAACTGTTTTTGCCAATAATTTTATTGTTTTAATTCCTTCTATAAACCGCTTTGAGGATTTTTTTTACAATAATGCTATATATAAATGTTGTAAATAAAATACATATATAAATCTTGGAGTCTCTGTGCCCTTGGGTCTCTTTCCTCTTTTGCACCGAGTCAGGCCATTTGGTACCATTTAGCTCAGTACTGATGACATGGACTAGCATTGGCTCTCCAGGATTCCAGGCCATAGTCTCTTCCAGAGATTGAATTCTGGGCCTTTGCTGGCCTGAAGGCCTGTTTAAAAACTTATTTTTTAACATTGTTCTTTTCAATTCACTAATGAATGCACAGTATACTAGGGCAAATCCACACCATGCATTCTTTGGGGAAGTCATGTGCTTTAAATGTGAGTTGGATGTGCTTTAAATGTATTACATGGACTGCATTACTTCATAAACTTTGCCTGCGTATAAATCATTTAAATTAAAATTTTAAAATATGATAAGCTACAATGTTTATTGGATGACCATGGGCTACACACCATCTCTCAGCCTAATCTGCCCCTCAGGGTGAAAACAACAGAGGGGGACCATGACCACCCCAAGGAAGAAGGGCACTCTTAAAATGTAGAGGAAAAAATAACGTACAATCACAGTGTGACATCAGATACTTATCGTGACATAGTATGAAGAACTATTTATATAAGCAGGACTGTCAGAGATGTTTATTATTTACATAACCTGTTGAGGTATTTATAATGCAATCCTATGCATGTTTATTCATAAGCAAGTCCCAATGTATTCAATGGGGCTTAGACAGGGAAGCATGCACAGGACTGCAATTCAATGATAAGGAACTCATCCAATCCAAAATCATGCCACTTTAAGCTGTTTTGCAACTGTTCTATATTTGTTTTATGGCTATTGGATTTTAAATGGCTTTATGTCTTGTTGTGAACTGCCTTGGTTTCCAACCCTACCTCACAGGGTTGTTGGAAATATTCCATATACACACACACTGGAGATGGAAAAATACATACATCCCATCTAATAGTTTATTTTCAAAACCAGTTGGCCATTGCAGAACATTTTTTAAAAAGAATAAGTATTAGTTTTCTGCCAAATAAAAGCAGTGACACTTAAGTAAGCTTTAAAAAAAAAGAATCGGGGGAGAGAAAGATTTACAACACAATCCTTTTCTATGTTCACTCAAAAGTCCCATTGATTTTCAGCACAATCCTAATGATGTCTACTCAAAAGTAAGTTGTACTGAATTCAATGGGGTTAACTCTGGGTATGTGGGATTAGCATTGCAGGTTTATTGCACATCCTACCTTGAGCTGGAGGGAGAAGGACGTGTTGTTTGGAAGCTCCACAATCTACCACTTTTTGGTGCTTCTGATTTATTTATTTATTTATTTTATTTCATTTATATACCGCCCTAAGCCTGACGGCTCTCTGGGCGGTGTACATAAGAGATAAAAACAACACAATATATAACTACAATAAACATAATAAAGTCAAAAACCAAAAACAAACAAATAACAACAAAAAACAAACAGCATCATAATACAACACTAAAAGTACAGTTAAAATACACTTTAAAAACAGATTAAAATACACTTTAAAAACAGATTAAAATACACTTTAAAATGCCTGGGAGAATAAAAAGGTTTTCACCTGACGCTGAAAAGATAGCAGCGTCGGCGCCAGGCGCACCTCATCAGAAAAACTGTTCCACAATTTGGGGGCCACCACCGAAAAGGCCCTAGATCTAGTCACCACCCTCCGAGCTTCTCGATGAGATGGCACTCGGAGGAGGGCCTTAGATGCTGAGCGCAGTGTACGGGTAGGGTTTTTTTTTTTTTGCTGTGTGTTATTCTGCTGCCCTGCTGCTATAAATTATCAACCTTGTGAGCGTCACCGAGGAGAGTGTAAGTTGGGAATCTTATCTTAATTGCACTCTGTTTTTGTGAGAACGCTATCGAGCGGCCTTGAAGATCATATTGCAGCTGGGGACTTGAGTTTTAACTTGCTCGCAAGCCAAAGCAGCTTAAAGCCGTGTTTACAACTGGAAAGTAATTGCTACTGAAAGCAATTTAAAAGGAGCATTATAAGAAGTACCTCAAGTGATGGGATAAGACTATTAGTCATAACGATAACCACAGCCATAGCATTTAAGAAATAAGACAATATAAGTTTGCTATTCACCTTTTGGCTGTTGGACTATTCCGGTCTTGTGAAGTAAACATTCCCGGTGAATATCTGTGAATATCTATGAGGAAATATCTGTGAGAAACTTCTGTAAGCCTATATTTTATCATTATGACTCAGCAATTCTGAGTGGAAGAGGGAGCCAACTTAATATCACCCAACAAGAGAACCAACACAGGACAGCTGTGTTGCTTTACGGCGGCCATTGCTTGGCTGGGTTATATCAGTGAGATTCTGTGGAAAATTTGCTCTTCCTCTGCTTCAGCTGATATTGGTTCATCATTACAGATTCAGGCCTTAAGAGATATAACCATCTACAGATATTTGAGGACATCTGTAAGGAGAGATACCCATCAAATAACATCTATATATGAGAGAGACAGCTAGTGGATATTAATCATCTAACTGGAACCAGTAAAATTGCCCTGTTTTGGGCTTCTCCAAGACTGGCCAGGCTGCTGCGAGAATTGTATCATCATGTTAGAGCAGCGCAGGCCTCCAAAGACAGCTGCCACACCATGAATTGAATCTGGTGGTGGCTAAGAAAAAAGGAGACATCTCCAGCAGGTGAAACCCTTTCATCGGCTGTTAGTCCAAAATACCGCTACACAGGATTTTCCATCTACTGCTCTGATCTACTAGCTGAAGAGGAGTGACTTGTAGCGGAGATTTGGATGCCTGTTGGACTTAAGATACTCTGGTGCAGTTTTGGGGTGGGGAGCTTGCCTGATTGGCGGATAAGGAGTGGGGCATGTGCAGACCGGAGGGGGGTACCATTGGGAGGGTGGGGAGCCACGATATTAAAAGGCTAGGCGGCAGATCCTGGAAGGTGCGGATGGCAGGCCACGCTGGTTTAGGAGAACAAGGGATAGATGCATAATATCCATCCCCTGTTCCGGGCCTGTCCATAACCAGAAGATAACTGGGGGACGCAGGACTCCATCCGACCTTCGACTGCTGTTATGTAACGCCAGGTCTGTGGTGCAAAAAACAACACTCATCCATGATATGATTCTGGATGAGAACGCAGACCTGATGTGTATTACGGAGACCTGGCTGGATGAGGCCTCAGCTCCTACGCTTGAGGCCATGTGTCCAGCTGGTTTCCGGTACGCACAGCAGCCGAGGGTTGGTAGGCAGGGAGGGGGAGTGGCAGTCATCTATCAGGGGTCCTTGGTTTTCGCCAGACCCCCTCTCCATGAGACCAAGTTTGTTGACTGCATGTACTGGAGGTTGGCCCCAAAGGGCAGTTTAGGGATTCTGCTTGTGTACCGCCCACCCCGCTGCACAGCAGACTCCCTGACCGAGGTGCTTGAGGTGGTCTCGGACATGCGGATGCTCTCCCCCAGCCTATTGGTTTTGGGGGATTTCAACGTGCACGCCGAGACCGCCCTCACTGGAGCCCCTCGAGATTTCATGGAAACCATGACTTCCTGGGAACTGCACCTTAGTAATACAGGGCCCATCCATGTAGCCGGTCATGCTCTTGACCTTGTGTTTGTCTCGGGAGGGGAGGGAAATGCTCTGGAAATGGGGACTGTTGTTTCCAACCCCGTGTCATGGTCAGATCACTATCTGGTGAATATGGACCTCTTAATGCCACACACCCTCCGCAGGGGACAAGGACCTATTAGGATGGTCCGTCCCAGACGCCTGATGGATCCTAAAGGATTCCTGACTGCACTGGGAGATATGGAGCCGGCTGAAGGACGCCCGGTCGAAACCCTGGTGATGGAGTGGAATAGGGAGATCACTAGGGCAGTAGACCAGGTGGCCCCAAAACGTCCTCTCCCCCTGAATAGAGCTCAGATAGCACCCTGGTATACACCACGGTTGTGGGGTCTGAGACAGGAGGTGAGACAACTAGAGCACCGGTGGCGGAAATCTTGCTCTGAAGACGATCGGACACTGGTTAGAGCAGCAATAGCTGCCTACCAGGTGGCAACAAAGGCAACAAAGAGGGAATTCTTTGCTGCCTCTATTGCATCCGCAGAGTGCTGTTCCAGGAGGTTGTTCCAAGTGGTCCGAAGCCTGGTCGGTCCAGTTGCTCAGGAACCCATGGAGCATTCAAAAGCCTCCTGTGACACATTTGCTAAACACTTTGCCGATAAAATTGAGTGCCTGAAGAGCATGATTCCGTGCGCCGTGGATACAGGAAGTGAGCCAGAGTTGGCCAGTTGCATTCCGGTCCGGTGGGATCGGTTTTAGCCTCTTTCCTCTGAGGAAGTGGACAAGGTGCTCTCTACTGTGAAGCCAACCACCTGTCTGTTTGATCCTTGCCCTTCGTGGCTCATTATGAGCTGCAAAGAGAGGCTGAGCGAAGGGATCAAGGCAGTGGTAAATGCATCCTTGGAAGAGGGTGCAATGCCATCAGCCCTCAAGGTGGCAGTAATAAAGCCTATCTTGAAAAAGTCCTCCTTGGATCCCCAAGAGTTGAATAACTTCTGCCCAGTCTCTAATTTACCATTCTTGGGCAAGGTGATTGAACGAGTGGTTGCCAAACAGTTACAGACACACTTGGATGAAGCAGATTATTTTGACCCATTCCAATCGGGCTTCAGGACTGGACATGGAACTGAAACAGCCTTGGTCGCCCTGGTGGATGATATGAGGAGGGCATTGGATAGGGGAGAATATACCTTCCTCATCCTCCTGGATCTCTCAGCGGCTTTCGATACCATTGACCACGGTATCCTTTTAGATCACCTGGAGGGATTAGGAATAGGGGGCACTGTTTTACAGTGGCTCCGTTCCTATCTCTCAGACAGGCACCAACGGGTGGCATTGGGGGATGAGGTTTCAGACCCTTGGCCTCTTACTTGTGGAGTGCCACAGGGTTCTATCCTCTCCCCCATGCTATTCAACATCTATGTAAAGCCGCTGGGGGCCATCATCAGGAAATTTGGGCTGCAGTGTCACCAATATGTGGATGACACTCAGCTCTATCTCTCGTTTAAATCCTCACCAGAGTTGGCTGTGGACACCGTGTCCAATTGCCTGAAAGCCGTAAGTGGATGGATGGGAAGGAATAGGCTGGAACTAAACCCCGATAAGACCGAGGTGTTACTCGTGGGAGACAAAAAAAGGTTAGGAGATATAGACCTGGTGTTCAATGGGGTAAGGTTACCCCTGAAAGACCAGGTCCGCAGCCTCGGGGTCATTCTTGACTCCCAGCTGTCCATGGAGGCTCAGATTTTGGCAGTGAGCTGGGCAGCTTGGTATCAATTACATCTAATACGGAGGCTGCAACCCTACCTTCCTATCCATCTGATCCCACGGGTGATACATGCCCTGGTCTCCTCCCGCTTAGACTACTGTAATGCGCTCTACGTGGGGTTACCCTTGAAAACGGTCCAGAAATTACAGCTGGTACAGAATGCGGCGGCACGTGTGATTAAGAACAGCTGTCGCCGTGATCATATTACTCCGGTGTTAGTAGATCTACACTGGCTGCCAGTTGTTTACCGGGCCCAATTCAAGGTGTTGGTGTTGACCTTTAAAGCCCTATATGGTTTCGGCCCAGTTTATCTGAAGGAGCGCCTCCAGCATCACCAATTATGCCGCCTGACGAGATCAGCCATACAAGACCTTCTCTCGGTCCCACCAGTTAAAATAGCTAGGCTGGTGCAGACCAGAGAGAGGGCATTTTCGATTGTGGCCCCTACCCTCTGGAATTCCCTTCCTTTCGGTCTCCGCCATGCCCCCTCCTTGATAGGTTTCCGCTGGGCCTTGAAGACCTGGCTGTTCAGGCAGGCCTACGGGATCTCTGGGGTGGATTAGCTTTTAATGCTGCTATTAACTGGAGGGTGATGTTTAGATTAATTATTGATTGTGGTCCTCATTGGTTTTATATTGTATTTTACTGTGTTATGTACATCGCCTAGAGTGGCCGTTAATTCGGCCAGATAGGCGACTCATAAATAAAATTTTATTATTATTATTATTACTCCTAGAAATGCTTCATATTGGGAAGGTTTTCAAAACAGGTTATGAATAAGACAAATAAACTGCCCTCTTCAACAGTCCATTAAAATTTAAACTTGTTTGATTCCTTAATTAGAAAAGTATAACACTGCAGCATGTACTCTTTTTAAAACTTCTGTTCAAAAATTATTTGAAATATAAAAAGTATAATATGCCTTTTTTGCAAGTAATTAAAAAACCCTGCATGTACACTTCTATGCCTACCAAGATCCTGCTGTGATCTTCTGTTGTAGTGCAATCCTATGCATGTTTACTCAGAAGCAAGTCCCAATCCTGTACAGAGAAAGTACTCTTCATGCTGCTGAAAGCTATATATTTACTGAGTTCCTGATGTGAGACAAGCAGGGAAAGGAAACTGTTCTCAGAAGTTGAAATGGAGTTTAGTTATTGCTATTGTCAATCACAACCCTGACTTCACTTATTGGCTAAAAACCTGAAAGGGCAGGGATTACAGCAGCCCATACTAATAGAAGTTGCAGGGTAGCGGCTGACATTTCGGTCTATATCTTTTAAACCAGACCATCCTAGAAACATAATTGTTTTTTAAATGAAAGCTAAGAGTCTGGAGATTAAGGTGACTCACCTGGAGACCCAGAGAAAAACCAGAGTCTCTGGGCAAAAACCGGACACCTGGCAACCCTAATCCAGGACCAGAGCTGGTGACAATATCCAGGCCAGGAGGGCAGAGCACTTCCCACCACACAGTTCTTCCTAGAGACAGCTGACTCAATGGAAGTTAAGATAAAATAAAATGGGCCCTGATACAAATGAAGATTGCTTTTGCTGGTTGCATACTTTTACAGGTCTTGTAAGTTCTGATTCCAGTTCAATGTCCCCAATATGTAGAGGTGTAAGAATGATTAATGGTTGGCAAATAACAGTGTGGGAGGGGCCAGCTGCACTTCATGGGGCAAAGTGTTCCATAATCTGAGGGCAGCCACTGAGAAGGCCCCATCTCTTGTCCCACTCAGTTGTGCGCAGAGCACAGAATAGGGCCTCTCTTTCTGCTCTTAGGAAGGGGGCAAGGTAACAGGGTAAGAGGCAATAACTAAGATATTGTAGACCTAAGCCATTCTGAGTTTTAAATATAATTGCCAACAACTGTGCATGGAAGTAAATTGGTAACCAGTACACCTGTTACCAGATCAGTATAATATTGTATTTATTGCTAACATTTCTATCCCACCTTTCCTCTAAGGAGCTCAAGGTGGTTGCCTCTCCTTTTTATCCTCACAACAACCCTGTGGAGTAGGTTAGGCTAACAGCCTGTGACTAGCCCAAGGTCACCAGTGAGCTTCATGGTTGAGCGGGGATTCAAACCCTAGTCTCCCAGGTCATAGTTCAACACCTTAACCATTACACATCTGTATGATCCCATGGGTGAGCACCCACCATCATCTTTGCAATTTCATTTCAAATAACCTGAAGCTTCTAAAAACACTTCAAAAAAGGTGAGGGAACCCCATGCAGAGCAGACTGCAATAATACAGCTACTGATGAGGAAAGATTGTCCCTGATTCTGAAAGATGGAAGAGAAATGGCAGGATTGACATCATACTGAGAAGCCATCAACTGCTGGATCCGGCATGGAAGGACAAGAGAGAAAAGGCTAAGCTGAATCACAGCATCTTGTTTTAGGATGATGGTGGGGACTGAGAACAATCCCTTTAATCAGTTCTCTGTATTGTCATGTACATTGGCAACATTATATATACGCTCCTGTCTATAGAGTATTTTTAAACTTAACAAACAGAACAAAAAACTTATGTAACCTGATAGTGACAAATTGTAGCTGAGATCTACCTCTTGAAATGCAGCCATCCCTGGGGTTAAAGTAAGGATGTGGGAGAATTCCACTGGAAATGGAAATGGGAACAGAAATTGTTGTAATTCTCATGTTTGTCTAAAGTCACAAACAGAAATCATACAAGCAAATACAAGCAGTATTACCTATAATTTGTTTAGACAGCAAATGTTATTTATTTATTTTGATTGATTGATTTAACTTCTTGTTGTTATGTGCCTTCACGTCGATTACAACTTATGGCGACCCTATGAATCAGCGACCTCCAAAAGCATCTGTTATAAACTACCCTGTTCAGAGCTTGTAAGTTCAGGTCTGTGGTTTCCTTTATGGAATCAATCCATCTCTTGTTTGGTCTTCCTCTTTTTCTACTCCCTTCTGTTTTTCCCAGCAGTATTGTTGTTTCTAATGAATCATGTCTTCTCATTATATGTCCAAAGTATGATAACCTCAGTTTGATCATTTTAGCTGCTAGTGATAGTTCAAGTTCTAGTTTTAATTTGTTCTAACACCCAATTAGTTGTCTTTTTCGCTGTCCATGGTATCTGCAAAGCTGTCCTCCAACACCACATTTCAAATGAGATGATTTTTCTCTTATCCACTTTTTTCACATCCATACATTGAGATCGGGAATACCATGGTCTAAATGATCCTGACTTTAGTGTTCAGTGATACATCTTTGCATTTGAGCACCTTTTCTAGTTCTCTCACAGCTGCCCTCCTCAGTCCTAGCCTTCTTCTAGTTTCTTGACTATTGTCTCCATTTTGGTTAATGATTGTGCCAAGATATTGATAATCCTTGACAAGTTCAATGTCCTTGTTGTCAACTTTAAAGTTACATAAATCTTCTGTTGTCATTACTTTAGTCTTCTTGACGTTTAGCTGTAGTCCTGCTTTTGTGCTTTCCTTTTTCATGAGCATTCATTTCAAATCATTACTGGTTTCTGCTAGTAGTATGGTATTGTCTGCATATCTTAAATTATTGATATTTCTCCCTCCAATTTTCACACCTCCTTCATCTTGGTCCAATCCTGCTTTCCGTATGATATGTTCTGCGTACAGATTAAATAAATAGGGTGATAAAATACACCCCTGTCTCACACCCTTTCCGATTGGGAACCAATCGGTTTCTCCATATTCTGTCCTTACAGTAGCCTCTTGTGCAGAGTATAGGTTGCTCATCAGGACAATCAGATGCTGTGGCACTCCCAATTCTTTTAAAGAATTTAACTTATAGGCCACTTTATATTTCAAAAGATCTCAAAGCGGTTTACAGCTCAACAAAAAATATGTATTAAGATTATGCTAATCATAATAATCATAATCCATGTTAAATAACATAATTGAGCAATAAATCTCTATACCAGTGTTTCCCAACCTTTATGAGTACGCCCCCCCTCTGTAAACTCAAAAATCTTTGTGATCCCCCATGCTAATTGTAATTTTAGTCTCTGTTAAATGAAAAAAATGGTGTGTGGCATAATCACATATCCAAATATCCCTTTCCATTAAAAGCTCTCTGCAGACAGTGAGGTGTTGTTTTCTTTTGTTAATGTAAAGGTCCAATCAAATTGGTATACCCCTCCCCCGCCACAGTCTGAAGATGTACAGTCCTGTCTCCCAACACCAGTGGGTTACAGTGTTGGACTAAGATCCAGGTTCAAATCCCCACCCAGGATTCATCACCATGAAGCCCACTGGGTGACCTTGGACTAGACAGTGTCTCTCAAGCTGATCTCACAGGGTCTGTGTAAGGTTAAAATGGAAAGGGGGGGGAACCATGTGCCCCACCTTGAGCAACTTGGAGGAAAGGTGGGATATTAATGCAATAATAATTACATAAATACATACATTTCAGCTACAGTATGAAGATCCCAGCCTCAGCCAACCTGCTGAGCTTTTAAAAAGCAATAATAATAATAATCAAGAAGGAGCAATGTGGTCATGGTGGGGATGCTATATTGTGAAGACAAAAGGGTGGATAGATTGAGGAGGGGGGTTAGTGTTTTTAGGCCTTGGGATGATCATCAGAACTGATTACTTGGTTAGGGTGCACTTGGGAATGAAAGTGGAGCAGATCAGCGCACATACAAACACACTTGCCTCTCCTGCAAACATCTGCAAGCGTGCCTGCATTCAGGCGCATGGGGGGGGAAGCCCTCAACTGCCACAGTGTCTGAGAGAGAGATTGGGGGGTGGAGTGTAGGTGGAAGAAAGGGGGGCACTGGCACACACGTTTAGCCTCAGAGATGGGGGGGTGAGCAAGTCCGGAGCATCCTCACTGCTCCTTGGCTGCTTCTGAGCCAAAGGTGAGATCTGGGAGGCCTTGCAAATAAGAATAATTTTTAAAAGGAGGTGGCAGTGAAGCAGGAGCCAAGAAAGGCAGGCTGGCTGGCTGCCCGGCTGCCCGGAAGGGGCAAAGCTGCCTTTCCTTGCAGCCTTGCTTCTTTTGCTTCATGAAAAGCACTCTCCTCTCATTCTGAGCAAGGGCATTAGCAGTGAGAAGGTGGGAGTCAGCGATAGTAATCCCCTCTTCTTCCTGGTAGCTCCACCCTCAGCCTCCTTTGGTGTCTGCCACATTTTATAGGCAGACGCCTGCCCTCGGCATGCCTGAAAAGACACTTTGCCACTTCAACAAGTGGAAGTCGCAGCCCCTTGCTTAGATTAAAAGCAGCCAAAAGCTTAAACAGCCCCGCCCCTCGCTCAGGAAGGAAGCCTGCCTTCCTGCCTTCAAAGGAAGGAAGCCTGAGATAATCCTAAAGAGTTAAGCCCCAGTTGATAGTTGAGCCATCAACCTCAATTAACACATCATTGGCTGGCAGCAGTAGCTGGGAGGAACCAGCCACACATATAAATTCAGAGCACCCTAGTGAGGGAGCCTGCTCCACGAGTCAAGGCCCCAGCTGACAAAGCGTCAAGGCGAGTTAAGCAGCAGAGCGAGTTCAGCAGCAGGGCGAGGAGGCCAGGGCCCCCCCACTCTGCCCGTCTCTTCCCTGACCTCAACTAAACCACAGTTTCTAACCCATTGACGTAATAAACCTTAAACAAAACTATGCAGGTAAGAAGCCAGCAGGGGTGTGGGGGCTTTCCAGTGTTTTGCACCGCCTGCAGCATGTACGACTATCTGCCTGTTGGACAGAAGTCGTGGGTGTGCTCTCGGTACAATGAGCTCCTGGCTCTCCGGGAACGACTTCATTTCCTTGAGGCCAAGGTGGCGGACCTGGAAAAGCTGAGAGAGGCAGAGGTGTGTGTGGAGGAGGCCTTCAGGGACGTTATAGCTGCGTCCCACTCCAACGATGATAGCTCTTCTGCTATCATGGAGAACGATGGTCTCAGGGAAGGAGAGCATCCAGCTGAGGAAGAGGGCAACGATTCCTTAGAAGGGACCCATTCCTTGGGGGATGAGCAGCTATCCTCTCGTGTCGAGGATATATCTCCAGGGGGTGGAGGGATCCTTGTAGTGGGTGATTCAATCATTAGGAACATAGACAGTGGGGTGTGTGATGGGCGTGTAGACCGCAAGGTGTTTTGCCTGCCTGGTGCGAAGGTTGCGGATATCGCCCGTCGTTTAGATAGTTTGGTAGACAGTGCTGGGGAGGAGTCAGTGGTCGTGGTGCACGTTGGCACCAACGACATGGGGAAATGCAGCCGTGAGGTCCTGGAAGCAAAATTTAGGTTGCTAGGTAGGATGCTGAAAGCCAGGACCTCCAAGGTGGCTTTCTCTGAAATGCTACCGGTTCCACGCGCAGGACCAGCCAGACAGGCCCAGCTTCACAGTCTCAATGCGTGGATGAGACGATGGTGTTGGGTGGAAGGGTTTGGATTTGTTAGGCACTGGGGAACATTTTGGGACAAGCCGGGCCTGTACAAAAGGGACGGGCTCCACTTGAACCAGAATGGAACCAGACTGCTGGCACTTAAAATTAAAAAGGTGGCAGAGCAGCTTTTAAACTGACTGAGAGGGAAAACCTGACAGGAGCTGAGGAAGGTCCGGTTCGGAATAAACCTCCCCCCTGGGATAAAAACCAAAGAAATGATGAAATTTTGATAGGGGTAGGCCTAGAAGTAGGCATTGTGAGAGCAGGGGCACAGGATATAAATTCAGAAGATCAAAATCACCACAGGCCAAACCACAAGTGCCAAAGACACTTGAAGAGAGACACTGCTTACAAGTCTGTATGCTAATGCTAGGAGCCTCCGAACCAAGATGGGAGAACTGGAGTGCTTGGTCTTAGAGGAGAGCATTGATATAGTGAGCATAACGGAGACCTGGTGGAATGGAGAAAACCAGTGGGATACGGTTATCCCTGGATATAAACTATATCGGAAGGACAGGGAAGGACGTATTGGTGGCGGAGTCGCTCTGTACATGAAAGAAGGCATTGAATCCAGCAAGCTTGAAACCCCAAAAGAGGCGGACTCCTCCACAGAATCGTTGTGGGTGGTGATACCATGCCCCAGGAGGGACTTAATACTGGGAATGATCTATCGTCCCCCTGATCAAAATGCTCAGGGAGACCTTGAGATGAGATATGAAATTGAGGAAGCATCCAAACTAGGAAATGTGGTAGTAATGGGTGACTTCAACTACCCGGACATAGACTGGCCGCATATGTGTTCCAGTCATGACAAAGAAGCAAAATTTCTAGATATTCTAAATGACTATTCCCTAGACCAGTTGGTCATGGAACCGACCAGAGGGACGGCAACCCTGGACTTAATCCTCAGTGGGGACCGGGACCTGGTGTGAGATGTAAGTGTTGTTGAACCGACTGGGAGCAGTGACCACAGTGCTATTAAATTAAACATACATGTAAATGGCCAATTGCCAAGAAAATCCAACACAGTCACATTTGACTTCAAAGGAGGAAACTTCACAAAAATGAGGGGATTGGTAAAAAGAAAGCTGAAAAACAAAGTCCAGAGGGTCACATCACTCGAAAATGCTTGGAAGTTGTTTAAAAACACTATATTAGAAGCTCAACTGGAGTGCATACCGCAGATCAGAAAAGGTACCGCCAGGGCCAAGAAGATGCCAGCATGGTTAGCGAGCAAAGTCAAGGAAGCTCTTAGAGGCAAAAAGTCTTCCTTCAGAAAATTGAAGTCTTGTCCGAATGAAGAAAATAAAAAAGAACATAAATTCTGGCAAAATAAATGCAAGAAGACAATAAGGGATGCTAAAAAAGAATTTGAGGAGCACATTGGTAAGAACTTAAAAAACAACAACAAAAAATTCTATAAATACATTCAAAGCAGGAGACCATCTAGGGAGGTGATTGGACCCTTGGATGATAAGGGAGTGAAAGGTGTACTAAAGAACGATAAGGAGATTGCAGAGAAGCTAAATGAATTCTTTGCATCTGTCTTCACAGTGGAAGATATAGGGCAGATCCCTGAACCTGAACTAACATTTGCAGGAAGGGATTCTGAGGAACTGAGACAAATAGTGGTAACGAGAGAGGAAGTTCTAGGCTTAATGGACAATATAAAAACTGACAAATCACCGGGCCCGGATGGCATCCACCCAAGAGTTCTCAAAGAACTCAAAGGTGAAATTGCTGATCTGCTAACTAAAATATGTAACTTGTCCCTCGGGTCCTCCTCCGTGCCTGAGGACTGGAAAGTGGCAAATGTAACGCCAATATTCAAAAAGGGATCCAGAGGTGATCCCAGAAATTACAGACCAGTTAGCTTAACTTCTGTCCCTGGAAAACTGGTAGAAAGTATTATTAAAGCTAGATTAACTAAGCACATAGAAGAACAAGCCTTGCTGAAGCAGAGCCAGCATGGCTTCTGCAAGGGAAAGTCCTGTCTCAGTAACCTACTAGAATTCTTTGAGAGTGTCAACAAGCATATAAATAGAGGTGATCCAGTGGACATAGTGTACTTAGACTTTCAAAAAGCATTTGACAAGGTACCTCACCAAAGACTTCTGAGGAAGCTTAGCAGTCATGGAATAAGAGGAGAGGTCCTCTTGTGGATAAGGAATTGGTTAAGAAGCAGAAAGCAGAGAGTAGGAATAAATGGACAGTTCTCCCAATGGAGGGCTGTAGAAAGTGGAGTCCCTCAAGGATCAGTATTGGGACCTGTACTTTTCAACTTGTTCATTAATGACCTAGAATTAGGAGTGAGCAGTGAAGTGGCCAAGTTTGCTGACGACACTAAATTGTTCAGGGTTGTTAAAACAAAAAGGGATTGCGAAGAGCTCCAAAAAGACCTCTCCAAACTGAGTGAATGGGTGGAAAAATGGCAAGTGCAATTCAATATAAACAAGTGTAAAATTATGCATATTGGAGCAAAAATTCTGAATTTCACATATACGCTCATGGGGTCTGAACTGGCGGTGACCGACCAGGAGAGAGACCCCGGGGTTGTAGTGGACAGCACGATGAAAATGTCGACCCAGTGTGCGACAGCTGTGAAAAAGGCAAATTCCATGCTAGCGATAATTAGGAAAGGTAATGAAAATAAAACAGCCGCTATCATAATGCCGTTGTATAAATCTATGGTGCGGCCGCATTTGGAATACTGTGTACAGTTCTGGTCGCCTCATCTCAAAAAGGATATTATAGAGTTGGAAAAGGTTCAGAAGAGTGCAACTAGAATGATCAAGGGGATGGAGCGACTCCCTTATGAGGAAAGGTTGCAGCATTTGGGGCTTTTTAGTTTAGAGAAAAGGCGGGTCAGAGGAGACATGATAGAAGTGTATAAAATTATGCATGGCATTGAGAAAGTGGATAGAGAAAAGTTCTTCTCCCTCTCTCATAATACTAGAACTCGTGGACATTCAAAGAAGCTGAATGTTGGAAGATTCAGGACAGACAAAAGGAAGTACTTCTTTACTCAGCGCATAGTTAAACTATGAAATTTGCTCCCACAAGATGCAGTAATGGCCACCAGCTTGGATGGCTTTAAAAGAAGATTAGACAAATTTATGGAGGACAGGGCTAGTCAGAGGCAGCATGCTTCTGAAAACCAGTTGCCGGAAGCCTCAGGAGGGGAGAGTGTCCTTGCACTCGGGTCCTGCTTGCGGGCTTCCCCCAGGCACCTGGTTGGCCACTGTGAGAACAGGATGCTGGACTAGATGGGCCACTGGCCTGATCCAGCAGGCTCTTCTTATGTTCTTAAGAAAAGTCCTTCCCTCTTATTTGGAGCAAGGGGGAGGTGCAGTCTGTAGCAGCAGTGGGGAGCAGACAGCATCCAGGGAATGAAGACTTTTAATAAATAAATGATAATTTATTTCTTTACTGTTTGCGCCCCCCCCCCCGGATGACTTCGTGGCTCCCCTGGAATCACTGCTCTAAACAATGTAGATAAGTAAAGTGAAAAACAAAAGCAAATCACATACAAAACAAAAATATAGCAATAGAATATAACATGATTACAATATATAAAAATTCACATGAATTTTACAAAAAAGCATTCTGACATCTAATAATGCAAATCAGAAATTGAAGACACATACTATTAGTTGTCATGCATTTTTAAAAACATGGCTGTAAACCACTTGGGGGGTCCTTTGAATAAAAATGTTATGTAAATAACTACATTCTATTCTACTTTTTTTTTTTTACATTTCCCTTACACTGAAATGTATTGACATTAATTGTGTAATAAATTATGATGGTTTTGGCCATAGGGGATAGTGAGATGAATAACACAGATTTTAGCAGAAGTCAAACTATAGCAGAATGAAAACAAGTTGATTGCTACAAATGCAGGATGGAAATCTGCCTCCTTACATCCCTAGTGTAACTACAAAATGAGAGGTTGATTTGACTGAATGATAACTCTTGCGCACTCTACCACACTAACAAAATACTTTTAAACTGACTAGGCTTTATAATAACATATAATTCCATAATGAAGAACCTTAGCCAAGAGTTATTTACTGAACTGTGACTTCCTCTGGGGTGGAGGACGGCTGCTAGCTAATTTTGTAGCAACTGAGAACAGAATCTTGATGAAAGGTAAGTACAGCCAGATGATGTTGTCAGTCATTCACAATGGGGGACCTTTACCCTGCTCTGCTCTGATTACAAAATCATCTGTCCAATAAAAAGAAAATATCAAGACTTGCTTAGATGTATGAAGGACACTGGTGAAGCTGTACTTTTATTTTTCAAAAGGAAAACTTGCCAACCTAACATTCAGACCACAAAATTCATCCCTCTGGCTTCTCCTAAGGTGTTTGCAAAGATTAATAGTTAAGTGTCCAAAAAAAAAAAAGATGCTAGACAGAATGTTTATTAAGATGGACTTGTGTACTTCCTTTCCTTTTCTTCTAGAGCTTTGGTGGCGCACATGCTGCCTGCAAGTAATTTTTTGTTGTTATTGTAGCCACTCTGCTTGGTCAGGTGGCTGCGAGTTTGCCCTTCAATCCAAAGCCCTTCCTAAGTGGGTTAACTGGAAGCCAGTGATGGTGAATGGAATACAAAGGCTACCTCATCTCAAACAATGGCTACATGAATATGCAGCTTGCGCCCCAGGGCTGCAGGGATGAGACTCTGCTGGGACCATCAAGGGGCAAACCTTCCACCTACTGACACTGGAGGCATTCAAGAGGCAGCTGGACAGCCATCTGTCGGGAATGCTTTGATTTGGATTCCTGCATTGCACAGGGGGTTGGACTTGATGGCCTTATAGGCCCCTTCCAACTCTACTATTCTATGATTCTACCTTGACCCCTCACCCCTGCTCTTTCTGACATCTGTCTGGAGACTGGCCTTTGACAGGAAGTTGAATGTATTTGGCTGTTTGTTTTTGTTTTGAAATGTTAAGTTTTTGTTGTCTTAAATTTTTGTAATTAGTATTTTTATCTTATTAGTATTTTGTATTTGTGTGTATTCTCTGTGAACCACCTTGGGGGCCTACATAACATAACATTATATTGATGGAGACACCTTGGTGAAGTTCTGATAAGATGCAATAATGTCTTTTATATAAGGGCTGTGGAAGAAGATGGAGAAATAACTATTTTTGGAAAAAGTTTTTTTTTAACTGTTAAGAAATTAAGTTGGGTGTTGGTTTTTTAATGTTTTGTGTGTGTGTGTGTGTGTGTATGAAATGGAAATGGACAGCCTTCAAGTCGATCCTGACTTATGGCGACCCTATGAATAGGGTTTTCGTGGTAAGCTGTATTCAGAGGTGGTTTACCATTGCCTCCCTCTGAGACTAGTCCTTCCCAGCTGGCTAGGGCCTGCTCAGCTTCCCACAGTTGCACAAGCCAGCCCCTTCCTTGTCCACAACTGGGGGCAAGTGGGCTCCTTGGGACTATGCAGCTTGCCCACGGCTGCACAGGTGGCAGGGCACGTAACCCCTGAACCACACACTGTGGAGGTGATCTTTAGCTGGCCCTTTACACCCAGGAGATGCAGGCGGGGATTTGAACTCACAGATTGGACTCCCAGCCAGGGTCTCCTCCCCACTGTGCTATACCAGCTGGTGTGTGTGTGTGTATTCACTAACAGGCAAAAAACCTTGCAGTTTAAGAACGTACCTACAGCCAACAGGTATTTCTATCAAACTTTAAAAAGCAGGGAAATTAGGCAGCTATAGTGAATGCACCAGGGGAGCAGGAGACCTGACCTATCTGAGATATTCTACTGCCCTAAAAACAGAGCTTGGAAAAGTTACTTTTTTGAACTACAGCTCCCATCAGCCTAATCCAGTGGCCATGTTGCCTAGGGCTGATGGGAGTTGTAGTTCAAAAAAGTAACTTTTCCAAGCTCTGCCTAAAAATTTGTCAAAATGCAAACACAGTTTGGGTTGGACTTTCACAGTCCAATCCACTTCCTGTGTAGCTTGAAAGAATTTGGTAACGTGAAGGGATTGGAAGGTAATGGGGGAGGGGGAAGGAGGGGCAAAGGGGGAGGGAAGGGGCAAGAGGGGAGGGGATAGGAGAGAGGAGGAGGGGAGAGCAGGTTTGATCATATGCATGCTTTTTGAGTTCAGTGAGATTTACTCCCATGCAATCATGCTTAGGATAGGGGAAACTGACCTGGGGAAGGGGCGGGGAGGGGAGGGGAGGAGGAGGGGAGGAAGGGGGAGGGGAGGAGATTGGGTGGTTGGGCACTGGGCAGAGGGGAAGCCCTTTTCCTTTCCAAAAGGAAAACTTTGTGAACAATATTATTCTTTTTCAGTGTTCCCCCCCACCTTTTTAGACAGTCATGGCTCCCTCCAAAGAATCCTGGGAACTGTAGTTAGTGAAGGGTGATGAGAGTTGCTAGGAGATGCCCTGTTCCCTTCACAGAGCTTCAGTCAGAGTGGCTGACTGTTTTCATTATGTATGCTTTTATGCACACTTTATCCCAGTTTTTTTTAAGAGCCTTGATTCATAATTAGCTTGGCTCAAGGAGGGGAAGCATCCAAGACTTGTGTTCTCTTTGTCTCCTCTCCTCTAGCATGGGGAACAATGACCAGGCATGGTCATAACAGCCTCCAACTTAGTTAGCTAGACAGAAGTAGCACATTTCCTGTCCAGTATTGTAGCTGTATTTCTATTAATAAAGCAGTCTTTTCTTATTTTGAAGCCAAGTCTATGTCTGAGTGATTTAAAGCAAGGTAAAAGCTTGTTTTATCTCAGGTAAAACCACACCCATGCATCACAGTGGGCTGAGCAAGCTACACTAAGCTAAACTCTGCTAATTTACTAAAACTCGAATTGGTCTGCCAGCCATTGGAGAACCCAACAGGTGATGGGCCCAGAGCTTGGTTCTGAGCTGCATGGATTGAAAACCTGCTGAACAGGTTTTGCAGAGAGCTGTGTGTGTGATTTTACAATGGAGACTTAGGAAGGAAAAGTGTAGGATAGGAAACAATGGTAGAAGAGTCAGTCTTCAAAGCTTCCCTCAGGAAACTGGATGGAACTAAATATCCCCTGTGGAGTGTTCAAGTTAAAAGGTACCTGGAAGGAGAAGGTTTATGGAGAATTCTGTCTCAAGAAAAACCTGGAGCTGAGGACATCAAGATACAGAGTGATGGATACGTGAGAATTCTAAAGTTATTAATATTTTTATGGCATGTCTAAATGATAAGGATCTGAATAAATGCCTTGAAAGTGAGACTTGGGAAAATCTTTAAAAAATGCATCAAGTGTCTTCAAAAATGTATGTTATCTCGACTTCCAGGAAGGATTGCTTCGCTTGTGCCTGCCTTTGAGACGAGCTCTCGTCTCAGAGGAAGCTTTTTCAGTTTTAAAACCAGTCAAAGGGTTTTTTTGACTGGTAAAAACTTTCTCCCAGGCAAGGGAGAAACGAAGAGATCATCCACAAGCTTCGTTGTGTTTGTTGGGGGACTTGAATTCATTAGGATCCCCTATGAACGAAGGACCAGCCAGCAAGTCAGACGGAGCCAGGGAATTTCAAGCAAGCTCAAACTGATTAAGCGAGACGTTTTTCTTTTCTTCAAAGAAAAACAGATTTTAACAGGCAAGCATTCTTCTATCTATCCTTATCATTTGGCTTAAATTGCTGCAGTAAAAGAGATTTGTTAAAAGGATCAGCAGTAAAGAATCCCTGGGTGAGTTATAACTTTTCTCTTTTATACATGGAATTAAGGCGGAAGGAAATCGAAATAGCTTATCCTTGTTTTTATTGCAAAAAGTTGGCCTGGAATTGAGCATTTTAAAGATACAAACAGATGAGAGGCATCTGATCTAAGGAGAAAAATTTTGATTTATATGAACTTTTGAGTATTTTATGTCTGGGACTATTTTTTCTGGGCTACTTCATTTTGACGAATCTGCTTGTCATTTATGCCACTAATTATTTGGATGCTGTGAACTAAATTTGTTTTGCATTCTTGGACACATAAGAGATAAGGCAGTTTGTGCTGTCTACATTATGATGTCATCAGGTTTGGAATATTAACTCCTTTGTTGCTGGAAAAAGAAATAAATTGCTCTTTGCTTGGGAATAGTGCTATATTGGAAATTGAAGGGTTTTTTTCTTCTTGGTTTTAAAAATGACAAGTAAGAAAGTGGCTGAGACCCTGGAAGTAAATATGTTTCAGAAAATAATGGATGAGATTGAGATAATGAAACAAAAACTGAGACATGGCAAACAAGAGATGAAAATTGAATTTGGCAAAATGAAGCAGGAGCTGAAAGAAATAGGGGATTTTATGAGAGAGGAGGTTGATGAGATCAAAGATATAACTAGACAAGCAATAGGAGAAGAAAGAAAAATTAAAGGGAAGATGCAAGTCCTGGAGATTGGAACAGATATATCAAATGTGGAACTGGAAAAATATTTGGAGTTTATGGACCTTAGAGATAAAGATTACTGCTTGGAATTCAGCATTGTCCCTGAAGAAATTGATGAAGATATCAGAGATAAAGCTATCAATGTTTCAAAAACATTTCTGGACTGGAATGATGTAATGGAGCTTGAAATAGAGAAAATCTATAGAATTAATTACAGATATGTGACAATGGAAAAACTCTCAAGAGATGTGCTAATGCATTTCGTAAAAAAGAGGAACAGTAATATGACTTTACAACAACATTTCAGTAACACATTCAGAACTGATGGCAAGGAAATATTTGTGAGGAAGGAAATTCCCATCAGACTCTTATTATATGACTATGATTATGACAGCAAGATCATTATGGATGCAAAGATGGAAGATGGAATTAACACTGATAATGGAAGAATGGCTATTGAAACTACTGGACCTAGCAGACTTGATGAGATGGATTAATCGACATGTTCATTTGGAGAAAAATCGATGGATATATTTCTCAAGGACGGGAAACCTCTCTTTGACTTTTTGCGGAAAGAATAAAGTGATGTTAATGAGATTTGATGATTAATTAAGATAACTACTGGAGGAAAGTGATTTTGTAATATATTAAGAGACAGGTTTGTTATATATTATAGACCTATAACTGATCTGCGACAAATCGGAAGTCAACATTTTATTTTATTGTATTAGTTATTAATTTGTTTTTTTGTTTTTTTTTGTTTTTTTTGAAACTTTGAATAAAAATTAATGAAAAAAAATGTATGTTATCTCCATGTATAAAACACTGTTTACACTGAGAAAAGCTACCAATCAGTTTCTTGGACAGTATCTAGATAAATTGACATCTTTAATCTGAGATCTGGAAAGATGAGCCCAATTTTATAACTAAGGAACAAAAATTAGCAATTCTATTTGCAACCCTTCAAACTGATCAAAATTTTAAAATGATTGTGTGCATTTTGGAACAAACAGGAAAATCATTTCAATAATCTATAGCATCTCTGAAGGAATTTGATTTTAAACAGAGAAATAGTGAAGCCAGTGAAAATGTTAATGAACTGTCTTACAGACAAGGGATGATGAGTCATCATTCAAAGCCCTTAAGGCAACAGGCCAGCAGTAAAGCAGAGAGGCAAGATGGACAGTGTTTTTCTTGTGGGGAGAACAGACATCTATTCAAAGACTGCCCAAGAAAACTTAGAGCACAGAAGGGCAATTTCAAAGGCAGAAAACAGCAAGGGAAACAACCTAGTTTTAGTATTTCTGATGAGAAAGTGGTAGAATTCTCGACTCCGGGGATAGCTGTCACATTTTTAATAATAAAAATGCATTTAAAAGTTGGAGACCTTGTTCAAGAAACTTTTATTTGCCTTCAGGACAATGCATCGAAGCAGAGGTAGTAGGGAACATAATGCAAAATGCCAAAAAGCACTAGAGAGTTTGACCCATTGTAGACTGTGGGAATGCTGTGGACATAATATATCTCAACTTCAGCAAAGCTTTTGACAAAGTGCCCCATGATATTCTGATTACCAAGCTAGCTATATGTGGCCTGGATGGAACAACCATCAGGTGGATCCACAGTTGGCTCCAGAATTGTACTCAAAGAGTGCTTATCAATGGTTCCTTCTCAAACAGGGCAGAAGTAACGAGTCGGGTACCACAGGGCTTGGTCCTGGGCCCAGTGCTCTTCAACATTTTTGGATGAGGAGGTACACAGCATGCTTATCAAATTTGCAGATGATACAGAATTGGGGGGCATAGGTAATACCATGGAAGACAGAAACAAAATTCAAAGGGACCTTGATAGGCTGGAGCATTGGGCTGAAAACAACAGAATGAAATTCAACAGGGATAAATGCAAAGTTCTACACTTAGGAAAAAGAAACCAAATGCACAGTTATAAGATGGGGGATACTTGGCTCAGCAATACAACATGTGGGAAGGATCTTGGAATTGTCGTTGATCACAAGCTGAATATGAGCCAACAGTGTGATGTGGCTGCAAACAAGGCAAATGCTATATTAGGCTGCATTAACAGAAGTATAGTTTCCAAATCACGTGAAGTATTAGTTCCCCTCTATTCAGCACTGGTTAGGTCTCATCTTGAATACTGCATCCAATTCTTGTCTTTGCACTTCAAGAAGGATGCAGACAAAGTGGAACAGGTTCAGAGGAGGGCAACAAGGATGATCAGGGGACTGGAAATAAAGCCCTGTGAGGAGAGACTGAAAGAACTGGGCACGCTTAGCTTGGAGAAGAGAAGACTGTGGGGAGATATGATAGCATTCTTCAAGTACATGAAAGGTTGTCACATAGAGGAGGGCCGGGATCTCTTCTCGATTGTACCAGAGTGCAGGACACGGAATAATGGTCTCAAGTTGCAGGAAGCCAGATTTCAACTGGACATCAGGAAAAAACTTCCTAACTGTTAGAGCCATACGACAATGGAACCAATTACCCAGAGAGGTAGTGGTCTCTCCGACACTGGAGGCATTCAAGAGGCAGCTGGACAGCCATCTGTTGGGAATGCTTTGATTTGGATTCCTGCATTGAGCAGGGGGTTGGACTTGATGGCCTTATAGACCCCTTCCAACTCTACTATTCTATGATTCTATGAACTCAACAAGTTGTCAAGAATGCTTGAATGTAATACGGCTCTTATGCAAAAAACTGGCAGAAATGAGGCCTCTGTGTGAGAACAAAGATTTTTTGCAGTTTCATTTCTCATCTGCAGCTAACTAGGAGGCCCAAGTGGGAACACCTGCTTATCTGTAGAGAGCCTGGTACCCAAGGTCATCTTGGCCTGGGAATGATGGGTGTATGTGCCAGTTAGGCGGTAAGACTAGAAGAAGTATTACATCATGAGAAAGCCCCCTGATTGGCTAATTAGTTCTGGATTGTTACTAGGGTCTTTTCCATAAGTGTAGGAGTGAAATCTTTAGCTTTTGTTCCCCTGGGTTCCATCTTACGTATAGGTGGGTACCTGTGTGTGTTCCGTTGCCATCTACTACCCAAGCTGTGCACCTCTGAGGAGATGTGGGACTTTACAACAACTGCTTCTTCTGTAAGTAGATAATAGGTTAGTTTTCTTGTTTTGTTTTTGTGACTGAACCTTCTGTCTGTATTTTACCTGGCCCCTTTTGGGTGTGGGTTTTAAGGACCAGTTTGTTGCTATTAATTGTGCACTTATATTTTATTCAATAAAGCTACTTTTTATTTACCAGTGTGTGTTCATTGCAGGGGGAAATTGGCTCTGAATCTGGTACCTTGGCCACTGATCACAGACTACCGTGTATTTGGGTTTGCCTGAGGCTCCAGGACAAGGAGTGCCCTTCTGGCTCTTGTCCTTTGGAATCCCTAGGAGGTTTTATTTCTGGGCTCTGGGTTTTCCCTTGACACAGAGTGGTTACCAGTTTAAGGGATGATGGAAGTATACCTACCTTGCAAGGTTGTTGTTGAATTACGTAGCCCTGATAAGGGGAGATATTTTGCCACAATCAATTGCCCTGGGTGGGAAGTTGAGTCCTGGGACTGCAGAGTGTCAGGATGGTGGCACTGGTGCATGACAGGGGAGTCACTGTTCATTCCTGAATTTCAGGACAGTTTAGTGAGTGTTCCTACCTTCCTGAAATTTGGGGGTCATTTGCATTTGTATAACAATATTTGCAGTGTTTTTGATGGAGATTAAATTTGCTGCACAGCAAGGCTCAAAGGTGGACTTTTGGAACTGCAGTGTTACTTCCTATGCATGCCAACAATGTTAGATAAAAGTGGTGTAGGCTGTGCTTGTGTCTGGCAGAGAAGATTAACACATGCCAATCTTTCTAGAATTAATGCCCTAGAGAAGGACAGTTTGTGAGGAATAAAAACTGAAAAATGTAACTCTATGGAAAAGATGCTGTTTGAAAGCTAAGAGCACAAACCCAAGTTTTCTAAATAAAAGTGAGAGGAAAACTAAAAGGCCTCTAGAATTGATTCACACTGATGTATGTGGACCCTTAAAGTCCCTCTCACAAGGCAGAAATCATTATCTCTTATCTTTCATTGATGATTATTCAAGATATACTGTTAAGAGAGAGAGGTCAAGTACTTCAGAAATTTAAAGACCATATCAGAGTTGTCTCTAATCAGTTTGGCTACAAGCCAAAAATATTAAGATCTGACAATGGTGGAGAATCTGTATCCAAAAATATTGATGAGTTTTTGAGTGAGGAAGGGATTTTTTGAGTGAGGAACACCAGACTACTACCCACATTGTCCACCACAGAATGAGGTTACAGAATGCTGGAACAGGTCCAATATGGAAATAATTTACTCTTTATTAAAGGATGTGCAATTACCACACAAGTACTGAGCTGAAGACACCACAGATTGGAAATCCACCAGTGCAAACATCTACAATGGAAATACAGTGATGTGCTGAGCAACTAAGAAACAAGAGACTGTAGTGCTCTTTTCCACAGAAGCGCAGAGTACGTGTCAGCTTCTGAAGCAAGCAAACAATTGGCATGGCTGCTTTCACTATTTAAAGAACTAGGCATCTCTATACCTAGGCCTGTCACCATGCATAAGACAACCAAGGATGCATCAGACTCACGGAGTCAGAAGGCATGAGTTCATGAACAAAGTGCATAAATGTGAAGCACTATTTCATTAGAGACACCTATCTCCAAGGCCTACTCAGAAGGCAGTACTGACCAACTGAAGAGATGACTGCTGATGCTCTGACAAAGGTGTTGGGAAAAGTCAGATTCAAGAAACTGCAAGACAAGATGAACCTTGTGACCTGAACCAAATGCTCATTGAGAAAGAGTGTTAGAAGTGTGACAAGAGTAATTCCCATTGGGTCCTCTTTGCATGGGGAGAGAGATACAGAGATAGTCCTCTTAGCTGGCTAAGCTGCCACTGACCTGTGCTCATATTTTCTGTTTGTCTTCCTTCTGTGTAAACTGGTATGTCTCAGGGAACTATTCGCACCTCTGACTCACATTCCTGTTTCTCTCATCTTTGCTGATCACCGGAGAGGAAAAACCCATGTTCTATTTGTATCCTTTCCTCTAGCATGAGGGCAATGTCCAGGCATGGTCATTGCAGCCTCCAACTTACTTAGCTCGATAGAAGTAGCACCTTTCCTATCCAATATGTACTTCTATGAGTAAAGTAGTCTTTTCTTATTTTGAAACCAAGTCTAAGTCTGAGTGATTGAAAGCAAGGTAAAAGTTTGCTTTCTCTCAGGTAAAATCACTCCTATGCAGCACGATGTACTGACCAAGCTAAACTAAGCTAAACTCTGCTAATTTACTAAAACTCTAATTGGTCTACCAGTTATTGAAGAACCCAACACCTTTCACTCCTGCAAGTTGGATCTAAAATCTGATTTCTGAAGGCCAATTCTACAACAAATGTTTCTGGGTGACCATGGCAGCAGGTTTGAATGAAGCCAACACAATTGGCAAACTGCATAGCCCCAACTTCATGTTTGCTGAGATCATGGGCAAATGACCTGAGGACAGGGTCACTGGCAGTGGCAGCTGGTGGCTCCATGTCAGTGGGACAGTGGAATCTTCTCTGGGTTTTAGTGTGAAATTTCAAGGTGCTGTCCAAGATGCTTCAGCATTTTTGTGCACATCTTTATGCACCTTGGTGCGCACTTTACCCTAGTATATGTGTCTGTGTATACTTTCCTTCGCTGGTGCACTGCATTGCAAGATTCTGAGAAGTGTGAAGTTTGAAGGATGGCTGTGTTTTGGTTCACATAATGTTCTGGAAAGTGCAATTCATATAGATTCAACTTTAAATGTGAATTGAATTTCTCCTCCATCCCTAGTCAGAGAATACCACAATGGGCCTAGAATTTTCAGGGGGGAAATAAGAGCCTGTTAACTGAACAATGTGCCTTGGTAGCTATTGTGAGGAGATAGGTGAGAAAAGAGAGCTATAGCTGAGTAGTAGAGTATCTGCTTTGCATGCAGAAGGCCCCAGGTTCAATCCCCGTCATCTCCAGGTAGGGTTGGAAGAGACTCATGGCTGAAGCCCTGGAGAGCTGCTGTCCGTCAGCGTACACAATATTGAGCTAGATGGTCAAATGGTCTGACTCCAGTATAAGGCAGCTTCCTTATGTTCCTGTGAAGCTTGAATAACTCTTCTGAATCATCGCGTCTTTATTTGGCTCTGACTCACTAGATTCTAAACTTTTTCTGTCGTTGAAGGCAGGGCAGATGCTTCAGATGCTATCTTTCTTTAAAGTACAGGGCTACATTATTTGATTGGAGGGAAGGCGAATGTTTATTTGAATGCAATAATTATTGCAGTGATGAATTGGGGTGCGTGTAAAGCAACGAGAGAGCAAATAAAGGGTGTCTAGTGCTTGAATGTCAAAGAAAACAGGAAATAAACACATCTCTGATTGTTGTTGCAGTATTAGGTTTTCCATCTACTGGTTTATGCACTGTTGGAAGGGGGGCAGGTAAGTGATATTTTTAATGTGTGGGGAAAGGGACATTTTCCACTACTGCCCCCAAAATGAATAAAAAGTGTAGTGCTAATGCTACAGGATAGGTTGTAGCTCAGTGGTGGAGCATATCCTTTACATGTAAAGAGGTCCGACTGGTCTTAAAGTGGCCATCCTTGAGCAAAGGAACTTCAAAGGGATGCTGCAATGCGAAACTGCTGAACTGAAATTCATCAAGTGATTCAAGCTAAATAGCCACCAATTTGAGTGGCATTAAAAGAGAATTAGACAAATTCATGAAGGATAAGACTATCAATGGTTATGAGCCACAATGGCTATGCTCTGCCTCCATAGTCAGTACAGTTGCTGGGAATCAGAAGTGGGGAGAGGGCACTTGTGCTCATGTCCTACTTGCAGGGTTCCCAAAGATCTTGTTGGCCACTGTGAGAACAGGAAGCTGGATTATATAGGCCTTTGGTCTGATCAAGCAGGGCTCTTCTTATGTTCTTATGCCCCTGTGGTTTGAAACAGGGCAAAGTTATGGTTTTTAAGATCATGCTATATGCATTGACTTACCTATGCCAGGATGTTATATTATTGATTTGATTTTTTAAAATTATTTATCTAATTTTTATTGAATAAAACTGGGTGGAGTTTTTGTGTGTGAATGGTCACTGTTAATAATGTAATTATTGCCATCCGTACTTTCTGTATTTCCTGTCCTTTTGATCTCGTTGTTTACAATCTCCTCCCCCCAAACATATTTGCCTAGAACTCTGGATAAGCCTGCATGAGTCTGAGAAAATGGGCTGCTGTTCATGAAAGCTGAGGCCATAATAAATGTGTAAAGTCTTTAAGACAGGACTCTTTGCTGTTTTTGCTTTAATGGACAGCTTCCCCTCTGGAAATGAGTTCAGGTTCATGGTGATGAACTTTGAACTGGGCACCTCCTGCACCAACTGCAGCCCAGGATAGACTTTAGTTCAGTGGTAGAGCACTTCCTTCTCTGTAAAAGGTGAGAACCTTTTTCAGCTCAAAGGCCACATTCCCTTCTGGGAATGCCAGTGGTGGGGGTGGGCAGAGGCAAAAGTGGGAGAAACAATGCATATAGATTTTATTTTTGTACAGAAAGCTTGTGTGTGTGTGTACACTAGGGATGGAAAGAGCTGTCAATTTTGGTTCTCTCGGTTTCTCATTTGTCTTGTCTTAAAATTAGTTCTCCACAAATTTGCATTTTTTTAAAAAAAAATCTTCATGAAAATTGTTCAGCTTTTTAGTGAAAATTTCTTCTACCAAACACATTTTATTGGCAGTTTTGACTTACACATTTTGCAAGCAATTTCATCTAATATAATGCATTTTGTATATTATTTTTGCTAATATATTCATCTTATGTGCACTTCCCCTGGTAGAGAATTGCATTACAAAATTTGAATAAGTGCAAATTTGGAAGGATTGCCATGTTTTGGTTCTCATATTGTTTCAGAAAGTGCCTTGAAATGAGAACTGAAACAAAATTCCCATCCTACATATGTTCAACCCTGATGCTAGCACTGTATAGGTGCAGTAATCAAACGCAACAAAAGTATATTCCCAACAGTTGATATTTTATTTTAAAAGCCAAACTTTTCAGAAAACCTACCTCTTTCTTTTTATGCACAGCACCTTCCTTGGCTCTAGGGAGCCAAAATCACCCTATCAGATCATTCTATTAATAAAATAACATCCTTAAGAGTGGGAAGAACAAACCTTTTGCTGAAGGAATTGGCCACTGTGACAAAACAGTCAAACTGTGATGTGGGGAATAAAAAGCCCTGTTTCTTTCCCACTGACACCAGATGTCAGAAACAGTGTCAGTATGAATGGCCTTTCAGGACAGATCTGTATCAACAGTTCCGTCTTCCACCCTGTGTACCCTCGGGTTGTTTTGGATTACCAGAGATGAGATGCAGACAAGAGGTTTGCTTACAAAGAGTTAAAATTTATTGAGTAACTTACAGCATTCAGCCAAGTAGCCCAATAAAAGTGGATCAGCCACACAGCTCTGCAGTAGCTGGTGTCCGACTGAACACCCCATTGGGGCACACACAACACTTTTATAGCATTGAAGCTAGCACGTGGCATACAAGCATGATTACATACAATATTGGCATGGTTACATACAGAAATAATATTTTTCATAACACCGCTACTTGATTATTTGACCTTCTCAGAAAACATCTTCAAAAGCCAACTAATTGCTAGGAAACTATATGGAAACTCCCTGGCATTCTTTGGCAAGCTATATGTTGGCCATATCTTATTATCTCATCATTGACTGTCCTTTGACTTATCCACCTGGCTGTACTAACAAGCAACTGCTCATTAACTGTCTCTTGACCCTAGGCGTAAGCCAACTATAAAACACCTTGCTATAACATATTCTTGAATATATGCCTAATTGGGCTCCTTTGATGCTTCTATCTTACTAACAAGGTACATTCCCATCATTATACTGGGCAGGTCATCATGCCCTTGACTATCTTAGGTTGTTAGATGATTATGGAATGCAGGGGCCTAAAAGAGGAATACAAGCTTTCAGGCTCACTAACAAATGCTCTCTAAATCTATGCTTAACGTAAGGCTATAATATCTTGCTATCGGCCTCTACTTGCTTATTGGAAATATCAGACTGGTACAGGGTATACACACCCACATTGTCTGAAGGTCAAATTTGTGTTTTACAGAGTAGCATGGCAGGTGCTGCCTGCTCTAGACTCATTTATTGTCGTTATAGATGCCCCTCAAGCAAGAATGAGGAATAAAAGGACTTAATAATTACTGGAAACATAATCCATTTCCTTTCACAGATGTAGAAATTACCCCTGTAGAATCATCTGGCTCTTATAAATGATGAAGTGGAAAACAAATAATACAACCATAAAACAAAAATGGTGTAAAAACAGGGAAGTGCTATAACTCAGCAGTAGAACATCTGTTTTGCACGCAGAAGGTCCCAGGTTCAATCTTTGGCAATTCCAGGTGCAGGAGAGAATCATGCCTGGAAACCCTGTTGCCAGTCAGTGTAGACAATACTGAACTAGGTGGACTAGTGATCTGACTGTGTTTCTATGTATTGTCTACCAATTGCTAGTGACTCTCCAGGATTTAGAGCCAGCCCTACCTCAAGATGCCAGGGACTGAACCTGGGACCTTCTGCATACAGCGTAGATGCTTTGCCGCTGGGCTATGACTTTTCTCCTGATAGCTTGAGAATCTCTCTGTTTTTGAATGAGATACTCATCAGAGGTGGGAGACTTATAGTCTGACTCAGTAGCAAGTTCTTATATTTCTAATGATTAAAACCAGTTCTGTATATAAAAGTTCCACCTGAAACAGTGAAAAATAGTTCAAACACAGATGCAAACTGGGATAAAGATTTCCATTTAAAAGGCCTGTTGTAAGAGAAAAGTCTTCAGCAGGCATCAAAAGGACAACAGAGATGGTGCCTGTCTTAATATGTAGGGATTGAAGAATCTGTCAATTTCAGTTCTCTCAGTTTTCAGTCTTAAATTTCTGCAGCAATTCACAATTTGTGTGTTGGAATTGCTTTTTAATATGTTTTTTAACCCTTTTAAAAGATGTTTGGAAAGCTTTTAAAAATGTTTTTAAAGTTGTTTTGTTTTGGTGTATTTTAGGGTCTGTTTTATGATGTTTTAATGTGTTTTTAGCACTTTTGTTTGCCACCCTGGGCTCCTGCTAGGAGGAAGGGAGGGATATAAATCAAATAATAAATAAATAAATAAATATAAATGTGTACAAAAATGTGTAGATTAGGGCAAAGTATGCATAAAAATGCATGTAGTAGTGAAAATAATATGCAGAGAAGCACTAGGGAAAGTTGCATGCAAAAATGTGTACATTTGGCAAAATCACATACAGAAAATGTGCAGATTGGGAGAAATGAGCACTAAAATGCTAATGAACTTTCATGGGGACTTTTTAAAAAATATTGTAAACTGATACAGAAATGGGGCAAACTGAACTTAACATTGGAAAAATGAGAAACTGAGAGAAACCAAAACGGACAATTTGTTCATCCCTACCATATGTTGGCATTTTCTAGCTGCTAGGATGACTGAGAGTCCCCTTTCAGTTATCAAATCACCCATATGACATGAACGCATGTATGCTGAAAGATCCAGGCCCTGCTCCCTACCAATGCCCTTTGAAGGATCTATAGCTCATGGGAGAGCATAGGGTCATAGCTTAGTGCTAGAGCATATCTTTTTTGAGATGGCCACTTAACTATGGTGAGATGTATTGCATTTCTATTTAAATGCAGTGGAGACTGGTTCAGAAGGGCAAAGGAGGCTGTGCCCCATCAACCACAGCCTGCAGTGCTCAGCCAGCCCTCACTCTGCCTAACTTCTTACTTACCGTTGAGCTGCCCCCATTTTCAGAAAATGCAGGTGGAGATGCAGTGGAACCGACACAACAGCTGCACACTCTGTTGTCCGAGTCCTACCTCAGGGGCCACAACAATATGACCTGATAAGAGAGTCAGGATATATAGCCATTATATGGACATGAAAAGAGTTTAACAATATTAATATGAAATGCACTCTTGAGCTGCTTCCACAATGGACATTTACTGTGGAACAGCCAAGCCTTCTCCAACTTGCAAAGAGATTTCAGAAAGGGGGGGGAGAAAGAGTCCAAAGCAAGCATCAAAGTCCTGCTCCTATGGTTCTACTGCAGATGCCCCTGTGGTGACAACAGCATAGAGCCAACTATGGGATGGTGGTGGAGAAGAATGGAGGGAGAAAGGAGCTGGAGGACACAGAGGCAGCGGCAGAATGGACATGAAGAACTGTGGAGCAATAAAATCTGCACCAGCAGTTGGAATTTCCAGGAGGCTGGGAAAGAGGGCTTGCCATCACTGCCCTCCTCAGCATTTCCCTGTTGCTGCTGTTGGTCTCTTCTGGAGGAGATAAAAGGCAGCCAACTGTAAGCCATCTAGCTGGTGGGAGGACCCTTCCACTCTGAACTGTATTTAAGACAGGCTGCTGAGGCTCCTTCACATGCAGCAAGATGAGCACCTGAAGCTCTATTGTCTGTTAGCTTTCTTTTTGCTTTGTACTTATATTTTACAGTCTAGATTATTTCTTTTGTAATACTGAATGTTTGCTAAATGGTTTTTGTCCTTTTTGAATGCATTAGTTGTTTTGTAAACTGACTTCTTTCCCCGACCTCAATGTTTTGTATTTTGATATTTTGAATGTTTGTTGCAAGCCACTTTGGGCACCGCTCACTGTGGAAAGGCGGCTTATAAATAAGCTCAATCAATCAGTCAATTACAGTTGGTCCAGAGGATGGCTATGACTATCAACTTCCTCTTTCCTGGTAGAAGACAACAGGGAGGAGAATGGGGGCAAACCTAGAATTAATTTTTATTTGTTTATTTATTACATTTATATACCGCCCCATAGCCGAAACTCTCTGGGCAGTTTACAGCAATTAAAAACATTAAAAACAAATATACAAATTTTAAAACACAAAAAACAATTTAAAAACACAATTAAAAAAAATTAAAAACAATTTAAAAACACTTGCTAAAATGCCTAGGAGAAGAGAAAGTCTCCTAGAGGAAATTGGTTAGCTCCACCTACTGCTGGGCTCCCTGCCTTCCACCCCACCAGTCCAAATAGGCACCTGCTGCCATTGTTAAAATTATAGTAATTATTTCTAAAATTGCATCTTTACCTAATCAATGAATATAGGCAAAGTTCTTGTGGTCAAAACTTCACATTCAGTTGGCTGCGTGGGATTGTAACATCTGAAGCAGCACCGATGGATTTGCAGTCACAATTGGCTCTCTGTGTCTAGACTGGTGGAATAAGCCTTTTTCTCTGACTGTCTTGTCTGTGCAGTTGTATTAATTAATTTGAACCTAGAGTGCTGCCATTCTCAAGTATTGAAAGGACACATGAATTATGACTGAATGCTGAATGGCAGATGTTTAGTAGTATTCAAGGATTGCAGGACCAACGTAGGTCACGTTAATTTGTTGTGACCCTCTGGATAAAGACAGCTCTTTTAAGCTGATTATAAGACAGGAACACGATTGCCTGCTCCCATCAAGAGAAATCCATATTATTACATCCCCTTTTTGTGAGTGGTAAAGTAAGAAGAAGAGGCCATTTTTCGGTCAGTGTTTATTGTGGCTTCTGCCAGTTAGAATACAAAATAGCATATGATTTTCCTAAAAAGACCTAGTTCCCTCCTGCTCTCTTAATAATGCATTTGCTGTGAAATATGCATTAACTTGCATTGGAGGGGGGAAATGACGACTCCAAGAAATTACAGTGCAGCAATTAATACAAATTTGTTGCTAAAGAGGGCAGGAGTCAAATTCCTCTTCATCAGGTGATGGTGGTGAGGACTCTGAACCTGAAGGGGAAGGGCATGCAGGGCCAGCCCCAGAGATGCAGTTAATCTGTGGGGCCAGTGCCTCCCCCCCACCTGAGCATGTGACACTGCCATCCTCTGACTGTAGAAGATTATGGAAGACCTAAGCCCTCCCTGCTCCATCACAGTAGGAGAATACTAGAAATGGCTGGGCCCCTTGAAGAAGAGCAGCATCTTGCAGCATTGGTGGTGCTAACAATTAAACTGCACATGTTACTGCTATATAAGGGGGGTGCACCATTTTAAGATTTGAGAAGTCTCCCCCCTTATCAAATGGAATATGGAATACATGGGGTTGTATCTAACTAAGTCATACTTAGAGTTTGTTGTTTGTTGTTGTTATGTGCCTTCAAGTCAATTAGGACTTATGGCGACCCTATGAATCAGTGATCTCCAAGAGCATCTGTCAAAGACAATAATGCTGGGAAAGACAGAAGGGAGTAGAAAAAGAGGAAGGCCAAACAAGAGATGGATGATTCCATACAGGAAGCCACAGACCTGAACTTACAAGATCTGAACATGGTGGTTTATAACAGATGCTATTGGAGGTCGCTGATTTATAGAGTCGCCATAAGTTATAATTGACCTGAAGGCACATAACAACTACCAAAATATCAATAAAACTTTAAAAACTAATATAGGTAACTTATATGTCACTATATTATGTGTCTAAACAATATGCCAGGTTACGTGTGATCAATTCTTTCTTTCTTTCTTTCTTTCTTTCTTTCTTTCTTTCTTTCTTTCTTTCTTTCTTTCTTTCTTTCTTTCTTTCTTTCTTTCTTTCTTTCTTAAGAAAGAAAGAAAGAAAGAAAGAAAGAAAGAAAGAAAGAAAGAAAGAAAGAAAGAAAGAAAGAAAGAAAGAAAGAAAGAAAGAAAGAAAGAAAGAAAGAAAGAAAGAAAGTCAGGGTAGAAATCATTAATAAAAAAGTTGCTATGTCTACTCATGAAGTGGTATAATAATATGTATACATGTGTTTAGTTATGTGCTCTATGCATGATATTGGTTGTATGGTAGGTCTGATGTGATTTGAGAGCTGATTTTTGCTATAATATAATATAATATTTGCTGTCGATATGGAATCAATGGCTTGTGTCCAGCTAAGTCCTACTCATAGCAGTCCATTGACATTAATGAGCCAGTTTTGGGCCAATTAATGATCATGTCCACTAATACTAATGGGTCTACTCTGAGTAGGGCTAACATTGGCTACAACCCAATGTTTGTCCTGGATTTTGAATGGCATTATATAGTTGCATTTTGATGTTCAGAGAGGTTTGTCGTTTTTTAGAGTAGACCAACTCTCTACTTTATTGGTGCCCTGTTGTAGTGAACATGTGCAGTTTTGGACATGCACAAATGCAGCTACTGGTACAATGAACTGGCACTATGTAGCTGCAGTGGAGGCAAATGGGATAGTGCCCCATTAACCTCAGTCTGCTCTCAGTCAGCCCCTACCTGCCTGGAAGTGTGATTGCACTGCAAGAGTTTTCAGACGATTGTCTGTGATCTAGCCAATTTGGAAGGAAGACAGTCTCCCCATTGCCTTGATTTATCAAATTTACACATGGACATAAATATTGCAGGATTATAGCTATGGACAAAATGCTGTAACACACAAAAAGTCCTGAGTTGTCATAGCAATAGTTGTTGGGAGAGACAAGACAAAGGGTGGGGGAACATTTTAAGCCCGAGGGCCGCATTCTCTCATTACTAGTCCTTCAGGAGCCAAATACACACTTCACACTAGGGATGGATGAATATGTAAATTTCAGTTTCTTGTTTCTCCAGACTTAAGTTCAGTTCTCCACATTTCTGCATCAATTTGTGATATTTAAAAGAGTCTTCATGAAAATTTGTCAGCATTTAAATGTGCATGTATGCACTTTTGTCTAATATACACATTTGTGCAAAGCAATTTCCCTTAAAATTTTTTGCATGTTATTTACATGAATATATGCATTTTTATGCACACTTTACCCTAATATAATGCATTTTTGTACACATTAATTGACTGGAGAGCTGCATTGCAAATTTCAGACAAGTGCAAATTTCAAAGGATGGCTATGTCTTGATTTGCATATAGTTTTGGAAAGTGAATTTCGTAGGTTTATGGCCCTTCTCCAGGTCCTCCCTCTGAGTGAGGTTCAGAGGGTAGTGACATGGGACAGGGCATTTTCAGTTGTGTCTCCCCATCTGTGGGATGTGCTTCCCAGTGAGATCTGCCTGGTGCCTTTGCTGACATTTTTTCAGCACCAAGAACAGTTATTATTCCTATCACCTGCTAGGCTTTTGATAGTGTGTGCTGCCAAAGCTGCTTGTGGCTGTTATGGTTTTTTTTTTTTATGATATAATATATTTGTGTTTTAACAGTGTTGTAAGTTGCTTGGAGACCTTTGGGTAACAAGTGACTAACAAATTTAATATTATTACATTCATCTTTAAAAGCAAACTTCATAAATTTCTCCGCCATCTCTAGCTCACTACACTTTCACACAAAAATCCACTCCTGGGGGAAAAACCAATTATCTCTCACCTCTCCCATCACCCCAGGAAATTTTCCATTTTTAGAAATGCATTGTTTCCTAAAATTGATGAATAACATAATGAATACAATGCAGGAGAAGTCAAACTGGGCAACTGGAATGATACAGTCAAATTGAGCAGCAGTGCATAAAGGGTGCAGTGTTAACAGTGCCATTCTGGTGGTTGCTGGTGCTTCACTGGCTGTAAGGATGGGAATGGAGGAGGACAAGTGGTGGAAAGCCTGGTTGGAGTAGCCATCCGCACCTGTCCTAACTGCTGCCGCTCCACGCCCCCCCATCATGTGCAACTGCTGAACAAATCTAGAATGAATGAAATGGTTATGATCTGTTTTTAACTGTTTTTGATGTCTTAATTGTATTTTCCCACCTTTCCTGCAAGGAGATCAAGGTGGTGTACATAGTTCTCCTCCCCATTTTATCTTCTCAACAACCCTGTGAGGTAGGGTAGGTTGAGCAACAGCGGCTTACCCAAGGTCACCCAGTGAGCTTTGTGACTGAGTTTGGATTTGGACCTTGGTCTTCCAGATCCTAGTCCAGAACTCTAACCACTATACCACACTGGCTCTAATTATTATTAATAAATAATAGCATAAACAAATAAAATGAAAGTTGTAATCTTTTTCAGTTGGCTATCTTTAGGAAACACACTTAAATATGTATGCAGTTCTTCAGGCATGATCAAAATTACATCATGATCCACATCATAATGAAGCCAGGTCACTTCGCCTCACCTCTCCTCGGGCCGGGCATGGCGACGGGGTGAGTTACTCGCTGCCCTGGTGGGTGAGCCTCTTGCACCGCCTGACCCACTTCAACCTGCGCTGGGAGGCTGTCGCTGACGACTTCCAACCCGAGGATGCCGAATACATCAAGGACTCCCACAAAGAACAAGGCACTAGTCCCTTCAAAATCAGCGTCCTCCCATCATTTTACTGCTGCAGTTCAGGAGAAGCAGAATGCAGTGAAAGAGATCGTTATTGCCAACATGGCTGCTTCGTACAAACAGGAACAGAGAAGCGTGAAGAGGAAAAGGAAAGGTCTCTTGTCTCGTAAGTTACAAAATGAAGGACAGCGTTTTTGGGAGTCACGAAGATCAGGTCCTGAAAAAGCTGAAGAAGAGCCAATTTGTGTCCTTTCAAATTGAGACAGTCTTACCTCTGGAGCAGAGTATATCTAGTATAAAAAACCTGGCTAAATGAGGTTCTCTCATCGTGACACATATAAATGTTTTTTTTTGTTTTCTTTTAATAATGTTATTTATTTAATTTGAGAATTGCATTATTTTATTGATGTATGTATTGCTATATTTGTGTTTTTGTAAGCCGCCTTGAGGGCCTTTTGGCCATAAGGTGGGGTATAAATTTAATAAGTAAATAAATAATAATATTATATTAAGTTTTCTGTGACTTCATTCCCATCCTTCAAATCTAGGTCATGCAAAACAGGAGTAGGGAACTGTTTTCAGATTGAGGTCATCTTCCCCGTAGGGGCAGTGTTCTAGGGAGGGGGTGTGCCAGATGTGGGTGTGGCCAGAGCAGTGGTGGCTCCATGTCAGTGGGGCAGTGGAAACTATTCCACGTTTTAGTCTAAATTTTGAAGGAGCTGTCCAAGGAGCATATTAATCCCCACACAGCCATGAAGCTCACTGAGTGACCTTGGGCCAGTCACTGCCTCTTAGCCTCAGAGGAAGGCAATGGTAAACCCCCTCTGAATACTGCTTACCATGAAAACCCTATTCATAGGGTCGCCATAAGTCGGAATCGACTTGAAGGCAGTCCATTTCAATTTAATCTTTATTGTACAATTGTTTTAATAGAATATAATGTTTTTTGTTCTGATTTTTAGTCCTCTTGAAGAAGAACCTTCATTAGAAAAAGGTCAGGCCAATAAAAATCTTCTTTTCTGTGCTTCCTTCAGCTTTCATCTTTGTGCTCCCTTCAGGTTTCACCTGTAATTTAATGAGAACAGGTCCCAGAAATTAAGGGTGGTTTCTTGTAAATATGGGCCACTGGAGCGTATGTATTACATGAGTGCTGGCAAAGGAGAATGTTGGATTTAAAATCAAGTATGTGGGATGTGATTGTTGTATAGCAACCCCAGGCTTCTGGCAGAGTGGAAAAATATCATCTATTCAGCACAGCTGGGATTCTTTGGATGGAAAGATGAAGGAGCTTTTCTGGGGAATTAATGAAATTAATTAGAAAAATAGATCTGTTGAGCAATGGCACTGGAACTGCTAGGGGTTGATAAATTATCGCATGTTCTGATAACTCAGGGAGAATGAAATTAAAGTATTTAATTTACAGAGGTGAGCAAAGGGGAAAGACACATGCAAGCTAACTAGTGGGATGTGGCGGCAGTATATGCCGGGGGGGGGGAGTATCTAAGCATAATGATCCAATGACCCACATTTTGGTTATTTTGGCCAGGAGAGATGGTAGTCCTTCTGGAAAGGGCAAAAGAAGTTGGAAGAATGTTGGGAAAATGTGAGAACTTTTTGCAGAACACCTTTTTCAAAGAGGTGCACCTATGATATTCACCTTATACTTGGACATAGGGGGGACTTAAATAAAGAATATATTTATTTATTTGTTTGTTTATTTATTTATTGAATGACCCCAAAGAATTTAAATCACAAAGGATGTTCAAATCCCAAATGATTGTCAAAGAAGTTTGAGATTTTTTAAAAAAAAAAAAACTACTAAAGGATTATGGCTTGTTTCCAGTGTTCATCCTATTCAGCTTAGACCCACTGAAATTAATGGATATGACTAAATTAAGTTCTCTGAGTAGAACGTAGTTGGATACAACACCCTGTTTCTTTGTTGCAGGGAATTATAAACAGTATTGCTTTGGGAGGCCAGTGTCCTCCATCGGCCTGGAAAATGAGTAAAATAAGCAGATGGGATTATGGATAGTGGTGTGTGTGTGTAGTAGTGCTGGGTGATAATTTTGCTAAAATTAAATGTGGCACCAGACTTCCTGACTGTATGCAGGTTCACTATTTTTGTGGAGGCATCCTGAATGCTGCAAGTTTCTCTGGATTTTCCTGACACCAGATTTTGTAAAAAACCAAACTCATTGAACTTTGCTTTGCTAATGAGAAATTGACTAGCATGCCTCTTCACTTTGCTAACTTGAAACTGGCAACCCTCTGTGTTTTCTTTGCT
The DNA here is from genome assembly GCF_030035675.1 of Rhineura floridana. Classification (NCBI taxonomy): domain Eukaryota; kingdom Metazoa; phylum Chordata; class Lepidosauria; order Squamata; family Rhineuridae; genus Rhineura; species Rhineura floridana. The sequence goes on from NC_084496.1 coordinate 16,725,091, forward strand.
AAGGTGAAACTGACCACCCTGTGTGTTTGCTTTGGAAGGGTAAATTAACAAGCCTGTGCCTTTGCATTGCTGGCGTGCAATTGACCAGCCTGTGTCTTTGCTTTGCTTTAAAGTAATCTCTTACTGTTTTCCCAGGACTGAGGGAAAGGATCCAACACCATTCAGGAAGAGGAGAAGGGGAAAGAGGAGGGATTGAATAGGTTGGCACTGGGCAGAGGGAAATCCGCTTCTGAAAAGGAAAACATGGTTAGCAATATTATTATTTTTCACAAGAGGAAAAAATAGGAATGGTTAAAGGAAAGGATAGCACAAAAATAACTAACATGAAAAGGAACCACTTGCCAGTTCAGTGGAATGCAATCGAATAGGCACCAACAAGCAGATCCCATCCCAGGCGGGTAGAGAGGCAAAGGAAGATTTCTTCTGCACATGGTGGGAATGTATGTTTGAGAAGGCTATTACATATTGGAAGATGATTGGGTAGACCAGGGGAAGCCAACATGGTGCCCTCCAGATGTTGCTGGATTCCAACTTCCATATGCTTAGCCAACATGGTCAATCATGAAGGATGATGGGAGATGTAGTCTAAAACATCTGAAGGGAAATACTTTGGCTGCCCCTAGTGTAGACAGCACTGAAATAGGTGGAACAATGGTATAAGGCAGCTTTCTATGTTTATTTTATTATAGTTATTATTGCATTTATATCCTGCCTTTCCTCCAAGGAGCTCATGGTGGTGTACATGATTCCCCCCCTTCTCCATCTTATCCTCACAACAACCCTGTGAGGTAAGTTCAGCTGAAAAGCAGTGACTGTCTCAAGCTCACCCAGTGAGCTTTATGACTGAGTTGGCATTTGAACCTGGGTCTCCCTGGTCCTAATCCAATATTCTAACTGCTTCACCACACTATCTCTTCTAGATGCTTCCATGAATCCCACAATCAGGACATGATGGCAATAGCCCAGCCTTCTCCTGCTGTTCCCTAGCTGTCTCTGATTGTGGAAGTACTACATAATAGTCAACATGATCAGTAGCCATTGGTATTCCTCCTCTGGCCACACCCCTCAGTGGTCCTACTCTGTGCCTCCCTCAAATGCTTTTCTCTAGCTGGAATGTGTTCATGGACTGTAATAATTTGTCTTGTTTGCTTGGATGGGGGATGGAGAGGTGTGTGTGCATTTGGAAGCCCTTGTTCTTCTGTGGGTGGAATGTAACCTTCTGTGCAAAGGCAAGAGTCACATCCATTACTCTGCTTCTTTTGCTTTTGGCCCCACCTACTTTTGTGGCCCTTGCCTATTTATTTATTTATTGTACTTATATACCACCCCATAGCCGAAGCTGTCTGGGCGCTTTACAGCCTATGAGGAAATGTGGTCCCCAGATTGAAAAATGTTCTGCACCCATTTTAAATCCATCTAACATGTTGCTCTTTTATACATCTAGAATGTGCAAATCTGTCAGTTTCAAGTTTTCTGTTTCTCATGTTTCCAATCTTATTTTCAGTTCACTTTTCCACATCAGTTTGCATTTTTTAAAAAAAGTTTTCATGTAAATTCATCAGCACTTTAGTGCTAATTGTTCCTAAAATAGCGTTTGTATGCAATTTGCCTAATATGCACATTTTTGTGTATATGTCAATGCAATTTTGTATGTTATTATCCCTAATATATGTATTTTATGCACATTTTCGCCCAGTATATGCATTTTTGTACACATTACTTAGCAGAAAAATTGTACTGTAAAAATTGAAGTGTGAAGTTTGAAGAATGACTGTGTTTTCATTTTCAAGTTTGTTTTGGAAAGTGTTTATTAGGTAAGCTCACCTTTAAATCTGAACTGAACTGAACTTCTCCCCATCCCTAGTCACATCTTGAGATAGCAAATTCTATTGTTTAACCATGTCCTTTGAGAAGACATACTTCCTATAATTCTGAATCTTCCACCATTCAACTTTAGTGGATGATTCCTGAAGAAAAACGTCTGCTTAGTTTCAGAAAGGTGCTGCATCATGTGTCTTCAGACTATGTGCTGAGACCACATGAATAGTCTTTCATGCATTTGTTGGAATTACCTCTGAATCACCAATGAGGTGCTTGCAGGTCTACAATTTCTAGAGTTCCCTGAGAAGAGGGTTTGGTTCTTAAACTACTCTGGTCGTTGAAGCTCTGTGAGGAGAAGAGGAGGTCTCCTAACAACGCTCTGCACCCATAACAAATTATAGTTCCTAAGATTTTGGGGGGAAGCTCTTACTGTTAAAGTGGTATAAGAGTGGTTTGAATGTTTTGGATGTGGCCAAACTCTGTTTTTTAAAAGGAAGGTTGGGAATTTGGGGATTATGGTTCATGGAGGGGGGAACTGCCCCCATATAATTTATTTATTTATATTCCACCCTTCCTTCCAGAAGGAGACCAAGGTGGCATAGATTCCCATGGCCCAGAGCCTGTGTGACTTGAGCCAGTGCCCTGAGTCTTTTAATTACCTAGCAATTACCCTGATGCAAAAACTGCATGCATCTGGTGTGTTCACCTTCCATACTGATGGTCTGTTGCACTTTATGTATGTGTGGCAAAAAGCACTAACTGGTTGCAGACGTCCATAGCAGGGTGCACATATAGAAGTGCATTGAGATGCATAAATCATAATGTGGTGAAATGCACCACATAGACACTGAAAATTATGTTTGTGATCATACATCACTCAGGCTTCAATCCCTTGTGCCTGGAATGGATTTGGCCCAATTTATTTAGAACCTTGCTGAGATCACAGGACTCACTGTCAGAAGACTGAATTATATTTTATGATGCATTAGGAAGGCTATCTATTATTTACTCTGGAATTAGAAATCTTATTTAATACAGAATTTTAAATTTCCTTCAGGTGCCTACTGCCCTTTCAGTAGATAAAAGGTGTGTGTGTGTGTGCACACTTTCCTTACATTCCTTTGTTGCCTCTGGAATGATAAATACACCAATTCCTACTTATAAATATGTGTGCTTAGCTAAGACTCCTGAATATGTCTTGTTCTATCTGAAGTTGCTTTAGACAACTTTGAGAAAGAGATTCCCATAGATCAGCAGCAGCCAGTGTAAATGTTTCAACAATGGTGTCAAGTGTTGCTGGCTATGTGCCCCCATCAGCAATCTAGCCATTGTATTTTGCACAAGTTGCAGCTTCCAGAATATGAGCATCAGGTTCTTATTTGAACCCTGAAGAATTGCCTTCCTCTGTAGCAGAATGAAATAATAGAGTCATGTGATGGTAGAATGAACTATACCACAGCAATTGGTGAGTGGGAGGTCAGTAGTGGACAGTGTGGTGTGACAGAGTGCTATGGAGCCACCCTCCCATCACTGGAGTCACTGCAGCTTACCTGCAGAGGGCTGCAGCAGGGTGAGGTCAGGGCTGTGCAGACACACTGGCAGGAGCAACACATATACTCCATTGATGCATCTGCATAGCCTCAACTCTGCTGCCACCTGTCCTGCCCCATCCAGGTAAGTTTCAATGAGGCTGACAAAGCAGCTCCACAGCTTTGCCCTACTATACCAGCTGCTGCTGTAGATCATAATTTTGAATGATGGCTAGCCGATCTACTGTATATTTTGGAAAGTTGTTATTTGTTCACTGTGCATTCAGACACCACTTAAAATGTCACAGCCAAAGTTTGCATGTGGTTCCTGAAATCAAGGAGCAGGTTTCATCTATGTTTGGATACAATTGCACACCATTTTGAATCAAGATGGCAGACATAATCTTTCAAAACTGCACTTATAGTTTTTGTTTCTTAGAGTTCCTGAGCAATACCAGGTGCAAGTTTGCTCATTCTGAATAAGTGCTATTTAGTATTTGAGATTACATGTGATGCAGAGGAGGATTAAAAATGAAATTTCCATGTTCTATTATCCAGACATGTTTATATCACAGAGCAAGACAAATGATTCAACTCAGTTTATTGGGATCATGTCTTGATTAATGGGCTAGCATAGTATTTTATTGGATTTTAATAGCCAATGGATGAAGGCATTTCTTATTAATAGGCATTAGGTTTAGCTGGATCTATAGAGCTTTTATATGAATGAAGAGAGAATTCTCATATGCTTCTGCCCAAATCTTATGTATACATTCTTATTATTCCTTTTTCCTTTAATGATTCAGACAAGGATTTATGATGGATGACTGAAATAAGATTGTTCCATTCCCCCAAGAAAGTGGGTCACTTTTTCCTTAGTCATTCTATCATATCTTTTTGTATGTGATTATCAGCAGCTGATCTACAAAATTCAGACATCACTGGGAATTCATCTTGTCACTACCATTAAATGCTCCATTTCTATAAGCAGCAGTCAACATTTCAATATCATAGTATGATTTTCTCCCAAATAATACAGCCACGAGATTGGCTGTATACTATAGCCAGAGTGGATTTTTCACATTCCGCAATGTTAAATTGAAAATACCTCCCATGCCATTCTGATGCTTTCCATAAGCTCATTTCAAAACAAAACCTCACAGAATTTATAGTCCTCAACTCAGAAACGCTTACTTATCAACCCTCTCAATTTTCATGGCGATAATAAAACAGTGGTTAAAGGAAAGCAAAAGCAAAAGGAGATAGAAACACAGTCAGAACCCTAAACGCAACAATACGACTAGTACATAGGGACAAAGAGAACTATTACAATAGTTGCTGTACAGAAATAGAAGACAACAAAAAGGGTAGAACAAGAACCCTGTTCAAAAGATTAGAGAAATGAAAGGAAAATTTAAACGAAGGGTAGGGATGTTGAATCAACAGGGGAACACACTGACTGACTGAGATGAAATAAAAGGAAGATGGAAGCAATACACTGAAGAATTCTATAAAAGAGATGCAAGTATGACAGATTAATTCACGGAGGAACCATATGATGAAGAACGAGAAATTTTAGAATGTGAGGTCAAAGCTGCTCTTAAAATACTTGGAAGAAACAAATCACCAGGAATAGATGGCATACCAATAGAGTTGCTACAAGCTACTGAGACTGAATCTGTCCAAATTTTGATAAAAATCTGTCAAGAAATATGGAAAACTAAACAATGGCCCACAGACTGGAAGCATTCCATATATATCCCAATTGAACTGGCAATCCCACCCCATATAAACGGTCTCCATAGTAAACATCGCAAGATGTCACCCTAAGAGTCGGGAACGACTTGCACTATAAGTGCGGGGACACCTTTACCTTTTATCACTAGAAGCTAAAATGTTGAAACTGAGGTTATCATACTTTGGACACATCATGAGAAGACATGATTCATTAGAAAAGATAATAATGCTAGGAAAAACAGGAGTAGAAAAAGAGGAAGGCCAAACAAGAGATGGATTGATTCCATAAAGGAAGCCACAGACCTGAACTTACAATAATAATAATAATAATAAAATTTTATTTATCAGACGCCCATCTGTCCGACTTAACGGACACTCTGGGTGACGTACAATATAAAATACAATCTCAACATATACATAACCATCACAGTATTAATATCATAACATATCATCTAACAAACCATCCTACACTAACACAGTATAAAACCTAACCCACCCCAGAGATCCCATAGGCCTGCCTGAAGAGCCAGGTCTTTAAGGCTCGGCAAAAAGTCAACAGGGAGGGGGCATGCCGAAGGTCAAAGGGACGTAAGTTCCAGAGGGTGGTGGCCACGATCGAAAAAGCCCTCTCCCTGGTCCGCACCAGCCTAGATGTCTTCGCCGGTGGGACTGAGAGAAGGTCTTGTGAGGCTGATCTTGTTTGGCGGCATATTTGGTGATACTGGAGGCGTTCCTTCAGATAAACTGGGCCAGAACCGTATAGGGTTTTAAAGGTTAATACCAACACCTTGAATTGGGCCCGGTATACAACTGGCAACCAGTGTAACTCAATCAGCACTGGGGTGATATGATCGCGGTGGCGGGTCTGCTTTATTAAGCGCGCCGCCGCATTTTGTACCAGCTGGAGTTTCCGGACTGTCTTCAAGGGTAACCCCACGTAGAGCGCATTAGAGCGTAGTCTAATCGAGAGGAGATCAGGGCATGTATTACTCGTGGGAGCAGATGTATGGGAAGATAGAGTTGCAGCCTCTGTACTAGATGAAGTTGGTACCAGGCTGCCCGGCTCACTGCAGAAACCTGAGCCTCCATAGACAGCTGAGAGTCCAAGATGACCCCAAGACTGTGGACCTGGTCCTTCAGGGGCAATCTCACCCCATTAAGTATCAGGTCTAAATCACCCAACCTTCTCTTGTCCCCCACCAGCAACACCTCGGTCTTGTCGGGGTTCAGCTTCAGCCTGTTCTCTCCCATCCATCCACTTACGGACTCCAGGCAGTTGGACAAGGTATCCACAGCCAACTCTGGTGAGGATTTAAATGAGAGATAGAGCTGCGTGTCATCCGCATATTGGTGACACTGCAGCCCAAAACTCCTGATGATGGCTCCCAGCGGTTTCATATAAATGTTGAATAGCATGGGGGAGAGGATAGAACCCTGTGGCACACCACAGTTGAGGGGCCAAGGGTCTGAAACCTCATCCCCCAACGCTACCCGTTGATATCTACCAGAGAGATAGGAACGGAACCACCGTAAAACAGTGCCTCCTATTCCCAATCCCTCCAGGCGACTCAACAGGATACCGTGGTCGATGGTATCGAAAGCCGCTGTGAGGTCCAGGAGGATGAGGAATGTATGTTCTCCCCTATCCAACGCCCTCCTCATATCATCCACCAGAGCGACCAAGGCTGTTTCAGTTCCATGTCCAGTCCTGAAGCCCGACTGGAAAGGATCTAAATAATCTGCTCTCTCCAAGTGTGTCTGTAGCTGCTTGGCCACCACACGCTCAATTACCTTGCCCAAGAACGGTAAATTGGAGACTGGGCGAAAGTTGTTTAAGTCTTGGGGATCCAAGGAGGGTTTTTTCAGAATAGGTCTTATCACTGCCTCCTTGAAGGCTAGTGGCATTGCACCCTCCTCCAAGGACGCATTTACCATTGCCTTAATCCCTTTGCCCAGTCTCTCTTTACAGCTCATAATGAGCCATGAAGGGCAAGGATCAAGTAAGCAAGTGGTTGGTTTCACTGTAGAGAGCACCTTGTCCACTTCATCAGAAAGAAGAGGCTGAAACCGGTCCCAGCAAATCGGCCTGCAACTGGCTGCCTCTGAACCACTACTTGTAGCCACGACGTATGGAATCTTGCCCTTTAGGCGCTCGATTTTATCGGCAAAGTGTTTAACAAATATGTCACAGGAGGCTTTTGAGTGTTCCATAGGTTCCTGCGCAACTGGACCGACCAGGCTTCGGACCACCTGGAACAACCTCCTGGGACAGCACTCTGCCGATGCAATAGAGGCAGCAAAGAATTGCCTCTTTGCTGCCTTTGTTGCCCGCTGGTAGGCCGCTATTGCCGCTCTAACCAGTGTCCAATCGCCTTCAGCGCACGATTTCTGCCATCGGCGCTCTAGTCGTCTCACTTCCTGTCTCAGACTGCGTAACCGTGGTGTATACCAGGGTGCAGTCTGAGTTCTATTCAGGGGGAGAGGACGTTTCGGTGCCACCCGGTCTATTGCCCTAGTGATCTCCCTGTTCCACTCCATCACCAGGGTTTCGACCGCGTGGCCTTCAGTTAGCTCCAAATCACCCAGCGCATTCAGGAATCCAGTGGGCTCCATCATGCGTCTGGGGCGGACCATCCTAATAGGTCCTTGTCCGCTGCGGAGGGTATGCGGCACAGAGAGATCCAATTTTACCAGGTAGTGGTCTGACCATGACATAGGGCTAGAAGAGACAGTCCCCATCTTCAGATCACTTCCCTTCTCTCCCGAGACAAATACAAGGTCAATGGTATGACCGGCTACATGGGTGGGACCCATATTACTTAGGTGCAGTTCCCATGAAGTCATGGTTTCAATGAAATCCCGAGGGGCTCCAGTGAGAGTGGCCTCGGCATGCACGTTGAAATCCCCCAAAACCAATAAGTTTGGGGTAAACAACCGTACAGCCGCGACCACCTCGAGCACCTCGGTCAGGGAGTCTGCCGTGCAGCGGGGTGGGCGGTACACCAGCAGAATTCCTAAACTGCCCTTTGGTCCCAACCTCCAGTACATACAATCAACAAACTTGGTCTCGTGGAGAGGAGGTCTGGCGAAAACCAAGGACTCTTGGTAAATAACTGCCACTCCCCCTCCCCGCCTACCAATCCTCGGCTGCTGTGCATATTGGAAACCCGCTGGGCACATGGCCTCAAGTATAGGAGCCGAGGCCTCATCCAGCCAGGTCTCCGTAATGCACACCAGGTCTGCATGCTCATCCAGAATAAGATCGTGGATGAGCGATGTTTTCTGAACTACAGACCTGGCGTTACATAACAGCAGTCAGAGGTTGGATGGAGTCTTACATCCCACAGTTATCTTCTGGTTTTGGGCAGGCCCAGAACAAGGGATGGGTACAATACATCTATCCCTTGTTCCCCTAACCTGGCGTGGCCTGCCACCTGCGCCCTTCCAGGATCTGCCGCCAAGCCTCACGATGCCGTGGCTCCCCACATTATTCCCCTCCGGCTTACACATGTCTCCCCTGTCTGCCGATCAGGCAGGCCCCCCACCCCTAAAATTAAATTAAAATTAAAATTAAAAATAAAAACTAAAAATAGCCTCCATCTTCCTTGATCCAGATGACGTTGGATCAACTCGCTTCCACAAGATCTGAACAGGGTGGTTCATGACAGATGCTCTTGGAGGTCACTGATACATAGGGTCACCATAAGTCATAGTCGACTTGGAGTGACATAACAACAACAACAAACAAAACAGTCAGAAAGCATTGAAAGTTCAAAGTCTAAACAAATTGTGAGAATTCTGACAGAAAAAAGTCCAAAACGGGTCTGGGTTTTCTCTCTTTTTAGACTTTGAACTCTTGATTCTCTCTGAATGTTTTGTGTATCACCATGAAAATTTAGAGGGTTGTTAAGCAAGTGTATCTGAGTTCAGGACTATACATTTTGCAAGGTTTTGTTTTGAAATGAGCTTATGGGAAGCATCAGGATGGCATTAGGTGTATTTTCAATTTAACATTGTGGAATGTGAAAAATCCACACTGGCTATAGTATACAGTCACTCTCATGGCTGTATAATAAATGATGTGCAGTGGAGGACTTGGTTTCTGCCTTTCCCACAACCCTTGATGTGTCAATCAACAATCCATTCACAAGTGCTTGGTCCCCCTAAGAATGGGGGGGGAAATAGCTGTTCTTCTGTTACAACAGAGATTCCTCTGTGGTTCTGGCTACTCATGTTATATTATCTGTGGGTTTCTGGTAATAAATGTATCCATTTTTATTCAATTTAATTTACCTGGCATGATTTATGAATGCCTCTTATTCCATTCATCCCAGGACTTTTTTTCCAACACGTGACCCAGCGAAAGGGGGAGGATATTTAGTTGAGAAAAAATGTTCACCACTTTGACTTTTATTTTATCTCATCCTGGGGTGTTTACTATCCTTCTTTTCTTCAAGAGGGGAAAAGAGGAAAAAGAGAGATAGAAGCCCACACACAATAAATATTGTATTGACAGTGCATCAGATGATGGAAAATTAACATTCCTAAGTAGGCATTTCATTTAGAGCTGATTAGACAGCTTTGTATTTTTTAACAGTCTTAATTAAAACCTGTATCCAGTGAGGTTTGGCTCAGAATGGGAATGCACATGTTCTCATATGCAGCTGGGTCCTAATTAAAGGATGATTCACTAATAGGCAAAAAAACCTTTAAATAAATTGGGTGAGTGAGCACTGGGCAGAGGGGAAGCCCTTTTCCTTTCCAAAAGGAAAACATTGTAAACAGTATCAGTGTTTTTCAGCGTTTCCCCCACCTTTTTATTCTACAGCAGGCACATGTAGTCTCCCACTCAAATTTAAACCAAAGCTGTCACTGGCCACATCCACACCAGACCTTTGGCTTCCCTCAAAGAATCCTGGGAAGTGTAGTTAGTGAAGGGTGCTGAGAGTTGGTAGGAGGTGCCCTGTTCCCCTCACAGAGCTTCAGTCAGAGTGGCTGGCTATTAAACCAGTCTGGCCACTGGAGCTCTGTCAGGGGAATCATTCATTCATTCATTGGTGATCACTCGTGGCCGAGTAAGATTGTCTTCCAGGGTAAGGTCTTGAACAGTGGGTGCATAAGTGACTGTGGAGGCCAATTCTGGATCCACACAGCCTCCCACAGTGAGGACATAGGTTTCCAGATGGAAGATGGTCATGATGAGGATTTGCTTGACGTGCCTTCCGCTTAGCTCGTTTGTGCCTTTCACCCTGTACTCGTGTTTCTACAAAGTCCATAGCACCTTTGATATTGGCCGACCTCCAATTGGGACGCTCATGGGCCAAGGCTTCCCAGTTCTCCATGCTTATGTTACATTTTTTTAGATTAGCTTTGAGAACATCTTTAAACCTCTTTTGCTGTCCACCGATAGTCCATTTTCCATCCTTAAGTTGGGAGTAAAGTAGCTGCTTTGGAAGACGGTGATCAGGCATTCGAACAACATGCGGGTACAGCGAAGTTGATGTTGGAGGATCATTGTTTCAACACTGGTGGTCTTTGCTTCTTCCAATACGCTAACATTAGTCCACCTATCTTCCCAAGTAATTTGCAGAATTTTCCGGAGGCAGCGTTGGTGGAATATTTCTACAAGTTGGGAGTGGCATTTATAGATGGTCCATGTTTCACAGGCATACAGTAAGGTCGGTAGTACAATGGCTTTGTAAATAAGCATTTTGGTCTCCCTGAGAATATCCCGATCCTCGAACACTTTACACTTCATTTGGGAGAATGCAGCACTCACAGAGCTCAGATGATGCTGAATTTCAGTGTCGATGTCAGCTGTTACAGAGAGATGGCTGCCAAGTTAAGAAAAGTGATCGACATTCTCCAGCGTCACACCATTAAGCTGGATTGATGGTGCTACAGAGGGATAGGTTCGCACTTGCTGATGAAGCACTTTGTTTTTTTTTATGTTAAGTGAGAGGCCAAGCTTTTCATATGCTTCTGCAAAGACATTTAGGATAGTTTGAAGATCTTCCTCTGAATGTGCGGAGACTACATTATCATTGGCATATTGATGTTCTATGACAGAGGTTGTAATTACCTTACTTTTCGCTTTCAGCCTACTGAGAGTAAAAAGCTTTCCATCTGTTCGATATGTGATTTCCATGCCGGTGGGAAGTTTCCCTTCAACAAGGTGTAGAATCATGGTGATGAAAGTAGCAAATAAGGTCGGAGCAATGACGCATCCCTGTTTGACGCCTGATCCCACTTTGAATGGATCACTTTGAGAGCCATTGTTATCCAAAATTGTTGCCGTCATGTTGTTGTGGAGGAGTTGCAAAATATTCACAAATTTATCAGGGCATCCAATTTTCAGAAGGATGGTCCAGACAGCAGTTCGATTTACAGTATCAAAGGCCTTAGTCAGATCAATAAACGCCATATACAGAGGTTGGTTTTGCTCCCTGCATCTTTCTTGGAGCTGTCGTGCAGTGAAGATCATGTCCACTGTCCCCCTGAAAGGGCGGAAACCATTTTGGGATTCAGGGAGGATGTCTTCTGAGATAGGTAGGAAGCAATTTGCGAGGATCCTTGCAAGGATTTTACCTGCGGTAGCTAGAATAGACATTCCTTGGTAGTTCCCAAAATCTGTTCTATCACCCTTCTTGAAAAGAGTGATAATTATGGCATCCCTAAAGTCTTCCAGGATCTCCTCCCTCATCCAGATTTTTTCGATGAGTTTATGAAGTTGTTGTGTAAGTTCAGGCCCATCTTCTTTAAAGACTTCAGCAGGAATCCCATCAGGTCCACTAGCTTTGTTTGATTAAGGGCTTTACTGACTTCATCCAAATTAGGGGATACTGCAAGCTCATCTCTAATTTGTTGTTGCGGGATTCGCCAGAAGACCTCATCAGCCACAATAGAGTTACGATTAAGGAGGTCATAGTAATGCTTTCCAATGCAGTGCAATAGACTCTTTGTCCTTTAGAAGTTTGGTACCATCTATTGAACGTAAGGGATTTGTACTATAATTTGTTGGTCCGTAGATGGCCTTTGTGGCATTAAAAAAGCCCTGTGCATCATGAGCATCTGCAAAATGCTGGATTTCTTCAGCTTTCTTAATCCACCAGGCGTTCTTAAATTCTCTAGTTCTTCTTTGGAACTTAGCCTTTGACTGGGCATAGATTTTTTTCTTAGCAGCACAGTTAATGTCTTTTTGCCATATCTGGCTTTCCTTTTCTTGTCAATGATATGTTTAATCTCACTATCGTTCTCATCAAACCAGTCCTGATGTTTCTTAATTTTGTATCCAATAGTTTGTTCACATGCTGCAATAATGGAAGTCTTCAGTTTAATCCAGTGTTCCTCAACGTTTTCAGGGAGTTCCGTAGGTAGATGTTTCTTGAGAGTTGTTTGAAAGCAAGCTCACTCAATAGGATCTTGAAGGGCGTGGATATTCATTTTATGCCTTGGTTTTCTTCCTTGGAGCCTACATTGAGGAACAACATTAATGGCCATAGTGGATCAAATTAATCTGTGATCTGTCCAGCAGCCATTGGCACTCATCATGACCCTGGTGAGGAGTACATCACGACGATCTCTGGCATGGACAATTATGTAAGCCAGTGCTTCGACCAAGGGCGCTTCCATGATGTTTTAAATTTATCTTTCTGGCGAAAGAGTGTGTTTGTAATAACAAGATTATGCTCTGCACATTTAGTCAGAAGTAGAATTCCATTCAGGTTGCTATTGCCAACTCCTTCTTTCCCAATGGTTTCTGGCCATAAATGAAAATCAGGACCAACTCTTGCATTGAAATCGCCCAGGAGGATAATTTTATCCTCCTTAGGTATCTCTGATAAGATGGTGTCCAGCTGGGTATAAAAATTTTCCTTGATGTCTTCATCAGCGTCTAATGTTGGTGCATAAACACTTAGAATAGTTGCCTGCTGGTTTTTGGCGAGTTTTAATCGGAGAGTTGAGAGTCGTTCATTAATGCCAGTAGGAACTTCTGACAAGATTGTGTGTTGATCGTTGTGCACCGATCTCCCCACATAAAACAAATTCACACACAGGCGTCTTCCAACCAAACCAAAAGTCCCATGGTGATCGGCAAATGGCAACGGGGGCAGGACTGTGAAATCTGGAAGCCCCTAGTCATGGACCGGCACATGGGCAGTGGATACAGACTCAGTCGACCTGGCTTAAGGACCGAGGCAGTTGAGTAGTTCGGCAGCTGTATTCATGACTGAGCAGTCCTACTCAGGATCCACTCTGCTCACCCTTATGGGGAGGGGGCTAGAAAAGGTGCCCTAAACATAGTCTGCCTCATCTCTCTCCCTGACTGGATCACTGTGTCCAGTGGGGTCACCACTTAGCGGTCGCAAAAGACAAATGAACTTTGGAACGTGGAATATACGGACATTGCAGGACAATACAGATAGTGAATGTCCTGAATGCAGGACTGCCATCATTGTGAGGGAGTAGAGATATTTTAACATTGACATAGCAGCATTCCAAGAAACTCGAAGAGCAGGAGAGGGACAATTGAAGGAAGAAAAAGGAGGTTACACCTTTTTCTGGAAAGGACTGCCTGAACAACAACAACGAATACATGCAGTAGGCTTTGCTATTAAAAATAATCTTGTGAAGCTCTTGTCAGAAGAATAGGAGTCTCCTAACAACTCTCAGGACCCTTCACTTCCCTGGATTCTTTAGGGGAAGCCATGACTGTCTAAAGTGAAATCAAAGTCTGATTTGGGTGTGGCCCCCTGATAAGCCAAGCCAAGGAGCTGTGGGTATGGCTTTTAGAACATTGATAGTTGGTTCTTACTGAGTATGCCTGGGCTTATCTTTGACTCCAATGCTAAATTTCTTAAGTTAATGAAAACTGGACCAGGCATTTTTTTTAACTTTTAACCTGCAGGGGATGAAGGTATGGGGCAAGGTCACTAATAAGATTACAGGTACTCTGTGAACATGGCTCATTTTTAATTAATTTCAACAAATTATGAGAAAAGTGACAGAAAAAAGTCCAACAGGCATCTGGGCTTTCTCTCTTTTTACACTTTGAACACTTCTCTCTGACTGTTTTGTGTATCATCATGAAAGTTTAGCAAGTGTTTCTGAGTTTTGTAAGGTTTTGTTTTAAAATGAGCTTATGGGAAGCATCAGAATGGCATGGGTGGGTATTTTCAATTTAACATTGTGGAATGAGAAAAATCCATGCTGGCTATAGTATACAGCCACTTTGTCATAAGGTAATCATTAAGGTAATCAAAGGGGAACCCTTTGTCATAAGGTAATCATGTCCTTAAGCAGCCAATTTCAGATAGTGATGGTGCAGCAAGAAGGGGATCAGATGATTCCTTTTTCAGTTTTTGATCATGTAAACAATAACTCTCCTAAGCTATCTAAGTCCACACTTTTCCCATCACTTCCTCTAAGCCAGGTATGGGAAATCTTTGGTCCTCCAGTTGTTTGACCCTCCTTTGTTAGACTTTAGCTCTCATTAGCTGCAGCCAGTATGGCCAACGGTCAAGGGTAATCGGAGTTGTAGTCCAACATACATCTGGAGGGCTACAGTTTCCCCAACATTTTTCTAGTCATTGCATTATGCTAGCAGAACTTTTTCTGCATTTGTTACTGGCTACCTCAGGAGTCTTACAGCTGCCTTTTCTTCTGTGCTACTTTGCAGTAGAAGCTTAATGTACAGGGTTGAGGTTTAAAGCTGTGTTGACATGCTGGTTTCAGAATCCTGACAGTGTCATCCATCATTTGATTCCATGATCATCACAGATACCTCTCCTCTTTCAAAGTGGCACTCTGCACATTCTTATAAATGGGAGCTTTGGGATAGAAAGCATTTAAATTATTACCTGCCCTGAAAGTGTTGTGGCAGTAATTATAAGAACTATATACATGATAAAAGAACTTCAGATACTCCCCAAGTCAAGCTGGCAGCATTCTGTGATGGTTTCTCCTGTTTTCTGTTATGGAGAAGGGATTACAAGTCTGCAGCACCAATCAAATCAATAATACATAACTACTCGGGATATTGTATAGTATATTTGCATTGCATGCAGAAGGTCCCAGGTTCAGTCCTCAGCATCTCCAAATAGGCCTGGGAATATTGCCAATCTGATACCCATCTTGAGTCCTTGGATAAGCTGGCCTTAATTCATAGGGACATCATAAGTTGCCATATTGAGTAGGGATGGAAGGATCTGTTCATTTTAATTCTCTCAGTTCCTCATTTTTTCAGTCTTTTCAACAATTTGCATTTTTTTTTAAAAAAAGAATCCTCATAAAATTCTTCAGCATTTTAGTGCAAATGTGTATGCAGTTTCGATTAATGTACACATATCTGCAATCAATTTCTCCTTATAATGCATTTTTGTATGTTATTTTCACTAATATATTTATTTTATTCACATTTCCTCCTAATAGATTTATTTTTGTAAATATTGATTGGAGAACTGCAAAATTTGGAGAAGTGCGGATTTTGAAGTATGGCTGTATTTTGGTTCTCATTGTTTTGGAAAGTGCAGATTTTATAGATTCAGCTTTAAATGGCAATGAATTGAATTCCCCCCCCCATCCTTAATGCTGAGTCAGACATTGATCCATGTAGCTCAGTGTTGTCTACACTGACTGGCAGTGGCTTTTCAGGGTTTCAGGCAGGGATTTATTTCTTTTTTGCATGCGAAGCATGTGCTCTACCACCACCACCACTACTACAGCCCTTCCAATATATAGAACATACAGATTTAGATTAATCAAGTATTTTGCAAACAACTCAGTTTGAATAACAGCATTACATCAGGGCTGCGATACTAAGCATGCTTCTGTTGGATTGCATTCCATGGAAATCAACAGAACTTACTACCCTTGTTAAGGATCATGCTGCTACTGGTTTCAGTAGCTGAAAGATAATATGAAACCAGCCAAAGGCTTCTAGTAATCCCCTAATGGCGCAGCCTCTGGTTCATAGCTCGCTCTCTGCCTCATTTTGGAGAAGGGGTCTTGGGGAGGAGGGATGAAACACAGCAGTGAGACTCCCCCCCCCAAAAATAGATGGTATTTCTGTAGCCTAATAATTTGCATTAAGAAAGAGTGAAAATGACTGGAGCATTTTAAGCGTCTGTATGACCATGTTTTAAAGAAGAAACTCCTGCTTTATACACAGCTGCAGATGGATGTTTGTGCTTTCAAATTCCAATTTCTTCCAGGCAAATGGTTCAGCTCCTAATGATTCTTGAGGCAGTGGGGAGCCTTTTAGCTTCTGAAAGTAAATGTGCAGCAGCCCATCCCTCCATGTGCATATGGCTCAATTGAGGCCACTGTGTACATTGGTGCACATAGCTCTTCCATGGAAATCAGTGCTCTGAATGTGCTTCACTTTGTGGCTGGATCATGTCCGCTTGTTTCTCTCTTGAATTTGCATTTGTGTTTTGAACCTGAACCAATTCCGTCTGCTTGACCCTGATTTGTTTGGACTGTGCTTCACTTCCAGCTAGGATGGAAGGATCCATACCATTTCAGTTGTATCAGTTTCTCATTTTTTCCAATCTTAAATTCAGTTCTCCACATTTCTGTAGAAATTTACAAAAATTTGCAAAAAAAATTCTTTAGTGTTTTAGTGCAAATTTCTCCTAACACACACATTTTTGTAGGTAGTTTTGACTAATGTACACATTTTTGCAAGCAATTTCTCCTAACATAATGCAGTTTTGTATGTTATTTTCATTAATATATTCATTTTTCAGCACATTTTCCTTTCAGTTTTTGTAAGCATTGTCTAGCTGGAGAACAGCATCACAAAATTAAGATAAATGCAAATTTTAAAGGATGGTTTTGTCTCAGCTTTAATGTTGTTTTGGAAAATGTGAATTGAATAAATTCAGCTTTAAATGCAAACTAAATTCAGTCTCCACCCCCGCCCAATCCCTACCTCCAACCGTGTCCCACTGGAGCATGACACCTGTTGCTTTGGGTGCAGTGGAGGATATTTGTGTTGAAGTGCAACTGACAGTCAAATTGGCTTCTGTACATGGTATGGGGAGTAGGACTATGCACTGGAGTTGGCTGAGGCCCAAATCAGTGGGGACTGGCACCTCTAATGTCAGTGGGCCAGAGAATCTGACCCAAATGAGAAAAGGAGTCCAAGATGGGTGGGAATTTCTAAAAAGGAAATTCTAAAAGGGCGATGGCAAGCAATTGCAACAAGGAAAAAAGAGGGGAGACAGCAGAAGAAGCCAATGTGGCTTCACAAAAAGCTTAGAGATGACCTGAAAACAAAAAAGACACATACAGGAAGTGGAACGAAGGCCAGGCCACAAAGGAAGAGTACAGGCAGGTATCACGGAATTGCAGGGATGGGGCCAGGAAGGCTAAAGCTGAGAATGAGCTGAGGTTAGCGAGGGATGCTAAAAGCAACACAAAAGCTTTCTTCAGGTATGTCCATAGTAAAAGACAGAGAAAAGAAATGGTGGCACAGCTACTCAATGAGGATGACAAAATGATAACAGATGACAAAGAAAAGGCAGAAGTACTCAATTGCTACTTTGGCTCAGTCTTCTCCCAAAAAAGGGCCCATGACCCTCCCGGGAAACATGAAGTAGAAAGGTCAGGATTGGACCTTGAGATTGACAGACAAATGGTCAAGGAATACCTAATCACTTTGAATGAGTTCAAATCGGCAGGGCCCGATAAACTGCATCCTAGAGTATTGAAGAAACTGGCTGAAGAACTCTCAGAACCGCTCTCTATTATCTTTGCGAAATCATGGAGGACTGGTGAAGTGCCGGATGACTGGAGGAGGGCTAATGTTGTCCCTATCTTCAAAAAGGGCAAGAAGGAGGAACCGGGGAACTACAGACCAGTCAGCCTAACATCAATCCCTGGAAAAATTCTGGAGCAGATTATAAAGCAGTCAATCTGTAAGCACCTTGAAAACAATGCAGCGATTAATAGGAGCCAACATGGATTTATGAAGAACAAATCCTGCCAAACTAATGTTATCTCATTTTTTGATCGGGTAACCTCCCTGGTAGACTGTGCGAATGCTGTGGATGTAATGTATCTCAACTTCAGCAAAGTTTTCGACAAAGTGCCCCATGATATCCTGGTTAGCAAGCTAGCTAAATGTGGACTGGATGGAACAACTATTAGGTGGATCCACAGTTGGCTCCAGAATATTACCCAAAGTGTGCTTATCAATGGTTTCTTCTCAAATTGGGCAGAAGTAACGAGTGGGGTACCACAGGGCTGGGTCCTGGGCCCAGTGCTCTTCAACATTTTTATTAATGACTTGGGTGAGGAGATACAGAGCATGCTGATCAAATTTGTAGATGATACAAAATTGGGGGCATAGCTAATACCGTGGAAGACAGAAACAAAATTCAAAGGGACCTTGATAGGCTGGAGCATTGGGCTGAAAACAACAGAATGAAATTCAACAGGGATAAATGTAAAGTTCTACATTTAGGAAAAAGAAACCAAATGCACAGTTATAAGGTGGGGGATACTTGGCTCAGCAGTACAACATGAGAAGGATCTTGGAATTGTCGTTGTTCACATGCTGAATATGAGCCAACAGTATGATGTGGCAGCAAAAAAGGCAAATGCTATATTAGGCTGCATTAACAGAAGTATAGTTTCCAAATCACATGAAGTATTAGTTCCCCTCTATTCAGCACTGGTTAGGCCTCATCTTGAATACTGCATCCAGTTCTGGTCTCTGCACTTCAAGAAGGATGCAGACAAACTGGATCAGGTTCAGAGGAGGGCAACAAGGATGATCAGGGGACTGGAAACAAAGCCCTATGAGGAGAGACTGAAAGAACTGGGCATGTTTAGCCAGGAGAAGAGGGGAGATATGATAGCACTCTTCAAGTACATGAAAGGTTGTCACACAGAGGAGGATTGGGATTCTTCTTGATTCTCCCAGAGTGCAGGACATGAAATAATGGGCTCAAGTTGCAGGAAGCCAGATTTTGACTGGACATCCGGAAAAACTTCCTAACTGTTAGAGCCATACGACAATGGAATCAATTACCTAGAGAGGGAGTGGGCTGTCCGACACTGGAGGCATTCAAGAGGCAGCTGGACAGCCGTCTGTCAGGAATGCTTTGATTTGGATTCCTGCATTGTGCAGGGGGTTGGACTCAATGGCCTTTCAACTCTACTATTCTATGATTCTATGAATAGACTGTGGGAATGTTGTGGACATAATATATCTCAACTTCAGCAAAGCTTTTGACAAAGTGCCCATGATATTCTGATAAGCAAGTTAGCTAGATGTGGGCTGGATGGAATAACTATCAGATGGATCCACAATTGGCTACAAAATCATACTCAAGAAGTGCTTATCAGTGGTTCCTTCTCAAAGTGGGGGGAGGTAACTCGTGGGGTACTGCAGAGGTTGATCCTGGGCCCAGTGCTCTTCAACATTGTTATTAATTTTTTTGATGAAGAGATTGCAGGGAATGCTTATTAAATTTACAGATGATACAAACACCCTGGAAGATAGTAAAAAAAATCAACGTGATCTTGTAGGCTAGAGCATTGAGCTGAAAACAACAGAGTGAAATTTAACAGGGCAAGTGCAAAGTTCTACACCTAGGAAAAAGAAACCAAATGCACAGTTTATAAGATACCTGGCTCAGCAATAATACATGTGAGAAGGATCTTGGCTCTTGTTGTTGATCACAAGCTGAATGAGTCAACTGTGTGGCCACAAAACAGGCAAATGCTATTTTAGGTTCATTAGCAGACGTATAGTTTCCAAATCGTGTGAAGTATTGATTCCCCTCTATCTGGACTGGTTAGGCCTCATCTTGAGTGCTGCATCCAATTCTGGACATCATAATTTAAGAAGGATGCAGACAAACTGGAATGGGTTCAGGAGAGGGCAACAAGGATGGTTAGGGGACTGGAAACAAAGCCCTATGAGGAGAAGTTTAGCCCTGAGAAGAGAACACTGAGGGGAGATATGATTGTACTCTTCAAGCACTTGAAAGGTTGCCACACAGAGGAGGGCCAGGATCTGTTCTCAATCATCCCAGAATACAGAACACAGGATAATGGGCTCAAGTTACAAGAAGTCAGATTTCGGCTGAACATTAGGAAAAACTTCCTGACTCTTAGAGCAGTATGACAATGGAACCAATTACCAAGGGAGGTGGTGAGATTTCCATCTCTGGAGGCATTCAAGAGGTAGCTGGACAGCCACCTGTTGGGTATGCTTTAATTTGGATTCCTCATTGAGCCGGGGGTTGGACTTGGTCCTTATAGGCCCCCTCCAACTCTACTATTCTATGATTCTATGAAGCTGGTCAACTCTGGCAGGATGCTGCCATTGCCTTGGCACGTGCAGTGCATGCCATCCACAATGGCATTGGGGAGGTGGCAATGCAGCTGCAGTAATGGTGGTGACCATGTGTGGTGTTCAGGGTTCAGTGGGTGGGGCCATGGCAGCTGTCCAGGGCCAGTTTGATGAACTCCACCGAAGCACCCAACAGATGCAGGATAACATAGCAGTGGTGGCAACAGAAATGTCTGTGATGGCTGCGTTCCTCCATGCCTTGCTACAGGCTGCACTGGGTGAATGAGCTGCCTGTGTCTGTGAATGCAGTGAGGAGAGGCATCCCTGGGTGGGTGCAGCAGGGGTTGGTCGAGGGTGTGCTAATACTCCCATGGAACTTGAGGGGGATAAGGAGGAGGCAGTGGTGGTGTGTGGTGCCTGTCCCTGGGGGCCACCCCAGCCTCAGACATCCATGCTGATGTGTCCTGGTGTCTCTGGGGTGGGCATGGGGCGGGGTTTCATGGTCACCTGCTGCCTGTGCTGGGGCTGTAGTCATGTGTCTTTGCGCAGCTTGCTGTCTTTGAATAAATGGTGTTGCTGCATCTGCCTGTGTGTTCTGACTGCTCTTTGGGGATGCAGGTGCCTGCGTGTGTAGGTGAGGGTGATGTTGGTGTGTAAGCTGTTGGTGCAATGTGGTGTATTTATTTACCCATGTGTTTGTTTATGTCATGCTTCCTGTGCATGTGTGTGATTGGTGCATGGCTGGTGGGCATGCATGTTGTATGGGTGTGGGTGTGTCACTCTACTTGGCTGGAGGGGTGGCTGCAGCTATGGTTGCCACGCAGGTGCACCACCTCCATGGTGTGTGTGTGTGTGTGTGAAAGTGTGCATCCCATTGCTGCTGATCCTGAGCCACTTCACAGAGGCTGTGCTTGGGGATTCTGACTGTTTGGCCTGGCTACCATGCCAACAAGTGCTCTGCTGGGAGCCTTTGTTTCCTCCTATTCTGGCCGCATACTCCTGTATTTCTGGGTATTTGGGAGAGCAGGCTTTTACTTTCTGGTCCATGGACGCAGCTCTGCTGGCTGAGGTAGTGTTCCACTGCCCTGGAGGCTCCTGAACAGCAATTGAATACAGTGGAACTTTACGCTGGCTACTCTTGTGCCAGCTTCCCCTTAGTTGGATTGCTCTGCCCTTTTGCAGAAGTCTGGAGGCCTACTTTTCACCCATCATGCGAAATTCCAAAATAATTACCCAGCAGAAGAAACAAATATAAGTAGAAAATATGGTTACAGATTGTGTTATGCCAAATGTATTACAAGCTTAACAGCTGGTATAGCACACTGGGGAGGAGAGTCTGGCTTGGAATCCAGAGTCTATGAGTTCAAATTCCCGCTTGTGTCTCCTGGGTGTAAAGTCTAAAGATCACCCCCACAATGAGTGGCTGAGGGGTTACGTGCCCCGCCACCTGTGCAGTCCCAAGGAGCCCAGTTGCCCCCTCCCCAGCTGGCAGTTGTGGACAAGGAAGAGGCTGGCTTGTGCAGCTGTGGCCAGCTGAGTAGGCCCTGGCCAGCTGGGGAGGTCTAGCTTCAGAGGGAGGCAATGGTAACCCCCCTTTGAATACCGCCTACCATGAACACCATATTCATAGGGTCGCCATAAGTCGGAATTGGCTTGAAGGCAGTTCTCATATTGTTTTGGAAAGTGCAAATTTGATAGATTCTGCTTGAAATGCGAACTGAATCAAAATTCTCGCCCATCCCTACAAAGAATATAAAAATATTCACTAATAGGCAAAAAACCTTGCGGTTTAAGAACGTACCTATAGCCCACAGCTATTTCTATCAAACTTTAAAAAGCAGGGAAATTGGGCAGCTATAGTGAATGCACCAGGGGAGCAGGAGACCTGAACTCCTCTCTGAGATATTGGACTGCCCTACAAATTGGTCAAAATGCAAACACCATTTGGGTTGGTCTTTCACAGTCCAATCCACTTCCTGTGTAGCTTGGAAGAATTTGGTAACATGTGCCTCTGAGCATATGGTGAGTGGTGGCAACACCTGCCATCTCCAAAGACAGAGAATTATATTTTTGTATGTTTGTTGGTGTTCTTCTTACTTTGCTTCTTTCCTGTGTTACTAATATTTCTACAGAGAATCTAAACTAGAAAATTTTATTTCCCTCATTATTCATCCTAGAAATCTGTGTCAATTTTATTTTTATTAATTTCAAAGCCTTTTTATTGTTCAGTGTCATATGATGGTGAAGACAGCATTTTTTTGTGTTTCAAATTGGAGGTTATGTTCTATTTCTATTTTGGGTGCATTAACAGTGGATCTCCAGGATTTCAAACAGAGAGTGTCTCAGCCCTACATGGAGATGCTGGGGATTGAAACTGGGACCTTCTACATGCCAAGCAGGTGCTCTACCACTGAGCCACAGCCTTTCCCCATAAATGCGAATGGAGAAAGATGGAGAATACCCTGGGATCCTTGGAGAGAGGGAGATATATACAAACATAATAAATTAATCATCTCATTCATATACCACATTAGCAGAATCATTGTAGATCTATTCTGGACTGGTAGTACAACAATTACAGATCTGTGTGTGAGTGTGTGTGAGAATGAGTGATTGATACACTCTTCGTCACTTTATGATCACCACCAGCTCCTCAAGAACAGCAACAGTGGCAAGCCCAATCTGAAGTTCGGTTCCAATGATGGAGTGTTCATGTGGCAATGTGAAGTGTCACATTTTGTAGTTGGCTTTGGAAGGAAGAACCATGACCATATGGCCCATTAGTAGTCAAGGTAGGGAAAGTGTTGGAGACTCATGGCTCCAGTGTCAGTGGGGCAGTGAATCTGCTCTGGGTTTTAATCCAGGTAGCATTTTGGGAATAGGTTTCAACACCCTGGACAGTTCCTTGACAGTTCAGACTAAAGCTTGACATGGATTCACTGCCCCACTGCTATCTTCTCCACTGAGGGGAAGACAGCTAGGTTGCCTAATTTAGCCTGAGAGTTAGTGCCTAGAAGCTGCTGATATGGAGGCTTGACTGCAGACACTACTGGACAGCTCCCCTGCAAGAATTGGAAGGCAGGAATGACTGCTTCATCCTTACCTTAGCTCCCCTAGCCTAGATGTTTATCCTTAAAGCGATGTTTGCATGTCAGTACTGGAGAAACAACCCGATGATTCAGCTTGCTGGAGATACCTACCTGCCTATACTTCTGTTGCAAATATTTATGTGGCTCACAAGGCAATATAATTAATTAGCTAGTAGGCTCTGTTGCTTGCAAAGCCAGCACGAGCCACGATCTGTTCAGTTTGGGATTGCATGAAGCATTAATGTTTGCACAGACTTCATTGATCTGGTAATATGGACAAAGCTTTGGTGCTGCTGAACCTTCAAGGGGAGAGAGAAAATTAAAAATGGAAGCAGAGTAAAGCATATTTCACTCAATGGCAAGGAACCAATAATCCCCAGTAGATAAGATTGCTGTGGCCTACATCTCACTGCTTCCCTCAAACATATGTCTGAGTGTTGGGTTTGTGTTCTGTACAGCCAATGTTGGGCATTAATATTCCCCCCTTCTCCACTACAGAGCATAATGCTGATGGTTGTTCCAGTTTAAAAATAATAATGACTCATGCTCAGTCAAGAGATGACTACTTTGATGCAAATGTTTCAATGTAACAAACAAACATAATTATACCAGAGAGGGGAAGGAGGAAGTCAATTGGGAAGGATGATTGTTGAGAGAGGGGCATAGTTGGCCTTAATAAGATATTTGGCTCAGGCTTCAGATATCAGTTATTAATTGATTACTTAATTACAACCAATCAATTTGTTTGCCTGCCACCTTTGCACAAGATTTATGTCCAAGGCAGCTTGCAACTAGGGATGGAAGGATCTGTCAATTTTGGTTCTCTCAATTTCTCATTTTTCCAATCTTAAATTCGGTTCTCCACATTTCTGCAGCTTGTGATTTTTTTTTTAAAAAAAGATTCTCATGAAAATTCTTCAGTGCATTTTAGTGTGTATTTCTCTTAATAAGCATATTACACCAATAAACTAAAGCTCTGTCCAGACAAGACTGAGGCACTGTTAGTGGGTGGTTCTCTAGACCTGATGGAGGGGATGTGCCCTGCTTTTGATGGGGTTACACTCCCTCTGAAGGAGCAGGTATGTAGCTTGGGGGTACTCCTGGATCTATTACTGTTGCTTGAGAGTCAAGTGGCCTTGGTAGTGAGGAGTGGCTTCCATCAGCTTTGGCTGGTGGCCCAGCTATGACCCAATCTGGACAGGGATCTCTTGATTTCTGTTGTCTGTCTGGTAACCTCATAGCTAGATTACTGCAATATGTTATATGTTGGGCTGCCTTTGATGACTGTTCAGAAACTGCAGCTGGTGCAGAATTCAGCAGCCAGATTGCTCACTGGGGCAAGAAGGTCTGAGCACATAACACCAATTCTTGCATAACTACACTGGCTACCAGTTAGTTTCTGGGCTCAATTCAAAGTACTGTCTTTGACCTATAAAGCCTTGTGTGGTTCAGGACCCCAATACCTCAAGGACCACTTCTCCCCATATGAACCAACCTGGACCCTGCATTTGGCATCTGAACCACTTCTTCATGTGCCCCCTCCAAGGGAGGTGTGGAGGGTGGTGAAACAAAATGGGCCTTCTCAGTGGTGGCTGTAATATTTGCAAGATTTGAAATGAACCACAAATGCTGGTTAGAAGGAACAAATTTTACTTCACAGTGTGTTGCTCCATAACCAAAAACTCTACTTTCGTTTTCCTACTGGTCCCACCCCAAACTGATTCCCCCATACAATTACTTCTAGGTGCAGTTGCAGTCTCAGTAGTCTCATCCATTTTTGGTTCACAACTTGGAGTGCTTTGAAGATCTCTTCTGTTCCTTCGGTAGACAGCTTAAATCATCAGTCTGAACCGAATACGATCTTGGAGTCATGTTTTGTCCAGTCACTCTCGCTGGTTTCCACACTCCATTTTGCCCAACATTAACAGAATCACCAACCTGCAAAGGTGGTAAAGACTTTGAACCTTTGTCAACGTAAAGCTTCTGTTTTTCTTATCTTCTCTTCAGATGTGTCTGTGTGTCACCTTTTACCTGCTGAGGTAGTAACAACGGTGCTGAGGTAGGCAACCTGGTTCTTAAACATCTCCTCATTAAAAGTTGTGCAGGTGAGGCTGTATCTACTGTAGGCGTATTTCTGTAATCCAATAAACTAAGATAAGGATCTGTGTTATTCAGACTAGATTTCTTAAGAATCCTCTTTACTGTTTGGATCGCCCTTTCTGCCATTCCATTTGATTGAGGAAATAGTGGACTGGATGTTGTGTGAACAAAGTCCCAATCTTTGGCAAACATTTTAAAGTCTCTAGAGCAAACCTGAGGGCCATTATCACTGACAACCTCTTCAGGTATACCATGTCTTGCGAATATAGATTTGCAGTGTAAAATTACTGATCTACTTGTAGTGTCTTCAAGCAAACATATTTCCACATATTTTGAATAATAATCAACCAAAAGTAGATAGTCCTTTCTTTCAAATTCAAACAAGTCCATTCCTAGCTTCTGCCAAGGTCTTCTTGGAATTTCATGAGGTAACATTGGTTCTTTTTGGTTTTTATTTCTGAAGGTGTGACATGTGGTACATGACAGTACCAATTCTTCAGTTTGGGCACACATACCTTCTCATGCCCACTTTTTACATAATTCAACACCCAGATGACTCTCATGTATAATATTCAATATCTCTTTCCTCAAATCTTGTGGTACTATGATTCTGTCACTTTTAAAAATAAGTCCATCATGAACACTTAATTCCTATCTGTAATTCCAATAAACATGTATACACTCTGGAACTTCTACTCTTCTATCTGGCCACCCCTGCAAAATGGCATTTTTCAGGATTTGCAAAATGCTATCATTTTCAGTAGCCACCTGAAATTCTTTCAGTTTTGATTCAGAGATTGGTAAATAAGATAACATGAGGTTAACAGCAACCTCGGCTTCTTCAGAACTTATTCCTTCACCCTGTTGAAGATATGCCCTGGACAGGGTATCAGCAATTATTAATTCTTTGCCTGGTCTATAGTGCACTTGAGCAAATGGGGTGGAGAAGATGGCCGCCTGCTAGGCAGACACTATCGCGGCTGCTCTTCAAACTATCTAGTGCTGTCTAATTTATGGCTGAAGCCATGATATCTTGTACTTGGCTTATAATTCTTTACTCTCTATGCCTCTCTATCAACAAAAATGCCAGCTGCTGCATCTTGGCTGGTCTTGCGAGTGTGTAGGACTGTTCCCAGTTGTTGTTTTCCCTGCTTCATGCCCAGCCGGGGCTATCTGGACTAAGGTGTCAGCTGTATGAAACATTATCTAAGGAAAACACCATAAAAGAGACACAGAGATCCCTTACGTCGGGTGAGCATAATCAGTTATCTCACTGAAGTCTTCAGAGTCCCTTAAATCTCCTTTGAAGCCAGGAGGTGGGCTGCAACAACAGCAGCCTACGGAGTATTTGATAAGAGTGGGGGACCACTTCTAATTTAGAGCCTCTGAAAGCTCCCATGGATTTTAACAAATAAATCGCCCGTTCAGTGGATAGTCTTGATCATGGGCCAATAATTACGCTAGAGCTGAGCCGGGAGGTTACAGGACCAGCATAGCATCACTAGACAGCTTATTACAGCAGAAGAAAAGGGAAGACAAACACTTCTGCAGAGAACTGCCCTTTAATAATGGCGCTGACAAGAAGGGCGAGGAAAGCCTTAGGAACTTCACCTCCTTTTGAGAGCTTATCAACTCAGAAACCAAAGAAGAGGAGGCCGGAACAAGCTATAGCAGTAGCTTGCCAACTTAGGATAAACGATCTACCAAAGGAGGATGGGGCACAACAGAAAATTACAGATTTCTTTACAATTACCCCCAAAAGCCAGAAGAGGGAAGATATTTCACTTGCACCCCCCCTATACTGGTCAATATCTGATAAAGATATCATACAAGGGACTAGTGAAGTGCCGTACACCCTGAACTTGGCTGAGGAATTGGCCTTGGCAGATAATGCAAAGTTCTCAGGGATGGATGGCCCTTTAAGTAGTAGTCAAACAACAGCACTAATTACCAGTCAAGGGGTTTCATCGGTTCTGCGAGTGAAGCGGGCAGAGGTTTCCTCACAGCTACATCATCTGGACCCGCAGCTGTCATCGCTAGAAGCCCTGAAGGACAGCCCCACACCAAAAAAGCTACCAGAGATAGGCGGACTTACTGCCCCTCCATCGATCCCTCAACATCATTGCCAGGATGAAGTTTCTGGGCTGGATCTTACCCTTAAAGGCTGGCTGTTTCTAATGGCATGCGAACTGGAACATGTGAAAGCTTTTTTAAAGGAGAGTAACCAACTTTTAACATCTCTGGCTGAATTCCATCTTCAACCCACTGATACTCAACGGATTGAGGGGGAGCCTAGCTCTCCCAGGGATAAACAGCCTGCATCTACTGAGCAGCATATACCTGCCCCTTTGAAAGACAATACCCAGCATAAACACAAACAAATCTCGAACAAGTTAAAAAAGAGTAAAAACATAAAATTGTCAAATTGTCACAGTTTATTCGACCAAATGGTCAGCATAGAGACATAATAAAATCAAACCATGTGGTACATGGCAAATAAATATTATATGACACTTTAAGACAATTAAATAAAATATAAGTTTAAGATAAATACAGAGATATCAAAACTATGCAGTTCTAATTGACTTTCCTATAGCTCGAGCATGAGTTTCAGCTGTATAGTGATATTCATCTCAAAAAGTTAGGATGACATCAGTTTATCCAATTTAAGATTTATTGTATTGCACTATTTAAGTTAAAAGGACTTTTTAGAGTATTGCACCTTAAATTTTGAGCAGCCACGGTGAACTTTGCTACTTGTGAAGTGATTTTTGGAGATGTATCACCTAGGAGGTATTCCAGCCAGAAATATTCAGGTTCATGCAAGAGAGGGGCCAGTAAGGGAATAATTAGCTGTTGCCTTAAATGTAAATGTAAATTGTAAATTTAATTTTTAGGTCGCCTATCTGGCCGAAGCCACTCTAGGCGACGTACATATTAAATTTCAATAAAATACAATAAAAACAATAGAATACAATATAATCAGCAGTAACAAAAATAACAACATATGCAGTACACAACAACGGGCATTCAGTATGTAATTAGCCCATCCCAGCGGTCCCAAAGGCCTGTCCAAACAGCCATGTTTTTAAGGCTCGGCGGAAGGTATCCAGGGAAGGGGCATGCCGAAAATCGAACGGGAGGGAATTCCAGAGAGTGGGGGCCGCCACCGAAAAAGCCCTCTCTCTAGTCCCCACCAACCTAGCTGCTTTTGTTGGTGGGATTGAGAGAAGGCCCTGCGTGGCTGATCTTGTCGGGCGGCATAATTGGTAATGCTGGAGGCGCTCCTTCAGATAAACTGGGCCGAAACCGTATAGGGATTTAAAGGTGAACACCAACACCTTGAATTGGGCCCGGAAAACTACTGGAAGCCAGTGTAGATTAAATAATACTGGCGTAATATGATCACGGCGACGACTGTTTGTAAGTAAACGAGCCGCCGCATTCTGTAGCAGTTGAAGTTTCCGGACCGTTTTCAAGGGTAACCCCACGTAGAGCGCATTGCAGTAGTCTAATCGAGAGGTGACCAGGGCATGTACTACCAGTGGGAGCTGATGAACAGGGAGGTAGGGTTGCAGCCTACGTATGAGGTGTAATTGGTACCAGGCTGCCCGGCTCACTGCCGAAATCTGAGCCTCCATGGACAGCCTGGAATCAAGAACGACCCCAAGGCTGCGGACCTGGTCCTTCAGGGGTAATTGTACCCCATTAAACCTCAGGTCAACAGGACCCAACCTTCCCCTGTCTCCCACAAGCAGCACCTCGGTCTTGTCAGGATTTAGCTTCAGCCTGTTCCTTCCCATCCATCCACTCATGGATTCCAGGCACTTGGACATGGTCTCCACAGCCAACTCTGGTGAGGACTTAAACGAGAGATAGAGCTGAGTGTCATCTGCATATTGGTGACACCGCAGCCCAA
Source organism: Rhineura floridana (assembly GCF_030035675.1). Taxonomy (NCBI): domain Eukaryota; kingdom Metazoa; phylum Chordata; class Lepidosauria; order Squamata; family Rhineuridae; genus Rhineura; species Rhineura floridana. The sequence goes on from NC_084496.1 coordinate 16,754,596, forward strand.
ATCTCCTGATGATGGATCCCAGCGGCTTCATATAGATGTTAAATAGCATGGGAGAGAGGATAGAACCCTGTGGCACTCCACAAGTGAGAGGCCAGGGGTCTGAAACCTCATCTCCCAATGCTACCTGTTGATGCCTGTCAGAGAGAAAGGAACGGAACCACTGTAGAACAGTGCCTCCTATTCCCAGTCCTTCCAGGCGATCCAACAGGATACCGTGGTCAACGGTATCAAAAGCCGCTGAAAGATCCAGGAGGACAAGAAAGGTGAATTCTCCCCTATCTAATGCCCTCCTCATATCATCCACCAGAGCGACCAAGGCTGTTTCAGTTCCATGTCCAGTCCTGAAACCCGATTGGTATGGATCCAGATAATCCGTTTCATCCAAGTGTGCTGACAATTGGTTAGCCACCACTCGCTCAATGAACACAGTTACAGACACACTTGGAGGAAGCAGATTATTTAGATCCTTTCCAGTCAGGCTTCAGGACTGGACACGGAACTGAAACAGCCTTGGTCGCTCTGGTGGATGATATGAGGAGGGCGTTGGATAGGGGAGAACACACTTTCCTCATCCTCCTGGATCTCTCAGCGGCCTTCGATACCGTTGACCACGGTATCCTGTTAAGTCGGCTGGAGGGGCTGGGAATAGGAGGCACTGTTTTACGGTGGTTCCGTTCCTATCTCTCCAGCAGATACCAACGAGTAGCGTTAGGGGATGAGGTTTCAGACCCTTGGCCCCTCAACTGTGGCGTGCCACAGGGCTCTATCCTCTCCCCCATGCTATTCAACATTTATATGAAACCGCTGGGTGCCATCATCAGGAGTTTGGGGCTGCAGTGTCACCAATATGCGGATGACACGCAGCTCTATCTCTCATTCAAATCCTCACCAGAGTTGGCTGTGGATACCTTGTCCAATTGCCTGGAGTCCGTAAGTGGATGGATGGGAGAGAACAGGCTGAAGCTAAACCCCGACAAGACCGAGGTGTTACTAGTGGGGGATAATTGAAGGCTGGGAAATTTTGACCTGGTACTTAATGGGGTGAAATTACCCCTAAAGGACCAGGTCCGCAGCCTAGGGGTCATTTTGGACTCCCAGCTGTCTATGGAGGCTCAGGTTTCTGCAGTGAGCTGGGCAGCTTGGTACCAACTTCATCTGGTACAAAGGCTGCATCCCTACCTTCCTTTACACCTGCTCCCACGAGTGATACATGCCCTGGTCTCCTCTCGATTAGACTATTGTAATGCGCTCTACGTGGGGTTACCCCTGAAGACGGTCCGGAAATTACAACTGGTACAGAATGCAGCGGCACGCTTAATAAAGCAGAGCTGTCGCCGAGATCATGTTACCCCAGTATTGATGGAGTTACACTGGCTGCCAGTTGTGTACCGGGCCCAATTCAAGGTGTTGGTACTAACCTTTAAAACCCTATACGGTTCCGGCCCAGTCTATCTGAAGGAACGCCTCCAGTATCACCAAATATGCCGCCAAACAAGATCAGCCTCACAAGGCCTTCTCTCGGTCCCACCGGTGAAAACAGCTAGACTGGTGCGGACCAGAGAGAGGGCCTTTTCGATCGTGGCCCCCACCCTCTGGAACTTGCTTCCTTTTGACCTTCGTCACGCCTCCTCCCTGATGGCTTTTCGCCAAGCTTTAAAGACCTGGCTGTTCAGGCAGGCCTATGGGATTTCTGGGGTGGGTTAGGTCTTTATATTGTATTACTGAAGGATGGTTAGATGAATTGCTGTTAATATTGTAATTTGTTGTATGTATATGTTTTTACATAGTATTTATATCGTGTACGTCGCCCAGAGTGTCCACTTAGGTGGACAGATGGGCGACTAATTAAATAAAATTTTATTATTATTTATTATTATTATTATTATCTTGCCCAAAAATGGCAAATTCAAAACTGGGCGAAAGTTGTTCAAAACTTAAGGTCTTATAGAGAGAGTAATGAAGCAACACATGTGCATTGTTCTCAACTGCATCTTCACCGCAAAGACAGAAACGATCTTTATAGGGTGTTTTAGTAAATCTGCCCTCCATAACAGCAGAAGGTAAAACATCCAATTGGATCTGTGTGAAGGCTTTACGATATTTGGGAATTCCTAGGTTCAGTAAATACGGCATTGGAGTAAAAAATTTGGAATTGTGCCTTTGTTTTTTAATTGGCATTAATTGCTGTTGGTAATCTATATCTTTCAGACGCTGTCGTATGTTCGCTAAAGCTGTTTCAGGGCCCAAAAGAGAGACAAGTTGAGGAGAAAGCCCTATCTTTAAAGGTTTGCCTGTCACTAAACCAACCCAAGCAGAGTGAAAGTTGTGTTTTAAAATGCCAGGAGCAAGTCCAATGGGATTGAAAGTGAGTTTTAGCCAGGTGTTAATCCTTAGCAGCCATATCTTGGCCTCTACTGACTGGACTCCAGCTTCCAGTCTAAGAATATTATTAGGTATACATGGAGGAATTGCCATAATAGATCTTTAAAAAATGGTTTGAATTGCTTCAAACTCACTAAATTTCAAATTCTTGTTAGCTTGAGAGCCAAAAGTCAACTGTGATATAATTTTGGCATTAAAGATTTTAATAGCTGGCAAAAAAGCTTGCCCCCCTTTAGAGTAGTAAAATGTCAATAACGTTTTCATCATTCTCCGTGCGTTGAGAATCATCAGTTTATTGTGAAGCTGGTGGCCACCTGAGGCTTGGAATACATAACCCAGGTATTTTAATGAATTGACTTGCTCAATTTTATATCCATGTATCTGCCATTGATGCTTAGTTTTTTTCCAAGAGAAAGCTATTATTTTAGTTTTCTGGTAATTAATTGTCAAAAGTTCCGTAGAACAGTAGGTTGCAAGTTTAGCTAGCAGACGTTTCAAATCAATTGGGGTTCTTGAAAGCAAGGCTACATCATCCGCATATAATAAGATGTTTCTCGGTTTTTTAGCCAAAATGGGCGGATGAGCAGAGATTGGAGTTAAATTATGTACTATGTCATTAATATAAATGTTGAACAGTACCGGGGCTAATACGCAGCCTTGCTTAACTCCTCTTGTTGTAGGGACAGGATTATATAGGTGACCTTTGATGTTACATCTTATTTGCAGTGAGGTGTTGTTGTAAAGACCTTGTATTAAAGCTATAAGATGCCTGTCCATACCAAGATTATTAAGCTTTGACCAGAGGCGAGGATGAGATATTGAGTCAAACGCAGATTTTAAATCTATGAAGGCCGTATAGAAAGTTCCTCCTTTTCTGCCTGCATATTTATCAATTAAATGATGGAGTACTAATATATGGTCAAATATCGATCTTTTTGAGCGAAAGCCCGCTTGTAGAATTCAATGTGCCAATGAAGAAATCATGAGCATTTTTAGCTGTATCTGCTACTGAGAACATTTGTCTGCCTTGAAGTTTTCTATTTCTAGTTTTACACATTTTAGCAAAATGATTAAGTTTGCCACATCTTCTGCATTCCTTCCCATTTGCAGGACAAGCATTTATGTCATAATGACTGATACCACACTTGTGGCAGGCCTTTGCTGCTTCTACAGGCCTCTGTGGCATTTCCTTTTCTTGGGGGCTGGTAGTAGTGCCAGGGCTCCATTTGCTCTGAGGCTGGCTTACCTTTGGCTTTTCAAAGGTACTTTTGCCCTGTAAGGCATCCATTTGTTTTTCTGTTGCCCCGAAATCTTTCATCTGTTTTGCAGTCACTTCTTCTGCCCTGCATATATTCACTGCACACTCAAAGATTAAATCACTCTTTCTCAGTAACTTGGCTCTCAATCTGTCTTTCTGAATGCCACACACTATGCGATCCTTAATAAGAGAATCACACAGCTCCCCAAATTCACAGGTCTGAGCCAAAAGCTTCAAATCAGTCACATATTGGTCTATACTTTCTCCTTCACTCTGTATTCTAGTGAAGAACCTGTGCCTTTCATAAGTAACATTTCTTCTGGGCACACAATATGCTTCAAATTTATTCATCAAAACTTGAATTTTATTTTTATCTGCATCATCATCAAATTGGAAAGTATTAAATACCTCTTGCTTCTTCACCTGCCACATGCAGAAATACTGCTGACTGGAGTCTCTCATCTTTCTTATCTGCTCCACTTGCAATATTGCACTTGCAATAAACTGATGATTCTCAACGCACGGAGAATGATGAAAATGTTATTGACATTTTACTACTCTAAAGGGGGGCAAGCTTTTTTGCCAGCTATTAAAATCTTTAATGCCAAAATTATATCACAGTTGACTTTTGGCTCTCAAGCTAACAAGAATTTGAAATGCAGTACAATTCAAACCCTTGCTTCCATCTTCTCCAGTTCTCTGCTGCATTTCCTTCAAATACCAACGTTCCTGGAGGCTTCAGCTGGTCCATTTTTCACTGCCTTATGTTTTTAGGTAGTCTTCTGACACCATGTAATATTTGCAAGTGTTGAAATGAACCACAAATGCTGGTTAGAAGGAACAAACTTTACTTCACAGTGTGTTGCTGCATAACCAAAAGCTCTACTTTCGTTTTCCTACTGGTCCCACCCCAAACTGATTCCCCATACAATTACTTCTAATTCACTTGAGTTCCTACTCACATTACAGTGGGCCCTGCTTATGGAAGCTCTCCCCAGGGAGGCATGCCTGGTGCTATCATTATCTAGTTTTAGGTGCCAGGCAGAAACATTTCTCCTCTGTCAGGTATTTGGCTCCTAATTTTAGAGGGCTTTTGGAGGGCTTCTGATTTTTTTATTTATTTAATTTAATTTAATTTATATACCGCCCTAAGCCCAAGGGCTCTCTGGGCGGTGTACATAACAATAAAACAGTCAGAAAATATATAAATACAATAATACAATGGAATCAAACCAAACAGACGTAAACAAAAATCAAAGCAGCAACAAAATACATCAATAAATATTAATAGTACACATTAAAATGCCTGGGAATATAAAAAGGTTTTCACCTGGCGCCGAAAAGATAGCAGAGTCGGCGCCAGGCACACCTCATCGGGGAGACCATTCCACAGTTCAGGGGCCACAACCGAAAAGGCCCTATTTCTAGTCACCACCCTCCAAGCTTCTCGATGGGATGGTACTCGGAGGAGGGCCTTAGATGTTGAGCGCAGTGTACGGGTAGTTTCATATTGGGAGAGGCGCTCCACCAGGTATTGCGGTCCCATGCCGTGTAATCTCTTTTGGTGAGTGGGTTGTTCCACTGTTTATGTGGTTTTTTTGTTTTGTTTTTTATACTGGTTTTATTTTATTTATTTATTTATTTATTATTTTATTAAGCTTATATACCGCCCGACTAGCAACAGCTCTATGGGCGGTGAACATTAAAAATACAATAAAAATAACACAATACAGTATATCACAATACAAAACTGTACAAAAAACTGTACGGTCTAAAATCAAAATATAATAATTTAGAATTAACAGGAAATAAAATGCCTCAGAGAAGAGAAAGGTTTTAACCTGGCACCGAAAAGATGATAGTGTCGGCGCCAGTCGCACCTCCTCGGGGAGACCATTCCATAGTTCGGGGGCCACCACTGAGAAGGCCCTAGATCTTGTCACCACTCTCCGGGCTTCCCTATGAGTCGGAACCCGGAGGAGGGCCTTCGTAGTAGACAGTAGTGTACGGGCCGGTTCATGTCGGGAGAGGCGTTCCGACAGATATCGTGGTCCCGCGCCGTATAAGGCTTTATAGGTAAGTACCAACACTTTGAATCTGGCCCAGAAGCATATTGGAAGCCAGTGCAAATGGGCTAGCACAGGTGTTATATGCTCAGACCGCTTAGTTCTTGTTAGCAGTCTGGCCGCCACATTTTGCACTAGCTGTAGCTTCCGAATCGTCTTCAAAGGTAGCCCTACGTAAAGCGCATTGCAGTAGTCCAGACGCGAGGTTACCATAGCATGTACCACTGATGTGAGGTCCTCCTTACTCAGATAGGGACGTAGCTGGGCTACCAACCGAAGTTGGTAGAACGCATTCCGGGCCACCGAGGCTACATGAGCCTCAAGTGTGAGGGAAGAGTCTAAGATGACTCCCAGACTATGCACCTGTTCCTTTAGGGGGAGTGTAACCCCATCCAGGACAGGGTATATATCCACCATCCGATCAGAGAAACTATCCACCAACAGCATCTCAGTCTTGTCAGGATTGAGTCTCAGTTTGTTAGTTCTCATCCAGTCCATTGTCGCGTCCAGGCAACGGTTCAGCACGTCGACTGCCTCACCTGAAGAAGATGTAAAGGAGAAGTAGAGCTGCGTGTCATCAGCATACTGATGACAACGCACTCCAAAACTCCTGATGACCACCCCCAGCGGCTTCATATAAATGTTAAAAAGCATGGGAGACAGAACCGAACCCTGCGGGACCCCACATTGGAGAACCCACGGTGTCGAGCAATGTTCCCCAAGCACTATCTTCTGGAGACGACCCGCTAAGTAGGAGCGGAACCACGCCAAGCAGTGCCTCCAACTCCCAATTCCGCAAGCCTCTCCAGAAGGATACCATGGTCGATGGTATCAAAAGCCACTGAGAGGTCAAGGAGAATCAACAGAGTTACACTCCCTCTGTCTCTCTCCCGACATAGGTCATCAAACAGGGCGACCAAGGCAGTCTCAGTGCCAAAACCAGGCCTGAACCCCGATTGAAATGGATCTAGATAATCGGTTTCATCCAATAGCGCCTGGAGCTGGTCAGCAACCACACGTTCCAGGATCTTGCCCAGGAACAGAACATTGGCTACTGGTCTGTAGCTGCTGAAATCCTCTGGGTCCAAGGAAGGTTTTTTCAGGAGTGGTCTCACTGCCGCCTCTTTCAGACAGCCAGGGACCACTCCCTCTCGTAAAGAGGCATTAATCACTTCCTTGGCCCAGCCAACTGTTCCTTCCTTGCTAGTTTTAATTAGCCAAGAGGGGCAAGGATCCAGTACCGAAGTGGTCGCACGAACCTGTCCAAGCACCTTGTCCACGTCCTCGAACTGAACCAACTGAAACTCATCCAACAAAACATGACAAGACTGTGCTCCGGACACCTCAGTAGGATTAACTGCTATTAAATAGGAGTCTAAGTCCCGGCGAATGCATGAGATCTTATGCTGGAAGTGTTCGGCAAATTTATTACATCGAGCTACCGATGTATCTGCTGTATCTTGTAGGCCTGGATGGAGTAGGCCACGAACCACTTTAAAAAGCTCCCGTGGGCGTGAGAGAGATGACTGAATAGTGGCGGCGAAATGTTGTTTTTTTGCCGCCCTCACCGCTCCTACATAGAGCTTAGTAGAAGCACAAACCAGCTCATAATTGCATTCGTCGGGAGTTCGTCTCCATCTCCGCTCAAGCCGCCTCCTGTCTTGTTTCATCGCTCTCAGCGATGCTCTCAGTATACCAAGGAGCTGTATGAGCTCTACATAGGAGAGGGCACGCAGGAGCGATCGTGTCAACAGCCCGGGTCATCTCTGTATTCCACAGATTGGCCAGGGCTTCGAGAGGAGCGCCAGTCTTATCAGCCGGAAAAAAACCCAGAGCCTTTTGAAAACCTTCAGAATTCATTAGTCTCCGGGGGTGGACCAATTTAATAGGACCCCCACCCTTGCAGAGGGAAAAGGCTACTGAAAGTCTAAACTTCAGCAAGCAATGATCTGTCCATGACAACGGGAGAGATGTAAAACTCCCCACATCCAGATCACTATTCCCATGTCCGGTAGCAAAGACCAGGTCAAGAGTATGCCCGATGTATGTGTTGGGCCACTAACATATTGAGACAGCCCCATGGTTGTCATGGCGGCCATGAAGTCCTGAGCTGCCCCAGACAAAGTAGCCTCAGCATGAATGTTGAGATCTCCCAGTACTAATAGTCTGGGGGATCTCAACAGTACCTCCGAGACCACTTCCGTCAGCTCAGTTAGGGAAGCCATTGGGCAGCAAGGTGGGCGGTACACCAAAAGGATTCCCAGTCTGTCCCTCTGGCCCAGGTTTTAACTTTTTTATTGATTGTACGTTGCTTTGCATTCACTTTTGCGAAGAAAAGCAACTAATAAATTTAATAAATAAATAAGTTGCACCCTTTTTGCAAGTAATTTATCCTAATATAATATAGTAGGGCCCCGCTTTTCAGTGGCCTGCTTTTCAGCATTCCACTAATACAGTGGCTCTCAATTAGAGTAAGGCCCCACTCATACGGCGCTTGTTCAGCTTTTACGGCATTTTTCTGGCGTCGGGTGCCATTTTATTGATGGAGTTCCGCTTTTCAGCGGGTTTTGGTTTTAGGTGGAGGTCTGGAATATGTTACGACTAGCAATGCCAGGTCTCCGGCAAACGGTCGGAGACTCTGGCCCTGCCCTTGCTTTTCTCACCTCCGGCCAGAATTGCCCCCATATTGTCTAATCTTTGGTTTTTGGCTGGAGTCTCCAGTTTTTTGGGGGGTCCTCCAGCTCTCCGGCTAGCACCCCTTAATCTCCAGACTCTCAGCTTCAATTTTTTAAAAAATTAAGTTTCTAGGTGGTCTGGTTCCTGAGATATACACCAAAACATCAACCCCCCCCACGCGACTGTTTTTTTCAGAGCTTGGAAAAGTTACTTTTTTGAACTACAACTCCCATCAGTCCCAGCCAGCATGGCCACTGGATTGGGCTGATGGGAGCTGTAGTTCAAAAAAGTAACTTTTCCAAGCTCTGTTTTTTTTTTACAGATCTTTAGAACAATTTCTTGCTCTGGCTACAACTCCCATCAGCCCAATCCAGTGGCCATGCTGGCTGGGGCTGATGGGAGTTGTAGTTTTAAAAAAGTAACTTTTCAAAGCTCTGGCTGTAACCCCACCCTTTCAGGATTGTAGCCAATGAAGCCAGGGTTGTGACTTGTTGATCCAGGCTTAATTTCAACGTCAGAAAATTGTGGCTTTAAGAGTTTTGCAGACTGTGTAAGTAATACGGCTTAACAGGTTTTTTCCTCTTCTGTCCAAGAGTCAGACCCTGGGCTATGAAAGTATTTAATCCAATATCTGCTTTTCTGGGAGTAAAGCAATTCTAATAATCCCATGTACCTGGAGTAAACCCCATTGAACTCCATTAGGACTTACTTTTGAGTAGACATGGTTAGGATTGTGGTTTAAATTAATGGGACTGATGAGTAAACATAGTGCAGACTTTTGTTTGTGTTGTAAATCTTTCTCTCCCCCTCCAACCCTATATTTAAAGAAATTAGGCAGGGTTTATCACAGTTTTTATTATGTATGAAACTAATACTGATTTTTTTTTAAAAAATGAAGTTTATTTATTTATTTATCTTTATCTGTTATTTGATTTATATCCCACCCTTCCTCCCAGTAGGAGCCCAGGGCAGCAAACAAAAGCACTAAAAACACTTTAAAAATAATAAAAACAGACTTTAAAATATATTAAAACAAAACATCTTTAAAAACATTTTTAAAAGCTTTAAAAACATTTTTTTTAAGAAAAGGTTTAAAAACATATTAAAAAGCAATTCCAACACAGACTGGGATAAGGTCTCAACTTAAAAGACTTGTTAAAAGAACAAGTTCCTTATCACTTCAGGGTACAGTTTTCCCTGGTTGAGTAAGCCCCATTCAATACATTGGGACTTTCTTCTGAGTAAACAAACATAGGATTGCACTATAAATATCTTTACAGGTTGTATAAATAATAAACATATTTGATAGTCATGCTTATATAAATATTTTCATAGAATAGTAGAGTTGGAAAGGGCCTGTAAGGCCATCAAGTCCAACCCCCTGCTCAATGCAGGAATCCAAATCAAAGCATTCCCGACAGATGGCTGTCTAGCTGCCTCTTGAATGCCTCCAGTGTCGGAGAGACCACTACCTCTCTAGTAATTGGTTTCATTGTCACAACAGTTAGGAAGCTTTTCCTGCTGTCCAGTCAAAATCTGGCTTCTTGCAACTTGAGCCCATTATTCTGTGTCCTGCACTCTGGGACAATCAAGAAGAGATCCCGGCCCTCCTCTGTGTGGCAACCTTTCAAGTACTTGAAGAGTGCTATCATATCTCCCCTCAGTCTTCTCTTCTCCAGGCTAAACATGCCCAGTTCTTTCAGTCTCTCCTCATAGGGCTTTGTTACCAGTCCCCTGATCATCCTTGTTGCCCTCCTCTGAACCTGTTCCAGTTTGTCTGCATCCTTCTTGAAGTGCAGAGACCAGAACTGGACGCAGCCCTCAAGATGAGGCCTAACCAGTGCTGAATAGAGGGGAACTAATACTTCATGTGATTTGGAAACTATACTTCTGTTAATTCAGCCTAATATAGCATTTGCCTTTTTTGCAGCCACATCACACTGTTCGCTCATATTCAGCTTGTGATCAACAACAATTCCAAGATCCTTGTCACATGTCATACTGCTGAGCCAAGTATCCCCCATCTTATAACTGTGCATTTGGTTTCTTTTTCCTAAGTGTAGAACTTTGCATTTATCCCTGTTGAATTTCATTCTGTTGTTTTCAGCCCAATGCTCCAGCCTATCAAGGTCCCTTTGAATTTTCTTTCTGTCTTCCATGGTATTAGCTATGCCCCCCAATTTTGTATCATCTGCAAATTTGATAAGCATGCTCTGTACCTCCTCATCCAAGTCGTTAATAAAAATGTTGAAGAGCACTGGGCCTAGGACCGAGCCCTGTGGTACCCCACTTGTTACTTCCGCCCAGTTTTGTCATGCTGTGTCCCTATAGGTATCTGATTTCATACTATGGTTGTACAATACTTCCTTTACATTTTAAGTATGCCTTGGGGTAGTCATGGTTCTCCATTGTTTTCATCCTGAGGGGCAGATAGGCTGAGAGATGGTGAGTAGCCCATGGTCACCCATTACAGTTTATAGCTCATTTCCATTTTGAAAAATTAATTAAAACAATTTACATGCAGGCAAAATTTATTAAGTGGATTCACACAATACGTGTAAAGCATATCCAACTCGCATTTAAAGCGCATGACTTCCCCTAAAGAATTCTGGGAAGTGTCATTTCCCCCTCACAGTTATAGTTCTCACCACTCTTAACAAACTGCAGTTCCCATTATTCATGTGCTTCAAATGGGTGTTGAATGTGCTTTAAATGAATGGTGTGGATCTGCCCTAGGTATGATGTTCATTCAAGAGTGAATTGAAAAGAACAATTTTAAAAGATACTTCTTACTCTTACTCATTTCTCAGACCTCTTTCTGAAGGGTCAAATCTGTAAAAAAAGTTTGGAGCAGCCACGTTAAAAGATAAGGGCAGGGTATTCCAGGCAGGGGGTTGCCAACCCTGCTTGGATATGGATGTTTTTGCAGAAGAACCCTAGTCAAGGTTTACCAACAGCACAATCCAAACTATATCTACTTAGAAGTCAGTCCTGTTGAGTTCTATGGGGCTTAATCCCTTAGTAAGTGTGTTTAGAATTGCAGCCTTCAGGAGCCTCCATCTTTACTCCCCAAAGCTCCCATCTAACATCTCCACAACACTAGGCTCCTTTGTCCCTGCAGTGACCTTCTGGTGACTGCCCTGGCCTGATGGCACTTAGCCCTTCTTGCTGAAAGCAAGTAGGCTAGATTAAATGTTCCCTACCCAGGCTCCATCTTTTAGCTAAGATTTCTATCTTAATTTCCAATCAGATTTTTTTTTAAATTGTATGCTCCAAGCGACTGTGATTGATGCTTAATGTATCATGCTTAATGACATCACTAGGGCCCACCCTGTGACATCACTAGGGCCTGCCCTGTGACATCACTAGGGCCTGCCCTGTGACATCACTAGGGCCCACCCCGTGACATCACTAGGGCCCGCCCCTCAAATCTCAGATTTTGGGATGCTTCTGACCTGGCAACCCTAGTTATGACCCACCATATGAGTGGGGCCCTACTGTACATTTTTGTATGTTACTTTCACTTATATACTCACTTTTATACACAAGCTCCCCTAATATATGCATTTTTAAAAAACATTGCTTGGTTGGAGAACTGCATTGCAAAAATTAGACAAGTACAAATTTCAAAGGATGACTGTGTTTTGGTTCTCACATTGTTTTGGAAAATGTGAATTTGATAGATTTGGCTTTCAATGCAAACTGAATTGAATTTCATCCCTACTTGCAACAAACCAAACAGAACAAAAATCAGTTTGAGAGAAGGACAATAACACATAGCCAAAAATGCAACATTTTTTAAACTTCAAAAGTAATGAAACAACAGTGTTTCAATAGTAATAATTTATCTTGATAATGTCTTGGAAAGGAGTGGTTAACAATACATCTAGAAGCACTTCTCCAAATACAAGATGTAAAGCAAGGGGCGGGAGACTGCAGTGAAATTGTAGAAGCATCAAACCACAATGCCTTCACTATCACAACTGCTCTGGGGAAACAAAATCCTCCCCCCGGTGGAATTTCAGGGTTTAAGTTATCTGTTTACCACACACATATTTTTTTTTTATTCTGCCAGCAATGGGCTGTGGCCAGCAGTCTGGAGTAAATGAGGCCTGAGGAGTGATCAGCATCAGAGCAAACCAGGGAGTGGGCCAGTGAACAAGACACACACCCGAGACTTGAAGCCCTCTTATACTTCTTTTTGCCCAGGGTGAGCCAATGGCCAGCCTGGTCAGTAGAGCCAGACCAGAGCCTGAATGTTTCTTTTTGCTAAGAGGCTGCAGTTATGCATTATACCATCGGGCAGCAGTCAGCAGTTCTTGACATAAGTCTTTTCCATCCCTTTTCTATATCGTTTTGTGATTTTTAAAGGCAGGAATGCATGAAAATCTGCATTTTTGTACAAACCCTAAAATATAAAGCTATGCACCAGATTTGGCCAACGCCTGAACCAAATCAGGCTGTTCTGGGGGAATCTGGACTTGGGCAGAGTTGGGTTGAGACAGGTTTAAATTGCTGTGGGTTGGGCAGGGCTGCCCAAAGTGATCTGGGGCTGCCAGGGAGGGGGGTGTCAGGTGGGAAAGCAGCAGGATTCTGTGTTCCCACAGAAAATGCACTGGAGAAAGCAGACCCAAACAGGAGTCAATCCTATAGGCTGCAGAGTGCTCCTTAGGTGCTTGCAAAGCAGCACCCTACAGGATTGAACCCCTGTCCTCTTGGTCAGGTGGGGAGGAGACACAGTGTCTCCTCCCCCCAGAGGTATGTTTAATAAGGGTTTTAAACATTAGCCCCCTCTCAATTTATTCAGGGCCTGATCCAGGGAGAATCATCCCCTGGTCAGGTGGTGGTTGCACACAGACCTACTAAAATGTAAGTATTTTACCCTTGAAATAATATTTTGTAGGCATTTGATCCTAAAATGCTCATTCTAGCACATATTTTGATACATTCTTGAGACAACAACTGTAAAATTTAGAGAAGTATGAAAACCTTAGAATAACTGTTTTTGATCCAGGAAGTGCAAATCAGGTCCATTTGCTTAAAAAACTTGGACCAAACGAAATCCTCAAGAATCCCTGTTAGCATCCAGTGAGGTATAGAAATCAATCTCCTGCTTGTCTTTAAATATTGCACCAAGAGAAAAAGTGCCCCTGCATCAAATATACACTAGACATACATATGTTAAGGTTGTAGCTCAATAGTAGAGCATCTGCTTTGCATGCAGAACGTCCCAGGTTCAGTCACTGGCATCTCCAGGTAGGGCTGGTAGAGATCTTTGCCTGAAACCCTGGGGAGCTGCTGCCAGTCAGTGTAGACAACACTGAGCTAGATGGACCCATGGTATAAGGCATTTTCCTATATTCACTTTCATGGATTTTAGCTAGCAGTCCGTTCCACATATGGAGGCAGGTGACTCAATTCTTAGCCAAAAAGCAATCCTTTTAATGAAAGCAGAAGGTGGTAGTTCTTAGCTGCTCTCCCCATTGGATAAATAATAAACAGAAAGTTGAAAGGTGTCTGCATTGTTTCTGAAAGCTGCCTCCAGCAGGTCACCGGTGGAAGAGATGACAAAGGAAGTGCTTGCTCATGCTTAAAAAGGAGGCTTCGATTGACGTGTGTCAGGCTCTAATGATAATGACAGCTTCTTTCAGGCTTCCAGCACTCCGTTCTCCACTTTGCCAGAGTTTGGATAGCTTGGAATCAATGTCTCCACCACTCATCAAATAGCTTGTGCTGATTTTTAATAAGCAAGATGAAACAATAGACAGCATAGTATGGGCTGGCGAATGAGTTACAGTTATTGAATTTATCCAAGGTACAAAGGTTCTGTTTGCAGTGAGATGAAATAAGTGTTAAAAGGGATGCCTGCAAAGAACAAAGAGAGGGAAGAGTAGCATTTGTCTTGTCCTACTCTCGACTGGCTTTTACTTTTCAACATAGTTTTTACAGCTGCTCATTGCTGCATGAGAAAGGTAGGCAAAGCACAGTGCTAGTGGTGAGCTCACTAAAATTGCTACAGCCAGGCTGGCTAAGCTATAGCCTGCCTGCCTCCCTCCCTTCCTTCCTTCCTTCCTTTATTTATTTATTTATATACCGCCCCATAGCCGAAGCTCTCTGGGCGCTTTACAGCCCCCATCATTCCTGACCATTGGCTATGCTGGCTGGGGCTAATGGGAATTGGTCCCTGGGTCTGGGGAGTGGTAAATGGCTATCAGAACAAATCAGAACCTTCTGCATACAGAGCAGGTGCTCTACCACTGAGCTACAGCCCTGCATTGTCAGACTATTGTTTGTTTGTTTATTGAAATTATATCTTGCCGTTCCTTCTGAAGGAGCCCAGGATGGCAAACAAAACAAGAACAAGAAAAACTAAATACTAAAAAAATTAAAAACACTCCAAAACACAATTACAATTAAAAACATTCTAAGCCACAGTTTAAAATATTGTAAAACACAGTTCTAAAACACAGCTTAAAACATTCTTTGATCAGTGATTTTCAGGTTGCCAGGAACATTCCCCTTCAGCCATCAAAACCTGGGTAAACAGGAATGCTTTCAAATTCCTCCTGAAAGTTAATGGTGATGGAGACAGACACACTTCACTGAGGTGGGCATTCCACAAATGGGGTGTCACCACTGAAAAGTCCCTGGCTGCTTGTGAAGAGTGGTTCCCCACAGAGTAGGTTGATCAGTATGGACGAGGATTAGGGAAACTAGGTCCTAGGAGGACCAGTTGTGGGAGTTGGATAGATTTAGCCTGGAACAGAGAAGATTGAAGGGAGGCATGATAATGGCCTTTAAATATTTTAAAGGCTGGTTGTGCAGAAGATGGAGCTGGCTGGTTTTCTGTTGCTCCAGAGAACAAGACTGGAACTAGTGGGTGGAAATGTCAGTTTGAATCAAGTAAGAGAAACTTCCTAATTTGTATGTATTTTAATTTGTATGTATTTAATTTGTATACCACTTTATATTTCAAAAAATCTCAAAGCGGTTTGCATTTCAACAAAAATCAGTATAAATTCTACATTCAATACAGTTGCTAATAAGAACAATAATCCACATTTTAAGTAACATAATTGAGCAATAAATCTCAAAACAATGTACATAAAATGAAAACAAAGTGAATCATATACAAAACAAAAAAAGAATATGAGTTATAAAATATATCTAATTCACATGAATATTACATATTGCCCTTGAGTAAAAAACGGTTAGTTTGCAGCTCGTTCTGAGTGTCTAGCATGTGTAACTGACAACAATAATCCTAGTTGTTTTCGTTTTCGTAGCTTTACATTGATTGCACAGTGCATGTTTGTTTGAATTGTGTATACAGGAAACGGAATTCTGGAACTCACTGCTTAAGGAAGCCTGTCTGGTACATTCACTGCTACTTTTTTGAAGATTCAGTCTGCCCAAAACAGGTAAGGTTAGCCAAAGCAAAATGGTTCAGCCAGAGATAATTGTGGAGGAAATTTTGCATAGGTTTCTGGGATGCTCTGAGCTGGGAAAATTTAGGGTGTCTCATACCAGCCAGCTGCAGATTGTTTTTCTAAGGAGAGGCAGCTGAACCTTATCTACAGAGCCTGGTACCAAGGTCAGAAGGTCTGAGATGCTGTAAATTAATGGTCCTGCCCTTGTGAACTTTCTAGGCTATTTCCATCATTAAAGAGGTGCCCTGATTGGCTAATTGGTCCTCCTGCTGTTACCAGGCAAATCCCCATAAAAGAGGGATTATGGTTCAGTTAGCTGTTCTTGGTCCTATTCCTTCTTGACTTATGTACGTGATGTTTGGTGGTATATGCAGTCAAAAGGGAACCTGGCTCTTATTCTTGCCATGTGAGTATTAGCTTAGGCTAATGTTTAGCTTAGGCTAAAAAGCTTTGGTATATTTTGTCTGTTGAACCTCTCACTGTGTTTTATGTAAAAGCTGTTATGCCCAGCTCTGTTAAGGGTGTTTGGTTTTAAAGGAAATTGTATGCTGCTCTTTTCATATACACTTTTAATTATATTTAATAAACTATCTCATATTACTTACTGTGTGTTACTTTGGGGCTTTGGCTCTGAATTCAGCACCTTGACCACAATGCTACCAACTACTATTTTTGGATTAACAATAGCTTTTGCTCTTGGGAATCTTTGTCATTCCAGTTGGTGTTCTGAGTTCCCCTTACTCAGAGTGGGAAGCTAGGTTAAAGGGGTGGTGGCAGTCTACCTACCTTACGGGGTTGGGGTTGGTGTAACTTCTCCCTGGTAAGGAGAGGCACAGGGAATGCCTGTCTGGGAACAATTGCCCAGGGGTGAGGGGGTTGGGCATGGAAAGAATTCAGATTCCCTTGACACAATCCTTTTGATTGCAGGAGGTGTTTGGATTGCTGGGAAGCAAGTGAGATCAGTTTTATTTAGTTTAGGTTTCTTCCTATGATATTAGGATCATAACACCTTGCTGTAATTTCCTTAATCATATATTTCTCATAAACTTTAGACCCTGAGCTGCTTTTAGAGGTCATAGAGGTAGAAGTGTTACATATATATTCTGGATATAGTAATATCTTTACAAAATGATCTCGTGTCCTGTGTGAAAGCAGCCTAAGATCTGGTATAGTTATGGAAGGCCTCATAGCTCACCAGAAGATCATACATGGTTTGCTTGCTGAAGACATGCATCAATGACTACTAGCCACAATGGCTATGCCACCCTGAGATCCTACTGAGAGAAAGGGTGGGACATAAATCTAATAAATAATAAATGAAATATGTTTTGTCTCTGCCAGTTGCTGAGAATCAAAAGTACAGGCGTCCCATAAGCATCTGGTTGGCCACTGAGGACAAGATGCTGTAATTTTTGATGGGCCTCTGGCCTGATACAGAAGGCTTTTATGTTCTTAAGGCTCCCTGCCTGCTCAGTTTGGCAATCCTAGTGAATGATGAGCAAACATCTAAAATTAATTAAATTCATCTGGCTCAAGACTGATGGTAAATAATTTCTGTTGGGTTTCTAATATTCCTGCAGTGGAAGAATCAGAGTAGGAATTTTATAGCTGAATTAGGAAGTTGATAAGTCTATTACTCACTGAAGATTTAATTTGTCTCAATTATCCTATCTATAACCATATTTCAAAGCTGTTTCTGTGTAATTGCTTCTCCCAGTGACTGATGTCATCCTGAGCAACTTGTCTACACAGTGGAGACCTGGTTAACATAATTGGAGATGCCAGAGTTAGATTTCAGGGTTACTGTTCTTTGTGATGATGGGCATGACTTGGAATAGACTCGCCAGAAATGATATGAAATTAGCTTGTTTTGAAGATCTCAATTAAAAGCAAGGGGAAGGACTGTAGGTCAGTGGTAGAGCACCTGCCTTGCATGCAGAAGGTTCTAGGTTCAATTCCTGGTCTCTGCAGGTAGGGCTTGGAAAAGTGTTTGCCTGAAACCCTGGAGAATCGCCACTAGGCAGAGTAGAGAATAATGAACTAGATGGAACAATGTTCTGTCTCGATATAAGGTGCCTTCCTATTTAAATAAGATCTTTCTTCAGAACCATGAGGATTGGAATATTACTATTGTTTTTAAGGGGAACGCCACAGCTTAGTAGTAGAGCATCTGGTTTGCATGCAGAAGGTCCCAGGTTTTATTCTTGTCATCTCCAGGAATGGTTGGGAAGCTGCTGCCAATCAGCGTAGACAGTACTGAGCTAGATGGATCCATGGCCTGGCTTGACATAAGGCAGTTCCTGCATTTCTATGAGTCTGTGTTGGTCCCTGTTGTCCTGGCTCCCAATCAGAGAAGCAGACTTGGGACTCAAAGGCTATTTTTTAAAATTAATTTATTTCAGAAGTTAGTTCAGTGATACAGCATCAAGCATTCCAGGCATGATTAGTATACAGAACACTAACATATTAGGCATATCTCTGAAACAGGCTGAGCATCTCTCCTAGGCAGATGGCAGCAACAGCAGACTACATATCTCAGGATACAAAGTAGGTATGCGGAGGCAACAACAGACTGCTGTCACAATGCTTTAATCTTGTCCACCCATCCTAAATATAAGAGAGGTGGGTGGGCACATACTTGTTCAAGTATTCTCTAGTATTGGTTGCTTTTGCTGCAAGGCAAGGGCTTTTTCCAGAAGCAGAAAGCATTTTATTAAGCTGTCTTTTTTTCTAGCCTCTGACCTTGGCAAAAGCATAAACTCAGGCTCCGACAGACTGCTTTGACTTTCCTCTTACTGGAAGACTCCAGGTTGTTCATTAAGTGCTATCTGTCCTGCCTGAAGTCAGTCATGAACAAGGAGCTGTGCTTTTCTTTAATAGGTTTATTGAGAGATTTCAGTTCAGAGCGCTTCATGAATCAGCTTACAGGTTACACAAGGTTCAGCATCATTACTAAGCTTGACTAGACACGACTACACTACATTAAGATGTTGTCGCAGCAACTAGTCTTGCCCCCTCACCCAGCTTAAGTAAGGTTGGGCAGGCACCCTACTTGCATGAACTGAGTGTTGCTGCTGGGAGTACACACACACACACCTGAGAGCCATGCCTCAGGGGAGCCATTGGTATGTGTTGTTCTTGCTAGCACTGGTGCCCCCATCAGTAAGGGGAGGGCAGCTGCTCTGACTCAGCAGGACCCTCCTTGTCGGAGGGAGGAGTGACACACGGGGGAGGTGGCAGAGTGGGTGTGGGTAGAGGAGGCACTCCAGGAGGGGTGGCAACTGCCTGATTGGGCTGGGCCTCCTTGTGGTTAATAGGAGCTTCAGGGGCAGAACTGTCACTGTCCAGAGTAAGAGAGTTCTCTGAGTTTTGCACACTTGATGGCTCAACATGGGAAGTACCAGTCCATTTAAAATCATCCTCCTCCTCTGCCATCTTGCCAATCCACCCCAATTCTGCTGGGCCCATGACATTATCCTCCCTCCATGCCGATCCTCCCCCCACCCCGGGGGCTTGGGTTTACGTGGGTAGCTGTCATGGAATTCTCTCACCAAGTGCAGTGCATGGACAACTAGAGCACCAGCTGCAGCTTCTGGATCAACCTCAAGGGCAGTCCTACACAGAGCACATTACAGTAATCAAGCCTGGAGGTTACCAGTACATGGACAACAGTGGTCAAGCTATTCCAGTCCAGAAAGCCGAAGCTGATAAAAGGCACTCCTAGCCACTGAGGTCACCTGGGCATCTAGTAACAAAGATGGACCCAGGAGCACCCCCAGACTACGAACTTGCTCTTTCAGAGGGAGTAGGACCCCATCCAACGTAGGCAACTGACCAATTATTTGAACTGGGGAACCACCAACCCACAGTGCCTCCATCTTGCTAGGATTCAGACTCAGTTTTTTGGCCCTCATCCAGCTCACCACCAAGTCTAGGCAGCGGTCCAGGGCTTGCATAACCTTTCCCGATCCAGATGTTACAGAGAAGCAGAGCTAGGTATCATCAGCATACTGCTGACACCTCACCCCTAATCTCCTCATGGCTGTTCCCAAGGGCATCGGGGACAAGATGATACCCTGCGGCACCCCACAGCACAACTGCCAAGGGGCTGAATAACAATCACCCAACGCTATTCTCTGAAAATGACCCTGGAGGTAGGAAGGATCAGAACTATTGTAAAACAGTGCTCTGATACCCATCTTACCAAGTTGGCCCAGAAGGATACATGAGCAATGGTATCAAAAGCCACTGAGTGCTCAAGTAAGAGTAACAGGGTCATACTCCCCCTGTCCTTCTCCCAAAAAAGGTCATCCATCAAGGGTGACCAAAGCTGATTTAGTCCCATAACCAGGCCTGAATCCAGATTGGAATGGGTTAGGATAATGTGTTTCATCCAAGAGTGCTTGCAATTGCTGTGCCACAACCCTCTCAATCACCTTCCCTAAAAAAGGGAGTGTTTGTGACCGGGCAGTAGTTGTCACAAACCAATCATTCCAGAGTAGGTTTCTTCAGAAGCAGTTGGATCACCAATTATTTCAGGCTTGAGGGAAGCACAAGGAATTTTGACAGATGGGTGACCCTCCCCATCATGTTATGTCAAAATGATATCATCTGATGTACAGGTGGGCAGCTTCCAAATACCTGTCCTATTTGACAAGCAAGGTAGATCGTGATAAGGATCTGGTCTGTGGACTAAAAAGGTTCACCACCTCTGGAATAAGAAGCACTTGATGTTGCGTGTGTAGATCACAGCATGCTTCACTGACCAACACTTGATGCCTAGGATGACCAGATGCAGCAGAGCATTCAAATATGTAGCCCTCGTTCTACATTTTGAAGTGATATGATCCAGCAAGGAGGACTGTACCATGTGCTTCCCTCCAAAAAAGTTCAAATGGGTTCTCAGAGTCACAGACTTTCTAGTCCCTATCCTGGGGTGTAGTTGTCTGGAGTCTCTTGGATCCCTTACTTTTTTGGGAACAGAGTCCCATCCTGGTCCCTATGCCTCCAGTATCCTATGATCCAATCAGCATGAAAGAAGTGTGTTGACCACTGAGAAGAACCTTCTAACATGCTTCCTTGTCCTTTCCTGCTGATTGGTGCCAATCAGAGTGAAAGGAGGTGAGTGAGCCACTGAGAAGACTCTTCTGAGTAGTCAGCACCACTCTCCTTTCATGCTGATTCACTCCTAAAGACATCTGTTGTGGGGAAGGCATGTACAGAAAGGACAAAAGAGTGTGGAGATGACAACGGAGAGCAAACAAACAAGTGAGGGAGCATGAGTGTGAAGGGCATGGCATGGCTATCATGAAGGGACCCTGCACATCTGGATTTGCCACTACACTACTGCCCTATTCTAGAAAGATGTCACGTAACATCATGTGGCTAGGATCAAAACTTTAACTAGAGCAATATAGCAGTGTTCCTAAAGTGTGTGGTTTTCTCCCATTCTTATTATTCACAAGAGAATCTCACATTCTGCCTTGTGTTGCCTAACAGCAGGTGTCTCCCATTTTTTCATTCAAGAGGATTCTCCATTCAAGATGAGAGCTCCTTTATCACTTGGCGTGAAGCTCTATGTCTGCCAACATTTTAATTGGAGCATTCATTGTAATGTTAATTAGCTTTCCAACTTTTTTTAAAAATAAAAAGCTGTTCACTTTCACCAGAATTGTATTAGCTGAGTTGGCTGATTAAAATTAAATTAGCTTATATCGCCAGAGACAAGTAGCCCTTTTAAAAGAATAATCCTGGAAGGTGCTTTTATTTTTCTCCCCTCCTACCACCTCTAGGGCTAAATGGCCTTGGCAAGGCACAGACTTTGCCCTGACATTTCAGATAGTGGAATCAGAAAAAGGAAAGCAAGCTCACAACTCTCTTCTGGGGTCTGAGGCTGTGAACTGTAATTACACCAAGGGGGGTGCTGCAGAGAAGTGGGTGCTAGCTCCATCCATCTCATTCTTGTCACACACTCTGACTCTCATTTTCAGCATTAACCTGAAAAGAGATCATTTTGTATCTGCATTGAGGACTGGGGCTGATAGAATGAACCACTGACCAATTATAACTCTACAAGCTTAAAATAGTTAGGAATAGCTGCTTGATAACAATGTATCATGAAGCACAATATGGCTCTTGGAACAATTTTATAGTTCTTATAGTACAATCGTAAACTATATACAAGTTCAGTGGGGTTTACCTCCAGGGAAGTATATTTGAAGGGAGTGAGAGTTTTTCCTCCCAACACAAATTGCAAGAACAAGGGCCTGAATCAGGGCCAGAGTAGGGGCAGTAGTAAGAACTCCTTGCCCCTCACATTAGGGTCCTGATATGGATTTCCCCACCTCACTCCTAATGCTGGCAATTTATGAAAAAAACAACAAAGCCAACGCTTAAAAGCACAGATTCATAGCTAATGTATTTTGGCCCTATGGCAGAGGTTTTCCCCAGTTCTGCTTCCTGAAGTCCTTTATCTCAGGAATGGAGAATCTGTGGCTCTCCAGAAATAGTTAGACTACAACTCTTATCATCCCTGATCACTGGCCATGCTGGCTGGGTGTGGTAGGAGGTGGAGTCCAACAACCTAAGGAGGGCCACAGGTTTCCCCATCCCTCCTTTAGTGGAATATGCTGGAGCAGGGATGAGAAACTTTTTTGGGACCAAGGACTATATGCCCTCCTGAGCAACCTTCTGGGGTTGGGGTGGGAACCTGCTGGTGGTGGCTGGGGCCAGAGACCAAAAGTGGGTGGAGTAACAAATGTAAATTTTACTTTTATACAGCAGGCTGTTGCACACGCCTCCCTACCCTCCATCTGGGCAAGCAAGAACCATGAGCAGAATTCAAGGACACATTCCAAGCCAAGTAGAAACCCTTGGGGTGTTTGAAGCAGGGCTGATGAGGGGTGTGGCCTGGAAGAGAGGGAATGTGGCTGAGGAGGAGGGAGTCCCATGGGCAGAGCTTGGAAAAGTTACTTTTTTGAACTACAACTCCCATCAGCCCAATCCAGTGGCCATGCTAGCTGGGGCTGATGGGAGCTATAGTTTAAAAAAGTAACTTTTCCAAGCTCTGCCCATGGGACAGATAGAGAAGGCTGTATTTGGCCCCTGGACCTGAGATTCCCTACACTTTGGACCTTCTTCATACAAAAAAGGGCCTATGACCCTCCTGGGAAACATGAAGTAGAAGGGTCAGGATTGGACCTTGAGATTGACAGACAAATGGTCAAGGAATACCTAATCACTTTGAATGGGCCCGATAAACTGCATCCTAGAGTATTGAAGGAACTGGCTCAAGAACTTTCAGAACCGCTCTGTATTATCTTTGCGAAATCATGGAGGACCGGTGAAGTGCTGGACGACTGAAGGAGAGCTAATGTTGTCCCTATCTTCAAAAAGGGCAAGAAGGAGGAACCAGGGAACTACAGACCAGTCAGCCTAACATCAATCCCTGGAAAAATTCTGGAGCAGATTATAAAGCAGTCAATCTGTAAGCACCTTGAAAACAATGCAGCGATTAATAGGAGCCAACATGGATTTATGAAGAACAAATCCTGCCAAACTAATGTTATTAGCTCTGTCATAAGAGCCTCTAATTCTTTCCACTCCTTGAGGAGATATTTGGGACCCCTTCCGCTTGTCCATTAATTTGACTTCATAATCAACAGGCCCTACTCTCCTTGGTATCTCATAGGGGCCTTGCCAGTGAGCAAACAGCTTGCCTGCTCCCACTGACAGTAGCAGCTGAACGCTTTGCCCGGATTGGAATTCCTGGGGTTTAACCTTCTGATTATACTAGTGACTTTGCCTTTTTTGGGCTTGTTGAAGATTCTCCTTAGCCATTTGTCCAATATAAGTGTTGTCTTAAGTCTAGGATGCATTGCAAGCTAGTCTTCCCTAATAGGGGTTCCCTTTCCCATTCCTCTTTTACCAGTTCCAGGATACCCCTTGGGTGTTGCCCAAAGACAAGTTCAAAGAGAGAAATCCTGTTGAACTCTGTGACACTTCCCACACAGCAAACAGTAGGATTGTGCCACTGTCTGGGATACGCCTGTAAAAATTTGTGCATCATGGACTTGATGGTTTTATTAAAATGCTCAACCAGTCCATTGGTCTGGGGTAGTACACTGAGGTTTTTAATGGCTGTATCTTTAAAGTTTTCCATACTTGAGTCAATATGGACCCTACAAAATTAGCCCCTGGTCTGGTAAATATTTTCCTAGGAAAACCCAGCCAGGAAAATATGGTCAGTAACTCCTCTGCCAAGGCCTTGGAGATAGTAGACCATAGTGGCACTGCCTCTGGTTACCGTGTGGCATACCCAACCATCACCAGTATATGTGTATGTCCTTTGGCTGATTTCTCAAGGGGACCCGCAAATAGAGGGTCTATAATGGGCATAGATTGGGTGGGACCTCTGGCATTCAGGGCAGGAGACACAGCAACAATGTACTTGCTCCAGGACGCCAGGCCAATAAAACCTCCGCTGGAGATGATCTAAGGTTTTTTCAGCTGATAAGTATCTGGAGGCTGGTATATTGAGGGCTAGCCAAGACCTCCAGGTGGAGTGCTTGAGGCACCACCATTTGCTTTGGGTGTTCCCTGTCCTTCTCTGACTCCTCCATTCTGTATAATAGTCCTTGATCAATCACAAAGTAGGGCCCTTGGAGCCTACCCTGACCTTAAAGGTCAACCTCTGTAGCATTCATGAGGGCAGGCCCTAGTGGGGGTTCCTCCTGTTGCAATACTACTAGCTTATTTCTATTAATTGTGACCAGGGGACAGGGGGAGCCTGATACCATGTCATCCTCTAGTACAACCTCAGGTGGTTGGCCCTGTACTAACTGAGTGAACCAGGGCCAATCTCTTCCAATCAATATACCATATGGTAGTTTAGGTATAACCCCAACAACCAGGCATTTCTCTCTTCCTCCCACCTGGATATGAGCCACCTTTGTTGGATAGGGCTTCACAACTCCATGGATGCACTTGACTAAGCATTTCCCCAATAGGTTTCCTTTGAGGGACCTGTATCTATGAGGGCCTTCACCAACCTCCCATCCAACTGGGCTGTAACCAGCCACCATCTCTTTGGGCCCTGGCTTACTTGGCCTCAGCCCAGGAACATTCCATCAAAGGACACTCTCAGTGAATGCGACCTTCCTTCACACACTGAAATAATACTAGAGAGTGCGGGGTTGGATCCTTTCTTTTCCCAGCATCCATCCTTAGGAAAGGATGAAATGGGGGGGGGGTTCCCAGGCTGCTGGCCTCCAACCCAAGTTGCCTCTTGCACCACTAGCAGGTTGATGTCTCTGGAATCTCTCTCATATTGGAGATGGCATCTTGCCCTGTAAGTCCCCTTCTTGCCTGGATTTTGAATCCCCTAACCCATGCTGTGCTTTTGCCATTTGATACTCAGGCTCTTATGCAGCCATGAAAGTCTCCATCGGTTGTATTGCCATCTCCAGATCAGTGGGCTTCTGGCAACAAACTCAATTTTTTGCTGCAGCCAGAAGGATGGTGATAAATTGTTCCAGGATGACCAGCTCAACCACTTGCTGTGCTGTACACACTGCAGGTTTCAAACACTGGAAACCATTGGCTTTTACCTGTTGTCCCAGAGTCTGGGGATGTGTGGCAGACATCCACTTTACCTCCTTGAGGTGCTGTCTGTATGTTTTTTTTCCACACTCAGAACCAGATTACAGTAAGTGCCTTTTTATAGTCCAAAGCTTCCTGAGATGTTAAAATGTCCATGGCTGGTTAAACAGGCCTGGTCATGCCTGGGGTAAGAATCAAGGCCAACTGTCCTTCAGGCTACCCGGCCACCATGGCCACCCTTTCAAGCGCATTCATATAGACCTCTGGGTCATCCTCAGGTTATCTTCTTGATTTGAACAGGAGGATGTCCCCAAGTTGCAACAGCCCCTCTCATATTAGCTGTCATGACTTGAAGAGTCTTGAGCAGTTAGCACAGGAGGGTCTCCTGAAAGCTTTGCTCCACAAACCTAATCTGCTGGTCTGCGATTTGGCATACCTGTCATTGTTGGTTGTCAGCAAGCCATGCCAGAAGCTTGTCTTAGGGGAGGGGGCTAGACCCACTGCTCGCATTCTCCACCACTGTGATCCCCTCCTAGGGCCTTGATCCATGGGTGTCCTGACCCAGACCTGAGTCACAGTGACCACTACAATCAGCTGGAGTTGAGTATGTTTGAGTTTATTGAAGCTTCAGCCCTTGCTACAGACTCTCACTCTCTTCTCCCAGGCATTCCGGGTGAAGCTCACCCAGAGTCACAACAAGTCCTTTTCAAGGCCTTATGTCTGTAGTTGCCCTTTTCCAGGTTCCCCGCGAGTGGCAGCTGCTGTAGAGGCCCTGAGTTCCAGCTGTCTCCAGGGTCCTTGGCAGGATGGATTTAGGCACTGCAGCCATTCTAAATCCAGTGGCTTTCTAGTAGACCCCTTCTCAGGGGCTTGGGGCTTGGGCAGGGATAGGTCCACAGGTCATTTGCAGAATCCTCTATGGTTACCCCCCAGTGGGTCAGTCCTGCAGTATCCTGCCCCAGAGGGTTTGGCTGCTCAGGGCAGCCTCATTTCCAACCTTCCTGTATCTCCCAGTTGTCAGAAGAAGAAGCTTCAAAAGACCCTACTGATAGCAGCTCCTCGTGTCTCAGCTCCTTCTTCACAAAAACAACAACAAAAAAACCCCTTTCCCCTGATTGTTCATTTATGGTCAACAGCTCCAGGAGACCTTCATTAGCCTAAGGTGTTCTCAGCTATTCCTTGCCCAATGCATCTCCTGGCTTGTCTGATGGAGAGGCTGCCCTAATCCCTACAAAAGTGGATTGTTGTCTTCTTAAAGGGGCCATGCTGATAAGAGCCCTTTAGCCTGAGAAGCTCCTCTGTGGATGTTCACAGGTGGTAGCCAGTAGGTGCTCACCATAGCTGGCATTTCCTTGAAATGGTACAGCAACTTGCAGAACTGGGTGGGGTTTTTTGTTACTTGTCTTGTTTGTTTTCTGAAGCATGCTGCAGGGCATTCTTAGATTTATATCTGTGCTTTCATGTTGTCGATGCACTTGCAAAGTACTTCTCCCAAGTATTATGCTATATCTATGTCCACACCAAAAGGTTGTGGGTTCCTACCTGGATGTTAATCTGCCCTGCCCCTCCCTTGCTGTTATTGCTATTGTTGTTATTGTTATTGTTAAAAGCAATATGGCCACTCAGCAATAAAATACAATGAAAATAAATTGTAGGGGGCTTACAAAATAAATAGCAGTAATTGCTTGGTTAAAAATCAGCATAGTACAACTTCCAGTGCAGAAGTTGAGGATCCAACCCTCCTGCCAGGATTTCATTAGCTTTAACTTGCATATAGAAGAGATAAGTATCTACTGATGACGCATGGGAAGCTTGTCACTTTATGATTGCAAATGATCTGGGGTGGCTGGAGGTGGAAGAAAAAACAAAGAGAAGGAAAAATAAATAATTTTCATAGTTTTCCAGATGTCACAAGGTCTGGCAATTATATATATTCATAGACTTGCCACATGAGGAACTTAATATATGGATAGTCAATGTGGTGCCCTCTAAATGTTGTGGACTCCATTTCCCATCAGCCCCAGCCAGCACAACCAATGATCAGAGATGATGGGAATTATCATCCAAAAACCTGGAGGGCACAATGTATGTTCCCCTGGCTTAATATATGCATAAAGTGAAGAGGGCAGAGACCAGATGGAATGGGAATAAAATGGCTATTCTCAGGTTATTTAAATTAGCCTTGAAAATAAGCCCCCAAAACTTACTAGCCTGCAAAAAATAAATTGCTAAGTGCTGGCAGAGGAAGGACAGAGAGCTGCATTTCTATGCTGTGTACAGAGGAATGAAACATTCCAATCTTTTCCACCAGCCTGCTCATTCACCTGCATGGAATTCATGGTTGCCAATGGCTACAAGGCTAGTCCTTTCAATATAAGGCTGATTAAAATTACATTGATTACTAGTGTACAAAGCCTTGAACAGCTTAGGAGTACTTGAAATAATTTCTTCCCCACTGCCAAACAAAGTAGGTTTTGAAATTTGTGGAGTCCTTTCTTGTCATATTCTCATTGAGTATGGTCTGGGGGGGGCACTACATGTAGCAGGGCCTTCTCAGTGGTGACACCCTTTATGCAACTCCCTCCCAGTAAGAGATCCAGCTTTATATTCACTGTATATTCATTAATTCAATAGCTGGAGACCTTCTTATTTTTGCAGGGCTTCGTTTGATTATGGGAGTGACCCTATTTATTCAGCTACTTTGCTGATTGCCATAAGCTGTATTTTTATACTAAATTGCATTTTAACTTTAATGCTGTATTTTATAATGTTATTAGCTGCTCTGGGCTCTGTATGAGGAAGGATACAAGAAAAAAAGAGAGTAATGTTCTCTCTAGTGAGTTCTACCTGGTTCCATCACCAACATCCCTTTGGTGACAGCTAAAAATTCATCTTTTCCCCAGGCTTTTGATGCACTGTGAACTGGAGATTGGTATATATTGCAGTGGAGTGGAGAAATAAATAGTATAGTAAGAATCTGGTAGTTAAAAGAATAAAGAAACTTAAGGCTTATTTCTACTGGGAAATAAAATCATTCTGACTACATGCATACATGTGGCTATTGTAGAGCCATGAGTGCAAACAAAGGAATCAGCTAGGGAAGAACTTTCTGTCTATCACCCCCCACTGGTTCAGTTTACTTATTACAAAAGTGTTGGTGCTTTACTTCCACCACTGTGATGAAGTTGCATGCTGTTAGTTGTGCTGCTGAAGCTCTCTGCTGCTGTCATTGGGGGGAGGGTTGCTTTCTGGGTGAGTGTTTTCTGTGCAAATTGTTTTTGTTTTAATGGGTGGTATCCAATGCACTTATTCTGCTGTTGTAAGGACTTGGGCTGTGCAACAGGTCCTCCCTCTCCTCTCCCCATGTGGTCCCTAAAGCTTTTCTGGGGTTTCCCACAGATTGGGGAAGGGCAAGGGTCATGCATGAGGAGAAGAATGGGGGAGTTCTGTTGTGCAAACAGCAATACTTGCAGTAATGGAATGAATGCATTGGACATTGCCCAGTGCATTTTTACTTAGGCTTATCCTCTTAAATATGTTGTAAGACACTTGGATACCTTTTTGTGTAACCAGCAACTAATCAGTTCAATAGATTATGATGACAGAACAGTGCATAAAGATGGTGTTTCAGAACTGCTTGGTGATAGCAAAGAGAAGACCACCCCTCCCTTTTTCTTTTCTCTGTTTATGAGAAAATAGAGACACATGCATCCTTTTTTAGAGAGAAATTAAATTGGAGATGTTAGAAAGCTTCAACATGAAAAGAGGCCAGACATCCAATGTCAGTCCTATGGCACCTGAATGATTCACTTGACTCCGTCTCTGCTTGTGTGTTTTGAAAAACGTTGTTTCTGCTTGAACTCAGAAGATGTCCGGTTCTGTATAGATTGGAGTACAGGTTACTGTCCCTCCTATTTTTTAAAGGAGGATGTAAAAGCATTGCCAAAGGAGATAAAACCTCACATCTGATCTCTGCTTCAGTGAGCTGAATGTGAAACTGGTTCCCTCGCTGCTTTTGCTTTGCCCTGGAGTTAAATTGAGTGCTCTCACTGCAAGTTAAGGGAGACTCCCTCATTCAAAATGTGTGCAAAGAGGACTGTGCTCTGTGTGATGATGATGAACAGCTTGTCAGATTTGTGCTGCAGAAGATGGTACAGTTTTTTAGGGATGGAGGAGAAAATTGATTTTGTTTGCATTTTATTGAGAAACTACCCAATTCACAGTTCTCTGACAAATACATAAACTGAACTACAGCCATCCTTCAAAATTTGCACTTCTCCAAAATCTGTGATGCAGGTCTCCAGCCAAACACTATGTATAAAAATGCATATATTAGAGGGAAAGTGTGAATACAAATGCACATAGTAGTGAAAATGGCATACAAAAATGTGTTAGATGAAATTGCTTGCAAAATGTGTTTATTAGGAGAAATTTGTACTAACATTTTCATAACTTTTTTTAAAAAAATGCAAATTGCTGCAGAAATATGGAGAACTAAATCTAAGATTGGAAAAAGATAAACTGAGAGAACTGAAATGGCCAGATTTTGTCATCCCTACTCCCTCTCCAGGGAATGTAGCCTCTTCTGTGCTTTTTAAAATGATATTAACTGATTTCTATGCTGGGGAAAATGTAACTGCTGTAGCCTTTTAAATTTTGAATTACATTATATATTTTGTATTTGGTCTGTGCTTAAAATTTCTGAACACAGCAAATTAATTAACTGCTACTATTCCCCCCCCCCATTTTAAAATTGTACTGTGTTTTGATGTGTGCTTATATGATTTAATTCCGGTGTGGGGAAGCTTTGACCTTCAAGATATTGCAGAACTACAACTCCCACCATCCCTGGCCATTGGCCATGCTTGCTAGGGCTGCTGGGAATTGTAGTTCAAGCGTGTCTGGAGGGCCAAAGTTCCCCACACCTGTTTTGATTGATTTTCTTTTCTTTTTTATGGTGCAATTTTGTTCCTTTTTCCTGAGCCTGGTACAATGGCTATTCAAGCTGGAAACAATAAAAGTTCAGAGGAGGGCTAGGAAGGTTCCAAAGCTACATCTTTGTCTCTGCAATAAATACTTTGCATTGCCACTGGTCTCTTTCATTTGTTAAAAAACCCTCTAAATGGCTTGCTGTAAAAATACTAATTAAATGGTACGACACCTTTGCAGCAATCCATTAATATGATCAACAGCTGGCTATGTTAAAATATAGCAGGCCAAGGATTTTTCAACCAGATTTCACCTAATGCACATTAGGGGTGTTCACACATTATATTCAATGAGTGTACAATCTGTACACTTGTACAGTTATTCACAGGTAACATTCAATGCATGTACAATCTGTGTATACATTTGTTGAGCTGAACAAATCAATATGGACACCCTTTCACAAAAATACTTGTACATGTGCAGAGACAGGCTATATCTATTTCAGTGCCTTTGAGGTAATCGACCATGTACATATCATGTTGTATTGGGGGTGCTGCTGGATACTTAAAAGGCCTGTGACACAAATATGCATATGCTAATTTGCATGTATTAGCTGCAAATTCTGCCAACTTTCAGAGAGACCCCCTAAAAAGAAACCTCCTGTGACTTTTGCTGTCAGAGCAAGAGCAATGTGCACCAACATAATTTTTTGTACCCAGAACGCTGACTGTTATTAATATCTAATGTTAGTCATATTCAGAGTAGACCCATTGAAATTAGTTGGCTGGTTAGAACCATTAATTTCAATGGGTCTTCTCTGAGTAAAACAGAGATGGTTACAGCCCTGTAGGTGGATTGAGTCCTCTGCCCCAACCACAGTCTACTGGCACATATTAAAACTAGCACTAGCCTTGTCCAACATGAGTTGCCCCCCCTCCGTCCCTCCCCCCCCTGTCTGTCTGTCTCTGTGTGTGTGTGTGTGAGAGAGAGAGAGAGGGGAGAGAGATTCTTCCCATACTGTGGCATTTGCCTATGGGCATATTAAGATGCTGGGTGGTTGCCTTTAACTGGAACTGTGCTTTTCTTTAAGTTTTAAAAATCAGGGGTAGAAAGGTCCTGATGCAAAAGACCTGTGGTTCAGACTGCATGAGCCACCTCCTGTGCTGGAACCAGGGCCGGCACCAGCCATGTCAGAGCCCTTGGGCACCAGCTTGACCCGGGCCCCGGTGTGTGCACACACACACACACACACATCCACCTACCTGTCTCTCGCAGGGAGGGAGCTTCTTCCACTTGCCTGTTTGCTGGCTCCATCTCTCCTGTCTTTTGCAGATGTGTGGGCTGCTATGTGCGCATATTGCTGCCATCAACCAAGATAGCGCCAGAGGCTTCAGCCCCTTAGGGAAACCTTGGCCGCCATCTTGGTTAATGGCAGTCCTGAGTGTGCAGTCTGTGCAGCCAGAAAAGACAGGAGAGACGGGCAGGTGGAGCCAGTGAACGGGCAGGCAGAAGAAGCTACCTGCCTGCGATCGCGGAAAAGGAGCGCTACTCCTCAGGGGCCTCTGTGGCTCCAGGCGCCCTCAGCCAGGGCCTGACCTGGCCTCCCTTTGGGACCAGCCCTGGCTGGAACCTAGAAGCTATGATGTCCTCAGTCAGTCTTTGACCTCTGTGTGACCTTGGGATAGCTCTTTGATTTCTCTCCTTTTTGTCCTTTACATTAGTTCCCATAAAAGCAGCCTTTTTGGATCAGACAAAGAGCCAAACTTCATGGTGCATGGTTGTTTGGAGCTCCCAATGTACAGGAATTGGGATTTTTAAAAAAGTAGCTGAAGATGCTCCAAGTTGTATTAGGGCTACAATATAGGGGACGAAAGTCTACCCCTTTCCTTATTGATACAGTGAGGGAGGGGTGTGACGTCCTTCCCCAGCACCACCTGTGAAGCTCTCACTTGTGGCTACCAGCAGACAGGAACGTCAGGTTTTCTTCTTACCCTTTACAGCTCTAGCACAGATTTCAACAAATCCCCCTGCTAGGCCTTACTACCCCACACTCTGCATCTCTTATAGCCTTTAGACTGTGCCTCAGCCTCTGCCAGGCTATCTCGATACCTTGTGTCTATGGGTATAGGTAATTCACAACCCCCCCCCTTCAGCCTCTTGTCTCTGAAGCATACAGCCCTGGGTTTCTCTGTGGGACTGGATACACTTTCCTCCGATCCGCCGCTGCCACCACTCAATACAACTGTTCAGCCTTGGTTACTTGCTATCCCCCCTGGTATGTGTTTCCCAGCTGAAGGAATCAGGCTTATGTTTAACCAAGTAATATATTTATTAAGAATTAGAAATAACAAGATTACTTAAGGAATGTTTCACAAGCGTATGGTTTCATCTATATTCTGTTAGGTACTTGACTTCTTACTAATTGCCTCAGAACTCCGACTCACTCTCAACAACAACAAACCTCAAATCTCCAACCTCTCTCTCAACCTCTCAAACACCACCCAGGTTCAACTGTCATTCTTCCATTTATACTCCCAGCCATTCAAACGCCCAGCCAATCATCCAGCATTCTACTGCTCATGTACTCCCCCCTCCTCTTTCACTCCACTTACCATATGTCTTCTATATAAACAGCACTTACAATATTTACAATATAAGCAGAAACATCACAAGGGGTCTGTAGCTCACTGGTCGAGCAGCTTGGCATGCAGAAGGTCCCAGTTTCAATTCCCAGCATCTTACGTTTGGGCTGTGAGAAGACACTGCCAGTCAGCGTAGACAATACTGAGTTGAATGGACTAACCATCTGACTCTGTATAAGGCAGCTGCCTATGGTTCTGATACAGATCCTCTTCCCAAGTTGCTATTAGCAATAGAGAGGAAAGCATCCAGGCCTAACATTTTACAAAGGAAAATGCAAAGCAAGCTATGAGCATATGGGGGGCAACATACTTGGAAGGGCTGCAGCTCAGTGGTAGAATCCCTGCTTTCCATCCATAAGAACCTAAGAAGAGTCAGTTAGATCAGGCCAGTGGCCCAGCTAGTCCAGCATCCTGTTCTTATGGTAGTTGACCAGATGCCTATGGAAAGCCTGTAAGCAAGAACTGAGTGCATATGGCCCCAGGTTCAGTCACTGGCATCTCCAGGTAGGGCTGTGAAAGACCCTTGCCTGAAACCCTGGATAACTGCTGCTAGTCACTGTAGGCAGAACTTGGCTTGAGGGCCTTACTCTGTATAAGGCATGAGTGAGGGACCTGTGGCACACCAGCTGTTGTTGGTCAACAGCTCTTATGATCCCTGATGGGACTTGGAGTCCAACAACATCTGGGGGGACCATAAGCTCCTTATTCCCGG
Source organism: Rhineura floridana (assembly GCF_030035675.1). Taxonomy (NCBI): domain Eukaryota; kingdom Metazoa; phylum Chordata; class Lepidosauria; order Squamata; family Rhineuridae; genus Rhineura; species Rhineura floridana. The sequence goes on from NC_084496.1 coordinate 16,788,291, forward strand.
TCTAAGCCAACTTCCTATGAGCGTGTGTGTACATTCACCTGCATTGTGTGCATTGGGGCATAAACCACTGCACTTTTCTTGACACTCAGATATTGTTCCAGGAGATAAGGCAACTGTTTTATTGATAATTTTAATGTCTTTTGTAAATAATTCAGAAGTTTTTACAATCAAGCAGTATATACATTTTAATAAATCAGACTTCTAGTGATCCAGTGGAAGGGTCAATAGGGTGGGGGGTTTGTGGCCTGGGGAGAGGGGCTATGGCTGTGGAGGGTGTTTGGCTGTGGAGAGTTGCTGTGGACAGACAGAGAGGCCTGGAGGTAATGAAGACTGGTGGCTCCTATGTCAGTGGAGCAGTGAACTCACTCCGGGTTCTAGTTCAGAATATGAAGGAGCTGTGCAAGGTGCTGAACCTAGCTTGGGATTAGTCTTCAGCATCTTGGATAGCTCCTTGAAAGTTCAGACTAAAACCTGGAGCAGATTCACTGCCCCACTGACATTGGAGCCACTAGGCTCTACTGCCTGGAGGGTGTTGAAGGACCATAGCTAGAACCCCTGCTTTGCATGCAGAAGGTTCCTCATTCAATCCCCAGTATCTGCAGGTAGTCTTGGAAGAGACTTCAGCCTGAAACCCTGAAGACCTGTTAGCAGTCAGGATAGACAATACTGATCTAGATGGACCAATGCTCTGATTCTGTATAAGGCAGCTTCCTTCATTCCCTAGATTCTCCATCCTTGCCTTAAATGCATTTTTTTCTATGTGCCCCCCCCCATCTAGGATTTTAAATAGCCACAGTACAGTTTGGCCTGTTATCTCTAGCACCCTGACCGTTCCTGCTGTAAAAACAACAACAGGAAATAAAAGGGAGACGGAAAAGATGCCATTTCATAAAATGACTGTCAAGAGGAGCAGAACTGTGTAGAACCATGGGATCCAGCATAAATTGCTCTCCAAAAATGCCTCAGTTTTTTTAGCAGCATTAAAAGTTGCCAGCAGTGTTGTAATACTGTTGTAACACTCCCTTATCCCCATTTCAGTCAAGGCTGAAATGGTATCTCTAGGCATAGCAAGGTCTCCCTGGGACTCATTAACATGACATGGCTGCAATAGTAGCTGACTGTAGTGTCAGCCATCAGGAAGGAAGAAGTCATCTGTGTGCAACTAATGGCAATATACATGTAGCAATGGACCTTGAAACAAAAATTGTAGGGTTTTTTTGGGGGGGGTAAGGGAATGCAAATGAGTCGCACATAGAAGAAGCCAATTTGGGTGCCAAGAGGTGGTTTCTTTAAAATGCCATTCAAGCATCCCTTAGGGAGAGTTATCATATCAAAGAGCTGCTAAAGAGATGGAGGTTGATCACATTTTCTAATAACCTTTAATATCATTACATGATCGAGCATTTCAAGGCAATTACACTGCTAATCCCTGGAATAAATGGATTAGGAAACTGTCTGCATGGAGGATTTCTCTGTTGCCGGCAATGCAATTGAGAACTAGTCAAGTAACATGCTGTAAGGTTCAAATTTAAGCTCCCTCCCCTTCCCCAAAGGGCGAGCTAGCGCACACCTCAGCCCTGATTAGGAATGCAAGCTTAGTACTTGAATTTACCTGTTAGTGGTCCAGCCAGATACCAAACATAAAGCAACACACAAACTACTGTTTGATCAAGAGGGATCTCTGAACTGCGCAGACAGGAGTCTGTCAGGGCAGAGAGCATCGTTTATTACTTAAAGCATCCTTTATATAGTTTTTTCATAAGCAAACAAGATACAATATTATTAAAAATCATAAGATGGGAATACAGTATTACAGAGATAAGTAAGCGCATTTGTTCATTATTGTTACATTTCTTTTGATTCTAAAAAGTGAGAGTTTGATAAAGAATTAATACACTTGTCAGTCTAAAGAAAACTTGTTTTGAGATAAGAGCTATGAAAAGGCGAGGAAAAGGAGCAGATTGACACCAAAAGAGATAAAAATGTTACTAATGTATCTGTGAACTTTACTCACTCAGCAGTATGATGTAAATCTTGTGGATACAATTGTAATAAGATATTTTGAGAAAACGTCTTGTTTTGTGCTGAATTAGCTACAATGTTACAGGATGTGTATAGTGATTTAAAGACAGAGAGAAATAATAACATCTAGAAGGGATACATTTTATCTCATTTTTACAGAGATGTTATAGTCTGAGAGGCGCCTTTGGGTTTTTCTTCTCATGAGAAGAAAAACGAAACTTAGAGTTGTATGTCCCTCCCACCCCCTCTAGGTTCCAGAATTCATTGCAACACTGGTTCTGACAATAATGTAGGTTTCTTGACAACTCTTGACAACTCTTGGGGTCTAGGGAAAATTATTCCTAACAATTCCCCTAATTGCAGCTAATTCAAACAAGGCTTGTTTGAATTACAGCTGCATTATTGTTTTAACCATTTGAAGTCACTCAGAGACGTGAAAGATCGGCTTTGAAGGAGAAATTCACTAGGGAAAGGGGGTCTTCTCAGGCACTGAGTTCTGAGAGTTGAAAAGAGGGAGAATAAACTGGGTAGGCATTGTATACAGCAGCATAAGAAAATAAAACCGGAAATTCCCAGAAAAATGTAAAGAAAAAGCTGGTGCCAGCTTGGCCATTGATTGAACCATTCCGTTAGACTTGGGAAAGAAGAAAAGGTTTTAATGCCTTCCACATTGTTGTAAACTGTGTTGAGATGATTTAAATGTTGCAAAAAATCAGCCTTCGAGTCAGTTATGGAGGTGCAACATTCACTGCCAATCAAAGAACAAATTCCCCCCCGAGCTGGCTAATAAATAATCAATTCCTAACCTATTTTGTAAAGTTATGGTTCGAATTTGTCCCTGCTCATTAGTCAAATCTCGTAATGAGGCTGTGGTGTCATTTAGGAAATCCTCAAAGTCTTGAGACAGCTTAATTAAATCTTGATAGTTTGGGCCTGCCCCATAATGTGGAAAAAATCCTCGCAAAACTGCCTCCCCTGTGTCTTTTCGATTCCGGTGTCTGGCTGTAGGAAGAGAAGGAGTGGTTCTAATCCCTGCCATAACTCTTCCTAAAGTGCAAGTCCATCTTACTAGGGATGGCAGTTTCCGCTGAGCCCTATGGCCGCATAACCACCATAACCCCCGGGGAGTGGGCTTGGTATATAATGAAAGAAGAAAAGAGGATAATTCAGGGCTCTGAGCATCTTGGGGGATGAGGGCACCCCAAGCCTGTACCCATGTATCATTGTTTGTGGTTGCTGCATTAAGTAAATGAGTTCTGTTGAAAAAACCCCATGAGCCGCCCTTTCTCCGATTAAGAATGAATTTACAGGAGAGGCCCATGTTGGCGCGCGGGCTGCTGCTTACACACAACTCCCCCTGGAGTGGCCCACTGGTATCCAAAGGGCCATCCAGCTCTTTGGCCTGCTGCCAGTTCTTAAAACTTAAAATCTCTTTTAAAGGGAGGGGTGCACCTATGAGGGGCACCCCTGCAGCTCTGTGGGGAAGGGTATGGGCGCATACATAACAGGATTCGTTCTTTGGGGCTGAGGCTTCCAAGAGAGAGAGAGAAATATTTGCCTTCCAGCTGTCCCCTTGAAGTGTGAGAGGTGGGGGTGTGAGAGGCCTTAAAGAGGGCTTAGATGTTAATTCGGATGTGCTCGGGGGAGCAAACCGCCTGAGCTGGTTCTTTTGTAAGGCAGTATAGCAATTATATTCCCCTAATCCAATGCAAAACTTAGGTGCTACAGTTCCCAAATTGCGATAAGTAAAGACAGAATATTCCTTAAGAACGGATCTGGGGTCCAGTGATGTGGGGCATGCTGAATCTCTGGTTAGACCTGGGGCTGGTGTACAATATACAGCCAAGTAAACAGCCCATGCTATTTCCATCCTTACACACTGAGAAACCAGAAAGCCATTGAGGCTGTGTTGGAAAACCACAGCTGCTTTCTGACACCTAGTCTTCCATCCTGCAATATCTACAGTGAAGGGTTGATTGTGAGTTAAAAGCACATGGTATAAGTAAGGGTCAGGGCACTCACCCAGTACCTTCGGATTTGGCAGCCCATTCCGGATCCCAGCGAGAGGAGGTTTGTAGTTCTCCCTCGTGCATATTTTTATTCCATCAGGACAACACAAAGGAAAAACAAGGCTGACTTGCACAAGCATACAAAGAATACAATAGAGAACCCCACAGTCCTGAGGCCTAAAATAGTTCATGATATTTCAGCTGTGCGGAAAGGAACAGTCTGCGGTGCCCACAAATCAGTCACAGGGTCTCTTTTTAAGCGTAAAGCTGGCACAGTTCTGTCCTCTGAGTCCAAAAGTCTATGTTCGTCTTGGGGTGGTGCATCCAGTACTTCCGTGGGACTGAAATCTACAACTGCAGGCTTGACGTGTGCGTGATGGATCCAAGACTTTCTCCCTTCCAAAAAGACTGCGGTCTGGGTAGTTAATAAAACCTGGTGAGGACCAGTGAATCTCGGCAGGAGTGGACTGCGACGGACAAACTTTTTCACCCAAACGAAGTCTCCTGGCTGAAAAGGGTGTACTTGCTCTTTGAGTGGAACCGTCTGCATGTACCGGGCCATGCACCACAAGGCTCGTAATCTGTTATGTAAAGAAAGAAACTGAGAACATGTCACATGCTCCCCCCCATCAGGGACACATCGGGCTTTGGGAGGCCCCCACCTTTGGAGGGCGGATGACCGTACAGCAACTCATAGGAAGAGAGACCCAAGGCCTGTGTGGGTCTGGTGCGCATGTGGAAAAGTACGAGAGGGAGTGCCTGAGGCCACTTTAATCTAGTCTCCTGACAATATTTTGCTAAAAATGCCTTCAATTCCCTGTTCTGTCTCTCAGTTTTCCCAGTGGATTGTGGTCTATAAGCGGTGTGAAAGAGGTGGGAGATACCCAAGCCCTCCTCTACGTGTTTTAATACTTGTCCAGTAAAGTGTGTGCCCTGGTCAGAGTCTATGGTTTCTGGGACCCCAAACCTCGGAATGATTTCCTTCAGTAATAACTTTGCTACAGTGAGTGCTGTTGCATTTGTAGTGGGGTAAGCTTCCACCCAGGATGTTAGGGTGCATACAATAACAAGTAAATGTTTTTTACCCATTGCCGGTGGTAAATCAACAAAGTCTATCTGCAAATGTTGGAAGGGCGCAGCGGCTGCTGGCTGCCCCCCTTGTAGTGCTCTTTTTGGCAAAGCAGGTCCATTAGCCTGGCAGAGGCTACAGGCTTTTACAGTTGATGTACATACAGATTGAATGCCAGGGGCATACCAAAACCTGGTTATTGTGTCTACCAAAGCATGAGTTCCATAGTGCCCTCCTTTGTTGTGGTGCCAAGCAACTGCTGCTAAATACATGGAGCGGGGTAGACAGGCTCTTCCATCAGGCATAACCCACAAATTATTCCTGTAGCTGGCCCCCAGCGCTTCCCAAGTTTGAATCTCCTTTGGGGGTACAGACGTTAAAGTAGTGGGTTGAAAGTCATCAGTAATCAATGCCAGTGTGGGGAAAGAGAGAGGGAGCCTTGCTGCTCTCTTGGCTGTGATGTCTGCTAGGGCATTTCCCATTGCTATAGGATTGCGATCTTTGGTGTGCGCCTTGCAATGAACGACAGATATTTCCGCTGGTTTTTGAACTGCTTCCAGCAATTTCTGCACTAAAGACAGGTGTTGGATAGGCTTCCCTCCCGCAGTTAAAAACCCTCGATATTTCCACAGGTGGATGTGGCAATGAATTACCCCAAAAGCATATCGGCTGTCTGTATAAATAGAAACAGTCTTACCCTCTGCTATTTGGCAAGCTCTAGTCAATGCATATAGTTCAGCGGCTTGCGCACCCCACCGGCCAGGGAGGGCGGCTGCTTCCACGGGTTCCCATTGATTAACGACAGCGTATCCTGTATACCGCGTTCCCTCAAGGTAGAAAGAACTCCCATCCGTGAAGAGGATCAGATCTGGATTGAACAATGGCTTGTCAGACAAATTTTGTCTTACTTGGAGGGTGGAGTTAACCACTTCCACGCAATCGTGATTGTCCAAGGGTGCAGGGAGATCAGGCATCAGGGTAGCTGGGTTTAACGGACCGCATCTCTCAAAGGCCAAGTTTGGATCCTCTAGCAATTCTGCTTCAAGTTGTTGTTGTCCTTGAGCTGAAAAAACCTGGGTAGTACCTCTGCGGAGTAGAGCTGATAAGGCATGAGAAGTCCATATAATATTATTGTACCCCAGAGTTAAACTTTTGCTCTTTCGCACTAACAGCGCTGCCGCCATTAGAGCGTGTGTGCAGGAGGGGGTGCCCTTTGCCACAATGTCTATTTGTTGTGAATAAAATGCCACCGGAAAATGGCTAGGACCACATTTCTGGGTCAAAACTCCACTGGCTACCCCCTCTCTCTCGTGCAGAAACAAATGAAAGGGCTTACCGTAATTAGGCGGCCTGAGAGACATCGAGATTGCCACACTGTCCTTTAGTTGCTGGAACGCTGATATCGACTCGGGGCCCCACACAAGGGGGTCTGCAGCCTTTTTAGCCGTGAGAGCATGAAGAGGTTTACAGAGTTCCCCACAGGAAGGGAGCCACTGTCTACAGAATCCAATGATGCCTAAAAATCCCCTCATATGTAACTTGTCCCTTGGGTCCTCCTCCGTGCCTGAGGACTGGAAAGTGGCAAATGTAACGCCAATCTTCAAAAAGGGATCCAGAGGGGATCCCGGAAATTACAGGGCAGTTAGCTTAACTTCTGTCCCTGGAAAACTGGTAGAAAGTATGATTAAAGCTAGATTAACTAAGCACATAGAAGAACAAACCTTGCTGAAGCTGAGCCAGCATGGCTTCTGCAAGGGAAAGTCCTGTCTCAGTAACCTATTAGAATTCTTTGAGAGTGTCAACAAGCATATAGATAGAGGTGATCCAGTGGACATAGTGTACTTAGACTTTCAAAAAGCGTTTGACAAGCTACCTCACCAAAGACTTCTGAGGAAGCTTAGCAGTCATGGAATAAGAGGAGAGGTCCTCTTGTGGATAAGTAATTGGTTAAGAAGCAGAAAGCAGAGAGTAGGAATAAATGGACAGTTCTCCCAATGGAGGGCTGTAGAAAGTGGAGTCTCTCAAGGATCGGTATTGGGACCTGTACTTTTCAACTTGTTCATTAATGACCTAGAATTAGGAGTGAGCAGTGAAGTGGCCAAGTTTGCTGATGACACTAAATTGTTCAGGGTTGTTAAAACAAAAAGGGATTGCGAAGAGCTCCAAAAAGACCTCTCCAAACTGAGTGAATGTGCGGAAAAATGGCAAGTGCAATTCAATATAAACAAGTGTAAAATTATGCATATTGGAGCAAAAAATCTGAATTTCACATATACACTCATGGGGTCTGAACTGGCGGTGACCGACCAGGAGAGAGACCTCGGGGTTGTAGCGGACAGCACGATGAAAATGTCGACCCAGTGTGCGGCAGCTGTGAAAAAGGCAAATTCCATGCTAGCGATAATTAGGAAAGGTATTGAAAATAAAACAGCCGATATCATAATGCCGTTGTATAAATCTATGGTGCGGCCGCATTTGGAATACTGTGTACAGTTCTGGTCGCCTCATCTCAAAAAGGATATTATAGAGTTGGAAAAGGTCCAGAAGAGGGCAACCAGAATGATCAAGGGGATGGAGCGACTCCCTTACGAGGAAAGGTTGCAGCATTTGGGGCTTTTTAGTTTAGAGAAAAGGCAGGTCAGAGCAGACATGATAGAAGTGTATAAAATTATGCATGGCATTGAGAAAGTGGATAGAGAAAAGTTCTTCTCCCTCTCTCATAATACTAGAACTCGTGGACATTCAAAGAAGCTGAATGTTGGAAGATTCAGGACAGACAAAAGGAAGTACTTCTTTACTCAGCGCATAGTTAAACTATGGAATTTGCTCCCACAAGATGCAGTAATGGCCACCAGCTTGGACGGCTTTAAAAGAAGATTAGACAAATTCATGGAGGACAGGGCTATCAATGGCTACTAGCTGTGATGGCTGTGCTCTGCCACCCTAGTCAGAGGCAGCATGCTTCTGAAAACCAGTTGCTGGAAGCCTCAGGAGGGGAGAGTGTTCTTGCACTTGGGTCCTGCTTGCGGGCTTCCCCCAGGCACCTGGTTGGCCACTGTGAGAACAGGATGCTGGACTAGATGGGCCACTGGCCTGATCCAGCAGGCTCTTCTTATGTTCTTATGTTCTTATGTTCTTTCTGGGTCCATCTGTCTGCCATCTGGTGTCAATATGAATCCCAAGTACTTTACTTTCTGGGAGACCCATTGTAATTTCTTTGGGTCTACCTTGTGTCCTCTGGAATGGAGGTAGCTTAGGAGTGCCTTACCATCTTCCCACAATCCGCCATCAGTCACATTGGTCAGCAAGACATCGTCTACATAAAGAATAATAATAGAGCCTCCAGGAGAGCTGAAGTCTGTCAGATCGTCTCTCAAACATTGGCTAAATATTTGAGGTGAATTTCTGAACCCCTGAGGAATTCGATCCCAAACCATACTGCAATGGTTCCATTCAAAGCCGAACAAATATTTAGATTCTGGGTGCAAAGGGATGCTAAAAAAAGTGTTTTTTAAGTCTATTACTGTGAACCATTGAGCATCCCAAGGAATTTGGCTGATGATTGTGGCCACATCTGGTACTGCAGTGTGGAGGGGCACAACATATTTATTTACAGCTCTCAAATCCTGACAAAATCTCCATTTAACAGGATCTCCTGGTTTCTTTGGGGGTTTCTTGATAGGCAAAATGGGAGAGTTACATGGGGTGCGTTGGGGGTGTATGATTCCTTCTCTGATAAACCCCTCAATAATGGGACGGATTCCTTCACGTGCTTCTAAAGACAAAGGGTACTGCGGGATGCAAGGAGGGGGAAGGTTTTGCTTTACCTGGATTTTGATTGGCTGTACTGACTTCAAAAGTCCCACGTCAGTGTCCTTTGTTCCCCATAACGAAGCAGGCAGTCCCGTCAGGTCTTCATGTAAAGTAATGCTTCCTAACGTGTGTGCATCATCCCTTACCCCTAATACGCTGAGCAACAATCCCACCCCTCCAGGAGTGCAGGTTAAAGTAGCCTCAAGCTTACAAAGCATGTCTCGCCCCATGAGAGACATGGAACAATCTCTGGAAAACAAGAAAACATGGTTAAACATTCGTCCTTTGTGCTCAACTAGTAGAGGTTTTGTGACAGTTAGAGCCTGTGGAACTCCCCCCATTCCCATTGCAAGCTTTGAGTCTTCTGAAAGCCATGCGTTTGGCGCCTTATTCAAAAGAGAGTAAGTTGCACCTGTGTCAACCAAAAAGGAAAACTCAAGTCCTTCTACACACATTGAAATAACGGGCTCAGCCATCGCAGGGGGAAGGAGAAGGAATGCGCCCGCCAAGGACAGAAGCGCAAGCATTCCTAGCTCCTTCCAGGAATGAGCTGTCTGATTATCAGGTCCAGTTAGTCATTGTTGAGTCTGTCGCTGGGGCGGCATCCCAATCTGGTTCCATGCGGCTGGGATCTGCTGCTGAAGCGGTGGCGCGCTTGGAGACATCTGGGGAGGTGACAGAGCACTGGTATCTGCAAAAGTAAAAGGATTACCATACCCATCCAGAACACCGGTCCCTTCTGCCAGTGGGCAGTCTCTCCAGAAATGAGATGGATCCCCACACCGGTAGCATTCCTGGTTGCTCCTGGTGCCCCCCATGACTGTCCTCGTCCCCGACCTCTGGAACCTCTACCTCTCCCTCCCCGGGGGTACCTGATTCCCAAGGAGCCACAGAAAGTGGATGCAAGCATTTGATACTGTTCCTTCTTCTCGCGCTTCCGAGATCTTTCCTTCTCATTTTCCCAAACGACATCAGCTACTTCCAGAATGGCAGCGACCGTTTCAGCACCCCATCTGGGTCGAAAGTGTTGGAAGTAATCCCGTATGGATGGAATTGCTTGATGCACAAATGAAGCAATCAACGTGGGTTGATCCTCCTTCTTTTCTGGGTTCAAATTGGTATAATTGCGCGCACCTTCTAGCAACCGAGTCCAAAATTTACGTGGAGCCTCGGTGGATTCCTGCCTAATGGCCAGGAACTTAGTCTGATTGGGTGGTTTTTGGGCCATTTGTTATAGATGGGTTAGAAGCTGGTCCCGGTCAGCTATGAGCTGTGTGCATCTGTCAGCGGTCCATTCATTACCTGTCCATGAAGCGGCTGCTTCTGCTCTCCTTTCCCAGGATCGCCTGGCTGTTGAATCCTCAGTAGCCCAGGCAGTTTCAAACGCCCAAAGGTGGCTTCGTTCCTCTCCAGTCAACATTCGGTCTAAGAGGTAATTAACATCTCCATAAGTGGGATTATGGCTATTGAACAATCTCCTCAGCAAGTTCTGGATCTTAGTAGGGGATTCTTCGAAGGATCCTTCCAGCTTACTCCATTCCATAAGGTCCCATTCGAGCCACGCCTTGTATTCTGGGAGCGCTGTGTGTTTCATGGCCCCACTGGCATCTATGTATGGCTGCTGGTTAATCACCAAGGGAAGCATCATTTCGGCTGGCGGTGGTGGAGATGCTGGCGTTGCCTGTTGCGCCTCCTGGCTTGCAGAGGATTGGAGAGATGAGCCTGCTTGACAGGTAAAGACTTGCAGAGGTGTTTGGGGTGTTTGGAAAAGAGAAAAGCGCGGGGTATCAGGGGAGGATGGAGGAAAAGAGGATTGGGGGCAGTGGGGACAAGGGTTGAGGCTTAGGGGACATGCAGCAGGTGCAGGTGCAGGTGCTGAATGTGGTGTAAAACAAATGGATGCAGGTAACAATCGACGTTGTGATGTAGAGCTCACACATTCAGTACTGTTTTGTTGTCTTGGTTTAGTGAGAAGCTGGTGTAGGATCGGATGTTGTGATTGTGCGTCCAAAGTGTAGCTATGTGGTGTGCTTGTGCTGAATGTGCTTGTGTGTGTGTGTTGTGACTGACCCTCTACTTCCATATTCCACCCTGGCCCCTGCGTGGTAGAATCACAGTCTACCTTGGGTTCCCCTTTAGACGATGCACCATCGACTCTTAAGCTTGAGTCGAACGTTAACCCCGAAGAGGTTCCACCATCCAGAGGGCTAGGATGTGGCGAGGTAAACGTAATTGCTGTGTGACCAATAGGGTGCCGTCTGTGGGGTTCATCAGCAAAATAGCCAGGAGGATGGCTGTCAGTCATGTTCCTACCAATCATCATTCGAGCTGCAAGCCAGTTCTGTGCCCCCACTTCCCATAGGGACTAGAAAGCCAGCTGCGCTGGACTATCCTTGTCTAGCCTCCTCCTTACCTCATTTAGGCAGGCTGGTTCAAAGGATCCAGTCCGAGGCCACACCTCCTTTGCTGAGGGTGCCTCAACTGCAGTTATTTTCGGCCATTCTCTCACACATAACTTTACCATGGTTTTTTTACGCATATCCACCTGGACTGGAAGGCGTCCTTCATCCCAGTACCTACACATTAAGCTTAAAGGTGTTATAGCATTAACAGGACAGACAGCACATATTTTACTATTCCCTTGCCCCATGATATCTGGCGGACACTCCAATTACTTCAATTTATGTTTTACTCCAGCTGTTCCGCTATCCAGACTTTCAAAACACTGTTTAGAGAGAAAGGCTCTCTGGGCGCCTGTGGGTATCTTGCAAAACCTGGAGCGGAATTCAGTGGAGTTCCTTCGTGGTCGCCAATTGTAAGGTTCAAATTTAAGCTCCCTCCCCTTCCCCAAAGGGCGAGCTAGCGCACACCTCAGCCCTGATTAGGAACGCAAGCTTAGTACTTGAATTTACCTGTTAGTGGTCCAGCCAGATACCAAACATAAAGCAACACACAAAATACTGCTTGATCAAGAGGGATCTCTGAACTGTGCAGACAGGAGTCTGTCAGGGCAGAGAGCATCGTTTATTACTTAAAGCATCCTTTATATAGTTTTTTCATAAGCAAACAAGATACAATATTATTAAAAATCATAAGATGGGAATACAGTATTACAGAGATAAGTAAGCGCATTTGTTCATTATTGTTACATTTCTTTTGATTCTAAAAAGCGAGAGTTTGATAAAGAATTAATATACTTGTCAGTCTAAAGAAAACTTGTTTTGAGATAAGAGCTATGAAAAGGCGAGGAAAAGGAGCAGATTGACACCAAAAGAGATAAAAATGTTACTAATGTATCTGTGAACTTTACTCACTCAGCAGTATGATGTAAATCTTGTGGATACAATTGTAATAAGATATTTTGAGAAAACGTCTTGTTTTGTGCTGAATTAGCTACAATGTTACAGGATGTGTATAGTGATTTAAAGACAGAGAGAAATAATAACATCTAGAAGGGATACATTTTATCTCGTTTTTACAGAGATGTTATAGTCTGAGAGGCGCCTTTGGGTTTTTCTTCTCATGAGAAGAAAAACGAAACTTAGAGTTGTATGTCCCTCCCACCCCCTCTAGGTTCCAGAATTCATTGCAACACTGGTTCTGACAATAATGTAGGTTTCTTGACAACTCTTGACAACTCTTGGGGTCTAGGGAAAATTATTCCTAACAATGCTCACTTCTTATGTGTGTTATTAACACTGGCTAAAGCAATCTTACCCAGCCTGGTGCCCTTTTGGACTAAAACTTCCAGCAGCCATAGCCAATGTGTTGGCTGGAGATACTGGGAGATGTAGTCCAAAACATCTGGAGAGCATCAGGTTGTGGAGTATGAGCTCCCAGAGCCATGCTTAATTAGAAAGGCCTAGCCTGTTATGATCTAGTCAAAATAGTGATGCTTATGGATTTTGTTTGAATTGCTGACCTCATTCATGCTTCCCAGACTAATACTGGGATCAGAATAAGGTTTTTTTGTTTTTGTTTTCATACTTCTTTGAATGTTGTGATACCATTCTTGGCTCAAAAAAATGCAGGCAAATGCTATCGGAACATGTATACATTTTGTTAAAATGCATTCAGAAATGTGTACTTTCAATTAAAATGAATATTTTAGGTTAAGATGAATACAAAAATGTAAATTTTCATGTGTTTTTTAAAAGTTTGCAGAATGATGCAGAAACAGGATGGAATGTACTTATGAATTAATGCGTGTGAAACTGACACAGACCAGAAACCTGATGATCCATTCATCCCTATGTCATAGTGAAAATAATGACACAGGAGCCAGTCATATCTGGAGGTAATTTATCATGCCATCCTTTTATGATTGTACCTTGTTTAAACCTGACACAGCACAAAGAAGGAATAGCTACAATGGCTAGCTTCTAGTGCAACTGTGTACCCTGGTTTGGAGAGATGGATAGTCTTTACAGGATTGATCTCTATGGAGTGCAGCTGTTGGGAGTAAAGCACCAACGCTTTAACAAATGATCTGAACCAGCGGGGGGTGTGTGCGTGCATTAGACAGAAAGGCAGCCTTTTCTTCCCTCACTGATTCCTTCTTTAGTAAACTACTTGTTGATATGTAGATTGCTGTTCTTAGGCCTTGCTGCCTTCCCTCCTTCCTTCCTCTAGTTAGATAGGTGTGAGTACTAGCCTCATGACTCTATAATGGCCATATGTGTGCCTGTACTCAGAATGGCTTTATTTTCCAATAGTAATAAAACTTAAGTTTCTTTATTCCTTCAACCACCAGTCTTACCAGACTACTTAATTCTGCACTCAATTGCTACATATACAAACCTTCAATAACAGCAACATTCAAGAGCAAGACAGAATATCTGGTATCCAAACTCTGAATCTATTTGAGCAATCCATCATAGGAGATTCAGCAGAATTTATAAGAAATGGCAAGACTAAACTTTGCACTGGATCCTCTGTTTCCCAGATTGTGTGCCAGGTGCACATTACAATTCTGTGAAAGGAGGTGGTGAAATGTGCCTTGAAAAATTAAGCCACCCTATTGGATACATCCACCATTCTTTGTTGGCCAGAGCAGGGAGGCATTGAGGATTAATTGAGGACTTCCTCTAGTGTTTGTGTGTCCCTGTGCCCTTCCCCATCTCATTCAGTGTGAGGTGGCTACCTTTTTTCCATCAACAAGCTTATGGAGCTGAACGAGGAAGCAGGAAAAGTGACTCCTTTTCCCACTTCCTCTTTCAGTTCTATGTGCTTTTCAAAGGCTCCTATCAGCACCTGAGGATCTGAACAGAAAGTGGAGTGACCAAGAGGGTTGAAGAGAGAGGTTATCTTGAAGACTTGGGTGGGAGGAGATAGATGGGGAATGGAGAGACCAGGAATGGAGGTAGGGGGAGAAAGGGTGGTATAACAGCATTCAAGATGGGGGGTGGGAGAGACAGAGAGAGAGAAAGGAAGGGAGAAAATGGCAATCAAGTGCCAGAGGTGGAAGGCATGTGCACACACACACAAGTCAGATCCAATAAAAGAGGTCATCTTGAAAATGCATATTTTTAAATGGGCTCCCCCTCCCCAAGCCACAATCAAATCACAAGTCACATCTGTCTCTGGTGACTAAACCATACAAATCACAGCTGTGGCACTTTCCAGCGCTGCCATGATGCAAAAACATCTATATGAATCCTCTTAGGGTTCTTCCAGGAAAAAATGGAAATGGACTGACTTCAAGTCGATTCCAACTTATGGCGACCCTATGAATAGGGTTTTCACGGTAAACGGTATTAAGAGGTGGTTTTACCTTTGCCTTCCTCTGAGGCTGAGAGGCAGTGACTGATCCAGTGAACTTCATGGCTGTGTGAGGATTCGAACCCTAGTCTCCCAGGTCGTAGTCCAGCACCTTAACCACTACACCACACTGTTCTTCCAGACAACCTGTTTATTAAACATTCTTCCCAATTTGCATGCAAAAAACCTACATGGAGTTTAGATTATATCTGGTTTTAATAAGCATTCATTCAAATTTGTTCATAGAGCAGTTATATGAGTATCAACAGTCATCCTGATTGGCTTGCAGGGTGTTTATATATCTTCCCATTAATCATCCATTATTCCCACACTGCCCATTGCATTTCCCAACTACACCATTTGGCCCATAAACTGATTTTGGAAATAGGTTTGCAGTTAGGGTTTTTAACTGGTTATTTTGTTTGATTTTGATTGAGGTATGCCTTTTTATTGTATTTTTACTTTCTATTTTATTGTTGTTTTATTTATTCATTTTATTTATAAATATATTTAAATACTGCCCTCTTGCAAAACATCTGTGCAGTGTACAGCAACATAAATTGCAATACATTATTGTACTTTAAGTATTGAATTTAAAAACAATACTTGTACATTATATTTTGTTGTATTTGCATTATTGCTATTCTGTTCACCATTTGGTGAAAAAGCGTGATTTAATTTATTTAGAGCACTGTTCTTCAACCTTGGGTCCCAAATGTTGATGGATTACATCATCCCTGACCATTGACAATGTTGTCTGGGAATGAAGGGAGTTTTAGTCCAACAACATCTGGGGATCCAAGAAGAGTGATTTAGAGTATGTCATCCTGCTCTTTGGCAAAAAAAGCCTCCTAGAGTAGCTTACATACAGTTCACCTGCAGACATGCAATCTAAAAGACATGGCACAGAAGGAAAAAAACATGAAGAGGAAAGAGGAATAAAGCAAACCAAGGCACCCATTCTAAACATTAAAAAGTAGTTGTTATAACAACCAGCATGAATAGAAATAAGAGGAGCCTGATGGAGCTGATCCTTCAGCCAATAAACTTAACAAACAGATAATTTATAAAGCCTCAAGAGTCAGCATGGATTTTTTGCATTCCGCAATGTTAAATTGAAATTACCCCCATGCCATTCTGATACTTCCCATAAGCTCATTTCAAAACAAAACCTTACAAATCGTCCTGAACTCAGAAACACTTGCTTAACAAACCTCTAAATTTTCAAAGTGATACACAAAAGAGTAAGAGAGAATCGAGAGTTCAAAGTGTAAAAAGAGAGAGAGAGAAAAGCCAGAGCCCTTTTGGACTTTTTTCTGTCAGAGTTCTCATAATTTGTTGAAATTAATTAAAAATAGCCATTACCTGTAATCTAGCCAGCCAGTACATGTAATCCTATTACTGATCTTGCCCCATACTCTGGCCTTTATCTTTTGCAGTTTAAAAGTTAAAAAAATGCCTGGCTGATTTTTAATTAATTTAAGGAATTTAGCATTGAACTCAATGATAAGGTCAGGCATACTCAGTAAGAACCAACTGTCGGTGTTCTAAAAACCAGACTCACAGCTGCTTGGCTTGCCTAATCAGGGGGCCACACCGACATCAGACCTTTATTTCACTTTAGACAGTCATGGCTTCCCCCAAAGAATCCTGGGAAGTGTAGTTTGTGAAGGGTGCTGAGAGGAGACTCCTATTCCCTGACGAGCTGTAGTGGCCAGAGTGGTTTAACAGTCAGCTACTCTGACTGAAGCTCTGTAAGGGGAATAGGACATCCCCTAGCAACTCTCAGCACCTTTCACTAACTACACTTCCCAGGATTCTTTGGGAGAAGGCATGACTGTGTAAAGTGAAATAAAGGTCTGGTGTGGATGTGGCCAGGAACAGCTTTGGTTTAAATTTGGGCGGGAGGCTACATGTGCCTGCTGTAGAATAAAAAGAATGCTACTGTTCACAATGTTTTCCTTTTGGAAAGCAAAGGGGCTTCCTCTCTACCCAGTGCCCACCCATCCAATCTCCTTTCCTCCCCCCTCCCATTCCTGCCCTACCCCTCCCCTCCTTGCTCCTCCAACAGGTCAGTTTCACCTATCCTAAGCATGATTGCACAGGAATAAATCCCACTGAACTCAATAAACATGCAAATGATCAAACCTGCCCTCCCCTCCTCTTTCCTCCTATCCCCTCCCTCATGACCCTTCCCTTCCCCTTCTTTCATGCCTCCCTTCCAATCCCTTCCTTCCCTCTCCTCCTTCTTCCCCTCCCCTCCTCCCCCTCCCCCTCCCCATGGTCAGTTTTATCTTTCCTAAGCATAATTGCATGGGAGTAAATCCTATTGAAGTCAATAAGCATGCAAATAATCAAACCTGCCCTTCCTTCCTCCCTCCCATCACCAATGTTCCAGAGTCATTGTCCTTAACTATGCAAATGTCTTGCACAAGGAACCAGAGTATCTGTTTTGGGAGAGGATGTGCAGAAGCAGCAGGAGAGTTTATGGTTGGGAGACATCCCCAGCTATCTATTCTTCCCTCTGCTGAGTTTTCCTCTAAAGTGCTGTCTGCCTTTCCCCCAGATTTCTGCTGACAGTAGTGGATTCTAGAGATAGGGAAGAATTCCTCAAAATTTTTTACTGGACTTCCTGCTAATTTGCACATTTGCTCCATGTTCCGATTGATCTTGCATGCTGCGAGTTTGTTCAGTTTCCTGTGTTCTTATTATCCCCCCCCCGCTTGATAATAGGGGCTTGCCCATCCACTGAGAAAAACCAGCACCAAATATCTGGTCAATACTTTAGCTTCCTCAAGAAAGCATCCAGAAAGTTGGGTGAAGTGGCACACTTTCCTTCCTTCGTACATGTGTGTGTCTGTGTGTGCACATGCACAAGAATGTTTTCCTGACTGAAAGCCTCTCTCCTCAGTTGTCCTGTTTTACTGCGCGGAGAAAGATGGGGTGGGTGCTGGGAGGAGAGTGTCCAGCTTTGGAAGGGCTCAAGAAGAAGGCCTCAACTTGGAATGGGGAGGGGGAAGAATGAATCAATAAAGGAAGAACAGCGACTGAAGGAATAAATGTAGTGGCAGGAAAGCTGTGTGCATCTCCTTCGCTTATCTTTCCCTCAGTTTCTTCCACCCCACTCCCACCCCCACCTCTTGAAAGGTGGTGAGAAGGTCTTCCCTATCACATCTGGGTAAATGGGAACATGTCTTCCTCCCTTCCCCTTATCTAATGCTGCTTTCCATTGAAGCAGCAACAACCAACAAATCAACTCAGATTCTCCTAATTTGGGGGCTCCTCTTGGGTGTGAATGAGGGAAAATGTTATTCAGTGATCTATTATTTATTGCAATCCCAATCTGTTCTTTTTCCACACCCAGCCACTTGATTTCTTTCAGGCTGCCATTCCCTCCCTGCTGTTTTAATAGAGTAGCATTTTCAAGTGTGCAAACACCACATTAAACATGCATTAGATTTAATGAAATCAAGAACGTTTCCCTTTAGAGCCAGCCGTACTTAATAAGCATAAAGGCAATGATCCTCACAGAGTTCTGGTGCCTTAACATGACACATTGTGAAAAATCCATTTTTTGTGCAAATAAGACTAAGACTAAGCACTAATTAATGGGTATCTTTAAAACTTTCTTCTCTTTCATCACTACTGCTGCCCCCAAAGCTGCTGCTAGCTTGATTGACAAAAAGGGGGGGAATCCTCCTTCTACAGGAGTTCTCTTGAAGACTGCAGATATGGTTACTCCCTGTCTAGTATGGCATTTCTCAATAAATGAGAATCTATAGCCATTGTTGGCTTCATTATGAATGCCAGGCAGGTGTGGATGTATTTGTCAATTACATCTGCATGTATAATTAGCACAGAATGATGATTGTGCCATTGCCAAAGAGTACTTTACCACAAAAGGAAAGCACATGATTTCCATGCAAAAAGGTCCTGGGTTGAAATCTCCAGTTAAGAAAGAAAGAAAGAAAGAAAGAAAGAAAGAAAGAAAGAAAGAAAGAAAGAAAGAAAGAAAGAAAGAAAGAAAGAAAGAAAGAAAGAAAGAAAGAAAGAAAGAGAGAAAGAAAGAAAGAAAGAAAGAAAGAGTGTTTTGGGCAATGTGAATTGGAGTGGATCTCCCCTCCCCAGTTTGACTTGGAGCAGTGAGCAAAGGGTTCCCCATACTAGCTGCCATTTGTAAAAAATAAAATAAATCCCTGCTGAGTGGTAGAGCATCCATGTTGCACGCAGAAGGTCTCAGGTTCAATCCCCAGCATTTCCATGTCAGGCTGGGAGGGAACCCTGCCTGAAACCCTGGCAAGGCTCTGCCAGTCAGTGTAGACAATACTGAGCTAGATGGACCTATCGCCTGACTTGGTATAAAGCAGTTTCCTATGTTTCTATGTATATGACTAATGCCATGTGTGATTTGACACTTAAGGTATTAGGTGTTGAGAGAACTGCTGCAAGTTGAGAATAGACCGTTGAGGGACAGGGAGGGAGGAAGAGACCATGCCTCAGTGATAGAGTACATGCTTTACATGAAGAAAATCCCAGGCTCGCTGCTTGGCACAGCCAGGGGTGTAGTCATCTGGGTGTCAGAGGGTCTTAGACCCTTTACTTTTTTGGGAGCAGGGTCCCAGCCATGTCCGTATGTCTCCACTGTCCTACAAGCCAATCAGCATGAAAGGGGAAAGTGTTAGCCACTGAGAAGAATCTTATAACATGCTTCCTTGTCCTTTCCAGTGATTGGAGCAAATCAGAGTGAAGGGAGGTGAGTCAGCCACTGAGAAGACACTTTGCTGTAGCTAACACGTTAGGGGAGTCCCTTTCATGCTGATTGGCTCCTAGGGATGTCTGTTGTTTTTGGAGAAGGCATGCATGGGAAGGACTGAGGAGTGTGGAGATGACAACGGAAAGCAAGCAGGTGAGTGAGGGGGAATGGTGTGACTATCATGAAGGGACCCTACACTGCTGAATTTGCCACTACACTACTGGGCACAGCACAAAGGCCGCCAGCCTTTTTGAGCCAGTGGGCACATTCAGAATTTTGAGAAAGTGCTGTGAGTGCCTGTCACAAAATGGCTGCCATGGGGGTATGGCATAACAGAAAATGGCTACCACATCTGAAAAAACAGGAAAACAGCACAGAAAGGTACAGGTATGCTCCCCATCAGCTTTCCCATTAATAGGGAGGTGGCAGGGCTGGCACCTGCCCACTGCTGGCCCTTGGGCATCAGCTTGCCCTGGCCTGCCCCCTTGTGTGTGTACGTGCATGCTTGCTAAGGAACAGATTTGAGGCTTTAAACTTAGTTGACAGAGAACCAGAGGAACTATGGGCTGAAGTCAGAGACATTATCAGGGAAGAATGCAAAACAACAATACCTCTAGTTAAAAAGAGAAAGACCTCAATGGATGAAGGAAGAAACTCTTAAAATGGTTAAAGAAAGAAGGAAAGCAAAAGCAAAAGGAGATAGAAACATGGTCAGAACCCTAAATGCAACAATACAGCGACTAGTACACAGAGACAAAGAGAACTATTACAATAGTTACTGTATAGAAATAGAAGAGGACAACAAAAAGGGTAGAACAAGAGCCCTATTCCAAAAAAATAGAGAAATGAAAGGGAAATTTAAACCAAGAGTAGGGATGTTGAATAATCAACAGGAGAACACACTGACTGACCGAGATGAAATAAAAGGAAGATGGAAGCAATACACTGAAGAACTCTATAAAAGAGATGCAAGGATGACAGATTCATTCACAGAGGAACCATATGATGAAGAACCAGAAATTTTAGAATGTGAGGTGAAAGCTGCTCTTAAAATACTTGGAAGAAACAAATCACCATGAATAGATGGCGCACCAATAGAGTTGCTACAAGCTACTGAAACTGAATCAGTCCAAATTTTGACTAAAATCTGTCAAGAAATATGGAAAACTAAACACTGGCCCACAGACTGGAAGCGTTTCATATACATCCCAATTCCAAAGAAAGGGGATCCCAGGGAATGCAGTAATTATCGAACTGTTGCCTTAATATCCCATGCAAGTAAAGTAATGCTCAAGATTCTACAACAAAGGCTCTTACCATATATGGAGCGAGACATGCCAGATGTCCAAGCTGGATTTAGAAAGGGAAGAGGCACCAGAGATCATATCGCAAACATACATTGGATAATGGAACAGACCAAGGAATTTCAGAAGAAAATCACCCTGTGCTTTATAGATTACAGCAAAGCCTTTGACTGTGTAGATCATGAAAAACTATGGAATGCTTTAAAAGAAATGGGGATGCCACAGCATCTGATTGTCCTGATGCACAACCTATACTCTGCACAAGAGGCTACTGTAAGGACAGAATATGGAGAAACCGATTGGTTCCCCATTGGAAAGGGTGTGAGACAGGGGTGTATTTTATCACCCCATTTGTTTAATCTATACGCAGAACATATCATACGGAAAGCAGGATTGGACGAAGATTAAGGAGGTGTGAAAATTGGAGGGAGAAACATCAACAATTTAAGATATGCAGACGATACCATACTACTAGCAGAAACCAGTAATGATTTGGAATGAATGCTGATGAAAGTTAAAGAGGAAAGCACAAAAGCAGGACTACAGCTGAACGTCAGAAAGACTAAAGTAATGACAGCAGAAGATTGATGTAACTTTACAGTTGACAATGAGGACATTGAACCTGTCAAGGATTATCAATATCTTGGCACAGTCATTAACCAAAATGGAGACAATAGTCAAGAAATCAGAAGAAGGCTAGGACTGGGGAGGGCAGCTGTGAGAGAATTAGAAAAGGTCCTCAAATGTAAAGATGTATCACTGAACACTAAAGTCAGGATCACTCAGACCATGGTATTCCTGATCTCTATGTATGGATGTGAAAGCTGAACAGTAAAGAAGGTGGATAAGAGAAAAATCAAATCATATGAAATGTGGTGCTGGAGGACAGCTTTGCACATACCGTGGACTGTGAAAAAGACGAATAATTGGATGTTAGAACAAATTAAACCAGAACTGTCACTTGAAGCTAAAAAGATGAAACTGAGGTTATCATACTTTGGACACATCATGAGAAGACATGACTCACTAGAAAAGACCATAATGCTGGGAAATACAGAAGGGAGTAGAAAAAGAGGAAGACCAAACAAGAGATGGATTGATTCCATAAAGGAAGCCACAGACCTGAACTTACAAGATCTGAACAAGGTGGCTAATGCCATGCTCTTGGGGGTCACTGATTCATAGTGTCGCCATAAGTCATAATCAACGTGAAGGCACATAACAACAACAGTCTCCCCAGTAGAAGTCTGTGGACATAATATATCTCAACTTCAGCAAAGCTTTTGACAAAGTGCCCCATGATATTCTGATTAGCAAGATCGCTAAATGTGGGCTGGACTATCAGGTGGATCCAGGGTGTGGTCAATACATCATTGCGGGAGGGAGTGGTTCCAGCCATCTTGAAAGAGGCGGTGATCCGACCACTCCTGAAAAACTCCACCCTGGACCCATTGGTTTGTGACAACTACATACCAGTTGCAAATACCCCCTTCTTAGGGAAGGTGATTGAGAGGGTTGTGGCACAGCAACTGCAAGTACTCTTGGATGAAACAATTATCTTGACCCATCCCAGTCTGGGTTCAGGCCTGGTTATGGGACTGAATCGGCCTTGGTCACCCTGATGGATGACCTTTATCAGGAGAAGGACAGGGGGAGTGCAACCCTGTTATTTTTACTTGATCTCTCAGCGGCTTTTGATACCATTGACCATGGTATCCTTCTGGGCTGACTTGGTGAGCTGAATATTGGAGGCACTGTTTTACAGTGGTTCCAATCCTATCTCCAAGGTCCTTCTCAGAGAATAGCTGTGGGTGACTGTCTTTCGGCTCCCTGGCAGCTGTGGTGTCGGGTGCTGCAGGGTACCATCTTGTCCCCCATGCTGTTTAACATCTATATGAAGCCCTTGGAAGCAGTCATCAGGAGCTTTTGGGTGAGGTGTCAGCTGTATGCTGATGATACCCAGCTCTATGTCTCTGTAACATCTGAATCGGGAGAAGCTGTGCAAGCCCTGGACTGCTGCCTGGACTCGGTGGTGAGCTGGATGAGGGCCAATAAACTGGGTCTGAATCCTAGCAAGACGGAGATGCTGTGGGTTGGTGGTTCCCGAGTTTGGATAATTGGTCAGTTGCCTGCTTTGGATGGGGTCGTACTCCCTCTGAAAGAGCAGGTCCATAGCTTGGGGGTGCTCCTGGATCCATCTTTGTTGCTAGAGGCCCAGGTAACCTCAGTGGCTAGGAGTGCCTTTTATCAGCTTTGGCTGGTGAGATAGCTGCGGCCGTTTCTGGACTGGGATAGCCTGACCACTGTTGTCCATGCACTGATAACCTCCAGGCTGAATTACTGTAATGTGCTCTATGTGGTGCTGCCCTTGTGGTTGGTCCGGAAGCTGCAGCTGGTGCAAAATGCAGCGGCGAGACTGCTCACTGGGGCAGGGTATCGCCAACATATCACCCTGCTGCTGAAAGAATTGCACTGGCTGCCCATTTGCTACCGGGCCAAATTTAAGGTTCTAGTTTTGGTGTACAAAGCCCTATACAGCTCAGGACCAGGATACCTGAAAGACTGTCTTACCCCTTATATACCCAGTCGATCACTGTGCTCTGCAGGTGAGGG
Organism: Rhineura floridana; assembly: GCF_030035675.1. Classification (NCBI taxonomy): domain Eukaryota; kingdom Metazoa; phylum Chordata; class Lepidosauria; order Squamata; family Rhineuridae; genus Rhineura; species Rhineura floridana. Next base: position 16,811,634 of record NC_084496.1, read on the forward strand.
CCTCCTGCAGATACCATGTTATCAGGAGGTTTGTTCTGCACAATATAGGAAACAGACCTTTAGTGTGGCAGCACCTACCCTGTGGAATTCCCTCCCTTTGAATCTTAGGCAGGCGCCATCTCTGCTATCTTTTCGGCACCTTTTGAAGACTTTCCTCTTTCAACAAGCCTTTTTGGTTGAGACCTATCCCAGTCTGAATCTGTGTTAGAATTGCTTAATATGTTTTTTTAATAATGTTTTTAACCCTTTTAAAAAGTTTTTTTAAATGTTTTTAATGTTGTTTTGTTTTAATGTTTTAAAAGATCTGTTTTGATGATGTTTTAAAGTGTTTTTAGCGCTTTGTTTGCCGCCCTGGGCTCCTGCTGGGAGGAAGGGTGGGATACAAATTAAATAATAAATAAATAATAAACCATAGTTGGCTACAGAATTATACTCAAAGAGTGCTTATCAATGGTTCATTTTTAAACTGGGGGAAGGTAACAAGCGGGGTACCACAGGGCTGGGTCCTGGACCCAGTGCTCTTCAATGTTTTTATTAACGACTTGGATGAGGAGGTGCAGAGCATGCTTATCAAATTTGCAGATGATACACAATTGGGAGGGGAGAACTAATACCTTGGAAGATAGAAACAAAATTCAAAAGGATCTTGATAGGCTGGAGCATTGGACTGAAAACAACAGAATGAAATTTAACAGGGATAAGTACAAAGTTCTACACCTAGGGAAAAGAAACCAAATGCACAGTTATAAGATGGGGGATTCTTGGCTCAGCAATACTACATCCGAGAAGTATCTTGGGGTTTTTGTTGATCACAAGCTGAATATGAAGAAATATTTACAGTGAGGTGTGGCTGCAAAAAAGGCAAATGCTATTTTAAGCTGCATTAACAGAAGTATTGTTTCCAAATTGCCTGAAGTATTGGTTTGCCTCTATTTGGCACTGGGTAGGCCTCATCTTGAGTACTGCATCCAGTTCTGGACACCACACTTTAAGAATGATGCAGACAAATTGGAACAGGTTCAGAAGAGGGCAGCAAGGATGATCAGGGGACTGGAAACAAAGCCCTATGAGGAGAGACTGAAAGAACTGGGCATATTTAGCCTTGAGAAGACTGAGGGGAGATATGATAGCACTCTTCAAGTACTTGAAAGGTTGCCACACAGAGGAGGGCCAGGATCTACTCGATTGTCCCAGAGTGCAGGACACAGAATAATAGGCTCAAATTATAGGAAGACATATTTCAATTCAGCTCAGGAAAACCGTTAGAGCGGTATGACAATGAAACCAATGACCTAGGGAGGTGGCGGGCTGTCCAACACTGGAGGAATTCAAGAGGCAGCTGCACAGCCACTTGTTGGGTATGCTTTAAAATTGGTTTCCTGCATTGAGCAGGGGAGTTGGACTCGATGGCTTTATAGGCCCCTTTCAATTCTATTATTCTAACCCTCATGCACCTAAAAGCATACACAATAGGCATGTTTGGTGCTCCATTTGACACAGCTCTTTCCTACCCACCCTCCATTACCCCAACTCTTCATTCTTAATTTCCCCCTTCCCTGATCTTCCATTCCCCCTTGATCTCTATTCCAGCCCCTCAATCCTTCCTTCCCCATATATCCACCAAGGTCTCTATGAAAGATACCATCTAATAATGGTGAGAGTAAACTAACCATCAGGCTCCCAAAAACCAAAACCAAGCACAATAGGTACATTTAGTATTAGGAGTTTGTCATAGTACAGTTGGCTGTTAGGAAACATGTGGTGATATGAAACTTACCTCACAGTGATTCTGAAGATGTATGGTACAGGATGTTGGGCTCTCCAACACTGGAAGCATTCAAAACACAGCCAGACAGCCACCAGATGGGTATTATTTAAGAAGGATTCCTGCATCGAGCAGGGGGCTGAACCCTATTCCAACTCTACTATTTTATGTTTCTATAACATGTTCTATAGTCTCATCTGCAGCAACCTGAACCTCAGGTGTGGGACTTGGCAGACTACTGGAATCTTCTCCAATTTCATTGGCCTTCCCTGCAGACCATTGGGCCCCTCCCCTAGATCCAGTCCTCCTCTGCTGAACCACTCTGCCAGGACTCCTCCATGGGCTCATGTCACTTTGTGTCAGCACAGTTTCTGTGTGGTTTTACTACATTGTGGAAACATATTCCCGTATATGTGGTATTGGCAAAGTCTTATCTTCTGTTTCCATAGTGTCTTCCCTGAACTGTTGAAATGGCTGTGCTGTTTTTAATGGACTTATTATGACAGGCTTGAAGTGTGAGTGTTTATATTAATGCTTTGAGACAATTTTTTTTGGTGTATTTTAATTATGTGTGGTTATATTTTTTGTAAGTGGTTTTGTATTTGTAAACTACTTAGAAGCGACATTGTGGCAATTAAGCAGTATATAAATTATTGTTAATAATAGTACATAATAATAATGTGAAAACATTTATATACTTAATATTTCAAAAATCTCTAAAATGGTATACAGGTTAAAAAACAAAGGGCTGTATTCAACTAAGTCATGTTCAGAGTAAAAAAAAAAAGGTAAAGTTGTCCCCGCACTTGTAGTGCGAGTCGTTTCTGACTCTTAGGGTGACGTCTTGCGACGTTTACTAGGCAGACCGTATATATGGGGTGGGATTGCCAGTTCCTTCCCTGGCCTTTCTTTACCCCCCAGCATATGCCGGGTACTCATTTTACCGACCACAGATAGATGGAAGGCTGAGTGGACCTCGACCCCTTTTGCCGGAGATTCAACTTCCTCCTTCCGTTGGAATCGAACTCCGGCCGTGAGCAGAGCTTTTGGCTGCGTTACCGCCGCTTACCACTCTGCGCCACGGAGGATCGTGGTATGTTCAGAGTAGACCCACTGAAATTCACCTAAATTAGTCATGTCTGTTAACTTCAGTGGGTCTATTCTGAGTAGGACTAGCACTGGATACCACCCAATCAATATATGATTAAAACAAGAACACAGCCTAAAACCAGTTAATCTGCAATATAAATGCACATAAAAACATATAAATGGAAATAAAACAGAAATTCAGAAGATTCAGATATATAAAATGGGGTCTAATCTTATGGATCAAGGAAAGATAAGTCTTCACAAGACATTTGAAGCAATCAATGGTTGTGCTTCACGTAATGGCAGAGGAAAAGACATTCCACAGTATGTGGGCAACAGCAGAGACTGCCCGTTTTCTGGTCACCACCCAAAATCGTCATCATCATCTAGTATGGCTACTCTGTTCAGGCAGACTAACAACTCCCTTGTCTGGAGTGGTGATGGGAGGTGGACTTAAGGTAGCATAATTTGCTAATATCTGTGTTGTTATTTTTAAGCATAAGGCACTGGAGAGATCTGTTCAAATAGGCCACCAGCTGTTGCCAATTGTGATGCAGCTAGCAGTTAGCGTATCTCAATTGTCTGTGTCATTTGATCCTCCTGAGCATTATTTATCAGCTAGCATTTCCCTGCTGAGATCTCAAATCTGCATTCTACACTTCATTAGGAATGGCACAGGGTCATTCAGTTCATACAAAATGCATACATTATTGGCTCGACTGACTTTTCTCTCCCTCCCCCTTTGCTAGGATGGGAAAACTGACTTGACGTCTCTGGGAATCTGTGTAAGTGCACTGCTATGTTCTGTTAACAGAGAGGGCCCTTCCTCTTGCAGCCAGTTGACCATCATCTGCAGTACAGACAGTGCCTGGCATTCTTGGGTAGCTGTTGAGGCCCCAGCGCCCTTACAGGGCTCACTGTTGATGCCACCAGTGCCCACCCTTTTAATTTCAACATGGTGCTTTCAGCTAGGCTTTTTAGGCCACCATTTTAATTTCCCACAAAACGCTCCTGACGTAGCATCTTTTAGAGATATCTATCTATCTATCTATCTATCTATCTATCTATCTATCTATCTATCTATCTATCTATCTATCTATCTATCTATCTATCTATCTATCTATCTAATCACAGCAGAGTGCAGGAATCGGGAATAACTAGTCTGTTAAGACTGGTAATTGAAAGTTAATGAAACTTAAGGTTTATTACTACAAAGAGGGAAAGTCATACATGCTGAAGTGGTCATGCAGCTTGAGCTCATGAGGCCATTATTAATTAACTGAGAACAAAGACAGGAAGAGAAGGGAGGAAGGGGAGAAACAAAGCCTGCAAAAATAACAAACACTTTAGAGGAGGAATCAGCAGAGGGAAGAATAGATTGCCTTTCTGTCTATCACCGTCCCCCCCTCAGGTTCAGGTCACTTGTAGCATGTGTTGGTACTTTATTCCTACAGCATCATCTCAGGGCATTGTAGGAAATTAAAAGAGTGGCTAGATGCATCTGCCTGGCAATGCTCAGAGCTCAATTAATGTCATTGCTGCTGCCCGCTCCTGTGCATTGTTGATATGTAAGCCCCCCCTACCCAAACAAACTGCTGGAGGAGAACATTGATTAAACTACAAATAGGGATGGATGGATCTGTTCATTGTGGTTTCTCTCAGTTTCTCATTTTTCTCATCTTAAATTCATTCCCTCACACCAGCAGACTGTGATTTTTTTCATTAAAATAAAAAAGTCCTCATGAAAATTCATCAGCACTTTTCTGCAAATGTCTCTTAATGTACACATTTTGTATGCAATTCTGCCTAATACATACATTTCTGCAAGCAATTTCCTCTAAAATAATGCATGTTAATGTTATTTTCATGAATATTTTATGCACACTTTCCCCAATGTATGCATTTTTGTACACATTATTGAGTTGGAGAACTGCATCACAAATTCAGAGAATTTCTAAGGATAGTTGTGCTTCAGTGTGAATGGTTAGAATGACATTGTGTGAGTTGCGCAAATAGTTTTATGCTGGTTTGGAGTTTGTATCATGCCGCCTAGTGATTTTCTCTGAACTTAGTGATATAGATATGGATATTGTGCATTTATGTATTTGGATATTTTGATGCAAATCGTCTGAAATTGTGCTTATTGTGCATCTATTAATTTTGATGATGCGTTTGGATTTTCCTTACTGTAAACCACTTTGAGATCTGAGGATACTAAGAGGTTTATAAATGGATTAAATACAAAAGTTCTCCCTGAGTCAGTCTCCAAGGCCCCTCACTAGAGGAGTCCATGGAGATGGAGCCCCAGCCAAATGAAAGAAAAATGAAAAACACACATGGGTCCTTAGTGCAATAAATGGGAATAAACAGATACCCATTCATTCATTTGCAAATGGGCCATGCCTGTTGCCAATTCATTCAGCAGGCATTCTTGAGCAAGGGAGACATCTGGTGTTCAAAGTGTTAACACACAAGTGTCTGAAGTATAGTGCAAAAACTGCTTCACAAGCAGAAGCTATCAAAGCAGTGTATGACAAGAGAAAATACAAAGATACAGATGATAAAAACAACAAAATGATTTCCAAAATGAGTACAACTAATATTCCATCAATGAGTGGGTCACACATCAGGGAAAGCCTTCTTAAAGAAACAAAAGTCTTCAGTAGCCACCTAAACATCAAGATGCTACGTGCCTGTCCACATTCTGCTGGTATCTGATTCCAGAGTGCTGGAGCTGCAACACTAAAAGCCCAATTTGTATACAAACTTAGTGAACCTCTGGGGGTATGCAGTACTCTCAGCAGTGTCCCATCTGAGAAGTGCAGTTGCCATGCAGGGAGTCTCTTAGGTAATATGGTAATTTGTTTAAGGTGAAATGCTAAAAACAAAACCTTGAACTGTACCTACTTGCATATTGGCAGACAGTGCAGCTCCCTCAGCACAGCAGAGGAGTTATATGGAGATGACAGCTTGCTCCAGTCAACAACCTACTTGCTGCATTCTGCCCCAGCAAGTCCCACATAGGCACATTACTGTAGTGCAGCCTTGAGGTTACGAATGCCAGGACCACAGTGGCCAAGATAAATTGGTCCAGGACAGCAGAGTCCATGGATGACCCTTTGAGGCAAGGGAGTGGGACCAGACAGCTTGAATTCACTCAGCCAATGATGGAGGCAACTCTGGGAAATTATGTATTTGCTCTGCATGCAAGGTGTTTTGTAGAAGAAGCAGTCCCATGACAGGCTATTGTCTATCTCAGTGGTTCCCAACCTTTATGAGCACGGGACCCCCTTTATAAGCTGAAAGTTTTTTGTGACCCCCTCCCCACAGGGAGGCAGGCTGGCTGCCAGGAAGGAAGGAAGGGGGAAAGCAGCCTTTCTTTGCAGGCTTGCTTCTTTTTGCTTCACAAAAAGCCCTCTCCTCTCATTCTAAGTAAGGGCGCTGTCAATAGCGGCAGTTCAAGGAGACGGGAATCAGTGATAGTAATCCCCTCTTCTTCCTGGTAGTTCCACCCTCAGCCTCCTTTGGCATCTGCCATGTGTTTTATAGGCAGATGCCTGCCCTTAGAGCCCCTGAAAGACGCTCTGGCGCTTCAGGAAAAGGCCTCCCCTCTCGTTTGGAGCATGGGGGAGGTGTCATCTGCAGTGCCAGTGGGAAGCAGACAGTGTCGAGGGAGTGAAGACTTCTTTAAAAAATAATAATTCATTTATTTACTGTTCACAGCCCCCTCTGGATTACTTCACGGCCCCCCTGGGGGTCCTGGCCCCCAGGTTGGGAACAACTGGTCTATCTAATTCTCGTTGTGTATTTCTGAAAAGACTCTCCATGCTGAGAGTCTTCCAAGGCTAGGATTGCCAAGGTATGATTTTTCTCTATTATGAAATGTTCCTCCTGGCAAAAATGTTTTGTTTGTTGAGAGTTTGTTTCAGAGAAACACAGAAATTAAATGGGTGGTTGTCAACTGACATTTTGTTGACTGTGTAAACAAGATTCAAATAGCTCCTTGTTGATCTGTGAGGCTGATATCAACGAGGTCTGGGACAGTGTCAGTTCAAGGAGGCCTGCTTAGCAACTTTATTGACCTTGAAATATCAGCAGCCTTTTCAACATCTTCTTTTTGTGCATTTGGAGATCTTGGCAAAGGCCAGATCTGCTGGACTACATTTTTATACTCAGTAAGACCTGTTGGAAGTGGGCCAAGAGCAACTCCTGTTTTGTTCTTTTGTTTATGTTCCAGAAGGGAGATAGAGTCAGGGTCCTCCAGATGGCTAGGCTTGACTACCTTTACCTGTGATGCTCTGACTGACTTCCTTCCGTCGTTAGACTGATATGCTTAGGGAAGCTTATCTGCCCCTCCTCCTGCTGCCCTTTCCTTTATTCTCTTCTTCAACTGTCCGACTGTCCGAGAGAGAGAAGACACCTTTGTTTTCTCTCTTGCTCCTGAGCCATGAGGGCAACTCCCAAACCTGGGCGTTGCGCCTCCAGCTCAGTTAGTTAGTTAGAACTAGGTATGCCTTTCTATCTACTATGTATTTCTATAAATAAAATAGCTTTTCTTATTTTACTAAGTCTTAAGTCTCAGTGATCTCAATGCACGGTAAAAGCCTGCTTTCTTAGGTAAATGCACACACTGGCACACACGCATCTCAGACCGTTGACAATCTCTGCTAACATTATACACATTTACACAACAAGACCTATGCAGGTAACATTCCCTCTCATAAAAAAGGCTTGGGTAGCAGAGTGGCATTTAGTTTAGCAATCAAATGAGGACACCCCAGAATAAGGTTCTATTTGCGGGACTCCCTAGCTATACAGGCATATACACAGTGTGGCTGATCCACTAAAGCTATTGTGGCAGAGTGTGACGCCCTTCCCTGGCTCTCCCTGTCAGGTTCCTACCTGCTTGTGGTTACTGCCTGTCACTAGGCACCACCAGGGACTCCACCAGTCCGGACTGTCCTTTTTTATGGTTTCTCTCCCCGCTCTAGCACAGATCTCAACAGATCCCCCTGCTAGGCAGCACCACCAGTCACGTCCTAATACCAGTATTCCCAGAGACTCTGAATACTTGTGGTGTTATTCTCTTCACCGCTGCCACCATTTGTTATCCTTCAGCCTTGGTATTTACCTTACCCTCCCTTCTGGTCTGTGAAACCCCAGCCAAGGATCAGGCCTTTGGTAAACCAAAAGTATTTATTAAATATAACAAAGATAACAAGATTTCTTTATAAAGGCACTTAAGCATATGGTTTCATCTATTCCTGAGGTACTGGTCTTAGTATTAATCCGAACTCCACCCTCTCCTCACATCCACCAACTCTCCACACAATCTCCTCTCAAAACCCACCAAAACAACCCTCTCAAGTCCACCAACGTCCACCCAGATTTACCTGTCATTCTTCCTTTTATACTGTCAGCCATTTTAAACATTCAGCCAATCATCCAGCATTCTACTGCCCATTCACTCCCCCTTCCTCTTTCATTCTACTTACCATGTATCTCCTATACAAACAGCACTTACCCTATTTACACTAATACAGGAACATCACACAGAGCCCTCCTAATGAGAATATCAAGCAATTAAAAAAAAATAATTTACCCACAATCTCAAAGCTACACACTCTTTCCTGTCCCACACATTTTATAATTCCTTGAATTTACAGAGGCTTGTGAAGGTATTTCTGTCAATCTCTTGTTCTTTGGCCAATCACCTTATTATTTGGCCCATTAGGTTTCTGCACTGCTCAGCCAATCCTAATCCAAAATTATAGCTATGGCCAGGGCCAGCCCCAGGTATGTCGGGGCCCTTGGGCACCAGCCTGCCCCGCGCCCCGGCACTCCCCTTCTGCGATTCGTGGCAGGATTGGTACTGCAGATCACAGAGCGGGAGATCCCAAGCCGCCCCCATTTCCCCGCTCTGCTTACCTTTCTCTGTGCTGTTTTTTTGGCGATGTGCCTGCACGTGCAGGTTTGCCATCAATCAATATGGCGGCCAAGGTTTCCCTAAGGGGCTGAAGCCTCTGTTGCCATCTTGGTTGATGGCATGTATGCATGCTACATGCACGCATTGCTGCGATCAACCGAGATGGCAGCAGAAGCTTCAGCCCCTTAGGGAAACCTCAGCCGCCATCTTGATTGATGGCAAACCTGCACACACAGTGTGTGCAGCTGCAAAAAACAGCAGAGGGAAAGGTAAGTGCAGGGGAATGGTAGGGGGCTCTGAAGCTCCTGCCCTGCTATCCACGGCAGCAATCCTGCTGCGGATTGCAGAAGCAGAGCTCAGGGGCCGCCCTTTAGAACCGGCGCCGGCTATGGCAAAGATGTCCCTCCCAGGCCCGTCTGCTTGTCAGCTCCACAAGGAAGGCTCCCACTCCATCTGTTGTTATGAGGCTTTTCCAGCTCACCCAGTATAAGAAATTAGTCAGGACTACTTCAAGAACAGCCCTATGTGGCAACCTTAGCCTATATCAGAATCGCATGTTGGTTCTGAGCATGCTCAGAGCCATTTCCCTGAAAGCTAGATCTCCTCACTGATAACCAGAGAAGTAAGAGGGAGTGTTTTCAACTCTGAGGAGTTTTTTGGTTTAATTTAGGCTGCGATCCAATACACACTTACCTGGGAGTAAGTCCCATTGAACCCAACGTAGACAAGTATTGGATTTCAGGCTTAGTATTTTTGTGGCCTTGCTAGAGAGAGTGAGAGAGCATAATCTAACAATCCACAGTGAGTCTTTTTCTATAATAAATATTTTTTCTTAATAATTTTGCATTTATTTTTGTGAATTGGGGAACTGGGAGGAGAAATAGTGAATGGATTGTGTATGTGTTGCAACAAACTCTGTACTGACCATTTCCTTGCTACATTCATTCATTAAAAGCTGAGTGGAGCAAGGCATGTTGATCTAAGGCACTTGCAATTCCAGAGTATTTTCCAGAGTATTTCCCCAAGTGGTTTAACAGTCAGTCCCTTTTCCCAGAGACTCCAATCCCCCTCACAGAGCAACATATCCCAGAGGATTAGGGTCTCCTAACAATTCTCAGTACCTTTAGTAAACTACAGCTCCCATGATTCTTTGGGGGAAGCCATGATTGTTTAAAGTGGAATAAATTATAGTGTGAATGTGGTCATAGCTTGAGCAGGGCTTTTTCTGGATCTGGAAGCTGTTGTCCTTGCCAAAGTTCTCTCCTTCCCTCTGTCAGGAGAGCTTGTCCAGGAAGTAGCTTTTGGGTGGAAACTTGGCATAACCTATTGGCAGTGGTGAATGGTGGCTCTGATGTCAGTGGGGCAGTGAATCCATTCCGGGTTTTAATCCACACTTTCAAGGAGCTGTCCAAGGTGCTCAGCACTGCCTATTGGTATATTTTATACTCATAAGACCTTTAAATATGTTTTAAATGAACTCCTAATTGCTGAACAGTCAATGGCACATTGTAGTGCATTTATCAGGTATGAACAGCCATTGTGCTATTATTGTATTTAAGTCATCTCTTTTTCTGTGAACCACTTGGAGCACTCATGCATATATGGGAAAATGTGTTATGGAAATAAAGCGACTTCAACCTGAACCTACAAGGAAATGTTGTGGGTGGAATGCACCTGCTAGGTATTTCAGTCAGTCAGCCTTGCCATCTTCCAGGATATTCCATTTCATTTCTTCTCCCACCCAGTTTTCCATCCCCTTCCCAAATGTTAATCACCATTCTCTGGCTTCTGAGTATGCTCAGTCTTCTTTGGGCAATGTCAGCCATACCCCTGGCCCCAGTCCCAGGTGTCCTCAGAACCACAAATGGCATCTTGTTCTTGGAGAGCTCCATGTTGGGGACTTTACTCAAAGAGTTTGATTGCCCCCTTTTGTCACATGATGTTGCTTTGTTTGTTCGTTTGTCTGTTTACATACAGTATTTCCTCTCTGCCTGCCTTTTCTCCCCTCTTTCTGACTTGCCACTAGAGTTGACAACGCTAGACAAGTCTGTCCTATTGCTCTTTCTCTTTTGCCCTCCTTATTGCCTTCACTGAGCTACAGACAAATCCTCTTTTGTAGATCACCTCTTTTCCCTCTACCTCCGTCTTATTCCTGTTTTATCTTTTTCATCACCCTCCAAATCGTCCTGATTTCTTTGCCTCTTCTGTATTATTCCTCTGTCGCTCACACACCCCTCCTCCCCATTGGAACCTGGCTCAGGTGTTTATTTATATTATTTATTTATTTATTACATTTATACCCGCCTTTCTTTCACCATGAACCCAAGGCGGCATACATGTTCCCAGGCAGTCTCCCATCCAGGCACTGACCAAACGCAAACCTGCTTAGCTTGGCCACCCATATGCCAACCTTTTAAGAACTGATGGAAGCCTCAGAATCTCATGCATTTAAAGGTGTTGGAATAAAACAAATTCTTGTAAAGAGGATTCATGACCATTTTTCAATATATGAAATATTGCCATATCAGCAAGGAAAGGCAATTTAACAAGAGGGCCCTGTTGGATCAGTCTAAAAGGCCATCTAGTCCAATCACCTGAGTGGCTAACCAAATGCCTAAAGGAAGCCCACAAGCAGGACCTGAGCATAACATCACTCTTCCCGCTTGTGATTCCCAGCAGCTGGTATTCAAAGACATCACTGTCTCTGACAGTGGAGGGAGAAAATAGTTGTTGTGACTTATAGCCACTGATAATCTTATCCTCCATGAATTTGTCTAATCCTCTTTTCAAAAGCCATCCTCGTTGGTGGCCATCGCTGCCTCTTGTGGGAGTGAATTCCATAGTTTATCTATGTGCTGTGCAAAGAAGTCCTTCCTTTTGTCTGTCCTGAATCTTTCAACTTTCATCTTCATCAGATGGCCTTGAGTGGTGGTATTATAGCAGAGGGAGTGTCCACTTTCTCTACACCATGCATAATACAGCACTTTGACATCATCATACTTGGTACTAAGCTTTGAGTTTTCCTTCTGTGGCTCAGTAACTTAATCTTAAGGGTAAATACCTGCTCATTGTGCTTCAGTGTATTTGAGCTATTGTCTTAACAACCATTGTTTTGCTTTGCCATTTGTACACCATGTCTTATGAATATATACTTCCATCCTCAGACTCATTTCCTTATAATTTTGCTTAGAGAGTTGCATAATAAAGCCCTAATCTTCTCATACTTGGTGCTTATTGTTTTGACTACATTGCTCTCTTGCCTGCACTCCTCAAGTCCTTAGTTCTAAATCAGAAAGTGTCATTTTTTTAAAAGAACTGACTGTTCCTTTTTCCAGGTCATTGATCTGTGAGGATAACACGATCAGTTCTCTGGATGAGTTTCTTCCTCTCTTATTTTTTGCCTTGCCTTCATTGCTCTGTTTTCCTTTGCCTTTGCTTTCAAGAGGTAGAATGTCAAGAGTCTTCAATTGCAAATTAATGAATCCACACATTAATTTTGTGTGTGAGAGAGAGCAGGAAATAGCTTCCTGAGCCGTGTTCAGAACGGGGCTCTTGAATATTTTTGTTATGGCTTTTCCAGATGATTATTCCATCTATAATAGCTGATGGGTGGTTGAGTGCCTTTGAAATAGGAAATGGAAGAAGGTACAAGGGCCTTGTGAGATATACAGAAGTATATGCATTTGTAAACTAAAGTAAAAAAGAATCCCTCCACTGCTACCTTTTTTTTTAAAAGCCTGTCAGCTTCTGGGACCTATGGAATATTGAGGGCACACAGAGAAAAAAATATTAAAGTACGTAATCTCACTATGGCTGTACACCAGATTGGATCAAGTCCTGAGCCAAACTGGGCCCATTTGGATATTTTGGGGGCTCAGCTGAGTCAGGTTCTGATAGCCAGGGATTGCAACAAGTTGGATTCCATGACCCTGAGTGACCCAGGGCTGTTGGGGTGGGGCATCAGGCAGGAAGAAGGGGCAGCCATAGATCTGCCCGCATGCCTGATGAGCAGAGGCAGTAATCCTCTGGAGGTGTGGGTGCCCTGCAGGAAAGCCCTTTGCAAAACAGCAGTGTGCAGGATCACTCCCTCTGCTAGCGAGATGAGATAGTGATCCTGTGGGATGCTTTGTAAAACCCTTTGCAAAACAGTATTGCACAGGGTAAATTGACCCTGCTCTCAGTCCCTCTCCACCACATATGCTTCATTAAGGCTTTTTTACATGAGCCCTGTCCCCTGAACTTATTCAGGAGTGGCTGCAAGCCAGGGTGGATGGTTCCCGGGTTGACCCAGGGCAGATCGGCCTGATGCCTTCTCCCCTCTTGATTGGAGCTACAGGGTGGATAGGGGGGCTGTGCAGAGCCCTATCTTTTACCCAGTTTCCACGTGATTAGGCTTAGGCCCACACCATACATTTAAAGCACATCCAATGCAATGGCATCACTTGGGTTGGTGTCACCCGGTGCAGTAACTCATGGTGTCACCCCCATGGACCTCCTCCCATACCAGACCTAGGGTGCCTAGGGGCGGGGCGGCTTTGGGTGACACCCCCCTCTCATGGTGTCACCCTGGTGCGGTCTGCACTCCCTGCACCCGGCTAGTGACGCCGCTAAGTAAACCCATTGAAGTTTAACAGGCACAACTACCTGTAGGCCATTAATTTCAGTGGGCCTACTCCAAACAGGGCTTCACTGGAGACAACTCACAGGATTCAACTAAATCCTACTCACAGCAGACACTCTGAAGTTAATGCATCTAAGTTGGCCATGTCTACTAACTTCAATAGATCTACTCTGAATAGACCTAGCATGGTGTGTACGCTGCCCTCTCCAGCCATTCTTGCCAGTACCTTTCAAGCACCTTCCCACCCCTTGATGCCACCCCAATCCCAACATGGTGTAGCGGTTAGAGCGCCGGACTGGGACCTGGGCAACCAGGGTTTAAATCGCCACTGGCCCATTAAGCTCACTGGGTGACCTTGAGCCAGAGCGAGTCCAGCAGCACTTTCCGGCTGCACACCTCCAAGGCTCAGCCCAGGTACCTCTCCAAGAGGCGGCACAGCGCCTCCAGCTCTGCCTCGGCCAGCACCGCACTGCTGGGGAAGAGCAGCACCCACAGGCCGCTGTAGCCGCCCAGGGCTGGGGGCAGGGCTGGGAAGCAAGGCTCCAGTGGTGGGTTTAAGGCCGCCAGCTGCCAGTGGATGCCCTGCAAGGCCTGCGGGGAGTACAAGCTGGCCCAGCTCATCTGCTGCGAGTTGCCGCCACCACTGCTTGCTCCTCCTGCAAGGTCCGGTTGTGGCAGGTCGTCACCGCAAACTTGCTCTCAACGCTGTTCGCGCCCTTCTCTCATGGCTCTCATGCCTCCCTCATGTGTCAGCACGCTGTGCGTGCGCCGCACAAACAGGGCACCTGTCCGCCATCCGCCTGTCCCTCTTCCTGGTGCCTAGGGGCAGGGCAGCTCTGGGTGACACCCCCCTCTCATGGTGTCACCCTGGTGCAGTCCACACTCCCCGCACCCGGCTAGTGATGCCACTGATCCAATGTATATTTAAAACACATGACTCCCCCAAAGAATGATGGGGACTGTAAGGTGCTGAGAATTTGTAGCTCTGTGAGTGGAAAACCAGTCCCAGAAATCGGGCAGGGGAGAGAGTCGTGCTTAAAATGTACATTGGATGTACTTTAAATGTGTGGAACTGTCCTTAGTGTGAATAAGCAAACTGTCATGGCCCCGTCAGAGGACTCATCAGACGAGGATGACTCGGGAGTAACAGCAGCAGACCCAGAAGGAGAAATGGAGGAAACTCCTGAGAACCCAGCTCCTTCTCCCCCTCAGCTGCAGAGCACCCCACACACAGCTGAAGCCCTTCAGCCAGATGCAGCCAGTGAACAGGATACTCCCCCCTCACCTGCAGAACGTAGACAGCAGAAGGTCAGGCAGAAGAGGGGCAGGCCTGTCCACTTAAGGCCAAAACGCTGAGGGCTCACACCTGCTGACAAACCTGCTCCTTAAAAGTCAAATCTTGGGTTCAGCTTGTTGCTGACTACAACGTCAGGCGTGACCACTGTGTGTCTTCCTATCCCCTGAACCTTGACTTGGACTGATCTCTTGGCAAACTAGACCCGGACCTTCACTGATGTCTCTTCTGGATTTCTGGCTTGGCACGTAAGCTTTGAACGGCCTCTGCCCTTATCTTGCTTCCTCCTTGCTAGCCTGGCAGATTCATAGCCAAGCTGCCGGCTGAGGACTTACGGCCTGGCAATTACCAAGGAATCTCCAGCCCTGCCTGCACCCCCACCGACACTGCTGTCTCAGTGAAGAGCTGGCACAAACATGGACTGAAGATCACAGCTGTGGCACTCCTCTCCTGGCCCTATTGCTGCTGTACTACCTGGGGTAAAGCCATTGCTTGGCTTAGTGTTATGTCCAAACCTGGGCTTATGACTTGTCTCCCCCGGACAAATTATAACTTTGTGGCTCAGGACCCCAATATCTTCTGGAACACTTCTCCCAATGTGAACCTACCTGGACCCTTAGATCTTCTTCTGAGGCCCTTCTCTAGATCCCCTTTCTGAAGGAGTCTCAGAGGATGGTGACAAGGGAGAGGGCCTTTTCATTTGTGGTTCCCCATCTCTGGAATATGACAGCAGGAGGATGACAGATGGTGGTGGAAAGTTGTCCTCTTGAAATCCTCAAATAGGACTATAGGATTCATGTTCTAGGCTGGCTGGAGCTCTGAAGAGCAGCACCCCTATTACAGCCTCAGCAACATTTTGTTGTGGGTCTCCCCCCCCAACTAGTCAATATCCTATCTCCCAAGGTTTTGTGAGTCTGTCTGTGGATCACCAAAGGTTTGATAGTGGAGGTTGTCCTTCCAGTTCAGCCATAATACAGGCTACAAGAAAAGGAATCTTCCCACTGATCTACCCTTTGAGAAAGTGTGGGGTGAGCATTGTGGTGGCAGGAGAAAGAGGGGGGATCTTCTTTCATCCCCCTCTGTGCTCTGCTACTCCCCCATTGCAATATGTTGCAGATCCCTAAATGTTCTTTGTAATTTACATCCTTGCAAGTTGGGACAACTTTCTCCTGTGTTTGTATTCCCCCCGAGCTTAATACAAGTCCATAAGGTTGTAGACCCAGCCCTTCTGTTCAACGGCAGGGCTAATCCCCACACATTATGACCTCACCAACCTGGCAAATTCACTATTTACATTTCCCATTATGGTGAATCTCGGTTGTAGACAACTAAGCTAGAAAGCTGCCTCATACCAAGTCATATCATTGGAACAGTTGGCTTAGTACAGTCTTCATTTGATTGGCAGCCCTACCTGAAAATATTAGGGATTGAACCTAGGACCTTCTCCATGTAATCATGTGATCTACCATTGAATACAGTTTCTCCCCAGACTTTGTTTCCCAAAGATGTGGCATTCTTCACCTGGTTGCATGGGCTTGTCTGGGAAGTGAACTCAGGATCTGTTACATTCAAAGGCAGAATCATGATCCTAGACCAGGAGTCACCAACCTTTTTGAGCCCATGGGCACATTTGGATTTTTAAGCGAGTTCAATTGGTGCCACCCCCTCTCGTCACTTCTCACTCCCTTCTCCAGATCAGCTCCCTTACCCAAGAGACAGAAAGAGGGAAAGCACACACAAAGAGCTTATCCAAGGGATCTATGTACAGTCAGATCCAGTAGAATTAATCTGGGCTGTGAAAAGCACAAAGAGGAAATGGGAAAGAGTGTCACTCTTCCAACTTCCTCCTTCAACTGTATGTACTTTTCAAGGGAGAAAAAGATAACCACCCTCACCACCCTGGGGTGGGCGGTTCAGAGGCTTCATGGGCATCAGGGGAAGATCTCAAGGGCACCATGTCACAAACCAACAAGCTGTCATCTCCCCTGTCTGCAAAGAGTAACTTGCACACAGTTTTTTAGGGCATCAGAACTCATTGAGGCAGTGAGTGATAAAACAGAGGTGGCAAGGGATCTCTAGCTGATGCCTGCCAACGTGAAAATTAGCATCCCAGGATGCACTTCAAGGCCTTTATTGAAATCTCCCACCTTGATGTGGCAATGTTAGTATAAACAGTATTTCAAGAACTTGGAGGCTTGACAGTTCCATAACATCCTTAACACAGTCCTTGTCACCTGCTACAAGTAAGAACTAAGGATGCTTCCACATGGCTGCTCTTCCCTCAGTGCTGGTGCAAGTTTTTGCAATGGAGCTCCAATCTCTATTCTGATCATTGCTAGACCATATGATACCTGCAACTACAAATGATGAGAGGTATAGCAATGAATCTGCAGTAGTGGTAGAACCAAACCACAGTGACAGCAGTTACCTCTTCACTGAAGCACTTCCTGATGTGGTGCTACCATCAGAGCAGTGTCTGAAAGTGCCCTTAGTTTAAACTGGTTATACCAGTGAAAACATAGCAGCTAAATGCCTTTTATGAATTTAATTAATATAACAGAGGCAAAAGCTAAGAAAATTTCTGAGAAGGATTTAAAAAAAAAAATTTACATTGTTATAGTCCAAAGGCACATGAGGCCGCCACTTTGCTAAAGCTAAGCAGGTCTGGGTCTGGTCAATGCCGAATGGGTGACCACCTGGGAACCACATGTGTGCCACCTTGGGTTCCTTGATGGAGGAAAGAAGGAATATAAATGAATACCTTGATGTTCCCTTCTAATGCTTAGCATATTGATTGGCAATCCAAAGGCACACATACAGTGGAAGCTCATTATAACACAGGGACTGGGGGACAAAGAATGCACCCGTGTTATAGGAGTTCCGCGTTATAATGAAAGCTGCTTATTGCATACAGTGTTTTGCAGAGCTTGGAAGTAACTCGTTATTTTTAACGAGTTACTTGTAACTAGTTACAATTTTAAATAACGAGTGGGTAATTCCATTACATTTGGCAAGTAAAGGAACGACTAGTAATTTCCCTACTTTTCAGCTGCAACTTTAACGTTTCCACATTAGGTTGGACGTTACTTGGGGGTGGGAACAAGGGGAAGTCAGCTCCTGGCTGTGATTGGTTAACACAAGACATGTGCCTCACACTGATTGGACCTCTGCGCAGACTCTCTCTTCCCTCGTGATCTGTGTTAGGAGGCACGAGGGAAGAGGTGAATAGGCAGGGCCTGCTACCGTCTGACTCTGAGAGGACAAAATGGACGCCGGAGGAAAAAGCCAGGACAACGGAGGAAGGCAGCAGCAGAATGGCAAAGAGGTGTGGAGGTGAGTGACGATGATTTATGTGTGTGTGTGTGTGTGTGTGCCCCGGTGTGTGTGTTTTCAGCTGGAGTCTCTGGTTTTGGGGGGGCTCTGGCTGTCTGGCTATCACCCCTTACTCTCCGGACTCTACGCTTCAATTAAAAAAAAAAGTAAGTTTCTAAGTGGTCTAATTCCCGAGATATACACCAAAACGTAAAACCCCCCTGCACAACTTTTTTTTAAACAGATCCATGCTCTAGCTACAACTCCCATCAGCCCAATCCAGTGGCCATGCTGGCTGGGGCTGATGGGAGTTGTAGTTTAAAAAAGTAACTTTTCAAAGCTCTGGCTGTAACCCCGCCCTTTCATGATCGTAGCCAATGACGCCAGAGTTGTGACATGCCTAGGCATGCCTAGGCTGAACGTCAGAATATGGTGGCTTTGAGTTTTTTGCAGTTTGCATAAGTAATATGGCTTAATTTTTTTCCCTCTTCTGTCCAAGAGTCAGACCCTGGGCTATGAAATATGAAAGTATTTAATCCAATATCTGCTTTTCTGGGAGTAAAGCCATTTCTGGGAGTAAAGCATGTACCTGGAGTAAACCCAATTGAACTCCATTAGGACTTGCTTTTGAGTAGACATGGTTAGGATTGTGCTGTAAATTAATGGGACTTGTGAGTAAACATAGTGCAGACTTGTGTTTGTGTTGTAAATCTCTCTCCGTCCAACCCTATTTTTAAAGAAATTAGGCAGGGTTTATCACAGTTTTTATTATGTAGGAAACTAATACCGTATATTCCGGCGTATAAGACGACTGGGCGTATAAGACGACCCCCAACTTTTCCAGTTAAAATATAGAGTTTGGGATATACTCGCCGTATAAACTATATAAGTCTTATATAAGGTAGTTTACTATGCTCCTAAATCCAGGGATTATCACGTGGCCCAGAACATCGCCCCACTGAGGAGGGGAGATTTCGATTGATCTTCTCAGCGCCCCCCTCCCCAAGTCTTTTCCCTCCAGATTCTGGCTGGAAACCCCACTTGGGACTTCCCCGTCCCCTTCTCTCCAACCTGCCTCACCTCTCTCTCTCTCTTTCTGTCCCTTCACCCAAGTGGACAAGCGTGGCTGGGGGCTCACCAGGTCCTCCTGGGCGCGGAGGAGAAAGGCCAGCTTCCCTGCGCGGATGGGGTGGGCTGGACAGAGGCGGAGGTGAAACTTTGCCTCCTATTTCAGGCTGCTCCGGGTTGAAGGAGGAACCTCGCAGTAAGATGGCTTTGCTCCCTCCACGCATCAGCCTCCAAGGATCGTGCAGAAGGCAAGACGGCGAGGAGATCATGCGCTGGAGGACCCAGACGCTCCTTCCCAGATTTCCTGCCTTTCTAGGAATCAATCCCTATGATTTAACCCTTAGAAAGCCAGGCAGGAATCCAAGGCGGCCGCGCTTGCTGTTTTAAAAGGTTGTTGTTATTACTGGGGAACTCCCTTGGGGGGGGGATTCTTCCTGACCCGGGTCACTAATTTTTCCTGTTTTTCGTCTAACGGCCATCAGAGAGACCGCGGCTGCGGTTCTCTCTATTCCCAGCGGGAGCTTGCGGCTGCAGCTCCCGCCGTTACCCCCCGTTTGCCCAAGTTCTCCCCGGGAGCCTTTTGTGGCTTCTCCCTCCTGTATCTGGCCGTTTCGAGTCAATTCGTCTCAGGCTCTGCCGAGGCTTCCCTCCTCATGGCAGTAACGCCGGTGCGAGTCAATTTCATCTCAGGCTCTGCCGAGGCTTCCCTCCTCAGGGCAGTAACTTCTTGAGCCTCGCTGCGTTGCCTTCCTCGCCGTGACGGTCTCTCTGGACGGCGGCTGCGACTGCTTCCACTCCCGCTGCAGCTTTTTTTTTTACTTAATTTTCCCGCTCTTTTTCAGCACCCGGCGTATAAGACGACCCCCGACTTTGGAGAAGATTTTCCGGGGTTAAAAAGTCGTCTTATATACGGAATATACGGTACCCATTTTTTTAAAAAACGAATGAAGTTTATTTATTTATTTATTTTTATTATTTGATTTATATCCCACCCTTCCTCCCAGTAGGAGCCCAGGGCAGCAAACAAAAGCACTAAAAACACTTTAAAAATCATAAAAACAGACTTTAAAATATATTAAAACAAAACATCTTTAAAAACATTTTTAAAAGCTTTAAAAACATTTTTTTAAGAAAAAGTTTAAAAACATATTAAAAAGCAATTTCAACACAGACGCAGACTGGGATAAGGTCTCAACTTAAAGGACTTGTTAAAAGAACAAGTTCCTTATCACTTGAGGGTGCAGTTTTCCCTGGTTGAGTAAGCCCCATTGAATACATTGGGACTTGCTTCTGAGTAAACAAACATAGGATTGCACTATAAATATCTTTACAGTTTATATAAATAAACATATTTGATAGTCATGCTTATATAAATATTTTCATAGAATCATAGAATAGTAGAGTTGGAAGGGGCCTATAAGGCCATCAAGTCCAACCCCCTGCTCAATGCAGGAATCCAAATCAAAGCATTCCCAACAGATGGCTGTCCAGCTGCCTCTTGAATGCCTCCAGTGTCGGAGATCCCACTACCTCTCTAGTAATTAGTTCCATTGTTGTATGGCTCTAACAGTTAGGAAGCTTTTCCTGATGTCCAGTTGAAATCTGGCTTCTTGCAACTTGAGCCCATTATTCCATGTCCTGCACTCTGGGATCATCAAGAAGAAATCCCGGCCCTCCTCTGTGTGGCAACCTTTCAAGTACTTGAAGAGTGCTATCATATCTCCCCTCAGTCTTTTCTTCTCCAGGTTAAATATGCCCAGTTCCTTCAGTCTCTCCTCATAGGGCGTTGTTTCCAGTCCCCTGATCATCCTTGTTGCCCTCTTTTGAACCTGTTCCAGTTTGTCTGCATCCTTCTTGAAGTGCAGAGACCAGAACTGGACACAGCACTCAAGATGAGGCCTAACCAGTGCTGAATAGAGGGGAACTAATACTTCACATGATTTGGAAACTATACTTCTGTTAATGCAGCCTGATACAGCATTTGCCTTTTTTGCAGCCACATCACACTGTTGGCTCATATTCAGCTTGTGATCAACAACAATTCCAAGATCCTTCTCACATGTCGTACTGCTGAGCCAAGTATCCCCCATCTTATAACTGTGCATTTGGTTTCTTTTTCCTAAGTGTAGAACTTTGCATTTATCCCTGTTGAATTTCATTCTGTTGTTTTCAGCCCAATGCTCCAGCCTATCAAGGTCCCTTTGAATTTTCTTTCTGTCTTCCACGGTATTAGCTATGCCCCCCAATTTTGTATCATCTGCAAATTTGATAAGCATGCTCTGTACCTCCTCATCCAAGTCGTTAATAAAAATGTTGAAGAGCACTGGGCCCAGGACCAAGCCCTGTGGTACCCCACTCATTACTTCCACCCAGTTTTGTCATGCTGTGTCCCTATAAGTATCCAATTGCATACTATGGTTGTACAATACTTCCTTTACATTTTAAGTATGCCTTGGGGTAGTCATGGTTCTCCATTGTTTTCATCCTGAGGGGCAGATAGGCTGAGAGATGGTGAGTAGCCCATGGTCACCCACTACACTTTATAGCTTATTTCCATTTTGAAAAATTAATTAAAACAATTTACATGCAGGCAAAATTTATTAAGCGGATTCACACAATATGTGTAAAGCACATCCAACTCGCATTTAAAGTGCTTGACTTCCCCTAAAGAATTCTGGGAAGTGTCATTTCCCCCTCACAGTTATAGTTCTCACCACTCTTAACAAACTGCAGTTCCCATGATTCTGTGGTGGGATTCATGTGCTTCAAATGGGTGTTGAATGTGCTTTAAAGGAATGGTGTGGATCTGCCCTAGGTATGATGTTCATTCAAGAGTGAATTGAAAAGAACAATTTTAAAAGATACTTCTTACTCTTACTCATTTTTCAGACCTCTTTCTGAAGTAAAGGGTCAAATCTGTAAAAACATTTGGAGCAGCCACATTAAAAGATAAGGGCAGGGTATTCCAGGCAGGGGGTTGCCAACCCTGCTTGGATATGGATGTCTTTGCAGAAGAACCCTAGTCAAGGTTTACCAACAGCACAGTCCAAACTATATCTACTTAGAAGTCAGTCCTGTTGAGTTCTATGGGGCTTAATCCCTTAGTAAGTGTGTTTAGAATTGCAGCCTTCAGGAGCCTCCATCTTTACTCCCCAAAGCTCCCATCTAACATCTCCACAACACTAGGCTCCTTTGTCTCTGCTGTGGCCTTCTGGTGACTGCCCTAGCCTGAAGGCACTTAACCCTTCTTGCTGAAAGCAAGTAGGCTAGATTAAATGTTCCCTACCCAGGCTCATATATATAAAAGATAAAAGATAAACGGCATTTTGTCAAAAGTATTTTTGTCTACATTTTATACCTCATCCTTGGTTTTCCAAGCTTGGCATGGAATGCTTCTCATACAGAATTAATTTGAAATGCTGCATATTTATTATCATAATCATCATATTCAAAATAAAAAATATATGTACTGCCTTCAAGTTGATTCCAACTTATGGTGTCCCTATGAATAGGGCTTTCATGAGGCTGAGAGGCAGTGACTGGCCCAAGGTCACTCAGTGAGCTTCATGGCTATGTGGGGATTTGAACCCTAGTCTCATTTTGTTCTCACAACAACCCTGTGAGATAGTAGGTTAGACTGGCCCAGGCAGGGTTATTTAGTGAGCAAAAATGATGCAAATAGGATCTCTTTTAATTGTGCTATCGACCTGCTTACTTCCACTCTGACTGGGGGATCTTGCAGCATGGGGAAGAGATGGGGGCACATCACAGCTGAAGGTCACCCATATAGGAGCATTATCTCTTGTTTATTACAGAGACGCCTATTGCAGGTTTTGCTGCTGAGAGCAGCAGTCAGTTAGTGCGGCCACTTGAGTCACAGCTTGTTGATCCTGAGGAGGCAAAACTAGAAAGTGAGGTTCAGAAAGGAGGCCCTGTGCACGAGGAGGAGGAGGGCATGAAGCAGTGCCAGTTGCCCACAGCCACATCTGCAGAACAGCAAGTACCATGGTTTGGCTTTGAGAAAGCTTGTACATTTGTGAGCCAGAGTGGGGAAAATGTTGTTGTACGATGCAATTACTGCCTTCCAAGGATCAAAAATCTGAGATCAGCTGTTTCCTCCTCATCCAATGTGAAGAAACATTTTGAGGTAAGCCTTTGTCATGCTGGTCCTCAAAGAGTGTCCATTGTCTATTTATGTTTAAATTGTGAAGTTCCTCTTCCATTTTTTCTTGGATTCATGCTTTGTTCTTCTTCCTCAGAGGGCACACCCTGAGAAGCTGAGAGCAATTGAAGAAGCAATAAAGGCAAGGAGACGTGGCCTTCCTGAACCAATGCATGACACCCCTCCTCCCAAAATGCTGAAGCAGCAGCAGACAACCCTTGAGAGGTGGGGATCTGGCAGGGAGCCTGTCACCCAGAGCAATCTCGACAGGAGAATCATTGATTTCATTGTAGAGGAGACATTACCACTTCAGACTGTGGACAAACCATCATTCATTAATCTGGTTTGCATTGGACTCCCCAAAGATCTCACCATCATATGTGCCAAGACTCTGAGAGACAGAATTGAGAAGAGAGCATGCCACATGAGAGAAACTCTTGCAAACCGAATGGGTGCTGTGGCATATATAGCAACCACTGCAGATTGTTGGACCAATGGCAAGAAGAGTTACTTTGGGGTAACAGCCCACTGGATCAACCCAACTACCCTGAAACGTGAGGTCGGGGCTTCAAGCGTCTTGGCTTGTAAGGGTCTGAAGGGGCGCCATACATACGATGTCCTTTCAAAAGCACTGCATGATGTACATGTGCAGTACAGGATCCACAACAAAGTTATGTGCACTACTACAGACAATGGCTCCAACTTTGTGAAAGCGTTCAGAGTTTTCATGGCCAAAGAACCAGTGGAAGCTGCAGGCACCAGTGACGATGATGGTGATAACCAGGAGGAGGAGGAGGCTGAGGTGGAGTTTGTGCCTATCTGTGAGATCCTGGACACAGGACCTGAGGCAGAGGAAGAAGCTGCAGACTCAGGAGAGGATTTTGTTTTACCACCACACCAGAGATGTGCTAGCCACACCCTCAACCTTGTGGCAACACAAGACATAGAGGCCATGCTTTCTGACTCCTCCAAAAGTAGTCTTCTTGGTCCTTTCAAGAAACAGTTTCGTTCCTTGATGGGAAAGTGCAGCAAGTTGTGGTCCAAGTAGAAACAGTCAGTCCAGATTGCTGAGTATATCCATGCGCAATGTGGTGTGTATCTGAAGGTACCGAATAAGCAGAGCTTGCAAAAGTTACTTTTTTGAACTACAACTCCCATCAGCCCCAGCCAGCATGGCCACTGGATTGGGCTGATGGGAGTTGTAGTTCAAAAAAGTAACTTTTCCAAGCTCTGCGAATAAGACCAGGTGGAATTCCACCTTTGATGCGTTGAAGCAACTACATGAGCTCCTGTCAACTGTGCCACTAAAAATGCATGCCATAATGGACCGCTGCTCCTTGTCCAGGATCACAGCTGCTGAGATTGAAGTGGTACAGGAATACACAGAGATTATGGAGCCACTAGCCCAGTCCCTAGATATCCTGCAACGAGAGAACGGCATGTTCATGGGGTATTTGCTACCAACGCTCTGCAATCTGGACCGCAAGTTAGAAGGACTGGAAAACAAACCTGAGAGGTACACATACTGTTTTCAGCTGCTGAGAGGTGTGCGCGAAGCCCTAAGAAAGTGGTTTGCAGCTATCTGGGAGGACAAGAGGCTTCTTCTGGCAGCCTGCCTACACCCTCGCTTCAAACTAGATTGGCTGGAATCGTGTCAGGCCACCACCCATACCAACAAGTAAGAACATTAGGGAAGCCCTTTGGGTGGATTACTCAAGGGAAATGTTGTCTCAAGGGAGGCATCAGAGGGCTTAAGGTGGTAGGCAGGGGCTGGGCCTTTTCTTCCTGGGGCTCCTCATCACAACCTTGGGTTGCTGCAGGTAATCCTTAAGGGTCTGCTGTGCTGCCCCATGAGTGTGGTGACTTGGTCACCTTCCTACCTTCCATGTCATCATCCACAGGCTCAGGCTGGACCCTGAACCAGGGGACATGACAAGCATCAGGAAATGAAGAGCAGATGATGGTTTCCTAACTTATATGTGTTAACATATCCTCTCTCTTTCTTAGATACACAATGGAAGCCTTGCTGAAAGCTGAAATAAAGATGGGTGTACTTAATGAGGACAGTGATCAGTCTTCAGATAAAGACCAGGAAGGAGATGACTTAGAAGATGACTTCTTTAACTTTCTGCCCCAGGGCAAGAAGTCAGCAGTGGACACTGCGGAGGAGGAACTGGTGAGGTACCTGAGGTCTCCCAGCAGGGAAGTGTCATCACTCCATGGCTTTCCACGTGTGCTGCGGTGTTTTTTGCAGCACAACACAGGCATGCCTTCAAGCGCCGCAGTAGAATGCCTGTTCAGTACTGGTGGCAACGTAATGACTGTAAAAAGACATTCCTTGTCTGACATGCTCTTTGAGCATCTTGTTCTTTTGAGACATAACAGAAACATATTATAAAAGCATTTCAAGTGTAAAATTTGATTTCAAGAGTTGGGGTATCTTCATTGCTTGGGGGGATGTGAGATTCTGTTATGCCATTATGTTAATCTTATGGATAAAATTTTTTATTCTACTACCCCGTGTGTGTGTGTGTTTATTTTTAATATTGTTTTAGGCTTCTTAGATGTGCAGCAGCCAAGGCCAGCACCTTGTAGGAGTTTTTTTAAAAAAGTAACTGAAATGTAATTGTAGTGATTACTTTTGAGAAAAAGTAATCAGTTACTTTCAGAGCAATTGTAATTGTAACGGTAATTACTACTTTTTTGGGCCAAGTAATTGTAACTGTAATTTATTACTTTTTAAAAGTAATCTTCCAAGCTCTGCTATCAATATAAGGTTATGAAGATCTGAAAGAAACTAGTATTTATCTTCATTTTCTATTTATGTTTTCTCATCTACTTCTGTTTTAGAAACTACCTAGCTCCTTTATTAAATCCCATTTGTTCACCTGCACAAAAACTTATTTCACACTGCACAAACTTTTTATACTGCACGAAATGTGTCTAGCTGCCCATTGGAATAAATCCTGGGCCCATCCCTAGGTAGGGCCGAAACATCATTTATTTCAGCCTAGTATAATATGACCCTTCTCTCTCCCCATGAACTCTGGTCTGTTCTGAAACATTAGAATTGAACTGGTATCCTTTGGGGTTTTTTTAACTTTCCTTGTGTTTCTTTTTTTAAAAAAATGTTATTAATTTTATTACTATTTTCATTATTTTGTTTTATTACCCTTCACCCTACGGTCCCAGAGCGGGTAACAATAAGTTAAAATTGTGTTTAAAATTGTGTTTTTAAATTGCTTTTTAAAAATGTGTTTTTAAATTTGTATATTTGTTTTTAATATTTTTAATTGTTGTAAACTGCCCAGAGAGCTTTGGCTATGGGGCAGTATACAAATGCAATCAATCAGTCAGTCAGTCAGTCAATCAATCAATAAATGCAACATTAAAAACAGTTTAAAAGAGATTACCATCACAAGAATAGGATGGGTCCTAAAAATATACACCTCAAGTGTCAAAGGTCAGGGTAAGGAGGTGCATCTTCAACATACATTGAAAAGTATACAGTGAAGGTGCCAGATGCAGCTCTGTGGGGAAGGAATCCCACACAACTTAGGAGCTGCCACAGAATGCCCACTCTTGGGCTGCCACCCCCTGAACTTATGAGGGCAGTGAAACTACCAAGAGAGCCCCCTCTGCTAATTTTAACATCCGAGAGGGTCTGTAAGGAAGGAGGAGTTCTTTCAGAACAATGAAGATGAATATCAATATGTCATACTTTTATGTCTTTTCTGTTTGTAATTAACAGTTTGCCTTCATGACAGAAGTGCAATTTTTCCTTCTTTGTTTTCATGTGTCATGGCCCCATAGAGAACCTTTGGCAGGATTGGGAGAATGGAGAGTGCGTTACAGATGTTGTGGAGGGGGCCAGGAAAAACACAGGAGAAATGATTCCAGAAACCTTGAAAACTCCATGTCTAGTGAGTTAATTTATATCAGTAAACACCATTCGCCTATGATGGAGAAAAAGGAATCCTCACTGGCATCCAGCCCAGATCTAGCTTTTGAACAGACTCTAATGAACACACTGGATTTTTCCAGAGAGATGAGAGTAAGAGTAGTTTGTCAGAGCTGGAGACAACAATTGCTTTAAGGTCATGTAGAATAGAGAAAAGGAGGCTTCAGCTAAAGGAACCAGTGTCTTTCTCCAGAAGGAGCTCCTGCCTGGCAGCAAAGACTAGAAAGTGCTAGAGTTATCTTGGGCAAGTATAGCGCCCACCCACCTCTCTTTTATTTAGAGTGTATGGGCATGATAAGGTCATTGCGACAACTCTCAGTTGCTGCTTCCATATCTAGTTTGCACCTGTTCTGTATCCTGATGTGCTTTGTATGTTTTGATGTTGCATTCTTTTACTGACTACTGGAATAAAGCTCCATGCAAAACTAAGTCTTCTAGTCCTGAGTCTGCTTCTCTGGTCAGGAGCCAGGGCATTGTGTTGCGCTATAACAACAGTATAACAAAAATGCATTGCATTTCCTTTTGTTCTGTAGCAAAAGCAGTTGAATGTATTGTGTGAATCTTATCTGAGAAAACAAATTAAAAGAAAAAAAACAAGTAGGCACTGGTGAGATGGGCCCCACCCAACTATCAAACTTGGCCATAGGGGATGGGGTGGGGGATCACTGGCTGGATCCAGTTTTCCATCCATTCTAGAGTTTAACCAACCAACTTTTGTTTCAATTAAATGAGTGGTCAGGGAGCAACTTAAGAATGAGCAACATATGAGGTAGACAAAATATCAGGGCGGTGCACAGTGATATAAAAACATTAGTTGCATCGGTTTCACTTTTAAGGCAGTTAATGATAAATGTGATCCTTGAGTCCAAGAGATCTTTCATAAACTGTACTCCTGGAAAGCAGCAGACTAGGTGTTTGAATTGGCAGAGAGGTGAAGCTACCACCCCAGGATAAAAAACACTGAACTATAAGCCCAGAGCTTGGAAGTAATTCATTAGGAAAAACAAATTACTTGTAATGTATTACTTTATTACTTTTTTGAGGAATGAGTGGGTAATTTCTTTACATTTTGATTGTAATAGAATGAGTAGTAATTTTGTTACTGTTGAAGTGTAATTGTAATATTTCCAGCATTACTTTTGGGTGATACGGGTGGGGAGAGCAGGGAAAGTCCTGTGTTCCTCTGGGTTGTGGATGAAAATCATGTGCCTCAAACTTGGCTTCTGCACAGCATCACTCTTCCCTTGTGGTCTGTGGGTATTTAGGAGGCAATGAGAGAGAAGGTAGAGAGTGAGATGAGGGTGGAGAGAAAAGATGTTAAAAAATGGACAGTGGTGGAAAAGAGTGGAGTGGATGGAGAAAGGACTCAGAGGACAAGGACATGGATGTAGGAGAAGGAGGCAGCAGCAGCAGAATAGAGATGAAGAACTGTGGAAGTGAGATATGTGTGTGTGTGTGTGCAGCCTTTGCCACCCTCCCTGACTACTTTGCTGCATTTGTAGTGTCTTAACTTTTTTGCACCCCAGGGCAAAATGTTTGCTTGGGCAGGTGTGCCTTAGTTAGTGGCAGGGCAGGGTCTGGGAGATGGTTGAATGAGAAAGACTATGCTTGCTTGCTGGCTCTGTGTGTGTGTGTGTGTGTTTTGCACTTGGTTTGACACACCAGGTTCTGAGCAGTGGCTTCTGTCTCCCTTACCAGCGGAGAGATCACTGCTATAAAATTTTGTTTTCCTACCAGCTGTGTGCACGTGTGTGCTTATTTTTAATGTTGTTTTAGGCTACTTAGGTGTGCAGCAGCCAAGGCCAGTACCTTATAGGCATTCTAGTTTTTTTTAAAAAATAACTCAATTGTAGTGATTGCTTTTGAAAAATGGTAAAGTAATCAATTCCTTTCAGAACCATTGTAATTGTAATAGTAATTATACAGCCATGAGAGTGGTTGTATACTATAGCCAGTGTGGATTTTTCACATTCCGCAATGTTAAATTGAAAATACCCCCCATGCCATTCTGATGCTTCCTATAAGCTCATTTTAAAATCTTACAAAACTCAGAAATGCTTGCTTAATAACCCTGTAAATTTTCATGGCGATACACAAAACAGTCAGAGAGAATAGAGAGTTCGAAGTCTAAAAAGAGAGAGAAAAACCCCAGAGCCCTTTTGGACTTTTTTCTCTGAGAGTTCTCATAATCTGTTGAAATTCATTAAAAATCAGCCATATTCACAGAGTATCTGTAATCCTAATAGTGACCTTGCCCCATACTCTGACCTTCATCTTCTGCAGTTTAAAAGTTAAAAAAAAATGCCTGGCTGATTTTTCGTTAATTTAAGAAATTTTGGCTGGCAGCCTATGATAACGCAGGGCATGCTCAGTAAGAACCAACTCACAGTGTTCTAAAAGCCTCACAGCTGCTGGGCTTGCCTAATCAGGGGGCCACACCCTCACCAGACTTTCATTTCATGTGAGACATGCCTTCCCCCTGAGAATTCTGGGAAGTGTAGTTTGTGAAGGGTACTGAGATGAGACTTCTGTTCCCCTGACAGAGGCCCAGTGGCCAGAGAGGTTTAGCAGTCAGCCAGTCTGACTGAAGCTTTGTGAGGGGAACAGGGTGTCTCCAAGCAACTGTCACCACCCTTCACTAACTATACTTCCCAGGGTTCTTTGGGAGAAGCCATGACTGCCTAAAGTGAAATAAAGGCCTGGTGTGGATGTGGCCGGGGACAGCTTTGGTTTACATTTGGGTGAGAGACTACATGTGCCTTCTGTAGAATAAAAAGGTGGGGGAAACACTGAAAAATGATACAGTGTTTTCTTTTTGGAAAGGAAAGGGGCTTCCCCTCTGCCCAGAGCCTGACCACCCAATCTCCTCCCCTCCCCTCCTCCTCCCCTCCCTGCCCCTCCCCCAGGTCAGTGTTGGACTATGACCTGGGAGGCCAGGATTTGAATCTCCACACAGCCATGAAGGTCACTGGGTGACCTTGGGCCAGTCACTGCCTCTCAGCCTCAGAGGAAGGCAATGGTAAACCCCTTCTGAATACTGTTTACCATGAAAACCCTGTTCATAGGGTCGCCATAAGTTGGGATTGACTTGAAGGCAGTCCATTTCCATTTTCTAATATGATTGCACAGAAATCCCATTGAACTCAAAAAGTATGCAAATGATCAAACCCACCCTCTCTTCACCTCCCTCCCATACCCTCCCTCTTGCCCCTTGCCTCTCCCTTCCTTTGCCCCTCCTTCTCCATCCCCGTCCTCTTCAATCCCCTTCTTCCCCTTCCCCTCCCCCTTCCTCCTCCCCATGGTCAGTTTTACCTATCTTAAGCATGATTGCACGGGAGTAAATACTATTGAACTCTATAAGCATGCAAATGATCAAACCTGCCCTCCCCCTCCCTTTGCCCCTTCCAATCCTCTCCTTCCCCTTCCCCTTCCCCCCTCCTCCCCATGGTTAGTTTTACCTATCCTAACCATGATTGCATAGGAGTAAATTCCATTGAACTCAATAAGCATGCAAATGATCAGACCTGCCTTTTCCCTCCTCCCCTTCTTCTCTCCCTTCCTCCTCCCCTCCCTTCTTCCTCCTTCCCTGCCCACTCTAGCCCTCCCTCCTTCCTCCCTGGTCAGTTTTACCTATCCTAAGCATGATTGCACAGGAGTAAATCCCACTGAACTCAATAAACATGCAAATTATCAAACCTGTCCTCCTCCTCCCCCTCCTCCCTGCTCCCATCCCCCTTCTCCCCTCTGCCCTTCCTCTCCTCCCTCCTCCTCCTCCTCCTCTGCTCCTCATCCCTTGTGGTCAGTTTCACTTATCTTAAGCTTGATTGCTGGGGAGTAAATCCCACTGAACTCAATAAGCATGCAAATGATAAATCCATTCTCAGCAAACTTGGACAGGATCCCATTTCTTACCTCCCAGATTAAAAAGCAGAGAAATTCACTAATAGGCAAAAAACCTTGCGGTTTAAGAACGTACCTATAGCCCACAGATATTTCTATCCAACTTTAAAAAGCAGAGAAATTGGGCAGCTATAGTGAATGCACCAGGGGAGCAGGAGACCTGACCTCCTCTCTGAGATATTGTACTGCCCTACAAATTTGTCAAAATGCAAACACAATTTGGGTTTTATTTATTATTTATTAATAGCATTTGCTAGCCGCTTTCCCCCCCAAAATAGGACTCAAAGCGACGTACAAAAAGGAAAACAAAAACACACTGCATATGAAATAGCTTGGTTGGCCTTTTGCAGTCCAATCCACTTCCTGTGTAGCTTGGAAGAATTTGGTAACATGTGCCTCTGAGCATATGGTGAGTGGTGGCAACACCTACCATCTCCAAAGATGGAGAATTATAAATTTGTGTGTTTGTTAGTGTTCTTCTTACCTTGCTGCTTTCCTGTGTTACTAATATCTAGAAGATTTTATTTCCCTCATTATTCATCCTAGAAACCTGTGTCAAATTTATTTTTATTAATTTCAAAGCCTTTTTATTGGTCAATGTCATATGATGGTGAAGACAGCCTTTTGTGTATCAAATTGGAGGTTATGTTATTTTTTATTTTGGGTGCATTAACAGTTGAATCTGAAACTGCAGTTTAATGTTAAAATCAGACTGATGTTGCTACTTCAGCAATGACTCTAGCTGTTGGAAAGAAGAGGATGCATGTTTTCAGCCTGCTATATTTAAACCACTTCATTTAAGGCAAGGTGGGCATGGTGAATTAAAAACATAGAGCACACCTAGAATTTTGCTAGAATATATTTCACCTCCCACTGTTTGATCTTGTGCAAACTGAGACACTCCTCATTGGAAACTATTCTGCAGAACAGTCAGTGCCATTATTCCACAATTGTTTTTGGAACTATTTTTTAGTGTTGCAAAGTGTTGCTGTACTTCACATATTCACAGAAACAGAAGCAAAAGAGAATGTTTTACTATAAGAAATTTTACTAAAATTGCAAAGTAAATCACACATAAAGTGACCATCTGAACTATATCAACTGTGTTAATAATGTTGCTTCCTCTTTGCTAAAACAAGATCAGCACAGCACATATCTTCTTTCTATTATTTGGGCTGATTGCAGGGGTTGCCACCACTCACCATATGCTCAGAGGCACATGTTACTAAATTCTTCCAAGCTACACAGCAAGTGGATTGGACTGTGAAAGACCAACCCAAACTGTGTTTGCATTTTGACAAATTTGTAGGGCATTACAGTATCTCAGAGAGGAGGCCAGGTCTCCTGCTCCCCTGGTGCATTCATTATAGCTGCCCAATTTTCCTGCTTTTAAAAGTTGGATAGAAATATCTGTGGGCTATAGGTATGTTCTTAAAACACAAGGTTTTTTGCCTATTAGTGAATTTATTCCTTTTTGGGGCCATATAACCATAATTGTAATTTATTCCTTAAATTTAAAAGTAATCTTCCAAGCTCTGTATAAGCTTGGATTCCTGATGTTCCATTGCCTTGTCCCCTTCATGAAGAGAAATGTTAACACAGCAGCTCAATAAAGAAACTAAGCAGAGTGATCACCCACAAGCTATTTAAAGCCAGCTCTCTGAAAAATGGCACTAGGTCTAGCAGTTGATTCCAGGCATTGGAGGCAAAAAATTGACAGGACATGTAACATATTAGATCACTGTTTCCCCTATTCTTTGTACATCAGGAAGGGAGAATCTTTTTCACCCTAAGGGCCACATTCCCTCATGGGCAAACATCTATAGGCCATATGCCAGTGGTGGGAAGGGCCAGATGCAAAAGTGGGTGGAGAAAATGGATGTGATTCTCATCTTTGTTCAATAGATTCCATTCCAGCCATGCAAAAGTCAAGAGGTGTTCCTCCCCTCCCCCCCATCTCCATCCTCCTTGCAGGCAAGTAAGTCAGTGCCACAGTTAAATGACACATTCCAGCCAGGCAAAAGCACTTGAGAGGTGTGTGGCTTGTGGAAGGGGGCATGGCCTGTGGAGAGTTCCAAGGGCCATATAGAGAGGCTTGAAGGGCTACATGTGACTGCTGGGGCTGAGGTCTCCTCATCTTTGCTGTAGATAGTTTTGAGGAGGGTGGCTCTGTTTTTTATTTTTCCAGTCTTAAGTTCAGTTCTCCACATTTCCACATAACTTTCTTGCCCCCCAAAAAACTCTTCATGAAAATTCATCAGCACTTTAGTGCAAAACTCTGTATGGAATTTTGCCCTACTAAAAGAATTTTTGCAAAGCAGTTTTCTCAAATATGATGCATTGTTTTATGTTATTTTCACCAATATATGCATTTTGATTGCACACCCCAATACATGCATTTTTGTACACATTGCAGGAGAACTACATTGCAAAATTTGGAGAAATGCAAATTTTAAAGGATAGCTGTGTTTTGGTTCAGGTCTTGTTTTGGAAAGTGTGGATAAGTACAAACATTCAAATTTCTCCTCCTTAACTATTCTCAAGATGAAAGTTTTTGATGAAGAGCTGTTATTTCACTCTGGATCTTGCTCTCTTTCCTGCTGGGAAAGTATGTTGTCCTACCTCGTCCAACTGTGTATAGCCAGAAAGCAGAACTCAGAGCCCTCAACCCTAGAGTTGTGAAAATAGCCAGCTAGCTCATCTGTGAAGACAGCCACTGCCTGCCCAACAACTCAGATGCCATTCCTTATTTTCATATATTTTTAACATACTCTGAGATGTAAGCCAATTATTGCCTCTCCTCCTTCCAAGGAAGCAGTTGTCTGGAATATAATTGAAAATGAATAATGCAGTTTGGGACATTAGATTTTAATGCAGCCCCTTGAATGCCAGCAAGCGCATCTTAATATGAATTGCGCTCATGTGTTGGAGTGCTGGAGACGCACACCTTCCTTGTGTGTTTGCATTTTAGGGTTGCTGATCCCAGCCCTTCCCCTTGAGATAAGAACTTACCTGATGCTGATCTTACATAGGAAAGGAACAGCACCCCGCAAACTACCTCAGGGGGGCTCAGAGAGGCAAATGTCAGAGCCATTTGGAAAACAGACAATGTAATCAGCCGTCAGTCTCTGCTTAGCTCCGGCAAGTGGACTTCATCTTCAATTGTGCCAGCGAGCTATAGCTTAAGGAGGAGAGAGCCACGTTTCTATGGCAGCTGCTGCCCCCTAGGGACAAGCTGGTTGTGTCGCATCTTACACATTGCTCCCTTGCTGCAGTTGCTGATTGCATCCAATTCCTGCAGAAATGTTACTGCTAGATTTTTTTTACAAAACAAACACATTTCACAGAAACAACTCTCAAAATATTGTGGCTGGCAAGAGCCATCAATCCTTCTACTTCTGAAGTTCAGAAGTAAGTGTGGATCATTATGTTGCCAAAACCGCACAATCTATGCAGAAGAGGGATCTTGTGCAGACTTTAAAGATCCCTGAGAACATGAGAACATAAGAAGAGCCTGCTGGATCAGGCCAGTGGCCCATCTAGTCCAGCATCCTGTTCTCACAGTGGCCAACCAGGTGCCTGGGGGAAGCCCGCAAGCAGGACCCGAGTGCAAGAACACTCTCCCCTCCTGAGGCTTCCGGCAACTGGTTTTCAGAAGCATGCTGCCTCTGACTAGGGTGGCACAGCACAGCCATCATGGCTAATAGCCATTGATAGCCTTGTCCTCCATGAATTTGTCTAATCTTCTTTTAAAGCCATCCAAGCTGGTGGCCATTACTGCATCTTGTGGGAGCAAATTCCATAGTTTGACTATGCGTTGAGTAAAGAAGTACTTCCTTTTGTCTGTCCTGAATCTTCCAACATTCAGCTTCTTTGAATGTCCACGAGTTCTAGTATTATGAGAGAGGGAGAAGAACTTTTCTCTATCCACTTTCTCAGTGCCATGCATAATTATATACACTTCTGTCATGTCTCCTCTGACCTGCCTTTTCTCTAAACTAAAAAGCCCCAAATGCTGCAACCTTTCCTCGTAAGGGAGTTGCTCCATTCCCTTGATCATTCTGGTTGCCCTCTTCTGAACCTTTTCCAACTCTATAATATCCTTTTTGAGATGAGGCGACCAGAACTGTACACAGTATTCCAAATGCGGCCGCACCATAGATTTATACAATGGCATTCTGATATCGGCTGTTTTATTTTCAATACTTCCTAATTATCCCTAGCATGGAATTTGCCTTTTTCACAGCTGCCGCACACTGGGTCGACATCTTCATCGTGCTGTCCACTACAACCCTGAGGTCTCTCTCCTGGTTGGTCACTGCCAGTTCAGACCCCATGAGCGTATATGTGAAATTCAGATTTTTTGCTGCAATATGCATAATTTTACACTTGTTTATATTGAATTGCATTTGCCATTTTTCCGCACATTCATTCAGTTTGGAGAGGTCTTTTTGGAGCTCTTCGCAATCCCTTTTTGTTTTAACAACCCTGAACAATTTAGTATCGTCAGCAAACTTGGCCACTTCACTGCTCACTCCTAATTCTAGGTCATTAATGAACAAGTTGAAAAGTACAGGTCGCAATACTGATCCTTGAGGGACTCCACTTTCTACAGCCCTCCATTGGGAGAACTGTCCGTTTATTCCTACTCTCTGCTTTCTGCTTCTTAACCAATTCCTTATCCACAAGAGGACCTCTCCTCTTATTCCATGACTGCTAAGCTTCCTCAGAAGTCTTTGGTGAGGTACCTTGTCAAATGCTTTTTGAAAGTCTAAGTACACTATGTCCACTGGATCACCTCTATCTATATGCTTGTTGACACTCTCAAAGAATTCTAATAGGTTACTGAGACAGGACTTTCCCTTGCAGAAGCCATGCTGGCTCTGCTTCAGCAAGGCTTGTTCTTCTATGTGCTTAGTTAATCTAGCTTTAATAATACTTTCTACCAGTTTTCCAGGGACAGAAGTTAAGCTAACTGGCCTGTAATTTCCAGGATCCCCTCTGGATCCCTTTTTGAATATTGGCGTTACATCTGCCACTTTCCAGTCCTCAGGCACGGAGGAGGACCCGAGGGACAAGTTACATATTTTAGTCAGCAGGTCAGCAATTTCACCTTTGAGTTCTTTGAGAACTCTCGGGTGGATGCCATCTGGGCCCGGTGATTTGTCAGTTTTTATATTGTCCATTAAGCCTAGAACTTCCTCTCTCGTTACCACTATTTGTCTCAGTTCCTCAGAATCCCTTCCTGCAAATGTTAGTTCAGGTTCAGGGATCTGCCCTATATCTTCCACTGTGAAGACAGATGCAAAGAATTCATTTAGCTTCTCTGCAATCTCCTTATCGTTCTTTAGTACACCTTTGACTCCCTTATCATCCAAGGGTCCAATCACCTCCCTGGATGGTCTCCTGCTTTGAATGTATTTATAGAATTTTTTGTTGTTGGTTTTTATGTTCTTAGCAATGTGCTCCTCAAATTCTTTTTTAGCATCCCTTATTGTCAGAAGCCCATAATATGGAGAATTGCCACTGAGGGCCAGTGTGGTGTCGCAGATGGGATGCATCTGGAAGATCTGGGTTCAAATTCTCACTCATTCATGAAGGTCATTGTCTGACCTTGAGCCAGTTACAGGGTTAATGCAAGGTAGGATTAAAATATAATAATAGTGACTTCAGTGGGGATTACTTACAAGCAAATAATTTTAGATATGTAGTCTGGTACCCAATCTTTAAAATATTTATTCCAAAATAAGATCAGTTTAAATAAACCAGACGTCTGTAAAAAAAAAAGTCTCCATTCTTTGCACCCTTATTTGGAAGGAACTCCCATTTAACTTGATGGGGCTTACATATGAGTAAGTTTGCATAGGATTGGATTGCCCAGGTTTTCAGGAATGACAAGGTACTTATTCCTCCTAATCATATTTGTATGTACAAGGGGTGGGGAACCTATGGCCCTCCAGATATTGCTGGACTGC
The DNA here is from genome assembly GCF_030035675.1 of Rhineura floridana. Lineage (NCBI taxonomy): Eukaryota > Metazoa > Chordata > Lepidosauria > Squamata > Rhineuridae > Rhineura > Rhineura floridana. The sequence goes on from NC_084496.1 coordinate 16,848,707, forward strand.
AACTCCCCATCATCCCTGACCTCTGTTGTGCTGGCTGGGGCTGATGGGACTACCTGTTCAAGAACCAGGAGGAGCCAATCAGAGTGAAAGAAGGTGAATCAGTAACTGAAAAAACTCTTCTCAGCAGCTAACACACACCTCCCCTTTCATGCTGATTGGCTCCTAGGATGAGAAGTGAGTTTCATGGCAAAGAAGCTTGGTCTCACAAATCCTAGTCTACTGTCCCTATATTCAAAGCCTTTTTCTGCCGTAGGCTTTGCTTGCTTGCGGTGGTCCCCTTTATAACAGGTGTCCACGAGTTAGTTGGGGTGGAAAGATGAGTGAGATCTACAATTAGTGATTGGTCTGGGCACACTCCGAGAGCCAGTGTAGTGTAGTGGTTAAGATGTTGGACTACAACCTGGGAGACCAGGGTTCGAATCCCCACACAGCCATGAAGCTCACAGGGTGACTTTGGGCCATTCACTGCTTCTCAGCCTCACAGGAAGGCAATGGTAAATCTCTGAATACAACTTACCATGAAAACCCTATTCATAGGATCGCCATAAGTCGGAATCAACTTGAAGGCAGTTCATTTCGATTTCAAAATCAAAAGGTTTCTGGCAACATTTAGCTCGAGAGAGAGAGAGAGAGAGAGAGAGACTGGGGGGAGGGCTATGCACACAGCAGTTTTATTCTGGTACTGTAATTCTGTAATTGCACAAGAGACAGTGAATCCTGGACGTTGTGGCTGTTAGGGGGTGTAGTGTATCATGAAGGGGCCCTGCACTTCTGAATTTGCCACCACACCACTGTGTATCACTGGAATTTTTACCACATCTTCTCAGAAGTCCTATTGAATGAAGTGAGGCTTCCTCTGGATATTTGTGTAGGGCTGCAGCCTGACAGCTGAACCCTCCTAACTAGGATTATGTCCAACTATTACTCAGAGTCAATCCGCTGAAATTAATAGGTCTAAGTCATGTCCAGCCATTTCAATGGGTCTGCTCTGAGTAGGAGTAACAATGGATACAATCCCATTCTTGTACTCAGAAGTACAAGTCTTCTTGAATTCCCCTTTACGTAATGTTAGGACTGCAGTTTTAGTTTTATTGGAAGTTAGGAGGTACACAACACTCTCTGTGCTCGCTTACCTAAGAGTAAGTTCCACTGAACACAACGGGACTTACTTCAAAGTAAACATGCTTAAGATTGCCCTGAGCGCCCCATTGATTGCATAGGATTGCCTTGCACACTCCTTTACCCCCAAGCAAGGTGCAACAGAAGGACTGCATCCATACAACGTGGGAGGAGAAGGAGGGAGACAGTAGCGCATTGATTAGTGGATGAGGGGAGAGAAGAAGGACGGACGTAGAAGGAAAGGGTATATAGAGTGACAATGCAACCTGAACTTCCAGTAAACAATAGAAAGCTGTGAATCTCTAAGCGGAACGGCACCGCTCTAGACCTTAGCATCTCCGTGGTGACATTCCTCTCTGACGGTTTCCATGGAAAGCCAGTGTCTGATCTGGCACCGGAAGTTCTAAACCGCGTCGCTCTACATTTCTACCTTATCTCTATGTGGCGAGGAGCCGGAAGTGACGCTTGGAGTGCTTCCGCTTTGGGCTCGGCGAACTAGGGTGGCAAGAAGAGGCGTCCATGCTCCGCTAAGACTACAGCTGCTGCGGGGAGGCAACAAAGAAAGTCATGAAGGAACCAGCGCGGCCTGGAGTGGTAAGCAAAAAAAGCGGAAGGGGGGAAGGGGTGAGGTGAAACAAAAGTGAGGGATAACAAAAGTAGGGCGAAGCGAGACTCCCTCCCTCTCTCCCCCCTCCCTCTCTCCCGGATAGAGTGGGCGTGGCTCCGGTAACTTCTGAGGGAGGTGAGAGGAGGCGGGGCCTCTGCTATGGAGGGAAGAAGGGGCGGGGCCAACCAGAGAGGCGCTGGGGATTGGTGCGCGCGTGGCCTGCAAGGGGAGGGGACAGTAGAAAGCGCTGAGGGGAGTCTGCGTGGTGTAGTGGTTGGGGCAGTCTTTTCCAGACCTGCTTTGCATGAAGAAGGTCCCAAAAGGTTGAATCCCTGGTATCTCTAGTTAGGGTTGGAAGTCTTCCTCATCTGAAATCCTGGAGGACTGCTGTCAGTAAGTGTAGACAATATTAAGCTTGATGGGCTAATAGTCTGCCTTAGTATACGGCAGCTTCCTATGAAACCTGGTCCTCTGTAGATATTGCTGGGTACAACTCTTATCTCCCCTATCTTCTGGCCATGCTGGCTGGGGCTGATGGGAGTTGGAGACCAACAACATCTGAAGGGTAGCAGGTTGGGCAAGTATTGGGCTAGGCATTGGGAAACCCAAGTTCAAATCCCCACAAGTCAATAAAGCTCACTAGCGACTCTAGGTCAGCCCTTATCTCTTGATCTAACCTACAGTAATGCTGGGAAAAACAGAAGGGAGTAGAAAAAGGAAGACCAAAAAAGAAATGATTCCATAAAGGAAGCCACAGACCTGAACTGACAAGATCTGGATGGTTCATGACAGATGCTATTGGAGGTTGCTGATTCATAGTGTTGCCATAAGTCAAAATCGACTAGAAGATATATAACAACAACAAACCTCATAGGGATTATGTATGGGCATGTGTGGAGGAAAACCATAATGGGGAAGAATGGGAGCAGGGGTATGAAAGGAAGGAAGGATCCAGCGTGACGAAGTGTCGGGCCAGGACTGGGGAGATCTAGCTTCAAATCTCTATTGGTCATAAAGCTCACTAATTGACTTTAGGCAAGCCACTGTTGCTCAGCCTAATCTCACAGGGTTAGTGTGATGATAAATGGAGGGGGAAGGGAGAACCATGCATACTAGCTTGAGCTCCTTGGAGGAAAATTGGGCTCTGTGTATCATAAATAAATTGGCCAGCTGTGGGTCCTCTTGAGACCAGGTGCAGTGTGATGGTTAGAACATTCCTAGCTTGGGACAGAATGGGAGAAGAGATGGGAGGCTACTGAGCATAAATGAGCCTTGGGCCATTTTGGGGAAATGTATCCGGCCAGGGAGCTGTTCTGATGTGAGGTACGGTGAAGGGTCAAAAACTCAGGCAATCTTTGATGTGGAAGAGGGTTGAATTGGAATAGGGTACGAGAGAGTCTTAATATCTTCATTTGCCAAATTTGCATCCTGCAAAATGTGGCATGCATCTGTGCCCGTTTATCCTCCTAGTTCAAATGAGTATGCATGAGAGAGATTTGTCTAAGGCCATCCAGTGAGAGCCGATTCCCACTTTGCTTTTTGGATTTCAGTGTGTATCTTAATTTTGATGGTAGAGTGTTTGCTCAGTGCTGGCACAGATGTGTTTCAGTGGCAGGATTCTCTCGTAATAACGACAGAGGCAGAAATTACATTAACATGGTGTTGTGTTCGTTGTTTAAAGCCAGGCTGTTTAAATGCATGTGAACTGCTGCCAGTTGAAAATGTCATGCATTTGGCCATTTAAACTCAGTAGTTGTGTTATGTTCAATGGCTGAAACTGGAGAATTGGGCCATTACAAATTTGGGTTCTGTTCCAATTAAAGTTCAGTAGTGTTTTTTTTAAAATTATTTTGTTTCATTTCAGTTCCAATTCAAACTTTAAGAAATATTCTGGGTTATATGTTTTATATAGAATGATTACTCTGTCACCTAACTAATGAAACCTTACTTGAGTTGTGGCATGAGTTTTGGGTGATTGATAGAAATGTTCATATGGGCAAGTAGTTCTGAAACAAAAATCATGTTTAACGTAGTTGCAGATCAGGGGTGGGGAGACCTTTTGGCTGACAGTTCAGATCTTTATCCCCCCCTACCCTACAGACCAACTTTGACAGGTGGATGGTAGTATTCACCTGTCAGTCATCTGACATCATACTCCTGCTTTCTGAGGGTTCGTTATGTGAGAGTATTCCCCACACGGAACTCGTCTGAACACCTGAATCAAGCAGGATTGAATTCCCCATGTATCAGCTGATGGACAAGGGGATTCAGTCCTGTGAGCAACCAATCCAGTTGCATCTCTACCTGTCCCATATGGGGGTGTGGGCATGGTTTGGGGGAAAATGCTTGACAGGCCTAATTTGGCCCATGGGTCAGAGGTTTCCCACCCCTGTTCTAGATTATAGACACGTGCGACAGCAAGCATCTTAAAAGAGTTATGTGTCTCTGGAACCTAGCCTGCATGTCTTTAAAGTAGCCTTCCCTAACCTGGTGCCCTCCAGATGTTTTGGACTACAACTCCCATAATCTGACAATTGGCCCCGCTGGCTGGGGCTGATGAGAGTTGGAGTCTGAGAACATCCAGAGAGCCATGGAGCATCATCTTATGAGGAAAGACTAAAGCATTTCAGTTTAGAATAGGTTGTTATGAAGAAGCATGAAATAGGTTTATAAAATTCTAAATTGCTATAGAGCACAGATCAAAGAGGACTTTTTTTTGGAATCCCATGGTCTAATCTATAGATAAGATCGTTTCACTCTTGCTGTGATGGGGCACTGGCTGTGTAATAAACTAGGATTTCTAAAGGCTGTTTGTATGATTTATTCCAGTACCATTTATGCCAGCTATTATTGTGAGCTACCTTGAGTATGGATTTTTTTTCTGAAGAAGGTGCCCAACAGATAACAGTCTAGGTGTATTCCTAGGTTTCTGGATTTGCTGTATGAGTTCAAAGTTTGGCCTCTGTCATTGGATTAATCATAAAACTTGGCTTTCCAATAAGGCAGCTTCCTTAACAAAATTAAAAAAGCTCCCTTATTGCTGTGTGGAGAAGTTTAGAAACTTTCTGGACAATGAGTGGAGAAGGTTTGGATACCAGATGTGGACAGACAACGCTATTTGAGGATAGGAGTTGAGGCTTTCACTGTCTTGTGTGTTCCTTGTCTTTTGCAATACTGTGGTTGGGTATTTGATGGGATTTAGTCAATTCACTTGTCAAATATTGGTTAACAATTTTTAAAGCATTAACTTTAGTAGAATGACAGAAGCAATAACTTTGATTGCCAACAAGTAAGATACTTATGCTAATTACAAAAACTGTAATTTAATGTAATGCAAATAGGGGACTGGAAACAAAGCCCTATGAGGAGAGACTGAAAGAACTGGGCATGTTTAGCCTTCAGAAGAGAAGACTGAGGGGCGATATGATAGCACTCTTCAAGTACATGAAAGGTTGTCACACAGAGGAGGGCCAGGATCTCTTCTTGATCATCCCAGAGTGCAGGACACGGAATAATGGGCTCAAGTAGCAGGAGGCCAGTTTTGACTGAACATCAGGAAAACGTCCTAACTGTTAGAACGATACAACAATGGAACCAATTACCTAGAGTGGTAGTGGGTTCTCCAACAGTGGAGGCATTCAAGAGCTGGACAGTCATCTGTTGGGAATGCTTTGATTCGGATTCCTGCATTGAGCAGGGGGTTGGACTTGATGGCCTTATAGGCCCTTTCCAACTCTACTATTCTGTGATTCTATAGTGAATTGACAAAAACCCTTAATCATATTTTTTGTTTCTTTAATTATTTTTTAAAGATTACAACAATAATAAAAATATTATTCCAGATGGTCATTATAAGATCTACTATTTAACTTGAAAAAATGGTGCCTGGGTTTGCTTTTCTCCTCATCCTTCCCTATCCCTTTTGTGTTGTGTCTTTTAGACCAGGAGTTCCCAAACTGTGGTCTGCGAGCTTCATTCAGCTGGTCCACAGCATGTCTGTAGATCTGTGGTTGAAGACAGGAGATGGTACATCCATTGCATAAAATATGTTGATTTTTAACTGTATTTTTATTGTTTCCCCCCTTATATTGTATTTTATTGTATTATTTGAAATTTATCAAATTCAAATTCTAGTACAATAGGATACAATATATAAGAAATAAATGAAGCAATAAAAATACAAAAAAACCCAAGCAGCACCTAGTGCAGCACCTTACAATTGCTAAAAAAGATAGAAAAATAATTAAGAGTAGAAAAATAATTGAGTGCAATCCAATGCATGTCTACTCAGAAGCAAGCTCCATTGGGTTCAATGGAACTTACTCCCAGGTAAGTGTGTATTGGATTGCAGCCTAAGTGGTCCACCAAGACCCTCATCAGTTTCGAAGAGGTCTGTGGTAGAAAATTTTTTTGGGGAATCAGTGTTTTAGATTGTAAGCGTATAGGCAGAAGCTGTCATGTGTTGTGTCTTTTAGATTGCCGTTTTGGATGAAAAGCAGGTAAAATTGCTCTAAGTAAATAAAAATAACTTTTAACTATGTTAGGTAAGATTAATGATTTTGGTATATCAGGATCAATCTATAATTAGGTTTTTAATGTTTTTTTAAAAAACAATTAAAATAGAAATAAAACAAAGTAGAAGCAGCTGTTGAATAACAGACGTCATCTTCTTAACTACACAGTGATATTGTTTGCTTTGTGGAATATTTGATAAATTTGACTGCAGTCCAGTAATCAATGGTCAGTTGATATTTGACTGATCAATTGACTAATCCCCCAACCCTTCTGGGTTCCTCTCAGCCTGTCTATCAGCTGTACACCCATTCCTCCATTTTGTTTCTCCATTCTTTTCTGAAAGGGGAAAAAAATAAACCACATTCATTTCTAAGTCTAAGGATACTTGCCTTGCAATAAATCCCATAGCTCTCAGCATAGCCAGTGAGTAGTCAGGGATGATGGCAGATGTAGTCCAGCAACATTTGCAGGGCAACTGGTTCTCCATCTCTGGAGCAGGTGGCATATTCCCTGTTTTGCACAGGGTTGCACTCCATTTGAAAAACCAGATTTGCAACTTGGGAGCACCCCTGAAATGGAGATTGCTTCTGGATGGCCAGGTAGCAGTTGTGGCCAGCAGTGTTTTAATCTGCTGTGTAATCTGCAGAAGAACCACTGTCACATCCTTGGTCACATCCAGGTTAGATTATTGCAGCATGTGAGGCCACCTTTGAAAGAGCATTTAGAAATTTCAGTTGGTTCAAAATGTGGCAGTGAGAGTTTTGATCTTACACCTCAACATTGAGGTATACAGATAGAATGGTCTATTTTGGATATTAACCCCAGTACCCCGAGAAACAGAAGGCTACCCACTTTCTGCTGTAGGTGTACTGTAGGCAAATGTGAAATCCAATGCAATTGAAGCTGAGTTTGGGACAGGCATCCCATGGGTGAGGTGATCCTGGTTCTCCATGTGTGTGTCTGTATATATATGATATATGACGACCTCGCCTCAGTTGTTCACGCTCTGGTAACTTCTAGATTGGACTACTGCAATGCACTCTACGTTGGGCTGCCCTTGAAGACAGTTCGGAAACTACAGTTAGTCCAGAATGCAGCGGCCAGATTATTGACATGGACCAAAAGGTCCGCCCATATAACACCTGTTCTGCCCCGTCTGCACTGGCTTCCTATCTGTTTCCGGGCTAAATTCAAAGTGCTGGTTTTGACCTATAAAGCCCTACATGGCATGGGACCGCAATATCTGGTGGAACGCCTCTCCCAATACGAACCTACCCGTACACTGCGCTCAACATCTAAGGCCCTCCTCCGAGTACCATCCCATCGAGAAACTCGGAGGGTAATGACTAGAACTAGGGCCTTTTCAGTGGTGGCCCCCGAACTGTGGAATAGTCTCCCTGATGAGGTACGCCTGGCGCCGACGCTGCTATCTTTTCAGCGCCAGGTGAAAACTTTTTTTTTCTCCCAGGCATTTTAAACTGTATCTTATGTGTATTTTATAGTGTATTTTAACAGTATTGCATTAGTGTTGTATTTTGGTGTAGTTTGGTTCCCTGCTTGTTTGTTTGTTTTTTGATTCTGTTATATCTATTGTATTTATATATTGTGCTTGTTTTACTTCTGATGTACACCACCCAGAGAGCCTTTTAGGCTTAGGGTGGTATATAAATTAAATTAAATAAATAAATAAATAATAAATGATGCTAAAGTAGTCCTGCATTTTATTTTTAACAGGCTGGCTGATAGTGAGGTCTTTATTTTTCTTCACAAGTGATAACTTGTTTTCAAAAAAGAACAAAATGGCATTTGTTTCAACACAAGGACCCACTGTGGTTGACCAAACCACTTTAATGAAGAAATACCTCCAGTTTGTGGCAGCTCTAACAGATGTTAATACACGTAAGTTTATTTTCAGTGTAATATTTTGGTCCTCGATCGCTCTGCTAGTTGTGTTATTTATACTAGCCTGGAGTGGACATAACACTGGCTGTTGCAAATTGCAGCTTGCAGATTGGGAGCTAAACTTGGGATCATGCATATCCTTTTTTTGCCTGTCACATGTGACCTCTTATTGGGCTGAAGCATGATTTAGCATTTTGTCTGCACCAATACTAAGCATGTTTGATGCTAACTGGAGTCCCCACAGTGAGAAATCAATCTTTGAAGTGGGTTTGCAAACTTAACTGTAGGCAGCATTTATGTAGAGCAGTGTTCTTCAATCTTGGGTCCCCAGTTGTTGTCAGATTACAACTCCCATCAACCCAAGTCAGTTTAGACAGTGGTTAGGGATGATAGGAGTTGTAGTCCAACAACGTGTGAGGACTCAATGTTGGAGAACAGTGCTGTAGAGTGAATGTTAAAATGTGATTAAGATCATCAAGGAGAAAAAGGAATTGTTTTGGAGAAGGAAGAGAATGAGTTCCTGAGATTCATCCCTGACTGGGAAACCAAGGTTTGCAGGGAGCCAGGGTTATTTCTGTACCAGGCCATGTTTGCAGCAAGTTCCGAAATTGCCTTGAGCGCTGCTTTAATGAAGAAGCAAAATGATGAGCAAGATTTTCTCGAACCCTACAAAAATAATTTGTGTGTGTGGAGAAGAATGAATGTAGGTGTGTGACTGAGAGTTGTGCTTTGTGGAATTTACAATTTGGGTCATGAGAGCCAAACTGATAAGATCTGATTGCTTCTTTGAGTGGGGGGTCAAATAGTATTCCTTCGATAGCTATCAAATGTTTTCATTACCTTCCTCCATTCTTTGTAGCCGATGAAACAAAGCTGAAGATGATGCAAGAAGTCAGTGAAAACTTTGAGGTAACAGCAATTATTAATCACTGTTTAACTGATCTAAATATTGTTGTTGGATTGATTGCAGACGTGGCACGGGGCTCTGATGTGATGTGTGGGATTTCCCTGCCTGCATAGTCTTCCCTCTTCATTTCAGAGAATGCTCTGGGATCCAAGCACAAAGCTTGTCCCACCTTTTAAATCAATATGAAAAAAGACTTAGTAGAGGACCTAATGGCATTCATTGCAGCCTACACCAGGGTTGTATTCAAGTAAGTCCTACTCAGAGTACATCCATTGAAATTAATGAACCCAACTTAGTCATGTTTCTTAATGTCATTGGGTCTACTCTGAATAGGGCTAGTGTTGAATACCACCCTCTGGTTGGGGTGCATTTTCATTTTTACTATGGCAAGCCTACAGTATTATTTTATTTATTTATTTTATTAAGCTTATATACCGCCCGACTAGCAACAGCTCTCTGGGCGGTGAACATTAAAAATACAATAAAAATAACACAATACAGTATATCACAATACAAAACTGTACAAAGAACTGTACAGTCTAAAATCAAAATATAATAATTTAGAATTAACAGGAATTAAAATGCCTCAGAGAAGTACTGCACTTGATGGCCCACTGGTCTGGCTTGAAATAAGGCAGCTTCTTATAACATGATCACTGAAATCTAATTAAGACAGTTACAACTTTATACCTCCCCCATCTACTTAGGCCTGTTGGAGTGATGGATACAAATAAAGCCAAAGTTTCCTGGTAGCTGTAGCCAACCAGGAATTACATACAGGTGAATGATGAGCTGGTGGAGGAGGGACGAACCATCATCCCTTCTTCATCAGCCCACTTTGTTTCTGTGCTAGTGACAGAGGAAGGAAAGCTTCTTCCTCCACAACCAGTCCAGAACTGCAGCTGGCTGGTGGAGCAGGGACGTATTGCTCCATCCTTTCACTGCTAGCCTGTTTGGTTAGGTGCGTTTTTAAAAAAGAGACCTGTAACCTGCATTTCCATGGTGGCCACAGTGGAGGGGGCTTCTTTGCAGCCAGCAAAGTATGCTAGTATTTTTAATTGTTTTGCAGGCTACTAACTTTCGTGGGCTAGCTGAAATATACTAAGGTTCTAAGTATTGGGGAGGAGGCAGTGGGGTTGCAAGGTTGTTCCCCTCTTGCACATCTCTTTACTTCATTTGGCAATGTATATGCCGCGTTCTCATAACGAGTGAAAGAGGTGCTTGAAGAATTTTTGGCTTCATTCATTTTGGTAGCTGTTGCAGCTCTCTCTCACAGAAGTAATTGCCTATTAAACATTTGCCAGAATTTTACTAAAACGTTTAATTCTACATTCCCTGCATGTTTGGAATTTGGATAATTGTGTACTTATTATTTCTTTACTAGAATGTGACATCATCCCTTCAGTATTCCACATTTCTGGAACACATCATTCCTCGCTTCCTTACTTTTCTCCAGGATGGAGAGGTTCAATTTCTGCAGGAAAAACCAGCACAGGTACGTTTTGAAACAAATTCCTCTTTCTCTGTGGCTTTGTCTTTCAAGGAGTTATTTTAAAAAACAGGAAGGGAGTTTTATTATAGACATTTTGATTTTTCTGAGTTTTTTCTTTGAAGTATTGGTTCATCTGTTACAGGGAATTATCATGACTTTCCACTGAGTTATACCTTCTGATGTAAAGTTCCACTTATTTTTTTCCCCTCCCCAGCAACTGAGAAAATTAGTTCTGGAAATAATCCACAGAATACCAACAAATGAACATCTTCGTCCACACACCAAAAATATCTTATCTGTGATGTTCAGATTTCTAGAGGTACTGTATTTTAAAATATAATCTCAGCAATTTTTTTAGAGTTATGTGGATATCTCTGTGTTTAAAACATCGTTATTGGAAAGATCACTAGAAGCAATGGACCATTGATTAAACATTGCTGTGATGTTTTGCTGTTCTGATGCGCTTATATGTGATTGTCCTGACATTGTATTGTCCTGACATACACCACAGAGGTGAATCAATCCTATAAGAGAGAAATCTATACTCCTGTCAAGACATATGAATTATTGTTTGACAGTAGCAAATAAAGTTTTCTGAATGAGCTCATAAGATGACAGTAAACTATTATTTAAAATGTTTAGAAATTTAGTTGTGATTGAATAAATCTATTTTCTTTCCCTTGATGTACACTTAGACTGAAAATGAAGAAAACGTACTAATTTGTTTGAGGATAATAATTGAACTGCACAAACAGTTCCGGCCACCAATCACACAAGAGGTAAGTTGCTTTCTTGTATATAGTTGAAGTTTTCTTTTTATGATACTTCTTTAATATGTTTTAATCAGTTATATTAAAAATGCAATGTATTTGGGATTTTTTTTTGCCATCAAACATTTTCACTATGAAATTTTAACATTAGATGATTGGTATTGAAAGTGCAGTAGAGAAGAAATGTGCCAGTGTTTAGAATATTATAATGAAGTAAAAAAACCCTTGTGTTTCTGTTAAGAGGAAAAATGCACATAGTTGTGGATTTTTATTATATTAAATTTGTTAGTGGCTTTTCTTTATACAAGTGAACCCAAAACAATCTATAATCAATAAAAAAGTTAAAACCAGTAAAAAAAATCAATGAAGCAAAAGGTAATGGATAGACTTTGTAATTTATTTGAATTGTTATTGTAAAAAATCTTTTGCTGTTTTATAACAGTGGTGATATCATATGTAATTACTGATGTGGTTAATTGCATGAATGCACTTAGGCTGCAATCCTGTACCTACTATCTTGGTAGTAAGGCCCACTGAACTCATTGGGACTTTCTTCTGAGTAAACATATATAGAATTAAACTGTTGTATTCACAGAAGTTTTCTTTTCTTTTCCCATGTAGCTACCTATGCTTCCCCCCACCAAGACTCTCTGGAGTGGTGGGGTGTGTGGTATTAGCTGTATAAACACCAGGGGCACTAGGTGGTGTACAACATGGTGCCCACTCTAGGGGGTGGGGGCATACTCCTGGGATGGGGCAAGTGAAGGGCCTTGGGGAGGAAAGAAAACTCCCACAATTGGCTTCTATTTGCCACTTACAATTAAGACATAATCTTCACTGAGGTAGTGACCTTGTATCTGGACTGTACCACTTCAGACTCACCTGGTTGGATACTACTTTATGCAAAAACACTCTTTGTACATAGCAAATAACACCTCCTTAAAACATGCTTTTTTAGCTAGGCCTTTGCAGATTCCAGTTTTAGTTCTTAATTTTTCTGGCCTGTTTCAGCTGAGTTTTATTGTGTATGTTGTGTTTTAATATTTAATAATATTTTTTGTACGTTGCTGTGTCTTTTTAAAAAAATTATGTGCCATCTTGAGACTTTAGCGAAGAGGCAGTATAAAGCTAAATGTCAGGGAGAGGTTGCAGCCTGGCCTCCTTCCTCGCATGCTTGTTTTCTATGTGTAGCAGTTTGAGGGTGACTGATGGTGCATTCTATCACATGAGCTGCCACTGGCACTCTCAAAGAGACATAGTCCCTGCACAGAATTGCTTCCTCAATGAGAACTAGACCTAATGCCCTGATCTTTACTATCACTTGTTTTACTAGAAACTTACTAGCATCGTTGGCTGTGCTTGTTGGGGCTGATGAGAATTATATTTCAGCAACATCTGGAGGGCCAAAGGTTCCCCACACCTGTACTAGACAAACTAAATTTCCAGCTGCTGGAATTCTGCATTTGTTTCAATGCTAAAAGTCAATAATTCCCCTTGGCATGCTAAGACCTTAGATGCTCCTAAACGAGCTTTTTAGATCCTGACCAATGCACTTTCTTTGCTTGTAATGTTTAATGAAAAGACATTGAGATAAAATGGCTTTAAATTTTTCGAACTAAGACTTACACTTTTTTCTCCCTTTTTACAGATTCATCATTTTTTGGATTTTGTTAAACAGATTTACAAGGAACTTCCAAAAGTAGTGGTAGGTCTTACTGATTTTTTAAACCTTATATATAAAGTGGTTTTTGAAATCCACAGTCTTCATCCAGCATAAATAAATACTACTGTTCTGGTGGCTTTCCCATTATCCCATTTGGAATACTTGTGATTTTTTGCCTCCCAGAGTTGGCAAGAGCCCATGGTTCTGTGGATTGGTCAAACAGCCTGTTGTGGCAAAATCTGCTATAAAACAAGCATACATTTTCACTATTCCCTCCCTGCACAGTTTGTAAAACTCAGTGATGAGAAAAACCACTTAGGGGGACACTCTGCCAGACTAAATGACTACATAAAACTGCTTCCCTTGTTTCCCTTATTCATATGGGTGAACACCTTTATAGAAATAAATGAGGGCTAATAAACTGAGGCTCAATCCAGACAAGACTGAGATGCTGCTGGTGGGTAGTTCTTCTCACTGGATGGTGGATGTCCAACCTGTCCTGGCTGTGCTTGCACTCCCCCTGAAGGAGCAGGTTCATAGCTTGGGGGGTTCTTCTAGAACCATCTGTATCACTTGAGGCTCAGGTAGCCTTGGTGGCATGGAGTGCCTTCTACCAACTTTGGTTGGTGGCCCAGCTACGCCTCTGTCTGGACAGGGATAACCTGGCTTCAGTTGTCCATGCTCTGGTAACCTCCAAGTTAGATTACTGCAATGCACTCTATGTGGGGCTGCCTTTGAAGACGGTTTGGAAGCTGCAGTTTGTGCAAAATGCAACGGCCAGATTGGTAACAGGGACCAGCCGGTTTGAACATATAAAACCAATTCTGGCCCGCTTGCATTGGCTGCCTGTATGTTTCTGAGCTCGATTCAAGGTGCTGGTTTTAACCTATAAAGCCTTATACGGCTTAGGACCACAATACCTGATGGAATGCCTCTCCCAGCATGAACCCACCCATACACTACGCTCAACATCCAAGGCCCTCCTCCGCGTGCCTACTGTGAGGGAAGCTGGGAGTCTGACAACAAGGGAGAGGGCCTTTTCGGTGGTGGCCCCCAAATTATGGAATGATAATTTTGATGAGGTGCGCCTGGCGCCAACACTATTATCTTTTTGGCGTCGGGTCAAGACTTTCCTCCCAGGCATTTTAGCATGTGTTTTTAAATTGCTTTTTAAAAATGTGTTTTTAAATTTGTATATTTATTTTTAACGTTTTTAATTGTTGTAAACTGCCCAGAGAGCTTCGGCTATGGGGCAGTATACAAATGCAATAAATAAATAATAAATAAAGACATTTATTTCTTTATAAAACATTTATACCACTTAATAAAAATCTTTATGCTCTTTACATAAAAACAATATTCAATACAGTTTCCTAACTGAGGAAAAAATGGGATAAAAACAAAACTGTATGAAACAACAGAATTCAAAATTAAGTGTTGGAGTTCAGGAGAGCTTGGGCAAACATTAGTTTTTAAGAGGCATTTAAAAGATCATTAACTACATGATCGATGGCATTCTAACGGGTGGATGATATCGCTGAGAAAGCTCCTGTGTGTTGTCACCAGTGACAATCTGTTGATTGTAGAATGACCAGCATGGGCTTCTCAAAAGATCTTAAAGATTGACTTAGTCTGTTCTGGGAAGGCAGTCTCACCCTGGTCCAAAGTTGCTGAGGACTTTTAACTGTTAACATCAATTCCTTGAAGGAAGGGCCATAGCTCAGTGGTGATTTGCTTTGCATGCAGAAGGTTCCAGGTTCGATTCCTGGCATCTCAAGGTAGGCCTGGGAGAGACTCCATGTCTAAAATCCTGGAGAGCTGCTGCCACTCAGTGTAGACAGTACTGAGTTAGATGGACCAAAGGTCTGACTTGATATAAGGCAGCTTCCTATGTTGAATGTTCAGTAGCTTATAAGCAGCCAGTACAGACCTTTCAACACTGATGTAATATGCTGGGTGTCCCACTAAACACCCTAGCAACTTCATTTTGCACTAGCTGCTGCTTCTGAACTAGGTGCCAGGGCAGCTCCACATATAGCACATTACAGTCATCTAAGTACAGGCATACCCCGCTTAATGTCACTTCACTTAACGTCGCCTCGCTATAACGTACATGATCCATATGCCACCATACCCCGCTTAACGTACGCGCGCTTCGCAATTATGGACACTTAATGGCGTGACGCCGCTGCCATCTAGTGGCAATTGCAGTGCAGTACATGCATAGATAATTGCTTCACTTTAAGTACATTTTCACTTTACATGCACGCTCTGGTCCCATTGTGTACGTTAAAGCGGGGTATGCCTGTATGAAGTTACAAAAGTAACTGTAACTATGTAACTAGTAACTAATAACTGGCAAAACTCTTCCTGTTGAGGAATGGCTGTACCAGTTGCTGACCCAGAAAGGAGGGGAGGAAAGTAACTGCTGTGCCAAAGAGATCCGATAACCTCACCACAACTAAGAAACTCTGTAACCTTATGAGCGCTTGTGAAATCAGTGAGATCTTCAACTATGGTTAATGCTTCAAAATTTTCTACTTCTTGCCATAGAATCGATACTTTGAGAATCCTCAGGTTATCCCTGAGAACACTGTTCCTACTCCAGAAATGGTTGGTATGATCACAACAATAGTAGTGAAAGTAAATCCAGAACGGGATGACAGTGAAACAAGAACGGTATGTATAGTAAGTCACTTTAGCTTTTAATATAGTCCTGTTGTTTATGCTGTATCAGTATTGGGATGAAGTGGGTGTGGACCTTGGGAGTGCCAAGATTAGGAGACGCGGGGAGCCCCATATGAGCAATAAATAGGTAAGCCAAACTGATTTACCTACTTTCAATATTTTTACCCTGCCCTTCAACTAAATTCCCAGGATGGCTTACAAAGCCAAAGTATAATACAGTTAAGATGGTAAAAACAAGCAAGCTATATTAAAATAAGCATGACTAAGAAGGCAGTATAAAGCAGTCTGATGACTAACGTATTCAGATTTTTTTTAAATTACATTTTAAAAGGATGGTTGTATGGAAATGCTTATGAAAAGATTTATCTGTAATCCACATCTGTTTTTACAGCATTCAATAATTCCTCGAGGCTCTCTCTCCTTGAAGGTGTTAGCTGAGTTGCCTATTATTGTTGTTCTCATGTATCAGGTTAGTATTAGAACTCTTCACATGAGTAATATGTCTTAACTGGTTGCCAGTTGTTTACCGGGCCCAATTCAAGGTGTTGGTACTAACCTTTAAAACCCTATACGGTTTCGGCCCAGTCTGTCTGAAGGAACGCCTTCAGTATCACCAAATATGCCGCCAAACAAGATCAGCCTCACAAGGCCTTCTCTCGGTCCCACCGGTGAAAACAGCTAGGCTGGTGCGGACCAGAGAGAGGGCCTTTTCGATCGTGGCCCCCACCCTCTGGAACTTGCTTCCTTTTGACCTTCGTCACGCCTCCTCCCTGATGGCTTTTCGCCAAGCTTTAAAGACCTGGCTGTTCAGGCAGGCCTATGGGATTTCTGGGGTTGGTTAGGTCTTTATATTGTATTACTGAAGGATGGTTAGATGAATTGCTGTTAATATTGTAATTTGTTGTATGTATATGTTTTTACATAGTATTTATATCGTGTACGTCGCCCAGAGTGTCCGCTTAGGCGGACAGATGGGCGACTAATTAAATAAAATTTTATTATTATTTATTATTATTATTATTTATTAATTGCAGAGCTTGGAAGATTACTTTAAAAAGTAATACATTACAATTACTGTTGCATGGCCCCAGAAAGTAATAAATTACTATTACAATTGCTCTGAAAAGAAATGATTGTTTATTTGTTTATTTATTGTATTTATATACTGCCCCATAGCCAAAGCTCTCTGGGCGGTTTGCAATAACTAAAAATATTAAAAACAAATATATAGAAATTTAAAAAGACATCTTTTAAAAACAATTTAAAACACAATTTAAAGCAATTTACTTTACCATTACTCAAAAGTGATCACTACAGTTACACTTAAGTTACTTTTTAAAAAATGGAGTGACTACAAGGTGCTGGCTTTGGCTGCTGTACATCTAAGTAGTCTAAAACAACATTAAAAATAAACACACTCACAGAGGGTAGTATAATATTTTTTTTTATCCATAGGAATTAACAGAATAGCATAACAGAATCTCACATCCACCCCCCACCCCTGCAATGGTGATACCCCAATACATGTATACTTATTCACTTGAAATCAGATTTTACACTTGAAATGCTGGTTTTACAATACATTTCTGTTATGTCTCATCTTTGCTCAAAAAGCACATCAGACAAGGAACGTCTTCGTTGCCACTGGTACTATACAGACGTTCTACTGTGGCGCTTGAAGGCATGACTGTGAGGTGCTGCAGAAAATACCACATTTTGATTAATATGGCAATCCCCTATCATCAAAGAAAAATGCAAACTTTAGCACTTTACTAGTTGCCTTTGTAATTTTTTTTGTCAACAGTCCAACTTAGAGGTAGCTTAATCCTGTATATACTTACCCGGGAGTAAGTCCCATTGAATTCACTGGGTAGACATGTATGCAAGATTGAACTTTTAGAGGTAGAATTTAAGAGACATAACGCAGGTAAACAGAAAATACACATATCAAAAACAATCCACCAGAATAAACATTATCCCTTCTCCTTCAATTAAAAATGTAGTCTTGCATAGTATATAGTTAAATTATGGAATTTACTACCACAAGAAGCAGTGATGGGCACCAACTTGGCTGGCTTTAAAAGAGGATTAGACAAATGCATGGAGGATAAAGCTATCAGCGGCACCTAGCAATGATGGCTATGTTTTACTTCCACTGTCAGAGACAGTATGCTTCTGAATATCAGTTGCTGGAAATACAAGTGAGGAGAGTGCTGCTCGTGCGCTCAGGTCCTGTTTGTGGGTTTCCCTTTAAGACATCTGGTTGGCCGCTGTGACAACAGGATGCTGGACTAGATGGGCCACTGGCTGTATCCAGCAGGCTCTTCTTATGTTCTTGTATGTATTGCAACAAACCAAACTTACTCTGCAGAGCAGGGATAGCCAACGTGGTGCCCTCCAGATGTTGTAGGGCTACAATTTCCATCATCCCTGATACTTGGTTATGTTGTACGAGACTGATGGGAGTTGTAGTCCAACAACATCTGAAGGGCACTATGTTGGCAACCCAATTAGATTAACACAATTCCTTTCCTATCTACGCATCTGTTTCAAACATGTCCAGAAAAGTATGTCTCTAAAATTCTATGTCTGACAGTGCATTCCTTTCAGAGGTAAAAATTAATCTGCAGTCCAATATACTTATCCATTTAACTCTATGAGGCTTAATTCGGAGTAGACATATATAGGACTGGACTGCACCAGAATACATTCTGCATTTTGGGGGCTATATTTTATTAATGCTGTTCCAACTACAACTACCCACTGCTGCTTACGTACATATATTGTCTCAGCCTAAGCTACCTCACAGGGTTGCTGCAAAGGTAAATGGGGGGAGGAATGGCAATGGTCATGGCATTCAGAAATCAAAAGTAAATCTGGGGAGGGGGGCACACAAGTACTAAGGTGTGTGATAGATAGAATCTTAATAGGTGAAGCTTTCACCATAATTGTATTTCCATAGTAGAAAAGGCTTACCCCATTTAATTTCTGCCCCCCTCAGCTGTTAAATGCACAAGAGCCTGATCTCCTGCAGTGCCAACCCTAAACCACGCAAAAGAACTCAAGTTTTTAAAAAATAACCACTACAGAATTTTGGCATTTTTTTAAAAAAAAGAACATCTGTACCTGTATGAAATATGACATTCTCAGGCAAAAAGAAGTTATGAGACAGTAGACGTAAAAGCACACACAAAGCCTTGACAAACAGCAACAAAAATACTCTGAGCATGAGCATTTTCACATTTTAATTTTTTATTCATCATTATTTTTGCTTATTTACTGCCTTGGGCCAGTCCCTAACTCAGCCTAACCTACCTCACATGGCTGTTGTGAAGATACAGAAGGTAGAATTAAAATGGGTGCAAAAGGAAACTAGGCTGCAATCCAGTACATCGTCTACTCAGCAGTAAGCTCTATTGGGTTCAATGGGAATTACTCCCAGGTAAGTGTGTAGTCCAATACACACTTACCTGGGAGTAAGTCCCATTAAACCCAATGGAACTTACTTCTGAGTAGACTTTATTGGATTGCAGGTTAGTTCTTGTATTATAGGCATCAAATTTTACTTGTCTTAACTAGAGTGGTGCATCTTAATACTATAAAGTGTCATATTTTTTCTCTTCTCCCCCCTCTGCAAATAATATGGCTTCAAGGCTTCAACCAGTCCTTATCTGGCCTAATTAGTGCAATCCTATACCCAATTTGATTTACCTGGCAGTAAGCTCCATTAAATATAAAGAGACTTCCTTCTGAGTAGATATGTATATGTTGTACTGTAAGTTAACTATGCAATGATTTTTAACAAGTGCCTGTTCGGAGCTCTTTGCATTTGCCATGGGGAGGGGGATTTTTTAATTTGCACAAAAGAAGCTCCAGGGAATACATTCCTCATAAGATGAAGATGCATCCTGGTTGTTAGGAAGAAAGGAAAGGCAGGAAAGAAAACTGGAAGCAGCAGCTCTTTAGGACCCTGGCTGCTTGCTGCTGCAACTTCTGCCTGCCTCTTGCTCACCCCAAGCCAAGCTGTAGCTGTGAGGAGGCTTTTGGCTCTGCTCCTTGTTCTCTCAGCAGCCCTGCCATTTCTGGGTGGTTAGCGAGTGGAGGCAGCTAACTACCGGTAGTGGTCTCTCGTCTGTCTGCTGGTAAGAGAGGGGAGGAGAGAAGGGAAGGCAGAGGTCACTGCTCAGAGCTTGGAGCACCAAACCATGTGCAACCCTCCCTCCCCCTACTTTCTGTCAGCCAGCAAGCATAGTCTCTCTCACTCAACCATCTCCCGGACCCTGCTCTGCCACAAAGGAAACATTTTCACTTGCGCTGCAAAAAAGTTAAAACACTTCAAATGCAGCAAAGTAGCCAGGGAAGGCTACTCCCTTGCACCAAGTGCGCACGCACACATGCACGTCATATCTCACCTCCACAGTTCTTCATGTCCATTCTGCCACTGCCTCCTTACCCTCCAGCTCCTATCTCTCTCTCCACTCCATTTTTCTCCACCACCATCCATTTTTAAACAATTTTTTCTCCACTCCACCCCCATCTTGCTCTCCACCTCCTCCCTTGTTGGTTCCTAAACACCCACAGAGCATGAAGGGAAAACAATGCTGTGCAGAAGGATGTGATTTTCATCCACAAATCAGGAGTACAGTGCTTCCCCTGCTCCCCCCCAAGTTATGCCTAAAAGTAGCGCTGGAAACATTGCAATTATAGCTCAAAAGTCATAAAATTACTCCTTGTATTATTAAAATCTAAATGTAAAGAAATTACCCACTTCCTAAAAAATTATAAATAACAATTTGTTTTTCCTCTCACATTACTTCCAAGCTCTGCTTAATTCCTCTCCTTTCCTCCAACCAAAATTCCATGTTTTGCCCCCTTAGCTGCGGATATGAATTAAAAGTAGCTGTAATCTTTGGGGCATCAAGTAGGAACTTGTGTGGGGTTTAGATTTGTTCAAAAATTACACTGCAAGTAAAAATGAGATTTCCCCCCCCCCATCACACATACATTTGTTTTCTTTCCCTAGCTGTACAAGCTGAACATTCATAATGTGGTGGCTGAATTTGTGCCCTTGATCATGAGTACAATTATTATTCAGGTGTCCACACAAGCAAGGTAAGGTTTGTAACAAAATCGCTTGGCAAGGCCTTTTTAACATGTTAGCAAATGCGTACTGCTGGTGTGGAACATCATTATATAAAGAAACAAATAACTAGGTTTCTAGCATCCTATTTGAGAGGGATAGTCCTGTTAGTCTCATGCAAGATATCCCTTTTTGTCAATAAAAGTGCCTAAGATAAAACATTCATGTCTCTCCCTTCAGGGCTTAATTGGAGACAGCAATTACATCCACTCCATACACTTAAAGCACGTTTAAAACACACGACTTCTCTCAAAGAATCCTAGGAACTGTAATTTGTTAAGGGTGCTGGGAATTGTAGTTCTGTGAGGGGTAAACTAGAGTTTCTGGGATTATTTGGGGGTGCTGTGTACTTTAAATGTATAGTGTGGATGTGACCAGAGTCAGTTAGCTCAGGGCAGGGTAAGCTTCAATTTTCATGGATCTGCTTTGTCTTTTACTAGCAGGGGGTTGGACCTGATGGCCTTATAGGCACCTTCCAACTCTACTGTTCTATGATTCTATGGTTTTTGAGGGGCTAGATTTGTGCTGGGAACATACAGTAACTGAAGAGGCTCTGGGTGAGCAGCCTGGGGACAATTTCTTCTCACCTTGGGCTTGGTGGCAAGTAGTTGGACTCTGTTTTACCTGTTTGAATTCTATGAATTTCTGATGTATTTGCTTTTATGTATTTTTATGTATTTTATGCTGTTTTATTGGTTTTAGGGTGGTTTATTTTTTCTTTTAACTACACACATGTGCTTTTTAAACACTTGTACACCGCTTAGAGAGTTTTGAAATATTAAGTGGTTTATAAATGCTTTAAAAAAATAAAGAGTAGTTACTTCCAGTACCATTTTAAAGAGGGGTCTTGACAAGGACATTCCCTTGGCTAGCTGGTGTTCTTGGTTGGGAAGTGAATTGCTGCTCTAGCCACCTCTTTCTCAACTAGAGCCTGTGTCCGTAGCAGTTTTATCAAACTGCTCTTCCTGTCACTGTTCCATTTATTATGGTCACAGACCAGCAAATTTCAATACAAACATAGGAAACACAACACTTAAAAACCAAGTACAAATTATACAGTTCTCTCTTTCATCCCTGTTTCATCCAGTAACTAACAATAAAGCCTGAGGTGTATGAGAGTATGTTGTGTGTTCACAATACTACTTTGGTGCTTGTTCAGTTGTTGGCACTTGTACAGTTATGGTCTGTCTATGCCAGCCTTTCCCAACTAGTGGGCCACCAGATGTTGTTGGACCACAACTCCCATCAGCCTCAGCCAGCATTGCCAATGGTCAGGAAAGATGGGAATTGTGGTCCAACAACATCTGGTGGCCCACTAGTTGGGAAAGGCTGGCATAGACAGCTTAAGCCTGTTGCTTCATAACCCAAACAATATGCTACCATTATGTTACTTTTTTTTTCCAAAAAAGGCAAGAGTAAATCACAGTTTGATGTTCAATTTTCAGGCAGCATAAACTTTACAACAAGGAATTGTATGCTGACTTTATTGCTGCGCAGATAAAAACCTTGTCATTCTTGGCTTACATCATAAGAATTTATCAGGTAAGCTACCTTAACAGTCTTGGTCAGGTGTGCACCTTGAGGCAGAGTGTCAGGATTTGCAAAAGCGATGCAGATGGCCGTAGCTAGATTCCACTAGTTAATAGAATTTTATTGAATTAGTTCATAACCATATCAAATGAGAACAAAATAAAATAATTTAAAGTCCAGATAAAACTATACCAAAACACAATTTTGTATAATGCAGGGGTAGGGAACCTTTGGCCAGAGCTTTGAAAAGTTACTTTTTTTAAACTACAACTCCCATCAGCCCCAGCCAGCATGGCCACTGTATTGGGCTGATGGGAGTTGTAGTTCAAAAAGTAACTTTTCAAAGCTCTGCCTTTGGCCCTCCAGATGTTGCTGAATTACAACTCCCATCAGCATGGTCAGTGGCCTGGGATAATGGGAGCTGTAGTTCAGCAACACTTGGAGGGTCACAGGTTCCCCACATCTGGCGTAACAATACAACTAGGGGTTTCTGAGGACACTGGTTGGGGGAGGTAGAAGAATGCTGGAAATTCCCTCTCCTTGTTTTTTGTCTCCATTTTGGGGGGCTTTGGTTGGGGTCCCATCCCCTTCTCAGCTTAATACAGCCAGTAACTAACTAGCCAGTGATAAGTGGCATGCAAGTTAATTTCCCAGCCTGGTTTACCCAAATGTCTGAGACTGTTTATTAATACAAACCATTCAGTTGAAGATGGTATCTAAGGAACATAGGCGATGTAAATGTTTCCTTGTATTAAGTGCTGGAAGGTTTTATATGAGGATACGAATTTACAACTGGTTTCCACTATGTTGTTCACCATGTTACAGAGGCCCTACCGGCCTCAACAAGAAATCAGGTAATTAGCGTTGCTGGCCCCATGCTGTTGAACACTCTTCTGCAGATATTCAGCAGGCATCCTTGCTTTTGACTTTCAGGCATCTCTTGAAGATTTTCTACTGCTGACAGGCCTCTGCAGCTATTCAGAGTGTTTTTTTTTCTGAGTAGCCGGTCATTTTAATTATTGTTTTGCATTGCTTTTAAATGTTTTTATGTTGCTGTACACCACCCTGATGTTTTGTGAGAGGGCATTATATAAATAGTTCTATAAATATGTTTGTATTTGATTTGTCACTTTCCAGGATTCTCCGTTTTTTAAAGCAAAATGGGGAATACAGTTTGATTGGTATATTTGTGAGATGTTAAGCCACGGCAAATGTATGTGAACTTTATGTGGGTTTAAAGTGGAGGGGGTGCCCCCCCATCTCCCTATGCTTGCCAGCTTCATTTCTGACCTTCCTGCATTCAGTGCAAAGGTTGTATGAGGATTCTAAATACTTTGGAGTGAATGTACTTGGAATCCTCCCTGCTATCAGGAACCCTGAGCATGCTTTGAATCCCCCATCAGACCTTTGCATTGAGCTTGGAAAATAGAGCTTGCACATGTGGGGACATTGGGGACATGGCTTGTATGTGCACCTTGCATGTGTTTGCCCTGAATTCCTGAATAGGCTACATTTTTACTCAAAACTAAATTAGCATGAGGAATTTTGCTGCTTCCGAACCTCCTCCCTACACTCAAAGCCTTTTCCTGCCATAGGCTTTGCTTGCTTGCAGTGGTCCCCTTTATCTGTCCATGGGTTAGTTGGGTGGAAAGGTGAGTGAGATCTACAATTAGTGATTTGTCTGGGCACACCCCGAGAGCTAGTGTAGTGTAGTGGTTAAGGTATTGAACTACGACCTGGGAGACCAGGGTTCAAATCCCTGCACCTCATGAACCTCACTGGGTGACCTTGGGCCGGTCACTGCCTCTCAGCCTCAGAGGAAGGCAATGATAAACCCCCACTGAATACTGCTTACCATGAAAACCCTATTCATAGGGTCGCCATAAGTTGGAATTGACTTGAAGGCAGGCCATTTCCATTTTCCTGGGCACACTCTATATACACAGAAGGAAATAAACCTTACTGATTTCTGTACCAGCGTGTGATTTTAGTTGCAATTTTAAAAGATTTATATTCCAGTTATATTTATGTCACATATGCATTTTTACTTTTATCAGGAATTGGTAGCCAAGTATTCTCAGCAAATGGTAAAAGGAATGTTGCAGTTACTGTCAAGCTGTCCACCAGAAACGGCTCACCTGAGAAAGGAGCTTCTCATTGCAGCCAAGCATATTCTTACCACAGATTTGAGGAGCCGTATGTCTTTTTTTCATATTTAAAATAGTTAAAATATGTTGGTGGCAGAATGGTTAGAGGTGGGTTACAAGATAGGGTTCTGTGTTTACAGTATCATGGTTCCTGATCATAAGTGCACTTTCTTGGTTAAGTTCCTTTGTGATTGCTACCAGAGTACTTTGAGTAAAGTAAACTTGGATAGGTGCTTAAAATTAGTATAAATATAAAATAATATTTTCAAGCTAAATAAACTACCACAACTTTTTTCTTTATTCGAGAGCAGCGTGTTAAATTAACTTTTGGCAGTTTCAGGATGGCTGAAAAGTGAGAGCCAGTGTGGTGTAGTGGTTAATTTATTTATTTTTATTTTATTTATTTTATTAAGCTTATATACCGCCCGACTAGCAACAGCTCTCTGGGCGGTGAACATTAAAAATACAATAAAAATAACACAATACAGTATATCACAATACAAAACTGTACAAAGAACTGTACAGTCTAAAATCAAAATATAATAATTTAGAATTAACAGGAATTAAAATGCCTCAGAGAAGAGAAAGGTTTTAACCTGGCGCCGAAAAGATGATAGTGTCGGCGCCAGGCGCACCTCCTCGGGGAGACCATTCCATAGTTCGGGGTTAAGGTGTTGGACTACGACCTGGGAGACCAGGGTTCGAATCCCCACACAGCCATGCAGCTCACTGGGTGACCTTGGGCCAGACACTTCCTCTGAGCCTCAAAGGAAGGCAATGGTAAACCTCTGAATACCGCTTACCGTGAAAACCCTGTTCATAGGGTCACCATAAGTCGGAATTGACTTGAAGGCAGTTCAAAAGGTCATGATTTGTAAGATACATTTTACACTAAATGTTTGATTTCTGGCCCGGTAGTTGGACTGCCTTCTGCAACAACTAAAGCTGCTTAATAATTCTTATTTTGTTGCCTTCATCATTCATGACAGTCTTATCATGTAATTTTTTCCACAGAATTTATTCCGTGCATGGACAAATTGTTTGATGAATCCATACTCATAGGCTCTGGATACACCGCACGTGAGACATTGAGGTGTGTAATGAAATCTGTTATATCTCTGAACCCTTAACACTGCCAGCACATGGGATATTTTATTTTACTTATTTATTTCTTACTTTTTTATCTTGCCCTACTTCCTGAAAGGAGCCTAGGGTGGCAAACAAAAACACTAAAAACACTCTAAAATATCTTAAAAACAAAATACTTTAAAATGTATTAAAACAAACCATCTTTTTTTTAAAAAAAGCTTTAAAACATCTAAAAAGGTAATTCCAACACAGATGCGTCTGAACAGTTCAGTGATCGACTAGGTATATAAGGGGTGAGGCCATCTTTCAGGTATCCTGGTCCCAACCTGCATAGAGCGTTGTATATCAAAACCAGAACCTTGAACTTGGCCTGGTAGCTAATGGGCAGCCAGTGCAATTCTTTCAGCAGCGGGGTGACATGTTGGCAATACCCTGCTCCAATGAGCAGGGCGATCAAGGCCGATTTAGTCCAATAAACCTGACCCCAGATTGGAATGGGTCAGGATAAACTGCTTCATCCAGAAGTACTTGCAATTGCTGTGCTACAATCTCAATACCTGAAAGACCGTTTTGTCGCTTATATACCCAGTCAATCAATGGGCTCTGCGGGTGAGGGCCTCCTACAGATACCATCTTATCAGAGGTCCATTCTACACAAAGGAAACGGACCTTTAGTGTAGTGGCACCTACCCTTTGGAATTCCCTCCACTTAAATATTAGACAGGCATCATCTCTGTTATTTTTTCGGTGCCTACTGAAGACCTTCCCCTTTCAACCAGCCTTTTAAATTGAGACCTTATTATAGTCTGCGTCTGTGCTGGAATTGCTTTTTAATTTTTTTTTTATAAACCTTTTTTTAAAAAAAAATGTTTGTAAAGCTTTAAAAAATATTTTTAAAGATGTTTTGTTTTTATACATTTTAAAGTTTGTTTTTATGATGTTTTTAAGTGTTTTTAGTGCTCTCATTTGCCGCCCTATTGGGCTCCTACTGGGAGGAAGGGGACTTTCCTTTCATCTCTCTCGTAGTCCCCAGATCTGCTTCACATAGTCCCTCAATCCTGCAGGGCAGTTCAGAAGGGAGGTGAGGAAAGTGAAATTCTGTTGTAAGAATGGAAGACTTTCTGTTCACAGAAAGACACAAGTGGTCATTGACCATTATATATGTAATAAATACCTGGCAACCCAAAGATCACTGATGAAATAATATTTTTAACTGTGTTTTAGAATGTTTTTAATTGCAATTGTGTTTTGGAATGTTTTAAACTGTTTTTAGTGTGGTTTTTTTTCTTGTTAAATTGTTTTATGTTTGCCAACCTGAGCTCCTTCAGAAGGAAGGATGGGGGACTTCCGGGAAGGGTTGCTCTGCCTGTGCTGCCTCTGAGCCGAGCTCTTGTCTCAGAGGATGCTTTTTCAGCTTCAAAATCAGTCAGAACGTCTTTTTTGACTGGTAAAGATTTTCTCCCGGTCAGGGAGAAACGTGAGATTAACCACAAAGCCTGTTTTTGTGGGGAGGACTGGATTTCATTTATTTATGAGAAAAGGTTCAAACTGCAATGTCGGACGGACTTTCATCAAGCTCTAGCTGATTATAGCGATATGTTTATCTTTTCTTCAAAGAAAAAACGGATTATAACAGGCAAACAAGCATCCTTCTTTCTGTTTTCTTTTTTCACTTGGTTTAAATTGGTGCAGTTAAAAAAGAGATTTGTCAATGAATCAGCTGTGAAGAATTCCTAGGTGAGTTATGGCTTTTCTCATTCACTTATGAAATTAAGGAGGAAAGAAATTGAAAAAGCTTATCTTTGCTTTTATCGCAAAAATCTGTCCTGGAGGTGCATTCTAAAGATACCAACGGAAGAGGGATTTCTATTTCGAGGAGGGGGAAAAAACTTTTTTTGGTCTATTTCATTTTGACGAATCTGCTTGTTCACGACGCCACTAATTGTCTTGATGTTGGGAACTAAGTTTGTTTTGTATTCCTGAACACATAGACATAAGGCAGGCTGTACTGTCTACACTGATATCAGCAGCCTGGAATATTAACCCAATTGTGGCTGAAATAATTTTTGCTTCTGTGGTTTTAAGAATGGCAGCCAGGAAAGTGATTGAGACCATGGAAGAAATTATGTTTCAGAAAATAATGGATGAGATTGAGATAACAAAACAAACCCTGAGACAGGGCAGACAGGAGATGAAAATTGAATTTAACAAAATGACACAGGAGCTTAAAGAAATAGGGGATTCCGTAAAAGAGGTGTTTGATGGGATTAGAGATGAAAAAAAAAATTAAAGGGAAGCCACAAGCCCTGGAGATTGGAACAAGTGTGAAATTGGAAAAAAGATTTGGAGTTTATGGATCTTAGAAATAAAGTTTATTGTTTGGAATTCAAAGTTGTCTCTGAAGAAATGAATGAAGATTTTGGTGGTAAAGTTACCAATGCCTTGGATAATTTTCTGGACTGGAATGATATGATGGAGTTTGACATTGAAAAAATCTATGGAGTTGGCTACAGATATGTGACAGTGGAGAAACTCTTAAGAGATGAACCAGTGCATTTTGTAAAAAAGAAGAACAGAGATATGACTTTGCAGCAATATTTCAGTAACATATTCATAATTCTTGACTGGAATGATGTGATGGGGCTTGTCATAGAAAAAATCTATGGAATTAACTACAAATATGTGACAGAGCAGAGATGTTCCCAGAACAGAGATGTGGCTTTACAACAATATTTCAGTAATATATTCAGAATTGATGGCAAGGACATATTTGTGATGGGGGAAATTCCCATCAGACTCTTGTTATATGACTATGGCTATGACAGCAAGATCATCATAAGATACTGATAATGGATGAATGGATACTGAAACCACTGGACTTAACATAATGGATGAATGGATACTGAAACCACTGGATTTAACAGGACTATTGAAGATGGAAGATGGAATTAATATTGAAAATGGAAGAATGGTTATGGAAATTATTGGACTTAACAGATTTGACGAGATGGATTAATCGATATGTTTATTTGGACTATGGTTATGACAACAAGATTATTATGGGATACTGATAATGGAAGAATGGCTACTGAAATTACTGGACTTAACAGGATTATTGAAGATGGAAGATGGAATTAATATAGATAATGGAAGAATGGCTATTGAAATTATTGGGCCTAACAGATTTGAATCAGATGGATTAAGCGACATGTTTATTTGGAGAAAAATTGAAAGATATATCTCTCAAGGAATTGAAACCTCTCTTTGACTTTTTGTAGAAAGAATAAAATAATGTTTATGAGATTTGATGATTAATTAAGATAATTACTGGAGGAAAGTGATTCTATAATATAATTTTAGAGATAGGATTGTTATATATTGTAGACTTATAATTGATCTGCGACAAATCGGAAGTCAACATTTTATTTTGTTGTTTGATTGTTTTTGTTTTGTTTTGTTTTTTGTCTTTGAAAATTTGAATAAAAATTAATGAAAAAAAAAGAAGGAAGGATGGGATATAAATTCAGTAAATGAATAACAAAAAATACTAAACTTTATGAAGCAGTGAATTTCTAAAAATGGAAACTTTTCTACAGAAAAATATATATCAGAAAATGTGTCACTCTTATTGCTGCATGTTAGACATCGATGTTTGAATGGCATACATGCATATAAGCCTACCTGGAAATATTCTGCTAGAGTAACTGGTATGTTTGTTCTTTTTATGTTCCTAGGCCTCTTGCATACAGCACTTTAGCAGATCTGGTTCATCATGTCCGCCAGCATTTACCACTCAATGATCTCTCCCTTGCTGTCCAGTTATTTGCCAAGAATATTGATGATGAATCATTACCCAGCAGTATTCAGACCATGTCATGCAAGCTTCTGTTAAATCTGGTGGACTGTATTAGATCCAAGAGTGAACAGGAAAATGGAAATGGCAGAGACATCCTCATGAGGATGTTGGAGGTACTGGGGTATTTAAAATAGGGTTGCAAGAAAGAAAATATTTATTAAAATTACATAGCTGCTCAGAAAAAAGACCTCTGCCCAGAGATATTGAGGATGCTGGGGTGGGATTAAATATATATTCACTAATAGGCAAAAAACCTTGTGGTTTAAGAATGTACCTATAGCGCACAGATATTTCTATCAAACTTTAAAACGCAGGGAAATTGGGCACCTATAGTGAATGCACCAGGGGAGCAGGAGACCTGACCTCCTCTCTGAGATATTGTACTGCCCTACAGATTTGTCAAAATACAAACACAATTTGGGTTGGTCTTTCACAGTCCAGTCCACTTCCTGTGTAGCTTGGAAGAATTTGGTAATGTGCCTCTGAGCCATATATGGTGAGTGGTGGCAACACCTGCCATCTCCAAAGATAATTTGTATGTTTGTTGGTGTTCTTCTTACTTTGCTTCTTTTCTGTGTTACTACTGTTTCTACAGAGAATCTAACCTAGAAAATTATATTTCTCTCATTATTCATCCTAGAAATCTGTGTCAAATTTATTTTTATTAATTTCAAAGCTTTTTTATTGGTCAATGTCATATGATGGTGAAGACAGCCTTTTGTGTTTCAAACTGGAGTTTATGCTCTATTTCTATTTTGAGCGCATTAACAGTTGAATCTGAAACTGCAGTTTGATGTAAAATCAGATGGATTACAATATGTTGCTACTTAAGCAATGATTCTAGCTGTTAGAAGAAACAAACGTGGCCAGCCCAAGATGCATATTTTCAGCCTGCTATGCTTAAATTATTCCAGTTCAGGAAAGGTGGGCATGGTCAATTAAAAACATAGAGCACACCTAGAATTTTGCTATGAATATATTTCACCTTCCTCTTTTTTATCTTGTGAAAACTGAGACAGAAAATGGATTATGGAATGTTTTATTTTAGCATGATGAATAAAATGTTTCATTGAATCTTGGTGTCTCTCCCCCCCCCCTTTTCCTCAGTTCTTTTTATGGCCATGGATGCTTGACACTGTGGAGGACCTTATGAGGAAAGGTTGAAGGAACTTTGCATGTTCCATCTGGTGAAGAGAAGGCTGAGGGGTGACATGATTGCACTTTTTAAGTACCTGAAGGGCTGTCATATAGAGGAGGGTACAGATTTGTTCTCTGCTGCCCCAGAGGGTAGGACTAGGTCTAATGGTTTTAAGTTGCAGGAGCGTAGATTCAGATTGGACATTAGAAGGAACTTCTTGACAGTAAGGGCAGTTCGGCAGTGGAACCAACTGCCTAGGGAGGTGGTGGGATCCCCTTCGGTGGATGTCTTCACGCAGAGGCTGGACAGCTATCTGAGGGAGATGCTCTAGCTGTGGATTTCCTGCTGTGAGCAGGGAGTTGGACTCGATGGCCTACAAGGCCCCTTCCAACTCTATGATTCTATGATCCATTAGAAACTATTCTGCAGAAAAGTCAGTGCCATTATTCCACATTGTTTTTGGAACTTTTTTTTAGTGTTGCAAAATGTTGCTGTACTTCACATATTCACAGAAACAGAAGCAAAAGAGAATGATTTACTATAGGAAACTTCACTAAAATTACAACGAAAATCACACATATTTAAAGTGACTATCTGAACGATATCAACTGTTTTAATATTGTTGCTTCCTACCTGCTAAAACAAGATCAGCACAGCACTTGTCTTGTTTCTGTTATCTGGGCTGATTGCAGGTGTTGCCACCACTCACCCTATGCTCAGAGGCACAGGTTACCAAATTCTTCCAAGCTACACAGGAAGTGGCTTGGACTGTGAAAGACCAACTCAAATTGCGTTTGCATTTTGACAAATTTGTAGGGCAGTATCATATCTCAGAGAGGAGGTCAGGTCTCCTGCTTCCCTGGTGCATTCACTATAGCTGCCCAATTTGCCTGCTTTTTAAAGTTTGATGGAAAATATATGCGGGCTATAGGTACGTTCTTAAACCATAAGGTTTTTTGCCTATTTCTCTGCTTTTTAATCCAGGAGGTAAGAAATGGGATCCTGTGCAAGCTTGCTGAGAATGGATTGATCATTTGTATGCTTATTGAGTTCAGTGGGATTTACTCCCCTGCAATCATGCTTAGGATAGGTAAAACTGACCATAGGAGGGAGACCTGGAGTGGGCAGGGGAGGAGGGGAAAGGGAGAGGAGAGGGGAAGTAGGGGAAAGGCAGGTCTGATCATTTGTATGCTTATTGAGTTTAGCGGGTTTTACTAGGATAGGTAAAACTGACCATGGGGAGGAGGAGGGGAAGGGGAGAGTAGAGGGAAGGAGGAAGGGGGGAGAGGGGAGCAGAAGGGGGAGGGGAAGGAGTGGATTGGAAGGGGAGGGGTGAAGGAAGGGAGAGGGAAAGGGCAAGAGGGAGGGGATAGGAGGGAGGAGGAGGGCAGGTCAGGTTTGATCATTTGCATGCTTTTTGAGTTCAGTAGGATGTACTACTGTGCAATCCTGATTAGGATAGGTGAAACTGACCTGGGGGAGGGGCAGAAGGGGGAGGGAGGAATGGGAGGAGATTGGATAGGTGGTCACTGGGCAGAGTGGAAGCCCCATTCCTTTCCAAAAGGAACACATTGTGAATAGTAGCATTTTTTTCACGGTTTCCCCCACCTTTTTATTCTACAGCAGGCACATGTAGCCTCCCATCCAAATTTAAACCAAAGCTGTCTCTGGCCATGTCCACACCAGACCTTTCTTTCACATCAGACAGTCATGGCTTCTCCCAAAGAATCCTGGGAAGTGTAGTTAACAACCAGCCAGGCATTTTTTAAACTTTTAAACTGAAGAAGATGAAGGTCAGAGTATGGGGCAAGGTCAGTAATAGGATTGCAGGTGCCCTGTGAACATGGCTGATTTTTAATTAGTTTCAACAAATTATGAGAACTCTGAGAGAAATAAGTCTAAAAGGGGTCTTTTTTTCTCTCTTTTTACATTTCAAACTCTTGATTCCCTCTGACTGTTTTGTGTATCGCCATGAAAATTTAAAGGGTGTTTCTGAGTTCAGGACTATAAGTTTTGTAAGGTTTTGTTTTGAAATGAGCTTATGGGTAACATCAGAATGGCATGGGGGTATTTTCAATTTAACACTGCAGAATGTGAAAAATCCATGCTGACTAGAATAGAGCCACTCTTGTGGCTTTATAATTAAAAAGGAAATAGTAGCTTGGTCTGGCTGACACCCCAGCTCATGCATTCTCTTCTGTTGTGCTCTGCAATTTCCTTCAGTTTCGGAGGCAATCATCAGTTGTCATTACATCTGGATGGGTAAACTATTGTTTGCATTTGTCCCCCCCCCCCTTCCCAAACAAGAAATTGCAAAAGACAGTATGAAGCTGCTTTATGATTTGGCGGGCAAGTGCAAGCCATAGTTTGCCCATCTGGATGTAATGACAATCAATGTTTTACCTCCTAGAGGAGGGAGGGAATTATGGCTTATTCCACAAAGCTCAGTTGTAGTCTGGTTTGACATAACTCTTGAGCTGAACCTACGCATGTGTTGAACTTTTCTTTACTGTGATCATGATTGTTTTTTGTTCCTCTTCTCGTGCTTCAGGTGTTTGTCCTGAAATTTCACACCATTGCACGCTATCAGCTTTCCGTGATCTTTAAAAAGTGCAAACCGCAGTCTGAACTTGGGGCAGGAGAAGCAGCATTGCCTGGTGTACCAGCTGGAGGAAACACAGCACCAGTTCCTGTTCCATCCCCTGCTCCAACCACTCCTGTGGCCCCTGTCTCAGGACCCGTCTTTGAAAAGCAAGGGGAGAAGGAGAAGGAAGACAAGCAGACATTCCAAGTCACTGATTGCCGAAGCTTAGTAAAAACCTTGGTTTGTGGCGTCAAGACTATTACATGGGGCATCACCTCTTGCAAAGCTCCTGGTGGTAATGTTGCATGCTTCTAATTATGGTTATTTTTTTGCTAGGGGGCTGCAACCCAATTAATTTTTTTAAAGGAATTAATCGTATAGGGTTTAGTTAGCTAACTGGTCTATTTATTTAAATGTGCATATGGGTAAACATTTCTGAAAACCAAACACAGAAAGTGGCAAGCATCCAAAAGCCAGGAATAAAAAAAAAGGGGGGAGGGAAATCCCAAGATGCTGAATAATGAGATGTTAGTCTGTCATTTCAAGCAATCTTACTAGAAAAGAATATTACAGACCAGTCCATCCCCCGACAAAGGCCAGACAATATAGTGGCCGAAATGCATTGGGCTCTTTTTGAAAACAAACACCTCATTTTTCAGCATCTTGGCATTCCCCCCCCCTTTTTTTATTCTAAACATTTCTGAAACAAGAAGCATACTTTGTGCTCAAGTGATGCATGCCTATATCATAAAAGAGATGATTCCTCTTAAGGTGAGGTAGGAGGTGAGAGAATTCCTAAGATTACGTTTGCTGTCTGCAGTTTTTGTTAAATTATGGTTTATGTCTATATCACTCAAAGGCCCCAAAGTGGTGAACAGCACACTCATAGAAAAGAAATGTACCACTTGTATTAAAAATAATTGGTGATACTCAACACTTATCCTACTCAGAGTAGATCCATTGAAATTAATGGACTTTAACCTAGGTTCATTAATTTCAGTGGGTTTACTCTGAGTATGACTTAGTTGAATACGATTATATGCTTATTTAAATGTGCTGCCTAATTGGGGGTACCGTTTTTTAAAAAATTAAACATTAAACTGATGAATCCACTAAATGTTGGTAGTCCTAATCTTTGTCATTTTATTACATAAGTGTACATGTTAGCAGTAAAACAATAATTCTGCTTTCAATTTTTTTCTTTTTTTAGAAGCACAGTTCATTCCCAATAAGCAGCTGCAACCTAAAGAGACGCAAATCTATATAAAGCTGGTCAAATATGCAATGCAGGCTTTGGATATTTATCAGGTATGTATCCTAACTGGAGTTTTTTTCACTCTAACTTTAATCTGTGTGGCCTATTCCTTGAGGTTGTTTTAAAATGTGCATCTTTTTAGTCAATTCAGATATTTTGAGAGAGAAAGCTAGTACAAGTGTGGGGGGGAAGTATGTTGACTTGAATTCTGTCTCATTTCTCCATTCTAAAAGGTTCAGATCGCTGGAAATGGGCAGACATATATTCGAGTTGCAAATTGTCAGACAGTCAGGATGAAAGAGGAGAAGGAGGTCCTGGAGCATTTTGCTGGTGTTTTCACAATGATGAATGCTCTGACTTTTAAAGAAATCTTCCAGACAACAGTTCCTTACATGGTCGAAAGAATCTCTAAGAACTATGCCCTTCAGGTAGTATGTTTTGTGCATCTTACAGTAGCTTAAGCCACTGCAAAACTTTCTGTTTGGTTTGAAGTTTGCTTAGTTTCATAACACTGGCATTTTAACAATCTCCTTTATGGCTAACCCAGCCTCTGCCAAGGTGGTGCTGTCTAGATGTTTTGGACTACAACTCCCATCAGCCCCAGCCAGCATGACTGATGGGAGTTGTAGTCCAAAACATTTAGAGGGCACCAGGTTGACAAAGGTTGAGTTTAAGCAATAAACTACACTAAATTGAACTGGAAATATCTCATCAGCACTGGAAATGTTATTTTATTAATCATCTTCCACATATATGTCTTAAGGCAATGTACAAAATATAATAAAAACAGTTTTAAAAAGCACAGAAAAATAACAGCAAATGTATTAAAACAAAAACAATACAGCATGGCAGAGACCTATTCATTTAGCTGGGAAAGCTTGTCACAAACAAAATGTCTTCAGTTGTTTCCAAAAGTGCAGATAGTGGGCGCCTGCTGTATCTCGATACAAATGCTGTTCCACAGAACAGGGGCAACCACAGTGAAAGTGAGTTTAGGCTTCTCATCTCTTTGGAACTTGAAAGATAATCTCTCCTGCAGTCTGTAGGGACCTACTGGGCATATAAGGGATAGGCTGGTCTCTTAAGTAACCTGGTCCTGAGCTGTATAGGGACTTACACGTTAATACCAACACCTTGAACTTGGCCTGGTAGCAAATTAGCAGCCAGTGCAAGTCCTGCAAGTAAGATGTTTTACTCTGGCAGTAGTTTGCCCCCACAAGAAATCTAGCCACCACGTTTTTCACCAGTCTCTGGACCAACCTCAAGAGTAGCCCCACATACAGTGCATTGCAGTAATCCAGGCTTGACATTACCAGTGCATGGACACTGTGTTCAAATAGACAATGACTTGGTGTAGCTGTTATTTGATACGCAGCTTGATACTGCTGTTCTCTTTTTGTGTTATTAAATGGCTGGGTGTGGGGATGTCAGTGAAATGAAACCTCTAATAAGATAAGCAGCTTGAAAATAATTTGAAATCAACTCAGTGACTGATATCATTATGTTTTTTTTAAAAAAAATCACTTAGCGGTTGTTTCTAATTGTTGTATGTTCCCCTTTTAACAGATTGTTGCCAATTCTTTTTTGGCCAACCCTACTACTTCAGCTCTATTTGCTACCATCCTGGTGGAGTATCTCTTGGATCGGTTGCCTGAGATGGGCTCCAATGTGGAGCTCTCTAACCTGTATCTCAAACTTTTCAAGTTAGTCTTCGGCTCAGTTTCACTCTTTGCAGCAGAAAATGAACAGATGCTGAAGGTAAATTTGTGAACAGGCAGAAATTGCAATTTCCCCTTTATCTATCTGGGGATGACTTCTGAACTGTATTGCATATATATATATGGACATTTTGAATATATTTTGTCATAGCTCTTGTGAAATAATGACATTTGGGCTGCAGTCCTAAACACAAGCAGCTTGGTGGGCGTCCTGCTGAATTTTTGTGGGGCTTACTTCTTAGTAGCCATGCAGGCTTGCACTGTTAAGGAGATGCACCTCAAGGTTATAGTCTGGATCCAAAGAATGGTGGCTTTTTTTCATCTAAGGGTGCTTTTGTTCAAGTATCAGGCTACACTGCAAGCCTCTTCTAAAATAGAGGGGGCTTCTAAAAGCAGTTTTAGTCCAGTTTTGTTGTTTTCACCATTGACTATAAAATATAATGTAGCACAAAGTAATGACTATGCTCTAGTTACTTGTTTTTTTAAAAAATTCTACAACTCAATTTATATCATGGTAGTGAAGAAATTCAACATGATAGCTGGGCTAAAGCCAAAATATGTAGGAACTCAGAAAGCTGCCTTATACTGAGTCAGACCATTGGTCCATCTAGCTCATTACTGTCTACACTGACTGGCAGCAGTTCTCCAGGTTTCAGACAGGATTATCTCCCAGCCCTACCTGGAAATGCTGGGGATTGAACCTTCTGCATGCAAAGCAGATGCTCTACCCCTGAGCTACAGTCCTTCCTCCTCTACACATTCTCGATGTTCCTATTATCTGATTTTTTAAAAGCATATTTTTTTAAAAAAAAGCAGACCAGCCAAAAGCAGTTTGTGAATATGCAATCGGAAAGCCTGCTATTCAAAGAGAGAAATAAAAAAACAGTCAAAAATTCTCACCACACCAAAGTCCTTAGATGCACCTAAGTAATTCTTTGGTTCCTGGCCAATGTTTATAAATCTGTTTTGCTTCCATTGAGAGTTTATTGGCACTATATTCATTATTTATTGGACTTTGGTTTTGATAACTTGCTATTTTAAAAAATATAGTCCAGTATTTTGTTTATCTGCCAGGAATTCTTGATTATTAGTGGATTAATAATTTAACCCAATCACTTCCTGTCTTGTAAAGAAATCCAAAATGTGTACCGCATCCTGTGCCTGATGCATTGTGCTCTCTTTATTCTGCTGCCAGAATCAAGGTCACTTTCATTTTATAAACTGCAAATCCAATTTAAATGTGTGATATGCTGCTGCCGCCACTCCATGCCTGTTAAATTATTTGATTTTCAAGAATTGATGGTGTGGCCTTGAGTAGACAATTTAATTTGAGTGATGAAAGCTATGCACAGCAATTTTGAATCAAGGTCTCGGGCCTTTAGATGTTAATAAAATCCATAATTATCTCAAAGTTTGTACCTGAGCTTAGTCTGTCTCCTCCCCCTCTTTTTTTTTATCAGCTTGCACAGGCCTTTTAATTTCTTCCGCATTTGTAAGGATGCATTATTCCAAATATAACAACAATCTTTATTTACAATCGACCGACCACAAATACAAAAACATGGTATTAAATATTAAAAATAAAAAGATAAAAATGCTTGAAATCAGAAACTAAAGCAGACAAAAAAACAATCCAGTTGAGTTAGTTGCCATTTACAATCTTACAGGGTCTGATTAAAATGGCCAGGTTCAGAAATTTTGCCACCTGCACGGTAATTGCCTTGTTAGAACCCTCAAGTAGAGCGATCAGAAGAGACTCAAATATTAGTGTGCTAATCACATGATCTCTGGAGCATTTTGTGTCCAGTTGGTACAGTTCTGCTGTATGAGGGAATAAGGAAAAATAATAACAAATGGCATGAAGTGCTATAAAAACTGGGGTGGAGAGCATTGGCTGCATGCAAAGACCCCTAGGACTTGTTCATGACCACTCACATTTTTGATTCCCCCTTTTTAAACAGCAGACCCATACGTTATTTAAGAACATTTTTAGTTCCTGTAATATAGTGGTATTACATTATTTTTGTCATCATCATCATCATAGATTACAAACATAGATGCATATCCTGCATCACACTAAAAGTCCTCATCTTAGGAGCATTGGGTTGTATCTAACCCACTTTTACTCAGAGTAGACCCATTGAAATTAATGGACATAGCTAACTTGGGACTTAATTTCAGTGGGTCTACTCTGAGTAAGTGTGAGTTGGATAGAACCCATAGGAAGCTGCCTTATATTGACAGACCACTGGTCCATCTAGCTCAGTATTGTCTACCCTGATTGGCAGTCACTCTCCAGAAATTTAGACAGGATTCTCTGCCAGCCCTATCTGGAGATGCTGGGGATTGAGCATTCTGTGGTGCCAACCAGATACCTCAGGAAGCCAACAAGCAAGGGTTGAAAGCAACAGCCCTTCCCCAACATTTGTCCACAAATTTGTCATTTAGTACCTTGATAGAATTTAAGGCCATGAACATATAGTTCTGGGGATGCGTCTGTGCATGTGTCTTCCATCCAGGCACAGACCAAAGCTAAATTCATTTCAGTAAGGTTGCTGCATTTTGTACCTTCAGACCATGCCCTAGGAAGATATCAAGCTGCCTTTGATGCTCTCTTTTTGTCTTTTTTAAAAACCCGAGTGTGGTGTTTTTCGGTCCAGTTCACATGTTACAATACAGTAGGGCCCTGCTTTACGGCGCTTCGCTAATGCTGCGGTCTCAATTAGACGCAATTAGACTAAAGCCCCACTCATACAGCACTTGTTCCACTTTTACAGCGGTTTTTGGGTGCCGCGCACCATTCTATTCAATGAGTTCCGCTTTTCAGCGGGGGTCCAGAACGTAACCTGCCGTATGAGTAGGGCCCTACTGTGATGGCTTCCCATGAATGTGCCTATCTGGGCTGGTTGTCTCCTTGCTGGAATGCTGAGGAAGCAAACCACACAATTCCTGACTTAGTGTTATGTCTGAACCAGGGATTATGGTTGTGTTGTTCCCAACAAAGAACATTTTTTTTTGTTTATTATTTGTTATTATTTTCTTTATTAGATTTATATCCCACCCTTCCTCCCAGGAGGAGTCCAGGGCAGCAATTCTTGGCTACAGATTATGGTTTGCTGGGAGTGAAACAAACCGTGTTCTGTGGTTTGTTATATAACTAACCCAGGGACCATGGTTTGTTTGCTCCCATTGTGAATGGGGAAGAGTGAAGTGGGTGTGATTTGCTTGCACATAGTAATCCATGATCTATGGTTTACTGTGATGTGGGAAAGCAGCCAATAGAGATGTGAAGACCTGGAGAAAAATAGGTTGTTTTTTCCTTGAGTTTCTTCCTTTTTTTTGCTTTCCCTGGAAAAATTGAAAAAACAGGGAAAAAACTTAAAAAATAAATAAATTCAGTTCCCCCCCCCCCCAAGCCTTCACATTTCTAATTAAGGAACTGAACAAGGCAATGTTTTACAGTTACCAGACATAATTTCTGGTAACTTTTTTCCTGTAGGAAAATGCTGTTGACAATGATGATAATAATGTTATACCTCTATATCAGAATAATCAAAAATCACCAAGTGCTAAGCAAGCTTTCAAGTTCATCAAAAATTTTCTGCAGGTTGGATATTAAGTACAAAATGAAAATGGGGGGCAGGTGGGGAAATGGCATTTTGGGGAATGATGGAGAAGCCCAAATCTGCTCTCTGCTTTCCTTTCCTTTTGCCTTGATAACGATTACCCAAAGTGCCAAGATGGGGGTGCAAGTCAAATGAACACGTGGCTTGGCATTTGTTACAGGACTATGAAACTTTTTCAGTTGTATATTTACATTTATATAGTTATGTTTATATTTAACATTTCCAGTGACCCATGGAAGAGCCTTCATCCCAGGAAGTTTTTTTAAAAAAGAAACTGACAGAATGTGTGGACTTTTAAGCAAACCAGATTCTTTTTCTTTTCACAGCCACACCTTCACAAGATAGTGAACAGCTCCATGGAACTTGCACAGACCGCCAAGGAGCCCTACAACTATTTCTTGCTGCTCAGAGCCCTCTTCCGATCTATTGGAGGAGGTAGCCATGATCTCCTGTATCAGGAATTCTTGCCATTGTTACCAAACTTACTGCAAGGTCAGAGCAGATTCTGGTGTGTACATGTATATATCTTTATGTAATAATTGTTAGTAAATCTGGGATTTTATTGATACCACCTGTCACATTTCAGGACTGAACATGCTGCAAAGTGGCCTGCACAAGCAACATATGAAGGATTTGTTTGTAGAGCTCTGTCTCACTGTCCCAGTTCGATTGAGCTCCCTCCTTCCTTATTTGCCAATGTTGATGGATCCCTTGGTATCAGCCTTGAATGGATCTCAGACGCTGGTCAGCCAGGGTCTGCGGACTCTAGAATTATGTGTGGATAATCTGCAGCCAGACTTCCTGTATGATCACATTCAACCTGTTCGAGCAGAGCTTATGCAGGTAAAGATGCAGTTATCTGAAAGGACCTGTAGAGGTCAGTGCTTGCTCACTTATCTGGGCAGCTTTGCTTTAACGTTAAGTCATCTCTTTGATTGTGATACAACATGGAGAAACATTCCTAATAAACAGAGATGGAATCCTCTTTTACCTTTCATCTTTAGTAATAGCAAAGTGGCTGGTTAATCTAGTTATGTGTAAAATGTAAGTTTTTTTTAAAAAAAACAATCTATTACAGGTATGGGGATCCTTTGGCCCTCCAGATGTTGCTGAACTACAACTCTCCCTAGCTGCAGCAAGCATGGCCAAGGTTGGGGTAGTTCAGCAACATCTGGAGGGCCTAAGGCTCCTCTCACCTGGTCTATTCCAAAGCAAGCTTTACATTGTTCTGAAATGACAATGATATTAACCTTTGTCTTTGAGATGGCTTGTTGTGTGTTGCTTGTATTTTGAATTATTTGAAGGCTTTCTCTGATGTCTTGCCATTTTTTCCCCTTAGTATTAGGTGTTAATGTTGTGAAGATTTTCCCCCTTAGAATGAAAATGTGGGTTTCTGCACCTTAGAAAAATATTCATGTGGAAATATTAATATTTGCCTTTTGGATGAGGGTGATGGAGGAGAGAAAATCTTGACTTATTTTATAAATGTTGACTTACAGTAGGGAATACCTTGCCCATTTTGGGGGTCTTTCCTTACTCCCCTTTAAAAATGACATTTGAAAGAGTCCATGTTCATTATTTTGAAAATTGGGAACCTCTGCGGCCTTATACTGAGTCGGAGCATTGGTTCTTCTAGCTCAGTATTGTCTATACTGACTGACAGCAGTTCTCCCGGGTTCAGACAGGTGATATTCCAGTCCTATCTGGAAATGTTAGGGGTTTGAACCTTGGTACCCTTCTGCACGCAAAGCAGATGCTTTATCACTCACCTAAGGTCCTTTCCCAAATTAAAAATTTACTTAAGGCATTTTTATTCTGCAATTGAGCAAATATGATTCCAGGGTGGTTTACAAAATAAAGTTTTAAAAAGTACAGTGCAGAACACTTTTTAGAAGTGAAACCATTCTAAACCACACATGGATGTTTTAAACTTGCTTCCAAGGCTTTGTGGCGGACGCTGCGTAATCCTGCTGAGAACATTTCCCATGTTGCTTATCGTGTGCTTGGCAAATTTGGTGGAAGCAACAGAAAAATGCTGAAGGAATCCCAGAAGTTGCAGTATGTTGTGACTGAGATTCAAGGCCCTAGTATTACAGCGGAGTTCTCTGACTGCAAAGCATCTATTCAGCTCCCAATGGAGAAAGTAAGGTTTAATTTTTCTGCCTTTCAGTAAATATTTTAGAAGTGCTTCCATTGCAGCTTTCCCCAAATTGGTGCCTTCCAGATGTTTTGGACTACAGCTCCCACCATCCATTACCATTGGCCATGCTTGGGGCTGCTGGGAATTGTAGTCCAAAACATAAGGAGGGCACCATGTTGGGGAAGTCTGGTCCATTGATGACTGACAGCAGACTATTTATGCTAAGGAAATTTCTTAAGATCCTGTTGATGTCTGCTGGAGCCTTTGTGAAACATGAGGATAGGAGGAACTACTGAGTTACTATTTTTGGCTTGAAAAGCTACACAGAAATTACAATGAACTCATTAGGAATCCTGTAGTTCAATCTTGTGTATGCTTACTTGGAAGTAAGCCCCACTGTGTTAAATTGGGGCTTGCTTGCTAGTAAGTATGTTTGGGATTGTGTTCTTGAGTCTATGCAGACTGCATTATAATTCTGTTATACTTGAGGGCCATCTAAATCCACTGTTGCATAGTTGTAGGGCATCTACCTAGAGCTCGTCTTTCTTCCATAGTAGTGTAAACCTGGTTTGCAAATGATTAGCTCAAATGAGCATTCTCAGATGATCTCATAATGGGGATGAGGGGAGAGTCTTGCTCTGCTGTCTACAGTGTTTGAGCTAGTATTTAGAGCTTAATAGGCTATGGCAAACAACTGCTTGCATTTTTGGGTATTTAGCATTAAATACTTGGGAGGCTGGAGCTTTCCTGGAAATTAATTTTCCATTTATATGAGTTAGCATTTTTATCATATTGGTTGTTGGGTCCAATTCCCAGCTGTGAACTCTTAAATCACTGACTGGTATAGGCAAGTCACAAGGTCTAAGCCACTGATCCAGTTTGGCCTCTTTTCTTCCTCCACATTTAATGCTTATAAATAGGACTAATTAACCTACAGAGATAGGATATTTTTACCTCGTTGTTGCCAGACAGTAAGTGAAACCTTTCTGGTTAAATTTATCTACCTGTTACCTTTGCCTCTATGCAGTTCTGAATTCAACTACCGCATCATTTTCCATAGAATATTCCTATTGACTAGAAAGAATTCTGTCTTGGTAGAGACAGTCACAAAATGAAAAGTGCTTTAGACATACCTGTACTAAGAAAAACCCATCTGGCTTCTCGGGGGTTGACTAGGAAGCAATCTCTGTTTACGCTATGCATCCTTGGAGCCAGGAATAAAAACCATTGAACTCTCAAGAATTGGAATGAAGTGTCAAGACAAGAAATCTATCTTTTGTGTTAGCCTTATATAGTGAGAGAAGTTCCACCTCAGTGGTCTGTGGAAAACTCATTGTTTTTTCATTGGAATCTTGATAAAGGTTGTGTAAGACCAGTTTAATTTATGACTGGAAAGGTGATTTTTCCTTACAAACAAGGGGGATGGGGATGGAGGTGGAGAGAGGGAAGTCCAAAGCATTCAAAGGTCACTTTATCTACATAATTTTATATTAAGCGTTTAAGCATGGATGATTGGATTTCCTTTCACAATCGGTTAGGC
The DNA here is from genome assembly GCF_030035675.1 of Rhineura floridana. Classification (NCBI taxonomy): domain Eukaryota; kingdom Metazoa; phylum Chordata; class Lepidosauria; order Squamata; family Rhineuridae; genus Rhineura; species Rhineura floridana. The sequence continues at coordinate 16,892,133 of NC_084496.1, forward strand.
AATGAAATTTCTTATTTCATGGCTCTGAAATGAATTTTGCAGCCAGGCTACATTTGATCAATGTCCTAATTTGGGGGGCCTGCTTTTTTCATTTTACAGCTAAAACATACTTCTGTGTATATATCAGACAGTAAGTCAAATCTTTTATTGGGCTGCCTTTGGTTGGCAAAACCATGAGCTCTGGAGCTTCACAGAATGGTTGCTGTAAAATGGGTGTGAAAGCTTTTTCAGCCCAAGGGCCACATTCCCTTTTGGACAACCTTCAGAGGGCCACATACCAGTGGTGGGTGGAGCCAGATGCAAAAGTGGGGGTAGAGCAACAGATGCAAATTTTACCCGTGTACGCTAGGCTAATTTCTACATACGTTCACACACCCTTTTCTATTCTCCATCCAGGCCAACAAGAGGCTTGATCAGAGTTCAAGGACGCATTCCAGCCAGGCAAAAACAGTCAAGGAGGATATGAAGTAGGGCCAGTGAGGAGCATGGCCTGGGGAGAGATTTGAGGGCGAGATAGTGGGGCCTGGAGGTCCAGATTTGGCTCCTGGACCTGAGGCTCCACACCCTTCCCATGAAAGGACTCCAGTAAATTGTCATTAAATTAGTCTGGAGCTCTAAGATGAAGGTCCCGAATCTCATTTATAGAGCACTTTTTTGTTGTTGTGGCATGACTTTTTTTTGTATGAAAGCTTGATCTTCTTTATGAGGTACTTAAAGTAGCATTTTGCAGTTTACATTGTGCAATATGCTTGGCTTGCTTTCTGCTTAACTCTTTAGAGAAGGCTTGTGAGGGAACACAGAACATTTTAGAAAGAAGAAGACTTTTGCATACTGCAGGACATTGTGTAGAGCAATTGCAGAGGAGGAGGTGGAAGAAATAAATGCAGTAAAACTGTAGATGCCCTTAGGTCTAGATGTGGAGGACCATGCTTTACTGAAATAGAGAAAGAGTGTGTGTGTGTGTTTATGCCACTTCAGATCTGAGATTTTGTTAACATAGGAGGAGCTCTGGTGGATCAGATCCAGGGTCCACCTAGGACAGCAGTCTGTTTTTCCTCAGTAGCCAGCCAGATGCCCCCAGGCATCATTTGGACAGAGAGAAGCATTCACTTCTTCACACACTGCATAGTTGAACTGAGGAATTCACTCCCACAAGAAGTAGTGATGACAACCAGCTTCGATGGCTTTAGAGGAGGATTACACAGACTCATGGAGGATCAGGCTATCAGTGGCTATTAGTCACAATGGCTGTTCTACCAATTTCCACAACTGCATTTTTTAAAAAAAAGTCTGCATAAAATTTCATGCAGTTTTGTATGCTAATTTGCAGGATATACATATTTTTGCAAGTAATTGAGGATAAGGCTATCGATGGCTGCTGGCCACAATAACTACATTCTGCTTCCACTGTTCGAGGCATTATGCCCCTTAATGCTAGTTACTGGGAATCATTGGTGGGGAGAGTGTTGTTGCACTCATGTCCTACTACTGGGTTTTCCATAAGCATGTGGTTGGCTTCTGTGAGTAAAATCGTAGAACAGTAGAGTTGGAAGGGACCTATAAGGTCAACGAGTCCAACCTCCTGCTCAATGCAGGAATCCAGTTTAAAGCATACCCAACAGGTGGCTGTCCAGCTGCCTCTTGAATGCCTCCAGTGTTGGAGAGCCCACTACCTCTCTAGGTTCCATTGTCATACCACTCTAACAGTTAGGAAGTTTTTCCTGATGTCCAGTCGAAATCTGGCTTCCTGCAACTTGAGCCCATAATTTCGTGTCCTGCACTCTGGGATGCTCGAGCCCATTATTCCGTGTCCTGCACTCTGGGATGGTCGAGAAGTGAATCTGGCCCTCCTCTGTGTGACAACATTTCAAGTAGTTGAAGAGTGCAATCATATCTCCCCTCAGTCTTCTTTTCTCAAGGCTAAACATGCCCAGTTCTTTCAGAATCTTCTCACAGGGCTTTGTTTCCAGTCCCCTGTTCATTCTTGTTGCCCTCCTCTGAACCTGTTCCAGTTTGTCTGCATCCTTATTAAAGTGCGGTGTCCACTAGATGCAGTACTCAAGATGAGGCCTAACCAGTGCTGGAGGAGAACTAGTACTTCACACGATATGGAAACAATACTTCTCTTAATGCAACTTAAAATAACATTTGCAGCCACATCACATTGTTGGCTCATGTAATCAACAACAATTCCCAGCTTGTGATCAACAACAATTCCAAGATCCTTCTTGTATGTAGTATTGCTGAGCCAAATATCCCCCATCTTATAACTGTGCATTTGGTTTCTTTTTCTTAGATGTAGAACTTTCCCCTTATCCCTGTTAAATTTCATTCTGTTGTTTTCAGTCCAATGCTGTCAGCCTATCAGGATCCCTTTGAATTTTGTTTCTGTTTTCCATGGTATTAGCTGTTCCTCTCAATTTTGTATCATCTGCAAAGTTGGTAAATATTCCCTGCATCTCCTCATCCAAGTAATTGGATCTCCATTCATAAAAATGTTGAACAGCACTGGTTCCAGGACCGAGTCTTGTGGTACCCTGCTCGTTATCTCCCCCCAGTTTGAGAAGGACCAGTTGATAAGCACTCTTTGAGCCAACTGTGGATCCACTTGACAGTTGTTCCTTCCAGTCCACATTTAGCTAGCTTGCTAATCAGAATATCATGGGGCACTTTGTCAAAAGCTTTGCTGAAGTGGAGATTGTTATGTCCACAGCATTTCCACAGTCCCCCAGGGAGGTTACCTGATAAAAAAATGAGATAAAATTAGTCTGGCAGGATTTGTTCTTGACAAACCCATATTGGCTTCTAGTAATCTGCTTGACCAGATAATTAGCAAATAATCTGATAATATCTTCATGCTTGTCTCATCTCTGTTACCTTTTTGGTGCCTATTGAAGACTTTCCTCTCTCAACAAGCCTTTTAAGTAGAGACCTTATCCTAGTCTGTGCTGGAATTGCTTTTTAAGATGTTTTTAAAGATTTTTAATAAATTTTGTTTTAATATGTTTTTAAAGATGTTTTGTTTTAAGATGTTTTAAAGTCTTTTGTTTTTAAGATGTTTTAAAGTGCTTTTAGTGTTTGTTTTCCACCCTGGGCGTCTTCTGGGAGGAAGGGCGGGATATAAATTTAATTAATAAATAAATAAATAAATAATCACTGCATTGTTTTCAAGGTGCTTTCAGATTGACCGCTTTATAATCTGCTCCAGAATTTTCCCAAGGATCGATGTCAGTTCCCAGGCCCTTCTTTTTTGCCCTTTCTGAAGATAGGGATAACATTAGCCCTCATCCAGTCATCTAGCAGTTCACCCATCCTCCACAATTTCACAAAGATAATAGAAAGTAGTTCCGAGACATCTGCCAGTTCCTTCAATACTCTGGGATGCAGTTCATCAGGCCCTGGAGATTTGATCACATTCAAAGTGATTAGGTATTCTTTGACATTTGTCTATCAATCTCAAGCTGCTATCCTGCCCCTTCACACTTCCCAGGAGGGTCATAGACCCTCTTTTGGGAGAAGACTGAGCCAAAGTAGAAATTGAGCACTTGTGCCTTTTCTTTGTCATCTGTTATCATTTTGCCATCCTCATTGAGTAGTTGTACTACCATTTCTTTTCTCTTGTCTTTTACTATGGATGTAATTGAGGAAAGCTTTTTTGTTGCTTTTAGTATCCCTTGCTAACCTCGGATCATTCTTGGCTCTAGCCTTCCTGACACCATCCCTGCAATTTCATGCTGCCTGTCTGTACTCTTCCTTTGTGGCCTGGTCTTGCTACCACTTCCTGTATGTGTCCTTTTTTGTTTTCAGGTCATCTCTAAGCTTTTTGTGAAGCCACATTGGCTTCTTCTGCTGTCTTCTTTTTCTCTTGTTGGAATTACTTGCAATTATGCCTTTAGAATTTCCTTTTTTAGAAATTCCCACCTATCTTCAACTCCTTTTCCTATTAGGGTTGCTTGCCACAGAACCATACTTACTATTGTTCCAAGTTTATTAAAATCGGCTTTTCTGATGTCCAAGATATGCAGATGGCTATTCTCAGCTTTTGCTTCCTTTAAATCATGGTCACTTTCCCCCAGAGTTCCTGTAACTGCAACTTCATCCACTAAGTCATCTCTATTGGCTAGAATCAAGTCAAGGATAGCTGATCCTCTAGTTCCTTCCCCCACTTTCTGTAGGAGAAAGTTATCTCCAACACTAGTCAGGAATTTCTTGGAGGGGCTGTGTTTGGCAAAATTTGTCTCCCAACGTATATTGGGGTAATTGAATTCCCCCATTACTAGTGCATCATGCCTCCTTGAAACATTGGCAGTTTGCTTTTCAAAAGTTTAATCCTTGTCTTCTCGCTGATTGGGTGGGTGGTAGTAGACTCCAACCGCCGTGTTCCTTTTATTTAGACTACATAGTGCTGGACTAATTGGGCCACTGGACTCATGCAGCAGGGCTCTTCTTATCATCTTATGAAATCCACAAGCAAGGCACGAAGGTGATAGCCCTCATCTGGTGTTGCTCTCCAGCAACTGATATCCACGCCACAAACAGCTTCTGAATCTGGAAGTTCCATTTGTCTGTCAGAGCCACTGATGGACAGCTCTATGAATTTAGCCATCTAAGTCAATGGGTATCACAACAGCTTCTGTGCATTTGTAGTTTCTGGAGTGCATAGCTTTTTATTCTTGTGGTTTACTGAAGCAAATTAATTCCATTGTTTTAGGCCATTGAGACTGCCTTGGACTGTTTGAAGAGTGCAAACACAGAGCCGTACTACCGGAGGCAGGCCTGGGAGGTGATCAAATGCTTCTTGGTGGCCATGATGAGCTTGGATGATAATAAGCATGCTTTGTATCAACTTCTTGCACATCCCAAGTAAGATTATTTTAAGTTGGATGGTAAAAATGTTGGCAGGTTGTGCCTAATTCTTTACGGGTTGTGTTCAGTACATATGGCGGTACTCCATGCTAGTTCTATTAAGAGTAGACCCATTGAAATTAATAGACATGACTAATATGGTCTGGATATGGTCTGAAGGCACATGAGGCCATCACCCTGCTGAAGCTAAGGAGGGTCATGTAAGCTGCCTTGGGTTTCTGTCACGAAAAGAAAGGTGGGGTATAAATGAAATAAAATAGAAATAATAAATAATATTGGTCTGTCAATTTAATGAGTCTGGGTAGGACTAATAAGGGATACAGCCCAATGTGTCTATTTGTGTCTCAGATAATTTGTAGTTGAACTGGATTGTGTAAGAAAGGAAACTGGTTCATACACATTCTCTTAGCCACTGAACTTATGCTATAAATAGGTTGTAGTTCTTTATTGTAAAACATGATGTAGTCAGAGAAATACTATCCCTATGTAAAACAATTTTCGTGCATTTTGGTGATGGAGTGGACATTTTGATTGCCTAGTTTCATCCTGAGGATTTACTATCATGTAAGACTTCAGCTTGGAGTAGATTGATCTTTGCACAAGTGAACACAAGCTCTCTGGCTGCATTCATAACTGTTTGGATGCAAGCCTTGGCATCTCTGCCATAGTGGAGGTGATTGTTAATTATTTAATCTATAATCACGTCTCACGAAGCAGCTCTAAGTGATTGGCATATATAAAATAATGGCATATATAAAACAGCTACATATATAAAAACAGGTAAAACAATAGCATATATAAAATTTTAAGAGCAATTAGAAATATATATAAAGCAACTACAGAACATACATAAAATCAAAATTCATATTCGTATTCCTATTTGACATACATAAAGTCAGTTCAAATCAAAGATAGATACCAACTGGGATAAAGATTTTAGGAGGCCCATTGAAAGAAGAACGGCTTTAGCAGGTACTGAAAGGGCAATAACGAAGGCACCTAACATGCAATGGGGGGAGTTCCAAAGGGTAGGTGCCACCACACTAAAGTTCCAATTCCGTCATCGTGAGGAATGGACCTCCAGATGGAGTGGTATCTGCAGGATGACCTCTCCTGCAGAACACAGTGATTGGTTGGGTATGTTGGAGGTGAGGTGATCTTTTAGATATCCTGGACTCAAGCTGTATGGACTTTGTATTCCAGTATCAACACCATGAACCTAGCTCGGGAGCTAACTGGCACCCAATGCATGGTTATGACATCTGGATTCAAATGGTTAATGTGGGTTGTGGTCTGAGACAGGCCATTAAGTGCATTTCCTAGGTGCTAACCTGTGGTAAGCCACATTGAGATCATAGCTCACTGTTGATCCAAATGAATTGCTCCTCACTTGACTAGAACTAAATGTTGTTTGTTGAAGTAAATCTATAAAATAGTTGATTGGTGGCTCAAAACTTCATTTTGGTTTTTGCAGTTTTACTGAGAAGTTGATTCCCAGTGTAATCATTTCCCATCGGTACAAAGCCCAGGACACACCTGCTCGTAAGACATTTGAAATGGCCTTGACAGGGGCATTCATGTCAGCAGTGATCAAAGATCTACGTCCCAGTGCTCTTCCTTTTGTAGCCAGCTTAATTCGGCATTACACTATGGTGGCAGTGGCCCAGCAATGTGGTAAGTAAATGTTGGATCAGCCTCTGCAAACCTGGTACCTTTCAGATGATGATGGACTACAACTCCCCATCAGCCCCAGCCAGAGCAACATCTGGAGGGCATCAGGTTGATGAAGGTAGCATTGGAGAATCATGAACAAGATATGAGAGTATTGCAGTTTTTATTTGCCTGTAAATATATAATTATTTTTCAGATCATTAAGTGCAAGTTGTTATCTAGTTTTAACTAGCTTGTGTGAATAGTTTCATTTACATTTTTGTATGCTGACCCTAAATCTTCTTATAAGGGGAAGGAAAGAAGGGTTGTAAATAGATACGTAATTTGGAAATAAAAATGTTGACTAAGTGGGGACATGAGGTAGTAGGTAGGGTCCCTTTCCCATAATACTATATCGTGGGGTCACCCAATACAATTGGTTGCAGATTTGGAGCAGGTAAGAGAAGGACTTCTTCACACCACATGGAATTAACTTGTGGAATTCACTGCCACAAAACATGGTGGAGGCCCCTGGCATTGATGGCTTTAATAAGGGATTACCCAGATTCATGGGAAAAGATCTGCCAACAACTCTTAGACACGATGGCTAAGTTGAACCTCCATATTCAGAAGCAGTTTGCCCCGTGCTAGCAGTTGCTGGCATGGGCAACACAACAAGGAGGGCTGGTGCCTTCACTCCCTCCCTTGTGGGCTTCATGGAAACATTGGGTTGGATCCTTGGGCTGGAGAGAGCAGGATGCTGGACTAGGTGACCCTTGATCTGACCCAGAAGGGCTACGCTTGAGTTCTTACCTAATTGAAGGCTCTTTGTTTTTTGTTTCCTCCTCCTCCCTTTACTGTAAATCCCAGGTCCTTTCTTGCTTCAGTGTTACCAGGTTGGGAGCCAGCCCAGTACAGCCATGTTTCATAGCGAAGAAAATGGATCCAAAGGCATGGATCCCTTGGTGCTCATTGATGCCATTGCCATCTGCATGGCATATGAGGAGAAAGAACTCTGCAAAATCGGAGAGGTAGCGCTAGCTGTGATATTTGATGTTGCTAGCATCATTCTGGGATCGAAGGAAAGGGTAATGAAGCACACTTCCAACTGTACAAACATTATCTTTTGTTTAATAAACCCAGTACTTGCTCACCGATGCTTTTTTGCTTGGTCCTTTTCGTGCCCTCTAGGCTTGCCAGCTTCCCCTGTTCTCATACATTGTGGAACGCCTATGTGCTTGCTGTTACGAGCAAGCCTGGTACGCAAAGCTCGGGGGAGTGGTGTCCATTAAATTTCTCATGGAGCGGCTGCCTCTCATTTGGGTTCTCCAGAATCAGCAGACTTTCCTCAAGGCGCTACTGTTTGTCATGATGGACCTAACAGGAGAGGTATTTAATACTATTAAAAATATAGGAAGCTGCCTAGACCGTTGTTATTACTGTTATTTGAATTTATATCCTACCCTTTCAAAGGACCTCAGGGCAGTAAACATAAACAAAGCAATTTAACGAGAAAAACATACTAAAACAGTTAAAAACATTCAAAAACACAGTTACAAATAAAAATAAAAATATTCTAAAACACAGTTAAAAATATTCTGTCATCAGCTGCCAAATTCCTAATCCATCATTGCTTACACAGTCTTTCAGTGGCTCTGTTAAGGCATCTTTCCCAGTTCTGCTTCAGAGGTGCTAGGGATTGGACCCTGGACCTTCGGCATGCAAAGCATGAGCGTAATCATTTCCTCCCCAGGTGGCTTATCACTTGCTTTATAAACCATTACATTTGGCTTCAATAATAATAATAATTATTATAAATTTATTTATACCCCGCCTTTCGGCCAAAGGCCCTCAAGGCGGCTTACAAAGAAAAATAAACACAAGTATAAAAATACATGAATGAAAGCAATACAATTTACAAAAATTAAACCAAATAACAAATAACATTATTTAAAAAAACCCAGTAATTTAAGAGAGAGATGTTGAAGTAAACAGAGTTGCTCTTCATATAGGTCATCATTCTCTGAGTTTTGGCTGTGGGAGCAGGGTGTAAGCGGTGGAGGTAGACTACTGGGATGGCCTGCTTCTTTCCCAATAATTTTTTTTCTCTTGCCAAGCAATTAAAAATCATAGTTGTCTCTCTTCTTTTTCTTCCTGGTGGTACCGGGTGTATGACAGTAATGTAACAGCACTAAGGGAAAGGTCCTAATGATAAAAGCCCCCCCCCGTTCTTACTTTTCACTTGAAACTTGTAGAGAACTGTATAAAATTCTGTTGTTTCTTTGGACAGGAGTAGGGAACCATTTTGTCCCAGGAGGCCAGATCTTTTTCTTCCTTGCCCTGGCAGCCCAACTTTAACAGGAGGGTGGTATCACCCACCTGTCAATCATCTGGCATTATATTGAAGCCTGCAGGGATAGGGGGATAGGCTAAACAAAGCAGGATTTAAGTCCCTGCACATCAGCTGATGCATGGGGAGTTCAATCTTGCTTTCTCGCAGCTGCACCCCTACCTGCCTTTACATAACATCAGGGTTGGGTCAAGTGGGTGTGATTTCTGGAACTGTTGAGTTAAAATCTACCTTAACATGTACACTATGTTACTCCAGAGAGTTACGGTATAGACGTAGAGAATAATGTATGTAGAAATAAAATGTTTTAATACAAACGTGTATGCTGCCAAATAAAAATACTCATAAAAGTGCACATACGTAATAAAACAGAAGTGGCCAAAGGACAAATTCTATGTAGGACCCATGTCCATACAAGATAGAGGATAAGAAAATCAAAACAGTACCAAACTGTTATCCTAAATTGACTGCTAAGCAACGGCGTATTAGCAAAACTCAATACCTAGAGAATTCAAAGTGCATATGTTGGCCAGACGCATTTTGACTGGAAAGTCTTTCTCAATGGCCTTGCAGATGGATGTTGACTGTACAGGGTAAAGAATATAATAATAAACAATATTAGCCATATATGGTGAATGCCTCCAAATATGCAAAATTGTGCAGCTGATGTCATGAATATCAAAAGGGAAAAAGCACTTAATATTTATATTCTGGGATATGGACTGATAGTTGGATATTCTGTAGATTCAATTTGTTCTGCACAAAAATAATTTGGAATAGAATTATAAAGTCATCCAATGCGGAAGTTAAGACTTTCATGAAGGATGAATTGATATAGTGCTTACCATTTCATTTTCTCAGTCATTCTCAAATCCCATTAAAAGATTTTTTACCAACACAGCTCACCCTCAAAACGTTTGTCGGTTATAAGTATCTAATCTGCTAGGTCATTCCGAATGAGGTAATCTACAGAGAAGACACAGCTGTGAAAAAAGCTTTCATGGCCATTCAAAACAGGCCTTGTCCCAGCTGAATTTGTTTTCCTTACTTGCATTAACCCTTAATGGGTTTCTTTATGTATTAAAGACACTGCACCATAAACACTATATACCACCTATGTGTCAAGTATTGCATGCCTATACATGGTCAACCTGTCTTGTTCTCTATGTAACTCCTCCAAGCAATTGCTTGTTCGCAAATAAAGACTTCTAATCAAAGAATCAATTGTTGTGTCTTGAGAGTTTGGTTAGGGCCTCCCAGCATTGAACTTAGCAGGGGTAACGGCCTATTTAGGCTCCTGCAACAATACAAATACTACTTTTGGTAGAATAGAAAATCAGAGATGCATTTGGGTTATTACTTAGTACTGTTTCAAGGTGACTAAACATGAGGGAAGAAAGGCAGGGTGGAAATGGATAAAGCAAGATTAAAAGATAAATGAACTTTACTGAGCGAGGCTTTGTAATGTACTCTGTTTCCAGGTACTTCTGTTTTACGGCTGAGCTCTGTTTTGAAAATCTTCTTAGAAATGTTAAATAGCCACTTCATTCTAGCTTTTAAAATGTATCTGTAGCCAGCGCATGGTGCTATAAATGAGGTTCTGCTCAGCAACCCCCTGACTGCTGCTGCTGCCCCGTGTGTGGCACGGCTGCCTGCTGCTGCTGTCATTCATCACAGCCCAGAGGTTTGTTTACTCTACTGCAGCAGTGGGCAGTGGCACTTACTGTGGATGCCAAATTGGTGCTGAGCTCCATTCTGCAGTGGGCAGCTGCCATGTTAAGATTTTCACAGATGCAGTGCAGATGTTGGCTATTGCATCCTGGGGAATTTAACATGGTGGCTGGATTAGAGCTTAGTACCAGCTTAGCTCCCATAATACTTGCTGATGATAGATATACCATAACTGTGGGGAGGAGGGAGCTGAGGCAAGTGACAGCTGTATTGTGCTGTGGTTTTTATGTCATCAGGGGTGGTGGGTCTTGATGGTGATGGGCCCTTCTGATCTTTTAGGCCCCTGGCAGTGCTTGACAATGCTGACCCTATATGCAGCATTGCCTCTTTTTCTGAATTGCAAAGCCTTCTGATCCATGCTCAAGCTAGAATGTTCTTGCAAACTGGCCACTTCACTGCTGAATTTGGTACTTTAGAGTTTCTCCCAAGTCTGTTGTCAACACACTGACACATCTGTAACCTGCATAGGTTTCAAATGGAGCAGTTGCAATGGCCAAAACGACCCTTGAACAGCTGTTGATCAGATGTGCAACTCCTCTAAAAGATGAAGAGAAAACGGAAGACATCCTCTCAGCCCAGGAAAAGTCTTTCCACCATGTGACCCATGACCTGGTACGAGAAGTGACTTCACCAAATTCCACTGTAAGGAAGCAAGCAATGCATTCCTTGCAAGTCCTTGCCCAGGTCACAGGGAAAAGCGTCACTGTGATCATGGAGCCGCATAAAGAGGTGAGTCTGTCAAGTTTAATTTTCTGTGGCCTGGTTGACATGTGCTGCAAAATGAGTTGGTAGTGTGAACTGCACCACATTAGTCTGCAAGTGAGGAATTACACTTTACAGTGCTTTCCTGCATTTTTTTAAAATTCTCTGTGAGTAAAAAATTACTCAGCTAGAATTTTCCTCCCTGAAAATTCTGAAAAGTCTCTTGCTTTCGGGGACTTATTCACATGGTGGAGCATTCAAATGTGGTATCCCCTACTTTCAGCTTGTAGGGTAGCAATCCATTCTACCAGTTCAGAATCCTGCCACCTCATTCTGCTGTATGTATAGTTCAGGCTTGCTAAATGAGATACAGAAATACTGCTGATCATTTAACATTTCATATGTACAACTTATAATGCAAAACTGCTTTTACTAATCCTATATTCATCTGTGCAATAACTCCTTTGAGGGCAAGGTGGTAGAACTGCAGTGAACACAGTGTCTGAGTTGCCCAGGAAGTCCATGGCTACGTCATGATTTGCATTTGGGTCTTCAAAGTCCAGCAGTGTTCCACATTACTTGGCCATGCTAGCTCAGGAACAAAGTATTATTTATTATGTCCTTATTCTGGTCTTCCTTGAAGGAGCTCAAGGCAGCATACATAATTTTTCCTTCCATATTTTATACTTGCAACAGCCCTGTAAGGTAGTTAGGTTGAGAGAGACTGATTGGATGAAGATCACCTATTGAACTTCATGTTTTTATTTTTTTTTTAGGTGTTTTCAAATTTGTATTTTATTTTTTCATTGTTGTTTTTGCTACCCTGGGCTCCTTTGGGAGGAAAGGTGGGCTATAAATGGAATGAATGAATGAATATCTTGGTAGGGATTTGAATGTCCCAGCCCGAGCAGGAGGTACTAATACAGTACAGTTTCAGGACTGAGTCACGGAACTGAAACAGCCTTGGTCGCTCTGGTTGATGATTTGAGGAGGGCATTAGATAGGGGAGAATCCACCTTTCTTGTCCTCCTCGATCTCTCAGCGGCTTTTGATACTGTCGACCACAGTATCCTTCTGCTTCGCCTGGAGGGATTGGGAATTGGAGGCACTGTATTACAGTGGTTCCATTCCTTTCTCTCCGACAGGTACCGACAGGTAGCGTTGGGGGAGGAGGTATCAGACCCTTGGCCTCTCAATTGTGGTGTGCCACAGGGCTCTATCCTCTCTCCCATGCTATTTAACATCTATATGAAGCCGCTGGGAGCAATCATCAGGAGATTTGGGCTGCAGTGTCATCAATATGCGGATGACACTCAGCTCTATCTCTCGTTTAAATCTTCACCAGAGTTGTCTGTGGAGACCTTGTCCAACTGCCTGGAATCCGTGAGTGGATGGATGGGAAGGAACAAGCTGAAGTTGAACCCTGATAAAACCGAGGTACTACTTGTGGGGCACAAGAGAAGGTTGGGTGACATTGACCTGAAGTTCAATGGGGTGAGTTTACCCCTAAAGGACCAGGTCCGCAGCCTTGGGGTTGTGCTTGATTCCAGGCTGTCCATGGAAGCTCAGATTTCAGCAGTGAGCCGGGCAGCCTGGTACCAACTACACCTCATACGAAGGCTGCAATCCTACCTTCCTGTTCATCAGCTCCCACTGGTGGTACACGCCCTGATCACCTCTCGTTTGGACTACTGTAATGCGCTCTATGTGGGGTTACCCTTGAAAACGGTCCGGAAATTACAACTGATACAAAATGCGGCGGCTCGACTACTTACGAATAGTCGCCGCCGAGATCACATCACACCAGTGTTGTTCGACCTACACTGGCTTCCAGTTGTTTTCCGAGCCCAATTCAAGGTGTTGGTATTGACCTTTAAATCCCTATACGGTTTCAGCCCAGTTTATCTCACGGAGCGCCTTCAACGCCACCAATTATGCCGCCCGACAAGATCGGCCACACAGGGCCTTCTCTCAATCCCGCCAACAAAAACAGCCAGATTGGTGGGTACAAGAGAGAGGGCATTCTCAGTGGCGGCCCCCACTCTTTGGAACTCCCTCCCACAAGATCTCCGGCATGCCTCTTCCCTAAATGTATTTCGGAAAGCCTTAAAGACCTGGCTTTTTCAGCAGGCCTTCGGGGTATCCGGGGAGGGTTAATCGATATAATTGTAATGCCTCCTACCCAGTTTTAATATTGTTGTTGTAGATCTATTGTTTTTATTGTATTACTGTATTTTATTAATTGTATTTTAATAATTTTGTAAGTCGCCTAGAGTGGCCATTGGCCAGATAGGCGACGAAGAAATTAAATTTATTATTATTATTATTATTATTATTATTATTATTATTATTATTATTATTATTAGTGGTAGGGAACCTCCTGTTGTTCTTGAACTTCAACTCCAGTCAGCCCCAGTCAACATAGCCAATGTTCAGGGATGATGTTCTAGATCAGCACCAGTCGGAGGGCACAGGTTCCCCACCCCTGCTCTGACCACTACACATTGCTTTATTTTATTATTTTCATGACATTTACTATATCATCATCATCATTGCTTGCTGCTGCTGCTGCTGCTGCTGCTGCTACTGCTACTACCACCACTACCAGCAGATTTCTTACCCTCCCTTCATCATAAAGTCCCATAGTGAGTTAAGCAATTGATCAGTATTAAAAACAGTTCAAAATAAAACATGGGCTTTCCCTTTGCATTACACATTCTGGAAACCATGTGTGTGATTACTTTTTCAGGCCTTGCTTTTCTTTGAACCACTCAGTTTTCCATTTTTCATATACTCTGTCATACTGTCTTGTGTGTTGTGTCTGTGGATGATACCTTCTGATAACAGGTGAATTTTGCAAGGTTAAAATAGTATGATTGAAGGGTCCTCGAAGGATTAGCGGCGACATTGACCTTTCAAGTCATAGGAGCACTATGGGAGTTATCTATTAATGGCAACTAATGAGAAATTTTGCAGGTTTAATTGGAGATGGTTGTATTGAAGAAGTGGTGTTTTCTGTGTGTCCTAAACTTGAATTTGATTAGCCTTCCTATAAGACTGTATAATGGTTGAAGACAAGGGCATGATGATGTTGAAAGTGTGCAACCAAGGCTCCTCTTCTGATGCTACCTGCTATTTTCTAGGTCCTCCAGGACATGGTTCCTCCGAAAAAACACTTACTTAGGCATCAGCCTGCAAATGCCCAGATCGGTTTGATGGAGGGAAACACATTTTGCACCACACTTCAACCCAGACTTTTTACCATGGATCTAAATGTTGTAGAACACAAAGTATTCTATACAGAGGTACTTGCCTTTGGTATACATGTTTGGAAGTTTAAAAATGTCTCTCTGTGGGTTTATCTATGCTGCCATCTTGGGCTGTGATCCTGTGAACACTTACCTGGGAGTAACAAGATTCTTTGGGGGAAGCCATAATTATTAAACAATGCAAAACAATACAATACAAAAATATAAGTGAGAAGTGTGGACATGCTTTGTAAGTCTGTCATACATCAGCTGTAATTAGTTAATTCTGTTATGTTTAGACATTCAGATGTACCCTTGCCAGGACTCCTTGACATTTTTTTTCTGACTGTACTAAACATATTTATTTTACAAGGTCTATTTTTTAAAAATTCCTTTGCAATAACATTTTTTGTAAAGTGAAACGGAATGCAGTTTTAATTAACAGGCGGGAGTTTGTCCTACGTAGCTTTAAATGAATTATGGTATGCAGCTCTGAACTATTTTATATGGCTTAGATACAGAGAATTGAAGTTGGGTTATCAAACTGATCCATTGTTCATAATCATGGTTCAAAATTTACAAAATATAAGCTTTAAGTAAACAGCTTGGACCAGTTATGTTATTACAAGGTAGGCTGTTGCTAGCCTTGCCAGATTAAAACAATGGACAACAATGGGGGAACCTTTTGGAACATCTAATATTTTTGTTAATGAAATGTGCATGTTTGTGTTTGGCTTCAAAACAATAATTGGCAATCAATTTAAAGTTGGAGCTAATATTAGTGTTTAGAGTTTTTTTCCTCCTAGGCTATAAATCTTCTTCCTAGGCTATTGATCGCCTTTGCTCAAAACAAGGAGTAAACTCTATTCCATCTTAACTTCCAGCTGTTGAATTTGTGTGAGGCTGAAGATTGTGCTTTGATGAAACTTCCCTGCTACAAGAGTCTTCCCTCATTAGTACCTCTTCGAATTGCAGCACTGAGTAAGTTTTATAAGCCTTTGAATATAACTAGTGTATGCTGCATTGTATAGACAGCACCAAGTTTGATGCTGTACTAGAAAAAGGATTTGCAACTGTAGACTTAAAGAAGTCCACAGGCTGTTGCCTACCAGTGGGCTGATCTTAACATGAGAATGGCTGTATACCATAGTCAGCATGGATTTTTCATGTTCCACAATGTTAAATTGAAAATACCCCCCATGCCATTCTGATGCTTCCCATAAGCTCATTTCAAAACAAAACCTTAAAAAACTTATAGTCCTGAACTCAGAAACGCTTGTATAACAACCTCTAAATTTTCATAATGATACACAAAACAGTCTGAGAGAATCAAGAGTTCAAAGTGTAAAAAGAGAGAGAGAAAAACCAGACCCCTGTTGGACTTTTTCTGTCAGAGTTCTCATAATGTGTTGAAATGAATTAAAAATCAGCCATGCTCACCTGTAATCATATTACTGACCTTGTTTCATACTCTGACCTTCATCTTCTTCAGTTTAAAAGTTAAAAAAATGCCTGGCTGATTTTTCGTTAATTTAAGAAATTTAGAGTTGAACTCAATGATAAGCCCGGGCGTGCTCAGTAAGAACCACCTGTCAGTGTTCTAAAAGCCAGACTCACAGCTGCTTGGCTTGGCTAATCAGGGGGGACGCACTCACACCAGACCTTTATTTCACTTTAGACAGTCATGGCTTCCCCTGTACAATCCTGGGAAGTGTCGTTTGTGAAGGGTGCTGAGAAGAGACTCTTTTTCCCCTGACAGAGCTCCAGTGACCAGCGTAGTTTAATAGTCAGCCGCTCTGATTGAAGCTCTGTGATGGGAACAGGGCATCTCCTAGCACCTATCAGCACTCTTCACTAACTACACTTCTTTGGGAGAAGCCATGACTGTGTAAAGTGAACTAAAGGTCTGGTGTGGATGTGGCCAGGAACAGCTTTGGTTTAAATTTGTGTGGGGAGGCTACATGTGCCTGCTGTAGAATAAAAAGGTGGGGGAAACCCTGACAAAGAATGCTACTGTTCACAATGTTTTCCTTTTGGAAAGGAAAGGGGCTTCCCCTCTGCCCAGTGCCCACCCATCCAATTTCTGCCCCTCCCCCCGGTCATTTTCACCTATCATAAGCATGATTGCACAGGAGTTAATCCCACTGAACTCAATAAGCAT
The DNA here is from genome assembly GCF_030035675.1 of Rhineura floridana. Lineage (NCBI taxonomy): Eukaryota > Metazoa > Chordata > Lepidosauria > Squamata > Rhineuridae > Rhineura > Rhineura floridana. The sequence goes on from NC_084496.1 coordinate 16,908,841, forward strand.
GCAAATGATCAGCCTTGCCCTCCCCTCCTCCTCCCTCCCCTCCCCTCTTTTGACCCTTCCCTCCCCCTTGCTTCACCCCTCCCCCTCCCCTTCCAATCCCCTCCTTCCCCCTCCTCCTCCTCCTGCTTCCCTTCCCCCCTCCTCCTTTCCTCTCATCTCCTCTCCCCCTCCACCTCCCTCATGGTCAATTTTATCTATCCTAGCCATGACTGCACGGGAGTTAATCCCCCTGAACTCAATATGCATGCAAATAATCAGACCTGCCTTTTCCCTCCCTCTCCTCTCCCTTCCTCCTCCCTTCTTCCTCCCCTCCTCTCTTCCTTTTTCCTCCTCCCCTGCCCACTCCAGGCCTCCCTCCCCATGGTCAGTTTTACCTATCCTAATCATGATTGCATGGGAGTAAATCCCACTGAATTCAATAAACATGCAAAGGATCAAACCTGTCCTTCTTCTCCTCCTGCCTGCTCCCATCCTCTTCTTCCCTTCCCCATCCCCTGTGGTCAGTTTCACCTATCCTAAGCATGATTGCAGGGGAGTAAGTTTCAGCTCAAGAGTAATGTCAAACCAGACTACAACTGAGCTTTGTGGAATAAGCCTGGTATTCACATATCCCCTGTGGGTGCCATAGACCCAGGTTTTTACTATGCTTCGGCAATCAGTGACTTGGAATGTCTGCTTGTCTTCCTTCTCCTTCTCCCCTTGCTTTTCAAAGACGGGTCCTGAGACAGGGGCCACAGGAGTGGTTGGAGCAGGGGATGGAACAGGAACTGGTGCTGTGTTTCCTCCAGCTGGTACACCAGGCAATGCTGCTTCTCCTGCCCCAAGTTCAGACTGCGGTTTGCACTTTTTAACGATCACGGAAAGCTGATAGCGTGCAGTGGTGTGATATTTCAGGACAAACACCTGAAGCACAAGAAGAGGAACAAAAAACAATCATGATCACAGTAAAGAAAAGTTCAACACATGCGTAGGTTCAGCTCAAGAGTTATGTCAAACCAGAGTACAACTGAGCTTTGTGGAATAAGCCATAATTCCCTCCCTCCTCTAGGAGGTAAAACATTGATTGTCATTACATCCAGATGGGCAAACTATGGCTTGCACTTGCCCGCCAAATCATAAAGCAGCTTCATACTGTCTTTTGCAATTTCTTGTTTGGGAAGGGGGGGGAACAAATGCAAACAATAGTTTACCCATCCAGATGTAATGACAACTGATGATTGCCTCCGAAACTGAAGGAAATTGCAGAGCACAACAGAAGAGAATGCATGAGCTGGGGTGTCAGCCAGACCAAGCTACTATTTCCTTTTTAATTATAAAGTCACAAGAGTGGCTCTATGCTATAGTCAGCATGGATTTTTCACATTCTGCAGTGTTAAATTGAAAATACCCCCATGCCGTTCTGATGTTACCCATAAGCTCATTTCAAAACAAAGCCTTACAAAACGTATAGTCCTGAACTCAGAAACACCCTCTAAATTTTCATGGCGATACACAAAACAGTCAGAGGGAATCAAGAGTTCGAAATGTAAAAAGAGAGAGAGAAAAAACAGACCCCTTTTAGACTTATTTCTCTCAGAGTTCTCATAATTTGTTGAAACTAATTAAAAATCAGCCATGTTCACAGGGCACCTGCAATCCTATTACTGACCTTGCCCCATACTCTGACCTTCATCTTCTTCAGTTTAAAAGTTTAAAAAATGTCTGGCTGGGTTGCTAATTAATTTAAGAAATTGAGCATTGAACTCAGTGATAAGCCCAGGCATGCTCAGTAAAAACCAGCTGTCAGTGTTCTAAAAACCAGACTCACAGCTGCTGGGCTTGGCTAATCAGAGGGCCACACCCACACCAGACCTTTATTTCACTTTAGACAGTCATGCCTCTCCCCAAAGAATCCTGGGAAGTATAGTTTGTGAAGGGTGCTGAGAGGAGACTCCTATTCCCCTACATGTGCCTGCTGTAGAATAAAAAGGTGGAGGAAACTATGAAAAAGTGCTACTGTTCACAGTGTTTTCCTTTTGGAAAGGAAAGGGGCTTCAACTCTGCCCAGTGACCACCCATCCAATCTCCTCCCTCCCCCTTCTGCCCCTCCCCCAGGTCAGTTTCACCTATCCTAATCAGGATTGCACAGTAGTAAATCCCACTGAACTCAAAAAGTATGCAAACGATCAAACCTGCCCTGCTCTCCTCCTCCCTCCTATCTGCTCCTTCTTGCCCCTTCCCTCCCCCTTCCTTCACCCTTCACCCCTCCCCCTCCTCTTCCAATCCCCTCCTTCCCCCTCCCCCTTCTGCTCCCCTCTCCCCCCTTCCTTCTTCCCTCTCCCCCCTTCCTTCTTCCCTCAACTCTCCCCTCCCCCTCCCCCATGGTCAGTTTTACCTATCCTAGTAAAACCCGCTGAACTCAATAAGCATACAAATGATCAGACGGGCCTTTCCCCTACTTCCCCTCTCCTCTCCCTTTCCCCTCCTCCCCTGCCCACTCCAGGTCTCTCTCCCATGGTCAGTTTTACCTATCCTAAGCATGATTGCACGGGAGTAAATCCCACTGAACTCAATAAGCATACAAATGATCAATCCATTCTCAGCAAACTTGCACAGGATCCCATTTCTTACCTCCTGGATTAAAAAGCAAAGAAATAGGCAGAAAACCTTGTGGTTTATGAACCTACCTACAGCCCAAAGATATTTTCCATCAAACTTTAAAAAGCAGGGAAATTGGGCAGCTATAGTGAATGCACCAGGGGAGCAGGAGATCTGACCTCCTCTTTGAGTTATTGTACTGCTTATAAAACTGTAAAAATGCAAACACAATTTGAGTTGGTCTTTCACAGTCCATTCCACTTCCTGTGTAGCTTGGAAGAATTTGGTAACCTGTGCCTCTGAGCATAGGGTGAGTGGTGGCAACACCTGCAATCAGCCCAGATAACAGAAACAAGACATGTGCTGTGCTGATCTTGTTTTAGCAGGGAGGAAGCAACAATATTAAAACAGTTGATATTGTTCAGATAGTCACTTTAAATATGTGTGATTTACTTTGCAATTTTAGTGAAGTTTCCTGTAGTAAATCATAGAATCAAGAAGGATGCAGACAAACTGGAACAAGTTCAGAGGAGGGCAACAAGGATGATCAGGGGACTAAAAACCAAGCCCTATGAGGAGAGACTGAAAGAACTGGGCATGTTTAGCCTGGAGAAGAGAAGACTGAGGGGAGATATGATAGCACTCTTCAAGTACATGAAAGGTTGTCACACAGAGGAGGGCCGGGATCTCTTCTCAGTCATCCCTGAGTGCAGGAGACGGAATAATGGGCTCAAGTTGCAGGAAGCCAGATTTCGACTGGACATCAGGAAAAACCTCCTAACTGTTAGAGCCATACAACAATGGAACCAATTACCTAGAGAGGTAGTGGGCTCTCCGACACTGGAGGCATTCAAGAGGCAGCTGGACAGCCATCTGTGGGGAATGCTTTGATTTGGATTCCTGCATTGAGCAGGGGGTTGAACCCGATGGCCTTGTAGCCCCCTTCCAATTCTACTATTCTATGATTCTAAGAGTTCAAGTTTGTCCTGCTTGTTTCCCATGCTCTGTGCATTAGTATACAGGCATCGAAGACCATGTGATTTATGGCTTGGCTTCCTTACTACTTTTTTCTGAGGACTGTTACTGGGCCCTATTAGATCTGATCTTTCTGTTCCCATTACTGTGCACAAGCCTTCATCAGTCGTTACCACCAAGTTTACGTCTCCTTCCCCCTTAGGATTCAGTTTAAAGCCTTCCTGATGAACTTCTCCATGCTGTGGCCAAACACATTCTTCCCAGTTCTTGTGAGATGCAACTCATCATTTACCAGCAGTCCATCTTCCAGAAAGTATAGCCTGTGGTCCCAGAATCCAAATCTCTCACGTCGGCACCACATTCGTAGCCATTCATTGACATGGAGTATTTTCCTTTCCCTTTCTACTCCTCTTCTAAGTACTGGAAGGATGGATGAAAAACCTATCTGGGCCCCAAAGTCCTTGAGTTTCCTTCCCAGAGCTTCATAGTCTGATGTGATTTCTTCATAGCTCCGTTTGGCAGTATCATTTGTTCCCACATGGATGAGGAGAAAGGGATACGTGTTGGTGGCTTGATGAGTGATGGCAACCCTTCCGTCACATCTCTAATCCATCCTCCTGGTAGACAGCATACCTGGCGAGTCCATGGATCTTCTCTGCATACTTGGGTTTCGATCCCTCGCAATAGGGAGTCTCCCACTACTAGTACTCTTCTCTTCTTGTTGTGGGACGTGGTTTCATTGTCCCTGCTTGATTGAGCTTCAACCTCTTGCTCGTTGTCGCACGGGGTCTCCTGTAATTCTTCCACCACAGGCTGTCCTCCAGTCTCATCCTCGAGTGGTTGAAAGCTGTTCCATAGCTCCACTGGTGAAGGGTGTCTTCTAGCTCTTCTGCTCCTAACTGTCACCCTTTCCCACGGAGTTTCCTCCACTTCATTGTTCCTCTCCAAAGCAGTCTCCTCTTCTGCTACCACTTGCTGTTGCTCTTCCACCTCCACTTCTCTTTGCTGCTGTTGTTCCAATGTTCTGTTTAAGAACTCTTCATCTTCTCTTATAGTCCTCAGTATGGCCACCCGCCATTCCAGGCCTCTCACTTTTTCTTCCAACAGTGCCACAAGCTTGCACTTGTAGCACGTGTATGCCATGTTGTTCTCCTGCAAGAAAACAAACATGGCACACACCTTGCAGGTCACAACCACTGGAGCATCCTTCCCATTCATTCTCTCTTCTGCCTTATGTTTCTTCCTAACTACTTGTTTTGGAGTGGCCTGTGCTTTGTCCTATCCTACTTCAGGGTAAACTTGAGAGTTCTACTGGTATGCGGTGCGCTGTACAAGGAGAATTAGGAATTTGTTTGGGGTTTTTTTAGGGACCTCCCCTGCCGAACTCTTTTGTCAAACTCCTGTTTGCTCTCCCTGTTCGCTCGCTCTCTGAAAGCTGGCTTGCTTATATGCCCTCACCTGTAGACCAACTGAGACAGCTCCCTGTGCTCTGCTCTGTTAGGAGTCAAGAAACAGAACATTCTCTTTTGCTTCTGTTTCTGTGAATATGTGAAGTACAGCAACATTTTGCAACACTAAAAAAAAGCTCCAAAAACAAATGTGGAAAAATGGCATTAACTGTTCTGCAGAATAGTTTCTAATGGATATGAGGACTGTCTCAGTTTGCACAAGATAAAACAGAGAGACGTGAAATATATTCATAGCAAAATTCTAGCTGTGCTCTATGTTTTTAATTGACCATGCCCACCTTTCCTGAAGTGGAGTAACTTAAGCATAGCAGGCTGAAAATATGCATCTTGGGCAGGCCAAGTTTGTTTTTTCCAACAGCTAGAGTCATTGCTTAAGTAGCAACATATTGTAATGTGACTGATTTTACATCAAACTGCAGTTTCAGATTCAACAAGGTACCCCAAAAAGAAAGAACATAACCTCCAGTTTAAAACACAAAAGGCTGTCTTCACCATCATATGACATTGCCCAATAAAAAAGCTTTGAAATTATTAAAAATAAATTTGACACAGATTTCTACAATGAATAATGAGAGAAATATAATTTTCTAGGTTAGATTCTCTGTAGAAACTGTAGTAACACAGAAAAGAAGCAAAGTAAGAACACCAACAAACATACAAAAATGTAATTCTCCATCTTTGAAGATGGCAGGCCACCACTCACCATATGCTCAGAGGCACATGTTACCAAATTCTTTTTCAAGTTTGATAGAAATATTTGTTGGGTATAGGTACGTTCTTAGACTGCAAGGTTTTTTTTCTATTAGTGAATAAACATATGCAGCTCCCTTATACAAAGTCAGATGGTTGGTTTATCTAGTCCAGTATTGTCTACTTTGGCCTGCAGGAGCTCACCAGTTTCTTTCTTAGCCTTGCTTTGTGCTGAGTCACTTTAAAAAAAACCTGGAGAGCCAAGGAGCAAATTTAGGACCTTGTGAATGTGGTGTGTGAGCTTTCCAGCTGAGCTGTGACTCTTACTCAGTAAATTTTGCAGCCCATAAGAGATTTCAGCTTATCATCCTCTGGGCACAACCTGAAACAGAAAACTGTGGCTAATATCTGAGCCATGTTAACAGTGCTGTTTCTGCCATTTTCATATGGCAGTGGATGCTTTCATATGGCAGTGGAAACAGCAGTAATAGCCAGATCACTTTGATGCTTTCATTGCAGTTTGCCCTGTTCATATTGGCATTTTTATAGCACCGTAGTAAGCAGATGCTGAGAGGAAAGGTTACCTGTGATGATCATTCCATCATATGAATAGGAAGTCAGTCATTCTGCTACAAGTCCTGTGAATTAAGGACAGGGTGCTTTCTGAAACAAAACAATTTTTCTTTTCTCTTGATAGGGAGTTGGAAGATAGCATTTAAAGGACAGTGTTATCTCCACTGTTGAGAAACTGGCAAACTGTCGGGGTTTTGCTAGAATGTAAAGCTAAACTACAGTAGGTTTGGGCCCAAACTCTCTATTCTGTTTGTTTAATTTTTTCAGAACAAACACTATTTATTTATTTATGTTTATATGCCACCTTTCCCTCCCCCAAAAAAGAGCTCAGGGTGGTGTACAACTCAGTAAAACTCTTGTTATGCTGTTTTAATACGCTTGTTTATTATACATTTTAATTATGGTATAGTAGTATAGAAGCTTGGCTAAATAAATTGGCATATAATCCCATTCCAAGTTCACTGGCACAACCAGAAACCACATTCACCTGTCAGGAATGGGTAACAGCCTGTTTCTTTGCACCACTTGTCATTCATCGTTCTCTACTTTCTCAGAACATTTTCCCTCTCTTCACATATGGTGATGGCCAGAATTCTAAATGTACTTTGGAAATAAGCTGCTTGTAAAACTACAAATGATCATCCCTCCACTCCTTCTCCTGAAGCCTGGTGCTGTTGGCAAAGCATGTTAAGCTGTCAGTAATTTGGGAAGAAATCAAAGAAACGTTACAGAAATAATAAAAGAATTGTTTCTTACCCTTTTGAGTTTTCAGTTAATAAGGAAGCCCCCATTTCCTTTGAATTCTGCAGATGCCTTAGCTGCCTGCAATTACTTGCCTCAGTCCAGAGAGAAAATCATTGCTGCACTTTTCAAGGCACTTAACTCAACAAATAATGAACTCCAGGAGGCAGGAGAGGCTTGCATGAGAAAGGTTTGTGGTACTGAAACAAAGCTGCTTTGTATTGACTTTCTTTTTTCCTTAAGAGCTGAGTAACAAGGAAGCCATGCTACCATTGGGATTAATGGATGCTCTGTTTATATCTGTATTTGCATGATGCCAGTATAATTAGGGTGCTGTGATTTTTTTTTATGGCTTGATCTTGGATGTAACACTTCTTCTGCCACTCAAATGTATGTACAACCACCTCCCAAAGAAAGAACATTATTCTGAGGTGCTTTATTAATGTCATGCTGTTATGGGTCCTATAATCTTGGGAGTGGGCTGTTTATGTCATAACTATAATGGAACTTTAATGTTTTTAATTATAGCACCTAAATAGCTAATGTAACTATTGATTGCTGCTTGAAATCTGTATCTTGTTCATATTGAATGGCAGGACTGGAAATGCATTAACACACTAAGCAGGTACTGAGTCCTGCAGACTTTAGTAGGCAAAATACTGAAGCTGTGAAGTCTTTTCAAAAGAGTTGGAAAAATGAGCTAAGTGTCCTAGATCTTGATGGCAGGGTTTACATGGCCCAAGAGGCCACGGTATTGGTCTTGCCACTGCCTTATCCATTGTGACGTCCAGCACTAAGGGATCTTAATGAACCAACAAGATGGAGACCAGTCAGCCTAGGGTTCTGGAATGGACTGTAAGCGAAGGCAAGGTCATGCCATGTCAGGGACTTGGACAAAGATCAAAGTGCTGGATGAGGACCACAGTTAGCAGTCCTGCAGCTGAGGCAGAATGAGCAGGTTGCTTTAGTAGAGCATTATAATCTGGGCTAAAAATTCAGGAGGACAGGCCCCGTTAAAGGACAGGTGTCTTTTTCTGCAGCTGTTGGCTTCTTCTAGGCAGCAGGGTTTCAGGAAGTGGGAACTTATTTGGGGAAAGCTCCTTGGGTCTTTCTTGATATTTAAAAAAGTTTGGCCTGATGGAAGATGTGTCGTCACAGGTTTCAGGGGATCTGCAGATTTCAGTGCCAGCAAATCCACATAGGAAGGACTAGGAATTCCTGGGCTGTGGCCATGGCAGACATGTTGTTAGTAAATGCTATACGTGAAGCAGACTGGTTTGCTTTTGTGTGTGTCCTGTATGTTTTGTTTGTGTATCACATTTCTAGTAAACTCAAGAGGGCACAATTAAGATTCTCAGGTGGCCTTCCATCCAGGGATTGGCTAGACCCAGGCCTGCTTGACTTCAACAAGCCCTGGCCCATACCTATCATTCTGTCATTACAGAAGCTTGACCTGATGGTAATATGAGCAGGATCTCTAAAGATGCTTATAGAATTTATTTATTGAAGGAACCCTTCCAGTTGAAGAATGTAATTGCCAGTGCGCAACCTTTTTCTGTGTGACCCTATCCAAATGTAACACTTGAATCATGTTTTGTTTTTTTTAACCATGGTTAAATTTTACCTCTGAATATCTAAGCAATATTTAAAGACTTGGCTTCACAACTTGGTTGGCAGCCATGTTTGTTTATTTTTATATTAACTTTTTTTTTAAACCCAGGTTTTCTGCTTGCAAGATGGCAAATGGGTTTCTCTGGTGTCTGCAATTGCACGCCTTCTGGGAGCAGTCTTAGCTTAACAACTTCAGTTATGGGGTTTCACTCAGTTTGGGATCTTTACCAAGAGTAAGGCAAGAAACCATGATTGTGTCTGCACCTGGCCTATATACTTTAATTTATTAAAAGTCACCATTACAGCAGTAGTTTTTTTCACTCTCTGGATAATTTAAATGTGCAGTCTAAAACTCAGCTTTGTATATAAATACTTGCATAGATGTACTTTTATGATGACGTTTATGTGGCTTTCTTGCAGTTTTTGGAAGGCGCTACAATTGAAGTTGACCAGATTCACACACACATGAGGCCTTTGCTTATGATGTTGGGTGATTACCGAAGTTTGACACTGAATGTTGTGAACCGTCTAACTTCAGTGACTCGACTCTTCCCTAATTCCTTTAATGACAAGTTCTGTGATCAAATGATGGTAAGAACATGGAACTGCTTGAATGATTTTTAAGCAAATGTCACCCTGAAATCAAAGTTTCAAAGTGGAGGCTTAAACGTTATTTAATAGATTTGCAGAAGGAATCTTTTTTCTCTTTATTTGTGAATAAATTGGGTGTTAGACATGGAGTGGATGTGTGGTGGAAAACTGGAGTAAATGAATTGGAAGCTGAATGTGAACTCTTCGGCTTTAAAAAGTGCTACTAAATTGAAAAGAAAACATGCACCTTTCTTTAAATAATAAACCACAAAAGTGTCAGACTGTTTTGGCAAACATTCATAGACTTGGAAACATCATTCCAATAGTCCATTTATTATGATAGTATAGTAAACACATAATAGAGATGACGAACGTGTCTTTAATCGTTATAATTTTCTGTATTAGTTGTGCCAAATAAAATAATATCCAAGGGCTTAGTAGCCACTAGCAACTAAAAAAGTGGACCTGAGTTACTAAAGAGAATCAGGACGGCAGTTTCTCTCTCTCTCTCCCCACCCCCACCCCAATTTGGTCTGTTATGTGTAGCACATAACTGCTGCCACCTGTTACTCCGGGGTGTAATCTTCAGCCCTCCAGATGTTGCCAAACTTCAGCTCCCATTACCTCTGGCCGTTGGCCATCCTTGCAACATCTGGAGGGCCAAAGGTTCCCCATCCCTGTCTTACTCCATTTTTTCAGCTTAATGAGCTCTTTCGGTACACCTTGTAGTATCAAGTAGAGATGGAGGTGGATTAGCAACAGAGCAAAAAAATTGGCCAGTTTTTCATTCAGTTAAAAAATCAGAAATGACTGAAATTTCAATGGGCTCCTAAATATTGTACAAGGTTTGCTTACTGTAAATAATTGCATCGGCCACGTTCTCTTGCTTGCCTAATAGGGGTTGTAAGATTGCAGGAAATAACTCTTAATATTGGTTTGCCCTACAGCAACACCTTCGTAAATGGATGGAAGTGGTAGTTATTACACACAAAGGAGGACAGAGGAGTGATGGAAATGTAAGTTGATTTTGTTCTTTTTCTGGGGTTTGAAAAGCCAAACTAAACTGGATAAAATGTTAAGGGGAAATGTAAACGTTAACTGCTTCATTTTATTGAACTACTTACCTACTTGATGGTTTTGTTTGTGTGTATATGCACGTGTGTGTATGATAGACGTGTTGTTCATAAAGAAATACTTGGCTAAGAGTCTAGTTTTTAAAGAATTGGTATTAACCATAATTAATGTTCACCCGCTCCATGATTCCATGCTCAGTCATGTGGGACACTTGCCGCTGAATTTAAGTGTGGAGGAAGACTTTAAGAGTGCGCCTTTTTGTAGGGTGAATTGAGCGCGTGGTTGATATGATGACTGTGTTGATTACACCAGTATTGATTTCACTGGCAATTCATCCCAGTTCATTGGATTAAATTAGAAGTACAAACACTGTCATTAACAGTAATCTTTCCTTAGGAAAAACATCTTGACCTGCTAGAGATCCTTCCCCTTCCCCGAATCAATATACTGGATGTTCCATGTCTCTCGCAAATGAGCTATACAGCATGTAATATTCTCCATCTTTTTCCGAAGGCTAAATGCAGTGTGTATAAATTGTACTCAAAATAGTTACGGGAAATGAAAGCGTTAACTTTTTCTTATTTTGTGGGGTATAGCTTACTGATACTTACGCAGGCATTGTTGATTTTTGAGTGGTGGTGGTGGTGGAATGCAATCTGCCCAGGAGCTTCATTTGCATAAGACCCATTGAACCAATAGGAGTTGGGCCAGTCACTCCTCCCCCCTCCCCCATTGGTGGGCTCTTGTAGCCTCTTTTGCCTAATAATAGTTCTGCAGTAGCAACAACTGGCACACAACTATTTGTGCTTTTTCTTGTAAAAATAATCCTGTGACAATCTCTTAATGTTTGAATTATACACACACACACACCTATCTTTAAAAGGAATAGACGCTTGACAAGGCTACATCAAAATATGGTTTTAGTCTAAGTGTGAACATTTGGCATTTGTTAGAAGCATTGTACATCATGATGATGATGATGATGATGATGATTTATTACATTTGTATACCGCCCCATAGCCTAAGTTCTCTGGGTGGTTTACAACAATTAATATATAATGATATGGGAATATGGACATGATAGAGCACCATGATGATGATTATTATTTATAATAATTATAATAATTATATAATTATAGTTATTACTTATTACATTTATACCCCGCCTTTCTTTTCATGAAACCCAAGGCGGCTTACATATGGTTCCTAGGTGGTCTCCCATCCAGGCACTGACCAGACCTGACCCTGCTTAGGCTCAGCAGGGAGCTGGCCTAATGTGCCTTCAGACCATAGTCTGGGACCATTAGTGAATAAATTCCTTAGAATGGATGGAGCTCCTCTTTGCAGCCTTGTTGCATGATGTACTAGTCTTGGAATTAGCCCAGTACTTGCGAGATCCACATCCTTCAGCTGTCAAATATGGCACAGTCTATAAGCACTGCTCCACTCTAGCCACCTCTCAACCAGTCATATGTGCAGAGCTTTAGGAAGATAGGAGCTTAGTGGTTTGCCCTAATGTATGCTTAAAAACTTTAGAGTGCCACTGGATGAGGCCAAAGGCCCATCTTTTCTAGCATGCTGTTTCTTACAATTACCAGCCAGCTGCTTTTGGAGAACCAACAAAGAGGGTGTGGAGAAAGTTAACATCCCTCACTGTTGCTGTCTGACAACTGATATTCACATGTATGCTTTCTCTGAACCTGGTGTTCTATTTAGCTATCATGGCTAATATATGCTTTTTAGGTGGTGGTATTTACCTAACAGCTAGCATATTTTGATTTGGCTGTTCATATCACGCTAGGGATAGCCAGTGTTGTGCCTGTCACGAGCCTCATGGAAAGAGTGTGGAGTGGTGAGAATGAGGAGGAGTTGGCATTTAATGGGAAGAAGTGATATGCCTTCAAGATCCCTGAAGGCTCTCGCACTATTGACAGTGACACCTCTGTCCCACAGAACCAGTAACCAGTGATGAGGCCCAGCCCAATCAGGGAGTAACCTCTCTGCCCAGTTTTCACCCCCTTCCTTTGCCCGCTTTTCCATTGCCACCACGCAGCCCCCTCCTCCTGTGCCGGAGGACCTTTCTGAGGTGGATCAGCTTACCCTCACCTTGAACACATTGGCTGTGATGCCGGCAAGCTCAACAAGCCCCCACTGCCCCTCTGAGATGGAGTGCTCGTGTGTGCACGCTCTTTCAGCAGTGACACTGAGGTTATTTATTATTTATTTATTTATTATTTGATTTATATCCCGCCCTTCCTCCCAGCAGGAGCCCAGGGCATCAAACTAAAAACACTTTAAAACATCATAAAAACAGACTTTAAAATACATTAAAACAAAACAATTTTAAAACGTTCAGTTAAAACGCTTTGAAGAAATCTTTTAAAAAAAGGTTAATCATAGCATCATAGAATCATAGGAGTTGGAAGGGGCCTTAATGCAGGAATCCAAATCAAAGCATTCCTGACAGATGGCTGTCTATAAAAACATATAGGTTAAAAAAGGAGGTTTAAAAACATTAAAAAGCAATTCCAACACAGAAGCAGAGTGGGATAAGGTCTCAATTTAAAAGGCTTGTTGAAAGAGGAAGGTCTTCAGTAGGCACCGAAAAGATAACAGAGATGGCGCCTGTCTAATATTTAAGGATAGGGAGTTCCTCAGGGTAGGTGCCACTACACTACACTAAAGATCTGTTTCCTATGTTGTGCAGAACGGACCTCCTGATAAGATGGTAACTGCAGGAGGCCCTCACCTGCAGAGCGCAGTGATCGACTGGGTATATAGGGATAAGACGGTCTTTCAGGTATCCTGGTCCCAAGCTATATAGGGCTTTGTACACCAAAACTAGACCCTTGAACTTGGCCCGGTAGCAAATGGGCAGCCAGTGCAATTATTTCAGCAGCGGGGTGACATGTTGGTGATACCCTGCCCCAGAGATCAGTCTTGCTGCCGCATTTTGCACCAGCTGCAACCTCTGGACCTACCTCAAGGGCAGCCCCACATAGAGCACATTACAGTAATCCAGCTTGGAGGTTACCAGTGCGTGGACAACAGTGGCCAGGCTATACTGGTCCAGAAACGGCCACAGCTGTCTTACCAGCTGAAGCTGGTAAAAGGCACTTCTAGCCACTGAGGTCACCTGGGCCTCTAGTGACAAAGATGGATCTAGCAGCACGCCCAAACTATGGACCTGCTCTTTCAGAGGGAGTACAACCCCATCCAAAGCAGGCAACTGACCAATTATCTGAATTCGGGAACCACCAACCCACAGTACCTGCTTCTTGCTAGGATTCAGACTCAGTTTATTGGTCCTCATCCAGCCCACCACCGAGTCCAGGCAGCAGTCCAGGACTTGCACGGCCTCTCCCAATTCAGATGTTACGAAGAAATAGAGCTGGGTATCATAAGCGTACTGCTGACACCTTGCCCCAGATCTTCTGATGACAGCTCCCAAGGGTTTCATATAGATGTTAAACAGCATTGGGGACAAAATGGTACCCTGTGGCACCCCACAGCACAACTGCCAGGGGGCTGAAAGACAGTCACCCACAGCTATTCTCTTATGGTCTGAAGGCACATATATCCAGCTCCCTGCTGCAGCTAAGCAGGGTCAGGTCTGGTCAGTGCCTGGATGGGAGACCGCCTGGGAACCATATGTAAGCCGCCTTGGGTTTCATGAAAAAAGAAAGGCGGGGTATAAATGTAATAAATAAATAAATACATAAAATGACCCTGGAGATAGGATTGGAACCACTCCAAAACAGTGCCTCTGATATCCATCTCACCAAGTTGGCCCGGAATATCATGGTCAATGGTTTCAAAAGCCACTGAGAGATCAAGAAAGAGTAACAGGGTTGCACTCCCCCTGTCCTTCTCCTGATAAAGGTCATCCACTAGGGCGACCAAGGCCGATTCTGTCGGAAGGCAGAGCTGGGGTCCCAATCCCGGGGAGCTGGATCCTGGAGAGTTGGGAGAAGAGTATTCGGATGGATGGCAGAGGGAAGGGGGAGGAACTTCCCCCTTTGGAGCGAAGACGAAACAGAGGAACTGCCAGTGATAAGGTCGCTTAGCAATGGGGAGCCTGAGCCCTCCCTGGACATTCTCACGCCTCCCCCTCTTTCAGGCTCAGAGCAAGAGGGGAAAGAGGGAGGGCTGCTCACAGCCGAAAAGCGGGGAGGCAGTTTACCATCAGCCCCTCCCCTATCCCCCATCCTGGAATCGGAAACTTCAGAAGAGGAGGGGGTGATGCTTCCCCCCTCACCGCGCACACGCAGACAGCTGAAAAGACAGGAGAGAAGGGGGGGAAGGCGGGCAGTACCTGAGGGGCAGTTAAGGAGGAGCGAAAGATTGCGCGCCCGTTTGGCCCCTTCTTAAAGAACAGGCGGGAAGAAGTCCCTTGCTCTGTCAACTTTCTCCCAATGCCGCAGGACCTGTATCCCTGTATTGCTTCATGAGAAAACGCAGTCTTTGTTTGGACATTACCCTAATAAAACACGAATTAACTACAGCCGTTGGTCTGGTTCCTGAGTCACATCCTGGGCCTGACAGATTCAGTCCCATAACTAGGCCTGAATCCAGACTGGAATGGGTCATGATAATCTGTTTCATCCAAGAGTACTTGCAATTGCTGCGCCACAATCCTCTCAATTCCTCAAAAGGGGATATTTGTGACCGGTTAGTGATTGTCGCAGGCCAATGGGTCCAGGATGTGCTTTTTCAGGAGTGGTCAGATCACTTCCTCTTTTAGGGCAGCTGGAACCACTCCCTCCCAGAATGATGTGTTGGCCACACCCTGGATGCACTCAGTCAACACCCCTCAGCAAGCTTTAATAAGACAAGAAGGGCAAGGGTCGAGAGGACATGTTGCTGGCCGCATCATCGCAAGCACCTTGTCTTCATCATCAGGCCATATCAACTGAAACTGTTCCCAAGGAGTTGCAGCAGACGTTGTTCTGGACACCTCATTGGGGACTTCAGTAGATGTGGGCATCAAGACTGCTCCGGAGGTGAGCAACTTTACCCTCAAAGTGCCTTGCAAATAATTCACAGTGAGCCTCCGAAGGGTCTAAAACTCCATTTCCTGGAGTTGATGTCAACAGACCCCTGACAGTATGGAAAAGCTCCACCGGATGGCTACTTGAGCATGTGGTGGAGGCAGAGAAGTGGGCCTTCTTCGCTGCCCTCACCACCAATAGGCGCGGTTATGATGTTTTACTTGTGCCCAATCAGCCACACAGCACGTCTTTTGCCACTTGTGCTCTAGCAGTCGTCCAGCCTGTTTCATTGTCCTTAACTCTCTGGTGTACCAAGGTGCAAAGTGGGCTCCACAATGCCGGAGAGGGCGCTTGGGGGCAACCTTGTCAAGAGCCCGATGCACCTCGCTGTTCCACAGCGTGACAGGGGCTTCAACAGGGTCACCTGCTCTATCTACTGGGAACTCCCCCAGGGCATTCAGGAATCCTGTGGATTCCATTCGTCTCTGGGGGCGGACCATCTTAATCTGTCCACCGCCCCTGCAGGGAAGGATTGGAGCTACTTCACCAGGAAGTGGTCTGACCATGACAATGGGGTGACATCCACCCCCCAATCTCCAGACCACCTCTTCCTCCATCTGGAGCAAAAACCAAGAGGGTGTGCCCTGCTCTCCCTGTCCGGCCGGTGAGAACTTGAGCCAGCCCCATGGTTGTCATTTCTAGTTTCCTAGTTTTTGTCTCCTTGGCCTGGCACCAGGTGCAGGCCCTCACAGCCAGCACCAAGACAGAATGATTTCCTGGTGACAGAGATGGAAGTTCTGTAGACCACAGCAACTCCTACACCCCCCCCCCGGTCCTTGCAGCCTGTCCTGGTGTTGAACCGAGTATCCAGGTGAGCAAAGCTGGGTCAGATCAACTCCTCCCAGCTCACCCACCCTGGTCTCGGTAATGCACACCAAATCAGCACCTTCATCCACGATCAAATCATGGATGAGGATGGTCTTTTTGTGTACCGATCTGGCGTTAAACAACATACACAGGCCAGTGGGCACAGCAGATGATCAATGAAGATTGCATCCATGAGAGGAGTGGGAGGGAGGAATAAGGCGTAGATAGCATTGCCCTCATCTTCTATGGTAATGCACCCCCCATGGCTATACTTCCCTATACCCGTGATCACTGAAATTGGGGTGGCATCACCCATGTCCCTCCTTACTAAGACTCCTCCTAAGCACCTGATATGGACCCAATAAGAGCCCACCAACAAAACCTATCTGAGCCAATTATCCCAGTAGGCCACTGAGAGAATTGGGAACTGTCAGACCCACTCAATATTTTTTACACGGGGCCCATCTACTCCCCCTCTGTCTCACACCCAGGGAGGGCCAGCCTTCTGCCAGTTACAGACTCTCACTCTGAAGGCATCTGGCAACTTTCTCCTATCATTCAGTTCGCTGCACAGGCTCTCACCTTGTGCAGGATATACACATGAGCCATACACCCTCCCCACTACCAATCTTACCTAGTTGGTTAGGGAAAAAAGAAAGAAATAGAAGAGGGTAGCGCCCTCGCCCTCAGGACTCCCCAAGGGGCGACCTCATTTGTTGTTCATGCAAGTAGGGTGCCTGCCCATCCTTACTTTAGGATGGTATGGAGGCATGTTTAATTGCTGTGACGTCTTAGTGCAGTGCAATTGCCTAGTTATTCCTAGTAGTGATGCTGAATTCTATGTAACCTGTAAGCTGATTCATGAAGCTCACTGAACTGAAACTTTCCATTAAAACTACTAAAGAAAAACACACGTCCGCGTTTGTGTCTGACTTCAGTGGGTTTGGGCAGGACAGTTTGTCACAACCTCCTCCACTTGACAACCCTATCAGTGAAATGGGAGGAGGGCATTCAGTGAACTGTAGAAACTATGCTAGCCGAGCTCCAGAAACTCTGCATCAAGACTTGGACCCTTTGAAATGAAACCCTTACCCACCAAGAGGAGAATCGGAACCTGCAACTCTGGGTGACCCACTTGGGAAAAATGTGACAGCCATGCAACAGGGGATTGCTCCAGCTCAGCCAGTGCCCCCGCCTCGTATCAAAAAGCCCATAGGACACCCCCTATGATACTGCAGGAAGAGAGAGCAGTTGGCGACGTTCATAGTGCAGTGTGAGCTCTACATCAGAATGCGCCAGTTAGACTTTCACAACAACTCGTTGAAAGTGGCCTTTGTGATCAGCCTACTGGAGGGGAGGTGGCCCAGTAGTCTACCCCTCTGCTGCTTTCGAATGATCTTGTGTTGGGACAATATAATTTTATCACTGCCATGGCAGAAATCTTTCGAGACCCTCAGAGGAAAGCCACAGTAGACAGCCCAGCTGGGAAGCCTGCGCCAGGGCAAGAACTCAGTCATGACTTATACCAACACTTTTTGAATTTTGGTGCAGGAAGTGGATTGGAATGAGTCAGCCTAGATGTATCAATACCACAAGGGCTGAAATGATGAGATACTGGACAAACTGGCGCGAACTCTGGCTCCCAACACCTTATCAGAGCTCATCCAGCTGTGTCTGCAGATTGACAGCAGGCTTGAAGGTTGTGGCTGGGAGTGCAAGACTTCCTTGGCTCGGCCATTACCTTCCATACCTCTCCCCTGCATGTCCTTTTCTCCCAGCATGGAAACCTTTGCTCAGTTGGGGAGGAGCCCATGCAGATTGGAGGAGCGCAGCTATGCCTGACAGAGGAGGAGAAAGAGAAGCATCACTGAGAGGGGGTGTTCCTATACTGTGGAAAGGTGCGGCATTTTGCAAAGGCATGCCCTTCCAAATTGCAGAAAGCCCCTCTGCAGGAAAACTATAAATCCCAGCTCTTGTAGAGATCCACAAGCTGGGATCAACTATAAGCAAAGGACCTCACAACGTTCCTGCCCTGCCAAAGCTGGCCTCACATCTTCCAATTCGCGTGGATCTACCTTCAAGCCAGCATATCAACTACAGGCCATGGTGGACTTGGGGGTGTCCAGCAATTTTATGGACTTGGGCTTTGCGAAGCAACACAAGATTCCCATCACTACCCTTGAAGCACCTTTAGCCTTGAAGACCATTGATGGACAGACACTAGCTTCGTGGGTGGTCACACAGGCAACTGTGGAGCTGCGTGGGCACCTTGAACAGTTGTTTTTCTACCTTGCCACCTTACCTCGCTTCCCTGTGGTCCTGGAGATGACCTGGTTGATGCAACATGATCTTATGATTTCATGGGGAGAAGCCTCCATGACATTCCAGTCAGACTACTGTGAATGGCATTGCCAGCCTGTGGAGACTATAGCAGTGGCAGCAGTAGGTGTCCCACCTCCTCTCTCGCTTCTTCCCCTACCTGCGAAGTATCAGGACTACCGTGATGTGTTTAACAAGGAAGAGGCTGACCAGTTGCCCCCCAAGAGGCCTTATGACTGTGCCATTAATTGCTTCCCAGGGCCCAGATTCCCTCTGGTCACGTCTACTCACTGTCCAAGCCAGAGATGGCTGCCCTAAGGGACTTCCTTGATGTCAACTTCAAGCAGGGGTTCATTTGACCTTCTAAATCCCAAGCCAGGCGCCCCTTGCTTTTCATCAAGAAAAACATCTGCGAACTACATCCCTGGCATGATTACTGGGAGCTGAATAATATTACCACCCCCAACAGCTACCCACTCCCCCTTATCAATGAGTGGCTGCAAGCAGCAAAAATAGGTTCTGAGAAGCGGATGAGTGGAAAACTGCTTTCAAGACTCGGTAGGCTGCTTTGAATACCCTTGCAACAGTCTTCCAACACTTTATGAATGACATCTTTCAAGACTACCTAGGTTGCTTTGTGATTGTTTAGATGACATTCTTATTTACTCAGAGTCCCCAGAGCAGCATGAGGAGCATGTGAGGGCAGTGTTACAGTGACTGAGAGAGCATCACCCATATACCAAGTTGGAAAAGTGTGGGTTTGATTTAACTATTCTGGACTTTTTAGGTTGTATTACCCCAACTGGGGTGGAGATCAACCTGGGGAAGATGCACTGTGTGCTCTCCTGGCATGCCCCCAAAACCATAAAGAACCTACAGCTTTTCCTGGGGTTTGCTAATCACTACAGATGGTTCATCGCAATCTTCTCCAACATGACTGCCCCTCTAACAGTTTGCCTAAGGGGTCTGAACCATTTCGTTGGACCAAGGCAGCCCAACAGGCTTTTGAGCATTTAAAAATGCTGTTTTCTTCTGAACCAATATTACAACATGCCGACCTCACTGGCCTTTTGTGGAAACAGATGCCTCAGATGTAGCCATCGCAGTGGTGTTGCTACAGCCCTCCAAGAAGGAGGAGGGCACTTAAATCTCTGTGCATACTTCTTCCATAAGCTGGCTGACTTGAGCAAAATTATACCGTATGAGACAAAGAACTACTATCCATGATGCTTTTGAAATGTGGTGGCATCTCATAGAAGGGGCATGGCATGTAGTGGGCATTTGCACAGATCACTAGAACCTTGAGAACCTCCAAAGAGCCCACAAACTGAATCAGCATTAAGTGTATTGGTCCAATCCTTTGCCCAGTTCCATTCTTGTATCACTTACATCCCTCATGCCCAAACCCTTAGAGCTGATGGACTATCCTGCAAGCTGGAGTACAATAAACCTTGGCCAGACCCACCTCTATGTCACATCATACTTTTGCACAAGATTGTGGTAGCCTTCTGTGCCAATCCCTGGATTGAAGAGCTGCGTACCGCCCAGGAGCAAGACCGGTTTGGTCAGGAACGGCTTTGGAAGCTACAAGAGCCCACTCAAGACCCAGCTCCTGGCTTCTCCTGGAAGGGGGGACTGTTCTACCACTATGAGGCTTTATACGTGCCCCCTGGTGAACTATGGACCAAGGTTCTATAGCAGTGTCACAACACCTGCACCACAGAGCACTTTGGGATGTTTAATACTCTGCAGGCGGTCACATGAGAATGTACGTGGCCCAGAATAAAGCATTATGTCCAAAAGTATGTACAATCTTGTCTAACTTGCATGAGGGCCAAGCATGCCCCTGGCAGTTAGAACCTCTACCCACGCTCAAAGGGCCTTGGAGAATGGTAACTCTGGACTTTATCACGGATCTACCCTCCTCACAGGGAATGACCATCCTGGTGGTAGTCTATGCCTTCAGTAAAATGGCTTGTTTCATCCCGTGTGCTGGCTTACATACTGCAAAAGGGACTGCTCAGTTATTCATCAAACATGTTTTCCAGGTGCATGGTCTCCCAAACAGCTTGGTCTTGGACCGGACACCCCAATTCACTGCTCGATTTTGGTGCATCCTGCTGCAGTTGCTATAGATGGAGCTATGACCGTCTTCTGCACACCATCCCCCGGTGGATGGGCAGACAGAAAGTTAATGCCACCCTGGAACAGTACCTCCACTGTTAACGTGAATTTTCAGCAGAACAGTTCGGTGTCCCTGTTGCCTCTCACTGAGTTTGCCTACAACAATTCAGTGCATACCTTCCTTCATCAATTATGGCTCCCACCCACACACCTTTCACAATCCTACCACCATCCTTGCTGACCCTGCAGCCATGAAGTATGTGCAGAGCTGCAGGTGATGCAACAGATGTTACAAGAACAACCGGAAAAGGCCAAGGCTGCCCAGAAGCGGGAAGCCAACCAGCACCACCAGTCTGGTCCTGAAATCCAGGTGGGGAATAGGGTGTGGCTATCCACACATTACTTGCCAACTGCCTCTTCCTGCCAAAAAAATTAGAAGCTCAGTGGATGGGACCCTTCAAAGTAGAAGTGCAGATCAACCTGATACAGTATCATATCAATTACGTTTACCTGCCTCCATGAAAATCCACCTGGTATTTCACCATTCATTGCTGACCCCGAGGAGCCGCCACACCCTTACCTGGTACCAGAGTCACCACCCACTCCCATATTGTTAACAGCTAGGAGGAATATGAGGTGGAGCAGATTCTCAACTCCCAGCAGCACTGAGGGAAGCTGCAGTACTTGATCCATTGGAAGGGGTTGGGCCAGAGGCAAGATTCTGGGAGGCAGCGCCGGGAGGCCACGCTGCAGACTTGGTGAGAGAATTACATGAAAGCTATCTTGGTAAACCAAAGCCATCATAGAATCATAGAGTTGGAAGGGGCCTTGTAGGCCATCGAGTCCAACCCCCTGCTCACAGCAGGAAATCCACAGCTAGAGCATCTCCCGCAGATAGCTATCCAGCCTCTGCTTGAAGACATCCAGCGAAGGGGATCCCACCACCTCCCTAGGCAGTCGGTTCCATTGCCGAACTGCCCTTACTGACAAGAAGTGCCTTCTAATGTCCAATCTGAATCTACGCTCCTGCAACTTAAAACCATTAGACCTAGACCTACCCTCTGAGGCAGCAGAGAACAAATCTGTACCCTCCTCTATGTGACAACCCTTCAGGTACTTAAAGAGTGCAATCATGTCACCCCTCAGCCTTCTCTTCACCAGATTGAACATGCCAAGTTCCTTCAACCTTTCCTCATAAGACTTGTTCTCCATACCGGCTATCATCCTTGTCGCCCTCTTCTGAACCCGCTCCAACTTGTCTATATCTTTCTTAAAATGAGGCGCCCAGAACTGAATGCAGTATTCCAGATGAGGCCTGACTAATGCAGAATATAGTGGGACTATTACTTCCCTCGACCTGGAAACTATAGCTCTGTTTATGCATCCCAAAACCGCGTTTGCCTTTTTTGCCACAGCATCACACTGCTGGGTCATGTTCAACTTGCGATCCACTACAATTCCAAGGTCCTTCTCACATGCACTACTGCTAAGCCGGGTATTTCCCATCCTGTACCTGTGCATTTTGTTTTTGTGGCCTAGGGTGGGGGGAGAATTGGCCTGGAGGGGGGTGATGTCATGAACCCCATGGAAAATGGCAGAATGGTGATAATGAGGAGAAGGTGGACATTGAATAGGAAGAAGGCACTAATGACATGCCTTCAGGCGTGCTTTACTCTGAAGGCTCTCATGCTATTGACAGTGACAGCTCTAGCCCATAGACCCAGTTAGCAGTGACAAATCCCTGCCCAGTCAGGGAGTAGGCTCTCCTCACAGTTTGCACCCCTTCCTTTGCCTGCTCTGCTGTTGCTGTTGTGCAACCCCCCTCCCCCTATGGGGGAGGACTTTACTGAGGTGGATCAACTGCCCTCACCTCAGATACATAGGCTGTGGCGCCAACAAGCTCAGCAAGTCCCCATTGAGGGGGAGGGGTTCATACAAGTGGGTGGGTGCCCACCCATTCTTACTTAAGGTTGGTAAGGAGGGATGTCTAGTTGTTGCGACAACATCTTAGTGAAGTGCAGTCATGCCTAGTTATTCCTAGTAGTGATGCTGAATTCAGTGTTAACTGTAAACTGATTCATGAAGCGCTCTGAATGGAAACTTTCTATTAAAACTACTAAAGAAAAGCACACCTCTGTGTTCGTGTCTGACTTCAGTGGGTTTGGGCAGGACAGTGCCCTCCAGATGTTGTGAACTATAGCCCCCACCATACCTGATTGTTGGTAATGCTGGGTGAGACTGATGAAATGGCACCATGTTGGCTACCCTTGTATTACATCTACTACATGTTATATTATACTAGTGGTTGTAAGGGACCGACTGCAGCAGATAAAAGACTTCCAATTGTCGTCGTATCCATGCCATTGGATCAAAGCCTTTTTCTGTCAAGATTGTGTGTTGATCATTGTGCATCGATCTCCGCACATAAAACAAATTCATGCACAGACAACTTCCAACCAAACCAAACCAAAAGTCCCATGGCGATTGACGAATGGCAGCAGGGGCAGGACTGTGAAATCCGGAAGCCCCTAGTCATGGACTGGCACATGGGCAGTGGATACAGACTCAGTCGTCCTGGCTCAAGGACCAAGGCAGTTGAATAGTTCGGCAGCTGTATCCATGACTGAGCAGTCCTATTCAGGATCCACTCTGCTCACCCCGTATGGGGAGGGGTCTAGAAAAGGTGCCCTGAACATAGTCTGCCTCATCTCTCTCCCTGACTAGATCACTGAACTTTGGAACTTTGGAACATGGAATATACGGACATTGCTAGACAATACAGATAGTGAATGTCCTGAATGCAGGACTGCCATCATTGTGAGGGAGTAGAGATATTTTAACATTGACATAGCAGCATTCCAAGAAACTCGAAGAGCAGGAGAGGGACAATTGAAGGAAGAAAAAGGAGGCTACACCTTCTTCTGGAAAGGACTGCCTGAACAAGAATGACGAATACATGGAGTAGGCTTTGCTATTAGGAATGATCTTGTGAAGCTCTTGTCAGAAGTTCCTACTGGCATTAATGAACGACTCTCAACTCTTTGATTAAAACTCGCCAAAAACCAGCAGGCAACTATTCTAAGTGTTTATGCACCAACATTAGATGCTGATGAAGACGTCAAGGAAAATTTTTATACCCAGCTGGACACCATCTTATCAGAGATACGTAAGGAGCATAAAATTATCCTCCTGGGCGATTTCAATGCAAGAGTTGGGTGTGATTTTGATTTATGGCCAAAAAACATTGGGAAAGAGTTGGCAATAGCAACCTGAATGGAATTCTACTTCTGACTAAATGTGCAGAGCATAATCTTGTTATTACAAACACACTCTTTCACCAGAAAGATAAATTTAAAACATAATGGAAGCACCCTTGGTCGAAGCACTGGCATCTCCTGGATTACATAATTGTCCATGCCAGAGATTGTCGTGATGTACTCCTCACCAGGGCCATGACAAATGCCGATGACTGCTGGACAGATCACCGATTAATTCGATCCACTATGGCCATTAATATTGTTCCTCAACGTAGGCTCTAAGGAAGAAAACCAAGGCATAAAATGAGCATCCACGCCCTTCAAGATCCTATTAAGCGAGCCTGCTTTCAAACAACTCTCAAGAAACATCTACCTGCGGAACTCCCTGAAAACGTCAAGGAACACTGGAGTAAACTGAAGATTTCCATTATTGCAGCATGTGAACAAACTATTGGATACCAAACTAAGAAACATCAGGACTGGTTTGATGAGAATGTTAGTGAGATTGAACATATCATTGACAAGAAAAGGAAAGCCTTCCAGATATGGCAAAAAGACATTAACTGTGCTGCTAAGAAAAAAAAGAAGCACTAGAGAACTTAAGAACGCCTGGTGGATAAAGAAAGCTGAAGAAATCCAGCATTTTGCAGATGCTCATGATGCACAGGGCTTTTTTAATGCCACAAAGGCCATCTACGGACCAACAAATTATAGTACAAATCCCTTACGTTCAATAGATGGTACCAAACTTCTAAAGGACAAAGAGTCTATTTGTCATGGCCCCTTCGGAGGACTTGTCAGACGAGGACGACTCAGGAGTAACAGCCACAGACCCAGAAGGGGAAACAGATGAAACTCCTGAAAATGCAGCTTCTACTCCCCCTCAGCTGGAGAGCGTCCAAGCTATAGCTGAAGCTCTTCAGCCCGAATCAGGCAGTGACCAGGAGGCTCCCCTCCCACCTGCAGAGCGGAGGCGACAGAAAGTCAGGCAGCTGAGGGGCCGGCCTCTCCGTTTAAGGCCGGCACGCTTGCAGAAGCCAGAGGGGTGATTGTTCCCACCTGTCTGCAGAGGTGTTCTTTAAAAGACAGACCCTGGCTTCAGTGTGTTGCTGACTACAACGTCAGGCGTGACCTCCACGTGAAACGTAGTTTGCAGACTCCAGACCCTTCGGACTGAACCCCTGGCTTTCTCAACCTAGCTTCCCCACCTCGATGATGCTTACGGACACTGCTACTGGTACAGTTGCTAGAGGCATTCCTTTCTCCAGCCGGCTCCTGTTATCTGCTGGCCTTTGCAGATTTGTGACCTAGCTAGCTGCTGGCTGCTTAGTTATAGCCCAGCTCCCAGCCCCGAAGCTGACACTATTGCAGTGTGTTGGAAAGAGCATTACCACGACCTCCTTAATTGTAACTCTTATGTGGCTGGTGAGGTCTTCTCGCAAATCCCACAACAACAAATTAGAGATGAGCTTGCAGTATCTCCTAATTTGGATGAAGTCAGTAAAGCCATTAATCAAATGAAGAATAACAAAGCTAGTGGTCCTGATGGGATTCCTGCTGAAGTCTTTAAAGAAGATGGGCCTGAATTTACACAACAACTTCATAAGCTCATCGAAAAAATCTGGATGAGGGAGGAGATCCCGGAAGACTTTAGGGATGCCATAATTATCACTCTTTTCAAGAAGGGCAATAGAACAGATTGTGGGAACTACTGAGGAATGTCTATTCTAGCTACCGCAGGTAAAATCCTTGCAAGGATCCTCGCAAATTGCTTCCTACCTATCTCAGAAGACATCCTCCCTGAATCCCAAAATGGTTTCCGCCCTTTCAGGGGGACAGTGGACATGATCTTCACTGTATGACAGCTTCAAAAAAAAAAATGCAGGGAGCAAAACCGACCTCAGTATATGGTGTTTATTGATATGACTAAGGCCTTTGATACTGTAAATCGAACTGCTGTCTGGACCATCCTTCTGAAAATTGGATGCCCTGATAAATTTGTGAATATTTTGTGACTCCTCCATGACAACATGACGGCAACAATTTTGGATAACAATGGCTCTCAAAGTGATCCAATCAAAGAGGGATCAGGTGTCAAACAGGGATGCGTCATTGCTCCGACCTTATTTGCTATTTTCATTGCCATGATTCTACACCTTGTTGAGGGGAAACTTCCCACTGGCGTGGAAATCACATATTGAACAGATGGAAAGCTTTTTAATCTCTAGGCTGAAAGCAAAAAGTAAGGTAATTACAACCTGCATTGTAGAACTTCTATATGCCGATGTAGTTTCCGCACATTCAGAGGAAGATCTTCAAACTATCCTAAATGTCTTTGCAGAAGCATATGAAAAGCTTGGCCTCTCACTTAACATCAAAAAAAACCAAAGTGCTTCATCAGCAAGTGCAAACCAATCCCTCTGTAGCACCATCAATCCAGCTTAATGGTATGACACTGGAGAATGTCGATCACTTTTCTTATCTTGGCAGCCATCTCTCTGTAACAGCTGACATCGATGCTGAAATTCAGCATCGTCTGAGCTCTGCGAGTGCCGCATTCTCCCAAATGAAGTGTGGAGTGTTCGAGGATTGGGATATTTGCAGGGAGACCAAAATGCTTATTTACAAAGCCATTGTACTACTGACCTTACTTTACGCCTATGAAACATGGACCATCTATAAACACCACTACCAACTTGTTGAAAGATTGCACCAATGCTGCCTCTGGAAAATTCTGCAAATTACTTGGGAAGATAGGTGGACTAATGTTAACGTATTGGAAGAAGCAAAGACCACCAGTGTTGAAACAATGATCCTCCAACATCAACTTCGCTGGACTGGCCATGTTGTTCAAATGCCTGATCACCGTCTTCCAAAGCAGCTACTTTACTCCCAACTTAAGGATGGAAAATGGAATATCGGTGGACAGCAAAAGAGGTTTAAAGATGTTCTCAAAGCTAATCTAAAAAAAAAGTAACATGAGTATCGAGAACTGGGAAGCCCTGGCCCATGAGTGTCCCAACTGGAGGTTGGCCATTATCAAAGGTGCTATGTACTTTGAAGCACAAGTACAGGGCGAAAGGAACAAACGAGCTAAGCGGAAGGCACGTCAAGCAAATCCTCATCATGACCATCTTCCATCTGGAAACCTATGTCCTCACTGTGGGAGGCTGTGTAGATCCAGAATTGGCCTCCACAGTCACTTACGGACCCACTGTTAAAGACCTTACCCTGGAAGACAATCTTACTCGGCCACGAGGGATCGCCAATGAACGAATGATGTAAGGGACCAGCACAGGTAAGTATTCTTTTTCCTCAGGTTGGTGGCATAAATAGTTGCCCAAAAATGACTTTTTGTTGCCTCAAAGCGGTCATAATATCGGAATCTTTACCAGTGATAGATCAACTCTTGTTGATTATACAGCCTGTGCTATTCTCTTATCTCTGGCAAGTATACAACCATTAAAAAAATACTCTTCTGTACATCATAGGAAATTTAACTGCTGTTCTATAACTGGTCTTTGACAGACCATGACAAGGGTGGCACCACTTTGTGGAGAACATGACATGCAGCCAGCCACATAGAACCACATGGGAAACCCATTCCTCTGCCACCCTTTCCAACTGTGGAGCAGGCTAGTAGGGAAAGCTGTCGCTTAGAGCTGCTTCAGGTGCCTCTCATCACTGGCACCCAAGCAGCACCTTTCCCGGCAGACCAGTGGGAGGGAAAGGTTGGCCGATTCTGTTTCGGGCACCTCCAACTACTGTTGCCCAATTGGCTAACCTCCTGCTTAACAGGAAAGGGCAGCAGTTTGTGTGCTTGTGTGCATGTGCTGGGTGACATGGGCTGGGGCAACTTCAAGAAGCTTTGGCCAATCTGGCATGCTCTCTCTGCTTTCCTGGGTTTTTTGTTTTTTTGGGGGGCTCCTGGTGAGTACAATATTTGTCTTGACCCAAAAGGCCACCCAAAAATTGGAGATCCCTGCTAATAACTGTGGGGCTTTAATCTCATAAGCCTGTGGAATTAGTCTGGTACAACAGAAGTCTTCACTGATGTTAAAATGTCATGGTAGGTGACAGAGCTGCTCTAGGCAAATGGTTGTATCCAACACTAGTCTCACTCAGAGTAGACCCATTGAATTAACCCATTACCCATTACCAACTTGGGTTCATTAATTTCAGTGGGTCTAGCCTGGGTAGAACTTAGTTGGATATAATCCATTATCTTTTGTCCTGTGGGTCAGCACCCCCATGGTGAATTCCTCTCCCTGCCATAACAGCTAACGGCCATCGCTACATCATCCAAGCCTATCGTAGCACCTTTTCCTTCCTCCTGCCACCAGATGCTACTGGTGGGAATCTGGGAGAAGGAAAACTCTCCTTTGAGGATCACAGAAATAATGCAGAGGAACGACTGGGATAGGCACTAGCCATGGGGAATGGTCCCCCTTGCCCCTTTTTAGATAAGATAAATATATGTAGCTGTCGCTCCTCCATATGCTTAATTTCTGTGCTCACAATAAGGCTCTGTGCCATGGTCATGAAAGCAGCTCAAGGTAGCGTCGTCATGAGAAGTCTAGCAAATGCTTTCAGTTGCAGGGTTGCATCAACCAAATTTTACTCAGAGTAGATCAGTTGAAATGAATGGACCCAAGTCAGCCTTATTCATGAATTCATTGGGTCTACTCTGAGTAGGACCAGCTTTGGATACAGCCCTCAGCCTTTTTACTGGCTCGTCTGTGAGCAGTTCACCTTCAAATAGAGGGAAGGGTCACAGCTCATTGACAGAGTATCTGCCTTGCATGCAGAAGGTCCCAGATAAGGCTGGAAGGGACTTCATGTCTGAAACCCTGGAGAGCCGCTGCCACTCAGTGTAGACAGTACTGAGCTAGATGGACTCGGTATAAGGCAGCTTCCTATATTCCTGTGGTCAAGCAAAGTATCCTGGGAGTTCCTCCAGTGTCTCAGCACCTCAACGATATCCATCTGGTCCTAAAGCAGTAGAAATAATACACATTCAGGAAAATATAATTTGCGATTTCAAGAATTCTGTTTTCTCTTTTTGGGGTGGTGGTGGTGTATATTAAGATAGTTTACCCAAGTTCTTCATTGCCTTTTCTACCAATTAAAAAACAAAACAGGTTCTTTATTGTTTTAATATGTTTCCGCCTACAAGAGGTTTGCATTCCCCATGCTAATTAAGCTGTGCATTGATTATAAAGCTGGCAGTGCTATATAGGATACTGTTGACAGCATGATCATATGCATAAAGCCATTGTGTTTAGCTGCAGGCAGGCATTAAGTGTGTCTTCTTTAATTCAGCTGAAAATGGATTGTTTTGTTTCATTTGCTTGTTACTTTATATGTCACCTTTTCTCCAAGGAACTCAAGACCGTGGACATGGCACTTCTTCCCACCCCCAGCCCCACATGTTATCTTGACAACAACCCTGTGATGTAGGTTAGGCTAGTGGGCATGTTTGGGCAATCTTTATCTCAGCTCAATAAGCTGAAATACAAATAAGCCTTGTTTCTCCTGCACTGCTGCTTTACTTCTTCCTTCATGCAAGTTCGTGAACAAGTCAGGTATTCTTCAGTTAACTAGAGCCTTCTCTTACAGTACATCCAATGTAGAAAATTGTTAATGGTTTTCAAGCAAGGCAGGGTATTAAGTGATTTGTAACATGGCTTCATGTCTAGGCTTGTTCAGAAGCCATTAACCATAGTTTCTTGTTACAAGAACCTATGGTTAACTAAAGACTTCCTGGTTCACACAAAGGGAAGAATACAGCAGCTGCCTGGGGGTGGATGGGACTTGTTCATATTTTGTTTTACAAAATATGATTGTCCAAATTCAGCCAGGGTCTTGCCTAGGGTTGCTTAATGATCTTCATAGTTGGGTTTGAATTTGAACCTGAGTCTCCCCAGTTCCAGTCCAACATTCTGACTGCCACACCACACAGATTTTCCAGTTTTTGCATATTTTCAGGGCCGACGCCAGAGGGCGGCCAGGTTGGGCCTGGCTGAGGGTGCCTGAAGGGCCCCTCTTTAGGAGAAGAGTGTGGCACTCCCATTCTGTGATCCGCGGCAGTGTCGGGTCCTGCAACCTGAACCTATCACGGAGAGAGAGCTCCCAGGCACCCCCCCAATACAGACAGTGCAGGCTTCAATAAACCTGCATGCACACCCCATCTACCTCGCTTATCAGTGTGAATGCCATGTGTGCGTGCCTGACATCACCCAAGATGGTGATGAGGGCTTCCCTAAGGGGCTGACACCCCCTGCACCATTTTGGATGATGGCAGGCATGCGTGCATGTCATTCATACGGCAAAAGAGGTAGGTTGGGCATGCGGGTGAGCTTATTAGCACCGTGCCGCCTGTATGGGGGAGTGTTGGGCTACGGTGCCGTGGGGCCAGGGCAGGCTGGTGCCCAAGGTCCCAGTCAAGCCTGGGACTGGCCCTGCATATTTTGAGAGAGCTTCCTTCTCCTCAGGCTGCCTGCTGCAGGCCAGGTGTGGGGATTCTTTGGCCCTCCAGATGTTGTTGAACAGAATTCCCACCATCTCTGGCCATTGGCCATGCTTGCTGGGGCTGATGGGAGTTGTAGTTCAGAAATATTTGAAATACTAAAGATTCCCCTTATCTGTGGTAGGTATTCATGTGTGTCTTATGACCTTGCTTTGACTTCTGTGGAGAAGGTGATAAAAATATGTGCCTGTTCTCTTCCCCTTTGAGATGCCACTGATGTTCATATTATTATTTATTTATTTTACACATGTGGCTCTACTAAGATACTCCCAAAATGTTTTTGGTTTTTTTTGTCAGAGGTTTGGGTGGTATTGAAGATTGTTAGAATGATTTGTTCAGTTCTACTCGATTGAGCGCTGAAAGGTGTCACCCCCCCCCCCGGTCGTTGTCCCTGTCAACTTGGCTTGTCTCCCCAGATGATCTGATTACTGCCTTCACTGTCTTGTTCATCTGTCATATCTTTCCTTGCCCTTGTGTGCAAGTTTTTTTAAAAAAAATATGGGAAATTGTATGTATTCAGTGTGTTTACAAACGGAAAAGAAAAGATGCTTTCCCCCCCATCCTCAGGAGAGTTATTTCTCAATGCAGAAGATATTCCTTCTCTCCATTCTCTCAGTTTGAGGTGAGAACATAACCCTACTCAAGTCGGCTTCTGACTCCAATTTGAAGCATAGTATATATACTTTTTTTGCACTTACATTTTTGTTGTTGCTGTTGTTGTCGTTCACGCTGTGAATTTTGTTTTTGTTTTTGTTTTGGTTCAGCCTGCCATGGAAGGGGTAGAGGTGAGAAATTTCAGTGGAGGCACCAGGAGGTTCTTTGTTTGGGTTGTTGTTGTTGTTCTCCTCCTCCTCCCTCCCTCTCTCTCTCTCCCTTTCCCTCCCCCTCCCTCCCCTTCCTTTTTTTTTTGCTATGATTTGCTAGCTGTATTTGTTGTGTACTGGGGGAAGTGCATTGTGCCTTGAGTGCAGTGCTGTGACTTGTCCTATGTTGTTTGTTTGTCGCAGAGTTGTACGAGTAACACTTGCTGTGACCTGTGGTAGGACTTTTTAAGCATGTTTTTTTAAATAAGTAAATAAAATTAAAAATTAGGAAATGTGGAGTGCTGTTCCCCTCCTTACATGTTTTGAGTTGAAACATTTTTTTGAGTTGCTAATGTCAAAAGGAACAGATTTCAAAGCAACAGCTGAGGACCCACTCCTAAATTTAATCTCTTTGACTGCTGTGAAGGTCTGTCTGTTCAAGTGGAGGAGAGTTATGCTCCATATTGGATTTCAGTTTAGAAAATGCAACCACCCTAATAGACCTAAGGTGCTGTGTGCATGTATGCACAATTGCCCTTTTCCCCTTTTGTGGTGTTTGTTGCAACCTGACATAGGAACCTATCCAAATGGTCAATTGAAAATTGCTGTATGGCGTCAGTGCAAGAGTTAAGAGGGCAGTGATGACTGATGTCCATCGAGACTAGCGGGGTGGAATGCAGGGAGTCCAAACAGTAGGTGGATCCAGAGCCAATGAGAGGCAGAGCCAACTAGTTGTCGTTTTATCCCCATCCTCCTCCCTGCTGATTTCTACAAGAACAACACTGAGAGTAAGAGACAGCTGACAAATAGTGCCATTGCTCCCTGAGCTGGTTGTAAGTAAGAAGGCAGACAAGTGAGGGCTGGGTAAGGGCAGACTAAGGTTGGTGGGGCAGTGTGCCACTTGACCTAATGGACCAGCCTCCATGGTAAGAGGATAGAGTTGAATTTTGAAGTTGCTAGCCCATATGAACAGTTGAATTCTAATGCTGGCCTTTGTAAGGCTGAACAGAACTCTTCCTGTACAGTTTTGTATAAGCCAGTTTTCAGCAGCAGGTTTTGCCTGAAGAGAGTCATGCAGTTGTTGTGCACAACATCACAACTCCCCACACTGCTATTGTCATTCCATTTTTTTAATCTTCAAATATTCACTATTGAAACACAGACTGAATGATCTAGCTACCCCTTGCCCTCAAAACAAAATAGATTTCATACGTACCTTAGGTAAGTAGTTGTGGTTTAACTCTTTGCTTTGGTGTGCCAGCAATGCTAACACCCAGAAAGAGGAATAGCGTTCCAGTGAAGATCCGTTGTGTGTTGAGTTTTGAACACTGTCTTAAAGTAAATTGATGTTTGCTAATGTTTCCATTTTATCTGTAGGAAATGAAGATTTGCTCAGCAATTATAAACCTGTTTCATTTGATCCCAGCCGCTCCTCAGACGCTCGTTAAACCCTTACTGGAAGTTGTGATGAAAACAGAACGGGCTATGTTAATAGAGGTAAAATGGCACTTAATTCCTTTCATTGCTTCTATTCTTCCATTTGTAATATTTGCTTTAATTGTATTTTGAATTGTTTGAACTCCTCTGTGTAATCTATTGGATTTAAAACTTGATTTGTGGGTGGTCCTCTTGTACGTTATTCCATTTTTAAAAGAGTTTGGAACTAGTCCTAATAGATTTCAAAGATTCAAATTAGACTTTAACTCATGTGTCTGTATGATACACACACACATATATACATATACACAGATGCACACACACATGCAGTCAGATTACAATTACATGTGTTGACATGATGGAGAAAACCTGTAATTCTAGATTTGGGGGTTCCTGGCATGTTTGCAGTCCTTAGAAAAACACAATCTAAACTGCTTTGAACTTGTCTGCCTGCTAAACGAAGCTTCTTTTTCTTTGGAATTTGTTTTTCTAGGCTGGCAGTCCATTCAGAGAACCATTAATAAAGTTTCTGACGCGTCATCCATCACAAACTGTGGAGTTGTTTATGATGGAAGCAACCTTAAACGATCCACAGTGGAGCAGGATGTTCATGGTAACCCATGATGTTTTGCTTGATTGATTTTAAATGCTGGTGGACAGTCAAGGTGCTTGCAGGTGTAAGATCTTTCCCACCTAGCAGCACCTGTTCCATCAGGCTGCAGCAGAGGAAGGGAAGTAGGGCCACTCGGTTCTGCTGAGAGTCCAGCTGCCTTTGGCTTTTCCTCCCCATGTACTGTTTTCATCCTGGCACTGTTACAGGTGCCCCATGATATTCATTCCGCACTTGTAAGAAATCATTATTTTTGTGTGGCAGCATCAATGCTTTGGATTTCCCTGCCTATTGACTTTGCTCTATTCTTTTTGGTGCCTGTTTAAAATATTTTTGTTAGGCAAATCTGTCTAGACACATAGATGTTAATTTGTTTTAATCTCTTTTTAGTCTATTGCTGTTTCAATTATTTTAAAAATGTTTTAATTACTTGTTTTAAACTGTTTTTATTGATAATTTTCATGTTTTTTGTAAACCACTTATTGGTTTTCTACAGTCAAGCAGTATATAAATTTTGTTAAATAAATAAATCATATGCAGTTGTTATGGGAACTTGTAGAACTCACAACAGAGTGTCCCTTTTTCCTTCCCATTTCTTTTTCTTTTTATGTTGGGTGTAAGCTTGAGGGCCTGGTCTGTCTAGTGTGGGGTTTACCTATGTAGATAAAAATCCCTTGGATTTACCTAAATCTAGTTATTACTACCCAGGGGCTTCACTTATTATTATTATTATTATTATTATTATTATTATTATTATTATTATTATTATTATTTACCCTGCCCTTTTTCCAAAGCTGGAACTCAGGGCGGCTTACAATAAAAACGAATACATATAATAAAAACATACAAAAACCTGCAATTAAAATTAAATTAAACTATATATGACATTAAAACCTTTAAACATACACTTAAAATGGTTAAAAACAGTTTACAATTAAGGCAGTAAAACAATACCGCACACCTCTTAAACACTATCCTTAAACATTTTCTATTCCAAAGGCCTGTTGGAATGAAAAGGTCTTTACCTGCCAACGAAAGGACAGTAGGGAGGGAGCCATTCTTGCCTCCCTCGGAAGGGAGTTCCAAAGCCTGGGGGCAGCCACTGAAAAGGCCCTATCCCGTGTCCCCACCAATTGTACTTGTGAAGGTGTTGGGACTGAGAAAAGGGCCTCTCCTGAGGATCTCAGGGCCCGGGCAGGCTCATATAGGGAAATACGGTCTGACAAATAGCCTGGACCTAGGCTGTATAGGGCTTTAAAGGTCATAACCAGCACTTTGAATTGTGCCCGGAAGCAAATTTCAAATACTGTTTTCAGTTTCTGGTAAATAGCAAATGCTGGCTAGCATTAATCATGGTGAGAAAGCTGGTGAAGCGTAGTTGCTGAAGAGACCTGTAGCTGCAAACCAGGAAGTACCTTGTTCAAGTCTCACCTCTGCCAATAACTCTTAGATAAACGACTTTCAGTTAGCCTCATTTCCCCCACCTGCAATATGGGGGATATAATACTGACTTCATGCTTTACAGGATTGTTGTAAGAATTGCAACTAAATAATTTGAAGTGGTTTGAACACTTGGAAACACTTTAGAAATGTTAAACATTAAAAGGTCTTGGCCAGTGTAAGTCTTAGCCATCATTAAGGCTGGTGGGAGGAAAGCAGAGAGTTGCATAAGGGAGGAGATAGGGGGAAGGGAAGTGTGCAAGTGAAGAATTAAAACAGTTCTTTCATCTTTATTTGCTCCATTAGTGTTTTATTGTGTTGGGGTGGGCAGAAGGTAGATTGGGATCTCCTGGTAGATCTATGTGGTTTTCAATAGATCAGCAAGGGGTTCTGGGTAATACCTAATATTAGTCATACTCAGACATATTGGGTAATATTCAGTGTTAGTCCTGCTCACTGAAATTAACAGAACAATGCTAGTCGTGACCATTAATTTCAATGGGTCTACGCTGGGTAAAACAGACATAGGATACCTCTCATTGAAATGAATAGAGCAGCCTTTCCCAACCAGTGTGCCTCCAGATGTTGTTGGACCACAACTCCCATCAGCCTCAGCCAGCATTGCCAGTGGTCAGGAAAGATGGGAATTGTGGTCCAACAACATCTGGAGGCAGACTGGTTGGGAAAGGCTGGAATAGAAACTAATTTAGGGCCATTAATTTAAACAGATCTGCTCTGAGAAGAACTTGGTTGAATACAATCCTCTGACTCCCAATTGTTTAACAATGGCAACAACAAAACTGCTTTTCTCACTTAACTTAGATTGCTGAAATGAAGGAAGCTAACAAGGAATGGACTTTGTGTGCAAGCATTGTGAGCTCAGTTCACTTCTGGTTTTGAAATCAAATTCCTAGGCTCAGAATGTTCTCAGAGGCATCCAGTTCTTTAACTCGATTAACATGGCTTTAGAAGCTGGCTGTGGTTAGTAGATCTTGGGCTTCTAGTAAAAAAGCAAAGTAGATCTGACATGCCTGAAGTCTACCCACCCCTCTTATAGATCAGCCTTTCCCTATCTGCAGCCTTCCAGATGTAGTTGGGCTCCAGCTCCAGCTCCCATCAGCCCCAGCTAGCATGGTAAGTGGCTGGATGATAGGAGTTGTCCTCCAGATGTTGTTGGACTACATCAGGTTTGGGAAAACTCATCTAGATAACGTAGGATATTTAGGAATTAATGTATCCAATTTTAAATATAAGATTGCTAAGATATAATTGACAAGTCACTGGCTGACTTTCTTCTGATGCAGTTCCTTACTCTCATCATAGTATTGTTTTCTTATTTCAAAATCAGAGTTTTTTAAAACATAAAGATGCAAAGCCGCTGCGTGATGTTCTAGCAGCTAATCCAAATCGCTTCATTACGTTATTGTTACCTGTCAGTACTCAAGCAGCTGTTCGGCCTGGCTCTCCCAGCACCAGCACAATGCGTCTTGATCTCCAGTTTCAGGCCATCAAGGTATGATATTCCATCTAATGAATTGTGCTAAAGAGTTCAGCATCTACTGTTTTGGTTTGAGAGTCATAGAATCTAAGAATTCTGATGCTTCCCACATGCTCATTTCAAAACAAAACCTTACAAAACTTATAGTCCTGAACTCAGAAGTGCTTGCTTAACAACCCTCTAAATTTACATGGTGATACACAAAACAGTCAGAGAGAATCAAGAGTTCAAAGTGTAAAAAGAGAGGGAAAAAACACCAGATCCCTTTTGGACTTTTTTCTGTCGCTGTTCTCATAACTTGTTGAAATTCATTAAAAATCAGCCATGTTCACCAAGTACCTGTAATCCTATTACTGACCTTGCCCCATACTCTGACTTTCATCTTCTGCAATTTAAAAGTTAAAAAATGCCTGTCTGATTTTTAATTAATTTAAGAAATTTAGTCTTGTAGTCAATGATAAGCCCAGACATGGTCAGTAAGAACCACCTGTTAGTGTTCTAAAAGCCAGACTCACAGGTGTTTTGGCTTGGCTCATCAGGGTCACACCCACGCCAGACCTTTATTTCACTTTAGACAGTCATGGCTTTCCATGACTTTCTGCAAAGAATCCTGGGAAGTGTAATTTGTGTAGTTTGTGAAGGGTGCTGAGAGGAGACTCCTATTCCCCTGACAGAGCTCCAGTGGCTTGATTGGTTTCAGTGGCCAGCTGCTTTGATTGAAGTTTTGTGAGGGGAACAGGTCATCTTCTAGAAACTTGGCACCCTTCACTAACTACACTTCCCAGGATTCTTTGTGAGAAGCCATGACTGTCTAAAGTGGAATAAAGGTCTGGTGTGGATGTGGCCAGTGACAGCTTTGGTTTAAATTTGGGTGGAATGCTACATGTGTTTGCTGTAGATTAAAAAGGTGGGGGAAACCCTGAAAAGCAATAATACTGTTCACAGTGTTTTCCTTTTGGAAAGGAAAGGGGCTTCCCCTCTGCCCAGTGCCCACCCACCCAATCTCCTCTCCTCCCCATTCCTCCCTCCCATTCCTGCCCTCCTCCTCCTCTCCCTGCAATTCCCCTATGTCAGTTTCACCTATCCTAAAAATGATTATACAGGAGTAAATCCCATTGAACTCAATAAATATGCAAATTATCAAACCTGCCCTCCACTCCTCCTCCCTCCTATCCCCTCCCTCTTGTCCCTTCCCTCCCCCTTCCTTTGCCCCTCCCTCCACATCCCCTTCCAATCCTCTCCTTCTCCCTCCTCATCCTCCTCTCTCCTCTCCTCTTCCCCTCCTCTTGGACTGCATGGGAGTAAATCCCACTGAACTCAATAAGCATGCAAATGATAAGACCTGCCTTTCCCCTTCTTCCCCACTCCTCTCCCTTCCTCCTCCCTTCTTCCTTTCTTCCCCTCTTTGTTTTTCCTCCTCCCCTGCCCACTCCAGCCTTCCCTCCCTCCCTCTTCTCGCCCCCCCCCCATGATCAGTTTTACCTATCCTAAACATGATTGCACAGGAGTAAATCCCACTGAACTCAATAAGCATGCAAATGATCAATCCTTTCTCAGTAAACTTGCACAGGATCCCATTTCTTACCTCCTGGATTAAAAAGCAGAGAAATTCACTAATAGACAACAAAACCCTTGTGGTTTCAGACTGTACCTATAGCCAACAGATATTTCTATCAAACTTGAAAAAAGCAGGGAAATTGGGCAATTATAGTGAAGGCACCATGGGAGCAGGAGACCTGACTTCTCCGACATATTGAACCACCCTACAAATTGGTCAAACTGCAAACACAATTTGAGTTGGTCTTTCACAGTCCAATCCGCTTCCTGTGTAGCTTGGAAGAATTTGATAACATGTGCCTCTGAGCATATGGTGAGTGGTGGCAACCCCTGCAGTCAGCCCAAATAATAGAAACAAGATATGTGCTGTGCTGATCTTGTTTTAGCAGCGAGGAAGCAATAATTGATCTGGTTCAGATAGTCACTTTAAATATGTTTTCTTTGCAATTTTAGTGAAGTTTCCTATAGTAAACCATTTTCTTTTGCTTCTGTTTCTGTGAATATGTGAAGTACAGCAACACTTTGCAACACTAAAAAAACCTCCAAAAACAATTGTGGAATAATGGCACTGACTATTCTGCAGAATAGCTTCCAGTGGACATGAGTGTCATAGTTTGCACAAGATAAAACAGTGGGAGGTGAAATATATTCTAGCAAAATTCTAGGTGTGCTCTATGTTTTTAATTGAGCAGGCCCACCTTTCCTTTTTATGTAGCTTCAAAGAATAAACTCCTATTTATGTAACTTCAAAGTTGATAGTGAGGACATTGAACTTGTCAAGGATTAGCAATATCTTGGCACAGTCATTAACCAAAATGGAGACAATAGTCAAGAAGTCAGAAGAAGGCTAGGACTTAGGAGGGCTGCTATGAGAGAACTAGAAAAGGTCCTCAAATGCAAAGATGTATCACTGAACACTAAAGTCAGGATCATTCAGACCATGATATTCCCAATCTCTATGCATGAATGTGAAAGTTGGACAGTGAAAAAAGGGGATAAGAGAAAAATCAACTCATTTGAAATGTGGTGTTGGAGGAGAGCTTTGTGCATACCAGGGACCGCGAAAAAGACAAATAATTAGGTGTTAGAACAAATTAAACCAGAACTAAAACTAGAAGCTAAAATGATGAAACTGAGGTTATCGTACTTTGGACACATCATGAGAGGACATGAATTCACTAGAAAAGACAATAATGCTAGGAAAAACAGAAGGGAGTAGAAAAAGAGGAAGACCAAGCAAGAGATGGATTGATTCCATAAAGGAAGCCACAGACCTGAACTTAGAAGACCTGAACAGGGTGGTTTACAACAGATGATACTGGAGGTTACTGATTCATAGAGTTGACATAAGTCATAACTGACTTGAAGGTACATAGCGTGCGCGCGCGCGCGCACACACACACACACACACACTTCCTTAAGTGGAGTGGTTGAAGTATAACAGGATGAAAACATCCATCTTGGGCAGACCAAGTTTGTTTTTTCCAACAGCTAGAGTCATTGCTTAAGTAGCATCATATTGTAATCAGTCTGGTTTTACATCAAATTGTAGTTTCAGAATCAACTGTTAATGCACCCAAAATAGAAATGGAACATAGCCTTTTGTGTTTCAAACTGGAGGTTGTCTTCACCATCATGACCAATAAAAAGGCTTTGAAATTAATAAAAATAAATTAATAAAGAATTTTACAAATTTGTAGGGTATTACAGTATCTCAGAGAGGAGGTCAGGTCTCCTGCTCCCCTGGTGCATTCACTATAGAAGTCCAATTTCCCTGCTTTTTCAAGTTTGATAGAAATATCTGTTGGATATAGGTACATTCTTAAACTGCAAGATGTTTCTTTTTGCCTATTAGTGAATTAGAATTATAGTTCCTCCTCTTCAACTGCCCTATCATTTTTTTCTGGTTCTTTTTAAATTGTATTTATTAGCAACACTTGGTTTCCTGTATCTGACCTCCTTTTGAAATTCTTATAAGCTCGATAAATATCCTTTATTTCTCCTTCCCTCTTTCCCCTCTTCTTTGTTTGATCCTATTTCCCATATGGTTTCAAGTGATGAGAGCGGTTCTTAATGTCTTTCTCTAGAACTACTGGAAAGGAAACATTAAATGGGCATAACTAATAACCTGCTTAAGGCTATGTTAGTATCATGTATGAATGTCCTTGTTTTTGTTTTGACAGATCATAAGTATTATAGTTAAGAACGATGAATGCTGGCTAGCAAACCAGCATTCCTTAGTGAGCCAGCTCAGGCGAGTGTGGGTCAGTGAAGCTTTTCAGGAAAGACACCGGAAGGAGAACATGGCTGCGACAAACTGGAAGGAGCCTAAGCTCCTGGCATATTGCTTATTGAACTACTGCAAGTAAGTGGGTTGTAATCATTATAAGACCAGGAATGGCAAACCTGAGGGCCACATTCCCTTCTGGGCAACCTTCTGAGGGCCACATGCTGGTGATGGGCATGACCAGAGGCAAAAGTGGGTGGAGCAAGACATGTAAATTTTACCTTTGTACAGAGGGCTAATTTCAACATCCCATCTATATCCAGACAAGCAAGAGGCATAATCATGTTCATGAGCATGTTCCAGCCAGGCAAAAATGCTCGGGGCAAAGCAGGGCCACTCAAGGATGTGGCCTGAAGAAAGTTCCGAGGGCCACATGGAAAGGCCTGGAGGGGTCATATTTGGCCCCCAGGTCTGAGAGTTCTTCACCTTTGATACAGATGAATAGTGATCTCAGTTCTTATGCTTGGTGCCAGTCCTTACGTAGCCAAAATGTCATCATCAGTGCCGAAGAGGGTTTGGGGTACATTCCCCTCCCAAAAGCCAAGTGAGGACTGCACATGCCCACCAGGCATGGAACATTGACTGATTTGGGGAAAAGAAACAAAAACAAGGGAAGGGAAATGGAATGAAGTGGGTATAATCCTAAACAGGAAGCACTCGATGCTGCAACATTTTGTTGCAGGTCCCACTTTTCACTCCCTCTAATAGTGAACTCAGATGCTGGGTATTGACAGAAATGGAGCTAAAATGGGCCAGTAAGAAACAAGAGGGGAGGTATTAGCGTGCTTGAGGGCACCCTGATGCTCACTAACCCCCCGCCCAACCCCTCTTCTGTAAAGATACTGAAAATATTTTATAAATGTGCACTGTCCTGAAGAAATTGATTGTTTGGAAGGAAGCAAACCAGAAGGGAATCCTTAGCACTGTATTCTTAACTTAATCCTAAAGGACAATGTTAGAACACGTACTTTGCATGAAGATGCCAGATTCAGTCACCGGCATCTCCAACTAAAGGTTTGTTTAGCAAGTAATGGGAAATACTTGTGCTTGAGAGCCACTGCTAGTGGGAAAGAAGAATGCTGGATTAGATGGGCAGGTAGTATGATCTGGTGAAGCAGCTTTCTGGGTTCCTAAGATGCCCATTAGAAGTTTGGCTGCTTCAGGTTTATGGAGAACATATCTTTTTCAAGACTCTTTTCTTAGCTTGTATTTTACTTTTCCTTAGGAGAAATTATGGTGACATAGAACTCCTCTTCCAACTTCTCCGGGCCTTTACAGGCCGTTTTCTCTGCAACATGACTTTCTTAAAAGAATACATGGAAGAAGAGATTCCCAAAAATTACACCATTGCCCAAAAACGGGCACTCTTTTTCCGCTTTGTTGACTTCAGTGATCCCAATTTTGGAGATGAGCTCAAAGC
The DNA here is from genome assembly GCF_030035675.1 of Rhineura floridana. NCBI lineage: Eukaryota > Metazoa > Chordata > Lepidosauria > Squamata > Rhineuridae > Rhineura > Rhineura floridana. Next base: position 16,950,281 of record NC_084496.1, read on the forward strand.
CAAGGTAAAGGAAATGGACCTTTAGTGTGGGAGCACCTACCCTGTGGAATTCCTTTGAATATTAGGCAGGCACCATCTCTGCTATCTTTTTGGCATCTTTATTCCTCTTTCAACAAGCCTTTTAGGTTGAGACCTATCTCAGTCTGTGTCTGTATTAGAATTGCTTAATATGTTTTTTAATAATGTTTTTAACCTTTTTAAAAGTTGTTTTTTATGTTTTTAACACTGTTTTGTTTTAATGTATTTTAAGATCTGTTTTTATGATGTTTTAAAGTGTTTTTAAGACCCTCCGTGGCGCAGAGTGGTAAGCAGCGGTAACGCAGCCGAAGCTCTGCTCACAGCCGGAGTTCGATTCCAACGGAAGGAGGAAGTCGAATCTCTGGTAAAAGGGGTCGAGGTCCACTCAGCCTTCCATCCATCCGTGGTTGGTAAAATGAGTATTCGGCATATGCTGGGGGGTAAAGAAAGGCCGGGGAAGGAACTGGCAATCCCACCCCATATATACGGTCTGCCTAGTAAACGTCGCAAGATGTCACCCTAAGAATCGGAAACGACTCGCACTACAAGTGCGGGGACACCTTTACCTTTTAAAAAGTGTTTTTAGCGCTTTGTTTGCTGCCCTGGGTGGGATACAAATTAAATAATAAATAAATAATAAATAAAATAAATAAATAAAGTAAATCAATTAAATGAAAATGGGTTGGTATTTTAGATTTCATTTCCTTAGGCAGCACAGGTTGCTTACTTAAATGTAAGAGGAATTCGATAATTGGCAGTGCCACTTATGTGAAAATGCAAGCCCAAAAAAGAGCAAATAATGATTGAAGTCAACAATTTATCGAATTCCATTTGTGATTCCCCTAAGTCTTGAATATTGGCATACTTATTTGCCTGCAACCTTTTTGCAGAAGAAACCTAATTTCATAGGGGATCTAGTGTTCCTTGGTACTAATCAGTCATAGTCCCACTAACTTTGAAAGAATATACAGCAGATTCTTATCTGTATTATTAAAAAAATCTTATCACTGAGATGTTAAGATAATTAAAAATTAATTGTCTTGGTTGTTAGTGTAGCATATATTGCAGTAAACATGGTTGCCATGTGTTAGAATATTTCCTTTGAAGCAGGCAGTGATCTCCCTGACGAGGTGCATGGCATTGAGAAAGTGGATAGAGAAAAGTTCTTCTCCCTCTCTCATAATACTAGAACTTGTGGACATTCAAAGAAGCTGAATGTTGGAAGATTCAGGACAGGCAAAAGGAAGTACTTCTTTACTCAGCGCATAGTCAAACTATGGAATTTGCTCCCACAAGATGCAGTAATGGCCACCAGCTTGGATGGCTTTAAAAGAAGATTAGACAGATTCATGGAGGACAGGGCTATCAATGGCTACTAGCCATGATGGCTGTGCTGTGCCAGCCTAGTCAGAGGCAGCATGCTTCTGAAAACCAGTTGCTGGAAGCCTCAGGAGGGGAGAGTGTTCTTGCACTCGGGTCCTGCTTGTGGGCTTCCCCCAAGCACCTGGTTGGCCACTGTGAGAACAGGATGCTGGACTAGATGAGTCACTGGCCTGATCCAGTAGGCTCTTCTTATGTTCTTATGTTCTTAGGTGCGCCTGGGGCCAACACTCTTATATTTTCGGCGCCAGGTCAAGACTTTCCTCTTCTCCCAGGCATTTTAGCATGTGTTTTTAAATTGCTTTTTAAAAAAATGTGTTTTTAAATTTGTATATTTGTTTTTAATGTTTTTAATTGTTGTAAACCACCCAGAGAGCTTCGGCTATAGGGCGGTATACAAATGCAATAAATAAATAATGACAACTTGTTCAGTGTCAAGGACCACAACAGAAACCTAGAAACCATAAGAGATCTGCAGCTAGTTAATTTATGCTAATTTAATGGAACATAATTAATCTCTCTTGCACATAATTTGCATGAAGAGAATGGATATCAAGGTGTTTTGCTGTCAGAAGCCTGATACACATGGGGAGTTTTCCACATAGAAGTTGAGATTCTCAGTTATTGGTTAGCATTTGTTATCAATTACTTAAAAGCTAAAGCACTATTGCAACTGGGGGTGGGGGAAGAAGAGATCATGATTGTTATATTGTATTGGTTTTATTGCTTTTCTTGTAGATCACTTTGATCTCTTTAGGGAGGACGAGTGGGATATAAATTTAAAATAAATAATTTTTTTCCCTCCCTAATCTGCAGGTTTTACAGCACATACTGAATCCTGCTTTCTTGTATAGCTTTGAAAAGGGGGAAGGTGAACAGCTTCTGGGGCCCCCCAACCCAGAAGGAGATAACCCCGAAAGCATCACCAGTGTATTCATAACAAAGGTAGTTCATCCTAATGAGGAAAAAGCAAACAACCCAAAGATGTCTGAAAGTCCTTGGGCATGGTCTCTCCAGAGCTAAACATTGTTAAGTTCCACTGATTTCAGTGCAAGAAATTTAAGAGCATGCTTAACCTTTGTGTTAAAATCAATGTGATTAAAAGACCTTAACTGTCTGGCCTGAGCAGTAGGCAGCTGCTGAATGTAGGCCAGGAGCCAGAGGTCACAGGCCAGAGGCTTAAGAGCGAGGGTGGTGGTGGTGAAGTCGGGATCAGGAAAGACTATTGTTTGTTTCCAAGGCAAAGTTCCAGCCTGAACAGAAAGCCTTTAAAGCTTTTTGTGGTGTGGAGAGCCCATGGCCAGCCTGGATGGACAGAGTCATTCCATCACCTGGAGACCATTTCTTGCTTTGGGGAATTCTCTGTTCTCCTATGCATATAGAGATGATCTCAGGTGGGTGATCAACTCCACCTAGTGGCTGAAGGCAGAAGGATGGTGATCAATTTTAGTAGTCTTCTAGTCTTCCCTTGACTCTGTCTTCTGCCTTTACCTGAGTGGTGTATCATGTGCTCTCTGCTCCTGATTACCTGGTTCAGGCCTGTAGAATTGTGTCATTTGTTCTATCTGTGTTCTATCTGTTGTTGTTACTTTACTACTACTTTAGGAGTTCCTGTATTATAAGAAAAAGGTCTTCATTCTTATAAACTTCAGGGCTATTTTCAAGTCTGGATCTGCTTTCCTTCTGACTTTCTCTTTATTTCATTTCTGTTCTTCAAGTTTGATTAATCCTTTAGCTTACCACTGCAGTGAGACTGCTCCACCTGCCATTTTCATTTTTCCCCGCCCTGTCTTTTTGCCTTCCAACATTTTCAATCACAGCAGTGCTTATACATCTCCCTCAGCGTTAACAGTGGAGTTAACAGCAGTCCTCAGAGTTATCAGAAGTGCTGCTAGTCTCCTCAGTCACAGTCCAATTTGTCCCTCCCCCCGCTGGAATAGTTGTTGCCCTCCGCTTGCATATCCCCCTCCACTATTCTTTTCCTGCTGTCCCTGTAAGTCCCCCTAGTGAGTCCTTCTCAGCCAGGTCTTGTTGCACTCTGGGGCAACGGGGAAGGCTAATTTGTTTCTTGCAAACGCATTTTTTGAGCAACCAAAAAGATAGCTGTACACATGGACATCACAAAATGGGCAATATAGGAATCAAGTTGATTATATAATTGGCAACAGAAGATGGAAAAGTTCCATACTTTCTGCAAAAACAATACCAGGAGCAGACTGCGGTCTAGATCATGAACTGGTCGTATTGAAAGTCAGAGTAAAGCTAAAAAAGAACAACAAAGGAAACATAATGCCAAAATACAGTTTAACTAACATCCCCGAAGAATATAAATATCAAATAAGGAACAGGTTTGAGGCTTTAAACTTATTTGACAGAGAACCAGCTGTGAGCCGAGCAGCTCTGTATCAACTCCATCTGATACGGAGGCTACGCCCCTACCTTCCCAATTATCTGCTCCCACTGGTGGTACATGCCCTGATCACCACTTGCCTAGACTACTGTAATGCGCTCTACGTGGGGTTACCCTTGAAAACGGTTCGGAAATTACAGCTGGTACAGAATGCAGCAGCGCATCTGATTGCAGGCAGCCGCCATAGAGATCACATCACTCCTGCGTTGAAGGAGTTGCATTGGTTACCGGTTGTGTACCGAACACAATTCAAGGCGTTGGTTTTAACCTTTAAAACCCTATACGGTTGTGGCCCAGCCTATCTGAAGGAGCGCCTCCAGCATCGACAGGGATGCCGCTCAACAAGATCGACCTCAGAGGGCCTTCTCTGGATCCCACCAGTCAAAATAGCTAGGCTGGTGAGGACTCGAGAGAGGGCCTTCTCAATAGTGGCCCCCACCCTCTGGAACTCTCTCCCAGGTGATATACACCATGCCCCGTCTATAATGAGCTTCCACAGGACTCTGAAGACTTGGCTTTCTGGTGGGCGTTTGAGATGGGCTAGTTTTTTACTGTTTTTAAATTTTAATTGTTTTATATACTGTTTTATCTTGTACGTCGCCCAGAGTGGCTGGACAACCAGCCAGATGGGCGACTAACAAATTTAATAATAAAATAAAATAAAAAAACCAGAAGAACTGTGGCGTGAAGTCAGAGATGTTATCAGGGAAGAATGCAAAAAGACAATACCTCTAGTTAAAAACAGAGAAAGACCTCAATGGATGACGGAAGAAACTCTTAAAATTGTTAAAGAAGGAAAGCAAAAGCAAAAGGATATAGAAACACGGTCAGAACCCTAAATACAATAATACAGCGACTAGTACGTAGGGACAAAGAGAACTATTACAATAGTTATTGTATAGAAATAGAAGAGGACAACAAAAAGGGTAGAACAAGAGCCCTATTCCAAAAGATTAGAGAAATGAAAGGGAAATTCAAACCAAGAGTAGGGATGTTGAATAACAAACAGGAGAACACACTGACTGAGCGAGATGAAATAAAAGGAAGATGGAAGCAGAGCACTGAAGAACTATATAAAAGAGATGCAAGGTTGACAGATTCATTCATGGAGGAACCATATGATGAAGAACCAGAAATTTTAGAATGTGAGGTGAAAGCTGCTCTTAAAATACTTGGAAGAAACAAATCACCAGGAACAGATTGCATACCAATAGAGTTGCTACAAGCAAAGAGACTGAATCTGTCCAAATTTTGACAAAAATACGGAAAACTAAACAATGGCCCACAGACTGGAAGCGTTCAATATACCTCCCAATTCCAAAGAAAGGGTATACCAGGGAATGCAGTAATTATTGAACAATGCCAGATGTCCAAGCTGGATTTAGAAAAGGAAGAGGCACCAGAGCTCATATCGCAAACATACGTTGGATAATGGAACGGAGCAAGGAATTTCAGAAGAAAATCACCCTGTACTTTATAGATTACTGCAAAGCCTTTGATTGTGTTGATCATGAAAATCTATGGAATGCTTTAAAAGAAATGGGAGTGCCACAGCATATGATTGTCCTGATGCGCAACCTATACTCTGCACAAGAGGCTACTGTAAGGACAGAATATGGAGAAACCAATTGGTTCCCCATCGGAAAGGGTGTGAGATGGGTGTATTTTATCACCCTGTTTGTTTAATCTGTACACAGAACATATCATACGGAAAGCAGGATTGGACCTAGATGAAGGAGGCATGAAAATGGGAGGGAGAAATATCAATAATTTAAGTTATGCAAACGATACCATACTACTAGCAGAAACCAGTAATGATTTGAAATGAATGCTGATGAAAGTTAAAGAGGAAAGCACAAAAGTAGGACTACAGCTGAACGTCAAAAAGACTAAAGTAATGACAACAGAAAATTGATGTAACTTTAAAGTTGACAACAAGGACATTGAACTTGTTAAGGATTATCAATACCTTGGCACAGTCATTAACCGAAATGGAGACAATAGTCAAGAAATCAGAAGAACTGGGGAGGGCAGCTACAAGAGAACTATGAGAGGCTCCTGCTGGGAGGAAGGACAGGATATATATAAATAAATAAATAAAGTCCTGAAGTGCAAAGATGTAACACTGAACACTAAAGTCAGGATCATTCAGACCATGGTATTCCCAATCTCTCTGTATGGATGTGAAAATTGGACAGTGAAAAAAGCGGATAAGAGAAAAATCAACTCGTTTGAAATGTGTTGGAGGAGAGCTTTGCACATATCATGGACTGCAAAAAAGACAAAGAATTGGGTGTTAGAACAAATTATACCAGAACTATCACTAGAAGGTAAAATGATGAAACTGAGGTTATCATATCTTGGACACATAATGAGAAGACCTGATTCACTAGAAAAGACAACAATGCTGGGAAAAAGAGAAGGGAGTAGAAAAAGAGGAAGGCCAAACAAGAGATTTATTTATTTATTTATTTTATTACAATTATATACCGCCCCATAGCCGAAGCTCTCTGGGCAGTTTACAGCAATTAAAGAGATGGATTGATTCCATAAAGGAAGCCACAGACCTGAACATACAAGATCTGAACAGGGTGGTTCACGACAGATGCTCTTGGAGGTCACTGATTCATAGGGTTGCCATAAGTCATAATCGACTTGAAGGCACATAATAACAACAACAACAAAGCAAAGTCAGTGTAGCCTACTAAACGTAGCAAGCTGCTGCCTCCATACCATTTTGCGCTTCTGATCCCCCAGTGTCTTCACTGCAGCAACACTTAACTACATTGGAAACATCATCTGCTTCTACAGTCTTCTACAGTCACTGATGTGGGCAGGGGGACCCTAGAAACAGAGTTAAGGCCATTCACCACAGCTGACCTGCAGGATAGAGTGGCAGGGTCTCATGGGCCCCTTTTCCCCTCACCATGGGAACACAGCCCAGCAGAAACTGCTTCAAGTGCCCCTGACAATTTTCAAAGGGTTTGTGCAGGTCTTTACGTGCGTAAGAGCGATTGTCTAAAGATGAGGGTGGGCAGCCATGATCTACTTCACTTCAAGCATTTTTTTTTCTGCACAGTCTTCGCCTAGGGACTTCATAGGATTCCCTGACAACAGTGCAACACAGTCCCATGGTGTCAGTCAGCAGGCACAGGACAGTAGTCTAACATCATCAGGACACAATCCCAGGGTTCCAATACCATCAGAATTAATATTATTTCTACCATTTCTCAGCAGCCCTCACCTCTTCTTCCCTTGTCTGCTTAGATGTTTCTTCAACTAAGGGAGATGTTGTGGGCAGATTTCTCTAGGGAATTAGCATCCAGAGCTAATCTAGCAGCAGTGCAGCATCCTCCCTCTATATGTACACAACCTCAGGTTCTATGTCATCAGGGAGCCCTGCCAGCTCCACAGGTTCTGTGTCATCAGGGAGCCCTGCCAGCTCCACAGGTTCTGTGTCAGCTTGAACTCTTATCAGCACAGGCTAACACAGCAGTAGCTCCTCCTCCATCTCCCGATCCACATGATGCACAATGAGGATTGGCAACACATTTGCGCTCTTCTCACTCTAGAGAGGTTCATCAGGATGCCCATGGAAAACCAGACCAATACTTGCTGATTTTGGATGAGGAGGAATGGAGCGGTACCTCTGATTCTGAGGAGGTAACTTCCAGCCACCTATTCCAGGTTTCACACTTTTTTCCTCTGGTTTGTAAGACATTGGAGACCTTGGACGTGAAGGATAAAGATGCGACTCCAGCTCTTTCCTGATCCTGGGTTGCCACTGTTTGTCCAGATCATCAGCCTAAGTCTATAGCTGTGAAACTGCCTTCACTATTACCTAAAGTCTGAATTTCATACTCCACTACAAAATAAGTTAGTGGCTACAGCTAACAAGCAGTATGTTCTGGAACAATGATGGATGGATCATCTTCTTCTGCCACTAGTGGATGCCCCCATCGTGGATCTCTTGAACCCTTCCTTGAATCCCAAAGACACGGATGCCCAATTCTGATGCACCGGAAGAGGAACATTGGGCTCAGATGGGTATATGAGACCAATGCATTGTCTGTCAGGGCAGCAGCAACTGCATCTGTGTTCGCTAGGGCTTGCTTGTTGTGGTTGGACACTCCGCAGGATCCAGCTTGAACAGAAAGTCACTCCTAAAAGTTTCAAGGGCAGTGGCATTTATGACGGATGCCTCCATGGGCGCCATGCAGTTTGCTGCTAGAGCTTTTACAGCAGGGGTCTTCACCAGGAGATCTCTCTGGCTTCGTCTCTGGGAGACAGATGTTACAGCCTGTACAACCTGGCATCTGAGCCATATGTAGGAGGCAAACTGTTTGGAGATACAGTATTGACAAAATGTTAATAGAGTCCAGAGTCATCTTCCAAGAAGAAAGAAAACAGGCAGACTTTTTGAAGAGCATCTCACCCATATTTTCCTGCCCAATCCTTTTGTGGTTTCAGACCGGTGGGTAGAGGTAGAGAGGTCAATTCCTCACATTCCTTCTGGTACCAACAGTGCATCAACAGGCCATCAGCAATCTTCAGGTTGACTCAGAGCAGCCACTCCATGAGGAGGCAAGCAACAGTTCTGACTGTCCTCCCCCTTAATTGGGAGGACATCTACAACTATTTCCCCATAGATGGCAACTTACCATATTGGACCACTGGGTTCTTCAGACTTTGAAGCTCTGGCTGGAGTTCATTTCTCCCCCCCCCCCAAGTTTTGTACTCTCTCCACTATCATCTTACTCATCTAAATGGCTCAGGGTTCAGGAAGCCATAAGTCACCTTCTGCTCATTTTGGCAATATTGCCTGTCCCACCAGAGGAGAGATTTCAGGGCATCTACTCATATTTCTATATGGTCCCCAAGAAAGATGGGTCTTCCCAGGCAGTATTGGATTTGAAATTTCTGCATGAGTATACTGCAAGTTTCGGATGGAGGTCCTCATGTCCATCAAGGAGGCAGTACATCATGGGATTCTCCTCTCCTCAGTAGACCTCAGGGAGATGTATCCATGTCCCCATATATAGACCCCATAGGCATTTTCTGAGATTTGCAGTCAACAGTGGTCACTTTCAATACAGGGCCATGTCCTTTGGACTTTCATCGTTCCCCAGGGTTTTCACCAAGATTATGGTGACCTTGGTGACCCACCACAGACTTCAAGGGGTGCATGTCTATTTTTACTTGGATGACTTGCTAATTCGCTCCCCTACCTTCCAAAACCATGGGAGGATGTGTATCACAGATTCTTGATCAACCAGGAAGAGTCATCTTTGTCCAGCCATGTCAATTCAGCACATAGGAGCAGTCTTGGACACAGTATAGAGGACTTTGTTACTGACTTTGGAATGAATAAAAAAAATTCTACAGGCAGTAACTGATTCTGAAGGAAGTCTTGTGGATCTAACGAATATGGTGGGAGTGTTGGGCCTTGTGGTCTCAGCGGTACAGACAACCCTATGGGCACGGTACCACACTCACCAACTCCAGTTGGCACTATTGCTTTTCCAGAACAATATTGCCTCCTGTCATCACCTGCAGGTGTTTCTGAACCAACATGTCCACTGGTCTCTGCAGTGGTGGGTACACAAACCCAATCTTCAGAGACAGGTTCCACTTTGAGATCCACCACAGATGATAATGACCACAGATACCAGCCAAGCAGGTGGTGGTGGGAGATATGTGAGTGTCATATGGCTCAGGAAGAGACTCTCCTCCCAATCAGTCTTCTGGAGTTGTGTGCCATATACCTGGTGCTACAGTATTTCATAACTGTCAGGCCCCTCCAGGCAGTCTTGATAAGGACCAACAATGTGACTGCCAAGGCACATGTGAAGGGGGCACAAGATCAAGAACACTACAGGAAGAGTCGTCAGCTCTCCTCACCCTGGGCAGAGAATCACCTGAAGTCACTGGTAGCAGAGCATTTATGAGATGTGGAAAGCACTCAGGCCAACTGGTTGAGTGGGAAACGGGTTCTCAGTGGGGAATGGAGGCTACATCCAAATGTGTTCAAAAAGATAGTGGCATGCTTTGGCAAGGTAACCTTTTTAGATCTGTTCGTGACTCTTCTCCCAATTCTCTCCCGATATGTACAATCCTCAGCAGAGGCCACAGATATGCTAGTATCTCCATGGCCTCCAGATCTGCTGTACGCAGTTCCTCTGTTTGTGTTTCTGCTTTGAAAGTCACAGGTCTTGTTGGTGGCGCCATATTGGCCTCACTGACCGTGGTTCTCCGAGCTCCTTGGCCTAATAAATTCTCCCCCATGGCGTCTTCCTGTCAGGATGGACCTGCTTTCCCTAGGGCATCTACACCATCGAGATCCGGAATGGCTAAACCTTCATGCCTGGGTAACGAACAGAGGCATTTAGTCATTAGGTGTGTCTGAAGTGGTGGTGGACAGCATGATGGCATCTTGATGTCCATCCACCACTCGACTATGAGGGTACATGGAAGGTTTTCTCAGCTTGTTGCACAAAGACAGACATCCACCTAAAAGGGCAGGCATACAAGAGGTTTTGTCGTTCCTGTAAGATGGCTTCTCCATGGGTCTATGATCAAATACACTTCACCAGCAGGCCTCTGCATTATTATTGGTCCTCTCACCTTCTCTAGACAAACCACTGGGCTCCCATCCTCTCTTAAGGCGTTTTCTGTAAGGAGTGTTACAAAAGGAGTCAAGCCTGAATGGAGGCCAGACTGATAGGAACTCTATATTCCCCAAGTTGCCAATAAGGAATAGAGACGAGACCAGAGTACCGCAAATGTTTGCCTTTATTGAGCCTTTGCAAAGGGAGGGCCACCCTTAAGTGACTCTCCAGAATTGCTGACATCCATCATATTTATAGGCTATAGGTACGTCACATACATATCATTAAAAATGCATAGCTAATCAGAAATACATCATTATTTGATTTCTCAGCATCTGTCTATTCTGGTCCACTTCTGTGTTTTCCCTCCAAACTTCCTTTATCCTTGACCTTTGGTCCAGTAAGCTGGGAACGACGTTTTTAATTGCAAATGAAGCTGATAAGCGGAAAAACTCCCGTACTTTCTCATAAGGGAGGCAAGCATATGTTTCATTTAATGTTATTTGATTTTATTCTACTATAACATTTTTAATTTTAACTCATTACAACAGGAGCAACCATTATAGCATCTCCAGTTCAACATAGTTTTCCCACCTGGGACCTGCATAAGTTCTAAAAGCACTTCAGAGACCTCCCTTCGAACCTCTGAACTCTTTGTTTGCTATCCTTCAAAGTTCTTTTTTTTTGGTGGCTATCAATTCAGCCTCTCTGAGGTCAGTGCTCTCTCTATAAGACACTTCTCTACCTTTCACAAGGACATCATCCCGTGGACAATCCTTTCAACCTAAAGTTCTGTCCTCTTTTCATTGTCAGCAGGATCTTATTCTACCTTCTTTTTGTCCTCCTCCAGTTCATCCCATCGAAAAAGCGTTGCACTCCTTAAATGTTTGGAGGGCTCTAAAAGTATATATATCCAGAACGAAGCCCTTCTGTCAATGCACAAACAGATGCACTGTTTGTAGCTTTCCACCCCACTTCCCTAGGAAAGAAAGTTTCCTCCTCCATGCTATCACGATGGCTTAAAGCATGCATAGTGTTGGCATACACCTTATTGAACGTATCTCCCCAAGCACAGATTGTGGCTCATTCCACCATGGCTGCTGCCACTACAGCTGCATTTGCACTTAATGCTCCTGTAAGTGAGATATGCAAGCAGCTACGTGGACTACTCTGAACACTTTCATTAAGCATTATAAAATTGATCTGTATACCTCAGCAGGGGCAGGCTTTGGAAGAAGAGTGCTATAGCACGTTCTTCCACAACAATAGCCCAGCCTTTAATGCCCACCCTACATGGGTCAGTTTAGGTATGTTCCACTTGAGATCATCTTTACATGCATGGGTCTTATCATGAAATGGCCTTGTATGTGCATGTAAAAGATGATCTCAGAGCCACTCCTTTCTGTGGGCTGGGCTGGTGGGGGTTTATTGTCTTTTTCTGTGTATTTTATGTTCATAGCAGAGAGTGCATTTGACAGGGAATGTGTATACTTAAAGGATGTTGGTTGATGTATGAGTATTTCTGGCATCATTGGAGAACTGATTGAAAGAGCCAAGAGAAGACTAGAAGACTACTAAAAATTGGTCAGCGTCTTTCTGCTTTCAGGCACTTGGTGGAGCTCATCATCCACCTGAAATCATCTTTTTCATGCATGTAGAAAGCCATTTCATGGTAAAACTAAAGGTCCCACCTGTGCCTGGGTCCCTGGGTCCCTTGAAACAAGTAACAGCCATGCCCTGAGCTGCAGATTTCCAGTTTTATCCATGGTGGCTCCTAACATTTGATGGAGTGAGCCCCTTGTACTTTGCTTGATAATGCATTCTGAAATTATTTTTATTTTCCCTTTTGGGGAGCAGGTACTTGATCCAGAAAAGCAAGCTGACATGTTAGATTCGCTCAGGATTTACCTCTTGCAGTTTGCCACGCTTCTTGTGGAGCATGCTCCGCACCACATTCATGACAACAACAAGAACCGAAACAGCAAACTGCGGCGCCTCATGACCTTTGCCTGGCCATGTCTGCTCTCAAAGGCATGTGTGGATCCAGCATGCAAGTACAGTGGACACTTGCTTCTAGCACATATCATTGCCAAATTTGCCATTCACAAGAAGATAGTCTTACAGGTACTATGTGCATGCAAACTAATATTTAAAAGGTGTTCAGAATCTTCCTCCTATATATTTTCCCTTCAGTTAATGAAACTGGACCTGAATGGATGCTAGATAAGTAAACAAATTGTACTGTTTCCAGTGTAAGTAATATAGTGCGTCTGTCTGTGCCGCATGCGTGCACATTTACATTTATTGGTTGATTTGTTTACAGACCGCACTTCATCCAATTAGAACAGGGGTGGGGAACCTTTGGCCCATGGGGCGAACATTTGAACTGCAATGCCATTTTCTCCAAACTACGCCGACCTGCCCCACACCAGACATCATACGTGACATCAGGTGCGGGGCAGGTAGAGACACAGCTGCCAGTGCACAGTCAGGAGCCTTAAAGTGTGCTCCTGGTTGTGCACTGGTAAGGAAAAGCATGCTTTAGCTGTACTGCCCTCAAAGAGCTCATTCGTGCAGTGGATCCAGCAGGTTTTGGCAGCTGATCCAGCAGGCACCCAATCAACTCATTTTTTGATGTCAGGCGATTGACAGGTGGATTGCCTCTCCCTCCTATAAAATTTGGCCCACAAGGTTATGATCATATAAGGACCTGGCCCACAGAACCAAAAAGGTTCCACTCCCCGAATTAGGATCGCAGGGTGGTTCACAATACAGTAAAAGAATAATAAAATTTACTACATAGAGAACTCTTAACCACTAAACATTAGATAAAACCAGCCAGATAAAGGGAGAGATGCTCCTTTAAGTATTTGGGCCCCAAATCATTCAGGGCTTTATAAGGCTGCATTAAGGCTGCTATTACATTGTATCGTCTGCCAAATAGCCTTACAAAAAGCACTGTGTTATCAATTGTAGACTCTCTCTTGCATTTTATGGATGTATTTTTTGATTAAAATACATTGCAGGGAGGGAGTGCTCATCCTTAACCGGTGGCTGGAGGCTGTGAAGGACTGGATGTGGGCTAACAAACTGAAACTTAATCCGGACAAGACGGAAGTACTGTTGGTCAAGGGAAAAACTGCATCAGGGATGGGGTTGCACTCCCCTTGAAGGAGCAGGTCTGCAGTTTGGGAGTCCTCCTGGATCCTGCCCTGCTGCGGTAGCCAGGAGTGCTTTTGGCCGTTCCTGGAGGTAGTTGACTTGGCCACAGTGACGCATTGGTGACATCAAGGCTTGATTACTGTAACGCACTCTATCTGGGGCTGCCTTTGAAAATGGTTTGGAAATTGCAGTTGGTTCAAAATGCAGCAGCCAGAATGTTAACTGGAGCACAGCGCAGGGAGCATATTACCCCTCTGCTTTATCAACTCCACTGGCTCCCAATTTGTTTCTGGGTCCAATTCAAAGTGCTGGTTCTGACCTTTAAAGCCCTAAACTACCTTGGACCAATGTACCTGAGGGACTGCTTATGCCCATATGTACCTGCTCAGGATTTAAGATCATCTGCCTCTGGTCTCCTCTGTGTGCCTGGAGTGAAAGATGTTAGATTGACAGGCACGTGGGAGAGAGCTTTTTCAGCTGTGGCCCCCAAGCTTTGGAATACTCTTCCCCAAGAAGTTCGCTGTGCTCCCTCCCTGTTGGTTTTCCGGAGACTTCTGAAAATGATCTTGTTCCGGGGAGCCTTTGGGAGGGAGCAAAGGTAGAGCCTGACACTGATTTTATGCCTTCTGTGTTAAATTGTGCCTTTGTAGTCCCTTTAATACCTCTCTCTCTCTCTCTCTCTCTCTGTGTGTGTGTGTATTTTAATTGTATTTTATGCATTTTAATTTATTTTAATGTTTTTGTGATTTTACTGTTTACAATTTTATTATGTACGTTTGATTTTATTTTTGTAAGCCGCACTGAATGCCCTATTATAGGGTAGAAGAGCGGGATAGAAATATTTTAAATAAATAAATTGTGTTCTCCTTTTCAGGTATTTCACAGTCTCCTGAAGGCTCACGCGATGGAGGCTCGGGCCATTGTTAGGCAAGCTATGGCTATCCTGACACCAGCAGTGCCTGCTCGGATGGAGGATGGCCACCAGATGCTGACTCACTGGACAAGGAAAATAATAGTGGAAGAGGGTCATACTGTGCCTCAGCTTGTCCATATTCTGCATTTAATTGTCCAACACTTCAAGGTATTTATGCTGTGATTATATTTTTTTAAGTGTATAGAAGTGATGATGTGTGGTGGAAACGTTTCCATTACTAGAGTTTTCATTTTAAAAAATGTCTGGGGCCCAAACCCCTCAGAGCTTTGGGCAGCTGCTCCTAGCTTCTTTCAGAAGATTTTCTTCTCTGTCTTCTGGTCTGACTAGAGAAATTCTTCTTAGCATGGGGGGGTTGGAAACCGCACCCACTTTCCTGCCCAGAGTCTGAGAGACGAGACCGAGATGAGACTGGAATTAATTCTTGTTTTATTAGAGTAACGGTTACATCAAGAGCAGTGCACTTCATAGACCTATCTATGCTGACTCACTACAGAACCTGACTAAGCTACCTAGACATTCTCTGTAGCGTGTGGAGTAAGTTGACTCAGCACCCCAGTCAGGGGGGTGCTGCCCTAAGTAGGAAAGGTCTTTGCCCTTAATCTCTGACTCCTTCGAAGGTCCACCTTCTGACTGACCTGCTTCTCACGGCGTCTCACACGGGGCGAAGAGGAGGTGAGCCTCTGCCTGCTCATCTGACAGTACAGGCTCGCTAGGTGCCGGCTCGACTTCAGGGGGTGGGGCACCCACTGGTGGAGAAGTGTTTGAAGTGCCAGGTGGGCAGTCCTGGGGGGGTTGGAGTGGGCCCTCATGAGAGGTCTTCCCTCAATGGCTCTGTTGGGGCACTTGTAGGTGGAGCGAGCTCTGCATTGGTGGGAGGACTGTCCATGGGAACTGGCAGACTGTCAACTTCACCCCCTCTGTCAATGCCCTTGAAAGCCTCATTCACCTCTGGCTCCTCTCCCTGATCTATCCGGAGAAGCTGGGACTTGGCCCACTCCCCTCCCTGCTCCTCCTGGGGGAGCTGGGGCTCAACACCCACCATGCCCTACCAGTTCTCTTTATCTTCCCTCAAGAGACCACTTTTATCCTCCTCAGGCATCACCTGATGTCACTATGACATCAGGTTATTGACAAGTGGGCAGCCTGAGTTTTGGCCCAGCAGAGGTTGGGGACATGAAGACCTGGCCCCTTGGTCAGAAAAAGTTTGCCCCCCTCCTTTAGTCTAGGAAGCGTAAGTATGTATGTGATATAATCACATACATGCTCTGTTGCATTTTCATTCTCCCTCTCATATACAGTTTGTAAAATGTAAATGTACTGCCTTCAAGTCAATTCCAACTTGTGGCGACCCTATGAATAGGGTTTTCATAGTAAAAGGTATTCAGAGGTGGTTTACCATTGCCCTCCTCTGAGGCTGAGAGGCAGTGACTGGCCCAAGGTCACCCAGTGAGCTTCATGGCTGTGTGGGGATTCGAACCCTGATCTCCCAGGTTGTAGTCTAACACTCTAACCACTATGCCACACTGGCTGTCTTATACAGTTTGTAAACATGGGGATAAATTAAAACAAAAGTATACATAATCCAGAGATGCTAAATCAGATTTTGAGTCAGAGCATTGACTTTGTTGTTATTGACTGGACTGGGCTGCCTTCAAGTTGATTCTGACTTTTAGTGACCGTATGAATAGGGTTTTCACGGTAAGTGGTATTCAGACGGAGTTTACCATTGCCTTCCTCTGGGGCTGAGAGGCAGTGACTGGCCCAAGGTTACCCAGTGAGTTTAATGGCTGTGTGGGGATTC
Source organism: Rhineura floridana (assembly GCF_030035675.1). Taxonomy (NCBI): domain Eukaryota; kingdom Metazoa; phylum Chordata; class Lepidosauria; order Squamata; family Rhineuridae; genus Rhineura; species Rhineura floridana. The sequence continues at coordinate 16,966,594 of NC_084496.1, forward strand.
GAACCCTGATCTCCCAGGTCACCTGGGTCCAACACTCTAACCACTACGCCACACTGGCTCTCTTGTTGTTATTATTTATTTATTGTTATTATTTTTAAAATTTATGTGCTGCTTTTTCATATAAATATGCTTAAAGTAGCTCATGACAACAATAAATATGCAATTCAATACATCATTATAGTCATAATCAAATATTGAATCATTTCAAAACTTAACACAACAATCCATCAAATAAAAGTTTGATTATATGAACATTATAACATTTGAAAGTCATAAAACAAACTATCAATCAAAACCTTTTGATTGATGACAGATATAATAAACATTTCAGTTCAATCAGATCTCAACAATAACATAACCAGCAAATTTTTCTGGAACATTAATTTTTTTGGGGGTGGGGAGATTTTCTGACTCAAAATTTTCTGTGAAATCCGCATCAGTGGCGTAAAGCTTCAATAATGGTCAGTGAACTTCACAAATGGAAGAGAAAGAATACTTGGATGTATGATGGATAACTTGAAAAAAACCTTAGCCTCTAAATAACAGAGTTGCTATGGATGTAAGCTGAGAATGTATCACACTGCTGGAGACAAAGCTGTGCTCAATTATTGCCTTCTACTGACATTGGGAAAGTGATATGTTTCTGCAGTCTTGGCTTCTTTTCAGGCTCCCCAACTTGCAGTTTCCCAGCATTTCTTCCTGATAAAAGGACACATGCACAAGCAGGTATACAGACTTCAGATGTACATATAAACTAGCTGACTAGCTGATTTAGAGGACTCATTTCAAGGATGAGCCATTTTTATAGACTTGGCATTTTGTGTGAAGTCACATGTGCAAATTAATTTTCCAAATTAGACATTTTGATTCATAGATAAAACATGTAACACCTATACACTTGAAAGAAATTGAAATGAGCCTACTAAAGCCATGACTCCCAACAAAATTTGTAGGTTTCTATCAAGCTGTTTTTTCCACCTTGGCCTGCTGGTTGTGTTAGTCAAAGGACATGTTGGCCTCAGGACAACTTCACATAAAATGACAGGCTTATATTAAATGTAGATCCGTTCGTTACAGCTGGAAGGCTCCTCTTCCCCCACTTTGTGATGCTATTTTATCTTCCAGATCTACTTACATGTTTTATGTCAGGGGTGGGGAACCTGTAGCCTTCCAGATGTTGTTCGACTCCAGCCCCAACCAGCATGGCCAGTGGTCAGGGTTGATGGGAGTTGTAGTTCAACAACATCTGAAGGGCCACAGGTTTCCCACTTGTGTTAAATGTATTACTTCATCAATGCTATCTCTGTCTCTTACTAGACATTAGCATGCAAAGTGTTGGCTTTGACCCAAATAACTTTTGAATAGTGTTTGCATGGTATAAATGTTCACTGCATACAGAAACCCTCTGAGATGCTCTTAAATGGCAGAGAAGACAAATCAAATTTGGAATGGTTTGTTTCAGCACAAAGCACTTCAGAATAGTAGTTTGTGTTGCTTTTTAGGCTGGATTGTGTCTGTCATGGGAATAATCTTGGTGCAGGACAACTGTTGTAGTCTTGGGTCAGTGAACACTCCCATAGCATTTCTAGTCATTTGGAACTACTATGTGAATGAGAGTGCTTGGTTGATTTTTGTCATTTTAAAATAAAGGTTTTGACTGTTTGTGGGTTCAAGAGAGAATTACAAATTTAAGATTAAAGTGGTCTCTAATCAAATGGCCAGAAATCTTAAAGTAGAAAGCTTGTCTTTTCTTTTCATTGTAATGCTCTGACCTTGCTAGGTTTCAAAGAAATTCGGGGTATAAATGTGTCATTGGGTATACTTTACACAACTTGAATTGAGGAAGAAGAGTTTTTGTCCCTCTCAGTTTCATAACTAGTAAAGCAGGGGTGGGGAACCTTTTCTGGACAGTAGGCCAGATTTTTATCTCCCCACCCCTGGCTGGCCAAATTTGGCAGGTGGGTGAGCTTTTTTATTGTGCTTTGAAGCCCCAGTTGTCAAAAAACTTCAAAGCACAGTGCTGTATGCTGCTGTGTGAACTTCCAGTTTTGGAGGTTCAAACAGCCCAGTACTGCACTTTGAAGTACCAACAATTGGGGAAAATGGTCTTGTGGACCAAATTAAACCCCTTGGTGACCAAGATTTGCCCTTAGGCCAGATTCCCTTACCAAATAGCTTGTTGCCATCTGTGTTTAGCACAGAAGTAGGGGACCTTGTGCATCCACAAGGCAGCATTCCTTCGTAGGCAGCCTACCAGGGGACACATGCCAGTGCTGGCCAGGGCCAGAAGCAAAATGGATGTGACTCTTACCTTAGTACAATATGATACATTCCAGCCAGGCAAAAGCCAGAGATTTCTGCACCTCTCCACAATCTCTCTGTTCAGGCAAGCAAGAGGCATTATCACAGTTCAAGGACATGGTCCAGTCAGTCAAAAGTACTAAAAGAGGATATAGAGCTGGGTTATTCAGGGGTGTGGTCTGGAGGAATCCCAAGAGATACATGGAGGGCTGCATTCCACAGGTTAGAGGTTCCCCAGCCCTGGTTTAGCACTGTTCAGTTTATTCTGATTGTATACAATGAAGTATTGAAGTGTGAGACGCATAGGCTTTGTTTCAAATATCCTATCAGTAATGGTTTGCTCTAATGGTATTTTAGAACCCAAATCATGGTCTTTTCCCAGCTGTTCAGCACTCCTGTGTTCAAGTGCAGTGGTATCTGGAAGCAAAACAATTAGCATAACTGATTTTTCAATTCAGATTTAGTGCTAATCCATAGATAGCACTAATTTTGGGGAGAATTCTGCAAGGCAAGATCATTATCAGGCTTGGAAGTGACTGAAAAATATTTTTGTACCTTGGAAAATATCTCTGGCATTATTTCTGAGTCTAAACTGGATTGTGGTGTCACTGATTACATCTCCCTGTCAACCCCTGTACTTTACCATGAATTTTTCTTTAGTGACAAGATGATGGGGGAATTAATTTATTTAACTGTGAAGGGTTAATTATACTGACAGGTATGTGTATTATATAGGGAGATAATGATGGGAAACCTTTTTACAGGTTTACTATCCAGTGAGGCATCATTTAGTGCAGCACATGGTGAGTGCCATGCAGAGATTGGGCTTCACTCCCAGCGTTACTATTGAGCAAAGGAAATTGGCTGTGGACCTGGCAGAAGTGGTTATCAAATGGGAATTGCAAAGAATCAAAGATCAGCAGGTAAGAGGACTTCAGCCATTTTGGTGTCTGTTATGAAATTCTTGTGGTTTCTGCAGAAAACACATCTCTTTGACTCTTCTCTCTTTTTCAACCCGCCCCCTCTCCCAAAAAGCCGGATTCAGATATGGATCAGGGATCCAACAGTGAAGGAGCAAGTTCTGCCTCTTCTGCGGTGAAGAGGGGGCTTTCAGTAGATTCTGGCCAAGAAGTGAAGCGGTTCAGGACTGCAACTGGAGCAATAAGTGCAGTAAGGATCATGTGTTTTCCCCCCTGATTTCCTTGTAAATAACATTAAACTATTTCTGTTCTTCTTTTCATATCTGCTTTACACTGACATTTGTTGTTTACACACTGATACAGCAATCTGCCATCACTTTTTCATATTAAATGTGCTCCTAGGTGTTTGGACGCAGCCAGTCACTGCCTGGAGCTGATGCTCTCCTTTCGAAGCCCATTGACAAGCAGCACACAGATACGGTTATCAACTTCCTCATTAGAATTGCTTGCCAGGTACGGTTCTCTTCTGATCTATATGATTTGCTTGATTAGTATGAAAAAGACAGCCTTGCTGCTCCATTTGGAGGGAGGTCTACAGGGTTCTGTTGGCTTCCTCTTCCCTTGGATACTTTCACGGGCCACTAAATTAGTCTGTCTTTGTGGGATTCAGAATGCATTGCTTCTCATTGGCACTGGGATGCCCGAGATAGTAGGATGCTATGAGAATGACTAGGCTGGGGAAACTGCTGGGAGGAGTTGTAATTAAATGGGGCTGGGGCTGGTGGGAAGATTTTGTATTGGAATGTTATGTTATTAATTTGATATGTTTTGATTGATAGCCTGTTTTATGATGACTTTAAATGGCATAATGTTAGGTAATCAATTGGAGTTATTATTGGATCATTATGTCTTGAAATGATTTGAAGCGATTGTTATGTTTTCAAAATGGTTGTTATTGATGTAGTGATTTGCATTTTTGTGCTATTGTAAGCCACTTTGAACATATATACACACAATAAAAACCTCTGTTTGGTTAATCACAATTACGTTCATATATATATATATATTTATATATATAAATACATATATATACATATATACACGTATATATATATATACATATATACACGTATATATATATATATACACATACATACATATAAGACAGTTTTGAAAGCAACAAACAGAACTTCACTCAAGCTTGCTCTGGATCCCTATAAAGATTCCGTTAACCACCTAAAATATATATATGAACGTAATTGTGATTAACCAAACAGAGGTTTTTATTATATTAACAAAACGTTTCAGCTTCTGCCTTCATCAGCTGCCAACATACAAATGCTGTTACCAAGGTGGCAGTTATAGAGCTTTGAGGATGGAATGCTCAGAGGGGCTTCATTGGCTGAAGCTAAGTGATGCTGGTACTGTCCTCCAGGTTCAGGCCATGTGGTGCCAATGTGTCCAGAGAGTAAATCCAAAAGTTCTCCCTTTTGGTCAGTGCTGCTGGATCTGCTGGCATCTCTGTCACTGTAATGGAAAAGTCCAACAGACTGTGACCCTCGATGTTAAAATGCTTTGCAACTGGTTGCTCCACTTATCACCAATCCAGGGTCTCTTCCTTGTCACTCCAAATGCTGTATCACCTGTGTGTACCTCAGGGAGACAGCCATTTTTACAAGCACTAGGACAGGCAGATTACATCAAACAGAACATCACCTGCAGGTCCTGCAATATAGTTTACATCATCGAGTGCAAAAGACCAGGATGTCATATCCAATACGTAGGAAAGACCACAACTGACCTACGCACGCGCTTCAGGAACCACAAGTCAGCAATTTTGACAAAAAAAGTGGAGCAATTTGGAGCTTACCAGAGCATGGACAACTGAAGCCAGGTTATCCGTCTACAGATAGGGATGTAGTTGGGCCACCAACCGAAGTTGGTAGAAGGCACTCTATGCCACCGAGGCTACCTGAGCCTCAAGTGACAGAGATGATTCTAGGAGAACCCCCAAGCTATGAACCTGCTCCTTCAGGGGGAGTGCAACCCCATCCAGGACAGGTTGGACATCCACCATCTTGTCAGAAGAACCACTCACTAGCAGCATCTCAGTCTTGTCTGGATTGAGCCTCAGTTTATTAGCCCTCATCCAGTCCATTGTCGCAGCCAGGCACTGGTTCAGCACATTGACAGCCTCACCTGAAGAAAATGCAAGGAGAAACAGAGCTGTGTGTCATCATCATACTGATGGCAACGCACTCCAAAGCTCCGGATGACTGCACCCAATGGTTTCATGTAGATGTTGAACAGCATGGGGGACAGAACTGACCCCTGCGGAACCCCATACTGGAGAGTCCAGGGTGCCGAGCAATGTTCCCCAAGCACCATCTTCTGGAGGCAACCTGCCAAGTAGGAGTGGAACCACTGCAATGCAGTACCTCCCACTCCCAACTCAGCCCATCTCCCCAGAAGGATACCATGGTCGATGGTATCGAAAGCCACTGAGAGATCAAGGAGAATCAACAGAGTCACACTCCCCCTGTCTCTCTTCCGACAGAGGTCATCATACAGGGCGACCAAGGCTGTTTCTGTGCCAAAACCAGGCCTGAAACCTGACTGAAATGGATCCAGATATTCCGTCTCATCCAAGAGTGTCTGGAGCTGGCCTGCAACCACTCGTTCCAGGACCTTGCCCAGGAATGGAACATTTGCTACCGGCCTATAGTTATTAAGATTTTCTGGCTCCAGGGAGGGTGTCTTCAGGATTGGTCTCACTACTGCCTCTTTCAGGCAGCCAGGGACCACCCCCTCTCGCAGAGAGGCATTAATCACTTCCCTGGCCCAGCCGGCTGTTCCATCCCTGCTAATTTTTATTAGCCAAGAAGGGCAAGGATCCAGCACAGAAGTGGTTGCATGAACCTGTCCAAGCACCTTGCCAATGTCCTCAAGCTGCACCAACTGAAACTCATCCAAGAGATCGGGACAAGGCTGTGCTCTGGATACCTTGCTTGATTCACCTGCTATAACACTGGAGTCTAAGTCCTGGCGGATGCTAAAGATTTTATCCTGGAAGTGCCTAGCAAATTCATTACAGCGGGCCTCAGATGGTTCTACCATGTCCCTGGGGCCAGAGTGTAATAGCCCCCAGACAATTCTGAAGAGCTCCACTGGGCGGCAGATTGATGATTTGATAGTGGCAGCAAAATATTGTTTTTTTTTGCTGCCCTCACTGCCCCTTAATACAGCTTACCGTAGGCACTTACCAGTTTGTAATTGCATCCACCAGGAGTTTGTCTCCATCTGCACTCAAGCCATCTCCGATATTGTTTCATTGCTCTCAGCTCTGGGGTATACCTTGGAGCCGTACGAGCTCTACACATGAGAGGGCGCTCAGGAGCAATCATGTCAACCTCCTGGGTCATTTCTGTATTCCACAGTTCAACCAGGGTTTTGACAGGAACGCCAGCCCTATCAGCTGGAAAACTCCCCAGAGCCCTTTGGAAACCATCCAGATCCATTATTCTATGGGGGTGGACCAGCTTAATAGGTCTCCCACCTTTGCAGAGGGGAAAAGCTGCTGTAAGTCTAAACTTCAGCAAGCAGTGATCTGTCCATGACAGAGGGACTGATGTAAGGCCCCCCACATTCAGATCACCATCTCCATGTCCAGTTGCAAAAACCAAGTGTAGAATATGCCCTGCTACATGTGTTGGGCCAATGGCATATTGGGACAGTCCCATGGTTGTCATGGAGACCATAAAATCCTGAGCCGCCCCGGATAAGGTGGCCTTGGCATGTATGTTGACATCCCCCAGAACCAACAGTCTGGGGGATCTCAACAGTACACCTGAGTCCACCTCCGTCAGCTCAGCTAGGGAGTCTGTTGGGCAGCGGGGTGGGCGGTACACCAACAGAATCCCCAGTCTGTCCCGCTGACCCAACATAAGGTGCAAACACTCCAGACCAGTAGTCACATGGACAGGGTGCTTGCAGAGGAAGACGCAGCTCCTATAGACCTATGTTCTACTGTGCATTTTGAGGTGCTGCTCCGTTTTTGTTTTGTAATTTTATGGTTTTGTAGGCTGTGTTTTAATGTTTATATATCTTGCTGTCTGTAGTAATTTTGCTTTTGGATCTTGACCTTTTGGTTTTAACTCTTTATAAACGTATTTCTATACTGCCATATAAATTATCAGGGCAGTATGAACAGTAAAAAATACCATTAAAAACAATACAAATAATCCTTAAAGTGACTGGCTAATTAAACAGCTGCAGAGGCCTCTTGCATAAAAACAACTATTTTTAATATATATTATATTACTCATCTGTTTTTGTGAGCTGCCTTGGAAGATTTTTTCCCCATAAAGTTTTTTGCTTCTTTCTCTGCCTACCAGTGGTATACAGCCCTTGGAAGATTACCCATAAGGAAGTGTGGCCCATGGGGCTGAAAAAGGTTCCCCATTTCTATTGTATGCAGTGTTTGGGTTTGTAGAGTTGGGAGCACATAGTAATTTGCCAAATTGAGGACAGCTCAAAAGTTGGAGGACCACTGTTTTATGCAGGAAATGCTGTCATGTGGCATCCAGGAAAGACGCACTCCCCCCCATTTGCTGAATGATGGTCTTATTTTGGGGGTCTGCTTCAGCATCTGAGCCTTGCTCATCATTTCCTGGCCTTCTCTGTATAGCAGGGATGGAAACCCTGCAGCCCTCCAAGTATTGTTGAATTCCAACTCCCATCAGCACCAGTCAACATGGCTACTGGTCAGAGATTATAGGAGTTGTAGTTCTGCAGCATCTGGAGGGCCACTGCCACCCCTGCTGCACAGCCTGCCCTTAACTGTACTGCCCCAATTAAATTCAAGATGCTGGTTTTGGGGTATAAAGCCCTGTACAGTTTGCGACCAGGATACCTGAAACATCTTCTCACTCCTTATATATCCAGTTGATCAGTGAACTCTTTGCAGATACCATCTTACAGCAGGTCCATTCCGCACAATATAGGAATGGGGCATTTAGTGCTGTGGCACCTACCCTTTGGAATTCTCTCCCGTTAAATATTACACAGCTGCCATCTCTGTCGTCTTTTCAGCATGACCTTCCTCTTCCAACAAGCCTTTTAAATAGAGATCTTTCCCAGTCTGGATTTCTTTTGGAATTGTTTTAAAGATGTTTTTATTGCTTGCTTGTTGTTTGCCACCCTGGGCTCCTTTGAGATGATGATGATGATGATCATCATCATCATTTAATTAATAACAGCAACAACAACTTAAACCGATTCTTTTCAGAGAAGTGAAATGGGAGCTGTTTTCCCTGGAGGCATGATGCTATTAAATGATCAGTAAAGTTCTAAAAGAGTAGGATGATAAATATGTGCTACTTAGTAATTATTTCGGTTAAATTGCTAGGTAAATGACAACTCAAACACTGCTGGCTCTCCAGGAGAATTGCTTTCTCGACGTTGTGTCAACCTTTTGAAGACAGCTTTACGACCAGACATGTGGCCAAAATCGGAGCTCAAACTGCAGTGGTTTGATAAGCTTCTAATGACTGTGGTAAGTTAATGTTTGGCCTTAAATAACTCCAAGGCATCAGTAAGATACAATATAATTAAATGTTTAATAAAGTACCTCAGGTGTATTACAAGTTGTCATGTTATAACAAATGTATTGATTCATTTTCATTTATTTTTAAATGAAGATCCTGAGTGTGTGTTGAGTGTGTGTTGTTTACAGTGTGGTATTTGCTGCAGAGAACTTGAAATGTCATGTTAGCCTATTCAATTGCCAATTTAATTTGGTGTCACGACTTGGAAAATGTTCAGCGTAATGGAATTGATTTATAGTCTCAAATAATTACTCTTGTCTTTTTTCTTGACACCACGATTAGGATAAAAAACCAACCACTGAGAATTGGAAATGAATGCTAGCCTTTGCATTGTAACATTGATCAGATGTTGATATTTTATGCAAGTCTTTGTTTTTTTAAAGTGTTAAGTTCCCAGAGAATTGTCCTCATCACTACTATGAGAGGCTCAGGCATTTATCTGCCTGATTTTTATACCTCTCTTCCTCCAAGGACCTCAGAGTGGCATAAATATCCATTCCCTTGTATCCTCACTGTAACCCTGCAAGTTGGGCTAGGCTGAGAGCTAGTGAAGCCCACCTGGTGAGCCTCATGGCTGAGTGGAGATTTGAACCCGGGTCTCCTTGTTCTAGGTCTGATTAATTACTACAGTACATCACACTGGCTTAGGATGACGACTGTTCTGTGTGTGCATGTGGAACAGAGGCGAAAAAGGGGAGGGATTGGTTTGGGAACTAGATTATGTGATTGGGGATGGGTTGTGTGTCCGTGGTTGTGAAGCATACAAAAGTAATCTGAAAATTTGGACAGCTGCAGGAGAGGGAAGCTGGTGTTTTAAACATCTATCCACACCAGTGATGTGTTTCATTAAACATTTTCTACATCCAAATTGACCCTTAAGGTCTGCCTAATGAGTGCCAGTGGTATGAGCGATAGCTTTACACATTATTCTGTATGGATGCTAATTGCCACATTTTGCATTATAAGCAGCAGTCTGAAATAGTTATTTTATTCATTAGCAGGCGTGTATATAGCTTATACTGTACATGTCTGTTTAATGAATAAAATAAATATTTCTGAATGCAGCTTGTATTGCAAAATGTGACAGTGACGCTACAGATGAGTTCATAGTTTATTTTCTAAGTGCAGATCTGAGTCCTGAAATATTGTGATGCCTATGACACAATGGTCTGTTCCATAGTTTGCCAGCTATGGGCTTTAATATGCAAGGCAGGACTCCTTGCACCTCCTCTTTGACTTGCCGTCATTAGCTAAGTTTTGGGTAAGTTCTGAGTGGTTCAAAAGTGGAAGACTGTCTTACCCATCTGTCTCTCTTCAACAAATTATATGCTGAACATTTAAATGCCTTTTTGTGTGTGATTTGTGACATAAGGAATCAGTGGGGCATTCCTTTTTTATGTTATGTGTTTTCCTCCCTCTTAGGCCTAATGTTTTGTTTTTATTTTTTTTAGTGTTTTGTCACTATTGTTTGCTGCACTGGGCTCACGCTTTGGGAGGAAGGGTGGGATGTAAATTTAATAATAAATACTTGGAGTAGACCCATTGAGATGAATGGACCCAAGTGTGGCCATTAATTTCAGTTGATCTACTCTAAGTAGGACTAGCATTGGATACAACTCTATTTCCCCCCTCCCCCCCTTAGAAAGAGAGTAACTCACTCAAGGTCACTAAGTGAGCTTCCTGGCTAAACGATTCCAACTGAGTCTCCCCAGTCATAATCCAGCACTCTTTAACAAGGGTGGGGGTCCTGTTTCCTTCCAGATGTTGCTGGGCTGCCTCCCATCATCTCTGTCCATTAGCCATGTCAGCTGACGGATTCCAACAACATTTGGAGGGAGACAAATTTCCTGTCCCTGCACAAACTACTATTCCCGGTCCTAAGGGCAAGAGAGAGAGAGCACCCTCACCCCTATAATCAAGTGGAAAGTAGCTGCCATTTGCTAGGTAGGGCTGGAGGACATTCCTGAGTAGGGATGACTCCTCCCACTGGCCTTGACAGACAGCATCTTCTAATCCTTTTGCCTCTCTCCAGGGGGAGGAGTCGTCCCACCCTCAGACCGACCCTGCCTGTAGTCTATGAAGATTGAGTCTTTGCTCTCTCTTGCTAACTTTTTTTAGCTGCTGTTATTTGCTTTTTTTCTGCTCCTCTCCTCTTTTGTGTTTGCCCAGAGTTCCTCCTGGTTCTGTCCCTCCCCATTTACCTTCTCCCTGTCAGCCTCCATTTTCTATTTGTCTGCGTTCTAGAGGTGCTCTTCATTTTTCTTAGTGTTATTTCCTCCCACCTTTAAAACTGTGGGCCTGGGGAGGACGTGGGTGATTTCTACTGCCCAGCTGGGCTCGTTTAGTTGCACTTGTGGCTCAGAGGAAATGGAGCCTGGCGAGCTGCTCACCTTAGTCTCTTGCTATGGCTGCCATTTTTGCAGACTTTGCAGGTCTCCTCTGGGCCTGGTGGCTCTGTGGGTGCTGCGTATTTGCTAGTACTGAGTAGGATCGCAGTCACCCAGCTCCCCCCCTCACTGATATTGACATACGTGGTTGTCAGGTGGCTGATTCTTCAAAGGTTCCTGCTATGAAGGGGTTGGGCAGCACACATGCTGTGGATGAGGTGCCTTTCCTGCAGCTTCCCATGCTTTCTCTTAACTGTGCAGGGCAGCTGCAGCCAACATTTTTGTGGCTTTTTCTGCTGCCTCTGCGGTCTCCCGCCACAACTCTGATCATGTGGGAGACGTGTCTGATGCTGAGGCTTTGTTTTCTGAGACTGCCAGGAGGCATCTAGCAACCTCTTCTCCTGCACACAGCATGGGCAGTGGGGGGGGGTGAGTACTCCTGGTTCTGGGACTGGTGTTTTTCCCCTGCAGTCTGAGTTTCCCAAATTTATATCCTGGATTAAGGGATTCATATCTTTAGAAATTAAGGATTCTGTGAGTCATGTGCTCAAAGGAAGGAGAACAAAACTTTCAAGGACGCACTCCCATAAGGGAAAACGGAGGCGCAGGTCCTGCTCTGGTCATCGCACCAGAAGGGGGTTCTCTGGCAGATCTCATTCACACAGTAGCTCTGCCAGGTTGCCTGCCTCTTCTCCCTGCTCTTCCAGGGATACTTCTCCAGTTACACACTCTTTCCCCTTCTGGGTAATGGTGGGACACTGGTTACAGCGTCTTGAGCCCCATGTCCTATTCACACCAGTGGCATACAGAGGCAGTCCTCCTCCCAGCAGATTATGTATTCCCCTTCCCCAGTGGGGGAAGCAGGGCACACCCCAATCCAGCAAAATCAAAGGAATGTGGTCCCAATTCAGACCTCCCCGGGGGGGGTACAATCTCCCTCCCAAAGGTCTTTGTCCACGGGGGAAGGGGAGGCCCATCCTAAGCGAACTACAGTTGATTCTGGGGCATTGTCTGATTCGGATGTCTCGCCCAATTGGGCTGATAAGGAGGAGGATGAGTTATCAGAGGAGGAACTGGAGGCTGTTCAATCCCAGCCCAGACTCTTCACTCCCGAAGTGTTCCATCTGCTACTTGTGACTGAAGCACAACGGGGAATGGAGGCCTCTTCCCCTTCTGGGTCTGTGGGGGCTAGAAAGGCTTTTCCATCCGTGGATAATAAACCTGTTGTAGTTCCTTTCCCGCAGGTTTTTAATGCTGTATGGGACACAGAATGGGCTGCTCCAAGTAAGTCACAGTTTCCCTCTGCATGGGCTAAGAGACATTATGTGTTCCCCCAATGTGTTCTGGATCCCCTGCGTTATCCAGCAGTGGATTCACCAGTTGCTTCCCTTGCCAGTTCTGCAGTTTTCATGTGGACAGAGGAGGTGGGAGCCAGGGAGGATGTCCCTAAGTTCGATGCTATGAAAAAGATGGCATATGCTTTTGCTCTGTCTGCCGATGCTTCTATGGATACTATGCAGTTGGTGGCCTGGTCTGTGGCCTCCACCACAGTAGCCCGCCATAATATCTGGCTCCACAAGTGAGCGGTGGATACTGGGTCCCAAACATGCTTCGGTGCTCTGTCCTTCATTGGTTCAAAACTGTTTGGGAAACCATAAGAAGCACATCTAATGGAGACTAAGGAAAAGATTAAGTCCCTTCTATTGGGCCTAAACATTGGGGAATGATGATCGTAAGGAAAGGTAGGCTCGGCTTTTTCGTCCCCCTAGACAATTTTCAAGACCCAGGGGTTTTTCTTCCGGTAGACCCTGTTGAGGAAAACAGGACAGGGGCAGAGGATGCTTCTGCTCAGGCAGACAACGGGGTACGTCCTTTAGCTCTGGGAAGTTTCAGAAGGGTGCAAAGAAGGCCCCCTCATCCTAACTCAAACCCTCTGACAGGGACCTCTGGGGGGGACCATGGGGGTCTGCATTTAACCCTTCCTGAATGACATTCTGGTGAGGGCTCAGTTGAAACATCAGTCTCAGGAGGACACCCTCCTCACCCTGGCCTGCCTTCGCTGGTTGGGGTTTGTGGTGAACATGGAGGAGAGTATGCTATCTCCCTCTCAGTTGGTCACTCACCTTGATGTTCAGCTAGACATGAGACAGTTTCGCATGAGTTTCACCACAGGACGAGCCTCGAAGCTACTGCACTTACGAGACAGGTTGTGTCACTCACATCCCACTCACACTTGATGATTCTCGCCCATCGATGAAGTCTAATGGTCTCTGCATATGATGTTCTCTGGGCACAGTACCATTCCAGGTTCCTGCAACAACTACTACCACCTCTGCAGAACCAGATTCTCCTATGGAAAAAAATGATGCTGCCAGTTCCCTTGCATCTGAAGTCAGAGTTGGCTGGTGGTTCATTCCTCATTGGCTGACTGTGGGGGTCAGTGACCCTCCCCAGGTCATACTGACATCCAGAGCTTGGAAAAGTTACTTTTTTGAACTACAACTCCCATCAGCCCTAGCCAGCATGGCTACTGGATTGGGCTGATGGGAGTTGTAGTTCAAAATAACTTTTCCAAGCTCTGCTGACATCACACGCGAGTCTCTTCAGATGGGGAGCTCATATAGACCAGCAAATGGCACAGGGAACCTGCTCCAAGCAGGAGTCAGAACTCAGCATCAATGTTCTGGAACTGAGAGCCATCAGGGTCAGACTGAAGGCCTTCACTTCAGAGATCAAGGGAACACACATTTTCATTTATACTGACAACACATCTGCCAGAGCATATGTGAACAAACAAGGGGGCACGTTCGAGGTCTTGGATAGCCGACACGGAATGTCTATTCCAGTGGGCAGAGCGTCATCTGTCCTCTTTGAAAGCCAAACATCTGGCAGAGACCAGCAATGCCATGGCTGATTAGCTAAACCGGACTGCAATCAAGGAAGCTGAGTGATGGTTGAATCTGGTGGTTTTTCATCAGATGATACAAAGTTTGGCCAGGCCGTTAGTGGATCTGCTTGCCAGCCCAGAGAACGAGCAGTTGAAGTCCTTTATCACAAGAACTCCATGTCCCCAAGCCCTTGGCACGAATGTCTTTGAGACGAACTGGCTGAAGGGCCTCCTGTATGCTTTCCTCCCATTTGGCCTTCTCCAATGCACCATCCAGAGAGTACGGATACTAAGGTCATTATTGTGGTTCCATATTGGCCGAGGTGGCCATGGTTCCAAGACCTGGTGGAACCTGTCAGTAAGGGAACCATGGCAACTACCGATACAACTGAATCTCCTTCTCCAGGGACTAGTATGCCATCCTTGGCCCAAACTCTTCCACTTCTCTTCCACTTGACAGCTTGGAGGCTGAGCAGCAATGGCTGGCAGACTTAGAATTTTTTGGGAAGGTTTTGGAAACACTCTTGGCCTCCAGGCATCAATCAGCAAACAAAGTCACTTTCCAGAAATGTACAAGACTTGCTGGGGTTTCTTCAGTTGGGTTTTGGATAAGGGCTTGAGTGCAGCGACTTTGAAACACCAAGCTGCTACACTTAGCAGCATTTTTTCCAGGTGGGGGGTCCCATCACATCCTTTGTATCAGCATTTTTTAAGGAGGCTTGCACTGCTGTCTCCTCAGACAGTTCACAGATTCCCCACATGGAACTTCAATTGGGTTCTGTCTGCATTAACTGGTTCTCCGTTTGAACCTCTAGCCACCTGTTTGCTGAATTTTCTCACCTTTAAAATGGTGTTCCTGGTTTCCATTACATCAGTGTGTTGGGTTTCAGAGTTGGGGGCGTTGTCTTCAGATCCACAGTTATGCGTGTTTCATCAAGACAAGGTGGTTCTGCATCTGGATCCAGCCTTTTAAGATTAATCAGCTTTCCATAGGTCCCAGGACCACTGTCTTGCCTTCTTTCTGTCCTGCACCTTCTTGTGCTCAAGAGTGTAGATGGCATTCTTTGGATGTAAGGAGGGCTTCTCCACACACTTTCATCAAGCACATACAGGGTAAGGTGGTCTCGCAAGAAAACTGTTCCCAAACTGTTAAGGGCATTATTATACCAATAGTAACACCTTGAACTTGGCCTGGTAACAAATTAGCAACCAGTGAAGATCTTTTGTGCAGGTGTTCTATGCTGACAAGGTCTCACCCTGTGAGTGATCTGGCTGCAGCATTCTGCACTAATTGCAGTTTCTGGGTCAGGTGCAAGGGAAGCCCTACATAGAGTGCATTGCAGTCATCCAGTATTGAAGTCACCAGTGTCTGAATTACTGTGTCCAAGCTCTCCCGGTCCAGGAATGGTTGTAGTTGTCTTACCAAGTGCAACTTGTGAAAGGCATTTCTAGCTACTGAGGTTATCTGGGCCTCCAGAACAGAGCTGGATCCAGAAGTACCCCCAGACTGCATACCTGCTCTATCAGGGGGAGCACAACCCTGTCTAGAGCAGGCAATTGCCCAATTTCTCAGACAAGGGAACCATTCACCCACAGTGCCTCTGTCTTTTTGTTTGAAATCTGTTTATAAAGATGATGAAAAGAAGAGGAGATGATGACTGGAAGCTGTCTTACACCAGGTCAGACTTTTTGACCATCTAACCCAGCATTGTTTTCTCTGACTGGCAGCAATTCTCCAGGGTCTTGGGCAGAAACCTTTCCCATCCCCAGCTACCTGATTCTTTTAACTAGAGATAATGAGAGAATGAATCTGGGATCTTCGTGGCACAAAACATGTGCTTCACCACAGAGCTACCCCAATTTTGAAATAATAGTTGAAAGGGACCAAAGCACCAGTCTCCTTGAGTGCATATTGGGCACCATTTCATATTTCATTAAAGGGCAAAGATTTCCAATTCTGGGGCGAGGACAGGACACAATTTTTCAGCATTACACTGGGAAAAAAGCAGTAAAACAGAAGGACTATAGCTCAGTGGTAGAGCATCTGTTTTGCATGCAGAAGGTCCCAGGTTCAATCCCTGGTGTCTCCAGATTGGGCTGGGAAAACTGTCCTGCCTGGAACCCTAGAAAGCTGCTGCCAGTCAGTGTAGACAATGTTGAGCTAGATGGACCAGTGGTCTGACTTGGTATAAAGCAGCTTCTTATGTTCCTAAGTATGGTTACTTCTTATATCTCATAATGATATCACATGGTTATTAATGCATGTTGAACAGCTGCCTCCTTTTTAAACAAAACAGATAGGGTCCTATTTAATAAGTCACTTGTTGTGTGCAGCAGGTGCACGGAACCTTTGACCTTCCAGAAGTTGATGAACTACAACTCCCAACAGCCTCAGCAAGCATGGCTAATGGTCGGGGATGATAGGAGTTCAGCAATATCTGAAGGGCCAAAGATTCCCTGCCTCTGCTATAGAACCTAGGAGTTAGCCGGTAATGTGTTCCTGAAGAATAATCACATATAATCAGTAAAATGCTGCAGTGGAGATTCTCTGTAAAAGGTGGCCTGATACCCACTGGTGCAAAGGTGGGGATTAGAAATGATTACAAATAATTTTAGTTGGTCATAGCAGTATCATTGAATTTCTCTGTTCAGGAAATCCAGTTTAAATAGTTATGGTACTTAACACCAGCCCAACTTAATAGAATATTCTCCATTCATACATTTAAATGTTGGAAATGTAGAACCCTTAGGGCAGATCTTCTTAAGTATGTGGCAAGAATGTCAGTATGCACAGAATTATTGGAAGATAGTATTATATATTGCAAAATACTTGGATGTCCTCTGAGTTTAAAGCCTTTATTGACACTATTTAAGATAATTTGCCCAGCACGGTGAAATCATCCACCATTGAGGGCCTCTTCTGCTCCTCAAATCACCTTGCACAGTTCAGGCCATGGCAAGTCACATGCAGAGAGGAATCACAGTGTAGGGAACGTACTTGCAGAGCAAATACCTACAGATGGCTCATGTATGGAATTCCAGCTACACACTGTAGGTGGAGACAAAATATGGACAGGGTCACACCTAGATGAAAGTTCCTTTCTGAATCCTTGCTAAATTGTGGCAAATGGTCAGTTTCTATCCACAGAGTGTTGTCAAGGGGATTTTGATTGGGAGTCTGGTGCTAACTATCTTGTTTACTGTTGTGCCAGTCACTTGAGGTCCAAATGGAAGTGGTGGAGAAACCTAGGGCATGCATACATGGAAGGGGAAAATTAAACTCTTCTTAAACCAAGAAGTGTGCCTATTTACATGTTCCTTTTCATTAACTAAGCCAGTAAAGTCAGTAAATTTGCATATTAGTAAAACCAATAGTTCTGAAACAAGAATACTTTCTTCATGTTCGGATGATGTGCACTTGTGTTGCAGCTGGCATCTTAGAATATGGGTAGCCAATGTAGTGCCATCCAGACTTTATAGTTGTAGTCCAACACCCATCAGCCCCAACCATTATGGTAATGATCAAGGATGATGGTAGTTATAGCTCAACAACATCTGGAGGGTGTCACATTAGCTACCCCTGTCTTAAAAAGGCATTCTGTCTTATTTGAGAAAAAAAGGGGGGAAATGGTGCTTAATATTACTAGTTATTAAGATGTGCTTGAATTGGAAAAAATTGTGGTCATTGCTTTTTTTAAAATCTGCTGCCTAATCAGTCAGGCATCCTTTCAGTCAATGATCTGAATTAATCAAACAATGCAACTTTAAATATTGTGTGATTTTTGAATATTAAGGCCAAAAAACAAATTGTGGAATAGTTTTGGTTTTCCTGAGCAGTTCAGTCGAACTGTAGCCCCTTTTTAGAGAGTTGAATTGACCAAAGAATAAATGCATTGGTAGGGGTAGGGGTAGGGGTTGGGGTAGGAAGTGGAATTTCAGTGCCTGGCTTGTCTTCGACCTCCAAATATTCAGTAGCTTGTTTTTTCTCTCCAGGTAAGGACTGCAAGATCTCAGATCATGTGACCCCGACCAATGAATGCAAGAAGGTTGGGGGTGGATACAATAGCACAATACCTCTCTCCCCCTCCATATGTTTATTATAAATGTGATCTGACCATATGGAAAGAGCATACCCGGTTCAGCAACATTTTGCCTCACAAACCTGCAGTGTTTGGAACAACACATGATTGATGCAGGAATGAAAGCTCTCTTGTGAAAGCCTGAAACCACTTTATTTTGGGTTTTCTCTTAAGTGGCATGAGTGTGTGTGTGAGAGAGAGACAGAGACATTTCTCTTGACATTTTATTCTAGGAACAACCCAACCAAGCCAACTTCGCTAATATATGCACTGGATTGGAGGTTCTCAGCTTTCTCCTGACTGTGCTGCAGTCTCCAGCTATTCTGAGTAGCTTCAAACCTCTGCAACGAGGGATCGCCTCTTGCATGACATGTGGAAACACCAAAGTTCTGAGGGCCGTCCACAGCCTGCTTTCTCGCTTGATGAGTAACTTCCCGACGGAACCAAGTATGTTGGAGAGGGACAGTCTCCTGCTTTGGCCCCCTTTTATTAGAAAATAAGTTCTGTGACCAGGGGAAGAGGGGCAGAACATCTCCAAATATTCGATCCTCTCGTTTGTGCCAATTTTTATGGACTTTTTTTTTGCTCTTTCAACCCCAATTAAAAGAAGTTGAAATAAGTAATCATGAGGAATACATCATTATTCACTGGCATAAAAACTTAATAACCTGTAGCAGTTATTACTTTGGCTCTAGAAATGCATGTCATAAATTTAACGTCTTGTGCAGTTACTATTTTTCTGCTTTGAAGGTGCAGTTTTTCAGTTGTTGAACATGGCTGTTTTAATAAGACAAGAAAGGGAAATTGGGTGTAAAGGCAGACTTTAGGTAACAATGAATAAGTGGGAAGAGGAAGAAAAGTCTTTAAGTTGCAACTACATTTAGAAAATTGTTATGTGGAGGACTTTATGGCAGAAGCCCCCCTCCCGCCTTGCTTGAGAGGTTGCAAACTCTGTGTTTCAAGCAGGAAATGTAGAGAGGAGTCCTTAATTGGTTACAGAAATCCAGTAATAAAGAATTCCAAAAACCCTATGAGGGCAATACCTGTATTAGGCCGGCCAAAATGCTACAAAATAACGAGCAAGCTTCAACAAGCCTGATCAGAGATGGGGAACCTCAGCCCCAGGGGCTGAAAGGGCCTTCCACACCTCTCTGTCTGGCCCTCAAGACTCTTCCCAGGCCACACCCTCTCCTCTGCTGCACCCCTTCTGCACAGGGCACACCCTTCACCAGCCCAGCTTTGTGCCTCCCCCTTTTTTTAGTGTTTTTGCTTGGCTAGAATATGTTCTTGAACTCTGATAATGCGTCTTACTTGCCTGGATGGAGAATAAAGAGGGATATAGCCAGTCACTTTTAAGGAATGGTTTGTACTTCTTTTGTGTTTTTATATTCCTATATGCTGCCCTGGTATTTTATGAGAGGGTGGCATATATAAATAAGTAAGAAAGTAAATAAGTGTTGCTCCATTCACTTTTGATTCTGGCCATGATTTTGACCACTGGTATTTGACCACTCCCACCCCACTTCACAGGAAGATTGCCTAGAAAGGAATGTGGCCTTTGGGCTGAAAAACTTCCCCCACCCCCTGAGCTGGATGGTAAACAAATTGGAATAAGGGAGATGAATTGGCTGACATAGAACCTATGCAGGGAGTCTGCATTTAGTCACAGTCTTAAGATGGAATGCTCGAGGAGGTGTGAGACAATGAAATGAGGCTCTGCTAGGTGGTTTATTGTTTCAGGTTGTACCTAGGGCTGCTGGGAAGTAGAAAAATAACAATGGTTCATCCCTCATTTTTTAAAATATCAAATCCAACCAGCTTTCTTGGTAGGTGGAAAACAAGAACTCAGACAAACCAGCTAGTTCTTATCTAAACAAAGCTGGAGATAATGAAGATCACTGTAATTTACTACTAGCAGTGTAACATCCTGCACTGGGTGTTTCTCCATCTGTGGTAGCTGCTTGAATGAAAGACAACTATATATATATACCTTGGTAACAGTAATTGTATGTTAGCAGCTGATGAAGGTGGAAGCATATATATATATATGCTTCCGCCTTCATCAGCTGCTAACATACAATTACTGTTACCAAGGTGGCAGTTATAGAGGTTTGAGAATGGAATGCTCAGAGGGGCTTGATTTGCAGAAGCTAACTAATGCTGGTACTGTCCTCCAAGTTCAGACCATGTGATGCCAATGTGTCCAGAGAGTATATCCAAAAGTTCTCCCTTTTAGTCAATGCTGCTGGATCTGTTGGCGCATCTATAGCTGTTACAGAAAAGTCCAACAGGCTGTGACCCTCAATACTGAAATGCTTTGCAACTGGTTGCTCCACTTTTTTTGTTAAGATTGCCAATTTGTATATATAAATAAATCTATCTCGCTTTTGATTTATTGTTAACTATGGTGCAGGTACTTCAAGCGTTGCATCAAAGTATGAAGAACTGGAGTGTCTCTATGCTGCTGTTGGGAAGGTTATTTATGAAGGACTTACTAATTATGAAAAAGCTACTAACGCCAATCCTTCTCAATTGTTTGGTAAGTTTACAGTGTATTACATCATTAGGGTTGGACATTTGACTGGTCAGAAAACATTCCGTCAATTGATCAGTCATATATTCTCAAACATTTTGAAAGTGTTAACAGTATAAGAACAACAAAGAAGACAATCTTCCACAGGTTTGATGCTTGTACCAATTACAGAAATCAAATTTAATAGCTCTTATAAGTATTGTTTTTTACATATCCGTGTTACATTTTTTAATTTTTACGTACTCCCAAGGAACGAAGGGAGTACATAGTCCTCCACTATTTTTATCTTCACTAAAACTCTGTGAGGTAGATTAGTGTGTATCTTCTAAACAACCAACACTTACCATATATACATTAATATAGGAACATCACAGTCTGCATCTGTCTAACATCACCTGAAGCATTTCATAGCTGAGTGACAATTTGAACATGGATCTGGTCCTAGTATGACACTTTACCCCAGGGATAACCAATGTGGTGCCCTCCAGATGTAGTTGGACTTCATTAGCCCCATCCAGCATGGCCAGTGATCAGGGATGTCAGGAAATGTAGTTCAGCAACATCTGGAGGGTACACACCCCTCCTCCCCCTGCTCTCCCCACTATACAGTGTTCTTAGCCACTACTTATTTTCTTGTTTGGAGAAGCCTGCAATTTCAGCAGATAGCCAGTGTCAGAAGATTTGCTGTGCTTCTAGATTTGCCTCTGACTTCTATACAAGTAGGGGACACATTGCCCTCACTCCTGCCTTTGGTAACCAATGACACCATAGTGAAATAATAGAAAAGGTAATTTGCTATTTACACATTAACAATGTAAGAACATACCAGAATCAGGCCATTGAATCAGGCCAGCATCCTGTTCTCACCGTGGTCAACCAGATGCCTGTGGGAAGCCTGCAAGGAGGACCTGAGTGCGATAGCACTCTCCCATCTTGCGGTATACAGAAACAGATATTCAGAAGCATATTGCTTTTGGCCGCAGAGAGAGAACATAGTCACCAGGCTTAGTAGCCATTGATAGTCCTATCCTCCTTGAATTTGTCTTATCCATGTCGGTAGCCATCACTGCCTCCTGGGAGGGTGAATTCCATAGTCTAACTATGTGCTTTATGAAGAAGTATTTTCTTTTATCTGTCCGGTATCTTCCAACATGTCCCCGAGTTCTAGTGTTATGATTGCATTAAACGTTGCAGTTTGACAATGTATCATTACTGGCTATTGGAATATGGCTAGAGCATTCATGATCCTCTAGCAGACGGCTAGAGAAAAATATAAAACAGATGCTGTTTGTAAAATAGGCATCTCTTTGGGAATCTCTATGTGCACATGCCCATATGTGTTTGTTTTTAAATGAATGCAGTGCTCAAGTGTCAGTGAATGAAATACTTATTTTTTCCATCAAACTGCTTAACAGCTTCCAATATTTTCATATCAAAGATGGTTTAAGCCTTTTGTCCTGAAATATGTGTTCCTTTTGAACTACTCAAACCTGCACCCTGCCCAAGTCCCTCTATCAAGACCGTCCCTGCTTTTAAAAATGACTTATTCCCCATAAACTCCTCTTTCCTTGGCATGGCTGACAAGTGTCTTGCCACTATTCCCTACTCTTAATTCATTCCCTCTGTATATATGTGTGGTCTCTTTCTTTCTTCAGATATTTGGTCAAGAATTGCATCACTTCTCTAATTAATAAAATGACAAGACTTAACTGTACTTCAGATGACAAACTATGGGCATTCACAAAATACATGATATGTCAAGATGACAGTTTATTATTATTATTATTTATTTATTATTTGATTTATATCCCGTCCTTCCTCCCAGCAGGAGCCCAGGGTGGCAAACAGAAATGCTAAAAACACTTTAAAAAGACCTTAAAATACATTAAAATAAAACAATGTTAAAAACATTTTTAAAAACTTTAAAAACATCTTTAAAAACAAACAAAAAGAGTTAAAAACATGTTATTAAAGAAAACATATTAAAAGCAATTTTAATACAGACGCAGACTGGGACAGTTGGATTATAGCATTCAGGTATCTTGCGAGGTGTCTGGTAGTGATTGTCTGAGCTTCCCTCACTGCTGTTGGTTGAGCTGCTCTGATGCTTTAGAGGGACAGGGCAGGCAGAAGGACCCAGGGGTGGGGGAGAGGTAGAAGAACCAAGAGCCTAAGGCAGGGATACCCAACATGGTGTCCTGTAGATGCTGTTAAGACTACAACTCCCATCATCCCTGACCATTTGCTAGGCTGGTTGGAACTGGAGTCTAACAACATCTGGAGGGCACCAGGTTGACTATCCCTGGCCAAGATGAGATATGAAAAGACAACAGAAGCAGGGTGGCTAGAAGAATGGAGTTGGAGAGGATATGGTGGTTCGAGCGGCCAGGGGAATGATGGCAAGAGGAGAAGTCTACAGTAGAAGGAGAAGTTGCAAAGAAGATGATAATCTGGGTGAGTGAATGGGCAAAGATAATTTCTGCACAGAGCCAAGAATAACACAGGCAATAAAAGCTAAAATGCCCATATTGAGTCAAAATACCCAGCAAGATCTTCTACTGCAAGTCTCTACTTTATTTCAAAAGCACTATTTAAACAAATAAATTATATGCTAGCCTTAAGTTGTAGATGATCATCACACCTGTACTGCTCTTTGGTTTTCCAATACTATAGAGTTATTTCAGAGGCCCTTCTGGATTTATTCTGTTAATCCTTTGAATCCGCAATAGGCTTCTCTTTTATTCACATGTAAACTTTTTGATTAATCAGGCAGGGGATGGGTTTCTCTTTGGATCTTGTCAAGAAGCCAGAGTGGTAACACAGATGTGTTGAAATGATTAAACAGTTTTGCAACCTGGGTCTATCCTAAGCTTGCCACGGAATTGCTTCTGTCAATATTGCAGGCCTGAAATTGCAATGGCTTGGAGCTAGCTGCTTTAAATGGCAAATGTCCTTCACTATTCTAGTCTGTGATCTGTGTAGACAGATGTAATTTCACTTTGGGAATTGCCTATTTGTCAGATGTCAGGTTCTGCTATAGAACACACTAACCAAAAAAGATACTTCTTATCATTTGTCCACAACACTCCAAGGTTATAGAGCCTACACTTGTTGGATTAGCTCCCCCTGGAGCTAGTACACAGTGTTATTGAACCCCCCCACACACACCAGCAAGTCAAAGTAAGCAAGTACACACTCTTATTGGATGCAAAATAACAAGCATTTAAGAGAAAGACAGGAGCAGGGGGCATGGGGAAATAAATTGAATAAGTTATTGGTTCTCTTGGCTACCAAAAGTGGAGTGTCTAAATCATTTGTGGGGATTTCTTTAGAATTACTTAGTTACGGCTTGATAGCAAGAACCTTGGAGGTTAAAGGGCTGTTCTTTGACTGCAGAGAGGTTTGATCTGTCACAGGCTTGAGGGCAGACAGTGCTACATAGATAACACTCTGCTGGCTTTTTACATTCTGTAGAGCCAGCTGGGTCAAAGCCGAAAGGAAGCCCAGAGGCTGATGCGCACAGATGCAAAAGGAGAGTCCGGAGTTGTATGACGCACACCATAGGAACATGGAATGTGAGAAGCATGAACCAGGGAAAGTTAGAAATTGTCAAGCAAGAAATGGAATGTATCAACATTACAATATTTGGTGTGAGTGAATTAAAATGGACAGGAATGGGACATTTTCAATCAGGCAACTACAAAATATTTTATGCAGAAAATGAGAAATCAAGAAGAAACGGGGTTGCTTTAATAGTAAGAAATGATGTAGCAATTGGAATTAGGAGCTACAACGCAAGGTCTGAGTGAGTGATATTAATGAGATTAAACGGGAAACCTATTAACATAACCATCATCCAAGTCTACACTCCAATGTCAAATGCAAAAGAAGAGGAATTGGAGAGATTTTACACAGAAGTACAGGAGGAAATTGATCACACACCAAAACAAGATATGATGATAATCATGGGGGACTGGAATGCAAAAGTAGGGAACAGAGAAGAACTAGGACTTGTGGGGAAATGGGGCTTAGGAGACAGAAATGAAGCAGGAGAAAGACTTATTGAATTCTGTGAAGCCAATAATTGTTTCTTGCCAACACATTTTTTGAGCAACCGAAAAGACGACTGTACGCATGGACATCACCAGATGGTCAGTATAGGAATCAAATTGATTATATAATTGGCAACAGAAGATGGAGAAGTTCCATACTTTCTGCAAAAACAAGACCAGGAGCAGACTGCGGTCCAGATCATGAACTGATCGTATCGAAAATCAGAGTAAAGCTAAAGGAGAACAACTAAGCACTCATAATGCCAAAATACAATTTAAATAACATCCCAGAAGAATATAAAGATCAAATAAGGAACAGATTTGAGGCTTTAAACTTAGTTGAGAGAGAACCAGAAGATCTATGCAGTCAGGGACATTATCAGAGAATGCAAAACACAATACCTCTACTTAAAAAGAGAGAAAGACCTCAATGGATGACGGAAGAAACTCTTAAAATGGTTAAAAAGAGAAGGAAAGCAAAAGCAAAAGGAGATAGAAACACAGTCAGTACCCTAAATGCAGCAATACAGCAACTAGTATGCAGAGACAAAGAGAACTATTACAATAGTTATTGTATAGAAATAGAAGAGGACAACAAAAAGGGTAGAAGAGCCCTATTCCAAAAGATTAAAGAAATTAAAGGGAAATTCAAACCAAATCAATGAATTTTGGGTAGGATAGAGAACTATAAGTGGTTATAGCATGACACTGGGAAAGGTTGGGGTGCGAGTGATGTCTGCTTTGACATGAAGTAGACAGTTGGGCAGTCTTTGGAAAGGAACTATGCCTTGATAGAGCTGTTTGATAGCCCAGTTCTTAACTCTTTTAGTGAGAAACTGCAGGAAACCACAGGAGGGGAGAGTGCTATTGCACTCAGGTCCTGCTTGCGGGCTTTTCACAGTCATTTGGTTGACCACTGTGAGAACAGGATGCTGGAAGAGATGGGCTGCTGGCCTGATTCAACAGGACTTTTCTTAAGTTCTTATGGAAGGAAAGGTGGTTGTCAGAATCCACCCATATTGTTAAAATGTTAGATTGTTGAACTACCCCACTACTGTAAAAAAAAGTTTGATTTCTTTAAAATGGGATAGTGACAGATTGGGTTTTTTTATTACTTTTATTAATATGTAGGTTTTGTGTGTCTCCACGTATTTTAGGTACTCTAATGATTTTGAAGTCTGCATGTAGCAACAATCCCAGCTACATAGACAGATTGATTTCAGTCTTCATGCGATCTCTCCAGAAGATGATGAGGGAGCACTTAAACCAACAGTCCCAAGCAGGGGCAGCAGAAGCGAACACAGGTAATACATTCTGACTCCCCACTGCCAAGGTTAAGCTGCATGTTTAGTGTTGCTCCTTAGAGTGCTTTTAGAAGTTTTATAGCATGTTCCAAAACTTCTTTAAAATTTAAGAAATCTTGTTCAAAGTAAATGTTCATGAAAAAAGGCATGCTCTATCTTGCAAAACATGGGAACGTGGATGTTGCTGATCTTCTAGTCCAGTAGTTCACAAACCGTTTTCCTCACAGAGCACTTGAAAATTGCCGAGGGTCTTGGCGGACCGCTAAACTATTTTTTCTGTCTGTTGTAGAAATTGTAATGCACTGTTTTAAGATGCTGTATGATTTTTAATTGTATGTTTATTACTTCTTTTGTTTTTTATATTGTATTTTACTGTTTTGTGATTTGCATTCCATAGAATTCAAATTGTAATAGAATAAAATACAATATAAGAAGTAAAAGAAGCAATAAAAATACAATTAAAATCTATATGAATATTTAAAGTGGAGAACCTTACAGACCACTGGTGGTCTGCGAACCACAGTTTGGGAACCCCTGTTCTAGACCAAGGGGGGAGTTAGATACTATATTGGCAAACATGCTATCCCCAATTCCTTCTTTGCCAAGATAACAGGAATGCAGGTGTGTGCATTTGCAGGGAACATTTGGAAGGCAGAGTCCCATGTCTGCCGGTCATCACCTGAAAGTATCCTTACAAGGCTACTTCCCCTTCAGCCAGGATCCTTTTCTGCATAATGAGCCTGGCAGAGAGTAAAGTTTTGAAGACAGGGCGGGTATATATAGAGGGGAATTAGTGGGGAGGAGAGGGATTAAGTATCCTCTGCTCACCCACCACTTCTCTCCCCCCCCCCTTGCATTAGCATTACACTGGAAATTGGGCTGGAAGCTGCATACATTTTCCTTGTAACTTACATTCCACTTTTATGTGAGGGGAGACTGGGCATTGGGTGGAATCTTCAAAGGAATGGGGAAGGACTGTTGGGGGGATGAGAAAAATAGATTTGAGAGGTTTGGAGGTTTATGTCCCTTATTTGTTGGTTGTTCCTTCTCGTGTGGCATTCATTACTCTGAATTAGATGGTGTGCTCAAAGACTTTTGCCTTCAGATTTTGGAACAGAACAGACTAAAATTCAAAACAAGTTAGCTGCTGATTGGTTCCCATGTCTTAATGGAATGGAAATGTTAGGTATATTTGGTCACCTTATTACTTCTAGACGTTCTGGATTAGGCAGATGGATTGCAGCCTTGAAGGAATATTTTTGCTTGGATTTATTTGCAGCTTTTACTGAAATGTTTTTCAGAAGTTGTACACAGAGATGGTTTAGTGGACTCTTCCTTTTACTTGAAGACCGGTCACGACAGTTGCTAGGGAAGATTCAGCAAGTGAAAGCCCTTAATCAGTTTGTGCATGATCAAGTAACTTGTGTGGTTCCATTGTGATTCTTTCTGTAGCTGGCACAAGTGAATTGGTCATGCTGAGCTTGGACTTGGTGAAAACTCGTCTTGCTGTGATGAGCATGGAAATGAGGAAAAACTTTATCCAAGCTATTCTAACATCTCTCATTGAGAAATCAAATGATGCCAAAATCCTTCGCGCTGTGGTCAAAATTGTGGAAGAGTGGGTGAAAAGCAACTCTCCAATGGCTGCCAACCAGGTAATCTAAAGAGAACTCCCTATAGAGTACAACAAAACTTTTCTTCTGAATTTTTGTCTTGTAAGATGTTGGCTCATCTAATTTGAGAACCAACAAGGTGTAGAAGGAAAAAATGACTCGGAGGGAACCATGCACTCTATCCTGAACTCCTTAGAGAAAGGGAAGCTTTAAAAAGATAATCAAACAAAGCATTAAGATCATAAAAGCAGACTGCTGGATCAGGCCAGTGGACATCTAGTCCAGCA
Source organism: Rhineura floridana (assembly GCF_030035675.1). Lineage (NCBI taxonomy): Eukaryota > Metazoa > Chordata > Lepidosauria > Squamata > Rhineuridae > Rhineura > Rhineura floridana. The sequence goes on from NC_084496.1 coordinate 16,994,563, forward strand.
TCCAGTTTTCACAGTGGCCAACTAGATGCCCATGGGAGGCCCACAAGCTGGACCTCAGCACAAGGGCACTCCCCCCACCCCACGCAGTTTCCAGCAACAGGTATTCAGAAGCATACTTGGGCAGAGCATAGCCATTGTGGCTATTAGCCTTTGATACCATTATCCTCCATTAATTTGTCTGATCCTCTTTTAAAGCTGTCCAAGTTGGTGACCATCACTGCCTCCATAGCTTAACTATGCACTGTGTGAAGAAGTACTTTCTTTTATTTGTCCTGAATCTTTCAGCCATGAGTTCTAATGCTATGACAAAGGGATAAAATTTTCTCTCTATTGTCTCTTTCCATGCGATGAATAATTTTATTTCCTCTATCATATCACCTCTTACTCACCTTTTCTCTAAACTAAAAAGCCTCAAATGCTGCAATCTTTCCTCATAGGGGAGAGTCATTCCATCCCTTGATCATCATGCTTGCCCTTTTTTGAACCTTTTCCAACTCTACAATAGCCTTTTTGAGCTGACCAGAACTGAACAGTATTCCAAATGCAGTCATACCATAAATTTGTACAATGGCATTATGATATTAGCAGTTTTATTTTCAATATCTTTCCTAATGATCCCTAGCATGGAATTTGCCCTTTTCACAACTGCTGCACACTGGGTCGACATCTTCATCGATCTATCTACTATGACCCCAACGTCTCATTCCTGGTGCAGAGCCCATGAATGTGTATGTGAAATTAAAAAATTTTGACCCAACATGCATCACTTTACACTTGATCACATTAAATTGCATTTGCCATTTTACTGCCCATTCACTCAGTTTGGAAAGGACCTTTTGGAGCTTTTCGTATTTTTTAATGACCCTGAACAATTTAGTATCATCAGCAAAATTGGCCACCTCACTTCTCAGCCCTAACTCTAGATCATTTATGAACAAGTTAAAAATCACAGGTCCCAATACTGGGCCTTGGGGGACTCCATTTTCTACATCCCTCCATTGGGAGAACTGTGTCTTTTGTCTCCTGTCTGCTTCCCACTGTTTAACAAGTTCCCAATCCACAAGAAGACCTCTTCTCTTATTCCATGACTGCTAAGCTTACTCAGGAAGTTGAGTGAACACAGTACCTTACAGGACAGGGATGGGGAACGTCAGGCCCTCCAGATGTTGCTGGACTCCAGCACCCATCATCCCTGGCCCTTGGCCATCCTGTCAGGGGCTGATGGAATCCAAGGACATCTAGTCTCCCCACACCCCTGTAATACAGTTTGCTTTTGCTTACATGTTCCCATTAAAAGGAAGTAGAATCATAGAATCGTAGAGTTGGAAGGGGCCTATAAGGCCATAGAATCCAACCTTCTGCTCAATACAGGAATCCTAATTAAAGCGTACCTGACAGTTGGCTGCCCAGCTGCCTCTTGAAGGCCTCCAGTGTTGAAGAGGCAACTACCTCCCTAGGTCATTGGTTACATAGTCGTACCGCTCTAACTGTATTTTTCCTGACATTCAATTGAAATCTGGCTTCCTGTTAACTTGAGCCCATTATTCCGTGTCATGCACTCTGGGACGATCAAGAAGAGATCCTGGCCCCCTGTGTGACAACCTTTCAAGTACTTGAAGAGTGCTCTCATATCTCCCCTCAGTCTTCTCTTCTCAAGGCTAAACATGCCCAGTTCTTTCAGTCTCTCCTTTGTTTCCAGTCCCCTGATCACCCTTGTTACCCTCCTCTGAATCCTTTCCAGTTTGTCTGCATCCTTCTTGAAGTGTGGTGTCCAGAACTGGATGCAGTACGTAAGATGAGGCCTAACCAAATCAAATCAAATTTATTGTGCGGTCATAGACCCGTTATACATATAAAAGATTAAAACAAGCAAGATAAAATAAAAGATAAAAAGATATACAACAGATACATCTATCAACACAAGATATTAGAAATGTATTTGCATGTATTTGCTACGTGAGGATTGGGCCATGTGAAGGAATTTGGCAACCCCGAGCGATATTGATTTATCCGTGCCGCATAAAAGGAACTGCAATTTGTCCAGTGTTGTGTCTCCAGGCAAATTTACAGTCAAAGGGTATAGGAACTTGGTACAGGCAGTGGAATAAAGAGGACAGGTAAAGAGCACATGGGACAGGGATTCGATTACATTAAGTCGGCAAGGGCAGAAACGCCTAACCATTTCTGAATAGAGAGGAACCAATACTTCACGCGATTCGGAAACTATGCTTCTGTTTATGCAGCCTAAAATAGCAATTGCCTTTTTTGCAGCCATGCTGTTGGCTCATATTCAGCTTGTGATCAACAGCAATCCCAAGATCCTTCTTGCATGCAGTATTACTGAGCCGAGTACTCCCATCTTATAACTGTGCATTTGTTTTCTATTTCCTACATGTCCGAAAAGTTTTCTAAAATAAACCTTTATACTTGGATAACAAGTCTTGCTTCCTTAATGCTGCATTTTTTTTAGCATTGTTGTGGAAGCAAGGCAGAGAACATAATGGTAACTCACTGACCACTACTTGTTCTCTTCCTCCTGGACTTTTCTCCATTTTGATCCAAAAAATACTCCAAAGTGATGGCACAAGGCAGCTACAAAATTGCAGTCCCATTCAGTGTTTATTATGGGACCCACCAAGCTCCGTGCCCTTCAGGAACCAAGAGAAGAGCTCCCTACAGGGATCTCTGATGAAGGCAAAATGCCCATTGTAACCACAAGAGGACAACAGGGGGAAGGGAATAAAAAGACATGAGACACACAGGGCAAAAGTAGTATGTACTGATATATATAAAAAATCGTATCCAGTGTAACCAAAACTGTAGTAACACCAGAGGGGGAGAGGAGGAAGCTCAGTAAAAAACACCAACTCAGAAAATACATGATAGGAAAGGCACAAAACCAAGAAAAGACAAATACTTGAGAGAGAACAAGAGGACCCAACCATCACTAACCACAGGCAGGGTCGGTCTGGTGAGAGGGATGACTCCTCCCCCTGAAGAAGAGGCAAAAGGCTGTAGTGGACCATGCCTGCTCCTTCCAGTAGGAGGTGTCATGCCTATCAGGAATGTCATCCATCATCCCTGTAGACAGAAATTCACGGTAAGACAAATTTCCATTTCCCCCTTGTGCTGAAATGTTGGGTGCATGCTCACCCTCCCTTCTGTGTGCATACAAAGGGGATTTTGTAGCAGATACTCCACCTCCTCTTGCGTGACTCGATAGGCAAAGTGATTCTGAATTTTTGTGGCTAGAAAAGATGCCTCAAAGACAATCTTGCTGTATAATTGTTCCTTCAAATATTTGGTAGACTTTTTTAAACATTAATTCTTCACTTGATAAGCAGGCAAGAACATAGCTCTCCACAGTAATACCTGTAATTTTACAGCCGTAACAATCTAAACTCCCATAAACCCCCTAAATCTTACTCTAGCTTTTGAATTGTATTCTTTGCACCATTGTTTATATCCTCTGCCTTTTGCTTTTTTATCTTATTTTATTTTAATGCTTCATTATATTTATTATGTTACTGTGTTTTTTGTTTTTTTAACAAAATTGCTTTATTGTATGAGTTGCCCTTGAAAACCTTTTTTGATACAGGACAACATGTTAATAATCCAAATAAATAATAAGAGTGATAGCAGTGTGTTTATGTAATCCAAGGTTTGTGTGTACATTAAAAAAGTACATGTCTTTGTAATCAAAGGCAAAAACAATTAGTTGTGCACTCAGATGTATAAGTGAATATTTGAGGGAAGAAAGAGACCAACAGTTGTGAAACAGGATGACTTTAGTCCACATAGTAGGAGTAGGAACACCAGTGCAGACTTGACCCTGTAAGTACAATGCCTTCAATGCCTATCTTGCAGAGTTGGTACAAGAGAATGTCAATGGCATCAAAAGCTGCAGAGAGATCAAAAAGATGGAGAACTGTTCATCACACTCATTGGTGGTGGGTCTCCCATAGGTTTTCTTCCCCTACTTTTTTTTTAACTTCTGTAAACCTTGTGGTACCCTCGGTTCTGCTGATCCCTGCTTCTTGAGTGTGAGTAGTGCCCTTTTGACTATGTAAGCAATGGTATTTGTAGTCTGGATATCAGAAATAGATCAGTGGTTCAGTGTCTGCTTTGTATATAGAAGGTCCCAGCTTCAGTCCCAAGCATCTCCAGGAAAGGCTTGGAGAGACCCCAACCTGAAACTTTAGAGAATTGCTACCAGTCACTGTAGACAGTACAGAGCTAGATGTACCAGTGAGCCTGACTTGGTATAAGACAGCTTCCTGTGTTCCTAAATAGAGAGAATGATGTGAATGCAACTCTGACTTCATGCTAGGACCAAAATGTGGAAATTGTATAAGATACATGGTATTTATATTGTTTCACAATTTTAAAGACAAGGTGAAAAACTAATTGTGTTGTATTTCTTTTCAGACACCTACACTGCGAGAGAAGTCCATTTTGCTAGTAAAAATGATGACCTACATTGAAAAACGTTTTCCAGAAGACCTTGAATTAAATGCCCAGTTTTTAGACCTTGTTAACTATGTCTATAGGTAATTACAGCAATTAATCAACCGGTTCAGCTTACTGGTTCATAATTTGTGCCATGTATGACCTTAATAACATACCATCAATCTCTTAAAGCTAATTAGAGGGTTTTTGGAGGTGGGGTGGGGGATAAAATAACAATTCTCCAGGGTTTCATAGAATGTTCATACCTCCAAAGCCTAGGTCAATTTGTATCTTTTTCTGCTAAGTGAAATGCATATATACTGTGGTACCCTATACAATGCATTACATTTTATATGCAAATCATGCATTGTGTACCACAAATAATAATGGATTACAGGAGTTCAGAATTTTTCATTTCATAACAGTGAATTAATTGGGGTTTTGTAATTTGTTAAATCCAGAGCTCTTCTCCATAAAGTGTATGAACATATTAAGATGCTTTATACCAGTAGTTCTCAAACTTTCCCCCCCTATGGACCACTTGAATATTGCTGATGGTCTTGGTGGACTACTTGAATGATTTTTCTGGCTGTTGTAGCAATTGTAATGTGCTTTGCTAGGTGCTGCATGGTTTTTTAAAACTATTTTTATTGCTTTTTTTCTTGTATTTTCTTATATTACAATTTGCATTCAATAGAATTCAAATTGTAATACAATAAAATACAATGTAAGAAATAAAAGAAGCAATAAAATACAGTTAAAAACAATACAAATATTTATTTATTTATTAAATTTATCTCTCACCCTTCGTCCCAAAAATTGCCAAGGGTGGCAAACAGGCAATAAAACACTAAAACATCATAAAACATCTTTAAAAGATCAATAAAAACAAAACAGCTTTAAAACAGCTTCCTATATTGTGCAAAACAGACCTCCTTCCTTGCAGACCTCTCGGGTGTTGAGATCAGCAGAGGAGGCCCATTTGGTACTTCTGCCACCCTTGGAAGATGAGGGAAGAGGTGGCCTGGGAGAGGGCATTCTCTGTGGAACTCCCTCCCCACCAAGGTGCATCTGGCATACGACTTCCTGTGAATGCTGAAGACATGCCTCTTTACCCTGGCCATTGACACCTGAGATGTCTATTTTTAGGACCCACCCTATTTTCTGTTACTTTGTTTAGGTTGTTTTTAACTGTTTAATTATGTGTTTTAAAATTGTTGTCACCTGCCCAGGGCCCTCTGAGTGAAGGGTGGGTATAATAATAATAATAATAATAATAATAATAATAATAATAATAATGTAGATGTGCTGTGGACCACCTGAATGAAACTCATGGACCACAGCTTGGAAACCTCTGCTTTAGATTGAATTGTGCCCTTGGGCCATCTAGCCTGTATTGCCTGCTATTACTGGCAGCATCTTTCCAGAATCTCAAACAAAGGTCTTTTCCAACCGTGCTACCTGAATTCCTTTTAATTAGAGTTGCCAGAGATTCATCTTTGGATTTTTTCCGGGGAAACCTGGTGCTCTCCCACTGAGTGATGACTCCTTCTCCAGCATGGTGCCTGTGAGACCTAGCCATGTGCACCATGCTCCAAGTGGGGAAATTATGGTGGGATGTACAATGCTCTCCAGCTTAAAGTACATCCCTGCTCTCCATTTCACCCTTTGTGAGGAGATGTCACCAGGGCTGCAGTCCTTGCACAATATAATATGGGTATTTGGTTGCACTAGAGCAAGTGCAACAGAGGCGACCCAAATAGGTCTGTGTATATTCAGCAAATCTCTGTGTTCATTGTACAGGTGTGGCATCTGAGGTGGAATTTAGATTCTCTGGCCTAGGAGAACCTTGAAGGTCTCTGAGCTGCTCATGATATTTCCCCCAACTTTAATTCTGAAATACAGGGTAGTGTGCAACTAAAAAAGGGCTACCACCCCATGATTCTGGAACATGAGAATGAATAACTGGGGCAAATTGCTCTTGGATCTTACATCATTTTTGTTCCTACAATTGCTTCAGTTTTAAAATGTATATTATTTGTGTGTATAACTTTTGCACTGTTCACATTGAGAGTAAGTAAAGGAATACATGCTCCTTTACAAAAAGGAAATACATAGGCACTTGTTATATTTCTTGTACCATTCATCTATCTAGCTCAGAATTGTCTATACTGATTGGCAGAGATTCTCCAGAGTTTTAGATAGTAGTCTTTCCCAGCCCTACCTAGAGATGCTGGGGAATGAGCCTGGGTCCTTTTGCATGCAAAGCATATCCTCTAAGCTATGACCTTTCCTCTAATGCCTACCCACAGTCCTGTTCATTAGAATATTATAGATGCAAAACCTAGGTGTCTTCATCTCTGAGAGCAACCTCTGGTTTTATTGTCCCCGCATGTCCTGCGCTCCTTGAAGACCTTTTTATGTTAATCAAGTTTCCAGTTGTTCAGAAGCTTATGAGTAGGTTCATCTGAAAGTCTTTAGAAGCCTCCTTCAGACCTTTGTGCTCAGTGCAAGAAGCCCCCCCTTTTGTGAGGGCATTGGAGGCTGGGCTTGCATGCATGCCTCGCCCCTCTACATTTTCAACCCTTGCATGTTCAGTTGAATGCCTGAAGAGGAATTTTTGTCTACTTACAATGTTGGGAATAGAGCTGTGAAGCATTCTGGAATAGCCCAAATTCTTTCCATGTTCTTTAAAATGTATGTCAGCAATACAGAAATAAAGTGCACACTTTGGCTAAAGATGCACCCTCTACCTTCTGATTTCCTTCATCATCCCATGATTCCTGTCCAATTGTTCCTCTACCTTTTGTCACCAAAAATCATCTCTGCTGTATTTTAAATGCTGCTTTTTCATAGGGATGAAAACCTTTCGGGCAGTGAGCTGACCGCAAAACTTGAACCAGCCTTTCTTTCGGGGCTCCGTTGTGCTCAGCCGCTCATCAGAGCCAAATTTTTTGAGGTTTTTGACAATTCCATGAAGCGCCGTGTCTACGAGCGCCTGCTTTACATCACCTGTTCTCAAAACTGGGAAGCCATGGGAAACCACTTTTGGATCAAGCAGTGCATTGAGGTAGGTAGATGCATGATCAGAACATTTGTGGCATTTTTAGAATATATCTTGAACTATTGTTTAGGTTATATTAACATCAGAGAGTGGATCGCATCCTCTTAATTAGTGCTCTCGGTTGGTTTTTGTTCTCTGCATAGTAACCTGATACACTTGTTTCTTGCAGTTGGGGCTTGAGCCTCAATAATTACCATTACCCCACTTTGAACCATTTTTGAAAAAGCTTTAGATGGCAACATTATTACTTGAGTCCTTTCCTGTAGGAAAGTCTCTTACGTGGATGGCCTTCCATGGTCTGTTTTTCCAAAAAGAATCCATGGAGGAGGATTGTAGATTATGTGGGTTTTGAATATTGGTTATGTGATGCATCGAAGGAAAAAAATCATTGGCATGGTATTTAATTTCAGTTTGTTTTGACTTGCCAAAAACATACTACTTGAAATGCTCTTTTTATTAACAAAGTCTAAAAGTGGTATGTTTTCAGCAGCAAGAAGACAAAAATCATGGTTGCTTCAGCAGAAACCAAATGATCGTTTAGCACTGACTTCCATAAATGGCTGATCACTCCTAATATTGGGCAGGGTGTGCGAATAGGATGTGCCATCCATAAACAAGAGGGAGGTATCTACATGCTTGGGGGAACCCTGAGAATTGCAGGAGTACATCAGATTTTTAAATGGGTCGGGTAGGGAAGAGAGCTTTAAAAAAAAAACAAGCACTTTCATAGGTAAGGTTTATTGAATTTGTACATCACTTCCCACTAAAGTCCCAACATGGTTTACAACCAAAGTAAAAGATACAATAAAATAGATTTTAACAATGCAGTATCATATTACTGGTGCTACCTGGCACTGAAATGATGACAAGATTGGCACCAGGCAGGTCTCTCTGGGGAGACCATTCCATAAATGGGGAGCTAATACTTAGAAGGTCCATTCTTTTGTAGCCACCCCCAACCTCCCTTTGAGGTGGCACTCAATGAATGCCTTGAAGAATGATATCAGGGCCTGGGCAGGAAAGGTGCACGGAACAGATCAGGAGTGGGACGAAACAGTCAGCCAAACCACTCATTGGTTGCAGGAACCACATTCCAAAACAATTAAAGAGAGAGCAGTTGTGCTAAGACTTGGAGAACGGGGAAGCAAGAGGTGGGAAGTATTTAGAGGAGGGAAGGATGACCTAGAAGGAAGACTGGAGAAGGAAGGACATTAACTGTAGAACTTGGGGACATCCAATAAAGCTGAATGTTGGAAGATTCAGGACAGACAAAAAGAAAATACTTCTTCACACAGCATATATTTAAGCTATGGACTTTGCTCCCACAAGAGGCACTGATGGGCATCAACTTGGATGGCATTAAAAGAGGATTAGAGAAATTCAAGCAGTGCCACACCGTCACCCTCCTGGGTGGGTGGGTGCAGTACATCCCTTTGATATTTTATAATACTGAAAACTGAGACATTGTTCCCCTCTGTAACTTTGCTCCTATTTGAGATACAGGAATGATTCTGGTTTTAAAATTTCATATTTTTAATGTCAGTTGTGAGGGAAATAGTGGCATGCACCCCAGCCCTCGGGAGGCCAGTAGCCCCTTTGATATTTTACAGTAGTGAAAACTTTGACATAGCTGTGCATGGAAAAGATGGTCTCAGGTGGGTAGCTAGCTCCACCTAGCCGTTGAAGACAGAGTGCTGTTGAATTTATTTATTTATTTATTATTTGATTTATATCCCGCCCTTCCTTCCAGCAGGAACCCTTAAATTTTACAAGGACTGCCTGCTCTGTGCAGCTCCTTTCCACGGTTCTCTTTCTGCCTTCACCAAGAATAGTTGACCCCTCTCTCTGCTCCATTGGTTCACACCTTTTGTGTTTGTGTTTGTGTTACTTCCTCTAGTTGTTCTGCTTCCCCTTTTTCCTGCTGGTGCTCCCTTTCACTGTCTCCCTTCCTTTGTGTGTTTTTTTTTGTTTCCCCCCGCTCCTGGAGACCTCACGATGGTGTGGAGCCATCTGCAAAGGGGGTGTCCTCACCTCAGAACTGGGACGTCTTTCACCCCTTGCTAGCTGACACCCCCCCTTCACTAGACTCGCAGCTCATTCCAGCCTTCATTGGGGCCTCAGCGGCAAGCGCCTTAGTGGCCTCAGTACCTCCCACTGCACAAGCAGTGGTGTCACCTAGAGCGCGCCGCTCAAGAGAATTGGCCTCTCCCACTGCAACCAGCCACATTTTTTTCACTCCTGCCATGGCGGAGACTCTCCAGCTTCACGGGGATTGCCTTCTCACTCCCCTCCCCCCACTGGTAATGTATAGCTGCCATCGCGGCCCCTGTAAGTCCCGGAGCGCAGTTGCTCCCATGGGGAAAACAACCCACAAATTGGAGAATCCCACAAAGAGGCTGAAACCACTCCCGCCTCTGCCCAGACCAGACACAGCGCCAGCACCATTACCAAGACAGGCCTCAGGGCCTTCATTTACCATGGATGTGCAGGCGGAGGCAGTGATGGCCTGCCTGTCTACCAGCAGGCAAGAGGTGGCTGAGGCACATGTTTTGGCGGGCAGGATGGCTCTGGAAGGCATGGCGCCTAAAGTTATCAGGTGAGTCAGTCAGAACTGACAAGGCCCGGATAACCAGAAGGGAGCTGTAGGGAAGGACTCTCGCAGCACCACCTGCAGAACACGGAGAGACCAAGAATCCTCATCTGAGGAAGAAGGCACTCAGGCTCACCCTTGCTTGGATTCCATTTTCTCTGCAAGTTCTTCTCCTGAGGCATTTACAGATTTTCTTGAGGCACCTGAGTCTCATCAACCCTTGCAAGAGGCGGGGGGGAAATGTCCAAATCCCCCCTCTTCTCCCCATGCTCACCAACTGCAAGGCAGGGTGCACCAGCCTGTTGTTCTCATGTCCAGCCTCTCCAGTTGCAAATGTCAGCTCACATGCCACAACAATTAAAGGACCAGCTAAGGGATTCTCTTTTGATGGACCTAGTCAGAGACCTATCTGCCTCTTCAGCTCCCACATGGCATCTCCCACAGGACACAGTGGCACCAGCACCCACTCAGGCACCATATAGGGTGCAAGTGGTGCAGGGTTCCTCCATAGCCCGCTCATCTTCAAACACGCAGCCACCCCTGAACTGCACATCATCAGACCCTTATGCCACCGCCCAGAGTTGGCACCCTCAACCTCCAGATGATACATCTGTCAACCCAGACACTGAGCTAGTCATCCTTGACAAAGAAGAATGGAGTGGGGACTCGGAATCTGCAGAGATTTCAACCAATAGGATTTTTCAGGAAGCTCACTTCCTTCTCCTCCTGTGCAAGGTGATGGAAGCCCTCAGTCTAAATTCCCCGGAAGTTCCTCCAGCCCCCTGAGCATCTAGGGTTTCAGCGGTGTGTCCAGACCCGAAACTCAAGTTAAGGGTGCTAAAACTTCCTTCACTACTACCCAAAATGTTCAAGTTCAAATTTGACATCTCATTACAATTAAAGAAGTCATTTCCTGAAGAAGTCATTTCCAGTTGCTAACAAATACAGTACGCTGGAGCAGCACATCATGGACCAGCTGAAAATCCCACTGGTAGACGCTCCCATAGTGAATTTGCTGAATCCATCCTTGAACCCAAAGGACTCAGATGCCCACTTCAAGGATGAGACAGAACTCAAAATGGATCAGGGCCTCAGGAGGATCCACAAGGCTAATGCCCTTTCCATCCGGGCAGCATTAGCTTCCTCGATGTTTGCAATAGCTTCCCTTCTCTGGTTGCAGGACCTGCTGGATGGTCCACAGCAGGATCCGGCACAAACCCACAAGTCTCTTCTAAAAATTTCTCAGGTAGTGACCTTCATGGCAGATGGATCAATAGATGCCATGCAGTTTTCAGCAAGGTCGTTGGCAGCGGGCATTTTCACTTGAAAGACCCTGTGGGTACACCATTGGGAGGCTGACACCACAGCCTGCTCTAATCTCACTTCAGAACCCTATGGGGGAGGCAAGCTGATGATGCCCTAACAGGTACCTTGGAATCTAAGGAAAGAAAAAGTCAATGCCTTCCACCAGGAAAAGGGATGACAGAAGATCCTTTCGGAGATCATTCCACCCACATCTGACATCGCAGTCCTTTCATGGCTCCAGGACATCGGGAAGGGCAAAGGATGCCCATGCCAGCCATCCTTTCTGGAATAGACAAAGCATCCAGACTAAGGGCCAACAACACTTCCCCAACTGATTGGGGTTAAGATCCCAATCGCGAGGGAATAAGCATAAGTTCTGATGCCAACACTCCTGTGGTGGGAGGCTGCCTCCAACACTGCCCATCGATGGAGGGTAACATCATCGGACCAATGGGTGCTACACACCCTCCAGTATGACTTGCGGTTGGAGTTCACATTCCCCCCTGGCAAGATTCATTCCATTCCCCCTCTCGGTGTCTCCAGACAAAAGGGAAAGAGTCCTACAAGTGATCTCCCATCTACTACAAATTGCAGCAGTAGAACCCGTCCCGACAGGGGAGAGATTTGAGGGAAACTACTCACTCTTCTTCACCATCAGGAAAAAAGACGGCTTGTTCAGGGCGATACTCAACCTGAAGAACCTGAATGAGTACATAAAGTACCACAAGTTTTGTATGGACACCTTGCTATCAATCAGAAAGGCCTTAAGAAAGAGAGATTATCTCACTTCAATTAACCTGAAGGAGACCTACTTCCACGTCCCTATTTTTCCACCTCACAGGCTCTACCTCAGGTTTGTGGTTGGTGAGGACCACTTCCAGTACAGGGTTATGCCTTTTGGCCTGTCATCGGCCCCTAGGGTATTCACGAATATCGTGGTTGCCCTAGTGGCACACCTCAGGACACAGAGTCCACGGCTTCCTCTACCTGGATGACTTTCTGAACTGGTCCCCATCGCTACACAAGGCCTGGGAATATCTGCATGTCACCTTGGCCTGCCTGAAGGACCATGGTTTCCTAATCAACGAAGCCAAGAACCAGCTATTTCCATCCCGCTGTATAGTACATCTGGAAGCTACTATAAACTTGCAGCAAGGAATCATAAGGTTGGCACAAGACAGGGAAAATAAGATAAGCACAGCAGTGTCACATCTTCTGTCTTCCCCTTCAGCAAACCTTATGCAACTGGCAGCTATTCTGGGATTGATGGTGTCAACCTTCCAGATGACTCCATTAGTGCATCATCACTCTCATCCCCTCCAGTGGGTGCTATTACCTTTCCAAAGTGAGATAGCAACCAGGCACCACCACAGAGTGGCACTGTCACCAGTGGTCCATCAGTCCCTGCTGTGGTGGGCACATGAACCCAATCTGCTAAAGGGAGTGCCATTCCAGGATTCCCCATGAACTCTGATCACGTCAGACACCAGCCTAATGGGCTGGGGAGCCATCTGCAAAGGCCAAGTGGGACAAGGACATGGTCACCACAGAAATCCACACTTCCTATCAGTCTTCTGGAACTTTGGGCAATTCGTCTGGCCCTGAGGTACTTCGCAGAATTCAGGCAGTTGGGGCGGTGCTGGTCAGAACAGACAATGTGTCAGCCAAAGCTCATTTGAACCGTCGGGGAGGCACGCGCTCCCCCCACCTCCAGAAAGAAGCTTCTCTCCTTTTTCAGTGGACGGAAACAAATGTGGACTCAATCCTGGCAGAATACCTCAGAGAGGACGACAATGGGAAAGTGGACTGGTTGAGCTGAGAGAAAGTACATCAGGGAGAATGGAAGCTTCACCTGATGGCCTTTCAGGAGATAGTGACATGCTTCAGCAGAGTCAAAGTGGGCATCTTTGCCACCCATCTCAACTGCCAGGTAAAGAGATTATTCTCCAGGTACATGATGCCAGAGGCAGAAGGAATAGATGCCCTGACATCCCAGTGGCCTCGAGGTCAGTTGTATGCTTTCCCACCACTTCAGATTATTCCCAGGGTCATCAAAAAGATCTGAGTCTAAAGGGCAACAGTTCTACTGATAACCCCTTGGTGGCCAAGGAGACCCTGGTTTCTGGAACTCCTCGAGCTATTGGTCGACCCTCTGTGACAAATTCCCCTCAGAGAAGATCTGTTGTCTCAGGGACAGCTTCTCTACCCAGACTCAGGATGGTTGGTGCTTCATGTCTAGAGGTTGAGAGGAGATGTTTCTTGAAGAGAGGCATTCAGTCTCAAGTAGTGGAAACAATGATGGCCTCTAGATGTCCTTCCACTGTTAGGATATATGAGGGTACATGGAAGGCCTTCTCAGCTTGGTCACAGAGGAAAAAGATACTTCCAAAGAAAGCAGGTATCAACGAAATCCTCTCCTTCCTACAAGATGGCTTATCATTGGGTCTCAGGCCAAACATCCTGAGGCCCCAGGCTTCGGCATTATTGGCTATCCTGTCCAGATCCCCAGACAACCCACTGGGATCTCACCCTTTCCTCAAGCGCCCTTTGTGGGGCAACTATATCAGTGCCACCCATGGTTCATCACTACCTGACTTGGGACCTACACGAAGTGTTAACAGCCCTACAAAAGCCCCCGTTTGAACCTCTAAGTCAAATATCTCTTCATCTGCTATCCTTTAAGGTCTTGTTCCTTGTGGCCATTACTTCGGCCCGTAGAATGTCTGAGCTGAATGCCCTCTCTGTGAATATGCATTTCTGTGTGTTCCATAAGGATAGCATAGTCCCCCACACTGTCCCTTTCATCCTAAAGTACTGTCTGTCTTTCATTGTCAGCACGAGCTGGTGCTTCCTTCCTTCTGTCCTCGTCCTAGTTACCTTACAGAGAAAGCATGGCATTCACTTGACGTGAGGAGAGCCCTAAAGGGATATATTTCTAAAACAAAATCCATATGCAAAACAGATAGTTTGTTTGTGTCCTTTCACCCAGCATCATTAGGGAATAAGGTTTCTCTTCCTATGCTAGCTAGGTGGATCAAAGCATGTATCACCCTAGTGTATGCTTCCCTGCGACTGGCCTGCCCGGCCAGGATAATAACCCTCTCCACGACGATGGCAGCACATCAGCAGCATTCTCATGCAACACCTCTCTGGTAGAGATTTGCAGAGCAGCTACATGGGCCACTACTAATACATTCATTAAACATTACAAGGTAAACACCTATGTGTCAACTGAGGTGTCTTTCGGGAGGAGAGTGCTACAGCAAGTTCTCTCATACCAATAGTGTTTTAAGGCCAGCAGTGTTCCCACCCTACATGGGTCAGCTTTGGTATGTCCCACCTGAGATCTTTTCCCTGCACAAGAGAAGAGACATTTGGTCTTACCATGAAACGGTCTTCCCTGTGCATGTCAGAAGATGATCTCAGGTGCCATAATTGCTTCAGAATAGACCTCTAGCAGAGAGTGGATGAGTGCTGTTGTCTTTCATCTTAGTGGTGTGGTTTCTACTATTTCTTTACTCCTTTGGTGGCTTGTCATCAAGAACTGTGGAAAGGAGCTGCACGGAGCAGGAAGTCCTTGCAAAATTCAACAGCACTCTTTCTGCCTTCAGCTGCTAGGTGGAGCTAGCTACCCACCTGAGATCATCTTTTGACATGCACAGAGAAGGCCGTTGCATGGTAAGACTAAATGTCTCTTTTCCTCTGGTAACTTTTCTTCTATTTAAGATACAAGAATGATTCTGTCTTAAATTTTTAATGTCATTGTGTCATATGATCAATGACAACAGTACCAAACAAATTTGCGAAACTATCACAGAGAAAATGTGTGTCAGAACATGTTGTGTGTCAGAATCACTCAGAAATGAAGTTTTCACATCAGCAGACAGCATTGACTACATTCCTTTTTAGCAGCAGCAAAAGGTGCATTGCATGGTATGGCTATTTGCATCATGTAGGATCCAGCCTATGAAGATGAGAGGGAAACTGAATCCCAACTTCTTCACTGAGGAGCAGGAGTGGCTTAAGGGTGTTAATGAATGCAAACCCTGGGCTGTGCATCATCCATCACAGAGTCCACTGCATCAGTGACTGCTCACCAAGTTAGATATGATGCTGATATTCTCAAAGCAGTCCACTCCATGGCTCTGAATTTTCATTCAATAAACATAGTAAAATATGCAGTCAATCACCTGAATCCCAGGCAGGTGCCATTTATTGTTCTTGATCAACCTGTTTTTGCTATCAGCAAACAGATACAATTGTGGAGACCAGAGACCCATGGTGAAGATCATTCTGTTATGATGATTGGTTGACTACATACAAAAATGGCTGGCCTTAGAGCAATTGGCCACGGACTTGATGATAGTGAGTAGGTGGATGTTGAAGTCACGACACAGGTCAAGGCAGAGGCTATCATCAAAGCATCGCACATCACATGCATGAGATATGCTCATCATTACTATCTCTGCTGTGCATTCCCTGAAAAAGAAGGTATATGAGGCCTGCAGAGAAGGTTGTGATGATCCATGTCACCTTACTTTTGAAGAATGGGATAAAGAAAGGTGTAGACGCTATCAGCATCAATTCTGGAGCTTAGTGGCGCAGATGGAGCTCATAGTTCTGCAATTTGTGCCATTCGTCAAGCAAATTTTGAGAAATAGCTAGTGGTGATGAGCAGATTGCTGCTATGGTCCTTTGCCCTAGATCAAACCCACTACGTGCGCTGGTTCTCAATTCATGTTAGGAGCATGGTGAACTTGGAAGAGAAGCATCCTGATATTGCAGCTCAGTTTAACTCAGCCACATTGGTATCAAGGAAAACTGGAACATCACTCTCTAGTATTGCTTTAAATCAAGCTGGGGAACAGCTGCAGCACTGGGGGACTGGAGAAGACATGCCCTGCGAGTGAGTACCTGAACATTTGGGTGCTTGTTTGCTCGCTCTTCTGGGTTGCTGTCACTTGAGACAGCTGAGGTCAAAGGTAAGTGCTGCAGGGACTGAGACCTCTGCCTGACCTTGACTCCAGAGAGAGGCTACAGTCAATCTTGCAGCCTCTTGCATCAGCTCATGGCTGGGTTAGAGGCATAAAAGCCCAGCTGCCCTTGGGTGGCCAGTCTGCCACCGGCAGGGTCACCACCGAAGGGGAAACACAAAAGAGTGTTGCCCCTTGGGGAGTCCCAAGGGCAAGGGCACTATTCTCTTCTATTTTTAAAAAAAACAATCTAGAGGAGATTGGTTAGTGGGGAGGGTGTATGGCACATGTGTAGTTCCTGCACAGGGTGAGAACCTGTGCAGTGAACAGAACGAAAGAAGAAAGTCACCAGATGCCTTCAGAGTGAGAGTCTGCAACTGGCAGAAGGCTGGCCCTCCCTGGGGGTGAGATGGGGGGGTAGATGTGCCCTGTGTGAAAGTTATTGAGTGGGTCTGACGGTTCCCACTTCTCTCAGAGGCTACTGAGATAACTGGTTGATGTAGGTTTTGTTGGTGGGCTCTTGTTGTGTCCATATCAGGTGTTTTAAGAGGAGTCTTAGTAAGGAGGAACATGGATGATGCCACTCCAATTTCAGTGATCATGAGTAGAGGTATAGCCATGAGGCAGTGGGTGAACTACCATAGAAGACAAGGGCAAGGCTATCTACGCCTTGTTCCTCTCTCCCATTCATCTCATGGATGGGTTCCTCGTTGCTCATCTGCTGTGCTCAGTGGTCTATGTGTGCTGTTGTTTAATGCCAGATTGACCACTCTCATCCATGATCTGATCGTGGATGAAGGTGCTGATTTGGTGTGCATTACCGAGACCTGTGTGGGTAAGCTGGGAGGAGTTGATCTGACCCAGCTTTGCCCACCTGGATACTCGATGCAACACCAGCACAGGTTCCAGGGACCGGGGGGGGGAGAGTTGCTGTGATCTACAGAAGTTCCATCTCTGTCACCAGGAAACCACTCTGTTTGGAGCTGGCTGTGAGTGCCTACACCTGATGTCAGGCCAAGGAGACAGTAAAGTAGGGTTGCTGCTAGTGTGCCATCCACCTTGCTGCCCGGCAGCTTATCTGACTGAGTAGGTGGAGGCCATCTCGGCTGTGGTATTGGGGGAGCCCAGAACAATAGTCGTCAGTGATTTCACTGTCCATTCTGAGGGTTCCTCTAGTGTTCCAGCTCAGGACTTCATGGCCTCCATGATGACCATGGGGCAGTCTCAAGTTGTCACTGGTCCGACACAGAGGGCAGGGCATACCCTTGACTTGGTTTTTTCTCCAGATGGAGGAAGGGGTGGTCTGGAGATGGGGGGTGGATATCATTGTCATGGTCAGACCACTTCCTGTTGATGTTTAGACTTATGGCTCCAATCCTCCCCTGCAGGGTTGGTGGACAGATTAAGGTGGTCCGCCCCAAATGGAATCCACTGGATTCCTGAATGCCCTGGGGGAGTTCCCAGTAGATAGAGCAGGTAACCCTGATGAAGCCCTTGCCCCACTGTGGAACAGCAAGGCACATCAGGCTGCTGACACAGTTGCCCCTAAGCACCCTTTCCAGCATTGTGGAGCCTGGTTTGCACCTTGGTACACCAGTGAGTTAAGGGCAATGAAACAGGCTGGACAACAGCTAGAGCACAAGTGGCAAAAGATGTGCTGTGAGGCTGATCAAGCACGAGTAAAACATCATAACCGTGCCTACTGTGTGGCTGTGTGAGCGGCGAAGAAGGCCTACTTCTCTACTACCATCACATAATCAAGTAGCCGTCCAGTGGAGCATTTCTGTATTGTCAGAGGTCTGTTGACATCAACTCCACGAAATGGAGTTTTAGACCCTTTGGAGGCCCACTGTGAATTGTTTGCAAGGCACTTTGACGGTAAAGTTGCTCACATCCGTAGCGATCTTGATGCCCCATCTACATCTACTGTAGTCCTCAGTGAGGCATCCAGTTCAATGTCTGCTGCAACTTCTTGGGATCATTTTCAGTTGATGCGGCCTGATGATGTGGACAAGGTGCTTAGAATGATGCAGCCAGCAATGCGTCCTCTCGATTCTTGCCCTTCTTGGCTTGTTAAAGCTTGCCAAAGGGGTTTGGCTGAGTGGATCCAGGGTATGGTGAATGTGTCATTGTGGGAGGGAGTGGTTCCAACTGCCCTGAAGGAAGAGGTGATTCAACCACTCTTGAAAAAGCCCACCCATTGGTTTGTGACAATTACCACCTGGTCGCAAATAGCCCCTTTCTAGGAAACGTAATCAAGGGGATTGTGGTGCAGTAATTGCAAGTACTCTTGGATGAAACAGATTATCTTGACCCATTCCAGTCTGGGTACAGGCCTGGTTATGGGACTGAATTGGCAAGGATGGAGGAGTGCAACTCTGTTATTCTTACTTGATCTCTGGGCAGCTTTTGATACCATTGACCATGGTATCCTTTTGGTGAGATAGGTATCGGAGGCACTGTTTTACAGTGGTTCCAATGCTATCTCCAAGGTCGTCTTAAGAGAATAGCATTGGGTGATTGTCTTTTGACCCCCTGGCAGTTGTACTGTGCAGTGCCGCAGGGCACCATCGTGTCCCCAGTGCTGTTTAACATCTATATGAAGCCCTTGGGAGTGGTAATCGGGAGATTTGGGGTGAGGTGTCAGCAATACGCTGATGAAACCTAGCTCTATTTCTGTATAACATCTGATTTGGGAGAGGCTGTGCAAGCTCTGGACCACTGGCAGGACTTGGTGGTGGGCTGGATGAGGGCCAATAAACTGAGTCTGAATCCTGGCAAGATACAGGCGCTGTGCGTTGTGGTTCCCGAGTTTGGATAATTGGTCAGTTGCCTGCTTTAGATGGGGTCGTACTCCCTCTGAAAGAGCAGGTCTGCAGTGTGAGGGTGCTGATCCATATTCTTGCTAGAGGCCCAGATCACCTCAATGGCTAGAAGTACCTTTTACTAGCTTCAGCTGGTAAGACGACTG
Organism: Rhineura floridana; assembly: GCF_030035675.1. Lineage (NCBI taxonomy): Eukaryota > Metazoa > Chordata > Lepidosauria > Squamata > Rhineuridae > Rhineura > Rhineura floridana. Next base: position 17,013,915 of record NC_084496.1, read on the forward strand.
TGGCTGTTTCTGGACCGGGATAGCTTGACCACTGTTGTCCATGTACTGCTAACCTCCAAGCTGGATTACTGTAATGCGCTCTATATTGGGCTGCTCTTGGGGTTGGTCCGGAAGCTGGTGGTGGTGCAAAACGTGGCAGCGAGACTGCTCACTGTGGCATGGCATCACCAATATGTCCCCTGTTGCTTAAGGAATTGCACTGGCTACCTATTAGCTACCGGACTACATTCAAGGTGCTGGTTTTGGTGTACAAAGCCCTATACAGCTTGGGACCAGTATACCTGAAAGACTGTCTTACCCCTTATATACCTAGTTGATCACTGTGCACTGCAGTTGAGGGCCTCCTGCAGATACCATCTTATTGGAGGTCCATTCTGCACAACATAGGAAGCGAACCTTTAGTAAAGTGGCACCTATCCTTTGGAATTCCCTCCCCTTAAATATTAGGCAGGCACCATCTCTATTACCTTTTCAGTGCCTACTGAAAACCTTCCTCTTTCAACAAGTAGAAACCTGATCCCAGTATGCATCTGTGTTGGAATTGTTTTTTAATACATTTTTAAAGCTTTTTTTAAAAATATGTTTTTAAAGTTTTTTAAAAAAATGATTTGTTTTAATATATTTTAAAGTCTGTTTTTATTATGTTTTAGAGTGTTTTAGTGCTTTGCTTTGCCACCCTGGGCTCGTACTGGGAGGAAGGGCAGGATATAAATCTAATAAATACTACTGCTAATAATAATAATAATTAACAGGTTAATGGTCTCATAAAATGAGATGGGGGCATAGTTGGTCTCACTGAGAATTCTAAATCCTTTGAAAAATGGATCCTGCCCATTCCACAACTGTGTGTCATGGTTCAGACGTTTGTATCAGCTGATCCACATCCTGTGGCATTCAAGCATCAACAGGACAACAAATCAGCCCAGGGTCTAATAAAAAAGACATAAAATAGTTTGAGTCTTTTCTGGAGAGGCAAGAAAATTAGTTTTTGGGGAAAGCATCAATCTGTACAACATACACACAAAGCAGGTGGCAGATGCTGATGTTGTGAAAGTGGTCCAGGAAATTGAGGTAGATGGAAAGCAGCGATATGACAAGTTTGTGAAAAAGAGGCAATGAGAGTGTTCTAAGGGTGTAATAGAAACTATCAGTTTGAACAAGTTCTACGAAGAATAAAGCAGATGCAATCGGCATTATTTTGCACTGGTGGTCAGGTAACAATTGAACTTGCCCACCATTCTCCTCTTGGCAGAGCAAAATATCCCAATTTTACATTAGTATTCACATGTTTTGAGAAATCAGCCCAGAGAGGTAGGGATCCCGTAAATTCTCATTAGTGGCTGAGCATGTGGGCATGCCACTATTTTTCTCACAACTGGCATTTAAAATGTTAAATTTTGAGACCAGAATCATTCTTGTATCTCAAACAGAAGCAAAGTTACAGGGGAAAAGCAAAAGTCTGAGTTCTCAGTATCGTAAAATATTAACAAGGGGTACTGCCCCGGGGGTGGTGGTGGTGCCATTTCTAACATTATTCAGGGAGGTCTAAAGATGAACCATACCAAACAGCTTGCTTTTATTACCAAGTGCAAGGTTCCTTCTCTTAACCCCTGTACTAATAAGGCTATCAGTCGCTACTAACCCTGATGAGTATGTTCTCACTCAACTGTCAGAGGCAGTATGCTTCTGAATACCAGTGGCTGGAAACGTCAGGAGGAGAGAATACTGTTGTGCTCAAGTCCCAATTGTGGCATTCCCATTGAGGTACCTGGTTGGCCAGTGTGAAAACAAAGATGCTGGACTTGTTGAGTCACTAGGCCTGATGCACCAGGCTTTTCTTAGTTTCTTATAGAGAATACAATAGAACACAAGTACAATACTGGGTTGCAGGACCCATTTGTTTCATCCTTTTCATGAACTGAACTGGTGGAGTGCTGTACATATTTCAGCAAACATTGATGTGTTGACAATCATGGTGCACCTATGAATGTCAAATTAAAGTGGGTAGCCACCTGCTAGTCATTTTCATTATTCATGAGTGTAATTCCAGAATATTTGACATTAACTAGATGCATGTTAGATCATCCTTGTTCTCCTGCGATTGTTGAAAACCTCCACCTTTCATATATTCACTGTAATGTATGCATCTGTGTTGAGCAGTGAATGATAAATCAAGTTAATAAGGCGAAAGCTCAAAACTAACAAGAACCTAAATGCTTTCTGTGTGAATACTAAACAATTACTTAAACACCAAACAAGTGCACCAAATTGAAAGCAATTACTTTTATGTAGCAAGCTACCCCCACCCCCTCCCAGTAATTAGTGCTCATAACCACAGAAGTGGGGGTAGGGAATAGCCAGACATGCAAAATAATTCAATTTTTGAGCCTTTCTTTCCAGCTGATGATAGATCAATTTTTTTTAAATGAAGTATAGTTGCATCTCAGGTCAAAGAGAGATCTAGTCTAGACATCCTAGCAATGTTGTTTGTTTATTTAATCATTCTGTCCTTCCTCCAGGGCAGCGTATAATCTAATAACACCTTTTAAAACAAGTAATAAAATTGTCCTAAATATCCCTTAAGGCAACAATAATACAAGAGGTTTGTATAGTAGAATTTTTCATGTGAATTCTGACAATCACATAATGGTCTTTTTCAGATACAGCACTAATCTATGATTTAGCACAGGGGTGAGGAACCTTTTCTGGCTGATGGGCCAGATTCTTATATCCCTACCCCTTGGTGGGCCAAACTTGACAAGTGGGTGGGGATGGCTACGTTTCTGTCACCTGATGTCATAGTGATGTCAGGTGATGCTTCCCTTTGAAGCCCCAGTTGCTGGGATTTCAAAGCACAACACTGGGCTATTTGAAAGCTCTTTGGAAGCTGCTTCGTGCCTTGTTCAAGGGGGAAATCGATTGTGCAATGAGGGGGAAGTGGCTTCCATTAAATGGAAACTGCATTTTCCTCCCCATGAAGTGGCTTCCAAAGGGCTTTGCAAGCCACCCTGTGCAGCTCCTTTAAACCTCTGAAATCAGAGGTTTAAGCAGCAGCCTGGGGTGGGAGAAGCAGTTTCCATTTAATGGAAGCCACTTTCCCCTCCTTGAGCAATCAGTGTGCCTTGCTCCAGCAAAGAAACAATTGGGAGCCCACTTTAAACTTGTGATGTGTGGTGTAGGGCAGGTGGATTTGTGTGGTTTTCCGCAAATGGCCTTGCAGACCAAATGGGAAGGCCTGGTACACCAAGTTTGGTCTGCAGGCTGAAGGTTCCCCGCCCCTGGTTTGGCATTATATGAAGGAGCCTTGGGATTCTGTATTCCTCCTCCTGACACAGTTGAAAGGAGGATTTCAAAAGCATTCTCCCAATATGAATCTATCCGTACCCTTAGATCATCTTCTGAGGCCCTTCTCCAGGTACCCCTCTGAGGGAGGGTCAGAGGGTGGTGACAGAGCAGAGGGCCTTTCCATTGTGGCTCCCCATCTGTGGAATACACTCCCCAGTGAGATCTGCCTGGCGCCTTCACTAAAATACTTTCAGCAACGGGTATTACCTTTTCCCCCAGGCATTTGATCAACTGAGATGTTGTCTGTTATTGATATGATGCCAGAGCTTCCTGTGGCTGCATGTGGGTGTTGTTGTTGTATTGTATTATTTATAGCATGACTAGGGGCTCTGCCCCTGCTCATGTTGCACACCAGCCCCACCTACAACCCCCCCAATCTCTCACTGATCCCTGTACCCATAGACCGCACCAGTGCCCCCCGACAAACTGATTAAACCAGGGGTGGGGAAACTTTTTTCCTCCCACACTATGGGCCAAATTTAACAGGTGGGTGGGGTAATTCCAATGTCAGTCACATGACATAACTGTGATGTCACATGATTGACACCTGTCAATGTTCACCCACAAGGTAGGAGCAAAAAACGTCTCCACTACAGTTCTAATGAGTTAGTATGTGGGATTTAAACTTGGCTAACCCCCCCCCCCCGCTTTCCCCCCTGCCCCTTAGAGCTAGCTAAGCCCCCCCCACTTCCCCTTAGAGCTAGCTAAGCCCTCCCCACTTCCCTTTAGAGCTGGCTAAGGGCCCCCATCCACCTCCCACCTCTCTTTTGGAGCTAGCTAAGGTCACCCCTACTCTTTCCCCCTCTCCTTTAGAGCTGACTAAGGCCACCCCTCCACTCCCCCCCGCCTGTTAGAGCTAGCTAAGGGCTCTTTTCTTTTCCCCTTCCCCTGTACACCTGGCTAAGGCCCCCCTCTTTCCCCCCTCTCCTTTAGAGCTGGCTAAACCCCCCACTTCCCTTTAGAGCTGGCTAAGCCCACTTCCCTTTAGAGCTGGCTAAGCCCTTCCCACTTCCCTTTAGAGCTGGCTAAGCCCACCCCTCCCCTTTCTCTGTGCCCGTTAGAGCTGGCTAAGGGCTCCCTTTCCCCCTTTCCTTTTACACCTGGCTAAGGGCCCCCCTCTTCTTTCCCCCTTTCCTTTTACACCTGGCTAAGGGCCCCCCTCTTCTTTCCCCCTTTCCTTTTACACCTGGCTAAGGGTCCCCCTCTTCTTTCCCCCCTTCCTTTTACACCTGGCTAAGGGTCCCCCTCTTCTTTCCCCCCTTCCTTTTACACCTGGCTAAGGGTCCCCTCCCCTTTACACCTGGCTAAGGGCTCCCCTCTTCTCCCCCCCTCTCCTTTAGAGCTGGCTAAGACCATCCCTCTGCTTTCTCCCCTCTTTTCCCTGGAGATTCATATTGTGCCCTCACTGTTTTCGTTCATGAGGGCACTTTAAACTTTGCTTTTTAATCCTGTTTTTGAGCCCTCAGATATATTTTGGGTGCAGTGTTACCTGCTATTGTTTTATTTAACTGTTATACTCTACTTTTTCCCCATGAATTTGTCTAATAGTCTTTTAAAACAATCCAAGTTGGTGGTTATTACAACATCTCTCTCCCCCCTCCACAACTTTTAAAGATATAGGAGACCTCTTAGAGGCCAGGCCTGGCAACCAAGAGGTCTTCTGTATCTTTAAAAGTGGTGCAGGGGGAAGGGAGAATTCCACCTTGTGGTTTTTCCCATTACAGAGTTGCAAGAACACCTACACTTGGCTGACTTTCTCTTCTCCTAAAGATACAGGATCAGTCTCAGGCCAAGAACCTGGCAACCCTAAGTGAGAGTGACTTCCATAGTTTAACTGTGCACTGTGTGAAGTGTTTTTTGTTTGTCCTGAATCTTCCCTAAACTAAAATATAAAAGGATGGAAATTAGGAAGTAGGTCCACATGATGTGTGTAATATCTAGACTGGCACAGAGTGTCCAAGGAAGATGCAGAGCCAGATTAGTTTTTTAGCCAGGATCTGCAAACCTTGGGTAAGATGGGAAATATTGCCAATATCACACTGATTAAAGCCAACAAAGGAAGGAAAGTGAGAATTTGGGTGAGAGGGAACGAGAGGGAGCCTGTTGCCTACTCCCAGAAACCTTGGCCATGAGAGCATGGTTAAACTATGGAATTTGCTCCCAGAGCAGACAGTGATGGCCACCAACTTGGATAGCTTTAAAAGAGGTTTAGACAAATATGCGGAGGATAAGGCTATCAGTGGCTCCTCACCCTGGTGGACATGTTCTACCTCAGCAATCAGAGGTGCTTCTGAATACCAGTTTCTGGAAATCATAGAAGGTGAGAGTGCTCTTGTGGTCATGTCCTTCTTGTGGGCTTCTCATAGGCCTCTGGTTGGCCACTGAGAACAGGAAGCTGGCCCAAATGAGCTGCTGGCCTGATCCAGCAGGCTGCTGTTATGTTGTTAGAAGAGCTTTGCGTAAGGGCACTACAGGTGTTAATAAAATGCATAACTTCTTATGTATGCCATTCTTAAAAGCAAATCATTCACAACCATTGTTAAAACATGTTTAGCTCCTATTGGCTGTATGTGAAAGAAACACTACAATTGGGACCAGCTGCCAAGGTGCCATGCTCCCATCCATCACGAATGTTATCAACCTGGCAGACAGTCACGACCGAGCAGCATTTGCCATGGTCACCCACGTCAAGCAAGAGCCTCGTGAAAGAGAGAACAGTGAATCTAAGGAAGAGGTATCTTGTTTTTTGTATTGCAGTATGCTATTTTGCTTGCGTTCTAAAATTTGCCCTGACATATGAATCTGCCTTATTCTGAGTCTATATTTTTGCTCAGTATTATCTGCTCTGACTGGCGGCCACTCTCTGAGGCAGGAAGCTTTCTGAGCCCTGATGATAGAATCATTTTAGTTGAAGATTGAACCTGGGACCTTATGCGTGCAAATCAGATCTTTTACCCTCTAGGCGAATGCTTCTCCCCTGAAGACATGGTCCTTCCTTTTGCTCATAGCCCCATCAACCCTGTAATATTGCCCCTTCCTGCCTACTCTGACTGCTCTCCAAGGTCTCTGGCAGTTACTTTTTCCAAGCCACAATACTTGAGATCCCTTTAACTGGAAATGCCGATGACTGAACTTGGGATCTACTGCTTGCAAAGCTATGGGCTTTCCCAAAATAAAATGTCAAAATATTTCAGTCTTTTTCCTAGCAGAATGTGAGCCAGCCTACAATGGGTAATGTGTTTGTCCGCTACCCAGGCAAGAAACCATGTCACTAATTTTTGTTCCTCCTCTCCTCCTTCCTCTTCAGTTTTAGTTTCCTGCTTCACCCTGCTCAGATGCTGCTCTTGATCCTTCATTTCTTACAGCTTGTGCTCAGCCCTATTTTTTCTTGTTTGTGAGGCTTTTTCATCTGTTCTCTTCCTTGTGAATTCCCCTGTCATATATCCATACCCCCACCCCCAAAGTCATTTTGTTCCCTGTTTTCCCTTCTTTCAAACTTACCAATATTTTCTCTGTCTCTTTTCATGGCTCCAATGAGCAAGACCATTCCTTCTACCTCTGCAGCAACTTGCCTGCAAATGGAGAAGGAACAAACAGCATCATTAGTGAAGTGCAAGTCTTCCACAGTGAACCAAAAAAGCACTCGAGAAGCAGTAGTTGTAGAGAAAGTAGTCACACTCAGGGAGGAGGCGTCCAGTGTGCTGAATATAACTGCTGAAAGCAATATTTCAAGGCAAATGCTGCAGGAGACTGAGAATTTACTTGGAGAAGCAAACCCATTGTGGGTCACATTCCGAAGTATACAGAGGTGCACTATTTTACACTCTCAGATTTGGAGTGGAGTGTACCAAGTGACCACCAGATGTCATCCCAGTACAACCTTGGTGAGCATGATAGAGCCCTTTTGCAGGATCCATTGAAGTCAGTTGCTAGCTCAGTTTCCTGCCCAAAGTTAGCAATGCCTAAGGAACCAGTTGTTAACCCATTAATGGCTAGACAACAAGCACAGCCTGCACCAGCACCTCTTATTACTTACTTACTTACTTATTTATTTATTTATTTATTTATTTATTTATACTTGTATACTGCCCCATAGCCAAAGCTCTCTGGGCGGTTTACAGTAACTAAAAACATTAAAACAAATAAAATTTAAAACAGATCTTATAAAAACAATTTAAAACACAATTAAAAAAATTAACCAGTATAAAACACATGTTAAAATGCCTGGGAGAAGAGGAAAGTCTTGACCTGACACCGAACAGATAACAGAGTTGGCGCCAGGCGCACCTTGTCAAACAGATCATTCCATAACGGAGCTCTTACAAATATCCAGGAACTGATTGAGACAGTCGAATCAGCTCTGAAAGAAATGAGAGTGAAATCAGCTCTGAAATTATGAGAGAAATAGCCCAAGTAGAAAGGCTAAATCCAGGATGAAGCACATGTGTTCTTCTTTCTCATCTGATTCCTCCCAGTCTGATGCTGTCCCTTCTCATCAGAAAAGGAAGACTAAAAGAGCAAGTAAGAATAAAGTAAGAAAAACCCTCCAACTCCACATTCTTCTGAATTATCCAGTTATGATTTCCCATATCCTAGAGGTTTAATTTAAAGGGACTGAACACACTAAGGGTTTACCTGTGCAACCAGTAGATCCCACTGCATAGCCCATGTACCATCCTTGCCCATAGCACCTATTCCCAAGACCAGCCAGGATGCAAGGGTAGAATCTAAGAAGGGCAATGGAGCTCTATGTCTGAACTTGAGGAGATGAATGTTAACAGATTGCTGTAGGATGCCGATTACGATCCATTAATTATTAAAGCTGCCTCAGTTTTGGGACTTAAACCCTCCTCAGCTAATCTAATTGAGCCACCTCAGGGGTGGAGGGAGTGTTTATGCCTACTATTAAGGTGGCTCAAAAGACAGTGTCTTTACCAGCAGTTTATAAGGAACTTTAACAGAGTAGGCAGCCCCCACACACACTCTTACCAGTAAGAGATCCTCTAGCTATGCAGTCACACACTACAAGTTAGATGATACTTATACAAATATGAATATTCTTCTCATGGATAATTCAGTTATTAATATGGTTTCTAGAGATCTGCCAAAATAAGATAATGCCGCACTTAAGACACTAGAGGAAAAGAAGGCAAAGGCTGCACTTAAGAGGAATTTTGAAGCAGCCAGCATGGCGTATAGAGCCAATGTTACCTTATGTGGATGAAAGAAATTGTGCAAGATCTAGAACTAGATGCTCATAAACTGTTCAAATTGCTAACCAAAATTACCAGAGGTTTAAAACTGAATGTGGATGTTTCCTTGGGCACACTTACATCCATTTCCAAAAACATGATAGCCACAGAGCTCTCTGGTTGTCTCACTTGACAGTAGATCTAGCTTCCAGAGCCAATTTAACCTCAGCACTCTTCAAGAAAGCCATTGGGGGGGGGCAACCATTGAAAGAGATTCTGGTTGAGAATAAGGATAAAAAGAAGGCTATACCTTGAAGTTTCAAAAAAGATAAGAGAGTATTAAAAAAAATCTTATACTTTTCATCACCAGCGTGGCAGGCTTTCATTTCAGAGACTTCAAGTCCTCCAGACCAGTGTAGAACAAAGTTTACTAGACCAGCAGGTTTCAACATCCAGTGTTCGGGGCCAGCTCAGCCTAGACAGAACAGAGGACAGTTCTGACACCAGGCATCACCAGATAGGGGTCCAGCTCCAGCTGTTTATCAGTACTTGAAGAGAGACAACATGAGACTAGTGGGTTTTAAATACACTGTCAGAAGGTCCTTGGTTCAGAAGGCTAGAGCCCCCATGACTGCTGCTATTGGTTATGAATCTCAGTAATCCAGGCCTCCTAGATATAATACAGCTCATTCAACTAGAGCAGCAGCCTCTGCAGTTGTACTGGCTAAAATTGCCATCATTACAGACATTTGCAGAGCAGCAATATGGACATCTGCATCCACTTTTATGTCACTACAAGATGGACCTGTAAACTTCTGCAAAAGCAGCCTCTGGGAGTCTAGTGCTACAGCGTGTATCAAGCGGCTATTTGTATTAAGCAGCTATTCAGTATAACAACCTAAGCATGCTCTGGCATATCCCACTGTAGGCTGGCTTGCATTCTGCTAGGAAAATGGAACATTGGGAACTTACCATGAATGGGCTTTTTCTAGCAGAAGCTGCAAGCTAGCCAAAGGCCACACCCTGCATTCTCACCACAATCTACTTCGTTCCATTATAGTTCTTAGAGGTATGGTGCAGGTTAGATAGGGTGTTTCTTTGTTTCTATTCTCTAGTTGCCCTTGTTTCTTGTGTTTTACACGATTCCATACAATTGTTGTTTCTGCAAGAGGAGCTAACTGCTAGGCTCACACATGGAAGTAAACTGAAGAGAGAGAGAGGAAGAGTGGAGGAAGGGACAAAAATTGGTCTCATGGTTTTCTGGCTGGGCGACTGGGAGCACATTAATCCACAGTAGACTGGCTCACAGTTTCTGCTAGAAAAAGTCTATTCCTGGTAAGTTCCCAATGTTCCATTCTCTTGTGCCGTGCAAGCTTTTTCCAAAGACTTGGATAAATGATACTGTTTTTCAGTATTTTAGCTATTCCAGTTTGTAGCCCTCCCTGAGCTAAAGTTTGAGGTTAATAATAATTTGAGAACATTGGCTGGGAACCCAAAAACTATGTTTGGCAAAAATGTCTTGCATGCAGCCAGTGCAGCCGAAGCTCTGCTCACCCAACGGAAGGAGGAAGTTGAATCTCCGGTAAAAGGGGTCGAGGTCCACTCAGCCTTCCATCTATCCGTGGTCGGTAAAATGAGTACCCTGCATATGCTGGGGGGTAAAGAAAGGCCGGGGAAGGAACTGGCAATCCCACCCCATATATACGGTCTACCTAGTAAACGTCGCAAGGCGTCACCCTCAGAGTCGGAAATGACTCGCACTACAAGTGCAGGGACACCTTTACCTTTTTTTAAATCCTGCCACCCCAGCCTTTGATGAGCAAAAGACACAAACTGGCTGAGTTTTGCATGCGTTTTGCAGCTCATCCATGCAACTCTAAACCAGGGGTGGGTAACCTGTGGCTGTCCAGAAGGAGTTGGATTCTAACACCCATCAGCCCCAGCCAACAGAGCCAATGGGCAGGGATGATGGGGAGTTGTCCAATAGCATCTGGAGGGCCACAGGTTAGCTACCGAAACCATGCTCTAAACCATGATTTAAAGTTTCATGCAAACACAGTTGACTATCTTGAAATTTTCCTCTGCTTCAAGTGGGATTTGCCACACAGCACTGCTGGCTACTGCTCAACCAACACAAATCTATAGTCATGCATTCTTTTGCATGTGTGGAGATCTGTACATTTTGTGTTCTGTAGTGTCCCTTCATAATTACAAGCCTCTTTTTTTCCCCAGGATGTGGAAATAGACATTGAGCTGGCTCCAGGTGATCAGAGTAGCACACCAAAAACCAAAGAGCTTTCTGAAAAGGACATTGGCAACCAGTTGCACATGTTGACGAACCGTCATGATAAATTTCTTGACTCTCTTCGAGAAGTAAAGGTGAGTCTGCTGAGACTTTCCCGACCTTTTATATGAGTGTTCAAACACCTTTTTAAAATGTACATGCTATTAATATCCCTGTCCTTGTAGAGGTAACTGTACTGAAGCCCATTGGTGAAGGCAGGACTGTAGAAACGTAGAGTTGGAAGGGGCCTATAAGGCCATTGAGTCCAACTCCCTACTCAATGCAGGAATCCAAATTAAAGCAAATCCGACAGGTGCCTGCCCAGCTGCCTCTTGAATGCCACCATCCTTGTTGCCCTCCTCAGAACCTGTTCCAGTTTGGACGCAGTACTCAAGATGAGGCCTAACCATTTCTGAATAGAGGGGAACTAAAACTTAATAGAAAGGAACTAAAACTTGTGTAGACTTATGTAGAGTTAATGTGAGTAGTTATGGGAATTTAACCAAAGAGGCATTATTTTCTTTCGCGCATAGCATGGACTGCGAAAAAGACCAAAAATTGGGTGTTAGAACAAATTAAACCAGAACTGTCACTAGAAGCTAAAATGATAAAACTGAGGTTATCATACTTTAGACACATCATGAGAAGACATGATTCACTAGAAAAGACAATAATGCTGGGTGAAACAGAAGGGAGTCCAAACAAGAGATGGATTGATTCCATAAAGGAAGCCACAGACCTGAACTGACCAAGACCTGAACAGGGTGGTTCATGACAGATGCTGTTGGAGGTCACTGATTCATAGGGTCTCCATAAGTCGTAATGAAGGCACATAACAACAACAATTATGAAAAGGCAATTTTATAGTTGCATTTTATATGAAATTCCTGGTACTGAGCATTCGTTTCTTTTGCTAAACTTTTTCAATGGGGTTTCTAGCTCCCTACTTTTTCCATTTTAATTTGTTGGTTGGTTTTAAAAATGGAGAGCCAGTGTGGTGTAGTGGTTAAGGTGTTGGACTATGACCTGGGAGAGCAGGGTTCGAATCCCCACACAGCCATGAAGCTCAGTGGGTGACCTTGGGCTAGTCACTGCCTCTCAGCCTCATGAAAACCCTATTCATAGGGTCGCCATAAGTCGAAATCGACTTGAAGGCAGTACACAATTTAAAAATGGTAAGGAACGTAGTTTGATTTCTATGGTTGCAGCCGTACATTTACCTGGGAATGATGCTATTCAAGGCAGTGGGACTGTCCATCTGAGGCTGATGTACCAGCTACACCTGTTTCTGGGTACTGCAGATCTGATGACAGTAACAAATGTCATAGCTACATATTTGCAGTAGTCCAGTGTGTTTTCCATGCAAATACCTTTGAAAAGGTGCTTTTTTTGTGTAGGTTTACTTTTTTTATAGTAGCCAGTCATTTTAATGATTATTGTGTATTGTTTGTAAATGTTTTATGTTGTTATACACTGCCCTCATGGTTTGTGAGAGAGCAATATATAAATACTCAAATCAGTCCAGAAACTTCAACTGGTACGGAATGAAGCATCTGGGTTTACTTAACAGGATCCACCTGTTGGGAGCATGTAGCTCTCCTGTTAAAGCAGCTGCGCAGGCTTCTGTGTGTGTGTGTGTTTCCTGAGCCCAATTCAAAGTGCTGGTGGTAATCTTTAAATTCACTGACAGTTTGGGACCAGATTATCTGAAGGGACTCTCTTCTCTCACCTGGACCTGCCTGTCTTGCTACTGTTATTTGTGGAGGTCCATAGCAGTTTATTTTGTTGGGACTCGAAAGAAGGCCTTCCAGGAAGCTAGTTAGATCTAGGCTCTGGAACTCCCTCTTGAGGAAGCTTTGTTTCATTCCTTCTCTAATAGCCTCCTGAGATGGAATCCTTTGTTTTTTAGAATGGCATTTGGATAAATGTGCTTGTACTGTTTGCTTGTTTGTTTTTTTTTAATCTGCTTTAATGGAATCTGTTTTTATTGAATATGGTTTTTTTTATTTTGCTGTTTTTAATTTTATTAGTATGTTTAATTGAATGTTAGTTCTGTTTTAACTATATGTTGCTAGCTGCTTTAGGCTATTTTTAGGAAAGGCAGGATATAATTTTTAAAAATTAATTAATAAGCATATATAGGATTACACAGCAATGTTTCTCATAGTATTACTGCAGCTATTCCCCAGTTGTGCTGCTGCATATGATAAGGCTGCATAAGCTGTGGGTTGCTGGTCTTTATGTGTTTCATGGCTCTTTGGGGGGGGGTAGGAAAACTCCGTCATCATCAATATGTCTAACTAGTTTGATTTTATTTCAAGACTGGAGCACTTCTAAGTGCCTTTGTACAGCTGTGCCATATTTCCACGCCCTTAGCTGAAAAGACGTGGATCCAGCTATTCTCCAGATTGTGGAAAATCCTATCTGATCGACAGCAACACGTGAGTGTCATTCTTTTTTTTAAACAAAGCACAAGCACATTTTGAGCAGAGATGGTAAACTTCTGAAACATATTTAAATTCTTTTCGTTGTTGCTGTTGCCTCTCATGCTATATGTTACAACTGTTGAAAGAAGACATATAAAACATCAGGGAAATGAATACCGCTGGGGAAAGGGAGAAGTTCAGACTTGCTTGGGAATAAATATATAAGAGAAATCAATTAATAGTTGATCAATTGTATTTTAATCAACTGTTAAATCTGCTTAAATTTTCATATAAACCACTAGCTTCTGAAGACAAAAGTGCTCTCTCTGGTTTTTAAACTATTCATGCAAATCAAATCAAATATATTTATTACGGTCATAGGCCAAAACACATACAGATTAATACACAGCAGTAACAATAGCAAAATACAATAAACATCTAAAACTCTAAAATTCTAAAAAAAAAGCAGTTGATCGATTAAAAATTTCAGTTAAAAATTAAGCTACAAATGTCTCTACCTCGTGGTTATCAGAAATCTTCTACACAGAATAGCAGCAGAACAAAAGCTGGCAACCTTAGCTGTTACCGATGGGGAATGCTCAGATAGAAGATAATCTACATAAAAAGTTTCAGACCTACCAGGGAGATCTTGCAGAATGGGAGAAATCAGGTGAAGTCTAAGATCTCGGTAAAAAGGACAGAAGAGTAGTACATGTCCAATCGTTTCTACTTCTTCATTACCACACGGGCATAATCTATTTTTATAAGGTATTTTTTTATAACGCCCTTCCAGTAGAGCCGATGGGAGAATATTAAACCTAGCCCATGTAAAGGCTCTTCTAAATCTGAGTAAGGTTAAAGTGTTCAGATAAGGAGCCATTACAAATGGCCTTTGATTATATCTGCGCTTGGTGATCAGCAGCAGATGACCCTGGAGATCTACATCTCGTATCTGTTGTGCTATGACTTCTTTAGCTTTTATATAACCCAAACTAATAATCATTGGCAGGGAAAATCCTAAACTTAATATTTTAGCATTGATCATCTTCTTCCACTTAGATTGGAAGGCATCCGAGAGTGTGAGTGGTGTCAGACCCACGGGGGTGAATATCATCTTCAGCCAGGAATTAATTCTATATGACCAAACACGTGATTCAATAGTAGGGAGCCCTACCTCTAACCGGAGAATATTACTGGGGATACATCGAGGGGCAGCCAGCACAGCTCTAAGAAAGCTATTTTGTACTGCTTCAAGGGGAGAATAATTCTCATTGGTACTGGCTTGAGCCCCATACAATAGCTGAGGTATGATCTTCATAACAAATACCTTAATTGCTGCAGGAAGGTATTGACCGCCCCTATTATAATAAAAGGAGAGAAGAGCTCTCATGGTTCTTTGGGCGTTGGATATAGCAGCTTTTAAATGTGGGCCCCAGGATCCCTTAGAATGAAATATCACTCCCAGGTATTTAAAAACGTCTACTTGGTCAATTGGGTGCTTCTGAATCCACCATAGATGTTTAGGCTTTTTGTTGGAAAATACCAAGACTTTTGTTTTGTCATAGTTAATTGACGGAGACTCAGCATTGCAATAATTTGCAAGTGCTGCCAGAAGACGTCTCATGCCAACACTTGACCGTGATAGCAGGGCTATATCGTCCGCATACATAAGAATGGGTACAAACTTCTCATTCAGACTTGGTGAATGTGAATGCACCCTGTGCAGACTGCCTACTAGCGAGTTGATATATAGATTGAAAAGAAGGGGGGCTAGTATGCATCCCTGTTTTACCCCCTTATAAGTAAATATAGGTCTTGTTAGATGATCTGCCTTATTACACCTGACACGTAGACAGGTATTAGCATATAGGCCACGTATTAAACATAGTAATCTCTTATCAATATTAGTGGCCTCTAATTTCTCCCATAGCCGTTCCCTAGATATAGAGTCAAAGGCCGTCCTAAAGTCTATAAAGGATACATATAAGGAGCCTCCTGAATAGGCAGTATACTTATTGGCTAGATGCTGTAGAACAAAAATATGGTCTGACGTAGAATGCCCCGCTCTAAAGCCAGCTTGTTCCTCTGCTATATTATTGTCCTGATCGACCCATTCTTTTAGTTTGTCATAGAGATGGATGGCATAAAGCTTACTAATAATGGTAAGTAGACTGATCGGCCTATAATTAGATGGATTATCTCTAGGGCCTTTTTTATGTATGGGAACTATTATTGCAAGGCCCCAATCCGGTGGAATTAAAGTTGACTGATCTATCATAGTAAATAGCACTGCTAATATCGGGGCCCACCAATCAGGATTTGCTTTGAAAACTTCTGCCAGTATATTATCTGCACCTGGGGCTTTATTAGATTTTAATTTAGCTATAAGAGAAATAATTTCCTTTGCGGAAACTGGTGACCAGGCCGGTAGGTCAGACCTAGTCAGTTTGGGCGCGAGGGCAGAGTTCTGATTTCGCATATAGAGTTTAGCAAAATAGTTCTCCCAGGTAATAGCTGGAATGTGGCAATCTACATTGGAGTAATCAGTTGGCCATCCCTGGACAACCAGTTTCCAAAACAGAGATGAATCCTTTGATTTCGATGCATTGATCAAATGTTGCCAGTTATCCCTCAGGGCAAGTTTCTTTTTCCGGGCTATAAGATGTTTAAAACATTTCTTTAATTCTAGATATTCTAAAAGTGAGGCATACGAATTATTGGTTTTATAGTTCTTATAAGCTGTTATTAAATATTTTTTCTTCTCTACACAATCAGAATCGAACCAAGGCTTTGATTTCGAAACCAAATTCAATAATTTGTGGCTGTGAGTAGGGAGCAGTGTATTTTGTAAAACAACAAAAAGTTGCTGAAAGGCCTGGAACGCAGCTGTGACTGAAGTTGCATTAAGCAAGAGTTCTCGAAGAGATTTGCACTGGCTGGCATTTAGTGTGTCTCTTAATTTTTTCTCTGTTTTGGGGAGCCATTTAATACGTGATGGGCGTATTTCCAAATCCGCATCTATAGTTGGCTCTAGATCCGCGTAGATTTGTTGGTTACCACATTTCAGAAAGAGAGTTATAGGGAAATGATCACTTTCCGGTCGGCTCTCAACCGAACACAGTGATACCGCCCGGAACAGGCCCTGGGATATAATAAAAAAGTCAATTGTCGAGCCTCCCCTGCTTGCATGATAGGTAAATGCTCCAGTATAATCTCCATTCACCCGACCATTCACCAGTATTAAGTTCATTTTAGTTAAAAGTTGCATAAGACAGAAACCCGCATAATTGATACCCTTGTCTCTCGAGCATCTATTTGGAATGGATGCAAGAGTATTCCCCAAAGGAGGTACCATATGGAATCTAGAATAGAGGGTTATATCATCCGGGCCAACTCTAGCATTAAAGTCCCCCGCTATAATTACCAATGCTTCAGGATGTTGTACTGACAGACTAAGTAAGTATTTACCAAGCTTTTCAATATTGGCTTTGGCTGATTTTTTTGTTTGAGCCGGAGGGAGATACACATTGACAAGAAGAAGAGTTGACCATGAAAATTTAATAATTAAGGAAGTTGCAAGCTCCTTAAGGGGATTCAATTTGATTATGGACGCATAAATTTTAGTAGATATAAGCGTACATAGGCCACCCTTGCATCTACCTCCTTTATTACTAGGTACAGCCTCTAAGCAGTGGGCAAAGAAACCATTTAAGCCTAAATCTCCTCTAAGCCACGTCTCTTGGAGGAAAATAATATCAAAGGTTTTAAGAAAATTTACAAATGATGGATCAGATATTTTGTTTCTCCACCCAGCAATATTCCAAGATAAAATCTGGACACGCGAGCACATTTGCTTAAGATCGTGTCAGGGAAGAATGGTTTGATGCAATGATACAGCATCCTGACATGAGGCTGTAGAAAGTGGCAGGTCGGAGTCTTGCCAGCATTCAATTTTATCTAGTAGTGGATCATTTCTACTAACGTTGGAAGTTATTGGGATCAGCTGTCTAGTTGGGTGACTCATAGACTTGGGAGGTTTTGGCGGGGAGCCCTCTTCATGAGGAGCAAGCCATCTCATAGCTGTCCACATAGCAGTAGTAATTTTGGAAGCATCACTAATGACAACATTTGAGGGCAGCTTCATTGATGGAGAACTTCGTATCAAGGACGGAACCAGTAGGTTAATTTCTGCTTCAGTTCGAATTGGGCCAACGTTATTTTTGACAGCAGGCTGTTCTAAGAGTGGATTCCCCGAAGGGATGGGCCCATCCACATAATTTGCCGTAGGAGATTTATAGTCATAAGATTGGGCGTTTGCTTCGTCTCCAATCCTACCAGTCGTCGACATTCTTTCTAAAGTAGCTATTAGCTTTTATATATTCTTGCAAAGATGTCTGCTTGTATTTCCATAGGTAGAGTAGAAAATCTGTTAAGGAGTTTCTGTTCCTCTTCAACAAACTGGTCCTGATCCTCCTTTGTTTCCGATGCCACAGTGGGCAGCTCAGTAGATTCCACCATTTCCAGGTTCGGTCGAGCCGAAGCGCTTGGTAACCGAAATTGGGCTGACGTTAGTTCCGAGTTCAGATCAATAAGGTTATTATCCAAGTTATACCCAGAATTTAGAGAGTGCTTGGGTATTCCAGCTTTGAGAGGCGGGGCTATCCGAAATGGCGGCGCTATATTCTCAAAAACTCTTACTATAGTAAGACCCTGCAACAGAAATAGGTCTTTATATTTAAACAAATGCGTTGCTTTACCTGGGTCTATAAACGATACAATGGCACGTGCATTAATGTAGTTATAGAATAGGTAGTCTATATGAGATATATCATCCACAACAACCCTATTTGGAATGATATTCTCCAAAAGATTTTGAAGATGCGTCCTGCGCTCCTCTTGTGTAGTGCATCCAGCTGGTTTTGGATAATTAAGTATAGCTAGTTTAGAACGATTCAGAACAAGAGACCATTCCATATTTCTTATCCGTCTGGCAGGAGGTTTAGAGTCTTGAATCCTTATTGACCACGGATCTTGTAGGTCCAATTGCTGGTTTTGTAGTATATTCTTGGGATATAGACGCAAGGGAGAGATTTCCAGAAGAGGTTGTGCAGGTTTTCCACTAATAGGCTGTTTTGGTTCTTTCTGAGGAGCTCTTTTCGGTTTTGTCTTTTTGGGCTGTTCCAGTAGAAGCTCAAGTAGTTTAAACAGCTTTTTAAAATTCATATTACATCTGCAGTGTCTTTTTAAGTTTTTAATATTTTTACTCTTCTTGGCCATCGGGGTAGCACACAGTCTCTTCCTCTTAATTGTAGCTCTCTTATTTTCTCACAGGACATTTGGGTTGAACATTCTGTTTTATGACCAGTGTTAGAGGGGGGCTTGTAACTTTCTCTCCATGGTTTAGGTCTGTTTTTATAAATGCTTCCATTAAGGTTGTTAAAAGCTGATTAGTTTCTGCTAGAAACATTAAAATCCGCTTCAAAATCGTCGTCATTTCAAAAAGCCAGAGTTCATTTGGCTCTACATTTTTTATATTCCCAGCAAATAGTTCTTTATCCATCTCCTCATCAGCTTCCATTTGATTAGACTGGGTCAGATCTTTCTTTTCACCATACTCTTCGGTTATGCTGGTAAACTGGGTAATACAGCATTTATTTTGTTCAGACTTCAAATTTTCCTGGGGTGAAGCCAAAACCCCCACATTTATTGCCTTCTCTGCCCAGTCTAATTCCTGAGCCAGATTTACAGTAGATGGATCAACATAATCTACTTAGTCATAGTGCTTGTCTGAGCAGTTATTAATTGACCAGTCCCGGACCGGAGCAGCTTGACAGGGGAGTTCAGGAGGGGCTTCTGTAGCTTCTCTTATTTTTACTTTTACTGCTTCACGAGCTGTCTCATTAGTGAAATAGAACTGAGTAATTTTTGCCTGCTTAATTCGTGAAAGGTCTTTGGAAAGCTCACTTAAAGGTTCAATACCCAGCTCCTTGTATTTTTTCCTCGTTAGCACCATACTGGTTGTCAGCTAAAACTCCTACCTCTTTAAGCATTAATATGCTAAGTCATTCAATGGGGATATGCCAGGTCTGTATCTACTCGCAATGAGAGATAGCAGTTGTTTTTCCTTAATTTATTTAAAGTTCGTAATAAAAGTTCATGAAGAAAAAATAAAGAGTGACTCACATAAAAGGGGTCTCTCTTACTGGCTCTCCTCAGCAAGCGCAGATCAAAGGAGCAGAAGGACGCAGAGATAAATCAACAATTAATGATGGAGGAGGAGAGGAAATACAAGAAAGACAGCTTTCCAAGTCTCGAAGGAAATGTAGTTGATGTAAAATTCTCAGCTGAGGCAAAACAGGTTGCTTAGCCTTGAGATAGGAACTCTAAAAGTTGATAGAAAGCGGAGCTCCAGGCTTAGCGTCTTGCTAGGTCGCCATGTTGCCTCCGTCTCCCCACTATTCATGCATGTTTCATAGCGAGCACCATCTCAGAAGAGGCATTACCTCCTGTATAAGACAGTGCCTGTTATTTGAGAAGAGGTCAGACCTCTCCTGGAGTACTGTGTCCGATTCTGGATATTGCAGGTTAAGAAGGACATAGGACATATCTAGAGGATGGCAGCAAAGGTGGTGAGGAGCATGGAGCCCAAGTTCTATGAGGAAAGGTTAATAAGAAGAAAAGAAGAGTCTGCTGGATCAGGCCAGTGGCCCATCTAATCCAACATCCTGTTCTCACAGTGGCCAACCAGATGCCTATGGGAAGCCTGCAAGCAGGACCTGAAGGCAAAAGCACTGTTTCCTCCTGCAGTTTCCAGCATCTGGTATTCAGAAGCATCCTGCCTACAACCGTGGAGGCTCTGCACAGCCATCATGGCTAGTATCTGTTGATAGCCTTATCCTCCATATATTTGTCTAATCCTCTTTTAAAGCCATCCAAGTGGGTGGCCATCACTGCCTCCTGCCAGAGAGAGTTCCATAGAACTATGCACTGTGTGAGGAAGGTTGAAGGAGCTAGGAATGTTTAGCCTGGAGAAGAGAAGGTTAATGTGAAAGCCATCTTCAAATATTTGAAGGGCTATCACATAGAACATGAAGCAGGTATGTTCTCTGCTGCTCCAGAGGCTAGGACCCAAACCAACATCAAGGAAGATTTTGGACCAAATATTAGGAAGAAGTCCCTGATGGTATGAGTTGTCCGATAGCAGAACAACTGTATCAGTTGGTGGGGAACTCTATTTTGTTAGGTGGCAATCCAGCCTCTGCTTGAAAACCTCTTGTCAGAGATGCTGCAGTACGTGGGTGAGAAACTTTTGGCCCTCCAGATTTTGCTGAACTGCAGCTCCCATAATCCCTGACCATTGGCCAAGCTTGCTAGAGCTCATGGGAGTTGTAGTTCAGCAACATCTGGAGATCCAAAGGTTCCCCATCCCTTCTTTAGTAGTGGATTTTGTGCAGTGGCAGAGCATTGGACTGAATGACCTTAGAGGTCCCTTCCAACTCTGTGATTCTAGTAGTGCCTGCTGTCCATATATTAATTGGGGGCCTTTCTAATGAAAAGGCAATTGATTATTAATCAGCTAAATCTTGCAGCTCTGCAGTAGGCCAATTCACATGTAACAGGTTTTTGTGCTCTCTTCTGCCCTTGCACATTCAGATTTTATTAGTTTTATTACATTGTCTTCCAAATGCCAATGTTTGGTTTGTGCTTGCCTTCCAAATAGGATCAAAATCCCAATCCTCTAAGCAACATGGCTTTGAGGATTTGAAGTGGTGGTGGTGGGGAGAGCTTCTGAGCCATGCTCAGAATTGAACTGTGAGATGCTGGACTGTGTTCCTGAAATTTGTAAAATAACTCTTCTTTATTTTGGGCCCTTTTCCAACTCAAATCAGACGATGTTGCACCCTCCAGCCCACCTTACTACTTCCCTGTTGGGAACTACATTTCTCAGCATTATTTGCATCTGCCTCATAGCCATAGCATCATGTTGTAGGAGGGAAGAGACATTTCTTCATCCTATCGTCTGTCATTGCTCCTCTCAATCTAAGAACTTTCAAGACCATAATGTTTGTTTTGTGTTCCAGCACCCGTTACAATCCTGCCAAGACTCTCATTCTGAGACTGGGGTTGTATCCAATATTAGTTGTATTCGGAGCAGACCCATTGAAATGAATGGGGGTAACTAATTTAGGAAATATTTATTTTATTAAATTTGTTAGTTGCTTTTCTACACAGATATGTGCACTCAAAGCAACTTACACTTAATAAAAAAACAAATATATATATTTAAAAAAACTATATATAAGGTGGTAGAGCAACCCTTCTGAGGAAGGTTGCACAACAGAAGCCCTCCAAAAGCCTTCCAAAATTAACAAGCAAATACCTGGGAGAAGAGAAATGGTTTTGCTTGGCACCTAAAGATGGATAATGATGGCACCAGGTGTAACTCCCCAGGAAGAGTGTTCCACAAACCAGAAGCTGCCACTGAGAAAGCCCATTCTTGTGTTTCCACTCTCCACACCTCCTTTGGAGGGGGCACAAGAAGAAGGGCCTCCGATGCCAAGAAGTACATCTGCTCAGAGTAGCTGTATCCCACTAACCCTGAAAGTACAAATTTCAGCATCTTAGCTATTTGAAAGCATTGTAAATGAACTGACCCAACATTGCTGATATTGCAGAGTTGAAATTACTTGATTACTTTAACATGAAAATTCAGTGGGGTTCCCCCCCTTTTTTCTCCCATCTCTCAGGCTCTTGCAGGTGAAATCAGCCCTTTCTTGTGTAGCGGTAGCCATCAAGTGCAGCGTGACTGCCAGCCCAGTGCACTTAACTGTTTTGTGGAAGCAATGTCTCAGTGTGTCCCTCCCATTCCAATCAGGCCCTGTGTGCTTAAGTACCTGGGTAAAACTCACAACCTCTGGTTTCGTTC
The DNA here is from genome assembly GCF_030035675.1 of Rhineura floridana. Classification (NCBI taxonomy): domain Eukaryota; kingdom Metazoa; phylum Chordata; class Lepidosauria; order Squamata; family Rhineuridae; genus Rhineura; species Rhineura floridana. The sequence continues at coordinate 17,036,088 of NC_084496.1, forward strand.
GACTCTGATGCTGGAGCATCAAGCCTTTGAAAAAGGACTCAGTCTCCAGATTAAGCCTAAGCAGACTACAGAATTTTATGAGCAGGAAAGCATAACTCCACCTCAACAGGTAGGGAACAGAATTTGTATTTTGCATAGTTAAAAAGGTCAGATGAGCAAATGATGACTGTAATTTCATTCACTTTTCCTTTTAAAACCCAAGGTAGTTTCCAGCTTATAACTCAAACATTCCATGGTGGTGAGACAAGGATATGAAGGAAATATATTCTTGTTTTCTCTCTTTCGTCTAGAGCATCTCCCTGCTGATTCTGATTAGTCTGCCAGAGGATTCCTGATTCACTTGTAACATTACACTGAACTGTGGCTTAGTGTTAACGTGTACGATCCTCGGCCTTGTGTGCTCCCCCTGTGTCTTAGCTCAGAGCTTGGAAAAGTTTCTTTTTTGAACTACAACTCCCATCAGCCCAATCCAGTGGCCATGCTGGCTGGGACTGATGGGAGTTGTAGTTCAAAAAAGTAACTTTTCCAAGCTCTGGCTTAGCTGTAAGGAAATCAGAAGCAATTCTGCTATTTGTCATTAACATACAAATCTGAAATTGGTTAATCTTAATTGTGGTTTCAGGAAAACAAGCCAATGTCATAAACCAGGGTTTGAAATTGGCTTGTTTTCCTAAATCATAGTTGAGACTAGCCACAGTTTGTCTGGGCTTGGACATAACAATAAACTGCAGTTGAAAAATAAACTGCCTGGTATCCTCTTTGTGGCCATGCCAGAGGGGATGGGGAATGCATAAACCATAGTTTAACTTTGTGACTGACCATGGCCATTCCCTTCCAGGAGCAAAAACATAGTTAAACCACTCATTTTCCCCAGGTAGCATGCCTCAAGTGGGCTGTAGCGCTGCCTAGTGTCCAAAGGCAAAGATGCAGAGCAGTCAAGACTTGGGCTGCTCCTTCCGGTCCTACTCAGTTCATTCCTGTGTTTGTCCGAGGTGGTTCTTTACAGCCTTAGCTCAGCTAATCTCTGTTTGCTACTGTGTCGTCTTCTAGTGAGTCTTTCTAAAACCATGGGCATAAAATCTCATTATTCCATCCGAGCCTCTTGCTCTGTGTCCATATTCACTAGAGCTTCCATGTTGTGGCTTGATGAGCTCTTGGACAATCCCAATCCTGATCCTGTCAAGATAAGAAGGACTTTGGTGAAGCTTCACAAGTCAGCATCTTTTGTGGCCAATGCCACCCTGCATGTGACACAGAGTTGCTGGTTGTGCTATGTCTGCGTGTGTGGTAGCACGGGGGACACTCTGGCTTCATTACTGGGATACCATGGGCCAAGTCAATCTTTCTACTGCTCCATATACAGGTGCTATGCTTTTTGGGGAAGAGGCTGTCAAGTCTGTATTGGTGGATCCTCAAGACAAGCGGAAGCCAGTTTTAGCCACTGATAAAAAAGAGGATTGGAGACTGCTTAGAAGTTTTGACCCATACTGTTCCTTTCAGCCATTTTGAGGAACGCGTTCTGGAGGAAGGGGCTGTGACTTTCGGCCTTTCGGCCTTTCAAGGGCTCCAGGTCCAAGCAGCACTTTCATGGCTGCTCACAGCACCAGGGCAGGCTGGTCCCTCTTCCTCTAGAAGAGGAAGTTGCCACCATTGGCAATATTGACACTATTCCAGTTGGAGGCAGATTTCTCCACTTGGTAGAAACTTGGCAATGCATAACAATGGACTCTTGAGTAAGAGATCTGATAGCTTTATGGCTATGCAATAGAGTTTTGGCAACTTCCCCCGAACAGGTTCCTGTCCTCCCATTTGTCCCACTCTGGAAAGACGTATGGTGATGGAGGAAGCCATACATAACCTTCAGATCATAGCAGCTATAGAACCAGTGCCACCTGCCAAATGCTACACAGGGGTTGATTCCATTCTGTTTGCAATTCCCAAGAGAAATCTCTCCTAGAGAGCCATTCTAGAGCTCAAATTCTTGAACGTGTTCGTGAGATATCGTCACTTCAAAATGGAGTCCGTAGCCTCAATCATAGAGGCTGTACAAGAGGGGGACTTTCTGGTGTCTCTTGGTTTGATGGAGGTGTATATCCACGTTCCTATTTGCCGGGCCCACAGACATTTCATGAGGTTTGCATTTGGCTAATACCACTTCCAATACTGGTCCCTGCCGTTTGGTCTCTGGTCGGCTCTGAAAATGTTCACAAAGGTGATGGTTACCCTGGTTCCCATCTCTGTCTCCAGGATATCCACATCTACCTGTACCTGGTCTGGGTGGACTCTGCGAATCAGCAGCTCTGAGGGACCATGGCTTTCTGGTTAACCTCAAAAAGAGTAATCTCCTACTCAATGGCTTTAGCACTTGAGAGCCATTCTGGACACAGCTCAGACCATGGTCTTCCTATTGCCAGAGTGGATTCCAGCTATCCAGTACATGGCACGACTCCTAATGCACAGCACAGTGGCTGACATGTTACTTGCGAAAGCTCTGGGCATGTTTGTGTCAACCATATTGTTCCTTGGGCTCGTCATCACACTCGACCACTCCAATGGGCCTTATTGTCTTTTCAGTTGGATATTGCCAATTCCACACACTGAGAGCTTCATCTTTCCGCCTCACTGTGGTTGTCAGCTTGGAGTCTCCAGAAGGGGTCGCCATTCCAAGAGCCAGACAGAACTCTGATCACAGCGGATGCCAGCTGACTTGGCTGGGGACCCCACTGCAACTCTTGTTTCACTCAAGGCATTTGGCACATGTCAGAGAGAAGTCGCAGCATAAACTGGCTGGAATTGAGAGCTGTCTATCTGGCCCTGCTTTACTTCCAGCCAATATTTCAGCGGACCCACATTCTGATCTGAACAGACAACACCTGTGTGAAATCGCATTTGAACCAGCAAGGGGCACCAGATCTCAAGTCTTTCAGACGGAGGCTACTCTTATCTTCACTTGGGCCAAGAGTCACCTGCAGTCTTTGAGGACAGAATGCCTCAGTGGGGTCCTGAATTGTCACTGCAAACTTGGCTCAGCAGGCAACAGGTGGTTCCATGGGAGTGGAGATTCTATTGTGCCATATTTCTCCTCCAACAATGCTTTAGCCCCATGGATCTGTTTGCCTCAAGCAACAACACTCAGCTTCCAAGGTTTTTCTCAAGGTACCTAGATGCAAAGGCCGAATCAATGGATGTTCTCCTGAACCCTTGGCCAGAAGGCCTTTTATATGCGTTCCCACCAGCACTGGGCTGGGCTACACTCTAAGGAAACTTCGTTGTGAATGCACTCAAATAGTACTCCGTGCCCCATATTGGCCATGAGGCCCATGGTCCTCCAATCTTCTCTCCCTATCAGTCAGAGATCCTTGGAGGCAACCGAAAAGGCTGGATCTTCTCTTTCAGGGTCCAATCTGGCATCCAGATCCCTACTGGTTTATATATTTATTTATTTATTGTATTTGTATACCACCCCATAGCCAAAGCTCTCTGGGCGGTTTACAGGTTGAGTCTGATGGCATTTGAGCAGAGACAGATGACCCACTCAGGTCTATTGCAGGAGGTCATTCTAGACTGCCGTCTACTATTCGAGTTTACCAGAGTACATGGTCTACATTTTCCAGCTAGTGTGGCTCCTGCGGTCTTCAGTCTTCCAAGGCTACTGTTCAGCAAATTCTGCAGTCCTTCATAAAGGCTTGAAGATGGGACTGAAGTCCAACACCTTGCATCACCAGGCATCTACTATATCTTCAATCTTATCAGTAAACCCTTAGCATATCTCTTTCAGCTCTCATCCTCTGGTCAAGTGCTTTCTGAAAGGTGCCACTTTGCTCTCCCCCCTGGCAGTGTCTCACTGTTTTCTGTCCTGGAGCCTACAGAAGGTGCTACAAGCACTGCAGCGACCCCCCTGCCCCTTTGAGCCACTCAGAACTATGCCCTTATGAGTTCTTTCTTTTGAGGTTCTTTTTCTAGTGGCCAACACCTCAGCTAGACGAGTGTCAGAATTGGGAGCGCAGTGTCCTCAGCCCATCATTACTGTGTCTTTCATAAGGATTCCCTTGTTTTACAACCTGACCCATCCTTTCAACCCAAAGTAAGTTCCATGTTTCACTGTAACCAGGGTGTTGTACTGCCATCATTTTGTCTCGGTCCTGTCCATCTGCAGGAAAAAGCCTGGCATTCCTTGGACATCCGCAGAGCCCTTAAAGTGTATTTAGTTTGTACCCAGGACATTTGACTAACTGAATCCTTGTTGGTATACTTGTATCCAAGAACTCTGGGAGGGAAAAGTGTCAAAGTCCACTTTAACTTGTTGGGTACACTCCTGCATTGCTTTGTCCTACAAGTCTCTAAAGCTTCCAGTGCCTTGCAATATCATGGCGCACTCTGCAGCCTGTCTGCATGGTGGTCTGCAGCCACCATGGCTGCATTTGCAATTAATGCACCTCTCGCGGATATTTGCATGGGTGTGGTACTGTCAACCCCAGACTCATTTATTAAGCACTAGAAGATAAGACCGTTATGCCTCTGCTGACTCCTCATCTGTCAGGCGTGTCCTGGAACAAGTAATATCTCATGTTTAGGCAGCAGGGTGGTCCCTCTCTACTAGGGCTGCTTTGGTACATTGCATTCGATGGCATGCTACCTTGGGAAAACAGACTGTTGGTCTCATCTGAAAGGTGTTCTTCCCAGGTATCATGCCATCACAACCCTCCCTGATGGGGGCTGCCTATGTGTTCTCATTATTTATCAGTTTTCATATATGTACTTGGTGCTAAGGCTTCTGTTTGGTTGAATTTATAATGTTCTCGGTGAGTCAAGACTTTATTGTATGTGTTTTGGACTATGGCTGCTCCTTTGTTCGTGTAGTTGTCTGTTTTTCCTGTTTCGTCTGTTCTCCATGCGACTGCTGTCAAGAGGTCTTCCTTTGGCCTCATCTAGAATGAACTGAGGAGGACCAGAAGGAGCAGCCCAAGTCTTGACTCCTCTGCATCGCTGCTTTCAGACACTAAGTGGCGCTACAGCCCACTTAGTGGCATGATACCTGGGAAAACCAACTTTCAGGTGAGACCAATGGTCTGTTTTATGCTTACCGCTTAGGGATTGTTTTGATTAAGTGCTTTATAAATTATTCTAACTAAAATAAATAAATAAATTGTCCCCTATGTGGATTATGGTTAAATCTACTCAGGGTTTCCTTTATCTCAGGATCTGCAACCTAGAAACCTTGGCTAGCCTCAGGTGAAGTTAAAGTTGGTGGACTGTTTAGTTGCAATTATGTGTGGGGAGGGAAGAATTTGCCTTAAAGAATGACTGTGGGGAGGAACACCATGTTCTCAAGACTGGCTTTTAATTTGGTTACCAAGGCTAGCAGTACATATCTCCTGGCCCTTTGTAGTTGAATTTCTTTTGCATGCACTATTCTTCAGCAGCAGATTTTTTTAGTCTTTCAGGAGATGCCCAACCCTTTTTCTCTTATCTCTTTATATTAAGACCAACTGAGGAAGGAGGAGCTGTGTGTGTGTGTGTGTGTGTGTGTGAGAGAGAGAGAGAGAGAGAGAGAGAGAGAGAGAGAGAGAGAGAGAGAGAGAGAGATGGTCACAACTACTTCTGGCATATGGCCTCTGGAGTTTTGAACTAGGGGAATAGCACCCTTGGGCCAAAAACGTTTAGCCACCCCAGTGTGATGATATTTGTGGCAGTGGGACTTGCTTGCAGGCTGCTGTTGGCGTGGATCCTGGCCTGCCAGCCTTCAACATCACGTCAGAGAAACTCTCCAATAAAGTTAATTGCTGACTGGGACTGAACGTTAGATGTTGACTGGGACTATTGGCCTAACTTTAATTGGGTGATAAAATGTTCTAAGCCTTGATGGAATCAGGTGGTCATCATATTGCAAATATGACCGGTATGGGTCTGTGCCAGTAGTTCCAGAACTAATTAAGTGGTAACCAGCAGAGTTCCCTGTGTTTATTTCTTTGCCTGACTGCGTGATTACTGCAGTTCCTCACTTCAGTTTCATGGCTTTATTGCAAAAAATGTCTGCTTCTTAATGTGTCAATCATAAACGTTGTGTCATAGTAGCAACATTTTTTTTTATCTTTGTCTTCCCTCTCCAAGGAAATACTTGATTCTCTTGCTGAGCTGTACTCTCTATTACAAGAGGAGGACATGTGGGCTGGACTGTGGCAAAAACGTTGTAAATTTCCAGAGACAGCAACTGCTATTGCTTACGAACAACATGGCTTCTTTGAACAGGTAGTATATTAGGTTAAAAATTGACCATATAAATATGGCAAGCACACAAAGCAGGGTGTGTTTTTGTGTGGGAAGCATGTAAAAATACTCTGCATTGAAGAACAGGGACTACATACAACCTTCATAAAACATGTCTTACAACCACAATTACATTCAAGCGGTGCATCAGCAAATTTAATTAAGGGCTTTTTCACAAGCTTAGGTGTTCGGTAGAGGCCATCAGGATTGCACATACAGTGTTCTATAGTGTATGTATGTGACACTGAATTTTTGTAGCTAAAGCTCATTACACAAGCATTTGCAATGCTTGAGCATTGATCTACTATATAACTATGTGATACTTAACCACCAATAAACTGTAATGCGTGAACAGAGTCCTAAGTTATTAACCTTTCTGATTGATCTGTATCAGGAACTTGAGGTGACGTGTGCTCCTTGTTGGACACGTCATACGCGTGCTAAGGGATCTTCACTAGCTGCCTATTAGCCACTGAACCAGTTTTAAGGTCCTTCTACTTACATATAAATCCCTAAACAACTCTAGACGAGGTTACCTGAAAAAACATTTTCCACTCCATTACCTGTTAAGGGCATTAAGATCAGCAAATGGAGCCTGGTTAGTTTTGACATGGTCTGATGATTGTTGGCCTGTGATAACACAGAGGCGGTTGGTGGCATCGCTGTTGTGGAATACCCTCTGTGTAGAAGTATGAGAGGCTCCTTCAGTATTGACATTATGTTGGCTGTTAAAGACACATCTGTTTAGATGATTATTCCCCTGAACTTGAACTTCCTAGTCTAATTATTTTAATTGTTCTTTTAACTGTTTTAATTGTTATGCTTTTTAATGGGCTTGCTTTGTTGTATATTTTAATTATAGACATTTTAAATGTTTTGATGGATTTGTTTTATTGTATATTTTAATTATATGTGGATATTTTATAGTTGATTTTATCTTGTAAATTGCTTAGAAACCATTTTTGCAGGTAAGCAGCATATAAATAAGTAATGTTCACATTTTATAAATTAGATTTGAAAACACTTTCAGATTTAAAAACAACAAATCTGCCTCCATTTTCCATCCCTAATCCCTCCAGTTCAGCAGGAAGAAATTTGGTCAGGGTCCCAACCCTGGCTGTTAATCATCCACTAGGTGGAATGGCCTCTAATAAAGCTAGCAGTGGCAGTGACACCCTTCCCAGCTGATAAGGAGACCCAATACCTGGATGGACTAATGGGACAGATGCTTGGGAAGCGTTACATGCTGCCATGTTACTATGGCAATGGGGCTGCTGTGGACAATTCCCCAAGACTTGAGTGTTCCACAGGAAGTTGGAGACCTCCAGTGGTATGCATGGTGTGTGTTATGCTTACCTTTAAGGATGGGAGGAAGGGAGCTGTGGTGGATCGCTTCCCCTCATCTTTGCCTGAAACAGCAACAGGCATCCACCAGTGCAGAGGGATCCAACCTCCTCCCAGCCATATTGGCGGCTTCAGGGGAAGCAAGGCAAATGCAGTCACAAAAATGCAGTCACGTGGAACAGAAGCAACATGTCCTCCATGGCCTCGACAAGCAATTAATTATTTTTATTATTATTTAGTAAATGTATATCCCACCCTTCCTCCCAAACGAGCCCAGGTGGCAAACCTATCTGTGATAAAAACAATACCATTAAAAATAAAATAAAAGCAGATTTAAATCTTTTAAAAATAATTAAACACAGCAAAACGTTAAAACAAATTTAAAAGCAGTTGTAACCAAAATGTGTGTCTGGACAGGCCTGATGAAATAGGAAAGTTTTCAACAGGTGTCTAAAACAGTATAATGCAATTAATACAAATGGGTGTTATGCATACTTTCCTGCTGGCCTAAGAAGCCATATGCAGGAGGGAGGGTTGTACAGAGTGGTGGCTGGTGCGGCGGAAGGCAGGGAGCCCAACAGTACGTGGAGCCAGAGCCAATGGCAGGCAGAGACAACTAATTCTGGTTTTGTCCCCATCTTCCTCCCTGCTGAGTGCTACAAGGGGCAGCACTAAGACTGAGGAGGAGGAAGCTGACAGGCACTGCCACCCCTTGGACTCATAAGTAAAAAGGCAGGCACATGAGGGCTGGCCGAGTGTAGGCTGGGGTTGGTAGGGCTGTGCCCCATTTAGAATCATAAAATCATAGAATAGCAGAATGGGCCTCTAAGAGTCTTGAGTCCAACCCTCTGCTCAATGCAGGAATTCAACTTAAAGCATACCTGAATAGAATAATTGGCCAAATGGACTAGACTCTACTGGTTGTACATGCACAGTCTCAGTCTAATTGTCATCAGTGGCACCAGCCATCTAGCTGAGGAAGGAGGGGAGGTCTGAATGCAACCATTAGCACTGCACTCCTTGTATAGATGATGGGTTTTATTGACCACCATTTGTTGCGTAGCCCTAACTGGCTTTTCAGCCCAGAAAATGGTGGTGCATCACCTTCTTGAAAGTTGTGCTTCCTCCTGTTGGGATCCCATGAGAAAATAAACTTCACTTTCTTCAAGGCACAAGAAACCTATGAGAAAGCAATGGAGAAAGCTAAGAAAGAACATGAAAGAAGTAATGCTTCCCCTGCCATTTTCCCAGAGTATCAGCTCTGGGAGGACCACTGGATTCGGTAAGTTAATTAAATTATTTCACTGCTAGGTTGTGATGTATCTTAAAAGATTTAGTGTGAGGCTTAACATGAGATTCAGAAAATATTGAGGAATGGGAAAATTTAGTTGTGTCCCCAGTTGTTTAACTGATGCCTTAAAGCCCTGCAATAGTACAATGTACTATTGGTTGAACAGATCTGAGTGGAATTATTTCATTCCAGATTAAAGCTGGTAAATGGGGAGGGGGGTGAGCTTTTTTAAACTTTTTTACTTTCTGTTGCCATGGTTAACAGCTCTTTTAATAATTTTAGTACATTTTAGTAAAGATTTTGGCAATAAATACTAAAGGACAAAGTAAAAACTTAAAAGGTCTGGCCCAAAACAGTAAGATCTGGCCTGTGTGTTTGTGTGTGTGCTCAGATGTGCACATATCTAACTACTTTGAAAATGTTTGAGTAACTTCTTCAGACACACCTGGATACTACTAGTAGTTTTTTTAATAACTTGGGTAAACTTGGCCTCTGTTTTTAAAATCTGTTTTTAATTTTTGGGGTGCAGCAAGTTCTGTTCTGTCTTGTTTTATTTATTAGGGGTGTGCAGTGACCACAAGATGTTCCTTGTATCTGTAGCAGTTGGGAGCAGCCTGATCTGTTTCAGATCCATTCTGTCATTCCAATTCAATTAATTATTGGGGTCCAAATCTGATCTCTTAAATCCAAAGTTCTGTTTTGCCCCTATTAACTACAGTGGTGAATATAAAAATGGACAAAGGAGAGGTTCCTTTGTCAGCAAACCTCGTCCACTTCTGTGAAAAGGAAATGTGGGTGAAATTTGCTGACAGAGGAGCTAATCCAGAGTGGATTAAGCCTGCCAAATTTGAATCAGATCCATCTAGGGGTTTCCTTTCCGTGAACCTTTAAATATTCATTCTAACTCTGCTGCTTACACCCTGCTCTCACTGCCAAAACTCAGAGGAGAATGATGACCCATATGAAGAACAACTGTTTATTTTAACATCCCTCCCCAAATCACTGTGATTGGAATGCACTGGCAAGATAATTCACTGTGATTTAAAAGGTGTCCAGCAACATGAAAATACCCCCCATTCCCCACCCCCTTCTGTCTTAAGCCCTGGGCATTTCACTAGTCAGCTTGGTTTTGTTTCTTGGGAAAGAAAAAGTGGGGGAGGTCATGCATTTAACATTTTGGAGATAATGAGACAACAGTGCTACTTGGAAAGTTGGGGTCCCCTGACCTTCTTTGATAAGCTTTGTTAACAGCACAATCCAACCCAGGAATGTGAGTCTGCCTCAAATTACCCTGATTTGCCTCATTATTCAGAGTGCACAGAGAGCTGATACATACCCCTAGTACTTACATATTTATTTTATAAAGTAAATTAAATTCCTATATTGATTGTTTGAAATGGCTAAAGGTACTCTTAGCTAATCAACTACATCAGCATTGCATTTCCATTCTCAAGGTGCTCCAAAGAGTTGAACCAGTGGGAAGCACTGACAGAGTATGGCCAATCGAAGGGTCATATAAATCCCTACCTTGTATTGGAATGTGCATGGCGTGTCTCCAACTGGACTGCCATGAAGGAGGCGTTGGTGCAGGTGAGTGTTCTTCATCTTTGTCCTGGAAGATCCAGTTTCATCCTTGATTGTACACAGTATAACTGTTTAAAGGCAGCCCTGCAAGTTTGTATGAACAAAAGTTGTGCCCTGCTTTTTGGGGATTACTTGCAAAATGAACAGCTGGTTCTTCTGGCAATTGAATCATATTCTCTACACAAGGTATTCCCAGATTTTTGTCATAGTGACTTCTTCAAGGGAAGAAAATGCTGATTGAGCATCCACAAATATAACACGTACAAATGACTTCTGCTTCTAATCGCTCTTATCCTGTGTCTGCGAAGCGTTCATGAGAAGGGATGAGAGGAAAAGAGAGGAAAGTGAAGTGTACAGGTATATAACACTGTGATCTAGTTCTCAAGAATCATCTGTCAATGGGGCAAGATGAAGTTAGTTGGGCTACTGTCCCTGGTCACAGTGAAGACAAAAAGTATCATTAACTAGCCCCCATTTGAGGAGCATTACCAGGGGTGTGGAACCTTTGTCCCTACAGCTGCTGCTGAACTACAACTCCCATCAGCCCCAGCAAGCATGGCCAATGGCTATAAGTGATGTGAGTGGTAGTTCAACATCTAGAAGGCCAAAGGTTCTCCACATTTGAGCTAGACACTCTCCTCTCTTCCCAATCACAGTAATGGGAAAGTTCTATTCCCTGACTCCATTCTAAGTACATTGGAGTAAAGTGAATATCACTACAAGATATTGAACTACTATTTAGTTTGGGATGGCTGTTTGCCTGACTTTGTGGTTGACACAAGGTGACTTCTGGGAAATACAATCTGTCTTCCCTGGTTTAGGCTCTCACTTCTGGATATACCCAAGGACACTAGCGATTTACTGTTTGGAGGACTGTTACTTCCCTTCCTTGGCTGATTAAGCGCCTCTTTGTTTTGTTAGCATGTGTATTGCTGTGTGAATGTAGGATAATGATTGGGAACCTGTGGCCCTCCAGATGTTGTTGGACTCCAGCTCCCATCAGCCTCAGCCAACTTGGCCAAAGATAATGGGTGTTGTAATCCAACAGCACCTGGTGGGCTATAGGTTCCCCCATCCCTGATGTCGAACCTAAATAGAAAGCCACAGGCTATGAGCTTTTCAGAAGTAATTTTGTTATTGTTTAACCATGGTTAAGCAGTTGAGAATAAGTGTTGGGATCATATGCCCCCCTACTTTGAGGAACACAAATTTCCCCGCTAGATCTAACCAAGGTTAGTCGTTACATCAGATTTATGTTAACTGAGCTTGCCCATTCCTGCTTAACCAAGAATCAGAAATTGTCTCATATTGTGACTTCAGATCCTGGGTTACCAGGCTGGTCAGCTTCTGTACATAGAATTGTGAGGTGTCATCTTGCCCTTTGCCTAGCAGTTGGTACCCTGGTTAGTTCTAAACTCACTGCTCATGGTACCAGCTAACCACAGTTAGGCATGGTGGAAAAATACGTGCTCCAGGAAAGCGAGGGTGGTACAGATGACCAGGTGATCTTAAAGCAATCAGTGGCATGTAGGAAGGGCTGCCAAAAGAAGAGAGAAGAAGAATTTTCACTTTTATACCTGGGCATGCTTCCTTCTACAGTTCTGGGCTCTTACCTGTTTCCTTTTGGTTCTAGAAATTGTGCCATCGGCTAAGTGCAGTCCTGTGTGATGTACTCCTACCTCCTGATTCACTCTGTTTACTTTCTTAAAGCCGGCATTGGAAAGGAAAGCATAAAATACACCTGATGGCTAATTGAGATATATTTCAGTTTGGGTGGCATAATTTCATTAATGATATAGCATCCATTGCTTTATTCAAAAGCAAGATGCCCTGTGTTAGTCCTTAATGGCACTGCCTAGCAGAACTTTCACGGCAGAGCTCAGCAACTGAAAGGACAAGAAATCAATAAAACTTGTTTTGAGTTTTTTGTTAGCAAATGGCAGAAGTAGAATGGCTTGGGCTGCTCATCATTCAGAGATCTTAGTCAAAATAATTGCAGACTGGGCCTCTGGCAATTTAATATACAACACGTAGCATTAAAATAATACAAGGTGGTACATCTTTTTTTTTTAGTATAAAATCATGCAGGATAATAAGCTATTAAAACCTTTTAACACTCTTTCAAGTAATGTTTTTATTTTTCATATTAATACAGAGGAAATCAAATCAACATAATCTGGGTGCAACAGAAGACTTGTGAGAAAAATTGTGCTTGACTCTTAGCCAAATATGTTTCACTGGCCTAGTTCAAATGTCATGGTCAAACCATGGTTTGGGTGTTGGCACTGTGCCTCAAACTTGTGTGCTCCCTTCTTCATTTTTTGTTTTGCAACAAATATAGTTTGCTGTGATGTCCAAATAAGGTAAACTGTGAGTACTGCAAACTATACTTTTTTCCATTCCAGAATTGGAAACCCATTTCAAACTATGGTTCCCGATTTTGGTTTGGAGGTTTGGGAAATTACAGGTGCTAACTATGGTTATTATATTTAATGCTAACCATAGTTCGTTTTTAAAGTGAACAGAAGAGGGGAAATGGAAGAGAGGAGGAAGCCCAAGGGTGCTGCTGATAGCCAGTGATGGTTTAGTGATAAGGCAACATTAAATTTGCATGGAGCCTGTATTTTGACTTGACTTTCTTTCATATCCATTTAGCCTATTCCAGTAGAAGCCATTGTGAAAGACAAGTACAAGCATCTTAAGAAAACTAAATCTAAGCCACAAGGCAACAAATTCCTTTAAGGGCAAAATTTAGTGGTAATCTGTGAATATCAGGCGAAAAGGATTGATTATGAGATGTGATCTATTTATTAGGTATTTCAGTTAGGTTCCGCCTTTCCTTTGCACAGGCAGACAAGACGATAAACATTTAATGCTTTCCAATGGAGTCCAGATTTTCACAACTTGTTCACTTTCAGGATATACATTCAGCATACAAGATGGGAAAAACAGGTTGACTTAAACACAACACAAAGCCATAGTTTAGACTCTAAACCATGATTTATGTTCCCGATTCACAGACGATCCATAATGTGTATGGTGGTATTCAGTGTTAGCCCTACTCAGTGTAGACCTGTTGAAGGTGATGGACATAACTAACTTAGGTTCATAAATTTCAGTGGGTCTGATCTGAGCAGGACTTAGTTGAATACCACTTCATGTTTTTCCACTTCCTCTGCTTCCTTGAGAGTCCCTGGATGCTGTCTCAAATAATAGCCTCTGGTGGTGGGCTGATATTCCAGACCATGGTTTGTTCGTTCAAGTAGCCCAAAAGTGTGGTTTGCAAGCCAGCTTCAAACTATGCTTTCAGATCCTGGTTTGGTTGCCATCCACAAACCATGGCTAATCTGGCACTGTTCCTTTAAGGCATCACAGCATAGCTTGACTTGACCTGAATTATCTCGCAGAGTCGAATTTCTTCTTAAGAAGATGAGGTAGAGAATAGGTTATTGTTTAAATGCCTGAAAACATTTGAGCTGTTATTTTGTCTCCTCTTTTTCCAAGTTTGGAGTAAAGAGAATTGAAGGATTGTAGCATATTTGCTTTAATGTAGTAGCTGAAAAATGTCAGGTTTCAAATAAGTGAATTTTGCCCATTATGACACACTATATAGTTACATCCTCTCTCTTGCATCCTTCTGAGCAATGTGGAATCATACTGTTTACCCTTGTACTTTTCATAGGTACCACCTGAGAATATGCGTTAGATCAGTGTGTATACATGATGAATGAGTCCTTAAAACTGGAGCTGGTATAGAGCATTCAAAATTTGGTAGTTTGCTCCGTGATGTTCTGTTTTTCATGTCTAAAATATCTGAGTATGTGTTCAGCTTGAGTGAAATTCATGCTGTGTTAAACATTTTTAAATCTAAGTGGCTGCAAGAAGAGAACTGGTTTCAAAATATAGTTCCTTCTTGTCTTGCTGGTAAGTCCATAATTCAGGCATGCAGAGATGTTTAAGAACTTTTCTACCTTAATACAATTAAAAAAAAAACCCTCAGTAAAGCTTAAGTATCAGCATCATCCAACCTACTCAGAGCAAAGCTATCTCAGTGAGAATACCAGATAGATCCTTGTGTTTGGAGTTCAGAATTGTGTTCTGTGCTAATCTGGTGTTTTGTATTTGCATAATAAACTCTCAGTTCTTTGCTCCAGTTTTAGTGCAAAGCTTCAGTGTGTGTAACCATGGGAAGACAGCAGCATGAACAAAGAGATGAGTTGTCAGAGTTGTGCGTGAACAGTCCTAGACTGAAACAGATAAGCATAGCAGAGACCAGTCAATAACTAGGCTAAATATGAACTTCAGACAAGGTGTATTGTACAGTAATCATATCGTTTGAGCTTCTCTATCACGTTGCATGGCATAGCTGAATTGTATCACAGCGTTGTGGGCGCTATAGTTGTTTGCCATATCCTGCCATTACAAGTGGGTTGTGGTTCTTGACAGGAGCACAGGAGCAGGCAGAGACTTGAGTACTGAGATAGAAATGCAATAAATAAATAAAGGACCTTGTTGAGTGCAACTATTCCATTCAAACCAATGGCAAAATTCTCTTGGAGTTTGAGGTTTGGATTTTGTGGAGAAATCAGTACCAGGGCAAATGCTAGTGGGACATGCGACCCTGTCTTTAGCTTGAATTGCGGGGCATCTTCATGAACAAGAAAACAAAAAAGGTTTTGGTGGAAAATTAGCAAGAAGCTTTGCTATCAGTGTTCCAGTACTAATATATACTTTTGCATATTTGTGGATGTTGATTGAGGTAAAGGTCAAGAGTACTCTGTACATTTAGCGTTGGTTAGAGCTCTGAAGGACAATCTGAGATTTTTTAAAAAAATAAAAACTTTAGTAATTAAACAGGTGGCATTTCTCATTCAGCTGTGAAATAGAGAGTTGAAATAAACATGTCCTGATAAAAGATTGCTTCTGGAATGAAGGAGTCATTTTGTCTTGAAAGGAGTGTCCAAAGCTTGAATGTCTTGTTGGGAAATGTAAAGTTTTCTGCATTATTGAGAAATTAGGTCTGGCACTCGTGAGTACAAATAATGTAACTGCTGAAGCTATCTCTTCTGAAAACCTTACTTTACAAAACAGTTGGGTGTTCACTTTCAAGTTGCTATATGTTTACTGTTTTAACAGAACCATGGTCCCATTAAAGAAAGCCAAATCCCTTCAATAATTATGTAATCATTTTATAATAAAATTATTTTGGTGTTGGGTTTTTTTTTCCTCCTGCAGCTGTGCAATAAATAATAAATTGCAGGGTATAGTTAAAGCCTTGAATTGCATCCAAGTGAATTGATCATGTCTGACAGTTTTGCCTTGTGAAGGCTTACAGGCTGAATCAACGTGACAGCCACCAGTTACTGCAGACACGTTGTAGCCAGAATTTGGTGTCAGCTCTTCACTGAGACAGCAGTGTCGGTGGGGGTGCAGGCAGGGCTGGAGATTCCTTGGTAATTGCCAGGCCGTAAGTCCTCAGCCGGCATCTTGGCTATAAATCTGCCAGGGTAGCAAGGAGGAAGCAAGATAAGGGCAGAGGCCGTTCAAAGCTTACGTGCCAAGCCAGAAATCCAGAAGAGACATCAGTGAAGGTCTGGATCTAGTTTGCCGAGAGATCAGTCCAAGTCAAGGTTCAGGGGATAGGAAGACACACAGTGGTCACGCCTGACGTTGTAGTCAGCAACAAGCTGAAGCCAAGGTTTGTCTTTTAAGGAGCAGGTTTGTCAACAGGTGTGAGCCCTCAGCGTTTTGGCCTTAAGTGGACAGGCCTGCCCCTCTTCTGCCTGACCTTCTGTTGTCTGTGTTCTGCAGGTGAGGGGAGAGTATCCTGTTCACTGCCTGCGTCTGGCTGAAGGGCTTCAGCTGTGTCTGGGGTGCTCTGCAGCTGAGGGGGAGAAGGAGCTGGGTTCTCAGGAGTTTCCTCCATTTCTCCTTCTGGGTCTGCTGCTTCTGGGTCTGCTGCTGGTACTCCCAAGTCATCCTCGTCTGATGAGTCCTCTGACGGGGCCATGACATTTGGACTGAATGAGAGATTTTCAGTAATGAGGCCTTTTACTAATGAACTAAAGAGAGAAAATAAGTGAAGCTGTAAATTGAGTTGCTCTGATTTTTAAAAGTCAGAAAACATTTTTTAAATAAATTCAAAGATGTAGAGGCCTAATTGCCTCTGTGCTGCTTCTGGATTCATACTTACTGACTCAATCTTTTGGATTGATGGTCTGTTCACTTCAGTTGAAGAGGCTGGAAAAGAGAGCAGCTGCATGTCAGTTTTCCCAAGTCTTGGTGAAGCAGGTCTCTTAATCTTATGAACATGTAAGATATTAAGATAACCAGGTGACCTTTTATAGAGCATTGGACATCTTTGTATTTACTCAAATACAAATACATTTGCTGTTGAGTTAAATGATCCTGTAAATACTGCAGTAAAAAGGGGATTCCCTTCACACAAGGAGTAGGGTTAATACCATGCTCCTTATTTGCCCAGGCATAAAAGCAACATTTTAAAATTTACTTCCATTATGTGAGTGGACCGATAGACTAGAAAGCAGGCATCTCTTTAATCCCTTGCTTAAGCCACTAGTTCAGTTTCTAGAAAGAATTGTCCTTACTTCAGAGTAAGACTGGAAGGCACCCCAAGAACAATTAAGGACAAACTCCAATGGAGAAATCAGGAATCCAGATGATTAAGATTTTACTGGTTCTGAAGTGTGACCTACAGGATCAGACTTCTTATGACCCACTTAAAACATCTGCAGCGCTTCCAACCCTTGCTTCCATTCAGCTGATACTGATGCTGAGGTCTAGGAAATGTATTTTCGTAAACACCCTTGACTTCTCTTTTTCTGGAAAAAGCAAAGATATTGTTGCCTAAGGGTTGATGTTAGCCTTCCAGACCATCGCTTGAATCTGTATCAATTTTAAAGGGAATAAAATTCATTTTTCATCTAGGGATTATTGAGGAACATGCAGTGCATGGGTTGTATTCCACCTAAGAGTAAACCCATTGTTAGTCATGTCCATTAATTTTAATGGGTCTGTGTGATGTTCCTATATTAATGTATATATGGTAAGTGCTGTTTGTATAGAAGATATGTGGTAAGTGGAATGAAAGAGGAGGGGGGAGTAAATGAGCAGTAGAATGCTGGATGATTGGCTGAGTGTTAGAATGGCTGAGCGTATAAAAGGAAGAATGACAGTTGAATCTGGGTGGACGTTAGTGGGTTGTTTGAGAGGTGTTTGGTGGGGTTTTTGAGAGGAGATTGTGTGGAGAGTTGGTGGATGTGGGGAGAGTGTGGAGTTCGGATTAATACTAAGACAAGTATCACAGGAATAGATGAAACCATATGCTAATGTGCCTTTATAAAGTAATCTTGTTATTTCTAATATTTAATAAACGCTGTTTTGGTTTACCGGAGGCCTGATCCTTGGCTGGGGAATATACAGACCAGAGGGGAGGGCAAGGTACTTACCAAGGCTGAAGGGAAACTGTAACAATTGGTGGCAGCGGTGAAGGGAAGAATATAACACCACAAGTATCCAGAGCAAACCAGAATTATATGCATTCTATATAGATCAAAGGGATTGGGACAGCTTAAGCACGCAGTCACAGAGGTAACCTGATTGAGAGAGACTCAGGCAGAGTCTCTGGGAATACTGGTTATAGGACGTGACTGGTGGTGCTGCCTAGCAGGGGGATCTGGTGAGGTCTGTGCTAGAGCGGAGAGAGAAACCATAAAAAAGGACAGTCCGAACTGGTGGAGTCCCTGGTGGTGCCTAGTGACAGGCAGTAGCCACAAGCAGGTAGGAACCTGACAGGGAGAGCCAGGGAAGGGCGTCACAGTCTGCTCTGAGTACGACTGATGTTGGATACCACCCTGTTTCTTTGAATTCCAAAGTGAACTGTGCTGGTCTGCACCTCTCAGATGCAATTAAATAATGTAATTCTTTAAATTTCTCTGAATTTTCCAGTACTCAGCTTTAAAAACCTATCAAAATGCATTAAAATGTTATTTTAGGATAAAATAAATTTAGAAATGCATAGATTGAGATAAAATATGCTTATAAATGTGTATTTTGTGATAAATGTTATTTAAATATAAATTTTCATGCTTGGAAAAAACTTCATAGAATAATGTGAAAATGGGACGGAATGAACTTCAGAACGCAAGACATTTGCACAGACTGGAAGGGGACTGATCCATCTCAATATGCAACAAGGTTCTAGTAAAGGAAAATATGGCATATCAAGTTGTGCACACTTTGTCATAGGTTAAGCTTGCTAAATACAGTGCCTTACAAAAGTAATCAGACCCCTGACCAATGCTCTCATATTACTGAATTACAAATGGTACATTGTAATTTTGTTCTGTATGATATTTTAATTTGAAACACTGAAACTTAAAATCAATTATTGAAAGGTAGCATTGATTTTATATTAGGAAATGTTTGTAAGAAACATAAAAACCTGAAACACGTTGCTTGCATAAGTATTCAGCCCTCACACATTAAGATTTGGTAGAGCCACCTTTAGCTGCAATAACAGCTTTAAGTCTTTTGGGGTAAGCAACCCGCAAATCCAACAGGCCAGAAAAGAGGCCCAAGCCGCTCCCACCCAAACTAGGAGCAGCGCCACCACTATTACCCAGACAGGCTTCACGGCCTTCCTTTCGGCCGAACGTCCAGATGGAGACAGCCATGGCCCGCCCCTCTTCCAACAGGCTGGAGATGGCTGAGGCAATGAGCATAGCGGGCAGGGTGACCTCAGATGGCCCTGTGCCCATGAAGGACAGGCAGACAAGCCAGACCAGGCAAGCTCCTGGTGATCATAATGCAGGCGAGGGGAGAGACTCACACAGCACTGCTTTCAGGACTCGTAAGAGACCAAGAGTCACTGTCTGATGAAGAAGGCATACAAGCCCACCCTGGCTTGGATTCATTTTTTTCTACCAGATCCTCCCCTGAAGATTTCATGGCCTTTACAGATACATCTGCCTCTCACCAGACCATCCATGTTACAGAAGGGGAAGGGTTCCAGCCCCCCTCTTCTCCCTCTGCTCACCAATTACAAAGAGAGCATATCACCCCTGTTGTGCACACACTCAGCCTCTTCAACTACATTTCTCGATCACATGCTTCAACAGTTGAAGGATCAGCTCGGGGCTTCACTGTTAGCAGATCTGACTAGGGATCTCTCAGGCACAGTATCCTCCATTCAGCACCTCCCTAGTGGCACTCAGGGAACGCAGGCAGCACAGGGTTCTTCCTCAACAATCCCATCACCTTCCAACCTGCAGCCTCCTGCAGCACACAATTCACCTGACCCTTATGCAGCTGCTCAAGGTAGGCACGCCCAACCTACAGAGGAGAAACCTGTCGATCCAGACAATGAACTGATTGTCTTAGACGAAGAGGACTGGAGTGGGGAGTCAGAATCGGAAGAGATTTCAAGCAACAGAATTTTCCAAGAACCCCATTTCCTCCCCCTCTTATGTAAGGCAATGGAGGCTCTCAGCTTACACTCCCCTGATGACCCTCCAGTTCCGTCAACATCCAGGATTCTGACTGTGTGTCCAGACCCAAAACCTAAATCCAGGGTGCTTGAGCTCCCTGCACTACCACCTAAAGTGATCAAATCTGAGTTTGATGTTCCTTTACAGTTCAAGAAGTCTGTGTCAACAGCTAACAAGTTCTATACCCTGGAACAACAGATCATGGACCAGCTGAAAGTTCCGCTAGTAGGCGCACCCATAGTTAATCTTCTAAATCCATCTTTGAATCCTAAAGACTCAGATGCTCACCTTTAAGGACATGACTGAACGCAAATTGGACCAAGGCCTCAGAAGGGTACATGAGGCTAGTGCACTCTCCATCAGAGCAGCAGCAGCAGCATCTTCTGTCTTCACAAGGGCTTCTCTCTTATGGCTAGAGGACCTTCTGGATGGCCCACAACAGGACCCTGCTAGAGCACGCAAATCCTTGTTAAACGTCTCCCAGGCAGTGACCTTCATGACAGATGCATCCATGGACGCCATGCAATTTGCAGCTAGGTCGTTAGCAGTTGGCATCTTCACCCGTAGAACCCTATGGCTGTATCACTGGGAAGCAGATGCCACGGCTCGCTCTAACCTGGCTTCAGAGCCTTACGTGGGAGGCAAGTTATTTGGTGAGGAAGCACTAGCAGGCATCTTGGAATCCAAGGACAAGAAGAAATCTTTGCCCACCTCCAGGAAAAGAGAGGACAGAAGGCTATTTCGAAGAGCCTTCCACCCATATTCACAGCCACAGTCCTTTTGGAATTCTTGGGCATCAGGATGAGCTAGAGACACCTGCACCAATCTGGTTCAGACAACATCCACAGGCAAAGGGCCAACCATACATTCCCAGTAGACCGGGGTTTGGAACCCGGGCAAGAGGGAACAAACATCAATTCTGATGTGAGTACTCCTCCGGTGGGAGGATGACTCCAATGCTTTGCTCAGCAATGGAGGGACACGTCATTGGACCAATGGGTTTTATGTACCCTCAGAAACGGCTTGAAGCTGGAATTTACATCCCTCCCTCCGACAAGATTTGTCCCATCTCCCCTCTCGTGGACTCAAGACAAAAGGGCAAGAACCCTCCAAGCGATTTCCCATCTGCTCCAAATATCAGCAATAGAGCCAGTCCCGGAAGGGGAGAGATTTTTGGCCAATTACTCAATTTTCTTTACTGTCGCAATAAAAGATGGGTCATTCAGGGCAGTACTTGACCTCAAGAACCTCCACAAATACATTCAATACTGCAAGTTCCGCATGGAAACGTTGCTTTCAATCAAGGAGGCACTGAAAAAAGGGGACTTCCTCTCCTCAATCGACTTGAAGGAAGCCTACCTACACGTCCCCGTCTCCCCCCTCCACAGACGCTATCTCAGGTTCACTGTGGGGAACGACCATTTTCAATACAGGGCCATGCCCTTCAGCCTGTCATCTGACCCCAGGGTATTCACGGAGATTGTGGTTACCCTGATAGCCCACCTCAGGATGCAAGGATTTCACATATTTCCTTACCTGGACAACTTCCTCATTCAGTCCCCATTGCTAAGCAAGGCCTGGGAGGATGTGCTCATTACCTTAGCCTGCTTGAAGGACCACGGCTTCCTAATCAACCAGAACAAAAGCCAGTCAGTTCCTTCTTGTCGCACTGTACATCTGTGGGCCACTATAGACTCACAACAGGGAACGATACGGCTGGCACAGGACAGAATAAACAAGATACAAGCTGCAGTATCCCACCTTATGACTCCCACACCAGTAGACCTCATGCACATAGCCTCAGTGCTCAGGTTGATGATGGCAGCCTTCCAAACAACGCCTTGGGCACGTCATCACTCTCGCCCCCTGCAGTGGGCATTATTGCCATTCCAGAATGAGATAGTAGCCAGGCAGAATCGGAAAGTATTATTGTCACCTGCAGTTCGTCAGTCTCTACTGTGGTGGGCACACGAACCCAAACTTCTCAAGGGAGTACCGTTCCATGATCCCCCATGTATAGTGATCACGTTGGATGCCAGCCTATCAGGCTGGGCGCCATCTGCAAGGGTCAGATGGTGCAAGGAACATGGTCACAGGAGGAAGCCAGCCTTCCAATCAATTTACTGGAACTTTGGGCGATCTGCCTGGCACTGACACACTTAGATTGGGGGCAGTGCTTGTCAGGACAGACAATGTGTTCACCAAATCGCATTTAAATCGCCAGGGGGGCATGCACACTCGCCTTCTCCAGAGAGAAGCCCCACTCATTTTCCAGTGGGTGGAAGAACATCTGGAGTTACTCACAGCATAATACCTCATAGGGGAGGACAACAGTCAAGCAGACTGGTTGAGTCGGGAGAAAGTACATCAAGGGGAATAGAAGTTACATCCTCTGGCCTTTCAGGCAATACTGGCACAATTTGGCACAATCAAAGTAGCCTTTTCGCCTCCAGCCTCAACCACCAGGTGAAGAGATTCTTCGCCAGGTATGAGACGCCAGAGGCAGAGGGAATAGATGCTGTCACAGCCCAGTGGCCTCCAGGCCAACTATATGCCTTTCCACCTCTTCCGATCATTCCAAAAGTGCTCCAGAAAATCCGAGCCGAATGGGCAAAGGTTCTGCTGGTGGCTCCTTGGTGGCCAAGGAGACCTTGGTTTCTGGAACTCATCAACCTATCGGTCAGTCCCCCATGGAGAATTCCTCTCAGGGAAGATCTGTTATCACAGGGACATTTTCTCCATCCAGATCCCAGCTGGCTGGCTCTTCATTTGTAGAGATTGAATGGCAACATCTCTTAAAAAAAGGCATTCCGAGGCAAGTTGTGAAGACAGTGATGGCCTCCAGGTGCCCTTCTACCATTTGAATATATGAGGCCACATGGAAAGCCTTGTCTTGGTCGCACAAACAAGGCGTAAATCCAAGTAAGGTAGGTATTAAAGAGATCCTCTCATTCCTACAGCAGGGCTTAACAATGGGACTCAGGCCAAATACTTTGAGACATCAGGCTTCGACTTTGTCGTCAATCCTATCTAAGTTTCCTGAAAAGCCACTCGGTTCTCACCATTCCTGAGGTGTTTCCTTCGGGGGGGCAACGTTATTGGTGCCACCTACGGTCCATCATTACCCAACTTGGGACCTACACAAGGTCTTAATGGCCCTACAGAACCCTCCCTTCGAGCCATTAAGTCAAGTTCTCCTCCGTTGACTATCCTTTAAAGTCCTGTTCCTTGTGGCCATTACTTCAGCCCATCATCTGTCTGAGCTGAATCTGTAGATAAGATAAGTCTGTAGATAAGAATTTCTATGTTTTTCATAAAGATAGGATATTGCTTCGTACTGTACCTTCCTTTCGTCCTAAGGTTCTATCTACCTTTCACTGTCAACAAGAGTTAGTGTTCCCTTCCTTCTGCCCTAACCCAGAAAAAGCATGGCACTCACTGGAAGTATATATATCCAAAACTAAGCCCTTTCGCAAGACAGACAGTTTATTTGTCTCATTTCATCCAGCTTCAATAGGAAACAAGGTTTCAACCTCCACTCTTTCTAGGTGGATCAGGGCATGTATTACCTTGGCATACACTTCACTGCGACTGGCGCGACCAGCCGGGATAGTGGCTCATTCCACTAGAGCAGCAGCCACAATGACGGCGTTCTCGAGAAATGCTTCGCTAACGGAGATGTGTAAAGTGGCCACATGGGCCACTCCCAATACTTTTATTAGACACTATAAGATCCATACCTATGCACCTGCAGAAGCAGCTTTTGGGAGGAGAGTGCTACAGCATGTCCTCTCCGACTGTCAATGAGTTCAGCCCAGCAATATTCCAACCCTACATGGGTCAGCTTTGGTATGTTCCACCTGATATCATCTTTCCATGCACAGGAGAAGAGACTTTTGGTCTTACCGTGAAAATGGTCTTCTCTGTGCATGTCAAAGATGTTATCAGGGCCACTCCCTAGGAGAGCTGGGCTGCAATCATTGATACCTGGTAGGCCTCTTGCAGAGAGTGTATGAGTACTGTTGCTTGACTTTTCATGTCTTACTTCCTGTCAATCCTCTCAATACTAGTTAGCTTGTCATCAAGAACTAAGCTGGGAGCTACACAGAACAAGAAGTTCCTGCAAAAATCAACAGTGCTCTTCTGCCTTCAACCACTAAATGGAGCTACTTACCCACCTGATATCATCTTTGACATTCACAGAGAAGACTGTTTTCACAGTAAGACCAAAAGTCTCTTTCCTCCCAAGCTTCAGTGTTTTAGTGGACTGAAACAGGTTTTCTTGCAGTATTTTGCTCCATCTGTTCTTCAATTTTAACAAAATGCCCAGTCCCTTCTTATGAGAAGCATCCCCACAGCATGATGTTGCCACCACCATACTTCACTGTAGGGATGGTGTGTCTTGAGGCATGGGCAGTGTTAGGTTTGCGCCACACATAGCTCTTTGAGTTTTGACCAAAAAGTTCTATCCAGAGCTTGGAAAAGTTACTTTTTTGAACTACAGCTCCCATCAGCCCAATCCAGTGGCCATGCTGGCTGGGGCTGATGGGAGTTGTAGTTCAAAAAAGTAACTTTTCCAAGCTCTGGTTCTATCTTGGTCTCATCTGACCACAAGACCTCTTTTCCCACATGGCAGCTGGGGCATTCTCATGCTTTCTGGCAAACTCCTGACATCTTTTCAGATGATAGTTTTTAAGTAACGGCTTCTTTCTTGCCAGCCTCCCATACAGCCCAGTGTTATGCAGAGCTCTTGATAGGCTTGACTGGTCCAGCATTACTCCACTCCCAGCCACTGAACTCTGTAGCTCCTTCAAAGTGATTGTTGGCCTCTCTGTGGCTTCTCTCACAAGTCTTCTTCTTCGAGCACTGAGTTTTGAGGGACGGCCTTTTCTTGGAGTGCCTGGGTGGTGTGATTCAGCTTTCACTTCCTGATTATTGATCCAACTGTGCTCATTGGGATATCCAAACACTTGGATATTATTTTCTACCCTTTTCCTAATCTATGCAAATGTATTACATTATCTCTCACTTCTGCAGAACTCTCTTTGGTCTTCATTTTCCTTCAAATCCACAGCCTGACCAGTGATTCTTCAACATTGGGGGTTTTATCCTGACAATGTGACAGCAACTTTAATGGTTCACAGGTGGAGGCCATTGGTAAGGTAATTGTGTCCTTGATAATGCAGTTTCTTTCATTTGCGTGAACTGGGAGCTTCCACAGCACAGGGGAATACTTAGGCAAGCAACATGTTTCAGGTTTTTATCTTTCTTACCAACATTTGCCAACATAAAACCAATATCACCTTCAATAACTGATTTTGAGTTTCTGTGTTTCAAATAAAATGTCATACAGAATGAGATTACAATATACTATTTGTAATACAGTAATATGAGAGCATTGGTCAGGGGTCTGATTACTTTTGCAAGGCACTGTAACAACATTTTCATGATGCACAAATCAGGCTATCTTGAAATAATAAGCAGTTCTTTGAAATTAAATGTGCCTCTTTCACTCATGCCAATGCTGGTTTTGGCAGCAGTGCAAGCTCCATGATTGTTCAGCTAAGCCATGGTTTCTTTTAATGCAAGGGCAGGGAACCTATGGCACTCCAGTTGTTGTTGGACTCAAACTCCCAGCTGCCCCAACCAGCATGCCAGTCATCAAGCTTGATGGGAGTTGTTCTCCAGCAATGTCTGGAGGGCCATAGGTTCCCCATCCTTATTTTAATGTCTGCCAATATTTTAAGCTTGTTTTAAAGTCTGAGTCTGGTTCATTTTAAAGTCTGAGTCTGCCAACAAAAGAACTTCGTTGGAACTGACAAAATTAGGGTTTGAAACCACAGGTTGAAAGTGGTTTGCTATGTGGTTTGCGCTGTTTGCTATGTGTAGTTTGCTGTTGTGTAACCACAGTTTGGATAATTGCTCCACCACAAAAGACTGTTGCACCACAGAGAAGGATATGAACTTATTAATCTGAATCCTTAGCAAATGGGAAACAGTAGCAGCCATGCAGATCTAAACCATGGTGTGAGTTCTTCATTATGGTTAGCAGAAAACATGGTTTTGTGTCATGTCTGAGAACCCAGATGCTCTTTTTATTTTGGAGTGCATTTAGAGTCTTGTTTTGACCCAAGGTGGAGTTGAGTTGCCCCAAAGAGATGGCATGGAAGGTCAACATGTACCGTGGATACTTGGCAATCTGTCATCCTGAAGAACAACAGCTGAACTACATTGAGCGCCTGGTAGAAATGGCCAGTGGCTTGGCTATCCGGGAATGGCGAAGACTTCCTCAAGTGGTTTCTCATGTTCACACACCCCTTCTTCAGGTGAGACAGAGAGAATGAGTTGTTAGATTCTTCTTGAGGTCCCTCATTATTGTAATGATAAAACAAACAGAACTAAGCATAGAGTGTATTATTTTTTTGTTGTTGCTGCTGCTGCACAAAGTGCTTCTGGTTAAAAAATAGAGTCTATACAGAAGTTTGTTTCTAGGTTTCCTGCAAGGAACCATGCAGAGAGCAAGGTATAGGATGTTACTCTCTCTCTCTCTCTCTCTCTCTCTCTCTCTCTCTCTCTCTCTCTCTCTCTCTCTCTCTCTCTCTCTCTCTCTCTCTCTCTCACTCACTCACTCACTCACTCACTCTCTCACTCTCCCTGCCTCCCTCTCCCTCCCTCTCTCTCTCTCTCTCTCTCTCTCACCCACCTTGAAAAGCAATGCCATATTATGTTTTTGGCATTTGGCAAACAAAAATATTGAAGGACACTTTTAAAAAATGTAGGCACATTCATTAGCCCAGTTCATATGCCATGGTAAACTGTAGTTGATGGTTTAGCATGAACACACATAAAAGGCCTCTTTCGCTCCTTTCTGCTTACAATGGGAAGAAACAAGCCATGATCCCTGTCTTAGCATTGCACCCAAACCAGGATAATTGTTTTGTTTTCGACAATTATCAGAAATTATGCAGAACTCCTGAACTAGCTCTGCTAAATTTGTTTCTGAATGAAAATTTGGCCCTAAATGATAAGCAGTTAATTGGTTTTATGTTGGTTGCAGCCCAATCTCTTATTGTTCAATTTGGGAAGGACTTGAATGGCATCTCCATCCTCTTCTGGTGCCACAAAATTTGGCAGTTAGCATTGATAGAAAAACTTACAGAAAAGATAAAGATTGCAAAAGGTAGGAAACAAAAGGACATTTGTTGCAGAATGATGGAGTATTTTTTCTTACATTAATGAGGCAGATAGAAATGTCAGGGTTTCCAAGGTTTTCCAGAATCTATGGATTTTGTAAAGGTGAATAACTCTTTCTTGTATATTGTCTTTTTCTTGGTATATAGGTGCAGAAAAATTTGTATTTTTTATATACTTTCACCGATTGTCAATACTCTGTCAAGGTACTCTTCATTTCCTGTTTCTGTACCATGCTGCACTGGCTGTTTTGTTACATCTGAAAAATAAATTAGAGAGAGAGAGCACAAATCACAGTAGCTGATTCAGATGTAAAACTCAACCAGGGATCGTATTTTTTCTGCACAGTTGCAGGGAGGAGGCAAACAGAGCTGAAAGATGCAGTCATAGTAAATAAAGCTTTACGGTTTATTGTGATGTGCAGACATGGCCATTGTAAACAGAGTACAGATACCAGAAATAAGAAACTTCTTTTCCAGACATTGCATTAGAAATGTTGGATATGTATACATTTTACATCTCTTGTGGCAGTCTGCTGAATGTGACACTTGTGCCTAAAGGTATGAAAAATGGTAAGGTAGGGCCCAATTCCCTTGGATGTTCTCTCATATGAGTCCCATTGAAATGAATGGGAGGTGTGTGGCTTCACAATTGTGTACCTTCTGTTTATTTCAGTGCAGTCTTGCCCAGCAGAACTTTCAAGAGCATTGTGCACATAGTTCCTCCTTGCAACCCCAATCCCAACACTTAGGGATGTATCACCTTCCTTATGTATGTTCTACAAACATCTTTGAAGATACGAAATGTTAGAACCAGATTAGAAAGCAAACTGGCAGTTGTCTATGCATACTTCCATCCTTTTGCAAAATTTTCATCCTTTTTGTTTGAATGACTTAGCTCTAGTCCTAGCTTTTCTTCATCTTAAGATGAGAACATTTCTGGAAGAGTTCAGAAATAAGCAAAGTGCTGTGTTGATCTCTTTTGATAACTAGGAGCCATATTTCGGTTTGCTACACAGACACACACACAGACAGTAGAAGGAATTAATATAAATAAATGCTTAACACTTCCATGTGCATTCCATAGTGTGTTGAAAATTTTCGTAATAGTCGCATTGTCAAATTGCTAAAATAGGCAGTGAATGACAAAATTAACAACATGGCAAAGAAGCTACTCAGCCGTAATTACTTTTTCCTATATCAGATAATGAGTGATTAAATGCCTGCTAGAAAATTTAATTTGCATGATGAATGGGAGTAAGATGAAGGTTAAGCTATTGGGAGTGCTGAAACTGTGTGTGTGTGTTTGCATGTTTGCTCTGGGTTGGGGGGGGATTTCTTTGCTTAATTTGTTTGGTTTCCATAGATCTGTATGTAAGCATAGACTGACTTTTTTTCTGGTAAGAGACAGTTATCTTAGTTGATTAATAGCTAATACAAGTGTTTATCTCTCACTTAGAGGCTTTGTGGTTACATCAGTTTTATTCTCTACAAAGGATTTAAATTCCAATTTGTAGGTCTGTCAGAGCTTAACTAACTCTGTGCCACTTTTTAGTGGCTATGAAAGTGCTGTTGCTTAGTGTTTGTTCCATACAAGATTCTACATTCAGCTTGTAGAATGTGTTTGAAGGAAGAGCAATTTGAAGTAAGCCGGAGTCCTCCCATAAGCATCTGGTTGGCCATTGTGTGAATAGGATGCTGGACTAGATGGGCCATTGGTCTAATCCAGCAGGGTCTTC
Organism: Rhineura floridana; assembly: GCF_030035675.1. Lineage (NCBI taxonomy): Eukaryota > Metazoa > Chordata > Lepidosauria > Squamata > Rhineuridae > Rhineura > Rhineura floridana. The sequence continues at coordinate 17,065,012 of NC_084496.1, forward strand.
TAAAGTTCTTAGTGTACCATGGGTTCCTAATCTTTTTGGGTCCATGGACACATTTGAATTTTGTAGTTGGTTCTCTGATTGGTGCTCTCCCAACTCCCCAGACATAAAAAGAGAGTGTTTGCAATCCTCTCTATTTCTTTTTCCAAGGGGTCTGGGTCAAAGTTATATCCAGTAGAATTAAAAGGGATTCTCTTGGATTTGCATGATTTTACATAGAATCGTAGAATTGTAGAGGCCTGTGAGGCCACCACCTCTCTAGGTAATTGGTTCCATTGTTGTACTGCTCTAACATTTAGGAGGTTTTCCCTGATGTTTAGCCAAAATCCAGCTTCCTGTAACTTGAGCCTATTATTCTGTACCTTTGGATGATCAAGAAGAGATCCTGGCCCTCCTGTGTGCGACAACTTTAAACACTGAAGAATGCTATCATACCTTCCTTCTCTTCTCAAGGCTATGTATGCCCAGTTCTTCCAGTCTCTCCTTACAGGGTTTTGTTTCCAGTCCCCTGATCTCCCTCTGAACCTATTCCAGTTTGTTTGCATCCTTCTTAAAGTGTGGTGTCCAAATTTGGACACAGTACTGAGGCCTAATAGAGGGGAACTAGTACTTCATGTGATTTGAAAACCATACTTCTGTTAATGCAACCTAAAATAGCATTTGCCTTTTTTGCAGCCACGTCGAATTATTGGCTCATATTCAGCTTGTTATCAAAAACAATTCCAAGATCCTTCTCACATGTAGCATTGCTGAGCCAAGTGTCCCTCATCTTGCTCCAGCCTATCAAGATCTCTTTGAATTTTGTTTCTGTCTTCCAGGGTATTAGCTATCCTTCCCAATTTTATATCATCTGCAAATTTGATAAGAATTCCCTGTATCTCCTCATGAAAGTCATTAATTAATTAATTGTATTTGTGTACCGCCCCATAGCCGAAGCTCTCTGGGCGGTTTACAGTAACTAAAAACATTAAAAACAAATATACAAATTTAAAACACATCTTTTAAAAACAATTTAAACACAATTTTAAAAATTTATTACAATTTAAAAACACATGCTAGAATGCGTGGGAGAAGAGGAAAGTCTTGACCTGGCGCCAAAAAGATAACAGTGATGGCGCCAGGCTCACCTCGTCATGCTAATCGTTCCATAATTTGGGGGGCACCACTGAGAAGGCCCTCTCCCTTGTTGCCACCCTCTGAGCTTCCCTCGTAGGCACCCGGAGGAGGGCCTTAGATGTTGAGCATAATGTACGGGTGGGTTCGTATTGGGAGAGGCATTCTATCAGGTATTGTGGTCCCAAGCTGTGTAAGGCTTTATAGGTCAAAACCAGCACCTTGAATCGAGCTCGGAAACATAAAGGCAGCCAATGCAAGCGGGCCAGAATCGGTTTTATATGTTTGGACCATCTGGTCCCTCTTACCAATCTGGCCACTGCATTTTGCACAAGCTGCAGTTTCCGAACCGTCTTCAAAGGCAGCCCCACATAGAGTGCATTGCAGTAATCTAACTTGGAGGTTACCAGAGCATGGGCAACTGAAGCCAGGTTACCCTCTACAGATAGGGGCTCAGCTGGGCCACCAACCGAAGTTGGTAGAAGGCACTCCGTGCCACCGAGGCTACCTGAGCCTCAAGTGACAGAGATGGTTCTAGGAGAACCCCCAAGCTACGAACCTGCTCCTTCAGGGGGAGTGCAACCCCATCCAGGACAGGTTGGACATCCACAATCTGGTCAGAAGGACCACCACTAGCAGCATCTCAGTCTTGTCTGGATTGGGCCTCAGTTTATTAGCCCTCATCCAGTCCATTGTCACAGCCAGGCACCAGTTCCGCACATTGACAGCCTCACCTGAAGAAGATGAAAAGGAGAAATAGAGCAAAAAATTGAAGAGCACTTGGCCCAGGGCTGAGCTCTGCAGTACCCCACTCATTTGAGAAGGAATCATTGATAAGCACTCTTTCAGTACAATTCTGTAGCCAACTATGGATCCACTTGATAGTTGTTCCATCCATCCCACATTTAGCTAACTTGCTAATCAGAATATTATGGGGCACTTTGTCAAAAGCTTTGCTAAAATCAAGATATATAATGTCTGTAGCATTCCCACAGTCTACCAAAGAGGTTACCCTATAAAAAAAGAGATAAGATTAATCTGGTAGGATTTGTTCTTGGGGTGTGCTCCTTCCCTTCCCCCTAAAAAAGAAAGCCCCACACCTTCAAATTGCAGCTTGCAGTGGTAGATTGAACAATCAAAATCACAGATGAAGTGCTTGTCAGCACTACAAAAATGTTGATCCAAGGCACAGATCATCATGAGTCTTCATAATTTTTACATAGGATGACAACAGAACTACCAACAAGAACACATCTGTAGACATAGTTTATCTATGATTTTCTGATGGTTTTGAAGGGATCCCTTGTTTAAAATTATGAGATCTATAAGGATCTGTTTTTGTGCCATGGCAGTGCTGGATTGGATCCATGATTTTTACAGTTCTGTCAATGGAGATAGATGTGATCTGTGATGTGATGTGGTAGTGGTAGAGAAACCCTAGAAAAAAATAAGCGTTTGAGGAGGACCCATTTTACTGCATCGTGTGTGTGTGTGTGTACACGTGACATTCCCTCTCTGTCGCATGCACACACACACACCTCTCCTGAATCCTGTGGCATCCCAGTTTCTCCCTCATGGTTGCTCTGTTTTCCTCTCCTCTGTCTCCCAGATTTCTCCCCTTTCCCTTCTTTCCTCTTGGTCCGCCTGCTTTCTCTTCAGCTTCTCAGGTACCAATCCACACCATGAAAATCTGGAAGAGTAAGTGGGAAAGCGGGTCACTCTTCCAACTTCCTCCTTTCAAGGCGGGAAAAGGAAATCACCCTCTCTCACTTCATGAAAAAGAGCCAGTAAAGGGGTGCTTAGAGGTGCCACAGATAGTTCTCATAGACACCATGTTTGTGACCCCAGAGTTAGAGTGAGACCAGTTAGACCTATTATCAAATTGCTGTCCTTTGGGCAATAAGAACATAAGAACATAAGAAGAGCCTGCTGGATCAGGCCAGTGGCCCATCTAGTCCAGCATCCTGTTCTCACAGTGGCCTACCAGGTGCCTGGGGGAAGCCCGCAAGCAGGACCCGAGTGCAAGAACACTCTCCCCTCCTGAGGCTTCCAGCAACTGGTTTTCAGAAGCATGCTGCCTCTGACTAGGGTGGCAGAGCACAGCCATCATGGCTAGTAGCCATTGATAGCCCTGTCCTCCATGAATTTGTCTAATCTTCTTTTAAAGCCATCCAAGCTGGTGGCCATTACTGCATCTTGTGGGAGCAAATTCCATAGTTTAACTATGCGCTGAGTAAAGAAGTACTTCCTTTTGTCTGTCCTGAATCTTCCAACATTCAGCTTCTTTGAATGTCCACGAGTTCTAGTATTATGAGAGAGGGAGAAGAACTTTTCTCTATCCGTTTTCTCAATGCCATGCATAATTTTATACACTTCTATCATGTCTCCTCTGACCCGCCTTTTCTCTAAACTAAAAAGCCCCAAATGCTGCAACCTTTCCTTGTAAGGGAGTCGCTCCATCCCCCTGATCATTCTGGTTGCCCTCTTCTGAACCTTTTCCAACTCTATAATATCCTTTCTGAGATGAGGCGACCAGAACTGTACACAGTATTCCAAATGCGGCGCACCATAGATTTATACAACGGCATTATGATCTCGGCTGTTTTATTTTCAATACCTTTCCTAATTATTGCTAGCATGGAATTTGCCTTTTTCACAGCTGCCGCACACTGGGTCGACATTTTCATCGTGCTGTCCACCACAACCCCGAGGTCTCTCTCCTGGTCGGTCACCGCCAGTTCAGACCCCATGAGCGTATATGTGAAATTAAGATTTTTTGCTCCAATATGCATAATTTTACACTTGTTTATATTGAATTGCATTTGCCATTTTTCCGCCCATTCACTCAGTTTGGAGAGATCTTTTTGGAGCTCTTCGCAATCCCTTTTTGTTTTAACAACCCTGAACAATTTAGTGTCGTCAGCAAACTTGGCCACTTCACTGCTCATAATTAGCTTCCACTCTAATCTACCCCACAAGGTAGTTATTAGGGTCAAGGGGAGATGGCATAATGTGTGTGCTGCCCTAAGCTCCTTGAGGAAAGATTAAAAAATAGTAATGTGAAGTAACTTGAAAGACCGATTATTTATTTATTTTATTTATTTATTTATTTTATTTAGTTGCATTTCTAAACCGCCCTATAGCTAACAGCTCCCAGGGCGGTGTACAACAAGATAAAATCACAATATTTAAAATACAAGCAGGTGAGTATTGCGCCATACAATTATAAACATATTTAAAACAGAAATAAAATAAAAACAAAATAAAATTAAAATTAAAATAAGCTTAAAATGCCTGGGCGAAGAGGTGGGTTTTTACCTGGCGCCGAAAAGATGACAGAGAAGGCGCCAGGCGTATCTCATCTGGGAGGGCATTTCATAATTCGGGGGCCACCACCAAAAAGGCCCTAGATCTAGTTACTGTTCTCCGGGCCTCTCTATGAGCTGGGACCCAGAGAAGGGCCTTGGAAGTCGAGCGGAGTGAACGGGTAGGTACATAGCGACAGAGGCGTTCCATCAGATATTGCGGTCCAGTGCCGTTAAGGGCTTTTTAGGTAAGAACCAACACTTTGAATCTGGCCCGGAAACATATTGGAAGCCAGTGCAGTTGGGCCAGAATAGGTGTTATATGGTCGAATTTCTTCGTCCCAGTAAGAACTCTGGCCGCAGCATTCTGCACTAGCTGAAGTTTCCGAATCGTTTTCAAAGGTAACCCTACATAGAGAGCATTACAGTAATCCAATCTAGAGGTTACTAGAGCGTGAATAACTGAGGCTAGGTTCTCCCTGTCCAGATAGGGTCGTAGTTGGGCTACCAGCCGAAGCTGGTAGAACGCATTTCGTGCCACTGAGGCTACCTGGGCCTCAAGTGACAGGAGCGGATCTAATAAGATCCCCAAACTACGGACCTGTTCCTTTAGGGGGAGTGTAACCCCATCTAGGGTAGGTCTGACATCATCCATCTGGGCAGAGGGCCCCCCAACCAACAGCATCTCAGTCTTGTCAGGATTGAGTTTCAGTTTGTTAGCTCTCATCCAGTCCATTATCGCGGCCAGGCAGCGGTTCAGTACAGCAACAGCCTCACCTGAAGAAGATGAAAAAGAGAAATAGAGCTGCGTATCATCAGCATATTGCTGGAAACGCACTCCAAAACTCCTGATGACCTCACCCAGCGGCTTCATATAGATATTAAAAAGCAATTAACTTGATAATTTGCAGATTCTGTGATTATGTAATATATTAATATGGTCAAGGAATTGGTCAGATGTTAAATATTTCAGGGTCAAAACTAGAGATATTTGAATAATTCAGTTTCTGTGAATTCTGATGCAAACTGGACCAATCAGGCCCTATATGCAGGTTGGAACATAATACTCCTTTGAATTTCACATTTCTTTGAATTTTGCTGTACGGGTCTTGGCTCTAAAAGGGTCAAGATGCATTAAAACGTGTCTCTTAGGATAAAATAAGTTTAGAAAAGAAATGTAAAACATGTATATGATAAAAATACATATTTATGCCTTTTTGTGCAGATTTTTTTAAATGCAGATTTAATGAAGAAATGGGATGTACCAGATTTGAGAATGTTCACATGTGAAATTAGCAAACATGGAAAAAGACTGATTTTGTCATTCAGTAGGTAGTGTCACTTTCTGAATATGGAGAGGCATATGGAAACCCAACTCCGTCTACAGTTCCCCCGCACTCGGTACATATCTGCAGCTAGGGTTAACCAACATAGTTCCCTCCTGCTGTTGCTGGACCAAAACTGCCATTGTCCCTGATGGAAGTCTGGCTGAGGATGATGGGAGCTGTAGTCCAACATCATCTGAAGGGCACTACATTAGTTATCCCTGTCTTAAGCCCTGCTACTTTTTGTCTGCATCTAGTGCAGTCATAAGCTCTCACCCATTTGCACTGCTGGAAGCTGAGCTCTACCAAAGTAGACAGGAACAACGGCCAGTCTGGAAGCCAGGAACACTAAGCTCTGAGTCCCCTTGCTGGTCACTTTCGATCCCTGGCCTTTTCAGTGTTATTTTTTGTGGGAAATCAAATCATTTCATTTGCTTTCCTGAGATATAAAAATAGAAATCCTGTCCTAGTCCCACCATCTTATCCAAGTTGTCTCTCCCCTCCCCCTTCTTCATACCAACTCAGAGCCATATCGTTGCCTGTATAATGCCATACGGCCAATGAGTGGAACTTCTCAAACAGTATGTGATATGCCATAGGAGACAACAGCTGTTCAGCATCAGGGTTGGGTTATCGAGACCCCTGCCATGATCTTATGGCCCACGTGTTTTGTTTTTAATTATTATGCATGGCTCTGTTTGTGTCTTTAGAAGAGAATGGATCCTTGGTATGTGATTGGTAGCATTTAAAAAAAAACAAAAATCAACTTATATTGTGACATTGACTGTAATATTGTTTGTAACGTGCAAATGGTCTTCACTGGACACAACAACTCAGTCAGCTTGTCCTATTGTTGCATACTGTTAAGAGAAGTGTTTTTTTTCCTCCTGAGTGGGGCAATGACACATCTTCTGTCACTTTATAACCTTCCCGCCTCCTAGGCAGCACAGCAAATCATTGAACTTCAGGAAGCAGCCCAAATAAATGCAGGGTTACAGCCGGCCAATCTTGGGAGGAATAACAGCTTGCATGACATGAAGACTGTCGTGAAAACCTGGAGGAACCGGCTGCCAATTGTGTCGGATGACCTGTCCCACTGGAGCAGCATTTTCATGTGGAGACAACATCATTACCAAGGTAATAACACCAGAGTCCCAGCATATCCTGTTCCAGGAAAAAAAACAACCAACCCAGTATAGGTCTCTATTTCTGGGTTTTAAAAAGTGCATAAGGAAATGAGATATCCTTCTAAAGGTTTGTATCTCACGCCTTTTAGAAAACTATTTTCTAAAGTGTCTGTTTCTTTGGCCCGTTTTGTGGGCTGAAATACATAAAATACAAAATTTGAGTGTGATTTTAAGTTTCCATTTTCATAAGCAGGTCTGGGGACAAAAATCTCTGACATCAAAACAGTTGATGCAGGCTGAATTTCAAGTTCTGTACAACTGTGGCTTAGGTATATAAAATGTTTTTCCACTCTGTTGATGAAGCACAATTATGTTTTTTTGACAACATATATCAGTCTGGGCATTGAAGCATTCAGAGCCAAGACTGGGTGGGTGACTGGGTTTGTATGTATTTTTATCCTGCTTTCCAATCAAAATATTTTCAGAGCACCTTACAAATAGATTGAGTTACATAATACATTGCAAACAGTAACAAAATGCAATAAAACAGCTAGGCAAATTAAGAGAACAGCAGGGACTAAAACAGTACAGGTCAGCAGTTTAAAGGTTAGCAAGGCCTGGGTACATAAAATATATATTTGTCTGGTGTCTAAAAGATGATAGATTTGGTGCCAGGCAAATTTCCCTGGGGACAGTACTTAAAGATCGGGACCACAGCTGAAAATGCCCCTTTCCTAGTCATCACCTCCTTCATCTCTGATGGCTAGAGGCACTCAAAGAAGGGCCTTGGATAATTAAAATACTCTGGCATATTTGCATGGGAAACATGATGCCTAAGTGGTATAAGGCTTTTAGAGGTTAAAATCAGCACTTGGAATTGAGTTCAGAAATTGACCAGAAGCCAGTGTAGTTGTTTCAAGAACCTTTTAGTAACCTAGCTGCTGTTTTTTGATCAAATGAAATTTTCTGAGTAGCATATGGATGTCTGAATCTGCCTGGAGGAATGGAATACATTAGCCATCCTTGCTGTGATATGAGCCACTAAAAGAGATGAAGAATTTTGGTCAATGGCACCAGTAGAAATGACTGCATTCAGACCTTATGCTTACACTATGATTTAGTGCAGTGGCTCCCAAATATTTTCCCCAGTGGGCCACTTGAAAATTGCCACGGATCTTGGCAGATCACTTAATGATTTTTCTGCCTCTTGTAGCAATTGTAATGTTCTGTGCTAGGTGCTGTATGACTCTTAACTGTATTCTGGTTGCTTCTTTTATTTATATTTCATTTTATTGTACAGTGGAAGCTTGTTACAATGCCAGGTCAGGAGACAAATGATTTCACCTGTATTATAGGATTCCATGTTATAATGAAAACTGTGCTGAAAGGCACTTAGGATGATGTGCAAACTACAGTAAAGGTGCAGTACTTACATTTTAGGCTTCCTTTTCTCTTTGAAAGTAGTCAGACACTGTCATGGACCCCAAAGAGAATCTTTGGAATGAATAGGAGGATGAAGAGTGAGATACAGATCTTGGAGGGGTTGCTAGTACTGCAGAAAGGAATGAAGGAGGCACACGGGGAAGATCTTCAGAAGAATCTGGGCTTGTTAATAGAATTACTGAGAAAAGGCCAGAACCCTTCCTCCTTTCTCCTGAATCTGCCAGGGCACTCAGCCCAGATTTAGCTGTGGAACAGTTAAAACTCAATGAAACTCTGAAAGAAAAAAGTGAAAGCAGTGAGTCTGAGCTGGAGTTTAGGTTTTTTTGCCAAGGTCAAGGAGATAATAGAATCACAGAATAGTAGAGTTGGAAGGGGCCTATAAGGCCATCGAGTCCAACCCCCTGCTCAATGCAGGATAAGAGATGGCTTCAGAAGATGCTTTCAGCTCCTTGAAAGAACCTTCACATTGTAGCGAAAGCAAGAAAGAATTAACCTGTAGAAGTAAGTCCCCACCCCTCTGTGATGTAAAAGTTTGGTAATGCCTGTGTAGCATTGTTGCAGCAACTCCTAGCCTAGACTGTTTGGTATCCTGAGAGATATTCTAGTATTCTGATTGATGCCTAGAGTGTGCTTCTGTGTTTCTGTATTGACTTCCTGAATATAGCTTCAGACAGAAAAATCCAGTCCTCTAATTCTGAGTCTGCTTCTTTGGTTGGAAGCCAGGACAGATAGTAGTTTGGTGAACCTGAACAGAGCATTGTAGCTTCTCCTGTGCATGGAAAGATGATATCAGGTGGGTAATTAGCTCCACCTAGTGGCTGAAGGCAAAAGGGTACTGCTGATGTTTTATTGTAGATCCGTTCCTGGTCTGCGCCTGCTCCCTCCTCTGTTTTCTCTTTTGCCTTCACCGAAAGTGGTTGGATTCTCTCTGCCTCCATTGGTTCAGGCCTGTATCGTTTGTTTGTTTGGGTCTTGCTTGTCATTTTCCTGTTGTTTTTTCCCTCCGTGTTTTCTTCTCCCTTCTATAAAAGGTTTTTTAAAAAAACAAAACAGTTCCTTGTGTCCTTTCCTGAAGTCCTTCTCTGTGGCGAAGAGCAGCCAGCCCCTCCCCGCGGTGCCTGGGGCCATCGGCCTCTTCAGGCTCCCTCTCCAGCCAACTTCGCTGCCGTTTCTCTTCGGAGACTAAGCCACAGCGTCGGCAGTTTTAACTTCTGAGGCGGCCTTTCCCTGGACACAGCGCCCGGACTTTTCACGCTCCTTTTAGAGCGGCTTTCGTTTTCCCCACTTGGAGCAGTGGGGGGGGGGGCAGATGCACGAACGCCTTGTTCTGCCTGGCTAATAATGCTGGAGGGAGGATGGCATCGGCCACTGCTAGATTTCGTGCTTCGCCCAGCCTTACCAGGACAGCGCTGTTAATCACCAACAGCGAGAGCCCTTTCTTCATGTCTTCTAGCTACGAGGCTTGTGCTCCCTGCATTAACCCTGTAAGCCCTGCAGTGTGTGCCCTCGATGGGGAAAGCTACACACAAAACGAAACACCTCTCAAAGAGGTTGAAACCGCTCTCCCACACGCCTGCAACAGGCGCAGCATCAGAACCCCTTCCCACCCTGGGTTCAGGACAGTCGTATTCTTCGGGGGTTCAGAAGTGGCGGTGGCCCACCCCTCTACCGTCAGGCACGAGGTGGCTGAGGGTCAGGTTCTGGCGGGCAGGGTGGCTACGGAAGGCAGGATGCCTGTCCCATATAAGGTAACCTGTAGAGACACTCAGGGTCCTGTCCACCATACAAGGGACCAGAGGGACCTGGAACCCTTGTCTGATGAGGAAGGCAGCCAGTCTCTCCCTTCTTTGGGTGCTATTTTTTCTACCACCTCCTCTCCCGAGGCCTTTACAGGTTTTTTGGAGGAACCAATCCCTGTCCAACAGATCTAAGAAGCTGGAGACCACAGGCTCCAGTCATCTCACACTCAGGCTCGCCCTATCCAGTTTCACCTGTCAGCAACTTCAATTCAACAACTGAAGGAGCAGCTTAGAGATGCCCTCTTAATGGATCTGGCTAGAGATTTGTCTTCTCAAGCTACATCGGGCTCACAGCCCTCACGAGACCCACCTACAGATCACTTGAGGGCAAATCCGTGCCCTTCCCCTAGCTGCACATCCCCAGACCCCTATGCGGCATCTCAAGGCAGGCACCTTCAGCCCCCAGAGCAGGAGCTTATAGATACAGAAAACAACTTGATTGTCTTGGATGAAGAGGAATGGAGTGGGGAGTCAGAATCTGAGGAGGTTTTATCTACTAGGATATTTCAAGAGCCTCATTTCCTTCCTCTGTTATGCAAGGCGATGGAAGCCCTTACCCTCACCTCTGCAGAGGATCCTCCTACTCCATCCACCTCAAGAGTCTCAGCAGTATGTCCAGATCCAAAACCTAGGTCTAGAGTGTTGAAACTTCCTTCTCTTCTCCCGAAGGTGCTCAAATCAGAATTCGACATTCCTTTGCAATTCAAAAAATCGGTCTCCTTAGCCAACAAATATTATACAGTGGAACAACCGATCATGGATCAGCTGAAGGTCCTGCTCATAGACGCACCCACAGTCAATCTGCTGAACCCATCACTGAATCCGAAAGACTCAGATGCACACCTTAAGGATACCACTGAGCGCAAGATGGACCAGGGGCTTAGAAGGGTACATGAGGCTAGTGCGCTATCAATCAGGGCAGCAGCAGCCTCCTCGGTGTTTGCTCAGGCCTCCCTTCTTTGGTTGGAAGACCTGCTGGATGGCCCACAGCAAGATGCAGCCCGGGTGCGCAAATCTCTGCTGAAGGTCTCTCGGGCAGTTACCTTCATGGCAGATGCATCTATGGATGCCATGCAGTTTGCAGCAAGGTCACTGACGGCAGGGATCTTCACGCGAAGAACCCTTTGGCTCCGACATTGGGAGGCAGACCCTGCATCTCATTCGAATCTTGCCTCAGAACCCTATGTGGTGGGCAAATTATTTGGGGACACCGCCCTCGCTAATGTCTTGGAAACTAAGGAGAAGAAAAAGTCCATGCCATCCACCAGAAAAAGGGATGATGGAAGAATCTTTCATTGCTCATTCCATCCATATCACTTGTCGCAGTCCTGTCGGGGTTCACGTCCGTTTGGAAGACAGAAGGATGCCCACTCTAACCGTCCCTTCTGGAACAGACAGCGCAGCCAGCTTAAGTCACAACAACACCTTCCGGGTCGATCGGGCTTTGCATCCCAGTCATGTGGACACAGGGGTCAGTTCTGATGCCTCCGCCTCGCCAGTGGGAGGCCGTCTCCAACATTTCCCATCTCCTGCGAATGGCAGCCATCGAGAAGGTCCCACCAGGAGAGAGGTTCTTGGGAAATTACTCTCTGTTCTTCACCGTCGAGAAAAAAGACGGTTCATCCAGGCCGGTACTAGACCTCAAAGGTCTAAACCACTTCATAAAATACCGCAAATTTTGGATGGACACCTTGCTTTCAATCAAGGCAGCACTGAGGCTAGGGGACTTTCTCTCTTCTATCGACCTGAAGGAGGCCTACCTTCACATACCAATCTTCCCACCTCACAGAAGGTACCTTCGCTTCGTGGTGGGAAAAGACCATTATCAGTTCAGGGCTATGCCCTTTGGCCTATCGTCTGCTCCCAGAACGTTAACAAAGTTCGTGGTTGCCCTGGTGACACACCTCAGGACACTGGGGATTCATATCTTTCCTTATCCGGACGATTTTCTGATCTGCTCCCCATCGTTACACAAAGCATGGGAGGACCTTCATGTCACACTGGCCTGTCTAAAGGACAATGGCTTCCTGATCAATGAGGCCAAGAGCCATCTCTTTCTGTCCAGACGCATAACGCACTTGGGGGTGACTATAGACTTACAACACAGCCTCATTACATTGTCCCAGGAAAGGGTCAGCAAGATTTGCAAAGTGGCTTTGGGGGTCCTATCCTCCCCCTCAACAGACCTGATGGAGTTGGCAGCACTTCTCGGTTTGATGGTTTCCACGTTCCAAACGACGCCATGGGCACGTCATCATTCCCGCACACTTCAGTGGGCACTCCTACCCTTCCAAAACAGCATAGCGTCCAGGCACCACCGCAGGGTAACTCTGTCGCCACAGGTTCGGCAGTCACTGTTATGGTGGACCCACGAACCCAACCTGGCGTGAGGCGTTCCTTTCCAGGATCCACTACACACCTTGATAACATCGGATGCCAGCCTATCAGGATGGGGAGCCATATGCGACGGGCAGATGATTCAAGGTACGTGGTCATCTCAGGAATCCACACTGCCGATCAACCTGCTTGAACTACAGGCAGTCCGTCTGGCCCTCATACACTTCGCGAAAACCAGATGGTTAGGTGCGGTACTTATCAGAACAGACAACGTGTCGGCCAAATCTTATTTAAACCGTCAGGGGGGCACGCACTCCCTCCTGCTTCAGAAGGAAGCCTTTCTCCTCTTCCAGTGGGCAGAGAACAATGTCGACTCGATAGCGGCAGAATATCTCAAGGGGGAGGACAACAGCCAAGCGGACTGGCTCAGTCGGGAGAAGCTGATTCAGGGAGAGTGGAGGCTTCACCCAGAGGCCTTTCATCAGATAGTGGAACATTTTGGCCACATTCAGGTAGACATGTTTGCCACCAGCCACAATCGGCAGGTAAAGAGGTTCTTCTCCCGATATGTGACACCAGGCGCGGAGGGGATATAGATGCCTTAACTTCCTGGTGGCCTCCGGGCAGACTATACGCCTTTCCTCCAATTCCAGTTATTCCCAGGGTGATCAAAAAACTTCATACCGAGAGGTCAGCGGTTCTGTTGGTAGCACCATGGTGGCCAAGGAGACCTTGGTTTCCAGATCTCATTGACCTGTTGGTGGAACCACCATGGAAAATTCCAGCGAGAAGGGACCTGCTATCTCAGGGACAGCTCCGGCACCCGGACCCTGAGTGGTTGGCGCTTCATGTTTGGAACTTGAACGGAAGAGACTCTTGAAAAAAGGCATCTCTCCACAGGTATTGGAGACCATGATGTCTTCTAGACGCCCATCCACACTCAGGATATATGAAAGCACATGGAAGACCTTCTCATCCTGGTCACGGAAGAAAAGAATTCTTCCTTAGAAAGCAGGGGTCAGTGAGATCTTGTCTTTTCTGCAAGACAGCTTATCTTTGGGCCTCAGACCTAACACCCTGAGGCGCCAAGTTTCAGCCTTATTGGCAATTCTCTCCCGATCCCCGGATAATCCAATCGGGTCTCACCCCTTCATCAAACGTTTCCTCAGGGGAGCAACAATAACAGCGCCACCTACAGTGCATCGTTACCCAACTTGGGACCTGTGATGTTCCTATATTAATGTATATATGGTAAGTGTTGTTTTAGAAGATACATGGTAAGTGGAGTGAAAGAGGAGGGGGAGTGAATGGGCAGTAGAATGCGAGATGATTGGCTGAGTGTTTAAAATGGCTGGATGTATAAAAGGAAGAGTGAGAGTGGAATCTGGGGGGAGAAGAGAACTGAGTGGGTTGCTTGGTGGGGTTTAGAGAGTTGTTTGCCAGGAGGGAGGTGGAGTTCGGATTAGTATTGAGTAAAACCATATGCTTATGTGCTTTAAGAAGAAATCTTGTTAATCTTGTTAGCTTTGTTATCTGTAATAAATACTTAATTTGGTTTACCAAAGGCCTGATCCTTGGCTGGGGTTTCACAGACCAGAAGGGAGGGTAAGGTAATGACCAAGGCTGAAGGGGAACTGTAACAAATGGTGGCAGCGGTGAAGAGAATAACAATACGAGTATTCAGAGTCTCTGGGAATACTAGTATTGGGACGTTACTGGTGGTTGCCTAGCAGGGGGATCTGTTGAGATCTGTGCTAGAGCGGATAGGTAAACCACAAGAGAGTGCGGTCCGGACTGGTGGAGTCCCTGGTGGTGCCTAGAGACAGGCAGTAACCACGAGCAGGTAGGAACCTGACAGGGAGAGCCAGGGAAGGACGCACCACAGGACCTACATAAAGTTTTGTCAGCCTTTCAAAGACCTCCATTTGAACCTCTCAGTCAAGTTTCTCTCCGTCTTCTGTCCTTTAAAGTCTTGTTTCTGGTGGCCATTACTTCAGCCCGTAGAGTATCTGAATTGAATGCCCTGTCTGTCCATAAAAAGTTTTGTGTATTTCATAAGGATAGAGTAGTCCTACGTACTGTTCCTTACTTTCGTCCCAAAGTATTGTCGACCTTCCATTGCCAGCAACAGCTAGTATTACCATCCTTCTGTCAGAATCCTGTCCACCCTTTAGAGAAAGCCTGGCACTCTCTTGACGTGAGAAGAGCCCTTAAAGTTTATATTTCCAAGACAAAGCCAATTCGGAAAACAGATAATTTGTCTCCTTTCACCCAAAATCCCTGGGGAATAAGGTGACCACGTCTACGCTAGCCAGGTGGATCAAGGCGTGCATATCCTTGGCATACGCCTCTCTGAGATTAGCCCGTCCTGCCGGAATAGTGGCTCACTCGACTAGAGCAGCGGCCACATCAGCTGCCTTTTCCCATAATGCCCCTCTAGTAGAGATTTGTAGGGCAGCCACATGGGCCACTCCCAATACTTTCATTAAACATTATAAAATAGACTCCTATGCTTCAGCTGAGGCAGCCTTTGGGAGGAGAGTGCTATAGCACATCCTCACAGATCACTAGTACCCATAGCCCAGCGGTATTCCCACCCTACATGGGCCAGCTTTGGTATGTCCCACCTGATACCATCTTTCCATGCACAGGAGAAGAGACATTTGGTCTTACCGTGAAATCGGTCTTCTCTGTGCATGTCAAATATGATATCAGGGCGGCTCCCTATGGGGCTGGGCTGCCTTTACGACTGCTACTAGACCTTCAGCAGAGAGTGTATGAGTACTGTTGTCTTGTCTTTCTTTGTGGTGTTTACTGGTCTTATTTGTATGGGCTTGTCATCGAAAACTGAGGAGGGAGCAGGCGCAGACCAGGAACGGATCTACAATAAAATGTCAGCAGTACTCTTTTGCCTTCAACCACTAAGTGGAGCTAATTACCCACCTGATATCATCTTTGACATGCACAGAGAAGACCGATTTCATGGTAAGACCAAATGTCTCATCTCAGCATGTAGTTCTTGATGCTGCTCAGGTGTAGGAGATGAAGGTGTTCAAAATCACTCTGTTGTTCCAGCCACTCCATCACCTTGTTGATGTTTTTAA
Organism: Rhineura floridana; assembly: GCF_030035675.1. Lineage (NCBI taxonomy): Eukaryota > Metazoa > Chordata > Lepidosauria > Squamata > Rhineuridae > Rhineura > Rhineura floridana. The sequence continues at coordinate 17,080,562 of NC_084496.1, forward strand.
ACACCCTATTTACTTTTGGTGCTGCTTTAGAGGAATCCTCATCATTGTTGCCCAACTCACTCCCTGCGTTGCTGGCTTCATGCTGCTTATTCATGTTGCTTGTCATCACAGAAGCCACAATTTCCTCCTCGCTCTGGAGCTGCATCACTGGAGCTTCCACATCCACCTCAATCCAGGCAGCCAGATCATTTGCTGCAAGATTCCTCCCAGGTGCACTGCAGTCAGCCTCCACTTCCTGTGCAGGAAATACTTGTGTGTGAAACTCCACAGCAGCAGCTCCAATCTTACGTGCAGCATATTTTTTTCCAGCAGTTGACAATGATCATGGAATTGACTTTCCCCATGCCAAGCCAATGCTGTATGCCACATCTTTCAGTGTTAACATCTTCAAGAAAGTTGGAATTGCATTTGTGAGTTTACAATGCTGGACAGCAAATCACTGCAATAGTAGGCTTTACATGCCCAAATGATGCCTTGATCCATGGACTGGATCAGTGTGGTGGTATTCTTCAGGAAAAAGAGGGGTTTGATTTTCCTGTCTCTGGACTGCAGGGTGCTGGCTGAAGGATGAGCTTGGGCAGTGATCCAACAGCAGGAGAGTTTTCTGTTCCAGTTTCCTTGAATGCAAGTGGCATCTCACTGATGGTACAAACTCCTCTTCAAACCATGAGGCGAAAATATCATACATCATCCGATGCACAATGGCTTCAGCTTATGGTTGCAGCGCTTGTTGGCACACAGCAACACTCTGTCCTTCTGGGTCTTCATGCCTGCCTTGTTTGGTGCCTTGATAATGCTCAGCATTTTGTCTGAAAGCAGTTTGAAAAACAGCCCTGTCTTGTCGCAGTTGTACAGCTGCAGCTGCTCTCTTTGATCACTTTAGTGAAAATGTTAGGAAACTACGCTGCTGCACTAGCATCACTGGATGCAGCTTCACCTTCGAGGTGTACCTGAAAGATCCCATAATGAACCTTCCACCTCCAAAGCAAGATTTCAGAAGCCTTGAAGTGTCATCTCTACCAAGTAGCTGATTGAATTATACTGCTTGCACTTTCAGGGTCACCCCATTTACTGGCACTTTTCCAGAACATTTCTGTAGGAAACAAGCAGTTTTCCATGTCGCTTTTCTGGAAGAACCTGGTTTTCTTTCTCTGCAGCCCTACCTCATCCTCAATGCTGTCTACATATGCATGTAACTTCCTCTTTCATCCAGCCCCTTATTGCCGTTTCTGGAATTCCACACTCCCCAAATAAACTGATTTTTGATTCACCATTTTTAACTCTCTTGATAATTTTGAGCTTTTCTTGCACTGTGTAATTTTTTCCTTTGTTTGCCATTACTCAATGCCTGGTATTCTTCCCATGTGGTTTCCAAGCTACTGGCAATTTGGCAGGAAAATCCCTTAGTGCACCCAGTAGACGTTAAACTCTGCACATTCCATTTTCTCCGCATTCCAACCATCCCACCCCTTCTTGAGAAAAGCACTTGGAGAAACTCCTGTGGTTGCATTTCAGCTCAGGCTCACCCTTAAGGGTTAAAGCTAGCGAGTACTATACTCTCTCCTAGAGAGAAGTCAAACAGTCAGTGGCTTAGAAACCACATGGGGAACAGGCACTGAAGTGAGGAAAGTTGTTTGGAAGGACAGGAATTGATCTTGTGAGTTAAAAGATATGGGAACTGCTGTACTGTGTAATTTGCTTGGGGAACATGGTCATAGTTGTGATATATCTAATTCCTCAGTACAGCAAGCTGTGTTATAACAAGCTTCCACTGTATTATAGTGTGCATTCCATAGAATTCAAATTGCAATATAAGACAAGAAGCAATCAAACTGCAGTTAAAAATTAACATGCATATTTCATGTGGACATGCTGTGGACCACCTGAATGAAGCTTGCGGACAACTGGTGGTCCACAGACCACAGTTTGGGAACTTCTGATTTAGTAAGATGTGAAGTGTAATCTCTTCCCAAGTTTACATGTTTCCCCCTTCCCTCCTCTGATGCAGCTGGGAGGGGGAATTTGGAAGCTTCCGCTTCACCCCCCACTATAGAGCATCTCAAGCTGGGTTCATTCATGTCCTGCTAAGCCATAGTTTAGCCTGTCATCTGAAAGAGTCATATGGTATTAAGGAGACTGAGGCGCTCTGAGGTGGTCCAGGATGTGTGAAGGCTCATGATACTGTAATCAGTAATCTTGATACAGTAATCTTGCTTGAAGCTAAGCAAGTCTCAGAACCCTCTGTATGCTACGTTGTTCCCTTATTGAAGAAAGGCAGGATACAAACAACAACAATAATGATCCTTTTAACAAATAAAAAATGTGTACATTCATTTTGTCATTACTTAATTTTAAAAGTTTTGCACTCTCTTTGTTTCTCCTAGCCATCGTAGGTGCATATGAGAATAGCACTCAACATGACCCGAGTTCCAACAATGCCATGCTGGGAGTTCATGCTTCAGCCTCGGCAATTATCCAGTATGGGAAGATAGCTCGGAAGCAAGGGCTGGTCAATGTGGCTCTGGACATCCTGAGCCGCATTCACACTATTCCAACGGTGCCCATTGTGGATTGCTTCCAGAAGATTCGGCAGCAAGTCAAATGCTACCTTCAGCTGGCTGGAGTTATGGGCAAAAATGAGTGCATGCAGGTATATACAACAATGTTATTTTTGGCCATCATTATAGTATGATGTCACTAGTTTATGTAAGCAATGCTGAATGGGATCAAGGAACTAACTGTGAAAGGAGATGGGGAGAACTGGCATGCAGAAACCATCTAAGCTTTGAATTAAATTGGTGTGTGTTGAGTTTGGTGTGTGTTCTGTTTTGGATGGATTTGCACTTCCCCTGAAAGAACAGTTGTGCCAGTTTGGTGCTAGAAGCCCAAGTGGCCTTGGTAATACAGAGTGTCTTCTTTCAGTTGGTTTGTCACCTGTGACTACTTCTGGTCGGGTCTCCTTGATCCATGTTCTGGCAAGCTCTCAGTTGGATTACTACCTTGCATTATATATGGGGCTGCCCTTGAAGATAACTTAAAACTTCAACTTGTGCAAAATATGGACCCCAGAATTTTGCTGGGTGCAGCCAGATTTCATGCACATTACGCCAGCTTTTACAGAACTCCACTGACTTCTTAAACTTATTTATTCACTTTGAAAACTTACCTTTAAAAGATCTAAACAGTTTGGTACCCAAATACTTGCAGAAACACCTCTTCCTGTTTCAGTCTGTCTATGCAATAAGATATTCTGCCAAGAGCATTCTTCAGGTGTCTTTGTAAGAAGTACAATATGTGACAACAAAGGAAAGGGCTTTCTCCATAGTGGTGGCCCAACAAGGAATGCCCTTAGAGGCATCCTTGGCACTCACATTTCAGTCTCTTCAGAGCTGGGCTTTTGTTCATCCAGGCACTTTAACTAGCATAAGGACTTTGTTTGATTAATGCATCTATGTTGAAATATAACTTACTGTGAATAGAAAGAAGGGTGATACAAAAGAAAATATAATAAATAAATAAATACTCAGGGGGAGAAAAAAGGTAAACATTGTGAAACCAAATTTCAAATAAGATATCCTAATCACATGGAGTAAAAATTCAAAGCAAAAAACCTTCCTAAATCCAAATAGCTAGTTTGTATTTAAATCTTACCATTTATATCTTGGGTATGCTTAATATCTCAGGTATGCTTTGATTTGGATTCCTGCACTGAGCAGGGGTTTGGACTCGATGGCCTTATGGGCCCCTTACAACTCTACGATTCTATAATTCTATGATTCTGTGATAACTACTGTAAACCTTGCAGCTACTTGGTGGCCATGATAATGGGGAGTAGATATGAAGCATCCACATTTGCTTTAGGTTGAGGTGGTAGTTTGAGAGAGATTCCAAGGGTCCAGCCTTGTGGTGCAGTATGAAACTGTTTTCTCGAGTGAGTATGTTCATGAACTCATGTTAGATAAAGATACAGATGCAAAAAAAAACTGTTCAAGGAAGAGTCGATGTTGGAGATTCCTTTTCAGGAATGGAACTGAACTCAGCTTCCCCCCCCCCAAAAAAAATACAGTTGTTACTTAATTAAATTTACAATATTGGATTGGAACAAATCATTCATGCTTAATATATCCATAACCTTTTCATCAGTATTCTTTTGTATCCAGTACAAAATACCTGTTGTCCAGTTCTTTTGAAAGTTCTCCATTATCTGAGTTCTACCCTCCCATAATGGTTTATAACTGGTAATTCAGTACCATAATGTGTAAGGTTTTCTACATATTCAGTTGTTGGAGCATCAGCGCTTTGCCACACTGGAATGGAGGACACTGTTGATTGGGATGATCCTCCCTCTGGGAGTGACAGGCAGGGTCCTTTCCAGTCCTCTGCCTCCTCTCCAATGGGAGGAGCCACCCCTGTCTGTGGGTCTGACAGGATGTGGGTTTGGCCTACTCTGCAGCCCTTTCCCGTCTGTGTAGATATTGTTTTGTCTCCGCAAGTCCTCCTCTCCTGCTTGTTGTGCTGTGCGAATGTTAGATCTTTTCCCCTTCCCTACTTTCTGCCTGTGTCCCCTTGGGCTTTGGTTTAGATTCCATTCTCCCTTATTCCCCTGCTGTTCTGGGATTGGGGAAGGAAGGAGGAGCAGCTTTGTGGGGGGAGGGTGTCTCTTTTTGGATTTTATTTTACTGCTGCCGGGTCTAGATATAAGGGCAATGGAGGGCTGTGCTGACTAGCAGACAGTCCTTGCACCTCCTTGCTGTCTGTGTGGTGAGTGTAACTGTGATTTTGCTGGGAACACCATTTTAGATCACAGTTTGCTTCTGGGACCTTTTTTAGTGGGATCACTATTTTGTTTCTGTCCCACTTCTATCTATCTAGCTATCTACCTATCTACCTATCTAATCTAGCTATCTAATCTAATCTAATCTATCTATTTATTGCACTTGTATACCGCCCCATAGCCAAAGCTACTGACTTTATAGGGTTTTTTTGTGAGAACACCATTCTGAAAGGCATTTTCCCATTCACTCTCTGCTTTACTTTTTCCAGTCACAGAGCGTGGGGGTGTTTTGGTCTTTACTGCTGTCTTGCAGCTTTCTATGACCTTCTTGGAGGCGGACGCCTGGTGTGCAGTCGCCCAGAGAGTAGACTTTGTGGGGGAGGGGTTCTTTCTCCCCACCCTCTCATCCTCTGGGTGGTCTACTATTGTGTGGCAGCAGCAGGCAGTGCCCGCCAATAGGTTAATAGATGGGTTGGCCTGTGATCACTGGGGGAGAGGCTGGCTTTAGAGGCTGCTTCCTGTCAAGAGACTAATAGGCAGGAGTACCTCTCTTCCTGCTTTGTGCAAGGTACCCCTTTTCTGGGGTTTGCTAGCCTCATATCCAGGGCCTTTTCTCAGTCTTTCTTAGTGGCTGCCTGCTTCCTTTTACCTCCTGTAGAGGGCTTTTTTGGGGGGAGAGGGTTGCTTGGTATTTGCTATACTTCTTGAATATCATCATTGCTGTGGGTATGGGTCAATGGAAACCGTAGGTCTGGCTGCTCAAGGGGATAAGATGTTTGACTCACATGGGTTTGCAGGAGTTATCGAGGCCTGTCAAACCCTGACTTCTGAGTTATCGAGGCCTGTCAAAGACATAGCAGGCATAGCGGTTATTGGTGGCCAACACAGGAAGCTCCTATCAGCTAGGGAGTTTCCAAAGTCTCTTTCATGGTAGCAGACTGGTATTTCTCAGGGACTTAGGCCATGTTCTGCCACATTCCACTCTCCTTAGGTGATCATTGAGAAGGGGCTCTTTCTGTGGTAAAGCTTGAGGTGGTTGCTCCGCAAGAGTGTTTGTTCCTTCTGACATTTTTTTTGCCTCTTTGGCAAGAGCATGCAGGGAGTTATAGCTTTCAGGGGCGGTGTCTTCAGCTGAGGCTTGCAAGACCTTTCCTTCTGCTGCCACTAAATTGGCCATGATGCCCTTTTCCCAGTTATTTGAGAATATTTGGGATGTGGAATGGGTACATCCCAGTGAGTCTAAGTAGACTCTGAAACTACCAGGTGGCATTACTCCCTTCCTGATAAGGTACAGAATCTTGGATTTCCTTCAGTGGACCAACTCATGGTTATTTTGGCATCTAATGCCGCCATCCCGTCAGAAAGAGAGGGGGCCTAAGAGATCCTTGTGATAAGTACATTGAAGTGGCTCTTTGACATAGTTTTGAGGTGGAGACTGTGGCAACTTCAATTTTTGCTAGGGCTGTTTTCGTGTGACTTGGGGGCTATGGAGGATGTTCCCAGATTCCTCAACTATTCTTTGAAAAGGATCTCTCATGCTTCAGCCCTGTCAGCGGATGCCTCATTGGATGCTCTCCAGTTTTCTACTAGACCAGTGGCAGCAGCCATGGTGACTAGGTGAAACATTTAGCTCAAACAGTGGGATCAGGCCTCTCAGCAGAAATTGGTTGGTCTCCCATTCTCTGGATTGCAGCTTTTTGGGGATTCACTTGAAGAGCATTTGGTGTTGTGACCCAGGCGAGGGGAGAGTTAGATGAGGGAGGGGAGTCAGATGAGGATGATGCTCCTTGGGAAACTGAAGGAGGGGAGATGAGTGGGGAGGGTTCTGGCAGCCCCCAAATTCCCCTGTCCAGCACTTCCACTGAGGAAGCTCCTGCCTTGCCTGTGAGTCCAGTGCCGGAGAAGCAACTCTCCACTCATGCTATCTACTCCCGTGCAGGAATTCCCACCGGGCACTTCAAACACTTCCCAACCAATCAGCATCCTGCTTCCAGAGACTGCACCATCACCTAGCAAAGCCCCGTTGTTAGATGGGTCATCTGAGAGTCACCTCCCCTCACCCCGCGCAAGGAGGCTCGAGAAGAGAGACTCTCAGAGAGTGGAACTCAGGCGGAGCCACCGTTTATGAGCCAAAACCTTCCCTACTTAAGCCAGTGTCTCCCAAGGCACAAGTGCTGAGTCAACTCTCCTCAAACGCTGCAGAGGCTGCTTAGCTAGGCTAGTTAGGGAAAGTAGTGAGTCAGAGTAGACAGGTATATGAAGCACACTGCTTTGGATGTAACTATAATGCTAATAAAAAGAGAAAAAGACATCCCCTCACCTCAGTCTGAATCCGTCACCTCTGGGCAGAACAGCTTGACTCAGCCACTATCTCCCTTCACTCCCATGACAGAACCCATGGAGGCCAGTGGCGGCACAGAAGGGGGTCTTCAGAGAACAGTTGAAGCCCTGTATGCAGATGTCCAGAACCTCAGCGCAGAAACCCAGAATCTCCAACTTGAGAATCAAAACCTCGGAGCCTTGTTTAACCAAGCTGCTCAAGGGGGCGCAACTTAAGCAGCTGCGCCGCCAATCCGTGTCAAAGCACCAGTGGGATTGCCTCCCCGTTAACGATGGCCAGAGTGACCAGTTTGCCACGTTCCTTGCCCAGTGTACATGCGAATACGCCAAGCTGAGTTCCCAAGTGATGGCGTGAAGGTGGCTTTTGTCATCAAGTCTCTTGGAAGGGGATGCTGCCAAATGGGATACTCCGTTTTTGGTGTGGAACAATCCTGTTCTGACCCAGTATACCATGTTTGTCAATGCTATAACTGAGATGTTTTATGATCCTCAGTGGAAAGAGACTGTATCCTGGCAGTTGGGAACCCTAAAGCGGGGAAAAGCTCTGTGGAGGTGTACACCAACATGTTTCATGTCTTAGCTCAAGAGGTGGATTACAATGACTCTGCCTTGATGTATTTCTATCAGAATGGACTTAGCACAGAGGTGCTGGATGAACTGGTGCATGCCTCCCCGCTGAGCAGTCCCGCAGAGTTGATCCAGTTATGTCTGCAGATAGCTGGCTTGGAGGTTGTCACTTGGAGCATAAGGTAGAGGTCCCACAGTCCCAGGCTCCCATGCCACCCCCCGCACCCATTTCACCTCTAGTGTGGGAACTTCAGCTCCGTCAGGGGTGGTGCCCATGCAAATTGGAGGGGCGAGGCCATGCCTGTCAGAGGAGGAGAAGGAGAAGCACAGGAGGGAGGGGCTATATCTGTACTGCGGGAAAGGGGGGCATCTAGCCCAGGGGTGCCCCTCCAAAGGAGAAAGGGCTCTGGTTCAGGAAAACTCCAAATCCCAGCTCTTGTAGAGGCCAAAGAGTTGGGAGTGAAGCAAGTACAGCGGCCTCGCCACCAGCCCTTTCCATCGCAGCCAGCACTGCACCTGCCAGTCGAGTTGGTTCTGCCTCTGGGACAAAGGCTCCAGGTCCACGCTATGAAAGATTCTGGGGCATCCTCGAGTTTTATGGATTGAGATTTTGCTAAGAAGCATGAGGTGCCCACTCAGACACTAGAGAAGCCCTTGTCTGTCAGAACCATTGATGGGTGGTCCTTAAAGATGGGAACTGTTACTAAGGCTACAGAGATGCTGAGGATGGAATTCCTGGAGCATGTGGAAATCCTGCCATTCTACGTGGCCACCCTGCCCTGCTTTCCAGTGGTGTTGGGAATGCCTTGGCTGGTTCAGCATAACCCCACCATTTTCTGGGATGAAGCGGTGGTAGTGCTTACCTTGGCTTACTGTCATCAACACTGCCAACTGTGGAAGGAGTCTTCCCTCACCATGTTGGCTGGAGCTATACTGCAGGAGGGAGAAGTGTTGCCTGAAAAGTATAAGGAGTACTGGGATGTCTTCGACAACAAGGAAGCTGACCAGTTGCCCCCCCAACCGCCCCATGACTGTGCTATGAACCTGATGCCGGGGGCGCACATCCCTTCAGAATGGATATATTCCTTGTCTGAACTAGAGTTGCTGGCGCTAAGTGAATTTCTGGAGAGCAATCTAAAAAGGGGTTTCATTCGGCCATCTCAGTCACCGGCTGGGGCACCTTTGTTGTTTCTTAAGAAAAAGAGTAGGGAGCTATGTCCGTGTAATGACTACTGCGAGTTGAACAAGATCACGATCCCCAACAGCTACCCCTTGCCGCTCATCTCCAAGATGCTGGAGCGTCTGCGGTTGGACAAGATTTATTTATTTATTTGTTTATTTATTTATTTAAAATATTGCGATCCCGCCCTTCTACCCTATAATAGGGCATTCAGGGTGGCTTTCAAAAATAAAATCAAACATCTATACCAAGTTGGATTTGAGAGGGGCTTACAATCTTGTGCGCATCAAGGAGGGGGATGAGTGGAAGACTGCGTTCAAGACTCAATATGAACAGTTTGAGTACTTGGTCATGCCGTTTGGGCTATCTAATAGTTCTGGGGTCTTCCAGTGTTTTATGAATGACGTTTTTAGGGACTATTTCGATTGTTTCATGATTGTGTGTTTGGATGGTATCCTCATTTACTTGGACTCCCCAGCGCAGCACAAACAGCATGTGTGGACAGTGCTGCAACTCCTTAGAGAACATTGCCTCTATGCCAAGCTGGAGAAGTGCGGTTTTGATCTAACCACGTTGGACTTTTTGGAATACCGCATTTCCCCACAGGAGTCGAGATGGACCCGGACAAGGTCCACAGTGTTCTCACGTGGTAGCCTCCCAAACCCAAGAATGATCTTCAGCGGTTCCTGGGATTTGCTAACTAGTGCCATCAGTTCATTGCAAACTACTCCCACAAAACCGCACCACTCACAGTCTATCTGAAGGGTCCCTTTTGCTGGACAGAAGCCGTGCAAAGAGCCTTTGAGGAGTTGAAATTCCTGTTTGCCTCTGAACCCATAGTGCAGCACTCAGATCCTACATACTCTTTTGTGGTGGAGACAGATGCGTCGGATGCAGCCATCGGAGTGGTGCTTTTGCAACCAGCCCCGGGGACGGGACGGGACAGAGACCGTGTGCATACTTCTCATGGAAGTTAACAAGTTCTGAGCAAAACTATACTGTGTGGGAAAAGGAGTTGTTGGCAATTTGAGATGCTTTTGAAACTTAGCGACATCACTTGGAAGGGGCACAGCACGAGATAGAGGTTCGCACAGATCATCAGAATTTGGAGACTCTCCACACCGCATGCAAGCTGAACCAGAGACAAGTGCGTTGGGCTCAGTTCTTCACTCTCTTTCACTTCAAAATCCATTATATTCCACAGGCATAGAATAAGCAGGCAGATGCACTGTCCCGCAAGCCAGAGTATCTGGAAAATCCAACCTTGAGACTGCCACAACTCATTATACCCCTCGAGAAGATGGTGGCAGCTGCATGTCAGGACTCCTGGTTTGAGGAGTTGTGTTTGGCGCAAGAACTAGATCCTTTTGCCAGAGAGAAGTGGCTGGAACTTGAGGGGCAGTCTCCTGGAAGCGCCACTGACTTCGCACTAAGAGGAGGGGTGTTGTATCATTATGCAGCTATGTATGTGCCCCCGGGAGACTTGAGGGCCAAGGTCCTACGTCAGTGTCATGATTCTCCTACCGCTGGACATTTTGGAGTTTTTAAAACCTTGCAGGCCATTACAAGGGAGTTTTGGTGGCCATGGATGAAATGTGAGGTGAAGCATTACGTCCAGTCCTGCACCACCTGTGCCAGAGCCAAACACACTGTGAGGCAGTCAGCAGGACTTTTAGAACCGTTCTCTACGCCCGAGAGACCCTGGCAGATAGTGAACATGGATTTCATCACTGACCTCCCCTCCTCCCAGGGGAAAACGACAGCTTTCATTGTCATAGATGCTTTTAATAAGAGGGTCATTTCGTTCCATGCTTGGGGCTCCCAAATGCACGGGAGATGGCTCAACTATATGTCCAGAACATTTACCATCTGTGCAGGCTTCTGGACAGTTTGTTTTTGGATCAGGGCCCTCAATTTACAGCTCGGTTTTGGCGTACTATGTGGCAACTCCTGCAAAGTGAACTGAGACTGTCATCGTCTCATCACCCGCAAATGGACGGACAGACTGAGAGAGTTAATGCCACTTTGGAGCAGTATCTCCTCTGTTATGTCAGTTACCAGCAAGACAACTGGATGTCCTTCCTGCCTCTAGTGGAATTTGTTTTCAACAATATGGTGCATGCTACCACTCAGCAGACACCATTCTTTGCTAACCTGGGATACTACCCTTGAGCCTTCGCTGCCCCTAACATCAGTCCAGCTGTCCTGGCAGCCGAGGACTTTGTACAGGAGCTTTGGGCTATGCAGCAGTTGTTGAAGGAACAATTGGAGAGGGCAAAGACCGACTACAAGAGAGTCGCTGATCAGCATTGATAGGTGGGGCCCAAAATTCATGTGGGAGATAAGGTGTGGCTATCCACTTGCTATTTGCCGACTCGGGCATGATGTCATAAATTGGAAGCCAGAAAGTTGGGACCCTTTGAAGTGGAAACCCAGATCAATCCAGTGGCCTTTTGGCTGGGACTGCCTCCCTCCTTCAAGATTCACCTGGTGTTTCATTGCTCCTTGCTTATTCTGGAGCAGCCCCCTGACCCCCACAGGACACAAAAGGTGCCACCACCACCTATACATGTGGAAGGGCAAGAGGAGTATGAGGTGGAACAGATTTTGGACTCGTGAAAATATCAAGGGCAGCTGCAATACTTGATCCATTGGAAGGGGTATGACCAGGCTGAGCATTCTTGGGAGTTAGCTACCAACATCCACGTGTCGGATCTGGTGAGGGAGTTCCAAGAAGCCGACCCAGACAAGCACAAGCCCGGGGGGTGGGGGAAATGGAGCATGGAGGGGGGGATGATGTTGTGATGCAGGCAAGGGGAGAGTTATATCAGGGAGGGGAGTCAGATGAGGACAAGGCTCCTTGGGAAGCTGAAGGAGAGGAAACAAGCGGGGAAGGTTCTGGCAGCCCCCAAACTCCCCTACCTGGCACTTCCACTGAGGAAGCTCCTGCCCTGCCTGCGAGTCCAACACCGGAGCAGTTGGGAAGCGACCCTCCACCCGCACTATCTACTCCCATGCAGGAATACCTGCCAGGCACTTCAAACGCTTCTCAACTAATCAGCATCCCGCTTCCAGAGACTGAGCCATCACCTAGCGAAGCCCCGCTTAGCTAGGCTAGTTAGGGAAAGTAGTGAGTCAGAGTAGACAGGTATATAAAGCGCACTGCTTTAGATGTAACTATAACGCTAAGAAAAAGAAAAAGACATCACCTTGCCTCAGTCTGAATCCATCATCTCTGGGCACTACATTTGGTTGAGACAAGGACAGGAAAGGTCACTTGAAGGTCCACTGGGGAAAGCAAGGGACAGCCTGCCTCTAAGCAGGCCAGTGTTCCCTTTCCCTCCTCTTCCAGGTTCTCCAAAGATGCCAAGAAGCCCACCTCCACTTGACACAACCACGGGTCTGGATCAGCTTCCAGTGGGCACTTGGTTTCTGCACGGATGGATGGCACAGCATCATTTGGGGCAGGTGGGTGCTGGATACCATCACAGCTGGCTAGGCACTGGAGGTCTCCCAGACTCCATGCAACAGGTTTCTTCCAACTCCAAGATCTCAGAAATCCAACAAGCACCAGAACTACAGGAAGGACATTGACTATGTCATATCCATTTGTGCAATAGGAATGATGCCTGTCACAGGAGAAGTGTAATTTTTATTCAGTCTTTTTCTTGGTGCCTAAGGAAAATGGCAGCATCAGGGCCCCGTTGGGCCTCAGGTTGCTCAACAAAGGTTGTTTGCCCACCTGCACACCAGAGGGATCTGTCTTCATCCCTGTCTGGATGATATTCTGCTCCAGGCTTTATCTGGGAATAGTGTCTTCAGGATACTTGGGTGACCCTTTGGTGTGTCTGCAGGATTTGGGTTGTGTGGTCAACATGGAAAAGAGTTTCCATCTCTGATTGGCTCAACAGGACTTCCTCAGGGAGTCAGAGTCGCAGTTGCACCCTCAAGTATTTGCCACGGTGTTATATCAGGTGAGCCACCTGGCAAGGGTCCTGTTCACCACTGCAGAAAATGCTCAGGTTCATCTCCCGGGTCCCATGTGATGGTACGTGGGGGGTGGACACGCTTGCAGGTGTCTTGGCCCAGGAGGCTCCTTTTTGTGTTTCCTCCCTTTTTGTTGGTCCAATGCATGTTGCAAAGGGTGCATCAGTTCATAGCGGAAGTGATCCTGATAACACCTTCTTGGCCTTGCCGACCATAGTTTCCAGATCTGCTCAACCAGTCTGTGTGGGAGCCTTGAAGAATTCCAGTAAAGAAGGGCCTGTTTTGGGAGGACCAAGGGCTGCACTCTTGGTCAGATCTCTTCCAGTTTATAGTTTGGAGGCTGAAGGGGGGTGGCTAATGCAGCTGGGTGTTTCTGGGAGTGTTCTTGAGACCCTATTTTCCTCCCTCTGGGCTTCTACAAATAGAGTATAATCAGTGTGGCCTGTTTTTCTATCCTGGGACATCATGTCAGGGGTGGACTCTACATCTTGGGATGTTAGGTAACTGCTTGGATTTCTCCAGGCGAGAAGACATGATTCATTAAAAAAGACAATACTGGGAAAAACAGAAGGGAGTAGAAAAAGAGGAAGTCCAAAAAAAGAGATGATTCCATAAAGGAAGCTGCAGACCTGAACTTACAAGATCTGAACAGGGTGGTTTATAACAGATGCTATTGGAGGTTGCTGATTCATAGGGTCGCCATAAGTTGTAATCGACTTGAAGGCATATAACAACAACAACAAGAGTGGAGAAGGCTTGAGCTGTAGCAAATATCAAACACCAGGCAGCATGGTTCAGCAGTGCTCTTGCCAGTCTTGGGAGTCCAGTGCTTCATTAATGGAATAAGTCTTAAGTTGCAGCAGGTGGTCCTAACTGGAACCTTATTTGGGTCATACCTGCTCTTATGGGTCCACCCTTTTGAACCCATAATGACTTGCTCCTTTAAACTGCTGACACACAATATGGTGTTTTCTGGTGGCTGTCGCCTCGGCTAGATGTATTTTGGAAATGGGCCCTCTGTCTGGTGGTGCTGTGGCCTGATCCTTCTTCATTCCAAAGATAAAGTCGGTGCTCCACCATTCTTAGGAGGTGATGTTACCCTCATTCTGTCCCAATCCTCCCTATCAATGGAGAAGGACGTGGCATACCCTGAACGTTAATCGTGTCCTGCAGTTCTACTTAAATAGAACCCAAGAACTCCAAAAACTGGAATTCCTGTTTGTTTCTTTGCAGGGCCATCAGCTGGCAATAAAGATTCCACCTCTTCTATTGCTGGGTGGTTCAGAGAGGCTATTGGGACGGCCTATAAGACCTTAAGTAAGCAGCCGCCAGCAGGGGTACTGGCTTACTTGCTGAGGGGAGTAGCTACCTCAGCTGCATGCCAGGGAGGGTTTCCCATTGTAGACATTTGTAAGGAAACTACCTGAGCCTCTCTGCACACCCTTTCAAGTCACTATCATGTGGATGTATTTTCTTCTTCTGACACTGCATTTGGAAGGAGGGTGTTGCAAAGGGTTCTTCTCCCTTAGGTACATTGCAGAGGAAACCCACCCTAGGATGGGACTGCTCTGTTACATCCCTGTCAACAGAGTTTCCTTCACTCCAGTCTGGCAAAAGTGGAAATTTTTCTTACCGTGAATTGCTATTTGCAGAATGGAGTAGAGGACACTCGGCCCACTTCTCACTTTCTCTGCTTGGTGGTTGCTGTGGTGGGTAGTTATCACTGAGTTGGAGTGGATTATGGACGGGCAGCTTTTTTCTTTATTTACAGGTTTGTATTAATGGGTTCCCTGCGTATGGTGTTTTGTGTTTGTGGGGAGGGGTTGAGGAGTTGTCTTGTTCTGCCAGTTGGTCTGGTAAGAGGACTGGATCCTCCCCCTGGAGAGGAAGCAGAAGGTTCAAAAGGACCCTGTCTGTCACTCCCAGAGGGAGGATCATCCCAGTCAACAGAGTGTCCTCCACTACAGTCTGCAAATAGCAATTCACTGTAAGTAAAATGTCAGTTTTCTCCAAGTTTTTGCAGTCATGATCTGATTAATATATGGAATGTCAAAACAATCCTCTCTCCAAACTTGGTTTTAGCTAGCACATGTCCTAGAAGCATTGTAACTGAGGTCCATCTTCTTACTTCTCTAATAATATAATTAATTTGTTTCCAATATTTCTTAATTTTGCAGCATTCCCACCATATATGGGCAAACGTACCTGCGTTTTTATTCCATCTGCAGCAATAGACACTGATGAAAACATTAGTGGTCATCTATCTGGAGTACATTATTAATGAAGGAATTTATTTAAAAATTCTTTCAATAAGACACTTATCAGATTTTTATTTGTCTCACCTAATTCAAGTTGACCTCTGATAGAGCTTTTGAGATCATCCTTAGAGACCCTTCTGAGAGGTCAGATGGATGGTGACTAGAGAGAGAGGCCATCAATTTTTTAAATGAACAAACATCAGTAGGACTACAGTATCAGGTAGTCTTTAACCATTCACTGGACCAAGACTTTAGCATTTCTTGCACATAATTTGGATTGCCAAAGAATCTGTATTTTTAGTGCAAGTATGTAAGAGCTTTTCTATATCCTCCGTTTTTAGTCAGGATGATCAAAAACCTAATTCCAGTTCTACCTAAGTTTAGAGTTGCAGCTTTTATGGAATAACCCCCACTTGAACATAGTTGAACTTCCTTCTGAGTAAAGGTGCATAGGACAGCATGGTTAAAAAGGGCAAATATCAGAGTACAATTGCAACTTGACTAACATGGATTTTCTTGCTAGTTCTGGGTTTCTTATTCAGAGCAAGAAAAATTACACTTGACACGGACTGCAGTGCTTCAGCATTGGGAAGCTTATAAAAGTGATATATCTTCTTTTTTATATATATATGGAAGATCGGATGCTTTATTTTATATTCCTGGTAGCTTTTTATTTGGCTATGATGTATATTTTACCATTTTTGCTATGTAAAAATCTATTCAACAGGGCCTTGAAGTTATTGAATCGACAAATCTGAAGTATTTTACCAAGGAGATGACTGCAGAGTTCTACGCACTGAAGGGAATGTTTTTAGCTCAAATTAACAAGTATGTATGGCTGGATAAGATGGTGAGCACACATCTGGGAAACGTATGTTCACAGTGATTCAGAGGCTAAATAAATAAAAAGTCAATACAAATGTGTACAAACTGATAGTTCAGTGTGGATAGTACTAATAAAGCTTGTCATCGGCACCCCACACAGCACTGTAGGAAGACTGAGGCCGCATTCACGCAATACATTTATTCCACAATTATTTCACTTTGAACAGTTATGGCTTCCCCCAAGAATCCTGGGAAGTGTAGTTTGTTAAGGGTGCTGAGAGTTGTGAGGAGACCTCTATTTCCCTCACAGAGCTACAAATCCCAAAGTGGTTAATAGTCAGTCCCTCTTCCCAGAGAACTCTGAACTCTGGGAAGGAAATAGGGGTATCCTAACAACGCTAAGCACCCTTCACAAACTACACTTCCCAGGATTTTTCAGGGGAAGTCATGACTGTTTAAAGTGGAATAATAGTGGAATATATGGTGTGAATGTAATCTGACTGTTGCTCCCCCCACCACCTCTTTGCTGAGTTTGCCGATGGGATCTAATGAAAAAGTGAGCTGGGATGTTGTTCTTGAGGAATGATTTCTCTCTCAGATTTGAATGCCAGGTGTTAACAAATAAGCACTAGGTTTTTTGCCCTCTCTCTTTGCCCTGTAGTCTGATGGAGCTAGAACAGGATCAGAATTGGAAGCTAAAGTGAGGCACTTACTTTAGACCAAGGAACTTAGTTCCATCCTTTTGCTCTGGAAGCTCTGAGACCAATCTACAATGTTAAACCCACTTAGTGTAATCCTGTATATATCTAGTTTGAATTAAGTCTCACTGAATTCAGGGAAATGCACATAGAATCGCAAAATTAAGCACTAAAAGAGGGTGTTAGTGGTTAGTGGTTCCCAAACCTTTTACACACTGGACCACTTGAAAATTGCTGATGGTCTTAACAGATCACTTAATTTTTCTGCCTATAGTTTAGCAGTCCTCCCCTTGTCAGTTCCAGTCCTGTTCACCTTGCAGGAGGGGACTACTGGATTCTAAGAATGATGGAATAGCTCCGGCACCTGCCATTCTCCACACATACACACTTTCGCACATGTGTAGTTCACAGCTCTGTAGAGTCACTGCTGCAGACTACCTGAATGAAGCTCATGGACATCACTTTAGGAACTCTGGTAAAGACTATTGGTCTTCAGTGAGTGGGTTAGGGCCCATAAGTGGCTCATAGCTTGACCTAAGTTGCATGACATCTGCTTTTTAAAACTATTATAGATGGGGGAGAAGGAAAGGGTTAGGGTACTTTACAAATCTGTAAACAGTAGTGTAGCTGCCATGTCAAATACTGACCCTTCTGCATGAACAGATTTTCAGAATCCCTCCAGACTGAAGTTGATGCAGTGAGCTGCCTTGCATATTGAGAATGTAGGAGTAGCTCTTCACTGCCACTCTGGTGTAGCCACTTAAGAGGCAAAAAAAATCAGTGCACTGTTGAAATGCATACCACCTAGCTTCACAGTCACTTACAGCAAAAGGAATCGCTGTCCTCTCTCCAGAGGAAATCTAGACAATTTTAAACAAGTAAAAGGTAATTAATTTAGCAGAAAAGTACAGTGTGCACCTTTTTAACAGCCACAAGTGTGCCTTTAGAAGGTTTCTCCATTAAAACAGTTTTAATAATTTACTTGGCTTATCTACTATCAAGGACTTCAAATGCCAGCTTTACCTAACCTGTTGTCAAAAAATATGTATCCTATGGCATATAAGATCTTACTCTCCAATTTCATGTTTTCAAGCTAAGTGCCAAAAATGGATTTTTGTGACCCTTTCCTAGCTGTCGACTGAATTGGGATACAAAGGTCACTTGTATAGTCCCCCTTGTTTCCCACTTGGCCCGCAAGGCAAAAAAGAATAAAAGAGAGTCATCAGAGGTGGCAGTGATAGATAATAACCCAAGAGGCGAGTGAGAAAGGAAGTCAAAAGACAAATCCTGTTGTTAGCAGTAGAAAGCCATAATAAGGCAAACCATTTATTTATTTATTTAAAATATTTCTATCCCGCCCTTCTACCCTATAATAGGGCACTCAGAGCGGCTTACAAAAATAAAATCAAACATGCACATAATAAAATTGTAAATTTATCAGCCTTTTCCTTCAGTAATAAGTTGCAATCCCACATAGCCTAGGACATCGAAAGCTGTTAGCAAAAAATAAAGTGGCTGCGTAATACCCAAGCCAATTAGCTCTTTAATAACCTATTTGACAGATAAGGTTATTTTCCATTTGCCATGTTTTTGTCCTGGTCCCATCAATTTTTTTTATTGCTGAAAGCTGTTATTTCAGGTTATGTGGTCCAAATGTGAGTAAAACTGAAAGTGGCTTCTGACACGCTGATGTGAAGGAAATGCAAATGCCTTGAGCTTCCTGTTTCTCAGCACTGTTGTAATGTCTGCAGTAGATTTTAGTGTCTTCCCTAGAAGTGAACTGTGCAGTTTCTCAGTGTAGGGGTGTTGTGAAAGATCTATCTTTGACTTCAGTCTGAGAGCATCTGACTTGTTTGCACAAGGTTCTGGGTGCAATCTCTAGCATCGCCAGGTAGGGCTGGGAGAGATTCCTGCCTGAAACTCTGGAGAGTTGCTGCCAGTCAATGTAGACAGTACTGAGCTAGATGGACCAGTTGTCTGACTCTGTAGAAAGTGCCTTCCTATGAATAAGAAGAGTGAATCCATCCAGCTTGCACATAATTTTGGTGGGAAACTGGCAGTGGCTTCTGTAGCCTCTAGGATAGAGTGGAGCTACTTCCTTTTTTTTTCTTGCATTATAAAACTGCCTTCACCACCCTGGTGCCTTCCAGCTGGCTGGTGCTGATGGGAGTTGTAGTCCAAAACATCTTGAGGGCACCAGGTTGGCAAAGACTGTTATAGAGCAATACAGGGTGGTGGTAGTTGTTGGCTTGTATGGAAAATTTCAGACTTCCTGGAGAATTGATTTTTTTTTATTCTACTATTCCATTCTGTTCTCTGTTGTTGGTTATGCCTACTAAAGTTCAGTGAATATCTTGCCCCGTTGTGTGTTTTTCCTCTCAGGTCCGAAGAAGCAAACAAAGCTTTCTCTGCAGCTGTACAGATGCATGATGTTCTAGTGAAAGCCTGGGCAATGTGGGGGGATTACCTAGAAAATATATTTGTGAAGGAGCGTCAGCTGCATCTCGGGGTGTCAGCTATCACTTGCTACCTTCATGCCTGTCGCCATCAGAACGAGAGCAAATCCAGGAAGTATTTGGCAAAGGTGAGTATTGTGAACACATGCATGTAGGTGTGTGTATATGCCTTATGCAGAAAGCTGTTGCATTTCTGCCTAATATACAAATTATACCATTGGATATGGGCTGTTGGGACAAGGACACAGATACAGTGCATAATTCATACATTTTAAACATAGGCTTGAGGCTTCAAATGTTGGTAAGTATGAGCATTATATGCCAGACTGGTTGTTAAAAGGAGTCAGTATGCATGCTAGCTGTGTGGACACTGGCCTTTTGCATTCTAGCACATGGCCATTTGCATTCTGGAGTTCAGCAAAACAAATGTGTTGTGTGTTGTTGTTTTTTAATTTTGAGAAGAGTCCTCCTTAAAGACAGGTGTACAACAGTTGTTGCCAACTTTTCCAACCCTGTTTTAACGCCATCAGTCATTGGCAATTAGCCAGAGTTGACTTAGATTTGGGAATGGCTAAGGAAAACTATAAATAACCATCAACTAACTGTCTTCAAGAAAAGGGAAAAAGTGCTATTGCTTCAAATATTCTTCCCTGATACATAATGAACTACTCAGATGCTCCTAAGGCCACATTTTTGTCATCCAAAATTATTGTATTACTGCTTGCTGCTTTTAGGAACCATTGATGTGCACACCCAAATGAGTGCAACATTGGGCCATGCTCAATTTGCGTGATTCACAAATTTACACTGCTTTGTGTGTGTGTGTGTGTGTGTGTATTGAGGAGTTGGACTTCAAAACATCTGGAGGGCACCAGGCTGAGGAAGGCTGAGTTAATATATGAGAGAGAGAGAGAGAGAGAGAGAGAGAGAGAGAGAGAGAGAGAGAATATATCAACCAGAAAAAGGCAGGGTAAATAGTTGTTAAAGCAGACCAATGGAAGGTGTCTTTTTCCCCCTGTCACATCCTTTAAAGGTATTGAAAATAAAACTGTTAATATCATAATAGCATTATACAAATCTATGCTGTAGCCACATTTGGAATACTCTACCATTCTAGTCACCTCACCTCAAAAAATATATTGCAGAGTTCAAAAAGGTTCAGAAAAGGGCAACCAGAATTATCAAGGAGATAGAGCGATTCCCCTATGAGGAAAGGTTGCAGCGTTTGGGGCTTTTTAGTTTAGAGAAAAGGCGGGTGAGAGGAGACATGACAGAAATTGTGTATGGCATGGGAAAAGTGGATAGAGAAAAGCTTTTCTTCCTCTCTCATTACACTAGAACTCGTGGACTTGTGGAAGCTGAATGTTGAAAGATTCAGAACAGACAAAAGAAAGTACTTCTTCACACAGCACATAAACTATGGAATTCTTTTCCGCAAGAGGCAATGATGGCCACCCAACTTGGATGGCTTTAAAAGAGGATTAGACAAATTCATGTAGGATAAGGCTATCAAAGACTACTAACCAAAATGGCTGTGCTCTGCCCGCAGAAGGGGAGAGTGCTCTTTGCACTTAGATCCTGCTTGTGGGCTTCCCACAGACAACTGGTTGGCCACTGTGAGAACAGGATGGTGGACCAAATGGGCCACTGGCCTGATCCGGCGGGGTCTTCTTATGTTCTTAGCTGTCAAGTAGATTAGGAGTGAGGAAGCTGCAGCCCTCCAGATGTTGTTGGTCTCCGACTTCCATGGCCAGTGGTAGTTGATGATGGGAGTTGTATTCCAACATCTGGAAAGCACCACATTGGCTACCCCTATATCAGGCTGCTGCTGGAATTCAGTGGGGAAGGTGGCAGTTGGGCTAGTTAAACTAGGGGTCTTTCTTTCTCCTTCTGTGAGTTATGATACAGCAGCTGGATTTCTTGACTATCCAAATTAGCTGTATATTGTGCTCCCTTTTTCAAAAAATCTAAAGCACATCCAAAAACATATCCTGAAATGAAAGTCAAATAATAGATTATAGTTTCCAGCACCTGAATTGTGGTTGAACTTCTGTTTAATCAGAAAGGTTCTGAAGTGGATCTCCCCCCTAATGTTACTACCATTGTGCCCTGTAGAGTTCTTCTGGCAAATTGCCAAACGAATTCAAATGTGTGTTCTTAAATGGCTCTTGCAATCTTTCAATATTATTTTTGTTTTAAATTTAAAATGTTTGTGACCTGTTGATTAAAAACATGCCCTATTTTTAACACACTAGATTTGAATTTACATCTTAATGCACATTTTGGGGGTAAACATAAATGTTTCACATTTCACTGGGAAGCACAGTTGAGCTGATTTTAATCTTGCAGCAGCTGCACATTAGATGGAATTCTGAAAGCTTACTTTTTACAAAATATTGATATTTAGGACATTTATCTTCATGTTTTATTTATTCCATTCATTAGTTATTTAATACTTCTTTGGGTGGCATACAAATTCACAAACCTATCTTAAAAACCTAACATTCATTGTCTCGATAATGAGGTTTGAAAGCTTTCCTGTTGGTTTTTTGTTTGCTATTATTTTCATAGCCTAAAGTGTGTTTCCCTGTGGGCATTTGGCAGGATACACATGACCACTTTGATCCTTCTTAGACCAGATTTACATCTCCCTTGACGGGACTGAGATATCAAGGACTTGTCTGAGTATAGAGTTCTAGTCCCTCCAGCACAGATAGTCATACTACACTTCATCTGAAATCTGTTACTGACAGTCACTTCCTGTTGAATCGAAGGGACTGTCCCTTCATTTAAAACCCCGGGAACTGTTACCTGGCTACTGAAAGTTTTATGTTATGGCAACTTAGAGGCAGTGGGCTGTATCCAGTGTTAGTCTTACTCAGAGTAAACCCATTGAAATTAATGATGACTAATGTTGGCCCATTAATTTCAATGGGCCTACTTTGCATAGGATTTAGTTGGAGCTTAATCATCTGGTGTATGGTGTTGTATGACATAGATGGCACTGCATCATAAAATCTCTGTTCTGCCTGTCTCCTCTCCATTGTGACATCTGTTTAAATATTGATAGATTGCACTTAAAATACACTTGTTTCTGTATCCTCCATCCAGGGTGGGTGGGATGTGCAAATCATTTGAAACTGAGTTTCCTTTGGGAAATAATTCAATAAATATGTAGATAAGTGTTATTTCCTGGTGATGAGATTAGCCTTTGTCATGGCCCTGTCAGTATCCAATTAAAGGATGGGTGGAAACAGCAGAACGCTTGTTCAGAGTCTGGGGCCTGTTAGGATGGCCTGCCTTGAGAGACTTACACTAGATGGAATCCAAAATTCCCTGAGGAATACTGCAAGAGATGGAAAATGCAGTTCTGTTGAGGTGATTTATAAAAACTTTAAAACAATGAATGAATTACAGTGTAAATTTCCATAGGCTGTCGAAATTATGTTCACTCTGCATAATATAGTTAGTATAGTGGAGCTGTCTCTTAGATTAGTATTAATTGCAAAGGGAATGGGGGTGGCACACAAAACCAGAACTCTCTTTGCCAACATGCGGGGCATATTGAAGTGTCTTATCAATTTTCCTATAATAATTGAGGATTCTGTAACAGAGGAAAGGCTTTTAATGTTATCTTCATTTTTGCTATTTTCTTTTAGGTCCTTTGGCTACTAAGCTTTGACGATGACAAGAATACACTGGCAGATGCTGTTGACAAGTACTGCATTGGTGTCCCCCCTATCCAGTGGCTGGCTTGGATTCCGCAGCTGTTAACCTGTCTGGTTGGGTCAGAGGGCAAACTTCTGTTGAACCTTATTAGTCAGGTATGGTGATTATGTGATATGCCTGGTTCATTGTTTCTCATATAGTTATAGAGATGTAAGCTTTTTTTATAGAAGTGTAAGTTGAAGAAGTAGGCATCCCCTTCTAGCCCTCAACTCCAGTCCATCTCCTGCCTTCATCTAAAATGGGTGTTCTAAGTCTTAGTTCCTGTTTTCCTACTCTTTATCTTGTTCAGGTATTGTGAGTTGCTAAGGTATACTTAAAGACAGTACAATCAAGTGGTATATAACTTTTGTTAAATAAATATACTTTAAAGCAGAGTTCCCAAACTGTGGTCCGTGAACTTCTTTCAGGTGGTCCTGGCATGCCTGCATTAAATAGGCATTTTTATTTTTAACTGTAGTTTCTTTTATTTCTTATGTTGTACTTTATTGTGTCACAGTTTGAAATCTAGAGAATGCAAATTGTAACACAAAATATAAGACATAAAAAAGCAATAAAAATACAATTAAAAGTCACATAGCATGTAGCACAGCACATTGCAATTGCTACAACAGGCAGAAAAATCATTAAGTTGTCTGTCAAGACCATCAGCAATTTTCAAGTGGTCTGTGGGTAAAAAGTTTCGGAATAACTGACTTAAAGAGTTTTCCCAGAAACTACAGTATAACTCTGTGTATGTGTAGTGTTGCGTATGTGATGTTAAAACAAGTTTAGTAAGGATAAAATGGCATTGTGTACTATGATTTTGGAAGGGATGTGTGTCTGTGAAAAGAATCACTAGTTTAACTGCTAACTTTAAACATTTGTATTGCACGTGAAGTAACTCGTAGACGATAAACTATATAAAATAGTGCTAAAATCTTAAATCAAACTACAGATAAAGTGTAAGATTAAGAATTGGTTGACTTGTTTGTTTACCTACCACTCTCACAATATGCATCTTCCTGATTTACTATGTTAATAGAATCCTTGTCAGCTGCCTCTTTGTTGAAGTAAATGAAACACATGTCCCCAGATGTGGGCAGTTGTGTTTGGAAGCCATTGGGAACATTAAATATTTGCACTCTTGAGGGCACCATGTGGTCGGGTGGATATTTTTATCACCTTTCTGCCCTATTCCATAACCCCAAGGCTGAATCATCCTAAATCAGCTTTAGGAAATCTCCAACTCTCATGCCTAATGCAGCCTGCCAGGCCCCTCACATTTGGCCTTTGATGCCATTTCCCTCAAATTCCTCCCATGTCAATCAGGTAGCATCATCTGTCAATCCTTTGCACTGACTTCCCTATCCACAGTTTTACTTTTTCTAGGAACTACACCTTCCTTCCCTGAAAATAAAAGAGAGGCACCTTTAAAACCAGCACCTCTTTCTTGTCCTGCTTTTGGTGGGAATTGCGGCAGTTGCCATGGTGATTGCTAATGACGCTCTGCAACTCTATTGTGAATTGTCACCTGTTCAGCAGTTGTACAGTGTGCTCTTTGGTCTTGGTACTCTGGAGACATCCTGGCTTGTGTCTCCAGTAGAGCACTGCCCGTTTTCCCCTTTCAGAGATCATTTGTTCTTAGCTACAAGTCATAGTTAACAGGGAAAGAGCTTAACCACAAACCTAGTTTTGGACAAGTCACTTAGCCAGACCTTGGCTTAGCTCAGCACACGATGTGAGCAAAACAACAAAACCACGGAGGAGCAAAGAGTCTGTGAGCTCACATATCTTGTGCGGTCCCCGTAAGCCACAGTTTGGCTTACTGTGTGGTGTGAATGCAGCCAAAGTGTGATTTACTTTTTTGGGATTGTGATTTCAGATGCTGCTATAACAGAATCTGTACTGGTACAAAATGATAGGAGGAGATGATGATGATGATGATGATTTTAGTTTATTGCCTGCCCTTCATCCTGAGGTCCCAGGACAGATTACTACAGCCTTTAAAATAAATCACAAAAGTAAGGGTGGGCCTTAAAGTATCCATCTCAGATGTCAAAGACCAGAGTAAAGAGCTGCGTCTTCAGCATTCACCAAAAACTGTATAGTGAAGTTGCTAGTCGCACCTCTGTGGGAAGGGAGATCCACAACTTAGGGCTGCCACAGAGAATGACCTCTCCCACACCACCACCACCCAGCTTCGGTAGCTAGGCTTTTATTTATAAAAAATCTTTAAATACGTGAAAGACAGAAACAAAATGCTTACCATATTCAGACTACTCTGGATGTTGTTGCTGTACTTTCTGCACTGATATTAAATGGGCCATTATGATGAGGTTAATTTATTGCAAACATTTTAAGTGACATTTTAGTTCCTTGAGAAGCAGCTGTGGTATATTCTTTTATAAAAAGGATCGTAAGAGGAAACTTCATGCCATAGCTATCTCACCTCATAGAATCTGGTCAGAAATACTGTTCCTTTCCGTTAATAGATACCAGGACATATAGATTAAAAGCAAAAATGGCACATTAATGTGTATTCATTTTTTTTCCTTTTTCTGAAAGAGTCATGAAATCTGTTTGGTAAAAGTGGTGTCCCTTTACATTAAGTGGCTATTTTTCACCCATAGTGCAGCTATTTTGTGGAGTAAGGTAACACTCTAATGGGCCTAGCTAACATGCATCGCTTGGTTCATTGGGAATTGTGGTGATTTAAAGACTAAATGGTGTCTTTTTGTGTCTCTCCCTTTTATCTGCATCAGTAAAATCTTTTTAGTGCTCTGTATCTCGATGCCTGGCTTACAAAGTAATATGAAAGAATCCTTCTCAGCTTCCCCTTATATCTCTGTGAGGAAATGCCCCATTTTGTTGTGTTATTTATACCAGATTGGATGATGGTTTATCAGGAACTGATCCCTACATGGTGCTAGGAGGGGGAGCAAGAGCATGCGCTCCCTCTCTGTCCACCTTGTTCTTCTGACTTGAGATGGCCATGTGGGAACGTAACATTTTAACGGGTGTATGCATAAATCCAGGATAT
Source organism: Rhineura floridana (assembly GCF_030035675.1). Lineage (NCBI taxonomy): Eukaryota > Metazoa > Chordata > Lepidosauria > Squamata > Rhineuridae > Rhineura > Rhineura floridana. The sequence continues at coordinate 17,106,395 of NC_084496.1, forward strand.
GTGGTCAATATCCAAAACAGAATCTGGGAAGTGACTGCAATCTGGGCCTATGTGCATTAGATTTTATGTCTGTATGCCTTCATAAACGTTACACTTGTGTGAATCTGTTCACTATATTTACATACCACCCAGCCAACCAAGTTCTTTGGGTGCTTTGTGTAAACCAGGTATGGGGAGCCTGTGGCCTTCCAGATGTTGCTGAACTACAACTCCCATCATCCCTGGCCATTGATCATACTCACTGGGACTATGGGAGTTCTAGTTTAGCAAAATCTACAGCCAAAGGTTCTGACATAGACAATTAAATACAAAATATAATTAACAAAAACCCTTAAAACAAAAAGGCACAAAGGGCTATAGTCAAAATTAGTACTACTCAGTGTAGACCCATTGGAATAAATGGCCATGGCTAACAGGTGCAGTAATTTCATGTAGCTACAGTAAAACTTAGTAACTGAGTAAAATTTAGTTGAATACAACCCAAAAAAGTCTGGTTGTGCAGAGTGGACTAGCATGCTCAGTTGACAAGAGGGTAAGTTGTGTTATTTGGATCTTTTGGATCACGATACTTAGGAACATAGAAAGCTGCTTGAATCAGACCAATGATCCACCTACCTCAGTATTGTCTACACTGACTCAAAGCAGCTGTCCAGGGTTTTAGGCAGGGGTCTCTCCCAGCCCTACCTGGAAATGCCAAGGATTGAATCTGGGACCTTCTGCATGAAAAGCAGATGCTGTGACCACTGTGTTATGGACCTTCATTTGGAATTTACATGTATTTTATCACATAATAGGTTGGACGAGTTTATCCTCAAGCAGTCTACTTCCCTATCCGAACCCTCTACTTGACATTGAAGATAGAACAGCGAGAGCGCTACAAAAGTGGTAAGTAGCAAGCAGCAAACATTGTCCTCAGTGGTCTGTGCTCGGGTCAGATTTTAGCTACTTTGGAACATAGGTAGTTGTCTTATACTGAGTCAGACCATGGGTCCGACTCATTTTTATTAGTGACTTGGATGAGGAGGTGCATGGAATGCTTATCAAATTTGCAAATGATACAAAAATGGGAGGGATAGCTAATACCCTGGAAGACAGAAACAAATTCAAAGGGATCTATATAGGTTATTGGGCCAAAAACAACAGAATGGAACTTAACCAGGATAAGTGTGATTCCTGCACCTAGGAAAAAGAAACCAAATGCAGAGTTATAAGATAGGGGATAGCTGGCTCTGCATACTATATGTGAGAAGGATCTTGTTACTGATCACATGCTGAATATGAGCCAACAGTGCAATCTACCTGTTCTGCAAAAAAGGCAGATGCTATTTTAGGCTGCATTAACTGTAGTTAGGCTGTATAGTTTCTAAATCTTGTGAAGTACTAGTTCTCCTCTGTTCGGCACTGGTTAGGCCTCATCTTGAATACTGCATCCAGTTCTGGACACTGCACTTTAAGAAGGATACAGACAAGCTGGAACAGGTTCAGAGGAGGGCAACAAGGATGATCAGGGGACCAGAAACAAAGCCCTATGAGGAGAGACTGAAAGAACTGGGCATTTTTAGCCTGGAGAAGAGAAGACTGAGGGGAGATATTATAGCCCCCCTCAAGTACTTGAGGGGTTGTTACATAGAGGAGGGCCAGGATCTCTTCTTGATTGTCCCAGAGTGGAGGACACTGAATAATGGACTCAAGTTACAGGAAGCCAGATTTCAGATGAATATCAGGAAAAAAATGCTGTCAGCAGTGCAACACCTTGACCAATTACCTTAGGAGGTGGTGAGCTCTCCAACATCAGTTTATCTGATGGAGCGCCTCCGACGCCACCAATTATGCCGCCCCACAAGATCAGCCACACAGGGCCTTCTCTCAGTCCCGCCAACTAAAACAGCTAGGTTGGTGGGGACGAGAGAGAGGGCATTCTCAATGGCGGCCCCCACTCTCTGGAACTCCCTCCCATATGATCTTCGGCATGCCCCTTCCCTGAATGTATTCCGCTAGGCCTTGAAGACCTGGCTTTTCAGACAGGTCTTTGGGACTTCCGGGGAGGGTTAATCACTATGTTAAATTGCCTAGTACTCTGAACTGTCATTGTTTATAGTTTTATAGTTTTATCGTTGTATTGTTTTATTATGATGTATTTTATTGAAACAAAGATGTACGTCGCCTAGAGTGGCCATTGGCCAGATAGGCGACACAGAAATTAAATTATTATTATTATTATTATTATTAACACTGGAAGCACATTTAACTAGCTTGCTAATCAGAATATCATGGGTCACTTTGTCAAAAGCTTTTCTGAAGCTGAGGTATATTATGTCCACAACATTCCCAGAGTCTACCAGGCAGGTTTGTTGTGCTTGCTATGTGCCTTCAAGTCGATTGCAACTTACAGCGACTCTGTTAATCAGCAACCTCCAATAACATCCATCATGAACCACCCTGTTCAGATCTTGTCAGTTCAGGTCTGTGGCTTCCTTAATGGAATCAATCCATCTCTTGTTTGGTCTTCCTCTTTTTCTACTCCCTTCTGTTTTTCCCAGCATTATTGTCTTTTCTAGTGAATCATGTCTTCTCATGATGTGTCCAAAGTATGATAACCTCAGTTTAATCATTTTAGCTTCTAGTGATAGTTCTGGTTTAATTTGTTCTAACACCCAATTATTTGTCTTTTTCGCAGTCCATGGTATGTGCAAAGCTCTCTTCCAACACCACATTTGAAAGGAGTTTCTCTTATCCACCTTTTTCACTGTCCAACTTTCACATCCATACATAGAGATTGGGAATACTATGGTCTGAATGATCTTGACTTTGGTGTTCAGTGATACATCTTTGCATTTGAGGACCTTTTCTAGTTCTCTCATAGCTGTCCTCCGCGGTCCTAGCCTTCTGATTTCTTGACTATTGTCTCCATTTTAATGACTGTGTCAAGGTATTGATAATCTTTGACAAATTCAATGTCCTCGTTGTCAACTTTCAAGTTACATAAATCTTCTGTTGTCATTACTTTAGTCTTCTTGACGTTCAGCTGTAGTCCTGCTTTTGTGCTTCCCTCTTTAACTTTCAACATCATTTGGTTCAAATCGTTACGGGTTTCTGCTAGTAATATGGTATTGTCTGCATATCTTAAATTATGGATATTCCACCCTCCAATTTTCACACCTCCTTCATCTTGGTCCAATCCCGCTTTCCGTGTTCTGCATATAGATTAAACAAATAGGATGATAAAATACACCCCTGACTCGCATCCTTTCCAGTGGGGGACCAATTGGATTCTCCATGATCTGTCCTTACAGTAACCTCTTGTCCAGAGTACAGGTTGCGCATGAGGATAATCAGATGCTGTGGCACCCCCATTCCTTTTAAAGCATTCCATAGTTTTTCATGATCTACACAGTCAAAGGCTTTGCTGTAATCTATAAAGCACAGGGTGATTTTCATATGAAATTCCTTGGTCCATTCCATTATCCAATGTATGTTTGCAATATGAACTCTGGTACCTCTTCCCTTTTGAAATCCAGCTTGGACATCTGGCATTTCTCTCTCCATATATGGTAAGAGCTTTTGTTGTAGAATCTTGAGCATAACTTTACTTGCATGGGATATTAAGGCAATTGTTTGATCATTACTGCCTTCCCTGGGATTCCCTTTCTTTGGAATTTGGAGGTATTTTTTATTTATTTATATTTATTTATTATACTTGCATACTGCCCCATAGCCGAAGCTCTCTGGGCGGTTTACAGTAACTAAAAACAAATACAATTTAAGATACATCTTTTAAAAAACAATTTAAAACTAAAACACATGCTAAAATGCCTGGGAGAAGAGGAAAGACGTGACCTGGTGCCGAAAAGATAACAGTGTTGGCGCCAGGCACACCTCATCAGGGAGATCATTCCATAATTTGGGGGCCACCACTGAGAAGGCCCTCTCCCTTGTTGCCATTCTCCGAGCTTCCCTTGGAGTAGGCACCCGGAGGAGGGCTTTTGATCTTGAACGTAGTGTACGGGTGGGTTCATATCGGGAGAGACGTTCCATCAGGTATTGTGGTCCCAAGCCGTGTAAGGCTTTATAGGTCAAAACCAGCACCTTGAATCGAGCTCGGAAACATAAAGGCAGCCAGTGCAAGCGGGCCAGAATCGGTTTTATATGTTCAGACCGTCTGGTCCCTGTTACCAATCTGGCTGCTGCATTTTGCACAAGCTGCAGTTTCTGAACTGTCTTCAAAGGCAGCCCCACGTAGAGCGCATTGCAGTAATCTAATTTAGAGCTTATCAGAGCATGGACAACTGAAGCCAGGTTATCCCTGTCCAGATAGGGACGTGGTTGGGCCACCAGCCGAAGTTGGTAGAAGGCACTCTGTGCCACTGAGGCTACCTGAGCCTCAAGTGACAGAGATGATTCTAGGAGAACCCCCAAGCTACGAACCTGCTCCTTCAGGGGGAGTGCAACCCCATCCAGGACAGGTCGGACATCCACCATCCGGTCAGAAGAACCACTCACTAGCAGCATCTCAGTCTTGTCTGGATTGAGCCTCAGTTTATTAGCCCTCCATTGTCGCAGCCAGGCACCAGTTCAGCACATTGACAGCCTCACCTGAAGAAGATGAAAAGGAGAAATAGAGCTGCGTGTCTTCAGCATACTGATGGCAACACACTCCAAAGCTCCAGATGACCGCACCCAACGGTTTCATGTAGATGTGAAACAGCATGGGGGACAGAACTGACCCCTGCAGAACCACATACTGGAGAGTCCAGGGTGCCGAGCAATGTTCCCCAAGCACCACCTTCTGGAGGCGACCTGCCAAGTAGGAGCGGAACCACTGCAATGCAGTACCTCCCACTCCCAACTCAGCCAGTCTCCCCAGAAGGATACCATGGTCGATGGTATCTAAAGCCGCTGAGAGATCAAGGAGAATCAACAGAGTCACACTCCCCCTGTCTCTCTCCCGACAAAGGTCATCATACCAAGGCTGTTTCTGTGCCAAAACCAGGCCTGAAACCCGACTGAAATGGATCCAGATAATCGGTCTCACCCAAGAGTGTCTGGAGCTGGCCCACAACCACTCGTTCAAGGACCTTGCCCAGGAATGGAACATTTGCTACCGGCCTATAGTTATTAAGGTTTTCTGGGTCCAGGGAGGGTTTCTTCAGGAGTGGTCTCACTACCACCTCTTTCAGGCAGCCAGGGACCACCCCCTCTCGCAGAGAGGCATTAATCACCTCCCTGGCCTAGCCGGCTGTTCCATTCCTGCTAGCTTTTATTAACCAAGAAAGGCAAGGATCCAGCACAGAAGTAGTTGCACGAACCTGTCCAAGCACCTTGTCAACGTCCTCAATAAGGGCCAGTCTATGGGCCATTGTTTAGTTTTCCATATTTGTTGACAAGTTTTTGTCAAAATATGGACAGATTCTGTCTCAGTAGCTTGTAGCAACTCTGTTGATATGCCATCTGTTCCTGGTGATTTGTTTCTTCCAAGTATTTTTCACCTCATATTCTAAAATTTCTGGTTCTTCATCATGAATCCATGAATGAATCCATCATACTTGCATCTCTTTTATAGAGTTCTACAGTGTATTGCTTCCATCTTCCTTTTATTTCATCTCAGTCAGTCAGTGTGTTCTCCTGTTGATTATTCAACATCCCTACTCATGGTTTAAATTTCCCTTTCATTTCTCTAATCTTTTGGAATAGGGCTCTTGTTCTACCCTTTTTGTTGTCCTCTTCTAACTGTATTGTTTCATTTAGGGTTCTGACCGTGTTTCTATCTCCTTTTGTTTTTGCTTTCCTTCTCTCTTTAACCATTCAAAAAGTTTCTTCAGTCATCCATTGAGGTCTTTCTCTCTTTTTAAGTAGAGGTATTGTCTTTTTGCATTCTTCCATGATAATGTCTCTGACTTCAGCCCATAGTTCTTCTGGTTCTCTGTCAACCAAATTTAAAGCCTCATATCTGTTCTGTATTTGATCTTTATATTCTTCTGGGATGTTATTTAAATTGTACTTTGGCATTGCTTTGTTCTTCTTTAGCTTTACTCTGATTTTCTATATTACCAGTTCATGATCTGTACCGCAGTCTGCTCATGGTCTTGTTTTTGCAGACAATATGGAACTTCTCCATCTTCTGCTTCCAATTATATAATCGATTTGATTCCTATATTGTCCATTTTGTGATGTCTGCATGTACAGTCGTCCTTTCGGTTGGCCAAAAAAATGTGTTTGCAAGAAACACATTATTGGCTTCACAGAATTCAATACGTTTTTCTCCTGCTTCATTTCTGTCTCCTAAACCCCATTTCCCCACAGTTCCTAGTTCTTCTCTGTTCCCTACTTTTGCATTCCAGTCCCCCATGATTATCAGAACATCTTGTTTTGGTGTGTGACCAATTTCTTCCTGTGCTTCTGTATAAAATCTCTCCAATTCCTCTTCTTCTGTGTTTGTCGTTGGAACGTAGACTTGGATGATGGTTATGTTAATAGGTTTCCCGTTTAATCTCATTGATATAACTTGCTCAGACCTTGCGTTGTAGCTCCTAATTCCAATTGCTACATCACTTCTCACTATTAAAGCAGCCCCATTTCTTCTTGATTTCTCATTTCCTGCATAAAATATTTTGTAGTTGCCTGATTGAAAGTGTCCCATTCCCGTCCATTTGAATTCACTCACTCCAGCTATTGTAAAGTTGATACATTCCATTTCTTGCTTGATAATTTCTAACTTTCCCTGGTTCATGCTTTTCACATTCCATGTTCCTATTGTGTGCATCATACAACTCTAGACTCCTTTTGCATCTGTGCACATCAGCCTCTGGGCTTCCTTTTGGCTTTGACCCAGCTCCATCATTAGTCCAGGGAGGTTAGCCGATCAAAAAATGAGATAAGATTAGTCTGGCAGGATTTGTTCTTGATAAATCCATGTTGGTTTCTAGTAATCACTGCATTGTTTTCAAGATAATCGACAGTGGTTCTGAGAGTTCTTCAGCCAGTTCCTTCAATTCTCTAGGATGCAGTTCAAGATTTGAACTTGTTCAAACTAATTAGGTGTTCTTTGACCATTTATCTATCAATCTGAAGCTGCAATCCTGTCCCTTCACTTATCCCAGGAGGGTCATAGACCCTCTTTTAGAAGTCTGAGTCAAAGTAGGAATTGATCACTTCTGCCTTTTTTTGTCATCTGTTATAATTTGCCATCCTCATTGAGTAACTGTACCAAAATTTATTTTCTCTATCTTTTACTGTGGATGTACATGAAGAAAGCTTTTTTGTTGCTTATGGCATCTCTTGCTAACCTCAGCTCAATCTCAGCTTTAGCCTTCCTGACATCATCCCTGCAATTCCGTGATACCTGCCTGTACTCTTCCTTTGTGGCCTGGCCTTTGTTCCACTTCCTGTATGTGTCCTTTTTTGTTTTCAGGTCATCTCTAAGCTTTCTGTGAAGCCACATTGGCTTCTTCTGCTGTTTTCGCCTTTTTTTCTTGATGAAATTGTTTACCATTGTGCTTTTAGAATTTTCTCTTTTAGAAACTCCCACCCATCTTGGACTACTTTTATCATTAGGGTCGCTTGCCACAGAACCTTACTTATCATTGTTCTGAGTTTATTAAAATTGGCTTTCCTGAAGTACGTATATGTCTGCTCTCAGATTTTTCTTCCTTTAAAATCAAGAACTTTATTTTTTTTTTTTTTTTCAATAATTTTTATTCAAATTTTCGTAAAACATACAAGACAAAATCATAAAACATTCAAAGACAAAAAACAAAATCAAAAATAGTTAAACAAAAAGAAAAAAAGAAGAAAAAAAAAAAAAAAACAAAACAAAAATAAAAAATAAAGAGTAAAATATTGACTTCCCATTTGTCAAAGATCAAATCAGTTATAAGTCTATAATATATAGCAATCCTGTCTCTTAAGTCATATTATAAAATCACTTTCCTCCAGTAGTTATCTTACTTAATCATCAAATCTCATAAACATTACTTTATTCTTTCCACAAAAAGTCAAAGAGAGATTTCAATTCTTTAAGAAATATATCTATCAATTTTTTTTTCCAGATAAGCATATCGATTAATCCATCTCATTACTAATTATGATAATCTTATTGTCATTACCATAGTCAAAATAAACATTTCAATTAATCCATCACATCAGAATCTGTTAGGTTCAGTAATTTCAGTAGCCATTGTTCTATTATCTCTATTAGTTCCATTTTCCATCTTCCATCTTCAGTAGTCTTGTTAAGTCCAGTAATTTCAATATCCAATCTTCCATTATCAGTATTCCATAATAATCTTGCTGTCAAAGCCATAGTCATATAGTAAGAGTCTAATGGGAATTACCTCTATCCCAAATATTTTCTTGCCATCCATTCTGAATAGGTTGCTGAAATACTGCTGTAAAATCATATCTCTGTTCTTTTTTTCAAAGTACACTGGGTCATCTCTTAAAAGTTTTTCCATTGTCACATGGCTGCAGTTAATTCCATAGATTTTCTCTATATTGGGCTCCATCACATCATTCCAGTCCAGAAGATAATCCATGCCATTGATAACTTTATCTCTAGAATCTTCATTAATTTCTTCAGAGATAACATTGAGTTCCAAACAATAGATTTTATTTCTAAAGTCCATAGACTCCAAATCTTGTTCCTGTTCCACGTTTGTTCCAATCTCCGGGATCTCCTCTCTCACAGGGACCCCTATTCCAGTCTCCAGGGTCTCCTCTCTCACAGGGACCCCTGTTCCAATCTCCGGGGTCTCCTCTCTCACAGGGACCCCTTCCAGGGTCACCTCTCTCACAGGGACCCTTATATCTTTAATCTCCTGCTTCATTTTACTCAATTCAATTTTCGTTATCTCAATCTCATCCATTATTTTCTGAAACATAGTTATTTCCAGATTCTCAGCCACTTTCTTAATTGCCATTTTAAAAGAAAAATATAGGAAAACCACTTCTTATTTCAGCAACAATTGGGTTAATACTCCAGACTTGATGACATCACAGTATAAACAGAGCAGACAGCCTTATCTCTCCAATAGTTAAGTAAACAAAATGCAGTTCCCAGGATCGAAACAATTAATGGCAATCGTCAAGAAACAGATTCGTCAAAATAAAATAGACCAAAAAGAGAGTAGTCTCAAAACAGTATAATATTTTTCAAAATAAAAATCTGGAATAGAAATCCCTCTTCTGTGTGTATCTTTAGAATGCAAATCCAGGGCAGCTTTTTGCAACAAAAACAGAGATAAGCTATTAATTAGTGCGTAGCAGAGAGAAGTTACGGCTCCCCAGTGAGATGTCAAAAACCGATCAATCTGGCAAATCTCTTTTAAACAGCAACAATTTAAGTCAAGTAAAAGAAAAATATAGAAAGAAGGGTGCTTGCCTGTTAGTGCGTTCTCTCTTAGAAGATAAGATGAACGTTCGCTTTAACAGATAGAGCTTGCTGTTGAAAATCCGTCCCACCTTCGTCGGCTGGACCTCGTCCCATAAATTAATGAGATCTGGTCGTCCCAACAAAAATAGGCTTTGAGGTTAATCTCTTCGTTTCTCCCTACCCGGGAGAAGTTTAATCAGTCAAAAAAAAAAGAAAAAACTGACTGATATATCTGAATAAGCTTCTTTTGAGGCAGGAGCCCGTCTCAAAAGCAGGCACAGGCTAAGTCACCCTTCCCGGAAGTCACTAAAATCAAGAACTTTAGTATAGCATGGTCACTTTCCCCCAGGGTTCCCGTAACTGCCACTTCATCCACCAAGTCATCTCTGATGGTTAGAATCAAGTCAAGGATAGCCAATCCTCTGGTTGCTTTCTCCACTTTCTGTAGGAGAAAGTTATCTAGAAACACAAGTCAGGGATTTCTTGGAGGGACCGTATTTGGCAGTATTTGTCTCTCATCAGGTATCAGGGTAATTGAATTCCCCCATTACTGCTACATCATGCCTCCTCGAAACATAGGCAATTTGCAAAATTTCTTCCTCGTCTTCACTTTGATTGGGTGGTCAGTAGTAGACTCCAACCACCATGTTCCTTATATCCCTTGCCCCATTTATTTTAATCTAAATAATCTTGTAGGAGCTACCAAGCTCATACTCCTGTATTTCTGTGAAGGGATATATATATATTTTAACATATAGTGCGACTCAACCTCCCTTTTTATCCCTTCTGTTCCTTTGAACAAGTTATATCCTTCAATCCCTGTATTCCAGTCATGGGAATCATCCCACCAAGTTTCAGTTATACCTATCAAGCCGTATTTACTCTCCTGTATTAAGAATTCAAGCTCGTCCTGTTTCCCATACTCTGGGCATAAGTATACAGACATTGAAGACCATGTGATTTATGGCCCGGCTTCCTTCCTACATTTTTATGAAGACTATTACTGGGCCCCATTAGAGTCATTCCCTCAGTTCCTCTTACTATGCACAAGCCTTTGTTAGTCATTACCGTCAAGTTTAAAGCTCTGATGAATTTCTCCATGCTGTGGCCAAACACATTCTTCCCAGTCCTTGTGAGGTGCAACCCATCACTTGCCAGCAGCCCATCTTCCAGGAAGCGTAGCCCGTGGTCCCAGAATCCAAATATCTCACATTAAAATCACCTTCGTAGCCATTCATTCACTCGAAGTATTTTTCTTTCCGTTTCCACTTCTCTTCCCAGTACCAGAAGGATGGACGAGAAAACTATCTGTTGTTTAAAACAGATTGAGTAGTATTTAACACTAGTCCTATTCAAAGTAAACCCATTGAAGTTAATGGGCATGACTAATTTAGGTCCATTAATTTTAACAGGTGTACTCTAAGGAGGACTTAGTTGAATCACAACCCATTGTGATATTACAGATCTTCAGGGAAATACATGTTTCCTTGCAGTTAATGGTGGCTTTGGAGCCTAGACATGTTGTGGAGTTTAATGAACCAAAAGGCTACTTTCTGGAAAGATGTTTTAGCAGTTCATGGCCTACCAGTCTTATTGTAAAAATCAAGCAGGTGGAGGACGGAAGCAGAGGATCATAAAGTTAGTTACGTTTTCCAGTGTGGGTCTTCTATGAAATGTTTTTGTCAACTTTATTGAAGTAGAAACGAGAAATACTTCTTTGTAGCAAAAATGCATGTAAACGTTTTGTATTAACAATGTGCCTGTTGATGTAGCAGGATTGCAATTCCTTTTCTAATTTTCAGTGAAATTTTTAAGGCTCTGGAATACTTTGTAGTACTGATGATGTTTACTGGGAATTTTTCCTCCCCTGTCAGATTCTGGACAGCAACAGCCAAGTTCAGTCGGGAACCAGTCTCATTCGGCTTCAGACCCTGGGCCAATCAGAGCTACAGCCCCAATGTGGCGTTGCAGCCGAATCATGCACATGCAGCGGGAATTGCATCCAACTCTCCTCTCCTCTCTGGAAGGGATTGTGGATCAGATGGTCTGGTTTAGAGAAAATTGGCATGAGGAGGTAAAATTCAATTTAATGCTGGCATTTTAAAAATGTGTTTACCACCCCTTCATCTTCATTATTGGCATTATTATTGTCATTATCATTTAATTATTATTATTCTTAATTATATTATTATTTAATTATGTTATTCTTATTATTATTATCATCATCAATATATATATTTATTATCTGCCCTATATCCTAAGATCCTTGGGTAGGTCACAGTAATTTAAAATACAACCTTAAAAACAGTTTAGAACAGGTTACAATCACAAGTATAGGGTAGGTCCTAAAAATACACATTTCAAGTGTTAAAGGCAAGGGTATCTACCCAAATATTGAGGTTTTTCTCATGCCAGAGATTTTTTCAAATGCTTATACCTTGAAGACACATTCAGTGGAGCCTGCAGCTGCTGTGACTTGGTACTGTAGCCCCTCGCCCAGCCCATACACACAACCCACCATCACCATCTTCCCACCTTGCTTTGTGTTTAAGCATATATATACTGCTTTGCAGGTAAAACAAACTTTTCAAAGGTGTTTACAGCCTGATATAGTATTGGTTAAGATTTATGCCACCGAAGGGCAGGATATATAACATTTCAGAAATAAATATGTCTAAAATAGCTGTTTGGACTCCAGACTCCATCAAGCTAAGAACAGTGCAGGAAAGTTGGCCATATACAGAGAAGTGTGCATTCAGATGTCTGGCTGGAAAGCTAGGAATTGCAGCTGTGTACAAATTTATTTATTAAAACATTTTTATATTTAGCCAAAAAAGACTTCTGAAGTGTTTTTACAGATGGATAGATTTTCAAAAAACAAGAACAAGGCAGTCCCTAACCTCAGACTTCCAATCTAAAATACATGACAGAAAAGGAGAACTGACTGGGAGAGGGGGAGCAAAGTTCTCAATGCTGGTTTATGCAACTCAGTCTCAGAATATTGCCATACAGTGTTGCATGCTTAGTTCATGATTTCCATTTGAAAGGTATGCTGGGGGTTTTGTGTGTGTGTGTTACGGCATTTTACAAAACCTGGTTAGAGGTTTCTACCATCAGTCATTATATAAATCTTGTTAAATAGGTCCTTCGACAGCTTCAACAGGGCCTCGCAAAGTGCTATTCCGTTGCCTTTGAAAAGAGTGGAGCGGTTTCAGATGCCAAAATCACCCCGCATACGCTGAATTTTGTTAAGAAGTTGGTCAGCACCTTTGGCGTAGGCCTGGAGAACGTCTCCAATGTCTCCACCATGTTTTCCAGTGCTGCTTCGGAGTCACTAGCCAGAAGAGCCCAGGCGACGGCTCAAGACCCTGTCTTTCAGAAACTGAAAGGGCAGTTCACAACAGGTATGCCATTTTTATACAATTTCTAATTAACTTCTCATCCTATATGTCGTGGTCCAGACACAGTGTTTTGTGCTCTGGCCACCAGGGGTGGGCTCATTTGGGATGGTAGAGAGTGCAGACATACTCCTTTTTCTACCCAGATTTCCTATCAGATATAAAGAAGCTTCCTACTGCTCTAAGAAAACAATTTTTGTGGCTTTTCTTCTAAATAAACAAAGCAGATGGCTGTCCAGCTGCCTCTTGAATGCCTCCAGTGTCGGACAGCCCACTACCTCTCTAGGTAATTGATTCCATTGTCGTATGGCTCTAACAGTTAGGAAGTTTTTTCTGATGTCCAGTCGAAATCTGGCTTCCTGCAACTTGAGTCCATTCTTCCGTGTCCTGCAGTCTGGGACGATCGAGAAGAGATCCCAGCTCTCCTCTTTGTGACAACCTTTCATGTACTTGAAGAGTGCTATCATATCTCCCCTCAGTCTTCTCCAGGCTAAACATGCCCAGTTCTTTCAGTCTCTCCTCACAGGGCTTTGTTTCCAGTCCCCTGATCATCCTTGTTGCCCTCCTCTGAACCTGTTCCACTTTGTCTGCATCCTTCTTGAAGTGCAGAGACCAGAACTGGACGCAGTATTCAAGATGAGGCCTAACCAGTGCTGAATAGAGGGGAACTAGTACTTCACGCGATTTGGAAGCTATACTTCTGTTAATGCAGCCTAATATAGCATTTGCAGCCACATCACACTGTTGGCTCATATTCAGCTTGTGATCAGCGACAATTCCAAGATCCTTCTCACATGTCGCATTGCTGAGCCAAGTATCCCCCATCTTATAACTGTGCATTTGGTTTCTTTTTCCTAAGTGTAGAACTTTGCATTTATTCCTGTTGAATTTCATTCTGTTGTTTTCAGCCCAATGCTCCAGCCTATCAAGGTTCCTTTGAATTTTGTTTCTGTCTTCCGTGGTATTAGCTATGCCCCCCAATTTTGTATCATCTGCAAATGTGATAAGCATGCTCTGTACCTCCTCATCCAAGTTGTTAATAAAAATGTTGAAGAGCATTGGGCCCAGGACCGAGCCCTGTGGTACCCCACTCGTTACTTTCGCCCAGTTTGAGAAGGAACCATTGATAAGCACTCTTTGAGTACGATTGTGGAACCAACTGTGGATCCACCTGATAGTTGTTACATCCAGCCCACATTTAGTTAGCTTGCTAATTAGAATATCATGGGGCACTTTGTCAAAAGCTTTGCTGAAGTCGAGGTATATTATGTCCACAGCATTCCCACAGTCTGCAAGGGAGGTTACCCAATCAAAAAATGAGATAAGGTTAGTTTGGCAAGATTTGTTCTTCATAAATCCATGTTGGCTCCTAATAATCACTGCATTGCTTTCAAGGTGTTTACAGATTAACTGCTTTATAAACTGCTCCAGAGTTTTTCCAGGGATTGATGTTAGGCTGACTGATCTGTAGTTCCCCGGTTCCTCCTTCTTGTCCTTTTTGAAGATAGGGACAACATTAGCTCTCCTCCAGTCATCTGGCACTTCACCAGTCCTCCATGATTTCGCAAAGATAATAGACAGTGGTTCAGCAGTACCTGCCTGTACTCTTCCTTTGTGGCCAGGCCTTCTTTCCACTTCCTGTATGTGTCCTTTTTTGTTTTCAGGTCATCTCTAAGCTTTTTGTGAAGCCATGTTGGCTTCTTCTGCTGTTTCCCCCCCTTTTTTCCTTGTTGGAATTGCTTACCATTGTGCTTTTAGAATTTCCTTTTTTAGAAACTCCTTTTCTTATTAGGGTGGCTTGCCATGGAACCATACTTACAATTGTTCTGAGTTTATTAAAATCAGCTTTCCTGAAGTCCAGGGTGTGCATATGGCTATTCTCAGCTTTTGCTTCTGTTAAAATCAAGAATTCAAGTATGGTGTGGTCACTTTCCCCCAGAGTTCCAGTAACTGCCACTTCATCCTCCAAATCATCTCTATTGGTTAGGATCAAGTCCAGGATAGGACTTTTTGAACAAGTTATATCGTTCAGTTGCTGTATTCCTGTCATGGGAGTCATCCCACCAAGTTTCAGTTATACCGATCAAGTCGTAATTGCCCTCCTGTTCAAGTTCGTCCTGCTTGTTTCCCATGCTCTGTGCATTAGTATAGAGACATCGAAGACCATGTGATTTATGGCTTGGCTTCCTTACTACATTTTTCTGAGGACTGTTACTGGGCCCTATTAGAGCCGATCTCTCTGTTCCCGTTACTGTGCACAAGCCTTCATCAGTCGTTACCGCCAAGTTTACGTCTCCCTCCCCCTTAGGATTCCATTTAAAGCCCTCCTGATGAACTTTTCCATGCTGTGGCCAAACACATTTCTCCCAGTCCTTGTGAGATGCAACCCATCACTTGCCAGCAGTCCGTCTTCCAGGAAGCATAGCCCATGATCCCAGAATCCAAATCTCTCACTTCAGCACCACCTTTGTAGCCATTCATTCACACGGAGTATTTTCCTTTCCCTTTCTACTCCTCTTCTAAGTACTGGAAGGATGGATGAAAAACCTATCTGGGCCCCAAGGTTCTTGAGTTTCCTTCCCAGAGCTTCATAGTCTGATGTGATTTCTTCATAGCTCCGTTTGGCAGTATCATTTGTTCCCACATGGATGAGGAGAAAGGGATACCTGTTGGTGGCTTGATGAGTGATGGCAACCCTTCTGTCACATCTCTAATCCATCCTCCTGGTAGACAGCATACCTGGCGAGTCCACGGATCTTCTCGGCATACTTAAGTTTCAATCCCTCGCAGTAGGGAGCCTCCCACTACTAGTACTCTTCTCTTCTTGTTGTGGGACGTGGTTTCATTGTCCCTGCTTGATTGAGCTTCAGCCTCTTGCTCGTTGTCGCACTTGGTCTCCTGTAATTCTTCCACCACAGGCTGTCCTCCAGTCTCATCCTCGAGTGGTTGAAAGCAGTTCCATAGCTCCACTGGTGAAGGGTGTCTTCTAGCTCTTCTGCTCCTAACTGTCACCCTTTCCCACGGAGTTTCCTCCACTTCATTGTTCCTCTCCAAAGCAGTCTCCTCTTCTGCTACCACTTGCTGTTGCTCTTCCACCTCCACTTCTCTTTGCTGCTGTTGTTCCAATGTTCTGTCTAAGAACTCTTCATCTTCTCTTATAGTCCTCAGTGTGGCCACCCGCCATTCCAGGCCTCTCACGTTTTCTTCCAACAGTGCCACAAGCTTGCATTTGTTGCAGGTGTACGCCATGTTGTTCTCCTGCAAGAAAACAAACATGGCACACACCTTGCAGGTCACAACCACTGGAGCATCCTTCCCATTTATTCTCTCTTCTACCTTATGTTTCTTTCTAACTACTTGTTTTGGAGTGGCCTGTGCTTTGTCCTATCCTACTTCAGGGTAAACTTGAGAGTCCTACTGGTATGTGGTGTGCTGTACAAGGAGAATTAGTAATTTGTTTGGGGTTTTTTTTAGGGACCTCCCCTGCCGAACTCTTTTGTCAAACTCCTGTTTGCCCTCCCTGTTCGCTCACTCTCTGAAAGCTGGCTTGCTTATATGCCCTCACCTGTAGACCAACTGAGACAGCTCCCTGTGCTCTGCTCTGTTAGGAGTCAGGAAGCAGAATGAGAGTCCCAGCACACACAGCTGCTGCTTGTTGCCCTCAGCAGTTCTCAGGCCACGCCCGTCAGCCAATAGCTATCAGGCCATGGCAAGCCCTGTAGGACAAAGGATTCAGCAAGTAGAGGAAGCAAAAGGGAAAGGATTGCTAATTAAGACAAGACTAGACAATTAACTGGGCAGGTGGGGCCTAACAGGGCCAAGCCCTAAGTCACTGCCAGGGGACAGGAGGAAGAGGAGGAAAGTGGCTCAGCAGGGTGAAATAAGAGTAATACCAGAGAGCAAGGAATGCTCAGGTCCAGACCAGCTCTGCAAGGCCTTGTTTCAGGAAGTGACAGGCCCTTCAGTAATTTGCCAGCTGTAAATGTGGGAATAAACAGGAGGCCCAGGAGATGACACTCCCAGTCCATTCAAACCAGGATCAGATAGGCTTTCAGGGGTCATTAGTTTTCTGTCCTTAGATGAAGAATCAGGGTAAAGTATCCACTGTCTTTCTGTTGTTGAAGTCTCAGTTAATACCTTATTTCACCCTTGCCTGGGTTGGTTTGTTTTTTTGAGTAAAACATTTGCCATGGAACCAGTCTTATGGCGACACCTCCTTTCATCTCTTCCACTTTCATATCAACACTGGGTTTGAAAGGTGTTTCTATTTTAAACTAACCACAGTTCCCCGTGACATCCAAACTTGGGGTATTGTAGTTTGTTTAAACTACAGTTAATAAGAACAATCAAAGATCAAACAGATTCCAGACAGTTCCTCAAGTGTGGACATCACAGGGAACTGTGGTTTGCTTGAAAGTGGAAGTGAAAGCTTTTGAAATCCTTGTTGATACAAAAGAGTAGAAGGGAGAGAACATGGAGGTCTAATGTTAGCTGCTATTCATTATTGTAGTGGCATACAGTGGTTTTCTGTTATGTCTGAACCCAGCCAATTATCTCTTGCCCTTTCTGCTTTGGAGACGTATATGAGTATTTAGGGAAAATTAACCTAATGAGTGAGTGAAAGCTTTGGCAATTGGGTAATTTCCTATATGTTATAAATGTAATGAAATTATGTTAAGAATACTTTTGTGGCATTTAATTCAACAAAAGACCTAATGAATTAAATGAGTAGAAAAAAATGTATATGGAACCAGCTAGATAAGAAAACATCCTCAAAGTAGTCCAGGTTAAAATGCACAATGATAGACTCTTCAAGTGTACCTGTTGGAAAAGTTATATGTTTATTTTCCACAGATTAGTAGCATCTGCCCAATCTAAGCTTTGAGGTATCTGTTATTCATGAAATTACTTGGTTTCTCCCCCCTTCCCCATTTTCACTGGATAATTTAAATCAATTGCTATAATTGCCGTTTTAAGGGGATCATTTGGGAAGAATTTTGCTGTTACTATTCATTTTCTATTAACCAGCCTCCCTTTCCATTATTTATGGATCAGTATTGCATTAAAACTATGATTTCTGAGGAGCACCTGTTCTTTACTATTTTAGTATCTGGTCCTTGTCCTTGCATGTGGTGTGTTTTATGAAAGGGAAGTGCTGGAGGCTAATTCTGAAAGCTGGAATCTGGGCATTCCTTGCTCTGCATAACAGTGAAATCCTGAGCACATGTTACATCTGAGTAAGCATGCTCAGGGCTGCAGCATAAATCCAGTTAAATCCCAGAACTGACTGCTTTGATCCCCATACCCGGTGAAAGAGGCAGCAGGCAGAGTAGTTTCTTAATTTCTAGCACCCTCCCTTACTGACAGTCGAGAGGCTAACTTTCACAGTGCAAGAATATGATAGAACATTTATACCCTCATTCCCCAAATCCTGGAGACCTATAAGTTAACGTTTTTATGGGGCTGGAAGGGGAAAGACCAAAGACTTCTGAGGAAGCTTAGCAGTCATGGAATAAGAGGAGAGGTCCTCTTGTGGATAAGGAATTGGTTAAGAAGCAGAAAGCAGAGAGTAGGAATAAACGGACAGTTCTCCCAATGGAGGGCTGTAGAAAGTGGAGTCCCTCAAGGATCGGTATTGGGACCTGTACTTTTCAACTTGTTCATTAATGACCTAGAATTAGGAGTGAGCAGTGAAGTGGCCAAGTTTGCTGACGACACTAAATTGTTCAGGGTTGTTAAAACAAAAAGGGATTGCGAAGAGCTCCAAAAAGACCTCTCCAAACTGAGTGAATGGGTGAAAAATGGCAAATGCAATTCAATATAAACAAGTGTAAAATTATGCATATTGCAGCAAAAAATCTGAATTTCACATATACGCTCATGGGGTCTGAACTGGCGGTGACCGACCAGGAGAGAGACCTCGGGGTTGTAGTGGACAGCACGATGAAAATGTCGACCCAGTGTGCGGCAGCTGTGAAAAAGGCAGATTCCATGCTAGGGATAATTAGGAAAGGTACTGAAAATAAAACAGCCAATATCATAATGCCATTGTATAAATCTATGGTGCGGCGGCATTTGGAATACTGTGTACAGTTCTGGTCGCCTCATCTCCAAAAGGATATTATAGAGTTGGAAAAGGTCCAGAAGAGGGCAACCAGAATGATCAAGGGGATGGAGCAACTCCCTTATGAGGAAAGGTTGCAGCATTTGGGGCTTTTTAGTTTAGAGAAAAGGCGGGTCAGAGGAGACATGATAGAATTGTATAAAATTATGCATGGCATTGAGAAAGTGGATAGAGAAAAGTTCTTCTCTCTCTCTCATAATACTAGAACTCGTGGACATTCAAAGAAGCTGAATGTTGGAAGATTCAGGACAGACAAAAGGAAGTACTTCTTTACTCAGTGCATAGTTAAACTATGGAATTTGCTCCCACAAGATGCAGTAATGGCCACCAGCTTGGATGGCTTTAAAAGAAGATTAGACAAATTCATGGAGGACAGGGCTATCAATGGCTACTAGCCATGATGGCTGTGCTCTGCCAGCCTAGTCAGAGGCAGCATGCTTCTGAAAACCAGTTGCAAGAAGCCTCAGGAGGGGAGAGTGTTCTTGCACTTGGGTCCTACTTGCAGGCTTCCCCCAGGCACCTGGTTGGCCACTGAGAACAGGATGCTGGACTAGATGGGCCACTGGCCTGATCCAGCAGGCTCTTCTTATGTTCTTATGTTCTTAAAGAGGAGGAGAAGAATGCAGACATGAGATAATCAGCAATAGGTTTGTAAAATGGAAATTGGGAGCATATTATTCATGTCTTCTTGTAGCTCCATCTGCCTTTGAGAACTATAGTACTTATAGAACTTTTCAAACAAAAATACTTTTTCTTTTATTTCCCTTTCTACTAGGATAGTAAAATGTGTGTATTTCCTAAACAAAATCTGAATTGTTCATAAAAATGGAAGTAAACTTAAATGTGTAAAGTAAGCTGTGTTTGAAATCAGTAGGTGGTATGCAATGCTACTCCTACTCAGAGTAGATCCATTAAAGTTACTAAAAGACTACCATAGGTTCATTAATTTCAGCGGGTCTGCTATGAGTAGGACTTAGTTGAATACAGCCTTTTATGTTTGAAATCTTTATTTAAGTTACATTTTAAGTTGTGGGACTCAGAATCAGCCCTGGTACTGAAAAATTTATTTTTATTCACTGTATCCATTTACCCCAATACTGCCTTTCTGCCAAAGCATTCCGGGACAATTTTCATTTTGAAATAATTTTTATTTCATTCTTATGGAAAACAATAAAGAAACAGGGCAGGAAGATAGTGATAAGCAAATTCAAGACCCTCTATACTTGTTACACCATGACGAGTTGGAATGGTCGTGTAGAAGGCAGTTCTGGGAGGGGAAACAGCCAAGCAGCTGGGTTCAGCTGAGCTGATGGAAGAGTCCTTGCTATTTCCCCTCTCCCTCCAATGTAGCCAGGTGAAATGGCTGCTAAAGGAAGTAGAGTCAAATAGGAGTTGGTCATAACTGAGCCAATGCAGGGGGCTGTGCTGTCTGTCTCACCTGTGCCTCACATGCAAGTGGAATGGCCAGTTCTAAGAGGGTAGGGGTATTTAAAGTATTTTTATTCCATTTTTCCATCAAATATGTTCAAGATGACTTACAATACAAAGTTTTTTTTAAGTTATAATAATAAGAATTATTCCAATGAAAGTACTTGACCATAATGAGCAATACCATCAAAACAACAACATTGTTAGTAGGGGATCTTAATATCTTTTTATTCAAAGCATATGAAAAGTAAAATAGTTTTCACTTGAAACCTAAAAGATGAAAGTGTAGGCATATCGTGGAAGGATATTTCAGGTAGATATATCTGTGAAGGATGTTCCAAATATGGGGTGCCACCATGGAAAATGCTCTAACCCAGTTACCACCTGTCCCTCAGAAAGAGGAGGATACCCAGAGAAGGGAATCTGAATGGAAGAGAACAGTGGTAGGTTTGCATGCAGAAGGTCCCAGATTCAATCTCCAGGTAGGGCTGGGAGAGAACCCTGCCTGAAACCTTGGAGCAGCCTTTCCCAACCAGTGTGCCTCCAGATGTTGTTGGACCACAACTCCCATTAGCCTCAGCCAGCATTGCCAATGGTCAGGAAAGATGGGAATTGTGGTCCAACAACATCTGGAGGCACACTGGTTGGGAAAGGCTGCCCTGGAGAGCTACTGGAAGTCAGTGTAGACAGTACTTAGCTAGATAGACCAATAGATCTGACTCAGTGCAAGGCAGCTTCTTGTGTTCCTGATATCTTGAGCACTTGAGCCTTTTTCAAGTATTGCACAGTCTATAGCTAGGATCCCAATGAAAAATGCAACCAGTCTCTATTTCATGAGCAACAACCCCACACTCCATAGTAAACTGGTTTTGAAAAGTGGTCTTATGGAATTCTTGTGTAGGTCCATTGCTTTTTTGTTTAAAAAAGAAAGTGCTGGTGCTCTTACGTTGATAAAAGTGTGGTGAGCTCCAGCATGCAATTGTTTCTGGGGGCAGCAAAAAAAGAGGTGCAGGTACTCTGTACCAATGAATAATGTCACAAAAAAGTACTGTGTATGTCACATATGAGAGCCAATGTGGCGTAGTAGTTAAAGTGGTGGACTACGACCTGGGAAACCAGGGTTCGAATCCGCACACAGCCATGAAGCTCACTGGGTGACCTTGGGCCAGTCACTGCCTCTCAGCCTCAGAGGAAGGCAATGGTAAACCCCTGCTGAATACCGCTTACCATGAAAACCCTCACTCAAAAATCTGAGCTGCTGGAATTAAGTTCCGTAGCACTCAGATTTATAGGGCCCCGCCCTGATCTTTTAAAATTATCCAGGCCCCCTTTGCAGATCTCAATCTCGAGGATTGGCTTAATCCAGTTTTCATTTTCTATCATTTGCTTTAATTGATCTGTATGTACTGCCTTCAAGTTGATTTCGACTTATGGCGACCCTATGAATAGGGTTTTCATGAGGCTGAGAGGCAGTGACTGGCCCAAGGTCACCCAGTGAGCTTCATGGTTATGTGGGGATTTGAACCCTGGTCTCCCAGGTCATAGTCCAGCACCTTAAACACTACAGTTTAATTTGTTAATTGGCATTAATAAATGTTGCCCATTCTTAACCTATATGCTTGTGTCTGCCTCATCATTTTGGGTGGGTCTGCGTGCAAATGCAAATACACATTTTCTCTATTTTAAGAAATGCCTGGCAGTTTTTCCTGGATGCAGTGGTAATTCAAAAGTTGATAGACAGACAGACAACTCTCTGTGTGTGTGTGTGTGTTTATATACAATCCTCTGTAGGGTTTGTGTTTATGATTTTCAAAGTAATTTAAAGGGGGGAAATACTATATTTTAGAATATAAACTAAATGGAAGCAGTTGGATTATTTTCTCATTTCTTTTCGGTGCCTGCTTAAAACAAGTTTGTTAAGGCAAGCCTATCCAGACACACAGAAGTTGATGTGTTTTAATCTTTTTAGTCTGTTGCTGTTTTAGTTTTCTTAAAATGTCTTAAATTACTTACTTGTTTCTAATTTTATTTATTTATCTTAATGTTTTTTGTAAACCACTTAGAGTGATGGTTCCCAAACTTTTTCCCCCATGAACCACTTGAAAATTGCTGAGGGTCTTGCCAGACTACTTAATGTTTTTTCTGTCTGTTGTAGCAATTGTGCTAGATGATGTATGGTTTTTGATTGCATTTTGATTGCTTCTTTTATTTATTATATTGTATTTTATTGAATTAAAATTTGCATTCTGTAGAATTCAAATTTTAATACTATAAAATACAATATAAGAAATAAAAGAAGTAATAAAATGCTATTAAAAATCAGTATGGATATTTAATGCGGACATGCAACAGAATCACTGGAATAAAGTTCATGGACCACTGTTGGTCCACAGACCAGCATTTGGGAACCACTGGCTTAGAGATTTTCTACAATCAAGCAATATGTAAATTCTGTTAAATAAAATAAACAAAAATGCTAAATGAAGGATGGTAGCTTACTCCTCTCACTCAGTCCAGATAGAGACAGGGTCATGTGAATCCTTTATAGTAGGTGTGGAGAACCTGTGGACCTCCAGTGTTGCTTGGCTGCATCTTCTATCATCTCTGACTGTTGGCCATGCTGTCTGAGGCTGATGGGATCCAGAGTCCAGCAACATCTGGAAGATCACAGGATCCCCCATCGCTGCTTTAGGGAACCCTTCAGACCCTTCACTTGTTCTCTTCCTGTCTACTCTGCAGAGGCAAGGTGCTCTTGGAACTCCACATTCATTTTCCTATCAGTTGCAGCACAGTCTGCTATGCCATCCCTCCCCTCATGTTCTGGCTAACCCCATTGAATTCAGACTCAAACTCACTTATGTTTAATGTGAAATCTCAGTTTATATAGTTTCATAGATCAGTTTATAGATTATACAGGATTCTGTGTCTCTACACAGCATTACTAGGCATGACTACTCAAGCAAAGACATTGTCACAGCAATTAGACATGCCCCTTGGAACCTTTTAAATAGTCTTGGGGTGTTCTTTCTATTTGCATGGGGAAGGTTTCTCTGAATGGAACTGTGAGCAAACAAGCATTCCTACAAACAGGTTGAAAAGCTGGTGCTATCTGCTCAGGCCTGCACATCAGCTGGCGCTTCAACCAGATCCTCTTCTGACACTGCCTCTAGTTGAGCCTCCAATTCCTCCTCCTCCTCAGGAAGAGGCGTGAGTGGTGGCACGGGTGACAAGGCAGGGCTGACAGGCAGGACAAAGATCAGCTCATTGTCAGATAGCACTTCTTCATTTGTACTTGGAACTAAGGGGGGTGGAGCCTTCACAGTCTACCAGGGAGGCTACCCAATCAAAAAATGAGATAAGATTAGTCTGTCAGGATTTGTTTTTGATAAATCCATGTTACCTTCTAGTAAACACCGCATTGTTTTCAAGGTGCGCACAGATTGACTGCTTTACAATCTGCTCCAGAATTTCCGCAGAGATTGATGTCAGACTGACTGGTCTGTAGTTCCCAGGTTCCTCTTTTTTGCCCTTTTTGAAAATAGAGACAACATTAGCCCTCCTGCAGTCATCTGGCACGTCATCGATCCTCCATGACGTCGCAAAAATAATAGACAGTGGTTCCAAGAGTTCTTCAGTCAGTTCAATACTCCTAAAATACAATTAATCAGGCCCTGCAGATTTGAACTTGACCAATGAATACATTTGTCTATCAATTTCAAGCTTCAGTCCTTCCCCTTCACGTTTCCCAGGAGGGTCGTAGACCCTCTTTTGGGAGAAGACTGAGCCAAAATAGGAAGTGAGCACTTCTGCCTTTTCTTTGTCATCTGTTATCATTTTGCCATCCTCATTGTATAGGTGTACCATCATTTTTTTTCTCTGTCTTTTACTGTGGATGCTTTTGGCACCTCTCACTAATCTCAGCTCATTTTAAATCCTCAGCTCATTCTCATAGTCCAGCATCCTGTTCTCACAGTGGGCAACCAGATGCCTATGGGAACCTTGCTAGTAAGACCTGAGCACAATAGCACTGTCCCCTCCTGCAGTTTCCAGAAGCTGATATTCAGATGTATACTGCCTCTGGACACAGAAATTCATTCATTCATTAGTGATCAGTCGTGGCCGAGTAAGATTGTCTTCCAGGGTAAGGTCTTTAACAGTGGGTCTGTAAGTGGCTGTGGAGGCCATTTCTGGATCCACATAGCCTCCCACAGTGAGGACATAGGTTTCCAGATGGAAGATGGTCACGATGAGGATTTGCTTGATGTGCCTTCTGCTTAGCTCGTTTGTCCCTTTCGCCCTGTACTCGTGCTTCTTCAAAGTCCATAGCACCTTTGATAATGGCCGACCTCCAACTGGGACACTCATGGGCCAAGGCTTCCCAGTTCTCAATGCTTATGTTACATTTTTTTAGATTAGCTTTGAGAACATCTTTAAACCTCTTTTGCTGTCCACCGATATTCCGTTTTCCATCCTTAAGTTGGGAGTAAAGTAGCTGCTTTGGAAGACGGTGATCAGGCATTTGAACAACATGGCCAGTCCAGCGAAGTTGATGTTGGAGGATCATTGTTTCAACACTGGTGGTCTTTGCTTCTTCCAATACGCTAACATTAGTCTGCCTATCTTCCCAAGTAATTTGCAGAATTTTCCGGAGGCAGCGTTGGTGGAATCTGCATAGCCATTATGGCTAGTAGCCACTGATAACCTTATCCTCAATTAATTTGTCTTTTTAAAGCCATCCAAGTTGATGGCCATCACTGCCTCCTGTGGGAGTGAATTTGTGCTGTGTGAAGTACTTTCTTTTATCTGTCTTGAATTTTCCAACATTCAGCTTCATTGGGTGTCCTCAAGTAGAAAGAAGGCAGGAAAGCATGCAAAATGGTGCTTTGCACTCCCTCTGTTAAAGCAGCTTTGGGTACAATAGTTCGTACAACTTCATTTTTGCCATTTCTCCCCAAATTTGAGAATAAATTGCTCTTAATTTTTAAAAAATCTATTTGTGTTTATTTTGTCATGTCTTCAAATGCTGTATGCAAGGTTTTGGGCTGTTTGACTAAGTTCTAGTATCTATGCATTAAAAAAAATCTATGTAACATTTAAACAATGGAAGAGATTTTCCTCGACTTCTGATTATTAAAAGCAATCAGGATACAAAAGAGATCCGCTACTTTTTAGAAGAATAAACACTTTTCTGATATCATTTACAGATTTGGAACATTTTATTTTTCAATTAAGATTAAGCATGAACAGTCACAATATTAAACTAGCATTTTTGGTTAGTACAAGATGCGATTGCTTTAATCTGTGAAATTTGGAGTTTGAATTAAAGCTGAAGAATGGATGGAAATGGCTGCAATTAGATTGGTCAATAGGCTTTCCTTTTGAGGTTTTGGGGATTTAATTCATTTTGCAGAAAATAAGTTTTTTATTAATTTGCAACAGTAATAGAATCTATGCTCCTGAATTAATGGCAATTTAATTACCATTTTAGTCCATAGCTAAGAATGAATCACCAGTTTGTACAGTCTCTTGGTCTTGACGGTAGTCTTGCCTTTACGTTCTTTGGATCTTTTTTCTTAAGCTAATGGCTCTTTGGTCCTTGCTTGCCTTTGAAGCTAACTACTGCTCGATTTCTGAAAGTCTCATAAGTTATTTTTCTTCTATGGCATCTACAGTTGTTATTTTCCAAGCTTTTTAGTTTCTAAAGCGTTATGGATTCAAAATCTTATAAATATTTTTGCAATTTCCAGCAAATGCCATTCAGACTTACCCCACATGTACCCACTCAACCACTTCCATCTGTGGAACTGGCATTGTTACAGGTGCCACATAATACTCATTCCACACTTGTAAGAAACTGGTCTTTTAGTGTGGCAGCGCCTACATATTGGTATTCGCTGCCTATTGGCACCACGCAGATGCCTTTGCTGTATTCTTTTCAGTGCCTGCTTAAAACATTTTTGTAGATTTTGATACATAGGTGTTGGTGTGTTTTTAATCTCTTCTTAATTTACTGTTAATTTTAATAACCGCCCAGAGAGCTTCGGCTATGGGGCGGTATATAAATGTAATAAATAAATAAATAATCTTTAAATCATTTAATTACTTGTTTTCAACTGTATTATTGATAATTGTAATACTGTAAACTGCTTAGAGGTTTTATTACAATCAAGCAGTAGATAAACTTTGTTAAATAAAAATAAAAGTAAATGTTACTACCAAGGTTGAGAAGGAAGGATGGTGGGCTCTTCTCTTGGCAAAGGGAGACTTGAGAGTTTCAAGAGGGATCTCCAGCTATCATGATTTGTACTAGTTTGCAGGGAAGTAGGGAGTAATATGTGAATATACCATGTGGAAAAGCATAAGATTGGGGTTTTCCAATTAGTGTATTATCTCATATCCCCTTTCTCCATAAAGGTAGGCAGCTTGCCATAACTTTATCTGGTCAGTGTGTCCTAAATTAATATTTGGTCAATAAATACTAAAACGTTACTACAGATCTTTTAGATTAATTGCCAAGGCTGTCAGTATCATTAGGCAAGGTGAGGGGGGGCATCACATGGAGCAGATTTTTTGATAGAACAGCAAATTGTCAATTACTTGCATAATGGCTTTTATTTTCATAATCAGGGGCACCGTTTTTGGAGAGAACAGCACCAAAATGTCTAGTTATCTCTGTTGATCAAAATACTCTAAATAACGCCTTAAGTTTTACAGTGTATAGCATGTGGTTATTAAACCTCTATCCCTTTTCAGCCTATCCTTTGGTATTCTTGTTCCTTCTGCCCAATAAGAGAATCTTAATCAACCTGTCTGTTATTCCAATTTCCAGAGGAATTTTACAGTTAAGTTCAAATTTCTAAAAATGGATCCAGTCTGTAGCACTTAAACCAATGCCAGGTAATAAGCGTTGGGTTTTTAGTTAGGTATGGTATCAAAGGGGTTTCCTGTCTGCATTATTAAGCAGGGAATACAGTATGGAATGCCATAATGGTGCCACTTCTTTTCAGCAAACTGGAGTGATTCCTATGGCAAAATGAATGGCTTGGTGTCTTTTATTTTTATTAATGCTGCTGAATATTTTTACTTCAGTTATTTGCATATCATTAGCAAGAATATTGAACTTGCTGTTTTGGTGACATTTTTCTGTACTTCAGGGAGCCAAATAGCAGCAAACAATGCCGTTTCGCATTTCTCTTTTTTTCACCAAGTGATTTACTCAGATTGTGCACTAGAGGGTAGACTTGGAATTATAATCACATTCATGTAACTCTGTTTGTAGTTGTTGTAAGAGGTGCTGAACTGGTTCATAAAATTAAAAATAGCTGCCAGGAAGGCCAGCAATCTTTTTTAGTCTTGTTAATTTCCTTATAACTTGGAAAAAATATTTTTAGCAAGATTTATACAGTAAATACATTACAAAATTAATATGAATTGTCCCACTGACTACTAGAATCGGAACAGAAAGTTCTTGAGCATCAGCTTTGGTGGGATAATGCATCTTTAATTGATCTTAGGATGAATAGATGTTGCCCTGTTCTAAGCAATAAGAGGTCAAGTCAGCATCCCTTGAGAAATAGTGCAACAAAACATCCTGCATTTAATGAGTTTCAGAGGCATGAATAGGTGGCTATATGCTTCTTCCAGATGCAGAGGCCAGTGTGCCTTTGAGTACCAGTTGCTGGGGGACAAGAATGGGTTTCTCATGGGCATCTGCTTGTGAGCTTCCCAGCCTGGCTGGCTGCTGTGGGAAATGGAATACTGGACTAAGTAGGCTTTTGGTCTGATTTAGCATAGCTCCCCTTAATGCTTGTAGATGTGATCACTCTTCCTCCTAAAGGAAGCCCAGGGCAGCAAACAAGTGATAAAATACTAAAAACATCTTAAGCCAAAATTCTAATACAGATGCAGACTGGGATAAGGGCTCTACGTACTTAAAAGGCTTATTCAAAGAGGAAGGTCCTCAGTAGGCATTAAAAAGGCAACAGAGATGGCACCTGTCTAATATTTAAGAGGAGGGAATTTGAAAGGGTCGATGCCACAACACTAAGGGGTTGCTTCCTATGTTGTGCGGAACAAACCTCTTGATGAGATGGTATCTTGCAGCAGGCCCTCATCTGCAGAGTGCAGATATCAAATGGCTGTATAAGGGGTGAGACGGTCTTTCAGGTACTTGCAGTCACTTACAGTTGCAAGTGACAAAAATGCAAAACAGGTTTGGAAGAGGTATTCTAAATGGAGATGAGGGAGCCTTCCTTGAAAATGTAAAGAGGGAGAGTGGCTGACTCCTAGGACTCCTAGGTACAAACTGTCCAGCATTAAGCAGTTTTGATAGGTTGCCACCTTCACAACCTGGACACCAGATAATTTAAACCAGGAGGTGAGGCACCTGTGCCTCTACCCTACCCCAGCTTGTTTCCTCCTCTCATCCAGCCCTCCTCTCTCACCTTTTCTGAGGAGTAGAATCCCAGGGGTGTCATATTGTGGGTGAAGGAGGAGACAGATGGCAGGACCATGAAAGAAACGGGCTGGAGGTGCTTCAGCTGTCCTGTAGGTGCCCCATTTCAGTGAGAAGTATAAAGGGCTGTATTTTAGTGTCCATACTGCACTACTGTGGGAATTTTAAAATCAGTTCTTGATGTAGCATAGGGAGTCTTGCCTTCAAAGCAAATCAGCTTTTAAATTGTGCCTCAAGTAGCATATCAGATTGTGGCTGCTCCCTGGCTTTCTTGTCCTTATTCATCTAAAGTGGCTAATACTATTTGCATTTGTAATTCCCTGTCTGTGTGTTTGAGAACAGTTGGCTTTAATAATTTAAAAGAGTACATGTAAGCCCTTTTGGATTTTTATTTTAATAATTCGTCATTTGTAAGCCACTCTGGGAGCCTGCTTTGAATGAAGAATGGGGTAAATAAATACAAATAAGTACAGCCTTGTAGTTTTCCAGAAAAAGCGTGCCCCTTATGTTTATTTCACTATATGAGCTCTACATTTAAAGGCAGCTATCATACTCTTTCTATAAGTGGGGTCTGCATTTAAAGATTCAATTTGGCCAAGTTAGCCTAGTAGGAACCCAGGGTGGCAAACAAAAGCACTAAAAACACTCTAAAATATCATAAAAACAGACTTTAAAATATATTACAACAAAACATCTTTAAAAACGTATTAAAACAAAACGCCTTTAAAAACATTTTTTTAAAAGAGCTTTAAAAACATCTTAAACGTATTTCCGACACACACTGGGGTAAGTTCTCAAAAGGCTTGTGGAAGGAGGAAGGTCTTCAGTAGGCACTAAAAAGGTAACAGACCTAGTTCCTGTCTAATATTTAAGGGGAAAGAGTTCCAAAGGGTAGGTGCCACTACACTAAAGGTCCGCTTTCTATGTTGTGCAGACCACCTGATAAGATGGTATCTGCAGGAGACCCTCACCTGCAGAGCGTAGTGATCAGCTGGGTATTTATGGGGTAAGATGATATTTCAGGTATCCTGGTCCCAAGCTGTATAGGGCTTGTATACCAAACCCAGAACCTTGAACTTAGCCCAGTAACTAATGGGCAGCCAGTGCAATTATTTCATCTGCGGGGTGACATGTTGGCAATACTCTGCCTCAGTGAGCAGTTGCACTGCTGCATTTTGCACCACCAGCAGCTTCCAGACCAGCCTCAAGGGCAGCCCCACATAGAGCGCATTACAGTAATCCAGCCTGGAGGTTACCAGTGCATGGACAACAGTAGTCAGGCTATCCCAGTCCAGAAATGGCTGTAGCTGTCTTACCAGCCGAAGCTAGTAAAAGGCACTCCTAGCCACTGAGGTGATCTGGGCCTCTAACAACAAAGATGGATCCAGGAGCACCCCCAGACTACGGACCTGCTCTTTCAGAGGGAGTACGACCCCATCCAAAGCTGGCAACTGACCAATTATCCAAACTCGGGACCCATCAACGCACAGTGCCTGTATCTTGCTAGGATTCAGACTCAGTTTATTGGCCCTCATCCAGCCCACCACTGAGTCCTGCCAATGGTCCAGAACTTCCACGGCTTCTCCCAAATCAGATGTTACAGAGAAATAGAGCTGGGTTTCATCAGCATATTGCTGACACCTCACCCCAAATCTCCTGATTAGCACTCCCAAGGGCTTCATGTAGATAATAATAATAATAATAATAAAATTTTATTTGTTAGTCGCCTATCTGTCTGAGTTATCGGACACTCTAGGCGACTTACAACAACATATGAAAATACAATAAACAATCAAAACACAATTATCAATTAATCTAACATCAGAAAACATCCAGTAATATATCAAAAAGCTAATCCACCCCACAATTCCTATAGGCCTGCCTGAATAGCCAGGCCTTAAGAGCTCGGCGAAAACCCACCAGGGAGGAGGCATGTCGGAGATCATAAGGGAGAGAGTTCCTGAGGGTGGGGGCCACAACCGAGAATGCCCTCTCCCTAGTCCGCACCAGTCTAGCTGTTTTGACTGGTGGGACCGAGAGGAGGTCCTGTGTGGCTGATCTTGTAAGGCGGCCTGATTGGTGATACTGGAGGCGGTCCTTCAGATATACTGGGCCGAAACCATATAGGGTTTTAAAGGTCAACACCAACACCTTGAATTGGGCCCGGTAAACAGCTGGTAACCAGTGTAGGTCTATTAACATCGGGGTGATGTGATCCCAGCGGCGGCTATGCTTCATTAAGCGTGCTGCCGCATTCTGTACCAGCTGCAATTTCCGGACCGTTTTCAAGGGTAACCCCACGTAGAGCGCATTACAGTAGTCTAAGCGAGAAGAGACCAGGGCATGTATCACTCGTGGGAGCAGATGTGTAGGAAGGTAGGGCCGCAGTCTCTGTATCAGATGTAATTGATACCAAGCTGTCCGGCTCACTGCTGAAATTTGAGCTTCCATGGACAGCTGGGAGTCAAGAATGACTCCTAGACTGCGGACCTGGTCTTTCAGGGGTAATCTCACCCCATTAAGCACCAAGTCGATGTCTCCCAACCTTCCTTTGTCACCCACGAGCAATACCTCAGTCTTGTCGGGATTTAGTTTCAGCCTATTCTTGCCCATCCATCCACTTACGGACTCCAGGCACTTGGACATGGTCTGAATAGCCAACTCTGGTGAGGACTTAAATGAGAGATAGAGCTGAGTGTCATCCACATATTGGTGACACTGCAGCCCAAAACTCCTGATGATTGCTCCCAGCGGTTTCACATAGATGTTGAATAGCATGGGAGAGAGGATAGAACCCTGTGGCACTCCACAATTAAGAGGCCAAGGGTCTGAAACCTCATCCCCCAATGCCACCCGTTCGTACCTGCCTGAAAGATAAGAATGGAACCACCGTAAAACAGTGCCCCCCATTCCTAATCTCTCTAGGCGAGTCAACAAGATACCATGGTCAACAGTATCAAAAGCCGCAGAGAGATCCAGGAAGACGAGGAAGGTACATTCTCCCCTATCCAACACCCTCCTCATATCATCCACCAGAGCGACCAAGGCTGTTTCCATTCCATGTCCAGTCCTGAAGCCCGATTGGAAAGGATCTAAATAATCTGCTTCCTCCAAGTGTGTCTGTAACTGTTTAGCCACCACACGCTCTTATCACCTTGCCCAAAAATGGTAAATTTGAGACAGGGCGAAAGTTAGTCAACTCTTGGGGATCCAAGGAGGGCTTTTTCAAGATGGGCTTTATCACTGCCTCCTTGAGGGCTAGTGGCATTGCACCCTCTTCCAAGGATGCATTTACCACTGCCTTGATCCTACGCCCAGTCTCTCTTTACAGCTCATAAGGAGCCAAGAAGGGCAAGGATCAAGCAGACAGGTGGTTGGCTTCACAGTCAAGAGCACCTTGTCCACGTCCTCAGCGAGGAGAGGCTGAAACCGATCCCACCGGACTGGAATGCAACTGGCCAATTCTGGCCCACTTTCTGTATCCACGGCGTACGGAATCATGCTCTTCAGACGCTCGATTTTGTCGGCAAAGTGTTTAGCAAATGTGTCACAGGAGGCTTTAGAATGCTCCAAGGGTTCCTGAGCAACTGGACCGACCAGGCTTCGGACCACCTGGAACAACCTGCTGGGACAACACTGCCGACGCAATAGAGGCAGCAAAAAATTCCCTCTTCGCTGCCTTTGTTGCCACCTGGTAGGCCACTATTGCTGCTCTAACCAGTGTCCGATCGTCCTCGGTGCGAGATTTCCACCACCGGCGCTTTAGTCGTCTCACCTCCTGTCTCAGACCCCGCAACCGTGGAGAATACCAGGGTGCTGTCTGAGTTCTATTCGGGGGAGAGGACGTTTCGGAGCCACCCGGTCAACTGCCCTAGTGATCTCCCTATTCCACTCCATCACCAGGGTTGCGACCAGGCGACTTTCAGTCAGCTCCAAATTCCCCAGTGCATTCAGGAATCCCTTAGATTCCATCAGGCGTCTGGGGCGGACCATCCTAACAGGTCCTTGTCCCCTGCAGAGGGTGT
Organism: Rhineura floridana; assembly: GCF_030035675.1. Lineage (NCBI taxonomy): Eukaryota > Metazoa > Chordata > Lepidosauria > Squamata > Rhineuridae > Rhineura > Rhineura floridana. The sequence continues at coordinate 17,139,192 of NC_084496.1, forward strand.
GCGGCATTGAGAGGTCTATCTTCACCAGGTAGTGATCTGACCATGACACGGGGTTAGTAGAAATCACCCCCATTTTCAGAGCACTCCCATCCCCTCCTGAGACAAACACAAGGTCAATGGCATGACCGGCTACATGGGTGGGCCCTGTATTACTAAGGTGCAGTTCCCAAGAAGTCATGGTTTCAATGAAATCCCGAGGGGCTCCCATGAGAGCGGCCTCGGCGTGCACATTGAAGTCCCCCAAAACCACTAGGTTGGGGGAGAGCAACCGCACAGCCGAGACCACCTCGAGCACCTCGGTCAGGGAGTCTGCTGTGCAGCGGGGTGGGCGGTACACAAGCAGAATCCCTGAACTGCCCTTTGGGCCCAACCTCCAGTACATGCAATCAACAAACTTGGTCTCATGGAGGGGGAGTCTGGTGAAAACCAAAGACTCCTGATAAATAACTGCTACACCCCCTCCCTGCCTACCAATCCTCAGCTGCTGTGCGTACCAGAAACCGGCTGGGCACATGGCCTCAAGTATGGGAGCTGAGGCCTTGTCCAGCCAGGTCTCCGTAATACATACCAGGTCTGCGTTCTCATCCAGGATCATATCCTGGATGAGAGATGTCTTCTGCACCACAGACCTGGCGTTACACAACAGCAGTCGAAGATTGGATGGAGTCCTGCATCCCCCAGTTATCTTCTGGTTGTGGACAGGCCCGGAACAAGGGATGGGTATAACACATCTATCCCTTGTTCCCCTAAACTGGCGTGGCCTGCCACCCGTCTTCCTGGATCTGCCGCCTAGCTTTTTAATGTAGTGGCTCCCCACTCCTCCCTCAGCATTCCCCTCCGGTCTACACATGCCTCCCCCCCCCGTCTACCGATCAGGCAGGCCTCCCCCCCAGTAAAAATAATTAAATGTCCGTGTCTTCCCCACTCCCAAGATGGAAATGGCCTCTGTCCTCTCACTCCTCAGCGTTCCTGGCTCTCCACGGTGACTCTCTCCGTCCTGCACAGTCGCTGTCTTTACTCTCCACCACCTGTTAAAAATGTTAAAAAGCATTGGGGACAAGATGGTATCCTGCGGCACCCCACAGCACAACTGCCCGAGGGCTGAAAGACAATCACCCAGTGCTATTATCTGAAAACAGTGCCTCTGATACCCATCTCACTAAGTCAGCTCAGAAGGATACCATGGTCAATAGTATCAAAAGCTGCTGAGAAATCAAGTAAGAATAGCAGGGTTGCACTCCTCCTGTCCTCCTGATAAAGTTCATCCATCAGGGCGACAAAAGCTGATTCAATCTCATAACTAGGCCTAAACCCAGATTGGAAGATAATCTGCTTCACCCAAGAGTACTTGCAATTGCTGCGCCAGAACCCTCTAAATCACCTTCCCTAAAAAGGGGTATTTGTAACTGGGTGGTAGTTGTCACAAACCAGTAGGTACAGGGTGGACTTTTTCAGGAGCGGTTGGATCACTGCCTCTTTCAAGACAGCTGGAACCACTCCCTCCCGCAGTGATGCATTGACCACACCCTGGATCCACTCTGTCAAACCCCCTCAGCAAGTTTTAATAACCCAAGAGGGGCAAGGGTTGAGAGGATGTGTTGCTGACCACATTGTCACAAGCACCTTGTCCATGTCATCAGGCTGCATCAGCTGGAACCAATCCCAAGAAGTTGCAGCAGATGTTGCACTGGACACCTCACTGGGGACTACATAGATGTTGGATGGGGCATCAAGATTGCTACAGAGCAAGCAACTTTACCCTCAAAGTGCCTTGCAAACAATTCACAGTGGACCTCCAAAGGGTCTAAAACTCTCATTCCCTGGAGTTGATGTCAACATACCTCTGACAGTACAGAAACTCTCCACTGGACAGCTACTTTTAATGTAGTGGCTCCCCACTCCTCCCTCAGCATTCCCCTCCGGTCTACACATGCCTCCCCCCCCCGTCTACCGATCAGGCAGGCCTCCCCCCCAGTAAAAATAATTAAATGTCCGTGTCTTCCCCACTCCCAAGATGGAAATGGCCTCTGTCCTCTCACTCCTCAGCGTTCCCAGCTCTCCACGGTGACTCTCTCCGTCCTGCACAGTCGCTGTCTTTACTCTCCACCACCTGTTAAAAATGTTAAAAAGCATTGGGGACAAGATGGTATCCTGCGGCACCCCACAGCACAACAAAAACAGCCAGATTGGCGGGTACAAGAGAGAGGGCATTCTCAGTGGCGGCCCCCACTCTTTGGAACTCCCTCCCACAAGATCTCCGGCATGCCTCTTCCCTAAATGTATTTCGGAAAGCCTTAAAGACCTGGCTTTTTCAGCAGGCCTTCGGGGTATCCGGGGAGGGTTAATCAATATAATTGTAATGCCTCCTACCCAGTTTTAATATTGTTGTTGTAGATCTATTGTTTTTATTGTATTACTGTATTTTATTAATTGTATTTTAATAATTTTGTAAGTCGCCTAGAGTGGCCATTGGCCAGATAGGCGACGAAGAAATTAAATTTATTATTATTATTATTATTACTTGAGGATGCGATGGTGGCAGAGAAGTGGGCCTTCGCCACTGTCAATGCCACACAGTAGGCACAGTTATATTTTACTCGTACCCAATCAGCTTTACAGCACCTCTTTCACCACTTGTGCTCTAGCCATTGTCCAGCCTGTTTCATTGCCCTTAGTTCACTGGTGTACCAAGGTGCAAAGTGGGGTCCACAGTGCCGGAGAGGGTGCTCAAGGGAAACCGTTTTAAGAGTCTCACTACTGGGAACTCCCCCAGGGCATTCAGGAATCTCGTTGATTCCATTAGTCTCCAAAGGTGGACCATCTTAATCTGTCCACCACTCCTGTAAGTTTAAACTTCAGCAGGAAGTGGTCTGACCATGACAATCCACCCCCCCTTCTCCAGACCACCCCTTCTTCCATTTGGAATAAAAACCAAGTTGAAGGTGTGCCCTGCCCTATGCATCGGGCCTGTGACAGCTTGAGACAACCCCATGGTTATGAAATCCTGAGCAGGAACTAGAGGCAGCCTCAGAATGGACACTGAAATCACCAAAGACTATTGTTCTGGGCTCCTCCAATACCACAGCCAAGATGGCCTTTGCCAGCTGGGTCAGAGAAGCTGCTGGACAGCAGAGTGGATGGTATTCCAGCAGCAACCCTAGTTTACTGTCTCCTTGCCTGACACCAGGTGCAGGCCCTCACAGCCAGCTCCAAGACAGAGTGGTTTCCTGGTGACAGAGATGGAAGTTCTGTAGATCACAGCAAAAAAAAAACCAATCCTTGCAGCCTGTGCTGGTGCTGCACCTGTTGCTGTGTGTGTTTATGTGCTAAAATTGTTTAAAGCAGCACAACAGCAGCAGAGGGTAACACCAGCTGTTGAAATGCAAGTGTGCCAGCACGTGTCTGCATTTACCTAAGAAAGCAGACTTTTACCCTGCATCAGGATCACTGAGACTTGAGACTTAGTAAAATAAGAAAAGCTACTTTATTTATAGAAATACATAGTAGATAGAAAAGGCATATCTAGTTCTAACTAACTAAGTTGGAGGTGCAATGCCCAGGTGTGGGAGTTGGCCTCATGGCTAGGAGAGAGCAGAGACAAAGGGTGTCTCCCCCGGACAGTCGGAGAAGAAAGAAGTAGAAAGGACAGAAGGAGGAGGGGCAGGTAAGCTTCCCTAAAGACATAACATTCTAGTAGCCGGAAGGAAGTCAGTCAGAGCATCACAGGTAAAGGTAATCAAGCCTATCCATCTGGAGGACCCTAACTCTATCTCCCTTCTGGAACATAGACAAAAGAACAAAACAGGAGTTGCTCTTGCCCCACTTAGGATGGACGTTTGCCATCACTTTGATGTCTTTTGAAATGAAATAGTAGTATACAAATATTTTTATAAATAAATAAAATAAATGATGGCAGTTGTAGTCCAAAATATCTGGAGGACAACACCTGCAGCACTGGGGGACTGGAAAAGACCTGGCCTGGGAGCAACTGGGTGCTTGCTTGCTCACTCCTTTGGATTGCTGTCACTTGAGACAGCTGAGGTCCCTGGTAAGTGCTGCAAGGACATGGGACCCTGTGCCTGACCCTGACTCCAGAAAGAGGCTGCAGTCAATCTCAGTAAGGGGTCGGGATTGCAGTTCGAGATTGATAAGGAGATAGTCAGGAAATACCTAGTTAACCTAAATGAGTTCAAATCTCCAGGGCCTGATGAACTGCATCCCAGAGTATTGAAGGAACTTGCTGATGTACTCTCGGAACCTCTTGCCATCATCTTTGAGAAATCCTGGAGAACGGGAGAGGTGCTGGAGGATTGGAGACGGGCAAACATCGTCCCGCTCTTTAAAAAGGGTAAAAAAGAAGATCCGGGGAATTACAGGCCGGTCAGTCTGACTTCAATACTGGGAAAGATATTAGAACAGATAATAAAAGAGTCCATTAGCAACTATCTAGATGACAATGCTGTGATTAGTAGGATCCAGCATGGGTTTGTCAAGAAAAAATCCTGTCAAACTAATCTCATCTCTTTTTTTGATCGGGTCACTAGCTTAGTAGATGGTGGAAATGCTGTAGATGTCATCTATCTAGATTTCAGCAAAGCGTTTGACAAGTCCCCCACGACCTTTTGATTAGCAAACTGGTCAAATGCGGACTACATGGAAATACTGTCAGGTGGATTCACAACTGGTTGGAAAACCGTACTCAAAGAGTGGTCATCAGTGGCTCTGCTTTGGACTGGAAGGAGGTTTCGAGTGGAGTGCCACAGGGTTCTGTCCTGGGGCCGATACTCTTCAACATTTTTATCAATGACTTAGGTGATGGGGTGGAGGGAATCCTTATGAAGTTTGTGGATGACACGAAACTGGGAGGGATAGCTAACACAATGGAAGACAGGAATAAAATCCAAAGGGACCTGGATAGACTAGAAAATTGGGCTGAAATTAATAAAATGACATTCAATGAAGACAAATGCAAGATTCTGCATTTAGGCCACAAAAACAAAATGCATGGGTACAGGATGGGAAATACCCGGCTTAGCAGTAGTGCGTGTGAGAAGGACCTTGGAATTGTAGTGGATCGCAAGTTGAACATGACCCAGCAGTCATGACCATGCGGCAAAAAAGGCAAACGCGGTTTTGGGCTGCATAAACAGAGCTATAGTTTCCAGGTCGAGGGAAGCAATAGTCCCACTATATTCTGCATTAGTCAGGCCTCATCTGGAATACTGGGTGCCTCATTTTAAGAAGGATATAGACAAGTTGGAGCGGGTTCAGAAGAGGGCGACAAGGATGATAGCCGGTATGGAGAACAAGTCTTATGAGGAAAGGTTGAAGGAACTTGGCATGTTCAGTCTGGTGAAGAGAAAGCTGAGGGGCGACATGATTACACTCTTTAAGTACCTAAGGGCTGTCACATAGAGGAGGGTACAGATTTGTTCACTGCTGCCCCAGAGGGTAGGACTAGGTCTAATGGTTTTAAGTTGCAGGAGCGTAGATTCAGATTGGACATTAGAAGGAACTTCTTGACAGTAAGGGTGGTTCGGCAATGGAACCGACTGCCTAGGGAGGTGGTGGGATCCCCTTCGCTGGATGTCTTCAAGCAGAGGCTGGACAGCTATCTGCGGGAGATGCTCTAGCTGTGGATTTCCTGCTGTGAGCAGGGGGTTGGACTCGATGGCCTACAAGGCCCCTTCCAACTCTATGATTCTATGATTTACAACAAATAAAAACCATTAAAAATACAGTAAAATCAAGATCAGCTACAGTAATTCCTCAGTTAACTAAGTAGATGCATTCCTGGACATTACTTTTTTAACAGAAACTTTGGTACCAGAGGTAGGAATAACATGGAAAGAATTGGGATAGGTTCCTATGCCCACTCGTAGATGGTGGGGGCAGCTTCAACAGAAGCTTTAAAGGGTGCCTACCAGCACCCATCCACACACACCCCTCCTCCTCCTCTGAATCATATTGGATCCTTCCCTCCCCAGCCCTGGGAGAAAGCAAGAGATCTCTTCTAATGCAAAGCAAAGGCACAGGCTTATCAATTTATGGATAGCAAAGCAAAGACACAGGCTCATCAGTTTCACCAGCATGGGCTTGAAAGTTTATCCATAGCAAAGCTAGTCAGTTTCACCTTTTGAGAAAATGCCTTCCTTAAAAGGAGCTTAGTTCTTGGAGCATTTGTTAACTGAGGTATTATAGTATTGCAAAGAGGCATCTTCTTAACGGCCTGCACAAGCCTGACAGAACAGAAACGTTTTCAGCAGGCATTTAAAGGATAAAATAGAAATGTTGGCAGAGCATTCCAGAGAACTGGGCCGATAGCAGTGTAGGCTCAATTTCATGTAGATGTTAGCCCTTCCTACTCGGAGGATAGCCAGCACCACTTCTGTAGGTGTTCTCAGCGATTGAGCTGGGATTTCAGGGCTAAGGCAGTCCCTAAGATACCCTGGACCTAAGTTGTTCAGGGCTTTATAAATTAATACAAGGACCCTGAAACTGTCTTGGCAGTAGATGGGCAGCCAATGCAGGTGTTTTAACAGTGGTGTCACATGCTGTCGGCCATGTGTCCCCATTAGCAATCTGGCCGACATGTTTGAACCAGCTGCCCAAGGGCAGGAGCGCATCATCCTTGGACCATGCTAGCTGGGGCTGATGGGAGTTGTAATCCAACAGCATCTGGAGGATACAAGGCTGGGGAAGGTTGGGCTATGAGCCTCACATATAGCCTCCATGCAGCTATGTCCTAGTTTTGGTGAAGGATTTTGTTTAAAAAGGCTATTTGGTATCAGGGGTATAGCCCTGAGATCGTTACGGCCAGTTTAATATTCCAATTCCTGTGTGCTATTTAACTTAATGAACCATGCTTGCTTTTGATCACTTTTATCTAATAAATATTTTAAAGGTTTTTTTGAAGATTTAAATTGAAATATGTATGTTAACATCAAAGTCTGTACCAATCCCACCCACGCACCCATAGGTGATACTAAAAGATTCCTGTGCAGATTTATAATGAGTGCAAAAATTACTGTACCCTAATTTTAAGAAAATACTTGAAAAATGGTGGGCACCATTGTGATGGAGTTGTTATTGAAACTGCTGGAAAATATTTCACAGTTGAGCATTAAATAGGTCTTAAAGTGTTGAGGCCTGTAATGCTGTATTCAAAATGCATTTTTTTACAGATACTTGCTTGAACTTTATTTTCATATGCCACTGTTTGGCAGATGAAAGTTGGTACCTCTTACCACTACCTTTTTAATGGGCTAGCATGACTTGGGATGGACATTAAATCTGGGGGAAGTGGGTGGCTTTTTAATAGTAAAAACCAGTGGGACCTGCAACAACTCGTTGCAGTGCATAGTGCTCCCTGTTCAGAATTCCAACCAATCTCTGTTTCTCTAGCTCTGATTCACCGCCATTTGTGGTTCCCACAGCTGGTTGGAGCTTGGAGTCCCTGTTTTTTCCTTAGCCCCATCCACCTTTTTAGTTCCTTTTTCTCCTGCCTTTTTCTTTGTGGCTGCCATTTTGTTAGGACTATTTTTGAAGGTTTTAATTCTAATTGTTGCGTGGATGAACTGTCCAACTGATGTTATGCAATTAATTGCATCACTGTTACATTAGCACAGAATGAAATGCTCAGGACATTTTTTAAAAAAAGCACCATTCCCTCATATTACATCATTTAATAGCCAAATATGCTGGAAAAAAAGGAGGGGCCTTTTACACGGCATTTGTTGATCTAAAGGCCGCTTTCGATTCTATATCACGACCTCGCTTATGGGGTAAACTTAATAGTATGGGAATCGATAGACGATTACTTATATTGATTCAAGGTCTTTATAAAAACACCTCTTTTCAGATCAGATGTAGTACTAAGGGGCATCTTTCTAATACTGTTCCAACAACAAGAGGGGTCAAACAAGGTTGTGTCCTAGCTCCAATGCTTTTTAATCTGTACATAAATGATATAGTTTCAAATCTAGACCCAGTTTCTTCCCACCCCCCAATGTTAGCCAACAAACCAAGAAACACTCTACTATATGCAGATGACGTGGCACTATTATCTAGGTCACCAATAGATTTAAAACGGCTCTTGGCGAATTTAGTAAAATATTGCTCCGCTGAATACCTTACAATCAATTACCAAAAAACTAAAATCATAGCTTTTACTAAGAAAAAATCAAAGCATAGATGGCAAATTGAAGGTCAGCCGATTGAGCAAGTTCAATCGTACAAATATCTTGGCCTAGTATTTCAATCCTCTGGCTCGCATCACCTACATAGCAAATCAGTGACTCTCAATGCCCGTCGAACTATGAAAGCGCTTCTAACATTCTACTATACTAAAGGAGGGCAAGCTTTTATCCCAGCCCTCAAAATCTTTAATACTAAGATCATCCCTCAAATGACATACGGCGCTCAAGCAAGTGTAAACATAAAATTTAATGACTTTGAGGTAGTCCAAAATATATTTTTAAGAACAATAATGGCCCTACCTAAATGCATACCTAACTGCATACTTCGACTTGAGGCAGGAGTTCAAACTATTGAATCTAAGATTTGGTTTTATAGAATTAATACATGGCTAAAATTATTTTTCAATCCAATAGGTTTATCCCCCGATATTTTAATAGATAACTTTCATTCGCCATGGGCGCAATTAATATCTGATAAACTTTCAAAATTAGGCTTTTCATTCCATACTGTTCAGCAACTTGGTTTCGAAAATGCCTCAAGAAATATACGCCAACGTTTGAAAGATATCGATTTTCAACATCAATTATTATTAGTTAAAAATCAAAGGTATAACCCCAGATGTTTTGTTCCAGTGCCATATCTGTCCAATCTAAATATTCCCAAATACCGTAAGGCATTTACCATGATAAGATTAAATGTTCTTCCCTCGGCTCTCCTAGAAGGGCGCTATGCGAAGGTCCCTTACATAGATCGTCACTGCCCATGTGGAGAGGGAGTGGTTGAAAATAATATCCATGTCTTGCTTTACTGTTCTTTCTGTAACGTTATTCGACAACAATTCATTTTACCTTTAATCACAAATATAGAACATAAACCATGGATAGCTTTGGATCAATACCTTCTGGAAGATCACTCTCCAAAAATATCACTTTCAATAGCAAAATTCTCTGCAGCAGCTATACTTCTTAGATCTAATATTATGAAAAACTCACAAAATATACCCAGACTTGATAATAATAATACTTCTAAATAAATTTTAGAATAGTGTATATTCTGATACTGAACCCAATCTAGAATTTGAAGAACTAACAAGTTATTCTTGACTAATGTATTTTTTTTAATATGACTTTAATGTTTGTACTGTTTTTATCTATGCTTGGCCAATGGGCTGTAACAATAAATTACTTACTTACTTACTTACTTGTAGATATAATGAAACAAGAAATAACATCCACATAATGTGAAAACAAGTATATTTAATGTATAATCTCTTGCCATTTTGGTAAATAGGAACAAATCAGCTTGAATCACTTTTGGTAACGACTCATCTATTTGCTTGGCAATAATGTGTGTGAGGCTAAAAGTAACTATTATAATAATTTCAACTGTATGCAATAATCATTTTTCCTGTTTTCCTTCATTTTACTATTGTGGAAATTTTCCTTTAAAAAAAACTGCCCAGAGGTGAGGATGCAAAGACATATATTAATGCAGGGTAACATCAGAGTTTTGATTAAATTTCTGCATCACAACTATAATTGTAACAATATATATCAGTCCTGTTTCTAACAAGCATATTTACTATTTTCTTGATTGTTTGTTTATTTAATAGACTTTGATTTCAGCGTTCCAGGCTCCATGAAACTTCACAATCTTATTTCTAAGCTGAAGAAATGGATCAAAATCCTTGAGGCAAAAACAAAACAGCTTCCCAAGTTCTTCCTCATAGAGGAAAAATGTCGTTTCCTGAGCAACTTCTCAGCACAGACAGCCGAAGTGGAAATTCCTGGGGAGTTCCTTATGCCGAAGCCAACACATTATTACATCAAGATTGCACGGTAAACCAGGGCTAGCAAAACAGAAAGTTGTAGCTGGAAAATGTTCTAGTTTTAGATAGCAAAACTTTGTGGGTTGGATCCAGGCGAAGTTAGTTGAACTCGGGTCACATTGAAATCTTTGGGACTAGTTGGTCATGAATGAACTTCACTGATTTCATCAGAACTGATGTTCAACACTTTACACTGAGCCAAAATGGCAGAGATTACAGATTTGTCTGGATCCAATCTTTCAAAGACCCTATCCTGTTTTATACTCTGGGTACCATCACAGGAAAGGCAATTCTTACTGGTTGCCAGGTGGGGAGCAGCTGAAGCACCAAACCCAAAACTTTATTAACCAGAGGCCATCAGTTGTACAAAAAAAAGCCAATCACTTGGAACATGATAAAAACAAAACAACACATCTGACCTCCCACACTACAACAGTACTAATAAACAGTAGCACGTTACAAAAGAAGTGAAATGCTACCATTTATATTTTAACTCAATACTTTAACTCAAAGCTAGCAACCCTGTTATCCGACTTTTTTCCCTTCTCCCAGCTTTCATTGTTCTGAATCATGCTGGCAGTTAGCCGTGAGGGATTCAGCCCTTTCTTTTTTAATAGACAGAACTAGGAAGTTAACAAATATGATCCGATGGGTCTGGCTTGTCAGCAGAAAGACCAGTATGTCCTCTCCTCCCCCAACCACTTAGCCATTAGTTTATGTCTTGGGCAACTATGCAAGACTACACTGCAGCGCTAAGTGTTCCAGGGTTTCCACACCTGGCTGTCCATACTGTCACCAGCACTCTTCCACCTGAAGCACTATTTTGCTACCCAAGCTGACCCCTGTCAAGAGTGCTCAGGCTCCATAATAAAGTTGGTGCCATGTAGCAGGAGGGGCTTAACAGTTATGGCACACACAGACTCTGCCATACATCACATACATGCATGTACATTTCCTTTTTTTTTTTTTTCAATAATTTTTATTCAGATTTTCATAAAACATACAAGACGAAATCATAAAACATTCAAAGACAAAAAACAAAATCAAAAATAGTTAAACAAAAAAAAAAAAAGAAAAAAAAAACAAAAATAAAAAATAAAGAGTAAAATATTGACTTCCCATTTGTCAAAGATCAAATCAGTTATAAGTCTATAATATATAACAATCCTGTCTCTTAAGTCATATTATAAAATCACTTTCCTCCAGTAGTTATCTTACTTAATCATCAAATCTCATAAACATTACTTTATTCTTTCCACAAAAAGTCAAAGAGAGGTTTCAATTCTTTAAGAAATATATCTATCAATTTTTTTTTTCCAGATAAGCATATCGATTAATCCATCTCATTACTAATTATGATAATCTTATTGTCATAACCATAGTCAAAATAAACATTTCAATTAATCCATCACATCAGAATCTGTTAGATTCAGTAATTTCAGTAGCCATTGTTCTATTATCCCTATTAGTTCCATTTTCCATCTTCCATCTTCAGTAGTCTTGTTAAGTCCAGTAATTTCAGTATCCAATCTTCCATTATCAGTATTCCATAATAATCTTGCTGTCAAAGCCATAGTCATATAGTAAGAGTCTGATGGGAATTACCTCTATCCCAAATATTTTCTTGCCATCCATTCTGAATAGGTTGCTGAAATACTGCTGTAAAATCATATCTCTGTTCTTTTTTTCAAAATACACTGGGTCATCTCTTGAAAGTTTTTCCATTGTCACATGGCTGCAGTTAATTCCATAGATTTTCTCTATATTGGGCTCCATCACATCATTCCAGTCCAGAAGATTATCCATGCCATTGATAACTTTATCTCTAGAATCTTCATTAATTTCTTCAGAGATAACATTGAGTTCCAAACAATAGATTTTATTTCTAAAGTCCATAGACTCCAAATCTTGTTCCTGTTCCACGTTTGTTCCAATCTCCGGGATCTCCTCTCTCACAGGGACCCCTGTTCCAGTCTCCAGGGTCTCCTCTCTCACAGGGACCCCTGTTCCAGTCTCCAGGGTCTCCTCTCTCACAAGGACCCCTATGTCTTTAATCTCCTGTGTCTCCAAACAATAGATTTTGTTTCTAAAGTCCATAGACTCCAAATCTTTTTCCTGTTCCACGTTTGTTCCAATCTCCGGGGTCTCCTCTCTCACAGGGACCCCTTCCAGGGTCACCTCTCTCACAGGGACCCCTATATCTTTAATCTCCTGCTTCATTTTACTCAATTCAATTTTCAGCTCCTTACAACCCTGTCACAGGTTTTGTTTCGTTATCTCAATCTCATCCATTATTTTCTGAAACATAGTTATTTCCAGATTCTCAGCCACTTTCTTAATTGCCATTTTAAAAGAAAAATATAGGAAAACCACTTCTTATTTCAGCAACAATTGGGTTAATACTCCAAACTTGGTGACATCACAGTATAAACAGAGCAGACAGCCTTATCTCTCCATGCTTAAGTAAACAAAATGCAGTTCCCAGGATCGAAACAATTAATGGCGGTCGTCAGGAAACAGATTCGTCAAAATAAAATAGACCAAAAAGAGAGTAGTCTCAGACAATATAATATTCTTCAAAATAAAAATCTGGAATAGAAATCCCTCTTCTGTGTATATCTTTAGAATGCAAATCCAGGACAGCTTTTTGCAACAAAAACAGAGATAAGCTATTAATTAGTGAGTAGCAGAGAGAAGTTATGGCTCCCCAGTGAGATGTCAAAAACCGATCAATCTGGCAAATCTCTTTTAAACAGCAACAATTTAAGTCAAGTAAAAGAAAGATATAGAAAGAAGGGTGCTTGCCTGTTAGTGCGTTCTCTCTTAGAAGATAAGATGAACGTTCGCTTTATCAGATAGAGCTTGTTGTTGAAAATCCGTCCCACCTTCGTCGGCTGGACCTCGTCCCATAAATTAATGAGATCTGGTCGTCCCAACAAAAATAGGCTTTGAGGTTAATCTCTTCGTTTCTCCCTACCCGGGAGAAGTTTAATCAGTCAAAAAAAAAAAAAATCTGACTGATATATCTGAATAAGCTTCTTTTGAGGCAGGAGCCCGTCTCAAAAGCAGGCACAGGCTAAGTCACCCTTCCCGGAAGTCCTCATGCATGTACATTTCCATGTGATGTGTGCAGCTCATAAAATCCCCCAAAGTGGTATTGTATTTCAGTTTTGGAGTATCACATTTGTCTCACAATTGGAAATACCTTTTTCCTTTTCCTTAGAAGGCAAAATTGCAGGCAGACCTTTTTCTACCATGCATTGATTAAAAATTGGTAAAGGTACCAAGAGCTGAACAAAATTGGCCTTCCCTGTCTTGAGCCATTAGTTTCTTTTTTTTTCCATTCCAAAACCTGATTATCTACTTTGGTGTATTGCCGGGGATTAGTCAGATGTTCCCAAGGGCTCCTGACAGAAGTGTTCATCTGCGCACTTGATTCCTTTCAAGGCAAGAGAAGTTAAGCCTGCAGGAAGGGATTCTGTTCTGTATAGTCTTGACTAACAAGTAGTTTTTGTGATATGTGGGAGTTGATCTGTTGTTTTATGAAGGCTTGTGGTTTATGGACCAAGGGTTCGGAGCCATTGATTTAAGTGACTGGTACCCAGATCTCAAACACTGTGCTGGACCCATCTCTTTGCAATTCTAGAATAGCGTTAGAATGCCGTGATTTGCAGGGCGTTGTGATGGTGCTGCAAAGTCTTGGATACAAAGGGCCCCTTGCACAAGTGGAAGGCACTTTATTTCTTTTTTTCTATGATAAAATCAAACTCAAGGCAGCTAACAAATAAAAATAGAAGTCACAGCAAAAGAATCCTAACAGTAAAACAAAGTAACGCTAAAAGCATCATCATAAACATTTACAGTGGCAGCTGACTAGAAACATAGTCAGAAGTTCTAACTAAAAGAAGAAGAAATGTCCACCTGAATAAAATAGCCTTAGGAGCCTGCTTAAAAGTTGGAGAAATAATCTTCCAACCACATGGTTAAAGGGGAGGAGGGGTCTTCGTTTTTTTCCTGATTCCTCACAGCTGCTGCCCATCACTCTATATCGTGCACCACTCTGGAGTGTCTCCACCCCACCCTGGCTGTCGAGAGCAGCTGGGCTGAAAGGGGGTAGGAAGGCTCTTTCTTAGCAGGACTTTGTCTGTAGTTCTCAAGGCTCAGAGCCTAAGAATTTTATTTTTGGCCACAACAAAATTTTTAAAACAGGCCTGGACACTTTGTGACCTATCAAACCAAATATACACAGCTAAGTTCTACTCATAAAAGACCCACTGAAATTCATGAACCTAAGTTACTCATGTCCATTAATTTCAGTGGCTCTACTCTGAGGAGGACTAGCATTGGCTACAACCCACAGGAAGCTGCTTTATAGCAAGTTAGATGACATAGTCTAATTTTGGCTGTTCTGATTGGCACTGGCTGTTTAGGGAATCATGCAGAAAGGTCTTTCCCACCCCTTGCTGCTGGATCTGTTTAGTTGGAGATCTCAGGGATTGACCTTCGGATACTTCTGCATACAAAGCAGGTGCTCTGCCACTGAGATCTGGTCCCTGGCTGCCAGCCATACATGGCAGTCCCACAGGGGTTTGATTAAAGTCCTTTCTTCTTCTTGCTGCCCATCTGAGACTATGAAATTATGGTTTTATTAATGCAGACTGTGCTTCTATTAATGTGAGGTTGAAAAAATGGAAATGGACTGCCTTCAAGTTGATTCCGACTTATGGTGACCCTATGAATATGGTTTTCATGGTAAGCGGTATTCAGAGGTTTACCATTGCCTTCCTCTGAGGCTGAGAGGCAGTGACTGGCCCAAGATCACCCAGTGAGCTTCATGGCTGTGTGGGGATTTGAACCCTGGTTTCCCGGGTCATAGTCCAACACCTTAACCACTACACCACACTGGCTCTCAGTGTGAGGTTAGATTGAATTAATAGAACCATACTTTTCCGATTTCACGAAACAATCACTTTTTTCCACACTAGTCAGTTCTCATTTGGAGTAATGGATTCTATCCAATGATAGTCCTAGTCAGAGTAGACTCATTGGGTTGCATCCAACTTGGTTCTGGGCAGAATAGACCAATTGAAATTAATGGACATGACTAACTTAAGTTCATTAATTTCACTGGGACTATTCTGAGTGAAACCAACTACATTCTAATATGTTGAAAGTAATGGACATGACTATCCAAGGTCCATTAATTTCACTGGGTCTACTCTTAGTTGGATATAACACACTGTGTCTAGTTCTGGGCACTGCACTTTAAGATATATAAATTAACAAACTGGAACAGATTCAATGAAGATGGCCAGGAGTATGGAAAAAAGTCATATGAGAAATGGTTTAAGAAATTGCCTGTTTAGTCTGGAGAAAACAAGACGGAGGGCCAAATATGACAGTACTTTTCCAGTACCTGTTGGGCTGTCACATAGAAGAGGGCAAAAAATGATTTCCTGTTTCCCCAAAGGGAGATGGGCCATAGCTCAATGGTAGAGTGTCTGCCTTGCATGCAAAAGGTTGCAGGTTCAATCTCCGACACTTTCAGATAGGGATGGGAGAGAACCGTGTCTGAAATCTTGGGGAGCCTCTGCCAGTCAGTACACACAGTACTGATCTAGATGGTCCAATGATCTGAATCAGCATAGAGAAGGGCCTTAGCTGCCTATGGAAGATTCCAGGTTCAATCCCCAGCATCTCCAGATAGGGCCGGGAAGAGACCCCTGCCTGAAACCCTGGAGAGCCGCTGCCAGTCAGTGTAGATAGTACTGAGCTAGATGGACCAATGTTCTGAGTCGATAGGGGAAGAAGCTGCTGCCTATCTGTTTTTTGTGAATGAGGGGAAGAATTGTGTCCACCTGTGGCTCCAGTATTAGTAGACTTGGTACCCCGCCCAAAAAAGCAGATGAGGGTCTCAAATATAAGTAACAGAAGACAAAGTCACAGGAACCCAAATGAAAATGATTATCAGAAATAAGTATTATAAGAACATGAACAACTGTACATAGGAACATGTGTTGTTGTTGTTGTTATGTGCCTTCAAGTCGACTACGACTTATGGCAACCCTATGAATCAGTTCCTCCACAGATCCACCATGGCGCAGAGTGGTAAGCGGCGGTAACGCAGCCGAAAGCTCTGCTCACGGCCGGAGTTCGATTCCAACAGAAGGAGGAAGTCGAATCTCCAGTAAAAGGGGTAGAGGTCCACTCAGCCTTCCATCCATCCGTGGTCGGTAAAATGAGTACCCGGCATATACTGGGGGGTAAAGAAAGGCCGGGGAAGAAACTGGCAATCCCACCCCATATATATGGTCTGCCTAGTAAACGTCGCAAGACGTCACCCTAAGAGTCGGAAACGACTCACACTACAAGTGTGGGGACACCTTTACCTTTTTTTTAATGAATCAGTGACATGTGTAGATATGTGTTTACCTAGAATACAAAATTACAAAATGCAGATACAGATTTTCAAAGCCATAGCCACTATTTACAAACAAGGAAGTTCTCCAAACAATACATATAATGAGCTGACAAGATCTCCAGGATTGTGTATCATTTCATACTTCTTCAGAATCTGAATGGAGAATCATATGCACAGATGTTCATATTCTTACAATAATTATATTCATTTTTGTGAGAGTTCCTGTGACTTTATCGTTCATTACTGGCTCATTATAAGGCAGCTTCTTCTGTTCCTAGGGCAGGACTAAAGCTAATGGATAGAACACAGGAGAAACATCTTACGGGTGAGAGCAGTTCAACAATGATACCAATTACTATGGTCTCTCCCTCACTGGAGGTTCTCAAACAGAGGTTGGGCAGCTACCTGTTGGAGATGCTCTGGCTCCTGCATCAAGCCAGGGTGTGGAGGTTGCATTGGACTCGGTGGCCTACAAGTCCCCTTCCATCTCTGTGATTCTGAATGGGTCTTGTCAAGCACTTGTCAGATCACAAATGGGCTGCATTCCACTTGGTGGGCAGCAAGTTGTGTGGAATTAGCATGAAACAATTTAAAGTGCATGAAATTTAATTTCCTCCTTCCACCACCCTTTTAGATACATTTTAATTTAGCTTGTCAAGTCGAGAGAGATTTTGGGAGGGGGGATTGCAGCAGCAGGAGATGATGCTTAAACTTTGGGAGTTCTGCTTTAAAATCCAAGGCAACCCACTGCATGCTCAGTATTATGTCCCCAGAGTAGTTTCACCATCAGTAGTATTGAAATCGGAACCTGATCTACACAGGTTTAAAAAAAATCTTTTGTCAATCAATTTGGAGAAGATAAAAGCAGTAAGCGCATCTGTGGAAGCCTTTCATGCAAAATACCCATCTTGGCTGAGCCACATAATAGAAGATGTAGCTGCTTAAAAGGTTGCATCATTATAAAGATTCATAATGAGAATGTTAGTTTTACAGAAGCTCAGTCGCTAATATGCTTCCTTTTGTTAGCCTTAAGTATGGCATTTCACTTTTTTTCTTCCTTTTAAAATCTTAGCTTTCATCTTGGAGGGAAAAAAATAAAGCTTTATACTTTGAAGCTCAGGTGCTTTTATCTCTCTCCCTCTCTCTCTCCTTCCCCCCCCCGATAGATTTATGCCCAGAGTGGAGATAGTACAAAAGCATAACACTGCAGCCAGAAGACTGTATATCCGAGGCCATAATGGAAAGATTTACCCATATCTCGTAATGAATGATGCTTGCTTGACCGAGTCACGCAGAGAGGAGCGAGTATTGCAGCTCCTTCGCCTCCTCAACCCCTGTTTAGAAAAGAGGAAAGAGACCACAAAAAGGCATCTGTTTTTCACAGGTGGGTACGGCAGTAGTGAGATATACCTTCGATTTCAAACAAGCAGCTCTAAAGGATCTACTTCAAGTGTCTTGAATGACTTTTTGTTACGCACAGCCTCAAGATGTGTTGGAAAGATAATCCTGGGTTTTTAAGGCTTCCCTCGCATGCCAGTTGTTGTTGGCCTTCTAGCAAGAAAGATACAAGGGATCCTTTCCCAGGCTCTCACTTGTGCCGAGGTTTGAATGCAAAAAGAAACAGCAAGTGTTTCTCATACTGTTGCAAATGAGAAGACTCCACCAATCTCCTGAGCCCTTTGCTCTTGCCAGAGGACTTGCTGGAGGGAGAGATGGAGTCTTCTCTCACTTTTGCAGTGCAACTTGAAGAAAGTCAGAAACAGCAGGAGCCTCTCCTGCTATTTTTCTCCACCCCTCAGTGGAAATAAGAAATCCTACCTCTCTCCAAAGCTCTGCACATGTCCAAGGTCTGGGGCAGGGGCTGTTAGTGGGGACAAATAAGGGCTGGCTCATAAGCCAGGCCAACATTTGTGCACCCTTGTTCATTTGCCACAATCTCTCTATACGTAGTGGAAAGACTTCCTCTGTGGCAAGGGTGAGGAATCTGTAGCCCTCCAGTTTTTGCTGGACTACAACTTCTATCACCTCTGACCTTTGGCCATGTTGTCTGGGGCTGATGGGAATTGGAGTCCCACAAGATCTGGAGGGTTCCAGGTTCCCCTTCCCTGAACAGTCATATGTTTTCTCTGAAGCCCAGAGTTTATTCACCCATCTGGTTGCCACACTTTGCACAGGGCTGAAAGTATAACACTGCTGTCTCTGACAGTTCCCATTACCCTTTTTAAGCCAGTGAGAAGAAGGTATACCTTTATGGAGGCTGCTTTATGGATTCAAGTTTTCAGGCTGAGCGTGATATAAGCAGATTGTCATTCTCCCTGCCCCCATTTTTGTTTGGTTGTGCAGATGGCTGTCCTCTCTTATGAAGGGAGAAGTGAGACCCCCTCACACACACACATTTTCCACATACAAGTAGGACAACACAGAGGGGTGGGGCTGGCTGCTTGTTCCTGGGACTAAATGGAAAATGAGACCCCTCTTCCATCAAGTTCTCTGATGCATGGAGGGTTCTGGTTGTCTCTCTCTCTACTGGTCATGGGAAAGGTAGGTGCCCCTGAAATCAAATGTAAAGTCACCAATGTCAGCCAAATAAATTTGTGGATCCCTGATCTCACTTCATAAATTTGTGCAGTTGTGTTTTGGCAAAGCGTCAGATTGTTCTGGATTACAGTTCACATTGATCAGTTCTACTTCCCTTTGTGTTTTATTATACCAAGCTGCAACAAAGGGTGGTATTACCGCTACTCAGAGTAGAGCCATTGGAATTAATGGACATGACATTAATTTCAATGGGCCTACCCTGATTAAGGCGTAGTTGAATACAATGAAAAGCCCTGTACAGGAGTTTTGTTTTTTCACTCCTAGAGTTTAATGGAGGCAATATAGAAGTTGTAAGTCATTGTATGACAATTCCATGTATAACGGGGGGAAAAAGAGGGGGGTTATAATGTTACTGATCAAAAACCACAGTCCAAAAAACTTGCTAGAAGCTCTTTGTATTTCAAATGTAAACTGTTCCATTATTTGAGAATTCTTCTGTGGGGAAAGAGGAATGAACTATGATGATGATGATTACTATAAGGACAGAATCTAGAGTCTTTGGCTGGTAAAACTGAGCTAAAAGCATCCTGGCGGAGTATTAGAAGTGGAAATAACCTTGTTGTTGAAGGCGTCTTCCTCTCTGTTTGCTAGGCTTTTTCTCTCTTTACTGCATTTCTTCCGAGCCTCCTATTGTTTTGAGCCAGGGTTGTGCTTTTTTCTGTTGGAATGAAAGATTGTGTTTCACAGGTTAATCGGATAAAGCGAGCGTGTCAGCAGTAGGTGGATTCTTATCTGAGCAAAAATTATCCTTGTCTCCTACATAAAAGTGAACAGAGTATCCATGAATCTTCGGATTTGCAGCTGGTGCGGTGTAGAAATGAGAGACATGAAATCATGTTTGGTGTAATATGGTTCTTCATTCAGAAATATCTGGGTGCAGCTGGGTGTCTAGTACAAACAAATAGTTTCTTTCTGGGGAGTTCTCTTTCATAGCAGAGCTCTTGAGTATGCTGAAAGCGGACAGAGTGCCACTTGACACACTTCAGTTGATCATCACAGTACTGGGAAAGCTGATATCTGCATTCCAGTCACCAATACCAGTCACTATGTTGTTTTGATTTAGAATGCTCACTCCTTATGCTTGTTGCTCATGTGGCACCATCAGTGTACTTGGTGTTTGAGAGCTGTGGTAGAGCAAAAGGTCTGCATCTCCAGGCTGGGCTGGAAAAGACTCCTGCCTGATATCCTGGAAGGCTGATGCCAGATAATATAGACAGTGGTGAGCTAAAGGAAGAGCCGTGGCTCAGTGATAAACCATCTGCTCTGCACACAGAAGGTCCCAGTTTCAATCTCCAGAATCTCCAAGTAGGGTGGGGAGGGACCTTTGTCTCTGCAGCCGCTACCAATCAATGTAGACAGTACTCAGCTAGATGGACCAATGGTCTTGATCTGTATAAGGCAGCTTCTGACAGTCCTATGACAAGGTTGGGGGCCTGGTGGGCCAGACCCTTGTTGGTCCCTACCTCTGTGAGCCAGCTTTGACTGGTGGGTGGAGTAATCTACCTGTCAGTCGCCTGATGTCATTATGATGCCAGATGATTAACAGCTGGGCTATCCTGCCCACTTATCAAAGTCCCTTGCACAACACTTCTGAAGCGCCCAACAGACAAGCTGGCTGTTGGGAGCTTGGGAACAACGGCACAAGGGGCTTTGCCAGCACTCTACTTCCCAAACCCTAAGCATAAGGCTGTTGCTGGACTAGATAGGCCACTGGCATGATCCAGCAGATTCTTCTTAAAAATATATACTTGGGGTTGAAGCCAAAGGGTCCCTTTGTCCAAACTTGTAACTCTCCAGATGTTGTTGGACTACAGCTCCCAACATCCTGACCATTGGCCATGTTGGCTGGGACTGATGTGAGTTCGGGTTCATCAACATTTGGAGTGCCACAGGTTCCCTATCCCTGTTTTAAATGATGCATGTATGTGTTGCAGCAAGTGTCATCTTAGAAGAGGCATTTTCCATCTTCTCTCACACAGAAGAGAATGCCTTTTCATATGAAATCATGTTAAATGTTTTAAACTCAGCTGGCTGATTTTAACGAGGGCAGCTTTTATGGGTCTGTTGAAATATGTCCAGTCAATTTAATCCAACCAATTAATCAACTTCATATTGCGGCCATAGTTTTGAGGAGGGATGTTTTCCATTTCCACAGTTCAGGAAGGCTTGGAGCTCTAAACAAGCTGTTGTTTCAGGAGTGGAGCATCTTAGGAGCCTTGGGGAGCTTATATAGAAACTAGAGGCTCCATTCTTTCCCATCTCTCAGTGAAGCTCTAATCTGAGCAGGTGCTTATGTTTATTTTCCTCTTCTCCCAAGAAGCATCATGTGGAGCTAACTAGGCACTTCACCAGTGGGGCCTGGCTTGCCATTTTCTTTGCAACTGTGGTCCTGAGGGTGACAGGTGTGTGAGAGAGAGAGCGGACCACAATCCCCGACAATTGGTGCAGAGTTCTACAGTCTTTGGGTGGGGATGCTTGGCTTCAACAGCTCCTCAGGGTCATTACAGAGATCTGCTGGGGGGGAAGCAACCCACCCTGTGTTTCCTCTTTAGAGACCCCATATTCCAGATCTGAGCAGAACTGAATCTGGACAGATTGGGGTGGGGTTCCAGCAGCAAGACAGAATAGGTGAAGTCTTTTAAGAGAACATACAAAGAGCCCTGCTGGATCAGACCAGAGGCCCATCTATCCAGTATCCCCACAGTGGCCAGCCAGGCGCCCTCTGGCAAACCTGCAAGCAGGACCTGACTGTAAGAGCACTCTTTCCCTTCTTGTGATTCCTAGCAACAAGCAAGTCTTTGAGAAGCTGAGGATGGTAGGAGAAGTAAAGGTTAAGGATGCCTCAGGAGATTAGAGCAGAAATGGAGGCTTGGGGAAGTCTCTGCTTTAAAAGTAAGGACAAAGCTTGATTGTTACAGTTGTCCTGCAGTTGTCCTGTATTGGGCTTGTTTGCTGTGATCCTTCAGAACATTTATTTTACACTGATTATTCTCCTCTGTTTCTCCCTTCTCCTCCCCCTCTCCTTTTTCTCCCAGTCCCCAGAGTTGTGGCAGTCTCTCCGCAGATGCGCCTGGTCGAAGACAATCCTTCATCTCTCTCCCTTGTGGAGATCTACAAGCAGCGTTGCGCCAAGAAGGGGATTGAGCACGACAGCCCGATTTCTCGCTACTATGACAGACTGGCAACTGTCCAAGCACGAGGAACCCAAGCCAGCCATCAGGTATTGTAATCTGTGACTGATGCATTAGGGAGCTTCCTTCTCGAGGCCTGCTCTTAACATCCCTTTGCTTGCTTTGTATTTGATGCATTCATCTCATGTCTTTCCTCCCCTCTGCTTCCTTTTATCGGCAAAATAATCTCTCAAAGCAGATCCACCAGAGGACTGAGCAGGCACCTGCATTACATTAATATTGTGTCAAACCTCTGAAAACAAAAACCTTCAAAAGAGACTCATTTACCTCACCACCTTGTATGATTAATAGAGTTTAATTATGACTGGATAAAAAGGCAAGATATCCAACAACAAAGCAGTATTATCAGGTCTCTGTGGGTTGTTGATGTGTTGGGGGTGTTTTGCTTGTCAAAGTCTTGCTGCCCTGGGCTTCTTCTGGAGGAAGGGCAGGATATAATTTTTTAAAAAATAATAATAATAAAGGCTTGGATATAAGCCAGGGGAATCTGTAGCTCTTTAGATGCTGTTGGACTACAACTCCCATCACTCCTGACCATTTGGCCATTCTGGCTGGGACTGATGGGAGCTGGAGCATTTAAAGGACCACAGGTTTCACATCCCTAATCCAGGAATCCCTTTGTTAAGTTCATCCATGAACTCACTAGACCACTGTTCTCTCAACTTCGTTTTTGCATTTGCAGTGGTGAGGAACCATAGCTCAGTGGTAAAATATATGAGTTACCTGCAGAAGGTCTCAGGTTCAGTCCATCATATCTCCAGTTTAAAAAAGGAAAAGGATTCAGTAGCAGGTGATAGGGACGTCCCTCTGCATGAGACCCTGGGGAACCTCTGCTGGTCAGAGTGGACAATATTGGGCTAGGTCAGCTGTGGGGAACCTTTGCTGAACTACATCTCCCATCATCTATGGCCAGGCTTGCTGGTCCGTCTAGTTCAGTATTTTCTACATTGACTGGCAATGGCTCTCCAGGATTTTGGAAAGTTCATCAGCAGCTGGAGGGCCAAAGGTTCCCCACACCTAGGCTAGATGGACAAATAGGCCAGTTTAGTATAACGACAGCTTCCTGGTAATGTGGCTAAGAAGAAGCAGCTGTTAAGGGTAACTATGGTAAACTATATGAATTGCTGTGGACACTTAGAAAGTACTATCCAAATGCTCTGGTTTGTGTTTCAGGCCATGGATTAGTCTCTCCACTGTTACCTTTTGTTCTCTTTTATCGGGAGCCTTTTCCATTTTGCTATAAAGACCTGCCCCAATATCTTGCATTTGATTTGTCAGGCCAACTAAGTCACAGTTTGATGTAAATAAGACTTAGTGTTATGTTACCATCCTTGCCTAGTAAGCCTAGTGCTGTCCTCTTTTCCCATGTAATTGGTGAAGTTCCGAGTGTGTTGGTGTCCTGAAATTTCTGCCTGTTATTACAACCTTTCATTCCTTGCACAGCATAAAACAAAAATTAAGTGACATGGAACATCTTTCACTCTCTTCCCCCTTTTTAAAGGCTGTTCCCTTCAGGTTGTAAAAATGTTGTCTGAGTAATTTAATTTAAAAAATGGAAATGGACTGCCTTCAAGTCTATTCCGACTTATGGCGACCCTATGATTAGGGTTTTCATGGTAAGCAGTATTCAGAAGGGGTTTACCATTGCCTCCCTCTGAGGCTGAGAGGCAGTGACTGGCCCAAGGTCACCCAGTGAGCTTCATGGCTGTGTGGGGATTTGAACCCTGGTCTCCCAGGTCGCAGTCCAACACCTCAACCACTACACCACATAAGCAAGTGTGATTATCATTCTTTTCTAGTACATTGGAGCAGGTCCCCCCTTCGTTTTCTCTTTCTAATTAATTAGGCCAGTCCATGCTGTAAGTAATTAAATATGGAGGTAGTTCACAGATGTTTACATTCAGTAGGGCCCCGCTTTTCGGCATTCCGTTAATACAGTGCCAGCGGGGTAATCAGCTGGAGGGGGGGCTGGAGCTCCCCACACTCCAGCTGATCACGCCGGAGGAGGGAAAGATCAGCTGTAGCTTCCTATAGCCGATCTTCTCTTCTGGCACAATCAGACTCCCACTTGAGCTGATCGCTTCCGAGGAGGGGAAGATCAGCTGTAGCATGCTACAGCTGATCTTATCCTCCTCGGGGGCAGTCAGACTCACGCACTCCAGCTGAACGCGCCTAAGGAGGGAAAGATCAGCTGCAGCTCGCTACAGCCGATCTTCTCTTCTGGCACAATCGGCTCAAGCTGAGGAGGGGGTCAAGCTCCTTGGGGGTGGTCAGACTCATGCACTCCAGCTGATTGCGCCCGAGGAGGGGAAGATCTGATCTCCTCCTCTGGTGCAATCAGCGGGTTAGGTTCCAGACCCCCACACTACAGCTGATCCACTTTTTGGTGGTTTTCGCTTTCCGGCGGGGGTCTGGAACCTAACCTGCCGTATGAGTGGGGCCCTACTGTATGAGGCACAACTTGGCTATGGAAAATGTGGTAACATTAACTCAAATGTTTGAAACTGATTGTGATTGCAGACAGAGCATACAAGACTGCTGAAATATTGATTGCCTCCCAAAAGTTGGATGCTCATAGGGAGAAGGAATCATAAGAACATATAGACATAAGAGCCTACTGGATCAGGCCAGAGGCCCATCTAGTCCAGCATCCTGTTCTCACAGTGCCAACCAGATCCCATGGCTGACCTGAGCACAAGAGCACTCTCCCCTCCTGTGGTTTTGAGCAACTGGTATTCAGAAGCATACCGCCTCTGACTATGGAGGCAGAGCATAGCCATAATAACTTGTAGTCATTGATAGTCTTATTCTCCATGAATCTGTCTAATCTTCTTATAATGCCATCCAAGTTGGCTTCAGTGCCAGACTAAAGAATCAAAGAGGTTGAGAGAGGCCTTGTAGAAACTGCAGCCACAGCCACACTGAAGTAGCCAAAGTTGTGGTTTAGGTGTGGGGGATCTGTGGCCCTCCATATGTTGTTGGATTCCCAACTCCCATTATCCCCACCCAGCATGTCCATTGGTAAGGGAATGATGAAGGCTGTAGCCCAGCAACATCTAGAGGGCCACAGGTTTCCCCATTGCTGCTTTGGTTAGAAAGTTGAATGGTGTCACGCTGGACAGATAAAGTTTGACTTTAAAGTGCTTATGGCTGTGCCTCTCAACAGTCGCACCAACTTCTGGTATGTTTTTTTTTTTAAAAAAAAAAAATCCTGCCTACATTGTTTGATATAATTCTATCCTGTATCCTATTGGATGAGCTACCGCCCAAGTTAAACAGAATGAATAATACAATGGGTTGTAATCAGCTAAATTTTACTCCATTGAAATGAATAAGCCTGTTACCTACTTTTGATGGGTCTACTCTGAGTAAACATTAGCTAAATATAACCCAATATACTAAATGTATATTGAACCTTTCTTCTGTGGGAACCAAGGCAGGATCTCCCAGGTGATCTTTTATTTATTTATAACTATTTTTTATCCCAACCTTCCTCCCAAAGGAGCCCAGGGTGGCAAACAACAAAAAGTGATAAAACAATTAAAAACATTCTAAAAATAATTCCAAAAGAGATGCGCTGGTCCATCTAGCTCAGTATTTTCTACACTGAGTGGCAGCAGCTCTCCAGGATTTCAGAGAGTTCCCAGGATACTTTGGAGGAAGCCATGACTGTTTAAACTGGTATAATATTAGTTTAAATGTATAGTGCTGATGGGGCCACAATGAGCTGATAGAGGAGGGTTGGATTGCTCTCTCCTTCCTTTTTGCCAGCCCATTTGCTGAAAGACAGGTTTTGTTTTTGTGTTTGTGTTTTTAAGTAGCTGTGTTTCCATGACAGATGAGATGACTTCCCCCACTGCGGCCAGCTTGGAAACTCAGGCTGCTACTTTCTAAGCAAGCTAGTAAAACCAAAAGTGCAGACTAGTAATTTTTGTGGGCTTAATTAAAAGCTTGATTTTAACAATTGTGTTGAAATGTTGATAATGTCATTTTGCGTTTAGCTTTTGTTAAATAGAGGTGTGTTTCACCATTTTGGGATTCTTTTTTTTTTAAAGGAGTTATTTCTCAAAATAACTTTGCTTGTGGCCATGTGATGTAACATAGCACAACTCCCAGGATTCAGAACTGAGGATTTAAATTAACCCTGGGGGAAAAATGTATATGAATTTGTTCATCCCAGTAGCTGCAATCTAAGTGCATAATCTAAGTTGCAAATCAGTTGAAGCCTTATAGAAATCTTTGGGCCTAATGGTTTTCCTCTCTCCCTTTTAGGTTCTCCGTGATATTCTGAAAGAGGTGCAGGGCAACATGGTGCCGCGAAGTATGCTGAAGGAGTGGGCCTTGCACACATTCCCAAATGCCACCGATTACTGGACCTTCCGGAAGATGTTCACCATCCAGTTGGCACTGATTGGGTTTGCAGAATTCGTCTTCCATTTGAATAGGCTTAACCCTGAGATGTTGCAGATTGCTCAGGTATCATTGGGGCTACTTTGCACATTGCATAATCACCACATGATTACTACTACATCTTGGGACATCTTGCATCACAAATGTAGCAATACATGTAGTACTTTGTTTAAAACATTTGTATCCTTCCTTTTCATCTATATGGGTCTCTAAGGCAATTACAACAGTTATTGTCATTGTTTGTTTGTTTATATCCTGCTTTAGTTTTATGGCCCCATCTGCACTATACATTTAAAGCAGTATCATACCACTTTAAATTGAGATTTTTCTGTGCCCTGATCCCTCCACCAGTACCACAAAAGAGCCCTTATTCAAGAATGATAATTTATTGGGGATGTTCTTGTCTGTCATCTTTATACACCTGCTAATACGGAATAGTGTACATGTCTGAATTTCCTATTAACCTTCCTCTGTGCTCATATTGCCTGAGTGGGAGGCTATTGGAGTAAAAATACCAGTGGAAACTGTCCTTTTTATTCTGCCAGCATTAACAACTTCAACACAAGGGAATCTTTCAGACATTCATAGATGCAGTTGGTTTTGGATAACTTTTTGCTTTTCTTCTAATGTCCATTGTGCGTGTGTGTGTGTTTAAAATTTTTTAGGATACCGGCAAACTGAATGTAGCATACTTCCGATTTGATATTAATGATGCCACTGGGGATCTCGATGCCAACCGCCCTGTTCCGTTTCGACTCACGCCGAATATTTCTGAGTTTCTCACTACTATTGGAGTTTCTGGCCCACTCACTGCCTCTATGATTGCAGTTGCTCGCTGTTTTGCACAGCCAAACTTTAAGGTATGTACAGTGTGATGCTTGCATGTGGGTATGTTTTGATACCAAATAATTGAATTATATTTTCCTACTGAACTCAGCTTTGCTGATCCATTAGCACAGTAGTTCTCAAACTGTGTTATGAGGAACTGTGGAGTTCTTTGAAATATTATCAGGGTTTGCTTCATGGGAAGATTACAAATAGTAGTGCCCACTCCTGGATCTAGCCCAAATACCTTGTCCTGTCCTTCAAAGTCCATCACCACCCTGTATCTCTCAGTTCTCATATCCCAATGCATCCATGACTATGACTTTCATTTCCTCCAGCTCCACCACACTTCAGTTTCTGAAGATCTCTTGTTCCCTTAAACAGTTCTGCCCTTATGTCCTTTCCTGTCCTATGTCTGGAACTGCTTCCCAAAATAATTGTGTGATGCCAGCTCTCTTTCCTCAAGCACCCCTCCAAACCCTTTTCAAAGGAGGGCATTTGTATGGGTAAATTGTTGACCAGAAGGGGTTTGAATACCTTTTTCTCTGCCCAGTGCTCCCATAATCCCTCATAAAAATGTAGGAAGAGCCCTGCTATATCAGGCCAGTGATCCATGCAGTCCAGCATCCTATTCTCACAAGGACAGCTCACAAGCAGGTCCTGAACACGAGCACTCTCCCCTTCTATGGTTTCCAGCACCTGATATATTCATCCAACTCATTGTTGTCTTCACCAGTTTTTGTGGACTACAACTGCCATCAACCTTGACCACTGACCCATCCAGCTGGAGCTGATGGGAACTGGAGTCCAAAACATTTGGAGGACTCCACATTGGCTACCCCAGTTTACACTGACTGATAGCACCTCTCCAGGATTTCAGACAAAGGAAGCCCGTACGCAAGACTTGAGCACAATTACACTCTCACCACTTGTGATTCCCAGCAAATGGTATAAAGTGGACGTAGATAGCCACATCCTCCATGAATTTGTCTAATCCTCTTGTGAAGCTATCCAAGCATCCCTTCTGGCTGTTCTTCTTTCCGGTCTCTCACCACCACCACAGCTTAGAAACCAAAAGTAAACCCATCCACAGTGGTGTATATGTGTAGAGCAGGGGTTCCCAAACTCTGGCTCTCAAGGTTCATTCAGGTGGGTCACAGTGTGTCTGTAAAAATATAGGCAGAAAAATCGTCCAGCACAACACCATACAATTGCACCAACAGGTAGAAAAATAATTTAGTGGCCTATCAAGACCCTCAGTAATTTTCAAGAGGTCCATGGGGGAAAAATGTCTGAGAACAATTGGTGTAGGGGAGAATTGACCAGTGGGTCACCCATCACCACCTCTTGCTTGCTAATGCTCTCTATGTCCGGGTTACCTTTAACTTGAGAAACAAGTGTTCTCTAGTTCAACATAGTTCCACTCTATCTTCTCCTCCTTTGGGCAGAAGTCTCATATAAGCATAATATGAGCTTTTTTATATGGGGTTAAATAGTAGCCCTGATGCTTCAATCCTCTACAAAATTGGCCACACTTCAGTGGCAGTATGTTATGGCGGAGGCATCTGGCTGGCCACTGTGAGAGCAGGATGCTGGACTTGATGGGCCATTGACCTGATCCATATGTTCTTGTGCTGCATGTGCTCCTATAAACTGTTTTCCCCTTTTCTAGAATACTAAGGATACTACTAAGGATAGTAATGTGCAGTCATGGGGTTGACCCTATGATAGCCCTAGAATTTGACCTGCTGAAGATGTCTGCATCCCACAGAAGAGCCTGGGTCAGGCCAGTGGCCTGTCTGGTCCAGCATTCTGTTCTTACAGTGGCCAACCACATACCTATGCGAAGCCCACAAGCAGGATCTGAGCACAAGAGCCGTTTCCCTAGCAAATAGCATTCAGAGGCATACTGACTCTGACTGTGGAGGTAGAACATAGCCATCGCCTTATCCTCCATGAATTTGTCTATTCTTGTGTATCCCTCCCATTGCCAATTCTGAATTGCCTCGGTAGATTATATATTGAGCTGAAGTACATCTGAAAAGAGCTTTTGTAGTGCAGTCCCTCTTCAGAGGGAATTTTCCAGACAATTAAAGAATGATTAACTTTCTTTTGTCTGACAGCAGATCCATAAAAAGGCCAGCTGATATGTCTGCAGCCCTGCTTCTTGGGCAGAATGCAGCAAGGTGGAGGATAATTCTATTCTCAGCTTGGCCTGTTGGGTTGAAATTAACTTGCCTCAGCAGTTGCCATGCCATTCCAGCAATGCCAGTGTTTGCAAGTCTATAAATGATGATGCAGATGACAAATGCTTTTTTTTAATTGTTTTTATATTGTTTTAAATTTTAAAATTTTGTTTTAAATTGTATATTTGTTTTAATGTTTTTGATTGCTGTAAACCACCCAGAGAGCTTTGGCTATGGGGTGGTATACAAGTGCAATAAATAAATAAATGCAGCATTGTTTAGATCTTTTCAAATAATGCTGCAACTAGGAATCTCTCTTGGCAGCTTGTGAAGTGGGGTAGGAATCCAAAGATATATAGTGACTTTGATGGACTTCAGCTCTTGGCAGGGTGTGGTTTGCTAAAGGAATAGGCTTACTTCCTTTTTAAATTCCAATGCTTCACCGGGACAAAGATCCTTGCATTTGGGTGGCAATTTGCAGCTGCCAGATTACACCAAATATGCCACAAAGTACATGAAGAGTGCGCACAAATTGTCTGTGTGATTTTTCTTAATTAGGCATCTTAAGATTCAATCTGCAGTTGTGCTAAATTCTTTTTTTACCTTAAATGCAAGTACAGAAAAAAAACTGAAATCAGAGAGAATTAAAATATATAAACCTTGAGGTTTTTTCCTGAAGTGCACCACATCAATAATAATTTCTTTTATTGATTGATTGGAGTATTTATATTCTGCCCTTCTATGTAAATGTGCCACTCAGGATGATTTAAAACATACAAAAATTACAATTCCATAAAAAGATTACAAAACAATTACACAAGAGAACAGGACTCTCTCCAGGCCACAGCCCTTCTCAGCCATATCCCGTCTCCCCATGCTATAACCCCGGTTTTGCATCATCCTCCAATGTTCTTTGCTTTGGTGATTAATGTGTCCTTAATCACTCATCTTGCTTGTCTGGATGCAGGACAGAGTGGGTGGTAAGTGTGCATATATGCAAAGGTAAAATTGATATTCATTGCTCCACGCACTGCTACTTCTGGTCCCACCCACCAGCAGCAGCATGTGACCTACAGAAGGTTGCCCAGAAGAGAATACAGCCCCTGGTCTGAAAAAAGGTCCTCCACCCCTGATTTAGAGCTTTAAAGGTTATTACCAACACATATGACTTGTGTCTGGAAGCATATTGATACCCAGTGCAGCAATAGGAGACTTGTGGTGCCATGCGCTCCACGCAATAGGACAGACAGACATCTTACATGCTCAAGCTTGTAAACATGTGAAATGACAGGAGAGAAGGAAGGAGCAAAAAAATGGCCTCCGTGAAGTGGATGGACTGGAACCAGCTGAAGGTCTGGTCATCACATGCAGTAGAACGAAGTGCTAAAATCCTGAGGAGGTGCCATTGGACTGCACCACTTCAACATGCCATCTGTTTGTTTACTGTAGGGGGGCGGATGCTATTTTTAGATGCTGTTCCCCTCCCCCCCTCTGCCGCCAGCATTAGGAAAAAGAAACTCCTATAGTAAACTACCATAAATCATTTTAGAAGGAAAAACCAAATACATAGCTTTTAATAATGCAGCTCACTCTAGGCTGCAATTGTCTGAACTTGCCACCATAAAGAGCATTTTTGTTTTATTTTTTAAGATTTATACAGGTCAGCCAAACTTCTATGGTACGCTTTCATTACAGTTTCACTAAATTCATAATCCCTTGATAGTCCATCCTAGTTAAACATAATTATCTTTTTTTTTTTGCCCCCCCCCCCGTTGCAGGTTGATGGTATCCTGAAGACTGTTCTGCGAGATGAAATAATTGCTTGGCACAAGAAAACCCAAGAGGATACTTCCTCCCCCCTCTCAGCAGCTGGACAGCCAGAGAACATGGACAGTCAGCAGCTGGTTTCACTGGTTCAGAAAGCTGTGACTGCCATCATGACTCGACTTCATAATCTGGCTCAGTTCGAAGGAGGAGAGAGCAAAGTCAACACCCTGGTTGCTGCGGCAAACAGCCTAGACAACCTCTGCCGTATGGATCCCGCCTGGCACCCTTGGCTCTAACTTGGCATTGTGAAGATCTCCGTTATATCTTAGGGGGAGAGAAAGGGAAAAAATGTGAAGACTTCTTTTTGAACCATGACTTGCTTTGCTGCTTCTTTGCCACCTGTCCTGATCCGACTTTTTGACAGTCTTTGGTGTGATCATGTTTACAGGAGTGCTGCTGCTTCTACACCCTCAAAGTCATTTTGCATGCTTATTATGCAAGGATCACTCCTATGGAAGTGGCTTGAAAGGAAGAGGAGGTTTGAACAGAACAGTCTCTTGTTTTGTGTTAAAGTGAGGATGTGTATGTGACTTGCAAGCAGCAGGCCTACTGGTAACCCCTTTTTTAAAAAAGAAAACAAATACTTTAAGAAATTTGTATTCCCACATTGTGGGTTTTACTGCGTGACTTTTTTCATAAAAAGTGTTTTCTTTGTTGTTTACCTTCTAATTGATACAAAGACTACTTCAATGCCATTTTAATCCAATCAGAAATATGTGTGCATCAAACTGGATTGTACAGTGGCTTTTGTAGAAAAGTGTATAGGGGAAAAAATCACCCTTGTTTGGTCACTACTAGGAGAAAAATGATCAAATTGTGCTAGTTTTTTTTCCTGCAGTGCATTGTACAGTGAAATTGGACCCATTTCTGAAAGCTAGTTAAGTGGCTCACTTATGCATAAGAAGAATTTGACATAAAAGTGAATTTGTCATCCATTAAGTTACATATTTGGATGGAACCGGTGCAACGCAAATAAAAAAGTGTATGATAAACTGGTTATTTCTTGAGTTTTGGCACATTTAAATGTATATTAAGTAGCTTCTCAAGGAACTATTTTTAGTTTTTATCTTTGAAATTTAAAAAAAGAAGATGAAGTTGCTTTTACTTGGGTCCATGTTAGCATTTTTTTTACAAAACTTGCAGTGTTGAGAATGTTCTAGTTCAAATTTGTACACAGTGAACTTTTTCAAAATAAATATTTTGTAAAACACTGTAATTGTGCTTATTTTCCTGAAGTTGACTCGGTAGCAATGAATTAAAAATAAGCAATGGCAAAAAGAGGCTTCCAAAGCAGAGGGACTGTGGCATTAAGAATTATTCCCAACCTAAATACGCAGTGTGCACATCATAATTCAATTCTTAGGAGCGTGGATATTAAATCAACCCAAGAACAAGAACCATACATTCTGTGAGCCTGGTGCAGTAATTAATTTGCTAGCCATTTGTGCTGCTTTAAGAACATAAGAAGAGCCTGCTGGATCAGGCCAGTGGCCCATCTAATCCAGCATCCTGTTCTCACAGTGGCCAACCAGGTGCCTGGGGGAAGCCCGCAAGCAGGACCTGAGTGCAAGAACACTCTCCCCTCCTGAGGCTTCCGGCAACTGGTTTTCAGAAGCATGCTGCCTCTGACTAGGGTGGCAGAGCACAGCCATCACGGCTAGTAGCCATTGATAGCCCTGCCCTCCATGAATTTGTCTAATCTTCTTTTAAAGCCATCCAAGCTGGTGGCCATTACTGCATCTTGTGGGAGCAAATGCCATAGTTTAACTATGCGCTGAGTAAAGAAGTACTTCCTTTTGTCTGTCCTGAATCTTCCAACATTCAGCTTCTTTGAATGTCCACGAGTTCTAGTATTATGAGAGAGGGAGAAGAACTTTTCTCTATCCACTTTCTCAATGCCATGCATAATTTTATACACTTCTATCATGTCTCCTCTGACCGGCCTTTTCTCTAAACTAAAAAGCCCCAAATGCTGCAACCTTTCCTCGTAAGGGAGTTGCTCCATTCCCTTGATCATTCTGGTTGCCCTCTTCTGAACCTTTTCCAACTCTATAATATCCTTTTTGATATGAGGCGACCAGAACTGTACACAGTATTCCAAAAGCGGCCGCACCATAGATTTATACAACGGCATTATGATCTCGGCTGTTTTATTTTCAATACCTTTCCAGATTATCCAGATTTAAAATACTTTAAATACCCCTACCCTCTTAGAACTGGCCATTCCACTTGCATGTGAGGCACAGGTGAGACAGACAGCACAGCCCCCTGCATTGGCTCAGTTATGACCAACTCCTATTTGACTCTACTTCCTTTAGCAGCCATTTCACCTGGCTACATTGGAGGGAGAGGGGAAATAGCAAGGACTCTTCCATCAGCTCAGCTGAACCCAGCTGCTTGGCTGTTTCCCCTCCCAGAACTGCCTTCTACACGACCATTCCAACTCGTCATGGTGTAACAAGTATAGAGGGTCTTGAATTTGCTTATCACTATCTTCCTGCCCTGTTTCTTTATTGTTTTCCATAAGAATGAAATAAAAATTATTTCAAAATGAAAATTGTCCCGGAATGCTTTGGCAGAAAGGCAGTATTGGGGTAAATGGATACAGTGAATAAAAATAAATTTTTCAGTACCAGGGCTGATTCTGAGTCCCACAACTTAAAATGTAACTTAAATAAAGATTTCAAACATAAAAGGCTGTATTCAACTAAGTCCTACTCATAGCAGACCCGCTGAAATTAATGAACCTATGGTAGTCTTTTAGTAACTTTAATGGATCTACTCTGAGTAGGAGTAGCATAGCATACCACCTACTGATTTCAAACTCAGCTTACTTTACACATTTAAGTTTACTTCCATTTTTATGAACAATTCAGATTTTGTTTAGGAAATACACACATTTTACTATCCTAGTAGAAAATGAAATAAAAGAAAAAGTATTTTTGTTTGAAAAGTTCTATAAGTACTATAGTTCTCAAAGGCAGATGGAGCTACAAGAAGACATGAATAATATGCTCCCAATTTCCATTTTACAAACCTATTGCTGATTATCTCATGTCTGCATTCTTCTCCTCCTCTTTAAGAACATAAGAACATAAGAAGAGCCTGCTGGATCAGGCCAGTGGCCCATCTAGTCCAGCATCCTGTTCTCAGTGGCCAACCAGGTGCCTGGGGGAAGCCTGCAAGTAGGACCCAAGTGCAAGAACACTCTCCCCTCCTGAGGCTTCTTGCAACTGGTTTTCAGAAGCATGCTGCCTCTGACTAGGCTGGCAGAGCACAGCCATCATGGCTAGTAGCCATTGATAGCCCTGTCCTCCATGAATTTGTCTAATCTTCTTTT
This sequence comes from Rhineura floridana, assembly GCF_030035675.1. Lineage (NCBI taxonomy): Eukaryota > Metazoa > Chordata > Lepidosauria > Squamata > Rhineuridae > Rhineura > Rhineura floridana. The sequence continues at coordinate 17,174,017 of NC_084496.1, forward strand.
AAAGCCATCCAAGCTGGTGGCCATTACTGCATCTTGTGGGAGCAAATTCCATAGTTTAACTATGCACTGAGTAAAGAAGTACTTCCTTTTGTCTGTCCTGAATCTTCCAACATTCAGCTTCTTTGAATGTCCACGAGTTCTAGTATTATGAGAGAGAGAGAAGAACTTTTCTCTATCCACTTTCTCAATGCCATGCATAATTTTATACACTTCTATCATGTCTCCTCTGACCGGCCTTTTCTCTAAACTAAAAAGCCCCAAATGCTGCAACCTTTCCTCGTAAGGGAGTCGCTCCATCCCCTTGATCATTCTGGTTGCCCTCTTCTGGACCTTTTCCAACTCTATAATATCCTTTTGGAGATGAGGCGACCAGAACTGTACACAGTATTCCAAATGCCGCCGCACCATAGATTTATACAATGGCATTATGATATTGGCTGTTTTATTTTCAGTACCTTTCCTAATTATCCCTAGCATGGAATCTGCCTTTTTCACAGCTGCCGCACACTGGGTCGACATTTTCATCGTGCTGTCCACTACAACCCCGAGGTCTCTCTCCTGGTCGGTCACCACCAGTTCAGACCCCATGAGCGTATATGTGAAATTCAGATTTTTTGCTGCAATATGCATAATTTTACACTTGTTTATATTGAATTGCATTTGCCATTTTTCCGCCCATTCACTCAGTTTGGAGAGGTCTTTTTGGAGCTCTTCGCAATCCCTTTTTGTTTTAACAACCCTGAAGAATTTAGTGTCATCAGCAAACTTGGCCACTTCACTGCTCACTCCTAATTCTAGGTCATTAATGAACAAGTTGAAAAGTACAGGACCCAATACCGATCCTTGAGGGACTCCACTTTCTACAGCCCTCCATTGGGAGAAATGTCCGTTTATTCCTACTCTCTGCTTTCTGCTTCTTAACCAATTCCTTATCCACAAGAGGACCTCTCCTCTTATTCCATGACTGCTAAGCTTCCTCAGAAGTCTTTGGTGAGGTACCTTGTCAAACGCTTTTTGAAAGTCTAAGTACACTACCGTATATTCCGGCGTATAAGACGACTTTTTAACCCTGGAAAATCTTCTCCAAAGTCTGGGGTCGTCTTATACGCCGGGGGTCGTCTTATTAGGGTTGCCATATTGCCCGGATAGCCGGGTTTTACCCGGATTCTAAGCATGCCACCCGGCGCCCAGCTAGCCCCTTAGGTGGCCCGGATTCTCAGCTTTCATTTAAAAAAAAATTAAGTTTCTAGGTGGTGCGGTTCTCGAGATATATATAAAAACGTCAGGCACCCCCCCGGTTAAATCTTTTTTTAAACTACTGTATAGCACTTCGTAGCTTTAACCCCGCCCGTTCAGGATTTCAGCCAATCAGTGAAGTGTTTGTTCGGTGGCAGTGTCTGCAAAACCTCATTGCGAGGCCAGAAAATGGTGGTTTCCCCTCCTGTTTATCTGAAAATCTCATAAATTGGGTAGGTATATACATTTCAGTTTTTCCCCCTGTTGTGTGTAGGAGTCAGATCCTGGGCAGTGTTTTGAAAACCTTCCCAATAGTTGCTTTTGGGGGTAAAAACAGTGCTAATCCTATATGTCCAGAGTAAATCCTATTGAATTCAGTAGGAATTACTTTTGAGTAGACATGATTATGAATGTGCTGAAAATCAATGGGACTTTGGAGTGAATGTAAAAAAGAATTGTGTTTGTGTTCTCTTTCTGCCCCCCCCCAGTCCTATTTTAAAGCAAGTAGGCAGGGCTTACTTAGGTATTGCAGTTTTTATTCTGTAGGAAACTAATACTGATTTTTAAAAAACTAATACTGATTTTTCTGCAATGACCAATTGGTTTGACAATAAACTATTATATAGGCTGTATGTATTTATACATCTGCAGTGTGTGCATGTGTGTATGGAGTCTTTCCAACACCCCTGTGAGGTAGGGTTGGAAACCAAGGCAGCTCACAACAAGAAATGAAGCCATTTAAAATCCAATAACCATAAAAACAAGTATAAACAGTTGCAAAACAGTGTAAAGTGGCATGATTCGGAATTTTGGGTTGTGTGAATGAAGTTGCTTATCACTTGAGGTTGCATTTCTGTCCCTGTTTGAGTAAGCCCCATTGAATACGCTGGGACTTGCTTCTGAATAAATAAATTTAGGATTGCACTATAAATATCTTTACAGTTTGTGTAAATAATAAATATATTTGATAGTTATGCTTATATAAATATTTCTTCATTTATCATATTTTTGGTTTTTGGTTAGGAATCCTGGCTGGTTGTGAGATGCTTAGTTTTTTGCCTTATAGGAATCTTGTTGTGGTTGGTATGGTATTACATTTAGGAAAGTGTTACTGCCTTCTGTATTTTTTTTTCCTATTTGCATTTCACTTATCTTTAACCTCACTCCGTTACAGCCATATAAGCAACAGCAGCATATGCAAGATAATTAACTCCCATTAGTGATAAGAACAAGAATTTATTATTATTATTTCAATTAAAACAAGAGGCTTATCAATACTTTGAAGAGGACCAGATATTTATTTTCTTTCTGAGCCCAGGACTGGGTCTTTCATGATGCCCGGTGTGTGTGTGTGAGTGTGGGGGGGGAGCAGGAGAGTAGTCGATAAGACAGACATCCTGGCATTGATAATCGAATTAGCAAGGTATGTGTGGGGTTGTTGTACACTTCCAGGCTCAGTTTCATTTTGAGTATGGAGGTGGAACCTGTGTAGATGTGGTTATCAAAGGGAGAAGAAATTTTGAGTTAAGCAAAGCTCTGCTTTTATAAAACCTAAGAAACATACAGTACTTTGAATGTCTGAGTGCCTGCACCAGTAGAATACTGGAGGAACTTGTAAAACTTGCTGCAACAGTATTTAGAACTGAGCATGTGGTGTGAAAGACTCCTTTTCCTAACATTTTGGCTTGTTTTTCTCTGATTGTGTATTTTTATTGTTTTTACTATATTTGTAAGCTGTGCTGAGCTCTGTTTTTAACAGCAAAAGGGCAGGATATAAATTCTCTTAATCAATCAATAAATACTCCATAGTGTTGGAAACTAGAGTCTAGGCATTTAATGTTGCTTTTAAAAAAAAGATTTCTCACATCTTTCCCCAGTTTTTGGTGGTAATTCCTAGGCACAAAAACAAAACAACTGGACAATCCAAATATTAATATTTATAAGTTTGTAAGTGACAGTTTTCCTGCTAAGTACCTGCATGTCATAAGCAGGGGTAGTCTTATACGGCGAGTATATCCCAAACTCTATATTTTAACTGGAAAAGTTGGGGGTCGTCTTATACGCCCAGTCGTCTTATACGCCGGAATATACGGTATGTCCACTGGATCACCTCTATCTATATGCTTGTTGACAGTCTCAAAGAATTCTAATAGGTTACTGAGACAGGACTTTCCCTTGCAGAAGCCATGCTGGCTCTGCTTCAGCAAGGCTTGTTCTTCTATGTGCTTAGTTAATCTAGCTTTAATAATACTTTCTACCAGTTTTCCAGGGACAGAAATTAAGCTAACTGGGCTGTAATTTCCAGGATCCCCTTGGGATCCCTTTTTGAATATTGGCGTTACATTTGCCACTTTCCAGTCCTCAGGCACGGAGGAGGACCCGAGGGACAAGTTACATATTTTAGTTAGCAGATCAGCAATTTCACATTTGAGTTCGAGAACTCTCGGATGGATGCCATCCGGGCCTGGTGATTTGTCAGTTTTTATATTGTCCATTAAGCCTAGAACTTCCTCTCTCATTACCACTATTTGTCTCAGTTCCTCAGAATCCCTTCTTGCAAATGTTAGTTCAGGTTTAGGGATCTGCCCTATATCTTCCACTGTGAAGACAGATGCAAAGAATTCATTTAGCTTCTCTGCAATCTCCTTATTGTTCTTTAGTACACCTTTGACTCCCTTATCATCCAAGGGTCCAATCTCCTCCCTAGATGGTCTCCTGCTTTGAATGTATGTATAGAATTTTTTGTTGTTGGTTTTTATGTTCTTAGCAATGTGCTCCTCAAATTCTTTTTTAGCATCCCTTATTGTCTTCTTGCATTTCTTTTGCCAGAGTTTGTGTTCATTTTTATTTTCTTCATTCGGACAAGACTTCCTTTTTCTGAAGGAAGACTTTTTGCCTCTAAGAGCTTCCTTGACTTTGCTCGTTAACCATGCTGGCATCTTCTTGGCCCTGGCGGTACCTTTTCTGATCTGCGGTATGCACTCCAGTTGAGCTTCCAATATAGTGTTTTTAAACAATTTCCAAGCATTTTTGAGTGATGTGACCCTCTGGACTTTGTTTTTCAGCTTTCTTTTTACCAGTTCCCTCATTTTTGTGAAGTTTCCTCTTTTGAAGTCAAATGTGACCATGTTGGATTTTCTTGGCAATTGGCCATTTACATGTATGTTTAATTTAATAGCACTATGGTCACTGCTCCCAATTGGTTCAACAACACTTACATCTCACACCAGGTCCCAGTCCCCACTGAGGATTAAGTCCAGGGTTGCCGTCCCTCTGGTCGGTTCCATGACCAACTGGTCTAGGGCACAGTCATTTAGAATATCTAGAAATTTTGCTTCTTCGTCATGACTGGAACACATATGCGGCCAGTCTATGTCTGGGTATTTGAAGTCACCCATTACTACCACATTTCCTAGTTTGGATGCTTCCTCAATTTCATATCTCATCTCAAGGTCTCCCTGAGCATTTTGATCAAAGGGATGATAGATCGTTCCCAGTATTAAATCCCTCCTGGGGCATGGTATCACCACCCACAACGATTCTGTGGAGGAGTCCGCCTCTTTTGGGGTTTCGAGCTTGCTGGATTCAATGCCTTCTTTCACGTATAGAGCGACTCCACCACCAATATGTCCTTCCCTGTCCTTCCGATATAGTTTATATCCAGGGATAACCGTATCCCACTGGTTTTCTCCATTCCACCAGGTCTCTGTTATGCTCACTATATCAATGCTCTCCTCTAAGACCAAGCACTCCAGTTCTCCCATCTTGGTTCAGAGGCTCCTAGCATTAGCATACAGGCACTTGTAAGCAGTGTCTCTCTTCAAGTGTCTTTGGCACTTGTGGTTTGGCCTGTGGTAATTTTGCCCTTCTGAATTTATATCCTGTGCCCCTGCTCTCACAATGCCTACTTCTAGGCCTACCCCTTTTAAAATTTCATCATCTCTTTGGTCTTTATCCCAGGGGTGAGGTTTATTCCAAACCGGACCTTCCTCAGCTCCTGTCGGGTTTCCCCCCTCAGTCAGTTTAAAAGCTGCTCTGCCACCTTTTTAATTTTAAGTGCCAGCAGTCTGGTTCCATTCTGGTTCAAGTGGAGCCCGTCCCTTTTGTACAGGCCCAGCTTGTCCCAAAATGTTCCCCAGTGCCTAACAAATCCAAACCCTTCCATCCGACACCATCGTCTCATCCACGCATTGAGACTGCAAAGCTGTGCATGTCTGGCTAGTCCTGCGTGTGGAACCAGTAGCATTTCAGAGAAAGCCACCTTTGAGGTCCTGGCTTTCAGCATCCTACCTAGCAACCTAAATTTTGCTTCCAGGACCTCACGGCTGCATTTCCCCATGTCGTTGGTGCCAACGTGCACCACGACCACTGACTTCTCCCCAGCACTGTCTACCAAACTATCTAAACGACGGGCGATATCTGCAACCTTCGCACCAGGCAGGCAAAACACCTTGCGGTCTGCACGCCCATCACACACCCCACTGTCTATGTTCCTAATGATCGAATCACCCACTACAAGGTCCTAGAACATCATATGCCTGTTGGGTAATTAACATTTGAGTAATTAGTTCAGAAAGGGTCGTGGTAATCCTTGTGCTACCACATTCTCTGTCTATGGCATTGGTTGAGTTCTTGTTTCTCGTTGACTGGAGAGCAGCACCCGGATAATGCATCTTCCCAGATCCTGCAGGCTACTCTTAATAAGTTAACTCCTAGCTTTCTGTGGGCTTGGTACAAGCTTATCAGAAAGTGTGTCTCAGCTGAGGAGGTCTTCGTGTTTAATGTGGTGCACTAGCAGCAGCTAAGGAGAAATATTCTTTGTGTGTCTGTGGCAAAGGGGAATGTAAGGTCAATGTGCACATGTGCATATATTCTCCATGACGCCTGATGCATATATACAATGACTGATAGTTGTGCACATTAACCACTCAACTTACATTCATATATTGTTGATTGTATTACAGAAATAAAAAACTCAGTGCATGATACATAAATAAATACACACATAGTGAATATAAATATTAAGAGAAGAAACTCTTACAAATATTAATGTAGCACCTGTCCTCAGTCTAATGATTATATTTAAATACCAAACAGTACCTTTAATTAAATTATTTATACAAAAGCAGCACATTATGTTTAGTAAGTTTAAAACAGGCAGCATTAGTATCACAAGAGGATAAATATTCTATCACAGGTGGCTGTTCACAAAATTGTTTATATTTACCCTTTTAATAAATAGTCAGTGTAACCAGTGATAATAAATCCTAAAACTTAATTACCCCGGGTGATGTTCAGCTAGGGCCCCATCTGCACTATACATTTAAAGCAGTATCATACCACTTTAAACAGTTACGACTTCTCCCAAAGAATCCTGAGAGCTTTAGCTTGTTAAGGGTGCTGAGAAGTGTTAGGAGATCCCTATTCCCTTCACAGAGCTCTAGTTCCCTGGGGAGAGGGATTGATTGTTAAACCACTCGGAATTGTGGCTTTGTTTGGGCCCCCAACTTACATCAGCTCCAGAGGGACAGTGGAATAATGGGAGTTGAAGTCCAACAACCTCTGGAGGGCCAAGGATTACCCACTCCTGGTTTAAAGATAGCCCTTGCATGAAGTATGAAACATTCCCTGAAGCTGTTTTTCTAACACCCTACACAATTTGGCCTGTACATGCATTTATGTGAGAGACAGCTACTTGAGAACATGCCCAATGGAACATGCCCAATGGAAACAACATTAATTTTGACATTTTGCATTCCTGGTCCACACCCGTCCTTAAAGGGGTTTAAGTAACGACACATTGAAAACGTATCATTTGAATCCAATCGTTGTGTTAACAAGCCTTCGTTTCTGTTAATGAGTCTAATTCTTCATAAACCCCACTTCAAATACTTATCAGTTCCTTTCTTTTACATATTTCTTGGAGGATATTTCCATTACTGTTTATACATTTAGAGTGTGCTATTTCTTTCCACTTGTTATCCAGAATGATGTCTTATTGATGAAGACTGCAGTCCTTTGCGCACTCATCTGGGAGTAAGTCCCATTAAGTAAAATGACAGTTACTTCTGAATTAACATGAATGTATGTTAGTAAACCTCTGGCTGTATCAAACTATGGATTGGTGAGAATTTCAATTCAATTTGCATTTCAAGCCAAATCTATCAAATTTGCACTTTCTAAAACAATGTGAGAACCACAGCACAGCCATCCTTCAAAATTCGCACTTGTTCAGATTTTGTGAAGCAGTTTGCTAGCCAATATTTACAAAAATGCATATGTTAGGGGACAGTGCATAAAATAACATGCAAAACAATAAAATGCAAAATGCATTATATAAGAAATGGCATGCAAAAATGTGTACATTTAGTCAAAACTGTCTACAAAAATGTGTTTAAGAGAAATCTGCACTAAAATATTAGAGAGTTTTCATGAGTATTTTTTGTAAAAAAAAAAAAGCAAATTGCTGCAAAAAAGTGGAGCATTGAATTTAAGATTGGAAAAATGAGAAAACGAGAGAACCGAAATCGACAGATTTTTCCCTATATCCAACTATGTTTTACTCTGAGTAGACTGAGTGAAATTGATGGACCTAAGCTGGTCATTAATTTCATTGGGCCTACTCTGAGCATGACTAGCACTGGCTATAACTTATCCTGATTGTGCAAGGATTAATAATCTCATCAGAAGGACAGATACTAAAATTCATGGATGCACATAGTTTAAACGTACAATGGGACCAATCTAGATAAGATTCCAGTAATTTCCTCTCATTTATTTAACAATTTATACAGCTGCATAACACATTCTCTGGTACCTCACAAAACAAATACAATTAATCAGATCAGTATTAGAACACAGATGTTAAATTGAGTGAACAAAAAGGTTGTCACCTGATGCTGAAAGAGTAAACAAAATCACCAAACATCCATGGGCTATGTGCAATATTAGTCCTACTCAGAGTAGACCCATTGATAAAGTGGAGGGCTAATTTAGGCCTACTAATTTCAACTTATGGGTTGTCTCCAACTAAGTTCTACTCAGAGTAGATCCATTGAAATTAATGTGTCTGTTGTTCTTGTATGTAAATTTCAATGGGTTTACTCTGAGAACAACTTACATTGCTTGCTACCCCATGTGTTGTAACCCCAACCTGCAATCATCATATATAAAGTAGTGGGATTTGAGTGTTGTTTAATTTTAAGAGCAAAAGGGGCATGTGGGTGAGGACTTTCAAATGTACCACACACCTACTTCTCTCTTTGTGGTCCATCTTTACAAAAAAAATCTATCCTAGCCATGCATACTTCAATTACTTGGAGCCCTGCTGAGGGTAAAGTGGCATGGTGGGTGGGATGAGAGAAAATTGGGCAGACTGCCCTAAGGTAAACCGTAGGCAGGGACAGGGTTCAGCACCTCTCACCCATAGACCTTTTTTTGCTCTGTAAACTCTTAATTCTGCTCTTTGGCCCATCATTAGTTAAGATTAGATTGGTATATACTTGGGACAGGGCCGTCTCACAAGTGGCACCTGGAATACTATGTCTATTCTGAGCACCAAAGTTTAAGAAGGCTATTGACTGACTGGAATTTGCCCAGAAGAGGGTGCTGAAGATGGTGAGGAACCTGGGACCCAAGTCCTGCAATGAAAGGTTGAAGGAATTGGATGTGAAGTTGGTTGAAGCAAAATTGGAGCATGTTGAGACAAATTGGTTTTCTGTGGTAGGACTCAATTATTTATTTATTTATTTTATTCGATTTCTATACCGCCCACAGCCCGAAGGCTCTCAGGGCGGTGCACAACATAGGATAAAATACAATAGAATCACAAAAACAGTAAAAGCATACATATTAAACAATTAAGCAACCTGATATACATTAAAAGCTAAAAGATAGAATTAAAATGCCTGGGAGAATAAAAAGGTTTTAACCTGGCTCCGAAAAGATAAAAGTGTAGGCGCCAGGTGCACTTCATCGGGGAGACTGTTCCATAATTCGGGGGCAACCACCGAAAAGGCCCTAGATCTTGTTACGACCAAACAACAGGTTCAAATGACAAGAGTGGGGAATTTTATTAAACATTAGGAAGGGCTTCCTGATGGTAGGAGCTGTTTAATAGTGGGGTGTCATGCCTATCTCTGACCTGGTACCAGACATTGAGTCATCAGGAGATGAACAAGAAATCCCACAGATTGAGGACCTTGAGGAGCAGGCAGGGCCCCCTGAATCCAATGCTGAGGATCTCTTAGGGGTATCCCAGGTTAAAACCTGAGGAAAAACCTCTGGAAATGTCAGAGGAGGAGGTGCAGCTGCTCCCTAGTCCTCGACAACACATATATTAACAGAAATAACATTAAAAATGTGAAACATTACTGGAAATTGCTTGCAAAAATATGTATATTAGCCCAAACTGCATACACAAATGTAGGTATTAGGAGAAATTCCCACTAAAATGCTGACAAATTTTCATGAGGATTTTTTAAAACACATGCACATTGTCGTGGAAAGGTGAAGAACAGAATATAAGTTTAGAAAAAATGAGGAACTTGGGGAACCAAACCTGACAGATTCATCCATCCCTACCTACAAGTGAGGAAGAGCAAACTGTGAAGGGAAAGGATCAAATGCTCCCTTCTCAGAAAAGGCACTTGCAAATGTATCAAATGAGAGAGTTTGCAAAACAATACATTGTCAGGCTTGATACAGTATGTTTTGGGGATGTGGGCAGGGAGTTGGTACGTTCCTCTCATTCAAAGAACAGCCTTACAGATTAAATATCATTGTAATCATGGTAATTGGGCTCATCATGAGTTGTCAGATATGAGGGAGACATTAGTAGGTAGGTTTTGGAGAAAGATGACTCGGAGTGTCTGTGGGAATAAAAGATTTGTTTTTCTGACTGCAGGAATGGGAGGGAGCATTTCAAACAATGATTGTTTCAATTCTGTGCATGATTTTTTATTTTTTTTAAAGCATAGTAGTTAAATTTTCTGTTAGTCCTCCTGGAGATAAGGCTAGCTCAAGAGATTTTGGTGCTCCAGAACAGGAATTCTCAAACTCTCCTGGACCTCTTGAAAATTGTTGAGGGCTTTGATGGACCACTTAATGATTTTTCTGCCTCTTTAGCAATTGTAATCTGCTGTGATACAGTAGGTGCTAAAGTTTTTTTATTATATATATTTCAAATTTTAATACAATAAGAAATAAAAGCAATAAAGAGAATAAAAATAAAGTCTTATTAATCTCAGTGTCTTATGTAATTAATTGCATAAGTTAAATTGTCATTACATTATTCTACCCCATTTAATGTAAAGAAACACAACGCGGGGGACAGGACGTATTGTTTGTGGACTGAAAGCAAGAACACCAAATACTGATTGTATTCACTGGACTGATTTCCGTTCCAGACAAGGGATGCATAAGCAAACATCAGCAATTTCTGCTTCTGTTTCTGTTTTCGCAGAATTCTCCAATATCCCTAGTCCTGAGTGAGATAATTTCCTCTTTATCTCTGAGCGTTGTGCTGGCGTTAGAGGATCTAGTTGCATGGAGATCCTGATCAGGATTATTGGGGTTCGTGATCTCAAGGAGGCTTCTAACCATGTTCAGTCTAAACAACTGAAGGGGAGGGGGAGGAGGGAGCACACCCAGCCCAAAGGTAATGTTGGGGTGGGTTGGCCTCCTATATACATTTAAACCTCCCATGATCAGGCTGAACACCTGGGTAGGTATTCTCCACACCTCATATCATGCCTAACATCTGCACACAGGTGTTGTAAACCTTGTATACTTTTCTGGGCAGAGCTCATTATTTCTTGGTGTAAATAATGTGGGGGGAGGGTACCTGGCTTGGCAGTAGTATATGTGAGAAAGAACTCAGGATTGTAATTGATCAGAAAATGATCCAGCACTATGATGCATCTTCAGAAAAAGCTAATACATTTTTAGACTGCATTAACAGCCCATAGTTTCCAAGTCACCGGAAGTAAGATTGTGGAGGGAGGAATGTGATAGCACTGTGCCAATACCCAAAAGGCTTGTCATTTTTAAAAAGGACAAAGACTTGCTTTCTGCTGCCTCAGAGGGCAAGTCTAGCTAGAGCAACAGGCTTAACTTAACCTCTTGCCAGTAAGAGCAGTTTAAAAATGGAACAATTGCCTACTGGGGTGATGGGTTATCCCTCTCTGGAGGTCTTCCTGCAGAGAGAGTAGATAACCACCTGTTGGGGATGTTCCAGCTCTGAATTTCCTGCTTTGAGCAGCGGGGATTAGACGTGGTCTATAAGGCCTCCTCCATCTCTGTGATTCTGATTCTTTATACTTATATAAGAGGGAAGGGCCAGAGCTCAGTGGCAGATTATCTGCCTTGCTCACAGGTCCGAGGTTTAATCCCCAGCATCTCCAGTTAGAGCTGGGAAGGATCCCCTGCCTGAAACCCTGGGGAGCCACTACCAGTCTGTGTAGACAATGGATGGATCAATGGGCTGACTTGGGTATAAAGCGATTTCCTGCATTCCTTCTCTCATGAATAGAAGGGGGAATGCCATTTACGGAAGGGGCATAGCTCAGTGGCAGAGCATCTGCCCTGCATGCAGAAGAATGCAGATTCAATCCCCAGCATCTCCAGATAGGGCAGCTGCCAGTCAGAGTAGACCATACTGAGGTAGATGGACCAATAGTCAGACTTGATATAAGGCAGTTTCCTATGTTCCAGGGGTGTGTATGCCTAACTCAAATTAAATCTTCTATTTACCATGAATTTCTTGTTAAGACTCCCCACCGGAGCAATCCATTTAACCCAGGCTTAGCCAATCTGCTATCCTAAGCAGCTGTCAATGAAACTAGTCTGTATGCTCCCTCCTTCTTCCTGGGGATGGGGAGAGAGGGCACGGTGCCAGCATTTATTATTTTTAGAGGTGACATTAGCTTTGCAGAGTCAGTGAGGCAAGGGCTCAAGCAATCAAGCCATGCTTGATGGTGGTTTTTCCTTTGAGAGATATATAATGTTGATCCGCAGCTGCTAAAATGCTGTCAGAATCCATCCGTCATCAATCAATCAAGGCCTGCCCTCATTCCAGCCCCAATCTGCTCTGGCTTTGTGGGTTTTTTTTAAAAAAAAAATTATTAAGGGAAAGCTTCCGTCTGTTATCTAGGAAGGGCAGGGGGCCTTGGCAAGCTTTTGGCTTCTCTCAGGCACATTAATTCTTGTCTCCCTGTGCTGGGCTGGTGGTTTTTATAAGACTTTGGCATTAATGGATCAAATTCGCCTCATTCAGCAACATCTTTTGATCAGCTGCAGCGGCTCATTCAGGGACTTGAGGGCAGGGTCAAGAACACGTCAAAAAACCTTGATGTGTCTCAAAGTCCTGCTGCAGCTAGTTTTCTAAATTGAGGACTGCTTATGTCATGGAAGTTCCAAGCCTCTTTTCATATCTAAACATCACACAACACACTTTCCCACCTGTGTTCCTTTAGAAAAGTAAGAGCAATTATTCCATAAAACATAGTTGGGAGATGATAGATGTGTTATTTAAATGGCATAAACTGTGTGGGTGTTCTTATTTTTTATAAAGGCAATTTTAATGCTTATTATTATATAATATTTAACACAATAATTTCCTTGTCTTCCTTTTAGAAGCTAGCTTGTGAAATTATGAACCCACCCCTGAATAAACACACATAAAGTTAGCAGTCATGGTCTTCCATGCAGGGTTGTAGCTGTGTGAATATGTTCCTTGGGGTTATTCTAAGCCTTGTCCTGAATGGTCAGCTTTCTTACGTTGTTAGTCCTTTAAGTTGTGGAGACATAAAGAAAAGCTTTCAAGCGAGATTTTGTCCAGTTGCTCAGAAAGACATAATCTTGGTCTCACCTATCAATGTCCTGGCTGATAAGTGTAAAAGCACTGAGATCATTCACATAGACTCTTACTTTGAATTTTTATAACACATATGGGGACCTTTTGGGATCTCTTTTATCTCTATAATTCAGGAGCCAACAACATGGTGCCTGTGTTAATTGCCAGTACCTCCTATGGCACCCATGAAAGGTCTCAGTTAATATCCCCTCAAAAATTCACAAAACACAAGAGGCTGTTTGCTCTTCCTACTGTTTCTGTTTCCACTGGCTAAGCCTCTCCTATATTGAACATGCCCCCTTTAACATGCTCACATTTCACTGGATGCCAGGATGGGATGCCCACCTTTCCATCTGTTTTGAACAGAGGAAGAAGTGCAAAGAGAGAGACAGTAGAAACTATGGACAGGAAGGACAATCCAGGTAGGACAATCCTACCTAAGGTGTGTGCCATGTTTGTTTGTTTTCTTGCCTGAGAACAACATGGCGTACACATGCAACAAGTGCAAGCTGGTGGCACTGTTGGAAGAAAAAATGAGAGGCCTGGAATGGCGGGTGGCCACGCTGAAGAGTATAAGAGAAGATGAAGAGTTCTTAGAGAGGATGCTGGAACAACAGCAGCAAAGAGAAATACAGGAGGTGGAAGAACAATAGCATGTTGAAGCAGAAGAGGAGACTGTTGTGGACTGCAACAACAGAGGAAACTTCATGGAAAAAGGGTGGCAATTAGGAGCAGAAGAGCGAGAAGACATCCATGACCAGTGGACCTATGGAACCACTTCCAGGCACTTGAGGATGAGACTAGAGGACAGCCTGCAGGGGAAGAATTACAGGAGACCCCACACAACAGTGAGTGAGAGGCTGAAGCTCAGTCAAGCAGAGGCAATGAAACCATACCCCAAGACAAGGAGAAGAGAGTAGTAGTAGTGGTGGAAGACTACCTCCTGCATGGGATTGACACCCAAGTATGCTGAGAAGATTCATGGACTCACCAGGTATGATGCCTCCCTGGAGGATGGATTACAGATGTGATGGAAGGATTGTCATCACTCATAAGGCCCACTGACAGATATCCCTTTCTTCTCATCCAACCAAGCAGAGCTACGAAGAAATCACATCTGATTTTAAGCTCTGGGAACTCAAGGACTTTGGGGCCCAGATAATTTTCTTGTCCATGCTTCTGGTACTTAGAAGAGGAGTGGAAAGGGAAAGAAAAATACTCCAGGTGAATGACTGGCTACATGAGATAATGCCAACATGAGATATTTGGATTCTGGGACTCTTCTTGGAAGATGGACTGCTGGCAAGTGATGGGTTGCATCTCACAAAGACTGGGAAGAATGTGTTGACATTAAACTGAATCCTAAAGGGGAGGGAGACGTAAACTTGGTGGTAATGACTAACAAAGGCTTGTGCATAGTAAGAAGAACTGAGGGAATGGCTCTAATGGGGCCCAGTAATAGTCTTCATAAAAATGTAGGAAGGAAGCCAGGCCATAAATCACATGTTATTTTATGTTGTGTTACAGTTTATTTCTATGCCACCGTTTGGCCAAAAAGGTCCTCAAGGCGGCTAACAAAAAATAAACACAATAAAAAAATACACATCAGAAAAGAACAATACAGTTTACAAAAATTTAAATAAAAATGTTATTGTTAAAAAAGCAACAGCAACATTTTTCAATAACAATACAATAACAAATGTCGTATTGTCTTAGACGCAATGCTTCTTAATGGAGTTAGTTTTTATGTTCAGCTCCAAGTCATCCAGAGATGTACATGTATGTGTGAAACAGCCCCATGTGCCTTTGCTGGAACTCTTTGCAGGTGTGTTGCTCCTCTCCTTGAGTGGCAGTGCTTCCCAAAGCAGCAATAACAGAGAAAGCAAGGGAAGCAGCAGGCGTCTCCATCCGAGCTCAGCAGCACCAAGACACCACCAGCACCCAGCTGTATCCGGAGGAGGAGGATGAAGCCTATCAGTCCCAGCCATAGTGGCATAGAAGCAGCAATGAGTACTGGCAGCAGCTGCTGCCGCTTCTCTGTGCACCTGCGAGGCAGCCGCCAACTCAGGTGCAGCACCAGCACTCTCTGGCAGGGGGATGCAAGAGCCCCGCCCCTGTCAGGCTCGCACCGCCCACACCTTGCTTCAATGTCTGTATACCCAGAGTATGGGAAATGCCAGAGTATGGGGAACAAACAGGATGAATTTGAACTCTTAATACAGGAGAGTAAATACGACTTGATCGGTATAACTGAAACTCGGTAAGATGAATCCCATGACTGGAATACAGCAATTAAAGGATATAACCTGTTCAAAAAGAACAGAAGGAATAGGAAGGGAGGCAGAGTCACACTCTATGTTAATATATATATATCCCTACATAAAAATACAGGAATGAGCTTGGTAGCTTTCCTGAGAATATCTGGATTAAAATTAATGGGGCAAGGAATAAAAGGAACATTGTGGTTGGAGTCTACTACCAACCACCCAATCAAGGAGAAGATGAAGATGAAACTTTTGCAAAGCAAATTGCCAATGTTTCAAGGAGGCATGATGTAATGGGGGACTGCAATTACCCCGATATCTGTTGGGAGGCAAATTCTGCCAAAGAAATTCTGGACTCATATTGGAGATAACTTTCTCCTACAGAAAGTGGAGGAAGCAACTAGAGGATCAGCTATCCTTGACTTGATTCTGACCAATAGAGATGATTTGGTGGACAAAGTGGCAGTTACGGGAACTCTGGGAGAAAGTGACCATGCTATACTAGAGTGCTTGGTATTAAAGGACGGACTTCAGGAAAGCCGATTTTAATAAACTCAGAACAATGATAAGAAAGGTTCTGTGGCGAGCGACTCTAATGTGAAAAGGAGTCCAAGATGGGTGGGAGTTTCTAAAAGAGGAAATTGTAAAGGCACCATGGCAAACAACTCCATCAAGGAAAAATAATAATAATAATAAATTTAATTTTTGTGTCGCCTATCTGGCCGAAGCCACTCTAGGCGACGTACACATTAAAATTCAATAAAATACTAAACAATACAAAATAAAATACAATGCAGTCAAGAATGATCATTTTAAAATAGTGGCAGTATAAGACAATGTAGGGCAATCAATAAACAATTAACACTCATAAAAAATTAGCCCACCCTGGAGGTCCCGAAAGCCTGTCCAAAGAGCCAAGTTTTTAAGGCTCGGCGAAATGTATCTAGGGAAGGGGCATGGCGGAGATTGAACGGGAGGGAGTTCCAGAGAGTGGGGGCCGCCACTGAAAAAGCCCTCTCTCTAGTCCCCACCAACCTAGCTGTTTATGTTGGTGGGACTGAGAGAAGGCCCTGCGTGGCTGATCTAGTCGGGCGGCTTAATTGGTGGTGCTGGAGGTGTTCCTTCAGGTAAACTGGGCCAAGACTGTATAGGGCTTTAAAGGTTAATACCAACACCTTGAATTGGGCCCGGAAAACAACTGGAAGCCAATGTAGATGAAATAGCACTGGCGTGATGTGATCACGGCGGTGGCTGTTTGTAAGTAAATGAGCCGCCGCATTCTGCACCAGTTGTAGTTTCCAGACCGTTTTCAAGGGTAGCCCCACATAGAGCGTATTGCAGTAGTCTAATCGAGAGATGACCAGGGCATGTACTACCAGTGGGAGCTGATGAATAGGGAGATAGGGTTGCAGCCTCCGTATGAGGTGTAGTTGATACCAAGCTGCCCGGCTCACTGCCGAAATCTGAGCCTCCATGGACAGCTTGGAATCGAGAACAACCCCAAGGCTGCGGACCTGATCCTTCAGGGCTAGTCTCACCCCATTAAGCTTCAGGTCAACAATATCCAATATTCCCCTGTCACCCACAAGCAGCACCTCGGTTTTATCAGGATTAAGCTTCAGCCTGTTCCTTCCCATCCATCCACTCACGGATTCCAGGCACTTGGACAAGGTCTCCACAGCCAACTCCGGTGAAGATTTAAAAGAGAGATAGAGCTGCGTGTCATCAGCATATTGGTGACACCGCAGGCCATAACTCCTGATGATGGCTCCCAGCGGTTTTATATAGATGTTAAATAGCATGGGAGAGAGGCTAGAACCCTGTGGCACCCCACAAGTAAGGGGCCAAGGGTCTGAAACCTCATCCCCCAATGCTACTTGTTGATGCCTGTCAGAGAGAAAGGAACGGAACCACTGTAAAACAGTGCCTCCTATTCCCAATCCCTCCAGACGATCTAACAGGATACCGTGGTCGACGGTATCAAAAGCCGCTGAGAGATCCAGGAGGACAAGAAAGGTGAATTCTCCCCTGTCTAATGCCCTCCTCATATCATCGACCAGAGCGACCAAGGCTGTTTCAGTATCATGTCCAGTCCTGAAACCCGATTGGTATGGATCCAAATAATCCGTTTCATCCAAGTGTGCTGACAACTGGCTAGCCACCACTCGCTCAATGATCTTGCCCCAAAAAAGGGGAAGACAGCAGAAGAAGCCAATGTAGCTTCACAGAAAGCTTAGAGATGACCTGAAAACAAAAAAGTACACATACAGGAAGTGGAAGGAAGGCCAGACCACAAAGGAAAGATAGCAAAGAATGGCAGGGATGGCTTCAGGAAGGCTAAAGCTGAGAATGAGCTGAGGTTAGTGAGAGAGCAACAAAAAGTTTTCTTCAGGTACACCCATAGTAAAAGACAAGAGAAAAGAAATGGTGGTACAGCTATTCAATGAGGAAGGCAAAATGATAACAGATGACAAAGAAAAGACAGAAGTGCTCAATTCCTACTTTGGCTCAGTCTTCTCCCAAAAGAGGGTCTATGACTCTCTTGGGAAACGTGAAGGGGCATGTTTGCAGCTTGAGATTGATAGACAAATGGTCAAGGAATACCTAATCACTTTGAATGAGTTCAAATCTGCAGAGTCCAATGAACTGCATCCTAGAGTATTGAAGGAAGTGGCTGAAGAACTCTCAGAACCGCTCTCTATTATCTTTGTGAAATCATGGTGAAGTGCCGGATGACTGGAGGAGGGCTAATGTTCTCCCTATCTTCAAAAAGGATCAACCTGGGAACTACAGACCAGTCAACCAGACATCGATCCCTGGGGAAATTCTGGAGCAAATTATAAAGCTATCAATCTGAAAGCACCTTGAAAACAATACAGTGGTTACTAGAAGCCAACATGGATTTATCAAGAACAAATCCTGCCAGACTTATCTCATTTTTTATCTGGTAACCAACCTTGTAGGCTGTGGGAATTCTGTGGACATAATATAACTCAGCTCCAGCAAAGCTTTTGACAAAGTGCCACATAATATTCTGATTAGCAAGTTAGCTAAATGTGGGCTGGATGGAACAACTATCAGGTGGATCCACAGTTGGCTCCAGAATCGTACTCAAAGAGTGCTTATCAATGGTTCCTTCTCAAACTGGGGGGAGGTAATGAGTGGGGTACTACAGGGCTCAGTCCTGGGCCCAGTGCTCTTCAACATTTTCATTAATGACTTGGATGAGGAGGTGCAGGGAATGCTTATAAAATTTGCTGATGATACAAAATTGGGAGGAATAGCTAACACCTTGGAAGACAGAGACCAAATTCAAAGTGATCTTGATAGGCTGCAACATTGGACTGAAAACAGCAGAATGAAATTTAACAGGGACAAGTGGGAAGTTCTACACTTAGGAAAGAAGCTAAATGCACAGTTATATAAGATGGGGGATGCTTGGGATTGTTATTGATGAGCCAATAGAGTGATGTAGTTGCAAAAAAGGCAAATGCTAGTTTAGGCTGCATTAACAGAAGTATAGTTTCCAAATCATGTGAAGTATTAGTTCCCGTCCATTTGGCACTGGCTAGACCTCATCTTGAGTACTGCATCCAATTCCAGACACCACACTTTAAAAAGGATGCAGTCAAACTGGAATGGGTTCAGAGAAGGGCAAGAATGATGATCAGGGGACTGGAAACAAAGCCCTATGAGGTGAGACAAAGAACTGGGCATGTTTATTTATTTATTTTAAAAAATTATATCCCGCTCTATTTTCAAAGAACTCAAAGCGGCAAACAAAATAATCAGATACAAGAGTTAAAATTAACATACTAAAAACAGTATTAAACTAAACATAGTCAGCATAAATGGTAACAAAGATGGCGACCGAGAAGGATGCTCAGTTTGGAGCTCCGCGCTTTGCTCCGCGCTTTGCTTTAAAATGACTTCCCTGGGTGGGCTGTTTGTCGCTGCTGCCGGTGGCTTGTTGCCGTGGTTGCTGTGCTTACCTGATTCGGTGAGCCGTGACATTGTCGCCCAGCGTTTGCCAGCCGTGGATCTCGGCCGCTGCCGCCGCCGCTGCTGTTGTGATCTGGCGCGGTTGCTGTTGCAATGGGCTGCCGAGGCGTTTGCAGGCCGGGCCGGGTTGTCGCTGTTGGGCCGGGACGTGGACGCTGCCGTTGCCCTGTCTTTGTGCCACTGTCATCGTCGCCGCCGTCGCTGCGGCCTCGGCCCCGGACCCTGGTTGCTGCCGCCTTGTTGGTCTAGGTGCAACTGCTGTTGCGGTCGCCGGCCGGGGTGTAGCAGACCGAGTGAGACCGTTGCTATGGGCGAAGGCGTGGCGGTTGCTGGTGCCCTGCCCCTGCCATTGCGGGCGTTGTTGCCGCTGGTGTCGTCGGTGCGGCCGTGGCCGCCGGGACATCGTGTGACACCGCGGCTCTGGATTCGGACTTCTCCCGTCGCTGCTGCACTGGGCGCGGGTGCTGCTGCGGCCTGCTGCTGGAGCGTTGTTGGCCGGGCCTGTGCTGCTGCTGTTTGCCGGGGCGTGGGTCTGTTGCAGTGCCGTTGCTGCTGGGCGAGCGTGTTGCCTGCCGGGTTGTGGATGCGGCCGTCGTCGTTGCGGCCACGGCTGGCATCTGCTCCTGTTTGCTGTTTGGGTGCAGACGTCGTTGCTGCTACCATTGCCACCGTTATTATGCTGCTGCTGTGGACGCCCTGAGTGCAGATGCTGTTATTTATTACTGTTGTAGCTTTGGTTACTGCCATCATCTGGCCTTTTACTATCCTGGCCAAGCTGGACTGTTGCTGTTCTTGTCTGTGAAGCGTTTAACTCTTGTGTTATTGTTCTATTTAAGGCTTGTGTGTAGTATGAATAGAGTTTGTGTGTTATGAATGGTGTTTGTTTGAATTATTGTATTTAATTTATGTATTATTTGAGGGTGAATGAAATTGAATGTGTATAGAGTACGTGATTGTGAATTTTATATATTTTTATTATGTGCCTGGGAGAGAGGACTTCACTCCTCTCGGGGGGACTTTCGGGGGCCCCAATTAATGTAGTGATGGGTAAGGGGAGGTATGGTGTTGTGAGGAGGACAGGCCAGATAAGGGGAACGTGTCACAGACAAGTTGTGCCTGTGCCTTGTTCCGGTCCTCCCCACACCCGCAGGAATGTTGGTTGTCCTATCAGCCAGCCCTCGCATCTCCAAGTGTTGCTTTTAAATGCCAGGTCGGTAACTAATAAAATCTCCCTCGTCCATGATTTAATTGTTGATGAGGGTGCCAACCTGGCATGTGTAACCGAGACCTGGGTGGGCGAGCAGGGAGGAGTTGCTCTTTCCCAGCTGTGCCCACCTGGCTATATGGTTCAACACTGTGGTAGATCCGAGGGTCGGGGAGGTGGGGTAGCTGTGGCCTATAGGAGTTCTCTCTCGCTCATCAAGCACCCTGTCCAGTTGACGACTGGTCTGGAGTGTCTTCACCTTGTGCTGGGTCAAGGAGACAGACTGGGAATCCTGTTGGTGTACCGCCCACCCTGCTGCCCAACAGCTTCCCTAACTGAGCTGACTGAGGTAGTCTCAGAGGTACTGTTGAGGTCTCCCAGACTCTTGGTACTGGGAGACTTTAACATTCATGCCGAGACTGCTCTACCAGGGGCAGCTCAGGACTTCATGGCGTCCATGGCAACCATGGGGCTGTCTCAATTTGTTACAGGCCCAACGCATGTGTCAGGGCACACTCTTGATTTGATCTTCGTCACTGGACATGGAGATAGTGATCTGGAGGTGGGGAGTCTTTCAATAACCCCATTGTCATGGACAGATCACTGCTTGCTGAAGTTTAGGCTTACAGCGCCCCTTTGCCTCCGCAAGGTTGGGGGACCTATTAAGTTGGTCTGACTCCAGAGACTAATGGACCCACAGGGTTTCCAGAGGGCTCTGGGGGGGGTTTCCGGCTGATAAGACTGGCGCTCCTGTCGAAGCCCTGGTCAAACTATGGAACACCGAAATGACCCGGGCCGTGGACACGATCGCTCCTGCACACCCTCTCCCTTGCAGAGCTCATGCGGCTCCGTGGTATACCCCGGAGCTGAGAGTGATGAAGCAAGAGAGGAGGAGGCTTGAGTGCAGATGGAGACGGACTCCTGACGGATGCAATCATGCCTTGGTAAGTGCTTCCACTAAACAGTATATAGAAGCGGTGAGGGCAGCTAAAAAGCGATATTTTGCTGCCACTATTAAATCGTCTCTCAACCGCCCAGCGGAGCTCTTTAAAGTTGTCCGAGGGCTTCTTCATTCTAGCCCTCTGGATATCTTAGAACCATCTCAAACCCGCTGCAATGAGTTTGCTGGGCACTTCCAAGATAAAATCGCATGCATCCGCCGGGACTTAGACTCCAATATTATGGCAGTTGAACCTAATGAGGTATCCGGAGCACGGTCTTGTCCTCATTTATTGGATGAATTTCAGTTGGTACAGCTTGAGGACGTTGACAAGGTACTTGGACTGGTGCGTGCAACCACTTCCATACTGGATCCTTGCCCCTCTTGGCTAGTGAAAGCTGCCAGGGTTGGAGCAGCCGGCTGGGCCAGGGAAGTGATAAATGCCTCCTTGAGAGAGGGAGTGGTCCCCTGCTGTCTGAAAGAGGCGGTGGTGAGACCACTCCTGAAGAAGTCTTCCCTGGACCCAGATAATTTGAACAACTATAGACCGGTCGCGAACATCCCATTTTTGGGCAAGGTTCTAGAGCGTGTGGTTGCCAACCAGCTCCAGGTTCTCTTGGATGAAACCAATTATCTGGATCCATTTCAATCCGGTTTTAGACTCGGTTTCGGCACCGAAACAGCCTTGGTCGCCCTGTATGATGACCTATGTCGGGAGAGAGACGGAGGGAGTGTAACCCTGTTGATTCTGCTTGACCTCTCAGCTGCTTTTGATACCATCGACCATGGTATCCTTCTGGAGAGACTCACGGAATTGGGAGTTGGAGGTACTGCTTGGCGGTGGCTCCGCTCCTACTTGGTGGATCGTCTCCAGAAGGTAGGGCTTGGGGAACATTTCTCGATGCCCTGGACTCTCCATTGTGGAGTCCCACAGGGATCGGTCTTGTCCCCTATGCTCCCGCTGGGAGCGGTCATCAGGAGCTTTGGAGTGCGTTGTCACCAGTATGCTGATGACACGCAACTCTATTTCTCCTTTTCATCTTCCTCAGGTGAGGCTGTTAACGTGCTGAACCATTGCCTAGCCACGATAATGGACTGGATGAGAGCTAACAAACTGAAGCTCAATCCTGACAAGACTGAGACGCTGTTGGTGGGTGCTTTCTCGACCCAGGTGGTGGATGTTCTACCTGTCCTGGATGGGGTTACACTCCCCCTGATGGAACAGGTTCGTAGCTTGGGGGTCCTTTTCGATCCATTCCTGTCTCTTGAGGCTCAAGTGGCCTCGGTGGCACGGAATGCGTTCTACCATCTTCGGTTGGTAGCCCAGCTGCGCCCCTATCTGGATAATGATGCCCTCACCTCAGTCGTTCATGCTCTGGTAACCTCGAGATTGGACTACTGCAATGCACTCTATGTGGGGCTGCCTTTGAAGACATTTCGGAAACTACAGCTAGTGCAAAACGCAGCAGCCAGACTGCTGACAAGGACCAGACGGTCTGCACATATAACACCTGTTCTGGCGCGTTTGCACTGGCTACCTATTTGTTTCCGGGCCAAATTCAAAGTGCTAGTTTTGACTTATAAAGCCTTACACGGTGTGGGACCACAATACCTTGTGGAACGCCTCTCCCACTATGAACCTACCCGCTCACTACGTTCAACATCTAAGGCCCTCGTCCGAGTCCTGTCCCATAGGGAAGCTCGGAGGGCTGCTACTAGATCCAGGGCCTTTTCAGTGGTGGCCCCCGAATTATGGAACAGTCTTCCTGATGAGGTGCGCCTGGCGCCTACTCTTCTATCTTTTCGGCACCAGGTGAAAACCTTTTTATTCTCCCAGGCATTTTAATTTTAATTGTTTAATGTTTAGTTAATTTTATATCAAGTTGTTAAATGCTGAAGCTGTCTTTTTTAGGGATTTTATCTGATGTCTATTTTATAGTATTGTATTTTAGCCATTGGCTAAGGGCGGTATAGAAATGGAATGAAATAAAATAAATAAATAAATAAAATAAAAACCTATCAGAGTTAAAAAAACATTTTATACATCACTTAAATTAAACACTTGATGAAATAAAAACGTCTTAACTTGGCGTCGAAAAACTAAAAGAGAGGAAGACAGCCACACCTCAACTGGTAAAGAATTCCAGAGTATGGGAGCAATCACAGAAAAAGCCCTTGTTCTGGTTCCCATCAACTGAACTTTAAAGGCTGAAGGAATTACAAGAAGAGGATCACTAGAGGACCTCAAAGGCCGAGAAGGTTCGTAGAAGGAAATACGATCAGATAAATAGAGAGGGCCCAAGTCGTGTAAGGCTTTGAAGGTTAAAGTTAGTATCTTAAATTGGGCCCGGAAGCAGATCGGCAACCAGTGTAATTGTTGTAATAAAGGGGTTGTGTGGGCCCATAGGCCCGCTCCTGTTAACATTCTAGCAGCCACTCTTTGAACCAATTTAAGCTTCTGAGCTGTTTTCAGAGGCAGCCCTACATACAGCACGTTGCAGTAGTCTAGCCGGGATGTAACTAAGGCATGCGTTACCTTCGACAAGTCGGATATCTCCAGAAACGGGCGTAGTTGGCGAACCAGTCTTAACTGGGCAAAAATGCTTCTGGAAACCGCTGATACCTGGGCCTTAGCCTTAGGAAGAGAAGACTGAGGGGAGATATGGTAGCACTCTTCAAGTACATGAAATGTTGTCACACAGAGGAGGGTCAGGATCTCTTCTCGATTGTCCCAGAGTGCAGGATGCGGAATAATGGGCTCAAGTTGCAGCAAGCCAGATTTCAACTGAAGATCAGGAAAAACGTCCTGACTGTTAGAGTTGTACAACAATGGAACCAATGACCTAGGGACGTGGTGGGCTCTCCAACACTGGAGGCATTCAAGAGGCAGCTGGACAGCCACCTGTCATGTATGCTTTAATTTGGATTACTGCATTGAGCAGAGGGTTGGACTTGATGGCCTTATAGGCCCCTTCCACCTCTACTATTCTATCCTTCCAACTCTATGATTCTGTGTTCTTTTTGTGAATGAGGGTGTGATGTTCCTATATTAATGTATATATGGTAAGTATTGTTGTTTTAGAAGATACATGGTAAGTGGAGTGAAAGAGGAGGGGGAGTGAATGGGCAGTAGAATGCGAGATGATTGGCTGAGTGTTTAAAATGGCTGAATGTATAAAAGGAAGAGTGAGAGTGGAATCGGGGGGGGAGAAGAGAAAGAGTGGATTGCTTGGTGGAGTTTGAGAGAGTTTTTTGCCAGGAGAGAGTGGAGAAGGAGGGGGGTGGAGTTCGGATTAGTATTGAGTAAAACCATATGCTTATGTGCCTTAAGAAGAAATCTTGTTAATCTTGTTAGCTTTGTGATCTTTAATAAATACTTAATTTGGTTTACCAAAGGCCTGATCCTTGGCTGGGGTTTCACAGACCAGAAGGGAGGGTAAGGTAATGACCAAGGCTGAAGGGGAACTGTAACAAATGGTGGCAGCGGTGAAGAGAATAACAATACCAGTATTCAGAGTCTCTGGGAATACTAGTATTGGGACGTTACTGGTGGTTGCCTAGCAGGGGGATCTGTTGAGATCTGTGCTAGAGCGGATAGGTAAACCATAAGAGAGAGCGGTCCGGACTGGTGGAGTCCCTGGTGGTGCCTAGAGACAGGCAGTAACCACGAGCAGGTAGGAACCTGACAGGGAGAGCCAGGGAAGGACGCATCACAGAGGGCATCAGTGATTGATGTAGGTTCTTTTTTCCCAACTGATGGGGGGACATGCACACACCATTTTGTGGTCCTGTCTCTTTTTCTATTCTTTTAGATGTGGCAATTATTATGCCACTTCCCTGAGACAGTCAGTTTGTAGTATGCCACACTTCACAGCATGTTACATGAGCACCTGCCTTGCAAGCAGAAACCCCCCAGGTTCAATCCCTAGCATCTCTAGGTAGGGTTGGGAAAGATCCCTGCCTGAAACCCTGCAGGGACACTGCCATTTATACTGGGCTAGATTCAGTATAAAGTAGCTGCCTATGTTTTTCCTAACATTATTTCATCTAAAACACATTGGGGCATTGTTCAAATGTTTAAGTGAATGGTACTTAGCTTCAAGTGGCAGGCTAAGACTCCTGTATGAAACCCTGGAGAGCTGCCACCAGTCAGGGCTACTTGGTATTGACAATTGTGAGCAAGAAGGACCAATAGCCTGACCCAGCATAAGGAAGTTTCCTGTGAAAACCAAAAGAACTTCTCTTGGTTCTGATAGGGACATATCTAAAAATTGTTCAGTGAAATTGCAAAGTGAAACTAAATTAAAGCAAATGTTTTGCCTAGAAGGAGCTGCACCAAAATAACTATACAGTTCAGTGAGGCAACATTTTCAATTTCCCAACTGCTGGCAAGTAGGGTTGCCAGGTCAGAAGCATCCCAAACCGAGATTTCAAGGGTGGGCCCTAGTGATGTCACGGGGGCAGGTCATACTGATGTCACGGAGGTGAGCAGTAGCAATGTCAAGGGGTGGGCCCAAGTGATGTCACAGGGGCAGGTCTTAGTGATGTCACAGGGATGCGCCCTAGTGATGTCATTAAGCATGATACTTTGCACTGTAAGTCTGGGGGTGCTCCTGGATCCATCTTTGTTTCTACAGTCCCAGGTGACCTCAGTGGCTAGGGGTGCCTAGCTGGTAAGACAGCTGCAGCCGTTTCTGGACCAGCCTGACCACTGTTGTGCATGCACTGGTAAGCTCTAGGCTCGATTACTGTAATGTGCTCTATGTTGGGCTGCCCTTGAGGTTGGTCTGGAAGCTGCAGCTGGTGCAGGATATTGCCAACATGTCACCCTGTTGCTGAAAGCATTGCACTAGCTGCCCACTAACTTGCTACCGGGCCAAGTTCAAGGTTCTAGTCTTGGTGTACAAAGCCCTTTACAGCTTGGGACCAGGATACCTGAAAGACTGTCCTATTCCTTATATACCCAGTTGATGACTGCACTCTGCAGTTGAGGGCCTCCTGCAGATACCATCTTATCAAGAGGTCCGTTCCACACAACATAGAAATTGACATTTAGTGTGGTGGCACCTACCTTGTGGAATTCTCTCCCCTTAAATATTAGGCAGGAGCCATCTCTGTTATCTTTTTGGTGCCTATTGAAGACCTTCCTCTTTCAACAAGCCTTTTAAGTTGAAACCTTATCCCAATCTGCCTCTGTGCTGGAATTGCTTTTTAATATGTTTTTAACCTTTTTTTAAAAAAGATGTCTTGAAAGCTTTAAAAATTTTTTTTAAAGATGTTTTGTTTTAATGTATTTTAAAGTCTGTTTTTATGATGTTTTAAAATGTTTTTAGTGCTTTGTTTGCCGCCCTGGGCTCCTGCTGGAAGGATGGGCAGGATTTAAATCAAATAATAAATAAGTCTCACCATTATGCAGTTTCTTGTAAAGTTTAACCAAAATCCCATTTCCTGTAATTTCCATCCACTGGTTCTAATCCTGCCCTCTGGAGCAACAGAGAACAAGTCTGCCTCATCTTCTGCATGATACCACTTCAGATATTTGGAGACTGTTAACATGTCTCCTCTAAATGTACTCTTCTCCAGCCTGAACGTTGCTGGCAGTAAAGCACCAACTCATGTTACAAATGACCTGAACCAGTGGGGGGCAATAGACAGAAAGGCAGTGGAGGGGAGGGGCAGCAAAGCCTGCAAGTGGTTGAAATAGGATGGCGGGGGCAATAGGGGGAGCAGCAGCCTGGGCAGGTGGGAGTCTAGTAAGCTGCCTAAATGGGGCAACAGTGAGTGCCTGGGGGCCATTTTGGGAGTTGAAAGAGGATGGGGGTGGCCCTTTGGGGAGTTGTGTGTATGCATGTGTGTGTTTGGGAATCCCTGGCTGGCAAGTGAAGCGCACAGGAGGGTAGAGTCCTGTGTGTGTGTGCATGCATGCATGTGTGTGTGTGTGTGTGTGTGTGAATTTGTATGAAAACTCACCCTACTGTTTCAACAGTTCCTCACAGGGCTTGATTCACGGACCCACCACAGTCTTGGTCACCCTCCTGTAGACTAGGGATGGGGAGAAATTTGTTTCAGTTTCATGTTTAAAGGCGAATCTATCAAATTCACAATTTCCTAAAGATATGAGAAGCAAAACATAGTCATGCATTGAAATTCACGCTTTTCTGAATTTTGTGATCATATTCTTTAACCACATAATGTTTACAAAAATATTTTTAAGGGAAAAGCAATATACAAAAATGTATTATGTTAGGGGAAATTGTTTGCAAAACTGTCTACATCAGTCAAAACTGCAAAAAAAAATGTGTTCACTAGAAGAAATTTGCATTGAAATGCTGATAAATTTTCATAATGATTTTTTTTAATGCAAATTGTTACAGAAATGTGGAGAATTGCATTTAAGATTGGAAAAATGAGAAACAGGGAGAAATGAAATTTACAGATTATTCCATCCCTACTCTGGACACATTCCAGTTTGTCAGTGTTCTCTGTAAAGCAGGATCAGATTGTTTCCCCAAAGGCAAACAACACGTTTGGGGCTTCACATTTCACTTCCAAAATTCTCTCTTGCTGCCCCTCCACCTCAGGCTCCTTTGCTTGCCACATTCCAGTTGCCAAGCCATTTCACTCCAGCCCTTCACCGAGTGGCAGAGTGTGTGCAATAGCTAGTAACCACCAGCTGCTGAAGGCTGAAGCATGTTCAGCTTGCAAGCTATCTGAAAGGTCATTTTGCATCGCTCAAAGAGGAGAAGGTGCTTATCAAGAGTTTCCTGATTCTTGGGCTAAGCAAGTTGATTTTCTGTTGGAGCCAAACTAGCTGAGAATTAACGCTTGCTGACAGGCTTGGCTAACACTGTCAATTTGTTTTGTTCAATGATGCATTTTATGTTTTCATCTGGATAAAAACATTGCATAAAAAACCTCCCCTCATCCAAGAAATATTCTTCCTTTTATATTATAGTAAATGAGAACTACACCCTCCCCTGCCTCTTTTTCTCTTTTCCCTCATCCCCATCTCCTAATTATATAGAACCATTTAGGTAGAAATGTCTAATGTATTCCTGAAATAGAGGAGAATCAATGCCACAACACTATCTGAAATAGTCCATTGATATGGGCATAATTAGATTTTTATCTGTTTCAGCTGGTGTAACTGTTTCATTACCATTGACCTGGATTACTTGCCGGCATGTCTCTCTCATTAAAATCCACAGTACCTAATAGGTTTTGTTTCCATCAAGAAATAATGAGGACTGACAGGTCTGCATATTCTCCAAGTGAACCAAGAACAGAGACATACTCCATTTTATTACCATCTGACAGAGACATAATGATTTCTGAGAATCTCATTACCATCATATTATGCAATGATTTAACTTAAAAAAAACCTCCACCTTGCTGCAGCCTAGCAGCAGTAAGCTCTTTTTGGAATACATTGGAGGTTATATGAACAAAAAGAGAGATGATCTGTGCACCTCACACACATCCTTCCATGGCAGATTCATTCCTTCTATCTAAATTACATTTGTGTTTGTCCTTACATTTGCAGGCAGCTCTCTGGGCTGGATCAAGTAGCACAGTAGCATGATTTAAGGAACTGCCTTCCCTTTGGCATGATTTAATCTGTGCACACCTTGTCAAATGCATGGGAAATGGGGACCACTCAGGGGCAAATTATGAGCCTACTCCCAGGGACCCCAGTGATGGAGCTGACAGTCCCAGGGTTAGATAAAAGACTTGTTTTAGCTATCACTGACCGCCTCTGCTGCTGTTGTTTTCTGGTACAGAAGCAGTGTCACAGTTAGATCAGTTTAGGTTTTGGGCCAGTGGAAGCTGGTCTATCAGAGCAAATGGGGCACTGTCCCACCAACCTCAGTCTGCCCTCACCTGCCTGCCTTCTTACCTACAACCATTCCAAGGGGTGGCACTGCCTGTCAGCTACCTCCTTTTTAATCTTTCCGTTGCCCTTGTTGAACTCAGCAGCGATGAGGAGGATGGGGACAGACTAGAATGGGTTGGCTCTGGCTCCATTTCCTGTTGGGCTCCCTGCTTTCTGCCCTGCCAATCAGGGAGGTTGGATGAGTCAGAGGCTCTGCACTTGCAGAAGAGCTCCACCTGCTTCAATTGTCTATCCAAACCATAACAGAAGCTACTGCTGGTGTCATCCTCACTGGCAGGAGCTAGCATAAAAACACAAAATGGGGCATTTCAGAGGTTGGGAGAGGATGGAGCTGGGCTGGCGAAGTTTCCTCTGACAGTATTCCAAACAAGATAGAGAGCTACTTAAAAACAACAACTAATCCTCAACCAACCAAAGTCACATGTAAAACACAGTTACAATTAAAAGAACAGGGCACTTCTGAGCATGTTCTGAGACTTTGAATATATTTTTCAGAACCAGAATTGAACTGAGCTTGCAGTCCTTTTACACAAACATCCAGTCCTGGTTAGCTTCCTTTATTTCCACAGTCTAAATGAGGTAGGGAAAATGTGTTTTTTTGATGCCTTTTTAAATAATTGGCCAGTGGTGGCTGTTGCCCATTGGGACTAGTAGGGTGGAAGGCAGGAAGACCAACAGTAGGTGGAGCCAGAGCCAATGACAGGCAAAGCCAACTAATTCTAGTTTTGCCCCCGTCCTGTTCCCTGTGGAGTTCTGCAACAATGAAACTAAGGAGGAGGAAGCTGACAAGAAGTGCCACCCCCTGGATTATTTGTAAGGAAGAAGACAGGCAAGTGAGGGATGGCTGGGGCAGACTGGGGTTGGTGGAGGAGCAAACCAGTCGCCCTAATAGAATTGCACTGTAGTTTGCTTTCTGAATGGCTGATCTACAGCAAATCACAGGGATTTACTAGTATATCCTTCTGTCTACCCCTGAAGCAGAAGACTGTGCTTTGCAAAGTAGGGAACATGGCCATCCTACTTTAATACCTACTGTATATTCCGGCGTATAAGATGACTTTTTAACCCTGGAAAATCTTCTCCAAAGTCGGGGGTCGTCTTATACGCCGGGTGTTGTCTTATTAGGGTTGCCATATTGCCTGGATAGCCAGGTTTTACCCAGATTCTAAGCATGCCATCCGGCGCCCGGCTAGCCCCTTAGGTGGCCCGGATTCTCAGCTTTCATTTAAAAAAAATATTAAGTTTCTAGGTGGTGCGGTTCTCGAGATATATATAAAAACGTCAGGCACCCCCCCCGGTTAAATCTTTTTTTAAACTACTGTATAGCACTTCGTAGCTTTAACCCCGCCCATTCAGGATTTCAGCCAATCAGTGAAGTGTTTGTTTGGTGGCAGTGTCTGCAAAACCTCATTGCGAGGCCAGAAAATGGTGGTTTCCCCTCCTGTTTATCTGAAAATCTCATAAATTGGGTAGGTATATACATTTCAGTTTTTCCCCCTGTTGTGTGTAGGAGTCAGATCCTGGGCAGTGTTTTGAAAACCTTCCCAATAGTTGCTTTTGGGGGTAAAAACAGTGCTAATCCCATATGTCCAGAGTAAATCCTATTGAATTCAGTAGGAATTACTTTTGAGTAGACATGATTATGAATGTGCTGAAAATCAATGGGACTTTGGAGTGAATGTAAAAAAGAATTGTGTTTGTGTTCTCTTTCTGCCCCCCCCCAGTCCTATTTCAAAGCAAGTAGGCAGGGCTTACTTAGGTATTGCAGTTTTTATTCTGTAGGAAACTAATACTGATTTTTAAAAAACTAATACTGATTTTTCTGCAATGACCAATTGGTTTGACAATAAACTATTATATGGACTGTATGTATTTATACATCTGCAGTGTGTGTGTGTGTGTATGGAGTCTTTCCAACACCCCTGTGAGGTAGGGTTGGAAACCAAGGCAGCTCACAACAAGAAATAAAGCCATTTAAAATCCAATAACCATAAAAACAAGTATAAACAGTTGCAAAACAGTGTAAAGTGGCATGATTCGGAATTTTGGGTTGTGTGAATGAAGTTGCTTATCACTTGAGGTTGCATTTCTGTCCCTGTTTGAGTAAGCCCCATTGAATACGCTGGGACTTGCTTCTGAATAAATAAATTTAGGATTGCACTATAAATATCTTTACAGTTTGTGTAAATAATAAATATATTTGATAGTTATGCTTATATAAATATTTCTTCATTTATCATATTTTTGGTTTTTGGTTAGGAATCCTGACTGGTTGTGAGATGCTTAGTTTTCTGCCTTATAGGAATCTTGTTGTGGTTGGTATGGTATTACATTTAGGAAAGTGTTACTGCCTTCTGTATTTTTTTTTCCTATTTGCATTTCACTTATCTTTAACCTCACTCCGTTACAGCCATAGAAGCAACAGCAGCATATGCAAGATAATTAACTCCCATTAGTGATAAGAACAAGAATTTATAATTATTATTTCAATTAAAACAAGAGGCTTATCAATACTTTGAAGAGGACCAGATATTTATTTTCTTTCTGAGCCCAGGACTGGGTCTTTCATGATGCCCGGTGTGTGTGTGTGAGTGTGGGGGGGGAGCAGGAGAGTAGTCGATAAGACAGACATCCTGGCATTGATAATCGAATTAGCAAGGTATGTGTGGGGTTGTTGTACACTTCCAGGCTCAGTTTCATTTTGAGTATGGAGGTGGAACCTGTGTAGATGTGGTTATCAAAGGGAGGAGAAATTTTGAGTTAAGCAAAGCTATGCTTTTATAAAACCTAAGAAACATACAGTACTTTGAATGTCTGAGTGCCTGCACCAGTAGAATACTGGAGGAACTTGTAAAACTTGCTGCAACAGTATTTAGAACTGAGCATGTGGTGTGAAAGACTCCTTTTCCTAACATTTTGGCTTGTTTTTCTCTGATTGTGTATTTTTATTGTTTTTACTATATTTGTAAGCTGTGCTGAGCTCTGTTTTTAACAGCAAAAGGGCAGGATATAAATTCTCTTAATCAATCAATAAATACTCCATAGTGTTGGAAACTAGAGTCTAGGCATTTAATGTTGCTTTTAAAAAAAAGATTTCTCATATCTTTCCCCAGTTTTTGGTGGTAATTCCTAGGCACAAAAACAAAACAACTGGACAATCCAAATATTAATATTTATAAGTTTATAAGTGACAGTTTTCCTGCTAAGTACTTGCATGTCATAAGCAGGGGTAGTCTTATACGGCGAGTATATCCCAAACTCTATATTTTAACTGGAAAAGTTGGGGGTCGTCTTATACGCCCAGTCATCTTATACGCCGGAATATAAGGTATGTCAAATGAATGTTTAATGTACAGTTAAGAGATGGAGGTAGATACATGCAGCTAAATTATTGCTAGCATTTGGTGGGGGACAACTCACAACTGATGTTATTGAGCAAAGGAGCAAAATACAGTATACTTATAAGTAAACATCCACCTCCTCCACTCCCAGCATTCTAAACCATTCACTATTTGTTTACATGTAATTTGCTCTTGTTATGTCACCACATTGTAAACACTGTATTTCACCTGGGAGTGCTATTGCTGGTTTTATGGAGCAGACTTCCCTGTTGGAAAATGAACCATATGGTGTGTACATCAAATATAAGGGAAGGGGAGCGAACCTCTCAACATGGAGAGTTAACAGATTAGCTCCTAATTAAGATCAGATGGCCCTATGATGAATCAGGCACTCTGTAAACCCATTTTGCTTACCTTTATCTCAGATATCTCAGATATCTTTGGAGACCATGTGTGGGCAACTGTGGCATTGGGAGTAGGGATGGGCAAATTGGACAATTTTGGTTTCTCTCATTTTTCCATTCATAAGTTCAGTTCTTCACATTTCCACATAGTCATCATGAAATTCATCAGCAATCTAGTGAATATTTATCCTAATATACATGTCTTTGTATGCAATTTTGCCCAATATACATGTTTTTGCAAAGCAGTTTCTCCTAATGTAGTGCATTTTTGTATGCTGTTTTCATCAATATATGCATTGTTATGCACAATTTGCCCCAATATATGTGTTTTTGTACTAGTAGCTGTCAGTGGCTACTAGTCATGAAGGCTCTGATTAACAGTTATTGGAAATCAGGAGCAGGAGAGGGCTATTGCATATGTCCTACTCATGAGTTCCTCCTAGGCACAGGTTAGCACATGACTTGAACTGCTTACAGGATACAGCTTACAAAATCTAACATCACTACAAGGCATGAATTGGCATGGCTACTCAAGTGAAGATATTGTCTCAACACTTGACATATCCCCTGAATCCCCTTAATAAAAGACGGCACAGGCAGGGCTTTTCTCACAGCTTGGGACTGGGCAAACAAGCAGGCATGTCTACAGGTGGGCTGGCTAATGGGTTTAGTTTGTGCCTGTGCCACTGATGGCATGTATGTGGTGATGGGGTTGGGGATAACTCTGCCTCCAACTCTGCTTCTGGCACCCACTTCTGAGCTATGGGTGGTCCTGCTGTTGCCAGCATCAACCTCAGGGGTGGGGCTGTCCATGGGCAGACTATGGGGCATCTTTCCAACTTCCTTGTCCACAGTGCCCAGACTACTGGGCCCCTCCCCTGGATCCCAAGCTGCCTCCTCCTCAGCCCAGTCGTGCCAAGAATTCTCCACGGGGCTCATGACAATTGTGGAGATGGTGTGCACACCCACCCATGCACATAATGTAGTGAGCAGTGAAGATACTCTGCACAGAGACAATTGGAAACAGCAAAGGAAGGAAGAGAAATAGCTCATTAGGGAAGGGGGAGAAATTTGATTTGGTTTGCATTTAAAGCCAAATCTATCAAATTGGCACTTTCGAAAACAATATGTAGAACCGAAACACAGACTTCCTTCAAAATACACACTTATCCAAATTTTGTGATGCAGTTCTCCAACCAATGTTTATAAAAATAGGGGAAAGTGTGCATAAAAAGAATATATGAGTGAAAACAACATACAGAAATGCATTATATTATGAAAAATGGCTTGCAAAAATGTGTGTTATTCAAACCTGTGTACAAAAAGTGTTTATTAAGAGAAATGTGCACTTAAATGCTGATGAATTTTCATGATTTTAAAAGAAAGATTAACAAATTGCTGCAGAAATGTGAAGAACTGAATTTAAGATTGGAAAAATGAGAAACTGAGCGAACTGAAATGGACAGATCCTTCCATCCCTTTCAACTCATGCTAAAAGACTCTGTATATTTTGACAGATTTTCACTCAGGTCTGGGAAACCTCAGGTCTGGGGGCCAAATGTGGCCCTCCATACTTCTCTTTCAGTCCCTCAGGACTTTCCCCAGGCAATTCCCCTACTCCAGGCCGCACATCCCCCTTCCACCTTCATCAGGGGCTTTTCCCTAGTAGAAATGTGTCCTTGAACTTTGATAATGCCTCCTGTTTGCCTGGATGGAGAATGGAGAGTTGTGGTGTATGTAAGAGCAGAAACCTCCAATGTTTGTGTGGCTGGAATGTAACCTACTGAACAAAGGCTAAGAGTCAAATCGGCTGCTCCACCCACTTGTTGCTTCTGGCCCCGCCCCACTAGCATGTGGCCCCCAAAAGGCCTGAAAAAGTTCCCTGTGCCCATTTCAGCTCATAATAGTAAAACAACCCCCCTTTCTTCCTTTCTGCATATATTTAAGATAATGGCATATAGGAGAGATGGGAGGAAGATGGAAGGGTGGGAGCATGTGGAGGAAGGGGGAAGTTTATGCACTAATAGTTTATCTGAGTAATGAGGCAGTAAATGCTATAGAACTCAAATGCCAAGCCGTAAACGATGAGATTACTATTGCAATACATCTCTGGGATGCTAATATCATCTGGATTTCTTCCTTGTGGTTTTTTTTCCTCCCCTCCCTCCTTCTCCTCCATTATTCTTGCATATAAATGGAACATTGTGTTGATTGTATTGACTAGGAAGAAATAAGGTCACAGCACAAAGATGCTTTGAAGTGGAACCCAATTACAGGTGCTGCAGAGGACTGTGTTTTAAATAAACTCAGGAAACCTTACGGTGAGAAATATTTATTCCCAAGCAAACTGTTGGTTGCATAACGTAGTTAACAACACAAATAATCTCTCTCTCTCTCTCTCTCTCTCTCTGTGTGTGTGTGTGTGTTGGCTTCAACAATGGTCAGGTTCTAAGCCAAGAGTGGGGAACTTGTGCACCTCCATATGTCATTAGATGCCAACTCCCATCAGCCCCAACCAGCATGGCCAATAGTCAGCAACTATGGGAGTTGCAGTCCAGCAATGTCTGGACGTCCCCCATCCTTGCTGCAGACACTCAGTAGGGATGGGGGAGAAATTCAATGGAACTTCCATTTAAATTAAATTCACACTGTCCGAAACAGTATGAGAACTAAAACACAGCCATCCTTTAACATTTATACTTGTCTGAATTTTGTGAGATTGTTCTCCCATCAAAGAATGTTGACAAAAATAGATTGGAGGAAAGTGTGCATAAAAATTGAAAATAACACACAAACATTAGAAATTGCTTGCAAAAATGTGTACATTAGTCAAAACTGCACAGAAAAGTTTGTTTATTAGGACAAATTTGCATTAAAATGCTAAAGAATTTCCATGAGGCTTTTTTTTAAAAAAAAGAAAGAAGTCAAATTGCTGCAGAAATGTGGAGAACTGAATTTAAGATTGGAAAAATGAGAAGTTGAAAGAACTGAAATGGATAGATCTTTCCAACCCTAGCACCAGCGTAATTAATGGATGCTCCTTGCTCTGACAAGTGAATGAAGATTTCATTGTATGCTAGTGTCAACTTAAAATAGGCAGTACTGGCCCCTTGATCTGTGAGAAATGAAGAACCACAATATTAGAGACAAGTATTGTCTCATATTTCACCAGCGGTTCTGAGGTTATGTAAGGGGAGGAAATGCCCCATGAGATAGTGAACAACTTAGAGTGGCTGCCTAGAAGGTGGGATCGAATGAGGAGACACGAATGGGGAAAGTGATGACAAAGCAATTCCTACAAGTGATGCCACCAGAATGTAAAGCATGGGTGATCTAGTATCAACCTTCTAAGCTGGCATTAATATGAGATTAATGGATCATTTCCTGGTGTCAGAATGGCCCTTTCAGGATATATCAGAAGGGTATCAAGGGCCAGAACGGGAAAAGAAAATCCAAGAAGGCTGGCAGGGCCTTCTATTCCAGTGGCTCTTCTCCCCCAGGAGAGTGGTCAGAATCCTTAAAGGGTCTGTAGTCTATTTGGCAAATATATGATCCTGCATGGCTATGCAGGAGGAGAAACTACTGTTCTGGCCACCCATGTCAGAATCAGAGTCGGAATAACTGAAGTGCTTTTCTCCATTATTTTTAATGCAAAATTTAATTCTAGAGCAGTACATAGCTCAGACTACAGATTAAACAGGTATCTGAGACTTGACAAGGTTTGTACTGTATTTATTAATAATCTGTATATAGCCATTGGCTGTTACAAAAGCACTACAAACATATATACATAAAAGACACAGAAAACTAGGAACTCAAGATTAAAATGAACATGATTTAAACATTATTTACATCAGCAATTTTTGGCATAACTAGCTCTAAGCTTCCTTGCTGCTAGAGCAAATTTAGCAGTGGAAATTACTATATGGGGGTGAACAGAAGATAATAAAAAAACCACTTTCTGTGTCCCACTAAGATCATTATTCATATGGAGCAATGGAAATAGAAATTTCGCTCTTGGGAGGAGAAACAATGGACATTCTAGCATATAGTGTAACAAATCTTCAGGCACTTTACAACCTGCTATGCAAAAACGTTCGGCAGTAGGAATACCCAAATATCTGCCTTGTAAATACGCTGAGGGCATCACCTGAAATCTCAATTCAGTATAGGCTCTGCGAAGGGGAGCCCTCGTCAGTATGTCCAGATAGGAAGGCCATGCGTGATTGGGTTTAATAAGGGGGAACCATCTGGAAAAAGGGGATGTAGCAATCACTGCTCTGTCTTGTTGTGCATCATAATCATAAATCCGATTTCGCAGAGCCTTTGGATTGAGGTTTCTGAGTAGATTAGGTGTTAGATGGTACAATTCACCTAGAACTGTGAAATTCATCGCCCAACCCCCATTTTCCATCTGGTCCTCCCAACATAATTTAACCAACGAGCGTGAATCAGCTACAGAAAGTTTCTTCCAATAACGTAAAAACGCTAAATCAATCCTGGCCATTAAAGAGGGGGAGTTGAGTTCAGCTCTCAAATGGGCCTCAGGGGTGCCCTTAGGCAGGCCCAGGATTTGCTTATAAAAAGTATTTTGAATTGGCTCTAGAACTAAACGTAAAGAAGGGCCCCAAATCTCGTAACCA
The DNA here is from genome assembly GCF_030035675.1 of Rhineura floridana. NCBI lineage: Eukaryota > Metazoa > Chordata > Lepidosauria > Squamata > Rhineuridae > Rhineura > Rhineura floridana. The sequence goes on from NC_084496.1 coordinate 17,211,799, forward strand.
TACATAATTGTAGGGAGAATTTTTGCTATAAACAGTTTGGACATGGGTCTCACCAATTGACCTCCCTTAGAATAGAAAACTTTTTTCAGAAGGCCGAGGGCCCTGAGCGCTTGTAATTTAATATGAGCTAAATGATGAGACCAAGTCAGGTTATTATTAATGTGTATTCCCAAGTATTTAAAAGTACATACCTGTTCTATATTATGGCCATTTAAATGCCAGGTAGTTTTAGATTTACTGTATTTCCCACATACCATTATTTTAGATTTTGTATAGTTGATTTGCAGGAATTGGGAATCACTATATTCTTGAAGGCATAAGAGCATATGTTTAAGGCCAATCTTATTCTGTGAGAGCAGGACTAAGTCGTCTGCATAGAGTAGAACCGGGATCTTCCTATCTTTAATTGACGGTGGAAAAAACGCGGGGGAGGCCATTGTTGAGACAATATCATTAATAAAGAAGTTGAACAAAAATGGGGCCAAATTCATCCCTGTTTAACTCCTTTTCTCATTGGGATCTTTTGCGATAATACACCATTAAAACCAAGACGTATTCTTATAAATGTTTCATGGTGTAATATTTGAAGAAGCCATAGAAGTCTTTTATCAATACCAGCATTTCCTAATTTCTTCCAGAGTTGGGAGCGATCTATCGTGTCGAATGCAGCCGCAAAGTCGATGAATGCTAAGTAGAGTGATTGAAGCGGTCCTTTTTTTACTTTCCTAATAAAATGGTGTAGAATAAGCAAATGATCGATCGTACTGGACCCTTCCCTAAAACCTGCCTGGACATCGGTAATGATGGATTGTTCCCTATCCCAATCAAGAAGTTTATTTAGAAGGTACCGCCCATATAGCTTTGCAGCTACATCCAGAAGACTAATAGGTCTATAGTTGGACGGTATAGCAGGGTCGCCTTTTTTAAATATAGGAATCACTATACTTGTTCTCCAACCTTGGGGAATACATCCTGCTTCATTTATTTTTGTGAATAGAGCTGCCAAGATAGGACGCCACCATGCAGAGTATGCTTGATATAGCTCAGGTGGAATCATGTCTTGGCCAGGAGCTTTCCCCGAACGTAATGATGAGATTATGTTGTTAATTTCCACGCCCGAAACCGGGGGCCATAAAGGACAATCTAAGGGGAGGGTAGGCGAACACTGCCGCAGTGGGGATGAATCCCCAAATCAGGTTTGAAAATGAGTGGACCATGTTTCTGGAAGAATCGGGGGAATTGAAATAAATGGTCTATCAGTTAAATTACCTTGGAGCAAACTCCAGAACTCCCCCTGCTTCCCTTGAAGCGCTGCCAGACCTAGGCGTTGCCAAAATGAAGTAATATATAGTGACCTTTTATGTTTCAGGAGATTATTATATTCCTTTTTAACTTGACAAGGTGTTTCTAGACATGGCTGCTCAAGCAAAGACATCGCTGCAAACAATTCGACCTACCCCCTGACACCTCTTAAGTAGACTTGGGGGTGGGCTCACTACTTGTACAGGAACTGTCTCCTGAATTGGGACTGGGCCAGCAAACAGGTGCTCTTACAGATAGCCTGGTGAGCGGGCTCTGTCTGTTCGTGCCTGCACAGCTGGTGGCACATCATTGGTGAAGGGGAATGAGACATCTCAACCAATTCTCCACTCTCTTCCTCCAAGCGTGCCTCTGACTCTGCCTGCCCTGGGGGTGGAGCAGGAGGTGACTCTGGAGGCAAGGCAGAGTCTGAAGGTGTGGAGATGGGCAGTTCACTGTCAGGCACCGACTCATCTACCACAGCGGATGCCTCCAGGCCAGAAAACTTCAGTAGTCTCCAATATCAACCCTCTTCCTTTGCAAACCCCTCTTCCTCCTCCTGCTCACTTTGCCAGGGGCTCTCTACAGGGTTCATGACAGCTACAGGGGAGACATCCCCAGAGTCTAAGGTGGAGGGGATAACCAGGTCCCCATGCTGGAGCAATGTTAAAGAGGGATGCTGAGGGCTCACCTCAGGTTGATACTGTGACCCTAAGGCAGGTGACATGACATCCTGAGCTGTTTGAATAAAGAACACAATACAAATCAACATTTGGGGAAGGGCCATAGTTCACTGGCAGAGCAGCTGCTTTGCATGTAGAAGATGCCCAGGTTCAATTCCCAGCATCTCCAGATGGGGCAAGGAGAGACCACTTGTCTGAAATAATAAAGAGTTGCTGTCAGTCAGGGTAGACTGCGGTAGCCAATGTGGACTCCATCTCTCATCAGCCCCAACCAGAAGGGTCAGTGGTCAGAGATGATGGCACTTGTAGTCCACAACATCTGGAAGGCAGCATGTTGGATGTCCCTGGTGGAGATGACATTGAGCTAGATGAATATCAGTTGCTGGAAACCGCAGCACTTGCACTAAGGTCCTGCTTTGGGGGTTCCTATAGTATTCTGGATGACCACTGTGAAAACAGGATGCTGGACTAGATGGGCCACCAGCCTGCCCCAACAGAGCTCTTCTTATATTCTTATAACCAGTGGCTTAGCTCAGTGTAGGGCAGTTCCCTATGCTCCTATGATAAAAAAACAGCAAATTGTTTACTTTGCCCCCTTTTCTTTGAGCCATATCTTCAGCTATTACACTGAAAACTACAATCTGTCTTTATCCGACTCTTTACAGTCACTCTTAAGAAACAGGAGACAAATAGGCTTGAAAAATGGCTCTTGAAAAAACCCCAACAGGCTGCAAAATTGCTTTGTTTTTTAAAAGCCCATGTTTGTGAAGAGTGGCATTTCCCCTCTAAAGAAAACACAGCTTGTTCTTGAATTGCTTCCTAATGGCTTGGTGGCAGAAATTAACAATCAAATGGCCATTTTCAAAGCTCTCCCATCATCTCTAATAATGGTGTGCAAATAAGGCAGAGCCTACACAAGCCCAAGTTCATTTCCAGCTCCGTGAGGAGAAGGAAGGAAAATGCTTGTCAACTGGGCCAAAACCAGATGAGGAAAAACATTTCTCTCTCTTTTTTAAAGGCTCTTCAAAAAACCAAACCAAAACAGAAATTATAATAAACTAAGGACTCAGTTTCCCCCTTTAGGACGCACACCTTCATTGGCTTCACAGAATTCAATAAGTCTTTCTCCTGCTTCATTTGTCACCTAAGCCCCATTTCCCCACAATTCTTAGTTCTTCTCTGTTCCCTACTTTTGCATTCCAGTCCCCCATGATTATAATCATATCTTGTTTTGGTGTGTGATCAATTTCCTCCTGTACTTTTGCGTAAAATCTCTCCAATTCTTCTTCTTCTGTGTTTGCCATTGGAGCGTAGACTTGGATGATGGTTATGATGGCTCCAAAGTCAGGATCATTCAGACCATGGTATTCCCTATCTCTATGTATGGTTGTGAAAGTTGGACAGTGAAAAAGGCGGATAAGAGAAAAATCAACTCATTTGAAATGTGATGCTGGAGGAGAGCTTTGCTCATACCATAGACTGCGAAAAAGACAAATAATTGGGTGTTAGAAATAGAACTGTCACTAGAAGCTAAAATGATGAAACTGAAGTTATCATACTTGGGACACATCATGTGAAGACATAATTCACTAGAAAAGACAATAATGCTGGGAAAAACAGAAGGGAGTAGAAAAAGAAGAAGGCCAAACAAGAGATGGATTGATTCCATAAAGGAAGCCACAGACCTGAACTTACAAGATCTGAACAGGGTGGTTCATGACAGATGCTCTTGGAGGTCACTGATTAATAGGGTCGCCATAAGTCATAATCGACTTGAAGGCACTTAACAACAACAACAAAGGACTCAGTTTGCATTTAAAGGCAAACTTCCCCATTTGTACTCTCTGAAACAAGAGCTGAACTAAAATGCAGCCATTCTACAAAATTCACACTTTTCTCCAGCTAAGTGATACATACAAAAATGCATATATTAGGGTCATTAGTTAGTGCATATGTAATGCATATATTAGTGTGTATAAAAATATATTTGTTGGTGAAAATAACATGCAAAAATGTGTAATGTTAGGGGACATTGGTGTGCAGAAATGTGTATATAAATTCATAGACTACACACAAATATCTTAGGAGAAATTTGCACTAAAATGTAGATGAATTTTCATGGAACCTTTTTTTAAAAAAATTGCAAACTAATATGGACAATTGAATGGAAAACTGGAAGACTGGAAAAACAAGAAACAGAGAAACTGAAATGGGCAAATTTGCCCATTCCTACTTGCCATTGAACTGTGCAGAACTAGTTGTATTACAGCAGGAGTGGGGAAGCTATGGCCCTCCCAGATGTTACTGGTCTACAACTCCCATCATCCTGACCATTGGTTGTACTGCCTGGGGCTGATGGGAGCCAGAGTCTAACAACATCTGGAAGTCCACAGGTTCCCCAGTTCTTTGTTAGAGGTAAAGGTGTGCATTTGAGGACCAATCCAAAGTCATTGTTTCAATGTTTAAAGCTGTAAATGGTTTGGGATTAAGTTATTTGAAGCAGGGGTGGGAAACCTCCAGTCTGTGGGGCTACTTAGGCCTCCTCATTTGGCCTGTGAGGCTCTTATGGCTAAGCAACAGACTTCTGCCGTACTCCTGATGGTATATATCAGCTGATTTGTGGTGCCTGCACTGCCCTAAGCCAGGGGTGGGAAACTTTTGGCCTTCCAGATGTTACTGAACTACAGCTTCCATCACCCTTCTGAGTTGGTTTCCTTTTGGTAGTTTTACCACCCTCAGATGTTTGTGGAGATGTCCTGGGAACCCCTAAGTTGTGGAACTCCATCCCCACAGAGGTGCATCCGGTATCTTCAGTGAACAGCTTTCATCATATGCCAAAAACACACCTCTTCATCCTGGCTTATTGTTGTGACTTGCCCTTGGACCTATTGGTAACCTGGGCTCCTGTATTCAGCAGGGGGTTGGACTCAATGGCTTTATAGGGCCCCTTCCAACTCCACTATTCCTTGATCATCATCATCCTGGCTGCCCTGGGCTCCTACTGGGAGTAAGGGCAAGATATAAATCAAATAATAAATAAATAAAATTGGCCATGCTTGCTGGGGCTGATAGGAATTATAATTCAGAAACATCTGGAGGGCCTGTTTCCCTAGTTCTAAGCAAAGCACTGGGAAAGTTAGCATTTTGAAGGGGCTTCTGAAAACTGTCAGCTGGTTGTTGAATCTTATTTATTTCTTACATTTATACCCTGCCTTTATTTCATCATAGAACCCACGGTGCCATACAAGTGATTCCCAGGCACTGACCCAGACCCAGATATGCTTAGTTTCAGCAATGAGTGGCCTCATGTGCCTTCAGACCGTAGCCTGGGAATCTTCAGAACCACCTTTCAAAGCACAAAATAGCACTTTGAAAGGGGCTACTGAAGACTCCTGAAGGCAAACAAGGTCAACCTTGTCATGAAAACCTGCATTCAAGATGTTTGTGTAGCAAGGAATTGTGGGACCTCCACAGGTTAACATTTGGTTTTTGCAATGAGGCTATGAGTGGCAGTTGTCTGCCCAGCTTCAGGGAGGATGTGTAATCAGAGGCCCAACCCAACACCTTCTTATCAGCAGAGGCCTGGCTCCAACAAGATCTAAAGTCTGGGAAGCTTTAGGGAAGATGTGTAATCAGAGGCCTGACTTAACACCTTCTTGTCAGCAGAGGACTGGCTCCATGCAAGATGTGACATCTGGTAGGCTTCAAGGAGGATGTGTGATTTGGCCCCAGATTGGTTAATTGTCTCTGGCCTGTGGCTGGGGGATTTTGCCATCAGTATGGGCAGAAAACTCTAATTTTTGTTCCTCTTCTGAGTCCCATCATGCGTACTTGATGTTGCCCAGTGAGATTCCATTTTTGCCATCTACTATCCTGACTGTCATCTCTCTGAGGAGGGGTGGCTATGCAATTGGAAGCCTTTATGTAAGTACTACACTAGACTAGTTAGTCTTTGTTGTTTTCTTCATTGTGATTGAGCTCTCTCTGTTTTACCTGGCCCCTCTTGGGTGTGGATATTAAGAAACCATTTTGCTACTGTAACTGTGCACCTCTTTTATCCTTTAATAAATTTACTTCTATTTACCAGTGTGTGTTCATTGCAGGAGAGGGTTGGTTCTAACCCAGTATCTTGACCATTGACCACATCTACCATGTAATTTGGGGATGCTTTGGCTAGGGCCCCAGAGCAAGGAGTGTCTGCTGCCTCTTGCCTCTGGGGATCTCAGGCAAAGTTTACTGGGCTCTGAGCTTCTCCTTGGCTCAGGGTGATTAACAGATATGGGGTAGTGGCAGCTATCTACCCTGCAGGGCTGTTGTGAGCATGCACAGCCTCAGCAGAGAAGGATATGTTGCCAGGATCAATTGCCCTGGGTAGGGAATTGGCTCATGGGACTTTGAAGGGTGCCCAGAGGGATTGCCCCCCCTTCATCACAAACCTGACAACTTGGCCCAAGGCAAGGGGTGGAAAGAAAACAATTTGAGCAGCTGGCCAGATCCATTTCTCTACCACTGATCTGAAGGACCATTTGAATCCATGTGAATGTTCCCAGGCACTGAGAGGTAACAAATGAAAACACTTTGAATTGGTGTTCAAGCAACAACCTTTACCTCTAACACCAGGACAGGGAAACTGTGATGGACTCCAGTTCCTGTTAGACCCCGCCAGGACAGAAAATGGTTGGCTGGCATGACAGATGGGGCCTTTTTTGTGGTGAGCCCTCCAACTGTAGAACTCCCTCCCCTCAAAGGTAGGCGTAGCCTCTACCCACCTTTTCCAAACTTTGTTTAAAATACTCAAAAAAATCTATAGTGTTATTGATTTTTATTTAATTGCATTTATATCCCTTCTTTCCTCCAAGAAGCTGAAGGTGGCATATTTGTTTCTCCCCCTCTTCATTTGATCCTCACAACAGTCATGTGAGGTAGATTAGGCTGAGACACAGTGACTGGACCAAGGTCACCCAGTGAACTTCATGGCTGACTGGGGATATGAATCCTGGTCTCCCAGGTCCTAGTTTAAAACTTTAACCACTTTGCCGTAGTGGTTCTCTAAGTCATGTTACTGAATATGTCAGTTGTCATATTGGTTTCTGTTACTTGTTTTGGCTAGCCTTTTAAATAACTGTTAATGTTGTTGTATTTTTAGATTGTATTCATTGTGTTTTTATGGTATTCTGAGCTGCTGTGCCCAAAAAAGTGGCATATACAGAATTTTATAAATAGGCTATGAAATAATGATTCACACATTGGCTCAATCACACTAAATCCTGATTCAGGTAGCTTAATTATGGTTTTGCACAGTGTAAACAAGGATAGTAAAAAACTCTCAACTCAAATCAATTTGACATAAAGATGTTTCGTTTCTACATGTGTACTGTGAGAGTTATAATTTATCATACCAGTGCAAGTCTTAAACTGAATTCACATGTGAAGATTATACAGCCACAAGAGTGGCTGTATACTGTAGTCAGCGTGGATTTTTTGCATTCCTCAATGTTAAATTGAAAATACTCCCACGCCATTCTGATGCTTCCCATAAGCTCATTTCAAAACAAAACCTTACAAAACATATAGTCCTGAACTCAGAAACAATTGCTTAACAACCTCTACATTTTCATGGTGACACACAAAACAGTCAGAGAGAATCGAGAGTTCAAAGTGTAAAAAGAGAGAGCAACTAGAATTTTTCTCTCTCACAGTTCTCATAATCTGTTGAAATTCATTAAAAATCAGCAATGTTCACAGTGTACCTGTAATCCTATTACTGACCTTGCTGCATACTCCGACTTTCATTGTCTGCAGTTTAACAGTTAAAAAAAATGCCTGGCTGATTTTTAATTAATTTAAGAAATTTTGGCTTCAACTCAATCGTAATGTCGAGCATGCTCAGTAAGAACTGTCAGTGTTCTAAAAGCCAGACTCATAGCTGCTTGGCTTGCCTAATCAGGGGGCCACACCCACACCAGACTTTGATTTCATGTGAGACCATCATGGCTTCCCCCAAAGAATCCTGGGAAGTATAGTTTGTGAAGGGTGCTGAGAGGAGATTCCTATTCCCCTGACAGAGCTTCATTGGCCAGAGTGGTTTAACAGTCAGCCGCTCTGACTGAAGCTCTGTGAGTGGAACTAAGCATCTCCTAGCAACTCTCAGCACCCTTCACTAACTACACTTCCCAGGATTTGTTGGGAGAAGCCATGATTGCCTAAAGTGAAATAACAGTCTGGTGTGGATGTGGCCATGGACAGCTTTGGTTTAAATTTGGGTGGGAGGCTACATGTGCCTGTTGTAGAATAAAAAAGTGGGGGGGGAACCCTGAAAAAGAATGTTTTCCTTTTGGAAAGGAAAGGGGCTTCCCCTCTGCCCAGTGCCCACCCACCCTATCTCCTGCCCTGCCCTCCCCTCCCCCAGCCCCTCCCCCAGGTCAGTTTCACCTATCCTAAGCATGATTGCACAGAAGTAAATCCCACTGAACTCAAAAATCGGGTTTCAGGACTGGACATGGAACTGAAACAGCCTTGGTCACTCTGGTAGGAGGGCATTGGATAGGGGAGAATTCACCTTCCTTGTCCTCCTAGATCTCTCAGCGGCTTTTTGATACCGTCGACCATGGTATCCTTTTAGATCACCTGGAGAGTTTGGGATTGGGAGGCACGGTTTTATGGTGGTTCCATTCCTTTCTCTCCGATAGGCGTCAACAGGTAGCATTGGGTGATGAGGTTTCAGACCCTTGGCCTCTCAATTGTGGTGTGCCACAGGGTTCTATCCTCTCTCCCATGCTATTTAACATCTATGTAAAGCCACTGGGAGCGATCATCAGGAGATTTGGGCTGCAGTGCCACCAATATGCGGATGACACTCAGCTCTATCTCTCATTTAAATCTTCACCGGAGAGGGCTGTGGAGACCGTATCCAAGTGCCTGGAATCCATGAGTGGATGGATGGGAAGGAACAGGCTGAAGCTGAACCCTGACAAGACTGAGGTACTACTTGTGGGAGACAAGGGAAGGTTGGGAGATGTTGACCTGGTGTTTGGCGGGATGAGGCTGCCCCTACAGGACCAGGTCCGTAGCCTTGGGGTCATTCTTGACTCCAAGCTGTCCATGGAGGCTCAGATTTCGGCTGTGAGCTGGGCAGCTTGGTATCAGTTACACCTTATACGTAGGCTACAACCCTACCTCCCTGTTCAACAGCTCCCACTCGTAATACATGCCCTGGTCACCTCTCGATTGGACTACTGTAATGCGCTCTATGTGGGGTTACCCTTGAAAACGACCCGGAAATTGCAACTTATACAGAATGCAGCGGCGCGCTTACTTACCAACAGCCGCCGCCGTGATCACATTACGCCGGTGTTATTTGATCTACACTGGCTGCCGGTTGTTTTCCGGGCCCGATTCAAGGTGTTGGTCTTAGCCTTTAAAACCCTGTATGGTTTTGGCCCAGTTTACCTGAAAGAGCGCCTCCACCGCCACCAATTATGCCGCCCGACCAGATCAGCCACGCAAGGCCTTCTCTCAATCCCACCAACCAAAACAGCTAGGTTGGTGGGTACTAAGGAGAGGGCTTTTTCTGTTGTGGCCCCCACTCTCTGGAACTCCCTCCCGTTTGATCTCTGACATGCCCCTTCCCTGGATGTATTCCGCAAGGCCCTGAAGACGTGGCTATTTCAACAGGCCTTTGAGATCTTTGGGATGGGTTAATCTCCATGATTTTGTCATCTATTATATGCTGTATATGTAAATGTTTTTATAAATGTACTGATGACTGTCCAGTATTTTATTTATTGAGATTAATGTGACTGCATTTGATACTATTGTATTTTATCCCATTTTAATGTACGTTCCTTAGAGTGGCTATCTGCCAGATAGGCGACACACAAATTAAATATTATTATTATTATTATTATAAAAAGCATGCAAATGATCAAACCTGCCCTTCCCTCCTCCTCCCTCCTATCCCCTCCCTCTTGCCCCTCCCCCTTCCTTCACCCCTTCCTTCACCCCTCCCTTCCCCTCCCAATTCCCTTCCAATTCCCTCCTTCCCTTCCCCCTCCCCTCCAAATTCTTACCAAGCTACACAGGAAGTGGATTGGACTGTGAAAGACCAACCCAAATTGTTTGATAGAAATATCTGTTGGCTATAGGTACATTCTTAAACTGCAAGGTTTTTTTGCCTATTAGTGAATAGAATATAGGGTTGTAATCAACTAAGTGCCACTTAAAGTGAGCCCATTGAAATTAAAGAATCATAGTTAGTCATGTCTATTAACCTCAATAAGTATAGTTCGAGTAGGACTACCACTGAATACTACCCATGGTCTGTTTCACACCAATGTTTTCCTGAACACTTCCACCACAGCCCAACAAAATTCTCCACAGCTGTAGTACTTAACATTCCCTGACTTGCCCTTCCCCCTCAGCATGGCATTGTGGCAGTTCAATCAATGGCAACCAATTAACCCACTACATGTTTTACAATTTCTAGGATCAGTTGCCATAATATACTAGGTAATTATGGAATTTGAGTCCATAAAAAAACTTTAGGCACAGGAAACTGTAATAAGTAGAAGAAAAACAAGCAAATATTTTAATTAACTTTTTGTCAGAGTGAACTGGGAGATATAGATGGTGTTAAATTAACTGGGCAACATGGCCTTGGTGATTAGAGTGGAAATTTACTGTATTATGTAATTCAGGCTTCTGAGACAACTACTTTGGAAACAAAATAAAAGTATGTTTTCTTTAATCCATCAAAAGGGTCCAGGAAAAATTCTGCAATAAAAGATAGAGATGGAGTTGAAAAAATGAAATTGACTGCCTTCAAGTTAAAGAGGGAGAATTCCTTTAAAAAAACAAACTGCTTTTTTCACAAGGAAAGTATTCTGCTCCAAAGGATCTTCATACCTAAGGAGAATGTATTGTTTTATCCTTATCCCTCTCTTTGTTCAAGGAATTCATGGTGGCATACATAGTTCCTCTCTCCCATCTTATTCTCACAACAGGTTAGTCTGTGAGTGTGTGACTGGCCCAAGGTCATCAATTGAGCATTGTGGCCAGAGGAAACTAGTGGCTCTGATGTCAGTGGGCCAATGAATCTGCTCTAGGTTTTAGTCTAAACTTTTGAGAAGCTGTCCAAGGTGCTGAAACCTATTCCCAAACTAGGCTCAGCACCTTAGAAAACAAGAAAGATTGGACTACAACCTAGAGCAGATGCTTTCTTCCACTGACATGAGAGCCACTAGACTCCACTGGTTGTGGCTGAGTGAAAACTTGAAGCCTATCCCCCTGGTCCTAGCCTGACAAAATGACTGCATTTTGGGAGTAGGCAGATTTTTATTTATTTTTTATTTAACAAAATTTATATACCACTTGATTGTAAGAAACCTCTATGTGGTTTATAAGAAGTATTAAAATTATCAATAAGAACAAGTAATTAAAATAATTAAAAAGATAATTAAACATCAGTAAACTAAAAAGAAATTAAAACACATCAACATCTATGTGTCTGGGTAGGGTTGCCTAAAGAGAAAAGTTTTAACCAGGCATTGAAAAGAATTCAGCAAAGGAGCCTACCAAATGTCAACAGGCAGGAAATTCCAAAGAGTAGGTACTGCCACCTCTATAGAATCATAGAGTTAGAAGGCTTCAAAGGTCATCTAGTCCACCCCCTCCTAGTTGAGCAGGAAATCCACTTATAGGTAGCCATAAACCCTGTGTTCCAAAATCTCTATTAAAGGAGTGCCCACCACCTTCTGAGATGTCTGTACCACTGTCAGTTTCAGTTTCAGTCTATTGTTTACTGCCTGGCCATAGGCCTTAGCAGGAGATGCCAGTACAGAAGGCAATTTAAATAAGCATAAAATTTATACAAATTTATAAATACAAAACGCGCTATCGTTACCCACCAAAAGCAGGGATTAAAACATGTACATAACAGCAGCTGTCAGGCCGACTGCTTGTCGGCTAGATACTTTACCCGAAGCTTCGAGGCCGCTAGGGCAAAGAGAGCCACGCGGTACGAAATCTCCGGGTCAGTATCTGAGAGAAGAAACACAATAGAAGGAACTAACTGCTCTGGGCCCCCACAAGGCAAAAGCCCATCCAGAAATTTGGCCCGAGGGTGTTTGTAATGTGGACATTTTAACAAATAATGAGAAAGGTCTTCCACCTCTGGGGCTCCACAGATGCATAACTGCTGGGTCCATGGAATGCTATTATATCGGCCAGACAAAGATGCAGTTGGCATTGTCTGGAACCTGAGAGCTGTAAATGCCTGTTGTAATTTCAAAACTGAGATCTGGTCCAGATAGTTTGCTCTGCAATGATCATATTTGAAAAGGCCATACCACTTGGAGAACTTAGAATTCATTGTTGTCAGTCTATCAAGCCAAGCACTATGATGAAAAATGGCCTCCTTGAAGCTTAACTTGCTGGTTTGGTCTAATAGAATCTGTTGAGGAATATGGTATAACTGACAGATCTTAGCCAGTTGAGAAGACCAAAACTTGTCCAGCAAAGCGGTTTCAACGCCTATTTTTAGGGTTGACTTGGAAGAGGGAGGATGTGAGCTGGCCCTCCAGTAGTTTAGTAGGGCCAGATGAATTCTGGCTCTAATGGAAGGAAAGCCTACCTCTGATCTTAAAAGGGCCGCCGGGGTGCTTGATGGTAAGAATAGGAGTTTTTTTAAAAATTTATTTTGAATTGACTCTAATATATCTAAATATGAGTCCTCCCATCCCCAAACTGGGGCCCCATACAGTATCTGTGCAAGTACCTTACTCTGGTAGATTTTCAATGCCGTGGTGATCAAATTACCCCCCACTGAACGAGAAAAGGTGGGTATTGAGCCACACGTTCTCAAGGCGGCTGTTTTTGTAAATTCAATGTGCTTCTTCCAAGAGAGGGAGTCGGTAAAATGGACACCTAGATATTTGAAGGTCCTACATTGTTCAATTGACTGACCATTGAGTGACCATTTATGGATAGGAGACCTTTTGCCGAAAACCATAATCTTGGTTTTGGCACAATTTACTCGAAGATTTTCGGAATCACAATAGCTGGCCAGTCTTGTCAGGCCCCATCTCAGTCTGACGCGGGTCTGTACCACTGTCAAATAGTTTATACCGTCACAGAGTCCTTCCAAACAATTAGTCAAAATTCACTTTCATTTACTTTGAATACATTGATTTATATTCTGTCAGTGGAGCAAGGAATTTGCCACATCATCTACATGATAGACCTTCAAATATCTGGAGATGGTGATTGTATCACTGCTTAATTGTCTCTTCTCCAGGCTAAAGATATCTCCTTCAACCCAAGAATGGTGTAAAATTGCAATGGATATGGAAATGGTACCAGAAATAATAGAATCCTAGAATAGCAGAGTAGGAAGGGGCCTATAAGGCCACTGAGTGTAACCCCCTGCTCAATACAGGAATCCAGCTTCAAACATATCCAACAGGTGGCTGTCCATCTGCCTCTTGAATGTCTCCAGTGTTGGACAGCCCACCACCTCCCTACCACCTCATGCCAGTCCGTGTGTTGCAGTCTCAAACTGGAATGGAAATCTGGCAATCAAATACAATCAGTATTTACTGTCGTTTTTTACAGTCTGCAACATAGGGTGATTAATGCCATTTCCCCCTTCCATTTAAATGAATAGTATAATAATGTAATAAAATGGTAGAACCATCTAAGGCCCGCTGTAATGAATTTGCTAGGCACTTCCAGGATAAAATCTTTAGCATCCAGGACTTAGACTCCAGTGTTATAGCAGGTGAATCAAGCAGGGTATCCAGAGCACAGCCTTGTCCTGCTTTCTTGGATGAGTTTCAGTTGGTACAGCTTGAGGACGTTGACACGGTGCTTGGACAGGTTTGTGCAACCACTTCTGTGCTGGAACCTTGCCCTTCTTGGCTAATAAAAGCTAGAAGGGATGGAACAGATTAATGTCTCTCTGCAGGGGGGGAGACAGGGGGAGCGTGACTCTGTTGATTCGCCTTGATCTCTCAGCGGCTTTCGATACCATCGACCATGGTATCCTTCTGGGGAGACTGGCTGAGTTGGGAGTGGGAGGGACTGCTCCTACTTGGCAGGTCAGTTCCAGAAGGTGGTGCTTGGGGAACATTGCTCGGTACCCTGGACTCTCCAGTATGGGGTTCCACAGGGGTCTGTTCTGTCCCCCATGCTGTTCAACATCTACATGAAACCGTTGGGTGCGGTCATCCGGAGCTTGTATGCTGATGACACACAGCTCTATTTCTTCTTTTCATCTTCTTCAGGTGAGGCTGTCAATGTGCTGAACCGGTGCCTGGCTGCGACAATGGACTGGATGAGGGCTAATAAATTGAGGCTCAATCCATACAAGACTGAGATGCTGCTAGTGGGTGGTTCTTCTGACCAGATGGTGGATGTCCAACCTGTCCTGGATGGGGTTGCACTCCCCCTGAAGGAGCAGGTTCATAGCTTGGGGTTCTCCTAGAACCATCTCTGTCACTTGAGGCTCAGGTAGCCTTGGTGGCGTGGAGTGCCTTCTACCAACTTTGGTTGGTGGCCCAGCTATGCCCCTATCAGGACAGGGATAACCTGGTTTCAGTTGTCCATACTCTGGTAACCTCCAAGTTAGATTACTGCAATGCATTCTATGTGGGGCTGCCTTTGAAGACGTTTTGGAAACTGAAGCTTGTCAAACTGCAGCTGCCAGATTGGTAACAGAGACCAGACGGTCCAAACATATAAAACTGATTCTGGCCTGCTTGCATTGGCTGCCTGTATGTTTCCGAGTTTGATTCAAGGTGCTGGTTTTAACCTATAAAGCCTTACATGGCTTAGAACCACAATACCTGATGGAACGCCTCTCCCAACACGAACCCACCCGTACACTACGCTCAACATCCAAGGCCCTCCCTCGGGTGCCTACTCTGAGGGAAGCTGGGAGTCTGGCAACAAGGGAGAGGGCCTTCTTGGTGGTGGCCCCCAAACTATGGAATGATCTCCCTGATGAGGTGTGCCTGGCATCAACACTGTTATCTTTTTGGCACCAGATCAATATTTTCCTCTTCACCCAAGCATTTTAGCATGTGTTTTTAAATTGCTTTTTAAAAATGTGTTTTTAAATTTGAATATTTGTTTTTAATGTTTTTAATTGTTGTAAACCATCCAGAGAGCTTCGGCTATGGGCGGTATACAAATGCAATAAATAAATAAAATAAATGAAATAATGGTTAAGTAATTACTTACATAATGGCAACATGAACAACATTGTTTTTGTGGAAGCTGAACTGTAGCAGATTGGAAACAGTGATGCACATGACGAATATGGGGTGGACTGGAAAATGATGCCTTCTTACATCCCTATTTCATCCTTTTATTACAGGGCTTGATCTCTCGAAGTCCATACAAGTGAGTTGACTGCTCAGTTTTCAGGACCGTCTCTGCCATGCAGCAGGTCATGGGAGCTAAATGAAGGGGAGAAGGATTGTCTGAATGATGCAGTGAGACCAACCAATTGCTGCATCCATGCCACTTAAGGAAACAGGGCATTTTTTTCTTTTCCCAACTTGATCCAACCCATTGGGGCAAAGAGGATGAGGTGAGTCCTGTTTTTTAAATCCTTAATTGGACAAAAGGTGTTAGCAACCATGGGTCTTTCAAATCCCAACCCATGAGTTTTGTACAAAGCTGTTTCTGGCAGCAACAGGGAGATTCTTAGTGATGTCACAGGCATAAGTTAGTGTGGTGTACTGATTAGAGTGCTGGACCAGGAACTGGGAGACCAAGGTTCAAATCCTCACTCAGCCATGAAACTCACTGGGCCAGTCACTGTCTCTCAGTTTAATCAACCCACAGGGTTGTTGTGATGATGAAATGGAGAGGCTACCTCAAGCTCCTTGGAGGAAAAGGTGGCTATAAATGGAATAATAAACAAACAACAAACAGGTCAACTGGCAGGTCAGTGTGCTTTGTGTTTTTTTTTATAGAGCTCAGTTCTGGAGAGGAAAGATCTGTTCGGGTTGAATGAAGCAAGGCTATTTCCATATCAGCTCCACTTCTCTAAAAATGACATCTGTTTTCCATGCAGCAAATGCATTCAGGATTTTCTTTATTTTATATTTTTAGCAATTATATACTGCCCAATTGTGCCCCCCTCCTCCAGGGGGGTCACACCATAAAATGCAAATACAATCAAAACTATACATATAAAAAAGAGCAATCAATGCAAAGAAGGGTACAAGGGTAAAGTAAAACCAGTGTAGCCCCATCAAGAAGCAGCATAAATTCAATATAAACAATAAAAATAACAACAATAAAACCAGCAAAGGGGGAAAACAAAAAGATCTAAAATGTATCAAACCCTAATTATGAAAAGACCCAGGATAATAAAAAGGTTCCTCCTCTCTGATTTAAAGCATGGCAGAGGCAAGATTTGAACTGGGCACTTTTTGTAAGGGCAGACTGTAATCCTAACCATGTCTACAGAAGTAAGTCACATAGAACTCAATGGGGCTTACTCCCAGGTAAAAGTAGAGTTAGGATGACAGCCTTAGACTCTCTTCCCCATGATTCTACAGTGTCCTCTATCTTAATAACTCAGAGAATGCAACAAGTGTCCCTTATGAACAAATTACTATAAAGAAAGCAGTGTCTCCATGGAGACGGGCATTATGATAATGAGAGTTGTAGAGGGCTTCCTGTTGAGGAAATAATTGCCATCCCCTGTGCAGAATACTAAGCTCCAAGGGAGAACGTAATCCTTCCACAATGCCATACCCTATGCTGAAGAAAGAAGTGGCAAATTGGGAATGCTTTATGCAGCAGTACAAGGGAGCAGCAGGCTCAATGCCAGGGGAAGGCATTATTAGACACCTGTCATCAAAGTCCACACTCTTAAAGGGTCCAAACTTCTCATCCTCTTTGCTGTCTATCATCATCGTCATCATCATCATCATCAAATCATAGAATAGTAGAGTTGGAAAGGCCTTCAAGGACATTGAGTCCAACCCCTTGCTCAGTGCAAGAACCCAAGTTAAAGCATACCCAACAGATGGCTGTCCAGATGCCTCTTGAATGTTGGAGAGCCCACCATCTCCCTAAGTAATTGGTTCCATTGTTGTAATGTTCTAACAGTTAGGAGTTTTTTCCTGATGTTCAGCCAAAATCTGGCTTCCTGAAACTTGAGCCCATTATTTTGTGTCCTGCACTCTGGGATGATCGAGAAGAGACTATGTCCCTCCTCTGTGTGGCAAACTTTCAAGAAGACTGCTACAATATCCCCCTCAGTCTTCTCAAGGCTAAATATGCCCAGTTCTTTCAGTCTCTCCTCATAGGGCTTTGTTTCCAGTCCCCTGATCATCCTTGTTGCCCTCCTCTGAACCTGTTCCAATTTGTGTGCATCCTTCTTAAAGTTGATTTTGATTCCTGCATCGAGCAGGGGGTTGGACTTGATGGCCTTGTAGGCCCCTTCCAACTCTATTATTCTATTATTCTACTGTGTCCAGAAGTGGACACGGTACTCAAGATGAGGCCTAACCAGTGCTGAATAGTGGGGAACAAATACTTCACGCAATTTGGAACTTCTGTTAATGCAGTCTAAAATAGCATTTGCCTTTTTTGCAGCCACTTCACACTGTTGGCACATACTCAGCTTGTGATCAAGAACAATACCAAGATTCTTTTTACATGTAGTATTGCTGAGCCAACTCATATAACTGTGCATTTGGTTTCTTTTTCCTAAGTGTAGAACTTTGCACTTATTTCTATTAAATTTCATTGTTGTTTTCAGCAATGCTGCACTCATCAAGATCATTTTAAATTTTGTTTCTGTCTTTCAGGGTATTTTGTATCATCTGCAAATTTGAGAAGCATTCCCTGCACCTCCTCATCCAAGTCATTAATAAAAAATGTTGAAGTGCACTGGGCCAGGACTGAGCCCTGTGGTACACCACTCTTTACCCCCCCCCATTTTGATGATCAGCAAATGATCACCATCTTTCTGTCTCACCCTCAAAAGGCCACCTCAAGTCCTTCTTTGAGCAATTTGCCCTCTAGGGGCTCTCCAAGGTGTTGTATTACCATGCAGCCTAGGAGAGGTCGAGTGGAAGCAGAGGCTCAGAAGGGCACCTCCAGCCCTAGTTAGAGCAAGCTGCACTCTAGGTGCTCTCCATGTTGCAGCCTAGGAGAATGGAGGCTCAAAACATGACTTCTAGTCTTTGTTGGAACAAGTTGCTCAATAGAATGTCCCCACAGAACTATGATAACAGAACTGCCTTGCCACCTTGCCCCATGGACTTCTGTGGGATCAGAAAAAGTATCACCTGTCCAGGAAGAGGAAAAATGAATGGGTGTCTGGAGGAAATTTGAGGCTACTGACATTATAGAACAATACTTCTTTTCAGATTGTTTTCCAGGCTAGCCCTGAATAATACCAAAAATGCAAGTTGGTAAGCGGGCAGGCATATGTATTCCACCAAATATACAAGACATCTTTTTAATTTTTTAAAAAATTCATTATGTGATTAAAAATGTAAAGTAGGCATTATCATCACCTATGTAATTAATGGGGGGAAGTGATTGATAAGGGAGAATATACACATGCCTGCTTCTCTGCTACTCCAGATTTTCTTTTTGAAAGAGATACTCTGGTCTCACTGATTAAAATTCCTCCTTTATTTTAAACACCCCCCTGTCAATTAAACTTTGCTAACATGAAGCGAACATGTGGAGAGGAGCAGAGCAACAATGCAAAAAATTAATTACCTAGTCAAGGAACAAGATAATGATTAGCCATGATTTTTTTTCAGCTGGTACAAAATAATTTGGAATGAAGTTGCATTCGGATTGGCTGTTCCAACATTTTGCCTCTTTGTGTTAGACTACGTTAATTTAGGCTTCGTTCCCCATGTTGGTGAATGATATTATAATCACATTTCTCAAGAAATGCTTCAGCTGTCATCTGTCACCACCCATTCCTTCAGGGTGCAGCAGAGAGGGAGAACGGAATCACGGCCACTCCACTGGCTCAATTTATTATTGTATCTAGGGGGAAGGGCCATAGCTCAGTGATGGGTAGGGATGGAAAAATCTGTCCATTTCAGTTCTGTCAGTTTCCCATTTTTCTAATCTTAAATTCAGTTCTCTACATTTCTGCAGCAATCTTTTATTTTTTAAAAAAGAAAATTTCATGAAAATTCTCTTACATTTTAGTGTGGATTTCCCCTAATAAACACATTTTTGTAGGCAGTTTTTTGCAAGCAATTTCTCATCATATAATGTAGTTTTGTATGTTATTTTCACTCATATATTCATTTTTATGCACACTTTCATCTGACATACATTTCTGACATTGATTGGTTGGCGAACGGCACTGCAAAATTCAAATAAGTACACATTTTGAAGAAAGGCTGCATTTTGATTCTCATACTGTTCTGGAAAGTGTGGATTTGATACATATGGCTTGAAATGTGGACTGAATTGAATTTCTCAACTATTCCTAGTGGTAGAGCATCTGCTTTCCATACAGAAGATCCCAAGTGCAATCCCCAGCATCACCAGGCAGGATTGGGAAGACTAAAACCCCACAGAGCCAGTGCCAGTCAATGTAGACAATTCGCTAATAAGCAAAAAACCTTGCGGTTTAAGAACATACCTATAGCCAACATAGATTTCTATCAAGTTTAAAAAGCAGGGAAATTGGGCAGCTATGGTGAAGGCACCAGGGGAGCAGGAGACCTGACCTCCTCTCTGAGATATTGTACTGCCCTACACATCTGTAAAAATATAAACACAATTTGGGTTGGTCCTTCACAGTCCAATCCACTTCTTGTGTAGCTTGGAAGAATTTGGTAACATGTGCCTCTATATGGTGAGTGGTGGCAACATCTGCCATCTCCAAAGATGGAGAATTACATTTTTGTAGGTTTGTTGGTGTTCTTCTTACTTTGCTTTTCTGTGTTACTACTGTTTCTACAGAGAATCTAACCTACAAAATTATATTTCTTTCATTATTCATCCTAGAAATCTGTGTCAAATTTATTTTTATTAATTTCAACGCCTTTTTATTGGTCAGTGTCATATTTTTATTTATTTATTTATTTATTTATTGCACTTTTAGACCGCCCTTTAGCAACAGGCTCTCAGGGTGGTGTACAACAGAATAAAACCACATTTAAAAACCAGCGAATGTGGATTACAACATATAGGTATAAAAACACATTAAAAACAGATTAAGACAAAATTAATAGAGATTACAATTAATTAACTATAAAATTAAAATTAAAACTAAGATTAAAATGCCTGGGCAAAGAGGTAGGTCTTTACCTGGTGCCGAAAAGATATCAAAGAAGGCGCCAGGCGTATCTTGTCAGGGAGGGCATTCCATAATTCAGGGGCCACCACTGAGAAGGCCCTAGATCTCGTTATTGCTCTCCGGGCCTCCTTGTGAGTTGGGACCCGGAGAAGGGCCTTCGACATTGAGCGCAGCGAACGGGTAGGTTCGTAGTGGGAGAGGCGTTCCATCAGGTATTGCGGTCTGGTGCTGTTAAGGGCTTTATAGGTAAGAACCAACACTTTGAATCTGGCCCAGAAACGTATTGGTAGCCAGTGCAGTTGGGCTAGGACAGGTGTTATATGATCAGATCTTTTAGTCCGAGTAAGAACTCTGGCCGCAGCATTCTGCACCAGCTGAAGTTTCCAAACCGTCTTCAAAGGTAATCCTATGTAGAGTGCATTACAGTAGTCCAATCGAGAGGTTACCAGAGCATGGATAACTGAGGCAAGGTTCTCCCTGTCCAGATAGGGTCGTAGTTGGGCTACCAGCCGAAGCTGGTAGAACGCATTCCGTGCCACCGAGGCTACCTGAGCCTCCAGAGACAGGAGCGGATCTAATAAGATCCCCAAACTACGGACCTGCTCCTTTAGGGGAAGTATAACCCCATCTAGGGTAGGTTGGACATCAACCATCTGGGCAGAGGGCCCCCCACCAACAGCATCTCAGTCTTGTCAGGATTGAGTCTCAGTTTATTAGCTCTCATCCAGTCCATTATTGCTACCAGGCAGCGGTTTAGTACATTAACAGCTGCACCTGAAGAAGATGAAAAGGAGAAATAGAGCTGCGTAACATCAGCATATTGCTGAAAACGCACTCCAAAACTCCTAATGACCTCGCCCAGCAGCTTCATATAGATATTAAAGAGCATGGGGGACAGAACTGAGCCCTGCGGGACCCCATATTGGAGTACCCAGGGCCTCGAGTAATGCTCCCCAAGCACCACCTTCTGGAGACGGTTCTTGAGGTAGGAGCACAGCCACTGCCAAGCAGTGCCTCCAACTCCTAAATCTGCAAGTCGCCCCAGAAGGATACCATGGTCGATGGTATCAAAAGCCGCTGAGAGATCAAGGAGAACCAACAGAGTTACACTCCCTCTGTCTTTCTCCCAACAGAGGTCATCATACAGGGCGACCAAGGCCGTTTCTGTACCAAACCCTGGCCGAAAGCCCGATTGAAATGGATCCAGATAATCAGTTTCATCCAAGAGAGCCTGGAGCTGGTGAGCGACCACACGCTCTAGAACCTTGCCCAGAAAAGGAACATTTGCTACCGGTCTATAGTTTATTTATTTATTTATTTGTTTCATTTTTAAACCGCCCATAGCGAATAGCTCTCTGGGCGGTGTACAAAAGGATTAAAATACAAAATATCTTAATAAAAACAGCCAAACAATAATAAACACAAACAGAAACCACAGAAATATAAAAATAAACATATTAAAATGCCTGGGAGCATAGCCAGGTCTTAACCTGGCGCCGAAAAGATAGCAGCGTAGGCGCCAGAAGTATTTCTTCGGGGAGGCTATTCCACAATTCAGGGGCCACTACAGAAAAGGCCCTAGATCATGTAACTGTCCTCCGGGCTTCCTGATGTGTTGGTACCCGGAGGAGGGCCTTAGCTGCTGAGCGAAGTGACCGGGTAGGTTCATAGTGGGAGAGGCGTTCCACAAGATATTGCTGTCCCACGCCGTGTAAGGCTTTATAGGTCATGACCAGCACCTTGAATCTGGCTCGGAAACAGATGGGTAGCCAGTGCAAATGGGCCAGAACAGGTGTTATATGTGCTGACCGGCTGGTCCTTTTCAGCAGTCTGGCTGCTGCATTTTGCACTAGCTGAAGTTTCCGAACTGTCTTCAGGGGCAGCCCAACGTAGAGCGCATTACAGTAATCCAACCTAGAAGTTACCAGAGTTGTCAAGATTGTCGGGGTCCAAGGAGGGTTTTTTTAGGAGCGGTCTCACCACCGCCTGCTTTAGGCAGAGTGGGACCACTCCCTCTCGTAAAGAGGCATTAATCACCTCCTTGGCCCAGCCGGCTGTTCCATTTCTGCTAGCTTTTATTAGCCACGAGGGGCAAGGATGATGATGAAGGATATGATGATGAAGACAGCCTTTTGTGTTTCAAACTAGAAGTTATGCTCTATTTCTATTTTGGGTGCATTAACAGTTGAACCTGAAACTGCAGGTTTGGTAATTTGCATGCTTATTGAGTTCAATGGGATTTACTCCCATGCAATCACACTTAGGATAGGAAAAACTGACCATGGGGGAAGGGGGAGGGGGAGGGGGAAAAAGGGAGGTGAAGGAAGTGGGAGGAAAGGGGCAAGAGGGAGGGGATAGGGAGGAGGAGGAGGAGGTGAGGGCAGGCTTGATCATTTGCATGCTTTTTGCGTTCAGTGGGATTTACTTCTGTGCAATCATGCTTAGGATAGGTGAAACTGACCTGAGGGAGGGCAGGAGGAGGGCAGGAAGTGGAGGGGGAGGGAGGAAGGGGGAGGAGAGGGGGAGGAGAGGAGATTGGATGGGTGGGTACTGGACAGAGGGGAAGCCCCTTTCCTTTCCAAAAGGAAAACATTGTGAACAGTATCATTCTTTTTCAGGGTTTCCCCCAACTTTTTATTCTACAGCAGGCACATGTAGCCTCCCACCCAAATGTAAACCAAAGCTGTCCCTGGCCACATCCACACCAGGCCTTTATTTCACTTCAGACAGTCATGGCTTCTCCCAACGAATCCTGGGAAGTGTAGTTAGTGAAGGGCGCTATGACTTGCTAGGAGATGCCCACTTCCTCTCACAGAGCTTCAATCAGAGCAGCTGACTGTTAAACCAGTCTGGCCACTGGAGCTCTGTCAGAGGAACAGTAGTCTCCTCTCAGCACCCTTCACAAACTACACTTTCCAGGATTCTTTTGGGGAAGCCATAACTGTCTAAAGTGAAATAAAGCTCTGGCGTGGGTGTGGCCCCCTGATTAGGCAAGCCAAGCAGCTGAGAGTCTGACTTGTAGAACACTGACAGTTGGTTCTTACTGAGCATGCCCAACATTATCATTGAGTTGAAGCCAAAATTTCTTAAATTAATGAAAAATCAGCCAGGCATTTTTAAACTGCAGAAGATGAAGGTCAGTAAGAGGATTATAGGTACTCTGTGAACATGACTGTTTTTTAATTAATTTCAACAGATTATGAAAACTGACAGAAAAACATCCAAAAGGGGTCTGTTTTTTCTCTCTCTTTTTACACTTTGAACTCTGTATTCTCTCTGACTGTTTTGTGTATTGCCATGAAAATTTAGAGGGTTGTTAAGCAAGGGTTTCTGAGTTCAGAACTATATGATTTGTAAGGTTTTGTTTTGAAATGAGCTTATGGGAAGCATCAGAATGGCATGGAGATATTTTCAATTTAACATT
This sequence comes from Rhineura floridana, assembly GCF_030035675.1. NCBI lineage: Eukaryota > Metazoa > Chordata > Lepidosauria > Squamata > Rhineuridae > Rhineura > Rhineura floridana. The sequence goes on from NC_084496.1 coordinate 17,235,509, forward strand.
GTGGAATGCGAAAAATCCATGCTGGCTATAGTATACAGCCACTCTTGTTGCTGTATAATGCTGAGCTAGACGGACCAATGGTTTGACTCTGTATAATGTAGCTTCTAATGTTCCTATGTATTTAAGGATTTAAATCATTTCCATACCAAGCACTTTATAACCTAAATTAAAAGATGAAATAAAGTATGACAAAATATCAAAATGAAACATTACAGATGAAGTTCAAATATGAAATATATATTTACAACAGCATAATTCAACAAGAAAACAAAACAGTCTCAAGCTTAGAAACATTATGGAAAAAAATCAAATTCCAAAATGCAATAAATTCAAAGACAAGAGCATCATTAATAACTAAACAAAACAACTGAGGCTGCACTCGCACTCTCCCTCCCCGCCATGGTGACCTTTCCAAAATACACCCTTATGCATTCCCACCAATCATACAGATAACTAATCCCCAGAGTTCCCTGGGAAGAGCGATTGATCGTTGAACCTTGCAATTGTAGCTCCGTGAGGGGAATAGAGGTCTCCTAACAATTCTCAGCACCCTTAATGAGGTACAGTTCCCAGGACTCTTTGGGGAAAGCCAGGACAGTTTAAAGTGGTATAATATTGCTTTAAATGTATAGTGCACATGGGCCCCTAATTTAAAGACTGACATCTTTTGAACTTGCTGGACCCCATTCCTTTTTAAAATATATTTTCCAAGCTCTGCTTAAATCTGCAGGGCAGACACTGCTGTTCTGCTATGCTCTTCTCAAAATATTATAGGTGATGGCTTGGGAACTCTTTCCATTGGATGGTTTCCCTAGGCTTTGCCCTGATTCTGAAATGGCAGAGATGTCCTTGTGTCTTTTTCTTTCCCCAGCAGGGAAAGGAGAAAGAGAGAGGCAGACACGCAGAGTTATATAAAGAAGACATATTTACAGTTACACACAATTATATTTTATGATAACCCAGTGCTAATACCTACACCAAATTGAACATAAGGTACTAATTGTATATTTCCTGTTGAATAATGCATGGCAATAACAATCATTAGCCTTGTCTGGGAAGTTTAGAACCACTCCATCATTTAAAGCTCATAAATGCTTAGCAGATAAAGCAGAGTGGAGTGATGGGGGGGGGGCGACACACAAGATTGTCATTCTCTTGCTGTAGAGCCAAATTGGGAACACAGGGACTGAGGCCACATCAGCAGCATACATTTTAAACTGCAGATGTTTTAAGTTATACCACTACAACAGCTATAAATTGTAACAGCCATTTCCCCCCCCCCAAAGAATCCTGGGAGCTGTAGTTTGTTAAAGGTGGTGAGAGTTGTTAGGATACCCTTATTCGCCTCACAGAGTTACAATTCCCAGAGTGCCCTGGGAAGAGGGGCTGACTGTTACACTCTGAGAATTGTAGCTCTGACAGGGGAATAAGAATAGGGTTGCCAGGTTCCTGGCCTGAGACTGATCCTGTATCTTTAGGAGAAGAGAAAGTCAGCCAAGTACAGGTGTTCTGGCAACTCTGTAATGGGAAAAACCACAAGGTGGAATTCTTCCTTCCCCTTCCACAACTTTTAAAGATACAGAAGACCTCTTGGAGGCCAGGCCTGGCAACCAAAAGGTCTTCTGTATCTTTAAAAGTTGTGCAGGGAGAAGGGAGAATTGCACCTTGTGGTTTTTCCCATTACAGAGTTGCAAGAACACCTGCGCTTGGCTGACTTTCTCTTCTCCTAAAGATACAGGATCAGTCTCAGGCCAAGAACCTGGCAACCCTAAATAAGAATCTCCTAACAACTCTCAGCACCCTTCACAAACTACCCAGGATTCTTTTGGGGAATCCACAACTATTCAAAGTGGTATGATCCTGCTGTAAATACACAATGTGGATGTGGCTTAAATCTGCTTTAAAGATTATGAACACTAAGAAAGATTGTTGTGGTCATTCCCACCTGTAAGTAAGCCTGACTGGACCCACCAGATCCCTTAATATCTGAAACTGGGGCTGGTGATCAGGAGCTCTGCCTTTCCTGATGTGTGTGTGTGTACATTCATTAACTTTTTCATGGGTTCAAAAGAGGCACATTTCCCTGGGGAGTTGCCCTATTTTGAGATTACCATAGAGCTCACCCAGTGAACTTTACGGCTGAGCATGTATCTGAAGTTCAATCCAGGTGTCTGTAGTCCTATGATCTATTTGGAATAAATCAGGTATAAGGAAATTTTTTCAGCCTGGATGCATTCCCTTCTGGACAACCTTCTGAAGGCCACATGCCAGTGATCAGGGGGATCAGATGCAAAAGTGGGTGGAGCAACTAATATAAATCATTAAATTTTACCTTTGTACTGTAGGCTAGTTTCTACACACCCTTCTCAATCCTCCATCCAGGCAAGCAAAATACCCGTCTTAAGCTTGATATCTAATGAAGAACCCCTGGAACTGGCAGTCCTCAAATGAAACAGCACCAAAAGCTTGGGTTCAGGCCAAAGAGAGTGACGAAATGGCATGTGTCTGCAGACACAGAGCCATTGATCTACTCATGAGTAAGCAATCATTAAATCTCCTTCACTGCCAGAAGCTGTGGTTGGGGTGTGGCTTAGAAGACCAGAGGTTATAAAGCCTCCTTGTTGAGCCTTCTAGTTACTGGAATGACATGGGTCTCTGGTATCTAGTTACTGTTTCTAGTCTCCCTGCCTTGCTGTGTTGTACCTTGCTCTGAACTTCCTGTGATATTGATCTTGGAATGTTGCCTGACTTTGTCTCTGGATCACATCTGGGCCTAGGCTGATTCTCTGACCTTGGTTTGTTTGGACTGTGCTGCATCTGCAACCCTGGCCCTCATGGGTGAGTACTTTGATGAAGGCTTATATGTTCTTTAACTGAGACCCTAAGCCTACAGGGCATCCCTTGGAGCATGATAGGCTTAAGAAAAGCCTGCTTAATGGCCTATCTACTTCAGCATCCAGTTATCACAGTGGCCAACCAGATGCCAATAAGCAGGATCTGCGTGCAAGAGCACTCTCCTTCCCTGTGGTTTCAGCAACTGGTTTTCAGAAGCATACTGCCTCCAACTGTGGAGGCAGAGCATATACATTGTGGTTAGTAGTCACTGATATCCTTAACCTCCATGAATTTGCCCAAGCCTCTTTTAAAGCCATCCATGTTGCTGGCCATCACAGCCTCCTGTGGGAGGTGTATTCCATAGTTCAACTTTGTACAGTGTGATGTACTTGCTTTGGTCAGTCCGAAATCTTCCAATATTCAGTTTCGTTGGATATCTGCAAGTTCTAGTACTGTGAGAGAGGGACAAAAACATTTCTCTGTCCACTTTTTCTATGCCATGCATAATTTCAAGCACTTGCAGATCAGAACATATAACTCTAAGCACTAAGCAGCTTCTCACCTTGTCCTCTTTCAGGGCTAGCATCCAGCACCTGGTATCGTGGGACAGCTGTCAGGGTTCCCAACACCTTGCAGAAGTGCCATAGTTGAGTACCACTTTGCATGCAGAAGATCCCAGGTTCAATCCCCTGCATCTTTTGGTAGAGCTGGGAGAATCTTCTGTCTGAAATCCTGGAGAACTGCTTCCAGTCAGTGTATACAATACTGAGCGAGATGGACCAATGGTCTGATTCAGTATAAAGCCGTTTGCAACCCTGGTGGGACCCACCATTGATACTTGCCCTAAGCCCCCCTCCTTTATTTTTGTGTCTAGACCAGCATTCAAAACAGTGCTAATGTAGCTATCATCTACATTTCCCACAATATCCCTGATGTAGTTTTTATTCTACAGCAGGCACATGTAGCCTCCCACCCAAATTTAAACCAAAGCTGTCCCTGGCCACATCCACACCAGGCCTTTATTTCACTTTGGACAGTCACGGCTTCTCTCAAAGAATCCTGGGAAGTGTAGTTAGTGAAGGTGCTGAGAGTTGCTAGGAGACGCCCTGTTCCCCTCAGTTCCCCTTCAATCAGAGTGGCTGACTGTTAAACCAGTCTGGCCACTGAAGCACCTCAGTGGAACAGGAGTTTGCTCTCAGCACCCTTCACAAACTACACTTCCCAGGATTCTCTTAGGGAAGCCATGACTGTCTCAAGTGAAATCAATGTCTGGGGTTGGTGGGGGCCCCTGATTAGGCAAGCCAAGCAGCTGTGAGCTTTTAGAACACTGTCAGTTGGTTTTCTTACTGAGCATGCATAGGCTGCCAGCCAAAATTTCTTAAATTAATTAAAAATCAGCCAGACATTTTTTAACTTTTAAACTGCAGAAGATGAAGGTCAGAGTATGGGGCAAAGTCGGTATTAGGATTACAGGAACTCTGTGAACATGGCTGATTTTTAATGAATTTCAACAGATTATGAGAACTCAGAGAAAAAAGTCCCAAAGGACTCTGGGTTTTTCCCTCTCTCTTTTTAGACTTTGAACTCTTGATTCTCTCTGACTGTTTTATGTATTGCCATGGAAGTTGAGAGTATTGTTAAGCAAGCATTTCTGAGTTCAGGACTATAAGATTTGTAAGGTTTGGTTTTGAAATGAGCTTATGGGAAGCATCGGAATGGCTTGGGGGGTATTTTCAATTTAATGTTGCGTAATGTGAAAAATCCATGCTGGCTATAGTATACAGCCACTCTCATGGCTGTAAAATGATCCCTGGGGAGGAAATGAGTAGGTGATCTTTGGTGAGGAGATGCCTGCCAGTCATTCTGAATGAATGAATTTAAAAAAACTTTTGTAGCCTTTTCTAAATTGCTGAACAGAGGCTCTGCCAGGCAACAAGATGTACAAGACTGCATTCCAGTGCAACTTTACTTGGGAGTAAGCACCAATTAACAGGGTGGGGGCAGGGCCAAAAATGCAAATATTAATACCTCTGCCTTTTCTACATAGAGGCTTGCTTTTATATCTTGTATGTGTTCAGGGATTGAGCATTTGGTGGATTCAAACCCCTTTATTCCATCCTCCATAATGGCAGGCAGACCCTCCCATTGCATTCACCTCTTAAGACACATATCCCTAGACACAGAGGCAATTGTGATGAAGGCTGCTTCTCCTTGCTGACTCAACCAGAGTGTCTATGGGGAAGGGGTGGAGCTGCATGTGTTGATCCAATGAGCATGTTCAGTTTTCTAAACTGCCTAGATTCTGCATATGCAGCAGGCAAGCAGACTAAAATTCTTGATTTTTCCAGGACAGCTGTGGTGTCCCTCATTGGCTAAGAACAATGGAAGGGGGGAACAGGCTGATTTCTCTCAAAATGGGCAGAAAACTGCCTTCACATTTTGGCTTATATCTCTGGATCCACAAGGGCTAGAGACTTGGTTTTTTAAAACATGAAAGCTGGGAATCCAGGCCACCTAGTGGGCAAGTAGCATGGCTAGAATCTGGGTAAAACCCAGCTAACTGGGCAACATGTCAACCCTATTGATGGAGCCTAACACTCATAAAATATATGAGAACAGTTGTGATCCATCTGGAAGTACCTGAAGATTATGGAGATGGGGAAATGGGTTACAGTTTCAATAAGAGAAACAACTATGTGAAAAAATGGATTCAGCAGAGGATGACATAATGTGTCCAAGAAAAATAGAGTTGTTACGCTGTGACCATAGTGATGCTCTCTAATCCCCTTAATCCCCTGCAAAGGGACAAGAGGAACCATCACTCTGTGCCTGCTGCCCTTCTGCTCCTTGAGCCATTTAATTGCATGGCTTGATTCCTTCAACCACCATAAATTCATATTTAGACCTCAAAAAAATATTCTTGGAGGGGAGTCTGTCTGAAAAGGAATCCTTCTCAAAAACCACATAGAGGGGCTTTAAGAGCAAGATTCAGTTGGTGAGCAGTACTAGAGCATCTGCTTTGCATGCTGAAGGCTCCAGGTTCAATCCCCAATGGCATCTCCAGGGAGGGTAGGGAAAGACCGCTAGCTAGGGATGGGATCTGCTGGCTGGTGCTGCTTTGAAAGCATTCTGTCGACTTAATGGGCTGGTATCAAGTTTTTTCTCTTTCTGTTAGCCGCTGCTTTTACTGATCCATTTTTTCCATCACAAAAAAATTGATATTAACACTGATATTTTGAAAGGAAATATCAGTAAATGAAAGGAAATATCAATAACATTATCATTTCATTCAATATTTCAGAGGTATATTTTTTTAAATGTCAATTTTTGAAAATAGCCAAGGAAAATTGCTACATAAAAATCTGATCCATAATGATTGAGAATTAGTAAATTAATGGAAAACTCAGTACAAAATCCAAATTGGGGGGAATTCTAGCACATCCCTGTCACTAGCTAGGGATGGAAGCATCAGTTTCAGTTTCTTTCAGTTTCTCATTCTTCCATTCTTAAATTCAGTTCTCCACATTTCTGCAGCAATTTGTAAATTTTGTTTTAAAAATCCTCATGAAAATTCTTCAACATTTTAGTGTGAATTTCTCCTAATAAACTCACTTCTGCATGCAGTTTTAACTAATGTACCCATTTTTGGGTTTTCTAATATATTCATTTTTATGCATACCTTCCCCTAATATGTGCAGTTCTGTAAACATTGTTTGATTGGAGAATTGCACTGCAAAATTCAGTTTAGTGCAAATTTTGAAGAATGGCAAATTTTGAAGAATGTGCACATTTGACAGAATTGGCTTTAAATGTGAACTGAATTGAACTTCTCCTTCTTTTCTATCCCTAGCTGGTATTCTAGAGGGCTGCTGCTGCCAGTCAGTGTAAAGAATATTGAGCTAGATTGACCAGTGTGCTGGCTCTGTATTTCTTGTTTGTTAAACTTATATCCTGTCCTTTCTCCGAATGAAGCCCTCAAGAAAATATTCTTATAAGGGAGTCTGTCAATACTGGAACCTTCTCAAAAGCCATGGAGAAGGGTTTTAAGAGCAATGTTCAACTGAGGCATGCTTTTTTATTTTAATGTTTCTGAAATGCCTCTGTTTATAGGGTTGTAGACCAGTATAAGGCAGCTTCCTTTGTTCCTAGGGGAATAAAGTACACAGCTGATTGTTTACAAAGTGGAATTTTGCAAATGTGGAAAATCTTCCTTCTTTTTTTCATGTCAGTGTGCCACCTTCCTTTCTCTTCCAAGCATTGACATTCATGATTGATCAGTTTATCCCCATCAGACTGATTTAGGTGTTCATAATATAAGTGGAATCTGCAACTAGTGTGTTGCACTACTGCATTACCTCATGACAGGAGTGTTCCTGTTCAGAGTTCCAGCCATGCTTTCCTACAAGATAGGCTGTAAAGGGCTCAAGGTGATCCCCTTACTCCTCACCCCCACCCCTGGTTTTCTGGTATTCTATGACTCATAGAGATCACTGAACATGCTGAACATGCCCGTTTTTATTTTAGATTTTCTTTTACTTCTGCAGTCTTCATCTGAGCATGCTGACACCCCTTCTCTCTTGTTTCTTGTTTTTCAGCTCTAATCCTCTTGGCACGGAGACAGCGAGTGCAGTATGAGAGAGAGAGATTGCTTTTCAACCAAAGAAGCTCTCAAAGAGATGTAGATAGCAGTGCAAGAGATGTCTGCTACTACCAATAACAGTCTAGAGTCATATAAAGGAAACCTTTTTTTTAAAAAAAAAAATCAGCAATCCTGCATCCCCTTTTTCACTCTCTTGATCTTAACCTCTCTCTGTGCTGTTGTGCTGAGTCACTTCTTAGCTGATGTTCCTCCATCTGCAACTGCCTTCTGTGTCACTGAGTTTTTCCTCCTGCCTGCATTCCTAGCTCTCTCTTAGTTCTGCTAACATACATGCTAAAAAAGGCAAAGATTAAAATGCCCTACAGTATCTTAATTCTATATTTTATATTATCCTTTAATCTGTACTCTTCCTTGAGTCTTGTAAATCTCACTGTGCTGATGGGATAAGGAGTCCCTGGTGGCACTGCTGTGTCTTCTGATGGTGGTGAGTCAGCTTCCCTGTCAAGTAAAATCCAGACAAATAAAGTAATTATGTCTAATCCATATGCATCCGTCCACATATATTGTTATTTAACAAGACATTCAACAAAAACCTCTACGTGGTTGACATAAAATAATTGAATATGCATAAAATGCAAATATGAATTAGCATACACAAATTTTATGTACGTCTGTGTCCTTTTTTGGCAATGCCTACCCACCTCCCTCCTTGTGGCCCTGGGGAACAGCAGTGATTGCACTTTCTGTTCCTGGCAGGAACTATTAAGAACAAAACAAAACACAAAGCTCCACATGGAGGGCAGGAACATTGCCCTTACTCTCATTGTTAATTGACAACGTTATGTGATGTGGAAGGGTGCCCATCAGCAACTGGGAATACATTTTGGTGCCAATGTGCCAGTAGTCAAACCTTTTGCGGTACTGTGAAATGGAACCTGCACATGTACAAGTCCTCCACATGAGAAGAAACCGTGATTGCTGAGAGTGTCTGTTTATGTGGAAAAGCCCTAGCTGCATGCATCAGTAGACCAGTATAAGGCGGCTTCCTATGTTCCTGATGAGGAGTAAAGTATGTGGGTTAGTGTGTTAGGTCTGATGAGGTCTAGGTGTGTGTGTGGGGGGGTTGGTTGTGGATGGAGTTGTAGATGGGGTTGGCAAGCAATGTGAGCAGGGGTGGAGCCCTCTGTGTGTGTGTGTGTGCGTGCTTGTGTGCATGCTCCATATCTGGACAAAGCCTGAAGCATGAAGTGAGCCAGGCTTCTTTGGAACTTATTTGTGACATCACAGATTGGGCTTAGTGATTCTCTACTGTATATGAGGTGAAGAACACATTTACAGAGATTCATTCATGAATAAAACTTCTTCAGATTTTAAAAAAGCAACTAACGCTCATGTGTCAACATCTCTGTTTTTCTGGCTGTCAGATGCTGTTGCTGTGTAAATAATTGTTGTGGGTTTATTTCCATATGTGTAGTAAGTGAGATTTAATAGGTTAAGTATGGTAAGCAGTAATAGTTTGGGGGGGGATGAGAGTGTGTAATGTTGGTGCATGCTGCACATGATTGGCTGGGTGAATGTGGGATGACTGGTTTATATTTGAAAAGTTTGACAGTTTACAGTTAGATGGGGATTTTACAGTTAGAGATAGGGATAGGGAATTGACTTGGATATAGAGGGCTGGAGGGTGTGTGGGTGTTAGTGGGTTGTAGGGGATTATATAGGCAGGTTAATATTGATAATTAAGTAAGGACTGTTGGAACTTTATAAATTAGGAACATATCTAGAAACCACATACTTAAGTACTTGAACTGAAAACATTCTTGCTGAGGTAAATACATAAATACATGATAAATATATAAGTCTGGTAAATACATAAACTTCTTGTTCTTTACACACACGCCTGGTTCTTGGTCAGCTACAAAGGGGGAGAATCATAAACAAGTGTGAGGTAAAAGGTATATATGGTGGCAACAAGAAGGACATCTGAGGGACAGTAATCAGGGAAGGAAGCTAACCCATAGTTGTGGCCTCAGGGAAAGCACAGAAGGTGGCATGGGGGGTGAGGTTGGTACAGCAAGGGCTGGAGGAATAGAAAAACGTTGCTGTACATATAAAAATGTACTTGTGAAGTACGGTTAATACTCACCTTCTCTACTGCTGGTGAGGTGAAGATGGTGGTGGATGGAGCACAGGTAAAGTGGAGAGATATGACGGGTGCAATCGCATGCTGAGACACATTACGGCAGGGTGGGGGGAACACAAAACACTGTGTTATATTGACAGGCTCTTTGTGCAAGTCAGCACTGAAGCCCTGGTGGGGTGAGGGTCTTCCAATCATTGTGCTTGGGGTGGGATTACACACATAAGGAAAATGCTGAGTCTCTCCAGTTGGTTGATAGCTATTTCTGCAAGGACAGAGAAAAATAATTGGAGGAGGAAGGGGGAGGAATGTTTTGCTGTCCAATTATGTTGGTTGTGGGGCTGGAAATGACTTTTTTTTCTCTGATGCCTAAGTCTTGAGTTAGTTCTCATGGACAGCAGAATGCTAAACTAGTAGCTGCAGAAAAAGCTAGTCTCTTAAGCCTATTTTCTTCTCCCCCCACCTATTAAATTGTATAACTGTGTGCGTGTATCAATGCACCTTTTTTAAGGTTCCCAATGTCCTAAGCTTACATTTGTTTCCATACCTCCCATTCGCTTTATTACACCTTACCAGCCATATATTATTTACTTTCCAGTGAAACATACAAATATTTTTATTTTAATAATAATTTGTCTCTTGTAAATCTTCTTCTTCATACTATTACTACTACTACTACTACTACTCACCATAAAGCACAAACCATAGGAAGCAGCCAGCTTCTGTGACATAGCCTAGGAGGGTACACAATTTTATCATTATCCAGCCAGCTAAACTTTGTGGGCATTTCTTAGCCTGAGAATTGGCATAATTGAATGAGCATAGTCAGTTAAAATGTAAATGTACTGCCTTCAAGTCGATTCCGCCTTATGGTGACCTTATGAATAGGGTTTTCATGAGGCTGAGAGGCAGTGACTGGCCCAAGGTCACCCAGTGAGCTTCATGGCTATGTGGGGATTTGAACCCTGGTCTCCCAGGTTGTAGTCCAACACCTTAACCACTACACCACACTGGCTCTCTTATAGTCAGTCAGTCACAGTCTTTTTTAAAAAACTTTTTGGGAAAAGCAAACTTTAAATGTGGCTAGCAGGAAATCCACTGGAGCTGCCCAGCTGAAATTTGCCAAGATTAATCACCTCCATAGAGGCTACCATGTCCCCAAATTTCACGTACTTACATAAATATATTGTCTATGCCTGCTTGATGCTACTAACCTGTGCCTAGTGTCACAAAACTTTTTTTTAAAAAAAGATGCCACTTAGGTTTCCCCCCCTCAAAATCTTGAAGGAAGTAACAGGGCAAACACAGGAGCATGAGATTTGGCATGACTGAGCATTTAACATTTTTTTAAAATAATCTTGTTGGGAAAAGCAAATTTTAAAGGTCGCTAGCATAAAATCCCTTAGAGCTGCCCAGCTAAAATTTAGCAGAGTTAATTGGCTCTGTAGAGGCTTCCATGTCGCCAAGTTGCATGTTCCTGTGTGAAAAAACCAAAGTTATGGTCATTTTAATTTTAAAACATTTTAAAATTTAGAGGTGTCTGACATAAAAACTCCTGTGGCTACCCAAATGAAATTTGGCAGGGTATGTTCCCTCTTTAGGGACTACCATATCTCCAAATTCCATGTCCCTATGTCAAAAAACATAGGGCTGGCCCTCTCTGAGGGCTCATCCAGACAACTGTATAATGTGCGATATGATCGCTTTGTGTATTCATTAATTTTTGGTGGTCCATATAATGTCCTTTTTTGAGCATTTTCATGCGGTTAAATCCGCTTTTGCAGTACTGCAAAAAAATGTGATATGCTTTTTAAAATCGGGAATCATCCGCTGTACCTTAAGGTGCTCGGATGTAATACCGTGGACTTTAGAGCTGTGGGCGGTCCATGGGCGTTTCCCCATACCCCTTCCCTTGTTCCCAGCCAATCATGTATTTCCGCTTTTGAGAATGTATGCGAATGTCTGGGGAAAGCCCGGGAAAACTGAACCAATCAAAGCAATGGTGTGGTGTTGGGGGGGCTCTGCAACTTCTACTGAGCAGCTACAGCCGTTTATTTTTAGCCAGCCTGTGAACTGGGTGGCCGCTCCGGGTGAGATCTGCAATTGTGGTTGTTTGTAAAGCTCCACTTTTCCTGGCTGGTCTCGCTCAAGTGCGGCTGGTTGATGCAGGGAGCTCGCTTTGCTCTTTCCTCCTCGCTCGGAGACAGACACACACTCACAGGCACACACAGTGGAGAAAAGTGAGAGCCTGGCGCTTTGCAAACGGCCATGAGAAGGAAAGGGAGAAGGAGGGCGGTGAAGGCAATGGAGCATCAAGTTTTGCCCAAAGTGGTTGGGAAGCTGCTGGGAAGCCTCTCTCAGTGGCTCTTCCCTGATGCTGCTGCCGTGGCTGCCTACACGGAGAGCGAGAGGCAGGCAGAGTGAGTGAGAGAGAGAGAATGGGGAGGAGCTGGGAGCCGCCACCGAGCGCTGCACTCTAGAAAAGCTTGGGGGTCAGGAACCTTGCAGTGGAGCCAGAGGTCCCAGCTGGCATTCCTGCGTGGTATTCGATTTATTGGACATTTGGGGGGGGAATGAAAGGTCAACTTGAATCGAGAATGCACCTGGGCGGGTGTGTGCAAATACGCAGAGTCACAAAGCTGCCGTGCCACCCCAGAAAAAGTTGGTTCTGCAAGAAGGGGGGTGCTCCCCATTAAACACTCAGCTTTCCTGCCATTCTTTACAAAAGAAGCAAGTAGTAGCAGCTCCTCAGTGCGCCAATACCTCCCCTTTCCGTTCTGGAGAAATAAGTGGAATTGCCAGCCGTGTGTATCTCCAGAATTATTGGCATATAAGTGGTTTGCTAGAGCATCTCAGACTCCCGCAACCATAGAGACTGGTGGTCTACCTTCCTAGACAAGACACGTCATTACTTGCTTGCAGTTCCATGAGAAATAAGTGGAATTGCCAGGCGTGTTTACCCCCAGAAAATTTAATATGCAAAAAGGGAAAAATACATACATTAGGTTTAGCGAAATATCGCAAATGCAAGCAAACAACAATACAGCAATTATTGTCAGATAAGTGGTTTGCAGTTCTCTTTTATCAGAGGGAACACTTCAAAGCGGAGAAAGAGGAAAAGATGTTTAGCAGCTCTAACCTCATTCCCCCTGCATGCATTCCTATTAGAAATTGTTCCTGGAGAATATGTCCAGCGCGTGTGTGTGCGTGTGCAAAAGGGGGGAGGGGAGGCCCTGGACTCAGCACCACCACCAGCAGCCCCCACGAATTGAGGGATCCAGCAGTCGTGTGGGGTTCCTTAGTTAGAAAAGGCTGCTTGGGCTATGAGGGGGGGGAAATGGAGATCCCCCTCCCCCAAGCCCTGGCTTGTGAACAATGTTGCCAGAAGGGAGGAAAATGTAGCCGCCACCTCCCACCTCACTGAGCTCGCTACATCGCAGCGCTTCCTATCCCGAAGCTTTGCCGGTGCAGCTGCTGTGAAATAGCCTCCTCCTCCATCTCCCGCATGAGCTGAGGAAGCTCAGCATGGCTCCTGCGCTGCTGGGGCTCTTGCTGTTCCTGGGTTCCGGGGTGGCACATGACCCTGGGCTCCAGCTGCCCTCAACTGCACAAGGCAGAAATTTAACAGCTGTAAGTGGAGCTGTACAAGAGCCAAAAACTCGGTGACAGCCACTACTACCAAACCAACAGGAAATTCAAACTTTTGCACTCTTACGTTCAAGTGCATGCGTGTTATTGTGCTTCGGTGCAAAGGGGGAGAGGAGCATACGTCATGTTTTGCGGACCAATCGGCTGATGGGGTTGGTGTTACAGGTGTAGCTGGGAAAAAACGAAAAGAATGTACGGGACTTCCTGCTGCGTGTGTGGGCGCAAAAAAGCATGTTTTTCAGATCAGAAAAGAGTGAATTTCAGGCAAAGTGGGGACTGTCAGATGACAAAGCGAATATGGAAAACATGGATTATCTGGGTCAGTTTGGACGAGCCCTGAGTGTGAAATGAGGTGGGCAGTAGTTGTGTCCTGTGTGAAAGATATTGAGTGGGTCTGACTGTTCCCTCTTCTCTCAGAAACTTGCTGCGATAACTGGTTCAGGTACTTTTCGCTGGTGGGCTCTTGTTGTGTCCATATCAGGTTTTAGTCTTAGTAAGGAGAGACATGGGTGATGCCACCCCAGTCTCAGTGATGATGGGTAGATGGGGGTATAGCCATAGGGAGGTGGTGCTCTAGCACAGATGATGAAGGCGAGGCTATCTACACTTTGTCCCTTGCTCTCACTCCTCCCATGAACTGGTTCCTCATTGCTCATCTGCTGTGCCCACTTGCCTGTGTGTGCTGTTGTTTAATGCCAGACCAGTACACAATATCCATTATTTGATCAAGGATGAGGGTGCCAATTTGAATTACCAAGACCTGGGTGGATGAGCTGGGAGGAGTTGATCTGACCCAGATTTCCCCATCTGGCTACTTGGTTCAACACCAGCACAGGCTGCAGGTATGGGGAGAGGGGTTGCTGTGGTCTACAGAACTTCCATCTCTATCACCAGGAAACCACTCTGTCTTAAAGCTGGCTGTGAGGGCCTGCACCTGGTGCTGGGTCAAGGAGATGGTAAACTAGGGTTGCTGCTGGTGTATTGTCTACCCTGCTGCCCAGCAGCTTCTCTGACCGAGCTGGTGGAGGCTGTCTCACCTGTGGTTGGAGGAGCCCAGCTCCATAATCCTGGGTGATTTCAATTTCCATGCAGAGGCTGCCTCTAATGTTCCAGCTCAGGACTTCATGGCCTCCATGACAACAATGGGGCTGTCCCAAGTTGTCACTGGCCCAATGTATATGGCACGGCACACCCATGACTTGGTTTTTACTCCATATGGAGGAAGGGGAGTTCTGGACATAGAGGGAATGGATATCACCCCATTGCCATGGTCAGACCACTTACTGTTGAAGTTTAGATTTACGGCTCTGATCCTCCCTGCAGGGGTAGTGGATGGATTAAGATGTCCGCCCCCGGGGACTAAGGGAATGCACTGGATTCCTGAATGCTCTGGGAGGTGACCCTATTGAAGCCCTTGTTACACTGTAGAACAGTTGTGGAGCCCAGTTTGCACCTTGGTACACCAGCGAACTAAGGGCAATGGAACAGGCTGGATGATAGCTAGAACGCAAGTGGCGAAATATGTGCTGTGAGGCCGATCAGGCACAAATAAAACAGCATAACCTTGCCTACTGGGTGGCAGTGAGAGCAATAAAGAAGGCCCATTTCTTTGACACCATCACACCAGTGGAGCTTTTCAGTATTGTCAGGGGTCTGTTGACATCAGATCCAGGAAATGAAGTGTTAGACCCTTTGGAGGCCCAATGTGAATTATTTCCAAAGCACTTTGAGGGTAAAGTTGCTCACCTCCGTAGCAATCTTAATGTCCCATCCACATCTACTGTAGTTCCCAGTGAGGTGTCCAATGTGCTGCAACTTCTTGGAACCAGTTTCAGTTGATGTGGCCTAATGCAGACAAAGTGCTTGTGACAATGCGGCCAGCAATGTATCCTCTCAAGCCTTGCCCTTCTTGACTTATTAAAGCTTGCTGAAGGGGTTTGACCAAATGGATCCAGGGTGTGGCCAACTCATCATTGCGGGAGGGAGTGGTTCCAGCCACCCTGAAAAAGATGGTGATCCAACCGCTCCTGAAAAAGCCCACCCTGTACCCATTAGTTTGTGACAACTATCACTCAGTCGCAAACATCTCCTTTTTAGGGAAGGTGATTAAGAAGGTTATGGCACAGCAATTGCATGTACTCTTGGATGAAACAGTTTATCTTGACCCATTCCAGTCTGGTTCCAGGCCTAGTTATGGGATTAAATTGGCCTTGGTTGCTCTGATGGATGAGCTTTATTGGAAGAAGATAAGAGAGAGTGCAACCCTGTTATTCTTACTTGATCTCTCAGTGGCTTTTGATATCATTGACCATAGTATCCTTCTTGGTGAGATGGGTATTGGAGGCACTGTTTTACAGTAGTTCAGATCCTATCTCCAGGGTTGTTTTCAGAAAATAGCATTGGGTGATTGACTTTTGCCCCCTGGCAGTTGTGCTGTGGGGTGCTGCAGGGTATCATCTTGTCCCCCATGCTGTTTAACATTTATATGAAGCCCTTGGGAGCAGTCATCAGGAAATTTGGGGTGAGGTGTCAGCAGTATGCTGATGATACCCAGCTCTATTTCTCTGTAACATCTGAATCAGGAGAGGCTGTGCAAGCCCTGGACCACTGCCTGGACTCGGTGAGCTGGATGAGGGCCAATAAACTGAGTCTGAATCCTAGCAAGATGGAGGCGCTGTGAGTTGGTGGTTCACGAGTTCAGATAATTGGTCAGTTGCCTACTTTGGATGGGGTTGTACTCCCTCTGAAAGAGCAGGTGCATAGTCTGGGGGTGCTCCTGGATCCATCTTTGTTGCTAGAGGCCCAGATGACTTCAGTGGCTAGGAGTGCCTTTTACTAGCTTCAGCTGGTAAGACAGCTGTGGCCATTTCTGGACCAGGATAGCCTGACCACTGTTATCCATGCACTGGTAACCCTTGGGGTTGGTTCAGAAACTGCACCTGATGCAAAATGTGGTGGTGTGACTGCTCACTGGGGCAGGGTATCACCAACATGTCACCTTGCTGCTGAAAGAATTGCACGAGCTGCCCATTAGCTACCAGGCTAAGTTCAAAGTTCTGGTTTTGGTGTTCAAAGCCCTATACAGCTTGGGACCAGGATATCTGAAATATCATCTTACCTCTTATATATCCAGTCAATCACTACACTCTGGAGATGAGGGCCTCCTGCAGATACAATCTTATCAGGAGGTCCATTCTGCACAACATAGGAAGTGGACCTTTAGTGTAGTGGCACCTACTCCTTGGAATTCCCTTCCTTTAAATATTAGACAGGTGCCATCTGTTATCATTTCAGCACCTACTGAAGACCTCCCTCTTTCAACAAGTCGAGACCTTATCCCAGTTTTAGTCTGTGCTGGAATTGCTTTTTAATATGTTTTTAAAGCTTTTTTAAAAATATGTTTTGTTTTAATATATTTTAAAGTCTGTTTTTATATTTCAGAATGTTTTTAGTGTTTTTATTTGCCACCCTGGGCTTCTACTGGGAGGAAGGGTGGGACATAAATAAAACAAACAAACATACAAACAAGAAAGTTATGGCCATTTTTGTTTGGCAATGCAAGTTAATGGGATTTCTGGATATTTGTAATATTTTGATCCAGATCTGAGTCATGACGGGTATAACTATGTCTGGACTGAATCATGCCTTATTTTTATTTAGAAATCAAGGTCACAAATCATGTTGCGGAGGGGGGTCTTCACACACATAAACACACATGAATGAGAGAGAGGGCAAATTAGCTGTGGGGGGGAGTAGTGTTGGGAAGAGGTATTCAAGCTTCTGACTATGGAGGCAGAGCATAGCCATCACGGCTAGTAGCAATGAATTTGTCTAATCCTCTTTTAAAGTCTTCCATGTTGGTTGCCATCACTACTTCCTGTAGGAGTGCATTCCAAGTAAGGACTGCATGAATTTTTTTATCTCTTCTGAATCCTCCAACACTCAACTACATTGGATGCCCCTGAGTTCTAGTGTTATGGGAAAGGGAGAAAAAATTCTCATCCAATTTCTCCATGCCATGCATACTTTTAGAAACTTCTGTCAAGGCACCTCACCTTTTCTCTAAAGTAGAAAGCTCTAACTGTTCCTCTTAAGGCAAATGCGTATTTATAGTAGTAGTAGTACTAGGCAAGCTCTCTAATGTGGATGGCTCCCCATGTGGTTCCAAGCATGATCTTCCAAGTTTGCCTCCACATTAGGGTGAACTTTGGTAGTACATCAAACTGCAAGCCATGCAGATATAGAATCTGACTGTAGTTTACTTCCAGGAACAGGCCAAGAGGGGGAAATTGGGGTTATGGTGGACGGGGACAGAGGCACCAGATAGCACAGCCTCTCATTTTCATCTCTCCTTCTTCTTAGCCTGACATATTTTGACCTGTGGTTTTTCTTTTCTTCCCAAGATGATTAAGCTATAACTTGTAGTTCCCCACACACCTACACACACAGCTGCTGCCTGTGCCCATTCCCTTTATTTTATTTTCTCTTCCCACAGTGCCTACAGCCATGCACTGAGGCTGATAGTATTGCCTGAAGTTTCTTTTTAATCATAAAGGCGGAGTTGCTCCACAGAGGTTAATTTCCTTGTTTCTCTTTAAATCTTCTCCTAAAACGTCAGGCTCTTTCAGTGCTAACGAACAGATGGAAAATACAAGATGCACATTGCAGCGAAACAGCTTGAGGGCCAGGTCTGGCTTTCCTGTTGAACTCTGCACAGTGCTCTGATTTGCAGACTAGCCATTGAAAATAATGGCTTTGATTCAAGGGGCAGAATCTTTCAGAAATGGAGGAGGTTGGGGCAGGAACATAGGTTAGTGGTAGATTACTTGCTTTATACACAGAAGGCCCCAGGTTCATAAGAACATAAAAAGAGGCTGTTGAATCAGGCCAATGGCCTATCTAGTCCAACAGCCTGTTCTCACAGTGGACAACCAGATGTCTGTGGGAAAGACTTGAGTGCAACAGCTCTCTCCCCTACTGCAGTTTCCAACAACTGGTATTTAGAAGCATACTGCTTGACAGTGGAGGAAGAACTTAGCCATCATGGCTAGTAGCCTTGGATAGCTTTATCCTCTATGAATTTGTCTTTTAAAGCCATCCAAGCTGTTGGCCATCACTGCTGCATCTGGGAGTGAGTTCCATAGCTTAACTACGCTCTGCATGAAGTACTTTCTTTTATCTGTCCTGAATCTGCCAGCATTCAGCTGCATTGGATGCCCATAAGTTCTAGTGTGATGCCATGCAAAATTTTATAAACCTATCATACCACCTCTTACTCACTTTTCGTCTAAACTAAAAAGCCTCAAATGCTGCAACCTTTCTTCATAGAGGAGTCTTTCCATCTCATTGATCATTTTGGTTGTCCTTTTCTGAACTTTTTACAACGTACAATATCCTACAGTGCAGACCAGAACTGTACACAGTATCCAGTCCTTAGCACCTACACGTAGCATACTGCCTCTCTGAAACCCAGGAGAGCTGCTACTAGATAGTGTAGACAGTATTGAGCTAGATGGACCTAGATGGCCTGAATAAGGCAGGTTTTTATACCTCCATGTATGGGAAGTGAATCTTGAGCCTTTTCAAGTGCAGATCACCAAGATACCTAGAAACAGCACTTCCTAACTGGGATGGGGAGGGTCTGGGAATGTCTGTATCCCCAGAGACCCACTGTCAGGCAGTCTAGGCAGTCTAGACAATACTGACCTAGATGGACAACAGTCTGATTCAGTTAGAGATGGAGGAAAAAGTTCAGTTCACATTTAAAAGCGAATCTACCTAATGCAAACTTCCTGTAGCAATGCAAGAGGTGAAACGCAGCTATCCTTCAAAAGTTATGCTGCTGCAGTTCTCCAGTCAAGTAGTTTTTAGTACAAAAGTAGACTGGGATAAACTGTCCCTAAAAATGCATATGTGAAAACATATACAAATACACTATATTAGGGGGAAATTAATATTACAGATAATCTGCTTGGCAAAAATGTATATTAGGTAAAAAGGCATATAAAATGTGTATAGTAGGATAAGTTTGCAATAAAATGCTGATGAATTTTAATGAGAATTTTCATTTTTTAAAAAATATTGCAAACTGATGTTGAAATGTGGAGTACTGAATTTAATACTGGAAAAAATGCAAAACTGAGAGAAACTGAAATTGACAGATGCACTGATGCATGTGTTTCTATATTTTATGTTGGCTTAAACCAGGAGCTGAAATCTTAATCCAGTTGATTTCCAAGGGCAGGTTGCCAGGATTCTTAGAACAGATTTCCACAACTTGAGATACTGCAGCTCAGAGGCAGAGCACGTGCTTTGCATGCAGAATCCCAGGTTCAACCTCTGGCATCTCCATTTAAAAGGATCAGGTACCAGCCTGATCAGCTGAAATTAATCTGTGGTTTCACCCATGATAGCTGCAGCAAAACATATGCTATTTACATATTTTCTGGGAATGTGATAAAAAGATAAGAGTCCTGGCACTCCATTTTATTTTTATTGAACAAGTCACAGGATATAAAATTCCAGATAGCCCTCTAAGGATGCTTTAAATGGGCACATACATTTCAGATGTCAGCTATTAAAAAAATTGTTCGCAGTATATTGGAAAACAAATTGTGCCTCTCTTCTGTCTGATTGGCTCTTTTAAGTTCTGGGATGTAGCAGCTGGAAGCTTACATATTATATGTGTATTCGGAAGACTCATATAGATTATACCCAATTTGCAAGAAAATGGTCAACTCTAGTAATTTTTTAAAATGACAGATTTCAGGATTGTTTAAGGTTAGAAGAACTGTAGGCTCTGGGCTGAATGTGGCCCTCCAGGATTCTCTATCTAGCCCTTAGGACACCTTTCTTCAGGCCACATCCCTCACTGGCCTTGCTTCATGCCCCTCTTGAGTGTTTTTGCCTGGCTAGAATGTGTCCTTTGTCCAGGCTTTTCCTGATCCATAAGGTTAGACCCTGTTTTACATGTTTGAATGCTCTGAATTTTAGACTTCATTAAAAGTATAGTTTCCAAATCATGTGAAGTATTAGTTCCCCTCTATTTGGCAATGGTTAGACTTCATCTTGAGTGCTGTGTCCAGTTCTGGATGCCACACTTTAAAAGGGATGCAGACAAACAGGAATGGGTTCAGAGGAGGGCAACGAGGATGAGCAGGGAATTGGAAACAAAGCCCTATGAGGAAAGACTGAAAGAACTGGGCATGTTTAGCTTTGAGAAGAGAAGAAAGATGATAGCACTCTTCAAGTACTTGAAAGGTTGTCACACAAAGGAGGGCCAGCATCTCTTCTCAATCATTCCAGTGCAGGACATGGAATAATGGGCTCAAGTTGCAGGAAGCCACATTTTGACTGAACATCTGTAAAAGCTTCCTATTAGAACTATGGCAATGGAATCAATTGCCTAGGGAGGGAGTGGGGTCTCCAGCATTGGAGGCATTAAAGCGGCAGTTGGACAGCTACCTGTCATGTATGCTTTAATTTGGATTCCTGCATTAAGCAGGGGAGTAGGACTTGATGGCCTTACAGGCACTTTCCAACTCTACTATTCTATTATTCTGTCATCACTGCATTGTTTTCAAGGTGCTTACAGACTGACCGCTTTATAATTGCTCCAGAATTCTCCCACGGATTGATGTCAGGCTGACTGATCTGTAGTTCACAGTTTCCAGATTTCCCCCCTTTTAGCCCACCTCCAGTGATCTGTCACTTCCCATCCTGCAAGATTTTGCAAAGATAATAGACAGTGGTTCCAATAGTTCCTCAGCCAGTTCCTTCAATACTCTAGGATGCAAGGTATCTTCTAGAACTTCTGCTTCTAACTCCTTTTCCACTGATTTTCCTCCACTGCTTTGTTCCTCTCCTCAACACTCTACATATGCTGCTGTTGTTCCACCTCCTGTAATTCTTTGCTGTTGTTCCAGTGTTATTTGTAAGAATTTGTTTTCTATTAAACTCTTGAGTAAGGCCACTTTTTCTTCCAACAGTGCCACCAGCTTGCGCTTGTATGCCATGTTGTTCTAAGGCAAGAAAGCAAACAATGCACACACCTTGCAGGTCACCATCACTGGAGTGTCCTTCCGTCCATAGTCTATATTACCTTTTATTTCTTTATTTCCCCCTACTTGTTTTGGAATGGCTCGTGCTTTCTCCTGTCCTCCTTAAGGGTTAAAAGGAGAGTCCCACTTGTATGTGCTGTGTATTACAAGAATTGTTTTTCAATAGGGACCTTGTCCTTGACCTCCCCCACCAAACTCCACTGCCAAACTCCTGTTAGCCTGCTGTCTGAGAACTGGTCACTTCTATATTCTCTGGACCAGCTAAGATAGTTCCTTCTGCTCTGCTTAGTTAGGAGTCAGCAAAAAGCATGAAATTTCCAGCACACAGAGCTGCTGCAAGTTGCACTCAGCAGCTATCAGGCCATGCCCCTTCAGTCACCAGCTTATCAGATTTGCTGACAATGCAAAACTGAGAGGGATAGCTAACACCCTGGAAGATAGAAACAAAATTCAAAATGATTTTGATAGGCTGGAGCACTGGACTGAAAACAACAGAATGAAATTTTACAGGGAGAAGTGTAAAGTTCTACACCTAGGGAAAAGAAACCAAGTGTACAATAATAAGATGGGGGATACCTGGCTCAGCAATACCACATGAGAGAAGGATCTATCTTGGAATTGTTGTTGATCACAAGCTACAAAAAAGGCAAATGCTATTTTAGGCTGCATTAACAGAAATATTGGTTTGAAATCACGTACTAGTTCCCCTGTATTTGGCACTGGTTAGAGATCATCTTGAATATTGTGTCCAGTTCTGGACATTGCACTTTAAGAAGGATGCAGACAAACTGGAACAGGGCAACAAGGATGATCAGGGGAATGGAAACAAAGCCTAGTGAGGCAAGACTGAAAGAACTGGGCCTGTTTAGCCTTGAAAAAAGAAGGCTGAGGGTATATATGATAGCACTGTACAAGTACTTGAAAGGTTGTCACACAAGAGTGGCTGTATACTATAGCCAGCATGTTTTTTTTTCATATTCTGCTGTTAAATTGAAAATACCCCCATGCCATTCTGCTGCTTCCAATAAGCTCATTTCAGAATAAAATCTTACAAAACCTATAGTCCTGAACTCAGAAATGGTCACTCAATTGGCTTGACTGAGCGCTTGAAGTTTTTTAAAAAAATCTTTTTTGGAAAAAGCAAATTGTAAAGGTGGCTAGCATGAAACCCCTGGAGCTACCAAGCTGAATTTTGGCAGGGTTAGTCCCCTCCATAGAGGCTTCCATGTCCCCAAATATCATATCCATGTGTGAAAAACAAGAAAGTTAAATCTGTTTTAATTTTAAACTTTAAAGGTGTCTAACAAGAAAACCCCTGGGGCTACACAGCTGAATTTTGGCAGGGCTAATCCTCTCTTTAGGGGCTACCAAGTCCCTACGTCAAAAAACAAGAAAGTTATGGCCATTTTCGTTTTGCAATGCAGATTAATGGGATTTCTGGATATTTGTAATATCCACATGTGGATCAATTGGAATGGACAAATATTGATTTGGGCTTTATTGTGTCACAAATCAGGTTGGGGGCTCCACGCACAACCCTTTTTTTAGCCGAAGAGCCACATTGCCTCTTTGGCAAACTCCTGGGGACCACGTGCCAGTGGTGGGCAGGGCCAAAGTGAGCAGTGATTTTAAATTGCATGACTGTTTTGTTGTAACCTGCCCTGGGACCTTATTTATTTATTT
This sequence comes from Rhineura floridana, assembly GCF_030035675.1. NCBI lineage: Eukaryota > Metazoa > Chordata > Lepidosauria > Squamata > Rhineuridae > Rhineura > Rhineura floridana. The sequence goes on from NC_084496.1 coordinate 17,258,475, forward strand.
ATTTATTTAATTACACTTTTAAACCGCCCTATAGCAACAAGCTCTCAGGGCAGTGTACAACAAGATAAAACCACATATAAAATACGAACAAGTGTGGATTACAGTATACAATTATAAAAACATATTTAAAAACAAAATTAGAATACAAATTAAAATAAAAATTGCAATTACAGATTAAGTTTAAAATTAAAATTAAGCTTAAAATGCCTGGGCGAAGAGGTAGGTTTTTACCTGGCGCCGAAAGGATAACAAAGAAGGTGCCAGGCGTATCTCATCTGGGAGGGCATTCCATAATTCGGGGGCCACCACAGAGAAGGCCCTAGATCTAGTTGCTGTTCTCCGGGCCTCCCTATGAGTTGGGACCCGGAGAAGGGCCTTGGATGTCGAGCACAGTGAACGGGTAGGTACATAGCGAGAGAGGCGTTCCATCAGATATTGCGGTCCGATGCCGTTAAGGGCTTTATAGGTAAGAACCAACACTTTGAATCTGGCCCGGAAACATATTGGTAGCCAGTGCAGTTGGGCCAGAATAGGTGTTATATGGTCAAATTTCTTCGTCCCAGTAAGAACTCTGGCCGCAGCATTCTGCACTAGCTGAAGTTTCCGAATCGTCTTCAAAGGTAACCCTACCTACACCTACGTAGAGTGCATTACAGTAATCCAATCTAGAGGTTACCAGAGCGTGAATAACTGAGGCGAGGTTCTCCCTGTCCAGATAGGGTCGTAGTTGGGCTACCAGCCGAAGCTGGTAGAACGCATTCCGTGCCACCGAGGCTACCTGGGCCTCAAGTGACAGGAGCGGATCTAATAAGACCCCCAAACTATGGACCTGCTCCTTTAGGGGGAGTGTAACCCCATCCAGGGCAGGTCTGACATCTACCATCTGGGCCAAGAGCCCCCCCACCAACAGCATCTCAGTCTTGTCAGGACTGAGTTTCAGTTTATTAGCTCTCATCCAGTCCATTATCGCGGCCAGGCAGTGGTTCAGTACATTGACAGCCGCACCTGAAGAAGATGAAAAGGAGAAATAGAGCTGCGTATCATCAGCATATTGCTGGAAACGCACTCCAAAACTCCTGATGACCTCACCCAGCGGCTTCATATAGATATTAAAGAGCATGGGGGACAGAATTGAACCCTGCGGGACCCCATATTGTAGTACCCAGGGACTCGAGTAATGTTCCCCAAGCATCACCTTCTGGAGACGATTCTCAAGATAGGAGCACAGCCACTGCCAAGCAGTGCCTCCAACTCCTAAATCCGCAAGTTGCCCCAGAAGGATACCATGGTCGATGGTATCAAAAGCCGCCAAGAGATCAAGGAGAACCAACAGAGTTACACTCCCTCTGTCTTTCTCCCGACAGAGGTCATCATACAGGGTGACCAAGGCCATTTCTGTACCAAACCCCGGCTGAAAGCCCGATTGAAATGGATCCAGATAATCAGTTTCATCCAAGAGAGCTTGGAGTTGGTGAGCGACCACGTGCTCTAGAACCTTGCCCAGAAATGGAACATTTGCTACCGGTCTATAGTTGTTGAAATTATCGGGGTCCAAGGAGGGCTTTTTTAGGAGTGGTCTCACCACCGCCTGTTTCAGGTAAAGTGGGACCACTCCCTCTCGTAAAGAGGCATCAATCACCTCCTTGGCCCAGCCGGCTGTTCCATTCCTGCTAGCTTTTATTAGCCACGAGGGGCAAGGGTCCAGAGCAGAAGTGGTCGCCCGCACCTGTCCAAGCACCTTGTCCACATCCTCGAGCTGTACCAACTGAAACTCATCCAATAAAACCGGACAGGACCATGTTCTGGACACCATAAGGTAGCCATTCCTAGTAAAAGTAAGAAATTATGTAATAAAATTAATTGGCAGTGCAAGGACAGAGGATGGAGGCAAAAGCCAAGATCTTAATAAACTGAGATCCTTGCATATTCCTGAAAAGGGCCTTTGTCTCAGGCTTGTTTCATCTTGTTGCCGTTGAACAATCTCGTGGCAAGAGCTCTCTAGCCCTACAGTTACTTTGTATGTTTGTTTTTAAACATTGTGCATACTGTAGCAATGATGCAATCATGGCAATAAAATGAATAAATTGTGATAGGATCTTTCTGTGCGCTGGAGGGAACATTTCATTACTGTTTTTACATGTCTTATTATTTTGCTGACTTCTCCCTCTAGTTCTTGGTCCTTGCCTAGACATTGCACCCAAACAAAGCACTCTGAATAGAGAAGAGCTTTGGAAACAATCCTGCTCCCTCCCCATTACTGGGAAGTGGCTTCTCTTGCCTACTGTGTCAGAAAACTGCATTCCCTCAAAATCTAAACCCTCAAAGTCTGTTTTTCTAAAATTTGGCTAAGAATTTGGCTGACTTTTGAAGAACTAGCTCTTTGCACTGGGGGACTGACACTCTACTGCCATCATTTTCTATGCCATAGTATGAAAATGAAATGGACTGCCTTCAAGTCGATTTTGACATATGGGCAACCCCATGAATAGGATTTTCATGGTAGAGGGCGTTTACCATTGCCTCCTTCTGAGGCTGAGAGGCACTGACTGTCCCAAGGTCACCCAGTGAGCTTCATGGCTATGTGGGGATTTGAACCCTAGTCTCCCAGGTCATAGTCCAACACCTCAACCACTACTCCACACTGGCTCTCTAGTATGTAGCATACAAAAAAACCTCTACCATTCATTCTTTTACCAAGACACTAGCTTCTCCCTGTTTTGGGGCTCCTGTCTTTGGCCACACATCCTTCTCCATTGAAGACAATCTTCTGTTTGAAAGCATCCTTCATTTGAAGGACTATCTGGCCCAAATCTGGTGTAAAGGTATGTAAATCTGTGACCTTTGGAATTGGACTCCAAGCCACTGGTGTTTGTTCCCATTGCATTTACTGTGAAACCTATCACCAAAGTGTTTCCTAGATCAGCTTACAGAAAACATGGGTCTCTGTGACATTACAGAAGATTAGTCAGCATAGCTATTGAAGTGAATGTCGGAATTCTATTGAGTTGCGTAGCAGAGCGGAGAGTTTTGAGCGAGCTTATGTGTGTGTGTTTGAATCTTTGCTAAGATTCTACCTTCCCTGCAAATTAGTCAGACAGAGACTTTAAGCTTTAAAATAAGAAAGAACTACTTTATTCTGGAAATACATGCTTGATAGGAAAGAGTCCTATATCTCGCTAACTAGCTATGTTGGAGCAGTCTGCACTGGTGCCAGTGCAGCTCTCATGCTGGTTGAGAGGGAGAGACAAAAGGAAAGATGTCTGCTCCCCTCTCGAGAGAGAAGAAGAAACTGGGAAGGCGGGAAGGAACTGGGATCAACATCCTTTGCGTATCAGTCTAGCAGGAAGGGGAGAGACGGCAAGGATCAAAGGACAGGTATAGCCTAGCAACCAAAGAGGTCTCCTCCCTAGCTACCCTTTTTAACCCCATGCAGCCTCAACCCACCAAGTTGGAGTTGAACCGCATACATTCCAACAGTGAAGATGTTGCAGCAACCTGCCATGCCCCCTGGGACCATTTAAATAGGATTGAGGTGGGCTGACTACCTGCGCAGGAACTCTTTCTCAGATTGGGACTAGGCAAGCAAGCAGGTGTTCTGTTACACTGATGGTGGAGTGATCCTGTCTGTTTGCGCCTGCACAACTACTGGCACATTTTTGGCAATGGGGGAAGAGACACATTGGCCAGTCCGTCCACATCTCCTCCTGCAGTCTCACTGCCTGTTCCTCCCTCCCTGGAGGCAGCACTGTGGTGGTTCAGGAGGATGGATGGTGGGAAGAGGTTCATTGGCTGACTCCAGCTCTTCAACAGCCACTGGCAGCTCAGATGTGGGGCTCTTAGTGACCAGACTACTGACGTCTTCTCCAGTTTCAGCCCCCTCCCTCTGCATCCCATTAGGGCCCTCTCCAGGTTCCCACTGCTCCTCCTCCTCTTGCTCGGAGTTCTCTATGGGGCCCATGACACTAGGGGCCCCTCCAGAATGGTGTTTTATTGCCAGTAAATATGGAGGAGAAATTTGATTCAGTTTGTATTGAAAGCTGAATCGATCAGATTTGCACTTTCTAAAACAAAGTAAGAACTGAAGCACAACCATCTTTCAAAATTTGAATTTATCTGAATTTTGCCACAAAACGTTTGCAGGTGCAAACAGTATTGAAAAGTGGGATCATACATGACCACCCTGATAGCATCATAAGCACAGATCATTATGAATGCACGATAAAAGGATGTTTGGAGGGGCTCAAAGATGGAAAGAGAAGAGGTGCTTTGAAGGGCTCCTCCAGATGACCTGTTTATTGAGCAGTTATCCTGATTTGCTTGCACAATGTCTGGTCTTTATTGAGCCTTTGTTCTGATTTGTTTGCAGACAGGTTATATAACAATGAGCATTCATCCTGACTTCCTTGTGGGGTGTTTACATGCCTTCCCATTAATCATTAACTCATTCCACACTTTTCACAGCATATCCTTATCCCTCTCCTAAGTGCAAAAAGTCTGTTTGTGATTTTTTTAAAGTGGATTTGTTGCAACAGAGTGCTTTAATTTGGTGAACCCAAATTTCCAGTATGTGATTGAATTGCTCCGGTAAAATGCTGATAGTTTGACCTGGTTTTTGGGGGTGGATTGACAAATTTGTACCTTTCACACACACACATACATGATTTGCCCATGTTCCTTTTTCTGAATTTCTGGTACCCTCCAAAATAAACTCTGGGTTACCCTATTCTCATCATGAAACTATCCTGCATGAAGAACTCTATTATGCCCTTTAAGATTATTAGGAACAGTGGAAGCTGCCTTATGCCAAGTCTGTCTAGCTCAGTATTGTGTACAATGGCTGGCAGGACTCTCTCACAACCATACCTGGATATTAAATCTAGAACCTTCAGCATGCAAAACAGCTGGTCTACCACTGAGTTGCATCTCTTCCCCACTAGAGCATCCCCCACTGAAACAGGATAGATCAGAGGTCACCTCTATAGGGCAATCTCTATCAGTGCTCATTTATTTAATGGCATTGCCGGCTGCTCCCTATGACGTCGAATCCATTGGATGTCTATAACAGCAGGTTACAAAATAGATAGACTCTGTCTGTGTGCATGTTCTGTGCAGTGACAGATTGTAATCTAACTGAAAAAGCAGATCCATTGAATCTGATCTTTATTAATGTTCTGGCCTGGATACATCCTATAAATCTTATTTGCCCGGGGGAACACACACACACACACCCTGTTCATCAAAGGCTATGTTCATAAATCAACAATTATCAGACTGACGACCTCTGGAGCTGTTGGTCTCTGTGTTTGGGGTATAAATTCGTGAAGATTAATGAAAGAATTTCAACCCAGAAATCCAATGAGACATTTTATAGGACTGTTGCTATGCTGAAATCTATCTACTTTTTGTACGTGACTCAATCTTTTTTTGAGAAAGGAACCCATATTCTTCTAACTTTTCCCCAATCAAAACACCCCACTTTCAGTATTTTATCTACAGAAAACCTATACATTTCCTTTGCACTGATGTTTTCCTCCTTCAAAGGGAAAGACACCCCTTTGCCTTTTTTGCATTGGTTAACTTTAGTTTTTAGTGAGCTTGCACTTCTACCTTGATGCTTTGATCTGAACCAAATGCTGTAAATTTTATTAAACATTTTATTGTACTCTCCAGTTCTTTCCTACAAAAGGCCTCTGAGCTCCAACTGACTTCAAAAGAAGAATTTCCTTTAAAAAGTTAAGTGATCATATATTTTTTATTTTAATTTAAGATTAGAAAAATGAGAAACAGAGAGATCATTCCTACTCTACTAAGTGAGGCCTGGCCTGGACATAGGGGAGAGGTGACAGAATAAAGTGATGGAATGGACTGTGGCATTTCTGAATGTTCTCTTAAAACAAAACACCTCTCCCTGCCATGTGCATAGGAGGTGGACAGGGACAGCTGTAACATTAGGCAAATGAGCTGCCTGCCTCCAGTAGCAGATTCGGGTTGGCAATGGTGGTGGCATCCTTCTGGCCTTTCCTCCTGAGCATCCCAGCCATTCCCTTCTGTTGAAGGACAGGGCTATTGGCAGGTTCCAAGGTTCAATCCCCAGCGTCTCCAGGCACTGCTGGAGAGCTTCTGCCAGTCAGTGAAGACCAACGGTCTGACTCAGTATAAAGCAGCTTCCTATATTACTATTGAGCGCCATGGAGGTACATTCATATATGATGCTAGCCTCACTTCTATTTTCAGGGTTTAATCTTGCCCAGATCTGGAACTTTAGGTTTCCTTGGAGAGAAGCAGATCTCCACATTGCTAGTAACCCTTAAGAGCCATTGGATCCATACATCCCAAAAGATTGTATAATACCTTATATACCCAACCACTCAGCATATTCTGCAGGAGAAGACATCCTGCAGATACCATTTCATTGGGAAGTCCTTTCCACATGATGTAGGAATCAGTCTTTTAGTGTGGTGGCACCTAACCTTTGAGACTGGTTGGGCAGAGGGCTGGAAGACCAACAGAAGATGGGCCAGATGGAGCAGAGCCAACTAATTCTAGTTCTGTCACCATAATCCAGCTCAGTTCTACAGGGACAACACTCCGAGATTAAAGGAGGCGGAGGAAGCTGACAGGCAGTCTGGTTAAGTAAGAATACAGGCAGGTGGTGGCAAGATAAGGCCAATCTAAGGTTGGTGGGGCAGTGCCCCAGTTGCCACCAATGAAACTCACTCCTGTTACATATCAGCTGTCTCTTCAATGCCAGCTGAAGGTGGTCTTTTTTCAACAGGCTTTCTAAGTGGAGATTTTTTATCCCAGTCAGTTTTGGATTTCAAAGTGTTTTTTGTTATATGCAGTATGCAGTTCTTTTATTTTTATAAATGTAATTGTTTTAAACTGTTTTATATGTGCAGTTGTTTTACATATGCTTTTATTGTATTATGAAATTGCTTCAAGACACTTCATTGGAAGTGATTCATTAATAATAATAATAATAATACCCTGAATTTTCTAGTTAAAATCAAATCAAATGTTATTACAGTGAACAGACCATTTCTTTAAAAAATATAAATGAAATATATATAAATAAATGAAATAGTACTTTTAAAAAAAAATTATAAAGGATCAAATAACACTCTTGGTTTAGAGACTATCAAACAATCATTAGTGGTCTAATATGAATAGCCAAGTTCAAGAATTTGGCCACATTCTCTGTAATTGACTTGTTATTACCTTGAAGTAACATAATCATAAGAGATGCACTAGAATGACCAGGGAAAGCCTGGATAATAGGGTATATTAATTCCTTCCTGGCTCCTTGATAGAAACTGCAAGACAAGAGAACATGCAGGATGTACTCAACCTCTGCATTGCTAAGGGGCAACATCCAGAATTCATAGGAATTTTTTTGCCATTGAGTAATTTAGAACATTAAACCGTGCTAAGGAAAAGGCCTTCCTATATTTGTGATGGTTAACCATTCCAAATAAGGCTTCCCATTTTTGCAAGGGTAACCTAAAAGACCCAATGATTGAGGGGAACATGGGCCCCATGGATCTTTGCAGAGCTCTTGATGGTCTATATCTAGTAGTCTCTGGTTGACTATCATCTTAGCACTCACCAAATCTAGATGTCAGGAGGAGAAAGACCTGCTGTAGTAACTTCATGCGCCTTAGCTTTCCTCCAGGGAGATTCATAGGCATCTGTCAGTACTTTATAGACTAGAGAATTAGAGATAAGCACATAACTGCAGAAAAGTCAGAAATGAACAGCCAAACATTTCAAGGAATTCAATCCTGCTTGTAGACAAAGGGGGCCTCCAGTGACACATTTGGGAACTCTGAAAATTAATTTGAGGAAATGAATGCCTTCAAAATAACTTTTAGAATATGAAAACAAATGGGAGCTCCAAAAAGTATCTTTGGCACAATTTTAGCTTTAAAGACCTGGATGGCTGCTGGTAAGAATTTCCCATCCTTTGTAAAGAAAAATTCGGATATAGCTACCACATTCTGTTCGGTTTTTGACCTAACCTATTTTTCTTGTGTTCTCCAACTTATGGCCTGGTGAAACCATATACCCAAGTATATGCACAACTTCATGTGCAAGTATATGTACAAGTTCAACTTGTTCAACTCTATTCATTCCAATGGCCCAGAGAAATCTGAGCTCTTGGAAAAACCAATACTTTAGTCTTTGAATCTCTTGAAGCCCACACAGGTCTGAAATAGCAGAACTGCATCAGCATAGAGAAGAAAGGAAACTTTTGTTAAGCCCAGCCTGGGTGGATGAGATGGTAATGGTTTTGTGATTGAATCCCACCCAAAAATAGCTAGCACTCAGAAAAAGATCTGTCCAACGATAGCACATTCCAATTTACTTGCAAACTGCAGTCATTGTATGTGGCATTATACTTCAAATTTTATTAGGTACCCCCCTCCTTCACACATACTTTAGTATTGTTTCCACCTAGGCAGCAATAAGAGTATTAAAATCAACTCGTCAAACTACTCTAGCAATAAAAAGTTCCCTGCCTTTGTTAGAAAGACAATGAAGGAAGGAAGGGGGGGTGGCAGTGGGGGCTGAATGTTGAGAGCTTTGGAATGGTTGTTCCTTTTCTCAAGTCATATCAAAGATAAAAGACTAATTTTTGTATCTTTTTTAATTTTAATTTGTTTGGCTTGCTAGGTGATTTAAATGACCTACAAGTGAGAGGTACCTTGGGGACAAAACATAGTGTTGTGCCATATATTATGCAGACTGTAAAGCTCAAAGTAATTGAATCTCTGTTCATTGCAATGAAGACTGAGTGTTCTTATTTTAAATTTAAGTGTCTATATAAACATGAAGCCTTAGGGCACTTTTGATTTATAATATATATGCTTGAAATGGCACCTTTGTGGCTTTGTCTGAATCCTTTTCATTATGTTATTCTTGGAAGGAGGTGAAAAACACCTTACTTATTCTTTTGTCTCCGCTGCCACCATATTCCTAATGCTCTTTTTTTCCTGCCATGATTCTTTATAAAGCTATTAGCAAAGAGCTGCTGTTCTCTAATTCAAACACATGACAAAGCTCCCTAGAATATTATTTTATCTACATCACTAATGAAATTTGGTATACAGCTTGATTCTTTCTTCTGCTCTCCCCATGACACACCTAGCCCTGCCCTGGCAACAGCCACTTAGCGCTCAGAGGACAAACAAAACACTCCACAGCTCAAGGACCTTGAAGAACTGGCGGGGTCTGCTGGAATCAATGCTAAAGATCTCCTTGAGGGGATTAGTGGGACACCTGTTGAGGAACCTGTGGAGCTGTCCAAGGTGGGGAGGTGGAGCCACCCTTCAGTTCCCAAGAACTCTAGCACTAAAAGACTTGGGACCAAGGCAAAGGGCAATGACATCACGTGTCTACACCCAGATTCATTGTGCACCTCATTAGTAAGGGGTCTCCTTTGAGAGTAAGCAAACCCTTGGAACACCTTTACTACTAGCACATGGGGTTAGGGTGTGGCCTGGGAGCCTACAGTATATAAGGTGTCCCTCTTCCAGTCTTCCAGTTGCTGGAAACAACATAGGACTCTGTCTTTGCTCAAGTACCATAGAGGGCAGAGGGAGATACGGTGTGGGGGGACAGCGATGTTATCGGGTGAGAGGGATATGCAACAGGACATTGGTTGCCCCCAAACTGTCTCCCCACTCAAATAACCTGGATAGCCACGGTGTCAGTCCCCCTGGGTTGAAATTGCTGCTCATGAATGCCAGGTCGGTGAATGGTAAAACAACGGCCATTCAGGACTTGATCCTGGATGAGCATGCCGACCTGGCCTGTATTACTGAGACCTGGTTGGATGAAGCTGGGGGGTTAATCTCTCTCAGCTCTGCCCATCAGGTTTCTCGGTGCTGCAGCAGGCGAGACCTGGGGGGCGGGGAGGAGGAGTCGCAGTGATCTACCGAGATACCATCTCCCTGACCAGGTGCCCTGTCCCGCAGTGCTCTGGATGCGAGTGTGTGTATTTGAAGCTGAGCAGCCCGGACAGAATAGGGATTCTGTTGGTGTACCGCCCACCCTGCTGCTCAACAGTCTCCCTTCCTGAGCTAACCGGGATGGTCTCGGGGTTGTTGTTGGAGTCCCCGCGGCTTGTGGTGCTGGGGGACTTCAACATCCATGCCAAGGCCGCCCTGTCAGGAGTGGCTCAGGACTTCATGGCCTCCATGACAACCATGGGTCTGTCCCAAGTAGTAACTGGCCCCACTCATGCTGCTGGCCACACTCTGGATCTTGTTTTCTGTGTGGAGAAGGATGATGGCGATCTTGATGTGGCGGATCTTTTTTGGCTCCTTTGTCATGGACAGATCACTACCTGGTTGGGTTTAGACTCACTGGGACTCAGAACCTCTGCAAGGGTGGGGGACAGATTAGGATGGTACGCTCCAGGAGCCTGATGGACCCAGATAGGTTCCTGAGGGCTCTTGGGGATTTTCCTGCCACCTTGGCAGGCGATCCTGTCAAAGCTCTGGTTGACTTCTGGAATGAGGAAATGGCCAGGGCGGTGGACACAATCGCTCCTGAGCGTCTCCTCTCATGTAGTGGAGCCAAACCTGCTCTTTGGTTTACCAAGGAGCTGGCGGTGTTGAAGCAAATAAGACGGAGACTAGAGCGACGCTGGCGGAAGACTCAGAGCGAGTATGACCGAACACAGGCTAGAGCCTATTTGAAGGCCTACTCCGTGGCAATACGGACAGCAAAGAAATCTTTTTTCTCTGCTGCCATTGCATCTGTGGGGAGTCATTCAGCGGAGCTGTTTCGAGTGGTTAGGGGTCTTTTACATTCAGGCCAACGAGAGGATAATATACACCACTCAACAGCCCGTTGTCAAGAGTTTGCACAACATTTTGCGGATAAAGTCGCTCAGATTCGCTCTGACTTAGACGCTAGGATTGATACAGTCTCAGGGGATGTAACTTTGGCGCCTGCCTGTCCAATATTGATGGATTCTTTTCAATTTGTGCAGCCTGAGGATGTGGACAGGATCCTTGGAGAGGTGAGAGCCACCACATGTCTGCTGGACCCTTGCCCTTCCTGGCTTATAAAAAAGGCCAGAGAGGGACTGGCTCAGTGGGTGAAAGAAGTGGTCAATGCCTCCTTACAACAAGGCAGAATTCCAAGGGGCCTAAAGGAGGCAGTTGTGAGACCTTTATTGAAAAAACCCTCCCTGGACCCCTTAAACATGGATAACTACCGATCAGTGTCCAATATTCCATTCTTGGGTAAGGTAATAGAGCATGTGGTGGCCTCCCAGCTCCAGAGATTCCTGGATGAAATGGAGTATCTAGATCCATTTCAATCTGGTTTCAGGCCTGGGTATGGGATGGAGATAGCTTTGGTCACCTTGGTGGACGACCTACGCAGAGAACTGGACAGGGGGAGTGTGTCCCTGTTGGTTCTGCTGGACCTCTCAGCGGCTTTCGATACCATCGACCATGGTATCCTCCTGGACCGCGTAGATGGGATGGGACTTGGGGGCACTGTTTTGCAGTGGCTCCGGTAATTCCTGAAGGGGCGAACCCAGAAGGTGGTATTGGGGAACTCCTGTTTGACTCCTTGGCCGTTGGCATCTACATGAAACCGCTGGGAGAGGTTGTTCGGGCGTTTGGAGTTCGGTGCCACCAGTATGCTGATGACACCCAACTCTATTTCTCCTTTCCACCTTCTTCCAAGGAAGCTGTCTTGGTTTTAAACCGGTGTCTGACGTCAGTGGTGGATTGGATGAGGGTGAACAAATTGAGGCTTAACCCAGACAAGACAGAGGTGCTCCTGGTCAGTCGTAGGGCAGATCAGGGAATAGGGATGCAGCCTGTGCTGGATGGGGTTATACTCCCCCTGAAGACACAGGTTCTCAGTTTGGGTGTCCTCCTGGACTCAGCTTTAAATTTGGATTCCCAGGTTTCTGCAGTGGCCAGGAGGGCTTTTGCACATTTGAGATTAGTGCGCCAACTGCGCCCGTTCCTTGACCCATCTGATCTGGCCACGGTGACACATGCCCTAGTCACATCCCGTTTAGATTACTGTAATGCGCTCTACGTGGGGCTGCCTCTGAAGACTGCTTGGAAACTTCAGCTGGTACAACGTGCTGCAGCCAGAATGTTAACTCGGGCTGATTACAGGGACCATACAACTCCCCTGTTAAAAAAGCTCCACTGGCTGCCAGTTTGTTTCCGGACACAATTCAAAGTGCTGGTGCTGACCTAATAAAGCCCTACACGGCTTGGGTCCAGGCTATTTGTCAGACCGCATTGCCCTCTATGTGCCTGCCCGGGCCCTGAGATCCTCAGGAGAGGCCCTTCTCTCAATACCTTCATCCGCACAAGTACAACTAGTGAGGATATGAGATAGGGCCTTCTCGGTGGCTGCCCCTAGGCTTTGGAATTCCCTCCCCAAGGAGATAAGAATGGCCTCTTCCTTGCAGTCCTTTTGTCGACAGGTAAATCTTTTTTATTTCAGCAAGCCTTTGATTCCGAAGGCAGCTAAGGATAGGCCTAAAAGGAGGTTATATTGTTCTTGCCTGTTTATTTTTTAATTATTCTGATTTTATGAGTATAGTTTTTTAATTATCAGAAACAGTTTAATGCTATTTTAAATTAGAGCCATTTTTAATTATACCTGTCTACATTTTTAATTATGTCTACAATTTTTAATTATATTTGTCTATATTTATCATTTATGTATTATATGCTTTTAACTTTGGTAGGTTTTTAATTGTATGTGTTTTTATCTGGAAGCCGCTGTGAGTTCCAATTTGGAAAAACGGCGGGGTATAAATAAAGTTGATAAAATAAATAAATAAATAAATAATAGTCTCTTCTCCTTGCTGTGTTGAACTTTGCCTGAATACTTTGCGCCTTGGACCATTGCTGGATCTGGGCTCCATTTGCACTATACATTTAAAGCAGTATTATGCCACTTTAAACAATCATGGCTTCCTCAAAAGCATTCTGGGAAGTGTAGTTTGTGAAGGATGCTGCAAGTTGTTATGCTACAATTCCCAGAGTGGTTTAACATTCAAACCTTCTTCCCAGGGAACTCTGGAGATGGGAACTCTGGGAGGGGAATAGGGTTATCCTATCAACTCTCAACATCAGAGAAATTTAATTCAGTTCACAAAACAAAGGTGGTAAGTAATTCCCATCTCTGGAAACAGATAACCTCCAGGCTGGGGTACTGTACTTTATGTGGAGCTGCAGCTGGTGCATAATGCAGTGGTACGACTGCTCACTGGGGCAGACTATCGCCAACATGTTACCCCGTTGTTGAAAGAATTGCTCTGGTTGCTCATTAGCTGCTGGGCCAAGTTCAAAATGCTGGTTTTGGTGTACACAGAAAGCCCTATACAACTTGGGACCAGGATACCTGAAAGACCATCTTATCCCTTATATACCCAGTTGATCACTTGCTCTGAAGGGGAGGGCCTCCTGCAGATACCATAACCAGGAGGGCTATTCCACACAACACAGAAGCAGACCTTTAAGGTTGTGATACTAACCCTTTCAAATTCACTCCCCTAAAATATTAGACAGGCACCATCTCTGTTATCTTTTTGGTGTCTACTTTCAATAACCTTATTCCAGTCTGCATCTGTTTTGGAATTGCTTTTTAAGATGGTTTAAGATGCTTTAAATATGTTTTTCAGATGTTTTAAGTTGTTTTTAAAGAAGGGTGGGATAGAAGTTTAAATAATAATTCAGAGAAGAATTTCTCCAATTTGCACTTTTCCAAACAATATGCAGATCTAAATTTTGTGATGCAGTTCTCCAGCTGAACAATGTTTACAAAAATGCACAGTAATTAAATATTAAATAAAAATAAAATATTACTGAAAATTAATTATATTTTGCAAAAATGTGTATATTATCAAAACGATACAAAATGCCTGTTCTGAGATATTTATACTTAAATTGTTGTCAAGAATTTCCATGAGAATGTTTTTAAAAATAAAATCTCAAATTGCTGCAGAAATGTGGAGAGCTGCATTTAAGGTTAGAAATATGAGAAACTGAGAGAGACTAAATTGACAGATCCTCCAGCCCTCCCCTTTAACAGCCACTAGTTCCCCCATAGAATCCTGGAAACTGTAGTTTGTCACAGAAGTATAATTCCCAGCACCCTTTGCAAACTACAGTTCCCAGGATTCTTTGGGGTGGGATAGCCATAACTGATATGAAGTTGCTCAGGATGCTTTAAATGTATGAAGTGGATGTGAACATTTATTAGTTCAGACTGGATTCTTCCTCTTTCACATGCTGGCCATCCAGATCAGATCTGCTACCCTTCTCTCAGCAAATTAAGAAGTACAGCCTTCTGCACAGCGGATGTTTCATGCTTTAAGGATGTGAGTAAAGACTCCTGTTGTGTAGAACACTTGGGAGAGCATTTGTTCTATGGACAAGTGACTCAAAAGTGGTCTCAAAATTGCTCATATTATGAGAGGATGATGTCTGTATCACTGGATTTTGGATATCACCATGAAAAGCACCTCAAAAGGGAAAAATATATAAAAGAAATGGCTAGTATTAGGGCTTCTATTGTCACTAGTAGATAAATGTTTAAACCTCTAATGATCAAAGCAGCATCTTTTGGGGACATATTTCTAGAGCTTGTTTGTATTCTTATTCTCCATGTTTGTTTCACCTACGTAAGTTTACCTACATTTTGCAGGTGCAAATCTGACCCTTACATTTCTTGGCCAACTTTAAAAAAAAGCATAACAAGGATTAAGAATCTAACCCACAGAGGCAGAAATAGTGAGGCCAGTCTTAGGTCATTGAATGATTGTGTTTATACTTCTAATCTCACACTGTCTCCAAGGTCATCAGAGGGACTGTGTGCTGGTTTTATTTTAGTGCTGTCCTGAAAATACCTTCCCTGATTTTCCTCAACCATTTTCCATCATTAAGAGGGAAGAAATGACACTTGGAAATAAACTAACAGGAAGGGAAATTTTGATTAAAATTCTCTAGGTTCAGTGTAGGGATGGGGGATCAACCCTGGTCACCTTAATATCTGTCTCCATCCCTACCGACCTCCTTGGGCATTGAGATCAGCAGATTTTGTTGATGACCTCCTGAAACTCTAGACAGCAGCCAGGTTGCCATTTAGAGATCACATAACCCCTGTTTTAAAACAGCTGCACTGGCTGCCCATTTGTTTCCAGGCCAATGTGTGAGCATATTGGTGTTTAAAGCCCTAAATGACTTGAACCCCAGATATATGAGACTGCCTCCTTCCCTACAGACCCTTTCAGGAGTTAAGAAATTTTGGGTGGAGGTGGGTCTATTCCATATGGCCCCATGAGCAAGCAATCCATCACTACATTGGGGTGGGAGCATCAGAACCTCCTAGAACAGGTGTGCGGAATCTTTGGCCATACAGATATTGTTGAACTACAGCTCCCATCACCTCCAGCAAGCATGGCCAATGTCCAGGGATGATGGGAGTTGTTGTTCAGCAACATCTGGAGGGCCAAAGGTTCTACACATCTGCCCTGCAAAGTATGATCTCACCAAGTTTACTTAATTTGTAGTGTGCTTTTAATGCAAAAGAGTGTGCATTTGTATTGTAACATACAACATAAAAAGAATCATGGGGCTGTATCCAATGTTACTCCTACTTAAACCCACTGGAATTAATGAACTTAGATCTATTAATTTGAATGGAACACCTCTGAGTAAATATTAGATGTATACAATCCATTATGTATTCATGCTCACAGTCACACTAAGACTACTTATCTCAAGTTTTTTTTTTTAAAAATAAAAAAATATTTTTCTGAGTGGGAAGGCACAAATTGCAGGACACTATGCACAAGCCGTGCTTTGCACAAAATCCGAAGATTCAAACTGTAGCAACAGAAAATACCTAACATATAGGTTCTGTTTTAGAATTATACCAGGTAGTTTGGATTCAAACTCTGGGAAGAAATATGCATGGGGCATTCGAGACAGTGAAAAAGCAGGACACATGCACACTTAACTTGCAGACTTTTAACTGAGGCCATTTTCTAACACTGCCCTGTGGTGATGCCATGATGGAAATAGACATGCAGGAATGTGTACTCATTTTCATTCAACATCTGGTCATCCTGTATGAAACAAGGTAATTACAGAGATATGGGGATTGGTGAACCTTCTGAACTTTGCTATGTGTTCTGTAAACATTCTGCTGTTAGGGAACTGTCCCACCATATGTTTGAAAACAGTTGGGCCTTTCTGATTTTGAGGAACCATTTCTGTGGTTTGTTTTCTGCTTTTACAGAAGATGGTAGGAAGTAAGGGTTGCATACATGCCCATTACTGGGTGATGCTTGATGCATGCAATTAAGGGTGGCTTTGGACATTACTCGAGAGAAGGAGACAGATATGAAGATGACTGGCTCATAGGGCTCATATGCTTGGTGGCTGCCAGGACTGGCTAGATTTGTGTGCAGCTCCCTTCGGTGGTGAACTTATTAAACTACAGGAAGCAGCCTTCTCAGTAAGTATCTTTGGGCCCTGGATTGACTCATTCCATGCTTCATGGCCATTGTATCCTCCAGGACAGGAAGGAGCATGAGCCCTATTTTCAAGGTATTTCTAATTTCCCTCTTTGCCCAGGCAGGCAGCTGAAAACTTGGCCGTGCCTCCTCCCCTGTCAGCAGGTGCAAGTCATTATGTAGCTACTGGAGCTGAGCAGAGGCAAGTGAGTTTTGTCAGGATCCACCAGCCCAGACCTAACAACAACACAGCTGGTTTCACTCAGTGGTCAACTCCTTGAAAAGCAGACTGGAAGGCCAAGAGGGGCTCTTCTTTAGGAATGCAACAAAAGCTGTTTCTTATATATTGTATTACAACAGAATTCAAATTGTAATACAATAAAATACAATGGATAAGAAATAAAAGAAGCAGTAAAATATAATTAAAATTAATATGAATATTTAATCAAATGGATGTGCTGTCTCATTGACTGGCACACTGACTGGCAGGAACTCTCCAGGGTTTCAGGGAGGAGTACCAGTCCTGCCTAGAGATGCAACTTGTGACATTTTGCATGCATGGTTAGGGTTGCCATATTCCAGTTCCACAAATCTGGGGCAGGCTAATTTGCATATTATGCAAATTATTTGCATATTATGCAAATTATTTGCATATTATTTGCATATTGTGCAAATTATTTGCATATTAATATTTGGATTATCCAGTTGTTTTGTTTTTGTGCCTAGGAATTACCACCAAAAATTGGGGAAAGATGTGAGATCCTGTCAGCACATAATACCTCTGCTCTGAAATCTGCATTGGTTGCTGATTTGCTACCAGGCCAAGTTCAAGCTGTGCTTTACATGTTATGGGTGCCACATAGTACTTGTTCTGCTCTTGTAAGAAATCAGTCCTGTTAAGTGGCAGCACCTACGCTTTGGAACTCCTTGCCTATTGACATTAGGCAGATGCCTCTTTTCAGCACCTGCTAAAATCAGTTTTCTTGAGGCAAGCCTCTCCAGGCGTTTGGAAGCTATTGTGCTTTTAAATCTGTTTTTTAACTCATTGTTGGTTTTATTACTTTGAATGTTTTTAAGCATCTGTCAACGCTTTTGCCAATAATTTTATTGTTTTAATTCTTTCTGTAAACCGCTTTGAGATTTTTTAAAATAAAGCGGTATATAAATGTTGTAAATAAAAATACATAAATAAATGTTTGAGTCACTGTGGCCCTTGAGTCTCTTCCCACTTTTAGGAACCAAGGAATCTGCCTTATACTGATTCAGGCCATTTCGTACCATGATTTCTTAAATGCAATACCATACCAACCACAACAAGATTCCTATGAGTAAGGCAGAAAACTAAGCATCTCACAACCAGTCAGGATTCCTAACCAAAAACCAAAAATAGGATAAATGAAGAAATATTTATATAAGCATGACTATCAAATGTATTTATTATTTACACAAACTGTAAATATATTTATAGTGCAATCTTAGGTTTATTTATTCAGAAGCAAGTCCCAGTGTATTCAGTGGGGCTTACTCAAACAGGGACAGAACTACAACCTCAAGTGATAAGCAACTTCATTCACACAACCCAAAATTCCAAATCATAAGACTCCGTACATGCACACACACACACACTGCAGATGTATAAATACATACAGCTCATATAACAGTTTATTGTCAAACCAGTTGGTCATTGCAGAAAAATCAGTATTAGTTTTTTAAAAAATCAGTATTAGTTTCCTACAGAATAAAAACTGTAATACCTAAGTAAGCCCTGTCTACTTGCTTTAAAATAGGGCTGGAGAAGGGGACAGAAAGAGTTAGAACACAAACACAATTCTTTTTTACATTCACTCTAAAGTCCCATTGATTTTCAGCACGTTCATAACCATGTCTACTCAAAAGTAAGTCCTATTGAATTCAATGGGATTTACTCTGGGCATATGGGATTAGCATTGCTTTTACAAAAGCAAGTATTGGGAAGGTTTTCAAAATACTGCCCAGGATCTGACTCCTGCACACAAGAGGAAAAAAAACTAAAATGTATATACTTACCCAATTTATGAGATTTTCAGATAAACGGGGGGAAACCACCATTTTCTGGCCTTGCAATGAGGTTTTCTAGACACTGCCTGTGGTCAACCAAACTGAAACACAAACCTGGCTTCACTGATTGGCTGAAATCCTGAAGGGGTGGGGTTAAAGCTATGAAGTGCTATACAGTACTGTTTAAAGAAAGATTTAATAGTCGGGGGGAAGGCTGACGTTTTTATGTATATCTCGAGAACCGGATCACCTAGAAACTTTTTTTTAAAAAAATTAAAGCTGAGAATCTGGGCCACCTAAGGGGCTAAACAGGCACTGGGTGGCATGCAAAAAATCCGGGTAAAACCCAGCTAACCGGGCAATACGGCAACCCTATGACAGATGCTCTATTACTGAGCTACGGCCCTTATAGTGCAGTGTTCTCAGACCTCTTCCCAAGATTCTGTTGTACAGTACACTGGGTAAACTGGCTAGGGAGCTGGAGTTCAACAACTTCTGGGGAGCCAAGGTGTAGGCATGGAGGCATTTTGGCAATGTTTCCCTTTGCAGTGGTATTCTGCAAATTGTTTCCCCACCCTGTGGATCCAAGTGATTTTTCTTTTGAGGTGTATCTAGGAACCATAATCTAATTTACATATATGAAGAGAAAAGGAAATATACAGTATTAACCATAGTTTAAATGCTTCCTTTGGAATACAAAAAAATAAAAATAAAAGCAGAATGCAAGACTGTGGGATACGCAATTAGCGCCATATTGAGATTGTGGGAGAAAAATGCTGTGTAATTTACACATCAGTTTTGTCATTCTTGACTTAAGTGATGTGATGATGTGAAATAGCAAAGATCTAAATAGGGGGCAAACATTATCTTCTTGCAGCTGTTTACCATAGTAATTTGTTTGACCAAGAAAGAAAAGAAAAGAAGAATGAAATGTTTAGTTTCAATGTTTAGACCAATGGTATGACAAATGCCTGTGTTCCTATGGCGCAAACTGTTTGACAGTGAAACATTCTGTTTTGGAAGGTGGTGCACTCTCCTTCATTAGCCGTCCTTAAACAGAGGCTGGATGGACACTGCTGTAGCAGAATATGTCCCACAATGGTGTGGGGTTATGGATTACCTTGAAGCCCACTTCAACTCCAATGTCACTGCAAAAAAAAAGCATTTCAGCTGGGAGCAGAGAACTCATCTCCCTTTCTCCATATGTGTCTGAAATCTATCTGAAATCAAGCTGGGATAAGTATAGCATACCTCAAACCATTCTAAGAAACGTATTGTATTCCCCACACACACACATACACACACATTCCGTCAGGTCTTCATTTGTATTAAATCATAGTGTGTGTGTGTGTTGAGGGAGGTCTCCCAGCAAGTATTTCCAGAGAAAAATCCAATTAAATTGCCTCATAGGCGCTGACACTTTTCTTATTGATCTTATAACCTTTCTTTTTTTTTTTTTTTTAATAATTTTTATTCAAATTTTTCCAAAAACAAACAAAACAAAGTCAAAAAGACATAACAATACATCAACAAAAAAATGAAAATAAAATAGTTGACTTCCGATTTGTCGCAGATCAGCTATAAGTATATAATATACATCAAACCTGTCCCTTAATGTATACATACAGAGTCCCTTTTCTCCATAGGCTGTCTTAATTAATCGTCAAATCCCAGTATCATCATTTTATTTTGATCTTTCAACAAAAAGTCTAAGAGAGGTTTCCATTCCTTAAGAAATGTATCTGTCGATTTTTCTCTAAGTAAACATGTCAATTTATCCATTTCTACTAAGTCCATTAATTTCAATAACCATTCTTCCATTGTTGGTGTTGATTCCATTTTCCACTTTTGTGCATATAATAATCTTGCTGCCGTAATCATATATAATATTATTCTTCCATATTTCTTTTCTATTTGTTTATCCATAAAACCCAATAAGAAAAATTCTGGTTTTGACCGAATATTTATCTTTAGAATTTTTTGCATCTTCCTACCTATCTGTGCCCAAAATAATTTCGCCTTTTTACATGACCACCACATATGATAAAAAGATCCTTCTTGTTGTTTACATTTCCAACAAACATTAGAGACATTACTATACATTTTTGACAGCTTTTCTGGAGTCATGTACCAACGGTACATCATTTTATAAAAATTTTCTTTAAGATTATAACATAATGTAAATTTCAAGCCTTTTTTCCACATATTTTCCCATTGATCCATTTGTATGTTATGACCAAAATTTTTTGCCCACTTTACCATGCACTCTTTTACTTGTTCTTCCTCCATATCCATTTTCAATAAAAGTTTATACATTTTTGCAATTATGTTTTCATCATTTGTACACAAACCTATTTCAAAATCAGATTTATTTATTTCAAACCCATACATTTTCTTGTCCATTTTATATCTTTCTAACAATTGTAAATAGGCAAACCAATGAAAACTATATCCTTCCTTTATCAATTGTTCTCTCTCTTTCATTATGTATTCTCCATGTACATTTTCTAATAGTTCTTGATAAGTTAACCATTTCTCTTTTCCAGACATTTCTCTTCTATAAAAAGCTTCTTGACTTGAGACACATAATGGTATTTTCGAATAAAACCTTGGTTTGTATCTATTCCATATTTTCAACAGAGGACGTCTTATAAAATGATTATTAAAGTCTACATTTACTTTTACTTTGTCATACCATAGATATCCATGCCATCCCCACTTCAGATTGTGGCCCTCCAAATCCAATAGTCTTTTATTCCTCAATAAGATCCATTCCTTTATCCAGACTAAACAGCAGGCAGCAAAATAAAGTCTCAAATTTGGTAATCCCAGTCCTCCTCTTTCTTTAGCGTCTTGAAGTAATTTAAATTTAACTCTTGGTTTTTTTCCTTGCCATACAAATTTAGAAATATCTTTTTGCCATTGTTTAAAAGGTAAATCAGAGGATATTACAGGTATTGTTTGAAACAAAAACATCATTCTCGGTAATACATTCATTTTTATCACAGATATTCTACCCATTAATGACAGTTGTAGTTTATCCCATCTTAGCAAGTCTTTCTTAATCTCTGTCCATAATTTTTCGTAATTATTGTGAAACAACTTTGAGTTTTTATTTGTCATGATGATGCCTAGATATTTCAACTTTTTTTCTATTGTAAAATCTGTCTTGTCCATTAACTCTTTCTGTTCCCTTAAAGTTAAATTTTTCACCAACATCTTTGTTTTTTGATTGTTGATCTTAAATCCTGCTAAAGGTCCAAATTCTTTTAATTTGTCCATCAGTATATGAATTCCTTCCAAAGGGTTTTCTAGTACAATTATCAAATCATCAGCAAATGCTCTCAATTTATATTCTTCTTTTTTTATTTTTAATCCCGAAATCCTTTTATCTTGCCTTATATCTCTAAGCAACACTTCTAAAACCAAAATAAATAAAAGGGGAGATAATGGACATCCCTGTCTTGTACCCTTTTGTATTTCACATGAGTCCGTTAAGTCTCCATTAACAATTATCTGGGCCTTCTGTGATGTATAAATCGATCTAATCCATTTTATAAAGTTGTCTCCAAAGTCCATTTGCTCCAAAACCTGGAACATAAATTTCCAATTCAAATTATCAAATGCTTTTTCAGCATCTAAAAAAATCAGAGCTGCTTGTTTATCATTTCGTTGTTCTAAATATTCCAACACATTCAAAACATTCCTGACGTTGTCACGTAATTGTCTTTTAGGTAAAAACCCTGATTGATCTTCCTGAATAAATTGTTGCAATATTATTTTCAATCTTTCAGCCAAAATCATTGTAAAAATTTTATAGTCATTGTTCAGTAGAGATATTGGCCGATAATTTTTTGTTTTAGTTAAATCTTGGTCCTCTTTAGGTATTAATGTTATATTAGCATTTTTCCAACTATCCGGTATCTTTCCCTCTTGCAAAATAGAATTCATTGTAGACTGTAAAGGTAGCAGGAGTTCTTCCTCCAAACATTTATAATACATTGCAGATAGCCCATCTGGTCCTGGTGCCTTTCCTAATTTAATTTTATTTATAGCTTCAGATATCTCTCTTGACGTAATAGGGCCATTAATAACTTGTCTCTGAAAATCTGTAATTTTAGGCAAATTCTGTTTAAATAAATACTCTTCTATTTTTTCAGATGGAATTTCTTGACACTTATACAATGTTGAGTAATATTGATGAAAAATCTTTTTAATTTTTACATTGTCTGTCAGCGTCTCATCTCCTTCTTGTATCTTTAAAATAATATTTTTTTGACGTTCTTTTCTTAATTTATATGCTAACCATTTCCCAGGTTTATTTGCAAATTCAAAAGTCCTTTGTTTAGCAAAATTTAATTTCCTTTCAATTTCTCTAACTGTCAACATTGATACTTGCTTCTGTAACATTTTAATTTGATTTACAATAGAAACTTTAGCTGGATTCTTTTTCAATTCTTCCTCTTTTTGTTTTATTTCTTCCAAAATTAATTGCATTTTCTGTTGTTTCTTTTTTTTTAATTCAGAATTACATTTAATAAAGTATCCCCTCATAAATGCCTTACTTGTATCCCAAACAATATTTTCACTTGTTCCTTTATGTAAATTATATTCAAAGAACTCCTTTAATTTCTTCTTACATTCTTGTACTACTTTATCATTCTGTAATAAAGATTCATTTAGTCTCCATCTAAATCCAAGATTTTTTTTTTTAAAGTTAATATCACAGGATTATGGTCCGAAAAAGTTTTTGGTAATATATCCATTTTAAAAATATCCTTCGCTAAAATTTTTGACATCCAAATCATATCAATCCTCGAAAATGTTTTATGTCTTTCTGAAAAATAAGTAAATTCCTTTGCATTATCATTTATATATCTCCAGGTATCCACCAATTCTAGATGTTCCATGAGTTCAAAACAAATCTTCGGTAATTTACCTTGTGTCTCTTTGATATTTTTTTCAGAAAGCCTATCAATTTTTGGTGAGATTACCCCATTCCAGTCACCCATGACACACCAATGCTCATATGAAAACTCTGACAATTTTTCCATAAGTCCTGTATAAAACCTTGTTTTATCTTCATTGGGGGCATAAATACCCACTATCAAAATGTTTGTACCTTGTAAAGTAATTTCAACCCCCACAAATCTACCACTATCGTCCAATAATACCAATTTAGGAAGCAATTGTGGGTTAATATAGAGAACAACTCCATTTTTTTTTTTTGGTCCAGCTGAAATAAATTCTTCACCCAAATTTTTACAAATCAAATATTTAGAATCTTTCTTCTGAATATGAGTTTCTTGTAGACAAATTATATCCAATTTTAATTTTTTCAAATAATGAAACACTTTCTTTCTCTTCTGCGCCGTGTTGGCTCCATTTATATTCCAAGTTAGGTATTTGTAATCCATCGTTAAGCGTGTATTTTAAAATTTGCCTGATGCTCCTTTTGATCCATCATCTTCCTTCCCCTCCTCTGCGTATCCTTGTTGACTTTGTTTCCCAGGAACTGTATCCATATCTTTGAGTTTATCTTCTTCCATATCTTTTGAAGCTTTTCTCAAGAAGTCCCTTGCTTTTTGAACAGTATTCAATCTATATTTCTGTTGTCTGAATGTAAAAATCACTCCTTCTGGAACGTCCCACCTAAATTGAATTTTGCATTGCTTAAGTTTTTCTGTAAGGAAAGCATATTCTTTTCTCTTACGTAAAAGTCTAATAGGAATTTCCTTCATCACCAGTATTTCCTTACCATCAATTTTAAAGGTATATTTAAAGTGTTGCTGTAAAACCATATCTCTGGTCGTTTTCTTTACGAAGTGAACAAGCACATCTCTTGGAATTTTTTTCATTGTTGCATATCTGGAGTTAATTCTATAAACTTTGTCTATTTCAAATTCCATCCTATCTTCATTCAAGTCCAGAAATTTTACTAAAGCATTAACAATTTTGTCTCTAATGTCTTCACCTGTTTCCTCAGGGATTGCACGGAATCTCAAACAATGCTCTTTATTTCTCATTTCAGTCATAGCTAAATAGTCCAAATTTTTTTCTAGTTCCAGATTTAGTATATCTGTTCTATTCTCCAAGGTTTGTACCTTTTCTTTAGTATTTTTTGCATCCTCCTTTATTTGCCCAATTGTCCCTTTAATCTCATCCACTTGTGTTTTAATATAGTCTTTTATATCTGTCAATTCAATTTTCATTTCCTGTTTAATTTCCTGTTTTATAGCATTAATCCCTTCCATTATTTTTTGAAACATTTCTGGGGGTATATCCTCTTCCTGTGTATCAATAGAACCTCTTCGCCCCTGGGCCTTAGTTGTTTTTTTAGTTGTCATTTTCAAAAAGAGGCCTTTAATTTCTAAAATTAATCACTGTTTCAGAACCTAAGGGCAGTCTATTTCTTCTTTTTTTCCCTCCACCAAAAAGAAGAGTTAATATTCCAGGCCTGTAATTGGAATCCAGCCAGCACAACACAGTCCTTATCTGCATCCAAGAATGCAAAACAATTCTGGTTGCCAAGACTAAACAATTAGTAGCATATACGAGCAGCGGATTCATCCAACAAGAAATAGTCCAAAGAGAAAAATAGTCCAAAATATAATAATTACCTCTCATCCGTTTTTAAACTTTAAAAGTCCAAATTCAAGCCAGCTTTTTGTCGTAGAAAAGTAAATAAGTTGTTTATATTTTCTTTCTTCCTTAATTATATTTAAAAGAGAAAAAGTATGACTCACCCAGGTTTCTCAATTGCTGATTCATAAACAAATCCCTTTTATTGCAGTAATTTAAGCCAAATGATAAGGTTTAGGCAGAAGTGGGCTCGCTGGTTAAGAACGTTTTTTTTTAAGAAAAGAAAAAACGCTTCGCTTCATTCCAGTCCAGCTTGCGTGAAAATCCTGACTCCGTCTTCAGCCGATCGGCTTGCCTTCTTATCTCAGGAATTTCCTGATCAATTCCAGCCGCCGACAGCTCAACGAAGTCTTGTGGAAGATCTGATCGGTTCTCCTGTACCTTGGAGAACATTTAAGCCAGTCCAAGATTCCTCTTGGCTGACTTTTAACCTGAAAAAAGCTTCCTCTGAGGCAGAGCTCCCTCAGAGACAACCACCAGCCAGCACCACTTCCCGGAAGTTTTCGATCTTATAACCTTTCCAAACATGTTTCAAAAGATACTCAAACACGTCTCTTATATCTACATTTGTATACTGATGGCATAGAATGACAGCTTCAAAGATCTTTACAAACACAAGGACTTTCTCTGAGATTTAAATCAATGGGAATCTTTGCACAGACTTCAAAAGGGTCATGAATTAAATTCCTTTGAGATTCTTATAACAAATCACTGCCTAGTGTTGTGGAACTGAAACTTCAATCGTTCCTGTAATTCAGCTTTCCTAAACCTGGTGCCCTCTAGATTTTCTGGACTACAACTCCCATCAGCCCCAGGCACATAGCAAATGGTCTGAAGTCCCAGACATCTGGAGGACATCAGGTTGGAGAAGCCTGCTGCAAAAAAAGCAGAGAACATGAGAGTGATTATCATGGGGGAAAGAGGTCCAGGTTGAGCCCTTGAACATCTCACAGGTTTTAAATATGCCTTGAGTTGCCTTCGCTTTGGTACCAAGTGAAATCATTGCTGATTCCAGAAATTACCTGGAGTTTGAAATAGGACCGTGAATTCATTTTCTTCCCCTTCTCTGTAAAAATTACTGCCTCTCTTTGCCCAATACCTTCTCAGAAAATAAAATCCATCTAATTATACTTATCTTAATGCCTTTTGACTGCTTTGTTGTTATGGTGCTCTCTGTCTCATTGATTTTGAAACTATGATGGGTGCTTAGGTATGTATGTACAGCATTGCAAGTGTCTTCCTGCAGGAGAAAACAGTAAAGAGGAAGCATTAATCCAGCAGTTAATCTATTTTACTACCTGGCATGAGCTGATTTATGTTCTTGCTCTCTCCAACAAATCTAGAAGTCCACTGTTATTATCCTAGGAGGCAATGTGAGAGCTGGGTGTTTAGTCCCACCCCCAGGGCTGCGCAGCTCCTCCCAGACCATCATGCAATTAAAGTGAGTATCTGTAGTGGGAAGTCTCATGTATTTATGGAGTCTCCGCATGCAAGTGTAAACTATGGTTGCATCCAACTAAATTATACTGAGCACAGACACACTGAAATGAACAAACCATCATGTATCAACTTTAATAGGTCTACTCTGAGTAGAGCTAACACTGAATATCATCCTCTGATCTTCCAGGGTTCTCAATTGCATGGGAAACTTCCACAGATATACAAAGGCTCTCTACGAAAGATGGGGAAGAAATTCAATCCAGTTCACATTTAAGGTGAGCACTTTCCAAAGCAATTTGCATTTCTTCAGATTTTGCAATGCTATTCTCCAGCCATGTAATGTGTAAAAAATGCAAATACTAAGGTAAAATGTGCATAAAAATGCATATATGTGTGAAAATAACATAAGGGTGCATTATTTCAGGGAGAATTGTCTTGCAAAACTGTGTAGATCTGGCCATATCATGTACAATAAGTGGCTATTAGTAGAAATTAGCACTAAAATACTGATTTTTCATGAGAGCAGAGCTACAATTTCCACAGTGGTTTAACAATCAATTCCTCTTTATAGGGAACTCTGACAATTCTAGCTCTGAGAGGATGAGCTGTCTGTACCCTTAACAAGTTACAATTCCCCAGATAGTTTGGGGGAAGTCATGCATGTTTAAAGTGGTGTGATATGTTTTAATTGTCTTGTCCTGATGTGGGCTTACTTAAAATTCCTGCTGAAACAAAAAGCTCCACTATACTTTCATGGAGGATGAATCATCCCATAGAAATGGGAGGATATTTCACACACACCTAATAATAAAAAATAGGGTCATACCACAGCAGGAGAGTATCTGCTTTGCATGCAGAAGGTTCCAAATTCAACCCTTGGCATTTCCAATCAGTGCTAGGAATGTTTCCTCCTTGAAACCCTGGAGAGCCTCTGCCAATCAGTGTAAACAGTACTACACTATGTTCCTGTCTACATCTTAAAAAATGGGAAGGGGTGATCTCACATATTTTGCTGTGCCAGCTGATCTAGGGATATCCCTGATCTAGGGACATCAGCTGTGGGGGGCTTGCCCTCAGAAGGACGCTTGTACACCACATATCCATTTGCTATATTTTTTACACAGGGAGGCTGCCTTATACTGAATCAGAGCACTGGTCAGCTAGCTCAGTATTGTATACGTTGACTGTCAGTCACTCTCGCAGAGTCAGGCAGGGTTCTCGCCCAGAAATACCTGGAAATGCCAGGGACTGGATTTGGGACCTTTTGCATACAAGGCAAGATGCTCGACCACTCTTTGAGTGGTAGAGAGAGGAAGGAGTTTGCAGTCTTATTGATAACATCCAGAGAATATTTTGAAATGAAAGGACTGACATGTGGTTAACTCCAAAAGATACATTGTGGCCCAATCAGTGTTGAGTTAGCTGTGAAATCCTAATAGTAAGGTATATGACAAGCTTCTGGTAACAGGAGGAAAAGAATGAAATAGATAGGACTTGGTGTGGTAAGACTGGCATGTGAATATAAAGAGATGTATCTCCTTGGTAATAAATTTGAAACTTTGGAGGCTAGACAGAAGAATTACTGAGGAATAAAGCCAAATATTGATCCATAGTTAAATAAATATTTTTCCCAATCACATCTGGGAGAAGGGCTCCACTGCTTATATTGTTTTTTTTTTCCAGCAATAGGGCTCCTGTGAGATAGGTTAAGCCATGAGGCAGTGGAACTGACCTAAGGTCATCTAGTGAACCATGGCTAAGTGAGGATTTGAACCCAGGCCTCCCAAGTCCTAGTTGCAGCTTTTTGCAGCCTGAGGGACACATTATAATTGGCATTCATAAGCCTACTGCCTTGAGAGTGGAGGTAGAATGTAGCCGTTGTGACTAGTAGCCACTGAGGGGTTGACCTGGGGACAGCCCTAAGGGCTAGAGGCCTAGCAGCCCAAACTTGGCCCCAGGCATGAGTGAGGTGCTCTATAGCGCTATAATTACTATACCACACCTATTTTCACTCTGATTGGCTCCAATTAGCATGAAAGGAAAAGGAAGCTTGTTGTTGGCCAAGTGAGAAGTCTCTTTCATGCTGATTGGCTTACACATAGGGACTAGGGTTGCCAGGTCAGAAGCACCCCAAAACCTGAGATTTGAGGGGCGGGCCCTAGTGATGTCATGGGACAGGCCCTAGTGATGTCACGGAGCGGGCCCTAGTGATGTCATTAAGCATGATACATTAAGCATCAATCACAGTTGCTTGGAGCATACAATTAAAAAATATCTGACTGGAAATTAAGCTAGACATCTTAGCTAAAAGATGGAGGCTGGGTAGGGAACATTTAATCTAGCCTACCTGCTATCAGCAAGAAGGGTTAAGTGCCTTCAGGCCAGGACAGTCATCAGAAGGTCACTGTAGCAGCAAAAGAGCCTAGTGTTGTGGAGATGTTAGATGGGAGCTTTGGGGAGTAAAGATGGAGGCTCCTGAAGGCTGCAATTCTAAACACACTTACTAAGGGATTAAGCCCCATAGAACTCAGCAAGACTGACTTCTAGTAGATATAGTTTGGATTGTGCTGTTGGTAAACCCCACCTGGAATACCCTGCCCTTATCTTTTAACGTGGTTGCTCCAAACTTCTTTACAGATTTGACCCTTCACTTCAGAAAGAGGTCTGCGAAATGAGTAAGAGTAAGAAGTATCTTTTAAAATTGTTCTTTTCAATTCACTCTTGAATGAACATCATACCTAGGGCAGATCCACACCATTCCTTTAAAGCACATTCAACACCCATTTGAAGCACATGAATCCCACCACAGAATCATGGGAACTGCAGTTTGTTAAGAGTGGTGAGAACTATAACTGTGAGGGGGAAACGACACTTCCCAGAATTCTTTAGGGGAAGTCATGCTCTTTAAATGCGAGTTGGATGTGCTTTAAATGTATTGTGTGAATCCACTTAATAAATTTTGCCTCCACGTAAATTGTTTTAATTAATTTTTCAAAATGGAAATGAGCTATAAACTGTAGTGGGTGGCCATGGGCTACTCACCATCTCTCAGCCTATCTGCCCCTCAGGATGAAAACAATGGAGAACCATGACCACACCAAGGCATACTTAAAATGTAAAGGAAGTATTGTACAACCATAGTGTGAAATTGGATACTTATTGGGACACAGTATGACAAAATATTTATATAAGCATGACTATCAAATATGTTTATTATTTATACAACCTGTAAAGATATTTATAGTGCAATACTATGTTTGTTTACTCAGAAGCAGGTCCCAATGTATTCAATGGGGCTTACTTAACCAGTGAAAACTGTACCCTGAAGTGATAAGGAACTTGTTCTTTTAACAAGCCTTTTAAATTGAGACCTTATCCCAGTCTGTGTCTGTTAGAATTGCTTTTTAATATGTTTTTAAACCTTCTCTTTTAAAAAAATGTTTTTAAAGATGTTTTGTTTTAATATATTTTAAAGTCTGTTTTTATGATTTTTAAAGTGTTTTTAGTGCTTTTGTTTGCCGCCCTGAGCTCCTACTGGGAGGAAGGGTGGGATATAAATCAAATAATAAATAAATAAAAATAAATAAATAAACTTCATTCACTCAACCCAAAATTCAGAATCATGCCACTATAAGCTGTTTTGCAACTGTTTATACTTGTTTTATGGTTATTGGTTTTTAAAGTGATTTATTTCTTATTGTGAGCTGCCTTGGTTTCCAATCACCAACCCTACCTCACAGGGTTGTTGGAAAGGACACACACACACAGAGAGGTGTAAAAATACACCCCATATAATCCTAACCATGTCTACTCAAAAGTAAGTCCTAATGGAGTATTGGATTAAATACTTTTATATTTCATAGCCCAGGGTCTGACTCTTGCACAGAAGAGAAAAAAATATTTAAGCCATATTACTTACACAAACTGCAAAATCTGAAAGCCTCCATTTTCTGACGTTGAAATTAAGTTTAGGCATGCCTGGATCAAGAAGTCACAACCTGGCTTCATTTATTGGCTACAATCCTGAAAGGGCGGGGTTAGAGCCAGAGCTTGAACAAGTTACTTTTTAAAACTACAACTCCCATCAGCCCCAGCCAGCATGGCCACTGGATTGGGCTGATGGGAGTTGTAGTTACAGCTAGGAGCTGTTCTAAACATCTGTAAAACAGATTTAACAGTCGCGCCGGGGTGGTGGTTGACGTTTTGGTGTATATCTCGGGAACCAGACCACCTAGAAACTTATTTTGTTTTTAAATTGAAGCTGAGAGTCCAGAGATTAAGGGGTGCTAGCTGGAGAGCCGGAGGGGCCTCCCCAGAAACCAGAGACTCCAGCTGAAAACCAGAGACCTGGTAACCCTAATAGGGACCCTGCTTCATAGGGGGTCTGCGACTCCAGATGACTACACCAGTGGTTCTCAAACTTTTTTGGTTCGCGGCGCACTGTAAAACATATAAACATTTTCTGGCGCACTTCGTGTACAAAATTAAAAATATATTAATATATTTTAAACTATGAATAAAAATAACTTCACTTCCCAGGAGGATCGCTCTGCCTGTGACTGCCCCTGAGACGAGCTCTCGTCTCAGAGGAAGCTTTTTCAGTTTTAAAACCAGTCAGAAGAGTTTTTTGACTGGTAAAAACTTTCTCCCTGGTAAGGGAGAAACGAAGAGATCATCCACAAAGCTTCATTGTGATTGTTGGGGACTGGAATTCATTAGGATCGCCTATGAACGAAGGTGCAGCCAGCAGCGCCAGACAGAGCCAAGGAATTCAAGCAAGCTCAAACTGACTAAGCGAGACTTTTTTTTTCTTCAAAGAAAAACGGATTTTAACAGGCAAGCATTCTTCTGTCTATTCTTATCAATTGGACTAAGTTGTTACAACAAAAGAGATCTGTTAAAGAATCAGCAATAAAGAATCCCTGGGTAAGTTATACTTTTCTCTTTTATATGTGGAATTAAGGAGGAAGAAAATCGAAATAGCCTATCTTTGGCTTTATATCAAAAAGCTGACTTGGAATTGAGCATTATAAAGATATAAACGGATGAGGGGCATCTAATCTGAAGAGGAAAATTTGATTTATATGAATATTTGAGAATTATATGTCTGGGACTATTTTTTCCGGTCTACTTTTTTTGTGACGAATCTGCTTGTTCTCTATGCCACTAATTATTTTGATGCTGTGAACTAAATTTGTTTTGCATTCTTGGACACATAAGAGATAAGGCAGTTTGTGCTGTCTAATGATGATGATGTCAACAGGTTTGGAATATTAACTCCCTTATTGCTGGGAAAAGAAGCAAATTACTATTTTCTTGGGAATTGTGGCTATATTGGAAATTTGAAGGGTTTTTTCTTCGGCTTTAAGAATGACAATCAAAGAAGTGGCAGAGACCCTGGATGTACCTCTGGAAGGGTTTTCCCCTCTGGATATGTTTCAGAAGATAATGGATGAGATTAAGATAACGAAACAATAACTGGGACAGAGTAGACAAGAGATGGCAACTGAATTTGGTAAAGTGAAACAGGAGCTGAAAGAAATAAAGGATTATATGAGAAAAGCAGATGAGACTAAGACTATAATTGGACAAGCAATAGAAGATGAAAAAGAAATTAAAGGGAAGGAGCAAATTCTGGAGATTGGAACAGATATATCAAATGTGGAATTGGAAAAAGATTTGGACTTTATGGCCGTGATGGATATTAGAGACAAAGATTACTGTTTGGAACTTAGTGCTGTTCCTGAAGAAACTGGTGAAGATATCAGAGATAAAGTTATTACTGTCTTGATAAAATTTCTGGACTGGAATGATTTGATGGAACTTGAAATAGAGAAAATTTACAGAATTAATTTTAGATATGTGACAATGGAAAAATTCTCAAGAGATATGCTGGTGCATTTTGTAAAGAAGAGGAACAGAGACATGACCTTACAACAACATTTCAGTAATACATTCAGAATTGATTGCAAGGAAATATTTGTTATGAAGGAAATTCCCATCAGACTCTTACTATATGACTATGACAGCAAGATTAACATGTGTGCAAGGATGGCAGATGGATGATGGAATTAATACTGATAATAGAAGAATGGCTATTAAAATTACTGGACTTAGTTGACTTGGTAGGGATGGATCAATTGACATATATATTTGGAGAAAAACTGATGGATATATTTCTCAAGGAGCGGAACCTCTCTTTGACTTTTTGCCGATAGAACAAAATGATATGATGTTAACGAGATTTGATGATTAATTAAGATAACTACTGGAGGAAAGTGATTTTGTAATATATTAAGGGACAGGTTTGTTATATACTATATACTTATAGCTGATCTGTGACAAATTGGAAGTCAATATTTTTATTATATTAGTTATTAATTTGTTTTCCTTTTGTTTTGTTTTGTTTTTTGAAAATTTGAATAAAAATTAATAATAATAATAAAAAACTATGAATAAAAATAACTTAAAGTTTACAAATGGGTTTCTTCTCATTTTTAAAATATACTTTCATAATATTTGTGGCACACCTAGTCACCTCTTGCGGCGCACCAGTGTGCCACGGTGCACTGTTTGAGAATCACTGGACTACACCCTTGGGTGCTGGGACGCTGTTGAAAGCATATGATACAGCAGTCTTTTTGAAGGTAAAATCTAGGTCTTATCACTGCCTGGATGACTGTAGAATCCATGCAGATCCATCTAGTCTGTTACCTGTGTTTTTTGCTATGTTATTTTGATTATCTTTGTAAACCCAAAGCAAAGTTCCACAATTTAACAGTTTAATTAAGCGTATGGTGATTTTAAGAAAAGAAGACAGTAGGATAGTAATGAGGCCTCTAATTAAATGACCCACTCTCGGGGACTGTGTCAGCACAAAATGATGGCTGCATATAAAACCTTCCTTGGCTGTTGAATTTAAGCTACAGATATCAAAGTGCTCATCGCAGCAGTTCTGCACTGACCTGCTCCTGAGCTTTAGGCTGCAGTCGGTAAAATGCTGCATGCAGACATTTTGGCAGTTTCTCTTTCATAAAAAATGAATGTCTTTTACTAGCTGTGCAGCTGGGTCTTTTCTTAAACAGTTTGCCATGGGCAACCAACAACCCCATTTGCAGATCAAATAGTTGATTTGTGACTTTGCAATAATTTCATCTGACTGTCTAGAGCAGAGGCAGGCTCTCCTTAGGGCTGTGCCATAATGTCATCCCCCCATTTAGTTACTATATTAATTTTAATAATTAAAAGTTCTCCTTCTTTCATTCATTAGAATTACATTCACTATTACTGATTGCGAACCAGTCCGTCATTCCTGTAACGTCTTCTGCCTATACTACACAGTTTTCCATCAGATTGGCATGAAATTGTCAGGCTTCCTGACAGTAATCTCCTTTGAGGCCTCAGACCTGCCAGATTTCAGACAGATTGAGAAAAAAAGGATCCTGGATTTGGAGACAATTAACAAAAACAGACACATCCTGTATGCCTCCCCATTGCTTTCAAGGGGAGACCTACCTGCTCCTTGTTTACTTGTACCTTCTGTGTTTTCTGCCCAACATGCTTTTTTTCAGGCATTCTATCCCTCCAAATATCTACCGCATTCTAAGTAGAGAGGACCAAAGGTCCCCACTTCATAGTTAATTTTGAAAGGCACATACACACAGCATAATTTGTCCCTCCCCCCCAAAAAATACAATTTCTGTGATTTGTAAAGGCTATTCTAGCAGAGTTCCAATTGATCCTGCTGAGTTTATTTCCTTTTATTGGGAACTGTCGCTGTTTGAAAAGCAGGATATAAATTTCAATAATAAGGAAGAAAATAAACATTTGGTGTCCTTAGGTCAATTCTATATATAATCATTTATCAGCAAGAATAGCAGTTGTGAGCAAGTGTGGAATGAGAGGGAGCTGGAAGTTGCACACCAGAAGTCAGAGACAGTAAGCACTGAAGGTGCCCAGGAAAAATTCTATCTGGAACTGGAAGTCTTTATAGTCCTTCCAGGTTTGAAATTAGCAGCCAACATGGGTGGAGTCATTTCATCTTCTAGCTCACGTGGATCACCATTAGGGATATTGGAGAATCCCAATGAAAACTGAAAAGGGAGCAAAAATTGCTGACATTTGTTGATTGCCCCATATCCAGAATGGAAATCAATCCAGTGAACACAATGAGTGCTCGTTGTTGTTTTCAGTCTGCAAATGATACATAACAGATTTATATCCCCCTCCCATTTGTATTGTTTCTTCTGCAATGAAATGAATGAGGTGAAATAATGTCAGGTCAATGCAATTTTTTCCCCAATGGACAGCGAGATGCAGGCTTTGGCAGAATCAAAACATTTTCAGTGCATCTAATACAGGAATGGAAAATGATGCCTTCTTACCTCACTATGTTGTTGTTATGTGCCTTCAAGTCAATTACGACATGGCAACCCTATGAATCAGTGTCCTCCTATAGCATCTGTCCTGAACTGCCCTGTTCAGATCTTGTAAATTCAGGTCTGTGGCTTCCTTGATGGAATCAATCCATCTCTTGTTTGGTCTTCCTCTTTTTCTACTCCCTTCTGTTTTTCCCAGCATTATTGTCTTTTCTTGTGAATCATGCCTTCTCATTATGTGTCCAAAGTATGATAGCCTCAGTCTCATCATTTTAGCTTCTAGTGATAGTTCTGGTTTAATTTGTTCTAACACCCAATTATTTGTCTTTTTCGCAGTCCATGGTATCCGCAAAGCTCTCCTCCAACACTACATTTCAAAGGAGTTGATTTTTCTCTTATCTGCTTTTTTCACTCTCCAACTTTCACATCTGTACATAGAGATCGGGAATTGCATGGTCTGAATGATCCTGACTTTAGTGTTCAGTGATACATCTTTGCATTTGAGGACCTTTTCTAGTTCTCTCATAGAAGTTCTAGCCTTCTTCTTTCTTGACTATTGTCTCCATTTTGGTTAATAACTGTGCCAAGGTATTGATAATCCTTGACAAGTTCAATGTCATTGTCAACTTTAAAGTTACATGAAGCTTCTGGTGATTACTTTAGTCTTCCTGACGTTCAGCTGTAGTCCTGCTTTTGTGCTTTCCTCTTTAACTTTCATCAGCATTCGTTTCAAATTGTTACGGGTTTTGGCTAGTAGTATGGTATTGTATCGTCAGCAAATCTTAAATTATTGATATTTCTCCTTCCAATTTTCACACCTTCATCTTGGTCCAATCCCGCTTCCTGTATGATATCGTCTGCGTATAGATTAAACAGGGTGATAAAATACACTCCTGTCTCATACCCTTTTCGAATGAGAACCAGTCAGTTTCTCCATATTCTGCCCTTAGAGTAGCCTCTTGTCCAGAGTATAGGTTGCACATCAGGACAATCAGATGCTGTGGCACTCCCATTTCTTTTAAAGCATTCCATAGTTTTTCATGATCTACACAATCAAAGGCTTTGCTGTAATCTATTAAGCACAGGGTGATTTCCTTCTGAAATTCCTTGGTCTGTTCCATTATCCAATGTATGTTTGCAATATGATCTCTGGTGTCGCTTCCCTTTCTAAATCCAGCTTAGACGTCTGGTATTTCTCGTAGGTTCAGTAGTTCTCAAGAAAATTAACTGGGGGTTTCTGTGGGCAATCGTGATGTGGATTTGCCCAATATATATTCACTAATTGCTATTGTACTTAGGTTCTGTTTAAGTGTATCAGGTTTGTCACAGTGTGAATAGGATTCTGGAGATTGGCCTGATCCAGCAGGCTGCTCTTATGTTCTTGTAAACTTTGTTGGCTTAGCAACTGATTGTTGCATGGCTCTTTTTGTTGCCTGCAGGTTATCGCTATTAATATTTTGATGCTGGGCTCTGTGTATGTAAGAAACATCTAGAAGTTTGCTAAGAATAGAATGTGGCCCTCAGGCTGAGTTCCCTGAAAAATTGTCTTTGCAGGACTTTTTTTTATTGTACTTACCCTATTGAAGAGAACTTGCATTTTTATCTGATCTGTTAATGAAGCAATGCAAGTCCTTATTAAGTAGGGCTATGCCAAGATGACATCATTATAGTTGCTATTAGTCATTTTGATGGTGCATTTTTAACATGCAATGCACTTTGCAGCCAGAGGTAGTAATCCCCTTACCAAGAGCGTGTGGTCTCCAGTAGTGTAGAAACAAGCACACAAGAAAGCAATTCTATTTTACATATGGTGCCAGCCTGGAACAGACCCAGATTCAAAACTCCATTCAGCCATAAGAACATAAGAAGAGCACTGTTGGATCAGGCCAAAGGTCCATCTGGTCCAGCATACTGTTTTCACAGTGCCCAACCAGGTGCCCATGGTGCCTTATCCTCCATGACTTTGTCTAATCCTCTTTGAAAACTATGTATTTTGAATTTTGTATTGGATACTTTTTAAAAATGGCAAGTTGGTTTGTTACAATATTTTTTTTACTAAGCAACAAATAAATATAAATAATACAATAAAATAATAATGCTTCTTGTTTGCTTGGATGGAAGACGGAAAAGGGTGTGTGAGTATGTGTAGAGACTAGCCTGATGTACAGAGGTAAGCTATACAAACGTTCTGCCAACTTTTGTTTTGGGCCCCATCCACCACTGGACTATGCCTCCTTGCCACTGATCACCTGTTGCCCAGAAAGGAATGCTGCCCTTGGGCCAAGAAAAGTTCCCCACCTTTGCCGTGTGGCCTGGTCTAGCCCTGATACCAGCTTGGCAACGTTGTTTATTGTTCTGTCTTTTTCCTGCAGCCCAAAAAAGGCATTGATTCTACTCATTAGGAGCACTGGAAAGGTGATAGTTAAACCCCCTTAAGAGAAAGGGTAGCATTCCTTCCTCCCCATCTTGGCACCCTTAATGCACCATTTGCAACTCAAGCAAGGAAGAGAGAGGGTAACTAAACATTCAGCCATTACAGATCATGTAGCATCAACAATTCACAAGCAATAAGGGATGATATACATTTGGCATGTTAAAAACACATACACTCTGACAATGTAAAAGAGTTATGTAGCCATACATGCTGCAAGCCATACAGTATGCAAAGTCATGCTCAGAGGAGGCTGGTACATTTGGGCAACTGTTGGCCTTCCTCCTTTTCACCCTACCAGTCCCAATGGTTACCTCCCACCACTGTTCATGCTTCTTCTGTAGGGATGCAGCTAAATTCTGTAACTAGGGGTGGAGTAAAATGTACTTACATCCTTAGGGGTCTTCCCTGGCACCCACAGCATCCTCTTTCCCACACTTCACTGAAATTAGGCTTGGAAGAAACATTCTATTTTAGCCAAAAGAATATAGTGTGTGCTCAGTTGTAGTATCTGTGTATGGGTCCCATGAAAGGCTCTCCAGTTGTCAAATGCATTCACAGCCCCCAAATTTGTATTGCATAGGTCACATTGACCCTTAGGGAATTGCAGCAGTTCTTTGGAGAACTACATTTCTCAAGAACTGGCAGGGTCCAGACAAGCAGCAGGAATGTAAGAAGGTATTGTTTTCTCTTCTCTCTATTCATTGCATGCAACCCTACTTCTGTTTCCCTACAGTTTGTCTTCTGACCAAAATAATAATAATAATAATAAATAATATTTAATTTGTGTGTCGCCTATCTGGCAGATAGCCACTCTAGGCGACGTACATTAAAATGGGATAAAATACAATAGTATCAAATGCAGTCACATTAGTCTCAATAAATAAAATACTGGACAGTCATCAATACATTTATAAAACATTTACATTTACAGCATATAATAGATGACAAAATCATGGAAATTAACCCATCCCAAGGATCTCAAAGGCCTGTTGAAATAGCCACGTCTTCAGGGCCTTGCGGAATACATCCAGGGAAGGGGCATGTCGAAGATCAAATGGGAGGGAGTTCCAGAGAGTGGGGGCCACCACAGAAAAAGCCCTCTCCCTAGTACCCACCAACCTAGCTTGTTTGTCTTGCTGTGGCAAAATTACAATGGTCTCAAAAGATCAATGTTCTCAAATGCTGATGAGAGGTCAAATAAGACTTAACAAGGTTGCACTTTCTGTCTTTCTCAAAAGCCAATTCAGTCCCATAGCCTCAACCCTTTCAATCACCTTCCCTAAAAGGGGGTATTTGTGACCAGGCAGTAGTTGTCATAAACCAATGGGTCCAGGGTGGGCTTTTCCAATTGGATCACCGTCTCTTTCAGGGAGATTGGGACCACTCCCTCCCTCAAAGACACATTGACCATATCCTGGAACCACTCGGTCATACCACTTTGGCAAGCTTTAATAAGCCAAGAAGAGCAAGGACTGAGAGAACACACTGTTGATCGCATCATTGCAAGCACCTTGTTCATGTCATGAAGTCACATCATCTGGCACTGATCCCAAAAAGTTGCAGCAGACATTGCACTTGAAACCTCACTGTAGGAGTTACAAGCTGTTAATCCAGTAACCTTTGCCAGTGAATTAATTTCAGAAACACCCAATAGAAAAAGTTCGAGAATTTTATTAGAGCCAAGGTGAGGCTACTTCTGATTCTTGCCTATGACTAACAGCTACTAAAGAATAAGAAGTGAACGAGCGTGATGGAAAGTGAGAAAAAAATAGGGTGCTTACCTTTGGCTTAGGCTCCACCGACTCTTGCCGTGCCTGCCACCAGCATGTAGCCCCCCCAAATTTATCCTGGATGGAATATGGCCCTCAACAGAAAAAAAAGTGTCTTCACCCCTGGCATAAGAGGTGCACTTGCATCTGTGCAACAAGTTTGAAAAATATCCATATTATGCAGCCATACATGGAGAAAATAATTTCAACATTGTGACCCCTCACAAAAAAACCCATAGCTTTCAAACAAACTCCAATGCTCTGCTTCTGTAATTAGGGTAATCTGTTTGAAAGTGGTTGAAGGTATCATTAGGTGTCTGATTAATTTAGGGTTTTTTTATACCAAACTTAAGTTTCCAACAATGTGAAGAATTTCTCCTGCTTGCCCCCATGGCACAAGATTATTAAGCCTAATTGGATTCCTCTGGATAGAACTCATTTCTCAAAATTTCTGAAAACACCCATAGCTCATTTAATTTCTTTTCTTGGTTATTAACATTTAAGACACTGAAAAATGCTTTGTGCCTGCTTTTCTCCTCTCAATGGTAAGTCTCTCCGTCTCTCTCCCCCTTTCCTTTTTCCTTATATTTTCTAGGTGGATAGTAGTCGTAAATCATTAAAGAATAAGCAAGGAACTTTCATTGATGCATATGAACATATGAAGCTGTCTTGACGTGAGTCCACCAGTGGTGTTTCCTAGAACTGATGGCATCTCTTGAAGGTAGAGAAGGAGCACCTTGGGCTTGTGGACTGAATGCAGCCCTCACCTCAGGACTATCCCTTAGCCACACATGTCTTGCCAAGCCACAAACCTCACTGGCTGTGCTTCACACCCTCCTGAAGTGCTTTTGCCTGGCTGGAATGTGCCCTTGAATTGTGATAATACTTGTTTGCCTGGATGCAGAGTTGTGGGTGGGTGTAGACACTTGGGACACTTGCAGGTCTGGACTGTAGTCTACTGTACTGACAGGTAATGATAACACCCCACCCCTCCACTCTTGCTTCTGGCCTTGTCACCTATTGGCATGAGGAACCCCCCCCCGAAGACTGCCCCTGACAGAGCATGGTCCTTGGGCTGAAAAAGTTCATCACACTTTGTCTGAGATCTCCAGCAGGTAGGTCTTTTCCAGCCCTATTACTTCAGATCTTGCAATGGGAGAGCCCAGGAAACTAACCTGAGACCATTAGTTGGCTCCAGATACTACATCAGTTGAATATAGGTCTCATTGAAATCAGTGGGACAATTCATGAACACAACTAATTTAGGCTGTGATCCTATCTTCACCTCTCTGGAAATAAGCTCCATTCTTTTGAACTTACTTTTGAATAGATGTAATTAGGATTGCACAGTTTGGATTTAATACCAACACTGAATTATGTGGCCTTTTCATTCATTTTGAATAGACCAGGATGTGGATCCTAAACCTTCAAATGTCATCAGTGGTCGGGGGGAAGGGCTATATCTTAATGATGGAAAAGAGAATTGTATACCAAATTAGTTTAGTTTGTTAAGGGTTTGTTAAGGGTGTTGGTATGCCAAACTAGTATACTTTGTAAAGGGTCCTGGGAACTGTAGCTCTTTTTAAACTACAGTTCCCAGGATGCTTGGATCTCTGTAAAAATCTCCCTTTACAGATGTCTTCAAACTGCAGCCTCATAATCTGATGTCTCCTGCTTTTAAAATGGCAATTTGGCTCATTGGATTCAGTGTGACAATCCCAATTTATCATTCTCCTAAATAAGCTCCTTTCAGCAATGTGTGGCTCATGAATGATCATAGCTAGAATAGCTGGTGAGGTAAATTGGAAAAAGGTTGGGATAAAACCAGCTATCCAGCAAATGTTCCATGCACATTTCAGGGAAGGGACCATACCTGGGCAGCAAAACGCTAGGATCGGATTTGATGAGCATGCCCAATGATTACTCTTTTATTTATAGAAACATAGAATAGTAGAGTTGAATGAGTCTATAAGGACATCAAGTCCAACCCCCTGCTCAATGCAGGAATCCAAATTAAAGCACGTTTTTTGCAGGGTTGGGAGGCAATCACTGGGTGTTACAAGGTTTGTGGGGTGGAGGAAATGTTGATCATGTTTGCATAGAATAGTAGAGTTGTAAGGGACCTACAAGGCCATCAAGTTCAACCTCCTGCTCAATGAAGGAATCCAAGTTAAAGCATATCCAAGAGACAGCTGTCCAGCTACCACTTGAATGCCCCCAGTGTTGTAGATCCCACCACCTCCCTAGGGAATTGGTTCCATTGTCATATCACTCTAACAGGAAGTTTTTCCTTTATTTAATTGAGAGTTGGCTTCCTGTAACTTCAGCCCATTAATCTGTGTTCTGAACTCTGGGATGATCAAGAAGAGATCCTGGCCCTCTTCTGTGTGACAACATTTCAAAGGATTTTATATGCAGCCCACTCTTGCACTAAACCGTTGAAGAACACTGGTGTAGAAAATATATATATCCAATTAGATATAAGGAAGCTTCCTGTGTTCCTAATAAAAGCAGGCCCAACCCAAGACAGTTTGCTGCCTGAGACAAAAGACAAGAGGGCCCCCCTTAACGTACAGGAGCTGGCTGGAGTGGCTCTTACTTCAGCAGTATCCCAACCCTACCAATGAAACACAGCATTCTCCAATGCAACTGAGGGTACTAGGCTAGTTTAGGACTCTGGCACCAGTAGCAGGTAGCACTTATCTGACTTCCCAGCACTGTGTCACTGCTGTTTATTTGGAGGGGAGAGGAAGGTCAGTCAGTGCACACACAGTCAGGAGCGCTAGACTGGCTTCAATCATTTGCACTTGATGACCTCCCTGCTGCCTTGGCTCTCTCCCTCCCAGAACGATTTGGCTGAAGAGAGGTCTACAGCCCCACAATTGCTATTGCTCTCATCTCAAGTGTGATTGGTGGGGACGCGAGATAGGGCCTTCTCGGTGGCTGCTCCTAGGTTCTGGAACGCCCTTCCTAGGGAGGCACAAATGGCCCCCTCCTTGCCATCCTTCCATCGGCAAGTAAATACTTTTTTATTCCGACAGGATTTTGGGATAGAAGGTGTTTAGGATTGGGTTTTACAAGGGTTGTTTTATTGTTTTATATTATTATTTGTATTATTTTAAATTGTTTTTAGATTTTTAAGTGCCTTTCACAGTTTTAAGGTTGTGCATAGTTTAATTTTATTTTTATTATATATTTTTCTATGTTTTTAACTACATGTAGTTCTATTTGTAAGCCACCCTGAGTTCCAGTTTGGAAAAAGGGCGGGGTAAAAATAAAGTTTCAATTCAAAAATTCAATCTCAAATAGGAGAATGGCCAAAGGATCAGGAAGAGCATCAGTAGAAGCTGCACATGCTGCCAACCAGTATCTGCCACCCAAGGGGATTGCTTCAGTCTGCCTACTCACATCAGAAACTGGTGACTCTGATATCAGTGGGACAGTGAATCCACTCCAGAATTGAGCCCAAACTTCCCAGGAGCTGTGCAAGGTACTGAACCTAGTTTGGGAATAGGTTTCAGGACCTTGGACAACTCCTTGAAAGTTTCGACTAAAACCTGGAGCAGATTCACTGCTCCACTGACATGGGAGCCACAAATCTGACATTGGAGCCACTAATCCCCACTGACATTGAACCCTGCTCACTGCCTACTGGTAGAGCTGGCCCTGAACAGAAGCAGCAAAGCACTTCTTTTTAACAGGGTGTAAGCAGGAAAACTTTCTTTCTTTCTTTCTTTCCCTCCCTTCCCCCCCAAATGGAACATGTTGTCCTAGGAATGTGAAGTCAGTTGACTTTTCACAGCTGGGTTTGTTTGAGGAAGTGATTAGTTGCCTTAAACTACACCGCAGGCACTCTGATTTCAAAATGCATTCTCCACTGGCTTTTGAAAGATCTCTGTGAGTTTTGGCTGAGCTGCTTCCAGAATCACTGCCATGTGACTTATGCTTTCTGCAGCAGGAGGACAAAAGAGGAAATGTATTTCTCCTTCTTTTCAAGAGATGGAGAAGAGCTTTCTGCTGTCATAAATTGCTGCTTAGGCCCCAGATTCTCACCATGTAAATTAGCATTGTTCCCTTCCATCTGGTACAGCTGAATAGATATGCTCCTGGAAAGGAGCCATTCTTGCAATTTGCCACAGGTCATTTCTGGCCTGACATACCACCTTCTAAAGTTAAGTGGGCTGTATAATTGTGGGAAAAAAATATGGCAAGAAAAATCAGAAGCAGAAGGGGCAGTGATCAGAGGTGAGAATACAGCCGGGAAATAAAATTCTTGCCAGCCCTTTCCCAGACCCTGCTCCCATGCATTGAGTGCAAGCTGGATCTGAAAGTATCTCCCCCTGCACCCTGTATTTCCCATTCTATTAGCCTAGGGATGTACTTACTGGTCACTCCCTTTCACTTTACTATGGAAGTAATTGTTGGAGTAAACAAAAATTGCATGGTCACTTTAAGGGATATTTGGGGAACATCCCATGTACCTGTTTACCATGATGTAACTTCCTAATGGGTGGGGTTTAGTTACCTGACTTCCTCCTCCTTTGTCCTGGGGGATTTTTTTGAATATTCTCCATTGCTCATCTATCCACCATCAGAGTGACCACATGGCACAGATGCTCTCTCTGAGAGCATCCATTACTAAAGACCAAGTTGGACTGAGACTATTTTTCTTTCATCTAAGCTATAGAGCCTATGTTCCTAACATATGAGGTTGTAGTAAACATTCTTTTTCTTTTACCTAAAGGATTGTGTCTGTTGTTATTTATATAGAGAAAGGTGGGGCTGGTTTATTCTCATTCTGCTGCTTGTATTTTTACAACTCTGCTAAGACATAGGACCAACCAAATTAGTTCCTATTTCTGTGTGTATTTTTATAATACCGAACAGTACTCCTGAAAGAGGGAGAGTTTGCCTGGGAAGCTGCGGCCCAAAGAAGTGGGACTGTTCTCAGAAGCAAAGACCACCACCCCTCGGAGAACTAAGGACAAGAGACCCAAGGGGGAAAAGTCTTTGACAGCTTCCACTCTTCCTAATGAAATTGTCTGTTTCTTCAGAACCACAAGGACTGAAATCTTACTGATTTTAAGGGATGTGCCATAAGCTCAGTGAAGGAGTACATGGGTTGCATGCAAAAAGTTCAGTGCCAAACATCTCCAGATAGGGCTGTGAGAGATCCCTGTCTGAACCCTGGAGAACCATGGTTTATATAACTCTCCTACATAACTTTTACTTTTTTGTTGTTGTTATATGCCTTCAAGTTGATTATGATATGGCGACCCTATGAATCTTTTTTTGGATATATTCATAGGGTTTTCATGGTAAGAAGTATTCAAATGTGGTTTACCATTGCCTTCCTATGGCACCTGGTATTCCCAGGTGGTCTCCCATCCAAGTAGTAAG
Source organism: Rhineura floridana (assembly GCF_030035675.1). Lineage (NCBI taxonomy): Eukaryota > Metazoa > Chordata > Lepidosauria > Squamata > Rhineuridae > Rhineura > Rhineura floridana. The sequence continues at coordinate 17,303,088 of NC_084496.1, forward strand.
CAGGCCTGACACTGCTTAGCTTCCGAGATCAGACAAGATCAGGCATGTTCAGGGTAGAATGGCTGTAGGCAACTTATACTTACACAGAATATAGTTCAAAATATTGGTATTGCTGAAATAACAACTGTTTGAGTCAGTTAATTATAATGTTACAAACTGGCATCATCTTATTGTCCTGTTATTACTTTAAATTACTCAGAAGATCTTTTCCAATACTTTCATAAATGTTCTATCAGCTTTCACTAAACGCTCCAGATGTTTTGGAATACAACTCTTATCAGCCTCTTTTCTGTTTAGACCTGTATTTGTCACAATCAGCTATTGCAGTTCCATTGGTTCATCTTCTGCCAAATATTCTGACCTAGAATTAGGAGTGAGCAGTGAAGTGGCCAAGTTTGCTGACGACACTAAATTGTTCAGGGTTGTTAAAACAAAAAGGGATTGCGAAGAGCTCCAAAAAGACCTCTCCAAACTGAGTGAATGGGCGAAAAAATGGCAAATGCAATTCAATATAAACAAGTGTAAAATTATGCATATTGGAGCAAAAAATCTTAATTTCACATATACACTCATGGGGTCTGAACTGGCGGTGACCGACCAGGAGAGAGACCTCGGGGTTGTAGCGAACAGCACAATGAAAATGTCGACCCAGTGTGCGGCAGCTGTGAAAAAGGCAAATTCCATGCTAGGGATAATTAGGAAAGGTATTGAAAAGAAAACAGCCGAGATCATAATGCCGTTGTATAAATCTATGGTGCGGCCGCATTTGGAATACTGTGTACTGTTCTGGTCGCCTCATCTCAAAAAGGATATTATAGAGTTGGAAAAGGTTCAGAAGAGGGCAACCAGAATGATCAAGGGGATGGAGCAACTCCCTTATGAGGAAAGGTTGCAGCATTTGGGGCTTTTTAGTTTAGAGAAAAGGCGGGTCAGAGGAGACATGATAGAAGTGTATAAAATTATGCATGGCATTGAGAAAGTGGATAGAGAAAAGTTCTTCTCCCTCTCTCATAATACTAGAACTCATGGACATTCAAAGAAGCTGAATGTTGGAAGATTCAGGACAGACAAAAGGAAGTACTTCTTTACTCAGCGCATAGTTAAACTATGGAATTTGTTCCCACAAGATGCAGTAATGGCCACCAGCTTGGATGGCTTTAAAAGAAGATTAGGCAAATTCATGGAGGACAGGGCTATCAATGGCTACTAGCCATGATGGCTGTGCTCTGCCACCCTAGTCAGAGGGAGCATGCTTCTGAAAACCAGTTGCTGGAAGCCTCAGGAGGGGAGAGTGTTCTTGCACTCAGGTCCTGCTTGCGGGCTTCCCCCGGGGCACCTGGTTGGCCACTGTGAGAACAGGATGCTGGACTAGATGGGCCACTGGCCTGATCCAGCAGGCTCTTCTTATGTTCTTATGTTATTACAATATTCATCTTAGTATTTACTACTTAACATTGGTTAAATCAGTTACTCTTACATTAATTTCAATGTAAAGGAAACATCAAAACAATTTTAAAAATACAACTAATTATGTATCCTTTGTGGACTTAAAAACAACACCAGTTGTATTTGCTTGACTGACCAGAGATGGACACGTGAACTGCAGCAGTTTTCATCAGAATTCTCCGACATCCCAACCCCCCCCTACACACACACCAGTGGCACCAGTGGCACCAGTGGCACCAGTGGCTCCAAAACATTTGGAGGACACCAGGTTAGGTGAAGGCAGCAAATCATTGAAGTCTGTATCCAATTCTCTACACCAACCATACTCTTCCTGTGAAACCCAACAACTTAAGGTGAACATTTTCTTAATTTTTTTCATAAATAACTCCGCTCATCCTGTGTTCCAGATAACAGAACTGTGGGTTCTATTAACAACTTCTATCCTGCAATTTCTTCTATGACATATATTTCATCTAAGATGTGTTTATTTCATTAAATTCCTACCTAATGTGTTTACAATCATCTCGATCTTGCTTGCATCTACAGCAGTAAGAGACTTTGGCTTCTTTTTTTTTAACCTGAATATGGGAGTTTAACAGAGGAGAAAGTATTGTCATGATTAATTTTAACCTCTGTTCGGGGGAGAAAAAAAGTCTTTGGCATCAACAGACATTGACAAGGACAGGGAAACCTCATTATAAGGTTATAAGAATAGACAGAAAGCAAAATCTTGATCCTTGCTCAATGCTTTTCATATATTAATCTTTTAATCTTATTAGCATTTTGGGAATCACCAGGGTGATTTCATACGTATAGGAATCATGTGCAGAAAAAAACCCCAATCCGAGATCTGTAATGGCAAAGAAAATGGATGATGTGATAGCCAAACTATGATTTGGTGGACATCAATTAGTTAACTCATTTCTATTTCAGAGATGGATAATCTCTTATGCATGCAGCCCATTGTTTAATTTTACACAATGAATGGTACCTAGGGGGAAAGGAGTGTTTTCTTTCACTTGTTCCCTGGGAATCATCTGAGCAGCATGGGGTAGGGGGTGGTATGAAAATTACTCCCCCCTGGGGGCTCTGTTATTAAACTTAGGGAAAAGCTTAATAGCATTGTACAGGCATACCCTGCTTTAACGTTCACAATGGGACTGGAGGGTATACTTTAAGCGAAAATAAACTTGAAGTGAAGCAATTGTCTTCACTTGTACTGTACACAATCACCACTAGATGGCAGCGGCGTCGTGCCAATAAAGTGTACGTTATTGCGAAGCGCGCAAACATTAAGCGGGGTATGGGGACGTATGGAGCATGTACGTTATAGCGAGGTGACGTTAACTGAAGCGACATTAAGCGGGGTATGCCTGTACAGGGATTGCAATAGCATTGCACTGGGGCTGTGTAGTAAGGAGAAGGTATGTTTCCTACTCTGCTGCTCAGAAGACTGGCAGGAAACTAAGGAGCAGCTTTGGAAAGGTGGCTGGGCTGCAGATAAAATTAATCATTATCTGCCTTTCCACCTGCTGCTCTCTACCAATCAGCTGAACAGGGGGACTCTGCAGCCACTTTTTCAACCATGCTTAGCTAATTTGCCCTTGCTCAGGTGTGTTAATGCATAGGTAGGGTGTTCATGTGTATGGATGCCTTGAGAGAAAACACACTCTTAGTCAATCTCTCCTCTATCTGTCCATGCACACACTGGGTGTTGATAGAGAGAGGCCATATTCACATCATACATATATTCTACTCTTCTTCTATCTTAAACAGTCTTGGCTCTACCCAAAGTATCCTGGGAAGTGTAGTTGGTGAAGGGTGCTGAGAGTACTTATGAGACCCCATTCCCCAGAGTTCTCTGGGAGGAAGGACTATTAAATCACTCCATATCTGCAGCTCTGTGAGAGGACTAGGGGTTTCCTCACAACTCCTAGCACCCTTCACAAACTATGTTTATATGGTTGGATGTGACTGAATTTCCTTGGTGGAATTAATCTTTGAAATCTGCATCTATTTTAACCAAATTTTGTATGATGGTTCCTGATATCAAGATTCAGCCATTCATCTATGTTTTGATTCAGTTGAATACCATTTAAAATCAAGACTGAATCTTTCAAAACTGCACAGATTTCAACCTGATTTCAAACTAATGTTTTTCTTCCTTATAATTCCCAAGCAATGCTGGGTACTTGGCTGCTAGGAATCCATAAAACAGACCCAATAAAACAGGAGTGAATCAATAGCAAAAATCATAATAATCTGTCAAATGCCTGGAAGAAGAGGTAAGTTTTGAACTACACCAAAAGGACATTGGTGATTGGTGACATGCAGACCTCACTGGAGAGAGTATGCCACAAGTGGGGCTCAACAACTGAAAAGGCCCCTTTCCCTTGTTTTCATCCTCCAAAGTTCCCTCAGAGGGACCCCCCCTCAGATGAAGACCAAAGAGTTTGAGAGGCATTCAAAAAAAAAGTTGTCTGACAAGGCTTGTTTAAGTCTGCTATTGCAGACTTTTCCTGAAAGTGCTTTTTTTTTTTTTTTTTAAGCAAGCTTCAAATGAAATGAAGTTATGGTAGAATCAGGCTTCTTGGGGGGAATGTAAACTTTGAGAAATTGCTTGGCCTGTTCTCGTGCAACTAGGGATGGTAGCATTTTTGTTGGACAGGCAGGATGCTGCTTGGTTAACTTTGCAGGGGTAAGGCTGTGCCGTGCTTAATTATTTAAAAGAAGCCATGTAATGGGCCTTTGGAAGTGTGTGACCTACAAAATCAATCCATCCACTTCTGCATAATATATGTGGCATCAATCTCATTTCATTTCAAGATCACTTAGCGGGAGCAACAACTAAAAAGAAAAAGTGCAATGTGCTTGTTACTCCTCCTCCACGGCACACACAAGCACACAGCTGGCTTTGTTTGCTTTCAGTGCTGAATGACAGCTCAGTTGCAAGGGTTCCCCACAGTTTTCACTGTTGCTTCTCTTTTCCTTTTCTCTTGCACATGTTGACCTCTCAGTTTGGATTCAGGCGGAGAACATGAACTTAAGTTGCAGATGAAATAGCTGGGCGTTTACTTTGCACAGCTGTATGGGAGAGGTGAGGAACCCCAGGCCCAGGATCCAAATGTAGCTCTCCAGGTCCTCATAACTCTTCAAAACACTCATGGAGAAATCAGCATCAGTGCAAATTTCTCCTCATATACATATTTTTGTATGCAACTTCCCCTATGATGCACATTTTTGCCGAGCAATTCCCCCTAACATAGTGCATGTTTTTCATGTTATTTTCACGAATGTATGAACATTTTACTGCATGGCAAAATTCATAGAAGTACATATTTCAAAGAATGGCTGTGTTTTAGTTTGTGCCTTATTTTGGAAAGTGCAGACTATGTAGAGGTGTCTTTACATGCAAACAAATTCAAATTTCTCTCCCATCCTTAATGGAGGGCCATGCAACTGGAAACTGAACCTTTCAAAGCTTTCCACTTTATGTGTAAGAACTTTCTGCATGTATAGTCTAATGCTTGCCATGGTGATTCCGTACCACCAGAACTCTGGGGTTTTACCAGGTCAGGCAAAATAGCCCTTAGGGTTCAAAAGTACTCTTTAGCTGCAGTTCTAGTCGGAAGAGAGAGCCAACTGCCCACCTTTACTATCAGCTGACTCTCTGAGGTGTATAAAATCCTTGCAGTCCAGCTATCTGAAAACAACCTTTTTCATGTGCTTTCTCTGCAGGACAAGTGGATGGTGACACCAAAATGGGCCTTTTCAGTAGTGCCTTTCTGTTTGCAGTGTGTTCTCCTGGGGAAGCACCCCTGGTGGCATTGTCTGTTTTTAGACATCAGGCAAAAACATTTTTATTTAGCCACACCTTTGGTTTTTATTTGGAGAGTAACTATGGCCCTTTATGAACTATACATTTCAAGCATTATTATAACATTTTAAATAGTCATGGCTGTCAAGAATAGCTAATTTGAGCTAAGTTGAGCTAGTTGGTCAAGCTAAAATGGTTTGATTCTGGGATACCCTCTGTTGGAGAAGTCCAAAGCTTTAGTGCCAGACAGGCAATTTGCTAATGTCCAGATGCAGCTGAACCTTATCTTTTATCTCTTATCTGCTTCCTGAGATCAAAGTCCGGGAGATTGGGTATTGCAGATCAGGACCACTGGGTGGGTCTGTCTAGCCCCCTTATCATCAAATAAGGTGATCACATAAGGTCTGCCTAGGATGGCTAATTGGCCACCTCCCTGTTGCTAGCTAAACCTCATAAAAATGAAGGGTGATCCTTCAGTTAGTGGTTCCCGCTCCCTATTTCAATCTACCTTCACTTACCCATGATGCAGGTAAGCCATTGGGGAACCAGGCATTCAACTTAAAGTAAGTATAGCTAGGTTAGATCAGGTTTGTTGTATTCCCTTTGTCTGCTTGAATCTCTCACTATTGTTATGCCAATGTATCTCTTGTTAGCCCGGTTGAGGGCAATTAGCTTTAAAGAAAACAGTTGCTGCTCTCTTTTTGTATGTACCTTTATGAAGCTCACTGGGTGACCTTGGGCCAGTCACTGCCTCTCAGCCTCATGAAAACCCTATTCATAGGGTCGCCATAAGTCGGAATCGACTTGAAGGCAGTGCATTTATATTTTTTTCTCTTCTTTTAAATAAACTATCCTTTTATTAAGGGTGTGTATTGCTTGGAACTTATCTCTAAAATCTAGTCCTGGATCAGTGACCTCTACTGACTACTGTTGGTTAATGAGGGTTAATGCTCTAGAGCAGGAGTAACAATAGGTCTGCTCTAGGATCTCAGTTAGTGCTCTGAGGTCCCCTTCCTCAGAGTAGGGAGCTAATAAAGGGGTGGTGGCAGTTCTACCATAAAACTAATCCTGGAAGAGGGAGAGTTTGCTTGGGAAGCAGTGGCCCAAAGGAATTGGGACTGTTCCCAGAAGCAAAAAACCCCCTTGAAGTCAAGGGACACCAGGGGGGCAATCTTTGACAATGGCTTTCTCCAAAGAATCCTGGGAATGGTAGTTTGTTAAGTGTGCTGAGAGTTGTAAGTACTGCACAAAGATGAGAGTTGTTTTCCTTTGCCCCGACCTTTCGTTTGCTCCAAATTTTTACCTTGAACGCCGCCTACCAGTATCATGCAATCTCTGGAAAGTTGTCCATAAGGGTATACAGCTCTTTGATTAAAGGGTTCTCCACTCCTGCTTTATGGAGTGCATAAAAAGTTCAAAATGGGATAGCTGTGTGGAAAGGTTCTCTAGACTCAGCACTGATTACTACTTGTATTGCTACTAACATCTAGAGATGATGCATGGGAAGTTGATGACATAAACTCCTCCTCTGTCTACAGTGTTTATAACTAACTGTTTAGTTAGTTATAGACAATTTTTCTAGAAAATGTTTTCTGCTGCATTCCAATTATTTTTCTCCCAGCCATGCATGCAAATACTGTGGGAATTCTTTCTTTCTTTTTAAATAGACAATAACATGATTAGTGATTAGGCAAGCTAAAAAAAAATCAATTGTAAAGCTCTGCAATGAATTTATCTCCAGTATTATTATTATTTTTAAAATGCACAGACAAAAGAGGTACAGCTAAGCTTGCCCAATGCTTTTTGGGGATAACAAAGAACATAGTACTAAACTCCCAAAGTTCAAAATGTAGCTCAGAATGTATGCAAGACCCAAATGTTTCACTTTTGTTTAGCATTTGGCATGAGGCTCCTGCATATATCAGAGAGAAAGGCAGGAGGAAACATCTGTTCTGGTTCCTCAGGAGAGATTGGGATCTGCTTGAAGACACAGATTTGGAATTTTCTTACCATCACTATCAAAGCAAGCACAAATGTTGTTAATGCAAAAACTAATGCCTAAGAGATGCCATAAATTTTCTCTCTCTTGTCTCACTCACACACACATTTATATTATGCTGCATTGTATGTCTAAAGACTTTCATTTTTTAAAGTATTTGGAGATGTCTTCTAGGAAATTTGCAGAGGGCTACCCATGTTAGTCTCCTGCAGCAAAGACAGCCGTAAGACCTTGGGTTTTTTTTCTTTCCCTGAAGAAATTGTGGTTCTGTTACTCTCAGCTATGTTTTAATTGCACATAGAAACCTGTTCTAACTGGGATGTGAATGTTGGACACTATAAACAGCCATCAATGCCTGGTGGAGGCAAAAAACACAGGTCTCTGTGTTGGAGTCAACTGTGGAACAAATCATGATGAATGCATTTGTTTATATGGAATAGAGAGGGCAGCATGCAAAGGGATATTGTCAATTGGTTGTGTGGCAGGCAGACTAAAGAGGAAGAGGAGTCTATATTTGAGATAGGGATGGGAGTTCAGTTTACCTTTAAATATAAGCTTGCTTAATTTGCACTTTTGAAACAACAGAAAAGATAAAATACAGACATCCTTTGTAAAGTGCACAATGATGCATACACTGGAGCAGAGCGTGCATAGTGAAAAATAATATAAAATGCATTATATTAGAAAACATTGCTTTCCAAAACTATGTATTTTAGGCAAAATTACATACAAAAATGTATTAGGAGAAATTCTCACTAAAATGCTAATGAATTTTCATTGAGGACTTTTTAAAAATTGCTGACTGAGGTGGAAATGTGGAGAAATGAATTTAAGATTGGAAAAATAATAATCCAAGAGAAACTGAAATTAAATTGTGGGAAATTTTAATGGCTGCGATTAGCTATGCATTGCTGCTGATGCAACAAGCATGGAGATGGCCCTGTAGTTCTTGATGGCCTCCTGTAAGAGAGGGCTACGAAGAGTCAAACTTTCTCTCAGGCTAATTAACAAGAACCATTGCCAATATAAAGAAGCACGAGAAGGCAAAACAGCCTTCAGAAGCAGATAACCCATTGTTTCAGATTTTAAACGACATGATTGCCAATTTTTAGACCTCATCTGAAAGACAAATGGGAGGTGTTTGGAAGCCAGCACTGCACTTGAAACCTACCTAATTTTAAATCTTGAGCTTTAATTTTAATCCATTTTCTATAACAATAACATTTTCTATAACAATTTCACAAATTGATTTATTTGTAAAATACTGTAGTGGGCTATTAAAATCAATTATTTGCATTAACAGCTGTAGATCTGCCATCACTCTTTACAGATTTGTCAAAAGTTGCTGGAATCTGTTTTAGCTGCCCTGTGTGACAAGTCTTTGGCAAGAGTCAGTTGCCTAGACTTCCTCCTACCCAGGGTCACCATTGGATTATTCTTGGCAGAAATGAGTAGGAAGTGATAAGAAGAATCCTGTCCATCTAGTCTAGCATCTTGTTCTCATAGTGGGTAATCAGATGCTTGTAGGAAGCCAGTAAAGACAACCTGAGTGCCGCAGCACTCTCCCCAATAGTGGTTGATAGCCTTAGCCTGTATGAATTTGCCTCTTTTAAAGGGATCCAAAATGGTGTCTATGAATCATGATCATGAGAACATCTAAGAACATAAGAACATAAGAAGAGCCTGCTGGATCAGGCCAGTGGCCCATCTAGTCCAGCATCCTGTTCTCAGTGGCCAACCATCTAGTTCAGTATTTATATTGCGAGACAGCAGATCTCCAGGGTTTCAGATTGGGAGTCTTTCTCAGCAGTATTAGGAGATCCTGGGGACTGAACCTGAGAATCTGACTCTTCTGCATGCAAAGCAGTCTTTATCCCAGAGCCACGGCCCTTTCAATTTTTTGCTATTGGAATTTGGCAATGACTGGGCTGGGGAAAGACCTTGTCTGCCAGTGTTTATTAGAGTTAATCTGATATGCATGTACAACCTTCCTTCTAAGCCTGTATTCATCCTAGATATCAATCAAGATAGATTACAGAGTAGCACTGGTAAAATTGCATGCTACTTTTCAAAACAAATCTGTATTTATAAATAAGTCCAAGCCAATAGTTATTGGGATGTAGAACTTTAATTGATACTTTGCAGTGAGATACAGGACGTAGCTTTCTTCTTTTGATGAAGATGTAGCAGTCATTTATGAAGCTCTGTAGAAACTGCCTATTAAGTTATTTTTACATTCTTTCTGGTCTTTCATGCTACTATACACTTCTAATTAGAAAGTATACAAGAATAAATATAGCTGGGGTGTAATGTGGGAAAAAAGATACTCTAGATATATTCATAAGAACATGAGAAGAACCTGCTATATATATTGCCCATCAATTCCAGCATCCTGTTCACACAGTGGCAAACCCGATGCCTATGGGACGCCTGCAGGCAGGACCTGAATGCGAGACTGCGATTTCCAGAAACTGATATTGAGAATCATACTGCTTGTAGAGACAGAGCATAGCCATAATGGCATTCTCCATGAATTTGTCCAATCATCTTTTTAAAGCCATGCAAGGATGGCCATCACTAACTCTTGTGGGAGCAAATTCCATAGTTTATGTGCTGTGTGTATCCCTTTGTCTGTCTTTCAGCATTTAGCTTCATTATGTGTCCACAACTTCTAGTGTTATGAAAAAAGGATAAAAACTTTCCATTTTCTCCATGCCATAAATAATTTTATACACTTCCTTGTCTTGTCAAAAAGCCCCAAATGCAACCTTTCCTCATAGGGGAGTTGCTCTGTCCCCCTGATAATCTTGGTTGCCCTTTTTTGAACCCTTTCCAGCTCTACAACATCCTTTTGAAGGTGAGGAACCAGACTCAGAGGCAGTGTACCTCTGAATACCTGCAGCCTGGGGGGAGTGCTCTTGCTCTCAGTTCTTGCTTTTGGTCTCCCATAGGCATCGCATCGGGCAGTGCAAACAGGATGCTGTACCTTAAGTTTGGTCCAGCATGGTTCTTCTGATTTTCTTATAAACCTCTGTTCTGATGTGTGCAGGGCCTAAGAATATGTTAAAATTTCTTGGACAACATCGTGCAGGATAGTTTTATCAATTGATATTAGCCATGACAGATAAATCCATGTTCAGAGGTACTATAACAGTACCATTTGCAATTATGAAGCTAAGAGAGGGTTGGAAGGGGATGTTAGAACAACTACAGTTGCTTGTGAACAGATGGAGGCCCATTTCAACCAGAATGAGTGATGCCTTCTAGTCCCAGATATTACTTTGGAACAAAACTTAAACCTAAGACTTAAATTTGAAATTTGGAAGACAACAAAGATTTCTGAATACATAATCTGTCTCTGACCCCTCAGACTAACAGAACCAGTAGCAGTTTGAATTCAAGTTTAGCTAAGACCTGAAACTCAATACATTCACTTGGGGTGTAGGCAAATTGCTCCAATTTAATATTTAGTATTACGCTTAGTGGAAATAGAAGGTTGTCTTAAAGATAGACAGATCATGTGGTCACTTGGAACGCCACTGTTTTCAATTTCTGCATTAATCTGCATTTAATGAGCTATTGCTATTGCTAGTCGGGCGGTATATAAGTTTAATTGATAAATAAATAATAAAATTAAAGAAAAAATGCAAATTGTATACATTTGTTAATGTATTTTTTCCCCACAAAATAGGCATTCCTATATGATTTTGAAATGCTGTGACCTGAAAGTTGCAGCACTACATTTCGGAAGATAAGAAGCAGCATTATATTGTCAGATTATCTTAATACTGAGCAAAAAGTGTCTACAGTCTGGAACGATTTGAGTCCAATCCCAGAATCCAAGTTACAGCATACGACAGATTTCTCTCCATCTGCTTCTCGAATGCCCCCAGTGTTGGAGAGCCCACCACCTCCCTAGGTAATTGAGTTATTTCCTGATGTTCAGCTGAAATATGGCTTACAGGAAGTTCAGCCTATCTTCTGGGGTGATCATGATGTGAACAATCCATGCTGGCTATAGTATACTGCCACTCTTACGGCTGTATAATCCTGGTCTCGCAAACTTTCAAGATTATGTTCATATCGCCACTCAATATCAAATGTGAATGGGCCCAGTACTTTCAGACTCTCCTCATCATCCTTGTTGTGCTTCTATGAATCTTTTCCAGTGTCTGCATCCTTCTGAAAGTGTGGTGTTCAAAACTGGATGCAGTACTCAGATGAGGCATAACCAGTGCCAAATACAGTGAAGTACTTCACGTGAAAACTGTAACTGTTAATGCAGCCTAAAATAGCATTTGCTTTTTTTCAGCTACATCAACAATTCCAATTCTGCAGTATGGCTGAGCCAAGTATCCCCCATCTTACACTATTTGGTTTCTTTTTCCTAGGTGTAGAACTTTGCACTTATCCCTGTTAAATTTCATTGTGTTGTTTTCAAGCCCAACACTCCAACCTATCATCATTTTGAATTTTGTTTTTGTCTTCCCAGGTATTATATTTCCCAATTTTTATCATTCCCTGCATTTCATCAAAGCCATAAAGAGAAAAATTGAAGAACACTGTGCCCAGTTATACCCCCTTCGTAATTCCCCCCCGTTTGAGAAGGAACTGTTGATTCTTTCAGTACGATTCTGTAGCCGCCTGTGGCTCCACCAGATAGTTGTTCCATCCAGCTCACATTGACCTAGCTGACTAAACAGAATGATTGGCCACTTAGTCTAAAGCTAGTTAAGCTCTATTATTGCTCGCAGAATTGCCACAGTCACTGGGGGAGGGGGGAATAGCTGATAAAAAATGAGATAAAATTAGTGGCAGGATTATTTCTTGACAATCCATGTTTATTCTAGTAATCACTGCATTGTTTAGATGGCACAGATTGACTGCTTTATAATCTGCTCCAGAATTTTTCCAGAGAATGATGCTGAACTGTAGTTTGCATTTCCCTTTTTTTCTCTTTTTTGAAGGTAGGGGCATTAGCCCTCCATCACTTTTTGGAATAAAAAGTAAAGTTCTTCAGCCAATTCCTGGCTTCCACCTTTTGGGGGAATTGTTCCTTTAGAATTTCGTATTTCAGAAGCTCCTACCATCTTACCCAAGCTCACATAGCTCCTGCCTTTGCACTACAAGGGCAATACAGAGATGAAACGATGAGGGAATTAACGCTAGTACTGCCTCTGTTTTGGCAGGAAAGTGGTTGGTGGGGCAATGCACCAATACTCCTAATGGACCACCTCCATTGGTTCTTGGCAGTTTCACCTTTACTGAGTCTTATTTGACAATGAAGCTAAGGTTTATTCTGTGCCTCTTCCCAGACAGGAACTTTTGTTTTGACTTCTGTTTGAGATATTGTTTTGATTTCTTTCTATTTTTTTTAAAAAAATATTACTTATACTATAAAATATAACAAGAAATACAACTAATCAGAAACAAAACCCCTTCCCCTCCCAATCATATTTTTACTGCTTCAGCTATACAGTGCTCCCTTATTGTGGCTTTCATAGTGTCCCATATGACACTATAGCTAGTGTCTGGAATGATATTTATTTTAAAATATTCTATCAGTGCACCCTGTAACATTTTAGAGGGTGACATTTGATAGAAGAACTGGATCAATCCTCCACCTAGGTGTGTATGGAGTACTTGGGGAAAAAATTAAACACACCCACTGCTGCGTGATCCAAAACAAATCTAGGAAACATGTCATCCATAGTGATTCCTGATACTAGATTAGGGGACAAAAGAATGTAACCTAACTGGGAAAATGATTTAAATCTGGAGGCATAATAAGTGTAGTATTTAATTCCAATACTGGTGTAACCCACAAATATCCCTACATTAAACAGGAGAAGTGGGCTGGTTCAGTCTTTTCTGACAGTGTGATTCCCTTCCACAGTTGCAGTAAAAAAAAAACAACCTACAAGGATTAAAATTAAATATATATATTGAAGAAAATTAGTTCTCATATATTATCAGAACAAATAAATAATAGTCTTAATATTCTTAACAATCTGGCTGCTATTGCTTCATAGCAGTGAAGAAGTTACAATTTCTCTTTTACAACAATTAACAGAATATAAATTTTAAAAAATAACCCCCAAACAGAACAATGAGTTCACAGTCCTTTCGCTTTGCTGCTAGTTCCTTGTGCAGGAGACAAAATCTTCTCTTGTTGCTGCTTGGCTCCTAAGAACAATCAAAGCAGGCCTGTGAATAACACAAAGTTTGCTGGTCTTCCCATCCCTTCTGGAGCAGCTCCTTCTTCTTGAGTTGGGCTGGTCTCCTAGAATCTTCTCAGAGAAGTCATACATAATCCAAATATATACTTAACAATAACTATATCTTTAAATATAAGGAAATGCATATTCTAGAATATCACAATATTATAACTTTAATAATAAATCCCACTAAAACAATATTTAACCATTCCCACAAATCATCTTTTACCCCTAATTAATAATTTGATCCCAACACATACCTAAAAACAATCAAAGCAGGCCTGTGAATAACACAAAGTTTGCGGGCCTTCCCATCCCTTCTGGAGCAGCTCCTTCTTCTTGAGTTGGGCTGGTCTGCTAGAATCTTCTCGGAGAAGCCAGCCCACCCTGAAGGTTACTTACTGAGCATGCTCCTATAGCTGGTTCTAGAAAGAGAGGGGGAGGGTAATAACTACACCCAATGCCAGTAAACACAGGCATACTGTATTTATCTTTTTTTTTTAACAATACTAGAAATAATAAATGAAGCATGGGTTACACTGGCACAACGCCAAGCAACTATTAATTCATGATGGTGTAATTAAGCATGAAGGACTTACTCTGCCTATATTCAATTCAAAAATATTTATTGTACTAGCCAAAGGCCATGACAAATATATTAAAATATGAAAACATAAAATATAAAAACATATAGAAGTATGTAAAAGTATACAAAGAAAAAGTAGTTGTGTCCTGTAGTATAAAGATTTTTTTTTTTCAAAATTAGCATCGGCGAGCTCAGTTTAAAAATCTGAATCTCTCAAACAGTTTATTGCCATTTTATCTAGTTCTTTCTTTCTGATCTTTTTCACAGCAAGCGCAAAAAGTGCCACTTTGTATGTCACATGGCCGTTAGTATCGCTCAGGAGAAATTGTACTGACTCTACTTGAGCATTCCCACTTCCCTGAGACAACAGAGGTTTCAGGAATCTCTCTCTTGGGTGCCCATAGAGGGGGCATGTTAACAGATACACAACCTATTTTTAAATGGCACCTTTTGGTAATGTCTGTCTAATACTGCAGTTGGCATAACTTGGAAACGTAATTCCATAAAAGCATTTCTTAGGGAGACTGGCATTAATTTTGTCAAGTAAACTGGCTGTAAAGTGTTCTGTTTTCACAGAAGCGAACCATGGAGAGAATCTGGAGGTCTTAATTAATTGTAAATCCTTTCTAGCATCTATCCAGAAGAGCCAGTCCTTTAACTGCCTCTTATCCATGCCCAGGAGAGAATTCGACTAGGGAAGATGGTTCCAATTTTGGTTATCATTCATTTCCATGTAGCACAATGCTGGAAGGCGTTCATTTAACAGAGTGGCTATTTGTTTAACTGTACCCCCTCCGCTCTTGTCTTTATTGACGGCCAACCAGATTCAGTTCTAAAAAAGGCTGCTGGAATTCCTGGTGGAAGAGAATATAGTTTTCGAAAAAAATTATTCTGTACTATTTCCAGTGTTTTTATGGTATCTATATCAGACCCCCAAATTTCAGCACCATAAAGCATTTGTGTGACCACTTTGCTACCAATTTTTTTTAAGGCAGGTTCAATCAACTGTCCTCCCTTGTTATAATATTTACTATCCATGGAGGTATGGGATGTTAAATATATCTCTTCCAAGTCTATGCCCAAAGGTTGCAAGAAACCTTCATAATTTGCCCTGATTCGGGCATTGAAGTCCCTACATATAAAAATATATGCTTGTGGGAACCTCTGCTCCAGCAGAAGGAATAGATTCCATATCTTAGTGGCTATTTGTGGACAGTTAGTAGATGGAAAATAATTATTTATACAAAAAAAGGGATCTCCAGTCTCTTCTAGTTGTAATGACAAAAGATAGTTAAAGCTGGCCAATTGAGATTCTCCTTTTAATTCTAATGTTATGAAAGACACCAGGCCTCCACTTCCTCATCCCTTCTTGGATTTCTTTGTAGCTGGCTGGCTAAATGTTTTATAACCCAGCAGATGTGGGAGGTTATATTCATAAGTTCAGGTCTCTTGCAGGCAGACTCGTGTTGTTGGAACATTTCAACGTTCTTTATCTGCCATTTTATTTTCCCATCCTGCCACATTCCAAGAAATTATGTTCAGCCCTTTGTGCTTTGTATCTAGTCAGTTGGAATTGACTGCAAATGTTTTAGGAGGCTCGTCATTAAACCTATAATTATCCTTAGGCCAACGTTTATCTTGTGTGGTAGGAATATAATATTTTTTCTGATTTTCTTGGTATACAGCCTGATATTCAGATATATGACAAACGAAGGGGTCTTATTTCTCATATTCTTCCATCTCCTACTGTTCCAGATGCTATTTTTAGGCTTTCTCTTTCTGTCTTTGATGCCCATAGTGAAAAGTCACTATGCCCTTGATGGAACTTTTTTTGTTGTCCTTTCAGCTCAAATAGCAACCCTGTGTCAGAAAACCTATATAATAAAGACCAAAATTTACACCGTACCTCGGGGCCTTAAATGTAAGTTCAATGCTGCCTCTCTGTCCATGATAGGACAGGCATATGCAGGAGACACCTTTTCTTAGGTCCAAGGTTACCCCCAGTACAGTTTGAATTTCAGCTAAGAGTTCAGTCTCGGATCTTATTCCTCCTCCTAGTTTTCTCTCTGGCTAATTATGAGTCATCACTTGGAGTTCATCAGGTGGTCTCTCCCTAAGCTCTTTTTTTAAAAATAGGGATTGGAATTGTTCTCTTTTTCTCTATTTTCTTTATTTTTTGGGAGATACGATAGCTGCTCTGAATGAATGAATGAATGAATGAATCTTTATTTTTACCCCGCCCTTTTCCCAAAACTGGAACTCAGGGCGGCTTACAAATAAAAACTACACATAGGTAAAAAACATACAAAAATATACAATTAAAATAGAATTAAACTATTCTTAACATTAAAACCATGAAACATACACTTAAGATACTAAGACAATTTAAAACATTAAACAGTTTCCTGTGGACTATGTTGCTGTACCTGGCAGGTGGAGGGTCAGTGTATCATATTCAAACCTTCTTCTGTAGATAACATTTTGGGGCTTTGTATGATGACACTTGACGAAGTACTCTTGTGTTTCTCTTGTATTGGAGAAGAGGACATGTCTGAATATTCATCTACTATTCATAGCCTTGGATCAGAAGGAGTGAGGTTTAAGATGAAGAAGCGTTATAGGTACTATGGGCTTGCTCTTTACTACGGGCATAAGGACAAGTTTCTGAGTTCATTTTCCAATCTTCAAAAATGTCATTTAATTGTTGGGTTACTACGTTTTTATCTAATTCCTCAGTTTCTGGCTTGTCTCTGGACGAGGCCTCAGCTCCCATCCTTGAGGCCATGTGTCCACCAGGTTTCCATTATGCGCAGCAACCGAGGGTAGGAAGGCGGGGAGTGGCAGTGGCAGTCATCTATCGAGAGTCTTTGATTTTCACCAGGCCCCTGCTCCCAAAGACCAAGTTTGTCGATTGCATGTACTGGAGGTTGGGCCCGAAGGGCAGTTTGGGGATCCTGCTTGTGTACCGCCCGCCCCACTGCACGGCAGACTCCCTGACCGAGGTGCTGGAGGTGGTCTCGGATGTACGAACGCTGACCCCAGAACTGTTAGTGTTGGGGGACTTTAACGTGCATGCTGAGACCACTCTCACTGGAGCCCCTCGGGATTTCCTGGAAACCATGGCTTCCTGGGAACTGCACCTTAGTAACACTGAGCCCACCCATGTAGCCGGTCATGCCCTTGACCTTGTATTTGTCCTGGGAGTGGCGGGAGTGTTCTGAAGTTGGGGGCTATTTCTTTTACCCCCGTGTCATGGTCAGATCACTATCTGGTGAACTTTGACTTCTCGATGCCACACACCCTCCGCAGGGGTAAAGGACCTATTAGAATGGTCCGCCCCAGGCGCCTGATGGATCCGGATGGATTCCTGACTGCGCTGGGGGAATTGGAACCTGCCGAAGGTCGCCCGGTCGAAACCCTGGTGATGGAGTGGAATGAGGGAATCACCAGGGCATTAGACCGGGTGGCTCCGAAACGTCCTCTCCCCCTGAACAGAACTCAGACAGCACCGTGGTATACACCCCGGTTGCGAAGTCTGAGACAAGAGGTGAGACGACTAGAATGCTGGTGGCGGAAATCCCGCTCTGAAGATGTTCGGACACAGGTTAGAGCAGCAATAGCTGCCTACCAGGTGGCAATAAAGGCAACAAAGAAGGATTTCTTTGCTGCCTCTATTGCATCCGCAGAGTGCTGTCCCAGGAAGCTGTTCCAGGTGGTCCGAAGTCTGGTCGGTTCAGTTGCTCAGGAGCCCCTGGAGCATTCTAAGGCTTCCTGTGACAAATTGGCAAAGCACTTTGCTGATAAAATCGAACACCTGAAGAACTCGATTCCATACGCTGTGGATGCAGTAGAGGACCCAGAGTTGACCAGTTGCAATCCGATTCAGTGGGATCGGTTCCAGCCTCTTCCTTCTGAGGATGTGGACAAGGTACTTTCAACGGTGAAGCCTACCACCTGTCTGACTGATCCTTGCCCATCATGGTTCCTTATGAATTGTAAGGAGAAATTGGGCGAAGGGATCAGGGCGGTGGTAAATGCATCCTTGCAGGAGGGTGTACTACCACCGGCCCTCAAGGAGGCAATTATAAAACCCATTCTAAAAAAGCCCTCCTTGGATCCCCAAGTTTTGAACAACTTTCGCCCCATTTCGAATTTGCCATTTTTGGGCAAGATCATTGAACGAGTGGTGGCTAGCCAGTTGTCAGCACACTTGTATGAAACAGATTATTTGGATCCATACCAATTGGGTTTCAGGACTGGACATGGTACTGGAACAGCCTTGGTCGCTCTGGTGGATGACATGAGGAGGGCATTAGACAGGGGATAATTCACCTTTCTTGTCCTCCTCGATCTCTCAGCGGCTTTTGATACCGTTGACCACGGTATCCTATTAGATCGCCTGGAAGGATTGGGGATAGGAGGCACTGTTTTACAGTGGTTCCATTCCTTTCTCTCTGACAGGCATCAACAGGTAGCATTGGGGGATGAGGTTTCAGACCCTTGGCCCCTCACTTGTGGAGTGCCACAGGGTTCTATCCTCTCTCCCATGCTATTTAACATCTATATAAAACCGCTGGGAGCTATCATCAGGAGCTTTGGGCTGCGGTGTCACCAATATGCTGATGACACGCAGCTCTACCTCTCTTTCAAATCTTCACCGGAGTTGGCTGTGGAGACCTTGTCCAAGTGCCTGGAATCTGTGAGTGGGTGGATGGGAAGGAACAGGCTGAAGCTCAATCCTGATAAGACCGAGGTGCTACTGGTGGGTGACAGGGGAAGGTTGGATGTTGTTGACCTGAAGCTTAATGGGGTGAGTCTACCCCTGAAGGATCAGGTCCGCAGCCTCGGGGTTGTTCTGGATTCCAAGCTGTCCATGGAGGCTCAGATTTTGGCAGTGAGCTGGGCAGCTTGGTATCAACTACACCTCATACGGAGGCTGCAACACTATTCATCAGCTCCTACTAGTGGTACATGCCCTGGTCACCTCTCGATTAGACTACTGCAATGCGCTCTACGTGGGGTTACCCTTGAAAACAGTCTGGAAATTACAACTGGTGCAGAATGCGGTGGCTCGATTGCTTACAAACAGCCGCAGCCACGATCACATCACGCCAGTGTTATTTCATCTACATTGGCTTCCAGTTGTTTTCCGGGCCCAATTCAAGGTGTTGGTGTTAACCTTTAAATCCCTATACGGTCTCGGCCCAGTTTACCTGAAGGAGCACCTCCAGTACCACCAATTAAGCCGCCCGACTAGATCAGCCACACAAGGCCTTCTCTCAGTCCCCCCAACGAAAACAGCTAGGCTGGTGGGGACTAGAGAGAGGGCATTTTCAGTGGCGGCCCCTACTCTCTGGAACTTCCTCCCATTCGATCTTCGCCATGCCCCTTCCCTGGATACATTTCGCCGAGCCTTAAAGACCTGGCTCTTTGGACAGGCCTTTGGGATCTCCGGGGTGGGTTAATTTTTCTGTGAGTGTCTTATAATTGTATATTAATTGCCCTACATGATTTTACTGCTACATTAGTGTTGACTGCATTGTATTTTATTTTGTATTATATTGTATTTTATTGAATTTTAAGGTGTACGTCGCCTAGAGTGGCTTCGGCCAGATAGGCGACACAGAAATTAAATTTATTATTATTATTATTATCTCTGTCTTGATGATCTTCCAGTCCCAATCTACCCTCCATTCCTTGGGTAGGGCCATTTGTCTGAGAGACTACAGTCAGAATTCCCAACTCTACAAGCCCAACTAATAGTGGCTTTCAAACCAGATACTTCCTGCTGCAACATATCCATTTTGTAAAAAACTCTTTCTCCTGTCTGCTTAAATAAAAAGCATTGATCCCATAAGAGACCCCACAAAGAGGGAGCTTCTTCTTCTGTTTCTCCTAAATTGGGCTTGCCTATACTTTGCTTGAGAATGTTTAATATTTCTATATATGCAGAAAACTGAGTTTGCTTGGGTGATGAGGAATTACCTTCTATCAGGTCTGGGTCAATAGACCAACTGGCTGGTCATTAAAGGGGTTCATGTCTGAGTTTCTTCCTTGAGCTGTGTTATATCCTGCACAAACACTATTTAAAAAGCCCAAACTGTCATTAGATGGCAATTCTGGGATCTCTTGGTCCATCCACTGCTCCTTTGCTTTTGACTCATTTCCTTTTTTTTCTGCTCACAATATTCTAATATTGATTTTTGAACTTAGATGGTGAACTGTTAAATGTGGCACTACGATATTGAGCACGTGTAATAACCATATTAAAACTAAAGACCGATCTAGTCTTTAATCCCCAAATAAGACTTTCCCCCTAACATTCAACCCACATGCCTAACTAATTGTTGCAATTACCTATTGTTGCCTAACACTGCTTTGTTGCAATGATGTAATCGTGAACTCAGATGTCCTTCATTTCCTTCTTGTGGCTGTCTATCTCATTGATATCTGAGAATTGATGTCGGTGGTGGAAACTTCTTTCAGAAGGTGTCTATGTTTAGTATTCTGAGTACAGGATTTCCAATCCTCCCACTCCAGAACCATGTTAATATCATCAGATGCCAGATTGAACAATGCCAGCAAGCTCACTACTTTTTTGTTTACAGCTCTGTGTTGAACACCATCAACTTCCACTCTAAGGGCAAACGAAAATCCCCAACGATACTTGATGCCTGTTGCATGCAATGAATCAGTAGCAGGATGAAATGATTTTCGGCGAAGTAGAGTTTCTGCACTCAAATCTTGTAGAAAAAGCACTGGTTTATCTTCAAATCAATCTGACCTTTTTCACATATAGCTTTCAGCAATGATTCTTTCTTAGCAAAATGATATTATTTTGTATGTTTGAGATGCCTTCAGAATGCAACTTATTTCTATGTTTTATATTGTATGGTCTGAGTGGTTTTGTAGTCACTTTCAGTCTTTAGTGTGGTAACCCACCAAAAGCTTTTTAAAGACCAAGTACACTATGACAACTGGATCACTATCTATAGGATTGTTGACACTCTCAAAGAACTCTTTCATTCATTCATTGGCGATCACTTGTGGCTGAGTAAGATTGTCTTCCAAGATAAGGTCTTTAACAGTGGGTCTGTAAGTGACTGTGGAGGCCAATTCTAGATCCACACAGCCTCCCACAGTGAGGATATAGGTTTCCAGATGGAAGATGGTCACAATGAGGATTTGCTTGATGTGCCTTCCTCTTAGCTCGTTTGTCCCTTTCGCCCTGTACTTGTGTTTCTTCAAAGTCCATAGCATCTTTGATAATGGCCAACCTCCAACTGGGACACTCATGGGCCAAGGCTTCCCAATTCTCAATGCTTATGTTTCATTTTTTAAAATTAGCTTTGAGAACATCTTTAAACCTCTTTTGCTGTCCACCGATAGTCCGTTCTCCATCTTTAAGTTGGGAGTAAAGTAGCTGCTTTGGAAGACAGTGGTCAGGCATTCTAACAACATGGCTGGTCCAGCGAAGTTGATGTTGGAGGATCATTGTTTCAACACTGGTGGTCTTTGCTTCTTCCAATACGCTAACATTAGTCCACCTATCTTCCCAAGTAATTTGCAGAATTTTCCGGAGGCAGCGTTGGAATCTTTCAAGAAGTTGGGAGTGGCATTTGTAGATGGTCCATGTTTCACAGGTGTACAGTAAGGTTGGTAGTACAATGGCTTTGTAAATAAGCATTTTGGTCTCCCTGCGAATATCCCGATCCTTCATCCCGCTTCATTCAGGAGAATGCAGCACTCGCAGAGCTCAGACGATGCTGAATTTCAGCGTCAATGTCAGCTTTTATAGAGAGATGGCTGACAAAATAAGAAAAGTGATCGACATTCTCCAGCATTGTACCATTAAGCTGGATTGATGGTGCTACAGAGGGATTGGTTCACACTTGCTGATGAAGCACTTTGGTTTTTTTGATGTTATGCTTCTGCAAAGACATTTAGGATAGTTTGAAGATCTTCCTCTGAATGTGCGGAGACTACATTATCATCGGCATATTGAAGTTCTGTGACTGAGGTTGTAATTACCTTACTTTTTGCTTTCAGCCTACTGAGATTAAAAAGCTTTCCATCTGTTCGATATGTGATTTCCACGCCAGTGGGAAGTTTCCCCTCAACAAGGTGTAGAATCATGGTGATGAAAATAGCAAATAAGGCTAGTGATTCAGGATGCAAATGTCATGGTGGCTCTGCTTCAGCAATCCTTGTTCTATATGCTTGGTTATTTTACCTTAAACAATACTTTCTACCAGTTTTCCCAGGACAGACATTAAGCTAATTTCTGGCAGCCTGTAATTTCTGGCAGGCCCCTGGATGGATCCCTTTTAAAAAATTCATGTTCAGTCCTCAGGTATGGAGGCAGAGCTGAGGGAAGTTACATTGTTCTGCTAAAAAGTTAAGCTATTTCACATGCGTTCTTTGAGAACTCTTGGGTGGATGCCATGTGGACTCAGTGATTTGTCAAGTTTTTATTTTGTCTGTTTTGTCTCTTATGCTTAGAATTACAGCTCTTGTCACCACTATCTACCTCAGTTCTGGCAGAGGGCCTTATATCCTCCACTGTGAAGGCAGATGTAAAAAATACATTTAGCTGCAATTTCCTTTTGCAGCCTATTGCCGAAATAAAACACAGACACCATTCCTTGGGTTAAATCATGGGCCACTTTATTAAACAGAATCAATTGAATAATGAACCTGCAGAAGGGGAGATTAAGTGCGGGAGCATTCTGGTGATCCAGGCAAAGCCTGTTTGCAGCTATCGGGCGACCAGACCCTGCCTGAGCCCGGGGCTGCCCTGTGCCAGCCCCCAGCTCCAGCCACACCCTGAAGATGTGTAGGGGGTCCAACCCGCATCACCGCCCCTCAGAGCCCTGAAACTCCAAGCGGATGAGGCACGTTGCCCAAACGTGGCCCATACCCTGCCCCCGGGCCGTGTAGCCCTGAGCTGCAGGCCTCCGGACCACCTGTCACCCCCAAAGGTGCCTAAAGGTGTCACCTAGCTGCCCTTTCCCTTTAACCTTCTCCCGCACTTCTTCACCTGTACTCCGAAAGTGACCATTGACACATTAAAGCTAAACAGCCCAATCAGCCTATTGACCCCAGAGGTTCCCATGCTAACCCTTGACCCTTCCCCCCAACCACAGTGTGGAGTAGGCAAAAGAAACCTGCCAGCAAAGTGAAGCAGGCAGGCCAAAAATTCCTAGTCGGCCCCATAGCAACCAAATGGATCACACTGCAGCAGAGGGAGGGTCGGGCAGGTGCTGCCAAAATTCAAATGGATGGCGGGAGGCTGGCGGGGCGGCCTTAAATGGCCTTCAGCCACCCCGCCCCCTTGCCACATCACACGACGACGCAACAGTGCGCCGTGTGTGCACGCATCCCCCAAGATGGCGGCCCGGCATCAGCTGCAGCCGCAAACTCACCCCTTTGCCTGGTAAGTCCCGGGCGCGGAACAGGATTGAGGCCTATTGCCAAAATAAAACACAGACACCATTCCTTGGGTTAAATCATGGACCACTTTATTAAACAGAATCAATTGAATAATGAACCTGCAGGAGAGGAAATTAAGTGCGGGAGCATTCTGGTGATCCAGGCAAAGCCTGTTTGCAGCTATCGGGCGACCAGACCCTGCCTGAGCCCGGGGCTGCCCTGTGCCAGCCCCCAGCTCCAGCCACACCCTGAAGATGTGTAGGGGGTCCAACTCGCATCACCGCCCCTCAGAGCCCTGAAACTCCAAGCAGATGAGGCACATTGGCCCCAAAGGCAGCCCATACCCTGCCCCCGGGCCATGTAGCCCTGAGCTGTAGGCCTTCATGCTGCCTATCACCCCCAAAGGTGCCTAAAGGTGTCACCTAGCTGACCTTTCCCTTTAACCTTCCCCCACACTTCTTCACCACAAAAAGGGACAAGCCTCTGCTTAGTCTCCCTTTACCGCACACCTGATAAGAATCTGGTGTAAGCCCTTCTGCAGGTCCCTAAGAAAGATGTCATTGCCTATGTGAGTCAAATGGATGCTGTCTGGCCAAAACAGCTCCAACCTGTTGTGCGCACCCTCTGGGTGGTGGATGACAGAACCCCCCAAGTCCCTGAGGGCCCTCTGAATTTGCCTATTCACCTTTTTCCGGGCCCTGTCTATCCCACGTGGATCACCGGTACAACTCCATTTCCTGCGCAGCAGGATGTCTGACCACACCAAGTGCACCCCCAGCCAGCGACGTGCAATGGTCCGGAGGTCACCACACGCCTGTTCGATTAGGGCCTTGCCCTTCAACAGACCCAAGTCTTTCTCCCCAAGGTGGATGACCAGCACCTGAGGCACCGCTAGTTCCACAGCCAGTTGAAACAAGGCCGGCAGGGGCCCATCCCAACACATCCCCGACATCCCAGCCACTGCACTGAGGCCCATTGACTTAGCCCCAGCTGCGTGCTGAAGCGAGACTTCACCGCCCTGCGGCCTGCCCAGAAAACCATGCTGTGGCTGCAGAGGAGGATGTGCGCCTGCTCCGATCTTGTCCAGCAGTCTGTCGAAACAACAACAAACGACATCAGGGTAAAGGGGGCAACATCTAGCTGCTGGCGTCATGCATGTCAGCAAGTGGTCTAACATAAGCCTTGTACATGCCCGAGGACCACCTGCCCACTGCCTGTAACCTATCCTTGGAGAAGCCCAAGAGGGCTGCCATGGAGGCCGCGCCTATCCGGAAGGAATGTGTCCCAAACTTACTAGGGTCCACACCTAAATTCCGCAGCACAGCCTTTGCCACAGACCAAAACTGGTACCTGGTAAGCAGCTGGGAGTCCCCATGTATGAATAGGTACCCTGACTGCGGGCCCCTCACTGCCACAAAACTACACAGGGCTGTCACCGGGCAGAGTTCTTGCTGCTGGCATGGGGCTAATACCACCAGGCGCCCTTTACAATGTTGGTCCATCTTGGACTGCCTGAGTCGCAGGAGGGCCCGCTCCGCCTTCCAGCTGAGGTTGGAAACCAGAAGAGCCCAGAGGGAGTCATCGGTCTTAGAACCCGCCACCACCTCCCCAATTCGGAAGGCCCCAAAAAACAGAGTGAGGGCCGCAGCGTGATATAGCAGGGCCTCAAAAGGAGAAGAACACAAGTACTTCCACTGTCCCTGCAGGCCAAACAATAGATCTGGGGAAAAGGGGAGTCGGGCATCCGGGGGGCGTGGGCGCTCACGGGACCAACCCTCCAGCATACAGCGGACCCTAAAGTCACCTGTGTAGTCCTGAAAGCCCCGTGCCTTCACTAGGAATGAGAGGCCTGAGAGCTTACCTTTGATGGTCCTGACTGAAAGGCCTCTCAGTTTCCCCTCCATGCAGAACTCCATAAGATGCTCCACGGGGATGGGCCACTTCTGGGTGTAGCCCCTGGACTCTCTGAAGTTTGATAGATCCCTATCTGCCCCCTAGTAGCCGGCCAAAGTGCTGGGCGCCACGGAAAGGCTTATGGCCCTTTCTGATTCAATCCTCCAATCTCCCATAGCACTGGGGGGACTACGTCCGGCAGAGGCCTTGCCCCCGGCACCAGCTGGCAAAACCTCTCCATCTGGTTCCGTGATAGAGGATCAGCAATACTATTGTCAATACAATAGCAAAGACATTGGAGCACGAATGCTCGCAGCAGACGCATAACATTGGGGTTTCTAGAAGACAGGGTGTTGATGACATGCACCGTAGGTTGTCGCACCAAAAGTGGACTGAGGAATTACCCAGCTTGTCGGGCCAGAGGTGTACGGCCACGACAATGGGGAAGAACTCCAAGAAAGTCAGGTCTCTGGTCAGCCCAGCCTGCGCCCAGCACCGCGGCCAGCTGCCTGACACCATGAGTCATGGAGAATGACCCCAAAACCAAAGGAACCTGAGGCATCGGAGTGCCCCTGTAGCTCTGCCTCCAACAGGCGATCCCTTCTCCATAGGGAGACCCCATTAAATTCCCGCAAAAAGGTGGACCACACTGCCAGGTCGGCCCTAAGAGCAGCTGTCACCCATGTGTGGTGGTGGGAGCATGATAGGCTGGACATGGCATCATATACGCACCGCAGGAATGCGCGCCTGGGCGCTACAACCCTGCATGCAAAGTTCAGATGGCCTGCCAGCTGTTGGAGTGTGGCTAATGTTACCTTCTTAGACCTGACCACCTCTGAGATTTTCCCCCTAAGGGCCACCACCTTATCCTGAGGGAGCCTGCAGCATTGGGCCACCATATCTATCTCGATGCCCAGAAAAGTGAGAGCGGTGGACAGGCCCTCAGTGTTCTCGGCCACGAGGGGGATGCCCAGCTCCCCAGCCAGCCCTGCAAAATGCTCCATAAAAGCCCTACAGGTGCACGAGGCCGCAGGGCCCGCAAACAGGTAGTCATCCAAATAGTGTACCATTGATTGCAGGCCTGCATGTCTCTTGACTGCCCATTCCAAGAAAGAGCTGAAGCGCTCGAAAACCGAGCATGAGATAGAGCAGCCCATAGGCAATGTCCTATCCACATAATATTCACCTGCGAAAGCCAAGCCCAACAGCTCGAAGTCCTGTGGGTGAACTGGGAGGAGACGGAAAGCTGACTTGATGTCACATTTCCCCATAAGGGCCCCAACCCCGCAATCCCTGATCATTTGTACTGCACAGTCAAATGATGTGTAGCGGACAGAGCACAGCTCCGCTGGGATGAAGTCATTGACTGACTCACCCTGAGGAAAGGACAGGTGGTGTATGAGGCGAAATTCACCTGGTGTCTTCTTGGGGACGAAGGAACTGAAGGAATTGAGTAGCTTTCATTCGTCTCCGGTGGGGCGGCATCTTAATCTGTCCACCACCCCTGCAGGGAAGGATTGGAGCCATAAGTCTAAACTTCATCAGAAAGTGGTCTGACCATGACAATGGGGTGACATCCACCCCCCCATCTCCAGACCCCTCCTTCCTCCATCTGGAGCAAAAACCAAATTGAGGGTGTGCCCTGCCCTATACGTTAGCATCTAAACATGTCTGTCTTTAAGTATATTTGGAACTTTTGGTTTGGTCTGTGTTACTTTTGTGTCTCTGGACTGCTATCCTGTGCCTCTGTATTCAAAGTGCTCTCCACCTCCATCAGTAACCTTTTTGATTTTAAGTACCAGCTGGCTCTATCCCAGTTCAAGTGGACCACATCCTTTTTGTACAGGCCTGGCTTGTCCAAAGATGTTCCCAACAAATCCAAACCTGACTCCCGACACCATCATCCCCATCCATGCATTAGGATTACAAACCTGCATTTGTCTAGATGGTCCTGCAGGTGGCCCGATAGCATTTCAGACAAAGCTACCTTGGAAATTCTGGCTTTCAGCATCCTACCTAGCAGCAGGAAATAGAGGCCATTTCTGCTCCCATTTCTGATGGACTTCTTTGACATCCCTAGATTTGACCCAGCATCCTGAAACTAGCAAGTTTGGTTTTCCTGGAGCATTTCCCTTCCTACAGGGCCTCAGAGTAGTCTGCTCTCCTCTAACAATCTGCCTGGTGTGGGCATAATTTGAATGGTTCGAACTATACAGAAATATTTCACTGGTATTGTTTCTGCAAAGAGCAATGCATCTGTGTTCCTATCAAAATACTTGCTAAGCATCTTTTAGTGCTCCAGGTCATCTTCAGATTAAATAGTTCATTCTTCTTTCACAATGGGCAGTTTTCATGGGGACCCAGATACTTGACTTTCAAAAATTAACCACTGTATCTGCTTCTATCCCCTCCCCTTGCCAGTTCTCTGACGGCATACTTGGGATTGTCAACTTGCTTTCATGTTATCTATTAGGAGAGATAATTAGGAGGAAGGAGATCTAACCTCCCATTAGTCTCTTGCAAAATTCTCCGTTTGTCCTCTGAAGTGAGACAAGAAGGGAGATAGGCCTGTCAAAAAGTTGATTACCTAATTCCTGTAACAGCCATTAATTCTCATGGCTGCCTGATAGACTTGGAGCTGAATGGAACTCCTTTCTTGTGACCTCTGGTGTCAATCATTATGTGAGCCATCTGCATGTATATTGTCAAGGCCCAAACTTACTTTACTTTCTGAAGCAAAAAATTCCTTTCAGTTGATGTTAGAAATATAATCCCAACTCTCCTCGAGAGGTGAGCCAAAATGGCTGAAAACTCTGGTTGCACAGAGATACTGTTCAAATCCTATGGATACACCAGCCTTGCAAGACTTTATTTAATTATTTGAAGCATTTTTGATCCTGAGCTGAAAAAAGCTCCCAGACCTGCTTGCAAACAGATATGATACAAAAGGAGAAGGGACTGTGAGGGAGCAGGGGAGGGAAAACCCATTTTTTTCAGGAAGCATACAAAGTTCTTGTTAATGACCAGCAAGGAATGGAAAGAGTTCAAGGGGAGGCAGAAAAAATATTTGCACATTTCTCACCTGAGCAGATAGAATCCTACTTCCCTTCTCTTTCTCTAATGTAACCTGGTGGAATATCTGCTTCAAGGAAGGAAGGAGCCTGATATATAAGTCTGTCAGTTTCTTTCAGTTTCTCATTTTTTCCTCAGTTCTCCAAATTTTCTCATCAAGTTTGAGATTTATTTATTGTAAAAAAGTCCTCACGAAAGCTGAAGCAGTGAAGTTCTGCATGAAAGTACAGAACATGTTGATTTCTTCTAGCAATTTAGGGCTAATGTTGGCTAATTTATTCCCTGAATCAGACAACTCAGTAATAGCCAATAAAGAGGTAGGGTGCAGCTGTTGAAACCCCCGCCGCTATCAGCTTTGAGAATGCAGAAATGAAACATTGGCTTCACTGAGAAGAGGTTATTTTATTTTTTACTATGTTTAAATATGGTCCCCTTCCTTCTCCATTTTATCCTCACAAGAACCCTGTGATGTAGGTTACGCTGAGCGACTTCACTGAGTGAAGGTCACCAGCAAGCTTCCTGGCTTAGAGTAAATTTGAATTCTGGTCTCCCAGGGCCTAGTCCAATACTCTAACCACAACACCACACTGGCTCTATGGAAGGTTTGCAAATGGAAGGTTTTTTTTAATAGGATACTAGGCTTACATACTTACAGGAAAGTAATGGAATGCTCTGTTCATGGAAGGATGAGGTGTAGCTAATATGGTGCCCTCTAGATGTTGTTGGACTACAGCTCCCATCAGCCCAACCAGCATGACCAACAGTCAAAGAACATGGCAACACCTGGAGAGCATAATGTTGGCTACCCTCGAGTTAGAAAGTGTATGAATTTTGTGTGCCTGTAGAATTCTGGCTGGTTTACCTAAATGTACCCATGTTACATCAGTCCTAAGAGAATTACATTAACTCCCAACTCAATGAGCCTAATTTAATCAGCCACAGTCTGCACTAGTTGACACTTCCAAGTCATTGTCCCACGTAGAACCCAACCTGGAGATTACCTGAGTACAGATCGCTGCATCCAGGCTATCCCAACCAGGGACTTGCACATTTCAATAAAAAGGAGAGACTTTGCTTTCAAAATACAGCTTGTGGTAAGAGAGAGAGAGAGAGAGACTGCTCTGAGCAATTGCAGTGCTCTCTGTGGCATGACATGTTTCCATGGAGATGGCAGCTATCCTTTGCAATAGCCTCTCATATGTGTTTTATGTGTGTTTCAGCCACTGAATTCGCACTGAATTCAATAAACATGCAAATGATCAAACCTGTCTTTCTCCACCCCTCCCCTTCCTTCCTGCTCCCACCCCTCTCATCCCCTCTGTGTTTCCTCCCCTCCCTCCTCCTTCCCTCCCCATCCTCTGTGGTCAGTTTCACCTATCCTAAACATGATGGCAGGGGAGCAAATCCCATTGAACTCAATAAACATGCAAATGATCAATTCATTCTCAGCAAACTTGCACAGGACAGGATCCCATTTCTTACCTCCTGGATTAAAAAGCAGGGAAATTCACTAATAGGCAAAAAACCTTGCGGTTTAAGAATGTACCTATAGCCCATAGCTATTTCTATCAAACTTTAAAAAGCAGGGAAATTGGGCAGCTATAGTGAATGCACCAGGGGAGCAGGAGACCTGACCTCCTCTCTGAGATATTGTACTGCCCTACAAATTGGTCAAAATGCAAACACCATTTGGGTTGGTCTTTCACAGTCCAATCCACTTCCTGTGTAGCTTGGAAGAATTTGGTAATGTGTGCCTCTGAGCATATGGTGAGTGGTGGCAACACCTGCAATCAGCCCAAATAACAGAAACAAGACATGTGCTGTGCTGATCTTGTTTTAGCAGGGAGGAAGCAACATTATTAAGACAGTTGATATAGTTCAGATGGTCACTTTGAATATGTCTGATTTCCTTTGCAATTTTAGTG
Organism: Rhineura floridana; assembly: GCF_030035675.1. Taxonomy (NCBI): domain Eukaryota; kingdom Metazoa; phylum Chordata; class Lepidosauria; order Squamata; family Rhineuridae; genus Rhineura; species Rhineura floridana. The sequence continues at coordinate 17,333,476 of NC_084496.1, forward strand.
AAGTTTCCTATAGGAAATCATTTTCTTTTGTTTCTATTTCTGTGAATATGTGAAGTACAGCAACATTTTGCAAAATTTACACTAAAAAAACTCCAAACATAATTGTGGAATAAGGGCACTGACTTCTGCAGAATAGTCTCCAGTGGACCTCAGGAGTGTCTCAGTTTGCACAAGATAAAACAGTGGGAGGTGAAATATATTCTAGAAAAATGCTAGGTGTGCTCTATGTTTTTAATTGACCGTGCCCACCTTGCCTTAAATGAAATGGTTTAAACATAGCAGGCTGAAAACATGCATCCTCTTTTTTCCAACAGCTAGAGTCATTGCTGAAGTAGCAACATACTGGAATCAGTCTGATTTTATATCAAACTGCAGTTTCAGATTCAACTGTTAATGCACCCAAAATAGAAATAGGACATAACCTCCAATTTGAAACACAAAAGGCTGTCTTCACCATCATATGACACTGACCAATAAAATGGCTTTGAAATTAATAAAAATAAATTTGACACAGATTTCTGGGATGGACAGTGATGGAAATAAAATTTTCTAGTTCACATTCTCTGTAGAAACATTAGTAACACAGGAAAGAAGCAATGTAAGAAGAACACCAACAAACATAGAAAAATATAATTCTCTATCTTTGGAGATGGCAGGTGTTGCCACCACTCACCATATGCTCAGAGGCACATGTTACCAAATTCTTCCAAGCTACACAGGAAGTGGATTGAACTGTGAAAGACCAACTCAAATGGTGTTTGCATTTTGACCAATTTGTAAGGCAGTACAATACCCCAGAGAGGAGTTCAGGTCTCCTGCTCCCCTGGTGCATTCACTATAGCTGCCCAATTTCCCTGCTTTTTAAAGTTTGAAAGAAATATCTGTGGGTTATAGGTACATTCTTAAACCGCAAGGTTTTTTGCCTATTAGTGAATATGTATATATGTGAGTGTGCATATGTGTGTGAGTATTGTGTATATATACTGTATTTTAAGTATTTTCATTTTTAAATGTTTTTGTGATCTTTATTGTGTACAATTTTATTATGTATGTGATTGATTTTATTGTAAGCCGCCCTGAGTGCCCTATTATAGGGTAGAAGGGTGGGATAGAAATATTTTAAATAAATAAATAATAAATAAATACACTTAAGTTAGTTAAAAAAAACCGAGAGTGCCTACAAGGTGCTGGCCTTGGCTGCTGCACACTAAGTTGCCTAAAACAACATTAAAAATAAACACACACACACACACACATACACAGAGGTAGTAGAATAATTATTTTTATCCCTAAGATAGCAATGGTGGTTTCTCAGCTGGTGTGACAGGCAGGAAGGGAGGCAGAGGCTACTGCTCAGATCTTTGCATGTCAAACCAAGTGCAAGCCCCCCCCCACTCTCAGCCAGCAAGCATAATCTCTCTCACTTAACCACCTCCCAGACCCTCCCCTGCCACCAGCTAAAGGACGCCAGCCAAGCAAACATTTTCCCCTGAGATGCAAAAAATCTAAAACACCTCAAATACAGCAAAGTAGCCAGGGAGGGCGATGGAGGCTACTTTGCATGCCAAGTGCAAACACAGCACACACACACTAAGACACATCCAGACTCAGAGGAAGGCAATGGTAATCCCTCTGAATACCTCATACCATGAAAACCCTATGAACAGAGTATCCAAAATGCAAATGAGATAGTACTGGAATATGAGAATGGGTCATTTTCAGTCAGGCAACTACAACATATTTTATGCAGGAAATGAGAAATCAAGAAGAAACGGGGTTGCTTTAATAGTGAGAAGTGATGTAGCAAAAGCAATTAGGAGCTATAATGCAAGGTCTGAGCGAGTGATATCAATGAGATTTAATGGGAAACCTATTAACATAACCATCATTCAAGTCTATGTTGTAATGGCAAAAGCAGAAGAGGAACTGGAAAGTCTTTATGCAAAAATACAGGAAGAAATTGATCACACACCAAAACAAGATGTGCTGATAATCATGGGGGACTGGAATACAAAAGTAGAGAACAGAGAAGAACTAGGAATTGTGGGAAAATGGGGTTTAAGAGACAGAAATGAAGCAGGAGAAAGACATCGAATTCTGTGAAGCCAATAATTTGTTTCTTCCAAACACATTTTTTGAGCAACTGAAAAGATGACTGTACACGTGGACATCACCAAATGGTCAATATAAAATCAAATTGATAATATAATTGGTAGCAGAAGATGGAGAAGTTCCATACTTTCTGCAAAAACAAGACCAGGAGGAGACTACGGTACAGATGGTAATATTGAAAATCAGAGTAAAGGTAAAGAAGAACAACAAAGCAATCATAATGCCAAAATATAATTTAAATAACATCCCAGATCAAATAAGGAACAGATTTGAGGCTTTAAACTTAGTTGACAAAGAACCAGAAGAACTATGGCATGAAGTCAGAGACATTATCAGGGAAGAATGCAAAAAGACAATACCTCTAGTTAAAGAGAGAGAAAGACCTCAATGGATGACTGAAGAAACTCTTAAAATGCTTAAAGAGAGAAGGAAAGCAACAGCAAAAAGAGATAGAAACACAGTTAGATCCCTAAATGCAACAACACAGCGACTAGTATGTAGGGACAAGGAGAACTATTACAATAGTTACTGTATAGAAATAGAAGAGGGCATCAAAAAGGGTAGAATAACAGCCCTATCCCAAAAAATTAGAGAAATTAAAGGGAAATTTGAACCAAGAGTACGGATGTTGAATAATCAACAGGGGAACACACTGACTGACCGAGATGAAATAAAAGGAAGATGGAAGCAATACACTGAAGAACTCTATAAAAGAGATGCAAGGATGACAGATTCATACATGGGGGATCTGTACGATGAAGAACCAGAAATTTTAGAATGTGTGGTGAAAGCTGCTCTTAAAACAAATCACCAGAAACAGATGGCACACCAACAGAGTTGCTACAAGTTACTGAGATGGAATCTGTCCAAATTTTGACAAAGATTTGTCAGCAAATGTGGAAAAGAATTGGCCTACAGACTGGAAGCGTTCAATATACATCCCAATTCCAAAGAGGAATTCCCAGGGAATGCAATAATTATCAAACTATTGCCTTAATATCCCTGCAAGTAAAGTAATGCTCAAGATTCTACAACAAAGGCTCTTACCGTATATGGAGAGAGAAATGCCAGATGTCCAAGCTGGATTTAGAAAGGGAAGAGGTACCAGGGATCATATTGCAAACATATGTTGGATAATGGAACGGAGCAAGGAATTTCAGAAGGAAATCACCCTGTGCTTTATAGATTACAGCAAAGCCATGTAGATCATGAAAAACTATGGAATGCTTTAAAAGAAATGGGGGTGCCACAGCATCTGATTGTCCTGATGCGCAACCTATACTCTGCACAAGAGGCTACTGTAAGGACAGAATATGGAGAAACAGATTGGTTCCCCATCAGAAAGGGTGTGAGACAGGAGTGTATTTTATCACCCTATTTGTTTAATCTGTACACAGAACATATCATACGGAAAGCGGGATTGGTCCAAGATGAAGGAGGTGTGAAAATTGGAGGGAGAAATATCAATAATTTAAGATAAGCAGACCAGACCATACTACTAGCAGAAACCAGTAATGACTTGAAACGAATGCTAATGAAAGTTAAAGAGGAAAGTACAAAAGCAGGACTACAGCTGAATGTTAAGAAGACTAGAGTAATGACAACAGATGATTTATGTAACTTTTAAGCTGACAACGAGGACATTGAACTTGTCAAGGATTATCAATACCTTGGCACAGTCATTAACCAAAATGGAGACAACAGTCAAGAAATTAGAAGAAGGCTAGAACTGGGGAGGGCAGCTATGAGAGAACTAGAAATGGTCCTCAGATGTAAAGATGTATCACTGAACACAGAGCCGCCCCTAGGCATCGGGAAGCGGGGCAGTTGCCCTGGGCCCTGCGCTTTGGGGGGGGCTGCGCTTGGAGATCTGCTCACCAGCCGGCTCCTCCCTCCCTGCCTGCTTGCCTTCACCAGACAGGGCACAGCACTCGCTTGCTCTCTTTCCGCCCAGGATGGGGGCTTGCTTGCCTGCCCGCCTGCCCGCCATGCCGAAGCCGCCGCCGCCGCCGCCACCGCCACTCCTGCTGTGGTCAGCGAGCAGTAGCTGCCCCGGGGACAGCAAGCTAGGCCGGCAGTTCCGGGACTGGTGCCTGCGCACCTACGGCGGCGACTTGGCCAAGACCATGACCCGGAGCAAATATGGGGGGCCCCCAACTTTGCTTTTTCCCTGGGCCCCGCACATGCTAAGGGAGGGCCTGACTGAACACTAAAGTCAAGATCATTCAGACCATGGTATTCCTAATCTCTATGTATGGATGCGAGGGCTGGAAAACGAAAAAACTGGGTAAGAGAAAATTCAACTCATTTGAAATGTGGTGTTGGAGGAGAGATACCATGGACTCCGAACAAGACAAATAATTGGGAGCATACACACACATGTTGTCATCTTTCACCTCCACAGTTCTTTATCTCCATTTTGCTGTTGCCTCCTTCTCCTCCTTCATCCATGTTCTTGTCCTCTGGCTCCTTTCTCCCTCCACTCCATTCTTCTCTGCCACCTCCTTGCTCTCCACCACCTCGCTCTCCACCTCCTCCCTCGTTGCCTCCTACCCACCAACAGAGCATGAGGGAAAAGCAATGCTGCACAGAAGCCCATTTGAGGTACATGATTTTCATCCACAAATCAGAGAAGCAGAACACTTCCACTGCTGCCCCCCTAAGTAATGCCTCAGAGTAATGCTGGAAACATAGTTACTCCTCAAAAGTAATAAAATTACTCCTCATTCTGGAAGAAAGATCTACTAATTCAGAAAGGAGTATGCCCCTACAGACACTTCAAAGACACAAGGATAACACTCTTGCTGCATTTTAAAAAGGGGGGGAAAGGAAGGGAATCTTCTCAGCCCCTTCCAACCGGGATCTTTACAAGCTCGGGTGCCATGAGGAGCCTGTTTGGAGGGACAGCCCAAATACCAATACCACCCCTATTGGAGCAACAACAATAATGGAAGATATTCCTTACGGTTCCAGGCAAATGCTATTGGATCCAGGCAACTCATCCCACAAGGTTTCAGATCCAGACCAGCAAGATTGGATTGAGCCAGCTGAGGATAACAGTTTTTCACAAACTCCTGGACAAGGAGCAAGCTAGAAAAACTACAGGATAAGCTGACCCAAATTAAGAGGGACAATCAGCAAAATACAAGAAGTACAGTTCTAAATCAGCCCTCTCATATGAAACTGCAGTTACCCAGCCCTGCAGACAAAAGGGAAAATGAAATAGGAATAAGCAAGGCTACAGATGGGCATCCGTTTAACGTTGAGGTTCTTCCCCGGGCTCCAGACAGGATAGTCTCCCTGGAATCTTATGGTGACAGTGAGAAAAGTGACCCTCTCGAGAATAACAGAGCATACCACAAGTCAATTCCTAGCAGTGAGAGATGGACCTCCTACATACATTTGGATCCACACGAATTGGGCAGCCCCACTTCAAACCACCACCGAATTTTGGCTGGGGGGGGCACAAATAGCCGAGCTTAGCCCAGAAATACAATGGCAGCATTTTTTTTAGCTCCCGCAGGACTTCTAACCAAGATAGACTAACAGTAAAACACTCAGAATACTTTCTACGCACCCTCTCATGGAATATGGCAGGTTGGTCAAACAAGTTTGCTGACCCTGAGTTTATCTATATGCAATCATTCGACCTGTTGTGCCTTCAGGAAACCTGGCTTTTAGATGTTAATGATATGCACCTCCAAGGTTTCAAAATAGTGGCCTTTCCCGCCTTAAAAACATCTAAGTATGGGCGTGGAAGTGGAGGTCTAGCCATACTCCTTTCCACAGATACATGTTTGGATATACGGGATTTGAAATTTACAAACAATGGATATAACCAAACTATACTAGTGAATGTCACCAGAGTCAATCCAGTCATATGTGTGAATGTTTACATGCCCCTAAACCTATGAATCTACATAGTAAGCTAGCTTGGCAAGAGTTGGAGCAAGTCCTACAACATATTGAGACAGCATTTCCAAGAGCAAACATCATATTGTGCGGTGATTTTAATGCCTGAATTGGTGAAAATAATGAACAAATCCACAGAATCCTCGCTTTAGACGAGGAGATTGTGGATAATGTAAGTACAGCCAACAGATGTTTCACCAATGCATTCATTTTATTCACACGTATGCTTAATATATAATTTTTTTGAAACATGCTTTGGTTGGAGAATTGAATTGCAAAATTCAGATATGGGCAAATTTCAAACAATGGCAGTGTTTCAGCTCTCATATTGTTTTGGAAAATGTGAATTTGACAGATTTGGCTTTAAATGGAAATGGAATCAAATTTCTCCTCTATGTCTAGTTGGCAGTATTTTTTAGGAATGGGATCCATTGGCTGGTGCTGGTTCAAAAGCATTCCATCAAATTGACAGGCTGGTATCAATTCAAGTTTGTTCTTTGTTACTGATCCATTTTTCCCACATCAAAAATATTGATATTTATATTGAAATTATGAAAGAAAATGTTGATATATTGAAATGAAATATCAATCAATGAAAGGAAATATTGATAAAATTGTTCTTAATCTAGTATTTTTAAAAAAATGTTTTTGTTGCAGAAAATTGCTACTTAAAAATCTGATCTGCAAAGACAGAGAATAAGCTAATAGATGGGAAATTTGCAGGAACCATGATTGTGTCAGGATTCATAATCATGTGTAGAGACCTTCCATGCATAGTTATATGTTCATAAATCCCTTCCACCAATCCTGTTGGACCCTTTTCCAACAAGGCTGGGGCAGGGTCTGTGGTCATGATCCTGCTCCTCGTCCCTGCATTTGTGAACATGTGGCTGGAATGTGAGAACAGGGTTATGTCATTGAGAGGAAATGAAGCCAGCTCAAAGTACGGGCTGTGCTTTCTGAATTGCCATTGCACTTCCTCGGAATTAGCTTTGTTCGCTTTTAGTGGTATAATCAAATACGATTTGCTGTGTGACATGACATCATTATTACAATTAAGAAAATAGATGGTGTGAACGATATGGTTGATTCAGGAGCAGAGGGGCTCACAAATAGGAGTGTAAGAAGAGCTTGCTGGACAGGGCCAGTGGCCCATCTAGTTCAGCATCCTGGCCAACCAGGTGCCCATAGGATGCCTGCAATACAAGACCTGAGCACAAGAGCACTCTCCTCTCCTGCTATTTCCAGCACCTGGTATTTGGAAGCATACTGCCTCCAACTATGGAAGCAGAGCATGGTTTGCAGCCATTGATAACCTTATCCTCCATGAATCTGTTTTATCCTCTTTAAAGCCATCCAAGCTGATGGCCATTACTGTCTCTTGTGGGGGAAAATTCCGGGCGGGGTGTTGTATGCTTGGAATTGTTTCTGGAGATGTTCCTCATCTCCATTGTGCAATACCCCATGCAAAAAAAGTTTAACTATGTATTGTGTGAATAAATACTTTCTTTTATCTAGAATTGTCCAACATTCAGCTTCATTGGATGTTCACAAGTTCTAGTATTTTGAGAGGAGAAAAACATTTCCATACCATGCACAATTATTTATACTTCTATAATGTCACCTCTTACCTAGCTTTTCTAGTCGCCTAGAGTGTCCACTAACCTGGACAGATAGGCGACTAACAAATAAAATTTATTATTATTATTATTATTTAAACTAAAAAGTCCCAGATGCTTCAGCCTTTCCTCATAGGGGAATCACTCCATCCCCTTGATCATTGCATTTGTCCTTTTCTGAACCATTTCCAACTCTACAATATTCTTTTTGAGGTGATACGACCTCAAATGCAACACTGTTGCTTTCATAGTGCCAGGTATGGGAGGGTTTGCATGCTTGGATTTGTTTCTAGGGATGTCTCTCATCTCCTATGTGCAGTACCCTCTGCAGAAAAGGGTGTCATCTATATTTATGAAAAGCAGAGAGGCACTTTGTACACAGAGGAAAATATCCATGAAGGCAACTGCTTTCTTTTAGTTGGCTGGGAGGGGTGGCTCAGTCCTGCTTCTGGTTGGTCAAAGGACCCAGGCTTTACAATGCTGCACATGTTTATTTTTACAATGTATGTGAAAGGTAAGCTTCAACCAAGCTGGCAAGGAAGGCCACAGCTGAGTGAGCCCAGAGCAGAGAGTTAGATCAGTGGTTCCCAACCTGGGGGCCGGGACCCCCAGGGGCCCTGCGAAGTAATCCAGAGGGGGCCGTAAACAGTAAAGAAATGAATTATTTATTAATTTTTTTAAAAAAAGTCTTCACTCCCTCGACACTGCCTGTTTTTCGCTGCCGCTGTAAATGACACCTCCCCCTTGCTTCAAACGAGAGGGGAGGCCTTTTGCTGAAGCTCCAGAGCGTCTTTCAGGTACACTAAGGGCAGGCATCTGCCTATAAAATACATGGCAGATGCCAAAGGAGGCTGAGGGTGGAGCTACCAGGAAGAAGAGGGGATTACTATCACTGATTCCTGTGTCCTTGCACTGCCACTACAGGCAACGCCCTTACTTAGAATGAGAGGAGAGGGCTTTTTGTGAAGCAAAAAGAAGCAAGCCAGCAAAGAAAGGCTGCTTTCCCCCTTCCTTCTTGGCAGCCAGCCTGCCTCCCTGGGGGGAGGGGGTCACAAAAATTTTTCAGCTTATAAAGGGGGTCCTGTTCTCATAAAGGTTGGGAACCACTGAGTTAGATGATATGTTTGAAGATGGGCAGGTGATCAGATTTCAAAGAAGGAAGCGAGGATTGAAAGGGGTAGAACAGGCATGGGGAACCATTTTCAACTTGAAAGCTACATTCCTTTCTGAGCAAACTTCCAGGGGCCACATGTCAGTGGTGGGCAGGGAGGCAAAAGTGGGTGGAGCAATGAGGATATATTGTACAGTAAGCTTTTTTCTACATGCACTCACCCGTCATTCTCTATCCTCCATCCAGGCAAGGAAAAGGCATTCTGAGAATTCAAGGATGCATTCTAGCCATGCAAAAACAATAAAAGAGGGCACAAAGCAGAACCAGTAAGGACTGGCCTGGGGAGAAGGGGTGTGGCCTTGGGGAGTTCCAAGGGCCAGATAGAGAGGTCTGGAGGGCCACATCTGGCCATTAGGCCTGAGATTTCATACCCCTGTCCTCTGTGGCCACCACCTACACATGGCTAACTCAGCTCCCCACAAACATAAGAACTCTCTGATTTTGCTGTTACCCACACACCCATGCCACATCACATCACATCACATCATCCAGCTTCCCACATATTAAAATTTCTGGCAACTTCACAAGAGAGCTATTATCAGTCAAAACTTCTGTGTAATTCAGAAAGCAAAACAATGTTGCCCACAATAAAAAGTGCCATGTTAGTCTTATATTTGGAATGGGGAGGGGGGGGAGAGAAGAATATAACCAGCACTGTTCTGGCAAATTCCTGTAGCATTCTGCTTCCATTGATTAATACTGCAGATGTGTCCTGTAGCATTTCCAGAGTTGGAAAACAAATATTACTATATGAGATTTGGCACAGTGCAGAAAATGGCAAGAATCTATTCTGGGGCTGGAGCAGAAGTTCAAAAAGTTTTCTTTCTCCATGTAGAATACTAGATCTGGAAACAACTGTATTGCCTACCCTTTGTAATCCAACAGACCATCTAATGAATCGTGTTTGGGGCTTGTGTTTGAAGTGGAGGAGATAATGTGGGAACATGGAATGTTAAGGTAAAAGGGAAGGGGCATCGAGGTAAGCATGTCATTGGAGACTGGTGGCTGCTGAACCTATTTTGGGGTTTTAAAACCTTGGACAGCTCCTGGAAAGTTCAGACTAAAACCTGGAATGGATTCACTGCCCCACTGACATCAGAACCACTAGTTTCCACCAATAGCATGTGATGGAAAGCTGGGCCAGAGCTGAACCATAGGCAGCATTCAGGAGCTAGGAATTGGGACCCCTGAAACATGACTTCTGGAGACATCTCCTATTAAATCAGACATCCAGCAGCACCAAGGATCTAAGTTCCACCTTTGACTCCCCAATGCTTGCTCACTGGCATAGTGGACATTCTGGGTGAGAAACAAAAATAAAGTACCAAGGTGCTTGTCTGGACTGTTCCTTTAAGGATACCTAAGTCCTCAGCCATAGGGCTTGAGTCTGCTTTAGGCAGTAAGTGCCTGAAAGGCAATAAGACTGGGGTAGCCAATGTAGTGCCCTGTAGATGTTGTGGACTCAAGGTCCTATCATAGCTGACCATTGATAATACTGACTAGGACTGATCGGAATTGTAATCAAAAACTTCTGATGGGCACCATTTTGGCTAGCCCAATATAAGGCATCATTTGGAACAAGATGCATTTGTGATGGTCCGTTAGAAACATAGCGCATACAGTACGAAGCTGTCATATGCTGAGCCAGACCATTGGTCCATCAAACTCAATATTGTCTATACTGACTGGCAGAAGCTCTCCGGGGTTTCAGACATGGATCACTCCCAGCCCTACCTGGAGATGCCAGAGATTGAACCTGGGATCGTCTGCTGGCAATGCAGATACAGTGAGCTATGTCCCTTGCATGCAGTGATCTCCTATGGTGCCTATGGTATACTCTTGTGCTTCCTGTGTCAGCTGACTATTTCTGGCTACGATGTCACGTTGAGATTTCCTAGGCCTCATTCCTCGTAATGTTTAATGTAAGAGAACTTTGAAGACCCATTTCTTTTTAGAGGCTAAAGCATATTGGAGGTCTTATGTCACTGACCTCTGGATTCTATTATTGTTAATTCAGGTTTTATCTGTTAGATTATTTATGGAGAAAATATTTAACCTTTTCATATAACTCTATGGTTTGTGATTTTAGATACAGTGGTAAGCTGCTTTGTGGAGAAGACCTCGAAATGTGGGCTATAACTTTATTAAATAAAATAAATAAATAATACTGGACTGTCTCTTATTGATCCAGACTCTCTATCATTTGCAGACTGCTAGCCTTGCCTCCTGAGCCATCTGTGAGCTCAACTGCCTCAGACCAGGACAAGGATTACCAGTCCCATCATCACTGTGTGGGGAAATGTTGTCTACAGTGTGGAGTAAACTGCAGGGATTGCGTGCGAAACAGCTGATAACAAGGAAGGACAAAAATCATTGCATACTAGGAGTGTGCATAGTCTCTGTGTTGGGGCAAATTATGAGGCAAATCAGAGTGATTTGGTGATTTCCCCCCCAACCTCCTGAGTCAAAGCTCAATGCCTATGAACCCCCAAGTCATATCAGGGCCCCCACAAAGCTTCATGTTGCTCTGTTGTTTCTATACGTTTCTCTTGCTCATATCTCTATGTTTCCTTATATCTCTATGCTTCTCTGGATCCATGGACTTTGCAAGAAGCAAGACTCTCCTTTCCTGTGGAGCACCGAGGAGCTCTGAATTAATTTTTGTTAAAGCACAACAGCAGAGGATTTTTTTGAAAAAAGTTTAAAAAATTCATTTAATTTTTTTAAATCCAACATTGTTCTGATTAAGCAAAAACAAAGAAGCAAACCCAAAGCTCTACAGATTTTCACAAACAGTGTTCTAGACAGCCTCCACTTGTAAAGGCCTATTGGAGGACATACACAAGCACCAGAACAGAAATCCTGTAGCTGAAAAGTTTTTTTTTAATGTACATGCAAGAATACATCCCACTTGGTCACCTCTTAATTATTTTGAGGTGAGAAAGGGCCAGAGAGAATACCTTTGTTCCTCCTTCCCTCATAAGGGATTATGGAAGATTATGGAAGTGAATCCCTTTTGATTACCACAGAAGAATCCCGTGGACCTATTGGTCTGAAATCTGGCAGGGCTAATTCAGACCGGAGAGACTCCTGTGCCTGTCAGTTCCATCCACTTTGGTTAATGGTTGTAGCCATTTTAGGATTCCCTATTATAGTGAAAGGGGAAACACAAAGGGTGGTATTCAATGCCAGTCCTACTCAGAGTAGACCTGCTGAAGGTAATGGGCATGCCTTTACTTTGATTCATTAATTTCAGTGGGTCTACACTACAAAGGACTTTGCTGAATACAACCCAGAGCTTCATTTTTAAGGCACAGATACAGAATTTTGGGGCCAATGCATACTCCATGCCTAACCACCCACAAAAATAATACACTGGAAGAGTCCTTGGTCTCCCATGAATTTCTAAGTCTTCTTTTCTATTTATAAGTATTTGCTCATAATAAAGGAAACTGGGCTGTACTAGAGGATTTATATATCCAAATCTTAGCCCTACAATTCTGTGATATGATACATAGTAGCACCTTATGAAGAAACACATTGGGAAAGATGCCCACTTTCCAACCATTGGAGAGGGACTATTCTGCCACACAGTTAATTTCAAATCTGATTTGAGATCTTGTGGTTCTTCCAGCTGTTGCATTTCCCTCAGTGCATTGAGGCAGGCATAGCTGTTTGGAATGTGTGTCGGGGCTATAATTTAATCTTGCAGAACCCTGAAAAAGATTGGATTTCATCAGCATATTTAAATATAGTCTTGTTGCCTATCTCCTGGGTTCAACTCAAGCAGGGATGATATATCAAGAATGTCATTTATTATTGGCTGCTTATTTTCTACAAATATATGTGTGTCTGTGGTTAAAAGAGCGTATATGGACAGTGGATAGAAAGAATCCATCCTTCAGCCCTCTTAATGTTTTTAAGGGATAAATATCCTGAATAACATTTTGGAGACCAAGTAGGAACATAGGAAACTGACTAATACTTATTCTGACTGTTGGTCCATCTAGCTCAGTATTGTCTACTCTGACTGACAGAGTCTCACCTGGGTTCCCTCTCAGCCCCTATCTGGAGATGCTGGAAATTTAACCTGGGACCTTCTGCATGCAAAGCAGATGCTCTGCCACTGAGTTATGGCCCTTTTCCAGTCCTAGAAAGCTGTCTTATGCTGATTCAGTCCAACTAGAGAGAGGGGCTTCTCAGTGGCGGCCCCCACCCTCTGGAACTCCCTCCCACAAGATCTTCGGCACGTCTCTTCCCTGAATATGTTCCGCAAGGCCTTAAAGACCTGGCTTTTCCAACAGGCTTTTGGGACTTCTGGGGAGGTTTAATGTCCTTATGATTTAAATACTGCCTACCATATATTGTTTGTTAGCATAATTTATACTGTTACACTGTATTTTTGTATTCTATTTTGTTGTAATTTATTGTATGTACGTCGCCTAGAGTGGCCACTGGCCAGATAGGCGACACATAAATTAAATTTTATTATTATTATTATTTATTATTGGTCCATCTAGCCCAGTGTTGTCTGCAATGACTAGCAGAGGCTCTCCAGGATTTCAGGCAGGGTTATCTCCCAGCCTAGAAATGCTGCTGATTCAGCTTCTGAGTAAAGGAACAGGGGCCTCAGATGTGATGATGATTATTATTTTAAAATGGTACATTAAAATTTAAAAAATAAGCAGTGTTGAAGTGAATTGCCCAAAATTAAATATGTATTCTTCATGTATGTGAGAGAGAACTGACAAAATTATGCAGAAAAATATTATTTGGATTTTCTTTATAAGAGAGAGAGAACAAATCTAGCTACACAAAATTAAGCTTGGATGGGCTTTTTCAAAATTAAAAATCGTATTTTATAACACAGTAGAAAAGACACACAAAAAAAGGATCTTATTATGTCTATCATTCAAACTGTTTAAAACTATGACCATTTCTCTATTTATTATTTGTGACAATGTGACGTCATTAACCTTGTAATATAGTGGTCCTTGGGAAAATGTCTCAGGGGCCATTGGAAGCATCAAATGTCCTCTTCAAGGGTGCTGAGCAAGGTCCAGTCCCACAGAGCTGTATAGAATTATAGAATCATAGAATAGTAGAGTTGGAAGGGGCCTGCCTATAAGGCCATCAAGTTGAACCCCTGCTCACTGTAGGAATCCAACTTAGTTCCCTGGGAAAGGGGCCTGCTTGTTAAACTGCTTTGCTCTGTGATGGGAATACCCTCCGTGCGCAGAGTGGTAAGACGTGGTAACGCAGCCAAAGCTCTGTTCATGGCCGGAGTTCGATTCCAACGGAAGGAGGAAGTCGAATCTCCGGTAAAAAGGGGTCAAGGTCCACTCAGCCTTCTATCCATCCGTGGTCAGTAAAATAAATACCCGGCATACGCTGGGGGTAAAGAAAGGCCAGGGAAGGAACTGGCAATCCCACCCCATATATATGGTCTGCCTAGTAAACGTCGCAAGATGGCACCCTAAGAGTCAGAAACGACTTGCACTATAAGTGCGGGGACACCTTTAACAACTCTCAGCAGCCATCACAAATGACCATTCCCAGGATTCTTTGGGGAAAGCCATTGTAGCCTGTTGGAAAGCTCCATGGGTTTCCACAAAGACAAGGAAGGGGTTAAAATTGTACAGAGCTGTTCAAGGGCACAAGACAGCTGGAACAGAACTGAAAGTGTTTAAAAACCTTGAGCAACACACAGCAGTGTGGGGGAATGAGTTTTGTAGGAGAAAGAGCCTTGTACTGTGTAAACCTAATGAATCAAGTAAAAGATTCTCTTTACAAGATCCTGTTGTGAAGTTTCTTTACTTTGGCTACTAATTGGGCTATTGCTTGGGTGAACTGGCACCACGCTTCAAGATTCAATCGCAGCGCAACAAGGGTTATGGGCCCAGAGAGTGGCACAGAGCGCGTGCAGAGTGCATCATAGAAACAAGTGAGGAAAGAGAATCCGAAGAAGACCAGTGGCAAGCAGCAGTGAAAAAGAAAGCTTGGCTGGTAAGCAGAAAAGTGACGAAAGGCTGTGAAATATGGCAGTTTCACTTTCCGCAGGCATGCCTCTTGAGAGGCTAACAGAGACTAATTATATGAGTTGGAGATTACGGATGCAAGCATTTCTCATGAAGGAAGACGTATGGGAAGTGATAATTAATGACCCCCCCAGCCGTGCCACCTCCGGAGCAGTGGATTCGACGTGAGGAGAAAGCGAAAGCGTTTCTGATCTTGGGAGTGGATGATTCGCAATTGATTTATTTACATGATAAGCCAACGGCTAAAATGATATGGACTGCTCTTAATGATATACATGTGAGGAAGACAGCCAGCAGCAAAATACATCTGGCACGTAGATTATATCAAATGAGGCTGACAGAAGAGATAACGATGTCTGAACATTTACTGGCAATAAAGAAGCTATTTGCTGAATTACAGGAGAGAAATGTGGCACGCACACAACTGCAGAAAGTTTATATTATTCTCTCATCGTTAAACGCATCCTGGGATCCTGTCGTAAGTTCGTTAGAGCCCATGAGAGACGAAAACTTGACAGTGGATTACGTGTCGGGAAAACTGATCCAGGAATGGGAAAGACGTCAGGAGACGACAGAGAGAGAGAACGTGGAGAAAAGCAACAGAAAAGAAAGCAGAACTGTATTCAAAGAGGCAGGTACAAGAGTGTTTGGTGTAAAAGCCTGCTACATCTGTGGGTCTTACTCGCATCTACAAAGAGACTGTGGGTCGAGAAAGAGAGTACAAGGAAGAAAACAATCGTATGTGCAGCTGGTGAGTGTTGGCAAAAGCTGCAGAGACAGTGACTGTGGATATTGGGTAATCGATTCAGGAGCAACGCATAGCATGGTTGCAGACAGAACTATGTTCCAAACTATGCTTCCCACAACTGAAGGTGTACTTCTGGCGGATGGTACACAAAGACAGGTACTTGGAAAGGGTACTGTTAAATTATGTAACTTGCAAACTATTATGACTAATGTATTGTTTGTACCGGGTCTGGAAAACAACATCTTATCTGTAACAAAGCTTATTGCCATGGGGTATGACGTAGTGTTTAAACGTGGGATCTGTGAAATAAGAAAGGAGGACAAAGTGTGTTCACAAGGGAGCTTAAAGGGTTCACTTTTCTATGTGGATATGGGCACAACAAAGAAAATAGCATTGACGACAAACGCAAAGCCTCATGACAACTGTATTCATTTGTGGCATAGAAAGTTAGGGCATGCTAACTATGTTATGATAAGAGACATGCCAAAACATTGTGCTGATGTAACATTAAAGGAATGCAGCAAACATGTAGACTGTAAAACATGTAAACAAACGAAAGCCATGGTAGCGCCCATAAACGAAGAAGCTAAGAGCGAAACTAATGAACCTTATCAAACTATTCATGTAGATCTGGCCAGTCCGTTTCAGAACTCACAGGGTGGAGCCAGATATTATCTGGTAATAGTAGATGATTTTACCAGATTCAGTACTGTTTATCTTTTGAAAGCAAAGGATGAAGCGGAAAAGACACTGAAACTATTTGTGCAAAAGGTAGAGGTGCAACACAACACACACATAAAGAAAATACGCTCAGATCAAGGCGGGGAATTCACTAGCAAAACCTTTGAGCAATATTTGGTTCAGAAAGGCATAGAACATGAATTAACTGCACCATTTTCCCCTTTTCAGAATGGGTTAGCTGAAAGGAAAAACAGATCTTTGCAGGAAGCAATGAGAGCCATGTTACAGGACTCTAACTTACCAAATGCATTTTGGGGAAAATGTGTATTATATGCGTGTTACATACAGAACAGGTTGCTGCATAGAACAATTAACATGACACCGTACGAAAAATTGCACAACGCGAAACCCAGACTACAACATGTTATCAGATTTGGAGCAGAGTGCTAGGTGCACACCCCACAAAGTAAAAGGAAAGGAAAACTGGCACCTAGAGCAGAGAAGGGGTATATGCTTGGGTTTCAGAAAGCTTTTTATCGTGTATGGTTACCAAAACAAAGAAGGGTAGTACTGAGTAGAAGTGTGAAAGCCCATGAACAGGATTGGGATAAAGCTGAATATGTGGAACTGGGAAACACACATGAGACAGAGACAGAGCAAGAAATAAAAGCAGAGGAAGAGGAACAGGCTAGTGTTGAAGCAGGTCAAAGCAGCAAACAAGAAGCCGAGCCTCAAATCACACTTAGGAGGTCTGAAAGGGCAAACCTGGGAAAACCTCCAGAGCGCTTCCAAGTAAGCAAGCTGAAAGCACAAAACACAAATGAATGGTCTCCAGAAGGGAATAAACAGTATAATAATGTAAGATACGAATAAAAGAATAAATGGGAAACGTTGTACCTAGAATGTGTGAAAAACAAATGCTCGTGAACTGTAAAGTCTGTAAAGTCTATAATATGTACATATGCACGAAGAGATGTCTTTATGGAAAGGTGGGGACTGTAGCCTGTTGGAAAGCTCCATGGGTTTCCACAAAGACAAGGAAGGGGTTAAAATTGTACAGAGCTGTTCAAGGGCACAAGACAGCTGGAACAGAACTGAAAGTGTTTAAAAACCTTGAGCAACACACAGCAGTGTGGGGGAATGAGTTTTGTAGGAGAAAGAGCCTTGTACTGTGTAAACCTAATGAATCAAGTAAAAGATTCTCTTTACAAGATCCTGTTGTGAAGCTTCTTTACTTTGGCTACTAATTGGGCTATTGCTTGGGTGAACTGGCACCACGCTTCAACATTCGATCGCAAAGCAACAGCCATGTCTGTTAAAATGTTGTAATAGTGCTTTACATTTATAGTGCTGATGGGATCCTTCTTGAGAGCCTTTCAAGCAGAGGCTGGATGATCACATCAGGGATGCCCTCATACTGTATTTCTTGCACTGGCAGAGGGTTGGTCTGGATAACCTTTGAGGTACCTTCCAACTCTATGATTCATGTGAGAGATAAGTAAGGAGTAAATTTTGGAAATGTTGTGACAATATGATTTCACCTGTTCCCCAGAACTATCTGTTCCCTGACATTAACCTCAATATACATCTGAGCCTTGGTTTAAATTAAGGCCTTTGCATGTTGAACACCATGAATTATCTGTTTGGAGTCCCACAAATGGCCTGCGCCCAGCCAGAGCCTTGTTCTTTGGTTGAGAGCCAGTTTCTGTATTTTATGCTATAAAGATGTGCATATACCCAGTTCTCAGCTTAACACAAAGAGTGCGTTTTGACTCCAGGGTCAAAACAGCTTGCCTCATAAAATCTGTTTTGGCAGTTTACAAATGCTTTAAGTTCTTAGTAAATAAGTACTGAAGCAAGCACTCTTCCAAATACTGTGAGGAGCAAAAGCAGAAAGCCACATTGACTCTGTCACACCATCTTCAGCTCCTGCAATGGACTAAGCACTTTTAGGCACACAGATGTTTGATTCCATTGATATATTAAGAGGCTCCTCCAGACTAGGGATGAATGAGTTCAAAGTTGGTTCTGTTTTAATTCCCATACTTATTTCACACTACTCAAACCAATATGCAAACCAATATGCAAACTGAAAAACAGTCCTCCTTCTACATTTGCCCATCCAGTTTTGCAACCAAATAAGGTGTATATAATGCATAAAATGCATAAATTAGGGGAAAGTGGACGGCATCATCATCATCACCATCCTTCCCCAACAGGTTCCAGGGCATGTTACTGCAGTATATTCAATTAAAAATTAAAACCTTTATTAACAAAATTATTAATGAGAATAACATATAAAAGTGCATTATATTAAGGAAGATTACTTGACAAAATCTGTATACTAGTCAAAACTGCATACAAAAATTGTTTATTAGGAGAAATTAGGATAAATTTGCATTTGCCGATGAGGTGCGTCTGGTGCTGACGCTACTATCTTTTCGGCGCCAGGTGAAAACCTTTTTATACTCCCAGGCATTTTAAAGTGTATTTTAACAGTATTTCACTATTATTTTGTATTTTGGACATTGTTTGGTTCTTTTATTGTCTGTTTGTTTTGGTTCTTGATTTATTGTATTTATTGTACTTATACACTCTGCTTGTTTTATCTTTTATGTACACCGCCCAGAGAGCCTTCGGGCTTAGGGCGGTATATAAATTAAACTAAATAAATAAATAAAATAAAATGCTGATGAATTTTCATGAGGACATTTAAAAAAGCAACACAGATTTCTGCAGAAATGTGGAAAACTGAATTTAAGATTTGAAAAATGAGAAAGTGAAATGTTATTTATTTATTTATGACATTCATATCCTACTCTTCCTCCCAAAGGAGCTCAGGGAAATAGATTCGTCTATCCCTACTCCAGACAGCCTCTTTAGGAGGTAAGACTTTATTGAGTATTCATTCTTGTTTAATGGTGGTTATATAACAATGAGCATTCATCCTGTTTTCTTTGTGGGGTGCTTACATGTCTTTCCAGTAATCATTCGGTCATCCCACACTTTTCAATCTATTTTCCCATCACTTTCCCAACTACAAAAAGTTATTTTCTTTCTTCTTCTTTTTTAAAAATGTGGATTTATTGCACTAGGGCAACAGAGCACTTTAATCCACTTAAATTCAGAAACCTAAATTTATGGTATGCACTTGACTCCCTCCAGTGGTGGCCAGTGGCCCCTTGCTCAGCTCCTTAAAAGACAGGACTAAAATCTGAAGTGGATTCCACTGCCCCACTGGACATGGAGACACCAGCTGCCACTGAATCCCTCCCACAAAATAAAGACAGCCTGGAGGGATTGGAGTGACTTCCATGGTTTGAATTCACTAAGGAGGCAATGTTGTACTTATACAAATGGAAGCCTAATTCTTTATTTCTGTCGGGTTACTGTTTGGCAATTTACACAGGCCTTCAATGTAAACCTCAGGTATGATCCATGGATGTACATGATGGTGCTATATGACAGTTTCTTAGAATTTCACAGTGCAATCCTATGCATGCTTACTCTGCAGCACAGCTTCTGAGTAAACATGCATTCTCAGAAGCTCAGAATCATTACAGTGATGGCTATGTTCTATTTCCACTGTCAGAGGCAGTATGCTTCCAAATACCGATTGCTGGAAACTGCAGGAGGGGGTTGTACTCAGATCCTGCTTGTAACCTTTTTATGGACATCTGGTTGGCCACTATGTGAATGGGATACTGGACTATGTGGGCCATTGGCCTGATTCAGCAGGCTCTTCTAATGGTCTTAGGTTCCAACATCAGAAAATAAGAAAATTAGAGCAGCGCTCTTGAAATGAAACCTGATGACTGAAACTTTGCAGGGCCTGTGCCTGTCTGGCTTCTACTGGGAGGGAGTTCCACAGCATTGGGCCCACTACACTGAAGGCATAACTTCTCATTGACACAAGTTTTTATTTTATTATTTATTATTAAATTTATTAGTCGCCCATCTGGCTGGTTGTCCAGCCACTCTGGGCGACGTACAAGGTAAAAACAGTACATAAACAATTAAAAAATTTAAAAAACAGTAAGAACCTAACCTGCCCCAAAAGCCTGCCTGACAAGCCAGGTCTTCAAGGTCCGGCAGAAGCTCATCATAGACGGGGCACGGCGTAGATCATTTGGGAGAGAATTCCACAGGGTGGGGGCCACTATTGAGAAGGCCCTCTCTCTAGTCCTCACCAGTCTAGCTGTTTTAACCGGTGGGATCCAGAGAAGGTCTTCTGAGGCTGATCTTGTTGAGCGGCATCCCTGCCAATGCTGGAGGCGCTCCTTCAGATAAACTGGGCTACAACCGTATAGGGTTTTAAAGGTTAAGACCAACACCTTGAATTGGGCTCGGTAAATGACCGGTAACCAGTGCAACTCCTTCAACACAGGTGTGATGTGATCTTGCCAGCGGCTGCCTTTAATCAGACAAGCTGCCGCATTCTGTACCAGTTGTAATTTCCAAACCATTTTCAAGGGTAACCCCACGTAGAGCGCATTACAGTAGTCTAGGCGAGTGGTGACCAGGGCATGTACCACCAGTGGGAGCAGATGGTTGGGAAGGTAGGGGCGTAGCCTCCGTATCAGATGAAGTTGATACAGAGCTGCCCGGCTCACCGCTGAAACTTGAGCCTCCATGGACAGCTGGGAGTCAAGAACGACCCCCAGGCTACGGACCTGGTCTTTTAGGGGCAAACATACCCCGTTAAGCACCAGATCTGTATCCCCCAACTTTCCCTTGTCTCCCACAAACAGCACTTCGGTTTTGTCAGGATTCAGCTTCAGCTTATTCCTTCCCATCCAGCCACTCACCGACTCCAGACACTTGGACAGGGTTTCCACAGCCAACCTCGGTAAATATTTAAATGAGAGATAGAGCTGCGTGTCATCCGCATACTGATGACACTGCAGCCCAAATCTCCTGATGATTGCCCCCAGCGGCTTTATATAGATGTTAAAGAGCATTGGAGAGAGGATAGAACCCCGTGGCACCCCACAAGTGAGAGGCCAAGGATCCGAAACCTCCTCCTCCAGTGCTACTCTTTGGTATCTCCCAGAGAGGAAGGAATGGAACCACTGCAATACAGTGCCCCCTATGCCTAACCTCTGCAGGCGGTCCAAGAGGATAGCGTGGTCAACAGTATCAAAAGCCGCTGAGAGATCAAGGAGGACAAGGAAGGTGCATTCGCCTCTATCCCACGCCCTCCTCATACCATCTACCAAGGCGACCAAGGCTATTTCCGTCCCATGCCCCGGTCTGAAGCCCGACTGAAATGGATCCAGATAATCCACTTCTTCCAAGTGTGCTTGCAACTGTTTAGCCACCACCCGCTCAATCGCCTTGCCTAAGAATGGCACATTTGAGACTGGGCGAAAGTTAGTGTTATGAGCTTGGGGGGGGCTGGAATAGATTATTTCTGTGGGTCACCTTTCCAGCCTCTGATTTGGAATCCTATGCCTGGGAGGCTGGCTCTGCTAGCCAGATGAATCTCCTTTGTTAATCAAATAGAGTGGCTAGGTAGTTAATGGTCTTATTTAGTTGCCCTGGCAACTGGTGAAAGGGGCTAGGAAGATCCTTTTGTCATTTTAAACTCTACAGGAGAGCCTTCCCCCCCACTCCTGGCACCTAGCAGAGATGTGGGCGGGTAGTTTTGGGGTGTGTTGGAGAGGATGGCTGGGGCTGCAGGCATGGTGAGAAGCTGGCTCTCTGCATCGTGGTGATAGAATGCCCCTGCACCCAGATGGAAAAGCTGGATATTAGACTGCTGATGCCTTGAACCCCTCCATCCTAAGCTCAGGTTGCAATGTGTGTAAACAAATAAACCATATTCCACAAAGACACCGCAGTCTCCACTGACCTTCTTCCCAAAGGGAACCAAACCCTGGATGGGTGCAGGAACCCCCCAGAATCTCACCGCTCGGAGATTGGGGAGGCGCGCAACACTGGTGTCAGAAGTGGGATTGAGTTTCCTAGAAGAGGCATTGGAAGCAAGGTGTGCCTGAGTTAAAATGGAGGGAGAAACAGCAACTCTCCTGGAACAGATGAAATTGCTGTTCCAGCAGCAAACAGAACAAAGGCAACAAGAACGCCAGGAGGACCAGCAGCAAAGGCAAAAACAGCGCCAGGAGGACCAACAGCGACAGGATGCCCAGATGCAGGACTTCCGGAAGAAAGTTGATGGGATTGATGAGAGACTGCTTAGCCTGGACTCTAGGGTGTTTGAGTCAGTAGCCGAAACTCAAAAAGCTGTAGCCAACTTGGAATTGGCCAACCGAGATGAAAATGACAAGCTCCAGAAAGAGTTGCGGGAACTGGAGAGGCAGCTGCAGGAGATGAAGCAAGAGTACCAACCCACCTTGGGAATGAGTGGCTGGGTGAGAGACCAGCAGCCAGCAACTGGGGGTAAGGAGTTTCCCCTCATAGACTTTTCTACCCCATGCATTCCACGTAAGGGCCACAAGAGAAGGGGGCTGGTCACCACAGTTGGTGTGGTCCAGAAGCCCACTCTCTATGATGGAAAAATCTCCTGGGAAGCCTATCTTTCCCAGTTTGAAATAATCTCCCAAATAAATGGCTGGGATGAAGGGCAGAGAGGAGGATTCCTCGCAGCCAACCTTAGTGGGCCGGCTCTGGTGGTCTTGCAGAATCTCCCATCTGAGAAAAGGCAGAGTTACCCAGATTTGGTGAAAGCCTTGGATCTACGGTTTGGGGCTGTGCACCAATCTGAGTTAGCCAGAACCCAGTTCAGGAGTCGCAGGAGGAGGAAAGAAGAAGCCCTCCCCAAGTTTGCTGAGGAGTTGAGACGCCTGGTGGGAATAGCATACCGGGATGCCAGTGAGGAGATGCAGGAGACACTGGCAAAGGACCAGTTCCTTGATGGACAGAGTGATGTGGACTTCCGCATGAAGATCATGGAGTGGCGTCCAAAGACCTTGTGAGAAGCAGTAGAAGTTGCCACGGAGATAGAAGCATTCTACGCAGCTACCAGTTCAAGTGGCAGCTAATGTTTTAGACCGGTTAGAAGAGTTCCTAGATTTGGTTGAAAAACCTAGGGCAATTGGTAATGGCAAAGTGTTTAGGGGCAAGGTGCCACTTTGATGCTGGCACTGCGACAAAATTGGCTACAAAAGGGAGAATTGCTATCTTGCCAAGGGAAGCCAGGACAGAGGTTCACAAGTGTCAAAAGACAATGAAGGGAAACGGGGTGCCACCAAGCTGAAGGGGCAAGGCTTGGAGGGAGGAAGGGAGGCCCCACGGTGTGTGCCTAAATCTGGGCAACTGAACTATAATAATAGTAGCTTGGCAATTGATTGCGAAGTTGGCGGGGTGAAATGCACAGGTATACTAGATACAGGATCAAATATTACTGTTCTTCGATCTGATATGGTAGGCATGTTCAGGGAGAAAGGGGCTCGGGTTGGAGAGGCCACTTGGTCTCAGATGGAGATGGTAAATGGAACCCCAGCCCCTGTGAGGAAATGGGGACGTGTGAGCATAAAGATTGGCCCGGCCCATTTGCAACATGTGATCTGGGAGGCAGACATTGTGGACCAGTTTATAATCGGCCTGGATCTGATGATGGCCAATGGTTGTGTTATTAACACTATGAGAGGTACCCTGCAGGTATGCTCTTTTGAGGTGCCTCTCAAAGATGCAGCTCAAAGCCAGCCAGCCCTTTGCAGGCGCCTGCTCTGTGAGGAGAGGATTGTCCTTCCCCCCAGGGCAGAGACCATTATTATGGCTCAATGCTCAGAGGGCTCTCCCCTGGCAGAGTCCTGGGGCTTGGTGGAAATGTGTCCAGACGGGCAGGAATTAGAAGGGATCTTGGCAGCTAAGGCTCTTGTGGATTTGGGGCAGCCCAGGGTGCCAGTACGGCTTCTGAATGTTTCTGATGAGCCCCGGATGTTGAGGAAAGGCCTCATGGTGGCAAAATGTGAGCCTGTTCAATTGTTAGGGGTGGGCACAGAGCCCAGTTGGGAGGGGGACTGCATCAAAGAGGAGCTGCCTCAGTTTCTCGCTGGGTTGTATCAGGGCAGTTCAGTGCATCTAAATGAGGGGCAGCAGATTGCCCTAAAGGGTTTTCTACTAAGGAACCAGGGCCTGTTTTCAAAATCAGACGCAGATATAGGGTACACTTCACTTGTGCAACACAAGATTGATACAGGCAATAGTCATCCTATCAAACAGGCACCCCACAGATTACCTGTTGCAAAGCGGGGAGAGGCTTTACAGGCAATTAAGGACATGCATGATTGAACCCTCCACCAGTCCTTGGGCCTCCCCTATTGTCCTTGTAAAAAAAAAAAGATGGTAGCCTTAGATTCTGTGTGGACTACCGGAAGTTGAATGAAGCCACAATAAAGGACTCCTATCCTCTGCCACGAATAGATGACACCTTAGATGCAGTGGCAGGTTCTGCATGGTTTTCCACACTAGATCTCAAAAGTGGATACTGGCAGGTGGAGATGGACCCTAAGGACAAGGAAAAAACTGCTTTCACAGCAGGGCAGGGGCTATGGCAGTTTAGGGTGATGGCTTTTGGCTTGTGTAACGCTCCTGCCACCTTCGAGAGGCTGATGGAGAGGGTGCTTTATGGCCTACCCCTGTCAGCCTGCTTGTTGTATTTAGACGATATCCTAGTTCATGCCAAGACATTTGATCAAGAGCTAGCACACTTGCAGATGGTCTGTGACAAATTAAAAGGTGCCAATTTGAGACTGAATCCAAAGAAATGTAAGTTGTTCCAGAGAGAGGTTACCTACTTGGGGCATACCTTGAGTGAAAAAGGGATTGCAACAGACAAGGAGAAAACGGCTGCTGTAGAGGACTGGCCTACCCCTACGACTCTAACTGAGGTGCGAAGTTTTGTTGGGCTCTGTTCTTACTATCGAAGGTTTATCTGTGGGTTTGCTGATATAGCAAAACCTCTTCATGGGCTGGGAGAGAAGGGAAAGGCATTCCACTGGTCATCTGAATGTGATGAAGCTTTCCGAGTGTTGAAAAAGGCACTTGTGAATGCTCCAGTCTTAGCTTACCCATGCTTTGAGACCCCATTCATTTTAGACACTGATGCCAGTGCTTATGGCATGGGTGCTGTGCTGTCACAGGAACGTGCTGGGCAGGAAAAGCCAGTTGCTTACTTCAGTAAGAGCTTGGCTACTGCAGAAAGAAATTATTGCACTACCCGCAAAGAGCTCCTTGCAGTTGTGAGGTCCATAGAACACTTTCACCATTATCTGTATGGGAGAAAGTTTGTCGTGAGAACAGATCATTCATCCCTGCAATGGTTACTCCGATTCAAAAACCCTGAGGGTCAAATAGCAAGGTGGCTACAGAAGCTGCAGGAATATGACTTTACCATCACCCACAGACCAGGTTTAAAACATTCTAATGCAAATGCATTATCCAGGTGGCCTTGCTGGCAGGACAACTGCAGCTACTGCCCAAGGCAGGAAAGCAAGGAGCTGGCTGCCTTGGAGGAGGAGAGAGGGCAGAAGCAGATGGAAGGCCCGGGCCTGTTGGTTTGCAGAAGCACGACTATCCCTTCTGGAGAGACTGAGACAGACAGAGACTGAGAGACAGGGGTGGACCCTGGAGCAACTGAGGGCCTTACAGAGAGAAGACCCAGACATCAAGATTGTGTGTGCGTGGAAAGTCAACTCACAAATTTGCCCTCCCTGGGAAATGGTGTCCCCACTCAACACTACTGTGAAGGCCTTTTGGTCTCAGTGGGAGAGTCTAGAGCTTCGAGATGGCATATTGTACAGACGATGGATAGAGCCCGCGGGGACTGGATATAGGTGGCAGCTGGTTGTGCCAGCAAAACTAAAGAGAGAAGTGATGGTGTTGTGCCACGATACTAAAACGGCTGGACACTTTGGTGTGGCGAAAACCCTTGCCCGGGTAAGGGAGAATTTCTACTGGGTCAAGTGCAGGCGGGATGTGGACAACTGGTGCAGAAAGTGTGATGCTTGCACAGCAAAGAAGGGCCCCCCTAGGACAGGGAGAGCCCCAATGCAGCAATATCTGGTGGGTGCCCCAATGGAACGTGTTGCAATAGATGTTCTAGGGCCCCTCCCCGAAACAGATGCTGGCAACCGCTACATCTTGGTTGCAATGGATTATTTTACACGATGGCCTGAGGCTTATGCCATAAAAAATCAGGAGGCTGTGACAGTGGCAAACGCCTTGGTTGACAACTTCTTTTCAAGATTTGGGGTGCCTGGCAAATTACACTCTGATCAGGGTAGGAACTTTGAATCAAGAATGTTCCCGAAAGTATGTGAAATTCTGGGAATCCACAAAACACGGACCACCCCCGCACATCCCCAGTCAGATGGCATGGTGGAAAGTTTCAACCGCACCCTGGGGGTACAACTGGCAACTTTTGTGCATCATCATCAAAGGGATTGGGATGAACATATCTCACTCCTTCTGATGGCATATAGGACAGCAGTTAATGAAAGCACCAAGTGTACTCCGGCCCTCCTCATGTTTGGGCATGAGTTGAGGACTCCCATCTGCCTGCTTTATGGCACCCCTGAGGGTGAGAGGGATAATGCCGACCCTTTGGACTATGCGGAAGGGTTGCAATGTAAATTAGAGAAGGTGCACCAATTTGCAAGAGAAAATCTGAAGATTGCCTCAGATAAGATGAAACGCTTGCATGATGTGAGGTCCTATGGGGAAAGTTTTGTGAAGGGTGACCTGGTGTGGTTTTATAATCCAAAAAGAAAAAAAGGCAGGAGCCCTAAACTAGATAAACCTTGGGAAGGGCCATATGTGGTTCTCAGAAAAATAAATGAGGTAGTTTACCAGATCCAGTTAGGCCCCAGGCACAAGCCCAAAATTATTCATAAGGACCAGCTGCGGAAGTATCAAGGGAACCAAACATGTAACTGGTTCTTCCAATCAACAGTGGGGTTTCACCCAGCGAGTGTAGAGACAGAGCAACGGGTTCAGCCTATGCAAGGGGGTTCCTTGATGGTAGCTGCTGCAGCCGAAGATTATTCATCTGGGTTAGGTAGTGGGGGCTCCGCTACACTGTCTGCCAGAAGACCTCAGAGACATAGGAACATGCCACAAAGATTAGATCTCTGAGCTGGAATAGTGACTTGTATTTGCTGTTCTGTAGTGTGGAAATGAGACTGTAGAATGACTATGTTGTAATGATGTATATTGCAATGTCTTCCCAACCTGTATCTGTTATTTCTTTGTAGGAAATGTTGTTTTTTTTTTGCAGGTCTGGGACAGACCTCTTTCAGAGAAGGGTGTAGTGTTATGAGCATGGGGGGGGGCTGGAATGGATGATTTCTGTGGGTCACCTTTCCAGCCTCTGATTTGGAATCCTATGCCTGGGAGGCTGGCTCTGCTAGCCAGATGAATCTCCTTTGTTAATCAAATAGAGTGGCTAGGTAGTTAATGGTCCTATTTAGTTGCCCCGGCAACTGGTGAAAGGGGCTAGGAAGATCCTTTTGTCATTTTAAACTCTACAGGAGAGCCTTCCCCCCCACTCCTGGCACCTAGCAGAGGTGTGGGCGGGTAGTTTTGGGGTGTGTTGGAGAGGATGGCTGGGGCTGCAGGCATGGTGAGAAGCTGGCTCTCTGCATCGTGGCGATAGAATGCCCCTGCACCCGGATGGAAAAGCTGGATATTAGACTGCTGATGCCTTGAACCCCTCCATCCTAAGCTCAGGTTGCAATGTGTGTAAACAAATAAACCATATTCCACAAAGACACAGCAGTCTCCACTGACCTTCTTCCCAAAGGGAACCAAACCCTGGATGGGCACAGGAACCCCCCCAGAATCTCACCGCTCGGAGATTGGGGAGGCGCGCAACGTTATGCTGAGGCCTCAGTTTAAGGCAGGAATGGGGAAACTGTCACTCTCCAGATTATTTGGCTACAATTCCCTGACCATGAGCCATCAGGTCCTGACTGTATTCTTTCTGTAGGTATCTGATTGGCCACTGTGAGAGCAGGATGCTAGACTCAATGGGCCATTGGCCTGATCCAGCAGGTCTTTTCTTATGTTCTGATGTTCTCAAGCAAGTCCCACTGAATTCAGTGGAATTTGCTCTCAGGTAAGCATCTGTAGGATTGCAGCCTTAAAGACTAAACACTAGCAAATATATTTGTCTATTGGGTGCCATCAGAAATAGCCACATTGAACAAAACATTTATGGGTCATCATTAGTCACAATCCTTAGTATAATCTTGGCTCCTTGGGGTGGAAGGGTGGTATATTAATTAATTAATTATGTTAAATGAGAGGTGGGGAATTTGTCAACTTACAGATGTTGCTGGACTATAACTCCCATCATCCCTGACCATGATGGAAGTTGAAGTCTAATAACATCTGGAGAGCCACATCCACCTTAAAGTTTCAGTTAGTGATTTTCATAGATTCCTCTTCCACCCTACAGCTTCCTGCACCCCCTGAAAAGCTGCTCTGGAGAGTTTACAGCAGTGAGGGAAGTTTAGAGCAGTGAGAGGACTGTAGGTGGAATCGGCAAAAATTGTCCTCCTCCTCCTCCTTTCCTTCAGCTGGGTCTCGGTTAAGAATGGAAAGATCTGTCAATTTTGGTTCTCTCACTTTCCCATTTTTCCAATTTTAAATTTAAGTCTCCACATTTATGCAACCATTTGCAATTTTATTTTTAAAAAATCCTCATGAAAATGCTTCAGTATTTTAGTGGAAATTTCTCCTAATAAACACATTTTTGTAGGCAGTTTTGACTAATGAACACATTTTGCAAGCCATTTCTTGTCATATAATAAATTTTTGTATGTTATTTTCACTCATATAGTTCTTTTTAATGCACATTTCCCCCTAAATATATGCATTTTAAAAAAACTGCTTGGTTGGGAAAGTGCATTTTAAAATTCAAATAAGTGCGAATTTTGAAGGATGGCTGTGTTTTGGTTATATTGTTTTGGAAAGTGCAAATCTGATAGACAGCTTGAAATGTGAACTGAATCAAATTTCTTGCCCATCCTTTGTCTCAGTCTATTCTGCAAATGGAAGAAATCCTACCATTAATAAAAGAAACACAATGTGTCTGATCCAACTAAGTCCTACTCAAAGTGGATCTACTAAAATCAATAAATCTGTTAGTCTTTGTCATTAATTTTAATGGGTCTACTCTGAGTAGGACTAGCACTGGATACAGTCCTAACTTCAGTGGGACTCACTTCTGTGTAAGATAGTGTGTGTGGTAATTACAGCATCTAGATAAATGAAAGGAAATGTGGAGTAAAATAAAATTGTGGATACAACTGGTGATCTTTATAGACGTTTGAGTAAATAAAGAAAACTGGAATGTATTTTTATTAATAATAAAAACACATCCCAGCTGGTCCATCAGATATATTGATGAAATAAACTCTAACTGGGGATTCTATGAGAGAAAGGGGGGGACTTTTTAATAACTTAAGGGGAAGTCTGGATGTGTTGCATCAAAAAGTGCTATAGTATCAATAACAGCTAATGAGCAATTCCTGCAGCTCCTAGCTGTGAGAATAAATCATCTGTCACTTCCAGCAAAGTTGCTAAAGTTCAGGCTTTGAAAAAAGGCAGCAAAAAGCTATGGAAAATCTAACTTGAATTGCTAATAAAGACCTGTGTGTGTGTGTGTGTGTGCGTGCGCATGCGCGCGTGTGTGTATTGCTATGTGAAACTCTAATGAAATATTTATGTGCTTGCTGGTGCTCAGATTTGATCTTGGGGCTGGTTGGGCAGGATGGGGGGATATTGTGTGAAATATGATAATTTACCAGATTTATTTATGGATTTGGGGTACTATGCTAGTAATTAAATTAAGCAGAGGCAGTACCTGATTCTGCCTTGCTTTGATAACAAGATCAGACTGTTTTTAAAAAATCAGTTGGACTTGCTCAAACAAAAGGATGAGCATGATTTGGCCTGGAAAGACAAGAGACCAACTGGAGGTAATTCATTAATGATACTTGCCATTGATTAGGAGCACATGTGGTCAAAAGATGCAATAATTGTTTAATTGATTATACAAAGAGACCACCAAGGAATCTATGAATTTTTTTTGTAAATAATGGTTGAAGGACTGCATCACAAAATTTGAAAAGTGCAAATTCAAAGGATGGCTGGGTTTGTTCTGAATTACTTCAGAAAGTGCGGATTTGATAAACCCAGCTTTAAATGCAAACTGAAGCAAATTCCCTCCCCCATCCCAATCAGTCACTTCCTTTGTTTAATGTGTGGGGGCATTATTGTAATCCCCCACCACTTTGGAATACTTAAGACTCCAGAAGGAAGGCTGAATATTTGGATGTTCCTCCACGAGAAAGCATCCTTGCATGTAGAATGGGAGTATGGTATAAAGGTAAAGGTGTCCCTGCACTTATAGTGTGAGTCGTTTCCGACTCTTAGGGTGACGTCTTGCAACATTTACAAGGCAGACCGTATATATGGGGTGGGATTGCCAGTTCCTTCCCTGGCCTTTCTTTACCCCCCAGCATGTGCCGGGTACTCATTTTACCGACCACGGATGGATGGAAGGCTGAGTGGACCTTGACCCCTTTTACCAGAGATTCGACTTCCTCCTTCCGTTGGAATCAAACTCCGGCTGTGAGCAGAGCTTTGGCTGTGTTACCACCACTAAACATCTGCTTGACATGCTTCTTTTTCTACGCAAAAGGGAGTTTTGCCTTACCTCCTCTGCCGCATGGGAAAAGCTTTAAAATATGTAACCATCCCCTCCCCCTCCCCAGCTGAAATAATACACAGTCCAGGAAAACCATTATCACTTGATTCTGCTGAATGAAAAACAACTCAGGCACATGGTCTGTGGAATGCCTGCCTGCCTGCCTGTGGTTTCAAATTGCTCTTTTATGTTTAATATAAAAAAGAGAGAGGATAATCTCATGAGATAGGAATCAGGGAGGTTGAAGAATGAAGAAAATAATCTTCGTGCTTGCAGACAGTACTAAATGCGGGGCTGCTTGTAAGCCTTGCCAAGCCTTCTGTGCCCCAATGTTTTGTATCTGTGGATGTTTGCTTTAAATCAGGGGTGCAGAACATTTGGTCTTCCGGTTGTTGCTGGACTACAACTTCCATCAGCTCCAGCAAGCATGGTCAATGGCCAAGGATGATGGGAGTTGGGAGCTGTAGTTCAGCAATAGCAAAGGACCCCACCTCTGTTCTCACAGTGGCCAACCATGTGGCTGCCTCCGACTGTGGAGGCAGAGCATTGCCATCATGGCTCGTAGCCACTGATAGCCTTATCTTCCATGTATTTATCTAATCACCCAATGCTGTGGGACAAAAACCTAATCAGTGCAGTTTTAATTATGCAATTTACCCAGGAGTAGATCTACCATGTAGTCTTTTTTGGACATTGCTACATATTGAAACCTGAACAACATTCCCAATTTCAGCCAGTTATCGTTTTCTTTCTGGAAACAGAATATCTGGGGCATAAAATATTCCAGAAATGCATTGGTGTGTGACACCACAGACAGAAATGTTATCTGAGGTCAAGTCATCATCGCACCATACATTGGAAATCTCATTGGGGTAGAAAATACATCACAAAAACTGTTAGTGTTTGTTCTCAATGTTAGATGAAAGTGTTAAAGCTATCTAAGGTGGTGACCATCACTGCCTTCTGTGGGAGCAGATTCCATTGCATCCTTCAACCCAGGAGCTGTTTGACTACAACTCCCACCATCCCTGGCTGTTGGCTAATCTCACTTGGGGAGGACAGGAATTGATTGAAGAACACTGGACTAGATGGTCTGTGAGGCCCCCTCCAGCTCTTTGATAACATAGGAAGTAGCTTTATATTGAGACAGTCCATTGGTCAAGCTAGCTCAGTATTGCCTACACTGACTGGCAGAGGCTCTGCCGGGTAATAGACAAGGAGTCTCTCCCAGTCTTATTTGGAGATGCTGGGGATTGAACCTGGGACCTCCTGCATGCATCATCATCATCATCATCATTCTTTATTGCGGTCAACGACCCATCAAACGGATAAAATTTACAAAGAATGCATCAATTAAAATAAAATTTACACTCAAATACTAGAGTGGCACTAAATCAACTGCAAGAGGGGTTAAGTGTAAATAACAGTCGTTTGCTCTGAGCTGCATTAAAATATTTAGCCACAGCAATCAAATGGGGACTATCATTGCCGGCTAGCAACCATGTGTCCTGCATGCGAGACAGATGCTCTATCACTGAGCGATGGTCTTTCCCCTAAATATTTTATTATTTATTTTAAAATATATTTGTATGCTGCTATTTCTTTTAAAAAAAATCAAAGCATTTTCTACCCAAAAAAACAGCCATCACTATCTGTAGAAGTTATTATAACAAGATGAATTTGCCAGAATTGTAATAATAATAATAATAATAATAATAATAATAATAAAGGTGTATATCCTGCCCTTCCTCCCAGTAGGAGCCCAGGGTGGCATCTTGTTTTAATCACTGACCATAAGTGGAAAAGATGCAAAAAAACCCAACATATATTTCCTTAACTTTTGACAATCTGCCAAAGCTGAATATAGCAAATGCATGTGTGTGTACATTTCTAAAAATCTTTTAAAGCTTACCAAACTTTGGGATAGCATTCAGGATTAACAGAAGAGCTGCAAAGGAATTCCACACAGCAAAATTCTGTGTGACTCATTCCTCAGAAGATATCCATATCCTAAGAGGAGCCAGAGCATTTTACATGTATGTTTCTCTTTAATCTGTAACATAAAATAATAAAACACACAGTATGAGGGTTCCTTTAAAAAACAGAGGTGAAGTTATATTTTAATGTTACATTATGTTTTTTAACCACCTCATTTGTGTTGTCCAATGAAAAAGATAGGGAGACAGCACAGTGTAGTGGGTAGAGTGACAGACTTAGAAATCTGAGCTCAGATCTTTGCTGAGTCATGAAGATGGCCTCAGTGGATGAAAAGGTCTCTGCTTTAGGTTTTCATTTTGCAGTGTTTAGTTGTTGCTCTATTTTATACTACTGTTTTTAGCTGTTTGCATAGTATGCCTGTAAATAGCCTGGAGACAAATGTAAAAGATAATTTATACATAAATACGAAGGGCCATAGCTCCAGGTAGGGCTGGGGAAAGCTCCCTGTCTGAAACTGCCAGCCAGTGTAGACTAAGGCTGTGCACTGGATTTGGCTGAGTGCTGAACCAAATTGGGCCCATTTGGACCTTTTTATTCCTTGCCAATTTATGCTCAGATTGCTATGGATTGCTGTGGATTGGATTGGATGACCCAGAATGCCCCACGGTGTGCAGCATCAGGCAGAAAGTAGAGGAAGCTGTGGTTCTCCTTTCCACCTGAATGCTACCCCACAGGACCAATCCCTTGGCTCGCCAACTGTTGAGCCA
Source organism: Rhineura floridana (assembly GCF_030035675.1). Classification (NCBI taxonomy): domain Eukaryota; kingdom Metazoa; phylum Chordata; class Lepidosauria; order Squamata; family Rhineuridae; genus Rhineura; species Rhineura floridana. The sequence continues at coordinate 17,367,139 of NC_084496.1, forward strand.
AGGAAGCAATCCTAGGGGCATGGGGGTGTTTTCCAAGGGGCTTTCCTGCAGAAAAGCCCCTTGAAAATCAGCATTGTGCAGGATCTTTCCCTTAGCTCAACAGCTGATGATGGAGAGAGCGATCCTGCACGGAACTGACCCTCCTCTTCCCTAATCCACCTCCTGCCTGTAGGCTTAATTAGGGGTTCCTGTGTTCCTAAATTAATTTTAATGGGCAGAATCCAACTAACTCATTCCCTCAGCACAACGGTTTCCCCTCCTCTCCCTGCATGTGTTCCAGAGAGCTGGGGGAAATGCCAGAACAGATTTAGGGGACACACAGTGGAGGTGTTGTGGAATTTTCTCCTTAATGGAGTCCTTGTCCAGGAAACAACACTGAGGCAGGTTGAAGCTTACAGCTGTTTATTATACTGACAATTGCAAGGAGTCCCTGCTAGCTTGTGCTATGGCAGGATACTGCCTTCTTCCCCACATCAAGGGTCTTTTATAGGTTTATACAAGGTACAGTCATGTGTCCCAAGGTACCCAATAAGGGGCTTTACCTGTTTCCTGCTTCCACCTGGCTCCATGATTCGTCAGGTAATGTAAGAATGCACATACTCATCTTTTGTCTACCCTGTCTTGTCGCAACATCCGTCCCCTTCCACCTTAAAAAATGCAAATGTACTGCCTTCAAGTCGATTCCGACTTATGGTGACCCTATGAATAGGGTTTTCATGAGGCTGAGAGGCAATGACTTGCCCAAGGTCACCCAGTGAGCTTCATGGCTATGCGGGGATTCAAACCCTGGTCTCCCAGGTCATAGTCCAACACCTTAACAACACCACACTGGCTCCCACCTTATCTACATACTAACACTAATGACCCTCAGAGATGGAATTTTCCATTTCAGAGGCAAGAGGGAAATGTTCTGCTGCACAAACACAAGTCCTTGCACTGACAGAAGAACTTGGGTGACATTCATACTGTACATTTAACCCACTATTATTCCACTTTAAGCAATTATGGCTTCCCCCAAAGAATCCAGGAAAGTATAGTTTGTGGAGAATGCTGACAGGTGTTAGGAAACCGCTATTCTCCTCACAGAGCTACAGTTCCCAGAGTGGTTTAATAGTCAGCACTGCTTCCTAGAGACCTCTGAATTGTAGCTCTATTGTGTGAATGTGGTCTTAAGTTAGATAAGCCCAATAATAAGTCCCTAAGATGGTACTCATGTTCCTTGCCCTCCCATGAGTGGCTCAACACATGAAGGAAAGCAAGAGCTCCTCTCTGCCCATCAGATGCCCTGCCCACCTCTGCCATTTGTGTTTGTGCATAAGGGGATGAATGGTTTGATATCCATCTCCACACATTCAAGTGGTGTAGATCCTCTGATTGATTTTTCCATAAAAATCTTTCATTCCATCTTTATTTTCTTGATTTAATGAGAAATGGTTGGCATGGTGGATTCTGGGAAAGCAGTTCATTGAAGCCAGGGTTGGGGAACCTCAGGACTGAGAGCTGAATGTGGCCCTCCACACCTCTCTATCTGGCCCTCAGGGCTCTGCTCAGGCCATACCCTTCACCAGCCCTGCTGTGCACCTCTTCAATTGCTTTGGCCTGGATGGAATGTGTCCTTGAACTGTGATGATGCCTCTTGCTTGCCTGGATGGAAAGATGTGTGTGTGTGGGTGTTTATATGTGTGTACTGTGTGGCTGTAAGCATCACATCTGCTGCTCTACCCAATTTTGCATGTGGCCACACAAAGTTTCCCCATGAGGAATTTGGTCCTCAGACTGAAGAAGGTTCCCCATCCTGACTGAAGTAAACAACTCCCAGAATCCACTATGTTGCATCATTTTTTTAGATCAGAGATGGGCACGTTTCTTTTTTCAGCCCTCGGGCCACATTCCCTTCTGGGCAACCTTCTGAGGGCCATATGCCAGTGCTGGGCCAGTGGGCCAAGCAACAAATGCAAATGTTTTCTTTTGCAGTAGCCTAGTTTCTACACAGACACCTCTCTTATCCCCCATTCAGGCAAGCAAGAGCCATTATCAGAATTCAAGGACACATTCCATCCAGGGAAAACCAGGGGTGGGGGAAGGGTGTCCAAGAGAGAGTTCCAAATGCCAGATAGAGAGACCTGAAGATCGACACTTGGACCCTGGGCCTGAGGTTCCCCACTCCTCCTCTAGATGCTGGGGATTGAACCCTGGGGCCTTTTGCATGCAAAAAGTGTTCTACCACTAACTTCAGTCTTTCCTCAGGGAGCCCACAGGAAAGGATTTCCCTTGGAATTACTCTTATAATGAAGTTCCCAGAGCTCACACCTCCCTCTGCCTCTCCCCAAGAATGTTGTCCTAATAAAAGATGTTATCTCAGTGGTTCTCCACCTCACCTTTGCTATCTGATACAGATCATAATTGCTCTCCTGACAGCTTATTTACAGCCTGAGTAACTTCTTGTATTTGAGAGCTCGCAGCCAATAGACTGGATGTTCTTCTTGTTTTCCAGCCACCTCAGGGGCTTCTTTCCTCCTGCCTTGACAAAAGGTGGTGACAAAGGGAAGCCCACACAGCATCGCAGCTGGAGACGTCTTCTCCTGCTGAGCAAAGCTGAAGATTGACATGCACTGAAAGAAGGTTTTGCTTTCCATTGCTGAATGTATTCATTTTCTCCTCTGCCTTATTATGGTCAGTCCAAAAAGTGCATCTTAACTGGTGAATGGACATGAATTCTCATGTAGTACCTCATCATTTTATACCACAATTGTTTATATCCAGGTAAAATACCCAGTTGGAACCACCAAATGGCTGTTTTCATAAAGGTGTAATTCCACTGGAGGAGTGAGGTAGACTCAGGGCCAGGAACAGCACCCATCAGACTTGAGCCGCTGCCAAGGGCCCACCCTTGCTGACCTTTGGCCTTGGCCTTTGGCTGCAGGTGTGAGGTGGTGGCATCTGGGAAGATGACTGCCACTCTTTCTCTGCTGCTCCAGAGCCAGTGGTAGCTGGTGCCCTTTGGAATTGGCGGGGCAGAATTGCCAGGAGCCCCAACAGTAGGCAGGTCCAGAGCAAATGACAGGCACAGCCAAATCATTCTAGTTTTGTTTCCAACTTTGTCCCTGTTGAGATCTACAAGGGCAATACTAAAACTGAGGAGGAGGAAACTGACAGGCAGTGCCACCCCTTTGCACTGCCAGGCAGACAAGAAGGTAGACAAGTGGAGGCAGGCTGGGGGCAGAATGAGGTTGGTGGGGCAGTCCCCTCCAATAGCTCCAATGGACCAGCCTCAACTGTCCAGAGCATTGTGAGAAAATTTAAATGGTGGGTGACTTCCCAGATGTCGCTGATGTTGCCAGGTAAGCCCCAGCTGGTAAAGTCAGAGGGTGAGCAGGCTATGGTTGCCATATGCCTTATTTAATAAAGGCTAGTCCTTTATTTGTAGGGTGGTCAGAGGACAGTCCCCTGTTAAGAGTCTTCTGAAACATTGTCCGGTCCAAGGTCATGCTGAAGATAAAGAACCCTAAGAAGCAAGAGGGTCTTCTCTGAGTGTGGGGAACCTTTGGCCCTCCAGATGTTGCTGAACTACAACTCCCATCAGGCCCAGCAAGCATAGCTCATGGCCAGGGGTAATGGGAATTCAGACTATATTTAATTACTATGTTGTATATTTTTTTCAAGCTGCACATTAAAAGAGGGGGAGAAAGGCAGAGGATTTAAAGCACTTCCAAAACATAATTGAGTACTTGGGTGCCTTCTTCTTTTTAAAAGTAACCTAAATAGCCACTTCCTTTGTGAAATATGCAGGTTTGATGCTGGGGTGATAAACATAATTTTTAAATGTCTTGTCCTTGTGCTCTTGGCTTGTTAAAACATTTGTTATGTGTAGGGCCGAGCAATCAATCAATCAATCTTTATTGATACGGTCATAGACCAAAAGACATTTATAAATAAAACTACATACGTTTATAATAAAAGGTTACAAAGTTGCAGTCATGTTAAAACAGTAAAACAATAAAACAACAAGGAAAACAGTTACAGTTGGGTGGCGGAAGCTTCTGAAAGGATAGATGCCTTCCGAATTGATTGAGCCGCAAAAATAAATTTAGCAACTGACAGGATAGTATCCTTATTAGCTGCTGACAAAAGATGTAAAAGTAAACAGTTAAGCGGTTTGTAGGCGTATTTATTTATGATGGGGGTTATGAATTTGGAGCGAATATCGTCATATAGGGTGCACTCAAAGATGACATGAGAGAGAGTTTCTATGGCGCTGACACCACAAAGGCATAATCGGTTTGCATACGGGATACGTTTAAATCTCCCTTCAAGTAAGGCAGAGATAAGACAGTTAAATCTAGCCTTTGTAAAGGCTAGACGATATTTGGGGATCGTAAGAGTTTCCAGATAAGGGGCACTGAGCATAGACACAAAGCTCAGACCAAAGTGAATAGGAGAGCAGGTCGAGGTGGCTGCAGTTACGGAGCGTTGGAAGTCCATATCGTTGATACGAGTCCGGATAGAATGTTTAACTGTCTCTGGAGCGAGGGACATCAGATGTTCAATTGAGAGGCCAATACTTGCAAGGTAATTTGTAAACGTACGGGCCCATTTCGAGGTAAAAGAGTCTTCCCAGAGTAAAGGGAGATAGCCAGTAGATTTTTCATAAGACATTTTAAACCAGAAATTTAGGGCGGCCAACCACGCTTGAGACTCAAGTGAGACTAGGCCAGATTCTAACCTAAGGACCGCCGCAGGAACGCACCTGGGAACGCCAAAAATTTGTCTGAGAAACAAGGAGAGAACTGCCTCCGCAGAAGAGTTGAAGGCGCCAATCCATAAAGGTACCCCGTAGAGAAGTTGAGAAATAGTTATGGATCTAAAAACCTTTAGGGCTGCCGGAATGTATTGTCCTCCTTTAGTGAAGAAGAACCTTCGAATACCACTGGCTGAGTTGCGAGCAGTAGAAATAGCACCTCGGATATGGGGATTCCAGGACAGAGAGGAATGAAAAAGTATACCAAGGTATTTGAAATGAGAAACCTGTTCTATTTTATGGGTATTAATTGTCCATGCGTGAGCAGGAGAGTGCTTGGCAAAAGCTAAGATCTTAGTTTTGGAAAAGTTTATAGATAGTTTGTTATCATGACAGAAACTCATAAAAGCTTTAGTTAGGCGTTTGAGTCCTACTTTAGAAACAGAAAGGAGAACAGCGTCATCTGCATACAATAACAAGGGACAATGCAGGTTTGCTAACTTAGGGGGGTGGAAGTCCGGGGATTGACAATAAAGGGACAGATCATTCATGAAAAAATTAAATAAAAGTGGGGCTAGTATGCAGCCTTGTCTAACTCCTTTTGTTGTAGTAATGGGGTTTGTGAGATGACCTTCATGACTACATCTAACACGAAAGGATGTGTGGTGGTGCAGACGGCTAATTAAGAAGAGGAGTCTCTTGTCGATCGTAGATTTTGCGAGTTTCGCCCATAGTATCTCCCTAGGGATGGAATCAAAAGCCGATTTCAAGTCGACAAAGGCAACAAACAGGCCGTTACCCCAGCGGTTCTTGTATTTTTCAGCTAAGTGATTTAAAATCACACAGTGTTCTATCCCAGACCTACCTTTCCGGAAAGCTGCCTGCTCCCTCCCAAGGATATTATCCTCCTCCAACCAAGATGAGAGTCTCTCTTTTAAGTAGCAGGCATATAGTTTGCCAATAATGGAAAGGAGGCTAATTGGGCGGTAATTTGCTGGGTCCTCTTTGTTCCCTTTTTTAAATATAGGGATAACTATGGATTCAAGCCAAGACTCAGGGAAGCATCCGGAATTATTGATCAGAGTAAAGAAATTTGCTAGAAGAGGGGCCCACCAAGCTTGGTGCGCCTTCAACATTTCAGAAAGTATGTTATCAGGTCCAGGAGCTTTGCCGGATTTCAAGCTAGCAATCAAATCAATAATTTCTTTTTGGGTTACAGGTGGCCAAGTGGGAAGATTTGTTAAATTATCAATAAAGGAAACAGCATTTACAGTCTCGTTGTTTGCAGAAAAATATTTCTCCCAGAGGTATGGGGAAATGTGGCAAGGGGCCGGATTTAGTGGGCTCATAGAACCAGAAATCAGCTCCCAAAAACACTTCGAATTATTTGATCTGGAGGCTTGAATTAAGGCTTCCCAATCTTCGTGCATCACCTGCCTTTTTTTGATGACTATCATATGCTTGTAGTATTTTTTGATAATAAAATACTCAGGGGGGAGGGTGGTTAAATTTTGGTTTCGATATTGAAGGTATAGCCGTCTCAGCTGTTTCTTAGCATCAAGACAGTCCTTATCAAACCATCTGGGAAAACCAGTGGTAGGAGGAGCCCTGAAGGAAGAAGATGGTGGGATAATAAAGGCTTTAAGTTTGGTAATTAAGGAGTTATACGCTATTGACGCTAAATATGAATCAGAAGCATGCATGATCTCCCTCTGTAAGGACAGGGCAGAGGGGGAAGTGAGAAATAAGGCCACATTAGAGGCTACTGTGGGAGTCCAAAATGTCCTTTTATGGGTAGGGTGGATTAGATTTGCCATTGGTTTATGGGTAAGGAGCAAGTGACCGCGTTCTGGTAGATAAAAGGAAAAGGTAAGGGGAAGGTGATCACTATCCTGTCTGGAGCCGACAGAAAAGTCCAAAATAAACCTGAACAGGGAATGCGAGATCAAGGCGTAATCGATGACACTGCACCTGAGGCCAGAGATGTAGGTAAATTCCGCACATGAATCTATCTGCTTATGACCGTTCAACATTATTAGGCTGTGTCTAGCAAGGAATCGGTATAAACATATTCCACCATAATTTATCTTGGGGTCCTTTAAGTCCTAGCATAGCCTGGGAGGTATGGGGCGGTGTCCTCGCCCCCCCCCAGAGGTTTGAAGCAAATAGCGCATCATTGTGGGGGCCAGACCTGGCGTTGAAATCACCCATAACAATGAGAGGCGCTTTGGGGAATTTAGCCTCGAGTGATGTTAGATAATTGGTAAGAACGTCCCAGTCACAGTCAATTTGTGCCCGAGAGGCATGAGGGGGAATATAAACATTTACTAACAGAAGAGAAAATGTGCTAAAAGATAATAAAACAGCCTGTGCAATGTTTTTACAAGGGGTTAAACTTATAGAGCGAGCTGTTACAGAAGTAGAGATGAGTATGGCTAGGCCTCCTTTGGGTCTGCCTTTGGAACTGGGTTGGGAATAGGTCGCTGGTAAACATGAACAAGAGAAACCATCCACTATTAATTTAAGGGTACACCACGTCTCCTGTAAGAAAATTAAGTCAAATTTGTTCAGAAAAGTAATAAAGTCAGGAATTTTTTGTTTGGCATTCCACCCTGCAATGTTCCAGGAGAGAAGGTGGAATGTAAAATTAGGTGAGAGAACAGAAACCTGGCATGCATTAATAATTGGATTCGTAGGATGAGAAATTTCCTTTGCTGTATAAGATTTGCATAGTGAGTGCTGTGATGTCCTGAAATGAGGGTTTACCATTTTTTCAGGAGATTCACAGGATAGAATCGGGTTTTTAGAATTTAATAAGGGTTGTCAAGTCAGTTCAGGAACCTCATGTACAATCACATCACATATTGTGCTAGGTCTACAAACATTTGAGTAACAATGTGGCAGTACCTTTAAGGGAACTTTCAGAGGAGAAACTTGAATGCTGGATGGTGAGTTCAGTTCATAGTCCTCCAAGTATCTGGAACATGTCCTTTTTGCCCTTAGATTGTTTAACAGATTCTGCATTTTGTTTATGACCTCACTTTGTTCATTCTCAGTGAATGTATGGAAACTATTTAATAGTTCCTCCTCTCCCTCACAAGCAAAGTCAAATGCAAGATCTTGATTTTCCTTACTGTTTACCAGAGAAGGAGGTGACTGTAACGGAACGAAAATGGGAGCTGGTGGTGGGGAGGAGCTTACTTCATCCAAAATAATAAGATCAGAGTTTATGGAGTTAAGTGTTTCAAGGTTTAATGTTTCTTGTGCTGGGGGAGTCAAAGGGGATAAATTCTTTTCCAGCATAGTTGGTCCTAATGATAGAGAAGAGCAGTTCATGTTTAATGTGCTTTTAAGAGGAAGCTGTTCCAGGAATGGATCCAAGTTTCCAGAGTTTGATATATTTTTGCTGCTGTTCGAGGAAAACTTCCTCCTCTCATGTGAAGAGATAAGGTTTGTTGTTGGAGTTCTCTTTGTGAACAAGGAAATTGGACTGGCCAGGTTTGTGAAATGTCTCTGAACGGATATTCCATGGTAGCTGAGAAGGGATTTATTTGCAATTATCCGTGCTGTTGTCTCAGCCGATTTAAAGGTAAGTAAAGCAGACGTTTTTGTTGAGGGGTTGTAAAGGAATTCCACATACGAGATATCGTCAGGCCGTAAATCCATTACACCTAACGACTGGAGGGCGTAACACACTCTTTGCTTCCTGATGTTTACTTTTTCTTTGATGTTAAGAAGAGGAAGATTCAGCAGTGCAAGTTTGTTTGAATTATATTTGAGAAGCCAATTCCCATTTGTATTCTCTCGTCGTGAAATCTTGTTATTGGTAGAGCATATTCCGCTATAGGACCTCGGGTTGGGGTGAGTAAGTAGCTCTGGGAGATTTGGACTTTTTTTGCTTTCTGGTAAGGCTTTGCAATAAGATCTAGGGGGTGTTCTCGCTGTAGATGAAGCAGATAAATTCTTTGTTTGCGAAGCTGTTTGCTGTTGAGCTTTAAGTACTTTAAAAAGTTTCTGAAAGTTCATCTTCTTACTCCTTGGCGGTTTGTAATTTTTTATGTTTTTGGATTTTTTCTCCTTAGGTGCAATACGAGGTTTCTTTATGTTTGCACACTTCAGTGTTGTTGTTGTTTTGTGGGGGGGAAGAGTGTAGTTTAGGCTCAAATATAGTTTGGATAGTTCTTCCATAAATGATTTTAGAAGGTTGTTTGTTTCTTCCAAAAAAGCTTTGATGTTTTCAGTCTCTTTTGCCACAATGGCTAATTGTAACTGCAGACATTTTTGGCCAGTTAGAAGTAGTTTTTGGCCAATTTGTGCCAGTTCCGTGGTTTCAGTAACTTCTGTAGAGCAGGCAGAAGAAGGCTGTGATTGAGTAAAAACGGGAGTCTGGCTGTCGATGTCTGTAGCATGCACAGTAGACAGAATGTCTAAGGGGGAATGTAAGTCAGTGTCCTTGTACAGAGAGGAAGATGGCGTCTCCTTGCTTTCAGGTACCTGCGGCAGAGAGTTGATCAGACTAGGTGTATGCGTCTGCCCAAAAAGGGGATCTGTGGATGTTCCATACACCAGGCTTTGTATAATTTCTGGGTCATCCCTTGCCTGGAATTCCTCACTCAAGCAGGTACAGAATTGTTCTGTTTCGATTTGGGAAGGGGTTTTCTCAATAGATCGTGACGCATTTCTCTTTGTCTTATCCGCTTTGGTTGGTAAAAAGAAGTTTGTAATTTTAAGCTGTTGATCCCCATTCCCAGATTCTTCCAAAACCTGGTCTGATTTATGGTCATGTTCATAACATCTTTTCCTTGTTTGAACCATTTTAAAAACTATAAGGTTTGCCTTTTAAACTCTAAGATGAACGGAGGTATAATTATAAATTGTCGACTCCAAGGCTAAGTAGTTTTATCTTAGGAATCCTTAGATTTTGTTATGGTAAATTATATTCCTTGAGTTAGTAATGCGAAGCAGAGTTGTGACTCACCGGCTGATAAAGAGTCTGTTTTCTTGCTGATAAAATGGTTCCATAGCCTTCAAAAAATAGGTGTTGTTGATGCTGTTAGGTTCCAGAATAAAAATTTCCAAAGAATATCTCTAAAGATAGCAAAAAAAGAGGCGAGGTGGGTATGAGCTCCAGAGCTCGCTAGTGGACCAGCCTGCCAGCAGCCATCTTCCCCCCATCAGGGCCGAGCAATTTATATGCCACAACTTCTATCTTTATAATTCCAAATTAAATAAATCAATACAATTGGCAGGCTAGACTGAATAAACAGAGGCCAAGCCCCCAAAATATGATACAGAATGTGAGCTTACTGACAGAATTCAAATGCCATGACTGTCAAAACTGCTGGCTGTTGGCATCCCTAGATGAATTTTGCTGTGAATACTTGTTGTTCCCAGAAACTGGTATTCAGAAGCATATTGCCTTCAACCATGGAGGCAGGACATAGCCATTATGGCTAGTAGACTTTGACAGCCTTATCCTCCATGAGTCTGCCTAATCGTTTTTTAAAGCCGTGCAAGTTGGTGGCCATCACTGCCTCTTATGGGTGCAAATTTCATAGTTTAACTATCCGCTGCCTAAAGAATAATCTTTTCTGTCCTGAATCTTCCAATATTCATTTTGATTGGATGTCCTCAACTTCAAGCATTATGTGAAAGGGAAAAATGTTGAAAATCTTCTGTCTCCTTTTTTGTGTGTGCTACCATGCATAATTTTATAAGCTTCTGTCATGTCTCCTCTTACTCACCTTTTCTCTAAACTAAAAAGCCCCTAATGCTGCAACCTCTCTTCACAGTGGAGTGGGGAAACAGGGGTGAGGAACCTATTTTCAGTCCAAGGGCCACATTCTCTCATGGGCAAACTGTTTGGTATTTTAAAAATATGTGAGAAATAGGAATAGTTTCATGGTCGTATTTCTTAGCAGACATATAATTGCAAGCAGCGGGATGAGAATCAACCAGTCCACCCTTTCCCTCAGACACAATCTCCTTAAGTAAAAGATAAAGAATGTTTACTCATGACCTTTCATATGTTCAGGAAACATAGTCTCTAGCTTAGATGAAAAGTCTCAGTCCATGATAATGGTCATCTTGGAGAGGATCATGTGCATGCTTCACTCTCCTTAGGCTTAATGGAGAATATGCAAAATCTACCAGACATAGGAGGAGGAAGAGAAAGCCAGGTAACCCCACCCTTTAGGAAGTTACATCAGGTACATGGGATATTTCCCAAATATCCCTTAAAGGGAACATGCAATTTTCCAATAGTTTCTTGGGGGTGAATATTACCATAAGGGGGTGGCACAGTTGTAACCTGGGTTGTATATTCTTATGACCCACCCTATCTTTGTGATTGTAGTTGTTCTAACTGTTTTTAATGTATTTTAAATTGTTGTAAACCACCCTGGGACCTTAGGGTAAAGGGTGGGTAATACATTAAAACAACAACTGTGTTGGCAGGGCCACCCTGGCCGCTGGCCCTGTGTGTTGGCAGCCTGGTCACCATTTTGAATCCCCCTCAGTGTCTCAGACTTAACACCTTTCTTGGGCATTGGGAGAGATACATGGAAGTTGTGAAGAAAGAAAATGGTGGGGGATATTCAGAGAAAATTCTGCAAAGTGGCCAACTTTTCCTAGGAGGGTGAGGTAAGGAAAAATCTCAAAGATATTCTCAGAAAAGAAGGCTTTCCTACATTTGAACATACAGCTTATAATCATCAATCGTGTTTGAATATCTATTTGGTATATGGGCTGCCTATATTAATTTATTTATTTGTCAGGTTCAGTGGGATATTTTTATTGTTAATGTCAGCTGACAATGTTTCTTTCTGTCTGTCATATTTTCAAAAATATTACAATCTTTCTATAAAAAAGGGCTTCTGAGAAATTTCCATTTAGCTCTATAGCAAATAATCCATTTCAAGGCCATCTCATCTACTGAATACTGTGAAAGCTGATCCGGTGACTTACCCATTAGCTCTGTCCCTTTTGCCTGAGGTACTGTATGAGTTCACATTTTTTAGAAGCTAGAGGAAGAACATGGACAGCAGTCCACCAATCAGATCCCTTTTCAACCATCATGATGGATATCTTTGCCATCACAAGTAAAGATAGACCTACGACCCTGACATCACTCTATTTCCCCAGCTCTAGCTTAGACATGGGACAGCTAACCTATCCCCAGCCTCACCCAATTTACTCAATGCTAACTTGGCAAAAACATATGACCACTGGGAGTGACCTCTTACCCTCCCACACACACACACACACCTCTCAGCAGGGGAAATTAGTGGTGATTTGTCTCCACACAAAGAACTAATGGCCTTTATTTGCTTGCCCCAGGTGCAAGGCTCTCTGGTGCACATTCCAGAGGAGAGGCAGAAGAAATCTTTAAGGTCCTTTTGGTTTATGAGGCCAATGAGGTTTGTAAAATACTTTTTGGCATTCCGCTAATATGGAGGGTGCTAGTGGGGCGATCAGCTGTAGCACGGGGAGCTCATGCACTACAGCTGATTGCTGTCAGTGGGAGTGCAGCAGCTGGAATACAGTAGGGCCCCACTTTCCGGCGGTTTTAGCTTTTTGGCGGGGGCCTGGGATGTAACCTGCCATATGAGTGGGGCCCTACTGTATTATTTCAACACAGTTGTCCTTTTGCCTCACCCTGGCTGATCTCTTTAGCAGCAGAATTACTCATGTACAATTATGACAGTGGATGATGGAGAGTTACTGTCAACTGTCTTTTCCCATTCTCAAGATGAGGAAAGATGAGGAAGAAGGAGCAAAAAAGGAAGAAGGTGGAAAAAACAACAGGACTGTGGGACTGGGGAACTAAATCAGAGGTGGGGAATCTCAGACTCAGAGGCAAATGTGGCCAAATATCCAGCCTTCAGGAATCTCTCCAGGCCATACTCTCGCCCTAGCCACATCCCTCACTGCCCCTGCTTTGCACACCCTTTACATGTTTTTGCCTGGCTGGAATGTGTCCTTGACCTCTGATAATGCTTCTTGCTTGCCTGGATGGAGGAGAGAGAAAGAGATGTGCGTGCAGAAACCGGCCTACTGTACAAAGGTAAAATTTATATCAGTGCTCCACCCAGTTTTGCCTCTGGATCAGTGGATGTGATTCTGCATCATTTGTCCACAGCAGAGTGAAGATTCTGCAATCTCTATGTATGGATGTGAAAGTTGGAGAGTGAAAAAGGTGGATAAGAGAAAAATCAACTCATTTGAAATGTGGTGCTGGAGGAGAGCTTTGCGGATACCATGGACTGGGAAAAGACAAATAATTGGGTGTTAGAACAAATTAAACCAGAACTATCACTAGAAGATAAAAGAATGAAACTGAGGTTATCATACTTTGGACACATATTGAGAAGACATGATTCACTAGAAAAGACAATAATGCCGGGAAAAACAGAAGGGAGTAGAAAAAGAGGAAGGCCAAACAAGAGATGGATTGATTCCATAAAGGAAGCCACAGACCTCAACTTACAAGATCTGAGCAGAGCAGTTCATGACAGATGCTGTTGGAGGTCACTGATTCATAGGGTCGTCATAAGTTGTAATCGACTTGAAGGCACATAACAACAACAAATGTAACACCTATAAATCCCAAAGAGAAATATAAACCTCAATGGATGTTATGTAATGGGATGTTTATTTCTGGTTTATTTCTGTTTGTGGGAGACTCAACACAGGATCAAACGTTTAATTTTGGATTATCTGTTTATTTATACAGCACTGTGTTTTCTTGTATTTCTTTCTTTTTAATGGAGCAGCTTCTGACAAATCTGAATAAGGCAGTTTATTCATGCCTGAGGTCAGGCACAGGGTCAGCATTAACAAAGATGTTGTATTCTGGCTGGGTATGAGGAAGAAATTTGATTCTGTTGACATTTAAAGCCAAATCTATCAAATTAACATTTTCTGGAACAATTTGAGAACCGAAACACAGACATCCTTCGAAATTTGCACTTATCACAATTCTGTGATACAGTTTGCCAACCAACCAATGTTTACAAAAATATATTAAGGAAAATGTGTATAAAAATGAATATATTGATGAAAATAACAAAAATGAGAAATTGCTTGCAAAATTGTGTACATTTGTCAAAACTGCATACAAAACTCTGTTGGGAGAAATTTGCACTAAAAAGCTGAGAAATTTTCATGAGGATTTTTTTAAAAAAAACGCAAATTGCTGCAGAAATACGGAGAACTGAATTTCAGATTGAAAAAGGAGAAACCAAGAGAACTGTAATTGGCAGATCCATCCGTAGTTCTGGTGCAATGCTGGATCCCACAGAGAAGGAGGCAACGTTTGTTGGAAGTCCTTTACCACAAATAGCTCTACGTGAGCAACCAACCAAGATTGGGAGCAGACAAAGGCCTTTAAGCCTCTGTCTCCAGGCTACCTCCTCCAGGCTTCATCCCCTGGAGGAGAACAGCAGAACTTTAAAGGGCCAACCCTCTAGCCTGAACACAGGCACTCCTTCTTTCTTCCATAGCCCCCCTCCTGTTGCACTCCCCTTTCCCTGGTGCCTCACCAGGCTGAGTCTGGGATTTGATTTAATTTATTGCATTCCTAAACCACTTTCCCCAAAGTAAATCCCGAAACAGCTAACAGCCAATTAATACACAACAGCAATAAGCATAACAACAGAACATCACAATCACAGCATAAAACATCCCAATTACAACACCTGGGCCATCAAAAGCCAACCTTATCAAGCCATATAATATTTTGAAGAGAACAACAATAAAGCAGTGTAAGTAATTGACATCTGTAAAACCTTGCTAACAAAACAGCAGCTATAAAGTAGGGCAAGCATTACAGTAGGGCCCCGCTTTACAGCGCTTCGCTTTACAGCGTTCCGCTAATGCAGCGGTTGTCAGTTGCAGAAAGGCCTCACTCTTACAGCGCTTGTTCCACTTGTATGGCTTTTTTTTGCCATCGTGCGGCATTTTGGTCAATGTTAGTCAATGGGTTCTGCTTTACAGTGGTTTTCGCTTTACAGCAGGGGTCCGGAACATAACCCACTGTATGAGTGGCGCCCTACTGTATTACATTCACCCACACCCCACTCTTAAATAATCATTCATTCTATTCCATTGATTTAAAATACACATACCAGCATACAGCAGGACCCTGATCCAACATAAAATATTTACAAGCAAGGTCCAGTGTTGGAAATGCCTCATATGATGGCATGTCCAGTGATATTTTCTTTTTTGATCTGAAGTTGTCCATATTAACCTTATGTTGGCAAAATCCTTGAATTTTGCTGATGTCCATGTATTTTTATATTACTGTTCTAGGGGTTAATGACAGGGCAACAAGAATGGACTTCATGTGCCCTAGTGGTCACTAAGATGCTGTCCTGGGCTTCTATTGGGAGGAAGGGTGGGATATAAACAAACAAACAAACAAACAAATAAAAGAGACTTTCTCCCAACTATTACGCAAGGGTTGGATGACTTAAACACCTTAAACAATTCAGTAAATTGCAAGGAGAGATGGAAGCTAATTTTAGGAGTGACTGAGAGAATGCCATTGGTAGGTACTTACTATATCAGCAAAGGAGGAGAGGTACCCTCATCATCCAATACCTTGCTTTCATCAGGAGGCCTTTAGAAAAGTGGACTCCCTCCACTGATGATATGTGCCCAGGAATGTTAATGTGTGACTTTTTCCAAGGCACTCAGCAGGAAGTGGGAAACTTGAACTCTAAGTCCCCTGCATTTCACAGGGAGGAAAGGAAACCAATCTCAGAACTGAAGGTGATTGCAGGCAGCACAAGAAATATTCCTGATCTTCCCAGCCACCCAGTGCAAACTGAGAGACTATAACCCAATGCAGAAGTCCTGTACAGACATGCTAATCCCTCAAATGATTGACAAAGAGCAAAGGATGAGCAAACTAGCTCCAACCCACTTTAACTGTCCCCATTTCTCTCTAAACAAGGGTGGGGGAACCTTTTTAGCCCAAGAACCACATTTCCTTATGGGCAACCTTTCTGCCAGTAGTGGGTGGGGTCAAAGGCAAAGTGAGTGGAGCAAAAAATGTGAATTTTGCCTTTGTACAATAGGATCATTTCTACACACTTACACATCCGTCTCTATCCTCCATCCAGGCATTCAAGCATCATTAGCAGAGTTCAAGGACATATTCCAGCCAGGGTGCAGAGCAACATCGGTGAATAGTGGCCCTGGGGAGACTCCTGAGGGCCAGCTAGTGAGGCCTGAAGGGGCACATTTGGCTCCCAGGACTGAAGCTCCTCATCCCTGCTCTACATTTGGAAGAATAACTTCTGAAGTGGGGGAGCCTTTTCTGCACAATGTTGAACCCAGATTTCTTGGTAGTCTAAATACATGAGTAGAACAGACTTCCCACTGTAGTTCAGCCTGCAACATGTGGATGGCTGTGAGAGCAGTGATGGAGTGGAGACAACCCTCTCACATGATGATGGTGTGAGAGAATGCTTGAAGAGGGCTAGAATTGGCCATGCATTGCAGAGGAACTTCTGGGACAGATCGCCTGTGATGCTTGTTGTTTGCAACTGGATACAGGCTCCACCTTGCCATGATAGCTAATTTATTTTGCTCATATTTCAACCCTCTATATAAGGCTTATTTCTGGGAAAAGGAGTAGGCCATTTAAACTCTGTTTATATTCTGTAATTTCTATTCTTTTTTTTGCACTTAGTGCTGGGTGGCAATGCTGATTTCATCTGCACAGGGCCCATGTCCTTTGACCCATTGACCTTTGACGCATTGACTCATGCTTTTGTTCAGTTGTCTGTTTTTGCAAACAGTTTGGGAGTAAATAATGAAGGAAACATTCTGTTCTGGGAACCTCTTGCTGTGCTATAAGCAATTATGCCAATAGTTGCTGCTATAAGTAGGGATGGCAATTTTGGATTCTCTCAGCTTTCCAGTGTTAAGTTTCTTTCTCGCTGTTTCTTTATTAGTTTGAAATTTTATTTTTAAAAAAAGCCCTCATGAAAATTAATCAGCATTTTAGTATGAACTTTTTTACCTATTATATACATTTTGCAAAGGAATTTACTCTAATATAAGGCATTTTTGTATGCTAATATACGCACTTTTATACATGCACAATTTATTCTAGAATATGCATTTTTGTACATATTACCTGGCTGGAGAACTGCATTGCAAAATTCAGAGAAGTGCAAATTTTGATGGATGGCTGTGTTTTGGTTCTCACATTCTTTCATAGAATAATAGAGTTGGAAGTGGTTGATAAGGCCATTGAGTCCAACCCCCTGATCAATGGAGGAATCTAAATTAAAGCATACCCGACACATGGCTGTCTAGCTGCCTCTTGAATGTGCCCAATGTTGGAGAGCCCACCACCTTGCTCGGTAATTGGTTCCATTGGAAGTATTTCCTGATGGCTGGCCAAAATCTAGCTTCCTGTAACTTGAGCCCATTGTTCCATGTCCTGCACTCTGAGATGATTGAAAAAGATCCTGGGCCTCCTCTGTTTGACAACCTTTCAAGTACTTGAACAGAGCTATCATATCTCCCCCCCCCCGTCTTCTCCTCTCAAGACTAAACATTGCCCACTTGCAGTTTTTTCAGTCTCTCCTATTAGGCCTTTGTTTCTAGTCCCTTGATCATCCATGTTGCCTTTCTTTGAACCTGTTCCAGTTTGTCTGCATCCCTCATAAAGTGTAGTGTCTAGAACTGGATGTAGGACAGGGTGACGCCTAACCAGTGCCAAATAGAGGGGAGCTAGTGCTTCACATGATTTGGAAACTATGCTTCTGTAAATGCAGCTTAAATAGCATTTGCCTTTTTTGCAGCCACATTGAACCAATAGGCTCACATTCAGCTTGTGATCAACAACAATTCAAAAATCCTTCTTGCCTGTAGTATTGATGAACCAAGTATCCCCATCTTGTATCTGTGTATTTGGTTTCTTTTTCCTAGGTGTAGAACTTTGCACTGATCCCTGTTAAATTTCATTCTGTTATTTTCAGTCCAATGCTTCAACCTCTTTTCTTCTGGGTATTAGCTAGCTCTCCAGTTTTGTATTATCTTCAAATTTGATAAGCATACCTTGCACCTCCTCATCCGAGTCTTTCTTTCTTTCTTTCTTTCTTACTTACTTACTTACTTATTTATTTCATTTATACCCTGCTTTTTCATGAGAGAAACCCAAGGAGGCTTACATATGGTTCCCAGGTGGTCTCCCATCCCGGCACTGACCAGACCTGACGCTGCTTAGCTTCAGCAGGGTGCTTGCCTCATGTGCCTTCTTCAGACCATAGCCTGGGACCATATCCCATTAATAAAAATGTTGAAGAGCACTGGGCCCAGGACTGAGCCCTGTGGTACCCCTCTCCCTCCCTGAATATTCCCTCAAATATATTGTTCTTTCATTGATTTTACTTCTGCAATGAGTTGGACTCAAGGGTCTTATAGGCGCCTTCCAATTCCACTGTTCTATGATTCTACTGATAGTACAGCACAGCAGTACAGTCTCTGTCTGTGCCACCCCCCTCGAATAATCAAGCTCCTAGCATGAAGTAAGCAAGCCTATAATAGCCTATAATAGCAGAGAAGGGCAATGATGATGTGAAACTGCATTCCTTTCAAAATATTGATATTTTTTCCAAAATGTTGGTATTTTGTTTCAAAACCTATTTACCCATTTAAATGGGTAAGAAGACTGTCTCCTGGAGCCAGGCACACAGTTTTATCTGGTAAAGTGAATGATTAGAGGGTTGGAGCCGAAATGATCTCAATCCAACTATTAATATTTATTTTTTGGGAAGGAAAAAAATTGGACCAGTAAAAGCAATGGACGGCAAACAAAGAACGAACTCAAATCGATACTGCTTGTTAGGTCAATCGAATGCTTTCAAAACAGCACCAGCCAATGGATCCCATCCCTAAATATGGCAAATGCCAACATGCTCCATAATTTCTGGTCTTGTTATCAAATAAAACTTTGTGCAGAATAAATGAGATGAAGCTCACAGCAGGACATTGTTAGGGATAAATTGAAACCCCCAGTGCTTGTAAAACTATAATTCACTTGTCCTACCTAAACCAGCTTGGGCTTCATGGGAAATAGAACCAAAGTGGCCTTTATTTGACTTTTGATATAAAATGTCGGTTTATTTCCTGGTGACCTGACCCTTACCTACATCCCAGTGGCTCGCATAATAAAAGCCGGTTTAAGCTGGAAACTTCCCTACTATGCATTTCTGTATCACATTTATGCTTATGGCCTTGCTTATTGTTACTAATGTGCCTTGCATAGGAATGTCAAACGCTGTTCCAATGTCCCACAAACCTTGACTTGTAATACTCCTTTTGATATGTAAGCAAAGTAATATCATGTCTGTCTCCAGTTTAGGGGGCGCCCGGTTGCAGCTGGGCCTCCCCTCAATAGTTGCCTTTGTCTGCTCCTGCATAGTGCTTATCTCAAGGACATGCGAAATATGCAGACATAGAGTCTAAGAGATGGTCTTGATGTTTCCACTTTGTCCTTCCCCCTGTACCCCTTTACCTCCTTACATATGCCCCAAAGCTATGACAGTTAGCAATTGCTTCTTTTGTATTTTATGACGTGAACCCGATATTGTAAACTTCGGGGTAAGCCTATATAAACCCTTAAACACCAATAAACGAGGTTCCCATGCTGGCCTGCTTCGGCTTGTAAGTATTGGGTCCCCTTTGCAAAGGTTTTTGTCTCGTGTTACTTGATCTCTGATAGTGGGTTCATTTGCACTCAACTCTGCACTCTTCCCGGGTGTAATAAGCGAGTTGGGGTTGACAGGGCGACTTGCGTGTTGGGTTTGGACCTAACAACATGATTGATCCATTGGTTATATTGTTTGGCTATGTCAAAGACTTGGATGTATCAATGATATCCATGTATGTGGAACTGGTCATTCCTTTGCTAACAGCTGCTCATATACTATATCTGGGAAAATATGACTATACCTGTCATGAGCCCCACAGAACACTCCTGGAACGATGAATAAGAAGAATGGGACCCAAGGGGAGGTCTTAGCAACTTGCAACCAGGAAGTGTTGAGACAGTAGGCTTCAGTACTTTTGACAGTGACAGCTGCTTCCCCTTACTGATCAGAAGCCTGTCCCTTCTCCTCCCCTCCAACCCCCCTTCTCCTCCCAAGTTGCTGCTGCTGTGTGCCCCTCCTCTATAGAAGGAGGATCTCAATGAAGTGCCAGCCCCCCCCCATTGCCTCAGAGATGTAGGCAACTGCACCAACAGGCTCAGCTGGCCTCCATTTTTCCACCTCAGAGTACTCATGTGCATGAATTCTTGTTCTGTGACACTTTCCTCACACAAGTAGAAAAAGCCCACCCAAACCTACTTAAGGGTTTTAAGGGAGTGTGTCTAATTGCTGCAACAAAGTCTTAGCTTTGAGTAGTAATGCCTAATTATGCTGTGTAGATATGCAGAATCCTGTGTGAGCTATAAGCTGATCCATGAAGCAGTCCAGACTGAAGTTTCTCATTAAACATACTGGTGAAAAATACACCAGTGAGTCTGATTCAAATGGCTTTGGCCAGGACAATACTCACATTAGAGGACTAGATGGTAAGAATCTGGGAAAAGATTCACATGGTGAAATTTACTGATATATATGAGTGAGGAAGAGAACAAGATGCCATCCCCCTGACCAGGTGCCCTCTCCCACAGTCTTCGGGGTTTGAATGTGTATATTTGAAGTTGGGTGGCCAGGAGAGAATAGGGATTCTGTTGGTGTACCGCCCACCCTGCTGCTCAATAGTCTCCCTTCCTAAGCTAGCTGGGGTAGTCTCGGGGTTGGTGTTGGAGTCCCCTCGGCTTGTGGTATTGGGTGACTTCAACATCCATGCCGAGACTGCTCTGTCAGGAGTGGCTCAGGATTTCATGGCCTCCATGGCAACCATGGGTCTGTCCCAAGTATTATCTGGCCCCACTCATGTCGCTGGTCACCTTGTTTTCTGTGTTGGATGGGATGATGGTGATCTTGGTGTGGAGGAACTTTCTATAGTTCCGTTGTCATGGACAGATCACTACCTGGTTGGGTTTATACTCACTGGGACTCAGAACCTCTGCAGGGGTGGGGGACCGATTAGGATGGTCCGCCCCAGGAGGCTGATGGATCCAGATGGTTTTCTGATGGCTCTTGGGGATTTTCCTGTTACCACGGCAGGTGATTCTGTCGAAGCCCTGGATGACCTCTGGAATGGGGAAATGACCAGGGCAGTGGACACGATTGCTCCTGAGTGTTCCCTCTTACGGAGTGGAGCCAAACCACCTCCCTGGTTTACCAGGGAGCTGGCGGCGATGAAACATATAAGACGGGGACTTGAGCGACGTTGGCGGAAGACTCGGTGCGAGTCTGACTGAACACGGGCTACAGCCTATCTGAAAGCCTACTCCGTGGCAGTGCGGGCTAAGAATAAACTTTTCTTTTCTGCCACCATTGCATCTACGTCCAGCGGAGCTATTTCGAATGGTCAGGGGTCTTTTAAACTCTGGCCCCCAGGAGGGTAATATAGACCACTCAAGAGCCCGCTGTCAAGAATTTGCATGGCACTTTGCAGATAAAGTCGCTCAGATTCTCTCCGACTTGGACGCTAAAATTGATACAGTCTCAGGGGATGTAACTTTGGTTCCTGCTTGTCCAATAATAATGGATTCCTTTCAATTTGTACAGCCCGAGGATGTGGACAAGATCCTTGGAGAGGCGAGAGCCACCACATGTCTGCTGGATCCTTGCCCTTCCTGGCTCATCAAAAGTGCCAGAGGGGGACTGGCCAAGTGGGTGAGGGGAGTAGTTAATGCCTCTTTACAACAAGGCAGAATTCCATCGTGCCTAAAAGAGGCAGTTATACGGCCTTTGTTGAAAAAGCCCTCCCTGGATCCCTCCATAATGGGAAATTATTGGCCAGTCTCCAACATTCCATTTTTGGGCAAGGTAATAGAGCGTGTGGTGGCCGCCCAACTCCAGAGATTCTTGGATGAAACGGATTATCTGGATCCATTTCAGTCTGGTTTCAGGCCTGATTACGGGACAGAGACAGCTTTGGTCGCCTTGGTGGATGACCTTCGCAGAGAGCTAGACAGGAGGAGTGTGTCCCTGTTAGCTCTACTGGACCTCTCAGTGGCTTTCGATACCATTGACCATGGTATCCTTCTGGACCGCCTTTCTGGGATGGGACTTGGGGGCACCGTGTTACGATGGCTCCATTCCTTTCTGGAGGGATGAACTCAGAAGGTGGTGCTGGGGGACTCCTGTTCGACTCCTTGGCCATTGACCTATGGGGTCCCTCAGGGTTCAGTTTTGTCCCCCATGTTATTTAACATCTATATGAAACCGCTGGGAGAGGTTGTCCTGGGGTTTGGGGTTCGGTGCCATCAGTATGCGGACGACACCCAACTCTATTTCTCCTTTCCACCTAAAGCCAAGGAAGCTGTCCTGGTCCTGAACCAGTGCCTGGCATCAGTGATGGACTGGATGAGGGCGAACAAATTGAAACTAAATCCAGACAAGACAGAGGTGCTCCTGGTCAGTTGAAGGGCAGATCAGGGAATAGGGATTCAGCCTGTGCTGGATGGGGTTACACTCCCCCTGAAGACACAGGTTCGCAGTTTGGATGTGCTCCTGGACTCAGCTCTGAACTTGGAGGCCCAGGTCTCAGCCGTGGCCAGGAGTGCCTTTGCCCATTTAAGACTAGTGTGCCAGCTGCGCCCGTTCCTGGAAATGCCTGATTTGACTATGGTGATGCATGCCTTAGTTACATCCCGTTTAGACTACTGTAACGCGCTCTATGTGGGGCTGCCTTTGAAGACTGTTCAGAAACTTAAACTGGTACAAAGAGTTGCAGCCAGAGTATTAACAGGGGCTGGTTACAGGGACCATACAACTCCCTTGTTACAACAGCTCCACTGGCTGCCAGTTTGTTTCCGGTCACAATTCAAACTGCTGGTTTTGACCTTTAAAGCCCTGTATGCCCCAGGTCCAGGCTATTTGTCAGACTGTATCTCCTATACGAGCCTGCTTGGGCCCTGAGATCTTTGGGAGAGGCCCTTCTCTCAGTCCCAACACCCTCGCAAGTGCGATTGGTGGGCATGCGAGATAGGGCCTTCTTGGTGGCTGCTGCTAAGTTCTGGAACTCCCTTCCTAGGGAGGCACGAATGGCTCCCTCCTTGCCATCCTTCCGTCGGCAAGTAAAGACTTTTTTATTCCGACAGGCTTTTGGGATAGAAGGTGTTTAGGATTGGGCTTTACAAGGCTTGTTTTATTGTTTTATATTATTATCTGTATTTTTTAAATTGTTTTTAGATTTTTAAGTGCCTTTTACAGTTTTAAGGTTGTGCATAGTTTAATTGTATTTCAAATGTATGTTTTTCTATGTTTTTTAACTACATGTAGTTCTATTTGTAAGCCGCCCTGAGTTCCAGTTTGGAAAAAGGGTGGGGTAAAAATAAAGTTTCAATCAATAAATCAAAGACAACTTGATAACTTCTTTATTGAAATGTGGACTGGCTTCTAATGTTGCAGTGTAATAACACTCAAGAAAATATCCAATCATATATACTACTTGAAACACTTTAAAGAACAATATCTATTTGACTATATATAGATTTATATTTTTATTTATATGAGGGTGTATATGGGTGGCACGACTCTGGGGTTGGTTCACCTGGTGCAAAATACTTTGGCTAGGCTGTTGGTATGGACAGACTACTACCAGCACATAATTTCAGTGCTTAAAAGCTTACTCTGACTACCCATATGTTCCTGGATCAAGTTCAAGTTCAACTTGAACCAAATACTATCCAGGCTTTTCTATCTAGCCCTTGGGACTCTTCCACAGGTTGCTGCTCCCCCCTCCTCAGTTATATCCTCTCCACAGGCTAGGCTTCATACCCTCCTTGAGTGTTTTTGCCTGGCTGGATCCCTATGTACCCCTGGAATGCCTTCTTTTTGCTGCTCCACTAATGCCAAAGGAAGAACAGGAGGAACCAGGAGGCCTCCATGTGTGGACCTCCTGTACCACATGAAGTTCTCCTCTCTGCCCATGGAGAGGGAAAGCCACAAAAACCTATGCCCCCTTTGACCATAAGATAGCCTTGAGGTTTTTATTATTTATTATTATTAAACACCATTATCTTCTCAGTTCCAACGCTCTGCTCTCAAACATAGGTATGTGTCTTAAAAGTGTTATGGCCCTTTGGCACCACCCTTTGGCAGTTGCCTGGAGTCT
This sequence comes from Rhineura floridana, assembly GCF_030035675.1. Lineage (NCBI taxonomy): Eukaryota > Metazoa > Chordata > Lepidosauria > Squamata > Rhineuridae > Rhineura > Rhineura floridana. The sequence continues at coordinate 17,391,137 of NC_084496.1, forward strand.
GAAATTCCTGAGGCTACAGAGCTCCCAGGATCCAAACAAAGGAAAGCTATTGTCTCCTATTGATACAAATAGAATGTGTCCACCATCCTGGGTAAACGTGAAACAAATGTACCAATTTTCATTGGACAAAGATCAGAAGAATATGTGCCTCAGTGTATATTTCATAAGAACCACTGACTATTACACACTAAGAGAGAATTGGCATTGGGCCTATAAAATGGGTACCATAGAAGGCACAGAGGAAGCATCAACCACTTATTATTTCTCTGGCCACCACTGGGCCACATAGACCATTTTCAAAAAGCTATGGAATTAATTGTATGCAGTACAGTGTTCAAGGTGCTTTATGTTTTTCCTCTTTGGAACAAGTTGCTAGCACATCTTTTGAACTCCAGATACAAAGCAAGGGAAAGGACTGTCTCTCCGGCTGTGTCATTCTTCATTTTAATGAGGCAAAAGTGTCACATTGAGCAGTGTGAATTTGAAATATTATAATATGCTTCAGTTTTATGTCACAGTAAGTCTGTTCCTTAAAAAGGCCCCAATGATTCTAAATTCTGAACCTTGTTGACAAGACATCTGTTTGCTTGTCTTATAATTCCCCCCTGCCCTGCTGCTTTTTTTCTCATTATCATATATATTAAAAGGAACCTATTGAAGTATTTTGCATAATGATAAAAAGGGCAATTTTTAACAAAAAGAAAGAATAACATGTTGTTGTTGTGCAAAACACAACAGCTTAAAGAGGCAATAATCCCCCAACCCTACTTTGTTTGTCTCTTAAACTTATTTTATATTAATGAAAATGGTATAGTTTTTTCTTTCCTTAGTTATTTTTTTTAAAAAAATGTATTTTATGCAAATAACATGTACTCACACAAGAACACACTTTCTCCTCCTGCCACACACATAATAAGAGGAACCTATCCATAAGAAATTTCCAGTACTCCTACTTCATTGGTCAACTGGTGTGAATTGAATTAAATTCAATGCATTTAATTGAAAAAGAAGTACAATCAGTGGGGGCTGTTCCATTAGGGTGAATGGGGTGCAGCTCCACCAACCTCAGTCTGTGCTCAGTGAGTCCCCACCTGCCTGCCTTTAATTACAGCAACCAGTCCAGGGTCTGGCCCTGCCTGATACCTTCCTTCTCCTCCTCCTTAGTGTTTCCCTTGTAGAACTCAACAGAGAGGAAAAGGATGGTGACAAAACTAGGATTAAGCTATTGTCATTGGTTCTGGCTTTCATTGGCTACTGTTGGCCACCTTGCCTCCTCCCCCCTCAATCCCATGGAGCACAAGTCAGCACTGGGTACAATGCATTACTGAAACCAACATTGCACCTTCCTTTGTTGTGGACTGCAGCATACTTGCCTAGTCTGATATTTCCCACATTGCTCTGCAGATGGATGGGAGACCTGGGATGTGCTATACCTGGGTAAAAGTGTGCACTTTTCCTAAAGAGCTGTTTACATATCTAAGGCTAGTATTCTCCACTGAAAGTTTGACTTGCCCATTGAATTCTGCTTGCCCCTGTTTGCACCATTATGCTTCTGTCTTTAACACTATCCATGGAGAATTCCAGACCAGCATATTCCACTCATAGTTACACTGTATTATGGGATTTGTATTCTGCACAACTACAAAACCCACGATGCAGCATGACTGTGGGGGTATTCACATGTTACTCTGTACCCAAGTAGAAGCCCCCTGTACCTGGGTACAGCTGCTCTTGAGAAAGAGTCTACACCTGGTGATTTGAAAAATCACCACATGTACTGGTACCCTGAAAAAAGACATATTTTGTTCACGTGGTGATTCTCCCTGCATGCTGTCTACATGGAGCTGATCGTGAGCAATTAGTTTTTCTCCCCCAGGACAGCCTGAGCCTTTGTTCTAGGAGCAGCCGCAGGAGCTGCTGCCAATCAGAAATGAGCTCAAAGAAATGTCAGTTGCTGGAACCACAGAGCAGGAAAGAGGAATAAAGCTAAAATGGAGGCAAGGGCAAGAAAGAGGGAAGGGAGACCAGCCTGAAGCAACGAATGAGCTTGAGGGAAGAAAAGAGGCAAAAAGCGAGGCGGGGGGAGCGGAGAGAGAGAGCTTTGAAGGACTCACTGCAATTTTTAAAAAGTCTACTCAGAAGTAAGTCCCATTGAGTTCAGTGCTTCTATGTGCTGGCAGTGACTGAGTTTGAGGGAAGGAAGGAGGAAAAAAGGGGGAGAGGAGAAAGCTTTGGAGAATTCACATTTGAATTTTAAAAAATGCGTACTCAGAAGTAAATCCTACTGAGTTCAGTGGGGCTTACTCTCAGGGAAATGGAGTGACAAAAATGTGAGAGAGACTTGTCAGGAAGCTAGAGCTAGGTTTTAAAAATAAGTTTGTTGTACAAACGTACATGGAGTTTAAGCCTCTTGTGGGCTCAGACAAGTGAAAACTGCTATCTTGAGAGAAGGGCAGAAGGAAGCAGTAATCAGAAAGCGAGTGAAGAGAGAGAAGGGGCAGAGATTCTGAGGGCTCGCAATATAACTCTAAAAACATCTACTCATCTACTTAGTTCAATCGGGCTTACTCACAGGTAAGTGGAGTTAGGATTGCCTAAAAAAAGCAAATGTATCAGAGAAGCTAGAGCTAGGCAAGGACTGTTTACATTGTTAATTTTTACAAAATTAAGTTTGATTACATTCCTAGTACAATCCTAACCGCATACCTACTCTAAAGTAAATTCCATTCAGTTTGGTGGGACTTACTCCCAGGCAAGAAGCATTAGGATTCCAGCCCCTTAAAAGAAACAGTTGGGGGTGCAGAGAAAGGGAGGGGAGTTTGCCTCTGTGTCTGCTCACAGTCCAGCCCAGTCCTAGCCATGTTTACTCAGAAGTGAGTCCTACTGAGCTCAGTGGAACTTACGCCCAGGTAAGTGGGGTTGGGATAGGATTGCAGCATCACTTTGAGGGGAATGTAGGAAGAGGTGAAAGAACAACAGAGAGGTAATGGAGAGAGAAAAGACTTGTGGGGGGGACCTTGAGATTCTGAAGCAGAGCTTGTGACCCCTGTGGGCTCAGACAAGTGAAAATTGCTATCTTGAGAGAAGGTGGGAGGATGTACCAGTAATCTAGTAAAGGGGGTGGGGAGAAAGACTTAGGAATCTGAAGTTACAGTGCAGTCTCAGCCATGTTTATTCAGAAGTAAGTTCCATTGAGTTTAATGGGGCTAACTCCTGAAGTGAAAGTGAATATAGAATTACAGCCTTTAACTTCTAAATTCAATCCTTTCCTTTAAATACTAGGTGACATATCAATAAATATTATAAAATTTATAATGTCTGTTAAACGTTCAATGTGTCATCATGTGACTCTTATTGTTGCTTGTTACTAGTACACCTACTTTTCAGGATAGTGCCACAAATAGATTCCAAAACTTGCTCCATCCCCCCTGTGCAGGTAATGAATAATAGCTGCTATCACAACTGCAATAATAAAATAACTTAATGGCTAGGTAACACATTGCTCAGAAATGATGTTGTTGTTATGTGCCTCCAAGTTGACTACGACTTATGGCGACCCTATGAATCAGTGACCTCCAAGAGCATAGTTATCAATAAATAATAGAAATTTTGGGTAATAGTTATCCCTTGTACCTTAACAACATAATCCCAAGCAGGTTCATCAAAAGTAACTTTCACAGTTCAATGGAGCTTACTCTCAAGTAATTGTGCAAAGGATTGTAGCCTTAATCTTATTTAATGCCTTATTTCCTTTACGTCTAAACTTTTTTGCAAAGAGCTCAGTGTGGCATACGTAGTCCTGCACCTCTCAAATATATCCACAGAATAGCCATATGAGGTAGTTTAGGCTGAGAAGGTGACTAAGCCCAGAAGTCACCCAGTGAGTTTCATGGCAGAATGAGGGTTTGAATCCAGGTCTCCCAGGCCCTAGCCCAGTACTCTTATCGCTACACCACACTGGCTTTTGCAGAACTTGTACACTACAGTACCTCTATAAATCCAATATAAATTACCCACTATACTTCTCTTCCTTGGTCTTTTAAAACCTATTGAAATCAATGGTAAGGTAAATTCTGTTGTGTGCTTTCTATTTCCTCCTAAAGGTCAAGAAAGAGAAATGTAGGCAAGACTCTTCCAATAATTTGATGACATAGGTCAGCAGTGATACACGGGGGGGGGAGGGAGAATGGCAGTTGCACAGAGATGGCAAGGTTGGGGGTACTTTGGTGGAATGCAGCACAAGCTTGCAGGTGTGTGCCCACCTGCTGCAGGATGGTGGTGCCACCAGCCCTGAACGTGCAGGCACCTTGTCTCATTCAGTGAGTGGCAATGTTGTCATTACTGAGAGAGCACTGCTATTGCAGAGTCAGGGATCCACCCTGTGTTTTACTAAAACCTCAAGAACCACCAACTGCAGCCAGCTGCAAAAGACATACGTCTAGTATGAAAGAACATGGTGTCTGAGAAGCTGCTGAGCACAGGGTTATCAGAACTGAGATGAGCTCACAGTCTTTCCACACATAGATCTGTTCCTACTTTCCACAAGTATTCTTAATTTCAGTTGTCAAATTTCCAAACGGATGTGTGTCCTTTTGTTGCTATTGTTAAACAACTGGAAGCCAGAAGCGCTTGCCAATTGACTACATATCTCCCAGGGATCTACCAATAGATTACAGTCTATCTTCTGGCCATCCCTGCACTAAATCATTTGTATGGGCACAGACCTACCTTGCAGGGTTGTTGTAGCATGGTTCAAAGGAGTGCTTGCAAGAATGAAAGTACAATAGCAGAGGTAAGACTCTTCAAAACATTGCCAAAGAAGGCATTCTCAAAAAAACAATGTCACCTTTCTACTGTGTATCCAGAAAGTGAGAAGAAAAAAATTGTGGATCTGCTCATCTCTCTGCATCTCTTTTCTATGTCAAGTGTTGTGCATTAAAATTAGACACACCTGATGCTCAAACACATGTTAATGGCTGCCTCCATTAGAAACTGCTGTCAGGCGTAGCTGCATCACATGGTTTTATGGTAACACAAACCTGCCGTGTAGGGTTGTGATGTTTTGTTTATTTATTTATTTATTATTTGATTTATATCCTGCCCTTCCAGCAGGAGCCCAGGGTGGCAAATACTATATGGTTCGAATGGTTAGACTTCATGGTTAGACTAGATCAGGATCTAATACTCTAGATCAGGATGGTTAGACTTCAGGTTTTTTGTATTTATTTTTTTATTATTATTATTACAAAAACCCAAGATCCACCAACCAGAGCAAGCCAAAAAATATATGCACTTAAGTGTTAAATAATTCTTAGCCCAGGAATTTGTTTGGAGTTCCAAAATTTAACTGTGCTCACAGTATTTCTACACAAAAATCCACTCTGATTACCCCCCACTTTCTTCATTTCAGCTGTATAATGGTGGGGTGGTCATTTTCTTGTTTTCATTGTGAAACAGGAGTCTGAAATCCTCACTGATCTTCTGTGAGTCATCCTGAGATACACCAATACACTTTGATCTACTTTTTGCCCACCCTGCATTTACAGTGCTATCCAAAAGCTAAATATTATGACATAGTTCAGTGGTTCCCAACCTGGGGGCCGTGAAGTAATCAAGAGGGGGCCGCGAACAGTAAAGAAATTAATAATTTATTAATTTTTTAAAAAAGTCTTCACTCTCTGGACACTGTATGCTCCCCACTGCCGCTGCAGATGACACCTCCATGCTCCAAATGAAAGGGGGGGGGACTTTTGCTGAAGTGCTAGAGCATCTTTCAGGCACACCAAAGGCAGGCATCTGCCTCTAAAATACATGGCAGACACCAAAGGAGGCTGAGAGTGGAGGTACCAGACAGAAGAGGGAATTACTACCACTGACTGCCATCTCCTCACACTACCGCTGCTGCTGATGCCCTTACTCAGAACGAGAGTGCTTTTAGTGAAGCAAAAAAGAAGCAAGGCTGCAAGGAAAGGCTGCAAGGAAAGGCTGCAAGGAAAGGCTGCTTTCCCCCTTCCTTCCTGGCAGCCAAGCTGCCTTCCTGGACACAGTGGCGTCACTAGCAGGAGTGCGGGGGGGGTGCGGACCTCTGGCGTGCGCCCTCCCAGGGCATGACAGGGGTGGCTGTTGTTGTGCATGCACACACACTCACCACTCGCTCCAGGCTGGTGGTGGAAGGCCCGTCCCAGCTTCACCGCCAGCGAGCGGGCGCCTGCTGTCGGTCTCGCTTGCCCGCCTCCGAGGAGGAGTTGGCTGCGCCGACCCGGAGTGCTTCTTGGCTCCTTTGCTGGCCAACGGTGCGAGGCGGCTCTGGGTGTCACCCCCCTCAGGGTGTCACCCAGGTGCGGTCCACACCCTCCGCAACCCGGTTGTGACGCCCCTGCCTGGACAGAGGAGGTCACAAAATATTTTGAGCTTATAAAGGGGGTCCCGTACTCATAAAGGTTGGGAACCACTGACATAGATCATAAAAAGAGATACTGATGATCACTTTTTGAAACTGAGCTACAAACATTTCTACTGAAAAACCATAAAAACCACAGCCCAGAGCTTTCCTGTTTCTCAAATACCAGGAAAGGCTTTCCAGGGGACAGAGTATGTTACAGTGGAAGCAGTAGGCTGGAAAGCCCAACTGATAACTAATTTCCCCCACATTTATATTTTGAGCGTAGTTTTGTGTATTAAGACGCATGATATCCACAAGAAAGAATCAGGTGTGCCATGTTGGAAGAATAGTTTCAGTTCATAATCTTTTAAGCAGCTTGTTTTTGTTGCAGCCCCCTCAAAATATTTTCATATATAAATATTCAATATATTTAGGTCTGCACTTTCACAGATATATCTATGAGTAAGTCCAATTGATCTCTATAGGACTGTATAGACATGTATAGGATTGTTCCATGAAAGCCTACATCAAAAACCATACATACTCTAATAACAGGCAATGAAAAATGCATTTTAATTATAATTATGATAGTTACAGGCTAGTATTTTCTTTTTAAAAGTTGGTGTTTTGATTTTAAAAACTTAAGAATCTGCAGGAAAAATGAAAAGAGTAAAACTACATTCCTGTTTCTGCCAAAACTCTCTATTGAATGTACCCCTTGACAGGAAACAGTTTCAGGAAGTATAACAGACCCAGCGTGCCTTGCCTTGTTGCCAGTAGAAGGGAATTGCTTCAATGGTGCATTTAATAAGTGTCATTGAAGCCATTTTCTTTCCCTGGCAGCAAATGTGTATATAACAGACTGTACACTCGTTGAATGTTACATGTGAATAACTGTACGAGTGAATTCCTGAAGGAATTGAAGAGATTGGAGATAAAGATATTATCGGTTCAAAAAAATTCTTGGACTGGAAGGATTTGATGGAACTTGAAATGGAGAAAGTTAACAGAATTAATCCCTGTTTTGTGTCAATGGAAAAACCTTCAAGAGATGTACTAGTGTATCATGTGGAAAAGAGGAACACAGATGCGGCTTTGCAACAATACTTCAGTGATACGTTTGGATTTGATGGCAAGAAAATATCTGTGATGGAGGAAATTCCTATCAGACTTTTATTATATGACTATGACAGCAAGATTTTTGGGTGCGTAAAGATGGAAGATGGAAGATGGACCCAATATGGATAATGACAGAAGAGCGATTTAAAATTACTGGACTTAGTAGATTTGATGAGTTGGATTAATTGGCATGTTTATTTAGAAAAAAAAATTGATTGACATATATCTCAAGGATTGGAAACTTCTCTTTGACTTTTTGTGGAAGATTAAAATGATATGATGTTAATGAGATTTGAAACCAACTAAGATAACCGTTGGAGGAAGGTGATTTTATAATCTATTAAGAGATAGGTTTGTTATATATTACAGATTTATAGCTGAACTATGACAAATCGGAAGTCAATATTCTTTCTTTTATATATATATATATATATTCTTTTTGTATTGTACTAGTTATTGATTTGTGTTGTTTTCTTTTTGTATTGTTTTGGTTTTGAAAATTGGAATAAAAATTAATTGAAAAAAATATTTTCATATATAAATATTCAATATATTTAGGTCTGCACTTTCACAGATATATCTATGAGTAAGTCCAATTGATCTCTATAGGACTGTATAGACATGTATAGGATTGTTCCATGAAAGCCTACATCAAAAACCATACATACTCTAATCAGGCAATGAAAAATGCATTTTAATTATAATTATGATAGTTACAGGCTAGTATTTTCTTTTTAAAAGTTGGTGTTTTGATTTTAAAAACTTAAGAATCTGCAGGAAAAATGAAAAGAGTAAAACTACATTCCTGTTTCTGCCAAAACTCTCTATTGAATGTACCCCTTGACAGGAAACAGTTTCAGGAAGTATAACAGACCCAGCATGCCTTGCCTTGTTGCCAGTAGAAGGGAATTGCTTCAATGGTGCATTTAATAAGTGTCATTGAAGCCATTTTCTTTCCCTGGCAGCAAATGTGTATATAACAGACTGTACACTCATTGAATGTTACATGTGAATAACTGTACGAGTGTACAGCCCAACTACTTGTGTACCCAGGCACACAGACTGTACACTCGTTGACTGTAACGTGTGAACAGGGCCTATGAGTAAAGTGCTTGTGCACAATATCTGGGGATGGTGACTATAATGTTAAAGATGGAAAGCAGGGCAATGCAAACAGGGCTGTAGTTATAATCTGCAAGAACAATGTGGACACCATTCATTTGTTTCCAAAAGCCAGTGTTCTGCAGAATTCATAACAAGGAAACCTGTTATATTATTTATTATAGGTCTTAAGTATGTAGTATGCTTATTTTTTTCTTATTTAATCTTCTCTCTGTTAAGAGATGTCAAGTTCTAACCAAAATGAGGGCTTCTGTATTTTGAAGCCACTGGATAGTAGGTAAAGTTCAGAACCATAAAGGTCAGAGATGTTTTGCAGGTTGGGCTTCTCTTATAGTAGCTTTTCTTCTGAAACATCTCCCTTGCTATGCAGCAGTTAAGTATACAAGATAGCCTTTCAAGACCAGACTTCTGCCTTCACCTCCCTCACCTCCTTCTCCTCTCCCCTTTTCTTTTTGTTTTCTGTTGTTTCATTTCTCTGCCTGCCTCTAGCTGTGCATTGAATAGCTCAGCTGACATTTGAAGTCAAGCTGAGGGTTGTGACTTAAACATTTGACAATTGGGATGGGGTGCTGGAAGCAGATGGATGCTTTATAAAGTTTTGGCTTTGAGTGGGAAAGAGGATCTCCAAAAGACTTAAGAGTTAATAAAGTTGTTCATGTCAATTGTGCAGATAGTAAGTTTATACTGGCTCCTTGATAGAGCAGCTGGGAATAAGGCAGCAGAGGAAGATTTCTGTGTTTGGCTCAGCTGCCTGACAGACCAACAAAGGGTATAGTTTCGCTCTCCATTCTTGGGATAGACAGATGCACATACTTCAAATTCTCAGCTGAGTTCAGCTTCCATTTGTTGCACAGGCAATAGATGATGAGAGGCTGAGCATGACTTTGTTGGTCCCAGTGAGGATGTCAGGAACTAATTTAAGGAATCCTTTTGTTTCAGGCAGGGATGGCCAGTTTCTTAATCCCCAAGGGGTAGCCTTTGTTTTAGTATAGCTTGTGAAAAGTAAGAATAGATCCAGGATTATATTGTGCTGTCTAGCTTCAGGCTGCTGGATGAGACTGACCAGTGTGCTTCAACCTTAGGTCCCCAGTAGCTGTTGGGTTGTAACTCTTGAGGCAGGAATCTGGGGCCCAACTCAGCAGAATGAGCAGAAGGATGCCCAAATGCAGCAGGGCTAGCCTTATCACATTTTGAAGTGAAGCAATACACATTGTCATCTAAAGCAGGGATGGATGAACTTGTGGGCTTCTGATATTGTTGAAGTCCCATCATCCCGAGCCAGCTTAGTCAATGGTCAGGGATGATGGGAGTTCTAGTCCAGCAACATCTGGAGACCCAAGCTTGAAGAATGTGGAGAATGAGATAGACTTTTTATATGTCAGAGGGTTCTTCTAATATATAATTATGCAGTCATAGAGTTGGATGGGGTCTTGTAAGCCATCTGATCTAGAGCTCTGCACAATACAGAGAATTCAGAACTAGAGCATCCCCAACAGTTGCTGTCTAGCTTTTGCATGAAGACCTTCAGCAAGGTAGACTCTGCCCTTTGTCTAGGTCAGATGTGGGGAAGCCTTTGGCCCTCTAGATGTGGCTGAACTATAGCTCCCATTAGCAAACATGGGTGATGCCCAGGGATGATGGGAGTTGTACCTCTGCAACCTTTGGAGGCACAAAGGTTCCCCACCCCTGCTCTGGTAATTGATTCCATTGTTGAATTGATCTTACCTCCAAGACATTTCTTCTGATATCCAACCAAAATTTACCCACCTAGAGCTTAAGCCTGTTAGGTTCCACTTGGGCAGAAGAGAACAAGTCTCTGTCCTCTTCTATGTGATAGCCCTTCAGGTATTTGAAGACACTTACCATGCTCCTCTTCTGTTATAGGAACATAGGGAGCTGCCTTCTATCGCATCAGACCATTAATCCAAATGACTAAGTATTGTCTGCAGTGACTGGCAGTGGCTCTCCAGGGTTTTGTGCAGGGTTCTATCCCAGACTTACCTGGAGATGCCGGGGACTGAACCAAGGCCTTTCTGCATGCAAAATGGATGCTCTATAGCCTTTCCCCATCTCTGTTCTAGGCTAACCATATCAAGTTTCTTCTACAGGAGCTCACCAGTGATGCCATCCAAGCAGTGGAGGCTGGTCCATCAAGGCAAATGAGGCATTGCCCCATGAACCTGAGTCTGCCCTCACCCAGTCCCACCTGTATGCCTTCTTACTTACAACTAGTCTGAGGGGTGGCACTGGCTGTCAGCTTCCTTCTCCTTAGTCTCAGCCCCTTGTAGAAGAGCTAGGAGTAGGGAGGATGATGGGGCAAAACTAGAATTAGTTGGCTCTGCCTCTCATTGGCTCTGGCTCACCTACTGTGGGTCTCCCTGCTTTCTGCCCTGCCAGTCTCAATGGGCACCAGCCACCACTGCTTCCAAGTACTTCCTCTCTTTCCCCCTTCCTTGTTTCCATATAAAAATATGGGATCCATCAGGAGAGGCTGGTCCCATTAGGGTGACTGGGGAATTGCCCCACCATCCTCAGTCTGCTCCCAGTCAGTCCCCACCTGCCTTCCTCCTTACTTACAACCAGTCCAGAGTGTGGTAGTGTCTGTCAGCATTCTCTTCCTTACTCTCAGCAAGGAGGAGGATGGGGACAAAACTAGACTTTGTTGGCTCTGGTTATGCCTGCTAATGCCTCTGGCCCTGGCCCCACCTACTATTGGTCTCCGCCTTCTGCCCTATGAGTTCCAATGGGCACCAGCCACCACTGACATCCAAATTTGGAAGTCAGCAGAGGTGCATAGTATTTGCAATAAATTAGTCTAAGACCACTGGTAAAGGTGAGAAAGAAAAGTTAATGTTTATTTATCACTAACATGCATATATATATATATATCTGAGTTGGAATGTTGGACTAGGACCTGGAAGACCAGAGTATGAATCCTTATTCAGCCATGAAGCTCACTGGGTGACCTTGGGCAAGTCACTGCCTCTCAGCCTAATCTACCACACCAGGTTGTTGTGGGGATTCAGTGAGGAGGAGGAGAACCATGTATGCCACCTTAAGCTCCTTGGAGAAAAGATGGTATATAAATGCAATTAAAAAATGGAGGGAGAGAACAACGGAGAGTGTGTGGTCTAAGAAGCAGGAAGAGATGCTCAGACAAACAAGGTTACAAGTGAGAGGAACACAAACATTCCTTTTTCTGTCTAGCACTCCCCATTGTTTCAGGTAACTAACTAAAACTGTTGTTGTCTCATCCAACATAAACAGACTAGGAACATTGCCAGGTCACAATGCCAGGTCACGTTATTTGTTTTCCTCTGGCTGGCAGAGGTTCCTGGGGTCTCAAGCAGAGAAGGACCTTTCCTGTTACCTGTGGTTTAAGCCTTTTAAGTGGAAAGGTCAGAGATTGAACTGGGACCTTCCACACACAAAACCTGTCCTCTGCCATGAAGCCAGAGGACCTCTCCAGCCTGATAAAATGTCCTCTGTGTTGTTTTCAGCTGTTTCAGAGCCATTTTGGAGCAGAGCAAGGCAGCTGAGAGAAAATAAACAGCCCCTTTCGCTTCTTGAAAATAGTATGTGTAACAATCCCAGCTGGAAATCACATGCTCTATGAACCTGATTCATCCTCTTTGCGGTGGGGTATAAATGTTCTGCTTGTGTGCTGCTTTATAAGGCAGACAGACTGTACCGAGGAACAGAGGCTTGCAAAGTACTGAGCCCATGGAGAAAATGAATGGATTTCATGTGAATGCAAAGACCACTCTAAGGAGTTTCGGGTCTTAGGTTGTACACTCTGGAAGGCCTGCACACACAGAAAAAAAGACAGCAGGGAGAAAGGAACAGGTTGTAGAACAAGAGTTTAAACTGATGTCCCAGAGAAAGCAATCAGGCCCCAAGGAGAGTCTGCTTCAGGCTACTTTGCTCCTGTTGTTTTCAGTGCTCTGTGTTCTTCATGTGAGGGTAAGAGGAGTGAAGCAGACAAGAAGCACATGGAAACAAATGCACAGAGCAGATGCACTCTTCTTGACTGCTGAGTGAGAAAGCTAATAAATTCTAACCTGATCCTGGATTAAGTGGAGTTTGTTTATCACTGGCCACATCCACACCGTAAATTTAAAACAGCATCGTATCACTTTAAACATTCATTGCTCCCCCCAAAGAATCTTGGGAATAGTAGCTTGTGAAGAGTGCTGAGAGTTGTCAGGAGACCCCTATTGCCCTCACAAAGCTGCAACTCCCACAGTGGTTTACCATTCAATCCCTCTTCCTAGAAAACTCTGGAAACAGAACTGCCTGCATAAACTGCCCTTGACTCAATATGGAACACCACCACAAATAAGTGTATTTTTTTAAAAAAAAATCTGTTTCCCATTGTGAGTGCAGAGGATTTTTGGAACATCTCTTTCCAGATGAACTGAAGAAAGGAATTTTTTTTGAAAGGCACACAAATTGGACAAAAAGAATCACACCCATTCCCAAGGCATACATGATAGAGACTCCAGAGATAATGGCTGTGTCTTCAACACTGATTTGAAAGTGGCTATCACAGGCCCTCTTTCATGCCTGTCAAGATGTGTCTTTCCCCTCTGGCAATAGCACATGAAGGAGCATGATCCCACCAATACTGGCATGTCCTTGTTAATGACAAACTCAGCCAAGCATGGGTTCATTTTTCCTGTCATCCTCTGCTGTGGTTATCTCCAGAATGAAATGGACATAGAAAGAGAAAATCTAATCTTTAAATGGAGGTAGAGGAAAATAAACCTTAGCAAGATTACTTCAACACACACACACTCGTAACCTAGCTGGGCTTTTTGCTTAAATCTGAAGAATATAAATAAAATAGCCTTTGTTTCAGTGATGAGCTCAAATGTTAAGTGTGTTTTGATGGTGGCTGGGGAAAAAAGGCAATGGAAACTAGAGAGGGAAGGAAATTTACACATAAAACAAACTTGAACGAAGTAAGGTGTTTGTGGTGGTGGTGGAGAAAACCTTTGTGTGCTATTGCAGAACGGTGGGTAGAAAGTAAAGATCAATTTCAAAGTAGGCTTCTGTCTTAAACCTGCCTTTACTGCAAAGCTGTCGACTCTCAGTTCTCATCTCCTGTGAGTCTGGGGCTGACTAACTCCATTTAATTTATGGAAAACCCTTCTGATTTTTCACTGTGCTGTTTTAACAGCCACAATCTCTACAACAGAAGCAGAGCATGAATGGCTTCCAATGCAAGGTGATGGAGGCCAGCATAGGTTTCAATAGAATAGGGCACTTAAGGTCAGAATCGCCTTGCCAAATCAGACCAAAGGCAGTGTGTAGTGCAGCATTGTTTCCACAGTGGCCAACCAGATGCCAATGGGAAGCCACAAGCAGGACACTAGGACAATAGCCATCTGCTGCTGTTGTTATCCTAGCAACTGGTATTAGAAAACATGGTGTCTCTGAACCTGGAGTTAGTTTAAACTACAGCCACCATGACTGGTAGTCATTGACAGGAATTGGAGTTAATGGAGGTTTAATCTATCAATGGCTACTAGTCATGATAGCTAAGTTAGTGGTCATTACCAAATCTTCCATATTTTCCATAGTCATGAACTGCACAAAGAAGTACTCTTGGCTTTCTCACCATACAGCTTAATTAGATGACACTAGAATCTAGTATCAAGGCCTCATAGGGAGTATACATTTAAAGCAGTATCATACCACTTTAAACAGTCATGGCATCCCCCAAAGAATCCTGGGAGATGTAGCTCATTAAAGTGCTGAGTTGTTGGGAGACCTCTATTCCTGTCACAGAGCTACAATTCCCAGAGTTCCCTGGGAAGAGGGATTGATTGTTAAATTACTCTGTAAACTATAGCCCTGTGACAGTAATAGTGGTCTCAGCACTTCCCATGATTTTTTGGAGGAAGCAACTTGCATTTAGAAGCATGCTGCATCTTGACCAAGGAGGCAGAGCATAGCTATCATGGCTAGTAGCCAATGATGGCCCTATCCTCCATGTATTTTAGCAAATTTGTCTTCACATTTTTGGTACAAGAAAACATTTGCATTGCAAATTTGCCATTCTTCCCAACTTATCTTTCCTAGCCTGTTACTTTTGTAAGTCTATATTAGTCAGACAGGCTGAAGACCTCTTGGGCAGGTAGTTCTCAGTCATTACCAGAGGCATCTGGGTCACAATTAGGGTTGCCAGGTCCATGGCCTGAGACTGATCCTGTATCTTTAGGAGAAGAGAAAGTCAGCCAAGTGCAGGTGTTCTTGCAACCCTGTAATGGGAAAAACCACAAGGTGGAATTCTCCCTTCCCCCTGCACAACTTTTAAAGATACAGAAGACCTCCTGGAGGTCGGGCCTGGCAACCAAGAGGTCTTTTGTATCTTTAAAAGTTGTGCAGGGGGAAGGGAGAATTCCACCTTGTGGTTTTTCTTGTTACAACATTGCACGAACACCTGCACTTGGCTGACTTTCTCTTCTCCTAAAGATACAGGATCAGTCTCAGGCCATGGACCTGGCAACCCTAGTCACAATAACTGTAACAGGAACTGAAAAATCAAATGTCTTTCCCTTGTAACAAAGAAAAAAATGTTCCTGTGAACTTGCTTACATATCTCCAAAACAGCACCTAACAACTCTCAGCAAATATCACAAGCTACACTTCCCAGGATTCTTTGGAAGAAGCCATGACTGTTAAAAAGTGGTATGATACTGCTTTAAGTGTATAGTGTAGATGGGGACAAAGAGGGAAGATTTTGCATTCAACTGGATGCTTTTGGGGAGGCCACAAGCAGGGTATGTTGGTTGCACTCAGCATCTGTTGCTCAGAACATCTCACTGAACAATCGTGCCTAATAGCCATCACCAATAGAGTTGTCATTGAGCAATCATGCCTAACAGACATCGATAGACTCATCCATTAATTTATCTGTTCCTCTTAAAAACCATCTAAGCTCATTCTGATCTTGTCAAACTCTAGGATGCTACTGGTGCAAAGGAGCAGGGAGCCTTTTCCAGCCATCTTTTGTCATGGACAAGCTTCCAGGGGCCACATGCTAGAGGTGGTTCAGGACTAGGGATGGGTGAGAAATTTGATTCAGTTTGTATTTCAAGCCAAATCTATCAAATCCACACTTTCTGAAACAATATGAGAACCAACATGCAGCCATCCCTCAGAATTTGCACTTATTCAAATTTTACAATGCAATTTAACATCCAAACAATGTTTACAAATATGCATATGTTAGGGGCAATTGTGCATAAAAATGAATCTATGAATCATAACATACAGAAATACATTACATGATGACAAATAATAATAATAATAATAATATTATTTTTCAGCCGCCTATCTGTCCGGGTTAGGGACACTCTAGGCGACGAACAACAGAATAAAAGCAATACATATAGATCAACATAATCAAATTTTAAGCTAAAGAAACCATCCGTTAATTCAATTATAACATAAATTAATCTGTCCCAATCTTGTAGGCCTGCCTGAACAGCCAGGTATTAAAGGCTCGGCGATAGCTGGACAAGGAGGGAGCATGTCTGAGATCAAAAGGGAGGGAGTTCCAGAGGGTGGGGGCCACAACAGAGAAGGCCCTCTCTCTGGTCCGCACCAGCCTAGCTGTTCTCACCGGTGGGACTGAGAGAAGGTCTTGCGAGGCTGATCTCGTCAGGCGGCACAATCGGTGATTCTGGAGGCGTTCCTTCAGATATACTGGGCCGAAACCGTATAGGGTTTTAAAGGTCAACACCAACACCTTGAATTGGGCCCGGTAGACAACTGGTAACCAGTGAAGATCTAATAACACTGGGGTGATATGATCCCAGCGACGGCTATGCGTAATCAAGCGTGCCGCTACATTCTGTACCAGCTGTAATTTCCGGACCGTTTTCAAGGGTAACCCCACGTAGAGCGCATTGCAGTAGTCTAAGCGAGAGGAGACCAGGGCATGTATCACCTGAGGGAGCAGGTGAACAGGAAGATAGGGACGCAGTCTCCGTATCAGACGTAATTGATACCAAGCTGCCTGGCTCACTGCTGTAATCTGAGCCTCCATGGACAGCTGGGAGTCAAGTATGACCCCAAGACTGCGGACCTGGTCCTTCAGGGGTAAACTTACCCCATCAAGCATCAGGTCAGTAATTCCTAATTTCCTTTTATCTCCCACAAGTAATACCTCAGTCTTGTCGGGGTTCAGCTTCAGCCTATTCTCTCCCATCCATCCACTTACGGATTTCAGGCACTTGGACATGGTGTTCACAGCCAACTCTGGTGAGGACTTAAAGGAGAGATAGAGCTGAGTTTCATCTGTGTACTGATGGCACTGCAACCCAAAACTCCTGATGATTGCTCCCAGCGGTTTCACATAGATGTTGAATAGCATGGGAGAGAGGATAGAACCCTGTGGCACTCCACAATGAAGAGGCCAAGGGTCTGAAACCTCATCTCCCAATGCCACCCATTGCTGCCTATCCGAGAGATAGGAACAGAACCACTGCAGGACAGTGCCTCCTATTCCTAATCCCTCTAGGTGATTTAAAAGGATACTGTGGTCAACGGTATCGAAAGCTGCTGAGAGGTCCAGGAGGACAAGGAAGGTGTATTCACCCCTATCCAATGCCCTACCAGAGCGACCAAGGCTGTTTCCGTTCTATGACCAGTCCTGAAACCCGATTGGTATGGATCTAAATAATCCATTTCCTCCAAGTGTGTCTGTAATTGCGCAGCCACCACCCTCTCAATCACCTTGCCCAAGAATGGTAAATTAGAGACTGGGCGAAAGTTGTCTAACTCTTGGGGATCCAAGGACGGTTTTTTTTTAAGATGGGCTTTATTACCGCTTCCTTGAGGGCTGATGGCATTGCACCCTCTTGCAAGGATGCATTCACCACCGCCTTGATCCTTTCGCCCAGTCTCTCTTTACAGCTCATGATGAGCCATGATGGGCAAGGATCAACCAGACAGGTGGTTGCCTTCACAGTACAGAGCACCTTGTCCACTTCCTCAGAGAGAAGAGGCTGAAACCGATCCCAACAGACCGGAATGCAACTGGCCGACTCTGGCCCATTTCCTGTCTCCACGGCGAGTGGAAGCGTGCTCTTCAGACATTCGATTTTATTGGCAAAGTGTTTAGCAAAAGTATCACAGGAGATTTTAGAATGTTCCATGGGTTCCTGAGCAACTGGACCGACCAGGCTTCGGACCACTTGGAACAATCTCCTGGGACAACACTCAGCCGACGCAATAGAGGCAGCAAAGAAATTTCTCTTTGCTGCCTTTGTTGCCACCTGGTAGGCAGCTATTGCTGCTCTAACCCGTGTCCGATCGCCTTCAGTGCAAGATTTCTGCCACCGGCGCTCAAGTCGTCTCACCTCCTGTCTCAGACCCCGCAACTGTGGTGTGTAGCAAGGTGCTGTCTGAGTTCTGTTCAGGGGGAGAGGACGTTTCGGAGCCACCCGGTCCACCGCCCTGGCGATCTCCTTATTCCACTCCATCACCAGGGATTCGACCGGGCGACCTTCAGTCAGCTCCATTATCCCCCAGCGCATTCAGGAATCCTTTGGGCTCCATCAGGAGTCTGGGGCGGACCATTCTAATAGGTCCTTGTCCCCTGCGGAGGGCGTGCAGCATCGAGAAATCTATATTCACCAGATAGTGATCTGACCATGGCACGGGGTTAGAAGAATTCACCCCCATTTTCAGAGCACTATCCTCCCCTCCCGAGACAAACACAAGGTCGAGAGCATGACCGGCTACATGGGTAGGCCCTATATTACTAAGGTGCAGATCCCAGGAAGTCATGGTTTCCATGAAATCCCGAGGGGCTCCTGTGAGGACAGCCTCGGCATGTATGTTGAAATCCCCCATCACCACAAGATTGGGGGAGAGCAACCGCACAGCCGAGACTACCTCAAGCACCTCAGTCAGGGATTCTGCTGTGCAGCCAGGTGGGCGGTACAAAATGGTTTGCAAAAATGTGTACATCCAGACAGTGGCATACCTAGCGTATTTGACACCAGGAGCAGATCATTTTTTAACATCCCCCTCTTGCGACCTTGCGTGGGGCCCTAGTGAGGTGGGACCAACTGCTTCCTATAGACATCTTTTGCCTCCATGTCTTCTTGTGTGGCAGTTGCTGTATCAATGGGGGAAAATGGGGACTTGTCTCTGTCTCTCTGGCAGGCGGGTGGGGGAAGCCAAAAAAGCCAAAACAAAACCCTGTGCATTGTATAATCCCCTCACAGTCACAACAGTCCTATCTACCACCACCCTCGACTAAGAAGGTGGACGGCAGAGAGAAAGAGCCTCGGTGGATGAGTAGGATCTGCTGCTTGACCATCTTTCTTGGCGCGAGTGAGGGAAGCAGCGAGGGGAAGGAGGGGAAAAGGTGCTGCTGAGGGAGCTTGGCCACTCCCCCCATGGGCTGCACACTGCGCACACTCAGGCTGAGAGGGAACCAGGCAGAGCCGCCTTATGCCTACGGTGCAGCCTGCCAAGTCAGTGGGGCTTGAGGTTTTTTTTTTAATTAAGGTGGAGGAGGGGACATAGAGGTAAAATGGAATTGGGCAAATAGGTGTGGAGAGAAAAGAGGCTGAGGGAGAAAAGTGAGGGGAGATGCAAAATGTGGGGAGATGAGGCTGAGATAAAAAGTGGAGGCGGCGAGCAAGGGTGTATAAATGGGTGGAGGCTGAGGTAAAAAAGTGGAGGACAGAGTGGCTTAATGGAGGGAGAGGCTGAGGTAAAAAAAAGAGGAGGAGAGAGTGGCTTAATGGGGAAGAGGCTGAGGTAAAAAAGTGGAGGACAGAGTGGCTTAATAGAGGGAGAGGCTGAACCAATACAAACAAGAATCCCATTAAGACTCCAGGCACTACTGACAGAACTTACTTTTTGAGTAAACCTGCTTGGGATTGGATTGCTAGGATGTAATCCTAAACATGTTGACTTGGAAATAAGTAGGATCCACTTCCACTGGCCTTGGTTGGGATCCGGCTGTAGAAGATTTTTTGCTTTTGCAAGGGAGTTGCAGTTCTAAAACAGCCATTTTGGGAACATTCAGAAACACACTCCCTGTTCTGCCGGTTCCAGTGTGTCTCCACCTCTCTTTTCTGAAAATGGGGGCACACAATGTGAGTCAAACGCTGCCCCTTTTTACTGTTAAAACTCCTGGGAGCAGCTTGAGCGCATTTTTTTTTAATAGCTTCAAAGAGATTTTGCAGCTGATCGGCAGATCAATCTGTTCCCCCTTTAGGTGTGGTGAATGGAAACGTTTTGATCTGGTGACTAGTGTGTTTACAGCCACACGGCAGATCTATGTTCCGATCCCCAGTCAGCTGTAAATCTGGCTGAGTGGCCTTGGGCCTCACTATCTCTCAGCCTAATTTACCTCTGCCAGTAGGCTAAAATGCTACTTTGAATTCCGTAAAAAAAGGATGGCATTAAAAGGTGATGAATAAATTTAAAACTCTGTGGTTAACAGGTTACACTTAGCAGATTGCCAGGAGAGGGGTAAATCACTCTGCCAGAGGTCTGAACCAATTTGCATAGAGCTTTTTCCCTCCCTCCTCCTTCCATCACTCCATCCACTCAGCTTTACCCCCTCCAGCCCTTACTCTCTTTCCCTCTCCAAGCTTTCCATGCCTGCAATAAATAACAAGTCCCACATGCTGCCCAACCCTGCTCTAAAAGCTCTGTGGTAGGCAAGAATGAAGCTCTTTTTTTAACATCAGTGATGGGGAAAGCATTGCCTGTGTTTAAAAAGTAGGCAGCAGCACTATAAGGCGAATGCACCTTCCTTGTCCTCCTGGATCTCTCAGTGGCTTTTGATACCAGTGACCACGGTATCCTTCTGGACCGCCTGAAGAGGTTAGGCATAGGGGGCACTGTATTGCAGTGGTTCCGTTCCTTCCTCTCTGGTAGGTACCAGAGAGTGGCATTGGGGGATGAGGTTTCGGATCCTTGGCCTCTCACTTGTGGGGTACCACAGGGCTCCATCCTCTCCCTGATGCTGTTCAACATCTATATAAAGCCACTGGGGGCTATCATCAGAAGATTTGGGCTCCAGTGTAATCAGTATGCAGATGACACGCAGCTTTATCTCTCATTCAAATCTTCACTGAGGTTGGCTGTAGAAACCCTATCCAAGTGCTTGGAGTCGGTGAGTGGCTGGATGGGAAGGAATAAGCTGAAGCTGAACCCTGACAAAACTGAGGTACTGTTTGTGGGAGACAAGGGAAGGTTGGGGGATGTTGACCTGGTGCTCAGTAGGGTACAATTGCCCCTGAAAGTCCAGGTCCGCAGCCTGGGGGTCATTCTTGACTCCCAGCTGTCCATGGAGGCTCAGATTTCGGCTGTGAGCCGGGCGGCGCTGTATCAACTCCATCTGATACAGAGGCTGCGCCCCTACCTTCCCAATCATCTGCTCCCATTGGTGGTACACGCCCTGGTCTCCTCTCACCTAGACTACTGTAATGCGCTCTACATGGGGTTACCTTTGAAAACGGTCCGGAAGCTGCAATTGGTACAGAATGCGGCGGCTTGCCTGATTAAAGGCAGCCGCCGGCGAGATCACATCACTCCAGTGCTGAAGGAGTTGCACTGGTTACCGGTTGTTTTCCGGGCCCAATTCAAGGTGTTGGTTCTGACCTTTAAAACCCTACACGGTTTCAGCCCAGTCTATCTGAAGGAGCGCCTCCAGCATCAGCAGCGATGCCGCCCAACAAGATCAGCCTCAAAAGGCCTTCTCTCTATCCCACCAGTTAAAACAGCTAGACTGGTGAGGACTAGGGAAAGGGCTTTTTCAATTGTGGCCCCCACTTTGTGGAATTCCCTCCCAAATGATCTCCGCCATGCCCCCTCTATGATGAGCTTCCGCTGGGCCTTGAAGACCTGGCTCTTCAGGCAGGCTTTTGGGATGGGTTAGGTTTTATTATTATTGTGAGATTTTTAATATTTTAATTTATTTGTATGTTTTTATTTTGTACGTCGCCCAGAGTGGCTGGACAACCAGCCAGATGGGCGACTAATAAATTCAATAAATAAATAAATAAAATAAATAAATAAAGCAGGAATGGCTAACCTTTGGCCCTCCAGGTGCTGCTGGACTACAGCTCCCATCATTCCTGACCATTGGCTACATTGACTGAGAATAATGGGAGATGGCATCCAACAGCGTCTAGAGGATGACATGGCCCCTATCCCTGCTATTGAGAATTCTTTGTTGCAGAGTCCACTGCTGGAGGTTCTCTTCCATTTCACTAAGGCAGGGGTGGGGAATCTTTTTCAGCCCAAGGGACTCATTCTCCCTGGGGACCACTTTATTTATTTATTATATTCTACCCCACCTTTTCTCCAGTGAGCTCAAGGAGGCATACAAACATGGTTCTCCCCCAAAAAAATTTTTATCCTTGCAACACCCCTGTGAGGTAGGTTAGGATGAGAAACAGTGGATGGTCCAAGATCAAGTGAGCGTTATGGCCAAGTGGGGATTCAACCCTGGTCCAAGTCCAACACTCTAATCACTACACTATTTATTATTATTATTATTATTATTAACAACAACAACAACAACAACAATAATTTCAAACAGTAGTGTAGTGGCAAATTTAGAAGTGCATGGTCCCTTCATGAGTCATGCCATGCCCCCTTACAGCTTCTCTCTCTCTCTCTCTCTCTACTCTCTCTCTCTCTCTCTCACACACACAACTTGAGCAACCCCCTTTCAGTAAGTAAGCATACTTACCTCCCCCCCTCTACTTGAGCACACACACCCTTCAACAAAGATCCTCCCTAGGGCAAGGAAGCATCTGCCACCAGCTTCACCTTGCTAACAACAAACAACAATCTGAGCATGCAGAGACCCACCCATTGCTCCATCCATCCTTCCATAACTTTTTTTAAAAGCAAGCCCCCATCTTATGAAAAGTTTGCTGCTGGCTGGTAGCCTGAGCTTGCAGTGATATCCCTTCCCACCCTCCCAGCTAGCCCCAGCCCCCAGCACAGGTTTTTTTAAAAGTAATTCCAAGCCACAGGGCAAAGGAGGCAAAGACCACCGTTTGAGAACCTCTGCCTAAAGAATTAAAAGTAAATACCTGGGCTTGACTGTCCACCCTCCTTGTCTCTCTTTAAACCTCTTACTCTCAATTGCTCATGACTCTCTCCTTCCTGACTCTCTCCTTCCCACAACAGATGGTGGGAGCCAATCAGCATGCAAGGGGATTGTAGGGATGAGATCGGCAGCCGCTATGGATTTGCCCCCAATCTGCCACCGCCACCACAGAGAAGGAGGCAGGAGAGGAGCTCCCCCCAACCAAACAATAGAGCGGAAGCCTCAGCAATAGCTTCTCCAACAGGGCCATACTGTGGATGAGAAAGAGAAACAGGAAGAGGAGGCACCACATAGTGGGGCAAGACACAGGCTACCTGCTTGGGTGGGCAAATACCCACTTAATTCCACCCCTCCCTAGTTTTTTGCACATCCCAGCCTGCAGCCTGTCTCTTTCCCCACAGTATGGCCCTCCCTCTTCCCTGATCTGGCCCTGCTTGGAGAGGCTGTTGCTGAGGCCTCTGCTCCAGTCTGCCCTTGGTACGCCACTGCATCCAGATTTTGTCAGACGTTGCCCCTAATGCAGAGGTGGAGACTGGTGGCTTCAATGTCAGTGGAGCAGTGAATCTGCTCTGGGTTTTAGTCCAAACTTCCAGTGTGGGAATAGGTTTCAGCACATTGGACAACTTCTTGAAAGTTCAGACTAAAACTCAGAGTGATCCAAATCCCCTTTGCGAGAGGCTTCTTTGCATGCAGGGAAATCTCTCGCGAAGAAGTAGTACCCCACAGTAGGGAATCCTCTTGCTTATCAACTGATAAGTGAGATGATGCATTCTGGGTGGTTTTGGTTGCTGCTTGTTCATGAGTGGCTTACCTGCATGTAGAGAAGCTGTTCATGAAGCAGCACTGACCAGCAATGCTCAGGATGGAATTGTCCTGCTTACCATCTGGTAAGCAAAACAATTCCATAATGCACTGGTTGCACCCACCTGCTCTCAGTCCTAACCATATTTTTATTTTTAAAAAACAACAACTTTAGCCCCACCCCCAAATAACTTCGGGGATGGATTTGGGGCAGAGTAGGTGGTCCCATCTGGGGGACAGGGCAGATTGGCCTCCTTCAGGCCCACATATGTCCACAAGGCAGATAGGGAGGAATGTGTACAGCCCAAACAATACCCAGGAAGGCTGCAGAATGTAGATGATTGTTGAGGTGATTTGTAGAGCAAAAGAAAAACAACATTGACAAACACTCTTTGGCCACATCAGAAGTAAGGTACTGCTAGCCATGATGGCTAAGTTCTCCATTGTTGATGGCAGTACACCTCAGAATATCAGTTGCTAGAAATCACAAGTGGGAAAAGCACTGTTGCACTTAGCTCCTGCTTGCGGGCTTCAGCTTCTGGTTGTCCAATGTGAGAACAGGATGCTGGCCAAGATAACCCTTTGGTCTAATCCAGTAGGGCTGTTCTTATGTTTTAATGCTGTTATGTAAGTGCAACAAAATCCCTACACCTCATCCATAAGAATTTTGCAGAATTTTCCTCTCTCCTCTGATAATTTTTAAATTCATTTTCTTTTTTCATTAATGGTGGGGAAAATACAGGAGGAATTTTCAGCATAGTACTAAGTAAAATATTAGTAGTGTGAAAAACTGATGGATTACTGTCTAGTTAGTAGCTGCAGGCAAGCCTACTGCCAATTCAGGTATCCTAGCTGATTCAGCACTGGAGTTCATTTTCAGGCTGGATATTTGTCAAACTCTGTTCCATTGTCCTTTGTGACTGAAATACTGTTCAGAAGCCACGTGGATGAAAGAGGATCAGGGGTCTTTTCCCTTTTTGTGTCTTCCCAATTTAATAATAAAAGAAGCAAATGCCAAGCCAGCTGTAAGGTTATCATCCAGCGAGCTAAATTATTCAGAACCAATTTCACTCTCAAAAGTGCTCTTTCTCATGTAACTTTCAAAAATAGAATGCACTTAAATGAAAGAGAAAATCTGGTTCCTAATCTATAAGGGGGGTCAGTAACTTCTGTTCCTGGTTTTGAATTTCTGCAGAGGAAGCTCTACCTTGATTCTGAGGCAGACCTTTGTCTGACAATGTCCTCATTTTCTGAAACGCAATCTGGTGTTCCAGTCCATCAATTTAAGCATCCCACTATGACGCTATGAGGAATAGGCTGCGTACAAATACAGTTCAGCTCTTGAGAATTACCTGCGTTCAGAACCCTGTGCCATTGGATCATAATTCTAACTGCTGAATAATTTCCTTTTAAACAGACCTCTTGCAAGCCTTTTGTTATTTGTTCACACATCTTCCTGAAATCTTGAGAATGTGGTCAAGAAGTATTTGAAGAGCTGAGGCTCTCTGACCCCCAAAACAATCAAAGGCTAAAGAGGGGAAAATGTCTAACAGTATTTTAAATAACAATAATTAAGGATCCAGATTATAGTCATTCCACTTTGCAGGTAGGGATGGACAAATCTACCAATTTCCAGTTTATCTCAGTTTCTCATTTTTCCCGTATTAAATTCAGTTCTCTACATTTCCATAACAATTTGCATTTTTTAAAAACAAATCTTCATGCAAATTTGTCAGCATGTGAGTGTGAATTTCTCCCAATAAAGCACATTTTTGTATGCAGTTTTGATAATGTAAACTTTTTTGTAAGCAATTAATGCATTTTGTATGGTTTTCCCCACAAATTTATTTATTTATGTATTATTTGATTTATATCCCACCCTCCCAGCAGGAGCCCAGGGTGAATATACACATTTTAATGCACTCTTTCTCCTAATATATGCATTTTGTACATGTTGTTTGCTTGGAGAACTTCATCACAAAATGTGAAGTTCAAATTTTGAAGGATGGCTGTGGTTTGGCTTTCAAATTATTTTAGAAAGTGTGAATTAGGTAGATTTGCCTTTAAAAGTCATCTGAATTGAATTTCTCCCATATCCTTTGAGTAGACTATTAGAAAGCATTAGGTAGATTCACAGTGGTCCTGTTATTTTGGCCTTCCAGTATATCAACAATGTTGCTTTTCTAGAAATGGGTCTTGTAGTTCTAGCTTTGAGCGTTTTAAGAGGAAATGATTGGTGGTGATTTTGTATGTGCCTTCCTGTGCTCTCCTTGCTTTGCCTTGCAAATGCTAGCAATTTTGCTAACTGCAGCTTTAGCAGTTTGCTAAATTCTTCCCTTTTATTTAAATGAATGCATTTATTGCCATAAAATATCAATGATGTTTTAATTAAGGGCTTTAATTTTTGATACAGCAGGGCATAAATATTTATGAGGGACTGTATCGGTGGCAGCATATTAAAATAGTGTTTTAGGGGATGCTCAAGAAGAAAGCAGCTAATACCAAACACTGAAAACTTAATTATTTAGCATGTTAATTTGCTTTTTCTGTTTTTTAAAAAAACCCTTCCCCTTGAGGCATCTTGTTTTTTTTACTGTAGGTGTAGACTTTGTCAGGTTGCTGCCACCTCAGCAGATTTTTGGCCAGGCTGCTTATTCCCCCCCTCCCCTATGCAGGCTGACTTGCAGTGTAACTGAGGGCTCCTCCAGATGATCCATCTATTGGGCATCTATCCTGCTTTGCTTGCAAAAAACTTACATGGAAGTTAGATTATGGCCCCATCTGCACTATACATTTAAAGCATCATCATACCACTTTAAACAGTCATGGTTTTCCTTCAAGAATCCTGTGAACTGCATTTTGTTAACGGTATCAAGAGTTGATAGGAAAGCCGTACTCTCCTCAGAGGTCACAATTCCCAGAATTTCCTGGGCAAAGGATTGATTGTTAAACCACTCTGGGAACTGTAGCGTGAGGGGAATAGTGGTCTCCTAACAATTCTTGGAGGGAAGCCATGACTGTTTAAAGTGGTACGATATTGCTTTATATGTGCAGATGGGGCCCAGCAGTGTCAAGATCAGGGATGGAGAAGTTTTCTGGCTTCCCGGGCCCCATCCTTATTTGATCTTAGCCTCACAGGCCAAATTTGACAGATGGGTAAGGCTACCCACTTTTTAGTTACTTGATGTAAGTATGACACTTGGATTGGACACTTTGAAGTTCAAATGTTGGTACTTCAACGCACTAGACAGGGCTTGCATAGAGACAGGGGATGAGTGGTAGAGACAAAGGGTGATATTTAATGCTAGTCCTACTCAGAGTAGATCAATTGAAGTTAATGGATATGACTGACATAGGTTCATTAATTTCAATGAGTCTACTCAGAGTAGAACTTAACTAAATACAACTCAAGGTCTGCTTTCCCTTACCAGTGCCCAGTCGGGAATGCACTTTAGGGCTTCCAGGTTGTATATTAGTAGCAGAGTCTCTACCTGTTCCACACCTGACATCACATATGATGGGGCTGGTGGGCACAGTTTGGGGAAAACAACCTCATGGGCTAAATTTAAACCCTTGGCAGGACAAGGTTGGCCCACAGGATGGAGGTTCCCTACCCATTTTCTAAGGGGAATTGTGAGTAGGGATCCCAGTTTGGATATAGTATTGATTTTTTCATTAATTTGCTAATCTGTCATTTGTGGATCAGATTTTTATATAACAATTTTCTGTAACTATTTGCAAAAATGTTTTTTAAAATAAAAAACTCTAAATTATTGATATTAAGAACAATAATTTTACTTTTATTTCATTTATTGATATTCCATTTCAGAATATAAATATTTCCTTTACAATTATCAATATTTCCTTATTGATATTTCTAATTTTAATATCAATGTTTCACAAAGAGGAAAAATGTATTGGTAAAAACAGTGGTTAGCAGACAAAGAACAAACCTGAATCGCTAACAGCCTGTAAGGTCGACAGAATGCTTTCGAACTGGCACCAGCCAACAGATTCCATCTCTAATTGTGAGGGGGGAAACTGTGACCTTCAACTAGTGGCTTCTGGGAATCTGGTGTGATATCACCACTGCCAAGATGATTTACCCCCATGCCATTTTGCATCCCCAAATCACCAAAATGTCCTCTCCCATTTTTTCCACTTGTTGAAATGGTTCAAAATGCAAACCAGGCCCTTGTGTATTTGGGAGCAATAATGCTGTGAATATTTATTCATAAGAATCAAAGTGGTTCAGACTGATAAGTCAAAATCTTTGCTTTGGGGTTTCGTTTGGAAAGGAAAAGAGAGAGAGAACATAATGAAATGAAAAGCTCACTTCATCAAAACAATCCTCTATTTGATTAGGAATAAAATATTGTATAGTTTTACCTGAAGTGCTCCCTGTAGCTACTTTTAACTATTCTTTTCATTTCTCTAATTAAAAACAGCCAGAAAACTAATGTGGGAAAGTCATATTCCAGTTGAGATCCATTTATCCCATAGATAACATGACCCAAACTCCCTCAGAAAGGCATTAACCTTTATATTGATTCAATCAAAAGAGCCTTGCTTGTGATTTCTCCAGCTACTGTGCATTGAATGGGAAAGGACTGCAATTGAAGAGGGACCTAATTCAGAATGGAATAATTAAACAATTTGCAGAGGTGGGAACATTGCACAGGAAAGATGGGTATCCTGATAGGTTTAATAGGTTTATAATTTCATATGGAGTAATCTAAGCTTTTGTAAGGTAAAGACAGGCATCAGGTTGGCTAAGTAGGTTGGTTTAGAAGAACCTGGGGAAACTTGAGCAGAAATATATCTGCCCGGATACTCTAAGGAGACATTGCTTATTCAAGCCCTATACAGCCACTCTCAAAGAAGCAGGCTTTAACATGGGGATTCCCTTTCAAGTTGATTGTACCATCAAGGGAAAAATCCTATATAGCAAGTGACGAAAAGTAGGCAGAGCTGATCCTTCAAGAGCTGGGTATCCAGCCACCCGAGGACCCCCACTCATAAAATGGAGGAATCCAGAGAGGGGGTCTTAATGGGCCAAAAAGCAATCTAGATGAGATAAAAAAAAGAACCTGGCATGAAACCATCATATAGAGCTGGCTGCTGTTTATACTTATAATGGCACAGTTACTTTGCTTCCAACCCGTAGAGACAGAGCTAAATTTGAATACAACAGTTGTCCAGATCCCCCCATGTCCGGCATGACTCAAGGCAGTTCCTGAAGAAGCCTCGAGGTGCCTGGGTTTATTCTGGGCTCCCTCATGCTTGGACTTCAGTTAACCAGTTTTACTAGTTTGAAGGTAGCTTGGTTGTTTTTCCAGTTTGAGACACAAGTAGAGAGGCAAACACACATTATTATTTACACAAGATGGCTCTTTCATGCTCAGATCCATATCCATGATGGCAATTACCAGTGCCAAAATGCGTGATATAGATGGCTTAAGGACTGTAACCCTCCATGTGCGAGGGCTAAGCAATGTGGTTAAACAAGCTTGAGTAGAGGCAACCCTGAGAAGACTATGCCCTGAATTCATGATGCTCCAAGAAACACATCAGTGTAAAAACTCCTCACAGAGATTACTGAAAGGATCTTGGATTGGGGATCAGTACTTCGCCATCGGAACATCTAAATTGAGAGAAGTAGCTATATTAATGGCAAGGTCATGCCCAGTCATAATCAATGATGCGCTCACTGACCCAGGAGGTAGATATCTTTTTGTAAAAGGTTCAATAAACAACCTTTGGAACTCTTTATGTGCCCAGTTCAGGCCAGGATGCATTTTTAACATCAGTTTTGGAGACCCTTGAATCATTCAACCAAGGCTTTATCCTCCTGGGAGGTGACCTTTATTTAAACAGTAACCTAGATTGCAGTGGAAGGAGGCCAATGCACACCCCACAAGAGACAAAGCTGCCAACACTGCTACGAAACCATAATCTGTTGAATGCATGGAGAGAATGCCACCCAGATGAAAGGGATTACACTTTCTTCACACCCAGGTAAAAATCTCATTCACACATCAGTTACTTCCTCATTTGAAAGGGCTTGTGGGCCAAAGTAGCACAAATCATGGAGAACTGGTGAAGTGCCAGATGACTGGAGGAGAGCTAATGCTGTCCCTATCTTCAAAAAGGACAAGAAGGAGGAACCGGGGAACTACAGATCAGTCAGCCTAACATCAATCCCTGGAAAAATTCTGGAGCAGATTATAAAGCAGTCAGTCTGTAGACAACTTGAAAGCAATGCAGTGATTACTAGGAGCCAATATGGATTTATGAAAAACAAATCCAGACAAACTAATCTTATCTCATTTTTTGATCGGGTAACCTCCCTTGTAGACTGTGGGAATGCTGTGGACATAATATATCTCAACTTCAGTAAAGCTTTTGACAAAGTGCCTCATGATATTCTGATTAGCAAGCTAGCAAAATGTGGGCTGGATGGAACAACTATCAGGGGGATCCACAGTTGGCTCCAAAATCGTACTCAAAGAGTGCTTATCAATGGTTCCTTCTCAAACTGGGCAGAAGTAATGAGTGGGGTACCACAGGGCTCGGTCCTGGGCCCAGTGCTCTTCAACATTTTTATTGACTTGGATGAGGAGGTACAAAGCATGCTTATCAAATTTGCAGATGATACAAAATTGGGGGGCATAGCTAATACCATGGAAGACAGAAACAAAATTCAAAGGGACCTTGATAGGCTGGAACGTTGGGCTGAAAACAACAGAATGCAATTCAACAGGGATAAATGCAAAGTTCTACACTTAGGAAAAAGAAACCAAATGCACCAAATGGGGGATACTTGGTTCAGCAATGCGACATGTGAGAAGGATCTTAGAATTGTCGTTGATCACAAGCTGAATATGAGCCAACAGTGTGATGTGGCTGCAAAAAAGGCAAATGCTATATTAGGCTGCATTAAGAGAAGCATAGTTTCCAAATTGCATAAAAGTTCCCCTCTATTCAGCACTGGTTAGGGCTCATCTTGAATACTGCATCCAGTTCTGGTCTCTGCACTTCAAGAAGGATACAGACAAACTGGAACAGGTTCAGAGGAGGGCAACAAGGATGATCAGGGGACTGGAAATAAAACCCTATGGGGAGAGACTGAAAGAACTGGGCATGTTTAGCCTGGAGAAGAGAAGATTGAGGGGAGATATGATAGCACTCTTCAAGTTCATGAAAGGTTGTCACACAGAAGAGGGCAGGGATCTCTTCTTGATCACCCCAGAGTGCAGGACACGGAATGATGGGCTCAAGATATAGGAAGGCATTCAAGAGGCAGCTGGACAGCCATCTGTTGGGAATTCTTTCATTTGGATTCCTGCATTGCGCAGGGGGTTGGACTTGATGGCCTTATAGACCCCTTCCAACTCTACTATTCTATGATTCTATGAAATGGAAATTGGACCTATCATTGTCTTAGACCATGCCCCAATAACTCTTGAGCTTATTACAGAGAGGGCAAACCCAAAACTCTATGGCTGGTCTTTTGATTCTGGTCTCCTCACTGACACACTGGCCCTAAAGCACCTGCAGAGTACAGTTGATCACTACTTTAAAGAAAATGCTACACTGGGCATGAGTATCCACATATTATGGATGCTATGAAAGCAGTCATTAGAAGCCATTGCATCAGCGAGTCTTGTCACCATGAGAGAGGAATCATGAAAACCAACTGCTTCTGACTGAGATTGCTCTCCTAGAGCAACTGTATAGGAACATAAGATCTACAAAAAATTACAGGTGCTTACAAAAAGCCCATGCACAGCTAGAAAAGCTAGAGTCCGGATGGATTCACTTGGCCCTTGCGCATTTGAAGAGCACATACTACAAGCATGGGAACAAATCCTTGAGCCTACTATCACATGCACTTAAATAGAAATGTTCTAGAAACCTTATTCTGGGCATCCACTCAGCTGACAGATTACTGAATCGAGATGCCAAGGATATATGTACTCAGCAGCATTTTACACATCTCTGTACATGATGGACCATCCAGATCCTTCAGTCTTCCATGAGTACTTAGCAGACTTGAAGCTAAAGCCACTCTCTGAAGGGCACAGGATATTTCTGAACAGCCCTATAACCGAAAATGAGGTCTGCAATATTAAACATCTCAAGCAAGGTAAAGACTCAGGTTCTGATGGATTCACAAACACATTCTATGTCATTCCAGACCCAAGTTGCACCATAGCTGACAGCTTTGTTTAATGACATTTTGGGCAGGGTGGGGGAAATTCCATCTTCTTGGAAATTCTCAAAATCTGTAGTCCTGCCCAAGTCAGGCAAAGACCCCATGCAAGTGGGGTCATATAGACCCATTGCCCTAATCAATTTGTTGTTGATATGTGCTTTCAAGTCATTTACAACTTATGGCAACCATATGAATCAATGACCTCCAATAGCATCTGTTGTGAACCACCCTGTTCAGATCTTGTAGGTGGCTTCCTTTATGGAATCAATCCATCTTTTGTCTGACATTCCCCTTGTTCTTCTCCCTTCTGTTGCCCTAATCAATAATGATGCCAAATTACAGGCATACCCCACTTAACATCGCTTCACTTAACGTTGCCTCGCTATAACATACATGCACCATATGCCTGTATTTCTCCAGAAACACACCTAGCAAACCACTTACAGGGTTAGGGTTAGGGTTAGGGAGAGGCGCGGCAGCGCAGCAGCAGAGGCTTTAGCACGTGGGGGTGGAAATAAACGTGATCGTGCCACCGCAAATCAGCTGGGAGGCGTGATTGCGATCAGCTGAGAGGCGCGGCAGCGCAGCAGCAGAGGCTTTAGCGTGGGGCTTTGAGGCTGTGCATGAAGGAGAGGGAAAAAGTTTTAAAAGGTAGTGCTTCACTTTAAGGACATTTCCAGTTTACGTACTCGCTCTGGTCCCATTGAGTACGTTAATGCGAGGTATTACTGTATTAACAGGAGTAATGGTACAGTGATTAAATGCTTTTATTGGGAACTATATTACAATAGACCAGACAGGCTTCATACCAAATTGGAATGATCTCCCAGATGAGGTGCGCCTGGTGCCATCACTGTTATCTTTTTGGCACCAGGTCAAGACTTTCCTCTTCTCCCAGGCATTTTAGCAGGTGTTTTTAAATTGTTTTAAATTTTGTAATTTGTGTTTTAAATTGTTTTTAAAATTTATGTTTTAAATTTGTATATTTGTTTTTAATCTTTTTAGTTACTGTAAACCGCCCAGAGAGCTTTGGCTATGGGGCGGTATACAAATACAATTGATCGATCGATCGATCGATCGATCAATCAATCAATCAATCAATCAATAAGGTATCAACCAACTCAGGAGGAAGAATTTTGGGCATCTTCATGGCTTGGTTTGCAGGGAGCTTCTTCATGGGCAGCAATGCCATCTTAGCTGCTTAGATCAGGTGGCAGCCATGAAGATGTCCATACTCCCAAAATTCTTCTATTTATTCCAGAATCTCCCAATTACCATTCCAGACAAATGGTTCCCTAAATGGCAATGCATTCTAAATTCTTTTATAAATAATGGCAAACACAGCAGAATTGGCTCTTCCACCTTTTACAGACCCCAATGGAAAGGTGGATTAGGCGCTCCAAACTTAAAACTATACTCTGACACATTTCATTTGAAGCAACTAATACAAATCATAGTGGGAACAATGGATAGTCCTTGGGTTCATACCGAGGTACATTTGTCACCTCTTCACTTATCTATCTGAACTATCTGAACATCTCACATACCATGCGCGAATTGTATATGGCATTGCAAAACAAGGTAAGTTTGATCAGATTTGGTTTCCTTTTATGAGCTATGTCCACAATAATTCCTCGACAATAGGTCCTCCACCCTCCCACACAGTTCTATGAAGAAGGTATTTCTTTTAGTATGACAATTGTCATCACATGCTTGAGTATGTAACCAGAAGGTGTGTTCTCGATTCATAAGCTAATGTTGATATCATTTGTGTCTGTAAGTTGTTAGAAAAAAATCAATAAAATATATTCTTAAAAAAACTATTCAGAATGTGGCCAGGAATAATGGCCCTTACTCTCAGTTAGCTTTAGTTTAATCACACCTTACCATCACATTCATTACATGATCCCTGATTGGTTGGGATTCGCTGTTCTCACAAAATGACACAATTTTTTTAAAAATGTCAAAAATTCAGCAGCGGGCTTGGGGAAAACTGGCAGCAAACAAACTGAGCAAGTCCTTTGGAGGAGACAATATTTTGGACCTTGCCCAAGTATACCTTTCACCTTAAAACAGAACAGGTAAACATTCATTCCAACCATGGTTGCTGGGTGATTGCCCAACCCATCTTACAATTCTATTCTAGCTAAAATTAATTCTGGCAAAGTCTCATTAAAACCAAAGGAATAAGTTAGCCATGACAAACAGATCAATGAGAGTTGGTCTTGATTAAAGCTTCAGTCCTACATACTAGAAAAATTGATAGAGGAGGATAGATCTGTGGTTGGTCAGTACCCAAGGTTGCTAAAAGGAACCATCAGGTATTTCTGAAGCCACCAGGGTATTTCCAGTTGTTGAAGGACAACCAATCTGAAAACACTGTTGTCCTCACACCTTGCTTCTGGGCTTCTGGAAAACAGGAATCATAGAATCATAGAGTTGGAAAGGGCCTATAAGGCCATCGAGTCCAACCCCCTGCTTAATGCAGGAATCCAACTTAAAGCATACCCAACAGGTGGCTGTCCAGATGCCTCTTGAATGCCTCCACGTAGCACCACATATCTCCATAAGAATCTTGATGTATGAGGAGGCTTAGAAATGGCATGCGCATGGCCTCTGTCCTGATTATTGCCCTAAACCCCTGATTTATGGGGGTGCTGATTGCTTCTTCACACTGTTATTGCTTAGTATGGAAATTTAGAGAGCTCAAAGCACAGGCTTTGTGATATTATTTAGAAAAAGCTGAAAAAGAACTTTTACTCTGTCTGTATTCAGAAACAGCATTTGGGAAAGCTGTTCAAGTAATCAAAACAATCCAGCTTGTCCCACACACCTGTTTGCCAGGTGGGCTTGTGTATGGCTTTCTCAGGGACAGTGAGCTAATTGGCTTATGACTGTTCTCACTCTACTTATGTAAACAAAGCACTTGATAGTCAAACCAAGCCATTCAGTTGGGGGTGCAGCTGCATTCTCAAGCTGAAGCTGTACCACGTGCATGGTCAGGAGAGATCACCTGAGGGGGAAAACCAGCTATATAGGTGATGGGAAGATAATGATCACATAGGTATGAGGTGCCCCCCCTCCCAGGAGGTCTTTGAGGAATAAATACAGGAGCCCTAGATCAGGGAGATTAAGCCTCCAGGGGGCTGACACAGCCTCAAAGTATCATCAAGAAGCAACATCAAGAATACTGAAGCCTCAACCCCTCCCAGGCAAGCATCAGCACACTGTTGGAAAGTTTCCAGCCAGCGAAGAGCGTAAGACGGGGGGGGGGAGGCAGAGCCCTGCTAGATATTTAGTTTCATTTTAGCTGCTTGTAAATGCCACTCTAATAAACCTTTAACTTCTTCACCACCAGCAGTGTTCATTGCCTTTTGAAATTCCAAACTTATTTGTCTTATGTTTGGCGAGGGCTAGGCATTTGAGATTACCATCCAGTGTTGGAGAGCCTACCACCTCTCTAGGTCATTGGTTCCATTGTCATACCACTTTAACAGTTAGGAAGTTGAAATCTGTTCAGTTGAAATCTGGCTTCCTGCAACTTGAGCCCATTATTCTGTGTCCTGCACTCTGGGATGATTGAGAAGAGATCCTGGCTCTTCTCTGTGTGGCAACCTTTCAAGTACTTGAAAAAGGCTATCATATCTTCCCTCAGTCTTCTCTTCTCTAGGCTAAACATGCCCAGTTCTTTCAGTCTCTCCTCATAGGGCTTTGTTTCCAGTCCTCCGATCATCCTCGTTGCCCTCCTCTGAACCCGTTCCAGTTTGTCTACATCCTTCTTAAACTATGGTGTCCAGAACTATAAAGATCATGTTGAATTTTGTTTCTGTCTTCTGAGATATTAGCTATCCCTCCCAATTTTGTATCATCTGCAAATTTGATAAGCATTCCCTGTACCTCCTCATCCAAGTTATTAATGAAAATGTTGAAGAGCACTGGGCCCAGGACTGAGCCCTGTGGTACCCCACTCGTTACCTCCCCCCAGTTTGAGAAGGAACCATTGATAAGCACACTTTGATTACAATTCTGTAGCCAACTGTGGATTCACCTGATAGTTGTTCTATCTAGTTCACATTTAGCTAATTTGCTAATCAGAATATCACAGGACATTTTGCTGAAGTCGACATATATTATGTCCACAGCATTTCCACAGTTCACCAGGGAGGTTTCCTGATCAAAAAGTGAGTTCAGATTAGTCTGGCAGGATTTGCTCTTGATAAATCCATGTTGGTTTCTAGTAATCACTGCATTGTTTTCAAGGTGCTTACAGATTGACTGCTTTATCCCTCTTCCAATCATCCAGCACTTCACCCATCCTCCACGATTTCACAAAGATAATAGACAGTGGTTCTGAGAGTTCTTCAGCCAGTTCCTTCAATACTCTAGGATGCAGTTCATTGGGCTCTGCAGATTTGAACTCATTCAAAGTGATTAGGTATTGCGGCCTACTGCCGAAAATAAAACACAAACACCGTTCATTGGGTTGAATCATGGTCCACTTTATTAAACAGAATCCAATTAGAATAATGAACCTGGAGAGGGAAAATTAAGTGCGGGAGCATCCTGATGATCCAGGCAAAGCCTGCTTGCAGCTATAGGGCAACGAAACCCTGCCTGAGCCAGGCGCTGCCCTGTGCCAGACCCCAGCTCAGGCCACACCCTGAAGATGTGTAGGGGGTCCAACCCATGTCACCGCCCCTCAGGGCCCTGAAACCCTGAGCGGATGAGGCATGTTGTCCCCAAAGGCGGCCCATATTCTGCCCCGGGCTGTATAGTCCTGAGCTGCAGGCCTCTGGACAGCCTATCACCCCCAAAGGTGCCTAAAGGTGTCACCTAGCTGCCCTTCCCTTTTGACCTTTTCCCGCACTTCTTCACCCAAGTGACCATATACATATTAAAGACAGCCCAATCAGCCTATTAGCCCAAAAGGCACCCATGCTAACCCTTAACTCTTCCCCACTAACCACAGTGTGCAGTAGGCAAAAGAAACCCGCGGGCAAAGCGAGGCAAGCAGACCAAAAATTCCTAGTCGGCTCCATAGCGACCACACTACAGCACAGGGAGGGTTGGGTGGGTGCAGCCAAATTCAAAGGAAGGCGGTAAGCTGGTGGTGGGAAGCCGGTACATGGTGCACCAGGAACAAGATGTTGTAGCGCAGGCACTGGAGCACAAATGCTGACAGAAGGCGCATAATGTTTGGGTTTTTTGAAGACAGGGTGTTGATAACATGCACTGTAGGGATGTTGTTGCACCAAAAGTGGACCATGGAATTACACAACCTGTCAGGCCAGAGGTGCACAGCTACAACAATGGGAAAGAACTCCAGGAACGTAAGGTCCCGGGTTAACCCAGCCTGCACCCAGTCTTGTGGCCAGCTGCCATGGCACCATGTGTCATGGAAGATAACCCCCAAACCACAGGCACCTGAGGCATCAGAGAGCACTCGGCCTCCAACAGGATCAGGGCCTTGCCCTTCAATAGGTGGTCCCTCCTCCATAGGGATACCCTATTAAATTCCCTCAAAAAGATAGACCACACTACCAGGTCGGCTCTAAGAGCAGCTGTGACCTATGTGTGGTGTTGGGGTCATGATAAGCCAGACATGGTGTCATATATGCGCCACAGAAATGCATGCCCGGGCGCTACTACCCTACACACAAAGTTCATACGGCCAGCCAGCACCTGAAGAGTGGACAATGTCACCTTCTTGGACCCGATGACTTCAGAGATTTTTCCACTAAGGGCTGCCAGCTTGTCCTGAGGAAGTCTACAGCACTGGGCCATGGTGTCAATCTCGATGTCCAGAAAAGTGAGAGCAGTGGATGGGCCCTCGGTTTTCTCAGCTGTGAGGGGGACCCCGAGTTCATTTGCCAGTACTGTGAAATGGGCCATAAAGGCCCTACATGCCCCTGTGTCTGCAGGGCCTGCAAACAGAAAGTCATATAAACAGTGCACCACTGATTGCAGGCCTGCCCATCCCCTGACTGCCCACTCCAGGAAAGAACTGAAGTGCTCAAAGACCGAACATGAAATCGAGCAGCCCATAGGCAATGCCCGATCCACATAATCCCCTCAAAAATAAAGCCCAACAGTTCAAAGTCCCGTGGGTGAACAAGGAGGAGACGGAAGGCTGACTTGATGTCACACTTTCCCATTGAGGGCCCCGATCCTGCAGTCCCTGACCATCTGCACCGCAGAGTGAAATGATGTGTAGCAGACAGTACATAGGTCCGACGGGATGAAGTTGTTGACCGACTCACCACGAGGAAAAGACAGGTGGTGTATGAGGCGGAATTCGCCTGGTGCCTTCTTGGGGATGAGGCCCAGCAAAGAAACTCTGAGGAAGGCGATGGGTAGCATCGAGAAGGGGCCCAACACTCTGCCTGCCCTAATTTCCCCGCACAACCAATTCCATACTCCCCATTGACTTAAGATTGTGGGACATAAAGGCCTGCCTGGGACCCGAGTAGGGGATCCTAAAACTCATTGTGAAGCCTTCCAGCAAAAACTGTGCATCTTGAACTAGTGGGTAACGACTGAGCAGGTGTTGGAGCTCCGCAAGCTTAAGTGGACTGTAGCCCTTTTCCTTGAGCTGCACCAGGAGCCCCCGGCTTTCTCAGGATGGTGGTGTCCCTGCTCTCACCCCTGGAAGGCTGGCCCCCAGGGCAGCCTGTGCAGGTGTGGGGGCCCTTGCATATTGCACACTCGTGAAAGACTCTGCAGAGGCTCCGACCACAGGATCCCCGGGAACTGAACTCCCAGCAAAGCAGGTGGGGTTGAACCCCCTGCCCCACTGGCCTGTGGGGAGGAGCTGCTGCTACCTGCCGAGCTAAGAGGTAGCCACTGTCTGTCCTGTCGCCGGCCATGGGTTGGGAATGCGACATAAACTGCAGCCACAAGTCAGCCTCCTTTTTGTCCCAGGTGAGGGAAGCATCAAAAGCCGCCCGCATACAGAATGCCTCATCATAGGCGAGCAAGACAGCCCCTTGGAACTCAGAGCAATCTCAATATATGATGTCGAGGTATTTAACAAGTTCTGAGCCATTCTGTGGGTGTTTCTGCATCACCACCCCCATGCATGTTAGGAACTCTGGCAACCAGTTAGCCCACATGTGCTCTATGTGTCGCCGCTTGGGTTTACCCGGTTCTGCGTCATCATCCTTGTCCTTGTCCTTTTTGGCTAGTTTCCTATATAAAAGTGAGAACAGGTCTATGTACTCCCCTTGCCATATTTTTTCTTTGGTGGCAGGTAGTAGGTGAAAGCCTAGTGAGGCTGACGTCTCACCAAAAGGTATAGCTCCATCTCCCACCAAGCCCGGAGGGTCACCAGCCTCTGCCAGGGGGGGTGGATGAGGGGGGGTGCCCCCCATCAGTGTACCTGCAGGGAACTGCCACACCTGCTCACAGGCCACTCCTAGCTGTTGCTGTGGTATGCTATCCCCACCCTCATGGGCAACCCTGATTGCCCATACCCCTCTGTCACTGCTGGCGGAGAAAAGGGCCAGTAGGGAAACCCCCATGGGCACCAACTCCACTGTGGCTGACCCTGTTGGTGTGCAGCAGAAGTGGACTCACCCAGTGTGCTCTGTGGGCCCCCTGGAGGTCTGCCAAGTGGGAGCTATTCCTGCTGCCGCTCTGGTCATCATCGCATTGGCCCTGCTGGGCCCGGCCTCGAGCGTGTCCAGCTGAGCTAGGATGGCATCAATGGCAGCCTTATTAGTCCTGCTCTCTTCGTGCTGCATTTTCCCATGGGAACACTTAGCCAGTGGCTCCTTTGCCCTCCCAGGCACAGATTGAGCCTGGAGTGCATCAGGCTGGCGTGGGGCTTGCAACCTGGCCAGGATAGTTGCCCATGGTGGCCTGTCCTCTTTTTCCCCTTCTAAAGCCTTCATTGGGGGCCTTGCCTTTCCCTTTCGGCCTGCCTTGTCCTTTCTTGGGTGGCATCTTTAGTTAACTTAAGCAAACTGGGGGGGTGGGCAACTGGCAGGTCTACGCCTTTCAGGATGAAGGGATAGGTGCACCAAAACCCAGCTTTACCTGTGCTATTACAGCCCCAAGGAACCCTGGCTGATGCAAGCGCTGAGCACAAGCCTCGAGTGCAAGCTGGCCCTACCAGCCCTGCTGTGGCTTGACTAAGCATCATAGGCTGCCCCGCAATGCAGTGGGGGGGAATGCAAGGCCCACCACCTGAAGGTAGTGCTCCCAACATGTGCGTCCGCACACCAGCCACGGTGGGGGGGAAAGGCCCGCCTTTACCCAAGCCGCACTGACTCCCTTCCCGTTAGCACACTAGCTGCTGGGGGGGGTGAAGCTCTGCCACGGCAGAGGATGGTGCGGCTACCGTGAGGCTGCTGGGCCCCCCTCAAAGTTGGCCATGGAGGCCCGCCGTGACTAGATTGGCTGTCCCTTAGCCCTCCCATGCCACTACTTGCTGTGAGAGCAGGGAAGAGCTAGCCCCGCGCTAGCCTCCCCCCTGCCAAAAATTTAAAAAATCCCGGCCAGAAGGCAGCCTGGCCTGAGTGTCCTGCCACTGTGCTGCTCCGAGGTCTGCCAAAAAGGCCACGTATCGATGCTTGCCAGTGCAAGGGTCGCCGCTGCTGCTGCCGCCAAACTCAATGCCGCCACTGCTGCTGCCAAATTCAAAGGAGGACGGGAAGCCGGTGGTGCGGGTTTAAATACCCATTGGCCGCCCTGCCCCCTTGTTGTTTGGTGCGCTGGCGTGTCAGCGCCCCACATGCATGCACCCTCCAAGATGGCGGCTCAGGGTTTGGCTGTGGCTGCAAAACTCGCCCCTTTCGCCTGGTAAGTATCGGGTGCAGAGTGGGATTCCTTGAACATTTGTCTATCAATCTCAAACTGCAATCCTGCCCCTTCAACTTCATGTTTCCCAGGAGTGTCTCTTTTGGGAGAAGGCTGAGCCAAAGTAGGGATTGAGCACTTGTGCCTTTTCTTTGTTATCTCTTATCATTTTGCCATCCTCATTGAGTAGCTGTACCAC
Source organism: Rhineura floridana (assembly GCF_030035675.1). Classification (NCBI taxonomy): domain Eukaryota; kingdom Metazoa; phylum Chordata; class Lepidosauria; order Squamata; family Rhineuridae; genus Rhineura; species Rhineura floridana. The sequence goes on from NC_084496.1 coordinate 17,431,884, forward strand.
CATTTCTTTTCTCTGTCTTTTACTAATGCATGAACTTGAACAAAGCTTTTTTGTTGCTTTTGGCATCTCTTGCTAACCTCAGCTCAGCTTTAGCCTTCCTGACACCATCCCTGCAATTCCGTGCTACCTTTCGGTACTCTTCCTTTGTGGTCTGGCCTTCCTTCCACTTCCTGTATGTGTCCATTTTTTGTTTTCAGGTCATCTCTAAACTTTTTGTGAAGCCACATTGGCTTCTTCTGCTGTCTTTCCCTTTTTTCCCCTTGATGGAATTGTTTGCCATTGAGCCTTTTAGGGATGGAAAGATCTGTCAATTTTGGTTCTCTCAGATTCTCACTTTTCTAATGTTAAATTCAGTTCTCTACATTTCTCTAGCAATCCTCATGAAAATTCTCCACCATTTTAGTGGTTATTTCTCCAAATATATTTTTGTAGGCAGTTTTGACAAAGGTACATGTTCTTGCAAGCCATTTCTCATCACACCATGCCTTTTTACATGTTATTTTCACTCATATATGCACAGTTTCCCCTAATATATGCATTTTTATAAAGATTGTTTATCTGGCGAACTGCATCCCAAAATTCTACTAAATGCGAATTTCAAAGGATGGCTGTGGTTCAGTTCTGATACTGTTTTGGAAAGTGCAAATTTGATAAATTCTGCTTGAAATGTGAAATGAATTGAAATTCTCACCCATCCCTAGGGCCTTTAGAATTTCCTCTTTTGAAACTCCCACCCATCTTGGACCCCTTTTCTCATGAGGGTCTCTTGCCACAGAACCTTACTTATCATTGTTCTGAGTTTATGAAAATTGGCTTTGCTGAAGTCCAGGGTATGTGTATGGCTACCCTCAGCTTTTGCTTCCTTTAAAATCAAGAACTCTAGTATAGCATGATCACTTTCCCCCAGAGTTCCCATAACTGCCACTTCATCCACCAAGTCATCTCTGTTGGTTAGACTCAAGGACTAACTGGGTATTTGGTCTTATCTAGGTGGACTCTTTTTATGTTCTTATTCAGATTGCTGACTGTTCTGGCTGTGTGTGTGTGTGCGTGCATGCGTGTAAAAGAGAGAGCTCAAAAATGTCCAAATCAGGCTGTTCAGCAAAATGTGACAGAATTGCTATTTTCATAGGAATGCTATTTCCTTAGGCAAAGTAACAACTAAGAGTTCTACAATTTTGCCTGAGATTTACTGTTTTTGCTAACTCTGCAAGTATCTCCCTCTTCCTTCTTGCCCAGCCTTGCTGTTGTAGCCTTTAGGAATTAACAAATGAAGCCATCAGTGGACCTAAATTTTAGGGCTGTTCACTGGATTTGGTCAAAACCCAAATTGGGCCTATTTTAGGGTTGCCATATTGCCCGGTTAGCCAGGTTTTACCCGGATTCTTTGCATGCCACCCAGCGCCCGGCTAGTCCCTTAGGTGGCCCGGATTCTCAGCTTTAATAAAAAAAAAAGTTTCTAGGTGGTCTGGTTCTCAAGATAGACATAAAAACGTCAGCCGTCCCTGACTGTTAAATTTTTCTTTAAACAGTACTGTATACAGTACTATAGCACTTCATAGCTTTAACCCCACCCGTTCAGACTTGCAGCCAATCAGTGAAGCCAGGATTGTTTCAGTTTCATTGACCTCAGGCAGTGTCTAGAAAACAAAATGATGCCCCCCCCGTTTATCTGAAAATCTTATAAATTGGGTAAGCATATACATTTCAGTTTCTTTTCCTCTTTTATGCAGGAGTCAGATCCTGGGCAGTGTTTTGAAAACCTTCCCAATACTTGCTTTTTGTAAAAGCAATGCTAATCCCATATGCCCAGAGTAAATCCCATTGAATTCAATAGGACTTACTTTTGAGTAGACATGGTTATGAATGTGCTGAAAATCAATGGGACTTTGGAGTGAATGTAAAAAAGAATTGTGTTTGTGTTCTCGTTCTGTCCCCCCCCCCTCCAGTCCTATTTTAAAGCAAGTAGGCAGGGCTTACTTAGGTATTACAGCTTTTATTCTGTAGGAAACTAATACTGATTTTTTTTAAAACTAATACTGATTTTTCTGCAATGACCAACTGGTTTGACAATAAACTATTATATGGGCTGTATGTATTTATACATCTGCAGTGTGTGCGTGTGTGTGTGCATGTATGGAGTCTTTCCAACAACCCTGTGAGGTAGGGTTGGAAACCAAGGCAGCTCACAACAAGAAATAAAGCCATTTAAAATCCAATAACCATAAAAACAAGTATAAACAGTTGCAAAACAGCATAAAGTGGCATGATTTGGAATTTTGGGTTGTGTGAATGAAGTTGCTTATCACTTGAGGATGCATTTCTGTACCTGTTTGAGTAAGCCCCACTGAATACACTGGGACTTGCTTCTGAATAAATAAACCTAGGATTGCACTATAAATATCTTTACAGTTTGTGTAAATAATAAATATATTTGATAGTCATGCTTATATAAATATTTCTTCATTTATCCTATTTTTGGTTTTTGGTTAGGAATCCTGACTGGTTGTGAGATGCTTAGTTTTCTGCCTTACTCATAGGAATCTTGTTGTGGTTGGTATGGTATTGCATTTAAGAAATCATGGTACGAAATGGCCTGAATCAGTATAAGGCAGATTCCTTGGTTCCTAAAAGTGGGAAGAGACTCAAGGGCCACAGTGACTCCAACATTTATTTATGTATTTTTATTTACAACATTTATATACTGTTTTATTTTAAAAAATCTCAAAGTGGTTTACAGAAAGAATTAAAACAATACAATTATTGGCAAAAGCGTAAGGACAGATACTTAAAAACATTCAAAATAATAAAACGAACAATGAGTTAAAAACAGATTAAAAAACACAATAGCTTCCACATGCCTGGAGAGGCTTGCCTCAAGAAAACTGATTTTAGCAGGTGCTGAAAAGAGGCATCTGCCTAATGTCAATACGCAAGGAGTTCCAAAGCATAGGTGCTGCCACTTAACAGGACTGATTTCTTACAAGAGCAGAACAAGTACTATGTGGCACCCATAACATGGAAAGCACAGCTTGAACTTGGCCTGGTAGCAAATCAGCAACCAATGCAGATTTCAGAGCAGAGGTATGATGTGGTGATAGGATCTCACTCATGTCAGAAATTGTGCTGCAGCATTCTGCATTAACTACAGTCCCCAGGTCAGGTTGTGCTGCATAGGGATTTCTGTGACCTTGGCTGACTGGCTGCTAGGATTTTTTTTAGTTTGGGTTTTTGGTTATGAATCCTGACTGGTTGTGGGATGCTGAGTTTTCTGCCTTACTCATAGGAATCTTGTTGTGGTTGGTATGGTATTACATTTAGGAAAGTGATACTGCCTTTTGTGAGGTTTTTTTTGTATTTGCATTTCACTTATCTTTAACCTCACTCCGTTACAGCCATAGAAGCAACAGCAGCATATGCAAGATAATTAACTCCCATTAGTGATAAGAGCAAGAATTTATAATTATTATTTTAATTAAAAAGAGGCTTATGAGTACTTTGAAGAGGACCAGATATTTATTTTCTTTCTGAGCCCAGGACTGGGTCTTTCATGATGCCTGGTGGGGGGGGGAAGCAGGAGAGTAGTCGATAAGACAGACATCCTGGCATTGGTAATCTAATTAGCAAGGTATGTGTGGGGTTGTTACACACTTCCAGGCCCAGTTTCATTTTGAGTATGGAGATGGAACCTGTGTAGATGTTGTTGATCAAAGGGAGAAGAAATTTTGAGTTAAGCAAAGCTCTGCTTTTATAAAACTTAAGAAACATGCAGATACTTCGAATGTCTGAGTGCGTGCACCAGTGGAATACTGGAGGAACTTGTAAAACTTGCTGCAACAGTATTTAGAACTGAGCATGTGGTGTGAAAGACTCCTTTTCCTAACATTTTGGCTTCTTGTTTTTCTCCACCCACCACATCTTTGGAATATATCGTATATGGTTAACCGTACTGCTGCCCTGACTTACTTTATGTTTGTTGCTATTTTGTGTTTTTATTATGTTTTTATATTGATTGTGTATTTTTATTGTTTTTATTATATTTGTAAGCTGTGCTGAGCTTTGTTTTTAACAGCAGAAGGGCAGGATATAAATCCTCTTAATCAATCAATAAATATTCCATAGTGTTGGAAACTAGTTAGGCATTTAAGGCTGAAAATGTTGCTTTTTAAAAAAAGATTTCTCACATCTTTCCCCAGTTTTTGGTGGTAATTCCTAGGCACAAAAACAAAACAACTGGACAATCTAAATATTAATATGTAAATCTTTGCATAATATGCAAATAATATGCAACTATTTGCATAATATGCAAATTAGTCTGTCCGGATTTGTGGAACTGGAATATGGCAACCCTAGCCTATTTGGACGTTTTAGGGCCTCAGCTGAGTCAGGCTGAGACAGCTACAGAACACTATAGGGTGGATTGGATAGTCCAGAGTGATTGAAGGCTGTTAGGGAGAGGAACAGCAGGCAACAAAAAGAGGAAGCCATCAGGTGGAAAAACTTGCAAAAAAGCCAAGAACTACCTGCTACATCTTCCCTGGAGAAGATAGGCCCAATGCCACCGCTCTCCTTCATGCCTGAGTGCCACCCCACAGGATCAATGTTGCTGCTTGATAGCTGCTATTCAGAGGAGGGGCGGGGCAGTCTGACCCCTCTCCAGTTCAGATCCATGGGGTGGATCTGAGGCCCTGTGCACAGCCTTACTAAATACCCTGCATAAGTATACATACATGCATGCATACAACATAACAAGACTATCCTGTTTAAAGAAAGGCTTAAAGAATTAATTCATGACATTTAATTAATTGTTCAAGTTTAAAGAAATGTGCCTATTAGCAAAGCCTCCCCTGTAGGTGCTCTTTTGAAGATATGTAAGCATGTTCACAGGAACATTTTTTAAAGGTTGGAATGGAAAGGCATTTGCTTTTTCATTTCCTGTTATGGTCATTGTGACCCAGATGCCTTTGGTAATGATGTTGAGAACTATCTGTCCAAGTGGTCTTCAGCCTGTCTGACCGATGTAGACTTACAAAAGTAATAGGCTAGGACAGATAAGCTGGGAAGAATGGCAAATTTACAATGCAAGTGTTTTTTGTATCAAAAATGTTAGAAAAAAAGCTGAAAAACATGGAAGATAAGGCCATCAATGGCTATTAGCCATGATGGCTGTGCTCTGCTTCCATGGTCAGATGCAGCATGCAGTAGCTTACCCCACAGAATCCTGGGAATTGCTGAGAGTTGTTAAAAATGGAAATGTACTGCCTTCAAGTCGATTCCGACTTAAGGCGACCCTGTGAATAGGATTTTCATAAGGCTGAGAGGCAGTGACTGGCCCAAGGTCACCCAGTGAGCTTTATGGCTATGTGGGGATTCAAACCCTGGTCTCCCAGGTCATAGTCCAACACCTTAACCACTACACCACACTGGAGGGGACCCCTATTTTCATCACAGAGCTACAGTTTCCCGAGTGGTTTAACAATCCCTCTTCCCATGGAACTCTGGGAACTGTAATTCTCTGTAGGGAATAGTGGTCTCCTAACAGCAGTCAACACCTTTAACAAACTGCACTTCCCAGGATTCTTTGGGAGAAGCCATGATAGTTTAAAGTGGCATAATAGCACTTTAAATGTATGATGTGAATGCAGCCATTGTGAAGCTTGTTGCCCCCACACTAACAATAGCCAATACAAGTATGAATTTTGAAGAATCTGGGTCATTTCTACATCCTGGGGTAGGTGGTAAGAGGGGATCCTGCTTGGTCTCCTCCTTCTGTGTACTGGGCACTGTGAGGATGCATTGCAGTCTATTCTACTCTACAGCCAGGTATTGCTCCCTCCATCATCTTCCTTGCCAGTGGAGGAAGGATAATTTTGTGCATGGGGTGAGGGTAGTGCCAAACTCTGTGGCTGTGAACATGCTGTTGGGACCTTTAGTTGCGGGAGAGCCGACTCTGGCGTGGCTCCTGACATCTTAACTCATACAGCCCTCTGTTAAAAGTAGCCCCACCAATCAATTAACTATTTTTTTCATTGATTAACAACTTGTGCCATACATTTAAAGCACATCTAACACACATTGAAAGCACATGACTTCCTCCAAAGAATCATGGGAGCTGTAGTTTGATAAGGGTATTTGGAATGTGTAGCTCTGTGAGGGGAAAACCACAGTTTCCAGAATTCCTTGGAGGAGGTCATGTGCTTTCATTGTGCATTAGATGTGCTTTAAATGTCTGGTGTGGATCTGCTCAGAAGGTATAATCCCTCTTGTATAACATATAGGGATGGATGTGCAGGTCTAATTTTTGGTTCCTAGTTCGTGTCTAATACTAGCCCTGCTCAGAACAGACCCACAACATTAATTGACATGCCTAACTTGGTTCATTCATTCCAGTGGACCCCATGTAATTTCTACAAGTGTTCACCCATAAGTCCATTCTGCCGTTTCACTAGAGCACCTGCTTTGCATGCAAAAGGTCCCAGATTCAATCCCCTGCATCTCCAGGTAGGACTGGGAGAGACCCCTATCTCAAACCCCAGATAAGTGCTACCAATAGGTGTAGACCAGCAGTTCCCAAATGTTCTACCCCACAAACCACTTGAAAATTGCCCATGGTCTTGGTGGACGACTTCATGATTTTTATGCTTATTTTAGCAGTTTTAATACACTGTGCTAGATGTTGTAGAATCTATAATTGTATTGTTCCTTTTCTTGCTTATATTGTATTTTATGGTATTACAATTTGCATTCCGTAGAATTCAAACTGTAATACTATAAAATACACTATAAGAAAGAAAAGAAGCGATAAAATGCAATTAAAGATCAAGATGAATATTTAATGCAGACATTCCATGGACTACCTGAATGAAGCTCACGGAGCACTTGCGGTCCACAGCCCACAGTTTGGGAACCCTGGTGTAGACAATACTGAGATTGATGGACCAATGGTTTGACTCAGTATAAGGCAGCTTCCTGTCTTTCAGGGGTACTCTTAGATATCAAGAAGGGGAAATAATGAACTGCATATAATTCTCCCTGACCCCCCTTTTTTTTTTGCCTTGGAAGCTCAACAATTCATCCAGATGCTCTGAGCATAGCACTGCAGGAAAGCTGTCCGCTTGAGGTTGTTTGAAGTTGAAGAAATGGTGAGCTGCTCAATTGGTGTGTGTGTGTTGTCAATGGAGGGGGCAGGATTAAAATGTTACACACTCTAGCTCAGAGCTTGGAAAAGTTACTTTTTTGAACTACAACTCCCATCAGCCCCAGCCAGCATGGCCACTGGATTGGGCTGATGGGAGTTGTAGTTCAAAAAAGTAACTTTTCCAAGCTCTGCTCTAGCTAAACCTGCTAAATATTAGATGACTGCCTTGGATATTAATAATTCAAAATGTGTGTGTAGGGGGGAGCACCTCCTCCACAACCCACGTACCTGAATCCAAGATGACAAAATTGTGCTTGAACAGCCCTAGCTCCAGGCAGTACAGGTGGAAGGAAAGTGTTGAGCCAATTGTGGACTCAGTGCTTTGTGGACCATCAAGGCTGAAGACCACCTGAGGTCCCAGCAGTCATTAAGAGAGATAAGAGCAGAACAATGCAGGCTATTGCTGTAGGAAGGGGGCGGGAAGAGGAAAAGAATAAAATGGATGTTGTGATTCTGCTCTGGATCTGTGTTTGATAGATGCACAGGATTTCACTCAGACACTGAATTACAGCTGGAATGACCAGATTGGCTACATGGGAACAGGGAGGGGGATTTTGCTCTGTTAGATCAGAATTTCCTCTATCTGTGACCATTCCTCTCCTGGCTGCTGCAAAGGAGAGCCAGCCAGGCACCCTCCATCAGGCAGGCTAGGAGCAACTGCTGCTTGGCTTTTTCTCTATGAGGATAATGAGGGAAATAGGGGTCTCCTAACAACCCTCAGCACCCTTAACATACTACACTTCCCAGGATTCTACAGAGGAAAGCTATGCCCATTTAAAGTGGGATGATAATGCTTTAAATGTCCAGTGCAGATGGGGCCTTTCCTTCCTCTCCCATCTTGCCTAAGGGGAAGGAAGTCGTAGCTCAGAAAGTCCTCTGAAGCATGGACCCATTTTGCAGATTAAATCTGCTAAAGCGTTTAGCCTTCCAGTCTTCAGTTGTGTGATTATTAAAATTCATGTCATCAGCTTGCAGCAATTCTCTTTTTTAAAAAGACAAATAAATAAATTAATACAATAATGCAGCACATGGACACAGAAATAAAAACTGTGGTTCTATTATAATTGTATTATGGAATGGGATGGCAAACCTCCTTGGAGTGTTTCTTGAGGATTGAATGCAAATAAGCAACATGAAAGGAAGACCAAGATAGGGTAAGGGAGAGACAGAGAGGCAAATAAAGGCTGTTGAAAATGTATGAAACTTGTCATTTGTATTAGCATTAATATTTAATTTTCCTTTTTCACAGACTATTACCTCTCAAATTTGCAACATGCCAACATTCTTCGAGTCTGGAGAAAGCCTAGGTTGGGTTCTGACAGCCCTGACATTTCCTCAGACTTCACTGTCATGCAGGCAATGTATTGAAAGTTAAATTTCAGTGGAGAAACTAATTCAAAGTGTGGAAAGAAGACCTGGGAAGTCTGACTCAGGGATAGTTTCTTCATGGCTTTTAAAGTGAACTGGGGGCCAAGCCGGCCTAAGGCTTTCTTCCGCCTGAGAGAAAAGGACAAGATGGCACCCTCCTGTCATTCTGCATACAGAAGCTAACTGGGCTGCTAGGCTGAACTAGGGATGGAAAAATCTGTCAATTTCAGTTGTCTCTGTTTCTCATTTTTTCCAGTCTTAAATTCAGTTCTCCACATTTGTGCAGCAATTTTAATTTTATTTTTTTAAAGAATCCTCATGAAAATTCTCCAGCATTCTAGTACATATTTCTCATAATAATCACATTTTTGTAGGCAACTTTGACAAATATACACGTTTTCCAAGCAATTTCTCCTCATATAGCCCATTTTGGAATGTTATTTTCACTTATATATTTATTCTTATGCACAATTTTAGCTAATATATGCATTTTTGTAAGCACTGGTTGGTTGGTGAACTGCATCACAAAATTTGAAGAAGTCTGAAGTTTAAAGGATGGCTGTGCTTCAGTTCTCATGTTGTTTCAGAAAGTATGAATTTGATAGATTCGCCTTGAAATGCAAACTGAATTGAATTTCTCCCCCATCCCTAATTGGAACTTACTTCAACACAGGCAGTGACAGTGCCCTCCACCACACCTGACAATGGCAGGGTAGCTTAAAGGTTGCAGAGCAGGCCATAAAGCACACTGAGATCTGTCCACTTGATACCTGGACACTGCCCCCACCTCAGCATCTGCTGCATCCCTCTAGCTAAGATAAAGATAAAGGTTTTTTTTTTAAAGTGACAAAATATTTTTTGAAGTTGATGCCGCAGCCCCACTGCAAAAGGGAAAGGGCAAATTTCAACATGCACGTCCCCAATCCTAGAAACTATCCCCACATTTTTGGCCTGCAAACAGGCCTCTGATAATCAGAGGTCATTTCATACAGTTATGCCACTTGTAAGGACAGGCAAATCTGTCCGTTCTGGTTTCTCTCAGTTTCTCATTTATTCCAGTCTTAACTTTTGTTCTCTACATTTCCACATCAATTTGCAATTTATTTATTTAATATGTCCGCATAACTCATCAGGAAAGGCTGTAGCTCAGTGGCAAAGAATCTGTCTTGCATGCAGAAGGTCCCATGTTAAATCATTAATGGGCACCTCCAGATAGGGCTAGGAATGTCCCCTTTATGAAACCCAGGAGTTTATTTTATTTTAGTATTTATTTTATTATTTGATTTATATCCCGCCCTTCCTCCCAGCAGGAGTTATGGAAGTTTGACTTAGTGCTACATAGAATACAACTCGGTGTCCCAGGTATCATAAGACTGGGAAACATTGTTCTCCACCCTGTATTTAAGATACCTGGAACACCGAGCTGTATTCTATGTAGTGCTAAGTCAAACTTGCATGTGCAAGGATTTTTCCTTGTGGAATGGAATGTTCGCCACCTCTCCCCCCTGTGTGCCCCCTAAATCTGATATCGGTTTCCCCCTTACCCTCCAGAGCAGATTTGGGGATGGTGTTGGGTGCAGGGGAGGATCCTCTTGCACTAGTTGAAGTTGTTCCATTAGTGCAAGGATTGAGCTGAATACCACCCACAGGTTTTCTCTGAATAAAAAAATTACTTTCACCAATCAAAGGTTCTATATACATTTTAGGAGCAGTAAGCTCTGATTCCTGATCCCTTTCAGGCATATTCTGGAGGGGGGAATCAGGGAGAAGATGAGGGTCTCCCCCTCTCACCCATAGTCTTGAGTCTCTCAAAGGAAAGAGATAATTTTCACATTGAAGGTGCACTAAACTAAAGCTACATGCAATTGCTCTTACAATAAGGAAACTGATTTTCCTAACAGTTTATCTTTTCAGTGTTCAGAGGTGGCAACAAAGAGCAACAAAGAACAAAATCTACTAGTCATTTCTTTGTATGGGTACAAAGAGAATTTTGGAGAGAGAAAGAGAGACTGTATGAAATCTCTCTGTGCTATGTCTAATGTATACAATGGGCTTTGCTGCTGATAGCTTCAAGTGTTTGCAAACCAAATTTTTAGTGATGGTTTTGTCCACTTAGGGAGAAGAGTGGACCTATGACCAGACACTGACTCTTCGAATTAACAACTGGCTAATAAGCAAATCCCTTCGAATTCCCAGCCAGACTGCATGGATCTCTTTCTTCCCTAGCTTTGATTTAAGGGCGACTGTTTGATGAATGGCAAAAAACTGGAAAATATTCTTCCAAGCCAAGTTTCAGATTTTATGGGGGTTCTGTGGAGAAGGTGGCTGCCACAGGGAGATAAGGATTCTAATTTTGTAATTGAGTACACTCTGAAAAGACAATTAAGGAACTAATATGATAAGTGATTGTAAATTATAACAGCAGGGAGAAATCCGATTCACAGTCCTTCATGAAAAATGATGATGATGTGTCTGAGCAGTGCATCCTTACTTTATTTTCCCAAATGTAGGAACTGCTTAGTAAAAGATAAGCATTCTGCTTTTAACTGAAGGAAACTACTTCCCAGCAGACCTTCTCTCTCTCTCTCTCTCTCTCTCTCTCTCTCTCTCTCTCTCTCTCTCTCACACACACACACACACACACACACACACACACACACACACACACACACACACACACACACGTCCTATCTGCACTATACATTTAAAGCAGTATTATATCACTTATTCACAGCTTCTCCCAAAGAATCCTGGGTGCTTAGAATTTATAAAACACCCATGTTCCTCTCAGAGAGCTGCAATTTCCATACAGTCTCTCTTCCCATGGAACTCTGGGAATTGTAGCTCTGTGAAGGGAATAGGGGACTCCTAACAACTCTTATTTTGGGGGGAAAGCCATGACTGTTTGTTTGTTTGTTTATTTATTTGTTTATTTATTTATTGCACTTGTATACCACCCCATAACCGAAGGTCTCTGGGCGGTTTACAGCAATCAAAAACATTAAAACAAATACACAATTTTAAAACATATTTTAAAAACAATTTAAAACACAATTTTAAAATTCAAAACAATATGAAAACAATTTTAAAAACAAATACTAAAATGCCTGGGAGAAGAGGAAAGTCTTGACCTGGCGCCGAAAAGATAATAGTGTTGGCACCAGGTGCACCTCGTTAGAGAGATCATTCCATAATTTGGGGGCCACCACTGAGAAGGCCCTCTCCGTTGTTGCCACCCTCCGAGCTTCCCTTGGGGTAGGCACCCTAAGGAGGGCCTTTGATCTTGAATGCAGTGTATGGGTGGGTTCGTATCGGGAGAGGCGTTCCATCAGGTATTGTGGTCCCAAGCCATGTAAGGCTTTATAGGTCAAAACCAGCACCCTGAATTGAGCTCGGAAACATACAGGCAGCCAATGCAAGTGGGCTGTTTAAAGTGGCATGATGCTGCTTTCAATGTATAGTGCAGATAGGGCCACACACACACACTCACAACTAGGTTGTATAGAACCAGTCTTAGTTCAGATGTTCTTGGACTGCAACTCCCATCATCCCTGATCATTGGCCATCCTGGCTGAGGCTGATGGGAATTGGAGTCTGAAGGGCCATTCCCATTCCTGTTTTAGGATAGTATGTTATATTTTTGTTTAGATATTATATTGTATTTTAACTTGTTTTAATTGTTTTACAGTCTACATTAGGTGGTGTTAGAGATTTACACTGTACAGTTTACATCTACGCAGTGAGCAATTCCCCCCTCATCCACCCCGGCTCAATTCAGAAGGCTTTAAAGTCCAGACCAGCTCAAGATGATGATGATAATGATTACTACTACTATTATGATGGCTATGACTACTACTACTACTAGGGGCTCTGCCCCACTTACTCACTCATCAACCTCGCCCTCCCATGTGTCACTGAAGCCCCCCCTTCCCCTCCCACATTATAGGTATCAACCCAACATTGACCTGTATCTTTAAAAAATATATAAATCTAAAAACAGTTCCACTACAGATGCAGATAACGTATCTACTTAAAAAGCTTGTTGAAAGTGGAAGGTCTTCAATAGGCACTGAAAAGATAACAAAGATAGCACAATTTAAGAATTGCTTCCAACATACGGACCAGTCCAAGCACTATAATCTGCTTCTGAGGCCCTTCTCTGAGGCCTCCTACTATCAGATGTACCATAACTAGGCAGAAAAAGTAACTGGGCAACTTCTGTTGGAAGAGGCCTAGAATTTGGAACAGCCTCCCAAATGAGACATACTTGATCCCATCATGACACATTAGAATAGAAGTAGAATCAAGCTAAAGACTCCAACATCCTGTAGCCAAACAGATGTCCCTGGGAAGTCCACAAATACAACATGAGGGCAATAGCCTTCTCCTACTGTTGTGCCCAAGTGACTGGTATTCAGAGGCATCTTGACTAGGGATGGAGGAGAATATCTGTTAAATCAGACTTAGTACCAGATTCCACCTGAATTTGACCGTCTGCTATCTTTTCGGACTAGCACTGATTTCTGGTGGCAGGCCACGACTGAAATTGGCATGGATTTTCTTTCTATTTTCCCCCCAATTTTACATAATTATATTTGTAATTTCCTCTAAGTTGATGCATTCGTAACAGTGTGTAGCTGTGATAAATAGGAAAAAATAAACCACATGGAATACTGTGATCATTTACATAGGCATTTACATTAAAAATTACACATTTTTTTTTGGCAACCAAGAAAACCCCCCAGCGGATCAAATCGGTAAGTGCCGAAGCAAGCGGGAACAAAAAAAGGGCGGGTCAGGATTGAATGACAGACTATTGGAATACAAACGGATTGGAACTAGGCAGTGAACTCCATCCCTCATGCTGTCTCCTGGAGGTAGCACACATCTATCATGACTAATACTCATTGATAGCCTTATCCTTCATGAATGTGTCTAATGTCCTTTTAAGATGGCCAGTTCTACCATTAAGCAGACTAAGGCAGCTAATTTTGGGAATCATCAAAGGGCAGCAAATTGATCATTCTTTAATTTATTAGATTATTTTTACTCTTAGGGAAAGGTGCTTATGTGCTTTTCTGCCTCAAGTACCAAAATAACATGGCTACTATGTCCCTTGACTAGAGGGTAGGGGGTGCTCTTTGCTATTTAGCCTCAATCCAGGAGAGACTGGTAGCTCTAATGTCAGTGGGGCAGTGAATCCGCTACAGGTTTTAGTCTCAACTTTCAAGGCTCTGTCAAAACCTAGGTTCAGCATCTTGGACAGTTCATTGAATGTTCAGACTAAAACCTGGAGCAGATTCATGGATTCACTACCCCAGTGACATCAAAGCTACCAATCTCAACTGCACTCAGCCAGTAAAATGTCTTCAGCTGGCCCTGCTTTTAATGCCACCTTAGTTGATGTTCATCACTGAATCTCATGATAGCAAATTCCACAGTTTAATTTTGTTCTGTATGCAGCAATACTCCTAGAGTATTCTGGGTCTCTCACGAGTCTAGACTTGGAGTAGGGATGGGGGAGAAAATTGGTTCAATTTGCATTTAAAGGCAAAATAATGTAATACACACTTTCTGAAACAATATGCAAACCAAAACACAGTCATCCTTCAAAATTTGCACTTCTCTGAATTTTGCAAAGCAGTTCTCCACCCAAGTAATGAGTACTAATGAGTACAAAAACGCATATATTGGTGAAAAGAATGTAAAATGCATTACATTAGATAATGTATATATTAGGCAGCATTGCATTAAAATATTTATATTTGGCGAAACTTGCACTAAAAAATGAGAAACAGGGAGAATACCAATCCTACATCCTGGGGTCAAAAGCCTTCCTTGTGGAAGTGCATTTGTGGCAGGACTAGAAGACTGTAGGGCATGAGATCCCACTGGGCAGTCTTGTGTTACTCACCCCATGAGGTACCCTTGTTCCATGCAACAGCATTGACAGCTACTGACAGAGCTTTTAGGTTGGGAAAACTAGTAGCTAAATCTAGGCTTTATTGAACCCAGGGTGCCCTTCAGTTTTAGGACCTGAAGTTTTTAGAGGGAAAGGTTCATATTTGGGTGTGCCAATCTAAAACTGACCAGAGAGGGCATGGTGCATTGGTAGAATTGTACTCTTCATTAGATAGGGATCTGTATCCTATGAGGGCCCTGAGGGAATATGTTACGGTTAGAGAGGAAAGCCCTGGGAATCTTTTCATTCATAAGGGTGGCTCCCCTCTCATGAGGTTCCAATTTGGGACAGTGATGAAGAAGGTGCTGTGAGTGTCAGCCCCTTAGGTTTTGGCACCCATTCCTTCAGGATTGGGGCAGCATCTACAGCAGCTCACATGGGAATGCCACAGGAAGGTATTCAATGTATTGGCAGGTAGAACTGTGCAGCCTAGAAGACGTATGTGAGGTCTTTGCAGAGGTCAAAACTGGGCTGAATGTTCTATGGAAATTGATTTTGCCATTTTTTTCTTCTGTTGACAGGTGGATGGAATGGAGCATGCATTGGAGTCCTCATCACAAGCCAAAGTATGGTGTTTGGGGCTAGCCGCAGGGTGATGTGCTCTCAGCTGGGGACACAGTTGGGCCTTAATGAGATGGCTGGGTTAGGGTGCTGCCTTCCATCTTCCAGTGGGGCATGGTCACACAACAGCCATATGTGCTGGTGATTCATGCTGGTGGCAATGACCTTGACCTATTGAAAGACAAGCTATTAATATTGCAAGTGTTATAGGTTTTGGAGGTGGTACAGCACAGATGGCCCAGGGTGGTTGTTCTGTGGTCAGATTTGCCCATCCCTAACTTCTAGAATTATCAGAGACAGAGAAAAACTTCTCTATATCTACTTTCTCCATGCCGTGCCTGATTTTATGCACCTCTGTCATGTCTACCCCCTGTTTACTCACCTATTTTTATAAATAAAAAAGTCCTAAATGTTCTAACCTTTCCTTGCAAGGGAGTTGCTCCAGCCTCCCCTCTTGATAATTTTGGTTGTCTTTTTCTGCATGTTTGAGCAAGCAGCCAAGAGTATCTTATCCAAATGTGCTTTATTTAGATATTGCTTTCAAATAGGATATGACCACTGTGGTCTTAGGTTTCCATTCCTTGTTTCTGATTTGTCATTTTTCAATTATTTTCATCAATATTGTTTTTAGTGTTGTTTTTCTGGTGTATTTATTGACTCTTTGGTTTGTTAGTCATCTCAATTTATATATATATATGAATTTGCAAACTGATCCTTATTCATACAATATGTCTGAACTAGCCCTTATTTGTTGCTCAGTATGCATAGATGTGTATAATGTTTTGCTTGTTGATGCTGGTAATTAAGGTGGGATATTCTTTTTTTATAGCTTCAGAAACTCTTTGTCAACTCAACAGGATGTAATCATACCTTCCCTGAAGGAACAGCCACTGTTTCCCTGTTTGTGACCTCACTTAATTGCTGGGTTACATCAGCCAACTTGCAAAAACAGTTTTGGTTTCCAAAAAAAGGGGAGCTGTGCGCAATGACTGTCAATGTAATTATTTCCCCTGTAAAATAATTTTAGATTGTTTCCTTTTAGTCTTTGGACTTTTTGTTGTTCATAATTTAAGAACTGGTGCCTGAGCGTGCTTTTCTCCTTGTTCTTCCCTGTCCCTTTTTCCTCATGTGTCATGCATCTTACATTGTCAGTATTTTGTAAATTGTATTATTTTATTGATGTATTTTAATATTGTATTTTTATATTTGTGTTTTTGTAAGCCACCTTGAGGGCCTTTGGCCGGAAGGCAGGGTATGTATGTATGTATAAACAACAACAACAACAACAACAATGGGCAACAAAGCTATTAACCTTCAAATTTACCTTTTTTGACCCTGGTGTCTTTAACTGCATATAGGGTCAGCATTAAGAGTGTTTGTGTGTGCGAGTGAGTGGGTGGGTGAGGTGTGGCTGAAAAGCATAAGCCGTTTGATTTCAACATATCTAAGCCACTGACTCCTTTTCATCTTCCCCAATCAAGACTGCCCAAACCTCTGCAGAAATGGCCTTGACCATTAAAGAGGTGTTAAAACTTCCATCATTGTGTGTATCAGCAGTTTTCTTCCACCTCTTTACTTGTCAATGAAACTGCAACACTGGTGCAAATAGCTAGTACACAGAGCCTTTAGTGCTCACTGTAAAAGGAGCATTGTTCAAAAATAGCCTTAAGCAAGAAATGGATAAGTAGCTACAGAAGTTATTGCATCATCATACCTTCTGAGGCCACCAGTTTGGAGATCTCCAAAAAGCATACCAAACACCCTCATAAATATCCTGAGTTGTACTGATAGATGGCACATCACCAGGTTATATGGTTTGGAAGAAATGGTGTGGCTATGGAGTAATTTATTCTGGAACGCTGGAGCATCCTGGATATTGCACAGAGGGTGAAATCCAGCAAATATCTTTCTTTAGACCATTTGTACCCCACTCTTCAGCTAAAAAGGTTTCTAGAGTAGCTTACAAACAATCAATTAATACAAGAAAGTCCCTGTCTGCAGGCTTACAATCTAAGCAAACACAGAAGGGAAAAGGGACAGGGAGGGAAGAGGACAAAAGCAATCTCTTGGACACCAATTGTTAGATCTTACAATGATGAGCTGTAATAGAAACAGTTCAAGGGGAGAAGGTGCCTGATAGAGATGGACATTCAGCACAGCTGATGGGATGAGTCCTGCTTCCTATCTCTCCCAGTTTTCCAGCACAGGTCACATTTATCTATCTACTTATTTGTTGCATTTATATCTCTTTCCTCCAAGGAGCTCAAGATGGCATACATACCTTTTTCCTCTCTTCATATGATCCTCTCAACAGCCCTGTGTGGTAGATAAGGCTGAGAGTTGCAGACTGGCCCAGGTTCACCCAGTCAGCTTCATGGATGAGTGATGATTCAAATCCTGGTCTCACAGGTCCTAGTCTGACACCCTAACCACTACTCCACACTGCACTACAACCACTGTGCCAACCAACATTAAAATGGAAAAGCCTGGACCAGTGTTGGGTCCGGTGCGACCGTGGGCTGAGACAAAAAATCGTGCCTGTAAGAATTATTTTGGGTACGGAGAGCTTTGCATGCACAGTAGATGGTTAACTCTCTCTGATGTACCTGACATAGCTCCATGTTGGCACTGGGAGTAAAGCACCACCACATGTTGCAAGTGACCTGAACCAGTGGGGACAATAGACAGAAAAGTAATTCATTAAGAGGCAAAAACCCCTTGCAGTTTAAGAATGTACCTAGAGCCAACAGATATTTCTATAAAACTTTAAAAAGCAGACAAATTGGACAGCTATAGTGAATGCAACCAGAGGAGCAGGAGACCTGCCCTCCTCTCTGAGATAGGATTTGTACTGCCCTACACATTTGTAAAAATGCAAACAGAATTTGGGTTGGTCTTTCACAGTCCAAACCACTTCCTATGTAGCTTGGAAGAATCACAGTAACATGTGCCTTTGAGCAACTGATGCGTGGTGGCAACACTTGCAATCAGCCCCCAAATAGAAACAAGTCATGTGCTGTGCTGTTCTTGTTTTAGCAGGGAGGAAACAACAATATTAAGACAGTTGATGTAGTCCAGGTATTCACTTTAAATATGTTTGATTTACTTTACAATTATAGTGAAGTTTCCTATAGTAAATTATTTTCTTTTGCTTCTGTTTCTGTGAATATGTGAAGTACAGCAACACTTTGTGTGTGTGTGTGTGTTATGTGCCTTCAAGTTGATTACGACTTATGGCGACCCAATGAATCAGTGACCACCAATAGCATCTGTTGTAAACCACCCTGTTCAGATCTTGTAAGTTCAGGTCTGTGGCTTCCTTTATAGAATTAATCTATCTCTTGTTTGGTCTTCCTCTTTTTCGGCTGCCTGCTGTTTTCTCAGCATTATTGTCTTTTCTAGTGAATCATGTCTTCTAATTATGTGTCCAAAGTAAGATAACCTCAGTTTCATCATTTTAGCTCCTAGTGATAGTTCTGGCTTAATTTGTTCTAACACCCAATTATTTGTCTTTTTCGCAATCCACGATATCCACAAAACTCTCTTTCAATACCACATTTCAAATGAGCTGATTTTTCTGTTATCTGCTTTTTTCACTGTCCAACTTTCACATTCGTACACAGAGACAGGGAATACCATGGTCTGAATGATCCTGACTTTAGTGTTCAGTGATACATCTTTGCATTTGAGGACCTTTTCTAGTTCTGTCATAGCTGCCCTCCCCATTACTAGCTTTCTGCTGATTTCTTGACTATTGTCTCCATTTTGGTTAAGGATTGTGCCAAGGTATTTATAATCCTTGACAAGTTCAGTATCCTCATTATTAACTTTGAAGTTACGTAAATCTTCTGTTGTCATTACTTTAGTCTTCTTGACGTTCAGCTGTAGTCCTGCTTTGTGCTTTCCTCTTTAATTTTCATCAGCACTCGTTTCAGATCATTAGTGGCTTATACTTGTAGTATGGTATCGTCTGCATATCTTAAATTATTGATATTTCTCCCTCCAGTTTGCACTCCTCCTTCATCTTGGTCCAATCCTGCTTTCTGTATAATATGTTCTGCATACAGATTAAACAAAACAGGGTGATAAAATACACCCCTGTCCAATTGGGAACCATTCCGTTTCTCCATATTCTGGCCTTACAGTAACCTCTTGTCCAGCATATAAGTAGTGCATCAAGACAATAAGATGCTGTTGCACCCCCATTTCTTTTACAGCATTCCATAGTTTTTCATTATCTACACGATCAAAGGCTTTGCTGTAATCTTTAAAACACAGGATGATTTCCTTCTGAAATTCCTTGATCCATTCCATTATCCAACGTGTGTTTGCGTATGATCTCTGGTGCCTCTTCCTTTTTTGAATCCAGCTTGGACATCTGGCATTTCTCATTCCATATATGGTATAAGCATTTGTTATAGAATCTTTCTTAACCAACCAACCAACCAACCAACCAACCAACCAACCAATTAATATCCCACCCTTCCTCCCAGCAGGAGAATATTGAGCATTACTTTACTTGCATGGGATATTAAGGCAATAGTTCGATAAGCACTGCATTCCCTGGGATCCCTTTTCTTCGGAATTGGGATGTATATTGAGTTCTTCCATTCTGTGAGCCATTGTTTTATTTTCCATATTTGTTGACAATTTTTTGTCAAAATTTAGACAGATTCCAACTCAGTAACTTGTAGCAACTCTATTGGAATGCCATCTATTCCTGATGATTTGTTTCTTCTAAGTATTTAAGTGCAGCTTTTACCTCACATTCTAAAATTTCTGGTTCTTCTTCATACAGTTCCTCCTGTCAACCCTGCATCTCCTTTATATAATTCTTCAGTGTATTGCTTCTCTCTTCCTTTTATTTCATTTGGTCAATCAGTGTGTTCCCCGGTTTTCATTATTTTATTTGGTCAATCAGTGTGTTCCCCGGTTGATTATTCAACGTCCCTATTCTTGGTTTAAATTTCCCTTTGATTTCTCTATTCTTTTGGAATAGGACTCTTGTTCTACCTTTTTAAAATTATCTTCTATTTCTGCACAATAATTATTTTAGTAGCCAGTGTGGTGTAGTGGTTACAGTGTTGGACTATGACCTGGGTGACCAGGGTTCGAACCCCACACAGCCATGAAGCTTACTGGGTGATCTTGGGCCAGTCACTGCCTCTCAGCCTCAGAGGAAGGTGATGGTAAAACACCTCTGAATATTGCTTACCATGAAAACCCTATTCATAGGGTCGCCATAAGTTGGAATCAACTTGAAGGCAGTCCATCTCCATTTTTTCTCTTTGTCTCTATGTACTAGTCGCTGTATTGTTGCATTTAGGATTCTGACCATGTTTCTATGTACTTTTGCTTTCCTTCTTTCTTTAACCATTTTAAGAGTTTCGTCAGTCATCCATTGAGGTCTTTCTATCTTTTTAGCTAGAGGTGTTGTCTTTTTGCATTCTTCCCTAATAATGTCTCTGACTTCAATCCAAAGTTCTTCTGGTTCTCTATCAACTAAGTTTAATGTGTTCCTTATTTGATCTTTATATTCTTCTGGGATGTTGTTTAAATTGTATTTTGGCATTGTGATTGCTTTGTTGCTCTTCTTTAGCTTTACTTTGATTTTCAATATTACTCGTTCATGATCTGTACCTCAGTCTGCTCCTGGTCTTGTTTTTGCAGAAAGTATGGAACTTTCACATATAGTTGGACCAACTCTAATAATCCATAATTAGCTTGCTGGGGCTGATGAGAGTTGGAGTCAGTCAATATCCAGAGGCCCACAGATTCCCCATCCCTGATGGAGATGTCATTTTATATGGGTTCTATTTTACATTGTTGTCCTGCAGTACTCTATTTTGTTTCTCTAATGCAGTTCATTTGAATGTGTTGAAAGCTACTCTGAGAGGTTTGGCTGAAGACCAGCTAATAAATATCAGTATCAAAGGAATTAGCTTTGAAACGCAAAAAAAGTGTACCTCTTATCAGGTCAAATATTTCTGAGAACACAAGAGAACCTTGGTTGACAGGTGTAAGGATAAGAGGAGATCCTCCCCTGAGTCCATGCCAGCAGTCTTCTCCTGTGAGGTTTGGCTGTCTGGGTCTTACTACTATTCCCCCTCCTGAATATTTCCCTTCCCCTTAGACTTCCCTAAGAATTTATCCTCCCTTCCAGTGTCATTTACATAGAATCAACAATAACAACTTACAGAAGAGGTTGTGTAGCCTCAGGCCCAGGGATAGAAAGAGATCCTATTTCTCTGACTCCCAGGGCTCTTCCTAGGACCCACCCACTACTAGGCCACACCTCTTTTCTCCAGATCCCACTCTTCATCAATCCTGCTCTCTGCCTACCATGTCTTTGAGCTATGATAAGGCCTCTTGCTTGCCTGGATAGTGAGATGTGTAAATGTGTGTGCATGGAGAGATATGCATGTGTGTAAAAATATTTGGCTTTTGTGTGGCTGGAATGTAGTTACTGTACATAAGTAAGAATCTTATCAATTGCTTTGCCCTCTTTTTCCACTGGCCCGGCCACCACCGGCATGTGGCTCCAGAAGGTCCCCCATGACGACGTGGCCCTTGGGCTGAATAGCTTCTTTGCCCTTGAATGCAAGGCAAGGCAGGAATTTTAGAAGTGGGAAGGAGGAGGCTTGAGTGCAGATGGAGGCGGACTCCCGACGAATGCAATTATGCCTTGGTAAGTGCCTGCTCTAAGCGATATACAGCAGCGGTGAGGGCAGCAAAAAAGAGATATTTTGCTGCCAGTATTAAGGCATCACTCTCCCGCCCAGCGGAGCTTTTTAAAACTGTACGAGGGCTTTTACATCTTGGCCCTCGGGATACTATAGATTCATCTGTAGCCCGCTGTGATGAGTTCGCTGGACACTTCCAAGACAAGATCGCTAGCATTCGTCGGGACTTAGACTCCAATATTATAGCAGTTGGATTCAATGAAGCATCCAGAACACGGTCTTGTCCTTATTTATTGGATGAGTTTCAGTCTGTACAGCTTGAGGATGCTGACAAGATCCTTGGACTGGTGCGGGCGACCACGTCAGTGCTGGATCCTTGCCCCTCTTGGCTGGTGAAAACTGGTAGGACCGGAACCGCCGACTGGGCCAAGGAGGTAATCAATGCCTCTTTGCGAGAGGGAGTGGTCCCTGACTGCCTAAAAGCGGCGGTAGTGAGACCACTCCTGAAGAAACCCTCCTTGGACCCAGATAACTTGAACAACTATAGACCTGTGGCGAATGTTCCGTTCCTGGGCAAGGTTCTGGAGCGGGTGGTGGCCAACCAGCTCCAGGGGCTCTTGGATGACACTGATTATCTTGATCCGTTTCAATCCGGTTTTAGGCCTGGGTTTGGTACCGAAACAGCGTTGGTCGCCCTGTATGATGACCTTTGTCGGGAGAGGGACAGGGGGAGTGTGACCCTGTTGATTCTCCTTGATCTCTCAGCTGCTTTTGATACCATCGACCATGGTATCCTTCTGGGAAGGCTCATGGAGTTGGGAGTTGGGGGTAATGCTTGGCAGTGGCTCCGCTCCTACTTGGTGGGTCGTCAACAGAAGGTGGTGCTTGGGGAACACTGCTCGACACCCTGGACTCTCCATTGTGGAGTCCCACAGGGATCGGTACTGTCCCCCATGCTTTTCAACATCTATATGAAGCCGCTGGGTGCAGTCATCAGGAGTTTTGGAGTGCGTTGTCACCAGTACGCTGATGACACG
This sequence comes from Rhineura floridana, assembly GCF_030035675.1. NCBI lineage: Eukaryota > Metazoa > Chordata > Lepidosauria > Squamata > Rhineuridae > Rhineura > Rhineura floridana. The sequence continues at coordinate 17,454,693 of NC_084496.1, forward strand.
CAACTCTATTTCTCCTTTTCATCTTCCTCAGGTGAGGCTGTTAACGTACTAAACCGTTGCCTGGCCGCGATAATGGATTGGATGGGAGCTAACAGACTGAAGCTTAATCCAGACAAGACCGAGATGCTGTTAGTGAGTGCCTTCTCTGCCCAGATGGTGGATGTTCACCCTGTTCTGGACGGGGTTACACTCCCCTTGAAAGAACAGGTTCGTAGCTTGGGAGTTCTTATCGACTCTTCCTTGTCTCTTGAGGCTCAGGTAGCCTCAGTGGCAAGGAATGCTTTCTACCATCTCCGATTGGTAGCCCAGCTACATCCCTATCTGGACAGTGACGACCTCGCCTCAGTCGTTCATGCTCTGGTAACTTCTAGATTGGACTACTGCAATGCGCTCTACGTTGGGCTGCCCTTGAAGACAGTTTGGAAACTACAGTTAGTCCAGAATGCAGCGGCCAGATTGTTGACGTGGACAAGAAGGTCCGCTCATATTACACCCGTTCTGGCTCGTCTGCACTGGCTTCCTATTTGTTTCCGGGCTAAATTCAAAGTGCTGGTTTTGACCTATAAAGCCTTACACGGCATGGGACCGCAATACCTGGTGGAGCGCCTCTCCCAATATGAAACTACCCGTACACTGCGCTCAACATCTAAGGCCCTCCTCTGAGTACCATCCCATTGAGAAGCTCGGAGGGTGGTGACTAGAAATAGGGCCTTTTCGGTTGTGGCTCCCGAACTATGGAATGGTTTTCCCGATGAGGTGCGCCTGGCGCCGACACTGCTATCTTTTCGGCGCCAGGTGAAAACCTTTTTATATTCCCAGGCATTTTAATGCGTATTATTATATGTATTGTTGTATTTTGTTACTGTTTGATTATTTTTGTTTACCTTTGTTGGTTTGATTCTATTGTATTATTGTATTTATATATTCCTGATTGCTTTATTTTATGTACACCGCCCAGAGAGCCCTTGGGCTTAGGGCGGTATATAAATAAAATAAATAAATAAATAAAGGGGAAAAGTAATTCAGTCACAATGACACATAATAAAATAATGACAGTTATTCATAAGTCTGCACTGCTCTCTGTTTAAATCCAGATTATGATTAGTTGTTTGCAACTGTCCAGTTATTAGTTGCAGTATTCCTAAAATAGGTTCAGCATCTTGGACAGCTCTTTGGAAGTTTCGACTAAAATGTGGAGCAGATTCACTGCCCTACTGACATTGGAGCCACCAGTCTCCACAGGTTCTGGACAATGGCCCCATCTGCACTATAGATTTAAAGCTGTATTATAGCACTTTAAACAGTCATTGCTTTACCCAAATATTCCTGGGAGCTGTAGTTTGTTGAGGATGCTGAGAATTGTAAGAAGACCCCTATTCCGCTCACAGAGCTACAATTCCCCAAGTAGCTTAACAATCAATCCCTCCCTGGGAACGCTGGAACTGCAGCTCTGTGAAGGGAATAGGGGTCCCAGTACCCTTAACAGATGACAGTTCCCAGGATTCTTTGGGGGAAACCATGACCCTGGTGGTATGATAACGCTTTAAATCTGTAGCACAGATGGAACCAGCATCTGGGGAGTATCATAAGATGAACAATGCCACAAACCATCTTCCCAGGAATTAACAATCCAGTATTGATTATGAGTCCCATTTAGTGATGTTGCTGAAGTTTGTAATGCTTTGGCTCAGAATATGAACCTTGGAAACTCATAATAACTGATTTAAATGAAAGGTGAGCAATGCAATCTCCATGTTCATCTCCAGCTCAGATTATAATGTGGTGTCCTCCAGAAGTCACAGAATTATAGAATAGTATAGTTGGAAGGGGCCTAAGGCCATTGAGTCTAACCCCCTGCTCAATGTAAGAAGTCAGTGGATTACAACCCCTGTCATCCCTGGCTGTTGGCCATACTGGTTGGGACTGATGGGAGTAGGAGCCCCACAGCATCTGGAGGGCACCACGTTGGGTACCCCTGATCTACAGTAACTGGCAGCAACTCTTCAGGGTTCCAGACTGGGAATAGTCCCAGCCCTATTTGGAGGTGCTGAGAACAGAACCAGGAATCTTCTGTATATAAAGCAGATGCTCAGTATTATCTACACCAGGGGCTCCCATACTGTGGTCTGTGAGCTTTATTTAGGTGGTCTGCAGCATGTCCATTTAAATATTTGTATTTTTATTGCTTCTTTTATTTCTCATATTGTATTTTAAATTTGATGGAATGCAGATTGTAATACAATAAGATACATTATAAGAAATAAAAGCAGCAATAAAATACATCTAAACTCACACAGCATCTAGCACAACAATTGTGCATAAATTATGCAAAAGTACATAACAATTGCTAAAACAGGCAACAAGTTCACTAAGATCTTCAACAATTTTCAAGTGGTCCATGGGTCAAAAAAGTTTGGGAACCACTGCTTTAGGCTATAGATTAGATAATAGGATGTGTTGTTTTGATTGTGATTCAATGAGGAACTGCCTTTTGACTGTGACTATCTATGAGCTTGGAATGCCTGTGACTTTGATATGCTCCTAGTGGCAATGTAAGCTAGCAATGCCAGCCTGGCATTCTTTCAGTCAGGGCCAGCAATATCTGTAATGACTGGCTACAGGTATAAAGCTAAATTATATCCCTTTGAAGTCAATGGAAACAGTTCCCTGTGAATTGTATTATGCAGCATAAGATATGAAACTTCTGTAGTTAATCTGACAGCACATCACCGAACTTACAGTGTAAATCAATTGGACCAAATGCCTCTGGATTCTGAAAACCCCTTGACGCATGGCTTCACTAAACATACTGTACTAGTCCTCATGTGCCCTGTGATTATGATAATGCAACCACAGAAGGACTTTGTATGACACAACTGTCCTACAAAAGAGCCAGAGGGTTGCTGCTGTGCCAGCCCAGCTGAAAGGATCAGTACTGAAACACCCTCAACATGGTGATCCTTCCCTGACCTCCTATCACTGTACAGCAGTGCTTTACCAGGAGAACCAGGGGTGAGGTGGCAGTGAAGTCAGTGTAGGGATGGGGGAGAAATTAGATTCAGTTCGCATTTCAAGCTAAATCTATGAAATTCAGAGTTTCCAAACAATTTCAGAACCAAAACACAACCATAATTCAAAATTTGTACTTATTCAAATTTTGCAATCCAGTTTGCCAACCAACCAGTGTTTACCAAAATGCATTATGTTAGGGGAAGTGTGCATATAAATGAATATATGAGTGAAAATAAAATACAAAAAGGAAAAAATTAAGAGAAACAGCTTGCAAACGTGTACATTAGTCAAAACTGATTATAAAATGTGTTTATTAGAAGAAATTAGCACTAAAATGCTGGAGAAATTCATAAGGATTTTTTTAAAAAAATTGCAAATTGCTGCAGAAGTGTGGACAACCGAATTTAAGATTGGAAAAATGAGAAACTGAGAGAACCAAAGCTGGCAGATCTTTCCATTCCTAGGCGAGTGTGGTGCAAATGCACTGGTGGAGCCAACCCAGTGTTCCTGCTAGTGCAGTTGCCCCTCACCATTCTCACCATCCTTGTCATTGCACCTCTCCCTCTCAGAAAGCTTCAGCTATAAAGATGACAGGAGTTCAGGTGAGTGCCACTGCGCTACTCCACCAACCGCTACTGAACAAAGAAGATCATAAGATTATAGAACCATAGAAACATAGAATTGAAAGGGGCCTATAAGACCATCCAACCCCCTGCTCAATGCAGGAATCCAGCCTAAAGCACACTTGACAGATGGATGTCCAACTGCCTCTTGAATGCCTCCACAGTATTAGAGAGCCCACCACGTCCCTCAGTTCCATTGTTGTACTGCTCTAACAGGAATTTTTTCCTGAAATCTGGCTTCCTATAACTTGAACCCATTATTCCATGGCCTGCACTCTGGGATGATGAAGAAGAGATCCTGGCCCTCCTCTGTGTGGCAACCTTTTAAGTACTTGAAGAGTGCTATCATATCTCCCTTTAGTTTTCTCTTCTCAGGGCCAAACATGCCCAATTCTTTCAGTATCACCTCATAAGGTTTTGTTTCTAGTCCCCCAATTGTTGCCTTTCTCTGAACCCGTTCCAGTTTGTCTGCATCCTTCTTAAAGTGTGGTGTCCAGAACTGGATGCAATACTCAAGATGAGGCCTAACCAGAGCCTAATAGAGGGGAACTAGTACTTCATGCAATTTGGAAACTTAAGTATGTTAATGCAGCCTAAAATAGCATTTGCTTTTTTTGTAGCCACTCTTAGCTCATATTCAACTTGTGATCAATAACAATCGCAAGATCCTTCTTTCATGTAGTATTGCTGACCCAAGTATTCCTTATCTTATAAATGTGCACTTGCTTTCTTTTTCCTAGGTGTAGAACTTTGCACTTATCCCTGTTAAATTTCATTCTGTTTTCAGCCCAGTGCTCCAGCCTATCAAGATCACTTTGAATTTTGTTTCTGTCCTCCAGGGTAGGGTTGCCAGGTCAGAAGCATTCCAAACACTGACATTTCAGTGGGTGGGCCTTAGTGATATCATTAAGTATAATACATTAAGCATCAACCACAGTTCCTTGGAGCATACAAATCAAACAATTATTTCTCTGATTGGAAATTAAGATAGAAATCTTAGCTAAAAGATAGTGTTCCCAAGTCCAACTGAAGTGACAGAATCATTCCTCTCACCTGCTTAGGAAGCCTGGGTAGGGAACATCTAATCTAGTCTACTTGCTTCTCGCAAGAAAGGTTTAAATGCCCTCAGGCCAGGTCAGTCACCAGAAGGCCATTGTAGGAAGAACAGAACCTAGTATTATGGAGATGTTACATGGGAGCACTCAGGAGTAAAGATGGATGCCCCTGAAGGCTGCAATTTTAAACACACTTACTAAGGGACTAAGCCCCATAGAACTCAATAGGGCTTACTTCTGAGTAGATATGGTTAGGATTGTGATGTTGGTAAAGCTTGACTAGGAATCCTCTGCAAAGATATCCATATCCAAGCAGGGCTGACAACCCCGTGTGGAATGCCCTTCCTCTGCCTTTTAACATGGCTGCTTCAAACTACTTTACAGTTTTCATCCTTCACTTCAGAAAGAGATTTGAGAAATGAGTAAGAGTTAAGAAGATTTTCTGTCCTTTTCTGCATACCCTGTTGGCTGCTATAAACTCACTTTGACAGCCAGCCCAATTCCAGTATGTAATAACTGTCAGAGAGAAAACACACATGATTTGACTTACCTTCACGTTCAAAGGATTGAATTATTAGATACTGAGCTGGATACTTGTCTGGCGCTTAAGTTAACAACCCCAGTTAATCCGTCTTTTATTTGTATTAATGTATATTTTCCCCCTCTCCACTCTAACGCAGCCACCCAAATTTGGTTAGATTTTAATGATTTTATTGACAATTTAATGAGCGACTATCCCTTGAGTCTTTTCCTTTTTAGTGGCGATTTTAATGCAAGAATGGGAACAAACTACCCCAAAATTTATAATAATCTCTCTTTTACTTCGAGCGATATAATTTTACCTCCCCGGTCTTCGAGAGACAAAGTCATTAATAAAAACGGCCAACCCCTTTTTCAATTTATAATTAAGTTCCAATTGTTTTGCTTTAATGGTATCTACTTAGATTCCTCCCAGGGCTATTTTACTTTTCTCTCAGACAAAGGAGCCAGCGTGGTAGACTACATTTTGGGTTCGCCCTACCTATCCTCCCTTGTAAAGGAGCTCACAGTGGAGGATAGGACAGACAGTGATCATCTCCCTTTAAAACTCTCTCTTCAGGGGCTTTTTTACACCACTAATGCGTGCCCGCACGTGTCTCCGATAAAAAATTTCCCTGGGCTCAAACGGCTTAGATGGTCAGAAAAAATGGCATTCAAAGTTAGCTGCCTACTAAATTCTCCCGAGATGTCTGAGCTTTGTCAACTGGCTCTCACTTCCCCAGAGAATATATATAAGATATATGAGGACATTGTCGTTGCCCTCAAACCAATAATGACCACTTCAGTTGGAAATAGAGCTCGTAAGGGCCACAATCTTTGGTATGATAAGGACTGTGAGCTTAGCAAAAAGGCCCTTTCTGTTCAGATTAGGGCTTTAAAGTGTGATCACTCTGAAACCGCTCTGTCCCATTTGCTTCTCCAAAAAAAATCCCATAAAAATTTACTTAAGGAGAAAAAGAACTCTTTCTTTGCAAACAGCTGGCGTGAACTGGGATTGGCTGTTCTTCAAAAAAATGACCCAGAGTTCTGGAGACTGGTACAAAGTGGCATGACTCGCAACCCTATTGCCTTAGGTTCCCCAATCCCCTCGGCTTCTTGGGTCGCTCACTTCCGTAAAATTTTTGAAAAACAAGATAGTCTCAATTTACCCACTGATCATTCTCCCTTTCCAGTTTGGCCACCTGTTAGCTGCGCGGAAGTTAAATAACTAATATCCACGCTCCACCCTGGCAAAGTCTCTGGAGAGGACTTGTTACCCCCAGAATTATTTTTGGCTGATCCCGATTGGTGGAGTCCAATCCTGGCTGCATTATTTTCCAAAATAAATACCACAGGCATTACCCCCTCGGGGTGGGGCACCAGTATTGTGGTGCCTATTCATAAGAAAGGTGACCCTGCTAATCCATCAAACTATAGACCAATCAGTTTGTTAGATGTAACATCCAAATTATACGGTCGTTTTCTGTTGAATAAATTAACAGATTGGGATACAAATCACTCCCTAATCCATGCCGAACAAGCTGGTTTTAGGAAAGGCAGAAATACCCTTGACCATGCCTTTGTTTTACTGCATCTTATAAACAAAGTTAAAACCAGGGCTTATAAATCCCTTTACTTGGCTTTTATAGATTTTTCATCGGCCTTTGACTTAATTGACAGAGACCTCCTGTGGCAGAAACTATCTCTTGCAAATATAGATACGAGGTTATTGCATCAGATTCAATCTCTTCACCAAGGAAATAAGTTGAGGGTCTGCCTTGGTAACAATGGTGCACTCTCTCATGAAATTCCAGTCGGCTGGGGCATTAAACAGGGATGCATTTTGGCCCCATTCCTGTTTAACTTTTTTATCAACGACCTAGTCCCCAAAATGGCCGCTCCCAATTTCCCCCCCCTTCAGTGGGTAATAGAAAGATAGCATCTCTGCTTTACGCGGATGATTTGGTATTGCTGTCTCTAAATAAAGTCGGATTGAAGAGAATGCTCTTCCGGTTGGAACAATATTGTGAGGCCTGCCATCTACAAGTAAATTATGCTAAAACTAAAATAATGGTCTGCGGGAGGTATAGTAGGACGAAATCCATCTGGTCCCTGAACGGCCATCAATTAGAACAAGTTAATACCTTTAAATATCTAGGTATTTGTATTAACAATAACCTTTCCTGGACCCCGCAATTTGAAATGACTAAGCTGACAACATTAAGATCAAATGGCCAATTGAAGAAATTTTTTTATTCTCGTGGCGGTCAACTTTTAGGTCCAATGTTAAAAATCTATACAGCTAAACTCCTCCCAAAAATCTTATATGGCATAGAGCTTTGGGGACAGTCGATGAAAAATCGGCTTGAAGCCCTTCAAAATCAACTCATGAAGCAAATCTTGGGTCTTCCCAGGAATACCCCCTCAGCCCATTTAAGGGCAGAATTGGGCCTTCCGTCCATGGCTGCCAGGACTGATCTGGCTCTCCTAAGATTTTGGAAAAGATTCAGATCTTTGGATGATTCCTCCCTTATAAAACTTTGCTGGAACGATCCCCAGGGAATGCATGAATGGGAGAGAAAAAATATGGAGTTATTAGCACTTTATGAACTCACCTTAGCTAAATTTTCAAGCTTTACATCCTCCGATCTTCAAAACTGGATCTTTGACCAAGATGCATATCAGGATAGAGCCTCAATCGTGTCAGCCACTTATTCTCGGTGGTTCCCCCAAACAAAACACAGTCATGTTTCTCCACATTACTTCACTACCTTGACCCGTGCACCTTTACGTAAAGCTTTTACGGAGCTGAGGTTCCAAGCCATGCCTTCTGCTGTCTTGGAAGGACGATACAAGGGAGTTCCATTTCCAAATCGTTTTTGTATCTTTGGATGTAAGGTCCCTGAGGACCTAGTCCATTATATGTTACTGTGCCCTCTTTATTCCCATCCTAGAGAAAAGTTTTTGTTTCCCCTCCCTTGTTATGCCAGTGGTCTTTCCTCAAATGAATTGATAATCGCTCTTTTATCGGATAGTAATAACCAAATCACTATTGCGGTGGCAAACTTTGCTTTTGCCACCAGAAAGATTAGAGAAAGATATGTTATTTCGCAGTGTAAATAAATTGTTGCTCTATATATCCTTCTTAAATGTACTTTTAGAACAAATGTTTTACTGTATCGTTATACTGTTTTATGTTGCAACGGCCTATGACCATAAGCAAATAAAGATTTGTTGTTGTTGACTTACCTTCACAGGCAGTAGCTTAGGAACAACAGCAATTGCAGCCACACTTTCCAGTATGTGAATTCTCTTTTACCACTTTTGGTCAAGAAACAAACTGTCATGCAATCAACAAGGTGCATCATCAATGGGTTTAAGGGGGATGACACATGGAACCACTGTTGTTGCTTCTATGGATGTAGAAAAAAAAAGGCAAAAGACAGTAATGATTTCCTATACCAACCACAACCACAACAAGATTCCAATGAGTAAGGTGGAAAACACAGCATCCCACAACCAGTCAAGATTCCTAAACAAAAAACAAAACTAAAAAAACCCCTGGCAGCCAGTCAACTAAGGTCACAGAAATCCCCATGTAGCACAATCTGACCCAGGGGCTGCAGTTAGTGCAGAATTCTGTGGCACAATTGCTGACATGAATGAGACTCTATCAGAATATAATACCTCTGCTCTGAAATCTGTACTGGTTGCTGATTTGCTACCAGACCAAGTTCAAGGTGTGCTTTCCATGTTATGGCTGCCACATAGTACTTCTGCTGTTGTAAGAAATAAATCTTTTAGTGTGGCAGCACCTACTCTTTGGAACTCCCTGCCTATTGACATTAGGCAGATGCCTCTTTATGGCACCTGCTAAAAATATTTTTGTTTAGGCAAGCCTACCCAGGCATGTAGAAGCTATTAGGGTTTTAATCTATTTTTAGCTCATTGTTGGTTTGATTATTTTGAATGTTTTTAAATACCTGTCTGTTTTTGCCAATAATTTTATTGTTTTAATTCCTTCTGTAAACCGCTTTGAAGTTTTTTTTACAATAAAGTGGTATATAGATGTTGTAAATAAAATACATAGAGAAATGTCAGAGTCACAGTGACCCTTGGGTCTCTTTAAACTTTTAGGAACAAAGGAATCTATCTTATACTGACTCAGGCCGGTTGGTACCATCTAGCTGAGTACTGATTGCATGGACTAGCATTGGATCTCCAGGATACCAGTCTTTTCCAGAAATTGAATTTTGCACCTTTCCATGCAAAACATGTGCCCTACCACTGAGCCCTTTTCCTGTTTAAAAAAATCTTTTTAAATTGTTCTTTTCAATTCACTAATAATGTACAGCATACTTAGGGCAGATCCACACCATGAATTTAAAGCAAATTCGACACAATTTTTGTTGTAATATGTAGTTCAACTCCAACTTGTGGGGTGAGGCTGCACGGGGTTCAAAAGGGTAGCTAGAGAGGAGACCTCCTGATTGCTAGGCTATTACCTATCCTTTGATCTCCTGCTGTCCCTTCCTGCTAGACTGATATGCATAGGATGTTGACCACATCTCCTTCCTCCTCCCTCTTCTTCTTCTTTCTCATGAAAGGGAGAGCAGACATATTTTCTTTGTCTCTCCCTCTCCTCCAAGCATGAGGGCAAACACTAGGCTTAGTATTTGCATCTCCAACTTAGCTAGTTAGCTAGATGTAGAACTCTTTCCTATCAAGTATGTACTTCCAGAATAAAGTAGTTATTTCTTATTTTAAAGCTTAAAGTCTCTGACTAATTCCTACAGGGAAGGTGTAATCTTTAGCAAAGATTCAAACACACAAAGACTCACTCAGATGCTCTATTCCCAATTTCGCTACACTGCAACACATTTGAAGTACATGAATTCCACCACAGAACCATGGGAACTGTAGTTTGTTAAGAGTGGTGGGAACTATAACTGTGAGGGGGAAACTACACTTCCCAGGATTCTTTGGGGGAAGGCATGTGCTTTAAATGTGAGTTGGATGTGCTATAAATGTATTGTGTGGATCTACCTCATAAACTTTGCCTGCATGTAAATCATTTTAATTAACTTTTCAAAATGGAAATAGCTACACAGTTTACTGGGTAGCCATGGGCTAGTCACCATCTTACAGCCTAACCTGCCCCTCAGGATGAAAATAACACAGGGGAACCATGACCACCCCAAGAAAGAACAACACACTTAAAATATAGAGGAAATAATGTACAACCATAGTGTGAAATCAAATACTGTTAAAAATGGACCTTGGACTTCCTCATGAGCATAGCTCACTAGAAATTCAAGTTCCCCTATTGCAAGTGTAGCGAGACCTTTTGCTGGAGTTAATCTGCATGTCATCCCTAAAGCATGTATAGCTCTACCCTTAACTGAATGACACACACCAAAAGTAAAATAAAGAGTGGTCTTATTAAGAGAAGGAACAAGTAAAAATATTGCAATTCACAATTATAGTTAATATTTGAACAGCATTCTAACTATTATTCATTTTATAGTGCTAGATAGACTAAAGCAAAGAGACTAAACCCTATGCACACTTCCAAATCAAACTCACCCACACAGAGAGAAAAGAAAAGGAACCCAGAAGTTGTGTATACCTTTCCTGAAGAGTTGCTGTGAGTCTTAGGCTGAGAGACTTCCGTATCTACCCCAATGAACCAAAAGCTCTGCCCTTGTGTAACCTTGCACTAGATTTGAAAGATATCACCTAAATCCTTAGCTCTGAAGCTCTGTGTTTTTCCAATGATGCTGGGATGCAATGGTAAGGTAAGGCAGCCACTGGAGCCCTCTAGAAAGAGGAACTGACGACCCCTTCAAACCCCTCATGTTTTATACTTTTTCTAACTAAAAATAACAACAATATAAATGTGACCAAAGAGATGTGGATGTGACAGGTAAGAACAATAAAAGAACTTAAGATTACCAGTCAAGGGATCTGTTTCCCCCCCAGAAACCATTCCCCAACAAACTCCCAGATAATGACAGCAATCTCCCTACTGTAAATTCCTGTTTCGGATAATTTCTATCCTGTCTTCTCCTGAAGGTTAAGTTTATCATAAACACTATGCAGACTATTTCTTTGTTTCAAAGGAGCACCTGCTTCTTACTGGGTGACATTCCCCAAATTTCCATGAGGGTCAGGAAGTCCATACCCTCAGGCTTTCAAGATATGTAGCTAGTCAGAGTTCACAGAGAGGCTGTTGCCCAGGATTCTTTGCTTATTGCAGGCTTTCCAAACTCTGATTCACTGAGGTGAATCAAAGATTAAAAATCTCCAAGATCTTATTTCTCCTTACAATACTTACTGAGGCATAGTATGAAGGAATATTCATATAAGCATGAATGATAAAGATGTTTATTATTTACACAACCTGTAAAGATTTTTATAGTGCAATCCTACGTTTATTTATTCAGAAGCAAATCCCAGTGTATTCAGTGGGGCTTACTCAAACAGGGACAGAACTGCAATCTCAAGTGATAAGCAACTTCATCCATGCAACCCAAAATTCAGAATCATGCCACTTTAAGCTGTTTTGCAACTGTTTTATACTTGTTTTTGTGGTTATTGGTTTTTAAAAGGATTTATTTTTTATTGTGAGCTGCCTTGGTTTCCAATCAGCAACCTTACATCACAGGGATGTTTGAAAGACTCCATACACACACTGGAGATGTAAAATACATATTCCTCATATAACAGTTTATTGGCAAAACCAGTTGGTTATTGCAAGACTTTTTTTTTTAAAAAAAACAGTATTAGTTTCCTACATAATAAAAGCTGTGACACCTAAGTAAGCCCTGCCTAATTGCTTTGAAAATAGGATTGGAGGGAGAGAGAAAGATTTACAACACAAACACATTCTTTTGCTATGTTCACTCAAAAGTTCCATTAATTTACAGCAGAATCCTTACCATGTCTACTCAAAGCAAGTCCCATTGTATTCAATGGGGTTTTCTCCTGGTATGTGGGACTAGCATTGCAGGTTTACTCCCAGAAAAGTGAGGTTTCCAAAACAAGCTACGAATTAGATGAATGAACTGCCCTCTTCAACAGCCCAAGAAAATTTAAACTTATTTGACTTCTCATAATCAGAAAAGTATAACACATTGTAATGGCATTTAGTTCTCCTGCATGCAAGAGAGAAAGAGACTTTTGCTATTGCTGAAAGCTATTAACTTACTCGGTTTATGAGATTTTCAGACAAGCAGGAAAAAACAACAGTTTTCTGGCCTTGCAATGGGTTCTAGCTGTTAGCAGGAGATCAACAAATCCCTTGTTAATCACAACTCTGACTTCACTTATTGGCTACGAACCTCAAAGAGGGTGGTTAGAGTAGCCAGCTATGAGCTCATTTAACAGACTTTGTGGGGATGGGGCAGCTGACATTTTGGTGTATATCTCTTGAACCAGGCCACCTAGAAACTTTATTTGTTTTTAAATGAAAGCTAAGAGTCTGGAGATTGGGGTGACTCACCCATAGACCCAGAGAGGACCGCAAAAATTCAGTCTCCAGGTGAAAACCAAAGACCTGGCAACCCTACTCCAGGGTGTTAGCTATCCCTCTCAATTATGTATCATCTGCAAATTTGATAAGCATTTCCTGCACCTCATAATCCAAGTTGTTACCTCCCCCCACTTTGAGAAGGAACCATTGATAAGCACTCTTTGAGTATTATTCTGTAGCCAGATGTGAATCCACTTGAAGGTTTTCCATTCAGCCCACATTTAGTTAGCTTGCTAATCAGAATATCATGGAGCACTTTGTCAAAAGCTTTGCTGAAGTAGAGATACGTTATGTCCATAGCATTCCCACAGTCTACAAGGGAGGTTACCTGATCAAAAAATGAAGTCTGGCAGGATTTGTTTTTGATAAATCCATGTTGGCTTCTAGTAATCACTGTATTGTTTTCAAGGTGCTTACAGACTGACTGTTTTATAATCTGCTCCAGAATTTTTCTAGGGACTGATGTCAGGCTGACTGGTCTATAGTTCCTAAATTCCTCCTTTTTGCCCTTTTTGAAGATAGGGATAACATTAGCCCTCCTCCAGTCATCTGGCACTTCACCTATCTTTCATGATTTTGCACAGATAATAGACAGTGGTTCCGAGGGTTCTTCAGCCAGTTCCTTCAATACTTCAGGTTGCAGTTCATTGTGCCCTAGAGATTTGAACTTGTTCAAAGTAATTAGACATTCCCTGACCATTTCTCTATCAATTTAAAGCTGCAAACCTGCCCCTTCAACTTCACGTTTGCCAGGAAAGTCATAGACCCTCTTTTGGGAGAAGACTGAGCCAAAGTAGGAATTGAGCACTTGTGCCTTTTCTTTGTCATCTATTATGATTTTGCCATCCTTATTGATGTATATTGATCTGAACCACCATTTTTTTCCTCTGTCTTTTACTACATATGTACCTGAAGAAAGTTTTGTTGCTTGTAGTATTCCTTGCTAACCTCTGCTCATTCTGGCACCCTGGGCTCCCACTGGGAGGAAGGGCGGGATTGAAATCTAAATCTAAATAAATAAATAAATTCTCAGCTTTAGCCTTCCTGACACCATCCCTGCAATTCCGTGCTACCTGTCTATACTCTTCCTTTGTGGCCTAGCCTTCCTTCCACTTCCTATATACCTTGTTTTCAGGTCATCTCTAAACTTTTTGTGAGGCTACATTGACTTTTTCTGCTGTCTTCCAACTTTTTTCTTGTTGGAATTGTTTGCAGTTGTGCTAGGCAGGAGCTTTAGGACCTCTGCCAGAGTGCCCAGGTAGCTGCATGTGGGGCTACTCAAGAGGGACAAGTGGTGTAAGCACTTACTTGAATCAGGTCCCAGCTGAGAGCCAGGAAAAGGGGGAGGTCTCCAGTTCCTTCCTATGTAGGCTCTCAGTCGGAGTTGCTTCACTGCTGAAGCAGCATCTCCCTGCAGGCTCCACCAGAATGATCAAGAGGATGGAATGACTTCCCTATGAGGAAAGGTTGCAGTATCTGGGACATTTCAGTTTAGAGAAAATGTGAGTATGAGGTGACATGATAGAAGTGTATAAAATGATGCATGCCATGGAGAAAGTGGATAGAGAAAAGTTTATGATTCTAGCATAACAGTAGAACTCATGGACATCCAATGAAGGTGAATGTTGGAAGATTCAATTCAGACAAAAGAAAGTACTTCGTCACACAGCTCATAGTTAGAGTATGGAATCACTCCCACAAGAGGCAGTGATGGCCATCAACTTGGATGGCTTTAAAAGAGGATCAGATTCTTAGATTCATGGACGCAAGGCTATTAATGGCTACTAGCTATGATGGCTATGCTGTGCCTCCATGGTTGGAGGCAGCGTGCTTCTGAATACAGGTTGGTGGAAACTGCAGGAGGGGAGAGTGCAGTTGTGCTCAGGTCTGGCTTATGGGCTTCCAATAGGTATCTGATTAGCAACTGTGAGAACAGGATGATGGACTAGATGGGCCATTGGCCTGATCCAGCAGGATCTTCTAATGTTCTTATGTTCTTCCTGAAGTGGGAAAATGGATGGGATCTTGTATCTGGGAAAAGAAAATCATGCCTGAGACCTTGGAAATGCCATTTAGTGAAAATGCTGGGCTAGATAGACCCATAGTTAATTTGATATAAGAAAGCTCCCTTTGTCCCAAAGAAGTTACAGATTCATTCTGCAGCATTTCCCCTTAAAAGGGGTCAGAATGAGCAGACTGAGGCGCAAGTGCCTTGGAGAGCCATGGTCAGTCAGATTAGATAACATGGGGCTGGATCAGGTGCTGGGAACCTTTGGCCCTCCAGATGTTGCTGAACTACAACTCCCCTAAGCCCTAGCTCAGGGTCAATGGTCAGGGATGATGGGATGCAATTCAGCAACATCTGGAGGGCAAAAGATTCCCCACATGTGGGCTAGACCTAGGGATGGAGAAGAAATTCAATTCAATTTGCATTTAAAGGCAAACTTGACTAATTCACACTTTCTAAAGCAAGATGCAAACTGAAACACATCTTTTGAAATTCACACCTCTAAATTTTACAATGCAGGTTTTCAGCCAAGTGAATGTGTGAAATGCATATACTAGGGCAAAGGGTTTATATACACACACACACACATATATATAAAGTGCTATCTTTACAAAAGGGGGGGCTTGGGCAACTCATGAGGGGAGCTCTTTGGATCCCTGTGTGGGGAGCTCTGGCAACCTATGGGGGGAGAAGGGGCAGCTCTGGTGACCCATGAAGGGAAGGGGGAGGGATTTGTTGATACATGGGGGAAGGGAGCAGCTTTTGCAACCCATGTGGGGTGGGTGGGGGACCTTTGGTGACCTGTGGGGGCCACGGGAGCTTTCATGATGTTAGGTGGGGTTGTTGAGCGAAGCGAGCAGGTAAAGCAGCCCCTAATAAATGCATATTTTGTGAAAATAATAAAACTTCATTATATTAGGGAAGATTGCTTTGAAAAAATGTATTATGCAAAATTGCATTAAAATGTATGTATTAAGAAGTTAGCAATAAAATTCTGATGAATATTCATGAGGACTTTTTAAAAAAATTACAGCTGGAGAACTGAACTTAAGATTGGAAAAATTCTTAAACAACCAAATTTTCTTTCAACCCTAGTGAAATACGCATGATGTTTGTCAGGCATTGAAAAACAAAACAGAGCTCAACATTTGATTAAATTTGCAAGAACCAAAGTTAGCCTGGTGGGTTGAACTAACAAAAAGCCTTCCAGCAATGATGTCGAATCAGTTTCCTTCAGGAATCCTCCTTCATTCCTGGCAGAGAAATGATTATGGATTCATGGTTTAGGCAATAACAGCTCTGTTCTGTTTCTAAGCAGGTAAAATCCTTCTGGCATTTCCCCACCCCACAAACTCTCTCTTGTAATGCTTATCTTGTCCAGAATCTTTTACTGGAAGGTGAAAACAAAAAAACCCAAAACAAATACAATACAAAATGAAACAGTGTAATTTTTTATTTTTTAAAATGCTTCAAGGCCTGAAGAGAACTTACTGAATCTGCTCTTTGTGTGTGTGTATGTGTGCATATTTTAAAGAAACAGCCAAGGCTTTGTAGGGTCACTTTATTCCATTTTCTCTCCACTTTGGTTCTTAAGCCCATCAGGTTGGCCAAATTATGGCAAAACATGCCCCCTTTTCTCTCTGGAAGAATAATTGCTGGAGACTTATCAGTGAGAAGCTGAAGAAATGAAAATTACTTTCAGCTTCCCAGATGTCTTTGATGTAATCTTTGCTTGGCATTTGGGGCTTGCTGTGGGAATGTGATGCAGGGGGTAGCACACAAATATGACATCCCTGCTGTGGAAGAGGTAATCACAGATTGTTTTGGAGCCTGACACCCTAGTGCTTTAGAACAGAGCTTAACAAAAAAGCACCCTCTCTCTCTCACACACACCATCTACGTACTCATTAACCATGCTATGGGAGGGGGGCATAAAGAAATGAAGGGTTTTTGAATATTGATAGGGAATTATTTTGATATGCAAACCATTCTAATATATATACACTCTAGGTTTTTTTATGAAATAAAACAATTATATAAAAAGAGGCCTTATATACTCTGGCCTCCTTAACCATACCCTGTCATTTTCAGTTCTTTCAGTTCTCATTTTTTCAATCTTAAATTCAGTTCTCCACATTTCTGTAGCAATTTGTGATTTTTTTAAAAAAATATCTACATGAAAATTCTTCAACATTGTAATGCAAATTTCTCCTAATAAACACAGTTTTGTATGCAGTTTTGACTAATACACACATTTTTGAAAGCAGTTTCTGCTAATATAATGCATTTTGGAATGTTATTTTCAATAATAGATTCATTGTTAAGCACACTTTACCCTAAAATATGAATTTTTGAAAACACTGCTTGGTTGGAGAAGTGCATTGCAAAATTTGGGTAAGTGAGAGTTTCAAAGGATGGCTGTGTTTTGAGTTTCAAGGATAGACCCTTACTTGTGAGTAGACTGATGACTCTGGGACCATAGATGCATATTGTGCCAGCACTCTGTAGCCTGGGCCTGAAGGTTTGATCCTCGCCCCTCGTGGCTCATTATGAGCTGCAAAGAGAGGCTGAGCAAAGGGATCAAGGCAGTGGTAAATGCATCCTTGGAGGAGGGTCCAATGGCATCAGCCCTCAAGGAGGCAGTAATAAAGCCCATCTTGGAAAAGTCCTCCTTGGATCCCCAAGAGTTGAATAACTTTCGCCCAGTCTCTAACTTACCATTCTTGGGCAAGGTGATTGAGCGAGTGGTGGCCAAACAGTTACAGACACACTTGGATGAAGCAGATTATCTAGACCCATTCCAATCTGGTTTCAGGACTGGACGTGGAACTGAAACAGCCTTGGTCGCCCTGGTGGATGATATGAGGGCGTTAGGTAGGGGAGAATATACCTTACTCGTCCTCCTGGATCTCTCAGCGGCTTTTGATACCGTCGACCACGGTATCCTTTTAGATCGCCTGGAGGGATTAGGAATAGGGGGCACTGTTTTACGGTGGTTCCGTTCCTATCTCTCAGACAGGCATTAACGGGTGGCATTGGGGGATGAGATGTCAGACCCTTGGACCCTCAACTGTGGAGTGCCACAGGGTTCTATCCTCTCCCCCATGCTATTCAACATCTATATAAAGCCACTGGGGGCTATCATCAGGAGATTTGGGCTGCAGTGTCACAGATGACACTCAGCTCTATCTCTCATTTAAGTCCTCACCAGAGTTGGCTGTGGACACCATGTCCAAGTGCCTGGAATCAGTAAGTGGATGGATGGAGGGGAATAGGCTGAAGCTGAATCCCGATAAGTCTGAGGTGTTGCTCGTGGGAGATAAGAGGAGGTTGGGAAATATAGACCTGGTGCTTAATGGGGTGAGGTTACCCCTGAAGGAACAGGTCCGCAGCCTTGGGGTCATTCTTGACTCCCAGCTGTCCATGGAGGCTCAGGTTTCAGCAGTGAGCCTGGCAGCTTGGTATCAATTACATCTGATACGGAGGCTGCGACCCTACCTTCCTGTCCATCTACTCCCATGGGTGATACATGCCCTGGTCTCCTCCCGCTTAGACTACTGTAATGTGCTCTACGTGGGGCTACCCTTGAAAACGGTCTGGAAATTACAGCTGATACAGAATGCGGCGGCACGTCTGATTAAGAACAGCTGTCGCCGTGATCATATCACTCCGGTGTTAGTAGATCTACACTGGCTACCAGTTGTTTACCGAGCCCAATTCAAGGTGTTGGTGTTGACCTTTAATGCCCTATACGGTTTCGGCCCAGTTTATCTGAAGGAGCGCCTCCAGCATCATCAGTTATGCCGCCTGACGAGATCAGCCACACAAGACCTTCTCTCAGTCCCACCAGTTAAAACTGCTAGACTGGTGCGGACTACAGAGAGAGCATTTTCAATTGTGGCTCCCACCCTCTGGAATTCCCTGCCTTCTGACCTTCGCCATGCCCCCTCCCTGATGGGGTTCCGCCGGGCCTTGAAGACCTGGCTGTTCAGGCAGGCTTACAGGATCTCTGGAGTGGATTAATTTTTATGCTGATATTAACTGGAAGGGTTTTTTTTTAGATTACACATTGATTGTGGTTTTACATTGTATTTTATTGTGTAATGTACGTCGCCTAGAGTGGCCGTTAACTCGGCCAGATAGGCGACTCATAAATAAATTTTTATTATTATTATAGGCTCTTGAGGACAAACAGGACGCCTCAGCTCCTCCTCTGACAGTTCTGGGAGACCTTCATCAGCTATCCCTAGAAGGCCCCTCAAGGGGATTCTCAGCATTGGATTCAGGGGGTCCTGTCTGCTCCTCAAGGTCCTCAGCCTATGATGTATCATCCTCTGAGGACTCCATGTCTGGTACCAGGTCAGGGCTAGGCATGGCACTAGGCACTATTTAAGGTATTGACATTAGCTCAGGACCCAAATACTTAAAGGAGTCCGTGTCCCAATATGCACTAGCCCATGCTTTGAGATCAGTGGGAGAGGTCCTGCATGTGGCCCTACCTATGGTTGAAGTACACTCTGTGGCAGGGCTTTTCCAGTGGCTCCCCAACTATGGAACTCCCTCCCTTTAGAAGTTCTATTGTCCCCCTCATTGATGACCTTCCAGTGCCAGCTTAAGATGCTTTTATTCATTTAGGCCTTTGGGAGATTATTGAAAGTCAGGGCATGTCTGGATATCATAGTTTGTGTTCTGAAGTTTTCAGCGGCATATAATGTCTTAAGGATGGCTTACACTTTTTATTGTTGTATTTATTGGGTATTAGATTTAATGTGTGTTGT
Organism: Rhineura floridana; assembly: GCF_030035675.1. NCBI lineage: Eukaryota > Metazoa > Chordata > Lepidosauria > Squamata > Rhineuridae > Rhineura > Rhineura floridana. The sequence continues at coordinate 17,474,222 of NC_084496.1, forward strand.
AAACTGTGCTGGGATCTTGAAAGACAAAGGTGGAGTATAAATAAAACCTATAAATAAAGAAGGCTACAAAAGGCTTTTTTGTTGTTCAGATATGTTTATAGAATATTACAAACATTGTCTATTCTATAGAAAAATATATAAAACAATAAAGAGATTAAATCCAATTTAACGAAGTTTTAAAAAAATACAGTTAGACATAATAAACAATATGTAATGTACAGCTAGACTATAGAAATTGTATCTTTTAAGTTGCTTCTGTCCTGATAAGATATTCATTTTGGGTTGTCACCAACTAAGAATAGAGTAGACCAACTGAAATTAATGGACCTAAGTTGGTCATGCTTATTAATTTCACTGGGTCTACTCTGGACAGGACTAGCATAGGGTAGAATCCATTGTTTCTTTTTGAAAAATACAAAGGTTTTTCCCCCTCATATTTTTGTAATAGAGGGGAAAAAACCTTAGTCATGACTCCATGCAGCGTGATGTGTGGGCATGGCAGCAAAGCATCTGACATATAAAGATGGTGCTGGGGAAGTGATGGTGGTGCAAAAGCTGGCGCTTGGTGGTGGTGCCAGGAGCAGGAGAGGCCCAGCACCAGGCTGTGACACCAGGAGTGGGAGAGGCCTGGTGCTTGGTGGTGGTGCCAGGAGTGGGAGAGGCACACCAGCAGCTCCGGGAGTGGGAGAGGCCTGAAGTTCGGTGGCTGCAGCCTAGGTCTGAGCTTCAGTAGGAGGATGGGAGGCCGGCCTTGATGACCCATGGGGGAGAAGGAGGGAGAGAAGGCCTGGTGACACGTGGGGAAAGTCTGGCAACTAGTGTGTGTGTGGGGGAGAAAGTAGGGGAGATCTGGTGACCCATGGGTGGGAAAAGGGAAAAAAGGTCTGGCAACCTGTGGGGGGCAAAGAAGGAAGGGGAGGTCTGGTAACCCATAAAGATGGAGAAGGGAAAGGTCTGGTGACATGTGTTGGGGAGAGAAAGGGTGGGGAGGTCTGGCAAACCATGGGGGAAGGGGAAGTGCTTTGGCAAACCATGGGGGCAGGAAAGGGGAGGGGGGCTTTGACTCAGGGAAGGGGGATTTGTTGACCTGGGGGGAACATGGGCTTTGGTGATGGCAGGTGGGGTTTGCAAGCGAGGGAAGCAGGGGTGCAGCCCATAGGTTTTTTTAAAAAAAGAAAAAAGTAATGAGAATAATTGTAGATTATAAATTATGAACTTCACTATATATAAGCTAATAAAGGGCCACTCCAGATATTATTTTTATTGTGCATTCATGATTTGTGTTCATGATGGCACTGGGGTGGTTAGACACAATCCTGCTTTCAATACTGTTTGTATCTGCAGACATTTGGGGGGTAGGCATACTGCTTCATTTCCAATCAGTGCATCTCCCTGCTGAACTCCTGTAATTTTTGAATGCACTGAAGTTCAGGAGTTGTTTTTCTCCCACTTTTGTAGTGCTATAGCCCAACCATACATCTCTTACAGAAAACATAGGTCTGTCCTGTAGAGCTGCTTTAAGACAGCCTCCACTAAGCTGCCCCCCCATATATGCCACAATGGCAGCATGTCCACTAATTGCCAGGCAAGATCTTCTATCCTGTGTGTGTTAGTGGTAATTGTAAGGAAGCAAGAGTTCCTGCACATTCATAGTCATATCAGGTTTTTTCAGCTTCCTTTCCTCCTGCCTGTCAAGCACAATCAGATAAGAGCACCTGGCTAGCACCGACTCGGCAGTGTTGGGGCTCTTGCACAAGCTCCACTTGTGTGGGGTTTTCTCTTGGGCAAAAAATTAATTTAGGAACCTGTCATGATCCATCTGAGCAAGCCAAGACACATGATCAGAAAAAACTAAGATGGTTAACAAGCTGCTTATGAAAATCAATAGCCAACATGACAGGTGAATCTTGGAAACAATTATTTTTTCTTTTTGGAAACAATGTCTGGTTTTCTGGGCCTTTTTCTTCCTTTAAACTACACTTAGGGGAAGAAAAAAATATTATGTCTGGGGTTATAGCATTCTGTCCCCTCCCTACTTCCTTTAAATTTAACTTTAAGAGCTGCACTGTTCTCTTTCAAGGATTGGAACCCAGTGCTTTTCAAGTTACAAGGAAAAAATGGTTTCTAACTTACCTATTGTCAACAACACAGATGGGGAACCTCCTGGCCCTTGATACTGTCTAAATTGGGATGGGTGAATCTGTCAATTTCTCTCAGTTTCTCATTCTTCCAGTCTTCGCCTAATTCTCTGCATTTCCACATCTATTTGTGATCATTTAAAAAGTCCTAATTAAAATTCATCAGCATTTTAGTCTGAATTTCTTGTTTTAGTGTGAATTTCTTGTTAGTGTACATAAGAAATGCCTGCTGAATCAGGCCAATGACCCATCTAATCCAGTGTCCTGTTTACACAGTGGTGAACCAGAAGTAAAGAGCACTCTCCCCTCCTGCAGCTTCCAGCAACTGGCATCCAGAAGCATACTGCCTCTGACCATGAAGGCAGAGCATAGCCATCATGGCTAGTAGCCATTGATAGCCTTATCCTCCATGTATTTGTGCAATCCTCTTTTAAAGCAGTCCAAAAGTTGGTGACCATCACTGCCTCCTATGGCAGCGTATTCTTGTTTAACTATGCTCTGTGTGAAGTAGTATTTTCTTTTGTCTGTTCTGAATCATCCAACATTCACCTTCATTGGATGTTCTAGTGTTATGTGAGAGAGAGAAAAACATTTCCCTATCCATGACATGCATCATTTTATACACTTTTATCATGCATTTTTGTATGCAATTTTGCCTAATACAACACATTTAAGTGAATGTATTTTCACAAACATATCCTTTCTCTGCACACTGTACACATGTATTTCTGAACACATTACTTGGCTTGAGAACTACAGTGCAAACTTTGGAAAAGTGCAAACTTTGAAGGATGGCTGTGTTTTGTTAACATATTGTTTCAGAAAGTGTGAATTAGGTAGTTTTGGCTTTAAATGTGAAATGGACTGAATTTCTCCTGTATTGGAAAATAGTTGTAAGAATATTGTGATTTTGAGGATAGTGTTCAGAAATTACCTTTTTAATGCCCCACCTGGGCCCTATGTGGGGGCCTGCATCTGCTTAATAATATGCTTCCATATGTAGTTGTGCCATTGTAATATTAACCTCCTTTAAGTGATGTGTCCTTTAAGGAGTTACATGTGTGCAGGAATGCATGATGTCATAAGACAGCACAGTGGGAGGGACTGTTGGCTTCAGATCAAAGCCACAAACAGAGAGGGTACAGGGGACAGTTGTCCTGGGGCTGTTAATTTTGATAAGATGAACTGTTATGAATATCAATTGTTTGGTTTAAATGCAACAGGAACAGTTTGTAGTCCTATTTCTTAGCAAAGCATATACACAACAGCTGAATTGAGAATAACCAGTTCTACCTCATGCACACTAGTTAAATAAAGAACAGAGACAGTCTTCTTCGGTAAAAAGTATAAAGAATGTTTACTCACGACCTTTCATATGTTCAGGAAACATAGGCTCTAGCCTGGATAGAAAAATAGAAGTCTTAGTCCATAATAAGGATCATCTTGGAAGAGAAGCATATGTATGCATCTCACTCTCTCAAACTTAACAGAGAATATGCAAAAAGGATCAATATCCCTTAACAAAGGAAAGAGGAGAAGGTAAATAACCCCACCCTTTAGGAAGTGACATCATGGTAAACAAGCATAGAGATGTCCTCCAATTCTAGCTAGAGGGGAGATCTCCCTATCAAAGGGGGTGGTATGCAAGCTTGCTTAAACCCAGCACTCCTCCTTAAGCTGGTATGTAAGAACCCAAGAGTCCCATCTTGACCCGAACTCTCTGGAAACAGTCTCTTGGTAATGGTTTCATCAAGATGTCCGCTGTCATCTCTGTAGTTGGACAGTAGTTCATCTTGATGAATCCTTTCTCTGTCAGTTCACACACTATATGGTACATAATCCCTATATGCTTAGTGCATGGTGTATTTCTCTCAGTCTGAGAAAGTCTAATACAACTTTGGTTGTCTTCCATCATCTGAATTGGCCTTTGTACTCTTATTCCAAAGTCTTTTAGCATCTGTTAAGTGAAATGGCTTCTTTGCATGCTTCTGCAGCAATATATAGATTCTGTGGAAGAAAATGCTATTATATCTTGCTTGTGACTAGCCCAGGAGATAGGTCCATCTCCATATGTAATCAGGAAGCCACTAGATTGAGTTGATTTGGAGTCTGACTTGTCTCCAGCCCAGTCTGCATCAGTGTAACATACAAGTTTTGGATCACTATTAGCTGGCAATCTCAGCTTAAAGCCCATAGTCCCTTTCAAGTATCTAGCCACCCTTTTGACAGCAATCCAGTCCTTTTGTGTATGTGCGCTAGTTTTCCTGCATAAAATCCCTGCTGCACTTACTATGTCAGGTCTAGTGTTTGTGATTAAGTACAGAAGCTTCCCTATTGCTGTTCTGTACTTGTTATTTGCTAAAGGTTCACCTACATCATTATCTTTAAGAAAGTCTGTCGCCATGGGCATTGCTATAGGATAGGCATCTTTGAGTTCTAGAGTCTCTAAAAGATCAACAATCTTTTGCCTTTAGTTGAGAAGGTAGGAGCCATCTGCTTCCATTTCAATGTGAATGCCTAGGTGTATGTTGCAGTGCCTAATTATTTAATCTCAACTTCCTTGTTTAAATGATGTACACTTTCTGTGTAGTCTTGATCTCTCTGAGTCGCCACAATCAAGTCATCAACATAAATCAGGATATAAGTCAAATGTCCATCTTTGCTTCTGGTGTACAGGCATTGGTCTACCTCACCTTGCTTGAAGCTTTGCTCCTTGAACATTTTATCCAGTTTCTTATTCTAGGCCCTTGCAGCTTGTTTGAGTCCATACAAGCCCTTTTAAAGTTTACACACAAGATGTGCTTGCTTCTGGTTCACGAAGCCTGGGGGTTGATGCATATTCCTCTGTTATTTCTCCATGCAGAAAAGCAGTCTTCACATCAAGGTGTCTTACGTGCATCTGTTTGGAGGCTGCCACACAGCACAAATAGCATCATAGTCATCTGCTTATTTCTGCAGGAAACCTTTGGCAACTAGTCTTGCTTTGTAGCGTTCAATTTCTCCTCCTGCATCTTGCTTCACCTTGAATACCCATCTGCACCCTATGGCTTTCTTCCCTGGTGGAAGCTCTGTTAGGGTCCACGTTTTATTCTTGTGCAGTGCATCCATCTCCTCCTGAGCAGCTTTTCTCCACTGAGCAGACTTGGATGCTGGCATCTGCTTAATCTCCTCCCAAGCTGATGGTTCGCTAGGTAGCACGGACTTTGTGAGGTAGGACAGGTGTGGAGGTGGTATACCGTTGTTGGTTCACGATGAGCATCTAGGAGCCTGTTCTGGAATCTGGTCTGGTTCTGCAGCATCTTCCAGCCCAGTCATCTCGACATCCTCATCTGTGTCTGTACCACTCTCATCCTGATCCTCATCTTCTGCAGTCTCTGCCTCTTCATCCTACTCAAGGCTTGGGTCAGGTTGTGTAAATGTCTGTGGTATCATTGGTGTCCCATATGTGGGTATTGGCATATCTATGAGGGATTAGATGTGGTGTCCTTGCTGTTCTGAGAAACCTAGCATAGTCCCTCTTTTGTCAGCTCTGCGTTGCTCATCAAAGCAGACAACGTGTCTCGTGCTGAGTTCACTGGTTCTCAGGTTCATAACTCTGTAGCCCTTGCTACCAGGAGCATAGCTAATTAAAATAGTCTGTTCTGTCCTGGCATCTAGCTTCTGCCTCTTTTTTTTGCTATGCAAGCAAAATCAATGCTTCCAAACACTCAGATATGTCCCAGGTTTGGAATTCTGCCATGCCATAACTGAAATGGGGTGTGTGTGGTGTCCTTGGTTGGCAATCTGTTCTAGATATACATTGCAACAACTATTGCATCACCCCACAGTCTACTGGGTAGATCAGCACCAGCCAGCATGCATTTAGTCATTTCCAGAAGAGATGTTTATTTATTTTATTTATTTTATTTAATTTATATTTATATATAAATTTCCTTTCAGAAATCCCATTCTGCTCGGAGTATGACTCACAGTCCTCCTGTGCAAAATGCCTTGTTCCTCCTGGAAATTCTGTGTTTGGTGCAATATAAACTCATTGCCATTGTCCGTTTGTAGAGCTTTTGGTTTTCTCTCAGACTTCGTGCTCACCATCGAGATGTATTTCTTCAGAATCTCATGCTCACTTTTCTCCTTTAGTAAGTAGGTGACACAGTACCTTGAAAAATCATCCACAAAAATTAGAATATTCTTCCCAAGTGAGGGTACATTAAATGGTCCACAGAGTTCATTGTGTATAAGATCTAGTACCTTGGTGCTTCTCTTTTCTGTTCTTGGTGGAAATGAGGGCTGTGATGTGCTTATATGTTAAAACCTGTAAATATGGTAAGTGTGGGTTTATTAAGAGATATATGGTAAGTGAATTGAATGAGAGTGGGGAGAACATGGGTTGGAAGGCTGGAGAATGCTGGATGATGATTGGCTGAGTGTTTGAATGGAGGAAGGTATAAATGGGAGGAGTTGAGAGGAGAGTGGGGGGAAAGGAGTTGAAGTGGGAGGCAGTTGGGATTGAGTTGACAGAGTTCTGAGGGAGGTTTGGATTCTGTTAGGCTGATATTTGGACAGAATATATATAACTGGAAACATAAGAGTGACACTATATGAAACCATATGCTTGTTAAACATTCCTAAAGTAATCTTGTTATTTCCTAGCATTATCAAATAAATACTTTTATTGATTTACCAAAAGCCTGATCCTTGGCTGGGGATATACAGACCAGAAGGGAGGGCAAGGTAATTACCAAGGCTGAAGGGAAACTGTATCTAATGGTGGCAGCGGTGAAGGAAGAATTTGTAACATCATCAAGTATCCAGAGCAACCCAGGATTGTATGCTTTATAGATAAAGATACAGGGGGGTTGTGGACAGCAAGGGCACCCAGACACAAAGTAACAAGCCATAGGGAGACTAAGGCAAAGTCTCTAGCAGTATTGTTTACAGGGAGTGGCTGGTGGTGCTGCCTAGCAGTGGGAACTTGAGAGATCTGTGCTAGAGCGGAGTGAGAAAAAATAAAAACAACGATCCTGACTGGTGGTGTCCTGAGGTGGTGCCTAGTGAAAGGTGGTAGCCACAAGCAGGTAGGAACCTGACAGGTGGAGCCAAAGGAGTGATCGTCACAAGGGCCTACTTGCTTTTTCTTCTATACAGTTTATGCACCTGTTTGTGCTGTCATGGTACTCTTGGTTTACCTTGATACCTGTTGCAAGGTTCTGCTTTTGTAGTTGCAGGATTGCCTTTGGATCGTGATGTCCCAGCCGCTGGTGCCCCAGCTCCAAGCTGGTCTCATCCTTATTCCAAAGAGGAAGAAAAATGAAAGACATCGGAAAAAGCCAATGTGGCTACACGGAAAGCTGGTGGAGGAGGTAAAAGTAAAAAAGAGCATGTATAAAGAATGGAAGGAAGGATGCATCACCAAGGAAGAGTACGGACGAGCGGTTCGGGCTTGCAGGAATAGCGTAAGGAAAGCTAAAACCCAGAATGAGCTGAGGCTGGCGAGGGAAGTGAAGAACAACAAAAAGGGGTTTTTCAGATATGTTCGAAGCAAGAGAAAGACCAAGGAAACAGTGGGACTGCTGCTCAATGAGGATGGCAAAATGTTGACAGATAACGAGGAAAAGGCAGAACTGCTCAACACCTATTTTGCCTCCGTTTTCTCCCAAAAAGGGAACAGTGTGCAACCTTGCATCAGTAGCAATCTCAGTAAGGGGTCGGGATTGCAGTTCAAGATTGATAAGGAGATAGTCAGGAAATACCTAGTTAACCTAAATGAGTTCAAATCTCCAGGGCCTGATGAACTGCATCCCAGAGTATTGAAGGAACTTGCTGATGTACTCTCGGAACCTCTTGCCATCATCTTTGAGAAATCCTGGAGAACGGGAGAGGTGCCTGAGGACTGGAGATGGGCAAACGTCGTCCCGCTCTTTAAAAAGGGTAAAAAAGAAGATCCGGGGAATTACAGGCCAGTCAGTCTGACTTCAATACTAGGAAAGATATTAGAACGGATAATAAAAGAGTCCATTGGCAACTATCTAGATGACAATGCTGTGATTAGTAGGAGCCAGCATGGGTTTGTCAAGAAAAAATCCTGTCCAACTAATCTCATCTCTTTTTTTGATCGGGTCACTAGCTTAGTAGATGGTGGAAATGCTGTAGATGTCATCTATCTAGATTTCAGCAAAGCATTTGACATAGTCCCCCACGACCTTTTGATTAGCAAACTAGTCAAATGCGGACTACATGGAAATACTGTCAGGTGGATTCACAACTGGTTGGAAAACCATACTCAAAGAGTGGTCATCGGTGGCTCTGCTTCAGACTGGAAGGAGGTTTTGAGTGGAGTGGCACAGGGTTCTGTCCTGGGGCCGATACTCTTCAACATTTTTATCAATGAGTTAGATGATGGGGTGGAGGGAAGGCTTATGAAGTTTGCAGATGATACAAAACTGGGAGGGATAGCTAACACAATGGAAGACAGGAATAAAATCCAAAGGGACCTGGATAGACTAGAAAATTGGGCTGAAATTAATAAAATGACATTCAATAAAGACAAATGCCGGATTCTGCATTTAGGCCACAAAAACAAAATGCACGGGTACAGGATGGGAAATACCCAGCTTAGCAGTAGTGCGTGTGAGAAGGACCTTGGAATTGTAGTGGATCGCAAGTTGAACATGACCCAGCAGTGTGATGCTGCGACAAAAAAGGCAAACGCGGTTTTGGGATGCATAAACAGAGCTATAGTTTCCAGGTCGAGGGAAGTAATAGTCCCACTATATTCTGCATTGGTCAGGCCTCATCTGGAATACTGCGTTCAGTTCTGGGTGCCTCATTTTAAGAAAGATATAGACAAGTTAGAGCGGGTCCAGAAGAGGGCGACGAGGATGATAGCCGGTATGGAGAACAAGTCTTATGAGGAAAGGTTGAAGGAACTTGGCATGTTCAGTCTGGTGAAGAGAAGGCTGAGGGGTGACATGATTGCACTCTTTAAGTACCTGAAGGGTTGTCACATAGAGGAGGGTACAGATTTGTTCTCTGCTGCCCCAGAGGGTAGGACTAGGTCTAATGGTTTTAAGTTGCAGGAGCGTAGATTCAGATTGGACATTAGAAGGAACTTCTTGACAGTAAGGGCGGTTTGGCAATGGAACCGACTGCCTAGGGAGGTGGTGGGATCCCCTTCACTGGATGTCTTCAAGCAGAGGCTAGACAACTATCTGTGGGAGATGCTCTAGCTGTGGATTTCCTGCTGTGAGCAGGGGGTTGGACTCGATGGCCTACAAGGCCCCTTCCAACTCTATGATTCTATGATTACCCACTATGGCTGCATTTGCTTGTTTAGCTGAAAGACTCAGTTCATAAACACAATCATTTTCAACAGCTTGTGCAAACAAAATATTATCTTTGGTTACTGGACACTTTCCATCCTGGTGTCATGCCCCCTTTGGATGAATCCTCAGAGGAGGAGGAAGAAGACTGGAGGGCAGCAGCAGCAGCAGACCCAGGAGAAGGAACAAGCAGAACCCCTGAGAATGCAGCTCTTCCCCAGCTGGAGAGTGTCCAGGACACAGCTGAAGTCCCTCAGTCAGATTCAGGAATGAACAGACCCTGCAGTGCGAAGACACCAGCGCGTATTGCAACAACGTCGTCGCTCTGGCCGTTTAAGATAACAAGCTCTTGAAGCTGGGAGGCTGATTACCTGCACCTGTCCTAGGGAGTGGGGTTTAAAAAGCAGCTCTTGAGCGCAGCTAGCTGCTGATTACAATGTCAGCTGTGAACTCCATGCGAGACCTAGCTTCCAGAACCCAGACCCTCAGACTGAACTCTTGGCTCACTGGACCTAGCTTTCCTTGACCGTGCTTTTGGACACTGATGTTGGTACGTTGCTTGGAAACTCTCCTCTGATCTTCTCTTGTCCTGTTCCTTGGCAGATTTATGACCCAGCTAACTGCCAGCTAATTAGTTTATGGCCCAGCTATTGCCCTCAGATGCTGACACCTGGAAATGTATTGCAATTTTTTTAACTAATGCAGAAACACTTAGCATGTTGCAACTCAATTCAGGTACAAATAAAACATGATCTGCTATGTTTTCCATGGTTTTATGAGGTAATTTGCATTTTAGAACAACACTGCCAGCTCCAAGAATCTCCATTAGCACTCTGAGTTGTTCCTTGAATCTTTCTGTTTATTCCATCAAATAAAGCTTCATCAAATGTACTGTGATTGCTACAACAACTGTCAATTAACCAATTGTTTGATTTTGGCTTATATTTATTTGCCGTAAGACCCTTGTGCACTAAAAGGAAATTGCTTTCTTTGGGTCCTGCCCTCTGAGGTCTTTTGTTCTCAGGTGAAACATGCTGTCTTTGTTCTCTCTGTTTGAAATTTGGAGAGCTACCACTGGCTGATGAGCTCTACAGTGAGTCACAGTGCTTAGTCAGGTGACCACGCCTCCCACAGGTAAAACAGCATTGTGATTGGTTCTTGAGAGGGCCTTTGTCCTTCCCACTGGCTGGGTAATTTGAGCCACTTGTAGGAGAACTCTAATCAACGCATTCCTCTCTTAGCATAGTGATGGCTTGTTCACATGTAATCTCATGTTTGTCATTTAAAAGAGAAATAAATTTATTTATTTATTTAATTTGTAGCCCGCCCTTCCTCCCAGCAGGAGCCCAGGGTGGCAAACAAGGCACTAAAAACACTTTAAAACATCATAAAAACAAATCCTAAAATACATTAAAGACAAATCAGCAAATAATTGGTTCAAATCTCCTAAGGAAACCTAATTTCTGTTGCTCATTAAATTCAAGTCCAGTTAACTTTAACTTGCCAAATATAGTAATGAAAGAAGTTATGTTTTCACAGTCTTTCTTTGTTTCAATTCTCAGCTTCATCATCTCTTGAAACAAGCTTGTAAAGCCAAATGAGGTGTGGAGTTTTTCCAGCATTTCCTTAGCTATGTTACATTCTGTAACATGGATCAGCTGATAATCTTCAAGGGAATCAAAAATAATGGCTTTTGCAATTGCATACTTCTTTTCCCAATCCCTTACCTTTTGGGAATCTTCCTGTGGCTTTGGTTTTTTCAACACAGGAAAAAACTTCTACTTCTAGAGCAATCCTCACTCTATTTCTCCACTGTGGATAGTTAAGGGCACTTAATTTTGGCAACCTTCTGGTAAAGGCTTTATTGTCTTGCAAATACATTCTTTCTTGCTGGTCTGAGAAGAGCTTTGGTTTACAAATGGACTCAGAAAAACAGCAGCCAAAAATCTTTTTAAAACTAAAGGGGGAAACAAACACGCTAAAAAATGCACAAAATAAAATCCTGAAAAATCTGGTTTAATTCTCAGTTTACTCTGGGCCACATGACCTGTTTGGTTTAAATGAAATAGGAATAGTTTGTAGTCCTATTTCTTAGCAAAGTATATACACAACAGCAGAATTGAGAATAACCAGTCCCACCTCATGCACACTAGTTAAATAAAGAACAGAGACAGTCTTCTTAGGTAAAAAGTATAAAGAATGTTTAATCACGACCTTTCATATGTTCAGGAAACAGGCTCTAGCTTGGATAGAAAAACAGAAGGGGGCAGTATGCAAGCTTGCTTAAACCTAATAGATTGTGGTTTACAACTTTCCAAGAGCTATAACAGTTGGAGCAGACGGTTAAAAAAAGAAATGAATTTCCAAATGTTAGGGAATGGGGCCACATCTGCACCATACATTTAAATCACTGTTATATCATGCTAACAGTCATGGTTCTCTCAAAGAATCCTGAGAACTGTAGTTTGTTAAGGGTGCTGAAACCAGGACCTTTTAACTTTAACCCCTTTAAGATTGCTCACTTTAATTTGTTAACTGGCTCTGGTTTTGGCACTGAGGAACATAGTAAGCTGCCCTACATTAACTCAGTCCTTTCATCCATCTTGATCAGCCTGGCAGCAGCTCTCCAGAATCCCTTCTGAAGTCTTACCTGGACATTTCTTTTCTTTTCTTTATTTATTATTTGATTTATATCTTGCCCTTCCTCCCGGCAGCAGCTCAGGGCAGCAATGTCAGGAGTTGGATCTGGGACCTTCTGTGTATAAAGCTCTGCCACAGAAGTGCAAATTTGGTAGTTATTCAAATGCAAGCAAAACAGATTTTCTTCCTCTTCTACACTTTCCATCAATACATGGAAATTTAGAACTGGACCTGTTAGGCTAAAATTTAAATATATTGAACAAAGGACACTTTGCTATTATTATGTCTCATATCACTGAAAAGTGGTCCAATGGGGCTTCATTGAATACCTCTTGAATATTGTGTGATGCATCAATGTACCACAAGCTTTGCTAAGCAAAAATTAATTTACTTTTTTTAAAAAAAAGAAAAACTAACAACTGATCATGAAATTGCCCCCCACTGTCTAGATGATATCTTGTCCACCTGTCTAGATACATCAGGCAAAGGCAGCATGGCTCCCTCCAGGTGATGCTGGGCTCCAACTTCAGTCAGCCCCAGTCAACATGGTCAGTGGTTGGGGATGATGGGAGTTGTAGTCCAGCAACATTTGGAGGGCATCACATTGGCTACCCTTGATCTCCATCACCACTGCCCGCTTTGTCTAGGTAATGCACCTAGACAGATAAGTGAATGGTGTATTGTACCAAGAAAATCACACTGAACCAGAATAATTTTGCTGCCTGGCCTTCAGACTCTTTTGATGGGATTTATGGCAAGGCAAATGTAAATCACTCTTTGCATGGAGTCCAGTTGGAAATAAATCTCTCCAGCTCCTCCACTTCCATCCAGTATTATATGCCTGTAAGTATTCAAATTGGAATGATTTATGGTGCAGACCTAATTCATACCGGGCAGCCTTGGCTCCGTCTGACACCAGTTCTAATGGACCATGAGCTTGGAATTGGGAACTGGTGTATCCAGATAAGGAAGTAAATTTAGCTGGTATTGTGCAGAGTCTGTTGATAAGCGAAGGTGCTCAGCCCTTATGGAAAAGGTTATTTTGCCACTCTTTTCTGTCTAGTCATGGCAGTAGTAACCGTTAATTGGGCAAGCTAGAAATGTCAAGGGATTTGCAAGTGGAAGAGGTAAAAAAAAGAAAACAAAAAGTATCTCTTAATAACAGGAAGCTAATTAACCAAGCAGGGAAATAATCTGGTGTGAATTATAATTTATTCAGTGAGTTTTGCTCCCTTTTATCTGTCCATGGATTGTTTGCAAACAGATGGTGACTTTCTGGGATCCATTCATTATTAACAATTACTTGACCCCTTAATTTCTGTGAATAATTATCAGTCTGAGGCTCATTTGCAAATGGTTGCTTGTGGTTTCAGCTGTTAAAATTAATCCAGATTTCCAAATCTGTGATGTGTTTTTGTCACCCTTATAATTCTCTGTTAATAAAACTGTATCTCAGTCCCAACACATCACATATTGTATTCATTTATTTATTTATAAAAGCATTTATATACTGCCCTATCATAAAATATCAGGATAGTGTACAACAATATAAACATATTTTAAAAAACATTAAAAGCAGTACAGAGCAATCACTAAAATGACTGGCTACTCTATTCTAAATAACTGCATAAGCCTGTCAGCAAAAAAAAAAAGTCTCTAAGTAGACCTGGAAATCAAAGGCAAGGATGGTTGCCAAATCTCTGCTGAAAGAGCATTCCTCGGCATGGCACTGGCCACACTAAAGGCCAAATTTCTGGTTGAGGATAGTCAGGCCTCTGTAACACAGGAAACAACTAACAGCACTCCTCCAGATGATCTTGGTGTTCAGACTGGGAGAGAAGGGTTCAGGCAGTCCTTAAGGTATCCTAGATCCACGTAGTTCAGGGCTTTGTATATTGACAAAAGAGTCTTGAACCTTGCCTGTGGCATATGGGCAGGCACAGTATATCTTATAACAGAGGAGTCACATGCTGTTGGCCATCTGCCCCCATCAGCAGTCTAGCTGCTAAATTCTGCACCAGCTGGAGCTTTCAGACCAGATACAAGGGCACAGGGCCAGCATCAGGCATGTCCCAGGTGGGGCACTGCCCGAGGGCCCACAACCTAACAGGGGCCCACTGTCCCAAGCCGGCCCGACACTACTGCCCATGCTGCCACTGCTGCCCTCCACTTCCCCATCAGGAAATTACAGCTGGTACAGAACGTGGCGGCATGCTTGATTACGCATAGCCGTCACTGGGATCATATCACCCCAGTGTTATTAGATCTTCACTGGTTACCAGTTGTCTACCGGGCCCAATTCAAGGTGTTGGTGTTGACCTTTAAAACCCTATATGGTTTCGGCCCAGTATATCTGAAGGAACGCCTCCAGAATCACCGATTGTGCCGCCTGACGAGATCAGCCTCGCAAGACCTTCTCTCGGTCCCACCGGTGAGAACAGCTAGGCTGGTGCGGACCAGAGAGAGGGCATCTCTGTTGTGGCCCCCACCCTCTGGAACTCCCTCCCTTTCGATCTCAGACATGCTCCCTCCTTGTCCAGCTATCGCCGAGCCTTGATAGGCAGGCCTACAAGATTGGGACAGATTAACTTATGTTACAATTGAATTAATGAATGGTTTTTTAGCTTAAAATTTGATTATGTTGATGTATATATATTGCTTTTATTCTTGTTGTTCGTCGTCTAGAGTGTCCCTAACCCGGACAGATAGGCGGCTGAAAAATAAAATTTATTATTATTATTTATTATTACCCAACACACTGCTTGCTGTCTAGGTTTCCAGACTTCTTTACCATCCTCTTTACTACTCATGGAAGCTGAGTCACTCCCACTGAATTGGAGCTTCATTAGGGTTGCCAGGTCAGAAGCATCCCAAAACCTGAGATTTTAGGGGAAGGCCCAAGTGATGTCATGGGGCAGGCCCAAGTGATATCATTAAGCAGGATACATTAAACATCAATCACAGTTGCTTGGAGCGTACAATTAAAAAAAATCTGATTGGAAATTAAGCTAGACATTTTAGCTAAGAGATGGAGCCCGGGTAGGGAACATTTAATCTAGCCTACTTGCTTTCAGCAAGAAGGGTTTAAGTGCCTTCAGGCCAGGCCAGTCACCAGAAGGTCACTGTAGGAAGAAAGGAGCCTAGTGTTGTGGAAATGTTAGATGGGAGCATTCGGGAATAAAGATGGATGCCCCTGAAGGCTGCAATTCTAAACTCACGCACTAAGGGACTAAGCCCCATACAACTCAACAGGACTTACTTCTGAGCAGTTTGGATTGTGCTGTTGGTAAAGCTTGACTAGGGATCCTTTGCAAAGAGATCCATATCCAAGCAGGGTTGGCAACCCCCTGCCTGGAATGCCCTTCCCTTATCTTTTAATGTGGCTGCTCCAAACTTCTTTACAGATTTGACCCTTCACTTCAGAAAGACGTCTGAGAAATGAGTAAGAGTAAGAAGATTCTCTACCCTTTCTGTCTGCATAGATGCCCTCATCCTTCCCCTGCGCCCAGCAGAAGCTCTGGGCCAGGCGGGATGCACTGGCATCTCATAGAGGATACCCTCCCCTTTCCTGGGGTATATGATTTGTCCTGTCCCAGAGCAGAGTTTGGGGTGGGCACCCCAGTTACTTATTTTTTATGATTTTATGACATCATTATGTATTTATGATAGTATCAGAAGCCTGATATTTTGATTGCATAAATGTATTGTTATTCTTGATGGGGAGAATCCCCCGATCACAGTGATATATCATATAGGGTACCCCAACATATATTTTGGGGTTCAGAGACATGTTAAGTTTGGCTTGAAGTTGCTGCAGTTGTCAACTCTTCTTTTTTAGGGTTTTGAACTTTCAAGCAAATAAGGAACTGGGAACTAGGAACCAACTTCAGTGCCGTATTAGTTAAATAGATTAAACAGTTGCGGGGGGGTGGCTGACATTTTGGTGTATATCTCGGGAACCAGCCCACCTAGAAACTTATTTTTTTTTAAAATTGAAGCTGAGAGTCCAGAGATAAAGGGGTGCTAGCTGGAGAGCCAGAGGGCCCCCCCCAAAAACCAGAGACTCTGGTGGAAAACCGGAGACCTAGTAACTCTAGGCTTCATACCAGAAACTGCTTTTCTCTCTGTTTTGCAAATGCTTCCTCATGCCTCCTAAAAGCAGAGCAGGTGTTCTGTCTCTGTGGAGCTGAATTGGTTGCTCACTGTGAGGCTACCAATCTTCCCTTCCTTCCATGTCTGCTTGGAAGGAAGCCCTTTGATCTGCAGCCCAGAGCAGGAGGCTTTGCACTTCCTTGGAATTTGCATAAGTAGGTAGTAAGTATTAAACAAGTAAACAAGCAACTCCACAAAGCCCCTTTACACAGGAAGCTAAGAAAAGGTGGGGAAGGGGAACAAAGCACAGTCTCTACAATGTTTCACTGGGATTTATTGTCTTATTTTTAGACAAGATTGTTTGTTTGCCATATTGGCACTTTAAAATAAATAAAAATATTGACCCCCCCCCCAATTTTTGATGCTACTGCATCAAATCTGTTTGAGTAAGGTAATGATTGGATATGTGTTCTCTGCTTTTTGTCAAAGTTTGTTTTGAACCCAAGTCTGCACTGCAGTATGCTCTTATTCCTGCCCCCACAAGCTATGCTAGAAACTCCAGAAGGCCTTTTCAAAGTGTTTTCCCTATTCTTGAATTCTGGTAGTGATATCTTTCAAATGGAAAGGATTTCTAGATAATATGAAACTGCTATTTACCAAATCCAACCATTGGCATATCTAGCCCAGTGTTGTCCGCTCCCCTGTCCTGCTTTTAAATTTGTTCATAAATGACCTGGAGTTAGGAGTGAACACTGAAGTGGCCAAGTTTACTGCTGATGACACTCAGTTGTTCAGGGTGGTTAAAACAAAAAGGAGTCCTGAAGAACACTGAAAGCATCTCTCAAAACTGGGTGAATGAGAGTTAAAATGGCAAATCTGGTTCAACGTAAGCAAGTGCAAAGTTATGTACATTGGGACAAAAATCCTAATTTCACCTATATGCTAATGGTGCTTGTCACCCACACCCTTTTAGAAAATAAATAAATTTATACCACATCAAATTTGCCTGCTTGTAGCTAGTGGTGGTGCTGATGGCTTTTACCCTCAGTCCTTTTTCCTCTCCCCCCCTTACTAAACAGACAGCAAAGTCCAACTGGAACTTTTCTTCTTCTGCCCTCCTTCCTTATCACCACCCCCATCAAAAACCTATTCTAGGAACTCCACATTTTGCCTATTCTTGAATTTTGGTATTCCAAACGAGAAGCATTTGCAGAGACCAATCTAGCTCATCATTGTCCATGCTGACTGGTAGTGGCTTTCCAGAGTTTCAGATAGGAAATATTCTCAGCCCTACCTGCAGTTGCCAGGAATTGAACAAGGGACTTTTTGCATGCTGATATGCACATTTTCTGTTTACATCTAGGTTATGTCTCAAGTTCTATTTCTCAGTGCAATTCTATGTACATGTCTACTTGGACAGAAGTCCCTATGAATCTGTTTCATGTTCTTTATTCAGTTTATGTTACACTCTTCCTCCCAGAAGAGCCCAGGGTGGCTGATAAGTGTGCATAGGATGGCAAATTAAGTGATACCCCTAAGTTATACAGTTCACAAAACAATTAAAACGACACCTAATGGAATACTAAAGTTTGTGTTGTTTTGCCCTTGATGATATGTGGTTGTCACAGCAGCCACAATTTGTTTTAGTTTAAAGGGGAGGAGCCAAGATGGAGGGGTGTGGTTTAAAAAGGAAACTATGGGGCCAAAGGGCCCTCTGGTATCCTGTGCCCAGGGTCCCCAAGAAGTCTGGAGCTGGACTTGCAAGGGCAGCCTCACATAGAGTTTCCACTGTTGGAGGCAGCATGCATATGAGTAACAGTTTTTGGAATCTAAGTGGAGAAAATGTTGCTGTACTCTGGTCCTGTTGGCAGACTTCCCATAGACTGGTTGATAGGGCTGCCAAGTCAGAAGCATCCCAAACCCTGAGAGTTTAGGGGTGACCCCTAGTGATGTCAGAGGGTAGGCAGTAGTGATGTCCCGGGGTGGGCTCTACTGATGTTATGGGGCAGGCTTTAGGGAAGTCATTAAGCATGATCAACCACAGTTGCTTAGAGCATACAATTCAAACAATAAATTTTCTCTGATTGGAAATTAAGATAGAAATCTTAGCTAAAAGATAACGTTCCCAAGTCCAGCTGAAGTGACAGAATCATTCCTTCTCACCTGCTTAGGAAGCCTGGGTAGGGAACATTTAATATAGTCTACTTGCTTCTCGCAAGAAGGGTTTGAGTGCCCTCAGGCCAGATCAGTCACCAGAAGGCCATTGTAGGAAGAACAGAACCTAGTATTATGGAGATGTTACATGGGAGCACTCAGGAGTAAAGATGGATGCCCCTGAAGGCTGCAATTTTAAACACACTTAACTAAGGGACTAAGCCCCATAGAACTCAATAGGGCTTACTTCTGAGTAGATATGGTTAGGATTGTGATGTTGGTAAAGCTTGACTAGGAATCCTCTGCAAAGATATCCATATCCATGCAGGGTTGGCAAACCCCCTGTGTGGAATGCCCTTCCTCTGCCTTTTAACATGGCTGCTCCAAACTTCTTTACAGACATCACCCTTCACTTCAGAAAGAGATTTGAGAAATGAGTAAGAGCTAAGAAGATTTTCTGTCCTTTTCTGTGTACCCTGTGGGCTGCTATAAACTCACTTTGACAGCCAGCCCAATTCCAGTGAGTAATAATTGACAGATAGAAAACACACTTGGGTTGGTCTACCTTCACAGGCAGTAGCTTAGGAACAACAGCAGTTGCGGCCACACTTTCCAGTATGTGAATTTTCTTTTACAACTATTGGGCAAGAAACAAACCATCATGCAAACAACAAGGTGAATCATCAGTAGGTTTCAGGGGGATGAGCTGAGCACATGAAACTACTGTTGTTGCTTCTATGGAAGTGAAGTTACAGGGGTCTGTTGACATCAACTCTAGGAAATGAAGTTTTAGACCCTTCAGAGGCCCACTGTGAATAGTTTGCAAGGCACTTTGAGAGTAAAATTGCTCACCTCTGTAGCAGTCTTGATGCCCCATTGACATCTATTGTAGTCCCCAATGAGGTGTCCAGTGCAACGTCTGCTGCAACGTCTTGGGAATGGTTTCAGTTGATGCGGCTTGATGACATAGACAAGGTTCTTGTGTTGATGCGGCCAGCAACATGTCCTCTTGATCCTTGCCCTTCTTGGCTTATTAAAGCTTGCAGAGGGGATTTGATCAAGTGGATCCAGGGTGTGGTCAATGCATCATTGTGGAAGGGAGTGGCTCCAGCTGCCCTGAAATAGGCAGTGATCCAACTGCTCCTGAAAAAGCCCACCCTGGACCCATTGGTCTGTGACAGTTAAGGACCAGTCGCAAATACCCCCTTCTTAGGGAAGGTGATTGAGAGGGTTGTGGTGCAGCAGTTGCAAGTACTCTTGGATGAAAGAGATTATCTTGTCTCATTCCAGTCTGGGTTCAAGCCTAGATATGGGACTGAATCGGCCTTGGTCGCCCTGATGGATGACCTTTATAGGGAGGGACAGGGGAAGTGCAACCCCGTTACTCTTACTAGATCTCTCAGCAGCTTTTTATACCATTGACCATTGTATCCTTCTGGGCCAACTTGGTGAGATGGGTATTGGAGGCATTGTTTTACAGTGGTTCCAATCCTATCTCCAAAGTCATTTTCAGAAAATAGCATTGGGCAATTGTCTTTCAGCCCCCTGGCAGTTGTGCTGTGTGGTGCCACAGGGTACCATTTTGTCTCCCATGCTGTTTAACATCTATATGAAGCCCTTGGGAGCGGACATCAGGAGATTTGGGGCGAGGTGTCAGCAGTACACTGAAGATACTCAGCTCTATTTCTCTGTGACATCTGAATTGGGAGAGCTCGTGTAATCCATGGACCACTGCCTGGACTCGTTGGTGGGCTGGATGAGGGCCAATAAACAGTCTGAATCCTAGCAAGACAGAGGCACTGTGGGTTGGTGGTTCCTGAGTTCAGATAGTTGATCAGTTGCCTGCTTTAGATGGGGTCACACTCCCTTTGAAAGAGCAGGTCCGTAGGCTGGGGGTGCTCTTGGATTCATCTTTGTCACAAGAGGCCCAAGTGTCCTCGGTAGCTAGGAGTGCCTTTTACCAGCTTTGGCAGCTTCTGGACTAGGATAGCCTGACCACTGTTGTCCATGCACTGGTAACCTCCAGGCTGTATTACTGTGATGCGCTCTATGTGGGGCTGCCCTTGAAGTTGGTCCAGAAGCTGCAGCTGGTGCAAAATGTGTCAGTGAGACTGCTCACTGGGGCAGGGTATTGCCATAATGTTACCTTGCTGCTGAAAGAATTGCACTGTCTGGCCAAGTTCAAGGTTCTAGTTTTGGTGTACAAAGCGCTATACAGCTTGGGACCAGGATACCTGAAAGACCGTCTTACCCCTTATATACCCAGTCGATCACTGCTCTCTGCAGGTGAGGGCCTCCTGCAGATGCCATCTTATCAGGAGGTCCGTTCCGTACAACATAGGAAACAAACCTTTAGTGTGGCGGCACCTACCCTGTGGAATTCTCTACCCTTAAATATTAGACAGGCACCATCTCTGTTATCTTTTCGGTGCCTATTGAAGACTTTCCTCTTTCAACAAGCCTTTTAAGTTGAGACCTTATCTCAGTCTGCGTCTGTTGGAATTGCTTTTTAATGTGTTTTTAAACCTTTTTTTTAAAAAAAACTATGTTTTTAACCTTTTTTCATCTTTAAGATGTCTTCAAAGCCTTTTAAAAATGTTTTTAAAGATATTTTCTTTTAATGTATTTTAAAGTCTGTTTTTATGATGTCTTAAAGTGTTTTTAGTGCTTTTGTTTGCCACCCTGGGATCCTGCTGGGAGGAAGGGCGGTGTGTGTGTGTACATGTGTACGTGTGTGTGTGTGTGTACAATTAACAAAATAGAGGTTTTTATTGTAATACCAAAACGTTTCAGCTTCTGCCTTCATCAGCTGCTAACATACAAATGCTGTTACCAAGGTGGCAGTTATAGAGCTTTGAGGATGGAATGCTCAGAGGGGCTTCATTTGCAGAAGCTAAGTAGTGGTGGTACTGTCTTCCAGGTTCAGGCCACATGGTGCCAAAGTGTCCAGACTCTCTGCAGAATGCTGTGGCATGACTGCTGACATGAATGAGACTCTATCAGAATATAATACCTCTGCTCTGAAATCTGTACTGGTTGCCGATTAGCAACCAAGCCACCTGGAGGGTGGTGACAAGATCTAGGGCCTTCTCAGTGGTGGCCCCCGAATTGTGGAACAGTCTCCTCGAGGAGGTGCGCTTGGCGCTGACACTATTATCCTTTCGGCGCCAAGTTAAAACCTTCCTCTTTTCCGAGGCATTTTAATTTAAGTTAACTTAATTTTAAATGTGTTGCAATTGATTTTAGATTATGTTGTCTTTATATGCTCTATTGTATTATATTGTATTGTACTATATTGTGTGATTTTATTGTACTCTTGTGTTCACCGCCCAGAGAGCTATTGCTAGTCGGGCGGTATAAAAGTGTAATAAATAATAATAAATAATAATAATAATGTGTGCTTTCCATGTTATGTCTGCCACATAGTACTTGTTCTGCTCTTGTGAGAAATCAGTCCTTTAGTGTGGCAGCACCTACACTTTGGAACTCCCTGCCTATTGATATTGTACTCTTTTAGGTACTTGCTAAAAACATTGCTGTTTAGGCCAGCCTACCCAGGCATGTAGAAGTGATTGTTTTTAATTTGTTTTTAACTCATTGTTGTTGTTATTATTTTGAACATTGTTAAATGCCTGTCTTTTTTTTTGCCAATAATTTAATTTTTTTAAAATCCTTCTGTAAACCACTTTAAGGTACTTTACAATAAAGTGGTATATAAATGTTGTAAATAAAATAAATAAATTTTGGAGTCATTATGGCCGTTGGGTCTCTTTTCACTTTTAGGAACAAAGGAATCTACTTATACCAACTCAGGCCATTTGGTACTATCTAGCTCAATACTGATGACAATGGACTAACATTTGCTCTCCAGGATTCCAGTCTTTTACAGATATTGAATTTTGGACCTTTGCATGCAAAGCATATGCCCTGCCACTGAGCTACAACCCTTCACCTATATAAAAAAGTATCTTAAAAAAAATTTCTTTTCAATTCACTAATACTTACGGCAGACCCACACCATTCATTTAAAGCACATTCAACACACATTTGAAGCACATGAATCCCACCACAGAATCATGGGAACTGTAGCTTGTTAAGGGTGGTGGGAACTATAACTGTGAGGGGAAGACTATTGAGGAAGGAGGGTCAGTTCCTGGACCCTTTTCATGCCCTTTTGAGGCCCTCTTTCTCAAGCCTTGGCTATGCTTTTATATTAATCTGAATCAATCCTGATAAATACTGCTTATAAAGTAAAGAACTAAGTGGACTGGGTGAAAACATTTGTACTTGGGAAAGTAGTGATTAGGAGAAATAATTGCAATAACTGCAAATCTTTCAATACATCTTGTCAGCAGATACTGAGATATGTACATGTGATTTAAGAGTATCTTAATCCTTTCTTTTGAGGTCACTTTTCATGTATGATCTTGTTTCCAAATATGGTATGATTTATGCTTGAATGCCATGCCTGAGTGTAAACATGCCTTAGGGAGAGAGAGATTTTCCTTTTCGTGTTCCGATAACTGGCACTGGGCTCTCTCTCCTGATGTACATCAGTATTTTCTTTTTATTGGAATAAACTTCTCCAATCGACAATTCTCCTAAATTTCATTGTGAAAAGTTTTCCTTCGACACTACACTTCCCAGGGTTCTTTGGAGGAAGTCATGTGCTTTACATGTAATTAGGATGCACTTTAAATGTGAGTTGGATGTGCTTCAAATGCAGTGTATGGATCTACTTCATAAACTTTGCCTGCATTCAAATCCTTTTAATAAATTTTTATAATGGAAATCAGCTATAAAGTTTATTGGGTGACCATGGGCTCCTCACCACCTCTTAGCCTAATTTGCCCCTCAGAATGAAAATAACAGAGGGGAACAATGACCCCCCCCCAAGGAAGAACACACTTAAAATATAGATGAAATATGTTACCGGACAATGACTTGCCGTTTTGATCCCCAAGGAAAGCAGGAGGCAAAAGAGTTAACCAAGAACTTAAACAGACTCAGGTTGCACCAGACACACAGCTGCAAGGGTTTATGGCTTAATGCCCAGCCCCATAAAAAGGGGGGTGATATAGCAGTACTGTGTGGGGGAGATTAAGGAGTCGTAAATGCTGTGGTGGTGTTGCTGTTATTCAGACTTCTGTGAGTGTACCTATGCTGTTATAAAGATTTACCTGGTGCACTGGAAAATAAAGTTCTTCATACAGAAGTAAAGCTGTTCATCGGGCGTCGTCTTTATTCCTTTGCAAAAGGTTTACACAAACTTCCGCCAACAAAATAATGTACAACCATAGCATGAAATCAGATACTTGAGTGCCCAAGAGCAAGGGGAGGAGAGGTTAATATTAGCCAGATGGGCTCATGAAAAATCAGGGCATCTGGAGGCCAAGGCAACCAGAGAGTGGTCCTTGCACTGAGGTATCCCCTGCCCAACAGATGCAGCAACCACAGCAGCTACAACATGTGAGTTATGCTCAAAGCTGCATGACTGGTTTGACAGCACCTTTACTTAGTGAGCATCTGCGAGCATGAAAGATCCAGTCATATGGAGTGCTTCCCCTCTAGGCAACACCTGATAGTGCGGGAGCTACAATGCCCCATGGAACCTATGGTGAATTGTGCCAAGATCTGGCCCAGCCCTTAAAGGAATACAGGTGTTAGGAGGGGTGGTAGATGCAGACTTCCAAGGTGAAGTAAAGGTACTGCTACATAACACTAGTTTAGAGGATGTAGTACTTCAAGCTGGCCAGTGGGTGGCAGAGTTAATAAGTGAAAAGCTAAGTGTGCCTGTAACCCAGGAAGAGACTGGACCAGGACCATAAGTAAAGAAGAGAAAGGGTTTAGATCCACTGATCAGGACATTGTCCCTGGACAAAAGGTTTGGGTTGTTTACCAAAATCAGCCAAATCAAACTGATGAAATCCTTAGCAAAGGGCCAGGGGCTACCTACTGGGAGTTAGTGGCCAATGCCACTTCTCCAGTTTGTTTTGATATTGGGAAATTGAAGCAAAGAGTAATTAAGATACATTTCCTTACAGGTGGTGTGAAATGGAAGCGATAAGCTGGGGCATTCTACCAGAGATATGTACAAGACCCAATTGGCTGCATTTCCTAGGACCACATACTGACATGACTAAAAAGTGGCAAAGGCGAGTTTGGACTTGGACTGGATGCCAACATGATACTTTCTTAACAATCAACAGCTGGAAATGCCACTGGGGGTTGTTAGCTTTGGTACAAGGGGCAAGAATGCTGAGGTTTGGTTTTGATACAATTAAGACATTTGCCAGATTGGGCAGTACTATATGTCAATTCACCACCACATGGAGAATTGGAACAGGAAAACCTTTCAAGTGATGACTTAACAAAACCATGGCACTTTTTTGGTCCTGGGTGTCCTGATAATGTAATACATTCTTTGTGTTGCCCATATTGTTAAAGCTATGCAATGCACATGCTAACTCTGTTTCTTTATTTCTATATATGTAGAATTAAGTCACAGGTGCAAACCTGCACCCAGGTGCAGGGGCTCTTTTGAGTATCAATAAGGGTCCCTGACACCTACTCATGGGGCTTCAACACAGACCAGGATCTGTGGGTGGCCAACTGAAATCTCTCTGTTGTTCTTTTCTGGGATTTCTGGACAACAGAAAGGAGACATAGGTAACAACTGTGCTCAAGAGCTGCTTTTATCTGTTTAAGTACCTTGCCTGTAATAAAACACTCTCTTTCAATTAAAGCATTGTAAATCTTTTTTTCCCCACTGGAGTGTTCATTGCCTCTAGAATCTCTTGATTTTTTTTCCCTTTTGGCAAAACACATGGAATGGTTGGAGGCTATAGTGGGCAAGCCTGGTGTTCAAGGGATGTTAGTGGGCAAAGTGGGCATGGGTGCCTCCAACTCAGCCACCCCTGCAGACATTTAATGCTCACATGATCAGGCTGAATGCCTGAATAGGACTATAGTTTCTATAACATCTGAACTGGTCCATCGGTTGATCTAGCTCAGTATTGTCTACTCAGGCTGGCAGAGGCTCTCCAGGGTTTCAGGCAGGAACACCAGGGAGTGATATTGGGACCCTTTGCTTCCCAGGTGGTTGCTCTGCTGCTGAGCTACAATTCTTCCCATTTCTTCTGTTAAATCTGTGAGATGCCCCTTTTGTCAGATTGCTTACTGCCTCATCCAAAACAAACGAAGCAACAAACAGTATGTCAAGTGGAAGTGATTATTACAAAGGCAGATGGATCATAGTTAGAACATGTCATGTCAATAATTGTCCCGTATCCTTGATTCATGCAGCTTCCAGCAGGGCTTTATCTCTGCAATACAGGTACATTTTCCAAAATGTATTCATTGATATAAACAATCTTTTCCTGTTATTTCATTTGCTAGACCAAGAAATGAGATGTATAGCTGCTGAGATGAGAGTCTGGTGGAAACATTTAGTTTGTATCCTTCATGCTTGTAAATCTTTTAGAGTGCTTCCCCCCCCATATATTTTGTGGGCTTTATGAAAAGTGGTCACGTTTCACCATATTTGTAACATGTTTTTTAAAAACCAAAAACATATTGAGTAATATTTGCTAAAGGATATGAAAAAACGTAAAAGAGAGATGTAGGACTGGCAGTAGTTCTTTGGAGTTTCAGATTGCAAGTCTCTCCCAGTCCTACCTAGAGGTGCTGGGGATTGAACCTTGAACCTTCTGCATGCAAGGCAGATGCTCTACCACTGAGTTACATCCCTTCCTCCACATATAGACCAGCTGAAGGGCCACAGGTTCCTCAGCCCTCTGCTAAAGTCTTGTTTTAAAAGTCCTCTTGTACATTATTTGGAAACATAACATCCTAGCAAACATCTATTAACAGAGTAGCAACTAGGTGGAATCCTTCCTTCCTTCCTTGTGTGTATATCCCACTTTTCCTCCACGGAGCGCAAGACACCATACATAGGAACGGGGAAGAAATTCAGTTCAGATTTTAATACAAATTTACCAAATCCACACTTTCTGAAACACATCTATCCTTAAAAAATTGTATTTCCAAATTTTGCAATGCCGTTCTCCAACCAAATAATGTGTACACAAATGCACATATAGGAGTAAATATAAATAAAATGCATATATTAATAGAGCTAACAGACATCAATGTATTATATTAGGAAAAATTATCTTCAAGAATGTGCATATCAGGCAAAATTGCATATACAGATTAGGATAAATATACATACTAGGATAAATATGCACTAATATGCTGACCAATTTTCATGAGTGGTGCAGAAATGTGGAGGACTGAATTTAAGATTGGGAAAATGAGAAACAGAGAGAAACTGAAATTGACAGATTCATTCATCCTTAGCTGGGCATAGTTCCCCACCCACCTCACAAGAAACCCATTAAGTAAGCAGGTCTGGAGACAGCACTCGGACAGGAATGGAGGAGAAATTAATTTTGTTTCTATTTTAATGAGAAACTACCTAATTCACACTTCTTGAACCAATATTCAAACTGAACTACCATTGCCCTTCAAAACGCACACATCTCCAAAAGTTGTGATGCAGTTCTCTAACCAAACAAGGTGCTTACAAATGCATATAGTAGGGAACATAACTCATTATTAGGTGAAATCTCTTGCAAAAATATGTATATTCAAAACTGTTCAAAAATGTGTTTATTAGGGAACATTTGCAGTAAAATGCTGACAAATTTTCATGAGGATTTTTTTTATAAAAAAGCACATTGCTGCAGAAATATGAACTAAATTTAATGTTGGAGCAATGGGAAACCAAAATTGATAGATGTGTCCATCCCTGGGGGAAATGCTGGGGCCGAGGTACCATGGGAGAACCTACCAGGGTGGAGCTGGCCTCTCTTGTTTTAGGTTATTTTACAAATTCCCTTCTGACTTGAAACACAATCTTTCTTGATGCCCGTTTTGGCGCTCTATTACAAACCATCTCAGATGCAATGGTCTGTCTTTTAAATAACCTTTTACAAGACAGACCAATCTTAGTTATAGCAGCCTTAGCCATTTTTGCTTCTCCAAGGGCCAACTGGCATTTTGGGGAAATAAAAGTGACAGTGCTATGCTGTAGGCAGAAACAAAAGGGAAAATTACATACATTTTAAAACGTATGTAAAGTGAGTCATATGGAATGTGGTCTTTAAAAATATTCTGTTAATGTTTAAGACCATGATGCTGTCTCTACGACACTGATTTTAGTTTGTTTTAATGTTTTTAGCTCCTGAAGGACAAATTCCAAAACGCGTCAAGCTTACAATAAATCTACTAGCACCAGAGCCTGTCTCTCTTTCCTGCCTTCAGTTTGATGCTTTTCCCCTTTTGTTTCTGCCAGTGCTATGCTGTAGCCATTCATATTGGTGCTTCTTTTATCAGCACCAGGGGCAGATGCTTTAAAAATAGTGCTGTTGCCTGGTCACACACATAGTGGAGGCTGGTCAATTAGGGCAAACAGGACACTGTCCCACCAGCCTCAGTCTGTCAGCCCCTA
Organism: Rhineura floridana; assembly: GCF_030035675.1. NCBI lineage: Eukaryota > Metazoa > Chordata > Lepidosauria > Squamata > Rhineuridae > Rhineura > Rhineura floridana. The sequence continues at coordinate 17,502,076 of NC_084496.1, forward strand.
CCTGCCTACCTTCTTACTTACAACCAATCCAGGGGGTGGCACTGCCTGTTAACTTCCTTCACCTTAGTCTTAGTGTTGCCCTTGCAGAACTAAGCAGAGAGGAGGATGGCACAAAACTAGAATTAGTTGGCTCTGCTTTTCAATAGCTCCACCTACTGTCTGGGCTCCCTGCTTTCCACCCCACCAGTCCCAGTGGCACCAGCCACCATTGTCCACTTCAGTGTAGGGTTTTGCTGCTGGCTGCTAAGATTTCTGGGCAAAACGCTAGCTGCTAGGGTAGACCTGTGGAAGGTTGTGGATGGACTGGCACCAAGGAGTAGTGGCTGGTGTCTAGTGGGACCGGTGGGCAGAAGGCAGAGAGGACAACAGTAGGTGGAGCCAGACACAATAATAAGGCAGAGCCAGAACAATGATAGGTAAAGCTTACTTATTCTAGTTTGGTTCCCCATCCTCTTGCTGAGTTATATAAGGGCAAAACTGAGACTAAGGAGGAGGAAGCCGAGAGTCAGCTGGTTGTAATTAAGAAGGCAGACACATGGGAGCTGGCTGAGGGCAGATTGAGGACCCTCTTAAACCCTCTCAAATCTGGATGGTCAAACCTGGAAGGATAGGTTGAGTGAGAGTGATTGGCCTAAAATTGCTCAGTGTGCTTCATGGCTATGTGGGAATTTGAACCTGGATCTGCCCTGTCCTAGTCCAACGCTTTAACCACTACACTTTGCTGATTCTCCAATAGGAGATCTTGAGATTTTTGGTGATACAGATGGATAAACTGCATGCTCCCAGTATGATTTGGAATTGATTCATGGGGAACAGGAATTAGATTAATAAATGTGATGTCCAAAAATTAATCCATTCCCCCTCTCATCCACTCATGCTTGTTCTTTAATCCTCTTTCTGTGACTGATTAATTAATTGACTACATACTTATCCCCCACCTTTCAATGAATGATCTCCAAGTCAGTTAAGAATTAAAGTATTGAATTTTAAAATATTTCAGTATGAAAATATGACATAACATACCTTTAAAAAACTTACACCCAATAAAAACTAATTAGGAGATACATTAATCAGAGGAGCAGAAACAGGGGGTGTCAGGGGAGATAAAGGGCCAAGCTCCCCACAAAGATGGTAATCTTGGCCTGGTGTTTAAAACGCAAGAGGAAGAAAGGAAGTGCTATTCTCTTAGGAAGGGAGTTAGACAGCTTTGGTGCCTCTGCAGAGAAGAGGTTAACCCCCCACTGCTTCACATATTCTTCAGGCAGTGAGGAACATATGAAGTAAGATCTCCAAAGAGGATCTCAACACACAGAAAGGTGCAATTGGGATAGGTGGAGCTGGTGTCAGCATCTGGCATTCTTGGGCAGTTGCTAGAGGCCCATGTCCTGACAGGGCCCACCATTGACCAATCTCTCCTTTTTATATATAAAAAACAATACCTCACAATTTCTGTGCTAGTGCTCCAAGAAGTCCTGGATGGCTCAATCTTAATGCCATTTTAGCTTCCCACAATGCCCTCAGTGTAGCATCACTCTAGGGCAAGCTCTCCCAAGCTGGTGCCCATTGGCCATGCTAGCTGGAACTGATGAGAGTTGTAGTGCAAAACATTTGGTGAAGGCTGCTCTAGGGCACGGTAGGACATTTAAACGGTGCCACCACCACCACCACCCCAGTCATCTAGTGCTGTTTGGAGAGCTGCTGCTGCTTGCCACCATGGCCAGGGAAGCCTATCAATAAGGGGACCCACTAGAGGGCACTTTGCCCATAGTCCCAAAAGGCCTGGATACAACTCAATAATGAGAAATAGACTGTATGCATTTATAACACCCTATTTCCATACTAAGAATCACTATATGAATTTTCACACACACCCCAGTGTGGTGTAGTGGTTAAGGTGTTGGACTACAATCTGGGAGACAAGGGATCAAATCCCCACACAGCCAGGAAGCTCACTGGGTGACCTTGGGCCAGTCACTGCCTCTCAGAGGAAGGCAATGGTAAACCCCCTCTGAATACCACTTACCATGAAAACTCTATTCATAGGGTCACCGTAAGTCAGAATTGACTTGAAGGCAGTCCATTTCCATCTTCTCCTGCTGTGTATTCATTTATTCTGCAACAGCCTAAACCATGCTAGCTATAGAGGTATGCATGTGTGAATAAACATGCTGCAATAGTTTCTTTTTTAAAAAATTAATAAAATTGTTTACTGCAATGTTTAATTTAGAGCTGTGCCTGAATGGCCTCTCCAGATTGTCCACCTTATTTGTGGGCAGTGAAACTGGAGAGATCTTTTCACCAAATTTCTCCAGGGAGAGGAGAAACTCTCCATGAGTTTCTCAAGGGTGAGGCAATGGCAGTAGTATAGCTTCTTTAATCATGGTGCATGAGGTGGATAGGGTTGCCATATTTGCATATTATGCATATTATTTGCATATTAATATTTTGATTGTCCAGTTGTTTTCTTTTTGTGCCTAGGAATTACCACCAAAAACTGGGGAAAGATGTGAGAAATCTTTTTTTTTAAGCAACATTTTCAGCCTTAAATGCCTAGAGTCTAGTTTCCAACACTATGGAATATTTATTGATTGATTAAGAGGATTTATATCCTGCCCTTCTGCTGTTAAAAACAGAGCTCAGCACAGCTTACAAATATAATAAAAACAATAAAAATACACAATCAATATAAAACATAATAAAAACACAAAATAGCAACAAACATAAAGTAAGTCAGGGCAGCAGTACAGTTAACCATTACATATACGATATATTTCAGAGATGTGGTGGGTGGAGAAAAACAAGAAGCCAAAATGTTAGGAAAAGGAGTCTTTCACACCACATGCTCAGTTCTAAATACTGTTGCAGCAAGTTTTACAAGTTCCTCCAGTATTCCACTGGTGCACGCACTCACATTCAAAGTATCTGTATGTTTCTTAGGTTTTATAAAAGCAGAGCTTTGCTTAACTCAAAATTTCTTCTCCCTTTGATCAACCACATCTACACAGGTTCCATCTCCATACTCAAAATGAAACTGGGCCTGGAAGTGTGCAACAACCCCACACATACCTTGCTAATTAGATTACCAATGCCAGGATGTCTGTCTTATTGACTACTCTCCTGCTTCCCCCCCCCACCGGGCATCATGAAAGACCCAGTCCTGGGCTCAGAAAGAAAATAAATATCTGGTCCTCTTCAAAGTACTCATAAGCCTCTTTTTAATTAAAATAATAATTATAAATTCTTGCTCTTATCACTAATGGGAGTTAATTATCTGGCATATGCTGCTGTTGCTTCTATGGCTGTAATGCAGTGAGGTTAAAGATAAGTGAAATGCAAACAGGAAAAAAACAACATAAAAGGCAGTATCACTTTTCTAAATGTAATACCATACCAACCACAACAAGATTCCTATGAGTAAGGCAGAAAACTCAGCATCCCACAACCAGTCAGGATTCATAACCAAAAACCCAAACTAAAAAAATCCTAGCAGCCAGTCAGCCAAGGTCACAGAAATCCCTATGCAGCACAACCTGACCTGGGGACTGCAGTTAATGCAGCATGCTGCAGCACAATTGCTGACATGAGTGAGATCCTATCAGCACATAATACCTCTGCTCTGAAATCTGCATTGGTTGCTGATTTGCTACCAGGCCAAGTTCAAGCTGTGCTTTCCATGTTATGGGTGCCACATAGTACTTGTTCTGCTCTTGTACGAAATCAGTCCTGTTAAGTGGCAGCACCTACACTTTGGAACTCCTTGCGTATTGACATTAGGCAGATGCCTCTTTTCAGCACCTGCTAAAATCAGTTTTCTTGAGGCAAGCCTCTCCAGGCATTTGGAAGCTATTGTGTTTTTAAATCTGTTTTTTAACTCATTGTTGGTTTTATTACTTTGAATGTTTTTAAGCATCTGTCCTTAATAATTTTATTGTTTTAATTCTTTCTGTAAACTGCTTTGAGATTTTTTAAAATAAAGCGGTATATAAATGTTGTAAATAAAAATACATAAATAAATGTTGGAGTCACTGTGGCCCTTGAGCCTCTTCCCACTTTTAGGAACCAAGGAATCTGCCTTATACTGATTCAGGCCATTTCGTACCATGATTTCTTAAATGTAGTACCATACCAACCACAACAAGATTCCTATGAGTAAGGCAAAAAACTAAGCATCTCACAACCAGTCAGGATTCCTAACCAAAAACCAAAAATAGGATAAATGAAGAAATATTTATATAAGCATGACTATCAAATATATTTATTATTTACACAAACTGTAAAGATATTTATAGTGCAATCCTAGGTTTATTTATTCAGAAGCAAGTCCCAGTGTATTCAGTGGGGCTTACTCAAACAGGGACAGAAATGCAACCTCAAGTGATAAGCAACTTCATTCACACAACCCAAAATTCCGAATCATGCCACTTTACGCTGTTTTGCAACTGTTTATACTTGTTTTTATGGTTATTGGATTTTAAATGGCTTTATTTCTTGTTGTGAGCTGCTTTGGTTTCCAACCCTACCTCACAGGGTTGTTGGAAACACTCCATACACGCACACACACACACTGCAGATGTATAAATACATAGCCACATTCAGGAGTTCTAATCCCCCATGTGGTTAGAATCATGTAGAATCATGGTGGGCTGGATGAGGGCCCATAAACTGAGCCTGAGCCTGAATCCTAGCAAGATGGAGGCACTGTGGGTTGGTGGTTCCCGAGTTCTGATAATTGGTCAGTTGCCTGCTTTGGATGGGGTCGTACTCCCTCTGAAAGAGCAGGTCCATAGTCTGGGGGTGCTCATGGATCCATCTTTGTCGCTAGAGGCCCAGGTGACCTCCGTGGCTAGGAGTGCCTTTTACCAGCTTTGGCTGGTAAGACAACTGTGGCTGTTTCTGGACCGGAATAGCCTGACCACTGTTGTCCACATACTGGCTGCCCTTGAGGTTGGTCTCAGTGACTAGTTGCTGTTGATCTCCAAGTAAATACTCCAAGCAATTTTCCTCACTTCTGCCAGGTATGTGGTCAAGAATGGGTTTAATGATCTGGTTTCTAAGATCATGATAGTATGGACAGCGTAACAGCACATGGGCAATTGTTTCAACCTCATCGCCACCGCAAGGGCATTTCCTATCATAATATGGAATATTATTAAATCTACCATCTAAAAGCATTGAAGGTAGCATGTTCATTCTTGCGAGGGTAAATGCCCTGCGGTAACTGGGGATAGTAAGATGGGACAAATATGTCATTGGAGTTAATGGACTTAAGTTATGCCTATGTTTTCTAACTTGCATTAAATGGTGTTGGTAGTCTATATCTTTAATTCTTTGTAAAATGTTCATCTTAGCTTTTAAGTAGCCCATTTCTTGAATCACAGAGATAGAAAAACCCAGATTCAGAATTTTATCCATTATCAGCTTCTCCCAGGGGGGTTGAAAATTATCTCCCAAGATATGTGGAGAGAGCCCAATGGCGTCAAATTTCAATTTCAACCAGGTGGTGATTCTCAGCGCCCAGATCTTAGATTCTATAGTTGGTAAACCTGCCTCAAGTCTGAGAATAAAACTGGGGATACAACTAGGAACCACAAAAATAGTTCTCAAAAAGGAGTTTTGTATCGATTCCAAGGCAGAAAAGTTCTCATAAGTACTAACTTGTGCCCCATAGAGTAGTTGTGGGATTACTTTTGCGGTAAATACTTTGACTGCTGGGATAAAAAGTTGGCCGCCTTTGTTGAAAAAGTGTGATAAAAGAGCTCTCATCATTTCTTTTTGCATTCCAAACCGTTGCCTTTATCTGCATTTGCCATGATCCAGTCGATTGGAATGTTAGACCTAAATACTTAACAATATTTACTTGTTCGATTGAGTGTCCGTTAATTTGCCAGCGATGTTTCGGTCTTTTTTTTGAAAATATTAATACCTTAGTTTTCTCATAGTTGATTGATAACAACTCCTTCCAACAAAATGCGGCCAAAGTTGCTAAAAGGCGTCTGAGACCAATTGGGGTTCTTGCCAATAAAACTATGTCGTTGGCATACAACAGTATGGATCTGGGATTACCAGCTAGTATCGGGGCATGGGAGGAGATGGTGGCCAAGCAATCTACTATCCCATTGATATATATATTAAATAGTAGTGGAGCTAAAATACATCCCTGTTTTACCCCTTTAAACGTGGGGATGGGATTTGATAAATGGCCCTTGTTGTTACACCTAACCCGCAGGGATGTATCCACATATAATCTCCGAATCAATAGTAGCAACCTTTTGTCAATATCCAAAGCGCTTAGTTTCTCCCACAGTCTCTCTCGGGAGATAGAGTCAAACGCTGATTTTAAGTCAATGAAAGCTGTAAACAACGCAGTGTCTGGCTTGGTCGAGTATTTAGATATTAGATGGTAAAACATAAATTTCCAATTCAAATTATCAAACGCTTTCTCAGCATCTAAAAAGATCAAAGCTGCTTGTTTATAATTTCGTTGTTCTAAATATTCCAACACATTCAAAACATTCCTGATGTTATCACGAAGTTGTCTTTTAGGTAAAAAACCCGATTGATCTTCCTGGATAAATTGTTGCAATATTATTTTCATTCTTTCTGCCAAAATCATTGTAAATATTTTATAATCATTATTCAAAAAAGATATCGGCCGATAATTTTTTGTTTTAGTTAGGTCCTGCTCCTCTTTAGGTATTAATGTTATATTAGCATTTTTCCAACTATCAGGAATCTTCCCCTCTTGCAAAATAGAATTCATTGTATACTGTAAAGGTAACAAGAGTTCCTCCTCTGAACATTTGGAGTACACTGCTGATAACCCATCCGGTCCTGGCGCCTTTCCTAATTTAATTTTACTTATAGCTTCAGATACCTCTCTTGACGTGATAGGGCCATTAATAGCTTGTCTCTGAAAATCTGTAATTTTAGGCAAATTCTGTTTAGATATGTACTCTTCTATTTTTTCAGAGGGAATTTCCTGACACTTGTATAAAGTTGAATAATACTGATGAAAAACCTTTTGAATTTTTGCGTTATCCGTCAACATCTCATCTCCTTCTTGTATCTTTAAAATAAGATTTTTTTGTCGTTCTTTTCTTAATTTATATGCTAACCATTTCCCTGGTTTATTTGCAAATTCAAAAGTCCTTTGTTTAGCAAAATTTATTTTCCTTTCAATTTCTCTCACTGTCAGCATTGATACTTGATTCTGTAACATTTTAATTTGATTTACAATAAAAACTTTAGTTGGATTCTTTTTCAATTCTTCCTCTTTTTGTTTTATTTCTTCCAAGATTAATTGCATTTTCTGTTGTTTCTTCTTTTTTAATTCAGAGTTGCATTTAATAAAATATCTCCTCATGAATGCTTTACTTGTATCCCAAACAATATTTTCATCTGTTCCTTTATGTAAATTATGTTCAAAAACCTCTTTTAATTTCTTCTTACATTCTTGTACTACTTTATCATTCTGTAATAAAGATTCATTTAGTCTCCATCTAAATCCAAGATTTTTCTTTTTAAAAGTTAATATCACAGGATTATGATCAGAGAAAGTTTTTGGTAATATGTCCATCTTGGAAATGTCTTTCACTAGATTTTTAGACATCCAAATCATGTCAATCCTCGAGAATGCTTTGTGTCTTTCTGAAAAATAAGTGAATTCGTTTGCGTTATCATTTATGTATCTCCAGGTATCCACCAATTCTAAATTTTCCATCAACTCAAAGCAAATCTTCGGTAATTTACCCTGTGTCTCTTTAATGTTTTTCTCAGAAAGTCTGTCAATTTGTGGTGAGATTACTCCATTCCAATCACCCATAACACACCAGTGATCATATGAGAAATCTAACAATTTTTCCATAAGTCCCATGTAAAACCTTGTTTTATCTTCATTGGGGGCATAGATACCCACTATCAAAATTTTTATCCCCTGTAAGGTAATTTCAACCCCCACAAATCTGCCACTATCATCCGATAATATCAATTTAGGAGACAATTGTGGGTTAATATAGAGAACAACACCATTTATTTTTTTCAATCCAGCCGAAATAAATTCTTCACCCAAATTTTTACAAATCAAATATTTGGAATCTTTCTTCTTGATGTGAGTTTCTTGTAAACAAATTATATCCAATTTTATTTTTTTCAAATAGTGAAACACTTTCTCTTCTGCGGAGTATTGGCTCCATTTATATTCCAAGTTAGATATTTGTAATCCATCTTCAAGCGTGTATTTTAGAAAAGTGTGTACCTGTTGCTCCAATTGATCCATCCTCTTCCTTCCTCTGCCTGTTCCTGTTGACTTTGTTTAATTTTGTCTTCTTCCATGTCTTTTGAAGCTTTTCTCAAGAAATCCCTTGCTTTTTGAACTGTATTCAATCAATACTTCTGTTGTCTAAATGTAAAGATCACTCCTTCAGGAACATCCCATCTAAATTGGATTTTGCATTGTTTAAGTTTTTCTGTAAAGAAAGCATATTCTTTTCTCTTGCGTAAAAGTCTAATAGGAATTTCCTTCATCACAAGTATTTCCTTGCCATCAATTTTAAGGGCATTGTTAAAATGTTGTTGTAAAACCATATATCTGGTCCTCTTTTTTACAAAATGGACAAGCACATCTCTTGGAATTTTTTTCATTATTGCATATCTGGAATTAATTCTGTAAACTTTGTCTATTTCAAATTCCATCAAATCTTCATTCCAATCCAAAATTTTTTCCAAGGCGTTAACAATTTTATCTCTGATATCTTCACCTGTTTCCTCAGGAATTGCACAAAATCTCAAACAATGTTCTTTATCTCTAATTTCCATCACAGCCATATAGTCCACGTTTTTTTCCAGTTCCACATTTAATATATCTGTTCTGTTCTCCAAGGTTTGCACCTTTCCTTTAGTATTTTTTACATCCTCAGTTACTTGTCCAATTGTATCTTTAATCTCGTCCACTTCTTTTCTCATATAGTCCTTTATATCTTTCAGTTCTTGTTGTATTTTGCCAAATTCAGCTTTCAGCTCCTGTCTGTCCTGTATCATTTCTTGTTTCAGGTCATTAATCCCATCCATTATTTTCTGAAGCATATCTGGGGAGATAGCCCCTTCCTGTACATCAGTTGAACCTCTTCGCTCCAGAGCCTTAGCTGTTTTCCTGGTTGTCATTCTTAAAAGAAGCCTTTAATTTCTAATATTAACCACTGTTCCCAAACATAAAGGCAGTCTATTTCTTTTCTTTTTTTCCCAACAACAAAAGAGTTAATATTCCAAGCCTGTTGACTTCTGGCCAGCACAGTTCTTATCTCCCTCACGTCCAAGAATGCAAAACAAATTTGGTTCACAGCACCGAACAATTAGTAACATACACGAACAGCAGATTCGTCCAAAGAAAGTAGTCCAAGAAAAAATAGTCCCAGATATATATCAATCAAATAATCATCTAAATTAGAGTTTCTCATCGGATAAGTTGCCCCTCATCCGTTTTAATCTTTATAATTCCAAATTCAGGCCAGCTTTTTGCCATAAGAAAATTAAAATAAGTTGTTTAAATTTTCTTTCCTCCTCCTTAATTCCTTGTATAAAAGAGAAAGTGTAACTCACCCAGGTATTTTAGTTGCTGATTCTTAAACAAATCTCTTTTGCTGTAGTAATTCATGCCAAATGATAAGATTAGACAGAAGGAGGCTCACCCGTTATAGATCATTTTAAAAAAAAAAGTCTCGCTTTTTTCAGCCCAGCTTGCTGGAAGTCCTGACTCCGTCCTCGGCTGTGAGGTATACCTTCCTTTCCCAGGAGATTCCTGATAAATTCCAGCCACCGACAGCCCAACGAAGTTTCTGTGGATAATCTCTTCGGTTCACCCTTGCCTGGGAGAACATTACACCAGTCAAAGTTTCCTCTTGACTGGTTTTAAACTGAAAAAAGCTTCCTCTGAGACAGAGGTCTCTCAGAGGCAGCCACAGGCAGAGCAATCCTTCTGGGAAGTCCATCAGTACACAGTTCTATCCCAAGTTCTTTATATTTTTTCCTGGTGAAAACCATCCTTTTAGATTAATGTTTGGGCTTCAATTACAGCTGACCTGTTGCTTTAACACCTCCAAAAGATAACACCGTCGAAGCGGGAACAAGCTTCAAAGGCAAAGAGCAGCAATTTGTTTGAGCTTGTAGTCAACAGATTTAAAGGAATGGAAAACTGATATAGCTCCTAGCCCGCTTTGTTAGTTATTTGTCATTTATCTATTCATTAGGTCCACTTATTTGTAAGCAAATCTTTACCTCCGTGGACGTTCTGGGTCACCGGACATATCTTCCTCTTTGTATAGAGTACTTGCTTCAGAACTTGACTTTCCTGACGTTCTTTGGAGTTTAAAGGTTAGGAAGATTTTCCTCTTGGCAAGCCTTGGTTTCAGTGCAAAGGGGAGTTGTTTACTATTAGATTTCTTCCAAATGCAGCTTCGGCTCCAGCAAACACGTCTTTGCTAATCAGCGGCCATTTCAGTCCACTATGGTCAGCAGGTGAGGGCCTCCTGCAGATACCATCTCATCAGGAGGTCCATTCTGCACAACATAGGAAGTTCACCCTTTAGTGTTGGGATTAGGGATGGGATCTGTATTTCGGTGTCAGTTCAATTTTCACTAGGTCAGACTTCCTTCTGGTACTGCTTCGTCAGGGGACAATGTTTGCTATTTGATATAAATACCAATTTAGTCCCGCCCCCCCAAATATTTATATTAATATTGATATTTTTAAAATATCGATTTTTCATAGATTTTTTAAAAATGATATTTTGAGAGAAATATCAATATTATTGTCAATATTTTGAGAAAAACACTGATATTTTTGAGGAAAACATTGATATTTTGGGGGTGATTTTTTAAAAACAAATCTGCTTCAGCTGCAGAAAACTGCTAGAAAAAACCTAATCTGTGAGGACCAAAAAAAAAGCAAATAAATAGGAAATCTGGTGTCAAATTCAAATTTTGCAAAATTTGAGTACATCCCTAGCTGGCATAGAAAGATCTGTCATTTTGGTTCTCTCTGTTTTTCATTTTTCCAATCTTAAATTCAGTTCTCCACATTTCTGCAGCAATTTGCCATTTTTTCAAAAAATTCCTCATGAAATTCTCCAGCATTTTAATGCAAATTTCCCCTAACACAATCTAGACAGTTCTAACACATATTTGCAAGCCATTTCTTGTCATATAATGCATTTTACATATTATTTTCACTCATGTATTCATTTTAATGCACACTTTCTCCTAATATATGCATTTTTGTAAATATTGGTTGGCAAGCTACACTGCAAATTTCAAACAAGTGCAAATTTTGAAGGATGGCTGTGTTTCAGTTCTCATATTATTTCAGAATGTGTGAATTTGATAGATTCAGTTTAAAATGCACTCTGCATCTAATTTCTCACCCATCCCTACCTGCAGATACCATCTCATCAGGAAGCCCATTCTGCATAACTTAGGAAGCAGATCTTTAGTGTTGTGGCACCTACCCTTTGGAATTCCCTGGGATTAAATATTACACAGGTGCTGTCTTTGTTGTCTTTTTGATGCCTACTAAAGACTTTAGTCTTTCAACAGCCCTTTAGGTAAATACTTTATCTAAGTCTGCATTGGAATTGATTTTTAAGATATTTTGCTTTTAAGATATTTTAAAGATCTTTTGTTTTTAAGGTTTTTTAAAAAAGATGTTTCTAATACATTTTATTTGTAAGATATTTTAGTGCTTTGTCATTTGCTTACCGCACTAGGCTGTCTTTGGGAGGAAGGGTGGGATATACATTTAATAAATAGAATAATAGAATAGTAGAGTTGGAAGGAGCCTATAAGGCCATCAAGTCCAACCCACTGCTCAGTGTAGGAATCCAACTGAAAACATACTGTTCAGCTGCCTCTTGAGTGTTGGAGAGCCCACCACCTCCCTAGGTAATTTGTTCCATTGTCATACTGCTCTAACAGTTACGATGTTTTTCCTGATCAGCTGAAATCAGGTTTCCTATAACTTGTGCCCATTATTCCATGCCCTGCATTCTGGCATAAAATACAACCATCATAATAATCCAGGTTCCAGCAAGTAGCAGCTGGTAGGGCAATGGTGCAGCAATGCCCCACCTGTAGGGTTGCCATATTGCCTGATTAGCCAGGTTTTACCCAGATTCTTTGTATGCCACCTGGCGCCCAGTTAGCCACTTAGGTGGCCCGGATTCTCAGCTTTAATTTTTTAAAAAAATTAAGATTCTAGGTAGTCTGGTTCTCGAGATATACATAAAAACGTCAGACGCCCCCAGACTGTTAAATCTTTATTTAAACAGTACTGTATAGCACTTTGTAGCTTTAACCCCGCCCCTTCAGGATTGCAGCCAATCAGTGAAGCCAGGGTTGTGTTTCAGTTTGATAGACCTGAGGCAGCGTCTAGAAAACGTCATTGCAATGCCAGAAAATTGTGGTTTCCCCCCCTGTTTATCTGAAAAGCTCATAAATTGGGTAAGTATATACATTTCAGTTTTTTTCCCTCTTGTGTGCAGGAGTCAGATCCTGGGCAGTGTTTTGAAAACCTTCCCAATATTTGCTTTTGTAAAAGCAATGTTAATCCCATATGCCCAGAGTAAATCCCATTGAATTCAATAGGACTTACATTTGAGTAGACATGATTATGAATGTGCTGAAAATCAATGGGACTTTGGAGTGAATGTAAAAAAGAATTGTGTTTGTGTTCTAACTTTTTCTGTCCCCCCCCCTCCAGTCCTATTTTAAAGGAAGTAGGCAGGGCTTACTTAGGTATTACAATCTTTATTCTGTAGGAAACTAATACTGATTTTTTAAAAACTAATACAGATTTTTCTGCACTGACCAACTGGTTTGACAATAAACTATAATGCTTCAAATAAATTTAGATTACAGGCAGAATGCACTCATTTTCTCATGTTTGTCAGAGTGTTCAATTTTCTAGGCCAAAGTATACAAACAGTCCCCCCTCCCATCAATGCAAACCTCAGAGGTGGGGGTACATTAGCAATGGAAATAGCCTTCTGCATAATGGTCTCTATGCATGTGATGCATTTGCAATCAATCTTTCTTTCCATTCAGAACCAAAGGTGGGGGAGACATTTGCATAATTGGCCATGTTTTATAACAGCCTGATGTATAATATTGTCTCCTAAGCATACCGCTCCCTGGAATCATGATGAAGTGTCAACATGCCTTGCATAGATGTAAAACAAATATTTTTGGGGGGTAAGGGGAGTTGCACCTGGCAGCTGACAAGAGTAGACAGGATTCAGTTTTTAGGAGCATTATAGTTTGATCTGAATTAGCTGTGCAACACCATTACCAGTTGTATACCGGGCCCAATTCAAGGTGTTGGTATTAACCTTTAAAACCCTATATGGTTCCGGCCCAGTCTATCTGAAGGAACGCCTCCAGTATCACCAAATATGCCGCCAAATGAGATCAGCCTCACAAGACCTTCTCTCGGTCCCACCGGTGAAAACAGCTAGGCTGGTGTGGACCAGGGAGAGGGCTTTTTCGATCATGGCCCCCACCCTCTGGAACTTGCTTCCCTTTGACCTTCGGCATGCCCCCTCCCTGATGACCTTTCACCGCGCCTTAAAAACCTGGCTTTTCAGGCAGGCCTATGGGATCTCTGGGGTGGGTTAGGTTTTATACTGTATCAGTGTAGGATGGTTTTTTAGATGATATGATATTAATACTGTGATTGTTATGAATATGTTGATATTGTATTTTATATTGTGTACGTCGCCCAGAGTGTCCGTTAAGTCGGACAGATGGGCGACTAATAAATAAAATTTTATTATTTTATTATTATTATTATATGGTGAGATGATGATGATGGTGATTACATTTATATCCCACCTTTCCTCCAAGGAGCTCAAGGTGGCATACAAACACAGTTCTCCCCCTCCTGGTTTTATCCTCACAACAACCCTATGAAATAGGTCAGGCTGAGAGATAGCGACTGGCCCAAGGCCACCCAGTGAGCTTCATGGCTGAGTGGGGATATGAACCTTGGTCTCTCTGGTCTAACTACTACACCACACTGGCTGTGGATGGCGTCCCAGGTCTGAGTCCAACACTTTAACCGCTACACTACACTAGTTCACAGTCTCTGCTGGAATAGCACACAGTAGACCAGAGTGACTATGGGCCAACTATGGGCTGTGAGGCCATTTTCCTCAAACCATGGCCATCTGCTCGACATCAGGTGCAGTACAGGTAGATGTGAGGCTACAGCAGCTACGTAACCAAGTTGCCCAATCTCAATCATGTAGATCATCCCCTGCAGAAAGCAAGAACATAAGCTCATAAGAAGAGTCTGTTGGATCAGGCCAATGGCCCATCTAGTCCAGCATCTTGTTCTCACAGTGGCCAGATAGACTGAACTCTGGCTACCTATCAGACTTCAGCTAATAAGTGGCGATTTCCAACCTGCTGAGCAGCAGCTCTTCAAAGCATTGCACAGGGCTCTTTGCAAGCCCTGCATGGGCAGATAATTGAGAGGTAGGTAGCCACACCCTGCCTACCCAGAGCAGCTCTGCAGGAGCTAAACACATATATCCACTATTACAGATCTGAGCTGCTCAGTGCTTCTCTCTGTGAGCTGTTGCTCTTTGACAATAGAGTGTTACATTTTTCACTGCTGTTGGCAGAGTAACGCATCTTTGCAATGAGATTGGAAATGTGCAGCCATTTATATTTGAGCAGGAGGAAACAGGCAGACAATATTATGACAGGTGAGATCCTGCTGAGCTAATGTGGTTCAGCTCAGACCTGTAGCTGTATGCTCTTGACAGTCAAGGAGCCAAATCTGTAGTTGCATGCTTTCAGCAGTCAAGGAGTCTTTTGGAGAGCAGGGATGGCACCCATGGTTGGTGATGTCACATATTTCCTGGGGTCTCCAAGATTACCATAATGCTTTAAAAGTGGGGTTCCCTTTGAAATCTGCTCAGAAACTTCCATTAGTACAGCTGTTCAGAATAACTAGTTAATGCGCTCATTGATTTGACTATATTTCATTGATGTTTAATGATTTTCACAGGATCCCAGTTTGTTTTCAGGCACAATTCTAGGTCCTAGTGTTTGACCTTTAAAGCACTTAACAGTTTGGGCTCAGGCTATCTTAACATGCTGCAGTGGATCTGACCTTAGTAACCTCAAGATTGGATTACTGCAATAGGGTAATCCAATGTGGGACTTCCGTTGGGCTTAACCCAGAAGCTGCAGCTGGTGCAGAATACAGCAGATAGGTTGTTGTCTGGGGCAACCCGTCAACACCATTATGCTAGTGGGTGCAGTTCAAAGTTTTACTTTTAGCATTTGAAGCCCTAAACAACTTGGGACCAGGTTACCTAAGAGATTGGCTTGCCCCATATATCTCTGCCCAGCAATTGTGCTCCTCAGATGAGGCACTGCTGAGAGTACTGGATGTCCCAGAGGTGTGCATAGTTTGCACTAGAAACCAGACTTTTAGTGTTGCAGCTCCTGCCCTCCGGAGTTACCAAATAAAGTTACCAAATAAAATTAGACAAGTGCCTAGTGTCTTAATATTTAGATAGCTATTGAAGACATTTTTAAAAGAAGGTTGTCCCTGAAGTGTGACCCAGCCATTTTATGGAATATTAATTGTACACTTGTGGAAATGGTTTTATTGCATTTAGTTTATTTAGTTTGTAATCATTTGTATTTTATCCTTTATTATACACAGCTTTGGTTGTGAAGTGGTTTATCAATCTGCAAATAAATAAATGAATAAATTTATTTATTTTATTTTATTTAATTCAATTTTTATACCGCCCATAGCAAAGCTCTCAGGGCGGTGTACAACAAATAAAAATATATCTTTACATTTCAATATTAAAAAACCATCTAATTTTCAAATCAACAATTAAACAAACAAATAAAACATAACTAACAAATACAACATTAAATACAAATACTGAAATACAAAAATGTTAAAAATATTAAAAATATTAAAATGCCTGGGCAAAGAGGAAGGTTTTCACCTGGCGCCGAAAGGATAGTAAAGTAGGCACCAGGCGTACCTCGTCAGGAAGGGTGTTCCATAGTTCGGGGGCCGCTACCGAGATAAAGACCATCACCTGCTGGATCAGGCTAAATTCATTCATTCATTCATGGTAATTATAATCCTCCCAGCACCAAATGGTCCTAGGGCAGAGATATGTAACATAATGAAAGCAAATACTTATATTATGCTGCTTTATTATCTTGTTACTGAATATGCATAGCTAAGTTACATATAAATTCTTTTGTATGTATTTATGATGAGTGTTTTGTTATATATAACTCCTATAAGATACCAGTATGGAAATTATTATATAATGTAGGATGTAGGAATTATTTTATATTGATAATTTATTTTAAAAAATTAAAAAAGAAAAAATACAATGAACCTAGGATCACATGCACACAAAACTTTTAAAATCAGCGATAAAACAACCAACATCAAATACTCTAATGTGGAGGTGATAAGCCATTTCAGACTGAGTGGCTTATAATAATACTTGTCCCCTCCCAAAGACTTGGGCAAAGGTCCATCTGTGAGGGGAATAAGGTTATCCTAACAACTCTCAGTATCTGTAACAAACTACAGTTTCCAGAATCCATTGGGTGGAATTTAAAGTGGTATAAGAGTGCTTTATATGTATAGTGCAGATATGGCCTGAGATGTTGGGTACCTGAGAGTCACTGGCACCGTACTTTACAGCATGCCCAGATGTCCTGTAAGTATTTTTTTTTAAGTAAGGATTTTTAAAAAGGGGGGGAGCAGCAGAGGATCTGGAGCCTAGCACAAAATATATAGGGCTCAGGCTTCTGGGGCCACCCCGTAACAATGCCAGTTTGGGAGAAGTAAATTAGGCAAGACAGCCAGCCAGGCCAGCACCTCAAAAAGCAACCATCAGTGCTGCCAAGTAGGGAGAGGGGAGGTATTTGATTCAATTCACATCTAAAGGCAAATGTACCTAATTTGACCTTCCAAAACAATATAAGAACTGAAATACAACCATCCTTCAAAATTTGCACTTGTCTGAATTTTGCAGTGGTGTTCTCCAGCCAAGGAATGTGTACAAAAATGCATATACCAGGGCAAAGTGTGCATAAGAATGCATCTATTCATGAGCATATCATATTAGGGAAACTGCTTTGGAAAAATATGTATATAGGGAAAATGCAAAACTGTGCTATATTAGGTAGGGTTGTGCTTCATATTCGGCCAAGGCCCGAGGCCCAATCTCAATTGGGCCTCTTTGGAGGCATTTCGGCTTTGGCCAAATCAGGTTGAGGTAGTCCTGGATCGTTATAGGCTGGGTACAGTGGCCCAGAGTGATCCGGGGCTACTCAGGGCAGAAAGAAGAGACATCATGGGCAAGAAGGAGACAGTTAGACAGGAAAGGCACCTCTTCATGGGAGAAGTAGGTGCCTGCCTTTTCTGCCTAATCTCTAATCCTTCCTGCCAGGCCTCCTCAAGCCCCGTGCACCAAATCCTCTTTGTGAGTGGCTTCTCTGCGTGAACGGAAGCCTCTTGCAAAGAAGCAACACCCCCCAATAGGAAATGCTCGTTTATCAGCTAATAAATGGGAGGATTCATTCTGCATGGTGTTGGTTGCTGCTCGTTCACGGGGGGCTTCCATGCATGCAGAGAAGCTGCTCGTGAAGCAGCAGCAGCCGACAATGCTAAGCAAAACAATTCCATCCTGCGCTGGTTGCTGGGCACTGGTGAGATGCGCTTCTGGACAAGCATCTCTCAGCATCTGGGAGGACTAAAAGGCAGGAGAGGGAGAAAATTTCATTCAGCCTTCTCTCAGTTGGGGGGAAGTGGTGGGAGAAGGAGACACAGCATCTCCTTCTCCCCCCCAGCCATCTTTTTAATTTTTTTTAGAAAATGTTAGCCATGCCCCCTGAATAACTTCAGGGTTGGATCTGGGGCAGACTAGGTGGTTCCATCTTCAGGACAGGGCAGATTGGCCATCCTCAGGGCCCACATATCGGGGCCATGAGGCAGATAGAGAGGGCTGTGCACAGCCCTAATATTAGGAGAAATTCATATTAAAATGCTGTTGAGTTATCATGCGGACTTTTTTTTAAATTGCAAACAGATATGGAAATATGAAGAAACTGAGAGAAACTGAAATGGACTACTGTCAAGGATGCATTATGACCTGAGGTTGCAACATTAAACTAAACTTGGAACTACTGCCAGGGAACCAGCTCAGAATGATGGGGACAGTCAGAGGCTCACGGGGAATAGCTGGAGGGGAGCTTAAGTGGCATTGCTCAAGGCAGCCACTGATGTACAAACCTATACAGATTTCTACAGAAGACAAGGATATGTCTAGAACATGTACAATTCTGCAAAATAAGAATCTCTGTTGTCCTATCAGCTGGATAAGCTCTTTTTGGTCAACAGTATAAATAAAATAACTGCACCCAGAAAGATGTTTCCAGGCCTCTGCAACCACTTTAATTGGTCCCACCACACATAGAAACACATTTAGTTCCAATTGCTAGCACATTTTTTATTTAACAGCCATTGCAGACAAACGTTCCGGACTACTCTTCTAGTGGAATGGCTCTTAAAAGTTTCTTTACTAATGGAATGCATTCAATGGAAATCTGTCTCTGTCATTCAGAGGCTCCTTTGTTAAATAAAATGGAGACACTACCTGACTTGACGCTAAGAGCATAAGAACTATGGCACCCTGTTGGAAGGACATATTTATTTGGTCCCTGGAAGGGTGTACAAGACGCCACAGGCCAAATAATGTAAGAAGAGTGTAAAGTAGGGCCAATGAATGGTGTGACCTGGGTTGACAGCAGGGATGGAGGAGAAATTAGATTCAGTTCACATTTAATGGCACATTGCATCAAATTCACATGTTCCAAAACAAAATGAGAGCCAAAACACAGCTATCATTCAAAATTCACACTTCTCCAAATTTTGCAATGCAGGTCACCAACCAACCAGTGTTTACAGAAATTGATGTATTAGCAGAAAGTGTGCATAAAAATGAGTATATTAGTGAAAATAACAGACAAAATGCATTATATTAGGAGGAATTGCTTGCAAAAGTGTGTTCATTAGTCAAAACCTCATACAAAATGTGTTTATTAGAAGTCATTTGCACAAAAGTGCTGAGGAATTTTCATGAGGATCTTTTTTTAAAGAAAATAGCAAATTGCTGCAGAAATGTGAAGAACTGAATTTAAGTTTGGAAAAATGAGGAACAGAGATCTGAAATTAACGGATCCTTCCATCCCTAGTTGAGGGTATATGGCTGAGGAGATGTTGTTGCCTGGAGAGACTCGCAAGGGCCATATACAAAGGCATGGAAGATTGTGACCTCTGGCCGTTAGTTGCGAGGTTCCCTTCCCTTGCATTATGCTGACAGTTACCAACCAGCCCAAGGTCACCTAGTGAGCTTTGTGGTTGAGTGAAGGCCCAACCACAGATGTTGAACTAACTGTATAGTTTTCTCCCATGAAATCAACACCGTGCCTAGAAGTAGGAAAGGGAGGAAATGCCAAAAAAAAAAAAAAAAGGAACAGCCCCATCCAAGTGATTATATTATTTAGATATTCTCCCATGTCTGTGAGATGCACTCGTGGATAACCATCTCTCAGCATCTGGCAGGAGAGAAAGAAAATTTCATTCAGCCTGCATTTTAAGACAAACCTCCCCAAAGTCCACAATTGCCAATTGCAATGGAGGTACTCAGACTGCTACATTTCTCTCAATTTTGTAATGCTGTTTCAGCTAAAAATAATGAATAGAGAATTGTATATTTTTATGGGGAAAATGTACAGAAATGCATATTTATCTCAAAAATCAGTACAAAATGCATGTTTTATGGGGAAAATGTATAAAATGGCATTTTATGGAGAAAAAAATCCTCACAAAACAAAACAGAACAGACTTCTGTGTGTGACATAAAAAGGAAATAGGCTGATCCGTCCATCACTGCTAAGCATCAAATCTGTAGCTTGCATTTCCTTCAGAATCCCATCATGTCTCAAGAGCAGCAAGAAATATTTTTTTAAGTGGGTCATTGTTTTACTCTGTGGTGACACTACAAAACAGCTTAGCTCTCATAAGGCCATTGACAGCTTTGTCACAACACAAGAGCGATGCACATTTGTGACCTGGGGCTATGTGCCAAGCTGCATGCACATCCAAGGAAACCAATGAGACACTCCTCGTCAGTCTGTGATCTGGAAATGATCTTTCCTGACCACTAAAAGTGTCTTTAAGTCATCACTTTGGTCATGTACAGTATCTTTGGAGTTTGCTTCACCCTCCTCAGGAGACTCAAAGAGAAATAGTACATCACTGTATGTGTGTTGATTCTTCCTTTCTCTTTTCTACACTTTTTGGAGTTTTGCCCTTGATTACTTTTGGGGGTTTTTCAGGACAATATGATGAAGCTTGTCTAATGTGCCTTGGACTTTAGGAACTGAAAAAACACATACAGGGAGTTTTAGACACTGTACATACCCCCTCCCCGTAAATACTTATACCCTTTCCTAAACTGTATGCCTTCCACGTATCTCTCCATCATCCCTCCAGGCAAGGAAGGACATTAACATAGTTCAAGAATACATTCCAGCCAGGCAAAAGAACTCAAGAGGGGCAGGAGAGCAGAGGCAGTGGCATGGAGAAGGGTCATTATACCCAGGGATTGGAGAATGGCATTTGGCCCCCAGGTCCTGAGGCTTCTAATTCCTGGTCTCCATGATGATGTCATCATTTTGAGATGATTGGCATCAAAGTCAACTGAGAGTTAAAGTTATGTCAAGAACAGGATGGATATCTTGCAAGGTGTGCTTAAAAATTGCTGAATATGGGACCCGTTTTTTCAATTCTGCTTAAAAAAGAATGTGAAAAATCAGTGTAAAGTTTTGGCTAAGCCTCAGTTGGAACTTTTCCTTTTTATTCCTGACTCAGACTTCAAGGGTGTCAACAAAGTCTTCCAAAAGGGATTTGTGCATGACTGTGGACAGAGAATTAATGACTAATGAATCAAGGCAACTGTGGTGGAACCAAAAAATTATCTTAAACTATTATACACAGACAATAGTTTGCTTTGTTTTTGAACCATGGTGGCATCATTAAAGAGGAAAAGAAACACAGATTAATTCATCCATTTCTGTTTGAAAAAATTAGTCACACCTATTTTTGTATTTTAATTTTGTGTTTATGTATTCCCATCTGCTGATGTGTATCTGCACATCATTCTGTTAAGAATCACCTGCTTACAAGACTTCTCATTTGTTACTCCATGACAGTGCAACAGTACTCACTGAACAAAACCCAGTGTGTTCTTGTCATTCTGTCTTAGGCCCCTAAAGGGCTTAGGGTATGGTAGCAGCAAACTCTACTCTCTCTCTTTCTCTCTCTCTGGTTAAGGCCCCATCTGCACTATACATTTAAAGCAGTATCATACCACTTTAAATGGTCACAGCTTCCCCCAGAGAATCCTGGTAACTGCAGTTTAAGAGTGCTGAGAGTTCCTAGCAGACCCCTCTTCCACTCACAGAGCTACAGTTCCCAGGGAAAAGGGATGGGCTGTTGAAACACTCTGGGAACTGGCAAAGGAGATTGGGGTCTCTCAACAGCTCTCAGCACCCTTAACAAGCTACAGTTCCCAGGATTGTTTGGGGAAACCAATGACAGTGAAAGTGGTATAGGAGTGCTTTAAATGTATGGGGCAGATGTGGTAACAATCTCTAACCTGGTCTAAAGCAGCTTCCAATATTCCCATCCATGTATTCATCCTTCCTCATACTTTTTTCTAAAACGGGTATTTCACTTGTCCCTAACTATCACTGCCCAAGTGGAAATTTCCAGAGCAAAAATAAGAGAGGAATGTTACTTGCTCCTTGTCTCTGTTTCATTGTCATGAGCTCCTGGCTTGCATTGTGCCTTTGCCGAGACTATAATTACTCTCACTGCTCTCCAGAGCATTCAAATGACTGTTTATACAAGAGCCCCAAACTGCTTACAGTACATTTGCAATGCTTGTTGCATTTATTTTCCTTCTTATTGACTTGGGTTTCATTGTTTCGATGACGTTTTGAATTGTTGTGCGGAACCCTGAATGGTGCGTGGGTGTCTATAGGAAACAGTGCGGGTTGTTTAAGGCAGTATGTGTTTAAGTGGGAAGGAATAATGGAAGTGCAATCGATTTAGTTTTGGCAGCCTTGCCCAAACCTCTGACATTTGTGGGATTTTTTTTCTGAGTTAAAATCAGGGCTGAAGGAGAGTGTATCCCTCCCAATAATTTTCTACTCCCTTTGCAAGTGGCGAATTTATGGTTTTCTAGTGTTCCACTTGGCAAATGCCAGATGGTGATCACCATTTTCTTCTCCCAGAATGCCCTTGACATAGTGGAGTATATCCAATTAAGTCCTAGTATGGATCTATCTGCACCATCCATTGAAAGCAGTCTCATCCCACTTTAAACAGTCATGTCTTCCTCCAAAGAATCCTGGGAAGTGTAGTTTGTTAAGGGTGCTGAGAGCGGGTAGGAGATCCCCTATTCCCTTCATATAGCTACAATTCCCAGAATGGTTTAACAATCAATGCCTCTTCCCAGGGAACCCTGGGAATTATAACTCTGTGAGGGGAAGAGGGGTCTCAGCACACTTAACAAACTGCAACTCACTGATTCTTTACGGGAAGCCATGTCAGTATGGCACTGCTTTAAATATATTATGGCCCCCATCTGCACTATACAACTTCCATGTAAGATTTCTAGTAGAAAATCAGGATGGGTGCTCAATGAATAGTTCCCACGATCCTTTAGTGGAAGCTTATAGTATAAGAGTCTTTTAAATGTATGGTGCAAATGGGGCCTTGCAAACAACGAGAAAAAAATCAGACAGGTCAAATGCTTACATACTTTTAATGTGTCTTTTTTGGGCCTAAGAAGGCTTCAGACACAACGTTGCATTGCTAGCAAAATCTCTTTCATACCTGAAGTGTTGGAAAGGAAAAGAAAATGCCATGACATTTCATTTCCTGTCCCCTTCCTGTCCCTTAGGCCCACTTCCTTCTGCCTGCTCATGTCCCTGCCCCACCCTTTCCTAGCAGACTTAGTGGTCAACTTTCCATGATCAGTGGCAGTATGCCTCTGAATATCAGTTGCTATGAAATACAAGTGGGGAAAGTGTTGTTACACGCAGGTAATTTGGCTGTCCATCTGGCAATACAGTTTCCTACTCGTTTCATTCCTTTTGTAGTTAATAATGATGTTAAAGGCGTGTGATCTGTATGTAATTTAAATACATAGCCCCATAAATATCTCCTCCACTTTTCTGTAGCCCAAACACAAGCAAGTGCTTCTTTTTCAATAGTTGAATATTTTCTCTGAGCTTCAGTAAGTGTTCTTGATGCAAATACAACAGTCCTTTCAGTATTATCCCCATGAAGTTGGGTAAGTACAGCTCCCAATCCATAATTAGAAGCATCTGTTGTCACAATTACAGGTAATACGGGATTAAGTAATGCAAGTGCAGGACTATTAACGATCAGGCACTTCACTTTCTCAAAACTGACTTCTGCAGCTGCTGTCCAAATCAAACTTGAAGTTCCCGTATCAATTCCAGAAGGGGCTCCACAACAGCATAATTTGGAATAAATTTGGCATACCATAAAGCAAGACACAAAAGGGAGTGCAAGGTTTGCATATCTCTAGGAATAGGTGCCTCTAACACATGATCTGGGTCAGGTTTCAACTCCTGTGGTGAAAGTATATGCCCCAGAAAAGAAAGTTCAGTTTGTTTAAACTTACATTTATCCAAATTAAGCTTCAACCCTGCTGCACTAATACAGTCTAATACAGATTGCAAATTATTCTCATGCTGTTCAGGAGTGTTACCATACACAGTAATATTATCCAAATAACGCTGAACCCCCTTCTAATTCTTATGGATTGATGACATCATTTTTTGAAAGGCACTAGATGCTGATGCCAATCCATAGGGGACACATTTAAAATGAAATAATCCATCATGTGTAATAAATGCTGTAAGATCTCTATTATCTCTATGCAGCATGACTTGATGATATGCACTCTGCAAGTCAAGAGTAGAAAACATTTTTGCTCCCCAAAATTCTACAAAGACTTCCATGTGTGGAAGAGGGTGGCTATCAATCACAATGGCTTCATTTGGCTCCCTCAAGGCAGATACCACAATTTTTCTTCTTTACCGCTACTATAGGGGAAACTCATTCCAAGGAATCAACCTGCTCAATAATATCCTTTTGCCCAAAGTTCTTAATATTTTCTGATACTGCATCTTTCATTACAAATAGTAAACATCATAACTTTTGGTGTACAGGTATCACATTCTGTTTCATTTTAACTTATGAATAAATCCATATGCACAACCAAGTTTGCCTTCACCTTGATCTTCCAATTGCATGGGAATCAACTTCTCTAAGATTCAATGCTGCAAATACATCCTTGCCAAGGATAGGAGTGTCCTTATGCACAATATAAAACTCTACATGCCCCAAAAGTAATTTTTATAGGCAGACATCCACATCCTGGAATTTGGTTCTTCAAATAACACATCAACTGCAATTTTGATTTTGTAAGTGGCATATTTCCAAAATAATTCAAATACACTGTTTCAGGTAATAGAGAAACTGGTGAACCAGTATCCAGCATTAATTCAATGTTCTTTGATACTCCTGCAGGTATAGCAGAAATATTAACAGTACACATAATTTTTTCAGCAATATGTGTGGATCTAATCCTGTCCACACTCAAAATAGTAACATCTGGCACTATAACTGCATGTACTTGGTTATTCTTACATACTCTGGCAAAATGTCGCACCTTTTTGCAATAATTACAATGAGCCATCCTAGCAGGACATCCTGTATGACTTGCAAGATGTTGTGAAGACCCACAACAAAAGCAACTTTTTATTTCATTTTGACTTTGATGCATCAGCTGTTTCCAGCTGGCTTTCACTTTGGGGTCCTCTGTCTGTCTTGTAAAAGAACATCTACACTGGAAGTCTACTGCTTGCACCATGCCCCCATTATCTGAGCCCATTATTTTGGCTGCTACCAAAACTATCCATTTGGGTCACAATAGTCAAAGCTTTCTCCAATGTGAGATCAGTCTCTAGGAGTAAGAGTTCTCGTACACGAGCCATAGTTGTCTTTTCAACCAACTGGTCTCTAATAATCTCATCTGCCATATCTCCAAAATTACAAGAGCTCATTCAATCTCTTAGAACAGCAACATATTGTACTGTAGACTCCCCCGGTTTCTGTTCACACTGACGGAATTTGTAGCAATTAGCTACTACATTCACTTTTGGCATAAAAAAATCTTTAAAGCCATGCATGCTGTCTCGTATTTATCCTCAACAAAATAATAATAATAATAAACTTTATTTCTACCCCGCCCTTTTCCCAATAGGACTCAGAGCAGCTTACAACTAAAAACATACAGAGTATATTATTAAAAAAGAATTAAACTGTGAGAAAAATTAAAACCATGAAATATAGGTTAAAAACAGCAGACAATTTAAAATAATAAAATCATATAACGTAATCACCAAACCTATGACACTTAATCCTGGTCGTTCTCTATCCCAAATGCCCGTTGAAATAAAACAGTCTTTACTTGTCGCCGGAAAGACGGCAAGGAGGGAGCTGATCGCACCTCACTCGGAAGGGAGTTCCACAGCCTAGGGGCAGCCACCGAAAAGCCCCTATCTCGTGTCCGCGTCATATGTGCTTGCGAAGGTGTGGGGAACACAAGAAGGGCCTCACCTGAAGATCTCAAATCCCAGACAGGTTCATGTAGAGAGATACGATCTGTCAAATAGTCTGGACCTGAGCCGTATAGGGCTTTGTAAGTCAAAACCAGCACTTTGAATTGTGACCGGAAACAAATTGGCAGCCAGTGGAGCTGTTGTAACAGGGGAGTTGTATGGTCTCTGTAACCAGCAAGTATAAAAGCAAGTATATAAAATATACTCTATCCTTCAACTCCCAAACAATGGACAAGCAATGCACATTTCCTTGCTTCAGAGATTTCTATATCATTAGCTGCAAGCAGATAGTTTTCAAACATCTGAATCCAAATAAGGAATGCAATTGGAGACTCACCTGGACTTTGAAGGAAAGGTACGTGTAGGTTCAGTGATACAAAATCCATCTTTGGTCACCACATGTTGTGTCCAAAAGGTGAGGCAAGGAGTAGGTAATAAAAAAACTTTATTCTAAGTACAAGCATAAGGAGTATGCCTAGGCTTAGACATAATTCACTGTGCTTCCCACCTCTTTTTAATGAGCTACATCCCTTCAGCTGACCTTCAGCTGGCCGTTACTCTCAGCTGTCTCAAGGAGATCTTAAAGGGGACCTCCACACTACTGTGAGGATAGGATGCTGAACTAGATGAGCCATTGGCCTGATCCAGCACTCTATTATTAAGTTCTTATGAATGGTTATCTGTGGATCAGAAACTTTCTGAGACTGCTTCTCATCTGTGAACACCAAGTGGTGCCATCAGGGCAGGACATTGGGGGCAGAAGTCTGGGCAGTGCAGACTGGTGGGTCTGACCAGTAAGTCCAGAGTCTAACACAGGGACAGGGGACATTTTTCAGGGCTATATTCCCTTCTGGGGTCTCATGCCAATGGTGGGCAGGACCAGAGGCAAAACAGGTGGAGAATTAGATATAAATTTTACCTTTGTACAAGAGGCTGTTTACTGCATACACCCACTTACTCCTCCATCTAAGCAAGCAAGAGTTCAAGGGCAGAGTCTAGCCAGATAAAAACACTCAAGGAGGATGCAGGGGAGAGATGGTGAAGGCTGTGGCCTGGGAGAGGGCCAGATATAGAGGCCTGGAAGGCCACATGTAGTCCTTAAACCGGAAGCTATCCACCCCAGACTAAAATTATTTAATTGTGAGTGCCTGCACACCAGAGGTTCAGCATGATGCCAAGAGTTCTATATCCTCTTTGCTAGGGATAGGGGAGAAATTATTTCACAGTTAAAGATGAATCTATCTATTTGTCACTTTCTGAAACAATTTTGCACCTTCTGTTTCAGAATGTTATGAGTCCTGTGGAGAACTCCTGGCAGAGTGGATCAAAAGAGGAGGACTGGGATCCAGAAGAGAGTCCTAGTGGTCTGTGTGTAGGGGATGAGAGAAGAACAGTGAGAGCCCAACCCCAAAGGAGTGTGCTGCTGCAGATGAGACAGTAGTTATTCTGGCTAGCTTTATCAGACCTCTGTTTTTCAGCCAGAGACTCTGCTTTTTGGGAGTCCCCTCCAGGTCTCTGGGTGACTCACCTAACTCTCCGGACTTTCAGCTTTCATTTATTTTAAAAATTAAGTTTCTAGGTGGTCTGGTTCCAGAGATAGACACCAAAATGTCAGCCGCCCCCCCCACAACTTCTTAGTTGCTCTAAGTTCTGCTCTAATCCCTGCCCTTTCAGGTTTTTAGACAATAGGAAATCAAGGTTGTGATTGACAAGGAATTATAGAGCCAAAAAGTGGAGTCAAATTGAATTGTCTGCCTTCAAGTCGATTCCGACTTATAGCAACCCTATGAACAGCGTTTTCATGGTAAGCGGTATTCAGAGAGGGTGTTTACCATTGTCTTCCTCTGAGGCCAAGAGGCAGTGATTTGCCCAAGGCTCAGAAATGTGCTTTTTCCTGCTTTTCTGAACATCTCACAGATTGAATAAGTAAGCTTTCAGTCTTTTTCTCTCTTGTGTGTAGGAGTCAGACAGGTTTAAATTTTGAAGAGGGCAGTGTTTTGCAAACTTCCCAAATTGAAGCTTTAATCCAGTTCTTGCTTTTCCAAAGTAAATATACCCAGAGTAAACCCCACTGAATTCAATAGGACTTCCTTTTGAGTAAACATGGTTAGGATTGTGCTGTAAATTGATGGGACTTTTGAGTGAACATAGGAAAGAATTGTGTTTGTGTATATCTTTCACTCCCCCTCCAATCCTATTTTTAAAACAATTAGGCAGGGCTTACTTAAGTATCACTGTTTTTATTATGTAGGAAACTAATACTGATTTTATTCTTTTAATGTTCTGCAATGATCAACCGGTTTTGACAATAAACTATTTTATGGGATGTATGTATTTTTACATCTCCTCTCTGTCTGTGTGTGTGTGTGTGTGTGCGTGTGTGTGTGAATCTTTCCAACAACCTTGTGAGGTAGGGTTGCAGTCTAGAAACCAAGGCAGCTCACAGTAAAAAATCCCTTTAAAATCTAATAACCATAAAAACAAGTATAAATAGTTGCAAAACAGCTTAAAGTGGCATGATTCTGAACTTTGGGTTGCATGAATGAAGTTGCTTATCACTTGAGGTTGCATTTCTGTCCCTGTTTGAGTAAGCCCCACTGAATACATTGGGCCTTGCTTCTGAATAAATAAACATAGGATTGCACTATAATTATCTTTACATGTTGTGTATATAATAAATATATTTGATAGTGATGCTTATACAAATATTTCTTCATTTTTCATATGTTTGGTTTTTGGTTAGGAATCCTGACTGGTTGTGAGATGCTCAGTTTTCTGCCTTACTCGTAGGAATCTTGTTGTGGTTGGTATGCTATTGCATTTAACAAATCATCACTGTCTTTTGTTCTTCTTTTTCTATTTGCATTTCATTTACCAACAACAGTGGTTCCATGAGCTCCGCTCAACCTTCTTAGACCCACTGATGATGCACCTTGTTGTTTGTTTCTTGTCCAATAGCAGTAAAAGAGAATTCACATACCGGGCAGCATGGCTGCAATTATTATTCTCAAGCTGCTGCCTGTAAAGGTAGACCAAATCATGTGTGATTTCTCTCTCTCAATTATATTCACTGGAATTGGGTTGGCTGATAAATTGAGTTTATAGCAGCCCACAGGGGAGACAGAAAAGGGTAGAGAATCGTCTTACTCATTACTCAGACCTCTTTCTGAAATGAAGGGTCAAATCTGTAAAGAAATTTGGATGTTAAAAGGTAGGGGCAGGGCATTCCAGGCAGGGGGTTGCCAACCCTACTTGGATATGGATATCTTTGCAGAGGATCCCTAGTCAAGCTTTACCAACAACACAATCCAAACTATATCTACTGGGAAGTAAGTCCTATTGAGTTCTATGGGGCTTAGTCCCTTAGTAAATGTGTTTAGAATTGCAGCTCTTCAGGGGCATCCATCTTTACTCCTGAGTGCTCCCATCTAACATCTCTACAACACCAGGCTCCTTTCTTCCTACAGTGGCCTTCTGGTGACTGGCCTGGCCTGGCCTGGCCTGAGGGCACTTGAACCCTTTTTGTTAGAAGCGAATTGGCTAGTTTAAATGTTCCCTACCCAGGCTCCATCTTTTAGCTAAGATTTCTATGTTAATTTCCAATCAGATAAATGTTTTTGTATTAATTGTATGCACCAAGCAACTGTGGTTCATGCTTAATGTATCATGCTTAATGACATCACTTGGACCTGCCCCATGACATCACTTGGACCCGCCCCCAAAATCTCAGGGTTTGGGATGCTTCTGACCTGGCAACCCTACCTGGCTCCCACCCAGAGAAGCAGACTCAGGACTAAAAGACTTGGTTTTGCAAGATGCTTTATTCCAGAAGTCAGTTCAGGAACACAACATCAAACACTCTAGGCATGATTCAGGACATTCAGCAGCAGGTATCCAAAGGCAACCTGGGGGTGTAGTCTTTAAAGACAGAAAGATACGGAGGGGTGGGGGGGTTGTGGCCTGAAAGTGTACCTAGACACTGAATAGCAGTCTGTTAAAGTAAGAGACTAAGGCAAAGTCTCAGGGCAGCATTGCTTTCCAGTATGTCAGGTAGTGACTCCTAGTGGTGGGATTGTGAGAGATCCGTGCCGGGGCCAATGCAAGAGAGGAGGTCTGACACAGTGCCCAATGTGATGCCACATCAGGCATTGCATTATTGGAAATTTAAGTGGGTATCAACTTGCTGCCCACAGTCTGGTGTGGAGTAGATCTGAAGATTGACCTTTATTGTATTTTAAAAAGTGTCACCCTTCTGCTGTTGGGACCAGGTAAGCTGCTTGTTGGATGATGGGAAGGTGCATGAATGATTGACAGCTGTTGCAGAGCCAGACAGGGAGAATTCTGAGCCTGGGCCCTGCCCTGCAGGGCTATCCCCAATCATTTGTGCCTTCCCACGATCCATTGAGCAGCTCAGACAATCCCAGTGGTGGGGTGGCACTCTAAAAGAGACCACTGGCGATGACAGGCACCTGCCATTTTAGAACATGGGCAACCTTAGACTCCAGGGCTGAATGTGATCCTCCAGGCCTCTGGGGACTCTCCCTAGGCCACACACCTATCCCAGCCACACTCTTCACTGGCCCTGCTTTGTACCCTCCTTGAATGCTTTTTTGCCTGGCTGGAATGCATTCTTGAATTCTAATCATGTCTCTTCCTTGTCTGGATGGAGGATAGAGAGGAGTGTGTGCATGGGTACAGAAACTAGCCTACTGTACAAAGGTAACATTTACATCCCCTTCTCTGCCAGCTTTTGGCTCTAGCCCCTCCCAACACTGCCATGCAGCCCCTGGAAGGTTGCCAGAAGAAAATGTGGCCTTGAGGCTGGAAAAAGGTTTCCCCACCCCTGAAGTACAGTTTCCAGAGATTGAACCTGGGGCATGAGCCATGACCTCTTCTCAGAAAAATAAAAATCGTACATCAGTTCTGCTTCTTGCATGTTTAGTTATGAAGCAATAGCTTAGAGGGAGAAAGAAAAAGGAAGCACCAGCCCTGCAGGAGACACAGCTCTTTATAATTCACCAGTGAATAGTGAAAAGAATCATGAATACCCAAATTAAGCTAAATGTCTGCAATTTAATTATAATCCAGAATTGAAGCAGCTGTAGTCTTCTCCGGAAGTGAGTGTAGCATTGATTTTGCAGTTTCTCCACTGAATAGAGGTCATTAACAAGGTTGTCCTTTTCTTATCATTTTCTTATTTATAGGCCTGTCAAGGTATCTCTTTTTCGATCTGTAATTAGTATAGCAAGTATGTAATATAGTAGCAACTCAGGTTCATCCAGCAAAATCCACCCTGACTGGGAATGCATCTCTTTCCTTTTTTAATCTGTGGACATGGGCAGGTGCCAATTCTCCTCTTGACCCAATTAGCTCAGTACATATTTAAGGGCAGTGTCTTAGCACTGACGAAGTGTAGGAACTGGCAGGTCCCTTGCAAGGGGGACTTTGTTAGCTAAAATAAATCTAGAGTTAATTAGCCAAAAATGGCTCATGGCAAAATATTATATCCCAACACCTAATGCTGCTACAGAGTGGAGGGGAGGAAGGGATGTCCAAATAACACCAGGCAACAGCTTGGAATCCAGATTGCAACTCAACTCTGGTTCTTGCCAGCTTAGTTATGATTTTTTTAAGAGTTGGGATATTGGTTAAGCTCTCTGCTTTTTTTAAAAAAAATAAAGAGATGAGAGGGATAAAATGCAGATGTGGTGAACATTTTACAAAATTAAAATGTCAAAAGGATAAAGAAAAGCAGTGGCTGAAGCAATGATGCCCAAAAGTTAAAAGCAGTGGCACTGTCAGCTGGTTCCTGTTACTAGCAAAAATCAAAGCTGTTCATACATGGGCATAAGGCTAAAAACAAAGCCTACTGCAGTAATCAGAGCTGCTCCTAGGCATCGGGAAGCGGGGCAGTTGCCCTGGGCCCCGTGCTTTGGGGGGCCCCCGCGCTTGGAGATCTGCTCACCAGCCGGCTCCTCCCTCCCTGCCTGCTCGCCTTCACCAGGCAGGGCACAGCACTCACTCACTCTCTTTCCGCCTGGGACAGGGACTTGGTTGCTTGCCCCCCCCGCCCGCCATGCCGAAGTCGCCGCCACCGCTGCTCCTGCTGCGGTCAGCAAGCGGTAGCTGCCCCGGGGACAGCAAGCTGGGCCGGCAGTTCCGGGACTGGTGCCTGCGCACCTACGGTGGCGACTCGGCCAAGACTGTGACCCGGAGCAAATATGCCCCCCCCACCTTTGCTTTTGCCCCGGGCCCCGCACATGCTAAGGGAGGGCCTGGCAGTAATAATTGTAAATGTAAAGAGTAGGGATGTGTGAATCTGTTAACTTTGTTTTTTTCCATTTTCTCATTTTTCCAGTCTTCAGTTCTCCAGATTTACACTTCAGTCTGTGAATATATATCTATATCTATATATGTATATGTATATATATATCTATATATACCTATATATATAGGGTTATATCTATATATATTTATTTATTTTAAAAGGTCCTCAGGAAAATTCATCAGCATTTCATCTCCTAACATATACTTTTGTGGGCAATTTTGCCTAATACACACATTTTTTGCAAGCAATTTCCCCAATATAATGCATTTTTGTATGTTGTTTTCACTAATATGTGCATTTTATGCACATTTTACCCTACCATATGCATGTTCATGCACATTACTTTGCTGGAGAACTGCACTGCTAAATGCAGAGAAGTTCAAATTTAAGGATAGCTGTGTTTCACTTTGCATATTGTTTCAAAAAGTGTAAATTCAATAGATTCACCTTTAAATGTGAATTGAATTGAATTTCTCCCCCCATCCCTAGGTGGCACACAGCATTTTTTGCTCTTCCCCAGGCATCAACATGTCTTGGGCCAGCACTGAATCCTGAATACACTTACTTGGGACTAAGACCTATTGAACATGAGATTTACTTCTGAATAAACATGTATAGGATGATGCTGTCAGTTTCAAAACCAATTTGCCATTCTGAATTAGGGTGGGTGGGTGATAGTGGGGAATCGCTCTGTTCAAAAACTAACCAGAAGTCCTTTAGAGTTCATAGAAAAATCTGATTTTATGGAGCGGGGGTAATAGTAGATCATAAGAACATAGGAAACTGCCTTATACTGAGTTAGACCATTGGTTCACCTAGCTCAGTACTGTCTACAGCAGTGGCTCTCCAGGGTTTCAGGCAGTAGCGTCTCCCAGCCCAGCTGGAGATTTGGGGGCCTGAACCTGTGATCTTCTGCATGCAAGGCAGATGCACTGCCACTGAGCCAAGGCTCTTTTCCATCATCATCGCCAAAAATTAAATTAGAGCTTAAAAGCAAGTTAATATGTAATTTCTGTTCTGCCTTTTTTTCAGTGTTAAATAGCTACAGGTGATTTCAGGAAAGGACCCTAATTAGGAGGATATTCTGGAAACAGTTGTAGAAGCAACTGAGACAGGCCCAATGCACTCATGAAGGAAGACTAGTGGTTTCTGTGGCACTGCATATTGGCATAAATGAATGGAAGAACTTGAGGTTGTGCACTTCAGTAAAAGCCAAAATGAGTGCAGTGAAGAGTAGAGGGATTTTGACTGACTGACTCTGGATAATCACTAGGTGTGGCCAACCAAGAGCAAAAATTTAAATGTGTGCCCTACGATCCTGAAGAAACCTCAAGATACCATGTTTTTCTTTTCCTGCTGATTCTTTTGAACCTGAGAATCTGCCTGTTGGCAATAAAATGTCATTCCTTGCAGTGATGTTAATTTTAAATACAATAGAACCCATTATAGTTTCTGAATTGAATGTCCCCAATTTTGAAGAGACCCTCCCTGAATTAACCTAAAAAAAGCAACCCACTACACCCATGTGAAAAATCACCCTTTTACAGTTCTGTCAGTTAACCAGCATTATCAGTTTAATAAATGGTTTCATGGTGTGTGCATGTAAGGTGTGTTAAGCACCTATAGTTTAGCACAGCTTCCACAAAACACATATGACCTCTGAGGCCTCCCAATCATCCCTCTGGAAACCATTTCAAACAGTTGGAGAAATGTATTATTTTGCCATGCTGTAACATAAGCACAGTACTTTGGGGGCCATTAATTTCAAATGCCATGTTGGGCATGTTTGGGAATCCTTAGGTCCTTCAGAAGAGACCCCCAAAGGGTGGCCACTTGCACAGGGCCAGGGGCGTCACTAGGGTGGTGCGGCAGGTGTGGGCCGCACCGGGTGACACCCCGAGACGGGGGTGACACCACGAGCTGCTCCCTCCAGGCACCGCCGGGAAGGGGGCAGGCAGGCGGAGAGCTGCACTGCCCATGCTAACACGTGGAAGGCAGTGGCGGCGGCGGCACCCTAGTGACACCCCTGCTTCCATCGACTCCCAAGTGGAAACCCGGGAGAATTCAGCCCTCGCAGCTGCACCAAAGTCCGGGCTTTCTCCAGGGCTTGCATTTCCGACCTGGAGATACGAGAGGGAGAAAAAACCCTAGCCTAAAAGACCTGGATGTCGGTGCCTCTGTTCCCCTACATTTTGAAGTCTATGCTGGTTCCGAGTCACAGGGAAATGGGGGAGTGGCCCAGGTGCAAACTACATCGCTGGGACAGGCGCGCTCGTTGCTTGTCTCCGCCCATGTGGTTCGCGAGGGGAGCAGATGGGGCTAGGTGGCGGAGCACACAGGTGGGTTGGTTACTCTGGATTTATTCATGCAAAGTAGCTAATCCGAGACGTCGTGAGCAAGACCGTGCAAACAGGTGGGATTTCTCTCCTGCTCCCCGTTCAGTTTGCAATGCCCGCCCTCTGCAAGTGCAGCGAGTTTTTTCCCACTCCGTGGTTACCCCGCCGTGTGGGAAGCTGTACCTCAGTGGCAGAGTCCTTGCTTTGCATGCAGAGGATCCCAGGTTCCGTCCTCAGAGGTTCCTGCAGGGCTGCAAAAGTGAAGGGAGTTGCTGCTGGTGAGCGTGTAGTCAAGGGGTAGCCAATGTGGTGCCTTCCACATGTTGTTGCAGCACAAATCCCACCAGCCCTGGGCCAGCCGGGTCTATAATCAGGAATGATGGCAGTGTAGTCCAGTGTGGAGGACGCCACAATGGGTACCCCTGGACTGCAGGCAATGCTGTACACAGAAGCTGATCATTATTTTTGTGGGGAGGGTTGATGAAAAGTAGGAATAAAAATATTAAAAAGTTAAAAGTTTTCTTGTTTTGTTTTTTTAAAGCAAGTCATAAGGAGTTGAGAGAGCAATTTCAATTCATTTGAAACGTGGTGTTGGAGGACAGCTTTGCGCATACCATGGACTGCGAAAAAGACCAATAATTGAGTGTTAGAACAAATTAAACCAGAACTGTCACTAGAAGCTAAAATGATGAAACTGAGGTTACCATACTTTGGACACATAAGACGTGATTCACTAGAAAAGACAATCATGCTGGGAAGAACAGAAGGGAGTAGAAAAAGAGGAAGGCCAAACAAGAGCTGGATTGATTCCATAAAGGAAGCCACAGACCTGAACTTACAAGATCTGAACAGGGTGGTTCATAACAGATGCTCTTGGAGGTCACTGATTCATAGGGTTTCCATAAGTCGTAATCGACGTGAAGGCACATAACAACAACAAAGGGTGACTGCAAAGGGACTCAAAGGGTTCTGACACCAGTACCATAAGGAGGTATCTACAGCAGGGGTGGGGAACCTTTGGCCCTCCAACTGTGACTGAACTCCAGTTTCCATCAGCCCCAGCAAGCAGGGCCAGTGGCTAGGTATGATGGGAGTAGAGTTCAGCAACATCTGGAGGGCCCAAAAGTTCCCCTCACCTGATCCGACAGGGTTAAGTCTGCAGCCTCCTTCCACTCAAGGGCAAAAGGTGCCGCTCCCTCCAGCCACCCAGCGCCAAGCTGGATCAGGTAACAACAAAAAAACAGAAGGACTAGCCCTAACCATGAACAGCAGAGTCCTGAGATCACAAGATGCCTGCGTGGATTAAAACAGAACACAGAAGAGGGATGAAGCCTACAGCAGCCTTCCTGACTCCTTGTGCCCTGCAGCGGCTTTGGACTACAATTCTCAGCAAGTCCAGAAGTTGTAGTCCAACACGGCCCCAGGTAGGGAAGGCCAGCCTGGGTTCCTCCCTTCAAGCTGCTCATCAAAGGCACAGGGGAATCCTCTCCTGCCCCACTGCGCTTTGCAGGGCAGAAGGCTTTTCTTTCAGAACCAGTTCAGCTCTTGCTCTTGGCCCCACTTCTTTATGCTGGAGGAAAAGGCAGCCTGGATTAGAAGAGGGTTTGGGAAGCTTTTCACACAGGCCCAACAAGGCAGGCCTGGAGCAAAGATTTCCAGCTGGCTGAGAATATTTATTCAACAATATTAGTGCCATATTATCTCATGCGGCTGCTGTTTGGTTCCTTCTCTGTATAATATTGATATGTTTTATCATTTTATTGTTTTAATATTTTATAGTGCTGGACTTTGACCGTAATAATAAATGATTGATTTGGTTCAAACTGCAGCACCAAATGCTTGATGTTAATTTGACGGCAGGTTCCCACAAAGGGAGCGGAGGCCTTGCGAGGCCCAAAGTCCTGCTTGATGCCGAGACTTTGCTGGGCAGTCAGAGGTTATTCCTGACATGACCAGATGTAATCAGCAGTGATCCCGGACTCCTGAGGACATCTCCGTAAGGAATAATCTCCTTGCCGCTCCAGGTGCGAGGGGGAATGGATAGGATGTCTGTCGCAGGAACAGCCAAATCTTCTGCCTTGCCCACAAGTTAAAGTTAAGCTGCCTGCCCTCACACACCCCTTTCAAGTCTGGATGCGACAAACTGAGCCAATTCTTAAGTCAGAAAGCGACTCTGCAGATTTGTGAAAGGCAACAGCGTGAAGCAGAGCTTCCTTGGAGCCCACAGGCGTGTTTGGGATTGGCACTTGCCCATAGACCATATGAAGGGACCGAGTAGCCCATAGACCATATGAAGGGACCGAGTAGCGTGTCTACTGTCAGCTGCCTCTTTCCACGGCTTCTCTTGCTCCAGCACCCGGTTCTCATGCTCCTAGAAATGGCTGCATCTCCCCCCCTGGCAGCCCCCCCACCTGGAGCTGCTTCCCAGAACTCCTGTATGATGTTCAACTCACTTCCTTTACATGGTCCCTCTCCGCAAAGCCTTTGGCACAACCCTGCAGAACCCCATTTCCTGCCTACCACTACTAAGCCCGTAAGCCAGACTTCGCCCACCAGGTACCCTCCAGCTGGCTGATGGGAGTTGTAGTCCAACACATCTGGAAGGCACCAGGTGGGCGAAGGCTGCTGTAAGCCAACCCTAAGTACACCTGTACATATAACTGTACTGACCACATATTTTTCCCCTTTATACTTGCCTCCGCTTTCCTTTGTTTTCCCACTCCAGTTTTAAATTGTAAACTCCTTGGGAAAGGGACCTGTCCTGTAAAACTCCCAAGCACATTGAGGGTGCCACATAAAATAAGTCCACCCTGACACTGATGGGATAACAAGGTGTGGCTTCCAAAAAGTATAGAAACTAAGCAATGTCTCTTTAAGCAAAATGCTTATCTCAGGCAAAGATGTGGCCTTTGCACAGGCCTGCCTGGGTTGAAGGGGCATCCTATGCCAGACTGATTAAAGGGCTGCCACCAAGTTCAGTTTTATTAACTTCAAGTTGCATATCTGTAAAATGGGAACAATACTGACCTACCTCAAAAGGGTTGTTTTTGGGAGAGTCAAGCAAAACAGTCTGTAAACAATTTTTGAAATTTAATTATAGGAGTTGCTCCAATAGGTTATTTTTATTGTACCTGTGATTATTAACTTAAAAAGCCTTCTTCCCCATCACTATTCAATTTGAAAAAAGAGCTTTATGAAAGCATCTTTATTTAAAAGACTTCATTTCAAATTGTAATGCTGTTGGATTGCAAGATCAAACAATTCCATATGTAATAAAGAAGGTGTTTTATTGAAAACGGCCACTGGATTATTATTGGTTTTTTTCCTTTAAAAAAAAAAACAGCCTCAGAGGCAACTATGCCCACAGAAATCTAGGCAACAACTGCAGTGCCATGACTGCATGACAATCATTTGGCACCTGGGAAAGAACCTGAAGGAAAACAGGAGGGGGAAGAGTGAGACAATGCATGAGATTCAGGCCCATCTTCAGTCAGATTTATTTTGATCACATCAATAGTAGCATTAGTACAAAAAACATTACTAAGGATTCTGTATGGTCTGGTACAGGAGGAGGTCCATGGGGGTGAAACCATGAGTTACCGCACCGGGTGACACCAACCCTAGTGACGCCACTGCACAGGGCTGTAGCTCAGTGGTCCAGTTTCACTTCCAGTTAAGGCTGGGGAGAAAAAACTTTTATTTATTATTTATTTTTTATTTATTTAATTACATTTCTAGACCGCCCTATAGCAGAAAGCTCTCAGGGCGGTGTACAACAAATAAAATCACAATTAAAATATGAGCAAGTGTGAAAAATATAATACAATTATAAAAACATTAAACATGATAAAAATCCAAAATAGAATTGCCATTGAGTTTATAAATTAAAATCCATATTAGGTTTAAAATTAAATTTAAAATGTTTAAAAAGCCTGGGCGAAAAGGTAGGTTTTTACCTGGCGCCGAAAAGATAACAAAGAAGGCGCCAGGCGTATCTCGTCTGGGAGGGCATTCCATAGTTCAGGGGCCACCACCGAGAAGGCCCTAGATCTAGTTGTTGATCTCCGGGCCTCTTTTGTCTGAAACCATGGACAGTCTCTGCCGATCAGTGTAGACAATACTGAGCTAGATGGACCAGTGGTTTGACTCTGTATAAGGCAACTTCCTATGTCCCTATGTACATCATAAGGACAGCAGCAAGGAAATGTGTCAGCACAGAAAAGAGGACAAAAAAGGAGACAGATTTGCAAAAGAAATGTGAGTGTACTACCCTCCACACTGGAGGACCTCCTAATGGTTGGGAACATCCTGTGTGAACACTGTGTGCACACAGGATCCTGAAGTGGACGGGCCTTTGGCAGATTCATGTTATGTTCCCAACCATCAGGAGGCCCTCTCCTACTTTACCCTTTCACATGACCTACAACCTATGGGTGACAGCATGGTGCACCACATACATGGTATGCATAATGTCTCAGTTCAATCTCTGTCATTTCCATGTTGGGCTGGGAAAGATTCCTGCCTGAAATGATTGAGAAAGCTGCTATTGGTCTATGAAGATCAACTTTGGCCAACCTCCAGATGTTTTGGACTATAACTCCCATAAGCCTGAACTAGTGTAGTGGTGCTGGCTGGAATTGATGGGAGTTGTAGTCCAAAACATCTGGAGGGCAGCAGGTTGGCGATGACTGATACTGACAGTACTGAGCTAGAGGAATCAGTGGTCTGACTCACACAAGCCAGCTTTCTGTGTTCCTCATGCTTTTACCTAGAGATGCCAAGGACTAAACTTAAGGCCTATCCATAAATTACAACCAAGCCACATCCCCTCTCCATATAATCTGACTGCAGAATTCCACTCGTCTTGGCACAAAACATGCCTTACCTTGGTGAAAAATTACTTTCTTCATCTGTAGTATCTGCAGAGGGTACCGAACATGGAGCCTCTCCTTTTGTCACTTGTCTGCTGCTCAGCTACCAAACACTCATTTAAATTCTAAAACTTCTTTGGCACATATTGATGAAATAGAGCTGATGTTCTCTGGAGAGCCAGAATGTTATTCAAGCACTTAACCTAGCATGGTTGTGGCTATCAATTACACCCTTCATTTACACTATACAAAGCTGATGGCTTACTTGAAGATCAAGAAGGTTTTTTTATGAGATGTTAATTAAGTACACCTGCAGTTGGCTAAAATGTTCATGGACAATTAAGTGCAATCATTTCACTCCCTTAAATATTGACAGCCCCCCCCCAATTCCTGTAGAAGAGATGTAGACAAAACAAACTTAGGCAGTATAAGTACAGATAGCAGAAACATGTGGCTCTCAATGGCCCATCTTGTCCAGCATCCTTTTATTACAGTGGCCAACCAGATGTTCATGGGATGCCTGCAAGAAGGACCTGAGCACAGCAGCACTCTCCATTCTTGCAGTTTCCAGCAATTCAGAAGCACGCTGCCTTTGCCCGTGGAGGCAGAGCACAGCTATCATGGCTAGTTGAAATGCCTTCCTCTTTCAACAAGCCTTTTAAGTAGAGACCTTATCCCAGTCTGCATCGGTGTTGGAATTATTTTTAATTATTTTTTAAAAGATGTTTTAAACATTTGGATTTCCCAGGAGGATCGCTCCGCCTGTGCTTGCCTCTAGACGAGCTCTTGTCTCAGAGGAAGCTTTTTCAGTTTTAAAACCAGTCAGAAGTTTTTTTTGACTGGGAAATCTTTCTCCCAGGCAAGGGAGAAACTTAGAGATTACCCACAGAAGTTCCGTGGTGTTTGTTGGACTGGAATTCATTGGAATTGCCTATGAAGGAAGGCAGCCAACAGAGTCGGACAGAGCCAGGGATTACAAACAGGCTCTAACTGATTAAGCAAGACTTTTTTTTCTTCAAAGAAAAATGGAAATTAACAGGCAAGCATACTCCTGTCTATTATCATCATTTTGTTATCCTTACTGCAAAAGAGATTTGTCAAAGAGTCAGCAACAAAGAAGCCCTGGGTGAGTTATAACTTTCTCTTTTACATACGGAATTAAGGAGGAAGAAAATCGAAATAGCCTATCTTTGTTTTTTATTGCAAAAAGCTGGCATGGAATTGTGCATTTTAAAGATATAAACGGATGAGAGGCATCTGATTTGAAGAAAAAAATTGATTTATCTGATATTTGAGTATTATATGTCTGGGACTATTTTTTCTGGTCTACTTTTTTTTTGGCGAATCTGCTTATTCCTTATGCCACTAATCATTTGGACGCTGTGAACTAAATTTGTTTTGGACATATAAGAGATAAGGCAGTTCGTGCTGTCTAGAGGGTGATGTCATCTGGCTTGGAAGATTAACTCATTTGTGACTGGAAAAAGAAATAAACTGTTCTTTGCTTGAGAATAGTGACTATATTGGAATTGAAGGGGTTTTGTTCTTTTGGTTTTAAGAATGACAATCAAGAAGGAGGCTGAGACCCTGGATGTTCAGGAAGGGTTTCTCTCTCTAAATATGTTTCAGAAAATAATGAAGGAGATTAAGCTAACGAAACAAGAGCTGGGACAGAACAGACAAGAGATGAAAATTGGATTTGGCAAAATGAGACAGGAGCTGAAAGAAATACAGGATTCTATAACTGGACAAGAAAAAGAAGACGAAAGAAAGATCAAAGGGAAGGTTCAAGCCCTGGAGATTGGAATAGATTTATCAAATATGGACCTGGAAAAAGATTTGGATGTTATGGTTGTGATGGATCCTAAAGACAAATATTACTGTTTGGAATTCAGCGCTGCCCCTGAAGGAATTGGTGAAGAGATTAGAGATAAAGATATTAACGACTCGAAAAAATTCCTGGATTGGAAGGATTTGATGGAACTTGAAATAGAGAAAGTTTATAGAATAAATTCCAGATATGTGACAATGGAAAAACTCTCAAGAGATGTGTTAGTGCATTCTGTAAAAAAGAGGAACAGAGATACAACTTTACAACAACATTTCAGTAATACATTCAGAATTGATGGCAAGAAAATATCTGTGATGAAAGAAATCCTTATCAGACTCTTATTATATGACTATGGCAGCAAGACCAAGGTTATTGGGTGTGCAAAGATGGAAGATGGAATCAATATTGATAATGGGAGAATGGGAGAAGAGCTATTGAAATTATTGGACTTAGTAGACCTGAAGAGATGGATTAATTGACATGTCTATATGGAGAAAAAATTGATGGATATATATCTCAAGGATTAGAAACTTCTCTTTGACTTTTTGTGGAAAGAATAAAATGATGTTAATGAGATTTGATACCAATTAAGATAACCACTGGAGGGTGATTGTATAATTTTATTAAGAGACAGGTTTGTTATATATTATAGACTTATAGCTAATCTACGACAAATCGGAAGTCAATAGTTTTTATTGTAATAGTTATTAATTTGTTTTGTTTGTTTTTTGTTTTTGAAAATTTGAATAAAAATTAATGATAAAAAAGATGTTTTAAACATTTTGTATTTTATAAAAAGATACATTTTTAAGATGTTTTGTTTCTAAGTTGTTTTTATTGATTTGTCATTTGTTTGCCACGCTGGGCTACTTCTGGGAAGAAGGGTGGGATATAAATTTAAAAAGTAAACAAATAGTAGCCATTGATAGCCTTATCCTCTATGTATTTAATCCTCTTTTTAAAGCCATCCAAATTGGATGTCATCACTGCCTCCTGTGGGAGCAAATTGCTCAGTTTAACTATGCACTGTGTGAAGTACTTTCTTTTTTCTGTCCTCAATCTTCCAACATTAAGCTTCATTGGTCTCCTGTTATGAGAGAGGGAGAAAAATGTTTCTCTATCCACTTTCTCCATGCCATGCATAATTTTATACTGTTGCCTGAATGAAGGACAAGATGATGCCTCTCCCCCATTCCATCATAAACTTATCAAAACAAGTTAAATTTCTCCCCACCACCACAGGAAGAATCTGCCATAGTTCGCATTTTCTGGATTAACAATAAAATCAGTTTTTCTCCATTTCTGTTGGACAAAGCTTTGTACAAGTTTTGGGAGTGTGGTGTGTGTGGGACTTTTGCTTAAAAGGTTTTGTTGGAAGACCTCCCATTGTGCTGTTCTGCAATTCTTCAAAGTTGATGAGGTTGGCTATAAAATAAAACAGCAAAAAATAGAAAAAAAGAATGGACAAGAAATAAAATAAAATGGCCACTAGAGTCTATTGAAAAGGCCAGAGGCATTTACAAGCCAGCCAAAGTAAACACAGTGTCTTTAAGCAGCTGAATGATGCACATAAAGAAATTTACAAAGACATTCCCAAGGTTCCCCCAAAAGTCTCTCTTGATAGGATGAAAAACAAATATATACTCTTCCACCTGTTTCTCCTTCATTATCATTTCAGATGACTGAAGTTAAAAACATGAATGGCACCAATTATCCATGGAAGCATCACAATAACAAAAAAATCTAAACCCCAGTTCTTCTGATCAGTCATAGTATTGATTCCATATTACATAATTTCTGGCAAAGGTGAGTTATGTGTTTGGCAGGCTCCCCCATGGGCTCTGGCAGGGTCATGCTGTCCAACTTAGAAAAAACCCCATTGCATGGCTATTTATTTATTTAAAATATTTCTATCCCGCCCTTCTACCCTATAATAGGGCACTCAGGGCGGCTTACAAAAATAAAATCAAACATGTGCATAATAAAATTGTAAACAGTAAAATCACAAAAACATTAAAATAAATTAAAATGCATAAAATACAATTAAAATACACACACACAGAGAGGGGGGTACTAAAGGGACTACAAAGGCAAAATTTAACACAGACTGCATAAAATCAGTGTCAGGGTCTACCTTTAGTCCCTCCCAAAGGCTCCCCGGAACAAGATCGTTTTCAGAAGTCTCCAGAAAACCCTTGCCCATCCTGGTTAATCAAATCTGCCAGAGAGGAAGTGGCTGAGTGGTTGGCATATTTAATTAACACCTCCCTAAGGGAAGGTTCTAGTGACCCTCGATTCTCCCAGAATCCTGTCACATCCTCAAGTTTTACAAGCTGAAAATTATCCATAGAAAAATGACAAGAGGAAGCTTCGGGGACATCTGGCACAACTGTAGTTAATGAGGAGTCCAAGTCAGTCCAAATGCGAGCAATTTTATCTACAAAGTGCCTCACAAACGTGTCACAGCAAGCAACTGAGGGCTCAGAGTCTAATGTAGGGCCAGAGACCAAAAGACCCCAGACCACCCGGAAAAGCATCGCCGGACAACACTGAGCAGACGCAATGGTGGCAGAGAAGTGCCCTTTCTTCGCTGCCACCACTGCCACATGATAGGCTCAAAAATGGGCTCTAGCCTGTGTTCGATTGGAAGTGGACTGAGTTTTTCTCCATCATCGCTCTAGCTGTTGTCCCTGCCATTTCATCAGGCCCAAGGTTTGAGTAAACCAAGGTGTATTATGGGCCTTTGCTGGTGGGAGAGGGTGCTTTGGAGCAATAGTGTCTACTGCCCGGGTCACCTGCGTATTCCAGAGATTGACCAGGGCTTCGGCAGTATCACAAGCCATGCTGGGAATATCCCCCAGAGCATTCAGGAAGCCTTCTGGATCTATGAGTCTCCGGGGACGGACCATCTTAATTGGCCCTTCACCCCTGTGAAGGTTACCGGGGGCACAAACTCTAAACCTTTTCAGATGGTGATCTGTCCATGACAACGGAATCACTAAGAACCCCTCCACCCTCAGATCACCTTCTTCTTGTCCCAAACAGAACACAAGATCAAGTGTGTGTCCTGCCACATGCGTTGGTCCTGAGCTGGACCTGTGAGTCTAACGTCGGCATGTATGTTGAAGTCACCCAGGATCATCAACCTGGGGAACTGCAACACCAACGCCGAGACCAGCTCCACCAGTTCAAGGAGGGAAACTATTGGGCAGTGGGGTGGACAGTACACCAACACAATCCCCACTCTGTCTCCCTGACCCAGCGCCAGGCACACACACTCAAAGCTGGAGGTGTTGGGGACAGGGTACCTGACAGGGGAGATAGATTTCCTGCAAACAATTGCAACCCCACCTCCCCGTCCCCTGGATCTAGGCTGCTGGAGTGCCACAAAACCTGGTGGGCAGAGCTGGGAGAAACCTACTCCGCTTTGGTCTTTTAGCCAGGTTTTGGTAATGCAAGCAAGGTCAGCGCATTCATCCAGGATTAAGTCCTGAATTAAAATGGTTTTATTAGTCACTGACCTTGCG
Source organism: Rhineura floridana (assembly GCF_030035675.1). Taxonomy (NCBI): domain Eukaryota; kingdom Metazoa; phylum Chordata; class Lepidosauria; order Squamata; family Rhineuridae; genus Rhineura; species Rhineura floridana. The sequence continues at coordinate 17,546,805 of NC_084496.1, forward strand.
TTCAGCAGCAGGACAGTAAGATCCAGGGAGTTCCCAGCATAGCTACCAGTGTCCTGAAGGTTGGAAGGGGGACCAGAAGGGATGCAAGCATGAAGATGTCTTATATACCTTCCCCTGTAATGGCCAGTCTGCCTCCCACCGCTATTACGTCCCCTGCCCAATATTACCTCAATGGCAGGCCCCTAACTACTCCTACCCCAGCACATGTTAAAAGAAACCTGACATGGGGGGGGGAGCCTTGGCTAGAGGTGGCTCTTATAAAAGGGAGCTCTCTTCCCCACCGTCAAGCAGTTGTCTTCTCCCTTGTTAGCCCCAACTGACTTCAGCTGGCACCAAGGCCTTGCAGGGAGTAGCAGCTGACACCTGAGGAAGCCTGCAGATGGAGTTTTGCAGGAGGCCACAGCAGCAAGGTGTAGGTCCTGCTGGGTTTCTCTCACCTTCCTCCTCCTTTTGCTAGGCTTCTTTTGCTTATTTGTGACTGGAGGATACTGTCTTACTATCAAGAAATAATGAGGCCAGGGTGATCTGGGTTCAGATCCTGATATGAAATTTCGGTTTAGTTTAAAGTCACATCAGCATAATATATTTAAAGCACTATTATGCCACTTTAACCATCATTGTGAAACCTGGGAATTGTAGTTTGTTAATGGCGCTGGGAATTATAGCTCTGAGGTCAGCATCCTTAAAAACTACAGTTCCAAGGATTCTTTGAGGGAAGCCCCGACTGTTAAAAAAGTATAACTGCGTTTTATACTGTTGTGAGTTTGGGGGTTGGAATGGATGATCCCTGTGAGTCCCCTTCCAGCCTCTGATTTGGAATCCTGTGTAAGGGGCTGGCTCTGCTGGCCAAATGAGTTTCTTATGTTAAGCTAATAGAGTGGCCAGTTTGCTAATGGCTCTTTCAGGTACCCAGCAACTGGTGAATGGGCCAGGAAGATCCTTTTGTCATTGAAACTCTTCAAGAGTGCCTTCCCCCCCCCCCCGGCCGCTAGCAGAGGTTTGTGCTTTGAGTGTGTTTAGAGTTGTCTGAGAATGCCTGGGAACTGGAGGCAGCCAGAGAGGCTGACTCTCTGCACCATAGCTTTAGGATGCCTCCTGCAACCCTGGTGGAAAAGCTGGATATTGGACTGCTGATGCCTTGAACCCCTCCATTCTAAGTTCCGGCTGGAATGTGTGTAAATAAATAAACCATATTTCATAAAGACACCACAGTCTCTGCTGACCTTCTTCCCAAGGAAACCAAGCCCAGGGCGAGCGCAGGGACCCCTGGAAATTTCACCGCTCGGAGATTGGGGAGGTGTGCAACAATACGTATGCTGAGGATGTGACCTAGGTGGGGATGAGTTAGATTTCTCTTTTTTAATGTATTTTGTGAGTATTTTAGGAAGTTCTTCTTGTTGTTTTTATATCTGTTTTTAATGTTTATAATAAATAGTAAATAATAAAAATATAACTCAATGGGGTTTCTGTAACTCATTTTTTAGGAAAGAAAAATAAAAAAGAACTTTACTGAGCAGCACAGACAAACAGCCAATGAAAATCCAATATAAGATAGAAGCCTCGAGGGCTGCATTTGTCGGCCAGGATGAACGCTCCCCACTACTGCTCTACAGAAAGGGGAATCCCAATCATGGAGGATTCCCATTTGCATGGAGGAAGATTCCCCTTTTAGATCTTCCTGCTCAAGAGGCAAAGACCTGAGTCTGAAGCCAATGGGGATAGAGGCGCTGGACTCCATGTCTTCCTCCACACATTCTGAGAACACACAGAGAAAATGTAAGTGTAGTCTTCCAAAATAATAGCTAAGGGTGGGTGGGACAGGAGATAAGGGAACCAGTTCCACCCCAATGCCAACACAAGTCCTGTTTCCACTGTAAGATGGGGCTTCTCTCTCACAAGAGAGGCAATCAAAACCAAAACACACCAAGCTCCAATGGCTGTAGACCAGATGTGAGGAATCTTTGGACCTCCAGATGTTGTTGAACAACAATTCCACTGCCTCAGCAAGCATGGCCAATGGCCAGGGGTGATGGGAGTTGGAGTCCAAGAACACCTGGAGGGCCACAGGTTCCCCACCCCTGCCGCTAGGTCTGTTGGAGGAATGGAAGACGTTCTATATAAATCAGGTGTGGGGAGACTTTGGCCCTCCAGATGCTGCCGAATGACAACTATCAGCTCCAGCAAGTATGGCAAATGGCCAGGGATGATTGGTGTTGTCATTCAGCGACCTCTGGAAGGGCCAGATGTTCACCTCACCTGCTGTAGAACCATCCATCATAGCAACGGGAGCTGGGAGAGAATGGGGGAGGATTCACTTTTTAAGTCCGTCACCCCCAATAGGTGAGTCAATTAAGCTTTGAACTTTTTCTGGAAGGTATAAATATATATCTTCTTTGCCAACTGGCCCAAAAATTGCAATTATGTATTTCTAAGTGATATCAAAGTACTAATTAGCAGGAGGAAAAACGCTATAATGGCACCAACCGACAAAATAAAAAGCTTCTTTAATTACCTCTCCCATGAGACTTGGCAAAGCAAAATGCCAACAAATCTCTCTCCCTCCCCATGCCAATTCTGTGTGGTTAACAAGCACATAGTTGCCTGGGCAAAAAACAAAAACAAACAAGAATAATATCATTTGTTGCTGGGGGGTGGGGAACAGCACTACTGCTAACAAAATGGGCCTTTGTGACAGGAAGCAGAGAGGCTGATGAATATAACTATAAACTAGACTCCCACTATATATAAATTATTAGGCCTGTGCACAGACACCCCCCCGACCCAGGGACCAACTACCCCATCCCAGATCCAACCCCAAATCAATTTGGGGAATGGGGCTAACCCTTAATTAGGCCTTTTAAAAAACCCTAATTAAGCATACGGTCAGAAGGAGGGCAGGAGAGGGAGATGATATGTCTCCTACTCCCCTTCCAACTGAAAGCAGAGAAGTTCAGTCTGGTGGGGTGCTCCTTCGCAAGTAGATCCCCTGTGAGGAAGGTGTTTGCAAAGGAAGACCCTGCAGGATGGAATCCTTTGCTCAACAAATTCTCTGCTCAACAGCTGTTGAGTAGAGGATTTGATCGTGCAGGGTACTGCTTCAGGGGGCAGGGTGTCTAGGAGGAAGGAGAGGCAGGCATTGGGTAGAAAGAAGATATTGTCTGGCAGGAAAGTCACTTGTGAAGGAGCATCCTGCACCCTACATCCAAAGGCACCCACCACCCACTCTTCTCCTGAGAAGATGCAGCCAGTCTGGCAGGCCCCTCCAACTCTCCTAGGCCTTTTATGCTTCTCCTTTTTCCAGCCTGATGCCCTGCCCCCAACAGCCCTGGATCACTCTGAACATCCTGACCCAAGCAACAGTGATCCTGGGCTATCTCTACCCAACTCAGGCAAAGCCCAGATCCCCTCAAATCAGCCCAACTTGGCTTGAGCTTTGGCCAAATCTGGCGTGCAGTCCTGTAAAATATTAAAATAAATATATATGTACTAGTAACTTCAAGTTTCAATTATTGCAATGTGCTATATGTGGGGCTATCATGGTCTGGAAGCTTCAACTGGTGCCAAATGCTTTTGTTAAACTCTTGGTGGGGAAAGCTTGCATTGGCTGCCCATATTCAATTCAAGGTTCTTGGATTCATTTACAAGGCCCTTTACAACTTGGGTCCAGGATATTTTAAGGAGCAGGTGATGCCTTGTATCCTTTCCTGATCACTAGTGATGGATGGCAACTCCATTTCAGTGAGGCAATTGAATCTGCTCCAGGTTTTTGTTTGAACTGTCAAGGTACTGAATCTATTATGAGAATAAGTTTCAGCACCCTGGACAGCTTTTGAAATTTCAAACTAAAACCTGGAGCAGATTCACTGCCCCACTAACATGGAGCTACCAGCCACCATGAGGGCTTGGGGGGAGTCACTGTTAGAAGTTTCCCATGGCTCTAACTCACATAGACTGGGAGCCATGCATTCAGTATTGTGGGCCCAACTCTGTGGAACTTTTCTCCTAGCTGAGGTCAGACAGGACCCCTCACTGTTGAACTTCTGTTACTTTTTGCACGGCTGTTTATTTCAGCCAGCATTGTATGTAAACTTTTTTGATTTTATGGTTAATTTTAACTGACTTTATGCTGCATCCTATTTTACACTTCTTAGAAACTGCAGTATTAAGCAATATATATGTGATTATAGATAAATAAATGGACCATTCATCCTACTCAGTATGAGACAGTTTCCTATCCTCCTGTGTTCCTTTGGGGAAGAATTATTTGAGAGGAAACTCATTTCATTTCTACATGGAAGCCACTCCAAAAGTTCTCCATGGATATTTGCTGCATCCCCAATATTGTGATATGGGAATGGTAGAGCTATTTGAGGCACTAGGAACTAGGAACTATTTTGTTTGTTACAAATCATCCGGGAAATCCAAGGCAAAACTTAGAATGTGTGGGTGCTTAGAATGTCAAACTATGACAGAGGAGATCCATGTTCAAATTTCTACCCAGCCATGAAGTTCACCGGAGTGACCTTAGGCCAATCACTCTTTCTCAGCCTAATCTACCAGACAGGGTTGTTGTGATGACAAAATTTGGATGTGCATGGAAGAATGATATATGCTGAGTTGAGCTCCTTGGAAGCCGGCTACAAAGACAATAAATAAATAGTTTAATTAAATACCAAAAGACCCAAGTCATGCCAGCTTGTCTTTGGGCCATTTTAACAGATCTGCTAGTGCGCCAATGAACATGTTTGCATGTGTGCATATGTTACATGTGTAACTGCTAAAAGACTAAAAGACTAATTTGGGTAAATTAGCTCTTGGGATCTTTACCAGAAATGATTACATGCCATGCACACAAACAGAATTGCATTGACTGTGATAATTTGGGGGATTTAGCACAGGCCAATCTTAGTGTGCTTGCTCCAGAGAGTCCGCAATAAACACACTACAGGTGCAATTATAATATTTATTTATAAACAAATAAAGGATGTAAAACAATTTAAAAGTAACACAAATTTAAAAATTCACCCAGACATGTGGGGCAAAACCACACCCCCACCACACTTTTCATTGTGTTATTTACACACAAGTAGACTTACAGGATAGTCTTTCTAGGATATTGTCACAAATTGTCACCTGTATAACATCCCCAAATTTCAGCCAGTTACCATTTACAGTTTCCCTTCTGGAAACAAACAAACAAAATACCTGTGGTGTAAAATGTCCCAGGAATGTATGGGGGGGTATTTATTACCCCAGCCAATGTTAGTGGATTGGGTTAGCAAAAACACCCCATTTATTCATAGAAAAATGATCAGGGACATGTCAACAAAGAGCAACATTCTACCTTTTTTGAATAAGTGTTTTTGGGTGGTCTTCCTTATGTTGTTGGACTTCATCATCCTGGCTAATGTTCAGGGAGGATGGATTTAAAAATTCACCCAGACTTGTGGGACAAAACCACACCCCCACCAGTCTGGCAGCATCTAGAGGGCTGAAGGTTCCCCACACCTGTTCCAACAAAATCTCTTTCTGTCACGAGTTCAATTATTTAGAAAATGATGTCATATCTTTGCCAAGCCCAATGAAATCTGTTCTTCATTTCATCTACATATCATTTCAGCTAGTTTTTCCATTTCAGCAATATCTTGGTTTTTTCTCTAGACCATGGATGGAACATTTTGATTTTTCACATAGCTAGCTCATACCATTTTGCCCATAACCAATGCATTTCTCCTAAAAAAAATTAGGCATCTGGCAGTGTGAGGAGTACAGCTGATGATTGCATAGTTCTCTACCCAAAAGTCTAGTAAACCACACTTTTCCAGTATTTGTATTGCTTTTGGAAAATTTTATTTTCTAGAAGCTTGACATCTCCACCGTTTATATTAAGGCTAAGTTGAAATGTCCCACTTTATGTCATTCACGTTGTGCCATTCACATTCAGTGAAAGAAGGCATTTCAAACATTTTGGGGAGAGGGGGATGATTTTAGAATGGGAAGGGTGATAGGGATATGGCAGGAAAAATAATTTACAGTGTAGTCTTATGCATGTCTGCTCAGAAGTAAGTAACATTCAGTTCAATTGGACTTAATCCTGGGTAAGTATGTATAGTAAGGCTGTGCACTCCTTCAATCCAATTTATGGGCCAAACTGGCACTTTGGAGTAGTTCTGACCTGATCTGGGATGATCCAGGGTTGACACGACTCAGATCTGGGCCCTGAACTGTATCAGGGGCCTTACATTTTTTTAAAAATGCAGTCAGTGGGAGGGGGAGAAGGAGGGAAATGCTTGTTTCATGTTATGTATGACCTGTTTTTATGTACACCACTTAGAAATGTTCATGGTTAAGCACTATATAAATGAAATACATAAATAAATGCAGACTGCTTGAAGGAGCCTCCTTCTCTCTCCATCTTCTCACTGCCTGACCAGCCTTCCACTTGACAGCCCCAGATCACTCCAGGTGGCCCCTATCCAGGTGGCCCCATCCAACCCTATCTAGGAGTGCCTCAACTTGCTCTGGCCAAATCATACATTGACCTGAATTGGCCTGATTCAGTTCAGGATCTGGAATTTGTCCAGAGCTAGTGCACAGCCCTGTGGTATAGAATATATAGTTTGTCTTAGGCTGCAATCTTGTAACTACTTAGCTGGGAGTAAGGCTAATTGAACTTTTACTTCTAAGCAGACATTCATATAATTTCACTGTAAGTTACTCCATTTACTTTTGTATTTAAAAGTTTCATTCATTTTGTTATTCATTCATTTTCATATGATTTGGGATTTGTTCATTTCCTGCCAATTTGAATGAGAGACCTACCTAATTTTCTGCTGCCTGTAACCCATTGCAAAGCCTATGTCATGTAGTGGTTAAAGTGTTGGACTAGGCCCTGGGACACCAGGGTTCAAAGTTCCACTCAGTTTGCTGAGTGACCTTGGGCCAGTCACAGTCTCTCAGCCTACCCTACCTCACAGGGTTGTTATGAGGATAAAATGGAGATGGAGGAGAACCATGTACATCACCTTAAGCTCTGTGGAGGAAAGGTGGGATATAAATGTAATAATAATAATAAAAATGTAATAACAACTCTAAATCACCCTACTTTGCATCATTGATTGGAGTACACAGAGAGCCAATACATACCCCTAGTTCATAAGTCTGTTTCATCCCTTCCTGCATTAATCTACAATTTTGTTGCGCTGCCCGTTTTATAATGCTCAAAGATTGCATTTAATTCTTCCTCTTATAGAATCCAAGTCGCCCAGATCAGAAGCCCTTTGGTTAAATTATCTATTAGACGACCATTCACCAGAACGGACATTAATGGTGGCTAAGTACTCCCTAGCTGTAATAAACCGGAGAAAAGTTATCTAAAATAATTTTGCGCAGTATTAAGGCTCTCTGAGATTTCATATGAACTACAATTTTATGATAAAGACACCAATAGTTATTTAAATGTGCTTGCTGTATTAAGAATAATTATGTTTGAAGAAATTACCTCTTATAAGATTACTCATTTTATCATTTTAATTTTGTTAATAATTACCTCTGACAAGTGATACATGTATACACGTTTATACTTTTATATTGTATTCTGATAGTTTTAAATATCCTTCTCTTTGGTTGATCCTGTGATCGTAATAAAGGATGATGATGATGATGATGATGAAAAAAGGTCAACATGAAAACCCACATTTAAATATCTGTTTTGGACACCTCACAAAATGCACATCTCTCAATGTATTTTCATATATATGAACTGCATCACCAAAATGCATGAAAAGTGTGAAATCTGAAGAACAAAACATTCTGGTCCAGATCCATTCAGTTCACATCAGAATTCACAAAAAAACAAATCCTTCTAGCCTTCCTAGCTACAGGCTGCTTTTAAGCTCATATCTTTAAAGCCCATATCTGCTCCTGTTTGCACTTTTGTCTCCTGAGTGTCCCTAAAGCACCAACTTTCTAAAGAGGCAAAAGTTTCACCAAAATGGAACAGGCTCATTTACATTCTCCAGCTTCTGAAACTGCAGTGCATAAAACTTACCACGTCTCGTCTATGTACTGCATCTCAGCAGTGCATAGGCCAGAAACAGCTTAAAGCCTGCCAGAAAAAGAGGTTCTCAGGCACAGGCTATACACTAATAAACTGATGGAAGACTGAAAATCCTCCAAAAGGACAGGTGTTCAAATTAAACCCAGTTAAATATTTGCAGTGTTTGAGCCTGAACAACTGCTGAACTTCAACAGTTCTCAGTTGATAAAACACTCAGTCCGATGGCTGTGCTGATGACTGCAGAATTCTGACAGGAAAATAAAGAAGGAGAAAAAACTTTGAATTCATCTTTCCAAATAGAACTAATTGCTTATGCATCATAGACAAAGAATATTGATCAGGAAAACTCTAGAAAAAAATAAAATAAATAGCATAGGAAGTTGGAGAGCCATCACATACTATATCTAGTTGGGAATTTTATAGTTCCCTTTAAGCACAGACAAGGCTTTCTTTAAGAAGCTCAGGGCAGTGTGCAAAGTTCTCCCCTCACACCCACGTTATCTTTACAACAACCCTGTGATGTGTTTTAGGTTGAGCATGGGTGACTGACCCAAGGCCATCAATGAGCTTCATGGCTAAGTAGGGACTGAATGCAGTCCTGTCTGGTTCTAGTCTGGCACTCTGACCACAACAGAACTATATTCTATTTCTGTCATAAGTATAACAAGTGCAGCCTGCAACAAAATATTGCAGAGTGAAGTATTCCTGTTCAGCTAGCCATGCCCTCTTCCAGAATACTCCATTCCATACTCCTTCAGTATTTCATTCCTCGCTCTTCATAGTCAGTCAACGCTTTATGGCCAATGAGCATTCCTAGTGCTCATTGTGCTTTTTTTGGAGTCTCCCCCCTTTGCCTCCTCTCTTGCTCTGCTTATATGTATGTAAATAAAACATGGTTCTCCATTGTTTTCATCCTGAGGGGCAGATAGGCTGAGAAATGGTGAGTAGCCCATGGTCACCCACTACACTTTATAGCTTATTTTCATTTTGAAAAATTAATTAAAACAATTTACATGCTGGGAAAATTTATTAAGCGGATTCACACAATATGTGTAAAGCACATCCAACTCGCATTTAAAGCGCATGACTTCCCCTAAAGAATTCTGGGAAGTGTCATTTCCCCCTCACAGTTATAGTTCTCACCACTCTTAACAAACTGCAGTTCCCATGATTCTGTGGTGGAATTCATGTGCTTCAAATGGGTGTTGAATGTGCTTTAAAGGAATGGTGTGGATCTGCCCTAGGTATGATGTTCATTCAAGAGTGAATTGAAAAGAACAATTTTAAAAGATACTTCTTACTCTTACTCATTTTTCAGACCTCTTTCTGAAGTAAAGGGTCAAATCTGTAAAAACATTTGGAGCAGCCACATTAAAAGACAAGGGCAGGGTATTCCAGGCAGGGGGTTGCCAACCCTGCTTGGATATGGATGTCTTTGCAGAAGAACCCTAGTCAAGGTTTACCAACAGCACAGTCCAAACTATATCTACTTAGAAGTCAGTCCTGTTCAGTTCTATGGGGCTTAATCCCTTAGTAAGTGTGTTTAGAATTGCAGCCTTCAGGAGCCTCCATCTTTACTCCCCAAAGCTCCCATCTAACATCTCCACAACACTAGGCTCCTTTGTCTCTGCTGTGGCCTTCTGGTGACTGCCCTAGCCTGAAGGCACTTAACCCTTCTTGCTGAAAGCAAGTAGGCTAGATTAAATGTTCCCTACCCAGGCTCATATATATAAAATATAAAAGATAAACGGCATTTTGTCAAAAGTATTTTTGCCTACATTTTATACCTCCTCCTTGGTTTTCCAAGCTTGGCATGGAATGCTTCTCATACAGAATTAATTTGAAATGCTGCATATTTATTATAATCATCATATTCAAAATAAAAAATATATGTACCGCCTTCAAGTTGATTCCAACTTACGGTGACCCTATGAATAGGGTTTTCATGAGGCTGAGAGGCAGTGACTGGCCCAAGGTCACTCAGTGAGCTTCATGGCTATGTGGGGATTTGAACCCTAGTCTCATTTTGTTCTCACAACAACCCTGTGAGATAGTAGGTTAGACTGGCCCAGGCAGTGTTATTCAGTGAGCAAATAGGATCTCTTTTAATTGTGCTATCGACCTGCTCACTTCCACTCTGACTGGGGCATCTTGCAGCATGGGGAAGAGATGGGGGCACATCACAGCTGAAGTTCACCCATATAGGAGCATTATCTCTTGTTTATTACAGAGACGCCTGTTGCAGGTTTTGCTGCTGAGAGCAGCAGTCAGTTAGTGCGGCCACTTGAGTCACAGCTTGTTGATCCTGAGGAGGCAAAACTAGAAAGTGAGGTTCAGAAAGGAGGCCCTGTGCACGAGGAGGAGGAGGGCATGAAGCAGTGCCAGTTTCCCACAGCCACATCTGCAGAACAGCAAGTACCATGGTTTGGCTTTGAGAAAGCTTGTACATTTGTGAGCCAGAGTGGGAAAAATGTTGTTGTACGATGCAATTACTGCCTTCCAAGGATCAAAAATCTGAGATCAGCTGTTTCCTCCTCATCCAATGTGAAGAAACATTTTGAGGTAAGCCTTTGTCATGCTGGTCCTCAAAGAGTGTCCATTGTCTATTTATGTTTAAATTGTGAAGTTCCTCTTCCATTTTTTCTTGGATTCATGCTTTGTTCTTCTTCCTCAGAGGGCACACCCTGAGAAGCTGAGAGCAATTGAAGAAGCAATAAAGGCAAGGAGACATGGCCTTCCTGAACCAATGCATGACACCCCTCCTCCCAAAATGCTGAAGCAGCAGCAGACAACCCTTGAGAGGTGGGGATCTGGCAGGGATCTGCTTCTTCTGGCAGCCTGCGTACACCCTCGCTTCAAACTAGATTGGCTGGAATCGTGTCAGGCCACCACCCATACCAACAAGTAAGAACATTAGGGAAGCCCTTTGGGTGGATTACTCCAAGGGAAATGTTGTCTCAAGGGAGGCATCAGAGGGCTTAAGGTGGTAGGCAAGGGCTGGTCCTTTTCTTCCTGGGGCTCCTCATCACAACCTTGGGTTGCTGCAGGTAATCTTTAAGGGTCTGCTGTGCTGCCCCATGAGTGTGGTGACTTGGTCACCTTCCTACCTTCCATGTCATCATCCACAGGCTCAGGCTGGACCCTGAACCAGGGGACATGACAAGCATCAGGAAATGAAGAGCAGATGATGGTTTCCTAACATATATGTGTTAACATATCCTCTCTCTTTCTTAGATACACAATGGAAGCCTTGTTGAAAGCTGAAATAAAGATGGGTGTACTTAATGAGGACAGTGATCAGTCTTCAGATAAAGACCAGGAAGGAGATGACTTAGAAGATGACTTCTTTAACTTTCTGCCCCAGGGCAAGAAGTCAGCAGTGGACACTGCTGAGGAGGAACTGGTGAGGTACCTGAAGTCTCCCAGCAGGGAAGTGTCATCACTCCATGGCTTTCCACGTGTGCTGCGGTGTTTTTTGCAGCACAACACAGGCATGCCTTCAAGCGCCGCAGTAGAATGCCTGTTCAGTACTGGTGGCAACGTAATGACTGTAAAAAGACATTCCTTGTCTGACATGCTCTTTGAGCATCTTGTTCTTTTGAGACATAACAGAAACATATTATAAAAGCATTTCAAGTGTAAAATTTGATTTCAAGAGTTGGGGTATCTTCATTGCTTGGGGGGATGTGAGATTCTGTTATGTCATTATGTTAATCTTACGGATAAAATTTTTTATTCTACTCCCCCCTGTGTGTGTGTGTTTATTTTTAATATTGTTTTAGGCTTCTTAGATGTGCAGCAGCCAAGGCCAGCACCTTGTAGGAGGTTTTTTAAAAAAGTAACTGAAATGTAATTGTAGTGATTACTTTTGAGAAAAAGTAAAGTAATCAGTTACTTTCAGAGCAATTGTCATTGTAACGGTAATTACTACTTTTTTGGGCCAAGTAATTGTAACTGTAATTTATTACTTTTTAAAAGTAATCTTCCAAGCTCTGGGAATTCCATTGTGCAAACTTCAATGCTTGTACTGATGGAATGAGTTACTTAGCAGAATACTGGATACAACCCAATATACATGGATCTGATTCATACAGACATGTATGGACTCCAACTTCCATCAGCCCTAGCCGGCACAGCTAGTGGTCAAATGGTGAAAGTTGGAGTCCAACAACAACGGGATGGCCATAGGCTCCTTACCTCTGTTTTATGCTCTCAGGTACATCAAGGGTGAAGAACATTTGGCCCTCTGGAGGTTGCTGAACTACAATTCCCATTGGCCCCAGCAAGCATGGGCAATGGCCAGGGATGATAGGAGTTGTAGTTCAGTAACATCTGAAGGGCCAAAGGTTCCCCACTGCCAAGCTACATAGACTTACAGCATGAGCCTAACCATGTCTACTCAGAAGTAAGTCTGATTGAATTCAATGGTGCTTACTCTGAGGTAAGAGGGGGTAGGATTGCAGCCTTAACTGGTGTATCTGATATATGAAAGAGACAGACAAAACAAACACAGCAAGCTCAAGACACGAGAAATGGCATCTCTTTGTGTAACATTTAATTCCACCCACAGGGAGTACTTGCCAAACCCCCTGTATTCTCAAGTCAAGCTGCTTTAGGACTGCTCATTAGAAAGACGTCATTGGATCCATCACTGAGAGGTGGCTTATCTACCAAAGGCATTGCCCTTCCTTTGCTTCCTTGGAAACTTCTGGAACCTGCCTGGTAGCCGAATTCCACATCCTGAACTGTTAAAAATGTATCATTTTTTATTTGGTTGCATGGCAACATATGATCCCTTTGTTCTGTTTTGACAATGCAGCTGCGGAGAGATCCATCTTGTCATTATAACTGAGAGCGATGCCCGCAGGCTTTCTTCAAAAATACAATACAATGCCATACAAAGTACTAAAAGGTAATGAGAAAATGCGGCACGTCTCTAATTCTCTTTCAAAGCAAAGTTTGGACTGCTGTAAATGACAAACTGTGCAGTAAAGTGAATCTTACTCTCTCCAAGTGGGACCTGTAGAATCTCATTTCAATTCATTCCAATTGGCTGCCCGTAGCTTCAGAAGCAGGCATAGGGTTAAAAGGAATAGCTTGTACTCCTGCCCTCTTCAGTCTTGCTATGAGCACAATTTAGGACTTCACCTTAGTCTCTCTTTCCTTCTACCTCGTATAAGCTGCTCCCTAAACCACATCCATTCTTTGTTACACTTGCTGCTTTCAGATGCATTCAGAGGACCACATTCATAAGTAACTCCAGCTCACAAGTTGGCCTTTACTTCCAATACAATACAACACCATGCCTGACTGGGCCAAATTCTTAGGGGTGTGCAGTGGATTTGGACAAATCCTGAATCCCATGCCAAAACAGTTTGCTTTGGAAATATGGACTTGTCTGAGGTGAAGTTGAATCTGTATGAGGCACCCCAAGTGGGGCCACTCCTGGAGTTCCTTGTGTCAATGCACTGACTCCCACACCAAAAAATGCTGCAGATAAAAGCAAAGCTAATGTCTCTAGGATTTCAATATAACAAAAACTATGGGATGGGGAGAGATGAAACACTGGAGTGGGGAGAGGAGGGAGAGAAAGCTCTCTTGTGACTGACAGATTAATCTTGTAATCAGAGGGAATGATGTTATCCATCCCAAAATTGTAAAGGGTGTCCTTGCAGGAAAACTACTGCAGCTATCATTCTGAAATGTCATTCCCCCAGAAGGATTCATTCTCCCAGGAGAGTCTACTATGTCTGCAAATTTTTATGGAAATACATATATGTGCAGAGATCCTCAGCAGTCTGAGCTGCGTGTGTGCCAGTATGTGTATTTATCTAAGTAGCAGGCTTTTACCCTGTATTTAGATCACTGAGACAAGACTTAGTAAAATAAGAAAAGCATCTTTATTCATGATGTCTCCTCTCTCCTTGGACAGTTGGAGAAGAAGACAAAGGAAGGAGGGGCAGGTCAGCTTCCTTGAGCATATCAGTTTACAGCAGAAGGAAGTTAGGCAGAGAACAGCACAAGTAAAGGTAGGCAAGCTTAGCCAGTTGGAGGATTCTAACTCTATCTTCCCTTTGGAATGCAAACAAAAGAACTCGAACAGAACTTGCTCTTGCCCCACTTCCAACATCCCTTCTCAACAAGTGTTTGGTTCATCCCACAAGGTTCATCTTGTCTTTCAGCTTGCAGTATCTGACTTTGCCCAACACCTTCGTCAGAGCTCCTGCAGTCATGTCTTCCGTTGGATAATACTCCATCTTGAGTATTCCTCTGCAGTAGGTATCTCTAATGAAATGGTGCTTCACGTCTGTGTGCTTGGTTCATGAACTCACCCCTTCTCACTCCATGAATCTGAGGCATCCTTGGTTGTCTTCATGCATCACAGCAGACCCAGGTATAGATATGCCTAAATCTCTGAACAGAAGTCATGTCAAGTGTTTGCTAGTTTCAGAAGCTGACACATATTTTGCTTCTGTGGAAGAGAGTGCTATAATCTCTTGTTTCTTACTTGCCCAGCTGATAGCAGAATCTCCATAGTAGAAGATGTTTCCACTGGTGGATTTTCAATCTGTGTCTTCAGCCCAATCACCATCTGCATATCCTACTAGTTTGGAATCTCGTGTAGCTTCTCCCTTCAGTTTCATGGTAGCAGTGCCCTTTTGATATCTTGCCACTCTTTTGATTGCTTCCCAGTCTTTCTTGGTTGGCGAGCTGGTTTTTCTGCACAGGTATCCCACTACTACCACCACATCTGGCCTGGTAACAGTGCTGATATACAGAAGTTTCCCAATGACTTGTTTTGTATCTCTCAACTTTTCCTTCAGCATCTGGTTTTTTCTTGAATATCCACTTGCAGCCTACAGCTTTCCTTCCTTGAGGAAGCTTGATCAGTGTCCAAGTTTTATTCTTGTGTAGGGCTTCCAGCTCTTCCTTGGCTGCTTGCCTCCACCTCTCAGCTTCAGCTCTGGGTAAAGCCTCAATCTCTTTCCAGGTCTCTGGCTCGGTGTCAGCTTCAACGGGGTGAAAGCTGGGCCATAAACTCATTATCCAGCAGCTGGCTGGGTTGTAAATCTGCCAAGGCCAGGAAGATAACAGGGAAGAGACGAGGGAAGATCAGAGGAGTCTTTTCTAGAGCATCTACCAAGTCAGCATCCAAGAAGAGAAGTCAAGGGGGAATTCCAGGTCCAGTTAGCCAAGAGATCAGTCCAAGGGTCTGGGTTCTGGAATCTGGATCTAGCATGGAGGTCACAACCGACATTGGAGTCAGCAGCCCACTGAACTCAAGAACTGCCTTTTAAATCCCACTCCCTAAGACAGGTGCAGGTAATCAGCCCTCTAGCTCCCAAGAGCTTGCTGTCTTAAACGGCCAGACCGGCGGTGTTGTTGCATTACTCGCTGGCATCTTCACTCTGCAAGGAGGAGGGGAGCCTCCTGTTCATTTCTTGAATCCTACTGAGGGGCTTCAGGTGTCTCCATCTGAGGGAGAGCTGGAGCTGGATCCTCGGAGATTCCGCTTGTTCCCTGTCCTGGGTCTGCTGCTGCTGCTGCCCTCCAGTCTTCCTCCTCTGAGGACTCATCCAAAGGGGGCATGACACTCTGGATGTTCATCTCTCACTAGGTAAGCAAGTCTTTCTGATGGTACATCTTTGTTGGTGCATTCAGAGTATCTTGGTGCTGGCGCTTCGGCTGCCCCTTCTGGCTCTGATGCCTCTTCTGGCTCAGACTCCTCATCTTCTTCTGCTGATGTACTATTGTGATGCCTTCTGTTGTGGAAGAATAACTCTCTTCTTCCATTTCACTGTCATCTGTTTGGTGTGGCGCCCCTTCTGGTTGATGTGCACACTTTCCTTCCTCAAAGTGGACAGCTCTGTATACTTCAACTTCTGCAGTTTTGGGATCTATGACTTTGTATTCCTTCTGCATTGAAGAATATCCAATGAATATTCCTTCCTTGGCAGTGTTGTCAAATTTTGACCTCTTTTGTTTTGGGATCTGTACAAAGGCCTTGCAGCCAAATACACAAAGGTGAGACATGTTTGGTGTCCAATCATGCCATAGCTTGAAAGGTGTTTTGTTGGTTGCAGCTGCTGGAAGTCGGTTCTGCAGTGTCAATAACCACTGCTTCCCCCCAATACTTCTGTGGTAACTGTGCATCTTCCAACAAGGAATGAATCATCTGTCCAAGAGTCCAGTACATGTGTTCCACAGCCCCATTTTGTTCTGGAGTACAAACAACAGTAGTCTGGCTCTATGCCGTCCTCACTTAGAAAGCCTTGCATAGCCCTGGACACAAATTCTCCTTCATGGTCTTGTTTAGGGTTAGATATTATAATCTGTGGCTTTCTGCTGAATTTGTTGGACACAATTCTGACATTGTCCTTCAATTTTTGAAGTAATTGACTTTTCTGTCTCAGTAGGTATGTTGAAGTACACCTCGAGTAATTATCTATGAAAGTGAGCATGTATAAATTTCCACCCTGTGATGGTGTTTTAATGGGTCCACAAAGGTCAGTGTGAATTAATTCTAGAGGCTTTGTAATTTTCCTTTCACTTTTCTTAGGAAATTTTGGTTTCACACTTTTTGTCTTTATACAATATTCACATTTTTCTGTGGATTTACATTGTCCAATTTTAATGCCTCTAGCCAAATTTTCCTTCTCTAGAGCACTGATTCTGGCTAACCTGGCATGTCCCATTCTTCTGTGCCAAACATGGACACATCCAGAATCACAGGTTTCTTTGGCTGTATTTGCATGCATAGTTTCAAAATATTCCAAATGCAAAAGTCCATTTTTCAGTTTTTCAATACAACATACTTCTCCTTGGTCTAAAACTTAGCAAACTTTGTCACTTAAAAAAAGTTGACCTCCAAGCTCCATTGTTTTAGTGGCACTTATTAAATTATCTTTAATTGCTGGAACAAATAGGCAATTTTTCAGTTCAAGCTCTCTGGTGCCCTCTGGCATTTTGCAAAGTAGCTGCACCATACCTATTCCTTGAGAACAGAACATGTCTCCTGATGCAGTCATTACATTCTGTGTATGGGGTCTAAAATTCTTAAACAAATCTTTAACATTTATTAAATGTGAGGTACAACCCATGTCAATTAAAAATCTGGTTTTATAATCATCATTCTTTCCATCAGATACATAGTAACTGGAATAAATGTAAATGTACTGCCTTCAAGTCGATTCTGACTTATGGCAACCCTATGATTAGGGTTTTCATGAGGCTGAGAGGCAGTGACTGGCCCAAGGTCACCCAGTGAGCTTCATGGCTATATGGGGATTCTAACCCTGGTCTCCCAGGTCATAGTCCAACACCTTAACCACTACACCACACTGGCTCTCTACTTCTGTTTAAAATCAACTCTTTCTCCTGTCTCCTTTCTATGGCAACCCTTTAGGAGATTTGCATTTGAAGCAACTCTTTCTTTGTTTGTCTGTGCCCTGCTGTGGCTTCGGGGCATGACTCATCTCCTCTATCCTGTTGCTGTTTCTGCCCACAGTAAAATTTGCTTTTTCAGGCAGAGCTTGTTCCTGTCTCTGTTTATAGTCCTGATCTTTCAGATATGCCATAATCTGATCCATATTCTGATCTGTCTGTTCTAGTATCCAAGCTGTTATATAATGAAATTGGTTTAGAGAGGCCAGGAGTATGACGTTTTTCAAATCTTTGTCCAATGATCTACCACATGTTTCTAATTCTCAAGGCAGACTTGTAAATCTCTCTAGATGTGTATTCAGATCTTCTCTGTCAGACTCTTTCAGTGTGTACAGCGACTTATAGAGAAGCATCACATGATTTTTAGATTTTCTCTGATACACTTTATCAAGCTTCTCCCATATTTCCTTCACATTCCTATATCCTATGCAAACATTTAGTGCCTTATCTGATACAGCAGAAATAAGAAGAAACTTCACTGTGGCATGTTTATGCTTCCAGGAGGCAGTGGCTGCTTCATCCACTGCTGAGGGTTCAGAATCAGTCAGGACTCCATGCAGATTCTCCCCTTCCAAAAGTACAGTCATTCAGAGACTCCAAATCTCATAATTATCCTTCTCCAGCCTTGGGATGCTTGTCTTAAGTGTTGATTCTTCAGCCATGGTTTCCTATCTTTTGTTCTTCTTTTCTTTCTCTAACCTTAGGTCTCTTGATCTCTTTGTAAATCACACACAGTATGTAGCCTTTTTACCATACCATAATCATTTTGTTTAGCAATATGCCATTACAAACATAGATCATTCAAAGCTGAGACAGAAATTTAACTCTTAAATTCCTAGCTGCCAGGGCAAATAAGGAAATACGCAATGCGATATATCTTTCTTTGTCCGATAACAAAAAACACACAAACTCACTTGGTGAAACAATTTTTTTCCTATGAGGATCTTTATATAAAGGACACTGGGTAACATAATGAATGACATCCTCCATAGCTGTTTTACAAAACACACAAAATCAGTGTTCTAAGGGAAGTTTTTTACAACAACCATTGAGAAAGGCAGAGTGCATGACATTAAACCTTAACTCAGTAAAAGAGATTCTGTGTGGAGCTAAAGTAATTACCTCTAAGCAATTAGCTTCCTGATGGTCTGTTTTAAAGCATGGATGGTCTGGAGAATCTTGAAGAATGGATAGTTAGCATATCAGCTAAAGAAGCTCCCCTGTACAGAAACAGCTTTAACTGTACTTTAGACAGTAACTGTATCTCAGTCAGCTCAGTATCAAATTCTCTCTCAGTATGTAAAGCAGAAACTCTCTTTTGGGCATTTAAGGGTGAGCTATAAGCTATGGAGAGCAGGCGGGAGGGTGGCAAAGCTAATTTCTGTTGCAAATATTTAGGAGACGAACCTGTATTCTGGCCTGGACTGAACGCCAACCCATTTCTGCACAAACATGTGCAGCAGGAGTACCAAGATGTAGGCCCAAAAACCTCTTTAAAAAAGAGATTTGAACCTTCTCCAACTCACGAATTTGTAAGTGGCTAAGACCCCAAACATAGAAGGGATGACCTTTGCCAAACATTTTTTAGGGCTGGAACAACCAATGTAGCCTTTTTAGCTTTCAGGCACAACTTGCAATTCAATTTAGTTTACTAGGCTGGCATAATCTTTTGTTATGGAAATACGTATATATGCAGAGATCCTCAGCAGTCATCAGCTGCGTGTGTGCCAGTATGTGTATTTACCCAGCGGCATCACTAGCCGGGAGCGGGGAATGCGGACAGCACCAGGGTGATACCATGAGAGGGGGGTGTCACCCAGAGTAGGGTTGCCATATTGCCCAGTTAGCCGGGTTTTACCCGGATTTTTTGCATGCCACCCAGTGCCCGTTTAGCCCCTTAGCTGGCCTGGATTCTCAGCTTTAATTTTTTAAAAAAATAAGTTTCTAGGTGGTCTGGTTCTCGAGATATACATAAAAACGTCAGCCCCCCCATTAAATCTTTTTTTAAACTACGGTATAGCACTTCGTAGCTTTAACCCTGCCTGTTCAGGATTGCAGCCAATCAGTGAAGTGTTTGGTTGACCTGTGGCAGTGTCTGCAAAACCTCATTGCAAGGCCAGAAAATGGTAGTCCCCCCCCCCATTTATCTGAAAAGCTCATAAATTGGGTAAGTATATACATTTCAGTTTTTTCCCCTCTTGTGTGTAGGAGTCAGATCCTGGGCAGTGTTTTGAAAACCTTCCCAATACTTGCTTTTGTGGGGGTAAAAGCATTGCTAATCCCATATGTCCAGAGTAAATCCCATTGAATTCAATAGGATTTACTTTTGAGTAGACATGGTTATGAATATGCTGAAAATCAATGGGACTTTGGAGTGAATGTAAAAAAGAATTGTGTTTGTGTTCTCTTTCTGTGTCTCCCCCCCTCCAGTCATATTTTAAAGCAAGTAGGCAGGGCTTACTTAGGTATTACAGCTTTTATTCTGTAGGAAACTAATACTGATTTTTTAAACTAATACTGATTTTTCTGCAATGACCAACTGGTTTGACAATAAACTATTATATGGGCTGTATGTATTTATACATCTGCAGTGTGTGTGTGTGTGTGTGTAGTCTTTCCAACAACCCTGTGAGGTAGGGTTGGAAACCAAGGCAGCTCACAACAAGAAATAAAGCCATTTAAAATCCAATAACCATAAACACGAGTATAAACAGTTGCAAAACAGCGTAAAGTGGCATGATTCAGAATTTTGGGTTGTGTGAATGAAGTTGCTTATCACTTGAGGTTGCATTTCTGTCCCTGTTTGAGTAAGTTCCACTGAATACACTGGGACTTGCTTCTGAATAAATAAACCTAGGATTGCACTATAAATATCTTTACAGTTTGTGTAAATAATAAATATATTTGATACTCATGCTTATATAAATATTTCTTCATTTATCCTATTTTTGGTTTTTGGTTAGGAATCCTGACTGGTTGTGAGATGCTTAGTTTTCTGCCTTACTCATAGGAATCTTGTTGTGGTTGGTATGGTATTACATTTAGGAAAGTGTTACTGCCTTCTGTTTTTTTTTTCCTATTTGCATTTAACTTACCTTTAACCTCACTCCGTTACAGCCATAGAAGCAACAGCAGCATATGCAAGATAAGTAACAAAAGGACAAAAGAGACTTCTAGTGTCTATATACCAACACACGGAGCTTGGGAAACAAGCAAGGGGAGCTTGAAGTCTTAGTGCATCAAGGCAAATATGACTTCATAGGGATAACAGAGACTTGGTGGGATGACTCCCATGATTGGAATATAGCCATTCAAGGATATAAACTCTACAGAAAGAATAGAAGCAACAGAAAAGGAGGGGGAGTAGCGTTATATGTCAAAGACAAATACACCTCTATGGAAATCCAAGAGAGCGAACAAAGGGGTCCGGTAGAGACCATTTGGGTAAAAATAAATGGAGAAACAAATAAAACCGACATGGTAGTAGGTGTCTACTACATACCCCCTGGCCAAGAAGAGGTAGTAGACGAGGCCTTTCTCAAACAAATCTCTGAAATCTCAAGGAGGCAAGAAGTAGTAGTGATGGGGGACTTCAACTACCCGGATATCTGCTGGGAGACAAACTCTGCGAAGCACAAAGCCTCCAACAAATTCCTGATTGGCCTTGCTGATAATTTCCTCTTTCAAAAAGTAGAAGAAGGGACAAGAGGATCGGCAATCCTGGACCTGATCTTAACTAACAGGGATGAATTGGTCACGGGAATTAAAGTGGTCAGTACCTTGGGCGAAAGTGACCACGTAATGCTGGAATTTGTGATTCTGGGGAAAGCCAAAGAAGAATATAGTCAAACATGGACCTTGGGTTTCAGGAAAGCCGATTTTAGCAAGCTCAGGGAAATGATGGGTAGGATCCCATGGCTAGATAGACTAAAGAAAAAAGGAGCCCAAGAAGCGTGGGAGTTCATGAAGAACGTATTACAAAAAGCGCAATCGCAAACAATTCCAAAGAGGAAGAAAAACGGAAGACATCGGAAAAAGCCAATGTGGCTACACGGAAAGCTGGTGGAGGAGGTAAAAGTAAAAAAGAGCATGTATAAAGAATGGAAGGAAGGACGCATCACCAAGGAAGAGTACTGACGAGTGGCTCGGGCTTGCAGGAATAGCGTAAGGAAAGCTAAAACCCAGAATGAGCTGAGGCTGGCAAGGGAAGCGAAGAACAACAAAAAGGGTTTTTTCAGATATGTTCGAAGCAAGAGAAAGACCAAGGAAATGGTGGGACTGCTGCTCAATGAGGATGGCAAAATGTTGACAGATAACAAGGAAAAGCCAGAACTGCTCAATGACTGTGCATTTTTATTGTTTTTATTATATTTGTAAGCAATGCTGAGCTCTGTTTTTAACAGCAGAAGGGCAGGATATAAATCCTCTTAATCAATCAATCAATCAACATTCCATAGTATTGGAAACTAGAGTCTAGGCATTTAAGGCTGAAAATGTTAAGTTTTTTTTAAAAAAAGATTTCTCACATCTTTCCCCAGTTTTTGGTGGTAATTCCTAGGCACAAAAACAAAACAGCTGGACAATCCAAATATTAATATGCAAATAATATGCAAATAATTTGCATAATATGCAAATTAGCCTGCCAGATTTGTGGAACTGGAATATGGCAACCCTAACCCAGAGCCGCCCCACCCCTAGGCACCCTAGGTCTGGTACGGGAGGAGGTCATGGGGGTGACACCATGAGTTACTGCACCAGGTGACACCAACCCTAGTGACGCCACTGTATTTACCTAAGTAGCAGGCTTTTACTCTGCATTTAGATCACTGAAACTTAAGACCTAGTAAAATAAGAAAATCTGCTTTATTTATAGAAATACATAGTAGATAGGAAAGGCATACCTAGTTCTAACTAACTAACTAAGTTGGAGGTACAATGCCCAGACTTGGGTATTGCCTTCATGGCTCAGGAGAGAGAGCAAAGACAAAATGTGTCCTCTCTCCTCAGACAATGGAAGAAGAAGACGAAAGAAAGAGGGGCAGATAAGCTTCCCTGAGCATATCAGTTTACAGTGGAAGGAAGCAGAGAACAGCACAAGCCTAGCCAGCTGGAGGCCTCTAACTATCTCCCTTTGGAATGCAAACAAAAGAACCCAAACAGGAGTTGCTCTTGCCCCACTTCCAACACAAATTTCATCCAATTCTGACATTTTTTTAAAAAAAATATAGTCAGTTCCTTTTTTGAAAAACAATAAAAGAATTTAAGGTGCCTAGCACAAAGAAAAAACAATTTGTTTGAAATTTGGCAGGCCCTATCCAATCTGGAGGGGCTATAATGCCTTCAAATTCCACACAATTCTAGCAAAAGAAAAAAAATAGTGCAGTGGAGGTATCCTATCACTTGCCACTCCAACATTCCTGAACAAATGCCATCTCAGCCTCAGCTCAACTCCTGTTAAATTGAGGGTGGAGCCAAAACAGATCTGAGGAAGCCCAAGGCTATCCACAGCAGTAGAGTGAGGTTGAATCTTCTGATTCTTCAAACTAACAAGCACCCCTGACCCCAGAAGCCTTTATAAGGGCCAAGAAGTAGCACCTACCTTGTTCTGACCTATTGATGCAAGGAGGCTTCCCTAGCTGGTGTGGTTTTTCTCTGTACATTGCCATTCTTCAGTGCCAGGTGAGTGATAGGGCCAAATCTGCCAATTTCAGTTTCTCGTTTTTTCCAATCTTAAATTTAGTTCACCACATTTCCACATCAGTTTGTGATTTTTTAATTTTTTTAAGGTTGTCATGAAAAAGCCAGCATTTTAGGGCACATTTCTCCTAATGTATACATATTTTGCGTGGAATTTTGCTTAATATGAACATTTTGCAACCACTTTCCCTGATTTAATGCATTTTTGTATGTTATTTTCAGCAGTATATGGATTTTTATGCATGTTTTCCCTAATATCTGTATTTTTGTACACTTTTTTGTTTGAAATCTCCATCACAACATTCACAAAAGTACAAATTTCAAAGGATAGTTGCATTATGGTTCAGAAATTATTTTGGGAAGTCCAAGTAGACACATTCACATCAAAATATACACTGAACCAAACATCTCTCCCAGCCTTAGTGTTAGTGTGCTGGCTGAATCCCCAACTCACCTTCTCTCAAGTTCCTGGTTCAAGACTGTTTGCACAAGCAAGTCCTGACAATGAATTTCCCCTCCCACACAACATTTATTGCTAATTGTTTTTGGCAGTTTTCTAATAAGGTGAGAATTGACTCATTGGCTCTGGGATGTGCTGAAGATGGAGTCCTATATCTTTCCACACAAATAGATGAAGGATGGAAAGCTAAGATTACTTACTGCTCTCTGCAAAGCCAAACTGTTTCCATAAGATTTAATGGGCTATAATCTCAACTTTGTGACATTTTATGTCTGGAGATAAGCATAAAGCGTGACTGGCAGGAACGAATTGCAGTCCCAATTTTTATCTCTTTTATGCTGATGCAAGCCTATTAATTTCAGTGGAGCTGCAACAGATTGCAACATATGAGAGTTACAGTCTCAGGTCTTTGGAATATAGCAGCTGGCTGACAGAAATTGTGCCAACTCTAACCAGCCTTGGAGACAATGCTCTGCCCAGATAAGGAATTATAACATCATAAATGGAGCAGAGGAAGTAGATTTATTTATTTATTTATTTATTTCAAAAATTTATATACCGCTCTAGTTCCGAAACTCAGAATTCAGAGCGGTGAACATTAAAAAACAGAGATAATACAAAAACAGCATAATAGATAGTGAAACCATGATTTGCTTTCCTGCAAAACACAGGAATCAGAGATGCTCCAGTGTCATGACTATTGGTCAGATTAAAAACCTGTCAAAGAATTCTCTGCCAGGAGGTGAAAGAGATTGAGCCTGGGACCTTCTACATGCAAAATATGTGCTGCTATTGAGCTATGACACGTTTCTCCATGTCTTCTGTAGTACTGTACTGTGTAAAAACAAAAGACAAACAATCTCCGCTGAGAGTTATGAACTCAAATTTGGACTGTGGAGGGTGGCAAAAGGGGTAGAGCAAAGGAGCACTTTCTCAGTGGGACGACATGCATAGGCACTGGTGCATCAAGGACTGACTTGTCCAATTTCCACCAAGGCAGGAGCTGGTGGGCCTGGAACTAGGGCCTCAGAAGCCAGGATGGGGGATAAATTTGATTCAATTTCTATTTAAAGTTGAGTCTACTTAATTTGTACTTTCAGAAACAATATGAGAACAAAAACACAGCTATCCTTCAAAATTCACACTTCTCCAAATTTTGCAATGCAGTTCCCCAGCCAAGTAAAGAGTACAAAAATGCATATGCTAGTGTACATATTTAAATTCATATATTAGTGGAAATGCCATACAACAATGCATTATATTAGGGAAATTGCTTTAAAATGTGTTTACTAGGCAAAATAAGGAACTGAGAGAAACTGAAATTAACAGATTCTCCCATCCCTACTTACAAATGAACTGAAGTAGCTGTCCTGCTAGGAGGGAAGAATATGACTGAACTAAAATGCCTCCCCATTTCACTGCCCTATTTGTAGGTGGCAAATCAAGAGAGGGAATCTTGGGGAAAATGGGGGGAATGTAGCCTTTTACTACCACTGTAAGAGACCCTCTTCTGGCTGGAAACCACAATTTCCACCAACACCAGTCCCCAGAGCAACATGAATATGATGATATAGCATTGTTCCAAGGTGTGTGTGTGTGTTTGTGTGTGTGTGTGTGTGTGTGTGTGTGTGTGTAAGAGAGAGAGAGAGAGAGAGAGAATGGTGGACACCAAATGGTGGAAACCAGGAGATGAGCTCTGGTCATGTTGAATGCCTTCAAATGCTGTGCCACTGAGAAACAGTCCTCCTTTGCTCTACCCCTTTTGCTTCCCCCCACAGTCCAAATTTGAGTTGATAATTCTCACTGGAGATTTTGTTTGTTTGCTTTTTTGTTTTTACACAGCACTACATAAGACATGGGATGTTGTTCATGTAGAAGGTCCCAGGCTCAATCTTTTTCACCTCCAGGCAGGGCTATGACAGAGGCCTCCTCTGAAACCCTATCCAGCTGCTGCCAGTCAGTACAGACTATCAGTAGCCAGCATGGTGCCCTCCTGAAGTTGTTGGATTACAGTTCGCATCAGGCCTAGCCAGCATTACCAGTGGCCAGGGTTGATAGGTAGCATAGTCCAACAACAACTAGAGGACCCAACATTGGCTACCTTTGGTATAAAGCAGGTGTGGGGAACATTTGGTCCTTCAGATGTTGCTGAACTACAACTCTCATCATCCTTGGCCATTGGCCAGGCTTGCTAGGGCTGATGGAGTAGTTCAGCAACATCTGGTGGGCCAAAGGTTCCCCACTCCTAGTATGTACAATACTGAAGTAGAGAGACTGGCCACATTCACATCATAGATTTATTCCACTATGATTCCATTTTAAACAGTCATGACTTCCCCCAAAGAATCCTGGGAAGTGTAGTTTTTTAAGGGTGCTGGGAGTTGTTAGGCGACTCCTATTCCTCTCACAAAGCTACAGTTTCAAGAGCTTCGTGGGAAGAGGAAGTCTGTTTCCTGACTCCTAACTGAGCAGAGCAGAGGGAGCTGTGTCAGCTAGTCCAGAGGATATACAAGTAAGCCAACTCTCAGAGAGCAAGCAAACAGAATGAGAGAACATGGAGAGCTAACAGGAGTTTGACAGGGGAGGTCAAAGGGTCAGTCCCACTTTTTTTCTTGTATAGCACACCACATACCAGTAGGACTCTCCTGTTTATCCTAAGACAGGACAAAAGCACAGGACATTCCAATAGAAGCAGAAAGAAACAAAATGCAGTAGAGACTATGACAGGAAGCACACTCCAGTGGTTGTGACCTGCAAGGTGTGTGCAATGTTTGTTTTCTTGCTTGAGAACAACATGGCAAACACATGCAACATGTGCAAGCTGGTGGTGCTGTTGGAAGAAAAAGTAAGAAGCTTGGAACACTGTGGCCACACTGAAGAGTATAAGAGAAGACAAGGAGTTCTTAGATAGAATGCTGGAATAACAACAGCAAAGAGAAGTACAGGAGGAGAAAGAACAATAGCATGTTGAAGCAGAAGAAGAGACTGTTGTGGAGAGCAACAACAGAGTGGAGGAAACTCCAGGGACAAAGATGATATTGGAGCAGAAGAGCTAGAAGACACCTTCACCGTGGAACTATGGATCCACTTTCAGGCACTTGAGGACAGCCTGCAGGGGAGGAAGTACAGGAAAAGCCACACAACAGTGAGCAAGAGCCTGAAGCTCAGTCAAACATAGGCAATGAAACCATGCCCCACAACAAGAAGAAGAGAAGAGTAGTAGTAGTGGGAAACTCTCTACTGCATGAGACTGAAATCCAAGTATGAGAGAAGATCCATAGACTCACCAGGTATGCTGTCTCCCTGGAGGAAGGATCAGAGATGTGATGGAAGGATTGCCACCACTCATAAAGCCCACTGACAGATGTCCCTTCTCATCCATGCGGTAACGAATGATACTGCCAAGCGAAGCTATGAAGAAATCATGTCAAACTTTGAAGCTTTGGGGAGGAAACTCAAGGACTGTGGGACCCAGATAGTTTTCTCATCCATCTTTCTGGTATTTAGAAGAGGTGTAGAAAGGGAAAGAAAAATACTCTGGGTTAATGACTGACTACAAAAGTGGTGCCGATGCAAGAAATTTGGATTCTGGGACCAGGGGCTATGCTTCCTGGAAGATGGATTGCTAGCAAGTGATGGCTTGGACTTCACAAGGACTGGGAAGCATGGAGAACTTCACCAGGAGAGATTTTAAACTGAATCCTAACGGGGAGGGAGACATAAACTTGGTGGTAACAACTAAAAAAGGCTTGTGCACAGTCAGAGGAAATGAGAGAATGGCTCTATTGGGGCCCATAAAAAATGTAGGAAGGAAGCCAGGCTGTAAATCACATGGTCTTCAATGTCTATATACTAATGCGCAGAGTATGGGAAACAAGCTTGAACTCTTAATACAGGAGAGTAAATATGACTTGATAGGTATTACTGAAACTTGGTGGGATGACTCCCATGACTGGAATACAGGGATTGAAGGATATAATTTGTTCAAAAAGAACAGAAGGAGTAGAAAGGGGGTCAGGGTCAGGCTATATGTTAAAAATATATATCTCTGCACAGAAATTCAGGAGGACGAGCTTAGTAGCTCCACTATCTGGTTTTAAATACATGGTGCAAGGAATAAAAGGAACATGGTGGTTGGAATCTACTATCGACCACCCAATCAAGGAGAAGACGAGGATGAAACTTTTGAAAAACAAATTGCCAATGTTTCAAAGAGGCATGATGACCCCAATATCTGTTGGGAGACAAATTCTGCCAAACACAGACCCTCCAAGAAATTATTGACTTTTGTTGAAGATAACTTTCTCCTACAGAAAGTGGAGGAAGCAATGAGGATCAGCTATCCTTGACTTGATTCTAACCAACAGAGATGACTTGGTACAGGAAGTGGCAGTTATGGAAACTCTGGGGGAAAGTGACCATGCTATACAAATTCTTGATTTTATTTTTATTTATTTATTATGTTTATTTTTACCCCGCCCTATTTTCCAAACTGGAACTCAAGGTGGCTTCCAGATAAAATACATATAATTAAGAACATACAATAGTCTAAAATAAATAGAATATTTGCAATATTAAAACCGTTCAAACATACACTTAATAAATCACCTCAGTTTAAAATAATACAATTAAACTATAACAATGCAGCACCCTCTTCAAGCCATGACCTTAGAGCAGTGATTCCCAATGTGGGCAGTAGTGTCCCCCTGGGGGGTGTTACAGCCTTTCAGGGGGGCATTGGCATGACTACAAATTTTAGGGGGCGTTTGGGTTCATTAGGGGGGCGTTGACATTTGGCGGTCTGATGCAACAGTTGAAGCATTTAAGTTTAATTTTATTTAATACACAAATCATTAATTTTTAAACTGTTTTGTCCCCAGTTAGAATGTATTTAATAGTCTCAATTCATGGAAATAACACTATAAATTGTGTGTGCTCTTTAGTAAAGAAATTCTGAATAGCGGCCAGTGTCATATCAAGGAATGGGGATATTAGCTACGCCCCCGCACTAGGTAATATTCCGATGCTCTTGAGGGATGCTGGAACCAATCACGAGAGAGTGTTTGATAAGCTGGGAGTATTGGTGGAGGGCACATTCTTCCAACAGATGAGTGCCGTGTGCAAACAGGTGACTCAGACAGTCAGTTATTTGCTGGTTTTCTTCAGGAATGGGACACACTCACTACCCGTTGTTTCTGTGATGTTTAAATGAACTTGTTTAATGAAACAATGCCGGTAAACTGAATGAGTTTGTTGTTAAGTATATTAAGTATAATTGGAAGCATTGGCATATACTTAATCTGAGAGGGGCGTTGGGCACAAAAAGATTTTGCAAAGGGGCATTGGGTCAAAAAAGGTTGGGTAACGCTGCCTTAGAGGAAGCAAAAGCTGAGAGTAGCCATATGCTTACCCTGGATTTCAGGAAAGCCGATTTTAATAAACTCAGAGCAATAATAAGTTAGGTTCCATGTCAAGCAACTCTAATGAGAAAAGGAGTCCAAGATGGGTGGGAGTTTCTAAAAAAGGAATTTCTAAAGGCACAATGGCAAACAATTCCATCCAGGAAAAAAGGATAAAGACAGCAAAAGAAGAGATGTGAAAGATGCTAAAAGCAACAAAAAAGCTTTGTTCAGGTACGTCCATAGTAAAAAACAGAGAAAATAAATGGTGGCACAGCTA
Source organism: Rhineura floridana (assembly GCF_030035675.1). Classification (NCBI taxonomy): domain Eukaryota; kingdom Metazoa; phylum Chordata; class Lepidosauria; order Squamata; family Rhineuridae; genus Rhineura; species Rhineura floridana. The sequence goes on from NC_084496.1 coordinate 17,576,144, forward strand.
CTCAATGAGGATGGCAAAATGATAACAGATAACAAAGAAAAGACACAAGTGTTCAATTCCTACTTTGGCTCAGTCTTCTATGACTCTCCTGGGAAACATGAAGTAGAAGGGGCAGGATTGGAGCTTGAGATTGATAGACAAACGGTATTCGCTTTGAACGGGTTCAAATTGGCAGGGCCTGATAAACTGCATCCTGGAGTATTGAAGAAACTGGCTGAATAACTCTCAGAACCGCTCTCTATTATCTTTGCAAAATCATGGAGGACCGGTGAAGTGCCGAATGACTGGAGGAGAGCTAATGTTGTCCCTATCTTCAAAAAAGGCAAAAAGGAGGAACCTGAGAATTACAGACCAGTCATCCTAACATCAATCCCTGGGAAAATTCTGCAGCAGATTATAAAGCGGTCAATCTGTAGGCCCCTTGAAAACAATGCAGTAATTACTAGAAGCCAACATGGATTTATCAAGAACAAATCTTGCCAGACTTATCCCATTTTTTGATCGGGTAACCTCCCTGGTAGACTTTGCGAATGCTGTGTACATAAGATATCTCGACTTCAGCAAAGCTTTTTGACAATGTGACTCATTATATTCTGATTAGCAAGCTAGCTAAATATGGGCTGAAGAATTATCAGGTGGATCCACAGTTGGCTACAGAATCACACTCAAAGAGTGCTTATCAATGGTTCCTTCTCAAAGGGGGAGGAGGTAACAAATGGGGAACTGCAGGGCTCAGTCCAGAGCCCAGTGCTCTTCAACATTTTCATTAATGACTTGGATGAGGTGCAGGGAATGCTTATCAAATTTGCAGATAATACAAAATCGGGAAGGATAGCTAATACCCTGGAGGACAGAAAGAAAATCCAAAGGGATCTTGATAGGCTGTCCCAGAGTGCAGGACATGGAATAATGGGCTCAAGTTTCAGGAAGCCAGATTTTGGCTGAACATCAGGAAAAATTTCCTAACTGTTAGAGCGGTACGACAATGGAACCAATGACCTAGGGAGGTGGTGAGCTCTCCAATACTGAATGCATTCAAGAGGCTGCTGGACAGCCACCTCTTTGGAATGCTTTAATTTAGATTCCTGTATAGAGCAGGGGTTTGGACTTGATGGCCTTATAGGCTCCTTTCAACTCTATGATTTTATGAGTCTATAATTTAATCATTGTTAAACTACTCCAGGAATTGTAGCTCTGTGGAAGGAACAGAGATTATCCTAACAACTCAGCACCCTTCACAAACAACAGTTCCCAGGATTATTTGGGGGAAGCCATGGCTGTTTAAAGTGGAATGATAGTGGAATAAATGTATGGTGTGAATGTGGTCACTAATAATTTGGTAAGGCAGGTTTCTATGTGGCTAAACTGTATAAAAACTCTCCTCAGAGGGGCTATGATGAGGGAGTATATGGGACATCTCTGAGGCGAGATTGCACCCCTGGCACTGCATTTAGTTATATCTGAGATGGGTCAGAGGGTTGTATTCAACTAAGTCTTACTCAGAGTAGATCCATGTATAGTAACTTCAAATGGTCTACCCTGAGTAGTACTAACATTGAATACAAACCAGATATTCCCTGTTACTTGAGAAAGAGAGATACAATTCTTGTCTAGCTATCTGACTGGTGTGTTCACTATGACATGATATAAGAAGTCAGGTTTTAAACCAAAGACAAAGAAAAATGACACAGTTCCCTATAGGAGAAGCCTTCAGCCTGCAGTGTGGCCTGAATGGAAAGATCTCATTGCTTTTAACTAGCAACTAAGGTCCACAAGGAAGAATTAATAATGCATAAGTACCTACATTCCTTGATGCTATAAGTGAGAGCCAGTGTGGTGCAGTGGTTAGAGAAACAGAGTAGCCCCTGGGAGACCAAACCCAACTTGGCCATGAAGCTTACTGGATGACCTTGGGCTAGTCATCACCTTTTAGCCTAACCTACCTCACAGGGTTGTTGTGAGGGTAATATAGAGAGGGGCGAGCCATACATGCCTCCTTGAGTTTCTTGGAGGAAAGGTGGGATAGAAACAATACATAAATTCACTAATAGGCAAAAAAACCCCATGCAGTTCAAGAACGTATCTATAGCCAGCAGATATTTCTATCAAACTTTAAAAAGCAGAGAAATTGGGCAACCATAGTGAATGCACCAGGGGAGCAGGAGACCTGAACTCCTCTCTGAGATATTGTACTGCCCTACAAATTTGTAAAAATGCAAACACATTTTGGGTTGGTCTTTCACAGTCCAATCCACGTTCTGTGTAGCTTGGAAGAATTTGGTAACATGTGCCTCTGGTAACATGTGTAAGGGTTTTTTTTTTGTGCCTATTAGTGAATTTCTCTGCTTTTTAATCTGGGAGTTATGAAATGGGATCATGTGCAGGTTTGCTGAGAATGGATTGATCGTTTACATCTGTATTGAGTTTAATGGGATTTCACTCCCTTGTAATCATGCTTAGGATAGGTAAAACTGACCAAGGGGGGAAGGAGGGAGGGATGAAGTGGGCAGGGGATGTCAAGAAGGGAGAGGGGAAGGAGAGAAAGAAGGGAGGGAAGGAGGGAAGGAGGAGGGAAGGAGGGGAGGGGGAGGGGGAGGGGTTGATGGAGGGGAAAGGCAGGTTTGATCATTTGCATGCTTACTGAGTTCAGTTGGATTTATTCTTGTGCAATCTTGCTTAGGATAGGTGAAACTGACCACGAGGGAGGAGGAAGAAGGAGGGGAGGGGATTAGAAGAAGAGGGGGTGAGGGGTGGGAGGGGGAGAGGATTAGAAGGAGAGGGGGTGAGGGGGCAGGAGGGGGGAAGGAAGGAGGAAGGGAGGGATAGGAAGGAGAAGGAGGGTAGGGTAGGCTTGATCATTTGCATGCTTATTGAGTTCAGTGGAATTTACTGCTGTGCAGTCATGCTTCGGATAGATGAAACTGATGTGGGGGAGGGTAAGGGAGAAGGAGGAGGAAGGGGGAGAGAAGGGGAGGAAGGGAGGGGTAGGGAGGAAGGGGTAGGGAGAGGAGGAGACTGGGTGGGTGGGCACTGGGCAGAGGGAAAGCCATTTTCCTTTCCAAAAGGAAAATATTGTTAACAGTATCTTTCTTTTGGGGGGTTTACCCCACTTTTTATTCTACAGCAGACACATGTAGTCTCCCACCCAAATGTAAACCAAAGCTGTCCCTGGCCATATCCACACCAGACATTTATTCCACTTTAAACAGTCCTGGCTTTCCCCAACGAATCCTAGGAATTGTAATTTGTGAAGGGTGCTGAGAGTTAATCCTAGTCTTGGGGTTCTTTTCGATCCTTCCTTGTCTCTGGAGGCGCAAGTGGCCACGGTGGCAAGGAATGCATTCTACCACCTTCGGTTGGTAGCCCAGCTACGCCCCTATCTGGACAGGGATGACCTCGCCTCAGTTGTTCATGCTCTGGTAACTTCTAGGTTGGATTACTGTAATGCGCTCTACGTAGGGCTGCCCTTGAAGACAGTTCGGAAGCTTCAGCTAGTGCAAAACGCAGCAGCCAGACTGCTGACGAGGACCAGCCGGTCAGCGCATATAACACCTGTTCTGGCCCATTTGCACTGGCTACCTATTTGCTTCCGAGCCAGATTCAAGGTGCTGGTTTTGACCTATAAAGCCTTACACGGTGTGGGACCGCAGTATCTTGTGGAACGCCTCTCCCGCTATGAACCAACCCGGTCACTTCGCTCAGCGTCTAAGGCCCTCCTCCGGGTACCAACCCATCGGGAAGCCCGGAGGACAGTTACTCGATCTAGGGCCTTTTCTGTAGTGGCCCCCGAATTGTGGAACAGCCTCCCCGAAGAAGTTCGCCTGGCGCCAACGCTTCTATCTTTTCGGCGCCAGGTTAAGACCTGGCTATGCTCCCAGGCATTTTAATGTGTTTCATGTTACAATTTTAAATCTCTTTGTTTCAGTTTATTTATTGTGATATTTTGTATTTCTGTATTTTTAATCTTTTGTACACCGCCCAGAGAGCTATTCGCTATGGGCGGTTTAAAAATGAAATAAAATAAATAAATACAAACCCAAGAATTTATCTGGGATGAGGGGCTGACTGTGAAACCACTCTTGCCACTGGAGCTGTGTCAGGGGGAACAGGAGTCTCCTAGCACTCTTCACAAACTACATTTCCCATGATTCTTTGGTGGAAGCCAAAGGTGTTTGAAGTGGAATAAACACCTTACATGGATGTGGCCCCTGATTAGCCAAGCAAAACAGCTGTTAGTCTGGCTTTTAGAACACGGACAGCTGGTTCTTACTGAGCATTCCTGCACTCCAATGTTAAATTTCTTAAATTAATTAAAAATCAGCCATTAAGTTTTTAAACTTCTAAACTGCAGAAGATAAAGTTCAGAGTATGGGGCAAGATCAGTAATAGGATTACAGGTACTTTGTGAATATGGCTGATTTTTAATTAATTTCAACAAATTATGAAACCACTGACAGAAAAAAGTCCAACAGAGGTCTAGATATTTTCTCTTGTTTTACATTTTGAACTCTCGAGTCTCTGTTTTGTGTATCACTATGACAATTTAGAGGGTTGTTAAGCAAGTGTTTCTGAGTTCAGGACTATATGTTTTGTAAGATTTTGTTTTGAAATGAGCTTATGGGAAGCAGCAGAATGGCATGGGAAGTATTTTCGGTGTAACATGGCACATTGTGAAAAATCCATGCTGGCTATTATAGCATACAGCCACTCTTGTGGTCGTATAATAAAGCAAGGTATAGGTAAAAAAGCCAGGTGCATCTATAGACCCTTTACCTTTGCTGAAAATGGCCATAAGCACAGCTATGTGACTGTTCTGGACAAGGATGATGCTCATTTTATTCTCAAGAGGAATGTGGCTTATGAGAAGGCCTGCTTTAACTAAGAGCTCAGAAGCCTGGAGAAATTGTTGAATCTTTTGTTAGGGCCTTGTATGAACAAGCTGAATATAGTGAGATTGCTGAGAAGGAGATAGACTTAGAGATAGACTGGTGCTTAGAATTCTAGACAAAAGAGTTTTCTGAAGGAATTGAGCTAATGGAGGATTTTCACAAAAGATGTCAGGGCAATCAGAGTTGATCAAAACTCCAATCTGTTAACAAAGGCAACTTGGGAATGACTTGGAAGAGGCAACCACAAAATACTATAAGCAGTTGCAGCCATTTTGAAAGGGGCAAATTTAGTTCTCATATGTTGGCAAAAGAAGAATAATTAGAAGCCCAGAAAAAGCAGACCAGTTATTTTAGAGCACTCCAAAGCCTTCCCTATCTCCATATGAATCTACAAACTCCTTCCACTTCTTACTCATATTCTGCTTGCCTCTTTCCAACTCTGCTCCCTCTATCCCACCTGCTTACATGGCTTGCCACTCTATTAACGTAGTGAAGTGGAAGGAGCTCTCTCTCTCTCCCCCCCCATCATTCCTGGATGTATGCTTATTTCCACCTCCACCAGTCCCAAACCACTACATCTGGTGCAGGTGCCAGTATCACTGAGGAAATGTCATTTTCCCCAGACTGCTCACATCTACCGGTATGTAGCATGTGTGAGTTTCCAGGAAATGTTTGACTCACTACTGTTATGGATTGGATGAACCTTAGTCCAGTGACTTCCAAACTTTTTTCACCATGGACCACTTGAAAATTGCTGAGGGTCTTGGTGGACCACTTAATGGCTTTTCAGCCTATTGTGGCAATTGTAATGAACTGTGCTAGATACTATATGATTTTATATGTATTTTTACAGATATGCCACGGACCACCTGAATGAAGCTTGTGGATCACTAGTGGTCCATGGACCACAGTTTGGGAACTCCTACTTTAAGTGTGATCTAGTAAGGCAACTGTTTTCAGTGGTTGCTTGTGGCTATAACTAAATCAGGGATGTAAGCTACAGCAGGACTCTGGAAATGAGTTGTGATCCTAAAGGGAAGGAAGAAGGGAAACAAATCCAGTTGTGATTAATGTCTCATTGTTCTTGCTGAGCGTATATCTTTCTATGGCTATTAATAAAACAGAACTTGGTGGGAAACTCCCATACCTTCCATCTGTACGTCTTTTATAGGCAGTGTGGTGAAATGTTATATACTTGTGTGTTTGTGTTTTAAGAAATATATGACCTCTGTGACTGACATGAGGCCTTGTTTTGGAACATTATTGCAAGCCTGCTTGACATTGGTTGCTTGGTGGCAGGTTCTGAGAGGTGAGAGACACGACTGCTTTAAGGTTCTATTAGATGGGGTCTGATCAGCTAAATTTTTTATGATTGGTTGGAGGTTCCGGGCAGTAGAGGGTTAACTGACAGTAATTAGAAAAAAACAGTTGGGAGTTGGTGTTGGTGAAAGTGAGAGTGAGGAGTTAGTTGATGAGAACAGCTCAGGGCGAGACTGAGGGCTATATATTATTACTCAGGGTGTTAATAATAGTGGTCTGGTGAAGATCAGAAGGGGCCAGTGATTGAGTGAGTCTTAGGGGCTGCTCTAAATAAGAAAGGTCTTGCCAGAGGGAAGTTACAGAAGTAGCTGTATAACTCTGACTAAACTGTCCCACAGCCAGGAGCACAAGCACAGGAGCTTTGGGGCACAGAGGCAGAGTGGCCTCAGTAGCTGGACTGGGTTGTGGAAGGAATTGGGTGGGGTGGACTTTTAGGGAAATTGGCCTGTGGGGAGAGCCGCTTGGAGGCTGGTGTCAGCAACGGTATCTGATTTTAGAACCTGTCAGCAAACACCTATAAAGTCCTGAAATAAGTAATCCTATTCCCTTTTGTAAATAATATCCCTTTAATAAACCTACAATATAGTTCGAGATTTATATTTTCTCTCAGTGGTGGTGTCATCTCAAGCCTAAAACCTTCCATACATGCTACTAGGAGAGTTTAAAGAGGTATTTTGTGGGAATTGGCATGAAAGAGTTAAGAAAGTCTGTTTAAAAGAAGTGAGGCTGAGGAACCAGGGGAATTCCTGACAGACACACTGACTATTTGCTCACTATGGTTTCCAGTTAACTAGCTTACCTGTTGACCCTATCTATTGTTCTGCCTGCTGTGGGAAATGGATCATACAACTTAATGTTTTGGGGTGACAAGTAGGGATGCTGATGATATTCTCCCTAGTCAGGCTTCGAGATGGACTTTGGAGTCTTGTAAATCATCCCTCAAGCAATGCGCAAGATTTACAAGCCCTCCCCTTCTCTTTTCCAGACAAAAATCCAAGCAGGAGGAGAATTCCCACCCTCTCCTGCATGTGGACATCAACTCCCATCAGCCCCAACAATATTAAGGCATACTGGAAATTATAGTCCACAATGTCTTGAGAGCACTCACATTGGCTATCCATGGTGTAGACATTCCTCTGACTCCAAGTTTCTTTTTATTACTTCTGGAAGCAAACTTCTTAACTTTTGTCAGTCAGGGGAATGTGGATCAAATACAGTAAAAGCAAACAGATTATGATCATATAGATTGTTCACAGTGAGAACCACATCACCTAGGACCAGGCAGTTTTAGTCAGAGCAGAAATGTGCTAAGCCACCAGACAGATCTTTTTATTTAGCAACCACTAATTATTAAATTGGTATGAGAGTTCCTACTAAGGGCAGGACAGACTTACACTCCACTTTTTTGAAAACCTGTTTTGGTTTGGTTGCTTGCAGAACCTGCTTCTGTTCCCAACACCTGGTTACTTTATTCCTTCAGTTTTGAAGAAAGTTCTGCTTTTTGCATTTCAGCCAAAATGCTCATGGAAAGAGACTGGTATTATGCACATGTGAATGGTGTGTTTCATCATACAAGTCCTTACTTTATCCAGACCAACATTTTGTTCCATCCCACCTGCAATGTCTTTATTTAAAATACTCCAGTTGTGGAGTTCACCATTCAAGTAGATTAACTGTTAGGAACACAGGAAGCTGCCAGGCCATTGATCTGGGGCTGTACCTCGGTGGGACAAGGGCTGTAGCTGAGTAGAAGAGCATCTGCTTTGGATTTTGAAGGTCCCAGGTTCAGTCCCCAGCATCTCCAGGTATGGTTGGATCGTGTCCACATCTGTCCAAACCAGATTGGGCCTGATCTGTTTTTACAGATTGAAGCCAGTTTGGGGGAGGGTATGTAACATTCAATCAGGGAGTGAATAAAGCCCTGCAAATGCACAAGTTATTACCCTAGAAAAAATGTCACTAGCCTGTCCACTCACTCACCAGTAAATACATGAATTAAAAAGCACATTAAAATTAATAATGGCTGCTTATCATCCGCACCCTGCTGTACAAGAATTCTTAGGGGGGGCAAGAACTTAGATAGAAAGCGAGACATCACATTGTGTACAAGGAATGAGATGCTGTTAAGAGGTTTTTCAGAAAGACTGGTGTTTGTAAGAACCCTAAGAATTAACTTGTAAAGTGCCCCTGTGTTCTACTGTTTCTATTCAATTTCATACCTCTAGTCAGTGTTTCAGTGGCTTTCAATCTGAATTTGTGTTCCTGGTTCACTGATTAAATTTTATGTGCTCATTTGTGTCCACTGGGTGTTCAAAAGTTAGGATTGGGTGTCCATTTGGACACCTAACTATTACAGTAGGGCTCCACTTCCCGGTGTTCCGCTAATGCGGCGGCTTTCCTCCCCTCTTTTAAAGCTGATTTTGCCGCTTTTGTGGCATTTTGCGGCATTTTCGCAGCATTTTTGCGTGATGAGCCCCATTAAAGTCAATGGGGTTCCGCTTTATGGCGATTTCCGCTTTACGGTGGGGGTCCAGAATGGAACCCACCGTATAAGCGGGGACCTACTGTACTTTAAAAATGCCTTGTTCTCTAGGGTTTAAGAGAGGAGCCCTACCTGGAGAAGCTGGGATGTGGTCTGGAACCTCTTGGATGCAAAGCATGTGCTCTATCACCAGTACTAGCCCAATAATATTTGCTGCTTAAGGCAAAAGATAAGATGACATCCCTCCCTATTTATTAATTTATTGATACACTTGCAGTTTCTGTAGGTCACCTCACTCTGTCCAGTGATAGGGCTGGCACTGTTTACCAGTGAGCAACAGCCCTTCTTATCGGGAAGCAGGGAATAATCTCTTCCCTGCTTCTCAGTATGAACCTGGAAATAAATCCATTCCTCTCCAGTTCTTTCTAGATGGTACACAGAAAGTCTGAATGCTCACACTGATTCTTTAATGCAAATTTTCAATATCCTTCTGTTTATATAAAACACATCCAACTGTGGGAAGTGTTTGTTCAGTGGGATCATTTTTGAGAGAATGCATCACTAGGAGGATATTATATGTATCCTGCTCTGAATATGTCTAGGGAAATCTCCTCTGTTAATGCACGTTTCCAAAAAGAACTTCTTTCCAACAATCATAGATTCCTCTGGGATCTCTCTTACCGCCTGTGACAGAGGAGAAAGGATTTGAGTCATTTTGGGGAATGAATTTAATTAGTGCTGTGACGCTGCATAGACTTTTTGGATTTCACTTGTGATCTTCTCCTACAAGACCTGCAGTTGTGTTTTTAGTATGATCATATGAATCAGTGCAGTGAAACAAACAGCAACAACAAGATTTTACCTCTCTGAAATGTCTTTTCTTCCCACCTATTTAAAAATGTTTCACAGATGCCCTGGAAACAAGGTAAGAGATTGATCTGTGTAAAATCTACATTCAGTTTGAAACAGGCAATAACGTTAGGACTGAGCTGTCTAGAGCTACCTGGGAATTTTTTGTCAAGACACTGAAAACATCAGGTGGTGTGTGTATGTGTGTGTCTCCATAACAGCACTGATTTTTAGCATTTGAGAAAAAGCTATCATATCTGAAATACAAGCAGCTTTATTTTGGCTTGGAGCAACACGCTCAGTAAAATATATGACTCAGCATGAGAATGCTTGGAGTTGTTTATGCAGTGGGCATTGTACTAAGTGATATTTGAAGCATTTTACCTGTGTGTGTGTGTGTGTGTGTGTGTGTTTGTAATGGACAAGCAAGAGGAAGTACTTCACACAGGGATGGGAAACAGGGAAAATTGATTAAGTTTGCATTAAAGCTGAGATCTATCAAATTTATCCTTTCTAAAACAATGTGAGAACCAAAACATAGCCATCCTTCAAAATTCATACATCTGAATTTTGCAGTTCAGTTCTCCAAGCAATATTTCAAAAAAGGTATACATTAGGGGAAAGAGTGCATAAAAATGAATGTATTCATGAACATACAAAAATGCATTAGGATAAATTGCTTGCAAAAATGTGTACATTAGTCAAAGCTGTATACAGAAGTTGTTTATCAGGAAAAATTTGCACTAAAATGCTGAAGAATTTTCATGAGGATTTTTGTGAAAAAAAGAAAATTGTGGAATTGCTGCAGAAATGTGGAGAACTGGATTTAAGATTGGGATAATGAGGAACTGAGAAATGGAAAATGACAGAACCTCCCATCCCTACACACAATGCATAATTAACCAATGGAACTCTCTGCCATAAAAGGAGACGATGGCCACCATCTTAGCTTTAAAAGCAGTTTAGACTATATACTACCTCCAGGATCAGAAGAAGTGTGTCTCCGTACAATAGCTGCTTGGGGAACAGTAGCCAGAGTAGGGTGGCCAGGTCTCTGGTTTTTGCCTGGAGGCTCCAGTTTTTTGGGGGGGGTCCTCTCTGGATCTCCGGATGAATCATGCCAATCTCCGAACCCTTAGCTTTTTAAAACAATTAAGTTTCTATACACCAAGGAGCTCAAGTATAACATAGTCACTTTCCCCCAGAGTTCCTGTAACTGCCACTTCATGCACTAAGTTGTCTCTATTGGTTAGAATCAAGTCAAGGATAGTGGATCTTCTAGTTGCTTCCTCCACTTTCTGTAGGAGAAAGTTATCTCCAACACAAGTCAGGAATTTCTTGGAAGGGCCGTGTGTGGCAGAATTAGTCTCCTAACAGATATTTATTTATTTATTTATTTATTTATTTATTTATTGCACTTGTATACTGCCCCATAGCCGAAGCTCTCTGGGCGGTTTACAGCAATCAAAAACATTAAAACAAATATACAATTTAAAACACAATTTTAAAATTTAAAACAATATAAAAACAATTTATTGGGGTAATGGGGGATATTGAAGTCCCCCATTACCACTACATCATGACTCCTCGAAACATTGGCAATTTGCTTTTCAAAAGCTTCATCCTCATCTTCTCCTTGATTTGGTGGTCAGCAGTAGACTCCAACCACCATGTTCCTTTTATTCCTTGCCCCATGTATTTTAATACCTAATGTTGAGTGATCACCTCTTTATTTATGAATGTGGGTGCAAATTAGGTACAGAAAATTGTCATATGTGTGCAGTGATCATGTTACTTCTGCTTCTTCACTATACAATGGCAGCTAAGAGAGTGTGAGAACTGGCCCATTATGTGGGGCCAATGAGAACTAAGCTGAGTGGCTGGAAGTGGGAGCTAGAGGGAAATGGTTTAGATTTTATCTTGGTTTTGTTAATTACCCTGTAAGAATTGCTGAAGGGCAATGCACAAATATTTCAAATCAGTCAAGTTGTCTATAGGCCAATGAATTGGCTCTGAAAACATCCTAAATGCCTTCTGTAGTATCAATCTAGAAACATCCAGATATATAGTAGTTTATAATAAAGGATAGGGCAGGTCTTTGCCCCAAGGGACTTACAATCAAGAAACAGAAATCAGGGAAACAGAGGGAAGGAGGAAAATGGAGATGGGCTAAACAGGGAAAGAATTTGTGACTATTTCAATTACAGAAATTAGAGCTGGTTACAATAGAGCAAAGGTCGACAATGGGGTGCTCTCCATATGTTTTCAGACTGCAACTCCAATAAACCTCAGCATGCATGGCCAATGGTCAGGGGTGACATGAGTTGTAGTCCAACAACATCTGGTTAGCCACATTGGCTAACCCTGCAGTAAGGTACTGGGACTAGGTGGCTGTGCCAGAGGCTTCATGGGAAAGCATTATTTTATTATTTTATTTATTCAATTTATTAGTTGCCCATCTGGCTAGTTACCCAGCCACTCTGAGCGACGTACAAAGCAAAAACATATAAAACATCAGAACATCAAAGGGCTAAACAGTAAAAACTAAACAATAAGGTAGAGGCCACTGAGTTTCATTAATAGGGCTTCTCGCCTGCATAGTCTGAAAGGTGTAACTTCAGATGGAAGCTCCTGGTGTAAGTCTTCCACCCTGGCATAGAAACCAGTGTGGGTGATAGTCCATTTGCAAGATCAAAAGCGGCATCTCTTCTTGATCTTAATGGCCAACAGCTCCAACAGGGAGAAGGGCGGGATAAACAGGCCCCTCAAAGTCGAAACTAACAGGGAAGTTCTTCTCAAAGAAGGCAAGGCAAAGGAGCCAGGGTATAAGCGCAGCCAATATCAAGGTGAAGTGGATGAAGGCCAGATGGTAGGACAGCGGCAGCTGCAGGGGCGCTTCCAGGCCCTCAGAAGCTGCCGAAAGATCATCACAACAAAGCAGCGTCTCCCAAGGACAGGCCGTAGCACCAGGCCCGCCGAAAGGCCGCAGCCCATCTCTGGCTCCAGCCCGGCTCGGTGCTTTCCACTGTGAGAGGCGGTGGCAACAGCAGCGGCCTGGCGTAGGTGGAGTATCAAGTCAGGTCCCTGGGTCATACCGACAGCTGGTGTCCAGGTCCAAGTCAAATACAAGGGAGGCAGCAAAGGAAGAAGGGGGGCTCCCCTGTATTTTCCATGCATTCCCGTGCATTGTAGCCTCCGGCCAAGGCGGAATTACCCCGTAAAAACCATTGGTGGTGGGGCTCCATCACCCGTAGCTGTTGCCTCTACCACCATCTTACAACTCTCCAAGACTAAACCCTATACCCTACTTACCTGGAAGTCTGAAAGCGACAAGATGGAAAAAAGACAAGTTTGGCATTTTATGAGGAACAGATTTAATTGTGATGTGAATAGCAATAGGCAAATATGTCTATTTCAGTTTCTCTTAGACCACATCCACACACAAAAGTTTATTCCATTTTAAACAGTCATGGCTTCTCCCAAACAATCTGGGAAGGGCAGTTTGTGAAGGATGCTGAGAGTTGTTAGGAGACCCCCCATTCCCTACAATGCCCAGAGTTCTCTGGGAAGAGGGACTGACTGTTAAATCACTTTGGGCATTGTAAACTTTTGTAATCCCAGTCTTAAATTTAGTTCTCCACATTTCTATATCAGTCTGTGATTTTTTTAAAAAATCCTCATGAAAATTCATTAGCATATACACATGTTTGAATGCCATTTTGCATAAAATATTATTTATTTATTTATTAGATTTATATCCCACCCTTCCTCCCAGTAAAGCTTTTGTAAAGCAACGTCCTCCTATATAAAGCATGTTTTTGTGTTTTTATGTTACATACATTCATAGGCACACTTTTTCCTTGTATATGCAGTTTTGTACACATTACTTGGTTGAAGAACTAAAAGAACTGTGAATTTAGAAGACTGGCTGTGTTTTGGTTTTCATACTGTTATTGAAAGTGTGAATTAGGTAGATTCACCTTGAAATGTGAACAAATGGAATGTTTCCTCCGTCCCTAGTTGTGAATCTGGGACAGCCTGTGTACTTGTTCCTGAGCCTCTGTAATCTCAGTTCAGTTTGCCCATTTGTAATAAGGTTAATCCAAACCTCTGACACTCTTTGGACTTCTCCCATTGTTCTCTCTTCCAAAACAAAACTGATCTTATAAATGCTGCCTAAAACTCCTTGCATTTTGAAGAAAGGGGAGCAGAAATACTATTCTGACCTGTTGGTTCTTTGTCTTTTTTTTTAAAAAAAAACACTCTCCCCAGCTGTCAGTGGATAGTGAATCAACTTGTTTATGCGAAGACGTGAATCTGAACATCAGAGAGCCTAACATAATTAAGATTTGCCTGGAACATTTGTAACTTGAGCTTCAGCCATCTCCTGAAATTATTGCTATGGTTATCGCTTTAGTAAGTATTAAATTGGAGAATTATTACAAGCAGCCATGAGATATATTGATATGGTTCACACATCGGCTTTCCTCTTAGCAAGTCAAATACACACCTCACAGCTAAGCCATTTAATAAAGGGGGGAGCCCAATCCTGCATAATCAAATTACAACAGAGATTTATGATAAACTAATGCCTATGGCCAAGGCTTTCATAATTCAGATGCCCTGGCAGACATGACATCATCTCTGCATATGAAGAGACTGTTGGATAAGGCCAGTTGCTCATCTAGTCCAGCATCCTGTTCTCACCATGGCAAACCAGAAACCTATGGGAAGCCTTCTAGCAGGACTTGAGTGCAAGAACATTCTCCCCACCTGTGGTTTCCAGCAGCTGGCATTTAGAAGCATACTGCCTCTGACTGTAGAGGCAGCGCTTAGCCATCATGGCTAGTAGCCATTGATAGCCTTGTCCTCCATGATTGGTAGCTATCACTGTCTCTTGTGGGAACGAGTTCATAGCTTAACTATATGCTGCATGAAGAAGTATGCACACTTGTACCACACTATTTTATATTGTTAAGAATATAAGAAAAGCCAGCTGGATCAGGCCAGTATTCTCTTCTCACTGTGGCCAACCAGATGTCTATGAGAAGCCCACAAGCAGGACCTGAGCTCAACAACATTCTCCCCTCTTGTGGTTTCCAGCAACTGGCATTCAGAAGCAGGGAGGTGGAATATCGCCATCAGCATATGTTCTCCACAACTTCCCCTATCAACTCCATGACATTGTCATACTGGCTGTAATTAGTGCCATAGATTCTGGGAGCATTGCTGTTGCTCCATTCTTTGGTTTTATAGTAAATATTCTACCATTTATTCCCTCATGGAGCCCAAGGCAGTCTACATTTGGCTTCCAAGCATTCACACCATCCAGGCATTAACCAGACCTACAGCAAAGTGGTGACCTCAAGCGTTTCTAGGCTGTGCCCCAGGACTATTATATAATGGGAATATTGCAATATTTCAGTTATGGCTACAAGTGGAACGCAGGAACATAGGGAACTGCCTTATACTGAGTCAGACCATTAGTCCATCTAGCTTAGTATTGTCTACACTGACTGGAAGCAGCTCTCCAGGATTCCAGAATGGGTTCATTCCCAGCCCTACGTGGAGATGCTGGAGATTGAACCTGGGACCTTTTGCATGCAGAACAGACACTACACTGCTGAGCTACGACCCTTCCCCAAAGTGCAAATCCTTTTAATGGTCAAAGGAAATCCTTTGGTATTTTCAATTGTCACACTTGATGTGATTTTTTTTAGAGGATTATGGAATTTAGAGAATTATGGAATTTATATCATATATATGCAAATTTCTGCAGAAATGTAAACTGATTTGAAAATTGGAAAATTGAGAAATGAAGAGAACTGAAACTGGCAGATCCTCCAATTTGCTTTCCACTATCTTCTGCTTTTACAGTTTCAGTTAAGTCAATTTCCTGTTAGCAAGGAAAGATGAAGACTGGTCAGTTTCTGGTTAGCAAAGCAAAGAACAGGCTAGTCGATTTCAGGTTAGCAAAGCAAAGAGCAGGCTGATCAGTTTTAACTTAGCAAAGCAAAGATGGCAACCTAGTCAGTTTTACATTACAAAAGCAAAGATGCAGTCTGGTCAATTTCACATTAGCAAAGCAAATATACAAGCTGGTGAGTTGTGCAAAAACCTTACATTGGGAAAAGCTGTGGAAGCTCACAGTATTCAGGACTGGTATGCAAAGACAGCAAACATGTAAACTATTGGGGATTCTGGTGCCAAGTTCAATTTTACCAAAATTCTCATTCATCCCTAGTATAACTCCATGTAAATAGCTTTGGCTCAGCTGCAATACACAGTTTCAGCTTTGCCTGTTCTAAACCAGTGTTGGAAGAGAGAGTACAACTTGTTGATGTTTCTTCCAAGCATCCCTGCCCCTCCATTGCCCATAATATCCTTGCCCTCTGCTGCCCTCATTTCTGAGCCTGGTGTCAGCACCCAGCCCTCTCATGTAGCTGCTGGTGCCCCAGCAGTCTGTCAGGGCCCACTAGCATTGACACCTAACCTGAGTTGTTGGCTGAGTCTGCTGCTTACTTAGCAGTGGCATTAATGAGCAGCCATTTTGATTTCCGACAATGTCCCAGAGTGATACTATGTCAGGTGCTCCAGGACATTGTGGAAAATTAAAATGGACACTCACTGCTGCTGGCACCAGATAAGTCTACAACAGGAGGGACCACTAATATAATAAGGGATCTTTTAAAGGGCATTGTGCAGAGGGCCTGTTCAGTCTGATTAATTGATGACATCCTCCATGCAGTGGCCAGGTTGCTAGATGGGTTCCATTTAGAGATCACATAACCCCTATTTTAAAACAGCTGCTCTGGTTGCCAGTTCATTTCCAGGCCCGGTTCAATGTGCTCACATTTGTGTTTAAAGCCCGAAATGACTTGGGCCCCAGAAATCTGAAAGTCTGCTCCTCCCCTGCTCACTTTCTTGGGTGTTGACATCAGCAGAGGGGGCCCTCTTGGTAGTTCCACAGCCCTTAGAAGCATGGGGAATGGTGGCCAGGGGAAAGGCTTTTCTCTCCGCACAAACATGTGGGTAGCACCATCATTGTACAACTTCTGCTGTATGCTGAAAAGGTACCTATTTATCATTGTATTATACAGCCACGAGAGTGGCTGTATACTATAGCCAGCATGGGTTTTTCACATTCCGCAATGTTAAATTGAAAATACCTCCATGCCATTCTGATGCTTCCCATAAGCTCATTTAAAACAAAACCTTACAAAACTTACAGTTCTGAACTCAGAAACGCTTGCTTAACAACCTTCTCAATTTTCATGGTGATACACAAAACAGTCAGAGAGAATAGAGAGTTCAAAGTCTAAAAAGAGAGGGAAAAACCCCAGAGCCCTTATGGACTTTTTTCTCTGAGAATTCTCATAATCTGTTGAAATTCATTTAAAATCAGCCATATTCACAGAGTACCTGTAATCCTAATACTCACCTTGCCCCATACTCTGACCTTCATCTTCTGCAGTTTAAAAGTTTTTAAAAAATGTCTGGCTGATTTTTAATTAATTTAAGAAATTTTGGCTGGCAGCCTATGATAACATGGGCCATGCTCAGTAAGGACCAACTGTCAGAATTCTAAAAGCCAGACTCACAGCTGCTGGCCTTGCCTAATCGGGGGCCACACCCACACCAGACTTTGATTTCACTTGAGACAGTCATGGCTTCCCTCAGAGATTCCTGGGAAGTGTAGTTTGTGAAGGGTGCTGAGAGGAGACTCCTGTTCCACTGAGAGAGCTCCAGCGGCCAGACTGGTTTAACAGTCAGCCACTCTGATTGAAGCTCTATGAGGAGAATAGGGCATCTCCTAGCACCTCTCAGCACCCTTTACTTCCCAGGATTCTTTGAGAGAAGCCATTACTGTCCAAAGTGAAATAAAGGCCTGGTGTGGATGTGGCCAGGGACAGCTTTGGTTTCAATTTGGATGGGAGGCTACATGTGCCTGCTGTAGAATAAAAAGGTGGGGGAAAGCCTGAAAAAGAATGATACTGTTCACAATGTTTTCCTTTTGGAAAGGAAAGAAGCTTCCCTTCTGCCCAGTGCTCACCCACCCAATCTCCCAATGATTGCATAGAAATAAATCCCATTGAACTCAAAAAATATGCAAATGATCAAACCCTCCCTTCTCCTCCCTCCTATCCCCTCCCTCTTGCCCTTCCCCTCCCCCTTCCTTTGCACCTCCCTCCCCATCTGCATCCACTTCCAATCCCCTCCTTCCCCTTTCCTTTCCCCCTCCTCTTCCTCCTCCCCATGGTCAGTTTTACGTATCTTAAGCATGATTGCATAGGAGTAAATCCCATTGAACTCTATAAGCATGCAAATAATCAAACCTGCCATCCCCTCCCCCTTCCTTTGCCCCCCTCCAATACTCTCCTTCCCACTCCCACTCCTCCCCCATGGTCAGTTTTTCCTATCCTAACCAAGATTGCATAGGAGTAAATCCCATTGAACTCAATGGAAGTTCTAAGCTTAATGGACAATATAAAAACTGACAAATCACCGGGCCCGGATGGCATCCACCCGAGAGTTCTCAAAGAACTCAAAGGTGAAATTGCTGATCTGCTAACTAAAATATGTAACTTGTCCCTCGGGTCCTCCTCCGTGCCTGAGGACTGGAAAGTGGCAAATGTAACACCAATCTTCAAAAAGGGATCCAGAGGGGATCCCGGAAATTACAGGCCAGTTAGCTTAACTTCTGTCCCTGGAAAACTGGTAGAAAGTATGATTAAAGCTAGATTAACCAAGCACATAGAAGAACAAGCCTTGCTGAAGCAGAGCCAGCATGGCTTCTGCAAGGGAAAGTCCTGTCTCAGTAACCTATTAGAATTCTTTGAGAGTGTCAACAAGCATATAGATAGAGGTGATCCAGTGGACATAGTGTACTTAGACTTTCAAAAAGCGTTTGACAAGGTACCTCACCAAAGGCTTCTGAGGAAGCTTAGCAGTCATGGAATAAGAGGAGAGGTCCTCTTGTGGATAAGGAATTGGTTAAGAAGCAGAAAGCAGAGAGTAGGAATAAACGGACAGTTCTCCCAATGAAGGGCTGTAGAAAGTGGAGTCCCTCAAGGATCGGTATTGGGACCTGTACTTTTCAACTTGTTCATTAATGACCTAGAATTAGGAGTGAGCAGTGAAGTGGCCAAGTTTGCTGACGACACTAAATTGTTCAGGGTTGTTAAAACAAAAAGGGATTGCGAAGAACTCCAAAAAGACCTCTCCAAACTGAGTGAATGGGCGGAAAAATGGCAAATGCAATTCAATATAAACAAGTGTAAAATTATGCATATTGGAGCAAAAAATCTTAATTTCACATATACGCTCATGGGGTCTGAACTGGCGGTGACCGACCAGGAGAGAGACCTCGGGGTTGTAGTGGACAGCACGATGAAAATGTCGACCCAGTGTGCGGCAGCTGTGAAAAAGGCAAATTCCATGCTAGCAATAATTAGGAAAGGTATTGAAAATAAAACAGCCGATATTATAATGCCGTTGTATAAATCTATGGTGTGGCCGCATTTGGAATACTGTGTACAGTTCTGGTCGCCTCATCTCAAAAAGGATATTATAGAGTTGGAAAAGGTTCAGAAGAGGGCAACCAGAATGATCAAGGGGATGGAGCGACTCCCTTACGAGGAAAGGTTGCAGCATTTGGGGCTTTTTAGTTTAGAGAAAAGGCGGGTCAGAGGAGACATGATAGAAGTGTATAAAATTATGCATGGCATTGAGAAAGTGGATAGAGAAAAGTTCTTCTCCCTCTCTCATAATACTAGAACTCGTGGACATTCAAAGAAGCTGAATGTTGGAAGATTCAGGACAGACAAAAGGAAGTACTTCTTTACTCAGCGCATAGTTAAACTATGGAATTTGCTCCCACAAGATGCAGTAATGGCCACCAGCTTGGATGGCTTTAAAAGAAGATTAGACAAATTCATGGAGGACAGGGCTATCAATGGCTACTAGCCATGATGGCTGTGCTCTGCCACCCTAGTCAGAGGCAGCATGCTTCTGAAAACCAGTTGCCGGAAGCCTCAGGAGGGGAGAGTGTTCTTGCACTCGGGTCCTGCTTGCGGGCTTCCCCCAGGCACCTGGTTGGCCACTGTGAGAACAGGATGCTGGACTAGATGGGCCACTGGCCTGATCCAGCAGGCTCTTCTTATGTTCTTATGTTCTTATTAAGCATGCAAATGATCAAACCTGCTTTCCCCCTCCTTCGCCTCTCCTCTCCCTTCCTCCTCCCCTCCCCTCTTCCTTCTTCCTCCTCCCCTGCCCACTCCAGCCCTCCCCCCTGGTCAGTTTTACCTATCCTAAGCATGATTGCACGGGTCTCCATAAATCGGACTGAATTCAATAAACATGCAAATTATCAAACCTGTCCTTCTCCACCCCTCCCCCTCCTGCCTGCTCCCATCCCAGTCCTCCCCTCTGCCTTTCCTCCCCTCTCTCCTCCCCCTCCCTGCCTCCCCATCCCCTGTGGTCAGTTTCACCTATCCTAAGCATGATTGCAGGGGAGTAAATCCTATTGAGCTCAATAAGCATGCAAATGATCTATCCATTCTTAGCAAACTTGCACAGGATCCCATTTCTTACCTCCCAGATTAAAAAGCAGGGAAATTCACTAATAGGCAAAAAACCGTGCGGTTTAAGAACGTACCTATAGCCCACAGCTATTTCTATCAAACTTTAAAAAGCAGGGAAATTGGGCAGCTACAGTGAATGCACCAGGGGAGCAGGAGACCTGAACTCCTCTCTGAGATATTGTACTGCCCTACAAATTGGTCAAAATGCAAACACCATTTGGTTGGTCTTTCACAGTCCAATCCACTTCCTGTGTAGCTTGGAAGAATTTGGTAACATGTGCCTCTGAGCATATGGTGAGTGGTGGCAACACCTGTAATTAGCCCAAACAATAGAAAGAAGACATGTGCTGTGCTGATCTTGTTGTAGCAGGGAGGAAGCAACGTTATTAAGACGGTTGATATAATTCAGACGGTCACTTTGAATATGTCTGATTTCCTTTGCAATTTTAGTGAAGTTTCTTTTTTTCTATTTCTGTGAATACGTGAAGTACAGCAACACTTTGCAAAATTTACACTAAAAATCTCCAAACATAATTGTGGAATAATGGCACTGACTTCTGCAGAATAGTCTCCAGTGGACCTCAGGAGTGTTTCAATTTGCACAAGATAAAACAGTGGGAGGTGAAATATATTCTAGCAAAATGCTAGGTGTGCTCTATATTTTTAATTGACCATGCCTACCTTGCCTTAAATGAAGTGGTTTAAACATAGCAGGCTGAAACCATGCATCCTCTTTTTTCCAACAGCTAGAGTAATTGCTGAAGTAGCAACATATTGGAATCAGTCAATTTTACATCAAACTGCAGTTTCAGATTCCACTCTTAATGCACCCAAAATAGAAATAGAACATAATCTCCAATTTGAAACTCAAAAAATGCTGTCTTCACCATCATATGACACTGACCAATAAAAAGGCTTTGAAATTAATAAAAATAAATTTGACACAGATTTCTAGGATGAATAATGAGGGAAATAAACGTTTCTGGTTTAGATTCTCTGTAGAAACATTAGTAACACAGGAAAGAAGCAGAGTAAGAAGAACACCAACAAACATACAAAAATATAATTCTCTATCATTGGAGATGGCAGGTGTTGCCACCACTCACCATATGCTCAGAGGCACATGTTACCAAATTCTTCCAAGCTACACAGGAAGTGGTATGCTGAAAAGGTACCTATTTATCATTGTATATTTTTATTTGTGTGTGTGAGAGCCACCCTTCTGTCCTGACTGTAATTTTTTTTAACTGATTGCTGATTTAAATATTGCATTTTTATACTGCTATAACACAGTCTGGGATCTTATGGTGAAGGGCAAATAAGAAATTCATTCATATTTTTTAATGTGCCGCTTAATTGCCAACATGGCTTCTAAGTGGTTTACAAGGATAAAACCAATTATGAAAAATATAAACACAGAATAAAACAATTTCATCAAAACATCCACAACTAAAATGTACAATAAAACAAGACTATTAAAACAGCAGAATAATTACAAGAGATAATGATAGTGATAGTGATACATCAGATGTGATGGTATCATGGATGCTTCTGAACTGGGCCATGTAGGTTTCTTCCTCCCTACCTGCTTGGTTAGAAGCCTTCAGGTGTGGAAACGTGTATCACTAGGTCACATCCACATCTTACATTTAAAACACTCTGATTCCATTTTAAACCGCCATGGCTTCCCCCAAAGAATCCTGAGAACTCCAGTTCGGTATGGATGCTGAGAGTTGTTAGAAGACCCCTCCCAGGCCTACAATGCTCAGAGTTCTCTGGGAAGCGGGATTGATTGTTAAACCACTGAAAAGTGTAGCTCTTTGAGGGGAATAGGGGTTTGTTAAGAACTCTCAGTGCCCTTAACAAACTACAGTTCCAAGGACTCTTTGGGGAATCCATGACTGGTATCATAGTGCTTTAAATGTAAGACACAGATGTGTCCAAAATCACCATACTTTGTTGTCAGTTACTCTCCCTTATTACAAAACAGGACGGATCAGTTTCCTTTTCACTGCCCTCCTCCCCCAGGAAGCTCATTTGCATTATTACAAATTTATTGCAAATAAAACCAATAACTGAACATAGTGGTTCTTTATTCTTTAAATGGATGTAACTTTCCTCAGATTCTGAACTGTAGTGAACCCCTAATATGCTAGATATGAGAGGAAGAGAAAAATCCAGTCCACTGACTATGTCCACCAATAACTCTCTAATCTTGCATAGTACTTTAGCACCATTCCCATGGTTTGTCATAATCTGTCACTCTCCAACATTTAACTTCAGAACTGATGGCAACATGGAGATAATAGGCTCCATTAGCCTATTACAGAAAAGCCTATTACATCCTAGTAGCTTGGAGAATGGCCAAAATATGCAGATAATCAGGAAACTGGATAAATGGGAGTGTTATTGCCAGAGTGCCAGAAAGAAACAGGGATACGCAATATTTATTAGAGTAGGATTTTGGAACAACTGAGTATCAGTTCACAAACATTCTTGTTCCTTCCTTTCTTCTATCACCAATATCTGAGCAGTAAGTGCAGTTAATTTATGCAGCCACAGTGCAGTGGAGACTGGTGGCTCTGATGTCAGTGGGGCAGTGAATCCACTCTGGGTTTTAGACTGAATAGTCAAGGAAATGTCCAGTACCTTTGACAGCTCCTTGAAAGTTTGGACTAAAGCCCAGAGTGGATTACATTGCCCCACTAACATGGAGCCACCAGCCACCCTTGCAACATTGTACCACCCTTTTACCAAGAGAGATGTGTCAGCAGGCTTCACGGAATCCCATGATGGTGGTGAAATAAGCCAATGATGACTGAGCATGCTCAGCAGCCACTGCTGGGGATGCCTGGAATTAAAGCTTGGAACTTCTACATGCAATGCTTGTACGCCACCACTGAGCTGCAGATCTTCCTGGGGGGGGGGATGGACAACACACACTTTTTAGGCTCTTTTTTTTAAGATACTAGGAGAAAAACTGCCACAGACTAAACAGATGCAACCTTCAATAAAGAGAAGAGTCTTCAGCTGGGGCTCAACTAGATAGCCACTGGTCTAATTGAGCAGGGTCTTTTGATGTTCTTTTGAGGAGGAGGAGGAGGGGCCTCTTGCCCATGGAAACCTGCAAGAATTGTTCCAGTGGAGTAGGGACAAAGTAAAACACTGAAGAGGGGAGCAGACTACCTTCTCGCAAAAATGGAAAAGAATAGTCTTTGTACATTTTCTTTCAAGTCTTGGGCTGTACAAATGCCAGAAACTTACTCATATTTTAAAAAGAAAGCTGGGATTATGGTTCATGAGGCCTCCTTGCCCCTCCCCCTGTGGATGGCCATTGGGGCACTGGCAAGGTGAGGGCATCAAACCTGGAGCTAGCCCTGCTTGATATTAGCAGTAGACTGTTACAAACATGCCCCCATTTTAATCTGTGAAAGGGGGTATGCTGGAAGTAGTGTGCATGGGTGGATTGTGGATATGCATGAGAAGGCAGATGGGGGAGTAGATAGTGAAGGGACTGCACAATTTAAGACCATAACAGAAGCCTTGCTGGATCATGCCAGTGGCCCATCTAGTCTGGCATTCTGTTCCCACAGTGGCCAACCAGATGTTCATGGGAAGCCCACAAGCTGCACAATAGCACTCTCCCTGGCTGTGGTTTCCAGCAACTGGTATTCAGGAGCATACTGCCTCTAACAGTGGAGGCAGAACATAGCCATCCGGCACAGTAGTCACTGATAACCTTATCCTCTGAGTTTGCTTAGCCATTTAAAAAAACTATCCAAGTTAGTGGCCATCACTGCCTCTTATGGAAGCAAATTCCACAGTTTAGTCCCTCCCAATAGTCCCTTCCAAACCAGGGAGCTAAATAAGTACTTTCCTTCATCTGTCCTGAATTTCTCAACATTCAGCTTCATTGGATGTCCCCAAGTTCTAGTTATGAGAGAGAGAAAAAAACTCTTCTCTGCCCAGGGTCCGCTTCCTCCACACCACACATAATTTGAAATACTTTTAAATACCCTTACTCACCTTTGCCCTAAACTAAAAAGACGCATAAGTTGTACCCTTTCTTCACAGGGAAAGGCATTGTCTATTTGCAGGCTTCTTCTTGTTCATTCCTATTTTCAGTCCTGTCACATAGAATTGGGGCCTCTTAAAAAAAAAAAGAATGCACACACAACCTACAATGCTTCAGGGGGCAAAGTAAGTAGCCACAAACAAACTGAAAGCCTGTTCCATTCCAAATGAAGGCTGAAGGACGTCACATCCTTGTTGCCATAGCAATACATCACATTAGAACGTGGAGGAGAGGAATAATAAGGAGTCAAGAAGGCCACTGAGATCAACAGCAGACTCAGTTGTTGCAAAATGGTCTCATTCACTCGACAGCCATGCTCAGAGAGAGAGCAGAGACAAAGAGATGTCTCCTCTCTCCTGGACAGCCAGAGGACAAAGGAGTGGAAAGGGCAGAAGGAGGAGGGGCAGATAAGCTTCCCTAAAGGTGTCACGTTTTAGCGACAGAAGGAGGGTTGCTCTGGAGGGTTGGTGGAACCTCGGAGCAGATTGAGGGATTGCCTGGGAACACATGAGGTGGGGAGGTGAGGAAAGGAAAGGGAAATTCCATTGTATGTGTAGAAGTCATTCTTGCACAAGGACTTCATTGGATACAACCCACTGAATTTCCTGTTTAATATTTTGTTCCGCTTTAAAGGGGATAGTGCTGGGCTGCTACTGCTGTTGTTGTACTGAACCATACTGTTGTTTAACTGGTGGCTTTTGGGAAACTTTGATATGGGGATGTGGGATTCTGTGGGTGATCTACAATTCTTTTGGCTTTTTAAGAAATAAAATCCAGGATGACAATTTGTTATATTTATGAGCCACCCACAAGATTGGAGCCCAGATGTGATTAATTTACTGCTTCTTTCAGAGGACCAGTCCTAGCTACAGCTCAGGCCAGGTTGACCTGAGTCATGATTTCCGCATCACCACCACCTTTAGAACAGATATAAAAGCACAAGTACTTTCAAGCTGTTTCTCTAATGCAGAGGGAGACTGAGTTGCAACTGTCATGGCCGACATTTCCAGTGATTTGCAGCTGAGCTGACAGAGCAAAGTCAACATAATATAACCTTTCCCTATTTTCAGCTGTAACCCAGTTTTTGTAATTTTTTTAAAAAAAAGTAATTCAGGAAAAGGCTTGTTTTGGAGCCCATTGCAGTGGTTGGCACACTCACTCCCATTTGTTCTCAACTACAGTAGGGCCCCGCTTCCCGGCACTCCATTTCCCGGGGTTCTGCTAATGCGGTGGCTTTCCTCCCCTCTTTTAAAGCCAATTTTGCCTCTTTTGCTGCATTTTGCGGCATTTTCACGTGATGCGCCCCATTAAAGTCAATGGGGTTCTGCTTTACGGCAATTTCAGCTTTACGGCGGGGGTCCAGAATGGAACCCGCCGTATAAGCGGGGCCCTACTGTACTCTGAACACGACTGTTTTATGGAGAAAACAAAAATGTATCATTTTGGCTGATGCGGCAGCTTATTCCTCCCATACATTTATAGGGAGCCTGGTGGGGATTGCATACACCAGACCAGCACTTGGCCCTTATTCTTCAGATGTGAAAAAGAAAAGGTGCCCTGTGCTATCTTCATTGGAGGAGTGGTGACGGTGAAATAAAGTTCACATTTTCTCTGCAAGTATTACGTTGCACTCATTAATAATGGTGCAATGAAATACCTCCTCTGTCCTTGCATAACTTCTTCCAGTAGCTGGACATTGCTGCACAGATCAACAATGTTTTACAGACTGATGCACAGAGCTAAAGAGGGCCAGCTCAAGACATTTTGTTGTCTTGGGTGAAGGACAAAATGGAACTCCCCCCCCCCCACCATTTCATATGCAGAAGCCAACCAGACTGGCAGTTTAATTTTCAGCACTGGTTAAATACCATGGAGAAAGCAGCAAGGCTAGTCAGAAGTTGCAGGATCACAAATAGCTCTGAGTGAGCAACTTACTTCAACAAAGACTAGGAGCACACAGAGGCCCCTTAAGCCTCAGTCTCCAGACTACCTTCTCCAGACTGCACTTGGAGAACTGGTGGAGAACTTCAGAGCCTTACAGGACCAATCCATTGGCCTTGAGATGGGCACTCCTGTTCCATTCCATAGCCTTCCTCCTGATGCACTCCCTGCGCTGCTGGACGGGTGATGTGTGGTGGGAGACATCTTTTTCCTCATGTCCACACAAAGGCACCTGTGAGGGCCCAGGCTCTGGCCCTACAGACCCTAGTGGTCTGGGAGCCTCTTCTGAGGGCTCCTGACTGACAGTGTGAGGTGCAGTGCTTTCTTGATCTCCAGCAGTCAGCTCAGAGCACTGAACTTGATCTGGCACCTTTGCTGGTGCCTCTGCAGTCTCTGACTCTATGTCTAGATTGCTGCTGGATTCAGGGGCTATGACAAGGACAGTATTCTATATTGCACTTGAGGGCAGCAGGCTCATAAGGGGCACAAGGACAACTGCAAGGGCTGCCATCACCACTGATGGGCGAGATCTCAATGGCTATCTCGCTGTGCCACCTTCCCCAGGTAAGACACGAGCTGCAATTGGACCCTGAATCGAGTGAGGAAGGAAAACATGATCCAAACACAATGGAACTTTGATCAAAGGTTCTAACTACCCCAAAGAAGCTTCTCAGTCCAACTGAGAGTGCAACCTTGGTCAGAAAGACAGCTTTATTCAGGAAACAGCAACAATTTATAGATTAACATGGCATGGCAAGCAGTAAACATTGTAAAAGACAGAGTCATCAAACGAGGATGTAAACAGACATAATATAGGGAACATACATGTTCAAAAGAAACAGAAGGTGAAGTCTCATCCTTTCTGTCTTCCTGTTCTTGTTAGATCTTACCCTAATGTTATCACCCCTTCAATCAGACACTTTGTGACCCGTGGTTAAATACATCATTGAAATTGTCTCTAAAAGGAACATGACTCTGTCTTTGTTCTAGATAAAGTAAGGCAGTTACAACAGATTATAGATGTCATTGCTTTGCCAAGAATTAACACATACTTAGCACAAGCCTAAAAGGTTAGGGAGGGATACATTTTTTTATAACAGACATAAACCTCAAAAGAGGGAGAAATTTCCACGCCATCACCACCATCTTGCCCCCCACCCCCAGCATCTGATGCCTCCCTTGTACATTGTGGGAATGTTGTGGACATAATATATCTCGACTTCAGCAAAGCTTTTGACAAAGTGCCCCATGATATTCTGATAAGCAAGCTAGCTATATGTGGGCTGGATGGAACAACTATCAGGTGGATCCACAGCTGGCTTCAGAATTGTACTCAAAGAGTGCTTATCAATGGTTCCTTCTCAAACTAGACAGAAGTAATGAGTTGGGGTACCACAGGGCTTGGTCCTGGGCCCAGTGCTCTTCAACATTTTTATTAACGACTTGGATGAGGAGGTACAGAGCATGCTTATCAAATTTCCACATGATACAAAATTGGGGGGCACAGCTAATACCATGGACGACAGGAACAAAATTCAAAGGGACCTTGATAGGCTGGAGCATTGGACTGAAAACAACAGAATGAAATTCAACAGGGATAAATGCAAAGTTCTATATTTAGGAAAAAGAAACCAATTGCACAGTTATAAGATGGGAGTACTTGGCTCAGCAATACAACATGTGAGAAGGATCTTGGAATTGTTGTTGATCACAAGCTGAATATGAGCCAACAGTGTGATATGGCTGCAAAAAAGGCAAATGCTATATTAGGCTGCATTAACAGAAGTATAGTTTCCAAATCGCGTGAAGTACTAGTTCCCCTCTATTCAGCACTGGTTAGGCCTCATCTTGAATACTGCATCCAGTTCTGGTCTCCGCACTTCAAGAAGGATGCAGACAAACTGGAACAGGTTCAGAGGAGAGCAACAAGGATGATCAGGGGACTGGAAACAAAGCCCTGTGAGGAGAGACTGAAAGAACTGGGCATGTTTAGCCTGGAGAAGAGAAGATTGAGGGAAGATATGAAAGCATTCTTCAAGTACATGAAAGGTTGTCACATAGAGGAGGGCCGGGATCTCTTCTCGATTGTCCCAGAGTGCAGGACATGGAATAATGGGCTCAAATTGCAGGAAGCCAGATTTCGACTGGAAAAACGTCCTACCTGTTAGAGCCATATGACAATGGAACCAATTACCTAGAGAGGTAGTGGGCTTTCCGACACTGGAGGCATTCAAGAGGCAGCTGGACAGCCATCTGTTGAGAATGCTTTGATTTGGTTTCCTGCATTGCACAGGGGGTTGGACTTGATGGCCTTATAGGCCCCTTCCAACTCTACTATTCTATGATTCTATGGTACAGGTACCTCACTTTGCTTAATGATAGGGCTGGACCTGGGACTGAACATTTGATGTTGCCTTATACCAAGCCACACCACTGATCCTTGAAGTCCAGTACAGCCCTTTATAACTGGCATCTGCTCCCCTGGGTCCTAGGCAGAGGCCTTTCCCATCACCTTTGCCCAAGTTGACAGCTCCTTGAAAGTTTGGACTAAAACTTGGAGTAGATTCCACTGACATGGACACACCAGCCGCCATTGCATGAGTCTGAACTTGGGATTCACAGTCTGCATGCAAATCAAGTGCTTTACCACTGAGCTATTTTGGCTAAAACACCCCTCCCCCATCTTCTCTTTAGCTGCTCATCTTTGGCAGGTTTCCTTTGGATCTGAAGCACTCTCTAAACTGAATGTGGGGTGAGGCAGCATAGCCACCCTAAGGATGCTCTGTTACGTCTGGCAGCTTTTCTGGTAACACAAGCAGCATGACCTGAGGCTTATTCACATGTTGCACTGAACACAGGTAAAAGGTGTCTCTGCACACATGTACAAGTATTTGTGTGAAAGAGTGTATTTCATGATTTGTACAGTTTACCTATTGTCTTCTGTATGCTCATGTGAACTGCTGCAACTAACAAATCGCTTTCAGCGTCTCTCGGCAGACAGCACCTCTGAAGAGCCTCAACAAACTCACCTGCATAAAGAGCCACTGGCTGCAAAGGAAGACTCCACACCCCAGAAGAAGGAAGCTCATGCAACCACCACTCGTGGCAAAAAGAGGTGGTTGGAGACTCGTTGCTCAGGGGGGTAGAGGCACCAGTATGCCAGCCGGACAAAATGAATTGGGAAGTCTGTTGTCTCCCTGGGGCACGCATCCGGGACGTCACTGACAACCTGCCGAGGCTCATTGGGAACCAAGATAGGTACCCCTTTCTCCTCATCCATGTGGGCACGAACGACATGGCCAGAAACACCTTGGAACAGATCACCTCAGACTATGAGGCTCTGGGTAGGAAGGTCAAGGATTTGGGGGCGCAGGTGGTCTTCTCATCAATTCTTCCCGTGAAGGATAGAGGACTACAAAGGGAAAGGAAGATACTGCAGGTCAACAGCTGGTTACGCAGATGGTGTCGATGGGAGAGGTTTGGATTCTGGGACCATGGTCTAAGCTTCTTGGAGGGGGGACTGTTGGCAAGAGATGGGCTGCACCTCACGAGGACTGGGAAGAATCTCTTTGGGAGAAGTATGGCAAAACTCATCAAGAGGGCTTTAAACTAAAGCCTCTGGGGGATGGAGATGATAGCTTAAAGACCAATCCAAAGACAGCGAGTTGTAAATGTAAGGATTTGAAGGGTACAGGAGACACTGGGAGAGAGAAAGGGATGCACGGCAAAGCTCACGGTATATTAACGGAGGAATCCAATCAGGACAAAAGAGACTTCTGGTGTTTATATACCAACGCACGGAGCTTGGGAAACAAGCAAGAGGAGCTTGAAGTCTTAGTGCATCAAGGCAATATGACTTCATAGGGATAACAGAGACTTGGTGGGATGACTCCCATGATTGGAATATAGCCATTCAAGGATATAAACTCTACAGAAAGAATAGAAGCAACAGAAAAGGAGGGGGAGTAGCGTTATATGTCAAAGACAAATACACCTCTATGGAAATCCAAGAGAGCGAACAAAGGGGTCCGGTAGAGACCATTTGGGTAAAAATAAATGGAGAAACAAATAAAACCGACATGGTAGTAGGTGTCTACTACAGACCCCCTGGCCAAGAAGAGGTGGTAGACGAGGCCTTTCTCAAACAAATCTCTGAAATCTCAAGGAGGCAAGAAGTAGTAGTGATGGGGGACTTCAACTACCTGGATATCTGCTGGGAGACAAACTCTGCGAAGCACAAAGCCTCCAACAAATTCCTGATGGGCCTTGCTGATAATTTCCTCTTTCAAAAAGTAGAAGAAGGAACAAGGGGATCGGCAATTCTGGACCTGATCTTAACTAACACGGATGAATTGGTCACGGGAATTAAAGCGGTCGGTACCTTGGGGGAAAGTGACCACGTAATGCTGGAATTCGTGATTCTGGGGAAAGCCAAAGAAGAATATAGTCAAACATGGACCTTGGATTTCAGGAAAGCCGATTTTAGCAAGCTCAGGGAAATGATGGGTAGGATCCTGTGGCTAGATAGACTAAAGAAAAAAGGAGCCCAAAAAGCATGGGAGTTCATGAAGAACGTATTACAAAAAGCGCAATCACAAACAATTCCAAAGAGGAAGAAAAACGGAAGACATCGGAAAAAGCCAATGTGGCTATACGGAAGACTGGTGGAGGAGGTAAAAGTAAAAAAGAGCATGTATAAAGAATGGAAGGAAGGACGCATCACCAAGGAAGAGTACCGATGAGCAGCTTGGGCTTGCAGGAATAGCGTAAGGAAAGCTAAAACCCAGAATGAACTGAGGCTGGCGAGGGAAGCGAGGAACAACAAAAAAGGTTTTTTCAGATTTTTTCGAAGCAAGAGAAAGACCAAGGAAACGGTGGGACTGCTGCTCAATGAGGATGGCAAAATGTTGACAGATAACAAGGAAAAGGCAGAACTGCTCAACGCTTATTTTGCCTCCGTTTTCTCCCAAAAAGGGAACAGTGTGCAACCTTGCATCGGTAGCAATCTCAGTAAGAGGTCGGGACTGCAGTTCGAGATAAGGAGATAGTCAGGAAATACCTAGTTAACCTAAATGAGTTCAAATCTCCAGGGCCTGATGAACTGCATCCCAGAGTATTGAAGGAACTTGCTGATGTACTCTCAGAACCTTTTGCCATCATCTTTGAGAAATCCTGGAGAACAGGAGAGGTGCCGGAGGATTGGAGATGGGCAAATGTCGTCCCGCTCTTTAAAAAGGGTAAAAAAGAAGATCTGGGGAATTACAGGCCGGTCAGTCTGACTTCAATACTAGGAAAGATAGTAGAACGGATAATAAAAGAGTCCATTGGCAACTATCTAGATGACAATGCTGCGATTAGTAGGAGCCAGCATGGGTTTGTCAAGAAAAAATCCTGTCAAACTAATCTCATCTCTTTTTTTGATCGGGTCACTAGCTTAGTAGATGGTGGAAATGCTGTAGATGTCATCTATCTAGATTTCAGCAAAGCGTTTGACAAAGTCCCCCACGACCTTTTGATTAGCAAACTCGTCAAATGCGGACTACATGGAAATACTGTCAGGTGGATTCACAACTGGTTGGAAAACCATACTCAAAGAGTGGTTGTCGGTGGCTCTGCTTCAGACTGGAAGGAGGTTTTGAGTGGAGTGGCACAGGGTTCTGTCCTGGGGCCGATACTCTTCAACATTTTTATCAATGACTTAGATGATGGGGTGGAGGGAAGCCTTATGAAGTTTGCGGATGATATGAAACTGGGAGGGATAGCTAACACATGGAAGACAGGAATAAAATCCAAAGGGACCTGGATAGACTAGAAAATTGGGCTGAAATTAATAAAATGAAATTCAATAAAGACAAATGCAAGATTCTGCATTTAGGCCACAAAAACAAAATGCACGGGTACAGGATGGGAAATACCTGGCTTAGCAGTAGTGCGTGTGAGAAGGACCTTGGAATTGTAGTGGATCGCAAGTTGAACATGACCCAGCAGTGTGATGCTGCGGCAAAAAAGGCAAATGCGGTTTTGGGATGCATAAACAGAGCTATAGTTTCCAGGTCGAGGGAAGTAATAGTCCCACTACATTCTGCATTAGTCAGGCCTCATCTGGATTACTGCGTTCAGTTCTGGGCACCTCATTTTATGAAGGATATAGACAAGTTAGAGCGGGTTCAGAAGAGGGCAACAAGGATGATAGCCGGTATGGAGAACAAGTCTTATGAGGAAAGGTTGAAGGAATTTGGCATGTTCAGTCTGGTGAAGAGAAGGCTGAGGGGTGACATGATTGCACTCTTTAAGTACCTGAAGGGCTGTCACATAGAGGAGGGTACAGATTTGTTCTCTGCTGCCCCAGAGGGTAGGACTAGGTCTAATGGTTTTAAGTTGCAGGAGCGTAGATTCAGATTGGACATTAGAAGGAACTTCTTGACAGTAAGGGCGGTTCGGCAATGGAACCGACTGCCTAGGGAGGTGGTGGGATCCCCTTCACTGGATGTCTTCAAGCAGAGGCTGGACAGCTATCTGTGGGAGATGCTCTAGCTGTGGATTTCCTGCTGTGAGCAGGGGGTTGGACTTGATGGCCTACAAGGCCCCTTCCGACTCTATGATCCTATGATTCTATGTGGATGTTTCATGTGAATCACTATGCAAGTGTACAGTTCAAATGATGTCCCCTGAGGTAGGAATGGGTTAATATGTCAATTTCAGTTTCTCTCAGTTTCTCATTTTACCAGTTTTAAATTCATTTCTCCACATTTTGACATCAGCTTGCAAATATTTTTTTAGTCCTCTTGAAAATTCATTAGCAATGTGCAAATTTCTCCTAATATGCATAATTTTGTTTGAAATTGTGCCTAACATACGTATTTTTGCAAAGCAATTTCCACTAACATAATGTAGTTTTTGTATGTGAATTTCCCTAATAGATGCATTTTAATGCACACTTTACCCTAGTGACTGCATTTTTGTACACATTACTTGGCTGGAGAACTGCAGTGCAAAATTCAGAGAATTACACATTTTGGAGGATGGCTGTGTTTGGTTCTCATATGGTTTTAGAGAGTGAGAATTAGGTAAGTAGGAAATAAATAACTTTGTCTTTTAATGAAAACTGAATCATATTACTCCCTCATCTCTACCTGAAAGTGAGAGGATGTGATAACGCTATGTCGCTTGCACAGACACAGATACTATGGCAAATTATATTATATATATATATATATATATGAATGTAATTGTGATTAACCAAACAGAGGTTTTAATTATATTAACAAAAAGTTTCAGCTTCCACCTTCATCAGCTGCTAATATATAAATGCTGTTACCAAGGTGGCAGTTATAGAGCTTTGAGGATGGAATGCTCAGAGGGGCTTCATTTGCAGAAGCTAAGTAATGCTGGTACTGTCCTCCAGGTTGAGGCCATGTGGGGCCAATGTGTCCAGAGAGTAAATCCAAAAATTCTCCCTTTTAGTCAATGCTGCTGGATCTGCTGGCATCTCTATCGCTGTAATGGAAAAGTCCAACAGGCTGTGACCCTCGATGTTAAAATGCTTTGCAACTGGTTGCTCAACTTTTTTTGTCAAGATTGCTGACTTGTGGTTCCTGAAGCACGTGCGTAGGTCAGTTGTGGTCTTTCCTACATACTGGATATGACATACTGGTCTTTTGCACTCGATGATGTAAACTATATTGCAGGACCTGCAGGTGATGTTCTGTTTGATGTAATATGTCCTGCCTGTCCTAGTGCTTGTAAAAGTGGCTGTCTCACTGAGGTACACACAAGTGATACAGCGTTTGGAGTGACAAGGATGAGACCCTGGATTGGTGATAGGTGGCTTAAGCACAGCTCTCACCAACAGTCTGCGCAAATTAGGAGGTTGGCGAAATGCTATAACAGGAGGCCTGTTGATGGCTTTAGTAAGATGTTCAGAGTTTGACAGCAATGGGTAGCTCTCCCTGATTGCTCGGTGATAGTTAGGAGATGCTGGATGGAAATCTACCACAAATGAAATCCATTGCTCTCTGCTTTTTGACACCTCAGTATGATGGAGGAGGTTTTCTCTGGACAGAATGGAGGCTCGGTGGATGTTGCAATTGATAATATGTGGAGAATATCCTCTTAGAAGAAGGTGTTCTTCAAGTTCACTGATCCTTCTCTGGTATTTATCTTCAGTGTTGCAAATAAGTTTGATTCTCAGAGCTAAGCTATACACAATGTTCTTCTTTATATGCCTAGGATGTTTAAATAGGTGTGGGCATCAGTGAGTTTGCTGTAGAGATCAGTGTCTATTTTGTTGTTTTCAATGGTGAGAAGGACATCCAGAAAAGGAATGTGTGGATTGTCATTTGGACTATTAAATGTAAACTTAACAGAGGGATGGATAGAGTTGATGTAATTTTTAAATTGTTCCAAACTCTCTTTACCATTCGTCCAGACCATAAAGATGTCATCAATGTATCGCCACCATATAAGTGGTTTGTTGAGTGCCTTTTTGAGGATCTCGTGTTCCAGTTTACCCATAAAGAGATTCGCATATGATGGAGCCATGCGAGTCCCCATAGCTGTGCCTTGTAGTTGCAGGTAGTGTTCTCCATTGAATGTAAAGTTGTTACAAGTCAGGACTAGCATAGCTAAAGTTGTCAGAACCTCTGTTGGAGGATTGTTCATATCTCTGATGTTAAGGAACTCCCCCAAAGGGACCTGGATAGACTAGGAAATTGGGCTGAAATTAATAAAATGAAATTCAATAAAGACAAATGCAAGATTCTGCATTTAGGCCACAAAAACAAAATGCACGGGTACAGGATGGGAAATACCCGGCTTAGCAGTAGTGCGTGTGAGAAGGACCTTGGAATTGTACTGGATAGCAAGTTGAACATGACCCAGCAGTGTGATGCTGTGGCAAAAAAGGCAAACGCGGTTTTGGGATGCATAAACAGAGCTGTAGTTTCCAGGTCGAGGGAAGTAATAGTCCCACTATATTCTGCATTAGTCAGGCCTCATCTGGAATACTGCGTTCAGTTCTGGGCGCCTCATTTTAAGAAAGATATAGACAAGTTAGAGCGGGTTCAGAAGAGGGCGATGAGGATGATAGCCGGTATGGAGAACAAGTCTTATGAGGAAAGGTTGAAGGAACTTGGCATGTTCAGTCTGGTGAAGAGAAGGCTGAGGGGTGACATGATTGCACTCTTTAAGTACCTGAAGGGCTGTCACATAGAGGAGGGTACAGATTTGTTCTCTGCTGCCCCAGAGGGTAGGTCTAGGTCTAATGGTTTTAAGTTGCAGGAGCGTAGATTCAGATTGGACATTAGAAGGAACTTCTTGACAGTAAGGGCAGTTCGGCAATGGAACTGACTGCCTAGGGAGGTCATGGGATCCCCTTCACTGGATGTCTTGAAGCAGAGGCTGGACAGCTATCTGCGGGAGATGCTGTAGCTGTGGATTTCTTGCTGTGAGCAGGGGGTTGGACTCGATGGCCTACAAGGCCGCTTCCAACTCTATGATTCTATGATTCATTTAAAGCCTGAATTCCATCATTATGTGGTATATTGGTGTAAAGAGATGTGACATCTAAAGTAGCTAGTATAGTATTGTTGTAGAATTGATACTGCTTGTTTAAAGACTCAATTTTAAGCAAGAAGACCTTGGTGTCTTTGATATATGATGGGAGGTTTTGCACCATGTTTTGTAAATTTAAGTCAATGTACAGAGAAATCGTTTCAGAGCTGTGCTGTTACCTGAGACAATTGGGTGACCAGGATTGTTGACCTTGTGGATTTTAGGCACCATGTAAAACCTTCCAGGGGAGGGATTTGAATTAACAAGGAGATCAGCAGTTTCCTCTTTAAGAAGTTTCCTACTTGTAAGGTTTTGTATAGATGTAATGATACGAGTATTGAGATCTGTGGTGATGTCTTTGTCAAGAAATCTATATGTTGTTTCATCCTTTAGTTGTCTTTGACTTTCTGTCAGAGCTTGGAAGATTACTTTAAAAAAGTAATAAATTACAGTTACAGTTACATGGCCCCCCAAAAGTAGTAATTACCGTTACAATTGCTCTGAAAGTAACTGATTACTTTTACTCAAAAGTAATTGCTACAATTACATTTTAGTTACTTTTTTTAAAAAAAATTGCCTACAAGGTGCTGGCCTTGGCTGCTGCACATCTAAGTAGCCTAAAACAACATTAAAAATAAGCACACACACACAGAGGGTAGTAGAATTTTTTTTTTATCCATAAGATTAACAGAATGGCATAACAGAATCTCACATCCCCTCACCCCACCCCCAGCAATGATGATACTCCAACACACACATTTTTTGTATATATATATTGCCTCCAGCTCTCTTCTTCCACTCCTGTCAATTTTTAAACAATTGTTTTCTCCACACCGTCTTGCTCTCCACCTCCTCCCTCGTTGCCTCCTAAGCACCCATAGAGCATGAAGGAAGAACAATGCTGCACAGAAGCCCAATTTGAAGCACATGATTTTTATTCACAAATCAGAGGAGCAGAAGACTTCCCCTGTCCCCCCCCCAAGTAATGCACAAAAGTAATGCTGGAAACATTACAATTACTCCTCGAAAGTAATGAAGTTACTGACTTCCAGGAAGGATTGCTTCGCTTGTGTCTGCCTCTGAGGCGAGCTCCCGTCTCAGAGGAAGCTTTTTCAGTTTTAAAACTAGTCAAAAGGTTTTTTTTGACTGGTAAAAACTTTCTCCCAGGCAAGGGAGAAACGAAGAGATCATCCACAAGCTTCGTTGTGTTTGTTGGGGGACTTGAATTCATTAGGAACGAAGGACCAGCCAGCAAGGTCTGACGGAGCAAGGGAATTTCAAGCAAGCTCAAACTGATTAAGCAAGATGTTTTTTTTTCTTTAAAGAAAAATGTATTTAACAGGCAAGCATCCTTCTATCTACTCTTATCATTTTGTTATCGTTACAGTAAAAGAGAATTGTTAAAGGTTCAGCAACAAAGAATCCCTGGGTGAGTTATAACTTTCTCTCATATACACGGAATTAAGGAGGAAGAAAATCGAAATAGCCTATCTTTGTTTTTTATTGCAAAAAGCTGGCATGGAATTGTGCATTTTAAAGATATAAACGGATGAGGGGCATCTAATCTAAAGAGGAAATCTGATTTTATGACATTTGAGTATTATGTGTCTGGGACTATTTTTTCTGGTCTACTTTTTTTTTTTTGACGAATCTGCTTATTTTTTATGCCACTAATTATTTGGATGCTGTGAACTAAATTTGTTTTGCACTTTTGGACACATAAGAGATATTGCGGTTTGTGCTGTCTAGAGGGTGATGTCAGCAGGCTTGGAGGATTAACTCCTTTGTGACTGGAAAAAGAAATAAACTGTTCTTTGCTTGGGAATAGTTAAGAATGACAATCAAGAAGGTGGCTGAGACCCTGGATGTACAGGAAGGGGTTCTCTATCTAGATATGTTTCAGAAAATAATGAATGAGATTAAGCTGGTGAGACAGGAGTTGAGACAGAGCAGACAAGAGATGAAAAGTGAATTTGGCAAAATGAGACAGGAGCTGAAGGAAATTCAGGATTCTGTGAGAGGGGAGGTGGATGAGACCAAAGATATGGCTGGACAAATAAAAGAAGATGAAAGAAAAATTAAAGGAAAGGTTCAAGCCCTGGAGATTGGAATAGATATATCAAATAGGACTTGGAAAAAGATTTGGATTTTATGGCTATGATGGATCCTGGAGACAAATATTACTGTTTGGAATTCAGCGCTGTCCTTGAAGGAATTGGTGAAGAGATTAGAGATAAAGATATCAACGGTTCAAAAAAATTCCTGGATTGGAAGGATTTGATGGAACTTGAAATGGAGAAAGTTTACAGAATTAATTCCAGATGTGTGACAATGGAAAAACTCTCGGGAGATGTGCTGGTGCATTCTGTGGAAAGGAGGAGCAGAGATGCAGATTTACAACAACATTTCAGTGGTACATTCGGAATTGATGGCAAGGAAATATTTGTGATGAAAGAAATTCCTATCAGACTTTTATTATATGACTATGACAGCAAGATTATTATGGGTGCAAGGATGGAGATGGAAGATGGAATTAACACTGAGAATGGCTATTGAAACTACTGGACCTAGCAGACTTGATGAGATGGATTAATTGATATGTTTATTTGGAGAAAAATCGATGGATATATTTCTCAAGGAGTGGAAGCCTCTCTTTGACTTCTTGCGGAAAGAATAAAGTGATGTTAATGAGATTTGATGATTAATTAAGATAACTACTGGAGGAAAGTGATTTTGTAATATATTAAGAGACAGGTTTGTTATATATTATAGACCTGATCTGCGACAAATCGGAAGTCAACATTTTATTTTATTGTATTAGTTATTAATTTGTTTTGTTTTGTTTTGTTTTGTTTTGTTCTGTTTTTGAAACTTTGAATAAAAATTAATGATAGAAAAGAAGAAAGTAATGAAGTTACTACTCGTTCTATTACCAGCAAAATGTAATGAAGTTACCCACTCATTACTCGAAAAAGTAATAAATTACAAGTAATTCGTTACTTGTAACTAGTTACTTCCAAGCTCTGCTTTCTGTTATATAGTCTGTAGTGTTAAGTACCACAACAGCACCACCCTTATCTGCAGGCTTGATGACAACATCCCTTCTCAACTGAAGGTTCCTTAGGGCTATTCTTTCTTCTTTTGAAAGGTTGTCGTGAGTAGGAGTTGGTGTGTGGTTGTTGATGACTCTGTTTATTGATAAGAGAAAGGTTTCTAGGGCTGGATTCCTGTTAATGTTCGGTGTCCAAGTTTTAGGTGGCAGAAACTGTAGCAGAGGATCTCTATTGTAGAGGTCTATGTTGTTCTTAGAATCATCATAAAAAAATTCAGCCAATCTACATCTCCTTTCAAATGCTTTGATGTCACATTTCATCTGTGCTATATTGTGCTCTCTAGGTGTTGGGCAGAAGTTGAGGCCTTTGGATAGAAGCCTAATTTCAAATCAAATCAAATTTTCAAATCATTCATTAGGTGACATTTTGCCTGCAGGGAGATCTATTTGTTGTGGAGTCATTTCTGTAAGTTATGTCAGGTGATCTTGTTATACATGTGGAAGTTTTTGGAGTAACTCTTTTGAATCTCCTGTTTTTCTTTTTCTTGTGGTTAGCTTTTGCTCTTGTAGTACATGAAAATATTTCTTTATAAATAGAACACAGTGTTATTAAATTGGATGGAATAAGAGGAAGATGATATCTTAGAACATCCCTTTTGAGTTTTTTCTTTTTGGTGGCATGGACATTGATATATATATATATGACTTTATGACCTTATGTGAGCATTTTGAGAGCCCATTTGCACACCCACCACTCTAACATATAACAGCACTGTTTGAATATTGTCATAGAATCATAGAATAGTAGAGTTGGAAGGAGCCTATAAGGCCATCAAGTCTAACCCCCTGCTCAATGCAGGAAACCAAATCAAAGCATTCTCTACAGTTGGCTGTCCAGCTGCCTCTTGAATGCCTCCAGTGTCCGATAGCCCACTACCTCTCTAGGTAATTGGTTCCATTGTTGTATGGCCCTAACAGTTAGGAAGTTTTTCCTGATGTCCAGTCAAAATCTGGCTTCCTGTAACTTGAGCCCTTTATTCCATGTCCTGCACTCTGGGACAGCCGAGAAGAGATCCCGGCCCTTCTCTGTGTGACAACCTTTCATGTACTTGAAGAGTGCAGCCACATCACACTGTTGGCTCATATTCAGCTTGTCATCAACAACAATTCCAAGATCTTTCTCACATGTCATATTGCTGAGTCAAGCATCCCCCATCTTACAGCTGTGCATTTGGTTTCTGTTTCCCAGGTGTAGAACTTTGCATTTATCCCTGTTGAATTTCACTCTGTTGTTTTCAGCCCAATGCTCCAGTCTATCATTAAGCCATTTTAGGGGTCCTGATGGATGGAAAAGCCCTCACTTAAATAAATAAGTAATTAAGTCCCGCTATGAGTTGCTCAGGACTCTTTGATGGAGAACTTACTGTTGGAATTTGGATGGTGCCTGGGAGTAACTTTTTATTATTAT
The DNA here is from genome assembly GCF_030035675.1 of Rhineura floridana. Lineage (NCBI taxonomy): Eukaryota > Metazoa > Chordata > Lepidosauria > Squamata > Rhineuridae > Rhineura > Rhineura floridana. Next base: position 17,616,355 of record NC_084496.1, read on the forward strand.
TATTAAAATTCAATTTGTGTTGCTCCCAAACTCCTCACTGATTAAATGGAAGATGCATTTACTTAGTCTAATTGCAGTCAAATGTAATCAAGATTGAACTGATTTTATATTCAATTCATGTAAACACTGCTCACTCTAAGTTAAAAATCCATGAAGTATCATAAAAATTACCAGCTCAATTTTTCAAAAGGTTGTACAGTTAAGCATAGAGTTGCTAATGTCCTTTATATGTGTATGACACAAGGAATGCATAAATAAACAGAATGCTGCTGCTTCCTTTATTCTGGAGGCTATCAAACCAGAGTTTAAATGCTAGCCATTTTTCCAGGCCAATTCTACTTTCTGTCTTCTTTGGGAATTCATTAAACATTAGCTTGACAGGCAGAAAAGCCCATTCCATCTAAAGGCCACATTTCCCACATGTCTGAAGTTGAGCTACGGCTTTATTATAACAGATCTGGCAAAAAGCCCTTGTAGCCATGAGGATCTTGAAACTAGGGTTTAAATGATTGGATGCCAATGGGGTCATTTCATGTGCTCAGAGTTACTCAGCTGCCATGCAGGGCCTTCCCTCTCAGATCAAAGTCCATCAATGGCCAGCCATCACACAGCTGGCCAAAGTGGAGGCGGTGGCAGAAATGGTTCTCTCTCTCCACTGAATTATTTGGACCAATGTCCTCTTCTCTGTCATCTGTTTATAACAAATGTTGATCAGAACATCTGAGATTGCCTAATACTGTTTGTCTGCTTAACTCACTACTGTCTAGGCTGACAAATCCCTGCATTGCTTTGGGCAGGGCTGGGGAACCTCAAGTGACAGATAGTGTGGTGGGGCTGCATCACTTAACTGACCTTCCTCCACTTGAGTCACTGCTGCATACTGAGATGGAGATGGGGAGGGGCAAGGCAGTAGTGAGTTTAGCACACCGCAAGCACTCTGGATTGGCTCTACTGGTGCATTTGCCCCACGCTGACCTGGCCGCCGTCTCACCCCTCCCCCTTTCTGTCCTGATATGCAACATTGACTTGGCCAAAGGGAGGTCATGTAAGCAGCATAGCCCCAATGTGCCATCTGGTACAGGGAACCTCGGGCTCAGGGGACTCTCTTTGTTCCCTCTTGATCACTGAGATCTTCTGTTGGGGCACTTCTGATGATTCTCCATGCCCTTGAAGCCTCCACCAGCAACAGTGTGGCAGTCCCTGCCCTGTGGAGCTCCCCACCAATAGAGGTGCAGCAGGAACCATCTCTTCTTTCTTTCAGATGTCTCTTGAAAAGTGAACTTTTTAGACAGGACTTTGAACATGACCCCTCCTCCCAACCAATACAAGACTGACGTTTTTATTGTTGTTTTTAATGATGTTTTTATTCTTTTGAAATTTACATATGCCTTTGTATATGGAAGTTGCATTGATGTACTCTATGAAAAGTGTGGCTTATAAACTCTTCAATAAAGAAATAAATACATGCAGCCCTTCCTGTGTCTCTTTCTGGCCCATGGCCACCCTCCCCTCCCCAGCCATGCCCTCTTGTCCCAGGTCACACCCTTTAGTGGCTCTGCTTTTGCCTTCCTTTTTGCCTGGCTTGCCTGGATGGAGTAGAGAGAGGGGTGTGTGAGTGGGGTTAGAAACTAGCCTACTGTACAAACATTAAATTCACATTGATTGCCCTGGTTACTTTTGACTCTAGCCTCATCCATCACTAATGATGGAAAGATCTGTCAGTTTTCATTCTCTCAGTTTCTAATTTTTTCCAATCTTAAATTCAACTCTCTACATTTCTGCAGCAATTTGAGATTTTTAAAAAAATCCTCATGAAAATTCTCTAGCATTTTAGTGCAAATTTCTGCTAAGAAACACATTTTATATGTACTTTTGACTCATGTACACATTTTGCAAGCAATTTCTCGTAATATTATGTATTTTTGTATGATATTCTCATGAATATATTCAGTTTTATTTACTTTCTCCCATCAAATGCATTTTTGTAAACATTGCTGAACTGCATTGCAAAATTCAATTAACTGCAACTTTTGAAGGATGGCTGTGTTTCAGTTCTCATATTGTTTCAGAAAGTGTGGATTTGATAGATTCAACTTGAAATATGAACTGAATCAAATTTCTAATCCATCCCTACCCATCTCTGGCATGTGGCCCCTGGACGATCACTCCAAAACAGAGAAGAATGGTTTTGAACAGGATTTGCCTATGTTGTGCCCATTGCTGCCAATCAAAAATCAATTGTGCACAAGGGCCTGTCTGCTCTGCCTGCTCAGCTGCTGTCTGCACAGACATGGCCTCTCCTACATTCAACACGCCCCCTAAATATGCCCACATTCATTGGATGCCAAGACTGGACACCCATCTTTCCATCTGTTCTGAACAGAAGAGAGGTGAAAAGAGCTTCAGTGAGTGTGCCAATGTGCATGATTGTCCTGGCCACCTCCATTGGATTCAGATTCATTGGTGTGTTTTTCTCCATTATATTTAATGTGAAATCTCAGCATAGATAAGCTTACAAGTTACACAGAACTCTGCATCTCTACCCAGCATATCTAGGCATGACTACTCGTGCATGAGCCATACGACAATGAACCAATTACCTAGAGATGTAGTGGGCTCTCTGACACTGGAGGCATTCAACAGGCAGATAGACAGTCATCTGTCAGGAATGCTTTGATTTGGACTCCTGCATTGAGCAGGGGGTTGGACTTGATGGCCTTATAGACCCCTTCTAACTCTACTACAATAGGGCCCTGCTTATATGGCAGGTTCCATTCTGGACCCTCACCGTAAAGCGGAAAATGCCATAAAGCGGAACTGCATTGACTTTAATGGGCCGCATCACACGAAAATGACGCGAAACAGCACAAAATGGTGCAAAAGAGAAAAAATAGCTTTTAAATTAAAAATGAAAGCCGCCGCATCAGCAGAACGCCTTAAAACGGAACACTGTAAAGCGGGGCCCTACTGTATTCTATACTACTCAAGCTAAGACACTGTTGCAGCAATTAGACATGTCCCTTTGAACCTTTTAAATAGGCTCAGGACAGGCATTTTGTGTGGGGAGGATTTATCTGAATGGGACTGGGCTAGCAATCTGGCACTCCTACAAACAGGTTGAAAAGCTGGCACCATCTGTGAGTGCCTGTGCATCTTTAGAAATGGCGGTGGTACTTCATCAAGATCCTCCTTGGTCACAACCTCTGGTTGAGCATCCAACCCCTCCTCCTCGAGATGAGGCATGAGGGGCAGTGGCTCAGGCAATGAGGAAGGGCTGAGGGGAGGGAAAGGGGCTGGCTCATTGTCAGACAGCATTTCTTCAGCTGTAATTGGAACTGCAGGAATGGAGCTTTCACTTTCAAAAGTGCTAAAAGCCTTCTCCTGTTTCAGCCCCCTCCCACTGGGGCCCTTCCCAGGATCCCAGACTTCCTCCTCCTCCTCATAATCACTCTAGAAATGTTCCATGGGGCCCATGGCATTGGGAGACAAGTCCATACCATTTTGTGATTGTTTCTTTTTCTGCTTATTTAGATGTGGCAACCATTCTGCCTCACCACATACCCATGGGCATCCATTTGCCAGTTGGTGACCCCTGGCTGAGATGCTACTTGGTGATTTGCTCCAACGCTATGGTCAATAATGCTCTTTGCATGATGGAAGAAAACAGATGTGTGAGGTGTGTGTTCATGAAGAGGCCAGATTTGCATTGAAGCCTGATTCATGGTTTTTTTCAGCTTAAAAAAAGAAAAAGAAAAAAGGAGTAGGGAAATATATAGCTTGTGCATACTTGTATATAAGCCTCTCTGTGGAGCATTCATCTGACTATTACTTTGCTACCTTGCAAAGATGATCTAAGCCATATCTGCACCTTACACTTAAAGCAGTATTATACAGAGCTTGGAAGATTACTTTTAAAATGTAATAAATTACAGTTACAATTACTTGGCCCAAAAAAGTAGTAATTACCGTTACAATTACAATTGCTCTGAAAGTAACTGATTACTTTACTTTTTCTCAAAAGTAATCACTACAATTACATTTCAGTTACTTTAAAAAAAAAAACTCCTACAAGGTGCTGGCCTTGGCTGCTGCACATCTAAGAAGCCTAAAACAATATTAAAAATAAACACACACACACAGGGGGTAGTAGAATAAAAAAATTTATCCATAAGATTAACATAATGGCATAACAGAATCTCACATCCCCCCAAGCAATGAAGATACCCCAACTCTTGAAATCAGATTTTACACTTGAAATGCTTTTATAATATGTTTCTGTTATGTCTCAAAAGAACAAGATGCTCAAAGAGCATGTCAGACAAGGAATGTCTTTTTACAGTCATTACGTTGCCACCAGTACTAAACAGGCGTTCTACTGCGGCGCTTGAAGGCATGCCTGTGTTGTGCTGCAAAAAACACCGCAGCACACGTGGAAAGCCATGGAGTGATGACACTTCCCTGCTGGGAGACCTCAGGTACCTCACCAGTTCCTCCTCCGCAGTGTCCACTGCTGACTTCTTGCCCTGGGGCAGAAAGTTAAAGAAGTCATCTTCTAAGTCATCTCCTTCCTGGTCTTTATCTGAAGACTGATCACTGTCCTCATTAAGTACACCCATCTTTATTTCAGCTTTCAACAAGGCTTCCATTGTGTATCTAAGAAAGAGAGAGGATATGTTAACACATATATGTTAGGAAACCATCATCTGCTCTTCATTTCCTGATGCTTGTCATGTCCCCTGGTTCAGGGTCCAGCCTGAGCCTGTGGATGATGACATGGAAGGTAGGAAGGTGACCAAGTCACCACACTCATGGGGCAGCACAGCAGACCCTTAAGGATTACCTGCAGCAACCCAAGGTTGTGATGAGGAGCCCCAGGAAGAAAAGGACCAGCCCCTGCCTACCACCTTAAGCCCTCTGATGCCTCCCTTGAGACAACATTTCCCTTGGAGTAATCCACCCAAAGGGCTTCCCTAATGTTCTTACTTGTTGGTATGGGTGGTGGCCTGACACGATTCCAGCCGATCTAGTTTGAAGCGAGGGTGTACGCAGGCTGCCAGAAGAAGCAGATCCCTGCCAGATCCCCACCTCTCAAGGGTTGTCTGCTGCTGCTTCAGCATTTTGGGAGGAGGGGTGTCATGCATTGGTTCAGGAAGGCCACGTCTCCTTGCCTTTATTGCTTCTTCAATTGCTCTCAGCTTCTCAGGGTGTGCCCTCTGAGGAAGAAGAACAAAGCATGAATCCAAGAAAAAATGGAAGAGGAACTTCACAATTTAAACATAAATAGACAATGGACACTCTTTGAGGACCAGCATGACAAAGGCTTACCTCAAAATGTTTCTTCACATTGGATGAGGAGGAAACAGCTGATCTCAGATTTTTGATCCTTGGAAGGCAGTAATTGCATCGTACAACAACATTTTCCCCACTCTGGCTCACAAATGTACAAGCTTTCTCAAAGCCAAACCATGGTACTTGCTGTTCTGCAGATGTGGCTGTGGGAAACTGGCACTGCTTCATGCCCTCCTCCTCCTCGTGCACAGGGCCTCCTTTCTGAACCTCACTTTCTAGTTTTGCCTCCTCAGGATCAACAAGCTGTGACGCAAGTGGCCGCACTAACTGACTGCTGCTCTCAGCAGCAAAACCTGCAACAGGCGTCTCTGTAATAAACAAGAGATAATGCTCCTATGTGGATAAACTTCAGCTGTGATGTGCCCCCATCTCTTCCCCATGCTGCAAGATGCCCCAGTCAGAGTGGAAGTAAGCAGGTTGATAGCACAATGAAAAGAGATCCTATTTGCATCATTTTTGCTCACTAAATAACCCTGCCTGGGCCAGTCTAACCTACTATCTCACAGGGTTGTTGTGAGAACAAAATGAGACTAGGGTTCAAATCCCCACATAGCCATGAAGCTCACTGAGTGACCTTGGGCCAGTCACTGCCTCTCAGCCTCATGAAAACCCTATTCATAGGGTCACCATAAGTTGGAATCAATTTGAAGGCGGTACATATATTTTTTATTTTGAATATGATGATTATGATAATAAATATGCAGCATTTCAAATTAATTCTGTATGAGAAGCATTCCATGCCAAGCTTGGAAAACCAAGGAGGTATAAAATGTAGACAAAAATACTTTTGACAAAATGCCGTTTATATTTTATATATATGAGCCTGGGTAGGGAACATTTAATCTAGCCTACTTGCTTTCAGCAAGAAGGGTTAAGTGCCTTCAGGCTAGGGCAGTCACCAGAAGGCCACAGCAGAGACAAAGGAGCCTAGTGTTGTGGAGATGTTAGATGGGAGCTTTGGGGAGTAAAGATGGAGGCTCCTGAAGGCTGCAATTCTAAACACACTTACTAAGGGATTAAGCCCCATAGAACTCAACAGGACTGACTTCTAAGTAGATATAGTTTGGACTGTGCTGTTGGTAAACCTTGACTAGGGTTCTTCTGCAAAGACATCCATATCCAAGCAGGGTTGGCAACCCCCTGCCTGGAATACCCTGCCCTTATCTTTTAATATGGCTGCTTTTAACGTGCTGTTTTTACAGATTTGACCCTTTACTTCAGAAAGAGGTCTGAAAAATGAGTAAGAGTAAGAAGTATCTTTTAAAATTGTTCTTTTCAATTCACTCTTGAATGAACATCATACCTAGGGCAGATCCACACCATTCTTTTAAAGCACATTCAACACCCATTTGAAGCACATGAATCCCACCACAGAATCATGGGAACTGCAGTTTGTTAAGAGTGGTGAGAACTATAACTGTGAGGGGGAAATGACACTTCCCAGAATTCTTTAGGGGAAGTCATGCGCTTTAAATGTGAGTTGAATGTGCTTTACACATATTGTGTGAATCCGCTTAATAAATTTTCCCTGCATGTAAATTGTTTTAATTAATTTTTCAAAATGAAAATAAGCTATAAAGTGTAGTGGGTGACCATGGGCTACTCACCATTTCTCAGCCTATCTGCCCCTCAGGATGAAAACAATGGAGAACTATGAGTACCCCAAGGCATACTTAAAATGTAAAGGAAGTATTGTACAACCATAGTATGCAATTGGATACTTATAGGGACACAGCATGACAAAACTGGGTGGAAGTAAAAGTTCTACACTTAGGAAAAAGAAACCAAATGCACAGTTATAAGATGGGGGATACTTGGCTCAGCAGTACGACATGCAAGAAGGATCTTGGAATTGTTGTTGATCACAAGCTGAATATGAGCCAACAGTGTGATGTGGCTGCAAAAAAGGCAAATGCTATATCAGGCTGCATTAACAGAAGTATAGTTTCCAAATCATGTGAAGTATTAGTTCCCCTCTATTCAGCACTGGTTAGGCCTCATCTTGAGTGCTGTGTCCAGTTCTGGTCTCTGCACTTCAAGAAGGATGCAGACAAACTGGAACAGGTTCAAAAGAGGGCAACAAGGATGATCAGGGGACTGGAAACAACGCCCTATGAGGAGAGACTGAAGGAACTGGGCATATTTAACCTGGAGAAGAGAAGACTGAGGGGAGATATGATAGCACTCTTCAAGTACTTGAAAGGTTGCCACACAGAGGAGGGCCGGGATCTCTTCTCAATGATCCCAGAGTGCAGGACACAGAATAATGGGCTCAAGTTGCAAGAAGCCAGATTTTGACTGGACATCAGGAAAAGCTTCCTAACTGTTAGAGCCATACAACAATGGAACTAATTACTAGAGAGGTAGTGGGATCTCCGACACTGGAGGCATTCAAGAGGCAGCTGGGCAGCCATCTGTCGGGAATGCTTTGATTTGGATTCCTGCATTGAGCAGGGGGTTGGACTTGATGGCCTTATAGGCCCCTTCCAACTCTACTATTCTATGATTCTATGAAAATATTTATATAAGCATGACTATCAAATATGTTTATTTATATAACCTGTAAAGATATTTATAGTGCAATCCTATGTTTGTTTACTCAGAAGCAAGTCCCAATGTATTCAATGGGGCTTACTCAACCACGGAAAACTGCAGCCTCAAGTGATAAGGAACTTGTTCTTTTAACAAGTCCTTTAAGTTGAGAGCTTATCCTAGTCTGCATCTATGTTGAAATTGCTTTTTAATATGTTTTTAAACTTTTTCTTAAAAAAAATGTTTTTAAAGCTTTTAAAAATGTTTTTAAAGATGTTTTGTTTTAATATATTTTAAAGTCTGTTTTTATGATTTTTAAAGTGTTTTTAGTGCTTTTGTTTGCTGCCCTGGGCTCCTACTGGGAGGAAGGGTGGGATATAAATAAAATAATAAAAATAAATAAATAAACTTCATTCATTTTTTAAAAAAATGAGTATTAGTTTCCTACATAATAAAAACTGAATAAACCCTGCCTAATTTCTTTAAAAATAGGGTTGGAGGAAGAGAGATTTACAACACAAACACAAGTCTGCACTTTACTCACAATCATGAAAGGGCCGGGTTGCAGCCAGAGCTTTGAAAAGTTACTTTAAACTACAACTCCCATCAGCCCCAGCCAGCATGGCCACTGGATTGGGCTGATGGGAGTTGTAGCTAGAGCATGGTCTGTTAAAAAAAAAGTTTTGCAGGGGGGGTTACGTTTTGGTGTATATCTCGGGAATTAGACCACCTAGAAACTTAATTTTTTTTAAATTGAAGCAGAGAGTCCAGAGAGTAAGGGGTGGTAGCCAGAGAGCTGGAGCCCCCCCCAAAACCGGAGAGTCCAGCCGAAAACACACGCACCGGGGCACGCACACACACACACACACACACACACACACACACACACACACACACACACACACACACACAAATAATCGTCACTCACCTCCACAGCTCTTCGCCATTCTGCTGCAGCCTTCTCCTCCGTTGTTGTCCTTGCCCTGGCTTTTTCCTCCGGTGTCCATTTTTTCCTCTCAGAGTCAGATGCTAGCAGGCTCCCCCTGCCTATTCAACCTCTTCCCTCGTGCCTCCTAACACAGATCACGAGGGAAGAGACAGTCTGCGCAGAGGTCCAATCAGTGTGAGGCACATGTCTTGTGTTAACCAATCACAGCCAGGAGCTGACTTCCCCTTGTTCCCGCCCCCAAGTAACGTCCAACCTAACGTGGAAACGTTAAAGTTGAAGCTGAAAAGTAGGGAACTTACTATTCGTTACGTTACTTGCCAAATGTAATGGAATTACCCACTTGTTATTTAAAATTGTAACGAATTAAAAGTAACTCGTTAAAAATAACGAGTTACTTCCAAGCTCTGGTATTATACCACTTTAATGCTCCTGGTTTCCTGCAAAGGATCCTGGAACTATAATTTGTTAAGGTTGCTGGAAGTTGTTAAGAGACCCCTATTCCCCTTACAGAGCTACAATTCCCAGAGTGGTTTAACAATCAATCCCTCTCCCCTGGGAACTATGAGGACTGCAGGTCTATCTATTGGGATCTTGTAACACAGCCTTTCCCAACCGGTGTGCCTCCAGATGCAGAGCTTGGAAAAGTTACTTTTTTGAACTACAACTCCCATCAGCCCCAGCCAGCACGGCCACTGGATTGGGCTGATGGGAGTTGTAGTTCAAAAAAGTAACTTTTCCAAGCTCTGTCCAGATGTTGTTGGACCACAACTCCCATCAGCCTCAGTCATTGGTAGTGCTGGCTGAGGTTGATGGGAGTTGTGGTCTGTGATGTTCCTGCTTATAGTGTAAATATGGTAAGTGCTGTTTATATAGAAGACATATGGTAAGTGGAGTGAAAGAGGAGGGGGGAGTACATGAGCAGTAGAATGCTGGATGATTGGCTGAGCGTTTGAATGGCTGGGAGTATAAATGGAAGAATGACAGTTGAATCTGGGTGGATGTTGGGAGTGTGGAGAAAGAGGTATTTGAGGGTGGAGGTCAGGAGTGTGGAGAAAGAGGTATTTGAGGGTGGAGGTCAGGAGTGTGGAGAAAGAGGGAGTTGGAGTTCTGATTAATAATAAGTCAAGTACAAAACAGGAATAGATGAAACCATATGCTTGTGAAACATTCTAAAACTAATCTTGTTATTTCTGATATTAATAAATACTTATTTGGTTTACCAAAGGCCTGATCCTTGGCTGGGGAATATACATACCAGAAGGGAGGGCAAGGTAATTACCAAGGCTGAACAGAAACAGTATCTAATGGTGGCAGCGGTGAAGGGAGGAATAATAACAATTCAAGTATCCAGAGCAACCCAGAGTTGTATGCGCTATCTATAAAGATACAAGGGGGTTGGGAACAGCATAAGCATGCAGTCACAAAAGTAACCAGCTAGAGAGAGACTCAGGCAAAGTCTCTGGGAGTATTGGTTATAGGACGTGACTGGTGGTGCTGCCTAGCAGGGGGATCTAGTGAGATCTGTGCTAGAGCGGAGTGAGAAACCATATAAAGGACGGTCCAGACTGGTGGTATCCCTGATGGTGCCTAGTGAAAGGCAGTAGCCACAAGCAGGTGGGAACCTGACAGGGAGAACCAGGGGAGGACGTCACATGGTCCAACAACATCTGGAGGCACACTGGTTGGGAAAGGCTGTCCTAACAACTCTCAGCACCCTTAACAAACTACAGTTCCCAGGATTCTTTGGGGGAAGCCAGGACTGTTAAAGACAGCCAATGTGGCAAAGTAGTTAGGGTGTCAGAATAGGACCTGGGAGACCAGGGTTCAAATCCCCACACAGCTTTGAAGTTTGCTGGGTGACCTTGGGCCGGTCACTGCCTCTCAGCCTAACCTACCTCAAAGGGTTGGTGTGAAGATGAAGTATAAAAGATGGAGTATAAATGAAATAATAAATAAATAAACTGGTTTAATACTGCTTTAAATGTAAGGTATAGATGTGGCCTATCTGTCTCCTGCTAAAGTTCTGTTGATTTTGGTCTCCTCTGTATGCATATGTGGATGTAATTGACTATAAAGCTGCAAATGTGGGGCTGTCCTAAACCATCGTTTACAGTGTGATGCAATGCAATGATTAGGACAAGCATCATGATAGTCTCAGTAGTGCTAAAATGAGACTTCAGAAAGGGAGCATTATGTTTTTGAAGCAGTGCACGGACACATGATTTTATGTATTTATTATTTTTGCTGAGCTGGAGGCTTCCTAATAGAAACAATCATTATGCACATTTCACAGACATTACACCCAACGATGGAAATTAAACTATAAGAAGTCTCTCTCTCTCTTCACACATTCTCTTTATGTGGGATATTAAGACACCACTAAATTGGTGCATAAACAGTAAACTGCAAATGAAAATTAATTCAGCCTGCAAAGTGCATTTCAAAGGATGTTTAAGTGAGTGGAAATCAACAATTCGGAGGTCATTCTTAGAGAGCCCAAGAAGCAATGCTGCTGCAGGAAGAGCAAGTATCTCAGAAGCTTGGTCAAGGAATCACTTGTGGTAAGCCCTCTACAGTGAAATACCAAAAGATTCCCAAGGTTATTATGTCCTCCCAGCTCTACATTTAAAAAGTTCATATTGCCCAGTTGCAACTTTTTTCTTTTTTAAAAAACTTATTTGAAACCAACTATACAGAGGGCAGTGTGGTGGTTATCTGAACCCTGTTTTCTTGGACCAGAAACTCAGTTGCCCATTACCAGTCAAGGCTGAAGAAAGAGAGATCCCTCATCTTTGCTCTCCTGTGGGGTCTTCTTCTCCCTCCTCCTTGGACATCCTTTTTCAGAAGCTGGCTTGCCTTCAATCATGGCACAACCATGCCAGATGTCTCTAGAGCAGCTCTTCTTCTCCTTTTTAAAATCCTGTATCCCTAACTCTGCTGCCCACTTCTTTAAGAAGTTTAAGATAGGATCATAGGAAGCTGCCTTACCCTGAGTCAAAGCATTGGTCCATCTGGCTCATTATTGTCTTCAATGAGTGGCAGAGGCTCACCAGGGTTTCAGACCAGGAGTCTCTTCCAGGCCTACCTGGAGATGTCATTGGGGACTGGACCTTCTGCATGCAAAGCAGATGCTCTATCACTGAGATATGGCACTTTCCTGACCTTGGATCTCCAAATGTTGTTGGACTACAGCCCCCATCCTTCCCAGCCAGCATGGCCAATGGTCATGGATTATGGGAATGGCAGAGGTTGCTTTAAAGCAGTGATAAGGAACCTCCAGCCTATGAGCTGAATTAGACTCACTTGGCCTCCCCATTTTGCCCACAAGGCCATTGTGGCCAAACCATGCCCACCTGCCCTACACCTGAAGTCATATTATGACATAAAGTATGGGGCAGGTGGATGCAACTCCATGATGGAATCAGGGTTTGCAGGCATTTCTGATCTTTGTCAGAGCCTGTGTGGTTATAAAGGTGGAATGCTGTGCCTTTGCCCAAGCAGTTTGATTTCAGACTGTATAGCAGTGGTGGATGGTGGCTCCATGCAGGTGGGGCAGTGGAATCCACTCTGGGTTTTTGTTCAAACTTTCAAGCAGCTGTCCAAGGTTCAGCAGCTTGGACAGCTCCTTGAAAGTTCAGACTAAAATATGGAGTAGCTTCCTCTGCCTCACTGACATGGAGCCACCATCCGTCACTGTTGTGTAGAGATAAAAAATGGGCCAACTAACATTATGGTGTCAGGTGACTAACAGGTGGGGGATACCACCGATTGGTTGTCCCATGGGTGGTGGTGGAGGTGAGGATTTGGCCTGCCTTTCAGATCCAGTTTCCCACCCCTGTCCCACAGGCATCTGTGTCTGTACTTTCAGAGGATTAGCAGAAGAAACCCCACCTTCCTCTCTCTGGATATTTTCTCCAACACTTGCTGATGCCCTATTATGTGGCCAGCTGCAGTTAAGACCTCAACACCCCTGTTGCACCCATATCTGTCATAATAACCCAAGGGGGGACTGCTGGGGGCTTGTTTCCCTTATGCCATTCAGATGATAGTGGGTGATAGTGGGGAAGCAATATTGCTTTATCAGCTCCTACTCCTCACTTCCATATACTTGGTTTGTTCACATGAACAAACCCCACAAACTGTGTGTATGTTTAGAATCCCTGCAAAAGTAAGAGTTGTCAATCATAAATGTTATGCGCATACAGACTCTGTGTAGGGTTTGTTCTTGGAACTAGCTGCATGTGCAGTAGAGGATGAAAGTGAAGTCAGTTGCTACGATTCCACCCCATGTGCATTCACTGAATTTTGATGGTTGCCCAAACAGCACTCTGATGATGGAAGAGAACTTCTAGGCGGCATCTAGCTAGCCATCACTGGAAGAAAGAATGCTGAGTTTTCTCAGGAGTTGAAGGGCTGTAGCTCAATAGCAGAACATCTGCTTTGTGTGCAGAAGGTCCCAGTTTCAACCCCTAGCGTCTTCAGGTAAGGCTGGGAAAAACTCCTGCCTGAAATCTTGGAGAACCACTGTCAGTCAATGTAGATGATACTCATCTAGATGAACCAAAGGTCTGATTCATACATGCTTCATATATCCTATATCCATAGCATATTGGTAGAGCACACACTTTGCATGCAGGAGATTCCAGGGTCAACTGCCAGCATTTCCAGTTAAAACAATCCAGAAGCAAATGATGGGAAGAACTTTGTTTAAGAGCCTGGGAATCAGAGTAGACAAGACTGGTCTAGACGGACAAGAAATATGACACGGTATTTATTTATGTATAAATATATTTGTATACCACTACTTCATTTAAAAACATCAAAGCAGTTTACAAGAAGTTAAAAAAATGTACAGTAAAAACTATTAAAATACAAAAAAATAAGGTCAACTATTGCAAAAAGACATATTCTTAATTGCCTAGATAAGACTGGTGGAATAGAAAGGTTTTTCAGCAGGTGTTTAAAAGCTAAAACATAAGGCGCCTGGCAAATCTCTGTTGGCAGAGCATTCTAGAGAACTGGGCTAATGACACTGAAGGGTCAATTTTGTGTCAAGGTTAAATAAGCCACACCAATTTGGGGGATAACCAAAACCACTCTTGCAGATGATCTCAGTGACTGATCTGGGATATAAGGGTTCAGGCAGTCCCTAAGATATCCAGGATCTAAGTTGATATAAAGCAGGTTCTTATGTGTTCGTTGAATTACTGGTCTCACCCAACATAATAGTTCTTCTCTGTGGTTAGAACCAACACTAGAATTTTTGCTCTCCCCTCTTCAATTAAGCTGCTCATATCTATAAATGATCACCAACTCCATGGATGTGTTTTTTAAGATTTGCCCTTTTGAAAAAGATCTGACTGCTTAGCAGCAGACTGACTGCCACTGTGCTTTTTTTTAATGCACTATTTCATTTGCTGCAAGATCTGAATTATGTGGTTAATATATGTGGTTAATGTCATGAATCCCTACCATCAAGGCACAGGGATCATGTGTCAGACTCAGACCCCCACCTTTAGGGAAATGAGACTGGAACCAAAAGACTATTACTTCACCCTTGCCAAGGCTGTGTACGCTCACAACAACCCTGCAAGGTAGAAGGTAGGCTGCCACCACCCCTGTTTACTGGTCCACTCAGAGCCAGGGGATCTCTGAGCCCAGAATAAAGGTAAAACCAAGGTCCTATGGGGCAAGAGTCACAATTACACTCCTTGCCTGGCACCTCTGGTTCTTACTTCAAATTCAAGCCTTTAACTTCTTAACCCTCTTTGGTAGTTAGTGACTGAGAATGGTCAAGGTACTGAATCCAGAACCACCCCTTCTCTCAATGAACACACCAGGTTAAATAGAAGTAGCTTTATTAAGATATATAAGTGCACATAAAATATAGCAGCAAGTAATCCTTTAAGACCATACACCCAAACAGGGGTTTAGGTACTTACAAGAGCCTTCATACACACAACAAGAAAATAACAAACTAACTCACCTAACTACTTACATACGAGGTAGTTGGTTGCAGTGGCATCTCTCCTAAGAGAGATGGATGTTCAACATAAAGCAATGGAACCAAACATAGGTTACCTTCCCATAGGCAACCCCTTGGAACCATAAAAGGCAGAAGGCTTTGGAACTCTGGTGCCAAGTCAGCATAGGCAGAGAACAGAGAACAAAGGCTAGGGGTCTCTAGCCCTATACTTAAGGGAAAAGGATCCTAACGGTCCAAGATTAATTGACCAATCAGGAATTGGCTGATGTAACTTTCTTCTCGATGGTTCTCACTCTTTCGCGCCTTGCAGGCCCCCCTCCCAACTGTGTTTTCCAACAGTACAGGCCAAGGATGACCTTGGGTACCAGGCACTTGCTAATCAGCAAAGATAAACAGGAGCAGCTTGTTAAGGCTTCTTCTAACCGCCTTCAGCTGGGAAGTGAAACTCGGAATTGTAAATTGGCAAAGGCTTGTCTTTTCTAACTGTAACAAGCTCCCAGAGTCCCTTGCTGGAGCCAAAGTATTGCTTTTAGATTTTTAATAACTCACGAACATTACAGGTTCATGACAGTTAATATAATGTTTTTAGTTTGGAATTCCCCATTTCAGTGATGTTATCATTGTTCCCCATGTTATCACATTTCAACGTTTGCATCTGATGCTAGTCAGGTAACTCTGTATAAATGAAGGAACAACAGTTTTAAACAAAATGAAAGGTATATGAATTCAGAGAGGATGTCCTTCAAAATGCACATTACACTTCATTACAAAAAAGAGAAGATTTTTAAAACAGATTTTTAAAAGTTGCTATGGAAGGTAGAAATATATCGCCCCAAGGGACCCATATTCACATCTTCCAGTCTGTGCTGGAATTGTACAATGTTGTATTTTAAAATACCTAACTCCTTCATTGAATTGGCTGAAAACTAGCTGGATTCAGAAGTCCTTTAGATCCAATCATGTATGTCACTCCACAATAGCTAAATTGCTTTGGATTCGAAACTGTGCCCCTAAGCATAACAGAGAACTTCCAGTAGGTTTTTTTCTTTCTTTTTCAAATCTCTTTAGCCCTCTGATGAAATACAAAAAAACCTCTTCCTAGAATGACTTATAGTTTAGACTCTTATTGAAAATAGCCCAGCATTACTGGTAACCTATCTATGCTAGAGGACTGGAAATAAAGAGGAGACTGCTAGCTATTTCACAGGTTGAATAGAAAAAGACACAATGGAATCATTTCAGAGGCAGCAAAAAAGTGTGATTGCGGCATTACTGTGCCATCAGTAGATATTTATATATTTCAAGGCTGTGGCAGGAAGCACAGAAGTGTAAGGAAGGCAAAATATCATATCACAAAGACTGTAATAATTGGAGATGGTTTTGGGGTACCAGTGACAGCTGGTGGCTCCATGTCAGTGGGGCAGTGGAATCTGCTCTGGGTTTTAGTCTGAACTTTCAAGGAGTGTCCAAGGAGCTGAAACCTATTATCAAAATAGGTTCAGCACTATGGACAGCTCCTCAAAAGTTTGGACTAAAACCTGGAGTGGATTCCACTGCCCCACTCATGTGGAGCCACCAGCTGCCACTGAGAAGTACACTACACCAAGGAATGTTGAGTTCAGTTAGGGATAGAAAGTTCTGACAATTTCAGTTCTCTCCATTTCTCATTTTTCCAATCTTAAATTCAGTTCTCCACATTTCTGCAGCCATTTGGTGTTTTTTAAAAAATCCCCCTCAAAATTCTCCAGCATTTTAGTGCAATTTTTTCCTAACAAACATATTTTTCTAGGCAGTTTTGATTAATGTGTGTCAACATACGAAAATGCATTATATGACATTTTCACTCATGGCTGGGGAAGGATCTAAGTCCTGAGCAGAATGGCCAAAGTACGTATGCCCGGTAGTGCATACTTAAACTATGGAATTAGCTCCCACACGATGTAGTGATGGCCACCAGCTTGGACAGCTTTAAAAGAGAATTAGACAAATACATGAATTATAAGGATATCCATGGCTACTTGCCACAATGGTTTATGTGGTCTTCTTATGTTCTTATGTTCCTCCTCCCAGCAAAAAAATGTTGGCTATCCCTGCTCCACAGCACTGGACAATATCTGGACCTTGCATTCTATGGTACAGTGAAACTACAACCTTCCCCCAAAAGACATGGAAGTTAAGAGGGAAAGTATGCTTTTAAAATCTTAGCACCAGTGGAAGGAAGAATGGTTGCTGCAAATTGCTTTTGTGTGGGAACCTTATAACATGGTTTATTGTTGTTCTGTCCTTTTAGGAATGGAGTGGGTTATAACTATAAATGAATGAATAAAACCATATCCATTAAGCCCACATTCTCAAGTTACAGGGCCCAATCTGACTTAGAGGTCACCAGGCTCTACCCAAGTATCTATTTTAAAGTGAAGTAAGAAAACGTGGCTGCTTTGTCTGTCTGTCTAAATGCACCAGACAGCACATGGTACAGACCTCCATAGACTGTTCCAAAACAGACAGTAGGGGTGTGCCGGTATAGGTTTATGTTTGAATGCTCCTCATATTGCAAGAAAACCTTGTCCACCCATGGAAAGAAAGCTAGCATGTCAGGAGACAGGTTTTATCCCAGCACCTTGCCTCAGCTCAATATTCAGGACTTATATGAACCTTTTGCATAACTCTGATACATATATGATGAAAAATTAAGAAATGGCTCCTATCATTGATGCAGACTATTGAGCCCGGCAACCAAGAAGTCTTCTGTATCTTTAAAAGTTGTGCAGGGCGAAGGGAGAATTCCACCTTGTGGTTTTTCCCATTACAGTGTTGCAAGAACACCTGCACTTGGCTGACTTTCTCTTCTCCCAAAGATACAAGGTCAGTCTCAGGCCCTGAGCCTGGCAACCCTAATGCAGAGAGAGAGAGAGAGAGAGAGAGAGAGAGAGAGAGAGAGAGAGAGAGAGAGAGAGAGAGAGAGAGAGAGAGAGCTCTGTTCTACATAGGGGCTAATGTGACACAGCAAATCCCCTCCACAACATAACACTTCCATTGTCATATTTTTTTTCACTGAGATTTATACAGAGCTTGGAAGATTGCTTTTAAAAAGTAATAAATTACAATTACTGTTACATGGCCGCAAAAAGGGATAAATTACCATTACAATTACAATTGCTCTGAAAGTGACTGTAATTACCATTACTCAAAAGTAAGGATGCGTGAGAATTTCAATTCAGTTCGCATTTCAAGCAGAATTTATCAAATTCACAATTTCCGAAACAATATGAGAACTGAAACACAGCCATCCTTCAAAATTCACATTTATTAGAATTTGGGATGCAGTTTGCCAACTAAACAATGTTTACAAAAAATGCATATGTGAGGGGAAAGGGTGCATAAAAATGAATATATGAGTGATAATAACATGCAAAAAGGCAGGATCGAGCAGCGGACGAGCCAGCTCGGAGCCTCCTCGCAGCAGCGCCGGAGGATTGCCTCCACCCCCCAGCTCAAGCCGGCGGGGCTGTTCCCTGCTCGGGGGCGTCCATCTGGCATGTTCTAGTACAGCCCCCATTGGCGTTGTGCAGGAAGAACTGCCGTGAGCTGTGGAGAGAGAAATGCAAGTTTCGAGAACCGCTGCCACAACTTCCCAAACCAGGAGCTCCCCCCACGGCAGCCGCCGCCACAGACAAAAGATCTAGGAGCCAGCCTTGCAAAAATGGCGCTTCCTCTTTCCAGAGAGTTAGAAAGAACTACACGCTCTGGGCCATACTGGCCCCCAGCCCGTACATCATTGCTGCCCACCACTAACACCATTACCGATTCTACTCTGTCGTCGCCGGGCAAAAGTAAGGAGGCTCTGGACAAGGTCAGAATTAGGTTCTATTTTATTGTTTAGATTTTAATGTCCTGATGTGTTTGTATGTTCTGTTTTGTACGTCGCCCAGAGTGGCTGGACAACCAGCCAGATGGGCGACTAATAAATCTAATAAATAAATAAATAAATAAATGATGTGATGAGAAATGGCTTGCAAAAATGTGTACCTTTGTCAAAACGTCTGCTGGGAGGAAGGGCAGAATATAAATCAAATAATAAATAAATAAATAAACTGCCTACAAAAATGTGTTTATTTTGAGAAATTCGCACTAAAATGGCAGAGAATTTTCATGAGGATCTTGGAGGCCAGGCCTGGCAACCCAGAGGTTTTCTGTATCTTTAAAAGTTGTGCAGGGGGAAGGGAAAATTCCACCTTGTGGTTTTTCCTATTACAGTGTTGCAAGAACACCTGCACTTGACTGACTTTCTCTTCTCCTAAAGATACAGGATCAGTTTCAGGGCCTGAGCCTGGAAACCCTATTCCAGGAATACCTTCCTCAGAAGATGAAGATGCATCCTGTTATGAAGAAAGGAAGGGCAGGAAAGAAAACTGGAAGCAGCAGCTCTTTAGGACCCTGGCTGCAACTTCTGCCTGCCCCTTGCTCACCCCATGGATTTTGAGGTGGATTTTGGCTCTCATCTCTATTAAGAGAGGGGAGGTGGGGAGGGAGGCAGAGGCCACTGTGACATCCTTCCCCAGCACCACCTGTGAAGCTCTCACTTGTGGCTACCAGGAGACAGGATCGTCAGGTTTATTTTTACCTTTCACCGCACTAGCACAGATCTCAGAAGACCCCCCTGCTAGACTTTACTACCCAACACTCTGTATCTCTTATAACCTTTAGACTGTGCCTTAGTCTCTGCCTGGCTATCTCGATACCTTGTGTCTATGGGTATAGGTAATTCCCAACCCCCCCTGCAGCCTCTTGCACTGAAGCTTACAGCCCTGGGTTTCTCATTGGTACTGGATACAATATCTTTTCCTCCGCCGCTGCCACCATTTGATACAACTGTTCAGCCTTGGTTACTTGCCATCCCCCCTGGTTTGTGTTTCCCAGCTGAAGGAATCAGGCTTTTGTTTAACCAAGAAATATTTATTTAGTATTAGAAATAACAAGATTACTTAAGAAATGTTTCACAAGACTTCACTTTTCATAGACTTAGCTATGCTAACTCACTACAGTCCCTAACAAAGCTACCTAGGCGTACTCTGCAGCATGTGAAGAAAGTTGACTCAGCAACCGAGTCAGGGGGGCACCCCTTCAAGTAGGGAAGGTCTTCGTTCATAATCTCTGACTCTTGCAAAGTCTCACCTTCTTGCCGACCAGCTTCTTGTGGCGTCTCACGCGGGGCAAAGGGGGGTGAGCCTCTGCTGGCTCATCTGACAGTACAGGCTCGATAGGTGCCGGCTCGGCTTCAGGAGGCAGGAAAGCATTTGAAGTGCCAGGTGGGGAGTCCTGGGGGGGTGGAGTTGGCGCACATGCCAGGTCATTCCCCAACGTCTCTGTTGGGGCATCTGTAGGTGGAGCGAGGTCTACTTTGGTAGGAGAACTGTCTGTGGGAACTGGCAGACTGTCAACTACACCCCCTCCCCCATTGTCCTCAAAAGCCTCATCTACCTCTGATTCCTCCCCCTGCTCTATCTGGGGAAGCTGGGACTCGACCAACTCCCTTCCCTGATCCTCCTGGGAGAGCTGGGGCTCAACATTCCCATATACAACAGCCAACCAATCTGGAATGTGAAACTTCCTTCAATGCTGTCAGTGTCCTTCCATAGGAGCTGAGGGCAGCAGATTGGCATGGAGCAGGCCATGTGGTACATATAGCTCTGTCTTCCTGTTGCTCCCCACCCATTGCCATCACTGGCTGCTTCCCTCTGCCTAATTATAGGTCTGGCCCTGGACTTGTAGGTTGCACAGGCTGCCATTTTGCACACTTGGCACTCCTGTTGCATTGTTGATCATCTATTTAGCAATTCTCTTTTCCTAGTGCATCTTAGAATCATAGAATAATAAAGTTGGAAGGGGTCTGTAAGGCCATGGAGTCCAACACCTTGCTCAATTCAGGACTCAACACAAAGTGTATCCAACAGGTCTTGAACCCAACAGGGAGGAAAAATCCTACTCTATTGGCTTTTAAATCAGGGAAGGAATAACTATTGCACAGTAAATCAGCTAGACAACCTTAGACAACAGCCAGAGTTGAAAGTTGAGCAATATGTAGTGGTGACTCCTTCATATGAGAATAGCAGTATCATGCTCTAGTAGTGGTTGAAGGAGAGGGGAGGGTATGTATGGAAGGAGAACATGCCTGGAAACAGAGCTGGGATTTTTTTTGGGGGGGGACTGTTCCCTCAAAAATCTCTTCCACATGTTTGTTGCCTTCTTCCAAGGATTATATGATGGGCCCATCCATACCTAACCACAAAACCCATGTTTTCCATATTTGGTTGGTGGCCTCGGGATCCATACATTTCCTTTTTTTTTTTTTTTTTCCCAATAATTTTTATTCAAATTTTCATAAAACATACAAGACAAAATCATAAAACATTCAAAGACAAAAAACAAAATCAAAAATAGTTAAACAAAAAGAAAAAAAAAAATAAAAAATAAAGAGTAAAATATTGACTTCCCATTTGTCAAAGATCAAATCAGTTATAAGTCTATAATATATAGCAATCCTGTCTCTTAAGTCATATTATAAAATCACTTTCCTCCAGTAGTTATCTTACTTAATCATCAAATCTCATAAACATTACTTTATTCTTTCCACAAAAAGTCAAAGAGAGATTTCAATTCTTTAAGAAATATATCTATCAATTTTTTTTTTCCAGATAAGCATATCGATTAATCCATCTCATTACTAATTATGATAATCTTATTGTCATAACCATAGTCAAAATAAACATTTCAATTAATCCATCACATCAGAATCTGTTAGGTTCAGTAATTTCAGTAGCCATTGTTCTATTATCTCTATTAGTTCCATTTTCCATCTTCCATCTTCAGTAGTCTTGTTAAGTCCAGTAATTTCAATATCCAATCTTCCATTATCAGTATTCCATAATAATCTTGCTGTCAAAGCCATAGTCATATAGTAAGAGTCTGATGGGAATTACCTCTATCCCAAATATTTTCTTGCCATCCATTCTGAATAGGTTGCTGAAATACTGCTGTAAAATCATATCTCTGTTCTTTTTTTCAAAATACACTGGGTCATCTCTTAAAAGTTTTTCCATTGTCACATGGCTGCAGTTAATTCCATAGATTTTCTCTATATTGGGATCCATCACATCATTCCAGTCCAAAAGATAATCCATGCCATTGATAACTTTATCTCTAGAATCTTCATTAATTTCTTCAGAGATAACATTGAGTTCCAAACAATAGATTTTATTTCTAAAGTCCATAGACTCCAAATCTTGTTCCTGTTCCACGTTTGTTCCAATCTCCGGGATCTCCTCTCTCACAGGGACCCCTATTCCAGTCTCCAGGGTCTCCTCTCTCACAGGGACCCCTGTTCCAATCTCCGGGGTCTCCTCTCTCACAGGGACCCCTTCCAGGGTCACCTCTCTCACAGGGACCCTTATATCTTTAATCTCCTGCTTCATTTTACTCAATTCAATTTTCGTTATCTCAATCTCATCCATTATTTTCTGAAACATAGTTATTTCCAGATTCTCAGCCACTTTCTTAATTGCCATTTTAAAAGAAAAATATAGGGAAACCACTTCTTATTTCAGCAACAATTGGGTTAATACTCCAGACTTGGTGACATCACAGTATAAACAGAGCAGACAGCCTTATCTCTCCAATAGTTAAGTAAACAAAATGCAGTTCCCAGGATCGAAACAATTAATGGCAATCGTCAAGAAACAGATTCGTCAAAATAAAATAGACCAAAAAGAGAGTAGTCTCAAAACAGTATAATATTTTTCAAAATAAAAATCTGGAATAGAAATCCCTCTTCTGTGTGTATCTTTAGAATGCAAATCCAGGACAGCTTTTTGCAACAAAAACAGAGATAAGCTATTAATTAGTGCGTAGCAGAGAGAAGTTACGGCTCCCCAGTGAGATGTCAAAAACCGATCAATCTGGCAAATCTCTTTTAAACAGCAACAATTTAAGTCAAGTAAAAGAAAAATATAGAAAGAAGGGTGCTTGCCTGTTAGTGCGTTCTCTCTTAGAAGATAAGGTGAACGTTCGCTTTATCAGATAGAGCTTGCTGTTGAAAATCCGTCCCACCTTCGTCGGCTGGACCTCGTCCCATAAATTAATGAGATCTGGTCGTCCCAACAAAAATAGGCTTTGAGGTTAATCTCTTCGTTTCTCCCTACCCGGGAGAAGTTTAATCAGTCAAAAAAAAAGAAAAAACTGACTGATATATCTGAATAAGCTTCTTTTGAGGCAGGAGCCCGTCTCAAAAGCAGGCACAGGCTAAGTCACCCTTCCCGGAAGTCGGGATCCATACATTTCCTGTTTGTGATCAGATTATTGAGAAAACCTGATTATCAAGCATCCATACATGTAGGCTTTTTTTTTTCTAAATTGCTTTAGCATTGGCCACTACCCTAAGTCCACCCAGTTTCAGTGATTGGTTCATAACAGTCCTTTGCTTTTCATGCACTTCTTTGGAACAGCGCAAAAATGTATATCTTTTTTTCAATTCCCACACATGCACAGGTTTGTGTGTGCTACTGGGTGGCAAGGAGACAAGGGGCTTGGCATATGATGGTCCATTGCAGGAAAGTCCATGACATTGTGTCTGAGTGCACAGACATTAATGCAATTGATTATCGATACAGGAAAGCATATTGGTTTTTCAGTGGTGTTTCTAATGAGGATTAGTGAATGCAAAAATCCGTACTAGCTTGCAACGTCAAATGGATGACAGTGAATTAATGAGGATACAAACACATTGCAGATTATGCAGTCATATTGTGGAACTGATCTCATTTTCTGATACCACCATAGCACCTAACTGCAGCCATTCCACCAGGCTGCAGTAGAGGGACAAAAGGAAAGCAGGGCCACTCCGTTGGTTCTTGCTGAGATACCAGCTCCTTTTGGCCTCTCCTCTCCCTTAATCATTTCCATCCCATTTTAATAACTCAATAACTTTAAGAACTTGTGTCAGAGTTTGCTTTTTTCTTCCTCCCCTTTTATTGTTAGGGCAGGGACTGTCTTGTATCCCCCCCTTTTTAAATAGGTTGTAAGCTGTTTTGGGAGATGTTTCAGCTGAAAATCAAGGTGAAAATGCTATAACCAACTGACCCCAGTGGATCCTTTCTCCATGCTCCAGTATTCCAAGAAAAATGGAGCTAACTGCCTTGTTCTATAGAAGAGTTGCCAGATTTTCCCCCCACCTCCCTTCCAGAGCTCCTTGTCCCATAACTCTGAGGAAGGGGCACATCAAAGTGAGCATGCTTCATGCTTTCCATGAACCACACCTGGTAAAGGAGTTAAAACAAAAATGCCCAACTCTGCTCATTTGCATATCCAGCTTTATTCTAGAAATGTTGTTTCCCATTATCGGTGTCACCTCAGGCCCAGACTCCTCCCAGCTCTAAGTCCTTTAGCAGATCCTCTTCTTCTCAGTACTGCTTCATTATTTGAGGGGAGGCTGTCCCCCAAAGCAGGCAGGGATCTTTAGCCTCAATGCCTTTGGCAACCTTACATCCACGACTCCTGTGTCTCCCCAGGGTGCAGGGGGACTAGATAAGCCTGGACTGCTGGTGTCCTGTCTCTAGCTACACCTAATAGGCCTTAGGGGAACAGCCTGAAGAGGGCCTCCACCAGGGATGTAAGGATCACCTTTTCCAGTCGCTGATGAGGCACAGCTTGTCTAGACTATTCCCTGTGTCTCCACTGGGCTTCTTCCCTCTCCCTGAGGTTTTTTTTTCATCTTCCCAGACACCCCTCATTTCCTTCTGTGCTACCAGACACCTGGTGGAGAGTGACCCACCCTTCTTCTACTACAGGCAGTGCCCATATGTGGACTTCTCAGGAGTCATTGCCTGGTTGTCGCCTGCTGGTGTGGATTGGGGCCAGGGGCCATCAAAGGACCAGTGAGTCCTGGCAGCCCATCAGTCTCCTTTGTGGGCTTAAAAAAACCAGATAATTTGAAGTATCCCTGTCTCTTTTGCTGTTATAAATGTAGGTCTTCTCACATAGATTGTGTTGCTATGGATATGTATGTTTTTTGTTATTTTGTTTCTGAATTATAGTTATTCATACTTATCTTTCCCCCCAGAAAACAACATTCACAGCAAGCTGCAGTCACTTGTAGTTGAGAAAGAAACTATGGAGGCAACAGAGACAATTACATGAGGTAGTCCAGTTTGACAAAAGACAACTCCTTTCCCATTCCCGTCACCTTCTTTTTAATTCAGCAGTTTTAGCATACTCTTTGCACATTTCAGGGTGAGAGAAACAGAATATAGTCTAACTGGGAGAAGCTCACAGCCCAACATTTGATTGCTTATTTGAAATTAATGTGCATGTTTCAACCTTCCTAATCTCTGCCTGGCTAGTGCTGTCATACAAATTGTGGAATACTGTTCTGGTTGCCTCACCCCAAAAAGAATATGGTATTTATTTATTTATTGTATTTATATACCGTCCCATTACCACATGTAAAACAAGTGCATGGAGAACATAAGATGTTCCTTTTAGAAGAAAGATAATTATCTGTTAATATATTTAGTAATTAGATAATATTTTAGATTAATTATCAGTAAACCTCAACCTAAGTATGGTTTACAAAAATGTACAAGTGATATTTCTCTAAAAAAAACCCCACCCACTTTCCAATGTATCAAGGAGGCAAACCTGTCCTGATTGGCTCTCCCTAGCTATGATGAATTGGTGGGGGTCAGGGGGCACCAATCTTTCTGCACCAGAGGCCACATTTTAAATTTTGAGAGAGTGCTGGGGGTACCAGTCACAAAATAGCTGTTATGGGGGTGTGGGATAACCAACTTTAGAGAGTAGTCATGCTGAAGCTTTCCCCAGAAATGTATTTCCATACTAAGCTTGACCTGTTCAATTTCTGCCTGCCATACAAGAACCCTGCTTTCCTCCAATGTCTACCCTAATCTTTGCATGTTTTTCACATTTGTCTATTGGGGAGAGGGGGATTCTTTAACATTCATCCACACTTGTGGAATAGTATTTCCAGAAAATAATTTCTATGCACTAATAGATCTCAGATAAACACAGCACAGGAAAAATGCATCCTGGGTACTAGGGAAAAATGAGTGGCAAACTATGGAGATTCCAAGGACTTAAAAAAAAAGACAGAAGCAGGACAAGTGCACTAAAAGAGAGGGCAAAACAGCAGCTCCTTGGGATTCCAGGGATTCCTATTGCCTGGTGTTCAAACAACTCACTTATCAGTCACAGCTCTGACTTCACTTATTGGCTAATACTGACAGGCAGGAGGAGGCAGGCTGGCTCATTTCACATAAATCATGTAGAAAGATACATGCACATTTTGCTCCATAACTTTTTTTTCTAGGAGGGCTATAGACTTACTTTTTTAATGAAAGCACAGATTCTGGGCTACCTGCTGGGCATGCCTGTGAAGGCCTTTGCAGGCATCCTGGCACTCACAGGCTATGGGCTGGCAACCCCCAGAAGGGATCAGCTAGAGATACAAACATTCACTTTGGGAGCAGAAGGTCTCTTGCCTTGTATAAAAGAACAGTACAACCCTGTAAAGGGTTGAAGGCAGTCTTAGACACAAATTAATTTTTCACATAATTTAAAATAAACACCAAAATACAGAAAATAATGCCCTTATGGGAAATGGGATTATCCTGAAAGAAAGTACAGAAGCAGAAACATCCATTGAAGTACTGGTGTCCATTGGCAACTTTGTTATTGTTGAGTTTGAGAAAGGGAAATTGAAAAGAAAATTTACCAGTGGAAATTTGTTGTGAAAATTTGTTTGATGATCATTAATATTAAACCCTCTTCTCAAAAAAGGGGACTTCCATAACATTTGTCTTTCCTGCAAATAGTGATAAATGTTGGGTTGAAAAGAAATAAATAGTTAGGATGTTGCCATAGCCATGTGTGAATTCTTGCAGGCTTTACACCTTCCCACATGGACTTAATGCTGACCTGCAACTTGTGAATGCATAATAAAGTGACATATGGCAAAGGTCTTGCTTTTGGAGGCATTTGTTTGTGGGTGTCTGTCTTTGAATTATCACATTTATTTATTTATTAGATTTATATCTTGTCCTTCCTCCTAGAAGGAGCCCAGGGCAGCAAACAAAAGCTGAAAATACTCTAAAACATCATAAAAACATACAGAACAAAACATATTAAAACATATTAAAACAAAACATTTTTTAAAAAGCTTTAAAAACATATTGAAAAACAATTCTAACACAGAAACAGTCTGTGGTCATGCATGTTACATTGGTTATATTTCATTGGTCACAGGTCACTTGCCAGAAAATCTCCCCCCCCAATTTCCAATAAACATTGCCATAAGTTTGACCCTTACCCATGAAATATTAGCTGTTTATGTATGTTGCTGTCAATGGAATTTATTTTTTTATTCATACTTTTAGAGAACACAGTTGTCTAAGTTACATATAAACCCTTCAGGCTGCAAAACTGTTGGTTACATTGTTTACATCTTTTGGTTACACAATAAAAAGGAAATATGTAAACTACCTGTGGCATGCTTCATGCTTTACTTTTGTGGGGAAGATCAATCCAGTTAACAAACAGTTTAGTGTTAGTTGGAGTCTAAATAATATTAGCTAAAACACAAAATATTATGTAAAGAAGCCTACAAATGTTATGTTAGTCACTAAGGAATTATCTGCCACATTTCAAGGTGAATCTACCTAATTCATACTTTTTGAAACAATGTGAAAGCTGAAACACAGCAATCCTCTAAAATCCCCATTTATCTGCATTTTGCAATTCAGTTCTGCAACCAAAAATGTTAACAAAATGCATGTATTAGTAAAAGCAACATTATATTAAGAGCAATTGCTTGCAAACATTAGTCAAAAGTGCATACAAAAATGTGTTTATTAGGAAAAATTCACACTGAAAATTTTCCATACTGATTTTTAAAAAAAGAATTTGCAAATTGCTGGAGAAATGTGGAGAACTGAATTTAAGACTGAAAAAATAAGAATTGAAAGAAATGAAATTGCCAGATTGTTCCATCCCTAGTGCCAGTGGAACATTGTTGTGTAAGAAAATGTGTAAGCAGGTTGCTGGTATCTATTTCGTGCAACTGATTGTGCAAACTGTTGTGCCATGAGTTTCTGCTGGCACAACTGTTGTGATGGACTGCTTTGTCGCACAACATTAAAACTAACCCTCTGCTAACTCAAGAGCCCTTACGCTAATGGACTAGAACAATGGGTATAACCCATGATATGCATTGTGTGAAGAAATGCTTTCTCTTATCTGTCCTGGATTTATTATCCATCAATTTCATTGGGCAACCCCATCATCTAGGAAAGCCTTTTCCACCTTGCCCTCTCCAGATGTTGTTGGGCTGCAAATCCCATCAGCCACAGCCAGCATGGCTAATTATCAGGGAAGAAGGGAGTTATAGTCCCAACAACATCTGGAGGGCCCCACATTGGGGAAGGCTGGTCTAGCATTATGGGAAAAGAAATATTCCCTATTCACTTTCTCCACCTCATATACGTCTGAATCCACCAAGATTACCAATCAGTTTACAGATCCTACTTTCCTAGCTCCTTCCTTCTGACTTTGTTTTCTTTTTTAAGTGAAAAACAAGATTAATTACTTAAACTTTTCACAACTGTGGAATCAAAAAGAAAAACAGAAAAGAATCAATTTTCTAAAGTCACTAGGACTCTGCCTTTCTGCTAGTCGCAAAGTACCTTTAATTAAAAGGTGTCTTCAATTACTGCCTCTTCAGAGAATTATCTCAGCTTTTGATTTTCATATCCTGTTATACAGTAGAAGCAAAGGCTGTAATGTTATACTGGAGCAATTTCTGCCATGGTGACAGCAGTAATCTTTTAAAGAAAGAGATGATTCCTGAAACTGGATCAGCCCATTGAAAGTCTACGAACTCTCTCTCCCTCTCCCTCCCCCCTCTCTTTCACACACTTTCTCTCTCCCCTCCCCTGCTTTAGACACATTGAGGGAGAGGGAAATGAAATTCATGCAAAACGTGCTGCTCATCAGTGATGCCCACTTGCATGGTCTCCATGCAAAGCCAGCTTTTTGTTATGTGCACAACCTCATCAATGTTCAGGCAGACAAATTTTGCCATGGCCCAGAACCTGAGGGGAGAGATGCCACTGGTCTCTTTCTTCTGGAAGGAAGAGCCTGAAACCTGGATTATGCAGTTGCATAAATATAGAGCTTGGAAAGCTCATGTGAAATATGCCCATTTTAAAACATGTCCAAAAACGAACTAGTTCCAGTTCCCATTCTTCTCTTTACAGAGCAAACTAGTTTGGTTTATGTTCAGTTCATAGTTCTATTCATGTAAATGAGCCTCGCCATTCTCCCCCCCCATGCAGAATTTTACAAGCTGTGCTGTGCTGCAGTATGAAATACACTTATGAAGACTAGGAAAACATCCAAACACACACACTGTGGGATGTGAATTGTTTATTCCCTCTCCTCAACAATAATAATATTTAACCTCCAAGGTTCAAAGAGTCTAAAAAGTCAAAAACACATGTAAGAGTGTGAACCTGAAGATGAACTAGAAATTGTTCAAAGTTCTCCAAAATGAGCTTAATTCACATTCAGTTCACTATGCAATTATGGAAACTACCTTCTAGTGTAGTTCTGAGATTTTTGAATTAATTCAGTGAACTTCATTAAATCAAACTAGTTCATTCCAAGCACTAGTATCACTGGAAGATCGCATGGAAAATATTGCTGGTTTGGACACAGCCAAAAAGAGCTTGAACTATTTAAATGAGAGCAGTGTTGTCATTTTATGCCACTGTCTGTGGTGTCCTACATCTCAATGTCCCACTTTCAAATAATGAACAGGTGTGTTGGGTCAAGATGGGTGAGATGAATTACCCAGCTTGCCCCTTTCTCTCTCATATCAGTATCACTTTATGGAGAGCCAGCATGCCTCTGAGTTGTTAATTTGTCTCTTAATAATAGCTTCTCTCTGTCATCAACAATAATCAAGAACTTCTCCCTCTCTCGCTATATACCTACCCGTTCACTGCGCTCGACATCTAAGGCCCTTCTCCGGGTCCCAACCCATAGGGAGGCCCGGAGAACAACAATTAGATCTAGGTCCTTTTCAGTGGTGGCCCCCGGATTATGGAATGCCCTCCCAGATGAGATACGCCTGGCGCCTTCTTTGTTATCTTTTTGGCGCCTGGTAAAAACCTACCTCTTCGCCCAGGCATTTTAAACTTAAATTTAATTTTATTTTAAACTTAACTGTAACTGTATTTTTATTTTATTCGTATTTTAATTTTGTTTTTAAATATGTTTTATATTGTATGTATTAATCCACACTTGTTCATTTTTAAATGTGGTTTTATTTTGCTGTACACCGCCTTGAGAGCTTGTTGCTATAGGGCGGATTAAAAGCGTAATTAAATAAATAAATAAATAAATTCTTGAGGATTAATAACAATGGATTTAACCCTTTGGGAAGGAAAGCCAAATGATAGCCAACAGACCTAGGAGAGTTAAACCTCACTTGAAAACAAGGTTTAAAGAATGATGATGTGTCGTAGAAATGAGAAAAAACAGGAAGGGTAAGGAGAGTGACTGAATCAATTATTTCAAAGTGCCTGAAAGCCATGTGCACCTTCTAAATTCTTCTTTAATGAGACAAATGAAGTGCAGGGCCAATTAAGAACATAAGAAGAGCCTGCTGGATCCGGCCAGTGGGCCATCTAGTCCAGCATCTTGTTCTCCCAGTGGGCAACCAAATGTTCATGGAAAGCCTACAAGCAAGACCTCAGCACAAGAGCACTCTCCCTTCCTGCAGTTTCCAAGAACTGGTAATCAGATGCATACTGCCTCTGACCATGGAGACAGAGCATACCCGTTGTGGCTAGCAGCAACTGATAGCTTTACATGAATCGGTGTAATCCTCTTTTAAAGCCATCCAAGGTGGTGGCCATCATTGCCTCTTATGAGAGTCAATTCCATAGTTTGACTTTGTGCTTTGTGAATTAAGAAGGAGATACCAGATAAAAGGAAATGGTTCCTATGCTGAGCTGCCCTCTCTCTCACCATACTTACAAGATTGCTTATTTTACCATATCTACATGACTATGGGTTGTATTGGTAGTCCAACTCAGAGCAGACCCATCAGAGCAGTCCAACTCAGAGCAGTCATGGCTTCCACCAGAGAATCCTGGGAACTGTAGTTTGCGAAGGGGGCTGAGAGTTGTTTGGAGACCACTATTCCCCTTGCAGGGCCACAAGTCCCACAGTTCCTTGGGGAGATGGATTGATTGTTAAACCCCTTGGGGAACTGTTGCTGTGAGGGGAATAGGGGTCTCCTAACAATTCTCAGTGCCCTCTGTTGGGGGCAATATGCTTCTGAATGCTTGTTCCTGGAAATGACATGAAGAAAGTGCTATTGCTCTCAAGTCCTTCTTGCATGCATCCCATAAGCAACTGGTTGGCCATTGTGAGAACAGGATGCTAAACTAGACGGGCTTTGGATGTGATCCAGCAGGGCTCTTCTTTGTTCTTATGACCACCTCCTTCCTATATCTAGATCTCCATTCAATTTCTTCTTTCAGTTAGGTTCCTTATTTCAGTTAGGCAATCCACAGAGGAAAGATTTATCAATGGCTACTAGCTATGATGGCTATGTTCTCCCTCCACTGTCAGAGGCAGCATGCCTCTGAATGCCAGTGGCTGGGATTGGGAGACTGCTGTTGTGGTTTGGTCCTACCTGCAAGCTTCCCAAAGGCATCTTGCTTGGTCACTGTAAGAAGAGAATGCTAGACTAGCTGGGCCATTGGCCTGATCCGGGAGGGCTCTTTTTATGCCCTTAAATTTTTACAGGTGTAACAGTGTGTGACTCCAATTTTAATCCAGAAAGAAGAAAAAATCATTGGGGAAACATTATTCTACTTGTGGGGTTATTGTTAGAGCATGGGCAATTTCACATGTGTTCCAGTGCCTTTACTAGTTTAATGGATGCACAGTGACACTGGTAGAACAAGAGAAGACACTGTAATGCGTCATACAGGCCCTTGACAACTGGCATCTCATTAATTAATGGGTTCTTCACCCAGGAATAATTCCTCTTCTATAAGATATGTAGATGAAATGGGTTCTCGCTAGTTGGCATTGTATTGCCTCAGGCTGTCTGTGTATGCAATCATTCACATTAACCATGTTTCTGCTGCTCACAATGCTCTGGCCTCCTCCAGAAACTCACCATTCTTCTTCAATGAACTCCAGCTCTCCTCAAGGGAGTTCTTGTCTAATCTGGGTGGTACTGATAAACTTGTGTTACTAGCCATGATGGCTATGCTCTGCCTTCATTGTCGGAGGTAGTATGTTTCCAAATACCGGTTGCTGAAAACCACAGGAGGGGAGAGTGCTCTTGCACTCAGTTCCTACTTTTTCAGGCTTCCCATGGGGGCAACTTGTTGGCCACTATGAGAACAGGATACTGGACTAGATGGGCCACTGGGCTGAACCAGCAGGCTGTTCTTACTGTATGTTCTTAACTAAATACTTGTCTAAGAGTGGGAACAATATAGGCAGAGGTTGTACAATTCTGGGCTATTTCCCCCACCACTACCACACACACACATCTGCTTCTGCCACTGGATTTAAGAATGTACCATGTTGGTGGGTTTTTTTTTTTTTTTGGAAATTGATTTCATTCACATTTCAAGCTGAATTTATCAAATTCACTCTTTCTGAAACCATGAGGACTGAAACTCAGTCATCCTTCAAAATTTGCACTGATCCAAACTTTGTGATGCAGTCCTCCAACCCATTATTACAAAAATGCATGTATTAGGGGATGTACATAAAAATGAATGTATTTATGAAAATAACATACAAAATGTGTTATATTAGGAGAGACGGTTTGCAAAAATGTTTGCATTAATCAGAACTACATACAAAACTCTGTGTTAAGAGAAATTTACACTGAAATGTTGAAGAATTTTCATGAGGATTTTTTAAAATAAAAGAACAAATTGCTGCAGAAACATGGAGAACTGAATTTAAGAATGGAAAAATGAGAAACTTAATGAAGAGAATCGAAATTGGTAGATCCATCTCTACATGCTGCCTGGTAGTGCTGCCCTTCAGGATGGGATTGGGATGAGGTGAGATGTTGGCATCAGATTGGCTGTGGCAGCTGAAACAGGTATGCATCTCCACATACTGCCACTGCCAATCTGGTGCCCCCCTGCTGCAACCCTGCCCCACCCCATCCTGGTCCTGGTAAGAGGCAGTGCTGTTGCAGTCGGGAGGGGGTGTGTGGTGGCAGTGCCTAATAGCATGTGCCATGACTGGAATCTACTGCTCTTCCTTTCTTGCTCCTAATTTACATTTTCTACATTCCGTGAGATAAAATACCAAGCTGTCCTGGGGGATTTTTTTATGTTCCTCTCCAATGAAAAGTGGTTCATTTTATAAAGTTCAGTGTAATGCCTTCCAGCTTGGAGAAGGTGCATATGAAAAATCAGATAATGAAAGTTTGCTAGGCTTGCCATTTGAAAATATCTTAACCACTGTGACTTGCTGGGAGCCATTCTTGGCTGGCACGGCTTACAATTAATTTGGGGGAGGGTGTTATTGAGAAATAATGGACCAGAACGGCATTAGTTATAGCTGTAGCTGAAGCTATAAGGGATGTACAAGATGTTAAATCCCATTTCAGATCATCCCTCGCATCTATAACCCCAAGTTCAGGATGTGCCAAATATTCTCCCATTGTAATATTCACTTTGAAAATTAGCATGTTTGACATGGCTGAATTCAACTCGCTGAACATTCATGATGGTTCACTGCTGCTTAGAAAAAGTTGCTGCTCTGGCTGCTGCTTCTCAGCACCATTTTTTCTTTCTTTGTCTCCCTGCCTTCAGCCCCATTTGCCCTCATTGCCACTTGATGAGGAAGGGCTATAGCTCAATGATAGTGCATCTGCTATGCACGCAGAAGGTCCATGGTTGAATCCCTGGCATCTCCAAGTAGGACTGAGAATGACTCCCAGTCTTAAATCTTGGAGAGCCACTGCCATTCAGTGTAGACAATACCGAGCTGGATGGACTAATGGTCTGACTTGATCTAAAGTGGCTTCCTATGTTCTTATGAATATAAGTAATTTGCTTAGCTCTGGCAACCCATGAGTTGTATCCCACTAAGTCCTACTCAGTGTAGACCCATTGAAATTAATGAGCCTAAGTTAGTCATGACCATTAATTTCAATGGATCTACCCTGAGTAGGACTAGCATTGGATATCACCCCACATGAGGAGGTTGCACTGACATCCTCTGAAGCAGATGACCCTCAGAAAGCTCAGCAGAGCCATAGTCTGTCTTCCCCATGCTCCCCTGTAGCCAATGGCTACTGAAAAAAGCAAACTTCCTCTAACTGGAAGACATTACTTCCAACCCAGCTAGCAACCTAGCCTGAATTGAATTCAGGTCTAGTCTGGGGCTGTCTGCTGCTGAAGCAACATTTGAGTTTGCTTACCAGCCTGAGCTGCACATGGAACTATACATGGTGCGGTATCTTGCTTTACAGGAAAGTAAACTTTGCCTTGTTCTGCTTGCAGTTGCTTTGTCAGAACCTAAACGCTTACCTAAAACCCATCCCTTGGGCTGGAACCCTATCTGGCTGAGATTTCTTGGAACAGAACAGAAACAGCAAGCAGAAGCAGCCTGGGGGCACAAATGAACCCTGAATGCCATTGAGAGAACCCAAACGTGTTCCCAAGGAGAAACAAATATTGAAAATGGAGGTGCTCGTGAACCTTCACAACATAAAATTAGATTAGCTGCAGCTCAGTCTAAAACAAGACTTCAAGAACCCAATGTCCCAAGACATGGTGTAAATTAAAGCATGAATGCATGAGTGGTGATGGTGGAGACTCATTAACAAATCTAGTCTTTAAATAAATAAATAAATAACCAACCCCTTTAATTAATCTGCAGCGTTTCTTGGCAAGGCCAATGCATGTCTGACAGAGGAAGGTCAGAATGATGCACCTTAACAAGAATCCACAATTAGGAAAGGAAAGAGAAAAATTGGACATCTGTGCTACAGCAGAAATGCTGCTGGTATCAAAACTGGCCAGCAGCCAGTGCTATCCCACTGGACTTACCCTAGTTTGACAGGCAGATCTGGTTTCTTGTGTCCTTTATTTTACCCTGCATTGACCAGAATATCTGTGTGGATAACCATCAGAACTGGAACGAAACTACTTGGCTAGCACATTGTTCATTTAGAGCTCCATGATCACATCCTGATAGGGTCAAGAGACAATAACTAGTGAAGATCAAAGCAGCTTAAATGACCATGGAATACCTTAGTGGCTATAGTTTGTCCTGGGCTCTGCATAGTAGATCTGAGCCTGGCCTTACATGTGCAGTGGAATGAAGTGATAAGGTGGAGTTGTGTGGCAATAGAATAGACAGTGTCACTTCATACAACATGCTCTTCATACAAGGGCTTGTGTTTGTGTTGAATTTCAGAATGCTCTCCTGCATTCAAAAAACAAATTGAAACTTCCCTAGTACGTTATACTGCTATGACAGCGGCTGTATACTATAGCCAACATGGATTTTTCACATTCCACCATCTTAAATTGAAAATGCCCCCATGCCATTCTGCTGCTTCCCATAAGTTCATTTCAAAATGATCTTACAAACGTATAGGTGAATTTGGTGAAGATCTTCTGTATCTTTAAAAGTTGTGCAGGGAGAAGGGAGAATTCCACCTTGTGGTTTTTCCCATTACAGGGTTGCAAGAACACCCGCGCTTGGCTGACTTTCTCTTCTCCTAGAGATACAGGATCAGTCTCAGGCCATGAACCTGGCAACCCTAGTTTGTATGCTGACTTCAAGGAAAGGGCAGGCTTATACAGGAGGATAGTCTGGATACCCCATCCTGAGGCTGTTTAGGACAGTGTAGGGCAACACCAGCACTTTGAATTGCATCCAGAAACAAAATGGACACCAGTGCAGACATTTAAATGCTATGGTCAAAGTAGCAGGCCTCAGTTAAAAACCTCATCCTCACCATTTAAACACTTATCATATGATGTATCTCCTAGAATAGCAATTTATTGAAACTGGGACTGAATATTAGGGATATGCTGATTTTTTGTGTTCTAGTTTAGAAGAAGCTCAGCGAGACATCTGTACCATGCTCTACTCCATGAGTCCCTTAGCTACTTCTGACTTGGCTCAGCTCTGGTATGCTTCAGTAAGCTTCAATTAGTGGATGTTCTCTTTGAAATGACAACGATTATGCAGCCTGGAGAGAAAAAGACAGGGGGCCGGGGAGGGGGAGAGTGAGCAAATATGAAACCAACGTTGATAATCTAATTTTCATAATGATGTCCTTCTTTGGAATCACCATAGCTCAGGGGTGGGCAACCTCAGGCTTGGGGGACAAATGCAGCTCTCCAAGCCTCTCTCTTGTCCTGGGGACTCTCCCCCAGAGGCCACCCCCCCTCTGCAGCCACACCTCCTACTGCCCTGCTTGGCACCCTCTTTGACTGTTTTTGAGTGCAGCAGTGTGTGAAGAAACTAGCCCATTGTAGAAAGCAGTGGTGGCAGGCCCTCATTGGGACTAGTGGGCAGAAGGCAGGGAGCCTAACAATAGGTGGAGCCAGAGCCAATGACAGGCAGAGCCAGCTATTACTTATTTTGTCCACTTCTTCCTCCCAGCTGTTCTACAAAGGCAACACTGATATTAAAAGAGGAGGAAGCTGACAGTAAAGGCCACCCACCTGGACTGCTGGGTTAAGACAGCAGGCAGGTAGAGCTGGCTGAGAGTTGACTGAGGTTGGTGGGACAGTGCCCCACTTGCCCTAACAGACCAGCCTCCACTGGTAAAAAGCTAATTGTTGCTGTGCCTATTGCCTCTGGTCCTGTTCACCACTGGCCTGTGGGCCCCTGGAAGGCTGCTTAGAAGGGAATGTGGCCCTTGGGTTGAAAACGTTCCCCATCACTGATTTAGTGCAATATTGCCTAATCAACAGCAGGGCTGGTGCCAGGCATGCCAGGGCCCTTGGGCACCAGCCGACCCTGGGCCCCGGCACCCGCAGTCTCTATCCACCTACTTACCTTTCCCTTAAAGTGAATGCTGCCCACGCTGTGTGTGCATGTGTGTCATCAACCAAGATGGTGGCTGAGGCTTCCCTAAGGGGCTGATGCCTCTGCAGCCATCTTGGTTGATGGTACACATGTGTGCTACGTGTGTGCATACCTGCTATCCACCAAGATGGCAGCAGGGGCATCAGCCTCTTAGGGAAATCTTGGCCGCCATCTTTGTTGATGGCAGGCTTGCACCCACAGGACAGCCAGCATTTACTTCAAGGGAGAGGTAGGTGGGGCATGGAGGCGGGTGTTGTGGGCCTACACGGTAGTAGGGGGTGCCTGGGAGCTCCCTCTCTCCAGTCTGCAGCCGACGCTGCCGTGGATCATGGAAGGGAGCACTACCCACCCACCCTAAGGAGGGGCCCTTCAGGGGCCTTCGGCCAGGGCCTGACTTGGCCGCCCTCTGGTGCCAGCCCTGATCAAGAGGTGGGCAATCCACAACCCTTTTCCAGGCCCAGGCAGCCACACCCACCATTCTCCAGCAACCAGCTGAACTGAATATATTAAACTAAACTCACCATATGTGAAATATGGTAGGTTGCACACTACATACTGCCTTATGTAATGCATAAGGCCTCGTCTGTATTATACATTTGAAGCAGCAGCATGCCATTTTAAACAGTCATAGCTTCTCCCAAAGAATCCTGGGAACGGTAGTTTAAGGGTGCTGAGAGTTCTTAGGAGACCCCCTATTCCTCAAATCCCTCTAAGCCATGAAGCTCACTGGGTGACCACGGGACCAGTCAGTCTCTCAGCCTAACCCACCTCACAGGGATGTTGTGAAAATAAAATGGGAAGAAGGATGAACGCTACCGTGAGCTCCTTGGAGAAAAGGTGAGATATGTCATAATAAGATAAAACCAGTGATGTTTTTTGCCACCTCCAAAAAAATCCTCTGCAAATGGAAGGTTGCAATTTTGAGCTGAGCATTTTGCAATAGCCTTGCTTTTTAGCCTTCAGAGATATTTGCACTCCAGCACCTCTCCTTTCTAAATTTAAGCTCCACCAAAGTATTCTGTTGCTCTCTAGGTGGCTAGGAACACCATCCCCAGGGGCGCCATTCAGTATGTTGATTCCTTTCCTTTAGCTCATTGCATTGTGGCAGTGCAGATTATTGACCCACGGCCCCTTTTATGGCTTTATTGCCACCGATTTAACACCAGTTTATTCATCAACATCTGGTGGGCTGAAAAAAAAGTGTTTTATTTTTATTAGCTCTCAGATGTATGCGTAATGCAGCTTAATGGTTCAGCAACAAGCAATTAGATTTTCCACTCTCCCACCTCCTTTCATTTCAGAAAACCTCAATGTGCAAGGTAGTTTCATTTTTAAAAAGTTGTGCAACTAATTGTGTGTTTGCATTTCATGTGAAAGCATTATGGGCTGGTATCCCACGTCATTCATAGACCCCATCTGCACCATGCATTTAAAGCACTACCATTTTAAACAGTCATGGCTCCCCCCCAAAAAAAGAATCCTGGGAACTGTAGTTTATTAAGGGTGCTGAGAGTTGTAAGGAGGCCCCTATTCTTTTCAAAGAGCTAGAGTGATTTCACAATCAACCCCTCTTCCTAGGAAACTCTGGGAACTGAAGCTCTGTGAAGGGAATAAGAGTCTCCTAACATCTTTCAGCACATTTCACAAACTGCAGTTCCCAGGATTCTATGAGGGAAGCCATGATTGTATGATGCTGCTTTAAATGTCTAGTGCAAATGAGGCCTCAGAGTAAACCCACTGAAATTAACAAAGTTAAGTTAGGCATGTATATTCACTTCAATGGGTTTACTCTGAGTAGAACTAGGACCTGATATGACTTTATGAATGTAATTCTGAATTCCCAGGTTCACATCTGAATTTTAAACTGTTTATGCAAGGGGGTTTAGAATTAATTAGCCTCCCTGTTACATATGCACTCCTAAAATAAAGTTAATAAACTATTAAGCAAACCTGAACACTTCTCTTTCTCCTGTTTGTGAGAGATGATATGTCAGAAAACATTTTTGTAGCATTTTATTTTTCTGAAAGGAAAGAGAAGGCAGAGAACATGAATTAGCCTAAGTATAAAATATTTATGTGTGTTGGTTATGTGTGTGTGTTCTCTCTCTCCTTAAAGGATTACAGAGCCTGACATGAGATATCAGAAAAAGACGCAAATCTGTGAAATACTTAGATAACATTTTTCTCCTGAAAGGTCAGTGAAGAAAGAAGATCTTCCAAATGTTGCACAACCTGCCTTGTGCTGAGTCAGACCATCAGTCCATCTAACTGAGCATTGTCTGCTCTGGCTGGCAGCGGATCTCCAGGATTTCAGGTTGGAGTCTCTCCCAGCCCTACCAGGAGATGCTGGGGATTGAACCTGGGAGTTCCTGTTTGCAAAGCAGATGCTCTGCTGTTGAGCTTTGTCTGTTCCCCAAAACATAGGCTCTTCTGCTTTATACTGAGTCAAACCATTGGTCCATCTAGCGCAGTATTGTCCACACTGACTGGCAGCAGCTCTCCAGGATTTCAAAGAGAGGCTATATTTCATCCCTACTTGGAGATCCCTGGGTCCTTCTGCATGCAAAGCAGATGCTCTACTACAAAGCTACAGCCTTTCCCCAGGTATACTGCTCAAAACACAGCAAGGATGACTTGAGCTGGAGGCTTTGGGCCTCTTTTCAACTCCATTCAAAAAAGGCAAATGCTATTTTTGTTGCAATAGGCAAATGTTGCATGGGGAATATCCCATGTACCTGTTTTACCATGATGTAACTTCCTAATGGGTGGGGTTACTTACCTGACATCCTCCTCCTTTGTCTTGGGGGATTTTTGAATATTCTCCATTGCTGATCTATCCACCATTGAGAGAGGCTGCATGGCACAGATCCTCTCTCTGAGAGCTTTAATACTAAACCACTAAAATGAACTGAGACTCCTATTTTCTTTCATCTAAGCTACAGCCTATGTTTCTGAACATATGAAGAATTCATAAGTAAATGTTTTATCTTTTACCTAAGAAGATTGTGTCTGTTGTTATGTATATAGAGAAAGGTGGGCCTGGTTTACATTCTCATTCTGCTGCTTGTATTTTTATATCTCTGCTAAGAAATAGGACCAACCAAATTAGTTCCTATTTCTCTCTGGTATTTTTATAATACCGAACAATTTTAGGCTGCATTAACAGAAGCATAGTTTCCAAATCTCATGAAGTACTAGTTCCCCTCTATTTGGCACTAGTTAGGCCCCATTTTGAGTACTGCATCTATTTCTGGACACCACACTTTAAGAAGGATGTGACAAACTGGAACAGGTTCAGAGGAGCACAGTAAAGATGACCAGGTGACTGGAAATAAAGCCCTATGAGGAGAGACTGAAAGAACTGGGCATGTTTAGCCTTGAGAAGAGAAGATTGAGGAGAGATATAGCATTCTTCAAGAACTTGAGAGGTTGTCACACAGAGGAGGGCCAGGATCTCTTCTCGATCATACCAGAGTGCAGGACATGGAACAATGGGCTCAAGTTGGAATTTGGAAACTATACTTCTGTTAATGCATCCTAAAATAGCATTTGCCTTTTTTGCAGCCACATCATGCTGTTGGCTCATATTCAGCTTGTGATCAATGACAATTCCAAGATCCTTCTCACATGTCATATTGCTGAGGCAAGTATCCCCCATCTTATAACTGTGCATTTGGTTTCTTTTTCCTAAGTGTAGAACTTTGCATTTATCCCTGTTGAATTTCATTCTGTTGTTTTCAGTCCAATGCTCCAGCCTATCAAGGTCCCTTTGAATTTTGTTTCTGTCTCCCATGGTATTAGCTATTCTCCCCCAATTTTGTATCATCTGCAAATTTGATAAGCATGCTCTGCACCTCCTCATCCAAGTCATTAATAAAAATGTCAAAGAGCTCTGGGCCCAGGACCGAGCCCTGTGGTACCCCGCTTGTTACTTCTGCCCAATGCAGAAGGAACCATTGATAAGCACTTTTTGAGTAAGATTCTGGAGCCAACTGTGGATCCTCCTGATAGTTGTTCCATCCAGCCCACATTTAGTTAGCTTGCTAATTAGAATATCATGGGGCACTTTGTCAAAAGCTTTGCTGAAGGTGAGGTATATTATGTCCACAGCATTCCCACAGTCTACAAGGGAGGTTACCCAGTCAAAAAATGAGATAAGATTAGTTTGGCAGGATTTGTTCTTCATAAATCCATGTTGGCTCCTAGTAATCACTGCATTGTTTTAAAGGTGCTTACAGACTGAGTGCTTCATAATCTGCTCCAGAGTTTTTCCAGGGATTGATGTTTGGCTGACTGGTCTGTAGTTCCCCGGTTCCTCCTCCTTGCCCTCCTCCAGTCATCCGGCACTTCATGATTTCGCAAAGATAATAGAGAGCAGTTCTGAGAGTTCTCCAGCCAGTTCCTTCAATCCTCTAGGATGCAGTTTATCAGGCCCTGCCGATTTGAACTCGTTCAAAGTGATGAGGTATTCCTTGACCATTTGTCTATCAATCTCAAGGTCCAATCCTGCCCCTTCTACTTCACGTTTCCCAGGAGGGTCACAGGCCCTTTTTTGGGAGAAGACTGAGCCAAAGTAGGAATTCTGCCTTTTCTTTGTCATCTGTTATCATTTTGCCATCCTCATTGAGTTAGCTGTGCCACCGTTTCTTTTCTCTGTCTTTTACTATGGACGTACCTGAAGAAAGCTTTTTTGTTGCTTTTAGCATCCCTTGCTAACCTCAGCTGATTCTTAGCTTTAGCCTTCCTGACACCATCCCTGCAATTCCGTGATACCTGCCTGTACTCTTCCTTTGTGACCTGGCCTTCGTTCCACTTCCTGTACATGTCTTTTTTGTTTTCAGGTCATCTCTAAGCTTTTCGTTGGCTTCTTCTGTTGTTTCCCCCCTTTTTTCCTTGTTGGAATTGCTTACCATTGCGCTTCTAGAATTTCATTTTTTAGAAACTCCCTCCCATCTTGGACTCCTTTTCTCATTAGGGTCGCCTGCCATGGGACCGTACTTACAATTGTTCTGAGTTTATTAAAATCAATTATGCCAAATGTAAGGTGTTAGT
The DNA here is from genome assembly GCF_030035675.1 of Rhineura floridana. Classification (NCBI taxonomy): domain Eukaryota; kingdom Metazoa; phylum Chordata; class Lepidosauria; order Squamata; family Rhineuridae; genus Rhineura; species Rhineura floridana. Next base: position 17,658,399 of record NC_084496.1, read on the forward strand.
TTTTTCTAGAAGAAGACACCAGCATCGGTGGCTAATTGATAATCAACCTATTGACCAAGTCGATGCTTTTAGCTACCTTGGAATATTATTCCACTCCTCAGGCTCCTGGAAGGCACACCTGACTAGGTCTGCTGAGATTGCTCAGAAAACAGTTAAGGCTTTGCTCTCTTTTTTTTATACAAATGGTGGTTTATATGTGCCGGCAGCTATACAGGTATTCAATGCCAAGGCCCTTGCCCAATTACTCTATGGGACACAGATTTGCGGCGGGGGTAATTACACACCATTGGAAGTTGTTCAATCAAAATTTCTGAGGTCTATATTGGGCGTCCTGAGTTGTGTCCCCAATGTAGCCTTACGTTTAGAATTGGGAGCCCTTTCAATTGAGACCCGAGCCTGGATGTATAGATTCAGCTACTGGCTGAAGCTTCTATTTGTGCCCATGGGACTGGCCCCTTTAACTTTGGCAGATACTTTCCAGTCCCAATGGAAGCAGGCACTGACAAAAAAATTGGAAGCCCTTGGTTTGTTGCTCCCGGCGATCAGGGCCTTAGGTTATACAAAGGCTAAAACAACTATCATCCAACGCCTCAAAGACATTGAACTTCAGAATAACTAGAGCCTGGCCGCTGCATATTCCTCCTGTTACATCAATGTGAAACCCTTTGTTCCCGTCAATTATATTTCAAACTTGCCCAATTTTAAACATAGGAGAGCATTTGCTTTAGCAAGATTTGATGTCCTCCCCTCAGCACTCCTGGAGGGTAGGTACAAGGGTGTTCCCCTGCCTGAATGGACTTGCCCTTGCGGAGCTGAGAAGGTGGAGTCTATACAGCACGTATTGTTGTACTGTCCCTTATACTCGGATTTTTGCTGTAAATTTATTTACCCAGTTTTGGATGATTTTCACCCGGGCTCGGAGGTGGTTCTCTTGCAGCGCCTACTGGCAGACCTGGATTCCCGGATTACCGCGAAGGTTGCTTCATTCTGTGTTGCAGCCATGGCCTGCAGGAAGGAATTAATGAGCTCTTTGTAATCAACTTTTAGTTGCTAATTGTATTAACCTTTGTGACCCTGATTTATATTTTAACCCTTATTTTATTGTTCCCCTTTTAACATTTTGTCAGCCTCGTCGTATTCTTTTGTATTGTGGCATTTCTGCTGGTCATGGACCGAAATAAATGTATTCATTCAAATCAGATCTTGGAGAAGTTACTTTTTTGAACTACAACTCCCATCAGCCCAATCCAGTGGCCATGCTGGCTGGGGCTGATGGGAGTTGTAGTTCAAAAAAAGTAACTTTTCCAAGCTCTGATTAAAATTTTATTTATTTATTTATTGCACTTGTATACTGCCCCATAGCTGAAGCTCTCTGGGCGGTTTACAGCAACCAAAAACATTAAAACAAATATACAATTTAAAACACATATTTTAAAAACAATTTAAAACACAATTTAAAAATTTAAAACAATATAAAACAATTTAAAACCCATGCTAAAATGCCTGGGAGAAGAGGAAAGTCTTGACCTGGCACCAAAAAAATAACAGTGATGGCGCCAGGTGCACCTCGTCAAAAAGATCATTTCATAATTTGGGGGCCACCACTGAGAAGGCCCTCTCCCTTGTTGCCACCCTTTGAGCTTCCCTTGGAGTAGGCACCCGGAGGAGGGCCTTTGATCTTGAACGTAGTGTACGGGTGGGTTTGTATCGGGAGAGGCGTTCCATCAGGTATTGTGGTCCCAAGCCATGTAAGGCTTTATAGGTCAAAACCAGCACCTTGAATCGAGCTCGGAAACATACAGGCAGCCAATGCAAGCGGGCCAGAATCAGTTTTATATGTTTGGACCGTCTGGTCTCTGTTACCAATCTGGCTGCTGCATTTTGCACAAGCTGCAGTTTCTGAACCATCTTCAAAGGCAGCCCCATGCAGAGTGCATTGCAGTAGTCTAATTTGGAGGTTACCAGAGCATGGACAACTGAAGCCAGGTTATCCCTGTCCTGATAGGGATGTTGTTGGGCTACCAACCGAAGCTGGTAGAAGGCACTCCGTGCCACCGATGCTACCTGAGCCTCAAGTGACAGAGATGGTTGTAGGAGAACCCCCAAGCTATGAATCTGCTCCTTCAGGGGGAGTGCAACCCCATCCAGGACAGATTGGACATCCACCATCTGGTCAGAAGAACCACCCACCAGCAGCATCTCAGTCTTGTCTGGATTGAGCCTCAGTTTATTAGCCCTCATCCAGTCCATTGTCGCAGCCAGGCACTGGTTCAGCACATTGACAGCCTCACCTGAAGAAGATGAAAAGGAGAAATAGAGCTGCGTGTCATCAGCATACTGATGGCAACGCACTCCAAAGCTCTGGATGACCGCATCCAATGGTTTCATGTAGATGTTGAACAGCATGGGGGACAGAACTGACCCCTGTGGAACCCCATATTGGAGAGTCCAGGGTGCTGAGTAATGTTCCCCAAGCACCACTTTCTGAAGGTGACCTGCCAAGTAGGAGCGGAACCAGTGCAATGCAGTACCTCCCACTCCCAACTCAGCCAGTCTCCCCAGAAGGATACCATGGTTGATGGTATCGAAAGCCACTGAGAGATCAAGAAGAATCAACAGAGTCACACTCCCCCTGTCTCTCCCCCCACATAGGTTATCATACAGGGTGACCAATGCTGTTTCCGTGCCAAAACCAGGCCTGAAACCCATAGGAAATGGATCCAGATAATCGGTCTCATCCAAGAGTGTCTGGAGCTGGCCTGCAGCCACTCGTTCCAGGGATGGAACATTTGCTACCAGCCTATGGTTATTAAAATCAGCTTTCCTGAAGTCCAGAGTGTGCATATGGCTACTCTCAGCTTTTGCTTCTGTTAAAATCAAATATTCAAGTATGATGTGGTCACTTTCTCCCAGAGTTTCCGTAGCTGCCACTTCATCCACCATCACTATTGGTTAGCAATATTGGATAGCTGATCCTCTGGTTGCTTCCTCCACTTTCTGTAAGAGAAAGTTATCTCCAACACAAGTCAGAAATTTCTTGGAGGGGCCGTGTATGGCAGAATTTGTCTCCCAACAGATATCGGGATAATTGAAATCCCCCATTACTACTACTTCATGCCTCCTCGGAACATTGACAATTTGCTTTTCAAAAGTTACATTCTCATCTTCACCTTGATTGGGTGGTCTGTAATAGACTCCAAGCACCACATTCCTTTTATTACTTGCCCCATTAATTTTAATCCAGATACTCTTGGTGGAACTACCAAGCTCATCTTCCTGTATTTCTGTGCAGGAATATATATTTTTAACATATAGCGTGACTCCACCTCCCTCTTTATTCCTTCTGTTGTTTTTGAACAAATTATATCCTTCTATTGCTGTATTCCAGTCATGGGAGTCATCCCACCAAGTTTCATTTATACCTATCAAGTCATAATTGCCCTCCTGTATTAAGAGTTCAAGTTGAAGGAACTTGCGGATGTACTCTCAGAACCTCTTGCCATCATCTTTGAGAAATCCTGGAGAATGGGAGAGGTGCCGGAGGATTGGAGACGGGCAAACGTCATCCCGCTCTTTAAAAAGGGTAAAAAAGAAGATCCGGGGAATTACAGGCCGGTCAGTCTGACTTCAATACTGGGAAAGATATTAGAACGGATAATAAAAGAGTCCACTGGCAACTCTCTAGATGACAATGCTGTGATTAGTAGGAGCCAGCATGGGTTTGTCAAGAAAAAATCCTGTCAAACTAATCTCATCTCTTTTTTTGATCGGGTCACTAGCCTAGTAGATGGTGGAAATGCTGTAGATGTCATCTATCTAGATTTCAGCAAAGCGTTTGACAAAGTCCCCCACGACCTTTTGATTAGCAAACTCGTCAAATGCGGACTACATGGAAATACTGTCAGGTGGATTCACAACTGGTTGGAAAACCATACTCAAAGAGTGGTCGTCGGTGGCTCTGCTTCGGACTGGAAGGAGGTTTCGAGTGGAGTGCCACAGGGTTCTGTCCTGGGGCCGATACTCTTCAACATTTTTATCAATGACTTAGATGATGGGGTGGAGGGAAGCCTTATGAAGTTTGCGGATGATATGAAACTGGGAGGGATAGCTAACACAATGGAAGACAGGAATAAAATCCAAAGGGACCTGGATAGACTAGAAAATTGGGCTGAAATTAATAAAATGACATTCAATAAAGACAAATGCAGGATTTTGCATTTAGGCCACAAAAACAAAATGCACAGGTACAGGATGGGAAATACCTGGCTTAGCAGTAGTGCGTGTGAGAAGGACCTTGGAATTGTAGTGGATCGCAAGTTGAACATGACCCAGCAGTGTGATGCTGTGGCAAAAAAGGCAAACGCGGTTTTGGGATGCATAAACAGAGCTATAGTTTCCAGGTCGAGGGAAGTAATAGTCCCACTATATTCTGCATTAGTCAGGCCTCATCTGGAATACTGTGTTCAGTTCTGGGCACCTCATTTTAAGAAAGATATAGACAAGTTAGAGCGGGTTCAGAAGAGGGCGACAAGGATGATAGCCGGTATGGAGAACAAGTCTTATGAGGAAAGGTTGAAGGAACTTGGCATGTTCAGTCTGGTGAAGAGAAGGCTGAGGGGTGACATGATTACACTCTTTAAGTACCTAAGGGCTGTCACATAGAGGAGGGTACAGATTTGTTCTCTGCTGCCCCAGAGGGTAGGACTAGGTCTAATGGTTTTAAGTTGCAGGAGCGTAGATTCAGATTGGAGATTAGAAGGAACTTCTTGACAGTAAGGGCAGTTCGGCAATGGAACCGACTGCCTAGGGAGGTGGTGGGATCCCCTTCGCTGGATGTCTTCAAGCAGAGGCTGGACAGCTATCTGCAGGATGTGCTCTAGCTGTGGATTTCCTGCTGTGAGCAGGGGGTTGGACTCAATGGCCTACAAGGCCCCTTCTGACTCTATGATTCTATGATTGTATTCGTCCTGCTTCTTTCCCATGCTCTGTACATTAGTATACAGGCATCGAAGATCATGTGATTTATGACTTGGCTTCCTTACTACGTTTTTCTGAGGACTGTCACTGGTCCCTATTAGATCCGATCTCTCTGTTCCTGTTACTGTGCACAATCCTTCATCAGTCATTACCACCAAGTTTACATCTCCCTCCCCCTTAGGATTCAGTTTAAAGCCCTCCTGATGAACTTCTCCATGCTGTGGCCAAACACATTCTTCCCAGTCCCTGTGAGATGCAACCCATCACTTCCCAGCAATCCATCTTCCAGGAAGCATAGCCCGTGGTCCCAGAATCCAAATCTCTCACGTCGGCACCACCTTCATAGCCATTCATTCACACGGAATATTTTTCTTTCCCTTTCTACTCCTCTTCTAAGTACTGGAAGGACTTGGAGCCACCAGCTGCCACTGCTTCCATGATTTTCCCATAAAAAAAAAAAGGATTTTGATTTTTGATTTTTTTTTTTAAATGAAAACTCAGGGAGACTGCCTGGAATACCAGAGAAGAGGGTCACCACAGGCCCCTTTGCAACCATGGCTCTTCTGTAAAGTTTGAACAACCACAGCAACAGTACCATCTAAGGCAGTGCTGGAGAATCTCAGGGTTGGCCTTCCAGGCCTCTCTCTCTGGGCCTACCTCTCTCCAACCAACATTCACTCCCTTCTGATGCCCACTTCACCACTGCCACAGCGCTGTTAGGAAGATCTCGCTGGGGCAGAACAGCTGCCCTCACCTCATACATGAAGGCTGATGGGCCGGCAAACTCAATGAGTATGTTGCCTGACTGGAATGTGTCCCTGAACCCTTCCTTGCCTGGATGAAGGACAGAGAGGGATGTGTGTAGAAACAAGTCTACTACACAAAGGTAAAATTAACATATGTTGCTCTGCCTATGGAAGGTTGCCCAGAAGGAACTGCAGGGTTCTGCCAAAAAAAGTGGCTATCCCTAAGCTGGTGGAATTTATATGCCTATGAAAATCTCTGAATTTTTCATGTGCTGCCCCCACTTCTCTTGCTGCTCCTTCCGTTTGATAAAAATGGCCTAAGCATTTCTGTGCATGTTTGTTGTTCCTCTTGACAACAGTCTGTTAAGATGCTCTGTGCAGTGGTCAATGGAATTTATATACAAGTTCTCTTCATTCCTTATAGAGCTTGACTTTTAAGAAAACATTATGCAGTAAAACAGTTATTTGGATGAAGGCAAGGGTCATAATACTGTGGTGTACTGCTTAGATTCTGCATGGTTTCCATAAATGGAACAACTTCAAAGATTCAATCATAAGAATTGCAGGTGGCAAAATAATGCAAGATTGGCTGCTGTAAAGAGCATTATTTAATCTTTCCACAGATCTCTTTATCTTTACCCACAGTTATGACAAATGATTAAAAGTGCCTGAATTCATTTGACTTAAAAGGTCAAGATTGTTAGTGCAAAAATCCAACAGAGATTCTTGCTACTTGTACAAGTTCAGTGGGTTTTATTCAATATAGGGACATCTCCTATAAGGCCCTCCTCCGGGTACCAACTCATCAGGATGCCCAGAGGATTGTTATTAGATCTAGGGCCTTTCCTGTAGTGGCCCCCAAACTGTGGAACAGCCTACCTGCAGAGATACGCCTGGCGCCTTCGGTACTTTCTTTTAGGCGCCAGGTTAAGACCTGGCTATACTCCCAGGCATTTTAATGTTCAATGTGTTTCATTTAATTTTTTTTTTCGTTTAACTTGTTGCTGATTTTATTGTAATTTTATTGTAATATTGTATTTTAATCTTGTTTTGTTCACCGCCCAGAGAGCTATTTGCTATGGGCGGTTTAAAAATGAAATAAATAAAATAAATAAAATAAATGTGCCCCCATGGCCCCTCTGAGGAGGAGAGCTCGTGTGTGTGTGTGTTCTCAACAGTGACAATCAGTTCATGCAAGCAGGGTGCCTGCCCATCCGTACTTAAGCATGGTGAGGGGGTGGGACTAGTTGCTGTGACATCCTAGTGCAGTGAAGTCATGAAGCGGTCTGAACTGAGACTTCCTATTAAATCTACTAAAGTAAAACACACCTCTGAGTTTGTGTCTGACTTCAGTGGGTTCAGGGAGGACGCCAGGGCCGGTTCTAAAGGGTAGCCAGGTGGGGTACTGTCCCGACAGCCCCTGGAGCTACAGGGGCCTCCTCAGCCGCCCCTCCACTCCCCTTCCACAATCTACGGCCCGCCATGCCCCCCCACCTACCTGTCTGCTGTCTTTTACCTTTGCCCTTAACAAAGGTGGTGGCCGAGGTTTCCCTAAGGTACTGAAGCCCCGGCCACCATCTTAGTTGATGGCAGAGATGCACGTGCATAGCAGGCATGCATGCCATCAACAAAGATGGTGGTGGAGGCTTCATCCCCTTAGGGAAACTGCAGCCGCCATCTTCATTAAGGGCAATGGTAAAAGACAGCAGACAGGTAGGTGGAGGTGCATGCGTGGGGGGCCCCAGGGCAAGCTGATACCCAAGGTCCCCGGCATACCTGGAGCCGGCCCTGGAGGACACCCTCCTTTCCACTCCTTTCCCACCTTAAGTGACTGTTGTCTGCCAGCAACTCCTCCCTTTAGCTCAGCAAGCATGGCAGGATCAGCAGTGGCAGCCCCTGCCAAGGAGGGGTGTGCAGGGAAGGTGGGGCCTAGAGGGGCCTGTATGCCCAAGGGCCCCAAGAAAGCTGAACTGGCTCTGACAGCAGAGGTGTGTGTTGCTATTGTGGGATCTGCAGGATACATTACAGTCTTGCCCATATGTGCCTGCACAGTCCTATGTTTGGAAATCCTATTACAAGTCCAAATAAGATTCCAACAATCTCTTATCTTTTCCAGAGAAATAAAAAAGAGGAGAAGGAAGTGGATTGAGCCTGGTTGTGTGTTTCTTGCAGCAGATATCACTACATGTTCAAATTAAATTCATCTTGTAGCAGCCACTGAATACCTTCTGTGGGGCCTCTAATAAGTTCTCATCATGTTTCTTTAATGGTTTGGCTTCACAGACCAGAAATCTCTTTTATGTTGTCGCTCAGTGGGGCGAGCATTCATATCTGTGCCAGGCTGCTGTTTGTACCAGTTTTACTCCCTGCAGGGTATAATTCCATGTCATTCTGCAGTATGGTAAACATCCAGACTGGTGGAGATGAAGGCATCTAACAGAGGATTGTTTTCAAGTAATGATTTCTGTTCTGTGAAACAAAGGGAAGCCTGAGTCTACGAAAACACCCAGTGATCTCTGTTTTCTAATAGATCAGCAAGCAGGTCTTGGGCACTAAAAGGCCACTTCCACATCACCAAAAAAGAGAGAAGAAGATACACAATGCAAACAATTTGCATATGCTAATATGCATGAATAGACACACATTTAGAAAGAATTACTATAATTTAAATACAAATACAGTACATCTCTCCATAATGGAAAAGATGGCAATGAGGTGGGCTACATACCTGTACAATCTGCTCTCCATGTGCTGACTGCTGATGGCAACTTCAAGGCCCCTCCTGCTATCCTGTCTTAGACCCTATCTAAACCTTATCATACCACCATGGCTTTCCCCTAAGAATCCTGGGAACTGTAGTTTGTTGAGGGTGCTGAGAGTTGTTTGGAGATCCCTACTCTCCTCAAAGAGCTATAGTTCTCAGAGTTTATTAACCATTAATTCCTCTTCCCAGGGGACTCTTGGAATTGTAGTTCTGTGAGGGAAAAAGGGGTTACCTGACAACAACCGCTTTGCAAAGCTATTTCCCCAACACATACATAATATGTAGTTTTGTACACATTACTTAGCTGGAGAATTGCACTGCAAAATTCAGAGGAGTGCAAATTTCAAAGGACAGCTGTTTCAGTTCCCATATTGTTTCAGAAAATGCAAATCAGTTAAATTCAGCTTTAAATGAAAACTGAATCAAAATCTCAAATTTCTCCCCAATCCCTACTCATGGCTAGGTATGGGGGAGAAATTTGATCCAGTGTGCATTTAAAGCTGAATTTAACAAATTTGCATTTTCTGAAGCAATATAAGAACTAAAACACAACCATCATTTGAGATTTGCACTTCTGCAAATTTTGCAATGCAACCAACAAATGTTTACAAAAATGAATATATTAGGCAAAAGTGTGCACAAAATGAATATATTAGCGAAAATAATATACAAAATGCACTGATAAACTGCTTGCAAAAATGTGTGCATTAGTCAAAACTGCACACAAGAGTATTCATTAGGAGAAATTCACACTAAAATTCTGAAGACTTTTCATGAGGATTTCTTTTAAAAAACTGCAAATTGCTGAAGTAATGTGGAGAAATTAATTTAGGATTAGAAAAATGAGAAGCTGAGAGAACTGAAATTGACAGATCATTCCATATCTACTCATGGCTCATCTCTCTTTTTTAACCTTGCATCAGGCTGTCTATATTTGTTTAAAAAAAATTGTTTTGGGGGGGAGGATGAATTTTCAGATCAATGCAATATATAATGCAAGTCCAACCCCAGCTTCAGAGCTCTCATCTCCTGCCAGTGGGACCTTCACAACAATCCATGACCCCAGTCAAATTAAAAAAAAAGCGTGTTGTCAGGTCTGGAAATGTAGTTATTTCACTTGTCATTTCTTGTTAGCTCTGCCTTTCACCCGTATTCAGTGAGTGGATAAAATATATAAAAGAATGTGGTATGCTCAATCAGATGCAATTGAGAAGAGCAACTGGGGTTGTCAGCCAAAGAGGTCAGTGGGCAATTCCCACTCTTTGCTTTCTTATAAGGCCTTTTTCAGCCAAATATTATAAAAGCGAGTCAGCTGAGCACAGCGATTGAGCATTCACTGAAGAGCATAATGTGTGTTTTCAAAAAAAGAGTCTTTGGCCTAGGTCGCAGAGATCACAGCAACACGCTTAGGAAGTATTTGAGTTTCATCAGACATGGTGCAACATCAAATGCTGCTGAGTCTTCCTGGCCAATTCAATGTTTATTGAGGCTTTTAAAGTTAAAAAGGAACCGTTTGGATTGTAAAGTTTGGCTAGCATTGACACATAATATACAAAGGGTAGGGGATATTTTCAGTCCAAGGGCTGCATCCCCTTCTAGGCAATCTCCCAGGGACCACGGGCCAATGGTGGGAAGGGCCAAAGGCAAAACCAGGTAGAGCAACAAATGGTGATGTACTCACACATCCCTGTCTGTCCTCTGGTCAGGAAAACAAGGAACATCAATCAGAGTTCAAGGACTCACTCTAGCCATGCCAACTCAAGGAGGTACAAAGCAGGGATGGGGAGGACTGTGGCCTGGGGAGAAGGGGGTGGATAGGAAAAAGGTGAGGCTTGGGGAGAGTTCTAAGGATCAGAGAGAGAGGCCTGGAGGGCCACATTTGGTCTCTTGGCCTAGGTTCCCCATCCCCTAGATATTACTAGTAGGTAAACCTTAGTCCTGATCAACCTTAGTCCTGGAGCAGAAGCTGAGTAAGCCAATGACCTAAGGAGGTGATGGGCTCTCTAACACTTGGGGCATTCAAGAGGATGCTAGACAGCCCCCAGGTTGGATTCCTGCATTCAGCAGGAGGTTAGACTCAATGGCCTTATAGGCCCCTTCCAACTCTAATATCCTATGATTCTGAAATGTTTTACAGTGTGTGTGTGGAGAATGGGCTCTCCAGATATTGTTGGACTCCAGCTCCCATCAGTCCTAGCCCGCATGACCAATGGTCAAAGATGTTGGGAGCTGTAGTTCAACAACACCTGAAGAGCCACAAATTAGCTATCCCTGCTCTAGAGGGAGCAGAATATAAGAAGAGGCACCCTGTGGGATCAGGCCAAAGAAGCATCTACCCAGAATCCTGTTCTCACAGTGGCCAACCAGAAACTGAAGCTGGGCAAAGGAGCTTGTTTGGTAGCTATTGAGTGATTGCATTCATAGCCCACCTTTCCTCACAAGAGCTTAGGTAGCACACAGAGTGCTTTCTCTCTTCCCCTGCCCCCTTTATTTTATCCTCATAACAAACCTGTTAGGTAGGTTAGGCTGAGAAAAGGAGAGTGACTGTCCTAATGACGCTCAGTGATTTGAACCACATGTTTGTCCTGACACTCTAAGCCAGCCTTTCCCAACCAGTGTGCCTCCAGATGTTGTTGGGCCACAACTCCCATCAGCCTCAGCCAGCATTGCCAATGGTCAGGAAAGATGGGAATTGTGGTCCAACAACATCTGGTGGCACACTGGTTGGGAAAGGCTGCTCTAAGCACTTCACCACACTATCCTCCTTTAAGGCCAAGGAAAGGCCCTTTTACCACCACCTGCTGGCAACAGTATAATTCAGTCTTCCATATATATATTTTCATTTATATCCCACCTTGAGCTCCTTGGAGAACTCAGGGGAGCCTACATGGTTCTCCTACTCATTTAATCCCCACAACAACATTGTGAGGTTGGTTAGGTTGAATACGATTCATGGCTGACTGGGGATTTGAACTCTCATGTTGCAGGTCCTAGCTCCAACAACTCCAATCTTTCCTGGCCATTGGCGATGCTGGCTGAGGCTGATGGGAGTTGTGGTCCAACAACATCTGGAGGCACACTGATTGGGAAAGGCTGCTCTAACCACTACAGCACACTGGCTCATCACCTTTACAAATTGCCATACTATTATCCCAGCAATAGCCTGAGTACAGCTTAGGCAGCCTTTCCCAACCAGTGTACCTCCAGATGTTGTTGGACCACAACTGCCATCTTTCCTGACCATTGGCGATGCTGGCTGAGGCTGATGGGAGTTGTGGTCCAACAACATCTGGAGGCACACTGGTTGGGAAAGGCTGGCTTAGAGGCTTATATCCTCAAGGTCAGCCCCTCCCCCTCCTGCTCATCTGCTGAACTATTGTTTGCAGCTGAATCTTCTGAGTTCTCCCTTCTCCCAGGCACACCTTTTCTCAAAAGGAAAGCTCTGCCAATCAAGCCTCAAAGCCACCAATGCTGATTGGGCTTCCCATGGGACAATCATCTTAGATTCTCTAAAAGTATGAATTTCCACTCCATTGTGAACCTGGAATCCAGTGATGCAATGCAATATGGGGGAGTGCACTTGTGCAATGAATTCCTGTGTGCAACCATGTGTCTGTTGGATTCCAGCCAGGTCCCAAAATTCCAGTGGCATTTTTATCAAACATTTCTTAGACGGGTCAAGATAATAACTCTCTTAAACACTGTGGGCAGGTTTGCATGTGTGATGCACCATTACAACTTAAATTTATTTGAGTTGTCACTGTGGAGAGTAAAGCACCAATGCTTGAAATAAGTAACCTGAACCGGGGGGGGGGGGGGACAACAGACAGAAAGGCAATCTATTCTTTCCTTGCTGATTCCTTCTTTAGTAACTGCTTGTTTGTTTTCCCACATGCTTTACTTCCTCTCTCTTCCTTTTCTTCTTAGTCAGAGATAGTGCCTGTGAGTGCAAGCCTACTGGCTCTGCTGTGGCCAAATGTTGTCTGTAGTCTAGGGAAGTACTAGAATTCTGCACAATTTAGATTGGTACTGAATTTTCCATTAATTCGCTTATTCACAATTTTTGAGGATCAGATTTTAATGTAGTGATCTTCTGCGGCTAATTTTGAAAGCTGACTTTTTTTTAAAAAAACCATTTCTAAAATATTGATTTCCTTTCCTTCATTTCCTTCAAAATATCAATATTTCCTTTAAAAATATTGATATTAATATTAGTTAATCTTTTTTTTTCTGAGCAAAATCCACAGATCAATAAAAGCAACGGTTGGTGGATAAAGAATGAACTCAAATCTATGACAGCCTGTTACGTTAATAGAATGCTTATGAACTGGCCAATGGATCCCATCCCTGCTGTATTTAGAATGACTTTATTTCCCAGTAGAAGTAGAGTAGTGGCAAATCTAGAAGTACAGGGTCCCTTCATGATATTCACACCACACCCCTCACAGCCACACTGTGATTCACTGCCTCTTCTGCAATTATAAAATTATAGAAACAGAACTGCTGTGAGCATAGCCCCCCTCTCCAGAGCTAAATATTGTCAGAAACCTTTTAATGTTAAGAATTCTAAAATGAAGCCAAATGTGGGACTAGGATGTGGGAGAGCAAGGTACTTTGACATGAATCTCATTGCTCACTTACCCTAGGAGCATGAATGAGGAGCTGTGTATTAGCTACTGAGAAAAGTCTTCTCAGTGACTGACTCACCTCCTTTCACTCTGTTTGGCTCAAATCAGCACAAAAGGCAAGAAAGCATATTTCTCCTCCTCCTCCTCCCCCATGGTCAGTTTTACCTATCCTAGGACTATGACCTGGGAAACCAGGGTTCGAATCCCCACACAGCCATGAAGCTCACTGGGTGAACCTTGGGCCAGTCACTGCCTCTCAGCCTTAGAGGAAGACAATGGTAACCCACCTCTGAATACCGCTTACCATGAAAACCCTATTCATAGGGTTGCCATAAGTCAAGATCAACTTGAAGGCAGTCCATTTCATTTTCAAGCATGATTGCACAGCAGTAAATCCGACTGAACAGAATAAGCAGGCAAATGATCAAACCTGCCCTCACCTCCTCCTCCCTCCCATCACCTCCCTTTTGCCCCTTCCCTCCCAATTAGTTCATCCCTCCCCATCCCCTTCCAATCCCCTCCTTCTCCCTCCCCATTCTTCTGTTCCCCTCTCCCCCTTCCTCTTTCCCTCTCCTCTCCTCTCCCCCCTCCTCCCCCATGGTCAGTTTTACCTATCCTAGCCATGATTGCATGATAGTAAATCCCACTGAACTCAATAAGCATGTAAATGATCAGGCCTACCTTTCCCCTCCTTCTCCTCTGCTCTCCCTCCCTCCTCCCTCCTCCATTCTTCCTCCTCTCTCCTCTTCCTTCCTGCTCCTCCTCTGCCCACTCCAGACCTCCCTCCCCATGATCAGTTTTACCTATCCTAAGAATTATTGCATGGGAGTAAATCCCACTGAACTCAATAAACATGGAAATGATCACACCTGCCCTCCTCTTCCCCCTCCTGCATGTTTCCCTCCTCCTCTCCCCTCCCCATCCCCTGTGGTCAGTTTCACCTATCCTAAACATGATTGCAGGGGAGTAAATCCCACTAAACTCAATAAGCATGCAAATGATCAATCCATTCTCAGCAAACTTGCACAGTTTCCCATTTCATACCTCCTGGATTAAAAAGCAGAGAAATTCACTAATAGGCAAAAAACCTTCCGGTTTAAGAATGTACCAATTGCCAACAGATATTTCTATCAAACTTTAAAAAGTAGGGAAATTGGACAGTTATAGTGAATGCACCAGGGGAGCAGGAGACCTGACCTCCTTTCTGAGATATTGTACTGCCCTACATATTTGTCAAAATGCAAACACAATTTGGGTTGGTCTTTCACAGTCCAATCCACTTCCTGTGTATCTTGGAAGAATTTGGTAACAGGTGCCTCTGAGCATATGGTGACTGGTGACAACACCTGCCATCTCCAAAGATGGAGAATTACATTTTTGTATGTTCGTTTGTGTCCTTACTTTGGTTCTTTTCTGTGTTACTACTGTTTCTCCGAAAAAAGACTTAGTTCAAGCACTTAATTCTGCATGGTGATAGCACTTGAGGAGGGCATGAAACAGGGCTGGTGAGAGGGTGTGGGGCCCATGGAGAGTCCCGGGGACCAGATAAATAGGTCTGGAGGGCGATGTCCAACACCCCAAGCTTGAGGTTCCCTACTCCTGTTTTTAATGAATTAACCACACATTTGGGATATAGATGCAGACTTTCCGAATGGAGGTGGATCTATGAGGGCAGATGGGGCATCACTCCACCAACCCCAGTCTGCCCCCAACCACTCCGCATCTTCCTGCCTTCTTCCTTCCTTACAATCCACCAAGTGAGTGGCACTGCCATGTCAGCTTCCTCCTCCTCAAGTCTCAGTTTTGCTCTTGTAGAACTTAGCAGTGAGGAGGGTGGGGACAAAAGTAGAATCATAGAATAGTAGAGTTGGAAGGGGCCTATAAGGACATCAAGTCCAACCCCCTGCACAATGCAGGAATCCAAATCAAAGCATTCCTGACAGATGGCTGTCCTCTTGAATACCTCCAGTCTTGGTGAGCCCACTACCTCTCTAGGTAATTGATTCCATTGTCAAATGGCTCTAACAGTTAGGAAGGTTTTCCTGATGTTCAGTTGACATCTGGCCTCCTGCAACTTGAGCCCATTATTCCGTGTACTGCATTCTGGAACGACTGAGAAGAGATCTCGACCTTCCTCTCTGTGACAACCTTTCATGTACTTGAAGAGTGTTATCATATCTCCCCTCAGTCTTCTCTTCTCCAGGTAAACATGCCCAGTTCTTTCAGTCTCTCCTCACAGGGCTTGGTTTCTAGTCCCCTGATCATCCTTGTTGCCCTCCTCTGAACCTGTTCCAGTTTGTCTTCATCCTTCTTGAAGCGCAGAGACCAGAACTGGACGCAGTATTCAAGATGAGGCCTAACCTGTACTGAATAGAGGGGAACTAATACTTCATGCAACTTGGAAACTATACTTCTGTTAATGCAGCCTAATATAGCATTTGCCTGTTTTGCAGCCACATCACACTGTTGGCTCATATTCAGCATGTGATCAACGACAATTCCAAGATCCTTCTTGCATGTCATATTGCTGAGCCAAGTATCCCCCATCTTAGAACTGTGCATTTGGTTTCTTTTTCCTAAGTGTAGAACTTTGCATTTATCCCTGTTGAATTTCATTCTGTTGTTTTCAGCCCAATGTTCCAGCCTATCAAGGTCCCTTTGAATTTTGTTTCTGTCTTCCACAGGATTAGGTATGCCCCCCAATTTTGTATCATCTGCAAATTTGATAAGCATGCTCTGTACCTCCTCATCCAAGTCGTTAATAAAAATGTTAAAGAGCACTGGGCCCAGGACCGAGCCCTGTGGTACCCCACTCGTTACTTCAGCCCAGTTTGAGAAGGAACCATTGTTAAGCACTCTTTGAGTACGATTCTGGAGCCAACTGTGGATCCATCTGATAGTTATTCCATCCACCCACATTTAGCTAGCTTGCTAATCAGGATATCATGGGGCGCTTTATCAAAAGCTTTGCTGAAGTTGAGGTATATTTTGTCCACACCATTCCCACAGTCTACAAAGGAGGTTACCCAGTCAAAAAATGAGATAAGATTAGATTGGCAGGATTTGTTCTTCATAAATCCATGTTGGCTCCTAGTAATCACTGCATTGTTTTCAAAGTGCTTACAGATTGACTGCTTTATAATCTGCTCCAGAGTTTTTCCAGGGATTGATGTTCAGCTGACTGGTCTGTAGTTCCCCAGTTCCCCCTTCTTGCCTTTTTTGAAGATAGGGACAACATTAGCTCTCCTCCAGTTGTCCAGCACTTCACCAATCCTCCATGATTTCGCAAAGATAATAGAGAGCTTTCCTGAGAGTTCTTCAGCCAGTTCCTTCAATCCTCTAGGATGCAGTTTACCGGGCTCTGCCAATTTGAGCTCATTCAAAGTGATGAGGTATTCCTTGACCATTTGTCTATCAGTCTCAAGATCCAATCCTGCCCCTTCTACTTCATGTTTTCCGGGAGGGTCACAGACCCTTTTTTGGGAGAAGACTGAGCCAAAGTAGGAATTGAGCACTTCTGCCTTTTCTTTGTCATCTGTTATCATTTTGCCATCCTCATTGAGTTAGCTGTGCCACCGTTTCTTTTCTCTGTCTTTTACTATGGACGTACCTGAAGAAAGCTTTTTTGTTGCTTTTAGCATCCCTTGCTAACCTCAGCTCATTTTCAGCTTTAGCCTTCCTGACACCATCCCTGCAATTCCATGATACCTGCCTGTACTATTCCTTTGTGGCCTGGCCTTCGTTCCACTTCCTGTATGTGTCTTTTTTGTTTTCAGGTCCTCTCTAAGCTTTTTTGTGAAGCCACATTGGCTTCTTCTGTTGTTTCCCCCCTTTTTTCTTTGTTGGAATTGCTTGCCATTGCGCTTTTAGAATTTTGGTTTTTAGAAACTCCCACCCATCTTCGACTCCTTTTCTCATTAGGGTGGCTTGCCATGGAGCCATACTTACAATTGTTCTGATTTTTTTAAAATCAGCTTTCCTGAAGTCCAGGGTGCGCGTATGGCTACTCTCAGCTTTTGCTTCTGTTAAAATCAAGAATTCAAGTACGGTATGGTCACTTTCCCCCAGAGTTCCCATAACTGCCACTGCATCCACCAAATCATCTCTATTGGTTAGAATCAAGTCCAAGACAGCTGATCCTCTGGTTGCTTCCTCCACTTTCTGTAGGAGGAAGTTATCTGCCACACAAGTCAGAAATTTCTTGGAGGGGCCGTGTTTGGCAAAATTTGTCTCCCAACAGATACCGGGATAATTGAAATCCCCCATTACTACTACATCATGCTTCCTCGAAACATTGGCAATTTGTTTTTCAAAAGTTACATTCTCGTCTTCACCTTGATTGGGTGGTCGGTAATAGACTCCAAGCACCACATTCCTTTTATTACTTACCCCATTAATTTTAATCCAGATACTCTTGGTGGAACTACCAAGCTCATCTTCCTGTATTTCTGTGCAGGGATATATATTTTTAACATATAGCATGAGTCCGCCTCCCTTTTTATTCCTTCTGTTCTTTTTGAAAAAGTTATATCCTTCCATTGCTGTATTCCAGTCATGGGAGTCATCCTACCAAGTTTCATTTATACCTATCAAGTTGTAATTGCCCTCCTGTATTCAGAGTTCAAGTTCATCCTGCTTGTTTCCCATGCTCTGCGCAGATCAGAAACACTTCTGGTTGAGGAACGGATGGCATCAGCAGCTCCCTGGCTAAGCTCTTCTCTTTGATGAGTATATATTTACTTTCCCTGGGGCTATCACTTTGGCATAATATAGCTATATTGCCCCACCTTGTTTAATCTTTCTATGGCCGTCTGATAAGTGTTTGTATACTGGTGAAGAATGTCCTCTGTTTGATAGCTTGGAGTTTTACCTCTATACTTCCTCCCACTCCTCTCGGCCAGCTTCTCAGCTTCCTGTCTTATGAGACACCCTTCATAGAACAGGAATTCGAAAAGCAAACAAGAAAGAAGATAAGGAAACAAGATAACTCTAGGGGCTAGCAGGAGTTTATCACTCCAGAGGCTGTTAAATAAATAAAGAAGAAAATACACTCCAATGTTTGTGAATGGGGTGCTCATAGTTCCTTCATTTCCCCCTAATTTTCAGGAGCAGAGTCCCGCTTCCTCCCTAGTACCTTGGCTGGACAAATTATTAAAAGAACTTGTCAAAAGACACTTTACTACAAGAGTTATCAACAAGATATGGTTCTTACCAGAACTGGGTACAAGGCTTTGGAAATTCCCCCCCTCTCCCAGCATGGCTCACCGCAAGACAGTCATTCAGACGAAGATTACTCAGTTTTTTGCAGAGATGCAGCCAGTAAAGAGCATGGAAAACACGGAGGAGAAACAATGTATAGGACATGACTGGACTCTTGGATGGAAGAGTGAATTCCTTGATTTAAAGGGCAATGACAACACCCCCAGTCTGGCTTGTGAGCTTTCTCAAGCAGAAGCTGCCAGCTTGCCTGCTCTCATCATTGCACCGATGCAGGAAAGGCAAAACACCCAAGGAAATTTGCCCTCCAACTCACCGCTGCAACGAACTTCACAACGGGTTTTGTCTGAGTGCGAGGAAAATATCCAAGGGTCCATTAACCAGATGGGGATACCCTTTCCTGAAGGATCACAAAATCAGGGTTGGCTTTTTTCTATTATGAGGGATATTGAACTATCAAACTATTCCTAGACAAGAGTAACACCTTACTAACAACTGTTGGAAGTTCTGCATGAGCTGCTTAAAGCCAGCACAGAAGTGCAAACCAATGAGGCTAAGCTTCATACACAGAACGCTAAGGCTGTTACTACCAGGGAGACGAAGAGAAATACCCCCAACCGAGTGGCTAATAAACCTAGGAAGAGTAAAAACATAAAAAACTCAAAGCCCCCTAAATACAAGAAAATGCAGTTTGGTAAACTCTTTAGACATCTCGACGTGAGCCCTCATTCAAGAGTGGCACCTCGGAATAATAACATAGGTCCTCCTAAAAAGGACAGAACCAAGGAACCTGTGACCTCCCAGGTTTTGAATCCAGCCTTGGATGACAATTTTAATAACAAAGCTTCAAGGTTGAATTCCCCTTTAGAAGTAACTCCTGGCTGGAAGAAGTCCACAAACTTAACAACTGGAATTTAGTACTAAATCGCTAGAAACTGGCATTTTGTAATTACCCAAAGCCGAGGGGCGTCCTTCCACAGAAACAGCGGAAATTCCATGTCATAAAACTCTTGAGGGGTACCCCACTAAGTACCCTAACTGATGACGACGTAGAGCATGTGGAATATCTGTACTACTCTGGGGTCTCGGCTTGGGCAGTGATCTCCTTTACAGAGTGCAGTGTAGTAAACAAACTATACACTTGTAGGAATGTACTCTATAGCCATAACATCGAGGTGCTACGAGTTTTTGAAAATGTGGCACTGCCCTGCCCCTATTCACACGATCGTTTGAACCCTGGAAAAGATAAGGATCTATTTGGGCAGTGTTTTGAGATCCCAATCAAGAAGTCTATTGCTCCGGCCCACAAGGTGAAAGAAGAATCAGAGAATCTGGAGCATATTATAGCCGATGAACCTACCCAGTGGCCTCATGTTTCCTTGGAGAATGACCTGGATAGCGACTCATTCGTCATGGAGGAATGTAGGCTACTTGAGTCTTTCAGGGCTCTTCC
Source organism: Rhineura floridana (assembly GCF_030035675.1). Taxonomy (NCBI): domain Eukaryota; kingdom Metazoa; phylum Chordata; class Lepidosauria; order Squamata; family Rhineuridae; genus Rhineura; species Rhineura floridana. The sequence continues at coordinate 17,678,184 of NC_084496.1, forward strand.
AGCACAAGCCCAAAAGAATATAATATTGAGATTAGATCATTTAAAACCCCGTCTTCTCTCATCCTCACAAGAGACTAAAGAACTCCATTGCCATCATAGCTGCTGAGTCACAGAAAACCCTCCATCAACACATAAAAATTTAGTCCATTGCCCCAACGAGACAGGCCTAGAAGACCACACGATCCCTTGAACCTCCAGGTGACGGTGGAAATCAACCTTCCCACAGACAATTCTTTTTATCTCGATTCGTCGAGCCCCTTGGAGAGTAACTTAGTTAATAGCTCTCCAACTCTAATGATCAATCCTACAAATATATTAGGAATGAGTTATGTGGAGGCTAGGGAGCAAGACAGCCCAAAAATTCTAACCTCCCCTCCCATCCAGCTGGAGAAGCCCCCCCCCAAGGATTATTTCTAATGTTAGTCGATGGAGCCCTACGATGGACGAGATCCTGCCAATTGAGGAACTAAATGAGACACAGAAGGACAGAGTTATATCTAATAAGAGACGTACGTGTTCTCTTTTGAATACAATCAAAGTGCAGAGCAAAGAGAAGAGTTTAAAAGATCATACTCCAGGCATTCTACAATCTCCCCTCGGGCTTCCTGTGGCAAACCTGGATATCACTAGCAATGTACCTTGCTCCTTTCATTGACATAAGGCAGTACGGGTAGATGAACATTTCTCAATAATTTCATGGAATGTGGCGGGCTGGTTAAATAAGTGCTCTGAGCCCGGTTTCCTTACTTTTCTTAATAACTACAATATTATACTGCTCCAAGAGACTTGGCTCACTGAGGAATTAGCCTTAAGTGGTTTTGTAACTCATTCACTCGAGGCAGGCTCCAGTACCAGGGGTGGGCATCCAAAAGGTGGTTTGGCAACACTGATCTCAACCAAACTTGGTATATGTCTGATGAGATTAGAGGGGCTGGGGGACATTGCTCTTGCTTTATCATTCAACCTGGTTTCCGATACTTTTGTAATGATTAATGTTTACCTCCCTCCCTCAACTAAAAAATTATTAGTTAGAGAGACATGGTCAAAGATAGAGAAATATATTAACAACCTTATGGCTAAGTTCCCCTCAGCTTACTTTATTGTAGCAGGGGACTTAAATGCAAGGACGGGTCACAACAACGTAGCTCTGTACGAATGCTTCCATCTTGTCCCTCCTGCTGTGGAATTGCCTCATTTTTCCCCTTTAGGCAATCCAAGGACAAAGGTTGTAATCTCGCTGGGCTTTGCCTTCTACAGATGATCCATGTCCTCGATTTGGTTATGTTGAATGGAGGCGTGGTGGGAGACCTCCATGGCGAGTACACCTATGTAAGGTGCTAAGGGGCATCTACTATTGATTATTTTCTGGTTTCATCCAATTTGCTAAGTTGTGTGGTTAGCTGTAAGGTAGATATAAGAGCTGAGAGCGATCATCTCCCCCTGGTGCTCACTCTTAGCCTGAGTAATGGGAAGCCATCACTGGTCTGTGAACCAATGTATAATCTAGCAGCGGAGAGAAGAGCCGCCAGTATTAAGTGGACTCCTACTCTAGCACAGGAGATATCCAAACTCTTATATTCCGCTGACATTCTCAGCCTCCGTGGTAGGTTCCTACTTGAAACTGTCCCAGAGTCAATCTCCTTACTGTTTCAAGAATTACTGAGATCTCTGAATAATGGCTTATACTTTAAAAATCATTTAAGACCTCGTGCTACTGTGCAGTTCTCTAAGCCTTGGTTCGACCAGGAATGTGTCCTATTGAAGAATACTCTTATTGAAATCTATAGGAGGTATAGGGCTTCTGACCTGCCAATTTTGGCTGTAGAATACCTGAGTATCAAAAGACGTTATAAAACCTTAATCAAAGAGAAAAAGAAACATTTCCAAAGAGAAGCTTGGCAAAGCTTAATAGAAGCCTCCAGACAAAAAGACTCTGGAACTTTCTGGAGGCTGGTCTCTAGTAGTAGTAGTATGTTTATTTGCGGTCAAAGACCCGTCCTGTTACAGGCATATAGTACAAGCCAAGTAATAAAGTAAAAACAATAAGGGATAAAAGTGGTACATTTTGTCTGTTAGGGTTTTGATATACGTATAGATACAAATTAACTAGATAACACTTCAGTTCGTACCAATTGTGCCGCATATATAAAATTAGCAACCTTCCTTAGAAGTAAGTGCTCTATTTGTTCCTGACAAAAAATAACGAACCACATTATCCGGAGCCAACAAAGGGCTGCTTTCCATTATGGCAGATAGAAACTTGCGTTGTATGTGTTCATAAATAGGGCAAGTAATCAAAACATGGGTAAGAGTTTCAATGTTACCCTTCCCACAAGGGCACAAGCGGTGTTCATAGGGAATTCCTTGATACCTCCCTGTCAGTAAAGCAGACTGAAGAGAATTAAATCTGGCCTTAGTAAAACCCAGACGTAATTTTGGAACAGTAAGGAAGTCCAAATAAGGGGCATAAATGAAGGGCTCAAATTTTAGATTAAAATGAATGGGAGAGCATGTTTTTGTAGCCATAAATACGGCATTTTGTAAATCTATATCTTTGAGGCGAGATCGTATTTCACTTTTAGCTGAAGTAGGGGTATGTGTTGCTAAATATTCTACTGAAAGGCCAATCGAAGAAAGTTTGCTCTTAAATTTTATATTCCAACTTGAAGTGAATAAATCCCTCCAAAGATATATTAAATAACCCGGGTTTTTTTCATAGGATAGTCTAGCCCAATAGTTTGTGGCCGTAAGCCACGCGTGGCATTCAATGGAAGGCAGACCGCATTCTAATCTCAGAGCTGCCGCCGGAGCACATCTTAATTGTTGAGCTCCTGTGCCCCGCCCCAGCAAGGCAGAATTAGCTTGCTGCACAGGACACAGAGGTTCACAGCCAAAATGGTGCAAGTAAGTCGGCGAACAGGAATGAAATGCTCCGACACAGTTCAGCTTCGTGCCAGTAACATAAATCTTTATCAAAGTGCAGTCAACAAATACAATCACCAACATAAGACGCTCCTACTTTTCCCCCCACACAGCCTAGCTCTTTCTGTACGTAATTTATAGCCAGCCCCTGTGATCTGGTGCAGCTGTGTGTCCTTCACTAATTGTTAACATTTTAACCCATTCCCAACCTGTGGAATGACTCAGCTAAACATGAGCTAACATTAATGCCCCCAATATTCGACGTAAAAATAAAGAAAGAACAGCTTCAACTGATGAATTAAAAGTGTGAATCCACAGTGGCACACCAAAAAGTAACTGTGGAATAATTTTTGCTTGGAAGACCTGGATTGCTGCAGGTACATAACGCCCCCCTTTATGGAAAAAATAACGGAGAATGTTTTTTACGGAATTTCGGGCCTTCCAAACAGCAATCCATATATGGGTGGCCCAGTTTAATGTCGAGTGGAAGGTGAGACCTAAATATTTGTACTGCGAAACCAGATCTATTCGTTGTCCATTTACTGTCCATGCACCGGAAATTTTACGTCTAGAAAATATTAATATTTTAGTTTTGGAATAGTTTATGGTTAATTGATTTTGAGTACAATAGGCCATAAATACTCGCAGTAAACGTTTAAGGCCCACCTTGGAGAGGGAAAGGAGGGCAGCATCGTCCGCATACAGAAGCAGGGGACAAGGTTGAACATCGATTTTAGGAGAATGATAGTCCCTGGATAAACTTGAGTATAGATCATTGAGGTATAGGTTGAACAGAAGAGGGGCTAAAATGCATCCCTGTCTTACTCCCTTCCTGATAGGAATTGGGTTCGTTAAGCCTCCTTCACGACCACAACGGACCCGCAATGTCGTATGTTGATGAAGGTTATAAATCAGGAAAAGTAACCTCTTATCAATTGAAGATTTTATTAGTTTACTCCATAGACGATCCCTAGGAATGGAGTCGAATGCAGATTTTAAGTCTACGAATGCGACATATAGGCCATTTCCCCTGTAGCTCATATATTTTTCTGCTAAAAAGTTTAGCAGAAGGCAGTGGTCAAGGACCAAACTTCCTTTTCTAAAGCCGGCCTGTTCCACTCCTAATACATTTTCTGCCTCCATCCAGGTATAAAGTTTTAATTTTAGGTATGACGCGTATAGTTTGCCAATTACGGACAATAAACTAATCGGCCTGTAATTCGAGGGGTCCTCTCTATCACCTTTTTTGTGGATAGTAACAACTATTGATTCCCACCAAGCTTCTGGAAAGTGACCGGTATTATTGATTTTTGTAAAAAGGTTGGCTAATAGCGGAGCCCACCAGTCCGGAAAGTTTTTCAATAATTCCGGTGGAATGTTATCTGGTCCGGGGGCCTTAGCGGATTTTAACCCTGTGATCAAGTCGATTATTTCCCTCTGAGTGGTCGGAGGCCATTGGGGGAGATTAGAAAAGTCAGGGGGGGATTAAGGTTTAAAGAATTTTGGCGATCTACCTCATAAAGCTCTGAGAAGTAGCTTTCCCATTTTTGGGGTGGGATGTTGCATGGGGTATAGGGGGTAATTTTCAGCGCGTTAGAAATAGTTAACCAAAATTGTTTAGAGTTTTCGGTCCTAGCAGCACAAATTAAAGACTTCCAATCCTCCTGCATGGCCTGTCTCTTTTTACTAACCAACGTTTTCTTGTAATTTCTTTTTAGGTCATAATATTCGGGAGGCAGGAGGTTGGAATTTTGTTGCCGATATTGTAAGTAAACTAACCTTAACTTCCGTTTAAGAGCTAAACAGTCGCAGTCGAACCATCTGGGTTTCGCTGTTAAATTTGACATGTCTCTAGATGTCTTAGCTAAGAGAATGGAATTTAAGTATGAAATTAGATGAGCATACTCAGTAAAGAGAGAGGACAAATTATCGTCCTTCATTAACTGCTCTTGGACATTTGCGGCCCAGGGAGTGTTTAGAGCAGTTTCAATCCTAAACCCTATTGAGGCTGTCCACATCGTCCTTTTTTGTACAAGGTGTGTGTCATGTAAGAGTGGAATATGCTCAATAGGTAAGTGAAGCTGCTCTGAGATATGACATAGAAAAGTAATAGGTAAATGGTCGCTATTTTGTCTAGTTCCAACTGTGAAAGAAGTTATTGACTTTAGCAGTTGTTTTGAGATTATAACATAATCGATCACACTGCTTCCGCAGTTGGATATATAAGTAAATTCCCCGCTGTCTTCTAATTGGCTAAGGCCGTTTAGCATTAACAGATCATGACTGCCTACTAACCAGGCTAGACATATTCCCCCATAATTAACCTTAACATCTTTTGATATTCTATCAGCAGCAGGAATAAACCATCCGGTTTCTTCACCACGCCACAACTTTGAAGAGAATAAGGAATTGTTATTAGATCTGGTTCTAGTGTTGAAGTCTCCTGTAAGGATCAGTTTTGCTTTAGGGAATTCACATTTTCTGTGGTGGCCCCTGAATTATGGAACAGCTTACCGGAGGAAATACGCCTGGCGCCTACGGTTCTTTCTTTTAGGCGCCAGGTTAAGACCTGGCTATACTCCCAGGCATTTTAATGTTTAATGCTTTATGTTTAATGTTTTTAGTTTAATGTGTTTCTTTGTTACTGATTTTATTCTATATTGTATTTTAATCTCGTTTTGTACACCGCCCAGAGAGCTATTAGCTATGGGCGGTCTAGAAATGAAAATAAATAAATAAAAAAATAAATAAAAAAATTCAGTGTTTGATAAATAATTGTCCAACTCCTCCCATAATGAATCTGTGTGAATCCTTGAGTATGAAGGGGGTATATAAACATTGATGACCAAAATAGTCGTTGTATTACACTTCAGGAGAACTGCCATTGCAGTATTTTCCAGGGGTTGAAGTTCACTGTGTTGGACCATTAATGAAGTGGAAATCAAAATTGCCAAACCCCCTTTCGCTCTGCCTTTCCTGTTGCCTGAGGAAGTTGCTGGAAGTTGGTAAGAGGAGTATCCGTTCAGAGTAGGGGTGGAGTTGGACCAGGTCTCTTGAAGGATTATTATATCATATTTGGACAGATAAGCAAGCAGATCTGGATCCTTTTGTTTTGAATTTCATCCAGCTATGTTCCAGGAGAGGAAGTAGAATACATCATTTTTTGTAGAAACAGCCTTCATGTACAGGGGAGGTGATAACTGAATGCTGAACCCGGGACTTTGGGCATAAATTATTGCAGGCGTTTGATATCAATTTGCTTCCGTCATATGCTTTAGGGCTCCTGTGACATCATCAGGTATTCCTCCATACTTTGTAGGGTGTTTATGGTTTTTATTCAAATTGAATAGAGTATTTTGTCGAGATGGGGAGCCCAATTCTTCGGGATATAAAGACCTGGCATTATCCCATTCATCACCTACCATAATTGGCTTGTAGATTACTTTGGCGCTGCTCCTTTTAATGGAGGCCTGAAGGGGGCTTCTCAGCTCTGATGTATTTGTTAGTGACGACTCCTCTCCAGACAGCATGGATTCTTGAGCCATCTTTGACCTATCCGCCACATGTGCCATTTTAAGGCATTGGATCAGTTTGTATAGGTAGTTGAGCATACAGCTCTGTAAGCTGTATCTCCTCGGGTTCCAGTTCCTTCATATAGAGTGGCAGCAATTTGAGTTCTTCATCGATGTGGCGGTGCCATGACATCATATCTGAGGCTGTTTGTGTTAGATTTAAGTATGCAGTATCCGTTGGGGTTCCTTCTGCTGCTAGAGTGTTGTCACACATCACGGGTGCATAAAAGGCAACCAGCGGACAAGGTGGATCCATATTAATATAATATCTTTGAACTGTTATTCCCCAGTTTTTTCTTAAGGTGTCTCTTACTCGATAAATCTGATTTGCAGTGTATTGGGAATGCAAAGTCACTATCAGGCGCCAGTCACTGTTGTTAGCGGAGATATTGGACAATGATTTAATATAACTTGTACGAGAACCTGCTTGTATTGTTTGTCCAAAGCACCCATTCAAAAAGGGGATGCTCGGGTAAATTAAACTGTTTCCATGTACTATCCGTTTATAGGAGATTACCAGCTTGCTTGGTTGCAAGGCTAGATTCCGTAAGGACGCGTATGGATTTAGAGTATCAAAACCGATGACAGGACCAGTATCAGACAGAGGTAGCTGAGGTGTAAGCGGTTTCTCCACAGCCTCAGTAAAAGAATTAATGTCACAGGATCTGGTTCTTGTGTCAGATGCTGGATTCATTTTTCCGGTTTCGTGTTTACTGGAAATAGATGTTTGACGTGCCTTAAGAGAATCCTTCCTCGGTTGGTTATCCAAGAGGTGGAACAACGGATTAAAGTTAAATTTCTTTGAGCGTTCTTAAGTTCTTTACACAGGGATAAAGTTTTCTTTGAAGGCTCGACGTTATTTTTGTCAGTGCCGCTATTAGATTTGTTAAATTGGCTAGTAGGGATAACTTCCATAGACTTATACTCTTCCTGTTTTTCCTGAAGTCGGGGCCCGATCGCCTGCACCAATGTGTGAGTAAGTTGTTGGTTTCTAGGATATAGGCTTTAACTAGGTTTAATTCCTCAAGTAGTAGCGCCTGAGAATTCGGGTGCTGAAAAACGGAAGCTGGTGTATCCGACTCTAAGTTCCCAACATTTGTGGACGTTGATTTCTCCTTAGACGTTTGGTAGGAGTCAATAGTTATTATTTCCGAGGGAAGTCCCTCGTATATTGAGTTTAAGGAGGAGTTAAAGCCAGCATCCATTAATTCCTCCACAAGGCTTTTGGCTGCTGGATTCATCAGACTAGATTTATCAGGGAAAGTATGTTCGAGTGACCACTCATGGGTCATTCCTGAAGATAGATTTACTTTCTGAGCTGTTTGTAACTGGCACAGCTGATGCGTTGAGCTACATGGAGTGGAAAAGTAGCTTGTAATTTTAGGTTGAGAGTTACATGATGGGATGTCACTTCCGGTTATTTTTCCCATCTTTTGATATTTCCTCCTGGTTATAACCAATATCCTGCTATGCACACTTTGGGTTAGCCTAAGAAGTTTCCCCGCACTTCCAAAGAATTGTTTTTATATTTGTTCACTAAGAATTTATAACCTCTAATAGTCAAATTGTAAAGGTTTTGTTTCATTGTCATGCACCTTGTAAGTTAAGTCCTTGAGCAGATATATAAGATGAATTAAGCTCCAGTAGTGTATATCATTTGTTAGTTGTAGTTTTCTTTATCAGGTTTTGTGTCAGCAGCTCTTCTGCCAAATTTATAGCTTTGTGTCTGTAACTCCCACTCCCACTTGTATATCCGAGTTTTTGATTTTAGAAAGTTATCTGCTGCACGTCTTGGACGACTTAATCTTTCCCATTCGTTTAAGAGATTATATCTCTGGTTTTAAAAACTTTAAAAGTCCTTAAACATTATTTAAAACAAAGTAAAAAGCCCTGAGAGAAAAAGTACGTCTTACTTTATCCCGGAACCGGAAGTCCTCCCTTTCGAGGCTGGTCTCTAGAGGGTGCCAGTTTGCACCGTTGTGTATTGATTATCATATATCGGCTAGTGAGTGGGAATCATACTTTGCTGGCATTTTTGCTAAGAGCCAAAATATCAACAGCTTACCGTGGGACGATCTTAATACCTTACCAAGCTGGCCCCCAGTTTCTACCTTTGAAATAACAGCATTAACAAGCTCAAGATGGGCAAAGCGCCTGGTGTCAACAATGTCCCTCCGGAATTCCTCAAGGAACACATAAATTGGTGGGCACCCATTCTGGCGGCACTGTTTACTGCTATCGATCAATCCACTTGTATCCCTGAGGACTGGCAGATGGCCATTGTTGTCCCCATTTATAAAAAAGGTAAAAGATTGGATCCATCAAATTATAGACCTATTAGTTTGCTAAGTGTCTGCACCTATTCCAACTTTTAATGTAGTGAAACAGGGTTGCATCCTCGCGCCCTCCTTATTTAATCTTTGTATCAACTCTTTAGTCAAACGGCTGAAGGGGGTAAATTCCCATCCCCCAACTTGGCGAAGAGACATGTGTCCTCACTCCTGTATGCTGATGACATTTTCCTTCTATCTCAAATGACCATTGGTTTGCGCCGTCTGTTGAGAGAGCTTGCCTCCTTTTGTACAGAAGAACTACTAAAAATCAGTTATGCCAAATGTAAGGTATTGGTATTTTCCAGAAGAAGACGCAAACAACGGTGGAAAATTGATAATCACCCTATTGACCAAGCTTTCAGATACCTGGGAATTTTGTTTCATTCCTCAGGCACCTGGAAGGTGCATCTGAATAGGTCTGCCGAGTCTGCCTAGAGAACGGTCAAGGCATTGCTTTCATTCTTCTATACAAAAGACGGCCAATACATCCCCTCGGCTGTACAGGTATTTAATGCCAAGGTCATTGCTAAATTGCTTTATGGGACCCAAATCTGTAGCAATGGTAATTATGCCCCGCTGGAATCTATCCAATCCAAGTTCCTGAGGTCAATAATGAGTGTCCCTAGTTGTGTCTCCAACGTGGCCTTATGTTTAGAACTGGGAACACTATTAATTGAGACCTGCGCCTGGATGTACAGATTCAGCTATTGGCTGAAGTTGTTATTTGTCCCCACTGGGCTGGCCCCTCTGACGTTGGTGGATATTTCCCAGTCCAAATGGAAGCAGGTAATGACTAAAAAATTGGTGGACCTTGGATTCTCGCTCCAGGTGATCGGGGCACTAGGATATTCGAAGGCAAAAATAGCCATTATCCAATGTCTTAAAGACATAGAACTCCAAAATAACTGGAGCCTGGCCGCTGCTTACTCTTACTATTGTACCAATACAAAACCTTTTGTATCTGCCAATTATTTAACAAACTTGCACATCTCTAAGCATAGGAAATTGTTCGCTCTAGCAAGACTTAATGTCCTCCCTTCAGCACTACTGGAGGGCAGGTATAAGGGTGTTCCCCTCTGCGAATGGGTTTGTCCTTGTGGGGTTGGGGAGGTGGACTCAGTGCGCCAAGTATTGTTATACTGCCCCTTCTACTTGGACCTCTGCTCTAATTTTATCTCCCCAATTTTGCTTAATTCTTACTTGGGTCCTGAGACTGACCTTGTACATCGGCTACTGGCTGATCAGGACCACCAAATCACTGCAAAGGTCGCCTCATTCTGCGCAGCCGCTATAGCTCGCAGGAGAAATTTTATGGGTTCTGTGTAATGAATTTTAAGATGTAAATTACTTGAGTCTTGCCTAATGTCTTGAAACTTGTGATGTAGCCCTAATTTTTTAACTTCTGTATTCATTGTTTTCATTATTCTTGTTGTCATTTCCCCTATACTTTGTTGTACCGTTGTGCCCTGTCTGGTCATGGACCGAAATAAACTTTCATTCATTCATTCATGCTCTGTGCATTAGTATACAGACATCAAAGATCATGTGATATATGGCTTGGCTTCCTTACTACATTTTTCTGAGGACTGTCACTGGTTCCTATTACAGCTCTCTGCTCCTGCTACTGTGCACAAGCCTTCACCAGTCATTACCACCAGGTTTATTTATTTATTTATTTATTTATTTATTTAAACAATTTATATCCTGCCCTAGTTCATAGAATTCAGGGCGGCGAACAAATAAGACAAGTCTAATACAATCCTATAAAAAATTAATAAAAATAAAACAATTCAAATATTAACTTTAAAAGCTTGACGAAACAAAAATGTTTTTAACTGGTGGCGAAAATCCGTGAGTGAGGGAGAACATCGGATCTCTGGTGGCAGGTTATTCCATAAGATGGGAGCTATGGTCGAGAAGGCTTTGCTCCTAGTATTGGAACGGCGAATTAAAAAGGTAGAGGGAATAATAAGAGAGTGTTCGAAGAATACTCTTGTCGGTCGCTGAGATTTATACTCCAGAATATGGTTTGATAGATATGTTGGAGCTAATCCATGTAGAGCCTTGAAAGTTAATACCAAGATTTTAAACTGGTGACGAAATGAAATCGGTAGCCAATGAAGTTGATAGAGAAGAGGTGTGGTATGCATTTGTGGGCCAGCTCCAGTCAGCATTCTGGCCGCCGCTCTCTGTACCAGCTTAAGCGGACGGAGAGATCTTGCAGATAGTCCAATATAAAGAGAATTACAATAATCCAATCTAGAGGTCACAAGGGCCTGTGTCACTTGCCTCAAGTCTGACGATCCTAGAAATGGACGGAGTTGGCGGACTAGTTTTAATTGAGTAAAAGCACTTCTGGATACTGTTGTAATATGGGGTTCAAGAGTCAGAGCAGAATCAAGAAGAATGCCTAAACTCCGAACTTGGGATTTCAGAGGGAGTGGAACCCCATCTAAGGTAAGTAGGTTTTTTAACTTCATGAGAGGGTTTCTGTCCAATTAGTAGAACCTCCGTCTTTTCTGGGTTGAGTTTTAATTTGTTCCTGTTCGTCCAGTTTTGAATAGCAACAAGGCATTGGTTTAAGGGATGAACCGCCTCCAAGGCGTCTGGAGGGAAAGAATAGTAAAGTTGGGTATCATCTGCATATTGGTGGTAATGTATTCCAAAAACATGGATGATCCTTCCTAAGGGCTCCATATAAATATTAAATAACATTGGCGATAATATGGAGCCTTGGGGGACACCATATCGTAATGGCCAAACCTTAGATGAAAGGTTCTCAAGGACAACTCTTTGGAGTCTGCCCTCCAAAAAGGAGCGAAGCCATTGTAATACCATGCCTCGGAATCCCATACTAGAAAGGCGGTCCAGAAGAATAGTATGATCGATGGTGTCAAATGCGGCTGAAAGGTCTAATAGAACTAAATAGGTTAGGTTTCCTCTATCTAATTCGAGTCACAGATCATCCACCAGTGCTGTTAGCACTGTTTCAGTCCCGTGTTTTGGTCTAAAACCTGATTGGAAAGAATCATAGCAGTCATTTGAATCCATAAATGTTTGAAGTTGTATGGCTACAGCTCGTTCAATGACTTTACTGATAAAGGATAAATTGGATACAGGACGAAAATTAGTAAGAAGTGTAGGATCGAGAGAGGGCTTCTTCAATAAAGGAATTACAATTGCTTCTTTCAAAGTTTCAGGAACATGGCCTTGTTGAAGTGAGGCATTGATTATCACACTGAGCCAATTCGCAAGTTCAGCTTTTGATGTTTTTATAAGCCATGAAGGGCATGGATCTAATGAACAATTCGTCGGTCTCATACTAGTGAGAAGTTGAAGGACGTCAGCTGGTTGGATAGGTTGAAAGTTCACAAGTTGGGAGGGGCAGTCTCTGTTGAAGTGTCATTAGATTCTGCCAATTTGGCTATATCTATTTCTGATGGAGCATCATTATATTCTACTATTTTAATAGAGTCTAAGGTGGAGTGAATCTGGTCTACCTTACCTTCAAAGAATGTAGCAAACTCGTGGCAATGGGCTTGAGAATGGACTATATTAGAATCCAGTTGTTTAGGACGGAGCAAATTGTTAACTATCTGAAAGAGTTGTTTTGATTGGTTTCCAGCTGAGGTAATTGCGGCAGAATAATATGCTTTTTGGGCAGCATGTCTAGCCAAGGTGTAGGTTTTCACAGATTCCTTGGTTTGGGCTCGGTCGAATGGGCTCCTAGTTTTTTGCCATCGGCATTCCAACTTTCGATAAGTACGCTTCATTTCTAGAAGTTCTTTAGAGAACCAAGGGGCTGATTTAGATCTTGTAGTCTTTAACGGGAGAAGGGGGGCCATTGAATCCATAATTTCAACCATGATGTTATTCCAAGAGGGAATCAGAATGTCAATAGGAGCTCCAATAGGGGGGCATGGGTATTCCTTAAGCTTTGCTAAAAATATGTCGGGATCTAATAATCTCTTAGGATGGTATAACTTAGTGGGGGTTCTGATTTTAAGGGGTACAAGTGACACAAGAAGGTTAAAACTAATTAGATAATGGTCCGACCATGATAGTGGGGTAAAGACTATATTCTCTATTCGAAGATCAGAGGTACCAACTTCTGGTTGGAAAATAAGATCTAAGGTATGACCAGCAATGTGCGTTGGGGCTGAAATTAATTGTTGCAGCCCCAAGGTGGACATTGCGGTTAAAAAGTCCAGAGCATCATTTGAGGTGGATATTAAAATCTCCCAAAATTAAAAGTCTAGGAGAATCCAATAATAAACCAGCAATTAAGTTAGACAGATCAAACAGGAAATGGCTTGGTGAGTTGGGGGGGGCGATAAATCACAAGAATCACAATGGAATTATAGTGGCCAAGCTTCAGACAAAGAGAATCGAAGCCGGGGGAAGACTGAAGGAAAATTCTAGATAAAGGAATAGATTTACGATATACTAGAGCTACTCCACCACCACGATGATCTAATCTAGGTTGATGGTAAACAGCGTAATTAGGGGGGCAAATACCAGCTAAATTGGCTCCACCTAAGTTGTTAAGCCAGGTTTCTGTTATACAGGCGATGTCAGCCTGTTCGTCTAGGATAAGATCATAGATTATTGTAGTCTTATTATTGACTGATCTTGCATTAAATAATAATATTAAATAATCAGTACGTGTTTTTCCTTCAGGGGTGAATTGTCCCTTTTGCTGGTGAACTCGAGTGGGGGTTACTAAGCAATGTAAACAGGCGGTATCCTTAGGAGATTTGATGATGTTTGATCCTTTATATTTCCCCTTACCTAGCAGTGTTGGTATAGATCTAATGTCTAGTCTCTTTTGTCGGTTTTCATAGGGCAAGGAGGGTACTGACCTTATAAAGGGGTCAGACTTTACTATGCTATGGACAGTAGTCTCTTTTGGAAATGAGTTCGGATAATTTAATGTGTGGTGATAGTGTGTTACCCTTTTCCCAGGTGGATTAATAGTTAAAGAGGAGTTCTTGAGTTTTGATGAAAATTGTCAAATTGGTTTTATGCCTCATGTACTATTGCATCACAAAGCAAACTGGATCTACAGACATTAGGGTGGAAAAGTGGCCATTCACTTAGAGGAGTCTTAGGAGAGGGCGCTTGAATTGTAGGTGGTGAACCTAATTCTGAGTCTTCTAGGAATCTAGAGCTTGTCCTTTTTGCCCTGAGATTTGTTAAAAGATTTTGCAATTTGTTAATAACTTCACTCTGTTCGGTGTCTGTGAAAGTATGGAAGCTGTTTATTAATTCATCTTCCCCTTCACATGTAAAGCCAAAGGGTACTTCCTGATTTGCTTCAATATTTACCAGACCAGAGGAAGATGGCAGCAAAGCTGTTTCAGATGTTTGTTTTTTCTGTGACAGGGGAGACGAAGGAGTTGGATTGTTTATCTGCACTGTCGAGCCTGTTAGTGAATGAGGGCTGTTTAAATTAGGCAGACTAATGGGGGGGGGGAAGCCGGCCCAGAAGTGGATCTATGTTTCCAGAGTTTAGCAGATTGTTCTTTCTGCTCAGTGGGGAATTTCCGCTCACGTTTGTAGGAATTATTTCCGATTAGGGTTGCCAGGTCTCCGGTTTTCTGCTGGAGTCTCCGGCAAAAGGGGGCCGTCTCCGGCCTCCGGCAATACTTTCTTTAAACTGGAGAATCTCCGGCTTTTCATTGGCCCCCTCAGCCACGCATGCGTGATTGACACACGCATACGTTGGGCTGTGGCTGGCCGCTTTCCCGCCCTTTCTCAGTCAGGCAGCCGCAGGCAGGGACTAGAGACGAGGACTGAGCAGCCGCCGCCCCTGCAGGGACCCCTCCAGCAGCAGTCCCTGCCCGCTTCCACCACCCACAGAAGTACAGGTGAGGGTGATGGGTGGAGGCGAGCGGTGGCAGTGAAGGCCAGGCTGGGCCAGCTCCTTCTTAGCCCCGGTCCAGAGCCAGTTCCCCTGAGGCTCAGCAGTCTCTGGCTGGGGGGGACCCATCACAGCCGCTGCCACCCAGTGGCGCCCGCAGCAGGAGGGGTGAAGCCACCGGCCGTCCTTTCCAGAGCAGGGGAACCGGCTCCGGGGCTAAGAAGGAGCTGGCCCTGGCTGGCCTCCACTCCTGCTGAGGCTGCCCGGCCGTGTGGGCCCCATCTCCTAGCAACCGCTGCCAAGACAGGGCCCACGCGGCCGAGCAGCCTCAGCAGGAGACATGGAGGGCAGGCCGGGCCGGCTCCTTCTTAGCCCCAGAGCTCCTGCTCCGGAAAGGACAGCCGGCAGCTTCACCCCTCCTCCCTCTGGCTGGGGGGACCCATCGTGGCCGCTGCCGCCCAGCGGCACCCACAGCAGGAGGGGTGAAGCCACCGGCCGTCCTTTTCTGAGCAGGGGAACCAGCTCCGGGGCTAAGAAGGAGCCGGCCCTGGCCGGCCTCCACTTCTGCTGAGGCTGCCCGGCCGCGTGGGCCCCGTCTCCTAGCAACCGCTGCCAAGACAGGGCCCACGCAGCCGGGCAGCCTCAGCAGGAGCCGTGGAGGGCAGGCCGGGCCGGCTCCTTCTTAGCCCCAGAGCTCCTGCTCCGGAAAGGACAGCCGGTGGCTTCACCCCTCCTCCCTCTGGCTGGGGGGACCCATTGCAGCCGCGGCCGCCCAGCGGCGCCCACAGCAGGAGGGGTAAAGCGGCCAGGCATCCTCGGGGCTAAGAAGGAGCTAGCCCCATCCGGCGTCCACTGCTGCTATGGGTGGCAGGCTGGAGAGAGAGAGAGAAAGAGAGGCTGGAGAGAAAGAGAGACTAACTGTCCATAGATGGGAGTAAAGTAGGTACATCAGGCTAGTTCTAATGACTTGGCCATCTAAAATCTGTTTAGAGACATCCTGTAAGTATTGCCATAAGCCTTTCCTCTCTCCTAGTTCTAGAGTAATGCTTAGAATATTTTTTTAAACCTGCATTTCCATTCATTTCTGTGCTTTGCAGTGTATTGGAGGAAGGCTATCGGTAACTTCTAAACTAGATTATTGTTGGCCACAGACTAAACCTTCAAATGCCAATAAAAACACAGTATAATATAATAATTTGGGATTAAGATGTTGTGTTGAATACCTGTTGAATGGGGAAGCTGATCCCAAAACTTGGCATTTCTGTAACATCTAAAGCAAGTTGATGGCAATATAGTTGGTGTAAAAAGGTGACGCTGTTTTTAAACTTCCTGTAAGTGTATTCATTGGCCTGTTCTGTAAAAGTCTAAATAAAGGTAGCTTTATATACTATTTTCTGTATTCTGCATTTACTGTTAAATAAAAAGCCCTTTATACCTGTTATTCGCCTACCAAAACCAAATGGTCTGACACAAACTAGAATTTTCACTCCCAGCTATAATCATACATTGAAAAGACACCAGAAATCTCATGTTGTGTTTAATTACCCCTCAAGACATTTTAGTTGACCTCTCATACCTAACAGTGGAGTCATTAATCTATAGTATGGATTCCTGAATGAGGCTTGGGAAGGGTTTGTGTGAAGGGGTATAGTTTTAAATGTGCAAAAATATTTTAACACTGATCTCCAATAAGGTGGTTTATTTGTTTTTTACCAGTGCCTTTTGAAAGTGTACAAGTTTCTTTATAGGTAGGGCTGCAAACATATTGGAAATCTTAATTTAATCATAGTTCCTAGGAAGCTGCCATTTGTCCATCTAACTCCTGTCTACAGCAGTGTTCTTCAACCTTGGGTCCCCAGATGTTTGTTTATTTATTATTTGATTTATATCCCGCCCTTCCTCCTAGCAGGAGCCCGCCAGATGTTGTAGGACTACAACTCTCATCATCCCCAGCCAACTTGCTAATGGGTATGGATGATGGGACTTGTAGTCCAACAACATCTGCAGACTCAAGGCTTCAGACCCAACAAGTAGTTGATGGTAGTTTTCCAGTGTTTCAAATAGGTTCTTAGCTGTACTGAGAGATACTAGAAACTGAACCTGGGCCCTTCCGCATTTAAAACGTGCTCTTGCTGAGCTTACAGCCCTACTCACCACCCCATCAGATTTTGCATATGGGTAAAAAACTTTCTGAAGCAAGAAGACTCCTTTTTAGGGGAAGCATATGTGTTGGAGTAGGCAGCCAGTCCCTTAATTGTCTCCCTGGGCTCCTGCGGGAGGAAGGGCAGGGTATAAATTAAGTAAATAATAGTTCATGGTAAGAAAAGGGGAATGTCTCTAAAGACTGCACTTGTCATCTTCAGTTTTTAGGTACTTGCATTAAATCTCTTAATCTGCTCATCTAGTTGGGTCACCTTTTTTAAGAAGTCAAACTGCATAGTCATGTAAAGAGAACAAGGCCAACTTTGTACAGTGGTGCTTATTCCCAGTAAGTGGGTGTAGAGTTGCAGGCTGAAGTATTTTTGCTGCATTAAACTTGAAAATACAATTTATTTTATTTATGTGTATTGTATCCCACTCATCATAGACCTCTAAGCAGCAACCAAATCTTAAAATCCATTAAGAGCAATTAAAACATATCCAGCAATGAGAACAGACAAAACAACAGTAAACGTCACATACTCATAAAAGCCTGAGCAAAGAGGTGTGGTTTTTCCTGGTGCTGAAACGCCAATGTACTCTTGGATGTGGCTTAGTTTCCATTGGACAATGAGCCCCCAGTTCTCTAAGCTGTTTGGATGCACTATTCAAATGTTTTAAACGTACAAAGTAGAAAAAGAAATCCAAATAAAACTAAAGGATCAAAATTAGCTTTTAAAATTTGGGGGGATGTTTCACCTAAAAGGTGGCAGAAGGCAGGCCTTCCTAAAGTGGACTTTCCAAACGCAGGGAACCACCACTACACAAAAAGCTTTCTTCATTTGCTACCTGCTGCACTACAAGCAGCAGAGGGATATGTGAAGAGGGAGGTGGATGGGCAGATGTCTCCAAGAGCATCTAACATGTTCTAGGTTGGATTTGGAGAGGGGGAAGGGCAGATAGTCTTATCAGCTTCAACTGGTGTGCATCAAACTTGTATGCCCACACCAGTATTAAGCCGGCAAATTCTAGGGTGTCCTTACAACAGACTGTTAAGATAGATTTGTTCTCATACTGGAAAGAGTGAATGCAGAAACACTGAGGTGATATTTTAGCCAGGAACTTTACTCCTCACACATAGTCACTATGCTACCTTGTTCATCCCCTCTTCACCCCTTTTCTGTCTTACTTTGGAAGTAGTCCTTACTTCCTTATTCCTCAGGCCCAATTTGCTACAGTAGGTTTTACTTCATCAGGAATGAGTTGCACACTGTTCAGTAGCGTCAGAATAACAGTTATAAAGCTGACTGATTGATTCCACATAAATACCAACCACCACCACCCATGAGAGTATGCTGCTGTCATTAAAATGACCAACAGGGTCCAGTCACAGGCATAGGTAGTTTTATATTAAAATAAATTGTTATGTGCCTTCAAGTCAATTATGACTTATGGCGACCCTATGAATTAGTGACCAACAGCATCTGTCATGAACCACCCTATTCAGATCTTCTAAGTTCAGGTCTGTGGCTTCCTTTATGGAATCAATCCATCTCTTAGTTTTTCCCAGCATTATTGTCTTTTCTAGTGAATCATGTCTTCTCATGATGTGTCCAAAGTATGATAACCCCAGTTTCATCATTTTAGCTTCTAGTGATAGTTTTGGTTTAATTTGTTCTGACACCCAATTATTTGTCTGTTTTGCCTAGAATGCCCTCCCTTGTCCTTAACATGGCTGCAACCATATCTACTCAGACGTAACTCCTATTGAGTTCTATGGGGCTTAGTTCCTTAATAAACATGCTTACAGTTGCTGCCTTCAGGGGCATCCATCTGTGCTCCCATCTAACATCTCTGCAACACTAAGCTCCTTTCTTCCAATAATGGCCTGGCCTGAGGGTACGTAAACCCTTCTTGCCAGAAGCAAGTAAGCTAGATTAAATGTTCCCTAAAGGCGTTGAACTGTGACCTGGCAGACCAGGGTTCGAATCCCCACACAGCCATGAAGCTCCCTGAGTGACCTTGGGCCAGTCACTGCCTCTCAGACTCAGAGGAAGGCAATAGTAAACCACCTCTGTCTGAATACTGCTTACCATGAAGACCCTACCTGGGATCAACTTGAAGGCAGTCCATTTCCATTTTGCATCACCCTAAGCTTGTGAGAAAGAATGACCTTGTCACTTCAGATGGACCTAGGAACACCCTATTTTAGGTAAGATTTCTATTTTAATCTCCAGAGAATTTTTTTTTGAATGGTATGCTCCAAGCAACTGTGGTTGATACAATGTATCATGTTTAATGATGTCACTAGGGTCCACCCCGTGATGTCACTAGGGCCCGCCCTGTGATGTCACTAGGGCCCGCCCTGTGACGTCACCAGGGCCCGCCCCCATTTTCTCAGGTTTTTGGATGGTTCCGACCTGGCAACCCTATTTCCGATGGAGTTAATCTCTTTGTGAACAAAGGGACTGGCTTAGCTAAGTTGGTAAAATGTCTCTGGATAACTATTCCATGGTTTCCAAGAAATGATTTATTGGCAATCATCCGAGCTGTTACGGCAGATGATTTAAAGGTGAGTAAAACGGATGTTTTTAAAGAGGGGTTGTAAAGAAATTCCACCTTTATAATGTCATTAGGCCATAAGATCATTAGGCCTAGCGACTGGAGTGTATAATACACTCTATATTTCCAAGTACCCCACTTCGCACCCAGGACTACTGGGTTGCAGGGCGTGTTTGCGGCCCGGGTAAAGCCTGAGCCTCCATGTCTGGAGAGGGCAAGTGCGCCGGACTGGGGTGACTCAGTCACGGTGCGCTTCTAGAGGGGGCGGGGCATGCGAGCTTACTTAAGCTCGTGCCATCCGCCCCCTCTCCCTCTTCATAATTGTGGCATAATGCAGCCGAAGCTCTGCTCACGGCTGGAGTTTGATTCCAACGAAAGGAGGAAGTCAAATCTCCGTGTGAAGAGAGGAAGAATGACGGCGTGGTACAGACGGAGCTACTGAACAGCGAGGGACAGAGAGTAGCAGCCATTTTCTGGCTGCATGGTCGATGCTTGGGCCTGATCAGCCCATTTAAGGTTGCAGCCATGAGGGCAACGACTGTTAATGCTTCTGTGTGACTGCAGGTGGCCTGGCCAAGTTAAGCAAGATTACACAAACATCCTCCCCCCTATACAGGGAGGAAGGAGTGGATGTTAAACAAGGATTACAACCACATACATTTAGGCAGTTAAAGGGAGAGAGAGAGAGAGACGCATCCCTGTGGGTTGCTGATTTCTCCCCCCCCCCATAAAAGGGGAAGGGGGTGAAGGTAATATATGAGTACCACTTAGATATATTGAACATTCATATTAAATATTAAATAATTAATGATAAATAGATATGAACCCAATGCCTCCTAAGAAGGAGAGAGTTGGGCCAAAAGGGGCATGTGCCTAGCCAGCAGGCCTCGTTAAAAGGGCCTAGCAGGCAGGAAGCGTCTGGGCTGATAATGGTAAAAGAAAGAAACACATTTATAAATAAAGTAAAATACAATAAACATATCAAGCTAACAAACATGCTATATATGTATTTGGCAACCCCTTGCTGCCTAGGCCTTTGGGCATTTAAAACCACAGAAACCCTTAGCCCAGGGCAGATTGTGGGAGAAAAGGTGGTTTAGTGTAGTGGTTAGGGCATTGGACTGCGACCCAGGAGACCAGGGTTCGAGTCTCCCCAACTGCTGTGAGGCGCATTGGGTGACCTTGGGCCAGTTACTGCAGGCTCAGAGCAAATTATGGGAGGAGGCTGTGTTATAACAAGATTCTTTACACTTTCCGCTTTTTACAACAAGCCAGTAAGACAGCTGCATAGGCTTTTCGAGCCTGCCAACACAGGCCCTATTTCCCCCTTTGATTGCCAAGGCTGGGTGTGAGTTCAGCCTAGGTAGGGGGTGCCACAAAGTGAGGGATGTGGGTGAGGCCCTGGCAGCCTCTATTGGCAATTGTGCAGGGCTCTTTGATTAGGCTTACAGTTTTTTCCTAGACCCGGGCCTATATTAGGTTGCAGCAGAGCTTGGAAAAGTTACTTTTTTGAACTACAACTCCCATCAGCCCAATCCAGTGGCCATGCTGGCTGGGGCTGATGGGAGTTGTAGTTCAAAAAAGTAACTGTTCCAAGCTCTGGCAGGTACTTTGTTCTATTAATTTATTACATGGTGGCTGTTGGGGGATACGGAGCTCTTGGCTAAGCTTCCAACTTCTTGCTAGGCCCAGGAATATATTAGGTTGATAATATTCTATTATCATTACATTATATGGTGGCCTTGGTGGGGCCGGGTGAGCCTTCTGGGACTTTGTGCCTGTCCTGTTTAGATACTAGTGGTGTGCACAGATGACAAGGTTTTGCTAGAAAATGTCTAAATCTCCATAACTTAGTTGACAGTGATCCTTTTTCAAGTGTCAGTGCCACGCTAATTGTTACCTCTGAGACAGAAGTTGCATTTATTTGAATTTAGTCTCGTATCAAAAACAAAGCATATGGCATTTGTTGTATTAAAGAAGGACATGCAAACTTCTGCATGGAATTGAAGGTCTAGCAGATTATAATGTGGCTTGATGGGAGGATAGCAATAACAAGGAAAGCCAGACTGCTTATAAGGCTCTTATCCTAATTCCAGGATCTTAGACTTTACTAAAGCAGGGGCTGCCTTGACAGGATTTTAGATTCCTGTTGACATAGAGGCTGCCTTTTAAGTTCCAGGCAGACTCTTTACCCTTTCCTGATGATTTTGTAACAACAACAACGACGACAAAAAAAACCAAAAAACAACAACAACCTTCTTTGTTAGGATTTCTGATATCATTTACCTGCAGTCATATATAGCATGCAACTTTTATATTGGCACTTCTATTTTGATATCAGTTACTTGAAATCAATGTAGCATGCACATTTTGCATTTGAACATTTATTATTATGGTTGTTTGGAAACCCACTAGGAGAAAGCTGCAGTGGGTCCAAATATTGGTGACAGCAGCATATCCTCAGTCTCTGTGCTTTAGGGGAACTGGATTAGCTGCCATGGAATAGTAGTTGGTAAAGTGTACTTACTCATAAATGATTTACTTCCTTTCTTTGCAGAAGGATATGCACAGCAGTGAGATATTAGGCCGGAGGCCTTTAAGGGGGTAAGAGGAAGCCCCCAGCTTAAGCTGCTCAGGGACATGTCTCCCTCCCCAGTTAGACTTGAGGTACTATGAACTTCGCTTACTGGCTACCCGGTTTAAAGGGAAGTTTTGTCTGTGTTATGGTGTTTTTCTTTTGGTTTCCTGATCCCAGATTCCAACTACCGGCTGGCCTTCAGGGCATACAGTCTTAAATCTGTCGTAGTTATGGCCCTAGGATGCAGAGGGCATATTACACCTGATTCACCACCAGTCCTGTTTAAGGGGTCAGGCAGTGATGGGTTTATACTGGGTAGTCTGGGATAGTGCACTGCACTTCATTCAACATGGTGCACGCCTATGATAGAGATGCCTTATGCATTTTTATGTGGCAGAGCATTATCTATGGACTGCTATATTTCTCACATGGAGTGCTTTAGCTCCTTCTGGGAGGGGCAGTCATGGCCTCCAACTCCCAGCTGGCCTTCATGGCCTACAATCTTCAATCTGTTTTAGTTATGGCGGTAATTGCCAGGGACAGAGTGTAAAGATGTACAGTTGGGCAGAGTTCTTGGCCCCTTCCTGGCCACCCCAGTCAGGTAGGGCCTTAAAAGGCAGTGGGCAAATTACGCCTGATTCACAACCAGTCTTATTTAAGGGGTCAGGCAGTAACGGGTTCATACCTGATAGTCTAGGAACGGTGCTCTATGCTTCATTTAACATGGTGCGCACAGTTGGCAGAGCATTGCCTATGGACTGCTATATTTCTCGCATGGAGTGCTTGAGATCCTTCTGGTAGGGGGCAGTCAGGAGACAAGTGGACTCAGAAACAGTGGGGCACTATCTGTACGATGGGCTGTTCATCGATAGGGCAGATTTTGGGGTGTATGTTAGCACCTGAGGTCACAGCTTATAGTATGGATATGTAACTGGGGGGTTCCCTTGAAAACTGGGAATATGGAGGATCCTGTCCCAGTGTTCACCTTTCTGGGTATCAAGATTGGCTCTTTGCCAGTGCTCTGTCATGGAACCAGATTGAGAGATTTCACCACCTGGCGCCGTGGGCCAAGGCTCAGCCGGACGTGGTCCCGCCAGATCTGTGGGAGATTGGCAACTTGAGTCGGAGAGAGCGATAAGCCTGTCCATTGCGCCCAGTACTATGGCCAGCTACCAGAGAGCAGGTAGGGAGCTATTGCCTTTCAGGGTAGAAAGGGGTTACGTACAGCAGTGGCCCATCCCAGTGGAACACCTCATAGAGTTTTGCGTGGAAGGCAGGAGGAAGGGCCTTGCCGTTAAGACTATTCGAGGTAAGCTCTCTGGCCTATCCTTTTTGGCCAAGTCCCGAGGTTTGCGGGACTTTTCTGATGACTTCCGACTTCGTAAGATGTTGGAAGGCTGGGCAAGGGAACACCCCGCCACTTCTGATCCTCGCTCCCCTATTCACCCAGAACTTTTGCTAGGGCTCTTGTCCCAATTTGAACGTTTATGTTCATCGTCTTTTGAGGCCCTGCTTTTTCATGCGGCCGCACTTACACTGTTCTTCAGAGCTTTTAGGATCAGTGAGGTGCTGGCGGGGTCCAGGACTGACCTATCCTCCCATCCCCTTTTGCTGTCTGACTTTAGTTGGAGGGAGGGACAGGCTACCCTCCAGCTACACTGGTCAAAGACTGATCAGTGCAGGAGGGGACGTATGGTGGCGCTTTCCTCCTCACAGCTGCATGAAATTTGCCCTGTAGCCGCATTAACCAAGTTCTTAACAGTCCGTGGACAACAGCCTGGATACTTATTTGTACATAAGGATGGCCTCCCACTTTCTAGATTTCAGGTTTGGGCGGTTACTAGGTTAGCCCTTGGGCATATGGGACTCGATCCCAACACGTTTGGAACACATTCTTGCCGTATTGGCACAGCGTCTACGGCTGCCTGCTTGGGTTTTTCCCCAAGGCCAGTTACAGTCCCTGGGCAGATGGCGTTCTACAGCCTATAGGTCTTATATTCGGCCTTTTCGAGGGGTTCCAAAAACCAGTTTGTGACTTGTTTCTGTCACTGTTATGAGTTTCCATTGTTTGTTTTGACAGGCCGCTGGAAGGGAGACGAAAGAGTGCACATCCTCCTCTGTGGCCATAGTATGGTCTTTTGGGCAGGCAGTTACTTAAAGCCAAGTCCCTCAGTTGGCAAGCATGTGTGACATGCAATGGAGAGGCTACGACGGCCTCAGTTACTAAAAGCCCAGTCCCTCAGTTGGCAAGCATGTGTGACATGCAACAGAGAGGCTACAACGGCCTCAGTTACTTAAAGCCAAGTCCCTCAGTTGGCAAGCATGTGTGACATGCAGCGGAGAGGCTACGACAGCCTCGGTTGTGCTGGGCAAGGCCCTCAGTTGGCAAGCATGTGTGACATGCAGCGGAAAGGCTACGACGGCCTCAGTTACTCAGGGCAAGGCCCTCAGTTGGTGAGCATGTGTGACATGCAGCGGAGAGGCTACGACGTCCTCAGTTGCTCAGGGCAAGGCCCTCAGTTGGTGAGCATGTGTGACATGCAGCGGAGAGGCTACGACGGCCTCGGTTGCGCTGGGCAAGGCCCTCAGTTGGCAAGCATGTGTGACATGCAGCAGAAAGGCTACGACGGCCTCAGTTGCTCAGGGCAAGGCCCTCAGTTGGTGAGCATGTGTGACATGCAGCGGAGAGGCTACGACGGCCTCAGTTACTCAGGGCAAGGCCCTCAGTTAGTGAGCATGAGTTTACCCCGTAGACACTGGAATTGTATGGGTGACCCTAGGGGGATAAATAGGACCCGCAAAAAAGTAAATAGGCAGCTCTGTCTCGCTCTATTGGACTCTGGTGGTTTTGTCATTCACCATCCAGAGATAAGGCGCAGTAAGGTTGAGCTATATCGGTCAGATGGCATTCATATGACCAATGTAGGTAATGATATCCTTTTAGAAGACCTGCAGAGGGGCTTGAAGGACATCTTGTCTGAATGTGGGGTAAAGGGTGACTAAACAGAGGTTCGTCCCCTTTCTGTGGCGAGGAAGTGCGGGAAAGGTTGAAGGTGAAGGGCAGCTAGGTGACACCTTTAGGCACCTTTGGAGGTGATAGGCGGTTCCGGAGACCTGCAGCTCCGGGTTTTACGGCCCGAGGGCAGGATACGGGTCGCCTTTGGGGCCAACAGGTCTCATCCACCTGGAGTTTCAGGGCACCCGGGGGCGGTGACACAGGTTGGCCTCCCTACGCACAATGGGAGTGTGGTCGGGGCAAGGGGTTGACAGATTGCACCCCTTTGCCTGACAGGGGTTTGGGTCGCCCGAATAGCTGCAAGCAGGCTTTGCCTGACTCACCAGTTGAATCCCGCACTTATGTTCCCCTTTGCAGGTTCATTATCATAATATGAATTTGGTTTAATAAAGTGGCCCGTTGTTTAACCCATCATATTGTGTCTGCATCTTATTTCACCCCTGGGTCGCAAACTGCCTTTCCTTTGAATCTGTGGAGAGGGAGATTCAGTAGTGCAAGTTTGTTTGGGTTAAATTTAAGGCGCTAGCTTTCTTTTAGGTTTCCTTGTTGTAGATTCTTGTTTATAGTAGTTACTTTTCCCTCATCAGTCTTCTGATCAGAGCATGTAGGTGGTTCTAACATATTCAAGTTTATCTTACTTGTAAGAGGAGTATCACCGTGGATTTTTTGGGGTGTTCTCGCTGTAGATGAGGCTGAGGATCCTAATACTGGAGGCAATAAATTCTTTGTTTGTAGTTCTGGTTGTTGTTGCACTGTAAGCAGTTGGAAGAGCTTCTGAAAGTTCATTTTTTTACTCCTCAGTGGTTTAAGGTTTTTTATATTTGTGGGTCTTTTCCTTTTCCTTTTATGGGCAATCTGCATTTTCTTTAGATTTGCACTCTTCGATATGGTTGTTGTTTTATGAGGATACGAAGTGTAATTTAAGGATGATTTTAGTTTAGTTAATTCTGCCAGAAATGATCTTAACAAGTTGTTGGTTTCTTCTAAGAAGATTTTAAAATTTTCAATTTCTTTAGTCGCGATCGCTAATTGTAACCGCAAACATTTTTGGCCTGTTAGAAGCAGTTTTTGGCCAATTAATTCCAGTTCTTTCGTTTCAGTGTCTTCTATATCTGTAGTATACGAAATAGTTGAAGCAGCCAGGAGGGAGTGTAAATCTCTATCCATGGGGGAAAAAGAAGATGTTATCTCCTCGAATCGAGGTATAAGAATAGAAGGATTTATTTGCTCGAGAGGAGAACCTCTATCTGTTTCATTTTCCACTCTTTGTGGATTTATCTGAATTGCAGTAACCTCCAGGGCCTCATTCAAGGGACGTTCTATTTCAGCGGGGAGAAGAGAGTTTGTAGTTTTCCACTGAAGGGGGTCCTCTTTCTCAGAATTATCTGTGAGTATGCCAGATTGGGTGTTTTGTTCATGGTATCGTTTTCGTGTTAGAACTATATTAGGAATACTAAAAAATATGACTCACTCCGCAGTCTTCACTCTTCAGCCTCTTCAGTCTCTAGTCTCTTGTCTCTAGTCTTTTGTAGAGATTATTGTCATTATATTTCCAGATATGGGCTCTCATGTCTCCTTCCCCCTTAGGATTCAGTTTAAAGCCCTCCTGATGAACTTCTCCATGCTGTGGCCAAACACATTCTTCCCAGTCCTTGTGAGATGCAACCCATCACTTGCCGGCAATCCATCTTCCAGGAAGCACAGACCGTGGTCCCAAAATCCAAATCTGTCACGTCAGCAGCACCTTTGTAGCCATTCATTCACACACAGTATTTCCCTTTCCCTTTCTACTCCTCTTCTAAGTACTGGAAGGATGGATGAAAGAACTATCAGGGCCTCAAAGTCCTTGAGTTTCCTTCCCAGAGCTTCAGAGTCTGATGTGATTTCTTCATAGCTCCATTTGGCAGTATCATTTGTTCCCACATGGATGAGGAGAACGGGATATCTGTCGGTGGGCTTGATGAGTGATGGCAACCCTTCCGTCACATCTCTAATCCGTCCTCCTGGTAGACAGCATACCTGGCGAGTTCACAGATCTTCTCTGCGTACTTGGGTTTCGATCCCACGCAGTAGGGAGTCTCTCACTACTAGTACTCTTCTCTTCTTGTTGTGGGGTGAGGTTTCATTGGCCCTGCTTGATTGAGCTTCAGACTCTTGCTCATTGTTGCACGGGGTCTCCTGTAATTCTTCCACCATAGGCTGTCCTCCAGTCTCATCCTCGAGTGGTTGAAAGCAGTTCCATAGTTCCACTGGTGAAGGGTGTCTTCTAGCTCTTCTGTATATTGTATATTCTGTGTATTGTTGGCTCTGGTTCTACTTAGGTTTGGCTCTGACTTCACCTGCTGTTGGCCTCCCTGCCTTCTGCTCTACCAGTCCCAATGGACAATGATCCCCACTGCTCTCCCAGAAGTTCTCCCTAGTTCTGCTTTCCTGCTTTTGGGCTTCCCATAGTTATCTAGCTGGCCACTGTGAGAACAGGATGCTGAACTCGATGGGCACTGGCCTGATCCAGCAGGGCTCTTCTTATGTTCTTATGACTGATCATCTCCTTCCTATACCTAGATCTCCATTCAGTTTCTAGGGTCCTTCTTTCAGTTAGGCAATCCATGGAGGACTAGACATATGCATGGAGCACAGATTTATCAATGGCTGCTAGTTATGATTGCTGTGTTCTCCCTCCACTGTTGGAGGCAGTATGCCTCTGAATGTCAGTGACTGGGAATCACAAGTGGGGAGAGCTCTGTCTCGCTCAGTCCTTCTTGTGGGCTTCTCATAATGGGCATCTGGTTGGCCACTGTGGGAACAGGATGCTGGACTAGATGGGCCACTGGCCTGATCCAGCAGGCTCTTCTTAACATTTGTAGAAGGTGACGAGATAATTGTTGCATCCCAGCTTTCTTCCTCCTAGTTTGCATTTGAGTTAAGAAGTCATCAAGTTGTGTTTTGTGCTGCTTCCCCCCAAATATATCAAAAATTCTTTCCTTCATCCTTCACAGGATAGGATTTGAAATAAAGTAGCCTTTGGACTTTCTGCTAGGATGAAACACTGAAGCAAACCTCTCCTTGGTCCTTTGAAGGTTGCTGATCTCTCTAGTTCTTTACATCTTCCTCCCTCTCTGACTTTAATGAAAATGGAAATGGACTGCCTTCAAGTCAATCCTGACTTATGGCAACCCTATGAATAGGGTTTTCATGGTAAGCGGTATTCAGAAGTGGTTTACCATTGCCTTCCTCTAACTTTAATGAATGCCAGTAAAATGTGAGCTTTCATGACCCTTTCAGTCTACAGTTGTCAGCTTTGTCAATTTGCTGTCTATAAATCCACAAGAATATCAAAAGTGGCAACTCTGGCAACACACTGGGAATGGTGTCAACACCCTCTATCTTGCACAGAAATATGAATGGAAAGTAATTAGATACATCTAGTGCAGGAATCAATCATTATAATAAGAGGAGGGGCGAAAACTGTACTTGATCTACAAGTGACTGGGGGAGAGACAGAGGGAGAGAGATGCAAGTCAGAGGTTGGCTTTCTTCCATGTCAAGGGTCCAATATGTCAGCTGGAATTGGAGAAATCAGAATGCAGGCAGCACAACACAGGTGGCAGATGAAATTGAGAAACAGAAGTCAAAAGAAGCTAGCCTGCTATGAATTCACTGCATTGCCTTAGGAAAGTTACTTGGACCTAGCCTGCCTTGCAGGGCTGTTGGGTTATTGAGATAACTGGTTTTTGTACATGCAGTTGTTTTATGTATATTTTATTGTATTGTGTAATCACTTTAAGAAGTCATTCAGAATTGAAATGAAATAGTAGTAAATCAAATCAAATCAAATTTTATTACAGTCAACAGACCATTGAATTGTCAGATAAAAAACAGATAATATAATTACAACCTCATTTTAAAACATATAAATTTAATATATATTTATAAGTGAAACAATACTTTAAAAAATTGCAAAGAACCAAATAATACACAGCCAAACAATCATTAATGGTCTCATATGAATAACCAAGTTTAAGAATTTGGCCACTTGCTCCATAATTGACTTGTTAGTATCTTGAAGTGATATAATCATAAGAGATTAGCTAGAATGACCAGGGAAAGACTGGATAATGGGTACTGGTAGTGGTAGTGGTAGTGATATTGGTAGTGGTAGTAGTAGTGGTAGTAGTAGTAGTAGTAGTAGTAATATGCACACTCATCCTCTTTGATCTGCGGAACTGGCACTTTTACAAGTGCTACATCATGTTCTGCTTTTGCAAGAAATTGATCTTTTAGCCGGCAGCACCTATTCTCTGGAACTCACTATCTATTGAAGCTAGGCAGTGGGCCTTTGTTGTCTTTGTTATTGTATTTGTTTTAAAAATCTGTTGATTTTATCTATATACCCACTAGAAAAGACAATAATGCTGGGGAAAACAAAAGGGAATAGAAAAAGAGGAAGGCCAAACTAGAGATGGATTGATTCCATCAAGGAAGCCACAGACCTAAACTTACAAGATCTGAATAGGGTGGTTCATGACAGATGCTGTTGGAGGTCGCTGATTCATAGGGTCACCATAAGTCGTAACAGACTTGAAGGCACATAACAACAAATCCACTGCTTTTAAGGTAGATTTTTATTGCTGTTTTAAATAAATATTTGGTACTTTTTATGTAAACTGCCTAGAGATGATGATGATGATTAAACAATATATAAATCTTGCTAAATAAATAAGTCGTGCCTTATTTATTTATGACATCAGATGTGGGGAATGAGCAATGCTGGACTAAAAGGGTCTTCAGGACAAAAGGCCTTCTGGACCAAATGAGGATTGCTAGGGGGTGAGCTGGAAGGAGTTGATCTGACCCAGCTTTGCCCAGTGCAACACCAGCACAGGCTGCATGGATGGGGGGAGGGGTTACTGTAGTCCATAGAACTTCCATCTCTGTCACCAGGATACCACTCTGTCTTGGAGCTGGTTGTGAGGGCCTGCACCTGGTGCCAGGCCAAGGAGATAGTAAACTAGGGTTGCTGCTGGTATACCCTCCACCCTGCTGCCCAGCAGCTTCTCTGACTAAGCTGGCAGAGGCCATCTCAGCCGTGGTATTTGAGGAGCCCAGAATGATAGTCCTGGGTAATTTCAGTGTCTGTGCTGAGGCTGCGTCTAGTGTTCTAGCTCAGGACTTCATGACCTCCATGACAATCATGGGGCTGTCTCAAGTTGTCACCGGTCTCACACATAGGGCAGGGCACACCCTCAACTTGGTTTTTGCTCCAGATAGAGGAAGGGGTGGTCTGGAGATGGGGAGGGGTGGAAGTGACCCCATTGTCATGGTCAGAGTACTTCCTGGTGATGTTTAGACTGATAGCTCCAGTGCTCCCCTGCAGAAGTGGTGGACAGATTAAGATGGTCCACCCCGGAAACTAATGAATTCCTGAATACCCTGGGGGAGTTCCCAGTAAATAGAGCAGGTGATTCTTTTGAAGCCCTTGTCATGCTGTGGAACAATGAGATGCATTGGGCTCTTAACACAGTTGCCCCTGAGCACCCTCTCTGGCATTGTGAAGCCTGGTTTGCACCTTGGCACACCAGTGAATTAAGGGCAATGAAACAGGCCGGATGACAGCTAGAGTACAAGTGGTAAAAGACGTGCTGTAAAGCTGATGGGGCACGAGTAAAACATCATAAACATGTGGTGGTGAGGGTGGCGAAGAAGGCCCACTTCTCTGCCTCCATTGCATCCTCAAGTAGCCATCCAGTGGAGCTTTTTCATATTGTCAGGGGTCTGTTGACATCAGCTCCAGGAAATGGAGTTTTAGACCTTTCAGAAGCCCACTGTGAATTGTTTGCAAGGCACTTTGAGGATAAAGTTGCTCACCTTCGTAGCAATCTTGATGTCCCATCCACACCTACTGTAGTCCCCAATGAGGTGTCCAGTGCAACGTCTGCTGCAACTTCTTGGGAACGGTTGATGTGGCCTGATTACATGGACAAGATGTTTGTGACAATGCAACCAACTATTGTCCTCTCGAGGCTTATTAAAGCTTGCTGAGGGGATATGACCGAGTGGATCCAGGGTGTGGTGAATGTATCTTTGCGGGAGGGAGTGGTCCCAGCTACCCTGAAAGAGGCAGTGACCCAACCACTCCTGAAAAGGTCCACTATGGACCCATTGATTTGTGACAACCACTGCCCGGTCACAAATACCCTCTTCTTAGGGAAGGTGATTGAGAGGGTTGTGGCACAGCAATTGCAAGTACTCTTGGATGAAATAGATTATCTCGACCCATTCCAGTCTGGGTTTAGGCCTGGTTATGGGACTGAATTGGCCTTGGTTGCCCTGATGGATGGAGAAGGACAGGGGGAGTGTGACCCTATTATTCCTACTTGATCTCTCAGCGGCTTTTGATACCATTGACCATGGCATACTTCTGAGCTGACTTAATGAGATGGACATCAGAAGCACTGTTTTACAGTGGTTCTAATCCTACCTCCAGCATCATTTTCAGAGAATAGCATTGGGTGATTGTCTTTCAGCCGCCTGGCAGTTGTGCTGTGGGGTACTGCAGGGTACCATCTTGTTCCTGATGCTGTTTAATCCTATATGAAGCCCTTAGGAGATTTGGGATGAGGTGTCAGCAGTACGCTGATGATGCCTAGCACTATTTCTCTGTAACATCTGAATTGCGAGAGGCTGTGCTAGCTCTGGACTGCTGCCTGGACTTGGTGGTGGCCTGGATGAGGGTCAATAACTGAGTCTGGATCCTAGCAAGACAGAGGCATTATGGGTTGGTGGTTCTGGAGTTTGGATAACTGGTTAATTGGCTGCTTTGTATGGGGTCTTACTTCCTCTGAAAGAGCAGGTTCATATTCTGGGGGTGCTCCTGGATCCATCTTTGTCACTAGAGGCCCAGAGGACCTCAGTAGCTAGGAGTGCCTTTTACCTGCTTTGGCTGGTAAGACAGTTGCAGCCATTTCTGGACCAGGATACCCAGAGCTCTGTTGTCCATGCACTGGTAACCTCTAGGCTGGATTACTGTAATGTGCTCTGTGTGGGGCTGCCCTTGAGGTTGGTCTGGAAGCTGCAACTAGTGCAAAATGTGGTGGCAAGACTGCTTGCTGGGGCAGGGTATCACCAACATGTCACCTTCCTGCTGAAGGAATTGCACTAGCTACCTATCAGCTACGTGGCTAAGTTCAAGGTTCTGGTTTTGGTGTATAAAGCCCTATACAGCTTGGGATCAGGATACCTGAAATATTGTCTTACCTCTTATATACCCAGTTGATCACTATCCTCTGCAGCTGAGAGCCTTCTAAAGATACCATCTTATCAGGAGGTCTATTCCTCACAACGTAGGAAGTGGATCTTTAGTGTTGTGGCACCTACTCTTTAGAATTCCCTCCCCTTAAATATTAGGCAGGCACCATCTCTGTAATATTTTCAGCGCCTACTGAAGACCTTCCTCTTTCAACAAGTATTTGAAAGACTTATCCAAGTCTTGTCTGTGTTGGATTTGCTTTTTAAGATGTTTTATAAACATTTTTTAAAATATGTTTTGTTTTAATATATTTTAGTCTGTTTTTAAGATGTTTTAGTCTGTTCTTAGCATTTTGTTTGCCACCCTGGGCTCCTTCTGGGAGGAATGGCAGGATATATTATTATTATTATTGTTGTTGTTGTTGTTGTTGTTGTTATTATTATTATTATTGATGATGATGATGATGATGATGATTTGGCCCACAGGCCAGAGGCACTCTAACCCTAGTCTATCTGATCTCTTCACATTCCTTACATGGCTTACCTGAGGGAGGAACACTCGAATTTGCTTTGAAGCTTGCTCTAAGCCAAAATGTTGGCAGCAGGTCTACCCCTAAATTCCCTGCCCAGCCCTCCTATTCTCCCAAGATCCAAATAAAACCTCAAAGATTTGTGAAGTTGTATGCTTGTGCAAATGTAATCCTGCACAAATGTATAAACATGCACATTTATTCAAGAATCTGGAAGAATGCCAGATTTCTAAGTTTACTGCATGTAATTTTTTTTTAGCCAGTTTTCTGGACATGGAACTAAATGCTGATGTGGTCCAATTGATCAAAGATGATTAAAATTATATATATATATATATATATATAGATATATATAGATATATATAGATATATAGATATAGATATAGATATAGATATACACACACACACACACACACACACACACACACATGTCATTCACATATCTAATAAACAAATCTGGAGAAACAAACTGGCTACTTCCAACACATTACTGTCAACTATTTATTCAACCAGCAGTCTTTCCTTGATTTACAACATTAAACCCAATCAGTTCCTTCCGTGTCTTCCAGAGAAAACTGGCACATGCAAATGATGCATACTGTAGCAGATCTAAACATGAAAATATAGCAGAAACAGCATTTGGAATAAGCCAACTTGCTGGATTCTGTCCCTTTCCCACTCCTGCCTCTGTTCCATTCAAGTTCCCAATCATTTAAAAATGTATTCTGATATACACTGCTGAAGGAGTGCCATCCACTTCACCAACAAAGACCCTACTCATCATGTTACATGCTTACAGTCTTGCCAGGGGATTTTTTATACCTAGATATGGAAGCCCCAATTTTCATTTATTTATTTGCCCAATTTATGAGTCACCTGGTTAAAAAAAATCCTCTAGGCAACTTGCACAGTAAAATAAACAGATTTAAATTGTACCTTATAACAACTCAATAAAGCCATAAATCAGAACAAACCAGTACAACAATACAACCCAGACATAAAAATCCAACGTAGATAGTCACAAATCAAAACCCCAACATCTGATCCATCAAAACTTAGCCAAGCTACAGAAACTAACACCAGCCATATTGCCACTCTTCATGAGATAAAAAATAAAATAATACCAATAATGTTGAAAGGTATTAGAGATGTTAAAAGGCCTGAGAGTGTTTTTTAAAAATATTTACCTAGCACTAAAAAGGCATCAAGGTGCCATGTGATCATCTCTAGCCAGAGTTTTGCATGAATAAGGGGCTGCTGTCAAGACATCTCTGAATTTCATTTTGAGTGGGCACTCAAAGAAGTGCCTCCCTTCATGACATCAAGGTAGGCACATATGGGAGGT
Organism: Rhineura floridana; assembly: GCF_030035675.1. NCBI lineage: Eukaryota > Metazoa > Chordata > Lepidosauria > Squamata > Rhineuridae > Rhineura > Rhineura floridana. Next base: position 17,712,289 of record NC_084496.1, read on the forward strand.
AGAGATGGAAAGATCTGTCAATTTCAGTCCTCTCACTTTCTCATTTTTCTAATCTTAAACTTGGTTCTTCACATTTCTGCAGAAATTGTGATTTTTTAAAAAAAATCCTCATGAGAACTATCTATCATTTTAGTGAACATTTCTCCTAATGAACACACATTTTTGTATACAGTTTTGACTCATGTACACATTTGTGCAAGAAATTTGTCTTATTATAATGCATTTTTGTATGTTATTTTCACTCACGTATTAATTTTTATGCACACTTTCCCCTAATATATGCATTTTTGTAAAGTTTGCTTGTTTGGAGAACTGCACTACAAAATTTGATTACATGCAAATTTCAAAGGACAACTGTGTTTCAGTTCTCAGTCCTCAGTTCATTGAGGAAAGTGCAAATTCAATAGATTCACCTTTAAATCTAAACTGAATTGAATTCCTCCTCCATCCCTAATGGGAGGATGCATTGCAGCCTACTGCCGAAATAAAGCATAGACACCGTTTATTGGGTTGAATCATGGGCCACTTTATTAAACAGAATAAAATCAGCATAATGAACCGGCAGAGGGTAAATTAAATGCGGGAGCATCCTGATGACCCAGGCAAAACCTGCTTGCAGCTATAGGGCGACCAAACTTTGTCTGAGCCAGGGGCTGCCCTGTGCCAGACCCCAGCTCAGGCCACACCCCGAGGATGCTTAGGGGGTCCAACCCACATCACCATCCCCTGGGGCCCTGAAACCCCGAGCGGATGAGGCACGTTGGCCCCAAAGGCGGCCCGTATTCTGCCCCGCTGCAGGCCTCCAGACCGCCTATCACCCCCAAAGGTGCCTAAAGGTGTCACCTAGCTGCCCTTCCCTTTTAACCCTTTTCCCACACTTCTTTGCCACAGAAGGGGGACAAACCTCTGCTTAGTCCCCCTTCACCCCACACCACATAAAAATTTCACATAGGCCCCCCTGCAGGTCCATTAAGAAGACATTGTTGCCCACGTCCGTCAGATGCACACCGTCTGGCCGAAATAACTCCACCCTGTAGTGTCTAATTTCTGGATGGTGAATGACCGAACCCCCAGCGTCCATAAGCGCCTTCTGAATTTGCCTGTTCACCTTCTTGTGGGCTCTGTCCATCCTCCGCGGATCACCCGTGCACTTCCAGCTCCTGCGCGGCAGGATGTCCGACCACACCAAGTGCACTCCCGGCCAGCGATGTGCAATGGCCTGGAGGTCACTACACGCTTGCTCAATCAGGGCCTTGCCCTTCAACAGGCCCAAGTCATTACCTCCCAGGTGGATGACCAGAAACTGGGGGACCGCCCACTCCACTGCCGGCTGGAACAATGCAGGAAGGAGCCCGTCCCAATGCATCCCACGGCGGCCGAGCCAGTGCACAGAGGCCCATTGACTGAGCCCCAGCTGTGTGCCAAAATGCGACTTCGCTGCTCTGCGGCCCGCCCAGAAAACCATGCTGTGGCCGCAGAGTAGGATGTGTGGCTGCTCCATTTCTTTCCAGCAGCCTGTCAAAATAACAACGAATGTCAGGAGGCAGAGTAATAATTAGGAGCTGGCCTTCTGCGACTCCGCCAGTGGTCTAATATAAGTTTCATACACATTTGAACGCCACCTGCCCATTGCCTGTAGCCTATCCTTTGGGAAACCTAGATGGGCAGCGGTGGAGGCTGCACCTATCCTGAAGGACTGTGTCCCAAACTTTCAAGGGTCAATGCCCAAGTTGCGCAGCATGGCCTTGGCCACTGTCCAGAACTGGTACTTGGTGAGGGGGTGAGTGTCCCTGTGTGTGAATAGATACCCCGGGTGCGGCCCCCGAACCGCTGTAAAGCGCTGCAGGGCTGTGACGGGGCAGATCTCCTTTTGCTGACAGGGGGCTAACACTATCAGGCGTCCCTTTCCATGTTGGTCAGTCTTGGAACGTCTAAGTCACAGAAGGGCACGCTCTGCCTCCCAGCTGAGGTCTGAGACCATAAGGGCCCGATAGGAGTCATCTGCCCTGGATCCCGCCACCACCTCCCCAATTCTAAAGGCCCCGAAAAAAAAGGGTGAGGGCGGCTGCATGAAATAGCCGTGCCTCGAATGGGGAAGAACATAAATCCCTCCACTGCCCCTGCAAGCCAAACAACAGTTCTGGGGAGATGGGAAGGTGGGCATCCGGGGTGTTTGGGCACCCTCGGGACCAGCCTTCTAGCATGCGGCGGACCCTAAAGTCGCCCGTGTGGTCCTGGAAGCCCTGGGCCTTTGCCAGGAAAGAAAGCCCTGAGAGCTTACCTCTGATAGTCCTAACTGAGAGGCCCCTCCGCTTTTCCTCCATGCAGAACGCCATAAGGTGATCCACAGATATGGGCCACTCCTGTGCATAGCCTCTGGACTCCCTGAAATGTGACAGCTCCCTACCTGCTCCCCGGTAGCTGGACATGGTGCTGGGTGCCACAGATAGGCTTATGGCCCTCTCAGCTTCATTCCTCCAATCTCCCATAGTGCTGGGGGAACCACCTCCGGTTGAGCCCTTGCCCACGGTGCCAGCTGGCGGAACCTCTCCATCTGGTTCCATGATAGAGCATTGGCAATATTGTTATCAATACCTGGTATGTGGCATGCCAGGAACAGGATATTATAGTGCAAACATTGAAGCATGAATGCTCGCACCAGGCTCATGACGTTGGAGTTCTTTGAAGACAAGGTGTTGATAACCTGTGCTGTGGGGAGGTTGTCGCACCAAAAGTGGACTGTGGAGTTACACAAGTTCTCGGGCCAAAGGTGCACGACCACCACAATGGGAAAGAACTCCAGCAACGTAAGGTCCCTGGTTAACCCAGCCTGCGCCCCATCCTGTGGCCAGCTGCCCTGGCACCATGCGTCATTAAAAATAACCCCAAAACCACAGGAACCTGAGGTATCCGAGTGCACCTGCAGCTCAGCCTCCAGCAGGCGCTCCCTCCTCCATAGGGATATCCCATTGAATTCCCATAAGAAGGTGGACCACACTGCCAGGTCGGCCCTAAGAGTGGCTGTTACCTGCGTGTGGTGTTGTGGGTGCAATAGACCAGCCATGGTGTCATATATGCGTCGCATAAATGCACGCCGGGGAGCAACCACCCTACATGCAAAGTTCATGTGACCTGCCAGCTCCTGCAGGGTGGACAGCATCATCTTCCTGGATTGAATGACCTCAGTAATTTTCCTGCTAAGGGCCACTTGCTTGTCCTGAGGGAGCCTACAGCACTGGGCTATGGTGTCAATCTCGATGCCCAGAAAAGTGAGAGCTGTGGATGGGCCCTCAGTTTTCTCAGCTGAGAGGGGGACCCCTAGTTCCTCCGCCAGCCCTGCGAAATGGGCCATAAAGACCTTACAGGTGCCGGCATTGGCAGGGCCGGCAAACAGGGAGTCATCCAGATAGTGCACCACAGAATGCAGGCCTGTCCTACCCCTGACTGCCCACTCCAGGAACGAACTGAAGCGCTCAAATACCGAACATGAAATTGAGCACCCCATAGGTAATGCCTTATCCATGTAGCATTTGCCAGCGAACATAAAGCCCAGCAGTTCGAAGTCCTGTGGGTGAACCGGGAGGAGATGGAAAGCCGACTTGATGTCACATTTCCCCATGAGGGCCCCAGTCCCTCAGCTCTTAACCATCTGCACCACTGAGTCAAATGATGTGTAGCGGACAGAACATAGTTCCGGCGGGATGAAATCATTGACAGACTCACCCCGAGGGAAAGATAGGTGGTGTATGAGGTGAAATTTGCCTGGCACCTTCTTGGGAATGAGGCCCAGTGAAGAAACTCTAAGGGAGGGTACGGGTGGCACCACAAAGGGACCCAACACTCTGCCAGCCTTAACCTCCTTGTCTATTTTTACCTGCACAACCGATTCCATGCCCAACACTGATTTGAGATTGTGGGACATAAAGGCCCGCCTGGGGCCCAAGTAGGGAATCCTAAACCCCATAGTGAAGCCTTCCAGCAGAAACTGTGCATCTGGGATGAGTGGGTAATGACTGAGTAAACCTTGGAGCTTCGTAAGCTTAACTGGGCTGGGGCCCTTTTCCTTGAGCTGTGCCAGGAGCTCCCGGCTTTCTAGAGCCAGCAGGGTCCCTGCCCCCACCCATAAAGGGGCAGCCCCTGGGGCAGCCTGTGCAGGCGTGGGGCCCACCACATATCGCACACTCATGCCGGAATCTGCAAGAGCTCTGACCATAGCGGCCCTGGGAGCTAAACTCCCAACAAAGCAGGCGGGGTTGAACCCCCTGCCCTGCAGGCCTGCGGGAAGGAGCTGCGGCTAACTGCCTAGCTAAGAGGTGTCCACTGTCCGTCCTGTCCCCAGCTACAGGCTTGGAGTGGGACATAAACTGAAGCCACAGGTCTGGCTCCTTTCTGTCCCAGGGGAGGGAAGTATCAAAGGCAGCCCTCATGTGGAACGCCTGATCATAGGCGAGCCATGCCACCCCTTGGAACTCAGAGTAACCCCGATATATAATGTCGAGGTATTTAACAAGTACTGAGCCCTTCTGCAGATGCTTCTGCATCACCACTCCCATGTAAGTTAGGAATGGTGGAAGCCAGTTAGGCCAAGTGTGCTCTATATGTCGCTGCTTGGGTTTATCAGGCTCCGTCTCCTCCCCTTTGTCCTTGTCCCTCTTGGCTGGGTCCCTATATAATAGCAAGAACAGGTCCACATACTCCCTTTTCCATAGTTTTTCCTTGGTGGCCAGTAGAAGGTGGAAGCCTAGAGGGGCCGATGTCTCCCCAAAAGGTATAGAGTCATCCCCCACTGAGCCTAGTGGGTCATCACTCTGAGCTAGAGGGGCCGCGGGTGAGAGGGCCCCCTCACCTGCCAGCGTACCAACAGGCAGCTGCCATACCTCCCCACAGGCCTTCCCCAACTGTTGCCGAGGCGTCCTATCTCCCACCCCCGTGGGACACCCTGATTGGCCGTACCCCTCTGTCATAGCTGGTGGAGAAAAGGGCCAGTATGGGAATCCCCATGGGGGCCAGTTCCACTGCGGCTGACCCTGTGGTTGTGCAGAGAGAGGGGACTCACCCAGTGCACCATCCGATGTGGGCCCTCTGGAGGTCTGAGAAGTGGGAGCTGTTGCCGCCGCTGCACCGGTTGTCATCACGTCAGCCCTGCTGGGCCTAGCCTCCAGCGCGTCCAGCCGAGCTAGGATGGCGGCAATAGCAGTGTTGTTAGCCCCATTCCCGGTTGTGCCTGGGGAGCCTCAGGCTGCGAGCTGCTCTGGGACACTCTAGGCTGGCGTAAGCCACTCTGGGGTGCATCAGGCTGGAGTGTATCGGGTTGGTGTAGGCCGCACTCCAGGGCCTCCAGCCTAGCCAGGATGGCTGCCCATGGTGGCCTGTTGTCCTCTAAAGCCGCAGGGGGCAGGCGCCCCCCCTTCCTGTCAGAGCCTTGCCTTTTCCCTTCGGCCCACCTTGCCCCTTTTTGGGTGGCATCCTGAGCTTGCAGAAGAGAGAGTGGGCCCAACAAACCTGGCTTTGCCGGTGGAACTACAGCCTGATGAACCTGGGTGCCTATCTTTGATATTCTTAAAATCCAAACTACTTACCATATGAATCGGCAATGTGGATTGGCAGCTGCTGGGAAGCAGCAATTGTAAATTCCCTGACAATTTACATTAACTGAGGATCTGGCCCAGAAGACATGAATACAATCTGAAGGAAACTGCAGAGACTTTAATCCCCCGTTGTGTGATTCCCCCCCCATTCACTTAACATTAGCAGAGCAGCTCTGTGAACTACTTTCATGAGAGACTCCTCAGAATATCTGCTTTTCAAGCCATAGCAGCCTTTTGAGTTGAGAGTGTCCTTGCGTCAGCCAGGCAGACAGATATATTTAAAGATCACTAGTCTGTTTGCTAATTACCTCAGGGAGCAGAAGAAAAGTGAAGCTTTTATAGTGCAATCAGCAGAAAAGTTTGGCCTTCCCATGGAATTTTGCTGACACTGAAAGATCTCTTTTCCTGTAAAAAACACAGGCATGCACACACAACCCCCCTCTAACCAAGAGTATTTTGCAATGCAGATTCCCTGAATTCCTCAGGAATGTGGTACACACACACACCAGACATGAATTTCTATGGTGTCATGTTTCCCTGGTATTGAAGGACCACCTTTGTCTATATCAACTTCAGGGAAGGATCATAGCTCAGAAGTAGAGCACATGCTTTGCAGGCAGAAGGTCCTAGGTTCAATACCCAGCATCTCTGGGATGGCTGGGAAATACACCTGTTTAAACTCTGACCCAGATGGACCAGTGGACTGAATCAGTTTAAAGAAACTCCATTATATAGGAAGCTGCACTGGAGGTCCCTCTCTATAGGTGCCCATCTTTAGAGTTCAGGTGGAGGTGACTGGTGAAAGAGTCTTTTTGATGAAGGCACCCTGGTGATGAAATTACATCTCCACTTAACTAACAGTCTTTTATGATGTAGATAACAGACAGGCTGAAATTACAATCCTTATACATACATACAAGGATGATCAGGGGACTGGAAACAAAGCCCTATGAGGAGAGACTGAAACAACTGGGCATGTTTAGCCTGGAGAAGAGAACACTGAGGGGAGATATGATAGCACTGTTCAAGTACATGAAAAGTTGCCACACAGAGGAGGGCCAGGATCTCTTCTTGATTGTCCCAGAGTCCAGGACATAGAATAATGGGCTCAAGTTACAGGAAGCCAGATTTTGACTGGACATCAGGAAAAAATCTTCCTAACTGTTAGAGCCATATGACAATGGAACCAATTACCTAGAGAGGTAGTGGGCTCTCTGACACTGGAGACATTCAAGAGGCAGCTGGACAGCCATCCGTCAGGAATGCTTTGATTTGGATTCCTGCATTGCACAGGGGATTGGACTTGATGGCCTTATAGGCCCCTTCCAACTCTACTATTCTATGATTCTATGATTCTATACCTGGGAGTAAGTCCCATTGAACTGAACTGACATGTAATCATCATCATCACCATCGACTTTAAATGAGTGATTGCTCTTTCAGCAATTTTGTTTTTGGATGTAACATTTGGTTTATAAAATTGTCGTTTTATTGCTTTAAAGGCTGATTTGCATAAGATGGTCAAAAGTTCACATGAAAGTTAAAGTACAGGGGGACGTTTTGCTCAGAAAGTTTTGTACAAGGGGATGTTTGACAGGAAGGTCAAATGTTCACCACAGGAACCTGGCAATTAAGGAGTACAAACTTAACGAGGAACATACTCTCCTGATTGGCTAAAAAGGGAAGAGGGCTGAAAACATTTCATATCAGTCAATCTAGAAAATAGGGTAGTCAGTCAGAAGTCAGCCATTTGAAAAGCTGGGAAGATGCAGGAGGAAGGAACCAGAAGATAACATTTAAGGGCTTCAGAAGCTGAACTGAGCAGAACTGAGGGGGGCACATTGATGAATATTGGTTTGGCTATGGGAACACTCTAGTAAGTGGCTGGTTCATTTAGGTGCTGGATGCATTATTCTCTTTTTATTGTTCTTTAACTGCTTAAATGGTAAAATTATTTTTTTCTAAAAAACAATTCTCAAGAACTATTTTACTTGTTACCTTGCTAAATCCTTAAGTAGAAGCATAGTTGTTGTTTTTTCCAGGAAAATGGTTTGATGTCTTCTTACTCATCCCAAGCCAAAGTGCCAAACCGCTCTACACATTATTGGGAGTTAGGTTGGGCCACTTATTCCAGGAGGTTAAAGTGCTTCTTTGTGGAAGCAGCCTCAGAGTAATCAAGATATCTGATAGGTGGTAGCAGGAAAGTTAAGGAGGAAGAGTTGTTTGGGTTGGTTTACTTGCCTCTCTTCCCTTCACAATCCTTTTAGATTTTTTAAAAATGATTCTGTTCTAGTATTGCTTTATGTTAGTTTGTTGTACAATGTTTTGGATGTTTTCATAGAAAAGCAGTATAGAAATATTTTGAACAAATAAATCTCATTAAAAAGCTGCATACTTTTTTACCTTTATTAGTACGAACTAAAATTTGAGAGGCGTAGAACCAGCAACACACCCAAAGAGGCCTTGGGCTTGAGTCTAGCAAAGTCTATCATGTGACTTGGTAAGAACCTAAGCAGAGCCTGCTGGATCAGGCCAATGGCACATCTAGTCCAGCATGCTGCTCTCACTGTGACCAACCAGCTGCCTGTGGGAAACCCACAAGCATGACCTGAGCAAAACAGCACTCTTCCCTCCTGCGGTTTCCAGCAACTGATATTCAGAAGCATGCAGCCTCCGATTGTGGAGTCAGCTAGTAGCCACTGATAGCCTTATCCTTCATGTATTTGTCTAATCCTCTTTTAAATCCATCCAGGTTGGCTCAAATGAAAGAGCTGCAGCTCTCCTTAAAGTTCTCCCTTTGAAAAGTTAATACTGGATATTCTCCAGATAGTTTCTGTGGATGCACATTTTCAATTTTTTTTATCTTGAGCATCAGCATTTGATCTCTGATGGTTTGATGATTTGATGGTTGGAGTTAACATATGACATATTTCAACAAGCCTTTTAGGCTGAGACCTGTCCCAGTCTGCATCTGTGTTAGAATTGCTTAATATGTTTTTTAATAATGTTTTTAACCCTTTTTTAAAGTTGTTTTTTAAAAAATGTTTTTAACGCTGTTTTGTTTTAATGTATTTTAAGGGCTGTTTTTATGATGTTTTAAAGTGTTTTTAGCGCTTTGTTTGCCACCCTGGGCTCCTGCTGGGAGGAAGGGTGGGATACAAATTAAATAATAAATATTATTTATTTATTTATTATTTTATTTATTTTATTGTATACCACCCCATAGCCGAAGCTCTCTGGGCGGTTTACAGTAACTAAAAACATTAAAACAAATACAATTTAAATAAATAAATAAATATTGACAGTCAATACTTGATGGATTCTCCCGTCTCCCATGGTGTTTCAGCTCTATCACACCACAGACCACTTTTTAAACACAGCATTTAAAAAGCAATCCACAAGACAGCCTTGCAAACAATGCCTTGGACATGTTTAAGGTAGCTCTTGGATCCTGGCCATATTTATTAATCATTGGCCATAAACCATGAAGCCACAGAGTACTTAGATTCATCTACCATGGCCCAAAATAAATTGTTTCATTCATATATAACTGTACTGGCTCAAATCCATATGCATCACAGAAATAGAGAAAGCTGCCTGATACCAAGTCAGACCACTGGTCCATCTAGCTCAGTGTTGCCTACACTGACCAGCAGCAGCTGCTCAAGATTTCAGACAGTCTTTCCCCCCAGCATTATCTGGAAATGCTGGGGATTGAACCCTGCACCTTCTGCATGCAAAGCAGAAGCTCTGCTCTCCCTGACCTGGTTTGTCAAAGAGCATAGTATGAATATAAACATGGTATGGAGAACATTAAGAGTTTGTGGCTTAGTCCACAAGATTCTCAACTTTTCTCATAAACCATGGGGGTGAGAAGACCTCACTCCACTCTTAAATACATTGACTTATTTATTTAAAATATTTATATCCAACCCTTCTACCCTACAACAGGGCACTCAGGGCAGCGACAATAAAATCGCACACATATATAATAAAATACACAATAAAAACACAAAACATTACAGTAAATTAAAATGCATAAAATACTATTAAAATACATAAAATGCATTATACACATACATACATAAAATGCATTATCCATACACATACAAACATACATACATGTGCATACACATATAAGAAGGTGAGAATAAAAGAACTTAAAAGATAAACAATCTCAAAACAGTGTCAGGCTTGACCCGTCAGTCCCAACCAAAGGCTTTCCGAAACAAAATAGTTTTTACAAGTTTCTGGAAGACCATCAGGGAGGGAGCAAAGTGGGCTTTTTGGGGCAGGGAATTTCAAAGTCTGGGAGCAACAATTGAAAAGGCTTTCTCCCATGTGCCTGTCAATCTAACTTCTTTCATTCCAAGCACGCAGAGACCAGAGGTAGATGATCTTAAGTCCAGGCTAGGAACATATGGACATAAGCGGTCCCTTAAGTACACTGGTCCAAGGCCATTTAGGGCTTTAAAGGTCAAAACCAGCACTTTGAATGTGGCCAACCAGATGTCTATTGGAAGCCCAAAAACAAGACCTGAGCATAACAGCACTCTCCCACTTCTGATTCCCAGGAACTGGCATTCAGAAGCATACTGCCTCCAACAGTAACAGGTTTAGTAGCCATTGATAGCATCTTCCTTGAATGTGTCTAATCTTCTTTTAAAGCCATCAAGTTGACGGTCATCACTGGCTCTTGTGGGAGTGACTTCCAGAGTTTAAATATGCACTGTGTGAAGAAGTCCTACCTTTTGTCTGCCCCGAATCTTCCAACATTCGGATTCATTAGATGTTCCCAAGGAACAGGAAGCCCCTTTATAGTCCTTTCTGCCCAGGTGCATCCAATGGCCACCTTGGATTGGCGATGTCAGTCCAGGTCTGAAAGCACTTTATTGACCCTGAAGTTTAGTGGTTCACCACACTGGGCAGCTACACATGGATGCTGCAGATCTTAATGTGTTGTGTCACAGGGATTGTATGTCCCAGGTGGCAGACCCAATCATCTTATTGATGGCCTCCACTCCCTAGGCCAAAACAATACCTACCTCTGGGCAAGGTAAGACCATCATCAACACCTTTATTATTTATTTATTGAATTTATATCCTGCCCTTCCTCCTGAAGGAGCCCAGGGTGTGCAAATATATCAACAAAACTTGGCATTCCAAAAACCATTAAAACATTCTAAAAGGAGTTACAGCTAAAAACAAAACAGTATAAAAGATTATTTCATCTAGTGATCTCCAGGTTGCCAGGAACAGTCTCCTTCAGCCATCAAATTTCTAGATAAACAGGACTGTTTTCAAATTCCTCCTAAAAGTCAATATTGACAGAGACAGATGCACCTCACCAGGGAGGGCATTCCGCAAATAGAGAATTAAAAAGGCCCTGTCATGGGTCAACACCAAATGGAGAGCCGCCGGTGGCTTTACCACAAACAAGGCCTCACCTGCCCATCGTAGGGTTTGAGATGGTTGATATTGGGGGAAGTGCTCTTTTTAGTACTTGGGTCCCAAGCCATTTATGGCTTTATATGCTAATACTGACACCTTGAATTGGGCCCGGTAGCTCACTGGCAGCCAGTGCAGCACTTTCAGGACTGGTGACACAGTGTCCCATCAGGCTGCCACACTTATCAGCCTAGCAGCCACATTTTGCACTAACTGCAGCCTCTGGACTATCTTCAAGGGCAGCCCCATTACAGTAGACCAGACAAGAAGTCACCAGAGCATGGTAAACAGAAGCTAGGCTATCCCTTAGCACCTTGCCAGCTGCTACTGGGAAAAGAAATATTGGATTAAAGAATTATCTCAGTCTGATCCAGCAAGGCAGGTATCTCCTTCTGTCATCGAGCTGCTCCTCGACCTTCAGCATAGTCATGTCTTGAGGAATGCACTTCTCTGCTTGCAAGGACAGTGACAGTGATTAAATACATGGCTGCTCAAGGGTGCAGAAAATCTCAGTGTGAGGAGGAAATAGCTGCTACTGTGCATCTATGGACAATTGAATGCCACAGGAATTGGTCACATAGTTACCTTGATGGAATGTTTGCCGTGCAGTTGGGTTGAACATGAGTGCACAGCCAACTTAGCAAGCTCGCCCCTCCTTGTTGTATATGTGAGGTGGCTTGTCACTTGGGCACTTTCTCAGGGTGCTTAAAGTGTCGATTAAGACAGCCAACCATAAATCATCACAGCACGTGTCAATGAAGCTCCAAGAGCACCACTGGGAATGGAGGAATCATAATCATGATGCTGGAGTCTATTCAACAACAACAACAACAACAAAACTATTCAGATCTCTGAACCAGTATTGGACACTGGGCACTTAATTGCTCTTTAAATGATTGCTGCTGTTATTTATATGTGAAAGGTTCCAAGGCACAGAGTGAAAAGGAAAATAAAGCTTATGCTCACATTGGGGATGCAGCAGAAAATTAAACTATGGAATTTACTTCCACAAGAGACAGTGATGGCCATCAACTTGGATGGCTTTAAAAGTGGATTAGACAAATATATAGAGGATAAGGCTATCAATCACTACTAGCCATGATGGCTATGCTCTGCCACCATGATCGGAGGCAGGATGCTTCTGAATACCAGTTGCTGAAAACTGCAGGAGCAGAGAGTGCTGTTGTGCTCAGGTCATGATGGTGGGCTTTCCATAGGTTGGCCACTGTGAGAACAGGATGATGGACTAGATGGGACACTGGCTTGATCCAGCAGACTCTTCTTTAAGTTCTTATGTGCCATTGAAATTTTGTGTCCAATTGAGCACATGGGTCAGGCACAGTGATGATAGAAAATGAAGCTCTTTGGATAATTCTATATCATTTTATATCATTTATTTGTTTTAGTATTTTAACATTATAAATTGCCTTGGGTGCATTGGCAGAAAGGAGGCATATATACATACAATAAATAAATAAAGGTTATGCGTCCATATGTTGGCCTCAAGAATTCCACCGAATTCCAAACTACCCAGCAAAATTGTACCCAGTTCACAACAGTGCTGCTCCATGGATATAGTGGACTACAATATCCATGAGGCAATGTAACTGTGCATGAATTGTGCATGTGTGATAGCACTTGGGTTTTGTATGGAGGCTGAATTAGGGCTGCATTCAGATTCCACCCTGATTCAGCTCCCAGATTGCTTAAAACTGAACTAAGCTTGAAAACAAATCAGGATCCAATGAAGATGGAGATGTAGGGTTGATCCAATCTTGAGCCTGGGTTAACACACTGGTGGCTGAACATAGACATTCAAAAAAATCCTTGCTTTCATCAAAATCCCTTGGAACCTTCCAGTCCCCACTGAAATATTGTTTTAGAGAAAGTTATCAGCAAGTCTAATTACCTGTACCTCAATTAGCTTTGTTATTTGATAAGATGAAAATATTTATAAAAATAAAAACATCTCCTTTTTCTATGACCCCCATCCAGGCATTACCAAGCAAGGAGGCAAAACAGGTATAGTGAGACTTTGGTGAGTTTAGCCCCAACCCTGAAGTCACATGACTCCTCATGGCCCCTAATATGATCAGGATGAATTTTAGCTGTAGAGAGCCTTTTGTATCTTTGGAGTCTCTAGCGAGCCTCCATACATACCAAAAGTTCATGAAGAATATGGTTATGAATGGCTACTAGCCAAGATGACTATACTTTACCTCCAGTGTCAGAGGCAGTGTGACCAGCTGCTGGGAATTTCAAGTGTGAAGAGTGCTTTTGCATTCAGGTCCTGTTTGTGGGCTACCTGTAGGCATCTGATTGGCCACTGTGACAACAGGATGCTGGACTAGATGAGATTTGGTCAGATGCAGCAGGACCTTTCTTATGGTTCCACGTTGAAGGTATTTACTTTCATCACATGAGGAGCCAGCAGGAGTCATGAGATCTCAGAGAGATGGATAAATATCCATCCCCATTGCCAGTGGAGACTGTTCCTTTAAACCAAATGGTGCACTGAACACCAGCCTCAGTCTGTTCTCAGTCAGCCCCCATCCACCTGCCTGCTTACTTGCAACCAGTCCACGGGGTGGCACCACCTGTCAGCTTCCTCCTCCTGAGTGTTGCAGAACTCAGCAGGGAAGAGGATGGGGACAAAATTAGAATTAGTTGGCTCCACCTGTCATTGGCTCTGGCTCCACCTACTGCTGGCCTCCCTGCCTTCTGCCTTGCCAGTCCTGTTGGGCATCAGCCACCATTGCCCACAGATCCACTATACCTGTGTTGCTTCCTCACTCAGTCACACAGGACTAAGGTTTTCATTATTACAGAAATGTAGTAATTCCTTTTATGATTGTCTCCCTCTTTATCCTCTAAAAATCCTGTTGCAGCTTGTTTCTTTAAAACAAAATAAACGAAAAGAACCAACTCTGATTGCATTATTCCATGATATTAAATGATGAATAATGAAAGGAAAGAGCTTCTAATCCAGTAACTATTTTCATTCCTTGGATGACTGATGATATAAATGACCTGTGATGATCATGTGCAGGCTTCTTCTGGGAGCACAGTGTAATTTCCATCATTTTCTGAGGATACATCATCCATCAGCATTAAAAGTTACTGTCTGGATCAAAGCTTCTTACAAAAGGTTCTCGGGGGCGGGGTAGGAGAGAGAGACCTTTGAAGCCTACATTGGCATATGAGAAGTTCTCCAAATGGATTCTTACTTACTTTGTCCCCAAAAATATCAGGGTGGATGTAGCTATGGCCTTCCAGAAGTTGTTGGAGTGCAGCTTCTATCATCCTGGGAGATAGGTTGTGAAGGGGTACTGTTAGTGCTTTTTTGGGGGGAAATGAGATGCCAGTACCCCTGTCCTATTAAAAGTTGGCAAATACCATGGGCAGGGGAAAAAAAGATGATGGTACTCCATACCAGTGAGTACCACCACAATAAAGCACTGGTAGAGATGGGATCCATTGGCCAGTGCTGGTTCGAAAGCATCCATTGACCTAACAGGCTGGCATTGATTCAAGTTTGTTCTGTCTCTGCTAGCTGTTGCTTTTATCGATCCATGTTTTTTCCACTCAGAAAAAGATATTGATATTAATATTATTATCAATATTTTGAAGGAACTATCAATATTTTATATGAAATATTGATAAATTATCATTCTTACAATTGATGGTTTAGAAGCAGGTTTTTTGTCAGTTTTCAAAAATAGCTGAGAAAATACACTACATTAAAATCTAATCTTCAGTGACTGACAATCAGTGAATTAATGGAAAATTTGGTATCAGATCTGAATTGGGTGGAATTCTTGTACATCTCTAACTAGGTACTATGTTATCTAATTTATTTAATAGATTTCTTACCTGCCTTTCAGGCAGGCTACAATCATAGAATCATATAACATTAAGAACCAATAAAACAACACCAAAATTTTAGATCAAACAATAGAGGTGGCCTCACAAAATTCACACAGATATTAACAGTTAAACACCAGGGTAAAATGGTTCATCCTCAACAAACAGCTATATAATGAAAATGCTTGATGAGCCTTGATGGAGAGGACATTCCACATTTGGGGAGCTGCCTGAGACAAAGCCATGTCCTGGCCCCTGATCCCTTGTGTTTCTAAGGGTGACACAACTATCAAGAGGGCCCCTCTGCCAATCTTAACACCTAAGAGGGTCTGTAGGGAAGGGGGCAGTCTTTCAGATATGTTAGGCAGAGGGGAAAAGACCACCCCCAAAAGTGTGTACATTTGAGAGAGGTGAACCAAAAGGCATGTGGTGTCAGGGTGGTGGGTGTAGTAGTTAGACTGTTGGACTAGGATCTGGGAGACCACGATTTGAATTCCCACTCATCTGTGAAGCTCAGTGGGTGACCTTGGACCAGTTACTGTCTCCCTCCACCTAACCTACCTCACATGGTTGTTATTAGGATAAAATAGAGAGAGGAAGAACCATGTATGCCACCCTAAGCTCCTTAGAGGATAGATGTGCTATAAATGCAATAATAAAAGAAATACATACTTTTAATGTACTGACTTTTTAATAACTTTTGCAAAGTGATACAAACTAACATTAAGATTGGAAAAAGGAAAAACTAAGATCAACCAAAACTGACAGATTTGCCCATCCCTACTCCTGACACCAGGGATGTGATGCCAATGCATCATGTATGTGCAAAATGGCCCAATGTCTTGCCACTGAAGCCCCCAAAATGTGATTCAGCCCCAATTAGGGATTGGGAGAAATTTGATTCACTTTGCATTTGAAGCCAAATCTATCAAATTTGCAGTTTCCAAAGCAATATCAGAACCAAACCACAGCAATCCTTTGAAATTTAAATACTGTATATCCAAATTTTGAGTTGCAGATCTCCAGCCAAACAATCTTTTAAAAATGCATATATTAGGGGGAAATGTGCATAAAATGAATCTATTACTGAAAATAACAACCTGTAATGTGTTATATTAGGAGAAATTGCTTGCAAAAACATGCATTAATCAAAACTGCATGCAAAAATATGTTTATTAGGAGAAAATGGCACTAAAATTACGAAGAATTTCATGAGGATTTTTTTTAAAAAATTGTAAATTGCTGGGGAAATGTAGAAAACTGAATTTAAGGTTGGAAAAATGAGAAATTTGAGAGAATCAAAATGGACAGAATCTTCCATCCCTATTCCATCTACTGTAAAAGACAGGAAAAAATGGTGGTACAGCTACTCAATGAGGATGGCAAAATGATAACAGATGACAAAGCAAAGGTAGAAGTGCTCAATTCCTACTTTGGTTCAGTCTTCTTCAAAAAGAGGGTCTATGACCCTCATAGGAAATGTGAAATTGGAGAGTCAGGATCGCAGCTTGAGATTGATAGACAAATGGTCAAGGAATATGTAACCACTTTGAACAAGTTCAAAGCTGTAGGGCCCGATACATTGCATCCTAGAACAGCCTTTCCCAACCTTTGGGTCTCCAGATGTTGCTGGACTACAGTTCCCATCAGCTCCAGCCAGCATGGCTAATGGCAAGGAATGGTGGGAATTGTAGTCCAGCAACATCTGGGGACCCAAAAGTTGGGAAAGGCTGTCCTAGAGTATTGGAGAACTCTCAGAACTGCTGTCTATCATCTTTTTAAAATCCAGTGCAGTACTGCCTAGACTGACTGGTAGCAGCTCTCCAGCTAATGACTGAATGAGTTCAAATCTCCAGGGCCCAATGAACTGCATGCTATTGAAAGAACTGGCTGAAGAACTCTCAGAACTGCTGTCTAGTATCTTTGCAAAATTGTGGAGGGTGGGTGAAGTGCCAGATGACTGGAGGAAGGCTAAAGTTGTCCCTGTCTTCAAAAAGGGCAAAAGGAAGGAACTTGGGGACTACAGACCAGTCAGCCTGACATCAGTCCCTAGGAAAATTCTGGAGCAGAATATAAAGTGGTCAGTCTGTAAGCACCTTGAAAATAATGCAGTGATTACTAGAAGCCAATATGGATTTATCAAAAACAAATCCTGCCACATTAATCTTTTCTCATTTTTTGGTGGGGTAACCTCCCTGGTGGACCATGGGAATGCTGTGGACATAATATATCTCAACTTCAGCAAAGTTTTGGCAAAGCGCCCCATGATATTCTGATTAGCAAGCTAGCTAAATGTGGGCTGGATGGAACAACTATCAAGTGGATCCACATTTGGCTACAGAATCATACTCAAAGAGTGCTTATCAGTGGTTCCTTCTCAAACTGGGGGAAGGTGATGAGTGGGGTACCACAGGTCTCAGTCCTGGGCCCAGTGCTCTTCAACATTTTTGGTCATGACTTGGATGAGGAGGTGCAGAAAATGCTTATCAAATTTGCAGATGATACAAAATTGGGAGGGATAACTAATACCCTGGAGAACAGAAACAACAGCATGAAATTTAACAGGGAAAAGTGCAAAGTTCTATATCCAAGAGAAAGAAACCGAATGCACAGTTGTAAGATGGAGGTACCTGGCTCTGCAATGCTACATGTGAGAAGGATCTTGGAATTGTTGTTGATCACAAACTGTATGATGTGGCTGCAAAAAGGGCAAATACTGTTTTAGGCTTCATTAATAGTATAGTACTGCTTGAAGTACTATTTGGCACTGGCTAGACCTCTTCTTGAGTCCTGGACACCGCACTTTAAGAAAAATGCAGACAAACTAGAATAGGTTCAGATGAGGGCAACAAGTCTTAGCGTGCAGCACACAGAATTATGGGCTCAAGTTACAAGGAAGTCAGATTTCAAGTGTACATCACGAAAGATTTCCTAACTGTGAGAACAGTATGACAATAGAACCAATTACCTAGGGAAGTGGTGGGCTCTCTAACACTGGAGGCATTCAAGAGAATGCTCAAGCAGGTATGCTTTATGCTGGATTCCTGCAATGAGCAGGAGATTGGACTTGATGTTCTTATAGGCGCCTTCCAACTCTACTCTTCCATGATTCCATGATATCCCTGACAATCAATGTTCTAAACTTATGTTACTTTTCCACTTTGTCCTCTTTCCTCCCCATCTCGTCCCATTTCCCTACCTGACTTTCCACAGTGTGACCAACTAGCTCACCAGGATAACACAGGTGCGCAGCCAGTGAAGGAAGAGAAAATGAGGCTCAGGAGGCAAAGGAGAATTACATATTCATGATGTGTGCCTTCTGTAGCATTCCCCCCGTGAGTAGAACAGCATCCTACCCAAGAGAATGACAAGAAAGGTAGATGAAAGTGTGTGTGTGTGCGCGCATGCGTGGGTGTGTGTGGGGAGAGAGAGAGAGAGAGAGAGAGAACTGGTGCAAGACTAATAATGAGATAAGCCAATATAAAATCTGAGAACTGAGTTGGCAGAATCATCAAATGGGGAGTTGGGAAAAAAGTATTTCCATAAAAGTATTGCACAAATCAGCATGAAGCAGTGGTGGCTGGTACCATTGGACCTCATAGGGCAGAAAGCAGGAAGGGCGATGATAAACAGGGCCAGAGCCAATGTCAGGTGGAGCCAACTACTTCTTCATTTGTCCCCATCCTTGTCTCTGCTGAGTTCTACAAGGCAAAAAGTAAGGAGGAGGAATCAGGCAGGGCCACCCCTTAGGCTAATAGTAAGTAAGAAGACAGGCAAGTGGGGACTAGGTGAGGGCAGGCTGTGGTTGGTAGGGCAGTTCCCCTTATCCTAATGGACCAGCCTCCACTGCCATGAGGCATAAAACAGCAATGAGCAATGGCAGCACAAAGAGCCAATTCCCACATTATTGACCCTTGGCAGCAAACTCCATTTTGCCACCAAGATCCAAACTAGATGTTTGCTTAATAATTGGATGGGGATGCTTTTTCAGCCCAAGGGCCACATTCTTTTCTGGGGAACCTTCCAGGGGCCACATGCTAGTGGCAAGCAGGGACAAAGGCAAAAGTGGGCTGAGCAATGCATGTGAATTTTACATTTGTACAGTAGACTAGTGCAGTGGTTCCCAACCTGGGAGACACGATCCCCAGGGGGGCTGCAAAGTAATCCAGAGGGGGCCGCAAACAGTAAAGAAATGAATTATTTATTAATATTTTTAACAAAGTCTTCACTCCCTGGACACTGTCTGCTTTCCGCTGCCGCTGCAGATGACACCTCCCCCTTGCTCCAAACGAGAGGGGAGGACTTTTGCTGAAGTGCCAGAGCTTCTTTCAGGCTCACCAAGGGCAGGCATCTGCCTATAAAATACATGGCAGATGCCAAAGGAGGCTGAGGGTGGAGGTACCAGGAAGAAGAAGGGATTACTTATCACTGACTCCCATCTTCTTGCACTGCCACTGCTGATGACACCCTTACTCAGAATGAGAGGAGAGGGCTTTTTGTGAAGCAAAAAGAAGCAAGGCTGCAAGGAAAGGCTGCTTTCCCCCTTTCTTCCTAGCAGCCAGCCTGCCTCCCTGGGGGAATGGGGTCATGAACTTTTTTGAGCTTATAAAGGGAGTCCCGTACTCATAAAGGTTGGGAACCACTGAACTAGTATTTACACACACTCACACATCCCTTTCTGTCCTCCATTCAGGAAAGCAAGAGGCATTATTAGAGTTCAAGGACACATTCCGGCTAAGGAAAAACTCTTAAGGAAGGTACAAAATGGGGCCTTTCCTTGGGAAGATGTACAGCTCGAGGAGAGTCCTGAGAGCCATACAGAATGGCCTCAGTAGATACATGTAGCCCACTAGCCTGATGTGGAAGGGAAAGAGCCATAGCTCCGTGGTAAAGCATCTGGGTGTGGGCAGATTCACACCATACATTTAAAGCATATCCAGCACACATTTAAATCATATGACTTCCCCCAAAGAATCTAGGGCAGAGCAGCAAATTCCCAGCAACTTACACATTACAATTCTTATTTATTTATTTATTTATTACATTTATACCCTGCCTTTCTTTTTTCATGATTCTTTGGGGGGTGTCATGTACCACCTTATACAGTTTTTTAAATACATACATACAGTGCCTTGCAAAAGTACTCAGACCCCTGACCAATGCTCTCATATTACTGAATTACAAATGGTACATTGTAATTTCATTCTGTATGATATTTTATTTTGAAACACTGACACTCAAAATCAATTATTGTAGGTGATATTGGTTTTATGTTGTGAAGTGTTTGTAAGAAACATAAAAAACTGAAACATGTTGCTTGCATATTCAATCTCTGTGCTGTGGAAGCCCAGTTTACACACAGATGAAAGAAATTGTCCTGTTGAGGATTATTTTACCATTGGTCTCCACCTGTGAACCATTAAAGTTGCTGTCACATTGTCAGGATAAAAACCCTACTGTTGAAGGATCATTGTTCAGGCTGTGGATATGGATTATGCTGTTGGCTTCTAGTAATCATTGCATTGTTTTCAAGGTGTTTACAGATTGACCACTTTATAATCTGCTCCAGAATTTTCCAGGGTCTGATGTCAGTCTGACTGGTCTGTAGTTCCCAGGTTCCTCCTTTTTGAAGATAGGGACAACATTGGCCCTTCTCCAGCCTGGCACTTCACCAATCCTCCATAATATTGCAAAGATAATAGACACTGGTTCTGAGAGTTCTTCAATACTCTAGGATGCAGTTCATCAGACCCTGCAGATTTGAACTTGTTCAAACTGATTAGGTATTCCTTGACCATTTATCTATAAATGTCAAGCTGCAATCCTGCCCCTTCAACTTCACATTTCCCAGGAGGGTCATAGACCCTCTTTTTGGAGAAGACTGAGCCAATGTAGGAATTGAGTACTTGTGCCTTTTCTTTGCCATCTGTTATCATTTTGCCATCCACATTGAGTAGCTGTACCACCATTTCTTTTCTCTGTCTTTTACTATGCATATACCTGAAAAAAGCTTTTTCTGTTGCTTTTAGCCTCTCTAGCCTCATCTAATCTTCAGCTTTAGCTTTTCTTTTGCCATCCCTGCAATTCTGTGCTGCCATCTAGTATTGCCAGGCCTCCAGATTTTACCTAGAGACACCAGGTTTGGTGGGTTCTCCCTGAGTCTCTGGGGATTCACCCCAATCTCCAGGCAGGCAAGAGGTCGCAGGACCATATGAGAGGTCATGGGGTTGCAGTAGCAGCAGCAAGCAAGGCCAGGCCTCCTGAAAGGTTGAGTAGATCAGAGGGCTGTAAACCCTCAACCCAGGACACCGACAAAAGAAGCTGGTGAATGGGGGTGGGTTAGGAAGTTCCCTGGTGGGTGACATCACTACAGCCCACCCCTGGTTTGGGATGCTTCTGACCTGGCAAGCCTATACCTGTCTGTACTCTGTGGTCTGGGTTTCCCTCCACTTCCTATATGTGTTCTTTTTTGTTTTCAGATAATCTCTAAGCTTTCCATGGAGCCATATTGGCTTCTTCTGTTGTCTTTTTTCCTTGTTGCAATTGTGCCTTTAGAATTTCATTTTTTTAGAAACTCCCAGCCATCTTGGATTCCTCTTCTCATTAGGATCACTTGCCATGAGATCTGACTTATCATTGTTCTGAGTTTATTAGAATTGACTTTCCTGATGTCCAGGATGCAAGTATGGCTACTCTCAGCTTTTGCTTCCTTTAAAATCAAGAACTTTCCTCTAGAGTTTCCACTAAGTCATTTGTATTGGTTAGAATCAAGTCATGGATAGCTGACCCACTAGTTCCTATCTCTTTCTGTGGGAGAAAGTTATCAAAAACACAAGTCAAGAAGTTCTTGGCAGAGCTGTCTTCCAACAGATATCGGCGTAATTGAAGACCCCCCATTTCTACTATATCATGCCTCCGTGAAACATTGGCAATTTTCTTTTCAAAAGTTTCATCCTTGCCTTCTCCTTGATTGCTTGGTCAGCAGTAGACTCCAACCACCATGTTCCTTTTATTCCTTGCCCCATATAATTTAATCCAGATGCTCTCAATGGAGCAACCAAGGTCATCCTCCTCTATTTCTCTGCAGGGATTATACATCCACAAGAGTGGCTGTATACTATAGTCAGCATGGATTTTTTGCATTCTGCAAAATTAAATCAAAATACCCCCCATGCCATGCCATTCTGATGCTTCCCATGATAATGTTATTTGTTATTTAATTTTATTTGTTATTATGTTATTTGTTATTTCATTTAATTTTTGTAAATTGTATTGCTTTTATTGTATTTTTATTGTATTTTTATTTTGTATTTTTATACCTGTGTTTATTTTTCTTTGTAAGCTGCCTTGAGGGCCTTTGGTTGAAAGGCGGGGTATAAACATGTCCTTTCCATCCATAGTCACTATTACCTTCCCCCCATCTTTCTTCTTGTATTGGAATAGCCCATCTGATCTTCTTATTTGCTGATCTGCCTCAAACAGATCTCTTAGGCCATCCCTGGATGGGAAGCCATAATACCAGCACCCACAGCATGAAGACCACTCTCAGTCTGGCAAGCAAAGTGGATCCCGGAGGTAAGGGGGAACTACTGTTCACTCAACTCCCAACATCCCACTTCAACCAGAATTTAGGAAGAGGGGTAAAATGCATGCAGAATATAGCAGAGGGAAAAGAAAGAAGTAGAACTGAGCAGATTTGTTCATCTTTCACACATTGGATAGTATCCAGTTCTCCCAGCAAAGGAATTTCCACTTGCCCAGTGGAAACACCCCACACCCTCCCCACATCTGCTCCAGATGGTTGAGGGAAATCCAGAACAGATTTAGAAGGACACAGGGGGAGGAAGAGGGATGCTCTGGTGCTCAAAAGGAAATTCTTATATTATAGGAAAGAGTTAGTTGGATGCCATCCCTTACATTTTGAGGTGCACACTTAAAACAAGGATGGGGAATCTGTGGCCTTCCAAATGTTGTTGGACTCCATCTCCCATCAGCCCCAGCCAGCATGGTCAATGGTCAGGGATTATGGGAGTTATCACTCCAGCAATAATATCTGAAGGACTCCAGGTTCTACATAAGGTTCATCCCTGCCTTATGTGTAAACCTAAGCAACAGTGGATTGTATCCAATGTTAGTCCTATTCAGCGTAGACCCATTGAAATTAAGGGACCTGACCAACCTAGCTCTCTTCATTTCAGTGAGTCTATTCTGAGTAAAAATTAGGTGGATACAACCCACTCTGCAAAAAATGGCCTTTTTGGGGGGTTTGCTGATTTTTATTTTCGGTTGGGATTCAATAACATACTGGTACAATCAGATTGTGCAATTAAAATTGGTTTGGTGATCTTGCACAACAAACCTGCTCCCCGCCTCCCCCCCCCCCAAAATCAGACTTTTTATGATAAGGAAAATGGCAGGGAAATGGACTGGGAAATGTGGGATAACAGTTGCTCAATGCAATGTCATACAACCTCCCCACAAACAAGTCAGAACAAAAGCTCAATAAACAGTCAACATTGCCTAAACTCCCCACAAACTTTGTGCAAACAATCAAGATGAATGCTCAATAAGCAGGTCATCTGGAAGCAACCTGGAACTGTGGAATAAGGGAAAATAATATATTTCAAAAATCTAATTAATTCTTCTTGGAAACCAACCCAGCAATCCTCCATGGCCTTCTGTAGCTGCATCCAGGCAAAGGAGCCACAACTCCCTAGATAATTCAGGTGTCTTCTTCCCAGAACAGCTGTTGCTGTTTAACAGAATTTTTCTTTCATTTCCAGCTTCAAAACCCTGATGTCAAGTTATAAAAATGCACTTCAACTGAAATTTGCATTCCTGTTTCAGTTTGTTTGTGGTTGCCAGCATGCCTGGTATACCGGCATGGCAAACAGAATAACAATGTAATGTTGCAAAATTCAGTTTGGAGGAAAAGGAATTATACCTTGGTCAAAATGCTAACATGTGTTTTGAGCTACTGTGTGCTTCAGTATAATCCACACACTGAAGGCCAGTTTGCACATAATTCACAGAATCAGGGGTGCCTCCAGAGTTGAGGTGGCTGGTGGCAAAGTTCTTTAATAAATCCACGGCAGAGCTCTGTGTCATATAGATAGTTCTGAAAATGTAGTGAATTTTTTAATGTGCCATCTTGGGGCAATGACCCTTTTTTATATGCCACTTCTGAAGTCCTGTGGCAGCTCAAAAGCGATTAGACGAGCCCCTTTGATGGGATGCCAGTAGGGTGGTGCCGCAAGCACTTGTCAGGTGCTGTAATCAACTATTCCTATTCAACCCCGGTCACATTTGGCTCTCATCATTTTAGCTTTGTAGCACGAGAATCAAGCTTGATGCCTCTGTAGCATTGGATGACTGCTTAAATCAGTGTGAAGGACAACTACATTAACAGCCTGCTTAATGCTAGCACAAGAACAAGGATCTTGTTTCAAACTCAATAGCCTGATCCTGAGAGCTGCAGCAGTCTCTAAATATCAAGAATTTTCCACATGTACATTAGGATAATTTCACTCTGGGCAGGCGCCCCTCCCCAAGACTTTCAACATCCTCAGGTCTCATTCGGCTGTTTTTATTTTTGTAGATTTTTTTATACTTCTGCAAACTTCCAGATTTAACTCAGGTCTGAGGAGCCTTTGGATCTCCAGATGTTGCTGAACTCCAACTCCTGTCATCCCTCCGAATTCACTGAACTGCTATGCTTGCTGGGGCTGATGAGAGTCGTTGTCACAAGATGTGCTGCTGAAGGATTTTAAAAAGGGGATTAGGTTCATCAGTAGAAATTAGCTCTGCTAGCTTAGTTTATCCTCCATTCACAGATGGTGTATGCCAGGGGTGAGAGCCTCAGGCCAGGGGCTTGAATGTGGCCATGTCTATCTGTTTGGCCCTTTGAACTCTCCCCAGGCTACACCCATCACTGGCCCAGTTTTGCACCTCAAGTAGTTTTGCTTGGCTGGAGTAAGTTGTTGAATTTTGATAATGCCTCTTGCTTGTTTGGATGGAGGTTAGAGAGGAGTGTATGAGCATGTGTAGAAACTAGCCTACTGTACAAAGTTAACATTTACATTCACTGCTCTGCCCATTTGTGCCTTTGCCCCCACCTATCACTGGCATGTGGCCCTTGGAAAGTTAACCAGAAAGCAATGTGGCCCATGGGCTTAAAAACATCCACTTCTGTTAGATCACTATGAATGCCACTTATGGGGGAACATAGGAAGCTGCCTTTTACTGAGTCAGACCATTGGTGTATCGAGCCCAATATTGTCTACACAGGCTGGCAGAGTCTCTCCAGGGTTTCATGTAGGGAATCTTTCCCAGCTCTACTTGGAGATTCCAGGGACTTAACCTGGGACCTTCTTCATTAAAGGTGGATATTCTACCACTGATCTACACTCCTTGTAGATATTCTACCACTGATCTACACTCCTCTGTTTGGCCACCATGGGATGCCTGGTGCTGGGCTGGCTAGGCCTGTGGTCTGAACCAACAAAATAGCAGATTTATTTCCAGCTTTTCTGCACAAGGGACCAGAAGCAGGGCCAGTTCTAAAGGGCGGCAAGGTGGGGCACTGGCCCGATGGCCCCTGGAGCTACAGGGGGGGGCCTCAGCTGCCCCTCTGCTCCCCTTCCGCGTTCCATGCCCCCCATGCCCCCTACCTGTCTGCTGTCTTTTACCATTGCCCTTAACAAAGATGGCTGCCACGGTTTCCCTAAGGTACTGAAGCCCCTGCCGCCATCTTAGTTGATGGCAGAGATGCGCATGTGTAGCATGCACGTGTGCCATCAACAAAGATGGCGGTGGAGGCGTCATCCCCTTAGGGTAACTGCGGCCACCATCTTTGTTCAGGGAAATGGTAAAAGACAGCAGACAGGTAGGTGGGGGAGCGTGGGGGGGCAGTTGCACACACGTGCATGTGGGCCCAGGGCAATCTGATGCCCAAGGGCCCTGGCATGCCTGGAGCTGGCCCTGACCAGAAGCAACACAGAATGTCATGAAAAGTGTGTTGTGATAAGCACATATGAGCTGATTGAATGGTTAAAGCAATTACAAGATTGTTTTGATGGATGCCAAATTCTGCAGAGATGCATTCAATATGTATCTCCAAAGTGCCCAATTTGGTAATGTGAATCGGCTCTTACTATTCCTTGTTGCTTTTATGGGTATGCACTAGTGATAAGCACTCAGGGGTTCTTGGTTCAACTTGGTTATCCAGGCCCCGAGCAGCTGATTTTCATGGAAAATCTATGACTTGAATTTTGGCCAGTTCTGCTTGCATTGCCATTCTATCATTATCAGCAATGTGCTTGCTTCCTTTAATGGTCACTTTCCACATGGGATCTTTTAGACATGGGTACAGCAAGTTATGGGCTTTGTAGCATTGATGCTGCATAAGCACACAGGCCATGTTCCAAAGGGCTACTTTATGCATGTCCTAAAGGTAGTGCTGGCTGGTGCCCACTGAGATTGGTAGGGTGGAAGGCAGGGAGCCCAACAGTGGGTGGAGCCAGAGACAATGACAGGCACAACCATGACCAATGACAGGCAGGGCCAACTTAGTTTTGCCCTTGTCTTCCTCCCTGCTCAATTATTCAAGGGCAACATTGAGACTAAGGAGAAGGAAGCTGACAGGCAGAGCCATCCCCTGGACTAGATACAAGTAAGAAGGCGGGGATGGCTGAGAGTAGCCTCCACTGTCTAAAGGCTTTATACACAGAAGTTCCCATGTTGGATCCTGGTGTCTCATTCAAAAGGACCAGGAAGGGCCATAGTGCAGTGTTAGAGCATCTCCTCCAGGGTTCCATCCCTAGCATTTCCAGGAAGGGCTGGGAAAGACTCCTGGCCTGAAATCCTGGAGAGCCACTGCCAGTCAGCATAGACAATATTGAACTAGATGGACCAGTTGTCTGACTCAGTTTAAGGCAGCTCTATGTTCTCTAGGTAGTAAATGTTAGGAAAGATCTTGGCCTGAGACCCTGAGGAGTCACTGCTACTTGGAGGCTACTATACTGCACTAGATGAACAAATATTTTACCCCATGACCCTGGTTTCTGTCTTCTATCTATTTTCCCTGATCAGGTTGATAGCCTCCACCTGAAAGACTTAAGCTCTT
Source organism: Rhineura floridana (assembly GCF_030035675.1). Classification (NCBI taxonomy): domain Eukaryota; kingdom Metazoa; phylum Chordata; class Lepidosauria; order Squamata; family Rhineuridae; genus Rhineura; species Rhineura floridana. The sequence continues at coordinate 17,739,313 of NC_084496.1, forward strand.
CTATGTTGGTTGCTGCGAAACTTCTTATTTCTCAGATTGGAAGGAAGCACAAAATTTGAGTTTGGATGCTTTTATTTATAGCCATTTCAGAAAAATTAATGCCGCACTTAAAAGTATAGAGAAGCAAAGCTAACCCAAAAGATTTTGCTGCCGTCTTGTGGTTCTTCATTTCTCACCAGTGAACCTTACAAAACCCAGGTCCTAAAACAATATGTTTTTATTTGGAATTATTTGGAATGCCTCCTTTGCTTATATGAAATGGGATTTTTTTTCTTGGGCTTTGGTTATGTATACCCTTCTCATGTTTTAAACAGATAGGTAATAATTGACCTTGCTCTTCATTTGTATATGCACTTCCCTGTACTTCTTTATTTTGTTGTATTGTTTGGATTTGATCTGTTTACTGTTTTCTTTACTGTACTTTCATTGTGTTGAAATAATTCAAAGAAAACCAACACAAATATTTGACATGATATAACGTAGCTGTCTGTGCTCTAAATCTTTGTACATGGTTCTGCCTAGAGATGTGCAGGGCTGAAAAAAAAACTGGAAAAATTGGGGGAAAACCTTTTTCCTGTTTTTTAAAATGTGATCCCGCCCCCAATTTTTCTGTTTTTTTCCCAGGTCTTCAAGATCCTTGAAGGTCCTTAATTTACAAAACTTGCGACAACTTAGTTCCAAGGTACTTTAGGGACTTCCTAAACCCTTATATCCCAGCTCGATCACTGAGATTACCTGCAGGAACATTGTTGGCCATCCCCTGAGTTGGTGAGGCTCATTTGACAAAAAGGAATCAAGCCTTTAATGTCATCAGTCCAGTCCTATGGAATGCTCTACCAGTAGAGATTCTAGCAGGCACTTTCTGTTCTGACTTTTAAATGCCTGTTGAAAACTTTTCTATGTCACTAAGGTGATGCAGGCAATTGGAAAGACGTGTCTGCAATAGTTAGTTAATGATTTCTGATTTTAAATTTTTATATGATTTTATTGTGTATTTATATATGTTGTAAACCACTTTAGTTCTAGTTCTACTTTAGCAAAAAAAAGCACTACATTTCACCCCAAATACTGTTTTAGGGAGATAGTAGCGGTGACCCTAATCATGAGCAATAAGACATTAGCAATAACAAAAAAACTGGGTAAATAAACATGGCATGCGATTATATATTCTACTATTTAAATATATTGCACATGGAGTAGATGTCTAGACCTCTTGATGCTGGGAGCCTGAGAAAACTTAATCGAGCTCTGATGATCCAAGAGGCAATGGAGTGAATCTCTCCCAGTATAATTCATTAGCCTGGGAGCTAAGGAGATGAGACCAAGCACATAACATTCATTTAAAGAGAGGCATTTATCCTCATTCAGCTTCCCACTGGGAGTGTCGACTCTGCACCCTGCTCTAGGCGGCCTTGGGGGCAAAGCCTCCAGCAGAGATACCTAATGGAATTGCTACAGAGGCTGTCATTCAAAATGCATTCGCATCAGCAGGCTAACTTCTAAGTAATGGGACCAGTCCAAGTCAATTGTTACATGGTGCCATTGGAAGCCTACAGAGGATTTGCAATTTAAAGTGAGCAAATGCAATCAGTTTTGGCACATACAAACAAAGAGTTCCAGATAAGACTCCTTAGGGAGTTGTCTGACGGTGGGGGAGACAACAGTGTGGATGCTGCATACAACTGTGGATTCATTAGTCATTTGCCGTCTCAGGTTTCACATACTCAGAAGAGCAGACCTACAGTGAGCTCCCTGTCTTAAGTGGCCAATGCTGAGGGCAGGGAGTGGCAACAAGGTGTTGGAGGAGACTGCTGGGAATGCCGCGTGGCCTGCCCACCACACCTCAGGTAGATTACTGTCCTCAGGTGTGGTAGGTAATGTTGCCCAATCACCAGTGTTGAGGTAAGTGTCAGGTCAGCTTCTGAATGTGGAATGCGGGGGGGGGACCACACACCAGTGGAGGCTAGTCCACTGGTGCAAATGGGGCACTGCCCCACCAACCTCATCTTGCCCTCAGCTAGCCTGCATCTGCCTGCCTTCTTACATCCAGTCCAGGGAGTGGTCCTGGCTGCCAGCTTCCTCCTCCTCAGTCTCAGTACTCCCTTGTGGAACTCAGCAGGGAGGAGGAGAGTAGGGACAAAATTAGAATTAGCTGGCTCCACATGTCATTAGCTGTGGCTTCGCCTACTGTTGGGCTCCCTGCTTTCCACCCTACCAGTCCCAATGGGCACAAGGCACCACGGCCACACACCATACTGTTTTTCACATAGGCAATAAAATGTCTAGTTAAAGAGATACCCTTGACATACTTGTCTGCAATATAAAATAATCCTAAGGCTGATGATCTAAATCACTTTCAGGCAGGAAAATGGCACCTGAGCAGGAGTGTTTGGTCGGAGCACCACAAATTTCCATATTATACAGCCACGAGAGTGGTTGTATACTATAGCCAGCATGGATTTTTCACATTCCGCAATGTTAAATTGAAAATACCCCCATGCCATTCAGACGCTTCCCATAAGCTCATTTCAAAACAAAACCTTACAAAACATATAGTCCTGAACTCAGAAATGCTTGCTTAACAACCCTGTAAACTTTCATGGTGATACACAAAACAGTCAAAGAGAATAGAGTCTAAAAAGAGAGGGGAAAAACCAAAGCCCTTTTGGACATTTTTCTGTCAGAGTTCTCATAATCTGTTGAAATTAATTAAAAATCAGCCATGTTCACAGAGTACCTGTAATCCTATTACTGACCTTGCCCCATACTCTGACCTTCATCTTCTGCAGTTTAAAAGTTTAAAAAATGCCTGGAAAGTTTGGCTTGAACCCAATGATCTGTAAAAACCAACTGTCAGTGTTCTAAAAGCCAGACTCACAGCTGCTGAGCTTGGCTAATCAGGGGACCACACACACACCAGACTATGATTTCACTTGAGACAGTCATGGCTCCCTGCAAACAATCCTGGGCAGTATAGTTTGTGAAGGGTGCTGAGAGAAGACTCCTATTCCACTGACAGAGCTCCAGTGGCCAGACTGGTTTAACCATCAACCACTCTGGTTGAAGGTCTGTGAGGGGAAGAGGGTGTCTCCTAGCAACTCTCAGCACCCTTCACTAACTACCACTTCCAGGATTCTTTGAGAAGCCATGACTGTTCAAAGTGAAATAAAGATCTGGTGTGGATGTGGCCAGGGACAGCTTTGGTTTAAATTTGGGTGGGAGGCTACATATGCCTGCTGTAGAATAAAAAGGTGGGGGAAATGTGAAAAGCAATGATACTGTTCACAATGCTTTCCCTTTGGAAAGGTGCTTCCCTTCTGCCCAGTGCCCACCCACACAATCTCCTACCCTCCCACTCCTCCTACCCTCCCTGTCCCCCCAGGTCAGTGTTGGACTACGACCTGGGAGACCAGGGTTCAAATCCCCACACAGCCACGAAGCTCACTGGGTGAACTTGGGCCAGTCACTGCCCCTTAGCCTCAGAGGAAGGCAATGGTAAAACCTCTGGATATTGTTTACTACGAAAACCCTATTCATAGCATTGCCATAAGTCGGGATCGACTTGAAGGCAGTCCATTTCCATTTTCAAACATGATTGCACAGAAATAAATCCCATTGAACTCAAAAAGTATGCAAATGATCAAACCCACCCTCCCTTCTCCTCCCTCCTATCCCGTCCCTCTTGCTCTCCCCTCCCCCTTCCTTTGCCCCTTCCTCCCCATCCCCATCCCCTCCCCTTCCCCCTCCGCCCCCCTTCCTCCTCCCCATGTCAGTTTTACCTATCTTAAGCATGATTGCATTGGGAGTAAATACCATTGAACTCTATAAGCATGCAAATGATCAAACCTGCCTTTCCCCTCCTTCCCCTCTCCTCTCCCTTCCTCTTCCTCTCCCATCTTCCTTCTTCCTCCTCCCCTGCCCACTCCAGCCCTCCCTCCCTCCCCCTGGTCAGTTTTACCTATCTTAACCTAAGCATGATTACACAGGAGTAAATCCCACTGAACTCAATAAACATGCAAATGATGAAACCTGTCTTTCTCCTTCCCTCCCCCTCCTGCCTGCTCCCATCCCCCTCCTCCCCTCTGCCCTTCCTCCCCTCCTTCCTCCCCCTCCTCCTCCCCCATCACCTGTGGTCAGTTTCACCTATCCTAAGCATGATTGCAGAGGAGTAAATCCCACTGAACTCAATAAGCATCAATTCATTCTCAGCAAACTTGCACAGGATCCCATTTCTTACCTCACAGATAAAAAAGCAGAGTAATTCACTAATAGGCAAAAAACCTTGTGGTTTAAGAACGTACCTATAGCCCACAGATATTTCTATCAAACTTTAAAAAGCAGGTAAATTGGGCAGCTATAGTGAATGCACCAGGGGAGCAAAAGACCTGACTTCTTCTCTGGGATATTGCACTGCCCCACAAATTTGTCAAAATGCAAACACCATTTGGGGTGGACTTTCACAGTCCAATGTGACCAATGTGACATGTTACCAAATTCTTTCAAGGTACATAGGGAGTGGATTGAACTGTGAAAGACCAACTCAAATTGTGTTTGCATTTTGACAAATGTATAGGGCAGTACAATATCTCAGAGAGAAGGTCAGGTCTCCTGCTCCCTTGGTGTATTCACTATTGGTGCCCAATTTCCCTGCTTTTTAAAGGTTGATAGAAATATATGTGGGCTACAGGTATGCTCTTAAACCACAAGGTTTTTTGCCTATTAGTGAATATATTTCTTCAAGAATCTTGGGCACAGGAGGGCCTAGTTTTAAATGGCTTTGCTGCATATTGTCTTGATGCAGTCCCCAGCTCTAGGGGAAGTCACCCTATGGGAGCTTTTGGGGTGCTGGCATCCACTGCCATTCAAGTGGTCACTAGTATACTAGCCCCCTTAGTTCACCTTGCAACCACCTTGGTTATCAAGTATAGGTCGATCAGCCTATTGATAATAAATGTTTTCCTGCCTCCATAGTGACATAAACAGCAAATCAAGGAAAATTGGTCCAAATTAGAAGAGTATATTACCAAATTGGCCACTTTGTATCCAGAATCCTTTGTGATAGTGGCAGGTGATCTAAATGCAGGACAGAACTATCATGTGCTGTATTCCCACCTCCACAAATGCCTGCCCAACCATGAGGAGGCCCAGACAGTCCAAAGACAAGGGCTGTAACTATGCTGGCTTTTGTCTAATCTGGCCTTTGCTGTGCTTTGGATTACTGCATTGAGCAGGGAGTTGGACTTGATGGCCTTATAGGCCCCTTCCAACTCTACTATTCTATGATACTATGATTCTATAATCAAATCGTTAACAGACCGGACCTAGTAATTCTGAATAGGAGTGTAGAAGGTGACAGTAATGGTGCATTTACATTTCTTTCAGGGATGGGAGCCTCTACAATTGATTACTTCATTGTTTTGTATGATTTAAAAAATTTAGTGTCTTGTCGCAAGGTGGGCAAGCGTATTGAGAGTGAGCACTTACCCATGGTTTTATCCTTGCAACTAGGATCTCAAAACATTTACGCAGATTATGAATTGTTGCTAAACTCTGAGGCAGAGATAAAAGCTACACATGTCAAGTGGTCAAATAAGATAGGGCACATTTTAACAGAGTTGTTGCACTCAGAAGATAGTCTATGGCTTCGTGAAGCTATGTTAACAGTAGATTCCCCGGGAGCAGTGTTAATCTTGTATCAAGAACTGATCTCCTCTCTACAGAATTGTTTGAAAACTAAAATCCCAGCAAGACTAAATTCTAGTAAATCCAAACAGTGGTTCAATCATGAGTGTATTGATATGAAAAAATCCCTAACTGAAAAATACAAGTTATATAGGGATCAAAGTCTGCCAGCATTACGTCCTGAATGGTTTCAGTTAGAGGAGATATAAGGCTTTAATTAAAGTAAAAAAGAAGCGGGCCACAAGGGAGACATGACAAAGCTTAATCAAAGTGACAAGAGCAAATGCTTCTGCAACCTTTTGGACAGCGTTCTTGAGGGGTTTCCTGAAAACAACAGTTAACATGGACAGCCATATTCCTGTGAATGCCTGGGAATTATATTTTAGCATTATCTATGCAACAGGGCAAAGCTGTTACCAGACATCAATGGCAAATATAGTTTCCCTGAGTGGCCGCCAGTCACCTCCTATGAAGTCAGAAACCTTATTTCTAAATTGAAAGATGGCAAAGCACCAGGGAGTGATAATATTCCACCAGAACTCCTTAAGACAAATATAGAGTGGTGGGCTCCTATCCTAGCACCATTATTTACATGCATTGATCACACAGCCTGCATCCCAGAGGATTGGGGGCTGGCCATGTTTATTCCAATATACAAAAAAGGAAAAAGTTCAGATCCTGCAAATTCAGACTGATTAGCTTGCTAAGTATAATCAGCAAGCTATGTGCTTCTGATTTGCATGAGAAACTATTAAAATGGCTAGAGCAGGAAAATATACTTGAAGACGAGCAGACCGGTTTTAGGATGGGATGCTCCACAGCTGATCAAGGACTTGTTCTTCAACATCTTCCTGAAAAGTGTGCTTTATCAACAAAGAGGGGCTTCATGCAGCTTTCATTGATTTTAAATCAATGTTTGATTTGATGTCAAGAGAAAGACTATGGGGAAAATTTGAGGCCACAAACATCAACAGGATACTCCTTATATTAATGCATAGCCTTCATGAAAACACATGCTTGAGGGTTAAATGTGATCGTGTTGGTCATTTAACAGGACCCATTCCCACTTTTAATGGAGTTAAACAGGGTCACATTTTAGCTCCCACTCTCTTTAACTTCTCTTTAACTTCTCTATTAATTCTTTGATCAAATCCTTAGCAAAGGTAAATTCACATCCTCCCAAGTTGGCAAACAGACAATTGTCAATCCTTCTCTATGCAGATGATGCGGTACTTCTATCTCTGTTGAGCATCAATCTGGAGGACTAAGCATCGATGGCAGATTAATGATAATCAAATTGAGTAGGTTATTATCTATAGATATCTAGGTGTAACCTTTCATTCAACAGGCTCATGGAAAGTTCAAACAAACAATCCCATTGTGAATGCCCAGAGAAGCACAAAGGCACTCCTCTCTCTTTCTTACACCAAAGGTGGTCAATATATTCCTGCAGCCATCCAAGTTTTTTTTGTCGCTAAGGTTATAGCCCAGATGTTGTACGGCTCCCAGCTATGTGTTTTTTGATGATTTTGCCCCCTTTCAGGCTGTACAAACTAAATTTATAAGAGCAATATTAGGAACCCCATTGTGTGTTGCTAATATAATTTTGCGGTTGGAGGTGGGCCAAATCTCTGTACAGACACGTGCACTGATATATAAGACAAACTTCCTGCTAAAGCTGATGTTTTTTCCAGTGGGTTTAGCTCCTTTGACTCTGACAGATGTTTCTCAATCTAGATGGAAAAGAGAATTGTCTGTGAAATTGCTGTATTTGGGTTTTTCTACCTTCACTATTATTGACCCTCCGTGGAGCAGAGTGGTAAGCGGCGGTAACACAGCCAAAGCTCTGCGCACGGCCGGAGTTCGATTCCAACGGAAGGAGGAAGTCGAATCTCCGGTAAAAGGGGTCGAGGTCCACTCAGCCTTCCATCCATTCATGGTCGGTAAAATGAGTACCCAGCCTATGCTGGGGGGTAAAGAAAGGCCGGGGAAGGAACTGGCAATCCCACCCCATATATACGGTCTGCCTAGTAAACGTCGCAAGAAGTCACCCTAAGAGTCGGAAACGACTCGCACTATAAGTGCGGGGACACCTTTACCTTTACTTTACCTCCACTATTATGGCATTAGGCTATACTCAAGCTAAAACTGCTGTCTCCCAGCAAATCATGGACACTGATCTCCAAAATCATTTGAGCCTGGTCGCACCTTAACTGTGGAGATTATGCAAGAATGTTTACAACAACAAATTATAAGACAAATTTGTAAATTCCGAAGTATAGAAAACCTTTCACGCTCGCTAGGCTCAATATTTTACTTCTAGCTTCTAGAAGGCAGATTTAACAAGGTGCCAGTACCAAAGCACTTATGCCCCTGTGATATGGGAGATGTGGCAACTGTTGCTCATATGCTGCTGTATTGTCCTTTTCATCAGGACTCCTGATTTGATCTCATCACCCCAATTCTTCAAAAAATCCCAGGGAGGTCTGATGCATTTTATTTAGAATATTTACTCTCAGATAGGAACTTGCAGGTCAGAGTTAATGTGGCAAGATTTTGTGCATCAGCTGTTACCTGTAAGAGATCATAGCTAATCTTTTGGGGGCTTTTTGCCCATTGGTATATTTATCCAACACCATTAGTGCCATATTATACAGCCACGAGAGTGGCTGTATACTATAGTCAGCGAGGATTTTTCACATTCTGCAATGTTAAATGGAAAATATCCCCCATGCCATTCTGAGGCTTCCCATAAGCTCATTTCAAAACAAAACCTTACAAAACTTATAGTTCTGAACTCAGAAACACTTGCTTAACAACCCTGTCAATTTTCATGGTGATACACAAAACAGTCAGAGAGAATTGAGAGTTCAAAGTCTAAAAAGAGAAAAAAACTCAGAGCCCTTTTGGACTTTTTTCTGCGAGTTCTCATAATCTGTTGAAATTCATTAAAAATCAGCCATGTTCACAGAGTACCTGTAATCCTAATACTTACCTTGCCCCATACTCTGACCTTCATCTACTGCAGTTTAAAAGTTAAAAAAAATGTCTGGTTGATTTTTAATTAATTTAAGAAATTTTGGCTGGGAGCCTACTATAACGCGGGGCATTCTCAGTAAGGACCAACTGTCAGTGTTCTAAAAGCCTCACAGCTGCTGGGCTTGGCTAATAAGAGGGCCACACCCACACCAGACTTGATTTCACTTGAGACAGTCATGGCTTCCCTCAAAGAATCCTGGGAAGTGTAGTTTGCGAAGGGTGCTGAGAGGAGACTCCTATTCCCTTGAGAGAATGGTTAACAGTCAGCCACTCTGATTGAAGGTCTGTGAGAGAAACAGGGTGTCTCCTAGCAACTCTCAGCACCCTTCACTAACTACACTTCCCAGGATTCTTTGAGAGAAGCCATGATTGGCTTTGAGCCATGGCTTTGAGAGAAGCCATGATAAATTCTTTTAAATTGTTTTTAAAAGATGTGTTTTTAAATTTGTATATTTGTTTTTAATGTTTTTAGTTATTGTAAACCACCCAGAGAGCTTCGGCTATGGGGCGGTATATAGATACACTAAATAAATAGATAAATAAATAATGATTGTCCAAAGTGTAATACAGGCCTGGTGTGGATGTGGCCAGTGACAGCTTTGTTTTAAATTTGGGTAGGAGGTAGGGTTGCCAGGTTCAGGGCCTGAGACTGATCCTGTATCTTTAGGAGAAGAGAAAGTCAGTCAAGTGCCGGTGTTCTTGCAACATTGCAATGGGAAAAACCACAAGGTAGAATTGTCCCTTCCCCCTGTCCAACTGTGAAAGATATAGAAGACATCTTGGTTGGCAGGCCCAGCCTGGTCAGTTTTACCTATCCTAATCATGATTGCATAGGAGTATATCTGATTCAACTCAATAATCATACAAATGATCAGACCTGCCTTTTCCCTCCTTCCCCTTTCCTCTCCCTTTCTCCTCCCCTCTTCCTTCTTCCACCTTCCCTGCCCACTCCAGCCCTCCGTCCCTCCCCCCCAGTCAGTTTTACTCATCCTAAGCATGATTGCACGGGAGTAAATCCCACTGAACTCAATAAACATGGAAACGACCACATCTGTCCTTCTTCTCCCCTCCCCCTCCTGCCTGCTCCCATCCCAGTCCTCCCCTCTGCCTTTCCACCCCGCCGTCCTCCCCCTCCTCCCTTCTCCATCCCCTGTGGTCAGTTTCACCTATCCTAAGCATGATTGCCTGGTGTGTGTGTGTAAATTCCACTTAACTCAATAAGCATGCAATGATCAATCCATTCTCAGCAAACTTGCACAGGATCCCATTTCTTACCTCCTGGATTAAAAAGCAGGAAAATTCACTAATAGGCAAACAACCTTGCAGTTTAACAATGTACCTATAGCCCAGATATTTCTACCAAACTTTAAAAAGCAGGGAAATTGGGCAGCTATAGTGAATGCACCAGGGGAGCAGGAGACCTGAACTCCTCTCTGAGATATTGGACTGCCCTACAAAGTTGTCAAAATGCAAACACAATTTGGGTTGGTCTTTCACAGTCCAATCCACTTGCTGTGTAGCTTGGAAGAATTTGGTAACGTGCCTCTGAGCATATGGTGAGTGGTGGCAACACCTGCCATCTCCAAAGATGGAGAATTATATTTTTGTATGTTTGTTGGTGTTCTTCTTTGCTTCTTTTCTGTGTTATTAATGTTTCTACAGAGAATCTAAACTAGAAAATTTTATTTCCCTCATTATACATCCTAGAAATCTGTGTCAAATTTATTTTTATTAATTTCAAAGCCTTTTTATTGGTCAATATCATATGATGGTGAAGATAGCCTTTTTTGTTTCAAACTGGAGGTTATGGTTATTTCTATTTTGGGTGCATTAACAGTTGGACCTGAAACTGCAGTTTAATGTAAAATCAGACTGATTACAATATGCTGCTACTTTAGCAATGACTCTAGTTGTTGGAAAAAAAGAGGATGCATGTTTTCATCCTGCTATGTTTAAACCACTTTATTTAAGGCAAGGTGTTCACGATCAATTAAAAACATAGAGCACACCTAGAATTTTGCTAGAATATATTTCACCTCCCACTGTTTTATTTTGTGCAAATTGAGACACTTCTGATGTCCACTGGAGACTATTTTGCAGAAGTCAGTGCCATTATTCCACAATTATGTTTGGAGTTTTTTTAGTATAAATTTTGCAAAGTGTTGCTGTACTTCACATATTCATAGAAACAAAAGCAAAAGAAAATGATTTCCATGCCCCTGGAAGGGCGTGCGTCGGAGGTCCGTACCTCCCCCCGCACTCCCGCTAGTGACGTCGCTGTTGGGACTATCATGGTCTGAATGATCCTGACTTTAGTGTCTTATTTTTTAGAGGGGTGTGGCTGAGTTGGGTCTGTTCATTCATACGTGTATATCTATATGTATAACAGATGCTATTGGAGGTTGCTGATTCATAGGGTCGCCATAAGTCGTAATCGACTTGAAGTCATATAACAATAACAAAGCCCTTAGCCAAATAAAAACAATTAATATTGAACTTAAGATGCTTTCTGCTGGGTTATCCTTCTTCAGCTTCTTGTTGGTCTGTTTTCTTGCAAATAGGAAGAGTAATCTGCTCCTGTGGCATTCTGTGCGACATCACTGCTCTCCCTCAATGCCAACCCTAAATGATGCAAAGAACTCAAGTTAAGATTTGGGCAATTTGACATTTTTATTTTAATTTGTGCAATTTAACATTTTAAAATACAAAATATGTTTTTTTTATATTTTGAAATGGAAGTGGACTACAAATGTATATATACAAGGGTATAAAAACACGTGCAATTTTGCATTTTTAAAACTTACTTTGCTGATTTATTTATATATTTTTGCTCACTTGCTGCCTTGGGTCAGCCACTAACTTTCAGCCCAACCTACCTCATTGGTGTTGCCCCTTGATGGACCCAGGACACTCTCATCCCTGCAGCAGTCTAGAGATAAATTAATGGAAATAAAGCTATCAATGGCTGCTAGCCATGATAGTAAAGTTCTGCTGTCACAGTTGGAGGCACCATGCTTCTGAATTCCAGTTGCTGAGATTCACAAGTGGGGAGAGTGCAACTATTCTCATGTCCTGCTTGCAGGCTTCCTAAAGGCATCGGGTTGGCTGCTGTGAGTACAAGGTGCTGGACTAGATGGGCCTTTGTTCTGAATCCAGGCTTTGAGTATGAACCAGCAAGGCTCTTCTTATGTTCTTAAGGGAGCTCCGCTCCTTAGATAGTAATGCAAATTCATTAAAAATGCAAATGATTAAACTGTTTAATCTGCTGAGTAAGGAGCTGGACTTCTACCCTCAAGTCCTACTCTGAGGGCTAGGGTTGCCAGGTCAGAAGCATCTGAAATCCTGAGATTTCAGGGGTAGACCCTAGTGATGTCATATGGGTGGGGCCTAGTGATGTCATAGTGCTATGGCCTAGTGATGTCACAGGGCACACCCTAGTGATGTCATTAAGCATGATACATCAACCACAGTTGCTTGGAGCATACTGTTTAATTATACAGCCACAAGAGTGGCCTATAGTCAGCATGGATTTTTTTGCATTCCACAATGTTAAATTGAAAATACCCCCATGCCATTCTGATGCTTCCCATAAGCTCATTTCAAAACAAAACCTTACAAAACCTATAGTCCTGAACTCAGAAACGCTTGCTTAACAACCCTGTAAACTTTCATGGTGATACACAAAACAGTCAAAGAGAATAGAGAGTCTAAAAAGAGAGGGAAAAAAACAAAACCCTTTTGGACTTTTTTTGTTCATGGTCTCATAATTTGTTGAAAATCATTAAACATCAGCCATGTTCACAGAGTACCTGTAATCCTATTACTGATCTTGCCCCATACTCTGACCTTGATCTTCTACAGTTTAAAAGTTTAAAAAATGCCTGGGTGATTTTTAATTAATTTAAGAAATTTAACATTGGACTTTATGAAAGCCCAGGCATGCTCAGTAAGAGCCAACTGTCCACGTTCTAAAAGCCAGACTCACAGCTGTTTGGCTTGGTTAATCAGGGGGCCACATCCACACCAGACCATTTATTCCACTTCAAACAGTCATGGCTTTTCCCAAATAATTCAGGGAAATGTAGTTTGTGAAACATGCTGAGAGTTATTAGGAGACTCCTATTCCCCTGACAAAGCCCCAGTGGCCAGAGTGGTTTAACTGTCAGCCCCTCTTGTGTGGATTGTTGCTGTGTGGAGGGAATAGGGTGTCTCCTAGCAACTCTCAGCACCCTTCACAAATTACAATTCCCAGGATTGTTTGCGGAATGCCATGACTGTTTAAAGTGGAATAAATGTCTGGTGTGGATGTGGCCAGGGACAGCTTTGGTTTAAATTTGGGTGGGAGATTACATGTATTTGCTGTAGAATAAAAAGGTGGGGAGACCTTAAAATAATGATGCAGTTGACACTGTTTTCCTTTTGGAAAGTAAAGGGCTTTCCCTCTGCCCAGTGCCCACCCACTCAATCTCCTCCCTTCCCTCCCCTCCTTTCTCCTCTCCCCTCCACCTTCCTTCCTACCCCTACCCTCCCTCCTCTTCTCTCCCCTCCCCCCTTCCCCAGTTTCACCTATCCTAAGCATGAATGCACAGGAGTAAATCCCACTGAACCCAAAAATCATGCAAATGATCAAACCTGCCCTCTCCTCTTCTTCCCTCCAATCCCCTCCCTCTTGCCCCTTCCCACCCTCAATTTATTTATTTATTTATCAAAAGAGTTCCAGATGACGTACATGATTTCCCTCCCTTTCCATTTATCCTCACAACAACCCAGTGAGGTAGGTTATGCTGAGAGGCTGTGACTGGCCCAAGGTCATCCAGCAAGCTTCATGGCTGAATGAAGATTTGAACTCTGGGATCTCCCAGGTCTTCCTCCAACACTCTAACCACTACACTACACTTTCCAAAACTGAAGCTGACAGAGAGGTCAGTGGTGCATAGGGTTGCCAGGTAGGGATGGGGTTCGCTGCATGGTGCCGTTCCTCATGCATTTCGATTGTCTGTCATTTCCTTACCAGTCCATCCTTTTTTTGTTTCTGTTCTCTCTGGCACTTACCGATTTGATCAGCTGCATGCATTTTTGGGTGATTCCATCCACAGGTTTTTTTCTCCCCAGGTTGCAAAAACTACGTAATTGTTTTTGTAGATACTTATGTAAATGACAGCATGAGCATTCCATGTAGTTTTTTGGTGGCAAAGAAAAACAATGCATAACTTTTAGGTCGCTTACATGAATGATCACAGTGTTCCACGTGTTTTTTTGGCAGAGGGGAAAAACATTGTGTAATTTTTAGGTAGCTGCAGTGAATGAAAAATTATGAAAAAATTACATGAAATACGGGGAGGATTTTGAAAAAAATTCTTGCCAATTGTAGTTGCGGACACAAAATCTGTGCTGATTACAGCTGCGGCCCACTGCAAGAGATCAGTGCTATAGTGAATGCACAGGCGCAAATGTTACCAAATTCTTCCAAGCTACATAGGAAGTGGATTGGACTGTGAAAGAGCAATGCAAATTGTGTTTGCATTTTGACAAATTTGTAGGGCAGTACAATATCTCAGAGGGGAGGTCAGGTCTCCTGATTCCCTGGTGCTTTCACTATAGCTGCCCAATCTCCCTGCTTTTATAAATTTGATAGAAATATCTGTTGGCTATAGGTACATTCTAAAACCGCAAGGTTTTTTGCCTATTAGTGAATTTCTCTGCTTTTTAGTCTGGGAGGTAAGAAATGGGACCCTGTGCAAGTTTGCTGAGAATGGATTGATTATTTGTATGCTTATTCAGTTCAGTAGGATTTACTCCCTGCAATCATGCTTAGGATAGGTAAAACTGACCATGAGGAGAGAGGCCTGGAGTGGGCAGGGGAGGAGGAAGAAGAAAGAGGGGAGGAGAGAAAGAAGGGAGGAGAAAGAGAGAGGGGAATGAGGGAAAAGGCAGGTCTCATCATTTGCATGCTTATTGAGTTCAGTGGGATTTACTCCCACATAATCATAGCTAGGATAGATAAAACTCACCATGGGGCAGGAGGAGGGGAAGGGGAGAGGGAAGGAGGAAGGCGGGGAGAGGGGAGCAGAAGGAGGGGGAGAGGAAATGAGGGGATTGAAGTGGGAGGGGTGAAGGAAAGGGGAGGGGAGGGAAGGGAAGGGGCAAAAGGGAGGTGAAGGAAGGGAGGAGGAGGGCAGGGCAGGTTTGATCATTTGCATGCTGATTGAGTTCAATGGGATTTACTCTCATGCAATCATGCTTAAGATAGGTAGACTGACCAGGGGGAGGGGGAGGGGGAGGGGGAGGGGGAGGACAGAGGGGAGAGGGGAGGAGGGGGAAGGAGGGAATTGGAAAGGGATGGGGGAGGGGAAGGGAGGGGTGAAGGAAGGGGGAGGGAAGGGGGAGGGAAGGGGCAAGAGAGAGGGGATAGGAGGGAGGGGGAAGGGAGGGCAGGTTTGTTCATTTGCATGCTTTTTGAGTTCAGTGGAATTTACTCCTGTGCAATCATGTTTGATGGACTGCCTTCAAGTCAATTCTGACTAATGATGACCCTATGTGTAGGGTTTTCATGGTAAGCAGTATTCAGAGGTGGTTTACCATTGCCTTCGTCTGAGGCTGAGAGGCAGTGACTGGCTCAAGGTCACCCAGTGAGCTTCATGCCTGTGTGGGGATTTGAACCGTGGTCTCCCAGGACCCGGAGGAGGGAAAGGGAGGGCAGGAAGTTGAAGGGGAGGGATGAAAGGGGAGGGGAGGGGCTTGAATGGGTGGGCACTGGGGAGAGGGGAAGCCCCTTTCCTTTCCTAAAGCAAAACATTGTAAACCGTATCATTGCTTTCCAGGGTTTCCCCAACTTTTTATTCTACAGCAGACACATGTAGCCTTCCACTCAAATTTAAACCAAAGCTGTCCCTGGCCACATTCACATGTACTGGTGGTATTTATTTCACTTAAGACAGTCATTGCTTCTCCCAAAGAATCCTGGGAAGTGTAGTTAGTGAAGGGTGCTGAGAGTTGCTAGGAAATGCTCTGTTCCCCTCACAGAGCTTCAGTCAGAGCAGCTGACTGTTAAACCACTCTAGCCACTGGAGCTCTGTCAGGAAAATAGGATTTCCCACTCAAACTACACTTCCCAGGATTCCTTGGGGGAAGCCATGACTGTCTAAAGTGAAATAAAGGTCTGGTATGGGTATGCCCGTCTGGTTAGGCAAGCCCAGCAGCTGTGACTCTGCCTTCTAGAACACTGACAGTTGGTTCTTACTGAGCATGACCATCCTTATCATTGAGTTCAATGCTAAGGTTCTTAAATTAATTAAAAATCACCCAGACATTTTTTTTAATTTTTAAACTGCAGAAGATGAAGGTCAGAGTATGGGGCAAAGTCAGTAATAGGATTACAGGTACCCTGTCAGCATGGTTGATTTTTAATGATTTTCAACAAATTATGAGAACTCTGACAGACAAAAGTCCAAAAGGGGTCTGTTCTCTCTCTCTCTCTCTCTCTCTCTCTCTTTTACCCTTTGAACTCTTTATTCTCTCTGAATGATTTGTGTATCGCCATGAAAGTTTAGAGGGTTGTTAAGCAGGCATTTCTGAGTTCAGGACTATAGGTTTTGTAAGGTTTTGTTTTGAAATGAGCTTATGGGAAGCATCAGAATGGCATGGAGGGTATTTTCAATTTAACATTGTGGAATGCAAAAAAATCCATGCTGACTATAGGCCACTCTTGTGGCTGTATAATTAAACAGTATGCTCCAAGCAACTGTGGTTGATGTATCATGCTTAATGACATCACTAGGGTGTGCCCTGTGACATCACTAGGCCATAGCACTATGACATCACTAGGCCCCACCCATATGACATCACTAGGGTCTACCCCTGAAATCTCAGGGTTTCAGATGCTTCTGACCTGGCAACCCTAGCCCTCAGAGCAGGACTTGAGGGTAGAAGTCCAGCTCCTTACTCAGCAGATTAAACAGTTTAATCATTTGCATTTTTAATGAATTTGCATTTTACCCAGATTCTTTGCATGCCACCCGGCGCCCGTTTAGCCTTTTAGGTGGCCTGGATTCTCAGCTTTAATTTTTTTTAAAAAATTAAGTTTTTAGGTGGTCCCGTTCCCAAGATATACATAAAAACGTCAGCGACCCCCCCACTGTTAAATCTTTTTTTAAAAAAAATCTGTACTTTATAGCACTTCGTTGCTCAGACTAACCCCACCCATTCAGGATTGCAGCCAATCAGTGTAAAGTCAGTTTGGTTGACCTGGGCAGTGTCTAGAATACCTCATTGCAATGCCAGAAAATGGTGGTTCCCCCCCCATTTATCTGAAAATCTCATAAATTGGGTAAGTATATACATTTCAGTTTTTTTCCCTCTTGTGTGCAGGAGTCAGATCCTGGGCAGTGTTTTCAAAACCTTCCCAATACTTGCTTTTGTGGGAATAGAGCATGCTAATCCCATATGCCCAGAGTAAATCCCATTGAATTCAATAGGACTTACTTTTGAGTAGACATGGTTATGATTGTGCTGTAAATTAATGGGACTTTTGAGTGAATGTAAAAAAGAATTGTGTTTGTGTTCTATTTCTGTCCCCCCTCCAGTCCTATTCTAAAGCAAGTAGGCAGGTATTACAGCTTTTATTCTGTAGGAAACTAATACTGATTTTTTTTAAAACCAATACTGATTTTTCTGCAATGACCTACTGGTTTGACAATAAACTATTATATGGGCTGTATGTATTTATACATCTGCAGTGTGTGTCTATGGAGTCTTTCCAACACCCCTGTGAGGTAGGGTTGGGAAACCAAGGCAACTCACAATAAGAAATAAATCCCTTTAAAATCCAATAACCATAAAGCAAAAATAAACAGTTGGAAAACAGCCTAAAGAGGCATGATTCTGAATTTTGGGTTGGGTGAATGAAATTTATTTATTTATTATTTGATTTATATCCTGCCCTTCCTCCCAGTAGGAGCCCAGGGTGGCAAACAAAAGCACTTAAAGCACTTTAAAACATCATAAAAAACAGACTTTAAAATATATTAAAACATCTTTGAAAATATTTTTTAAAAGCTTTAAAAAAACATTTAAAAAAAAGGCTTAAAAACATATTAAAAAAACAATTCCAGCACAGACTCAGACTGGGATAAGTTCTCAACTTAAAAGAACAAGTTGAAAGAACAAGTTCCTTATCACTTGAGGCTGTAGTTCTCCGCACACCTCCCAGTTTGAGTAAGCCCCATTGAATACATTGGGACTTGCTTCTGAGTAAACAAACATCGTATTGCACTATAAATATATTTACAGATTGCGTAATTCATACACATATTTGATAGTCATGTTTACATAAATATTTCTTCATACTGTGTCCCAATAAGTATTTGATTTCACACTATGGTTGTAGATGATTTTTTCCTCTACATTTTAAGTGTGCCCTTCTTTCTGAGGGTGGTCATGGTTCTCCATTGTTTTCATCCTGAGGGGGGATAGGCTGAGAGATGGTGAGTAGCACATTTAAGGTCTCTTCACTTCCCCCACTTTTTTTATTTGTATTTATTTTATATTTCTCCAATACCTTCCCCTGGCTGTTTTTATGTATTTTAAATATTTTTAGATTAAATAAATAGGAAATCATAATTGTGAACCTCCCTAAAAGCAATTTACCTATCCTTATGTTTTGGCAAAGTGATGGTGTGAAGGCATGCTGGTAGAATGAGAGACCATGTCTGAGGCATGTTATAAGGTGTTTGAGAACTTTGTCACACATTACTTTTTAAGACCTGTAGATTCATGTTGGAAAGAACATGTGCACGTATTGAATGGTGGCTTGGGTGCTGTTTTTTCAGTCTACGCTGCATGCATAGGGAAGGTGATACAACATCTGGCAGCTAGCTTCATAACGTGAGAATGAAAAACATTTGGATCACCATTCACTTGTTTACTTTTCTCACTATTGAGACCACTTCATATATTACTTTTTCATACACAGAAATTTAATCTTTGTATAGGAAAAAGTATTTTGTAAAATATGAAGGACAGTGGCTGCCCAGTCAGTATAACCACTGTACAAGATCTACTCAGACACTGTAATTACCTTTTTGTTTTGAGTGCCCTGTTGTCTGGGTCTTGGTTCAGGTGTGTATCCAACTTTGACGTGCTTATGGAAGGGGTGTGCAAGTAGTGCCCCCCCCAAGTGTGGAGGCTTGGACGAACATTGTGTTATGGAAAACCAAAGTCTGTGTGAAAGTACATATTTGGGAATGCCATCAGTGTGATTCTAAGCACACTTAATAAATAATGTCGTATCGAACTTGCACATCACAAAATATTTTATGGTCATGTCTATAAGCACCAGGAGTGTAGTCACCCAGGGGGTCTTAGTCTCTCTGCTTTTTTGGGAGCAGGGTCCCTATGTCTCCAAGCATCCTACAATCAGCATGAAAAGGGAGTGTGTTAGTCACTGAGAAGAGTCTTCTAATATGCTTTCTTGCCTTTCCTGCTGATTGGAGCCAATCAGGGTGAAAGGAGGTGAGTCAGCCACTGAGAAGACTCTTCTCAGTTGCTAACGCTATCCACTTACATGCTGATTGGCTCCTAGAGATGTTTGTTGTTGTGAGAGAATGCATTAACAAAGATCTCATTCTTAATCCAGGAGCAAGAAAGGGTGTATGTGGCTGCAACTATCATGAAGGGACTCTGCACTTCTGAATTTTCTACTAAACAACTGATAAATACCTATGTAACTTTGTGTCTGGAGACTTATTATTAAGAATCACTTTACATAATTGTAAGGAGGTATGTCCACACTCATGCATCCCAGGCACCTAAATGAGAGGAGAGAGCAGCATAGGGACATAAGCAGATGTCTTATACCAGGGGTTCCTAAACTTTTCTTCTACATAGACCACTTGAAAATTGCTGAGGGTCTGAAAGTATCTGAAAATGTACTATGGGCATATGCAAGATAATTAACTCCCATTAGTGATAAGAGCAAGAATTTATAATTATTATTTTAATTAAAACAAGAGGCTTATCAGTACTTTGAAGAGGTTGTTGTTGTTATGTGCCTTCAAGTCGACTATGACTTATGGCGACCCTATGAATCAGCGACCTCCAAGATCATCTGTCATGTACCACTCTGTTCAGATCTTGTAAGTTCAGGTCTGTGGCTTCCTTTATGGAATCAATCCATCTCTTGTTTGGTCTTCCTCTTTTTCTACTCCCTTCTGTTTTTCCCAGCATTATTGTGTTTGCTAGTGAATCATGTCTTCTCATGATGTGTCCAAAGTATGATAGCCTCAGTTTCATCATTTTAGCTTCTAGTGATAGTTCTGTTTTAATTTGTTCTAACACCCAATTATTTGTCTTTTTCACAGTCCATGATATGCGCAAAGCTCTCCTCCAGCACCACATTTCAAATGAGTGGATATTTCTCTTATCTGCTTTTTTCACTGTCCAACTTTCACATCCAGGACTGGGTCTTTCATGATGCCTGGTGGGGGGGGCAGGAGAGTAGTCAATAAGACAGACATCCTGGCATTGGTAATCTAATTAGCAAGGTATGTGTGGGGTTGTTGCACACTTCAAGGCTCAGTTTCATTTTGAGTAGGGAGGCGGAACCTGTGTAGATGTGGTTGATCAAAGGGAGAAGAAATTTTGAGTTAAGCAAAGCTCTGCTTTTATAAAACCTAAGAAACATACAGATACTTTGAATGTCTGAGTGTGTGCACCAGTGGAATACTGGAGGAACTTGTAAAACTTGCTGCAACAGTATTTAGAACTGAGCATGTGGTGTGAAAGACTCCTTTTCCTAACATTTTGGCTTCTTGTTTTTCTCCACCCACCACATCTCTGAAATATATCGTATATGTAATGGTTAACTGTACTTCTGCCCTGACTTACTTTATGTTTGTTGCTATTTTGTGTTTTTATTATGTTTTTATATTGACTGTGTATTTTTATTGTTTTTATTATATTTGTAAGCTGTCCTGAGCTCTGTTTTTAACAGCAGAAGGGCAGGATATAAATCCTCTTAATCAATCAATAAATATTCCATAGTGTTGGAAACTAGACTCTAGGCATTTAAGGCTGAAAATGTTGCTTTTTTAAAAAAAGATTTCTCACATCTTTCCCCAGTTTTTGGTGGTAATTCCTAGGCACAAAAACAAAACAACTGGACAATCCAAATATTAATATGCAAATAATTAGCATAATATACAAATAATATGCAACTATTTGCATAATATGCAAATTGGCCTGCCCGGATTTGTGGAACTGGAATATGGCAACCCTACCTTCAGGCCTGGTATCTGGCCCTTGGTCCTTTTCCTAGGCTGTACCCTTCACCAACTATGCTTCATACACTTCCTAAGTTCATTTTCCTGCCTGGGATCTGTCATTAAGCTGCCTTTTGCTTGCTTGAATGGAAGATGCAGAGGAGCATATGTGTGTGTTTAGAAATGTTTGGTTTTTGTACAGCTGGAAGGTAGCTTACTATATAATGGCAAGAATCACATCCATTGCCCCCCCCCATTAGCCTCTGGCCTTGCCTGCTGCTGGCATGCGGCCCCCAGAAGGTTCTCCATGATCGAATGTGACCCTCGGGTTGAAAAAGGGTCAAACCCCCTGACTGGCAGACAGTCTTCAAGGATTTGGGCAGCAGACTTTCATGGTCCACGTGCTTACCTCATCTTCTTTTAACTGGAGGTACAAGGGATTGAATTGGAGACCTTTTAAATGCAAAGTGTGTGCTCAACCCCTGAGCTATTGTCTTTTCCCTATTTGGGTTGTCTTGCAAATGCTTTCTATCATGACTGATGCCAGGAACAGCTTGGTCCTGTGGGTGGCCATAGTTCATTTGAAACCTGAAGGGCCTGTTCTCCAGTTGAGGCTCCCTTATGTCAGCTTAACCTTGAAGAGCAGCAACAGTAGAGGAAATGCATTTATTTAGAATATTTGTAGAACACCCTCTCAGGATTACTCCAGCAAAAAGCTGTAAAATACAATACAAATGCAAATACAAGACTGTAACCTGAGGAAATAAACATTTAATTTTATAGATTGCAAGTCTATATCTTTGCTTCCCCCACCCTGTCTCCATGTCCACTATTTCTACTTTATCCTCTCCTAGGGCAGAAGAAATAAATTAGTAGAAATAAAATAAAATAGTGGTTATGTCCCTCCTGTGATCCATTTTAGGATGTTCTGCAACCCAGTTTAAGGTTCTGACCCTTCAGTTGAAGACCAATGGTCTAGAGATGGAGCAATTCAGAGAGAGAGAGAGAATTCTACAATACTGCAAACTCTTCCCACTTTTTGCCCTGGCTCTACTCACCATTGTCTGTGGCCTGAGATTTATTGGTCTAGAGATGAGGAGGTACAGAGTATTCTGCAACACTACCAACTCCACCCATTTTGATCTGGCTCTGTCCATCATTGGCTGTGTCTCCAGACTGATTTTTCCCCCCTATGCATAAATGGTCCTTCATAGAAAAAAAGTCTCCCAACCCCTGGTCTAGATAAGTCTCAGTAGTTTCATATCCAAGTCATAATGTTTAAAGAGAAATTAGGCAGTACAATAATCACTTTATAATGTTGGTGGGAATTTCCCACTGTTTAAAGATTTACATCGTGCAAATGTGGAGATGGGAACTTAGCTGTGGTGCTGAGTTAATGCATTTGAGAGTAAATAAACATTACTGATGGTATAAATGTCTTCCTTGAGAATCTTAATGATTGCAAAATTTTCTTCATTAAAGTCAGACACCTAATTACTAATTGCTCTGTTAAACCATGTTTTGGAAACAGCTGAAATGCAGTTCCTAATTTATTTACCTATTAAAATCTTTATGTGTCTATTACTGGCACCAGTTTGTGGCTCCTCAGAAATATAAAGGCAATTATTGAGAGGATCCCAGATGCTAACTAGAATTTAATTTAGTTAAATTGTGTATATTACAGATTGACTTCCTCTGTGGATGTCCATAAAGGAAAAAAGAGGAAACCATTAGCTGCTACTTTAATGTAGTTCACATTTTTTGAGTGACACCTGGGCAGGACTAGATGATACACTCAGCTATACGATAGTACCTGACATGGTACTAGTAGATGCAATGAATCTATCCTACACTATGTGTTGGCTTGGCCATTGACTCCAATAGAACTTATTTCTAAGAAAGCATCAGTTGGGATTTTACCTGTTCTGTCCCTCCTGAGATAGCTACTTAGGTTTATGCCAATCTATGCAGAGGGCAGGATTTGGTGCACAATGGGATCATGCCCCATGGAGAACTCTTGGCTGGAGGTAAGGAGGAGGAGATCTGAGATCCAGGGGAGGGCCCCAGTTGTCTGGGAGATGAGGATACCAAATGATCTGCTGGTTGAGAGCCCCTCCCCGAAGGTGTCACACAATGAAGATGATGCAGTTGAGTTGTCACCCTGCTTATTTAGCCTGCCTACAGTGGTCGTGGCACCTCCTGGCCACCCTCCTGTTTCAGACCTGCCTCCAGTGCAGGAGAGGAGGTGGAGACAGGTGATGATCTGGCTGAGTCATCTCCACCTATGTCACCATGGACACTCTGGAGTCTGTACAGAGGTGAACAAACTAAGCCTGTTAACCAGCCTACTCATAGGAATGCCTGTTTGTTTGCCCAGTCCTGAACAGGGAGACAAGTCCTGTAGAAGTAGTTATGCCTGCCCGTCTTTCATTAGGGGACATGTCAAGTGTTGAGACAATGTCTTCACCTATGCAACCATGGCAATTAGTGCCCTGAAGTGATCTTAACTCTGTGTGAACTGTAATCTGATCTAGGTTCCAGTTGTGTGCTAACCTGGGGATTAAAACCATTGGCAAGTTCTGATTCTGAATCTGTTGCTGGGAGCCAAGACATTGTGGATGAATGGGGGAAACCAGGTAGAACTAGCAGCCTGGAGAAACAACCAGGAGCCCAACTGAAAGGGAAGAATGGGTTAGGGTGAGGAAGTGAGGAAGAAACAATTGGTGTACAATGGGTCAGAGAGAAAAGTGTTAATGAATAGGCTGGTTAAGGTAGAGTTTAGTCTGCAGCTTTGTGATATGGCACATAGAATCATAGCATAGTAGAGTTGGAAGGGGGCTATAAGGCCATAGAGTCCAACCCCTGCTCAATGCAGGAATAAAGTTAAAGCAAAACTTTTTAATGCCTCCAGTGTTGCAGAGCCCACCACCACCCTAGGTCATTGATTCCATTGATGTAGTGCTCTAGGAAGTTTTTCCTGATGTTCAGTCAAAATCTGGCTTTCTGTAACTTGAGTCCATAATTCTGTGTCCTGCACTCTAGGATGACTGAGAAGAGATCCTGGCCCTCCTCTGTGTGACAACCTCTCAAGTACTTGAAGAATGCTATCATATCTTCCTTCAGTCTTTTCTCCTCAAGGCTAACCATGCCCAGTTCTTTCAGTCTCTCCTCACAATAGTTTTGTTTCCAGTCCCCTGATTGTCCTTGTTGCCCTCCTCTGAATCTGTTCCAGTTTGTCTGCATCCTTCTTAAAGTGTTGTGTCTGGAACTGGACACAGTACTCAAGATGAGGCCTAACCAGTGCTGAATAGAGGGAAACTAGTACTTCATGCAATTTGGAAAAAATACAATGCAGTCTAAATAGCATTTGCCCTTTTTGCAGCCACATCGCATTATTGGCTCATATTCAGCTTGTGAACAACAATTCCACATGTAGTGTCGCTGAGCCCAGAGCCCACGAGAGGGGGGGAAACCAGTATAAATTACTGGGGCCTGGTGGTCTGGAAGGGCCCCCGAGGCCCCCAACTAAGTTGCATATGTTTTCATCTTTCTTGGTAGTATCAATATTTGTCTACTGTTTTTGACATCCATTGTAAAATCGGTAAACCAAATTTGCAAGAAAAAATTATTTCACCAATAAACTTTTTGAATAAACTAAGACAATTAAAACTTGAAATTCTTTTTCCAAACATAGTTGTTGGTTTAAGGTTGTTCTGCACCATATCAGTAACAGTGGCTCAAGCAGAACCCTCTTTCAGTTGTCTTTCTAGAATAAAAGAAAGTCTACAATGCCCCAAAACTAATTGGCAGATTTAGGTTTACTGTCAGTTGAGGCTGAATCAGCGAGAAAATGTGATTTCTCTGAAATTTATTTATTTGCAAATCTCAAAGCTTGTAAAGCTCCACTTATATAAATATGATACAGTAAATTTCGCAAAATGCAACTTTCCTGAAACAATTGTTTTAAAAATGTAGCTTTTTATGAATAAAGTTGCAATTTGGGAATTTTTGGTACAATTTTATTTTATTATGATAAAGTATATATTTTAAATTTTTTAGTTATTCTTTAATTACAAAAGCCTTGTATTGCCTCGGCCGTGGGCTTCCAAATATTTTAGGGTCGGTATCAAGGAGAACAATGAGGCAGACTCACGGTTTACTCACAAAGGAGAAAGCTTTATTGGGTACATATCAGGCATGCCTACCCAGCGGAACAGACCCAAGGTCTCTCACATACAGGCGTTAAGGTCTGCACCCTGAGCTCATGGCACAGGCACCTTTTATAGAGAAAATCTTGGCAAGGCATACACAATGACGGAATGCATCATTAGCTATATCTAACATCAAATTGGCACATCTGGACAGGGTCCGTCATTAATCAGACTAGGCATCAAAGCTGCCCTATGCCTAATAGACAATGGCTACTATCTCACTATCTTTGAAGTATCCCCGTCCCTTGATCTGGGGTGTCAAGGCACCTGATGGATCACCCTATTTACATGAGAGGACACAGGTCTGGTGCCAAAGCACATCTTGACCTCTCTATGCTACTCTTTCCATGGCACGTGCCCTACTGTTAATCAGCACGTGCAGCCCATCCTTGGCACATGTAGCTCATTAGAGCTAACTGGATCAGTGCCAAGGCTACTGTACATCAAACGGTCCTTTCCCTCCCTCCCAGCCTCCTATCACATGTGCTACCGGTTCTCAGCACATGCAGCTTGTTAGTGGCTATTAGATGAGCTTCAAAGAGGTGTTCTTGAGGCTACATCTAGCCTACTCATAGATAAGGCCCAGCTGAGGGACATTGACTGTTCCGCAACCTCATCTTCTAACAAACTAGTTCTCTGGCAGGTGTCCAAGCTACAGAAGACAACATTATGAGCTTAACTATTAAATCTTACCCTCCTAAAGGCACTTATACATATAAAAGCAATAAGGCAGCCTTGCATAATGGTTATAGCAATCACATACATGCCCCAGGGTATACATTCCACCCCTTTAGAGATGTGGTCAGGAACAGTCGCATCTACGCGTCACAAAACTCTTCTTACCCCCAGAGGGGGCCGGGTTTTCTTTGCCCTACTGACCATCAAAGGGAGCAGGGACTATTGCTTTAAACAGTACATTATCAACAACAGGAGTTTGCCTTAACTACAGAAGGAAAGCAAAAGGTTAACATCATGGACAGATATATTGTAACAGGAGGCCTTCTGTAATTCTCTTCCTCCCCCCAACCAACTATACACACTCCCACATACTAACAGACACACCATAATAAATCGTAAGCATTCAGCAGCCTTTTTTAAAAGACAATGCTAAAATCATCGAGGAAACACTCTTATCTCACACGGTTACATATACATTTTACATAGCAACACTGCCAGCATTAAGAAAATTCTTACTCACAAACCAGCATACAGTTTCATATGCATAGCCCACCTCCACCCCCAGACTGCATGGCTTTTGTGTCTTGGGGCTGCAGGCAGCTTACAGCATTTCAGCACTTTCCAAAGGCAATATTGAACACAAGTTACAGCATTTTCCAAAGGCAGTTTGGAGCACATCAGAATAATTCTTACAGCAAAACAGCACACAGTCCCATGTGCATAACTTCCCACCCCCCAGAACATGTGCTTGCCCACATGGCTCTTCCCCATGGTGGGTTTCAGGAGGTTCCAGTTCAAGCTGATTTCTGTGGCCACAGGCAGGGTGCCAGGATTCCTCTCCAGGAACAGCTGTGTTTCCTTGGCAGCACGCAACAGGTCTTCTCTTAAAGAGGCCATCCAGGAATCTAGGTTTAAATACCCCCACACAAAGGACACAAGAAACATTACTAACATGCCTGAAATGGCTATTATAATATCTCTGTCCCACTCCATTGTCTGCGATACAGACAGTGTACAGGGAGCATTTGAAGGGGAATAGGTATTTCCCGAGCCTTGATACAGTACCTCTTCTGCTGTTAAGCCAACAACTTCCAGCAGCTGCACCCACACGTGCCCCCCTGCTTCCTGAAGCGAAGGAGGATTCACAAGCCGCTCCATGGGTGACCCTCCCTCCAGGAGCCCTCTCTGACTGAGTAGATGGCTGGCTTCTTCCAGGTTTCTTCCTTTCCAGTGCTTCCAATCCGACCTGACTGTCAGCAGTTTGATTTGCTGTTTCGGACCGCTGGTTCTTTCGATTAGGGCGGCTGCTCTTGGAGGGTAGAACCAAGCCACCCCTTTCTCTTCTGCCCATTTCTTTACTTTTCCCTTGAAATGGGTGTCATTGTCGCTCTGGCTCTCTTGCAGAGTGCCGTGCATGCTGTTCAGCACTTCCAAGTCTCTGAGGATAGTCTGCTGGGTTGCTTGAGCATAAGGGAAAGCCTGACCTGCTCCACTGTAGGTGTTTACACATATTAGAGCATAGCGGGCTCTTTGGTTCTTGGGCATGGGCCCAATGCCACTTTGCCATACTGATCCTGGCTTACCTCCGTGGGCTATATGGCCCCAACTTTGTCCTGATATTTTATGCATGGGGCAATCTTCTGCGTCCTGCATAATGGGCAAATTCTTCTGTGTGGCCTGTCCCCAGGTGGGGCCCACCCCCTGGTGCCAGCACTTTGTGCTAGCCCAGTTTGCCAGGGCTGCCTCCACCCCATCTATATGGTCCACATGCACCCTACTCGGACTGGCTGTGGTGCATATGTTTTGCCACGTGTCTGCTCCCCAGACTGATTGCCCGTGGGGAGCCCATCCTTGGACTTGTCCCTTAGCTATCCACATGGTGACTTCTTTAATCTCTACCCAGGGGCTTATGTAGATATGCAGGGGCAATCTTGTCTCACCTGTGATCACCGCCCAAACAGCACACCATTCAGCCCCCTGACTCGGCTGACCTTGCTCTTCTTCCCAAGAGAGGGTTTGGTCTTCTGGCTGGTAGGCAACGGCCGCTCCCTGCTGCAAGCGTCCTCCCACGAGTCCTTATGGGGGGGGGGGAATCTTCTTTGCAATTAGCTGGCCCAACCCTCCCAGGTTGGCAGCGAGAAATTGCTTTTGCCCTTTTCCACAATAAATCAGGGGCTCAAACAAATGTAGACAACCCTCCCTGTGCCTTTCAACCTTCACAGGGCGCTGGGTGCTTGTTACTGTTGGAATGTGCCCAGGGACTGCCCCCACCATAGGAATTGCTTCTCCCTTTATGGGATCATCATGGCGCATCCCAGGGGCGATGTCACTGGGGGATTTTAACTCACTCATCTTTGCAGGCACTGGGAGCTCCGCCTGGACTTGAACTCCCACCTGCTTCTTCCCTTTCACCGCTTGCACACACGGGGTGAAGACATCTGTTGACAGCAGCTCTTCTTGCACACACACTTCCAGCTTTACCTCTTCCACGGCCGGCACAAGGGAATGAAGGGCTTCTCTTTCAGCACTGTCTCTGTAACAGGAGCACACAGAACGCAAAGATCTGGTGGGCATGCCCCCCCTCTCCCTGCTCTGTCTCTCTAGCACACAGAGTGAAGAGATCCGGCAGCAGCTGCCCATCTCCCACACATTCCTTCTCCTGTATTTTCTCGCACGGAGCAGAGGAATTCATCGGCAGCATCCCCTCTTCAGCCCCTACTTTAGCTTGCTCTAAAGTTTCTTCCTTTATCAGCCTGTGTTTCCTTAAATTTAGGGGGTTTGCTTCCAGCTCTCCGCAGTCCTCCCCCCTAGCAGGCTCTGGCATACTCACAGCTTCTTCTTCTTCCTCCGTTACTGACGGCAACTCTTCGCAGTCCACCCTCTCCAGCTGCTCATTCACCATCTGGGCCTCTTCAACCACCCCAGTCTGGGTGCTCTGCAACTGGACGTCTGGGTCACTTTTGATCTCTTGCCGTAGCTGCACAGATAAGGCTGCCACCTCACAGCGGGTCTCTTCCTCTTCAGAGAGGCTCTCAAATATCTCTCCCCTTTGCTGCCAGGGTTCCGGCAGGGCTCCCATCTCCTCATATGGGGCTTCCTCCCCTTCTTCAGACACAACCACCCCGTCTTCTCCCTGGCTCTCACCCTCTTCCCGTTCTTCAACTTGGGGGTTCCAGCTGGGAGAGTTAATAATGCTACGCACTTTGGTGCACGTTGGGCATTTCTTCTGGGCTCGGTGAATTAGCCTTCCTGCCCATTTTTCAGCTCTACACCATAGGTTCCGTACCCTGCTCCTTCTACTAGCTGGTGTGCGGTCTTCCTGTACTTCTGGCCATGGCATTGGCCCTCCCTGGTCTGCTAATTGCTTTGCCCCCAGGCTCCACATTTCAGGCTGTGGTCCACCCGGGAGTCAGTTCTTCACACCAACACCCACTCTACACCACAGGCTCTGTGCCCTGCTCTTCTTCCTAGCTGGTGTGCAGTCTTCCTGTGCTTCTGGCCCTGGTATTGGCCCCAGGGGTTGTACCCTGCTATTTCCCTTTGCCCCACAGCTTGCAGTACTGTCGGCAAAAGCCATGTCAGAGGGGCTGCACACCCGAGTGCAGTTTGTTTCTACCTCTGGCCATGTCACTGGCCCCCCTAAAGAGGCCAACTGTTTGGCCACTGGATTCCACATCCCATGCGGTGGCCACCCTGGGAGCCAATTCCCCAAATCGGCTTCCACAGGAACCTCCATCCCCCTGAACCTCCACATTGGCCTTGACCCTGCTCGCTGCGCCAAATGTATTGCCCCGGCCGTGGGCTTCCAAATATTTTAGGGTCGGTATCAAGGAGAACAATGAGGCAGACTCACAGTTTACTCACAAAGGAGAAAGCTTTATTGGGTACATATCAGGCATGCCTACCCAGCGGAACAGACCCAAGGTCTCTCACATACAGGCGTTAAGGTCTGCACCCTGAGCTCATGGCACAGGCACCTTTTATAGAGAAAATCTTGGCAAGGCATACACAATGACGGAATGCATCATTAGCTATATCTAACATCAAATTGGCACATCTGGACAGGGTCCGTCATTAATCAGACTAGGCATCAAAGCTGCCCTATGCCTAATAGACAATGGCTACTATCTCACTATCTTTGAAGTATCCCCGTCCCTTGATCTGGGGTGTCAAGGCACCTGATGGATCACCCTATTTACATGAGAGGACACAGGTCTGGTGCCAAAGCACATCTTGACCTCTCTATGCTACTCTTTCCATGGCGCGTGCCCTACTGTTAATCAGCATGTGCAGCCCATCCTTGGCACATGTAGCTCATTAGAGCTAACTGGATCAGTGCCAAGGCTACTGTACATCAAGCGGTCCTTTCCCTCCCTACCAGCCTCCTATCACATGTGCTACCGGTTCTCAGCACATGCAGCTTGTTAGTGGCTATCTAGATGAGCTTCAAAGAGGTGTTCTTGAGGCTACATCTAGCCTACTCATAAATAAGGCCCAGCTGAGAGACATTGACTGTTCCGCAACCTCATCTTCTAACAAACTAGTTCTCTGGCAGGTGTCCAAGCTACAGAAGACAACATTATGAGCTTAACTATTAAATCTTACCCTCCTAAAGGCACTTATACATATAAAAGCAATAAGGCAGCCTTGCATAATGGTTATAGCAATCATATACATGCCCCAGGGTATACAAGCCTACGTATATATTTTGCAAAAAAAATACAATTTATTTTAAAAAATATTTCTAACTGTATTTTCTCTTAATTTTCAAATAAACAAGATCTCATAAAATTATAAACATGTAAAATTTAACATTCTAGTGAAAAACAAAAAGCAGTTTCATTTTGTGAGTAGTTAATTTTAAATTGCATTATGTGAGTATTGCAATTTGCAAAAAGTTGCAACTTGCGAGGTTGCATTTTGCGAGTATTTTCTGCAATGTGAATTATAATAATGTGATATATGTGATTTTGATTTAAGTTTTTTAATATGTTCTTTAAATTTTTATTTTTATATGTTCTTTTATTTATTTATTTATTTATTTATTTATTTATTTAATTTATTAAATTTATACCCTGCCTTCTGGCCAAAAGGCCCTCAAGGCGGCTTACAAAAGACAATGAACATAACAATACATCAAGAATAAATGTTTTCTTTTTGTATTCCAGGTTTCATTTGTGTATCAGCAGGACATATTTGTTTTTTTGTTTAATATAATATATGTGATTTTAATTTAAGGTTTTTTTAAAGGCTTAATTTTTTTTATATGTTCTTAAAGAATACATGTTTTCTTTTCCTAGTCCACGTTTCATTTGTATGCCAGGCAGGACATATTTGGGGTTTTTTGCACATCAGTACAAATCCCATGTAAAGATTTTTAGCTGGTCTGCCCTTGCTGGGGGGCCCGAACAAAATTTTTCACTGGGCCCAAACCTGCTGTCGGCGGCACTGGCTAAGCCAAGTATTCACCAATTGTGCACTTGGTTTCTTTCTCCCAGGTACAGAACTTTGTACTGTGAATTCACCTGATAGTTGTTCCATCCAGCCCACATTTAGCTAGCTTGCCAATCATCATATCATGGGGCACTTTGTCAAAAGCTTTGTTGAAGTTGAGATATTTTACGTCCACAGTAATTCCACAGTCTATCAGGGAGGTTACCAGATCAAAAAATGAGTTTAGTCTGACAGGATTTGTTCTTAACAAATCCATGTTGGCGTCTAGTAATCACTGCATTGTTTTCAAGGTGGTTAAGGACTGCCTGCTTTATAATCTGTTCCAGAATTTTCCCAGGGATCAATGTCAGGCTGACTGGTCTGTAGTTTCCAGGCTCCTTCTTTTTGCCCTTTTTGAAGATAGGGACAACATTAGCCCTCCTCCAATCAGCTAGCACTTTACCTATCCACCAAGATTTCACAAAGATAATAGACAGTGGTGCTGAAAATTCTTCTGCCATTTCTTTCAGTAATCATGGATGCAATTCATTGGCCCATGCAGATTTGAACTCTTTCAGGTATTCCTTGACCATTTGTCTACTAGTCTCAAGCTGCAATTCTACCCCTCCAAGTTCACATTTGCCAGAAGTGTCATAGACCATCTTTTGGGAAAAGACTGAACCAAAGTAAGAATTGAGCACTTGTGCCTTTTCTTTGTCATCTGTTATCATTTTGCCATCCTCATTGAGTAGCTGTACCACCATTTCTTTTCTCTGTCTTTTACTATGCATGTACTGAAGAAAGCTTTTTTGTTGCTTTTAGCATCCCTCGTTAACCTCAGCTTATTGTTAGGTTTACCTTTCCTGAAGGCATCCCTGCAATTCTATGCTATTTGTCCGTACTCTTCCTTTATGGTGTGGCCTTCCTTCCACTTCCTGTATGTGTCATTTTTATTTTCAGGTTATCTCTAGGTTTTTTGTGAAGCCACATTGGCTTCTTCTGCTGTCTTTACCCTTTTTTCCTTGTTGAAATTGTTTGCAATTGTGCCTTTAGAATTTTCTTTTTTAGAAACTTTCACCCATCTTGGACTCCTTTTCTCATTAGGGTCACTTCCCATGGAACCTTACTTATCATTGTTCTGAGTTTATTAAAATCGGCTTTCCTGAAGTCCAGGATATGCACAGAGCTACTATCAGCTTTTGCTTTCTTTAAAATCAAGAACTCAAATAAAGCACTTTCCCCCAGAGTTTCTATAACTGTCACTTCATCCACTAAGTCATATCTAAGTCAGGGATGGCTGAGCCTCTAGTTGCTTCCTCCACTTTCTGTAGGAGAAAGTTATCTCCAACACAAGTCAGGAATTTCTTGGAGGGACCGTGTTTGGCAGAATTTGTCTCCCAACAGATATTGGGGTAACTGAAGTCCCCCACTGCCTCCTCGAAACATTGGCAATTTGCTTTTCAAAAGTTTCATAGATGTCAAAAGTAGATATCAAGAGCAAGATGAGAGGGCTGTGGATTTACCCACAGTCTGAAGTTATTTCTACATTCTTACTTTCTAATGGTGCTCCCATCCACAGGAGGAGGAGTCCGTTTCCCCAGAGCAGCTGAGACAGCCTTGAGATACATCACAAGTAGTGCAAAATGTCGCATTTCAGTATTTATCTTGAAAATTGAACACCATCATGTGATGAATCTCTGTTAGTAGTGTTGGGAATAAGGCACCAACACATGTAACCTGAACCAGTAGGGGGCAACAGACAGAAAGGCAATCTATTCTTCCTCTTAAAAGGGGGTGTCTGTTCGTTTATGCAGGTTTTGCTCCTCCCCTTCCTCCCTTCTCTTCCTGTCTAGTGAATCAGAGACTGTCTCTGTGAGAGCAAGCCTCATGGCTCCACAAGGGCTGCAACACAGGTATGATTTTGTTTGTAGCAATAAACCTTAACTTTCTTTGTTCTTTCAACTACTAGTCTTAATAAACTAGTTATTTCTGCACTCTACTGTAATATATATATAGGTTGGCCCTGATTTATCAACATAGGAGCAACACAAGAAGTGGCATGGGGACTGAAAGGTATCATTTGCCCACAGTCACATCCATGATCACACATGTGAGATTTGTGAACTCCACTGTTACATTTCCCCAGAGTCTGAAGAGGCAGGTGTAGCAACAATTCCTCCATCTGAGAAATCCTGACTCTATGCTGGAGCTCTTTCAAAGCTACACTAGCTGTGCAGAAGTCTTTTTGTGCATGTGTGTGTGTAAACAGGTCCTGAACTTCTGACGGCATTATATGGCTGGGTAACACTGAAGTGTGGAGTCTGCTAGGGAGAGTACTGGCTGTTTCCTCCTGTGGATCCTCACAGAGGTTGTGTGTCTTCCCCACTCCTCCTGTCCATGCCTGAACTGAGTCAGGAGCCTTTGTAAGAAGCTAAAGGACAAGAGCACAAGGGCTCTTGCCATTTGGCTCTTAGCCTGAAACATCAGTCCAACACCTGCTGATTAACTTGCCAGCTGGTGATTGTTTGCTGTTGCCACTCCACTCCCTCCCACTTTTCAAGAAACTCCAGACTTGAGAGTGCACAGTGCAATGCTCTTGGGTAACACTGAGGACTGGGCCAAAATGTCTCCAAAGAGAACTTTTGGATGAATTTGAGGAAGGGGGGAGGCAGAGGTGAAAAGGGATGTGAAATTATTCACCTCATTTGCTTTCCTTCCCCACCACTGCTTGTGTCTGGCTGTGAGCAATGGCAACTGGAAATGACAGCAGTGTTTCTCATTAGGTGTGATGATGCATCACTCACAGAGGATAATGGGTGCTGTCAGGGAGAACCGCTCTTTCATCAGAACCCTCTCCATATTCCACCAACATCACATCCATGCAGAGGGAGGTTCTGAAGGACGGAAACGACATCTGACAATACGGGCTAGCATTTTTTTCTTCAGAACCCCCTCTAAGCCACACAATTTAATGATGAATTAAATTTAATCAGAATGGTGGCATGACCACAAACACACTTTCATAGACAAAACCTCTCCTATTATTAAACTAGGGATGGGGAACCTGTGGCCCTCCAAATGTTGCTGGACCACAGCTCCTGTCACCTATTTTTGTCATGTTGGCTGGAGCTGATGGAAGTCATCGCTAGGGATGGGGTTCTCTGCATGGTGCCCATCTGCATGCAGTTCGATAGTCCATCATTTCTTTACCAGTCCATCCTTTTTTTGTTTCATCTTTCTCTGGTGCTTGCCGATTCAATCTGCTGTGCATGCTTTTGGGTGATTTGATCCATAGGTTTTTTTTTTGAGTTGTGAAAATTATGTAATTATTTTCGTAGATACTTATGTAAATGACAGCATTCCACATAGTTTTTTGGTGGCAGAGAAAAACAATGTGTAATTTTTAAGTCGCTTACGTGAATGATCAGTGTTCCATGTGGTTTTTTTGGCAGTGGGAAAAACATTGCATAATTTTTAGGTCGCTTACATGAAAGAAATGATCACAGTGTTCCATGTAGTGTTTTTCCCAATCCTGTGGTTAACATAACATCTTGATTATGGAAAAAAATGTAAAATAGGGGGAGGATTTTGAAAAAAAAATCTTGCTGATTACAGTCGCAGGCATAAAATCCGTGCTGGTTACAGTTGTGGCCCTCCACAAGAGTGCCGATCCAAAGGAATAGCGAACTAGCAAATTCAGTTGGGATCTGGTACCAGGTTTGATTTTGTCAAATATTCTTCCCCATCCCTTGTCACTGCATTTACTAATCTGGCCTTCAACAAGGTGAATAGGTGAGGAATGTGCAGTGACAGGCACACATCCTCCTTCCTTTTATCTGGTTAAAGATAAGCAAGTGGCAAGTCATGCCAAATTTATCATTAAGTTAAGAAAAGAAAAAGATTGCACGACATGGGAGTATTTTGTAATTTTTTGCAGAATCCAATATGAGCTCTGAGTAAAATTGATTTGAGGTTCTTCAGGCGCTGGGGGCTTTAAGCAATCTATATTCTACCTACAGAGAAGACTTTCCCCTTCCATTTCTCTTGCCATTTATAGAAGATTTATTTACATATAAATTATCTGTGAAGTTTTTGGGAAGAGGATATTAGGATGTTTCACAAAGTCATCAACAGCTCACTCTCATCCCCTCACAATGACTCACTGACTGTAGGTGGGGAAATACCCTAACATTTCAAAAGCATTTTTGCCCAGGATAGTACATCTTTCCAGTTTTCCAGGTTGCATTGCAAGCCCATTACAATGCATTACTCTGGTGATGCGGTGTAATGCAACATTGCTGATGCAATCCAATTCGATGTGTCTAATGTGATATATCAGGTGGAATATTGAAAAGATTTTTCCACCCACCCAACAAAAATATGATTTCCAAATGGGGTTTTTAATTTTAATTTTTAACAGAGCCCCTTTTTCATGGGAAGTTAACAAGAGGAGTTAGTCACACAGACAAAAAAAGGGGTGAAGTATAGATGCTCTGTTAGTCAAGTGTAGAAATGAAAATAAATAAATAATTCTCTGGTCAGCAATTAAAACAGACAAATCCAGAAACTACTTGAGCTAGAATTATTTCTAAATCAGGGATCACCTCCTCCCTCTCTCACAACTCTAGAACTCATAGACATCCAAGGAAGCTGAATGTTGGAAAATTCAGGACAGACAAAAGGGCAGACAAAAAAAATACTTCTTCACACAGCACATAGTTAAACTATGGAATTTGTGCTCACAAGAGGCAGTGACACCACCAACTTGAATAGTTTTAAAAGAGGATTAGACAAATCCATGGTACTCAGGGCAGGAGAGGAGAGTGTTCTTGTGTTCAGGTCCTGTTTGTGTGCATCCCATTGGCATCTGGTTGGCCACTGTGAAAATAGGATGCTGGACTAGATGGGTCACTGGCCTGATCCAGCAGCCTCTTCTTATGTGGAGTCTGTTGTCTCCAGATGATGTTGGACTCCATCTCCCATCAGCCCAACCCGCTTGACCAGTGATCAGGGATGATGGGAGATGGACTCTAACAACCTCCTGAGGACCATAGGTTCCCCATCCTTCCTCTATGTTATTCTTGAAGGCTGCAAGAATGGAGGAACTACCATTCACTGATAAAAGCACATACTGATCTCTCAGCGGCTTTCGGTACCATCAACCATGGTATCCTTCTGGGAAGACTGGTTGAGTTGGGAGTGGGAGGGACTGCATGGCTGTGGTTCTGCTCCTACTTGGTGGGTCAGTTCCGGAAGGTGGTGCTTGGGGAACATAGCTCAGCACCCTGGACTCTCTAGTATGGGGTTCCACAGGGGTCAGTTCTGTCCCCCATGCTCTTCAACATCTACATGAAACCATTGGGTGCAGTCATCCGGAGCTTTGGAGTACATTGCCATCAGTATGCTGATGACACGCAGTTCTATTTCTCCTTTTCATCTTCTTCAGGTGAGGCTGTCAATGTGCTGAACCAGTGCCTGGCTGCAACAATGGACTGGATGAGGGCTAATAAACTGAGGCTGAATCCAGACAAGACTGAGATGCTGCTAGTGGGTGCTTCTTCTGACCGGATGGTGGATGTCCAACCTGTCCTGGATGGGGTTACACTCCCCCTGAAGGAGCAGATTCGTAGCTTGGGGGTTCTCCTAGAACCATCTCTGTTACTTGAGGCTCAGGTAGCCTCGGTGGCATGGAGTGCCTTCTACCAATTTTGGTTGGTGGCCCAGCTACGCCCCTATCTGGACAGGGATAACCTGGCTTCAGTTGTCCACACTCTGGTAACCTCCAAGTTAGATTACTGCAATGGATTCTACATGGGGCTGCCTTTGAAGATGGTTCGGAAGCTGCAGCTTGTGCAAAATGCAATGGCCAGATTGGTAACAGGGACCAGACAGTTCGAACATATAAAAACGATTCTGGCCTGCTTGCATTGGCTGCCTGTATGTTTCCGAGCTTGATTCAAGGTGCTGGTTTTAACCTATAAAGCCTTACATGGCTTAGGACCACAACACCTGATGGAACGCCTCTCATGAACCCACCTTTACACTACACTCAACATCTAAGGCCCTCCTACAGGTGCCCACTCCGAGGGAAGCTCGTAGGATGGCAACAAGTGAGAGGGCCTTCTCAATGGTGCCCCCCAAATTATGGAATGATGTTTGTGACGAGGTGCACCTGGTACCAACCCTGTTATCTTTTCGGCGCCAGGTCAAGACTTTCCTCTTCTCCCAAGCATTTTAGCATGTGTTTTTAAATTGTTTTTTTTAAAAAATGTTTTTAAATTTTTTTGTGTGTTTTTAAATTTGTATATTTGTTTTTATTGTTTTTAATTGCTGTAAACCGCCCAGAGAGCTTCGGCTATGGGGCGTTATATAAATGTAACAAACAAACAAACAAATAAATAAATAAAATAAATAAATTCTCATAAACTAATTACTGGTAGCAGCAGTAATCCATGGTTTTGCAAATCACATGGTGTGCTGCATAACAGCATGCCAGGGCACAAGGTCACAAGTAAACCTTAGGAAATATAGTTTTCCTGCGGGCCGCTGATAGTAGTAGGCTCTAAGCCAGTCCCTTTAAAGCTGCCTGCACTGAGAAGGGTGGAGCCACCAGCCTAACCTGACAAACTGGGAACAGCTACAGTGGGGTGTCTTATGAAGATTCAACACTCAGGCAGGTTCATATGACATTTCTGCTGGTGATTCCATGTTTCTTTAAGAAGCTGGTGGGGAACATGGTCAATGGTCAGAGATTATGGAAGCTGTACTCCAGGAATCAGCAGTGTGGGCCCCGTGAGTGCTAGTCTGCTCACCAATACCTTTCAGGTGTCAGTAACTATCCCTTTAAAATCCACAATGTACAAGAGAATATTTGCTCTTCCTGCTTAGTTCCTGTCTAGTCTCTCCTACATGGAACACACCCCTTTAAGCACATCCACATTTCATTGGATGAGAAGATTGAACACCCATCCTCCTTTCTGTTCTGAACAGAGGAGAGGTTCAAAGAGAGGTGGCTTATGTAGGTGCCCTTTGCCCACTGAATGGTGTGATGCAAGGGGGGGAATGCCTGCACCATTCTGTGGCCCTGTCTCATTTTGTGCTATGACACACCTCTAAGAGAGTCTTTTTCTGTAATGCCACACCGCCAAAGTAGCTGTTTTGCCTTATTTTACATCCCATGGCAGCCACTTTGTGACTGGCACCCATGGCAATTTCACAAATTCCCCAGTGTTCCAATTGATCCAAAAAGGCTGGCACTGACTACCCATCTACTACTAAGCTAGGCTCAAGGTCCTTGTATTAATTTACAAATCCCCGAACAACTTAGGTCCAGGTACCTTAGGGACCACCTGAACCCTTAATTCCTAGCTGGATCACTGAGATCATTTGCAGGAACATTGTTGGCCATCTTGAGTTGGCAAGGCTCATTTGACAGCAACAACAAATCAAGACCTTTAGTGTCATTAGCTCAGCCCTGTGGAATGCTCTGCCAACAGAGAGTCTGCAGACATCTTCCATTTTGACTTTTAAACACCTGCTGAAAACTTTTCTATGCTACCAGGCTTATGAAGGCAATTGAGAAAATATCTTTCTGCAATAATTAGTCAGTGATTTCTGACCTTAAATTTTACATGGTTTTACAACCAAAATTGTATACAATTTTTTAAAAATAAACCCTGTTGTAGTCCAACAACACTGTGGAAGGCCAGACATTCCCCATCCCTGATATATACTAATAGGAAAGTCAGCTGCTGAATTATGATGGCGAAGTTGGTTCCCCACTTCCGTTTTAGGTGGTCTTTGAATTTTATCTTCAGCTAGTTTTGCAGGGAACAACACAGGAACATAGACCACTGGTCCATCCTGCTCAGTACTGCCTACACTGACTGGTAGCAGCTCTCCAGGATTTCAGGCAGGGAGACTCCTAGCCCTACCTGGTGATTTCAGGGATTGAATTTGGGATTCTCCGTGCAAAGCAGAATCTCTACCACTGATCTATGGCCCTTCCATAGGGAATGTGGAAGTGCTTCTGAATATCATTTGCTGGAAACTGCAGGATGGGAGAGTGCTTTTGTGCTCAGGTCCTGCTTGCGAGCTTACTGTAGGCATCTGGTTGGCCGCTGTGAGAACAGGATGCTGGGCTGGATGGGCCACTGGCCTGATCAAGCACAGCTCTTCTTATGGTATTATGTCTATTTGAGTGAAACGTATGAGGCATTTCAATGAAACTGGGGGGGGGCGATCAATAAAATTAGCAAAATGACTTGCCAGCTTTCACAACATCCTTCATTTCTTTGCCTCCACTGCAATCAAAGAAGCATTTGAAACCAAGCAAAGAATAATAATATTATTCATTCTAATTGATTGTGTTCTCCTTGAGTTCCTTCTGGAGCATCTTGTATCATAGGAAAGCATCTTAGCTTCATAAGGCTATCGAAGATCAAAAACAGTCTGTGGAAAGACTGGAAATATAACTCAGGAGCCTAGACTTCCAAACCTTCCTTATTATAGAGTAGGGTTGCCAGGTCGGAACCATCCAAAAACCTGAGAAAATGGGGGCGGGCCCTAGTGACGTCACGGGGCGGGCCCTAGTGATGTCATGGGATGGACCTTAGTGATGTCACGGGGCGGGCCCTAGTGACATCACGGGGTGGGCCCTAGTGATGTCACGGGGTGGGCCCTAGTGACATCATTAAACATGATACATTGTATCAACCACAGTTGCTTGGAGCATACCATTCAAAAAAAATTCTCTGGAGATTAAAATAGAAATCTTACCTAAAATAGGGTGTTCCTAGGTCCATCTGAAGTGACAAGGTCATTCTTTCTCACAAGCTTAGGGTGATGCAAAATGGAAATGGACTGCCTTCAAGTTGATCCCAGATAGGGTCTTCATGGTAAGCAGTATTCAGACAGAGGTGGTTTACTATTGCCTTCCTCTGAGTCTGAGAGGCAGTGACTGGCCCAAGGTCACCCAGTGAGCTTCATGGCTGTGTGGGGATTCAAACCCTGGTCTGCCAGGTCACAGTTCAACGCCTTTAGGGAACATTTAATCTAGCTTACTTGCTTCTGGCAAGAAGGGTTTACGTGCCCTCAGGCCAGGCCATTATTGGAAGAAAGGAGCTTAGTGTTGCAGAGATGTTAGATGGGAGCACAGATGGATGCCCCTGAAGGCAGCAACTGTAAACATGCTTATTAAGGAACTAAGCCCCATAGAACTCAATAGGACTTACTTCTGAGTAGATGTGGTTGCAGCCATGTTAAACAAATTAAACCAGAACTATCACTAGAAGCTAAAATGATGAAACTGAGGTTATCATACTTTGGACACATAATGAGAAGACACGACTCACTAGAAAAGATAATAATGCTTGGAAAAACAGAAGGGAGTAGAAAAAGAGGAAGGCCAAACAAGAGATGGATTGATTCCATCAAGGAAGCCACAGACCTGAACTTACAAGATCTGAACAGGGTGGTTCATGACAGATGCTCTTGGAGGTCACTGATTCATAGGGTTGCCATAAGTCATAGTCGACTTGGAGGCACATAACAACAACAGGCTTCAATCCTAAATACATATAGTAGGTTGTATATGCCCCGCCCTATGGAAACAGTGGGACTTATGAGCAAACATTCATAGGATTGTGCTGTTAAGTATTGAAGTTACAGCTATTTTTGTTAACCTTTTAAACCTCAATCAGCCTTTTTACTTTGAGCTTTTCATTGCATAAATTATTCTAGACATTAACATTTCATAATGAAGTTTTGCTTTGCATATAGCTTACAGATTTCTGGTTAGTCATGCAATCATTCCAGAGTCTTTTAGATATTGAATAAATCTGTTGCTGTGTCTTAATAAGGCAGTACATACAGAATTAATTCTGCTGCAATCAGCGAGGAGCTGGGTTGCACTCATGGTGCGACCACATTCAGTGAAATCAGTGATAATTTAGGTTGCTGTCCTGTGCATATTTAGGACTGGGAATAAATATTGTTAGTGGGTTAGACTTCCGGGTAAACATACATGGAATCAAACTGTTAATTTCATAAAAAAGAAAGCAAAGCTAGTTTAAGGGCAGATGTACTGGCTGTTACAGATGCCATATTAAATACCACAGGGACTTTCAAAATTGCCCAGAAGGGCAAATTCCAGCAGACATAGTTTTTCACAACATTACAACCTTCCAGAAATTGTAAACTACTGTTAATTAAAAGGCATATAGGAAGTTGCTTTGCATTAAGCCAGGCCATTGGTCCAACTAGCTGAGTATTGTTTTGCAGGATTTCAGACTGGGGTCTTTCCCAGCCTGACTTGGAGATGCCAGGGCTTGCACCCAGAACGTTTCCTGTTCAAAGCATGTGGTATACCACTGAGCCCTTCCTTCAGGAATTTGCTTTTTTAAATCTGGCAGTGTTATAATGCAGGGTGGGGAAACCTATGGCACCCAGATGTTGGACTACAACTCCATTCATTCCTGACCATTGGCTATGCTTGCTGGGACTGACAGGAGTTAGAGCAGCCTTTCCCAACCAGTGTGCCTCCAGATGTTGTTGGACCACAACTCCCATCAGCCTCAGACAGCATTGCCAATGGTCAGGAAAGGTGGGGATTGTGGTCCAACAACATCTGGAGGCACACTGGTTGGGAAAGGCTGAGTTAAGAGTCTAACAACATCTGGAGGGCCATGGTTTCCCCAGACCTGCTGTAGTGGCTGGTGGATCTTGAACTGTAGTGTATGTGGCAACTGGATATTTGCAGGATCAGAGCCCTCTGATAATCAATTTATTGACCCAATGGGAGTTTCCACCCACAGCTCCCATCATGTATCAGCTGACAATTTTAATCAGGTGTGTGGAACCTTTGGCCCACCAGATGTTGCTGAACTACAACTCCCATCATCCCCAGCAAGCATTGTTAATAGCTAGGTAGGGATTATGAGAGTTGTAGTTCAACAACAACTAAAGGGCCACAGGTTCCCCACAGCTGCTTTTAACTAACTAGAGTCATTTATTGATTAGCCAGAAGACAACATCATTCAGATTATGTTGCATTGTGACTGAGCTGGGACACAATGGATCATCTGTAACCATTAGAAACAACAAGCTGACATGACAGCCCTTAACATGACTATATCTTCACTAAACTAACATTACAAAGTTCCCAACAGTTTGTAAGCTGCAGTCATAAACTGTAAAATAGCTGAAACTATGTCAACATCTATGTTCAGCAGGCACTTTGAGATAAAATAATTACAGTTGAACCTTCTATATTGTGCAGTAATTTTCAAGCAGTTTCTTTATTTACAAGCTAAAGGAAACATCAGTTCAATACTATGTCGCTGTACAGGTTTGAGTAATACTATACATACACTTCATCCCTGCAACACTTTACTCACTTCCTGTCTCTCTAGTAGTCCCTCCCTTAACG
The DNA here is from genome assembly GCF_030035675.1 of Rhineura floridana. Classification (NCBI taxonomy): domain Eukaryota; kingdom Metazoa; phylum Chordata; class Lepidosauria; order Squamata; family Rhineuridae; genus Rhineura; species Rhineura floridana. The sequence continues at coordinate 17,782,041 of NC_084496.1, forward strand.
ACAAAGGGCGGGAAGGCGGCCAGTCAATCACGCATGCATGTCAATCACGCATGCGTGCCTGAGGGAGACACTGAAAAGCCGGAGATCAACGGCTTCAAACAAACTATGGCCGGAGGCTGGAGACGGCCCCGTTTTGCTGAAAACTCCGGCAGAAAACCGGAGACCTGGCAACCCTATTATAGAGTCTTAGCACTTCTAAAAAGGAGGCTAAAAAAAAAATCAAAAGTTTTTGACTCAAGTATGTCTGACTGGAAAAAGAAGCCTTGGGTAGTTTGAAAGTATAGCCTTTTCAGTAAATTACAGACATGGATGAAAGCTTTCAGGTGAACTCAGGAGATAAGAATAATAGGGTTGCTTCATTTCTAAATTAAGGCATTTCCAAAGGGTCAGTGCAAGCTTGGTTAAAAAGAGGGAAATGAAGAGTGTTTTAGAGGGCACATAAAAGGGAAAGACCCGTATATTGCCATTTTTAATGGGAATTCACATCTTGAAAAAAATCCCATGGGTCTGAAGCCTTTGTGCATTTGAACATTCCCGATTGCAACATGTTTGAATAAAACATGCATCAGATTCAGTGGATAGAGACTTACAATGTAATGCTATTCTTTCTTCTAGGTGTGGAAACCTCTAGGGCTACAATCCTATACACCAGAGGTAAGTGAGCTCAGAGGCAGAATCTAGAATAGAATAGAATATAATTTATTATTATACAGTCAAAGACCAGCAATAAACAGTATCCAAAAATACATATCCACAATTGATTAAAATATACATGGGTAAAAAAATATTTTAAAATTATCCAGATATAAAATTATAAAATCTCTTGTGAGACCACTAATATGCGCTGTTTTATGGCTGCTGCACAATACCTTGCGACTGGAAATGTAACAAAAGGATCTACATCTGCTAAGAGATATTTTGTGTATAGTGCTGGGTCTCGGCCAGGGAGTTGTTGAAGAAGGGGAGTAATAAATTGCTGTCTCAACTCATTATAAAATTCGCAATCTAGCAGGACATGGTCAATGTTTTCTAAAGAGCCACTGCCACAGGGGCAGACTTGTTCTAACAAAGGAATTTTCTGGTATCTGCCAGTTAATATGGCAGAGGGTAAAACATTGTATTTGGCCTTTGTAAAAGCTTTTCTTATTCTGTAATTATCCAAAATCCTCAAGTGGTTCGCAAGCGAATAAGGAGAGCTATATGATTCCCCAGTTATATTTGTATATTTGAGGGTACGCTGTGTTTGGATTTCCATATCTAAAATTCTTTGAGTAATTATTAGGTTGACTTGTTGGAAGCCCATAGATAGGAGGAAAGGTAAGGATAGGCCTAAAGATGTAAGTTTATGTGATAAGGAGTTCCTCCAATCTGATTGGAAGGAGTCAGTAAGTATTAAAGGGGCCAGTCCTGTTGGAAAAAAAACTAATTTTAACCAAATTTTTAATTTAAGAATCCAAATACGTGATTCAAGCGTTGGGAGACCAACTTCTAAGCATAAAACGTTGTTAGAGACGCAAGAAGGGACTCCCAAGATGGTCCTAAGAAATTTAGTTTGTACGGATTCTAATAAGGAAAAAATAGTATATACACTTGCCTGTGCACCATACAGTAATTGTGAGACAATTTTAGAGGTGAGTACTTTTAAAATTGAAGGAATATGTTGGCCACCCTTGTTATAGTAAAAAGAAAGGAGGGCATTAACACTTCTTTGGGCATTTATCCTTGCACATTTTGCCCGAAGAATGAAGGGCTATGCCAAGATATTTATAGGTAGTTACTTGGTCTATAGCATTACCCCCCAGACTCCATCGATGTTTTAAGTGCTTCTTGGTATAAACCATCACCTTGGTCTTGTCATAATTAATTACCAATGCTTCATTCTTACAATAATTGGTGAGAGCTAAGAGGAGTCGCCGAAGGCCAACAGAGGAAAGAGAGACCAACACAGCATCATCTGCATATAGTAATGTTGAAATTGGCCTATTTGAGAGCGTAGGGTGGTGAGAGGAGATTTTTGCAAGGCTTTTAATTAAAGAGTTCACATAAAAATTAAATAGCGTTGGAGCTAATATACAGCCTTGTTTTACTCCATTTACCGTTGGAATACGCCTTGATAAATTGCCAGCATTATTATATCTAATGCGAACACAAGTATTTGAATAGAGAATGCGTATAAGCAGTAATAGTCTCCTATCAATATTTGCAGATTCTAATTTTGCCCACAATTTATCTCTGGGGATGAGGTCAAATGCAGATTTAAAATCTATAAAAGCTGCATATAAGCCCCCCCCCGAGCGCTTTGAATATTTATCTATAAGATGGTTTAGAACTACCAGATGGTCAATAGGGGAACGGTTTGTCCTAAATCCAGCTTGTTCATCCTCAAGTATATTTTCCTGCTCGAGCCAGGTTTGGAGTTTTGCTAAGAGATATTTAGCATATAGCTTGCTGATCACACTCAACAGACTTATGGGTCTGTAATTTGCTGGTTCGGCTCTATTTCCTCTCTTAAATATTGGAACAATGATAGCTAGGCCCCAATCATCAGGGATAATGGTCGTCTGATCTACGCTCATGAAGAGTGTTGCTAGTATAGGTGCCCACCATTTAGGATCAGTTTTAATCATTTCGGCCATAATGTTGTCGGGACCGGGGGCTTTCCCTGATTTTAACGTGATAATTAGTGAAATCACTTAAGTCTCCGTCACTGGGGGCCAATTGGGAAGATCATTTAATGGTACTACAGCATGGCTTAGCTTATTCTGATCACTTGCATAAACCTTGTGGAAATAACTTTCCCACAGATTTACTGAAATATGAGAGTCCAACTTTGGTGATGACTTAGGCCATCCTCTGGCCACTAACTTCCAGAATAATGCAGGATTTTTAGTCTTAGAGGCCATAATCAATTGTTGCCAATACAGTTTTTGGGTCTCTGACTTTTTACGTTTGATTAAATTTTTGTAGCTCTGTTTCAGTTCTTTATATTCTGATGGAATTTCTGTATAATTCTGAGACCTATACTCTCTGTATTTACAGATCAAAAGCTTCTTATGGGCCAGGCATTCCTGGTCAAACCATTGTTTGTGAAAATTGAAACCCTTGTTCCCATTTGAAGAGGAATTTACAATCAGGTTTGTTTGAATCTCTGATAATATTTTCTGATAAGCTAGAATTGTAGGCTCTCCCTGTATAGCTGATAGTAGTGTTTCTCGGAGTCGGGCCATAGTTGGAGAGTGTATAATTTCTCTGAAGTGTTTTTCTAGCTTAATTGACCAACGTACCTGTGAGATAGACTCCATAGGCTGCCACTTTAAGGTTGGCGTCTTTAAAGGTTGAATTTCTTGCGATCCTCAGATCAATGACAACAGGAGAGGTAAATGGTCGCTTTCTGTTCGGATATCCACAGAACAAGAAGGGACCATGGAAAACATATCTCTAGAGATTATGAAATAATTGATAGTCGATGACCCCACCCCTGAGAGATATGTATATTCTCCAAACCAATCACCCTCAACAGTCCCATTTACCAGGGTAAGATTTAGTCTATAATTCATCTGAATAAGGGAAAAACCTGCATAATTTATCTCTTTATCTTTCGAGGAACGCAGGGGAACTTTGTGATCCTCGTATAAATCAGGGGGAGTTTGGCGGAACTGCTCATATAGTTTCTGATCACTAGGTCCAGATCTAGCATTAAAATCACGAGCTATTATTATCAGGGCCTCTGGATGAAGTGCTGATAATTTAACAATATATTCCTCTAATAGATGATACATAGATTTAATTTGACTGTTCTGCCTAATAGGAGGGAGATAAACATTAATTAGTAGCAAACATGACTCCTTCGTTTTAAGAACCAATGACATAGCCAATCCTGGCAAACATGGTAAATCATTCAACGTTAATCTTAATTTGATAGAAACCATTATACAAAGTTCTCCTTTTGGGCGCCCTCCTTTGTTGCTATAAGTTGCTGGCATAGTATAGGTCATAAATCCATCAATGTCAATTGAGTCAGTAACCCATGTCTCCTGTAGCAGAATCACATCAAACTTTTTAAGGTAAGTCAAAAGGAATGGATCAGCAATTTTAGATTTCGCTCCTGCAATATTCCAGGAGAGGAGAGAAAGGTTAGGAGAAGAATGGATAGTTCTCCGTCATATATTAAACGATTGCGGCATCGATTTTGGTGCCGTCCTTGGGGTTTCATTATACCTCTCCGGTTGCATCATAACCACATCGTCACCTTCAGTAGGTTCCAAAGTTCTATCCAATCTCGGTGAGGAGTTTTTTGATGGACATCTTCCTTCTAATGGGCTGTTTGCAGAATTATTCGAGTGTATGTCATCTGGAGCTTTACTAATTAATAACATAGTCAGATTTTGCAATCTTTGCACTATATCAAATTTTGCCGCGCTCGAAAGGTCTATATAAGCTTCCAACAGTCTTACTTCCTCATCAATGTATGGGCCTGATTCTTCCTCAGTCATAGACGCTTGGGCCAGTTCAGGTCATGAGAATTCTTTTATAGGATCACTGATCCTATAAAAATCCTATAAAAGATCCTATAAAATTGGTCCGGGAGTGAAAGGACATCTTGTCTCAAATTTGACTCTGCTTGTTTTGTTAGATGCTTCGTATCAGCATTTTCTTTCAAATTTTTGACTGGAAAATATAAGGAAAGAGGTTGTGGTAATGCTGTATTCATAAAGAATCTCTTTATTTTGATACCATAGTACCATAGACTCATTTTGTGTTGCAGTGGAAGATCCGCTTTGTGCCTGGAATCAAATATCACTATTGCTCGCGCCATGAGTTGATTATAGTAAAGATATTCCACTGAGATTATATTTGATATTAAAAATCGACCGGGGAGAACAGTGTTAAGTAATTTCAGCAAATTGATTTTACGCTCCCATTGAGTAAGGTGTCCTGGAGGTTTCAGATAATTAGTTAATACTAGTTTTCTACGAACAAGTTTTAATTGCCATTTTGAGGTGGGAGTCCGCTTCTTAACCACCCCAGTATCAGAATGAGAACATGTTTGACTTAAGGTTGTCTGTTTATATACAGATATTTTTAAATCCTTTGGCTGAGGAGACCTCAGAGGAATCTTAAGGTCTGTGATCTCTTTAACATGGTCTCTATTTGTAGATTGAGTTGAACAATGTAGTTGATGTTTTCCTTTAGATTCAACAAGTGACTTAAGATTTTAAAAAGTTTGGAAAAATTCATTTTGACATATTGTCGAAATGTAGGATGCTTGATGTTTTTACTCAATTTGGACGGTCTGACCATCTTACCATGCCGTCTTCTTAAATTTGTCAGCCGAGTTCTCTTGTCCTTTTGTTTAAAGTTTGTTTGAGACGTTTGTTGTGGTTGGATCTGAGTAGGTCGAGAGATAGGATCAGAAAGGGGAGGGTAATTTCTATACACCTCTACGAGTGTGGTTAAAAGCTTATTCGCTTTGCATATGAAGTTCTTAATATGCTCAATATCCTTAGTCAGTGTAAAAAGCCAGCAATCTAAGGGTACATGGCTAGTTGTATTCAGTACTCTTTCCCCCCCAAAAGATCTATCGGGACTTGATATAGTAACAGGAGAATCTAACGTGGGGTGTAAGCTGTCAGGATCAGTCCCAAGAAACCCCATTTCCATGCCTCTTGAATCTGTATTGAGAACTTGCGGGTTTTTTGTTATCAATGAATGAACCAGATTGTTTGCTTCTGCAATCTCCTGAGCCAAAGAAGGGGTTAAGAAGGCAGGACATTCCATTTGCAATGCCCCATTTAAATCCAAAGACCAATCTAGAGGTGAATCCATAATAGGGTCTTTATCAGTCACTTTCCTTGTGTTACTATTTTCAGCATTAGCCCAAGTTTTGGCAGACTGAAGGCCTCTTTCCTTCAGTGCAAACTCTTGCCCTTTTCCCACCATTATCCCAGCTAAGCTTGAGTGATCTTTCGGAGGAAAGTACTGGGTAATTTTCAGTTGTTTAGGCTTTTTCTCCATTGGTAACAATTCCAAGATGTCAAGCCCCTGGGTCCGATAGTCCTTTCTCGTGTGTACCATATCAAGTTACCACCCCAATCAGCGACTGGGCTAGGGTACTTTAACTTAAAAGTGAGTTAGATTCTACTCACTTTCTAATTGCTCCAAACCCTCCTGTTGTCAAAGTTCCCTTCAGATTTCTTCTTCATTCAACTTTATTTTCTCAGTCTCTTTATTTTCTAAACAGCAGGTGTCTTTGTCCTCTTACAAACTGCCCGCTGTAGAGAGCCACAGCAGCAGACAAACGCCAAGGGAGATAACAGCAAGCAAGCAACCGAAAACCAGGCATCCAGACAACAAAAACACTCCGTACATGAGCAGCAAAGTAAATAGAATGAAAATTTTCCCTTAGATTAAATTAGTACTGTATAGTTTATCAGGGATTTGGAGAGGCCGCACTTAACGTTGTCTGCCAGACGCCATCTTTTCCCCCTTCCCTCCTGAAGGTGTAAGTCGAAACACGATGCAACCAGCCCTCCTGATCTGGACCTCAGAGCTCTCCCTGGACCATATGCTGACCCCAAAGTCATACCCCTCACTGATCTTGCTCTGTGCCATCCTCACATACTGTTGTCTGGCTAAGGAAAGGGTCATAGCTCAGTGGCAGAGCATCTGCTTTGCATGCAGAAGGTTCCAGGTTCAGTTCCCGTCATCTTCAGGTACAGCTCTGAATGTCCACCATCTGAAATCCTGGACAGCCTCTGCCAGTCAGCATAGACAAGACTGAGCTGGATGGGCAAATGATCGGACTCTTCCTCTGTTACTGTTGTCTCTTTGAACTGTGGTAATGCCTCTTGCTGGCCTGGATGGAAGACTTAGGTGTGCATGTGTGCATAGAAACATCTGTTTTTTGTGGGGCTGGAATGCAACCTACTGTACAATGGAAAAGTCACATCTGTTGATCTCTGCCCACTTTTGCCTCTGATCCTACCCAACATTGGCATGCACTCCCTCGAAGATGTCCGTAATGGAATGTGCCTCCCAAGGGTGAAATAATTACCCCAGCCCTGATATCCACACTGACTTTGGAGTAAGTCCCATTGAACTCAGTGGGGCGTATTTCTAAGTAGACATACAAAGGATTGCCCTTTAAAATGTATATGTTGCGTCTTTGGCTGCATTCCTACCAATGGTAGCAAAAGATGTGCTGGTATGGGTTCTAGTTTCTGTTTTATTTTGCATGCATGAATCTGCTTCCTCTGTTGTAATAAAGGCATCAGTTCAGTAGGGCTGTGTGCAAATGATCCCCTGAAATGACTCCTCAACCAATTTGTGGGCAGAAAAACTGGGACATCATTTCACTGGATTTCTCCCAAGGATAGAGAAATTCTCTAACAGTTTCTTGGGTGTGGGGCTTGCCATTTGCAGTAGCAGGGTTCTCATTTTTTTTAGGGAGCAGTCCAAACCCAAGATCTGCTGCTATTAGCAGAGTTTGGAATAGGTGGACCTCTGGCTGATCCAGCTGAAGTTCCTCATCACAGCTCAACTGGAGACATGCTGGCATAAGTCCTCCATCCTGGCTCAGCAAAAGCTGGGGTAAGTCCTGAAAAGGGGGTTTCTGGGAAAATGGTGGAGCCACAATGGGATAGGGACAGACTTACCCCTATTCCATACTCTGTTCAGCTCGGTCATGTCACCTAGCAACCCAGTGGAAGTTACACTGGCAAGAAGAGTCATGTAGGTCAAACTATTTTAAAGATTTGTTCTCCCTCTGCCAGGCTTGGGCTGGCTAAGCTTGCAGTGTCCCCCCTCTTGAGCAGAATTTGAAATAGGGATAAGTTACACCAGCATAATTTACACCAGCGTAAATTACTCTGGTTTCCTATGGTTTGAGTTGCTCTGTTAGTTACATTTTCAAAGTTCCAGACAGATCTCACAACAACCATAACATATCATCACTCACTTCCCATAGCTATCTAAAAGACAGTGAGGCTAGTTTAAGGAAACAGCTTGTTCTAGTCAGTAAAACCATTCTCAGATTTATCTCTAGGCTAAATATTAACCTTGTCTAATATTTGCAAGCCAGAATTAACTAACACATTTCCAATGTTCAAAATGTCCATTTTAATCCTTTCTGCTAAACCCTGCTATTAATTCCCTTTTATGTCTCAACTAAGTGCAGTAATGCAATTAATTGTGGTACTTAACATGCAAAGTTAGAAGTGATCTATCTCTGACACCACTGACAACGTGGAAGAAAATGGGCTTAATGTGTCTCTCATTACATGTTTTCCTTTTAAACAGGATTTAGCTGGTGATTCATAGGGTCACCGTAAGTCGTAATTGACTTGAAGGCATATAACAACAACAAAGATGTCATTTTCTAGTACAACTCCTGCATGAGCTTTTCAGAAGCCAATGAGATATATTTTAACTCACCTATTACTTCTATTTATGTTTTAAAGGGTGTAGATATGTCTATGATGGCTTGTCTCAGCTGGCATAAGCAGGGCAAATTAGGCACAAAAGCTGACAAATGCCTATTCCATAGATTTGCAGCACTTAAAATGTTATCTTATTCATTTATATAGCCTTTACTGGCAATTGGTCCCACACAGTGATGCTCATTATATAGCCCAGTCTGATTGGTTCTGAACAGCATCATGTTGTCAATGGATTCTGTAAGTCATGGGTGAGGAACCTCAGGACTGGGAACCAAATGTGGCCCTCCAGACCTCACTGTCTGGTCCTTAAGACACTCCCTAGCCATATTCCCTTCTCCCAGGTTGTACTCCTCACTGATCTTGCTGTTTTTGACTGCCTTGACTGTTTTTGCCTTGCTGATATGTCACTTGGCTGCCTGGATGGAGGACAGAGAAGTATGTATGTAGAAACTAACCTGTTGTGCAAAGGTAAAAATTACTTCATAGAATAGTAGAGTTGGAAGGGGCCTATAAGGCCATCCAGTCCAGCCCCTAGCTCATTGCAGGAATCCAAGTTAAAGTATACCTGACAGGTGGCTATCTAGCTACCACTTAAATGTCTCCAGTGTTGGATAGCCCATCACCTCCCTAGGTAATTAATTCCATTGTAATACTGCTCTAATAGTTAGGACGTTTTTCCTGATGGTCCGCTGAAATCTGGCTTCCTGTAACTTGAGCCCGTTATTCCATATCCTGCACTCTGGAATGATCGAGAAGAGATCCTGGCCCTCCTGTGTGTGACAGCCTCTCAAGTACTTGAAGAGTGCTGTCATATCTTCCCTTAGTCTTCTCTTCTCAAGACCTAACATGCCCAGTTCTTTCAGTCTCTCGTCATAGGGCTTTGTTTCCAGTCCTCTGATCACCCTTGTTGCCCTCCTCTGAAAATGTTCTAATTTGTCAGCTTCCTTCTTAAAGTGCGGAGTCCAGACCTGGATGCAGAACTTAAGATGAGGCCTAACCAATGCTGAATAGAGGGGAACTAGTGCTTTATGCAATTTGGAAACTATTCTTCTGTTAATGCAGCCTAAAATAGCATTTTCCTTTTTTGCAGCCACATCGCACTGTTTACTTGTGATTAGCAAGTATCCTTCTTGCATGTAGTATTGCTGGCCCAAGTATTCCCCATCTTATAACTGTGTATTTGGTTATTTTCTCCTAGATGTAGAACTTTGCACTTATCTCCATTAAAATTCATTCTGTTGTTTTCAGCCCAATGCTCCAGACTATTAAGATCACTTTGAATTTTGTTTATATCTTTCAGGGTATTAGCTATCCCTCCCAAGTTTGTATCATCTGCAGATTTGATAAGTATTCCCTGTACCACCTCATCCAAGTCATCCTAGTCATTAACAAAAATGTTGAAGAGCACTGGACCCAGGACCGAGCCTTGTAGTACCCCACTCGTTACCTTCCCCCAATTTGAGAAGAAACCATTGATAAGCACACCTATGGATCCACCTGATAGTTGTTCCATCCAGCCCACATTTAGCTAACTTGCCAATCAGAATATCATGCTGAAGTTGAGATATATTATGTCTACAGCATTCCCAACAGTCTGCCAGGGAGGTTACCCAATCAAAAAAAGAGATAAGATTACTGTGGCAGGATTTGTCTTTGACAAATCCATGTTGTCTTCTAGTAATCACTGCATTACTTTAAAGGTGTTTACAGATTGACCACATCATAATCTGCTCCAGAATTTTCCCAGGGATTGATGTCAGACTAACTGGTCTGTAGTTCCCAGGTTCCTCCTTTTTGCGCTTTTTGAAGATAGGGACAACATTATCCCTCCTCCAGTCATTCAGCACTACAATCCATCCCCTACAATTTCACAAAGAGACAGTTGTTCTGAGAATTCTTTAGCTGGTTCCTTCAATTTTCATGGATGCAATTCATCAGGCCCTGGAGATTTGAGCTTGTTCAAAGTGATTAGGTATTCCTTGACCAATTGTCTATCAATTTCAAGCTGCAATCCTGTCCCTTCAACTTCACGTTTACTAGGAAGACCCTCTTTTGGGAGAAGACTGAGCCAGAGTAGGAATTGAACACTTCTGCCTTACAGTACTTGCATTACTCTACCCACTTTTGCTTGACATGCTGCTCCTGAAATGCTGCCCTGTAGGCAATGTTGACCTCAGTCTGAAAAATGTTCCCCACTCCTGCTCTAAGTGATTCCTGGTTAGGTAGGGTCATCCATGTGACCAGGGCTGGCACCAAAGGACAGCCAGGTGGCGAGGGCCCCTCCTTAGGGTATGGGGGTAGCACTCCTCTTCCATGATCCTCATCAGGGTAGACTCCCAACCCTGCTGTAGATTGCAGACACAGAGCTCCCAGCCCCCTTCCCACAGACTGTTTGGCCCCACGGCACCTGCTTGCTCTACCTACCTCTCCTCCCTTTCTGTGAATGCCCTGCACGCTGCACACACACACTCAACCAAGATGGCAGCAGAGGCACACAACATAGCGCACATGCGTGCCATCAACCAAGATGGTGGCGGGGGTATCAGCCCCTTAGAGAAGCCTCCAGCACCATCTTGGTTGATGGCAGCAACCTGCGTGCCCAGCATGCAGGGCATTCACAGAAAGAGAGAAGAGGTAGGTGCAGCAGTCCCGCACAGTCTATACAGTCCTGCACAGCTGGTAGCAGGGGCTCCGGGGCAGGCTGGCACCCAAGGGCCCAGTCACTCCTGGCACTGGCCCTGTGTGTGACAAATCCAGGAAAGATGAATAAGTAGCATTGGAGGCAGCACTGAGGGAATGATGAAGAAACAACAGCCATTGGGGTGGAGGGGTGGGAGCTTAATATTGCACAATCTCCATCCCCCCATTTTGATATGGGAAAAATGTCTATTCTACTAAAATTGTTAGAGTGTTTTCATTTTAGTTTCCAAAAATAAAAAAGATTATGCTTTTTTGCAACATTTATGCATGTTGCAAGATTCAGGATTGGCGTGCACAAACTATGGTTCAACATGGCACTAATTCTTCCTTCCCCCACTGCGGAGCAGAGTGCACACAGTCTTTCATAGGAGTGTTGCGTATTAGAAATTGGTGAAAAACAGACAGGTTGCATGGGGAAAAGGAAACTGCTAAGTTCCTGATACCTTCCTGAAATTCTAATGTTTTGGAATTAGTGTGTGGCAGTGGCTACAAAGTGTTGACTTACGAGCTTGGAGGCTGAAGTTCAGCTCTCTGCTCAGCCATTGAGATCACTTGGCTCTGGGCAAGTCACCATCTCTCAGCCTAATCTAACCTGACTTGCCCAAATTGTATAATTGTTAGACTGGAGATGGAAACCAGCTGGTGCATATCTGAGTGCGAATTCAGGGGGAATTCCAAATGACAGTGGTGTGTGTGTGGTAGAGTTAGGGCAATGCTTCCATGCCTTCATAGAGGTGTATAAGGGAGAATTTCATGAGATACAACTTCTCTCATCACTGCTGTGGGAGGAAACACGCTGCATGACTAGGGATGGAAGCATTGGTCACTTTGGGTTCTTTTCATTTCTTATTTTTCAAATCTTCAATTTATGGTTCTCCAGATTTCTGCAGCAATCTGCAGTTAGCAGTTTTTTAAAAAATCTGCAGTGTGTGGTTTTTTTTAAAAAAAATCCTCGTGGAAATTCTTTAGTATTTAATGCGAATTTCTCCTAATAAACACATGCTTGTACGCAGTTTTGACTTAATGTACACTGTTTTGCAAGCAATTTGTCCTAATATAATACATTTTTGTGGTTTGTTCAATAATATATTCATTTTAAGCACGTTTCCTCTTAATATATGGATTTTTGTAAATGTTATTTGCTTTGAGAACTGCATTGCAAAATGCAAATAAGAGCAGATTTTGAAGGTTTCCTGTGTTTCGGTTCTCATATTGTTTCAGAAAATGCAGATTTGATAAATTTGGCTGTAAATTAGAACTGGAATGTCTCCCCTGTCCCTATTTCTAACTCTCTTGCAGAACTATTAAATTCCTCTTGCTTACCAGGATAGAGAAAGATGTGTAGAATATTGCTCCCAACCTTTAGCTGGAAGTAGGTTTGCTTCACCCCATGGAGGAAGGGAGCCTCACATTGCTTCCTTCTGATGGTAGGGTGAACTGCTCTCCATCTCATTGGTTCTCTTGTCAAATGAGCTTTGGGCAGAGAGCTGATTTGTTCCTGGAATGAGAACATGTAACTTTTAATTAAGCTGTGTGTCAATTCTGCAAGGAGTCAGCTATTGTTTGGGGACAATATTGTTGCAATTAAAGCATTCCAGAAAGACATCTAATATCTTATTAAATTTGTGCAAAGTATGTATATGACATTTGCTCTTGAGATGGCAATTTTTACACTTTCTCCCTGCCTTTGACATCTGCCCTAGTCCTGTGATTGCTCCTACACTATCAGCAGTGTGGGCTTTGTTAGTTGCCAGTTCAGAGCTGAGTAGGAATTTGGGGGTTTGCACCCAGATTGGCCTTTGGGTGGAACTTTTTTGCTTACTTCAAGCTGCTCTTAACTTGATTGAATTGCAGTGGGTTAGGGCTTGATCTGGCTGCTTGTTTCATATGGAATTTAGTGCAGGCAGGAAAGAGGCTCAGATAATGGTCACCCTGAGGAAGTTTCAGTGGAAGGCTTTGCAGTTTTTTTAAGCCCTAATGAAAACTCTTCAGCTTTCTGGTGCGAATGTATCCTAATATACACATTTCTGCAAGCATTTTTTCCTTAATACAATGCTTTTTTTGTGTCTCACTCTCAGTAATATATGCATCTTTATGCACACTTTCCCCTAACATATGCATTTTTGTACATGTTGGCTGGAGAACTGCACTGCAAAATTCAGAGAAGTGCAAATTTCAATATATGACTATGTTTCAGTTTGTGTATTGTTTCAGGAAGTGTGAATTAAGTAGATTTACCTTTAAATGCGAACTGAATCAAATTTCTCCCCCTTCCCTAATCCACACAATTCCCTACACACATAATACCAGAGCTTTGAAGCAACTCGTTACAAATAATGAGTTACTTGCAATTTATTACTTTTTTAAGTAACAAGTGGGTAACTTTGTTATATTTTGCTAGTAACAGAACGACTAGTCATTTCCTTACTTTTCAGCAGCAACTGTAACATTTCCAGCGTTACTTTTGGGCGTTACTTGCGGAGGAGCAGGGGAACTCTTTTGCTCCTCTGACTGGTGCATGGAAGACATGTGCCTCACACTGGGCTTCTGCACAGCGTTGCTCTTCCCTCGTGCTCTGTGTTAGGAGGCACGAGGGAGGAGGTGAAGAACCAGATGGTCATGGAGCGGAGAGAGTGTGAGAGAAAAAAGGACGGTGGAGGGAGAAAGCCAGAGGACAAGGATGAAGAAGGCAGCAGCAGAACGGAGGTGAAGAGCTGTGGAGGTGAGTGATGATGATTGTGTGTGTGTGTGTGTGTGTGTGTGTTAGGGTTACCCTTTTGCTTGCAGGTGATCTCCGGACTCACTCTGAATGGTGGGTCTCCTCTTGCCCTCCCTCACCCCCACCTGCCTGCCTGCCTGCCCACTCCCTCACTTGACCTACCGCCCCCTCACCCTCTTGCACCCCTGCCTGCCCCTGCTTGCTGTACCACCCCAGCTCCCATTCTCTCACCCACCCCCATTTGCCCTACTGCCCCTGATCTCTCACTCGCCCTGCCATCCCCACCCTTGCTCTCTGCCCACCTCTCCCCACTTGCTCACTCGTCCTGCTGCTCCCCCAACCTCTGCCTGCCCTCCCACCCCCACTCACCCTACCGCCCCTGCTCCCTCCCTCATCCTAATGCCCCCCACCTCCTGCTCGCTTGCCCCCCACTTACTCGCCTCCTGCTCACTCACTCCATCACTCTTCCTAATGCCCCCCCACTCCCTCACTCTTCCTACTGTAAGTAATTGAGTTTATCTTTCCTCAAGGGAAGGATAAAGTCTGTTTGCTCCTCCCCTCCAATATCCTTTCTAAAATGGAACAGGAATAAAACTATCCTTTTTATTGTAGTTTTCTAGCTAATACAAATGTTCTTCTATGAATACAGATTGATCTTGCCTTTGTGAATTAACAATTAACACATTATTATTTCACATAACACCAATATTCCAAAGAGAGAGAAGAATTTTGTCATCTTACATCAGATTTGGATCTTGGTTTCTTTTGTTTGACAACTCAAAATATTTCCATGAAAGTTAACAAAACTTTTAAACACTTGCTGATGATCAGAAATACATAGGCATATGGGTAATTTGGGATATGTTAGGGGGATAGGGCTGGGGTAGCCAAAATGTTGCCCTCCAGATGTTTTGGACTACAACTCACATCATTGCTCACCATTGACTGTACTAGCTGAGGTTGATAGGAGTTGTAGTCCAAAATATCTGGAGAGCCAATATTGGTTACCCCTGCCCTGGGCCATATAATGATTTTTTATATAAACTGGAAAGAAAATCTTGTTTACTCTGGGGATCACTATTATAACTAGTCAGGGTGTATTCACCTCAGTTCAGAATTAAACTTTGCATTCTCCCCCCCCTGCCACCTAATCTAGCAATTTAGCTGCATCCCAAGCATAAGAAGTCCTGTTAGGCACCCTGGAAATTGTGTACCCGGCTCCCAAAGTACCTGGAATTCTTGCATGGCAACATTCAGAAGTGCAAGAGGTGGAGTGAGATGCAGACCAGCTTGGATTAAGATCTGAACCAGAAAATAACTTTTGAAGAAATAGTCACTCACTTTATGTGCCACTGAGTATTACAAGCATGACAAGATTGTATTAGGAATTAGAATTCATTAGTTTGTATTTGGAATTAGAATTCATTAGTTAAAAACTTCAGCCTCATCAGTATGATGGCACTATTTTCCTTGCAAATTTTGTTGTTGTTATGTGCCTTCAAGATGATCACGATTTATGGCGACCCTATGAATCAGCGACCTCCAAGAGCATCTGTCATGAACCACCGTGTTCAGATCTTGTAAGTTCAGGTCTGTGGCTTCCTTTATGGAATCAATCCATCTCTTGTTTGGCCTTCCTCTTTTTCTACTCCCTTCTGTTTTTCCAAGCATTATTGTCTTTTCTAGTGAATCAGGTCTTCTCATTATGTGTCCAAAGTATGACAACCTCTGTTTCATCATTTTAGCTTCTAGTGACAGTTCTGGTTTAATTTGTTCTAACACCCAATTATTTGTCTTTTTTGAAGTCCATGGTATGCACAAAGCTCTCCTCCAACACCACATTTCAATTGATTTTTCTCTTATCTGCTTTTTTCACTGTCCAACTCTCACATCCATATATAGAGATTGGGAATACCATGGTCTGAATGATCCTGACTTAGTGTTCAGTGATAGATCTTTGCATTTGAGGACCTTTTCTAGTTCTCTCATAGCTGCCCTCCACAGTCCCAGCCTTCTTCTGTTTTCTTGACTATTGTCTCCATTTTGGTTAATTACTGTGCCAAGCTATTGATAATCCTTGACAAGTTCAATGTTGTCATTGTCAACTTTAAAGTTACATAAATCTTCTGTTGTCATTATTTTAGTCTTCTTGATGTTCAGCTGTAGTCCTGCTTTTGTGCTTTCCTCTTTAACTTTCATTATCATCATGGTCTGTGGGTGGGTAGCAGGCGACAAGGGAAGAGGTGGAGAGTGAGACAGGGTGGAGTGCAGAAAACAATTGTTTTAAAAAATGGAGTGGAGGGGAAAAGGAGCTGGAGGACAAGAACATGGATAAAGGAGAAGAAAGGCAGCAGCAGAATGGAGATAAGAACTGTGGAGGTGAAAGATGACAATATGTGTGTGCTTGCACTTGGCACACAAAGTGGCCTCCACCTCTCTGGCTACTGTGCTGCATTTGCAGTATTTTAAGTTTTTTGCATCTCAGGGGAAAATGTTTGCTTGGGTGAGTGTCCCTTAGTTGGTGGCAGGGCAGGGTCCGGGAGGCGGCTAAATGAGAGAGATTATGCTTGCTGGCTGAGTATGGGGAGGGGGGTTGCACTTGGTTTGATGTGCAAAGATCTGAGTAGTGGCCTCTCCCTCCCTCCCTCCCTCCCTCCCTTACCAGCGGAGAGACCACCATTGCTATTATGGATAAAAACAATTCTACTACCTCTGTATGTGTGTGTTTATTTTTAATGTTGTTTTAGGCTACTTAGATGTTCATCAGCCAAGGCCAGCACCTTGTAGGCGTTTTTTTAAAAAAAGTAACTGAAATGTAATTGTAGTGATTACTTTTGAGAAAAAGTAAAGTAATCGTTACTTTATTACTTTTATTTATTATTTTTTAAAAGTAATCATAGAATAGTAGAGTTGGAAGGAACCTATAAGGTCATCAAGTCCAACACCCTTCTCAATGCAGGAATCCAAATCAAAGCATTCCCGACATATGGCTGTCCAGCTGCCTCTTGAATGCCTCCAGTGTCAGAGAGCCCTCTACCTCTCTGGGTAATTGGTTCCATTGTCTTAGAGAGGTAATGGGCTCTACTAATCTTCCAAGCTCTGCATAATACACAGTCACACAACAGTCTTCTTATGACCACCACATCACTCCATTCACTCAATTCTCATTTAAAGAAAACTTCAGTTGAACTTTATCCCCAACATTGAACAACATTTACCTCCCAAAAGTCTAGGATGAAAAGTGCCTGGTGACTTGGCCTCTGCATCTAACAATGTTCCTTTAAGCCAGGATATGAGAGTTGGTGGAACAGGACAGGTGCAGAATTTCTTAATACAATCATAAAATCTGGAACAGACTAGGAATTGGCATGGCTACGTGGTGAAAGCTGTTCTGTTACAATTCAACTTTTTGCCAGGTTTTTTTGTCTTTAATGGACAGAGCACAGGCTTCCATCTTTGGGACTGCCAGCCTGGCACCTTTCAGAATAATTATATCCATTTATTAAAACTTCATTGTTTAATTACTTCAGCTCTAATTCTCCTACCAGCACATAAATAGTAACATCATGTCATCCTTGGAGGGGGGGGGAGAAATTATTCTTTTTCTGTTCTGCCTTTGTCTGAACTTTTCACAGTGAAAGTTTGAGAGTCTTTCTTTTCCTGTTTGAGCACATTCTATGTGATTCTCTCTTTCTCCCTAGAAGCAATCCCTTTTTCTGTGCTCAGAATTCTAATTTATTTTCACCTCTGAGGAGGGAAACAGAAATGAAAGCTGAACCAAATTTTCACAAACTTCCATTTTTATTTTTTGCATCTACAATCTGCAGGCTCCAAGAAGGGGGAACTTTCTGTCCAACAGTTATTCAAATTACACAAAAACTGAAAGTGTCTCTGTTTTTCATCCAAGTTCTGGATGGTGATCACAGCTCAGAGGGAGTTGTGGAAGAGCTCCCAATGAGTGAGCTTTAATAAACCATCTGTTAATAGCAGGGGGAAAATGGCAACTGGCCACAATTGGAGGGGGGGGGACAAGGTTATCCTCACCCTCTTGCACAGTTGTTGTTTTTAAAGAGCCTGGGATATAGCTACCACATTGAAATTTAAAAAAATATGATCCACCTAAGCTCAGGAAGACAAATATTGAACAGATTTATTGTAAATGAGTTTATCTCATTTGTGATGTTGAATGTTGTTTGTCATGGGTTATAGCCAACTAAGTTCTACTCAGAGTAGACCCATTGAAATCAGTGAGCCACAGTTATAGTCATGTCCATTGACATGACTGAGCAGGGGTAGCACTGGAAACAACCCACTGAAATTTATGGACCTAAGTTAGTCATGCCCATTGATTTTGATGGGTGTCATATGAGTAGGAGAGAGCCAGTGTGGCATAGTGGTTAGAATGTTGGACTACAAACTGGGAGACCAGGGTTCAAATCCCCACACAGCCATGAAGCTCACTGGGTGGGCTTGGGCCAGTCACTGCCTCTCAGCCTCAGAGGGAGGCAATGGTAAACCACCTCTGAATACCGCTTACCATCAAAAACCCTATTCATAGGGTTGCCCTAAGTTGGGATCTACTTGGAGGCAGTCCATTTTTCCAATATGAGTAGGACTAGTATGGGATGCAATCCAATGTCTTTGTCAAGGCTGACTTCAGATTCAAGGGGCAATGTACCATCTGGTGGGTTCCCTCTGACATCATTCCTCTGACATCCCTCTGACATCATCACCTCTCCCTGATATTATTATCCCCCCCATAGGTTTACCATTGCAAGCCATGATCTGTGTTGGGAAACTACATGACATCTGTCACTAATTCCTTCAGTGCCCCTCTGGAGCATTGTGAATGAATGAATGAATGAATGAATTTTATTTACGGTCCATGACCAGTACAAAACATCAAACATTAATTAAAACTAGTCAACTGGAATTAGGTCTGTACGAACATTTGAGCTAGTAAGTGTTCTGCATATGATAATTTCAGTGGCACAGAACCTTGCAACAGACTGAGTAATTTCTGGATACTGGTCCGATAAAAGGTAACTGGTATAGTATGAAAGGTCCCGGCCTGGGATCAATTGAGTAATTGAAGTTATATTTGATGAACGAATGTCATGATAAAATGGGCAAGATGCTGTTTCAATTTCTCCCATCCCGCACGGGCATAGCTGCTCTTGTCGAGGAATTCTACGATATCTACCCTCGAGGAGAGCTGACGGAAGCACATCAAATCTCGCCAATGTGAATGCTTTTCTATGTCTAACACTGGAAAGATTAGTGAAATATTGCGCAGGTACAAAACCCTTGGAGAAGGAGGTAACATCAAGCCTGGATGCTGCCGATGCTAAGTGGGTTTGAAGCTCCATATCCAGTATACGTTGGGAAATAACTGATAACGCTCTAGAAAATCCCATTGTAGCAATGGTCGGGAGCGAGAAACCAAGAGTTGCAAATTTCCTGATCATAGACTTGTGCCAGTTAGATTGATACGAGTCGATCAGTACCAAGGGGGCCAATCCGACAGGAAGAAACTGTAGCTTTAGCCAGAGCTTCACTTTAAGTCTCCAAATGCGGGCCTCAATTGTAGGAAGACCACCTTCCAATCTCAGGATGTTATTAAAGACACATGGTGGTGTTCCAAAAATAGACCTCAAAACTTGGGTTTGTACAGGTTCCAGGGAGACAGATTTAGAAAAGACAATTGCCTGAGAGCCATAAAGCAGTTGAGAAAGGACCTTCGCAACGAAGACCTGTATGGCGGCGGGAACATATTGTCCTCCCTTGGAGTAAAAGAATGACAAAAGAGCCTTTGACGTCCTCCGGGTGGTGGTTATGGCGTTCTTTACATGAAGATGCCATGCTCCAGAGGCATGGAAGGTCATTCCCAGGTAGCGATATGATGAGACCTGTTGTATTGGGAGATCGTTCAGTTGCCAGCTGTGTCTCACCTTTTTCTTGGTAAACACAAGAACTTATGTCTTGGCATGATTGATAACAAGCTGTTCCTCGGTACAGTAGTCTGCTAATGCCTGTAATAGTCGGCGCAATCCGATGCTTGTAAGCGATAGCAGCACTGCATCGTCTGCATATAGTAGTATGGGCAGCGGTTTGTTAGCAAGAGTCAGCGAGTGTGATGGGATCTGTGCCAAAGAGGAGACCAGGGAATTTACATAAAAATTAAATAAAATTGGTGCTAAAATACAGCCCTGCTTTACGCCCTTGTAGATGGAGATTGGTTTAGTCAGATGGCCTACATTATTGCATCTGATACGAAATTTGGTATTCTTGTAAAGGCAACGTATGAGAGTTAAAAGGCTCCTATTGATGCTGGATGACTCAATTTTCTCCTAGAGCCTAGCTCTGGGTATTAGATCGAAGGCCGTTTTAAAATCTATAAAAGCCGCATAAAGTAATCCCCCCTTTTTGGTCGAGTATTTCTCTACTAAATGCTGTAGAACAAGTATGTGGTCCAGCGTGGAACGTTCCCCTCTGAAGCCAGCTTGTTCCTCGGCTAGAATGTTCTCCTGTACCAGCCAGCTTTGTAGTTTATCAAGCAAGTGAGAGGCATATAGCTTGCTGACTGTATTCAGTAGGCTAATTGGCCTGTAATTGGCTGGATTAGAACGGGAGCCTCTTTTGAAGATTGGAATTACCATGGCTAGACCCCAGTCTTCGGGAATATTGGCTGAGCGGTCAATAGTCGTAAAAAGTGCTGCTAGGACTGGCGTCCACCAATCAATGTTGTGCTTGAATATTTCGGAGGGGATATTATCTGGTCCAGGAGACTTGCCCAGTTTCATCCTTGCAATAAGAGAAGCAATTTCCTTGGGAGATACCGGTGGCCAATCAGGGAGATCATTCGGAAAGATTAAAATATGAGAGACAGACTCCTGCCCCTTTGCATGGATGTTGTAGAAATGATTCCCATGTTTGCACGGGGATATGATATTCGGAACTGGGAGATGGTTTGGGCCAGCCTCTGTTTACTAGGCGCCAAAAGGTGGCCACATCTTTGGTTTCTGAGGCCTGTATAAGAGTTTCCATTGTTGTAGCTGGGCCAAGCTTTTTTTCCTCTTAATCATCGATTTGTAGTTCTTTTTCAGGAGAAAATATTCCGTGGGTAGTACTGAAAGGTCTAAAGTTCTATATGTTCTGTATTTCGCCACTAAAAGTTTTTTCATTTCTCTACACTCCTGGTCGAACCAAGGTTTAGAACGGAACAACAAGACACCAGGGTTTGCTTCATGATTTATGCTTAAACCTTTTTGAAGTTCCTCCGACAATTCATGGTAGAGCGCTAATATGTTTATTCCAGGGGTTGCTGACATGATGTTCTTGCATAAGTTGATACTTCTGTCTGAATATAGGATTCCCTTTATTTCCAGCTCTATTTTGGGTGACCATTTGACGTGAGCAGATTTCGTTGGTAAGTCTATACCCACCACCGGGGACCAGTCAGCCTGGAGGCACCTATTATCACAATGAAATGATATAATTAATGGGAGATGATCACTCTCCATATGACTCCCAACCACGCAGCTAGCAACTGATTTTAGGAAGTCGGATGATACTATGATGAAATCAATTACAGAGGCGCCAGATCCAGAAAAGAAGGTGTACTTGCCGCTCCTATCACCATTCACTGAGCCATTCAATATGGCTAGATTAAAGTTATGAAGCATTTGCAGAAGGCAATAGCCTGCATAATTACATCCTGGATCTTTAGACTGCCTTTCAGGCAAATTAAGTGCCTCATCTGTAGGCAGTGGAATTTTGTGATAGTGAGCTTATAGCGCCCTGTCATTCATACCAATCCTGGCATTGAAATCTCCGGCTATCACTAGCACCGCTTCTGGGAATGATGCTGTCAGCTTGGTGAGAAAGTGCTCCAGTTTCTGGCTATTGGCTTTTACCATACTTTTTTGTCGGCATGGAGATAAGTAGACATTTATAAGGATGAATCGCATTTGATTTGATTCTAAGAGCAACGCCATAGCAAGCCCGGGTAAAGTGGTTAGCCTGTTAACTGAGATGCGTAGCGCTGTAGAGACCAAGACAGAGAGCCCTCCTTTGGGCCTACCACCTTTGTCGCTTGGTAACGCCTCAAGCAAATAAGCAGAAAAGCTGTTTAATTCCACTTGTTCTCTTGCCCAAGTCTCCTGTAAGAAGATGATATCATACTTTCAGATATACTCCACAAATGCGGGGTCCATAATCTTACTTCTCCAGCCCGCAATATTCCAAGATATAGCTGTGAGGTTGGATATAGGGGAATTCTTGGTATATCAGGATGCAGTTGGAAGCTTCCTGGGAGCTGGATAAGCAGAGAATGCACCTTTTACATTGCTAGGGCTAGAGGATGGACTGAGCTCTGCTGGGAGATGAATTATCGCTCAATGGTATGGTCCAGCCGGCTGACATTTGATATTATTGTCTTGGAGAGGAGAGGCCCTGCCTGGACAAATGTTTTAGATGGGGAACCCTCTTCTTCCCGCTCCAAGTACCTCATGTCAGTCCAGGAGGGGATGGAACATATGTTCTGTACGTCCTTTTGAGGAAAGTCATATGTTGGAGTGCGATTTGGTCAATTACTTCCGACTGGAGGGTAGGAAGGGGTGAGGTCTTCATTTGTAAGGGGGGGAGTGTCTGGGACCTCTTGTCAATTTGTAAACCCCCAGCCATCTTCAATTCATTGCATTTATCTGTCTTGGTGTAATTATGTAATTCAGATTGAGTCATCCGCTCCTTGAGGTGTACAATTAATCTCTGCAATCGCGAGATAATATGCAGGTGCTCTGAATTCGGAAGGGCACTAAAAGCGATAAACAGATTCTCCTCCTCTTCATTAAACGGAGCAAGGACCTTTTCATTATCATAGATGTTAATTCTGTCCTCCTGGTTGACTACAGTTACATTATTATTTGATGAGAAAATATTATAATTGGGAATCACAGGGTTAATTCCAGGTCGCGGTGTTGTTAAGGCACTATTGGCCCCCTTACCACGTTATCAGGAATAGATGTTGGGCCCGTGACCGAAGCTTTTGGTTTATTTATTTTATTTTTTATTTATTTAATTACATTTCTAAACCGCCCTATAGCAGAAAGCTCTCAGGGCGGTGTACAACAAATAAAATCACAATTAAAATATGAGCAAGTGTGGAAAATATATATATATATAGTACAATTATAAAACATTAATAAAATTGCCATTGAGATTTATAAATTAAGATCATATTAAGTTTAGAATGTTAAATTAATATATTTAAATATATTTAAATATATTTAAAAATTTACAAAATTTAAAAAGTTTAAAAAGCCTGGGCGGAAAGGTAAGTTTTTACCTGGCGCCGAAAAGATAACAGAGAAGGCGCCAGGCGTATCTCGTCTGGGAGGGCATTCCATAGTTCGGGGGCCACCACCAAGAAGGCCCTAGATCTAGTTGTTGATCTCCGGGCCTCTTTATGGGTTGGGACCCGGAGAAGGGCCTTCGACGTCGAGCGTAGTGAACGGGTAGGTACATAGCGAGAGAGGCGCTCCATCAGGTATTGCGGTCCGATGCCGTTTAGGGCTTTATAGGTAAGAACCAACACTTTGAATCTGGCCCGGAAACATATCGGTAGCCAGTGCAGCTGCGCCAGGACAGGTGTTATATGGTCAAATTTCTTTGTCCCAGTGAGAACTCTGGCCGCAGCATTTTGCACTAGCTGAAGTTTCCTAACCGTCTTCATAGGTAGCCCCACGTAGAGTGCATTACAGTAGTCCAATCTAGAGGTTACCATAGCATGGATAACTGAGGCAAGATGCTCCTTGCTCAGATAGGGTCGTAGTTGGGCTACCAGCCGGAGCTGGTAGAATGCATTCCGTGCCACCGAGGCTACCTGAGCCTCAAGTGACAGGAGCGGATCTAATAAGACCCCCAAACTACGTACCTGTTCCTTTAGGGGGAGTGTAACCCCATCTAGGACAGGTCGAACGTCAACCATCTGGGCAGAGGGTCCTCCCACCAACAGCATCTCAGTCTTGTTAGGATTGAGTTTCAGTTTATTAGCTCTCATCCAGCCCATTATCGCGGCCAGGCAGCGGTCCAGTACATCAACAGCCTCACCTGACGAAGATGAAAAGGAGTAGTAGAGCTGCGTATCATCAGCATATTGCTGGAACCGCACTCCAAAACTCCTGATGACCTCACCCAGCGGCTTCATATAGATATTAAAAAGCATGGGGGACAGAACTGAACCCTGCGGGACCCAATATTGGAGTACCCAGGGACTCGAGTAATGTTCCCCCAGCATCACCTTCTGGAGACGATTCCCGAGATAGGAGCAGAGCCACCGCCAAGCAGTGCCTCCCACTCCTAAATCCGTAAGTCGCTCCAGAAGGATACCATGGTCGATGGTATCAAACGCCGTTTAAAAGTTACATCCGTATGGGGCTCTAGTAGATGCTCCGAATATACAAATGACGGAATCGTAACCAAAGGTTGGGGCCCCTCAGTATTCTCAAAGTATCTTTGTATCATAATTCCGGATGAGCACAACACGTGTCTATTAGCAAGAAGGAGATTAACTTTATCAGGATTTCTAAATGTCATCAATATCCAAGCCTCTAAGGGATTACCATACAAATATTCTATGTGGTTGAAATCAGCTATAATAAAAAGGCCTGGCATCACCGTTTGTAAAAAGTTAACAAGATGAGCTTTCCGAGCAAACTGAGTATCATAGATATGTGCTCTAGGACAATTTATTAAGACTAGTTTCTGAGGAAT
The DNA here is from genome assembly GCF_030035675.1 of Rhineura floridana. NCBI lineage: Eukaryota > Metazoa > Chordata > Lepidosauria > Squamata > Rhineuridae > Rhineura > Rhineura floridana. The sequence continues at coordinate 17,806,671 of NC_084496.1, forward strand.
GAGTTTTAAAGTCCATCTATGCCCTTTCATCAAATTATGGGGCAGAATGTGTTCCCGAGGTGGCCCAGAGCACAGCTCCTGCTGCTTGGTTGGAAAAAAATTGTGACGGGCTCTCAGCTGGAGGAGGCAGTGATGAGGAGGTTACCGTTATTGCAGGGCACTCAAGTTTAACTTTAACATTCTTTTGGTTATCTTCCTGATTTGTATCTTTGGTCACATGATTGTTCCTCGTTTTCAGTATAGAATCCAATAACTTAAAGATTTTTGTAAAATTCATTTTTCTTCCTTGCTGGGGCTTAAAGTTTTTAATATTCTTACTCTTCTTGGCGATTATAGTTCTTTTGTTCCTGGAGGTACGTCTAATTTCCAAGGCTGCACTACGTTTGTGTTTCCTAGATTTTGAGCACTGCACAGTGCCATAGGTTTGACAACAGGCACTTACTTCATCTCCTTGATGATTGCCAATTTTCTTATATTCTTCCACCAAGGTAGTTAATAGTTTATTAGATTCTGTTAGAAAGTTTTTAATGCACGATATATCCCTGGAGAGCGTATGGAGCCGGCATTCCACTGATATGCGATCAATGTATTGTTGGCCATCCGATTGGGGTGGCATATCCATCCTTACTTTTGAGGTTGTGGCAGATAATAAGTGGGATTCAAATGGTTGCACAGCTTCACATCCTTTTTATTTTTCCCAGGGGGTAGATAATTAATTGTCATACTAGGTGTCTGCTGCTCAGCCAAGCTTTCAGCTTGCTCCAGCTCAAAAGCAAGATTATAGGTGGGGGGTTCTTCTATGTTCGTTTGGAGAGCTCCCTTCAAGTCCAGGGACCAATCCAGAGGCATATTGTTACAGCTGGAAATGGATAACTCATTCTCCTTAATCTCCATAGTCTCTTTCTCGTCACCTCTTTCACCATCTTCAGAAGGATCAGATTTCACTTTTTGTGCACAAGCATAGAAAAAATGGGTAATTTTTGACTGTTTGTCCATTTTTATAGGTGGTGGCAGCTCTCCCTCAAGGGGCATTCCCATCTTTCTATAAGCATTTCTGGTGTGGACCATATTACAGTGCCTTTTCCTTTAAGAAAATGTGATGAAAGGGGATCAAGCTTAGAGCTGGAGCAGCTGTAACAATCCAAAAAGGAGTAGTCTCAAAATAACAATGGGATAAATCAAACGGAATATCTCCCCCACTTAATCACCGTCTACTTAATCACCATCCTCGTTGTTGTTGTCGCAGATAGTAAGTTGTAAAATTTGCTTACTTGGTTATAAGAAGTTGTATGTTAGCAGGCTCTTCATATTACATAATACAGCAGAGAGGGTATGCATAGCATCACCTATTCGCTTTCAAGGCCAGCAGTCAAATACCAAGATAAAGAGTTTATATTAATGTGCTAAGGAGGAAGCGAGCCAAAGATTCCAGCTGCAATTTGTACTACCCCTCACAGAAATAGATAGTAGAGCAATCTGTGGAGCAGACGGAGATAGCGTCTTTCCTATTGGGCAGCCATCTTCTCCCGACTATCTCTGGAGCATTGTGAGCCCAGGGGATTGTGGGGCATTTGGCACTGGTTATGTCTTATCTTGAGTACTGCATCCAGTTCTGGACACTGCACTTTAAGAAGGATGCAGACAAAGCCCTATGAGGAGAGACTGAAAGAACTGAGCATGTTTAGCCTTGAGAAGAGACAACAGAGGAGGGCCAGGATCTCTTCTCAATTGTCCTAGAGTGCAGGTCATGGAATAATGGGCTTAAGTTATAGGAGCCAAATTTTGTTTGAACATCAGGAAAATTTCCTAACTGTTAGAATGGTACAACAATGGAACCAATTACCTAGGGAGGTGGTGGTCTCCCCAACACTGGAGGTATTCAGGAAGCAGCTAGACAGCTGGTGGGTATGCTTTAATTTAGATTCCTGCATTGAGCAGGGGGTTGGACGGGATGGCCTTAAAGGTCCCATCCAACTCTACTGTGCTATGATTCTATGACATTTCGAATGGTAGGCAGCTCACCAGCCCTTGCCTGCGAAATAATAGGTGGTAGCACAGCAGATCAGGCAAGTGGGAGGGCCAAGCATCAGCATTGGTGGGCTCTGTTGGGAAGTTTGGGTACCTGGTGTGAATGCCAACCCTTGTCTTTTAATGGGAAACTTCCAAGTTGGTAAACCTTTCAGGCCTAATGAAGGCCTGATCAGTAGTCTACCCCAGTGATTCCCAACCTGGGGGCTGCAGCCCCCAAGGGGGTCACAAAACAATCAAAAGGGGGTCATGAAGAAGACAGATTTTTTTAAAAAAAGGAACCTGAAATAATGGTAAGCCACAGATGGAGTGTTGCCTCTATCCCTTTTCTATCTCTATGGTGACTGCCCCTCCACCAGCACCGTATCCTTTCCCACCCATGACGTTGTCGATGTCATGACGCTCCCATTGTCTCCTCCCACTGCATGGGATGAGCTCACCCTTCCCGCCTAAATCCACGAAGAGGGTGTGTTGTTGCAGAGAGGAAGTAACGCAATCGGCTGGAGCTCCGCTGTTGCTGTGTCTTTTTCTGGCCATCCCAGCCCAGCTACTTGACCACCTTTCCCTCCCTTCTCCCCGATGGGGTTGTCTTCTTTCCTTTCTTTCTCCTCCTCCACCCCGCCCCACCCCACCCGGCTTCCAGCCCTGCTTCTCTGCCATGGGCTCCTGCTGGGAGAAAGAGCAAAGTGGTGAGTGCAGGGCTACGGCTGGGGCGGGCTGCAGGTGAGGGCATGGAGGGTGAGAGGTCTTTGGAGCAACAGAAAACTACACGGAGGCAGGAGCACTCCTGGGGTGGTGTTAGTGTTATGCTCTCAAATGTATATGGTGCCTCATAGAATTAGATAAGCAACATCAGATAAGATACCTCCCCCCTCAAGTCAACACTTGTGTAAAATCTTGTGCCCACAAATAGGCTTTTGGGTACCCTATCTTTCCTGGGTGGGTAGCAGATGAGGCTCTGTGTGTGTGTGTGTGTGTGTGTGTGTGTTTGTGTATGTGTGTGTGTGATGTCATGCTAGAGAATTTTGTGAGAAATCCTTAAACAAGTTCAAAACTAAAGGCGCTGCAACTGCACGTTTGTTAACTGTGCTAAACGTTTCTCTTCCCCAGTCTCAGACATAACTGCTGCGCCACCACCTACTAGCCACGCTCCTCCTGAACTAGATGGTTTGGGCTGAATGGGAAGGTGTGCACTGGAAGCTCTCTCGAATAGGAGTGATTCAGCTTGCATGCATAGTGGCTGCGCAACTTAAAACTACTCAACATGCATTCTATATCTAGTAATTTTCTGCCAGGCAGACACTACATGCAGTCTGGATCACTTCCATTCTAGAGTGCGTACACTGCACACCTTCCCACCAAACACGGCATGCAGGAGGAAGCCAGCCCAGATTGAAAACCTGCAGTAAAGGGACAAGGGAGTGGAGGCAGGAGTGGCTTTTACTGAGGCTTTTCTCCTCTCTGATGAAGGGGGAGCAACACTGGGCTGAAAACGTCAGAAGGGATGTTTTCTTCTTCCCTCCCAGCATGATAGCTTCTTGTGTGTGTTGGGGGGGAGAAGAAGCCAATGCGCTTGTTGCATTGAAATCAAAATATCGAAACAAGTTAGATGTCCAACCAGATTTAAGGTTGAAATGTACATCCCTTCAACCAGACTTCCAATCTCTGACAGCTGCAAAACAGCACCAGCCTTCTCATTAACTCAGTTATACCATGGATGTATGAGCTTGATTTTAGGAACTTGTCAACAGTAATCATTTGGTCACCTGGACACTCTTGGGCTGTATTCACTGTACATATATTCCACTATTATTCCTCTTGAAACAGTCATGGCTTCCCCCAAAGTATGCTGGGAAGTGTACTTAAGTGTAGTTAAGGATGCTGAGAGTTGTTACGAGACCCTTGTTCCCCTCACAGATCTACAAGGAAGAGGGTTGGAAGAGGGTTGGAACATTAAACCACTCAGGGAACTGTAGCTCTCTGAGGAGAACAGGAGCCTCCTAACAACTCTCAGCACCCTTCACAAACTACACTTCCCAGGCTTCTTTGAGGGAAGCCATTAGTATTTAAAGTGGAATAATAGCGGAATAAATACATGGTGTGAATATGGCCTGGTTTCACTCTTCTTCACATTGTGGGTTTCAGAAGTAATTAACTGAGCAGATTCATTTGGGGAGGGACCTGTTCTGGAGTCCCTGTGTGTGTGTGTGCATGTGTGTCCCGGGGTGTGGGTGTTGGGTGTGGATGTGAGCGTTTTGGGAGCTCCATGTTATATGTGTGCATGTTTGGGGAGTGTGTGTGTGTGTATATGTGTGTATGGGGTTGGCACATGAAGCCCCTAGTTACTTAGTAAGTTGATGATCCTTCAAAATTTGTTAGAAGTTGTTTATATTCTGTAATCTGCCCTGGGAGTTTCTGGTAAAGGGCAGATAATAAATATCATCATATTTGTTGTTGAGATGAATAAAAAATGACATTACTTAATACTTCATTATGTATTTTTTTCAATTAACAGAGACTATAATTACAATTAGCATGTAGGGGTCACAAAAAAGTTTGAGTTTACAAAGGGGGTCCCAAGCTTATAAAGGTTGGGAACCTTTGCTGATCTGCTAACTAAAATATGTAACTTGTCCCTCGGGTCCTCCTCTGTGCCTGAGGACTGGAAAGTGGCAAATGTAACGCCAATCTTCAAAAAGGGATCCAGAGGGGATCCCGGAAATTACAGGCCAGTTAGCTTAACTTCTGTCCCTGGAAAACTGGTAGAAAGTATGATTAAAGCTAGATTAACTAAGCACATAGAAGAACAAGCCTTGCTGAAGCAGAGCCAGCATGGCTTCTGCAAGGGAAAGTCCTGTCTCAGTAACCTATTAGAATTATTTGAGAGTGTCAACAAGCATATAGATAGAGGTGATCCAGTGGACATAGTGTACTTAGACTTTCAAAAAGCGTTTGACAAGGTACCTCACCAAAGGCTTCTGAGGAAGCTTAGCAGTCATGGAATAAGAGGAGAGGTCCTCTTGTGGATAAGGAATTGGTTAAGAAGCAGAAAGCAGAGAGTAGGAATAAACGGACAGTTCTCCCAATGGAGGGCTGTAGAAAGTGGAGTCCCTCAAGGATCGGTATTGGGACCTGTACTTTTCAACTTGTTCATTAATGACCTAGAATTAGGAGTGAGCAGTGAAGTGGCCAAGTTTGCTGACGACACTAAATTGTTCAGGGTTGTTAAAACAAAAAGGGATTGCGAAGAGCTCCAAAAAGACCTCTCCAAACTGAGTGAATGGGCGGAAAAATGGCAAATGCAATTCAATATAAACAAGTGTAAAATTATGCATATTGGAGCAAAAAATCTGAATTTCACATATACGCTCATGGGGTCTGAACTGGCGGTGACCAACCAGGAGAGAGACCTCGGGGTTGTGGTGGACAGCACAATGAAAATGTCGACCCAGTGTGCGGCAGCTGTGAAAAAGGCAAATTCCATGCTAGGGATAATTAGGAAAGGTATTGAAAAGAAAACAGCCGAGATCATAATGCCGTTGTATAAATCTATGGTGCGGCCGCATTTGGAATACTGTGTACAGTTCTGGTCGCCTCATCTCAGAAAGGATATTATAGAGTTGGAAAAGGTTCAGAAGAGGGCAACCAGAATGATCAAGGGGATGGAGCGACTCCCTTACGAGGAAAGGTTGCAGCATTTGGGGCTTTTTAGTTTAGAGAAAAGGCGGGTCAGAGGAGACATGATAGAAGTGTATAAAATTATGCATGGCATTGAGAAAGTGGATAGAGAAAAGTTCTTCTCCCTCTCTCATAATACTAGAACTCGTGGACATTCAAAGAAGCTGAATGTTGGAAGATTCAGGACAGACAAAAGGAAGGACTTCTTTACTCAGCTCATAGTTAAACTATGGAATTTGCTCCCACAAGATGCAGTAATGGCCACCAGCTTGGATGGCTTTAAAAGAAGATTAGACAAATTCATGGAGGACAGGGCTATCAATGGCTACTAGCCATGATGGCTGTGCTCTGCCACCCTAGTCAGAGGCAGCATGCTTCTGAAAACCAGTTGCCGGAAGCCTCAGGAGGGGAGAGTGTTCTTGCACTTGGGTCCTGCTTGCGGGCTTCCCCCAGGCACCTGGTAGGCCACTGTGAGAACAGGATGCTGGACTAGATGGGCCACTGGCCTGATCCAGCAGGCTCTTCTTATGTTCTTATGTTCTTATTAACCACTGGTCTACCCCTTCACCACCACCACCACTGCTGCTGATATTTAAATGTGGAAGAAAGGGAAGAATGAAGTGACATGGGCATGCAATGAATGGAGGGTGGAAACTGGTTGGGCGAAGTCTGGATAAAGTGGAGGAGTCCATTAGAGAAGTGTTTGGAATGGGCCAAGTCTTTCTATGGCAAGAATGGGGGGTTTTTTTTATGCCAGACGATCATATTCTTTGTTGGGCAACCTCTGGACCAGGAGCCAAATGTGGCCCTCCAAGCCTCTCTCTCTGGTCCTCAGGACTCTCCCCAGGCTACATCCCCTTCTGGTCACATCCCTTACTAACCTTGCTTTGCATCCTCCTTGAGTGTTTTTTCCTGGCTCAAATGTGTACTTGAATTTGGATAATGCCTCTGGCTTCCCTATATGGGGAATAGAGAGGATTGCATGAGCATGTGTAGATATTAACCTACTGTACATTTCTCCACTCACTTTTTCCTCTGCCCCCACCCACCACTGGCATGTGGCCCCTGGAAGGTTGCCCAGAAGGGAATGTGGCCTCAATCTGACTTAGGGCTCATCTAGACGACTGCAAAATGTGTGACATGCCTGCTATGTGTGTTCATTATTTTTCGGTTGTCCAAATGACGTATTGTGCTGTTATGCATTTTCGCGGGTTAAATCCGCTCCTTACAATACCAGCAAAAATGTGATTTGCTCTTTAAAATCGAGAATCATCCGCTGTGCCTTCAGGAGTTAGGATGCAATACCGTGGACTTTACAGCTGATGGGTGGTTCTTGGGCATTTCCCCTTGCCCCTTCTCCTCATTCCAGCCAATCACGTATCTGCACTTTTGTGCAAGTGCGAGAATAAGCCAGGGAAAATTGAACCAATCATCGCAATGGTGGGGTGTTGGGGGGGGGTCTGCAACTACTGCGCATATGCATTTTATTTTTTGCCAGCCTGCAAACTGGGCGGCCGCTCTGGGTGATATCTGCAATGCTCAGCAAGTGAGAAAGGGGGTGGTGGTCGGTTTCAGCCTGCCTCCGGAAAGTTTTGTCAATTTCATTGTACTTGCTGGGGATGTTGCTTCAAATCAGAAAAGCATACATTCGTTTAAGTGTAATATCGCAAATACAAACTTAGAAAAGGGCTTCTGGTCGGTTTCAAGCCTGCTCGGAAAGCTTTGTCAATTTCATTCTCTGTGGGAAGGAAAGGGAGAAGGAGGGGGGGATGACACGTTTCTTGCTTTTTTGGAGAAATAAGTGCAATTGCCAGCGTGTGTATCTCCTTAAATATCAATAAAGGCAGAAAAGCATACATTCATTTAAGCATAATATCGCAAATACAAACAAGGCAGGTGTGAAACCGACCAGCAGCCTTTCCTTCTGAGGCGAGAACTCCTTTACAGCCATATTGTGCTTCGTTGCAAAGGGAGAGAGGAGCATACGTAATTTTTTTGCTGACCAATTGATTGATAGGGGGAGGTTTTAGAGGCGGAGCTTGGAAAAAGCGAAAAGAATGTAGGGGTCTTACCGCTGTGTGTGAGGGTGCAAAAAGTTTTTTTTTAATTGGGAAAGAACGAACTAAAAGGAAAAGTGAGGACTATCAGATGACAAACCGAATATGGAAACCGTGGATTATCCCGCTCCGTTTGGATAAGCCCTTAGAGGGAAAAGGTGTTTGGGGAGTGGGAGATGGCAGGGATGGCATTTGGGGATACGGGAGTGTGGAACAGATTGGGAGAAGTCAGGAATTCTTGTTTAGTCTGGATTTTGATCTAATCTGGAGAAGATGTTGATGATGACTTTAAAAGCTTGCTTCTTATTTGAACTGGCTTTTATGAGCTCCAGAAGTTTGTTTCTGAGTGTTGCTCGGAAAAGCTTTGCTGGCATCTTCATTCAGGAAGACGAGTGCTATTTCTCTGGGGGGGGATCTTCCCCCTGTTTTGTTATTCTTTTACATTGGCAAAGAAAACATTTAGAGAAAGGAAAGGTGGGTGGCTTAAAACTACTGGGGGAGAAACCCACAAACATAAAAGTCGTGCAAGCTCTTTCAAAGGGAGTTGAAAGCAATAGAAATGTTGCAGCTTCTCCATGACTGTCTCTTTCTAAAAGCTCACCAGACAGCAAAATGAAATGCTTTTGCGCTTCCTCAGGTGCATCAGAGCCTCAGCTATTATACCCACAATTTCACAACCTGGCAAGCCGATCCCTTTTGTGCACCCAGGTCTAAGTGCCAGTCATGCGGAAAAATGATTCCGATTACTCTGCAGTTGAGAAATGTATCCTATCTGAAGTGATGACATTTGAGGCTTGTCCTTGGGAAGGGTGACCCCTTGGGTAGACATCTCTTTAGTGAGATTTTGAAAAGGAAATAACCACTGGGACTGCAGGTCTATAAATTCCATTTCAACCTGCATTTTCGTAAAGTGCATGGATAGCCTTGTTACATGATGTATGTCATAGAAAAAAATATTAATTTCACATACACGTCTTTAAAAGAGGATTAAACAAATACATAGAGGATAAGGCTATCAATAGCTACTAGCCATGATGGCTATGCTCTGCCTCCATAGTTGGAGTCAGAATGCTTTTGAATACCTGTTGCTGGAAACTGCAGGAGGGGAGAGGCATCTGGTTGGCCTTTGGATGAACAGGATGCTGGACTAGGTGGGCCATTTGACTCTTCTTATGGACAGCACTGGAACAAGGAATATTCCAGAAAGGATCAAAGGATGGGTGGCAATGGCAGTGCCCTAGTCCTTCATGAAGAATTCCATTGTGAAAGTTTTGCATTCTGTTTCCATGCAGTGGGGTGTCACACAGAATGCATAACATGCCTACTAGTTATCCTTATTTCCTTACATATTGGAAAGCTTTCTCCCTTTCCTCTGGCTGAGGCATCATTGTGGATTGTCCAGGCAGAGACTCTTTCCCTTTCAGTACCCATCCAGAATGAGGACAGTGTGAAGTAGGAAAGATTTGCCCTCACCCTGAGTTGGCTTTGTTTGCTTTCAGTGATGTTACAGTGCCAACTCTGAGTTGGCTGCATAGTGTTGTGATGGCATTACACTTTCTACATGACACATGATTGGCTGGGATCATTCCAGACAGAGAAGAAAGCCTAAAAAAAAAAAAATCAATACAGTGAGAAAAGCACAATACTCTCTCTCTCTCTCTCTCCCCCTCTCTGTCCCCCTTCTCTCACACACAAACACACACTTGCATACACACACACACACAAGTAAACATTGTAAGGGTTGAGAGGGAATAGTCTCTCCTGAAAGGCCACCTCTCACCCCAAAATGGTCATGGGCCAATGTTTAGCATTCAAGCTCTGCTTGAATGGTTAGGGAAAGGATGAATAATACAAATTGTCTCATTTCCATAGTCCCAGACGTGTGGCGGTGATCCCCTGAATTGGAAAAGGTAACATTTAGGTTGGCCTTTGAGACACATTGTCTAACTTGTGGGTTGAGATAAATCAGAATCTGTTGGTTTTCTGCCAGAATGAAATGTTTCTGCATTCACAAGGTAATTTTGAAATCACATCCAGTGCTCATTGTGTCTTATCCAATCTGCTATTGACAGCACTGCTCTCCTTTTTAAATGTAGTCATTAGAACATTTAATTTGCAGCTGTGGTAATTTATATTTGCAATTTTGGTGACGATCAATAAAGGAAACAAAAGAGGTACATTCAAGGTTTAAACTAAGACAAATGGAATGCAGCACAACCCCCACCTTTAACAAAAAGCTTCATTTAAACAAGGTATATAAAGAACAAAAGAAAACAGGAGATAGATTTACATGCAGGATCTAATGAATAATGCGTAACTTCCAGGCATATTAATGCATCATAATGTCTAATAGGAAGCAGCTACGTGTGGCAAAAATGAAAAAAAGATATTTTAAACTTCTGAGTGGCTAAAGATCAGTGGGCTTGGTTGCTGCAAATAGGAATGGACAAATCAGTCAATTTCTGATCTGATTAACATGCAGTTTTAAAAAAATAAAATCACATGTAACATTTGCATTTGAATATGCTTACCTGGCCCCTTTCGTCTTCATCTGAGGCTCTTCTCTGAATTCTCCCTCTGAAGGAGGTATGGCAGGTGGCAACAAGGGAGAGGGGCCTTTTCAGTTGTGGCTTCCTGCTGGTGCATGCTCTCCAGAGTGAGGTCTGCCTGGTGTCATCATTTGGGCATCAGGTACAAATGTATCTCTTCCATGCATTAGGATGATTTTGCTGTTTAGATGCTTTTGCTGTTGACAATTTTATTGTATGGCTTTTATTATAATAGATGGCTCTTTTTCTCTGATTTTGTGTTACATTTTATACTCTTACATTTTTGTAAGCTGCTTGGAGACTCCTTACCTGGCAAGAGACTAATAAATTGAATAATATAGATAATCTCAAAATACATATTTTTAATGTGCATTCAACGTGCATTTTTTTAACGTTCAGGAAGTGTGGAAACTGGTGGATAAGTATGGTATGGTCTGAAGGCACAGCTTCATAAGACCCTGGTCCCAGGGTATAGCCTGAAGGCAAATGGGCACAGCCCTAAGCAGGTCTCGGCAGCAGTGTGGAGAGGTGTGTGACGTCCTTCCCCAGCACCACCTGTGAAGCTCTCACTTGTGGCTACCAGCAGACAGGAACGTCAGGTTTTCTTCTTACCCTTTTCAGCTCTAGCACAGATTCAACAAATCCCACTGCTAGGCAGCACCACCAGTCACTTTCTGTAACCCAAACTCCCAGAGACTTTGCCTAAGTCTCTCTATAGCTTGTTACTTTGTGACTGTGTGCCTATGCTGTTCTCAACCCCCTTGTATCTTTATATTTAAAGCATACAACTCTGGGTTGCTCTGGATACGTGACTTGTTACAATCTCTCCCTTCACCACTGCCACCATTAGATACAGTTTCTGTTCAGCCTTGGTAATTACCTTGCCCTCCCTTCTGGTCTGTATATTCCCCCAGCCAAGGATTAGGCCTTTGGTAAACCAAATAAGAATTTATTAAATATCAGAAATAACAAGATTACTTAAGGAATGTTTCACAAGCGTATGGTTTAATCTATATTCTGTTAGGTACTTGACTTTTTACTAATTGCCTCAGAACTCCGACTCACTCTCAACACCACCAAACCTCAAAACCTCCAACCTCTCTCTCAACCTCTCAAACACCACCCAAACACCACCCAGATTCAACTGTCATTCTTCCATTTATACTCCCAGCCATTCAAATGCTCAGCCAATCATCCAGCATTCTACTGCTCATGTACTCCCCCTCCTCTTTCACTTTACTTACCATATATCTTCTATATAACTAGCACTTACCATATTTACAATATAATCAGGAACATCACAAGGTGTCCTTTGGGACTGGTGGAGCAGGAAGCCCAACAACAGGTGGAGCTACAGCCAGCAGGCAGAACCAGCTGATTCTAGTTTTGTACTCCTTGCTCAGTTCTATAATGGCAACACTGAGACTGAGAAGGAGGAAGCTTCCACCCCTTGCACTGGATGCAAGTAAAAAGGTAGGTAGGTAGGAAGGGACTGGCTGAGGGTAGTCTGGTAGACTATACACCCTAATAGAAGAGCCTCCATTGGATCTGGGTCTGATCAGTGCTTGGATGAGTGACAGCTTGAGAAACACATGTATGTTGCCTTGGGTTCCAGGATGGAAGAAAGGTGGGATGCAAATGCAAGAAGACAAGTGTCAGTCTGCGCATTCATCTGGGAAATGCAGATCAGGTGAGCATGCATCAGAATTGACACATTCCGCAAGAAGCTCTAGCCACTGCAGTCAAGGAAGCCCACCATCATAGAATCATAGAATAGTAGAGTTGGAAGGGGCCTATAAGGACATCATGTCCAACCCTAAAGATTGAAGAACTTTTGAAGATAGGGTCAACATTACCTCTCCTCCAGTCATCCAGCACTTCTCCAGTCCTCCATGATTTCACAAAGATAATAGACAGTGGTTCTGAGAGTTCTTCAGCCAGTTCCTTCAATACTCTAGGATGCAGTTTATCGGGCCCTGCCGATTTGAACTCGTTCAAAGTGATTAGGTATTCCTTGACCATTTGTCTATCAATCTCAAGATCCAATCCTGCCCCTTCCACTTCATGTTTCCCGGGAGGGTCACAGACCCTTTTTTGGGAGAAGACTGAGCCAAAGTAGGAATTGAGCACTTCTGCCTTTTCTTTGTCATCTGTTATCATTTTGCCATCCTCATTGAGTAGCTGTGCCACCATTTCTTTTCTCTGTCTTTTACTGTGGATGTACCTGAAGAAAGCTTTTTTGTTGTTTTTAGCATCCCTTGCTAATCTCAGCTCATTCTCAGCTTTAGCCTTCCTGACACCATCCCTGCAATTCTGCGATACCTGCCTGTACTCTTCCTTTGTGCCCTGGCCTTCTTTCCACTTCCTGTATGTGTCCTTGTTTGTTTTCAGGTCATCTCTAAGCTTTTTGTGAAGCCACATTGGCTTCTTCTGTTGTTTCCCCCCTTTTGTCCTTGTTGGAATTGCTTGCCATTGCATTTTTAGAATTTTGTTTTTTAGAAACTCCCACCGTCTTGGACTCCTTTTCTCATTATGGTGGCTTGCCATGGAACTCTACTTACAGTTGTTCTGAGTTTAATAAAATCAGCTTTCCTGAAGTCCAGGGTGCGCGTATGGCTACTCTCAGCTTTTGCTTCTGTTAAAATCAAGAATTCAAGTATGGTATGGTCACTTTCCCCCAGAGTTCCCGTAACTGCCACTGCATCCACCAAATCATCTCTATTGGTTAGAATCAAGTCCAGGATAGCTGATCCTCTGGTTGCTTCCTCCACTTTCTGTAGGAGAAAGTTATCTCCAACACAAGTCAGAAATTTCTTGGAGGGGCCGTGTTTGGCAGAATTTGTCTCCCAACAGATATCGGGATAATTGAAATCCCCCATTACTACTATATCATGCCTCCTCGAAACATTGGCAATTCCCTTTTCAAAAGTTACATTCTCGTCTTCACCTTGATTGGGTGGTCGGTAATAGACTCCAAGCACCACATTCCTTTTATTCCTTGCCCCATTAATTTTAATCCAGATACTCTCGGTGGAGCCACCAAGCTCATCTTCCTGTATTTCTGTGCAGGGATATATATTTTTAACGTATAGCGCAACTCCAACTCCCTTTTTATTCCTTCTGTTCTTCTTGAACAAGTTGTATCCTTCAATTGCTGTATTCCAATCATGGGAGTCATCCCACCAAGTTTTACTTATACCTATCAAGTCGTAATTGCCCTCCTGTATTAAGAGTTCAAGTTTGTCCTGCTTGTTTCCCATGCTGTGCGCATTAGTATACAGACATCGAAGACCATGTGATTTATGGCTTGGCTTCCTCACTACATTTTTTCTGAGGACTGTTGCTGGTCCCTATTACAGCTGATCTCTCTGTTCCTGTTACTGTGCACAAGCCTTTATCAGTCTTTACCACAAAGTTTACGTCTCCCTCCCCCTTAGGATTCAGTTTAAATCCCTCCTGATGAACTTCTTCATGGTGTGGCCAAACACATTCTTCCCAGTCCTTGTGAGATGCAACCTATCACTTGCCAGCAATCCATTTTCCAGGAAGCACAAACCGTGGTCCCAGAATCCAAATCCCTCACGTCAGCACCACCTTTGTAGCCATTCATTCACATGGAGTATTTTTCTTTCCCTTTCTACTCCTCTTCTAAGTATTGGAAGGATGGTTAAAAAAATTATCTGGGCCTCAAAGTCCTTGAGTTTCCTTCCCAGAGCTTCAAAGTCTGACTTGATTTCTTCATAGCTCCGTTTGGCAGTATCATTTGTTTCTACATGGATGAGGAGAAAGGGATACCTGTCAGTGGGCTTGATGAGTGATGGCAACTCCGTCACATCTCTAATCCATCCTCCTGGTAGACAGCATACCTGGCGAGTCCATACATCTTCTCTGCATACTTGGGTTTTGATCCCACGCAGTAGGGAGTCTCCCACTACTACTACTCTTCTCTTCTTGTTGTGGGGCGAGGTTTCATTGGCCCTGCTTGATTGAGCTTCAGCCTCTTGCTCGTTGTCACATGGGGTCTGTGATGTTCCTGTATTAATGTATATATGGTAAGTGCTGTTTGTATAGAAGATATGTGGTAAGTGGAATGAAAGAGGAGGGGGGAGTAAATGAGCAGTAGAATGCTGGATGATTGGCTGAGAGTTTGGATGGCTGAGAGTATAAATGGAAGGATGACAGTTGAATCTGTGTGGACGTTAGTGGGTTGTTCGAGAGGTGTTTGGTGGACGTGAGTGGGTTGTTTGAGAGGTGTTAGGTGGACGTTAGTGGGTTGTTTTGGTGGAGTTTGGAGGTGGGTGTGAGTTGGTGTATGTCAGGAGAGTGTGGAGAAAGAGGGAGGTGGAGTTCGGATTAGTAATAAGTCAAATATCACAGTAATAGATGAAACCATAAGCTTGTAGATCATTATCAAAGTTATCTTGTTATTAATGTTATTTAATAAATACTATTTTGGTTTACCAAAGGCCTGATCCTTGGCTGGGGTTTCACAGACCAGAAGGGAGGGTAAGGTAATAACCAAGGCTGAAGGGAAACAGTAACAAATGGTGGCAGCGGTGAAGAGGAGAAGATAACATTATAAGTATCCAGAGCAACCCCGAGTTATGAATTATCTGCATTGATACAAGGGGGTTGGGAACAGCATAGGCACGCAGTCACGAATGTAACCGGATAGAGAGACTCAGGCAAGGTCTCTGGGAACATTGGTTGTAGAACGTGACTGGTGGTGCTGCCTAGCAGGGGGATCTATTGAGATCTGTGCTAGAGCGGAGAGAGAAACCATAAAAAAGGACAGTCCAGACTGGTGGAGTCCCTGGTGGTGCCTAGTGAAAGGCAGTAGCCACGAGCAGGTAGGAACCTGACAGGGAGAGCCAGGGAAGGGCGTCACAGGGTTCCCTGTAATTCTTCCACCACAGGCTGTCCTCCAGTCTCATCCTTGAGTGGTTGAAAGCGGTTCCATAGTTCCACTGGTGAAGGGTGTCTTCTAACTCTTCTGCTCCTGTCACCCTTTCCCACAGAGTTTCCTCCACTTCGTTGCTCCTCTCCAAAGCAGTCTCCTCTTCTGCTACCTCATGCTGTTGCTCTTCCACCTCCACTTCTCTTTGCTGCTGTTGCTCCAGTGTTTTGTCTAAGAACTCCTCATCCTCTCTTATAGTCCTCAGTGTGGTCACCCGCCATTCCAGGCCTCTCACTTTTTCTTCCAACAGTGCCACAAGCTTGCACTTGTTGCATGTGTATGCCATGTTGTTCTCAGGCAAGAAAACAAGCATGGCACACACCTTGCAGGTCACAACCACTGGAGTATCCTTCCTGTTCATACTCTCTCTCACCAAGAGCCACTGACAGAGGAGGGGGCCTATCCAAAGGCACTTTGCCAGAGTTTCCTCATAGCTGGAATTAGCCCCAGAAAGTGAGCCTCATGACACTTGCTGTGTGCAAATAGAGCCACATTGATCCATGCTTTCCATGGCCCCTGACATACACTGCAGTTAAAATAAACAAACAGAAACCACAACCTTCAATCATTCCCTCTCAGGAGGGGCTGGCAGGGAAGGGCATCACTGACCTCCTGACAGTGAAGTCACTGCTGCTTACCAGGAGAAAGAAGAGGAGGAGAAAGATGGCATGGATTGTCTCCACCAGAGCACTTACACAGTGCCAATGTCCCCACATTAGCCTAGGGTTGTTTGGGGCTGATCCAAAGTTCTGGACCCCAGATCGGATTGGGGTGGCATGCATAGCCCTAGTGCCATCTGGCTTGGGGAAACCACTAGGTTTGCAGAAAAATAGAGAAAACTCTAGGGTGGGGGGCAGCAACACAACCATATGAAGACTGAGCATGCACAGTGGCCATGGAATGCTGACTGTTGTGGGAGGTGACTGGAAGGGAATGGTTCCTAAGGAGGCAGTGCCCTATACTGCAACGTTTTGTTGCTGGTCCTATAATTTTTTGCTGCTGCTTTTCTTTAAAAAAAAAGGGTGGGCAGGCAATGTTGCTGTCTCTGTCCCTCACAGCTTGCATCCCTGGAAGTGAAAGTATGAGAAGAAGTGTGTTTGAGGAACTTGTGCCTTTAAGTAAGCCTTTCAAGATGCCAGATAAGAAGTATTGTCAAGGAAGTACTGTCAAGCTACTCTCGGGACAGAGTCTAGTGTACTAGTTCGATCTATGCACTCCATCCCTGGAATGAGTCATTGTGAGCTCAAATTCAGAGGAAGCTGTGCAAGGGAAAGCAAGACTGAGATAATGAGCCTGAAAAAGTCAGAGGAGGAAGGTGAGGGGAGATGGGAGAAAGAGAGGTGAAAGGACTTATATGTTGAAAGGTGTATTTTCTTAAATGAACTCCACACATTGGTGGTCTGTGTCTTTGTGTGTCTTTTGTAACAAGTGTTGTCTGCTAAGTGCAAAAAGGAGAACTGGAAAGGAAGAATCAAAAGCCTTAATTATGCACAGTCAACTCTCCACAGAACCAGCCTGTCTTTGGTTTGCTGCCAATTTCTAAACTGGATCATAAAATGTGTTGAAAATCTTCTGGGGGAACGTGTACATTTGCAGCCAGATGGGGCTTCCAGGGAAGAACAATGCTGTAGAATTGTTCTTTTGTGTAACAAGTGGGTCCCCAACGGTTGATGTTTGTTTGAATGGATGTCAATGTTCTTATCCTTCCTTGAGAGCCAATTGTAATAAATCAGGGTCAGGGGAGATGGGGCAGGCTTGTTTGTTGTCTCGTTGCTGTCTTTGTGGAGTATGTTCTGTTTCAAAGGGGCCTTTTTGAGCAGAACTGTGGAGCAACTGTATGGTTTGGAAATGGGCAAGTCCAGTGGAGGCCTGTCCATTAGAGTGAATGGGGCACTGCACCACCAACCTCAGCCTGCCCCCACCTGCCTGTCTGCTTGCCTTCTTACAACCAGCTCAGGGGGTGGCCTGCCTGTCAGCTTCCTCCTCTTTAGTCTCAGTCTTGCAGAACTTAGGACTGTGGAGCTCAACAGGGAGGAGGATGGGGACAAGATACATAGAATGAGTTGGCTCTGCCTGTCATTGGCTCTGGCTCCACCTACTGCAGGGCCCTCTGCCTTCTGCTGTTCCAGTCACCACTGGGCAAGTCTGATGGCCCTGCCAGCCATAGAATTGTGCTTATTAATAGCTCTTATTCAGACATTCTCTATGCATGGAAGGGATGTGAGTAGAAAAGGCAGGGTCCCCCCAAAATGTCTGGGAGAGCACGAGGAGTAAACTCTCAGGCATCAGCTCTTCTTAAGAGTCCCAGGCAGGGGGGTGGAACAGGGCAAGTGGAAAATCTCCCCCTTTGATGGTCCAAACAGTCTGTCCCCTGCTGCAATGGTTCCTAGACAGGACGAGGGTCAGGACAAGTGGAAAGTGCCCATGGTGTGCTGCCTGGTTACCGGACACCGGGTCAGAGAGGGCCGCCCAGCTTTCTCATCGTTGGAGGAGTGGCAGCCCTGCTGCGGGGAGCCCATCCGGTGGCTCGGCCCTTCTCCCACCTCAGGTGCCACAGTGGAGCATGAGGGGGCGGCTGCGTGGTGTCGGTGCCCTCTGGGCAGCCTCTGGGTGCTGCTGAAGCTCTGCAGGGGCACCCTGGGACAGAGCAGGCGGATGGCGGCAGTGGTGTCCCAGCGGCATGGGGCGTAGAGGCAGTGCAGTGCCTGCCCCGTCTTGGGCCCCCCAAGGGTGGCCAGCAGTGCTCGCTCACTCTTTCTCCTCAGTCTGCCTCTCCCTCGCCCCAGCCATGGAGGAGTGGTGGCAATGCAGGCACTGGCTGATCAACTGCAAGGTCCTGCCGGCCAACCAACTGTGTTGTCTGGCCCTCGGTGGTGGTCTTCAAGCTGGCCCAAGCCCTGTGCAACGGGGTCCTCCTCTGCCAGCTCCTGCACAATCTCTCCCCTGGATCTATCGACCTCAAGGACATCAATTTCCGAACGTAGATGTCTCAGTTTCTCTGCCTGAAGAACATCCGGACATTCCTCCAAGTGTGTCATGACAAATTTGGCCTGCCAAACAGTGAGCTCTTTGATCCCTTTGACGTGTGGGATTTCAGGAAGGGAAGGCCCATGTCCCTGAGCCCGAGCTCCCGCATCTGCCCCCCGACATAAACCATCACCACCAGCAGAAGCCTGGGGAGCAGCAGCTGAGCGAGCCCAAGGACATGGAGAGGAAGACAACATTGAAGTAGCAAACAGCTTCACTGTAACAAATGCCTGTCACCCTTCTGCCTTTCAGGAGCTGCTGCCCCCACTAACACCACCTCCTCTTTCTTGGTGGTGCCAATATTGATAATGATAATGTTATTTATTTAATTTAATTTTTGCAAATTGTATTGTTTTTATTGTATTTTTATTGTATTTCTACACCTGTGTTTATTTTTCTTTGTAAGCCACCTTGAGGGCCTTTGGCCGAAAGGCGGGGTATAAATAAAATTTAATAATAACAATAATAACAATAAAACTTGGGCCCTTGATGGTTGAAACACAGTATCTCTCCCCTGCACCCCTTTGTTCATTTCAAGAATAATAATTCAACGATTGTTTCCGCTGCTGGTATATGACACTGGTTACTTGCTAGTGATGTTGGCAAGACCCCCTTGCCAGTGAACACACAGGATTGAGGGTTCTTGCTTTCTCCTTTCCTCCGTATCTACACAGAGTTGTTGTATGTCAAACTTCAGTTCACCTAAGCTCACAGGTTATCAACAGCAGTCATCCAGTGCAGGCGGAGGACAGAGGAGGTCCCACTCAAGCTTTCTTGAGTCTAGGGTGGTACCTATTTGGGAGTCAGACTTCAGACAGCAGCATAATCTTTATAACATGCTATTTATTCATATCTTGCACACTACAACTAATAAAATGAATTATAGGTGGCCTTAGCCAACATTGCAGAAACAGAAAAATAGGAATACATATCAGCATGAATAGAATATTTATTGCGGCCAAAGGCCAATAAAACCTTATCATACCATTAAAACCATATTTACAAGAAATAAAACCAGCCAGTCAAGGTTCATTATATAAACCATTAACTTAACAATGTTCTACGAATTGACATAGCCGTGGCACAGAATTTAGTGACAGCAAACGTAATCTGCGGTTGTCGATCTTGCAGAAGATATTTTGTATAATATAGAGTGTCTCAGCCAGGTATCAATTGAATGATAGGATTGATGCTGAGCAATCAAATATCATTATAAAAAGGACAATATAAAAGAACGTGGGATATTGTCTCAATTTCTCCAATTCCGCACGGGCACAGCCTCTCTGAGCACAGAATTCCCCGAAACCTGCCCTCACGAAGAACTGACGGGAGCACATCGAATCTTGCCATGGTAAAAGCTTTTCTATAGCTAATATTAAGGAGATCGCTAAGATATTGGGCAGGGATAAAACCCCTGGAGTAGGTGATGACGTCAGCTTTAATGGATGCCACAGATAGATGATTTTGCATTTCTATGTCCATTTTTCATTGTGACACGACTAACCATGCTTTAGAATATGCTAAGTTAAGAATATTGGATGGTGAAAAACCAAGAGATGTCAATTTCTTATTCACTGACTTAAGCCAGGACTATTGAAAAGCATCGTATAATACTAGGGGGGCCAAGCCAACGGGGCAAAATTGAAGCTTTAGCCACAGGTTTAACTTAAGTTTCCAAATCCGTGCTTCAATGGAAGGAAGACCAGCTTCCAATCTTACGATCGGATTTGGAACACATGATGGAATCCCAAACACAGCTCTCAAAAATTTTGTTTGTATGGATTCAAATGGAACTGTCTCCGGAAATATCATCGTCTGTGTGGCATATGTTAGTTGTGAAATTACCTTCGCCACAAACACTTGGATGGAGGAAGTGATATGTTGACCACCCTTTGTATAAAAAAAGGATAGCAACGCTTTGGAAGTCCTCTGAGCCACCAAGATAGTATTCTTTACGTGGAGGTGCCAGGAACCTGAGGCGCAAAAAGTCACCCCCAGATATCTGAAGGAAGAAACTTGTTCTATTTTCAGCCCGTTCAATTGCCAATTATGCCTCACTTTACTTTTGGAAAACACCAATACTTTTGTTTTATCCTGGTTAATAATTAAATGATCTTTGTTACAGTGTTCTGTTAAAGCACGCAGGAGACAGCGTAATCCACTACAAGTTAAAGACAGCAAAACTGCATCATCAGCATAGAGTAATATCGATATCATTCTGTTAGCCAACGATGGGGGTTGCGATGCAATCAACTCTAAAGATCCGACCAGAGAGTTAACATAAAGATTGAATAAGGATGGAGCTAGAACACATCCCTGTTTAACGCCCGCATAGGTGGAAATTGATTTGGTCAGATGACCTATATTACCACATCTGACCTGCAATCTAGTATTTTCATGCAATAAGCGTATCAACATTAGCAAGCCCCTGTCTATGTTGGTTAACTTAAGTTTTTCCCATAGTTTGTTTCTGGGTATAGAGTCAAAGGCGCTTTTAAAATCTATAAAGGCCGCGTATAGGGCTCTCCCCTTTTTTGCATATTTTTCCACCAAGTGTTGGATAACTAGAAGATGGTCAATTGTGGAGCGTTCCCCTCTAAACCCCGCTTGTTCGTCGGCCAGGATATTCTCTTGAGCCAGCCAAACCTGTAGTTTGTCCAAAAGGTGTAAGGCATAGAGTTTACTGATTATGCTCAGAAGGCTAATCGGCCTATAATTGGCAGGATCGGAATGTGATCCTCTTTTATAGATCGGTATCACAGTTGCAAGGCCCCAATCTTCTGGAATTTTAGCTGTACGATCTATTGCCGTAAATAATGCGGCTAAAACCGGGGCCCACCAGTCAGTATAACGCTTAAAAACTTCAGGCAGTATGTTATCAGGGCCAGGGGCCTTGCCCTCTTTCAAACGTACTATTAAAGAACATACTTCTTTTGAAGAAACGGGGCCAGTCAGGTACATCGCTCAAATCATTCCACGCATCAGGCTCACCTTCCCTCATTTTTATGTGGATAGAGTGAAAATAGGACTCCCAAATTTGCACTGAGATAAGATATTCCGGCCTTGACAGTTGGTTGGCCCAGCCTTTGTTAATGAGGCGCCAGAAGGTAGTCATGTCCTTATTTTTTGAGGCCTGGATTAAAGTTTCCCATAGGGTTACTTGAGCTAGTTTCTTCTTCCTTCTAATCAGCGATTTATAAGATCTCTTCAGGACCATATATTCCTGGGGTATTGCAGTAAGCTGTAATGTTCTATATCTTTTATATTCTTCCACCAGGAGAGTTCTCATAGCATAGCACTCTTGATCAAACCAAGGGTTTGAGTGCGGCTTGATAGTTAACTTAGATCTAAAATCGAAGTTCTTTTGTAAATCAGTAATCAATTCATAATAAAGTGCAATTACGTTTGTCCCTCCAGATTCTGTTATGATTGATTGGCGGCGGGCAACATTTTTTTCGGAACTTGAGGCCCAAGTGGCATTGGTGGCACGGAATGCTTTCTACCAGCTTCGGCTGGTAGCCCAGCTACGTCCCTATCTGAGCAGGGAGGACCTAACATCAGTCCTACATGCTCTGGTAACCTCGCGACTGGATTACTGCAATGCGCTCTACATAGGGCTGCCTTTGAAGACAGTTCGGAAGCTACAGCTTGTCCAAAACGCGGCGGCCAGATTAATAACGGGGACCAGGCGGTCGGAACACATAACACCTGTTCTGGCTTGCTTGCACTGGCTGCCAATATGCTTCCGGGCTAGATTCAAAGTGTTGGTTCTAACCTATAAAGCCCTATATGGCGCGGGACCACAATACTTGTCGGAACGCCTCTCCCGATATGAACCTGCCCGTATACTACGCTCTACATCGAAGGCCCTCCTCCGAGTTCCATCTCATAGGGAGGCTTGGAGGGCAGTGACAAGATCTAGGGCCTTCTCAGTGGTGGCCCCCAAATTGTGGAACAGTCTCCCCAAAGAGGTGCATATGGCGCCGACATTGTTGTCCTTTCGGGGCCAGGTTAAGACCTTCCTCTTTGCTATGGCGTTTTAATATGTAACTTGTTTTAGTTTTAAATTTTGTTGTAATTGTTTTCTGATTACTTGTTTTTATATATGTTTATGCTGTATTTATTATGAGATTTTGAGATGTTTTGTATTTTTATATTTTGTTGTACACCGCCCAGAGAGCTAATGCTAGTCGGGCAGTATAAAAATCTAATAAAATAAATAAAATAAAAAATATAAGGAATCTTTAACTTTTACCTCCAAATGAGATGACCATTTAGCCCGAACTGACTTGTTTGAAGGAGAGATAACTGGACCGGGGCACCATTACGCCTTAAGGCACATATTACCGCAGAGAAAATTTATAAGTACAGGAAGATGGTCACTCTCTGTCCGGTTCATGACCTGGCATCTAACCACTGAATTTAAAAAATCGGATGACACTATCACCAGGTCTATTGCTGAAGCTCCGGAACCAGCATAGAATGTGAACTCACCACTCCTGTCTCCCTCAATCGATCCATTCAGGATAGTCAGGTTGAAGCTATAAAGCAGGCTAAGAAGGCAATATCCGGCAAAATTACAACCGTGGTCCTTTGACTGTCTTACCGGCAGTCTAGCGCGCTCGTCTATCTGGGGTGGTATTCCATGGAAGTGCTCATATAAGGCTTCAACATTTCTTCCCAGTCTAGCATTAAAATCTCCTGCTAATATTAGTGTTGCATCTGGAAACTCTTGTGACAATTTGGCAATATATAGCTCAAGTTAATGGATATTACTTTTCACCCTAGCTTTTTGTCGTTGGGGGGGGCATGTAGGAATTTATAAGCACTATATGAGTTTGGTTTAGCACTACCAGTAATGCCATTGCAAGTTCGGGAAGATGTTTTAGACATTTCACTGAAGCATTCAACGCAGTCGTAATCAGCACCGATAGACCCCCTTTGGGTCTACCACCATAAATACTCGGAAAGGCCTCCAGCAAATATGAGGAGAAACCCTTCAATTCTACAGGGTCTGTTGTCCAAGTTTCCTGCATTAAAATAATATATCTATATACTCCAGAAATACCGGATCATTGATCTTGCTCCTCCATCCAGCAATGTTCCACAATATAAGTGAGAGATTAAATTTGCTGGGGAACTTATTTTGTCAAGATACTGTTGGCTGCGGATTAGCTTCAAATTGCCCCTTTGTCAGGCCCAGGATGGGACTCAGGAACCAGGCTTGTGGTTGAAAGCAATTCAGCTTTTATTAAGGTAATATCCAAACATAAACTGCGCCTTCTCATGAAGCAACACAGAGTTACAGATCCTGTGACGTGGAAGAAAGTTGACAGAGCAAGGAACTGCTTTCCCGCCTGTCTCTTAAGAAGGGGGCAAACAGGTGCGGAGTCTTTCGCTCCTCCTTACTGGACCCTCAGTTGCCACCCTCCCTCTCCTCCCCCTTTCTTGCCTCTTCAACTGTCTTTGAGTACGCGGCGACGGGGGAAGCATGGGGCCCTCCTCTTCTGAAGTCTCCGACTCCGGTATGGGGGAAAGGGAGGGGGCAGGCTTTGAACTTTCTTCAGGCTTCTCTGTCTTGGGCAGCCCTCCCTCTTCCCCTGTTTGTTCTGAGCTTCGGAGCAGAGGAGGCGTGGGAACCTCCAAGGGAGATTTTGCAACTGTAAAATCTTCAAGGTTCCCGTTGCTAGGTAACTCTATCTCTGGAATGTCCTCTGCTTCGTCTTCGCTCCACTTGGGCGAGGTGACCCCCTCCCTTCTCTCCAGTTCTTGTGAATCCCATTGATCTAAATCCCCGGGACCCCAACCCTGCGTCCCGACATCATCCTCTCTCCCAGGCTGTGCTCCCCCCCCTGACTGACCTGGGGCAATGGGGAAAACGTTGGTGAAAAAGTTTTACCAATTCTGGAGCATGCACATCAGTTTCAGCTTCCCAAGATCTATCTGCTGGTCCATAGCCCTTCCAGTGAATCAAATACTGCAATTTGTTGCGCCTTATTCTGGAGTCCAGGATTTCCTCAACTTCAAACTCAGTCTGCTCATTTATCAGGAGCGGAGCCCCTGGAGGCTCCTCTGGCCGTAACTCACTGGGAGGGGCTGCTTTCGTTAGCAGAGATCGGTGAAACACAGGGTGCATTTTAAACATGTCTGGTAACTTCAGTCGGTACGCCACGGGATTGATTTGGGCCTCTATTTCAAAAGGCCCCACCCTCTTGTCTTGTAATTTCCTACATTTGCCTGGCATCTGAAGGAAACGGGTGGACAGCCATACCTGGTCTCCTGGTTGGAGGGGGGGGGCTCTCTCCTGTGCAGATCAGCAACTCGATTGTACTCCGTCTTGGCTTCGTTTAGCTGCTGTTTCAATGTCTGTTGTGCAGCCTGTAATTCCTTCAGAAAGTCTCCTGCAGCGGGCACCAACACCCCTTCTGAACTGCTTGGGAAGGCTTTAGGATGAAATCCATAATTAGCGAAAAACGGGGTTTGCTTAGTGCTGGAGTGTAAGGAGTTGTTATAGGCAAACTCTGCAAAATGCAAATATGACACCCAGTCAGTCTGTTGGTAGGACACATAACAACGTAAATATCTTTCCAAAACAGCGTTCCGGCGTTCCGTCTGACCGTCTGTCTGGGGATGATGTGCTGAAGAGAGTTTTAGCTCCGTCTGCAGCTGTTTCCACATGGCTCTCCAAAACTTAGCTGTGAACTGAGTTCCTCGATCTGAGACTATACTGTTTGGCAATCCGTGCAACCGGTAGATTTCTTTGATGAATAACTTGGCTGTCTCTTTTGCCTCTAAGGCCCCTGAACAAGGGAGAAAATGCACCATTTTGGTGAGTAAATCTACCACTACTAGGATGACCGTCATTCGTTGTGACTTTGGTAGATCAGTTATAAAATCCATGGAAAGGTCCTTCCAGGGTTCGTTTGGGACAGGTAGCGGTTGTAACAGCCCTGTTGGTTTTCCTGTTTGTGTTTTTGCTCACATACAGACAGAACAGGATTTTACGTAGTCTTCAATATCCCGACGCATTTTAGGCCACCAAAAGTCCTTGGCCACATTCTGAATGGTTTTGTAAATACCAAAGTGCCCCGCGGTGACAGAGTCATGGCATTGACGTAGGACTCTGAGTCTTAATTCCCCTTCTGGCACATACCTGGCTGCTTTAAACCATAACAATCCATCTCGCCAGTGGAAGCTTACTTCAGGATCTTGATCCTGTCCCGCCTCCTGAATATATCGTTGCATGCCTGCATCTTCCTGCTGGGCTCTTTTGAGTTCTTCTTCCCATGAAGGCTGACATGATCCCAACATTAATTTCTCTGGTGGGATCACGTACTGAGGCTGATCCTCGGACTCGCTTCCTTTGAATTGTGGCTGTCTGGATAAGGCATCTGCTCTCTGGTTTTTGGCTTGGGCATGATAAGTAATCTTGAAGTTGAACCTAGTGAAGAACTGGGACCATCTTATCTGTCTCTGGTTCAACTTTCTGGCTGTTTGTAGGCTTTCTAGGTTCTTGTGGTCGGAGCGCACTTCGATCTGATGAGAGGCCCCCTCCAAATATTGTCTCCAGTTCTCAAAAGAATCTTTGATGGCTAGTAGCTCCTTCTCCCACACTGTATAGTTTTTCTCTGCCGGCTTTAACATTCTAGAGAAGTACGCGCAGGGGTGCAGCTCCTTCCCTTCTTGATCTAATTGGAGAAGGACCCCCCCGATGGCAAAATCCAAAGCATCTGCTTCCACGACGAAAGGGCGGGTTGGATCGGCGAAGCGCAGAATGGGCTCAGTAGTGAATCTTCTTTTCAGCTCCTCAAAGGCGTTGGTAGCGTTCTCTGTCCATTGAAATTTCTTCTTTCCCCTTAAACAGTCAGTCAGAGGAGCTGTTAATTTGGAAAACCCCGGGATAAACTTTCTGTAATAATTAGCAAACCCTAGAAAACGTTGTACATCCTTTTTGGTAACAGGTTGGCCCCAATCCAATATACAACTCACTTTCCCTGGGTCCATCTCCACTCCCCCTGCTGAGATTCGGTACCCAAGGAAGTCCAGAGACTTGAGGTCAAATCCACATTTCTCTAGCTTAGCATACAGATGATTTTCTCTCAGTCTCCTCAACACAGTTTTTACGTGCTGGTCATGGTCTTCTTGATTCTTTGAGAACACTAGGATATCATCCAAGTAACAAATTACGTACATGTGCAATAGGTCTCTAAACACGTCGTTCATGAACTTTTGAAACACGCCTGGACTCCCCGAAAGCCCTAACGGCATGACCAAATATTCAAACTGACCGTAAGAAGTCAGAAATCCTGTTTTACATTCATGTCCCTCTTTCATTCTAACCAGATTGTACGCTCCTCTTAAATCCAGCTTCGTGAAGATTTTTGCTGAGCGCAGGCGGTCTAGTAGCTCTGAGATCAAGGGCAGTGGGTAACTGTTAGGGATGGTGATCTGATTCAATGCACGGTAGTCGTTACAAGGTCTGAGCTCACCCCCTTCTTCTTCACAAACAACAGGGGCGCTCCAGCAGGGGACTGTGAGGGACGTATGAATCCTTGCTTCAGGTTCTTTTCCAGAAATTCCTTCAGGGCCTCCCTCTCAATCTCTGTGAGCGAGTAAATTCTCCCTGATGGGATGCTGGCTCCTGGCACGAGATCAATCGCACAGTCATAAGGGCAGTGGGGGGGTAGAGTCTCTGCCTCTTTTTCATCAAATACGTCTTTGAATTCCTCATACTTCGAAGGGAGGGTCACTTGTTCGCTCTCTTGTACTGCCCCCGCTAAGGTGTTCTTGATTCCTTCAGGTTGACAGTTCTCCTGACAATATTGAGAGGTGAACCACACCACCGCCTCTTTCCAACCTATTTTGGGTTCGTGCTTGGCTAGCCAGGGCATTCCCAGAATCACCTCAAAGTTCGAGAGATCTGACACGTACAGCAAAATGAGCTCCTCATGCCCAGGAATTTGAAGTTTCAATTCCTCTGTGGCGTGTGTCACCCCTCCTGACTTCAGGGGTCTCCCATCGATGGTCTCCACAGATAGGGGAACGTCCAGTTTCCACCTAGAAATTCCATAACGCTTGGCTAACATTGCATCCATAAAATTCGTGGAGGCCCCACTGTCAATTAATGCAGTAGAGTTAAACATTACTCCTTGGGAAGTTGTAATCCGAATAGGTAGAACCAACACTCCTTTGGAGGGGGGTTGGGTCATTGGAGGGCCTTTATACAATGCTGCCCCCAGTCCACCGGCCTGCACTTGGACTGGGTGTTCTAGTTTCCCGACGGCTCTGCCTTCCCCCCTTTCAGTCCACAATCTCTGGCCACATGGCCCGGTTTCGAACAAAAAATACATAGACGCTCTCGGCGGCATCTCTCTTTTTCTTCTTCTGACAGTCTTGGCCTAGCCCCCCCGTCCCTCGGGTGCATTACCTGCCATTCCTGAAGTGGAAAGGACCTTGCTGCGGGATGCCGAGGCTGAATATCTCGGGACCTCCTGTTTCTTTTCCAGGCGCCTCCCTTCCAGCCTGTGATCGATCTGTAAATATAGCCAGATTAGCCCTGGCAGATCAGTGGGGGGGTGTCCTGGCCAGCTCATCCAGGATTTCAGCATTCAGTCCACTTCGGTACATAAACATCAAGGCTGCTTCATTATAACCAGTTTCCTGGGACAAAACTTTAAAAGCATTAGTGTATTCGGAAACAGTTCCTTTCGCTTGTTTCAGTGCGCCTAGCTGCCGTGCTACTGTTTCAGCTCGTTGCGGGTCTTGAAACATCTCGGTCATTTCTTGTATAAATCCTCTGTATCTTCCTAGGAGGGTATCCTTTCTCACCAGGTACGGGGTCACCCATTTTGCAGCTTCTCCCTCCAGGAGGCTGATCACGAATGCCACTTTAGCCCCATCACTCGGAAATTCTGCATTCCTGACATCCAAGTATAACTCACATTGAGCCACAAAAGTTGCCAACTGATCACTTTGCCCCACATACTTTGGGGGTAATCCAATGGGAACCTTCACTGCCGCGGCTGGAGGGGCTGCCCGCATCCGATCGACCGTGGCTTGCAAGGCCTGATTATCCATTTTCAGCGCCTTGACTGCTGCCAGCAAGGTTTGAACATCCGTCTGCAGATCAGCCACATTAGTCCTCAAAAGTCTCACTTCTTCCGTCTCAGAAGTGGGATTTGTTCCCCCTGCCGCTCCCTTTGACATCTTGTCATGGTCAAGTGAAGAGAGCGTAGAGGGTGATTTAGGTGGCTCTGTCAAGCTGTCAGGCCCAGGATGGGACTCAGGAACCAGGCTTGTGGTTGAAAGCAATTCAGCTTTTATTAAGGTAATATCCAAACATAAACTGCGCCTTCTCATGAAGCAACACAGAGTTACAGATCCTGCGACGTGGAAGAAAGCTGACAGAGCAAGGAATTGCTTTCCCGCCTGTCTCTTAAGAAGGGGGCAAACGGGCGCGGAGTCTTTCGCTCCTCCTTACTGGACCCTCAGTTGCCACCCTCCCTCTCCTCCCCCTTTCTTGCCTCTTCAACTGTCTTTGAGTACGCGGCGACGGGGGAAGCATGGGGCCCTCCTCTTCTGAAGTCTCCGACTCCGGTATGGGGGAAAGGGAGGGGGCAGGCTTTGAACTTTCTTCAGGCTTCTCTGTCTTGGGCAGCCCTCCCTCTTCCCCCATTTGTTCTGAGCTTCGGAGCAGAGGAGGCGTGGGAACCTCCAAGGGAGATTTTGCAACTGTAAAATCTTCAAGGTTCCCGTTGCTAGGTAACTCTATCTCTGGAATGTCCTCTGCTTCGTCTTCGCTCCACTTGGGCGAGGTGACCCCTTCCCTTCTCTCCAGTTCTTGTGAATCCCATTGATCTAAATCCCCGGGACCCCAACCCTGCATCCCGACACCCTTTGAGGATAGATTTGGGGGCTCAGAGACATATAATGGGCTGGAATCAGGTGGAAGATGTATTATCGCCTCACAAGTAATTGCCGGTCTACTAACATTCGAGATTATCACTGAGGGGGGCTGAGGGCTCTCCTGAAATATCCGTTTAGGTGGTGATCCCTCTTTTTCATTCCCCAGAAATCTGACATCCGTCCAAGATGGAACAGTATTTGTATTTAAAATGATTTTCTGAGGCGGGACAGGCACTGAGATGTGCTTTGTACATATGGCATCCGGGAGGCGATTATGGCATGGCGAAGTTGAGGCTAATGAGGGGGAATTAATCTGAAGTTCCATTTCAACATTTAAATGCTCAGAATCGTTCGGGGCAGTATGAGGACTGAGACTAGTATGAGTAGGCGTTTTGGGTTGTGACATCCTAGACTGCAGGTGCTTTGATAGTCTCTGCAAATGATAGATGATACCTTGTTGTGCCAGTTTAGAAAGGGCACTGAATGCATTAAAGAGACTCTCCTCTTCTTCTATAAGGAAGCTTAATGGTTCTTCATTATTACAAACCTGACTGCTCTGCTCCTGAATTAGAGGAGATGGAATATTAGATGGAAGAAGACAAGTAGGAGCAGCCACCTCAGCGGTGGAATTACACTGAGCTGATACAGGAATATCACAACGGTTGTCAACTTCTTTAGTGTTGTTGCTAGATCTTTATTTGGGGCCTTTGACTTAAGATTGTTTGTTGAATAGGGTTTAGATGACTGCGACAAACACAGAGACGATGTTGTCTGAAACAAAGATTGAGGTTCAGCTGTGTTCATGAAAAATCTTTGTATCACGATCCCTCTCCTAAGTAATGAATGTCCTTTTAAGCGAAAAAAAATGGCTTTAACCCAATTTCAAAAAGTCAGCAAAATATTATCCTTCATGGTGTTACTATGTAAGTATTCCACATTATGCAAATCCGAAGCTTTTACCAGCCCTGGAGCAATCGACTGAAGAAGATTTATAATGTACCATTTCCAAGCAAATAGTGTGGTAAGACAAGTTTCTCTAGGACAATTTAGTAAAACTAATTTTTGTGGAATTAATTTCAACTTCCAGGAATTTTCCATTTTTCATTTCTGAGTCCCATTAGAAGCTTTAAATGTATATCCTGCTCTTGTAAAACTGTATGGGTAAGCTGAGGTGAATTGACGGTCAGTAATGGGTCAGCTAAGGGAGTACTCTACTGTTTGCTTTTAGTTTCCTTCGGGACAACTTCCTGGTTAGAAGAACTGTTAACCTATTTTTTCCTAGTATTCAGTGTAGTCTCTAATATTTTAAAGATCTTAGTGAAATTCATTTTCTCAATCCTTTTAGGCTTAAAGTTCTTTATATTTTTACTTTTTTTCACATTAATGATCTTTTTTGATCTACAAATGCCTTTCCTACCCTTTGGGCAACGGACAGAGTCTATAGGCTGATTAGATGGACTTGCTTTGGTCACGAAATGGACAGCTATTTTCTTAAATTCTTCCGCCAGGGTTGTCAATAATTTGTTGGAATCCGTTAAAAATTTTTTTATGCAGGCAATCTCCCTCAATATTACACACAATCGAGGATCGCATGAGTTTTGTTCCGGCGTTTGTTGAATAACACGATTGCTAATTTTAACGTGGGGGGTTTCATTAGCTTCAGATAGTAGATGGGGACGTGACTGGGATCTACACTGCCCCACCTCCGTCGCATTTCCAAAAAGTGGAGGATTTTCTGGCATTTTATCCTTCCTTTTAAATCTCTGTTGGTTACTTAGACTTTCCACAGACTCTAATTCAGAGGCCAGATTGTTCAAGTTGTTCAACGGAGGCTCCACCTCTCCCATATAAAGCAATCCCTTCATATCCAGCGACCAATCCAGAATTGTGTCATTAAGGTGCTCAGTGGTTGCACTATCAACTAGCTCTGTTAAACTCCTTTCCTTTTCATCACTTTTCTTCACCTTCTTCTTCTCCGAGATGGTAGAAAAGAAGTGAGTAATTTTTGGTTGTCTTACTCTATTCAAAGATAGTGGCAACTCCCCTTTCAGGGGAATTCCTTGCTCTCAGTACGTCTTTCTGGTACAGACCATTTTATTGTAACTTTGCCTTTAAGGATTGTCACTAAAAGTGAAAACACAGCTGCTGCGAAAAAACTCAGTAACTCATCAGCTTTCTCAATATCTTTTAGGGACACGGTTTCTTATGTTCTTATCTTCTTAGTTCAAAATATTTAGCATGGTTTAGCTTGGCACAGCAGCTCAAAAAAGCTACAGAGAAGTTTCCTACCTCTCTCTCCGAAAGCTCTTCCAAAGTTTATCAGTCTCTGGTAGTTATAAGTATCGTAAGAGGACAAAGGGAGTAGAGGTAAGCGAGATAAGCACGGGATGCCTTGTAAGCATTTATAGGCAAATTGGAGATGTTATAAGCTGTCAGGATAATTCATTTACTGGTAGTCCAGAAAAATAAGGGAGTGGGAAGAACACATCTCTCCCCTCAGGTGGCCATTTTTTTGTTCAATTCCTAACTAGTTGTTGGAACCCTGGCCATCACCCAAGGGTGCCAGATCCTATCAGCATGAAAGAAGTTGTTGGATATCCATTTACAATAAAACTATGTCTTTGAAGGCACATCTTAGTTAAAATAGGTTACAATAGATGAAGGACTGAGTTAAACTCTATGTCAAATTACAGAGCCAAAGTTACCAAGTACATGGAAATACATGTCATGAGGCTTCGTCTGTCTGGGGCTAGCAGCCAAGAGATCTCGCCGGGGTGGGGGGAAGACCGCAAAGCCCATGCAACTGCTGGAGCACGCAAGTTAGATGCCCATGGTTTCCCTGTGGAACGCTTAAGGAATGAAAGCTTTTCCAGCCCGTCTGGTTCTCCTCTGCATCTTCCTCCTCAGCCAAGGCTGGAGACCAACCGGATGGTGTGCAGCTGTGCTTCACTTCCTGCGCCGGCAGTGGGAGCCGCCCAGACACCTCACCAATGGGCATCCTGCACATCTTCCAGCTTTGGAGAGACCCAGTGCCTACAGGAGGAAGGGGACCACCACTGCCCAGGGAAGAAGGACAGCCATCTGCTGTTGCTGCTAGGTTGCCTGCCTGCCTGTCAGCTGGCTGGCTGGCTGGCTGGCTTGTTGCTGCTGCTCAGCTACCACCACCACCCTCTCCCCATTGGACTTCTGCTTTGCAGGCTGATACACCCTGCAGGACCAGGCCCTCACATACTCAGCCAGCTGTTGCTGATATCATCCACCTGTCCCTTCCCTGGAGGGGATCATTAATATAATGTGTTATGTTTCACAATAAACACATCTTGATTCTTTAACAATAAGAATAGTATACTTTAATCACCATTCTATAGGGCACAGTCTTTACATCTGCTTATGCTGTGCTTCACCCATCTCAACTGCACTCCAACTGCCCTTAACTGACAATTCCAAGACCTTAAAGAGATATTACAGCACATCTCTGTTCTGTAACAACAAAAACAATAAAACAAATAAACCAATACAGCAACAATAAACCAAAAACATATTACAGCACAATTAAGCTGGCTGGCTGAGGTGGCTTGGGAGACCCAGTGCCTGCAGGAAGAAGGGGCCCACCATTGCCCAGGGAAGGAGAGCCGCCCGCCTGCCCGCCTGCCTGCCTGCCTGCCTGCCTGCTGCTGCTGCTGCTGCTGCTGCTGCTGCTGCTCAGCTACCACCACCACCACTCTCTCCCTGTTGGACTTCTGCTTTGCAGGCTCACATCCTGCAGGCCAGGTATCCAGGTATCCAGGACTTCTGCTCTGCAGACTGCCTGGCTTTTTGTGGGACTTGTGGGTCTTGAGTCATGTACCTGGGAGAGAGGACTCAGAGCCAACTAGGGGGACTTGAAGGCCCCCCAATTAGTGTAGTGATGGGTAGAGGGAGATAATGGCGTTGTCCTGCTTGCATTGGCTACCTGTATGTTTCCGAGTTCGATTCAAGGTGCTGGTTTTAACCTATCAAGCTTTACATGGCTTGCGACCACAATACCTGATGGAACGCCTCTCCCATCCGTACACTACTCTCAGCATCAAAGGTCCTCCTCCGGGTGCCTACTCCCTTGTAGGATGGCAACAAGGGAGGTCTTCTCAGTTGTGGCCCCCAAATTATGGAATGATCTCCCAAATTATGGAATGATCTCCCTGATGAGGTGTGCCTGGTGCCAACACTGTTATCTTTTCAGTGCCAGGTCAAGACTTTCCTCTTCTCCCAGCATTTTTAACAGCATTTGAATAGCATGTGTTTTAACTTGCCCATTGGTTTTTATGGGTTTTAATTTGGTATGGTTTAAATTTGTATTCTTGTTTTTAATGTTTTCAATTGTTGTAAACCACCCAGAGAGCTTCAGCTATGAGGCAATATATAAATGCAATCAATCAATCAATCAATCAATCAATAAAGTCATGATACATCATCCATCAGATACCATGGATGGAAGAGATGGATGGTTCCTCCTGCTTTCTTTGACCCCCCCCCAAGCAGGACTGAGAAATAATGAGTGCTATAAAACCTGGCCTTTTATACACTTTTGTATCAAAGAGGAGGCATGTTCCCATGGATTTATCAATTGCTGCCTTCTCCTTGCTGTCTCCTCATGCCTTCTCCTAGAGTCAGCAAATATGATTAGTGCCAACAAGTAGTTTACCAAACTGTCTGCAGACTCCCTGGAAAGTCTGCTTGCTCTGTATACAGGTATCAACCACACCATATAAGGTGCTTCCTCTTAAACAGCTGGAGTGTTGGCTGACTGCCTAGACAGCTTATCTTATGCTGTATTGTCAACATTCTCATTCAAAACACTACTTTGTTCAGAAGGGAGGGCTGGAAAAAACCCATTTTCGAAAGAGAACATTTTTCCTCTGTGCCACTTAGGTGATACTAAGAAATAAGTTAAGCCATTATAAGCAAACAACAGCAAATATAAGTGATTTCAGCACATTTTATTCATATTTCAAGCCAATATCTGGGCTGGCCCATTACACCAGGATCCAAAAAGTGGCTTAGGTAAATGCTACTCCTGCTACACACAAGTTAAGGTATGGTGGATCAGGGTAGGGTAATAAAGATAACCTTATCTGTCATGCATTACAGTACAGTGATAAGGAAAGTCAGCATATACACTGTGCAAGCATCTGTCCCAGTGCATAGATGACTACGGGCATGGCCAGTGCCACTCAGCATGTCAAGGGTGGGGTCAATAGTCCAATCCTGCTGCCCCCTTCCCCACATGTAAAAACATGTAGTTTTTACAAGTAGAGAATGACTGACTAGAGCTTGCATGGGTATGACAAACCAACTAGCTGCAAAGATGAGGGCATTTTGTAAGTCTCACTGAGATGCTACTGAAAGTTTGTCAAAACATAAGAACAGTACCACTGGAGTGATGGCTGGTACCCTTTGAGACTGGTGGGGTGGAAGGCAGGCTG
The DNA here is from genome assembly GCF_030035675.1 of Rhineura floridana. Lineage (NCBI taxonomy): Eukaryota > Metazoa > Chordata > Lepidosauria > Squamata > Rhineuridae > Rhineura > Rhineura floridana. Next base: position 17,841,334 of record NC_084496.1, read on the forward strand.
CCCAAACCATAGGTGCCGCCCAAGCCAATGACAGTCAGAGCTAAATAATTCTAGTTTTGTCCCCCTCCTCCTCCTTGCAGAGTTCTAACAAAGGGCAACACTGAGACTAAGTGCTGCATTCAACTAAGTCATACTCAAGAGTAGCCCCACTAAATTAATGACCCTAAGGTAGTCATGTCTATTAACTTCAATGGGTTTACTCTGAGTGGGATGACCATTCGATACCACCCCAAGGGAGAGGAAGTTGACAGGTAGTGCTGCTACCTCCTGGACTGGTTGCAAGTAAGAAGGCAGGCAGGTGGGGGCTGGGTGAAGGCAGACAGAGGCTGCTGGGACAGTATGCAGTTTCCCCTAATGGGCCAGCCTCCACGGCCAATGGCCTATCTAGTCCAGCATTATGCTGTCACAGTGGCCAACCAAATGCTCCAATAGAAGCCCACAAACAGGACCTGAGTGCAGCTGCACGTACCCCCCTTGCAATTTCTAACTGGTATTTCGAGGCATACCGACAGTGGAGGGATAACATAGCCATCATGAATAGTAGCCATTGATAGCCTTATCCTCCATTAATTTGTGTAATCCTCTTTTAAATCCATCCAAGATGGCAGCCATCCCTTCATCTTGTGAAGTGAATTCCATAGTTTAACAATGCACTGTGTGAAGATGTGCTAAAGCAACATTCAAAGTGATTCCAGAGGTTCCTCCACTGCAGATGCACGTAAGGAATTTCAAAAGGGGCCCAAAGTATAGTGAGGAAGTTTCTCAGGGAGGGTTCTGCACATCATTAGCATTGTCACTGAAATTCACCTGAGATGGAATTTTAAAAGGAATCTAGAGGTCCCTCATCAGGCAAAACATCTGTGGAAAGCTGAAATCATGTTGACAGCAAGATTTCTCAGCAGATTTCTCGGTACAGAATTGTTGTTGAAGGTTACAAGTGCCTGAAAAATAAAAAGAAGAGTAATTAATGCTTAAAATTATTCTCTGCCTTAGATTGTAATTTGAGCCAGTGTAATTCTCTCCCTGGCATCCTTAATACTGCAACAGCAGCATCCCAGGCACCAGGGATCCTGGGAACTGTACACCAAGGCCTTCTATGGACACCAGCTGTCCTGAAAAGTACATGTCTCAAAGCTCCTTAAGTTTGCAATGCTGTTCAATGCCTCATTCAAATCTGGGCACTCGAAATAATATACTTGGAAGTGTAAAGAAGTTCATATTTCTGAACTGGGCTGAGAAAGTTGAGCTCAAGAGAGAGTTCACTCATCACCAATTCCATGCATCCCAATACTAAATTCTACTATGTATTCTCTCCTTCAAAAATCAAAGCATTGCTGCCTATCCAGGCTATGGTTCTTGATGATGGGCCTCTAAGGGATTGATTATTAATACTTTTTTGCCTCTTGAATGGAACAGTTGTCAGTAGAAAGTGCTGTCTGCTAGGTAACTGGTTTGGTGGCCTGGACTATCTGGAAGGCAGAGGAAAATAGAAAGAGGAAGGAACCTGAGCAATAGGAAGGAAATGTTAGGGCTTGGCATGGGCAACCATCTAGGATGAGCCAGAAACCAGGAGCCATTGGATCAGCGAGAACTGAAGTGTGTCAGGGCAACCCCGGGAGGCAGACCCCAAAACTAACCAAGAATACATGAATGCACTAGAAAACAAGAGGACTGTTTCTCAAGCAAGACTTGACTAGAACGGGAAGCCCTCTTATGCTTCTCCCTATCCAGGAGGATCCAGTGGCCAGCATAAGTGGGTGGAGTCACTCTAGGGCCTGAAGGTACCACCTGCAGTTCAGTGGTTCACCACACAGATCCAGACACTCCTGACAGTAAGTGAGTAACAGGCTTTGATTTTGTCATTCCACTGCTTGGGTTTTCATTGAGTCCTGTAACACCTGAACTTTCAGCTATGTTGGTGCTTAAGAAGTCTGCTTGGATGCTGTGCTTGCTGACTCCCACCTAATCCTAGATGTAAGGATTCCTGTTCAGGAAAGGGCTGAATGGAATAAAGGGAGCATACTGTGGTATCTAAAAGTCTACAAAATATTTGGAGCTGGCCTTTCTACCACTTGGGAATCATGGGACTGAATGTTCTCCCATGTTAAAAAAAACAGAGCTGTGAAAAATTAGGGCATCAGAAGACTCAATCCTGGCAAGTCTTCCAAGAGCAGGAAGTTTTGCATCCACACAAGCAATCCCCCAACTGCAATCTGTAGTTATATAAGCCAGGAAAGGCAGTATCACATGATGTTTCTGAATGTGTGGTTCAGGCAGGGAGACCAACAGGAGGTGGAGCCAATGACAGGCACAGCCAACTCATTCTAGTTTTGTCCCCATCCTCCCTGCTGAGTTCTACTGTAAAAGGGGCAACACTGAGACTGAGGAGGAGGAAGCTGGCAGGTAGGACCACCACCATCTGGACTGGGTGCAAATAAGAAGGCAGGCAGGTGGAGGCTAGCTGAGGGCAGACTGAGGTTGGTGGGACAGTGCCCCATTTGCTGTAATGGAGAAACCTTTACTGCAGAAAAGTGTGTATTGTTGGCTTGTGGTGTCTCTGAGCGGGGAGCTAACCAAGCAGCTGGTGCCACCGTGGGAGGCAAATCCTTCTTCACTGGTCTTCTTGATTGAGCAAGGATGACTAATAAACTTACCTGCCAATCCTGGGATGATTCATAGTGCCTCCCACCTTGAAAGAAAGCAGCATCCTGGCAGGAGTAATATGACCCAGACACTATGCGGTGGATGAGTTTGTACTGGTTTAAAACTGGCCCCAAGACACCAACAAAATGTTTGCAAGCATGTTGTTTTGGCTCCAGGTGCTCCAGATGGTGAGGTGCTCTTCCTGGAAACGGCTGATGGAACAGCTGACTGCAAGCCAAAAAGCTGTACATCAAGCACTCTAGACATCTCCCGTTGCAACAATATTCCCCATTTTCTATCACTTAAGTGAATGCATGCCAGGTATCAGAAGTCTTCTTTTTAAAAAGTACACACACACACACACAGAGAGAGAGAGAGAGAGAGAGACCAAAGGGAGAGTAAAGCAAGGTGGGGGTGGGGCAAGGGGGAGAGGGAAAGGTAGAGCATAAAGCCTTTTGTTGATTTTTCATCTGTGTAATTAAGGGATAGACTAATATGGTGTTGATGATAGATTTAAAAATAGAGCACCAGTTAATTGAAGGCAGCCATCTGGGCTCTTCGGCTACCACTCCTGGGACCTGGCTGGTTGCTCTGGTGCTTTTTTTCTCTGTCCTGTGGTGCCAACAGCTCATCTTTGCTGGAGAAAGTTCATCAGTCCACTTTGCCTGGACTGGAGATACAAGAGAATGAGGCAGCTTAGGGAGGAGGTGAAAGGGGGGGAGGGAGGAGGTGAAACGGGGGGAGGGAGGAGGTGAAAGGGGGGGAGGGAGGAGGTGAAACGGGGGAGGGAGGAGGTGAAAGGGGGGAGGGAGGAGGTGAAAGGGGGGGAGGGAGGAGGTGAAAGGGGGGGAGGGAGGAGGTGAAAGGGGGGGAGGGAGGGAGTAGGGATGGACAGATCTCCCAGTTTCAATTCCATGTTTCCCATTTTCCCAATCTTAAATTCAGTTCTCAACATTGCTGCAGCAATTTGCTACTTAAAAAAAAAAATCCTTATGAAAATTCTTCAACATTTTGGTGAGAATTGCTTCTAATAGACACATTTTTGTATGTAGTTTTGACTAATGTACACATTTTTGCAAGCAATTTCTCATTATAATGCATTTTTGTATGCTATTTTCACTAATATATTTATTTTTATGTATGCTTTCTCCCTGAGATGTGCATTTCTATAAACATTGTTTGGTAAACTGCATTGCAAAATTCAGATAAGTGTGAATTTTGAAGGATGAATCTCTTTTGGTTCTCATATTGTTTTGGAAAGTGCAAATTTGATAAATCCTGCTTTAAATATGAACTGAATCAAATTTCTCCCCATCTCTAGTAGGGCGAAATGGACAGAAGGATGTTCCTTTGCATCTAGGGTTACCATGCTGGTGTGACTTAAAAATAAGGTCCCAGGGGCTCTCAGGTCCCAAAAGAAAGTGCTTCTTCACACAGTGCATTGTTAAACTATGGGATTTGTTCCCACAAGATGAAGAGATGGCCATCAACTTGGATGGATTTAAAAGAGGATTAGACAAATTCATGGAGGTTATGGCTATCAATGGCTACTAGCCATGACGGCTATGTTCTACTTCCACTGTCAGAGGCAGTGTAGCTCTGAATTCCAGTTGCTGGGAATCACAAGTGATGAGAGTGTTCTTGTACTCAGGTCCTGCTTGCGGTCTTCCCAATGGCTTCTGGTCAGCCACTGTGAGAACAGGATGCTGGACTAGATGGGCTTTCAGCCTGATCAAGCAAGGCTCTTCTTGTGCTCTTATGTACTTAGAATGGCAAATGCCAGGAGATATTTATTTAGACCATTTCTATGCCACCTTTCAGCTAAAACCCTCAGTGTGGGGTACGATAAAATAATAAAACCAATAAAATCCACAGAGGCGCATCTGGCACCTTCATTGTACAGTTGTCGGTGTATGCTGAAGACTCACCTCTTCACCCTGGCTTTTTGACACTGAGATGTATATTTTTGGAACCTCTCTAGTTGTGACTGTGATCTGCTTTAAATTGCTTTAACAATGTATTTTATATTGTTGTGACCTACCCTGGGACCCAGTGGTGAAGGGTTGGTTAAGCTGAACTCTGTAAAAATACACAAGATATGAGTCATTATAAAATATCTTTATTGGTTCTCTTTCTTACATGGAACTGAATTTTGACCATGTGCCAATGCTCTCTCTTTGTTTTGTACTTGTTCTGTATTTGTACCTTTTAAAACAAACAAAAATAGTTAAAATATAAAATACTAGGAGAAAATAAATCAGTAGAAGATCCCTTCCTTCTCTTTTTAAGTCTAGAATTCAGGGTGATCCAATGATGTGGATTGGCAGGAGAATCAGGACAGACAAAAGGAAGTACATCTCTGCCCAGCACATGTTTAACTTATGAAATTAACTGCCAAAACTATGGGAGCCATTTCTGCATCACCAAAATATGAGCACATAGATCTGTACATATGCTAATTTTGAAATATTTGCTGTAATTCAAATAGAAACACAATACATTACACCCTAGCAAGTATGACTGTGGCCTGTATTTCTGTGTAGTCTCCTCTTCAGGTGTTACTTATTGATGGGCAATTTTGAGAGACAGTGATCAGACCAATCTTACTCAGTGTGTTTCATTGCTGTGTGAGGATTTGAACTCAATTCCAAGGCTCCATCTATACATTTAAGGCAGCATCATACCACTTTAAACAGTCATGGCTTTCCATAACAAATTTTGGAAACTATAGTTTGTTAAGGTTGCTGAGAGTTGTTAGGAAGACTCACAGAACTGCAATTTCCAGAGTGATTGAACGATCAATCCTTTCCAGGTGAGAGGTGTTAGAAGCTATGATTCTCAGAGTTCTGCAGGAAGAGGGATTGATTATTAAACCACTCTGGGAATTGCAGCTCTGGGAAGGAAATAGGGCTCTGCCAACAACTCTCAGCAACCTTAACAAGCCACAGTTCCCAGGATTCTTGGGGGGAAGCCATAATTGTTTAAAGTGGTATGATACAGCTTTAAAGGTATAATGCAGTTGAGCTCCAAGTCTGACATTTTGGGATGTCACAGAATTCTGTCAGAAATGGAAACAAAAACAAAAATTGCTGCAATGCATCTGTTCATCTGAGGTCAGGAATGGAAGCCACAAAAGCAAATATGAGTGGCATTTGTCATTGTTGGGTTTTTTAAGTCCACAGATGTTTATGTAAATAATTGTGTTATTTCCTGCATTGTTTTTTATGTTTCCCTTCCACTGAAATGCATTGACATAAATTCCATAATTAATTATGTTCGTTTCAGTGATAGCAGATAGGACAAATAACATAGGCTTTAGTGGAAGCTAAACTGTAGTGGAACGGAAACAGCACTCATTGCAACAACCACAGGATGGGACAGAAATTGCTGCCTCCTTACATCCCTAATGACTTTCTACCCCCTATCCAAATGTGGGAGCATCTTTATGCCAGGGTAGGAATGGAATGCACCTGAGCCTTTGGTAGAGTGGGGAGAAGCAGTGCACTCAGGGTCAGCCCAAGACATGTTGCTGCTTGAGGAAGAACAGCTAATTGTGCGCTTCCTCTCCCCCCAAGTCAAGATATACAGGGCTGAGTTACTTTGGCACATGAGACAGATTATTATTACTGTATGAAAATACAATAATAATGAAATAACTTAGTTTGCTGCTCTTTCATGACACCCCAGATCATGTGCCTATCTAATATCAGGGCTGGCCTTGATGGTGCCTTTGGACACTAGCTTTTTATTGTTGTTGCTGCACTATGAACAATAGCCATGATATTTAAAAAAAGAGAGAGGCATAATAGCTAAGAGAAAAAAATCCCTGTTAGTAAACCAGTAAAACCTCTCAGCATCTCACCAGAAACAGAAAAATGTAGTAAGGAAGCCAAGCCATAAATCACATGGTCTTCGATGTCTGTATACTAATGCACAGAGCGTAGGAAACAGGCAGGACGAACTTGAGCTCTTAATACAGAAGGGCAACTATGACTTGATAGGTATAACTGAAACTTGGTGGGATGACTCCCATGACTGGAATACAGCAATTGAAGGATATAACTTGTTCAAAAAGAACAGAAGGAATAAAAAGGGAGGTGGAGTCACGCTATATGTTAAAAACGTATATTCCTGCACAGAAATACAGGAAGATGAGCTTCGTAGCTCCACCGAGAGTATCTGGATTAAAATTAATGAGGCAAGGAATAAAAGGAATGTGGTGCTTGGAGTCTATTACCGACCACCCAATCAAGGAGAAGACGAGAATGTAACTTTTGAAAAGCAAATTGCCAATGTTTCAAGGAGGCATGATGTAGTAGTAATGGGGGTTTTCAATTATCCCAATATCTGTTGGGAGACAAATTTTGCCAAACACGGCTCCTCCAAGAAATTTCTGACTTGTGTTGGAGATAACTTTGGTCGATGAAGTGGCAGTTACGGGAACTCTCGGGGAAAGTGACCACACCATACTTGAATTCTTGATTTTAACAGAAGCAACAGCTGAGAGTAGCCATACGTGCACCCTGGACTTCAGGAAAGCTGATTTTAAAACTCAGAACAATTGTAAGTACAGTTCCATGGCAAGCCAACCTAATGAGAAAAGGAGTCCAAGATGGGTGGGAGTTTCTAAAAAAGGAAATTCTAAAAGCGCAATGGCAAGCAATTCCAACAAGGAAGAAAGGAGGGGAAACAACAGAAGAAGCCAATGTGGCTTCACAAAAAAGCTTAGAGATGACCTGAAAACAAAAAAGACACATACAGGAAGTGGAAAGAAGGCCAGGGCACAAAGGAAGAGTACAGGCAGGTATCATGGAATTGCCAGGATGGTGTCAGGAAGGCTAAAGCTGAAAATGAGCTGAGGTTAGCGAGGGATGCTAAAAACAACAAACAAGTTTTCTTCAGGTACGTCCATAGTAAAAGACAGAGAAAAGAAACGTTGGCACAGCTACTCAATGTAGATGGCAAAATGATAACAGATGACAAAGAAAAGGCAGAAGTGCTCAATTCCTACTTTGGCTCAGTCTTCTCCCAAAAAAGGGTCTGTGACCCTCCTGGGAAACATGAAGTAGAAGGGGCAGGATTGGATCTTGAGATTGATAGACAAATGGTCAAGGAATACCTCATCACTTTGAACGAGTTCAAATCGGCAGGGCCCGATAAACTGCATCCTAGAGTATTGAAGGAACTGGCTGAAGAACTCTCAGAACCGCTGTCTATTATCTTTGTAAAATCATTTTTTGACCGGGTAGCCTCCCTTGTGGACTGTGGGAATGCTGTGGACGTAATATATCTCAACTTCATCAAAGCTTTTGACAGAGTGCCCCATGATATTCTGATTAGCAAGCTAGCTAAATGTGAGCTGGATGGAACAAGTATCAGGTGAATCCAGAGTTGGCTTCATAATCGTACTCAAAGAGTGCTTATCAATGGTTCCTTCTCAAACTGGGTGGAAGTAATGAGTGGGGTACCACAGGGCTCAGTCCTGGGCCCAGTGCTCTTCAACTTTTTTATTAACAACTTGGATGAGGAGGTACAGAGCATGCTTATCATATTTGCAGATGATATAAAATTGGGGGGCATAGCTAATACTGTGGAAGACAGAAAGAAAATTCAAAGGGACCTTGATAGGTTGGAGCATTGGGCTGAAAACAACAGAATGAAATACAACAGGGATATATGCAAAGTTCTACACCAAATGCACAGTTATAAGATGGGGGATACTTGACTCAGCAATATGATATGTGAGAAGAATCTTGGAATTGTTGTTGATCAAAAGCTGAATATGAGTCAACAGTGTGATGTGGCTGCAAAAAGGGCAAATGCTATATTAGGGTGCATTAACAGAAGTATAGTTTCCAAATTGCGTGAAGTATTAGTTCTCATCTATACAGCACTGGTTAGGCCTCATCTTGAATACTCCGTCCAGTTCTGGTTTCCGCACTTCAAGAAGGATGCAGACAAACTGGAACAGGTTTAAAAGAGGGCAACAAGGATAATCAGGGGACTGGAAACCAAGCCCTATGAGGAGAGACTAAAAGAACTGGGCATGTTTAGCCTGAAGAAGAGAAGACTGAGGGGAGATATGATAGCACTCTTCAAGTCCATGAAAGGTTGTCAAATAGAGGAGGGCCGGGATCTCTTCTCGATCGTCCCAGGGTGCAGAACACGGGATAATGGGCTCAAGTTGCAGGGAGCCAGATTTTGACTGAACATCAGGAAAAACTTCCGAACTGTTAGAGCCATACGAGAATGAAATCAATTACCTAGAGAGGTAGTGGTCTCTCCGACACTGGAGGCATTCAAGAGGCAGCTGGACAGCCATCTGTCGGGAATGCTTTGATTTGGATTCCTGCATTGAGCAGGGAGTTGGACTTGATGGCTTTATAGGCCCCTTCCAACTCTACTATTCTATGATTCTATGATCTACACACACACAAAGTTGTATCCAATGCTAATCCGACTCAGAGTAGACCCACAGAAATGAATGGACATAACTAACTCAGGCCTATTAATTTCAGTGGGTTTACTCTGTTGAATGCAACCCAGAGGGTGGTATTCAATGCTAGTCCCATCAGAGCTGACCTATTGAAATTAATGGACATTAGTTTCAATAGGTCTTCTCTGAGATTTCGTTGAAACAGCCTAATGTAACCCAACCCTGCATAGGGTTGTTGTTTTTTGTAAGGACTAGAATCATAGAATAGTAGAGTTGGAATGGGCCCTTAAGGCCATTGAGTCCAACCCCCTGCTCAATGCAGGAATCCAAATCAAGTATTCCCGACAGATGGCTGTCCAGCTGCCTCTTGAATGCCTCCAGTGTCGGAGAGCCCACTACCTCTCTAGGTAATTGATTCCATTGTCATGTGGCTCTAACAGTTAGGAACTTAGTTCCCCTCTATTCAGCACTGGTTAGGCCTCATCTTGAATACTGCAGCCAGTTAGGAACTAGGTTTGCCAGGGCAAAAGCTTCCCAAATCCTGAGATTTCAGGGGCAGGCCCTAGTGATGACATGGTGGTATGCCCTCGTGATGTCATAGGGGGACAGCCCTAGTGATGTAATAGGGGGAGGGCCCTTGTGATGTCATTAAGCATGATACATTAAGCATCAACCACAGTTGCTTGGAACATGGCACTCAAACAAAAAAAAATCTCTGACTGGAAATTAAGATAGAAATCTTAGTTAAACAAGGATGTTTCCAGGTCCAGTTGATGTGATGGGGTCATTCCTTCCCACCTACTTAGAGAGCTTGGTAAGGAACATTTAATCTAGCCTACTTACTTCTGGCAAGAAAGGTTGAAGTGCCCTTAGGCCAGGCTAGGCTAATTGCCAGAAGGCCATTGCCAGAAGGCCATTGCTTCTACACCCTGATGTGTGTGTGTGTGATAATCACTGGTTTTTTAAAATATAATGTTATTGTTATTTAATTTTGTAAACTATATTGTTTTATTTTTGTATTGATATGTTTTTCTTGTAAGCCACCTTGAGGGCCTTTTGCCCATAAGGCAGGGTCTGCATGTATGTATATATGTATGTATGAATGAATGAATGAATGAATGAATGAATCTAAAATTGTTTACTGTGTATGCCCACCAAGATCCTGCTGTGATCTTCTGTTACAGTGCAATCCTATGCATGTTTACTCAGAAGCAAGTCCCAATCCTATACAGAGAAAGTACACTTTATGCTGCTGAAAGCAATATATTTACTGAATTCCTGATGTGAGACAAGCAGGAAAAGGAAATTGTTCTCAGAACTTGAAATGGGGTTTAGGTATTGCTTGGAGGGTGTCAACAAATCTTGTCAATCACAACCCTGACTTCACTTATTGGCTAAAACTCTGAAAGGGCAGGGATTAGAGCAGCCAGTATTAACAGAAGTTGCGGGGGGCGGTGGCTGACATTTTGGTTTATATCTTTTGACCCAGACCATCTAGAAACTTTTTTTAAAAAAAATTAAAGCAAAGAGTCTGGAGATTAAGGTGACTCACCCAGAGACCCAGAGAAGACCCCCAAAAACCAGAGTCTGTGGTGAAAACCGGAGAGCTGGCAACTCTAGTAAGGACTACTGTATGTGAAGTGCAGCTTAAGCACTTGAACCACACTGTATGAATATTAAACATTATTAGCATTAGTATTAAAATGCTAATTTACTCTTAAGGCTTTCCATCTCTCCATGGATATTTCTGCTGTCTTGTTCAATCCTTCTCTGTCTATTCTGCACAAACTAATCTACTGCCAGCTCCCAGTGCCACCTCCTTCTATGTATTTCTGCCTATGTACCTTCAGTCATCACACAGCTCCTTCTACCTGAAACAGCCCTCTCCATCTTCTTGAAGCTTCTTTCTTAAGCCTCAGGGCATTGAAAAAAGCTGCTTCTGAATACTAACCCTGCTTCAGGGTAGTTCTCCTGCTTTCATTCTCAGTACAGCCCTATGAAGTCAACTAGGCTGAGAGGAAGGATGGGTGAATCTGTCAATTTTAGTTTCTCTCAGTTTTTCCTTTTTTACTAACTTCAGTTCTCCACATTTCCACATTATTCCATTGTGATATATTTTAAAGGCCCACATGAATATTCATTTCTCCTTACACATTTTTGCATGGAATTTTGCCTAGATATTTGAATCGTAGAACCATAGAATCATAGAGTTGGAAGGGGCCTATAAGGCCAATGAATCCAACTTAAAGTTTACCTGACAGATGGCTGCCCAGATGCCTCTTGAATGCCTCCAGGGTTGGACAGCCCACCATCTCCCTAGGTCATTGATTCTATTGTACCACTCCAACAATTAGGAAGTTTTTCCTGATGTTCAACCAAAATCTGGCTTCCTGTAACTTGAGCCCAGTATTGCATGTCCTGAACTCTGGGGTGATTGAGAAGAGATCCTGGCCTTCCTCTTTGTGACAACCTTTCAAGTACTTGAAGAGTGCTATCATATCTTCCTTCATTCTTCTCTTCTCAAGGCTAAACATGCCCAGTTTTTTCAGTCTCTCCTCACAGGGCTTTGCTTCCAATCCCCTGATCACCCTTGTTGCCCTGCTCTGAACTTGTTCCAGTTTGTCTGAATCCTTCTTAAAGTGCAGTGTCCAGAACTGGACACAGTATTCAAAATGAGGCCTAACCAGTGCCAAATAGTGGGGAACTAGCACTTCAATAGTTTGCAACACAATTTCCTCTGATACAAAGCATTTTGTATGTTATTTTCATTAATACATGCATGGATACACACCTTCCCTTTATATATGCATTTTTATACCCATTACTTTGTTGAACTACATTGCAAAATTCAGCGAATTACAAAGGATGGTTGCATTCTGGTTTGCATATTGTTATGGAAAGTGTGAGTTAAGAAGTTTGTATTAAACGTATACTGAATTGAATTTCTTCCCCATCCCTAGCTGAGAGGCAATAATTGGCCCAAGAAGTGGCTAAAGTATGGTTTTTGTATTCCAATCCCACTTTGCCCTTTGGAGTTTTGACTTGGCTCCAATTGAGCTCATTTTGATTCCTCCCACTATGAACGTTCAGTGACAACATCCCCTCCCTTTTCACAAATGCAAATTTACCTGGTAGAATTAAAGGCTCATGGCATACCTCCATTAGGCTCTAGTACACAGGTGACTTCTAGATATTTCTGGGACTTCCATCAGTTCCAACCTGTATGGCTAATGGCCCAGGATTATGGGAGCTGTAGTTCATCAACATCTGGATGGCACCTTGTTGGCTACCCTTGCTCTAGATCAGCCTTTCCCAACCAGTGTGCCTCCAGATGTTGTTGAACCACAACTCCCATTTTTTTTTACCATTGGCTGAGGCTGATGGGAGTTGTGGTCCAACAACATCTGGAGGCACACTGGTTGGGAAAAGCTGCTCTAGATAGTTCCTGGACATACCCAACAACATATATGCCAGGAGTCATGGGAAATTTAGTTTCTATTATTCCTGACATCCCTGTTAGGGAATTTTGTGAAAGGGAAGAAGATTCTGGGGTGGCAGGTTGATTGGAAGAAGAGAAACTTCAGTAGGAGTGTGACAAGTTCTAGACTTCAAAATAGGTTTGATCTAATATGTAGGGTTCTGAACCAATCAAGATTTGTTTCAGACCCAAATCTGGTGCTTCAGAAAATAGGCTAACTTGGTCCAAGGTACTCCATAGGCTGCTCAATTCAGTTCACGGCCTGTTCAAGTTTGTTTCAACCCCCCCCCCAAGTGGGAAATAAACTATAGGTTCTATCCAACAAAGTAATCCCAGTCATACAAGAACTGCTGGTTGTGCAATGGAATTCCCCCCCTTCCCAAATTTGTTCTGGAGTTTTCTCCAACACTCTGGAGCATATGGGGGTGGGAGGTTGCAGGGAGGGGAGAGGAAGGACAAAGTTTGTTGCAGAAGTCATTGTGTGAAAAGGACAGTTTCATTGGATACAACCCAATGGCTATCATTTCTTATCTTTTTAACATAACTGAATGATATTTGAGAGCATAGTATCTCCTCCCAGTTGGATGACCACTGCAAAGTATAGGCAAATGAATCCAGGGGGGTTGTGCTTGGTCCCTTAAAAGTTTGAAAAGGCCAAAGATTTTACAAAAATACTGAGTAATTCAGTTAGTAGTTGAGATATCAGAACATGCTGCCTGCTGAATTTGGAGGACTCCTGGATCCACATTCCACAAAAGTGTTGGCAGCAAACAGTACTGAACTCAATGGCACATCCTTCTGAGCACATATGCACAGGATTGCAGTGGCCGTTCTAGTACGAGAGGCAAATCTTCCTTCATTTAAAGATAGCAACAGGAAAGCCTTTCACAATACGAAAAGAATCATGACCGTAATTACTTTCATTTATATCCTGATTTTTTCCATTTTAATGGATTCTGTTGTTAGATTAATTTATATTTCTTCCTAATGCATTGAGACAACTCTTATTTGATTTAATTGGCTGCCAAGATCAGTTGATAGCATGGCTGTAATTTACACTTTAAGGCTGAAAACTATCTGAACCTATTGTTTATTTGCAGCACATGCCTAGCAAGAAAAATCATCAAAGCAAGCAGTGTTTTTTTAATAGTTTCTCTCATTAGCGTCTCTTAATTAGGTTTCTTCTGTTATTACATTGGGGGATCTAGAGGTGCCCCTGGTGAAAACTTCAAAACTACAATTCAATTAAGTTAAATTCTAGAAGAAACCTTGAACTTCAGTCGCTTCCCCTTTTGGTTCAATTTGATCTAGATTTTAATCCCATTTTGTCCCTGTGGCTGGTTATCGCATCATTATAGCCACAATATTGCAGGAAGGATCTGAAGGAAGAGTTCAGGAACCAATAAACTTCTTGAGACACGCCCCAAAGACTTGGGGATCCCTAGTGAGACTTTCCTATTTTTATTTTCTTTGTTCAGAAGAATAACATATGTCCCCATTTTAAAAATGCTTTTGAAAGTGACCTAAGTTTGAAAAGTGGTTCACTATTATAGAATTTTAGAGTTGGAAGGAGCCTTAGAGGTCATCTAGCCCAACCCCTTGCTCAATGCAGGGATCTAGCAACCACAACAGGAGTGGTGAACCTACAAGGCCATTTATCCCAAACCACAGCCACCTGTCCATCAGGTTGGATGGTAGGGATCAGTCCTGCTGAATCCTGCTCCACCAACACGTTCCCTGAAGGGAATATGCTGGCAAAGCAAATCTCTCCCCCAACCCCCTTGGGTCAACTTTAACAGGTGGGCAGTACCACCTACCTATCAGCCACCTGATGTCATAATGAACTCACCCACTTGGCAGAGTTGCTCAGCAGCAGTTGGGGTGTGGAGATATAGATCAGGCATGCTGAGCCAAAATTTTTCTCCACCTCTGAACTGCAGGATTAGAAAACTGTGCCTCTTCTATGCTGAGAGGCTACAAGTCCAATCTCTGATCTTTAGATATGCTGTCTGGAGCTTAAGGGAGTTGGAGTCCAACAACATCTGGAGAGCCATAGATGTTTTATATATGGGCACATCTTTAATTGTTTTTTACACTTCTCTTTTTGTGTGCTTGTAATTGGTTGGTTGGTTCATAGAATCAAAGAATAGTAGAGTTGGAAGGGGCCTAAAAGGCCATCCAGTCGAACCCCGTGCTCAATGCAAGAATCCAAATGAAAGAATTCCCGACAGATGGCCGTCCAGCTGCTGCTTCAATGCCTCCAGGGTCGAAGAGCCCACTACCTCTCTAGGTAATTGGTTCCATTGTCGTATGGCTCTAACAGTTAGGAGGTTTTTCCTGATGTCCAGTTGAAATCTGGCTTCCTACATCTTGAGCCCATTATTCAGTGGCCTGCATTCTGGAACGATCAAGAAGAGATCCTGGCCCTCCTCTATGTGACAACCTTTCATGTACTTGAAGAGTGCTATCCTATGTCCCCTCAGTCTTCTCTTCTCCAGGCTAAACATGCCCAGTTCTTTCAGTCTCTCCTCATAGGGCTTTGTTTCCAGTCCCCTGATTATCCTTGTTGCCCTCCTCTGAACCTGTTCCAGTTTGTCTGCATCCTTCTTGAAGTGCGGAGACCAGAACTGGATGCAGTATTCAAGATGAGGCCTAACCAGTGCTGAATAGAGGGGAACTAGTACTTCACGCGAATTGGAAACTATACTTCTTTTAATGCACCCTAATATAGCATTTACCTTTTTTGGAGCCGCATCACACTGTTGGCTCATATTCAGCTTGTGATCAATGACAATTCCAAGATCCTTCTCACATGTCGTGCTGCTGAGCCAAGTATCCCCCATCTTATAACTGTGCATTTGGTTTCTTTTTCCTAAGTGTAGAACTTTGCATTTATCCCTGTTGAATTTCATTCTGTTGTTTTCAGCCCAATGCTCCAGCCTATCAAGGTCCCTTTGAATTTTGTTTCTGTCTTCCACGGTATTAGCTATGCCCCCCAATTTTGTATCATCTGCAAATTTGATAAGCATTCCCTGCACTTCCTCATCCAAGTCATTAATGAAATTGTTGAAGAGCACTCCACTCATTACTTCTGCCCAGTTTGAGAAAGAACCATTGATAAGCACTCTTTGAGTACGATTATGGAGCCAACTGTGGATCCATCTGATAGTTGTTGCATCCGGTCCACATTTAGCTAGCTTGTTAATCAGAATATCATGGAGCACTTTGTCAAACACTTTGCTGAAGTCGAGATATATTATGTCCACAGCATTCCCACAGTCCACAAGGGAGGCTATATGATCAAAACATGACATGAGATTAGTTTGGCAGGATTTGTTCTTCATAAATCCATGTTGGCTCCTAGTAATCACTGCATTGTTTTCAAGGTGCTTACAGATTGACTGCTTTATAATCTGCTCCAGAGTTTTTCCAGGGATTGATGTTAGGCTGACTGGTCTGTAGTTCCCCGGTTCCTCCTTCTTGCCCTTTTTGAAGATAGGGACAACATTAGCTCTCCTCCAGTCATTCGGCACTTCACCGGTCCTCCATGATTTCGCAAAGATAATAGAGAGCGGTTCTGAGAGTTCTTCAGCCAGTTCCTTCAATACTCTAGGATGCAGCTAATTGGGCCCTGCCGATCTGAACTCATTCAAAGTGAATAGGTATTCCTTGACCATTTGTCTATCAATCTCAAGGTCCAATCCTGACCCTTCTACTTCATGTTTCCCAGGAGGGTCATAGGCCCTTTTTTGGGAGAAGACTGAGCCAAAGTAGGAATTGAGCACTTCTGCCTTTTCTTTGTCATCTTTGTCATTTTAGCCTTCCTGACACCATCCCTGTAATTCCGTGATACCTGCCTGTACTCTTCCTTTGTGACCTGGCCTTTGTTCCACTTCCTGTATGTGTCTTTTTTGTTTTCAGGTCATCTCTAAGCTTTTTGTGAAGCCACGTTGGCTTCTTCTTTTGTTTCCCCCCTTTTTTCCTTGTTGGAATTGCTTGCCATTGCGCTTTTAGAATTTCCTTTTTTAGAAACTTCCACCCATCTTCGACTCCATTTCTCATTAGGGTTGCTTGCCATGAAACCATACTTACAATTGTTCTGAGTTTTAAAATCAGCTT
This sequence comes from Rhineura floridana, assembly GCF_030035675.1. Taxonomy (NCBI): domain Eukaryota; kingdom Metazoa; phylum Chordata; class Lepidosauria; order Squamata; family Rhineuridae; genus Rhineura; species Rhineura floridana. The sequence continues at coordinate 17,858,010 of NC_084496.1, forward strand.
TCCTGAAGTCCAGGGTGCACGTATGGCTACTCTTAGCTTTTGCTTCTGTTAAAATCAAGAATTCAAGTATGGTGTGGTCACTTTCCCCCAGAGTTCCCGTAACTGCCACTTCATCAACCAAATCATCTCTATTGGTTAGAATCAAGTCCAGGATAGCTGATCCTCTGGTTGCTTCCTCCCCTTTCTGTAGGAGGAAGTTATCTCCAACACAAGTCAGAAATTTCTTGGAGGGGCCGTGTTTGGCAGAATTTGTCTCCCAACAGATATCAGGATAATTGAAATCCCTCATTACTGCTACATCATGCCTCCTCGAAACATAGGCAATTTGTTTTTCAAAAGTTACATTCTCATCTTCTTCTTGATTGGGTGGTCAGTAGTAGACTCCAAGCACCACATTCCTTTTGTTACTTGCCCCATTAATTTTAATCCAGATACTCTCGGTGGAGCTACCAAGCTCATCTTCCTGTGTAGGGATATATATTTTTAACATATAGCATGACTCCACCTCCCTTTTTATTCCTTCTGTTCTTTTTGAACAAGTTGTATCCTTCAATTGCTATATTCCAGTCATGGGAGTCATCCCACCAAGTTTCAGTTATACCTATCAAGTCATAATTGCCCTTCTGTGTTAAGAGTTCAAGTTTGTCCAGCTTGTTTCCCGTGCTCTGCATTAGTATACAGACATTGAAGACCATGTGATTTATGGCTTGGCTTCCTTACTACATTTTTCTGAGGGCTGTTTGTTTGTTTGTTTGTTTATTTATTTATTGCATTTGTATATAGCCCCATAGCCGAAGCTCTCTGGGTGGTTTACAACAATTAAAAACAAATAAAAACATTAATAATAAATATACAAAATATAAAAAAACACATTTTTTAAAAAGCAATTTAAAAACACATGCTAAAATGCCTGGGAGAAGAGGAAAGTCTTGACCTGGTGCCAAAAAGATAATATGGTTGGCGTCAGGCACACCTCATCAACGAGATCATTTCATAATTTGGGGGCCACTACTGAGAAGGCCTTTTCCCCTGTTGCCATCCAGAAACTTCCCTCGGATTAGGCACCCGGAGGAGGGCCTTTCATGTTGATCATAGTGTACAGATGGGTTCGTGTCGGGAGAGGTGTTCCATCAGATATTGTGGTCCTAAGCCATGTAAGGCTTTATAGGTTAACACCAGCCCCTTGAATCGAGCTCAGAAACATACAGGCAGCCAATGCAAGCGGGCTAGAATCGGTTTTATATGTTCGGATCATCTGGTCCCTGTTACCAATCTTTTTTTGCATTATAACTGTATATTTTATAGTTGTAACCCACCCTGAGACCTTAAAGTAAAAGGCAGGTATGAACAGACAGGGCTGTTTTCCCATGCACTGAATTGGGGTGCAAACCAAATGTTCTGGTAGGTGCACACCCCTGCCCAAACCACTCTGGGCACTTGGAATGAATTGTGTGGGTTTTTGGATCCTGGCCAAAAATACTATACAGCAAGAAAAAGCTACAAACCTTTAACCTTCATTAGGTCCCAACTCAATCTCTTTCCAGCACATCTCATTCATTGTTGGTGAGAACTAAAACTGAACTGAAAGGTCACTAGCTAACACTGCCAGGGGGGCTGGAGGTTTCCTGAGACTCCCCTTTGGCTTCTTTTGCTGCTACTATCTGTTGTGACAAGGATGGGGATCCTGTGGCCCTCCAGATGTTGCTGAACTACAAGTCCTATCAGTCCTAGCAAGCATGGGAAGAAAGGAATTGTAGTTCAGCAACATCTCGAAGGCCAAAGGTTCCCCAGACCTGTGTTATGACATCTTGGTGGTGGTGACATTCATGCAAGTCCTAGCAGATGGAAACCTCTTTCAGCCTCAGGGCCACATTACCTTTTGGGCAACATTTCAGAGGCCACTTGGCAGTGGTGGGTGAGGGCAGGGGCAAATGTGGGTGGTATACACTTTGTTTTTACAGTAGGTTATATTCCAGTCATGCAAAAGTCTGAGGTTTCTATTCCCCATCCCTTCTCTCCATCGAGGCAAGCAAGAGGCATTATCACAGTTAAAAAAAAAACACTTTACAGTCAGGCAAAAGGACACAGAGCTGGTCCAGTTATGGGTGTGGCCTGGGCAGGGGTGTGGCCTGGGAAATACCCTGACGGCCAGATAGAGAGACCTGGAGGGTTGCATTTGAGGCCTAAGGTTGAGGTTCCCCACCTTGCAGGTGGCATCCTCTGATATCCATGTGGTCAATCAGAGTGAGGGCAATGCTGTCCTGGGCTCCTTTTGATAGGAAGGGAGGGATACAAATTTAATAAATAAATAAATAATGCTTCCTTCCCTCTAAGGGCTCCTCAGAAGAAATCAAAGGTGGTGTCACCAATGGAGACTCTCACAAGCATCATTTTGTGTGATTTAGGGATGGAGGGAATGGGAACATCCACATTTTAAAGTGGGCCAACCTAATTCACCTAACCCAGACTTAACTGCATTCTGATCCACATATATCAATTGGACCACACATGTTTACAATTTTGCAATAGTTTCCTTTTTTTTAAATTGTGCGCAAAAGTCATGTTTTATGGGGAAATGCATACAGAAATGAGTACTTTGGGGGATGCATTGAAAAGCATAGAAATTTGGCTTTGTAGGAAAAGTATACATAAAAATATGTACAAATGCATACCAAATGTGCATTTTAGGGAAATATATGTACAATTTAAATGTGATTGTGTATATATGGGTGTCTGTGTGCATTTTTTAAAGAAAAAACAGCAAAAAAGGGGGTAGAGTAGACCTATAATTTAAATGTAAATGTACTGCCTTCAAGTCAATTCTGACTAATGGCGACCCTATGAATGGGGTTTTCATGAGGCTGAGAGGCAGTGACTGGCCCAAGGTCACCCAGTGAGCTTCATGGCTATGTGGGGTTTCAAACCCTGGTCTCCCAGGTCCAACGCCTTAACCACTAAAAAGTGACACAGACTGGAAATAACCTGATCCATCCAACCCTAACATGACTTCACAGCCAGTGAGGCTGGTATGGTACACAAACACACCCACCCACTCTATGCTCCATAACTGAGGTGGAGGTGGAGTTAAAAATGTCCTTCCACGTCCTTCCAGAATGGGTCCCTGGCCCATCTTCTATGTTTTCTGAAGCTAAAGAGCTTTGTTTTGGGGTCACAAATAGTTCAGCATTTTTGAAGCACAGTCACTGCAATCAGGTAGTGGTTAAGGCAAATCTTACTCATTCACTCCACCTACATACCTCCAAAAAAGCCACAGAACCTGAGAAAAGTCAGCCGACCAGTTACTCTTCTGCCTTGTTGCTTCTGTGGCTATAATTCATCCACCACAAGAGAGGGTGTGGAGGCAATCCTTTCTAAATAAAGTCTCTATGAAGTTTTTTTAAAAAAATCAGCCTGGTGACAGTTGTGGGAGAAAAAATGAGAGGAAAAAATTCACACTGTCTCATCTCATTTTCCTCCACACCACCCCATTCGATTAGCAATGCAGGCAAACCTTCTAGCCAAAGGAAATAGGACTCAAATCCTCTCTCTTGTTCTCTCCATCATCTCGCAGTAACCACTCCCAGGTGCCCAATCCTGCCACTGGTTTTTTATTTATGTATTTACTTTTTTCTTTTTTGCAGAGCAAAAAAGCCCTGCTACACAGTTACTGTAATGCTACAGCTGAGCCAATGTTCACTTTGTAACTTCCTGCCTTGTTCACAAGCTGCAAACTCCAACTCCCATCAACCCCAGCCAGCATGGTCAGTGGTCAGGAATGATCGGATCCATAGCCCGTGACAACTGGCAGGGAACACATTGGCTCCTCCTGCTTCAGACCATGCACCCTGGAATAAATAATTGCTTTTCATATGTACATATCTATATTAGCATGATTTATACAAATTATTGGCTATATAATTTACATACAAAATATATAATTTGCATGATTAATACAGTTCACAAAATTACAGTATGGAATATTTTATAAAAAAATGTCCTAAGCCATAGGCCTGAAGATCCATTGTCACATTCTCAAATCGGGGGATGCACATAACATTTTCCTATGCAAAATGGCAAGCTAGTTGTACCACTCATGTCGCCTCACAGCCTGGCTTTCCTGACAATTTAGGGACGGCGATTGCTGATGCAAGGGCAAGAACAGTCTTCTCTCCTGTGTTACTGATGCAATGCAGAGATATTAGTGCACCAAGATTCGTGAGAGCAAACAAGTGATGACATCATTGCTACCCCTCTCTGCCAGTTTAGCAGCTGGTTTTAAAGCAGAGAAAGCTGCTGGCAAGGAATCAAGTGGTTTTTTTAAAATGTTATTCCATTTCCTTATTTTTCTATTATTAAGCAGGGATGAAGAACTTGTGGCTCTTCAGATTATGTTGAACCACAGCTCCCATCATGCCAACAGGTCCTCCATCCCTGTTATTAACTATATACAATGTGAAAGGTACATGTTACAAATTATGTATGCAATGGACCCTGATCTACATATTTAATGTATTACATATATTAAAATATATTAAAAATATATTAAATATAATGTATAAATATGTTTTATATTTAATAGAAATCTGAAAATACTTGCAAGGTTTATTTATTCAAATTTATAACCCGTCCTTCTTCCCCAAAGGGGAGCCCAGGGCAGCTCACAGCAATAAAATTACATTTTAAAACGAGCAAGATAAAAACTTCATAAAACTATATAAAGTTTGTGTCTATATGGCTTTACATCAGGGGTACCAAGTGTGGTGTTTTTTAGACAGTGTTGGACTTCAGATCCCAACAGTCCCAGCCAGCATAACCAATGGACATTGATGATGAAGTCCATCAACAGCTGGAGGGCACCTTGTTAGTTTGATATGTTTCCTGAATGCAGACAAAGAGGGCAACTGTCTGATTTTCCTTGGGCTCCTACTGGGAGAAAGGGCGGGATAGAATTCTAATTAATTAATTAATTAATAATTGGGGTGCCAATGATAAGAATGCTCTATCAAGATATTAAATATTTTCCTCTTCACTCATTCATTGTCCTGTCTGAAGCCGAGGAACGCAATCTAACACGGTTCTGTGAGTTTTTCTCTTTTTATTAGAGTAATAGATATATCAAAAGCTTTACGACTCATCAACCTAACTACTCTTTCTAGGAACTTTTGCCCTGGCTAACACTGACTAAGCATATCTTTGCAGCTCTTAGACAATGAACCCCTCCCCTGAGTCCACTTAAATAGGCTTGGCTTTTGTGCATAAACAACGGCTCCTCCTTAACTCTGTCCATTGAACTTCATACCTCTGAAGCCTCCAAATGTGAGGTGATGGGGGCTGGATCTCAGCTTCCCCCTCCGACTGGTGGTGGCTCAAGCATGAGAAGCTGTGGGGCACTTGACTAGGGAACATCAGGTTGACAAGGCAGTACCTCAGGCGTGGGTGAGGGTGTGTGTCTAATGGAGCAGCCTCTGACAGTTCAGGTTGCACTCCAGCAGACAGGCCAGGGGACTGGGCATGATGTGAACTCTCCTCACTGCTTGACCCCTCCCCCAGCTCATGGCCCCAGTCCTCAAAGTTGATATCACCCTTGTCGATGCCTCCCCTCCCAACTTGGGTCACAACATTCATTAATGGAGTAATGTTATACATGTCTGCTCAGAAGAAAGTCCCACTGAGTCCAATGGGGCATATTCCCAGGGAGCGATGGGGGAGAAATTCAATTCAGTTCACATTTAAAACCAAATTTATCAAATTCGCACTTTCCAAAACAATATGAGGATTGAAGCATAGCCATCCTTCAAAATTCACACTTATCCGAATTTTGCAATGCAGTTCTCCAACCAAGCAGTGTTTACAAAAATGCATATATTAGAGGAAAGTGTGCACAAAATGAATATATTGGTGAAAATAACATACAAAAGTGCATTATATTAGAAGAAATTGTCTTATCTCATTTTTTGATTGGGTAACCTCCCTTGTAGACTGTGGGAATGCTGTGGACATAATATATCTCAACTTCAGCAAAGCTTTTGATAAAGTGCTCCATGATAGTTTGATTGGCAAGCTAGCTAAAAGCTAGGTGGATGGAACAAGTATCAGGTGGATCTACACTTGGCTACAGAATTGTACTCAAAGAATGCTTATCAATGATTCCTTCTCAAACTGGGGGGAGGTAATGAGTGGGGTACTGCAGGTCTTGGTCCTGGGCCCAGTGCTCTTCAATATTTGTATTAATGATTTGGATGAGGAAGTGCAGGGAATGCTTATCAAATTTGCAGATGATACAAAATTGGGAGGGATAGCTAAGAACTTGGAAGACAGAAACAAAATTCAAAGGGATCTTGATAGGCTGGAGCATTGGGCTGAAGATACCAGAATGAAATTTAACAGGGATATATGCAAAGTTTTACACCTAGGAAAAAGAAACCAAATGCACAGTTATAAGATGGGAGATAGTTGGCTCAGCAATACTACATGTGAGCAGGATCTTGGGATTATTGTTGATCACAAGCTGAATATGAGCCAACAGTGTGATGTGGCTGCAAAAAAGATAAATGCTATTTTAGGCTCCATTAACAGAAGTAAAAGGTAAAGGTAAAGGTGTCCCCGCACTTATAGTGCGAGTCGTTTCCGACTCTTAGAGTGACGTCTTGCAACGTTTACAAGGCAGACCGTATATATGGGGTGGGATTGCCAGTTCCTTCCCCGGCCTTTCTTTACCCCCCAGCATATGCCGGGTACTCATTTTACCGACCACGGATGGATGGAAGGCTGAGTGGACCTCAACCCCTTTTACCAGAGATTCGACTTCCTCCTTTCGTTGGAATCTAACTCTGGCCATGAGCAGAGCTTCGGCTGCGTTACCGCCGCTTACCACTCTGCGCCACGGAGGACCTTATAGAAGTATAGTATCCAAATTGTGTGAAGTATTGGTTCCCCTCTATTCGGCACTGGTTAGGTCTCATCTTGACTACTGTGTCCGGTTCTGGACACCACACTTTAAGAAGGATGCAAACAAACTGAAATGGGTTCAGAGGAGGGCAACGAGTATGATCAGAGGATTAGAAACAAAGCCCTGTGAGGAGAGACTGAAAGCACTGGGCATATTTAGCCTTGAGAAGAGAAGACTGAGGAGAGATATGATAGCACTCTTCAAGTACTTGAAAGATTGCCACACAGAGGAGAGCCAGGATCTCTTCTCGATCATCTCAGAGTGCAGGACATGGAATAACAGGCTCAAGTTGCAGGAAGCCAGATTTCAGCTGAACATTAGGAAAAACTTCCTAACTGTTAGAGTGATATGCAGTGGAACCAATTACCTAGGGAGGTGGTGGGCTCTACAACACTGGAGGTATTCAAGAGGCAGCTGGATAGGCACCTGTTGGGTATGCTTTAACCTGGATTCCTGCATTGAGCAGGGGGTTAGACTCGATGGCCTTATAGACCCCTTCCAACTCCATGATTCTATGATTCGATGTGTACATTAGTCAAAACTGCATACAAAAATGTATATACTGTAGGACCTCATTATAATATGGGGGTTGGGAGACAAAGGGTGCACCTGTGTTATAGGGGTTCCACATTACAATGAAAACCGTAGTACTGTATACAGTATTGTACTCGGTGACATTGTCATACTTCCAGTATATCCGAATCCACAGTACAGCAACCCGCATAATAGCAAGGTTATACTGTAAGAAGAAATTTGTACTAAAATGCTGAAGAATTTTCATGAGGAATTATTGTAAAAAAAATCAGATTGCTTCAGAAATGTGGAGAAGTAAATTTAAGATTAGAAAAATGAGAAACTGAGAGAACCTAAATTGGCAGATCATTTCGTCCCTACTCCCAGGTAAGTGGTACAGAACTACAGCCTGATTTAGCTAAGTCTTCTATCAGCGATTGATGATTCAGTCTACTTGAACAGAATAATTTGCATTACAGGGCAATCAACATCAATCTTTGATTGTGGTTTTCCAATTTTCACAGAATGGTTCAAAGAAGGTTTTTTTTGGGGGGGGTTAAGCTGTGAATCTCTCCAAGCATGTCAGGGGGCGGGCAGAAAGGAGGGATAGGAGGAATAGGGAACTACTAATCAGTTCAACACATATCTCCTCTTTCAACAAGCCTTTTAAGTTGAGACCTTAGCCCAGTCTGTGTCTTTGTTGGAATTGCTTTTTAATATGTTTCTAAACCTTCTTTTTAAAACAAACAAATATGTTTATGAACCTTTTTAAAAAGATATTATTAAGCTCTTTTTAAACGTTTTTAAAGATGTTTGTTTTAATATATATCAAAGTCTGTTTTTATGATGTTTTAAAGTGTTTTTAGTGCTTTTGTTTGATGCCCTGGGCTCCCACTGGGAGGAAGGGCACAATATACATCAAATAATAAATAAATAATATCTCAAGCTGAACTGGGATGTTCTTCACCAGTGGAGGCTGGTCCATTAGAGCAAATGAGGCATAGCCCCACCAACCTCTGCCAGCCCCAGCTAGTCTCAGCCTTCCTGCCTTCTTATTTATAACCAGTTCAGGAGATAGCCCTGGCTATCATCTTCTTTCTCCTTAGTCACAGTACTGCCACTGTAAAACTCAGAAGGGAGGAGAATGGGGACAAAACTAGAACTAGTTTGCTCTGCCTACTGTTGGGCTCCCTGCCTTCCCACCAGTTCCAATGAGCACCAGTCACCACTGATTCTCACTTACACTACACTTAGGGCAGAGGTGGGGAACCTTTTCTGAAGATTCCCTTCCAGGCAACCTTCCAAGAGCCACAAAACAGTGGTGGATGGGACCAAGAGCAAAACAACAAATGTCAATTTATTCACACATCCCTCTCTGCCTTAGGTCCAAGCAAGCAAAAGGCATTATTAGACTTCAAAGATCAATTCAATCAGGCAAAAACAGTCTAAGAGGTTGCAAAGCAAGACTGGTGAGAGGGTTGGCCTGGAAGAAAGGTGTAGTTGGGAAGAGTGATGAGGACCATGTAGAGTGGGCTTGAGGGCCAAATTCAGCCTCTGGGGCTGAGGTTCCCCATCCCTGATCTAGGGATTAGCAGATATCCTTCTGTTCTGTTCATTTAGTGATCTGTGGATTCACTCAGTGATGAAGTTCACTGCACCAGAATTCTGCATGAACTAGGATAATATCTAAAATCATTTCCAGAATTAAGGTGCTGCTGTGGTTTTTTGGGGAGGGGCAGGAGGATTATAAGAAGCTGCCTTATATTGAATCAGAACATTGTTCCAGCTGTCTGCGCTGACTGGCAGCAGCTCTTCTGGACTGCAGACAGGAAATCTTTCCCAGCCTTCTCTGGGTATACCAGATTGAAGCTGGAACCTTCTGCATGCAAAGCCGAGAGATGTTCTATCACCGAATTATGGCTCTTTATGGATAGGGAATCAGACACTATACTTTAATGCCCCCTTCCCTAGTGGGCCTACCTCCTTCTGTCCAGTGTCACTGCTGCCCATTCACTTGCCCTCTTCTTCAGGCCCCAATCCAGACAAGTGCCCAGCAGGAGAGCGAGCAGAAGGCATGTGGAGGCTGCAGCTTCCTGTACTCATTCTGGACAGCCCTTCTGTGCTCAGAGATGGCAAGCAAAGAGGAGAAGGAACAGGGCCCCCCAAAGAAGTGTGAGCCTCAGTATGTGCCTGACAATGCGAATCCATGACTCTGCAGGTTGCCACAGCTTTCAAACCCTTCAGTTCATCCGCATATTGCCCTTTTCCTCATAACCAACATGCACATGTGTACTGAAAAACACACACACTGCAAATCTTGTTTTTTAAAAAGCCATATAAATATCAAGATTTTTTTAAAAGAGGTGTTTTATCAACACACACAACAGCACCTGTACATCAGAAAATCAACACACACACACACACACACACACACACACGGATGTTCAAGACACATGATAGATATTGGGTGAGGCAGAAGAGTGGGGCCATGTTTACTCACCTCTCTCCCACCATCACACTCTCCCCACTGCCCCTCCCCAATTTTACCCATACATTTCTCAGCCTCAGAGGAAGGCAATGGTAAACCTCTTCTGAATACCACTTACCATGACAACCTTATTCATAGGGTTGACGTAAGTTGGAATCGACTTGAAGGCAGTCCATTTCATTTTTTTCCCAGAAGACCTAGGAAGCTGTCTTATGCAGGCCAGACTTTTACATTTGTCCATTTACCCGGTATTGTCTACTTTGACCAGGAACAATTCTTGAGGATTTCAGGCAAGGGTCATGGTCCCAAACCAAACTCCTCAGAGGCAGAGTCCTCTGCCATCTGCAGCTTCAAAGAGGAGGTGGATCCATTCCATCCCATGTGAGCCCAGGACACCAGAGTTTCCTTTGTGCTCTGAGGAGACTCTTCTGCCACCAGACTATGATGGTTCATCCTCAGACTCCTCAGGGATCAAAAGAATCCTCCCTAGCCCTGCTATAAAACTCAGCCAGTTGCTCCAGGACCTTGCCGAGACAACTTGGATGTTTGGCTTCAGCTTCAGGAGCACTGTCTGTGGTCCTTAACCCACACCGTGAGCTCCCCCCAAGGTTCCTGTTCCACCAGAAACCTCTGCCCTCCCCTTGCTTGGGCCATTACCCCTCCTCAGCAGTGGATATCCCCATTGATCACAACAGCAGGGGTCTTTCCTATCCCCTACTACTGGTGGAGTCTGGTTCATTGGGGCATATGGGCACTGCCCTACCAACCTCAGTCTGCCCTCAGCAATTGCCATCTTATAACATGTCTAGAGAGCAGCACTAGTAGACAGCTCCCTCTGTAGTCTCAGAACTGGACTAGAATTAATTGGCTCCACAGATCATTGGCTCTGGCTCCACCAACTGTTGACCCCTTTGCCTTCAGCCCTACCTGTCCTGATGGGTACCAGCCACCACCGCCTACTATTTAGTTTTTATTTATTACATTTAGATCCTACCTTTCCTCCAATGAGTTTAAGGTGACTTACATGGTTCTCCTCTCTCTTCATTTTATTCTCACAACAATCCTGCAAGGTAAATTAGGCTGCAGACTGTAACTGGCCCAAGGCCATGCAGGGAGCTTCATGGCTGAGTGGGAATTTTGAACCCTGGTCTCCTGGGTCCTAGTCGACACTATAACCACTATACCACACTGGCTCTCCTGATCCCTTCTTATTTTTATGTATTTATTTTCTCACAGTTATATCTCACCTTTCTTCATGCCTACACTTATATCTTTCTTACATTTATATGTCTTGGAAACCAGGGTAGTGTATGTGTGGTTCCTGGGCAGTCTCCCATCCAGGCACTGACCAGACCTAGGCCTGCTTAGTTTCAGAAAGGTGATGGCCTTATGCACCTTCCCTGGGATTACAAAGGGCAGGGATTGAATCTGGGGCCTTTGGCATGCAAAGCATGTTCTCTCCTGCTGACCAATTCACCCCTTCCTCAGGTACTGCTTTTCAAATAATACATTTGTATAACTCATTAGCTGTTGTTTAAATGGAGCTGCATGCACACGTGCACACACACACACACACACACACACACACACAGAGTCACATATTATCATTATCAACCACCCACTTGAAGATGCCGTGGTGCCAAGTGCAGCCCTAACATTGAGAATATTATACTTCACTGAGGCCTCCTGGCCTGACTGATTACTGACATGCATTTTCAAAAGCTTCACAAATGGACTGATGGTTTTATAATTAGACCCTCTCTCAGAGACACTTGTTTCCTTGTGCAGGAGATGTTGGTTTTTGTTTTCACAGTGCAGAAAACTTCGTTCTTGAGGTGTGATTTTTGACATATCTCGGGCAGAAAAAAAATGTGAAGGAGAACTCACAGCTCTTTCAATACTTAGTTAGTACTGTATATTACTAAAGGACTGATACATCATAGCAAGAGTTCAGACAGGGACGAGGTCAAAGATGGGCATCTGCCAACACAGTCAGAGCATTGGTGCATCTAGCTCAGTACTGTCTACATTGACTGCCAACGGCTCTCCAGGTTTTCAGACAGGGAGTCTGCACATCTGGTCTGGGCAAATCCCAAATCCTGAACTGAATCAGGCGTATCCAGGTTTTGTGTGGAGCAGGATGAGACAGGCCCAGATCACCCTGGATTGGGTCTGGTCCACCCAGAGTGATTTGGAGCTATCAAAAGTGCCACTCTGGGTTCCTTTGCGAGGAATGGCATGATATAAATTTTAAAATCATCATAATAAATAAAAGCATGGGGCCTGGCAGTGAGGAGGAGGTAAGAAGAAGGAAATGATATAGACGAGACTTTCTGTCAGCATTGCCTCTTTCTCTCCCTCCATCTCCTCACTGGCTGACCCTAGGGCTGTGCAAGGCTCCTAATTCAGAGTGATCTGGCCTGAAACTGGGCCCAATCAGGCTCACCAAACTGAGCTCCAAACAAAATTGGGGGTGCCTTGCACAGCCTTAGCAATGACCTTTCTTCTAGCAGAGGGCCCACTGACAAGAGCCACCTGGACCTGTTCCTCCTTGCAACCTGCTTGCTCATTCACCATGTCTCTTGCTCTGGCTCAACCAAAAGTGGTGGTGATGAGAAGGAGGAACAATAGATGCCACTGCTGGCTTGCGCCCTGGCTCGCTGCCTGATAAGCAAACAGATGGGTATTCGCGACAGCAGTTTTGCAATTGGCTGTAGTTAGCTGAAACAAGGAATGCAGTATTGGAAGACTGCCCCAGTTACTCTCTGGGGGAGTGGGGTGGTGGTGATCTGCCTGCAGAAGGAGTACCTCTTTGCCTCCAATATACTCTGCTTGTATATTTGAAAACAAAAGAAATATTACAAATGAAAGACATCATAAATCTCCAATATTCTCCTATGTAAAGGAAACAAAACCCAGTAGTACCACACCTGGAACCCATCATCATCAACATACATGGTTTTAAAAAATAAATTAAATGACCTGAGCCCCAAATACCTGAGTGAGTGCCTCCTTGCTTATTGACCAGCCCTGGGAATGAGATCAATGAAGGAAGCCTGTCTGGTGGGCCCATGTTGCTCCACAAACCCCTCACATGTAAAGAACATAGGAATCTGCCTTATAGCACTGATAGAGAATTCTTATTCAAACACTAAATAAAATATATATTCTTTTATAAAGCTATAAAGGTTTATAGCCAGCCAGAACCCTTTTCTTCTTGGACTGTGCTGGTTTGTATGGAACAGCTAGAACTTGAAAAGATAACACTGAACAGACACTGAACATCTCTGAACATCTCTGTACTCTCCAAAATGTAGGAAGGATTGCATTAACTAAAATGCTTAGCTCATTAGCTGGAGTACTCAGCTCATGTACTGGTATGTGAAGTTCTGAACTTTGACAAATTGACTAGAACATACTGCAACGCCAATGCAATTCTAATGCAATTCCTATGCAATGTCTATGCAATGCCTATGTAATACTGTAATGCCTAGGTAATACTGATGTGTAAGCTCCTGATTCGTTAATGCTAATTTCTTTGTCCTAAAGTGTATAAAAACTCCAGGCAAGCAGTACCGTGTGGCAGTTCTCCACTCATTCAGAGGGAGACTGACCAAGTGTACACTTGTCATCCAATAAAGGCCTACCTTATTGTTGTCCCCTCGCTGGATCGTCACCTTGTAGTGGTGAGTGGGCTTGAGTGTTCCAATGAACCCTGTGAGCAATGCCGTCGGGAGTCATGTACTCCTAGCAGGGTCACCCATGGCAGTAAGGTCGAGGGAGAGGAACCAGACAAAGAACGATCCAAGAAAGTCCTCAATGGCACAACAGGCGGAGTATAACAATGTGTATGTTACAATGGCTGTGAAGGCGGATGAAGGTTGCAGCAGATAAAAGACTTCCAATCATCATGGTATCCATGCCATTGGATCAAAGCCTTCTTCTGTCAAGATTGTGTGTTGATTGTCATGAGCCGATCTCCCCACATAAAACAAATTCACGCACAGGCGTCTTCCAAGCAATCTTGGAAGACAATCTTACTCGGCCATGAGTGATCGCCAATGAATGACCTTATTGTTGCAAGCCTGTGTCTTCAGGTCCCTCAAGGACCCCCAGTCCAATGAACTACCAAATTCCCCATCACCACATCAGACCATTACTCCATCAAGCTCTGTATTGTCTATCCTGATTGGCAGCAGCTCTCCAGGATTTCAGATAGGGTTCTGTACCACCCCTACCAGATGTGATGGGGATCGAATCTGGGACCTTCTGCAGGCAAAGCAGATGCTTTCCCACTGAGCTATGGCCCTTTACCATACTAAGAACATAGGAAGCTGCCTTATAATGAGTCAGGCCACTGGTCCATGTAGTTCAGTATTATCTACACTGACAGGCAGCAGCTGCCCAGGGTTTCAGCTAGGAAGTTCTCTCCCAGCCTTACCTGGAGGTGTCAGAGATTGAACCTGGGACATTGTGTGTTCAAAGCAGATGCTTTACCACTTTAAGATTCTTTCAACACATGAAGGATTCATCTGAACCAGACTATTGGATTTGGAGGGCCATAATTTGAAGTGGGGATGGCATGGATATCTATGGTATGACAAAGTAAAAGTAAATGTAGACTTTAACAATCATTTTATAAGACGTCCTCTGTTGAAAATTTGGAATAAATATAAACCAAGGTTTTATTCGAAAATACCATTATGTGTCTCAAGTCAAGAAGCGTTTTATAGAAGAGAAATGACTGGAAAAGAGAAATGGTTAACTTATCAAGAACTATTAGAAAATGTACATGGAGAATATATAATGAAAGAGAGAGAACAACTGACAAAGGAAGGATATAGTTTTCAATGGTTTGCCTATTTACAATTGTTAGAAAGATATAAAATGGACAAGAAAATGTATGGGTTTGAAATAAGTAAATCTGATTTTGAAATAGGATTGTGTACAAATGATGAAAATATAATTGCGAAAATGTATAAACTCTTATTGAAAATGGATATGGAAGAAGAACAAGTAAAAGAGTGTATGGTAAAGTGGGCAAAAAATTTTGGTTATAACATACAAATGGATCAATGGGAAAATATGTGGAAAAAAGGCTTGAAATTTACACTATGCTATAATCTTAAAGAAAATTTTTATAAAATGATGTACCGTTGGTACATGACTCCAGAAAAGTTGTCAAAAATGTATAGTAATGTTTCTAATGTTTGTTGGAAATGTAAACAACAAGAAGGATCATTTTATCATATGTGGTGGTTGTGTAAAAAGGCAAAATTATTTTGGGCACAGATAGGTAGGAAGATGCAAAACATTCTAAAGATAAATATTCAGTCAAAACCAGAATTTTTTTTATTGGGTTTTATGGATAAACAAATAGAAAAGAAATATGGAAGAATAATATTATATATGATTACGGCAGCAAGATTATTATATGCACAAAAGTGGAAAATGGAATCAACACCAACAATGGAAGAATGGCTATTGAAATTAATGGACTTAGTAGAAATGGATAAATTGACATGTTTACTTAGAGAAAAATCGACAGATACATTTCTTAAGGAATGGAAGCCTCTCTTAGACTTTTTGTTGAAAGATCAAAATAAAATGATGATACTGGGATTTGACGATTAATTAAGACAGCCTATGGAGAAAAGGGATTCTGTATGTATACATTAAGGGACAGGTTTGATGTATATTATATACTTATAGCTGATCTGCGACAAATCGGAAGTCAACTATTTTATTTTTACTTCTTGTTGTTGTATTGTTATGTTTTTTTTATTTTGTTTTGTTTGTTTTTGGAAAAATTTGAATAAAAATTATTAAAAAAAAAAAGGATTCATCTGAACCCACCATCACCACCAATATTTGGGTGCTAAATGGACCTTTAGCCTCACCTAGCAAGACTCTTTTCATGATTGTAAACCCATTTAACATATTTGGCTTAATTTTTCCCATAAACTGGACTGTAGCCATATCAAATCTATAGTGCAGTGCAGTAATTTGTGTTGGACTATGATCTGGGACCTCAGGGTTCAAAACCCCACCCAGACCATAAAGCTTACTGAGTGACCTTGGCCTAGTCTATCTCACTAGGTTGTTGTGAGGATTAAAATAGGGAGGGGAGGACAACGTCCACCATGCATGAACTCTTTGGAATATAAATGTAATAATAAAATAACATAAAGTATTTATTATTCATTCGTTACTGCATTTATATCCAACTTTTCCTCCCAGGATCTCAAGGTGTCATGTGTGGCTCTTCTGCCTCTCCATTTTATCCTCACAAGAACCCTGTGAGATAGGTTAGGCTGAGAGACTTCAAACTGGTTCAAGGTTACCCAGTGAGCTTCATGGCTGAATGGGGATTTGAATCTTAGTCTCCCAGGTCCTAGTCCAGCACTCTAGCCACTATACCACACTAGTGTTGAACCCCAGCTCTCCCAGGAGAATCAGGGAGGGGAGTCGGTCAAGCCCCAGCTTCCCCAGATAGAGCAGGGGGACGAATCAGAGGTAGATGAGGCTTTTGAGGACAATGGGGGAGGGGGTGTAGTTGATAGTCTGCCAGTTCCCACGGACAGTTCTCCTGCCAAAGTAGACCTCGCTCCACCTACAGATGCCCCAACAGAGACCTGGCATGACCTGGCATGTGCGCCAACTCCACCCCCCCAGGACTCCCCACCTGGCACTTCAAATGCTTTCCTGCCTCCTGAAGCCGAGCCGGCACCTATCGAGCCTGTACTGTCAGATGAGCCAGCAGAGGTTTGCCCCCCTTTGCCCCACGTGCGGCGCCATGGTCGGCAAGAAGGTGAGACTTTGCAAGCGTCAGAGATTATGAGCGAAGACCTTCCCTACTTGAAGGGGTGCCCCCCTGACTCAGTTGCTGAGTCAACTTTCTTTACATGCTGCAGAGTACGCCTAGGTAGCTTAGTTAGGGACTGTAGTGAGTTAGCATAGCTAAGTCTATGAAAAGCAATGCCTTTGATGTAACCATTACTCTAATAAAACAGGAATTAATTCCAGTCTCTCCTCCGTCTTGTGTCTTGCACTCTGGGAAGGGCAACTAGCTCTCTTCCATAGTAGTTATATGTCTGGCATTTCTTCATGCTTGCAAAAAAAACCAACCCTCAAGTTAATCAGGAGAGAACATTGGCTAGCAAATTGTTTCTCAAAAATTTACAGATTTTCATAAACATGCAAACTTTTTCTCTCTCATTGCTCTCTCTCACACTCACAGAAAGAGAGAGAGAGAGAGAGAGAGAGAGAGAGAGAGAGACTCTCCTCCACCTGGCTTGACCATGGCACAAATATGAGTCCATGGGATTATATTAACAGAGTTCTGCAGCATATGTAGAAGAGGCCCATTCTTTTTATTTTAAAAAAGTTTTTTGCATCACCTGGCATTTACCTTCACCTTCCTGGAGCAAAATTGAAATACCAGGATGCAGCAATATATATATTAGAGTAAGATAGATTTTTAATGGTGTTAAATGAAACATTTTGCTCCAAAGGACACTAGCTCTTCAACAAAACCCTCCTTGAATTAAATCCTCACATTCAGATACAATAATAAAAAGAAAAGAAAAGAAGAAACACAATATTACCTCTTTAAAGGGTGTATGAAAATCCAATTAAGTTTAGAATTTTAATTTCCTTGCATGCGTGGTTTTGTTGCCCTGTAAAAAGAATAGAAATGTAAATGGCATTTCCTTGGTGTTATCTCCATAATCCAGAAGAAAGAATATCCTGTCATACTTATTTTGTCTGGCAATGATAAAAAAAACCCAAACAGAGTTTTTAACTAAATTTGCTGTGAATGGGCAAATAATAAAAAATGAACATCTTTATAGTCTGATCTTTCATAAAATTTCATAAAATCCAGGTCTAAAAGGATTAGCTTTAACCTGTACAAATTTTATTTATTTATTTATTAGATTTATTAGTCACCCATCTGGCTGGTTGTCCAGCCATTCTGGGCGACGTACAGAATAAAAACATACAAATACCATCAGGTGTGTCTAAGTTTGATTCACTACACTTGACATAGAAGCTTTCTTTGGAGGATGGCTCTTTGAATTTTTTGCGGCTGCTGCTCACCCGCTTGCTTACCCCGCTTTTCTGGTTTACTCAAAATGCGCTGTGGAGGGATCCTAGGACGAAGGAGCCGTTGCCGCTGTCGCTGCTGTCTGCTGTCTGCTGGAAGATAAAGCTGTGCAATTTATCTGTGACTGTGACTGTGCTGCTGCTTTCTTTGGAACTGTTTTACCATCAGTATTTTCCCTGGTCGGGCTGTTATAGTTTGGCTGGTGTGGTGCCTTGCAGGACTGAGCCCTGGCCACCTGCCAGCCGTGACTAATCTTTTTCACCTGCTTGTCGGGAATGGGGCGACATTACTATCCAAGGAGGGAGAGCCGTGATTGATGCTGGTTGTCGCTGCTGTTGTTCTCTGACTGTTACCATCGCCCAATTCTTACTTTTTGGGAGAAGAGCTATTGGCAGGGTTCTGTCAGTATATGTTTATAGCTTTGTTTTTTGTGGGAGTGTGGTGGTGTGGCGCGTGATGAGAGTATATGTGTCTGTGAATTGCGTGTGTGCTTAAGGTTTTATATTATGTGCCTGGGTGAGAGGTTTCAGGGTCAAGCGGGGAAATCTGAGGGGGGCCCAACTGGTGTAGTGAAAGGCAGAGGGAGATATGGCGTTGTGAGGAAGTCTTGCCAGGTGAGGGGAACTCGGCCCAGGCAGTTAATGACTGTGTCTTGTTCCGGTCTTCCTCGCACCCACAGGTTCTTTGGTTGTCCTATCAGCCAGCTCTCAGATCTTCGGGTGCTGCTCTTAAATGCCAGATTGGTACAAAATAAGATCTCTCTCATCCACGATTTAATTGTGGATGAGGGAGCCAATCTGACATGCATTACAGAGACCTGGGTGGCTGAGCAGGGAGGAGTTAGTCTCTCCTAGCTGTGCCCACCGGAGTATCTGGTTCAGCATCAGGGTAGATCTGAGGGTCGGGGAGGGGGGTGGCTGTGGTCTATAGGAGTTCCATCTCCCTCTCCAAGCACCCTGTCCATGTGGCTACTGGTTTGGAGTGCTTGCATCTTGTGTTGGGACAACGTGACAAATTGGGGATTCTGTTGGTGTACCGCCCACCCAGCTGCCCAATGGACTCCCTAACTGAGCTGACGGAGGTGGTTTTGGAAGTACTGCTGAGATCCCTTAGACTTTTGGTGCTGGGGGATGTCAACATTCATGCTGAGGCCACTTTGTCTGGGGCGGCTCAGGACTTCATGGCTTCCATGACAACCATGGGGCTGTCTCAATATCCTGTTGGCCCAACACATACAGCAGGACACACTCTAGATTTATTTTTTGCCACTGGACAGGGAGATGGTGATGTGAATGTAGGGAACTTTACATCGGTCCCTTTGTCATGGACAGATCACTTGTTGAGGTTTAGACTTGCAGCGACCTCTTCCCTCTGCAAGGGTGGGGGACCCATTAAGATGGTCTGCCCCCAGAGACTAATGATTCCTGAGGATTTTCAAAGGGTTCTGGGGAGTTTTTCGGTTGAAAAGGCTGGCGCTCCTGTTGAAGCCCTGGTGGAACTGTGGAATGCAGAAATGACCCGGGCAGTTGACACGATCGCCCCTGTGCACCCTCTTCGGTGTAGAGCTCATGCAGCTCCATGGCATACTTTGGAGTTGAGAGCGATGAAACAGCAAAGAAGACGGCTTGAGTGCAGATGGAGACATACTCCTGACGGATGCAATTATGCACTGGTAAGTGGCTATACTAAGTTGTACTTGGGGTCAGTGAAGGCAGCAAAGAAGCAACACTTGGCTGCCACCATTAAATCATCTATCTGCCATCCAGTGGAGCTTTTTAAAATTGTCCGAGGGCTATTACATTCTGGCCCTACGGACATGATGGAGTCATCGCAGGCGCGCTGTAATGAATTTGCTAGGCACTTCCAGGATAAAATATCTTGCATCCGCCAGGACTTAGACTCCAACATTGTAGCAGTTGAATTGAATGAGGTGTCCAGCACACAGTCTTGTCCTAATTTTTTGGATGAGTTTCAGTTGGTACAGCTTGAGGACGTTGACAAGGTGCTTGGACTGGTGCATGCAACCACTTCCATGCTGGATCCTTGCCCTTGGCTAATAAAAGCTAGCAGGGATGGAACAGCCAGCTGGGCCAGGTCAGTGATTAACGCTTCATTGCGGGAGGGAGTGGTCCCTAGCCTCCTGAAAGAGGCAATAGTAAGACCACTTCTGAAGAAATCATTCCTGGACCAGAAAATCTTAACAACTATAGGCCGGTAGCTAATGTTCCATTCCTGGCCAAGGTCCTGGAACGAGTGGTTGCCGACCAGCTCCAGACACTTTTGGATGAAACCGGTTATCTGGATCCATTTCAGTCGGGTTTTAGACCCTGTTTTGGCACGGAGACAGCCTTGGTCGCCCTGTATGATAACCTTTGTCGGGAGACAGACAGGGGGAGTGTGACCCTGCTGATTCTCCTTGATCTCTCAGCGGCTTTTGATACCATTGACCATGGTATCCTTCAGGGACGACTCTCTGATTTGGGAGTGGGCGGTACTGTGTGGTAGTGGTTCCGCTCCTACTTGGTGGGTCGTCTCCAGAGGGTAGTACTTGGGGAGCACTGCTCGACACCCTGGGACCTCCAGTATGGAGTCCCACAGGGGTCAGTTCTGTCCCCCATGCTTTTTAATATCTATATGAAGCCGCTGGGTGCGGTCATCAGGAGTTTTGGTGTGCGTTGCCATCAGTACGCTGATGACACGCAGCTCTATTTCTCCTTTTCATCTTTTTCAGGTGAGTCTTTCGACGTGCTGAACCGATGTCTAGCTGCGACAATGGACTGGATGAGAGCTAACAAACTGAGGCTTAATCCAGACAAGACTGAGATGCTGCTGGTGGGTGGTTCTCCTGACAGAATGGTGGATGTTTGACCTGTTCTGGATGGGGTTACACTCCCCCTGAATGAACAGGTTCGTAGCTTGGGAGTTCTTTTTGACCCATCCCTGTCATTTAGGGCTCAGATAGCCTTGGTGGCTTTTTACCAACTTTGGCTGGTGGCCCAGCTACGCCCCTATCTGGACAGAGAGAACCTCGCTTCAGTAGTTCATGTGCTGGTAACCTCAAAATTAGATTACTGCAATGCTCTCTACGTGGGGCTGCCTCTGAAGACAGTCCGGAAACTGTAGCTTGTGCAGAATGCAGCGGCCAGACTATTAATGGGGACCAGACGGTCCGACCATATAACACCGATTCTGGCCCGCCTGCACTGGCTGCCTATTTGTTTCCAGGCCCGGTTCAAAGTGCTGGTTTTAACCTACAAAGCCCTACACGGCACAGGACAACAATACCTGTTGGAACGCCTTCCCCGATATGAACCTGCCCGTACACTACACTCATCATCAAAGACCCTCCTCCGAGTTCCTACATATAGGGAAGCTCGGAGGGTGGCAACGCGGAAAAGGGCTTTTTATGTGGTGGCCCCCGAACTGTGGAACGACCTCCCAGAGGAGATACGCCTGGCGCCAACGTTACTATCTTTTTGGCACCAGTTTAAAACTTTCCTCTTTGCCCAGGCATTTTAATATGTTTAGTATGCGCTGACATTGTTTTAATCTTTTTAACATTTTAAATTTTTAATGTGTTTTATATTGTTACATGTTTGTTGTATTTTTTGATGTTTTCTTGTTCTTGTGAACCGCCCAGAGAGCTTCGGCTATGGGGCGGTCTATAAGTTTAATGAAATGAATGAAATGAAATGAAATGAAATGAAATGAAATACATTAAAATCTCAACAATATAAAAAACCTAACCCATTTTAAAAAAGGGGTTTGCCTGACATCTAACTGCAAGGATTGGGTGGGAGGAACACACAGATTATACCAGTGGTACCCAATGTGATGCCTTCTAGATAGCGTAGAGATCAACTCCTATCATCCCTAACCAATAGGCAGCCTGGCTGAGGCTGATGGGAACTGCAGTACAGCAACATTGGGAGGGCAACAGGACTACAGAACAGCAACTGGCAGCCCAGGTGCTCAGCCTGGGCCCTAAGAGTTTTCCACTTGGCCCTAAGCATCTCTGGTCCCTGCCCAAAACTATTCCATTCTGCAGCACATTTTCCAAACTATACTGCTGACATTTGGTGGTGCTGCTGGAAATGGTGAGGGGGGAGGGGAGTGCCTTGAAATTTCACCTTAAGCAAATCCCAGTGGAAACTCCAGCCATGATTAAGGTTGTGCAGTGAGCACAAGATCTGCCTTGTATCTATAACATTTGGAAGCAGTCCAGTGTGTTTTAGATCCACTATGTGTCATGCCAGTTTGATTTGTGATTGAGGTCTAAATCTGGTCTGTTGAAATCCAGAGTTCTGTTTCACCTCCATTGACCATAATAGGGAATCTAAAAATGGCTATAACTTTGTTTTTACTTGTCATGTAAGTAGATGGAATTTGCAAGCATAACATCCCTTCCAGAATGGATTAAGCTTACAAATTTCAGGCAGATGCAGCCAGCTGTTCTCATGCGAGGAAGAGAATCTTTAAAGTTTATTTTAAAAAGACTCCAGGGTTTTTTATTTTTCTGCTAAAATAGATGCAAATTGTAGGCACATGATTGTAGTCAACTAAGTCCTACTCTGAGTAGACCTACTGAAATTAATGAACCTAAATTAGGGCTATATTCAACTAATTCCTTACATGAGTTGAAGTCAGTGCAACAATTCCTGCTAGTGCAATAGGACCTCTCCCCTTTCCTCCCCCTGTAACCCCCATGCCCTCCAACCCTGGTCCACAGAGTCAGGGAAACCTTCAGATTAGCACTTAGGGAGAAGAGAGGGGAGATTGTTCCATGGGGCAAGCAGAAATGCTCACACTGACAGAATGATCTCCTTAGCATTATATTGCATACAACCCTTAGTCATGCCCATTAACTTCAATGGGGCTACTCTAAGTACAGCTAGCACTGAATACCTCCCATAGTCGTCCCTTCCGAGGGAATGAAGCCTGCTAAATTTCAGGAAGATGGGTGCATCAGTTCTCCTGCAACAGCAGGCATTGCCACTTGGGGGGAGGGGGAGAGAAATCACATCCCTTTCCTTAGTTGTTGTTTTTTTTGTGGGGGTGGCAATCAGTTTGAAAACTGGGGACACAAGGGAGGCACCCTTTCATAGGAAACCTGTCAAAGTGCAGACATGCTAGTCCAGGTGTGGTGCTAGGTGATGCTGTTTTTGTTATGGAAGTGTCATGGCTTCTTCTCTCCACCCTCCCCTTCCTGGAGTACCCTCCATGAAGAAAAAAGAGAGAGCACTATGATGGTTAATTCTTTGTTAGGGAAAAGTACGACTGGGAAAGAAGCAGCCCCCCCCAAGAGCTCAATTCCCCTGCTTAGGCCTGACTTCACCATCCCTCCCCCAAATCATTGTGACTGGAGTGCCCTGGGAAAATTAATTCACTGTGATTAAAAGCTAGATCTGTCCATCGAAACAGAAGATCCTCCCCCACCTTTCCACTCCCTCCCCTCTCAAACTCTTTCCCCAGATATTTTGGTTTAATTTCTCAGAAAGCAAAGGACAAGGGGGGGGTTCATGCATTTAACTTGATAGAAAAAGTGAAGCAGCAGATTGATTTGGAAGTTACAGTGTAGGTGCTGCCTGATTTGCCTTGAGATACCTTATTAATGGTGCATTTCACATCAGGAGGGGAAAAGACCCCCAAATGACCCAAATTCATCTTGTTATTTGGATTACATTCAGGGCCAATGAACACACCTAGTCATGATACCATACCTGAACTGGTCCAGGGGTGGCTGGTGCCCATTGGGGCTGGTAGGGTGGAAGGCAGGGAGCCTAGAGCCAATGGCAGGCACAGCCATGACCAACAACTGGCAGGGCCAACTAATGTTAGGTTTGCTCCTATCATCCTCTCTGCTCAGTTCTGTAAGGGCAACATTGAGACTAAGGGGGAGGAAGCTTGTGGGCAGGCCCACTCCCTGGATTGGATGTAAGCCAGAAGGCAGGCAGGTGAGAGATGACTGAGAGCAGACTGAGGATGGTGGGGCAGTGCTTCCTTCACGCATAACAGAGCAGCCTCCACTGAATTGGTCTTAAGTGGCTTTTTATATTTTCCAAGGGCAGGTGTCCACGCACTGCAAGCATATGTATGGAAGCTAATATTCCCTCTATATTTATCTGTTGAAAATTGATTAATAACATTGTGGATGATGGAGGTAGATGAAATTGATTAACACCATTGTGGATGATTTCTGATTAACCAGAATCAGCCTCCTCCTGAGTATGTTTACAGAAGAAAAGTTGAAAAACTGTACACATTTATGTGGAAGTTAAGTCGCATTGAACTCAATCTGAGAACACATGTGTAGGATTGCACAACAAATCCCATTTTGTTCAATGGCGCTTAGCCCTGCTTATCTCTTTCTGGAACTCAGGAAGGAGGTGAACCCGCAAAGTTTTTAAAGACAGATAACCCTTTGTGAGCTTTAATCTAAGCAAATTTACAATATACTTTGAAGTTGACTAGCCTGATCATGTGGTTTGCAATCAGAGATAGGTTGCAGGGAGGCAGATTTATGCCCATCAGCTTCAAAGCTCATTGTAAAGCTCACTAGATTAAAGCTCTCAAAAAAGCAATATGGCTTTTAAAAACTCATTTACCCCCCTTCCTGAGGTCCATGAAAAGAAGCTTAGAATGAAAGCCAGCCAGCCTCTAGACGTCATGCACCAAGAGGCAAAATGAGCTGAGCTGTTATAACTCTTACCTTGCAATGGGCGTAATAGATAGCATGTGATGAAACGGCAGCAGGCCACCACTTTCTCGCTAAGCAAAGGGAAAAGATCCAAAAGTGAGACAAAGAGCTCCTGAAAAAAATATAAAAAGCATTACCAAAAAATAGGGATGGGCAAGAATTTTGATACAGTTCATATTTCAAGCTGAATCAATCAAATTTGCAATTTCTGAAACATTATGAGAGCCAAAACGCAGCCATCCTTTGAAATTCACCCTTATTCAAATTTTGTGGTGCAGTTAGACAAGTTTTACAAAAATGAATATATTAGCGGAAAGTGTGCATAAAAATGAATGAGTAAAAATAACATGCAAAAATGCATTATATGACAAGAAATGGCTTGCAAAAATGTGTACATTAGTCAAAACTGCCTACAAAAACATGTTTATTAGGAGATATTAGCACTAAAATAGAGAATTTTCATGAGAATTTTGTTTTTTAAAATTTCACAAATTGCTGCAGAAATGTTTAGAACTGAATTTAAGATTGGAAAAATGAGATTCTAAGAGAACCAAAATTAACAGATCTTTCAATCCTTAACAAAAAATGAAATCCTTCCTCCACATAGTGAGAAGAATAAGTTTCAAATCATTGCACATTAAAGGAAATTGGTGACAAATAAGTGCAATTCTTAATACACATACATGATATATATGGTTATTTGTTTCATTTATCAGTCACTTTATACAGTTAAACAAGTCTGAAAGCAACTTGACAAAATACAATACATAAAACTCAGGAAAACAGTTTTTTAAATGGCAATACCAAATCCATAAAATGCTCATCCAGCAATATATTAATAAGGACCAGGTCCTACCTACCCCACTAAAAGATGAGCAGGAATGTAGAAGGCAATATAAACCAAAGATGTGGGTGAATAAAAAGTCCTTAGGCTGGTGTCTAAAGACTGCCAAGAATGTTGCCAGGTATGTCTTCCTGGGGAGAGCATTCCACAGATTGGGCCTTTGCAGTGGTAGCCCCCTTTCTCATATGGCCACCCTCCACACCACCCTCAGGTGGACCACAGGAAAGAGCCTCTGATGAGGACTGCAAACCAATTGGGAGAGACATGTATCATTAAAAAATAGCACTCTGGAAAACATCTCCTTTATTTTGGATTTTGTCCTGGTTTGTGCAAGAGGGGGAAAAAAAGTCTTGGAATGGTCAGAAGCCTCCAGCCACCCACAGTAGCTGTCAGTCTATAATTCGCCAGTGACCCTTGTTCTAACTCTTTAGGAGCACCACTACCTTCATTGCTGGCCCTTAGTGAACCATAGGGTTGGAATATATGGAGAGAATGCTGTGAAAAAATGTTGCTTGGGGGGTCATCTAGGCCACATGCAATAAATGGATCATCTCCAGTTTTGATTGTAGTTGCTGTGCAGCCATTCTAAGTCATATAATTATTCAGAGGCGACAGAGGAAGGGAGGCTCTTAGCATGCCTCTTGTGGGGTTCCAATCTTGAAAGGAGCTTCCTGCCTATCTTTGAATGCACACACAAAGCCTAATAAGTTCCACTCAGCAAGTGCTGGGAGAAGCAGGGGGGGGGGCAAGAACTAGACATTTAATTTACCTGGGAGGGATAGTTCAGACAGTTCACCTTCCCTTCTAGTGACAGTTGGAAATTACCAAGTCACCATGTCAATGTCTCAGTTAGTTCCAAAAAGACTTTCTTTATAGAAACATTTTTTTTAAAAGTGCATCGCTACTTATATTTGCATCAAGCAGCAATTCAGCTGCTAATTGCATAGTAATTGATACATGGATACAATGTTCATTGTGAATGTCAAACCGTTAAATATTGGGGCCTTAGGCCAATATTCAAACAGTAATTTGCTACTGAGTTAACAGGGCAGTGAGGAAACGGGAACTGCCAATAGATAGCCTTGACGCAAGATAATGAGTGAGGTAATCAACTGGGGTGTAAATCTGGTGCAGCTCTCATGATTTCATTGCAGCTCTGCAGATTTATACCACCAGAGGATCTATCATGCTAGAAGAACATTGTCTCAAGAATGAGACTTGTAGTTTGAACGGGGGTGGGGAGATTTCTGCAGATCAACAAAATGTCTTGAGCTGTACAAAGTGGTGCACTGGATTAAGAGATTTAAAAAAAGGCATTGCAGTGAAATGGAAATGCAGTAAGCTTTTGACAAATTGACTCATACATGAGTAGAGTATTGATGATTCCAAGGGACATGTCTGAAACATTTGGGCTTCAATACCTGTGATGATATGTAAGATACAAGAAAGAAGGGAAGGGAAAGATATTTACAGTAAAGAAAGCAAGTCATTGAGAGACATGCAGACGGACAAGCTATTCTTGTCAAGGCACCCCAGGTGCCTGGGGTTCACAACTCACTTGGATCTAATGTGGGCCAACTGCCAAGGGTAATTCCCAACTCAGCATTCCTACAGCAAGGGGTGCCAGAATGAAGCAGATCCTTGCCCTACTGCCATGCCAACCCTGCTATATTTGCTCTAATCAATAAAGTTGTGGCCCTACTTCACCCATAAACCTGTGCTGGGCTGTGTTATTCCTGTTGCTAAATGGGGGTGTAACATGCTCTTACCACACATATCAAAGCAAGCTGACAATAGGGGAAGTGGCCTAGTTGGCTCTAGTGGGGAGAAAGGGAGGTATAGCTTGTTTTAATGGACAGGACTAGCTTTTAATCAGAAGTAAATATTTTACCAGGGCTATCCAATCACATTGTTTTGGGTAAGGGATATTGAAAGTTCTGTCTCTCCAGAGAAGGAAACGTAGAAAAGTGGCTAACAAATTGGTGTCCCTACCACCATTATCAATCACTTTCTGTTTATCACCAAACAAAGCAGCTACTTTAATTATTCCCTTTTCATTTTTTTCCTTGTAGCTGTATTTTCAGTTTGTGTTTGTTTCACTTTTTAGAATTAGAATGTTCAGCGCATAGGTTTTAGAGCTAGGATGGGGAAACCCAAGCCTGGGAACCAAATACAGTTCTCTAGGCCTTTCTATCAAATCAGAGTGATTTGGAACAGACTGGGCTGCTTTCCAAGGTGACAGATATAGATACAAACCAAATCTTGTGGTTTGTGCCTAACCCTACTGAAACCGCTTCTGCACCATCCCTGTAATAAGCAATAGGCTTCCTCAAGAAAGTAATTACTGATAGACAATTCCACTTGGTTGACACAGAAGACATTGTAGGGGTTGGAAAAAAGTGATTATACATGTGCAGGTTGGCATAAGCCTGCAGAAGCATTTTCCAAGATGTCCACCAGCCATCTTTCCACAGCATCTATTTATGAACTATGCAACATTCATCCATACAAAAAAAGGTCAAACTATAAGTTTTTAGGTGTTTCAATAGCAGCTGCTTTAATATAGCATAAGAATATTACATTATTTGTTTAATTATATTTTGCCCTTCTTCCCAAAGGAGTCCAGGGTGGCAAGCACACATGCAGTAAAACAGTTAAGACATCTAAAACACAATGTAGCAACTCAGCTGCTCAAAACTAAATTTCGCTAATCTCTAACTGGTGTTGTGTAGACATTGTTATTTCTTTTTGGCTGAACTCCAACCATTAAAAAGTACTTAAGCAACATTGTTAAGTAGTATGGTAGCAACTGTACAAACATATTTCAATTACAGCTCCACTTAAAAATCCACAGTTAGAAAGCATGTCAGTACAAATTGCCATGTTGCCTTTAGAAACATACGATGTTTCCAAAATTCTCATCTGAATTTCTCTCTAGATCTTGTAATCCTGCATTACCTGTTTTTGTGTGCAAAGTGGAACTGATGCAGTCTTCCTCAGCTGTTGGTTCCTAGAGATTGTTGGACAACAATCCCCATCATTCCTGACCATTGACCATGCCATTTGGGTATGATGGGGAAATGATGGATGAATGAATTAGTAATCTTTTGTGGCTCCATTTTTCATTCCTAAATTTTGTACTGCAAGTATGGTGTACACATAGTTTGGTGCCACTTTCTTTTCATGAGCCAATGTGGTGTAATGGTTAAAGAGTCTGGCTAAAATTGGAGAGATCCAGGTTTAAATCTCCAGCCATGAAGCTCACTAGGTCAGTCAGTCACACACACACACACTCAGCCTACTTCACAGAGTTGTGAAAAGAAAGGGGAGGGAAATGATGTGCAGGTGGGTGAGGCAAGTCTATGCAGCTGCTTAGTGAGACAAATGATTCATGCATTGGCAACCTCAGGACTTGATTATTGTAATATACACTATGAGGGGTTGCCCTTGGACCTGGGCCAGAAGCTCCAGCTAGTGCAAAATGCTGTGGCCAGACTGTTGATGGGGATAAACACCAGCACACAATTCCAGTGCTCAAAAGCTTGCCCTGGATGCCCATGTGATACCATGCCAGGTTCAAAGTTCTTGCATTAATTTACAAGGACTTTAACAACTTGGATCCAGGATACATCAAGGACTCCCTTATACCCCTGCCCAATCACTGAGGTCTTTGAGTGTGTCACTGTTAGTAGTCCCCCATGGATCAGATGCACAGCTTGTGTCCACCATGAGCCATGAATTCAGTAATGGGTCCAACTGTAAGGAACTCCCTTCCAGCTGAGGTCAGACAGGCCCCTCCTCTCTGTTGAACATCTGGCACTTACTGAAGGCTTTTTTTTAAAAAAAATTCCAGCAGGCATTTTAACTGAAATCTGCTTTTACAGTTTTATCCTATTTCTATTGTCACTGTGTTTCATTCCTTATATGCCACTTAGAGATTATTGTAATTAAGAAATGTATAAATTGTCTCAATAAAATAAATAAACCAAGCCTGGATAAGCTGTTATATCAGGAATGGGAAACCGGTGATCCTCCAGACGTTGTTGGAATTCAACTCTCATCATCCCTAAAGAGTGGCTATCCTAGTTGTGTTAATGGGAGTTGGAGTTCAGTAACATCAGGAGAACCATAGGTTCCCCATCCCCTAGTTAGTTTATATCCTGCCCTTCCTCCCAGTAGGAACTCAGGGCATCAAACAAAAACACTAAAAATACTTTAAAGCATCATAAAAACAGACTTTAAAATATATTAAAACAAAACATGCTTAAAAACATTCTTTAAAAAGCTTTAAAACATATTTTTTAAAAAAGCTTTAAAAACATTTATTATTCTTTTTAAAAAAAGAAGGTTCAAAAATATATTAAAAAGCAATTCCAACACAGACACAGACTGGGATAAGGTCTCAACTTAAAATGCTTGTTGAAAGAGGAAGGTCTTCAGTAGGCACCAAAAAGATAACAGAGATGGTGCCTGTCTAATATTTAAGGGGAGGGAATTCCAAAGGGTAGGTGCCACTACACTAAAGGTCCATTTCCGATGTTGTGCAGAACGGACCTCCTGATAAGATGGAATCTGCAGGAGGCCCTCACTTGCAGAGTGCAGTGACTGACTGGGTCTATAAGGGATAAGACGGTCTTTTATGTATCCTGTATCACGTATCAAGCTGTTTAGGGCTTTGTACACCAAACCTGGAACCTTGAACTTAGCCTGGTAGTTATTAAGTAGCCAATGCAATTCTTTCAGCAGCGGAGGGACATTTTAGCAATACCCTGCCCCAGTGAGCAGTTTCACTGCTGCATTTTGCACCAGCTGCAGCTTCCAGACCAACCTCAAGGGTAGCTCTTGAGTGATTGACTGGGTATATGGGGGACAAGATGGTACTGTAAAGCACCCCACAGCACAACTGCCAGGGGGCCGAAAGACAATCAGCCAATTCTGTTCTCTGAAAATGACCTTAGAGATAGGATCAGAACCATTGTAAAACAGTGCCTCCAATACCCATCTCACCAAGTCAGTCCAGAAGGACACCAAAATGGTATCAAAAGCTGCTGAGAGATCAAGTAAGAATATCAGGGCCATACTCCCACTGTCCTTCTCCTGATAAAGTTAAGGGCGACCAAGGCCAATTCAGTCCCATAACCAGGCCTGAACCCAGAGTGGAATGGGTCAAGATAATGTGTTTCATCCAAGAGTACTTGCAATTGCTGTGCCACAACCTTCTCAATCACCTTCGCTTAGAACGGGGTATCTGCGACCAGTCAGTAATTATATAAGCCAATGGGTCCAGGGCAGAATCATAGAATCATAGAATAGTAGAGTTGGAAGGGGCCTATAAGGCCATCAAGTCCAACCCTCTGCTCAGTGCAGGAATCCAAATGAAAGCATTCCCGATGGCTGTCCAGCCACCTCTTGAATGCCTCCACTGTCAGAAAGCCCACTATCTCTCTAGGGAATTGGTCCCACTGTCATATGGCTCTAACAGTTAGGAAGATTTTCCTGATGTCCAGTCGAAATCTGGCTTCCTGAAACTTGAGCCCATTATTCCATGTCCTGCGCTCTGGGATGATCAAGAAGAGATTCTGGTCCTCCTCTATGTGACAACCTTTCATGTACTTGAAGAGTGCTATCATATCTCCCCTCAGTCTTCTCTTCTCAAGGCTAAACATGCCTAGTTCTTTCAGTCTCTCCTCATAGGGCTTTGTTTCCGTTCCCCTGATCATCCTTGTTGCCCTCCTCTGAACCTGTTCCAGTTTGTCTGCATCCTTCTTAAAGTGTGGAGACCAGAAGTGGACACAGTACTCAATATGAGGCCTAACCAGTGCTGATTAGAGGGGAACTAATACTTTTTTCATCTAAGTGAAAGCCTGCGTTTCCTGAACATATGAAAGGTTGTGAGTAAACCTTCTTTATACTTTTTTACCTAAGAAGTATGTGCCTGTTGTTATTTGTGTCTGAGGGAAAGGTGGACTGGCTGATTCCCAAAATCTGCTGTTGTTACTAAATACTTCTGCCATGTTATGCTGCCTCTACTAGAGGTTAAGCTCAATAATGGTGGATATGCATAACTTCCTCCATCTCCTGAAGCACATTAAATAGCCCTTAGGTTATCATAGATTTGAACCCAGCACTCCAAAAGTTCAATATGCTAACCACTACATCACATTCCTAACCACTGCACTATACCAGACTGATTAGGAGTGACTGGTAGGAAGTACTTTGTGTAATATTCAGTGGAGGCTGTCCTATTGGAGCAAATGGGGCAGTGTCCCACGAACCTCAGTCTGTCCTCAGCTAGCCCTCACTTACCTACTTTCTTACTTTCAACCAGCCACTGCCTTCTTCCTCCTCAGTCTCAGTATTGCTTTTGTAGAGCTAAATAGGGAGGAGGATGGGAACAAAACTAGATTCGGCCTATCAGTAGCTCAGGTTCCACATACTGTTGGCCTCCCTGCCTTCCACATTTCCTGTACCAATGGTCACTAGCCACAACTGATCCTGTTATTTGTTTATTTATTTATTTTCATCACAGAAACTCAAGGCAGCTTTTATATGGTTCCCAGGCGGTCTTCCATCCAGGCACTAACCAGACCTGACCCTGCTTAGCTTCAGGGACACAGCTAACATTTCCTCATATCCATAATGCCTGAGATATGAAAGAGATGTGAAAATCATCATTGGTTCCCTAAAAATATTATATATATGTTATCATCTGCTAGCAGATACAAATGTGAACTTTGCATGAAGTTAACAAGCTGACATTGAGATTAGAATGGAGGATGTCAAAAAGCAATTAAATACCCAGGTATTATGCTAATATAATTGAAACTGCTAGCCTAAAACTGTTGATAAATTGAAAAGTAAAAGAAGCTGACCTGAAAGTGTATTTTAAATAAAGCCATACCATCCATGCTATCTAATATAATTGCTCTCCTGTGACCCAGCCTACATTAAAAATAAATTCCTTCTGAAAAAAAATTATATGTTCACTACATGATGATTAAAACAATGTGTTCTCTCCTCTGCTGCCAATGATATTATATAAAATATGAAAAAAGAGGAGGGAGAATGAATTAGCCCTTGATACTAACAATTTACTGTTCACTGTCATTTTAATAAAATTACATTCAAGAAGTGTTAAAGTTGGAAATCGTTAGCTGACCTTTTCAATGAAACATTTTCTAAAACCCACATCGAGAAAGGATGCAATTTCTGCAGAGATAACAAGACTGATTATAATCTAGTTTCAAGCTTGTGTCTTGTTTGAAACCTGTCAAAGCACTGTAGCCAATGACCAGTAGATAGAGCTTGGAATGGAAAAAGAGGGAGAAATATCATTGTTCTAAACTCCTGGTATTTCAGCAGCAATATGTAGTAGGGATGTGCATGCACACATATGTGCACACACACAGGGTCCAATTCAGGGCCTGATCCAGCATGGCCCCAAACTGACCTGGTATGATCCAAGGCTGGTTTGAACAGATTGATTGTTTAATTATGGTTTTAACCCATAATTAAAAATGCAATCAAAAGGGGGGAGATGGAGGTGCATGGGCAGCCTGTGCCCTCTCACTGCCTTCGGACTTCCCTCACCTTTTGGTAGCTCTGGATCTCCCCAGGTAGATCCCATCTGACCCAGGGCAATCCAGACCCTCAACCCACACTGACCATTTCCCAGGTCAACCCAAATTGGCCCAATTTAGTTTGGGATCCAGCTGGTGCAGATCCCTAATAAATAGGCTGGTTTGCACATAATTATTTTTCCTCAGCATTAATATTATTATTATACTTATTACTCCCTTTTTTCAGAAAGGTGAACTCAAAGTGACTTACAAAGATAAACATTAAAACCAAATGTAATACTGAGAGTAAAAAGATCACCAGTAACATATACAGTAAATATAGATATACATATAGACCCCCTCTAGGATGCACACCTTAAGGTGGTGAGGGGGGCTGAGAGTGTCGAAGAAGCTGAGAGCAATGCCATCAGGAGTCTAGACCAAGAGGTTAGACTCCTAGCAGGGTTACCCAAGGTGGAATGGTCAAAGCTGAGACACCAGACTAAGATGCATCCAAACTCAGAGGAAGGCAATGGTAAACCACTTCTAAAGAAGAACAAAGCAATCATAATGCCAAAATACAATTTAAATAACATCCCAGAAGAATATAAAGATCAAATAAGGAACAGATTTCAGACTTTAAACTTAGTTGACAGAGAACCAGAAGAACTATAGAGTGAAGTCAGAGAGATTATCAGGGAAGAAAGCAAAAAGACAATACCTCTAGTTAAAAAGAGAGAAAGACCTCAATGGATGACTGAAGAAACTATTAAAATGCTTAAATAGAGAAGGAAAGCAAAAGCAAATGGAGATAGAAACATGGTTAGAACCCTAAATACAACTATGCAGCATCTAGTACGTAGGGACAAAGAGAACTATTACAATAGTTAGTGTCTAGAAATAGGACATCAAAAAGGGTAGAACAAAAACCCTATTCCAAAAGATTAGAGAAATTAAAGGGAAATTTAAACGAAGAGTAGGGATGGTGAAAAATCAACAGGGAAACACACTGACTGACTGAGATAAAATAAAAGGAAGATGGAAGCAATACACTGAAAAACTCTATAAAAGAGATGCAAGGATGACAGATTCATTCACAGAGGAATCGTATGACGAAGAACCAGAAATTTTAGACTGTGAGGTGAAAGTTGCTCTTAAAATACTTGGAAGATACAAATCAGCAGGAACCGATGGCATGCCAATAGAGTTGCTACAAATTACTGAAACTGAATCTGTCCAAATTTTGACCAAAAAAGTCAACAAATATGGAAAACTAAAAAATGGCCCACCGAGTGGAAGTGTTCAATATATATCCCAATCCCAAAGAAAGGGGATCCCAGGAAATGCAGTAATTATTGCACTATTGCCTTAATATCCCATGCAAGTAAAGTAATGCTCAAGATTCTACAACAAAAGCTCTTACCATATATGGAGCAAGAAGTGCCATACGTCCAAGCTGGATTTAGAAAGGGAAGAGGTACCAGAGATCATATCACAAACATACGTTGGATTATGGAATGGACCAAGGAATTTCAGAAGGAAATAACCCTGTGCATTATAGATTACACCAAAGCCTTTGACTGTGTAGATCATGAAAAACTATGGAATGCTTTAAAAGAAATGGGGGTGCCACAGCATCTGATTGTCCTGTTGTGCAGCCTATACTCTGGACAAGAGGCTACTGTAAGGACAGAATATGGAGAAACTGATGGTTTCCCAATCAGAAAGGGTGTGAGACAGGAGTGTATTTTATCACCCTATTTGTTTAATCTATACGCAGAACATATCATACGGACAGCGGGATTGGACCAAGATGAAGGAGGTGTGAAAATTGGAGGGAGAATTATTAATAATTTAAGATATGCAGACGATACCATACTGCTAGCAGAAACCAGTAACGATTTGAAATGAATGCTGATGAACGTTAAAGAGGAAAGCACAAAAGCAGGACTACAGCTGAATGTCAAGAAGACTAAAGTAATGACAACAGAAGATTTATGTAACTTTAAAGTTGAAAACGAGGATATTGAACTTGTCAAGGATTATCAATACATTGGCACAGTCATTAACCAAAACTGAGACAACAGTCAAAACATCAAGAAATCAGAAGAAGGAGGAAGATGGCTGCTTAGCAATCAGATGGGTTAACGACGCTGCAGACGGGTAAAGTAAATTTTAACTTCAAAGTATACAATGCTGAGCCCCTTCAGCTAAATGGGGAAGGCTGTTGTTGTCAGCTAGATCTTTCCTCCTGTGGTGCTTGAGTACGCTGAGAGGAAAAGAAAAGGAAAAGAAAAGAAAGAAGGTACAGCTGCAAACTCCCTATAATGAATTATACTGAGTCATACTGAGTTAACTAACAAACTGACCATACAGGTGGAGGAGTAAGCTGTAAAAACTGTTCAGTACTTATCAAGCAGACAGCTATAACAACTATAAAGCCATTGTAGATGAAAACTGGAAAAATAATTGCCATGGTGCTAACATGACAGGCATGGAAAGTTCTGGGAAAGCAGCCATTGCTCGAGAGTACATCTTTAAGGAAAAGCCGGAGAAAAAGAAAACAAACTCAAGCTCCATTACTCAATCTAGCAGCCACGGAAAAGCCTCAAAACAGCCAGTTAAAAATTACACATTTCTTTATCCCAGTAATGAATACAGCGATACATGAAAGCACTTCCCAAGATTTATATTCCCCTCACGACTGGTCACTTACTAGCAAGTGTATCACCTACGCAGCTCCAGAGGAGAACTCAGCTGTAAGCCTGGCTGCAGAAATAGCACTTGCTGACGACGTCTACACTAACAAGTCAGTGAACTTGTCTATTTCCACCACATGCTCTGCGGATACAATCTTGCCACAGTTTTCTGGTTCAGCTAACTTTCCTACTCTAGCGACTCCCCCCAAGCCAGATAAAATAGTATCCAATGTATCTAATACTTCCCAATTAGATACTCCCAGGGAGGATACGACTGAGACTACAATCCTGTCGCACCCCATAGGGGGAGCTAATATCCTCACTAACGAAGAGTCAAATGGGGACACGAAAAGCCAGTCACTGACTGATATTCATAACACAGACCCATGCAGGAATGATCCAGTATTACTGAGATGGCTCTATACATTGACCTTGGACATTGAACATGTGAAAGTCTTTTTAACAGAGTGCAGCCATCTATTAACGGTCCTAGTGGAACTGTACCGCAAGTACACCCAATTTCACACGGTTAAGGAGTCACCTAGAACTCAAAAGGACAAAGAGTCATCTACCCCAAAAGAGACAGCAATCAGATCCCGGGGAATCCAAGAAAAGTAAAAGGATACCTAATAACTCAAAGAAGAAAAGTAAAAACCTGAAAAATCAAAAACAAGCTCGAAGGAAAAAAATGAACTTCAAGAAACTATTTGATCTAGTAGGAACCCATGTAGGAAACCATGCAGCATCGAAAACAGAGAAGGGAGTCCAAATATCTCTGAAGAACTCCAACACAAAGAGCATCACAAACCCACCAGTGAGTTCTTCGACTCAAGGAGAGTCTACCTCTCCACTGTTACCTAATCCTACTCTAAACAGCAAGGCACAGACCCCATATAATATCGCCCGGGATCCGTGGATGGACATCCTTGAAAAACAAAACAAAAAACAAGAAACACCAAAAAAACTAACGGCCAGCAGCTGGAAGCTTGTACTGAATTGTTATAAGCTAGTATTAGCAAATTACCCTAAACCTAGAGGGTTTTTGTCCAAATGCAGCGTAAATGGCATCTTCTGGATCTCTTGAAGAGACTTTCCCAAAGCCAACTCACAATAACTGATATTCAACAGGTGGACTATCTTTATTTTAGTACTATAAGAGCCCAAGCTGTTGTATCCTTTACCGCAAAGACTACAGCGGATCAAATTCATAATAACAAGGACTGTTTTACTAAGGCCGGTATAGAAATCCTAAGATACTTCGAAAACAAGGCCCCTCTGGAGGGCTTGACCAATCAATGCACCTCACGTGCCGACCGTCCTCAAAGTGAGGGAATGGTCAAGCAGGGTATTTTAATTGATTTGGACTCGTTTGATCTAGATATTGGCATTGGAAGCAGTGGACTAGTGACCTGTAACGGAGTCTCGGATACCTCTCCACTGGAACATACCCATGATTTAGACATAATTAATGATCCATTTGACACGGAAGAGAGACTATCAGTAGACTCCTTTGGCACTCTGCCATTTCCAACTCAAACTGAAATACTAAGAAGAATTGATCACCTTAAGCTACATTTAATAAACATCCAATCAAAGAAGTCCATAATTTATACACGGATCTGATTCAACGGTGATAGAACTAGATCTGGACCCAGTGGTCTCTAAACCTGAAAAGAGGTGCATGAACAAAGCGATGTGCCCCCTGGCAGTCCCCGGGCGGGAGGTGGATCAGCGGCCCTTTAACCTGTCCATTCAGTGTATACCACCAAAAGAAGGTAGGAGGTCAGCTGGAACACACCTTATTTATCAGACCGCAGAGGAAGACAATGTTCTCTCTATTCAGGATGTAAGCCTGTTACCTCGGCCATCCTCCACACTCGCCATACCTGTCAGCCATGGACACGCTAAAAGCCTCACTAATTGGCAAAAAATGAGATATCTCACAGAGGCCGAATTAGGCCTGTCTGAAAAGCTCATTTTACCTAGAGAAATAACTAGGAAAATAACAACCACACCTCACATACAGGCACCATTAGAGGTACACACATACCCGGAAGGGATGTCAACTACCACTATTATAGGTGGCAGCAGGCCTGATAAAACATCTCGTTTTCTAACTTTTGCTCATGTAACTTCTGATGTAAATGGTTGCGTATATATTTCCAATGACGTTGACACAATCTGCCCAGCCTGACAACGACCTATTCTCTCTTGGAACATTATGGGATGGGAGAATAAACTTCAAGATGGGGACTTTGTCACTTATCTACAAAAAATTAAAATCTTGTGTCTCCAAGAAACCTGGATCGTAGCTGCAAAGTCCCCGTATCTGTCCGGATGCAGGATTGGGACTCTGGGAGTTCAGAGGATGAGGAGGAGGGGGGAGATGTTAGTTTCCCAGAGTTGCAGGAGAGAGAGAGGACAGAGATAGAGATGTCTGCCGACAGAGACCTTGAGAGCCTGGTAACCAGGGAAACAGACGGCTCCCAGAAGTTTCCCACACCCTCCCCTCTCTCCAGCCCAGAGCAGTTAGAGACGGAAAAAGGAGGGGTTCCAATTCCCCCTCAAGCGGAGAAAAACCTGCCTGACAGTTTAAACCTTCCCCTCCCTCTTCCCCCCATCCTAGAAGCAGATACTTTAGAATAAGAGAAGGCCATGCCCCCACCCTCGCCTCGTTCCAGGAGGTGTCTCAAAGTAACAAGGGAAAGAGAAAGGAGGGGTTTAGAACAGGGCGCTTTGAGACGAAGTGAGAGAATTCGTGCCAGAAAAACCCCTTTATAAAGAGTGGGGGGAGCAGAGCGCCCCTGTTCTGTCACCTTTCTTCCATGTTGCAGGTTCTTGTTTGCAGAAGTTGTTCATGCGACGGAGGAGTCTATGTCTGGAAATTACTTTAATAAAAACTGATTTACTTTCACCAAGTGATCTGATTCTTGAGTCCCAACCTGAACACGACAGCGTGACAGAACCACCTATTTCACCCTCAACGCTTTCACCATTCGACAGTGACGAGATGGAGAAGGGAGCAACGGGGGGAACAAACCCCACTTCTGAGGCAGAGGAAGTGAGGCTCCTGAGGACTAACGTGGCAGACTTACAATCAGATGTTCAAACTCTGTTGGCGGCAGTCAAGGCATTGAAGACTGACAATCAGGCCCTGAAGGCCACAATCGATCGGATGCGAACAGCTCCCCATGGCAGCGGCTGTGAAGGTTCCTATCAGATTACCGCCAAAGTATGGAGGGCAGAGTGATCAGTTGTCTACCTTTGTGGCTCAATGTGAATTGTACCTGGATGTCAGGAATGCAGAATTTCCTGGTGATGGGGCCAAAGTGGCATTTGTGATCAGCCTTTTGGAAGGAGAGGCTGCCAAATGGGTGACTCCGTATCTAGTGAGAAAGGACGCCCTTCTAGGAAGATATAGAGGATTCATACAAGAAATGACTGAGATGTTTCAGGATCTGCAAAGAGCTGAAACAGTGGCAAGGCAGTTGGGGGCCCTGAAACAAGGAAAAGGGACTGTTTCCAAGTACACCAATGCCTTTAAAATCCTGTCCCAGGAAACTGGATACAATGATGCAGCTTTGATGTTTATGTACAAAAGTGGACTGAGTGCCGAGATCCTGGATGAGTTGGCCAGAACTACCCCCCCGACGGATCTGCTGGGGCTGATTCGGCTGTGCCTACAGATTGATCACCGGTTGGAAGGAAGGCGCTTAGAAAAGGAACAAGAGGTCCCGAGGTATTCGGTTTCAGCATCTTGCAACAAGACCTTTTCAACCTCAGGAACGTCAAGTAATGCAACTGAGGGACTGGGAGAGGTTAGGCCAAGGCTGTCAGAAGAGGAAAGGAGAGAAGATGTCGAGAACGTCTATGCTTCTATTGTTCCAAGCCGGGCCATGTAGTCAGGGATTGTGGACTAACAGGGGAAAAACCAGAGCCGTCGGGAAACTAGAACACCCAGTCCACGTACAGGCCGGTGGACTGGGTGCAGCTTTGTATAAAGGGCCTCAAATGACCCAATCCCTATCCCAAGGAGTACTGTTTCTCCCTATTCAGATTACAGCTCCCCAAGGGACAATGTTTAATTCCACCGCGTTAATCGACAGCGGAGCCTCCACAAATTTCATTGACACAAAGCTAGCCAAGTGTTATGGAATTTCTCAGTGGAAGTTGGATGCTCCCTTATCTGTGGAGACCATTGACGGGAGGCCCCTAAAGTCGGGGGGGGGTAACGCGAGCCACGGAGGAATTGAAACTCCAAATTCCTGAACATGAGGAATCCATTTCACTGTATGTGTCTGACCTCTCGAGCTTCGATGTGATCCTGGGAATGCCCTGGCTGGTCAAGCATGAACCAAAGATAAGTTGGAAGGAGGCGGTGGTGTGGTTCCCTTCTCAGTATTGCCAGGAAAATTGTCAACCAGAAAGAATCAAGAGCACTCTGGCGGGGGCAGTGCAGGAAATTGAGCCAGTAACCCTTCCCTCAAAATACGAAGAATATAAGGATGTGTTTGATGAGAAAGAGGCCGAGACCTTAACCCCTCACCGCCAGTTCGACTGCGCGATTGATTTATTGCCAGGGGCAAGTATTCCGTCAGGAAGAATTTATTCTTTGACAGAAAAGGAGACAGAGGCGTTAAGAGAGTTTCTGGAGAAGAATCTGAAGCGTGGATTTATACGTCCATCCCAATCCCCTGCTGGGGCCCCCTTGCTGTTCATGCAGAAGAAAGGAGGTGAGCTCAGACCTTGTAACGATTTCC
Organism: Rhineura floridana; assembly: GCF_030035675.1. Classification (NCBI taxonomy): domain Eukaryota; kingdom Metazoa; phylum Chordata; class Lepidosauria; order Squamata; family Rhineuridae; genus Rhineura; species Rhineura floridana. Next base: position 17,898,626 of record NC_084496.1, read on the forward strand.
ACACATTAAATCAGATTACCATCCCGAATAGCTACCCACTACCCCTGATTTCAGAATTGTTAGACCGACTGCGTTCTGCAAAATTCTTCACGAAGCTGGATTTAAGGGGGGCATACAATTTGATCAGAATGCGGGAGGGGGACGAATGGAAGACGGCATTTCTTACGTGTTACGGTCAATTTGAATATTTATTGATGCCATTCGGGTTGAGTGGGAGTCCGGAAGTGTTCCAAAAATTCATGAATGAAGTATTTAGAGACCTTCTGGATGAGTATGTGGTTTGTTATCTAGATGATATCCTGGTGTTCTCAGAGACCCAAGAGGAGCATGACCAGCATGTGGAAACTGTACTGAAAAAACTGAGAGAGAACTACTTGTATGCTAAGATGGAGAAATGTGGGTTTGACTTAACATCCTTTGACTTTCTTGGATATCGTATATCAGCAGGAGGGGTGGAGATGGACCCTGGTAAAGTGAGCTGCATACTGGATTGGGGTCAGCCAGTCACAAAAAAGGATGTACAACGTTTTTTGGGGTTTGCAAACTACTACAGGAAGTTCATCCCGGGGTTTTCCAGATTAACAGCCCCTCTGACTGACTGTCTAAGGGGAAAGAAAAAATTTCAATGGACAGAGCGCTACAAGCGCCTTTGAGAAATTAAAAAAGAAATTCGCTTCTGAGCCTATTCTACGCTTTGCTGACCCGGGCCATCCTTTCGTTGTGGAAACGGATGCCTCAGATTTTGCCATCGCTGGGGTGTTGTTACAGCCAGACAAGGAAGGGAAAGAGTTGCATCCCTGCGCGTACTTTTCCAGAAAACTCAGAGATGCCAAAAAAAAATTACACAACATGGGAGAAGGAGCTGTTAGCCATCAAGGATTCCTTTGAGAACTGGAGACAATATGTAGAGGGGCCCCGGCACCAGATCGAAGTGTGTTCAGATCACAAGAACTTAGAAAGTCTGCAGACTGCCAGAAAGCTGAACCAGAGACAAATAAGATGGTCCCAGTTCTTTGCCAGATTCAACTTCAAAATTATTTACCAAGCCCAGGCCAAAAATCAGAGAGCAGATGCTTTATCCAGACAACCGCAACTCAAAGGGGGTGAGGCTAACGACCAGCCCCAGTACGTTGTCCTGCCAGAGAAATTGACGTTGGGATCATGCCAGCCTTCGTGGGAAGAAGAACTCAAAAGAGCACAACAGGGAGATGCACACATGCTGCAGTATATTCAAGAAGTGGGACAGGATCAAGACCCAGAAGTGAGTTTTCATTGGAAAGATGGACTGTTGTGGTTCAAAGCAGCCAGATATGTGCCTAAGGGAGATCTAAGACTCAAAATCTTACATCAGTGTCACGACTCCGTGACAGCTGGACACTTTGGCATCTTCAAAACCATTCAGAATGTGGCCAAGGACTTTTGGTGGCCCCAGATGCGTTGAGAGATTGAGAACTATGTAAAGTCCTGTTCGGTCTGTATGCAGGCAAAAGCAGACACAGGGAAACCGACAGGACTGCTGCAGCCTCTGCCTGTCCCAAGTGACCTCTGGAAGGATCTCTCCATGGATTTTATAACTGATCTACCAAAGTCACAAGGAATGACGGCTATTCTGGTTGTGGTGGATTCGCTCACCAAAATGGCACATTTCCTTCCTTGCCCAGGAGCTCTGGAGGCCAAAGAGACAGCCAAGTTGTTCATAAAGGAAATCTACCGGCTGCATGGACTACCAAATAGTTTAGTTTCGGACTGAGGAACTCAATTTACAGCTAAATTTTGGAGGGCAGTTTGGAAACAGTTACAGATGGAACTAAAACTCTCTTCCGCTCACCACCCCCAGACGGATGGGCAGACAGAGAGACTGAACGCTGTTTTAGAAAGGTATTTACGTTGTTATGTCTCCTACCAACAGAATGACTGGGTGTCCTACCTGCATTTTGCAGAATTTGCCTATAATAACTCCCTGCACACCAGTACAGGGCAAACCCCTTTCTTTGCTAACTATGGCTTCCATCCAAAAGCCTTCCCCAGTATCTCAGGGAGTGTGCCTGTGCCGGCCGCAGGAGAATATCTTCAGGAACTTCAGGCTGTTCAACATATGTCGAAACAGCAGCTAGAGGAAGCCAAGGCTGAGTACCAGAGAGTTGCTGATCAACACCGGAGAGAGGGCCCATCCCTTCAACCAGGAGATTTGGTATGGCTGTCCACCCGATTCCTTCAGATGCCAGGCAAGTGTAGGAAATTACAAGACAAAAAAATGGGGCCATTTGAAATAGAGGTTCAGATTAATCCCGTGGCGTATCGCCTAAAGCTGCCAGCCTCCTTCAAAATACATCCGGTGTTCCATCGCTCCCTGCTAACAAAGGCCACCCCTTCCAGTGAGTTGCGACCAACAGAGGCCCCAGGGGCTCCGATCCTAGTGGGGGGTCAACCTGAGTTTGAAGTCTCACAGATCCTTGACTCCAGGCGGAGGCATAATCGATTGCAATATCTGATTCATTGGAAAGGATATGGACCATCCGACAGATTGTGGGAAGACGAGAAAGACATCCATGCCCCTGACTTAGTAAAAGAGTTTCATCAATGCTTCCCTCACCGACCCAGACCAACAGGTGGGGGGAAGTACAGCATGGGGAAGGGGATGGTGTCCGGATGCAGGATTGGGACCCTGGGAGTTCAGAGGATGAGGAGGAGGGGGGAGATGTTAGTTTCCCAGAGTTGCAGGAGAGAGAGAGGACAGAGATAGAGATGTCTGTCGACAGAGACCTTGAGAGCCTGGTAACCAGGGAAACAGACGGCTCCCAGAAGTTTCCCACACCCTCCCCTCTCTCCAGCCCAGAGCAGTTAGAGACGGAAAAAGGAGGGGTTCCAATTCCCCCTCAAGCGGAGAAAAACCTGCCTGACAGTTTAAACCTTCCCCTCCCTCTTCCCCCCATCCTAGAAGCAGATACTTTAGAATAAGAGAAGGCCATGCCCCCACCCTCGCCTCGTTCCAGGAGGCGTCTCAAAGTAACAAGGGAAAGAGAAAGGAGGGGTTTAGAACAGGGCGCTTTGAGACGAAGTGAGAGAATTCACGCCAGAAAAACCCCTTTATAAAGAGTGGGGGGAGCAGAGCGCCCCTGTTCTGTCACCTTTCTTCCATGTTGCAGGTTCTTGTTTGCAGAAGTTGTTCATGCGACGGAGGAGTCTATGTCTGGAAATTACTTTAAAAAAAACTGATTTGCTTTCACCAAGTGATCTGATTCTTGAGTCCCAACCTGAACACGACAGTATCTGCATGGTTTTAGTGCCTTCTCCTCGCCTGCGATGAAACTCAGCTTAAAAGGAAGGGGCAGTGGTGGCCTTACAACCTTTATCACGGCAGATCTAGCAGCAGACATCCAGCAAATAGACAATAAGTGTCCACAGCACGTGCAGATTCTGATGATTAAGAGCAGTATTATAGGTCTTCTTATATGCGTCAATATCTACTTTCCACCATTGCTGGCTAAGAACTTGGGTCCTAACAGTGTTTGGGACAACCTGTCAGAAGTCTTGTCTCAATTAGAGCTTCAATTTCCAGGATCCAGATTGTTGCTATGTAGTGATTTTAATGCCGGGTTGGGGGTTCTATGGTCCAGCACCAAGGTCTCTACAAACCATGGACCCTCCTTTCAATCACCTTTACTAGGCAGAGTCTCTCAAGACACATCTAATAAACAAGGTGTGAGACTGGCGAAGTTACTATACCTTCATCAACTGGATTGCCTTCATGGCTCTGACATGGATGTATCTAACGAACCTTTCACCTACTATCTGACCAATCGAGGTGCCAGCACAATTGATTACATATTAACATTTACTGCATTGCACTCCGAAACATTTAAGTTCAAGGTTGGCAGCAGAGTGGAAAGTGACCATTTCCCTCTTCTGTTATACCTATGACTCCAACAGCCTCTTTCCCCTCAACCATTGTTAATTCTCAACAGGACACAAGCTGGAAAACGGAGAAAGTGTTGGTCAAGCGAGTTACAAACAACTATCTCACATTTTTTTACTAATAGCACCTTGCAAATACTCCAGCAAGGAATTATCGAATCAGCGCTGGATCCTATACACGCATTTCAGTCAATTCTAAGTCATCTAAGCCATTGCTAGTCCAGAAAACCCAACACTGGCCAACAGACAGCTGGGCAAAAGATGGTTTGACCTCGAGTGCTGATCAGCTAGGAGACTGACAATGAACTATTCAAGACAGGCCATTAGGAATCCAGCGAAGTTTTCCCATGATCACTTAAAATATCTTAGATCTGCATACAAGTGCCTCTTGAGGTTAAAGAAAGAGGCATATGCTAAATCCTTATGGCAGCAATTGGGCTTAGCAGTAACAACGAAAAGGGAGAACCAGTTTTGGGAACTTGTCACTAGAGGTATGGGACAGGTTAGACCTTTTGTAACTGACCAAATAGCACCATCTACCTGGCACTCCCACTTCAGTAACCTATATATGCCCCCCCTGCTGCATGATGAGATTTTGGCCCGGATAGAACTAACAAGTTTACCTCAATGGCTGTTAGTCATGGCCTCACAAATAGAATCGCTTATTGCAGCTCTTAGAGTGGGCAAAGCTCCAGGGGAAGACATGCTGCCCTCAGAAATCTATAAAAATTTTCCTGACTGGTGGGCACCTATATTGGGCAAGGTATTCAACCATATAAGCAACACTGGCATCTTTCCAGAGGGCTGGAAGTTGAGCATAGTGGCCGCCATTTACAAAAAAGGGGACAAACAGGACCCAAATAATTACAGACCAATTAGTCTTTTAGACATTGGCTCTAAACTATATGGCAAATATCTCCTCCACAAACTCGAGGATTGGGAAGCCGCCAATTGTCTTATTTACCCAGAACAGGAGGGCTTTATGAAAGGCCTAAGTACTATTGACCATTGTCTGAGACTTTACGCTCTTGCCAAACAGAGTATTGCCGGCCCTACTAAACATCTTTATGTGTCCTATGTAGACCTGGCCGCAGCCTTTGATTCAATAGACAGACATCACCTGTGGACTAAATTGGCCAACATGAACATTGACAGATGGCTCTTATTTCTAATCAGAGAGTTATATACTAACACCCTGGCATGAGTAAGGGTCGGGACTTCAGGCTCCCTAACTGACCCTATCAGTATAAACAAGGGTGTCAGACAAGGGTGCCTTCTGGCCCTGAAACTCTTTAATCTCTACTTAAATTATATAGTCCCAGAATTATCTGGTCCAGCCTTTTTTCCACTTTCATGCGGTAATAAGAAAATATCAATCCTGCTTTGGTATTACTATCTATTACCTGTATTGGCCTAAGGAGGCTTCTTTCAAAGCTTAACAACTACTGTCTAAAAGAAAGGCTACAAATTAACTATGCTAAAACAAAGGTGATGACGTTTGGCAAAAAGATGTAAAGTCTAATTGGTCAATCCATGGACATCGCATCGAGCAATGCCAAGAATTTAAATATCTGGGTGTTTACTTTTCGGAGAACCTCTCCTGGAAAAGGCACATTCATATGACCAAAATTATCGCTTTGAGAACTAGCGGAGCTATATTTAAATTTTGTTGCTCAGTGGGAGGTAATTTAATTGACCCCGCCTTAAAAATTTATCAGAGCAAAGTTCTTCCCCAGGTCTTATATGGGGCAGCGGTCTGGGGTTGGGACGACACCCATTTGGCAAGCTTAGAAGTAATCCAAAACAACTTTATGAAAAGACTCTTGTCCCTGCCCTCTGGTACTCCCGCCGCCTTGCTCCGCGCAGAAACTGGCTTGCCTTCAATCAAAGCCTGAGTACACGTTGCCATAATAAGCTTTTGGAAAATTCTGAGAGACACTCCATCAAAGACAATACTTAGGGCATGTTTGGAACCGGTCTCAGGTGATAACTACTGGACCTCCAGAATAAATAGTGTCTACCACCTGTAGCATATTGTTCCACATGTGCCTCAGCCTTCAATTACAAGAGCAAAGCTACGCGATGCCTTTTTCCAGCATAGTGCCAACTTAGACAACTCCAGATTTTCTGTATGGTATAGGTTATATAAGGTTGACAACTACAAAGCATCCTATTTGGCCCGCCCCCTTCCATTAAAACTTAGGAGGGCCTTTACGGCGCTCCGATTCCAAACCATGCCAAATGCAGTGTTAGATGGTCGCCATTCTCAGGTCTCCTGGTCAGACCGTTTTTGCATATGTGGTTCTATGGAAGTTGAAGACTTGCCCCATTACCTCCTGGCCTGCTCTTTTTATTCCCATCCCCGGGCTAAGTTCCTGAAGAGCCTGTTGGCAAATCCGTACTTGGTCACTGTTGATCAAAAAATTTTCCATTTCATGTCCGACATAGATTCCTCGATAACATACAAGGTCTCCCTTTTTGCACTGGCAGCACAAAAAATCCGGGCTAAAATTGTTTCAGATCAGGGGATCGACTACCGAGGAGACAATCTCTGCTAATAACCAACCTATAGTTAATTTCAGTTATGCAATTTACTGGGTTTATATAGGACTATATAGGGGCCATATAGGAGTATCCCCTTCCTGGTTTCTAGATTTATTTGAAATCTATAGTACATGTGTACGCATTACAGTTTTATGTAATTTTATTGTGCTTTTTAATCTTTTTAATCTTATTTGTTATGCGATGGCCTATGGCCAAGCAATAAAGCAATGATGATGATGATGATTTTATTGGCCTGTTATTATTGGCCAGAAGAAGGAGAGAACTGGGGAGGGCAGCTATGAGAGAACTAGAAAAGATCCTCAAATGCAAAGATGTACCACTGAAAGTCAGGATCATTCAGACGATGGTATTCCTGATCTCTGGATGTGAAAATTGGACAGTGAAAAAAGTAGAAAAGAGAAAAATCAACTCATTTGAAATGTAGTGTTGGAGGAGAGCTTTGTGCATACCATGGACTGCGAAAAAGACAAATAATTGGGTGTTAGAACAAATTAAACCAGGAGTATCACTAGAAGCTAAAATGATGAAACTCAGCCACACCCCTCTAAAAGATAAGCAGGAGAATTAAGGCCCAAAGGACTGGATGAATAAAAGTGTTTTTGCCTGGTGCCTGAAAGCAGATAGTGATGGTGCTGGGTATGCCTCCATGGGGAGAGCTTTCCACAAAAGGGGAGCCACCACTGAGAAAGCCTGTACTTGTGTCACCAACTCCTCCCTTCCCTCAGACGAGGTACATGGAGAAGGGCCTCAGATTACCTGGACTTCTGCTGGGAGGAAGGGCGGGATATAAATCAAATAATAAATAAATAAATAAATAAATAAATAAATAAATAAAATTACAAAAGCAGGGTCTGCATTGGTTCATGTGGGGAGAGGCGGTCCTTGAGATATTGGGTGCCTGAGTCATATGGGGCTTTCTGGTAAAAACCAGCACTTTGAATTGGACCCAGAAACAAATTGGTACCCAGTGCAGTTGTGCCAGAATTGGTGTTATGTGTCCACTGCCTCAGACAGCCTTCTCACTCTGCTTAATGGTAGGGCTGGCCCTATTATTATTTTAATTTATTACCCACCCTTCATCCTGAGGTCCCAGGGTGGGTTACAGCTATTGAAAGCACATCATTTAAAACATATATCTCAGCCAAAGGGTATGCATATTATTTCCCCTTAAATCTCAATTAATCAGTAGCAAGAACCGTTGATGCCAAATGGATTGATATATATATAACTGAAACAGCCTTGGTCGCCCTGTATGATGACCTTTGTCGGGAGAGGGACGGGGGAGTGTGACTCTGTTGATTCTCCTTGATCTCTCAGCGGCGTTTGATACCATTGACCATGGTATCCTTCTGGGGAGGCTCGCGGAGTTGGGAGTTGGGGGCACTGCTTGGCAGTGGCTCTGCTCCTACTTAGCGGATCATCGCCAGAAGGTAGTGCTTGGGGAACATTGCTCGACACCCTAGACTCTCCATTGTGGACCCCAGGGGTCGGTTTTGTCCCCCATGCTTTTCAACATCTACATGCAGCCTCTGGGTGCGGTCATCAGGAGTTTTGGAGTGCGTTGCCATCAGTACGCTGATGACACACAGCTCTACTTCTCCTTTTCACCTTCCACAGCTGAGACTGTTGATGTGCTGAACCGTTGCCTGACCGCGATAATGGCCTGGATGAGAGCTAATAAACTGAAACTCAATCCAGACAAGACTGAGACACTGTTGGTGAGCTCTCTCTCTGCTCAGATGGTGGATGCTAATCCTGTTCTAGATGGGGTTACACTCCCCTTGAAGGAACAGGTTCGTAGTTTGGGGGTCCTTTTTGACCCTTCCTTGTCACTCGAGGCTCAAGTGGCCTCGGTGGCACGGAATGCGTTTTACCATCTTCGCTTAGTAGCCCAACTACACCCCTATCTGGACAGTGATGATCTTGCCTCGGTTGTTCACGCTCTGGTAACTTCTAGATTGGATTACTGTAACACGCTCTACGTAGGGCTGCCCTTGAAGACTGTTCAGAAACTTCAGCTAGTGCAAAATGCGGCAGCCAGGCTGTTGACGAGGACCAATCGGTCTGCACATATAACACCTGTCCTGGCTCGCTTGCACTGGCTACCTATTTGTTTCCGAGCTAGATTCAAGGTGTTGGTTTTGACCTATAAAGCCTTACGCGGTGTGGGACCGCAATACCTTGTGGAACGCCTCTCCCGCTATGAACCTACCCGTTCACTTCGTTCAGTATCTAAGGCCCTCCTCCGGGTACCAACTCACCAGGATGCCCGGAGGACTGCTACTAGATCTAGGGCCTTTTCTGTGGTGGCCCCCGAATCATGGAACAGCTTACTGGAGGAAATACGTCTGGCGCCTACGGTTCTTTCTTTTAGGCGCCAGGTTAAGACCTGGCTATACTCCCAGGCATTTTAATGTTTAATGCTTTATGTTTAATGTTTTTAGTTTAATGTGTTCCTTTGTTACTGATTTTATTCTATATTGTATTTTAATCTCGTTTTGTACACTGCCCAGAGAGCTATTAGCTATGGGCAGTCTAGAAATGAAAATAAATAAAAATAAAATAAAATAAAATAAATATATATTATTATTTTACATTTATATCCTATTCTTGCTCTACCTCACACTCCTCAGAGAAGCTAAAGTTTGCGAAAGTGGTTCTCTTGTTTTCTGCTTTATGCTCACAATAATCCTGTGAAGTAGCTTGGGCTGAGTGGTTGTGACTGGCCCACAGTCACGCAGTGAGCTGCGTGGGTGAGTGGGGATTTAAACCCTAGACTCTTGGGTCCTAGTCCAACACGCTAGCCACTATATCATACTATATCTCTGTATCTCATATCCACATACACATTTTAAGTGGTAGCCTGTACAAAGAGCCAAAAAATTCAGCTTTCCATTTCAAAATGGATAGTTCCATGCTTCAGGAATAAAAGATCTGACATTGCTCCATGTTATTAAAGTCTGTTTTTTTCACTCTTCACCAGTAGTACTTTACCTAATCCATGCACTCTCAGGAGGCTTTTATTCATTGGTCAGTCTGCATTTTAAATTCAAGTTGTTATGACAGTTTTCTTAGCAAAAGGGCCACTCAGAGGAGGCAGTTTGCACAGTATTCTGGTCATGCTAACAACCTAGCAGGCTTCCTGGAAAATAATTGTTAGGTTCATACCTTTTTTTCTTCTTTTGTTCAGCCAAACATCTGTCGAAACCAAAAAGAAAAAGTCATGTCTGACGAGCAACGGTGACCTAGTTTAACACAGTTGAGGTGACAAGTTAAAGAGCACAAAAAAGGTTAACATGATAAATCCCAGTACATTAATGATGACTTTTAATGGCCCTCCAAGATCACAATTCAGCACTTTTTTTTGCATGAGATGCTTAGCTGGGCATGTAATATTGTTGTACAGAAGCACAAGCTTGAGAGGAGATGGGGCTGTAGCAAGAGCAAATTCAAACACTCAAATTACTTTGTGACTTTGAGCCCATGAGAACAGAAGAAGAGCCCTGTAGAATTATGCCAATGGCTTATTTCGTCCAACATCCCGTCCTCCCAGTGGCCAACCAGATGCTTATGAGAAATTTGCAAGCAGGACATGAGCTCAACAGCGTTCTCCCCACTTATGTTTCCCAGCAAATGGTATACAAAGGCATACTTCTTCCTAAAGTGGAGGTAAAACTAGTCATGGTGGCTAGTAGCCATTGATAGCCTTACAGTTACTGGAAATCACAAGGCGGGAGAGCACTGATGCTACCAGGTCCTGTTTGTAGGCATCCCACAGTCATCTGGTTGGCCACTGGGAGAACAGCAACCTGAGCTAGATTGGTCCACGGCTTGATCCAGTAGTGCTCTTCTTACGTTATGTTCTTATCCCTTGAAATTCACCGTTATCTAAAGTTTGTGATACAGGCCTCCAACCAAAAATTGTGTACAGAAAGGCATACATTAGGGGAAAGCGTGCATAAAAATGCACATATTGCTGAAAATAAGAGATACAAATGATTCAATAAGATTGTTTTATTGCACATTTTCATTATGGACATTTATATTTTAATAGAATGATTTTATTATATATTTTAATTATGGATGTTTACATGTTAATGTTTGTGTCACTGGTTTTTATACTTTGGAAACCACTGAGGAGCCCATTAAAGCTGTACATAAACTAATAATAATAAGGAAAATTCCTTGCACATTGCAAAAATGTGTAAATTAGGAAAATGTATTTCAATGTGCTGATGAATTTTCTTGAGGTGGTGTGGGTGGGTGGAGACTGGAAAAATGAGAAACTGAAATTGACAGATTTGTTCATCCCTAACTACAGGAAGATATGGTAGAGGAAAAGGAGGGGTCAGCACCCCCCTCCTGCTCACTCCTTTTACTGTTAAAGTATATACATGGGATAGACAGTCAAATGACTCCCCTGTCACATCTGATGTAGCCCAGAGAGAGGAAGGGATTTGCTCTCCCCCCTCTCCAAACCTGGACAGTTTTTCTCTTTTGCACAATCTTCATTCACCAATATTCCCATCTTCCCTACTTGCATCAACCTGGACAAGGGGAGTTTCACAACTTTTTGTTCAAAGCTTCTGTCTCTTAAAACAGCCTATTACTCTGTCTGATGTATTCAATATCCTATAAATAACCTTCCATTGCCTGGGGCCTGGAAACAAGTTATTCTGGATCTTGCAATGGGGATGTACCTTGAGTGAAGAGAAGATCAAAGTCTTTTGAGTTTAAACATTGCTGTGAATAATAAAGGGTGTTATTATTTTTGAGGAGGGGAAAAGTAAGCTAAATGAAATATATCAGGCCTCCCTGGTGATTGAAAAGAAGATTCTGTGCATGTTTACTCAGAAGTATATACTCCTGACTTCAGTGGGACGTACTCTCAAGTCCCTGCCAATTTTGATTCTCTCAGTTTCTCATTTTCTAAATTTAAAATTCAGTTCTCACTGTTTCTGCAGCAATCTGTAATTTTTTAAAGGAAAATCCTCATAAGCAATGTTCAGCATTTTAGTGCAAATTTCCTCTAATACTAATTTTGGTATGCAGTTTTGACTAATATACATCTTTTTGCAAACAATTTCTCCTCACATTGTTGTATGCTATTTTCACTAATATATTCATTTTTATACACCCTTTCCCATAATATATGGATTTTTGTAAACACTGTATGAATGGAGAACTGCATTGCAAAATTCAGATAAGTGTGAATATCTAAGGATGGCTGTGTTTTTGTTCTCATATTGCTTTGGAAAGTGCACATTTAATAGATTCAGCTTTGATAAAAATGCAAATTGATTTGAGTTTATCTGCCATCCCTACTCCCAAGTAAGGCTGAGAAAGATCCATATTAAAATAATCTCTTGATAGATTTTTAAATTTAAAGGCAGCTTGGGAGGGGTGTGACCAGTTTTGATCACACCAGCTAGGATAGAGCCTATTTAAGCATATCCTTTTTATCTTCTTCATTAAAATGCTCTCCTAAAGCCTTCTCCGGAGGGGGGGGGATACAGTTAGGTTTTTTCTCAGCAGGTTAACAGCAGCTTGGAGGTGGAATACTTCAATAAAGAAAATAGCACATCCCCATCACCACCAAGCAGGGCAAATTGATAAATCCCCCTTTCCTTGACTGCTCAACTCAAAGTTTTCTCTCTTGTGACTCTTTTTAAAAACAGCAAGGTAACAGATTTCCCACATCATGCCTGTTTTGGATCTAGCATGCAGAGAATTTACACATGTAAAGTTATCCCATATTCAAAAGAAAGCAGTCCTGGTTAATGACAGATCAGCCAAAGGTTGTTAAAATTTAACTAATGCCACATCTACACCATACATTTAGAGCTCTCTTATGCCACATTAAACAGTCATGGCTTCCCCCCCACAATCCTGGGAGCTGTAGTTTCTTAAAGGTGCTGAGAGTTGTTAGGAGACCCCTCTTCCCCCCAACAGAGCTACAATTCCCAGAGTTCCTGTGAACAGGGATTGACTATTAACCCACTCTGGGAACTGTAGCTCTGTGAGGGGACAAGGGGTCTCCTAACAGCGCTCTCAAACTACAGTTTCCAGAATTCTGTGGAGGAAGCCATGACTGTTTAAAGTGGAAGGATACTGCTATAAATGTGTAGCACAGATGGGACCACAGATATCATCCCTGACCATTGGCCCCCATACTGGGTGAGTCTGATGAGAATTGGTGTCCAACAACATCTGGAGCACCACTAGTTTTATAGCCCTGCTTTGACATGATTACTCAGGGAGAATTCTCCCTCCTTTTCCCACAAATTGCCATTTCCCTTATTAACTCACCTACCTAAATGTCACTTTTTAAACTTCATGGGCCCATCTGAGCCAGTTTAAGCTTTCTTTTCATTTCCACAGTAATTGGCCAAACATTGTTCCCCTCACAAATTCATACCTGACAAAAAAGAATCTGTGTCCTGGAGAGTTTTGTGGGAACATATTGTTAAGGCTATAAAAGAGACACATGAAATGGCACAAAATCATTTCATTCATCTGGCAAGTTTGAAATTCTAGTCATGAGCAGAGTTAGGGCAGAAAAGACACCAACCTGCCATATTAGCATTTGATCAAGCCATTAACAATAGGCACAAATTAACCCAAGAAATGGCAAAATAACGGGTATGTGTGTGTTGGTGTGTGTGTGTCTTTGCCTGGAAGATGGGGCTGATATTGAATAAATTTCCTGTGAAATGTGAATATCAGTTTTATGATGTGATGTTTTTCCAGGTAGCTCGATCACAACTCTGCATCCTAAAGATGAAGGAGTGCTGTTTCTATGACAACAGGAAGGTGGCCATGTCACACAGAAGGCCCATCCAATTTTTCAATAGTTTGGGGTTTTTAGTTAGAACAAAAGAACTATCCCCCTTTAAAAAGAAAACAAGATGTTAGGATAATTTATCTTTTCTGGAGAAAAAAAATCCTGAGGTTTTCCTTTCTCTATCATAGAAAAAGGTCACTTGTTCTCCAAATATTCTCCATTGTGTGTATGCTGGAGGGCAACCACAATTTTCTTCCCATGATGCCCCACAATTATACTAGGTCCAAGAAGATGCAAAATAGTGCTCATGTCACTAGCAAAAACACAAACCAAACCAACAACTCTCAGGAAGCAAGAAAGAAGCTGTGCTTCTGCCACTGCTAATTGTGGGTTCCACCTCCAAGAAATAGCTGCAGAATTCCCCCTCCCAGGGGAACATTAGTAACTGATTCCCTCTCACCCCCCAACCCAAAAATAGGGGGTGCAGAATTTGGAGTGTTTTTATTTGCACACAGCATTAACCTGGTGTAGCTTTCTGTTGCACAAAGACCACTGGCTGGATCCTTCTGTGACATTTGCAAGCAGGGAAGAAGGAAAGGTTGAATGAAAATACCTACCATATGCATATTTGAAGGAAGCACATGGGGGCAGGGAGGTTGCAGGGCAGGGCAACTACATTTCTCAGAGAGACTGGAGAGGGATTGCCATTGGTGGGGAGAGTGGATGTAGATCATTTTCCTTTTTTTAAAAAAAATTAATTTTTCTTGTTGTTGCTACCTGGCATGGTGGTGGAAGCAGGAGAGTATTTGGAGGCTGGCAGCTGGTGCTTGCTACTTTTTCCAGAGCACCACAGTTTTTTGAAGGGTACACATAATCTCCCCCATGCCAGAATGCTCTGTATGCAATATCCCTTAAGCAATGGAATGATCCACACAAAATTGAATAAGGAAAAATGGCAAGCCTTTTAATGCCAGGGAGAGCCAGTGTGGCGTAGTGGCCAGAGTAATGGACTACAACCAGGGTTCGAATCCCCACACAGCCATGAAGCTCACTGGGTGACCTTGGGCCAGTCATTGCCTCTCAGCTTCAGAGTTAGGCAATGGTAAAACCACCTCTGAATACAGTTTACCATGAAAACCCTATTCATAGGGTCGCCGTAAGTCAAAATTGACTTGAAGGCAGTCCATTTCCATTTTTTTAATGCCAAGGAACCCCAAAGTTTGTATCATAGAATCATAGAATAGTAGAGTTGGAAGGGGCCTATAAGGCCATCAACCCCCTGCTCAGTGCAGGAATCCAAATCAAAGCATTCCTGATAGATGGCTGTCCAGCTGCCTCTTGAATGCCTCCAGTGTCAGAGAGCCCACTACCTCTCTAGGTAATTGGTTCCATTGTCGTATGGCTCTAACAGGAAGTTTTTCCTGATGTCCATTCGAAATCCGGCTTCCTGCAACTTGAGCCCATTATTCTGTGTCCTGCACTCTGGGACGACCGAGAAGAGATCCCAGCCCTGGTCTATGTGACAACCTTTCATGTACTTTCATGTATATTTGTTTTTAATGTTTTTAATTGTTGTAAACTGCCCAGAGAGCTTCAGCTATGTGGTGGTATATACATGTAATACATAAATAAATAAATAAAGTGAAGAATTCCAGAAATCCACAGAATGTGACAAAAAAAGTAGACTCACAGTCTTTGACACAATCAGTGGTGGTTCCCTGAATCTTACAAAAAATGTTTCCTCCCTCACAATTTAAACAGTTTCATGACTGAGTTGTGAGCCTAGAGGTTCACGCTTCTCAGATTATCCCAGTTCTTAAGCATGGGATAGCACTAGATGACCTTTGAGAATCCTTTCAGCTCTATGATTCTATTAACTAATAGGCAAAAAAACACTGTGCAGTTTAAGAACATACCTATAGTTAACAGATATTTCTATCACACTTTAACTGCCTTCGGCTCCTGCTGAGAGAAAGGGCAGGGTATAAATCAAATAATAAATAAAATAATTTAAAAACCAGGAAAATTGGGCAGCTATAGTGAATGCACCAGAGGAGCAGGAGACCTGACTTTCTCTCTGAGATATTGTACTGCCCTACAAATTTGTCAAAATGCAAACACACTTTGGGTTGGTCTTTCACAGTCCAATCCACTTCAGGTGTAACTGGGAAGAATTTGGTAACTTGTGCCTCTGAGCATGTGGTGAGTGATGGCAACATCTGCAATCAGGTCGGCATCTCCAAAGATTGAAAATTACATTTTGTGTATGTTTGTTGCTGTTCTTCTTACTTTGCTTCTTTCCTGTATTACTACTGTTTCTATAGAGAAATTAACATAGAAAACCATATTTCTCTCATTATTCATCCTAGAAATCTGTGTCAAATTTATTTTTATTAATTTCAAAGCCTTTTCTTGGTCAGTGTGATATGATGGTGATGACTGGAGGACAGCTAATGTTGACCCTATCTTCAAAAAGGGCAAAAAGGAGGAATCGGGCAACTACAGACCAGACAGCCTCACATCAATCTCTGGAAAAACCTGGAGCAGATTATAAAGCAGTCAGTCTGTAAGCACCTTGAAAACAATGCAGTGATTACTACAAGCCACCATAAGATTTATGAAGACCAAATCCTGCCGAACTAATCTTATCTCATTTTTTGATTGGATAACCTCCCTTGTAGACTGTGGGAATGCTGTGGATGTAGTATATCTCGACTTCAGCAAAGCTTTTGACAAAGTGCCCCATGTTATTCTGATTAGCAAGCTAGCTAAATGTGAGCTGGATGGAACAACTATCAGTTGGATCCAGAGTTGGATCCATAATCATACACAAAGAGTGCCTATGTGGCTGTAAAAAAGGCAAATGCTATTTTAGGCTGCATTAACAGAAGTATAGTTTCCAAATTGTGTGAAGCATTAGTTCGCCTCTATTCAGCACAGGTTAGGCCTCATCTTGAATATTGTGTTCAGTTCTGGTCTCCACACTTCAGGAAGGAAGCAGACAAAATGGAACAGGTTCAGAGGAGGGAAACAAGGGTGATGAGGGGATTGGAAACAAAGCCCTATGAGGAGAGACTGAAAGAACTGGGCATGCTTAGCCTTGAGAAGAGAAGACTGAGGGGAGATATGATAGCACATAGGTCGTCACACAGAGAAGGGCCAGGATCTCTTGATCGTCCCAGAATGCAGGACACAGAATAATGGGCTCAAGTTGCAGGAAGCCAGATTTCAACAGGACATCAGGAGAAACTTCCTAACTGCTAGGGCCATATGGCAATGGAACCAATTACCTAGAGAGGTAGTGGGCTCTCCGACACTGGAGGCATTCAAGAGGCAGCTGGCCAGACATCAGCTGGGAATGCTTTGATTTGGATTCCTGCATTGAGCAGGGGGTTGGACTTGATGACCTTATTGGCCCATTCCAAATCTACTATTCTATTATTCTAAGACAGCTTTTTTTGTTTCAAACTGGAGGTTACTCACATGGTGCCCACAGCTTGGAAGTAATTAGTTACAAAAAACAAATTACTTGTAATTTATTACTTTTTTGAGGAACGGGTGTGTAATTCCTTTACATTTTGATTGTAATAGAACAAGGAGTAACTTCATTACTTTTGCGGAGTAATTGTAATGTTTCCAGCATTACTTTTGGGCGTTACTTGGGGGGGGAAGATGTAGAGCGATGTAGAGCGAGACGGGGTGGAGTGGAGAAAACAATTAAAAAAATAGATGGTGGTGGTGAAAAATGGAGTGGAGGAAGAAAGGAGCTGGAGGACATGAACATGGATAAAGAGGAGAAGGAGGCAGCAGCAGAATGGAGATAAAGAACTGTGGAAGTGAAAGCTGACAGTGCACATATGTGTGCATGTGTGTGTGTGAGACAGAGATAGAATACTGTGTTTGCACTTGGCATGCAAAGTGGTCTCTGCCACCCTCCCTGGCTACTTTGCAGTATTTTAACTTTTTTGCATCTTGAATTGAATTGAATTGAAGCTTTATTTTTACGCCTCCCTTTTTCCAAACTGGTGCTCAGGGCAGCTTACAAATAAAACTACATGTAGTTAAAAACATAGAAAAACATACAATTAAAATACAATTAAACTATGCACAACCTTATAACCATAAAAGGCACTTAAAAATCTAAAAACAATTTAAAATAATACAGATAATAATATAAAACAATAAAACAAGCCTTGTAAAGCCCAATCCTAAACACCTTCTATCCCAAAAGCCTGTCGGAATAAAAAAGTCTTTACTTGCCAACGGAAGGATGACAAGGAGGGGGCCATTCGTGCCTCCCTAGGAAGGGAGTTCCAGAACCTAGGAGCAGCCACCGAGAAGGCCCTATCTCGTGTCCCCACCAATCGCACTTGCGAGGGTGTTGGGACTGAGAGAAGGGCCTCTCCTGAAGATCTCAGGGCCCGGGCAGGCTCGTATAGGAGATACGGTCTGACAGATAGCCTGGACCTGGGCCGTATAGGGCTTTAAAGGTCAAAACCAGCACTTTGAATTGTGACCAGAAACAACTGGCAGCCAGTGGAGCTGTTGTAACAAGGGAGTTGTATGGTCCCTGTAACCAGCCCCTGTTAATACTCTGGCTGCAGTTCTTTGTACCAGTTTAAGTTTCTGAACAGTCTTCAAAGGCAGCCCCACGTAGAGTGTGTTACAGTAGTCTAAACAGGATGTAACCTAAGGCATGCATCACCATAGTCAAATCAGGCATTTCCAGGAACAGGCGCAGCTGGCGCACTAGTCTTAAATGGGCAAAGGCACTCCTGGCCACTGCCGAGACCTGGGCCTCCAAGTTCAGAGCTGAGTCCAGGAGCACACCCAAACTGTGAACCTGTGTCTTCAGGGGGAGTGTAACCCCATCGAGCACAGGCTGAATCCCTATTCCCTGATCTGCCCTTCGACTGACCAGGAGCACCTCTGTCTTGTCTGGATTTAGTTTCAATTTGTTTGCCCTCATCCAGTCCATCACTGATGCCAGGCACTGATTCAGGACCAGGACAGCTTCCTTGGCTTTAGGTGGAAAGGAGAAATAGAGTTGGGTGTCATCCGTATACTGATGGCACCGAACCCCAAACCCCAGGACAACCTCTCCCAGCGGTTTCATATAGATGTTAAATAACATGGGGGACAAAACTGAACCCTGATGGTCAACGACCAAGGAGTCGAACAGGAATCCCCCAGCACCACCTTCTGAGTTCATCCCTCCAGAAAGGAATGGAGCCATCGTAACATGGTGCCCCCAAGTCCCATCCCAGCAAGGCGGTCCAGAAGGATACCATGGTTGATGGTATCGAAAGCCGCTGAGAGGTCCAGTAGAACTAACAGGGACATACTCCCCCTCTCTGCGAAGGTCATCCACCAAGGCGACGAAAGCTGTCTCTGTCCCGTAACCAGGCCTGAAACCAGACTGAAATGGATCCAGATAATCCGTTTCATCCAAGAATCTCTGGAGCTGGGCGGCCACTACACGTTCTATTACCTTGCCCAAAAATGGAATGTTGGAGACTGGCCGATAATTTCCCATTATGGAGGGATCCAGGGAGGGCTTTTTCAACAAAGGCTGTACAACTGCCTCTTTTAGGCATGATGGAATTCTGCCTTGTTGTAAAGAGGCATTAACTACTCCCCTCACCCACTCGGCCAGTCCCTCTCTGGCACTTTTAATGAGCCAGGAAGGGCAAGGATCCAGCAGACGTGTGGTGGCTCTCGCCTCTCCAAGGATCTTGTCCATATCCTCGGGCTGTACAAGTTGAAAGGAATCCATTATTATTGAACAAGCAGGAGCCAAAGTTACATCCCCTGAGACTGTATTAATTTTAGCATCCAAGTCGAAGCGAATCTGAGCGACTTTATCTGCAAAGTGCCGTGCAAATTCTTGACAGCGGGCTGTTGAGTAGTCTATATTGCCCTCCTGGGGGGCAGAGTTTAAAAGACCCCTGACCACTCGAAACAGCTCCGCTGGACAGCTCCCAGCAGATGCAATGGTGGCAGAAAATAAAAGTTTCTTCTTAGCCCGCACTGCCACAGAGTAGGCCTTCAGATAGGCTCTAGTCCGTGTTCGGTC
Organism: Rhineura floridana; assembly: GCF_030035675.1. Lineage (NCBI taxonomy): Eukaryota > Metazoa > Chordata > Lepidosauria > Squamata > Rhineuridae > Rhineura > Rhineura floridana. Next base: position 17,917,966 of record NC_084496.1, read on the forward strand.
AGACTCGCACTGAGTCTTCCGCCAACGTCGCTCAAGTCCCCGTCTTATTCGTTTCATCGCCGCCAGCTCCCTGGTAAACCAGGGAGCTGGTTTGGCTCCACTCCATAAGAGGGGATGCTCAGGAGCAATCGTGTCCACTGCCCTGGTCATTTCCCCATTCCAGAGGTCATCCAGGGCTTCGACAGAATCACCTGCCGTGGTGACAGGAAAATCCCCAAGAGCCATCAGGAAACCATCCGGATCCATCAGCCTCCTGGGGTGGACCATCCTAATCGGTCCCCCACCCCTGCAGAGGTTCTGAGTCCCAGTGAGTCTAAACCCAACCAGGCAGTGATCTGTCCATGACAATGGAACTATAGAAAGTTCCTCCACACCAAGATCACCATCATCCCATCCAACACAGCAAACAAGGTCCAAAGTGTGACCAGTGACATGAGTGGGGCCAGATAATACTTGGGACAGACCCATGGTTGTCATGGAGGCCATGAAGTCCTGAGCCACTCCCGACAGAGCGGTCTCGGTGTGGATGTTGAAGTCACCCAATACCACAAGCCGTGGGGACTCCAACACCAACCCTGAGACTACCCCAGCTAGCTCAGGAAGGGAGACTGTTGAGCAGCGGGGTGGGCGGTACACTAACAGAATCCCTATTCTGTCCTGGCCACCCAACTTCAAATATACACATTCGAACCCCGAAGACTGTGGGAGAGGGCACCTGGTCAGGGGGATGGCATCACGATAGACTACTGCAACTCCACCTCCCCATCCCCCTGGTCTTGCCTGCTGCTGCACAGAGAAACCTGGTGGGCAAAGCTGGGAGAGATTAACCCCCCCCAGCTTCATCCAACCAGGTCTCCGTGATACAAGCCAGGTCAGCGTGCTCATCCAGGATCAAATCCTGAATGGCCATCATTTTGCCATTCACTGACCTGGCATTCACAAGCAGCATTTTCAACCCGGGGGAGCTGACACCACGGCTATCCAGACTATTTGAATGGGGAGACAGTTTGGGGGCAACCAACACCCTGTTGCACTTCCATCTCCCCCGATGACATAATTGCCTCCCCACTCCATATCTCCCTCTGCCCTCCACAACATTAATGGCAGCCCCTTGGTTCCCATGCAGACATTCTAAATGAAACGAGTGCAGAAGATCTAATAATCTGCTGTCTTGCTTATTCAAGCCATGACTTGAAGAAACCCCAAGGTCCAACCCAGCACTTCCCAGTCTGGCATTAAAATCCCCACACAGTATCAGCCTGGCATAGGGAAATTGTTGCTCTAGTTGTAATAGAGCATCGGCAAGAAGATCCCAAATGCTACCGGTGCCCATCTTAGGGGAAAATGTTTGCAGGGCAGAGTCTTGGGGGTGGTTAAGTGACAGAGATTATATTTGCTGGCTGAGAGGTGGGTTGCACTTGGTTTGACGTGCAAAGATCTTAGTGGTCTCTGCCTCCCTCCCAACCCCCTCTCCCCCTCCCCTCCCTGCCCCTCCCTCTCCCCCTCTCTCTGTGTCTATTTAGAAGAGGAGTGGAAAGGGAAAGAAAAATACTCTGAGTGAATGACTGGCTACAGAGTTGGTGCCAACTCGAGATATTTGGTTTTTGGGACCACTGTCTACGCTTCCTGGAAGATGGACTGCTGGCAAGTGGTCAGTTGCACTTCACAAGGACTGGACAAAACATGTTTGGCCAGAACATGGAGAAATTCATCAGGAGAGCTTTAAACTGAATCCTAAGGGGAAGGGAGATGTAAACTTGGCAGTAACAACTAAAAAAGCCTTGTGGAGCTCTAAAGTGTAGGAAGGAAGCCAGGCTATAAATCACGTGATCTTCAGTGTCTGTATACTAATGCTTAGAGTGTGGGAAACAAGCAAGACAAACTTGAACTCTCAATACAGGAGGGTAAATATGACTTGATAGGTATAACTGAAACTTAGTGGGATGACTCCTATGACTGGAATACAGCAATTGAAGGATATAACTTCAGTTAGGAATAGAAAGAGGCATGGAGGCATGCTATATGTTAAATATATATATACCTGCACAAATATACAGGAGGATGAGCTTGGGAGCTCCACAGAGAGTATCTGGATGAAAATTAATGGTGCAAGGAATAAAAGAAATATGTTTGTTGGAGTCTACTACCGACCACCAAATCAAGGAGAAGATGAGAATGAAACTTCTGCAATACAAATTGCCAGTGTTTCGAGGAGGCATGATGTAGTAGTAGTGGGGGACTTCAATTACCCTGATATCTGTTGCCAGGCCTGGCCTCCAAGAGATCTTCTGTATCTTTAAAAGTTGTGGAGGGGGGAGGGAGAATTCCACCTTGTGTTTTTTCCCATTGCAGAGTTGCAAGAACACCTGCACATGACTGACCTTCTCTTCTCCTAAAGATACAGAATCAGTCTCAGGCCATGGACCTGGCAACCCTAGTTGGAAGAGAAATTCTGCCAAACAATGCACCTCTAAGAAATTCCTGACTTGTGTTAGAGATAACTTTCTCCTACAGAAAGTGGAGGAAGCAACAAGGATCAGCTATCCTTGACTCGATTCTAACCATCAGAAGTGACTTGGTGGATGAAGTGGCAGTTACAGAAACTATGGGGGAAAGTGACCATGCTATACTACAGTTCTTGATTTTAAAGGAAGCAAAAGCTGAGACTAGCCATATGCGTATCCTGGATTTCAGGAAAGCCAATTTTAATAAACTCACAACAATGGTAAGGTTTATTTATTTATTTACCTTGTATACCACTTTATATTTCAAAAAATCTCAGAGTGGTTTACATTTCAACAAAATTCAATATAAAATCTACATTCAACACAGTTGCTAATAATAACAATGACCCACATTTTAAGTAACATAATTGAGCAATAAATCTCTAAACAATGTACATAAAATGAAAACAAAGTGAATCGTATGAAACAAAAAATTATAAAATACCTAAGAATTCACTTGAATATTACAAAAAAGCATTCTTACATCTAATAATGCAGATCAGGAATTGAATTTTATGTATCTCCTGTTAGTTGTCCTGCATTGTATTTTTAACATGGCTGTAAACCACTTACAGTGAGTGGTCAATTCCGGGGGGGCGGTGTCCAGTAAAGATGCAGAAACAGCAAGGAAGAGGAACAATATCAGGAGACATCAAGAGCTAGTAATGGGTCCTCAGCTGGGATATGGATCTTTATTATGTGCCCAACACTGCCAATCCCTTAGGTCTTCCAGAACCTTTCTTTAGAAACTTGAAGCTGACTAGAATGATTGGTTGCTTCATAAAAGACATGCCTTCCTTGATGTTGTCTTGCCAATGATGGGCTTCCTGAAACTTTTCAGCTGAATCAGCCAGTCTCTTTAATACCTGGACTTTCATGGCCAACAGACCCTCAATGTCCCCTGCCACTTTTCCCATTATTTTCTCTGGGACATTCTCTCTTACTTCAAACAGCTGCTTATTTTCATTGTAGATCTGTTTGAGCTGATCAACACCACCAAATATCCCCATCACTCCCTTACTCCAGGCTTCTCACCCAGTACAGCATTTGTCTCCTCCCTCAAGAGGCATCCTCTTCCTCTTTTCTGTGACTCCATTCACGGCAAGTGACCCTAATGAGAAAAGGATGGGTGGGAGTTTCTAAAATTCTAAAGGCACAATGGCAAACAATTCTGTCAAAGAAATAAAGGGTCGTCTTATGTTGTTGTGTTGTATGAGTGAGGATTGTGTTGTGTGTATGTCAGTGTGTGTGTGTATGAATTTTCTGTGTTTTTAATATGTGCCTGGGAGAGAGGATTTTATGTATAGCGGGGGGACTTTCGGGGGCACCGATTAACGTAGTGACGGGTAATGGGAGGTATGGTGTTAGGAGGAGAACATGCCAGGTAAGGGGAACTCGTCCCAGACAAGTCGTGTCTGTGCCCTGTTCCGGTTCTCCTCATATCCACAGGATTTCGGGTTGTCCTATCAGCCAGCTCTCGGATCTCCAAGTGCTGCTTTTAAATGCCAGGTCGGTATATAATAAAACCTCCCTAGTCCATGATATAATTGTGGATGAGGGCGCCGACCTGGCATGCATAACTGAGACCTGGGTGGGGGAGCAGGGAGGAGTTGCCCTCTCCCAGCTTTGCCCACCTGGGTACATGGTCCAGCACTGTGGTAGATCCGAGGGCCGGGGAGGGGGGGGGTCGCTGTGGTCTATAAGAGCTCTTTGCTTCTCACCAGGCACCCTGTCCAGGCGGTGACTGGCCTGGAGTGTCTCCACCTTGTGTTGGGCCAGCGAGACAGATTGGGAATTCTGTTGGTGTACCGCCCACCTTGCTGCCCAACAGCTTCCCTAGCTGAGCTGACTGAGATAGTCTCGGAGGTGTTGTTGGGATCCCCTAGACTTTTGGTACTGGGGGATTTCAACATCCATGCCGAGGCTGTCTTATCTGGGGCAGCTCAGGACTTCATTGCCGCCATGACAACAATGGGGCTGTCTCAATTTTCTACTGGCCCAACGCATGTGTCGGGACATACTCTTGATTTGATCTTCGCCAGTGGACATGGAGATAGTGATCTGCAGGTGGGGTGTTTTTCATCTACCCCATTGTCATGGACAGATCACCGCCTGCTGAGATTTAGGCTTACGGCGTCCCTTTCCCTCTGCAAAGGTGGGGGACCTATTAAGTTGGTCCGCTCCCGGAGACTAATGGATCCTCTGGGTTTTCAGAGGGCTCTGGGAGACTTTCCAGCTGATAAGACTAGTGCTCCTGTCGAGGCCCTGGTCGAACTGTGGAATACGGAAATGACCCGGGCTGTTGACACGATTGCTCCTGCGCGCCCCCTTCAATGTAGAGCTCATACAGCTCCGTGGTATACCCCGGAGCTGAGAGTGATGAAACAAGAGAGGAGGCGGCTTGAGTGCAGATGGAGGCGAACTCCTGACGGATGCAATTATGCTTTGGTAAGTGCCTCCACTAAGTTGTATATAGAAGCGGTAAGGGCAGCAAAAAAGTGTTATTTTGCTGCCACTATTAGATCATCTTTATGCCGCCCAGCGGAGCTTTTTAAGATAGTATGTGGGCTTTTACACTCTGGCCCTCAGGACACCACAGAGTCATCTGAAGCCCGCTGCAACGAGTTTCCGGGGCACTTCCAAAATAAAATCGCATGCATCCGTAGGGATCTCGACTCTAATGTTAGGACAGTTGAATCCATTGAGGTACCTGGATCATGGTCTTGTCCTCAATTATTGAATGAGTTTCAGTTGGTGCAGCTTGAGGAAGTTGACAAGATGCTTGGACTGGTGCGTGCAACCACGTCGGTACTGGACCCTTGCCCCTCTTGGCTAGTAAAAGCTAGCCGGGCTGGAACTGCCAGCTGGGCCAAGGAAGTGATCAATGCCTCCTTGAGAGAGGGAGTTGTCCCTCGCTGTCTCAAGGAGACTGTAGTGAGACCTCTTTTGAAGAGGTTGTCCTTGGATCCAGATAATTTGAACAACTATCGACCGGTAGCGAATGTCCCATTTCTGGGCAAGGTCTTGGAACGGGTGGTTGCCAGCCAGCTCCAGGCGCTCTTGGATGAAACCGATTATCTAGATCCATTTCAATCTGGTTTTAGGCCCGGTTTTGGCACAGAAATAGCCTTGGTTGCCCTGTATGATGACCCTTGTTGGGAGAGGGACAGGGGGAGTGTAACTCTGTTGATTCTCCTTGATTTCTCAGCGGCTTTTTTGATACCATCGACCATGGTATCCTTCTGGAGAGACTCGCAGAGTTGGGATTCGGGGGTACTGCTTGGCAGTGGCTCCGCTCCTACTTGGCGGATTGTCTCCAGAAGGTAGTGCTTGGGGAGCATTGCTCGATACCCTGGACTCTCCATTGTGGAGTCCCTCAGGGATCGGTTCTGTCCCCCATGCTTTTCAACATCTACATGAAGCCTCTGGGTGCGGTCATCCGGAGTTTTGGAGTGCGTTGCCATCAGTATGCTGATGACAAGCAGCTCTATTACTCCTTTTCATCTTCTTCAGGTGAGGCTGTTGATGTGCTGAACCGTTGCCTGGCCGCGATAATGGACTGGATGGGAGCTAATAAACTAAAACTCAATCCAGACAAGACTGAGACGCTGTTGGTGAGTGCCTTTTCCGCACAGATGGAGGATGTTCATCCGGTTCTGGATGGGGTTACACTCCCCCTGAAGGAACAGGTTCGTAGTTTGGGGGTTCTTTTCAATCCTTCCTTGTCACTTGAGGCTCAGGTAGCCTCGGTGGCTCGGAATGCATTCTACCATCTTCAATTGGTAGCCCAACTACACCCCTATCTTGGCGGTGATGACCTCGCCTCAGTTGTTCATGCTCTAGTGACCTCTAGACTGGATTACTGTAATGCACTCTATGTGGGGCTGCCCTTGAAGATGGTTCGGAAGCTGCAGCTAGTGCAAAATGCAGCAGCCAGACTGTTCACGAGGACCAATCGGTCCTCACATATTACACCTGTTCTGGCCCGCTTGCACTGGTTGCCGATTTGTTTCCGGGCCAGATTCAAGGTGCTGGTATTGACCTATAAAGCCTTACATGGTGTGGGCCCGCAATACCTGATGGAACGCCTCTCCTGCTATGAACCTACCCGTGCACTTCGTTCGACATCTAGGCCCTCCTCTGAGTACCGACTCATCGAGAAGCTCGGAGGGTAATGACAAGATCCAGGGCCTTTTCAGTGGTGGCCCCTGAATTGTGGAACAGTCTCCCCGAGCAGGTACGCCTGGCACCTACGTTGTTATCCTTTCGGCGCCAGGCTAAAAACCTTCCTATTCTCCCAGGCATTTTAATGCATTTTATATATTTTAATGTTTTAATGTTTTAGTTATCTCAATACTGTTTAGTATCTGTATTTTATATCTAGTGATTTTTGTTGATTTATTGTATTATTGTATGTTGTACACTGCCTAGGGAGCCACTGGCTATGGGCGGTTTATAAATGAAATTAAATAAAAAATAAAAATAAATAAATAAAGACAGCAGAAGAAGCCAATGTGGCTTCAGAGAAAGCTTGCAGATGACCTGAAAACAAAAAGGACACATACAAGAAGCAGTCCGAAGCAGAGCCACCGACGACCACTCTTTGAGTACGGTTGTCCAACCAGTTGTGAATCCACCTGACAGTATTTCCATGTAGTCCGCATTTGACCAATTTGCTAATCAAAAGGTTGTGGGGGACTTTGTCAAACGCTTTGCTGAAATCTAGATAGATGACATCTACAGCATTTCCACCATCTACTAAGCTAGTGACCCGATCAAAAAAAGAGATGAGATTAGTTTGACAGGATTTTTTCTTGACAAACCCATGCTGGCTCCTACTAATCACAGCATTGTCATCTAGATAGTTGCCAAGGGACTCTTATTATCCGTTCTAATATCTTTCTCGGTATTGAAGTCAGATTGACCAGCCTGTAATTCCCCGGATCTTCTTTTTTACCTTTTTAAAGAGCGGGATGACGTTTGCCCGTCTCCAATCCTCCAGCACCTCTCCCATTCTCCAGGATTTCTCAAAGATGATGGCAAGAGGTTCCGAGAGTACATCCGCAAGTTCCTTCAATACTCTGGGATGCAGTTCATCAGGCCCTGGAGATCTGAACTCATTTAGGTTAACTAGGTATTTCCTGACTATCTCCCTATCAATCTTGAACTGCAATCCCGACCCCTTACTGAGATTGCTACCGATGCAAGGTTGCACACTGTTCCCTTTTTGGGAGAAAACGGAGGCAAAATAGGCATTGAGCAGCTCTGCCTTTTCCTTGTTATCTGTCAACATTTTGCCATCGTTATTGAGCAGCAGTCCCACTGTTTCCTTGCTCTTTCTCTCGCTTCAAATATATCTGAAAAACCCCTTTTTGTTGTTCCTCGCTTTCCTCGCCAGCCTCAGCTCATTCTGGGTTTTAGCTTTCCTTACGCTATTCTTGCAAGCCCGAGCCGGTCGTCGGTACTCTTCCTTGGTGATGCGTCCTTCCTTCCATTCTTTATACATGCTCTTTTTTATTCTTAGAACAACTAATGACATCCTTCCTCCTATGTGTCACAATTCCCACAAGGTAGAACCACAAGCTGCAGACCATACAAATGCCTGGGTGTGGAAAAGCCATTACCTCTAGGTTGAAGATAGGGGTCAACGATAGTCAACATGGCATCCTGCAAATGTTATTGGATTACAGCTCCCACCATCACTGACCATTAGCCATGCCCTGTGGGGGCTGCTAGGAGTTGGAGTCCTAAGACAATTGCAGCTACTAACACCATCAGTTGTTTAATCTGTTTGAATGTTCTTTTTTTGAGTTAGTTAAATTGGAAATGTTACTTTTTGTTGTTGTAGTTTTGCTTGCTTTCCTTATGAACAGCGTTGCTAATTTCTTTGCTAATCCTGTTTATATGATTTTATAATTTTTGTATTTTCATCTGTTTATCTTTGTCATTTTGTTCCCCACTGTGAGATTGAAATGCTCATTTAAGAGCAGACTATAAATAAATAAAAATATATACAGAGAGCACCATGTTGGCTATCCTTAACATAGGACAATACAGAAGGGAAAGGTCACAGGTCATAAGAACATAAGAGCTTCCTAGACAGTGGAGACTGGTGGCTTTGATGATGGTGGGGCAGTGAATTAGCTCCATGCTTTAGTCCAAGCTTTCAAGGAACTGTTGATGGTTCTGAAATCTATTCCCAGAATAAGTTCAGAACCCTGGATAGCTCTTGGATGTTCAGACTAAAACCTGAAGTGGATTCACTGTCCCATTAACATCCAAACCACTAGTTTCTACTCCTGCTAGTTCAGGTCAATGGCCCATCTAGTCCAGCAGCATCCTGTCCTTACAATGGCCAAACAGATGTCAATGGGAAACCAGCAAGCAAGATCTGAGCACAAAAGTACTCTCCCCTCTTGTGCTGGTAGACTACCTGTTGTATTGGCACAAGGTCCTAGGTCCAAACTTTGGCATCTCCAGTTAATAGATATCATGTAGATGTCTCCAAGTTTTCCTGGATGAATCGGACTATCTAGACCCTTTTCAATCAGACTCCAGGCCTGGTCATGGGACAGAGACTGCCTCGGTTGCCCTGCTTGATGACTTATGCTGAGCATCAGATGGGGGAGTGCATCCCTGTTGGTGCTGCTGGACCTCTCAACAACCTTCGATACCATCAACCATGGTATCCTTCTGTGCAGTCTAGCAGGGATGGGATTGGGAGGCACTGTTTTATGGTGGCTCCGGTCCTACCTGATGGACAGGACCCAGAAAGTGGTGCTGGGAGACTACTGCTCGACCCCCTGGCCATAGGCCAAGGTACCTCAGGGTTCCATTCTGTCTCCCATACCCTTTAACATTTATATGAAACCGCTGGGAGAGGTCATCCAGAGATTTGGAGTACAATGTCATCAGGGTGCTGATGACACTCATCTCTATCTCTCCCTACCACCTAATCACAGGGAGGGAGTGCTCATCCTAAACCAGTGCCCGGAGTCTGTGAAGGGCTGGATGTGGGCTAACAAACTGAATTAATCCAGATAAGACAGAAGTGTTGCTGGTCAAGGGGAAAACTGCACCAGGGATAGGGTTGCAACATATTCTGGATGGTGTTGCACTCCCCCTGGGAGCAGGTCCACAGTTTAGGATGTCTTTATATGTTAAAACCTGTAAATATGGTAAGTGCAGGTTTATTAAGGGATATATGGTAAGTGAATTGAATGAGAGGGGGGAGAGTATGGGTTGGAAGGCTGGAGAATGCTGGATTATGATTGGCTGAGTGTTTGAATGGCTGAAGGTATAAATCGGAGGATGACAGTTGAGAGGAGGTCGGTTGGTGAGAGTTGTTGGAGAGTCGTTAGTGGGTAGTTATGGATGGGTTGGTTGGCAGAGTTCTGAGGGAGGGTTGGATTATATTTGGCTGATATTTAGACAGTATATATATGACCAAAAACATAAAGAGTGACACTACATGAAATCATACGCTTGTTAAACATTCCTAAAGTAATCTTGTTATTTCCTGGTGTTATCAAATAAATACTTTTATTGGTTTACCAAAAGCCTGATCCTTGGCTGGGAATACACAGACCAGAAGGGAGGGCAGGGTAATTACCAAGGCTGAAGGGAAACTGTATCTAATGGTGGCAGTGGTGAAGGGAGATATTGTAACAACGTCAAGTATCCAGAGCAACCCAGGATTGTATGCTTTATAGACAAAGATACAAGGGGGTTGTGGACAGCAAGGGCACCCAGACACAAAGTAACAAGCTATAGAGAGACTGAGGCAAAGTCTCTAGCAGTATTGTTTACAGGGAGTGACTGGTGGTGCTGCCTAGCAGTGGGATCTTGTGAGATCTGTGCTAGAGCTGAGTGAGAAAAAATAAAAATGATGATCCTGACTGGTGGTGTCCTGAGGTGGTGCCTAGTGAAAGGCTGTAGCCACAAGCAGGTGGGAACCTGACAGGGGGAGCCAAAGGAGGGAACGTCACAAGGTCATCCAGAGATTTGGAGTACAATGTCATCAGGGTGCTGATGACACTCATCTCTATCTCTCCCTACCACCTAATCACAGGGAGGGAGTGCTCATCCTAAACCAGTGCCTGGAGGCTGTGAAGGGCTGGATGTGGGCTAACAAACTGAAACTTAATCCAGATAAGGCAGAAGTGTTGCTGGTCAAGGGGAAAACTGCACCAGGGATAGGGTTGCAACATATTCTGGATGGTGTTGCACTCCCCTTGGGAGCAGGTCTGCAGTTTAGGAGTCCTCGTGGATCCTGCCCTGCTGCTTGAATATCAGGTGGCTGCATTAGCCAGGAATGCTTTTGATCAGCTCAAACTGGTCTACCAGCCACATCCATTCCTGGAAGCATTTGACTTGGCCACAGTGACACATGCATTGGTGGCTTGATTACTGTAACACACTCTATGTGGGGCTACCATTGAAAATGGTTCAGAAATTACAGTTGGTTCAAAATGCAGCAGGCAGAAAGTTAACTGGAGCACAGCACAGGGAGCATATCACCCCTGTGCTTTATTGTTTCCACTGGCTCCCAATTCAAATTGCTGATTCTGACCTTTAAAGCCCTAAACAGCCTTGGACCAATGTACCTGAGGGACCGCTTACTCCCATATGTACCTGCCCAGGATTTAAGATGTCTCTTGTCTCCTCTGCATGCCTGGAATGAAAGATGTTAGACTGACAGGCACATGGGAGAGAGCTTTTTCAGTGGTGGCCCTCAAGCTTTGGAGTATCCTACCCCAAGGAGCCTGCTCTGCTCCCTCCCTGATGGTTTTCCGGAGACTTCTCACAACGATCTTGTTCCAAAGAGCCTTTGGGTGGGACTTAGGGTAGAGCCTGACACTGATTTTATGCCTTCTATGTTAATTTTTACCTCTATAGGCCCTTCAGTATGTTAGGGTGACTTTTTGTTCCCACCTAAGGTGGGCTTGCTCACCTCAGTACCCCGGGAAGGAGTGCGAGCAATGGGGATTCCAATTACCTGCTTTGGATGTTCAGCCAGATACCAAGTAAAGACACACGTACACTTCTTGATCAAAAAGTGGGTCTCAAGCTCACACAGACACGACAGTCTGGCGAGGAAGACAGCCCTGTTTATTATCTGTTTCACCATTTTATAGGTTTCTCAAGCAAAAATATTAGCAGACAGAATATAACATAACATAAAAGAAAAAAAAACAAGCCGAAGTTACATATCACTTGTTATATTTCAAAGTCAGGATGTTGTTTCTTTGAAAATCAGGACTATGAACAGTATTCTAAAGAAAGACAATGAAGAAGGGGCTTGGATTGACGCTTAGAGATCATAAACATGAAAACACAAACATACAAAGGGTCACTCTAACTGCTACAATGTTAATGAGAACTATGGAATTGTTTTGCTGAATTTGCTAGAAAAAGATATCTGGGCGTGAAAAGAGTGTAAAGGGCAAGGAGAGTAGAACAGAATGTAGTTATCTTCTCAAAACAATGTTGCCTCCTCTGTGTCCCGTCGACCCTTACGGCTTGGTTCAGGATGTGCTTATTAGAGTCTCTGAGGTTTTTTATTTCAGGCCCTGGGCTCCATTTTTCCCAACAAGTACCACTCCCTATATATATGTGTGTGTATATATAGCATTTTATATATTTTAATTGCATTTTATGTATTATAATTTATTTTAATGTTTTTGTGATCTTTATTGTGTACAATTTTTATTATGTACATGTTCGATTTTATTGTAAGCTGCCCTGAGTGCTCTATTATAGGGTAGAAGGGCGGGATAGACATATTTTAAATAAAAAATAAAATGTACCAGGGCTCAAAAAGCCTGAAGACAGCTATTATTACTCACTGTAGGCAACATAGGGTTTGAAGGACCAGGAGACTGCTGTATACATTCAATGTAAAGAAATGGAGACAAAACATCTTAGACCACTACTATATTTATTTTAAGAATTGTATTAGGTTCATAATGTTGAACGTTTCCCTCAGTTGCCTTGGAGGCAGAAAGGCAGCACAGAAATATTTTAAATGAATGAATGAGCAGATACATAAGTAATCATTTGCCTTCGAGAATAGCACAAAGTAAGTTGCTAGGCCCCTTTGAAGCAGGGTCATAGCTCAGTTGTAGGCCATCTACTTTGCACACAGAAGGTCCCAGGTTTAACCCCCAGCATCTCCAGGTAGAAATTGGAGAGAACCTCTGTCTGTAACCCTGGAGAGCTGCTGCCAGTCAGTGTAGGCAATACTGAGCTACATAGACCACTGGTTTGACTCAGTACAAGACAGCTTCCTACATTCTTTAAAGTTTCCTTTTTAATATATGCATAACCAAGTCAGGCCTACAATGTAATGTTGCAATGTGCCATCATCTTCTGCAGGATTCTAGCTGTTACCTTCCGCTATTTCATATGTACTGAACTGGGTAGAGCCTGAAATCCCAGAATTTGCTCTGTGATGAGACCTCTAATTATAGGAATATTGGATGAAATACCAGCTTGGAGAAAGGCTGTAGAAGGCCGCTGAATTAGGATGATGAAATAGTCAAGAAGCCTGACAGCAGAAGACAAGACAGTTGGAGACAGTTGATCGCTAAGGGTGGGGTAGAATGTTTGATATGAATAGATGTCAAGAAGTAAACATGTTATGAAAAGTATACATTTTGGGAAACGTGCTATAAGTGAAAAACAAGGGAGGTCATTAGTTATATAAGTTAGAGGATGTAGATGGAGTGATCATGAGATATTACAGACAAGGTGGTCAGGATAAGGTAGAAAGAACGCACAGTGGAATGCATGTGGTGGAGTAGATATAGCAAAGCCTATATAAGTGACCAGTAGTAGTAGTAACAGAGACACGTAACATCATACCCAAGAAATAGGCTACATCATGAGCACAATATGCCTCTGGCTTGATAAGATTCTTTCCCTGTTTTCCAGACTAATCACCTGGATAATAGGTTAATTTTGTCTGTGGAAATGGTAAACCAACTGCTTTATCTTAGGTGTCAGGTTAATGGTTTGTGTTTATATGGCTGTGAAAGTGTGGAATGTTAACTAACAAGAATTGTGTCTATTATGAAGTGTAAATAAAGCGTTTAAAATCATATTTTGTGTCTGTTGTCTATGGAGTGCACCAATATAGGGCCAGCAACTGTCAAAGGTCTTGTAAAAATCAATAGCTCAATTGGCAAAGGATGACACAGCCATGCTTTTTGGAAAACACATAATTCCATTTCCATCTCCTCTGTTTTTCATCACCCTCCCCTGCCCAACAAGAGCATTAAAATAAATAAATGGCAGTCAGTTAGTTTTTCTATGCCTGATGGTTATCAGCTTGTGGCAACACAAAAGCAGGCTTTTTCAGCGGTAGTACCAAAGTTGTAAAATGCTCTCCCTGTTGAAATAAGAAGCTCATCTGTGCTGGCATTCCACCAGCTCTTGAAGACACAACTGATTAGGCAAACATTTCTCTGGTCTTCTGCATTGAACTTCCAGTTTTAATGATTGTTTTAGTTGTTATGCTCTTTTAAGAAACTTGTTTATTATGTATTTTAATTAGCAGTCTCATTGCTCAGAAATTCTAAGAAACCACAAAAAAGTAGTTTTGAAGTCAGTGGTCAAGATAAGTTCAGTTTTGAAAGGTTCAGCACATCATCTTGATTCAAAATGGTACCCATTAGCATCCAAACATAGACAAAAGCTTACTCTTTCATCTTAGGAACCATGTACAATTTGGCTACAGACCTCCTTCAGATGAAACCAAAGCCAATAGTCCAAGCCCGCTTACAGGGGCCATCCAAAGAGAAAGGTCTGGTCACTGTCCAAGACCAAAACATAGGAAGCAGAGGAAAACATAGGAAACACAAGAAGCAAGGTCCAGAAGCAGTCCAAGATCAATGGTCAGTAACCATCTAGATCACGATGCCAGTCAGACACCTGATAACAATGATGTTGTTCCAGTACTCTCTACTTCTTCTGCTGGTGTTCAGTGGCAAATCAAGACCAAGGTAAGGCCCTATTATCGCCACCTACTATCAACCTCATGTAACAACTTATTCACAATCTTTCATAAAGCTTAGCATCTTTAACAAACTGCTAAATAATCTCAAGTACCAAGCCCCTGAGACTTTTGTCTCAAAGGGCCAAACCCACAGCCAGGTTTCTAATCCCCAAAACACTAAGCTTTTGTAGAAGAGACTCTCTATCATCCATATACCTAATACAATCCCAAATAACATGGTCCACGGTTTCTACCACCCCACAGACCTTACAAATCTCAGGGTCCATACATCCTACCCTATACAAACCACTCCTAAGAGCAGAGTGTGCTATTAGGACTCTAAACATGCTAATTTGTCTCTGTCATCCTTTCAAGTGAAATACTCTGAAATCCATTGGAGTTAGACAAAAGAAAAACACCCGCCAACCCATAGTTTCCATCTCCCACCACTTCTGCCACTCACTCAGAATCATCTGTTTAACCATACTTCTGAACAGTACTCACTATCATGAACTAGAGGCTTTTAAACATGAGCCTTCAAAGCTCCACCCAGAACACAGCTGCAGGCCATCTGGATTGTCTGAGGTCTGGTCTACCAATGAGGAGTGCTTCCTCATGAGTAGCCCCTTACTCTTGAGGATTTCTTATTCTTCAGGTGGGCATTCTGGCATCTGACAGCTGACTGAGCCTGTGTCTTTAGAGGTGTCCAAATCAGTGAAGTTTTTAAAGGTGCAGTCCACCATCTTGATTAAAAATAGTGTCTGATCATATCCAAACATAAATGAAAACCTCCTCTTCAGCCTCAGAAACTATCATGCCAAATTTGGTTATGATATCTTAAGAGATGTCCAAATGCATAGACAACAGATGGGCACCCTTCTAAAATATATAGCAGATAGTGGATATTTTAGTGCTTTGATGTAGTTTTGCTATGCCTTTTATTTATGGGTAGTTCTACTTTTATAATTGGCTTTATATTTGTTATTTTGCTATTGGGTGTTTGAACCACCTTGGTACAGTGTTTCTTCTCAAAATGACAGATAGTACATAAATTCTTTTTAATAATAATGATAGAGTGTTACTGATGTTATTCAATGTGATCCAGCCCTCTGCTACCCTTTTTCTACCACAATGTTTGCAAAACTTTGGACAGATATAGTTGTAGTCCTCCTGGCATATTTTAAAGGCTGGTTAACCCTTCAATAAAGCCCATGTAACTCCTGGGTCTAGGGTACTGAGCACATAAAATGAAGCTGGAGGAAGTTGTGGAGAAAAAATAAAAGAAAGAAGACACAGACTCCAGAAACCGGTAGGGAAGGTCTGAAGACATGCGTAACTGATCTTTGAATATAAATATCTCATTGGCATCTGGGGCCAGTGAGCTGAAAACCCTTCCCCAATTTGGCTAGCTCCTGTTCCAGATCTTGCTATTTGACAGGATGCAATATAGGCTACAATTTGCATAGATCTTTTTTTCAATTCCTCATTCTGCTCCCATGGTACATTCAGAACTATTTCATTCTGACAAATATTTGGGTGTTAGAACAAATTAAACCAGAACTATCACTAGAAGCTAAAATGATGAAATTGAGGTTATCATACTTTGGACACATAATGAGAAGACATGATTCACTGAAAAAGACAATAATGCTGGGAAAAACAGAAGGGAGTAGAAAAAGAGGAAGGCCAAACAAGAGATGGGTTGATTCCATAAAGGAAGCCACAGACCTGAATTTACAAGATATGAACAGGGTGGTTTACAATAGATGCTACTGGAGGTCGCTGATTCATAGGGTCGCCATAAGTCGTAATTGAGTTGAAGGCACATAACAATAACAAAAAACACAGGCACATTACACAGGCACATTACAATTCCATCGGAACATCAGGAAATGGATGGGCTTACGATCCATCTAGTCCAGTATCCTATTCTATAAGAATATCACCAGATGGATGGGCTAAAGGTTTCAGCATTCCAGCACTCTGTTTCACACAGCAGGCAACCAGATGTCCCCAAGGAGGAAGCCTACAAATGGCTCATGAAGGCAACACCCCTCTTTCCTCTGGCTGCCCCCAGTCCTGGATCAGGACTTCTTGAGTGGGACATCTTTGTCCAGGTGGCTACTCTGTGCCCCCTCCCACCTTTAGGACTTCAGCAACTACCAGAGGCTTGAACTCCTGATTTGGTTTGAAACATCTGCTTTCAACATGATAGCATCCAGCTGTACTCCTCATATTCCTAATTCCCCACCCCTTCTCCTGTTGCCTCTGGAATTAGTGCTGTCTCATTCTCCTAGTCCATATACATGATTGTAACTATGGCTGCATTCAGACATGGGGTTTATTGCATTCGTTTTACTGATTATAATGGAAGTGCTTCTGTCCCGATTTCTTACATTCCCCTTACCTGCAGTACCTCTTGCATTATAGAACTGGTGCTTTTTCATTGATAACTCACCATGTTGCACTAAATTTCATTCATGCCAGTAGCTGTGGTATGACACAACAATGAATGCCATTGGACATGTCACTACTCCTTCACCCTTTCTGCACATGCACACTTCTGTTTCCCCATGATTCCCAATGAAAACAGCAAGAAAGATCTGTATGTCAATATTCTGCCCAAAATTTCATCACTTTACTCCTGCAATTTTCTGGGCAAATGGAAGCAATTAATACAATACAAAAATGAGCGCTAAACTGTTTCTCTATTGTGCTAGATTTCCAGAAGTGGCTTTTACATTGTGTGAAAGATCAAATGGAGGCCTTCAAGAGGCAGCTGGACAGCCATCTGTTGGGAATGCTTTGATTTGGATTCCTGCATTGAGCAGGGGGTTGGACTTGATGGCCTCATAGGCCCCTTCCAACTCTACTATTCTATGATTCTATGAAATAAAACGTGGAAATTATCTGGTAAAGAAACATCAGAAAAATGGAATAAAGTGCTGGCTGAATGCACCCTGGGCCAACATATGTGTACTTGAAGTAATCATAAAACGTTCAGCATGCAAATCATGTTTCTACAATATGGGGTCAGAACCAGCAGCAAGTGGGACTAGAGATGAGGGAGAAATTAGACAGCCACGAGAGTGGCAGTATACTATAGCCAGTATGGATTTTTCATATTCTGACATGTTAAATTGAAAGTACCCTCCAAGTCATTCTGATGCTTCCCATAAGTCTATTTCAAAGCAAAATCTTACAAACCTTATAGTCCTGAACTCAGAAATGCTTGCTTAACAACCGTCTACATTTTCATGGCAATACACAAAACACTCAGAGAGAATATAGAGTTCAAAAAGTAAAACAAGAGGAAAAATCCAGACCCCTGTTGGACTTCTTTCTGTCAGAGTTCTCATAATTTGTTGAAATTAATTAAAATTCAGCCATGTTCACAGAGTACCTGTAATCCCATTATTGACCTTGCCCCATACCCTGACCGTCATCTTCTGTAGTTTAAAAGTTTAAAAAAATCCATGGCTGGTTTTTAATTAACTTAAGAAATTTAACACTGGACTCTATGATAGTGCAGTAAGAACCAATTGTCAGTGTTCTAAAAGCCAGATTTACAGCTGCTTAACTTGGCTAATCAGACAGCAACACCCACACAAGACACTTATTCCAATTTACAGTCATGGCTTCTCCCAAAGAATCCTGGGAAGTGTAGTTTGTGAAGTGTGCTGAGAGTTGTTAGGGGACCCTTATTAATCTCACAGAGCTCCAGTGCCCACAGGGGTTTAACATCCAGCCAACTCTTCTGGTGATTGTAGCCCTGGAAAGGGAATAGGCCTTTTCCTAACAACTCTCAGCATCCTTCACAAGCTCAGTCCTGGGCCCAGCATTCTTCAACATTTTTTAGAAATGACTTGGATGAGAAGGTGCAGGGAATGCTTATCAAATTTGCAGATGAAACAAAATGGGGAGGGACAGCTAATACCTGGAGCTCAGAAACAAAATCCAAAGTGATTACTGGAGGGGATACATAAGCTGGCTGGCTAAGGTGGCTCCTGCTTTGCAGATTGCCTGGCTTTTTGTGGGTCTTGAGTCATGTGCCTGGGAGAGAGGACTCAGAGCCAAGTGGGGAGATTTGAGGGTGCCCCAATCAGTGTAGTGATGGGTAGAGGGAGATATGGTGTTGTGAGGAGGACTTGGCAGGTAAGGGGAACATGACCCAGGCAGTTAACAACTGTGCCTTGTCCCAGTCCTCCTTACACCCGCAGTTTGTTGGTTGCCCTATCAGCCAGGCCTCCGGATGCTGCTCCTAAGTGCCAGATTGGTGGATAATAAGATCTCCCTCATTCATGATTTAATTGTGGATGAAGCAGCCGATCTGGTATGTATAACCGAGACCTAGGTGGGTAAGCAGGGAGGTGTCAGTCTCTCCCAGCTATGTCTGCCAGGGTACCTGGTTCAGCATCAGGGTAGACCTAAGGGTCAGGGAGGGGGGTTGTTGTGGTCTATAGGAGCCCCATCTCCCTCTGCAAGCACCCTGTCCATGTGACTACTGGTCTGGAGTGTTTGCACCTTGTGTTGGGTCAGTGGGACAGATTGGGGATTCTGTTGGTGTACTGCCCACCCCTCTGCCCAACAGACTCCCTAGCTGAGCTGACGGAGGTGGTCTCAGGTGTACTGTTGAGATCCTCCAGACTGTTGGTTCTGGGGGATGTCAACATCCATGCTGAGGCCACCTTATCTGGGGCAGCTCAGGATTTCATGGTCTCCATGACAATCATGGGACTGTCCCAATATGCCATTGGCCCAACACATGTAGCAGGGCATACTCTAGACTTGGTTTTTGCAACTGGACATGGAGATGGTGATCTGAATGTGGGGGGCCTTACATCAGTCCCTCTGTCATGTACGGATCACTGCTTGCTGGAGTTTAGAGTTACAGTGGCTTTTCCCCTCTGCAAGGGTGGGAGACCTATTAAGTTGGTCTGCCCCAGAGACTAATGGATCCGGATGGTTTCCAAAGGGCTCTGGGTAGTTTTCCAGCTGATAGGGCTGGCGCTCCTGTCGAAACCCTGGTTGAACTGTGGAATACAGAAATGACCTGGGTGGTTGACATAATTGCTCCTGAGTGCCCTCTCCTATGTAAAGCTCATGTGGCTCCATGGTATACCCCAGAGTTGAGAGCGATGAAACAATATCAGAGACGGCTTGAGTGCAGATGGAGATGAACTCCTAGTGGATGCAATTATACACTGGTAAGTGCCTATGGTAAGCTGTATTTAGGGGCAGTAAGGGCAGCAAAAAAACAATATTTTGCTGCCACTATCAAATCATCAATCTGCCACCCAGCGGAGCTCTTCAGAATTGTCTGGGGGCTATTACACTCTGGCCCCAAGGACATGGTAGAGCCATATGAGGCCAGCTGTAATGAATTTGCTAGGCATAAAATCTTTATCATCTGCCAGGACTTAGACTCCAGTGTTATAGCAGGTGAATCAAGCGGAGTATCCAGAGCACAGCCTTGCCCGATCTCTTGGAGGAGTTTCAGTTGGTACAGCTTGAGGACGTTGACAAAGTGCTTGGACAGGTTCGTGCAACCACTTCTGTGCTGGATCCTTGCCCTTCTTGGCTAATAAAAGCTAGCAGGGATGGAATAGCCAGCTGGGCCAGGGAAGTGATTAATGCCGCTCTGCAAGAGGGGGTGGTCCCTGGCTGCCTGAAAGAGGCAGTAGTGAGACCACTCCTGAAGAGACCCTCCCTGGACCCAGAAAAGCTTAATAACTATAGGCTGGTAACAAATGTTCCATTCCTGGGCAAGGTCCTTGAACAAGTAGTGGCAGGCCAGCTCCAGACCCTCTTGGATGAGACCGATCATCTGGATCCATTTCAGTCGGGTTTCAGGCCTGGTTTTGGCATGGAAACAGCCTTGGTCGCCCTGTATGATGACCTTTGCTAGGAGAGAGACAGGGGGAGTGTGACTCTGTTGATTCTCCTTGATCTCTCAGCAGCTTTCGATACCGTTGACCATGGTATCCTTCTGGGAAGACTGGCTGAGTTTGGAGTGGGAGGGACTGCATGGCAGTGGTTCTGCTCCTACTTGGCGGGTCAGCTCCAGAAAGTGATGCTTGGGGAACGTTGCTCGGCACCCTGGACTCTCCAGTATGGGATTCTGCAGGGGTCAGTTCTGTCCCCTATGCTGTTCAACATCTACATGAAACCATTGGGTGCGGTCATCTGGAGCTTTGGGGTGCATTGCCATCAGTATGCTGATGACACGCAGCTCTATTTCTCCTTTTCATCTTCTTCAGGAGAGGCTGTCAATGTGCTAAACCGGTGCCTGGCTGCAACAATGGACTGGATGAGGGCTAATAAACTGAGGCTCTATCCAGACAAGACTGAGATGCTGCTAGTGGGTGCTTCTTCTGACCGGATGGTGGATGTCCAACCTGTCCTGGATGGGGTTGCACTCCCCCTGAAGGAGCAGGTTCATAGCTTGGGGGTTCTCCTAGAACCATCTCTGTTACTTGCGGCTCAGGTAGCCTCGGTGGCACGGAATCCCTTCTACCAACTTCGGTTGGTGGCCCAGCTACACCCCTATCTGGACAGGGATAACTTGGCTTCAGTTGTCCACACTCTGGTAACCTCCAAGTTAGATGAGTGCAATGCATTCTATGTGGAGCTGCCTTTGAAGATGGTTCGGAAGCTGCAGGTTGTGCAAAATGCAGCAGCCATATTGGTAACAGAGAACAGACGGTTTGAACATATAAAACCAATTCTGGCCCGCTTGCATTGGCTGTCTGTATGTTTCTGAGCTCGATTCAAGGTGCTGGCTTTAATCTATAAAGCCTTACATGGCTTGGGACCACAATACCTGATGGAATGCCTCTTCTGACACAAACCCACCTGTACACTATGCTCAACATCAAAGGCCCTCCTCCGGGTTCCTACTCCGAGGGAAGCTTGGAGGATAGCAACAAGGGAGAGGGCCTTTTGAGTGGTGGCCCCCAAATTATGGAATGATCTCCGTGATGAGGTGTGCCTGGCACCAACACTGTTATCTTTTTGACGCCAGGTCAAGACTTTCCTCTTCTCCCAGGCATTTTAGCATGTGTTTAAATTGCTTTTTAAAAATGTGTTTCTAAATTTGTATATTTGTTTTTAATATTTTTAATTGTTGTAAACCACCCAGAGAGCTTCGGCTATGGGGCGGTATACAAATGCAATAAATAAATAAATCTTAATCAGCTAAAGCATTGGGCTGAAAACAAAACAAATTAAATTTAATGGTGACAAATGCAAAACTGTACACCTAGGAAAAAGAAACCAAGTGCACAATTACAAGACGGGATACTTGGATCAGCAGCACTACATGCAAGAAAGATCTTGGAACTGTTTTTGATCACAAGTAGAATATGAGCCATGCAATGTGCCTGCAAAAAATGCATATTCTATTTTATGCTGAATTAACAGAAGTATAGTTTCTAAATTGTGTGAAGTACTAGTTCCCCTCTATTCAGCACTGGTTAGGCCTCATCTTGAAGACTGTATCCAGTTCTGAACACCACACTGTAAGAAAAGATACAGAAAAACTGGAGTGGGTTCAGAGAAGTGCAACGAAGATGATCAGGGGACTGGAAACAAAGCCCTATGAGGAGAGACTGAAAGAACTGGGCATGTTTAGCCTTCAGAAGAGAAGACTGAGGGGAGATATGATAGCACTGTTCAAGTATTTGAAAGGTTGTCACATGGAGGGGGCAAGACCTCTTCTCGATCATTCCAGAGTGCAGGACATGGAATAATGGGCTCAAGTGACAGGAAGCCAGATTTTGGCTGAACGTCAGGAAAAACCTTCTAATTGTTAAAGCGATACAACAGAGGAACCAATTACCTAGGGAGGTGGTGGGATCTTCAGTCCTGGAGGTATTCATGGAGCAGTTGGATAGCCACCTGTCGGATATTCTTTGAATTGGATTCCTGCATTGAGCAGTCGAATAAACTTGATGGTCTTGCAGGTCCCTCCCAACTTTACTATTCTATGATTCTATGAACCCCACAAAGCTGAAACATGCTAAAAATTATTTTATAAGTTGCAACTCATTATTTAATGGCTAGCATTTCTTTAAAAACCACCTTTCAAAATATGTTCACTAGCCAGTGTACAAGACAGAAATACAAAAATATGCAGTGGAATCCAAGAAAAATGATGTTTTTTTTTAATCAATTGAATAAAATAATGGTAAAACCATCTCAAACTGGCATTGGGGGATGAGGTTTCGGATCCTTGACCTCTCACTTGTGGGGTGCCGCAGGGCTCCATCCTTTCCCCGATGCTATTTAACATCTATATAAAGCTGCTGGGGGCTATCATCAGGAGATTTGGGCTGCAGTATCACCAATATGCAGATGACACACAGCTCTATCTCTCATTTAAATCTTTGCCGAGGTTGGCTGTAGAAACCATGTCCAAGTGCCTAGAGTCAGTGAGTGCCTGGATGGGAAGGAATAAGCTGAAACTGAACCCTGACAAAACTGAGGTACCGTTAGTGGGAGACAGGGGAAGGTTAGGAGATTTGGACCTGGTGTTCAATGGGGTACAACTGCCCCTAAAAGACCAGGTCTGCAGCCTCGGGGTCATTCTTGACTCCAAACTGTCCATGGAAGCTCAGGTTTCAGCTGTGAGCCGGGCAGCGCTGTATCAACTTCATCTGATATGGAGGCTATGCCCCTACCTTCCCAATCATCTGCTCCCATCGGTGGTACGTGCCCTGGTCTCCTCTCGCCTTGACTACTGTAATGTGCTCTATGTGGGGTTACCCTTGAAAACGGTCTGGAAGCTGCAACTGGTTCAGAACGCGGCGGCGCGCCTGATTAAAGGCAGCCACCAGCGAGATCATGTAACTCCACTGCTCAAAGAGTTGCACTGGCTACCAGTTGCTTGCTGGGCCCAATTCAAGGTGTTGGTTTTGACCTTTAAATCCCTACATGGTTTTGGCCCAGTCTATTTGAAGGAGCCCCGCCAGCATCATCAGCTATGCTGCCTAACAAGATCAGCCTCAAAAGATCTTCTCTCTATCCCACCAGTCAAAACAGCTAGACTAGTGAGGACCAGAGAGAGGGCTTTCTCAATTGTGGCCCCCACCCTATGGAACTCCCTTCCAAATGATCTCCGCCAGGCCCCCTCTACAATGAGTTTCCGCCG
Source organism: Rhineura floridana (assembly GCF_030035675.1). NCBI lineage: Eukaryota > Metazoa > Chordata > Lepidosauria > Squamata > Rhineuridae > Rhineura > Rhineura floridana. The sequence goes on from NC_084496.1 coordinate 17,941,619, forward strand.
GGCCGTGAAGACCTGGCTCTTCAGGCAGGCCTTTGGGGTGGGCTAGATTTTACCCTTATCGCTTTTAGATTTTAATGTTATTGTATTGGTGTGTCATTTTGTGTTATTTTGTTCATTTTGTACGTCGCCCAGAGTGGCTGGATGGCCAGCCAGATGGGCGACTAAGAAATCCAAAAAATGAAATCCAATACATTAAATTAAACTAATTTGCAAAATGCACAAGGAATAAGTATGCCTGAAACCAGGGATGGGGAACCTCCAGCCCTCCAGATGTTGTTGGATTACAACTTCCATTACCCCTGACCTTTGGCTATGTTCTCCAGTGCTAATGGATGTTGGAGTTCTTCAACATACAGAGGACCATCCCTGCCTTAAACTATTTTCTATAGAAGTCCAGGGAAAAGTAATGCAAGCTTTTCAAAGAAGCACATTCCATAGGTTTTGGGGCCACTAAGATAAGGCCGTGTTCCTGGTAGATGTAAACCTCCTTTGGAGGATTTTGTCCTGAAAGGTAGCATACAAATCTAGGAAATAAAAAAATAGATTACACACCTTATCTAATGACAGGATGGAATCTGGAGCAGTGCTTCTCTGAGTAAAGGAATATCATTATGGCACCTTTCCACTTCCTCACAATGGCTGGGCAGCAGCAGCTAAATTTCCATTAGCAGCTATTTCCATCTCCTCTGGAGATGTTAGCACCTCATTAGCACCTCATTTTTTTTCTATTGATGCCTTGATTGGCTTAGTTAGAGAAAGATGAGGGAGGAGGGAATACTACAGGGCTCCATCAGAATACTGAAGTGCTTTATCCACCATTGTGTGGCATTCTGTTTAATTATTGCCAGGTGGAACTGGTGAGTGGCATTAGCTGAAGTAGACTTGGAGGATAATCACCCAGAAGGTTGCACCATTCAGTAAACTGCAGGGAGTCATTTAAGATCATATCAAACATCCTTCAGCCTGAATCATGAAACAAGCTAGTGGGGATAAGAAAGAAATTCAATTCAGTTTACATTTAAAGATGAACCTACCTGATTTGCCCTTTCGGAAACAAAATAATCAAACCAAATCACAGCCGTCCGTCAAAATTTGCACTTCTCTGAAGTTTGCAATGTAGTTCCCCAGCCAAGTAATGTGTACAAAAATGCATAGACTGGGGAAAACTGTGCATAAATATGCCCATAAAAACAGCATACAAAAATGCCTTATGTTAAAGGAAATTGCTTTGCAAAAAATGTGTAGATCAGGCAAAATTACATATAAACATGTACATGTTAGGAATTTTCATGAGAACCCTAAACAAAAATGACAAGCTGATGTGGAAATGTGGAGAACTGACCTTAAGACTGAAAAAATGAGAAATGAAGTGAAACTGAAACTGTCAGATTTGCCTATCCCTACAGCCTAGTCTCTCAGTCTCTCTCTCTCTCTCTCTCTCTCTCTCTCTCTCTCTCACACACACACACACACACACACACACACACACACACACACACACAGTAATAGATACTAAAGTAAATCAGTCTTCCATTATAATTGCCTCATTTCCATCCACAGAAACAGTTTCCAATCTCTTCTATAGAGAAGCATTTTGGGGGGGGGTGCATAAACCAATCAGGTTTCTGTTCTGCAGCCTCATGCCAGCCTACAAATATCTAGTATCTTTTGCCTTTAATTTTCTTATCATTGCACATAAACTTGTCACAGTTGTTGTTTTTTCCTTTTCCTTTCAAGGCAGAAGCATACCTAATCTTATTACTGCTAGTACACTCATAGCAGGCAATCTTATTAAATAGCCACCCTTCGGGAATTTTTTAAATATGGATCACTTTCTTGATTGGACGATGGTCTGTGTAATATGTGAATAGCACTGTATCTCCGGTGTGACTTCAGAGGCCTTTATTGTTCATCAGTGACCTCTATTGCGAAGGTTTAAAAAAGGCCCCAGCCCATAGAGGTTTTCAACAAATCTGTTATTTTATCATCTCAATTCACATACCTATGGGCTTCAGTTATTATGTTTGTTAGCAAGTATTTGATAGGTTAGAGGGAAAATTGGTTGCCATTTTTCCTGAGAACATAAGATCAGGATCAGGCCAAAGGACTATCTTGTCTAGCCAACCAGATGCCTAAATGCAGGTGTGGAGAACCCTTGGTCCTCCAGATGTTGCTGAACTACAACTTCCTCCAGCTGCAGCCAGCATGGCCAATGGTCAGGAATGATGGGAGTTGAAGTTTAGCAACAACAGGAGGGCTAAAAGTTCCTCAGACCAGCCTTAATGGGAAACCCACAAGCAGAACCTGTGTGCAACAGCACTCTCCTCACCTGTGATTCTTAGCAACTGAGGCATACAGCCTCTGACAGTGAATTCATGGCTAGTAGCCCTTGATAGCCTTATTCTCCATGAATTCATCTAACCTTCTTTGAAAGCCATCCAAGTTGGTGGCCATCATGACATCTTCTGGGAGTGAATTTCATTGTTCAACCAATAGTGTAGTGGCAAATTTAGAAGTCCAGGATCCCTTCATGAGTCATCAGGATCAGCCTTACAGGCCAAATTTGACAGGAGATGGGACACCCATCTGCCAATCACATGACATCATTATCCAACCCACTTATCAAAACCTCTTGCAGGTGGTTCCCAAGCCACAACATTCTGCTTGCAATCAGGTGCTGGGAAATCACTGCACATGGGGCATTGTTAGCCTTGTACTTGGCACTTCCCAAAGCACGAAACATGGTGCTAGCAAAGTGGTTGTTTCTCCCCTCCCCATGGGGGGTGAGGATAAAGAAGCTGGTATTTTACAGGCATTGCTGCCTGCAAGAAAGATACCTCTCACAACTGATCTGCAAAAAGCAGGTCTCTCCCCCCTCCGTTCTGCATATCAGCTGAGAGAAGGACTTCTCTCACACATGATGCCTGTAAAATTCAAGGGGCATTGCTTGACAAGTGTTTCTTTCTCCTTGTACAGACTCACTGCAGCCAACATGGAGGGTACATGGGGGGAGAGAGAAAGAGGGCTAAGCAGTAGCAAATTCAGAAGTGCAGGATCCCTTCATGTTAGTCACAGCCACACACCCTCCCCCTTTTTTTCCTGGGGGGTTGAGAATGAGATCCTTGTTAATGCCTTCTCCCACAACAACAGACATCCCTAGGAGCCAATAAGCATGAAAGAGGAGAGTGTTAGGTACTGAGAAGAGGTACTGTGGCTGACTCACCTCCTTTCACTGATTGGCTCCAATCAGCAGGAAAGGACAAGGAAGCATGTTAGAAGACTCTTCTCGGTGGCTAACACGCTCCCCTTTCATTCTGATTGGCTTGTAGGAGCCTGCTGGGACCCTGCTCCCAAAAAAGTAGGGATCAAAGACCCCCTGGAGAACTGCAGCCCTGTGTTCAACCATGTGTTGTGTGAAAATATACTTCCTTTTGTCTGTGCTGAATCTTCCAACATTCCCCTTAATTGGATGTTCCCAAGTTCTAATATTATGAGGAAGGAAGAAAAAAATCTCTATCCTCATTCTTCACACCACAGAAACATGTATGCACCTCTATCATGTCCTCCCTTACCCACCTTTTTTCCAAACTAATTTCTAAAATGATTTCATTGGTAAAAAAAAACACCTCTTTCCTTTTTTGTCCCATTTTGGAGCTCCCCTTGATGACTCCTTTACATCTCTCTCTCTTGCTCTCACTTGCCCTCAGTGATGGAAAGATCTGTCACTTTCAGCCCTCTAAGTTTCTTGTTTATCCCGTCTTAAATTCAGTTCTCCACAATTCTGCAGCAATTTGTGATTTTTTAAAAAATCCTCATGAAAATTCTCAGCATTTTAGTGCAAATGTCTCCTAATAAACACATTTTGTAGGCAGTTTTGACTAATGTACACAGTTGTACAAGCCATTTCTCATCATATAATGCAGTTTTGCATGTTATTTTCACTCACATATTCATTTTTCAGCACATTTTCCCCTAATATAGTATGTGAATTTTTGTAAACATCGGTTGGCGAATTGCACCTCAAAATTCAGATAAGTGCAAATTTCAAAGGATGGCTGCATTTCGGTTTTCATATTGTTTTGGAAAGTGTGAATTTGATAGATTTAGCTTGAAATGTGAACTGAATTAAAACTCTCACCTGTTCCTACCAGGTAGCCCATTCAGATTGGCTGCATATCATTATGATACCATCCCATTAACTGCATATTCCCTGATTGCCTGGGGCCAGCCCAGGTAACTCATCCTGGAAGCACTGTCCTTACTCTCAGTTCCCCTTGACAATATCATCATATTCATTTATTTATCAAAATTTATATACACCTTAACTGCAAATAAAACCTCTAAATCATTTACAACGAATATGAACTAAACATTAAATTGGTCAACATTAAGAACAAGTTTATTTTAAAATGCAAAAGGAATAAAATCAGCAGTTTAAAGTATACAGTCTAAGCTAAAATTGCAGGTCAAGATACTCATCAGTTTTACACATTTGGGTCAGCTTGTCTAAACAGAAACGTTTTTAGCAAGTGCCGAAAAGAATACAGGTAGGGTGTCTGCCTGATGTCAACAGGCAGGGAGCTGCCTCACAAAGAGAATAGCTTCTTACAAGTGCAGAACAAAATTATGTGACACTTGTAAAAATGTCATTTCCGCATATTGAAGTGGATGAGTGGGCATATACGGGGCATGGCAATCCTTCATGAAAACTAGTCCCACACTGTTATGGGCTTTATATACTAATACTAACACTTGGCCTGGTAACAAATTGGCAGACAGTGCTGATCTCCAAGCAAGGATGTTAGATGCTGCCAGGGTGTTACTCCTTTCAACAACCATGCTGCAGCATTCTGTACAAACTGCAGATTTCAAACCAAGCAGAAGGGAAGCCCCACATAGAGTGCATTGCAGTAATCCAACCCCCAATCCCTGCACTACTGTGGTCAAGCTGTGGTTATAGAGCCCAATGCAATTGTCCTGTTCACTATGTGATCTGTAATTGGCTGGGTTCACAAATGGACCTAATCCAGGAAGTAGAAAGAAGTGACAGGTCAGAGAAAATGGGCCTGGAAAACGGTGCAGCATTGGGTTGGGTGGGGGTGGGTGGAATGACACAGAATAGGATTTGATATAGTCCAATGTTCACTACGTGATGCCTAATTGGCTGGGCTCATATAGGGACACCAGGAAGCAGACATAAGTGGCAGGTGGGAGGAAATGGGGCTGGAAGATGGAGGGGGGTAGAATGACACCAAATAGGATTGAAAAGTTGGCTATTTGCACAATCTCATGAAAAATCTCACTAAAACCACAATGTTTGACCTGATAATGAAAATATGAATATTGATTGCATCCCTAGAATTTGTTTCTCACCTCTTTCAACATAGCAAAGCACCTGAGGTTTTTATTATTATTATTAGCTTAAAGCATCCTGGATTTGTTGCTAGTTGTATATCATTTTCTGAAGCAGCAGGAAGGAGAAGACTTAAGAGAAGCAAATTATACATTCCTTCAGTGACTGCAAAAATATCCCACTAAGAAGTGTAATAGCTTCAAGGCTTCTAAATCAACTTTTGCTTCATCATTAAATAATTACTCTTGGTGTATCTGAAATATGTTCATGTCACTTCTTCTATCCAAGACATCTTGCAAATATGAGTCATTACTGGAGTGAATCATTATGTTTGATGCATTAATAGCATGTTAACCTTTTAACAATGAGGCCCAGGGTTTCCAGGAGGCCTGGATTAAATCACACTAAAAGGGTCAGCAAAAGTTAGCTCCCTCCCAAACCAAAGGATTATTTATGTTGGGAGTACAGATGGAAAGAGCTGTCTGTTTTGGTTCTCTCAGTTTCTCATTGTTCCAGTGGTAAATTCATTTCTCTATATTTCTACAGCAATCTGCATTTGTTTTTTTAAAAAATCCTCATGAACATTCCCCACCATTTTAGTGCGAATTTCTCCAAATAAACACATTTTGTAGGCAGACAAAGGTACACATTTTTGCAAGCCATTTCTTATCATTTCATACCTTTTTGTGTGTTATTTTCACTCATGTAATCATTTTTATGCACATTTTCCCCTAATATATGCTGTTTTGCCAAATGTTTTTTCCCTTCCCCATGGCAAAAAAGTTCGGGAGCTGAATGACCATGAAACAAATTGGTGAGGAAAGAAAATTTAGTGTTTTATTAAAGCAAAAGCTATTGGTTGCAGCAGGCAGGCACTAAAACACTTACAGCAACTAATGAGCACAAATCTTATCTCACATTCTCCTTTGCTCCCCTGGAAGCCCCACACAGCAGGAGAGTTCCCTTTATGGTCCTGTTTCCATTTACACCCTACCGCTCTTCCCCTGCAGTGTTGAGGCTTATCTGCCTAGATCAAGAGTCCTTTATTTATACTCAAAAGACCCTTTGAGAGGGGGCATAGGTGACCTATACCTGTGAGATTTTAATCTTTAGATCTCACACTTTTGACTTTTGTTTAACTTACAATAGCCTTGAAGTACTCGCCAGAGCTGAGTGCAGCTGTGAAGGCTTCCCCCACCCTCTCAGAGTGTGTGAAAACCTTCTCTCTGATGAGCTCACCCTGTTTGCATTGACTAATTAAACGTCTTTCCCAGCCTCTGCTGTCAGCATCAGCTAAGACAAACAAGCTTCTACCTACACAGGGTCAGCAAGCCTGTAAATTCCTGACCAGAGCTTTCTGTTCGAAGCAGAATTCCAGTACTAGGCAAGCAGTTTGCAAAAGCAATAAGCACCCCATAAATCAGGGGTATGGGACAAGGATTATGGGACATGGGAATGAGGCATGCCACACTAAGCTTCCTCATTACATCTAGATAACTTCTGGATTTTTTTGTCCCTACATGTGTTAGGGATAAATTGAAACCCCCAGTGCTTGTAAAACTATAATTCACTTGTCCTACCTAAACCAGCGTGGGCTTCATGGGAAATAGAACCAAAGTGGCCTTTATTTGACTTTTGATATAAAATGTCGGTTTATTTCCTGGTGACCTGACCCTTACCTACATTCCAGTGGCTCGCATAATAAAAGCCGGTTTAAGCTGGAAACTTCCGTACTATGCATTTCTGTATCACATTTATGCTTATGGCCTTGCTTATTGTTACAAATGAACCTTGCATAGAAATGTCAAACGCTATTCCAATGTCCCACAAACCTTGACTTGTAATACTCCTTTGATATGTAAGCAAAGTAATATCATGTCTGTCTCCAGTTTAGGGGGCGCCCGGTTGCAGCTGGGCCTCCCCTTGATAGTTGCCTTTGTCTGTTTCTGCATAGTGCTTATCTCAAGGACATGCAAAATATGCAGACATAGAGTCTGGGAGATAGTCTTAATGTTTCCACTCTTGTCCTTCCCCCTGTACCCCTTTACCTCCTTTTGTATGTCCCAAAGCTATAACAGTTAGCAATTGCTTCTTTTGTACTTTATGACGTGAACCCGATATTGTAAGCTTCGGGGTAAGCCTATATAAACTCTTGGACACCAATAAACGAGGTTCCCATGATGGCCTGCTTCGGCTTGTAAGTATTGGGTCCCCTTTGCAAAGGTTTTTGTCTCGTGTTACTTGATCTCTGATAGTGGGTTCATTTGCACTCAACTCCGCACTCTTCCTGGGTGTAATAAGCGAGTTGGGGTTGACAAGGGCGACTTGCGTGTTGGGTTTGGACCTAACATATGCATTCTTGTAAATGTTGTTTAGTTGGCGAACTGCATCCCAAAATTCTAATAAATGTGAATTTTGAAGAATCGCACTGTTTTGGTTCTCATATTGTTTCAGAAATTTCAAAATTGATAAATTCTGCTTGAAATGCAAACTGAATCAAAATTCTCACCCATCCCTAGCTGGGAGTGAAGCACCAACACAAGTTACAAGTGGCCTGAGCCAGTGTGTATGTGTGGGTACACAGAAAGTCAATCTATTTCTTCCCTCTGCTGATTCCTCCTCTAAAGTGCTTGTTGCTTTTGTAGGCTTTGCTCCTCTCCTTCCTCCCTTCTCTTTGCCTTTGTTCTTAGTAATGGCTGCCTAAGTAGAAGCCACATGGCTGCTTTAGCATGTATAACTTTACCTCTTTGTAGGAATAAACCTTAAATTTCTTTATTCTTTCAACTACCAAGCTTAGCAGACCAGTTATTTCTGCACTCTGCTGCAATATATATATAATTATATCCCCCAAACCACTGGAGGTTTTAGTTAAAAAAAAAAAGAAGTGTCAGTACTCATATGTTGATAAAATTGCCATGGGTGCCTGCACAAAATGGCTGCCACGGGCAGAAATAAAAGAGGTGCTGGTACTCTGTACCAGTGAGTCCTGTCACAAAAGAATCCCTGCCAAAAACTAACAATTTAAACATCTTGAAGGCTATCAAGGCTACTAGCCATGATGGCTATGTTCTACCTCCACTGTCGGAAGCAGTATTCCTCTAAATGCCAGTTACTGTGGAACACCAGTGAGAAGAGTGCTGCTGTGCTAAGGTCCTTCTTTTCGGGCTTTCCATAGGCATCTGGTTGGCCACTGTAAGGACAGGATGCTGGACTAGATGGGCCACTGGCCTGATCCAGCAGAGCTTTCCTTATGTAAAAAGGAAGACTGGGTTCTTTCCACTGCACATCAGTGTGTGATATATTCTACAGCTTTTATCTCACTCAGCCCATGAGGGAAGTAAATACTTTTTACTGCTTTTTGTTTTGTTTTGTGGGATTTAATTTCAAAATAAAATTAACGGGTGATGAAAAGGCCAAATAGGAAGCAGCTTTGTAGTGAATTAAACAATTGGACTTCCCAGGAGGATCCCTCCGCCTGTGCAGCTCTGAGACGGGCTCCCGTCTTGGATGAAACTTTTTCAGCCTTAAATCCAGTCAGAAGGGTCTTTTTTGACTGGGGATAATTTCTTCTGGACAAGGAAGAAATGTGAGATTTCCCACACAGCTTTGTTGTGGTTGTGGGAGACTGGAATTCGTCAGAATTGTCTGTGAAAGAAGGTCTTCCAGCAGCTCGGACAGAGAGAGGATTTATAGCCAGCTCAGCTGAATAAGTGACCCTTTCCCCCCCCCTTTTTTTTAAACGGACTAACAGGCAAGCATCCTCCTGTCTATGCTTATCACTTTCTTATCTATACAGCTAAAGAGATTTGTCAAAGGATCAGCAATTAAGAAAACCTGGGTGAGCCAAAACTTCCCTTCTTTTTTACTCATGGAACTAAGGGGGAGGAAAATAAAAATAGCCTATCTTTTTCCTATTGCAAAAAGCTGACATGGAAAATGGCATTGTAAAGATTACAATGGATGAGGGGTTTCTAATTGGAAGAGAAAAGAAAAATCTTTTTGATTTATAAGACTTTTGTGTAATATATGTCTGGGACTATTTTTTCTGATCTACTTTTTCTTTTCTTTTTTTTTTGATGAATCTGCTCATTCTCGTTGCTACTAGTCATTAGGACGCTGTGAACTAAAGCTGTTTTTGCACTTCTGGGCATATAAGAGATAAGGGCTGTCTAGAGTGTGACGCCAGTTGGTTTGAAAGATTAACTCCTTTATAACTGGATAAAGAAATAAACTGCTCTTTGCTTGGGACATTGAAAATTGAAGGAGTTTAGTTCCTTTGGCTTTAAGAATGACAATTAAGAAGATCATGGATGTACAAGAAGGGACTTTATCTTTAGACATGTTTCAGAAAATAATGAATGGGATTAAGTCAATAAAACAAGAATTGAGAAATAATAGACAAGCGTGGAGAATTGAATTTGATGAAATGAGACAGGAGCTGAAAGAAATTCAGGATTCTATGAGAAAGGAGAATAAAGATAGATTTGGAAAACCAAAAAAGGATGAAAGAGAAATTAAAGGCAAGGTTCAAACTATGGAGATTGGATTAAATATGGACATGGAAAAAGATTTGGATTTCCTGGTTGTGATGGATCCTGGAGACAAATATTATGGTTTGGAAATCAGCGCTGTCCCTGAAGGAATTGAAGAGATTGGAGATAAAGATATTATCGGTTCAAAAAAATTCCTGGACTGGAAGGATTTGATGGAACTTGAAATGGAGAAAGTTAACAGAATTAATCCCTGTTTTGTGTTAATGGAAAAATCTTCAAGAGATGTGCTAGTGTGTCATGTAAAAAAGAGGAACAGAGATGCGGCTTTGCAACAATACTTCAGTGATACGTTCGGAATTGATGGCAAGAAAATATCTGTGATAAAGGAAATTCCTATCAGACTTTTATTATATGACTATGACAGCAAGATTATTGGGTGCGTAAAGATGGAAGATGGAAGATGGAACCAATATGGATAATGGAAGAAGAGCGATTTGAAATTACTGGACTTAGTAGACTTGATGAGTTGGATTAATTGACATGTTTATTTAGAAAAAAAATTGATGGACATATATCTCAAAGATTGGAAACTTCTTTTTGACTTTTTGTGGAAGAATGAAATGATACAATGTTAATGAGATTTGAAACCAATTAAGATAACCGCTGGAGGAAGGTGATTTTATAATCTATTAAGAGACAGGCTTGTTATATATTATAGATTTATAGCTGAACTACGACAAATCGGAAGTCAATATTTTTGAATAAAAATTAATTGAAAAAAAAAACAATTGGTCCACCTTGTTCAATACTATCTACAGTGACGGACAATTCTAGAAACTGAAGACAAGACATTCTGCATGCAAAGCACATGTCCTTCCAGCAGAAAGTTGTCACCTTCATACCTATTAATTTCACTTTCTATAGAATGTGTATGTGAGTCTACATATTGATTGTGTGTGAGAGAGAGGGGGGGAAAGAGAGATATGTGCCAAATAATATGGAATTTTCTTTAGACTGTGCCTTTTAATTGCCCTATTTACATAATTCTATTAAGAATGAAATTATATTTATAACCCTATTAGATATATTGACAATGGAAGTTTAGATCATAAATCCTGATTTATTTATTTTTAAAAAAGATAATTATATACCACACAAGATTAGAGATAATATGAACAATTCCTATATGAGAGGGAAAAGGATGGTTTCATGTCATGGTTGAGCACCAGTCATGTTAAATGAGCAAAATACTAATCTTATTTTTAAATAAATAAATACGTGGCATTCATATTTTGATGTTGTGTTTAGCTTGTTTCATTGCTTACCACAACAGCTTCATTTTCCTTCATTTTCTCCCTCTCGTGATGCACTGTTAGATCGCACTGTAAAATCTTGGTGAGTTATCTTCAGTACTTTATCATTTAAGAACAGAAGAAATTAAGAATAGCTCTGCTGGATAATGCCACAGGCATCATCCTGTTTCCCACAGTGGCTAACCAGATGCCCCTGGAAAGCCCAGAAACAGAGCATGAAGGCGCCGGTACGCCCCTGAAATTATCGCCAGCAACTGATAATCATGGATATAACTGATTCTACACATGGAAGGTTTCTTTCATGGCTAGCAGCCACAGATGGCCCAACCCTCCATTAGTCTAATTCTCTTTAAAAGCCATTGAAGATAGTGGCCATCACCACTTCATGTAGTACTAATTCCATATTAAATGAAGAAGGACTTTTATTTTATATGTCCTGTATCTGCTACCAATCAATTTCACTGAATGATTTAGAATGAGACAAAATTCCTCTATTCAATTTCTTCACACTTTTCATGATTTCATGTCCATAAAAAGGCCCAAATGTTTTAGCCTCTGTTCTTACATCCTTCAGAAAAAAAGGGGGTGTAAACCCTGAATGCCTAAGTTTCAATGTATTTATTGTATAAATTCTTTGAAGAAATAGCTTATAGTATAAAATGCCCAACGCGCTTCAGCCCATCAAGGGCTTTCATCAGGGGATTATAGTTGCTAAAAACTCTATATGCACCGGAGGTGTGAAAGTACAATACTTTCTAGACTAGAGAATTTACTTGATTGCTGCAGTAAGCAAGCATTTTATACTATAAGCTATTTCTTCAAAGAATTTATACAATAAATACATTGAAACTCCCTCCTTAGGCATTCAGGGTTTACACCCTCTTTTTTTCTGCACGCCATTGAATGCCTTCCACCTTCCTTTCTACTTACATCCTTCAACCAACTCCTTGATCATGTAGTTCTTACATGTTTACAAATTACAATATCCTTTTTTTAGTTGAGTAGACCAGGTAACAGCAGATAAGACAAAATATAATTCAGTGTACATAAAACACATGCACAAACACAAAATAATGGGAGGGTTTTTGAGACAGCTTTAGCTGAAGTGTACAAGGCAAGGATGGAGAACCTCTTCAGCCCAAGAACCACATTCCCTTCTGGGCAACATTCTGAGAGTAGCTGGAGCCAGAGGCAAAAGTGGGTAGAGCAATGGATGTAAATTTTACTTTTGCACAGCGAGCTAGTTTTTACAAATAAACATACACACACCTCTCTAGTGGTAGGTGGTGGCTCCATGTCAATGAGTGATTTGATTTGGATTCCTGCATTGAGCACGGGGTTGGACTTGATGGCCTTATAGACCCCTTCCAACTGTACTATTCTATGATTCTATGAGGCACTATAATCCGCTCCAGGTTTTAGTCCAGCCTTTCCCAACTAGTGGGCACCAGATGTTGTTGGACCACAACTCCCATCAGCCTCAGCCAGCATTGCCAATGGTCAGAAAAAAAAGGGAATTGTGGTCCAACAACATCTGGTGGCCCACTAGTTGGGAAATGCTGCCCTAGGGCAAGGGTGTGGAACTAGGTCTGCTGGTGGGCCAGATCCTCATCTCTCCTTGCCCATTTTGGGCCAAGTTTGACTCTCCTGACATCATAATGTAATCAGGCTGACCCATTGTTCCCCGCATGTTTTGAAATCAGAGCATAACAGGTACTGCACTTTGCAAGCCCTGACAATCAGCTGGTTGCCAGGGCTTGCAAAGTGCTATGCACAGAACTTGCACAGGAATTTGCATGTGCTTCTGATTGTTGGTGCCTGCAAACTAGGGCTGAATCCTGGGAAGAGTAGTTTGTGAAGGATGCTGAGAGGAGACTCCTGTTCAACTGAGAGACCCCCAGCGGCCAGAGTGGTTTAACAGTCAGCCACTCTGATTGAAGCTCTGTGAGGTGAACAGGGCAACTCCTAGCACAGCCTTTCCCAACTAGTGGGCCACCAGATGTTGTTGGGCCACAACTCCCATCAGCCTGAGCCAGCATTGCCAGTGTTCAGGAAAGATGGGAATTGTGGTCCAACAACATCTGGTGGCCTACTAGTTGGGAAAGGCTGTTTTAGTCCAAACTTTCAAGGAGCTGTCCAAGGTGATAAACCCAGAGAGGATCCCCCTGACCCCCTGACATGGAGCCACCAGCCACCACTGGCTCTCTATCCTCCATCCAGACCAGCAAGAGTCATGACCAGTGTTCAAAGGCACATCCCAGCCAAGAAAAAACACTCAAGGAGGGCTGGTGAGGGGTGTGTGGCCCAGGTAGAGTCCTGAGGGTCAGCTTGAGAGGGCTGGAGGGCTACCTTTAGCTGCCAGACCTGTGGTTCCTTACCCCTGTATTATACATTTTTCCAGTGCTTTGCAACTGCCCTGGCTGCTACACTTCTTCTTTGATGGGGGGGGAGGAGCTCCTCATCACATCTTTCCCTGAACTTTAAGTGAAGTGTGGGAAACTGGGGGGGAGGGGCTTCCAAGCACCTGAGAGTGGTGAACATAATGGTTTTATTTTTAGGGAAGTTCTTTCTTTTACCTTTTTTAAAAAAAACAAACAAAACTGCACTGATTTGTTTCAAAGCAAAAGGACTTCACTTGGGGAAAAACTCCCAGCAATTAATAGCCATTTAGGGGGAACAGTAGACAGCCTCCCCAACCTCCAACACTTAAGGGAAAACCCAGCTGAGAAAATCATGTGGTTTTGGGGATGCACAGGCCCCTGGGAAGGCTGCAGAGTTCAGGCCATCATAGAGATGATTTTAGGAAGGAAAGGATATACGAACCTCCTTGAACACCTCCAACATAAGATAAGTAGTACAAGAAAATCCCACATCCCACTCACTGAAATTTTCTCTCCTTGTTGATAATTTTTAATGCAATTTCTTTTTCTATCAATTAATGGAGAATAGGAAAGAGAGAGAGAGAGAGAGAGAGAGAGAGAGAGAGAGAGAGAGAGAGAATAATGCTTTTTGGCACAGCACTACAGAAGAGAACTAAGATGTTCAGGGGGAAAGGGAAATTCTTTTTTTAAAAAAAATTGTGGGATATTCATTTTAAAAGAGGGACATCTGGTAACTGTAAATGGAGTCTCCTGGGGAACATTACTATCCCAAAGATGTCAGTCTGTCTCACTGCAGGCTGTGCACCATCCTTCTAGTTTGATATCAGCTCCATTTCACTGATGCAGAAAATTAATTAGTGCATTTTATTTTCTCACTTCATGGAGCTAGACATTGTGGCAAAAAAAGAAAAGAGAAAAACCAACTTCACGAATGAACAAGCACCAAATTTGTCTCTCACTGGATGGCTTTTGAACAATAATGATGAAATTGGCATGGGCTAGATACTGCATTGGAATACTAGTTAGAAAGGCAAGAGATTGATGCTAATGGTCACTATGATGCTGTCCTTGATGAGGGCATTGAGTCATAGTATTTAGACAGAGCTTGGAAAAGTTACTTTTTTGAACTACAACTCCCATCAGCCCAATCCAGTGGCCATGCTGGCTGGGGCTGATGGGAGCTGTAGTTCAAAAAAGTAACTTTTCCAAGCTCTGTATTTAGATCCCAGAGTACCCAACTATGGGAGTGAGAAAGCCCCTTGAGAAATTATCCTAGCCTTCTTGAAATTAACTTTTCCTTCAATATTCTCAAAACTTTTGAATGATTTCTTCTGAATCTTGCCTCATTTGTTCCTATAACTAGATCCTCCTCTTGGACTACAACCCCCATCAGCCCCTGCATGGCCAAAGATGATAGGAGTTGTAGTCCAGAACATCTGAAGACACAAGGCTGGGGAGGGCTGGTATTTTGTTTCATTGTTTTTAAAAGAGTGTATGTATGTATTTATTTATTTTAAAATATCCTGCATAGTTTTCCAAGGAAAGTCAAGGTGGCTAACACAAACCCATAACTGGACAAAGTAAACAAATGTAACAATTCCAAAGCATCCATCAAACAAACTCAAAACTAAACTAGGGAAGAAATTAGTCAGTCAGTCAGAAACCTTTTAAAAGGAGTTGGCTGGTCTATGACCGTAATAATAAAATCATCATCGTCCTTTTAAAAGGAGACATTACCTTTGAGGGAAGGAGGTACTGGCAGTAGGGTTGCCAGGTTCTTGGCCTGAGACTGATCCTGTATATTTAGGAGAAGAGAAGGTCAGCCAAGTGCAGGTGTTCTTGCAACACTGTAATGAGAAAAACCACAAGGTGGAATTCTCCCTTCCCCCTGCCCAACTTTTAAAGATCCAGAAGACCTCTTGGTTGCCAGGCCCGGCCTCCAAGAGATCTTCTGTATCTTTAAAAGTTGTGGAGGGGGGAGGGAGAATTCCACCTTGTGGTTTTTCCCATTACAGAGTTGCAAGAACACCTGCACTTGGCTGACCTTCTCTTCTCCTAAAGATACAGGATCAGACTCAGGCCACGGACCTGGCAACCCTAACTGGCAGGCACACTGTTGCCTGTGGGTGCCGTGTTGGCAACCCCTGCCCTACATTCTTAAGTTCTTAGATGTCCAAGTTGAATAATGAAGAGAGCTCTTAACTCCACAGAAATACTAAATATCTTTTATAAATTAATAGTACTTTCATACTCCATAAAAATATCACCTCACCATATTTATTTATTTCACATATTTGTTTATTTGTTTATTGATTGATAGTGTAATTTGAATAAATTAGACTCCCATTCACTATCCTGACCCAGTTTCAACTGCTGGTTTTGACGTTTAAAGCTCTAAGTGGCTTGGGACCTGGTCACCTGAAAGGCCATCTTCTCCCATGCCATGTGTACCTTTCCAAACCTTGTCTTTAAAGGCCGTACTCCATGTGCCTCTGGCAAGTAACATGAGGTGAGTAGCCACTAGTAGCCTTGGTGTCCAACATATGTGGTGAAATGGCTCCTGATCTGTGGCAAATTGGTGCTTTACTTCTATGACCTTTTTTTCCATAATCTTTTAAATAAAATCCTTATACATGTACCAGTTCAAAAACATGTCCACCTCCCACCCTTAACAATCACAGATTCTTCCTTGGATCATATATGCTTTTCCAATTTTAAAAAGTACAGAATTGTTTTTTAATTCATGCAAGATCTATTTCACCTTGACATCTACAGTTCTCAATTATCTCAATTGCTTGTCAGGCGTCTTTCTTTGGAGAGGCACGTTTTTGAGACAGATGTGATTTTACTTCAAAGCACTCAATATTTGAAAGGTGATTCAATTGTTATGATGTGGACTCCTATTTGTAATCAAAACGAGTTCACAGTTATAACTACAGTCATTCCAAAACTGTTTTCAAATTTTGGTTCAATGTGGCTGCACTTTTTCTGTGGTGAAAATGGTGACATCAAAATATAGGTTACAGATATTGGATGAAAATTTGGAGGCAGAGTTGATATGTAATCTACTGTAACTGGTTTTATGCCTGATTTCCCTGCACTACCTAATGAAAATACATGTCAGATTTCTCACTAATTGTATCAATAAATAATTAAAATATTGCCGTGTATTTTTCTGCCCTCAAAAGCAGAGGGTGTTTTTTTTTTTTGTCATGTAGCAAAAATGTTAACACATTCACCATGATTTTGGCAAGTATAAAAAAAAGATTGGGCACCGCTGCTCTAGAGGGAAGGCCTGTTCCATCGTGGTTTCCTACTTAGAGAAGAGTATTCCCAGAGAGAGACTGTCCCTGCAATATATTTGTAGTCTCTTCACAGTTTAATTTTTGTATTTATGATGAACATGTTTGTTTATCAGGGCAATGCACAGCCTCCCCAATCTGGTTCGGGCCCAATTCAGTGTTGGATTGGGGCTGATCTGATCTGGGATGACATGCAGCCAGCACAAGGAGGGGGGGAACAGAAGGAGACACAGGCTGAGACTCTTAACTGCGTCATCCCCATCTCCCCCTCTCGTCCACGTTTAATCAGGATTTAAACCCCTCTAATGGATGATGCTACACATAGCTGCCTTATGAATAATAGTTAACGTTCTGAGACATCCCTCTATTGTGAAGCCCTCATTTTAATAGACTACCACTACATAGAAGCTAGCTTGACAGCCAGAGCCTAATTAGATACAGCACTCTCCAGAACTTAGCACAGACCTATTTGTCAATGCCAACATATAGTCCTGGAATAAGGTGATATTCAGAGTGTGATTACTAAGTAGCCACAAGTGGTTAGGACTCAGGTTTCCAACGCAAACGGGGTGATTTGCTAAAGTGAATCCAAAATGTTTCTGCCTTTAAAATCATCATCATCATCAAGTAGAGGCCTAGCTCTTAGAAACATGACAGTTTAAAATGAGTGATCCTGGGATAGGTTGATCAGCTATGTTTCCACCCTTTGGTTTTCTTCAGAGGGCAAATGAGTAAAATCCAATGGCTTTAATATAGAAGTACTTAACTGGAACATAACTCAGGTTTGTTTGAATACAGGATTCTATCAATCAGCATTAGTAAATTCATCATAAAAATGTTGAAAGACATAAGCTTTGTCTAGTCAACCCAACTAGGAGTCAATCAATAAATGGAAGAAGGCTCAAGGTTGTTCTCCATTTTTAATCTCTTGCATTGATCTAACCAGTACAGAATCTATGTATGTAACTGTCGTGTCCAGGACTGGACTCAGTAACCAGACCAGGTTGTGAAAGCAGTTCAGTCTTTATTAGGGTAATATCCAAACAGAGGCTGCACCTTCTCATGAAGAAACAAAGTACACGTGTCCAGCGACATGCAAGAGAGTTGACAGAACAAGGAATTCCTGCCCCCCTTATCCTTATAAAGGGAGCTTTCTGGCGCGAATTCTCTCACTCCGCCTTAGAGTGCTCTCTTCCCCACCCCTCCTCTTTGCTCGTTTTTGTTTTCTCTGGGTTCGTGGTGAAGGTGGAGGCTCTGCCCCCTCCTCTTCTGATGATTTTACCTCTGGTATTGGGGAGAGAGGGGGGTGAACGTCATCTTCATCTTAAGATGGCGACTGAGGTGGATGTGCGTTTGAGAGCTCTGCACTTTAATTTGTAAACTCTGATAGTAACTATTTATTGTTTACTTATTTTACCATCTTTTATCCTACCTCTCACCGCTGGTTATACCTGGTTGGTTGCCTCGCTGTGGCTGTGGCTGGGACTGTGGTCACAACGTTTTGTGTTGCGGCCTCGGGTTGCAGCGGTGCCGCGGTCTCGAGTCTCAGGCTGTCCGCTGTCGGAGACAAATGGACCGGTTGCCGTGTTCCATCCTGGCGGCCTCGCAACATCAGGCCTTTGAGCTCCTCTGGCGGCTTTCGGCTGGGAGACCGTGTGTGTTACACCTTGGCGGCTTTCAACATTGTAACATCGGGCCTTTTGGTTCCTCCGCCCCGGCGGCTTTCGGCTGGATGTGCGTGAGTGTGGATGCCGCATTATCTTGGTGTCTATCTTGGCGGCTTGGACTGTGGCTTTGGGCTCAAGTTGTTTTATTGTGGCGGCTTCAACCGAGGAATGGCTGAGACTTCCAATCTGCCTGGGCGGTTTTGCGGGGCGTGCGGCACCCCAGGGTTGAACATTTCCGGGGCTATTGCCGGCGCTGTCGCTTGGGTGTGGGAGCCTGTCCGGGCGTCGTCGCTACTGCTGTCGTCATCACTGCGGGCAGAGTTGGCGTCATTGTTGTTGCCGACGTGGCGGCTCCTGGTGGCTTTGTTCTCTGCTCGCTGTTGCACCTGGACTGGGTCTTTGTCGCTGCTACTGCGACCTGCTTGGGGCGCCATTGCTACTACTATTGTCATCTTCTGCTACCATCTGTTGCTATTATCATCTGCCACTGCCATTTGTTATAATCTCTCGCTTGCCTGGAATCTGAACTGCCGTCGGTGTTTGGTTGTGGGCGCTGTTGTTATTACAGCCTGATTGTTTTATCATCGACCCGAGCCTGGATGTTGCCATTATTATTATTTTGTTATTTGTTGTTTTTATGTTGTCGTGTTGTATGAGTGAGGAGTGTGTTGTGTGTATGTCAGTGTGTGTCTGTGTGTGAAATTTCTGTGCTTTTAATATGTGCCTGGGAGAGAGGATTTTATGTGAAGCGGGGGGACTGTCAGGGCCCCTGATTAATGTAGTGACGGGTAATGGGAGGTATGGTGTTAGGAGGAGAACAGGCCGGGGAGCAGGGAGGAGTTGCCCTTTCCCAGCTTTGCCCACCCGGGTATGAGGTTCAGCACTGTGGCAGATCTGGGGCAGCTCAGGACTTCATTGCCGCCATGACAACAATGGGGCTGTCTCAATTTTCTACTGGCCCAACGCATGTGTCGGGACATACTCTTGATCTGATCTTCGCCTCTGGACATGGAGATAGTGATCTGCAGGTGGGGTGTTTTTCATCTACCCCATTGTCATGGACAGATCACTGCCTGCTGAGATTTAGGCTTACGGCGTCCCTTTCCCTCTGCAAAGGTGGGGGACCTATTAAGTTGGTCCGCTCCCGGAGACTAATGGATCCTCTGGGTTTTCAGAAGGCTCTGGGAGATTTTCCGGCTGATAAGAATAGTGCTCCTGTCGAGGCCCTGGTTGAACTGTGGAATACGGAAATGACCCGGGCTGTTGACACGATCGCTCCCGTGCGCCCCATTCAATGTAGAGCTCATACAGCTCCGTGGTATACCCCGGAGCTGAAAGTGATGAAACAAGAGAGGAGGAGGCTTGAGTGTAGATGGAGGTGAACTCCTGACGGATGCAATTATGCTTTGGTAAGTGCCTCCACTAAGTTGTACATAGAAGCAGTAAGAGCGGCAAAAAAGTGTTATTTTGCTGCCACTATTAGATCATCTCTATGCCGCCCAGCGGAGCTTTTTAAGATAGTATGTGGGCTTTTACACTCTGGCACTCAGGATATCATAGAGTCATCCGAAGCGCGCTGCAACGAGTCTGCGGGGCACTTCCAAAATAAAATCGCATGCATCCGTAGGGACCTCGACTCTAATGTTAGGACAGTTGAATCCATTGAGGTACCTAGAACACGGTCTTGTCCGCATTTATTGAATGAGTTTCAGTCGGTGCAGCTTGAGGAAGTTGACAAGGTGCTTGGACTGGTGCGTGCAACCACGTCGGTACTAGACCCTTGCCCCTCTTGGCTAGTTAAAGCTAGCCGGGCTGGAACTGCCGGCTGGGCCAAGGAAGTGATCAATGCCTCCTTGAGAGAGGGAGTTGTCCCTCGTTGTCTCAAGGAGGCTGTAGTGAGACCTCTCTTGAAGAGGTCGTCCTTGGACCCAGATAATTTGAACAACTATCGACCAGTAGCGAATGTTCCATTTCTGGGCAAGGTCTTGGAATGCGTGGTTGCCAGCTAGCTCCAGGCGCTCTTGGATGAAACCGATTATCTAGATCCATTTCAATCTGGTTTTAGGCCCGGTTTTGGCACAGAAACAGCCTTGGTCGCCCTGTACGATGACCTCTGTCGGGAGTGGGACAGGGGGAGTGTAACTCTGTTGATTCTCCTTGATCTCTCAGCGGCTTTTGATACCATAGACCATGGTATCCTTCTGGAGAGACTCGCGGAGTTGGGAGTTGGGGGTACTGCGTGGCAGTGGCTTCGCTCCTACTTGGCGGATCGTCTCCAGAAGGTAGTGCTTGGGGAACATTGCTCGATACCCTGGACTCTCCATTGTGGAGTCCCGCAGGGATCAGTTCTGTCCCCCATGCTTTTCAACATCTACATGAAGCCTCTGGGTGCGGTCATCCAGAGTTTTGGAGTGCATTGCCATCAGTATGCTGATGACACGCAGCTCTATTACTCTTTTTCATCTTCTTCAGGTGAGGCTGTTGATGTGCTGAACCGTTGCCTGGCCGCGATAATGGACTGGATGGGAGCTAATAAACTAAAACTCAATCCAGACAAGACTGAGACGCTGTTGGTGAGTGCCTTTTCCGCACAGATGGAGGATGTTCACCCTGTTCTGGATGGGGTTACACTCCCCCTGAAGGAACAGGTTCATAGTTTGGGGGTTTTTTTTCGACCCTTCCTTGTCACTCGAGGCTCAGGCAGCCTCGGTGGCTCAGAATGCGTTCTACCATCTTCGTCTGGTAGCCCAACTACACCCCTATCTAGGCGGTGACGACCTCACCTCAGTTGTTCATGCTCTAGTGACCTCTAGATTGGATTACTGTAATGCACTCTACGTGGGGCTGCCCTTGAAGACGGTTCGGAAGCTGCAGCTAGTGCAAAATGCAGCAGCCAGATTATTGACAAGGGCCAGTCGGTCCTCACATATTACACCTGTTCTGGCCCATTTGCACTGGTTGCCGATTTGTTTCCGGGCCAGATTCAAGGTGCTGGTATTGACCTATAAAGCCTTACACGGTGTGGGCCCGCAATACCTGATGGAACGCCTCTCCCGCTATGAACCTACCCGTGCACTTCGTTCGACATCTAAGGCCCTCCTCCGAGTACCAAGTCATCGAGAAGCTCGGAGGGTAATGACAAGATCCAGGGCCTTTTCTGTGGTGGCCCCCAAATTGTGGAACAGTCTCCCCGAGGAGGTACGCCTGGCGCCTACGTTGTTATCTTTTCGGCGCCAGGCTAAAACCTTCCTATTCTCCCAGGCATTTTAAATACATTTTAAATACATTTTAAATATATTTAATATATTTTTATGTATTTCGATGTGTTAATGCTTTAGTTGTTTTTAATACTGTTTAGTTCATTTGTATTTTATATTGCGTGATTTTGCTGATTTATTGTACTATTGTATTATTATATGTTGTACACCACCCAGGGAACCACTGGTTATGGGCGGTTTATAAATGGAATTAAATAAATAAATAAATAAAATGCCCATCAGGTGGGCTTTTCTCTGGCTGTTGAGGGAGTTGAATCCCCCCTCCTTCTTGTTCTAACTGCTCTGACTCGGGAAGGGGGGCTAGCATGGGAAATTCCTGAGAAGAGTCTGTATCTGTGTCTGACAGAGTTCCAAGGCCACTGCTGCTGGGCAACACTATCTCTGAGAGTTCTCCCTCCCCCTCTTCACACAGCTCTGGGAAAATGATCTCCTCCTCATCCTCTGAAGTGCCAGGGTCCCAATCCTGCATCCTGACACCATCCCCTCTCTCATGCTGTGCCCCCTCCCACCTGTCGGCTTAGGGTGATGGGGAAACCGTTGATGGAATTCTTTCACTAAATCTGGGGCATGCACATCCCTCTCATTTTCCCAAGATCTGTCAGCTGGCCTATACCCCTTCCAGTGAATTAAGTACTGTAATTGATTATGCCTCCTTCTGGAATCAAGAATCTGTTCCACCTCAAACTCTGGTTGTCCATTTACTAGAATGGGTGGCCCCAGGAGTTCCACTGGTCGTAAATCGCTGGGAGGGGCTGCTTTCGTTAGCAAGGAGCGATGAAACACAGGATGTATTTTGAAGGTAGCTGGCAACTTCAGTCTATAAGCCACGGGATTGATTTGTGCCTCCACTTGGAAAGGCCCCAATCTCTTATCCTGCAGCTTTCTACACTTGCCCGGCATCTGGAGGAAGCGAGTGGACAACCATTCTCAGTAGTGGCTCCCACCCTCTGGAATTCCCTCCCCTACGATCTTCGACATGCCTCCTCCCTGATGAGCTTTCAATGAGCGTTAAAGACCTGGCTCTTCAGGCAGGCCTACAGGAATTCGAGCTTGATTAGTTGTAATGTTTTAACTGATGTTTTGATGCTAGTTTTAAATTGATGAATATGGTTATTTATTGTAGTGTGTAATGTATTTATTGAATTGTATATTGTATTTGTTGCTGCTGTAAGTCACCTAGAGTGTCCAAAAATTGGACAGATAGGCGTCTAACAAATTAAAGTTTATTATTATTATTATTATAACCACACCTGGTCTCCTGGTTGGAGGGGGGGCCCCTCTCTTCGATGTTGATCAGCAATTCGTTTATACTCCAGTTTGGCATCGTTTAATTGCTGTTTAAGCACCTGCTGCATGGCCTGTAATTCCTGCAGAAATTCCCCTGCTGCAGGCACAAGCACACTTGCTGCACTACTAGGGAAGGCTTTGGGATGGAACCCATAATTAGCAAAGAAGGGTGTGAGGCATCCTTCCCTGGCTCTCCCTGTCAGGTTCCTACCTGCGCGTGGCTACTGCCTGTCACTAGGCACCACCAGGGACTCCACCAGTCCGGACTGTCCTTTATTTTATTGTTTCTCTCCCCGCTCTAGCACAGATCTCAACAGATCCCCCTGCTAGGCAACCACCAGTCACGTCCTAATACTAGTATTTCCAGAGACTCTGAATACTGGTATTGTTATTCTCTTCACCGCTGCCACCTTTTGTTACAGTTCCCCTTCAGCCTTGGTCATTACCTTACCCTCCCTTCTGGTCTGTGAAACCCCAGCCAAGGATCAGGCCTTTGGTAAACCAAATTAAGTATTTATTAAAGATAACAAAGCTAACAAGATTAACAAGATTTCTTCTTAAGGCACATAAGCATATGGTTTTACTCAATACTAATCCGAACTCCACCCCCCTCCTTCTCCACTCTCTCCTGTCAAACAACTCTCTAAACCCCACCAAGCAACCCACTCAGTTCTCTTCTCCCCCCCTGATTCCACTCTCACTCTTCCTTTTATACGTTCAGCCATTTTAAACACTCAGCCAATCATCTAGCATTCTACTGCCCATTCACTCCCCCTCCTCTTTCACTACTTACCATATATCTTCTAAACAACCAACACTTACCATATATACATTAATATAGGAACATCACAAAGGGCATCTGCCCGGTGCTGGTATGCACGGAATTATTATAGGCGAACTCTGCAAAATGCAAATAGGAAACCCAGTCATTCTGTTGATAAGAAACATAAAAACGTAAATACCTCTCTAACACGGTGTTCAGTCTCTCCGTCTGCCCGTCCGTCTGGGGATGATGAGGAGAAGAAAGTTTTAGCTCCATCTGCAACTGCTTCCAAACTGCTCTCCAAAACTTAGCTGTGAACTGAGTTCCCTGGTCTGAGACTAAGCTGTTTGGCAATCCATGTAACTGGTAAATTTCTTTTATGAACAACTTAATGGACTGGATGAGAGCTAATAAACTGAAACTCAATCCAGACAAGACTGAGACACTGTTGGTGAGCTCTCTCTCTGCCCAGATGGTGGATGTTCATCCTGTTCTAGATGGGGTTACACTCCCCTTGAAGGAAGAGGTTCGGAGTTTGGGTGTCCTTTTTGATCTTTCCTTGTTGCTTGAGGCTCAAGTGGCCTCGGTGGCACAGAACGCTTTTTACCATCTTCGCTTAGTAGCCCAACTACGCCCCTATCTGGACAGTGACGATCTCGCCTCAGTTGTTCATGCTCTGGTAACTTCTAGATTGGATTACTGTAATGCGCTCTACGTAGGGCTGCCCTTGAAGACCGTTCAGAAACTTCAGCTAGTGCAAAATGCGGCAGCCAGGTTGTTGACGAGGACCAATCAGTCTGCACATATAACACCTGTCCTGGCCCGTTTGCACTGGCTACCTATTTGTTTCCGAGCCAGATTCAAGGTGTTGGTTTTGACCTATAAAGCCTTACACGGTGTGGGACCGCAATACCTTGTGGAACGCCTCTCCCGCTATGAACCTACCCGTCCACTTCGTTCAGTATCTAAGGCCCTCCTCCGGGTACCAAATCATCAAGATGCCCGGAGGATTATTACTAGATCTAGGGCCTTTTCTGTAGTGGCCCCCGAATTGTGGAACAGCTTACCAGAGGAGATACGCCTGGTGCCTACGGTACTTTCTTTCAGGCGCCAGGTTAAGACCTGGCTATGCTCTCAGGCATTTTAATGTTTAATGTCAACGTTTAATGTGTCATGTTTAATGTTCTAGTTTTAAAATCTTGCTGCTATTTGTTATTGATTTTATTGTAATACTGTATTTTAACCTTGTACACCGCCCAGAGAGCTACTAGCTATGGGCGGTTAATAAATGAAATAAATAAATAAATAAATAAATAAATAAATAAATAAATAAACTTGGCTGTTTCTTTAGCCTCTAAGGCCATTGGGCAAGGGAGGAAATGTGCCATCTTGGTAAGAGAATCCACGATGACCAATATGGCCTTCATGCCTTGGGACTTCGGCAAATCAGTTATAAAATCCATGGATAAATCCTGCCAGGGTTTGTTCGGAGTAGGGAGGGGCTCCAACAGTCCTGTGGGACTTCCCGTGTCTGTCTTCGCCCGCATACAGACAGCACAGGATTTTACATAGTTCTCAATGTCTCTGCGCATTTGAGGCCACCAAAAGTCCTTGGCTACATTCTGTATGGTCTTAAAGATGCCAAAGTGCCCCGCTGTGATAGCGTCATGACATTGATGCAGGATCTTGAGTCTTAGGTCCCCCTTCGGCACATATCTGGCGCCTTTAAACCATGACAGCCCATCTTTCCAATGGAAGTTTACCTCTGGGCCCTGGTTCTGTTCCATCTCCTGGAGATACTGTTGCATGCATGGATCCTCCTTTTGTGCCTTTCTGAGCTCCTCTTCCCAAGAAGGTTAACATGATCCCAACATCAGCTTCTCTGGCGGAACAACATACTGGGGTTGGTTGTCAATTTCACCTTCTTTGTATTGCAGTTGCCTGGATAAAGCATCTGCTCTCTGGTTTTTTGCGTGGGCATGGTAAGTAATCTTGAAGTTAAACCTGGTAAAGAACTGTGACCAGCGTATCTGTCTCTGATTCAGCTTCCGGGCTGTCTGTAGACTCTCCAGGTTCTTGTGGTCTGAATGCACTTCTATCTGGTGTTGAGCTCCCTCCAGGTATTGTCTCCAGTTCTCAAAAGAATCCTTGATGGCTAGTAGTTCCTTTTCCCACACTGTGTAGTGCCTTTCAGCATCCCTCAGCTTCCTGGAAAAATAGGCGCAGGGGTGTAGCTCCGTTCCTTCCTCATTCATCTGCAAGAGAACCCCCCCAATGGCAAAATCCGAAGCATCCACTTCCACGACAAAAGGATGGGTAGGGTCGGCAAAACACAAGATGGGCTCATATGAAAACTTTCCCTTCAGCTCTTTGAAGGCAGTTGCAGCTCCCTCTGTCCATTTAAATTTCCCTTTTCCCCTTAAACAGTCAGTGAGAGGGGCTGTTAACTTGGAAAAGCCTGGAATGAACTTTCTGTAGTAGTTGGCAAATCCCAAAAAATGTTGTACATCCTTTTTAGTGGCTGGTTGCCCCCAATCCAATATACAACTCACTTTTTCTGGGTCCATTTCCACTCCTTCTGCTGAGATGCGATATCCAAGAAAGTCCAAAGACGATAGGTCAAACCCACATTTCTCTAACTTAGCATACAAATGGTTCTCTCTCAGTCTTTCCAACACAGTTTTCACATGCTGATCATGGTCTTCTTGGTTCTTTGAAAACACCAAAATATCATCTAAGTAGCAAATCACATACTTATCCAGGAGGTCTCTAAACACTTCGTTCATGAACTTCTGAAATACGTCTGGACTTCCACAAATTCCGAATGGCATCACTAAATATTCAAATTGACCGTAAGAGGTCAAAAAACCTGTTTTCCATTCATGTCCCTCCTTCATTCTGATCAAATTGTATGCTCCTCTTAAGTCCAGTTTAGTGAAGATCTTTGCAGAGTGCAGTCGGTCTAACAACTCTGAAATCAGGGGCAGCGGATAGCTGTTGGAAATAGTGATTTGATTTAATGCACGGTAGTCATTACAGGGCCTCAACTCCCCCCCTTTCTTCTTCACAAACAACAAGGGCGCTCCAGTGGGGGACTGCGAGGGACGTATAAAACCTCGCTTCAGGTTTTTCTCCAGAAATTCCTTCAGGGCCTCTCTCTCTTTCTCTGTGAGAGAGTAGATTCTTCCCGATGGGATGCTGGCCCCCGGTATTAAATCAATGGCACAGTCATAAGGACGGTGGGGGGTAGCATCTCTGCCTCTTTTTCATTGAACACATCTCTAAATTCCCCATACTTCGAGGGAAGGGTTACTTGCTTGGCTTCCTGCACTGCTCCTGCCAGTGTGCCGGTGGTTTCTTCTGCCTGACAGTTTTCCTGGCAATACTGAGAAGTGAACCACACCACAGTGTCCTTCCACCTTATCTTTGGGTCATGCTTGACTAGCCAGGGCATTCCTAGGATCACATCAAAGTTCGAAAGGTCTGTTACATACAGCGAAATGAACTCTTCATGCCCCGGGATTTGCAGTTTCAATTCCTCCGTGGCTTGCGTTACCCCCCCTCCTTTCAGGGGCCTCACGTCTATGGTCTCCACCAGCAAGGGGGTGTCTAATTTCCATTGGGAAATTCCATAACGCTTTGCTAACTCTGCATCAATGAAATTTGTGGTTGCTCCACTGTCAATTAAGGCTGTGGAGTTAAACATCACTCCTTTGGAAGTTATAATCCGAATTGGTAGTACCAAAACTCCTTTTGAAGGAGGATTGGCCACCGGAGGCCCTTTGTACAATGTAGCCCCCAGTCCACAGGCCTGTGCATGGACTGGGTTCATTAGTTTCCCGCCGGCTCTGTTTTTCCCCCTTTTAGTCCACAATCTCTAGCCACGTGGCCTGGCTTTGAACAATAGAAGCATAAACGTTCTTTACGACGCCTCTCCTTTTCTTCTTCTGACAGCTTCGGCCTACCCCCCCATCCTTCGGTTGCGTTGCCTGATGTTTCTGGGGTTGAAAGGTGTCGGGAGGCAGAGCTGGGGTCCTGGGGAGTTGGGAGAAGATGATTCAGATGGATGGCAGAGGGGAGGGGGAGTAACTTCCCCCCTTTGGAGTGAAGACAAAACAGAGGAAATGCCAGTGATAGGGTCACCTAGCAACGGGGAGACTGAGAGCTTTGGAGTTTCAGAATCCTCCCTGGACATTCTCACGCCTCCCCTTCTTCGAAGCTCCGAGCAAGAAGGAGAAGAGGGAGGGCTGCCCACAGCAGAAAAGCGGCGAGGCAGTTTACCATCAGCCCCTCCCCTATCCCCCATACTGGAATCGGAAACTTCAGAAGAGGAGGGGGCGATGCTTCCCCCCTCACCGCACACACGCAGACAGCTGAAAAGACAGGAGAGAAGGGCAGAAGGTGGGCAGTACCTGAGGGGCAGTTAAGGAGGAGCGAAAGATTGCGCGCCCATTTGGCCCCTTCTTAAAGAACAGGCGGGAAGAAGTCCCTTGCTCTGTCAACTTTCTCCCAATGCCGCAGGACCTGTATCACTGTATTGCTTCATGAGAAAACGCAGTCTTTGTTTGGACATTACCCTAATAAAACACGAATTACTTACAACCTCTGGTCTGGTTCCTGAGTCTCATCCTGGGCCTGACAACTTGACAGAGCCACCTCAATCACCCTCAATGCTCTCTTCACTTGACTGGGACAAGATGTCAAAGGGAGCAGTGGGGGGGACGAACCCCACTTCTGAGACGGAAGAAGTGAAACTCTTGAGGACTAAGGTAGCTGATTTGCAGACGGATGTTCAAGCCCTGCTAGCAGCAGTCAAGGCGCTGAAGACAGATAATCAAGCCTTGAAGGCCACGATAGACCAGATGCGAACAGCCCCTCCAGCTGCCGCAGTAAAGGTTCCCATTGGACTGCCTCCAAAATACGTGGGACAAAGTGATCAGTTGGCAACTTTCGTGGCTCAATGTGAGTTATATCTGGATGTCAGGCACACGGAATTTCCAGACGATGGGGCTAAAGTAGCCTTCGTGATTAGCCTCCTGGAGGGAGAAGCTGCAAAATGGGTGACTCCGTATCTTGTGAGAAAGGATACTGTCTTAAGAACGTACAGAGGATTTATACAGGAGATGACCGAGATGTTCCAAGACCCGCAAAGAGCTGAAACAGTAGCACGACAGCTAGGCACTCTGAAGCAAGCTAAAGGGACTGTTTCCGAGTACACTAATGCTTTTAAAATTCTGTCCCAGGAAACGGGTTATAATGACATCGCCCTGATGTTTATGTACCGGAGTGGATTAAATGCTGAAATCCTGGATGAGCTGGCCAGGACCTCCCCCCCCACTGACCTACCAGGGCTCATCTGGCTATGCCTACAGATAGATCACCGGATGGAAGGAAGGCGCCTGGAAAAGAAGCAGGAGGTCCCGAGATACTCAGCCTCGGCATCCCGCAGCAAGACCCTTCCCACTGCAGGGATGACAGGTAATGCAACTGAGGGACAGGGAGGGGCTAGGCCAAGACTGTCGGAAGAAGAAAAGGAAAGATGACACCGGGAACGTTTATGCTTTTATTGTTCAAAGCCGGGCCATGTGGCCAGAGACTGTGGACTGAAAAGGGGGAAAGCCGAGCCATCGGGAAACTAGAACACCCAGTCCATGTGCAGGCCGGTGGACTGGGGGCAGCATTGTATAAAGCCCCCCCAACGATCCAACCTCCCTCAAAAGGGGTGTTGGTCTTGCCTATTTGGATTACAACTTCCAGAGGAGTGGTGTTTAATTCCACTGCCTTAATTGACAGTGGAGCCTCCACAAGTTTTATTGATGCAAAGCTAGCCAAGCGTCATGGGATTTCCCGGTGGAAACTGGATGCTCCCCTAGCTCTAGAGACTATCGATGGGAGACCCCTGAAGTCAGGAAGGGTGACACAAGCCACGGAGGAAGTGAAACTCCAAATCCCTGGGCATGAAGAGTTCATTTTGCTATACGTGTCAGATCTCTCGAACTTTGAGGTGATTCTGGGAATGCCCTGGCTAGCAAAGCACGAACCCAAAATCAGTTGGAAGGAGGCGGTGGTGTGGTTCACCTCACAGTATTGTCAGGAGAACTGCCAACCTGAAGGAATCAAGAACACCTTAGCGGGGGCAGTGCAAGAGATCGAGCAAGTGACCCTGCCGCTGAAGTATGAAGAATTCAAAGATATGTTCGATGAAAAAGAGGCAGAGACTTTACCCCCCCACCGCCCTTACGACTGTGCGATTGATCTCGTGCCAGGAGCCAGCATCCCATCGGGGAGAATCTACTCTCTCACAGAGATTGAGAGGGAGGCCCTGAAGGAATTCCTGGATAAAAACCTGAGGCGAGGATTCATACGCCCCTCACAGTCCCCTGCTGGAGTGCCACTATTGTTTGTGAAAAAGAAGGGGGTGAACTCAGACCTTGTAACGACTATCGCGCATTGAACCAGATCACCATCCCTAACAGCTACCCGCTGCCCCTGATCTCAGAGTTGCTGGATCGACTGCGCTCCGCAAAAATCTTCACGAAGCTGGATTTGAGAGGAGCGTACAATCTGATCAGAATGAAGGAGGGAGATGAATGGAAAACAGGATTCTTGACCGCTTATGGACAGTTTGAGTACCTGGTCATGCCGTTCGGGCTTTGTGGGAGCGCAGGTGTGTTTCAAAAGTTCATGAACGATGTGTTTAGAGACTTGTTGGACACGTATGTAATCCTGGTGTTCTCAAAGAACCAGGAAGACCACGACCAGCATGTGAAAACGGTGTTGAAGAGACTGATAGAAAATCACCTGTATGCTAAGTTAGAGAAATGTGCATTTGACCTCAAGTCTCTGGACTTCCTTGGGTATCGAATCTCAGCGGAAGGCGTGGAGATCGACCCAGGGAAAGTAAGCTGTATATTGGATTGGGGCCAACCTGTCACCAAAAAGGATGTACAACAGTTTTTAGGGTTTGCCAATTATTATAAAAAGTTCATTCCAGGGTTTTCCAAATTAACAGCTCCTCTGACTGACTGTTTAAGGGGAAAGAAGAAGTTCCAATGGACAGAGAACGCCACCGAGGCCTTTGAGGAGCTGAAGAGAAGGTTTCCTACCGAGCCCATTCTGCGCTTTGCTGATCCGAACCGCCCTTTCGTCGTGGAAGCAGATGCTTCGGATTTTGCCATCAGGGGGGTCCTTCTGCAATTAGACCAAGAAGGGAAGGAGCTGCACCCCTGCGCGTACTTCTCTCGGAAGTTAAAGCCTGCAGAGAAGAACTACACGGTATGGGAGAAGGAACTGCTGGCCATTAAGGATTCTTTTGAAAACTGGAGACAATACCTAGAGGGGGCCTCTCATCAGATTGAAGTGCGCTCCGACCACAAGAATCTTGAAAGCCTCCAAACAGCCAGAAAGCTGAACCAGAGACAGATAAGATGGTCCCAGTTCTTCACTCGGTTTAACTTCAAGATTACTTACCATGCCCAAGCCAAAAACCAGAGAGCGGATGCCTTATCCAGACAGACACAATACAAAGAAAGTGAATCTGAGGACCAGCCTCAGTACGTGATCCCGCCAGAGAAATTAATGTTGGGATCATGCCAGCCTTCATGGGAAGAGGAACTCAAAAAGGCACAACAAGAAGATGCAGACATGCTAAAATATCGGCAGGAGACGGGACAAGGTCAAGACTCAGATGTAACCTTTCACTGGAGAAATGGACTGTTATGGTTCAAAACTGCCAGATATGTGCCAGATGGGGAATTAAGGCTCAGAATCCTACGCTAGTGCCATGATTCCATCACAGCGGGACACTTTGGGATTTACAAGACCATTCAGAACGTGGCCAAGGACTTCTGGTGCCCTAAAATGCGTCGGGATATTGAGAGCTATGTAAAGTCCTGCTCTGTCTGTCTGTGGGCAAAAACACAAACAGGAAAACCAGCGGGACTGTAACAACCATTACCTGTCCAAAACGAACCCTGGAAGGACCTTTCCATGGATTTTATAACTGATCTACCCAAGTCCCAAGGAATGACAGCCATCTTAGTAGTGGTAGATCTACTTACCAAAATGGCACATTTTCTTCCTTGTGCAGGGGCCTTAGAGGCTAAAGAAACGGCCAAGTTATTCATCAAAGAAGTCTACCGGCTGCATGGATTGCCAAACAGCGTCGTCTCAGACCGAGGAACTCAGTTCACAGCCAAATTTTGGAGAGCAATGTGGAAACAGTTGCAGATGGAATTAAAACTCTCCTCCGCCCATCACCCCCAGGCAGATGGGCAGACGGAATGCTTGAACGCCGTTTTGGAAAGATATTTACGAAGTTATGTGTCCTATCAACAGACTGACTGGGTATCATATTTGCATTTTGCAGAGTTTGCCTACAACAATTCTCTGCACTCCAGTACTCAACAAACCCCGTTCTCCGCTAATTATGGATTCCATCCTAAAGTCTTTCCAAGCAGCTCAGAAGGAATGCTGGTACCGGCAGCTGAGAACTTCCTTAAAGAATTGCAAGCGGCGCAACAGACACTGAAACAGCAGTTAAACGAAGCCAAAATGGAGTACAAGCAAGTTGCTGACCTGCACAGGAAGGAGGGACCCCCCCTTCAACTGGGAGACCAGTTATGGCTGTCCACCCGCTTCCTCCAGATGCCGGGCAAATGTAGAAAATTACAAGACAAGAGGGTGGGTCCTTTCGAAATAGAAACTCAAATTAATCCCGTGGCGTACCGACTGAAGCTACCTGATACGTTTAAAATACATCCTGTGTTTCATCAATCCCTCTTAACGAAAGCCGCCCCTCCCAGTGAGTTGCGGCCAGAGGAGCCTCCCCGAGCTCCGCTCCTGGTAAATGAGCAGCTTGAGTTTGAAGTTGGGGAAATCCTAGATTCCAGGATCAGACGTCGCAAGCTGCAGTACTTGATTCACTGGAAAGGCTATGGAGTGGCTGACAGATCCTGGGAAGATGCAGCTGATGTGCACGCTCCAGATTTGGTAAAACTTTTCCATCAACGTTTTCCCCACCGCCCCAAGCCAGACAGGGGGAGGGGGGCGCAGCTTGGGAGGGGGGATGGTGTCAGGAGGCAGAGCTGGGGTCCCGGGGAGTTGGGAGAAGAGGATTCAGATGGATGGCAGAGGGGAGGGGGAGTAACTTCCCCCCTTTGGAGTGAAGACAAAACAGAGGAAATGCCAGTGATAGGGTCGCCTAGCAACGGGAAGCCTGAGAGCTTTGGAGTTTCAGAATCCTCCCTGGACATTCTCACGCCTCCCCTTCTTCGAAGCTCCGAGCAAGAAGGAGAAGAGGGAGGTCTGCCCACAGCAGAATAGCGGCGAGGCAGTTTACCATCAGCTCCTCCCCTATCCCCCATACTGGAATCAGAAACTTCAGAAGAGGAGGGGGCGATGCTTCCCCCCTCATCGCGCACACACAGACAGCTGAAAAGACAGGAGAGAAGGGGGGGAAGGCGGGCAGTACCTGAGGGGCAGTTAAGGAGGAGCAAAAGGTTGTGCGCCCGTTTGGCCCCTTCTTAAAGAACAGGCGGGAAGCAGTCCCTTGCTCTGTCAACTTTCTCCCAATGCCGCAGGACCTGTATCACTGTATTGCTTCATGAGAAGACGCAGTCTTTGTTTGGACATTACCCTAATAAAACACGAATTACTTACAACCTCTGGTCTGGTTCCTGAGTCTCATCCTGGGCCTGACAAAAGGGTCTTGCTGCGAGATGCTGAAACTGCGTATCTCTGGATCTCCTTTTTCTTTTCCAGGCGCCTTCCTTCCAACCGATGATCGATCTGCAGGCATAGCCGAATCAGTCCAGGCAAATTATTTGGGGGGGTAGTTCTAGCCAACTCATCCAGGACTTCAGAACTCATCCAGGACTTCAGAACTCAGTCCACTCCTATACATGAACATCAAGGCTGCATCATTATAACCAGTTTCCTGGGACAGAATTTTAAAGGCGTTAGTGTACTCTGACACAGTGCCTTTCCCTTGTTTCAAGGTGCCCAACTGCCTGGCCACTGTCTCTGCCCTTTGAGGGTCCTGGAACATCTCAGTCATGGCTCGCATAAATTCTCTATATCTTCCCAGAAGGCCATCCTTTCTGACCAGGTACAGAGTCACCCATTTGGCAGCTTCTCCTTCTAAGAGACTGATCACGAAGGCCACTTTGGCCACATCACTAGGAAACTCTGCATTTCTGATGTCCAAATACAATTCACATTGAGCCACGAAAGTAGACAGCTGCTCACTCGGTCCCGCATATTTTGGTGGTAATCCTATAGGAATCTTCACCACAGCGGCCGGAGGGGCTGCTCGCATGTGATCTACCGTGGTTTTCATGGTCTGGTTGTCAGTCTTCAGAGTTCTGACAGCCGCTAACAAGGTTTGAACATCTGCCTGTAGATCCGCCACATTAGTCCTCAGCCGTCTCACTTCTTCCATCTCAGAAGTGGGATTTGTTCCCCCTGCTCCCTTCTCCATCTTGTCACGTTCAAGCGGTGGGAGCGATGAGGGTGAAGTAGGTGGTTCTGTCAATCTGTCATGTCCAGGACTGGACTCAGTAACCAGACCAGGTTGTGAAAACAGTTCAGTCTTTATTAGGGTAATATCCAAACAGAGGCTGCACCTTCTCATGAAGGAACACAGTACACTTGTCCAGTGACATGCAAGAGAGTTGACAGAACAAGGAATTCCTGCCCCCCCTTATCCTTATAAAGGGGGCTTTCTGGCGTGAATTCTCTCACTCCGCCTTAGAGTGCTCTCTTCCCCACCCCTCCTCTTTGCTCGTTTTTGTTTTCTCTGGGTTCGTGGTGAAGGTGGAGGCTCTGCCCCCTCCTCTTCTGATGATTTTACCTCTGGTATTGGGGAGAGAGGGGAGTGAACGTCATGCCCATCAGGTGGGCTTTTCTCTGGCTGTTGAGGGAGTTGAATCCCCCCTCCTTCTTGTTCTAACTGCTCTGACTCGGGAAGGGGGGCTAGTGTGGGAAATTCCTGAGAAGAGTCTGTATCTGTGTCTGACGGAGTTCCAAGGCCACTGCTGCTGGGCAACACTATCTCTGAGAGTTCTCCCTCCCCCTGTTCACACAGCTCTGGAAAAATGATCTCCTCCTCATCCTCTGAAGTGCCAGGGTCCCAATCCTGCATCCTGACAGTAACAAGTGTAGGATTGCCATATTGCCTGGTTAGCCAGGTGTTACCCAGATTCTTTGCATGCCACCCAGTGCCTGTTTAGCCCCTTAGGTGGCCCGGATTCTCAGATTTAATTTTTTTTAAAAATTAAGTTTCTAGGTGGTCCGGTTCTCAAGATATACATAAAAATGTCAGCTGCCCCCGACTGTTAAATCTTTCTTTAAACAGCACTGTATAGCACTCTGTAGCTTTAACCCCGCCCATTCAGGATTGCAGCCAATCAGTGAAGCCAGGGTTGTGTTTCTGATTGACCTAGAAAACCTCATTGCAATGCCAGAAAATGGTGGTCCCCCCCCCCCCGTTTATCTGAAAATCTCATAAATAGCATAAGTATATAGTCAATCAATCAATCAATGACTAATCATAAGTATATACATTTCAGTATTTTTCTTCTTGCGTGCAGGAGTCAGATCCTGGGCAGTGTTTTGAAAACCTTCCCAATACTTGCTTTTGTAAAAGCAATGCTAATCCCATATGCCCAGAGTAAATCCCATTGAATTCAATAGGACTTACTTTTGAGTAGACATGGTTATGAATGTGCTGAAAATCAATGGGACTTTGGAGTGAATGTAAAAAAGAATTGTGTTTGTGTTCTCGTTCTGTCCCCCCCCCCTCCAGTCCTATTTTAAAGCAAGTAGGCAGGGCTTACTTAGGTATTACAGCTTTTATTCTGTAGGAAACTAATACTGATTTTTTTAAACTAATGGTCTGCAATGACCAATTGGTTTGACAATAAACTATTACATGGGCTGTATGTATTTATACATCTGCAGTGTGTGTGTGTGTGTGTGTGTGTGTGTGTGTGTGTGCGTGCGTGCGTGCGTGCGTGCGTGCGTGCGTGCGTGCGTGCGTGCGTGCGTGTATGGAGTCTTTCCAACAACCCTGTGTGGTAGGGTTGGAAACCAAGGCAGCTCACAACAAGAAATAAAGCCATTTAAAATCCAATAACCTTAAAAACAAGTATAAACAGTTGCAAAACAGCGTAAAGTGGCATGATTCGGAATTTTGGGTTGCATTTC
Organism: Rhineura floridana; assembly: GCF_030035675.1. Lineage (NCBI taxonomy): Eukaryota > Metazoa > Chordata > Lepidosauria > Squamata > Rhineuridae > Rhineura > Rhineura floridana. Next base: position 17,977,663 of record NC_084496.1, read on the forward strand.
TGTCCCTGTTTGAGTAAGCCCCACTGAATACACTGGGACTTGCTTCTGAATAAATAAACCTAGGATTGCACTATAAATATCTTTACAGTTTGTGTAAATAATAAATATATTTGATAGTCATGCTTATATAAATATTTCTTCATTTATCCTATTTTTGGTTTTTGGTTAGGAATCCTGACTGGTTGTGAGATGCTTAGTTTTCTGCCTTACTCATAGGAATCTTGTTGCGGTTGGTATGGTATTACATTTAAGAAATCATGGTACAAAATGGCCTGAATCAGTATAAGGCAGATTCCTCGGTTCCTAAAAGTGGGAAGAGACTCAAGGGCCACAGTGACTCCAACATTTATTTATGTAATATTATTTACAACATTTATATACCGCTTTATTTTAAAAAATCTCAAAGCTGTTTACAGAAAGAATTAAAACAATAAAATTATTGGCAAAAGCATTAAGGACAGATACTTAAAAACATTCAAAATAATAAAACCAACAATGAGTTAAAAACAGATTTAAAAACACAATAGCTTCCACATGCCTGGAGAGGCTTGCCTCAAGAAAACTGATTTTAGCAGGTGCTGAAAAGAGGCATCTGCCTAATGTCAATAGGCAAGGAGTTCCAAAGCGTAGGTGCTGCCACTTTACAGGACTGATTTCTTACAAGAGCAGAACAAGTACTATGTGGCACCCATAACATGGAAAGCACAGCTTGAACTTGGCCTGATAGCAAATCAGCAACCAATGCAGATTTCAGAGCAGAGGTATTATGTGCTGATAGGATCTCACTCATGTCAGCAATTGTGCTGCAGCATTTTGCATTAACTGCTGTCCCCAGGTCAGGCTGTGCTGCATGGGGATTTCTGTGACCTTGGCTGACTGGCTGCTAGGATTTTTTTAGTTTGGGTTTTTGGTTATGAATCCTGACTGGTTGTAGGATGCTGAGTTTTCTGCCTTACTCATAGGAATCTTGTGTTTGGTATGGTATTGCATTTAGGAAAGTGTTACTGCCTTTTGTGTTTTTTTTTCCTATTTGCATTTCACTTATCTTTAACCTCACTCCATTACAGCCATAGAAGCAACAGCAGGATATGCAAGATAATTAACTCCCATTAGTGATAAGAGCAAGAATTTATAATTATTATTTTAATTAAAACAAGAGGCTTATGAGTACTTTGAAGAGGACCAGATATTTATTTTCTTTCTGAGCCCAGGACTGGGTCTTTCATGATGCCCGGTGTGGGGGGAGCAGGGGAGAAGGAGAGTAGTCGATAAGACAGACATCCTGGCATTGGTAATCTAATTAGCAAGGTATGTGTGGGGTTGTTGCACACTTCCAGGCCCAGTTTCATTTTAAGTATGGAGGTGGAACCTGTGTAGATGTGGTTGATCAAAGGGAGAAGAAATTTTGAGTTAAGCAAAGCTCTGCTTTTATAAAACCTAAGAAACATACAGATACTTTGAATGTCTGAGTGCCTGCACCAGTGGAATACTGGAGGAACTTGTAAAACTTGCTGCAACAGTATTTAGAACTGAGCATGTGGTGTGAAAGACTCGTTTTCCTAACATTTTGGCTTGTTTTTCTCCACCCACCACATCTCTGCAATATATTGTATATGTTATGGTTAACCGTGCTGCTGCCCTGACTTACTTTATGTTTGTTGCTATTTTGTGTTTTTATTATGTTTTTATATTGACTGTGTATTTTTATTGTTTTTATTATATTTGTAAGCTATGCTGAGCTCTGTTTTTAACAGCAGAAGGGCAGGATATAAATCCTCTTAATCAGTCAATAAATACTCCATAGTAACTAGAGGAAACTAGAGTCTAGGCATTTAAGGCTGAAAATGTTGCTTTTTTAAAAAAAGATTTCTAACGTCTTTCTCCAGTTTTTGGTGGTAATTCCTAGGCACAAAAACAAAACAGCTGGACAATCCAAATATTAATATGCAAATAATTTGCATAATATGCAAATAATTTGCATAATATGCACATTAGCCTGCCCGGATTTGTGGAACTGGAATATGGCAACCCTAAACAAGTGGTATGCAGAACCAGATAAAAGCCCTATCAGAAAATTGTTCCATGCATAAGCAGCTATATGGTGAGGATGGAGAGCAGCTACTCCTCCTGGACATGCTCTCCCATTGTCACTCGCTGTGCTTCCCTTGCCCTCGATGTCCACACATTGAGCATAGATGCCACCAAAGGTGTGCCTATGCATACGTAAAAGCTCCATGCAAGCGGGAACCAGATTACATGGAGTTCCTAGATACAAGCAGCTGTTTGTGCTAAGGTGTCTCTTTGGAGAGGTTCACACTCAATGTGTGGATATTGGGAGCAGGCCCTGGAAATGTGGCCCCACTCCATCCTATGCAAATTAGACCTAGGTGGAAGGATTAGGTGGAAGAATGCATGAATAGGACTTTTCTGCAGAGTGATATTTAGCTAATTTTAGCCTCTCAGTGGTGATATTATTTCATTGACTTCACAGAGTGATATGCCAGTCCTACTTTTTCTGTAGGTAGCAGTGAGACAAACAGACTTAGGCCCCATCTGCACTATACATTTAAAACCGTATTATTGTGCGCCACCCCAATCTCAAAGCTGTGAGACATCTCCAGGAATCCCTGAGCTTGCCCAGGGTTTTGTTTCCTTGGAAAGAAGGTCAGCAGAGTCTGTGGTGTCTTTATGAAATATGGTTTATTTACAAGTATTCACAGCCAGAGCATAAGATGGATCTTGCTTTCCCATCAGGCTTATAGGAGGCATCCAGAAGCCATCCTATAGAGAGCAGGTCTGTCTGCATGTCTCCAATTTCCAGTCTTTCCTAGGCTAAACTAAAAACACAAGCCTCTCTTAGCCCCCCCCAGGAGGGGGGGCTCTCCTGAACAGGTTCAATAATAATAGGATCTCCCTGGCCCATTCGCCAATTAATGGGCACTTGACAGATCCAGTAGTCCACCTGGCCACTCTATTAGATTAATAAAGGGGACTCATCTGACCAGCCAAGCAGGTTTCTCAGCTGCAGAGCCCACCTCCAGGTGCAGGGTTTCAAATCAGAGGCTGGAAGGGGGCTCATAGAAATCATCTATCTCAACCCCCAAACCTATAATACTATAATGCCACTTCAAACAATCATGGCTTCCTCCAAAGATTCCTGGTAACTATATAGTTTGTAAAGGGTGCTTCTTCCCAGGGAGCACTGGGAACTGCAGCTCTGCAAGGGGGATAGTAGTCTCCTAATGGCTCTCAGAACCCTTAAAAAGCTACAGTTCTCAGGATTCTTTGGGGGAAGCCACGACTGTTTAAAGTGGTATGATACTGTTTTAAATGTATACTTCAGATAGGAGCCAAGTTACAGTGTATAAACCAGACTTCAGGAGGAAAATGGGTGCAAATGTAGTTACTGTGGTGACATTAATGAAGCTGCTCCTCTGAAGTTATTGAACAAGACAAGCAAACCGGCTCAGTAATTGGTCATAATTCTAAAACCCTTTGGTTTCACCTCTACACTGTGACTTTCATGCCATACCCTTTTCTTAGCTTTCCATGTTGTACCATGTCAGGTTACCATATTCCCATTGATAACCACCAATTCTTTCTCAGCTCTTCCCCCAGCCCTTCCCTTTTAAAAATCCCTAATGACTCGTTCTCAGAGTTAAGAGGACAGGCTGTGCCATTCTGGAGAGAGCAAGCCTTTCTTGAACATAAATAGAGCTGATTTATTAGGGCTGGAGTGCTTTCAGAGGGGCAGCCATTAATTAGTCCCCTAAGGGATTTGAGCATTTTCTCTCTGTGCAAAATCTACATGTCCATCAGATGGCTGAAAAAGATCAGACTTTCAAATAATTCATACTGCCACCAGTGTGGAAAGGCTCAACAACTGCACAGTGAGTTAGTCAGATAGTTGGGAAGGGCTGTAGCTCAGTGGTAGAGCACCTGCCTTACATGTAGAAGGTCCCAGGTTCAATCCCCAGCATCTTCAGGTCTGATATCCTGGACAGCCACTGCCAGTCAGTGTAGACAATACTAAGCTAGATATACCAATGGTCTGACTCAGTGCAAGACAACTTCTTATGTTCCTAAAGTGAGCAATTGATTGGTAGCTATGATGGTATGCAGTGGCTTGCCCTGTTCCTTTTTGAGATGCAGTTTTCACAATGTAATCCTCAAGTGAGAACCTTGAGCTCTTTGGAGGAAAGTTTGGATAAAAATGTAATAATAATAGTGATAACAACTTGTATCCAATGTAATGCTAAGCCTCCCATTCCATTAGTGCAAGGATTTATGCTTGTGCAACAGATCTCCCCCACCTGCATGCCCTCGAAATCTGTTCTGGGTTTTCCCCAACCCTCCAGAGCAGGTTGGGGGAGGATGAGGGGTTCACACAGGTGGAGGAGAGGGGGAAAGTTCTGCTGCACAAGCTAATGGAAGGAGTGCATTAGAAACTGAATCATCTCTCATTTTGAAATGTATTTTCTGATATACTATTCTTGAGCCAAGAATTCTGTCCAAAGGGAACATTGGGAACTATGAATCCTGGTGGATCATTAAGTCCTGATCCACACATTAGCTTGTACCATAATGTGTAAATGTTGCATTTCTCCAGCATCCATCTTGGAGGACGTTGACTGTGTGTGTTCAGGGATCGCTTCTCTATGTGAAGTGATCTTAAGCATATCAAAAGCCAATAAGCAGATACATTGGTCTCTCCTTGTTTCCTCAGCAACAAGTGCTCATCAGGTGACTTTTCCACTTCAGGAGCAAAAATGTATTTCAGCCAGGAATCGGATTTGGAACTGTTAGCACTTAAAATTAGTATAAACAGCCAGTTGGAGTTGCTGGCCTGTAGCGCAAGGAATATTTTGCAAGCACTTCTCAGCTTGGAAATGGCAGCCTGCCATATACAACACTTTCAGAATGTTGTCATCCTGACACAATTACTGAAACCTTAGAGTTCAACTTGTATCATTAAAAGGACTTAATGACACATTTCACCTACATGAGGTGAAACAGCCCCCTGGACCCATAACAATTATGAGAACACCTTCCCATTATTAAGTTCTCCCCTGTAGCAAGGAGAGTTCTATTGATCCAGCCCTGGGTTTAATTTACAAACTGTATTTATACAATAACTCACACTGAGGGCCTTGTGGAGGAGAGGGAGGGCTGCAGAGAATTACACTGGGCAGTTAAGCGTGCAACTCCATCTCATGGATAATTTTCCCCTGGAAAGAAATTATAGCTGTGCAAGACTTGTGGGCTACTGTCTATTAATGGAAGATGTGGGGACTGGTAGCTCTGAAGTACTATACTGAGAATTTATTGCTGTGTTGCCTTGGATCATTCTGCTATCTAGGGACCTTAGGAATGGGGGCTCAATGGGACAGAATAAGACATCTGCTGACCCAAAGACACTGACTCAAGCCAACAGCAGCAGAGAGGGAAAATGGAGTAGATGGAGGCAGGAGGATTTAAGGTGGCTGACCCAGCCATAAATTAAACTCTATTGCAGAATTCATGTGGCTGAAAGGGATGGAAGTATGTGTTAGTTTCAGTTCTCCCTGTTTTTCATTTTTCCAGGTTTAAATTCAGTTCTGCACATTTCTGCAGCAATCCATTTTTTTAAAAAAAAATCCTCATGAAAATTCTTCAACATTTTAGTGTGAATTTATCCTAATTTTATATGTAGTTTTGATTAATGTACACATTTTTGAAAGCAATTTCTCCTAATGCAATGCATTTTTGTATGGTATTTTCACTAATATTCATTCTAATGAACTAATATTCATTTTTACACACACATTTCCTGCTAATATAGGCATTTTTGTAAACTACTTGGTTGGAGAACTGCATTGCAAAATTCGGATATGTGTGAATTTTGAAGGATGGCTGCGTTTCAGTTTTCATATTGTTTCAGAAAGAGTGAATTTGATAGATTCATTGTAATGTGAAATGAATCAAATTTCTCCCCCATCCCTAGTGGCCAATCAATCCACTAGGTCCCATATGGTTTGGTAAGATAAGGTTCTAAATGTAAAGCATTCAATTTATGGCAGAGCCTGTGGGCACACTGTGTCAACCACGTCTTCACAGTCAGTGTGGCTTGTGGGGTGGGGGATCCTTTTAATAAGGTTGATAAACAAAGGGAAGGCAACCCAGATGATCACAGAGTTGGAGAATCTCTGCTTCAGGCCAGGGGTGAGGAACTTCAGCCTTGAGGGCCAAAATGCATCCCTCCAAGTTGCTCTATCTGGCCTTCAGGACTTGCCCCAAGCCATGCACCCTTTCCAGCCACATCCCTGTCTGGCTCTGCTTCACAACCTCCTTTAGTGTTTTGGCCTAGCTGGAATGTGCCATTGAATTCTGATAAGGCCAATCCCTTCCCCGGATGGAGGACAGAGATGGGTGTGTGAGTGTGTGTAGAAACTCTCCTACTGTGCAAAGGCAAAATCTACATCCATTGCTCTGCCCGCTTATGCCTCTGCACCCACCCAACCCTGGCATGTGTCCCTCAGAAAGTCTGCCAGATGGAAATGTGGCCCTCAGGTCTCAAAACATTCCTGACCCTAGTAGGGCATTTTAAAAAGTGTTTGTTTATTTGTGGCATTCCCCCTTCCATATTTCAATGCAAAGAGTACCACAATTTCCACTGGTCAAATACAATAACATCCCACATATCCCAAGTTTCAAAACACACCTCCAAAACAATTAAAATACTAAAACCCAAGTAATAATTTTAACAGCATGAATATACTGTTCCTTAAGATTCCTAAGCTATCCTTAAAATTCAGCAACAGGAGAATGGCACAGAAACAGGGTTGCCAGGTGTCCAGTTTTTGCCTGGATTTTTGGGGTCCTCTCTAGGTCTGTTGGTGAGTTACCTTAATCCCTGGACTCTCAGCTTTCATTTTTTTTAAAAAAATTACTTTTCTAGGTGGTCTGGTTCCCGAGATATATACCAAAATGTCAGCTGCCACCCCCACCCCCACCCACACCCCCACCCCCACAACCTCATTTAAATGAGCTCATAGCTGGCTGCTCTAATCTTGCCCTTTCAGGTTGTAGCCAATAAATGAAGTCAGGGTTGTGATTGACAAGGCAGTAACGAGCCCTTTACAAGTCAGAAAACTTGTTTTTTCCTGCTTTTCTGAAAATCTCATCAATTAAGTATATACCTTTCAGTCTTTTTATCTCATGTGTGCAGGAGTTAAAGAAGTTTAAATTTTCCTGGGCTGTTGAAGATGGCTCTTTTTTGAAGACCTTCCCTATATGAAGCTTTAATCCAGTACTTGCTTTTCTGGGAGTAAAGCTGCAATGCTAGTCCCACATACCCAGGATAAACCCCACTGAATTCAATAGGACTTACTTTTGAATAAACATGGTTAGCATTGTGCTGTAAATTGATGGGACTTTTGAGTGAACATAGCAAAGAATTGTGAGTGTTTGTGTTGTAAATCTTTCTCTCCCCCTTCGATCCTATTTTTTAAAGCAACAAGGCAGGCCTTACATAGGTATCATTGCTTTTATTATGTAGGAAACTAATACTGATTTTTTGTTTTAAATGTTCTGCAATGACCAACTGGTTTGACAATAAACTATTATATGGGATGTATGTATTTTTAGATCTTCAGTGTGTGTATGGAGTCTGTCCATCAACCCTGTGAGGTAGAGTTGCAGACTGGAAATCAAGGCAGCTCACAATAAGAAGTAAATCCCTTTAAAATCTAATAACCATAAAAACAAGTATAAACAGTTACAAAACAGCTTCAAGTGGCATGATTCTGAATTTTGGGTTAGGTGAATGAAGTTCCTTATCATTTGAGGCTGCAGTTCTCTGCACGCTTCCCTGTTTGAGTAAGCCTCATTGAATACATTGGGACTTGCTTCTGCATAAACAAATGTAGGATTGTACTCTAAATTCACTAATAGGCAAAAAAACCTTGTGGTTTAAGAATGTACCTATAGCCCACAGCTATTTCTATCAAACTTTAAAAAGCAGGGAAATTGGGCAGCTATAGTGAATGCACCAGGGGAGCAGGAGACCTGAACTCCTCTCTGAGATATTGTACTGCCCTACAAATTGGTCAAAATGCAAACACCATTTGGGTTGGTGTTTCACAGTCCAATCCACTTCCTGTGTAGCTTGGAAGAATTTGGTAACATGTGCCTCTGAGCATATGGTGAGTGGTGGCAACACCTGCCATCAGCCCAAATAATAGAAAGTACACATGTGCTGTGCTGATCTTGTTTTAGCAGGGAGCAACATTATTAAGACAGTTGATATAGTTCAGATGGTCACTTTGAATATGTCTGATTTCCTTTGCAATTTTAGTGAAGTTTCCTATAGGAAATAATTTTCTTTTGTTTCTATTTCTGCGAATATGTGAAGTACAGCAACACTTTGCAAAATTTATACTAAAAAAACTCCAGACATATCTCCAAAACTCCAAAAATATCTCAGAGAGGAGTTCAGGTCTCCTGCTCCCCTGGTGCATTCACTATAGCTGCCCAATTTCCCTGCTTTTTAAAGTTTGATAGAAATAGCTGTGGGTTATAGGTATGTTCTTAAATGGCAATTTTTTTTTTTGCCTATTAGTGAATTTCCCTGCTTTTTAATCCGGGAGGTAAGAGATGGGATCCTGTGCAAGTTAGCACCAGCAGTAACAGAAATAGTTCAGCAGTGTATTTTAAATGCTATATTACCATCAAGAATGCCTTTACTTTTACAAGAGGGTCATGGCTTAGTGGCAGAGAACATGCTTTGCATGCAAAAGTCCCCACATTCAAACCCAGCATCTCCAATTAGGGCTGGGAGAGATCCTTATCTGAAACCTTGTCAGTCAGTACTGAGCTAGATGGACCAATGGTCCGACTTGGTATAAAGCAGCTTCCTATGTTTCCTATACAGGGGATACACAAAGAAATATGCTTGAGACCCTTTCTTTAAACATTGTGCATCTTGCAATCTATATTACTTTGCAAAGTATCAGCAGTTTCTACCTCTTCTGCTTTAATCTCTGAATGCCAGTCATAGGGCTCACTGTGACAGATTATACACTTAAGAAGCAATTGTGTGTTCTGAGATTCTTAAACCTGACTTTTTAATTTGCTACTGCACTACTGGTCACAAACAGAAAAACCACTTGGCTGCCTCATTAGTGTAATATGGTATTACACTAACTGCAAATGTTTGATGCCCCTGCAAATGTTTGATGAAGACCTTCTGTTCTCTGCAAAAGATGAAGAGGAAAATGCCTCTTCCCTATACAGCAAAGGCTTTCACAAAAGTGGGAGGCAGTAGCCAACTCAGCACTAATTTCATCATTAATTTTATTCAAATTTTCCAACAAAACAAAACAAAACAAAAACAAATTAAACAATAAAATAAAATGTTGACTTCCGATTTGTCGCAGATCAGTTATAGGTCTATGATATATAACAAATCTGTCTCTTAATATATTACAAAATCACTTTCCTCCAGTAGTTATCTTAATTAATCATCAAATCTCATTAACATCACTTTATTCTTTCCGCAAAAAGTCAAAGAGAGGTTTCCACTCCTTGAGAAATATATCCCTCGATCTTTTTTCAAATAAACATGTCAATTAATCCATCTCATCAAGTCTACTAGGACCAATAATTTCAATAGCCATTTTTCCATTATCAGTGTTAATTCCATCTTCCAACTTCCATCCTTGCACCCATAATAATCTTGCTGTCATAGTCATATAGTAAGAGTCTAATGGGAATTTCCTTCATCACAAATATTTCATTGCCATCAATTCTGAATGTGTTGCTGAAATATTGTTGTAAAGTCATATCTCTGTTCCTCTTTTTTACGAAATGCACTAGCACATCTCTTGAGAGTTTTTCCATTGTCACATATCTGGAATTAATTCTATAAATTTTCTCTATTTCAAGTTCCATCAAATCATTCCAGTCCAGAAATTCCATCGAAACATTGATAGCTTTATCTCTGATATCTTCATCAATTTCTCCAGGGACAACGCCGAATTCCAAACAGTAATCTTTATCTCCAGGATCCACAAGCTCCAAATATTTTTCCAGTTCCACACTTGATAAATCTGTTCCAATCTCCAGGACTTGCATCCTCCCTTCAATTTTTGCCATAAAGTCCAAATCTTTTTCCAATTCCACATTTGATATATCTGATCCAATCTCCAGAATTTGCTCCTTCCCTTTAATTTCTTTTTCATATTCTGTTGCTTGTCCATCTGCTTCTTTTCTCATATAATCCTTTATTTCTTTCAACTCCTGTTTCACTTTACCAAATTCAGTTGCCATCTCTTGTCTACTCTGTCCCAGTTCTTGTTTCATTATCTTAATCTCATCCATTATCTTCTGAAACATATCCAGAGGGGAAAACCCTTCCAGGGGTACATCCAGGGTCTCTGCCACTTCTTTGATTGTCATTCTTAAAGCCGAAAAAAAAACCTTCAAATTTCCAATATAGCCACAATTCCCAAGCAAAGAGTAATTTGCTTCTTTTTCCAGCAATAAGGGAGTTAATATTCCAGGCCTGTTGACATCTGGCCAGCACAGTTCTTATCTCCCGCACATCCAAGAATGCAAAACAAATTTGGTTCACAGCGCCGAACAATTAGTAACATACACGAACAGCAGATTCGTCTAAAGAAAGTAGTCCAAGAAAAAGTAGTCCCAGACATATATCAATCAAATAATCATCTAAATCAGATTTTCTCTTCGGATAAGTTGCCCCTCATTCGTTTTAATCTTTATAGTTTCCAAATTTAGGCCTGCTTTTTGACATAAAAAATAAGATAAGCTTTTTAAATTTTCTTTCCTCCTCCTTAATTCCTTGTATAAAAGAGAGAAGTGTAACTCACCCAGGTATCTTAATTGCTGATTCTAAAACAAATCTCTTTTACTGTAGTAATTTAAGCCAGATGATAAGATTAGACAGAAGAAAGCTCGCCCGTTGTGGATTGTTTAAAAGAAAAAACGTCTCGCTTTTTTTCAGCCCAGCTTGCTGGAAGTCCTAACTCTGTCCTTGGCTGCTAGGTATGCCTTCCTTTCCCAGGGAATTCCTGATCAATTCCAGCCACCGACAGCCCAACGAAGTTTCTGTGGATAATCTATTCGGTTCACCCTTGCCTGGGAGAACATTTACACCAGTCAAAGTTCCCTTTTGAGTGATTTTAAACTGAAAAAAGCTTCCTCTGAGACAGAGCTCTCTCAGAGGCAGCCACAGGCGGAGCAATCTTCTGGGAAGTCAACTCAGCACTAATTTCAGATGGGGGCTTCAACACAGGACTAATTTCAGATAGTGAGTGAGTGAAAGAGATTTAAGATTAAACAACCAAGAACTAAATTCAAGATTAAAGTGTTAAAAACAAAGAGTCACATCAAATCTCAAAATAACTACAGCAATGTTATGAGCACAGGTCAAACAGCCACACACACTTCAAACAAAAGGTATTTGAGCGTTTGTCATTTATAAACCCATTTAAGGATTTATACCACCAGCATCAACCCAAACACAAAAAGCCTCTATTTTTCTCCCATGAGTGGGAAAGCAATGAACCCTCCACCCATTGCCGCCCTGGGCTCCTTCTGGGAGGAATGTTGGGATATAAATTTAATAAATTAAAGAAATAAATGCTGCTGCTACAGTCAATTTAAAAGTTCTTTTCAGAAAATAAAAAGAAAAAACACAAAACAGAGAGACACAGAGAGACTGAGACTGAGACTTAGACTTATTTAAGAACCAAGAGCTAAATTCAGGATTAAAGTGTTACAAACAAAGAGTCTCATACAGTCTCAAAATAACTGCAACAATGTTATGAGCACAGGTCAAACAGCCACACACACTGCAAACAAAAAGTATTTGAGCTTTTGTCATTTATAAACCCATTTAAGGATAGGGGTGGGGGTGGCAGGGCGATTGAACCAGCAGAAAGAGCAGGCTGTGGGAGACAGCGTGGTGGGAACACACACACACATCACCGTCACTCATCTCCATTCTGCTGCTTTCTTCTCCGTCATCCTTGCCCTCTGGCTTTCTCCCTCCACCGTCCATTTCTCTCCCCCTCTCCCCCTCTCCCCCTCTCCCCCTCTCCCCCTCTCCCCCTCTCCCCCTCTCCCCCTCTCCCCCTCTCCCCCTCTCCCCCTCTCCCCCTCTCCCCCTCCCCCCCCTGACCATCTGGCTCTTCATTTCCTCCCTCATGCTTCCTCACACAGAGCACGAGGGGAGAGCAATGCTGACTAGAAGGCCAGTGTGAGACACATGTCCATTGCCCACCAATCACAGGAGCAGAAGACTTCCCCTGCTTCCTCCAAGTAACTGGAAGGGGAGGGGGGACGGGGAGTGAAATAAAAGAACTCCTGGTGTCTACTGCTCCTGCATGACGTTATCACCCACAGTAATGCATTTTTAGTCTATCAATTAAAAATAAACCATGCCCTTTTTTTTACTTTAAACCTACTGAAGATGAAGGTCTGTGTTTGAGGCAAGCTCAGGGATTTGATTAGAGATACCTTACAGTCATCTCTGAGTCTTAATGAACAACAACAGATTATGAGAACTTCTCAAGAAAAAAGTCCAACTGGCTTCTTGTTTTTCTCTCTCCCGTTTTTCACTTTAACCTGTGAATTGTCCGTGGCGGGGGGGGGGTTGTGTATCACCAAGGAAACTTTCAGAGTTTGTGGCTGTATAATAACTTTACAGGTTGTGTAAATAATAAACATATTTGATAGTCCTGCTTATATAAATCTTCTTCATACTATGTCCCGATAAGTATCTGATTTCACACTATGGCTGTACAGTATTACTTCCTCTAAATTTTCAGTGTGCCCTTCTTCCTTGGGGTGTTCATGGTTCCCCTCTGTTGTTTTCATCTTGAGGGGCAGATTATGCTGAGCGACGGTGAGTAGCCCATGGTCACTCAGTAAGCCTTATAGCTCATTTCCATTAAAAAAATAATTAAAACCATTTACAAGTTTATTAAGTAGATCCACATAATATGTTTAAGGCACATCCAACTTGCATTTAAAGCACATGACTTCCCCTAAAGAATCCTAGGAAGAGTAGTTTCCCCCTCACAGTTATAGTTCCCACTACCCTTAACAAACTACAGTTCCCATGATACTGTGGTGTGATTCATGTACTTCAAATATGTGTTGAATGTGCTTTAAATTAATGGTGTGGATTGGCACTAGGTATGATGTGCACTCATTTATGAATTGAAAAGAACAATTCTAAACAATATTTAGGGGAAGGGTTGTAGCTCAGTGGTAGGGTATATGCTTTGAATGCAAAGGTCCAAATTTCAATTTCTAGAAAAACTATTGCCTGGAATCCTGGAGAGCCAATGCTACTCCATGTCATTAGTACTCAGCTAGATGGCAACAAATGGCCCAAGACAGATTCCTTTGTTCCTAAAAATGGAAAGAGACCCAAGGGCCACAGTGACTCTAAAATTTATGTATTTTAGTTACAACATTTATATACCATTTTATTGTAAAAAAAAAAAGCAGTTTACAGAAAGAATTAAAACAATAAAATTATTGGCAAAAAGTTACAGACAGGTATTTAAAATATTCAAAATAATAAAACCAACGAGTTAAAAATAGATAAAAGCATAATAGCTTCTACCTGCCTGGGTAGGTTTGCCTAAACAAAAATGTTTTACAGGGTGCCAAAAAAAGTACAATGAAGGCACCTGCTAATGTCAATAGGCAGGGAAATCCAAAGTGTAGGTGCTGCCACACTAAAGGACTGATTTCTTACAAGAGCAGAACAAGTACTGTATGGCACTCATAACATGGAAAGCACATCTTGAACTTGGCATTGTAGCAAATCAGCAATCAGTGCAGATTTCACAGCAGAGGTATTATGTGCTGATAGGGTCTCACTCATGCTAGCAATCGTGTCACAGCATTCTGCACTAACTGCAGCCCCCGGGTCAGGTTGTGCTGCATGGGGATTTCTGTGACCTTGGCTAACTGGCTGCTAGGATTTTTTTAGTTTCTGCTTTTGGGTAGGAATCCTGACTGGTTGTGGGATGCTGAGTTTTCTGCCTTAATTATTGGAATCTTGCTGTGGTTGGTATGGTGTTGCATTTAGGAAATCATCACTGTCTTTTCTTTTTCCATTTGTATTTCATTTATTTATTATTTATTTTATTCAGTTGCTATACTGCCCACAGCCAACGGCTCTCTGGGCGGTGAACAACATAAATTTAAAAATACAATAAGATAAAATAACATAATAATTACCACACACATAATAACAATACTCAAAGCTAAAAACATATTACACAATTAATTTAGTATACCAGAGTGTTATAAATATACTAAAATATATTAAAATGCCTGGGAAAAGAGGTACGTTTTAACCTGGTGCCGAAAAGAAAGCAATGTTGGTGCCAGGCGCACCTCATCAGGGAGACTATTCCATAGTTTGGGGGCCACCACTGAGAAGGCCCTAGATCTTGTTGTCATCCTCCAAGCCTCTCTATGAGTCGGGACCCGGAGGAGGGCTTTCGATGTTGCACGCAGTGTACGGGTAGGTTCATATTGGGAGAGGCATTCCATCACATATTGCGGATCCGCGCTGTGTAAGGCTTTATAGGTCAAAACCAACACTTTGAATCTGGCCCGGAAACATATAGGCAGCCAGTGCAAATGGGCCAGAACAGATGTTATATGTTCGGATCTTTTGGTCCTAGTCAACAATTGGGCCGCAGCGTTTTGCACGAGCTGCAGTTTCCGAACCGTCTTCAAAGGTAGCCCCACATAAAGCGCATTGCAGTAGTCCAGTCTTGAGGTTACCAGAGCATGGATAACTGAAGCGAGGTCATCGCTGCCCAGATAGGGACGTAGCTGAACTACCAACCAAAGTTGAGCTACCTGGGCCTCAAGTGACAATGAAGGATCTAAAAGAACTCCCAGACTACAAACTTGCTCCTTCAGGGGGAGTGTAACCCCATCCAGAACAGGTTGAGTATCCACCATTTGAGCAGAGAAACCGCTCACTAACAGCATCTCAGTCTTGTCTGGATTGAGTTTCAATTTATTAGCTCTCATCCAGTCCATTATTGCGGCCAGGCAACAGTTCAGTACATTGACAGCCTCACCTGAAGATGAAAAGGAGAAGTAGAGCTGCGTGTCATCAGCATACTGATGACTACACACTCCAAAACTCCTGATGACCACCCCCAGCAGCTTCATGTAGATGTTAAAAAGCATGGGGGACAGAACTGACCCCTGCAGGACCCCATACTGGAGAACCCAGGGTATTGAGCAATGCTCCCCAAGCACTACCTTCTGGAGCCGACCTACCAAGTAGGAGTGGAGCCACTGCCAGGCAGTACCTCCAACTCCCAACTCCATAAGTCGCTCCAGAAGGACCCCATGGTCGATGGTATCAAAAGCAGCTGAGAGATCAAGGAGAATCAACAGGGTTACACTCCCCCCATCCCTCTCCCGACATAGGTCATCGTACAGGGCGACCAAGGCTGTCTCAGTACCAAAACCAGGCCTGAAACCGGATTGAAATGGATCTAGATAATCAGTTTCATCCAAGAGTGTCTGGAGCTGGTTAGCAACCACCCGCTCTAAGACCTTGCCCAGGAAAGGAACATTCGCTACTGGCCTATAGTTATTTAGGTTTTCTGGATCCAAGGAAGACTTCTTTAGAAGTGGTCTAACAGCCGCCTCTTTCACTGCTCCAAGTCACACTCACGCTCCGATTACTCCTCATGGCGTTCTTACCCTCCGCAGCGTTCTCCAGCTGCCACCACTGCCACCGCTGACAACCGGGCCGCACCGACAACCTGGCCTCCTCCTGCAGTGCTCTCACCCCCGCTGGGCCGGGTTGTTTCCCACGGCCCTTCATGTTCAGCTGCTCCGTGTAGTGCTCTCCCACCGCCGTTACTCCACACCGAGCTGCACCTGGCCACGCCCAAAACTTAGCCGACCTCGTCAGTGCTCTTACCACCGCCAGGTTGTTCTGCGGCCCCTGGATGTTCACTCGGGCACCCGCGTTGTTCTCCACACCCCGGCCATTCCGTTCCTCCCGTTCCTCCAGTGCCACTCTACGCGGTGTCTTCTGCTCCTCGAGCCTGGTCTCCTTCCATGGTGCTCTCACCACCGCTGGGTCCAGGCTCTCTATATCCTCTACACGCAACGCCCCGAGCTCGGCCGCCTTCCTCAGTGCTCTCACCACTGACGGCAGGCCGATGGTCTCCGCGGCCTTCAGCACCCAAAACAAAGGCAAGCCGAACGATCCGGTGATGCTTTTCCTTGCTTTCTTTGTTGTTGTTGTTTCCATCTGGTTTTGATGTTTGGTTTTAGACTCCTGCTCAGAGCTTCATGCATAGACAAAAATCTACCTTTATCCTCACTCCCTTTCGTCCATAGAAGTAACAACCGTGGTTCCATGTGCTCCGCTCAACCCCCTTAAACCCACTGATGATGCACCTTGTTGTTTGCATGATGGTTTGTTTCTTGCCCAATAGTGGTAAAAAAGAATGCACATGCTTGTCATGGCCCCGTCAGAGGACTCCTCCGATGAGGATGACTCGGGAGTAACAGCAGCAGACCCAGAAGGAGCCATGGAGGAAACTCCTGAGAATCCAGCTCCTCCTCCCCGCAGCTGCAGAGCACCTCAGATACAGCAGAGGCCCTGCAGCCAGACACAGACAGTGAACAGGATACGCCCCCCTCACCTGCAGAACGTAGACAGCAGAAGGTCAGGCAGAAGAGAGGCCGGCCTGTCCCCTTAAGGCCCAAACGCTGAGGGCTCACACCTGCTGTCAAACCTGCTCCTTATAAGGCACCCCTTGGCTTCAGCTGGTTGCTGACTGCGTCAGGCGTGGCTTCGTGTATTCCTGGTTTCTTTGCAACGTCTCTTGGACTGACCCCTTGGCAATTAATCCCGGACCTCTACTGACCTTGCTTCTGGACTTCTGACTCGGCAAGTAAGCTTCGGACAGGCCTGGCCCTTATCAGGTTCCCTCCTCATAGGCCTGGCAGATTTACGACCAGACTGCCGGCTAAGGACTTTCTTTCCCTGCCAATGACCAAGGCATTTCCAGCCCCCACCAGCACTGCTGACTCAGTGAGGAGCTGACAATGCTGGGCAGTGTGGCTCCAATCGTTGTTGTTCCCAAGCTGCTGCCTATGAAGGTAGACCAAATCATGTGTGTTTTCTCTCTGTCAATTATTACTCAGTGGAATTGGGTTGGCTGTCAAAGTGAGTTTATAGCAGCCCACAGCAGAGACAAAAAAGAGTAGAGAATCTTTTTACTCTTACTCATTTCACAGCCCTCTTTCTGAAGTGAAGGGTCAAATCAGTAAAGAAATTTGGAGCAGCCATGTGAAAAGGTAGGGGCAGGGCATGCTGGACAGGGGGTTGCCAACCCTACTTGGATATGAATATATTTGCGGAGGATGCCTGGTCAAACTTTACCAAAAATACAATCCAAACCATATCTACTGAGAAGTAAGTCCTATTGAGTTCTATGGGGCTTAGTCCCTTAGTAAGTGTGTTTAGAATCACAGCATTTGGGGGCATCCATTTTTACTCCTGACTACCATCTAACATCTCCACAACACTTGGCTCCTTTCTTCCTATAATGCCTTCTGGTGACTGGCCTGGCCTGAGGGCACTTAAACCCTTTTTGCCAGAAGCAAATCGACTAGATTAAATGTTCCCTACCCAGGCAACATCTTTTAGTTAAGATTTCTACGTTAAATTCCAATCAGAGAAATGTTTTTATTTGAAATGTATGTGCAAACAACTGTGGTTGATACTTGATGTATAATGCTTAACGACATCACTTGGGCCCACCCCATGACATCTCTCAGGCACACCCCCATGACATCACTAGGGTCCATCCCCAAAATCTCAGGGTTTGGAATGCTTCTGACCTGGGAACCCTACACAGAAAGCCTTTTATTCTTTAAAAAAAGCCCTTTGCTTGGTGCTGAAAATTGGTGTGGAGGGTGACCAGTTAGGTTCCCCTGTGGAGGAAGTTAAGGATAGGGTGACCAGGGAGCAATCAAAGACAGAGTTCTTGCACCTTTAATAGGTGTGTAGGAGAGAGGGTTTCAGCTGTGCATTTTTCATAATTCCCTCTTCTACTTAACTATTAAATATCCAAGACCCTATCTAAAATAAGTTAATGCTAGCTCAGGGTGGTGGCAGCTGGTCCTTGTTGAGACTGGGAGGGCTGAGGACCGAAAGACCAACAGTAGGTTGAGCCACAGCCAATGGCAGGCAGAGCCAAAACTGATGACAATGGGGCTTTGTCCCCATCCTCCTCCTTGCTGAGTTCTACAAGGACAACTCTGAGACTAGAGGAGGAGGAAACTGACAACCACTGTTACACCCAGGACTGGATGTGAGTAAGATGATAGACAGATGATGGTGGCTCAGGGAAGACTGAAGTTGATTGGACAGGGAACCATTCACCCTAACAGGTGAGCCCTTTCTGGTTCAGGGTTGTGCCTACCAGCAGAGTTGGCCATGGGGGGGGTGCTGATCACCTCAAGGAAAATTCAGAGACCTTCCTCAAATTTTCAGCTGCTTTTAAAAACAGAGAACATTTCTACCCATTTATCTGTACATAGACCAGAATGAAGAACTCCTGCCTTTTAGTATGCTAGACAATGAATACAAAGTACAGATGGATAAGAAATTAGATTCATGTCACATTTAAAGCTGAATCTTTCAAATTTGTATTTTCTGAAAAAATATGAGAACCAAAACAGAGCCATCCTTCAAAATCTGCACTTATCCGAATTTTGCAGAGCAGTTCTCCAACAAATGTTGACCAAAAATGCATATATTGTTAGGGGAAATTGCTTGCAAACATGTGTACATTAGTCAAAACTGCGGACAAAAAATATGTTTCACAGGAGAAATTTGCAGTAAAAATGTTGAAGGATTTTCATGAGGATTTTTAAAGAAACTTGTTAGCAAATTGCTGCAAAAGTGGAAAGAATATTGGGAAAATGAGAAATTGAGAGAACCAAAACTGACAGATTCTTCCATTCCTAATGCAAACGTAGTGGTACAGCCAAAAATGTTTGAAAAAGGACATTTCATTGTATTTATATTCAAGACCATGAAACTTTTCAAGACCCCTTCCTTCCATCTTTCCTTGATCTCACTTTCTGTAGACATTTTAATCCTCTTCTTTCCTGTAGAAATTTGAACTCTATCAAGTTCCTACACTGAATTTGGGATCAGGCTGCTTGGTGGTCCTTAGGGTAGGGAAATGAGCTAGCTAGTGTCCTTCTTTCCCCATCTCATAAGAATCATCTGTGACCTCCCTTTCTGTAGATGTTCCAATTATCTCCCCTCCTTATCTTACCTTTATCCTCCCAGAGACCACACCCAATAGCACAGACTCCCACTCTCCAGTTGTCTTATCATTCAACCACTCCAGCACCATCAGGGGAGGCAGGGGTGACCCTATGCCCTATCTTGGCTTCCCCTTGTGCTGCTCAGCTGCCCCAGAGCCTGTGATCATGTTCAAACCCTTGATGCAGGCATATTCCTAACAGGTCAGGAACAGCATAGGCTACCACGAGTTTCGTACCTGGAACTGGATGATTTGGAACCAAAAGATAAAACCAGAGAATACTGAAGGGGGAGGGTGTCCTCCCTCCCTCCCCCCACATTTTTTTGGCAGTAGATCAACTTTTGCCCTATGTCATAGATTCCTGGTAAATTTTTGTATGTGTCAGAAGGGGTATAGCATCTGTATTAAGCCAAGGGATTGTATTTGCTCAGAACCCCTGGGTAATCTTTCAATCCAGCCCTGGTCATCTGAGGAATAAAGCACAGATTGTTAGCAGCTGTGGCTATGGAGCAGTAAATGACACCAAGGAGTCATTAGAAATCCTGCTGTGAGAATCCCAAAGCCCTAGTTAATGTTTTAGCTGAGTGACCTTGTGGCATATTCTTTCATGGAAAGAAAAGAATCCTTCTTTCCAAGAGCTTACCCATCGACAACTGATTGCTCAGATGGCTGGGGTATAGCAAACCAATTATTACAAAACTGTGGAATGTTTTTGCTTGTTACACCCAGTTTCTTTGCAGATGAAGCAAACATCATTTCATTCATCCCAAATCAACTGAAACCTCCCATTTGATCACCAGGATGACCTTGGGTAATGACTAGTGTTCTCCTGATTCCCATGCATTTAGGTGAAGATGTGTGAACAAAGTGGATCTCTCCTTGTGCAACTGAGAAGACTGCAAAACAAAGGATCCCCGATCACATGCCCAGAGCCTATATGCATACAGTCTTAAAATATTATACTGTGTGTAATGTTTGTACACAAGTTATTTATATAGCCACAAGTGTGGCTGAATACTGTAGCCAGTATGGATTTTTCACATTCTGCCATGTTACATTGAAAATGCCCCCATTTATTTATTTATTTATTTTATTTAATTTATATACTGCCCTAAGCCAAAAAGGCTCTCTGGGCGGTGTACATAAGAGATAAAACAAGCACAATATATAAATACAATAAATATAACAAAATCAAAGATCAAAACAAACAATAACAAAGAACCAACAACGTCAAAATACAACAATAATGAAAATACTGATAAAATACACTATAAAATACAATTTAAAATACACTTTAAAATGCCTGGGAGTATAAAAAGGTTTTCACCTGGCGCCGAAAGGATAGCAGCATCGGCGCCAGGCATACCTCATCGGGGAGACTATTCCACAGTTCGGGGGCCACTACCGAAAAGGCCCTAGTTCTAGTCACAACCCTCCGGGCTTCTCGATGGGATGGCACCCGGAGGAGGGCCTTAGATGTTGAGCGCAGTGTACGGGTAGGTTCATATTGGGAGAGGCGATCCACCAGGTATTGCGGTCCCATGCCATGTAGGGCTTTATAGGACAAAACCAGCACTTTGAATTTAGCCCGGAAACAAATAGGAAGCCAGTGCAGACGAGCCAGAACAGGTGTTATATGAGCAGACCTTCTGGTCCGCGTCAGTAATCTGGCTGCTGCATTCTGGACTAGCTGTAGTTTCCGAACTATCTTCAAGGGCAGCCCAACGTAGAGCGCATTGCAGTAGTCCAGCCTAGAAGTTACCAGAGTGTGAACAACTGAGGCGAGGTCATCACTGTCCAGGGATGTAGGGACGTAGCTGGGCTACCAGTCAAAGATGGTAGAAAGCATTCCGTGCCACCGAGGCCACCTGGGTCTCGAGAGACAAGGAAGGATCGAAAAGAACTCCCAAGCTACGAACCTGTTCCTTCAAGGGGAGTGTAACCCCATCAAGAACAGGATGAACATCCTCCATCTGGGCAGTGAAGGCACTCACCAACAGCGTCTCGGTCTTGTCAGGATTGAGCTTCAGTTTGTTAGCCCCCATCCAATCCATTATCGCAGCCAGGCAACGGTTTAGCACGTTAACAGCCTCACCTGAAGAGGATGAAAAGGAGAAATAGAGTTGCGTGTCATCAGCATACTGATGACAACGCACCCCAAAACTCCTGATGACCGCACCCAGAGGCTGCATGTAGATGTTATAAAGCATGGGGAACAGTACCGATCCCTGTGGGACTCCACAATGGAGAGTCCAGGGTGTCGAGCAATGTTCCCCAAGCACTACCTTCTGGTGACGACCCACCAAGTAGGAGTGGAGCCACTGCCAAGCAGTACCCCCAACTCCCAACTCCGTGAGTCTTCCCAGAAGGATACCATGGTCGATGGTATCAAAAGCAGCTGAGAGATCAAGGAGAATCAACAGAGTCACACTCCCCCTGTCCCTCTCCCGACAGAGGTCATCATACAGGGCGACCAAGGCTGTTTCTGTGCCAAAACCGGGCCTAAAACCGGATTGAAATGGATCAAGATAATCAGTGTCATCCAAGAGCCCCTGGAGCTGGCCGGCAACCACCTGCTCCAGGATCTTGCCCAGGAACGGAACATTCGCCCATACCATTCTGTTCCTTCCTACAAGTTCATTTCAAAACAAAATCTTACAAAACTTACAGTTCTGAACTCAGAAATGCTTGCTTAACAGTTCTCTAAGTTTTCATGGTGATACACAAAACACTCAGAGAGAATCCAGAGTTCAAAGTGTAAAACAAGATAAAATATCCAGACCCCTGTTGGACTTTTCTGTCAGTAGTCTCATAATTTGTTGAAATTAATTAAAAATCACCCATCACAGAGTACATATCATCCTATTAGTGACCTCACTGCATTCTCTGACCTTCATCTTCTTCAGTTTAAAAGTTTTTTAAAAATGCATGGCTGATTTTTAATTTAAAAAATAACATTGGAGTATGATAAATGCAGGCATCTTCAGTAAGAACCAACTGGAAGTATTCTAAAAGCCAGAGTCACAGCTGTTTGGCTTGGCTTATCGAGGCCACACCCACACCAGACATTTATTCCACTTTAAACAGTCCTGGCTTTCCTCAGACAATCCTGAGAAGTGTAGTTTGTGAAGGGTGCTGAGAGCTGTTAGGAGACTCCTATTCCCTTGACAGAGCATCAGTGGCTAGAGTGGTTGTACAGTCAGCCCTCTTTCTGGGGATTGTAGTTCTGTGAGGGTATAAGGCATTCAGAGCTTGGAAGTAACTAGTTACAAGTAACGAATTACTTGTAATTCATTACTCTTTTGAGTAACGAGTGGGTAATTCCTTTACATTTTGATTGTAATAGAACTAGGAGTGATTTTACTACTTTTGTGGAGTAATTGTAACATTTCCAGAGTTACCTTTGGGCATTACTTGGGGGGGGAGCAGGGGAAGTCTTCTGCTCCTCTGATTTGTGGATGAAAATCATGTGCCTCAAACTGGGCTTCTGTGCAGTGTCGCTCTTTCCTCATGCTCTGTGGATGGGCAGGAGGCGATGAGGGAGGAGGTGGAGAGTAAGACAGGGTGGAGTGGAGAAAACAATTATTTTAAAAAACACATAGTGGTGGTGAAGAATGGAGTGGAGGGGAAAAGGATCCGGAGGTCAAGAACATGGATAAAGGAGGAGAAGGAGGCAGCAGCAGAATGGAGATAAAGAACTGTGGAGGTGAAAGATGACAATGTGTGTGTGTGTGTGTGTGTTTGCACTTGGCACACAAAGTGGCCTCCACCACCCTCTCTGGCTACTGTGCTGCATTTGCAGTATTTTAACTTTTTTACATCTCAGGGGAAAATGTTTGCTTGGGTGAGTGTCCCTTAGCTGGTGGCAGGGCAGGGTCTGGGAGGTGGTTAAGTGAGAGAGATTATGCTGGCTGGCTGAGTGGGGGGGTTGCACTTGGTTTGACATGCAAAGATCTGAGTAGTGGCCTCAGCCTCCCTCCCCACCACCCTTACCAGCGGAGAGACCACCATTGCTATCTTATGAATAAAAACAATTATTCTACTAACTCTGTATGTGTTTGTTTATATTTAATGTTGTTTTAGGCTACTTAGATGTGCAGCAGGCAAGGCCAGCACCTTGTAGGCAGTTTTTTTAAAGTAACTAAAATGTAATTGTAGTGATTACTTTGGAGGAAAAGTAAAATAATCAGTTACTTTCAGAGCAATTGTAATTGTAATGGTAATTACTACTTTTTGGGCCATGTAACTGTAACTGTAATTTATTACTTTTTAAAAGTAGTCTTCCAAGCTCCTAATGACTCTCAGCACCCTTCACAAATTACACTTCTCAGGATTATTTGGGGGATGCTATGAATGTTTAAAGTGGAATAAATGTCTGGTGTGGATGTGGCCACGGATAGCTTTGGTTTAAATTTGGGTGGGAGACTACATGTGTCTGCTCCCCCTCTCCAGCCCTCCCTCCCCATTCTGCTTCTCCTCCCATGATCAGTTTCACATATCCTAAGCATGACTGCACAGGAGTAAATACCGTCAAACTCAATAAGCATGTAAATGGTCAGACCTTCCATCCTATCCCCTCCCCTCTCCCTCCCCACTCCAGCTCTCATTCCCTCCCCTTTTTCTTCCTCCACCATGGTCAGTTTCTCCTTTCCAAAGCATGATTGCAGGGGAGTAAATATCACTGAACTCAATAAGCATGCAAATGATCAATCTATTCTCAGCAAATTTGCACAGGATCCCATTTCTAACCTCCCAGATTAAAAAGCAGAGAAATTCACTAATAGGCGGAAAAACACCAACCCTTAAGGTTTAAGAATGTACTTATAACCAACAGATATTTCTATGAAACATTAAAAAGCAGGGAAATTGGGCAGCTATAGATCTGACCTCCTTTTAGTGAATATTTTACTCCAGAGGTAGGCAATCTGCAACTTTCAGCCTAATGTATGTAATCCTTGGCCTTGTTTCAAAATCTCGCTGGAAATAAGGATGGGGAGAAATTCTATTCAGTTCTCATTTAAAGCTGAATTGATCAAATCTGCATTTTCCAAAACACAATGAGACCCAAAACACAGCCATCCTTTGGAATTTATATGTATATGAATTTTGCGATGCAGTCTTCCTACAAACAATGTTTATAAAAATGAATTTATTAGGGGAAAGTGTGTATAAACATGAATACATTGGGGAAAATAACATACAAAAATGACTTGTACTAGGAGAAATTGCTTTAAAATTGTGTACATTCATGAAATGTACTAAAATGTGTCTATTAGGAGAGATTTGCACTAAAATGCAGAAGAATGGTCATGAGGATTTAAAAAAAAAACCCAGAAATTTCTGCAGAAATGTGGAGAACCAAATTAAAGATTGGAAAAATGAGAAACTGAGAAAACAGAAACTGACTGATTCTTCCATCCCTATTCAGAAGTGATCAGTTCAGACCTCTGGCAAGAAAGATCTCCTGTTTCACTGGGTGGGAGGAAAAGGTAGAAGGGGTGACAGAGGGGTGTCAGAAAGTGTGTGAGAGAAAAAGCATTGACAAAAAGAGAGAGAAAAGGGAAATGTTTCTCCTTGAAAGGTTGGATGGACCATTGTACTCTCTGAATGCCTCACCCAGCATATTAGAGGAGTCAGAGGCATCCTGAAGAAGGATCATAGAATCATAGCATCATAGAATAGTAGAGTTGGAAGGAGACTATAAGGCCGTCAAGTCCAACCCCTGCTCAATGCAGTAATCCAGATTTTGATAAGGTTCCCTTTCTTATGGTATGCCAATTGAAATTTGCATCAAATCAGCTCACCATGTCTCATGTCATGCTGTGGAGGGAGGTGGTGCAATATAGGAGAGACATTAACTCATATTGTATAAACTTGAGGGAGTGCCCACTGGGTTTTCCTTGAGAACAATCTTCCTTTTTATCAAAGAATGTACTCCACAACAGTTAGTATGTTGGTTGGTTTTATTTCTTTTATATTATTCCTGTAGCTGTTAACCTGAAAATGTCTGGAAATAATTAAAAAATGGAAAAAGAAAAGAAGAGGGGAGGGGAGAGGAGAGGAGGGGAGGGGAGAGAGAGAGAGAGAGACAGACAGAGAGAGAGAGAGAGAGAGAGAGAGCAGGGGTATCATAAACCACTTTTGGCTTTCCCCATAAGTCAACATGCAGTTCCCAACAGATTATCTCTGAGGGAAAGTGGCCCTCAAGAGAGAGAGAAAAGCTGTTCACCCCTAATGGGGGTCAGTGTGGTGTAGTAGTTAGAATGTTGGACTATGGCCTGGGAGACCAAATCCCCGCTCATCCATGCAGCCCAATGTGTGACCTTGGGTCAGCCACTGCCTGTTAGCCTAACCTACTTCACAGAGTTGTTGGGAGGATAAAATGGATAAGGTGAAAAACATGTACACCACCTTGAGCTCCTTGGAGGAAAGGTGGGATATAAATGGAATAATAAATAAATAAACCCCACAAACTGGATCCACCACATGCACTTATGACCTGTTTGCGGGCTTCCTATAGGCACTTGGTTGGCCACTGTGAAAATGGGTTGCTGGATCAGATGGGCCTTTGGTCTGATCCAAGAGGGTTGTTCTTATATTATGTTCTAGGACAACTCACAATTCCTACATTGGATTCTCTGACTGGCTGTCAAATTCTCTGGCCTTACCATAAGGATCAACTCCACAATTCCTGGCAATTAACTCCACCTTTGCAGTCATTTAAAGCAGAAAATGGAACCAAGAAGTAGTAAGGGACAATCTGAAGAACAAACTACAACGCCTACAGTAGTGACTCCCTTTAGACAGCATTGATCTATGTGAATGATGAACTTGCCAGCGCAATGGATGAAGGTCAGAAGCGTTTGTGAGCACCGATGGATCCATCAGCACCAGCCAATAACTTTTGTTTAGAAATATTGCTGCTGCTTATTTGATTGAGGGGCCTGCCAGGAGCTTCTTCAAAGTGGCTTTCTGGAAGACAAAATGAAGCAAAACGTGGCTTGATGGTTTTGTTCCTTCTGTGGAGTGATTTTCAGTCAGTCCCACAGTGTAAGCAGTGTAGACTGGTGGCTCCAATGTCAGTGGGGCAGTGAATCCGCTCCGAGTTTTAGTCTGAACTTTCAAAGAGCTGTCCAAGGTGCTAAAAAGTGGCCTACAATAGATTATACACAACAGGAGCATTCACCTTATTGAGGCAATCTAATCCTGCATCTCAGAAAGTTAACCACATGGGTCAGTCATAAAAGCCAACAAAAGCTACAGGACCTCCTAGGCTGTGATAAGAGTCAGGAGCCTCAGACCTTGTGGCCGAATTTGGCCCTCCAGGCCTCTCTATCTGGCTCTCAGGATTCTCCTAAGGCCACATACCTCACTGGCTCTGCTTCATACCCCAAATATATTTTGCTTGTCTGGATGGAGAATGGGGGGGCAGGGTTGAGAGTGCGCGCACAAAATCTTGGGCACATTCCCAACCAGGTAAAAACATTGGGGGGGGAGGTAAAGCAGGGCTAGCTAGTGAGGGAAGAGGCCAGACAGAGAAGCCTGGAGGAACCCTGAATTTCCCCATCACTTCTCTAAGGGGATTGAAGTTCTTCAACAATTCAGAAGAAACTCGAAAAAGAACACTTCCGTGAAATGTTGACCCAGCTTCACTTTTAATGCAATGGACATCTTGTCACCTACTAAATAGCACTTTGCCTTCCTGCATCTTCCTGTTCACTGCTTGAAACAGCCCAGTGACTGAAGCACCCTGGACATGCAGACTGCAGATGCTGTAAAGCAGGACATCAGCTCCCTGCAGAAAACCTTGCATGGACGTGTGCATAAAATGTGTGCATAAACAACAAAGGGCCCTGTAGGACGGAACTCCTAATGATAGTCACCTATTTGTGCTGCCAAATCAGAATGAAGAACCCACTTGTCAAGAAGGAAACCCACTTGATCACCATCTGTTTTATGTCGTTGTCCTATAAGAGAGTGGAGCATCGCTACCCCATCAGTCTCCCCCACATTTTTTGGCAACTACTGCCTGGTTGATTGCTTTAGCCTTTCATGAGCACATAATCTGGAACTGGAGTCTATCCCTCCAAATATACAGGCCCTGCCACAGCACCAATTTGTTACATTTCAGTAACGCATTAATCCGTCCTTGGCACATGTCACGCAGCCATTCAGAGGAGCGCCAGACTAACAAACAGCTCAAAGTCTGAATCAGCAGAGTAAAATACCACCTCCATTATGGGGATGTGAGGGGAATTTTAAGAAGGGCTCAGAACAGAGGCATATGAAGAACTCTTGAGCCATTTCTTGCTAAGTAACAGGTCAGGGGGATCAGTTCCAATAACTTTCAGTGCATACCAATTTTCATCTGTCCCATATCCAAATCAATATGACAGCTGAAGCTCAGTTATGGTTCAGAGGAACCAAACTAGACTGTGACTGATGACAACTGGAGAGAGAAAAACATACCTAAATATGCAGAGTGGCTCTCTCTCTCGCTCTCCACCCTGTCTTCTTTAAGATGTGAAGTTCATATTGGCTTCTTCAGAATTTACTGTTTTGTATACACATAATTTATTTTTAAGAAAAGAAATAGATATTCCCCACCTTGATGCTTTTTGCTCTGAAATGCTCACCTTCAGCCATAAATTATTTTAAGTAGACAATTCTTTTTTTCTTAAAAATGATTTTAGGAAATCAATTGCCCTTTTATATGTGAGACATTTATGCCATCTGAATGCATAAAAGAAAAGAAAATCATCAAATGAAAATATGAGAGAG
Organism: Rhineura floridana; assembly: GCF_030035675.1. NCBI lineage: Eukaryota > Metazoa > Chordata > Lepidosauria > Squamata > Rhineuridae > Rhineura > Rhineura floridana. The sequence continues at coordinate 18,005,802 of NC_084496.1, forward strand.
AGAGAGAGTCTTCTTTCTAAGCATATCAGGGAAGCACAACTTTTACATTTTATGGAAATATTTTACATTGACTAGGGATAGATGCCTCTGCCAGTTTCAGCTTCTCACAGTTTCTGATTTTTCCAATTTTCAGTTCTCCACATTTCTGTGTTTGTGATATTTTTTTAAAAAAAGGGTTCTCATGACAATTTGTCAGCACTGTAGGGCACATTTTTCCTGATTTACACATTTTATATGCAATTTTGCCTGATATACCCATTTTTACAAGTAATATTCCCTAATATAATGCATTTTACGTGTTATTTTCACCAATATGTGCATTTGTGTGCGCACTTTCCCCTCATGCATTTTTGTACAAATTCTTCAGTTGGAGAACTGTATCACAATATCTGGAGAAGGGTGAATTTTGAAGGATAGCTCTGTTTCACTTTGTGTATTGTTTCAAGGAAGAGCAAATTAAAGAGCTTTGCATTAAAATTAAAATTGAAACAAATTTCTCCCCCATCCCAATGACCAACATTAAACATTTTTTTAAAAAACAGAACTCTGAAATATCATGCAAAAATATCATGCAAAGATTTGATGTGCTCTAATCAGTGTAGAACTTTTATAAAAACATAAGAGCCTGTTGGATCAGGCCAATAGCCCATCTAGGCCATCATCCTATTCTCACAGTGGCCAACCAGATGCCCTAGTGCAAGAGTACTCTTTCCTCCTGCAGTTGCAAGTAACTGGTATTCAGAAGCATTCTGCTTCCAACTGTGGAGGGAGAGTATAGACGTCACTGGGATGCTGAATAAATTAATTAATCAGCCAATAAAAGCCTGGCAAAAAAGGTATGTTTTTACTTGGCATCTGAAGAATATAGAGCTGGAGTGAGATGCACCATAGTGAGGATATCATTCCACAAGCATAGAGCCCCCACCAAAAAAGGCTATTCCATGGGCCTCTCCACTATGCACCTCATTTAATGCAGGAGCCACCAGGAGACCCTCCTCTGTTGATGGGCATGTTGATACAGGAGAAAGTTGATGGAGTCTAGCAACATCTGGAGGGACAAAGATTCCCCATCCCTGCATTAGAACATAAGATGATGAAACAATGGAGGATTCCTAATGCAGCAGTCCCAATTCATAAAAAAGACTAGATCATTCAAAACTCCAAAATCCAGGGAGAAATTTAGATGAGGAGAATTTTGGAAGCATCCCTCTCTCTCTTTTAAGTGTGTTTAGGTAACTTTTCTCTCTGTGCTCATATAGAATTCATAGTATGTACGTATGGCTTATGGAATATGCCAATACTAGACAAGAATAAACAAACAGATGGGGGTGTGTTGCCTTGTGAATATTCTCTCTGAGCTCCAAATTACAGGCACAAACATTCTCCCTCTTTGATCAGTACAAAGCAAAATGTATTGTAATCTCTCTCTCCCTCTCTCATTGTGAAATGTACATCTCATTCATGCAGAAGGAATTGTATCAAATATTATAGTAGTAACACATTACCTGGTTGTCATATGTTAGAAGCCACAAATGACATGATACAAGCTTTTCACTAGATATTTTCATCTGTTTATTTATTTATTTATATTTTTATCCTGCTTTTCATACAATTACTGTCTCGGTGTGGACTGAGTAGCCCATTATATCCCATTTTGGGTCCATTCCTTTCCCCAGTGTGTGCTGTTCCATCCCATTGTACACATTTTGTACGTATTTTACAGTGGAGGCAGGTGGCTCTGATGTCCAGCTCCTTGAAAGTTTGGACCAAAATCCAGAATGGATTCACTGCCCCAGTGACATCGGAGCCACCAGCCTCCACTGGCATTTTGTGTGCATTTTTTACATAAAATATACATTTGTATGTAAATGTCACACTTTTAGATACATTCACAAGTAGAGAAGAATGCCAACAAAAATAAAAATGGGTGTGAAAATATCTGATGTTCATTTATTTGTCCCATGTCTGGAATGGAGCTCAATCCAGTGAATATGATTGATATTCATTATGTTTGTTCCTTTCCATCTGCAAATGATACATAATTGATTATGTTCTCTCCCTTTGTGTTGTGTTTCCTTTGCACTGAAATGAATGGGGTGGAATGACAATGACAATATAACATAATTTACATAATTAATTACATAAATCACTTAATTTCCCCACAGCAGACAGCAAGATGAATAATGTAATTTTGGGCAGAAGATGAACTGCTGCGGAACTGAAGCAGTGCTGCATGTGACAAATATAGGGCAGAATGGAAAATGATGCCTTCTTACTAGTAATATGCACATTTTGTATGCACCTTTTATATAAAATGCATTATTTCTGTGTACACATTTTGCACACCAAAATGCATTGCAAAATCTTGAGAATTGTGTAATCAGACTGGAAGTTGCCTTCTATTCTGTAAACAAGTCCAAGGCTGTTGGATTGGGTCAGAAAGAGGATTTAAAAAATCCTCCCCTATCCCTACTCCCCAAATAGCTCAGATAATTTAAAGTGAGATAGTGGTACTATAATCAGACTTGCAAAAACACACAAAGAAAGGGGAGGGGAGGAAAAATGTAGAAGTAAGAAGTCAGTCTGGTGTAGTGGTTAGAGTGTTGGACTAAGACTTGGGAGTCCAGGGTTCAACCACTCAGCCATGAGCCTTGGATCAGTCACAACCACAACCTAAACCACCTCACAGGATTGTTGTGGGGATAAAATGGGGAGTGGGAGAAGCATGCACACCACCTTCAGCTTGATGCTGATGCTGCTAATGATGCTGATGTATGATAACAATGAGAAGGAGTCAGTCCTTTAAGGCTAGATGGAATTGGTGAACTATAGCAGGCATTTATATTCTGGTTTCCAGGCTGACCTACCTTTGCTGGTGTACTTGCTTTAATAGCAGCTGGGGACTCTTGTACTTTTGGCATATGGATGGGGCCAGAGTGTCTTTCCCCCTTGCTTGCTTCTACACTCCCAAGACTGATGGCCGTTGGACCAGAATGCTCTTTCTAGCAGGGAGGGGGAAACTCTCTGCAGCTCTTCTTTCTCTGGCCAGTCAAGGGGGCAGGTTGATTTCCCTCAGACCACAATGGCACTCTTAGGAGGCAGGGGCAGTGAAGGCTGGTCCATTAGGGCAAATTGGGCACTACTCCACCAACCTCAGTCTGCTCTCAGTCATCCCCCAGTTACCTGCCTGCCTTCTTATTCACAAGCAGTCCAGGGGGTAGGACAGCCTGTCAGCTTCCTTGCTCCTAGTTTCAGTATTGGCCTTGCAGAACTCCACAGAAAGGAGGATGGGACAAAGTTAGAATTAGTTATCGCTGGCTCCAGCTCTTCCTGTCATTGGCTCCAGCTTCACCTATTGTTGGCCTTCCTGCTTTCCACCCTACCAGCCACCACTGAGCAGGGACAGCAGATCTCATTCCCCTGGCCAATTGCAGAGACTAGGCTACGCTTTACTTTCAGTTGCCAGTAACTCTGCATTGCCTCAGATGGGTTGGGGTGGGAACCGGAAAGGGAAATAATGATTTGAGGATAGGCTGGAATGTTTGAATTTGCCCTGCCACTGCCTTGTTGTGTTTGCCTTCTCCTGTCTCCAGAGATGTCTACTGCTTTGATAATTGTGGCATATGTAATCTGCTATTTGGCATGCAGGTGTGTCTCACTCACTGTTTGGTATTCCAGAAATTGGGGTTATGTCACTCCTTTGTGTAATTTGTTGTGTCAGTTGTGTTGTCACCGAATCACCATCTGTCATGCCTGAAGAGGAATATAAAATGTTCCAGATCTTTTGCATAACTCCACATCATCTAGCAGCCTGTCATTTATCTGCTTAAAAACCAAAGGTCAGCTGCAAGATCATTAAAGGCCTGTTTAACAGTACAAAATGTCAATAGTGGTGTCAAAATAATATGCACATATATAAGATGATCATCCCCCAACATAAAACAGCAACAGACAACACAAGGGAAGGGCCATCGCTCAGAAGTAGAGGACATGCTTTGCATGCAAAAAGTCCTGGGTTCTATCCCTAGCATCTCCAGGTAGGGCTGGGATGCCCTCTCTCTGAAACTCTGGACAGGTCCTGCCAGTCAGAGTAGACAATATTGTGCTAGATGGACCAATGATTTGACTTGGTACAAGGCAGCTTCTTGTTTTTCAGCCTCTTTAAGATTTTTTTTTAGCTGCTACTCTAAAAAGTAAAATTAAAATGCAATATTCTTATCATTATTTATTAATTTATATTCACTAATAGGCAAAAAAAACACCCTTGTGCTTTAAGAATGTACCTATAGCCCACAGATATTTCTATCAAACTTTAAAAAGCAGGGTTATTGGGCAGCTATAGTGAATGCATCAGGGAGCAGGAGACCTGAACTCCTCTCTGAGATATTGTGCTGCCCTACAAATTTGTCAAAATGCAAACACAATTTGGGTTGTTGTTTCACAGTCCAATCTATTTCCTGTGTAGGTTGGAATAATTTGGTAACATGTACCTCTGAGCATATGGTGAGTGGTGGCAACACTTGCAATCAGGACTGCATCTCCAAAGACTGAAAATTACATTTTGTGTGTGTTGGTTGGTGATCTTCTTACTTTGCTTCTTTTCTGCATTACTACTGTTTCTACAGAGAATCTAACCTAGAAAATTATATTTCTGTCATTATTAATCCTAGAAATCTGTGTCAAATCTATTTTTTTATTAATTTTAAAGCCTTTTTATTGGTCAATGTCACATGATGGTGAAGACAGCCTTTTGTATTTCAGACTGTAGGTTATGTTCTATTTCTATTTTTGGCACATTAACAGTTGAATCTGAAACTGCAGTTTGTAAAATCAGACTGATTACAGTATTTTGCTATGTAAGCAATGAATCTAGCTGTTGGAAAAAACCCGGCTTGGCCTGCCCAAGATGCAGGTGTTTAGCCTGCCATGCTTAAACCACTCCTCTTAGGGAAAGGTGGGCACAGTCAATTAAAAACATAGAACACACAGAGACATTTCCTAGAATTTCACCTCCCACAGTTTTATCTTCTGCAAACTGAGACACTCCTCATGTCCATTGGAGACTATTCTGCAGAATAGTTAGTGCTATTATTCCACAATTGTTTTTGGAATTCTTTTTAGTGTAAATTTTGCAAAGTGTTTCTGTACTTCACATATTCACAGAAACGGAAGCAAAGAAAAATGATTTCCTATAGGAAATGTGCTCTGCCGGTGTGGGCCTCCTGCACATACCATCTTATCAGCAGGTCCGTTCCGCACAACATAGGAAACAAACCTTTAGTGTGCCAGCACCTACCCTGTGGAATTCCCTCCCCTTAAATTTTAGGCAGGCGGCATCTCTGTTATCTTTTTGACACCTATTGAAGACTTTCCTCTTTCAACAAGCTTTTAAGTTAAGACCTATCCCAGTCTGTGTCTGTGTTGGAATTGGTGTTTAATATGTTTTTTTTAAAAAAACCTTCCCCCCCTAAACAATATGTTTTTAACCTTTTTTATTTAAGATGTTTTTAAAGCTTTTTTAAAGAATGTTTTTAAAGTTGTTTTGTTTTAATGTAATGCTGGGAGGAAGGGCGGGATATAAATTAAATAATAAATAAATAAATAAATTTGTAGGGCAGCACACACAGGAGGCCAGGTCTCTTGCACCCTGGTGCATTCACTATAGCTGCCCAATTTCCCTGCTGTTTAAAGTTTGATAGAAATATATGTTGGCTATAGGTATGCTCTTCAACTGCAAGGGTTTTTTGCCTATTAGTGAATTTCTATGCTTTTAATCCGGAAGGTAAGAAATTGGATCCTGTGCAAATCTGCTGAGAACAGATTGATTATTTTCATGCTTATTGAGTTCAATGGGATTTACTCCTGGGCAATCATGCTAAAGATAGGTGAAATTGATGATTGGGGGAGGAGGAAAAGAGGGAGGGACAGAGAGCTGAAGTGGGCAGGGGAGGAGGAAGAAGGAAGAGGGAAGGGAGGAAGAAGGGAGAGGAGAGGGGAAGGAGGGGAGGGGAAGGAGAAGGAGAAGAGAGATGGGGAAAGGGGAGGGAAAATGCAGGTCATCTGCATGCTTATTGAGTTCAATGGGATTTACCCCCATGCAATCATGCTTAGAATAGGTAAAATTGACCATGGAGGAGGAGGAGGGGACAAGACAGGGGGAGGGGGAAGGAGGGGGAGGGGATTGGAAGGGGAGGGGAGGGGGAGGGAGGGGCAAAGGAATGGGGAGGGGAGGGGCCAAAGGGAGGGGATAGGAGGGAGGAGGAGAGAGGGCAGGTTTGATCACTTGCATGCTTATTCAGTTCAGTGAGATTTACTCCTGTACTATCAAGCTTATGATAGGTGAATCTAACCTGGGGGGGAGAAAAGGGGAGGAAGGGGAGGAAAGAGAGGGGGAGGGGAGGAGATTGGGGTGGGCAGGCACTGGGCAGAGAGAAAGCCCCTTTCCTTTCCAAAAGGAAAACATTGTGAACAGTATCATTGTTTTTCAGGGTTTCCCCCATCTTTTTATTCTATAGGAGACACATGTAGTCTCCCACCCAAATTTAAACCAAAGCTGTCCCTGGCTGCATCCAGACCACACCTTTATTTCACCTTAGATGGTCATGGCATCCCCCAAAGAATCCTGGGTAGTGTAATTTGTGAAGGGTGCCGAGAGTTGCTAGGAGAGACCCTATTCCCCTCTGTCTGTGTGTACTGCCTTCAAGTCAATTCCAACTTATGGTGACCCTATGAATAGGGTTTTCATGAGGCTGAGAGGCAGTGACTGACCCAAGGTCACCCAGTGAGCTTCATAGCTATATGGGGATTCAAACCCTGGTCTCCCAGGTCATAGTCCAACACCTTAACCACTACACCACACCACACCCCTCACAGTGCTACAATCCCCAGAAGAGGAGCTGACTGTTCAACCACTTTGGCCACTGGAGCTCTCTCAGGGGAACAGGAATCTTCTAACAACTCTCAGCACCCTTCACAAACTACACTTCCCAGGATTCTTTGGGGGAAGCCATGACTGTCTAAAGTGAAATAAAGGACTGGTGTGGGTGTGGCCCCCTGATTAGCCAAGCCAAACAGCTGTGAGCCTGGCTTTTAGAACCCTGATGGATCTTACTGAGCATGTCCGATGCTATAATAGATTTCAAAGTTAAATTTCTTTAATTAAAAATCAGCCATGCATTTTTTTTTTACCTTTTAAATTGCAGAAGATGAAGGTCAGAGTATGGGGCAAGGTCAGTAATAGGATTACAGGTACTCTTTGAACATGGCTGATTTTTAATTAATCATGAGACCACTGACAGAGAAAAGTCCAGCAGTGGTCTGGATTTTTTTCTCTTGTTTTACACTTTACGAGAGAGTTGTTTTTCTCTGACTGTTTTGAGTATTGCTATGAAAACAGGTTGTTAAGCAAGCATTTCTGAGTTCAGGACTATAAGTTTTGTAAGGTTCTGTTCTGAAATGAGCATTTGGGAAGCAGCAGAATGGCATGGGGGTATTTTCAATGTAGTATTGCGGAATGCAATAAATCCATGCTGGCTACAGCCACTTTTATGGCTGTATTTATTTATTTTATTTATTATTAAATTTATACCCCGCCTTATGGCCCAAAGGCCCTCAAGGCAGCTTACAAAAAAAACAAACATAATACATCAATAAAACACAATACATCAATAAAATAATACAGTTCTCAAAATTAAATAACATTTGCAGTAACTAACTATAAAATAAGGTGATTCCTGCATCATAAAGTAACAGTCAGCAATAAAATAAAATAAAAACAGAACAAAGCAGTAAAAACAAAGAATCTTCCATGGTCTTCTCCAAGGTAACCTCAAGGCGACTCCAAGTGCAACGCTTATCATCACACTTCGCGCGACGCTGAGGCGCTGCCTCAGGCAGCCCCTCTCCTTTATATCCCTGGAGCAGAGAAAAAACAAGATGGCAGAGTTGTGGAGTAAGTGGCCACAGCTGCAGCAGCATACAGAGTCTCTGAAACACAGCATCCTTCCACACACACCCAGCTTCAGGCAGCCCCTCTCCTTTATATACCTGGAGCAGAGAAAAAACAGGATGGCAGAGTTGTGCATAATACCACTTAATACCAAAATAGGCTTCTAAGTGATTTGCAAGCATAAAAACCAATGACCTGTATGCATTTTGTCCTGTAGTCCTTGATCAGCAGTGCACAGAAGTAGGGACAATTCTGACAAAACCAGGGACGGGCACAGAAATTGCTGATGGTTGCTTATCCAACTGATGTCTGGAATGAAATCAATCTGGCAAATATCAGTCAGTATTCACTATTGCCAGGGGGTTTTTTTCAGTCAGCAAATGATACATAATTGATGATCCCTCCCTATAAAACTGTATTGCCTATGTATTGAAATGAATTGTGTGGAAATAATCACATCATTAATAATGTTAAATCCGTAGCTTATGTTAAGTATGTAAATAATTGTGCAAATTACAGTATATTGCAGACAGCAATACAATAACGTAGTATTTGGTTAGAACCAAACTGCAGCAGAACAGAAACAGTACTGCTTGTGACAAAGACATGTCAGAATAGAAATCACTGCTGCCTTACATCCCTAGAACCATGCCTGGTTCTAATATTAGCATTCTTGAGACTCCTGTGAGGATATTCTAACGCTTCTGTAGCAATAGCTAAAAAAAAGCCAACATCTTGGTGTCTTGAGGAACTTTGGTTTAGGATGGAACATTTCTATTGGAGTTTAGTATATAGTGCATCAGAGTACAGAAATAAGTAGTCTGGTAAGACTGTTGGTTGAAAGAATAAAGAAACTTGACTTTCCCAGGAGGATCCCTCCGCCTGTGTAGCTCTGAGACGGGCTCCCGTCTTAGATGAAACTTTTTCAGCTATAAATTCAGTCAGAAGGGTCTTTTCTGACTGGGGATAATTTCTTCCGGATAAGGAAGAAACGTGAGATTTCCCACATAGCTTTGTCGTGACTGTGGGAGTCTGGAATTCGTCAGAATTGTCTGCGAAAGAAAGGCTTCCAGCTGCTCAGACGGAGCGAGGATTTCTATGCTAGCTCAGCTGAATAAGTGACCCTTTTTTTTCTTTAAAGAACAACGGACTAGCAGGCAAACATCCTCCTGCCTATGCTTATCATTTTCTTATCTATACAGCTAAAGAGATTTGTCAAAGTAACAGCAATTAAGATAACCTAGGTGAGTTACGACTTTCCTTCTTTACTCACGGAACTAAGGGGGAAGAAAACAAAAATAGCCTATCTTTCTTTTATTGCAAAAAGCTGATATGGAAAATAGCATTTTAAAGATTACAACGGATGAGGGATTTCTGATTGGAAGAGATAAGAAAAATCTTTTTGATTTATAAGACTTTTGTGTAATATATGCATGGGACTATTTTCCCTGATCTACTTTTTTTTTTGACAAATCTGCTCATTCTCTCTGCTACTAGTTATTTGGACGCTGTGAACTAAAGCTGTTTTTGCACTTCTGGGCATATAAGAGATAAGGACTGTCTAGCGTGTGATGTCAGTTGGTTGGAAAGATTAACTCCTTTGTAACTGGATAAAGAAATAAACTGCTCTTTGCTTGGGACATTGAAAATTGAAGGAGTTTTGTTCCTTTGGCTTTAAGAATGACAATTAAGAAGATGATGGATGTACAAGAAGGGACTTTATCTTTAGACATGTTTCAGAAAATAATGAATGAGATTAAGTCAATAAAACAAGAACTGAGAAATAATAGACAAGCGTGGAAAATTGAATTTCACGAAATGAGACAGGAGCTGAAAGAAATTCAGGATTCTATGAGAAAGGAGAATAAAGATAGAACTGGAAAACCAAAAAAAGATGAAAGAGAAATTAAAGGCAAGGTTCAAACTTTGGAGGTTGGATTAAATATGGACATGAAAAAAGATTTGGATTTCCTGGCTCTGACGGATCCTGGAGACAAATATTATAGTTTGGAATTCAGCGCTGTCCCTGAAGGAATTGAAGAGATTGGAGATAAAGATATTATCGGTTCAAAAAAATTCCTGGACTGGAAAGATTTGATGGAATTTGAAATGGAGAAAGTTAACAGAATTAATCCCTGTTTTGTGTCAATGGAAAAATCTTCAAGAGATGTACTAGTATATCATGTGGAAAAGAGGAACAGAGATGCGGCTTTGCAGCAATACTTCAGTGATATGTTCGGAATTCATGGCAAGAAAATATCTGTGATGGAGGAAATTCCTATCAGACTTTTATTATATGACTATGACAGCAAGATTTTTGGATGCGTGGTGATGGAATATGGAAGATGGACCTAATACGGATAAAGACAGAAGAGCGATTTGAAATTACTGGATTTAGTAGACTTGATGAGTTGGATTAATTGACATGTTTATTTAGGAAAAAAAATTGATTGATATATATCTCAAGGATTGGAAACTTCTCTTTGACTTTTTGTGGAAGATTAAAATGATATGATGTTAATGAGATTTGAAACCAATTAAGATAACTGCTGGAGGAAGGTGATTTTATAATCTATTAAGAGATAGGTTTGTTATATATTATAGATTTATAGCTGAACTATGACAAATCGGAAGTCAATATTTTTATATATTTTTTCTCTCTTCTTTTCTTTCTTTATTGTATTAGTTATTGATTTGTGTGTGATTTTTTGTATTGTTTTGGTTTTGAAAATTTGAATAAAAATTAATTGAAAAAAAAAAGAAAGAATAAAGAAACTTAAGTTTTGTTACTACTGGGAAATAAATTCATTCTAATTACAGGCATACATATGGCAGTTGTATACTCACAGACACTATATCTGATTAACTAGAAAGGAGGAGGAAGGAAGCAAAGCTTGAGTAAAAATAAAGTAGTTATTAAAGAAGGAATCAGCAAGGGAAGAATATGTTGCCTGTCTTTCTCTTTCTATCACCCTGAGTGGTACAGATTACTTGTTATAAGCATTGGTGCTTTACTCCCAACAATTCATACACACCTCTACCCAATGGATTCAGACAAAGCCATTGCCAAGAGACTGTTTCCAGAGACTTCAGGTCAAGATGGGGCTGTTAGATTCTTGCATGCAAATTTGAGGAGGAGTGTTAGAATAGGCAAACTTGCATGTTTCCTTGTAAAAGGGAGATGTTCCCTTTAAGGGATATTTGGGGAAATATCCCATGTACCTGCTTACCATGATGTAACTTCCTAATGGGTGGGATTAGTTACCTGGCTTCCTTCTCCTTTGTCCTGAGGATTCCTGAATAATCTCCATTACTGATCTTTTTACCTCTGGGGAGGCATGAACTGTGACTCTAACTTAGCTCAGCCCTCAATCATATAATGATGTAATGTTTTTAGCGTTACGTAATGCACCAGAAAGTATCAAAAACTGAAGATAATTAAATCAACAATGGCAACATTTTGGTTTGTGGTGGTTTCCTTATTTTGATGGCTAGAATCCAAAGAGTCAATGTAGTTATGCCAAAGAGTTTTCAAATACCCAGTGGAGGCTGGTCCATTAGAGCAGGTGGGACACTGCCCCACCAGACTCAGGATGCTTTAAACCAGCCCCCACCTGCCTGCCTCTTTACTTAGAATCAGTCCAGGGGATGGCTGTGACTGTGATCTTCCTCTTCCTTAGTCTCAGAGCTTCCCTTGCAGAACTCAACAGGAAGGAGGAAGACGGGGATAAAACTCAGATTAAACCAACAAACTACAGTGCCCAGGATTCTTTGGGGGAAAGCTGTGACTGTTTAAAATGATAATACTGCTTAAAATGTATAGTGCATATGGGACCTGAGTGAATATGCTCACCATCATAAAACATAAAATGCTCAGAGCTATCATAGCTAATATATATGTGTGTATATGTATATATCTATATCTATATCACAAAAGTGTCTAAGAGCTGTCATTTGGTGTGGGGGGATGATGTTAAGCATTCAGAGGGGAGATTTATCTGATAGTATACTGAAGAGATAAAAGACTTAAAAATTATGATTGCTTTTTGTTTCTTTGAAGATCTGGGTTATGTTTGCTGAAAGCAGAATTCTGTTTATTCTTGTTAGATGTGTAATTAAATTTGCTTTGGTTTCCCCTCCTTCCTTTCCTTTCTTTTTTTAAAAAGCATCCTCCTTTCCCTAGATATGAATTCCACATTTTCTTTAGTTCTTTAGTCTCTGATTAGTTCAGGCCCCAAAAGTTTAAGAAATGTTTTAAATCAGCCTCCTCCCACCTTAGTGCCTTCCAGATCATACAATCATAGAATAGTAGAGGGGCCTATAAGGCCATCAAGTCCAACCCCCTGCTAAATGCAGGAATCCAAACCAAAACATTCCTGACAGATGGCTGTCCAGCTGCCTCTTGAATGCCTCCAGTGTCTGAGAGCCCACTACCTCTCTAGGTAATTGGTTCCATTGTCGTATGGCTCTAACAGTTAGGAAGTTTTTCCTGATGTCCAGTCAAAATCTGGCTTCCTGAAAATTGAGCCCATTATTCTGTGTCCTGCACTCTGGGATGATTGAGAAGAGATCCCTGCCATCCTCTGTGTGACAACCTTTCATGTACTTGAAGAGTGCTATCATATCTCCCCTCAGTCTTCTCTTCTCCAGGCTAAACATGTCCAGTTCTTTCAGTCTCTCCTCATAGAGCTTGGTTTCCAGTCCCCTGATCATCCTTGTTGCCCTACAAGTTGAACTACAAGTCCCATCTCTGACCATTGGCCATGCTTTCTGGGGCTGATGGGAGTTGTAGTTCATCAACATCTGGAGGGCTAAAAGTTCCCCACACCTGATTTATATGGAAGGCTCTCCATTCCTTCTGATGGGTCCATAGTTGGAGGCAATATGATTCTGAATACCAGTTGCTGGAAACCACAGGAGGGGCAAGTACTCTTGCATTCAGGTCCTGCTTGTGTGCTACCCATAGGCATCTATTAGCTATGGTGAGAACAGTTTTGCCTAATACAGTAGGGCCCCCATTCATACGGCGGGTTACGTTTCGGACCCCCACTGTAAAGCGAAAACAGCTGTAAAGTGGAACTCATTGAATAGAATGGCGATTGATGCCTGAAAACCGCTGTAAAAACAGAACAAGCGCCATATGAGTGGGGCTTAGTCTAATTGCATCTAATTGAGACCGCTGTATTAGCGAATTGCTGTAAAGTGAAGTGCCATAAAGCGAGGCCCTACTGTACTTGCAATTTCTCCTAATATAATGCACTTTTGTTGTTACTTTCACTAAATGTGCATTGTTCTGCACACATTTCTCTAATACGCTGCACTGAGCTCCTCTTGGGAGGAAGGGCAGGATATAAATTTAATAACTAACTATTTATATGCCCTTCTCTGTATAAATTTTTGGTTGGAAAAGTGCATTGCAAAAGTCAGAGAAGTGTAAATGTTGGACAATAGCTGCATTTCAGTTTGCATATTTGCTTGGGATCTGAAGGGAAGGGCTGTAGCTCAGTGATAGAACATCTGCTCTGCATGGAGAACGTCCCAGGTTCAGTCCCACCAGCATCTGTAGGTAGGACTTGGAGAGACTCCCTGTCTGAAACCCCAGAGAACCTCTTCCAGTCAGTGTAGACAACACTAAGCTAGACAGACCAATGGACTTCCTGTGTTCCTATGAATTAGATAAGTATTAATGGTCAGTTGACTACAAACAAAGTAGTTGTTGTTGAATTAGGTAGGTTCACATTAAAATAAGAAACAAACACATTTCTCACTCATCCACACTTTTGATTAGCACTAAATAACTTATTTTAATGAGGCCCCTCACAGAAGTCACCCTTAAATTGCTTATCACAACAAGTCAAAGACATTTGTCATCCTGACACTGCATCTGAGGAACACAGACAATATATTTTATTTCTTTGGCTCCCTGACTGGTTCGATTTAGACCCAAGGTAGGGAAATCTGATCCGAGGAGATCAGCATCCTTCCAATATATCTCCAGACACAACTTTATTTCATAGAGCAGCTGAGCAGCAAAAGCTTTGATGCAGGTTAATTGGGGCACAAAGTCAACCCATCAGTGCCATTCCTTCTCCATCCTTCACTACTTAGTGGATTACAGAGCTGAAAATATGAAAGGTGGCAGGATGAGTGGCATCCCTTTCTGCTTCATGGCTTCCCACTGTTTTCACCGAGGCTGTAATGAATCTGAAGTGAAAGGTGCTTCGACTAACAACCTGAAATGGGGATAGAATTGTGGTACCGAAGCTGTTATGAGCTTCTTATTGGACATGGAAGAGAATCTCGAGGTGATTTCCATTTGACCCTTTTGCTCTCTTTTCTCTCCCTTTCTAGCTCTAATCATGGATGAAAATAAACTCTGCTCTGTCCTTCCATTACCTGGTGCCCTCCGGATGTGTTGGACTACAGCTCTCATCACTTCCAACCAGTGGAGACAAAGGAGCTGTCCAAGGTGCTTAACCTATTTTGGGAATAGGTTTCAACACCTTGGACAGGTCCTTGAAAGTTCAGAGTAAAACCCAGAGTGGATTCACTACCCCACTGACATTGGAGCCATCAGTCTCCACTGCCTCCAGTCAGTATGGCTGATGGTCAGTCCAAACCTTCTAGAGGGCACCAAGTTGGAGAAGGTTGATTTACTCTGTTTCATACATTGTAGAGTGGTTACTGTTTTAGTGTGGTGGAGATACCACAGCACAATAGTAAGAACTGAAACCAAGATCCATGCAGGTGGCTAGAGTAGGTGTGGGGAATCTTTGGCCCTTCAGATGTTGCTGAACTACAACTCCCATCAACCCCAGCAAGGGAGTTGTAGTTCAGCAACATGAGGAGGGCCAAAGGTTCCCCACCCTTGGGCCAGAGCATGGCTCATATCCAACTAAATCCTATTCAGAGTAGACCCACTGAAATTAATGGGACTAATTTGGATACAACCCAATGTATTTACTTTCCATGCAGCATTGCTACCTGCAGTGACTTGCTAAGACCTGTAAGAGAAATCCTTTGTGAGAAAATCCTGCCTAGTCCTAGGGTTTGCTCCCAAGAAAGCAGTTCTTGGATTGCAGCCTTCACCCATTAATTGTATACTGCCATGACCCCAGCTTTAAGTTCAGAGTGACAGCTTTTCCATGGCCTTTCACTGCCTCTTTTTCACATGGTGGTGGCAGCAGGGAAGTCAGTAGAAATGGGTGAATATGTCAAATTGCTGCCAAGGCTTATGGAGGCAATTGAAATAGTCTGAATAGTCAGTGATTTTTCATTTTAATTTTTTTTACTGCATGGTTGTACTGTATTTGTATATATGCATATGATTGTTGTAACCTGCTTTTATATTTTTTCATAAATAGTGGTGTATAAATAATCTTATTAATAAATAAATTTGATTTCTCTCAGTTTCTTATTTTTCCAATCTTAAGTTCAGTTCTCCACATTGCCACATCAGTTTGCAATGTCTTTTTTAAAGTCCTCATGAAAATTAATCAGCATTTTAGTGCAAATCTCTCCTAATATACACATTTTATATGCAATCTTGCCTCATATACACATTTTTGCACAGCAATCTCCCCTAATACAATGCATTGTTGTATGTTATTTTCACAAATAAATGTATTTATATGCACACTTTACCTTAATATATGCAGTTTTGTACACATTGTCTGCAGAACTGCTTTGAAACATTTGGATAAGTTCACATTTTAAAGGATGGTTGTGTTTCAGTTTGTGTGTTGTTTTGGAAAGTGGGCATTAGATAAGCTCTCCTTTAAATGTGAACTGAATCAACTTTCTCCCCTATCCCTACCAATCACCTACCACTAGGATCAGAGTTAATGTGCATGCTAATTGCTGGGAATCACAACAAAAAGAGTGCTGTTTAGCTTGTGCCCTGCTTGTGGGCTTCCCAGAGGCATCTGGCTGGTTACCATGGGAACAGAATTCTGGACTGGACAGGCCTTTGGTGTGTTCTAGCAGGGCCCTTCTTCTGCTGATGACAGGAGCCATTTGTAAACTTTTTTTTTAATCAACAAGAAGCCAGAGTGAAACTAAGAATGCATTTTTCTATGTGATTATATTGAAAGCAGAGAGTGAGAACAGCTGACACAGTTTTAGCATCCCCCAAGAGGCAGTGATGGCCACCAACTTGGATGGCTTTAAAAGAGAATTTGACAAATTCATGGAGGACAAGGCTATCAATTGCTACTAGTCATGATGGCTCTACTCTGCTTCCATAGTCAGAAGTCATTTTCTTTCCTATTTTAGAAGATTGACATCTCCTAATTATAAAGATCAAGGCTTCCCGAGGGCTTTGTTTGCTATGTTTCTCTTAATTATATACAGTACTCCTATATGCTTTCACTGACGACTTTCTGGCTTTGGTATTTGTCTGGGGCCAGCTACAGGAACTTTTTCTTTTTTCCCCTTCATGGCAAAAGCTGATCAACAATTCACTTCAGAAGTAAAATTAAACAATTCCTAGTTTGGCATTTAGGGCTCCAAAGTCTCCACATTACACCAGAGGAAAACAGCAGAGAAATTGCCTTTCTTATGTTTATTGTATACACAGCTCAATCCTATATTTTCATTGATTTAGATCAGGGGTGGGGAATCTTTTTTCAGCCTGAGGGCTACATTTCCTTCCTGGGCAACCTTCTGAGGGCTGCATGCCAGCAGTGTGAGAGGAAACAGGCAAAAGTAGCCAGAGCAACAAATGTGATTTTTTTCCTTTTGTACCCAAGGCTAGTTTCACAACACACCCCTTTCTGTGCTTATCCATCTGTCAAAGTGGCCCACGAATGGTGGGGGCCCTCTTGATTCAGCCTTCCAGCTGGATTCAATTCTCCACTTCTGGTATACAGAGCCTGCATCAGGTGTGGGGAACCTTTAATCCTCCAGATATTACTGAACTACAACTCCCATCAGCCTCAGCAAGCATAGCCAATGGCAAGGGATGATGCAAGTTGTAGTTCACCAACATTTGGAGGGCCAAAGGTTCCTCATACCAGGCCTACATGTGTGCATTATATGCATATAGATTTTCCTATGCAATCAGAAAACCTATTTTTTCATGCATCACAAGTGAATGAGAAGTCTCCTTATACATAGAGTGGAGACAGGGACAATCCAAGTAATCCTCAACCCCCTCCACTTGCCTATTTTACATGGAATGTAAAGGTCTCAAGAAGAGCTTCAGATTTGCACTTTAAGAGTTCAATAGCCATAAGCTCTAAGCCTCAGTTGTGAAAGCTTTGGCCCTCCACATGTTGCTGAACTGTAACTCCCATCATCCCTAGCCATTGGCCAAGCTGACTGGGGTCGATGGGAATTGGAGGCCAGCAACATTAGGAAGGCAAAGTTTCCCCACCCCCGATCTAAGTCAAAGCAACTAGATTGGTGTCTCCTAGAGTGTTTGTCTTGCTTTAATCCAAAATGTTTTGTTCAAAGAAAATCTCACAGAACAAGAATAGCTGTTTCACTGGAGATGAAATGTTGATTCCTGTCTGAAATGTGGCATTAACTCTGAGGAATGGGATTGCTGTCCAATGATTCAATAGTGGAGTAAAGAAGATGATCCATTGTTCTCTCTGTAGCTCTCAAAGCATTACATGCCAAAGTTCGGGCAAGATTCTAATGAAAACCTGAGCCACAGTGATGAACTCCAAACCATGTGCTCTTGGAATTTTTGGATCTCCTTTTCTCTTAATTCCAAAAAGCAATCAGGGAGGCAGGAGTATAGTGGGAGAAAAAAATCAAACATATCATTCTGAAGTTGTGGATAGATCTTCCTTTAGGGAAGGAAGGACTGCAAAATTGTTCTAACTCTTTACCATTGCAGTGGAGCAGATAATTAGGCAATTAGTACTGTTAAAAGTTGACAAAGCACCAGGGCTCAGATGAATAATGTCCTCAAATGTGGAACGAGGTAGAGCAAAAGATAGTGGGAAGCCTGTGGCAAAAGCTTTTGATCATTCATACAGAGTTTGAGAAGTACTAAAAAGAAAATAGAGCAGGCAATTTGGGCTGGCATTTTTAATGTAGGAAACTCATCATGTTGTGCCATCAGAGGACTGCTGAAGTATAGGAATAGGGGGGGGAATTTGGTTCAGTTCGCATTTAAAGATGAATCTACTTAATTTGCCATCCATCATAATTCACACTGAATTTTGTACAAAAATGCATAACTAGCATGAAGTGTGTATAAAATGCATATATTAGTAAAAATAATGTATAAAATGCATTATATTAGGTAACTGCTTTTCAAAAATGTTTTATATTAGGCAAAATTGGAAATATGTATGTCAGGAGAAATTTGCAAGATGCAAATAAATTTTCATGAGTGGATAAAATGCAAACTGATGTGGAAATGTGGAGAACTTAAGATCGAGAGAAACCAAAATTGACAGATTCATCCATCCTTATTTAAGTGAGAGAATCACCATGTGCTGTAAATTATCAGAAAGGGCTGTAATCTGTGATAGAACATCCGTTTTGCATGCAGAAAGTCAATTCCCGGCATCTCCAGGTAGGGGCTAGAAGAGAGCCCTGTCTGAAATCATTGACAGTCCCTCCAGTCATTGTAGAGAATACTGAGTTAGATGGACCAGTGGTCTGACTAAAAGAAAAAAGAACAAAGGACAGCTTTCTGTGTTTCTAACCAGTCTATGGCACTGTGGAAGGGCTGAGGCTCAGTAGCAGAACATCTGCTTTGTGTACATAAGTTCCTTGATCCAATTTCTGGAACTTCCAGGCGGGGCTGTGAAAGACTCTTGTCTGAAATCCTAGAGAGCCACTGCCAGGCATTGTAAAGCTGAGATGGGGGATCTGGCCATGCTGTTTGGGACTTATGGGAGCTGAAGTCCAACCACATCTGGATAGCCACAGGTTTCTCATCCCTGCCATGGAGTGAGGTCAACTGCAGGGGCAAGTTCCTGGATCTGCTTTGCTGTACAGCGGATGTGGGGAACATTTGGCCCTCCAGTTGTTGTTGAACTACAACCCCCACCATCCCTGACCATTGGTCATGCTTGCTGGGGCTGATGGAAGTTCAGAACTTCTGGAGGGCCAAAGGTTCCCCACAACTGCTGTTACAGGGACACCAATTCCAGAGCTCAGGGGGCACCAGCAAAAAAAGCTTTTTGGGGGAGGTCACCACCTATCACATGGCAGGACTAGCAAGAGGCACATCTCAAAGACAGAGCTTGAAAAAGTTACTTTTTTGAACTACAACTCCCATCAGCCCAATCCAGTGGCCATGCTGGCTGGGGTTGATGGGAGTTGTAGTTCAAAAAAGTAACTTTTCCAAGCTCTGCTCAAAGAGCATATGGGGGAAAGGTGCTGCCTCAAGTTTAAAAATGTTTCTGCCTCACAGGGCTGTTGTGAAGAGACAGAAGATCTCAAAGGACATTCAACAAAACTCTAATGCTGTGACCTGAACATATTCACTGGGGAGCAACCTTCATCTCTGGAAAGACATACTGCTTGAGATTTTGAAAAAGAACTGTAAAATGGAATCTATCCTATGGGTTTCACCCCGAAGTCAAGAGTGCAATTTTTTGACAAGGAGCAAATTATTTTCCAAAGAGTGCATCCAATACAGAGAAATTAAAGCAATCTGGAGAGAAGACTTGGGGGGGGGAATGTCATGATATCTGGGATTAAGATATGGAAGAGATGCATGATGCTATTCTTTTTAATTGAAAAAAATCAGACCTGCTGTAGATTAAATAAGTGGTGGTTAAATATCATTCAGCAGTATTTGATAATGTGACATCCAAGTACTGATGACCCCTTGAGTGTATCTGATGAAAGACTATTTACAGCAATTTCACCAGGCAAATGGGAAACCAAATTTAGTATACTTTTGAAAACAGTTTTTTGAAAGCTTGAGCACAAAAGTGCCTGCACTTTTTATGCCCTGATGATGCACCCATAAGAACTGCCCCCTCCCCAAATCCTGACCAGTGGAAAATGTTGAGTTATGAAAACCTCATAATATCACTTATCTACTGAGCAGACCACCTGATGACTGACAACTTTAATTTCAGCATGGAATTGGCTGGCTAGCAACTGAAACATCCATCCCTTTTTGAGAGGGATGGTACAATCTACTTCAGGCGATATTTATCAGCACAAAGGTCCAAAGTCAGCAACCTGACTGGCAGGCTGTCTAGGGGAAGAAGGAGAACATAAGAAGAACTCTCAAGATCAGGCCAATGGACCATCTAGGTCAGCATCCTGTTCTCACAGTGGCCAACCAGATGCCTACAGGAAGCCTACAAGCAGAACTTGAATCTCCTCACTTGTGATTTCCAGTAATTGGTATTCAGAGGCATAGTGCCTCAGATTGTGGAGGCAAAGCATATAATCATAGCCATTATTGCTGGTAGCCACTGGTAGCCTTGTCCTCCATAAATTTGTCTGATCCCCCTTTAAGACCTTTTTAGAGGGTGCCTCTCCTCCATCAGCACCATTTACTGCAGACTTATTTCACACCAAAGAGGATTCAGCCGTGTAGCAATAGACACATTCCAGACAGACAAAAGCACTCAAGGAGGGGGTGGATCAGGAGCAGTGAGGGGTATGGCCTAGGAGTTGCAGTTCAGCAACATCTATCCTGGCCAACCACGTTGGATTCAGACTCGGATTCACTGATGTGTGATTCTCTGTTTTGTTTAATGTGAAATCCCAGCTTAGAGTGTTTAATAGATCAGTTTACAGATGGTTCAGGACTTTGTCCTACACAACATAACTAGGCATGACTACTCAAGTTAAGACATTGCAGCAAACATGCCCCTTTGAGACTCTTTAAATAGGCTTGGGGCAGGCTGTCTATTTGTGTGGGAAAGGTTTCTCTGAAAGGGACTGTGTAAACAAACAAGCACTCCTACAAGCAGGTTGAAAAGCTGGCATCATCTGTTCTCACCTGTACATCAGCAGGTACATCTGTGGCATTGGCAGCACTTCAGCACATCTTCCTCTGACACTGTCTCTGGTTGAGCCTTCAATTCCTCCTCCTTGGGAGGGGGTACGAGAGGTTCTGACCATAAGGCAGGGTTGAGAGGTGGGACAAGTACTGGCTCACTGTGAGAGAGCATTTCTTCAGTTGTAACTGGAATTAAGTGGGCGGAGCCAGTGCTGTCTAAACTGCTGAAGCCTTCTCCTGTTTCAGCAGCTTTCCACTGCAGTCTACTGGGACCCTCCTCAGGATCCCATTCCTCCTCCTGCTGATCACTCCACCAAGAGTCCTCCATGAGGCCATGACAACATCTGAAGGGCCAATGGTTCCCCATACCTGGTATGGACAATACCAAGCTAGATGGACCAAGGGCTAATTTGGCATAGGACACCTTCCTGCGTTCCTAACCTAGCTACTGCATTCTGGACCAACTGAAGTTTCCTGACAATTTTCAAGTCAGTATTAAAGGGTAATGCAGATAATAAAGGAACAAACATGGAGGGTTGTTAGTCATGTGTGAGTGTATGTTTGTATACTCCCATGTCTAGGGATAGGCGAGAAATTTGATTCAGTTCACATTTCAAGCCCAAACTTTCAAATTTGCCCTTTCTGAAACAACATGAGAACCAAAACACAGCCATCCTTCAAAATTTACATTTATTCAAATTTTACAATGTAGTTCTCCGACCAAACAGTTTTACAAAATGCATAGATTAGGGGAAAGTGTGCATGAAAATGAATATATGAGTGAAAATAACATGCAAAAATGAATCATATGATGAAAAATTGATTACAAAAATGTGGACATGAGTCAAAACTGCCTACAAAAATGTGTTTATTAAGAGAAATTTCCACTAAAATGCTGAAGAATTTTCATTAGGACTTTGTTGTTGTTGTTTTTTTAAAAAAATGTAAACTGCTGCCAAAATGTGAACTAAGTTTAAGATTGGAAAAATGAGAAATGGAGAGAACTGAAATTGACAGATCACACAGCATTAAGCCACTAGGTGTCTTGAAATGTCATTTATGGCAGCCAGGCCTTACTTTGTGCACTGGCATGGTGATTTGCAAGCAGGAGGAGCTCCAGGCCTGTTTCTTCTTCACTTAGGCACTAGCACTGCACCTGGCCAGAGGGTGGTACTGCATCTCCTGGTTCAACCATGCAACAAGGGAGCCAATAGGATTCCAGAAGGTCCTATAAGGTCTCTCAGCTTCTGTCAAGGACAGATGTTCATCCCAAAAGACCTTTGCAAGTGACAGAAAGTGACCGTGGTTGTACACTGCACAGATAGGGGCGAGACTTGGACAGGGAAGGATTCATTGCAAATCTAAGTTGAGAGTCAGAGAGGAGTGTACACACACAAATTCCAAATCCTCTGCAATATTGTACTGCAGTTCTAAAATATTTAAAGGCCAGATAATGGTTAACCTAGCCTCCTGCTTTGAATATCACTACAACATTAATGTATCTTATGTAGCGTCCGAGTGAGATTTTCCCCCACAACGAGTTGGTCAGTTGTGTTAGCAGACAGTTCTTAACCTCCCTGAAGCAACAGGGGTCACACTACAGTCCCAGCATCCAGTCATATAACCCATCATGGAAGGCTAAAAGCATGTGAAGTATATTTTGCTACCATGGAAGCCTGGAAACCTTTATCAAATATTTATAGGGCTATATGCCACATGCTTTAATTTTAAATTTCAGCCCTAAATAATTTAACAGCTTTATGAAAGAAATAAAATCAGAGGGAATCTCAAGGATGCTGTACATGCATTTACTAAATTAAAATTTGCCAGCAACTGCTGTTAATACTCTCATTATTTCCTTGCTAACTTAAGATCTTGTCAGCATGGCTGATGATAGGCCTCTTACACTACTGGCCTTGGATTGCCCTTGCTAACTTATTCTTACTGTGGGTAAAGCTATGACCATAACATCAATTGATCTTGTCCAGCTATTTTAACTGAGACCTACAACAGTCTTTCTGGCATCATTGTGACTCTTCCTCTCTCTTGCAAGCGAGCTAGCTGCTCAAGTTGCATAGCCTCTGCCTACCATTGGCTTACCTACTGTGACATCACAGACTTTGGCCACATAGCCTCTTTCTGCCATTGGCTCATCTGCTGTGACATTGCAGAGAGTCCTCCCAGCCTTTGGCCACACAGCTTGGTGCGGGTGACAAACAGGGGAACAGGCAGCTCGAAGCACCATGTTCAGATACAGTAGGACACAGACTAACAGTTTGTGACTTGGTTTCATGCCCTACTAATGGGCATCTGGCTGGCCACAATAGGAAACAGGATGCTGGGCTGGGTAGACCCTTTGGTCTGAACCTGCAGGACACTTCTCATAGAATAAGAGCATTGGAGGGAGTTCTGTAGAACATCTAGTCTCAAGATATGGTTGTCCAACCTCTGCTTTAAGACCTCCAGCAAGGGAAAGCCCACTACCCCTCTCTATCATTGGTTCCCTTTTTGGACTGCTCTTATCATCATTAGAAGTTTCTGCTAATGTTCAACCACAATCTACCCTCCTCTAACAAGCCCATTCGATGAGAGTCAATATACCCATTCCATTAGCACAAGGATTTCTGTTTGCACAAAGGAACTCCTCCTATGCTCTTCCTAAGCCCTCCTCAAATCTGCTCCAGAGAGCCAGGAAAAACTCAGAACAGAGGGGCACATGAGAAGAAGAGATGGGAGGGGAAATGTCATTGTTCAGCAAAACATCCTTGTGCTGATGGAACAAGTGCACTGAATACTGCCTGTTAAAGTTAGACCACTTTCACACCATACATTTATTTCACTTTCATTTCACTTTAAGCAGTCATGGCTTCCCTCCAAAGAATGCCATTTTTTAAAAAAAGTCAGTGAACTTTATGACATCATTAAGGAAAATAGGTCAGTTTTAACATTGGTTTTATTCTACTAATTTTAACTTCTCTGGTCTGGGTCTCAATGGCACTTTGGCAAATGCAGTCAATGAAATGGTTCAGGCACAGGCTGGCTATGTTCTCCCTTTGTTGTCAGGAGGCAGGGTGCCTCTGAATGCCAGTTGCTGGGAATCACCTGTGGGGAGAGTGCTGTTGTAACCAAGTCCTGCTTGTGGGCTTCCCAAAGGCATTTGGTTGGCCACTGTGAAAACAGGATGCTGGGCTAGCAATGCTGACCATTGACCTGATCCAGGAGGACTCTTCCTATGGACTTAGATACGGGAAAGATGGGTTGAGCTGCCTGAGCTGGAGAAGCCCTCACATCTGCCTGGTCAAGCTCTTCAGGCTTGTGCCCAGTACTGCTCAGTCTGCTCTCCACTATCTCAATATACGGCAGCTTCCTTTGTTTCTGTCAAGAATCCCAGCTTAGATGGTCACTTTCCTCCAGGGTTTCTGCTACTTTGCTCTCATTGATTGACTCATCCCTATAGCTTAGGATAAAGTCCAGGATGGTGAGTTCCCTTGTGTCTTCCTTCTCTTTCGGAAAGGGGAAGTTATCATATGTTTTATTTCTGTGTTCTGAAACCCATGGCCAACTTTTGGCTAAGCTAAAGATCTCTGGTGTGCATTTATTTATTGCAAGTAAACTTGTGAACTCTGGTGCAGATCAGTTGAATGATTTTTCCGAGACTTTGCCCAGAAAGTGACCCATTATTTCTCTGTTTATGAAAGATAGTATTTCCCATCTCTACATAGAGGTTTTATGATGGCAATGTCTATTTACTTTAGCACAGGGAGCACCTGGTTCTTTTGGAAAGACAGATGTTCACCCAAAAGTGAAGATTAGAAGCTGCACATATTCTGGCACACATGTTTGCTATTAGAACAAGGAAGCTGATTTTATTCTAGTCAAATTTTTGTAAAATAAACCCACTTTTTCCATGAAGTCTTGGGTACAAACCCCTAATTCCCATGTACTTCTGCAGCCTGGTGCCTTCCAGATGTTGTTGCCTACAACTCACAACAACCCCAGGATGCTTAGCCAGTGATCAGGGAAGATGGGAGTTGATGCACAAAAGATCCAGAGGGCAGCAGGTTGGGGAAAGCTGTCCTACAGTATCTACGCCCAAGTATATTTGTTTCTTTAGAAGATTTATAAACTACTTGATCAATTGCAAATTACTGCTTGATAAGTTATAAACTACTTGATGGTCCCAGAGTGCAGGACATGGAATAATGGGCTCAAGTTTCAGGAAGCCAGATTTTGGTTGAACATCAGGGAAAGCTTCATAACTGTTAAGAGTAGTACAACAATGGAACCAACAACCTAAGGAAGTGGTGGGCTCTCCAACACTGGAGGCATTCAAGAGGCAGCTGGACAGCCACCTGTCGAGTATCCTTTAACTTGGATTCCTGCATTGAGCAGGGGGTGGGACCCGATGGTCGGACCTTCCTACTCCATGGTTCTATGAAAAAGCTCACCAAGAGGTGAACAAATAAAATTAAAGATAAAAGGCAGCTAAAATCCACAGTTCAATTAAAAAACAAATATACATAAAACTAGGACTGTGCATAGGATTCAGCTAAAGCCTAAGCCCCACACTGGACTGATTTGGGGGGAGGGAATCCAGGCTTGGGCCAATTGGGTGAAGATAGCCCCAGATTGCTCCGGGTTCAGTCCAGCTGCCTGCAGCAATCTTGGGCTGTCAAGGGGAGGAAGGCTTCAGAGATCTGCTTTGCCAGTAGGGAATACTCTGGAGAAGCAAACCCCATCAGGAGTGAATCCTCCACTCACCAGCTGGTGAGCCCACAGGGAAGATGCATGAAAAGCAGCACCCTGCAGGACTGAACCCTTGGGGGGAGGGAGACACAGCATCTATTTCTTCCACCACTCCCCTAAATTGATTCAGGGCCAGATCTAGGCTGAGTCGGGTGTATCCTAGGTCAGCATGGGTTGGATCGGGTTGTGGGGGGCTGTGCATATCCCATCATCATCAAAACCAGAGAGAGAGAGAGTGAGAGAGAGAGAGAGAGACAGAGAGAGTTCATCATTAAAAACAAAGCTAAAATCATGACAATTTTTTTTAAAAAGAGATATAGGTAACTAAAATATATGTCTGGGTAGACTGGGTAGACAAAAGAAGTTTTCAGCAGGCATCTAACAATATAGTGGGGGTCGAATGTCAATAGGCAGCGAGTTCCAAATCACCACTAACGGGTTGACTCCTTACAAACATAGCTGAAATGACTGCACTGTCTCCCCCTGTTTATTCCTGCCTATTCAGCTGTATGGAGGTAGCTTTGAACTCTGGTAGGCAACATCCTGGAAATTTCATACAACCCTTTTGAAAGGGAATGGCAGAAAGTAAGTGAGAAAGACAGAATCGGGCAACACTCTTGTTGGAAAATTGATTGCTTACCATAAATTCATTCTTTTGTGTAAACCACCTAGATTTTTTTTACGATCAAGTAGTATATAAATTTTGTTAAACAAACAAGCAAATAAATCTTAATCTGTGCTTTCGTCAGTGAATGAAATATGGAGACTCACAGTGTCCTGCATGTGGAGTTATTTGTCCATTCATCATGATAACTTTGAAAAGCTTAATCCTGTGTAACGGTGCAATCCAGCTCACAGTCAGCCTGAGGGGAATTGGATGTGGTGGATCTCCAGCTGAGCTGGCTGGGTACTCTGCTATAAATCCCTCAGCCCAGCTTAGACATGACTGGTGTTAAGTGAAGCCACCATAAACCGTCTTAAGTCCTGGGAAAAGGGCATGTTGAGGACATTTGGGGGGGGGGAGAGAAGGTGAGGGGACTTAGGCCACATTCAACTCATGTTCAGAATGCTCCTGCGTCCCAATTCAGGCAAAAGTTACATTGGGAAAAGAGTTGGTCTAAGAAAATTAATACAATAGAAGTCAATGGAGAGGGATTACTCCCCAATAGGGGTTTTTTGGAGAGCAGGCTTTTACTTTCTGGTCCCTGCATGCAGCTCAGGGCTGAGTTGGTGTTCAGCCAACCCAGAGGCTCCTGAATGGCAACTGGATGTGGCAGAACTTTACACCAGCTTTTGTTGTACTGACACAACTTACACTGGCTTTCCCTGAATTGGATTGCTCTGTAAGTCTCTCTCACACACATAAACACTTACTTTATGGGGTCTTTTTATTATTATATTTAAAGTGTATATTTCTTATCTTAAAATTCTTCCCCCCAACTTTTGTATGCTTTTTGTCTCCTTAAGAAACTTGGTCTGTCTAAGCTTTCCACTTTCTGTAATCAAGTAAGAAGAAATAACTCCCATAAAGGCACTGAATTGCCCTCTATAAGGGGCTCTTCATTGCCTCTTCCAGGCAACAGATTCATGCTTTCCTCTATTGCTTCTCCATAATTATGGCACAGAGGGGCACATTTTGATCATGTGTATGTGTGTCATGTATTGCCATTTAGGGGCTCAATGTCCTGGACAAATCACCTTGTGGAGACAAACTAGGTGATAAAGTGAACACATTTATGCACATGATGCTGATGCATCGTTATCCTGTTGTGCATGGATGACAAACATCCAGCCCTCAAGAAGTTGCTGAACTACAACTCTCATCATTCCTATTTGCCATGTTTGCTAGTGGGTTTTGTATTTCCAGGCTATGGTCTGAAGGTACATGAGGCCAGCCCTGCTGAAGCTAAGCAGAGTCAGGTCTGGCCAGTGCCTGGATGGGAGATTGCCTGGGAACCATATGTAAGCCACCTTGGGTTTCTATCATGAAAAGAAAGGTGGGGTATAAATGTAATAAATAATAATAATAATAGTTCACCAACATCTGGAGGCCAAAGGTTCCCCACCCCCTGCAGTAGAATAAACTAGGGATGGACAAAAAATCTGTTTTAAATGGATTTATACATGGAATCTGGCAGTTCCGACCCAACCTCACTTTGCCCACATTGGATCATTTCTTGCATGGAGCATCTGCTTATGTCCAAGCCACTAATGCATTTTTTAAAAAGATACTAATAATATGCAAAATTCTACACAGAAATGTCTATATTATCTGAATATATTATTTGTGTA
The DNA here is from genome assembly GCF_030035675.1 of Rhineura floridana. Taxonomy (NCBI): domain Eukaryota; kingdom Metazoa; phylum Chordata; class Lepidosauria; order Squamata; family Rhineuridae; genus Rhineura; species Rhineura floridana. The sequence goes on from NC_084496.1 coordinate 18,033,722, forward strand.
AAAGAGTAAAACCCATGCAGTACTATATTCTGCAGCATAATTATATAGGTATTAATAAACAGGTCTTTTTATACAGTTACATACATTATTGTATGTATCTGTTTATGTGCTGGCTACTTTAGGAAACCTAGAGTACATATGCAAATAGCAATGTGACAATTGTGCATATTTTTAGTGGAAGCAGTAAAAAAAACCTCACTTTTCACTGAGAATATGGATAGGAATTAGGGAAAAAAATCTGTGCAGAAAAGTTTCATGCTGAAATTTTAAGAAAATCCCATCCTTAGAAGCCTCCAAGTCTAAACCCTGATCCAGGTAGACCAAACACTGGAAACATGTTGGAATTCAGTGCAGAATAGGTCTATGGGAAGCAAAGGTCCAAAATCCATCAAACACATTGAGTTTAGCAGAGTTCAACAGCTCCCTTATTACATACGGGACCAGTAACATCTTGCTGTTTTCTTCAAGATTCCTTTCACTGTTCAGCACTGAGCCAGCCTGAGAAGCAGATTGCACAATCTGGAGGTAGCATATTTCGTTTTAGAATTTGGCTCCAAATTAAGGCCATTCATCAAAAACAGTGGTATAAGCCTAAAGAATGCAGGTATCACTGGCTCACAGTAGGCTCACAATATCCTATTCTCATTTTAGACCACAGAATAATTCTGGGGCAGGCTCAGTTTTTTTAAAAAATGTGCTCAGTCCTCCGAAACCATAAATACATGCAAGCCAACTTCCCACCATTAGTCTAATCTTTTAAATGGCCTTGTTTCAGTATACTTTAAAGTTCAAAAAAGGGGGACGAGAGATTGCATTTTAGTGAAGCAGCTTGGCCACTGTGACATACAGTTTTCATTATGCAGGACCTGAGCAGCAGACAAGAAGCAGGAAACAGCTGGGTGTTGATGGGAGAGGGAGGGTTGCCTTGAAGGCCATCAATAATTGAAAATGGGACTGTTGCACCCAATTTGAGGAAAGGATGCTAGAGCTAGTGTTGATGCTAGTGTTGTTGCCAAGAAGAATCAAATCTTTTGTCTGCCATTCCCCACCCCTTCCCCACTGCCACCCCAGCCTCAACAAGAATATTTTCACCATCACATTAACTAACTTAATCACTGCAAAGTGCAATGAAGCCTTCCCGAAGACAACCAACAGTGTGCCTGTTGGAATGACCTTTAAAGTTTAGGAGGAGAACAGTCAAGTCATTACAGTGGCCGCACGTTGATGGCATTCTGTGAAAACTGCCTTTGCATTATCCCTGCTGACACCACACACATTTGCAACACCTGTTGTTGTTGCTTTCAGTCTGCAAACAATGCGTAATTATGTTTTTTTCCCATTTGCAAAGTGCTTCCTTTGCAATGAAATGAATTGGGTGGAATAATGTAATTGCCAGTGGTGGTTGGTGGCTCCATGTCAGAGGGGCAGTAGAATCCTTTCTGGGATTTAGTCTGAACTTTCAAGGTGCTGAGCACCTTGTACAGATCCTTGAAAGTTCAGACTAAAACCTGGAGTGGATTCCACTTCCCCAGACATGGAGCCATCAGCCGCCACTGGTAATGGAATTTACATAATTAATTAAATTACATAAGTTACATAACTTTGCTACAGGGGGCCATGAGACAAATAACGTAGTTTATCAGTGGAAGATGGCCTGCCATGGAATGGAAGCAGTGCTACATGTGATGAATACAGATTAGGACAGAAAACGATGCCTTCTTACATCCCTAATGGTTTCTTGCGGTCTGGAAAAGGATGGGGGAAAGAACCAGAATTATTAAAATTCAAGCTGGAAGACAATTTGGGGGTTGTAAAGCTCTCTCTTATTTGAGGTGAGCCTCCTGAGATTAATATTTCTGAGCCCAACATACAAGCCTTGTTGACAACATTAGATTTCTTTTTTCTTTTTCTCTTGGGTTTCCACAAATCCTCAAGTCAGACACAACAAACAGTGTGGGGTTCAGGTGCAAAATGCCACAAGGATGAAAATATTAGAAGGTGGTATATTTCATATCTGTGGTCCAAAGATCTTTGAATCCTGATCTGTAAGCATGCTAGTGTATCACTGAGCACAATACATATACAATGTATTTTTTAAAAAAAATATCAAATGGAAACCTTGTAAATTAGAAGACAGAGAGGATCTGCCAGGATTAAAAGGAAGGGAATTACTTTGTTGTACTAAAAGCAACTGACTTCTTCTTTAACCTGCAAAAACCTTTCCAAAGCAATCCAGTTGATGACTGGGGGCGGAGGTGGGGGGAGGCACTAGCAAAATGGATTAGGAAACATTCAATTGTTTTTCGACCTTTCCGATCCAGCATACTCTGCTAAACTCCAGCTGAATTTACGATTGGAAAAATAAGAAACAAAGAGAAACGAAAGTGACAGATCTTTCCATCCCTAGTGGGGACAGAGCTACAAGTGGTCAGGACATCTCTCTCTCTCTCTCTCTCTCTCTCTCTCTCTGCCACTTCCTTCTCCCTCCTTTCCACCCACATGAAATGAGGCTGAGGGAGGAAATCAAGGCAGCCTATGCCAAGGAATGTGTGCTCTACTAGAAACTTCTGACTGCTGAGACTGGCACAAAGAGTGTTGCTAAGGATTATGTGCCCACATGCGCACGTGGGGGTTTGGAGCAGGACCTTGTCAGGGCCAAGCCAAGGTTGCATAAGCTTCCAGTGTGAACTAGAATTAGAGTCCCTAATATCCAGTTCCTGCCTGGTGCATCCCTGGCCCCATTCTATCCCCATCTTTGCCTTTGGGAATGGCTTTTGAGCATTCTGTCAGTGTGTGTGTGTGGCTTTTTTTCATTCTTTCTTTTACCCCCCAAGGTCCCTAGATGTTCAGTGTCTGAGTGGGGAATGGATGTGTCTTGTCTCCAGCAACAGTACGCCCAAGTAAACGTCTGTGCACAAACACTAAGGTCTTATGCAGCACGGAGCCTGCAATTTCACACGCTGCATCTGCTGAGGTTTATTTTGAACCACTGATAACATAATTAGTTTTTATCAAGGATGTCTTCAGCCAAAAGAACCAATGGGTAGGGTTGGAGGCATGTTACTGCAGAGTCAACAAATACTGCATGCAGCAGACAGTGCAGAACAGGGACAGAGGAGCCATTTCCAGACCAAGGGCCACACTGCCATCTGAGCAACCTTCCAGGAACCAATGATGGGAGGGACAAAGGCAAAAGTGAACAGAGCAAAGAGTGTAAATTCTACCTTTCTACAGTATAATAGGCTAGTTTCTATATATACTTACACACCCCTCTCTCTATCTTCCATCTATCCAAGCAAGCAAGAGGCATTATCAGATGACAGATGTCAAGGCAGTTCTGGACCCAGCCTTCCTTTTATGGTGGATCAGTCACATTTCTAGGTGGGGCAGCCACTTTTCTAGGTGGGGCATTTGAGGAGGAGAGGTGCACAGCAGAGCAGAGGGAGCTGTGTCAGCTGGTCCAGAGCAGAGAAAACCTGACCAGCTCTCACAGAGCAAGTGAAAAGAGCGAGTGAACAAGGAGAGCTAACAGGAGTTTGGCAGAGGAGGTCAAAGTCGAGGTCCCTAAAAAAAAGGCTTTTTCCCTTTGTGCGGTGCACCACATACCAATGGGACTCTCCTCTTTACCCTGAAGGAGGACAGGACAAGGTACAGGCCAATCCAATCCAATCCAAATATAAATAAATAAATAAATAAATAAATAAATAAATAAAAGGCAGTAGAGACTATTGGCAGGAAGGACACTCCAGTGGTGGTGACCTGCTAGATGTGTGCAATGTTTGTTTTCTTGCCTGAGAATATCATGGTGTACACATGCAACAAGTGCAAGCTGCTGGCACTGTTGGAAGAAAAAGTGAGGGGCCTGGAACAGCGGGTGGCCACACTGAAGAGTATAAGAGAAGATGAAGAGTTCTTAGATAGAATGCTGGAACAACAGCAGCAAAGAGAAGTACAGGTGGTGGAAGAACAATAGCATGTTGAAGCAGAAGAGGAGACTGCTTCCAGGCACTTGAGGATGAAACTAGAGGACAGCCTGCAGGGGAAGAATTACAGGAGACCCCACACAACAGCGAGTGAGAGGCTGAAGCTCAGTCAAGCAGAGGTAATGAAACCATACCCCAAGACAAGGAGAAGAGAATAGTAGTAGTGGTGGGAGACTACCTCCTGCATGGGATTGACACCCAAGTATGCTGAGAAGACTCATGGACTCACCAGGTATGATGCCTCCCTGGAGGATGGATTACAGATGTGATGGAAGGATTGTCATCACTCATAAAGCCCACTGACAGATATCCCTTTCTTCTCATCCATGTGGAACTAATAATACTACCAAGTGGAGCTACCAAGAAAGCACATCAGATTCAGAAGGGAAGGAAACTCAAGGACTTTGGGGCCCTGATAGTTTTCTCATCCATCCTTCTGGTACTTAGAAAAGGAGTGGAAAGGGAAAGAGAAATATTCTGGGTGAATGAATGGCTACAAAGGTGGTGCCGATGTGAGAGATTTGGATTATGGGACCATGGCCTACGCTTCCTGGAAGATGGACTGCTGGTAAGTGATGGGTTGTACCTCACAAGGACTGGGAAGAACGTGATTGGTAACAGCATGGAGAAATTCATTAGGAGAGCTTTAAACTGAATCCTAATGGGGAGGGAGACGTAAACTTGGAGGTAACGACTAACAAAGGCTTATGCACAGTAAGAGGAATAGAGTGAACGGTTCTAATTGGGCTCTGTAATAGTCTTCATAAAAATGTAGGAAGGAATCCAGAACGTATACCTTGGTTGCAGATTGCTTTACCTGTCCAAATTCACTGACCCAATTTCAACTCTTTAATTTGCCTTTACTGTTTAAACCCAAACTTGGAAAACCAGACCAATAGAGGCCAGAGAGCACACCCATGAATTTAGACAAGTAAAGCAACATGTAGAAATTCAATCTCATTTTGAAAAAAAATATCCAGGCATTTCCTCAGCCAGAACTGGTAACCCTAATCTCAGCACTTCAAAACTTTTAAAAACAGAGCATTTCTGAGGGAAGGGCCAAAGCTTTGGAGCAGACCATGTCCACTGCATGAGGAAGATCCCTAGAGTGGCCATTTCTGCCTTGCCAGAAAGGAGGGTAAAAGAGAACACAGGTTTGCATAAAATCTGCATATGCTTATTTATATGGAAACATGCAAATTTAGAAATAATGGTTATAATTTGAATAGAACTACAATGCATCTCACCTAATCTTAGACCACATGCTCTGGGTGTGCCTGCTCGGTCTGCTGTGAATGAGCAACTTCAGGCCTCTCCTGCTTTCCCTTCTAGGGCTCTATCTTTAAACCAGACTTGGTCAGGACAGTTGTTCTAATGGGATGAAGGTTTCCCATCCCTTCCTTACCCCTACTCTTCAATCTGCGGAACCTGCACTCTTACAAGTGCCCTATAATGTCACTTCCAGGAAGGGTGACTTTGTTTGTGCCTGCTTTTTGAGACGAGCTCTCATCTCAGAAGAAGTTTTTTCAGCGTAAATCAGTCAGAACATTCTTTTTGACTGATGAAGATTTTCTCTCGGGAAGGGAGAAACATAGAGATTAACCATAAAAGCCTGTTTTTGTTTGTGAGGACTGGATCTCATTAATTTATGAGAGAAGGTTCAGCCAGCAATGCCGGAGGACATCCATCACGCTCTAGCTGAATAAACGACACGTTTATCTTTTCTTTAAAGAAGAACGGACTTAAACAAGCAAGCACCCTTCTTTCTATATTTTTTTTTTCATTTGGTTTAAATCGTTGCTGCAAAAAGAGATTTGTCACTGAATCAGCTATAAAGATCTTCTGGGTGAGTTAAAAATTTTCTCCTTTATTCACGAAACTAAGGAGGAAAGAAATTGAAAAAGCCTATCTTAGTTTTTATTGCAAAAAGCTGGCCTGGAAGTGCATTTTAAAGATATAAACGGAAGAGGGATTTCTATTTCGAAGAGGGGAAAAAAATAAATAAATTTGATTTATGAACTTTGGAGCATTATATGTTTGGGATTATTTTCTTTTTGGTCTATTTCATTTTGACGAATCTACTTGTTCACGACGCCACTAACTCTTTTGAAGCTGGGAACTAAATTTGTTTTGTATTCCTGAACATAAGAGATAAGGCAGGCTGTACTGTCTACATTGTGACTTCATCGAGCCTGGAATATTAACCCAATTGTGACTGAAATAATTTTTGTTTTTGTGGCTCAAAGAATGGCAATCAGGAAAGGGGCTGAGACCATGGAAGAAATCATGTTTCAGAAAATAATGGATGAGATTGAGATAACGAAACAAACCCTGAGACAGGGTAGACAGAAGATGAAAAATAAATTTAGCAAAATGACGCAGGAGTTTAAAGAAATAGTGGATTCTGTGAGAGAGGCTCTGGAGACTGGAACAAATGTAGAATTGGAAAAAGATCTGGAGTCTATGGATACAAGAAACAAAGCTTACTGCTTGGAACTTAACGTTGTCTCTTTGGACTGGAATGATGTGATGGAGTTTGACATAGAAAAAATCTATGGAATTGGCTACAGATATGGGACAATGGAAAAATTCTTAAGAGATGAGCCAGTGCATTTTGTAAAAAAGAAGAGTAGAGATGTGACTTTACAACAATATCTCAGCAACATATTCAGAATTGATGGCAAGAAAAGATTTGTGATGAGGGAGATTCCCATCAGACTTTTATTATATGACTATGGCTATGACAGCAAGATTAATATGGGATACTGGTAATGGAAGAATGGATACTGAAAATACTGGACTGAACAAGACTATTGAAGATGGAAGACGGAATCAATATTGATATTGGAAGAATGGCTATTGAAATCATTGGATCAAACTGGTTTGACGAGATGGATTAATCTATATGTTTATTTGAACTATGGCTATGATAACAAGATTATTTTGGGATACTGATAATGGAAGAATGGCTATTGAAATTATTGGACTTAATAGGACTACCGATAATGGAAGAATGGTTACTGAAATTATTGGACTTAACAGGATTATTGAAGATGGAAGATGGAATTAATATTGATAATGGAAAAATGGCTATTGAAATTATTGGACTTAATAGGACTACCGATAATGGAAGAATGGTTACTGAAATTATTGGACTTAACAGGATTATTGAAGATGGAAGATGGAATTAATATTGATAATGGAAAAATGGCTATTGAAATTATTGGACCTAGTGGATTTGAATGTGATGGATTGGTCGACATGTTTATCTGGAGAAAAATTGAAAGATATATCTTTCAAGGAATTGAAATCTCTCTTTGACTTTTTGTGGGAAGAATAAAGTAATGTTTATGAGATTTGATGATTAGTTAAGATAGCTATTGGAGGAAAGTGATTTTATAGCATAATTTAGGAGACAGGATTGTTATATATTGTAGACTTATAGCTGATCTGCGATAAATTGGAAGTCAACATTTTATTTTATTGTTTAATAATTTTTGTTTTGTTTTGTTTTTTGTCTTTAAAAATTTGAATAAAAATTAATGAAGAAAAAAAAACAAGTGCCCTATAATGTGTGTGCGGCATGTGAAAGGAGTTGATCTTTTAGTGAAGCAGCACCTATGCTTTGGAATGCCCTGCCTGTTAATAGCAAGTGGGCACCTTTGTTTTCCATGCCAGCTAAACACTTTTTTGCTTAGACAAGCCTACCAAGATGCAGAGTTTTATTATGCATAAAAGAGGAGCTCTGGTGAGGCTCGGCGGCGCTCTCTGCGAGGGAGAAGGGACTCGGGATTCCTGACCCTGAAAGACCTGAAAGACTTGGGAGGCAGCTGACCAAGAGAGGAGGAGGAGCTCTGGTGAGGTAAGCAGCTCATCAGCATACTTTCTTTCCCACCAGGCTCGGCGGCGCTCTCTGTGAGGGAGAAGGGACTCGGGATTCCTGACCCTGAAAGACCTGAAAGACTTGGGACGCAGCTGACCAAGAGAGGAGGAGGAGCGCAAATTAAAAACAAAAAACAAAAAAAACCCACACACACACACACACACACACAAAACAGGAACATCAAGACTGCCACTGACAACAAAAATAGGAAACAACAAACAGGAAATGGAGGGGGATCAAGCAGTTGTTGTCACCTGCAACGTGTTCATCTTCTTAATGGAAATCAGACGTGATTACACTTGCAGCAAGTGCAGATTGGTGGCGCTCCTAGAAGAAAAGGTTAGGGGGCTGCAGCAACGCATAGACACCCTGCGACATATCAGAGAAGATGAGGACTTCCTCGATAGAACAAAAGAGGAATTAAGGGGGTGACAAAAAGTACAGGAAGAAAGTGACAAGGAAGAAGAGGACTGCAACAGCAACAAATCCCCATGGAGGACTGTCACTGTAAGGGCAAGGAAAAACAGGAGGGATTCAGAACTGCTGCAACTAACAAATCGCTTTTAGCATCTCTCGGCAGACAGCACCCCTGAAGAGCCTCAACAAACTCACCTGCATCAAGAGCCACTGGCTGCAAAGGAAGACTCCACACCCCAGAAGAAGGAAGCTCATGCAACCACCGCTCTCTGCAAAAAGAGGAGGGTGCTGGTGGTTGGAGACTCGTTGCTCAGGGGGGTAGAGGCACCGGTAGGCCAGCCGGACAAAATGAATTGGGAAGTCTGTTGTCTCCCTGGGGCACGCATCCAGGATGTCGCTGACAACCTGCCAAGGCTCATTGGGAAACAAGGTAGGTACCCCTTTCTCCTCATCCATGTGGGCACGAACGACACGGCCAGAAACACCTTGGAACAGATCACCTCAGACTATGAGGCTCTGGGTAGGAAGGTCAAGGATTTGGGGGCGCAGGTGGTCTTCTCATCAATTCTTCCCGTGAAAGATAGAGGACTACAAAGGGAAAGGAAGATACTGCAGGTCAACGACTGGTTACGCAGATGGTGTCGACGGGAGAGGTTTGGATTCTGGGACCATGGTCTAAGCTTCTTGGAGGGGGGACTGTTGGCAAGAGATGGGCTGCACCTCACGAGGACTGGGAAGAATCTCTTTGGGAGAAGTATGGCAAAACTCATCAAGAGGGCATTAAACTAAAGCCTCTGGGGGATGGAGATGATAGCTTAAATACCGATCCAAAGACAGCGGGTTGTAAACGCAACAATTTGAAGGGTACGGGAGACACTGGGAGAGAGAAAGGGATGCATGGCAAAGCTCATGGTATATTAACGGAGGAATCCAATCAGGACAAAAGAGACTTCTGGTGTTTATATACCAACGCGCGGAGCTTGGGAAACAAGCAAGGGGAGCTTGAAGTCTTAGTGCATCAAGGCAAATATGACTTCATATGGTTAACAGAGACTTGGTGGGATGACTCCCATGATTGGAATATAGCCATTCAAGGATATAAACTACAGAAAGAATAGAAGCAACAGAAAAGGAGGGGGAGTAGCGTTATACGTCAAAGACAAATACACCTCTATGGAAATCCAAGAGAGCGAACAAAGGGGTCCGATAGAGACCATTTGGGTAAAACTAAATGGAGAAACAAATAAAACCGACATGGTAGTAGGTATCTACTACAGACCCCCTGGCCAAGAAGAGGTGGTAGACAAGGCCTTTCTCAAACAAATCTCTGAAATCTCAAGGAGGCAAGAAGTAGTAGTGATGGGGGACTTCAACTACCCGGATATCTGCTGGGAGACAAACTCTGCGAAGCACAAAGCCTCCAACAAATTCCTGATGGGCCTTGCTGATAATTTCCTCTTTCAAAAAGTAGAAGAAGGAACAAGGGGATCGGCAATCCTGGACCTGATCTTAACTAACACGGACGAATTGGTCATGGGAATTAAAGCGGTCAGTACCTTGGGGGCAAGTGACCACGTAATGCTGGAATTCGTGATTCTGGGGAAGCCAAAGAAGAATATAGTCAAACATGGACCTTGGATTTCAGGAAAGCCGATTTTAGCAAGCTCAGGGAAATGATGTGTAGGATCCCGTGGCTAGATAGACTAAAGAAAAAAGCACTCCAAGAAGCGTGGGAGTTCATGAAGAACGTATTACAAAAAGTGCAATCGCAAACAATTCCAAAGGAAGAAAAACGGAAGACATCGGAATAAGCCAATGTGGCTACACGGAAGACTGGTGGAGGAGGTAAAAGTAAAAAAGAGCATGTATAAAGAATGGAAGGAAGGACGCATCACCAAGGAAGAGTACCGACGAGTGGCTCGGGCTTGCAGAAATAGCGTAAGGAAAGCTAAAACCCAGAATGAGCTGAGGCTGACGAGGGAAGCGAGGAACAACAAAAAGGGTTTTTTCAGATATGTTCGAAGCAAGAGAAAGACCAAGGAAACGGTGGGACTGCTGCTCAATGAGGATGGCAAAATGTTGACAGATAACAAGGAAAAGGCAGAACTGCTCAACGCCTATTTTGCCTCCGTTTTCTCCCAAAAAGGGAACAGTGTGCAACCTTGCATCGGTAGCAATCTCAGTAAGGGGTCAGGATTGCAGTTCAAGATTGATAAGGAGATAGTCAGGAAATACCTAGTTAACCTAAATGAGTTCAAATCTCCAGGGCCTGATGAACTGCATCCCAGAGTATTGAAGGAGCTTGCGGATGTACTCTCGGAACCTCTTGCCATCATCTCTGAGAAATCCTGGAGAACGGGAGAGGTGCTGGAGGATTGGAGATGTGCAAACGTCATCCTGCTCTTTAAAAAGGGTAAAAAAGAAGATCCGGGGAATTACAGGCCGGTCAGTCTGACTTCAATACCAGGAAAGATATTAGAACAGATAATAAAAGAGTCCATTGGCAACTATCTAGATAACAATGCTGTGATTAGTAGGAGCCAGCATGGGTTTGTCAAGAAAAAATCCTGTCAAACTAATCTCATCTCTTTTTTTGATCGGGTCACTAGCTTAGTAGATGGTGGAAATGCTGTAGATGTCATCTATCTAGATTTCAGCAAAGCATTTGACATAGTCCCCCACGACCTTTTGATTAGCAAACTAGTCAAATGCGGACTACATGGAAATACTGTCAGGTGGATTCACAACTGGTTGGAAAACCATACTCAAAGAGTGGTCATCGGTGGCTCTGCTTCAGACTGGAAGGAGGTTTTGAGTGGAGTGGCACAGGGTTCTGTCCTGGGGCCGATACTCTTCAACATTTTTATCAATGAGTTAGATGATGGGGTGGAGGGAAGGCTTATGAAGTTTGCAGATGATACAAAACTGGGAGGGATAGCTAACACAATGGAAGACAGGAATAAAATCCAAAGGGACCTGGATAGACTAGAAAATTGGGCTGAAATTAATAAAATGACATTCAATAAAGACAAATGCCGGATTCTGCATTTAGGCCACAAAAACAAAATGCACGGGTACAGGATGGGAAATACCCAGCTTAGCAGTAGTGCGTGTGAGAAGGACCTTGGAATTGTAGTGGATCGCAAGTTGAACATGACCCAGCAGTGTGATGCTGCGGCAAAAAAGGCAAACGCGGTTTTGGGATGCATAAACAGAGCTATAGTTTCCAGGTCGAGGGAAGTAATAGTCCCACTATATTCTGCATTGGTCAGGCCTCATCTGGAATACTGCGTTCAGTTCTGGGCGCCTCATTTTAAGAAAGATATAGACAAGTTAGAGCGGGTCCAGAAGAGGGCGACGAGGATGATAGCCGGTATGGAGAACAAGTCTTATGAGGAAAGGTTGAAGGAACTTGGCATGTTCAGTCTGGTGAAGAGAAGGCTGAGGGGTGACATGATTGCACTCTTTAAGTACCTGAAGGGTTGTCACATAGAGGAGGGTACAGATTTGTTCTCTGCTGCCCCAGAGGGTAGGACTAGGTCTAATGGTTTTAAGTTGCAGGAGCGTAGATTCAGATTGGACATTAGAAGGAACTTCTTGACAGTAAGGGTGGTTTGGCAATGGAACCGACTGCCTTGGGAGGTGGTGGGATCCCCTTCGCTGGATGTCTTCAAGCAGAGGCTGGACAGCTATCTGCGGGAGATGCTCTAGCTGTGGATTTCCTGCTGTGAGCAGGGGGTTGGACTCGATGGCCTACAAGGCCCCTTCCAACTCTATGATTCTATGATTCTATGCATATTTGCTCTTAATCTCTAAATGTTATCTATATTTTGATCATTTTATTTTGTCTAGTTGTTTTTAAAGCCTGTTGAATTTATTGGCTGTTTTCTTATAAATGTTTAATACTATTTTATGTAAACTGTCTAGAGGTTTTTTTTATTACGTCTCTATATTTTGTTAAATCACACAGAATAAAGATGAAGACCAATTATCCTGTTGCACACTTTCTGTGCCCCCCTTTCTTTCCCAAACGGGGGGTATTTAAGAACTGCCAGTAGACTGCAGGCAAAGCTCAGAGTTTTTCTTCCTCTCCCACAAGACTAGAACTGAGGACTGTCCAACAAAAATGAATGTTGGAAGATTCAGGACAGACAAAAGAAAGTACTTCTTCACACAGTGCATACTGTAAAGCATGGAATTTGCTCCCATAAGATGTAGTGGTGACCACCAACTTGGATGGCTTTAAAAGAGGGCTAGACAAATTCAGGGAGCATAAAGCTATCAATGGCTACTAACCCTAATGACTATGTTCCCCTTCCACTGTTGGAGGCAGTTACTCCTCTGAATACCAGTTACTGGAAATCTCAGGTGGGGAGGGTGCTCTTGTGCTCAGAGCCTGCTTTCAGGCTTCCTGTCGGTGCCTGTGTGATGTTCCTGCTTATAGTGTAAATATAGTAAGTGCTGTTTATTTAGAAGACATATGGTAAGTGGAGTGAAAGTGGAGTGAAAGAGGAGGGGGAGTACATGAGCAGTAGAATGCTGGATGATTGGCTGTGCATTTGAATGGCTGGGAGTATAAATGGAAGAATGACAGTTGAATCTGGGTGGATTTTGGGAGTGTGGAGAAAGAGGGAGTTGGAGTTCTGATTAATAATAAGTTAAGTACAAAACAGGAATAGATGAAACCATACGCTTGTGAAACATTCTAAAACTAATCTTGTTATTTCTGATATTTAATAAATACTTATTTGGTTTACCAAAGGCCTGATCCTTGGCTGGGGGATATACATACCAGAAGGGAGGGCAAGGTAATTACCAAGGCTGAACAGAAACAGTATCTAATGGTGGCAGCAGTGAAAGGAGGAATAATAACAATTCAAGTATCCAGAGCAACCCAGAGTTGTATGCGTTATCTATAAAGATACAAGGGGGTTGGGAACAGCATAAGCACGCAGTCACAAAAGTAACCAGCTAGAGAGAGACTCAGGCAAAGTCTCTGGGAGTATTGGTTATAGGACGTGACTGGTGGTGCTGCCTAGCAGGGGGATCTAGTGAGATCTGTGCTAGAGTGGAGTGAGAAACCATATAAAGGACGGTCCGGACTGGTGGTATCCCTGGTGGTGCCTAGTGAAAGGCAGTAGCCACAAGCAGGTGGGAACCTGACAGGGAGAACCAGGGAAGGACGTCACAGTCTGGTTGGCCACTGTAAGAACAGGATGCTGGACTAGCTGGGCCTTTACCTGATCCAGTAGGACTCTTCTCATGTTTTTATGGAGGATTCCCGGGCATAGGATTGCTCAGGAAAACTGCCATAAACTGTGCATATTCAGTCCTCTATGCAAAATTCAGGGTTGATTTTTTTAATGGATCATTTTTAATTCATAGGTTCCACTTCAAAAGTAAGATCAGCTTGGAGAAACTGACTAACAGGCTCAGAGTTTTGCACAGAACTTCAAAATCAGACAAGTCTATTAGTGTTTGGTATTATTTCATTGCATTTATTAATGTAAAGGAGAATGACGTCCACAATCTCAGTATGCAAGAATTTGGAACACATAATTTATTTAGTTTCATGTATTAATGCTTTCATAATTTGTTGTCATAGGCATTGCTTTCCTGTTTTCATGTCTTCATCACTGGGGTAGGGAAGGGGTTTTGTAGCTGGGGATAGGAAAGTATATATTTTTCATGTACAGCTGTTTTCTTTGTATTCTTTAAATTGAAAATATCAGAGGAGGAGGAGGAGAAGAAGGAGGAGGAGGAGGATAATCTGATTTTGAACATCAAAATCTAGGGGGGAAATTCTTTGGAGAAAAATATGGGAAGCGGAATCTTGAGGATGGGAGGAGGGGGGTTACAGGAGAAAGCTTCTTCTTCCCATAGCAACTCAGCTTATCTCCAGCAACAAAGAACTGTTCTATGAGACCGAGCACTAGCATGTGGATGGATGCATTTTTGTTTTCTTTAGTTCAGTTTGCAGAACTGAGTCCAGCATCAGGCTAGCAATCAATTTTAAAGTGATCCTTTCCTTCACATTGTCCCCTAAACCCTCTTTGTTGATTTCATTGCCCCTTTCCATCAGCTCCATCTCCATAATGATATACAAGATAATACCTTCTCTATGGTAGTAATTTGCCATTGCAGATAATGAGCAGTGAAGTGTTTCACAATGAGTGTCCAGGGAGGGCTGATTGTAGTTTTGCTCTGGTAAAGAAATGGAAGTTAAATATAACATAAAATACAGTGGATTACCAACTCAATGTTATAATCTCCAGAAGACAGGATTCTTCCTGAAATAGTAGCTTTTTTTAATGAATGATGTACTTCTCTTAAGCTCAAAACGTAGTCACACAGAGAGAGGGGGGGCAAGTTAGAGGCACAATATGTGTATCTTGGCAACATCGGTAGCTACCTGACATGGTGCTAGCTGAGTAAATATTATTGCACAGACTGCTTTAGTGAATGAAAAGCTTAGCTAATGCAGAAGCCACCAATTTGGGTATTCCCTGAACAAGCAGGACAATCTGGACTTGCTAGTAAAAAGTTACCTGAGATGAAATCCCAGTTGTGCCTTCAGGACAGGACTTTTGGGCAAGTGACTGGGGCCTAAATGAGCAGGAGGTCCATATGCAGCAGGGCTGGCTTGCCACATATTGAAGAAAGTATACACAGTACCATGTAGGGACCCCCCCCTTATGCCATAAGATCACTTTAAATCATCCACTTTACCATATAACGAGAGCCTGCCCCAATACAACCATTAAGCCCAGGGGTGCGGGCATAAGACCATGTATGACACCAGCTGAGCAGGGATTAAAGCCCTGTCCTACAAGGAGCTCTCTAGCACACCCAAACTCAGCACTAAGCATGATCCCCCACACACACAGCTGATGCAAAAAGAGGGTGATCCAAACAAGTGGTGTTTGGAAACTGCTTCAAATAGCACTGCAAAACAAGTGCCTCTTTCTTCATCCCTAGAGCAGTCCCTGCCAGAGCCAATGTTTAGAACCCGAGTCTGCTTGCTTTGGAAAGCCTGCCCCATGCTGATCCTTTTTGGATGTCAAGTGATTGACAAGTTACTGCTCTGCCCACCTGTCACTGGCTCCCCACTTATGGAATGGTCTCCCTGTGAGGCTTGCCTGATGCCATCATTAGCATCCTTTCGTCATCAGATAAAAACATATCCCTTCTCCAGGCATTAGGGTTATTTTGGTGTTTATTGATTGAGAGAGCTGGAAGATGGCCGACGGCACTGGTTGCATACTGACTGAGCTCCCTCTCCGATAAGTACTTTTTTGGGTCCCTTAAATTCACGCAGTTAAAGAATCTTTATTGCTCTGGAGAGTAGTAACATCATCTATCTCATTCCAGAGGCATAACTTTAAATGTTTTATTTTCTCTCTTAAGTAAAGTACTCCCTAGTCTTGAGAGAGCGGACTTATCGCATTGCTACGAAAACCTGCTCTCCTCTCTCTCTCTCCCATGTTATTATGGATACAGCTGCACCCACCGTGGGTGGCGACGGTTAAGGGATGATTTGAGAACTAAGCCAACCAAGGTCACAAGATAAGACAAGATAAGGAACCAAGGAAAGGAAAGGAAAGGGGAAAAAAAGCAAAGGCTCCAACGCCCCCGCCTCGACTCCTTTAACTCTGTAACAAGTACAGATCAGTTCCAGCTGCCGTTCTCCTTCATTTCTTGCATAATTTCCCTCTGTCACGAGTTTTAAGTGCCACTAAAAATATGGTACCAGCAAGGAAAAGACTTAAAGATCTGCAAGTGATTGAAGCGTCCACACTTGAGCTACAACCTAAGATCACCCATTTTTTCTCACTTGAGACTGCTGGCCAGAATGAAGACGTTCATTCCCACTCTCTGCCTCTGGTTCCTTCCACTTCATTGGATTGGTCCTTGGACCATACAAACTCTATCTATAAATTGAATGACGGAAATTCTTCCATACCAAACCTAGCTAAAGAATTAGAAGAGGCCGATATGCAACACTCACTCCAGCCAATTCCTTCCAATCCAATCCTGGATCCAATCCAATCCATATTATTCGAATCCAATTCAGAGTCTACCAGACCCTCAAAGCAGTCACAAAATTCCCCTTTGGACTTAAATAAATCCGGTGATACCACGAAAGGAAATATTAACCCTGAGACAGCTTGGCTCCTTCTAATTTTAGAAGAACTTGGACTCATTAAGAATTTTATCTCTGAATGTAACGCGTTACTAGTTACTCTGGTTGGAGCTGCTAAAGACTTACAGCAAGGAAAAGACACCGTAGAGATCAACTCTCCTTACACGGATTTAAAGAGAGTTCCTTCTCCACCGAACAGGATATATAAGCATCCTCATCGCCCTCGGAAACGACCATATAAATGAAAACATGACGCCAGCCGAAAAGGGAAAACTCTACACATCAAAAAGAAGTATAAGAATATTAAAAACTTTAAACACTCGAAAAATAATAAGTTAAATTTCAAACCTCTTTTCGATCTACTCGATGCCTGCTCTAATCCGTCTTCCAAATTGCCTACGATGACAAAATCATCAAAAAAAAACAAAGAAAAAACTTTCTCCTGGGCCAGGCCCTTCAACCCAGTCCCCCCAAATGGAAGAGATTCCTCTCTTATCGACAACGCAACATGCTCGAGATGTAAGATCTCCTTGCTTTTCTCCCCCTCTGTCTACGCAGAAAACACACCTACGGCCATCTTTGCCAAAGATGCCTTGGAACCTGATCTTGATCCAAAAGAAACTGGTTCTGTTCCCCCTCCCCAAGCCATCACAATTTTTGCAGCAAAACCAGCGCAAGCAGTTCCTCTTGAAACTTCTAGACTCTTTGCTTCCCGGCTATTTTCACCTTGCTGATATTCTTCACATTGCTTACCTTCCATATGGCTTCAAATCCTTACGTGCTATTATCTCATTCACAAAGCCACAGCATGTAAATAAACTGTATGATCATAGAAACTTGTTAGCAAGTTCTGGAATCCACATCACAAGGTATTTTATAAATATGTGTCCCCCTCAACCTCTGTTTAATTTTCGTTTACATTGCCCTGCTCATTTCCAAAAAACTGTAGCAGACCCAGCCGAATTACAAATCGAGCCAGCAATCCCTTCCCCCTCTCCCATCTTGGTAACACGTGAGGAAACCCAATTGTATCAGCAAGGCTCCTCTCTAACCTATTTGGAGGAGTCCCTAGAGTCAGAAGACATCCAACTCCTGGAGTCCTTTGGTGATCCACCAAAGTCTGAACAATCTGCAATCATCAGAAGATTGGACCGCCTGAAAGCTAGCCTATTCCTTCTCCTACCTGAAAATAACAAGCAAGCTGAAATTGGTGAGACGCCTCAATCGCCTAGATCAACTGATAAGATCACAAATACATCCGTCCCCCCTTCATCTTCTAACTCCCATCCTCAGAGATGTTCTACCAGCCAAATTACAGTTGAAATTTCTAGACCCCTTCCTCCTAACCCACTCCATACTTGTGGGCCTATGATTACCGGTAACCATCCAAACAATATTTCTATACCTTTGAATGGAGTAACGTGGACAACCTCTCGCTATCTTGACCCAGATGAATTGGGCTCCCCACTAAAGCAGAGGTGCCCATCTGAGTTTTCATCATACACTCCCAGCCAAATATTTAAAAATGGTTGTATTCAGTACTCAAATCTAGATCAAATCACTTATTTGAATAAACCCTCAGCTTGACCACTTACAAATCTTCCTGGCACTATTGTAATACCGATAGTGCCTCCAGTTCTGTCTCCTTTCCCAACCCCATGTATAATCCCAAACTTAATGGCTTTAGAGTCTTCTCATTTAACAAAATTAATATCCTGGAACATAGCAGGATGGAAGAATAAATTGGGCGACCCAGAGTTTATTAACTACCTTAAAACTTTTGATATCATCTGCCTTCAAGAAACCTGGCTTCTAAATGATGACCTAATCTTTCTTGAGGGCTTTACGACTTGGGCTAAGTCGGCAAAGAGAACGTCTAATAGAGGCCGTGGCAGTGGGGGTATAGCCATTTTGGTTGCGACTTTTTTAGACATCCAAAGGGCTGAATTACTAGACACTGAGCTGGATACCTGTCTGGCCCTTAAGTTAACAATTCCAGGTAATCCGCCTTTTATCTTTATTAACGTGTACTTCCCTCCCCAGCAACCTAACCTAGCCTCCCAAACTTGGCTAGATTTTAATGATTTTATCGATGAACTTATGAGTGACTATCCTCTGAGCCTTTTTCTTTTTAGCGGTGATTTTAACGCAAGAATGGGAACAAACTACCCCAAAATCTATGATAACCTTACCTTCACTTTGAGCGATACAACCTTACCCCCTCGGTCTTCAAGAGATAAAGTCATTAATAAAAATGGCCAAAATCTTTTTCAATTTATAATTAAGTTTCAACTGTTCTGCTTCAATGGTTCTTACCTAGATTCCTCCCAGGGCTATTTTACTTTCCTTTCAGACAAAGGAGCCAGCGTGGTAGACTACATTTTGGGCTCATCCACCCTGTCCTCCCTTGTAAAGGAGTTTGCAGTGGACGATAGGATGGATAGCGACCATCTCCCTTTAAAACTCACTTTCCAAGGGTTTTCATACTATTAATGCGTTCTCGCATGTCCCTTCAATAAATAACCTCCCTGGGTTGAAACGTCTTAGATGGTCAGATAAAATGGCATCCAAAGTCAGTTGCATACTGAATTCTCCCGAGATGTCTGAGCTTCGTCAACTGGCCCTTACATCTCCAGAGAATATATACAAGATATATGAGGACATTGTCGTTGCCCTCAAACCAATAATGACCACTACAGTTAGAAATAGAACACGTAAGGGTTATAATCTTTGGTATGACAAGGACTGTGAGCTTAGTAAAAAGGCCCTTTCTGTTCAGATTAGGGCCTTAAAGCGCGACCACTCCACAACTGCTCTGTCCCGTTTGCTTCTTCAAAAAAAATCTCATAAAAATCTAATTAAGGAGAAAAAGAACTCTTTTTTTGCCAACAGCTGGCGTGAATTGGGATTGGCGGTTCTTCAGAAAAATGACCCAGAGTTCTGGAGACTGGTACAAAGTGGCATGATTTGCAATCCTATTGCCTTAAATTCTCCAATTCCCTCGGCATCTTGGGTCTCTCACTTCTGTAAAATCTTTGGGAAAAAAGAAAACCCTAATCTAGCCATTGATTCCTCTCCCCTCCCAGTTTGGCCACCTGTTAGCTGCGCGGAAGTTAAAGAACTAATATCTACTCTCCGCCCTGGCAAAGCTTCCGGGGAGGACTTGTTACCTCCAGAATTATTTCTGGCTGACCCCGATTGGTGGAGTCCCATTCTGGCTGCTTTATTTTCTAAAATAAATACCACAGGCATCATTCCTTCGGGCTGGTGTACCAGTATTGTGGTGCCAATTCATAAGAAAGGAGACCCCACTAATCCATCAAACTACAGACCAATTAGCTTATTAGACGTAACATCTAAATTATATGGTCGTTCTCTTTTGAATAAATTAACAGATTGGGACATAAATCACTCCTTCATCCATGTCGAACAAGCGGGCTTCAGGAAAGGCAGGAATACCCTTGATCATGTCTTTGTGTTACTCCATCTCATAAACAAAGTTAAATCCAGGGCTTACAAATCCCTCTACCTGGCTTTTATAGATTTCTCATCGGCCTTTGACTTAATTGATAGAGACCTACTGTGGCAAAAACTATCCCGCACAAATATAGATTTAAGGTTATTACATCAGATTCAATCTTTACACCAAGGTAATAGGCTGAGGGTCCGACTTGATAAAAATGGTGCACTCTCTCATGAAATCCCAGTCGGCCGGGGCGTTAAACAAGGGTGCATTTTGGCCCCATTCTTGTTTAACTTTTTTATCAACGACCTAGTCCCCATAATGGCCTCTCCCAAATATTTCCCCCCTTCGGTGGGAAATAGAAAGATAGCGTCTCTGCTATATGCGGATGACTTGGTACTGTTGTCTCAAAATAAAGTGGGATTGAAGAGGATGCTCTCCCGATTGGAAGAATATTGTGAGGCTTGCCATCTCCAAGTAAATTATGTTAAAACTAAAATAATGGTTTGCGGGAGGTATAGTAGGACGAAATCCACCTGGTCCCTGAACGGTCACCAATTAGAACAAGTTAATACCTTTAAATATCTAGGTATCTGTATTAACAAAAATCTTTCTTGGACCCCTCAATTTGAAATGACTAAGCTGACAACATTAAGATCAAATGGCCAACTGAAGAAATTTTTTTACTCTCATGGCGGTCAACTCTTAGGCCCATTGTTAAAAATCTATACAGCCAAATTGCTTCCAAAAATCTTATATGGCGCAGAGCTTTGGGGACAGTAGTTGAAAAACCGACTTGAAGCCCTCCAAAATCAATTCATGAAACAAATTTTGGGGCTCCCCAAGAATACTCCCTCAGCCCATTTAAGGGCAGAATTGGGCCTTCCGTCCATGGCTGCCAGGACTGATTTGGCCCTCCTAAGATTTTGGAAAAGATCTAGATCCTTGGACGATTCCTCCCTTATAAAACTCTGCTGGAATGATCTTCAGGGAACGCCTGACTGGGAGAGAAAAATCATGGAGTTACTAACACTTTATGATCTCACTCTAGCTAGATTTTTAAGCTTCACTCCCTCCGATCTCAAAAACTGGATCTTTGACCAAGATGCATATCAGGATAGAGCCTCAATTGTGACAGCCACTTATTCCTCTTGGTTCCCCCAAATAAAACTCAATCATGCTCCCCCATTTTATTTTACTACCTTGACCCGTGCACCTTTACGCAAGGCTTTTACGGAGTTGAGGTTCCAAGTCATGCCTACTGCTGTTCTGGAAGTCTGTTACAAGGGAGTCCCATTCGCAAATCGCCTTTGTATTTTTGGCTGTAAGGTCCCCGAGGACCTAGTACATTACATGCTACTGTGTCCTCTTTATACCCACCCTAGAGAAAAATTTCTGGCTTCCCTTCCATGTTACACCAGTGGTTTTTCCCATAATGAACTGATAACCACTCTTTTGTTGGATAGCAATAATCAAATTACCATTGCGGTGGCAAATTTCGCTCTGGCCGCCAAAAAGATTAGAGAGAGATATGTTACCTCGCAGTGTAAATAAATTGTTGAATTACCTATCCATGCCTAATGTACTCTTGAACAAATGTTATATTGTACTGCTTTTATAGTTTTATGTTGCAACGACCTATGGCCATAAGCAAATAAAGATTCGATTGATTGATTGATTGATTAGATGATTTTGCTGCTGATGTTTTGCTGCTCTTTTATTGGGTCTGTTTTATGGGTTATCTGTGGTTTTTATTATAATGTATTATTCTTTTTATTTTATGTTATGCTTTATGCTCTTAATGTTTTGTAAGAATGAATGATTTTTTTAAAAAAAGTATGATGTTGCCCCCATTCCTTTCTCAGTTCATGACTAGGGAAAGAAAGATCTGTCAGTTTCGGTTTTCTCAGTTTCTAGTTTTTCCGATTCAGTTTCTGCAGCAATTTGCTCTTAAAAAATCATCATAAAAATTCTTCAGCAATTTAGTGCAAATTTCTCCTAATAAATAATAAGCTAATAAAAAACTAATAAACATTTTTGCATGCAGTTTTGACTAATGTGCTCATTTTTCAAGCAATTTCTCAAAATATAATACATTGTTGTATGTGATTTTCATTAAGATGTTCATTTTTTATGCACACATTCCCCTAAGGCAGCCTTTCCCAACTGGTGTGGCTCCAGATGTTGTTGGACCACAGCTCCCATCAGCCTCAGCCAGCATTGCCAATGGTCAAGAAAGATGGCAGTTGTGGTCCAACAACATCTGGAGGCACACTGGTTGGGAAAGGCTGCCGTAAGGAATGCATCTTTGTAAACCTTCTTTGGTTAGGGAACTGCATTGGAAAATCTGGCCAAGTGTGAACTTTGAATGATGGCTGTGCTTCAGATCTCATTGTCATGAGCCCCTTGGAGAACTCCTGGCAGAGCTGCTGTGAAGAAGAGGAGGGCTGGGATCCAGGGGAGGGGCCCAGTTGTCTCTGTGTGTGGGGAGTTGATAATGTAGGGGAACAAAACAGTCGTCAGCTGAGCGACAGCCCTGCCCTGGGGTGCAGGCTCCCAGACAAGGTGGAGTTGACAGTCGACACCCCACCTTCCCCACCTCTGGAGCCTGTGTTGCCTCCTGAACTGCCTCCTGGCCCACCTCCTGTCATAGACCAGTGTGTAGAATGGCAGGAGGACTCAGGGTGGAGCCCGGGGTGAATTGGCCAAGGCATATCTGCCTCTGTCACCAAGGATGCACCACTGCTTGTGCAGGGGTGAACACACCGAGCCTGCTCTCCATCCTACTCATAGGAATGCCTCGTTGCTTGCCCCAGAGCTTGGAAGATTACTTTTAAAAAGAAATAAATGACAATAACTGTTACATGGACCCAAAAAGGAATAAATTACCATTACAATTGTCCTGAAAGGAACTGATTACTTTCAGAATCAAATACCATTACTCAAAAGTAATCACTACAATTACAGTTCAGTTACTTTAAAAAAACCAAAAGCTAGAGTGCCTACCTGCACACCTGAGTAACCTTAAACAACATTAAAAAAATAAACATACACACACAGAGGGTAGTAGAATAGGATAGAATAGGGTAGTAGAGTATGTTTTTAATCCATAAAATTAATAGAATGGCATAACAGAATCTCACATCCACCCTAGCCCCCAACTTCAACTGTGATGCCATGTGAAGTATTCCCCCCATCTCTTCTCGATCCTACAAGATCCCCCAGTCAGAGTGCAAGGAAGGAGGCCGATAGCACAGTTAAAAGATATCCTCTTTGCATAATTTTTTTCACTGAATAACAGTGCTTGGGCCAGTCATTCAACCTAACCTAATCCTCACAGGGTTGTTGTGAGAATAAAATGGAGGGGGACACAGCCACATACAATGAATTGAGGTAGGATTTGAAGATTATGATTATGATAATAAATATGCAGCATTTCAAATTCTGTAGGAGAAGTATTCCATGCCAAGCTGGAAGACTAAGGAAGAGGTATAAAATGTAGCAAAAATATTATTAATAATAATGGTAATTAATTAATTCTGCACAAGCCACTGTGCCATATTACAAATTTGCCTATAGGGGGGCATGGATGGATTGAAATGGGTTTGCTTTGGAACTTTGGAAGGAAGGACCTATATGAAACAAACCAGGGTTGGCTCCAGGTTTCTGGGGCACGGATTATGAGTGAGGCCCTTGGCCCCGTCCTTTCATCCTCAAACAATACTACTCCCTCTTGGCCCCACCCCTTTCAACTAAACTCATTTTGATCAATATGGCAACGCCCTATCATCAAAGAAAAATGCAAACATTAATACTTCACTAGTTGCCTTTGTAATTTTTTTGTAAACAGTATAACTCAGAGATAACTTAATCCTGTACATACATACCTGGGAGTAAATCCCATTGAACTCATTGGGGCTTACTTCTGTATGCATGATTGAACTGTCAGAGGTGGAGCATAAGAGACATAAGTTAGGTAAACAGAAAATGCACATATCAAAAGTAATCCACCAGAATAAACATTATCCCTTCTCCTGCAATTAAAAATGTAGTTTTTTTGCACAGCAGCACATAGTTAAACTATGGAATTTGTTTCCACAAGGAGCACTGATGGGCACCAACTTGGATGGCTTTAAAAGAGGATTAGACAAATGCATGGAGGATAAAGCATCTGTTGGCCACTGTGAGAACAGGATGCTAGACTAGATGGCCTGCTGGCCTGATCCAGCAAGTTCTTCTTATGTTCATGCATGTATTGCAACAAAGAACAAACATTACTTGTGGGGCCTTAAAGACCAGAAATAGTCAACATGGTGCCCTCCAGATATTATTTGACTACAATTTCCATCATCCCTGATAATTGGTTATGTTGTCTGAAACTGATGGGAGTTGTAGTCCAACAACCTCTGGAGGGCACCATGTTGGTGACCCAAATAGATTAACAGAACTCCCTACCCACCTACATTGTTTCAAACATGCCCAGAAAGTATGTCTCTTAAATTCTGTGTCTGATAGCATGTTCCTTTCAGAGATAAAAATTAATCTGCAGTTCTATATACTTATCCATTTAACTCAATGAGGCTTAATTCAGAGTAGACATATATAGGACTAGACTCCACCAGAATACATTTCAGCTTTTTGGGGGCTGTACCTTATTAATGCTGTACCAACTACAACTACCAACTTCTGGTTATGTACATATATTGTCTCAGCCTAAACTACCTCACAGGGTTGTTGCAAAGATAAATGGGGGGAGGGAATGGCAATGATCATGGATGGCATTCACAAATCAAAAGTAAATCTGGGGAGGGGGGCACACAAGTAATAAGATGTCTGATAATTGTATTTTCATACTAGACAATGCTTACTCCATTTAATTTTTACCTGTCCCACAGCTGTTAAATGTACAAGCCCTGATCTCCTGCAGTGCCACCCCTATACCATGCAAATAACTCAAGTTTAAAAAATAACAACCACAGAATTTAGGCAATTTATTTTTTAAAAAAAGAATATCTGTAACTGTATGAAATATGACATTCTAAGACAAATAGAAGTTATGAGACAGTAGACACAAAAACACACACACAAAGCCTTGACAAAAAAAAAACCCTCTGAGCACGAGCATTTTCACATTTTAAATTTTTTACTCATCATTGCTTTTGCTTATTTACTGCCTTGGGGCAATCACTAACTCTCAGCCTAACATACCTTATGTGGCTGTTGTGAAGATACAGAAGGCAGAATTAAAATGGCTGCAAAAGAAGACTAAGGCTGCAATCCAATACATGTCTACTCAGAAGTAAGCTCCATTGGGTTTAATTGGACTTACTCCCAGGTAAGTGTGTACTGGATTGCAATCAATACATACTTGCCTGGGAGTAAGTCCCATTAAATCCAATGGAGCTTATTTCTGAGTAGACGTGTATTGGATTGCAGGTTAGTAAGCATAAAATTTTACTTAACCATTCCAATTAGGGTTGCCAGATCCATGGCCTGAGACTGATCCTGTATCTTTAGGAGAAGAGAAGGTCAGCCAAGTGCAGGTGTACTTGCAACTCTGCAATGGGGAAAACCACAAGGTGGAATTCTCCCTCCCCGCTCCACAACTTTTAAAGATACAGAAGACCTCTTGGAGGCTGGGCCTGGCAACCAAGAGGTCTTCTGTATCTTTAAAAGTTGTGCAAGGGGAAATGAGAATTCCACCTTGTGGTTTTTCTCATTACAGAGTTGCAAGAACACCTGCACTTGGCTGACTTTCTCTTCTCCTAAAGATACAGGATCAGTCTCAGGCCAAGAACCTGGCAACCCTAATTCCAATACAAGTAGAAAGAAAGAAAGAAAGAAAGAAAGAAAGAAAGAAAGAAAGAAAGAAAGAAAGAAAGAAAGAAAGAAAGAAAGAAAGAAAGAAAGAAAGAAAGAAAGAAAGAAAGAAAGAAAGAAAGAAAAGGCAGTAGAGACTATTGACAGGAAGGACACTCCAATTGTGGTGACCTGCATGGTGTGTGCAGTGTTTTTTTACCTAAGAACATCATGGTGTACACATGCAACAAGTGCAAGCTGCTGACACTGTTGGGAGAAAAAGTGAGGGGCCTGGAACAGTGGGTGGCCACGCTGAAGAGTATAAGAGAAGATGAAGAGTTCTTAGATAGAACGCTAGAACAACAACAGTAAAGAGAAGTACAGGTGGTGGGAGAATAACAGCATGTTGAAGAAGAAGAAGAGGAGAGTGTTGTGGAAAGCAACAACAAAGAGGAGAAAACTCCGTGGAAAAAGATGACAGGAGCAGAAGAGTGAGAAGACACCCATCACCAGTGGAACTACGGAACAGCTTCCAGGCAGTTGAGAATGAGATTAGAGGACAGAGTACAAAGCAGAGTTACAAAGAAATCATGTCAGACTTTGAAGCTCTGGGAAGGAAACTCAAGGACTTTGGGGCCCAGATAGTTTTCTCAGGTATCCTTCTGGTACTTAGAAGAGGAGTGGAAAGGGAAAGAAAAATACTCTGGGTGAATGACTGGCTACTGTTGTGCCTCAGACTGAGAACTAGATTAGGGAGAGGAGTCAGATGAGAACGAGATCCCTTGGGAAGTTGGGGGAAGGGAGAATATCAGAGAGGGTTCTGACTAGGGTTGCCAGGTTTAATCCCTGAGACTGATCCTGTATCTTTAGGAGAAGAGAAAGTCAGCCAAGTGCAGGTGTTCTTGCAACCCTGTAATGGGAAAAACCACAAGGTGGAATTCTCCCTCCCCCCTGCACAACTTTTAAAGATACAAAAGACCTCTTGGAGGCTGGGCCTGGCAACCAAGAGGTCTTTTGTATGTTTAAAAGTTGTGCAGAGGAAGGGAGAATTCCACCTTGTGGTTTTTCCTATTACAAGGTTGCCAGAACACCTGCACTTGGCTGACTTTCTCTTCTCCTAAAGATACAGGATCAGTCTCAGGGATTGAACATGGCAACCCTAGTTCTGACAGACCCCAGACTCCCATGTCTAGCACATCTGTGGATGCAGTTCCTGCTCCTTCTGAAAGTCTGACATCTGAGCAGTTGGTCACGCCCTCCACACCTGCACAGGAATCTCTGCCAGACACTTTGAGTGCTTCCCAGCCAATCAGTGTCCAGCTTCCAAAGCCCACCTTGTCACCTAGTGAAGCCCCCCTTACTGATATGTCATTTGAGACTCACCCTCCCTCACCCCATGTGAGGAGGCATGAGAAGAGAGACTTTCAAAAGGTGAAACTCAGGCAGAGCCACCGTTTATGTGTGAAAACCTTCCCTACTTAAGCCAGTGTCATCTGAGGCACAAGTGCTGAGTCAACTTCCCTCAAATGCTGCAGAGACTGCTTAGCTAGGGCAGTTAGGAAAAGTAGTGAGTCAGAGTAGTGAGGTGTATGAAGTGCACCACTTTGGATGTAACCATAACCTTAATAAAAAGTGAAAAAGACATCACCTCACCTCAGTCTGAATCCTTCAACTCTGGTCAGGACAGCTACAAAGGTAGTGCCGACATGAGAGATTTGGACTCTGGGACCACAGGCTACTCTTCCTGGAAGATGGACTACTGGCAAGTGATGGGTTGCACCTCACAAGGACTAGGAAGAACGAGGACCATCTGTAAGCACTTTGAAAACAATGTAGTCATTACTAGAAGCCAACATGGATTTATCAAGAACAAATCCTGCTAGAGTAATCTTATCTCATTTTTTAATCAGGTAACCTCTATAGTAGAGTGGAGGAATGTTGTGGACATAATATATCTCAACTTCAGCAAAGTGCCCCATGATATTCTGATTAGCAAGATAGCTAAATGTGGGCTGGATGGAACAACGATCAGGTGGATCCACAGTTTGCTACTGAGTCGTACTCAAAGAGTGCTTATCAATGGTTCCTTCTCAAACTGGGAGGAGGTAATGAGCATGGTACCACAGGGCTCAGTCCTGGGCCTAGTGCTCTTCAACACTTTTATTAATGACTTGGATGAAGAGGTGCAGGAAATGCTTGCCAAATCTTCAGATGATACAAAATTAGGAGGGTAGCGAATATCCTGGAACACAGAAACAAAATTCAAAGGGATCTTGATAGGCTGAAGCATTGGGCTGAAAACAACAGAATGAAATTTAACAGGGATAAGTGCAATGTTCTACACCTAGGAGAAAGAAACCAAATACACAGTTATAAGATGGGGGATACTTGGCTCAGCAGTACTACATGCGAGAAGGTTCTTGGGATTGTTGCTGATCACAAGCTGAACATGAACCAACAGTGTGATGTGGCTACAAAAAGGCAAATGCTATTTTAGTGTGCATTAACAGAAGTGTAGTTTCCAAATCACATGAAGTATTGGCTCCCCCTTATTTGGCATTTGTTAGGCCTCGAGTACTGCATCCAGTTCTGGACACCACACTTTAAAAAGGATGCAGACAAACTGGAATGGGTTCAGAGGAAGGTGACTAGGGGACTAGAAATAAAGCCCTATGATGAGAGACTGAAAGAATGGGCATGTTTAGCCTTGAGAAGAGAGGACTGAGGGGAGATATGATAGCACTTTTCAAGTACTTGAAAGGTTGCCCCACAGAGGAGAGTCAGGATCTCTTCTCAATCGTCCCAGAATGCAGGACACGGAATAATGGGCTCAAGTTACAGAAAACCAGATTTCAGCTGAACATCAGGGAATATTTCCTAACAAGTCAAGCAGTACGACAATGGAACCAATTAACTAGGGAGGTAGTGAGCTTTCCAACACTGGAGGTAATAAAGAGGCAGCTGGACAGCTACCTGTCAGATATGCTTTAGTTTGGATTTCTCCACTGAGCAGAGGGGTTGGACACAATTGGCCCTTCCAACTCTATGATTCTATCATTCTAACCAGAGTGATGAATCGCTGTAGTATAAAGGGACTTTTTTTCTCTCCCCCCCCCCCGCAAATTAATACAGCTTCAAGGCTTCAACCAGTCCTTATGTGGCCTAAATAGTTCAATCCTATACCTATTTTTATTTACCTGCAAGTAAGCTCCATTAAACATAAAGAGACTTACTTCTGACATGTATATATTGTACTGTAAGTTAACTACACAATGATTTTTAACCAGTGCCTGGACAAGTGCCTGTTTGCAATTCTTTGCATTTGCCATGGGGTGGGCGATTCTTTAATTTGCACAAAATAAATTCCAGGAATCAGACAAAGAGACATCCTAATTGTTGTGAAGAAAAGAAGAGCAGGAAAGAAAACTGGAAGCAGCAGCTCTTTAGGACCCTGCCTGCTTGCTGCTGCAACTTCTGCCTGCCTGCCCCTTTCTCACCCTGCGCTGCATGAAGAGGCTTTTTGTTTGCATGCCAAACCAAGTCCAACTCCCCCCCCACACACACACACTCAGCCAGCAAGTGTCTTCTCTCTCACTCAACCACCCCATGGACCCTGCCCACCAACTAAGGCACACCCTCCCAATTAAATATTTTCCACTGGGGTGCCAAAAAAGATAAAACACTGCAAATGCAGCAGAGTAGCCAGAGAGGGCTACTCCCTCACACCAAGTGCAAAGACAATATTAACACACACTCACACAATTGTCTCTCACCTCCATGGTTCTTCAATTCACTGCTACCTCCTTTTCCTCCTTCATCCAAGCCCTTGCCTTCCAGCTCCTTTCTCCCTCCAGTCCATTCTTCTCCACCAACATCCATTTTTAAAACATTTTTTCTCTCCACTCCACTGCCTTCTTTGTCAACTCCTAAACACCCACAAAACACAAGGAAAGAACAACGCTTGCAGAAGCCCAGTTTGAGGCACATGATTTTCATTCACAAATCAGAGAAGCACAAAACTTCCCTTGCTCCTCCCCCCAGTAATGCCCAAAAGTAATGTTGGAAACATTACAATTACAGTTCAAAAGGGGGGGGGAAAGACTCCTCATTTTATCACAATCAAAATGTAAAGAAATTACCCACTCGTTCGTTAAAAAAGTAATAAATTACAAGTAATTCATTTTTCCTAACAAATTACTTCCAGTGTTGGTTCAAGAAACAGTTCCTACGCAAGTAGTGTGCCCGCCCTGATCCTGCATAAAGAATCCTGACATCCCTGGGGGCATGTCAAGTTGTTGTGACAATGTTTTTGTTTGTGTAGCTATGCCCAGTAATGCCTTGTAGACTGAGACCTGTGTGATCTGTGATTTGATCTATGTATCTATGTGTGATCTGTGATTTGATCTAAGGGGATGGAGATGATAGCTTAAATACCGATCCAAAGACAGTGGGTTGTAAACGCAACAATTTGAAGGGTACGGGAGACACTGGGAGAGAGAAAGGGATGCACAGCAAAGCTCACGGTATATTAACGGAGGAATCCAATCAGGACAAAAGAGACTTCTGGTGTCTATATACCAACGCGCGGAGCTTGGGAAACAAGCAAGAGGAGCTTGAAGTCTTAGTGCATCAAGGCAAATATGACTTCAAAGGGATAACAGAGACTTGGTGGGATGACTCCCATGATTGGAATATAGCCATTCAAGGATATAAACTACAGAAAGAATAGAAGCAACAGAAAAGGAGGGGGAGTAGCGTTATACGTCAAAGACAAATACACCTCTATGGAAATCCAAGAGAGCGAACAAAGGGGTCTGGTAGAGACCATTTGGGTAAAACTAAACGGAGAAACAAATAAAACTGACATGGTAGTAGGTGTCTACTACAGACCCCCTGGCCAAGAAGAGGCGGTAGATGAGGCCTTTCTCAAACAAATATCTGAAATCTCAAGGAGGCAAGAAGTAGTAGTGATGGGGGACTTCAACTACCCGGATATCTGCTGGGAGACAAACTCTGCGAAGCACAAAGCCTCCAACAAATTCCTGATGGGCCTTGCTGATAATTTCCTCTTTCAAAAAGTAGAAGGAACAAGGGGATCGGCAATCCTGGACCTGATCTTAACTAACACGGACAAATTGGTCATGGGAATTAAAGCGGTCAGTACCTTGGGGGCAAGTGACCACGTAATGCTGGAATTCGTGATTCTGGGGAAAGCCAAAGAAGAATATAGTCAAACATGGACCTTGGATTTCAGGAAAGCCGATTTTAGCAAGCTCAGGGAAATGATGGGTAGGATCCCGTGGCTAGATAGACTAAAGAAAAAAGCACTCCAAGAAGCGTAGGAGTTCATGAAGAACGTATTACAAAAAGCGCAATCGCAAACAATTCCAAAGAGGAAGAAAAATGGAAGACATCGGAATAAGCCAATGTGGCTACACGGAAGACTGGTGGAGGAGGTAAAAGTAAAAAAGAGCATGTATAAAGAATGGAAGGAAGGACGCATCACCAAGGAAGAGTACCAACGAGTGGCTCGGGCTTGCAGGAATAGCGTAAGGAAAGCTAAAACCCAGAATGAGCTGAGGCTGGCGAGGGAAGCGAGGAACAACAAAAAGGGGTTTTTCAGATATGTTCGAAGCAAGAGAAAGACCAAGGAAATGGTGGGACTGCTGCTCAATGAGGATGGCAAAATGTTGACAGATAACAAGGAAAAGGCAGAACTGCTCAATGCCTATTTTGCCTCCATTTTCTCCCAAAAAGGGAACAGTGTGCAACCTTGCATCGGTAGCAATCTCAGTAAGGGGTCGGGATTGCAGTTCAAGATTGATAAGGAGATAGTCAGGAAATACCTAGTTAACCTAAATGAGTTCAAATCTCCAGGACCTGATGAACTACATCCCAGAGTATTGAAGGAACTTGCGGATGTACTCTCGGAACCTCTTGCCATCATCTCTGAGAAATCCTGGAGAACGGGAGAGGTGCCGGAGGATTGGAGATGGGCAAACATCGTCCCGCTCTTTAAAAAGGGTAAAAAAGAAGATCCGGGGAATTACAGGTAGTCAGTCTGACTTCAGTACCGGGAAAGATATTAGAACAGATAATAAAAGAGTCTATTGGCAACTATCTAGATGACAATGCTGCGATTAGTAGGAGCCAGCATGGGTTTGTCAAGAAAAAATCCTGTCAAACTAATCTCATCTCTTTTTTTGATCGGGTCACTAGCTTAGTAGATGGTGGAAATGCTGTAGATGTCATCTATCTAGATTTCAGCAAAGCGTTTGACAAAGTCCCCCACGACCTTTTGATTAGCAAACTGGTCAAATGCGGACTACATGGAAATACTGTCAGGTGGATTCACAACTGGTTGGAAAACCGTACTCAAAGAGTGGTCGTCGGTGGCTCTGCTTCGGACTGGAAGGAGGTTTTGAGTGGAGTGCCACAGGGTTCTGTCCTGGGGTCGATACTCTTCAACATTTTTATCAATGACTTAGATGATGGGATGGAGAGAAGCCTTATGAAGTTTGCGGATGATACGAAACTGGGAGGGATAGCTAACACAATGGAAGACAGGAATAAAATCCAAAGGGACCTGGATAGACTAGAAAATTGGGCTGAAATTAATAAAATGACATTCAATAAAGACAAATGCAGGATTCTGCATTTAGGCCACAAAAACAAAATGCACGGGTATAGGATGGGAAATACTCGGTTTAGCAGTAGTGCGTGTGAGAAGGACCTTGGAATTGTAGTGGATCGCAAGTTGAACATGACCCAGCAGTGTGATGCTGCGGCAAAAAAGGCAAATGCGGTTTTGGGCTGCATAAACAGAGCTATAGTTTCCAGGTCGAGGGAAGTAATAGTCCCACTATATTCTGCATTAGTCAGGCCTCATCTGGAATACTGCGTTCAGTTCTGGGCGCCTCATTTTAAGAAAGATATAGACAAGGTACAGTGGGTTCAGAAGAGGGCGACGGGGATGATAGCCGGTATGGAGAACAAGTCTTATGAGGAAAGGTTGAAGGAACTTGGCATGTTCAGTCTGGTGAAGAGAAGGCTGAGGGGTGACATGATTACACTCTTTAAGTACCTGAAGGGCTGTCACATAGAGGAGGGTACAGATTTGTTCTCTGCTGCCCCAGAGGGTAGGACTAGGTCTAATGGTTTTAAATTGCAGGAGCGTAGATTCAGATTGGACATTAGAAGGAACTTCTTGACAGTAAGGGCAGTTTGGCAATGGAACCGACTGCCTAGGGAGGTGGTGGGATCCCCTTCGTTGGATGTCTTCAAGCAGAGGCTGGACAGCTATCTGCGGGAGATGCTCTAGCTGTGGATTTCCTGCTGTGAGCAGGGGGTTGGACTCGATGGCCTACAAGGCCCCTTCCAACTCTATGATTCTATGATTCTACCCCTTGACTGTTAAGTTTCACATTAAAAACAACAGAAAAACACGTCAGTGATCCCGAGTCTTATTCCAGAGGGGTTACCCAGGACACTAATGTGGTTTTGGAAAGTGCAAATTTGGTATTTTCAGCTTCAAATGTGAACTGAATTTAATTTCTCCCCATCCCTATTTATGGAAGAAAAAGAGAACATTTCTTTCAGCTATATTTTTGGCTGGAAGTAAGGAAGGAATGCACTGAGCTTTGTCTCCCTCCCTCAGTCCAGGTAGTCATTAGGCAAATATCCATCTCGCTATATATTTCATTCCCCCTTAGCTGCATTCTCTGTGTAAATGTCATGCTCTTTGGAGGACCGAGGATGCAAACAAAAATGGGAATCCATCCTGCTCGGAGTTTCATTAAAAAGGGCTTCAGAAGCTGACATGGTTCTCATTATAGATGGAATAAACAAAACCAAAATCCAAAAAGCAGGAAGGAGCATTGCTTCTGCACCCTCCTGAAGTGAGATGATTTCCCCAGCAGCTATATTAAATGGTGCATTATGCTCAGATTGAACAATTTTGTATTCCAGGAAGAAACCAAATCAAAAAATTGAGCTTTGCCCTGAGTGTTCTCTACTGAGAGCCACCACAGAGTAATAAAAACAACAGAAGACTCTTGAGACACCTTAAAGACTAACAACTCTATTGCTGCATATACTGATGCTATTATATATTCTTTAAGGTGCCACAAGACGCCTTGTTGTTTTTCCTGTGACAGACTGACATGCCTATTTGCATGGGATTTGGGATGCGTGACAAATTCGATTCAGTTCACATTTAAAGCCAAATCTATCAATTTGCACTTTCCAAAAAAAGAGAACTGAAGCACAGCCATCCATCAAAATTTGCACTTATTCAAATTTTGCAATGCAGTTTGTCAACTAATGTTTACAATTATTCATATATTAGGAGAAAGTGTAGATAAAAAATGAATATATGACTGAAAATAACATATAAAATGCATTATATGATAAGTAAATGCTTGCAAAAATGTGTACATTAGTCAAAACTGCCTACAAAAATGTGTTTATTGGGAGAAATTCACACTAAGAGGCTGGAGAATTTTAATGACAAAACTTTCCATCCATAGCTGGGTTTGTTTGCAATGTAATAAGTGACACCTTGGGCATGGGCTAAGTCAGACCATTTGGTCCATCTAGCTGAGTATTGTCTACACTGACTGGCAGTGGCTCTCCAGGATTTCAGATCAGAGTCTTTCCCAGCCTTTCCTGGAGTAGCTGGAGACCTTCTGCACTCAAAGCATATTTTCTGCCATCTCCATGAATGTGTTGGACTTTAAGTGCTGAAAGCTGAGTTCAAATTTTTATTTATATACAAAACTGAGAGCTGAGTTCAAAGTGCTGAGAACTGGGTTCGAATCCATGTTTATCTACCAAGCTCGATGGCCGATCTTAAAAGGGGACAAAGCTTAATGGAAGCATACCTGAGGAACCTGCAACAAAATCTTTTCATGGCAAGTACTCCCTGTGATGTTCCTGCTTATATTGTAAATATGGTAAGTGCTGTTTATATAGAAGACAAGTGGAGTGAAAGAGGAGGGGGGAGTACATGAGCAGTAGAATGCTGGATGATTGGCTGAGTGTTTGAATGGCTGGGAGTATAAATGGAAGAATGACAGTTGAATCTGGGAGGTGGTGAATTGAGAGGTGGAGAGAGAGGTTGAGGTTTGTTGTTGTTGAGAGTGAGTCGGAGTTCTGAGGCAATTAGTAAAAAGTCAAGTACCTAACAGAATATAGATTAAACCATACGCTTGTGAAACATTCCTTAAGTAATCTTGTTATTTCTAATATTAAATAAATACTTATTTGGTTTACCAAATGCCTGATCCTTGGCTGGGGGAATATACAGACCAGAAGGGAGGGCAAGGTAATTACCAAGGCTGAACAGAAACAGTATCTAATGGTGGCAGCGGTGAAGGGAGAGATTGTAACAAGTCAAGTATCCAGAGCAACCCAGAGTTGTATGCTTTAAATATAAAGATACAAGGGGGTTGGGAACAGCATAGGCACACAGTCACAAAGTAACAAGCTATAGAGAGACTTAGGCAAAGTCTCTGGGAGTTTGGGTTACAGAAAGTGACTGGTGGTGCTGCCTAGCAGTGGGATTTGTTGAAATCTGTGCTACAGCTGTAAAGGGTAAGAAGAAAACCTGACGTTCCTGTCTGCTGGTAGCCACAAGTGAGAGCTTCACAGGTGGTGCTGGGGAAGGACGTCACACTCCCCCTCTGTGTTCCAGTCATGCCTTCATTCAGCATACTCCATTCCATTATCCCTGCCCCCCACTCCATCTCCCATTCTTCCCAAAAGAGCCCTGCTGGATCAGACCGTCTAGTCCAGTGTCCCATTCTCACAGCGGCCAACAGCTACTCTGCATTCTGTGGCCACTGAGCATGTGCATCAGGGCCAGCTCCAGGAATGCCAGGGCCCTTGGGCATCAGCTTGCCCTGGCCCCCAGATGTGTGTGCATGTGTGCACGCATCACGCACTCACGCACTCACGCACGTGCCCCCCCATACCCCCACCTACCTGTCTGCTGTCTTTTACCATTGCCCTTAATGAAGATGGAGGTCGCCGTTTCCCTAACGGGATGACACCTCTGCCTCCATCTTTGTTGATGGCATGCGTGTGTGCTACGCGCGCACACCTCTGCCATCAACTAAGATGGCGGCAGGGGCTTCAGTACCTTAGGGAAACCGCGGCCACCATCTTTGTTAAGGGCAATGGTAAAAGACAGCAGAAAAGTAGGTGGCAGTAGGTGGGGGTGTGGGGGAGCATGGATCACAGAAGGGGAGCGGAGGGGCAGCTGAGGAGCCCCCTGTAGCTCCAGGGGCCGTCAGGCCAGTGCCCAACCTGGCACCCTTTAGAACCGGCCCTGATGTGCAGTCTTCACTGGGTTGTTTAGAAGGATGCCCCTCTAATTTTTCCTATTTCTGCAAACTTTGGGGTTCTCTGAGCCTGCCAGTACCCCCCTCTTTTTTCTCAGTAGAGCCATTTTGGCTACTCAGCCATCATCACTCTAGCTGAGTTTGCAGTTAATGTATATATATGATTATCATGATTTCTATGTGTTGTGTTCTGGTCTGATGCTGGACCCCATGAAGAAAACAGCTGTGCCTGAGCTGGAGTCAGGGCTTGGCTGCCAGACCATAGAGAACTCAGAGTAACAGAGATCCCTAGGAAGAGGAACTGATGGACTACACTATGAGCTTAATTAGGGCCTCCTGACAACTCTCAGCACACTTAACAAACTACAGTTCCCAGGATTCTTTGTGTGTGTGGGGGGAAGTGCTGGTGATGGGACAGCAGGCTGATTTAGAGGGGACAGGGCAGGCTGCATGACACACACAGTTCTGTCCTTCAGCACCTCCCAGTCACTCCCTGCCTTCCAGCATCTAACTCCTCAGGCAGCTGCCTCACTGTGTTTCATAGTCGTGCTGGCCCTGTCTTCTCTCTATCCCAAATGAGATGGGGACCCTCAGGCAGTGGTGTACCTAGCGTATTTGACACCCAGAGCGGATCATTTTTTAACACCCCCCTCCTCTATATGACAAAATTATTTATTTGGTATGCCACTAGCAGCACCCTCAGCTACGTTTTAGCAGGACACAAACTGAAACCCTAGCCACTGTGATTGATCAAAGAGGAGTAAGTGGAGCTGAAAACATGAGATGGGCTTGCCTTGCTGCTGCTTGGCTAGCCCTGATTGTGCATCTTTTGAAGACCCGGAAAGTGTGCAGGAAGGGGGGAGGGGAGGAGATGGAACCAAGGAGGGGGCCAGGAACTGAAAGGCAGAATGTGAGAGCTGACAACGGCACCCCGATTCTCCCCAGCCCCCCTCTGTCCCTTCTTCCTTCCTTCCTTCCTCTCTCTCTACCGTTTTGCTTTGCTGTATTTATATTTTGCCTTCCAGGAGGTGGGATCGGGCGGCAAACTCTCTCCAAGCCCCACACTGTGGCCTGTGTGCATATTCAATTGAGGCGCACATGCCAGCGCACTCCCAAGGTAGAGTCAGACTTAAGGTGATCGGGTGGAGATTGCCGGCGCTTTCTCCCCTTGGCCCAGATAAATCTGGACGTGCAGAAAATCAGGCCGCTGTGGGAGAAGAATCGGGAGAGTGTGGGAAGGGAGAAACAGAGGGGGGCACACAAGGCAGACCGGGAGGAGAGTCATCCCTCAATGTTTGTGAAGAAAACACTTGAGTGCAACAGACTGTGCAGCACTCAAGGCATTATATGTATATCATAGAATCACAGAATAGTAGAGTTGGAAGGGGCCTATAAGGCCATCAAGTCCAACCCCTTGTTCAATGCAGGAATCCAACTTAAAGCATACCCGACAGGTGGCCATCTAACTGCCTCTTGAATGCCTCCAGTGTTGAAGAGCCCACCACCTTCTTAAGTAGTTACATTGTCATACTGCTCTAACAGCTAGGATTTTTTTTCCTGATGTTCAGCTGAAATCTGGCTTCCTGTAACTTGAGCCCACTATTCCGTGGCCTGCACTCTGGGATGATCAAGAAGAGATCCTGGCCCTCCTTTGTGTGACTATCTTTCAAGCACTTGAAGAGTGCTATCATATCTCTCCTCAGTCTTCTCTTCTCCAGGCTAAACATGCCCAGTTCTTTCAGTCTCTCCTCATAGGGCTTTGTTTCCAGTCCCCTGATCATCCTCAATGCCCTCCTCTGAACCTGTTCCAGTTTATTTGCATTCTTCTTAAAGTGTGGTGTCC
This sequence comes from Rhineura floridana, assembly GCF_030035675.1. Taxonomy (NCBI): domain Eukaryota; kingdom Metazoa; phylum Chordata; class Lepidosauria; order Squamata; family Rhineuridae; genus Rhineura; species Rhineura floridana. The sequence goes on from NC_084496.1 coordinate 18,071,596, forward strand.
GGAACTGGACGCAGCTCTCAAGATGAAGCCTAACCAGTGAGGGGAAATAGAGGGGAAACCACAGAAGGAAAATAGGGGAGGGTGTCCTCTGGGGGCCTTGAATGACTAGAATAGAATCAAAAGGGCATTAATAAATCTCAATGAAACCCACAAGCAGGCATGGCATATCCTTCTTGGGAAAACACTACCTGTGTTTTTTTTTAAAAAAAATAAAGTAAAAGAGATGGGTGTGTATCTATGTGTGTGTATTCCAACTTTTAGGTCTGGCTAGGCAAACAAATGACATTTGCCAAACAAATGGCAAACAAACATGACTGATGTTATTGCAGGTCACTGATTCATAGGGTCACCATAAGTTGAAGTCGACTTGAAGGCACGTAACAGCAACAACAAAGGCAAACAAAATGCAGTAGGAAAAAAATCATAGGAACATCCTGGACCAGAGTGTGTGCCTGTCTCTCTTTCCTAGTACTATTTATTTATTTAAAGTGTTTATTTTAATGAAAATAATTTTAAAATCCTACTCCTTAGCCAAAAAGATCAGTGCTACAAGTATCAGTAGTAAAACAATGTCCTGCTTTCAGGCTTACAAAATAAAAAGTATAGCACACAAGGAAAAAGGGATGGAAGGAAGGAGAACAGACTGCAAGCTTAGACACCATCCTTAAAGTTTTGTAGGCACAAACAGTATTGAAAGTGGAATCTTGTATAACTGTCCTGATACCACTGTGAACAAAAATAATAATGAATGCACAAAAAAGGTCATCTGGAGGTGCCCTTGGAGTCAAATGGCATCTTGCAGGAAGGGGAGCTTCCCCACCCCTGTTTTAGACTCAAGAATTATTTGCTTTCACACACACTCCTTTACATTGTAATGCAAGTTACATCCCTTATCTCAATTCCTGGGAAGCTAGGCCTGTTGTGTTTTTCAGGGGGACAGGGCTGCTGCTCATTCTGCCGCCCCAAAGACCTCTGGACATGGGAACAGTGACCCCTTCCCAAGGGATACAATTTTAAACTGGCTCTTGACATCAACCAAAAGTATCCCCTAAATTTGCTTATTTGCATATGGACAACAAATTGGGGAGGGGCTCATTCAGTACTGCCTTGTAATCATTCTTTCTAGCAATCAGCTTGAGAGATGGAATCACTGCAGTTATCTATCAACCATGGTTGAGGAACATGTAGCCCCAGCCAGCATAACCAATGCTCACATATGATGGGAGCTGGAGTCCAGTGACACCTGGAGGGTCACAGATCCCTCAACCCTATCCTAAGCTGTGCTCTGGGTTCCAGTCTGAAACAGGCAAATGTCAGCACCCTGTCCTAAGATATACAAGACTTGCTTGGTCTTTGGGGCTTTTTCTTAGTTTAGGGAAAAGAAGGAATGAAGGGGGGGAGGGAAGTGACCGAGGTGTTTAAAAGATGCATGGTGTGGAGAAAGTGGATAGTGGGGGATGGGTGAGAAATTTGGTTCAGTTTGCATTTCAAGTCAAATCTATCAAATTCACACTTTATGAAATAATATGAGAAATGAAACACAGCCATCCTTCATAATTCTCACTAATTCAAATTTTGCAGTGCAGTTCACCAACCAAACAATGTTTACAAAAATGTTTATGTTGGAGGAAAGTGTGCATAAAAATGAATATATGAGTGAAAATAACATGCAAAAATGCATTACTCGGTGAGAAATTGCTTACAACAATGTGTATGTTTGTCAAAACTGCTTACAAAACTGTGTTCATAGGAGAAATTTGCATTAAAATGCCGGAAAATATTCATGAGAGTTTTTTTTTAAAAAAATGCAAATTGCTGCAGAAATGTGGAGAACTGAATTTAAGACTGGAAAAATGAGAAACGGAAAGAACCAAAATTGACAGAACTTTCTATCCCTAGTAGCTAGGCAGAAGTTTTTTTTATCCATCTCTCATAATACTAAGAACTTTGCAACATCCAGTGAAACTGAATATTGGACTATTCCAGAGAGACAAAACACAGCAATATAAGAGACAGGATGCTGCCTTATACTGAGTGAGACTCACTGGTCCATCTATTCCAGTATTGCCTACAGTGACTGACAGTAACTCTCAGGGGTTCAGACAGGGTGTCTCTCCCAGCCCTACCTGGAGGTTAACCTGGGACCTTCTGTATGCAAGGCAGATGTTCTTCACACCGTGCATTACTAAACTATGGGATTTGTGGGGAGACTGTTCTTGCACACAGATCCTGCTAGCGGGTTTCCCATAGGCACCTGGTTGGCCACTGTGAGAACAAGATGCTGGACTTGATGGGCCTTTGGTCTGATCCAGCAGAGCTCTGATGAGCCTTCCAAAGTCAGTACCAGTCATGATAAGTCAGACCTGGTCTGCATAATTCCCTTTAGCTTTTTCACTCTTCTCCAAACTTCTTAGTTAGATCAATCTCCTTGATCTAACAGGGCTGTTTCTGGGTTTTTTGCCCTTTAAACAAACTCTGGTAATCACCTTGTAGGCTTGGAGAGAAGATTGCCTCAGCTCAGAGGCTTGGGCTGATATCATGTTTCATCTAGGTGCAGTCGCCTCATTTTCTGAAGCCTTAGGTGACCTCTTCTGGGGGAGAGGTTGGCCCTCCCTAACTCAAAAGAATAAAAAAAACTGAAGCCATTCAGAAGAGTAGGGATGAATCAAGAGATCTAGCGATGGAAAGATCTGTCTGATTCGGTTGTTTCCCTGTCACCTTTTTCCAATCCTAAATTCAGTTCTCCACATTTCTCCAGCAATTCTCCAGCAATTTCTGGGCCTAGCAACCAAGAGGTCTTCTGTATCTTTAAAAGTTGTGCAGGGGGAAGGGAGAATTCCACCTTGTGGTTTTTCCTATTACAGGGTTGCCAGAACACCTGCACTTGGCTGACTTTCTCTTCTCCTAAAGATACAGGATCAGTCTCAGGCCCTGAACCTGGCAACCCTACCTCCTACCCAAATTTAAAATAAAGCTGTCCCTGGCCACATCCACACCAGGCCTCTATTACACTTTGGACAATCATTATTTATTTATCTATTTATTTAGTGTATTTATATACCGCCCCATAGCCGAAGCTCTCTGGGCGGTTTACAATAACTAAAAACATTAAAAACAAATATACAAATTTAAAAACACATCTTTTAAAAACAATTTAAAAGAATTTATCATGGCTTCTCTCAAAGCCATGGCTCAAAGCCAATCATGGCTACTCTCAAAGAATCCTGGGAAGTGTAGTTAGTGAAGGGTGCTGAGAGTTGCTAGGAGACACCCTGTTCCTCTCACAGACCTTCAATCAGAGTGGCTGACTGTTAACCATTCTCTCAGGGGAATAGGACTCTCCTCTCAGCACCCTTCACAAACTACACTTCCCAGGATTCTTTGAGGGAAGCCATGACTGTCTCAAGTGAAATCAATTCTGGTGTGGGTGTGGCCCTCTTATTAGCCAAGCCCAGCAGCTGTGAGGCTTTTAGAACACTGACAGTTGGTCCTTACTGAGCATGCCCCGCATTATAGTAGGCTTCCAGCCAAAATTTCTTAAATTAATTAAAAATCAACCAGGCATTTTTTTTAACTTTTAAACTGTAGTAGATGAAGGTCAGAGTATGGGGCAAGGTCAGTATTATGATTACAGTACTCTGTGAACATGGCTGTTTTTTTAATGAATTTCAACAGATTATGAGAACTTGCAGAAAAAAGTCCAAAAGGGCTCTGAGTTTTTTTTCTCTTTTTAGATTTTGAACTCTCAATTCTCTCTGACTGTTTTGTGTATCGCCATGAAAATTGACAGGGTTGTTAAGCAAGCGTCTCTGAGTTCAGAACTATAAGTTATGTAAGGTTTTGTTTTGAAATGAGCTTATAGGAAGCCTCAGAATGGCATGGGGGGATATTTTCCATTTAACATTGCGGAATGTGAAAAATCCCCGCAGACTATAGTATACAGCCACTCTTGTGGCTGTATAAAATATCCTGAGAAGAAAAATCAGTTACAGCTCTGTAACAAAATACTTTATACGATGGAGGGTATGTGACCAGAAAAGCAAAATATCAGCCAATTTATTTCTCCACATGAAGAGGGATTTCTTCTAGCAGTAATAATGACAGAAAAACCACAAGGTAGAATTCTCCCTCCCCCCAGCACAACTGTGAAAGATACAGAAGACATCTTGGTTGGCAGGCCCAGCCTGGTCAGTTTTACCTATCCTAATCATGATTGCATAGGAGTATATCTGATTCAACTCAATAATCATACAAATGATCAGACCAGCCTTTTCCCTCCTTCCCCTTTCCTCTCCCTTTCTCCTTCCCTCTTCCTTCTTCTGCCTTCCCTGCCCACTCCAGCCCTCCATCCCTCCCCCCCAGTCAGTTTTACCTATCCTAAGCATGATTGCACGGGAGTAAACCCCACTGAACTCAATAAACATGCAATGACCACATCTGTCCTTCTTCTCCCCTCTCCCTCCTGCCTGCTCCCCTCCCAGTCCTCCCCTCTGCCTTTCCACCCCTCCCTCCACCCCCCCTCCCTTCCCCATCCCCTGTGGTCAGTTTCACCTATCCTAAGCATGACTGCCGTGTGTGTGTGTGTGTAAAACCCACTTAACTCAATAAGCATGCAAATGATCAATCCATTCTCAGCAAACTTGCACAGGATCCCATTTTTTACCTCCCGGATTAAAAAGCAGGGAAATTCACTAATACACAAAAAACCTTGTGGTTTAAGAATGTACCTATAGCTCACAGATATTTCTTTCAAACTTTAAAAAGCAGGGAAATTGGGCAGCTATAGTGAATGCACCAGGGGAGCAGGAGACCTGAACTCCTCTCTGAGATATTGGACTGCCCTACCAAGTTATCAAAATGCCAACACAATTTGGGTTGGTCTTTCACAGTCCAATCCATTTGCTGTGTAGCTTGGAAGAATTTGGTAACATGTGCCTCTGAGCATATGGTGAGTGGTGGCAACACCTGTAATTAGCCCAAATAATAGAAAGAAGATATGTCCTGTGCTGATCTTGTTTTAGCCGGGAGGAAGCAATATTATTAAGACAGTTGATATAGTTCAGATGGTCACTTTAAATATGTCTGATTTCCTTTGCAATTTTAGTGAAGTTTTCTATAGGAAATCATTTTCTTTTGCTTTTATTTATTTCATTATTTTATTTATTTATTTCATTAAACTTATAGACCGCCCCATAGCCGAAGCTGTCTGGGAGGTTTCTATGAATATGTGAAGTACAGCAACACTTTGCAAAATTTATACTAAAAAAACTCCAAACATAATTGTGGAATAATGGCACTGACTATTCTGCAAAATAGTCTCCAGTGGACCTCAGAAGTGTCTCAATTTGCACAAAATAAAACAGTGGGAGGTGAAATATATTCTAGCAAAATTCTAGGTGTGCTCTATGTTTTTAATTGATCGTGAACACCTTGCCTTAAATAAAGTGGTTTAAACATAGCAGGCTGAAAACATGCTTCCTCTTTTTTCCAACAACTAGAGTCATTGCTAAAGTAGCAGCATATTGTAATCAGTCTGACTTTACATTAAACTGCAGTTTCAGGTCCAACTGTTAATGCACCCAAAATAGAAATAGACCATAACCTCCAGTTTGAAACAAAAAAGGCTATCTTCACCATCATATGACATTGACCAATAAAAGGCTTTGAAATTAATAATTTAATAAATTAATAAAAATAAATTTGACACAGATTTCTAGGATGAATAATGAGGGAAATAAAATTTTCTAGTTTAGATTATCTGTAGTAACATTAGTAACACAGGAAAGAAGCAAAGTAAGAAGAACACCAACAAACATTCAAAAATATAATTCTCCATCTTTGGAGATGGCAGGTGTTGCCACCACTCACCATATGCTCAGAGGCACATGTTACCAAATTCTTCCAAGCTACACAGCAAGTGGATTGGACTGTGAAAGACCAACCCAAATTGTGTTTGCATTTTGACAACTTTGTAGGGCAGTCCAATATCTCAGAGAGGAGTTCAGGTCTCCTGCTCCCCTGGTGCATTCACTATAGCTGCCCAATTTCCCTGCTTTTTAAAGTTTGAAAGAAATATCTGTGAGCTATAGGTACATTCTTAAACTGCAAGGTTTTTTGTGTATTAGTGAATATATATACAGAGAGACAGAAAGAGAGAGACAGAGAGAGAGGTTTTTCTCCCTCTTTCATAATAGTAGATGGTGGTCTTCCTCTTTTTCTACTCCCTATCATTAGAAGCTAAAATGATGAAACTGAGGTTATCATACTTTGGACACATAATGAGAAGACAGGATTCACTAGAAATGCTGGGAAAGACACAAGGGAATAGAAAAAGAGGAAGACCAAAAAAAGAGATGGATTGATTCCGTAAAGGAAGCCACAAACCTGAACCTACAAGATCTGAACAGAGGGGTTATGCTACTGGAGGTTGCTGATTCATAGGGTCGCCATAAGTCGTAATCGACTTGAAGGCACTTAACAACAACAAAAGAAAACATGCAATTAAAAAGTAACAAAAACTACACAGTCAGACTTTGCAAATAAATTTTACGAAACTTATGAGGGCCTTTGAGTTCACCCCACCACACAGAAATGTGAGCAAGGAAACAGAAATTTAAAGACTTCTCTCTGAAAAAAGAAATTTTTGTAGCTACTTTTAACAGGAGAACAGCTGCAACACTGAGAGACTGGAGAAGACCTGCCTTGGGAGTGAGTATCGGAGCATTTGAGTGCTTGCTTGCTCGCTCCTCTGGGTTGCTTTCTCTTGAGACTGCTGAGGTCCCAGGTAAGTGTTCCAAGGACTGGGACCCGCTGCCTGACCCTGACTCCAGAGAGAAGCTGCAGTCAATCTTGCAGCCTCTTGCATCAGCTCCTGCTTGGGTCAGGGGGCATAAAAGCCTGGCTGCCCTTGGGTGGCAGGTCTGCAGCCAGCAGGGTCACCACTAAAGGGATGACACCAAAGAAGATGGCCCCTTGTGGAGGCCTGAGAGCAAGTGTGCTACCCCTTCTATTTTCTAAAACCAATTTAGAGGAGATTGGTAGTGGGGAGGATGTATGGTGCATGTGTAGTTCCTGCACAGGGTGAGAGCCTGAAGAATGAACTGAACAATAAGAGAAAGTCACCAGATGCCTTCAGAGTGACAGTCTTCAGCTGGCAGAAGGCTGGCCCTCCCTGAGTGTGAGACGGCGGCGAATAGATGTGCCCTGTGTGAAACTGGGTCTGACTGTTCCCAATTCTCTCAGAAGCCTATTGGGATAACTGGTTCAGGTAGATTTTGTTGGTGGGCTCTTGTTGTGTCCATATCAGGTGTTTAAGAGGAGTCTTAGTAAGGAGGAACATGGATGATGCCACCCCAGTTTCAGTGATCAAGTGTAGAGGGAGGTATGGCCATGGGGAGGTGGTGAACTATCATAGAAGATGAGGGCAAGACTATCTGCACCTTGTTTCTCACTCCTACTCCTCTCATGAATAGGTTGCTCATCTGCTGCGCCCACTGGCCTGTGTGTGCCGTTGTTTAACACCAGATCGGTACACAATAAGACCACACTCATCCATTATCTGATCATGGATGAAGGTGCTGATCTGGTGTGCTTTATCGTGACCTGGGTGGGTGAGCTCAGAAGAGTTGATCTGACCCAGCTTGCCCACCTTGATGCTCGTTGCAACAGCAGCACAGGCTGCAGGGATGGGGGGGAGTAGTTGCTGTGGTCTACCAAACTTCCATCTCTGTCACCAGGAAACCACTCTGTCTTGGAGCTGGCTGTGAGGGCCTGCACCTGGTGTTGGGCCAAGGAGACACTAAACTATTGTTGCTGCTAGTGTACTGTCCAACCTGCTGCCCGACAGCTTCTCTGACTGAACTGGTGGAGTCTGTCTTGGCTGTGCTATTGGAGGAGCCCATAATGATAGTCCTGAGAGATAGTCCTGAGGCTGCGTCTAGTGTTCCTGCTCAGGACTTCATGGCCTCCATGACAACCATGGGGATGTCTCAAGTTGTCACCTGCCTGATTCACAGGGCAGGGCACACCCTTGATTTGGTTTTTGCTCCAGATGGAGGAAGGAGTGGTCTGCAGATGGGGGGGGTTAATGTCACCTCATTTCAGGTCAGACCACTTCCTGATAAAGTTAGACTTACAGCTCCAATCCTCCCTTGCAGGGGTGGTGGACAGATTAAGATGGTCCGCCTCTGGAGACTAATGAAATCCACAGGATTTTGAATGCCCTGGGAGAATTCCCAATTGATAGAGCAGATGACCCTGTTGAAGCTCTTGTCATGCTGTGGAACAGCGAGGTACATTGGGCACTTGACATGGTTGCCCCTGAGTGCCCTCTCAGGCATTGTGGAACCCGGTTTGCACCTTGGTGTATCAGTGAGCTAAGGACAATGAAACAGGCTGGACGAAGGCTAGAGCACAAGTGTCAAAAGATGTGCTGTGAGGCTGATCGGACACAAGTAAAACATAACTGTGCCTACTGTGTGGTGGTGAGGAAGGCAAAGAAGGGCCACTTCTCTGCCATCATCACATCCTTAAGTAGCCATCCAGTAGAGTTTTTCCGTGTTGTTAGGGGTCTGTTGACATCAACTCCAGGAAATAGAGTTCTACACCCTTCAGGGGCCCACTGTGAATTGTTTTCAAGACACTTTGAGGGTAAAGTTGCTCCCTTCCATAGCAATCTTGATGCCCCACCCACATCTACTTTAGTCCCCAGTGAGTGTCCCATGCGATGTCTGCTGCAACTTCATGGGATTGGTTTCAGTTGATGCAGCCTGATGATGTGGACAAGGTGCCTGCGATGATGTGACCAGCAATGCATCTTCTCGGCCCTTGCCCTTCTTGGCTTATTAAAGCTTGCAGAGGTGGTTTGTCCGAGTGGATCCAGGGTGTGGTCAATGCGTCGTTGCAGGAGGGAGTGATTCCAACCACCCTGAAAGAGGTGGTGATCTGACTGCTCCTGAAAATGTCGACCCTGGACCCATTGGTTTGTGACAACTACTGCCTGGTCACAAATGCCCCCTTTTCAGGGAAGGTGAACAAGAGGGTTGTGGTGCAACAATTGCAAGAACTCTTGGATGAAACAGATTATCTTGGACCATTCCAGTCTAGGTTCAGGCCTGGTTATGGGACTGAATCAGCCTTGGTCGCCCTGATGGATTACCTCTATCGGGAGAAGGACAAGGGGTGTGCGACCCTATTGTTCTTACTCAATCTCTCTGCAGCTTTTGACACCATTGACCATGGTATCCTTCTGGGCCGTCTTAGCAAGATGGGTATCGGAGGCACTGTTTTACAGTGGTTCCATTCCTACCTCTAGGCTCATTTTCAGAGAATAGCATTGGGTGATTGTCTTTCAACCCCCTGGCAGTTGTGCTGAGGGGTGTCACAGGGTGCCATCTTGTTCCCAATGCTGGGGCAGTCCTTGGGAGCAGTCATCAGGAGATTTGGAGTGAAGTGTCAGCAGTACGCTGACGATACCCAGTTCTATTTGTCTGTAACATCTGAATCGGGAGAGGCTGTGCAAGCCCTGGACTGCTGCCTGGACTTGGTTGTGGGCTGGATGAAGGCCAATAAACTGGGTCTGAATCCTAGTTGCTTGGATGGATGGGGTTGTACTCCCTCTGAAAGAGCAGGTTCATAGTCTGGGAGTGCTTCTGCTCCATCTTGGTCACTAGAGGCCCAGGTGACCTCAGGGGCTAGGAGTGCCTTTTACCAGCTTCGGCTGGTAAGACAGCTATGGCTGTTTCTCGACCGGGATATCCTGACCACTGTTGTCTATGCACTGGCAACCTCCAGGCTGGATCACTGTAATGCACTCTATGTGGGGCTGTCCTTAAGGTTAGTCCAGAAGCTGCAGCTGGTGCAAAATGCAGCAGCAAGACTCACTGGGGTCTGCCCCTGCTCACTGGGGCATGGTGTTGCCAGCATGTCACCTTGCTGCTGAAAGAATTGCATTGGCTACCTATTAGCTACCGGGCCCAGTTCAAAGTTCTACTTTGGTTTACAAAAGTCTGTACAGCTTCAGACCAGGATACCTGAAAGACCGTCTTACCCCTTACATACCCAATCAGTCACTGTGCTGTGCAGGTGAGGGCCTCCTGCAGATACCATCTTATCAGGAGGTCCGTTCTGCACAACATAGAAAGTGGACCTTTAGAGTTGTAGCACCTACCCTTTGGCATTCTCTCCCCTTAAATATTAGACGGGTGCCATCTCTCTTATCTTTTCAGTGCCTACTGAAGACCTCCTTCTTTCAACAAGACTTTTAAATAGAGACCTTATCTGCATCTGTGTTGGAATTGCTTTGTAATGTGTTTTTCAAGCTTTATTAAAAAAAGATGTTTTTACATCTAAAAAAAAATAAGCTATGTTTTTAAAGATTTTTTTTAGGTTGTTTTGTTTTAATATATTTTAAAGTCTATTTTTATGATGTTTTAGAGTGTTTTTAGTGATTTTGTTTGCTGCCCTGGGCTCCTACTGGGAGAAAGGGCAGGATATAAATCTAATAAATAAATAATAATAAATAATTTTAAAACATTCTTAGTGCTCACCCACCCCCTTGAAGAATGGTAGGTTTCCCGGAGCTGAGTTCTTTGAAATGGATGGCAAATGATTGCTGGTTCCAGTGGGTGCCGGAGAAGAGTGTAGGCTAATTCTTTCAAAGTAAATTATTTATCAGCAGAGAAGCAAGGCAGGTTGTGGTAGGAAATGGTGTTTTGTTTGCTGGAACGTTTTTTTCATCGCCGTCTTTCTCACTCTCAGGATCTTTTGGGGGGGAGTGATCAATTTCACCTTTGCAAATCTGCTTTTCTCTCTTTGTGTACTTGTCAAGACTGTTGACCTATTTATAAATACGAACCCAGCCACGCTGGTATGTAATAATGCCTTCAGGAATCCAGGCAAATGTAAATGGCTGTCAGCCAAAATTTCTCTGTGTGTGTGCATGCATGCAGCTGAGTCTGGACTCTTAATTTATGAAAGTCTCATTAGCAAATGTAGAAGGTCCACAGGAAAAAGTTGTCCTCGTAAGTGCTGTCAGAGTATTCCCAGGGCCGCTTTTTCCAGGTGTCATTAATAAAAGAGCAAAGTGCTGTAGGACTTTTTGCCAATCTATGAGGCAAACAGTTTTAAGCCAGACTGAAATTCTCCAAGGAGGAGCATTATAATGTACCTGAGCAATAAAAATGAAGTGTTGCTTTGCTTAGCTTGCCAGCATCTTTTAATATGCCACTAGGATCAAACCATTTGTCATTTTTAGAGAAATACCACCCACTCTTCTGCTAGATTTATAGGAGGACATTCCCATTTGGTTCCCCAATATAAAGCAGTAAGGATAGGGGGGATTTTGTGGTCTTTACTGGGAGAGAGAGGGTGGGACGATTGCAGTCTTTGTGGCTGACATCAGTTAAGGGGTGCAGTCTGAGGCTACTTGTTTATTATGACTTATTTATTTACAGCACCTTTTACAGCTTTTGGGGTGGCTTACAAAAATCAGGTCTAGGTCCCTTTCCTTAGGCTCACCATTGAAAAAAGACACAACACACAAGGAATAGGCAGGAGGAGGGAAAAGCAAGCACACATTTGTCCAGTTCTTTGTCCAGAGAGTTGGAGGAACCTCTGGCACAGATTGGGGAGGGGCGTGCGGGGGGAGAAGAAGGAGAAAACATTCTGATGTGCAAGCAGAAATCCTTTTGAATATATTGGACTCCATTGTATAGGAAGTAGGAACTGAAAGATCCGTTAATTCTGGTTCTCTTAGTTTCTAATTTTTCTAATCTTAAATTGTCCTCCACATTTCTGCAGCAATTTGCGGGTTTTTTTAAATCCTCATGAAAATTCTCTAGCATTTTAGTGTGAATTTTTGTAGGCAGTTTTAACATTTTTGTAATCAATTTCTCATCATATTATTCATTTTTGCATGTTATTTTCATTCAAATGTTCATTTTTATGCACACTTTTGTCTAATCTATGCATTATGTAAACATTGTTTGGTTGGAGAACTGCATTGTAAAACTCAAATAAGTGAGAATTTAAAAAGATGACTGTGTTTGGTTCTCATATTGTTTCCAAAAGTGTGAATTTAATAAATTCAGCTTGAAATGTGAACTAAATGGAAATCCTTGCCCGTCCCTAATAGGCTCTGCCCAATACAAGTAGATGCTAGAGGTGTGATATTGAGAATGCCTCTTTGATAATGTGGGCTTGTCCAGTGGTATATTTGTTCTGGTCTGAAGTTGTTATCTGTATTAATTTTGTACTGCTGAAATCCTTTATTTGCAGTTGTTCATGCACTTTTAAATTATATTCCACTAATATTGGGGTCAACAGTAGGACAACAAAAGAGCACTTTATGAGTCCTTATGGTTGCTAAGAGCCTGGAAGAATAAACACCCACAGTCTATTATGCAAGGGACTGATGACCTCACTACTCTGGCTACATCTGAACCTACTTCATATAGACATGAATTTTGAGTGGATACCTATTTGGACATCTGGAGGGCTTATATGAATTTATATTAAGGTACTGTACATGCTTAACTCAAGATGCATGTAATGATGAGTACAGAGTTTGTAATGTAAACTGATTGTGGTTTATTGTTATTATTATTATATATCCACAAGAGTAGCTGTATACTATTCCACAATGATAAATTAAAAATACCCTCATGCCATTCCCATAAACTCATTTCAAAACAAAACCTTACGAAACTCATAGTCCGGAACTCAGAAACGCTTGCTTAACAACCCTCTAATTTTCATGGTGATAAACAAAACAGTAAGAGAGAATCGAGAGTTTAAAGTGTAAAAAGAGAGAGAGAGAAAAAACCCAGATCCATTTTAGATATTTTTCTGTCAGAGTTCTCATAATCTGTTGAAATGAATTAAAAAATCAGCCATGTTCACAGAGTACCTGTAATCCTATTACTGACCTTGCCCCATACTCTGACCTTCATCTTCTGCAGCTTAAAAGTTAAAAAAATGCCTGGCTGATTTTTAATTAATTTAAGAAATTTAGCATTGAACTGAATGATAAGGCTGGGCACAGTCAGTAAGAACCAACTGTCAGTGTTCTAAAAGCCAGAGTGACAGCTGCTTGACTTGCCTAATCAGGGGGCCGCACCCACACCAGACTTTGATTTCACATGAGACGGTCAGGGCTTCCCCCAAAGAATCCTGGGAAGTGTAGTTTGTGAAGGGTGTTAAGGGGAGGCTCCTATTTTCCTGACAGAGCTCCAGTGGCCAGAGGGGTTCAGCAATCAGCCACTCTGACTGAAGCACTGTGAGGGGAACAGAGCATCTCCTAGCAACTCTTAGCACCCTTCACTACACTTCCCAGAATACTCTAGGATAAGCCATGACTGTCTAAAATGAAATAAAGGTCTGGTGTCGATGTAGCTAAGGAAAACCTTTGGTTTAAATTTGGGTGGGAGGCTACATGTGCCTGCTATAGAATAAAAAGGTGGGGGAAACCGTGAAATAGAATGAGATTGTTCACAATGTTTTCCTTTTGGAAAGGAAAGGGGCTTCCCTTCTGCCCAGTACCCACCCATCCAATCTCCTCCCCATCCCCTTCCTCCCTCCCCTCCCCCTTCCTGCCTTCCTGCTCCCCTCCCTGCCCCTCCTCCAGGTCAGTTTCACCTATCCTAAGCATGATTGCATGGGAGTAAACCCCACTGTACTCAAAAAGCATGCAAATGATCAAACCTGCTTTCACCTCCTCCTACCTCTTATCTCCCTCTTGCTCCTTTCCTCCCCTTTCCTTCACCCCTCCCTTCCATGGTCAGTTTTACCTATCCTAGGACTACGACCTGGGAGACCAGGGTTCAAATCCCCACACAGCCCTGAAGCTCACTGGGTGACCTTGGGCCAGTCACTGCCTCTTAGCCTCAGAGGAACATAATGGTAAACCACCTCTGAATACCGCTTAACATGAAAACCCTATTCATAGGGTTGCCATAAGTTGGAATCAAATTGAAGGCAGTCCATTTCATTTTCAAGCATGATTGCACGGGAGTAAATCCCATTGAACTCAGTAAGCATGCAAATGACCAAACCTGCCCTCCTCCTCCTCCTCCTCCCTCCCATCACCTCCCTTTTGCCTCTTCCCTCCCCCTTCCTTCCCCCTGCCCCTCCCCTTCCAATCCCCTCCTTCCCCCTCCCCTTCCAAACCCCTCCTTCCCTCTCCCCCTCCCTGTCCTCCTTCCCTATCCACCCTTCCTCCTTCCCTCTACTCTTCCCTCCCCATCCCCCATGGTCAGTTTTACCTATCCTAGCCATGATTGCATGGGAGTAAATCCCACTGAACTCAATAAGCATGCAAGTGATCAGACCTGCCTTTTCCCTCCTTCCTCTCTCCCTTCATCCTCCCTTCATCTCTTCCCCTCTTCCTTCTTCCTCCTCCCCTGCCCACTCCAGGCCTCCCTCCCCATGGTCAGTTTTACCTATCCTAAGCATAATTGCAGGGGAGTAAATCCCACTGAACTCAATAAGCATGCAAATGATCAATCCATTCTTAGCAAACTTGCACACGAACCCATTTGTTACCTCCCAGATTAAAAAGCAGAGAGGCAAAAAACCTTGTGGTTTAAGAACATACCTATAGCCAACAGATATTTCTATCAAACTTTAAAAAGCAGGGCAGTTATTTTCCAGTGGAACAGAAGACCTTACCTCCTCTCTGAGATATTGTACTGCTCTACAAATTTGTAAAAACGCAAACACAATTTGGGTTGGTCTTTCACAGTCCAATCCACTTGCTGTGTATCTTGGAAGAATTGGGTAACATGTGCCTCTGAGCATATGGTGAGTGGTGGCAACATCTGCAATCAGCCCCAATAACAGAAACAAGACATGCGCTGTGCTGATCTTGTTTTAGCAGGGAGGAAGCAACAATATTAAAACAGTTGATATAGTTCAGATAGTCACTTTTGAATATGTTTGATTTACTTTACAATTTTAGTGAAGTTTCCTATAGTAAATCATTTTCTTTTGCTTCTGTTTCTGTGAATATGTGAAGTACAGCAATACTTTGCAACACAAAAAATATTCCAAAAACAATTGTGGAATAATGGCACTGACTATTCTGCAGAATAGTTTCCAGTGGACATGAGGAGTATCTAAGTTTGCACAAGATAAAACAGTGGAAAATGAAATATATTCCAGTAAAATTCTAGGTGTGCTCTATGTTTTTAATTGACCATGCCCATCTTTCCTTAAGTGGAGTAGTTTAAGAGTAGCAGGCTGAAAACATGCATCTTGGGCAGGCCAAGTTAGCTAGAGTGATTGCTTAAGTAGCAACATATTGTAGATTTTACGTCAAACTGCCGTTTCAGATTCAACTGTTAATGTGCCCAAAATAGAAATACAGCATAACCTCCAGTTTGAAACACAAAATGCTGTCTTCGCCATCATATGACATTGACCAATAAAAAGTCTTTGAAATTAATAAAAATAAATTTGACACAGATTTCTAGGTTAAAAAAGGAGAGAAATATAATTTTCTTGATTAGATTATCTTTAGAAATAGTAGTAACCAAGAAAAGAAGCAAAGTAAAAAGAACACCAACAAACATACCAAAATGTAATTATCCATCTTTGGAGATGGCAGGTGTTGCCACCACTCACCATATGCTCAGAGGCACATGTTACCAAATTCTTCCAAGCTGTGTTTGCATTTTTACAAATTTGTAGGGCAGTACAATATCTCAAAGAGGAAGTCAGGTCTCCTGCTCCCCTGGTGTATTCACTATAGCTACCTAATTTCCCTGCTTTTTAAAGTTTGATAGAAATATCTGTGGACTATAGGTACGTTCTTAAGCCGCAAGTTTTTTTGCCTATTAGTGAATTCATATTTTTTTTTAAAAAAATTGTACCTTCAATATTGTTGTGCGCCACCCCAATCTTTGAGCGGTGAGAGATTTCCAGGGGTCCCTGCACTTACCCAGCGTTTGATTTCCTTGGAAAGAAGGTCAGCAGAGTCTGTGGTCTTTATGAAATATAGTTTATTTATTTACACACATTCCAACCAGCGCATAAGATGGAGGGATTCAAAGCATCAGCAGTCCAACTGATCTTGCTTTTCCATCAGTCTTACAGGAGGCACCCTAAAGCCATGGGGCAGAGAGACAGCGTCTCTGCCTGCCTCCAGTTCCCAGCCTTTCCTCAGACTCAACTCAAAACTCAAGCCTCTCCTTGGCCTCAGGAAGCGGGGAAGGGGCTCCTGGAGGAGTTTCAGTAACAATAGGATCTCACTGGACCAGTTAATGGGCATTTGATAGGCACATACACTCACCTAGCCACTCTATTAGACTAACA
This sequence comes from Rhineura floridana, assembly GCF_030035675.1. NCBI lineage: Eukaryota > Metazoa > Chordata > Lepidosauria > Squamata > Rhineuridae > Rhineura > Rhineura floridana. Next base: position 18,087,907 of record NC_084496.1, read on the forward strand.
AAGGAAACTCATCTGACCAGCAGAGCAAGTGTCTCACCTCCAGGTGTAGGATTCCAAATCAGAGGCAGGAAGGGGATACATAGAAATCATGCATCTCAACACCAAACCCATAACCCTACCCCCTTCCCTAGCAAAGGTCTGTCTCAGACCTGCAAACAAACAACAGAATAACAGCTTTTCCTATAAAGAAATAACAGATAGATGTTAATAAGATGTAATTATACATCATTAAAAGCATAATCATAGTACAGTCGCATTTCCACAAAAGTACAAAAACAGTCTATTCCTTTACAGCAAGTTTTTAATTAACTGCTCTCTCTTTAGGCTTCTTCTTTCTTGGAGCCAGTCAGAGTTCTGCATCAAAACTGCTTACCCAGTCCTTGACAGTGCCCAAGATAGTGAGTTCCCAACATGTTTAAGCTAGATTACAGCCTCAGTACTGGAGCTCCTTTGTCCTACCTTGTGCCACTATAGCACAGCTGCCCTTAACCATACGCACATATTTTCCTTGCTCCTCCCAAAAGTTGCATACACACCCACAATCTAACAGAGATAGTATAGTAAAACAAAACCTTAAACAAAACATAATTCCTAAAAAATCATTAGACAGCTCATATCCCCACAAGCATGCAAAAAGCACAACTCAAAATCCAAAAGGCAATACTAAAACCATCAGGAAGAATTCCTACAGCAAATCAGTACACAGTCCCAAGCACAACCCCCATCCCCAATCCATGCAGTTACCCACATGGCCCTTTGTCTTGGAGCTTCATGGAATTCCCAGTCCAAGCTGATCCCTGTTGCCTGCAGGGTCTTGGGATCATCTCCAGGGACACGTTTGTTTTCTCAGACTGTAGCCATCTTCCTCTCACTCTCTGCCTTGGGAAAAATCTTTAAGCCAGTCCACTTCATCTCCTGCCCCAAACTCCAAATCAAAGTCCTGCCACAAGTCTTTATCTGGGGGCAACTGCTTCAGAACTAGTTGGCCTAGCCCACCCAGGTTGGCAGAAAGAAATTTTCCTCTCTGCTCCCCCTCACCACCTCCAGTCTAAATCATGGGCCCAAACTGACACAGGTAACCCTCCCAGCGTCTCTGCCCTCCAAACTCACAGGGCTCTGGGTGCCTCTCACTGCTGGAATTTGCTCACCTACTGCACCCACTAGATCCTGCAAGGCCATTATGGGGCACCCAAGGGGAAAATCACTTGGGGATTTTATCTCACCCATCTCTCCAAGTGCTGGGAGCTCCTCTCGGACTTGCACTCCCACCTCAGGCTTCTCCTCCTGCACTTTTTCTTGCACAGCCATTCTCTAGGTGCTGACAGCTCCTCTTGTACATATGCCTCCAACTTTTCCTCCCACGCTTTCTCTTCCATAGCTGGCACATATGGGGTGAAGAAATCTATCAACAGCTGCTCTTCGCCAGCCTTTGGTTCATCTTTCTCCAAGGCTTTTGGTTCTTCCTGCATTACTTTTTCAACAGCAGGCATGCATAGAGCATAAAAATCTATCACCAGCATTTCTTCTCCAACCTGTACTCCACTTTCTTCCAAGGCATCTTCCTCTTCATTCTCCAGCCTGCCCTCCTTCAATTCTTGGGGCTTTACTTCCAGCTTTCTGATGTCTTCCCCCCTGGCAGGCTCCTCGACAATCAAGGCCTCTTCTTTCTCCTTCGCTACTCACTGCAACTCCTCACAGTCCAAGACCTCCGGTTGCCCATCCACTTTCTGGATCTCTTTAGCCACCCCGGACTGGGTCTGCAGCTGGATTCCCAGGTCACTCTTGACCCTTTGCAGTGGCTGATCAGACAGGGCTCTCACATCTTTTTAAGGCTTTTTTAGGCACAGTTTTTAGGCTGGAGCATTGGACTGAAAACAACAGAATGAAATTCAACAGGGATAAATGCGAAGTTCTTCACTTGGGGAAAAAAACCAAATGCACAGTTATAAGATGGGGGATACTTGGCTCAGCAATATGACATGTGGGAAGGATCTTGGAATTGTTGTTGATCACAAGCTGAATATGAGATGTGGCTGCAAAAAAGGCAAATGCTATATTAGGCTGCATTAACAGAAGTATAGTTTCCAAATCACATGAAGTACTAGTTCCCCTCTATTCAGCACTGGTTAGGCCTCATCTTGAATACTGCGTCCAGTTCTGGTCTCCGCACATCAGGAAGGATGCAGACAAATTGGAACAAGTTCAGAGGAGGGCAACAAGGATGATCAGGGGTCTGGAAACAAAGTCCTATGAGGAGAGACTGAAAGAACTGAGCATGTTTAGCCTGGAGAAGAGAAGACTGAAGGGAGATATGATAGCACTCTTCAAATACATGAAAGGTTGTCACATAGAGGAGGGCCGGGATCTCTTCTTGAGTGCAGGACACCGAATAATGGGCTCAAGTTGCAGGAAGCTAGATTTTGACTGGACATCAGGAAAAACTTTCTAACTGTTACAGCTATCCGACAATGGAACCAATTACCTAGAGAGGTAGTGGGCTCTCCAACACTGGAGGCATTCAAGAGGCAGCTGGACAGCCATCTGTCGGGAATGCTTTGATTTGGATTCCTGCATTGAGCATGGGGCTGGACTTGATGGCCTTATAGGACCCTTCCAACGCTACTGTTCTATGATTCTATGATCTTCACATGGGGTCTTCTTTTTCTCTCCAGAGATGCTTTCAAATATCTCCGCCATTCATTGCCAGTGCTCTTGGCACTCTCATTGCCTTTCCTGCTGGTCCTTCTGGCACTCTTGTTGCCTTTGCTGCTGATCTTCCTGGTGCTGTCATTGCTTTTGCAGCTGGAACATCAGTTTTATCTGTTCCAGGAGAGTTGCTTCCTCCATTTTGACTCAGGCGCAACTTGCTCCCAATGCTTCTTCCAGGAAACTCAGTCCCACTTCTAACACCGGTGTTGTACGCCACCCCAATCTCCAAGTGGTGAGAGATTTCCAGGGGTCCCTTCGCTTACCCAGGGTTTGGTTTCCTTGGAAAGAGGGTCAGTGGAGACTGTGTGTCTTTATGTAATATGGTTTATTTATTTACACACATTCCAACCTGAGCTTAAGATGGAGGGGTTCAGAGCATCAGCAGTCCAACAGATATTGCATTTTCCATCAGTCTTACAGGAGGCACCCTAAAGCCATGGTGCAGAGAGCCAGCCTCTCTGCCTGTCTCCAGTTTCCAGCCTTTCCTCAGAAAGTCTCCTTGACTTCAGGAATGGGGGGGCTCTCCTGAAGAGTTTCAGTAACAATAGGATCTCCCTGGCTCATTCGCCAGTTAATGGGTACTTGATAGACTCATTAACTCACCTGGCCACTTTATGAGACTAACAAAGGGGATTAGTCTGGCCAGCAGAGTGGGTTTCTCACCTCCGGGGGCAGGGTTCCAAATCAGAGGCTGGAAGGGGACCATAGAAATCATCCATCTCAACCCCAAACCTATAACAATATTTTTATTTATTTTATTGTAATTCATCGTGTTTTTTCTTATGTTTTATTTTTCTTTTAAATTTGCAAATAAAAAAAACATTTAAAATATCTTTCCACTGATGGAATATTCAGGTGCTGCTCCATTCATCTGATCCCATTTTGTCAGGGAATGTGTGGGAATTCATCAGACAGGGTGAAGGTGAGGTGAGCACTTTCAGGCACCTTTGGGGTGAAGGGGAAGTCCCAAGACTTTGAGTCAGGAGCCAGGAGCCATGGGATCAGTAAGTAGCCAAGGTCAAAGGACAACCCATGATGCAAGGTGGAAATGCAAGCCAGGAGAAAGGACCAAAGACTAAGTCATAATTGGAGGGCAAGGCAGAAGGCAGTGTCAAGAAGGAAGCTGAGAATCAGAAGGCAACCAAGAATATGGGAACACATCAGAGCTCAGGAAGACCTTGTTGCTCAAGCAAGGACCAACTGAAACAGGAAACCCTTTAATATTCTTTCCTGTCCAGGAGAATCCAGTAGCCCACTTGTGTGGACTGAGACAATCCAGGGCCTGAAGGTACTTTAACTAAAAAAGCTGCCACTTGCCATTCAGTGGCCCACCACATGGGGCAGTCACACAAGAATCAGGCAGCTCCTGACATGCTGGTGTTGCTTTTTGCAGTCTCCATCTCTCTCCTTTCCCACACTGGGTCTCCTATAAAAACAAACAATGCCCAGACATCATAGAAAGTAATAGCAGCTGGTGCCAGGCCACACAAAATTGCACACCAGGAAGCACTTTCAAATATATGTTGATCATTGCATTTATATCCTGCCTTTCATCCAAGGAGCTCAAGAAGGTATACATGGTTCTTCCCCTCTCCATTTTATCCTCACAACCCTGTGAGGTAGATTAGGCTGAGAGGCATTGACTGGCCCAAAGTCACCCAGTGAGCTTCATGGCCGTGTGGGGATTTGAACCTTGGTCTCCCAGGTCTCCCTAATCACTTCACCACACTGACTGAAAAATGGCTGAACACTAGAGCAGTGTCCAATATTTGCCAGAGATTCTAAAGTTAACAGTTCATTGTATAGTCATTTACAAGTGATCACCATCCTGGATTTATTTGGTTTTCGGTTATGGTTTCAGGTATACATTCATGCTTATGGCTAGTATGCCTGTGCTTATAGCATGAGTATGTGCATAGGGAAGGGGTAAGGAATCTGTGACTCTCCAGGTGGTGTTGGACTACAAGTCCCACCATCCCTAGCCATTGACCATACTAACAGAAGCGGATGGGAGTTGGAGTCCACAAGTTCACCATCCCTGGTACAGGGTAAAAAGGCTAATAGGAACATAGAAGTATAAGGCAACTTTCTATCCAGTTTGGTATTCTCTACACCAACTGGCCATGGCTCTCTAGCTTCTCAGGCAGAGACAGCCCTACCTGGAGATGTCAGGGATTGAACCTGGGACTTTCTGTATGTGAAGCAGGTGCTCTACTACTGAGCTACAGCCTTGCAATCCCATGTCATATGCAGAACAAAATGTATAATGTGCAATGTTACTTTTGATGCCCTCAATTTGAATTCATAGGTAATTTCATTGCCAGGATTTATTTCACCTTTATTGCCATCTCTGGAAGAAGCTGGACTTGAATTAACAGTAATTTTGATAACAGTTAATTCCAGTAAGTGAAGAACTGGCAAATGGCTCAGAAGGCAGATCTAGCTTGTTCCTTTTTTCTTGTTTTAAAGGATTAGTTTGTATTCTTCAGTTTTCATTAATTATTTTCCTTGTCTCCAAATAGGAGCATAGAATCATAGAATAGTAGAGCTGGAAGGGGCCTATAAGGCCATCGAGTCCAACCCCTGCTCAATGCAGGAATCCAAATCAAAGCATTCCCGACAGATGGCTGTCCAGCTGCCTCTTGAATGCCTCCAGTGTTACAGCGGATTGAAAAGTTGTCTGATGTCAAAGATTTTCGGAGGCGGGTATACCGTTCCCTGATCGTATTGGTTTTATAACTGACCAGGAGTGGGGAAATATGTTCAGCCCAAGGACAAGCATTCTGATCCACATGCCAGTGCGGCAGCAGGGCTAGAGGCAAAAGTGGGCAGAGCAACAGATATAACCCTTACCCAGGGGAGACTGGTGGCTCCAATGCCAATAGGGCAGTGAATCCATTCCAGGTTTTAGTCTAAACCTCCTGAACCTTGGACAGTTTACTAGAAAGTTCAGGCTAAAACCTGGACTAGATTCACTGCCCCACTGACATCAGAGCCACCAGCCTCCACTGCTACATCCCACCCTCACAACAGTACACACACACACACAGAAGGAAGCAAAAGTAATAATAACCATATTTCAAAAGTATGGTCCAGCTGGGCAAAAGCACTTGAACAAGGAAGGACCATAGCTCAGTGGCAGAGCATCTGCTTTACATGCATAGTCTCTGATTTAATCCCCAGCATCTTCAGGTAGGGCTACCTGTGTGAAACCCTGGAGAGCTGCTGTCAGTCTAGACAATACTGAGCTAGATAGGCCATTGGTCTGACTCAATAAAACAGCTTCCTATGTTCCTATGAGGGGTTAGACTGGGAGAATCCTGAGGACCTGATAGAGAGGCCTAGAGGGCCACATTCAGCCCCTAGGCCTGAGATTCCCCACACCTGGCTTAGAGCATCTCTCTTGATATCACTCCATGCATTATGCCAGGGGTCACCAACCATTTGTGGGTACATTTGGAATTTTTAGAAGATGGCTGCCATGGGGGTGTGGCATTCACATGACTGCCATGGGGTATGGCATGGCATAAAATGGATGCAATATCTGAAAGCAGAAAAAGGAGACGGAGCCATAGAAAGGTGTGGGCATGCCCCCCATCAGTGGAAAAGGGCACCTACATTAGTCACCACTGTGCTCACAGATAGAAGATAGATCTTTGCATCTTTCCTCTGTTCAGAACAGAAGGGTGAGTGTTCAGTCCTGACATCCAATGAAATGTAGGGAAGGATTAATGTTTAATGTAGGAGAGGCCAGTCCAGTGCAAACTGGAACTGAGCTGGAAGAACAAACAATCCCTTATGTATTATGGATTTTTGAGCTGTTATTTACTGAGCCCTTTCATGGGTGCCATCTTGGTGATACTAGCATTACATTGTGGCACAAAAATGCACTCGGCTAAAGAGTAAGGATGGGAAGTCCCACTGGTCCAGAAATGTTTTTATGGATCAGAATGCTTGTTTTCCTAAATTTTGCCCCACAAATCCCAGTAAATTCCAGATCAATTGTGGCCTGGTATCCACACATGCAAGAGTACAAGGTAGCAAAGCGTTCACCCAGCTAGGATCATGGTAGCTCTGTGTTTATTTTGAGAGCCACTGTGATGTAACGGCTAAGACTGAAGATTCACTAATAGGCAAAAAACCTTGCGGCTTAAGAACGTACCTATAGCCCACAGATATTTCTATCAAACTTTAAAAAGCAGGGAAATTGGGCAGGTATAGTGAATGCGCCAGGGGAGCAGGAGACCTTACCTCCTCTCTGAGATATTGTACTGCCCTACAAATTTGTCAAAATGCAAACACCACTTGGGTTGGTCTTTCACAGTCCAATCCACTTGGTGTGTAGCTTGGAAGAATTTGGTAACATGTGCCTCTGAGCATATGGTGAGTGGTGGCAACACCTGGAACCAGCCCAAATTCTTCCTGAGAGTTGGCAATAGGTCCCAGGTCATTGTATGAGCTTCATGGCCAAGTGGGAAATTGAATCCTGGTCTCCCAGACCCTAGTCTGAGCTGCACTGATCTAAGCAAGCTCATTTGTCTGTGAGTATATGAGTGTGAGTCTGACAAACTACATTCAAGAAGTATTTAAGCTGAACTACTGTTCCTGTGGATAAAGAGGTGTCTGTGCATTTGCTCAATTGGTTTAAGGAGCTTCTGTGTACCTGATCATTGCATACAGTAGCAAACTTACAAAAAATATACAGCAAAGAAGAAGGGGGGAGGAAGGAAAAGACAAAAATGCACTTATTTGCATAACATTTGCATATGCTGATTTATGTTCATAGTTGCTATTTTTAAAAAACAACACAGAATTTCTATAATCTTAATTAGATTTTTTCTATAATCAAGTAGTATATTAATTTTGTTAAATAAAATAAACAATATTTGATATTATAACAACAATCATAACCTGGATCAGCCAGTGAGGGTGAGCTGGGACCACTGAGGGGTCCTTTTGAGCTTCTGGGCCCTTAACTAGTGGTCCACCTGGTCCACTGATGGAGCTGGACCAGGACGCCTGAAAACAGAGGACTGTCCTCTGTAAAGTAGGACATGTTTCTACTAAGTCTTTGCAAACTAATTCAAGGGACTGGGTGGCTCTCTTGTGCTGAAGGCCTGGAAATGAGCTCCCTTAAGCCTTCTGGGGGTCCTTGCAGGGCTCTCTGTGATCAATGCTTTGTGTCAAGGATTTCATAGAAAGCAACAGCAAAAACTTTGAGGGGGGCCTAGACAAATCCCATCGCAACATTATTTAAAAAAGAAATAAAAATGGAATGGATAATTTTGACTCTGTAATATTCAAAGGTGAATTTGAAAATGAATGAATGGCTTAATGTGAGTATAATGTTGCTATTATTGGTACTGAATATTGTTAATTGACCTACTCTTATGTTTTATGCTCATTTAAACTTTTGATGTGTTAAATGAACTGCAATTGTTGCATTGATAATGTTGTAGTGGAATGTATTATCATTATGGTTACTGTATTTAAATTATCTATTCTGTGAACCTCTTAGAGGCACAATGTATCTGTGGAAAATATGGTATACACAAAGATACATTGACATATGAAAATAAATTGACTATGCCTTGAGGATTTAAAATTCAGAAATGTGAATTTGGAAAAGTGGCCAGATTTTTGGTTCTGATCCCAGTTCTGTTCTGTATAGCAGATAAGACGTGGCTAGCGGAAACTTATCTGTTAGGGCGAATGGGACGCTGCCCCACCATCCTCAGTCTGTCCTCAGCCAACTCCCACTTGCCTGCCTTCTTACTTACAAACAGCCCACGGAGTGTCACTGCCTGTCAGCTTTCTGCCTCCTTGTAGTCTCAGTATAGCTCAGGAGGTAGGAGGATAGGGACCAAGCTACAATTAGTTGACTCTGTCTGACATTGGCACTATCTTCACCTACGGCTTGGGCTCCCTGGATACAGCCCTACCAGTCCCGAAGAGCAACAGGCACCACGGTATGTGAAGGGTCCTGTTATAGGTCAGGAAGGTCATTTGTGGTCTGTTCTAAGTTTGTGATTCAGATGTTGTGCATTCTCAGCCTCTGAGTTCCCAGGCTCATAAAGATTGCTACTGATCAATGCACATTTCCCCAAAGGTCATAACTGCCTGAAATTTGAGCACATCTGTCAGCACTTCTGTCCGGCTTTGAATATTTCTTTCCTTATTGCATTTCGAATCCCACAGGTGAAAAAAAATGATGTTGCAAACTCAATAAACACAAGTCAAATCACAGAAGCACCATCTATCATTTAAGGAGAAATCCATTCCCTTGCATGTGTTTTGCTAAATCTTGATTGAAACAGAGTTATCCAATCCATGATAAAAAGTGAAGGGGATTTTCATTGTGTTACACACAGTGACAACATGGAGTTGACTTCTCCTTGAGTTCTTAACAGTAAATTGAGGATGCAGAGCTTAAAATATTCCTCCTGGAAAGTGCTGCCCTACTTTATCTGTACTGACAGTACAATCCTGTACAACAGGGCAGGACTACAACTCCCATCATCCCTGGCCATTGGCCATGCTGTCTGGGCTTGATAGGAGTCCAGTAACATGGGCGTGTCCTGTTAACGTCCAATGCTAGATCCCACAGAGAATTTGGCTGAAGGCACAGCTTGAAGGCTGAAGGCTTGAAGCTGGAGGCTAGGCTAAGCTAGGCTGCTGTACCAAGGAGAGCTTCAAGTGAGCACCTTGTTCCAACAATGGTGGGGAGCAGATTGAGGCTTAGAATCATAGAGTTGGAAGGGGCTTGTAAGACCATCAAGTCCAACCCCCTGCTCAATGCAAGAATCCAGATTAAAGCATAGCCGACAGGTAGCTGTCCAGCTGCCTCTTAAATGCCTCCAGTGTCGGAGAGCCCACTGCCCCCCTAGATAATTGGTTCCATTCACATACTGCTCCAACAGTTAGGAAGTTTTTCCTAATGTTCAGTCAAAATCTGGCTTCCTGTAACTTGAGCCCATTATTCTGTGTCCTGCACTCTGGGATGATTGAAAAGAGATCCTGGCCCTCCTCTGTGTGACAGCCTTTCAAGGACTTGAAGAGTGCTTTCATATCTCTCCTCAGTCTTCTCAAGACTAAACATGCCCAGTTCTTTCAGTGTTTCCTCACAGGGCTTTGTTTCCAGTTTTTCAGCCCCTGTCTCCAGACTACACCCTCTGGGCTCCACCCCCCCCAGAAACCACTCCAGAACTTTAAAGGGCCAACCCTCTGGGCTTAAGGTGAGCACTCCTTCCTCCATTCCATAGCCTCCCTTCTGGTGCACTTCCTGCACTGCCAGGCTGGTGATGTGCAGTCGGAGGCATCTGAGTCTTCAGGCTCAGTAGATGGTGCCCATGAGGGTCCAGGCTCTGTCCCGGGTGCTCTTGGAAGTTTATCTGGGGATTCTTGTCCAGCAGCTTCAGGTGTGATGCTTTCCCTATCTAGTTCCCCTTCAGTCTCTGACTGTGTTCAGATTCTGGGGTCATGACAGGGGAGGGCAACAGATTTCTTCTATCCCTGCACTACGAGCTTTCTCACACGTAAGTGAGTAAGATGACCGTGTGTAAAGCAGGATGCACAGTCATCTTACTTACCTGGGAGAACAGTGCTCTCCCAGTGTAAACAACAGTGCTCTATCTGAACAGCTGTTAGGGGACAATCCTCTCTGTGAAGGAGTCCTCTATTTGAAGGGCTACCTGGTCCAAGTCTAGTTTCAAATTAAAACTCTAAGAAGGGGCCTTGAAGTTGTTCATCAACAGAGCATTTGGACAGCAGACTGAGCACGCATAGAGCTGACCTGGTCAGTTTTCCCCATTAGGGCAAGATTAATTATATTTCCATTTAAATGGAAAGCATTTTTTCTACATTTGCATCTATGCATATAAATTGGCACATATTTTATGCAAAGCTGCATCTTCCTTTGTACACTCTTTTGGTGATATGTAAATGGGCATACTATAAATGGGTATAGGGTTGCAGCCTCAGTCTTTTCTGTCTGAGTGACTCCTGTTTTCTGTTTTAATTGCTTTTTAAAATAAATAAATAAAACCTTTCCTTCCAGTTTTTTTCTAGTTCCAAGTATCCCAGCTTTTTCAGAATGAGGTGTTAGGGGTAGGTAAACATGTTCAGCCAGAGGACCACATTCTCTTTAAGGCAGTTGAGGGCCACATGCCAGTGATTGGAAGGGCCACAGGCAAAAGTGGGTGCCACAAGTACTGGGAATTTTACCTTGATGGCAGTAGGTTAGTTTCTATGCACACTCTCACACCCCTCTGTCCTCCATTCAGGTAAGCAAGGAGGTTGAGAAATTGGTTTGGTGAGGAGCATGGCCTGGAAAAGAGATGTGGCAGATTAGTATGGGGCATGGATGGGAACTTCAGGTCCTGGGTGGCTACAAGCAGTCTTCCAAGCCTCTCTATCTGGCACTGGGGACTCTCTCCAGGCCACACCCCTCAACAGTGCTGCTCTGTATTCTCCTTGAGTGTTTATGCCTGGCTGGAATGTGTACTTGATCTCTGATAATGCCTCGTTCTTGTCTGACTGTTTGACTGGACTGCCTTCAAGTCGATCCTGACTTATGGTGACCCTATGAATAAGGTTTTCATGGTAACCGATATTCAGAGGTGGTTTACTATTCCCTTCCTCTGAGGCTGAGAGGCAGTGACTGGCCCAAGGTCGGCCAGTGAGCTTCATGGCTGTGTGGGGATTCTAACCCTGGTCTCCCAGGTCGTAGTCCAACACCTTAACCACTACACCACACTGGCTCTCCCACTACACCACACTGGTTCTTGTCTAGATGGAGGATATAGAGCGGTGCATCAGTATGTGCAGAAACGAGTCTACTGTGCAAAGGTAAAATTCATTTTAATTGTTCTGCCCACTTTTGCCACCACTGGAATGTGACCCCCAGAAGATAATGTGACTTCCTAGTCTGAAAATGGTCCCCCATTCCCTGGCACAAAAGAAGTAGGAGAATGAGGCCGTCTCACTGTTTGATGACAGCTGATCCTTACCAATAAAGAGGATATTACCCTGTATATTGCTGCTTTTAAGTGTGTGTCTGTTTGTTTGTGTGTACAGTAGGGCCCCGCTTTACAGCGCTTCGCTTTACAGCATTCCACTAATACAGCGGTTGTCAATTGCAGAAAGGCCCCACTCCTACAGTTCTGCTTTTACGGCATTTTTTGGCCATCCGGCGCCATTTTGGTCCATGTTAGTCAATGTGTTCAGCTTTACAACAGTTTTCGCTTTATAGTGGGGGTCTGGAATGTAACCTGCTGTATGAGTGGGGCACTACTGTAATGGAACAGCACAACTGCCTGAATTTTGGGAAACTGTGCTGATCCATTACATCTAGAACATAAGAAGAGCCCTGATGGAGCATGCCAGTGACCCATCTAGTCCAGTGCCCGTAGGATTGCCATATTCCAGTTCTACAAATATTATGAAAATATTTGCTAATTATGCAAATTAAGCATGAGGAATCTTTTTTTTAAAAACTTACATTTTCAGCCTTAAATGCCTAGACTCTAGTTCCCAATACTATGGGATATTTATTTATTAAGAGGATTTATAACCTGCCCTTCCACAGTTAAAAATAGAGCTCAGGACAGCTTACAAACATAATAAAAACAATAAAAATACACAATCAATATAAAAACATAAAAAACACAAAATAGAAACAAACATAAAACAAGTCAATGCAGCAGTATAAAAAGCCAGCATAAAATAAGAAGCCAGCAAGCATCAATTAAAAACAATATTGTGACTGAGAGGTTGTCTGTACCAAAAATTAGGAAATGTGAAATGAGCACACCATTATAACTTGTAACGCACATAGAAATAAATATTTTAATATTATCAGTTCAGTCAGTCATTTTATCTAAAGAGAGTAGTGTCTGAGCATGTGAGAAGTATCTTTAGTACAGTGATTCTTACATATGAGATCAGGGAGAGGGCAAACACAGTCGTCCATGATAAAGACTGAAACTTGATGGAGACTTGAGTGCTGGCACCTCTTTTTTAAAAGATAAAATAAAAAAATGCAGTGAATTTCAGAGACCTAGCAAGGTCTCCTAGCATAGACAGGGCAGCTGTTCCATTCCTATTGGTCTTAAGGGGAGGAGATTACACCCTCCACTGCATTGAGTATAAACAGAGGTTCTTCCAGGCAACAGAGTGAGTGAGGCTGCATTCCAATGCAACTTTACTTGAGAGTAAGCACCAATTAACAGGATGAGGGTAGGTCCAAAAGTGCAAATACTAATACCACAGCCTTTTCTTCAGAGAGGTTTGCTTCTATATCTTGCATTTGTTCAGGTAAGGGAGCATTTGGTGAATCGATACTCCATAGGGTTGCCAGGTCCATGGCCTGAGACTGATCCTGTATCTTTAGGAGAAGAGAAAGTCAGCCAAGTGTAGGTGTTCTTGCAACCCTGTAATGGGAAAAACCACAAGGTGAAATTCTCCCTTCCCCCGCATAACTTTTAAAGATACAGAAGACCTCTTGGAGGCTGGGCAACCCTAACACACACACACACACAGAGAGAGAGAAAGAGACAGAGACAGAGACAGAGACAGAGAGACAGAGAGAGTGTGTACAATACAGTGGCTATGGAAATGGAAATGGACTGCCTTCAAGTTGATCTGGACTTATGGTGACCCTGTGAATAGGGTTTTCATGGTAAGCGGTATTCAGAGGTGGTTTACCATTGCTTTCCTCTGAGGCTGAGAGGCAAGGTCACCCAGTGAGCTTCATGGCTGTGTGGGGATTCGAACCCTGGTCTCCCAGGTTGTAGTCCAACACTCTAACCACTGCACAACACTGGCTCTCACCACACTGGCTATAGGGTCTCTCATAATGAGTTCCTGCAGTTCAACATTTACCACTACACTGCTGGAACATCATACCTTGCATGCATGTACTAAATGCCTGTAAAGTATTAAGGCTGTTGTGCCTGTGGATTGAATCACATAGCTTGACAGGCAACATGCCCCTCCATTTTGCAGCTCTGCTATCAGCACCTCTGCTCTGACAGCATGAACACCAGACATTCCAAAGGTTAACATTCTACTTGTGTGCCATTATAATGATCACTATTAAAACAATGGAACAGCTGCCTCTGTTTTTTTTATTTTTTTTAACAAGACTGGAAAATGAGCCTTTGGATCATGATGGTTAGACTTTATGGCTTGCTTCTTGGATCTCCTCCCAATATAGCTTGCCGTTTGCATGCAGATAGACTTATTTCTGATCATATCTGGGCTAGACAGATTGCTGCTTTATTTTATTTTTCTTAATGTTATTACAGCTGCACAGGTTTATAGGCTGGAGAACTTGACCACGGCCACATTAAAAAAAGAGGAACAGATCTAGGTCGATAATCAAATCATATCTGGAAGCATTCCTGCTGGTACTGTCTGGGTACAGAATGGGCCTAATTTGATGTTAGTTTTGCCTTCTTGCATAAGACCACCACTTGACGCAAGACCTCTCCCTGTCTTAGAGATAGGGATGGGGGAGAAATTTGATTTGGTTTGCATTTAAAGCCAAATTTATCAAATTCACACTTTCTGAAACAATATGAGAAGCAAAACATAGTGATCTTTCAAAATTTAGAGTTATCTGAATTTTGTGATGCAGTTCTCCTACCAACCAATGTTTACAAAAATAAGAGGAAGTATGCATAAAAATGAATATATTCGTGAAAATAACATACAAAAGTGCTTTCCATTAGGAGAAATTGCATGCAAAATATGTACATTATTGAAACTGCAACAAAATGTGTTTTATTAGGAGGAAATTTTCACTATAATGCTGATAATTTTCATGCGGATCTTTCTTTTAAAAAATTGGAAATTGCTGAAGAAACATGGAGAACTGAATTTAATATTGGGAAAAATGAGAGAACCAAACCTGAGAGACCTTTCCATCCCTAGATCTTAGCCAACTATCTCCAAATAATGCTTCTCCAGCTCTGCTAATATAATGTTTCAGTCTTTCTTGTTACCTTCTGTAATATGTATAACCCATAATATATGGGTGTGCAACCCACAGGCTATATGTGGCCTGACTCACCGTCCGTGAAGCCCTCAGTGCCCCTGCACCTTCCTGCCAAAGCCATTCTTCTTGCTGCCACGCCCATTGCCACCAAATGTGTGTCTCTGTGTGTGTGTGTGTCTAGACTGTGTGTGTCTTTGTGTATGTGTGTGAATGTGAAAGGGCTGGGTGTAAAAGGGAGTGAATGGAAGAGAGAATGAATGAATGAGGGATGAATGAAAGTGGAAAGGAAAAAGGGCTCTCCAGGCTCACGTCTGGCCTTGGCTTTGCCCAGGGTTGGTATGTTGCTCCCTAACCCCTTTGCCAGAGTATATGAGAGGCTCTCCGCTGCTTGAGCAAAATGGGAATATGTTCAGTTTTGGCTTGATAATTTCACTGTCACTATTATTCTCACGTCTATACCTCATCTTTCCTAGGGCTCAAGGTAGTGCCCATGGTTCTCCTGTCTCTCTGTTTTATCCTCACAACAACCCTGTGAGGTAGGTCAGACAGAGACTATGACTGGCCCAAGGTGTCCTGCCCAGAGTCCAAAAAATGAGATGAAGGCGAGGTTTGGTTTAATTCTCGTTTTATTAGTGTGATGGTTACATCCAAAGCAGTGCGCTTCATAAACCTGTCTACTCTGACTCACTACTTTCCCTAACTATTATAATATTATTATTATTATCTTTATTTATACCTCACCCTTTTTCCATACTGGAACTCAAGGCGGCTTCCAGATAAAAATAAGTACACATCATTAAGAACCTATAAAAATATAAGACATATAAACATATAAAATCAGCATTAAAACAGGATTAAACTATTAAGATGTTAAAACCAATTAGATATACTCTTAAAATACTGCAACCCAGTTTAGGAGCATACAAGTAAAACAATAACATACAGCATCCTCTTCAGTCACTACCCTTAAAACCTTCAGTTCCAAAGGCCTGCCGGAAGAAAAAAGTCTTTAGCTGTCGGCGGAAGGACTGCACAGAGGAGGCCATTCTTGCCTCCCTAGGGAGGGAGTTCCAGAGCCTAGGGGCAGCCACCAAAAAGGCCCTATCTCGTGTCCCCACCAGTCACACTTGTGAAGGTGTTGGGATCGTGAGAAGGGTCTCTCCTGAAGATCTTAGGGCCCGGGCAGGTTCATATAGGGAGATACGGTCTGACAAATAGCCTGGACCTAAGCCGTATAGGGCTTTATAGGTCATAACCAGCACTTTGAATTGTGTGCGGAAACAGACTGGCAGCCAGTGGAGCTGTTGCAGCAGAGGAGTTGTATGGTCCCTGTAACCAGCCCCAGTTAACATTCTGGCTGCAGCTCGTTGCACCAACTGAAGTTTCCGAACAGTCTTCAAAGGCAGCCCCACGTAGAACGTGTTACAGTAGTCTAAGTGGGATGTAACTAAGGCATGTGTCACCATAGCCAGATCTACCTAACCAGTCTCTGCAGCATGTGGGGAGAGTTGACTCAGCACTAGAGCCTGGGTGGGCACCTGCTTAAGTAGGAAAGGTCTTCGCCCATAAACGATGACTCCTCTGAAGTTTCACCCTCTGAAAGTCCCTCTTCTCACGCCTTCTTGCGTGGGGTGGGGGGGTGAGCCTCCGATGACCCATCTGACAGTGAGGCTTTGCTAGGTGATGGTGCGACCTCAGGGAGCAGGAAGCTGGTTGGTGGGGAAGTGTTTGAAGTGCCAGATGGGGATTCCTGCGTGGGTGGGTTTGGCGCACACAAAGGGTCACTTCCCAATGACTCAGGTGGGGAGCTCACAGGCGGGGCGGGACCTGCCTTGATGGGAGTGCTGGCCGAGGAAGTCTGCAGGCTGGCAGAGTCCCCACTCCTTCAACGACCCCAGGGACCTCGTCCTCATCTGACTCCTCTACCTGATCTAATCCCCTTGCGCCTGGGGTGCAACACAAGGTTACACACCAAACTTCGTGGCTGAGTGAGGATTCAAACCCTGGTCTCCCAGTTCCTAGTTCAAAACTCTAACTGGCTCTCTGGCTCACCATATTATCTTGGCAGGGCCACGAGCACTCTAAAAAGCCTTGTTTAGTAAGTAGGGTTGAGAGGAAGATCTTGCAAGGGAGAGTTTTGGGAGACAAATGTCAAAACAGGAGCCACACAAAAGAGATCAATCTAAGCACTCAATGGGATTTCTTTTATTTGAAGGTCCAAGGGAGTAGTGTTATAGTAAGAAAACAAAGGTTAACTGTACACAGCAATCTCTCAAAGAGGAAATATACCTACTGAACTCTACCTGTATTTTTTCTCTACTTTGCTAAAGGTTATTGAAAGGGCAAAACAGCAATACAGCTACAAATGAGGGGGTATTCGCTTTGAGCTTTAATGTGAACCTATTTGATTTGCACTACGTGAACCAATGCACAAACCAAAACTCAGCTTGCCTTCAAAATTCGCTCTTTGAATTTTGCCATACAGCTGTCCAACCAGAGAAGTGCATACAAGAAGTGTACATTAGGAGAAAGAAAACACACAAATGCTTAAATCTGTGAAAATAATGTATATAAAAGCCATTGATAGCCTTACCCTAAATTGCTTGCAAAAATGTGTATATTCAGCAGAATTGCATACAAAAATATGTGTATTAGTTGAAATGCATTTAAAAGTGTGTATGAATTTTTATGATATTTTTTTAAAAAAAATTGCAAACAGACATGGAAATGGGGAGACCTGAACAAGACTGGTAAAATGGGAAATGGAATAATTTGAAATTGTCAGATGCATCCATCCGGCTCTCAGCCCCTCACACTTGCCTGCCTAATTTCAGCAGGGGGAGGAGACACTATGGGTGCCAGGGAAGGCCTCTGTGGGTGCATGTGGCAGGTGCCAAACTGGCAACGCCTGGATGAGGAAGACCTAGGTTCAAATCAACACTCTGCCATGGGGCTCATGGTGTGACACTGGGCCAGCCATCTTCTCTCTCGTAAGATTATTGTGATGATAAAAGGAGGGAGAGAAGGACAATATATGCTACTTTGAGGTCCTTGAAGGAAAAGCAGGATGTAAATGCTAGAAGATGGCCTATACATTTATTAATAAAAATCAAGGTTGTTAACTATCATCTTTCAGTACAATGTTATTATGCTAATCTTTGTCAGGATCAGTTCTGGGGGAAAAGAGATGCTTTGGGATATCCAAATCTAGTGACACTTGATGATGATGATTTCAGTTTGCTGATCGAATTTGGTTTGTTTTTTTCTCTTCCAATATTGTATGATCTTTTATCAAAATCCCACTAATCTTATCACACTTTTCTTGAGAACACCTAAAGATGTTGCAGGACCATCCAAATTCACCTCAAGAGAAGTTTGGTGGTAACTTAACAATGCTTGACACCTTCAGCCCCTCCCCAAACATGCCACTTACCTTTTTAACTTCCCCCCAAATTCTTATAGATATATCACCTCAACAGGATCCTCAGAATCCACTTTGAATCTTACTGTAAAAGACATTTGGTGGTAACTTAAAGATGTTTTATATCTTCCCCTGGTCTCCTGCTGAAAATGTCACTAATTTTCCTTGACAGTCCCATAGGAGGTCTCATCAGGTTCATCTAAATCTCATCAGAACCATCATCTCATCAGGACCATCTAAATCCACCTCAAATATCAGTTTAGGCTAATATGGAAGCCTTCCTTTCCCACTAGAGATGTGAAGGCCTGGGGGGGGGGGGGAACCAGAAGAATTCAGGGGTAGAGATGTGGGTTTTCCTCATTTTCCCAAGTTTTCCTGGTCCCCCCTAATGTTTTCATTTTTTCCCCCAGGCCTTCACAGTTTTACTTCCCATAAGCAATTTTGCTGCCTTCCCACAGTCAAAATTCCTTGCTTTCCCTCTATATTCCTGAGACTTTTTCATCCAATCAGAGCCTCCTAGATCATTTGGAAGCTGTCTTATGCCAGGTCAGATGATTCATTCACCTATTCCAGTATTGTCCACTCTGACCAGTAGTGACTCTCCAAGTTCAGGCAGAGGTCTTTCCCATCACCTGAACTTCTTTAATAGGAGAGGACAGAGACAGAAACTGGGATTTTCTGCATGCAACACATGTTCTATTACCTCTGAGCTGTGGTCCTTCCTGTGACAATTTAGGTTGGGTCTTCCCCACTTTGTCTGAGAAAATCCACTAGTTTCTCAAAACTGGAAATAAAACCTTATGAAGAGAGACTGAAAGAACTGGGCATGTGTAGCCTTGAGAAAGAAAACTGAGGGGAGATATGATAGCACTCTTCAAGTACTTGAAAGGTTGCCACACAGAGGAGTGCCAGGATCTCTTCTCGATCATTCCAGAGTGCAGGACATGGAATAATGGGCTCAAGTTACAGGAAGCCAGATTTCAGCTGAACATCAGGAAAAAAAACTTCTTAACTGTTAAAGCAGTATGACAATGGAACCAATGACCTAGAGAGGTGGTGGTCTCTCCAACACTGGAGGTATTCAAGAGACAGCTGGAAGCCACCTGTTGGGTATGCTTTAAGTTGGATTCCTACATTGAGTCCAACTCCCCTGCTCTTATTGGTCCTTTCTACTCTACGATGCTATGATTCTATCTTTTGATCAGCTTTTCCTAACCTGGTCTCCCATGTATTTTTGAACTCCAACTCCCATGAGCCACCTAGCATGGCCAATGGTGAGGGATACTGGAAGTTGTGGACCAAAACATCTGAAGCATGCCAGATTTGGGAATGGTGCACTAGGAACATAGGAAGCTGCCTTATACCAAGTCAGGTCATTGGTCAATCTCGCTTAGTATTGTCTACACTGACTGTCAGCAACTCTCCAGGGTTTTGTCTCCCAGCCCTACTTGGAAACAGTCCTACCTGGGACCTTTTGCATGCAGAGTAGATGTTCTACCACTGAGCTTTGACCCTTCCCCAATTAGATGAGGTTTCAGTAGTAACTCATCTTTAAGTGAAATTGGGTAACAATTATATACATGACCAACCTTCATAGGCTGGAAGCAGATGGGAATAAGGGAAGTTGTTGCAGGATTTTTTTTAACATAGCCAGAAGCTCATATGGACCAGTCTGCAGTAATCTAATGTGAGACAAATCAACTGGGATTGCTATTTACATTTTTCTTAGGTTGACATGATGCAGAGAAGATCTGTTATGAAATTAACTGAAGTTGAATGGAGAGGGTGTTCAGATCTCAGGATATGTTTGCAGTGGATTTATTTGCTGTGGACTTCTTTATCTCTTCTTCTCCCCTTATCCCTTCCACCCCTCCCACCATCCCCACCCTGTCACCTGCCTTGCAATCTCCTAATTGGATTCTCATGTCCAAATCCTGGTCTCTTAATCAAAAGGCAAACAAAATCAATCTTTTTTGCTTTCCTGAATCCAAGTGAAGCATTTAGTCCTAAAGCAATGAAAGACTTATTCCACAAAGCTCTGTCAGAGAGCTGCTCCACTAAATTGGTTAACCTTTATCACCAAGAGCTGGGCTGATTGTTGCCAAGATTGGCTCCAATAATCTTCCTTTTTGTTATGCCATAAAGGGCTTTATTTCTCCCCAAACCATTCCCAATCAATGAAATTGATGGTAATGAAAATTGTTTTCCTAACCACTTAGGTCTCATGTTCTTCCAAAGCTTGAAGATATTGCACAACATTTGTTCTGAAAAAAAAATTCTGGGGGGGGGAGAGAAAGATGCGATGCTGTTGAATATTCTGATCATTGCCATAATACTTAGAAAATGCTTATATTACTATTTAGTTAGGATGACTTATCTTTATTTTTCTTTACTTTTTTCCTGTGGATTCTCATGCAAAAGTGAAGAGGAAAACCCTGAGACAAAAAATAAGAGCCTGCTTTTGGAAATACCATTATAACAGACTGGACAAGGGCAAAAAAAACTAAAGCTCAATTCAGACTGGATGTAGGTACTGTGGCTGGGTGGTTCACCTGCCAAAGTGTGTTAGACGGTGTTGTATTCCCCTGAAGGAGCAGATTTGTAGCGTAATGTTGAAAAGGTGTTGGAAAAGGTGCAGGAAAGGGCAACCCAAATGATCAGGGGCTGCAGCAGCTCTCCTTTAGGGAAAAAGTGACAGCATTTGGGGCTATTAAGTTCATGGAGGGGAAATAGGTTCAAGGGGACATCACTGATGTTTATAAAGTAATGTATGGGGTGTGGAGGAAATCAATAGGGAGCTCTGTGTGTG
This sequence comes from Rhineura floridana, assembly GCF_030035675.1. Lineage (NCBI taxonomy): Eukaryota > Metazoa > Chordata > Lepidosauria > Squamata > Rhineuridae > Rhineura > Rhineura floridana. The sequence goes on from NC_084496.1 coordinate 18,108,844, forward strand.
TGTGTGTGTGTGTGTGTGTGTGTGTGTGTGTGTGTGTGAGTGAGTGAGTGAGTGAGTGTGAGAGTGAGTGTGAGTGTGAGTGTGAGAGTGAGAGTGAGAGTGAGAGTGAGAGTGAGAGAGAGAGAGAGAGAGAGAGAGAGAGAGAGAGAGAGAGTGCGTGTGTGCATGCGTGCGTGCATGCGTGCATGCGCGCCTGGGATCATCCAAACAAGCTAAATAGTGGAAGATTCTAGATGGAGAAGAGGAAACAATTCTTCATACTGTGTGTGAAATTTGCTATGAAATTTGCTACCACAAGATGTGGTGATGGCCACCATTTTAGCTGGCTTTTAAAAGAAATGAGACAAATTTGTGGAGGTTAAGAAGTGGTGGTGGTTACTAGCCATGATGGTTACATGCTACAACCCAGGATCAGAGGCAGCATATCTCTGGGAAACAGGAGAGAACTATGCCCTGTTTGAGGGCTTCTTGTAGGTACCTGATCGTCCATGGTTGGAAACGGGATGCTAGATCAGATTGGACTTTGGTCTGATCCAGCAAGGCTCTCCTTATGTTCTTATAATACTCTTATGGACTCTGAACATGATTGAAATCTTCATCCAGGCTTGTAGGACAAAACCACATACCTGGTGCACTTTTCATTGTGCAATTTACACTTAAGTAGACCTACAGGGTAGTCTTTCTAGGACATTGTGACAAATTATCACCCATGAATGTCCCCAAATTTCAGCCAGTTATCACTTACTGTTTTCCTTCTGGAAACAAAGAAACACCTGGGGCATAAAATGCCCTAGAAATGAATTAGGGTGTATTTACTACCCCAGCCACAGTTAGAGAACTGGGGTAGTAAAAACACCCCATTGTTTTTTCATAGAAAAAGGGTCAAGGACAGGTCAACCAAGTTGGCTGGAGTCAAATGCACAGAAACATTCTACCTCCTCTGAATTAATCTTTTTTGGCTCTGGGTGCTTGGGTATGGTCAAGCACACTTCGTCTGACACAACAGACAAATGTTATCTGGGGTTGAGATATGAGCCCATCATACATTGGAAATCTCATGGGGTATAAAATACACCCCCAAAATAATCAATGTGATTTTTTCCCCTTGACATTGGATGAAGGCTTTAGGGTAGTATATATTCTACAGATAGATCCTCCACCCTAGAATGCCTTCCCTGCCCAGATGGTGGATGCTTACCCTGTTCTAGATGGTGTTACACTCCCCTTGAAGGAACAGGTTCGTAGTCTTGGGGTTCTTTTCGATCCTTCCTTGTCTTTGGAGGCGCAAGTGGCCACGGTGGCAAGGAATGCATTCTACCACCTTCGGTTGGTAGCCCAGCTACGCCCCTATCTGGACAGGGATGACCTCGCCTCAGTTGTTCATGCTCTGGTAACTTCTAGGTTGGATTACTGTAATGCGCTCTACGTAGGGCTGCCCTTGAAGACAGTTCGGAAGCTTCAGCTAGTGCAAAATGCAGCAGCCAGACTGCTGACGAGGACCAGCCGGTCAGCGCATATAACACCTGTTCTGGCCCGTTTGCACTGGCTACCTATTTGCTTCCGAGCCAGATTCAAGGTGCTGTTTTTGACCTATAAAGCCTTACATGGCGTGGGACCGCAGTATCTTGTGGAACGCCTCTCCCGCTATGAACCGACCCGGTCACTTCGCTCAGCGTCTAAGGCCCTCCTCCGGGTACCAACCCATCGGGAAGCCCGGAGGACAGTTACTCGATCTAGGGCCTTTTCTGTAGTGCCCCCCAAATTGTGGAATAGCCTCCCCGAAGAAATACGCCTGGCGCCGACGCTTCTATCTTTTCGGTGCCAGGTTAAGACCTGGCTATGCTCCCAGGCATTTTAAAGCGTTTAATGTTACAATTTTAAATCTCTTTGTTTCAGTTTATTTATTGTGATATTTTGTATTTCTGTACTTTTAATCTTTTGTACACCGCCCAGAGAGCTATTCGCTATGGGCGGTTTAAAAATGAAATAAAATAAATAAATAATAAATAACAAAGGAGCCGACTTCTTCGCCCTAGTACCAATGTGTGTTTAAGTTCTTGTTGTCTTGGCTTTAGCAATGGGACAAGGAGAAACTCCTTGCTAGAGCCCCCCCCCAAAATACATAGGAAGCTGCCTTTTACCAGGTTAGACTATTTGTCCATATAGCTCAGGGGTAGCCAACATGGTACTCTCCAGATGTTGAACGCCAATTCCCATCAACTCCAGCTAATGTGGCCAATGGTCAGTGATGATGAGAATTATAGTCCAGCAACATCTGGAAGGTGCCATGTTGGCTATCCCTGGTCTAGCCCAATATTGTCCACTTTGCCTGTCATTGGCTTTCCAGGGTGTCAGGCAGAAAGGTCTTTCCCATTACCTGTTCCCTGCTCCATTTGACTGGAGAACTTGGACTCATCCAATGAAGCTGTTTATTATTTATTTATTTAAAATATTTCTATCCCGCCCTTCTACCCTATAATAGGGCACTCAGGGCAGCTTACAAAAATAAAATCAAACATGTAGCAGAGCAGAGCAGAGGGAGCTGTCTCAGTTGGTCTACAGGTGAGGACATATAAGGAAGCCAGCTTTCAGAGAGTGAGTGAACAGGGAGAGCAAACAGGAGTTTGACAAAGGAGTTCCACAGGGGAGGTCAAGGGGAAGGTCCCTAACCCCCCCCAAAAAAACCAAATTACTAATTTTCCTTGTACAGCACTCCGCATACCAGTGGGAGTCTCAAGTTTACCCTGTAATAGGACAGGATAAGGCACAGGACACTCCAAAACAAGTAGGTAGAAAGAAACAAAAGATAGAAGAGAGTATGAACAGGAAGGACACTCTAGTGGTTGTTACCTGCAAGGTGTGTGCCATGTTTGTTTTCTTGCCTGAGAACAACATGGCATACACGTGCAACAAGTGCAAGCTCGTGGCACTGTTGGAAGAAAAAGTGAGAGGCCTGGAACAGCGGGTGGCCACATTGAGGACTTTAAGAGAAGATGAAGAGTTCTTAGAACGCTGGAACAACAGCAGCAAAGAGAAGTGGAGGTGGAAGAACAGCAGCATGTGATAGCAGAAGAAGAGACTGCTTTGGGGAGGAACAATGAAGTGGAGAAAACTCCGTGGGAAAGGGTGACAGGTAGGAGCAGAAAAGCTAGAAGACACCCTTCACCAGTGGAACTATGGAACCACTTTCAACCACTCGACGATGAGACTGGAGGACAGCCTGTGGTGGAAGAATTACAGGAGACCCCATGTGACAACGAGCAAGAAGCTGAAGCTCCATCAAACAGGGCCAATTAAACCTCACCCCACATCAAGAACAGAAGAGTACTAGTAGTGGGAGACTCCCTACTGCGTGGGATCGAAACCCAGGTATGCAGAGAAGATCCGTGGACTCGCCAGGTATGCTGTCTACCAGGAGGACGGATTAGAGTTGTGATGGAAGGGTTGCCATCATTCATCAAGCCCACTGACAGGTATCCTTTTCTCCTCCCCATGTATGTCGTGTCCAGGTTGGGACTCAGGAACCAGACCAGTTGGTGAAAGCAAATCAGTTTTTATTAAAGTAATATCCAGACAAAGACTATGCCGTCTCATGAAGTTTCACTACAAAACATAACCTGCGACTAGGAAGAGAGTTGACAGAACAAGGAACCACTATTCCCCCTGTCCCTTAAGAAGGGGGCAATCGAGCGCGAATTCTCTCACTCCGCCTCAAAGTGCTTTCATCCACACCCCTCCTCTCCCCCTTCTTTTGCTGCCTCTTTTGCTGTCTCCTTGTACGTGGTGAAGGAGGTGCCACTGCCCCCTCCCCTTCTGAGGACTCTGCTTCAGGTATGGGGGAAAGCGGGGGGGCAAAGCCTAAACCATCTGGCTCCTTGCTTTTCCCTCGATCAGGAGGTTGGATTCCCCCTTGCCCTCCCTCCTTCTCCAACTGCTCTAAGCTCGAAGGGGGAGGAGGCGTGGGAAGCTCACGGGAAGGATATGTGTCTGTTGGACATTCAAGGTCTTCGCTGCCAGACAGTTCTATCTCTGAGCTTCCCTCCCCCTCCTCTGCATCTTCTTCACACGGCTCTGGCCAAAGGACCCCCTCCCTCTCCTCATCTTCTGAAACATCAGGGCCCCAATCCTGCATCCTGACAATGTAGGAACAAATGATACTGCCAAACAGAGCTATGAAGAAATCACATCAGACTTTGAAGCTCTGGCAAAGAAACTTAAGGACTTTGGGACCCAGATAGCTTTTTTTATCCATCCTTTCAGTACTTAGGACAGGAGTAGAAAGGGAAAGAAAAATACTCCGTGTGAATGAATGGCTATGAAGGTGGTGCCGATGTGAGAGATTTGGATTTTGGGACCATGGGCTATGCTTCCTGGAAGATGGATTGCTGGCAAGTGATGGGTTGCATCTCACAAGGACTGGGAAGAATGTGTTTGGCCACAGCATGAAGAAGTTCATCAGGAGGGCTTTAAACTGAATACTAAGGGGGAGGGAGACATAAACTTGGTGGTAACGACTGATGAAGGCTTGTGCACAGTAATGGGAACAGAGAGATCAGCTGTAATAGGGACCAGTGACAGTCCTCAGAAAAAAAGGGAGGTGGAGTCCCACTATATGTTAGAAATATATATCCCTGCACAGAAATAACGGAAGATGAGCTTGGAAGTTCCACCGAGAGTATCAGGATTAAAATTAATGGGGCAAGTAATAAAAGGAATGTGGTGCTTAGAGTCTATTACAGACCACCCAATCAAGGAGAAGACGAGAATTTAACTTTTGAAAAGCAAATTGCCAGTGTTTCGAGGAAGCATGATGTAGGGGGATTTCAATTATCCCAATATCTGTTGGGAGACAAATTCTGCCAAACATGGCTCCTCCAAGAAATTTCTGACTTGTGTTGGAGATAACTTTCTCCTACAGAAAGTGGAGGAAGCAACCAGAGGATCAGCTATCCTGGACTTGATTCTAACCAATAGAGATTATTTGGTGGATGAAGTTGTAGTTATGGGAACTCTGGGAGAAAGTGACCTCACAATACTTGAATTCTTGATTTTAACAGAAGCAAAAGCTGAAAGTAACCATACGCGCACCCTGGACTTCAGGAAAGCTGGTTTTAATAAACTCAGAACAATTGTAAGTACAGTTCCATGGCAAGCCACCCTAATGAGAAAAGGAGTCCAAGATGGGTGGGAGTTTCTAAAAAACAAAATTCTAAAAACACAATGGCAAGCAATTCCAACACAGAAAAGGGGGGGAAACAACAGAAGAAGCCAATGAAAAGCTTAGAGATGACCTGAAAACAAAAAAGGACACGTACAGGAAGTGGAAAGAAGGCCAGGCCACAAAGGAAACATACAGGCAGGTATCACGGAATTGCAGGGATGGTGTCCAGAAGGCTAAAGCTGAGAATGAGCTGAGGTTAGTGAGGGATGCTAAAAGCAACAAAAAAGCTTTCTTCATATATGTCCATAGTAAAAGACAGAGAAAAAAACTATGGCACAGCTAATCAATGAGGTTGGCAAAATGATAACAGATGACAAAGAAAAGGCAGAAGTGCTCAATTCCTACTTTGGCTCAGTCTTCTCCCAAAAAAAGATCTGTGACCCTCCTGGGAAATATGAAGTAGAAGGGTCAAGATTGGACCTTGAGATTGACAGAGAAATGGTCAAGGAATACCTAATCACTTTGAACGAGTTCATATCGGCAGGGCCCAATAAACTGCATCCTAGAGGATTGAAGGAACTGGCTAAAGAACTCTTGGAACTGCTCTATATTATCTTTGCAAAATTGTGGAGGACTGGTGAAGTGCTGGATGACTGGAGGAGAGCTAATGTTGTATCTATCTTCAAAAAAGGCAAGAAGGAGGAACTGGGGAACTACAGACCAGTCAGCCTAATATCAATCCCTGGAAAAACTCTGGAGCAGATTAAAAAACAGTTAATCTGTAAGGACCTTGAAAACAATGCAGTGATTACTAGGAGCCAACATGGATTTATGAAGAACAAATCCTGCCAAACTAATCTTATCTCATTTTTGACCGGGTAACCTCCCTTGTAGACTGTGGGGATGCTGTGGACATAATATACCTCGACTTCAGCAAAGCTTTTGACAAAGTACCCCATGATATTCTGATTAGCAAGCTAGCTAAATGTGAGCTGGATGGAACAACTATCAGGTGGATCCACAGTTGGCTCCATAATCGTACTCAAAGAGTGCTTATCAATGGTTCTTTCTCAAACTGGGCAGAAGTAACAAGTGGGGTACCACAGGGCTCGGTCCTGGGCCCAGAGCTCTTTGATATTTTTATTAATGACTTGAATGAGGAGGTACAGAGCATGCTTATCAAATGTGCAGATGATACAAAATTGGGGGGTATAGCTAATACCATGGAAGACAGAAACAATATTCAAAGGGGCCTTGATAGACTGGATCATTGGGCTGAAAACAACAGAATGAAATTCGACAGGGATAAATGCAAAGTTCTACACTTAGGAAAAAGAAACCAAATGCAGTTATAAGATGGGGGATACTTCGCTCAGCAATATATGTGAAAAGGATCTTGGAATTCTCGTTGATCACAAGCTGAATATGAGCCAACAGTGTGATGTGGCTGCAAAAAAGGCAAATGCTATTTTAGGATGCATTAACAGATGTATAGTTTCCAAATCACATGAAGTATTAGTTCCCCTCTATTCAGCACTGGTTAGGTCTCATCTTGAATACTGCATCCAGTTCTGGTCTCTGCACTTCAAGAAGGATGCAGACAAACTGGAACAGGTTCAGAGGAGGCAACGAGGATGATCCTGGAAACAAAGCCCTGTGAGGAGAGACTGAAAGAACTGGGCATGTTTAGCCTGGAGAAGAGAAGACTATGGGGAGATATGATAGCACTCTTCAAGTACATGAAAGGTTGTCACATAGGGGAGGGCTGGGATCTCTTCTCCATTGTCCCAGAGTGCAGGCCACTGAATAATGGGCTCAAGTTACAGGAAGCCAGATTTCAACTGGACATCAGGAAAAACTTTCTAACTGTTACAGCCATATGACAATAGAACCAATTACCTAGAGAGGTGGTGGGCTCTCCGACACTGGAGGCATTCAAGGGGCAGCTGGACAGCCATCTGTCAGGAATGCTTTGATTTGGATTCCTGCATTGAGCAGGGGGTTGGACTTGATGGCTTTATAGCCCCTTCCAACTCTACTATTCTATGATTCTATGTACATAATAAAATTGTAAACAGTAAAATCACAAAAATATTAAAATAAATTTAAAATACATAAAATACAATTAAAATACATGGCCAGGCCTGAAGCCTGATTGAAAAGGGTCTAGATAATCTGATTCATCCAGGAAAATTTGGAGCTGAGCAGCCATTACCCTCCCAATCACCTTGCCCAGAAAGGGGAGATTAGAGACTGGGCGGAAGTTGTTAGGATCCACAGGGTCTAACGAAGGCTTTTTTAACAAAGGTCTCATCACAGCCTCTTTCAACAATGTTGGCATAGAACCTTCCCTTAGGGAGGTGTTAATTAAATATGCCAACCACTCAACCACACCCCCTCTGGCAGATTTGATTAACCATGATGGTCAAGGGTCAAGGGTAGTGGCCCTCGATTCTCCCAGAATCCTGTCCACATCCTCAGGCTTTACAAGCTGAAAAGTATCCATAGAAAAATGTCAAGAGGAAGCTTTGGGGACATCTGGCACAACTGTAGTTAATGAGGAGTCCAAGTCAGTCCAAATCCGAGCAATTTTATCTACAAAGTGCCTCACAAACATGTCACAGCAAGCAACTGAGGGCTCAGAGTCTAATGTAGGGCCAGAGACCAAAAGACCCCGGACCACCCAGAAAAGCATCGCCGGATGACACTGAGCAGACGCAATGGTGGCAGAGAAGTGCCCTTTCTTCGCTGCCACCACTGCCACATGATAGGCTCGAAAATGGGCTCTAGCCTGTGTTCGATCCGAAGTGGACTGAGTTTTTCTCCATCATTGCTCTAGCTGTTGTCCCTGCCATTTCATCAGGCCCAAGGTTTGAGTAAACCAAGGTGTATTATGGGCCTTCGCTGGTGGGAGGGGGCGTTTTGGAGCAATAGTGTCCACTGCCCGGGTCACCTCTGTATTCCAGAGATTGACTAGGGCTTCGGCAGTATCACCAGCCATGCTGAGAATATCCCCCAGAGCATTCAGGAAGCCTTCTGGATCCATGAGTCTCTGGGGTAGGAACCATCTTAATCGGCTCTTCACCCCTGTGAAGGTTACCGGGGGCACAAAGTCTAAACCTTGTCAGGTGGTGATCTGTCCATGACAACGGAGTCACTAAGAATCCCTTCACCCTCAGATCACCTTCTTCCTGTCCACAACAGAACACAAGATCAAGTGTGTGTCCTGCCACATGCGTTGGTCCAGATAATATTAGAGACAGCCCCATGGTGATCATGGCAGCCATGAAGTCCTGAGCTGGAACTTTGAGTCTAACTTCGGCATGTATGTTGAAGTCACCCAGGACCATCAACCTGGGGAACTGCAACACCAACGCCGAGACCAGCCCCACCAGTTCAGGGAGGGAAACTATTGGGCAGTGGGGTGGACAGTACACCAACAGAATCCCCACTCTGTCTCCCTGACCCAATGCCAGGCATACACACTCAAAGCTGGAGGTGTTAGGGACAGGGTACCTGACAGGGGAGATAGATTCCCTGCAGACAATTGCGACCCCACCTTCCAGTCCCCTGGATCTAGGCTGCTGGAGTGCCACAAAACCTGGTGGGCAGAGCTGAGAGAAACCTACTCTGCCTTGGTCATTTAGCCAGGTTTCAGTAATACAAGCAAGGTCAGCACATTCATCCAGGATTAAGTCCTGAATTAAAGTGGTTTTATTAGTCACTGACCTTGCATTCAGCAGCAGGACAGTAAGATCCAGGGAGTTCCCAGCATAGCTACCAGTGTCTTGAGGGTTGGAAGGGGGACCAGAAGGGATGCAAGCATGAAGATGTCTTATATACCTTTCCCTGTAATGGCCAGTCTGCCTCCCACCGCTATTACATCCCCTGCCCAATATTACCTAAATGGCAGGCCCCTGACTACTCCTACCCCAGCACATGTTAAAAGAAACCTGACACGGGGGGGGAGCCTTGGCTAGAGGTGGCTCTTATAAAAGAGAGCTCTCTTCCCCACCCTCAAGCAGTTGTCTTCTCCCTTGTTAGCCCCAACTGACTTCAGCTGGCACCAAGGCCTTGCAGGGAGTAGCAGCTGACACAGTGGCGTCACTAGGGTTGGTGTCACCCAGTGCGGTAACTCATGGTGTCACCCCCATGGACCTCCTCCCATACCAGACCATACAGAATTCTAACCATGTCTACTCAAAAGTAAGTCCTAATGAATTCAATGGGGTTTACTCCAGGTACATGGGATCAGCATTCCTTTACTCCCAGAAAAGCAAGTATTGGATTAAATACTTATTGTATTGGATTGTTGATTGTATTTTAGTATTATTTTGTTATTCATTGTATTTTTATGCTATTTTATGTTCACCGCCCAGAGAGCTATTGCTAGTCGGGCGGTATATAAATTTAATAAATAATAATAATAATAATAATAATTAAAGCTTTCATATTGGAAAGGTTTTCAAAGCACTGCCCTCTCCAACAGCCCAGGGTCTGATTGCGTGCTACACACAAGAGAAAAAAAACTTTAACCCATATTCTTACTTACTCAAACTGAAGACCTCAAAACCACCATTTTGACGTTGTAATGAAGCCTAAGCACTGCCTGGGTCAACAAATCACAAGCCTGGCTCCCCTTATTGGCTACAATCCTGAAAGGGCGGGATTAGAGGCCAGAGCTTGAAAAAGTTATTTTTTTGAACTATAACTCCCATCAGCCCAATCCAGTGGCCATGCTGGCTGGGGCTGATGGGAGCTGTAGTTTAAAAAAGTAACTTTTTCCAAGCTCTGGCTAAAAGCTGCTATACAGATCGGTTAAAAAACAGATTAAACAGTCATGGGGGGTGATGTTTTGGTGTATATCTCGGGAACCAGATGACCTAGAAACTTAGTTTTTTATTTTAATTGAAGCTGAGAGTCCGGAGATTAAGGTAAATTAGCTGGAGACCCAGAGGGGACCCCCCAAAACCGGAAACTCCAGCCGAAAACTGGACACCTGGTAACCCTACTCCATCTTTACACCCCCTGATTGACTGCACCCCGAACCCCCCTTGGTACACCACTGAAGCATGCAGCAGGTTTACAGAGGCAGCACTTGCCTGGGCTGGAGGAAAAAAACTGCTCTGCAGCCGATGAGCGGAAGATTCCTCAAGAGGGAAGTGGCTGGTGAGATGGCCGCTTCCCAGTGCCTAGGGGTGGCTCTGGGTGTCACCCCCTCTGATGGTGTCACCCGGTGTGGTCTGCACCCCCCGCACCCCCTAGTGATGCCGCTGAGCTGACACCCAAGGAAGCCTGCAGATGGAGTTTTGAAGGGGGCCACAGCAGCAAGGTCCAGGTCCTGCTGGGATTCTCTCACCTTCCTCCATGTTGAAAAATTCAAGACAGACAATAAGAGGTACTTCTTCAAACACCACATAAACGATGGCATTTTGATCCCACAAGATGTAGGGATGGCCACCACCTTGGATGGCTTTAAAAGAGGATTATACAAATTCAGGGAGAATAAGGCTATGTTCTGCCTCCACTGTTGAAGGTAGTATGCTTCTGAATATCAGTTGTTGGGAATCATAACTGGGGAGACCACTGTTGTGCTCATGTCCTGCTTTTGGGATTCTCAACGGCATCTGGTTGATCACTGTGAGAATGGGATGCTGGACTAGATGGGCCTTTGGCCTAATCCAGCAGGATTCTTCTTATGAGACCTGGGACTTTTATGCTTTGTATGCAGAATGCTCAACCACTATGTTATGCAATTCTTCCCTAAATCTGAGGGAAATTCAGATAATAACATCTGGTTCAGAAGGAGGACCAAAATGTTTCTGTTACATAGTTTTCCCCACAGTTTAGTTCACTCTGGACTGTGCCACTCTAGACCAAAAGCGGGGGAGCACATCTTTGAATGTCCTTCTAAAATGAAATCAGGAAAAGGTATGTTGTTTCTTGATGACACTGTGACACAACCAAGAGTTAAAAGTGATAAACTGCTATTCAGATTTGTAGGCTGTCTCTTATTCTGGTGCATTCTGGTTTTGAGGGAGCTCAGTTTCCCAAAAAGTGTGTGGAATGGAGATGGAGGCTGATTAATGAGCAGGGATAGGTGAATCTGTCCATTTCTCATTTTTCCAATCTTAAATGCAGTTCACCACATTTGCACATCAGTTTGCCTTTTTTTTAAAAAAAGTCCTCAAGACAGTTCATTAGCATTTCAGGGCAAATTTCTCCAAACAGACACATCTTTGTATACGATTCTACCTAATCTATTTATTTTTGCAAAGCAATCTTCCCTAATATAATCCACTTTTGTATGTCATTTTCTCTAACATATGCACCAATATATGCATAGACTTTACCCTAGTATATGCATTTTTTGTACACACTATTTAGCTAGAGAACGGCCTTGTGAAATCCGGAAAAGTGTGAATTTCAAAGGATGGCTGTGCTTCGGTTCATGTATTGTTTCAAAAAATACAAATTAGGTACATTTGCCTTTAAATGTGAATTGAATTTCTCCTCCATCCCTATTGATAAGGGAGGAGACAAAGTGGGAGGTGAAAGATAGTAGATGGGGAAGGAAAGGTTGCTGGGTCCATCACTGTCCTGAAGCTCACACACCCTGCTATCAGATTGACAGCCCTGTAACTAATATTCCGCATCACCCTATTGGCCTCTGACTCTGTGCCAACTCATCTGACCTCATCTGCCAGAATGTTTAGCAGAAAGCAAGGGTGGCTTAACTACATCACCCTATAATTTTGACTTAACATGAGCCAAGATTTCCACTCCTGCAGAGAGAGTTGCTTTCTGTTGATTACCACTGCATATCAGTCCTTACTGCGAGCCCCTTGCAAAATGGGGTGGGAGGGGAAAGACTATCCAAGGCACTTATACAAGGAATATCCTGTATTTCAGGGGTGGGGGATCTTTTCCAGCTTTAGGGCCACATTCCCTTGTGAGCAAGCATCCAGGAGCTGCATGCCAGTGATGGGTGGGGCCAGAGGCCAAAATAAATGGAGCAACTGAAGGTGAGCATGATGATGCAATTTATGTATCACTTAATTGGCTTCTAAGGGAAAAGGCTATAGTTCAGTGTCAGAGCATCTGCTTTACCCAGAGAAGCTCCCAGGTTCAATCCCCATGCATGGCTGGGAAAGACTCCCTGCCTGAAATCCTGGAGAGCTGGTGCCAGCAGTGGTCTGACTCAGTATAAGGCAGTTTCCTAGGTTCCTAAGTGGTTTACAAGTATTAAACCAATTACAGGATACATTCACGACATGCATAATTAAAATACACAATAAAACAATTCCATCCAAGCATTAAAATAAACATGTACAATTAAAAATGTGGAGTAAAACAAGCCAGTTAAAATAGTACAATTGAAACAGCTAAAACAGCAGTAAAAACCAGGATGTTCTGGTTAGGAGATTAGAGGAATGCTTGCCTAAACAGGTGTGTGTGCCTTCAAGAATCAGTGGAATGTGACTCTTCTCTCTTTGCAGTAGGCTACACAAAGTTGGAAGCTTCTGCAGCAACCATCCCACATTGACACATCTCTTCATCCTCCATCCAAGAAAACAGGATGCACTATCATGGTTCAATGAAACATTCCAACCAGGCAAAGCAGGATGCAAAGCAGGGCCAGTGAGGGCTGTGTCCTGGAAAGAAGGGGTGTGGTATGGGGAGGGCCCTGTGGAATGTCCTGAGGGCCAAATAGAGAGGTCTGGAGGGCCACATTTGGACACCAGGCTTGATGTTTCCCACCAGTGGCACAACTGCAAGGAAGGAGTCTGCAGAAGGTTGGCAGTTCAATCTAGTGAAGGATTTAGAATTTACTTTCAATATTTTGGTTAGTTGTTATCTCACCACCACCACCACCACCACCGCTCCCCAATCCCTATTGTGAGCAAATACTGCAAGCAGCAGAGGTAATGCAATGTCTTGCAGGCAAAGTTACAAAAATCTTTTCCGGTAAGTCTATAAAGCCTTCCCAAGGGAGGATTTCTCCCTTGAACTGTTAAAAAAAATTCATACATCATGTTCTTAACAGCTTTATGACCTTAAAACTTTGCAATGCTCAATGCTTGCAGCAGACCTCCACAACTTTTATTATAGTATTTGGGGGGAAAAAACTAAAACCTGCTCCAGACATAGAGTAAAAATGAATTGGAAATAGGGATGGGGAAATTCAGTTTGGTTCACATTTTAATGCAAACCCCATCCACACTATACACTTAAAGCCTACCACTTTGAAAAGTCATGGCTTCACCCACAGAATCCTGGGAACTGTAGTCCTCGGATGTGCATAAAGGGGACATTCTAGTAGGTAATGTGTGAGATCCTCAACTGCCTTGGTCCCACAAATGCAAAGTTGCTGGGTCCATAGAGTCTGGTTATAACGGCCCACCAGTACAGCGTTCAGCATTGACTGGAACCGGAGTGCAGTGAAAGCTTGTCTAAGCGTTGGTGTCATGGAATGGACCAGATAGTTTGCCTTTCGGTGGTCCTTTTTTATAGCCCCAAACCATCTAAAGGGTTTGGAGTTATTGATTGCTAGCCTATCTAACCAGTGACAGTGGGAAAAATTGCCTCTTTTAGCCTTGTTCTATCATGGATACCAGAGGCCGGAGGTGAAATGTGGTACAAATGGTATATACCAAGGATTTTTCCACCCCAGAATTTGTCTCTGGAGGCCCGCTCAACACATAATTTCAAAATGAGCTTAGACTGAGAGTTTTGGATTGACTCCCCAAAACTGAGCAATGCGCAATGGATATGAGCGCTGACTGGAGAAGTTCCCATCTCAGCTTGCAACAATGCCGCCGGCGTTCCTATGGGCAAACGCAAAAGTTTTTTTAAAAAGCTGTTCTGGACCACCTCAAGAGTACGTAGAAGGGGACCCTCCAGGCCCCAAACCGGGGTGCCATATAAGATCTGCGGTAAAACTTTGCTGTTATACATTTTCAGTGCTGGGGGGATGAGATTACCACCTGTGGACCTGTAAAAGCTCAGGATGGCACCACATGTTCTAAGAGCAATAACTTTGGTGTGGTCAATATGTTTTTTCCATGCAAGATTATCCTGGAAAAATATGCCTAGGTATTTAAAGGAGTGGCATTGCTTGATTCGTTGGCCATCCATAGACCAAGCAAAATTTCTGTGACTTTTACCAAAAACCATGACTTTAGTTTTGGCATAGTTTATCTGTAATTTTTCCTTTAAGCAAAAAGCACTGCATTTTGAAAGTAGTCTCTTTAACCCCATGCGTGTAATAGAAAGCAGGATCATGTCGTCTGCATACAAGAGGACCGAAACCTTCCTGTTCCCAACTGCTGGGGGGGAAAATTTCTGGCCCCGTCAGCTCAGTGACTATATCATTAAGATAAAAATTAAAAAGTAAAGGGGCTAACAAGCATCCCTGTTTTACTCCCCTATTTGAGGCGATGGGATCTGAAAGCGAACCCGAGTAACCCACCCTCACTCTTGCTTTGTTATCTGTGTACAATTCCCTAATAAAGAATAGAAGTTGTTTGTTGATGGTTGTGCTAGCTAACTTAGACCAGAGCATTGATCTGTCGATGGAATCAAATGCCGCCACCAAATCTATAAATGCAATGTAAAGGTGTTTTGTGGGGCCTAGCACACATTGCCTTGCAATAGTGTAAAGAGTTAGGCAATGGTCAATCGTGCTTTGTCCTTTGCGGAAACCCGCTTTTTCAGAAAAGATGACATTATTGGCTGTCTCCCACTCTTCCAATTTCATTAGGAGAAATTTAGCATATAGTTTGGCGGCGATGTCAAGGAGACTGATAGGGCGGTAGTTATTCGGGTCCTGCCTGTCCCCTTTCTTGTATATAGGGACAATGACACTCTGTTTCCAGCCCTCTGGGAAAATGCCAGTGTTGTTCAGTTGTGTGAACAGCAGGGCTAGAATGGGGGCCCACCAAGCAGGGAAGTTTTTGAAAAGTTCGGGAGGCAGCATGTCTTCTCCAGGCGCCTTGCAGTCCCTCAGAGTGGATATAAGTATTTTAACCTGCTCTACAGTTACTGGAGTCCAGGCAGGTAAAAAGGGCTCCAAAGGGCAGCAGGGAATTACAGTGGCTTCATTTCGGGGTGCATAAAGTTTGGTAAAATGGGCATGCCAAAGATCAGCTGAGGTCAAATTAGGACTAAGGGGTCTTGACGTTCGCATCCCCCTGGCCACTATTTCCCAGAACAAGCGCTCATTTTTCCCTATGGCCGCCCGTGCTAGTTGCTGCCATTGAGATCTAGTGTACTGTGCTTTTTTCTTTTTTAGCAAAAGCTTATAAGAAGCGTGCAGTGCCACTAGATGAGCTCGCATGAAGTTATCAGGGTCTCTAATCGCGTGTTGTGCGTAATTTGCAAGCTGTTTCCTGAAGCTTTTGCATTCGAGATCAAACCAAGTGGGTCTCGAACTCCACAGAGCCACAGCTTGTCTACTCTGGGTCAGCATGGGTCTGAAAAAGGATGTGATAGACTGGTACAGCTCCAGTGCATCTAGTGCTGGGTCTGCCAAAGCACTATTAATGGAGAGAGGAAGGTTAGAAGTCAAAAGGCTAGAGATGGAGGATTGCACAGAAGTGGACCAACAGACTCTCCGTTCTGATACTAGCGTTCCCTCTAAACTCGTGTGAGCAACAGAGGGAACGGGGTGCTGGAGCTTTAAAAGCATTAAAAGGGGGAAATGATCACTGTCATCCCTGTTTATCAAATCAAAAATTGAGACTTGCAGGAAAAGCGCCTTGTCTATAAAGATATAATCTATAACACTAGCGCCCCTACTGGTTAAGTGTGTATACGCCCTTTTAGATGCATCTACGGGGGAGTCGTGCAGACATTCAAGATTGTACAAGAGTGAAAGGTCTAATAGCCTATAGCCTTGCTTATTGGTTATTAAGTCAAGGGAGACTCTGTCACTCCATGCCAGGTGGGGACTGGGGCCATGATTTGTAGAGACCCTGGCCTCCGACCTGGCTCTCCCCAGTCTGGTGTTAAAGTCGCCACACAGGATCAGGTTGGCATGGGGGAATTGTTGTTCTAACTGTAATAAAGCATTGGCAAGAAGGTCCCAGACATTACCGGGGCTCGTAGACTTAGCTAGACTCAGTGGGAGATAGGCGTTAACAATAATAAATGACCCAGTATAGGGCCCTTCTAGTGTCACTGCCATGAGGTATTGGGCGCCTGTTAGCTCAATTGGGTAAATCTTGACCGGAAAATCAACAGAGACGGAAATACTGAGACCCCCACTGCTACGGCCTTTGGTGTTAGTCCTGGTAGCTGGGGAGGAAAAGGTTCTAAAACTGTGGATACACAAAGGATTGGCTTGGGTCAGCCATGTCTCTTGTAAACATACTGTCATGAAGAAAAGAATCCAGGTCTGTATCTGGGGGTTTGTTGTTCCAACCCATAATGTTCCAAGACAGGAACGAAAGTTGTCAGTTGGTGCTAATGGCATCCAGTTCTTCTGAGAAGCAGATTTATTTATTTTATTTATCTATTTATTTATTAAATTTCTATACCGCCCCATAGCCGAAGCTCTCTGGGCGGTTCACAACAAGCAAGACAGCAAAAATACAATTAAAACCATTTATAGAACAATTTAAACATACTAAAATACAAATATACTAGCATACTAAGATGCTAAAAATAAGTTGAGATGTTAAAATGTTAAAATATTAAAATTAAAATTATTAAATTATTAAATTTATTAAAATGCCTGGGAAAAAATGAATGTTTTAACCTGGCATCGAAAAGATAATAATGTTGGCGCCAGGCGTACCTCCACCGGGAGATCGTTCCATAATTCGGGGGCCACCACTGCGAAAGCCCTTTTTCTGGTTACCATCCTCCGGGCTTCCCTCTGAGTAGGCACCCGAGGAGGGCCTTTGATGTTGAATGAAGTGTAAGGGTAGGTTCGTATTGGGAGAGACGTTCCATCAGGTATTGTGGTCCCCGGCCGTTTGCCGGATACATAGAAATTTGGGGCAGGGTAGAACGGTCATCTCTCGATAGGGGTTGTGCTCGGCCAAGGATGGTGGCGTTTCCTGCCACCTCATTCACCTCCTGGACCGCAGACGGGCTCGGCGTGCTGTGGATCTTTGCCTCTACCATCAACGGTGTAAAGGTAGAGGAGGGTCCTATAGAAGCTGTTGAGCTAACTGGAGGAACCGGATAGGGTACGGCTAGTGGGCTCGTGTTAGATGGCAAACTAAGGGGGATGTTACAGCACATACCCACGGTCGCCCCATGATCACACGAGGACTTCGTTATGGGCAAAACGCAGTGCCTCAGTTGTGTAGTGTCATCCCTTGGATTCTCGTGTGGTGAGGACGCGTCTCTCTCCTTAAATGCTATCACCGCTTGCTCTCCCTGGACACCTTGCTTCCTTGGTTGAGATTCCAAGCAGTGGCTGTGGATCTTTGACAGCTGCCCAGTTAACTGGGCCGATCTGCGCAAAATTTCATCTGTTGGGGCGAGGGCTTCAAAGGAGTTTAAAAGCGCCTGCTCCTCTGCGTCAAAGAGATCATTAGGCCCAGCATCAGGATAGGGTCTGTTTGAGGATGAGGGAGTCGCCTTCTCTTTATGGGGTGATAGTTTACCATTTCGAGAGCACTCCACCGGTACATCCAAATCAATAAGCCAGCCTTGGTTTGACATTGGATGGCCATTTGAATGGGGAAGAGCGTTAGGAAGTAGGGCCTCTGGCTTGGCCCTGTTTTCAAAAAGCCTCACAGGTGTTATGCCCAGGTTGGCCAGTTTTCCTTTTGCGGCCAGTATTTGAGTCACTGGTAAAGATGAAGAAAAAGTGACCACTGCCCGTGCTCTGATGCCGTTGTGGTACAAATACTCCACTGAGTCAATGTCCTGAAAAGTGAACTGTAGTGGGAGAATATCCTTTAGAGTCTTCACTAGATGGAGCTTGCGAAGATTTTGCGCCACTATCCCCTTGGGTTTGGGGTAATAAACAAGAACTAATTTTCAGTGATTCAGGATTAGGTTCCACCTTGTATTGTTACTGCCTGCCCCTGAATTCTGGTTAACAGTATCCTTCCATAGGACCTCCTGCCATGGATCTTGCTTGAGGACGTAAAGATCCGGGGTGCTTTCAGTGTAAGCAAGTGCTGGTATCAGGGAGGGAGCAGCCGGGCGGTAATTGGGGGCTGGCTCCCTCTGTGGCAGGAGGCAACTCCCCCCCAAGTTCTGGGGGGATCATGACTCCCTTTTCTCCTTGCCCCCTGCAGCGTCCTTGTCCAGAAGATCGAATAATTTTTTTAAGTTCTTTTTTTTTTACAGCCAGTTGGCTTCTGGTTTTTGAGATTTTTACTCTTCTTTTTATTGTCAGATCATTTCTTCGTCCCACAGCGAGGTCTAGCTCTTGGGATGGCCGGCTTGATCTCTATAGCAAAAGATGGAGTAGTTGGCTTCGGCGTCTGAGTCATTACAGCTGAATATGGCAGGTCGGCAGGCTTCTGCTGGAGTTTGACTAGCGTTGTTAGTAAATGATTGCTTTCAGACAGGAAGTTTTTTACACACTCCAGCTCAGTTGCCGTTGTAAGCAGCCAGCCTGACAGTAATGGCACTTCAGCATGGGGGGCAAGTTGTGTTGGTGGGCTATGAGACTCCAGAGGAGTACTGGGCTGATTAGTTATATCCTCGCCCTTATCCAGCTGAGGGTCCTGTGGCGTGAGGTCAGCGGCAGAATGCCATGTAGCTAAAGGAGAGACCTTGGGGAGTACAGTGGGTGGGCTGGCCTCCAGCTGTGCCTTCGTAACAGTCTATAGCTTGCCCACTGAGGGGATTTTAAAAAAAACCCACCGGTGATTGCATTGACTCTGCAGCTGCATGGACCTCTGCCTGTGCTATCTCGGCTGCCAGGCTTAAGGCCAGGGATTCCCTCATATTCCACTGTATATTATCTTTGATGGAGAAAGACCATTCAGAGGGGGGGTCTGTACGGGGGCCTCTTATGCCTGCTTTCGTAGGCAATTGGGGAAAAAGTGTGTTATTTTTAGTTGGCCCCCTTCAGTCTCTAAAAGCTCATCTGACATTAAGTGGAGATGAGGCGGAGAAGCTGGAGCTGACCCCCCCTTCCCTTTAAGTGTTCTGCCTATACAGGGCAGACTCGCAAACGGTGAGCAAACTCCCTGTTCTTTCCTGGCCTTTCTTGTCAGGACCATTTTGGACGTTAATTAATCTTTCCTGCAAGAGGTAAGCAGTCTGTTTTAAAGATGATTGGTAGCCATCCAGTCAGGGAGAGAGATAAGCTTCAGACTTACAGTCTGTAGACCTTATCAGTAAGCACTCTCAGGCTGGGACATCAAGGCTGCTGAGTCAGAGATGCCGGTGGAGAGGTAATCCCAAGCGCTGGCAAGAAAAGATGACAGTCTGTCCTCCTCCTCCTCTGGGGGTGAAGTAGGCGAAATAAAATAAGCTAAAATAAAATAGATAAGACAAAAATGTGGCCACGAAGGGACTATTGTGAATGTTTGATTGAGGGGAGACAAAGAACATGCATCTGCCGCCATCAACAACCAACCAGAAGTCTGTCGGGAACTGTAGACTGTGAAGGGTGCAGAGAGTTAGGAAACCCCTTGTTGAGCCCCAGCTCCCCCAGGAAAAGGTGTCGGAGGAGGAGGAGGCTTTTGAGGGTGTTGAGGGAGGGGGAGATGCCGACAGCCTGCAAGTTCCCACAGACAGCCCTCCCATCAATGTGGATCCCACTCCATCTACATGCACCCCAACAGAGCTGTTGGGAAGCGACCTCTCACACGTGCCAACTCACACCCTGGGATTCCCCACCTGGCACTTCAAACACTTCCCTGCCAACCTGCTCCCCACCCCCTGAGGTCAAGTCGGCACCTAGCGAGCCTGTGCTGCCAGAGGTACAGCCGGAGGATCGTCCCCCCTTGCCTCGCGTGAGATGTTGTGAGAAGCAGGACAGTCAGAAGGTGGTACTTTAGAGGAGTCACAGATTACAAGCGAAGACCTTTCGTATTCAAGGCAGCACCCCCCTGACTGGGGTGCTTATTCCACACGCTGCAGAGCATGCCTAGGTAGCTCAGGTAGAGACATGAGTGAGTTAGCATAGACAGGTCTATGAAGCGCACTACTTTTGATGTAACCGTTACTCTAATAAAGCAAGAATTAATTCCAGCTTCACCTCCATCCCATGATTCACACTCTGGGCAGGATAGCTTGACTCTCACCATCTCTCTTCCCCAACGCTTCCATGACTGACAACATGGAGACTAGCGGCAGCACCAAAGGGGGACACCCTGTGACCATCAAAGCCTTGTACGCCGAGCTCCAGAACCTCCAAGCCGTGACCCAGAACTTACAACTCGAGAACCAGAACCTTTGAGCCCTGATCGGTCAGGGAGACTTGCCACTGGCGGCTGCGCTGCCCACCAGAATCAAGTCTCCTGTGGGGCTACCCTCCCATTATGGTGGCCAGAGTGACCGGTTCACCACTTTCCTTGCTCAGTGTGAACTATACATATGCATATGTCAAGCCGAGTTCCCAACCAACGACTCGAAGGTGGCGTTCATCATCAGTCTTCTGGAAGGGGAGGCCACCAAATGGGCCACCCCGTACTTGATCAGAAATGACCTCATCCTGGGCCAATATACCACCTTTGTTGCCACCATGAACAAAATGTTCCGTGATTCTCAAAGGAAGGAGATGGTCGCCCGCCAGCTAGGAACTCTGAAACAAGGGAAGGGATCCATGGGGGTCTACACTAATACCTTCTGTGTCTTAGCCCAAGAGACTGAATACAACGACCCGGCACTGATGTACTTGTATCGGAATGGTCTGAATCCAGAGGTGCTGGATGAGTTGGCATACACCCCCACACACCCGGGACTTTGTCGGAGTTGATCCAGTTGTGTTTGCAGATTGACAGTAATCTTGAGGGCTGCCATTTAAAGCACAAAGCAGAGCCGATCCGTTTCCAGGCACCACTCCCTCTCCCCCACACCTGCTATCCTCCTAGTGTGAAAACCTAGACCTCGTCAGGCATGGAGCCCATGCAAATCGGTGGGGCTTGACCACATATGTCGGAGGAGGAGAAGCAGAAGTGCAAGAGGGAGGGGCTATGTCTATACTGTGAAAAAGGGGGGCATCTGGCCCAAGGATTCCCTTCAAAAACTGAAAACACCCTGGTGCTGGAAAACTCCAGATTCCAGATCTTGTAGAGGCCAAAGAGTTGGGAGCCAAGTCAACTCACTGGAAGGGGTATGATCCGTTGTAGCATTCCTGGGAAGCAGTCAAGTACATCCATGTGCCAGACTTGGTGAGAGATTTCCACAAAGCCTACCCGAACAAGCCCAAGCCCAGGGTGTGGAGGGGAATAGTGCCCAAGCCCAGAGTGTGGAGGGGGGATGATGTTGAGCCCCAGCTCCCCCAGGTAGACCAGGGAGAGGTTTCAGAGGAGGAGGAGGCTTTCGAAGACATTGAGGGAGGGGGAGATGCCGACAGTCTGCAAGTTCCCACAGACAGCCCTCCCGTCGATGTGGATCCCGTTCCATCAACAAGCTCCCCAACAGAGCCATTGGGAAGCGACCTCGCGCGCACACCAACTCCAGCCCCCTGGGATTCCCCACCTGGCACTTCAAACACTTCCCTGCCAACCTGCTCCCCGCCCCCTGAGGTCGAGTCAACTTATTCCACATGCTGCAGAGCATGCCTAGGTAGTTCAGGTAGAGACATTCGTGAATTAGCACAGAGATTTCTATGAAGCACACTGCTTTTGATGTAACCGTTACTCTAATAAAGCAAGAATTAATTCCAGCCTCACCTCCGTCCCGTGAGTCGCGCTCTGGGCAGGACACCCCTATTCCTCTTACAGAGGTACAATTCACAGAGTGGTTTAGCAAGCAATCTGAATATTTAGTTCAGTCCTACTTATGTTCCTTCTTCTGCCTGCACTGGTGAAACAGTTCAGAAATGGGAATCTGAGAGAGATATACACACAAATGCATGATGCTTCCTTATGCAACATCCGTCTGCTCCTGGCCTACCAACTCAGACTGTCAATGCTTCTCCAAGTTCTCTGCTGTGGCTGTTTCAGTTGGGAGTAAGTCATCAATGCTTGTAACAAGTAACCTGAAACAGTGGGGGAGAAGGTGATAGACAGAAATGCATCCTATTCTTCTCTTTCTGATTCTTTCTTTAAAGTTAACCACTTGTTGGTATTTATCAGGCTTTACTTCCTTCCTCTTCTTTTACTAGTCTAGTGTCTGTGGGCCCATTCACACAGTAACTTACTGTGAAATTGGTGCTACTTGCATCCCCGTTTAATTTGCAGGGTTCACATGACATTGCAGGCAAGGCGAGGGTATGCCACTGCTTTCCCCTTTAAATCAGTATTAAATCAATCCACTGAAAGTGCAGAAAGTGAAGGAAAAAGCATCCCCTCTTCGCTGCCCTCCTCCCATGTAGGTGCCTTGCTCTGATGTTTCTTGCTGGGCAGGTGGATTGTCACTTTAAGATACTCCCCTTTCTCTGCCCACTAAACTCTCCATGAATTCCATTTTGTTTCCGGCAGCTTAATGAGACACTTCCGACTGACTGCTCCTGAACTGCTGCAGCCCTCCTTTCTTCTGCCCCTTTCTCCCCCTTTTTCTTTCTTTCTTTCTTTCTTTCTTTCTTTCTTTCTTTCTTTCTTTCTTTCTTTCTTTCTTTCTTTCTTTCTTAAACTTCGGTATGGTCCAAACTCTTTCCACTCCTAAAAGGTACTCCTAAAGATACAGGATCAGTCTCAGGCCCTGAACCTGGCAACCCTATTCCAGACCTATGTTGGAGCTGCTGGAACCACACTCCAAAGCTGACTCCTATTAATCACTTGCAGACAGTCTTTTCCTCCTTTCTTCTTACTCTCGAGGAGTCCGGGCCTGCAATCGAGCACTCCTCCAGCTGTAGGGTTGCCATATTGCCCGGATAGCCGGGTTTTACCCGGATTCTATGCATGCCACCGGGCACCCGGCTAGCCCCTTACGTGGCCCGGATTCTCAGCTTTAATTAAAAAAAAAAAGTTTCTAGGTGGTCCGGTTCTCGAGATATACATAAAAACGTTAGCCACCCCCCTCGACTGTTAAATCTTTCTTTAAACAGTACTGTACTATAGCACTTTGTAGCTTTAACCCCGCCCGTTCAGCATTGCAGCCAATCAGGGATTGTGTTTCAGTTTCATTGACCTCAGGCAATGTCTAGAAAACAAAATGGTGGTTTCAACCCCCCCTCCCCGTTTATCTGAAAATCTCATAAATTGGGTAAGTATATACATTTCAGTTTTTTTTCCTCTTGTGTGCAGGAGTCAGAGCTTGGGCAGTGTTTTGAAAACTTTCCCAATACTTGCTTTTTGTAAAAGCAATGCTAATCCCATATGCCCAAAGTAAATCCCATTTAATTCAATAGGACTTACTTTGAGTAGACATGTTATGAATGTGCTGAAAATCAATGGGACTTTGGAGTGAATGTAAAAAAGAATTATGTTTGTGTTCTAACGCTTTCTGTCTCCAGTCCAATTTTAAAGCAAGTAGGCAGGGCTTACTTAGGTATTACAGTTTTTATTTTGTAGGAAACTAATACTGATTTTTTTAAAACTAATACTGATTTTTCTGCAATGACCAACTGGTTTGCCAATAAATTATTATATGGGCTGTATGTATTTATACATCTGCTGTGTGTGCGTGTAAGGAGTCTTTCCAACACCCCTGTGAGGTAGGGTTGGAAACCAATGCAGCTCACAACAAGAAATAAAGCCATTTAAAATCCAATGACCATAAACACAAGTATAAACAGTTGCAAAACAGCGTAAAGTGGCATGATTCGGAATTTTGGGTTGTGTGAATGAAGTTGCTTATCACTTGAGGTTGCATTTCTGCCCCTGTTTGAGTAAGCCCCCTGAATACACTGGGACTTGCTTCTGAATAAATAAACCTAGGATTGCACTATAAATATCTTTACAGTTTGTGTTAATAATAAATGTATTTGATAGTCATGCTTATATAAATATTTCTTCATTTATCCTATTTTTGGTTTTTGGTTAGGAATCCTGACTGGTTGTGAGATGCTTAGTTTTTTGCCTTACTCATAGGAATTTTGTTGTGGTTGGTATGGTATTACATTTAGGAAAGTGCTACTACCTTCTGTGTTTTTTTTTCCTATTTGCATTTCACTTATCTTTAACCTCACTCCGTTACAGCCATAGAAGCAACAGCAGCATATGCAAGATAATTAACTCCCATTAGTGATAAGAACAAGAATTTATAATTATTATTTCAATTAAAACAAGAGGCTTCTCAATACTTTGAAGAGGACCAGATATTTATTTTCTTTCTGAGCCCAGGACTGGGTCTTTCATGATGCCCGGTGTGTGGGGGGGAGCAGGAGAGTAGTCGATAAGACAGACATCCTGGCATTGGTAATCTAATTAGCAAGGTATGTGTGGGGTTGTTGCACACTTCCAGGCCCAGTTTCATTTTGAGTATGGAGGTGGAACCTGTGTAGATGTGGTTGAGAAATTTTGAGTTAAGCAAAGCTCTGCTTTTATAAAACCTAAGAAACATACAGATATTTGAATGTCTGAGTGCCTGCACCAGTGGAATACTGGAGGAACTTGTAAAACTTGCTGCAACAGTATTTAGAACTGAGCATGTGGTGTGAAAGACTCATTTTCCTAACATTTTGGCTTGTTTTTCTCCACCCACCACATCTCTGCAATATATTGTATATGTTATGGTTAACCGTGCTGCTGCCCTGACTCACTTTATGTTTGTTGCTATTTTGTGTTTTTATTATGTTTTTATATTGATTGTGTATTTTTATTGTTTTTATTATATTTGTAAGCTGTGCTGAGCTCTGTTTTTAACAGCAAAAGGGCAGGATATAAATTCTCTTAATCAATCAATAAATACTCCATAGTGTTGGAAACTAGAGTCTAGGCATTTAAGGTTGAAAATGTTGCTTAAAAAAAAGATTTCTCACATGTTTCCCAAGTTTTTGGTGGTAATTCCTAGGCACAAAAACAAAACAACTGGACAACCAAAGAAATGATGAAATTTTAAAAGGGGTAGGCCTAGAAGTAGGCATTGTGAGAGCAGGGGCACAGGATATAAATTCAGAAGAGCAAAATTACCACAGGCCAAACCACAAGTGCCAAAGACACTTGAAGAGAGACACTGCTTACAAGTGCCTGTACGCTAATGCTAGGAGCCTCCAAACCAGTGCTTGGTCTTAGAGGAGAGCATTGATATAGTGAGCATAACGGAGACCTGGTGGAATGGAGAAAACCAGTGGGATACGGTTATCCCTGGATATAAACTATATCGGAAGGACAGGGAAGGACGTATTGGTGGCGGAGTCGCTCTATACGTGAAAGAAGGCATTGAATCCAGCAAGCTCGAAACCCCAAAAGAGGCAGACTCCTCCACAGAATCGTTGTGGGTGGTGATACCATGCCCCAGGAGGGACTTAATACTGGGAACAATCTATCGTCCCCCTGATCAAAATGCTCAGGGAGACCTTGAGATGAGATATGAAATTGAGGAAGCATCCAAACTAGGAAATGTGGTAGTAATGGGTGACTTCAACTACCTGGACATAGACTGGCCGCATATGTGTTCCAGTCATGACAAAGAAGCAAAGTTTCTAGATATTCTAAATGACTATTCCCTAGACCAGTTGGTCATGGAACCGACCAGAGGGATGGCAACCCTGGACTTAATCCTCAGTGGGGACCGGGACCTGGTGCGAGATGTAAGTGTTGTTGAACCGATTGGGAGCAGTGACCACAGTGCTATTAAATTAAACATACATGTAAATGGCCAATTGCCAAGAAAATCCAACACGGTCACATTTGACTTCAAAAGAGGAAACTTCACAAAAATGAGGGGATTGGTAAAAAGAAAGCTGAAAAACAAAGTCCAGAGGGTCACATCACTCGAAAATGCTTGGAAGTTGTTTAAAAACACTATATTAGAAGCTCAACTAGAGTGCATACCGCAGATCAGAAAAGGTACCGCCAGGGCCAAGAAGATGCCAGCATGGTTAACTAGCAAAGTCAAGGAAGCTCTTAGAGGCAAAAAGTCTTCCTTCAGAAAATGGAAGTCTTGTCCGAATGAAGAAAATAAAAAAGAACACAAACTCTGGCAAAAGAAATTCAAGAAGACAATAAGGGATGCTAAAAAAGAATTTGAGGAGCACATTGCTAAGAACATAAAAACCAACAACAAAAAATTCTATAAATACATTCAAAGCAGGAGACCATCTACGGAGGTGATTGGACCCTTGGATGATAAGGGAGTCAAAGGTGTACTAAAGAACGATAAGGAGATTGCAGAAAAGCTAAATGAATTCTTTGCATCTGTCTTCACAGTGGAAGATATAGGGCAGATCCCTGAACCTGAACTAACATTTGCAGGAAGGGATTCTGAGGAACTGAGACAAATAGTGGTAACGAGAGAGGAAGTTCTAGGCTTAATGGACAATATAAAAACTGACAAATCACCGGGCCCAGATGGCATCCACCCGAGAGTTCTCAAAGAACTCAAATGTGAAATTGCTGATCTGCTAACTAAAATATGTAACTTGTCCCTCAGGTCCTCCTCCGTGCCTGAGGACTGGAAAGTGGCAAATGTAACGCCAATATTCAAAAAGGGATCCAGAGGGGATCCCGGAAATTACAGGCCAGTTAGCTTAACTTCTGTCCCTGGAAAACTGGTAGAAAGTATTATTAAAGCTAGATTAACTAAGCACATAGAAGAACAAGCCTTGCTGAAGCAGAGCCAGCATGGCTTCTGCAAGGGAAAGTCCTGTCTCAGTAACCTATTAGAATTCTTTGAGAGTGTCAACAAGCATATAGATAGAGGTGATCCAGTGGACATAGTGTACTTAGACTTTCAAAAAGCGTTTGACAAGGTACCCCACCAAAGACTTCTGAGGAAGCTTAGCAGTCATGGAATAAGAGGAGAGGTCCTCTTGTGGATAAGGAATTGGTTAAGAAGCAGAAAGCAGAGAGTAGGAATAAACGGACAGTTCTCCCAATGGAGGGCTGTAGAAAGTGGAGTCCCTCAAGGATCGGTATTGGGACCTGTACTTTTCAACTTGTTCATTAATGACCTAGAATTAGGAGTGAGCAGTGAAGTGGCCAAGTTTGCTGACGACACTAAATTGTTCAGGGTTATTAAAACAAAAAGGGATTGTGAAGAGCTCCAAAAAGATCTCTCCAAACTGAGTGAATGGACGGAAAAATGGCAAATGCAATTCAATATAAACAAGTGTAAAATTATGCATATTGGAGCAAAAAATCTTAATTTCACATATACCCTCATGGGGTCTGAACTGGCAGTGACCGACCAGGAGAGAGACCTCGGGGTTGTAGTGGACAGCACGATGAAAATGTCGAGCCAGTGTGCGGCATCTGTGAAAAAGGCAAATTCCATGCTAGGGATAATTAGGAAAGGTATTGAAAATAAAACAGCCGATATCAGAATGCCGTTGTATAAATCTATGGTGCGGCCGCATTTGGAATACTGTGTACAGTTCTGGTCGCCTCATCTCAAAAAGGATATTATAGAGTTGGAAAAGGTTCAGAAGAGGGCAACCAGAATGATCAAGGGGATGGAGCGACTCCCTTACGAGGAAAGGTTGCAGCATTTGGGGCTGTTTAGTTTAGAGAAAAGGCGGGTCAGAGGAGACATGATAGAAGTGTATAAAATTATGCATGGCATTGAGAAAGTGGATAGAGAAAAGTTCTTCTCCCTCTCTCATAATACTAGAACTCGTGGACATTCAAAGAAGCTGAATGTTGGAAGATTCAGGACAGACAAAAGGAAGTACTTCTTTACTCAGCGCATAGTTAAACTATGGAATTTGCTCCCACAAGATGCAGTAATGGCCACCAGCTTGGATGGCTTTAAAAGAAGATTAGACAAATTCATGGAGGACAGGGCTATCAATGGCTACTAGCCGTGATGGCTGTGCTGTGCCACCCTAGTCAGAGGCAGAATGCTTCTGAAAACGAGTTGCCGGAAGCCTTAGGAGGGGAGAGTGTTCTTGCACTCGGGTCCTGCTTGTGGGCTTCCCCCAGGCACCTGGTTGGCCACTGTGAGAACAGGATGCTGGACTAGATGGGCCACTGGCCTGATCCAGCAGGCTCTTCTTATGTTCTTATGTTCTTATGACAATCCAAATATTAATATGCAAATATTTGCATAATATGCAAATTAACCTGCCTGGATTTGTGGAACTGGAATATGGCAACCCTATCCAGATGGGCTGCAGCTGGTATTTGAGGTGACACCTTTTCCTTTGGCTTGGTACCCATTCAGCTTTGATGTCAAAGACCGAACTTGCCCATGGTACAGATGACCCTTCCTCAGTCTCATCACAGGACCCTAGCTCCTGAGAGGGAGCATGAGAAAGGACTAGATCCAAGACTGGAGCCTCCCGGTCTTCCACTGATGATTTCCCTGGCTGGGCCTTGACACTGGTGTACATGAAAATCTGCCATACATAACATGAAACAATAAAACAACATAATCATCATAAAACTGAACACTGCTTTAAAATGCCTGCTGGACCAGAAGGCCTTAGTCATGTACCTCAAGTTCAACAAGGAGGGTCCCTGTGTAATCTCAGCTGGAAGGGAGTTTCGCAGGCTTAGGTTCACCATGCTAAATGCATGGCTTCTAGTCAATACAAAGCTGATTCTATCAAACCTGAACTCTCTGAAACAATGTGAGAATCTAAACACAGCCATCCTTTGAAATTTGCACTTATCCAAATTTTCTCCAACCAAAAGGTATGCATAAAAATGTTAGTGAAAATAACATACATAAATGTACTGTGTTATGAGAAATTTGCATGCAAATACTGAAGAATTTTCATAAGGTTTAAAAAACACAAAATGCTGCAGAAATGTGGAGAACTGAATTTAAGATTGGAAAAATGTGAAACTGAGAGAACTGAAATTGACAGATTCTTCCATCACTAAAGATGACTATCATATTGCCTCTTAAATGGCCTCTTCTCCAAGCTAAACATATCTGGTGCTTTCAGCCTGACCTCGTAAAACTTGGTCTCCAGGCCCCCTGCATCTTTGTTTTTATGCTCTTGACAAGTTCTAGTTTACTGATATTCTTCTCAAACTGTAGTGCCCAGAGCATCATCACCACCACCACCACCACCATCATCATTTTATTAGTTGCTTTTTTCATAAAAGTGTATCAAAGCAACTTACAATGTAAAAAACAAAACACTAAAACCAAGTATAAGAAGAAGAATAAAAGAACCTAAAATGCTTATCCAGAAAAAAAAATACAGAAAAGGGCAGGTCCAATCCAGCCCAACCCACTAAAAAGAGAAGCACAAAAAGAGGCTGCAAACGTACCCATGTACCCTCCAAATTAAGAGCCAACTGCCTGGGTAAATAAAAATACTTTTGCCTGGCTCCTAAAAGCAGACAGTGATAGTGCCAGGCAGGCCTCCCTGGGGAAAGAATTCCACAAATGGGCAGCAACCACTGAGAAGACCCATACTTGTGTTGCCACCCTTTGCTTCTCCTTCAGAGGGGGCATGTGGAGAGGGCCTCAGAGGATGAATGCAGATGATTGGTCCACATTCCTCCATATGACATGTTACTCCAGGCAACATCTGACCAAAGCAGAATAGAGTGGTACTACTATTTCTCATGATCTGGATATTACACTCCTGTTGATGCAACCTAGAGTTGCATCAGCCTTTTTAGCTGCTTCATCATGACCTTGACTCATGTTTAGCTTGTGATCTGCTAAAAATCCTAGATCCTTTTCACATGAAGTACCAAAGTTCTGAAATGGAACACAGACACCCTTTGTCCCAGGTCGAGTTTTCTTCATTATACATCTCAGGAGCAAAGGCTGGTTGGAACATAGACACTTGCACTACTGGCATTTCAAATTTATTTATTTATTTATTTATTTATTTATTTATTATATTTCTATACCACCCAATAGCCGTCTCTGGGCGGTGTACAACATAAAACATCCAATATACAAGTAAAAACATATATCAACAACTTAAAAACAATATACCAAAAGTAGTAGAACATAATTAAACATATAAACAACTACAACACAAGCCTAAAAATATTAAATGGCCATAAAATTAGCACACCAACAAGGCCATCTATCGTCATAGCATACAACAGAAATCTCCATTATCCAAGCATTGTTTCCATATGGTTTGGTGATGTGGCCATTGATATGGATAATGCAGTGGTCTCTGCATGCAGACTTGATTTGTGGATTCCTAAGGGGTCTATTCATTATAGCTATACTTTAACCCCTTTGAACTAACGATGCAATCCGGAGACCATCAAAATCAACAGAAGCTGTGCCATTGCCTTTGATAGGTTGCGGCTTACACCCTGAAGCTTTTTACTATGATTAATACATGACTGGATCAATACTGCTGATGCACCTTGAAATGATGGAAACAACTCTAATTGCTATTGAAACTTTGCAAAGAAAGGGGAGCATAGAGAAAGGGAGAGGATTTTTAATCAATCGTGAATACTTAAGGGCTCTTGTCGAGGTGATAGGATTTATTGGTCCATTTCTTCAATCTTGGCCCTTCCTTAACCAGTGGATTGATAGCATGTGGGATCCACCCTCTGCCATTTCATTTTATGGCTCATTAAGTAAGCACGGTAGATAACCGTCCCTGCCTTTTTGGCATAAGAAGATATTCAAAACTTATGTGCTGCTAATGACACTGAAATTAGCAAAGGCAACTAGTTGGCATGCAAAGGTCAGAGCAAGCATTAACAGACTACTTAGTTGTATTCAAACAAATGTAATCAGATTCCTGAGGCTCATAATACATGCAGCTGAGGGCTGTCAAAGCAAAGACTAGATCCTGTACAAGAGAGACAAATTTGGGGTCATAAAAATATTATGGCACCATCTGCAATTATTTGTACTTGTTGAAAAGGCTGCCATTGTAACAGGTGTGTGTGTGTGTGTGTGTGTCAATTATGTTGGGAGACAGCCTGTATTTGCAAGGATCTGGGGTTTGTGTGTTAAAGTATACACCCCTCCCAATAATGGCTACTAGGCATGGTGGCTATGTTCTACCTTCACTATCAGCATTCCTCTGAATACTAGTTGTTTGGAATCACAAGTGGGGAGAGCACTCAGGTCCTGCTTGTGGACTTTCCCATAGACTTCTCACTGACCACTGTGAGAACAAGATGATGGATTAGATGGACTTTTGGACTGATCCACACTCCAGAGTGGGTGTTTTGGAGACCTGGGTTGGAGGATCCTGCAATCAGGGATGCCAGCTGAGAAAAAGCCCAACTTGAGCTTGCTGAGAAAGTACTGTATCCAGGAGTCATAAAATATTAGAATCATAGAATAGTAGAGTTGGTAGGGGCCTATAAGACCATTGAGTCCAACCCCTGCTCAATGCAGGAATCCAACAAAGCATACCCAACAGGTAGCTGTCCAGCTGTCTCTTGAAGGCCTCCAGTGTTGGAGAGCCCACCACCTCCCTAGGTAACTGGCCCCATTGTCACAGTGCTCTAACAGTTAGAAAGCTTTTCCTGATGTTCAGTGAAAATCTGGCTTCCTGCAACTTGAGCCCGTTATTCCGTGTCCTGCACTCTGGGATGATAGAGAAGAGATCCTGGCCCTCCTCTGTGTAACAAATTTCAAGTACTTGAAGAGTCTTCTCTTCTCAAGGCTAAACATGCCCAGCTCTTTCTGTCTCTCCTCATAGGGCTTTCTTTCCAGCCCTCTGATCATCCTCATTGCTCCCCTCTAAATCTGTTCCAGTTTGTCTGCATCCTTCTTAGTGTGGTGTCCATAACTGAATGCAGTAACCAGGCCTAACCAGTGCCTAATAGAGGGCAACTAGTACTTTACATGATTTGGAAACTATACTTGTGTTAAGGAAAAAGGAAATGGACTGCCTTCAGGTCGATTCCGACTTATGGCGACCCTACGAATAGGGTTTTCACGGTAAGCAGTATTCAGAGGGGTTTTACCATTGCCTTCCTCTGAGGCTGAGAGGCAGTGACTGGCCCAAGGTCACCCAGTGAGCTTCATGGCTATGTGAGGATTTGAATCCTGGTCTCCCAGGTCGTAGTCCATCACCTTAACCACTACATCACACTAGCTCTCATATAATTCTGTTAATGCAGCCTAAAATAGCATTTGCCTTTTTTGCAGCCACATGACACTGTTGGCTCATATTCAGCTTGTGATCAATAATAATTCCAAGATCCTTCTCGCATGTAGTATTGCTGACCCAAGTATCCCCCATATTATAATTGTGCACTCAGTTTCATTTTCCACTTTGAATTTTGTTTCTGTCTTCCAGGGGTATTAGATCCCATTTTGTATAATCTGCAAATCTGATAAACTTTCCCTGTACCTCTTCATCCAAGTCATTAATAAAAATGTTGAAGAGCAGTGAGACCAGGACTGAGTCCTGTGGTACCCTGCTCATTATCTCCCCCTGCTTTGAGAAGGAACCATTGATAAGCACTTTGAGTATAATGTCTCATAATCTAATAATTGCCGCCCTGGGCTCCTGCTGGGAGGAAGGGTGGGATATAAATCAAATAATAAATAAATAAAATAAATAATATCTTGGGAGAAGGAGGAGGAAATCTACTCATGTGAACAGCTCTAGAAAAGAGAGTGTAAAGTTTTGTGACAAGAGTACCAGGATAGCAGAGCTGTATACCTCCTGCTTTAAATACAACCCTTTGGGATGGGCTGTTAGATACAAGGTGAATTAACTATCATATATTTGACTGCATTTCATTTCTAGCTCCTCTTTTGTTATAGAACATTTACAGTACATGGAACTGATGGAGGTGGAGCCTTTTGATGTGACCCTCCCAGCGGACACACACACTATTCCTACAGATTAAAGCTGGGCTTTATTCTAGTCCTCTACCAGCAGTTTAATGGGATCAGCATCCTGGTGTCAGGAATGGCTTTGCCCTTACTACAACACTATTTTTGCTTATTGCAGGGGCAAGTGACCATTTGTTTAAATAGAAGAAATAAAGGGGTGCTCTCAAAGATGCCATTGGGGTGGGGGTTACACCTATTCCCTTTGCCTGGTGACCATCTGGTTGGCCACTGTGAGAACAGGATGCTGGACTAGATGGGCCAATATCCTGATCTAACAGGCTTTTGTTATGTTCTTAATATATCCTATATACTGATAGTGAACTCCTCCTCTGAGTCCCAGTCCTTTATGAAGCAAAATCAGCACCCTTCATGCAAAAGACGGAGGTATGAGCAGGCTCAGAGTTTTTCAGAAATACACACACACACAACAACAACAACACCCTTTAGCACAAAACTGTAAAGGGTGGGAACTAGAAGGAATCCACTCCAAAGACAACAGTGAGCATCCTCAATGACCATTAAACATTGAGGGGAAGGGAGGAATGGAATGGAGTATTGTAGAAAAGGACATGGCTGGCTTGCTGAAAAACCTTAATATGAGCATTCCATACTACTTGTGTGTGTTTTTAAAGCATGGAATGACAACTTCTTTTTTACAAGATGATAACAAGATTGTCTAAGCCCATTAAAGCAACGGTGATTTGGTGGTCCAGATCTTTATCTACCCCCAACTGCATGGGTGGACGTTGACAGGTGGCCAGGACCACCCAACAGTTCAATCATCTGCTGTCATTATGACTTGAGATAATTGCCACCTGTCAAAGTGCAGCACTTTGCACAGCACCTCTCAAACACCCAGTATTAGCTAGTTGTCAAGTGTGTGGAAAGCACTGCGCAAGGGTCTTTGAAAGCTTTCTCAGTGGACAGTGCATGCAAAGCCTCTTTTGACCAAGCCCCACTCTTACCTGCCCCTAAGGATGGGTGAATCTGTAAATTGCAGGTTTTCTCAGTTTCTCATTTTTCCAGTCTTATGTTCAGTTCTCCATATTTCCACTTCCGTTTGTGATTTTTTTAAAAAAAAATCCTCACAAAAATTCATCATTAATTTTTTTCTTGATATGCCCATTTTTGTATGTAATTTTACCTAATACACACATTTTCAACGTGATTTCTGCTAACATAGTGCATTTTTATATGTTGCTTTCATTAATACTTGGGGCTTCCACGCCTGCACACTTTGTATGCCAACCCCACCACCTTACTCCAATAGTGCCACCCCATCCCTGTCAGCAACCCCCCTACTGTTCCCAGGTCTTGCCAATGCCCCCTCCCCTTAGATCTGGCCAAGCCTCCTTCCCCCTCTACAGGTTGCTAAGCCTCGTCACAAACCCCTCCCCCCGACCTTCTCCCACAAGGAGGAGGGAAGCAGAGAAGGGAGGCAGCTGGCTGATGTGAACCACACAGGAACAGCTACCCCGGCCTGACCTGACTGTTCCTCCATAGCTTGCCTGCCACCCGCCATGGCCCTGCAGCATTGCCATTGCCTCACTCATTCACCCCTACTAGCTGGATCCCCCCATTGCTGACACCATCCTGTTCCCCCATGCTGCCCCACTTAAGCCCCGTCATGCCTAGCCCACCTGCCTCCATAGATGGTTATCATCATGCTGTATAACGGCAGCTTAAGATATATATATAGAGAGACAAATATAGGAAAATATATTACTGCCTACTCTATTTATTAAATTTATATTCCATCCTTCCTCTCAGTAGTATCTTAGTATATGCATTTTTGTACACATAACTGGAGACCTGCATTGCAAAATTCAGAGAAGTGTGAATTTTGAAGGAATGCTATGTATCAATACATGCATTGGGGAAAACTGTCTTGTGGGCCAAATTGGGACCTGTGCCAAGCGTAATGAGGTCCATGGACTGAAGGTTTCCCCATGCCTGCACTACACCATTGAGTTGTCCTGCTGAATGAACTAGGTCCCCTCTTCATTTCTTGGTGGCAATGAATGGTGGCATATACCCCCATCTGAAAGTGTATTTTTTTTTAACAAAAAACTTTATACTACCTTTCAGTTTCTGATTGCTTTGGATTCAACCTCAGGACGTGTTTCTCTTAACAACAGGTATAATTATTAGGCAAATAACACTTAATTGCCATATCCTATGGCTTTCTGTGCTCTCAAAATCTACTAGTATCAAATAACTCCATAACTTTTCAGCAGGAAATGGAAGCACCCCACTAGGTAAACAGTTTTGAGACTATTTTGAGGTAGAAATTGCTCTCCTCATAGACGAGTGTGGAATCTATTGCTTAATGAATGAAATACCCTCTCATCATCCAGTCCTATGAGGTGCTGGGTATCAGAGGTACAGATTAGATATCCTGCCAGGGAACAATCCTTGTCTTGGGTAAGTGCCGAGAGCCTGTGTGGTGGGGAGTTGGAAAGGGAAGAACATTCAGCCATCTCTGGAAATATAATTTTCCATGCTACCCTATTCCCTGGCATTTTAATTAAAAACCAAGTGGTGGGGGTATATATGTGTGTGTTTGGCGTGGGTGAGGGGAAGTGCTAGTTAATAGCCAATGTAATAGCCATGAGTCTGACACCCTGCTATCCACCATTATCTGCTAACCTCTGTTTAGGTAGAGCTGGAAGAATCTGTCAGTTTCAGTTCTCTCAGTTATTCATTTATCCTATCTTGAATTCAGTTCTCCACATTTTTGCAACAATTTGCAGTATTTTTTTAAAAAAATCCTCGTGAAAATGTTTAAGGTTATTTTCACGAATATATTCATTTTTACTCATTCTTTTCCATAATATAGACTTTTTTTGTAATCATAGTTTGGTTGGAGAACTGCACCACAACATTCAGATTAGGATGGATGTTGAAGGATGGCTATCATAGAATAGAATCACAGAAATCATAAAGTTGGAAGAGGCCTATAAGGCCATTGAATGCACCCCCTGCTCAGTGCAGGAATCCAAATTAAAGCATATCCAATAGGCTATGTTTTGGCTGTCATATTGTCTCAGAAAGTGCGAGTTTGATAGATTCACCTTTAACTGTGAACTGAATTTCTTCCCCATCCCTAACTATGCATAGGATTACACAGTTAAATCAGTAATCTCCTGACTCACAGCTCATAGGAATCTGCCTCATACTGAGTCAGACCATTGGCTCAATAATGTCTACAATGACTGTCAGCTGCTTTCCAGAGTTTTAAGCAGAAGTCTTTTTCAGCCTGAGCTGGTGTTGCTGGGGAAAGAACTTGACGCCTTTTGCTTATAAATCTTATTTTCTGCCACTAAGCCTGTCATGTTCTTGATCCCCCCACTGCTGACACCATCCTGTTCCCCCTGCTGCCCCACTTAACCCCTGCCATGCCTAGCCCTCCAGATGTTTCTGGACCGCAACTCCCATCCTCCCTGTTCATTGGCTATGTTCGCTGAGGATGATGGGAGTTGGAGTTCAATCACATCTGGAGAACCACAGATTCTCCACCCCAGTCTTAGCCAGTCCAGGCAAAGCTACCCCATCTGATTCTGTGGATTTTTGTTTTTCAAAGAAGCTTTAGTTGCAGCCTTGCAAAACATTGATCATGCTACAGTAGCGAAAGCAGGCTTGCAGGCTCAGATTGCTAGAAACGTATGATTATTGCTAGCAAATGGTGAGCATATTTGAATTCCACAGCATGTCCCAGCTTGCTGCTGTGTGCTAGGAATTTTCCAAAGCTGCAGTTGCAGGAAGGCCAGAGGGAAGGGTGGCTCTGCTGGCTGACACAGTTTCAGTGGCCTGTACTGCTGTTCCTAAGGGGATAGGACATTTGTAGCATGGAGTCCAGTTTCAGTACAATAATGTGAGTCCCTAGTCAATCTGTGCCACGTGTGAAATCTGGCAGCAAGGCCATAGAGCAGTGGAAGAGCATGTAGAATATTCCTAGCATCTCCAGGCAGGCTGGGAAAGACTCCTGTCAGGAGTCCTGGAGAGCCAGACAATAGTGAGCTAAACAGACTCAAGGTTTAACCTGGTGTACGGCAGTTTCACATGCTTATACAAATGTGTGGCTGGTGAAGCAGCTCTCCACATACAGGGCCGATTCCAAAGGGCAGCCAGGTGGGGCACTAGCCCGAGGGCCCCTGGAGCTACGGGGGGCCCCTCAGCTGCTCCTCTGCTCCCCTTCTGCGATTCCCTCGTCCCACCTACCTGTCTTCTGCCTTTTAGCATTGCCCTTAATGAAGATGGCAGCCGCAGTTTCCCTAAGGTACTGAATACTCTGCCACCATCTTAGTTGATGGCAGAGATGCACACACATAGCACGCATGCTTGCCATCAACAAAGATGGCGGTGGAGGCTTCATTCCCCCTTAGGGACACCGTGGCCGCCATCTTCATTAAGGGCAACAGTAAAAGACAAGAGACAGGTAGGTGGGGGGGCTGCACGTGTGCACATGCGCACACACACAGGGGGCCCAGGGCAAGCTGATGCCCAAGGGCCCCAGCATGCCTGGAGCCGGCCCTGTCCACATAGCATATGACTACTAGAGTTGGCACTGAATTTCTCCTAATATTAAATTTTAAGATGACTTGCGGTGCTCTTTGACCCCTGCCACTTGTGTTATGGGGTTCCACAGAGCACCATTTTGTCCCCAGTGCTATTTAATATCATATGAAGTCATTGGGAGCGGTCATTAGGAGCTTTCAAACATGTTGCCATCAGTATGCTGATGATACACAGCTCTGTTTCTCTGATTCAGTAGAGGCTGTGCAAGCACTGGACCTGCAGTGGTGGGCTGGATGAGGGGCAGTAAACTGAGTTGGAAACCTGGGAAAATGGAGGCTCTGTGGGTAAGTGGTTCCTGTGCCCTGAATATAGGTAAGTTGCCTGTTTGGG
The DNA here is from genome assembly GCF_030035675.1 of Rhineura floridana. Lineage (NCBI taxonomy): Eukaryota > Metazoa > Chordata > Lepidosauria > Squamata > Rhineuridae > Rhineura > Rhineura floridana. The sequence goes on from NC_084496.1 coordinate 18,146,849, forward strand.
ATGTGGTTGCATTCCCTCTAAAGAAACAGGTACTTAGTTGGGGGTATTCCTAGATGCATAATAGTCATTAGAGACCCAAATGGTCTCTGTGGCTAGGAGTGCCTTTTACCAGTTTCATCTGGTATGCCAACTACAGCCATATATGGAACGGGATACTCTGGCCACTGTAGTCCATGCTTTGGTAACCTGAAGACTGGATTACTGCCATGTGCTCCATATGGGGCTTCCCGTGGGCCTGAAAGTTCCACCTACTGCAGAATGCTGATGGGAGCAGATAGCTGACAGCACTGGACACTTCTGCTAAAACATCTGCACCTGCTGTCCATATGATACCAGGCCAGGTTTAAGGCTCTTGTATTAATATTCAAATCCCTGAGCAACTTTAGTCCTGGATTCATTAAGGACCACTTGAGCCTTTATGCCCAGCTTGATCATTGAGAACATCCAGAGGAGCACTGTCAGTTTAGTTGCCACCCCCATGGTGCAGAGGCCTGACATTTAGTGTCACCAGTCCCAAATTCTGGAACCCTCTTCCAGCAGAGATTTGGTAGACATCCTCACTTTTGACTTTCAGGTGTCTCCTAAATACATTCCCATGCTGACAGGCCTATGCAACTGTTTATTTGTTTTTTAATTAGCCAGTCATTAAAATTATTTTGTACTGTTTTTGTGGTGTTTGACAACACCATGTTATATTGTAGGAGCTGGCAATATAGAAATGCTTTTATAAATAAATAAAACAATAGTGAAACTATCCAGGGTCTTTCTGAGATGCCAATAATCAAAGTGTCAGAAAGGCAAATGATAACTAATGATGGAGAGAAATTTAAGTCAGTTTACATTTAAAGCTGAATCTCTCAAATCTGAACTTTCCGAAACAATATGAAAACAAAGACACAGCCATTCTTTGAAACTTGCACTTATCCAAATTTTGCAATGCAGTTCTCCAACCAGTGTTTATAAATATGCATATATTAGGTTAAAGTGTGCGTAAAAATGAATATAATCATATAAATAACACACAAAAATGAATTATAGGAGAAATTGCTTGGAAAATGTGTATGTTAGTCAAAATTATATACAAAAATGTGTTTATTAGGAGAAATTTGCACTAGAATGCTGAAGAAGGTTCACAAGCATTTTTTAAAAATGGAAATTGCTGCAGAAATGTGGATAACTGAATTTAAGATGGAAAAAATTAGAACCTAAGACAGCCAGTGTGGTGTAGTGGTTAAGGTGTTGGACTATGACCTGGGAGACCAGGGTTCGAATCCCCACACAGCCATGAAGCTCACTGGGTGACCTTGGGCCAGTCACTGCCTCTCAGCCTCAGAGGAAAAAGGTAAAGGTAAAGGTGTCCCCGCACTTCTAGTGCGAGTCGTTTCCGACTCTTAGGGTGATGTCTTGCGACGTTTACTAGGCAGACCGTATATATGGGGTGGGATTGCCAGTTCCTTCCCTGGCCTTTCTTTACCCCCCAGCATATGCCGGGTACTCATTTTACAGACCACGGATGGATGGAAGGCTGAGTGGACCTCGACCCCTTTTACCGGAGATTCGACTTCCTCCTTCCATTGGAATCGAACTCGGGCCGTGAGCAGAGCTGTCGGCTGCATTACCACCGCTTAGCACTCTGTGCCATGGAGGATCTTCAGCCTCAGAGGAAGGCAATGGTAAACCCCCTCTGAATACCGCTTACCATGAAAACCCTATTCATATGGTTGCGCATAAGTTGGAATCAACTTGAAGGCAGTCCATTTCATTTTTCAAGAGAACCAGAATGGGGAGATCCAGTGTCGTCAGATAGCTTTCTTTGTACCCATTCCCATCTTCTAATAGCATAGCATAGATTAATGCCAACCAACCTACTCAGAGACCAACTGCCATCCCATAATGCAGGTATATTTTAAGAGGAGGGTGCCAGGTAGAAATTCCACTATTAACCTTTTATGTCAGGTGTGTTCCCAGACACTCAGTGATAGTGCACGCTGTGCCACATGCTGCTTACCATGTGCAAGTAATTCCAATTAATGGTAATGGGAGTTCTGCAAACATTCAGAGCAATGATATGGCCCTTAAACTCCTGGTACAACAACCTTCATTGTCTATGCTTCTGAATTTACATAAGCAATTAACCTCTCATTAATGCCTCATTAGGAATGCTCTGGCATGTGTGTAAGAGAAAAGGGAGGGCCAAAGCCAGCAAGCTGATCTCTCCCTGGGAACTAGATCAGGTTGTCCAAGCAAATTGTTGGCATGATTCTGGCTGGTGATTTGACACATACAGAGAAACACATGCACATGCACACATATAGACAAAGACAAGCAAAAAAAGGGATGCATTTATTTATTTATTTATTTAATTTATTAGTCACCCATCTGGCTGGTTGTCCAGCCACTCTGGGCGACGTACAAGATAAAAAACAATACATTAAAACATTAAAATTTAAAACCGTAACAGTAAAAACCTAACCCACCCCAAAAGCCTGCCTGAACAGCCAGGTCTTCAAGGCCCGGCGGAAGCTCATCATAGAAGGGGCCTACTTCTGCTGCAAAATTAGGGTTGCCAGGCTCAGGGCCTGAGAATGATTCTGTATCTTTAAGAGAAGAGAAAACTCAGCCAAGTGCAACACTATAATAGGAAAAATCACAAGGTGGAATTCTCCCTTCCCCCTGCACAATTTTTAAAGATACAGAAGATCTCTTGGAGGCCTCAGCTTGGAATTGGATGGAGCATTTCCTTGAGATACCTTGGCAAAGCTGCCTTGGAAACAGCCTTGCCCGACACCTGCCCATAAAAAAAAGCCTGGTTCCAGCCTCTCCACCATTCTGAAGAAAGGGGAGGGAGGAGCTTAATGCTAAGCATATGTCCAGCCTTCATTTTAAGTCCATTTTAAGTCCAAATGTTAATGTTTTGCTAGATGAAGGCCACAGACTTGCCTGCCATCTCTTCGCTGGTTTGTGTAATTGCATGTCACCTCTTGGGGTTTGGGAAAGGGCTGTAACTCAGTAGTAGAACATCTCAGATGGTCCCAGGTTCAATCCCCAGAATCTCCAGATAGGGCTGGGAGAGACTCCCTCTCTGGAATCCTGGAGAGCTGCTGCCAGTCAGTGTAAACAATACTGAGCTAGATGGACTAACGGCCTGGCTCAGTGTAAGACAGCTTCCTATGTTTCTTTTAAGCTAATGTGTGTGTGTGCCTGTATGCATATATATATATAAACACCTGGTATAGCACAGTGGGGAGGAAAGCCTGGCTGGGAGTCCAGAGTCTGTGAGTTCAAGTCCCCGCTCGTGTCTCCTAGGTGTCAAGGGCCAGCTAAAGAACACCCCACAGAGAGTGGCTCAGAGGTTACGTGCCCTGCCACCTGTGCAGCCATGGGCAAGCTGCATAGTCCCAAGCAGCCCAGTTGCCCCCAGCTGGCAGTTGCGGACAAGGAAGGGGCTGGCTTGTGCAGCTGTGGCAAGCTGAGCAGGCCCTAGCCAGCTGGGGAGGACTAGCCTCAGAGGGAGGCAATGGTAAACCCCCTCTGAATACCCCTTACCATAAAAACCCACTGTATAGTTCTCAATGCTTGAATAAAAATCAGACCATTCGCTCCCTACAAAAGTGCAGCTTCCCCCACCTTTCCACTCACCAATAACTTGGTTGGAGAGTTGGGTGGGGGAACCTGAACTGTGCCAAAAATGGGAAGGGGGGAGTAGGAAACTTGACACGCATATGTGGGAATATAAAGTATCTGAAAAGTTGGAAGTGACCCTTTGTCCCTCTCCAATCCATTGGTGTGGATTGCTGGAAAGGTGGATGTAGATATGTTCAATCGGATTAAGCCACAGGTGCCCATTGGTGTGGATTGCTGATAGAGATGGGGACAAATTCAGTTCAGTTCACATTTAATGACAATCCTACCTGGTCCACACACTCTGAAATAATATGCAAACCAAAACACGGCCATCCTTTGAAATTCGCACTTCTCTGAATTTTGCAATGCAGTTCTCCAGCCAAGCAATGTGTCCAAAAATTCATATACTGAGGTCAAGTGTGCATAAAAACGTATATATTAGTAAAAATAACATACAAAATTCCTTTGCAAATATGTGCATATTAGGCAGATGAAAAAGTGCATATAAAATGTGTTTGTCAGGAAAAATGCATACTAAATGCCCATGAATTTTCATGAGTATTTAAAAACCAACTAAAAATTGCAAACTGATGTGGAAATGTGGATAACTGAACTGGAAAAATGAAAAACTGGGAGAAACTGTAATAGACGGATTTGCTCATCCCTAATTGCTGAATAGAGTATGTGCAAAAACCAGCTTCATGAGGTACTCATTGATGTGCATCAATGCATTATACTGCATGTGCATGTGTGTTGTCATCAAAGTTCTATTCAGAGTAAACTCCTTAAAGTTAATGGATCTAAGTTAGTCATGTCCATTGACATTAATGGGTCTACTCTAAGTAGGACTAGCATTGAATATATATATATTCAATATTCAAGGAAGTGGGTTACACTGTAGGTGGCATGAGTGATATGGCATAGATTTATTCAACTTTGGAAAAGAAGTTGAAATAATGCCATTTTTTAAGATACATCATAACAGTCCCTGCATGAATTTCTCATCAAACTGTCCCAAATCCTAATGTGTGTTTAGACTAAACTCTTCTTTTCAAGGGAACAATGAAGCATTAATACGCCTATTAGATTATCACAATAGCCACATAATTTATAAGATGGAAATTACGTATTAGAGTAGATAGCTGATGCATAGGCTTTGTCCAAAGCAAACAAGACCTATTGTATAGCGACATAGTTAGTTCGTGCTTAATGATGCTCTTCTTTCTCATTAAGAAACTTGGAAGTGTGCTATTCAGGACAGGAGATTAATGCAAGGATCACACCAATTGCTGTATCTATGTGTAGAAATCACCTGGGAAAAGGCATAATGCAGGTATATTTTTGGACCCCATTCCCTTTATGCATAAAGAAGGAGAATCTTTAGGAATTTTAACTTTGTTAATTCCAGAAGGAACTGACTTGCTCTTGGAATAGACCTGCCTATCCGATTATGCACTCCTTTGAATGCTGCAGTTCAGTGCTTGGCTCAAATAATGCATGGAAATGCTTTTGGAAATGTGTATTTTGAGAGAAAATGCATCCTGAAATTCATGTTTTGAAAGAAAATACATGACAAAATTGCATTTAATTCTTTATTTGGTGTTACTTTTTCGTGCAGTTTGTTTTAATTTCAGATTTATGTGGAAACTAGACAGGAAAGACTAATAGAAACATGCAAAAGCTACCGGAAATAGATGGAAATCCATCCAGATCCAGCTTCATAATATTTTATTATTTTTACAACCACATTTATGAAAACAGATGAAATCTGAAAATCTGTTGGCACTCATCGATGTATGTGTGTCACTAAATGCTTATTGAGAACAAGTCCAGACTTTCTTCTGCTTTCCCTAATCTGCATCAAATAAGTACATTTTGGACTTATTAATAAAGCCCAGCATTTTCGTGGACCCAGTTTCTAAAGCAAGAGCCCCGCAAGCCACTCTCCCAACTCAGAGAAATCATGAGAGTAATCTCTGACACAGGAGGAACTTCAGCCAAAATAAAAAGGGGAAGCTGTAATGGAAATGGCCTGTGCACCCCTAAGGGTGCAATCCTATGCACACTAACCTGGTCAGTTAAAGCACCTTTATGTAAGCGACTGGTTTCAGATTGATCAGAGGACTGGCAGGAGGGGGAGCTATTTAACTCAGTGTTTTCTGGCTGTTTGCCCCATACAAATTAACCCCAGTAGCTTTTCTCCCCAAGAGTCCAAAAGGATCATGTACCTTGATCTTTTCTCTTTTGAGGAGAAAAGCTTCAGGATCATATCAGTTTTGAAGATGAAGTCTAGGAATCAAAGTGTTGAGAGCCCCTTCACATTTCATCCTGATGTCCACTGAATTTGAAGCCAGCCACCTACAGCTGTTCTGAGAAAAGAAAGACCTCCGGAAGGAAGAAGAAAATCACAAAACTACATGGAACATGTAGCATCACCCTCAATGCGCATAGGATTGCAGCCTGAGCCTTTAGTGTCCCTGAGCACCCTTAACCCTGCTTAACAATGCCTCATTAAAGGAAGTCAGTATATATGAGGGACAGGTATTGTCAGATTTGTATTATTCTCTCTCTCTTTTAAAACATATAACAGCATACAAGCCAACATTTCAGAGAACAGTCAAGTTGTAAATATAATTATTCAATTTCCATGATGTCTCTGGAAGGAAAATGTGCAATTCCAGCACATTCCACAGCTTATTTGAGCAATCATTTCAATTTGGAGCACATGCTGCCCCCCTTTTTTTTCTTTTTTGTCTCCTTTTTTTTTTTTTTTGGTGAGTAACAGCTGCCGAATGGAACACAGCGGCTGCTCCAAAAGCCTCCCAAGAGGACTGGATAACAAGTTGTACATTTACTTGCCAGCATTGTTTTTATTTCATTATCTGCAGCAGAAGAGATCTTCTCATTTATCATCACACTATGTGCAGTTATTCCGGCCTTTATGGGTGAGGGAACACATCTGTGAGTGAGAGGGGAATGATGAATCTGGGAGAACTTCTTTAAGTCCCCATACAGCTCAGCGCCAGGTGACTTGAGAGACCTTCTGACCCCTTGCATACCCAGTAGATCACTGCATTCTGGAAGAGACTTTCTCCTTGTAGTGCCAAAAATATTAGAAGCCTGCTCCACAGTAACTCAGAGCAGGGCTTAAAGGGTAGAGAAATACTGTTTTGCCGGTTCCAGTGCATCTCCACCTGTTTTCTGAAAACAAAATCATACGATGCTAGTCAAAACTCCGCCCCTTTTCACTCTAAAACCTGGACAGATCAGCTCAAGTTTTCGGACAGATTTTGCAACTGATCAGTAGATCAACCCATTGCTCCTCCAGCTGTGGCAAATGGAAACACGTCACTGTAGGCTGAGGCAGAGACAGTGATCGGCCCAACAGTTTGCTGTGGGTAGTCCTGAAAGATCTGAAGTAGGGACGGAAATATCTGTCAATTCTGGATCTCTCAATTTCTCATTTTTCTAATCTTAAATTTGGTTCCCTACATTTCTGCAACAAGTTGCAAATTCTTTGTTTAAAAGAAATTCTCATAAAAGTATTCAACATTTCAGTGCAACTTTCTCTAATAAATAATGTTTGTATGCAGTTTGTATGCATTTTTTGCAAACAATTTATCTGAATATAATGCATTTTTGTAAAACATTGATGGGAGAACTGCAGAGCAAAATTCAGATAAGTATGAATTCAGAAGCATGGCTATGTTTTGGGTCTCATATTGTTTCAGAAAGTGCAAATTTGAAAAATTTGGCTTTAAATGTGCACTCACAGTGGGGAAGGGAGTGTGTCCGTTGAGGGCAGCTTTGCTTCAAAACACAACCAGAAAAACCATTCTCACTGCTTTTGAAGAGCTAGTGTGCCCACAGCCAAAGTGTGGCTGCCCATTTTGTAGAACAGTATCCCTGTTGAGAAACAACAGGTGCCTACTATTTGTGCTACTTTCCAGAAACAATAGAAAATATTTTTTTTTACAAGCTTTTCTAGCTGGATGGTAATTTATAAACGAATAAATTCATCATCATCCTTCACTCATGACAATTTGTGTGTGTTTGTGCGGGGCATAAACTAAGCCTCAGGGCTCAAGAGGTGGGAAGGTTAACTAGGCCTATTATAAGGCTGGGGGACTGTCAAAAATAATTTCAGTTCTTTCAATTTTTCATTTTTGTCTGATCTTAAATTCAGTTCTCCACATTTCTGTAGCAATTGGTGGCTTTTTAAATTAAAAATCTTCATAATATAATGCATTTTTGCACACTTTTTAATGCACACATTTTCCTAATATATGCATTTTTGTGAACATTGGTTGGAGAACTGCATTGCAAAATTCAGATAAGGGTGAATTTAGAAGGATGGCTGTATTTGGTTCTCAATATAGTTGTGGAAAGTGCAACTTTGATAGATTTGGCTTTAAAAGTGAACCAAATCGGATTTCTCCCCCATCTATAGCCAATGGTTACCATGGATGATAACCAACAGAAGAAGGCCTGAGACTCAACTCGTGCTTTCAGCAGGACTGCCAAGTTCCAGTTAGAAAAAAGTTAGGAAACAGGGACTTCCATTTGTTGTACTCTACTACACTTATTAGAACTGCATAGGCAGCTTTGGCTAAAGCTCACATCAGCCTGAATTGAGCTGGGTTTCAGACAAAATAATTGGGGCTGAGTGGGGTTTCCCTCATTCTGGTCCTATTTGGTTTCATTTCTAATTTACATAGTGCCTTTCTACATGACTGCACTAAAAGCACTTTGCAACCAATAGGAATGGCAAAATATGCAACAACCACCAAACCACATGGCCACCCTAATGTAATAAACAATTAATAGCATTCAAGAATCCATTTCACATATAACATTCTGAGATAACATCTGCAAAGTATCAGCAAATGAGAATGGAACAGAATCGTCCCCATTGGTTAATACAGGGGTGGGGAACCTTTGGCCCCACAGATGTTGTTGAACTGGAAAGAGTTGGGAGGGGAAAGAGAGAGAGAGCAGAAGTATATGCAGGGGTGACTCTGGCACCAAAATACAATCTCTCTCATTTTCCTGATGACACCAAGGTTTTTATTCCTTTATACATGCATCTACATTTCTGATGAGGTACTTACTGTAACAGGCTGATGGGTAATGAATTTCCTGATGTGCAATTAAAGGAGAAAGATCTCCTAAAAGATTTCCTCCCACAGTTTGTCACATTACTGCAAAGTCACTAGCAGAGAGCTTGAAAGAAGCAGTAAAAGGCCCTTGATGGATGCAATGCTTGCTTGCCAGATTACACCTTTTATTTCAGCAAGTGTCTCTTTTTCACCAGTGTGGTGCCTATGGGCACAATAACACATTTTAGCACTTCTCCAGGCACCCACAAAGCCTGTAAGCCCCATCCCATGGTCATTGCCCCTTTTATCATCAGTGACAAGACTGATTACCCCCTCCCCCTGAAAAACACATAGAGATAAAGGAGGAGGGAGGGCTAAGATCAGCAACTGGGCAGCTGAACAGAAAATGGGGGGGAGGGAGGCTGAACAGATAATGGGGGAGGGAGGCTGAAAAGATGGGTGGGAAAGTGGGAGGGAAATGGGAGCTTTCTCAGAAATGAGGGGAGGAAAATGGAGTGCCAGGGGGAGGCAGAAGGAGAAATTGGAATGCCATGGGAATCAGGGGAGCGAGAATGGAGCGCTGGAGGGGGGGATTTGGAGAGAACGGGAGAGGAAGACAGACTAGAGTGCCAGAGACAGAACAATATGTATGTGTGATCGTGTGCCTTTTGTCTTCAGTTGAATTCAGTTCACATTTAAAGGTAAACCTGTTCGGTATTAGAAAAAATACATACAGAAATAGGAACTAATTTGGTTGGTCCTATTTCTTAGCAGAGTTGTAAAAATACAAGCAGCAGAATGAGAATATAAACCAGCCCCACCTTTCTCTATATAATTAACAACAGACACAATCCTTTAGGTAAAAGAAAAGAATGTTTACTCACGAATTCTGCATATGTTCAGAAACATAGGTTCTAGCTTAGATGAAAGAAAAATAGTTTCAGTCCATCTTAGTCTTTGGTATGGATGCTCTCAGAGAGAACATCTGTGCCATGTGGCCTCTCTCAATGGTGGATAGATCAGCAAAATGGAGAATATTCAAAAAATGCCCCAGGACAAAGGAGGAGGAAGTCAGGTAACTAAACCCCACCCATTAGGAAGTTACATCATAGTAAACAGGTACATGGGATATTTCCCAAATATCCCTTAAAGTGACCATGCAATATTTGCTTACTCCAACATTCCTCCTCAAATTTGCATGCATTAATTTAACAAGCCCATTTTGACACGAAGTCTCTGGAAACAGTCTTTTGGTAATGGCTTTGTCGAGATGTCAGCTGTCATCTCTGCAGTTGGACAGTAGTTCATCTTGATGAATCCTTTCTCTGTCAACTCACGTACAATATAGTATTTTATACCTATATATTTAGTTCGTGGAGTGATTCTCTCAGTCTGAGAAAGTCTAATACAACTTTGGTTGTCTTCCATCACCTGGATAGGTCTATGCACCCTTATGCCAAGGTCCTTTAGTAGTCTGTTCAGCCAAATGGCTTCTTTGCAGGCTTCTGCAGCAGCTATATACTCAGATTCTGTCAGGCCCAGGATGTGACTCAGGAACCAGACCAATGATTGTAGTTAATTCGTGTTTTATTAGGGTAATGTCCAAACAAAGACTGCGTTTTCTCATGAATCAATACAGGGATACAGGTCCTGCGGCATTGGGAGAAAGTTGACAGAGCAAGGGACTTCTTCCCGCCTGTTCTTTAAGAAGGGGCCAAACGGGCGCGCAATCTTTCGCTCCTCCTTAACTGCCCCTCAGGTACTGCCCGCCTTCCCCCCTTCTCTCCTGTCTTTTCAGCTGTCTGCGTGTGCGCGGTGAGGGGGGAAGCATCACCCCCTCCTCTTCTGAAGTTTCCGATTCCAGGATGGGGGATAGGGGAGGGGCTGATGGTAAACTGCCTCCCCGTTTTTCGGCTGTGAGCAGCCCTCCCTCTTCCCCCTCTTGCTCTGAGCCTGAAAGAGGGGGAGGCGTGAGAATGTCCAGGGAGGGCTCAGGCTCCCCGTTGCTAAGCGACCTTATCACTGGCAGTTCCTCTGTTTCGTCTTCGCTCCAAAGGGGGGAAGTTCCTCCCCCTTCCCTCTGCCATCCATCCGAATACTCTTCTCCCAACTCTCCGGGATCCAGCTCCCCGGGATTGGGACCCCAGCTCTGCCTTCCGACACCATCCCCCCTCCCAGGCTGTGCCCCCCTCCCCTTGTCTGGCTTGGGACGGTGGGGAAAACGTTGATGGAAAAGTTTTACCAATTCTGGAGCATGCACATCAGCTGCATCTTCCCATGATCTGTCAGCCACCCCATAGCCTTTCCAGTGAATCAAGTACTGCAGCTTGTGGCGTCTGATCCTGGAATCTAAGATCTCCTCAACTTCAAACTCAAGCTGCTCATTTACCAGGAGTGGAGCTCTGGGAGGTTCCTCCGGCCGTAACTCACTGGGAGGGGCAGCTTTCGTTAAGAGGGATCGATGGAACACAGGATGTATTTTAAACATGTCAGGCAGCTTCAGTCGGTACGCCACGGGATTGATTTGAGTTTCTATTTTGAAAGGACCCACCCTCTTGTCTTGTAATTTTCTACATTTGCCCGGCATCTGGAGGAAGCAGGTGGACAGCCATACCTGGTCTCCCGGTTGAAGGGGGGGGGCCACCTTCCTGTGCAGGTCAGCAACTCACTTGTACTCCGTTTTGGCTTCATTTAACTGCTGTTTCAGTGTCTGTTGCGCGGAAGTTCTCAGCTGCCGGTACCAGCATTCCTTCTGAGCTGCTTGGAAAGACTTTAGGATGGAATCCATAATTAGCGAAGAACGGGGTTTGTTGAGTGCTGGAGTGCAGAGAATTATTGTAGGCGAACTCTGCAAAATGCAAATATGATACCCAGTCAGTCTGTTGATAGGACACATAACTTCGTAAATATCTTTCCAAAACGGCGTTCAAGCGTTCCGTCTGCCCATCTGTCTGGGGGTGATGGGCGGAGGAGAGTTTTAATTCCGTCTGCAACTGTTTCCACATTGCTCTCCAAAATTTGGCTGTGAACTGAGTTCCTCGGTCTGAGACTACGCTGTTTGGCAATCCATGCAGCCGGTAGACTTCTTTTATGAATAACTTGGCCATTTCTTTAGCCTCTAAGGCCCCTGCACAAGGAAGAAAGTGTGCCATTTTGGTAAGTAGATCCACCACTACTAAGATGGCTGTCATTCCTTGGGACTTGGGTAGATCAGTTATAAAATCCATGGAGAGGTCCTTCCAGGGTTCGTGTGGGACAGGCAACGGTTGTAACAGTCCTGCTGGTGTCCCTGTTTGTGTTTTTGTCTGCAGACAGACAGAGCAGGACTTTACATAACTCTCAATATCCCGACGCATTTTAGGCCACCAGAAGTCCTTGGCCACGTTCTGAATGGTCTTGTAAATCCCAAAGTGTCCCGCTGTGATGGAATCATGACACTGGCGTAGGATTCTGAGCCTTAATTCCCCTTCTGGCACATATCTGGCGGTTTTGAACCATAACAGTCCATTTCTCCAGTGAAAGGTTACTTCTGAGTCTTGACCTTGTCCCGTCTCCTGCTGATATTTTAGCATGTCTGCATCTTCTTGTTGTGCCTTTTTGAGTTCCTCTTCCCATGAAGGCTGGCATACTCCCAACGTTAATTTCTCTGGCGGGATTACGTACTGAGGCTGGTCCTCGGATTCACTTTCTTTGTATTGTGGCTGTCTGGATAAGGCATCCGCTCTCTGGTTTTTGGCTTGGGCATGGTAAGTAATCTGGAAGTTAAACCTAGTGAAGAACTGGGACCATCTTATCTGTCTCTGGTTCAGCTTTCTGGCTGTTTGGAGGCTTTCAAGATTCTTGTGGTCGGAGCGCACTTCAATTCGATGAGAGGTCCCCTCTAGGTATTGTCTCCAGTTTTCAAAAGAGTCCTTGATGGCCAGCAGCTCCTTCTCCCAAACTGTGTAGTTCTTCTCTGCAGGCTTTAACTTCCGAGAGAAGTACGCACAGGGGTGCAGCTCCTTCCCTTCTTGGTCTAATTGTAGCAGGACCCCCCCCGATGGCAAAATCTGAAGCATCTGCTTCCATGACGAAAGGGCGGTTCGGATCAGCAGGGAGCAGAATGGGCTCAGTTGCAAACCTTCTCTTCAGCTCCTCAAAGGCCTCGGTGGCGTTCTCTGTCCATTGAAACTTCTTCTTCCCCCTTAAACAGTCAGTCAGAGGAGCTGTTAATTTGGAAAACCCTGGAATGAACTTTCTGTAATAATTGGCAAACCCCAAAAACCGTTGTACATCCTTTTTGGTGACAGGTTGGCCCCAGTCCAATATGCAGCTTACTTTCCCTGGGTCCATCTCCACGCCTTCCGCTGAGATTTGATATCCAAGGAAGTCTAGAGACTTGAGGTCAAATCCACATTTCTCTAATTTAGCATACAGGTGATTTTCTCTCAGTCTCTTCAACACCGTCTTCACATGCTGGTCGTGGTCTTCCTGGTTCTTTGAGAACATCAGGATATCATCTAAGTAACAGATTACATACGTGTCCAACAAGTCTCTAAACACGTTGTTCATGAATTTTGGAAAAATTCCTGGCCTTCCACGAAGCCCGAACGGCATGACCAGGTATTCCTACTGTCCGTAAGCGGTCAAGAATCCTGTTTTCCATTCATCTCCCTCCTTCATTTTGATCAGATTGTACGCTCCTCTCAAATCCAACTTCGTGAAGATTTTTGCAGAGTGCAGTCGGTCCAGCAACTCTGAGATCAGGGGCAGCGGGTAGCTGTTGGGGATGGTGATCTGGTTCAATGCGCGATAGTCGTTACAGGGTCTGAGTCCCCCCCCTTCTTTTTCACAAACAATAGTGGCGCTCCAGCAGGGGATTGTGAGGGGCGTATGAATCCTCGCCTCAGGTTTTTATCCAGGAATTCCTTCAGGGCCTCCCTCTCATTCTCTGTGAGAGAGTAGATTCTCCCTGATGGGATGCTGGCTCCTGGCACTAGATCAATCGCACAGTTGTAAGGGCGGTGGGGGGGTAAAGTCTCTGCCTCTTTTTCATCAAACACATCTTTGAATTCTTCATACTTTGGCGGCAGGGTCACTTGCTCGATCTCTTGCACTGCCCCCGCTAAGGTGTTCTTGATTCCTTCAGGTTGACAGTTCTCCTGGCAATACTGTGAGGTGAACCACACCACCGCCTCCTTCCAACTTATTTTGGGTTCATGCTTTGCTAGCCAGGGCATTCCCAGAATCACCTCAAAGTTCGAGAGATCTGACACGTATAGCGAAATGAACTCTTCGTGCCCAGGGATTTGAAGTTTCACTTCCTCCGTGGCTTGTGTCACCCCTCCTGACTTCAGGGGTCTCCCATCGATAGTCTCCACAGCTAGGGGAGCATCCAGTTTCCACCAGGAAATTCCATGATGCTTGACTAACTTTGCATCAATAAAATTTGTGGAGGCTCCACTGTCAATTAAGGCAGTGGAATTAAACACCACTCCTCTGGAAGTTGTAATCCGAATAGGCAAGACCAGCACCCCCTTTGAGGGAGGTTGGATCGTTGGGGGGCCTTTATACAACGCTGCCGCCAGTCCACCGGCCTGCACATGGACTGGGTGTTCTAGTTTCCTGATGGCTCGGCTTTCCCCCCTTTCAGTCCACAGTCTCTGGCCACATGGCCCGGCTTTGAACAATAAAAGCATAAACGTTCCCGGCGTCGTCTTTCCTTTTCTTCTTCCGACAGTCTTGGCCTAGCCCCTCCCTGTCCCTCAGCTGCATTACCTGCCATCCCTGTAGTGGGAAGGGTCTTGTTGCGGAATGCCGAGGCTGAGTATCTCGGGACCTCCTGCTTCCTTTCCAGGCTTCTTCCTTCCATCCGGTGATCTATCTGTAGGCATAGCCGGATGAGCCCTGGTAGGTCAGCGGGGGGGGAGGTCCTGGCCAACTCATCCAGGATTTCAGCATTTAATCCACTCCAGTACATAAACATCAGGGTGGCGTCATTGTAACCAGTTTCCTGGGACAGAATTTTAAAAGCGTTAGTGTACTCGGAAACAGTCCCTTTAGCTTGCTTCAGAGCGCCTAGTTGCCGCGCTACTGTTTCAGCCCTTTGCGGGTCTTGAAACATCTTGGTCATCTCCTGTATAAGTCCTCTGTACCTTCCTAAGACAGTATCCTTTCTCACGAGATACGGAGTCACCCATTTTGCAGCTTCTCCCTCCAGGAGGCTAATCACGAAAGCCCCATTGTCTGGAAATTCCGTGTGCCTGACATCCAGATATAACTCACATTGAGCCACGATGGTTGCCAACTGATCACTTTGTCCTGCGTATTTTGGGGGCAATCCAATGGGAACCTTTACTACGGCAGCTGGAGGGGCTGTTCGCATCTGGTCTATCATGGCCTTCAAGGTTTGATTATCCATCTTCAGCGCCTTGACTGCTGCTAGCAGGGCTTGAACATCCGTCTGCAAATCAGCTACCTTAGTCCTCAGGAGTTCCACTTCTTCCGTCTCAGAAGTGGGGTTCGTCCCCCCCGCTGCTCCCTTTGACATCTTGTCCCAGTCAAGTGAAGACAGCGTTGAGGGTGATTTAGGTGGCTCTGTCAAGCTGTCAGGCCCAGGATGTGACTCAGGAACCAGACCAACGATTGTAGTTAATTCGTGTTTTATTAGGGTAATGTCCAAACAAAGACTGCATTTTCTCATGAATCAATACAGGGATACAGGTCCTGCGGCATTGGGAGAAAGTTGACAGAGCAAGGGACTTCTTCCCGCCTGTTCTTTAAGAAGGGGCCAAATGGGCGCGCAATCTTTCGCTCCTCCTTAACTGCCCCTCAGGTACTGCCCGCCTTCCCCCCTTCTCTCCTGTCTTTTCAGCTGTCTGCGTGTGCGCGGTGAGGGGGGAAGCATCACCCCCTCCTCTTCTGAAGTTTCCGATTCCAGGATGGGGGATAGGGGAGGGGCTGATGGTAAACTGCCTCCCCGCTTTTCGGCTGTGAGCAGCCCTCCCTCTTCCCCCTCTTGCTCTGAGCCTGAAAGAGGGGGAGGCGTGAGAATGTCCAGGGAGGGCTCAGGCTCCCCGTTGCTAAGCGACCTTATCACTGGCAGTTCCTCTGTTTCGTCTTCGCTCCAAAGGGGGGAAGTTCCTCCCCCTTCCCTCTGCCATCCATCCGAATACTCTTCTCCCAACTCTCCGGGATCCAGCTCCCCGGGATTGGGACCCCAGCTCTGCCTTCCGACAGATTCTGTGGAAGAAAATGCTATTATGTCTTGCTTGTGACTAGCCCAGGAGATAGGTCCATCTCCATACATAAACAGAAAGCCGCTAGTTGACTTGGAGTCTGAGCTATCTCCAGCCCAGTCAGCATCAGTGTAACACACAAGCTTTGGATCGCTATTATCTGGCAATCTCAGCTTAAAGTCCATAGTCCCTTTCAAGTATCTAGCCACCCTTTTGACAGCAATCCAGTCCTTTTGTGTGGGTGTGCTAGTTTTTCCTACATAGGCTCCCTGCTGCACTTGCTATGTCAGGTCTGGTGTTTGTAGTCAAGTACAAAAGCTTCCCTATTGCTGTTCTGTACTTGTTATTATTTGGTAAAGGTTCACCTACATCATTGTTTTTAAGAAAGTCTGTTCCCATAGGCATTGCTACAGGATAGGCATCCTTGAGTTCTAGAGTCTCTAAAAGATCAACAATCTTTTGCTTTTGGTTGAGTAGGTAGGAGCCATCTGCTTCCCTTTCAATCTGGATGCCTAGGTAGTATGTTGCAGTGCCTAGCTCTTTGATTTTAACTTCTTTATTTAAATGATATACAACTTCTCTGTAGTCTTGATCACTTTGAGTCACCACAGTCAAGTCATCAACATAAATCAGAATATATGTCAAATGTCCATCTTTGCTTCTGGTGTACAGGCATTGGTCTACATCACCTTGCTTGAAGCCTAGCTCCTTGAGCATTTTATCCAGTTTCTCGTTCCAGGCCCTTGTAGCTTGCTTGAGTCCATACAGGCCCTTTTTAAGCTTGCATACAAGATGTGCTTGCTTCTGGTTTATGAAACCTGGAGGTTGTTGTATGTACAACTCCTCTGTTATTTCTCCATGCAGAAAGGCAGTCTTGACATCGAGGTGTCTGATGTGCATCTGTTTGGAGGCTGCCACACTTAGTAACATTCTTATTGTGCTG
Organism: Rhineura floridana; assembly: GCF_030035675.1. Taxonomy (NCBI): domain Eukaryota; kingdom Metazoa; phylum Chordata; class Lepidosauria; order Squamata; family Rhineuridae; genus Rhineura; species Rhineura floridana. The sequence goes on from NC_084496.1 coordinate 18,163,732, forward strand.
TGTCAGACAACAGGAGCAAAAGTAGCATCGTAGTCCTCTCCATATTTCTGCAGGAAACCTTTGGCAACTAGTCTTGCCTTGCAGCATTCAATTTCTCCTCCTGCATCTTGCTTCACCTTGAACACCCATCTGCATCCTATGGCTTTCCTGCCTGGTGGAAGTTCTGTCAGGGTCCAACTCTTATTCTTGTGCAGTGCATCCATCTCCTCCTGAGTGGCTTTTCTCCACTGAGCGCCCTCGGATGCTGGCATCTGCTTGATCTCCTCCCAAGTCAATGGTTCTCTGGGTAGTGCTGACCTTGCAAGGTAGGACAGGCGTAGAGGTGGTACACCTTTGTTGGTGCACGATGAGGATCTGGGAGCTTGTTCTGGGATCTGGTCTGGCTCTGCAGCATCTTCCAGTCCAGTCATCTCATCATTCTCATCTGCTTCTGTACCTCTCTCAGACTCATCATCACTTTCTGCAATCTCTTCCTCTTGTTTAAGGCTTGGTCAGGTTGTGCAGATATCTGTGATGTCACTGGTATTTCGTATGTGAATACTGTCATATCTATAAGAGATTGGACGTGGTGTCCTTGCTTTTCTGAGAAATCTAGCACAGTCCCTCTTTTGTCAGCTCTGCTTCGTTCATCGAAGTAGACAACGTGTCTTGTGCTGACTTCACCTGTCTTTAGGTTCATAACTCTGTAGCCTTTGCTACCAAGAGCATATCCTATCAAAATAGTCTGTTCTGTTCTAGCATCTAGCTTCTGCCTCTTTTGTTTTGCTATGTAGGCAAAAGCAATGCTTCCAAACACTCTGATACATGCCAGGTTTGGAATCCTGCCATGCCACAATTGGAATGGTGTGTGTGTGGTGCCCTTGGTTGGCAATCTGTTCTGGATACAAGTTGCAGCCACGGTCACATCACCCCACAGCCTTTTGGGTAGATCAGCGTCAGCAAGCATGCATTTTGTCATTTCCAGAAGAGATCTAAGTCTCCTTTCAGAAATCCCATTCTGCTCTGGAGTATGACTGACAGTCCTCCTGTGCAAAATGCCTTGTTCCTCCAGGAAACTTTGTGTTTGGTGCGATATAAACTCACCACCGTTGTCACTTTGTAGAGCTTTCGGCTTCCTTTCAAATTTTGTGCTCACCATGGAGATGTATTTCTTCAGCATCTCATGCGTTTGACTCTTGTCCTTCAATAAGTAAGTCACACAGTACCTTGAAAAATCATCCACAAAAATTAGAACATATCTATTCTGCCCAAGTGAGGGTACATTAAATGATCCACAGAGGTCACTGTGTATGAGATCTAGCACCTTGGTGCTTCTCTTTTCAGTCCTTGGTGGAAATGAGGGCCTAACACCCGTTTCCTCAATGCAATTTACGCACCTGCTTGCTTTATCATGGTTCTGTTGGTTTACCTTGATACCTGTGGCAAGGTTCTGTTTTTGTAGCTGTAGGATCACCTTTGGATCACGATGTCCCAGCTGTCTGTGCCAAAGTTCTAGGCTGGTCTCTTCTTTGTCCACCATGGCTGTGTTTGCTTGTTCAGCTGTAAGACTCAGTTCATAAACACCATCATTTTCATAAGCTAGTGCAAGCAATTCATCATCTTTGGTCACTGTACACTTTCCATCCTGAAAATGTATTGCAAATCCTTTCTTGTCTAAAGTTGAGATGCTCAGCATACTGCAGGTTAAGTCTGGGACATATAAAACATGATCTGCCACATTTACTATGGTTTGATCGGATACCTTGCACCTAAGAGCAATGGATCCAGATCCATTAATGTTCATATATTGACCATTGGCAGTCTGGATTCTTCCTTCGGTATCACTGTTTATTTCATCAAATAAATCTTCATTATAACAACTGTGGTTTGTACATCCACTGTCTAAAATCCAATTGTTTGATTTTTGTTTATAATTATTTGCCACAAGACCTTTGTGCGTTAAAAGGAAAATTCTTCCTTTGCTTTCTTTGGATTCCTCTCTGCAAGGTCCATGCTTGTGCTTTGAGAAAGCATGCTCCCTTTGTTCTCTTTGTTTAAAATTGGGAGAGCTGCCATTGGCTGTTGAACCTTTGGGTGAGTCACAGTCCCTAGCCAGGTGACCGCGCCTCCCACATGAAAAACAGCATTGTGATTGGCTCTTGGGACAGGCTTTTCCCTTCCCTTTATCTCTGCTAGCCATGTAATTTGATACATTATCATTTGAGTCTCCTTGAATCACACATTCCTCTCTTAGTTTCACAAGAGCTTGTTCAAACAGGATCCCAGGATCATGGTTGAAAAGGGAAATAAAAGGATCAAATCTCTTTCCAAGAGATCCCAAAAGAAAACCCAATTTCTGTTGGTGGTTAAAATCAAGCCCAGCCAATCGTAATTTGCTGAAAATAAGCAACAAGGAAGTGATATGTTTTTCACAATTTTCCTTTGTGTGCAATTTTAAATTCACTATCTCTTTAATCAACATGGTTTGGCATCTAAAGCTTTGAAATCCGAAAGCTGTTTCAAGTTTCTGTAGCATCTCTTTGGCACTTTTACAGTCACTCAGATAAACAAGCTGATCATCCCTCAGAGAATCAAATATGACAGCTTTTGCAAGAGAATCTTTGTCCTGCCAAACACTTATTTGTTCAGGATCTTCCTCTCCTGGTTTAGGATTTTCAATACAGCAAATAACTTTCTCTGCAGCTAAAATAATCATGAGTCTACTCTTCCACTGGTCAAAATTATTAGCAGATAGTTCAGGCATTCTCCTTGAAAAGCCTCTATTGCCTTGCTGATACATGCTTCCTGGTCTGAGAACAGCTTTGTTATGCAAAAATAACTCGAAGTAACAGCAGCAAAAATAGTCTCTTTTAAAGTTGGTGCCTGATACAGAGCAAAAGGGGAAACAAAACATGCAAAAATACTTAAAATAAAACCCGAAAAATCTGATTTAATTCTCAACTATTTCTGGGCAACATAACCTGTTCGGTATTATAAAAAATACACACAGAAATAGGAACTAATTTGGTTGGTCCTATTTCTTAGCAGAGTTGTAAAAATACAAGCAGCAGAATGAGAATATAAACCAGCCCCACCTTTCTTTATATAAATAACAACAGACACAATCCTTTAGGTAAAAGAAAAGAATGTTTACTCACGAATTCTGCATATGTTCAGAAACATAGGTTCTAGCTTAGATGAAAGAAAAATAGTCTCAGTCCATCTTAGTCTTTGGTATGGATGCTCTCAGAGAGAGCATCTGTGCCATGCGGCCTCTCTCAATGGTGGATAGATCAGCAAAATGGAGAATATTCAAAAATCCCCCAGGATAAAGGAGGAGGAAGTCAGGTAACTAAACCCCACCCATTAGGAAGTTACATCATGGTAAACAGGTACATGGGATATTTCCCAAATATCCCTTAAAGTGACCATGCAGTATTTTCTTACTCCAACAAAACCTGCTAAATGTGCACTTTTTGAAACAATATTTAAACTGAAGCACAGCAATCCTGTGAAATTCACTATGCAGTTGTCCAGCCAAGTAACGTGTACAAAGATGCATATATTAAGGGAAAGTGTGCATAAAAATGCATGCTAACATACAAAAAAGCATTGTATTAGGAGACATTGCTTGCATATATATATATTATAAACTTTAAAATATACTACATATTTAAAAAAATATTAAAACAAAACATCTCTAAAAACATCTTTTTAAAAATAAATAAAGCTTTAAAACACATTAAAAAGTAATTCCAAGAGAGACGCAGACTGGGATAAGTTCTCTACTTAAAAGGCTTGTTGAAAGAGGAAGGTCTTCAGTAGGCACCGAAAAGATAACAGAGATGCTGCCTGCCTAATATTTAAGGGGAGGGAATTCCAAAGGGTAGGTGTCACTGCACTAAAAGTCTGCTTCCTATGTTGTGTGGAACTCATATGTTTCTGCAGGAGGCTCTCATCTGCAGAGTGCAGTGATTGTCTAAGGGTAAGATGGTCTTTAAGGAATCCTGGTCCCATGCTGTATAGGACTTTGTAAACCAAAACCAGAACAATGAACTTAGCCCAGTAGCTAATAGGTAGCCACTGCAATTCTTTCAGCAGCAGGGTGACATACCCTGCCCCAGTGAGCAGTCTCGCCGCCACATTTTGCACCAGCTGCAGCTTCTGGACCAACCTCAAGGGCAGCCCCACATAGATCACATTACAATAATCCAGCCTGGAGGTTACCAGTGCATGGACAACAGTGGTCAGGCTATCCCCATCCAGAAATGGCCACAGCTATCTTACCAGCCAAAGCTGGTAAAAGGCACTCCTAGCCCCTGAGGTCACCTGGGCCTCTAGTGACAAAGATGGATCTAGAAGCACTCCCAGACTATGGACCTGCTCTTTCAGAGGGAGTACGACCCCATCCAAAGCAGGCAACTGACCAATTATCTGAACTCAGGTACCACCAACCCACAGTGCCTACGTCTTGCTAGGATTCAGACTCAGTTTATTGGCTCTCATCCAGCCCACCACCGAATCTAGGCAGGGGTCCAGAGTTTGCATGGCCTCTCCCAATTCAGATGTCACAGAGAAATAGAGCTGGATCCATCATGGATCCAGTACTCCAGCATTGTCATGACCAAAATCATGGTTCCAAGTCATAGATCCTCATGGATCCTCATAATTTTTAAAAGGGATTTCCTCAAAACAACATCAAATCATAGGTCACCTCTGGGTCCACAGATGTGTTATGTGATTTATTGGTAGTTTGTTGTCATATTTTAGATTACAGAGAACTGGGGAGAAAGCTGGACTAGAATTGTCCCAACATTTTGCCTACAGCAAAAAAATTAAGGCAATTTCAGGAGGAGCATTGGAGGGATTTTGAGGACAGCTAAAACAATATCAAATAAGAGTAGCACAATGTCTTGTGATGGGTTCAATAGATATGCCTAGACAGAGCAGAACAAAGAAAAGGAAGAATGAAACATGCTGGTCCAGAGATATAATCACAAGAGAGAGGAGGCCAAGAAGCTGCAAACACAATCCACTGATCAGCTTGCCAGCAGCCTCTTCCGGCTTCCTTTCAATGGAGTTGCAAGAAGGCTGGAGTCAAGGAAAGCCAGGAAGCTCTTGCATCCTCAGGTGACCCTGCATTCCAAGACAGGGCTGACCATGGCCCCAACTCCCTCATTCTTAAGCCATTTGTCTTCAATTATTGCTGCAGCTTAGATGATTACAAAATGAACAAATGATCAATGAATAAAGGAGGATGCTAGCTCAGCAAAGCTTGTTATTGAAAAAGCTTGTGCATATTCCTTGTAATGGATGGGGAGATCTTTCTTTAGAGGCTTCTCATATGACTCCCAGTTGCAATCAGGACTATAAAGGCTGAAGCCACTGGTCACAAGCTAGGTCACCCTATACTCTGCTGTCTGTGAATGGCTGCCCTGCCAGATCCATCTTTTGCATCTATTAAATCCAAAAGAGTTGACACTTTCTTCATTCTGGACATTCCATTTCATACCAAAGGCTGTTCCAGCTGCATCCTTTATATGTTGGCCTGGCTTCCAACTGGTTCAATGTTTCCTGTACAGTACCAGCGTTGGCAGTGTTGGGCAGTTGCCAATGGACTGAGCCCTCAACTACTGCACCACTGATTTAAAATGCTGGCTGCAGCCCCCCAGGCACTGTGGCCCTCACCTGCTGAGGGGGTTCACTTGTGCACCAAGGACCCCATCAAATCTGGTGCAGGTATTTGAATAATTGAGAATTACTGAAATTGAACACTTGCACTTTGGTATCCCTGTTAAAGGGGAGGGAAAGCTAATGAGTGTTGGGGGAGCAGATGTATTTATTAAACAGAACATGTAGAACCATTATTATTCTTGTTGTTCTTGTTATTTTCAATTTATATCCCACCCTTCCTTCCAAAGGAGCCCAGGGGGCAAACAGAACAAAAGAATTGCACAGCAACAACAAAAAAGCATTCTAAAAACAGTTTAAGAATATTCCAAAACACAGTTACAATTTGAAAACATTCTTCCATGCAGTGATCTCCAGGTTACCAGGAACATGTCTACTTCAAAAATGAGGGCACTCAAGGTGGACAACACACACAAAAAATGAGTAGAGGAGAAGGGGGCCAGTTATGAATTCACAATGTTAAGGTCTCTGGAGTCCAGCTGTTTCCTGTACTTCAGGGTAAGATTATTTTCCATCACTGGGCTTCTCTTGGGAGGCATCTTTACAAACACAAATAGAATTCTGGCTTCCTCCTTGAACTCTTTGTTAAGCAAACAAAATGCTCTCATTCACCTTCTTCATTATCCCCTCCTGCAATCTGTTTGGTTACAGGCTATGGTCCAACTCTTTTTAACCCTCCTGGCTTTGAAGCGTTTAGGCCAGCCTTTCCCAACTAGTGGGCCACCAGATGTTGTTGGGCCACAATTCTAACTTTCCTGACCATTGGCAATGCTGGCTGAGGCTGATGGGAGTTGTGGTCCAACAACATTAGGTGGCCCACTAGTTGGGAAAGGCTGGTTTAGGCAAACCCAAACCTCCCAAGTTCTGTCCCTTTTTCCACATTAATCTCAAACAGTCTCTCCCTCTCCCTGCCTCCCTGCCTCCTTCCCTCCTTCTCTCTCACACACACTCCTTGCTCTCACTGTCTCTGTATTCAAGCATGTGCAGCTGTTCTAGTGCTCCACACCTATCCCCTTCTCCCTGTGACACTTGCTGCCCTCTCTTTATGTTGAAGCTATGCATCTAAGATTATCCACCCCCAACTAGTCATTGCCACGGTATTCCCCTTCTAGGACTACTGTCTCTGAATCCAAGAAATCAGCAATAGGAATGGGTGAGAAATTTGATTCAGTTTGAATTTCAAGCCGAATTTATCATTTTCACACTTTCCAAAACAAAATGAGAACCAAAATGCAGCCATCCTTAGAAATTTGCACTTATTTGAATTTTGCAATGCAGTTTGCCAACCAACCAATGTTTATAAAAATGTATATGTTTGGGGAAGGTGCCAATGAAAATGAATATATAAGTGAAAATAACATACAAAAATGCAATATGTGTTGAGAAATTGCTTGCAAAAGTGTGCATGTGAGTCAAAACTGCCTATAAAAGTGTGCTTATCAGGAAAAAATTGCCCTAAAATTATTGAGAATTTTCATGAGGATTTTTTTTAAAAAAATCCTCAGATTGCTGCAGAAATGTGGAGAACTGGATTTCAGATTGGAAAAATAAGAAACCAGTAACAGAGACAAGAAAAAGAATTTACAAAGGAATATAACCAAAACAGAACCAATTCTGAACTAGGAATCATGGAAAAAGGCAAACCTGTATTTAATTCTACTAGGGGCTCTGCCCCTGCTCACTTCACTCACCAGTCCCACCTACTGTTGCCAGTGTTCCCTCCCATAGGTCGCCAGAGTTCTTCCACCCCATGGGTTGCCAGTGCCACCCCACCTCCTCCCCCATGGGTCATCACCACTCTCCCTCCCTCCTCTGAGTCTCCAGCACTCCCTCCCCCCACAGGTTACCAGCACTCCCCTCCTCCCCCTAGTGGTCACTAGCATTCCCTCCCCCTCCCCATGGATCACCAGTGCACCCCTCTCCCTCCCCCAAAGGTCACCAATGCTCCCTCTCCCTTACTCTCCCAGGTCACCAGCCCTCCCTCTCCCACACAGGACACCAGTGAACCCCCTCTCCCTCCCCCCATGGGTCAACAGCATTCCCCCTCTCCCTACCCCCCATAGGTCACCAATCCCTTCCCTCTCACCACAGGCCTACGAAAGGCCAGGCCCAGCCAGCACAGCCACCTCTACTCCTCTCACGTGCTCACTCACCTGCACACCACTACCACCCTGGGTGCCATGCATGCCACCATTGCTGCAGCCACCAGGTGCCTTGCGCACTGCCACCACCTTCACCACTGTCGCCCGACCTCACCTCCAAATGGCATGCTACTTGTGAACGCTTCTGTGCAGGCACACGCCTACACTGAAGCATTCACAGGGAGCACGCTTAGAAAAATATAGTAAGATTATAAGATGATGTCTTGAATATATGAGATTTTATTGATGTGATGTAATAATAGTAATAATAAATAATGCAGATAAAAACAAAGGAGGAGGAGGAGGAGATGACAATGATAAAAACAAAGAAAGGAGCCAATAAATAAAGTGCAGTCAATAAATCAAAAGCTTTGTCATTTTAGAATTTCTACAGTCTGGCCTAGAGGACTAGTGTTCCCAAGGTGCTTAAGGGAAGAGAAAAGTGAAGGGACGAGGTAGATGGAGGAACATAAAGGGCAGAAGATGTTGAAAGAAAGATGAGAAGAATAGAGATTTGGAGGTGGATGGTGGATGTCCTTCACTCCTGGCTAGTATGGTCTGCTTGCTGGGAATACACTACATAAATATGTTTCTGTCACAATAATGTCACTTCAAGAAAATTAAAATCCTAGCAATACAAATCACATGGTTCCCTATCCTCCATGGGTTACATTACCAGAAACCTTTACAAAGGGTCACACAGTTTGTAGCAGCTAGGGAAATACTGCGTGTTTTATTGTGTGGGAAGGGATGGGGGGACTGTCATGTTAAAATAATGTAACGGTTGATTGATGAATCACTGCATAGATACATGTTGGATGATGATACTATGGGGGTTAGCTGAAATTCATACCTGGCTTCATCTTTCCTCATTATCCAAATAACGAGGCAACAGTTAACTGAAAATTTTGAAGTGCTTTGTTGAAAAATGTTGAAGTTTTAACCATGTCTTTGGTAATTATTTTTATTTGCCCCTTTAATTGGAAGGCAACTTCTTGAGATAATGGATTAGTACAGCATAGGAGAGATCTGCAGAAGGTTGTACGAGACTTTGGTAGATGTCTCAGAGGTAAAGTAGAACTGTGTGCAACCCCCCCATCCCTATGGCTCCAATCTGAGGAGGGGTGATCATGCCAACCTGCCCTGGGTTGACCAAGGGACCATCCGCCTCTCTTTGTAGCCAGCCCTGAATATGTTTGGGGCAGGGCTGATGTTGAATTAGAGTAAAAATAAAATTGTGTCTCCTTCCCCCCTCCCAGCCAAGAACAGGGATCAATTCTGCAGGGTGCTGTTTCGTAAGTGACTTTCCTGCAGGAAAGCAGCTTATGAGTGAGCAAACTGCACCCCGCAGGATCGATGCTTCATTTTGCAAGCAACTTTCCTTCAGGAAACTAGCACCCATGTCCCACAGGATCGCTGCTTCTGCTCATCAGCTCATCAGCTGCACTCAGGCAGTAAGGAGAAAAGTGTTGGGCCTTTCTGCCTAAAGTCTCTCTCTTCTTCCTGCCAGATGCCCTGCTCCCTGCCATCCCCTCTGACCCATAGTGATCTGTGGCTGTCCCATCCTGACTTGGCAGAGGCCTCAAAATGTCTGAATTGGCCCCATTTGTCTCAGGACTCAGCCAAATCCAGTACAAATCTAGAGTTAGGCCTGGGCCAGGGACAGCAGCCTGGAGTGAGTCAGGAGCTGGGATCCAGGAATGTCAGAGTCCAGCCTGACCTTGACTTTGGAGGGACCTCATCTTAAGAAGTCTGGGACTCTTGCAGGGCTCACTCTCACAGTAGAGCATCCAAAATAACTGCACCCTACAGAACTCCTTGTTTGGCACCCCCAATGACTCCACACACTGACCCTGTATCCCAGCCTCAACCCCAGACTCTCAACCATCTAGGAGTGTCAGGACCATGGTATTGGTGAAAAAGAAATCATTCTCTCCCCATACCTCACCAACACAACCTATTGTTTGCCCAGCTGCAGACAGGGCTGGCCCAAGACATTTTGCTTGTTTTCTCCATCCAAGTCAAGATGCACAGTACCTAAGGCTAGTCAAAGTCTCCTGCTCGAGGTTGAAAATCCCATCTATGCCTCTTCCTCTCCTTGGAAGTAAAAATGCAGCAATGACAAATTAAATAGCTCAAGGATGGGGAACCTCTTTCAGCCTGAGGGCCACATTCCCTTCTGGGAAACCTTCTGAGGGCCACATATCAGGGATTGGTGGGGCAAGAGGCAAAACTGAGCAGAGCAATCAATGTAAACCTTTCTACAGTATGCTAGCTGCTACTAGGGATGGGGGAGAAATCCAATTCAGTTCTCATTTAAAGCTGAATTTATCAAATTCACATTTTTTGAAACAATATGAGAACCAAAACACAGACATCCTTCAAAATTCACACTTATCCGAATGTTGTGATGTAGTTCTTCAACTAGTGTTTACAAAAATGCATATAGTAGGAGGAAATGTGTATTAAAATGAATATATTAATGAACATAACATACAAAATGCATTATATTAGGAAAAATTGTTTGCAGAAATTATGTACAATGGTTAAAACTGCATGCAAAAATGTATTTATTAGGAGACATTTTCACTAAAATGTGGAAGAATTTTCATGAAGAGTATTTTTTTAAAAATTGTGCAATGCTATACTCATTGCTTCAGAAATAAATGCACCTTTGGTTTCAATGGGATTTATTGCATCCTTCCACATGGTGCCTTATGTCACTAATTAATGCTTGGGACCCAAATATCTGCAATAACACCTCCTATACTGACTGGCTCATGCTTTAAGATCAGCAGATGAGGGCCTGCTAGTGGTCCCTACACAGAAAGAGATCCATGGTGTGGTGACCCAAGAAAGGGCCTTTTCAGTGGTGGCTCCTTGCATGTGGAACTTTCTTTTTACTGTGGTACACCTACCCCCCATCTCTTTATAGCTTCAGGCAGTTGGTCACGATGCATCTTTTTCAAAGGGAATTTGGAGGAGAAGAGACCTGACTGCTGCTTCTGCTATTAGTAATTGTAATTCAGTGATGGTTTGATGTGTGCATTTTTAATGGACTGTGTTATTTTTATGGATTTTTTGTATTCTTATCTACTTGTTTTTATTGTAAACCAAACCTGTGCCCTGTGCAGAGTGGTATATCAATAACCTAAATAAATAGATAAATAGTCTACCAGCACTTGAAGGGCCACGGATTTCCCACCCCTAAAAGAAAGTACTGTATGGAGATTATGCTGTAGAATTCCTTTTCTCCCTCCCCTCTCCTTTTTCCCAAGTGGAATGAATAAAAGGGTGTTTGTGAGAGAGAGTTTTGAAAGGTCAGCCATGATTATTGACTGCTTTAAAGATGTACTAAAAGCCTTTTCATCGCAAAAGCACTCGATCGCTGAGAATATATTGATCCAGACACCAGAAAATATTGTTATGGAAGGGCATCCAGTGACTTGCATAGATCTGGTGAAGTTAAAGGAGACTGAGGACAATTCATAAATGTTACTTACAGCCAGCTATAAAATCAAAGGAGCTGCTAGTTAAAAAAAATCCAACAGTGTTGCTTCCCCAAAGTTGTGTTGTATTATGTTGATTTCCCCCCAAAATATACCATTTTTAAATTAAAATGGGAGTTATATTGAGTAAGAACATATAAGATTGCTTTTATTTCTATTCCACCATATCTTGAAATATCAGGGTGGTGTACAGTGGTAAAAACATTAAAACCATTAATAACAGCACAAAGTAATCATTAAAATAATTTTTAAAAATTAAAAAACTGCATAGGCAGCATGCTGACTGCAGCATGGATAGATCTTAAAGAGTTGCCTGGAAGTCAAAAGTGAGAGTGCCTGCTGAATCTCTGCCAGAAGAGTGCTCCACTGCATGGGACAGGTGACACAAAATGCCTGACTTCTGGTTGAGGTCAGTCAGGCCTCTATAATATAGAGGACAACTAACAGCGTTCCTCTGGAAGATTTTAGAATACTATTCACTAATAGGCAAAAAACCTTGCGGTTTAAGAATGTACCTATAGCCCACAGCTATTTCTATCAAACTTTAACAAGCAGGGAAATTGGGCAGCTATAGTGAATGCACTAGGGGAGCAGGAGACCTGAACTCCTCTCTGAGGTATTGTACTGCCCTACAAATTGGTCAGAATGCAAACACCATTTGAGTTGGTCTTTCACAGTCCAATCCACTTCCTGTGTAGCTTGGAAGAATTTGGTAACATGTGCCTCAGAGCATATGGTGAGTGGTGGCAACACCTGCCATCTCCAAAGATAGAGAATTATATTTTTCTATGTTTGTTGGTGTTCTTCTTACATTGCTTCTTTCCTGTGTTACTAATGTTTCTACAGAGAATCTACACTAGAATATTTTATTTCCCTCACTATTCATCCTAGAAATCTGTGTCAAATTTATTTTTATTAATTTCAAAGCCTTTTTATTGGTCAGTGTCATATGATGGTGAACACAGCCTTTTGTGTTTCAAATTGGAGGTTATGTCCTATTTCTATTTTGGGTGCATTAACAGTTGAATCTGAAACTGCAGTTTGATGTAAAATCAGACTGATTCCAATATGTTGCTACTTCAGCAGTGACTCTAGCTGTTGGGAAAAAGAGGATGCATGTTTTCAGCCTGCTATGTTTAAACCATTTCATTTAAGGCAAGGTGGGCATGGTCAATTAAAAACATAGAGCACACCTAGCATTTTGCTAGAATATATTTCACCTCCCACTGTTTTATCTTGTGCAAACTGAGACACTCCTGAGGTCCACTGGAGACTATTCTGCAGAAGTCAGTGCCCTTATTCCACAATTATGTTTGGAGTGTTTTTAGTGTAAATTTTGCAAAATGTTGCTGTACTTCACGTATTCACAGAAATAGAAACAAAATAAAATGATTTCCTATAAGAAACGTCACTAAAATTGCAAAGGAAATCAGACATATTCAAAGTGACCATCTGAACTATATCAACTGTCTTAATAATGTTGCTTCCTCCCTGCTAAAACAAGATCAGCACAGCACATGTCTTGTTTCTGTTATTTGGTCTGATTGCAGGTGTTGCCACCACTCACCATATGCTCAGAGGCACATGTTACCAAATTCTTCCAAGCTACACAGCAAGTGGATTGGACTGTGAAAGACCAACCCAAATGGTGTTTGCATTTTGACCAATTTGTAGGGCAGTACAATATCTCAGAGAGGAGGTCAGGTCTCCTGCTCCCCTGGTGCATTCACTATAGCTGCCCAATTTCCCTGCTTTTTAAAGTTTGATAGAAATAGCTGTGGGCTATAGGTACATTCTTAAACCGCAAGGTTTTTTGTCTATTAATGAATTTCCCTGCTTTTTAATCTGGGAGGTAAGAAATGTGATCTTGTCCAAGTTTGCTGAGAATGGATGGATCATTTGCATGTTTATTGAGTTCAATGGGATTTACTCCCCTGCAATCATGCTTAGGATAGGTGAAACGGACCACAGGGGATCGGGAGGGAAGGAGGAGGGAGGCGAGGAAACATAGAGGGGAGGAGGAGGATGGAAGCAGGAAGGAGGGGGAGGGGTGGAGGACAGTTTTGATCATTTGCATGTTTATTGAATTCAGTGCGATTTACTCCCATGCAATCATGCTTAGGATAGGTGAAACTGACCAGGTGGGGAGGGAGGGCGGGCTGGAGTGGGCAGGGGAGGAGGAAGAAGGAGGAGGGGAGGGGAGGAGGAAGGGAGAGGAGAGGGGAAGGAGAAGAAAAGCAGTTCTGATCATTTGCATGCTTATTGAGTTCAATGGGATTTACTCCTATGCAATCATGGTTAGGATAGGAAAAACTGACCATGGGGAAAAAGGGGGGGAAGGAGTATATTGGAAGGGGACAAAGGAAGGGGGAGAGGAGGGCAGGTTTGATCATTTGCATGCTTATAGAGTTCAATGGTATTTACTTCCATGCAATCATGCTTAAGATAGGTAAAACTGACCATGGGGAGGAGGAAGAGGAGAGGGAGGAGGAAGGGGAGGAGGAGGGGGAGGAGGAGGGGGAGGTTAGAAGGGGATGGAAATGGGGACGGAGGGGCAAAGGGGCAAGAGGGAGAGGATAGGAGGAGAAGGGAGGTTGGGTTTGATCATTTGCATACTTCTTGAGTTCAGTGGGATTTATTTCTATGCAATCATATTTAAAAATGGAAATGGACTGCCTTCAAGTTGACCAGACTTATAGTGACACTTTGAATAGGGTTTTCATGGTAAATGGTATTCAGAGGTGGTTCTACCATTGCCTTCCTCTGACGCTGAGAGGCAATGACTGGCCCAAGGTCACCCAGTCAGCTTCATGGCTGTGTGGGGATTCGAACCCTGGACTCCCAGTTCATAGTTCAACACTGACCCAGGGGAGGGGCAGGGAGGGGAAGAGAAGGGGGGAGGATATTGGGTGGGTGGGTGGGCACTGGGCAGAGGGGAAGCCCCTTTCCTTTCCAAATGGAAAACCTTGGGAAAACCTTGTGAATATCATGGAAGACAAGCAAAGGGACCTTGATAGGCTGGAGCATTGGGCTGAAAACAACAGAATGAAATTCAACCAGGATAAATGCAAAGTTCTACACTTGGGAAAAAGAAATCAAATGCACAGTTATAAGATGGGGGATACTTGCAAGAAGGATCTTGGAATTGTCATTGATCACAAGCAGAATATGAGCCAATAGTGTGATGTGGCTGCAAAAAACGCAAATGCAATTTTAGGCTGCATTAACAGAAGTATCATTTCCAAATCGTGTAAAGTATTAGTTCCCCTCTATTCAGCACTGGTTACACCTCATCTTGAATACTGCATCCAGTTCTGGTCTCCGCACTTCAAGAAGGATGCAGACAAACTGGAACATTCATTACATTCATTACATGCCACAGGGGGGTTGCAGCAAGTTTAAAGCAGACTTTTTGGAATCTATTTGTGGTACTATCCTGAACAGCAGGTGTTTAACAAGCAACAGTAAGAGTCACATGATGACACAATGAACATTTAACAGACATAAATTTTATAATATTTATTGATAAATCACCTAGTATTTAAAGGAAAGGACTGAATTTAGAAGTTAAAGGCTATAATTCTATGTTCACTTTCACTTCAGGAGTAAGCTGCAATAAACTCAGTGGAACTTACTTCTGGTGATGTGTGTGTATATGTGTGTTCCCACCCTCACTGTCTGCCACAGCCTGCCCTTTCCATTTGCTCAATCACCCTGCCCCCACCCGCTCTCTCTCCCACTGCCTGCCTTCCCCACTCACTGAATCTAGCTTGAGGGAAGATAAGAGTCAAAAAATGGGGGGGGGAGCTTTGAAGGACTCTGCAATTTTTTAAAAGTCTATTCAGAAGCTCTGCTCCACTTACCTGGGAGTAAGCCCCACTGAACTCAATGGGGTTTACTTCTGAGTAGACAATTTTCCTCCTTCCTTCCCTGAAGCTCATTGCTAGCACACACATGCTCCGCTCCACTTACCTGGGAGTAAGTCCCACTGAACTCAGTGTGATTTACTTCTGAGTAGACTTTTTCCTTCTTCCCTTCAAAATCATGTGCAATCAATCTAGCTTTAAAAACTTTCACAATAATTGCGCAAAAATCTAAAATGTAGCTGCTGCACCCAAATATATTGGGTTGCATCTGTGCTTGCATGTGTGTTTCTGACCCCATCCTTGGTTTAACCCTTCATGTGTTAAGGGGAATGCCTAAGCACAGCTAAATAAGTATCTGCGTCTAACATGGGAAGGGCTAAAGGTGTGTATATTCACAAGAAAGACAAACCATGCAAATACCATAGTTCAGCTAGGAATGGGGGAGAAATTTGATTCAGTTCACATTTAAAAGGAAATGTACCTAATCTGCACTTTCCAAAACAATATGCAAGCTAAAACACAGTATCCTCTGTTGCTGGTATGATTTATAGGTGTACCCCAATTACTTAAACCTGTTAACATGGGAATCCACAATTTTCCTTACTTGATTTATTTATTTTATTTATTTATTGTATTTATATACTGCCCCATAGCCGAAGCTTTGATGTTTTAAAAAGAAGCCTGTAGGTTTCATGAGAGTTTACTTTGGAAACCAGTACATTTCTCCAAACCAATCTTATGTTACACTGGAAATTCATTCTAGCTATAGAAGCACAGCACCGTTTAATGCTTATAATTACACAAGGCAGAATCAAGAAAAGCAGGTTAACATGACCTTCTGGAGGATCCAGCTAGCAAGACTTAGCTGGGCTCTAGGTCTTCTTATTTGTTCACTCTGAAGCATATCAGACTGGAAAAAAATATTCTAAACTTTCCCACTCACCTCCATTCTGCTGCTGCTTTCTCCCTCCATCGACCACTTTCTCTCGCTTGCTTCCTCACGCAGAGCAAGCTCAGCAGAAGGCCGGTGTGAGTCACATGTCTGTTGCCCACCAATCACAGGAGCAGACTTCCCCTGCTTCCTCCAAGTAACTGGAAGGGGAAGGGGAGGGAGAGTGAAATAAAGAACTCTTCTATGCATGTGGTATGTTATCATCCACTTTAATGCATTTTTAATAAATTAATTAAAAATAAACCATGCTGTTTTTTAAATTTAAACCTACTACAAATGAAGTACTGTGTATGGGGCAGGCTCAGGGATTTGATCAGGGATACCTTACAGTCATCTCTGATTTTTAATGAATTTCAACAGATTATGTCAATTTCTCAAAAAAAAAAAGTCCAAAAGGCTTCTAGTTTGTTTTCCTCCCGTTTTTCACTTTGACCTGTGGATTCTCAGTGGGGGTGTTGTGTATCACCAAGAAAACTTCCAGAGTTGTAGAGCAAGCGATTCTGAATCCAACAGTATAAGACATGTAAGTTTTTGCTTTGAATTGGGACTATACAAAGCACCAGAAAGGGGTGAGGGGGGTATTTTCATTTAACATGGTAGAACGCGAAAAATCCCTACTGACTATAGTATACAGCCACTCTTGTGGCTGTATAATGTACAGTTATGTTTGCTGCATCCCAAAAAGGATGTTTCAGAGTGAGCAACATGTCCAGAAAAGGGCAACCCAAATGATCAGGGTGTTGCTACATTTGGGGCTTCTCTTATCTATGGGAGGTATAGGGACCCACCTTATTCCCATGAATGTAATTTTAGTAGTATGAGAACCAAAATGCAGCCATCCTTTGAAATTCACCACATTCTGCAATTTCCAAGGAATATATATGAAAATGAATATTGTAGGGTAAAGTGTGCATAACAATGCATATAGTGAAAATAACATACAAAGATGCATTAAACATAAGAACATAAGAACATAAGAAGAGCCTGCTGGATCAGGCCAGTGGCCCATCTAGTCCAGCATCCTGTTCTCACAGTGGCCAACCAGGTGCCTGGGGGAAGCCCGCAAGCAGGACCCGAGTGCAAGAACACTCTCCCCTCCTGAGGCTTCCGGCAACTCGTCTTCAGAAGCATGATGCCTCTGACTAGGGTGGCAGAGCACAGCCATCACGGCTAGTAGCCATTGATAGCCCTGTCCTCCATGAATTTGTCTAATCTTCTTTTAAAGCCATCCAAGCTGGTGGCCATTACTGCATCATGTGGGAGCAAATTCCATAGTTTAACTATGCGCTGAGTAAAGAAGTACTTCCTTTTGTCTGTCCTGAATCTTCCAACATTCAGCTTCTTTGAATGTCCACGAGTTCTAGTATTATGAGAGAGGGAGAAGAACTTTTCTCTATCCACTTTCTCAATGCCATGCATAATTTTATACACTTCTATCATGTCTCCTCTGACCCGCCTTTTCTCTAAACTAAAAAGCCCCAAATGCTGCAACCTTTCCTCGTAAGGGAGTCGCTCCATCCCCTTGATCATTCTGGTTGCCCTCTTCTGAACCTTTTCCAACTCTATAATATCCTTTCTGAGATGAGGTGACCAGAACTGTACACAGTATTCCAAATGCAGCCGCACTATAGATTTATACAACGGCATTATGATCTCGGCTGTTTTATTTTCAATACCTTTCCTAATTATCGCTAGCATGGAATTTGCCTTTTTCACAGATGCCGCACACTGGGTCGACATTTTCATCGTGCTGTCCACTACAACCCCGAGGTCTCTCTCCTGGTCGGTCACCGCCAGTTCAGACCCCATGAGCGTATATGTGAAATTCAGATTTTTTGCTCCAATATGCATAATTTTACACTTGTTTATATTGAATTGCATTTGCCATTTTTCCGCCCATTCACTCAGTTTGGAGAGATCTTTTTGGAGCTCTTCACAATCCCTTTTTGTTTTAACAACCCTGAACAATTTAGTGTCGTCAGCAAACTTGGCCACTTCACTGCTCACTCCTAATTCTAGGTCATTAATGAACAAGTTGAAAAGTACAGGTCCCAATACTGATCCTTGAGGGACTCCACTTTCTACAGCCCTCCATTGGGAGAACTGTCCATTTATTCCTACTCTCTGCTTTCTGCTTCTTAACCAATTCCTTATCCACAAGAGGACCTCTCCTCTTATTCCATGACTGCTAAGCTTCCTCAGAAGTCATTATATTAGGGGAAATTGCTTTGCAGCCATGTGTATTAGGTAACATTGCATAGAAAGATGTGTACATTAGGAGAAATTTGCACCAAAATGCTATTAAATTTGCATGAGGAAATTTAAAAAATTAATTAATTAATTAACTGCAAACTGATGTAGAAATGTGGAGAGCTGAATTTAAGATTAGAAAAATATGAGAATGCCTGAAACTGACAGATTCACCCATCCCCAGACAACAGTGAGCATTTTCTTACACATGACCTTGGAGCACCTCTTTCACATCTTGCATATTGAAACAGAAGACTTTGGTGGTAATGAGTTACTGGAAGGCATTGTTGCTTTTTCCGTTCTTCAATATTTTCTTAGCTTTGCAGGCTGTCTTTAGATTGTTTGCTTTTATTTCCCCAGTGTGAAAATATAAAAACTCAGGGAAAGGCACGATCCCATTGTCACCACAAAGGATCTGGCATTTACGACCCACAACTCCTTAGATTTCATATTGGCTGACATGTTCTCAGTGAGAAGTGAACTATTTCAGAGGATTTCTGGCAATTCTTCTGCTGACAGACAAAGGAACAAAGTTCATAGCTGCGAATGTAGATACAAGTTATTCTCACAAAGGGAAAGAACATATTTAATTCGGGATGAAGACATCACAACTCCTTTTTCTAATGCTCCTAATAAGAACTTGAGCCTACGGATGTCTGTCTAAACCCATGTGTGGTTTGGAGGACACAACCAAAGACCCCAGTTCTATTAATCACCAAAATACATAAGATATGGTGTTCATCCCAGTTAATCTACATATACACACCTAAGATTATGTGTTGCAGCATTGGATCAATGTGTTTCTAGCATAGCATCAATACTTATCCAGAACACAAACTGTGCACAGATGTCATGATGTGACAAAAGTGCATGGATCAATCATTCAGATGGCTGAATTTTGAACATCTTGCATACTCAATGGGAGATGACAGATTCTCACCCATGGGGTATCATTCATTGGGATGGTTTTGGCATAAATCTAACTGAAATGCCAGTGTGCATGATGGATATGAAGCATGTTGAAAGAGCAGTGTTGGCTCAAGGGTGTTTGGGGGGGGTTCTTCAGTGGGTCCCCCTCTTTGAATAGGTCCCCTTTCTTCTTACTATGGTTGCTGCTATCCACTCATTCGCCCCCTTCCTCTGGGTCCAAACTGCACAACTGCTTGGAAGAAGAGTCAAGAGGTCCTTACTCCAGTTTTATGAGTCTTGGTAGTGGGGCATTTAGTTTATTGTGGGATTCTGCCTACCACCCTTTGGTGTGGTGGCCAACCCTGATAGGCAACATCAGGCTGGGAGCCAGGAACCTCAGTCCCTTAACCCATGATATAGTAGCCCTTAATTAGTGGAGACTAGTGATTTGAATGTCATGGGACGGTGAATCCGCTCTGGATTGTAGTCTGAACTTTCAAGGAGCTATCCAAGGTGCTGAAGCCTATTCCCAAAATAGGGTCAGCACCCTGGACAGCTCCTGTGAAGTTTAGATTAAATATTGGAGTGGATTCACTGCCCTACTGATATTGGAGCCACCAGTCTTCACTGCCTCCAATACAGTGTTCTGGTCAGTGCTGGGATCTGGGATTGTGACAGGCAAAGGGGCTCCTAGTAGATCAGGAATGGGGAAATTCAGGCCTGGAGACTCAGTATGACCCTCTGATGTTCTCTATATGGTCTTTGGGACTCTTTCCAGACCACAGCTCCTCCCCAGCCACACACATCTTGGGTTGTTTTTGGCTATTTTGAATATGTCGTTGAATGCTGATAATGTGTTGTGCCTCCCTGCATGAAGGATAAAGAGTGAGGGGATTGAGTGTGTGTGGAAACTAATCTACTGCACAAAGGTAAAGTGTGCATCCATTGTTCTGCGCACTATTGCCTCTGACCCTGCCCACCCCTGGCATATGGGCCCTGGAAGATTGCCCAGAGGGAATGTGACCCTCAGGCTGAAAAATGCCCCCACCCTTGCAGCAGTTGCTGAAAATGACAGCTGAAAGATAGAGGTGTCTGTGGGGGAGCAGTCAATGCAATGGAGGTGCACATCTGCTGACTAGGGATTAAGGAGAAATTGAATTCAGGCCTCATTTAAAGCCAAAACTATCAAATCTGCACTTTCCAAAACCATATGAGAACATAAACACAGCGATTCTTCAAAATTTGCACTTCTCCAAATTTTGCAATGCAGTTCTCCAATCAAAGAACGTTTGCAAAAAGTGTGCAGGGAAAAAAATAATATATTGGGGCAAACAACATATGTACAAAACATTATATTTGGAAACACTGCTTGCAGAAATGTGTATGTTAGTCAAAACTGCATTAAAATGTGTTTATTAAGAAAAATTTGCATCAAAATATGAAGAATGTTCATGAGGATTTTTTTATTTTAAAAAAATCACAAACGGGGGAGACAGGGCTATCTGTCAATGGTGGTGCATTTGCTCTGCTCCGTTAACCATGGAACTAATCATAGAATCATAGAGTTGGAAGGGGCCTATAAAGCCATTGAGTCCAACCCCCTGCTCAACACTGGAATCCAACTTAAAGCATATCCAACAGGTGGCAGTCTAGCTGCCTCTTGAAGGCCTCCAATGTTGGAGAGCTCACTACCTCCCTAGGAGATTGGATCCATTGTCATACCGCTCTAACAGTTAGGATTTTTTCCCCTAATGTTCAGTTGAAATCTAGCTTCCTGTAACTTGAGCCTATTATTCCGTGTCTTGCACTCTGGGACAATCGAGAAGAGATCCTGGCTTTCCTCTGTGTGGCAATCTTTCAAGTACTTGAAGAGTGCTATCATATCTCCCCTCAGTCTTCTCTTCTCAAGGCTAAATATGCCCAGTGCTTTCAGTCTGTCCTCATAGGGCTTTGTTTCCAGTGCCTTAACCATCATTGCCCTCCTCTGAACCCTTTCCAGTTTGATTGCATCCTTCTTAAAGTGTGGTGTCCATAACTGGATGCAGTACTCAAGATGAGGCCTAACCAGTGCCGAATAGAGGGGAACTAGCACTTCACATGACTTGGAAAGTATACTTCTGTTAATGCAGTCTAAAATAGCATTTGCCTTTTTTGGAGCCACATCACACTGTCAGCTCATATTCAGCTCGTAATCAACAACAACCCCAAAGGATCTCACATGTAGAATTGCTGAGCCAAGTATCCCCCATTTGGTTTCTTTTCCCTAGGTGTTGTACTTTGCACTTATCCCTGCTAAATTTCATTCTGCTGTTTTCAGCCCAATGCTCCAGCATTAAGGCTGAAACATTAGCAGCTTTACATTCATTGCAAAAGGGTCTGTTATACTTGGGAGGAATCTGAATGTTTGTGTTGATGCAGAATTGGATACAAGTGGACAGAGAGAGATGGGAGATTTCTTGGGGTCAGTAGTGGCCACCCTGGTGAGGCCCACAACCTATTGGATGTTTGGAGAGCAAAATTCCCCACAGAAAGGGAATACACCTTTTTCTCACCCTGTTTCTGATCACATTCCAGGATTAATTATATACTTACATCATAGGACATATATGGCCAAAGGTCTTGGAGGCCGAAATTTACCCTATCACAGTCCCAGACTGTGCCTGAGTCCTCTTGAACATCCAGACTGGAAGTGACATTCCTCAATCTTTCACTTGGTTGTTTGACTCAGGGCTACTTGCTAATGCCCAAGGGAAGCTAAAGGGATCTATTGATTTTTACATTAGAGAGAATGCAACCTTGGAGGTGGAACTTAGCACTCTCTGGGATGCAATGAAAGCTGTAATGAGAGGCCACTGCATCAGCAAGTCCAGTAGGCATAAGAGAGAATGAGAGGGAAGAGCTTCACATATCCTCAGAACTAGACTTCATAAGTCTATTTCTTATACCCACACAGGGTCTGAAATAGCCTTCTGTCTGCTACAAAAGGCATGGTACTACCTTAAAAAGGAGGAAACTGGAAATATATATGGGCATTGGCACATCTTAAAAGCAAATATTACAAGTTTGGGGACAAGTCCTCTTGACATCTGGCACATGCTCTCAAGAAGAGATGATTCAGGAATTTGATTCTGGGGGTGCATGCAGAGGAAGGAGGCATATGTAGTGAGACGCAAGGTGTGTGTGCCTTATTCACTAAATTTTGTTCTTCCCTGTATTCATTGGACAACTCTGAAGCCTACTCCATAGACAAGTGCCTTTCTTTAGCATATATAGGGCAGCTGTCCAATGAACACAGGGAAGACCTGAACAGCCCTATTACTGAAGCAGAGGCTAAAGATACAATTAAGCACCTGAAATATGGGAAAGCCCCAGGCCCCAATGGGTTCACAAATACTTTCTATAAAGCATTTCAGATTGAGTTTACCCTGTGGTTAACCTGAGACTTCAATGGTATTATGGAGGGAGGGGCGATACTCGGCACATGGAGGTCCTCCAGGTTTGTGGTGATACTAAAACTGGGCAAAGAGCCCACATTGGTCAGCTCCTACTGTCCAATAACCCTGATCAATGTAGATGCTAAATTATTATCATGGGTTATGGTATGGTGCCTGAACAACTTCATAGGGAGTCATGCTGGATCAGACTGGCTTTATTCCCAGCAGGAATATAGCGGACTCAATCCATAGACTCCGTGATGTGGTCTTCATGACTGGCAGAAAAGCTACCCCCAGCAGCACTTGTGTCCCTGGATGCCTTCAAAGAGTGTGATAGAGTGGAGTAGACATGTGTTAAGAGGTTGCTGACTAAAATTTGTTTGGGGCATAGTTTTATGCATTTTATTGATCAGATTTACTAGACTTCAAAGGCAGTTTTGAGTATTGATGGCCTAGGCACATCTGAAATAGTATTAAATAGTATTAAATAGAGGCATGAAGCAGGAGTGCCCTTTGTTGCCCCTGCTTTTTGCTTTGGTGATAGAGGTCCTGGCATGTAAAATTAGGGTGCACCCTGCTATTAGAGGGATTAAGGTCAGTGACAAAGTTCATAAAATTAATATGTTTGCTGATGACGTGTTGTTAATGCTCAGCAAGTCTAGGGATGCACTGATCCCTTTTCAGGAAACACTACGGGGTTTTCCCGAGAAAGCCGGGCTTGAAGTGAACTGCACCAAATTGATGGTGTTCCCATTAAGTCTACCAACCCACAACAGGGACTGGCTGTTCTCATTTTCTGGGTTTGCCCCTGCTCTGGTGAATTTGGTATCTGGGGGTAACTATCCATAGAGACTTGAGGCAATTGAGGAACAGGAACTATGATGGTCTTCATGGCCAAATACGCAGGGAATTGCAAAGCTGGCAACATTTGCACCTTAGTTGGCTGGGTCAGATTGCAGCTGTGAAGATGAACAAAATCCTGAAGTTCTTGCATTTGTTCCAGACTCTCCCTCTTCAGATCCTTAACCACTAGTTCACCAAATGGCAGAGTCTCCTCAATGCCTTTATTGAGGACAATGCAGCCAAGTCACTTCTTGCACCCTAAATAGACACTGGACAAAGGGGAGACTAGGAGCACCTTGTTTGGGGTTATACTATGATGCTTTTACCTAAAGCATCCCATACCCATCATTAAAGACTCTAACCATATACCTTGGGTTCAAATTGAACTGCATACTTATGGCCCTTCTCCTCAGGCTAGGCCCTTTCTCCCTGCCCCCATCTGGGGTTAAAGTTCGTAGCATCCCTAACCCCTTCACATGTAGATCTGGAGGTAATGACAGAAGGTTTTGGTGCCTGGAGACTGCCCCCCCTTACCTCCTTTCTAAAGCATAAAGATTTTTACTACCCAGATAAATTAGCACAATATAGGGGATGGAGGGACAGAGGCCTGTTTAGAGTAAGAAATCTGAGAGAGAGCAACCTATCGCAGAAACTAGCTTGCGAGCCCAACTGTGAGGTGTTAAATTTAATTGGTTGCAAATAACACAAGTGCAACAACTGGCGAACAAAGTGACCAGGCAAGGTGAATATCAGAGGTCACTTAACTCTGTATGAACACTTGTGTGCAATCTGAACCGCATTCAAATGGCTTGGCGTCTTCTATATAAGATCTACTCTTAGATGCAGAGGTGGGCTTCTCAGATGGTCTGAGGGTGGGAAGGAGATTTGATAGTATGTGTTGAAAGCGAGGGTGGGTGAAAATATCCCCCCCCCAAAAAAACCACAATATCGGACAGAATTCAAGAGCTGACTCTGAAGACCCTACTGAGGTGGCATTCGACTCCAGTGAGACTTTTGCATTTGATTAAATCTGTCTCACCACACTGCTGGAAGGATTGCTGTGCAAGATGCAAGATAATTCATTTGTGGTGGCATTACAACAAGGTTACTGCCTTTTGGGCCTGGATATTTGAGAAGATTTTGGCCATAACCTTGAGACTTTCCCCCCCTCTCCATCGCTACACCCCTGAGAAGGTCCCAGGTCCAATTTCTGGCATCTCCAAATAAGGATGGGAAAGACTCCTATCTGGAACTCTGGAATGGGACCTTGGGGTCATAGTGGATAGCTCAGTGAAGACCCAGTGTGCAACTACTATGAAAAAGGTGTATTCCATGCTACAGATGATTAAGAAAGGAACTGAAAATTAAACTCCAAACATCATAATGCTGTTATATAAATTATGGTGTGACTGCACTTGAAGTACTCTGTACAGTTCTGGTCACTTCACCTCATAGAGGATATTGTAGAACTGTAAAAGGGGCAATCAAAATGATGAAGGGGGTGGAGCAACTCTCCTAAGAGGAAAGGTTACATTTGGGCCTTCTTAGTTTAGAGAAAAGACTATCTGGAGAAGACATGGTAGAGGTGTATAAAGTTATGCATCCCTCTCCCATAGCACTAGATCCTGTGGATATCCAATGAAGCTTGATGTTGGAAGATACAGGACAGGCAAAAGGAAGTACGTCTTCACACAGCACATAGTTAAAGTACTGATGGCCATCAACTTGGACAGCTATAAAAGAGGATTAAATAAACTCATGAAGGCTAAGGTTATCTAGGCTAATAGCCATGATGGCGATGCTCTCCCTCCACAGTTGGGAGATAGCCTGCTTCTGAATCCCAGTTGCTGGAAATTGCAGGAGGGGAAAGTGCTCTTGCACTCAGGTCCTGCTTGCACACTTCCCATAGGCATCTGCTTAGCCACCGTCAGAACAGAGTGCTGGACTAGATGGGCCACTGGCCTCATTCAGCAGGCTCTTATGTTCTTAAAACCTCTGCAAGACTGTACACAAGACCAGTTTCCAATGAATATAGACAGAATTTTCCAGAGAGTGCCATGAAAGTAATAAGCCACCCAACAATAAAAATAGGCAAAAGAACCCACAAACAAACCCAAATATCATCCACACCATCATGCAAAGAACTCACAAGTGTTTATGTTGCTGCATTGATGCATGTCAGGAAGTGGTTCAGAATATAAATTGCCAAAGGGTTCAGAAGACAAACACTAGAATAATAAATGTAGAGCATGACACTGATGTTAATGCAGTCACAAAAACAGTTAATTATGGCTCATGGCTCTTTGGCTTTAAAATGCATTTTCCTTTAAAATGTATTATTAGTGCCACTATCTGTAAGATTTATGTCCTATTAAGAAGTCCAATGTTAATTCCAGTTCATTTGAAATGTAGCTCATAAGTTATAAACTCCAGAGGGGGTCATATGCTTATGAACCTCAACAATCTGAAATCATTAGGGTTCTGATTACTTACTCTAGAGCAAGCTTATTGATTTCAATGTCTAGTGGACCAATCAGCCACACACACAGTAGCAGGCACCTGCCTGCTTTTGTTACCTTGCCCTTGCCAGTGGTATCTACTAGGGATAGGACAATCTGCCAATTTTGGCTTCTCATCTTAGATTATATATAAAAAAAGTTCTCATGGAAATTCACCAGCATTTTTGTGCACATTTCTCTTGACATACATGTTTCTATGTAATTTTGCCAAAAATAAACATTTTTGCAAAACAATTTCCCCCAATATTATAATTTTTATATGTTATTTTCACTAATATTTTCACTAATATATGCATACTTTGCACAAGTATATGTATGTTTGTACTCATCACTTCGCAGGAGAACTGCATTGCAAAATTTGCAAGAGTGCAAATTCGGTTCTTATACTGTTTTAGAAAGTGTGAATTAAGTAGGTTCACCTTTAAATGTGACCTTGATCAAATTTCAATGGCCATTCTTTGAGCTGCAATGAGGGAAGCTTCAGCAGTTCTCTTCAACTCAATTTCTGTGCCGATTTTCCCCTCCATTTATAACAGGTCTTGTTTCTGAGATGGAATTGATGCAGTAGGGCTCTTCCAGTGTCCTTTTCTAAAATTTACCAGCTTTGGACACAAAGCTGTGCATGAGCTTTATGCTATAGTTTTCGTTTACATCACATCTTTCCTTCTCATGTTCTATGGCAGTTTGGGGCATCTATTTTGAGTTGTGCCAGACCCTTATGAATCAGAGAAATGGAGGGAAATCCAAAATCATATGCATTCTTGCTTACTGCTATCCACATTTCCAACGTAGAATCTATGGGGAAGGGTCGTAGGTGAGTGGCAGAGCATCTGCTTTGCATGCAGAAGATCCCAGGTTCAATCCCCAGTATCCCAGGTAGGGCTGGGAAGGCTACCTGCTGGAAGTCCTGGACAGCTGCTGCTGCTAGACAGACTACTAGCCTGACTCAGTATAAGGCAGCTTCCTATATATGAGTGAGATACATTGGGTGACATTCAATGCTACTCCTACTCAGAATAGACCCATTGAATTTAATTATACATGACTAACTTAGGTTCATTAATTTCAGTGGGTCTACTCTGAGCAAGACTTAGGTAAATACAACCCACTCTGTATGTATGAGATACAATGGAAAGACTAACAAATCAAAGCAAACTTCAAGCCCAGCAAAAACAACTTGCATGGTGCCAAAATACAAATCCCCATTTTATTTTATTTTATTTTATTTTGACAAGCTGTTTTCAACTTATTGGGGGGGAAATGTTCTGCCCTTACCAAATCTGATTTCCAGTCCGTCCGTCCATCCGTCCATCCGTCCGTCCGTCCGTCCATCCGTCCATCTGTCTGTCTGTCTGTCTGTCTGTCTGTCTGTCTGTCTATCTATCTATCTATCTATCTATCTATCTATCTATCTATCTATCTATCTATCTATCTATCTATCTATCTATCTATCCATCTATCTATCTATCTATTTAGCATTTCTAAGTGGCGTAGATAAAAACAAACCATACAGAAACTAAAACAATAAACACTTAATATAAAACCTCCTTAAAATGTCTGCTGGAACAAGAAGGTTCAGTAAGGAGGAGGCCTGGCTAATCTCAGTTGGGAGGGAGTTCCACAGGCTTGGGCTCACAACACTGAATTTGTGAGTTGTCATCCTGCTCAATATGGCAGGGGAAGGTGATCTGTGGCTCTTGGGCCAGATGCAGCCCTTGGCCTCATTTCAAAACCACCCTGCAAGAGGACAAACAGGTGGCAAGAGTGATCTGTTCCTCCTCTGGCAGCAGAGCACAGTGGCAGAGCATCTGCTTTGCATGGAGACATTTCCAGGTTCAACCCCTGGCATCCCAGGTAGGGCTGGAAATGTTCCCTGTCTGAAACCCTGGAGCTCTGCTGTCAGTCAGTGTAGACTTTAGTGAGCTATACTCAGTATAAGGAAACTTCTTATGTTCCCGTTGGGTGAGAAGAAAGAGGGAGAAAGGGGAAAGAGAGAGAAAGATGATGTCAAAAAGAGAGGGGGGTGTCAGAAAATAGAGAAAGGGAGTGATCCTGCTTGCTTTTAGCTCTGACTCTGCCCATTGCTGGCTTTGGCCCCATTCTCCTCCAGTATGCAGCCCCCAACAGATTGCCCCAAACAGAATGCAGGGGGGGGAAAGGTCACCCATCTTGCATTATTGGGATCACCAGTGTGACTGATCTAGGGCAGTGGAAGCAGTATCAACTGATGAGGATTGCAAGGGGGAGGGGAAATCTGTTGAATATTATTCTCAAAATCTTATACATGCTTAGGTAAGTGTGTATAAGATAACAGCCAGGGATGGATGGATCTGTCCATTTTTGGTTCTTTCAGTTTATCATTTTTCCAATCTTAAATTAACTTCTCCACATTTCTGAAGCAAAGTTGGGGTTTTTTTTAATCCTCATGAAAGGTTTCCAGCATATGAGTGCATATTGCTCCTAATAAACACATTTTTG
Organism: Rhineura floridana; assembly: GCF_030035675.1. NCBI lineage: Eukaryota > Metazoa > Chordata > Lepidosauria > Squamata > Rhineuridae > Rhineura > Rhineura floridana. The sequence continues at coordinate 18,192,303 of NC_084496.1, forward strand.
TATGCAGTTTTGACTAATGCACACATTTTTCACCGATTTCTCCTATAAATGTATTTTGTATGTTATTTTACCAATATATTCATTTTTATGCATACATTTCCCTAATATATGCATTTTTGTAAATATTCTTTGGTTAGAGAACTGCTTCACAAAATTCAGATACGTGTGAATAATGAAGGATGGTGAATTTGATAGATTCTCTGCTTTAAATGCAAACTGAATCTAATTTCTCCACCATCCATAATTGCAGCCTAAGTGCCTTGGGGTGGGGGAGTTGCTGATTCTACAAACATTACCAAAAAATAAAAAATAAAAACTGGAAAATAATTCTCACAGTTGTTAGGGGAAACGCTCCATTTAAGTAAGATCTATGTGACCTTTGTCTCCTTGCTTGCTTTCTCCCTCCATCTCTCTTTCTCTGTCTCTGGATCACATTTGAATTCAACAGTTCAGCAGATGGAGAACAGCTTGTTGAATTAACATATTAAGACCATGGGTTCAGTAATAACTTCAATGAGAATTCTGCACTTTTTTGGCATCTCTCAAGAGCCAGCCTTGCTGCATCCATCGACACACTTGTCAATCAGATCCAGATGACAAATAAACCACTGTGAAGTCATATGGTAGGGAGGCATGATCCCCCCCCCACTTTCCTAGCAGAATATTCTGCAGCCAATGCATCTGCTAAGCAGATTCAGGAGTTGAAAGGGTTTTTTGATAAAAGGGCATCCTGATAAAATCAGTAGTACCATCTTTTGTTAATGAAGACACAGAGACACACACACAAAACATGCACACCATTGTACATTACCTCCCATCCTCTGCCCCCCACCCCGAATAGGCATTCAGGTTAAACAATGAATACACACAGCGACAACAAAAATCCTTTTATTTAATGAACAAAATTAAAACAGGAGATGCTCACTATGCTACGTTATGATGAGGAGGGAGAGTTTGCATTCCATTAGAGGTTGCTGGACTTCAAGTCTTCAAAAGGCACCAAAAAGATAACCCGGATGACTCCTGCCTAATATTTAATCATCATATTTAATCATCATCATCATTCTGGCACATAGAAAACTAGTGTATCAGGGAGATGGGTTCGGGAAGGGCCATAGCTCAGTGGTAGAGCACCTGCTTTGCATATAGAATGTCCCAGGTTCAATCCCCGGCATCCCCAGATAAGGCTGGGAATGTTCTGTGTCTGAAACCCTGGAGACCCACTGCCAGTCAATGTAAATAATGCTGAGCTCAGTGGACCTCTGGACTGTCTCGGTATAAGATTCTTGTGTGTTATATTGGGCTGCAGATTACTTACTATCATTCCAGTTTTCTCAATAGGAGGTTGATCCAAAGGTATTTGAGCATGGCTACACAAACAGCAGCAGCACTGACAGAGAGAGAATATGAAATGTAGATGCAAACTAAGGGTGCTTCCAGACTGTCTTTATTACTGAGTAGGATTCAATCACATACAGGGAATTTCAAGCTGCACAATTAAAGCTGACACAGAGCTCTTCAGGAACAAATCAGCTTCCCCCAAAGGTTGGACTTCTTGCAATGAGGAAAGTAATGAGGAAATGCACTTGCTTGGTGCAACATCATCTAACCTCCCTACAAACAAATCAGAATGAATGCTCAATAAATAGCAGTGGAGGCTGCTCTATTTGGGTGAGTGGGGCACTCCCCCACCAATCTCAGTCTGCAACCAACCCATCCCTGCCTGCCATCTTTCTTCCAACCAGTCCAGTAGGTCTGGCTATCAGCTCCCTCCTCCTTAGTCTCAATGTTGTCATTGTAGAACTCTGCAAAGAAGAGAAAGGAGACAAACCTGCAATGAGTTTCCTCTGCCTCTCATTGGTTCTCACTCTGCCTGTAATTCATTCCAGCTCCACCTACTCTTGGTTTCCTTCTGTCCTACCAGTTCCAATGGGACCAGATACCACTGATAAATCATAGAATCATAGAATAGTAGAATTGGAAGGGGCCAATAAGGCCATCAAGTCCAACCCCCTGTGCAATGCAGGAATCCAAATCAAAGCATTTCCAACAGATGGCTGTCCAGCTGCCTCTTGAATGCCTCCAGTGTCAGAGAGCCCACTGTCTCTCTAGGTAATTGGTTCCATTGTCATATGGCTCTAACAGGAAGTTTTTTCTGATGTCCAGTCAAAATCTGGCTTCCTGCAACTTGAGCCCATTATTCTGTGTCCTGCACTCTGGGATGATCAAGAAGAGATCACCTTCTCGCCTCTATGTGACAACCTTTCATGTACTTGAAGAGTGCTATCATATCTCCCTTCAGTCTTCTCTTCTCCAGGCTAAACATGCCCAGTTCTTTCGGTCTCTCCTCATAGGGCTTTGCTTGCAGTCCACTGATCATCCTGTTGCCCTCCTTTGAACCTGTGCCAGTTTGTCTGCATCCTTCTTTTTTTTTAATTGTTTTTATTGATTTTACAGTAATTTAACATAGGTAATGTATAATACAAAAATACAACAGTTTAACTTTAAATCCCTCCCCCCTCCCTCTTCTATAGAGCCCTTTCTTTTTGGGATTCAGTATATGTGCTATGTTATGGAAGATGTACAGGTAAGTATTGGTATATAAGTGATTGTTTTAGTGAGTAACAATTGAGTACAATATAAACATGAAGTAATTTAAAGGATATTATTATTTGTTTATGAAAACCAGATAGTTTTTGCAGATGGAGAAAGTTGGATGTGTAAGTTTTGTTGTGAGGTGTATTCCATATAGTTCCACCACATTGACATGAACATTTCTGGTTTTGCAGCACCTCTTAGAAATCGAAGGTGTAGTGTGATTTTGTCCAGTAAAGCTATCGTCCAGATTTTATTAAACCAGATTTGCAAGTTTGGTCCATCTTGATTTTTCCAGTGCTGTAATATTGTTAGTCTTGCTGCCATAAGTAGTTTACATATCAGATGTTTTGATTTTAATGATTTGTTTTCATTTTTGAATAAAGAGAATAGAAATAATTCCGGTGCTAAGTCTATCTTTTCTTTCGTAATGTTGTTGAGTTCAGTCTGTATTAAAGTCCAGAATGTGGTGATCTGCGGGCAACTCCACCATAGATGAAAATATGTTCCTTTCTGATTGCATCCTCTCCAACACAAGGGAGATGTTGATGAAGATATATGAGAGAGTTGTATTGGTGTATAGTACCATCTATGAATTGTTTTCAACATAGTTTCTTTATGTATTGCAGATATTGTTTTATTGTGTTTAGAGTGAAAAATAGGAGACCATTCAGATGTTTCCAGTTGATAACCCAGATCTTTTTCCCATTGGTTTTTCAGACCTGTTAGTTTCCCCATATCATTTTCTAATAATATTTTATACAGGTTAGAAACTATTCCTTTACCAGAGTGACCATTATCCAATAATATTTTTTCAAATGGTGTAATGTCTTTAGTGGCGTATGTTTTGATGTGAGGATCCTTTAGTATAGTTTGTAGTTGATATGTGTGAAACCAATCTAAATTCCAGGATGGGATATCAATTTTTAGTTGTTGAATAGTGATTGGGTTACCCTGTGGGAAAAAATCTCTCAATCTAAAATAGTTTTTCTCCTCCCCAATTCCTATATATTTTTTCAAAAAGTCTTCTCCTGCTTTCGGATAAGCAGGTAGGGGAGTTAGAGGGGAGTATATTGAGGATAGTTTTAGTTGCCATTGTTTCCAAATGGAGAATGTGGATCTTGTATATGGATTAATAATAGTTTTAATCCAGGTGTGAGTAATTGGTAAAAAAGGTAAATTCCATATCTTGCCTTTTGATAACATAGTTTCCTCTAGTCCAATCCAGGATTTTTTTGATTTCATTATGATGAAACTAAGTTGGCGAAGTTGAAATGCTATGTAATAGAAATATAAATTCGGAAGTCCCCAACCTCTGGAGTTTGTGTGTGTGTAAAATGATGTCATTGCTAATCTCGGTCTTTTATTTTGAAAAATGAAGTAATTTATCATATTTTGCCATTTACGAATAATAGTGTGTGTAATAAGAAGAGGGAGAACTTGAAATAGATAGAGAAATCTGGGGATTATTTTCATGCAAATGGTCACTATTAGTCCTAATATGGATAGATTGAGTTTTTTCCATTTATTTAAGTCTGATTTCATTTTTCGTATTAGGGGGTGATAATTAATATAAAACAGTTTTGATGTCTTTTTTGAAGTCAAAATTCCCAGGTATCTGAAGGCAGAGTTACATATATTAATTCCCAGTATTTTGCGGGTGGTCAATTGGTCTTGAGGACCAACATGAAAAAACATTATAGAGGATTTATTGAAATTTATTTTAAGTCCAGATACGTCTGAGAAAGTTTCAAGCATCAGTTTAAGTACTGAGGCTGATTGTGATGGATTTCCTAACATTAAAGTCATATAATAATAATAATAATAATTTAATTTGTGGGTCGCCTATCTGGCCAATGGCCACTCTAGGCGACGTACAATTTAACAACAATACATTACATCATAATAAAATACATCATAAAATACAATATAACAATAAAACAATAAAACAGTTCCAGTACAGAGTAGTAGGCTATTCGTCATAAAAATTTAACCCTCCCCGTAAGTCCCAAAGGCCTGTCTGAAGAGCCAGGTCTTCAAAGCTTGGCGGAATACATTCAGGGAAGGGGCATGCCGAAGATCATACGGGAGAGACTTCCAGAGAGTGGGGGCCGCCACTGAAAATGCCCTCTCCCTAGTCCCCACCAACCTAGCTGTTTTAGTTGGTGGGACTGAGAGAAGGCCCTGAGTGGCTGATCTTGTTGGGCGGCATGGTTGGTGGCGCTGGAGGCACTCCATCAGATAAACTGGGCTGAGACCGTATAGGGATTTAAAGGTTAATACCAACACCTTGAATTGGGCCCGGAAAATAACTGGAAGCCAGTGTAGGTCGAACAACACTGGGGTGATGTGTTCCCGGTGGCGATAGTTTGTAAGTAGTCGAGCCGCAGCATTTTGTATAAGTTGTAATTTCCGGACCGTTTTCAAGGGTAACCCCACGTAGAGCGCATTACAGTAATCCAACCGAGAGGTGACCAGGGCATGTACCACCAGTGGGAGCTGATGAGCAGGAAGGTAGGGCTGCAGTCTACGAATGAGGTGTAATTGATACCAAGCTGCCCGGCTCACTGCCGAAATCTGAGCCTCCATGGACAGCTTGGAATCAAGAACAACCCCAAGGCTGCGGACCTGGTCCTTCAGGGGCAATTTCACCCCGTCGAACACCAGGTCAACATCTCCCAGCCTTTCCTTGTCTCCCACGAGTAGCACCTCAGTCTTATCAGGATTCAACTTCAGCCTGTTCCTTCCCATCCATCCACTCATGGATTCCAGGCACTTGGACATGGTCTCCATAGCAGACTCTGGTGAAGATTTAAATGAGAGATAGAGCTGAGTGTCATCCGCATATTGGTGACACTGCAGCCCAAATCTCCTGATGATTGTCCCCAGCGGCTTCATATAGATATTAAATAGCATGGGAGAGAGGATAGAGCCCTGTGGCACACCACAATTGAGAGGCCAAGGGTCTGAAACCTCCTCCCCCAATGCTACCTGTTGATGCCTGTCGGAAAGAAAGGAATGGAACCACCGTAGTACAGTGCCTCCTATTCCTGATTCCTCCAGGCGATGTAAAAGGATACTGTGGTCGACAGTATCAAAAGCCGCTGAGAGATCGAGGAGGACAAGAAAGGTGAATTCTCCCCTATCTAATGCCCTCCTCATATCATCAACCAGAGCGACCAATGCTGTTTCAGTTCCATGTCCAGTCCTGAAACCCGATTGGTATGGATCCAAATAATCCGTTTCATCCAAGTGTGTCGACAACTGATTTGCCACCACTCGCTCAATGATCTTGCCCAGGAATGGTAGATTCGAAATTGGGCGAAAGTTATTCAAAACTTGGGGATCCAAGGAGGACTTCTTTAAGATGGGCTTTACAATTGCCTCCTTGAGTGCTAATGGCATTACACCCTCCTCCAAGGATGCATTGACCACCGCCTTAATCCCCTCGCCCAATTTCTCTTTGCAGCTCACAAGGAGCCACGATGGGCAAGGATCAGTTAGACAGGTGGTAGGCTTCACATTCGAGAGCACCTTGTCCACATCCTCAGAAGGAAGAGGTCGAAACCAATCCCATTTGACCGGATTGCAACTGGCCAACTCTGTTTCATTTACTGTGTCCACGGCGTATGGAATTGAGCTCCGTAAATGTTCGATTTTGTCGGCAAAGTGCTTTGCTAATTTGTCACAGGAGGCCTTAGACTGTTCCAAGGGTTCCTGAGCAACTGGACCGACCAGGCTTCGGACCACTTGGAACAACCTCCTGGGACAGCACTCTGCGGACGCAATAGAGGCAGCAAAGAACCTCTTCTTTTCTGCCTTTATTGCCACTTGGTAGGCAGTTACTGCTGCTCTAACCTGTGTCCGGATATCTTCGGAACGGGATTTCCGCCACCGGCGTTCTAGTCGTCTCACCTCCTGTCTCAGATTTCGCAACCGTGGAGTATACCAAGGTGCTAACTGAGTTCTGTTCAGGGGGAGAGGACGTTTCGGCGCCACGCGGTCCAGAGCCCTGGTGATCCCCTCATTCCACTCCATCACCAGGGTATCGACCGTGTGGCCTTCAGCAGGTTCCAATTCCCCAAGCGCAGTCAGGAATCCTTCTGGATCCATTAGGCGTCTGGGGCGGACCATTCTAATAGGTCCTTTTCCCCTACGGAGGGTGTGTGGTATCGAGAAGTCTATATTTACCAGATAGTGGTCTGTCCATGACACAGGGGTGGAAGAAGCCACCCCCAACTTCAGAACACTTCCCTCCCCTCCCAGGACAAATATAAGGTCAAGAGCATGACCGGCTACATGGGTGGGCCCAATATTACTAAGGTGCAGTTCCCAGGAAGCCATGGTTTCCAGGAAATCCCGAGGGGCTCCTACAAGAGTGGCCTCAGCATGTACATTGAAGTCCCCGAGAATTAACAGCTCTGGGGACAACGCACGTACAGCCGAGACCATCTCTAGCACCTCGGCCAGGGAGTCTGCTGTGCAGCGGGGTGGGCGGTACACAAGCAGGATCCCCAAACTGCCCTTCGGGCCCAACCTCCAATACATGCAGTCAACAAACTTAGTCCTATGAAAAGGAGGTCTGGTAAAAACTAGAGACTCCCGATAGATGACTGCCACACCCCCTCCCCGCCTTCCCACCCTCGGTTGTTGTGCATAACGGAAACCCGGCGGACACATGGCCTCAAGAATGGGAGCTGAGGCCTCATCCAGCCTCATCTGCATATCATCTGCGTATAAATTCAATAGGTGTTCTTTGTCAGTCATATTAATTTTGTAGCCCTGTATTTGGGTATGTGAGCGTAATTTCATAGCTAGAGGTTCCAGGGCAAGAGCAAATAGCAATGGAGAGAGAGGACAACCTTGTTTCGTGCCTCTGTGTATTGTTATGGGATCAGAATCTAGATTATTAGTGCAAATTACTGCAGAAGTGATGTCATATAATCGATTTACCATATTTAGTATCCTTTTACCTAATTTATATTTATCTAGTACTTTGATTAAATAATTCCAGTTTAAGCAGTCGAAGGCTTTGTATATGTCTAAAGATAAGATACCTAGTGGTTTTTTGTTTGTTTTGGCGTGTAATATGATGTTAAGCAATCTTCGGATGGGATCGGATATATGTCTTCCTTTAATGAACCCTGTTTGGTCTACATGAACAAGATCAGTTATCACTGAATTGATTCTACATGCTAATATAGAAGTAAATAATTTTTGATCCTGGTTAAGAAGATTTATTGGGCGGTAGGATTCCACTTTTGATTTGTCTTTATTTGGTTTGGGTATAACTATTATGCGGGATGTTTTCCAGTTTTCTGGAATAATTCCACCTGACCGAATATAATTAAATAGTTGTGTTAGGTGTGGGGTTATCACGTCTTTAAAGACTTTATAAAATGTGCTATTGAAGCCATCTGGTCCAGGTGCCTTATTGTGTTTGAGATTCTTGATTGCAGCAGATACTTCTGTTGTTATGTCTTGGTTTAAAAATGTTTTTTGAGCATCTGAAGGGGTGGGTGGGGAAAAATCAAGGAGGTATTTATGAAGCTCCTCCATTTTGATAGGTGTAGTGCTATATAGTTTATTGTAGAAATCCATAAAACATTTATTGATTTCTTTAATATCGGAAGTTAAGTTCTCTTGATGTGTGATTGCTGTAATTGTAGTGGCGGTATGTCGTGATTTTAGAGTATGAGCTAGTAATCTAGAGTGTTTATTTCCCCATTCATAGTATTTTTGTTTAGTGTACCAGAGAGATTTAGCTATTTTCGTAGCACCTATAGCTTCTAGTGCTTTCTTCTTCTGTTGTAGTTCCTCAAATGTAATGTCTGAGTTATTTTGTTTATGTTGAGATTCTAGTCTATCTATCTCTGTTAATAATTGAGTTTTAATCGGGTCAGTGTGACGTTTCTTCTTAGCCATTTCATTTATGCAGTGACCTCTCATTGTTGCTTTCATAGCATCCCACAATATATTCATTGTGATGTCAGGGGTATTGTTAAATTCAAAATATTCTTTTAACTTTTCCTGTAGTGTGTTAGTGGCTGATCGGTCAGTGATAAGGAGAGAGTCAAATCTCCATATTGAATTGTATGGAGTGTATTGTAGGGTGGTTAAATTTATTCCTACTGCAGCATGATCTGATACTATTCTGGGATATATTTCCGCTTTAGTAATATTAGTGAGGAGTTTTAAAGATACTAGGATATAATCTAGTCTCGAGAAAGTTTTAAATCTGGGAGATTGATATGTGTAATCTTTAATGTTAGTATTCATGTGGCGCCATGCATCTATTAAATCCGTGTTTTTGTAATAAAGACTGCATGGGAGATGATGTTTTTGTAATTGATATTGGTGGTCTTGTGCTTTTGTCTAGTATAGGGTCACTGCTCATATTTAAATCCCCGCCTATAAGAATTTCTCCTGAAACAAATTTCTGAAGTTTTTTAAGTGTTTTGGATAGAAAATGTAGCTGATTAGTATTAGGAGAATAAATTGATGCTAGGGTGAAGTTACGATTTTGTAATAATCCAGAAAGGAATATATATCTGCCCTCTGGGTCTATTTGTTGTTTTTGAACTTGGAAGTTAAGTGTATTAGCAAAGACAATTCCTACTCCTCTTGAATGATTTCCTCCCATAGCTAAAAATTGTTTACCAAAATGTTTATGTGGAAGAAGGTGATAATTAGATTTTGGTTTATATATTTCTTGCAGGAATATAATTGAGGGTTGTTGGTTTTTAATATAATCTGAAACTCTCCGTCTTTTGATAGCATCTCCCAGTCCCCTCACATTTAGTGTTAACAGTTTAAGTTCAACCATTAGAAACATTTAAATTGAGTGTTTCGATCACTTGAATATACCAATATCCTTTAGTTCCATTCCATTTCCATCTTAATTTTACTGTGTTTAACCGTTTATAATGACTTGTATTGAAGGTATAGCTCTGAAAACCCCAAGTAAAACATAACTCCCCCTTCAACATGTAACCCCCGTACCTGACTAATGAAAGACAGAGTAAACTAACTCTGCTTACAGGTGTTGTCTACGACAGCCCTATATTAGTCGGTCGAATTTCTGAGGTTTATTACCTCGGAGAAGAATAAAATAGTATAAGCTTGAATAGTAGCAAATAGAGAAAAATTTTAACTAAATAACTCATTATATTTCTGCTAACCCCTGTAGTAAATTGCACCAACTTAGCCTTTGCTTGTATTAGAGATTTGCGGTTTAGTCCTTGAGAGATTTGTTTGTGCGATGATTCATATGTTGTTCTATTTGTTAATGTTCATTTTTTCCTGGTGGATGTGGATCTCAGTGCTCTTTGAGTAGTAGTTGGATTGCTGACTATATCCATTCTTGGGCGTCTTCTGCGTCTCGTAGTGTGAGGGAAGGATTTCCAGTTTTCACAGTCAAGTAACATATTGAATAAATCATCTGATTCTATTTCTTCTTCGTCCCACGGAGAGTTTATGTTGAATAGTGCTAATATATTTAGCATGTCTTTCTTAGTTGATGCTTTGTGTTGTATGCCATCAATTTCTGTTATTAGAGCAAATGGGAAGCCCCAATGATACTTAATGCCTTCTTGTCTCAGAAGTTCTGTAACTTTACGTTTTTGTAATGTTGCAGTGCTCAGGTCTTGTAGAAGTAAGACAGGGCTGCCTTCAAATTCGATTTGCTTTTTTGTACGTGCGATTCTTTTTTTGCAAAATTATAAAATGCAATTATAATATCTCTAGGAGAGGCATTATTTTTTGGGCGAGGACCCAGACTTCTGTGTGCGCGTTCTATATCTGATACAATAATGCCTGCTTCCGGCATGATTGATGACCACCAAGCTGTTAAAACCTGAATAATATTTTTATTATCAGTCCATTCTTTGATCCCACGCACTCTTAAATTTCGGCGACGGCCCCGATTTTCCTGGTCATTGACGTGAGTTAATATTTCTTTTTGATTAAGAATAATGTGTTTGATCACTTCTGTGTGTTGAATGCCCAGTTCTAAGGCCTCGTCTGCAGTTTTAGTAACGTCGGCCATTTTGGTTGCCAGGGATGAGATTTTTTCATCTAAGATCTTAAAGCTGTCATCCCATTTTTGAAACAGGGAGCTTTGTAGGGAGGCAATTTGTGTGGAGAGGAGATTTGTAACTGGGTCTTGTTCTGATTCAGGGGTTAATAATTGTATTGACTCACTTTTTGATGATGTTGATGTTTTTGCCGCCATTTTAAGATCTTCGAGTTGATTTGATTCAAGATGTGTGATGTGTCCAGCAAAAGGTTATTTTGTCAAAATAAGAAGTGTTGCTGTTGATCTAACTCTGCAGGAGGTATTCCTGATTCCGTTAGATATTTTTGATAGGATTTTGGAGTTCGTGTCAAGGCTTTTTTCATAGAAAAGGCTGCAGGGTTAGCAGAGCTCACAGCTTACCCTGTTGCTCCAATGATCGCCACCTAGTGGATCCGTCTGCATCCTTCTTGAAGTGCAGAGACCAGAACTGGATGCAGTACTCAAGATGAGGCCTAACCAGTGCTGAATAGAGGAGAACTAATACTTCAAGGATTTGGAAACTATACTTCTGTTAATGCAGCCTAATATAGCATTCGCCCTTTTTGCAGCCACATCACACTGTTGGCTCATATTCAGCTTGGGATCAACGACAATTCCAAGATCCCCCATCTTATAACTATGCATTTGGTTTCTTTTTCCTAAGTGTAGAACTTTGCATTTATCCCTGTTGAATTTCATTCTGCTGTTTTCAGCCCAATCCTCCAGTCTATCAAGGTCCCTTTGAATTTTCTTTCTGTCTTCCATGGTATTAGCTATGCACCCCAATTTTGTATCATATGCAAGTGGTCGGCAATCTGTCCTCTCAACCCTTGCCTTTCTTGGTTTATTAAAGCTTGCTGAGGAGGGTTAACCGAGCAGATTCAGGGCATGGTCAACACATTGTTGCAGGAGGGAGTGGTTCCAGCCAGCCTGAAAGAAGCAGTGATCTGACCACTCTTGAAAAAGCCCACCCTGGACCTATTGGTTTGCGACAATTACTGACCTGTCACCAATACTCCCTTCTTAGGGGAAGTGATTGAGAGGGTTGTGGTGCAGCAATTCCAAGTATTCTTGGATGCATCAGGTTATCTTGACCCATTCCAGTCTGGGTTCAGGCCTTGTTATGGAACTGAATCGGTCTTGGTCACTCTGATGGATGACCTTTATTGGGAGAAGGACAGGGGGAGTGAGACCCTGTTCCTCTTAATCTTTCAGTGGCTTTTGATACATTGACCATTGGTATCCTTCTGGGCCGACTTGGTGAGAGGGGTATGGGAGCCACTGTTTTACAGTGATTCCAATCCTATCTCCAAGGTCATTTTCAGAAAATAGCGTTGGGTGATTGTCTTTCGGCCCCCTGGCAGTTGTGCTGTGGGGTGCCACAGGACACCATCTTGTATCCCATGCTGTTTACATCTATATGAACCCCTTGGGAGTGGTCATCAGGAGATTTGGGGCAAGGTGTCAGCACTATGCTGACAATACCCAGCTCTATATCTCTGTAACATCTGAATCCGGAGTGGCCATGCAAGCCTAGATTCAGTGGTGTGCTGGATGAGGGCCAATAAACTGAGACTGAATTCTAGCATGATGAAGATGCTGTGGACTGGTGGTTCCCAAGTTCAGATAATTGGTCAGTGGCCTGCTTTGGATTGGGTCTTACTCCCTCTGAAAGAGCAGGTCTGTAATCTGGGGGTGCTCCTGGATCCATCTTTGTCACTAGAGGCCCAGGTGACCTCAGGGGCTAGGAGTGCCTTTTACCAGCTTTTGCTGGTAAGTCTGCTGTGTCCATTTCTGGACGGGGATAGCCTGACCACTGTTGTCCATGCACTGGAAACCTCCAGGCTATATTACTGTAATGCGCTCTATGTGGAGGTACCCTTGACATTGGTTTGGAAGCTGCAGCTGGTACAAAATACAGCAGTGAGACTGCTCACTGGGGCAGGGTATCGCCAAAATGTCACCCCGCTGCTGAAAGAATTACATTGGCTACCTATTAGCTACCGGGCTAAGTTCAAGGTTCTAGTTTTAGTGTACAAAGCCCTATACAGCATGGGACCAGGATACCTGAAAGACCGTCTCATTCCTTATAGGCCCAGTTAATCACTGCGCTCTGCAGGGGAGGGCCTCCTGCAGAGACCATCTCATCAGGAGGTCCGTTCTGCACAACATAGGAAACCGACCTTTAATGTAGTGGCACCTACCCTTTGGAATTCCCTCCCCTTAAATATTAGGCAGGCAGCATCTCTGTTATCTTTTCGGTGCCTACTGAAGACCTTCCTCTTTCAACAAGCCTTTTAAGTTGAGACCTTATCCCAGTCTGTGTCTGTGTTGGAAATGCTTTTTAATTTATTTTTAAACCTTTTTTAAAAGATGTTTTTAAACCTTTTAAAAAATGTTTTAAAGATATTTTGTTTTAATCTATTTTAAAGTCTGTGTTTATGATGTTTTAAAGTATTTTTAATACTTTTGTTTGCCGCCCTAGGCTCCTGCTGGGAGGACGGGCAGGATATCAATCAATCAATCAATCAATCAACAAACAATCACAAGTAGGGATGGGAAATTTAATTCAGTTGACATTTAAAGCCAACTTTGTCAAATTTGCACTTTCCAAAACAATATGAGAACTGAAACACAGCCATCCATCAAAACTGGAACTTATCTGAATTTTGTGATGCAGTTGTGAAACCTAAATCAATCAAGGTTTAAAAAAATGCATATATTATGGGAAAGCATGCATAAAAATGAATATATGAGTAAAAATAACATATAAAATGCATTAATGTCCAAAAATGTGTAAAAATATGATTTTTTTCAGAGAAAAAATGTTTATTAGGAGAAATATGCAGTAAAGTGGTGAAGAATCTTTATGAGGATTTTCTTTTTTAAAATTGAAAATTGCTACAGAAACCTGGAGAACTGAATTTAATATTGGAAAAATGAGAAACTAAGAGAACTGAAATTGACAGATTCTTCCATCCCTACCTGAGAGTGCCATGGCCTATACATGGCATGAGGGAAGTAGCAACAGGCTTGGAAGGAGGGATGGGGGAGAAATTCAATTCAGTTTGCATTTAAAGGTGAGCCTAACTAATTGGCAATTGCCAAAACAGTATGCAAACTGAAACATAGCGATCCTTCAAAACTCACACATCTCTGAATATTGCAGTGCAGTTCTCCAGCCAAGTGATGTCTACAAAAATGAATATACTGGGTTAAATTGTGCATAAAAATGAATATATGCAAGTAACATAAATGAAAATAAATTAAATACATTATATTAAGGGAAATTGTTCTGCAAAAATGGGCAATGCTGCATTCAAAAATATGCATATTTAGAGAAAACTGCACTAAAATGCTGGTGAGTTTTCATGAGGGCTTCTTTATTTAAAAAAAATGCAAAGTGATGAGAAAATGTGGGGAAATGAACTTAAGATGGGAGAATTGAGAAATTGACAGAAATTGAAAATGACTATTTGTCCAACTCTAGTCATAAGACAACACTAAGAGTTGATAACACATTTGAAACCCAGAGACCCTTTCTTTCCCTTTTAAATCAGTACCTGAATTCAGTGGCATCACTAAGGGGGTGCGGAAGGTGCGGGCTGCACCCAGGTGACACCATGAGGGGGGTGACACCATGAGCCGCCCGAGCCGTTGTGGCCACAGCCATCACCTTCAATTGGACTGACCACAGCTGCTGCTACTCCTGCAGCAGCCCAACCAAACGCTGCTGTCTGGAAAGTCTCTGGTGCACTGCCCCGGCTCTCTCTTTCTCTCCCTCTCACCCTGCCCCACACTTCCTCTCCCGCCCTCCTCATAAAAGCCCAGGCTGGAAATCCCCCGCACACTGCATTCCCTTCTCTCTCTCTCTCTCTCTGTCACCCTGCCCCGCTCTTTCTAAGACGCACACAGCGTGGCTCCCAGGCGCGCCTTTCTAGACTGGCTGGGTGACTCATCCAGTGATGGGGGGGAGGGACAACACCAGTGACCGCTTTTGAGCTGTGATTTTGTGAAATAAGGAGATACCCATTGTCCTCTAAGGAGTTAGGATATGTGATAATAACGGACAATGTTTCTGAATAAGAGCTGTCAGTTATCATAAAATACATTTGGCAGCTGCATATCTGAAGAGACTTCACCAAGCTATGAGGTAGTTCATGACCATGTCCTATGAATATCTAACTACCCTGCAAAATAAGTGGCTAAATACTCACTTGTCAGCAAACCTTAGAGATCTTTAAATGATAGCAGACCCAGAAATGAAGGATTTCTAAAGGAAATTAGGATTGGCAATTATTATTGTTGTTACTGATATTATAATTATCAGTATTATCATTAGTAGTATGATTGACTTTGTTGTTAACAGAATTTATGCATTTAATGCTTTGATGAAATTGTTTTATTGCCCTCTATTCCACGGGCTGTTCAGTCCAAATCTGACTGAAAGATTTAAAAAACCCTCAGAAAAGAGAGCAGAATTATGCTATAAGAGACATAGGCTGTATCCTCACCATCCACTGAAGTACTATTATTCTGCTAACATTCATGTCTTCCCTCCAACACATCCTGGGAACTAAAGTTTATTAAGGCTCCTGAGAGTTATTAGGAGACCCCTTTCTCCTCACAGAGCTACAATATCCAGAGTGGTTTAACAATCAGTCCCTCTTCCCAGGGAACTCTGGGTATTGTAGCTGTGTGAGAGGTTTCCTAACAGCTCTCAGCAGCCTTAGCAAACTACAGTTCCCAGGATTCTTTGGGGGCAGTCACAACTATTAAAGTGGTATAATCGTGCTTTAAATGTCTGGTGAGGTAGGGAGGGCCGGTTCTAAAGGGCAGACAGGTGGGGCACTGGGCAATGGCCCCTGGGGGGCCCTGCACTCCCCTTCTGTGATTCACAGCAGGATTGGTTCCATGGATCACAGGGCAGGAGATCCCAAGCCACCCCCATTCCCCCGCTCTACTTACCTTTCTCTGTGCTGTTCTTTTCAGCGGTGTGCCTGCACGCACACGTTTGCCATCAATCAAGATGGCGGCCAAGGTTTCCCTAAGGGGCTGAAGCCTCTGCCGCCATCTTGGTTGATGCAGCAATGCATGTGTGTAGCACACATGTGTGCCATCAACCAAGATGGTGGCAGAGGCTTCAGCCCCTTAGGGAAACCTCAGCCACCATCTTGATTGATGGCAAACGTGTGCGTGCAGGCACACCGCTGAAAAAACAGCACAGAGAAAGGTAAGTAGAGCAGGGGAATGGGGGTGGCTTGGGATCTCCTGCCCTGTGATCTATGTAACCAATCCTGCTGCGAATCACAGAAGGGGAGTGCCGGGGCCTGGGGCAGGCTGGTGGCCAAGGGCCCCGGCATATCGGGCTGGCCCTGGAGGCAATGGCCTTATACTTCAAGCCTGGAAGGAAAAAAAACCCCACCATCTAGTATGCAATGATCCAAGGACCATAATGCCCTTGTTACATTTGAATGTATTTCTTAGAAATGCCAATTTCACTTGGATATCTATCAGAACATTTGAATGGCTTATATTGACTTATAAGTTTAAACAAAAATGGATGTATTGATGGACACTGTATTATTAATGTGCTTATTCTTTTTTGTCTTCCTTTTTTTCTTTTTGTTAAACTTACTGCTATAAAAAAGGAAGGAAAAGCAGGAGCCTTAAGGTTGCCAATCAACACTTAGCACCTGGTTACCAGACTGAGTAGACACACAGGACATCTGCTCAAAATCTCCCCTACTATAATGAGATGTATTGTACTTCTATTTAGATTATAGGAGTTATTTCTAAATTTGCTATCAAACTCCATGTTGTTATTAATAGGTTCCACACTAGTTCTCTTTTGCCCAATTAAATGAGGGCCAATCTTTTGGAGATTTATCCCTTTTAACTGATGCACTCCTAATACATGCATTAGCTAGTACTGATGCCAGAGAATTCCAACAAAAACAGAAACAGGAGCAGAAATTGCAAATGTTTGCTCATTCATCTAGGAACAGAAATCATATAATCAGTATTTGCTGCTGTTGTCACTTTTAGTCCACAAATTGTCCTGGCTCCCAACCAGAGAAGCAGACTCAGGACTCAAAGGCTGGATTTCTTAATCAGGTTTCTTCCAGAAATCAGTACAGAAACACAGCTTCAGGCATTCTAGACATGATTCAGAACATGAACAGACTAGGTATATGAGAACATAAAAACATAAGAAGAGCATGCTGGATCAGGCCAGTGGCCCATCTAGTCCAGCATCCAGTTCTCACAGTGGCCAACCAGATGCATTTGGAGGCAACAACAGACTGTTGTCACGAGAACCTAATCATGCCCAGCCACGCTAGATGTAAGAGAGGTGGGTGGGCACATTACTTGTCTGAGCATTCTCTACTACTTTCCAACTTTTGCTGCAAGGAAAAGGCTTCTTCTAGGAGCAGAGATCATTTTCTTTAGCTGATGCTGTCTCTTTTCTAATCTATGTGACCTTGGCGAAAATGTAATCTCTGACTCTTACATACGGTTTTCACTTTGCTCTCTGTGAAGACTCCAGGGTGTTCATTAAGTTTTATCTGTTCAACAGGTAGGTCTGGGCTGGGTGAAAGTGGGAATTTCTTTCTCTCTGCCATAGACATGGGGATATGGGCACCATTTGGCTCATGAGACTCAGAGCTGCCAGAGATTTCTGGGGACATTTCTTCTGTGTTTTCCGCAGTCCCCTCTGTGACATCTGTAACCAACTCTTCTTCCTCCTAATCTTGCCAAGGGTTCTTCTTTGGTTCTGTGACATTATCCCCCTCCCCAGGGTAATTTCCTTACCTGAAAATTCAGGCCTAGGATTATGGGGGCATTGTCTATGAAAGTCTCTCACAAGATCTAGTGCATATACATCTTCTTCCACTTCCCAGGAATGGTCCTCCAGTCCATATTCTTTCTAGTGAATCAGATACTGTAGCCGGCTACGGTGTGGGTGGAAGTCCAAGATCTGCTCAACTTCATACTCCTCTTGTCCTTTGATAATTTCAGGTCTTGGTGGTGGCTCTTCTTTCCAATAAGGGTGAACAGGAGTCTCTGGAGTTAACAGGGAATAGTGGAAAACTGGATTTTCTTTCATTGAAGCTAGCAGCTTCAGTCTAAATGCCACAGGGTTGATCTGGGCCTCTATCATGAAAGGTCCTATGCACTTAGCATCCAACTTATTACACCATGTAGCGGTGGATAGGTAGACAAACACAATCACCCACCTTGATATCACCTCCCTCCTGTTGATGCTGGTTGCCTGTTGTTGATCCCCAACTCCCCCAGGAGGAGCAGGGAGAGGAGTTGGTCGAGCCCCAGCCTCCCCAGAAAGATCTGGGAGAGGAGCCAGAGGTGGATGAGGTTTTTGAGGACATTGAGGGAGGGGGTGAAGACAGCCCTCCAGTTCCCATGGACAGTCCTCCCGACAATGCAGAGCTCACTCCACCTACAAGTGCCCCAACTGAGCCATTGGGGGATGACCTCACACTTGTGCCAACTCCACCCCCCCAGGACTCCCCTTCTGGCATTTCAAACACTTCCCCGCCAGTGGGTTCCCCACCCCCTGAAGTCAAGCCTGCACCTAGTGAGCCTGTCAGATGAGCAGGTGGAGGCTCACCCCCCTGCCCCGTGTGTGACGCCGTGAGAATTGGGTCGGTTAGAAGGTGGAACTTCGAAGGAGTCAGAGATTACAGGCAAAGACCTTTCCTATTTAAGGCGGCACCCCCCTGATTGGGGTGGTGAGTCAACTTACTCCACATGCTGCAGAGCATGCTTAGGTAGTCTAGTTAGGGACAGTAGTGAGTCAGCATAGAGAGGTCTATGAAGCGCACTGCTTTTGATGTAACCATTACTCTAATAAAACAAGAATTAATTCCAGTCTTGTCTCCGTCTCGTGTCTCGGACTCTGGGCAGGATGCCTGCAGTATATCCAGTCTTGGCCCTGTCCAGCTGTTCCTTCAACAGCTGCTGCATGGCTCATAGTTCATGAACAAAATCTGCAGTTTCAGGGGCTGACAGGTGGCTACAGAGTTCAAGAATGATTGCGAGTGATACCCATAAGTGGCAAAGAAGGAGGGTTGCTGGGTGGAGGAATGAACAGAGTTGTTATAAACAAACTTGGCCAGTGGAAGCAGGTTCAGCCAGTTGTCTTGTTGATGATTCACACAGCAGCACAATTACCTGTTCCAGGGTCACATGGGTGTATTCCATCTGGCTATTAGTCTGTGGATGATGGGCCGAGGAAAGGGGCAATTCAATCTCAAGTAACTGGAACAGGGCTTTCCAGAATCAGACTGTGAATTGGGGTCCCCGATCTGAGACAGGGTATCAAGCAGTCCATGCAACTTAAATATATTATCTATGAAAAGCTGGGCAGTCTCTTTGGCCAAGGGTAGACCCACACATGGAATGAAGGGGGCCATCTTACTGAAAGTGTCCACAACCACTAGAATGGTATTGCATTTTTGTGAGACTAGCAAGTCAATTACAAAGTACAAGGTTACCATCCTCCACGGTCTGATGGGAGTCAGAAGTGGTTCCAAGAGCCCAGTTGGGGAACCTGAAGCAGCTTTAGCTCTGGTACAGACAGGACAGGACTGTTTATTTATTTATTTATTACATTTATGCCCCACCTTTCTTTTCATGATGGAAACCCAAGGCAGCTTACATATGGTTCCCAGGCGGTCTCCCATCCAGACACTGACCAGACCTGACCCTGCTTAGCTTTAGCAGGGACCTAGCATTATGTGCTTTCAGACCATAGCCTGTTCTAGGTCTAAACTGGGTACCAGTGAGAATTCCTTTCCCTCTGTCGATGCAGGGGGGTGTATGGGCACTATTTGACTAATCAGGCTGAGTTGCCAAAGATTTCTTGAAACATTTCTCCCATGTTTTCCCCAGCCCGCTCCATGACATCTGTAACTCACTCTTCATCCTCCCAATCTTGCCAAAGATTTTCTTTTGGGCCCATGACACAAACAATACATAACTTATTATGTCCCCTCTCATTTGCATTTTATTTCCTTTACATTGAAATGAATGGCAGTGGAGACTGGTGGCTCCAATGTCAGTGGGGCAGTGAATCCACTCTGGGATTTAGTCCAAACTTTCAAGGAGCTATCCAAAGTGCTGAAACCTATTCCCAAAATAGATTCAACACCTAAGACAGCTCATTGAAAGTTCAGGCTAAAACCTGGTGCAGATTCACTGTCCCACTGACATAAGTGCCACCAGTCTTCACTGATGAATGGGGTGAAACAAAGTAATGACAAGGTAACATACATAATTTACATAATTTCACCACAGTGGATAGCAAGACAAATAACATCATTTTGGGTGGAAGACAAACTGCAGTGGAATGGAAACAGTGCTGCAAGTGAGGAATACACAACAGAACGGAAACTATGCCTTCTTACATCCCTGCTATTCATTGTGTAGGAACAAAAAATTGTCGAAACACTCCTTCATTTTCCTAGAACTTGAGGCTTCAGCTGTAAATGTGAATATGGAGGGAAAGAAAAATTAAACACTTATTCAGACATCTCATGCAAAATGTACTCTGGCCTGAGAGGGGAGGCAGATTAATAAACTGCATTTGTGCTGAATATCAAGCTCCCCATAGAGCCACTACAGCTTAGCATTGTAAAGATGAATGCAGGCTGTTTTCTCACCATTTATTATGTTGATTGTATATCTGTTCCTCCAAGTGGGGCTCTCCACAACATGCTTTGCTTTGAAATAGATCAGCAGCTGGCATAAATGAATGACACCCCCATTTGCCACCAGAGACAGAGCCCAGAGCCAGATCAAAGCCAGATTTTTCTATTTTTTAAAAAAGACATAATTGTTTCTCCCCCCATCACAGGCTGGATGGCTTCTCTGCCCTGTAAATAAAATTGATATTATTTCATCCAACTTCTATTTTCTCCTGACCAAAATATGATTATGTCTAATGCTAGCCTGTCCAGTGTGCTGAAGTTATAGGAGATGTGAAAGCTTATTGATGCATTCAATTACTGGATGCTGCTCCATTGTCTGGTGAGCAGAGAGGCTTAGTTATTGGTTCTTTAGCACTGTACATTTCTGGCTAATACAGTCATAACTCCCACAATTACCTGCCTGATGGATGGAAAACAGAAAATATCTCACAAGGCCGATGTTGTTATCGGCTCATCTCCATCTTGCAAAATTGCCTTTTACTTAATGAGATTAGATCCGTAGGGGCAAAACAAACAAACAAAAAAGACCACACCACCCTAATGGTAATATTTAAATTATAAATTTTCCCATCCTCTAACTGTTGGTTACATAGCTGTGTTTTTTTATTCATCCAAAGGTTCTTCTGGGACAAAAATTCTCTACGGAAAAAGAAAGCAGTTGGTTAAATTGTGTTTCAAATGCATTGTCAGTGGGGAATTTAATCCAAATAGACTTCATTAAAGTTCAGAAGGGCTGCTGAAGAGCTAACATGTTCCATCAATTATTTCCTCACTATCATGCATTGCTACCATATCATTATTTTTTTAAAAAAAAGACAGATTAATCAGAGTCAAGGTAGCAGTAGGAGCTCAATAACAGTTAGTAACCAAGATGGCCAAAGAAGAGTTTGAGGATTTAGCCAGGGATGGAGAACTTGTGTTGGAATACAACTCCCATGAGTACAACTAGCATAGCCAGTGAGCAGGGATGATGAGTTGTAGTCCAGAGACATCTGGAAGGACAGAGGTTCCCTATCCCTGATCTACAGAAGCTTGAGTTATAGTTAGCAGTATTGCTATTATTTTCCAGAGATGTGCAGTTCTCTTGGACCTTCCAATTGATTGTAGGTGAAAAGGGAATTGATTGGGGGGGGGGAAGGTCCGTGAGCTAGATGGCCCAATGGTCTGACTCAGCATAAGACAACATCCTGTGTTCCTGTTTGGGAAGGGTCGTAGATCAGTGGTAGAGCCGCTGCTTTGCATCCCTGGCATCTCCAGATATGGCTGGGAATGTCCATGTAACTGAAACCCTGGAGAGCCACTGTGTGACAGTGCAAACAATACTGAGTTAGATGGACCAATGGTCTGACTCAGGATAAGGTAGCTTTCTATGTTCTATTGGCTTAGCTTCACCTATTTTTTATGATTATGGAGAGGGCCATTTCGGGTAGTTCCTTGCCATGTTAGTGATGCCTGTTGTTACAGGGAACTTTTCGGTCATTACAGCTTTTTTAAAACACACACATGCAGACTACATGAGACTACAACTAGGAAACAACACGGGTTTAAAGGTGTTGGGCTTCTGGAACAGATAGGGAATCTGTGGCCCTCCAGATGTTGTTGGATTCCAGCTCCCATCAGCTCTCAGCCAGCCTGGTTGGGGTGATGGGAATTGTAGTTGTGCAACATCTGGAGAGCACCACCTTGGCTAACTCTGTATAACAAAGTATCGGCTGCAGAAATGGCAGCTTTGGGTGGTTCTAGGAAATGTTCAAAGGGTGGTGGCATCTGTCTGAGCAATACACCAAACTACCTGGTCATTTCCACATTTAACCACATTATTTCATCTGTATTTTTCTGATGACCTCTATGTACATATTTGCTCATTTATTTCAAATGTTAATTGTTCTCTCCCTTTTGGACTCACAATCTAAAGCTGTGATAGGAAACCTGTGGCTCTCCAAATGTGGTAAGACTCCAGCTCCCATCAGTCCCAGCCAGCATGGCTAATGGTCAGGGATGATGGGAGCTGTAGTCCAGCAACATCTGGAGGGCTACATGTTCCCCATGCCAGATTTATCCTTTCCAGAACCTGGCTCTTGGAAGTTTAGCAGTAAACAGAAGCTTTCTGGTGCTATTTTAAATTAACAAACTCTTGCCGCATAATGTGCTTTGCAGCCTGACCTTTCTTGTATAATGAGCATTTAAATTTGACACAAAGAATATTAACATAGAAACCAATGAGCAGCACCTGTAAGTAACAAGCTGCCTTACATTTCCTGTTAAGCTTCTCAAAAATGTTGTTAGCTTGCCTTGCTCACTCCAAACGAGCAGAATATCTCACCACCATCCCCACCGGCTCCATTTCCCCTCCTTCATGTTTAATTGTTGGTGATCTTGGCTTGGTTAGTGAGGCTCCAATGGCCTGCTGGGAGCAATTAGATCATTTAGCAACTCTTTCTGTTGTTGCTGCTGTTCTTCTCAGCAAATCGCCTGTAATATTGGTGACATTTAACTTGCCATCCTCAGCTTCCGGAAGGCAAAATTACCAGAGTGCCAGAAAAGCTAGGGGTGGACTTCATGTTTTTCAAATCTTTTGTATTCTATTCATCTACCTGGTTGTCTATTACTTTTCACATTTGCCTCATCTGCACTGGTGATAAGGCTATCAACAGCTACCAGCCAGAATGGCTATGTTCTACCTCAAATGTCAGAGGCAGCATGTCTCTGAATACCAGTTGCTGGGAATCACAAGTGAGGAGGGTGCATCCAGGTCCTGCTTGCAGGCTTCCCACAGGCATCTGGTTGGCCACTGTGAGAACAGGATGCTGGACTATGATGGGCCTTTGGCCTGATCTAGCCAGGCTTTTCTTATGCTCTTATGTTCTTAACCTACTTGTTCACCTGTGGGGAGAACACCATTGTGCTCATTTCCTCCTTGTAGGCTTCCCACAGGCACCTACTTGGCCACTGTGAGAACAAGATACTGGACTAGATGGGAAACATGAATCTCCTCCCATTTCTGATTTTACTGTATGGGTTTCTAGGAGCAGAATGAATGACCTTGATGACTTGTAACAAGGTTGGGGGAACCTAAAGCCTTCCAGATGTTTTGGGCCCCACCTCCCATCAATCCCAGCCTGGATGGCCATTTCCAGGGGCAATGAGAGTTGTAGTCCAGACATAGCTGGATAGCTATAGGTTCCCCATCTCTGATGAAGATGATTTAAACATTCCCAGAGTGATATAACAGTCAGTCCCTCTTCCTAGGGAACTCTGGGAATTGTAACTCTGTGAGGGGAATAGGGGTCTCCCCAGCACCCTTAACAAACTACCATTCCCAGGATTGTTTGGGGGGAGCCATGACTAAAGTGGTATGATACTGCTTTCAATGCATACTGTAGATGGGGCCTAGATCTCACCTCAGTTTGTCTGTTCCCCCTGCAGCAAAATTCTGCTTCAGATGGACAGCAACAAGACAGTGTGATCAGCTGGTGAATTCTGGGCTTCTTGCTCCCTCTTTTATCAGTTAGCCTTGACTACAGCAGCAACCTTTTTGCCAGATCATCCCAGGAGGGGGGGCTCATCTCCCCCAGGCCAATCTTGGGTAGGGATGGAAGTATCTGTCCATTTCAGTTCCCTCTGTTTCTCATTTTCCCAATCTTAAATTCAGTTCTCCACATTTATTCAGCAATCTGGAGGGTTTTTTTTTAATCCTCATGCAAATTATTCAGCGTTTCAGTGTGACGTTCTCCTACTAAACACATTTTTGTTTGTAGTTTTGACTAACCTAGACATTTTTGCAAGCAATGTCTTCTAATATAATGCATTTTGTATGTTATTTTCACTAATGTCTTTATTTTAATGCACATTTTCCCCAATATAAGCATTTTTGTAAACATTGGTTGGTTGGAGAACTACATTGCAAAATTTGGATAAATGCAAATTTCAAGGGATAGCTGATTTGATAAATTTAGCCTTAAATGAAAACCAACTCAAATTTCTCCCCCCATCTCTAACCTTAGGGATGGGGATCTAGCTCCCATTGCTGCGATCTTCCAGGATCCCTGCTTTTAAGGCTGAGAGAGCCTTGTCTGGTCTACTTTGAAGGAAATACCATCTTTGGATTTACTTTCTTAAAAAAAACACCCTTGACCTTTGAAAGTTGGATGAATTGTTCAAACAATTTCCAGTCTTGAAATATCAAAGAGCTCACCCAAGGCAGGTGAAATGTATTACCTAGCTTCCATTTCCAGATAACTGTGATCTTGTAGCTGAAGCTAGGGGTGACGTCTGTGATGCCAGAAATATTTACCCAACGTGATCTGGATGTTTTGACACTCTCTTTTTAAAATCTTTTTCCAAATGGATAGATTTGGAACTCCCTTATAAATACAGGTTGCTGGGTATGGCAAAGCTATAATAAAAGAGAAATATGTTTGGAGCTAAGAGTTTTACTGTTGTGACTCTGAACAATTGCAGCTCTATTTTTAAAGAGTATATGGAATTGTGGCTCAGTGTGGAAAGGAAAATTCACAGATCTAGAAGCCTGGTCCAAATGTGGCTTCTGAAGTGGTGGTTGCCACTTCCTTGTGATCATCTTTCACATCACATTGTCAACACTGGAAGTTCTACATCCACATGAGTCACTGAATTATGCAGGTCCTTTGCATGCCTGACTTTCCATCAGAGCCAGTGATGTTGGCTTAGCAAATACTCTTGTTATTGCCCCATTGGCTTAAGCTAAGAGCTTAGTTAGGAGCTGCAGGCTCCTCCTCTTCCTGTCCTGGCTTGCACCCAAAACATGACAGAGGCTTTTATTGAAAGTAAGGAGAACTTTACTGAAGCAAAGTAATGGTATAGACTCAGCAGCTGTCACAGAGTTATAATAACCCCAAATCTCTTATTAGGAGATGTGATGATGGGACCAGCCAGGCTCAGAGCAGGAGACAAGGTTTAAGAGTTCAGGAGCACAGCAACAAGTTTCAACCCACATGGAAGCTACATAGTTGTCTCAATAAAATCATGCACAAACACCCCAGCAACTCATGAGATTCCCGTGCCCTGCAGGAATGGCGAGCTGGCAGGCACACACTACTGGGCTCCTATGTGGAGGAAGGGAGGGATATAAATATAATAAAGAAATAAAAATAAAAAATAGGTGGGTGGATCTGTTCTTGTCGTCAGTGACATCACTTAGATCTGGGGAAAGGCTGAGCCCACCTTTCCTTCTGACTCATATTCATTTATCCCAAGTGGTGTGTCAGCCCCCTCCCCAGATTCTGATGACACTCTCCTTTCCACAGGAAGAGAAGAACAGAACCTCTCCACCTGGAATTGGGGAGGGAGGAGGGCATTATTCTGCCAGCCACTGTTTCACTGTCTTAGCCTCCCCCATCCAATCCTTCTCTTCCAGTAGAGGCTGGTTCATTAGAGCAAATGGGGCACTGCACCACCAAACTCAGTCTGCCCCCCACCAGTCTTCTGCCTGGCTTGCCTACCTCCTTGCTTTCAACCAGTCTAGGGGCTGGCATTGCCATTTTCCTCCTGTTCCTGAATCTCAGTGTTGCCCCTTGTAGAACTCAGCAGGGAGGAGAATGGGGACAAAACCAGAATTAGTTGGCTCTGTCTGTCATTGGCTCTGGCTCCACCTGCTGTTGGGCACCTTCACTTCCGCCCCACCAGTCAGGAACCAGCCACCACTGTCCTCTTCTCCCTCCTCATCTTCCCCTCCTGCCTGCCAACCCAAGCCTGAGCCTGATGGTGCCTTGGGGCGCATGAGGCTTCCTGTTTCTCAGCCAGGTCCTGAACAGGACAGGTGTTTCCACAGGCTTCCTCATCCTCCACAGGAAATTCAGATGCAGCTGTCCAGTCACTTTACAGGTGGTAAGCCTGGGAAAGAACCCTGTCTAAAATCCTGCCTAGGGATGGAGGAGATACTCAATTCAGTTTGCATTTAAAGGTGACTCAGCCTAATTCAACACTGCCATCCTTCAAAATTGGCCTTTTTCAAAATTTTGCATTTCAGCTCTCCAGCCATAAAATGTGTACAACAATGTATATGTAAGGGTAAAGTGTGCATAAAAATGCATATATTGGTAAAAATAACAAAAATGTATTAGGGGAAATTGCTTTGCAAAATGTGTACATTAAGGGAAATTGTGTACAAAAATGTGTATATTAGAAGAAATGTTATAATACTGATAATTTCCATGAAGACTTTTTTAAAAAAAAAAATCATAAACTGATGTGGGAATGTGAAGAACTGAACTTAAGAAAGGAAAAATGAGAGGCAGAGAAACCAAAATTGCCAGATCCATTCATCCCTACTCTTGCCTGCCTTGATGGTCCTGGGGGAGATGAGGGGGGCAGGCTGAGAACCAGCTTGGAAGCCAGGCAACTGGTGTGCGAAGATCTCCAGTCCTGCAGCAGGGCTCCTCAGGGTCACTGACAGTAGGGGTATTCACACGTTACTCTGTACCCAGGTAGAAGTCCTCTGTACCTGGGTACAGCTGCTCATGAGAAAGAGTCTACACGTGGTGATTTCAAAACTCACCAAGTGTACAGGCACCCTGAAAAAAGCTGTCTTCTGCTCACGTGGTATTTTCCCTGCATGCTGTCCCCGTGGAGCTGATCGTGAGCAATCAGTTTTTCTCCTTGGGGACAGCCTGAGCGTTGTACCAGCGGCAGCAGCAACAGCCAATCAGAAATGGGCTAAAGAAAAATGTCAGTTGCTGGAGCCAGGGAGCGGGAAAGAAGAATAAAGCTAAAATGAAGGCAAGGAAGAGGAAAGGGAGACCAGCCTGAAGCAACAAAAGAGCTTGAGGGATGGAAAGAGGCAAAAAACGGGGGGAGGGGGGAAAGGCAAAAAATGGGGGGAGGGGGGAGAGGCAAAAAAATGGGGGGGAGAGGCAAAAAATGGGGGGGAGAGGCAAAAAATGGGGGGGAGAGCTTTGAAGGACTCAATGCAATTTTTAAAAAGTCTACTCAGAAGTAAGTCCCATTGAGTGCAATGCTTCTGTGTGCTGGCAGTGATTGAATTTGAGGAAAGGAAGGAGAAAAAATGGGGAAGAGGGAAAGCTTTGGAGAATTCACATTTGAATTTTTAAAAGGTCTACTCAGAAGTAAATCCCACTGAGTTCAGTGGGGCTTACTCCCAGGTAAGTGGAGTGGAGCTTCTTTGTGCTAGCAAAGTGCTTGAGGGAAGGAAGGAGGGAAAATGTCTACTCAGAAGTAAATTCCACTGAGTTCAGTGGGGCTTACTCCCAGGTAAATGGAGAGACTAAAAATGTAAGAGACTTGTCAGGAAGCTAGAGCTAGGTTTAAAAAATAAATTTGTTTTACAAACTTAAATGGAGCTTAAGCCTCTTGTGGGCTCAGGCAAGTGAAAACTGCTGTCTTGAGAGAAGGGAAGAATGAAGCAGTAATCAGAAAACTAGTGAAGAGAGAGAAGGGAAGAGATTCTGAGGCCTCACAATATAATTCTAAAAACATTACTCAACAGTAAGTCTCACTTAGTTCAATGGGGCTTACTCACAGGTAAGTGGAGTTAGGATTGCCTAAAAAAAGCAAGTGTTCTGTCAGAGAAGCTAGAGCTAGGCAAGGACTGTTTACATTGTTAATTTTTACAAAATTAAGTTTGGTTACATTCCTAGTTAGGGTTGCCAGGTTCAATCCTTGAGACTGATCCTGTATCTTTAGGAGAAGAGAAAGTCAGCCAAGTGCAGGTGTTCTTGCAACCCTGTAATAGGAAAAACCACAAGGTAGAATTCTCCCTTCCCCCTGCACAACTTTTAAAGATACAAAAGACCTCTTGGTTGCCAGGCCCAGCCTCCAAGAGGTCTTTTGTATCTTTAAAAGTTGCGCAGGGGAAAGAGAGAATTCCACCTTGTGGTTTTGCCCATTACAGGGTTGCAACAACACCTGCACTTGGCTGACTTTCTCTTCTCCTAAAGATACAGGATCAGTCTCAGGGATTGAACCTGGCAACCCTATTCCTAGTACAATCCTAACCCCATCCCTAAAGTAAATTCCATTTAGTTTGGTGGGACTTACTCCCAGGTAAGAAGCATTAGGATTCCAGCCTCTTAAAAGAAACAGTTCGGGGTGCAGAGAAAGGGAGGGGAGTTTGCCTATGTGTCTGCTCACAGTCCAGTCCAGTCCCTAGCCATGTTTACCCAGAAGTGAGTCCCACTGATTTTAATGGGGCTTACTCCTGAAGTGAATGTGAATATAGAATTACAGCCTTTCACTTCTAAATTCAATCCTTTCCTTTAAATACTAGGTGATTTATCAATAAATATTATAAAATTTACAATGTCTGTTAAATGTTCAATGTGTCATCATGTGACTCTTATTGTTGCTTGTTACTAGTACACCTACTTTTTAGGATAGTGCCAGAAATAGATTCCAAAACTTGCTCCAACCCCCCTGTTCAGGTAATGAATAATAGCTGCTATCACAACTGCAATAATAAAATAACTTAATGGCTAGGTAACACATTGCTCAGAAATTATATATTTATTTATTTATTTATTAGATTTTTATACCGCCCCATAGCCGAAGCTCTCTGGGCGGTTCACAACATGTAAACATCCAATACAATTAAAACATTATTAAACAACTAAAAATGCAGAAAAATTATACCAAAAACCAAAACATAATTAAACACATAGACGAGTACAAAACTCAATACTAAAATATTAACTGTTAAAAAAGTATTAAACTGGTTAAGATGTTAAGATGTTAAATATTAAAATAATTATATATTAAATGTTAAAATGCTAAAATGCTAAAATGTTAAAATGCCTGGGAGAAGAGGAAGGTTTTTACCTGACACCGAAAAGATAGTAACGTTGGCGCCAGGCGTACCTCATCAGGGAGAGAATTCCATAGTTCGGGGGCCACCACTGAAAAGGCCCTTTTTCTCGTTGTCACCTTCTGGGCTTCTCTCTGGGTCGGCACCCGGAGGAGGGCCTTTGATGTTGATCGTAGCATACGGGTAGGTTCGTATCGGGAAAGGCGTTCCAACAGGTATTGTGGTCCCAGGCCGTGTAAGGCTTTATAGGTTAAAACTAGCACCTTGAATCGAGCCCGGAAGCATATAGGCAGCCAGTGCAAGTGGGCCAGAATCAGTGTTATATGATCGGACCTCCGAGTCCCTGTTAACATTCTGGCCGCTGCATTTTGCACGAGCTGTAGCTTCCGAACCGTCTTCAAAGGCAGCCCCACGTAGAGTGCATTGCAGTAGTCTAATCTAGAGGTTACCAGTGCATGGACAACTGAAGCAAGGTTGTCCCTGTCCAGATAGGGGCATAGTTGGGCCACCAACCGAAGTTGATAGAAAGCACTCCGTGCCACCGAGGCTACCTGTGCCTCTAATGACAGGGATGGTTCTACAAGAACTCCCAAACTATGAACCTGCTCCTTCAGAGGGAGTGCAACCCCATCCAGGACAGGTTGAACATCCACCATCTGGTCAGGAGAACCACCTACTAACAGCATCTCAGTCTTGTCTGGATTAAGCCTCAATTTGTTCGCTGTCATCCAGTCCATTATCGCAGCCAGGCATCGGTTCAGCACCTTGACGGCTTCACCTGAGAAAGATGAACAGGAGAAGTAGAGCTGCGTGTCATCAGCATACTGGTGGCAACGCACTCCAAAACTCCTGATGACGGCACCTAGTGGCTTCATGTAGATGTTAAAAAGCATGGGGGATAGTACTGACCCCTGTGGAACTCCATATTGGAGGGCCCAGGGTGCCGAGCAAAACTCCCCAAGCACTACCTTCTGGAGATGACCCGCCAAGTAGGAGCAGAACCATTGCCAAGCAGTACCTCCAACTCCCAGATCAGCGAGTCTCCCCAGAAGGATACCATGGTCGATGGTATCAAAAGCCACTGAGAGATCGAGGAGAATCAACAGAGTTACACTCCCCCTGTCTTTCTCCCGGCAAAGGTCATCATACAGGGCGACCAAGGCCGTCTCCGTGCCAAAACCGGGCCTGAAACCCAATTGAAATGGATCTAGATAATTGGTCTCATCCAAGAGCGTCTGGAGCTGGTCCGCAACCACTCTTTCTAGGACCTTGCCCAAGAATGGAACATTTGCTACCGGTCTATAGTTATTAAGATTTTCTGGGTCCAGGGAAGATTTTTTCAAAAGTGGTCACACCATCGCCGCCTTCAGGCAGCCAGGGACCACTCCCTCACACAATGAGGGATTAATCACTTCCCTGGCCCAGCCGGCAGTTCCAGCTCTGCTGGCTTTTATCAGCCAAGAGGGGCAAGGATCCAATGTAGAAGTGGTAGCACGCACCTGTCCAAGCACCTTGTCAACGTCCTCAAGCTGCACCAATTGAAACTCATCCAACAAATCATGACCAGACTGTGCTCCAGATACCTCACTTAATTCCACTGCTATAACATTGGAGTCCAAGTCCTGACAGATGCATGCGATTTTTTCCTGGAAGTGCCTAGCAAAGTCATTACAACGGGCTTCGGATGGATCTATCATGTCCATAGGGCCAGAATGTAACAGCCTTCGGACAATTTTAAAAAGCTCCGCCGGTCGACAGATAGAAGATTGTATGGTGGCAACAAAATATTGTTTTTTTGCTGCCTGCACCGCCCCTAAATATAACTTAGTATAGGCACTTACCAGTGCAACAGTGCATTCATTAGGAGTTCGTCTCCATCTGCACTCAAGCTGTCTCCTGTACTGTTTCATCGCTCTCAGCTCTGGAGTATACCATGCAGCTGTATGAGCTCTACCCAGGAGAGGGCACTCAGGAGCGATCACTGCCCGGGTCATTTCAGTATTCCACAATTTGACCAGGGTTTCGACAGGAACGCCAGCCTTATCAGCCGGAAAACTCCCCAGAGCCTTTTGAAAACCATCTGGATTCATTAGTCTCCAGGGACGGACCGTCTTAACAGGTCCCCCACCCCTGCAGAGGGGAGAAGGCGCTGTAAGTCTAAACTTCAACAAGCGGTGATCTGTCCATGACAAAGGGGCTGATGTAAGATTCCCTACCTTCACCCTGTCCAGTTGCAAAAATCAGGTCTAGAGTATGCCCCACCACATGCGTTGGGCCAATAGCGTATTGGGACAGCCCCATGGTTGTCATGGAGGCCATGAAGTCCTGAGCCGCCCCAGATAAGGCGGCCTTGGCATGGATGTCGACATCCCCCAGCACCAAAAGTCTAGGGGATCTCAACAACACATCCGAGACCACCTCCGTCAGCTCAGTCAGGGAGTCTGTCGGGCAGCGGGGTGAGCGGTACACCAGCAGAATCCCCAATCTGTCCCCTTGACCCAACACAAGGTGCAAACACTCCAGACCAGTAGCTAAATGGACAGGCTGCTTGGAGAGAGAGATGGAACTCCTATAGACCACAGCACCCCCCCCTCCCCGGCCCTCAGATCTACCCAGATGCTGAACCAAATACCCAGGTGGGCATAGCTGGGAGAGACTAACCCCACCCTGCTCACCCACCCAGGTCTCAGTTATACATGCCAGATCGGCCATTTCATCCACAATTGAATCGTGGATGAGAGAGATCTTATTGTGAACCGATCTGGCATTTAAAAGCAGCATCCGGAGATCTGAGAGCTGGCTGATAGGGCAACCAACAAACCTGTGGGTGCGTGGGGGACCGGAACACGGCACAGCTATTAGCTGTCTGGGCCGTGTTCCCCTCACCTGGCAAGTCCTCCACACAACATCATACCTCCCTCTACCCGTCACTACATTTATTGGGGCCC
Organism: Rhineura floridana; assembly: GCF_030035675.1. Classification (NCBI taxonomy): domain Eukaryota; kingdom Metazoa; phylum Chordata; class Lepidosauria; order Squamata; family Rhineuridae; genus Rhineura; species Rhineura floridana. Next base: position 18,224,433 of record NC_084496.1, read on the forward strand.
CCTGAAATCCTCCCAATCGACATTGGCTCCTCTCTCCCAGGCACATATTGCAAACCCACACACACACACACTCAGACCATACACTCCCCCCCCACACATATATAATTTCTCAAGTAATTGTGCAAAGGATTGTAGCCTTAATCTTATTTAATGCCTTATTTCCTTTACATCTCAACTTTCTTGCAAAGAGCTCAGTGTGGCATACGTACACACAGCACCTCAGAATAGCCCTATGAGGTAGTTTAGGCTGAGAAGGTGACTAAGACCAGAAGTCACCCAGTGAGTTTCATGGCTGAATGAGGGTTTGAATCCAGGTCTCCCAGGCCCAAGCCCAGTACTCTTATCGCTACACCACACTGGCTTTTGCAGAACTTGTACACTACAGTACCTCTATAAATCCAATATAAATTACCCACTATACTTCTCTTCCTTGGTCTTTTAAAACCTATTGAAATCAATGGTAAGGTAAGTTCTGTTGTGTGCTTTCTATTTCCTCCTAAAGGTCAAGAAAGAGAAATATGGCCAAGACTCTTCCAATAATTTGATGACATAGGTCAGTAGTGATACATGGGGGGGGAGAATGGCAGCAGCACAGAGATGGCAAAGTTGGGGTACTTTGGTGGAATGCAGCACAAGCTTGCAGGTGTGTGCCCACCTGCTGTAGGATGGTGGTGTCATCAGCTCTGAACTTGCAGGCACCTTGCCCCATTCAGTGAGTGGCAATGCTGCCATTACTGAGAGAGCACTGCTATTGCAGAGTCTGGGATCCACCCTGTGTTTTGCTAAAACCTCAAGAACCACCAACTGCAGCCAGCTGCAAAAGACATACGTCTAGTATGAAAGAACATCGTGTCTCTGCGGAGCTGCTGAGCACAGGGTTATCAGAACTGAGATGAGCTCACAGTCTTTCCACACATAGATCTATTCCTACTTTACACAAGTATTCTTAATTTCAGTTGTCAAATTTCCAAACGGATGTGTGCCCTTTTGTTGCTATTGTTAAACAACTGGAAGCCAGAAGTGCTTGCCAATTGACTACAAATCTCCCAGGGATCTACCAATAGATTACAGTCTATCTTCTGGCCATCCCTGCACTAAATCATTTGTATGGACACAGACCTACCTTGCAGGGTTGTTGTAGCATGGTTCAAAAGAGTGCTTGCAAGAATGAAACTACAGTAGCAGAGGTAAGACTCTTCAAAACATTGCCAAAGAAGGCATTTTCAAAAAAGCAATGTCACCTTTCTACTATGTATCCAGAAATTGAGACGAGAAAAATTGTGCATTTGCTCATCTCTGCAGCTCTTACCTTCTATGTCAAGTGTAATGCATCAAAATTAGACACACCTGATGGTCAAACATGTGATAATGGCTGCCTCCATTAGAAACTGCTGTCAGAAGTAGCTGCATCACATGGTTTTATGGTAACACAAACCTGCCTTGTAGGGTTGTAATGTTTTGCTTGTTTATTATTTGATTTATATCCTGCCCTTCCTCCCAGCAGGAGACCAGGGTGGCAAATACTCTATGGTTCGGATGGTTAGACTTCATGGTTAGACTAGATCAGGATCTAATACTCTAGATCAGGATGGTTAGACTTCAGGTTTTTTGTATTGATTTTATTATAATTATTATTACAAAAACCCAAGATCCACCAACCAGAGCAAGCCACAAAATATATGCACTTCGAATTAAATAATTCTTAGCCCAGGAATTTGTTTGGAGTTCCAAAATTGAACAGAGCTCACAGTATTTCCACACAAAAATCCACTCTGATTACCCCCCACTTTCTTCATTTCAGCAGTATAATGGTGGGGTGGTCATTTTCTTGTTTTCATTGTGAAACAGGAGTCTGAAATCCTCACTGATCTTCCGTGAGTCATCCTGAGATACACCAATACATTTTGATGTACTTTCTACCCACCCTGCATTTAAAGTGCTGTCCAAAAGCTAAATATTATGACATAGATCAGCGGTTCCCAACCTGGGGGCTGCGAAGCAATCCAGAGGGGGCTGCAAACAGTAAAGAAATTATTGATTTTTTTTAAAGTCTTCACTCCCTGGACACTGTCTGCTCCCCACTGCCACTGCAAATGTAGTAGTTGTAGTAGTAGTAGTAGTCTGCTCCCCACTGCCACTGCAAATGACACCTCCTTGCTCCAAATGAGAGGGGAGGACTTTTGCTGAAGTGCTAGAGCATCTTTCAGGCACACCAAAGGTATAAAATACATGGCAGACACCAAAGGAGGCTGAGGGTGAAGCTACCAGAAAGAAGAGGGAATTACTACCACTGACTGCTTTCTCCTCTCACCACCACTGCTGCTGATGCCCTTACTCAGAATGAGAGGGCTTTTAGTGAAGCAAAAAGAAGCAAGGCTGCAAGCAAAGGCTGCTTTCCTCCTTCCTTCCTGGCAGCCAAGCTGCCTTCCTGGAGAGAGGTCACAAAATTGTTTGAGCTTATAAAGGGGGTCCCGTACTCATAAAGGTTGGGAACCACTGACATAGATCATAAAAAGAGATACGGATGATCACTTTGATACTGAGCTACAAACATTTCTACTGAAAAACCATAAAAACCACAGCCCAGAGCTTTCCTGTTTCCCAAATACCAGGAAAGGCTTTCCAGGGGACAGAGTATGTTACAGTGGGAGCAGTAGGCTGGAAAGCCCAATTGATAAAGAATTTCCCCCACATTTATATCTTGAGTGTAGTTTTGTGTATTAAAACGCATGATATCCTCAAGAAAGAATCAGGTGTACCATGTTGGAAGAATAGTTTCAGTTTATACTCTTTTAAGCAGCTTGTTTTTGTTGCAGTCCCCTCCTCAAAATATTTTCATATATAAATATTCAATATATTTAGGTCTGCACTTTCACAGATTTATCTATGAGTAAGTCCTATTGATCTCTATAGAACTGTATAGACATGTATAGGATTGTTTCATGAAAGCCTACATCAAAAACCATACATACTCTAATAACAGGGAATGAAAAATGCACTATAATTATGATAGTTACAGGTGAGTATTTTCTTTTTTAAAGTTGGTGTTTTGATTTTAAAAACTTAAGAATCTGCAGGAAAAATGAAGAGTAAAACTACATTCCTGTTTCTGCCAAAACTTTCTATTGAATGTACCCCTTGAGGGGAAACAGTTTCAGGAAGTATAACAGACCCAGCATGCCTTGCCTTGTTGCCAGTAAAAGGGAATTGCTTCAATGGTGCATTTAAAAAGTGTCATTGAAGCCATTTTCTTTCCCTGGCAGCAAATGTGTATATAACAGACTGTACACTCGTTGAATGTTACATGTGAATAACTGTACGAGTGTACAGCCCAGCTACTTGTGTACCCAGGTACACAGACTGTACACTCGTTGACTATTACATGTGAATAACTGTACGAGTGTACAGCCCGACTACTTCTGTACCCAGGTACACAGACTGTACACTCGTTGACTGTAACGTGTGAACAGGGCCAGTGCAAACATATGTTGAGGGGCTCTGCTTTTCTTCCAAGGAGACCTCAAGTTCCAGGTTTGGGCAGGACTGAACTCTGACCCATCCCTGGGGAAAGACCATAGCTCAGTGATACAGCAACTGCCTTGCATGTAGAAGGTCTCAAGGTCAATCATTGGGGACCCCAGGTAGGGCTGAGAAAGAATCTGGTCTAAAATCCTGGACAACTGCTGCAAGTCAGAGCAGACAACGAATTAGATGGATGTAATGGTCTGACTCAGTGATTAAGCAGCTTCCTACATTCCTGTTTTCCAATGGTGCAAAACATTAGATGTGACGCTACCAAGCAACCACTCTGTAAAATGTGGTTATGAGACATGAGTTATCATAACCACCCTTTGTACACAAATTCTCCCTTCTTTGCATTCTTTATCTTTAAAGTAGACTTGGATGTGGCATGTTCTGGGTTTAGAACATGGGTGGAGACCCTTTTCCAGCCTGAATGTGAATGAGGGCTGAAGGTGGCCCTCCATGCCTCTCTAACCGGCCCTCAGACTCTCCCCAGGCTACACTCCCTGCTTCACACCCTCTTTGAGGGTTTTTGTCTGTCCTTAAACTCTGACAATGCTACTTGCTTGCTGGAATGGAGAAGGGAGAGGGTGTGCAAATGTGTGCAGAAACTAGCCTATTGTACAAAGGTGAAGTTTACATTCATTGATATGCCCACATTTGCCTCTGGCCCTACCCAGCACCACTGGCATGTGGCCTTCAGAAGGGAATGCAGCCCTCTGGCTGAAAAGGGTTCTCTGCCCCTGGTTTACAGAGAACAATTGCCATGCTAAGGAATTACATCTTGTTCAGGATTTTTGTTGATGTGTGTGTGTGTGTGAATTTATTTGTTACACAGATTGAAATGTCACGGCAATGCAATAATTTAGTCACGTTTCAGCGACACATAATTATTCATAGCTTTGGAAAATGTCACAAGTAATTCCACTTCACATAATAACTTGCATTTACTAAATAAATACTAAGGAAAAGTCTAGAGACCTAATTCCCTAGGAGTAATATGACAGCATTCTGAGCAAAAGGAAAACAGCTATGGAGATGTTAAATTTAGTGTAGTTATAAGATTAATAGCTATTAGTATGAGGGGTTTTTTTCCCCCTAAGGAAAATGGAAAGAAATGCAGATGTCTAGATTTCCAAGATGCTATCCAGGGATTTATCTATGATACCTTAATTATGCTAATCTGAAGGGGTTTGCTTTGCAGTTCAGACATACAAAAATGGAAGACAAGAGCTTGTTTTTGAATGAAAATTCTAAAGTTGGAAAAGAGTGAAAGCATATCAGATATAGGTGTGGAACAGAAATTTGCTTTGCTTTGCAGTTTAATACAAAAACCCCTAATTCACACTTCTCAAACCAATATGCGAAATGAAACAAAAACATTGCACTTCTCCAAATTTTGTATTCTCCATTCTTTGTACTCTCAAGTGTGCAGAAATGTGTATAGTAGGGGAAAGTGTGCATAACAATGAATCATAGAATCGTAGAATTGGAAGGGGCCATTAAGTCCAACCCACTACTCAATGCAAGAATCCAATTTAAAGCATACCCAACAGATGGCTGTCCAGCTGCCTCTTGAATGCTTCTAGTGTTGGAGAGCCTACCACCTGTCTAGGTCATTGGTTACATTGTCTGACATTGCTCTGACAGTTAGGTGTTTTTTCCTGATGTTCAGCCGAATTCTGGCTTCCTGTAACTTGAACCCATTGTTCTGCTTCCTGCCCTCTGGGACGATCTAGAAGAGATCCCAGCCCTCCTCTGTGACACCTTTCAAGTACTTGAAGAGTGTGATTGTATCTCCCCTCAGTCTTCTCTTCTCAAGGCTAAACATGGACAGTTCTTTCAGTCTCTCCTCATAAGGCTTTGTTTCCAGTTCCCTGATCATCCTTGTTGCCCTCCTCTGAACCTGTTCCAGTTTGTCTGCATCCTTCTTGAAGCAGTGTTTAGAACTGGATGTAGTACTCAACATGAGGCCTAACCAGTGCCGAATAGAGGGAAACTAGTACTTCATGCAATTTGGAAATTATACTTCTGTTAATGCAGCCTAAAATAGCATTTGCCTTTTTTGCAGCCATGGCACGCTATTGGCTCATATTCAGCTTGTGATAAACAATTCCAAGATCCTTCTCACTTGTAGTATTGCTGAACCATCTTATAACATTTGGTTTCTTTGCACTTATCTGTGTTAAATTTCATTCTGTTGTTTTCAACCCAACCTATCAAGATCACTTTGAATTTTGTTTCTGTCTGCCCGGGTATTAGCTATCATTCCCAATTTTGTGTCATCTGCAAATCTGATAAGCATCACTGTACCTCCTCATCCAAGTCATTAATAAAAATGGTGAAGAGCACTGGACCCAAGCCCTGTGGTATCCCACTTGTTACCTCCCCCCAGTTTGAGAACCATTGATAAGCACTCTTTGAGTACAATTCCGTAGCCAACTGTGGATCCACCTGATAGTTGTTCCATCCAACCCACATTTAGCTAGCTTGCTAATCAGAATATCTTGGGGCATTTTGTCAAAAGCTTTGCTGAAGTCGAGATATGTCCACAGCATTCCCACCATCTACCAGGGAGGTTACCTGATTAAAAAATGAGATACAATTAGTCTGGCAGGATTTGTTCTTGATAAATCCATGTTGGATTTCTAGCAATCACTGGGTTGTTTTCAAGGTGCTTACAGACTGGCCACTTTATAATCTGCTCCAGAATTTTCCCAGGGATCAATGTCAGGCTGACTAGTCTGTAGTTCCCAGGTTCCTCCTTTTTGCCCTTTTTGAAGATAGAGACAACATTAACCTTCCTCCAGTCATCCGGCACTTCATCCATCCTCCACAATTTTGCAAAGATAATAGACAGTGGTTCCAAGAGTTCTTTAGCCAGTTCCTTCTTTACTGTAGGATGCAGTTCATCAGGCCCTGGAGATCTGAACTCATTCAAAATGATTAGGTATTTCATGATCATTTCTCTATCCATTTCAAGCTGCAGTCCTGCCCCTTCAACCAGTACTTCATGTTTGAAAGCATGTGAAAAATACATACATTACATTATATTTTGGGTAATTGCTTGAAAAAATGTGTATATTAGCAGAAATGCACCCTGTAATGCTGATGAACTTTTGTGAGGACTTTTTTAAAAAACAAAATCACAATGATGGGGATATCTGGTGAATTGGATTTAAGATTCGAAAAATGAAACCCTGAGAAAACCAAAATCGACAGATTTGTGCATCCCTACTCAGATGTGAGGAGAAACTGAAAGAACTGGGCATATTTAGCCTTGAGAAATTGTCCAAATGATACAGATGGATTGAGCTGAGACAGCCCCAAATCACCCCGGGGCAGGTCATAAGAACATAAGGACAGCCCTGCTGGATCAGGCCAACATCCTGTTGTCACAATGGTCCACCAGATACCCTTGGCTAGCCTGCAAGCAGGACCTGAGCACAAAAGCATTCCCTCCCCCATTGTTTCCAGCAACTGATAATAAAAAGCATGCTGGTTGGAGGCAGAGCACAACCGTCATGGCTAGTAGCCTTTGATACGGTTCTTCTCTATGAATGTCTAATCCTATTTTAAAACCATCCAAGTTGGTGACCATCACTGCCTCTTGTGGGAGCAAATTCCATAGCTTAACTATGCACTTTGTGAAGTACTTTCTTTTGTCTGTTCTGAATCTTCCAGCATTCAGCTTCATTGAATGTCCATGAGTTTTAATTTTATGAGGGAGGGAGGAAAAAAAATCTCTATCCACTTTCTCCATGCCATGCATAATTTTATACACTTCTCTCGTGTCGCCTCTGATTCACCTTTTCTCTAAACTAAAAAGTCCCAAATGCTGCAACCTTTCCCCATAGGGAAGTCACTCCATCCCATGGATCATCTTGGTTGCCCTTATCAGCGCACCTGGAGCGATCTGTGACTGTTAACACATGGGGTGTTTGGCTGCTAAGGGAGAAGAAAGAGACACAGTCGGCCTCTGCCAGGAGCAGCACGGGTCTGTTTACAAAAGGGCTTTCCAATAGCCTCACACTGTTCTTTGGCAGTCTGCACCTGTTTCTAGCAGCATGCTGGACTGGGTCAAGGATAAGATGAGGAGGAGCATGTGCAACCTTATGGCACTGAGTTTGGCACCCAGAGACATTTTTCTGCAAAGGACAAAATGGTAGGACACACACACACACACACACACACACATGATCCTTCTTCAACACTGGCAATTGGGATAGCATCCTCCTTTGAACTGGAGGGCGGTAGGCTGTCTTAATGTGCACAATCTAGGCAGGCTTACAGATGTAAATAGAGATATGAAGGCCTGGGGGGGAAATGGAAAAGTTGGAAAGGAGATTTCCCCCACCCAGTTTTTCCTATTTTTTTCTTATTTTTCTAGTGTTGGTCTGACTGTTTGTTTTTTTAAATTATTTTCTCCATTTTTTTCTGTTTCCCCCCCAACCCTTCACATCTGTACGCAGACCATGTGGTACACATAGCTCTGTCCACCAGCATCTCTCAGCTACTCCGTGCTTCTCCCCATCCCAGCAGAATCTGCTGCCTGTGGTGGCCACCTCCTTCTACCTAATGATAGAGCTGGCCCTGCTCCTTCGCAAGGTGTTAATCCTTTTTTGAGCAGTGGAGCAGCGAGTGATGAATTGACACAATAAAAACCATTTAAAGTCAAGCCAGAGGAGAGCAATATAAATAAGCAAGCTCTTCTCAAAATGTCATTGTGTCCGGGCTAAGGAAAAAGCAACCCTAAACTGTCCCCTTCTGAGCCTGTTGTTAGAAAAGAGACTTCTGCCAAGCTTTATTGATCAGGTGCCTTTTCTGAACTAAATCATTTTGGTAGTGCCAAATATGCTTCCGATCAAGATGGCAGCCATTCAAAAACACACTAATGGCATGTTACTCCATGGAAAAGCCAAGTGATAAGACATGACAGACAATGCATTTTAAAGGCGATTGCACCACACCTGGGGCATTAGGTTGGGCTCAGGGGCATAGAGCTAAAAGCACCTAGAACAAAGCCTGTACTTTGCTATTACAAAAAGGAAATGGTATTAAAAAATAAATTACCTTTTGGCAGGGGAGGAAGTAGGCATATTCAAAGTTCCCCGATACTATTCTGCTAATGTGTTTTGGTTTGCAAATTCCCAGGTACTACTGCAGTAGCTGTCACTTGCTAAGGTGGATAACTTATTAAAATTCCATACCTGCCAACCAACATAGAGCACAGATAGCCAATCAGCAGCCCATAGGCCAGATTCCAGAACATTGTTTTTGCTGTTTAAATGTATGTCCCAACCTTTCTCCCAAAGGAGCACAGGGCAGCAAACACAAAAATGATGAAATAGCTAAAAACATCTTAAAAACAATTCCAATACAGATACAAACTGGGAAAGATAGCTACTTAAAAGGCTTGTTCAAAATGGAAGTTCTTCAGTGGGTGCTGGAAAGATGACAGAGATGGCAGCTGTTTATTATTTAATGGGAGGGAACTCCTATATTGCGCAAAATGGACCTCCTGATGAGATGATATCTGCAGGAGGCACAGAGATGATTGGGTATATAAGGGTTGAGATGATATTTTAGGTATTCTGGTCTTACGCTATACAGGGTTTTATACACCTGAACCAGCACCTTGAACTTAGCCCATTAGCTAATTGACAGCCAGTGCCATTTAGAACTGTTCCCCTTACCAATGTGTTCATCAGGTTAGCCCACAGTTTCAATGGATGGAGAAGAATTCAGAAATGGGGTGGTTGGGAATGCAAGCTCTCCCAGTTGGGAACTGCATCCAACTGCATATATGTTGGGAACCTTGACACTGCTCCCCACTTCTCTAGCACTGGCCACCTGTCTAATGGTAGGGCCAAGTTTAAGAGTCAGGCTAGGCAAGAGAAGCAAATGAGCTCCTCTGCACCAGAGACCCTTTGCTATATGTGCCTAGAAAGGAGGAGAGGCTTGCAAACAAGGGGCCTTCCATTGGAAGCTTCACAACCAGTAGTAAAAATGAGGCTCCTTGGTGCAATAAAACAGAAGATCACCCAACCTTGCTAGGTTATCTCTCTGTTTACTTCTCCCTGGTTTCCTCCAGATCTTTCCCTTTGGATTTCCTATAATTTAAATCTCTCGCTAAACCGGAACAAGTGTAATAGGGGATGTTAAAATGCTGTGCACATTTTTGTTAGCAGGATTAAAATCGCTCTCCCTGGTATATACACTGCAGGAAAATTTAATTCTTCCCATCAGAGTAGCGAGCCCTTCCCCCGCCCCTATCATACCACCTTTTATTTCATTTCTGCTCCCCCGCCCTTAGAAGTGCTCTGTACATTTTGTTTCCATTTTTTTGAAGGCCGTGATTTGTCTTGTACAATTAGAAGCACCTGCAGCCACTTCTATGCTTGGCCCAGGAACCAATCTTTGCATCTTTAGAGAGTTTGGCAGGCAAATTTTAATTAACCCTGAAGGTACCACTGAGGTAGCATGTGTGCATCCACACACACACGGGGCTTCATCAGACCAGTTTCCAGCAACATCTGGGTGCAGAGCACCTGAAGCTGCAAAAGATTTTATGTTTGTCTTCACTGAAAGGAGAACATGATAATTTTTTTAAAAAAAATATAGCTGAAATGAGCAGCACCCTGTCCCCATACATCAGGCCTCTAAGTCACTCCACCTGTCCTGTTGAACATCAGCATCTTTGCCTCTGCCTCTCATCACATTGTTACATTGCAGAGTACCTTTTATCTCTGATTTGGTGTTAATCTCAAGGCCATTTACACTTGGATGGTAGTACTGAGTTATTTTGGCTTGGTTCCCTCTAGATAGAGGTGGCAGTTCTTCCATATTCGGCTCAATGCCTAAGTCTTTGCATTTTTGCCTTGTTAGAACCATATTAATAGTCAATTGGTTTACACCTTTACAATCCAGGTGAAATCGTTTTTGTTTTTTTGTTTTTTTTGTCCAAAACTTTAAAGCAGCAAATTATAAGAGGGATAAATAAAGCTGAGTACTAGTTCTTAGTACTAACCCTTGGATTTATTTGTAAATTGCTGGATACAAACTACTATATAAACTACCTTTAACCTCTTATTTTCATTCCGCTCCATGGAATTTTCCTAGGCAGCTGGGAGTCAAACAGCCTGCATGCAATTTGCAAATCAAGTTCAAGAAGTTTACATTCCAGCTCTGGTAGGAGTGTTCTAATATGTTTTCGTTAGAGATAAAAGATTGTCAATCCCGTTGCATTTAGTTGGCTTCTGAGAGAAATATTAAACCTTCTGTTTGTAACTGCAGAGTGTCGGTTACAACGTCCTTACTGTCTCATGGCCATCTTTTCTCCTCCCTCTCATCACCACTTTCCTTCCTCCTTACCATTCTCCATCAATTCATGGGAAAAGAAATTGCATTTGGAAATTATCAAAGGGGAGAAAAGATTTTGTGAAATTGCTGTGGGTGGGGTGTGAGAGTTTTGCCTGCACACCTAGAAAGAAGACTTGAGAAATGTAAGAACTGAAGAAAAAGCCCTTCTGGATAAGAGTCAATGGCACATCTAGTACAGCATCCTGTTCTCACAGTGGCCAACCAGATTCAGGACCTGAGCACAAGAACACTCTCCCCTCCTGTGGTTTCCAGCAACTGGTATTCAGAAACAAGCTGCTTCCAACTGTGGAAACAGAACCAGGGTTCATTCTTAGCTTTTCCCCCCTACTGCACAAGCAGCCAGCACATTGCCCACATCCAAACTAGTCAATTAATTTGTCCCTAATATACTATTGCAGTTGAGGGGTGAAATAAAACACAGAGACATCAGCTTGGGTTGAACAAGGGCCACTTTATTTAAATTATAGAACAAAACCCAATTTAAAGTGACCTGCAGAGGGAAACCTAGGTGCGGGAACTGTCTATAAGCAAGTAGCTTGCCATACAGCTCTCGGGCGACCAGCCCCTGCTGGGGCAAGGGCAAGCCCATCTGCTTACCCTTTACCCCAGCCACACCCTGCAGGTGAGTAGGGGGGCCTTCCCACATCATCCCCACCCAGGGCCGTATAACCCCTGGGTAGATGAGGATAAGTTGGCCCCAGAAGCAGCCCATATCCTGCCCTCGAGCCGTAAAGCCCTGAGAGACAGGCCTCTGGAACCGCCAATCACCTCCAAAGGTGCCTAAGGGGGCCACCTAGCTGTCCTTACCTATTTCCCTTCCCGCACCTTCCCGCCACAAATGGGGGACAAATCTCTATTTAGTCCCCCTTTACCCCACTGCCGAGAAACATCTCTCGCAGACACCCCTGCAGGTCGCCCAAAATAAGTCGTTACCTGCATGAGACAGGTGAACGCCATCGGCCCTGTACAGTTCACCCTTCCAGTGCTGAATGCAGGGATGCGGAATGGCCAACACCCCTGCCCAAGAAGAGCCCACCGAATTTGCCGGTTGACCTTCTTCCATGCATGATCAATTCCAGCTGGATCCCATATGCCGCGCCATGTCTGACCACATCAGACGCACCAAAGGCCAATGCTGCCTTATCACTTGCATGTCCTTACATGCCTGTACGCTGAGGGCCTTGCCCTGCTTCACGCTGCGGTCATTACCACCGAGGTGGATGACCATCGCCTGCAGAAATATCTGCACCACACCTTGCTGGAACAGAGCGGGTAGGAGCCACTCCCCATGCATTCTTTGCCGGTCCAGCCACTGCACAACAGCCCCTCTACTGAGGCCCAACTGCGAGCCCATGCTCGAATTCGCTGCCCTCCAGGGTGCCCAGAAGACCATGCTGTGGCAGCATATTAGGATGTGCATCTGCTCCATCCCTGTCCAGCAACCTGTGAAAACAATGAAGATTGTGAGGCCGCTACATTCCCTTGCCCTCTAAAAGTGGGGAATATAGCCCTTGTATGCATCAGAGGACCAAAGTCCCACGCCCTGTACCAGTGCCTGTGGGAAACTAAAACCTGCTGCCGTAAAAGCAGACCCAATTCGAGATGAATAGGTTCCAACTGTAAGGTGTCATACCCCAGCCCCTACAATGCTCATTTGTGAGGCTGCCGCATCCCCCTGCCCTCTAAAAGGGGGGAATATAGCCATTATATGCATCAGAGGCCCAAAGTCCCACGTCCTGTACCAGCGCCGGGAGGAAACCAAAAACCTGCTGCCATAGAAGCAGCTCCCATTTTAATTGAATAGGTTCCAGACTGGAAGGGGTCATACCCCAGCCCCTGCAATGTTTGTTTTGTTAACGCCCAAACTGGTATTGTTGACCCAGACAGGCATATATGGCCTATAGCTAGGGGGTCCAGATTAGCCTGGGTGAATAAATATCCTTCGGCAGAGGTTGGGTGCTGAGGCAAGGTCAACCATACGTGCCTTCCCTTACACCTCTGGTCCGTTCTAGACCTTCCACATTGAGCAAGCATAACCCCCCCTCCCTGGAAACATCAAAACTGGAGGGCATGTCGAGAGAGGTCTCACGTAAAGCCAGCCACCACCTCTTTTCTCCTGAAAGCCTCAAAACAGTGTATGAGCCACTGCCTGGAATAGCTTGGGTCTTCACTGAAGAAACAGACCGTTTCCCACTGGTCCACTACACCCATAAAATGTCCAGCGAGAAGGGTCGATGGGGATAGGGAAAAAACCGCCAGCCTGGCTAAGAAAGCTTACCTCTAAGTGTTCCCACTGCCATGCCCCTTCTCCTGCCGTGCCGTCTATCAGGAATATCAGCAGGTGAGTCACCGGAAAGGCCACTCTGGCATATAGCCCTTGCCAGCCCAGAATTCCTGAATACCTGTTTCTGGAAGCTGGCGAGCATGCTGGGGTCAATGTAACCCATTGAATCCAAGGGAATTCCAGCGCGCAGCTCACGGGATTAGCCCCCCTTCACACTGCCCCTGCTGCCCTATTCTGCATTCTGATAGCTGGTGATCATGCTAGGGCAATAGATAGGCTTATGGCCTTCTCTGACTCCCTGCATAAACTTCTCCCAGAACAACGGGACAGGCAAGGGCCATGAATTCTAGTGTTCCTAATTATAAGAGAGTTATGAGACCCGACCCCAGGCCATGAGCTCTTCTGTCCAAAAGTCGCCTTCCAACCCCGGAAAAGAGTTAATGAAAGGTAACATTCATAGTTAAAACCCCTTCCCGAATCCAGGCTTGCAACCGCAGGAAAGGGAACCACACGGCCAGGTCGGTGCATAAGGCAGCCATAACCCTGAATTCGTAGTATGGGTGTTCAAGCCCCATCATAGCATAATAACCCCATTAAAAGACCCCTAACATCAAGAGGGCCAAAAGGAAACACTTCATGGTCCCAATCCAGGATCTCATCTGGGATGGTTCAAGCTTGCCCCTGTGCAGCTTTCAGCCCTGGGCAAGAGTCAATCTTGTTACAGAAATGTGAACACCGGGGCAGGATCCTTCATACTATAAGCTGAAACCTCAGGTGCTAACATGCCTCCCACAAGCTGCCATACCTATGAACATCCACTCAGACAGATAGTGCCCCACTGCTTAGGAGCCCACTTGTCTCCTGACTGCCCCCTCACGGAAGGCTCTGAAGCACTCCATGCAAGAATTATAGCATTCCGTAGGTAATGTTCTGCCACTACAAATCCATAAGGCATATGCGCGCACTATGATGATGGAGTGCAGCTCACTGATCCTAGACTAACTAGTGTGGACCCCTCACTGCCTGCCCCTTTGAGTAAGACTGGTGTGACCAAGTGTACTTCTGTACATTCTGACCACAGCCGTTATTGCCATGACTAAACGGGGTGAAGATTGTAGGCCATGAGGGCCAGCTGTGAGTTGGAGGCCATGAAGGCCAGCCAGGAGTTGGGGTATGAGACTGGGAAACAAAAGGCAAACACCATAACATAACAAACCTACCCTTAAACTGGGTAGCCTGCTGACCAAGTTCATAGTACCCGGAGTCTAACTGGGGAAGGGACACCTGTCCCTAAGCAGCCGGTGGCTCCTTCTTACCCTTTTGAAGGCCTGTTGCCTCCTATCTCCCTGTTGCACATATCCGTTGAACATGACCCAGCAGTGTGATGCTGCAGCAAAAAGGGCAAACGCGGTTTTGGGCTGCATAAACAGAGCCATAGTTTCCAGGTCGAGGGAAGTAATAGTCCCACTATATTCTGCATTAGTCAGGCCTCATCTGGAATACTGCGCTCAGCTCTGGGCGCCTCATTTTAAGAAAGATATATACAAGTTACAGCGGGCTCAGAAGAGGGCAACGAGGATGATAGCCGGTATGGAGAACAAGTCTTATGAGGAAAGGTTGAAGGAACTTGGCATGTTCAGTCTGGTGAAGAGAAGGCTGAGGGGTGACATGATTGCACTCTTTAAGTACCTGAAGGGTTGTCACATAGAGAAGGGTACAGATTTGTTCACTGCTGCCCCAGAGGGTAGGACTAGGTCTAATGGTTTTAAGTTGCAGGAGCGTAGATTCAGACTGGACAGTAGAAGGAACTTCATGACAGTAAAGGCAATGGAACCGACTGCCTAGGGAGGTGGCGGGATCCCCTTCGCTGGATGTCTTCAAGCAGAGGCTGGACAGCCATCTGCGGGAGATGCTCCAGCTGTGGATTTCCTGCTGTGAGCAGGGGGTTGGACTCGATGGCCTACAAGGCCCCTTCCAACTCTATGATTCTATGGTGCTAGCATCAACCCTTTTTTCCAGGGATTGGCACTGTAAGGCAGCTGCTAAGATCTCACTGCCTCAGGTAAACTCACAGACACTACTTGGGAGCAGCAGCTCCTTGGAGTTACAAGCCCCATTGCGTGGGTGGGTGGTTGTCTGCTATGCCTCCCCCCCACTTTGTGCCATGCACAGCAACACCTCCTTCTCAGAAGTCCGGTGGCACAGGGCAATTGCTGCTCTCGCGCCTCAGAAAGTGAGTGTCATGAACCTGTAATGGTCATGAGTTATCAAAAATCTGATGACAACACTTTGGCCCCAGTGAGGGACTCTGGGAGATGGTTACAGTCAGAAAAGACAAGCCTTGCCAATTTGTAAAGTTAAGTTTCATTTTTCCAGCTGAAGACGGTTAGAAGAAGCCTTAACAAGCTGCACCTGTTTATCTTTGCTTATTAGCAAGTGCCTGGCATCCAAGGTCATCCTTGGCCTTTGCAGTTGGAAAACACCGTTGGGAGGGGGGCCTGAAGGCGCGAAAATGTGAGAAACATCGAGAAGAAAGTTACATCAGTCAATTCCTGATTGGTCAATTAATCTTGGACCGTTAGGACCCTTTTCCCTTAAGTATAGGGCTAGGGACCCACAGCCTTTGTTCTCTGTTCTCTGCCTATGCTGACTGGCACCAGAGTTCCAAACCTTTTCTGCCTTATGGTTCCTGGGGTTGCTTATGGGAAGGCAACCTATGTCTGGTTCCATTGCTTTATGTTGAACATCCATCTCTCTTAGGAGAGGTGCCACGCAACCAACTACCTCGTATGTAAGTAGTTAGGTGAGCTAGTTTATTATTTTCTTGTTGTGTGTATGAATTCTCTTATAAGAACCTAAACCCCTGTTGGGTGAATGGTCTTAAAGGATTGCTTGCTGCTATATGATATGTGCACTTATATATTTTAATAAAGCTACTTCTATTTAACCTGGTGTGTTCATTTGAGAGAAGGGGTGGTTCTAAATTCAGTGTTTTGACCCAACCTCAGTCACTCACTACCAAAGAGGGTTAAGAAGTTAGAAGCTTGGATTTTAAGTGTTAAACCAGAGGTGCCTGGCAAGGAGTGTAACTGTGACTCTTGCCTTTTAGGACCTTGGTTTTATATACCTTCTGGGCTCAGAGATCCCCTGGCTCTGAGTGGACCAGCTTACAGGGGTGGTGGCAGCCTACCTTCTACCTTGCAGGGTTGTTGTGAGCGTACACAGCCTTGGCAAGGGTGAAGTAATAGCTTTTCGGTTCCAGTCTCATTTCCCTAAGGGTGGGGGTTTGAGCCTGATGCATGATCCCGGGACCCTGAGGGTCGGGCGGGCATGACATGGTGGCAGCGGTGGGATCGAAGCCATTCCTGCTCTTAAGTGAACACGCTGTGTGAGATAAGTGCATTGCAGCAAGTTGTAAATTTTAAAGAGATTTCTGACACAATTGTTTGTTACTTTGGGTAGTAAGGTTAGTGCAGAATGTCGCAAAAGATAAAAACCAGATCTCAAAAGAATGGAGCCGAGGATGTGCTCCTGGCAGACACTGCGTTGCCTAGTCAGCTTGTTCAGCTGGAAGAAGGCGCTGCTGCTCTGTCGTTTATACCTCAGCCTTCTGTGGATGACAAGGAGTTCGTGTCTAAGCAAACTGAGGAGAGCGAAGATGAGGAGGAATCAGATTTGGATGAGGAAGAGCTGCCTAGGAGCATGCAGCACTACCTGGCTAAGCAAATGAAGCTGTTGTCCCTGCAGTTCAAGGCTATGGAGGAAGATCGCCGGAGTAGGGAAAGCTTTGCTCGTGAGATGCAACAACTGCGAGGAGGAAGACCAGACCTCCATAAAAAATCCTTTCCGACCTTTCGTGAGACAGATGACATCTTTACCTTCTTCCAAGTTTTTGCTCACTCTTGTAGAGATCAAGGTGTGCCTAAAAAGTACTGGATGAGTGCTTTACGCATTAATGCTGAAGGCGAGTTGAGAGAACTGTTGAACTCTTTGTCACTGGAGTATGCAGATGATTTTGACTACTTTTATGCTTTAGCCAAGTCTCACTTTGCGTTAACAGCAGAGGATTGTTTTCGGCACTTAGAAGCAGACCAGAAGAAGTCTCGGGAAAGCTTCTCAGCCTTTGCTGCACGGATGGGCAGAAATGTGGAACGTTGGGCTGACACAGCCGAGGCTGTAACCCGAGAGGAGGTTTTAGATCTGTTTGCTAAAGAACTGTTTTACAGACGCCTCCCTCGAGATTTGATGGCTCTGGTCAGAGACCAGCAGCCCCGTTCTTTGACTGAAGCAGGCATGCTGGCAGATCGTATGTTTAAAAACAGAGCTGGAGAAAAGTATACTTTGTTTCGGAGACCGGAGTACGTTCCTGTGGAACCGCCGGGGCGAGAGACCGCAGGTATGCAGAAACCAGGGCAACCGGCGAAGGAAGAGAAAGGGGGGCCTGCTGGCTACTTCAAAGTACCTTCCGCCCGGCCCGAGGCTGCGTTGCAAGAGAAGCCCCGTGGAGAAATAATTTGTTTTAAATGTGGGCAAATTGGTCATAAGGCTAATTCCTGTTCTAAAATCTTGTCTAAGCCCAATCCTGCTGGAAGGAAGAACCCAAAGGTTGCTCCAGTTGCACGTGTGAGAGACTTAACGTCCCCTGGAACGGAACCTCCTGAACTTTCTTCATGGTCGTCAGCCGAGGAGAATGAAGGAGCAGAATCGGATTTTGTATTTTCTGCCCCAAATTCACAAGACCGTCCTGAGACCCCTCGTGGACCAGTTGTTAAAGCCCTGTCGGTGAGTGTTGTACAAAATATATCCGGGGGCAAAGAGGGAGAAGAAAAGGATGGTTTGCTGCAAGGGAGGGACTGTCCAGAACCTCTTTCATCGGAATGCAAGGAATGGGTTCAAACGCAGTTTTCAGAACCCATATATGTTAACTGTATTCAGGTCATGGGACGGGTAGATTCGGGCGCAGAACTCTCCAGTGTTGCTGAACACTTGGTGAAGCCAGAGCAATATGTCCCTGACTTACAAGTGACTGTCACGGCGTATGGACCCAGGGCCGTGCAAGCTCGTGTGGCCGAGCTAGTGCTTTCATACAAGAATTGGACTGGGCGCCATAGAGTTCTAGTTCATTCAACCAATAGTTTGTGGGACGTTTTGATAGGAACAGACCTGCTCTTCCTGCACCATAAAGAGACTGAACGTAGGGCGGAGAGGGATGCCCTTGCTAAGTCTCAAGTTTTGTTAGACACCTTGAAATGTAGTGGGAGAGAAGCCAAGGCTTCAAAGGAACGGGCCGTGCGCTTGTCTGAACCACAGGAAAAAAAGTTTGCCTTTGCAGCCCAGAGAGGGGGGCTGATGGAATGCAAAGTGCCGCCTGTTGGCTCTCAAAGAACTAAGACAGCTCTAATAAAGAAGGGAAGCCTCCACAGTTGTAAAAGCAAAAAGGAAGCCAATTCGGCCGTTTTGTTACAAGCGGAGAAATCTGATTCTCTTAATGAACATTTAATTATGGCTTGTGCTAAAGTGTGTGACTTTGCAGAGGGGAGAGCTGAGAGCCTGCCCGAACAACAGGAAAAAAACTCCTTGCAACCCAGTGTGGGGGAGACAGAGGAATGTAAATTACCGGCAGCCAGCTCTCAAGCCTTTAGGGCAGCTTTATTGAAGGATGAGAGTTTGCAAAACTGCAGGGAAGAAGCCGGGAGAAGCCCTCCTGCCTTATCAGAGACTGTGAAAGTGAGATTTTATTGGGACAAAGGCTTGCTTTATCGAGAACATGTTCCTGGGGGGAATTTCACGGACTGGCAACCAGTCAGACAATTAGTCGTGCCAAAATCTTTTCGCCGGGATGTATTGCAGCTGGCCCATGATGCTGTGACTGCGGGGCACCTAGGTGTGGAACGGACTTTGTTTTTTGTTACCCAACAATTTTATTGGCCCTTAGTGGCTAAGACTGTTAAAGAATATGTAAAGTCCTGTGATATTTGTCAACAGCTTGGGGATGCACGTGATCACCCCAAGGCACCCTTACAAGTGTCCCCGATTTCTAGGAAATACCTGGTTTTGACTTGCACTCCTGCTGTGGAGGTTGCTGAAGATGCTTTATCTCGGTTACCTGTTCCAGTTGACTGACATTTGATTCATGCTCATTCCACGGACTGATTTCCCGGCTCTGATGACCTCTGGACTGTTTTTAGACCTCGTTTTACTCTTTTACACTTTTAATATGTTTTATGGACTTTTATAAGGTTTTATGGCTTATGACCTTTTTTGAACCCGGACCAGCTTTTGGATCACCCCATTTTTTATTCTATCTCTTTATTTTTTAATAAAGTCTTCTCTTCTTGGGTGTTTTAGGGGTCCCTTAATTTTTTTTTCTTTCCTTTTGTTGTTATTTTGTAATTTAGCATATATTAAAAAGGCATAAGTCAAGAAGTAGCTCACTTGCTTAAAAATGTATTAATTTGTTCTTTTTTTTTCTCTCTCTCTCTTTCTTTTTTTTATTTTTTAATATATGTTGTATATGGTGTAATGTTGGTGGATTTTTTTTTTTATATATTATTTTTTTTTGTATATTGTTCCCTTATCCCTGGTTGCTGTGGCGATGACGCAGAACTATCCAGAGTTCTGACATCATCTTCCCAAAAAGGGGCGTGTCATGAACCTGTAATGGTCATGAGTTATCAAAAATCTGATGACAACACTTTGGCCCCAGTGAGGGACTCTGGGAGATGGTTACAGTCAGAAAAGACAAGCCTTGCCAATTTGTAAAGTTAAGTTTCATTTTTCCAGCTGAAGACGGTTAGAAGAAGCCTTAACAAGCTGCACCTGTTTATCTTTGCTTATTAGCAAGTGCCTGGCATCCAAGGTCATCCTTGGCCTTTGCAGTTGGAAAACACCGTTGGGAGGGGGGCCTGAAGGCGCGAAAATGTGAGAAACATCGAGAAGAAAGTTACATCAGTCAATTCCTGATTGGTCAATTAATCTTGGACCGTTAGGACCCTTTTCCCTTAAGTATAGGGCTAGGGACCCACAGCCTTTGTTCTCTGTTCTCTGCCTATGCTGACTGGCACCAGAGTTCCAAACCTTTTCTGCCTTATGGTTCCTGGGGTTGCTTATGGGAAGGCAACCTATGTCTGGTTCCATTGCTTTATGTTGAACATCCATCTCTCTTAGGAGAGGTGCCACGCAACCAACTACCTCGTATGTAAGTAGTTAGGTGAGCTAGTTTATTATTTTCTTGTTGTGTGTATGAATTCTCTTATAAGAACCTAAACCCCTGTTGGGTGAATGGTCTTAAAGGATTGCTTGCTGCTATATGATATGTGCACTTATATATTTTAATAAAGCTACTTCTATTTAACCTGGTGTGTTCATTTGAGAGAAGGGGTGGTTCTAAATTCAGTGTTTTGACCCAACCTCAGTCACTCACTACCAAAGAGGGTTAAGAAGTTAGAAGCTTGGATTTTAAGTGTTAAACCAGAGGTGCCTGGCAAGGAGTGTAACTGTGACTCTTGCCTTTTAGGACCTTGGTTTTATATACCTTCTGGGCTCAGAGATCCCCTGGCTCTGAGTGGACCAGCTTACAGGGGTGGTGGCAGCCTACCTTCTACCTTGCAGGGTTGTTGTGAGCGTACACAGCCTTGGCAAGGGTGAAGTAATAGCTTTTCGGTTCCAGTCTCATTTCCCTAAGGGTGGGGGTTTGAGCCTGATGCATGATCCCGGGACCCTGAGGGTCGGGCGGGCATGACAGTGAGTAGTGTTGCAAGGAGCAGTTGCCACTGCCTCCAGTGCCACGCCTGCCCTCTTGCTCTAGGCCTGGCTGTGTAACAGCAAGGATGAGGAGCACTGAACTGCCACGGGAGACAATGCAAATGAGGAAGAGGAGGTGGCAACTGCTCTTGCCTCTGCCCCCCCCTCTAGTTGGCATGGCAAAGAGAACTTGGAACAAAGGGGCATCTAGAGAGAAAGGAGGCAGGGGAAAAGAGTATAACCCCAGACAGCACATGCTGAGGACTAGGCCCTATGCTGCTGCCAGAGATCAGCCTCTGCCTGTTCACTTGTTTTCCCTTGTACGTTTTGTCTCAGGTTCTACAAATGCTAGAAACGTACTATTTTTATTTTTATTTTTTAAATGAAAGCTGGGAGCATTATTCACCCAGGAAGGAACAAGTGCCCCCTCGGCCTCTCCGTTGGGGACGCCCATGGCTCATTACCTGCTTGCGAGCTTCCCATACTGGGCATTTGGTTGGCCATTTTGAGAACAGAGCCCTGGACTAGGTAGGCCTCTGGCCTGATCCAGCAGGGCTCCTGTTATACCCACTCTGTCGCCCTGGATGGCGCCTCTGCCACTCTCTACTTATGGCCGCCCATGGTGGCCCCTCCCCGCTCCTTGCCCCCACCACCGCTGGGGGTGGGCATCTCCCCCCCGTTTTGAGGGCCTTTCCTTTCCCTTTTGGCCCCCCTTGTCCTTTCTTGGGTGGCATATCTAGCTGATTTGGGGCTCCCTGGCCCAACCCTGTCTAGAGAGGGAGATTGGGGCCCCGCTTACAAAACAACGTGATTTCAAAACGTTGTGAAGGGGCCCGCCTGCTTATTCTATACCCCCTCCCGGCACCCAATTATCCAGGGGGGGAGCCTAATTGGCCTGCATGTGGCAAGGATTGATGGTTGGGGTCGTGCACCACCTACCCCCGCGTTAATTAAAATTAAAATTTAAATTTAAAAATTGCCGGCCAAAGGCCGTCTCGCCTGTGGTCCTTGCCGCTGCTGGCTCCGATCCTGCACTGCCGCCTCATAGTGACTGCACTGCCGCTGCCGCCGCAGGGCCTCCCAAGGCCAGGAGCCTTGCCACGTAGGCCTTGGTGCCAGCCACCAAGCCTCGCCATGCACCACCTCGCTGCCACTGCCTCCCTATCTCCTGATGAGGCTGGGGGGGGGCTTGCTGCCGCACAGTCAGCCTGGCCTCAGAAAGCCTCCGGAGGCCCACGTGCGTCGAGCAGAAGAGGAAGGTGGAAGGGGCGGCTGGACTCAAATAGTCCTATAGACACCGCCCCTTACGCTGCACGTCGCACTGACGTCACGGGCGCGACGTGGGACATTGCCCCATTAACAGATGGGGGCAGCATCTTCACCCCCACCTGCAATCATGCCCCGCTCGTCAGCTGCGCGGCGAGCGGAGCTTCGTTTAGTATTAGGGTGTGAGGATTTGAAAGAAACCACTATTTATTTTCATTTTCTACTTCCTTTTATCTTTTCTCATCTATTTATTTTTTAGAAACTACCTTGGTCCTTATTAAATCCCATATCCAGCTGCACAAAAACTTATTTCACATGCACAATTTTTTGGCACTGCACAAAATATGCCTGGTTGCATGTTAGAATAAACCCTGGGTAGAGCACAGCTATCATGGCTAGTAGCCATTGATTGGCCTACAGCATTTGGTATACGGGTCAAGCACTGTGCAGGTGGAGGCCCCTTCAGCTACTTTCTCATCAGGAGGTCTGTTCCATACAGTATATGAAACAGACCTTTAGTGTGGTGGTATCTCCCTTTTTTGGCAGTTCCCACCCCCTAAACATTAGACAGGAGCCGTCTCTGATGTCTTTTCTGCACCTACTAAAGACCTTCCTCTTTCAACAAACCTTTTAAGTGAAGACCCTTATCCCAGCTTGCATCTGTACTGGAATTGTTTTAAAGATGTTTTTAGATGTTTTGTAGCTTGTGTGTTTGCTGCCTCTGCTCCTTTGGGATGATATAAATGTAATAGATAATAGTAAAAATATAACATTAATATCTGCAGGTAATTCAGCCAAATTATGAAAGTGGGGGCAAGTGGTGTCAGGGTAAAACCCCATCTGCACTATACATTTAAAGCAGTATTATACCACTTTAACCATCATTATCTCCCCCAAAGAATCCTGGGAAAGGTTGTTTGTTAAGGGTACTAGGAGTTGTTAGGAGACTCTTGTTCCCCTCACAGAGCTACAAGAATGGTTTAACAGTCATTCCCTCTTCACAGGGAATTCTGCAAATTGTAGCTCTGCGAGGTTGTTTTTACTTTTTCCTGCTGGTCTGTGGGGAAAAGTAGTTACGACAATAGTAGCTTCTGGTGGTCACCATTTGATTGCCCCACATACAGGGAGCTTTTTTAAAAAACAAAAGTAATGCTTTTATTACATTCATTCTATCAATTAAAACGTTGACCAATAAAAAGGCTTTGAAATTAATAAAAATAAATTTGACAGATTTCTAGGATGAAAATGAGGGGAATAAAATTTTCTATATTAGATTCTCTGTAGAAACAATAGTAACAAAGGAAAGAAGTAAAGTAAGAACAAAACCAACAAACATACAAAAATATAATTCTCCATCTTTGGATATGGCAGGTGTTGCCACCACTCACCATATGCTCAGAGGCACATTACCAAATTCTTCCAAGCAACACAGGAAGTGGATTGGACTGTGAAAGACCAACCCAAATGGTGTTTGCATTTTGACAAATTTGTAGGGCAGTTCAATATCTCAGAGAGGAGGTCAGGTCTCCTGTTCCCCTGGTGCATTCACTATAGCTGACTAATTTCCCTGCTTTTTAAAGTTTGATAGAAATATATGTTGGCTATAGGTACATTCTTAAACCTCAATTTCTCTGCTTTTTAATAAGTTATATATAGGTGGCAGCTGTAGAGCTTTGAGGATGGAATGCTCAGAGGGGCTTTGTTTGCAGAAGCTAAGTAAGGTTGGTATATATATTCCACCCTTCCTCCCAGCAGGAGCCCAGTTCAATACCACCCAAAGCTAACAGACAAAGTTACAGCTGCTAGTGCAGGTTTTATTGCACTCCAAGGAGCCTCAGTATCCTTGCTTAGATACAGATCAGAGGGAAAGCGGTCTTCTTGCCAGGCTAGATGATATACAGCTGGGTCCCTCATCTTGCCTCCAGAGGAAAATAGCAGCAGCAAAAGGGAAATGACGTGGAGGGCAATGATGGTAATTTCCCTTCCCTGGCTTCCTAGAAGTTCCAGCTGCTGATGCAGGTCTTACTGGCTCTTCTTGTGCACACCATTATCTCCTGAGCCGCAGCAGGACCTTCTCGGTGGTGAGGCCTTGATGTAGAACTCCCTACTCCCAGAGGTAAGATGATCTCCCTCTTTGCCTATGGGCCACACATTTGTCTAGGAGGTGTGGATCAGGTGATCCCATACTGAAGTATGAAGAGGTCGAACTCCAGAAGAGTCCCTGGATATATCTGCCCCTGTAGCTTTTTCTTTCTTTCTTAGGTTAGATTTTTCTGAAGCTTGCTTTTCCAAATCTCCTGCCAATACAGCTACACAGCTCAAAATGTACAGCCCCCCAGTGCACAGTAGGGCACAGGATCAATTATGATAATTGAGGAGATCAACAAGAGGTTAGCAAGAATGTATTAGGATATTCAGCTCTGTAATGTGGAAAGTTCTTAATCCTTCTGAACAGCTGAAAAGGAAACAGAAAGGACAAGAGCAAAAACAACAAGCTAAAAAAGGATATTCATATTAGGGTTGCCAGGTTCAATCCCTGAGACTGATCCTGTATCTTTAGGAGAAAAGAAAGTCAGCCAAGTGCAGGTGTTCTTGCAACATTGTAATAGGGAAAACCATTCTCCCTCCCTGCTCCGCAACTTTTAAAGATACAGAAGACCTCTTGGAGGCTGGGCCTGGCAACCAAGAGGTCTTCTGTATCTTTAAAAGTTATGGAAGGGGAAGGGAGAATTCCACCTTGTGTTTTTTCCCATTACAACATTGCAGGAACACCTGCACTTGGCTGACTTTCTCTTCTCCTAAAGATAGAGGATCAGTCTCAGGCCCTGAACCTGGCAACCCTATCTCCAACAGACCTGGGAAACAGTTTTCCCAAGAGCTGCTGGCATCCAGGAGGCTGGATGGGTGATGGGAGAGAAGGGATAGAATTTGTCTCTGGTTTGGAATAAAATCCAAACCAGAAAAGAATTTTGGGTTATAATGCTCACCTCATATTTCCTTTTTTGGGTGGGGTGGGGTTTCTATACTTTATTAACACATACAAAATCTAATGTCTCCAGACTTTTGAGTTTAGCTCAGTGCTAGAGCATCTGGTTTGCAGGGAGAAGGTCTCAGTTTCAATCACCGGCATCTCCAAATAAAGCTGTGAGAGATCCGCACCTGAAATCCTGGTGGGCCACTGCCAATCAGCGTGGACAATATTGAGCTATATGGACCAATAGTCGGATTCAGTACAAGGCAGTATTCTATGTTCCTGTGTTTCTTAATGTCAGACATGTTCCCTCTTAATGGCCTATTCTGACTACCCCTGTTCTCAGATTATTTGGATTAAGACTACATACACACTCCATACATTTCAAGCATATTAAAGACAGACCCTTCCCACTGCCAGAGGCAGTATGCTTCTGAATACCAGTTGCTGGAAATCACAGGAGGGGAGAGGAACTTGTGAACTTCCCACAGATATCTGGTTGGCCACAGTGAAAATAGGATGCTGGACTACATGGGCCACTAGCCTGATCCAGCAGGCTATTGTGTTCTTAAGGAGCTGCCTTATATTGAGTCAGACCATTGGTCCATCCAGCTCAGTATTATCTACACTGAGGGATAGTGGCTTTCCAGGATTTTCAGACAGGAGTCTCCCAGAGGCCTAAGTGGAGATGTCAAGGACTGAACTTGGGACCTTCTGCAGATGCTCTGCCACTGAGCTATGCCCTTCCAACTGGAAAAGATAAGTCCTCCTAAAATAGCACAGATGGGGAATGAAGGTTACAAAGGAGAGGGATGCAAAGTGAATGTGTTATATTTTTCAGTTATCCTGAAACAAATGTGCAACCCTGGGATTCAGCTACCTCTCTTTGATGCAGATGTGCAGGAGGAGAATACAGGAGAGTGCATCCTTTCCCTCACTTCTTTGCTTGCCTGTGTTGATAGCTGTGCTAATACCATTGGCTCCACAATCCCCTCTTGGAATATGTCAGCTCTTTTGCTTTTTGCACATGTGTGCCTGCTGCCTTTTAATAGGAAATTCAGATTGCACTAGTAATGCCAAGGGAACATGCTGCAAATTGGCAGCAACATGCTGGAAGGAAACAACGTGTCTGTGGATACCAAGCAGAGGCTGGCCCTGGGGAGCCGTGCTAGCCTTGCGGAAAGGTATCCAAATGACCCAGTGCTGTCAAAACCCCAGTAGGGCTGCTGCAGGAGGTCTGGCACCAGCTGACCTCTGGAGAGCAGAAACCCCTGCAAGCAAAGCTGAGGCCACTTGCTTAGTGCACCACATGACAAACAATAAAGCAAAAAGATGGAATGGCAAAAGGAGGGGAGCAGTACTATTTTGGAACTTCCACTCCTATCCACTTCACAGGCTATGAATTAGGGTTGTTGCTGTTGCTGCTGCTGTTTTAATTTATTTCTCAGTCTTCACCCTAAAGTTTAAAATACAGTTAAAAATGTATCATTAAAAACATGTACAATCACAAGATCACATAAAATAGGATGAGTCTTGAAAATATACATCTCAGATGTCAAAGGCCAGTGTAAAGAGGTGTGTTTTCATCTTTCACTAAAAACTATACAGTGAAGTTGCCAGATGCACCTCAGTGGGGAGGGATTTCCACAACTTAGGGGCTACCACAGAGAAAGCCCTCACCCAGGCCACCACTATCCTGGGCTTCTAAGGGCAGTGGAACTATTCAAATGGCCCCCTCTGCTGATCTCAACCCCTGAGAGAGTCTGTAGGGAAGGAGGTGGTCTTTCAGATATTTGAGGCCTAAGTCATTTAAGGCAGTGGTTCCCAACCTGGGGGCCGTGAAGTAACCCAGAGGGGGCTGCGAACAGTAAAGGAATGAATTATTTATTAATTTTTTAAAAAAAGTCTTTCCACTGCCTCTGCAGATGACACCTCCCCCTTGCTCCAAACGAGAGGGGAGGCCTTTTGCTGAAGCGCCAGAGCGTCTTTCAGGTGCACTAAGGGCAGGCATCTGCCTATAAAATACATGGCAGATGCCAAAGGAGGCTGAGGGTGGAGCTACCAGGAAGAAGAGGGGATTACTATCACTGATTCCTGTGTCCTTGCACTGCCGCTACTGGCAACGCCCTTACTTTGAATGAGAGGAGAGGGCTTCTTGTGGAGCAAAAAGAAGCAAGCCTGCAAAAAAAAAGGCTGCTTTCCCCCTCCCTTCCTGGTAGCCAGCCTGCCTCCCTGGGGGGAGGGGGTCACAATTTTCTTTTCAGCTTATAAAGGGGTCCCGTGCTCATAAAGGTTGGGAACCACTGATTTAAGGCTTTAAACGCTAGCATGAGAACCTTAAATTGGGCCTGGCAACCAATCCAGCTGTTTTAAAACAGGAGTTATATGAGATCTAAATGGAACCAGCCAGTTACAGTGCCCCCAAATCCTCTGTGAAGTTCAAAAACTGATCTTTTTTTCTTTATTCTCCAATGCTGGTGTCCACTGTATGGGTCCATTTTTAGTAGTGGTTCTTTTCAATAGTTAATTCCAATTAAAACAGGCTTAAGATATTGCATACATGCTTATTGTAATATTCATGTGAATTTTTAGATATATTTTATAATTGTTATATTCTTTTTTGTTTTGTATATGATTCACTTTGTTTTATTTTATGTATATTGTTTAAAGATTTATTGTTCGATAATGTTACTTAAAATGTGGATTTTTTTTCTTCTTATTATTATTAGAACCTACATTGAATGTAAAATTTATTGATTTTTGTTGAAACGTAAACCACTTTGAGATTTTAGGGAATATAAAGTGGTATACAAGTTAAATAAATTTATTTATTTATTTATTTATTTAATTCAATTTTTATACCGCCCATAGCAAAGCTCTCTGGGTGGTGTACATCAAGTAAACACTTTACATTCAATTTAAAAACCACCTGGTCATCAAATCAACAATTTAAACATACAACAAAAACTAAGATTAACATAATTAAACCCATTAAATACAAGTCAAAAAGTAATTAGAAAAAGATGAACATATAACTATCTTTACAACATTAAATACAAAATACTAAAATATTAAAATACTAAAAATACTAAAACGCCTGGGTAAAGAGGAAGGTTTTCACCTGGCGCCAAAAAGATAGTAGTGTAGGCGCCAGATGTACCTTGTCAGGAAGGGCGTTCCATAGTTCGGGGGCCGCTACCGAGAAGGCCCTCTTTCTTGTAATCGCCTTCCGGGCGTCTTTCTGAGTAGGCACCCGGAGGAGGGCCTTCGATGTTGAGCGCAGTGTACAGGTAGGTTCATATCGGGAGAGACGTTCCATCAGGTATTGCGGGCCCATGCCGTGTAAGGCTTTATAGGTTAAAACCAGCACCTTGAATCGAGCCCGGAAACATATAGGCAGCCAGTGCAAGCGGGCCAGAATCGGTGTCACATGTTCCGACCGCTTGGTCCCAGTTATTAATCTGGCCGCTGCATTCTGCACAAGCTGCAGTTTCCGAACCGTCTTCAAGGGCAGCCCCACGTATAGTGCATTGCAGTAGTCCAATTTTGAGGTTACCAGAGCATGAACAACTGAAGCAAGATGTTCCCTGTCCAGATACGGGCGTAGCTGGGCTACCAGCCTAAGTTGGTAAAAAGCACTCCGTGCCACCGAGGCCACCTGCGCCTCAAGTGACAAGGACGGGTCCAAAAGGACTCCCAAGCTGTGCACCTGCTCCTTCAGGGGGAGTGTAACCTCATCCAGAACAGGTCGAACATCCATCTGGTCAGGGGATCCATTTACTAACAGCATCTCAGTCTTGTCTGGATTGAGCTTCAATTTGTTCACTCTCATCCAGTCCATTATCGCGGCCAAGCATCGGTTTAGCACCTTGACGGCCTCACCTGAAGCAGATGAAAAGTAGAGCTGCGTATCATCAGCGTACTGATGAGAACGCACTCCAAAACTCCTGATGACAGCACCCAGCGGCTTCATATAGATGTTAAAGAGCATGGGGGACAGAACTGATCCCTGCGGAACTCCATATTGGAGTGCCCAGGGTATCGAGTAGTGCTCCCCAAGCACTACTTTCTGGAGACGACCTGCCAGATAGGAGCGGAACCACTGCCAAGCAGTACCTCCAACTCCCAAATCCACAAGCCTCCCCAGAAGGATGCCATGGTCGATGGTATCAAAAGCCGCTGAGAGATCAAGTAGAATCAACAGGGTTACACTCCCCCTGTCTTTCTCCCGACAAAGGTCATCATACAGGGTGACCAAGGCCATCTCCGTGCCAAAACTGGGCCTGAAACCCGATTGAAATGGATCCAGATAATCGGTCTCATCCAAGAGCGCCTGGAGCTGGGATGCAACCACCCTTTCCAGAACCTTGCCCAGGAATGGCACATTTGCTACCGGCCTATAGTTATTCAAATTATCTGGGTCCAGGGAAGATTTCTTCAAAAGTGGTCTCACCACCGCCGCCTTAAGGCAGTTCAGGACCACTCCCTCACATAGTGAGGCATTAATCACTTCCCTGGCCCAGCTGGCAGTGCCATCCCTGCTAGCTTTTATTAGCCAAGAGGGGCAAGGATCTAACACAGAAGTGGTTGCACGCACCTGTCCAAGCACCTTGTCAACGTCCTCAAGCTGCACCATGAACAAATAACCTATGCCACTTATCTGGCTGCTGCATTTTGGACCAGTTGAAATTTCTGAGTCATCTTCAAGGGCAGCCCCATGTAGAACACATTGCAATAATCCAATCTGGAAGTTTCCAGAGCATGGGACCGGCAAACTGGATTGGTTCCCTTTCTCATGCAGACCAAATGAATTTCTCCTCCATTCCTCAATCCCTTGCATCAGCAGCCAAAAGGATACGGGAGCAAGTAATGAAAAAAACTACCTTTGTTAGCATCCTTGGAGTACTTCCACCAGTCGGATTAGACAATACTGGGATTGTGGCCAAATGTGCTCACCTAGTATGACTGTTGAAGATGGCACTGTTTTGAAAACCTTCCCAATATGAAGCTTTAATCCAGTGCTTGCTTTTCTGGGAGTAAAGCTGCAATGCTAATCCCACCTACCAGGAGTAAACCCCATTGAATTCAATAGGATTTACTTTTGAGTAGACATGGTTAGGATTGTGTTGTAAATTAATGGTACTTTTGAGTGAACATAGCAAAGGATTGTGCTTTCTCTCCCCTTCCAATCCTATTTTTAAAACCAATAAGGCAGGGCTTACATAGGTATCACGGCCTTTATTATGTAGGAAACTAATACTAGTGTGTTTTTTTAAAAAATATATATTCTGCAATGACCAACTGGTTTTGACAAACTATTATATGGGGTCTATGTATTTTTACATCTCCAGTGTGTGTATGGATGGGGTTCCAAAGGGTAGGTGCTGCCACACAATGGTGTGGTATGGACCTCCTGATGGGATGGTCTCTGCAGGATGCCCTCTCCTGCAAGCCACAGTGAGCTGTTGGATATGTAGGGATGAGGCAATTTTATGATCACCATAACAGTAAAGTTAGCATTTCAAAAACTAACAATCATATTTATGTGCTGGATATAAAAGAACCTTGCTATTCAATCTGAAGTGGATATAAAATGCAGCCAAACCCATGGCAGGGGGAGGAATATTCACCTTGCTTAACACTTGCATAGTTTTGAATGATTTTTGGCACATTTTTCTCAGTGTGTCATTTACCCTCACTTTGTCATTTGCCTTCATTTAGTTCAATTAGTTGTAGCAACCCATGCAGTTTTACTTATGTTTGGCCACAAGGTCATCATATCAGAAATAAAAAGAAAAATCTGCCTGACACCATTGACAAAAATCAAGCAACTGGACACAGCTAATCAAATTAAACAGCAACATGGGCAAATGAGGTGAAGGACTATGAGGGCAAAGAAGAAGCGGCTGTCATGAAGCAACAGCAGCCTGAGCAACAAAAGCAAGAAAAGCAAAAGCAAAAGCAACAAGAGCAGCAAAACAACAGAAATATGTAGGTATGGAGGAGAATTTTACTTGATCAAGTCAACTGTCCTAGGGCTGCTCCAGACAACTGATTTATTGAGAGTCTCATTCTGCTTTGCTTGCACAAAACTGACACAGTGGTAGCAATGGGGAAGAAGTCTAGTTCAGTTCACATTTAAAGATGAATCTTTCAAATTTGCACTTTCTGAAACAATAGGAGAATCAAAACACACCCATCCTTCAGAATTTGCATTTATCCAACCAAGCAATGTATATAAAAATGCATTTTGTTATGTGCCTTCAAGCCGATTACAATGTATAGTGACCCTATCAATCAGTGATCACCAATAGCATCTGTTAAAAAACACCCTGTTCAGATCTTGTAAGTTCAGGTCTGTGGCTTCCTTTCTACAATCAATCCATCTCTTGTTTGGTCTTCCTCTTTTTCTACTCCCTTCTGTTTTTCCCCAGCATTATTGTCTTTTCTAGTGAATCATGATGTGTCCAAAGTATGATAACCTCAGTTTCATCATTTTAGCTTCTAATGACAGTTCTGGTTTAAATTGTTCTAACACCCAATTATTTGTCTTTTTTGCAGTCCATGGTATGCACAACGCTCTCCTCCAACACCACATTTCAAATGAATTGATTTTTCTCTTATCCGCTTTTTTCACTGTCCAACTTTCACATCCATACATAGAGATCAGGAATACCATGGTCTGAATGATCCTTACTTTGGTGTTCAGTGATACATCTTTGCATTTGAGGACCTTTTATAGTTCTCTCATAGCTGACCTCCCCAGTCCTAGCCTTCTTCTGATTCCTTGATTTCTTGACTGTTGTCTCCATTTTGGTTAATGATTGTGCCAAGGTAGTGATAATCCTTGACAAGTTCAATATCCTTGTTGTCAACTTTAAAGTTACATAAATCTTCTGTTCTCATTACTTTAGTCTTCTTGACGTTCAGCTGTAGTCCTGCTGTTGTGCTTTCCTCTTTAATTTTCAACAGCATTCATTTCAAATGCATACATTAGAGGAAAGTGTTCATAAAAATAAATATATTTGTGGAAATAACATACAACAATGCATTAGGTTAGGATAAATTGCTTGCAAAACTGTATACATGAGTCAAAACTGCATATGAGAATGTACTGCATTTATTAGGAGAAAATCACACTAAAATGCTGAAGAATTTCCATGAGGATTTTTGCAGAAATGGGGAAATTGGATTTAAAATGAGAAACAGGAGAAACCAAGAAAACCGAAACTGACAGATCATTCCATCCCTGCTTTAAATACAGATTTCTATAATAGGACTCATGAGGAAATGGGGCAGAACAGACTTTTGAATGAAGACAAGTGAAAATGACATAGATTGGGAATAGATTGATCCAGCCATCCCTACTCATATGTCTGTGTGTGTTGGAAAAACAGGGAGAAAATAAGATGTGCTTTTCAGCAAATACTCCAGCCGATCACACTCAACATTCTATTAAGCCTAATCTACCTGATCATAGGTTATCAGAAACAAACATTGTGGTTTTGGCACAAACATTCTGTATAGTATTATGACCCTTGAAGAGTTAAATACTGGAACTTTGTATTATGTCCACCCCTTGGACTTTCTTTTGCTCTGCTTTTCAGTTTCAGTTGTGTTCTCTGCCCAGCCAGCATTAAAGAAGCATGTTTGTTTGCCCACAGTAAGAAACAAGAGTTTGTTTTTTCTGCAGTTATGATCATGAGTAGAGCAGAATTGGGCCTTTATTGCTAAAGGATGAAATAAAGAGATAATTTAGGACACAATCCAACTTGTGTTGACGCCAGGTTGAGGGGAGTTGGATGCAGTGGATCTCCAGCTGAACCAGGGCCAGTGTAAGTCCCTCAGCCCAGCTCAGCCGGGGCTCAGCTGGCCCAGCCTGGCTCAGCCGAGACCAGAGTAAGTGAAGCCGTCATAAGTCCTGAAAAAAGGGTGTGTTGGGGGCATGTCAGGGGAGGGGCAGAGGTGAGGAGACTTAGGCCCATCCAACTCTTGTTTGGAGTCCTCCTGTGGGTCTTTTGTTTTCAAGCAAAAGTTACAATGGGAAAAGGTTGGTCTAAGAAAATTAATACAATACAAGTCAATGGAGATGGCTGACTCCCAGATAGGGTTTTTTGGGAGAGCAGGCTTTTAGTTTTTGGTCCCTGCATGCAGGTCCCAGCTGAGCTAGCGTTCAGCCAACCCAGAGGCTCCTGAATGGCAACTGGATGCAGCGGAACTTTATGCTAGCTTCTCTTGCACTGGCACCACTTACACCAGTTTCTCCTGAGTTGGATTGTTCTGTCCAAGTGATCTGAAAAAAATTACACCCTAAGTTACCCTTTACTCTTTTAAAGCATTCAGTATACTCACAATCATAGTGGCTATTCTTTTTCTTTTTCTTGAGTACATGATGGCAAAGGATGAAAACAGCCCTAGAGGTATAGAAACACAGTTGTACACACTTCAGTTAGCTGGCTTGCTGGCTGACTACCTAGGCTGTAACTCAGGCCTAATTTCTGATTTTCCCGATGTGTTCAGCTCACCATGAGGCCTTTTTAAGGTTTGTGGACAGAAATATCAACTTGGCATCCAGGGATTTTTTTAATCCAATTGTTTTTCACAATTACTCTCCAATCGCTTAGTTAGTCCTTTAAATAGAAACCAGTTTAAAAGTTTTCTCTTGATTGTCCAACAGGAAGGAAAATCTAAAGGTCAGGAAAAAGCCTAGAAGGAGGGACCCTCAAGGAGGAGTTAACACCTTTTGGTATCCCCTTGTTCACTGTATCCTTAACAGCCCTTTTCTTATAAAACAAAAAAATCTGCCAGTCATTTAATTTCTGGTGCTTGTTCTAAATTGTCTGTTAACTTGATCTTTACATAGCTCATTATGCAAGTTAACTCACTCTTTGCATGGAGGATGAGTGAGGGGGAAGGTCCCTGTGTTTCCCTTCCTCTGGCCTGGCCCTCACGTCCTCCCCACCAGTGTGAGTATATGGGGGGGGGGGGAAATTGACTGGTGCTACAAGCCACTCCCTCACACACATAAATGACCCATCTAGAAAAGTGGCTACCCCTAGGGTTGCCAGGTTCAGGGCCTGAGACTGATCCTGTATCTTTAGGAGAAGAGAAAGTCAGCCAAGTGCAGGTGTTCTTGCAATGAGACCGGGCCTTGGAGGCCGGGCCTGGCAACCAAGAGGCCTTCTGTATCTTTAAAAGTTGTGCAGGGGGAAGGGAGAATTCCACCTTGTGGTTTTTCCTATTACAGTGTTGCAAGAACACCTGCACTTGGCTGACTTTCTCTTCTCCTAAAGATACAGGATCAATCTCAGGCCCTGAACCTGGCAACCCTAGCTACCCCACTTAGCAACGAAGGCTGACTACAGGGCTGCCTTGGACTGATTTTAAGTTAGAAGAAAGGCAGGTAGGGGTTGGCTGAGGTTGGTGGAACAGTGTTCCATTTCCCATGCCTGGACTAGAGACCAACAGGCAAATCTTTAAGGGCTGTAGCTAAGTGGTAGAGCATCTGCTTTGCATGCAGACGGTCCCACGTTCAATCCCCAACATTTCCACATATTCCACTTTAAATGGACATGGATTCTCCCAAAGAATCCTGGGAAGTGTAGTTTGCAAAGGCTGCTGAGAGAAGACTCCTATTCTACTCAGAGAGCTACAACTTTCAGAGTGGTTTAACAGTCACTTCCTCTTCCCAGAGAACTCTGAGAATTGCAGCTCTATGAGGTGGATATGGGGGATCTCCTAACAACTCTCAGTATTCTTCACTTTTGGGGGGAATCTATGACTGTTTAAAGTGGAATAAGAGTGGAATAAATCTCTGGTGTGAAGGTTGTACCAGTCTAGTCACTGTGTAAGCTTGGTGCAGGATACATTCTGAATAAACTGGTTGTCTCAAGAGCTCTAAATGTGTTCAGATCATCTCTACTAACAATATGTCAGTTTACAAATTTCCCATGTGCAAATGTATAGCTTTGTTAAATGTACTTGTAAAAAGAAAGGAATGGACAGGTAAGATGGAGAGAAATTTAAACAGTCAACCATGGATTCCAGTGGAAAATGGTGCATTGAGAAAACCCTGAACTGTATTGTGGCTTTCATAACTCAGAGTGGTTCCACATGACTGCCCACTCAACACCTGCAGTTCATCACAGGAATCCCTGGCCTATTTGCTCATTGTCATGTACCAACAATGGACTGGATTTAATTTAAAATGGTATTTAAATGTCTACTGGCAGCATTTACAGTGAATCTTAAAACAAAAAAGATAGACAAGAATGTTGGCAATGGAAATACAATTAATAGTCCATATGTCCATTTAATCTGAAACACCTAATTTTCTAGCAACACCTGTGTTTTATTCAGCATTAATTTGTATCTATGAGAACATAGATTCAGTGGCACAGGGCTCCCTAGGGACCAGGATCAGCACTGGTCAAGATCCAAAGAGCTCCTTTCAGCATGTCCTGTGGGATTTATCTTTTTTTCCTTTCACTTCTTTGATTTGAACAACAGACTGCATTTATACATCTTCATTTGTATCCTGCCAGAAGGCTTACTAAATATAAGCCATATGGCTGTGGGGGGAGGGGAACCTCAGGCTTGGAAGCCAAATGTGGCCCTCTAGGTCTCTCTCTCTATCCCCTAGGATTCTTTCCTGGCCACACTTCTTCCCATGCCACACCCTCCCTGACTCTGCATAAAGTTATCAATGGCTACTAACCCTGATCGTTAAGTTCTATCTCCATGATTGGAAGCAGTAAGTTTCTGAATCCCAGTTGCTAGAAACTGCAGGAGGGTAGAGTGCTTTTGCACTCTGATCCTGCTTGTGGGCTTCCTGGAGGCATCTGGTTGGCCACTGTGAGAATAGGATGCTGGACTCGATGGGCACTGGCCTGCTCCAGCAGAGCTCTTCATATGTTCTTATGACTGATCACCTACTTCCTATATCTAGATCTCCATTCAGTTTCTAGGGTCCTTCTTTCAGCTACATAATCCACAGAGGATTAGACAAATCCATGGAGGACAGATTTATCAATGGCTACTAGTTATGATTGCTGTGTTCTCCCTCCACTGTTGGAGGCAGCATGCCTCTGAATGTCAGTGACTGGGAATCACAAGTGGGGAGAGCTCTGTCTCGCCCAGGTCCTTCTTGTGGGCTTCCCATGGGCATCTGGTTGGCCACTGCGGGAACAGGTCAAAGCCTTCCTATTCTCTGAAGCATTTTAAGCTAAATTGATTTACTTTAAAATTGTTATTGTATTTGATTTTTGACTGTATTACTAGTATTATTCTGTTATTTACTGTATTTTTATGCTATTTTTATGTTCACTGCCCAGAGAGCTATCGCTAGTCGGGCGGTATATAAATCTAATAAATAAAATAAATAAATAATAAATAAACAGGATGCTGGACTAGATGGGCCACTGGCCTGATCCAGCAGGCTCTTCTTTTGTTTAGATCCTCTACCTCACACCAAAACTAGACTATTTAAGCCAATAAAAGGGTGTTACCAAAGCAGATGACTCTTAAATATAGAAGTTTCAAAAAGATCTTAAATGTGCAGAGAGCATCCCACCACATCAAAATGGTCTTCACAATCTGACTAAAACCCAACTAGGAGACGTTCACTGGATCAGACTGAATGTCCAGCTTCCCTGGCATCCTGTTGTCCACAGCGGCCAACCAGGTTCTTTCATGAAGCCTATAAGCAAGAGAAAAATGCAGTGATGGTTAATAGCCATTGATCTGTGAATACAGATCAGGCTTGACACATGTCCCCAACAAGGGCACTCAATAACAAGTATGCTATCCCTGAAAAGGCTCTAGGCTCAATGCAATTTATTGCTAAATGAATAGGAGCTAGAGGGGAGTTGCAAGGTCTCTGATGTAAATGAGTAGGGCATAAAATTGGCCTCCTGAGCCAGTGGTTTCCCCACACCTGTTTTAAAATGAGTATTTTTCGCCTTCCCAATATAGCAGCTGCATCAAATTTTAGCTACGCACCTGTTTTAGTCCTTGAGTGTTCCTAACCTAAGCAATCAAATTTAACACACATCTTGTCTCGTTGTGACCCTGCTCACCTCAATATTTTCCATTATATGAATGCATCAGGGAAAGGTCACATATGAAACAGGATTCATGTTGAAAAGTCCGTAAGGTTAAAAAATGTGTATGTTTCTGTGCATGGAGTGGGAAGTGAGGAGAAGGAGAAAGGGGGAAATAATATAAAATAATGCATGAAAGAGCAACTCTTCAAATTAGGAGTCTGAGTGCTCGTTTTCACATTCTGAGACTTGGTGAGAAAAGTGAGTTGCTGTGGTTGGGTACAGAAACCCTGCATGGTAGTTCAGGAATACTGCTACAACAATGCTTACAATAGGGATGAGGAACCTTTTTCAGACCACATTCCCTTGTCAACAACCTTCTGGGGGCTGCAAAGCAGTGCTGGGCAGAGCCAGAAGCAGACATGGGCAAAGAAATAGATTAGAAAAAATAGGCTGTAATCCAACTGTGCAAGAATCAAAGGTGACACACACATCGCTGCATCCATCCAAACACACAAGTGGCATGATCATGATTCAAGAAGCCCTGCCAGCCAGGCAGAAGCACTTGAGGAGGATGTCCAGTGAAGGGGGTGGCCTGCCGAGGGATCACAGCCTAAGGAGAGTCCAGAGGGTCAAATAGAGAGCCCTGGATGGCCACATTTGGCCCAGGGACCTGAGGTTCCACACGCTTGCTTTACAACCCCTCCATGGTTTCCTGTTGTTTGGGCTCCATGTTCTTGGGTGAAAATTTCAATTCAGTTTGCATTTCAAGCAGGATTTATCAAAGTCGCACTTTCCAAAAGAATATGTAAACCAAAGCACAGCCATCCTTTGAAATTCACATTTAGTAAAATGTTGGGATGCAGTTCGCCAACTAAACATTTACAAATATGCATACATTAAGGGAAAGTGTGCATCAACATGAATACATGAGAGAAAATAACATGCAAAAAGGCATGATATGATGAGAAATGGCTTGCAAAAATGTGTACCTTTGTCAAAACAACCTACAAAAATGTGTTTATTTGGAGAAATTCGCACTGAAATAGTGGAGAATTTTCATTAGGATTTTTTTTTTAAAGATTCGCAGATTGCTGCAGAAATGTAGAGAACTGAATTTAACATTGGAAAAAAGAGAAATGGAGAGAACTAAAACACAGATCTTTCCATCCCTAATATATATTATCAAAATGTCCACTTAGCAGTGGGAGTGTGTGGACTTGCTGCTTCAGTTGCTACGACTGAGAGCACACACCAGAAAAATGAGGCAAAGCACCAGAACACTGAGGAACTGTGGCCATAATTTTATTAACTGTCTGCAGCTTAACATGTGTGGGGCTTTGCAAAACCGAGAAGTCACCTAGAACTGGATCAGTTAAAGGCCCGTCTTATCATCATCATCATCATCATCATCTGCCCTTCACTAGCAGGTCCCAAGGTGTGTTACATCTACTTAAATTCAGTATTAAAAACAATTAAAACAAATCACAATCACAAGAATAAGGTGGGTCCTGAAAACATACATCTCAGGTATCAAAGGGCAGGATAAAGAGGTGCGTCTTCAGCATTCTCTGAAAACTGTACAGTGAAGGTGCCAGGTAGACCTCCATGGAGAGGGAATTCCACAACTTAGGGGCTGCAACAGAGAATGCCCTCTCCTGGGCCACCAGCACCACCACAAACTTCTGAAAGTGATGGAACTGCCAAGAACGCCCCCTGTACTGATCTTAACACCTAAGAGGGTCTGTAGGGTAGGAGGCAGTCTTGTTTAGTATTTTATACATTAACGTGAGCATCTTGAATTGGGTCCAGAAACAAACTGGCAACCAATACAACTTTTTTAGAACGGGCATTATTTGAGTTCTAAAAGCAACTCTAGCCAGTAATCTGGCTGCTGCAGTTTGGACCAGTTGAAGTGTCTGAGTTATCTTCAAGGGCAGCCCTACAGAGAATGCATTACAATAATCAAATCTGGAAGTTACCAGAGCATGGAGTGCTGTAGCCAACAGGGCTGGCACCAAGCATGACTTGGCTCTTGGGCACCAGCCTGCCCTGGGCCCAACCTGCCTGCCTGCATCTACCTCTCCCACTGCAGTGAATGCTGGCCACGCTGCGTGCACATGCCTGCCATCAGCTAAAATGGCAGCCAAGGCTTCCCTAAGGGGCTGACACCTCCGCTGCCATCTTGGTTGATAGCAGGCATGCACGCAGCGCAGCCAGCATTCACCTCAATGGGAGAGGCAGGTGTGGCATGCAGGCGGGTGTTGCGGGCATGCAGTTGTAGGGGGGTACCTGGGAGTTCCCTCTCTGTGATCCATAGCAGGGTCAGGAGCCGATGCTGCCGTGAATCACAGAATGGGAGCACTACCACCCACCCTGAGGGAGGGCCCCTCATCCAGGGCCCGACCTGGCTGCCTTCTGGCACCAGCCCTGGTGGCCAAGTCCAAAAGGGGCCAGAGCTGGCAAACCAGCCAGAGATGGAAATAGGCTCTCCTAGCCTCTGAAGCCACCTGAGCCTCCAGTGACAATGTTGGATCAAGGAGTACCTCCAAGCTATGAACCTTTTCCTTCCAAGGGAGTACAATCCCATCCAGAACAGGTTGTCTTCACACTTCCTGGACTCAAAAACTTGGAACACATAAAACCTCTGTCTTTTCAGGATTTACTTTCTACAATTCTGCCCAATTTGGATTTGGTG
Organism: Rhineura floridana; assembly: GCF_030035675.1. NCBI lineage: Eukaryota > Metazoa > Chordata > Lepidosauria > Squamata > Rhineuridae > Rhineura > Rhineura floridana. The sequence goes on from NC_084496.1 coordinate 18,264,341, forward strand.
CCCAATTTTCCATTAATTTACTTATTCTCGATCATTGCAGGTCCAATTTTTATGTGGTGATTTTCCATGGTTATTTTTGAAAACAGGTTTTCTGCCTCTAAAATATTAAAGATATTAAAATATTAAGAGCAATAATTTTATTGATATTTCCTTTCATTTATCGATATTTCCTTTCAAAACATTGATATTTCCTTTTTAAAAATGGATCAGTAAAAGCAAAAGCTAGCAAGCAAACAGCGAACTCAAACTGATACCAGGCTATGAGATCAACAGAATGCTTTCGAACTGGCACCAGCCAACGGAACCCATCCTTACCAACATCCTGGTCTCAGAGTGGCCAACCAGATACACTTATAGGAAACTCACAAACTGGACATGAGTGAAACTTGTGATTCCCAGCAACTGGTATTCAGAGATATACTGCCTCCAACAGTGGATGGAGAACATAGCTAGTGACTCAAACTTGCTTGTAAACAAGAGGAGGACAGGTAATCATGCACTACCTCCTTCCCTGCACTCTGTGACCAGTGGGTGAGCATGCATCTCTGTCTACCCATACTTGGAGCTAAACTACTCATGAAGCCTGAAGGGCCATAGTCCCAACTGCCAAGGTAAACCTCCAAAGACTTATTCCTAATCTTATCAAGGTGCTTTAATTTCCTTCAGCATTCCTCTGATCAAAATCCTCCAAAGCCAGCTTGACTTTCACTTAAGGGTGCAGTTGGTGGCAATCCTCCTTTTCAATTCCCATCTTCCTGCCTCCCTATATGGATCTGGTCTAAACTTCTGATGCAACTGCCAAATTCCATTAAGGTGGTATGATTTCAAGGTGCCTCTTAATGTACAGCACACACATATTTCTCAAATGGAATCTGATGTTTCCTAATATATTATGATGGGAGTTAATAAGATCAAATTATGTCTTATCATACTACATTAGGATGTGTCACGTCAAATTAGTCATTTCGGGAGTTAGAGCCAGGCATGGAAAGCAACTCCAAATAACTTTCTCAAAGCAAATTAGCTGATATAAAACTGGAAAGTTTGGGGCTTGTATGCTCAAGTCCTACGATAGTTCCTGAAGCCTGATTGTTTCCCTAAGCTTGCTCTTCTCAAGCACCATAGGCCTTGAACCCGGAGCTCTGTAGGCTATGGTTCCCTGCTCCCTATGCCAGTGGGAATATTGATCAGAGAAGAGAAGGCAAACAGGAATGTAGGAAGCTGACTATAATGAATCAGACCCTTAGTCCATCTCTTTCATATTATCAATGCAGATTGGTAGTGGCTCTCCAGGATTTCAAGCAGGGATCCCTCCCAGCCCCACCTGGAGATGCTGAGAAATTAACCTTGGACCTTCTGCACATAAAGCAGCTGCTCTACCACTGATCCACAGTCCTTCCCAGTTATAGTTGGGAAATTGCACTGCACCCCAGAATCCTCTTAGGGATTATCCCAGAGAAATACATTACTCAGACCTCATCAAGAGTATTGTGCCCGGTTCTGGATGCCACACTTTAAGAAGGATATAGACAAATGGAAACAGGTTCAGAGCAAGGATGGAGGAGATAATTGATTCGGTTCACATTTAAAGCCAAATTTATCAGTATGAGAACCAAAACACAACCTTCCTTTGAAATTCACATTTATCTGGATTTTGCAATGCAGTTCTCCAACCAAGCAATGTTTACAAAAATGCATATATTAGGGGAAAGTGTGAACAAAATGAATATACTATTGAAAATAACATACAAAAATGCATTATATTGGGATAAACTGCTGGCAAAAAAAAAGTACATTAGTCAAAACTGCATACCAAAAGGTATCAGGAGAAATGTGCACTAAAATGCTGGAAAAATTGCAAATTGCTGCAGAAATGTGGAGAACTGGAGAAACAAGGGAGAGAACTGAAACTGACAGATATTTCCATCCCTAGGTGGATCTAGGCTAAATCTGTTCTGGAGCAGATTTGGGGGAGGTGGGGCACACAGGGGAGAGGAGACGGGGAACTGTGTTTTAAATGATTTTATGAAAGTGGATTTGTACTTCACAATATTTTAAAGACACTTTATAGAGGTTTCCCATGCAAAGCAAAGTATAACTTCAGAAATCAATCAGTTAATTAATCGACTGGCATTATGGTCCAGAGACACTTTCCTCATCTCATTTGCAGTTGGTGTGAATTAGTCTAGAGGAGGGGTGGGGAACCTTTTTCAGCCTAATCTCCACATTCCCTTGCAGGTAGTGGGCAGGACCAGAGGGTCAAAAGGGTGGAGCAATGGATGTGACTGATACGTTTGTACAGTATTGTTATAGTTGTGGATGATTGTTTTGATTTCATACCCACCCTTTGCCATAAGGTCCCAGGGAAGGTTGTCACAATTTTCAAAATATAATATTAAAAACAGTTTAAAACAAATTACACTCAGAAGAATAATATACACACAGAATAATATCTCACAGAAGTCAAAGGCCAGGGTAGAGAGCTGCATCTTCAGCATACAACAGAAACTTGGAACATCAGAGCATAAGATACCTTAGTATTGTCCTCTTGGGCTTTCCAGGATCTCAGGCAGGGTTCTCTCCCAGCTCTACATGGAGATGCCCAGGATTGAACCTGGGACCTTCTGCACGCAAAGCAGATGCTCTGCCACTGAGCTACCACCCTTTCACCTACATAATGAAGGTGCCAGACTCACATCTGTGGGGCAAAAGTTCCACAAATACATTCCAGCCATGCAACCAAGAGGTTTCCTGCACAAATACACTTGCACATTCCTCCATCCATCCAAGCAAGAGACATTATTCCAGTTCAAGGACACATTCCAGCTAGGCGAGAGTGCGGAACAGGTCAGTGAAGGGTGTGACCTGGGAAGAGATATAGCCTTGGGAGAGTCCCGAGGGCTGGATAGAGAACTCTGGAGGGCCATATTTGGCCCTGGGCCAGAGGTTCCCCATTCCTAGGTCTAAAACCAGTGTTCTGCTATGTGCACATTTTAAAATATCTCAGGTTTTTGTTAATCTTCCTTGTGAAAGTATTTTGGGCTTGGAGCCTTTCTATGTTTCTTGATATAACAGTAATCCTTTTTTGAGGGAGGGGGTAATCTTTCTGTATTACAACTGGCTACAAATATTGACACTTGTTCTCAGTTACAAAACTTCTTAGGATCACTTTGTAAATATAGACACTGAAAATTCAAAATGCAAACAAAGCTATTAGAAACTGGGTAAAAGGAGAAACAGCAATATGAAAGAAATACTGCTATCAGTTATTTGTGGCACAGAAAAATATGACAGACTTAACTTGCACTGAGACAGCCAATGAATCAATGCCAAGCAGATGTTTAGTGGCTATGATTATTATTATTATTATTATTATTATTATTTACCTACCCTTCACCCAGAGGTTCCAAGGTGGGTTACAATACAATTTTAAAATATAGCACTAAAAACAATTAAAAACAACCTAAAAGCCAAATAGGCAGAGTCCTAAAAATACACATCTCAAGTGTCAAAGGCCAAGGTAAAGAGGTGCATCTTCACCATTTGCCTAAAGTTGTACAAAGAAGTTGGCAGACACACCTCGGTGGGGAGATTTATTCTGCAATCCGGGTGCCACTACTTGGGATGGATGGAACAGTCTTGATCTGGTCCATGCCCCTGCATATGAGTATACTGGCAAGCCCATCCCATCCCAAATCCATGTGAATCCTAAAAGATCTGCATGCTTTTAAAATAATTAAATTGAGTTAGAAATACTTACGAGGGTGGTCTGAGAATTTCCCTCAGTGCTGTTTCGTTTTCATCCTTTAAAAACATTTTAGCACCTTATAGTAGCAGTAGGTAGATGAATCTGTCAGTTTAGGTTTCTCTCAGTTCGTCATTTTTCAGTCTTAAATTTAATTTTCCACATTTCTACAGCAATCTGTGATTTTTTTTAATCATACTTTAATGATACTTTAGTGTGCATTTCTCCTGATATACAAATTTCTGTACACAGCCTTGACTAATAGACACATTTTTGCAAGTAGTTTTCCCTCATATCATGCATTTTGAGGTTATTTTCACTAATATATACTAATATATGCATTAATGCCCACCTTAACCTAAATCTATGCATTTTTGTACACATTGGTTGAAGAAGTGCATTGCAAACTTCTGTGAATTTCAAAGGATAGCCTAATTTGGTCTGTGTATTTGTCTGAGAAGTGTAAATTATGTCATTTCTCATAACATGCAATCAAAACTGAGTTTCTCATCCATTTCTAAGCAGTAGGAAAACACACAGCTTGCTGTGCTTATTCAAAACATTTGAGTATAAACCCCCTAAAAACAGTGATACATCATGACATGACACCCCCTTCCTGGGGAATTGTACAGAGAAAAAGATAGCTTCCCCCATGTATGAGGGCAGCCATCTTCTTCCTGCACAAATGTCCTTTTAAGGTCTACCAGATCGTGGACTCGCCTTCACTGAAGATACTTAATCATCCATACTTGTGGGACAAAACCATATTTCCAATGCAGATTTCATTGTGCATTTACATATAAGTATAAATGCAGTGTAGTCTTTCTAGGATGTATGGGTGACAATTTGTTACAACATCTTCAAATTTCAGCCTGCTACCATTTTCCTTCTGAAAACAAAAAACCACCTGGGATCATAAAATGTCCCAGAAAGGCACTGGGGTGTATTTACTACCCCAGCCAATGTTAGTAGATTAGGGTAGTAAAAACACTCCATTGTTTTTTCATAGAAAAATAGCCAGGGACTGTTAATCCTGCCTCCTCTGAACAAGTGCTTTTTGGTTCTGGGTGTTTGGGTACTGTATTGTCAAGCACACTTCTTCTGTCACCACAAACAAAAATGTTATCTGGGATCAAGATATCAGCCCACTTTACATTGGAAATCTTATTGAGGTAGAAAATACACCCCCAAAATTATTCATGTGGGTTTTTTCCTTTATATTAGATGAAGGTTTTTAAATAGAGGTTGGATGGCCATCTACAGCATGTCACACTTGCATCCTGCTTGTGAACTTCCCACAGACATCTGGATGGCCACTGTGATAACAGGATGCTGAACTAGATGGGCCACTGGCCTGATCCAGCAGACTATCCTTATGTTCTTATGAGGGATTATTGAGCAGGGAACTGAACTGGATGATCTTTAAAGTCCCTGCGAACTCTAAAATTCAGTGATTTGGTGAGGAATCTGTGGCCTTCCAGATGTTGCTGGCTGCTTCAATTCATCTATATTAAGGCCCCTGAATAGCCTTCTCAACAAACGGAGGGACGGCTTTTGGCAAAGCAAAGAATCGTGATCTGCATCCCTTACCAATAAATTATGCTGCCTGACCTCAACGAGTGGAGTCTTGTCTCACTTTATAGCACTTTAAAAAATGTTCTGGAAACCAGAAGGAGGGAGAGACATTTCTTTTTCTTTTTCTATCACTTTCATCTGATGTGTGAAAATGCTTGCAGAGCTTTCCAGGCAACTTCAAGAGCACGGCCTATGTGCGAGCTGAGATGGAGAGAAGTGTAATGAAAATGCAAATATGTGGTTATGTAAATATTTATAGCAAGCCTCTTCACTAGTCTCTCTTTGGTGGGAAGCATGTGGTCCCCTCCTGTTATTCCTCACCTCAGAAAGTGGGGGGGGGGGAAGGGGGAGGAAGGCAGGAAGATGGCAGAAGAGGAAGGGGGGAGAGAACCACCCTTCTGTTTCCACAAAGTGACAAATGGAAGTGGAGCCCAAGGGATCTGAATTGGACGTTAGCGTGCATTGAGGTTAAATCTGTGAAATGTTCTTACATCTCTGCAAGGCATGATGTACAGCAGTCTCATCCAAATGTGAACCTGTGATGTTAGCGAGGACCAGATGCATAAGTCACCAGAGTATAGAGTTGCACAAATCCGGGCAGGCTAATTTGCATATTATGCAAATTATTTGCATATTAATATTTGGATTGTCCAGTTGTTTGGTTTTTGTGCCTAGGAATTACCACCAAAAACTGGGGAAAGATGTGAGAAATCTTTTTTTTAAAAGCAACATTTTCAGCCTTAAATGCCTAGACTAGTTTCCAACACTATGGAATATTGATTGATTGATTAAGAGGATTTATATCCTGCCCTTCTGCTGTTAAAAACAGAGCTCAGCACAGCTTACAAATATAATAAAAACAATAAAAATACACAATCAATATAAAAACATAATAAAAACACAAAATAGCAACAAACATAAAGTAAGTCAGGGCAGCAGTATGGTTAACCATATACGATATATTTCAAAGATGTGGTGGGTGGAGAAAAACAAGAAGCCAAAATGTTAGGAAAAAGAGTCTTTCACACCACATGCTCAGTTCTAAATACTGTTGCAGCAAGTTTTACAAGTTCCTCCAGTATTCCACTGGTGCACACACTCAGACATTCGAAGTATCTGTATGTTTGTTATGTTTTATAAAAGCAGAGCTCTGCTTAACTCAAAATTTCTTCTCCCTTTGATCAACCACATCTACACAGGTTCCACCTGCATACTCAAAATGAAATTGGGCCTGGAAGTATGCAACAACCCCACACATACCTTGCTAATTAGATTACCAATGCCAGGATATCTGTCTTATCAACTACTCTCCTGCTCCCCCCCCCACCGGGCCTCATGAAAGACCCAGTCCTGGGCTCAGAAAGAAAATAAATATCTGGTCCTCTTCAAAGTACTGATAAGCCTTTTGTTTTAATTGAAATAATAATTATAAATTCTTGCTCTTATCACTAATGGGAGTTAATTATCTTGCATATGCTGCTGTTGCTTCTATGGCTGTAACGGAGTGAGGTTAAAGATAAGTGAAATGCAAATAGGAAAACAACAACACAAAAGGCAGTATCACTTTCCTAAATGTAAAACCATACCAACCACAACAAGATTCCTATGAGTGAGGCAGAAAACTCAGCATCCCACAACCAGTCAGGATTCATAACCAAAAACCCAAACTAAAAAAATCCTAGCAGACAGTCAGCCAAGGTCACACAAATCCCCATGCAGCACAACCTGACCTGGGGACTGCAGTTAAGGCAAAATGCTGCAGCACAATTGCTGACATGAGTGAGATCCTATCAGCACATAATACCTCTGCTCTGAAATCTGCATTGGTTGCTGATTTGCTACCAGGCCAAGTTCAAGCTGTGCTTTCCATGTTATGGGTGCCACATAGTACTTGTTCTGCTCTTGTAAGAAATCAGTCCTGTTAAGTGGCAGCACCTACACTTTGGAACTCCTTGCCTATTGACATTAGGCAGACGCCTCTTTTCAGCACCTGTTAAAATCAGTTTTCTTGAGGCAAGCCTCTCCAGGCATGTGGAAGCTATTGTGTTTTTAAATCTGTTTTTAACTCATTGCTCATTTTATTATTTTGAATGTTTTTAAGTATCTGTCCTTAACACTTTTGCCAATAATTTTATTGTTTTAATTCTTTCTGTAAACCGCTTTGAGATTTTTTACAATAAAGCGGTATATAAATGTTGTAAATAAAAATACATAAATGTTGGAGTCACTGTGGCCCTTGAGCCTCTTCCCACTTTTAGGAACCAAGGAATCTGCCTTATACTGATTCAGGCCATTTCATACCATGATTTCTTAAATGCAATACCATACCAACCACAAGAAGATTCCTATGAGTAAGGCAGAAAACTAAGCATCTCACAACCAGTCAGGATTCCTAACCAAAAACCAAAAATAGGATAAATGAAGAAATATTTATATAAGCATGACTATCAAATATATTTATTATTTACACAAACTGTAAAGATATTTATAGTGCAATCCTAGGTTTATTTATTCAGAAGCAAGTCCCAGTGTATCAGTGGGGCTTACTCAAACAGGGATAGACATGCAACCTCAAGTGATAAGCAACTTCATTCACACAACCCAAAAATCCGAATCATGCCACTTTACGCTGTTTTGCAACTGTTTATACTTGTTTTTATGGTTATTGGATTTTAAATGGCTTTATTTCTTGTTGTTAGCTGCCTTGGTTTCCAACCCTACCTCACAGGGTTGTTGGAAAGACTACACACACACACACACATACACACACACACTGCAGATGTATAAATACATACAGCCCATATAATAGTTTATTGTCAAACCAGTTGGTCATTGCAGAAAAATCAGTATTAGTTTTAAAAAAATCAGTATTAGTTTCCTACAGAATAAAAACTGTAATACCTAAGTAAGCCCTGCCTACTTGCTTTAAAATAGGACTGGAGAGGGAGGGGGGATGTAATGAAATGAGACATAGTTTGGGAACTATAGTGCATGTGGTGTTAATTTGATACAGTATAGAATGGGTTAACCTGATCTAACATAGACCTAGAGAAAAACAAAATTCTTAAGGTGCCTGTGAAGGCCGAATGTTCTGCTAAGCTTGTTCACCACATGTAACAAGATACTGTTCAAGTAGATTATGGCTCACTGGAATGTGTCTTGTTAGAGAGGAGGAGGGGGGAGGTAGGAACAGCACGAATGAAGCGCTCAAGGCCAAGACGTTAGCTTAATGCAAAGACAATGGAGAGACTTGGGAAAGTTACTAACAAGAGGGAGGGGCTGTTTTAGGAGGGCTTGAAAGCATATATCACTCGTACCTTTGTAATCACGCTTCAGACTGGTTTTCAGGCAGGAGCCAGATACCTGGTCTCTGTTTTGCAAAAGATATTGGTAATCAATAAAAAGGTTTTGACTTATTCTCTTGGTCTCCCATCTGGTGTGTATTTTTGGAGCTTCCTCCAGATGTAAAAGAGCCTTTTTGGTGTAACAGGGACAGAAAGAGAACACAAACACAATTCTTTTTTACATTCACTCCAAAGTCCCATTGATTTTCAGCACATTCATAACCATGGCTACTCAAAAGTAAGTCCTATTGAATTCAATTGGATTTACTCTGGGCATATGGGATTAGCATTGCTTTTACAACAAGTGAGTCTTGGGAAGGTTTTCAAAACACTGCCCAAGATCTGACTCCTGCACACAAGAGGAAAAGAAACTGAAATGTATATACTTACCCAATTCATGAGATTTTCAGATAAATGGGGTGGGGGGGACCACCATTTTGTTTTCTAGACACTGCCTCAGGTCAATGAAACTGAAACAATCCTGGCTTCACTGATTGGCTGCAATCCTGAACGAGCGGAGTTAAAGCTATGAAGTGCTATAGTACTGTATACAGTATTGTTTAAAGAAAGATTTAACAGTCGGGGGCGGCTGACGTTTTTATGTATATCTCGAGAACCGGACCACCTACAAACTTTTTTTTTAATTAAAGCTGAGAATCCAGGCCACCTAACAGGCTAGCAGGGCATGTAAAGAATCCAGGTAAAACCCGGCTAACCGGGAAATATGGCAACCCTACCAGAGTACTGAACCTGATCTGGCCTACAGCAGTCTCGTAACACTGTTGGGAACAGACTGTGTGGGTCAAGGTCCCTTCACAGACTTTGTTTGTTTTGTGAGTATATTCTGCAACAGTACCTTAAAGTACCATCTGATCCCACAGATATCTGGTTGGCCACTGTGAGAACAGGGTGCTGGACTAGATAGGCCATTGGCCTGACCCAGCAGGCTCTTCTTACATTGTTTTGTTCTTATCCCTTCTGTTCCACCTCATTCACTACTGAGATTCTCTGATGGGGCACTTCTAGTAGTTCCCCACACCTCTGACATTTAGTCAGCCTTCACTAGGGACTGAGCCTTTGGTGGGGCAGGCCCTGCCCTGTGGAACTCCCTACCAGTAGAGATTCAGCAGGAATCATTTCTGCTTTGTTTTAGACATTGCTTAAAAATTGTGTTATTTAGACAGGCCTTTGAAATATGAACATTCCTTTAACCAAAGAGAATTTATGGATTTTTCCCTGATGTTTTTACTGTAATTTTGTCTGGTGCACACCACCTTGTTGAAACATTTTGAACATAAAGAAACATTTTATTTATCTATTTATAAAAGTATTCATATACCACCCCCTTACAGAACATGAGAGCAGTCTACTGCAATATATATATAAAACCTTTAAAAGCAGAACAGAACAATCATTAAAAAGACTGACTAATCAGGAACATTTTAAACAATCACATAGCCTTGATGGCATAAAATAAGTCTTCAAGAGATGCCTGAAAGTTAAAAGCAAGGATGCCTGCCGAATCTCTGCTGGAAGAGCATTCCACAATGTTGGACCAGGAACACTAAATACCCGACTTCTAGTTGAGGCCAGTCAGGTCTCTGAAACACAGGGGACTACTACCAGTGATCCTCCAGGTGATTTCAGTGATTGGGCTGGGAGAGGACACAGGCAGTTCTTAAGGTGTCTTGGACCTAATTTGTTCAGGGCTATGTATTAGGGTTGCCAGATGTCTGGTTTTTGCCCAGAGACTCTGGTTTTGGGGGGTGCTCTCCAGGTCTCTGGGTGACTCACCTTAATCTCCAGACTCTTAGCTTTCATTTTCTTTAAAAAAAAAGTTTCTAGGTAGTCTGGTTCAAAAGATATAAACCAAAATGTCACTTCTGTTAATACCGGCTGCTCTAATCCCTGCCCTTTCAGCATTTTAGCCAATAAGTGACATCAGAGTTGTGATTGACAAGATTTGTTGACTCCAGGCAATAGCTAAACCCACAGTTTCTTTTTGCTGCTTGTCTCACATCAGGAATTCAGTAAATCTATAGCTTTCAGCAGCATAAAGAGTACTTTCTGTGTACAGGATTGGGACTTGCTTCTGAGTAAACATGCACAGGATTGCACTACAACAGAAGATCACAGCAGGAACTTGGTAGGATAAAAGTGTACATGCAGGGTTTTTTAATTACTTGCAAAAATATCATATAAATTTTATCTTTCAAATAATTTTTGAACAGAAGTTTTAAAAAGTGTACAAGGTGCAGTCTTATACTTTTCTAATTAAGGAGTCAAACAAGTTTAAATTTTACTGGAAGACGGCAGTTTGTCCTATTCATAACCTGTTTTGAAAACCTTCCCAATATGAAGCTTCTGGGAGTAAAGCTGCAATGCTAATTCCACATACCTGGGAGCTATCCCCATTGAATTCAGTAGGGTTTACTTTTGAGTAGACGTGGTTAGGATTGTGCTGAAAATCCATGGAACTTTTGAGTGAACATGGAGAAGGATTGTGTGGTAAATCTTTCTCTCTCCCTCTGATCCATTTTTCTAAAGCAGTTAGACAGGGCTTACTTAAGTGTCACTGCTTTTATTTGGCAGCAAATGTTCTGCAATGCCCAACTGGTTTTAACAATAAACTATTATATGCGGTGTATGCATTTTTACATCTCCAGTTTGTATGTGTGTATGGAGTATTTCCAACAACCCTGTGAGGTAGGGTTGGAAACCAAGGCAACTGACAAGAAATAAAGCCATTCAAAATCCAGTAACCATAAAACAAGTATAAAACAGTTGCAAAACAGCTTAACGTGACATGATTCTGAATTCTGGATTGGGTGAGTGAAGTTCCTTATCACTAATTGCAGTCCTGTGCATGCCTCCATTTCTGAATAAGCCCCATTAAATACATTAGACTTGCTTCTGAGAAAAAATGCATAGGATTGCACCTTGGGGTGGTCATGGTCCCCCTCTGTTGTTTTCACCCTGAAGGGCAGACTAGGCTGAGAGATGGTGCATAGCCTATGGTCACCCAGTAAACTTTTTATCTTATTTCCATTTTAAAATTTATTTATTTATTTATTTATTATTTGATTTATATCCCGCCCTTCCCCCCAGTAGGAACCGAGAGCTATGATAGAAATGATCTATATGCAGGCAAAGTTTATGAAGTAATGCAGATCTACATGATATATTTAAAGCACATCCAACCCACATATAAAGTGCATGACTTCCCCCAAAGCATGCTGTGAAGTGTAGTTTCCCCTTACAGTTATAGTTGCCATCACCCTTAACAGACTACAGTGGTGGTGATCCATGTGCTTTAAATGTATTATGTGGATCTGCCCAAGTATGCTGTGCATTCATTCGTGAGTTGAAAAGAACAAGTTTAAAAAATACCTTTTTAAACAGGGTTGTAGCTCAGCAATGTCTACACTGACTGGCAGCAGCTCTCCAGGGTTTCAGAGAGGGGACTTTTCCAGCCCCATCTGGAGATGCCAGGATTAAACCCAGGACCTTTTGCATGTAAGGTCTACCACTGAGCTACGACCCTTCCCCTAAAATTAAAGTAAGATTCTAGTCCTGCCTTTTAGTGAGTCAGACCATTGGTCCATCTAGATCAATACTGTCTACACTGACTGACAGCAGCTCTCCAGGATTTCATACTTGGAGATGCCAGGGATTGAACTTGGGGTCTTCTGCAGGCAAGACAGATATTATACCGCTGAGCTACAGCCCTTCCCCAGTGGTGCCATGGGTTGGCTCCCCACTTTGTTGCATGTGAACAATCCCATATCAAGTAAAGTCTATTGTTCTGGTTCTAATTACTGTCTTGTCTTGCAGATTTATATCAAACACAGCACTCCTTGAAGCATAATTTTTATTTATTTATTTATTTATTTATTTTAATTTAATTTATATACCGCCCTAAGCCCAAGGGCTCTCTGGGCGGTGTACATAAAATAAAGCAATCAGGAATATATAAATACAATAAAACAATAGAATCAAACCAACAAAGGTAAACAAAAATAATCAAACAGTAGCAAAATACAAGAATACATATAATAATACGCATTAAAATGCCTGGGAATATAAAAAGGTTTTCACCTGGCACTGAAAAGATAGCAGCGTCGGCGCCAGGCGCACCTCATCATAAGGAACATTACATAATTCGGGAGCCACAACCAAAAAGGCCCTATTTCTAGTCACCACCCTCCGAGCTTCTCGATGGGATGGTACTTGGAGGAGGGCCTTAGATGTTGAGCGCAGTGTACAGGTAGTTTCATATTGGGAGAGGCGCTCCACCAGGTATTGCGGTCCCATGCCGTGTAAGGCTTTATAGGTCAAAACCAGCACTTTGAATTTAGCCCGGAAACAAATAGGAAGCCAGTGCAGACGAGCCAGAACGGGTGTAATATGAGCGGACCTTCTTGTCCGCGTCAACAATCTGGCCGCTGCATTCTGGACTAACTGTAGTTTCCGAACTGTCTTCAAGGGCAGCCCAACGTAGAGCGCATTGCAGTAGTCCAATCTAGAAGTTACCAGAGCATGAACGACTGAGGCAAGGTCGTCACTGTCCAGATAGGGACGTAGCTGGGCTACCAATCGGAGATGGTAGAAAGCATTCCTTGCCACTGAGGCTACCTGAGCCTCAAGAGACAAGGAAGAGTCGATAAGAATTCCCAAGCTACGAACCTGTTCTTTCAAGGGGAGTGTAACCCCGTCCAGAACAGGGTGAACATCCACCATCTGGGCAGAGAAGGCACTCACTAACAGCGTCTCGGTCTTGTCTGGATTAAGCTTCAGTCTGTTAGCTCCCATCCAATCCATTAGCACGGCCAGGCAACGGTTTAGTACGTTAACAGCCTCACCTGAGGAAGATGAAAAGGAGAAATAGAGTTGCGTGTCATCAGCGTACTGGTGACAACGCACTCCAAAACTCCTGATGACTGCACCCAGCGGCTTCATATAGATGTTGAAAAGCATGGGGGACAGTACCGATCCCTGTGGGACTCCACAATGGAGAGTCCAGGGTATCGAGCAGTGTTCCCCAAGCACCACCTTCTGTTGACGACCCACCAAGTAGGAGCGGAGCCACTGCCAAGCATTACCCCCAACTCCCAACTCCGTGAGCCTTCCCAGAAGGATACCATGGTCGATGGTATCAAAAGCAGCTGAGAGATCAAGGAGAATCAACAGGGTCACACTCCCCCTGTCCCTCTCCTGACAAAGGTCATCATACAGGGCGACCAAGGCTGTTTCGGTACCAAACCCAGGCCTAAAACCGGATTGAAACGGATCAAGATAATCAGTGTCATCCAAGAGCCCCTGGAGCTGGTCGGCCACCACCCGCTCCAGAATCTTGCCCAGGAACGGAACATTTGGCACAGGTCTATAGTTGTTCAAGTTATCTGGGTCCAAGGAGGGTTTCTTCAGGAGAGGTCTCACTACCGCCGCTTTTAGGCAGTCAGGGACCACTCCCTCTCGCAAAGAGGCATTGATTACCTCCTTGGCCCAGTCGGCAGTTCCGGTCCTACCAGCTTTCACCAGCCAAGAGGGGCAAGGATCCAGCACCGACGTGGTCACCCGCACCAGTCCAAGGATCTTGTCAACATCCTCAAGCTGCACAGACTGAAACTCATCCAATAAATAAGGACAAGACCGTGTTCTGGATGCTTCATTGAATCCAACTGCTATAATATTGGAGTCTAAGTCCCGACGAATGCTAGCGATCTTGTCCTGGAAGTGTCCAGCGAACTCATCACAGCGGGCTACAGATGACTCTATAGTATCCCGAGGGCCAAGATGTAAAAGCCCTCGTACAGTTTTAAAAAGCTCCGCTGGGCGGGAGAGTGATGCCTTAATACTGGCAGCAAAATATCTCTTTTTTGCTGCCCTCACCGCTGCTGTATATCGCTTAGAGCAGGCACTTACCAAGGCATAATTGCATTCGTCGGGAGTCCGCCTCCATCTGCACTCAAGCCTCCTCCTCTCTTGCTTCATCACTCTCAGCTCTGGGGTATACCACGGGGCTGCATGAGCTCTACATAGGAGGGGGCGCATGGGAGCGATCGTATCAACCGCCCGGGTCATCTCCATATTCCACAGTTCAACCAGGGCTTCAACAGGAGCGCCAGTCTTCTCAGTCGGAAAATCCCCCAGACCCCTTTGGAAACCCTCAGGATCCATTAATCTCCGGGGGCGGACCAGTTTAATAGGTCCCCCACCCTTGCAGAGGGAAAGGGTCGCCGTAAGCCTAAACCTCAGCAAGCGGTGATCTGTCCATGACAATGGGGTAGATGAAAAACCCCCAACCTCCAGATCACCATCTCCCTGTCCAGTGGCGAAGATCAAATCAAGGGTATGTCCCGACACATGCGTCTTCTTTCTTCTCCCTGTCACTGTCTCACTCTCTGTGTCTCATTATTGTCTTCCTAGAATAATTTCTTCCGAAGCATCAAACGTTACCTTGTTGCAAATGTCGATTTTCTTAGGAAATCTGTCCTCCAGAATTATTAAAATATTTCCATGAATATTTGAAGCAACCTGAAATGCATCCTAGAAACAGGGAAGGCAGCAAGCAAGAGTCAAATGGATGGTAATATTCGAAATACAGAGAGTTGCCATTTCCAAATGCACATCTGAGCAATGGGAGCTTCCACTTCCAGTAATTTAATTTGGGAAGAACCCCCTAAGAATATCACAAATAAAGGCTTCAAGGGGAGCTGAAATGTTAATGCCTCCTCTGTCCAAGTTGTAATTAAGATCAAAGCCAGGAGTTAAACTGAAACTCATGTGCAGAAACAAGAATCAATTTATTTAAAATGATAAGAGCAGCCCTACTGGATCAAACCAGTGGTCCATCTTTCTCAGCCTCCTGATTGCAACAACAGCCAACCAGATGCCTCTGGAAATCCCAGACATGAAAACAGGAGCATCCTCTCTACCCTTGTTGCTAGGAATGTTTTTCTGTTTTTTGTTTTGTAAACGGCTGAGAGGTTATGTTTACAACCAATTGGTATATCATTTTGTTAAATAAATGTTGATTTTTTAAAAAATTAAAAACCAGAACAAGAGCCCTGCTGGATCAGGCCAAAGGCCCATCTAGTCCAGTATCCTGTTCTCAGTGGCCAACCAGACACCTCTGAGAAGCCTGCAAGGAGGACCTGAGTGCAAAAGCATCCTCGTTACTTGTGATTCCCATCAACTGTTATAAAGAGGCATACTGCTGCCTACAGTGGAGGTAGAACATTGCCACTGTGGCTAGTAGCCATGTATAGCCTTATGCTGCATGAATATATAGCCATCCAAGTTGGTGGCCATCACTACGTCTTGCGGGAGTGAATTCCATAGTTTGGTGATTTGGGACAGGTGCATGGAGCAAACATACCAGTGGCACTAATCACACACCTTGCTGCTGACAGGTACTGTTTTAATGCATGCAGGTTTTACTTCCTACACCAGAGGGAGGGCAGGAATCATTGCTTCCTGCTCCTATACTAGGGATAGAAAGATCTGTCTGTTTTGGTTCTCACAGTTCCTCATATTTCCAATCTTACATTCAGTTCTCCGCATTTCTGCAGCAATTTGCAATTAAAAAAATATTCATGAAAATTAATCCACATTTAGTGAATTTATCCTAATAAACACATTTTTGTATGAAGTTTTGATTCGTGTACACATTTTTGCAAGCAGTCTTCCCCAATATAGAGCATTTTTATGTTATTTTCACGAATATATTCATTTTATGCACACTTCCCCCTAATATATGCATTTCTGTAAACTTTGGTTGGTTGGAGAACTACATCACAAATTTCAGATAAGTGCAAATTTCAAAGATGGCTGTGTTTTGCTTCTCATATTGTTTCAGAAAATGCAAATTTGATAGATTTGCCTTTAAATGTGAACTGAATTGAATTTCATCCCCATCCCTAATCCCAATAGAGGGTATGAAATCGTTATTGTACTCATGCTGTTTCGGAAAGTGCAAATTTGATAGATTCAGCTTTAAATACATGCTGAACCGAAATCCTCTCACAGCCCTACTGATGACCTTGATGTTGATGATGGTGATGATGATGTAAACAAATTTGATCAGCCAATAAACTTTCAGGATGTTTTCTGAGAAGTCCATTTCCCTTTTAAATCACTGCAAATCAGCAGGGTGTGAATTGTTCCAACATTTTGCTCAGCCAAGAATGTTTGGGAGTCTTTCCACAGAGCCAAACTTCCTAGAATCATAGAATCATAGAGTTGGAAGGGGCCTTGTAGGCCATCGAGTCCAACCCCCTGCTCACAGCAGGAAATCCACAGCTAGAGCATCTCCTGCAGATAGCTGTCCAGCCTCTGCCTGAAGACATCCAGCGAAGGGGATCCCACCACCTCCCTAGGCAGTCGGTTCCATTGCCGAACTGCCCTTACTGTCAAGAAGTTCCTTCTAATGTCCAGTCTGAATTTACGCTCCTGCAACTTAAAACCATTAGACCTAGTCCTACCCTCTGGGGCAGCAGAGAACAAATCTGTACCCTCCTCTATGTGACAGCCCTTCAGGTACTTACAGAGTGCAATCATGTCGCCCCTCAGCCTTCTCTTCACCAGACTGAACATGCCAAGTTCCTTCAACCTTTCCTCATAAGACTTGTTCTCCATACCGGCTATCATCCTCGTCGCCCTCTTCTGAACCCGCTCTAACTTGTCTATATCTTTCTTAAAATGAGGCGCCCAGAACTGAATGCAGTATTCCAGATGAGGCCTGACCAATGCAGAATATAGTGGGACTATTACTTCCCTCGACCTGGAAACTATAGCTCTGTTTATGCAGCCCAAAACCGCGTTTGCCTTTTTTGCCGCAGCATCACACTGCTGGGTCATGTTCTACTTGCGATCCACTACAATTCCAAGGTCCTTCTCACACGCACTACTGCTAAGCCGGGTATTTCCCATCCTGTACCCGTGCATTTTGTTTTTGTGGCCTAAATGCAGAATCTTGCATTTGTCTTTATTGAATGTCATTTTATTAATTTCAGCCCAATTTTCTAGTCTATCCAGGTCCCTTTGGATTTTATTCCTGTCTTCCATTGTGTTAGCTATCCCTCCCAGTTTCGTATCATCTGCAAACTTCATAAGGCTTCCCTCCACCCCATCATCTAAGACATTGATAAAAATGTTGAAGAGTATCGGCCCCAGGACAGAACCCTGTGGCACTCCACTCGAGACCTCCTTCCAGTCCGAAGCAGAGCCACCGACGACCACTCTTTGAGTACGGTTTTCCAACCAGTTGTGAATCCACCTGACAGTATTTCCATGTAGTCCGCATTTGACCAGTTTGCTAATCAAAAGGTCGTGGGGGACTTTGTCAAATGCTTTGCTGAAGTCTAGACAGATGACATCTACAGCATTTCCACCATCTACTAAGCTAGTGACCCGATCAAAAAAAGAGATGAGATTAGTTTGACAGGATTTTTTCTTGACAAACCCATGCTGGCTCCTACTAATCGCAGCATTGTCAGCTAGATAGTTGCCAATGGACTCTTTTATTATCCATTCTAATATCTTTCCTGGTATTGAAGTCAGACTGACTACCTGTAATTCCCCGGATCTTCTTTTTTACCCTTTTTAAAGAGCGGGACGATGTTTGCCCATCTCCAATCCTCCGGCACCTCTCCTGTTCTCCAGGATTTCTCAGAGATGATGGCAAGAGGTTCCGAGAGTACATCCGCAAGTTCCTTCAATACTCTGGGATGCAGTTCATCAGGCCCTGGAGATTTGAACTCATTTAGGTTAACTAGGTATTTCCTGACTATCTCCTTATCAATCTCGAACTGCAGTCCCGACCCCTTACTGAGATTGCTACCGATGCAAGGTTGCACACTGTTCCCTTTTTGGGAGAAAACGGAGGCAAAATAGGTGTTGAGCAGTTCTGCTTTTTCCTCGTTATCTGTCAACATTTTGCCATCTTCATTGAGCAGCAGTCCCACCGTTTCCTTGGTCTTCCTCTTGCTTCGAACATATCTGAAAAAAACCTTTTTGTTGTTCCTCACTTCCCTCGCCAGCCTCAGCTGTATGAAGTGTCAACCCTCCCTTTATTGTACTTTGCCTTTTTCTGAGTTTTTTGGGGGAAAGGTTTCAATAGTTTTTTTCTGCTAGTTGGGCCCATGCCCAGTCTTGTTTTCTTGTTCTTTGGCCTGGAAGGACTTTGTCAAGATTCCAACTGAGGAAACATACAGCTGTCCATCCATACACCCTGAAGTGCAAATGTGTGCTAAACAGGAGCCATAAATAGGAACGGTTGGTGGAAGCAGGAATGATGACATGTTAAGCCACATTGGAGAGAGCCTGACCTACAAAATCTATGCAGAAATTGACTTTGAATATACAGTACCCCCCTAGGAATCGGTGAGAAACATTCTAAAAAGTGTCAGTGATTGTTTATCTTTTCAGTGTTTGGTACTTTTCTGTCACTTTGATTGTGAACATATTTATAAAATATTAGCAGTATCAGTATTATTTCCAGAATTTAGATACTGTTTAATTACAATAGACTCTAAGTGGTGTACAAGAAACTCAATACAATGTAAACAAAAATCAGTTAAAATAAAATCAGAATTCCATTAAAATGCCTGCTGGAATTTTAAAAAAACGTCTTCAAGTAGGCACCACAAGTTCAACAGCAAAGAGGGCAGCTTGACCTCAAATGAAAGCGAATTCCATAAAATTGGCCACACAATACTGAATGCATGTGGCTCCTGGTGGATGCAAACCATGCATCTGAGCTACGGAGGACCACTAACAGTGATTCCCCCAAAGATTTCAGTGATCAGGCAGGGATCATAGAACAGTAGAGTTGGAAGGAGCCTGTAAGGCCATCGATTCCAACCCCTTGCTCAATGCAGGAATCCAAGTTTACATTTATTTATTTATATATTTGTTTATTTATTTATTTATTGCCCATCTGGCTGGCTGTCCAGCCACTCTGGGCGATGTACAAAATAGGCATACAATACCTAGACATTAAAAATCTAAAAACAATGAAGATAAAATCTAGCCAACCCCAAAGGCCTGCCTGAAGAGCCAGGTCTTCAAGGCCTGGCAGAAACTCATCATGGAAGGGGCATGGCAGAGATCATATACCCAACAGATGGCTGTCTAGCTACCTCCAATGCCTCCAGTATTGGAGAGCCCACCATATAAGGGTTCAGAAGGCCCCTGGGGTATTCTGGACCCAAGTTGTTAAGGGCCTTGTAAATTAATACAAGAACCTTGAACCTGACCTGGTAGCATATGGGCAGCCGGTGCAAACTTTTGAGCACTGGAGTTAGCGCTGGAGAAAGTCTGTCCCCATCAAAAATCTAGCCTCAGTATTTTGCACCAGCTGGAGGCTCCAGAACAGGCCCAAAGGTAGCCCCACATTCTTGGTGATCACTCATGACCGAGTAAGATTGTCTTCCAAAATAAAGTCTTTAACAATGGATCCATCTGAATCTGTATTATGCCAATGTGCCAGTCCATGACTAGGGGCTTCTGGATTTCACAGTCCTGTCCCTTCGCCATTTGCCAATTGCCACAGGACTTTTGTTATGGAAGACGCCTGTTCTTGAATTTGTTTTATGTGGGGAGATCGGCGCACAATGATCAACACACAATCTTGACAGAAAAAGACTTTGATCCAATGGCATGGGTACCAAGACGATTGGAAGCCTTTTATCTGCTGCAGCCTTCATCCGCCTTCACAGCCATTGTAACATACACATTGTTATCCTCTGCCTCTTCTGCTATTGAGGACATTCTTGGATTGTTCTTTGTCTGATTCCTCTCCCTTGACCTTACCGCCATGGGTGACCCTGCCGGGAGTACATGACTCCCGATGGCATGGCTCATAGGGTTCATTGGAACACTCAAGCCCACTCACTACTACAAGGTGATGATCCAGCGAGGGGCAGCCCCACATAAAGTGCACTGTAATAATCGAGTCTAGAGGTTACCAATGCATGAATCACCATGGCCAGATCATCCTGATCCAAGAACTGGCATACCAGCAATAGCTACCTGAGCCTCCAGTGGCAAGGTTGGGTCCAGGATACAACAACATCCCACTGTTACTATGACACATTTGGCACAACCCCTTAGCCTTCATCTCCTGCTGAAATAAAGCCTACATCCATGTAACAAGCAGGACTTGCAACAAAATGTTGCAGTGCAGAGCATTCCTGTTCTTTGTCATGATCCTAGATAGCCCATTCCACTTGGTTTTCACACACACCGTTAGTCAGTGTTAAGTGGCCACTGAACATGCTCAATGAGCTGTTTTGAAAGTTTTCACCGTATTGGAGTTTTTTGTTCTACTGACTTTTTTTTAAAAAAGTCTGTACAATAGGCTCGTGTCTACAAACAGTCACACCTCTCTCTGTCCTCCATGCAGAACAGCAAGGGGCATTAGCAGAGTTCAAGGACACAGTCCAGACAGGCCAAAACACTAAAACAGGATGCAATACAGGGTCTGTAGCGGGTGCAGATGGGGAGGGGGAGAGTGGCCTAGGGAGAGTCCAGAGGGGAAAACAGAGAGGCCCAGAGGGCTGCATTTGGCCCTCAGGCCTTAGGTTCCCCACCCCTGGCCATAGGAGGGCTCATAACTTGGAGGGAAGTTAACTGAACTGAACTTTCCAGTCTGCATCTGTATGGGAATTATTTTTTTTTAGATTTTTTTATGATGTTTTGTTTTTAAGATGTTTTTAGCGCTTTATCATTTGTTTGCCACTCTGGGTTCTGTTGCGCTCCTTCCACCTCTTACCAACCCACCTTATTTATCAGCAGAAGTGGGCACGATTTTACTACTTCTTCTACTCCACCCAATATAGCAATGCTCTTTAGGGATTCCTCTATATTCCCTTAGCTCTACTGCTGTAATGGCTCAGGTAAATAGGCAGGCCTCAGCTTCTCTGTGATACTTTGTCTCTTTAAAGCTTGCAGCTATGAATTGAGTCTCTAACCTGCTAATATAACACCTCTTCAGGTATTTGCTCTCACCACAGATACCATGTATCTGAATCCACCTTTAGCACAGCCAAATAATGAGGCATGTGTGTGAAATTTAAAAAAATTAAGAACAGGTGTATTTTTTAAATGAGCAAAATTACTTTGTGTTCATAAACATATGGTTTCAAAACAGGTTTTTTGGTCGTTCGCTTAAGTTACTGTGTATTCTACAACTGGTTAAGATCCTGCCTGACCTACCCACCTAAAATAAACCTACTCTAGCTTCACCCTTTTACCATCTAAATCCAAAATAATAAAACAGTATTGACCCTACACTCTCTAGTTTTCAAATTGCCTGAAGTATTGGTTCCTCTCTATTTGGCACTGGTTAGGCCTCAGGTTGAGTACTGCATCCAGTTCTGGACACAGAAGGATGCAGACAAACTGGAGAGGGTTCAGAAGAGTGCAACGAGGATGATCAGGGGACTGGAAACAATGCCCTATGTGGAGAGAGTGACTGGGTATGTTTAGCCTTGAGAAGAGAAGACTGAGGGGAAATATGATAGCCCTCTTCAAGTACTTGAAAAGTTGCCATACAGAGGAGGGCCAGGATCTCTTCTTGACTGTTCCAGAGTACAGGACAAGAAATAATGGGCTCAAGTTACAGGAAGCCAGATTTCAACTGAACATCAGGAAAAACTTCCTAAGTGTTAGAGCAGTACGACAATGGAACCGATTACCTAAGAGGTAGTGGGCTCTCTGACACTGGAGGCATTCAAGAGGCAGCTGGACAGCCATCTGTTGGGTATGCTTCAATCTGGATTGCTGCATTGAGCAGGGGGTTGGACTCAATGGGCTAATAGGTCCCTTCCAACTTTATGATTCTATAACTAAGACAAGCCCAAGCAATCCAGCACCAACTCTCCTAACATTCCCCAGCAATACCCTAACTGTCAAACTACCACACACTCAAATATAAACCTCTCACTCTCAGTCACTCAATCTCTGTCTAGCACACTCCAGCATTCTACTCACTTATTCCCCCTCCCAACATTCACCACTTACTTAAAACATTCTACTATAAACCACTTTCCATATACAATATAATACACAAGCATGAAATATTTACAAAGAAGTATGGAACATCACAGGCTCCCTTTGCAAGGAAGACTGGATATAATACTACTAATAACAATAACAATAATAATTTATTTGGTGAGTTTCTGAAAAAATGATGTAGTGACCCTGCCGCACTGTGAAGGAACTATTACTATTAAATAGTTTTAGATAGTAATAGTAATACTATTAAACCAGATTCAACCTGGTTTGAATGGTGGAGGTGGTTGTGTTGATGAAGAAGAATTGTATTTCTTACCCAGCCTTTACCAAAAAGTTCCAGGGTGGGTGACAGCCTTTAAATATAGTTAAAACAATACAAAACCCCACCCATAACCCCAAAACAATAATTCCATAGCACACATTCCAGGAAGATGTCCAAAATCAGTTCTTCGGTTTTCAAAGGCCAAGGCAAAGAGGCATGTCTTCAGTCATCATGTAAATTGTTGTGTAGGTGTTTTCCCCACAAATGGGGATCATCCTGTAGCTCAGAAGCAAGACCAAGGATGTCATCATCTGATTGGCTTCCAAAAGTCACCCACCATGCCAGATTTCACATCTGGTCTACAGCCAAACCCACTCAAGGGGGAAAAGAGACATTCCAAGCCAATTTATAGGTTGCAACAAATTATAATGTTGAAGCACCAAAAATATCTTTCTGTCATAAAGTGTGGCTTATGAACGGTCAATAGCTATTCTGATTCAGCTACTCTTGGCAAAGAATAATAATAAAAATCTGAAAGGACGTTTTCTTTGCAGTCATGCAAAATTGACACAATTTTGGGAGGGGTAAGGGGGGTGAGAGGAAAAACCCAAACAAGGAGGAGATGAATATTCACATGGGAGGGGGGGTTAACATGTCAGGGGGAAATTGTCTCATACAATAAAGAAGTGCTCCATTTTTTGCTGATCCAGACTAGGAATTGATGGATCATCAGTCCATGGCCGCATCTGTACCATACATTTAAAACACTATTATACCACTTTAAACAGTCATGACTCCCCCAAAGGATCCTGGGAACTATAGTTTGTTAGGAGTTCATAACCCACAGTTTATGACAGAAAGATATCTTGGTGCTCCAACACTATAATTTGTTGCAACTTGTAAATTGGCTTGGAATGTCTCTTTTCCCCCTTCAGTGGGTTTGCCTGCAGACCAGATGAGAGTTGTTGGGAGAACCCTGTTCCCCTCACAGAGCCACAAAGGAGCTACAGAGCTGGGAAGAGGAGTTGATTGTGAAATGACTGTGGGAACTGTAGTTCCCAAAAATGCATTCTATTAGTGGAAAATTGCTTTCAATGTACATAAAAGAGGTAAAATCACAGAGAAAATGCATATATTTGGAGAAATGCAACACAAAAATTAGTACAAATTTTCATGCAGACTTTTTAAAAAAAAATGGCAAATGTATGCAGAAATGGGGCAAATCAAATGTAAGAATAGAAGAAGGAGAAGCTGAGAGAAACAAAAAATGGGAGATTCATCCACCTCTATGCAGGCAGGATCTTTGCCAGCAAAGTTCCACCCCCATCACACCCAGAGTCCTTGGGACTATGGATGGAAAGAGCTGCCAATTTTGGTTCTCTCTGTTTCTCATTTTTACAGTTCTCCACATTTCCGCAGTAATTTGCCATTTTTTAAAAAAGAGAATCCTCATGAAAATTCTTCAGCATTTTAGTGTGAATTTCTTCTAACAGAACACATTTTTGTATGCAGTTTTTACTGACCTAGACATTTTTGCAAGCAATTTCTCATAATATAATGCATTTTTGTATATTTTTCACTAATATATTAATTTTATGCACATTTCCCCCCAATATATGCATTTTTGTAAACATTGTTGGGTTGAAGAAGTGCTTCAGCAAAATTCAGATAAGTGCTTTCAATGTTGGCTGTGTTTTGATTGTTTCTCATATTGTTTCAGAAAATCTGAATTTGATAGATGTGGCTTTAAATGCAAACTGAATTGAATTTCTCCTCAATCTTTATTTGGGACACTGTTTAAAATCACTGGCCTAGTTGAATCCCCCATGACTTAGCCCCCCTCCCCTTTATTCACGGAACTCCAACTTCAGAACTTCAAAACATAAAGTCTAAGGGAAAAAATAAGGAAGAAGAAAGAAAACCCTTTTAACCCCCCACCGCACACACTTGAAATAATACTCCTCCATGATAGAAAGGGTGAATATATATATATATCAAGAGATAAAGCATTTTTGATGATGGGATAAGTCTAGGATCTTTGTTCAGAATATAAATGGATACATTAAAGAGTGTGTGCAACAGCCCACTGCCTTAAGACGAGAAGTCAAGAATGAGACAGCCAGCTTCATGAAATGACATCCATCGTGTAAGCTACTCAGAAAACATTGGACTATATATATACTGAGAAAAAATGCCAATTTGCTCTTAAAATAGCTGTAAAATTGCTAGGCTGCACTCCAAGCATACACACTTTGTCTACACGGCAGCCGTGCTGCAAAATGGGACAATAGAAAAGACAGTTGTGGTATGTGTAGAGGGGGAAAGCAGGCTTTTGGGACTAGTGTTGCCAGGTCAGAAGCATCCCAAACCCTGAGATTTCATAGAATCATAGAATTGTAGAGTTGGAAGGGGCCTATAAGGCCGTCATGTCCAACCCCTTGCTCAATGCAGGAATCCAGATTAAAGCATACCCAACAGATGGCTGTCCAGCTTCCTCTTGAATGCCTCCAGTGTTGGAGAGCCCACTACCTCTCTAGGTAATTGGTTCCATTGTTGTATGGCTCTAACAGTTAGGAAGTTTTTCCTGATGTCCAGTCGAAATCTGGCTTCCTGCAACTTGAACCCATTATTCTGTGTCCTGCACTCTGGGATGATCAGGAAGAGATCCCTGCCGTCCTCTGTGTGACAACCTTTCAAGTACTTGAAGAATGCTATCATATCTCCCTCCAGTCTTCTCTTCTCCAGGCTAAACATGCCCAGTTCTTTCAGTCTCTCCTCACAGGGCTTTGTTTCCAGTCCCCTGATCATCCTCGTTGCACTCCTCTGAACCCGCTCCAGTTTGTCTGCATCCTTCTTAAAGTGTGCTATCCAGAACTGGATGCAGTACTGAACCTGAGGCCTAACCACTGCTGAATAGAGGGGAACTAATATTTCACGTGATTTGTGCTTTCCATGTCATGGGTGCCACATAGTACTTGTTCTGCTCTTACAAGAGATCGAGCTTTTAGTGTGCTTTACTTTACACTTTGGAACTCCCTGCCTATTTACCTTAGGCAAGTGCCTTCATTGTACTCATTTTGGCACCTGCTAAAAACATTTTTGTTTAGGCAAGTCTACCCAGGCACGTAGAAGCTATTATGTTTTTTTAATCTGTTTTTAACTCATTGTTGGTTCTATTGTTAACAACAACAACGCCTCAATATTTGAATATTGATAGGCTAAGGCTCGCTCCCAGATCACAAGGTTCCAATAAACCTGGAGACGACGAAACAAGTGGTAAAATATGCCAAGTTTATTAGTACACTTGCAAGAGGAGAAGCAGCCAGACTGATTCTACCTTAGCTGGGCGCAGCCAGCCTTTTTACTACCAGGAAGGTTACGTATAGAAAGTATAGCAATAAGCACATGCCCATTTCCCCAAAATCAGCCCATTTACAAGAAATCCCATTCGTGTGGTTTCATTCTCCCCTCATGGAAGACCCCTGTCTGGTTTCCATTTTCCTTATATGGTGTTGTTTTTCTTCTTCAGGTTAGGGCGTTGGTGGGGGTGTAGGCGCCATTACTCTAACATAGGAATGCAATGTCTAAGGAAGTTAAACACTGATCTTTACTACATGACCTTGCCACACATCCTCCCTAATGCTACAGGATTCCCTACAAGAACTACTTCGAGGAATTTCTCTCAGGGTGATGTGGGTATCTATTTCTTTTAACATCCTAACAAACAACTTATAACAAAATTAAAATCATTTTCCACAATTCCCCCCTCAGAAGCCTTTGAAAGTTTACTTTCACATGGCTTCTTCTTGATGTACTTGTTGATACATTATCTTCCCATAGGCCTGTATGGCCTTCTTTTCTGTGAGCATGGATAAACTGTTGTTTACAGTTCTCATGAGTATTGGTATTATACATGGTAAAATAATACAGCCTGCTGCTATTAACCCAATCATAGCAACTATGGCTTGTAGCCTGGGTAATTTAGGAAACCAGCTACTGAACCAGTTATTGATGTTGAATCCTTTCCATTCTTGGTCTGGGTTATGGGTCAATTGTCTCATTTCTGTCGTTAGTTGTTTGATTACATGCCCAGTTTCATCTATTTGGAGACAACAGTTTGACAAATTGAACTTCCCATAGACTCTGCCTTCTTGTGCTAAAAGGTAATCCAAGGCTAATCTATTTTGATAAACTGCAGTGCGTATTTTGTCTGTGGTTTCTGCAAGGATATTTAAAGCCTTATCAATTCTTTGTCCGGCCAAATCTAATACTGCTTGTAATCGGATGATGCGGTTTAACATATAGATGGGGGTTCTATATCCATATGCCCCGTCCTCAGCCCATGTGGCAAGACCATAAACACATACAATGCGTTCAGAACTCCAAACAGCACCCTGCTTTTCATACCAGTCAGCTTCCTTGCAGGGAAAACCGGAGAAGGTCGTATCCACCTCTCATCAGCGTCGTTGGGTTCCCACTGGTTGGTACACGGGAACCCCTAACACCTGGCGAGACCGGATGGGTAACAGGAAGAACGAGGGTTTTATCCATCCTAACACACAGCTTCCTGACCAATTGACTGGTAATTCCTCATAGGAAAAGGTGCCACATATCCAATACATCCCCTCGGGGGCATGCCATGGGAGGTTGTTTGCCTCTTTTATATATGGCAGGAGGGTTAGGTTAAATTTTTGAGGAATGGTGAGGTTACCTGGAGATACCCACTGAGAGTATTGTATATCCCAGGTTCCTAAACAGATGAGATGGCCAACCTGTATCATTCTGTTTTGGGTAAAACAGTTATGGCCTATTAAATTTGTGGTAAGCGTCCAAATCAAATTATTTTTCTTTACTCGCTTGGTGATATTTCCAGCTGAAGACATATTATATATTTCCGGACTTGCCTCCAAGGCTTCCCATGGCCATTGTTCGCCCATTTTCGTTCCTCCACATACAAAACAATTTTTAACCATGAGGGTTTCAGCGATCTCCTCAGCCATAGCTATAAACATATTTTCTGCCTTAGGCGAGATGTCAAATTTGTCATTTGCTTGGGCTATACGCTGCAGAGTATTGTAAACTGACCAACCAAGGTTCCTAATTTGGCCATCACGTATCTTTTCCACCTTTATGGTTATGTATGTCATAGGGTCTGCTCCCTCTCCATCTATTCCAATTCCATAACTATTTGAGGGTGGGTGATTGCGGGCCACCCTCAGGGAGACTGCATTTGTCCGGGGCATTCTTTGGAACTTAGTTAGATATGTGCATCCTTTATATCTTCCATCAGTATGATCACACATGCCCCGCCACCCTCCTTCTCCCCATCCTATACATGGTTGCATGAATGGGTGTCCTTTTGGTTCAGGTGGGGCCTTATTACACAGATATTTATGTCTTTGAACATATTGCTTTCTCCATGCCTGGGACCCACAAGATCTAAAGGCTATTTTATCCATGGCTGCACAAACATTAAAGATGATTGTGAGAGGCTGTGTTCCCTTTAAAAGGCCAATGGTATAATTTAGAAAATATAGATCTGGTCGTTCTGGGCCCTTGTTAAATCCAAGTCCTGCCCATACAGTGACATTGAGTCGTATGGGGGTAGCAGGGTCATAACACTGGACAGTGGAACCCTTTTTACAAATAGAGTACATAGTACCATTATGAACACATGTGGTCCCATCTGGCATGCAATCTTCAGGGGGCTGTGTATGATACACTAGAGTAAAAATCATTCTTGTATCTTGAATTGCCTGAACAATGCTTTCAGAACAATCTTCTGTTAACCCCAGACTCTCCCCCCAAGTTTCATAGAACAATACAGCCAACAGGTAAAAAATAAGCAAATTGCCAAAGCTAGTCCAAAAAATGCGCCCCCAGCTACCCATCCCGGCTCTCTCTCCAAGATATCAGTCAGGTTTTGCGTAGGCGTAGCTTCAGGCCGAGACCCGGTACTGTCTCCGAAAGCCACTTTGCTTCGGGCGTCTGATCCTTCACCCCTCCAGGTGGGGAGTCCTTAGCTACTCCCTTCTCTGGTTCCTTGGTTTCTACTGGAGCCGATGTCTTCTTCACACGACTGACATGCGTCCACTTGTGGCTGCCAAAGGTCTTTACGGCTGTCTCGGTAACCAGGACTATCTGTTCTGGAGGCCCCCACGATGGCTGTAATGGTTCCTTTTTCCACTTCTTAATGCGTACCCAATCGCCTGGTTGGAAGTTGTGGATGGCCGCATCCAATGGAAGTCTCTGGAATTCCCGATTGTGCCTATGAATGGAAGACAAAACAGACTGCAAAGCCACAACATATTCTTTCAATTGTATGTCCCCCACTATCTGATTTAATTCTACTGATTCTGTCTGGGGCCATGGCCCAACAGGGGGTCGTCCGAAAAGGGACTCAAAGGGGGTCAATTTAGTTTTTCCTCTAGGCGTACTCCGCATGACTGTTAGGGCCAACGGTAGGGCTGTTATCCAATTTAGTGCAGTTTCCCGACAAATCTTAGTGAGTAAAGTCTTCAGGGTCCAGTTAGCACGTTCAACTTGGCCAGATGACTGGGGATGCCATGGAGTGTGTAATGTCCATTTAATACCGAGGGCTTGTTCCAGTCCTTCTATAATTTTACTTACAAAATGCGTTCCCTGATCCGACTCGATTATTTCTGGAAGTGAGTATCGAGGAAATACTTCTTTCAATAGGGTCTTTGCAACCATAAGGGCTGTGGCCCGTCTACATGGAAAGGCTTCTGGCCATCCTGTAAGTTGGTCTACAATTACAAGCAGATATTTATAGCCCTGTTTCGGAGGTAAATCTGGAAAGTCTATCTGTAGTCTTTGAAAGGGATAATAGGCCCAAGGTCTTCCTCCCATTGGAGCGGGTGGTCGTGGACTGGGGTTCACTTGGGCACAAACTTCGCAACTGATTACCGCTCTTCGTGTTTCCTCATATAGGCCTGGGGCAATAATTTGTCTAATTAAGAGGTCTCCCAGGGCATTGCCTCCTAAGTGGGTTCGTTGGTGCATGTCATGGACAATATGTCGAAGTAGGGGCCGTGGAATCACAATCTGTCCTGTTGGGATCTGTAACCATCCAGATGGTAACATTTCGGCATTCTGATCCTTTGCCGATTGTATTTCCTTCCGGGAATATACTGGTTCCACTGAGGGGTGGGAAAACGTTAGGGCCATGACATGTGCTAGTTCAGTCCCATTTACTGCCGCATCTTTTGCTTCCATGTCTGCTATTCTATTTCCTTCTCTCCACTCTGGGTTCTTTTCTCTGCCATGCGCTAGTACATGGATAATGGCCACCTTCGCAGGTAATAGGATGGCTTCGAGCAAATTCTTGATTAAGACATTATTTTCAATGGATTTTCCTCCGCTCTTTACAAATCCCCTTTCTTTCCAGATCATGGCAAAGGCGTGGGCTGTTTGGAACACATACTTTGAATCTGTGTAAGTGTTCCCTTCAACTTCTCTTAATTCTTCGAGTGCTGTTATTGCTGCTGCTAATTCTGCCATCCGGGCCGAATAGTGTGCTGGGAGTTTAATTTTGTGGAGAGCCCGTTTATGTTCACATACTGCATAGCCTGCATATCGCTTGCCATCTATTACACGTGAGCTCCCATCGATGTAAAGGTCCCTTCCCGGAATTGGGAGATCTGTAAGGTCAGATCGTGGCCTCAGATTTAAGTCTATAGTCTGGATACAATCGTGTTGCTAAGGCCCAGGTTCAGGCAGAAGCGTGGCTGGGTTAAGAACATTGCAGGGTCGAAGTTCCAAATCTGGCCTTGCTAAGAGCTGTTGTTCATATTCGGTTAGTCGACTTGGACTTAGGACTTTGGAAGCCGCTCCACCTAATATCCTCTTCAAATCATGTGGTCCGAAAACTTCAACCTTTGCTCCCATCATGATCTTCTCCGCCTTCTTTAGGAGAATGGATGTTGCAGCCACAATTCAAAGGCAGGCCGGCCATCCTTGTGCCACTGGGTCTAATTTTGAGGAGTAGTATCCCACAGGTACTTGCTTTATTCCCATCTTTTGGGTTAAGACTCCTGCTGCCACTCTCTTACGTTCTGAGACATAAAGGCGGTAGGGTTTTTGTCCATCTGGTAGTGCCAACGCTGGTGCTTGTTGGAGGACAATTTTTAGTTTCTCAAACGCAGATTGGCATTGTTTTCCCCATTTCCACGTAATTACTCCCACCCTGTCTTCTTTATGTTCCTTCCCTAACAGACCATAGAGGGGGTCCACCAGTTCACTGTATCCAGGAATCCATTGTCGACACAATCCCGTGAGTCCCAAGAATGTACGTAGCTCCTTCATATTCTGGGGTGGTGGGAGTGCACAGATTGCTGCCTTACGTTCAGGGGAGAGAACACGGCCTTCTTTTGAGATTAAGTATCCCAGGTACTTGACAGTATCTTGGGCCCATTGGACTTTATCCTTCGATACTCGGTATCCTTTTTCATGGATGTAGTTCAGCAATTCCACTCCTTCTATCAGAGCTTGGAAAAGTTACTTTTTGAACTACAACTCCCATCAGCCCCAGCCAGCGTGGCGCTGGCTGGGGCTGATGGGAGTTGTAGTTCAAAAAAGTAACTTTTCCAAGCTCTGCCTTCTATCACACATGTCTCCATGTCTGTACTGCATAAAAGTAAGTCATCCACATAAATCAATAAGGTGGATTGCTTCTTGGACCCGTACCAGTCGGCCATGTCTGTTTGTAGTGCCTTAGTAAACTCGGACGGTGAGCTGCTGAATCCTTGGGGCAACACGGACCAGGTAAGTTGGCAACTGCGAGCTATTTCAGAATCATCCCATTGGAAAGCAAAGAGGTCCTGGCAGTCTTCATGCAATGGTATTGAGAAGAATGCGTCTTTTAAGTCCAGGACTGTGAACACTGTGGCTTGGGGGGGAACACGGGTCAGTAGAGTGTGTGGATTTGGTACCACTGGCACATCTTCCGATACCTTTTCATTTATTACTTTTAGGTCTTGGACCAATCTGTACTGCCCTGGGCGGCCTTCCTTGGGAACCCCGAATATGGGGGTATTGTGTGGGCTGGTTGTTTGATGTAACCATCCATATGTTTTAAACTGGTCAATCAATTCCTGCAGTCCTTTCCTGACCGCTGCTCTCAAGGGAAACTGCTTCACTGGGGTGGGTGCAGTTCCTGGTTTGAGGGTGACTTTGACTGGTGCAGCATATCTGGCACGTGCTGGATTGTCTTTTCGTGCCCACACATCAGGGTGAATGGGGAGATGCACAGGTTCCCAATGGGCCTTTTGTTTTTCCTTGATGCCTTGGGCAATCACTTGGAAAGCACACTCTTGGCTTTTGGGCAGTATGACTTTCATACTTTGACCATCAAATTCAATGCGGGCCTGTAATTTACTCAAGAGATCCCGCCCTATAATTGGAAGAGGGCAAGCATCAGACAATAAGAACTGATGGGTCAAATACTTGCTACCAGCTTGAACTACCATTGCCTTGGTTAGGGGTAATTTTTGTTGGGTCCCATCAATTCCCATTACTGTGACTGTCTCTGAACTGGGGTTATATTGACAGGATTTTGACCGCGGCAGCATTGAGAACGATGCTCCAGTATCCACTAATCCAGTGATGTATTTTCCCTTGACTTTTAATGGCAAACATGGTTCTTCTGCCGGGTCCCCCTCAAATCCCGTCCACCTTCATTCAGATTCCTCTCCACTGCCCGCCCACTGGGCCATTTCCTTTTCAATCTTCTTCTTTGGTGGCTGTCCAGCCCTTTTTCCATCCTCCCACAACTTCCGGCCTCCATCAATGTTCATATAGTCATCCCTGCTTCCGTCCTGTCGGGCCCTGGGCACTCTTTCACTCTTACAATCTTTTGCCCAATGGCCTCTTTTTAAGCATCTCGCACACTGATCTTTCTCTAGTCTTCTCCTTGGTCCTCTTTCCCTGTCTTCCTCCTGTCTTGTAGCAATTAGTGCTGCGATCATGCTACATTGTTTCTTCATCAACTTCCCTTCCTCTTTCTTACTTGCTTCATCCCTATTTACATATACCTTGTATGCAATTTCCACAATCTGTCCCAGTCCAATGCCCATCACACCTTCAACCTTCTGTAATTTCTTGCGAATATCTGTGCAGCTCTGTCCGATGAACAGGGTGACGAGGAGGCGCTGATTATCGGCTGCTTGTGGATCTAGAGGGGTGTACTTCCTCATGGTGCTAGTGAGGCGCTCAAGGAATGAGGAGGGAGATTCCTGCTTTTCCTGTCTCACCTCATACAGTTTAGCCATATTTGTGGGTTTTGGGATGGCGTCCTTAACACCTGCCAGGATTAATCTCTTAAACCGCTCCAAAGCAGCGGCCTGTCCTGGTACAGAGCGCCAGTTTGGATCTGTACTCATTGGAAGAACTAAGTCTGGAGCCAGAGCTGGAAGGCCGCCTGCCGCCCTCTGCTCTCCTTCTGCCACTTTTCTTGCCTGGCTCAATACTAAAGTCTTTTCCTCTTGGCTCAGAAGGGTATTCATTAAAGTCTGTATATCAGCCCAGGTGGGGTGGTGACTGGCAAAAATAGAGTCCCAGAGTTGATAATGCTTGTCTGGATCTTCCCTTAATGATGGCATTTGGTTTTTCCAGTTAAACAAATCTGATGTAGTGAAGGGAACATGAACATATGCCAGTCCTCCAGTTCCATCAAGAACTGGTCTCATGGGGCAAATTACTGCTGGTGCTGGCAGGGTAACACCACTGCGTAGTGTCATTGGTGTTAAGTCAATGGCTGGGGCCACTCTCTCCCTCCTTGCACTTTCCACAAAGCTCAAGCATTGGGAGGTTAAACCAGGCGTGCTTTCGGGACTTTTATTCATTCTAATCAAGTCTGAATATTGATCCAGTGCATCCTGCCACTGATCATGTGCTTGTCTGGAAATCTGTTCCATAATTTCAATAGTTTTACTGAGTTCACTTGCTGTTGAGTCTGTTTCCCTGGGTGTGCTGGAAGCTGGCACTGAGCCTGTTTCCCTGGGTATGCTGGAAGCTGACAAGGGGAGGGAGGAGGGGGGGAGAATATAGATGATCCCACCCCTCCTGGCATTTGGGATCCTGTTGAAAGTGATCCAGCTGGGAGCTGGGAGGGGCTATAAGGTGGAGACTGGGTGGTGCCATAGGGCGGTGGCTGTGCTGAGGGCACAGCAGGCGGCGCTGAAGGTACGGGCACGGCAAACACCCGAGGAGGCGGTGCCGGCGCAGCAAACGCCCGGACCACCTCCACTTCCTCATCCGTCTCCAAAACTGGGGGCTTTTTTGGTAATTTTTGGAGAGAGCATTGGGCCATGGCCATTTCCAGCGCACAATCTTCTGGTGGATCCTGACTGACTGTCTTCCAGGCTTGCACATATTGCCATGATTCTGCAGTATCAGGCAACATATTTGCAAGCGCGGAGACTATCCTAAGGATCGTTACTTGGCGGAATGAGCCCTGTGGCGGCCATCCAACCCCCAATTCTACCCAGTCAATTCTACAAAACTTTCTTAGTGTTTCCGGCTGAGGCTTCTTCCCTCCCAAAGACGAAATTGCAATTTCAAAGTTCAGAAAGATGTTCAATACACATTCTAAAGGTGTCTGTCGCTCCTTTATTCTCACCCTCTCTCTCTCTCCCTTGACCCTGTGCCCAGTCCCCCCTGTTTTCCCACACTTCGATGCACCCTTCCCCATTTCTCTTGGTAGCAGTTTACCTGGGGAGATGTCTAAGACGAACGTAAAAACAGGTGACATACGGCATGCGCCTCCCTGATTTCCCGGCTCAGCCCCTCGCAGGGTGTGAGAAACGCGGTACTACAGGTCCACTCTCACCTCGGAACTATGTCCTGTCTCGTTCACTCCCTTTCACGCACTCTCACACTGTTTCTTCAGCCCTGAGATGACTCACCTCTCCGTTTCCCTCACCCGAGCTCCAAGCTCCAAACTTGTTTCGATTGCAAAGGGAGGTATCGTAGCGATGCCTAAACGTCCCAAGTCACTCTCACAGCCTTGGGCAGGCTCAAACAGCCCGGAGCGCTCTCCCGACCATCTGTGGACCATGCCTGGAACGCAGAGGGTCGCGAAAGATACCTCCTGGCTTGGCTCGCCAAAATTGTTAACAACAACAACGCCTCAATATTTGAATATTGATAGGCTAAGGCTCGCTCCCAGATCACAAGGTTCCAATAAACCTGGAGACGACGAAACAAGTGGTAAAATATGCCAAGTTTATTAGTACACTTGCAAGAGGAGAAGCAGCCAGACTGATTCTACCTTAGCTGGGCACAGCCAGCCTTTTTACTACCAGGAAGGTTACGTATAGAAAGTATAGCAATAAGCACATGCCCATTTCCCCAAAATCAGCCCATTTACAAGAAATCCCATTCGTGTGGTTTCATTCTCCCCTCATGGAAGACCCCTGTCTGGTTCCCATTTTCCTTATATGGTGTTGTTTTTCTTCTTCAGGTTAGGGCGTTGGTGGGGGTGTAGGCGCCATTACTCTAACATAGGAATGCAATGTCTAAGGAAGTTAAACACTGATCTTTACTACATGACCTTGCCACACATCCTCCCTAATGCTACAGGATTCCCTACAAGAACTACTTCGAGGAATTTCTCTCAGGGTGATGTGGGTATCTATTTCTTTTAACATCCTAACAAACAACTTATAACAAAATTAAAATCATTTTCCACACTATCATTTTGAATGATTTTAAATACCTGTTTTTAACTGGTTTTGCCAATGGTTTTATTGTTTTAATTCTATAAACCACTTTGAAGTTTTTTACAATAAAGCGATATATAAAAGTTGTAAATAAAATACATAAATAAATTTCAGAGTCACTGTGGCTCTTGGGTCTCATTCCTCTTTTATACCGAGTCAGGCCATTTGGTACCATCTAGATCAGTACTGCTGACATGGACAAGCATTGGCTCTCCAGGTATCCAGGCAACAGTCTTTTCCAGAGATTGGATTTTGAACCTTTGCATGCAAAATATGTGCCCTACCCCTGAGCTACAACCCTGTTTAAAAAGGTATCTTTTAAACTTGTTCTTTTCAACTCACTAATGAATGCACAGCATACTAGAGTAGATCCACATAATACATTTAAAGCACAAGGATCACCACCACTGTAGTTTGTTAAAGGTGATGGCAACTATAACTGTAAGGGGGTTATTGCCCCCTCCTTGTTCTTCAGCTGATCAATCGGAGGAGCAGGGAGGGGCCTATTTTCATATCTGTCATGGTACTGTGCTGAGTTTCAGAGCTCTCCAACCAGCTCAGTGCCCTGTTGAGATGGACAACAACCTCCTCCCCACTCAACTCTGCATGCTTTTTCTCCCCTATGGTGGCACTGCTGTTGCCAAAAATTTGGTCCGGACTGTCAGGCCACTAGCAAAGCCTTGGCAAGTCAGATTAAGCCTGTAGCCCAGTGACACCCTGAACCTGATCTACCCCAATATTGTCTACTCTGACTGGCAGGATCTCTACAGCAGCCGTGGGGAGCCTTTGGCCCTCCGTATGTTGCTGGACTACAACTCCAATCAACCCTGGCCAAAACCTGGGCTCCTACTGGGAGGAAGGGCAGAATATAAATTTAATAAATGAAAAACTTGCAGGTGCAAGTTGTACCTAAGCAACATCTGGAGGGCCAAAGGTTCTCTATGCCTACTCTATGGGGTCTCAGGCAGAGAATGTCCTTCACACCACCTGCTGCCTGAGAATCTTTTAAAAGAAGATGCCAGGGGATGTGGGGCATTCTGCATGCACAGAACATGTTCTACAATTGAGCTGCGGTCCTGTGCATGGAATGTACAGCTGTAATGTATCTGGCATTTAAACTGGGTGAGTTCCACTTGATGGCCAAGGAGTTTATTCCCCTGGATGACCCCAAACACTTTGCCAGCAGGCATTTGAAGTGTAGATGCAAATATGTTGAGGTCAGGGGCGATAGGAACACACAGGGTTATAGCCAACTAAGTTTGAAGAGTAGACCTATCAAAATTAATGAGCGTAAGTTAGTCATTTCTATGAACTTTAGTGGGTCTACTCTGAAAGGACTTACACTGATTACCACACATAGGATTGTATCCAACTAAATTCTGTGCAGAGTAGACCCACTGAAATGAACAGACATGACAAGCTTAGGTTCATTCATTTCAATGGATCTGCTCTGAGAGGGACTTTAGCTGAATATAACCCACTGCAATGAATGAAGCTACATCAGTCATGCCCATCAATTGCAATGGGTCTACAACCTATACTTTGCATGTAAAGCAAGACTAGCCCAAGATATTTTGCTGCCAATGGTTGACCACATGCCCTCTTCACCCCCATATTTCACATACAAAACTGATGGGGCTGGCTGTTGAATTTTATTTAAACTTTGGGCATGGGGCAGCATCAATAGTATGCTGACATACAATTAGTGGAATAGAATCCATGACTGGGTCATGGCCTGATTTAAGGTGGGTGACAAGAGCCACACTACTGCCAGATGACTGGAGCAAGCTAATGTTGTCCTTATATTCAAAATTGAGGGGGAGGAGGAACCTGGGAACTACAGACAAGTCTGACATCAATCCTTGTGAATATCCTGGAGCAGATTGTAAAGCAGTCAATCTGTAAGCATCTTGAAAACAGTGCAGTAATTACTAGAAGCCAACATGGATTTGCCACCAAACCAAAGAAGACACGGGACAGAGATATGGTATAATGTTATATTTATTAAAATATAACAAATATTAAATCATATTCAATTCAGCCAATTAGTCAAATTTCAACTCCTTCGGGCAGGTGAGGCTCAACCTAACTGGGAGGGAATACTCCCTCCAATCCTCAAAGCAAGTCAGTCACCTCGGACTGTAACTCCTCAGTCAAGGATGTGGGAAAACTTATCCCTCCTTGCTATTGGAGTCAGGTATGTGGTTCCAACCTCTGCATCCTGGCCCTGCCGTACAGGCGTTCACCATGATGTGCAAGCTGGTCCCACGAGAACACTCCCCAGATCCCCACCAAACATTAAGCCCTGATGGTTCCCTAGGGAGTGCCCTTTACCAGAATGACCCTGCTGCCTCAATTTTTCCCCAATTACCTCACCTGCCTGAATTCCACACCAGCCAAAGCAAGACAATCACAACCCTCCCCATCAGGCCAATTAAATCAACCCAAGCAGGGAGGAGTGGTCTTATTTATACCCTCTAATCCCTTCACCTAATTGATGCTAAGACCCCACCTGACCTATTTGAAAACCTTCGGGAACCTTCCTGAGCCTTCTGAAGAGGGGGGGTGGCGGCGGCAAACACGCCCCTGCTCAAGGCAGGAACACCATTGTCAAGAACAAATCCTCCCAGACTGATCGTATCTCATTTTTGATCGGGTTTGGTGTAGTGGTTATGGTGTTGGACTGTGACCTGGGAGACCAGAGTTCAAATCCCCAAATAGTCTGATAACAAATATAAGACTGATAAGACTGGCGCTCCTGTCGAAGCCCTGGTCGATCTGTGGAATACAGAGATGACCCGGGCTGTTGACACGATCGCTCCTGCGCGCCCTCTCCTATGTAGAGCTCATACAGCTCCTTGGTATACTCCGGAGCTGAGAGCGATGAAACAAGACAGGAGGCGGCTTGAGCGGAGATGGAGACGAACTCCCGACGAATGCAATTATGAGCTGGTTTGTGCTTCTACTAAGCTCTATGTAGGAGCGGTGAGGGCGGCAAAAAAACAACATTTCGCCGCCACTATTCAGTCATCTCTCTCACGCCCACGGGAGCTTTTTAAAGTGGTTCGTGGCCTACTTCATCCAGGCCTACAAGATACGGCGGATACATCGGTAGCTCGATGTAATAAATTTGCTGAACACTTCCAGCATAAGATCTCATGCATTCACCGGGACTTAGACTCCTATTTAATAGCAGTTAATCCTACTGAGGTGTCCAGAGCACAGTCTTGTCATGTTTTGTTGGATGGGTTTCAGTTGGTTCAGCTCGAGGACGTGGACAAGGTGCTTGGACAGGTTCGTGCGACCACTTCGGTACTGGATCCTTGCCCCTCTTGGCTAATTAAAACTAGCAAGGAAGGAACAGTTGGCTGGGCCAAGGAAGTGATTAATGCCTCTTTACGAGAGGGAGTGGTCCCTGGCTGTCTGAAAGAGGCGGCAGTGAGACCACTCCTGAAAAAACCTTCCTTGGACCCAGAGGATGTCAGCAGCTACAGACCAGTAGCCAATGTTCCGTTCCTGGGCAAGATCCTGGAACGTGTGGTTGCTGACCAGCTCCAGGCACTATTGGATGAAACCGATTATCTAGATCCATTTCAATCGGGGTTCAGGCCTGGTTTTGGCACTGAGACTGCCTTGGTCGCCCTGTTTGATGACCTATGTCGGGAGAGAGACAGAGGGAGTGTAACTCTGTTGATTCTCCTTGACCTCTCAGTGGCTTTTGATACCATTGACCATGGTATCCTTCTGGAGAGGCTTGCGGAATTGGGAGTTGGAGGCACTGCTTGGCAGTGGTTCCGCTCCTACTTAGCGGGTCGTCTCCAGAAGATAGTGCTTGGGGAACATTGCTCGACACTGTGGGTTCTCCAATGTGGGGTCCCGCAGGGTTCGGTTCTGTCTCCCATGCTTTTTAACATTTATATGAAGCCGCTGGGGGCGGTCATCAGGAGTTTTGGAGTGTGTTGTCATCAGTATGCTGATGACATGCAGCTCTACTTCTCCTTTACATCTTCTTCAGGTGAGGCAGTCGACGTGCTGAACCGTTGCCTGGCTGCGACAATGGACTGGATGAGAACTAACAAACTGAGACTCAATCCTGACAAGACTGAGATGCTGTTGGTGGATGGTTTCTCTGATCGGATGGTGGATATATACCCTGTCCTGGATGGGGTTACACTCCCCCTAAAGGAACAGGTGCGTAGTCTGGGAGTCATCTTATACTCTCCCTCACACTTGAGGCTCATGTAGCCTCGGTGGCCCGGAATGCATTCTACCAACTTCGGTTGGTAGCCCAGCTACGTCCCTATCTGAGTAAGGAGGACCTCTCATCAGTGGTACATGCTATGGTAACCTCGCATCTGGACTACTGCAATGCGCTTTACGTAGGGCTACCTTTGAAGACGATTCGGAAGCTACAGCTAGTGCAAAATGCGGCAGCCAGACTGCTAACAAGAACTAAGCGGTCTGAGCATATAACACCTGTGCTAGCCCATTTGCACTGGCTTCCAATATGCTTCCGGGCCAGATTCAAAGTGTTGGTACTTACCTATAAAGCCTTATACGGCGCGGGACCACGATATCTGTCGGAACGTCTCTCCCGATATGAACCGGCCCGTACACTGCGGTCTACTACGAAGGCCCTCCTCTGGGTTCCGACTCATAGGGAAGCCCGGAGAGTGGTGACAAGATCTAGGGCCTTCTCAGTGGTGGCCCCCGAACTATGGAATGGTCTCCCCAAGGAGGTGCGCCTGGCGCCGACACTATCATCTTTTCGGCGCCAGGTTAAAACCTTTCTCTTCTCTGAGGCATTTTAATTCCTGTTAATTGTAAATTATTATATTTTGATTTTAGACTGTACAGTTTTGTGTACAGTTTTGTGTTATTTTTATTGTATTTTTAATGTTCACCGCCCAGAGAGCTGTTGCTAGTCGGGCGGTATATAAGCTTAATTAAATAAATAAATAAATAAATAAATAAATTTAAATAATAAATAGTCATGAAGCTCACTGGGTGACCTTGGGCCAGTCACTGCCTCTCAGCCTCATGAAAACCCTATTCATAGAGTCTCCATAAGTCAGAATTGACTTGAAGGCAGTACATTTACATTTAACCTCCCTTGTAGACTGTGGGAATGCAATAGGCATAATATATCTGAACATCAGCAAAGCTTTTGACAAAGTGCCCCATGATATTCTGATTAGCAAGCTAGCTAAATGTGGGCTGGATGGAACAACTATCAGGTGGATCCACATTTGGCTACAGAATCATACCTTTTTATTATTAATTTTTATTCAAATTTTCAAAAACAAAAAAACAACACAAAACAAAAACAATTATACCAAAAAAATAAAATGTTGACTTCCGATTTGTCGCAGATCAACCATAGGTCTACAATATATAACAATCCTATCTCTAAAATTATATTACAAAATCACTTTCCTCCAGTAGTTATCTTAATTAATCATCAAATCTCATAAACATTACTTTATTCTTTCCACAAAAAGTCCAAAAGAGATTTCAATTCCTTGAGAGATATATCTTTCAATTTTTCTCCAAATAAACATGTCGCTTAATCCATCTTGATTCAAATCTATTAGGTCCAGTAATTTCAATAGCCATTCCTCCATTATCTATATTAATTCCATCTTCCATCTTCAATAATCCTGTTAAATCCAGTAATTTCAGTAGCCATTCTTCCATTATCAGTATCCCATAATAATCTTGTTGTCATAGCCATAAACCAAATAAACATATCGATTAATCCATCTCGTCGAATCTATTAGGTCCAATAATTTCCATAACCATTCTTCCATTATCAATATTAATTCCATCTTCCATCTTCAATAGTCCTGTTAAATCCAGTGGTTTCAGTATCCACTCATCCATTATCAGTATCTCATGATGATCTTGCTGTCATAGCCATAGTCATATAACAAGAGTCTGATGGGAATTTCCCCCTTCACAAATATGTCCTTTCCATCAATTCTAAATATGTTGCTGAAATATTGTTGTAAAGTCACTTCTCTCCTCTTCTTTTTTACAAAATGCACTGGCTCATCTCTTAAGAGTTTTTCCATTGTCACATATTTGTAATTAATTCCATAGATTTTTTTCTATGTCAAGCTCCATCACATCATTCCAGTCAAGAAAATTATCCAAGACGTTGATAACTTTATCACTAATATCTTCATTAGTTTCTTCAGAGACAACGTTGAATTCCA
Source organism: Rhineura floridana (assembly GCF_030035675.1). Lineage (NCBI taxonomy): Eukaryota > Metazoa > Chordata > Lepidosauria > Squamata > Rhineuridae > Rhineura > Rhineura floridana. Next base: position 18,306,247 of record NC_084496.1, read on the forward strand.
AACAGTAAACTTTATTTCTAACATCCGTAAACTCCAGATCTTTTTCCAATTCCTCATTTGTTCCAGTCTCCATGGCTTGTATCTTCCCTTTAATTTTTCTTTTCTCATCTCTAATCCCATCAAAATCCTCTTTCACAGAATCCCCTATTTTTTTAAACTCCTGCATCATTTTGCTAAGTTCAATTTTCATCTCCTGTCTGCCCTGTCTCAGGGTTTGTTTCATTATCTCAATCTCACTCATTATTTTCTGAAACATAATTTCTTCCATGGTCTCAGTCACTTTCCTGGTTGTCATTCTTAAAACCACAAAAACAAAAAATTATTTCAGCCACAATTGGGTTAATGTTTCAGGCTTACAGACATCAATACAGCCTGTCTTATCTCTTATATACTCAGGAAAACAAAACAAGTTTAGTTCCCAGCTTCAAGCAGTTAGTGGCGTCGTGAGTAAGCAGATTCGTCAAAATGAAATAGACAAAAAAAAAAATAGTTCCAGACATGATACTCCAAAGTTCATAAATCAAATTTGTTTATTTTTTCCCCTCCTCGAAATAAAAATCCCTCTTCCGTTAATATCTTTAGAATGCACTTCCAGGCCTGCTTTTTGCAATAAAAACAAAGATAAGCTTTTTTCGATTTCTTTCCTCCTTAGTTTCGTGAGTGAAAGAGAAATTTTTTAACTCACCCAGTTCCTTATAGCTGATTCATTGACAAATCTCTTTTTGGTGCAACAATTTAAACCAAGTTAAAAAAAATGGAAAGAAGGATGCTTGCCTGTTAGTTCGTTTTTCTTTGAAGAAAAGATAAACATGTTGCTTAATCAGCAAGAGCTTTGATGGAAGTCCGTCCAGCATTCGCTGGCTGAACTTTCTCTCATAAATTAATGAAATCCAGTCCTCCCAACAAAAACAGGCTTTGTGGTTAATCTCACGTTTCTCCCTGACCAGGAGAAAATCTTAACCAGTCAAAAAAAAAAAAACATTCTGACTGATTAAAGCTGAAAAAACTTCATCTAAGACAAGAGCTTGTCTCAGAGGCAGCACAGGCGAATCACCCTTCCCGGAAGTCGGCTACAGAATCATACTCAAAGAGTGCTATAGTTCAATAATTCCTTCTCAAATGCGGGGGAGGTAATGAGTGGGGTATTATAGGGCTTGGTCCTGGGTCCAGTGCTCTTCAACATTTTTATTAATGACTAAGATGAGGAGATGCAAGGAATGCTTATCAGATCTGCAGATTATAAAATTGGAAGGGGCAACTAATACCGTAGAAACCAAATTCAAAGTGATCTTGATAGGCTGGAGCATTGGGCTGAAGACAACAGAATGAAATTGAACAGTGATAAGTGCCAAGCTCTACACCTAGGAAAAAGAATAGTATTTTAGGCTGCATTAACAGAAATATAGTTTCCAAACTGCATGAAGTACTCATTCCTCTCTATTCAGCACTGGTTAGGCTTCATCTTGAGTTCTGCATCCAATTCTGGACACTGCACTTTAAGAAGGGTGCAGATAAAATGGAACCGGTTCAGAGGAGGGCAACAAGGATGATTAGGGGATTGGAAACAAAGCTTTATGAAAGGGGACTGAAATAAATGGAGATGTTTAGCCTTGAGAAGAGAATGCTGAGGGAGACAGGATGGCACTCTTCAAGTACTTGAAAGATTGTCACACAAAGGAGAGCCAGGAAAAGAACATAAGAAGAGCCTGCTGGATCAGGCCAGTGGCCCATCTAGTCCAGCATCCTGTTCTCACAGTGGCCAACCAGGTGCCTGGGGGAAGCCCGCAAGCAGGACCCGAGTGCAAGAACACTCTCCCCTCCTGAGGCTTCCGGCAACTGGTTTTCAGAATATGCTGCCTCTGACTAGGGTGGCACAGCACAGCCATCATGGCTAGTAGCCATTGATAGCCCTGTCCTCCATGAATTTGTCTAATCTTCTTTTAAAGCCGTCCAAGCTGGTGGCCATTACTGTATCTTGCGGGAGCAAATTCCATAGTTTAACTATGCGCTGAGTAAAGAAGTATTTCCTTTTGTCTGTCCTGAATCTTCCAACATTCAGCTTCTTTGAATGTCCACGAGTTCTAGTATTATGAGAGAAGAAGAACTTTTCTCTATCCACTTTCTCAATGCCATGCATAATTTTATACACTTCTATCATGTCTCCTCTGACCCGCCTTTTCTCTAAACTAAAAAGCCCCAAATGCTGCAACCTTTCCTCATAAGGGAGTCGCTCCATCCCCTTGATCATTCTGGTTGCCCTCTTCTGAACCTTTTCCAACTCTATAATATCCTTTTTGAGATGAGGTGACCAGAACTGTACACAGTATTCCAAATGCGGCCGCACCATAGATTTATACAACGGCTTTATGATATCGGCTGTTTTATTTTCAATACCTTTCCTAATTATTGCTAGCATGGAATTTGCCTTTTTCACAGCTGCCGCACACTGGGTCGACATTTTCATCGTGCTGTCCACTACAACCCCAAGGTCTCTCTCCTGGTCAGTCACCGCCAGTTCAGACCCCATGAGGGTATATGTGAAATAAAGATTGTTTGCTCCAATATACATAATTTTACACTTGTCAATCTCTTCTCAATCATCCCAGAGTGTAGGACAAGAAATAATGGCCTACTTACAGGAAGCTAGATTTTGGCTGAACATCAAGGGGGAAAACTTCCTAAGTGTTAGAGCTGTATGACAATGGAACCAATTACCTAGGGAGGTGATGGGCTCGCCAACACTGGAAACATTCAAGAGGCAACCTGTCAGGTATGCTTTAAGTTGAATTCCTGTATTGACCAGTGGCCCCCTTCCAACTCTACTATTTTGTTATTCTGATTCATACTAATATACAAATAAATGGTAAATAAAAGAAGAAATGGGTTCTTAAATGCATGTTTCGGTCAAAAAGTTGAAAAGTGAGCTCTAACATACCTGAAGGCAACATCTTTAGAGTTAGAGAATGTTAGGCAGGTTGCATAGCACACTCATATCTTCTCTCAGACACCTCCCTGCTGCTTGCTCACCTCTCCACCTGGTGCCTGCTCACTGTCCATCCAATTCCTCAAACAAAAGTGGTAATGCAGTGTTTGAAGCATCATGTGAGCAGAGCAAAAGCATATGCAATGTCTATTGGAATACTGTTAGGTCTGAGTTAGGGAGTCCTCATCAGGGGAGTCCTCATCAGAGGAAGACCAGGAGTTCTGGTCTTGGACCAACCCTGGGTCAGGCAGGTGCCATCTGGGGATGAGGAGCCAGGGTCCTGCAATGAGGCTGAGGAAGGACCATCTGCATCCAGGGTGAGTTTGGCCTTGGACATTGAGGCTGAATGGACCCAAGCCTGAGGGTAAAGGTTGCCTCAGGCACCAGCTGGAGACCTGGCCCATTCAGAGGAGTGCCTGACTGAAGACCAGGACTCCTCAGGAGTAAATGACTTTTCAGGAGTAAAGGTCTGGGTACAAGTGATGAATAGGAGTCAGCTGAGATTTGGGATGTGGTTCCAGCAACTCCAGCATAAAAACACCAGTGGTTAGTTAGAAGAGCTGTTGGAACAATGTCTATATTGCTCTATTTGCTGACTTCAGACTTGACCTTGGAATGTTCCAGATCTGCCTCTGGTCTTGCCCTTCATCTGTGTTGCCCATGGACTGCTTTGACTTTGTTTCTTGACTGATTCCTTTGTTATTGTGGAATCTGTTTGGACTCTGACTTTGAACTAGTCCTGGAACTGCCTTGGTGATGCCTTCAACAATATTAGGGCTGGGAAGTGCTTGCTTTTTGAGGAGCCTGGTGAGAACAAGATAAGTACTGTATATGGTCTGGACTTATGTGTTGCTACGTGCTTGTGTCATCAGCTGGCCTTTCCTCACAGTACTGTCTATACTACACTTAGAGAGTGACTAGGCTTCTTTGGGAGAAGGGTGGGTTAAAATTGAACAAGATAGCATTTTAGTGTAAATTTCTCCTAATCTACACATTTTTCTATGCAATTTTGCCTAATACATTTTTGTACAGCACTTTCCTTTAATGTAATACATATTGTATGCTATTTTCACTATGTATTAGTGTAGACATTACTTGTGACTTGACTTGCAAAATTCAGAGAAGTGTGAATTTTGAAATATGGCTGTTTTAGAAAGTGCATATTGTTTCAGAAAGCGCTAATTAGGTAGGTTTACCTTTAAATATGAACAGAATTGAATTTCTCTCTTATGTCTTGATATTAACACTGTTCCTACCAGGGCTAGTCAAAGCAGACAATACTAGGATATAAGGGAGCCATCTATGTACCCTTAATATTTCAGGATGGATATGGATCACCATCCAGCACCAGATTACTCCGTTTTGTGTTGTTGTTTTAAAGAACTAGGAGAAGCCATAGAAATAATGGCAGAGTGAAAAAAATAACCAGACAAGTGAGGAACTGGTGAAGAGAAGTGAAGAACATTGAAGCTACTGAACTGTTAGGATTGATCAGCTTTTTAAATTAGGCCTGCCCTGTCTGCGTTCTGGTGATCTACTCGAAAACAAGAACTGGGTATTATTGCTCTTCAGGCCATGTTGGCTCCACCCATTCCCCATATCCAGCCTATTGGTTCTTCCTGACTGGGACTGGTGAAAAACTAGTCACAGGGATGAGCTTCAGTGGGGCCAGTTCAGAAGAGAATTACATAAAATGAAATCATTTGGGCTTGATTTAATCTGGGCCCCAAATAACTTACTTTAAACAGTTGAATCTGAAACTGCAGTTTGATGTGAAATCAGACTGATTACAATCTGTTGCTACTTAAGCAATGAACTTAAGCTGTTGGAAAAAGCAAACTTGGCCGGCCCAAGATGCAGGTTTTCAGCCTGCTATGTTTAAACTACTCAAGGAAAGTGGGCATGGTCAATTAAAAACATAGAGCACAGCTAGAATTTTGTTAGAATATATTTCACCTCCCACTGTTTTATCTTGTGCAAACTGAGACACTCCTCATGTCTATTGGAAACTATTGTGCAGAATAGTCAGTGCCATTATTCCACAATTGTCTTCGGAGTTTTTTTTAATGTTGCTATACTTCACATATTCACAGAAGAAAAAAGAAAACCGTTTACTATAGAAAGCTTCACAAAAATTGCAAAGTAAATCAAACATATTTAAAGTGCATTTTGACAAATGTGTAGGGCAGTACAATATCTCAGAGAGGAGGTCAGGTCTCCTACTCCCTTGGTGCATTCACTATAGCTGCCCAATTCCCCTGCTTTTTAAAGATTGATAGAAATATCTGTTGGCTATAGGTACATTCTTAAACTGCAAGGTTTTTTGCCTGTTAGTGAATATTCATATAAGATCAGCATTTAAAACCAATTACTATCCCACCAATGCCCTTGTGTAGCCTTGTAGTCGAGCAGTAATCACCTGATTACCACAGGTGACAAGGAGTTCTGTGCAGGTGAGTCAACAAGGAGAGACGGGTTATCTATTGTGTTGTCAGATTATGTTATGATCACATTGTAACCTGCCATGGGACCTTTGGCACAGGGTGAACAATAACTATGCTATATCAGGGACAGGGGTCAGTTTTTCCTATCCTAAGCATGATTGCATGGGAGTAAATCCCACTGAATTTACGGGAAGCATCAGCATGGCATTGGGGGGATATTTTTAATTTATCATTGCAGAATATGAAAAATTCATGCTGGCTATATAATAAAAGCCTCTTGGATCAGGCCAGTGGCCCATCTAGTCCAGCATCCTGTTCTCAGAGTGGCCAACCAGATTCAAGCAGGCCATGAGCACAAGAGTCTAGTCCTCTTTAAAAGCTATCTGGGTTGGTGGTCATCACTGCCTCTTATGGGAGCGAACGCCACAGTTGTACTATCCACTGTCTGAAGTCAAAGTTCCTTCTTTTGTCTGTCCTGGATCTTCTAACATACAGATGCATACATTGTACAAGTTTAAATCTTATTTATTTTTGCTTTGTTCATGTTATAAATCTAGTTAGTAAATAAATGATTGGCATTCATAGATTTTTAGTGTCAAGTTTTGTAAGACATAGTGTTGCAAACAGATCTCCTTTGTAGATAGCATACAAGCAGGAGTCTCAAGGGCAGCATTGGCCATAATGCAGTAGAGGAGATTGTAATGAATGTCACTGGAATAGAAAAGGACTGGAGAGGCCCAGCAGTTCAGAGGATGTAAACCTTGAGGGACATGATGTAATTCATGCACAATGCCAGAGACAGCATGTGGGAGAGAGACAATTTTATATTGGGGAGGGGGAACCAGGATCATGGAGGGTCATGCTATTTTATGAAGAAAGGTAGCTATCTCAGAGGAATGCATTGGAATGGTCGTCATCATTAAGGTGGAATTTTCATTGGCATCCCAAGGTCCAGGTTTGCTAGAAGTTCAACCAAACACACCATCCAATTGCTTTGGTGTAAGCGGAGGGGAACAGACTGGATTTTTTCCAACCCATGATGATGTGTGGGTTAAAAAAAAGGGCAGACTTTTAATCTGCCAACAAGACAGAGCCATTCAATTGTAACATGGACATATCTATGTATATTAACACCTTATTTTTACCATGTGGGCAGTGACTTTGTAATCAGTGAGGAGGATATACTCCAGGTCCAGAGAATGATCCAAGAAAACATGGTGGTAAAGATCTGTCTCTGGAATCCAGCAAATTAGAGTTTAAGTTCATAGGTGATCACTTGTGGCTTTCATGAAGAGCACATTGACCTCTTTGTGTGGTAGGACAGAATAGAAATGTATGTCTCCACTAAAAATAAATAACAGAATGAGGGGTTCTTTCTTTCTTTCAAAATGTATTAACTACCTTTCTGCCAAAACCACACCATCATAGCTCAAGCCATTGAGCATAACCCTGAAAATGACATCAATGTAACTTTTGTGAAGATGGGGCTCACACATCTCAGCTAGCTAAGGAGGACCATCTGAGCAGAGGAGGATGAGGGTATATAAAACCCTGGATATACCACTTTTGAATATACTGTATATGCATTTCAGTTAAAATATTTCTATCCTGTCTCTTATAAAAAGCTCAAAGCATCTAGCTAAAGAGAGGACCTTCCAGTATTATAAAAATACAAAACACCAATAACAGTGAAACACTAAAGAATCATTATGAGGAAGGGTTATGGCTCAGTGGTAGAACAGCTGCTTTGCATACAGAAGGTCCCAGGTTCAGTCCCCACCATCTCCAGGTAGGACTAGGTGTGCTCTCTGACTGAAATTCTGGAGAGCCATTGCCAATTAGTTGCCCATCTGTGTCATTTAATGAGAAAAGAAATTGCATTAAAAGATTTTGGTGAAATTCTCATGGGTGGGTTCTTGTATTTACCTTATTTTCAAGGTAGGTATGGGGTGTTTGTGGGTATCATTCTACAAGTTATCTTTCTGGTGATCTACAGTCTGGAGCACCCCCAGATGCCCATGAAAACCTCATGATGTCCTAGGGTGGACTTTGTTATCAGTGTAGCAATGCAGAAATAAAAAAAAAACCTCTGATGGGGAATTTTTGGTGGTGCCCCATGCCCCTGAGGTTCAGATTGTCTTGGTAACCTCAAGTTTGGATGACTGTAATGTGCTTTATGTGGGGCATCCCTTGAGTTTGTTCTAGAGGCCACAGTTGGTGCAGAATGTGGTGGCTAGGTTTCAGGTAGAGACAAACTAACACCAGCAGATAAAACCTTTTGCACTGGCTGCCAATCAGCTACTGGATCAAGTTCAAGATTTTTGGTATGAACATATAAGACTCTATAGGACTCAGGACCATGTTACTTGAGAGATTGCCTTATTGCCATTGCAATCTGTGGGAGAGTTTCTCCTGCAAGTTCCAAAGAGAGCAGAAGCCTTCTCCACAGTAACTTAAAAGAGGGCTTTCAGTGTGGTCACCCTTGTTCTGTGGAATAAACATTCCTGTTAAGATGTAACAGGTGCCCACTATCTACATTTTCTATAAACAATTGAAGACATTTTTGTCCTGAAAAGCCTTTCCAGTTGGATTAAAAGGTTTGATAAATTCTGCTTTAAATGAGAGCTGAATCGAATTTCTTACCCATCCCAATTCTATTATCATTGTCTTAAGGAGAAGAGGAAGCATTTGATGGAGCTTTAAAGCAGGGGTGTTCACTGAGGTGCCTTGCAGATGTTTTTGGGCCACACGCCCCTTAAATATTGGACAGGTGCCATCTCTGTTGACTTTTCAGCCCCTAATGAAGACTGTCCTCATTCAACAAGCCTTTTAAGTAGAGTCATTATCCCAGTCTACATTTGAATTGGAGCCAGTGTAGTGGTGAGAGTGTCAGACTAGGACCCGGGGTGCCCACTCAGCCACAAAGCTCACTGGGTGACCTTGGGCTAGTCACACAGTCTTTTAGACTAACCTACATCACAGGGTTGTTGTGAGGATAAAATGGAGAAGGGGGCAACCATGTATGCTACTTTGAGCTCCTTGGAGGAAAGGTGAGATATAAATGTAATAATAATAATAATTGTTCTTAAAGATGTTTTGTTTTTAAGACTTTTTAGTGTTTTATCATTGGTTTAACATCCTGGACTCTCTTTGGGAGGAAGGGCAGGATATAAATTTAAATAGTAAAAATAAGTCTCATCACCCCTGACCAGCATGGTCAATAGTCAGGAGTAATGGCAACTGAAATCCAACAACATCCGGAGGTCACCATGTTAGCTAAACCCTGTTTTAAAGTCTCCAAAGTGAATCACATATCTGTTCTCATTGATTTTAGCAAGGAACAAATGGCAATGCTGATCATCCCTTCAGCAGAGACACAATACATGTAGCATTTAAAAAAAGGCTGGTTTCCTTTTATGTTTTCAACAGGCACACATGCCCCATCATTAATATGTATTTTCAGCACATGGAACAGCCTGCAGTGCTCCAGTTGGCCTGGGGACAGGTGTTGACATCACAGCAACCAACCCAATGATTGGCACTAATTGTGAACCTTCTTGGCAGTTTTCAGCAAAATAGCTATAACGGGGAATGATTTGGGAGACATACAGAAAGATTCCCTCAAGGTCAGGACACACAAAAATAGGTATGATAATCCAGGCAGTCTTGTACTGATGCCATCCAAACGTGTGTGTTGTTTATCAGGATGATGTTGAATTCTGTGTTGAGTGGAAAAACATTTATTTTATTTATTTATTACTGGATTTATATCCTATCTTTCCTCCAAGGAGTTTAAAGTGGTGTACACGCTTCCTCCCTCCTCTCCATTTTATCGTCACAATAATCCTGTGAGGTAGGTTATGATGAGAGATAGTGACTGGCCCAAGGTCACCCACTGGGCTTTATGACTGAGTGTGGATTTGAACTCTGGCCTCCTAGATCCTAGTCCAACACTCTCTAACCACTACACCACACTGGATCTCATCTATAGCTAATTGGTCTGGCACAGCTGTTCCTACTACTCTGATATGGGTAGGCTGTGCCATGGACAGCAAGCTAGGGATTCAGTAATACTGGAACTCGGAGCCATTCAATGAAACTGTACTTCTTTACAGAGGGCAGACCTAAACTATAGTCTTCTCTCCCAGAGTTTATGGTGATGGCCTTCACCTCAGCAGTGTATATCTGATGGGATGCAACAGGATGCAGTCCATTGACTTGTTTTGGAGCCACCCCTCTGCCAGGTCCCTCTGTCTCCAGAACTACACCCAATCAGCAATCGGAAAGAATCCCCTTTCATGCTGCTTGGCTCCCAGTGTCTGTTGGTTGTGGGAGGAGCAAGCCATGAGGAGGCAGCGACGGCAACAGTGTGTGTGTAAGAAAATTTACAGAAAGGAGAGGAGGGTTAACAGAGAATGGTTTTAATTTTTTTCCCCATCCACTATGGCTTTCCTGGCATTTCCTATGTACCTCTTATTTAATTTTGCTGTATTTTGAGTAGTTTTTTGGAAGTTCCTAGTTCTACTTCCTTATTAACCGCAGCAGCAGTTTGCATCTTCTACTGCTGCCTATGAATATCTCCACTGCCACTACTGCCACCACTGCTTTCTGTTGATAACATTTTGCACAACTATTCTGGCGGCCAAAGGCTACCTGAGCTAGCAGAAGCAGAGTCAGAGCTGATACCACATCCAGTTCAGGATGGGAGTAGTGAGGAGCCAATCACCCAGGCATTGAAAACAGCAGTTTAAGTTGTTTAACCTTGATTATTAAAGTTCTAAATGAATTTGGGAGTGTAGGGAGAGAGATTTAAATATGAGAAAGGATGGAAAGCAAAAGAGAAACATGTGGAAAGAGAGGAGGTATACATTGATTGTTGGAGCCTAAATTGCAGATTACCTGAGGACAGGGGGACCTTCACTGATGATCAAAAGACAGCATTTCATCCTCTCAGCATCGAGTTGGGAGGAGGGGGACAAGAAATGTGGTGTCTAGAACTTTCTTGAAGATCAGGAGGAAAGCGTTTTTACTCCTTCACATGGGGAGGGGGAACTGTCTGTTATATTCAGGAACATTTCTCCCTCATCTCAACGTGGAGACAGGAGGGAGAAACATTGATGAGCACAAGAGAGCATTTCCTTGTCTCCATCCCTGAAGATCAAACAGAGTGATTCACGTGTGAGAAAAAACACACTATGTGCCTGCATGTGTGTGACAGCTTGTGTGGGGGGGAGGGGGAGGGGGAGGAGGAAATGTAGGTGTGTGTGAGAGAGAAAGGTGACACTAATGCAGCTCCCAGCAGTAGCTCCTCCTTCTGGCCCTGATTCTTGTCCACCCTTGTGTGCCTCCAGGAACCAGGTGGTAAAAAGAGGCATGAAAGAGCATCATGATAAGCAACACTAATTTAGTATGTGTGTGATCTGTAAAGAGCCATGTCCTTAATGAACATCATTAATTCAGTGTGTGGGAAAGAGCATAAAAAGCAACCAAAAGGGGAATATTAAGTCAGGGGGGTGGGGTACTAATCATAAATTCATCTTATCTTTTTTTTTTAAGTTATAGCTTTTTATTGAGGGTGGTTTTTTTTTACATTTTATACATTTAAAGATAACATAAGAAAATAAAGTGAAATAACTAAAAGGGGGAAAGACAACCATAAACCATGTTATTCATTATGTTTTTGTTCATGGCAACAGAACATCTTGTTCATGATTATTATGTTTGCATTTTCAAAAAAAGAATATATTTACATTAAATAAATATAAATGATAATATTTTTATTAGCATTACAAATTCAGTAGGAAAAGGGGAGGGGTGGGCCGAAGAGGGGTGCATCTGTGAGCGAGTGTGGCATAACCCATGAAGGGACCCTGCACTTCTAAAGTGGCCATCACACTACTGCCTCAGCTTGAATGGCTTTAAAAGAGGACTAAGGCTGGGCCCCTTGAAGCAGAGCACCTGCTTGCGGCACAGGTGGTGCTAACGATGAGGCTGCACCTGCTACAGCTGCTGCTATATAAAGGGGCTCAGTTTCAGCTTGTTCATTGCTGGAGCAACTTCAGAGCTCTGTTCCCCAGAGCACAGGCTGAGCCTTGCCTTGTATCCTGCCTGAGCCTCGGCCCACTTTGGCTGGTCTTACACCCTGGATGGGCCTTGCCTTGTTGCACTGCAGAGCACACAGGGGGTTTCACATGAAAATTTCACAGTGCTTATTTAGCAAAATTGTATGATTCACACTTAGACCCGCTTATGAAGTGAGAAACTGCGTTCCTTTGCAAAAAGCAGTTCTTTCATGTCTGCCTGTAAAGCTACTTATGGAAGGCATTTTTGTATAAGTGGATTGCCCTGGGCAGGCCTGGCACCAGCAGGCTGCTATGTTGAGTACTGTGGCTGAGAGGGACCCCTGCTCCTGGTGCTGGGTGGGTGTATCTCCCGCTCCATGCTCTGTGCTAGCATTGGGTTGCAGAGCATGCACCTGGCAACCCAATGCTAGTACGGATCGTGGAGCAGGAGCCACCCACCCAGGCAACACCTCCCTGATGCTGCTGCAGGCTAGCCACACCACTTCCTGAGTCACACTGCCACCATCACCAGGGGTGTAAATAGTGCATTAGCGCATGCCTGCCTGCCTGCCTGCCATCACCTGCCATTACCCCTGGCAGTGACAGTGGTTGTACCACCATGCTGCTGTCTTTGAGGGCCCACTGCAGTCTGGTGCCGGTCCTGGCCCTGGGTAAATACCAGCCAAAAGCATCTGCAGCACAAATCTGCCCTGGCTTCATTGTAATACATGCCAGACCTCCAACTCTGGCACAGATGGTATAGTGAAGAGGGTCTGACTCAGTGGTAGACCATCTGTAGATCAGAATGAGGGACCTGTGGACCTGCAGGTGTTGCTGGACCAGAACTCCCATCATCCTTGACCATTAGCCATGCTGGATGAGGTTGATGGAAGTCCAGCAATAGGTACTCTATCACTGATGTACAAACTGAATGGTGCAGAATGATGGAAGGTGGCTATTAAAGAGAAAACCATGGGTAATGCCATGCCTAGCTCTGACCTGGTGCCAGACATTGAGCCCTCAGAGGATAAACCAGGCACCCCACAGTTCAAGGACCTTGAGGAACAGGCAGGGCCCCCTGAAATCAATGCTGAGGATCCCTTTCAGGGTTCTTCTGGGCTGATTCCTGATGGATAATTCCTGGAACTATCAGAGAACTTATCATGAGAACATGAGAAGAGCCCTGCTGGATCAGCTCAATGACCCATCTGGTCTAGCATCCTGTTCTCACAGTGGCCAACTAGACACCTATGGGAAGACTTCAAGGAGGACCTGAATGCAAGCACACTCTCCTCTCCTGTGGTTTCCAGAAACTGGTATTCAAAAGCAGCATTCTGCCTCCAACCATGAAGGCAGAGCATAGTCATCATGACTAGTAGTCACTGATAGCCCTATCCTTCATGAATTTGTCTAATCCCCTTTTAAAGCCACCCAAATTGGCGGCCATCACAACTCCAACCTCCTCCAAGAGAGGGAATTGGAGGTCACCCCGTCAGGCTTCCTCCGTGGACACCACCTTGTCACGATCCCACCTCAGGGTCCTGGTCTCTTAACAGTTCTCTCACCAGCCCTAGCACAGATCTCTCAAGATCCCACTGCTAGGCAGTACCACCAGACACCCTGTAAACAATATTGCCTTCAGACTGTGCCTTTGTCTCCTCCTGATTTATTGCTATGTTGTGTCTGGGTGCACTTACAGGCCACAACCCCCTGTATCTTTGTGCCTATAAGAATTACAGCCCTGGGTTGTTTTGGATACCTGATGATGTTACACTATCTCTTCACCACTGCCACCCTTGATACTATTTCCCAACCTTGGTATATGCCCTGCCCACCCTTCTGGTCTGTGAAAACCCAGCCAAGGATCAGGTGTTTTGGTAAACCAAGAACTATTTATTTATTTATGCAGGGAATAACAAGATTACTTAAAGGTTTAGTCAACAAGCGTGTGGTTTCATAAGATGCATTACTCTTTATGTTTCTTAGTAATCAATAACCTGCCTCACTATCCGCCTAATCCAATCCACCCAGCAACCCTTTTTAAATTGTGTTTTAAATTGTTTTTTAAAAGATGTATTTTAAATTGTATTTGTTTTTAGTTACTGTAAACCACACAGAGAGCTTCGGCTATGGGGCGGTATACAAGTATAATAAATAAATAAATAAATAAACCCTCCAGAACCCTCAGAACCTGTCATCCTCTCATTTATACCTTCAGATACTCAGACACTCAGCCAATCATCATACAACATTCTTCAACATTCCAACCGATGTACTCCCCCCTCTCACTCAGTCTACTTACCACATATACTCTAATAAACCCTCACTTACCATATTTACAGTATTAAATGTATAGGGACATCACACACACCTCTTCAAGAATGCCATCACCAAAAGCTTCAGGTCCAGCTGAGGAGTTACAACACAGTATGTATCTATAGACCCAGCCATCAGTTTACTCATGAGTAAAGGGTCTACCAATGAGTAAGCAATCCCTAATACTCCTTCACCTTGTGGTTAGGAAACCAGAATATGAAAGCTTCCCTCCTGAGCCTATCATTTATTGGAAAAAACACTGTTCTCTGGCTCCTGGTTCTAGGTCCCCTTCCTTGCTAAATTCCCTGTGATATTGACTTTGGGATCCAGACTGGTTTTCTGGGCTTCACTTTGTTGAGACAATGGCCCCATCTGCACAATTCCCAGAGTGGTTTAATAATCAATCCCTCTTCCCAGAGGGAACTCTGAGAATTGTAGCTCTGTGAGTGGCATAGAGGTATCCAAATAACTCTCAGCACCCTTAACAAACTACAGTTCACATTATTCTTTCTAGGAAGCCATGACTGTTTAAAGCAGCCTTTCCCAACCAGTGTGCCTCTAGATGTTGCTGGACCACAACTCCCATCAGCCTCAGCCAGCTTTGCCAATGGTCAGGAAAGATGGGAATTGTGGTCCAACAACATGATACTGCTTTGACTGTATAGTGCAGATGGGGCTTATATTGAACCTTGAATGCTGTTCTCTTGGGTAAGTGTTTTGGTAAATGCTTTACTTTCCTTAGACTGAGACCCTACCTCCTGGGGGTAAACCTTGGAGCAGGCAAATTCTTATACTGTATTGCCCAATCCAGATGTGAAATCATGTTCAGTCTCAGCAAAAGGGAAAGAGCTAGGACACAGGTTCCCTGTCTCTTTTCTCATTAAAAAGACTACTTGAGTCATCTGTCTCCTGAAAGCCTTGCAGTGAGTATTTGCTCCATGCTGTTACACATGGGAGGTGAAGGTGCAACCTTCCATCTAAGCAAGGGATGAAGTTAGACTCAAAGTGTGACTCAAATAAAGTGTGTAATGAATTCAGCTCTAGCCTTTATTAAACTGATGTCTCTGAATACATAGGCAAATGCAAATGGGGGGGAGAATCAAATCACATTTGCAAATGCAGTGACGTTCACCAATGCCTCTTCCAATTTGCACTCAATGCACCTTCATTTTGTGAGCTCCCAGATCTTGCTCTGCTACCGTCACTTGGGCAGGTTGTTAATAGCAGCATTTAAATGCAAGTCAAATATCAGGTTCTTCAACATTTCAGCTTTTCCCTTCCTGGGGAAAAAATTTTTTTTTTAATCTGCCATTAAAGTTGCAAGAGTGTTGCCAGTGGGTGGGTGGAATGACAACCATGCCATCAGGCTGCTGTTGGGTTTAAGCAAGTTTGCAGGCGGCCCCCTTAGATAGGGAGATGTTCCCTCTAACCCAGCCTTTCCCAACCAGTGTGCCTCCAGATGTTGTTGGACCACAATTCGCATCTTGCCTGACCATTGGCAATGCTGGCTGAGGCTGATGGGAGTTGTGGTCCAACAACATCTGGAGGCACACTGGTTGAGAAAGGCTGCTCTAACCAGTATTGGGGATTTCTCTATATGTTTGTTTACCATGATGTAACTTCCTTAAAGGGTGGGGTTATTTCTCTTCTTCCTCCTCCTTTGTCAAGGGAGTATAGAAATTCCTGTATATTCTCCATTAACCTCTAGCAGAGGGAGCAAGTGGACACTCCTTCCAGGAGCATCCTCACCAGTGACTGAAAATGGACTGAGACTGCAGATTATATCTGTCTAAGCTAGAGCTTATGTTTTCTTAAACATATGAAGGTTGTAAATATTCTTTCATTCTTTTTACCTAAGAAGATTGTTGATTTATTTGATTAACTAGTATATCTGAGAGAAGGTGTTGGACTGGTTATTCTCCAATCCACTCTTGCATTTATACTTTGCTAAGAAATAGGACTACATACTGTTCCTATTTCATTTAACCAAACAGCTGCTTTCATGCCAGAGATCAGAAGCAGGGGCTCCTGACTAGTGTCAGCTCTGCACTGAGACAGCAGTGCCGGTGGGGGCTGGAAATTCCTGGGTAGTTATCAGGGCGGGAAAGTCCTTAGCTGGCAGTCTGGTTGTAAATCTGCCAGGCTAATGAGGATGAAGCATGATAAGGGAAGGCCCTTCCTAAGCTTACATGCCAAACCAGAAGTCCAGAAGCAAGGTCAGTAGAGGTCTGGGTTCAATTGCCAAGGGGTCAGTCCAAGATAAGATTCAGGGAAACTAGAAACACACGAAACCATGCCTGACGTTGTAGTCAGCAACAAGCTGAAGCCAAGGTTTAACTTTTAAGGAGCAGGTTTGTCAGCAGGTGTGAGCCCTCAGCGTTTTGGCCTTAAGTGGACAGGCCTGCCCCTGTTCTGCCTGACCTTCTGCTGTCTATGTTCTGCAGGTGAGTGGGGAGTATCCTGTTCACTGGCTGCATCTGGCTGAAGGGCTTCAGCTGTGTCTGGGGTGCTCTGCAGCTGAGGGGGAGAAGGAGCTGAGTTCTCAGGAGTTTCCTCTGTTTCTCCTTCTGGGTCTGCTGCTGTTACTCCCGAGTCATCCTCGTCTGATGAGTCCTCTGACGGGGCCATGACAACTAGCTCCATCAGGCATCTCCTGTCCCTGTACTGTTTCTGTCCACCAGCTGGTCATTCTAATAGGACAATCCTCATTTTTCCACTTTTCAGCAGACAGTGAGAGGGGAAAGGTGGTAAAAAGAAAAGAAATTTTAAAAAATGCTACACATGAGCTCTTCTTAGCCAACTGCAAATAATTGCAAAGCTCCAAACAAACACCTCTTATCACAACGCCATCTTGGAACTGGTCAATGTAAAATCTCCTATTTAAGAACTGGTGCCTGAGTTTACTGTTTTCCTCTTTCCTCCCTGTCTCTTTTCCTTTGTGTGTTGTGTTCTTTAGATTGTAAACCTGAGGGCAGGGACTGCCTTGCATTGACTGTATGTAAGCCACTCTGGGAGCTTTTGGGCTGAAGAGCAGGGTACTAATGACCTAAAGAAAGAAATAACCTTAACTGTGAGCCTGTTGCATATCAAATCCATCATGTTGTCTTTGGACTAGGATAAGTTACAGAGAGGGAAAGGGTTTTCCCACCCAGCAAAAGGTAATAAGAGTAGTTGCCTGCCTGAAAGTGCCAAGATTGTGGAATGAACAGCTGGGCCAACTGGCATGAATTAAGCAAGACTATGATGAGACATAAAAGTATTTGCTCCAGGGAGTTGGAGGGTGGATTTAAGAGCTAAGCTGTAGGATGGGCAGGTGTGCCCCCAGTAGGAAGCACTATGGATTTGAAAAGTTCTTTTGTTACATTGACACACACACACATACATACATGCACCAGTGACAACAATTAGTGTTGCCATGCTATGCTCTATAAACTGGGGTTTTTCATGCACAGAAATTGGAATTGTGTGATAGTTTAGTTCACATAGTTCCCTAGGCTGAGGGACTGATTGTTAAACAACTCTAAAAATTGTAGCTCTGTGAGGAGAATTGGGGTCTCCTAGCAGATCTTCCCATCCTTAACAAACTACACTTCCCAGGATACTTTGGGGGAAGCCAGGACATTTAAAGTTTTATAGTAGGTTGGCTTTAAACTTATGGTGCAGCTGAGGCCTGAGTTTTGCTGATCTCTGGGGCTAGATAGTTTCCTTGAGGTGTGCTTTTGGGGGGTGGGGAGTATATTTAGGAGATGTACAGATCCCTTGCAGATTTTTCTGGAATCCGCTGGATCTCTTGGAGTTTCTGGAGAAGTATGTCCTTAAAGATTTTGTTGTTCTTGCCCATGAAACTTTGTTTTTTCACTTCTGTAGCTGTAGCAATTTTTTTAAAAAAGTTCCAATACCTGTTGTAGGATATTTGCTTTTTGAGCTGGCTTGTAGAGTTGTCATCCTTCATTACTAGGCCTGTTCCTGTGCCTTTAACAGGAATCGGAGGCACAGGCCATAGGAAGCTGTCTTGTACAGAGTCTAGTCATTGGTCCATCAAGCTCAGTACCGACTGGCAGTGGCTCTACAGTTTCAGAAAAGGAGTCTTTCCCAACCCTACCTGGAGCAGCTGGGGATTGAACCTGGGACCTTCTGCATGCAAAGCAGATGCTCTATCATTGAGCTATCACCCTAACCCCAAGACATTAGGCCTGAGAGAGCTCTTTCCATCACTTGGAAGAATGGAGTCAGCATTTAATGCATTTTTGGTACAGAGGTCCTCAGGTGCTGGATGAAGGTGCCTGTCTCTTTGGGGATGTGGGGTTGAATTCCACTACTGCTCCCTGTACAGTTTGAAGGATGCCTGTGTTTTGGTTTGTGTATTGTTTTGGAAAGTGCAAATCAGATTGTTCACATTTGATGATGAACCTATTTCCAATGTTGTCCCCTTCCCTTGTTGGAGCTGTTTCATTGCTGATGCAACAACTCCCTAAGAGCTCAGAGCTCCAGTACAAACCCTTCCTGAACCAGGGAAAAAGACACTCACCCCTATTATCCTTGGAAAGACTGTAGCTCAGTGGCACACCATCTGCCTTGCATAGAGAAGGTCCCAGGTTCAATCTCCAGCAGTTCTAGGTAGCGCTGGGAATGTATTCTGCCTGAAACCCTGGAGAGCTGCTGCCAGTCAGTGAAGACAATACTGAATTAGATGGACCAAGATCCATATGTTCCTATGCCTATGTTGCTTCCAACTGCAGAACCTCAAAGGGGGAACAAGAATCCATTTAGTTCAGAAAGCTCAGGGTTAAACTTAGACTCAGGATCAAATCCCAGCTCAATTGAGCTGACAGCAATGAGCAAATTGCTTTCTCTCCACTGTCTGGAAAGAAAAGATGCATTTACTCTTCCCTTTGAACTTTAAGGATAAAGTCATTTCTACATGAAAAATGATAAAGCTGTAGTGGTGGGGGGAAAGCTAGTGAATTGTCAATGGGTTGGAAAATGTAGGCTTTATTTTGCAAACCAGTAAGTCCATATTCTTTCTAGCTGTCTCTGAGCCCCTGGGGAATGTGATGCAGTGCAAAGATAATGATTTAGACTCCTTAAAAATGTGAGTCATTACAGGTT
This sequence comes from Rhineura floridana, assembly GCF_030035675.1. Taxonomy (NCBI): domain Eukaryota; kingdom Metazoa; phylum Chordata; class Lepidosauria; order Squamata; family Rhineuridae; genus Rhineura; species Rhineura floridana. The sequence continues at coordinate 18,325,161 of NC_084496.1, forward strand.
ACTAGGGAACACTAAGAAAACCAAAAGAAATAAAGACATTATACAAATGTATTACCCAGTTTAATTAGAGCTCCACAGGTGAAGGTGATTGTTCAGGAATTTTGCAAATGTCATAAAACCATCTCTGTTTTCTTTCCAAAGGTAATATCCTTAGCTCCAAATTGCTTGAGCAGCAAAGGGATGGATGTGACCTCAGACGCAACAGTAGCACTGATTATTAGCAGGAAAGAGCCCCAGAGAGCTGAAAGGAACTCTGAATTAATCTGATTTATATAATTCACCAATTCCAGCACGTCGTTGAATTGCACTCTCCTCCCCAGCATTTTTTTTTTTTATAGAGAGAGAGAGAGAGAGATGAACAGCTCTCACTTATGCCAACAGGAGTGACGTGGGGGAATAAGGTTTCTCATTATTATTTCTAGCAAAAGGTCAAGCCTGGCATTAAGAAACACGTGTGTCTTTCTGACCGGATGGCGAGTGCTATATAAGCATTGAGTGGTTGTTGGAAAATGCCAAGTGGAAGCATTTTACTTCCATCACTCTGAGAGCCGGAGAGAGCACAACAGGTCCGGCTGATAGCAATTGTAGATACGTTGCTTCGGAGAGCAGGACAGGAACCAAGGGGTGGAAATTGCAGGGAAGCAGATTTCAGCTAAACATTTAGGGCCCTTCCAGATGTCCTTTTTTGTGTGCATTTGTGATTATTTGTGCTCACAATGGTATCGGGGTGATTATACACAATCCTGCTTTCAATAGTGCTTGCTGCTGCAAATGTTTTGGTGTGAACATATTGCTTCATTTCCAATATGCTGAAATCCTGTAACTTTTCATACCACAAATATTCCAATTTTATTTTTTGTCCAAATTTTGTTGCACTGTAATACAAGAGTTGCCCTTTCTGACAGTGATAATGCATTAACATTGGAGAAGCATTCCAGAACAAATAATAAAATGGACTGATTTATGGATGGTACAGTATAAATCCATCACTAATACACTCTTATTGCATCAATGACATGTTGCAGAATATCCACATAAAAAGCCACCATCAGACCAGAGGGGTCCTTTGATAAACTTCCTAATGGCAAGAGCTGTTCCTAAAGTGGAACAGATTGTCTTGGGAGCCTTGGGGTGAGGGGAGGCTCTCTTTCACCAGGGGTATTTAAGCCAAGGCTAGACAGCCATCTTTCAGGGATGCCACAGTTGCATCCTGCATTGCAGACTCTGCATTAAACCAGGGGTTGGGCTTGATGACCGCCTAGGTCCCTCCCAACTCCATATGATGCTGATCTTCTGACCTAGGGCTAGGGATGGGATCTGTTGGCCAGTGCTGGTTTGAAAGCATTATATCAACCTAACAGGCCAGTATTAATTTGAGTTTATTCTTTGTCTGCGAGGCACTGCTTTTACTGATCTGTTTTTTCTCCTCACAAAAAATATTGATATCAATATCAATAATTTTAAAGTAAATATCAATAATTTAAAAGGAAATATCAATATTTTGAAAGGCGATATTGACAATTTAAAGGAAATATGAATAAAATTATTGTTCTAAAATATTGATATTAAGAAGTGGATTAAAAAAAAAGTTGTTGAAAATAACCATGGAAAATCACTACATAGAAATCCAATCCACAATGATAGAGAATTAGTGAATTAATGGAAAATTCGGTACCAAATCCAAATTGGGCGGAATCCTAGCACAGCTTTGGATTCTTCAATCAGTGGTCAGGTTCTGTCTGCATATAATTGGAGCTGCTACTCCCAACAACTTGGGGCCATATTATCTGAAAGACTGCGTGCCCCTTATATTCAGCTGTCAGTAGAGGAATGAAGGCCCAGAAAAAAAAGGAAAAAAACATTGTCATCCCCCCATTTTTTTTCCAAAAAATAAACTGGAAATTTTGTTATTGTTTTAAAAAAATGTTTTTCCCCCTAGGCTTTCACATCTCTACCTCTAAGTTTGCTTAGATCATCTAGGGAAATTGTCCTTGTGGCAACACACCCTACAGAATATTCTCTGGCTGTGACCTAAGAACAGGCACTTTCTACTGTTGTGTCCGATTCTGTCAGCCTAAATTTAATAAAATTAGAGCCATCCAAAGTGGTAGGAACGGAAACATTTGAGCGGCCTTACCTTTGCTCTGATTAACCACTTGGCTGGATTTCAGAGGACTCTCTCTAATCACATGAATTTCTTTTGCTTCGCTAACCCCCCTATCCAGCTGGAATAGATGTTCGTTAGAGAAGAAATTGAAAAATGAGCTTGGTGACCTATCGGAGGTGGATGATTAATTGTTCGGAGATTGCAGTCATGATTACAGAGCCTTTCGTCTCAGGTGATGATAATTAGGTTTCTCAGTCTTCTGCATGTCTACGTGATACCAGAAGCTAGCATCCATCCATCCATATATACACACATCCCCCACCCCCCCAAAAAAAGCTTCACTTGGACTGCACAGACTCTTGTTTATTATGCACAGCCGAGTGCTATTTAATTATCCATCTTCTTTTAAAAAGAAAGCACCACCAGTAATCAAACCATCCCTATCCTAAGGAATCTAAGGCAATATTCACACATTTATTCCACTATTATTCCACTTTAAACAGTCATGGCTTCCCCAAAGAATTCTGGGAATTGTAGTTTGAGAGGATGCTGTGAGCTGAGATTCCTATTCTCCTCACAGAACTACAATTCCCCAAATGATTTAACAGTCAGTCCTTGTTGCCGTAGAACTCTGGCAACTGTAGCTCTGTGAGGGAAATAGGATTCTCTTAATCCTTTCCCTTCCCAAACTACATTTCCCAGGATTCTTTCGGGGAAGCCATGAATGTTTAATGTGAAATAAATGTATGGTGTGGATGTGGCCTAAGAGTAGGTGCACAGGTGTCAATGGTATCTTCTATCCAAACATTTGCTTTAGTGCACATAAGACATCCTTGCAGACATTCTGGACGCAAGCACATCCTCATGCTACATATGCAAAAAGAACTAGCCAAACTCTGAACATGCATAATAGTATTTTAATGGACATGATTATCGATTGATTGCAGGAATTGCCATTTTGGGATCTGGCACTTGAAACTTCTTTTGACAGTTCCCACACTGTGATATCTGATTCAAATTCAACCCAATGGGTCCAGGCCTTCACTACTTGTAGCCCATCAACCCAAATACAGTTCAAAATAGTTAAGTATTTGTAAGCAGCTGTCAATGATATCATTGGAAGCCTTTGGCATGTGGTGAGCTGTCACTACTGTGCTTTGGACCATCTCTCTGAGCAGCTAAAGTATTCTCAGGCTCTGGACTAGCCCTGCTCAACCAGGCAGAAAAATGAATATATTTGTGAAAATAACATACAAAAATGCATTATATTGGGAGAAAATGCTTGCAAAAATGTATGCATTAGACAAAACAGCTTACAAAAAAGTTTGTGTTAGGAGAAATTTGCACTAAAATGCTGAAGAATTTTCATGGGTGTTTTTTCTAAATGCAAATTGCTGCAAGAAATGTAGATAACTGAATTTAAGATTATTTTGTAATCAAGGCATGGAAAAAATATGGAAACAAGCCACATTTTAATTTAATCCAGGTGGTAAACTATAATACATGGCTAGCATTCCTCTTTGCCAGATGTGGGGAACCTTTGCCTCTTCAGATATTGCTGAACTACAACTCCCATCATCCCTGGCCATTGGCAATGCTTGCTGAAGCTGATGGGAGCTGTAGTTAAGCAACATCTGGAGGTTCCCCACACTTGCTCTGTATGATAGATAACAATTTGAGTAGGCCTGAAAGACCAAAATTTACCTTTTTTGACTAACCTATGCATAAATTGAAGGTGGTAGAGGAATGGACTCCATTCTGTATTCATTCTCTTCCCCTACAAATTCACTCACTGTCACTTTCTTCAGTTTGATTGTTTCTCCTCAACTTGGAGGAGGAGGCTGCAGCAGTGGGGGGGAGGAAAGGGGGACTAGGAAGTTGGCTTCTCTTGCCTATGAAGTTAAATATCAAGTCACAATTAGGAGGCAGCACTCAAGTCTGAATACCTAGAAAGACTCTGACAGGCCTGACAAGATTGAAGTGGTGTAGGAAAATGTCAACAGACACTATCAACTCTTGTTGGGCCCACAGCTTTTCACAGGGAACTCTGCCAAAGGAGTGTAGTTAACAGCATCAAGAGATGGTGAGTGAGATGGGGAATGATGGAACATGGAAATAGCTGAAAGCAGATTTTGGGAGGGAGGCAGGGGGAAGAAGAAGAAGACAGATGTTGTAAATGCTGCAAAAACCAACACAACATAACACCACTATGGGTAGAAGGAAAAGAAGGGCTGTAGCTTGGTGAAGCCTGTGCCTTGCATCAAAATGTAATGCATGAATGCCATTGTGAAGATTGCAGATATGGGGCTGCATCCAGCTAAGTCCTGAATATCAGTTGCTGGGAATCTATAGAAACTATAGAAAACTATTACTTACCCTATACAAATGGGTTTCTTCTCATTTTTAAAATATACTTTCATAATATTTGAGGCACACCTAGCCACCTCTTAGGGCACACCAGTGTGCCTGGGTGCACCGTTTGAGAATCACTGCCCTAGGGGGAGCGAGACTGATTTAGTTACTGGAGTTAGTCAGTGTTGTGTGTGCTGGGTGAGGCCTAGCACAGAACAAGCTCAGATGTTTTGCTGTTTAAGAATTATTACATAAGGAAGCTCTTATTTTATCCTCAATCTAATCCTGATCAATATAACATGGTGTCAAAAGTTAAGAAATCCTCATAGTGTCTCCAGAGTAGCAGAGCTCCTGGGACAACTGAAAAACAAAACAAAGGAAAGCAATGGCAAAGTTTTCCCCACCAGAGGCCTTTGATCTCACCAGGCCTGCAGCATGGCCAGACTGGAAGCAGAGGTTTTCCAGATACAGCATTACTACAGAACTGAACGAAGAGAAGGAAGAAATCCAGGTATGCTCCTTGATTTATGCCATGGGCCAGCAAGCAGAGCAGATATTTTAATCATATGAGTTTGCTGCTGCAGAGAACCAGGATGACTATCTCCTAGTCCTGGTGAAATTTGATGAATATTTTGTGCCAAAGAAAAATCTCATTCATGAGAGGGTATGCTTTCTTCAGAGACATCAGAAACCAGGGGAACCTGCAGAGGCCTACATAAGATGGCTGCATGAGAAAGCTGATGAATGTGCTTTTGGGGATACCAGGAGTAGGGTTGCCTGGTTCAATCCCTGAGACTGATCCTGTATCTTTAGGAGAAGAGAAAGTCAGCCAAGTGCAGGTGTTCTTGCAACCCTGTAATGGGCAAAACCACAAGGTGGAATTCTCCCCTCTGCACAACTTTTAAAGATACAAAGACCTCTTGGAGCCTGGGCCTGGCAACCAAGAGGTCTTCTGTATCTAGATCAGCCTAGCTGCTGACATTGCTAAATTGACTACATTCATCACTCCGTTTGGGAGATACTTCTTCAAGAGATTGCCGTTTGGAATTTCAAGTGCAGCTGAACTGTTTCAGAGGGAAATGTCGGAGCTGTTACAACACCTAGAGGGCGTTTCAGTGTTCATGGATGATGTGTTGGTTTATGGTGCCACAATGGCAGAACATAATGAAAGATTGGCCAAAGTCTTAGCAACAATAAGGGCAGCAGGGTTAAGACTCAACAACAGCAAATGCATCTTACACCAGAAAGACCTTACATGTCTTGGACACTGCATAAATAAGCATGGTGTGAGTCCAGATCCTAAGAAAGTAGAAGCCATTTCCACAATTAAACCTCCAGACTCCACCACAGGACTGAAAAGATTTTGGGGCATGGTACATTATTTAGGATGCTTCTTGCCAAATTTGGCAAAGAAACTACACCCATTAAATACACCTTTGAAAGCAGACAGCACATGGTGCTGGGGTCCAAGCCAAGGAAATGCCTTCTTAACAGAGGCTCCAGTACTTGTTTACTGTAGCAGACCGTAGTGTGTGCTGATGCCAGCCTGGGAGGAGTACTACTCCAAAATCTCCATGATTGAGAGTTGAACCCAGTGGCCTATCGCTCAAGAACGCAAAGAGAAGCTGAGACCCGATACACTTGGAAAAGGAATGTCTAGCTGCTCTTTAGGCTTGTGAAAAATTCTCAAAATATCTCTGTGGGCTAGAATAATTTACACTCTGTACAGACCATAAACCCTTGGTACCACTGATAAATTACAAAGACCTGGATCGAGTACCAGTACAATGTCAGTGACACCTTTTACGCATGATGAGGTACAATCCTCAAGCAGAATACAAAGATGGCAAGACTCTTGTAGCAGACACACTGTCAAGAAATCCACTGGAAACTCCAGACCCTGAAACAAGCCAGTTAGCTGAGGAAATCAAAGTCTATGTAAATCTTCTACAAGCTTCTAAACCAATATTTACCACACTCCTTCAACGCATTCAAGCAGCTACCAGCACTGACCCAGACTTTTCAATGGTGTTGAAATTTGTCAGAACTGGTTGGCCATTGTACATGTCTGAAGTGACGACTAAGCTTAAACCTTTCTTTGCAGAAAAGGAAAGCAGTACAGAGTTGGAAGGAACAGTCCTATTTGGTGATAGAATTGTCATTCCTGCTACAATGTGACAGGAAATATTGGGAAAACTCCATGAAGATCATCAAGAAGTCACTAAGTGCAAAGAACGTGCAAGAATGACTGTTTGGTGGCCACAAATAGGGCAAGACCTCAAGGCAATAACAGCAAACTATGAGTTTTGCCAGACAATAAACCTTCACAATGGAAGGAACCACTCATTACCACTCCATTGCCAGATAGACCATGGAAGAGAGTGGGAGCAGACATCTGTGAGTTACAAGGATAAAAGTACTTACCTGTAATAGACTATTTCTCCAGATACATGGAGATTGCATACATGCCTGATTCAACCATTTCTACTGTTATCAGTTGTCTGAAGAATATATTTTCCAGATGGGGATCCCCATATGAACTAGTAACAGATAATGAACTGCAATTTGCAGGGAAAGAGTTTACTTTGTTCACAAAGAAATATGACTTTTGTCACATTACAGCCAGTCCCTATTCTCCACAAGCCAATGGGGAAGCAGAGAGAGCAGTACAAACAGCAAAGCGAATCTTATGTCAGGAAGATCCCTTCCTAGCACTGCTAAGCTACAGAGCAACACCTATCAATGCAACAAAGTGCAGTCCTCCACAGTTGATAATGGGAAGACAAGTAAGAACACCAATTCCAACCTTAGAAGCAAATTTGTATCCTAAGTGGTTTGATTTGGGAAAAGTCTGTGTCAGACAACATGGCTAAAAGTTGTTGCTGTTATGTGCCTTCAAGTCAATTACGACTTATGGCGACCCTATGAATCAGTGACCTTCAAAAGCATCTGTCATGAACCACCTTGTTCAGATCTGGTAAGTTCAGGTCTGTGGCTTCCTTTATGGAATCAATCCATCTCTTGTTTGGCCTTCCTCTTTTTCTGCTCCCTTCTGTTTTTCCCAGCATAATTATCTTTTCTAGTGAATCATGTCTTCTCATTATGTGTCCAAAGTATGATAACTTCAGTTTCATCATTTTGGCTTCTAGTAACAGTTCTGGTTTAATTTGTTCTAACACCCAATTTTTTGTCTTTTTCGCAGTCCATGGTATGCACAAAGCTCTCCTCCAACACCACATTTCAAATGAGTGGATTTTTCTCTTATCCACTTTTTTCACTGTCCAACTTTCACATCCATACATAGAGATTGGGAATACCATGGTCTGAATAATCCTGACTTTAGTGTTCAGTGATCCATCTTTGCATTTGAGGACCTTTTCTAGTTCTCTCATAGCAGCCCTCCCCAGTCCTAGCATTCTTCTGATTTCTTGACTATTGTCTCCAGTCATTGGTTAATGGCTGTGCTGAGGTATTGATCATCCTTGACAAGTTCAATGCCCTCATTGTCAACTTTAAAGTTACATAAATCTTCTATTTGTCATTTAGTCTTCTTAACGTTCAGTTGTAGTCCTGCTTTTGTGCTTTCCTCTTTAGCCTTCATCAGCATTTGTTTCAAATCATTACTGGTTTCTGCTAGTAGTATGGTATCGTCTGCATATCCTAAATTATTGATATTTCTCCCTCCAATTTTCACACCTCCTTCATCTTGGTCCAATCCTGCTTTCTGTATGATATGTTCTGCGTATAGATTAAACAAATAGGGTGATAAAATACATCCCTGTCTCACACCCTTTCCGATGGCTAAAAGAAACTACAAATATTACTATGACAGATGTTATGAAGACACTTCCAAAATTCCAACCTGGTTCACAAGTAAGACTGAAACTGGATGACCAGAAAGGATGGTCTGAACCAGCAACAGTACAGAGCCAAAGTCAAACTCCAGGATCTTATGTTGTCACTACCAACAATGGAACATTCCAAAGGAACAGAAGACATCTACAGTTGGTTCCCAAACTACAACCAATTTCACAACAAAGTGAGAATTCAGAGGCAGAAATACCAAAAGAGCAGAATTTATTGCCCAAATAATCTCAAAACACTGAGAACAAAGAACAGGCACATCCTTGTGAGCAAGCATCACCTGCCAAAGACAGCCTATCTCTTGAAAGTCTGAAGACAGTGACATCCAGAGGAAGAGTAATTTGGAAACCAGAACGTGATAGAGACTAAATGTTATTCTACACAATGTTTGCTGATAGGGAAAAAAAAGTTAGTACTCAAAGAAAGGGAAATGTAGTGAAATATGTCTTTAAGTTAGATGCACAGCAAAGAAAGAGTTAACTTTCTCTAAAGGGTATTACACACCCTAGGGGAGCTAGACTGATTTAGTTAGTGGAGTTAGTTGGTGTTGTGTTTGCTGGGTGAGGCCTAGCACAGAACAAGCTCAGGTGTCTTACTGTTTAAGAATTATTTATTTATTATTTGATTTATAGCCCACCCTTCCTCCCAGCAGGAGCTCAGGGTGGCAAACAAAAGCACTAAAAACACTTTAAAACATCATAAAAACAGACTTTAAAATACATTTAAACAAAACATCTTTAAAAACATTTTTAAAAAGCTTTCAAGAAATCTTTTTTTAAAAAGTTAAAACATTGTTTTTAAAAACAAAAGGTTTAAAAAACATATTAAAAAGCCGTTCCAACACAGACTGGGATAAGGTCTCAACTTAAAAGGCTTGTTGAAAGAGGAAGGTCTTCAATAGGCGCCGAAAAGAAGGTCTTCAATAGCCACTGAAAAGACCTGGCTGTTCAAACAGGCTTTTGAGGTGGGTAGGTTCTGTTGGTTCTGTAGCTATTAGTTGTGATTTTAATATGCTAATGTTTTTGTTTATTGTCTAATGTAATTTATGTTTTTGGCTGTACATTGCCCAGAGTGGCTGGACAACGTCCCAGATGGGCGACTAATAAATCCAATAAATAATAATAACAACAATAACAATAATAACAACAATAACAATAATAACAACAACAACAACAACAATAACAACAACAACAACAATAACAACAACAACAACAATAATAACAACAACAACAATAATAATAATAACAATAACAATAACAATAACAACAACAACAGAGAGGGCGCCTATTTAATATTTAAAGGTAGAGAATTCCACAGGGTAGGTGCCTCTACACTAAAGGTCTGCTTCCTGTTGTGCAGAATGGACCTCCTGATAAGCTGGTATCTGCAGGAGGCCCTCACCTGCAGAGCGCAGTGATTGACTGGGTCCATAGGGGATAAGATGGTCTTTCAGGTATCCTGGTCCCAAGCTGTATAGGGCTTTGTACTGGAATCTTGAACATGGCCCAGTAGCCAATGGGCAGCCAGTGCAGTTATTTCTGCAGTGGAGTGACATGTTGGCAATACCGTGCCCCACTGAGCAGTCTTGCCACTGCATTTTGCACTAGCTGCAGCTTCCGGACCAAACTCAGGTGGACAAAGCTGGGTCAGATCAACTCCTCCCAGCTCACTCACCCAAGTCTTGGTAATACACACCAAATAGGCACCTTCATCCATGATCACATCATGGATGAGTGTGATCTTATTGTGTACCGATCTGGTGTTACACATAGGCCAGTGGGCACAGCAGAAGAGCAACGAAGAACCTTCCATGAGAGGAGCGGGAGCAAGGATAGATAGCCTTGCCCTTGTCTGCTATGGTAATTCACCACCTCCCAATAGCTATACTTCCCTCTACTTGTGATCACCGAAATTGGGGTGGCATCACCCATGTCCCTCCTTACTAAGACTCCTCCTAAACACCTCATATGGACCCAACAAGAGCCCACCAACAAAACCTGAGCCAATTATCCCAGTAGGCCTCTGCAAGTATTAGGAACAGTAAGACCAACTCATATTTTTCACACAGAATTATCAAATATAATAATTCACAAGAATTATTAAATAAAGAAGCTCTTATTTTATCATCAGTCTCATCCTGATCAATATAACAGGCCTGATCCAGCAGGGCTCTTATGTTATGTTCTTATGAAATAGATGCAGTGTGTGCAATATGTGTGCAGCTCTGTCACTACCCACTACAGATATACAGCACCCAGTGCTTTGGGGTGCGGGTGGTGTAAAAATGAGGTCCTGGTACTCATATATTAAATATTAGACAGGCGCCATCTCTGTTATCTTTTTGGCACCTACTGAAGACTTTTCAACATTTTCAACAAGCCTTTTAAGTTGAGATCTTATCCCAGTCTGCATCTATGCTGGAATTGCTTTTTAATATATTTTTAAAACTTTTTTTAAAAAATATGTTTTTAATTTTTTTTAAAAAAAATATGTTTTAAAACTTTTAAAAAAGATTTTTTTAAAGCTTTAAAAATGTTTTCAAAGATGTTTTGTTTTAATGTATGTTAGGGTCTGTTTTTATGATGTTTTAAAGTGGTTTTAGTGCTTTTGTTTGCTGCCCTGGGCTCCTACTGGGGGGAACGGTAGGATATCAATCAAATAATAAATAAATAATATGTTGATGAAAGTGGTGTGGGTGTCAGCACAAAATGGTTGACATGGGCAGTGTTAAAAGAAAATTTTAGCCCTTAGTAGTCCAAAGTACCTGTTTGGGAATGCTATTTGCTAAAGTAAAGCCTAGATGCCTTAAGATGTGCAAAGTCCTAATGATTGCAAGAATTTGGCTCAAGATGTTTGACTAACTATCTGTCTCCTGTTTGCCTTGTAAAGCTGGTAAAGTATAAGCACAAGATGTGTGCAAACAGCATAAACAGCATGACAAAGGGTCAGATACTGCTTGTATTTGTTTGTTTGTTTAAAAGCTTAAGGCATAGTCAGCAGACTGTGACTCACTGTTTAAACTTGAGTTTGCAAAAGTAAGGATTAAACTGTTGAACCCTTGGGAAAAGTTTAACTAGACTACTGATGAAGCAGAGCATAACAAACATGGGTGTAAAATTAACCAGCTTGTTTTGTAGAAGGTACAAAAATCCCTGTGTTGGGGGGCTCAGTGCTCTCTCATGCATCACCCCTTGTGTGAAGTGTATGGTTAGCCTTTATTGCAATAAATTATAATGTCTTGGACTCGATATACCCGTGTCAAGTGGTTATTGTCTTCGCCTGGAAGGACCATAAGTAATTCTTATGACAGTTTATGGCGCCCATCGTGGAGCTCCCAGGTCATGCTGGGGATCCTTTTTCTCCGTCTCTTGTCCTGTGATCACGAGCTCACCTCCCAGTTTTGGCGGGATCCTGGACCAAGCGGAGACTGGTGGCTCCCTGGGCGATAAAGGAGCCTGCAGAAGAAATGGGTAGGTCGACTTCAACGCAAAACGCCAGCACTGGTGAGTATGTCCCGGGACTGAGAAGTAGAGAAAAGCACTTGGGAGGAAGGAACAGAAGCCACATAGGAGTCATAATTCTAATTTTTCCTCCAAATTCTCTGATATGAATCTGTTATTATTAAGGGTTTTTCATTTGTCTGTCTTGATTGTTAAACGTTTACATATTAACAAAGCTTGTTTTGTTTGTTTGGTTTTTTTACACCAGTGTAGCAGGGGAATTTCCTCCTTTCCCCTCCTTTTGGCAATTTGAAAAGGAGGCATAGTTTTTGAAGTATTTATTTTTTTGCTCATTTGTTTTTGTTTATCTTTTGATTTTTACAAACTTTTTGGAGCTCCTTTTGCTGCTATGCTGTTAAAGAAGTTTTCTGCTATGCTGATTCATCGGTATAAGTTTACGTTGGTGATTAAGAAAAGATAGTTGAAGGCTGGAGAGCTAACTTGAAGGATTAGAAAAAGTGACTAATTTTCTGCTTACCTTACTTTGCAGATAACAAAGGTTTGAGAGGTTTAGGAAATATTTTATTAGCAAACAAATTGACTAAAAAGGAGATAACAAGAAAATGAGTTAATACCAATGATTCAACCCCTCCTTTTCCCCCCGCTCTTTGAAGGGAAATTTTTAAACTCAAGGCTGGGTGTAAAAAGAACCCCCCCCCCTTTTCTCTAGTTCGTCTTAAAATAGTATGGATATATTTTTTTCAGTTGATTCTGAAGAAAATTTTTATTTCATGCTTTAAGTTTAGCTTAATTCTTTTAGTTTATCATTTCTTCCAGAGATATTTGAATTTATTAACTATGCTACTTGATTTCAGCCGCGTCATAACCAACAAGAAGAATGGGTGATTTATAAAAAGGCCTTATTAATGATTATGTTGTTTGTTATGTAGCTACAAAATGTTGTTCTTATCGTCTGTGCCGGCTTCTCTTCCTCTTAAATAGTTAATTTTCCTCTATAGAAGGACAACTTAACTTTTCTCCGGAGCTCTTTTTTCTCTTGTCTCTTATTTTAAGTACATTTTTCTTTTGAATTTGTTTTGTTTTCTGGTACTGTAGTTCCTTTAAATTCCCGGGCAGCGAATTAAGGTTTTTAAAGTTGTTTTTCTCCATTCTGTGTACAAGGTTGCAAAAAGTGCAAACACAAGGGTGCATGAGGATTTCACCCCTCCTTTTCTTTCAGTCAAGATCTGTTTTCAAAAAGGCCAAGCTGTTTGGCTGTACAGAATATTTTCTATGCAATCTGTAGAAGTGCACAAAGGGGGGAGAACATCCTCCTCTAGGATCATCCCCAGTGTTAATATCTTTGCTAAATACATTCAGCAGTAAGGGGGAAATGGTGGTGTTTGGCCATCTGGCAGGTGGTAAATTACCATGAATATTGGCTTTAAATCAATATTGTTCTTTTCATGTATGTATATGTCTTTTATGACTTTTTGTGTTTGTTTGCTGTCTTGCCATGAAGAAAGGTGGGTGGACATGTATGGTATGTACAGATATGTGCAAAATTCAATGGAAAAATAACATTGCAATGTAGTGTTTGGTTGTTTATGTGAAAACATGCACAAATCATACACATGTTCCCATACCTCATTTGAAATAATGATTGGTTTTATATTGGGTCTTATAATTTGAGAGAATGTTACAGATGCCCATACGCCCTGGTTTTCTTTACATCCCCCATCTCTTGGTCCTAACAGGCCTTTCCATTTCCTTATTTTGTCAGTGTTTCTGGTGCAACCTGAACTGATTTTGTGGGTTATGCTAAAGCTGCTCCTTTTATTGATTGTGAAAATGCTTTTTATGAATTTAAGCTCATTTTGTGTAATTCTTAATCTTATATTATCTTCCTTGTCCTACTTTGGAATGCAATGATAAAAGAATTTCATGGCTACTTTTAAGTGCAAAGCTCTGTACATGGCCAGAGGCTAGGGAAACTCAAAGGTTTAGAATGTGTTGTACTGTTATGTGTTTATCACAGAAGATTTTATTTAAGATATTTTTGACTGGATCCTTGAATTGCTCCAGGACACAGATATGCTACTGGCATGCCATCTTCCTGCATTGCTACAATAACAGTGAGTGGAGAGCTGACCATTCTTCCCCAACTACAGAAAGTGACAAGTTTACTTTGGCCATCCTCCTGCAGTGGACACCAATATTTCTTCTGGCAAGATGTCCCATATTGTGCAAGCTTGCAACCTTTATCACAGTCACTCGGGGGGGAGGGAGTTGATTATTCTTTTCATTATTCAAGTTTCTGGTGAGCATCAGCAAATCATAGACAGTTCAGCTAAGTCTCCTGAGGATGAAGTATGAACAAGCCACCCTGCAGTATGTTTGAAGATCACAAATATTGTTTTATTTTTCATTGTAATATTGAATGTAATTGAATACTCATGCATTGTGTTTTAAGGATGTGATTATTTAACCATTGCTATTTTTCCTTACATAATTTAAGTGTTAAGAATGTCTTGCTTATAGGATGTTATTTTTACTTTTCAAAATCCCTCTGAGTGATTTTGTAACAGGGGGTTTACAAAATTTGGCTATTTGTTTTAAAATATGAGATTTGCCAATGTAGAATCTTGGACCTTTATAGCCTAATAGCCTTTGTTCTTTATTCTTTATTCTGAACCATTGCATAGTTACTTTCTCACCTATTTTATTTACTTTCTCATCCTGTTATAGAAAAAGTTAGAGATAGTGAAATACTTAGGAGAGCAAACTACACTTCAGATAATAACGATGGTAGCAGAGGGTGGTTAGATTCCCTGTCTGGCTGGGGAGAGTATGCCAAAGGAGATTTAACCTTTATAATGCACCCCATTGTGGTGAATTTGATGTTTTAAATAATTCTGGTCTTTGTCTTAATGACCCTTGTAATATGGATCCAATCTCAAATGGCACAGTTACATCAAATGGAAGTCAGCATTAGAGCCTGGGAGGCGAGACCGTGATTGAGGTGTGAAGGGACATCTGTATAAGTATGCCTTTCAACAGGGGGGAGTGTTACGGCTTGGCTAAACCCCATTTTGGTTCAAGTGGAATCCAGGAAGTGCAAGGTCAAGAGCTATAACTCGCACCCCCACTCTCACACACCCTCACTTGATGGTATGGCTGGTGATGCGTTCCAGAGGTTTTGTGCAAAGAAAAACAAGGACAGAAATTTTTAAAAATGCTACTGCATAAATGTTATCTTATTCTTTGGCAGATTTCCCCAAACTTACAGTGAATTCCATTGTTCTTTAAAAAGAGTCTATAAAAGCAGAATGCTAGGATTCTTAGAGTTTAACATTAAGGAGTAAATGTTAAAAAGGGGGGAACGTTAAAAGAAAATTTTAGCCCTTAGTAGTCCAAAGTACCTGTTTGGGAATGCTATTTGCTAAAGTAAAGCCTAGATGCCTTAAGATGTGCAAAGTCCTAATGATTTCAGGAATTTGGCTCAAGATGTTTTGCTAACTATCTGTCTCCTGTTTGCCTTGTAAAGCTGGTAAAGTATAAGCACAAGATGTGTGCAAACAGCATAAACAGCATGACAAAGGGTCAGATACTGCTTGTATTTGTTTGTTTGTTTAAAAGCTTAAGGCATAGTCAGCAGACTGTGACTCACTGTTTAAACTTGAGTTTGCAAAAGTAAGGATTAAACTGTTGAACCCTTGGGAAAAGATTAACTAGACTACTGATGAAGCAGAGCATAACAAACATGGGTGTAAATTAACCAGCTTGTTTTGTAGAAGGTACAAAAATCCGTTTTGGGGGGCTCAGTGCTCTCTCATGCATCACCCCTTGTGTGAAGTGTATGGTTAGCCTTTATTGCATTAAATTATATTGTCTTGGACTCGATATACCCGTGTCAAGTGGTTATTGTCTTCACCTGGAAGGACCATAAGTAATTCTTATGACAGCAAGAAGAAAAGAGATGATGGTACTCTGAACTGATAAGTATCATCACAAAAAAAGCACACTGGTAGCACTTTTCCACCAGGGTAATGTGTCCACTTGACCCAAAAATGTTCCCTACATGTGGTCTATAGCAGGGTTCTTAATCCAAGAGTTCAGGGATTGGCTTCAGGGGATCTCTGATAAAATAAAAATTTATAAATAAAAAAATAAATTTCCAATGTGATATAATAAATTGTATTTTTTAAAAAATAATTTCCAGGGGCCCATAGCTTTCATCTGATTTTCAAAGGGGCCTGCGGCTGGAAAATGGTTGCTACAGGTCTATTGTGAGGCTTACTTATTTCACCAGGCCTCTTTCATCAGTCCTTGTGGGGGAGTAAATTTTACTTAGTGTTTATGTAGTTGTACTTACTTAAAAACTCTGATCTTTAAATATGTTGTATTGATGGTTTTAAAAGATCTTTTAATATATTGTGTGTAATGACAGGTAGCCAATTCATGGTTGTTAAGCTGTGAAAATGTGGGATGGAAAATGAGGATAATGAATGAATGAAATTAAAATGCAGTACAATCATATACTACTTTCCTCAGCAGGAGGAGGGCCCATGGTGCTCAGTGGGGCTTACTCCAGGGAACTGTAGCCTCAGATATACAATTTAAAATAAAAGAATTACAATATTCAAATTTTCTTTCTTTTCACTGACCGAGGATTGCATTAGATAGCCTATGTAGTAATTTCCTTCTTGTATCATGAGTAATAGAATTAAGTAATGAGACTCAGGCCCTAGAAAGGAAACAAAGTGCTGGGACAGGAAGTCAGGGATAGGGCCCCACCCATGTGCTCTCTGCAGCTACAGGCAGTTCTGACTGAGGCCTGATACCACATCTTCAACTGAATAAAGATCTTATCTCTATCCTAATGCCTGCAAGTGCTTTGACTAATGAAACGTGGCAGAGGTTCTCTAAGAATATCTGGAGTAATTCTCACAACAAGCAAACGTGGCACATGGACTGAAACCTCCAGGGGCCTGGATTTTGCAGCTAAAAACCTACCTCAGGAATGGACCCACTGGAAACAGGAGTTTGAGCTCTACATAGATCTAGCCATGCCTGAAGAAGAAAGCAGGAAAGTGAAACTTTTATTTTACCTTACTGGGGAGCAAGGGAGAAAAATTTGTACTAGCCTTAAGCTCAGCACTGACTCAACATTAACTGCTCTGCTGGCAGCTTTGGAGGCCTACTGTTCTCCAAAGTACGAGACAGTGGAGAGATATAAATTCTTTACAAGAAATTAGCAGGAAGTAGAAGGATTAGACAGCTATGTCACAACACTGCGAACTTTAGCAAGCACAAGTAATTCTGGAGAGCTAGAAGATTCCTGACCAGGGACAGAATTGTGTGTGGCATACTGGACCATGAGTTGCAAGAACACCTACTTCGAGAGAGTGATCTTACCTTAAGCAAATGCCTGGATATAGCTTGGACTGCAGAGGCCTCTAAAACCAGGCTGAAAATACGCCTGGCGCCTACGCTGCTATTTTTTCGGCGCCAGGTTAAGACCTGGCTATGCTCCCAGGCATTTTAATGTGTTTACTTTTATATTTCTGTGGTTTCTGTTTGTGTTTATTGTTGTTCAGCTGTCTTATTATGATATTTTGTATTTTAATCTTTTGTACACCGCCCAGAGAGCTATTCGCTATGGGCGGTTTAAAAATGGAACAAATAAAATAAAATAAAAATCCTAGGAGTGCGAGGGCTATACCCTGCTATACACATAGTCAGAAAAAAGCTAACCAAATCAAAGCAGAAGCAAGTGAATCAGGGTCCTGCACCCATTGTGAGCTGCATCTACTGTGCCAGGCAGCATGAACTGAGAAAGAAAAAACGCCTTGTGTTTGGCCAGCAATGTGCACACTGTGGCAAACTGAACCATTTCCAGAATGTGTAGGAAAAAAGGCAAAGGAAATGCATTAAGACATCTGCAGGAGGTTGCAGACTCCACAGACAGTGCTGAGGATATGACAGTCTCTCTGAGCCCTAAGCCATATCAAGTCTGGACGCTGGGCCCATCAACAGCAACAGGATTATTTGCAATAATGTTTTTGGGCCAATGACCTGCGAGATTTCAGTTGGATAGTAGTGCATCATGCAATGTGATTCCACAGTCTGAATTAGACCCAAGCATGAGCATTAGGCAGAACATCTGCTCCCTGATAATGTACAATAAGAGCATCATGCAGACAGCAGGGAAGTGCAATTTGACAATAAAGAACCCCAAAAACAACAAAACTTGCCAACTTTTATTTATAGTTGTGTAGGAAAGGGACCAACCCATCCTTCTAGGGAATTCAGCCATCCAAGCAATGGACTTGATTAGAGTGCAGCACCAGACCTTTGTCTGTATAATACAGAATTCTTCCAAACCCTGGACTATGGAAACTATCCTGGAGAACTATGGAGATGTTTTCAAAGGAGATGGCTGTTTTGATGGAGAACTACATCTAGAAATCAATCCACTAGTAGATCCAGTTTGCCTGCCTTGGAGGAAGCTTCCAGTGGCATTGAATGAGCCTGTTCGTAAAGAACTAGACAGCTTGCAGAAAAGGGGCATCATAGTTGCAGAAGAATCTAACAGCCCCTGGATAAGCAGCATGCTTGTGGTAAGAAACCATCAGGCAAATTAAGAATCTGCATAGGCCCCAAACCTTTAAACCGAGCACTCAAAAGATGCCATTATCCATTGCCCACACTTGGTGATATCTTGTCTGATCTATCCAGAGCCTGAATATTTGCAGTTTGTGATGTCAGTGAAGGGTTTTGGCATGTAAAGCAGGATGAAGAGTCAAGCAAGTTGACTACATTTGCTACACCCTTTGGTCACTATAGATGGCTCTGCCTTCCCATTGGGCATCTCCCCAGCTCCAGAAGTGTTTCAGAGGAAACTAAATCAGGCGCTTGAAAACTTGCCTGGTGTGAAGATAATTGCTGATGACATTCTGATTATAGGAAAAGGGACATATGATGCTGAGGCAGAAAAATACCATGATTACAAGCTGCAGTCACTCTTTCAGTGTTGTAGGGAAACATTAAACTAAACCCAGAGAAAATTTATTTATTTATTTATTTAATTTATATCCCCCCTTCCTCCCAGCAGGAGCCAAATTGAAATTCAGACAGTGACAGGTGACATACATAGGGTATGTACTGTCAGCAGAATGACTGAATCCAGCTCCCTGCAAGATAGAGGCAATTCAGAACATGCCACTTCCAAGGAATGTGATTGGAGTACAGCTCTTCATGGGAATGGTAAACTTCCTGGCTACATTCTGCCCGCATCTGGCAACTGAAGCTGAGCCCCTACGCCTGAGACAGGAGGTGAGACGACTAGAACGCCGGTGGCGGAAATCCCGTTCTGAAGATGTCAGGACACAGGTTAGAGCAGCAGTAACTGCCTACCAAGTGGCAATAAAGGCAGAAAAGAAGAGGTTCTTTGCTGCCTCTATTGCATCCGCAGAGTGCTGTCCCAGGAGGTTGTTCCAAGTGGTCCGAAGCCTGGTTGGTCCAGTTGGCTCAGGAACCCTTGGAACAGTCTAAGGCCTCCTGTGACAAATTAGCAAAGCACTTTGCCGACAAAATCGAACATTTACGGAGCTCAATTCCGTACGCCGTGGACACAGTAAATGAAACAGAGTTGGCCAGTTGCAATCCGGTCAAATGGGATCGGTTTCGACCTCTTCCTTCTGAGGATGTGGACAAGGTGCTCTCGACTGTGAAGCCTACCACCTGTCTAACTGATCCTTGCCCATCGTGGCTCCTTGTGAGCTGCAAAGAGAAATTGGGCGAGGGGATTAAGGCGGTGGTCAATGCATCCTTGGAGGAGGGTGTAATGCCATTAGCACTCAAGGAGGCAATTGTAAAGCCCATCTTAAAGAAGTCCTCCTTGGATCCCCAAGTTTTGAATAACTTTCGCCCAATTTCGAATCTACCATTCCTGGGCAAGATCATTGAGCGAGTGGTGGCTAATCAGTTGTCGACACACTTGGATGAAATGGATTATTTGGATCCATACCAATCGGGTTTCAGGACTGGACATGGAACTGAAAGAGCATTGGTCGCTCTGGTTGATGATATGAGGAGGGCATTAGATAGGGGAGAATTCACCTTTCTTGTCCTCCTCGATCTCTCAGCGGCTTTTGATACTGTCGACCACAGTATCCTTTTACATCGCCTGGAGGAATCGGGAATAGGAGGCACTGTACTACGGTGGTTCCATTCCTTTCTTTCTAACAGGCATCAACAGGTAGCATTGGGGGAGGAGGTTTCAGACCCTTGGCCTCTCAATTGTGGTGTGCCACAGGGCTCTATCCTCTCTCCCATGCTATTTAATATCTATATGAAGCCTCTGGGGACAATCATCAGGAGATTTGGGCTGCAGTGTCACCAATATGCGGATGACACTCAGCTCTATCTCTCGTTTAAATCTTCACCAGAGTCTGCTGTGGAGACCATGTCCAAGTGCCTGGAATCCGTGAGTGGATAGATGGGAAGGAACAGGCTGAAGTTGAATCCTGATAAGACTGAGGTGCTACTCGTGGGAGACAAGGGAAGGTTGGGAGATGTTGACCTGGTGTTCGACGGGGTGAAATTGCCCCTGAAGGACCAGGTCCGCAGCCTTGGGGTTGTTCTTGATTCCAAGCTGTCCATGGAGGCTCAGATTTCGGCAGTGAGCCGGGCAGCTTGGTATCAATTGCACCTCATTCATAGACTGCAGCCCTACCTTCCTGCTCATCAGCTCCCACTGGTGGTACATGCCCTGGTCACCTCTCGGTTGGATTACTGTAATGCGCTCTATCTGGGGTTACCCTTGAAAACGGTCCAGAAATTACAACTTATACAGAATGCTGCAGCTTGACTGCTTACAAACTCGCCACCGGGAACACATCACCCCAGTGTTGTTCGACCTACACTGGCTTCCAGTTATTTTCCGGGCCCAATTCAAGGTGTTGGTATTAACCTTTAAATCCCTATACAGTCTCAGCCCAGTTTATCTGATGGAGCGCCTCCAGTGCCACCAACCATGCCGCCCAACAAGATCAGCCACACAGAACCTTCTCTCAATCCCGCCAACTAAAACAGCTAGGTTGGCGGGGACAAGAGAGAGGGCATTTTCAGTGGCAGCTCCCACTCTCTGGAACTCCCTCCCATATGACCTTCGACATGTCCCTTCCCTGAATGTATTCCGCCAAGCTTTGAAGACCTGGCTCTTCAGACAGGCCTTTGGGACTTACGGGGAGGGTTAAATTTTTACAACGAATAGCCTACTACTCTGTACTGGAACTGTTTTATTGTTATATTGTATTTTATGATGTATTTTATTATGATGTAATGTATTGTTGTTAAATTGTACGTCGCCTAGAGCGGCCATTGGCCAGATAGGCGACCCACAAATTAAATTATTATTATTATTATTATTATTACGCCAGCTGACAAAACAGACTGTAGAATGGGACTGGGCAGAGTCACAGCAACAGGCATTTGAGAGATTAAAGAAATTAATCATGGATGCCCCTGTCCTTAGATACTACCAGCCAGGACAGCAGCTGACACTACAGTGTGATGCATCAGAAAAGAGTTTGGGTGCCGTTCTTTTACAAGAGCAACCAATTGAATATGCAAGCAGAGCCCTCTCAGAGACAGAACAAGGATATGCACAAATAGAGAAGGAGCTACTGGCTGTGGTGTTTGGAACAGAGTGTTTCCACCAATACACTTACAGGCACTCAGTAATCGTGCTCTCTGATCAGAAACCCCTAGAGACAATTATGACAAAGCCTCTTCTCAGTGCACCTAAAAGACTGCAGTGCATGTTGATGCACCTACAGAAATACCAGGTAGAGATCAGATATTGCCCTGGAAAATCTCTAGTGTTGGCAGACACATTGAGTCATGCCTACCTACTGAGCACAGGAAAAGCTGTGCAGGGTGATCAGGACTCTGAATCAGTCAATATGTTGCACTATCTCCCAATCAAAACAGCCAAGCTACAAGAAATTAAAGAGGCTACAGAGCAAGGTGCACAGCTTCAAGTGGTCAAGTGAGTAATTCTGGATGGATGGCCTACAAACAAAAACCAAGTGCCTGTAGGAGCAGAAGCATATTTTCAGGTTAAAGAAGAACTCAGTGATCAAGATGGTCTCATATATCGTGGGCAGACACTTGTCATTCCAATCCCTTTGTGCATGAGAGTCAGGGGAAAGATTCATACCTCACATATGGGAATTGACAGCTGCCTTCAACGGGCTAGAGAGTGTGTGTATTGACCTGGAATGAGCACACATCTGAAAGCATACATGGAAAGATGTGAGACCTGCTGTTCTTGTGACAGTGACAACCATCAATAGAAAGAAACCTTATTGCCACATGAGCTTCCCACACGACCATGGGAGAAGATTGGTATAGACCTTTTTACATTTAAAGGAAAGAAGTACCTCATTACAGTAGATTATTACGCTAACATTTGGGAAATTGATACTCTACAGGATACAGGAGCCACAGAGGTGATCCGGAAGCTAAAGGAACACTTCCAGGTATGGGATACCTGACACAGTCATAAGTGACAATGGACCCCAGTTCAGCTGTGAAGAGTTCAGAGTATTCTCACAGCATTGTGAATTTGACCAGTTTACCTCCTCCCTAGTATATCCACAGAGCAATGGAAAAGTAGAGTCTGCTGTTAAAACAGCAAAGAAACTGCTGCATAAAGCTGCCACCTCAGAGTCTGACCCCCTACTTGTCTGTCCTGGCCCACTGAAATATTCCATCACAAGGATGCCAGAAAAGTCCAGCACAGGCCCTGATGGGGCGCAGAACCAAAACTCTGCTTCCAATGCAGATATCTTCTAGTTCCAGAGCTAGTAGGAAATCACAGAGAGGAGATGGCTTTCAAGAAGACAAGTGGAGTACTACAACCTTTCAGCCAGAGACCTTCCAGCCCTAGCAAAAGAAGTGTGGATACCGCCGGTGGAAAGGCACACAAAAAAAATGGTCACCTGGAGTTGTAACAAAAGTAGTAGTTGCCAGATCATATGAGGTGACTACTCCAGAAGGCAGCATACTACGTCACAATCAGACATTTTTGCTCTTCCAAGCAGAAATAAGAGTTACACCAGAATATGTCACAGCACTTGCCAGTATCTGGAAGTCCCTCAGAGACCAACCCCCAAGGATCAGATGGGGCCCAAGGGTCAGATCTAAACTAAAGGGACAAGGGGAAAGAACTAAATATGTCCAGATCAGGCTACCTTCTAAAGAAACTGACATATCTCAGGGACTATGCTACTAACTGACTCCATGGCAAAGCTGTGACTCCACAAGGCCATGTGCATGTAACCTCTAGCCTTGGTGGGAGGGGGTTATAAAGGATTAAGGCCTGTAACTAGTTAACTGGATAGTATTTTTATTAAAAAGTATTCTGAAGGAAAAGGCCACACAGAGGATATATAACAACAAGAACTTTACTATCACTAAAGATATGAAGAGAACAAGTCGCACAGCATGGTGCTGCTTGTAGGCCAAACTGCAACTCAGAACTGAAACAAAACTGTCACAGCCCTGGGCAGACTCAGCAAGCCTGGAGGGCCAAGACACAACACCCCTCCCCCCTAGCTCTCATAGTCCTGAAGATACTTGGGACAAGCCCTAATGTGGGTCGATCGGCAACAGTTTTGCATCGAAGCTGATAGCACATCACCTAGTTCCCCATTTGGCTCTGGTTCATGAAGGTCCACTTCAGGGTCCAGGTTCAACTGCTCTTGTCCAGCATCAGGAGCAGCCACTGGCTCATTTTCTCTTCCCACTTGAGTATTCCCATCACCCTCAGAGGGAACTGATCGAGCTGGGCATTGTCCTCTCATCTGGTCCACATGTCAATATAACACATGTCCGTCTGGTGTTTGAGCCCTGTAGGACAATGGTCCCGTGGCTTGAGTCATAGTGGCAGGAATCCATGTTTCACCAGCACCGTAGTTCCTGACATACACGGGGTCACCTGGAGTGAACACCCGTGCAGGTTATTGAACTGCAATGAACTCCCTTGGTCGGTCCTTGGTCAAGTCAGGATGCATCCAATCAAGCAGAAATGTCCGTCATCTGTTCATTAATAGCTCAGCTGGGCTCCTTCCAGTTGTGGCACAAGGTGTGATGTGTTGTGTCAGGAGAAAATTTGCAGTCACCTTCTACAATCCGTTTCAATGCATCCTCTCGGCCTGGCCATTGGTTGCTGGATGAAAAGGGGCTGAAGTGACATGCCGAATTAGTCCATTATCCAGGAATGTGCAGAATTCCGCAGATGTGAACTGGGCCCCATTGTCTGACACAATGGTGTTGGGCAACCCATGTGTTGTGAAAAGTCTGTGTAAACTCTTAATAACAACACAGGATGTCATTGATGATACAGGAACCACTTCTAACCATTTGGAGTATGAATCAACAATAATCAAGAAGGTTTGTCTCTGGAAGGGGCCTGCAAAGTCAATATGAAGCAGTGACTATGGTGTTTTTGTCAATTCCCATTGGTGCACAGGGGCATGTGGTGGAGCTGGTCTTGAAACCTGACACTTCTCACATCTCTTGATGCATTCTTCAATCTCACTGTCCATCTTAGGCCACCATACATAGCTGCACCCCAGAACCTTCATTCTCACTATGTCAGGGTGTCCGACATATAGGGCCTCCAACACCCGATGTCTCAACACAGTAGGAATGACAACTCTATTTCCCCACAGGAGGCATTCCTTGTGCACTGACAGTTCATGTTGTTTGGATACTAATGGTCTGAATTTCTCCTCAAGCTTCCCTAATGGCCATCACCTCCAACCCAGTTGAGAACACGGGCAAGAACTGTATCCTTGGATGACGCAGTGGCAATATTCCCAGCATGGAGGGGTGGTTCCGATAACAACTCTAATAACAGCATGTCCAGAGGATGGGTTTCATCAACCCCTGCAGAAGGGAGAGGGAGGCGGCTCAAAGCATCAGCATGGGCAATGCTCCTGCCAGGCTGATGTTGCAATGTGTAATCATACACATTCAGGAAAATCGCCCACCGCAAAATGCATGGAGATATTTGAGGCATCTGCTGCTTAGGGACAAACAATCCCAATAACGGCTTGTAGTCAGTAGCAATAGTAAATGGTCAACCATAGACATAGTCATGGAATTTTTTTACACTAGCTACAATAGCCAGGGCCTCCTTATCAATTTGGGCATAATTCCGTTCTGTTGAAAACGTTCTAGAGTAGAAAGCAATAGGAACTTCATGAGAGTCCTCAAGGCGGTGGCTCAGGACAGCTCCAATATTGTAAGGAGATGCATCACACGTGAGAATCAAAGGCTTCCATTCATCATAGTGCACCAAGACACTGTCAGATGATAACAGGTGTTTTACATCACGGAAAACCTCAACATGCTGGGCTGTCCACTGCCATGCAGCATGCTTGTCAAGAAGGTGATGCAATGGTTCTGCCACTGTAGCCTTACATTTCAGGAATGTGTGATAGAAATTCAAGAGGCCCAAGAAAGCTTGGAGTTCCTGTTTATTATGGGGCACTGGAGCTTCATGAATTGCTTTAAATTTCACCAGGTAGGTCGAATGCCAGCAGCATCAATACTGAAGCCAAGGAATTCAATTTGGGAAATACCAAATACACATTTCTCATGCTTGACCCAGAGACCAGCAACAGCAAAATGGTGCAGTACATCCCACACCCATGTGGCAAGTTCAGCAATGAAGTTGCCAGCAACCAAGACATCATCAAAATACAGAATGGCACCTGGTACTCCTTTAAGAATGTCCTCCATTAAACTCTGAAAAATTCCAGGGGCCACTGAAACACCAAACTGGAGGCATTTTACTCTGAATGCTCCATGACGAGTGGTGATAGTCTGAGCATTGGCAGTAGCATGATCCACAGACAGTTGCTGATAGGCCTGGGCCAGGTCAAACTTCGCAAAAAAAATTTCTTGTGAAATTGATGCCGAAAGATGACTCACCACTGGGATTGGATATGGATGCTGCTGCAGGGCTTTATTGATAGTACACTTGTAATCACCACAAATGCAGATGTCGCCATTCAATGGAGTGACAATGGGTGTGTTAAGAATAGCTAAGTTTGAGCTACAGTTGGTCAAGTTAAAATGGGTCAGCCAGAGGGAATTCAGGGAGCTTTGTTGATCCCTGGGATACTCTGCTGAAGAAGTCCAAGGCTTTAGTGCCAGTCAATTTGCTAATGTCAAGAAGATGTGACTGAACCTTATCTGTAATCTCTTATCTGCTTCCTGGGATCAAAGTCAGGGAGAGTGGGTACTGCAGATCAGGACCACTGGGTGAGACTGTCTAGCCCCCCTTATCTTCAAATGAGGTGATCACGGAAGGGGCACCTAGGATGGCTAATTGGCCCCTTTCCTGTTACCAGCTAAACCCCATAAAAATGAAGGGTGATCCTTCAGTTACTTGTTCCCGTTCCCTGATTCTAACTACTTTGACCTGCCTGATGATGCTGATACGCTGTTGGGAACCAGGCGTTTAGAAGTGAGTATAGATAGGTTAGGCTAAGTTTGTTGTATTGATTGTCTGTTTGAGTCTCTCACAGTATTATGTAAATGTATCTCTTGTTGAGCCTGGTTGAGGGCAATCAGCTTTAAAGGAAATAAATGCTCCTCTCTTTTTGTATGTACCTTCCTTTTCTTTTAAATAAACTAACCTTTTATTAATGGTGTGTATTGCTTGGGGCTTATGACTCTAAATTCAGTCCTTGATCACTGGTCGCTACTGACTACCATTGATTAGTGTGGGTTAACGCCCTAGAGCAGAGGGTGTAACAATAGGTCTGCTCTAGGATCTCCGTTAGTGCTCTGAATTCCCCTTATTCAGAGTGGAAGCTAATAAAGGGGTGGTGGCAGTGTACCCCTTCCAGGATTGGTATTTGGGTGTAACTAATCCTGGGAAGGTATAAGTTTGCCCGGGAAACAGTGACCCCAGGGAATTGGGGCTGTTCCTGGAAGCAAAGAACCACCTTGGGGTGCTGAGGTCACAGGGCCCCTGGGGGGCAGTCTTTGACAGCGTTTGTCACTGGTTCCAAATGCCTTGCCTGATGAGGTGATCAAGTTCAACATCAATCTTTGCTCGCAGTACAAACGGAACATGACAGGGTTTCATATGGATGGGGGCCACAGTAGGATCCAAGAACAATGAAGTAAGACCTTTCCCAAGACCTTTATCAAAAACAGCTTTGAAATAATTTAGGATGCTATCCCACAATGATTCACCAATCTGGTGGACCCCCGTGAGAGCAATGGCTCAAACCAGTCCAAACCACGAAGACTGCTGTGATGCCCTTGAGCAACTAATAACTGTAAAGTTCCATGGAAAGTTTGGTAGTACACCCCAACTTCACAGATGACCTTTATTGGAACCTGATTTTCCTAGTAATCAAGTTTGGAGTGCAAAAGGACAATTTGTGGGCCCCCACAAGGAAATATTTGCTGGTAGGTTTCCAATGAGATGATAGTATAACCTGAGCCCAAATCAACTTCCATGGTTCATGGAGTGCCCTGGATGGTGACTGTCACCCTCACCTTCCTCACATCAGCGAAGTACTGCAACCCTGGCTTGATTTGGTTAATCATCTCCTCTGCGTTGTCATATATGCAAAACGACTGTACAGTGTGTGTGGTACTGCTTTGTTCCTTGATGGTGTTTTCCTTTCCACTCCTGGGGGTGGCTGCTTCCGCTTTGGCTTGGCATACTCCCTCAATATGCCCAACGTTTTGACAGAAACGACACTGGGATCCGCCACAGCTCTTACATTTCACTGGAGAAACTTGTCTGGATCTCGGAGGTCCTGAAGCACCTACTCTGGTTGATGAGCATTTGCACTGCAGCCTGTGGATCTCTAGAAGTTGTTGACTGGAATTTTTAGCCAGCTGGGTTTCTGAACAGGGTGAGTTTCTTGCCAAGCGCACTTCTCAGGCGCTTGCTGCTGCTGCTTCAGTAGCCAGAGTTTCCTCTAATGCAGTCTTGAACGTGAGCTGTCCTTTTGCAGACAGACACTTTTGCAGGCCCTCATCATGCAACCCACCGACCAGGCGATCATGCAGCATCTCCTCAAGATTTGGGAAATTGCAGTGTTTTGCCATGCGTCTAAGTTCAGCAACATACAGTGACACACTCTGTTGGGCCCTGATTTCGTTTGTAGAAAGAATTATGTTGTGCTATTTCAGACACTTTTGGAGAGAAATGTCCTTGTAAAACATTCTGGATATCCTCATAAGATGTATTAGCAAGTTTTGCTGGTGCTAGGAGGACCTGGGCTAGGT